>NC_051197.1:26367836-31167836 GCF_015220075.1 Falco rusticolus
TCTGGAAATGTTAGGCACAGAGGGGGAGCGTGCTTCTTCCTCTAGTTGTTCGTCTTCTGTGCATTCCATGTTGACCCTTCTGCTTGGGAGGGAACGGGGTGGCTTTGCTGTGGTTTGTGACTGAGAGGATGCCAGGACTCCGTGGACTATCCTGCCCTGTCTGCTCCTGTCTGCAAGCAGTCAGTCTTGGCTGCACATGTGTGGAGGCTTCTATTAATGTTTTCCTAGGGAATCCAAGTCATGCTTAGGTCATCCTCATCTTTTTAAAGTCTGGTGTCAGAGTTTGACTCTGGGAGCTGCCGCAAATGCTAGTCAGTGCAGTAAGGCCTCTGTCTAGCTCATCAGTCTGGGGAGCGTCTGCTTGCTTGTCCTGTTCACTCACATTGCATCTGGTCCTGAGGGCTGTTTGTTCATGGTCAGAGTATGACTTACCTTTGGACTCATTGAGCATCTCCCCAAAAGTAAAGAAGTCTTAGGAATCCCCAAATTGATGTGGTACAGCACCTTCAGCCTCTGTGCCTGGCTGACTTGGGGGTGACAGCACCAAATCATGTCTCTGTACTGGGTTGCATGCATTTTTGAGGAGGCAGACAAGGTGGGCTGTCTCCAAATACACATTGTGGATTCTGGGATTGTGCCTTCCTCTCCCACTACTTAAGCAGCTGTTTAAAGAGCGTGTGCTATCTGAAGAGGTGTTCCCTACCTGTTCTGAGGGGAAGGTCTCACTGGAGCATGTTGCTCATTGACTGTTCATTGGAGTGTTTTGTTTTGTGATGGCTTTTTGGTGTGCACACACAGACGCACATTTCTCTGCTCTCTTCTCCCCGTGTGTCTGCATCTCAGGTCGTCACTGTGAGAGCGTAATAGATGTGTGTCCCCGAAAGCCTTGTCAGAATGGAGGTACCTGTGCTGTTGCCAGCAATATGCCGGATGGGTTCATCTGCCAGTGTCCCCCGGTAAGCACCATGTCCTGCAACTGGATTGCCTGCCTCAGCTGTAGAGTTCTCTGGCTATGGTCTCATTAGTTTTATTGGTCCACTGTACATGAAAGTTCTCTTTTCTGTACTACTTGCAAAGCTGTGTCCTCGGACACTCTTTCCCCAGTCCCCTAGTTTACCTGCTTAGCTGGGAAACCCAGGGCTTCTGGGTGCCCTAGGAGAGTGATGCTGCCTGTTGTTTCCCCAGACATTTCTGCTGTTGAGGCATGATAGCTGACTTTTCTGTCTTAAACCTAGCATTAAATTTCGACAATTTCTTTTGCCTTCCTGTGTTTTCTGTGCTTACTGCAAGATTCCCCTTGTTCATGGCTCTTCTAAGTCCATTTCAAAAATGTAATAGAGCATTGTAAGTTCCTAGTTTATCCCTGAGGCTAGATCCAGAAAATCATGGCACCTGCAATGAGGCCAGAGGAATTAGGGGAAGAAAGGGTTTGCATGTGACACCTTGCCTCCAGCCCTCTTGAGTGCTGAAGAATAAACTTGTGAGTCTGGTTGTTTTGCCTTTTTTCCTCTCCATAGGGTTATTCTGGAGCAAAATGTGAGTTCAGCAGCCACAGTACTTGTGGACAAGTGAAATGCAAGAAGGGGGAGCAGTGCATCCAGACATCTTCTGGTCCACGGTGCTATTGCCCCAAGCTGTCTGTGGGAGAGGAATGCCAGACAAACACGGGTTGTGCCAGTGCTCCCTGCCAGAATGGTGGAAGCTGCCACCCTCATTCTCAGCCTCCTTACTATTATTGTCAGTGCCCTGTTCACACCCAAGGCAGCCAGTGTGAACAGCCCGTAACTTTCAGCCCAGAGCCCCGAGGATGTTTGGATTCCCAGTGTGTGGAAAAAGCGAAAGATGGCTATTGTGATGAGGACTGTAACACTCATGCCTGCCAGTGGGATGGAGGCGACTGCTCCCTGACAATGGAAGATCCTTGGGCCAACTGCTCCTCTTCATTGCGCTGCTGGATGCTTTTCAATGGACAGTGTGACGAGTTCTGCAACACACCCGAGTGCCTGTTTGACAACTTTGAATGTCAGCAAAACAGCAAAACATGCAAGTAAGGCCTGATCCTGAGAACGCTTTCTCTGTGTCACTGATGTATCTCCTGCTCTAGCGCTTTCAGTAGCTGGTACGCTTCATGCCTGCTGCTCCCATCTCTTCTGTTTGTTTCTGTTGCTGGTCCTTGCTCTGGCTGAAAGTTTGACATCAAGGGTTTCTGCTGCTTTGTGGACTTTTTGTTTAGTTTTGGAAGGAAGTTCTGGAATTTGTCTGCTGTGACCTAAGTGGATAGCCTGAGCCAGGGCAGTGTATTAACCTGCTTGGTAGATTGCCCTGCTTTCTCTGGAAATGTAAATAGGAGGCATTGTACCTAAATCTAAAACTAGGTTTTGATAGGGAATGCCTCCTATTCTGAATTTCACTCCACACCAGTAATACTTGTATTTTTATCCCAGCTGTACTTGCTACCTCTGAATGTGTTGTCTAGCTTGTCTTTGTTGTGGGATTTCTTCCTCTTCAGTTATTTGTGATAAATGCCATAGCTTTGCTGTAATGATTTTCTCTTGATGAGGCAGGACATGTTACAGCTCTGTCTGTAAACAGAATAAGCAGTTCTCTTCCACTGGTACCAGAACCAAACCACGTGTTATTGGGGTGTTCTGTGCTTCCTACTTCTACCCTGCCAGATTGCAAGCTCTATCCTGGAGTTACATTTCTTCTCCTTGTATCCTGAATATGAGTGGTATTTTACCTGAAATGATTACAAAGAGTGTAAGGCCTTGGCCCCTAGACTGCAGATGTACTGTACAGAATGTGCATGTCCTATATGCTGCCTGTAACCCTTTCACTGTTCTAGGTATGACAAGTATTGTGCGGATCACTACGCAGATGGCCGCTGTGACCAGGGCTGCAATAGTGAGGAGTGTGGCTGGGACGGTCTAGACTGTGCTGGTGACAAAGCTGAGAAGCTGGCAGAAGGGACCCTGATCATTGTGGTCTTGATGCCCCCTGATGAGCTGCTGGGTGATGTTCGCAGCTTCTTGCGCACTTTGGGAACTCTCTTGCACACCAATCTGAGAATCAAGCTGGACTCCCAGGGAAACCCCATGGTATTCCCATACTACGGGGAGAAATCGGCAGCACGGAGTCGGCGATCACTTGTCATTCGCAAACACAGAGAACTAGAGCAAGAGGTCATTGGGTGAGTGGATGCCTTTGTGTTCTCGGGCCTTGTTATGCTGGTAGCTCTTGCTTGTAGGTGTCTGGGGAATTCTGGACCATCTAGGGCTGTAGCTTGTTTTTTTGGGGAAATGTAAAGCTATTGCAACAGCCAAATTCAGTGCTGGAGTGGAAAGATTAACTTAAAAGATTGCAGTTTAACTTAGTAGTGCTTTGTCAAAAGTTTCTGTCACTGAGTTTTGTGCCCTCTTACTCTTATCTCTGCAGCACCAGGGTGTTCCTGGAGATTGACAACCGTCAGTGTGCAGAGGATTCGGAGCAATGCTTTCAGAACACAGAAGCTGCTGCAGCTCTCTTAGCTGCTCAGGCCATCAAGGGCATGTTGCCCTATCCTTTTGTGTCTGTCCAAAGTAAGTAATTGCAGAGGGAAAACGGCTTGTGAAGGAAGGCACTCGTCAAACTTGGGCTTGCAAAATTCATGCTCAGATTATTGATCATCATCTTAATATGTCTCACTGTTCAGTGTGGTTTCGGGGAGCTAACTTATTCATACCCATTTGCAGAAGTGTGTATGTGCAATATGCTCATTATACTCTGAGGGGACGTCTGGTCAGTTAAGGCAGGGCATTTCAGTTTGGAACCTAGTCATTTTAATACCTGTATAAACCGTAATCTCTCATGTGCTGCAGCAGTGTACCACAGGCTGCAGTGATCTTGCCTGCGCTAAAAGCCATTCATGTGCTCTAAGCCATGAATTCAATGAAAAGATGCCATTAGAGAGAAAGGGGGGGAGGGGGGGCATGCCTCAGTCTACCAGATCTTTTCTCCTCTGGCAATATGTAATGCCTTTGACTTCTGCTTCCCTCTCCCTCAGTCTGAGGCTGGACTGTGACTGTGTTCTAGATCGGTGATGTTGTCATTTCTAGTCGAGTCTTGATCTACAGATCAGCTCTCTCTGCACTGATTCAGGGTGGCTGTCTTCAGCCAGCAGGACTCTGGAGGAAGGAGCAAGATCTTCAGTTCAGCAGTCATATACTCCAAGAAATATTTTAAGAGACAAGATCAAGGGAAGCCAGAAAGACAGGATGTATTCATACAAATGTTGCAGCAGAGCTTAAAACTTCCTCAAGCCTTTGCTCTAAGTACACCACAGTATAGAGACACTCTTCGGTAGGGAGGACTGTGAGTGAGAAAAGTGTAGACTGAAGATCGTTGTCTCCACATTGTTAATCTCATTGTACTTTAACTGGATTTTTTAGGTGAACCCTTGTTACCACCGAAGACGCAGTTGCTTTACCTACTGGCTGTGGCAGCTTTGATCATCCTCTTAATCCTTCTCTTGGGTGTGATGATGGCAAAGCGTAAGCGCAAACATGGTTCGCTGTGGCTCCCAGAGGGCTTTATTCTGCGCAGAGATCCTAGTAATCATAAACGCAGAGAGCCAGTTGGGGAAGATGCTGTTGGACTCAAGTAAGTTTGCACTTGGGTCACTGACAGTGTGTTAGAGGATTTTGAGAATGTGATGTATAAATCTTTCATTAAAGGCACTTAACTCCATAGAGAAAGCTGCCTTTTAAGCTAGACCTTCTTAGTCTGTTTCTCTGAATTTTAATACATTTGGACAGAAGAACTTTAACTGTAATCTATAAAATGCTAGTAAGGAATCTGATCTCTGTTTATGTTTGGTTTCCTGACACTCTTGTTTAGTTCAGTGGTTAGGTACTCTTTGCCTAATTTCCTCCTGGAATAGGTGAGATTTTTAGGTTGTTAGGTGTCAACGAACTTTTAATACGTCTAGCTCAATGTGTTAAAGACATGACTCAGAAATAATGGAAAATTTCAAAAGAACCTTATTTATTCAGTTTTGGCTTTCCACTGAATTAACCAAGTTTGCAGTTCTAAATGTATTTAATGCCACTGTTGGCTGCCTGAGATTTTTAATTTCTTGGTTCCTCTATTTGCAAGCTACCAGACTTGCAAGCATCCTATCCTTGATCTCTGCAGGCTAGTGTAAGTAGGAGTAGTAGCACCTGCTCGGCTTGCAAAGTAATGTGTTCTCCTTGTTTGTTAGAAATCTGTCAGTCCAGATACCAGAGGGTAACCTGGCAGATTCTGGACCAACTGAACACTGGGCAGGTGATGGTGGACCTCAGCCAAAGAGAGCAAAGGTAAGGAGCTCCAAGACTTGAATATTGCCTGAAAATGAAACTGCTAGTGAGGAAAACAGCGGCATTAACTTCCGGAATATGCCCCTTGCTCAAAATCTCCCTTGACCTAGGATTTGGAATGCATAACTAGTGATATCTGAGGAGCAAATCCTCAGGTTAACTCTGCCACCACAGGCCACTAGAGAAACTAGGTAACTTGTGTTCCAGTGTCCCCTCCCTACCCGAGCCCTGCTGCATCAAAAGGGAAGAAAAGGTTAATGGTAATGTAATGTCTTGCAGTTCAGGCCTGATAACATGTAGTGAGGGTGTGAAAGCTGATAGTCTCCATTTACTTCTGCTTGGCATTGTCATTAGCTTAAAACAAACAAAAAATCCCCAAACAAAACAAAACCAACAAAAAAACCCCAACAAAGCTAAGAAAACCCCATGAACCTTCAGTGGTTTTGGCCACTAGATGAGCATTTTGAAGCAACTGTTTATTTCCTATGCCCAGGCTGAAGATCAAGCCTTGCTCCCAGAAGGCGATGAGCAGATAGATCAGCGCCAGTGGACACAGCAGCACTTGGAGGCAGCAGATGTCTGTGGGAGCACATCACTAGCCCTTACACCACCTCAAGCAGATCAAGAAGTGGATGTTCTGGATGTCAATGTCAGAGGGCCAGGTCAGTACTCTAGAGCATCCATCTGTTGTGCCGGCCAGCCACCAGCCTCCCCATCTCCAATGGCTAGGACCGCTAACATTTAAAAATTATGTGGAGTACACAGTGCACTCCAGACAAGAAAGCTGGAGATTGGATCATGATGTGTAGCACATGGAATATATCATGAAACCAGGAGAAAAAGAATTCACTTAGCGAGCACCTGTAGGAACTACAGCTGTAGGATCTCCTTTATGATTATGCATGTCTTAAAAGATCCTGTCAGAATGCCACAGCGGCAGAAATTTGGAATGCGTAGTTGTGCTGGAAATAACACCAAGCTTCTCCAGCTGGATCACTGCAGAGATTTATGCGAAGGACCAACTTAGCAGGGTTTATACCTGAGGCGTCTGCTCTCTGGGGTGAAGGCAAGGATGGCCCATTCCTGAATAAGATGACTTCTGGCAGACAGTATACCCAGATTAGCAGTGTGTGAGACATCTGTGCTGGGATAGAGCACAAGATTATTTTTTTTAATTCATATTTATATGATTTATATCCTCAGATTACGGTGATCAACTCACTGAATTCGTAACACTACTGTGAACTTTGAAGGAGGCTTCTTTAAGACACACATGCGCACGCAGGCTTGCTCTCTTTCAACCTTGAATGACTAGATACAATAAGAATGCTCTGCTGCTTTTTAGAAGTGTAGCGCTAAGGCTGTGTAACCTGGCAAGGGGCTGGGTGGGTCACCCAGTAATAGCTAATTCCTGTGTTCTGAGAGGGGAGAGTTGACCAAGAGCTTTATCCCAGTTGGAAGAGCTGCAAGAATGGCTCTTGTTCATATGCAGAGAGGTGATTCTGATGATATTGCTGCAACTGGTTTTTATTGGATTTTGTGGGAATATTTCCATGCAGTTTAATGATGACTGGACCCATTCTCTCAGTTTCCTTCTATTGTCTTTTCTGCTCATTGACCCGTTAGCCCTCCTAAATGCAAAGCATAGGGAAGGAGGGGTTTCTGTGTAACGAGTGTGAGAACATAAACCATCAGTTTCTGCCAAATTTAAGCTTTTCTTTATTTCCCCTATTGAAGCTTGTAGTTGTGTGGCAGGGTAAAAGCTTTCCAAGTGCAGGCGATAATGTTCTTAAGACTTCAGACTGCTTATTTTCACGTTCACCCAAAGCTTTGTCTAGCAATAGAATAATACTGACCTGTGAGTTGCTTTCCTGCCATTCAGATGCAACTGTGAGGCTTCCAGTAAGCTGCTGTAAGCTATCCCCCCGCGGCATCAGAAGCAAGCAAGCTGAGTTACTGTCGGGGAGAAATCATGTAAAAAGTTTTGGAGTAATGGGTTCGTAAGGAGGGGTAGGATTGCTCACAGTTAATGTAGCTATTCATCTGCCCTGGCCACCTGCCGCCTCCTTCGCAGGCACAGGGAAGAAATAGGCACTTCTGAGAGGCAGTTCATCTCTGTCTCAAGCAGAAGTCTCCTGAAGACTAAACGGCTTGCACTGTAGTAATGCTTCGCTGCCTCTAATTACAAAGAGTGTTGAGGCTGACTGACTCAGGTGCAGGTGTCTGGGCTGGAGCCATCTGAAGCTGTGTGAGTTAATCCTAGCCACAGGTCCAGGTGACAGGTAGAACAGTAGAGATCTTTTCTAGAGAGAGGAGAGGCAAGTCAAAATGCCTCGATGTACCAAGGGCTTGTTCCCTCTCTTAATTCAGCACCTTCTGCAGTTCCTTAAGTTTAGGGGGATCCAAGAGGTCCAGTCTCCTACAGAAGCATTGCCTAGCGACTTTGCCAGTGGGTGCTTTACATCCCAGTATATTGTGCCTGTGTGAGTCTTTCGGTTGTACCTGTCTGGTGAACTGGCTTTACCGTCTCGCTCCGAGTTTGGCATTTACTTGGCGGCTGTCTTCTTGAAAGACAGCAAACAGAAGACTCTTTATAAAATGCTGCTGTCATCTTTGTCTCCCCACGCTGTTCTTTCTCTGTGTCCCACAGAGTAGTGAGGACATTCTTTTTACTGGAGTTACTGTGAGTGTGTAACCAGGGTAATGCAATTATAGGCATAACTGGTAACACCACCTATAATTAAAACCGATGAACTGTCCCTATTATGTGCCCCTCTTTTTCAGTTACTAAAACTTCAGTGGTTCAGACTGGAATTTTCCATGCTGTGTGTCTGCCTCCAGCTGGATCCTTTTGGGTTCTTTTCCAGCTATTTCAGAGAACAAGCTGGAATGAGGAGAAAAGGCATTGTGTCCATGGCTTTTTTTCTGGTAGTCCATCAAGCACTTAATTGTGATGGTCTAGCTGGATGTGCTTTTTACTAGCCTCATAAAACTACCCGTGTGTGGCCAACTAAGAAAGCTCTGAAAAGAGCTGCACGTACCTGGGAGACTTCTTGGAGGGTGGCAGCTGATTTTTCCAAGGATTTAATGCGTACTATAGCTGTGTCCCTGTAGGGCGGCTAGGGGTGATCATCCAGAACAACTGCAGCGATTGAACAAGCAAGATCTTTCCTGCGAGTGGTTTTCCCAGGGCTGTGGGTGCTGGAGAAAAGGAAAGCTCCTTTCTGCGCTCCGTCTCTCTGCTTTTTCTGTCAGGGCAGTACGGAGGAGACCACAGCCTGACTTGAATACTGAGAAGTATTCATTTGGGACAAGGAAGCAGAGCCAGCAGTGGGAGGGAGAGCACAAAAGGAGGTATAGCCTCGGACAACAGGCAAAGAGGGTCTATAGACGGGACTGGATCTTGGAACCGAACCCAGGCCCATACGTCAACACTTCGCTGCCGTCCAACAAATCCTGAGAAAGTAGCTCGGTGAAAGCCTGTGTGCCCTGTGACTGGGAGCCACTAGGAGGAGCGTGCATTCCGCTGCCAGCCTGCCTGGGGAGCAGGTCTGGAGGCCACACCTCTGCTGGTGCTCAACCCTGTTCCCTGGGGAGAGCGATGGATTTCTAGAAAATTTTGAGACTGTCCTAAAACAGAGGGTCAGGAAAGCTAGGTGATCAGAAGTTGGGAGATGGGAGCAGGGCACCAGAGCTGTATATATTACTTCCAATAGAACATCATCGCCTTGTTTATCTGCACAGAATCCGAATTCTGCCGTATGGCTTTCTGCAGGGCTCATGCACTTCACTCACTGTAGATTGAGAGTTGTGCAGGCAGGGAAGCTATTGCCTGTAGGGTCCAGGAAGGTCCCCTGCTTGTCTGTGGAATAAATCAGGCAGTTGCTGAAAGATTGTCTTGAATTTCTGCTAGCAAGCCACACTGGAGAAGCAAAACTTGTGTCTGCCTTTGCAGAGCTCCAGTGGGGCACTTAGCACAGAGTGGTTCACTCCTGCTGCCATCTTCGTTCCTTTTACTTTCTAGATGCCTGTGATGTGTGTGGAGTCAAGCAGTAAGATCAGTAAGCAAGCATTAGCGTCTACAGTTAAAGTCTTCGGGTTTAGGTAGTGATTATCTTGTGATGTTCAGAGTCTGCTGAAACTGAAGACGGTTTCCTTTGCTCTGCTTTGCCGTCACTGTCAGGTTACTGTGATACCACCTCTTCTGTTGCAGATGGATGTACTCCACTTATGTTGGCATCTCTGCGTGTGGGCGGCTCCGATATCAGCGATGATGATGAAGATGCAGAAGATTCCTCAGCAAATATAATAACAGATTTGATCTATCAAGGCGCCAACCTGCAGGCCCAAACAGACCGCACTGGGGAGATGGCACTGCACCTAGCAGCCCGGTACTCGAGAGCAGATGCTGCGAAACGTTTGCTGGATGCTGGTGCAGATGCTAATGCACGGGACAACATGGGACGAACTCCCCTGCATGCAGCTGTGGCTGCTGATGCTCAGGGTGTCTTCCAGGTACAGCAGCTGAAGAACCCTTTTGAGAGTAGCTGTGCTCTGTAGTTATACAAGCCTGCCGAAGCTGCGCTCTGTTCACTCACAGCCTTGCTCTCCTGCCTTCCACAGTGTAATGGCCAGGCAAAACTGTATTTTACACCCAGGTTCCTCAGGTATTCGTAGCTTGAAAAACTCAGCATGCGTGAATCATCTGGCATGTATTGATTTGGTCTGTTTGCCTCCGTTACCTGGGTGTCTGCATTTCAGTGCTCAGACAGCTTTTTCATTATAAAGTTTTAGTTTCTGCCAGATCCTCAGTTTTGGTCTGTAGCAGTATTGAAAAAACCCACTGTCTTCCCCTGTTGTCCAGATCCTGATCCGTAACAGAGTGACAGACTTGGATGCTCGGATGAATGATGGAACGACCCCGTTAATTCTGGCCGCACGTCTGGCAGTGGAAGGAATGGTGGCCGAGCTAATTAATTGCCAGGCAGATGTGAATGCTGTTGATGACCACGGTAATGGGAATGCGACATACTGGCTGGGCAAATATTTGTCATGGTGTGAGCAAGGAGGGGTGGGCTTCTGCTCTCCTGGAGTGTGGGCTACTCATAAATTCTGTAGCTAAATCAGACGCTAGGCTCTCCTGTGGAAGTCCTCCCAGCAGTAATAGACTGCAGGCTGCTGCACAGTGGCTTGGTTAAACAGTCCTGGAAGAGAAACAGAAGAAATACAGGATTGGATATGCTGGGATTTTCTGGGCTGCAGACATGACTCTGTGGATAGATTATTTAAAAAACAAAAATTAAAAAATTCCAGAGCAAGTGCTGAAAGTCCCATTGCATACTCCCATAACAGGAGTGCGTCACAATGTGGCGATTTCCAAAGCGTAAATGTGACTTCAGGACATGTTCACGTGCTGTGAGCTGCACTGCAGTTGCTTTCTTCCCTCAGTGTACTCAGTCCATCTGGGGCTTTAGGAAATAGCTTCTCCGTTTGTTACTGAAGTTGCTGGGTTTCCCTGCAGGTAAATCTGCTCTTCACTGGGCTGCTGCTGTCAACAATGTGGAAGCAACACTAGTGCTGCTGAAAAATGGGGCCAACAGAGACATGCAGGATAACAAGGTACGGTCTGGGTGTGCTCGGCGTGGCTGTGCTTCCTAACTCAAAGCATCTTTTTGCTGTTGGTAGCGAACCAAGTTCAGATTTTCTAAACCGGGTCCTCGCTGCAGGTCTTCCAGACCTAGACTGCAACTGGAACTCTCCCCAAGTACTGGGTGTCTTGTAGGATTTCTGATATGGGAGAGCAGTTCTCTCCCTTGTTTAGCCAAGTCGTGGGTAGCAGTGCTGTCCTGCTTTTCTTGGCAGGAAAGGAATGCAATACACAGGCAACCGTGTGTGAGAGCACCAGGGCGAAGTGCTGCTGGTGTCAAGCAGCTGGGTTCCGTTTAACAGGCACAGGTTGGGCAGCACAGCGGCAGTTGGATCCTGTCACATTTCCAAGGCGCTCAGTGCCAGGTGGATGTGGGGAAGAAGCCCCTCTGTTTGAGAGACAGTCTGCACTGCACAGACCTCCTGTAGCTTCACTCCTAGTTTTTGCTGTATCTTAGTCCTTGATTTCTTTCCTCCGCCTAGGTTTTCTTTTTTGGATTATTACATATTGCTCAGTGGATTTTAGAGCTACCAACAAGCTGCAGTTCGTTACTGGGCTGTTTTAGTCGCTTGTACCTTTCCCTCATAGGGGTCAGTGGGAGAAAGGCACACCGTTCCTCCAAGGACCCGTGGCAGAATAGTGCGCTTCGCGGTGGGATGGTTTAGGCTGCGTGCTCTGCTGCCATCTATGAAATCATCTCCTGTAATCTGCCTTTTTCAGTGGGCACCTCTCAGGATGGGCTGTTCTTGGAGACAGTTAATGGGACACAGAGCTTCCAAGTGTTGCCACACCGTTAAGGGCTTGTTAGCTGTAAGTCAGTCCCCCCATGCTGAAGCCGCTAAAGTACTTATTCCCTGTGTTTTCAGGAAGAGACGCCACTCTTCCTTGCTGCTCGAGAAGGCAGTTTCGAAGCAGCAAAAATCTTGCTGGACCACTTTGCCAATCGAGACATCACGGACCACATGGACCGCCTGCCCCGCGATGTGGCCCAGGACCGGATGCACCATGACATAGTGCAGCTTCTCAACGAGTACAATGTGGCACACAGCCCCGCTGGGCACCCCGGTGCCATGCTGAACTCTGCCCTCTCCCCGGTCATCTGTGGCCCAAATAGGTCCTTCCTCAATCTGAAGCACGCTTCCTTAAGCAAGAAGTCACGAAAACCGAATGCCAAAGGCATTATGCCCACAAACCTCACCAAAGATGCAAAGAGGAGAAGGAAGAAGTCCCTCAGTGAGGGCAAAGGGCAGTTTTCAGAGAGCTCGGTGACCCTGTCACCAGTTGATTCCCTAGAATCGCCACATGCTTTTGCATCCGAACCAACATCGTCTCCCGTGATGCCATCGCCGGGGGTGTTACACTCGTCGCCCAGCTCACTGCTGACTGCTCCGTCGGTGCAGGCCGCGCACACCATGTCCTTCTCCAACCTCCACGAGATGCAGCCCTTAGGACGCGGGTCTGGCACGGTGCTCCCGTCCGTCAGCCAGCTGCTTTCGCAGCACAGAACCACCCCTCCTAACAGCGGGCTTGGCAGGCTCCGGCCAGCCGACGTTTCCACCGAGTGGATGAACCGTATGGAGGTGAACGAGTCCCAGTACAACGAAATGTTTGGCATGGTGCCGCAGGTGATGCATTCGCACCCCAGCGTGTCTCAGCAGAGCGGATTGGTTCAAGCAGATACAAAGCACATGGGAGTTTCCAGGGAGTCTCTGCCCCCTATCATGACTTTCCAGCTGGTTCCCAAGGGTGGCATAAACCAGCAAGCACTGCCGCAGCAGGCCCAGTCAAACTGCGCTCAGAACATGGCTGGGCCTCTTAGCTCCATGTACCAGATACCGGATTTAGCTCAGCTGCCCAGCGCCTCGTTCTCCATGGCTGCCATCCCTCAGCAGGACGGGCAGGTGGCTCAGACGGTCCTCCCAGCTTACCACCAGTTCCAGAGCTCGATGGGGAAGTACCCCACGCCTCCCTCACAGCACAGCTGCTACTCCTCGGCCACAGAACGGACTCCTAGCCACAACCGGCACTTACAAGGGGAGCACCCATACCTGACTCCATCGCCCGAATCTCCAGACCAGTGGTCAAGCTCCTCCCCACACTCTGCCTCTGACTGGTCTGATGTGGCAACCAGTCCCAGTAACAACCAGCGTGGGCCAGCGGCCGCTCACATGACAGAGCAGCAGCGGAACAACATGCAGGTGTATGCCTGAAGGCTGGCCAAGGTGAAGCCCGATTAAAGCGGACTCCAGAACTCATGAAGGTCTTCCAGGATGGCAATGAAGAACCATTTTAGTATCCAAGAGTCTTAATGAGCCCAGGCTGTTTTTTCCTTGGAGGGACTGTGGTCGCTGTGGGCTTGTATGCTTTTATGCTAAACAGAGAACTGTAGAAGCTGGTGACGGAGAAGGCCGGCTGGGTCACTTCTAACCGACACCCATGCACCTTGGATGTGATTGCTGTCTGCACTGGATTCTCCAGCCTGCTCTTAAATCTGTTCCACCATTTCTTTGGGGAGACAGCTCTTCAGCTTAATACATCTCATGGTCGTTTCTCCAGAAATTAAACCAGCTTTGTATCCTTATTTTGTTACTCCTCCTGTTACCCACGTAACTTCTCTCTGAAGCACCTTCTACTAGTTCTCCTCGAGTTCAAGTTGCCTTGCCTTGTCTTGACACAGCTCAGAGCTGCACCCGCGTTCCTAGACCCCTCCTTCCCTCGGCTGCTCTTGCTCAGCAAGCTAGCCGGACTTCCCAGAACACCTGCAGGTCAAGTGACACCTTCTGTCGTGCAGCTTCACCCTTCCCTCTTCAAGTCTTTTGTCTTATACAGACCCACTAACACCCCTTAGTGTTCTCACTGCCTGCCCCCCCCAGGTATTATGAGGTTATATATACATATAGTCTTCCCCTAGGTCTTTCCCGCCCCGGCCCCCCGCCCCCCCCCCCCAAAAAAAAAAAAAAACAACGCTGGTCTGACCCGGTCTTCCCTCCGCGGTGACCTGTAGGCACATCTCTCTCGAGTTGTATGTCTTCCCCGAGACACACCTGACCGTTTTGACACACTACCCTCCCTGTCCCCCCATCCTGCCAGGTGTGTCCGTGACTGCCTTCACGGGCTCCCATGCTGGAAGAGATGCCCTGCAACGGACACAGGCCTTTTGGGAAACTCTCGGGATGCGCATGAGTGTTTCAGAACCTGATGACAGACGCTCCCAGTGTTCTTGCACAGTACTCCCCTCCCCTCCATCCAAGGGTGGCTGTGTCCTGTCCTCCAGATAACATATGCTGCCTCTTTGTGGTATTATTAAGAAGTGTCAAGGATGTCATTAAGTGTTTGCAGCACGTCTCCTGTGTCAGGAATGGCATCCAGCCCTTTGAAAATTGTCCCTTTCACTTCAGCCCTGGGACAAGGCTGCCTTGTCTTCCCCTCCCAACAGGGAGGCTGCAGCACTGACTCCCAAGCAGGCTTCCAGCCGCAGCAGTGTGCCTGAAACCAGGAGCTGGGCTCAAGCAGCAGACCAAAAAGCTTGGACACCGTTGCCTAATGCTGTTTGGTTAACAGGTCTGGGGCTGTCGTCTGCACTCAGCTTCAGCCTGTACCGAGATTTCCCGACTGAGGTGCCCGACGTGCTCTGTGGGATGGTGGTGCCATTTGTGCTGCGGTTCCCCCAGTATTTTCGGAGTTACGGAAGCCAGCTGTCACTGACCTTAGGCAAACAGCCGCTCTTTCTGCTTTCCGCAAGAGTAGCGCTTCCCTGAAGGGCTCTGAACCAGTCAGCAGCCGAAGCGAACACTTGTGGGGATGGTTTGCTCCTACCTCTTCGGGGGAACCCTGCAGACACATGTTCCAAAGAGATCGGGGCTGTCGGCTGCCGCTAAAGGACAGAGAACGCCGCTCCCCTCCAAGCAGCGGCCATTCAGCATCCTACCATGTACAGTATTTTCTCTGATGTTTCTTTCCATTCTAATCAAAAGTAAAAGCTTTTTAATTTTTTTTTTTTTTTGATTCTACTCAATGGTACATGAAGGCAGGGCCTCAGGAGGAGCTGGTTCCCGGGGCCATTGTTTTGGGCTGAAGTTTTTAATTTTGAAGTTACTGCTTTTTACGACGCACAGAGCATTCCCCGACACGCTCGCTGCAGTGTGTCCTGTGAAGCTGAGCTGCAACCAACTCAGATCTCCAGGCAGGAGCCTGCAAGCTCCTGGAGGTCTGTCCAGGTACATGTTTCACTGCAAATAATGAAGTGTTGCTACATCGATGCTAAAGAAACAAAGGGCTTTTCCTTGTTAGCCCCAAATAACCAAGTGCCTTTTTATATATGTGGCTACCTTTTACAAGATGAGTGCTTTCTGTGGAATGAAGCCAGTTTCGTGCCTGGCGTGTTAATATGATGGCCCTCTGCCTTTTTTTTTTTTTTTTTTTAACTACTTGTAAAGATAATATCTCCTTAAGGTGGTATTTTATCTCATAAGTTGTAGAGTAACCATTCACACAGCAGCATTTTCCTACATTAATAATGGAAAATATTTGCTTATTTTTACATTTTTTATAAAAGTCTTTTATGAAAATAGTTGCTGCAAAATGTATAAGCAATTTTTATCCCCAGAATAAAGAGTATGTGCCCAGTGTCTGTGTGCTGCTGTTTTTGTTTGTCTTCCCAGCTACCGTGGCACAGCCACTGGATTATAAAATGATTCATTGGTGTTCAGTAGCTGTTGAGGCCCCTGACAAGGGAGGGCTTGGTGGGACCTCCACAGTCCATGTCGGGAAGAGAGCTGCTGGGGATCACGGGCGCTCTGGCTTGTGGCTCGGCAGCGCACGGACCCCAGCGCTTCGCTCCGTCCTGGGGAGCTGTCCCTGGGCGCTGAAAGCAGCCTGGCTCGGGCATAGCAGGAGGATTCGGGGCGTCTTGGTTAGCTGGGCCAGGGGGCAGGAACCAGCAGCCAAGCAGCTGGGCATAATGGGAAGGATGGGGAGGGAGTGGGATGGATGGGGCCCTTCTGAGATGCTGTGAATAAGAGCTCTTGCTTGCCTGGGAGTCTGGGAGCTGGAGAAGGGCTGCGGCTTTTGGAAAGGTGGTGAGCAAGTGTGGGTGAGGCATTGGTTAGTGGAGGCGTGTATTCGCTTGCCCTTCCAGGTCCTGCTTGCTTCGCTGGGCTGCTCGCTGTTCTTCCAGCTGGGAGGGGGACCCTCATCCTTGGAGCTGAGGCTGCCTCCCTGGCTTTGGCTTGGCACCTGATGCATGAAGATGCGTGATTCTCCAGCCTCTGAACTGGCATCGCAGCTCCTCCTTCGCTGTTTTCAGACTGGAAAAGTTTAACTTGAACAGGGAGAGAATGAACTGACGATGGCTGCCGTGCTGGATGTTGAGCAGGGAGCTGCCACGAAGCCTTGGGCCTCACTAGTGCTCCCCGGGCTGGTTTCCAGCTCTCGCCACAGTCTCGGATGGAGCCAGTAGCTGAATTATGCTGCCTAGCAGGGATAAAGCTGCCGGGGGCATTTTAAGGGTTTAATATTCAAACAGCGCAGTTCCTTTATCTTCTAGTAGAGCCAGCTTGGCAAGTACAAACCTCCGGGAGGCTTTCATCCGTGTTCTCTCACAGGTTGCACATCTGTGCCAAAGTTTAGCGAGCTCTGCTGTGGCCCTGGCGCAGCTGTGCCGATGCTCAGGCTGAGACTTGAAACCGCATCTCCTCGGGGACGGCACATGCCTCTTCCCCTGCCTGGGATGGCGAGGGGCTTGTGGAAACGTGTTGCATCCAAGTGAGCCGAACTGAACCAGCCAGGCAGGGAGCTGGGGCATCCCGTGTCTAACTGAGGGGTGGTGCGGTAGCCTTGGGCTCCTGTGGGGAATATTTTCATGGTTTTTCATAAAACAAGGGTAGGGTCCTGTCTTCTGGGGGGTTGCTGTGTGTGAGGGGTGTCCCCATTTGTTGGAGCTGGCTGGTCTCAGTAAGGTGGTTTCTTTCCCGAGATAGGGTAGCAGGCAGCAGCTGTGTTTGGATACAAGGTGGCTTTACCGGTTTGATCCCTGAGAGCGCCTGGCAAGCTGGCACCTGAGGTCTTGGGAAGCAGCAGCAGCTCTATCCCAGCTGCGTGGGTGAAGAGATGGGTCTGATCCTCCTCCCTGCCCGGGGCGAGAGCCAGACCTGCCTCTGCATGCTGCCATGGAGCTGCGCCCTGTGGGTGTAGCAGCTCTGGCTGGCTGCGTGTTTCGGCAAAGGAGCGGCGGGACATCCCTGGGGGACGCAGCTGGAGCCTGGCAGCCAGAACACCTTCAGCCGGCTCCCAGCCCCCTGTGCTGGGGGTAACGGGGCTCAGCTCCAGGGCTGGAGCCCTGGGTGGCTCCCAGTGGCCTCCCCCAGGGGTCTCCGGGAGGGCTGGGGGAAGGAGCACCGGGCAGCAGGTGCGGCTGGCAGCAGCAGGGTGCTGGGCAGGAGCTGGCAGCTCTGCAGGAGGCCACGGGACTGGGACCGGCAGCGGGAAGAGCTTTCAAAGCTGCTTTGGTGTGCTAGGAGCCAGGGAAGTCCTGCTGCAGAGCAGCGTGCTCAAAGCAGTGAGGTGGATGTGCTTCAGCTCCCCGGCACCGGTGCAAGCGGGCACCCCGGTGAGCACGAGGGCCAGGGAAGGCTGTGCCCGACCTCGCCAAAGGGCTCCGGCTGCTGGGGCCGGGGGCTGCCCCCTCTGCGGCTCCGTGCCAGCACCAGCCTCCCCCGGTACCCCCCATGGGGCAGGGGCAGTGGGGGGCTGCTGCTGCACCACCTGCTCCATCCCTCCTGGAGGGACACAGTGACGAAGCCCTGCGTCACTGCCAGGTGCAGGGGCCCGGGCACCCCCGCTGCTATCTGATGGCACCCGCCAGCCCCTGGCCGCAGGCTGTTCCCACATCCCTGTGTCCTGCATCCTGCTGACAAACATCCCCCGGCAGTTCAAACAAGGGTGGTGTGTGGGTGACGCACGGCGGAGCTGCCGGGGTGTGGGGCCCGGCTGGCTGCTGTCCCTCGGCCGGGGACGCGGGCAAGACCAGTGAGTGGTACCCACAGCCCGGCCGCTCGCGGCAGGGATGCTCCAGCCGGGATCAGGGCAGTCTTCCCCTGGGGCTCACCCCTGCCAGCCCCCCGGAGCAGTCGGGGCTGAGCCAGTGGGCATTCCTGCCCGGTGCCAGGCTGCTCTCTGCTGCAAGATTATCTCTGTGTCTTCGTTGGCAATTAATGGTAATTGCAGGGGGTTTATTGACCAACTAGGAGAGGTTCTTCCTGTCTTTTCTGGAGGAACGTGGAATGCAAACAAAATAGAGATCTGGGCAGCTTTCCAGCCAAGTGGAGGGATTCCAGTAGGATTTTTATGGTGGGAATCACCTGAGCTTGGGCAAACAGTGATGCTGGTGAGCGCTGGGCTATAAAGGGCAGCTCCTCTCCTGGTGATCCAGGAGAAGTCGTTATTCCTCACCGTCTCCGGACAGCAGGTGAGGAAGGGGACACTCACTGGGTGGCCGGGGCCTCGGCTTGCTCCAGGGTGGCTCGTGGGTTGAGCAGGAGCCAGTCCCAGCCCTGGCGGATCCTGGGGGGAGCTGAGCGCTGCCCTTGCTGGATGGGGCAGGCTGCAACAATGCAATTTCCAGCCCTGCGTTGACTTTTGTCGCTGCTTCTTTGAGGGGAAGATGAGCTGAGTCTGCAAATCAGCCCCAGTGCCCAGGGATTAGCCCAGATAAAGGGGATCTGCACTGATGTGGACGATTTGCATCCCCAGCCTGGCAGCCCTGTGAGCTTGGGGGGTGAGAGCAATGCTGTGCACGTAGTCCTTGCAGCCCTACCGGCCCTGGCCCTGCCTGTGCCGCAGCTGCTGCCACCCGGTGCCAGGGCATGGCATGTGGCCATGGCAGCGCTCCCCCCATGTCCCCGCAGAGCAGCTTGGCTCACCCAGATGCCTCCCACCAAGGCTGGGACCAGTGGGGCCAGGACCCCCTGCTGCCAATGTGAGCTGGGGACCCCGAGCCGTGCCTGGGAAAAGGGGTGCAGGCACAGGGCAGTGACCTGTGCCAGGGAGGGGAGAGGGATGCACAGTCTCCAGGACTGCCATCCCCTCCAGCCAGCTGAAAGGGGCCAGATTCAGTCCACAGCAGGGTGGGTTTGCGCCCTCTGGGCACAGGCAGCATCCCCTGTCCCTGAGGGACCTGGCATCACCCCCTGAGCTTTTACAGGGGGCACTTCCAGGAGCAAGGAGGATGGTGGCAGTGGCCAGATTCACCCTCGTGCTGCTGGGCTGCGTGGGGCTCCTGTGGCCAGCCGGTGAGTCCCACCACTCGGGGGGCAGCTGCTCGCCCAGCTGGGCCGGGAGGGAGCCACGCTCCTCTCCAGCGGCCATGCCAGCCGTCCCCCATCCCGCCACGCCGCCCTCCCTCCGCAGGCGCCCGGTACATAGACTACTGCCCCAAGGGCTGGTATTACTACAAGCTCAACTGCTTCAAGTATTTCAGTCAGCTCCGGAGCTGGGACGAGGCTGAGGTAAGACTGCTGGGGTACCCAGGCGGCCGGGGACCCCCCATGTCCCTGGGGTGCCTGGTCAGTGACGGCTGTCCCTGCAGCGGCAGTGCCAGGCCAGCCACGCCAGCGCCCACCTGGCCTGGGTGGAGGAGCCCAAGGAGGCAGCCACCCTGCAGAGGGTCATCTCCTACTACCAGCGCGTGCAGCCCGTCTGGCTCGGCCTCCACTACGGGCAGGAGGTGAGGTGGGGGGCGGGGGGGGGAGGGCAGGGGGGGGGAGGCAGGGGGCAGCCTCTGACCCCCCTCGCCCTGCACAGAGCCAGGCCTGGCAGTGGGTGAGTGGGGACAAGTACAGCGTCACCAGTGGGCTGGCTCGGAGCGGTGCCCAAAGTGGCACCTGCGGCATCCTGACCCATCTCAGCGGTGAGTGCCCGGACCCCACCGCCACTTCCAGCGCTAGCTCTTGGACAGCATCCCTCCTCCTCCTCCTCCTCCTCCTCCTCCTCCTGCTCCTCTGGGTCCTGTCCCCTCCAGGGGCTGCGGTGGGCAGAGCTGGTGCCCCTGCCCTCGCCGCTGCCCCCACCAACCCCCAGCCCATCTCTCCATCAGGCTTCACCCTTTGGTCCAGCGCCGACTGCTCCCAGCGCCACCACTACGTCTGCAAGTTCAGCCCGGTGCACTGAGCACGGCCCTGGGGCCTGGGGGGGACCCCACGCCAGCGACGCTCCCCTCCTGCCACCTCTGCTCTTCTCCCCCCACTTCCTAAAAATACATCTATAAAAAAAGAAGCATGCAAGTGCTGTGTGAGCTCTGTGCTGCTGCAAAGCCTTGGGCTGTTCCGGGCGAGGGAGAGGCAGGTGCTGCCGCGGCTCCCGGGTTCCCCGGCTCCCGGGGGCTTGGGCAGTGCCGGTGCCAGCGGAGCTGCTTGGGGGTGAGCTCCCGGGAGCCGTGGGGCCGGTGGCTCTCCCAGTCGGGTGCTGGTGTTTGCTCACCCTCAGCCCTCTGGTGCCAAATGGGACAGGTGTCCCTGGGGTGCAAAGTGCATGGACAGGGGTGTCCCCAGGGTGCCGGTGTCAAGATGTGGGGCACAGACATGGGTGGGGATGGGAGCTGGCATGGGGGTGCAGGCATGGGGATGGGTGCCCCCCGCCCCCTGCAGACAGCTCCACGGGGGTCCGGGGGCTGCGATGCTGCCCTGTGGCCATGTTGACAGCAGCAGCGAGACCAAAGGTCCGTTCTGGTGTCACCGCAGTGTTGCCACAGGCATCACGTGGCTGTTTACTCTGCTATTTTGAAGACGGCTCTGCCCCCACCCAGCTCATGGTTTTTTTCGCCCCCGGAGCTGCGGCATGTGATGGAGGTGGACCGCTTCCCAGGTGGCACGGATGGTGGTGGCACCACAGCCGAAGCTGCCCTCTGCTCCCTCCCCAGGACAGCCGGGGAGGCCATGCAGCACCTTGCACCAGCCGCAGTGACCACAGCTGTGCCAGCCAGGCACCGGGGCTGCCACCAGCCCTTGGCACGGGGAGCAGGGGCTGCAGGACAGCCCGTCCCACTGCTCGGCCCCAGCTCCGGCTGAGCATGTCCCCGGGGTTTGGGGCATGAGACAGAGACATCTTGCAAGTTTCCCCCTCCAAAGCCAGCGCTTGCTCTGCCGGCCCTGTCGCGTTGGCTGGTGCTTGGTGACCTTTGAGCGCTGGGGTCTGGCGGGCTGATAAGGGCCAGGAGGGCTGTGCCGTGCCACCCACGCAGTTTATAAAAGCACCACACAAGGCCCATCCTGCTGTCTGTCCTGCCGTCTGTCCCTCCGTTCCTGCAGCGGCCGGGGTGAAGATGCTGCGCTTGGTCGGCCGCGCCGCACGCTGCTGGGGGGCAAGGCAGGCACCGCCAGGGCCAGAGCGGGCAGCCCACGGGCCCCAGCACTCCATGCCCATGCAGAGAGCATGGTGAGCACCCACGCGGGTCGGGTGGGGTGGAAGCATAACTTGGGGGGGGGGAGGCGGGGAGCTGGCAGCGCTCTTAAACCTTGCTGGGGAAGGGCATGCTCTCCCTCCTCCCCACAGCGTTGCTGGGCACAGGGAACCTGCAGAGATTTGGGGTGCTGGTGGCCTGGGGTGCTCGCTGGTGGCATCTCCCCAGGGCCACTGCCTGCCCCCGAGGCTTGGGGCTGCCGCAAGACTGTCGCTGCTCCCTCTGCCCAGCAGCCTCTCCAGCGGTGCCGGGACGGGTGTCTGGCCCAAGGACGTGGGCATCCTGGCGCTGGAGGTGTACTTCCCTGCCCAGTACGTGGAGCAGGAGGAGCTGGAGCGGTACGATGGCGTTGAGGCCGGCAAGTACACACGGGGCTTGGGCCAGCAGCAGATGGGTTTCTGCGCTGCCCATGAAGACATCAACTCCCTGTGCCTGACGGTGGTGCAGCGGCTGGTGGAGCGCGGGCGCCTCTCCTGGGATGCCATCGGCCGCCTGGAGGTGGGCACCGAGACTGTCATCGACAAGTCCAAGGCTGTCAAGACCGTCCTTATGCAGCTTTTCCATGACTCGGGCAACACTGATGTGGAGGGCATCGACACCACCAACGCCTGTTACGGGGGCACGGCCTCGCTCTTCAATGCAGCTGCCTGGGTGGAGTCCAGCGCCTGGGATGGTGGGTGCGGGTGTTGGGTGGGTGCTGTGGGATGGGGGAAGGAGGCTGGAGGTGGCCCCAAACCCAAAGATCCTCCAGCAAGCCTCAAAGGGAGCTGCTGCCCCTCCAGGCTCTCCATCACTCCTGTTTCTTGCCTGCCTTCTCCATGACACCCGGCAGTGCAGGGATGGGTGGGAGCACACAAAGGCCACAGAATGGACTCTTCCACCTGCTGACAGCCCCACTGTCCTTCTTCAGGTCGCTATGCTGTGGTGGTGTGTGGGGACATCGCTGTCTATGCCACGGGGAACGCACGGCCCACGGGAGGTGCCGGTGCCATCGCCATGCTGGTAGGACCCAACGCCCCGCTGGTGCTGGAGAGAGGTTGGTGTCATGAGGCCCTGGGGATAGCGAGCTGATGGGTGCTGTCCCTGGGGGGTATATAACCATGTCCCAGCCTTGGACAGGGCTGCTCAGCCCCAGCAGCACCGGCTCTGCCAGCCCCAGTAGCTGGGTACCCCAGGATCCCAGCCAGTCACATCCCTGTGGGCACCGCGGAGCAATGCAAGGAGGCTGGTGGATGCTGGGACTGGCATGGCAGGCAGCACCTATGGGTGCTTGCCATCTGGCTGGGACTCCTGGATGCTCCCTGACAGCTGCCTCTCCCTGTGCCCCCAGGCCTGCGAGGAACCCACATGGAGCACGCCTACGACTTCTACAAGCCAGACCTGTCCTCTGAGTACCCGGTGGTGGACGGGCAGCTCTCCATCCAGTGCTACCTGCGGGCGCTGGACCGCTGCTATGCCGTGTACCGCCGGAAGGCAGAGAGCCAGTGGCAGCAGGGTAAGCAGTGGCTCCCCCGGGGCGCCCATGCCATCCCACCAGATGCTGACGGCCCCACGTTGCCTTCCAGCGGGCATCCAGCGGCCCTTCACCCTCGACGACTTCAAGTTCATCATCTTCCACACACCCTTCTGCAAGCTGGTGCAGAAGTCTGTGGGGCGGCTGCTGCTGAATGACTTCTTGGCCACCCCCAACCCTGACACGGCCACCGGCCTCTACAAGGGGCTTCAGCCCTTTCGGTGGGTCCCTGCGCCGTGTCCCCTGTCCCCCAGCCTGGCTGGGGATGTGCCCATGTGGGGTTTGAGCTGGCCTCTCTCTGGGCAGCGGTGTGAAGCTGGAGGACACCTACACCAGCAAGGAGGTGGAGAAGGCGTTCCAGGCGGCCAGCCAGGACATCTTCAACCAGAAGACCAAGCCCTCGCTGCTCCTCTCCTCACGTAACGGCAACATGTACACACCATCCATGTACGGCTGCCTGGCCTCCCTCCTGGCACAGTGAGTCCCCACAAAAGCTGTCTCGGGGTGGTGGAGAGCTCATCTCAGGGAGGGCAGCCCCTGGCTTGGCTGGCTGGGGGCGGCAGGCATAGGCACACACCCTCCCCCTGCCACCTCCAGCAGAGATCTGACACTTTCATTGCATGTAGCCCCTGGCATGGATGCGGCCCATTCCACGCCGCCTCCCTGCCAGCCTTTCCATCTCGGCTCGCTGGAGCTGGGTTGGCACATAAAGCCCTTCTGTT
This sequence comes from Falco rusticolus, assembly GCF_015220075.1. Classification (NCBI taxonomy): domain Eukaryota; kingdom Metazoa; phylum Chordata; class Aves; order Falconiformes; family Falconidae; genus Falco; species Falco rusticolus. Next base: position 26,391,508 of record NC_051197.1, read on the forward strand.
GGTTCTGAGGGATGAAAATCCCTTTGTTGTGCCCAACAGAACGGCTGATCCCATGGTGAAGGAGCCGTGAGAATGGCCTGGCACTGGTGGCATAAAGAAAGCCTCAGCAATGTGGCCCCGATGCCAGCACACCCTGGCCTGCAAAGGGGGCAGGGGGCAGCCCCAAATCCCCTCTAACACCCCTAACCCCTTGCTGCAGGTCCTCAGCACGGGACCTGGCTGGGTCCCGGATCGGTGCCTTCTCCTACGGCTCGGGGCTGGCTGCCAGCATGTTCTCCCTCCGCGTCTCACAGGATGCAGCCCCAGGTGAGCTCCATGGGAAAGGGGGGCTGGGAGGGGAGGGTGGCATGGAGCTGTGGGGCTGGGGCCACCAGCAGCACCATCTCACCCCGGGGGTGCCCACGGCCAGGCTCACCCCTGGACAAGCTGATCTCCAGCCTGGCTGACCTGCCAGCTCGCCTGGATGCCCGCAAGCGCGTGGCCCCGCAGGACTTCGCCGAGATCATGAAGCAGCGGGAGGAAACCCATCACTTAGGTGAGCGGGCCCGGGGGATGTGACACCCCCCCGCTGGGAGCCCACGGCCCTCCTGAGCATGACCACCCTCTCCCCGCAGCCGACCACGCTCCCCATGGCTCCCAGGCAGATCTTTTCCCTGGCACCTGGTACCTGACGCGGGTGGATGCCAAGTACCGCCGGGAATATGCCAGGAAGCCTGTCTAGGGGGGACCAGAGTGGTGAGCTCTGGGTAAGGGGATGCTCTTTCCCACCAGCATCCCTGCTTACCCCCAAATCCGGGGATGGCCTCTGTAGGGGAACCTCACTTTGGATGGCTGGGAAGCGGCCAGCAGCACCTCGGGCCCTGGAGCTGGTGGAGACAACGGCGTTTCCCACAAACACCTCGGTGGCACAAGGGAATAAAGGAGCGGATGAGACGGAGCAGCAGCCTGGCTCTGGCTCCTGGGCATGAGTGGTCCCCTCTCACCCGGGGGCCCTTCCCTCAGCCACAGCAGGGCTGGATCGTGGCCCCTTACGGATCTATCCCATGGGCACCCAGCGTGGCCACCTGTCCTGTTGGACACGTGCCTCAGGACCCCTGATTTCCCCAGGATGGGAGCATGCCCGTACATTTTGTGGGAGCCAAGTAAACCCCAGCTCTGGGGTCTGGGGGTGGGAAGATGCCATTTTCCCTGTGACATCGGCAAATTGAAACATCCCCATGGGAAAACCCAGGGGACAGGAGGGTGCAGGCGATGCTGGGGCTCACAGGAAGGCTCAGCTCCCTTGGAGCACTGCCTGCTCTCTGGGCCACGTCCCCGCATGGGACCATGGCCAGAGGGGACCTTGGCGGGGCTGCAGCAGCTGTGGAGACCTTTGCACCCTTAAGCAAACAGCAGCAGGGCTGGGGGGTGGTGGGGGCCGGAGATTTGGGGAGAGAAGTTTGGAGTCAAGGACAAGGGACTGCACAGACAGGCATCACACACGCTCCCCTTCTGGACCCTTTATTGAGTGTGGGGCCACCCCAAGCCCAGCGTGGGGGCCGGGGGTGGCCGGATGGAATGCTCCCCCAGCTTGGGTGGTGGGGTCCAGGTGCTGCAGCTGTGGGGAGAGCCCCTGCTGGTGGTCAGGGGCTACAGGTGGAGCTGGAAGACCTCCATGGTGCGTGGTTTCAACTCGCTGAGGTCCGACAAAGGGGCTGAGAGCCCGACGACACTCCACTGCTCCCCTGCCACCGTGCTGGAGCTGTGGTAGGACTGGAGCTGGACGCCCACCTTCCCCAGCAGCCCTGGAGAGGAGGAGAGGGGTTAGGGGCCACCGGCTGCCCCCCCCGCCCCAGCACCCAGCAGGGCTCTGCCCATCCCGACACCCTGCAAAAGGTCCACAATGCCATCTCGTCCCCCCACCCCAAGTCTTTTGCTCCACATCCCCCAACCCCCTGCCCAAGCCCCCCCCCTCGCCCTGATCCCCGTCTCTTCATGCAGCACCCGCTCCCTCCCTGCTGCAGCAGGGGCCCAGCTCCAGAGTAGAGGCAGGGTCCCCCCAAGGCTGCGCCCCCCCTGCTCAGGGCCGATGCCAGGAGCTCACCGGCAAGCGCGGGCAGAGCACCAGGCTCGGTGGCTTTGGCTCTGTAGATGAGGAGAGGGCCAGCCAGCGGGGCCGGCTGCTTGAAGGTGGCCCCGTTGAGCTCCCGCAGCACCGGGGTGCTGCCCTGCACTGTCCCCGCCACGCGGTGTGGGGTGCCCTGCAGGGACACCTGCAGCAAGCCGGTGCTGCCGTCGGGCTCAGGGGCCACGTGGCCGTGGGTGGCTGTGACCTGCCAGAGAGACGTGGCCGCTCAGTGCCCAGGTCCTGTGCGCAGCGGGGCGGAGGGAGGGGGTGTCTTCAGAGGCACCTCGGGGATGCCTCCCCAGCCTGAGAGCTGCATTAGCAGCCCACGGGGTGACCCCAGGCTCAGACCACTTGGTGGGGAAGGACAGGGTCTGGGTGCACCAGGTTTGGTGTGCAGAGCCACGGGTGCCCACGCACCTTCAGCCCAGCCTCCTGGGCCAGCAGCAGGGCATTCACCAGGGTCACCTCCTTCTGTGTCCCTCCAGCCAGCATGCCTGCAGCCACGGCAGGCGTCAGGTAGCTCCCGGCCTCCTGCAGGGGTGTTCCTGGGGTGCAGGGAGGAGGCAGAAGGTGGGTGGGCCAGCAGCAGAGAGGTCAGCCTGCACTGGACTGGCAAGCTGGGCTGCTCCTTCCACCCACCCACGCATACGCCCATCCTTGCTGCCATCCTCCCACCCACACATCCCTACACCCATCCCTACTCCCACCCACCCACCCATCCATACCCCCGTCCCCCCGCCATCCTCCCATCCCACTGCCAACCACCCTCCTGGCCATCCCTCCTGGCCGCCCTCCCATCCCCGCTCCCACACGCCCATCCCAGCGGGTCCCCGCACACCCGGCTGCATTGCCCACCCATCGGGGTCCTTGCACCCAGGCACAGGGCGCAGCCCCCCAGCTCACCTAGGGTGCAGACCTGCACGCTGCCCTGTGCTTGCTTGCCCTCAGCGTGCAGCAGTGTGCCCAGGGCTCTGGCCAGGGCAATCCAGGGCTTGGTCTGGGGTGCAAAAGCCTTGCTGAGAGCCTGCCCGTTAACCTGCGAGGAAGACCAGGGCAATGAGAACTTGCCAGTGAGCACACAGGGTTTCCCCCAATGTTTTATGGATGGGGAAACTGAGGCATGGAGGTCAGGTGCCCAGCGGGGGGACTCACTGTGCCAGCCAGCCCCTTCCCTGTGGCCATGTCCACGATCTGCATGGCGATCTCCTTGCCGCAGCGGCTCTGTGCCTCGTGTGTGCTGGCACCCAGGTGTGGGCAGCAGATGACGTTGGGGTGGTTCACCAGGTCACGGTCCTTCGGGGGCTCCTGCCGACCCATCCCATCCAGCCATCAGGCCCTGGCACCCACCTGGGAGCCCCAGAGGGGGGCACGTACCCCCCCTCCCTTGCCAGGAGGGAAACGAGGGAGGGCTTTGCTAGGCTGCCCTGGCCTGGCTCGGGCAGAATTACGGTGACGCTGAGACAAAGCCAGGCACAGGGACCCCCACAGCCCTGCTCACCTGCGTGAAGACATCGAGGGCAGCCCCGCCGCACTGCCCCGACTGCAGCGCCCGCAGCAGCGCACCCTCGTCCACGATGCCGCCACGGGCACAGTTCACCACCTGCACGCCACGGCGGCACTTGGCGAAGGTACTGTCATTGAGGAGCCCTGCAGAGGGGTGCTGTCAGTACCGGGGCTGCCCCGGTTCTCCTGCAAAGCCCCCCCTGCCAGCGCCCAGCCCATACCCGTGGTGGAGGGCAGCAGTGGGGTGTGCACTGTGATGAAGTCGCAGCGGGGCCAGATCTGCTCCAGTGGCAGCTGCTCCACACCGAAGGCAGCCGAGGCTTCGGGGGTGATGATGGGGTCGTACCCTATGGTCTGAGGCAGCGCGGATGCTCGCTCCTGCAGCCTGGCACCATGCCCATGGCCAGGGCAGGGAGCCTACGCCTCCGCATCGCTCCTCCCTGCCCCAGCTCCTTACCTTCATGCCAAAAGCCTGCATGCGAGTGGCTACCTCCCTGCCGATGCGCCCCAGCCCCAGCACAGCCAGCGTCTTCCCGTTCAGCTCCATGCCCATGTACTAGGGCACAAAGCAGGGAGTGAGCGAGCCCACTCCATGCAGGCACCCGCCGCCCCATCCCGCCCCAGGCACCCACCTCCTACCTTCTTACGGTCCCACTTGCCCTCCTTCATGGAGGCAGCTGCCTGCGGGATCTGCCTAAAAGGGGAGGCCGCAGTCAGCGCATGGGCAGGGGACTGCGGGGCGCGCGGCCACCCCCAGTCCTGCCCTGTGCTCACCTGGCCAAGCAGAGGATCATCCCACAGGTGAGCTCAGCGGCACTGAGGCTGTTCCCAGTGGGTGTGCTGGGGATGGAGAGTGGTGTCACCGGCATGACATCCCCGGGCCGATGGGGTCTGCACCCCGTGAGGATGGAGACCCGCAGAGGGGTGGGTGCCAGAGGTGCGGAGGGCACCCTGCCAAAGCCTCTCCTGCCCCCCCAGGAGCGCAGGCAGGGATGCCCCCGTACTCCTGCCCTTACTTCATGACCAGGACCCCCTTCCTGGTGGCCGCCTCCACGTCCACGTTGTCCACGCCGGTGCCCGCTCTGCCCACCACCTGCAGCCGCTGCGCCGCCTCCAGCACGTCGGCCGTGACTTTGGTGGCCGAGCGGACAATGAGGCCATCGCAATCCTGGGGCGGGGGACACAGACACGGCGCGTGGGACCGGGGCCGGGGCTGGCCCTGCCGGGGTGGTCCCAGAGGGGTGGCGCGTTGGGGACAGGCCGTGGGGCAGTGTGAAACCAGCCGGGCTCTTGCATCAGACGGAAGGCGGGGACCGGCCCCACCGGCCGAGGGGGGTCCGCTGCCAGCCGGGACAGCTGGTCCCCAGCGGCACCCACCCACCCAGGCATCCACCCGTGGGCGCTCACCCGGATCTCCCGCAGCAGCTCCTCCTTGCTCAGGCCGGGCTTCTCCTGCACTCGGAGCCCGCCGGCCTGCAGTATCTCCCGGCAGCAGGGGTCCAGGCTATCGCTGATCAGCACCTTCTGCAGCTTCCCCAGGGCCATGGCGGGCCGGGATGGGACGGGATGGGACGGGACGGGACGGGGATGGAACGGGACGGACCGGGATGCGGAGTCGGCTCCCTCCGCACGCCGCCGGGAGGCTGCTGCTGCCCGGCCGCCGCGCTAAAAGGGCTGCGAGCGGGGCACGTTTTTCGGGCTCATTGGGTCCCGTCTCCATGATCCCACCTCCTTCCCTTCCCCTCCCCGCCCCAGCCCGCCCCCCACCCGCCTCCGGAGGGAGGGAGGAAGTGGGGGGGAGCGGGGCGGGGGCTGTGCCGCAGCCCCACGGAGAGGGGAGGGGATGCCCCGGTAGGATCCCGCTGCCCCCCGGGCCGGGGAGCCACGAAACCGGGGGAAGCGGGTGTAGGGGGGTGTGTGTGTATGTGTGTGTGTGTGTGTGTGTGTCAGCGTGTTCCCACCCCCCGTACCGCCGCCGTGCCTCAGTTTCCCCGCCCCGCACATCGCAGCAAGTGAGGCAGGAGGAGGATGGTGGTGGCGGCCACGGTAGTGCGGGTTGGATCCCCCCCAAAGCTGGGGTCCCGCTGGCAGGGGGGCCTCAGCCCCTGGTGAGCCCAGCCATGCCCTCCCAGCTCACTCAGGAATGGGAGTGCCCCGAACCCCACAGCCCAGAGGTGAGGCAGTGCCATGGCCCCTGCCCGCCCTGACATCGCGCCCGCTGTTGAGCAATGCCCTCGATAAGGGGATGGGGGCACGGGGCCAGCCCTGGCCACCGGCTCCCAATGACGTGGGGTGCATGAGAGCCACCCAGCAAACGCCCTCCGTGGGGCAAGAGCCACGTGGCTGTGTCCAGTGACCTCGCAGGGGAAAGTGCTGGCCCCCAAGGTGGGACAGCATGGGGAACCCATGGGGCCAGGCACAGCCCCGTATGGTGGATGGCGAGGGATGGAGGGCGTCCCCTTGCTCATGGGACCAAACCCTCGCCGCGCACCTGGACCAGACAGACCTGCCCATGGGTGAGCCAGGATCTGGCCCTTCTTGCCCACTGCTTTCCCTGCACAGGGTCCTGAACGGGACCAAGCCCTTCCCTGTCCTGTGCGTGCCCCAAGCAGCACGGCCGGACCAGACTGTCCTGTGTGAGAGCTGGGGTGGGCCCAGAGGCTGTTAAACCCAAGCGATGGAGGTGCCCTGGCAGGTGGGAGGTGGCCGAGGTGGCTGCCCTTGCCATAGGCAGCATGCCTAAGGTGGGAGAGCCCAGCGCAACGTACACCCTGGCACTGCGTACACCCCAGTGTGATGTACACCCAGGCACTACCTACACCCCGGTGCTACGTACACCGCAGGCACCGCCAGGGAACAATGGTGACGCCAGAGCGGGGAAAGTCCAGGGCAGCTGACACAGGGCAAGAGATGTGGTCAAGGGCAGTGGCTGGTGAAATCCCCAGCGGGGTCCCGAAATGGCCCCTCGGTGCAGATGTGTCACCTGGGGACTGGGACAGGGCTCCCTCTCCACAGCCTCTGTCGTGGTGTGGGCTGGGGGCACCCACACTGTGGGCACCCTGCTGTGGGCCAGGACGTGGCTGGGACACATGCCGTGGCTGAGAGAGGGCTTGGCAGCCCTGCAGCCCTTGGCACAGCCCTGCTGGCGGCATCAGCCTCCTTTAACCAGTAAGACCTTGCTGAAGGGGTGCACTGAGCCAGCATCCCGGCACCCTGCTCCCTGTGCCAGCACCGCCTGGGTTTGCCCAGCACCTCCGTACACCTCCATGGCCACTCTCCCACGCCTGTGGCCCTCTTGTGCAGGGGCCACCAGTGGCCAAACCACCGTGGCAGCATGTTTGCCATCTTTTCCCAGCTGGCTGGTGCCCTCTTCTGGGGAGCAGCACTGGAGGTACAGCACCTCGGCACCCCAGCACCCCAGCACCGTGGCACCCCAGCATCCCGCTCTCGCCGTGGACTTGCGGTGTGCTGTCTGGGTGGCAGTGCCAGCAGGGATGTCCCCCTCCCCCCTGGCTCCCTCTAAGGGAGCCAGCTGGAGTGACTTCAATCTGGTCCCTGCCTGTGTCCCAAGGAAGGACCCCTTGGGTTGGAGGGGACCCCAGAGCCAGCAGGGCCAGCAGGATGGGTGCCCAGGGGACACGGGCTGTGGTGTCTGTCATCCGGGATGGAGTGCAAGTGTTACAGGGACACAGCACCCAGCTGCTGACCCCATTAGCACCAGGGTCCTGGATGGGCTCTGCTTGGGGGGGGTGGTGTGGTGGTGGCATGGGGGACAGCTGGCCAAGGGACTGTGGGTGCAGGGTGGAGGAGAGTGGGGTCAGATACAGTGGGTGAGCACTGGGAGGCGGGGGGTCCCTGCAGAGTGCATGGCGCTGTGGGTGGGGATAGGGGCAGCTCTGGGGCTGGGGCATCAAGCAGGGAAAGGAATTAGGGGGTCAAAGGGGACTGGGGTTATCGGGTTGTCATGGGGAGTGGCAAAGGAGAGGCAAGGGTGGGGAGCCTGGGGGTGTTAGGTTGGGCTGGTTGATGTTCAAGGAGGGTTAGGGTGATGGTGGGGTCAAAGGGCATCAAGGGTTATAGGGATGGCCAGTGGAGGACTAGGAAGTCGTGGAAGATTAGAGAGCAAGTGAGGGTGTTGTGGGGCTGGAAGGGTGCCCGGGGGGCTCGGGGGGCTCTGAGATAACAAAAGGGATTGCAGGTATCAGATTGGGATGGTGGTATCCAAGGAAGTCCCGGGTGGTAGGGGATGATAGAGGACTGAGGGCAACTGGGGTGTCAAGATGGATGGTTGGGGGTGTCACGAGGGATCTTGGCTAACTAGGGGGTCTTTTGAGGTGACTGGGAGGTTGCGGGAGGGGGGGGGAGCAGTGAGGGATCAGGGATTGCTCCTGGGAATTGAAGGGTGGGGAAGGATTGGGGCTCAGCCCAGAGGGACTTGGGGGAATGGAGGGGCGGGGCAGGGGGTGGCTGTGGCAGGTGGGACAGGCTGGGTGCTGAGCGAGGGGCCTGGGGCGGCAGGGGTGAGGATGGAGAGAGGGAGCGGGGAGGGGGCGGGGGAGGGAGCGGGAGGGGGTTGGAGGGAGGAAGGGAGCGAGAAAGGACGGCCGGAGGGTCAGAGGGAGGGAAGGAAGGCTGGAGGGAGGCAGCGATGGATGAAGGATGGAGGCAGGGACGAGGAGGAGGCGGGGATGCAGCGGCGGGCGGGGCCGGCCGGTGCCGCAGAGCCGCCTCCCCGGGCGCACGCTGGGGCGGCCCGGCAGCGCCTGCGGAGACCCGCCGGCTCGGCCCGGGGCTGCCAGTGCCCGGCCCGGGGCTGCCGGTGCCCGGCCCGGGGCTGTCCGGCCCGGTGCAGCCCGGCCCGGTGCGGCGGAGACCGGCGCGGCAGGATGCGAGCCCCGCGGCGGCGGTGAGGAGCGCGGCGGTGCGTGCGGGGGCAGCCGCGGGGGCGTGTGTCCGACGGGGGCGCGGGCCGGGGCGCCCTTGTGCCCGGACACGCGTGGGGGCTGCGTGTGCCCGTGCTGGGCTGCGGTGACGCCGCGGCAGGCTGAGGCCCCGGGTACCAGCCGGCCGGGATGCGGCCGGGATGCTGCGGGTGCGCGCCCTCGGGGCTGCGTGGGGCCTGACGCTGCCGGTCCCAAGTCCCATCCCGTGGGGCCGTGGGTGTCCCCTGCCGGCTGCTGGGGTCCTGTAGGTTGGTGCTGGTGGCAGGGCTGTGGGCCACCCTGCTTCCAGCCGGACTGGTGGCTCGCTGGGCCCAGCACTGGGCAAGCCCAGGAGGACTGCTGGGCATCTAGGCAGGGGTTTTGGGGTGCTGCCAGTGTGCGGGAAAGGAACAGGGACCCCTGGTCCAGCACCAGGGACACACGGGTGTACTGTCCCTGTGCTGTGAGGACACGGGGCTGGCAGGGCAATGTGTGCGGTGCCAAGCGAGAGGGCAGGAGCTGGAGGGTCCTGCGGGGCTAGGCTGACACTGGCACCAGCACTGGGCTCTCCTCAGGGGGCCGGGCAGGTGGCCTTTGCTGGAAGATGCTGGCCTTGTAGGAAGGGCTGTGGTTCGGGGTGCCGGCATGAGAAGCTTGGTTTGCCCCATCTCTCCGGCCCTGTTTGCATCCTCCCTGATCTTCCCCTGGCTCTGCCCATCCCTAATGCCATCCTGAGCTACTGGCCAGTTTGTCCCAGCACCTGGCCAGGACTGCCGGGCCCCAGGAGCTGCCACGTGTGCAGTGCAGCACCAGGAGCCATCCTCACCAGGAGTGTGGGTAACACCAGCCCCCAGCTCCCCCCCCTCCTGCTGTGCTCAATGGAGACCTTGTTACCGTGCCCTGTGTGCAGACGGTCAGTGGGTGGCTGTGCCGTGTGCCGGGCACACATGCCCAGGCGCACGGGCAGCTGCTGCGGTCATGGCCAGCTGTCCCCTCCCCACCTCCCCTGTGGTGGCACTCAGCCCCTGCTGAAACATTTGGGCCAACGAGTCAGCAGGGAGCTGGGCATCCCTCTCGGCATCCCAGCACCAGCACTGAGCTGCCGTGCTTGCCCTGAAATTGTCCAGCCCTTGCTGCTGCCCCAGACACAGTCACTGTCACCTGGAGTGGCTGTGACTGAGCATGGGGCTGGGGGCTGCCATCTGTCCCCCTGTCCGTCCCTCTGTCCATCTGCGGGATGTGATCCTGCAGCATGAGGAGGTGAGTTGCCGTCAGTGTGCTGAGCAGTGCCACCGCTTTGGGGGTGCTCTCCAGTGGGGCAGTGCCCACCCTCACACAGCCCACGTCACCCCTGCGTTCCAACACCTGCCCAGCAGCACCCTGGGGTGCCGGCAGCGACAGGCGGCTGCAGTGGCCCTGGTGCAATGCCATGGAGGTGCTGTGAGTCAGTGGGTGCTCTGAGTCAGGGCTGTGTGACACCGCTGCGTGACACCCCTCGTGCCAGGGCTTGGAGGTACATAGGGGTGGGAAGTGCTGTCTGTGGGGGAGGGGGCCCTGGGGCTGTGCCCCCCTCTGGCTCCACACTGTGCCAGTGGCTCTGCTCTGCACCCCAGGGTGGCATGGTGAGTGTGAAAGGGCTCTTGTTCTCCTGCAGCCCCAGCAGGCTCCCCTTCGCAGCAAACAAATTCCCAGTGTTGGGCACACGGACGGAGAGGGGGGAGCACCGGCCAGCCCAGCTGGCCATGGTGGAGCCTGGGGCTCCTGCAGCACAGCATCCCTGGGCATGGGGCTTCCAGGTCTGGTGTTTGGGGGTGCTGGCTGGCTGACTGGGCTGTGGGAGAGTGCGTGCTCTGCTTGTTCACTCCAGAGCCCATGGCCAGCAACAGCACAGGGCTGGCCCTGACTCAGGGTGGCCCTGAGGAGCCCACATGGCACTTGGAGCCACAGGGGATGGTCATCCTGCTGTCTGGGTATTACCGCTCTGGGGCCTGCATCTTCAGGGGTGTTGTACCATCTTTGGCAATGCACCTGCTCAGGTGTTGTGCCCCTGGGTGTTACACCTCTTTGGGTATTGTACTGTGCCTCCATGGGTATTATGCCTCTGGGTATCACGTCTCCACAGGTATCAGGCATTTGGCTGTCTGTGCCGCCTTGATTGTTGTGTCTCCGGGTATTATGCTTCTGGGTGTCATGCCTCCTTGGATGTCACGTCACTGGGTACTGTGCTTCTTCGGGTATTTTGCCTTCTGGGATATCATGCCTTGGGGTATCCTGCCACTGGGTACTGTGCTTCCTTGAGTACTGTGCATCTTTTTGCGTGTTGAGTCGGAGTATCTTGGCTTCTTGGATGTTTTGCCTCTGGGTGTCGTACCCCCGGGTATCTGTCCTCCTGGGGTGTCTTGCCTCCTCCAGTGATCGCGCCTCCTTGGATATTGTGCCTCTGGGCATCAGGTCTCCTCATCCACCATCCTTCTGGTTATTGTACCTTTGGGTGCCACTGGGTATCACGCCTGCCCCTGGGTACCGTGCCCCTGGGTACAGTGCCTCTCTCTGGGCACTGTGCCTCCAGGTCCCGTCCTCTGGGTCCCATGCCTCTCAGTGCTGTGCCTGATGCATATATGCGGTGCTCTGGGTATCATGCTGGCTCTGGTGCCTGGCAGGGCGCAAGGCCATGCCTGGCCAGTGCTGGTCTGTTTAAAGCCACCATCCCTCTTTTTCCTTTGGCATGGGTTGTTGCTGCAGGGGCTGTGACACCCTGTGGCTCCCTCCCAGGCAGGTGGTGCGGTGTCCCCTGCCTGCAAGGTGCTGGTGTGGTGTGCCTGGCTCTGGGGACATGGCCCCAGGGCTTCTGCCATGGCCCGTGCCACAGGAATGTGCTGGCCCTGCCCAGCTTTTGGGGCTCAGCCTCATGCATGTGGGCAGGGCACTGTGGCGCAGGGGGCAAGCGCCCACCTCCCTGCTCAGGGGACCCTACCAAAAAGCTGTCGTGCTGAGATTAAAAAAAAAAAAAAAATCGGCTTTTTTTTTTAAAGGACAAAATAATCTGCTGGATTTTTTTTATTATTTGTGGGTTAAGGTTTTTTTTCCTCTTTCTTTTAAATCATGAAATGACTCACTCTTCTCAGCTGAAAATAAACCTGATGGCGGCTGCGGTGGGGAGCTGTGACAGAGCTGCTGGGGCCAGCCCTGCCTTCGGCAGCCCCTGCTGGCTGCCAGCACCCAGACCCCCTCCCCAGGGCGGGGGGGGGGGGGGGGGGGGGGCTGCTGCGGGGGGCTCAGGTGGCCCTGCCAGGGCTGCTAATGGGGCTAAAGTGCTCCTAAGGGGGCACCGCCATCTGCACGGCCTCCAGGGCTGTGTGTTTTTGCACTTAGAGCATGTGGCTCCCGGCTGCGGAACACCCGTGTGCCCCCTGAGTGCATGCCTGCATGCCCCATGCACCCAGGGGGGAGCACGGGGGGCGCACACAGGGATGCACAAGGGTTTTGCCTTGCCTGGGGTTTGCCCCCAGCCCCGAGCTGGCTTTTGCATGATGGTTTGGTGTCGGGAGCTCAACTCCGCTGCCCCCCTCAGTGCCTACCAGCCGTTTCCAACACCTCCAGGCTGGGGGAGACACAGCAGGCGCTAGGCAGAGTCTTCTGTAAGATCCCCCCCTGCCCTCCATGGCCTCTCTGGCACAGCAGCTGGGTGGCGCATGGGGGTCCTGGGGGCTGGCCCCCGATGCCGTGCATGACATAGCTGTTTGCTCCTCTTGGCAGGGACCCCCACATCAGTGATGAGCCAGCTGTGCTCCCCAGAGCCAGCCCCATGGCAGGTAAGACACCCTGAGTCCCCCCGGTACCCCACACACCCTGTTCCCATGCCCGATATGTGGGTGCTCAGCACCCTGGCAGCATGCATCACCCTGGTGGATGGCCAGTGGCTCGCTGGAGCAGCCGCTTTGCTCGTCTGACTGCTGCTCCCCCTTGCTCCCCCGCAGCTTCCCAAGATGGGCAGTGGAGTGAGGGCGACAAAGACCCCACACTGACCAAGCTGGAGGGGTCTCATGGCCCCCCAGGTGCTCAAGCGCAGCCTGGCCCCTTGGTGCAAACGTGCCTCCTCCGGAACCTGGAGATGGATGCCCTTGCCCAGACACAGACCCTGCGCGACTTCGAGCAGGTGAGACCATGGGGTGCTGGGACCCTCCCGATAGCACCGCCAGCCCCCGCCCTCAGCACCACTGGTACTTGCAGGATACATGCCAGATCCCCTGAGTGCACCAGTGGGGTGAGGAGGGCAGGAGGGGGACGCGGGGCAGGCGGCAGTGGGCTGGGGAAAGGGGGCTCAGCCCCCCCGGGCGTCGCGCTCCCCCTCGCCGCCCTCCTGGCTGAGACACGCGGGGGCCGCGGGGGCTCAAGTTTCATCACCCGCCTGTCCCCGTCCTCCCTGCTCCAGCGACTCCTCAAATAGCTCTGGGAAAAAAGTAGGAAAGGGGCCACGGTGGGGCTGGCCGGCGGCGGGAGCTGTGGCAGGCAGGGACCCTGGGCTGTGTCCCTGCGGCGCCATGTGAGGGGTGCCGGGATGTCCCCCCCATGGAGCGCTGGCCATGGCTAACGGGTACCGCACGCTCTCCCAGCACCTCAATGACCTTAAGAAGGAGAATTTCAGCCTCAAGCTCCGCATCTACTTTCTGGAGGAGCGTGTCCAGCAGAAGGGAGAGGGCAGCCGTGATGATGTCTACCGGCGGGTGAGCACCTGTGGGTGACTGGGATGGGTGCCCGATGGGGGGGGGGGGTGTCCCTCTCAATGCCCTCTCTTTGCCGGGAGGGGATGGGGCCAGGGGACTGCAGCCAGTGGGGGTGGCAGGGAGGGCATTGGGCACGGCACTGGGGCTGGGGGAGCTGCTGTGAGGGAATTTGCCTCTTGCTGCCCTTGACAGGAGCGGGGAGAGGGGCAGGGAGGGCACCCCCAGCTCAGTGGGGTGCCCAGGGTGGGTGGTGGTGGCGCTTTGTCTACGGACAGATGGAGTGGGTACACCCCATCATAGTGCCAGTGGGCTAAAATACCACCTGTGCCACCCAGTGCCAGGAGCACCCGATACCCTGCCATGGGATGGGGGACCCCCATGCTGCCTCTGATGCGTTCCGGTGGGCAGCGGTGCTGGGGGGTCCAGGCAAGCATGGGGGGATCCTACCCATCGCCCTCCCGCCCCACAGAACATTGAGCTGAAGGTGGAGGTGGAGAGCCTGAAGCGAGAGCTGCAGGAGAAGCAACAAGCCCTAGATAACAAATGGTGAGTGGGGCCAGCCAAGCCCCTCACCCTGGGTGGACGCGGCACCTATGCACTGTCTGCGGTGCTTGCATGGGTGTGGGTGGGGGGGACGGGGGTGTTCTGCCTGCACCCCGTGCAGCGGGCAGCGGAGGACTTTGCAGTGGGGCTGAAGGGGTGTGCAATGGGGCTGGGCACTCGCAGGGCTCCTCTTACAGCCCCGGCGCCAGCCAAAAATAAAGGGCAACACCTGTTTGGTGGGGGAGGACAGCGCCGGGGCCGGGGGCTGGGGGTGTCCCACCGTGGGGCACGGCTGGGCTGGTGGGGGCACAGAAGCCGGGGAACTCCTGGTTTCAGGAGCATGGAGGGACTGCTTCAGTGGTTTGGAGCCTGAGCATGGTCCGGTGTTGCTGGAGGAGCCGTGTCCCCAGGGCAGCAGCGCTGGGAGGATGCAGCACACCCTGCCAGGGGTCCTGCAGAAACAGCACCCACGGCATGGGGGATGCTGGGCTGGGGTCATGGGGGTGGCACAGTTCGCCAAGCCCAGCTGGTTTAGGGTGAGGGGTTTTGCAAAGGGAGGCCATGCCATGCCATACCATGCCATGCCATGCCATGCCATGCCATGCCATGCCAAGCCATGAGACCCTGCACCCTGCTAAGCCATGCCGTATCATGCTATGCCATGCTGTGCCATCTCATGTGCTGTGCCATAGCACACAGTGCCATGGCATGTGAGATGCCATGCCATGCCATACTGTGCTGTGCCATGCCATGCTGTGCCTGGCAGGGTGGCCACGGAAAACCAGACAACCCGCAGCCAGGCAGCACTCCAGCAGCAGTATGAGGAGCAGCAGCGGGAGTCAGAGCACGTCTATGAGCTCCTGGAGAACAAGATCCAGCTCCTGCAGGAGGTGAGCCTGGGGGTGGTGGGAGCTGGGGGGGGGCAGAGACTGGTGCCTGGGGGCTTACTCCACTGCCGTGCAGGAGGCCAGGCTGGCACGGAATGAGGCCGAGCAGGCCACGGCACTAGCCAGAACTGAGGCGGAGCGGTGCCGGGAGCTGGCAGAGAAGCTGAAGGAAGCTGCGAGGACAAAGGATGAGGACAGGAGTGATGACGGCTGCAGTGCCATGGCCCAGAGGTGTGTGCCCAGGATCCATCTCCTCTATGCTGCCAGCCTGTGCCCTGTGCCGGTCCTCGGAGGCTGCTGAGGGGCTGTGCTGTGCAGGGCTGGAGGGCTGTGGGCATCCAGGGGGGTGGAGGGGTCACCCCAAGGGGAGAGAGCTGGGCTGTGGGGAAGGGGGAGCAGCCCTGAGGCTGTTCTGCTTTGCCTCAGAGATTGCCCCCGCCAGCTGTCCCCAGGGCCGTCCCAGTCCCTGAGCATCCACTGCCCTTCCCTCCATCTCAGGAGGATCTGCGAGCTGACCCAAGAGCTTGCCGCCAGCAACCAGCTTGTGGAAACGCTGTCAGCCGAGAAGCGTGAACTGCAGCAGCGCCTGGAGGAGCCCCCAGCCGTGGGGGCACAGGTGGGTGCGCAGGCATGGGGGGACCCCAGCCCAACACCCTGGGGAGGAGCGCACCCACCCAGGGCTCAGCTGGCAGTTGTCATCACTGTCCCCTGCTGGGACATGTCCAGCCTGGCAGTGCTGGGTGTTTGCACAGCTGGGTGCTGGGGGGCAGGGGGCCAGGGGGACCCGGTGGGCAGTGTCGGGGGGAGAGGCCACCAGCCTGCACCGTCCTTCAGTGGGTGCCACTGGTGCCTGCGTCCGTCTGCCATTTAAATCCCAGGGTCTTAAAATACCCCTGGCAGCCCGGCACGGTGCCAGGCGGGATTTCGGGGTTACAAGGGATCAGAGCAGCGTGTCCCTGGCAGACGCACAGCTCTGTGCTGCGCCTTGGTGGCACAGCACTGTGCCCAGCAGCTGTGGCCATCACTGTGTGAGCTGTGCACACAGTGGTCTCGCAGGGGGACCCCGGTGTGTGCCCATGGGTTGGCACGGGGCGCTACACAGGTACTGATGTATGGGTGCTGGTGGCCTTGAGCCATGGGGTGTGGGCCCCCCCAGCTGGCGCTGGGCACTGGGACTGGACACTGGCATTGGCACTGGGACATGGCACCGGCACTGAGGACCTGGCACTGGGATAGATGCTGACACTGGGGACAGGCACTTGAGACATGGTGCTGGCACTAGGGACAGGCACTGGGACAGGCATTGGCACTGGGGACAGGCAGTGGGACATGGTGCTGGCACTGGGGACCTGGCTCTGGGATAGACACTGGGTCATGGTGCTGGCACTGGGGACAGGCACTGGGAGAGGCACTGGCACTGGGGCTGGGCACAGGGACGTGGTGCCGGCACTGGGGACCTGGCACTGGGATAGGCACTAGCACTGGAGACAGACACTGGGACATAGTGCTGGCACTGGAGACAGACACTGGGACATGGTGCTGGCACTGGGGACAGGGACTGGGGTAGGCAGTGGCAGGGGGGACCTGGCACTGGGGACAAGCACTGGGAGAGGCACTGGCGCTGGTGCTGGGCACTGGGACATGGTGCTGGCACGAGGTACCAGCACTAGGACAGGCAGTGGCACTGGGGACAGGAACTGAGACATGTTGCTGGCACTGGAGACAGGCAACTGGGACATGGTGCTGGCACTGGGATAGGCAGTGGCACTGGGGACAGGAACTGAGACATGTTGCTGACACTGGAGACAGGCAACTGGGACATGGTGCTGGCACTGGGATAGGCAGTGGCACTGGGGACAGGAACTGAGACATGTTGCTGACACTGGAGACAGGCACTAGAGTCATGGTGCTGGCACTGGGGACAGGCACTGGCGCTGGGGACAGGCACTGGGAGAAGTGCTGGCACTGGGGCTGGGCACTGGGAGAGGTGTTTTCACTGGGAGTGGTGCTGGGCATGGTGCTGGCACTGGGCACAGGCGCTGGCACTGGGGCTGGGCACTGGGACATGGTGCTGGCACGGCAGCCAGGCACTGGGAGAGGCGCTGGCGCTGGCGCTGGGCACTGCCACTGGGGCTGGTCCCCGGCCCCGCACGGTCACCGCGGCTGTCACGGTCACGGCCGGTGGCGCGGCCGCAGCGCCAGCCCCGCGCATGCGCGACACTCGCCCGTAGCGACTACAAGCCCCGGCCGGCGGCGCGGCGGGCGCGTGCGTGGAGCTGCCCGCCGCCATCTTGAAATCTGAGCCACAAGCCGCCCGCCGCCGTGGCAGGAGCATCCCCGGCGGGGCAGGGGGGCAGCCCGGGTGAGGGGCAGCCCCGGGGTGGGGCAGCTGTGAGAAGGGGGGACAGGGGCAGCTGTGAGGAGAGGAGGGGGCAGGGGCAGCTGTGAGGAGAGAGGGGGTGCAGCTGTGAGGAGAGGAGGGGAGGGGGTGCAGCTGTGAGGAGAGGAGGGGAGGGGTGCAGCTGTGAGGAGAGGAGGGGGTGCAGCTGTGAGGAGAGAGGGGGTGCAGCTGTGAGGAGAGGAGGGGAGGGGGGCAGCTGTGAGGAGAGGGGGGGCAGCTGTGAGGAGAGGAGGGGAGGGGGGCAGCTGTGAGGAGAGGAGGGCGGCTGTGAGGAGAGGAGGGGAGGGGGGCGGCTGTGAGGAGAGGAGGGGGCAGCTGTGAGGGGAGGGGGGGCGCAGCTGTGAGGAGGGGGGGTGGGAGGCAGTGTGGGGACAGCCAGGAGAAGGGGGCAGGCCCAGGTGTGGCTGGGCTGAGATGTGAAGGAGATGTCTTAGGGTGGGATGTTTCTGTAGGACTAGGAGTCCTGGTGTGTCACCCCCCTCAAAAGCGGGGGGCTTGGTGGGGTGAGAAGTGCTGGTGGGCCCAGGGCTTGAGGGAGCTGTGCCCCAGGAGATGAGCCTAGTGAGTGGTGGAGGCCTCAGGAGGGTCTCTTGAGGGCCCCCAGAAATAGGTTTGGGTGCTGGGAGGGAGGGAAGATGAAGGAAACCTGCCGGATCTGTGCTCGGGAGCTGTGCGGCAACCAGCGGCGATGGATCTTCCACACAGCGGCCAAGCTGAACCTCCAGGTGCTGCTCTCCCATGTCCTGGGCAGGGAGCTGTGCCGGGATGGCAAATCCGAGTTCGCTTGCAGCAAGTGTGCCTTCATGCTGGACCGCATCTACAGGTTCGATACTGTCATTGCGCGCATCGAGGCCCTCTCCATCGAGCGCCTGCAGAAACTGCTACTGGAGAAAGATCGCCTCAAGTTCTGCATTGCAAGCATGTACCGCAGGAACAATGAAGACTCTAGCACAGATGACAGAGCTGGGGATGGGACTGTGGACCTTTCTAACCTGCCTGATGTACGGTATGCTGCCCTCCTTCAGGAGGATTTTGCTTATTCTGGATATGAATATTGGGCGGATCAAGATGAGCACAGCCTGGAGCCACACAGCTGCCATGCTTCAGAAGGAGCAAGTAACCGCCCACGGCGTTGCCGTGGCTGTGCTGCGCTGCGGGTGGCTGATGCTGACTATGAAGCAATTTGCAAAGTGCCACGAAAAGTGGCCAGAAGCATCTCCTGCGGGCTCTCCAGCCGGTGGTCAGCCAGCATGGGCAATGAGGAATCATCAGTGTGTGACGCAGCGGAGTCCACCAGCGCCAGAGTGCCTGTGGATGGGGAGAGCATGGAGGAAGGCACGCCTGCATCCTCTGTCGAGTCCCTGGACACAACTGTGGAGGCCAGCCCCCCACAGCAGAAGGATGAAGATGCAGATAAGGGAGTGAAGGGGAATGGGAAATGTGACGATTTCTCAGATGAGCGCATGACCCCAAACTCTTCGCTGAGCGGGAACAGGCTGGAGCTGGCCCTCAGTTTGATCAAGGCTTTGGACTACAAACCCCTTCAGAGCCCCCGAGGCAGCAGGCTACCTATTCCTGTGAAGTCCAGCTTGCCCCCTCCCAAGCTGAGCCGCGACTTGGCAGATGGCAGCACTTCTGCTGGCTTAGCGTGTGCTAGTTCTGTCTTCCTGAACGCAGACAGAAAATCCTTTTCCAGAGCCCCTTTGGGTCTTCCCCTGGAGATTTCTGAACTTCAGGAGCTGTGGGATGACCTCTGTGAGGATTATATGCCGCTGCGGGTGCAGGTAGAGGTCATTGTGCTGCCATTCAGTTGGGCAGTGTCCCTGTGGCTTGATGCTGAGCCCACTAGGGATTCTTCTGTGCTGAGATAATGCAGATAGCTGCTGAACCCAGGACTAAGAATAGGCAGCTCTGTCCTTTTTAGGTGTGCTGCCTCTCTCCTCTGTCATTCTCCTGTCATCTGTTTCCTCCTTGTGTTCTGGGAAATTAACCTCCTCCCCCCAGCTCCCACCCCCCACCCCTTCATCAGCTCTCCCTGTCAACGCAGCCTGCTGGATGGGTCTGAGCTCTTCGTGTCCTTTGTCATTTTTCTGCTGAGAAAACACTAGTTTCACTTCAGCTTTCTCTTTAAAGTCAGTATGCCTTTTACCCACAACCAAAGGGAGCATTTTAAGCTTCTGGGCATGTGTTTTCCAGCAAACTTGTTTTCTTTGTGCCTGGGTAATGGTTTGGTGTCAGAATGCCTGCCTCCAGAGCCCTGCCTCTGCAGATCAGGTCTCCAACCTGCCTAACATGCAGATCTGCACAGGGATCTGTGGCGCGTGCCCTGAGGAAAAGGTGTTTTCCTCGTAGGTGGATTTGTGCCAAAGGATGACTTCAGGGTTGGTATTCTAGATAATTGGTTTATTTTCTGATCCTTTGAAAAGATTCATCAATTAGTGGCAGGTGTTGCTGAGGTGATGAAAGCTCCAGCTTTCGTGGGACTTCCTGGTGCTGTTACCTGCCTTGATAGTAGTCCTCCTGTCGTTCTGGATTGCTTCTGTTTTGCTGGCCTTAATGAAATCTTCATTAGTATGCAGTCAAAAAGCTGAACGTGTAACTCCTTTACCATTTTCCTTAATGAATAGAAGGCCTCAGTCAGCTTCAATTCAGGAATATCCATGTCAGCCTAATTGCGTTCCCATTAGCAGCCTTAGTGCTGTCTAATGCTGTAGCTAGCCTGCGGGATTAGAAAAATGCTTGTTTATTACTATGGCAACTGTGGCTGTGCTGAATTACGCTTCCAGCGCTGCTTGCTGTCTGATCCACATGGGCGTTTCCCAGAGCTTTCCCCATAAAAGCCTGCTCAGAAATGTTGCCAGGGAGGAACTTAGAAAAACTAATTTTCATCAGGTGCACAAAGGTGTCATGATGGCAGCCAGCAGCTGAAGATGTGAAGCGGGACATTGATGCTGTTCCTGTAGTCTGTGTTGCTTGCTACTAATTTTCACTGTCAGCTACATGTTTGCAGTATGAAAATAAGCTTTCTCTTAACAGAACACGGGCACAATCAATGTGGCACATTCATGGCTTGGCTTTGTGTCATGCATCGCCATCCTCGTCTGGGAACTGCATCTGAGGAGTTTCTCCAGCCTCTGCCATCTGACAGTCCCAGCCAGGAATTCATCCTGGGGGACTTTTTTACTGCCATGGCAGCAGCAGTTGTGGTCTTCGGTGCAGATTCTGGCAGAGGGGGGAAAGGACTTAATCCTTTGGATGACTTTAACAGCAAAAATGAGACGTCAGATGCAGCTAGTAGACTAAATAGTTCTTGTATAAATTATTTTTCTTTCTCTTTGTACAAGCAATGCTCTTTCTAAAAGGCAGGTGCTGCTTTCCAGTGATTTTAGTAATGTGGAAGGAATATATAGGATATGTGGGACCACAGGTCCCTTACTGCTTTTGGGAAACTGCAGTTCCTTAAATTTACTGCTGTAAGCTACAATGACTGAGAGCAATCTGATGTTGGGGTGTGTGACCTTGTAGGTACTGTCGTCTTGGATGTTTTATTGAACCAACAATTATTCCCCTTCAGCACTGCAGCCCCAGGAACATGCCACCAAACCAGACTTTTGTCACACAGTCGCAGCTGCCTGTGGTGCCATGCTGGCAGTGAGGGAAGCATTGCCCCTACTGACAGCTGGGCTTTCACCCACTGTTCTGGGCAGATCACAGCTTGGCAGGCTTAGATGCTGCTGTGATTATTTTTCTTATTTTTTAAAGGAGTGTTCTGTCTAGGTTAGTGTGTGTTAGTGTGACACTGCGGGAGCTGTACTCGGGAGAGGTTCAGTAAAATGGTGACGCAGAAAAAACTGCTGGGGGAGCCGTGCCCTCGATATGGCTGCAGGGAAGCGCAAGGGAGGGAGCTTGGGCTTTGGAACTTTGGACTCTGGAACTGGCTCTGCCTTTCCCCTCCCTGCTCTTAGCTCTTTGCAGGCTTTCTACTTTTTTTTTTTTTTCTTTGGAATGTGCAAATTGTGAGGAAAGGTGATTTTTTTTCTTCCCTCGCTTTTTTTTTTATTTTATTTTTTCCCCCCCATCAACCTTATTTCAAAATAGCTACTGTGTGACAGATTCCAGCAGCTCTCCCTGTCTGATCCAAAGCCTTCTGGCTGGGCAGATTTGAAATTACTTGCTATGACTGTTCAAGTTTTCACTAATATCTTAACAAAACATCAGGGTAAGGGGATTCATTGCTTCTTTACGTGAGAGGTGATGCGCAGGCCTGGGGGAGCTCCCCTGTGCTGCCTGTCTCTCCCAGAAACAGCGTTTCTGTGACTGCTGAAGATGAGGATTCAGCCTGATAGGGCTAATCAGAGTTGGCTGTTGTTCTTCCTGTGCTGCGCTGCCTGGAGCTGGTGCTCTGGTGTGCGCTCTGAAAAGCTCTGCCATGTTCTTGCAGCTTCTGTGCTTGCCAGAGCTCTCGCTTAAGACAGAAACCAGTAGAATCAATCTCATATTGCTGATGATATTCAGAAATACTTAATGAGTCCTGTTAGGGCTGGGGTGGGTGTCTGGGCTTGGTCACTGCTCTGAGGAGTTAACAACTCACTAGGCAGGAGGTAGCAAAATAGTAAGAAGAGATGACAAGGGATTAGTGTGTGCTCAGCCTGGCAGACCATGTGTCAGAATGTAGGCCATTTGCATTCTCAATAAATGGGTATGTGTGATGGAAAAAAAAATCTAAGCAATGGCACTGAATTTGCTACGGTTTGTGCACTTGGGAAGGAGGGGAGGTGTCAGGGATGTGGCTTGGGTGTGGGGAGCAGATCAGTCATCAGCCTGCAGACAGTGGTTAGAGCCAGACAAGCTGCTGGGCTCAGATTAGGGAAGTGAGGGGAGACAGGGAGTCCAGCCAGAGTCTTGGGGCCGCAGGGCACTTCTGGCAGGTCAGGCAGAGAGCTGTCGGGTGCCAGCCTGCCACCCAGGTGAAAGGAGACACAGGCAGCATGATGTTTTGGAGACAGAAAAGCACAGTGGGGCATGCTTAAGCCCAGGCTGCAAGGTCTTTGAAGGCTGACAGCTGAATAGAAGCAGCCAGTGCAAGACTCGAGCCATTTCTCTCTTTCTTTCACTCTTTCTCCCTCCTCACCAGGATGTGCAGGTTGAACATCAACAGCCGGCTCCAGGTGACCCTGCAGCAGAGGAGCATGTGTCTGATCTGTGTGCTGCAGAGCTGCAGGGCAAAATCCAGCAATTTGAAGCTGCCAACAAGGTATTTCTTCATGATCAGCAAATTCAATGCCTAGTGAACCTGATTTAGTTAGTGCTGGAGGGTGCCTCTTAGCCTGGCCGGAGGCAGGCTTTGGCATCTCTATTCCAGCAGGGGTGTGTGCTGACACAAGATTCTCAGGGCTGGTATCTGCCAGCTTGAGTTAAAAACATTTTTTTTCTGCAACTGGGCTGTGTAAATTTTCCATATTTTTGCAAACCATTATTTTGGAAGAACTTCCCACTTGCCTGGTGAGCCTTCAGGGAGCTGGTGATGGAGAGAGGCAGCACAGGACTCTTTTCCTGTCTCTTGGATTTGCATGGGCTGAGCCTGGTGCAGGAGGGAATGGCACCTGCCTTTGAGACAGCTGCTGCCTTTTTCCAAGCAGTAAGGGAGATAAGCGCAGAGCGGGTCCTGCTTTCATTTTGATTTAAAGGCTTTGTTAGGAAAGAAATGTGCATCTGAGTTGTCTTGGGGCAGATCAAATGTAGCATGTGTTGCGAGGGGTAGATGTTCTTAGTTATGTCCTTGAACTCTAAGGTAAATTATACCCACTGGGAAAACAAGAGAGGTTAAATGAGAAAAAACATCCTGTACCTGAGCTAAGAGGTTTCAAGTGATTGATAGTAATCAAGCTCTTTTGTGCTATAAAAGTACCTGGCAACTTTTGGAGTTCTGTAAGTAATAGCAACAACAGTGGGTGAGGTTCTGGGGTCTCTTTGTGCGCATTGCTAGGCTCTTCAATCATCTTTTAGGTACTGAACTCTAACACATATGCAGGACATAACAAGTTGATTATATAATTTCCAATTGCCTTGATGGAAAGACATCGATGGGATGGGATCTTTATTTGAATCTCGGGACAGCTGTTGAAGCTGCCTGGGCCACAAAGGTTGACAGGGCCAAGAACCAGTAAATGCAGTTGGAAGTGTTTAAACAGGTTAGGGGGAGTGTCTCCTGGAGAAGAGATAACAGGGCAGGTGTGTGATTTAATGAGCAACAAGAGGAAATCATGTGGCAGCACCAACTCCTTAAGAAACTGAGGCTTGAGTAAGTTCCGAGAAAGTTGTATGTCATCCAAGGCAAAGAATGCCAACAGGCAGCATGTTTAGAAATACTAACAAGTAGTTGCTTCAATGCACGACGTGCACTGCATCATGAACATTATGGTGAAAGCAGAGAACTGTCCTAGAACTGTTGGAGGTGGTAGTCTTTTTAAGGTGAAAATGTCAAAGGCAAAAGTTTCTTAGGTTGTATACCAGCCATAGAGACCAGTGAGATGTTCCCCTTTGCTCTGCAGCTGTGCTGTTGGCATGCTGGCACTGGTTAGACTCTGTTGTGCTGAAACCGAAGTTGAGGCTAAATAAGCCACTGATCTGATCAAATGTAGAATTATCTAGACCAGCAGCTGCTGCAAGAGTGCCTGGGTGGTTGGAGGCAGTAAGAGAAGGGGCTGGAAGAACACTGTAAATTTGCAGCTGCAGTGCTCTGGAGGACCTCAGAAACAAAGGGGACAGTTTTTAGAATGTGTAGCTTTTCCATATTGATTTTTTTTCCCAGATCTCTTAGGAGGTTTTTGGGTTGAAGCAGCCGCTTTCCTCTTCAGGGAACAAAACCAAATGATAGAAACTGGGAAGGCCACTGGGCAGTCCAAGCAAGACTCCTGGAGTATGTGGGCGACAGTAGGATATGTGAACCCAAGCCTGGAACCTCTGCCCTGCACGTGGGCTGCATTGGAGGGACCAGAATCACTGGATCAGTGGTGTGGAGGGACTGAAGGCTTTGTTTTTACTCACTGGTCTCCACCTAGCTCAAACAATATTTACAGGCTCTAGAGGGAGTCATGGTGATCTTGATCTGGTGAACACCTTGGCAGTGTGGACTTGAGCAAGGAATGAGGGAGTCCTAAGGTTGTTTATGTAGAGCATTAGGCAGGATTAAAAAGCCAACATATTTCTGTCTTCAGTTGTTACAGGAAAAGCTGAGTGAATTGAGTTTTGAATTAAAATCTGCCCAAGAAACATCGCAGATGCAAGATCTTACAATCCAGAATCTGAATGAGGCCCTGAAGAGCAAAGAGAGTAAGGTAATAGTTTTGGGTGGACAGGGTGGTGGTAACCAAAAGAGGAAAGTGTGCTAGCCCTGTAGGCAGTGACTGGAAGGGAATGCTTAAGCTGTTGCTGGGCATCCTGAATCTCATTAAATTAGTTCTTGTGAAACTCTTTCATGCGATGCCGACATGTCATAATCCATGCTGGAGGCTTGGGATCGGAGTGTTTGCACTTGGTTTGGCAATGACTGACTGGGCTTCCTATCCTTTGACTTGTAGACAGAAGAGCTGTACCGTATCATTGAAGGGCAGAATGAGACGATGGCCAAGCTACGGGACAAGTTACACAGAAGCCATCTGGGACAGTTGCAGGTATGTCCCTGGAAAGCCTCAAATACATGAGGTTTTTTTCTGCAGGGATCCTGATTTTTAAATCCCTCTTGTGAAGTGAATCTTTCAGTTTCTCTGCTTGCTGCTTTTGTTAGGTGTCAGAGAACCTACTCTCATCCCAGGAGCAGCAAATGTCACTGCTGGATCTTCAGAACACACTTTTCTGCACCAAGCTGGAGATGCAGAAACTGAAAAGAGCTCAGCACCAGAAGGAGCATCAACTGGCTGAAGCCAGGAGAGCAACCCAGCTCCTAGAGACCATGGTGCATGAGGAAGAGCAGCAGAAAGAGGCAACCTGGAAACACAACCAGGTATGACAAGCACTTAGCCTGGAAGTCGCTGGTTTACATGACTTAAGAAGCACTGATGTAGTCAGTACTCTGCTGTCGTTCAACATTTCTGCCTACATCAGTCTAGGCACACTTGGCTAACCCCTTGTCACATGTGGCAGGGAGAATGCTCCAGCCTCCTTAGCTTCATGTCTGAGGATTTAGAATCAGCAGAGACACTTGATAGTGGGTACGTTGTCACTTGTCTGTCTTTGGCTGGTGCAAATGTCCCATCTCTTTGCAGTGTTACAAAATTAATGCCCACCGCTGCACAGGTTAGCTGTGATTGACTGTAAAGCTCTGCCTGTGGCCAGAGCAAGGGGTTTAGATGGATGGATGCCCCGAGAAATGAATTCAAACTTGATCACCGTGGAAGTGTGTGTTTTGAGATGTGAAAGCTGTAATATTACAGAGCATTTTGAGTTGTTCCTGCAGTTCTTGTTGCTCTTGGCTTCTTCAGATTGACCTGCTCCTTACAGGTCTGTCGAGGACTGACTGCCAAGATATATGCTTTTTTTCCCTTGCAGGAGCTGCGTGCTGTGGTGCAGCAGCTAGAGACAGAGCTGCAGGACAAGGCTCAGCAGCTCCAGACAGTGGAGTGGGAGAAATGCCGTGAGCTGCAGGCCCAGGAGCAGTGTTTTCAGCATTTGAATCAGCAGCTGGCTCGCAAGGAACAGCTTCTGCAGGTGAGATGCAGAAAGATTCAAGTTGAGCATAACTAGCCAGGGCCCCTACTCCTCCTTTGGTATTTGGCAATGCAAAAGTCAGTCTGTGGCTTTCATGCATGCCCTTTAAAGAAGGGAAGGAAAGAGATGCTTCTGGGCTCCCAAGATGAGGAAGAACGCACAGGTATCAGAGTGCATCAGCCCACAGCAATGTCTGGTGGGGCCTGGCATGTGCTAGTCAACCAGCCCCAGCTGCTGAGACTCCACCACCCTTTAATGTGTGGGGTAGAGCAAGTGCAGGGTGGATGTAGTTAGCCCTGGTTCTCCTGTGCTGCTGTCTGGGGGGTTTCTGGACTGACAGTTGTACTAGTGGCATGTGTGTGACCTCTAGGAATCGAGGGAGCTTCTGCAGTGCCAGCAAAGCTTCGACAAGAGCCCTGCAGCCATGAATGCCATGCTGGAGAAACTGCAGCAGCGAGTCAGCGACAGGGACGCTGCTCTGGAGGTGAGCACAGTCTGTGGTGATGCCTCAGTTTTCCCTGATGCTCAGCCACTGGGCTACCGTCAGTGGTGCAGCCCTAGGCTGATGCCAGGGGTGACCAGGTCTTCCCCATGCTCTTCATGGCTCAGCCTTCCAGAGGAGCTCTCTGAAAGGGAGAAACGAGGTGCGTGGTGGGCTGCAGAGCCCTACTAACCCATTCTGAGCAGTGGCCCCTTCTCACCCTAGCGAGCAGTAGATGAGAAGTTCTGTGCCCTGGAGAAGAAGGAGCAAGAGCTGCAACAGCTCCGTCTCTCAATAAGGGAGCGTGGAAGTGACCTGGAGAGACTGCGCAATGTCCTGTCCAGCAACGAGGCCACCATTCACGTGAGTGCTTGTACCTGGGCATGCGGAGTCCAGCCTGGCTGTGGTGTGGTGTGAGACAAACCTTCCTGTCAATGCTCTGGTTGTCACTGGCAAGAGCAGCTGCAGGGCGCTGGCCTCCCTCTGGCCCTGTGTGTGGGGTGAGTTCCTGGGTCACTTGTGTTTCTGGGCTGGGTGTAGAGGTGAGTGTGGTATCTGGAGAGGGCAGGGGTGAATCTACGGGGCTCCACTAGCAGGAGAGACTGGTGCTTCTGGTTCTGCTTAATTCAGGATAAAGTCTCTGTCTCTGATTGAGCTGCTTCTGTTGTGGTCCCCAGAGCCTGGAGAGCCTCCTGAAAGCCAAAACGCTGGAACTAGAACAGGTCTCTGCAACCTGCCAAAACCTCCGCTGGCTCAAAGAGGAGATCGAGGCCAAATCCTGCAGCAGGCAGAAGGAACAGGAGGGGATCATCCAGCAGCTGCAGACCTGCCTGCATGACAGGAACAAGGAAGTGGAGGTAAGGCCTTAGCTTGACTTCGTGAGCCTTTAGCCAGCGTGTCTGCAGAGAGAGTGGTCCCAAACCAGAGCCTCCTGGCTGCCTGCCTCTGAGGATGGTCCTTGTGCCTGTGCCTTGGAAGCTGTCTGCTTTTGGCACTTGTAAATACCTGTGCTTACCGAGATGCTGCTCTCTCAGCTACACCCAGGCCAAAGAACTGTTCATCCTTGAAGAATTTGCAGTTTGGTGGTAGCGACGTGTCTCCATCTCTCCTTTCCTCCCCCTTGTCCAGGAGCTTACAGCAACTCTGCTGTGCAAGCTGGGCCCAGGACAGAGTGAGGTAGCAGAGAAGCTGTGCTTGCGTCTCCAGCACAAGGAGAAAATGCTGCAAGATCTCCTCAGTGACAGGAACCGTCAGACTATGGAACATGATGCTGAAATCCGGGAGCTGCTGCAGGCTGTGAGCACCAAGGAGCAGCAGAGCAGAGTGAGCTGCGTGCAGTGCCGCAGTGGGGAGGCTGGGGTGGATGGCACTGCCTTGCATTAAGCAAATAGAAGCTGCTCTCTAGCTGCTGTTGGTGTAGCATGGCGAACTGCCGAGTGCTGAAGAAGCATGTGAGATGCCATGAGCCATTTCTAAGTTGTTCTCAACCCATCACGTGGGAGCAGTTACAAAGCAGCAGCTCTTGTAGTGGTGTTCAGGTATCGGGTCCCTGTTGTTAAGTGGACTGGGTGGGGGTTTTGTGTGTGATGGGGAAGGAGGTGCAGATGCTCCTGGGCTTGGGGCAGCAGAGGGGTTGTGGGAGAGTTGCTACTTCATGTGGGTGTTGCCAGACCAGAAGGGAAGACTGAGCTGTTTCTTGTGCAGCGCAGAAGTCTGAGGAAGCTCTGCTTATTGCTTCTTAACTTACACGTTAGTCACACTAGTGCATGATCCTGGGCATGTAAATGTCACTTAGAGCCACAGTTCCTACTCTTGCACACTGGGTGCAGTTTCAGTGTTACTCAAGATACCTTGCATTGAGTTTTCTTTGTTAGAGAGGGGGCTAAAAGGCAAGGCAGTGCCTCCTCCTCATTGCCTGTCCTCTGCCTTTCTCCTCTCCTGAATGGAGTGAGAGAGTCCAAGGAGCTTGCTCCTGTGTAGGTAGAGGGGTTGCACCTTGCTGCAGCTCTCTCACAAGTAGAGGTGGGAGTGGAGCTGCTGAGTGGCCAGGAGCAGTAGCTCCCAGGCTGGTTTGCAGAGCACTTCTAGTCTCAAGTGGCAGATAAATATTGAGATGATTTCCCTTAGTCTCTCAGGAAGGTGAGGATGCCCCTGGTCACAGCCCTGCCTTCCCTTATTTTTACTGCTCAATCAGGCGGCTGCACAGAAGATGGCACATGCTTTGGCTGAAAGGAGCTGCGAGTTACAACTATTGCGCCAGCATATGTTGGGGAAGGAGCCTGTCGGGATGCAGTCAGTTGGTGCCAGGCTGTTGAAGCAGGACAAACAGCCTGTACAAGTAAGAATCATGCCCTGTGTTTCTCTGCCTGTGGCCTCGGGGTTCCAGAGAGAACTGATTGCCACAGAAGGAAATGGGAGAGAGTGGAACACCACAGAGAATGATAGAAATGAAAGTTGGATTAGGGGAGAGACTTCCTATAGGAGGAAGAGAAGAAACTGAGGAGCAGAAATGCTGCCTGGGTGTTCTGATCTTGATTCCACCAGCCTTTGTCACTCAGTGTCTCCTTTCATTTTGATCAGGCAATATTTGAGTCCTTAGGGCACGTGAGAGTATGAAAGAAATCCCCCCTCTGACCTTCCAGTGTTGACCCGGTCCTTCCTTGGGCTGGGCTGCCTTGCTGTATTGTAATCCCTCCCTGACATTGACACATTCTGGAGGGGACAAGAGAGCTAATTTTAGGTCCCACAAATTCTTGGCAGAGCCTGCTGGCTGTTTGCTGTCTCTTCTACAATTGGAGTTGGTATTTTTAAAGCAGCTTTGCTAAAAACCCCTTTGAGGCTGAACACAACTCCAAGGCTGCATATGCCACAATCTTACTTGAGCAGCTGTTAATGGTTTATTGGTGAGCTGACATATTGGATGTTTTTAAGCAGCTGTAAACAGGTTGCTTGTTTCTATTCCCAGGATCAAAGGGAGCTCTAGAGACTTCCAGGGATTTGTATATGGGCCAAGGTCTGTGTTTTCCTTCCTGCATGGTCCCTGTGGGCCACATCATTGGATAAAGATGTAGGTCTTTGTGAAGTGAAGGATGGGCTTGCTGCAGTTGAGTGAACCCTGTTTAATCCTTACTATGAAGACACTTGCTGCCAGCAACCTCCGAGTGCCCAGCCCAATAAAAGAAGACCAGTGTCCACACTTAAACCTTCTGGGTTGGATGCAATTCACTTGTCCCTGCTGACTGGATACACACCAGTTTTGATTGGTTTCTCACATGTTATAGGTGTCAAAAAAGCAGCCATCAATTCCAGAACTCTGGGGAAGCTGCAGTTGCTAGGTTCCTCAAAGGTGCAAACCTGGAAGCTTTTGTATTTTTAGGGAGTACTGCAAAGAGCTTGTGGAGCTACAGTCATTGCTGGACCCCCACAGGGAGAGAGCATCTGCAGGACAGAGGGAGGTGAGTGTGGTGACAGCTTATTTCAAGGTCCCCAAACACAACCAGAGCTCTTTGCTGTGGGGGAGACATGGTTACATGAAACTGTGGGAGACTAAAGAGCTTTGAGCAAGAGTGAGTATTTTGAAATGAAGCTGTACCTCCCCTTTGGGTGATGGTTCCAGAGATGTCTGGGGATGGGAGTATGGGAAAGAGAAAGGCTGGTGTCACGTTTGAGGTGAGGTACTTCTACTCCAGAGCTGATGCTGTTCAGTGAAGGGGTTTTGATTTTATGCTTCAAGCTGGGCTGAGACAAGTACAACTGGCTTGGGTTTTGCCTTGGAGCCAGGACACCTGAACTTTGCCAGGGGTGGGACAGCAGGCCTGGGATGTTGCTGTTGCTTTGGACTGCTATTTAAGGATCAACCAGGGAAGAAGAGTGTTTACTAAGAGGCAGTGTGATGGTGAGAGAGCACAAGCATCATGGACCTATCTTGCCAGAGGGATTCTGCCTGGATCTAGAGTCATAACTGACACACAGTATCCATGCAGTAACCAGACTGTCTTTGCAGTTATGATGTCAGCAGCAGAACTGGAGAAGGATCTTGTTAATGCCAGGGAGGAGCTGGAGCTGATGGCAAAGAAGGAAAGGGAAAGCAGGGTGAGCTTGTGATGAAGCCTGTGCTGATCTCAGCTGATCGTTGCTTACAGGAGACCATTGGGCTGCCCCTCACTGGAGGTTTTGGACACCCCTATTGTGAGGAGGGGTCTCTCCAGTGAGAGGTGTGGCGTAGCAGCTGGCAGTGGGGTGTTGTTTTTCTGAAGTCTCTCACAGACTTCTTTTCCTTCCCTAGCGGGAGCTCACTGCTCTCCAGTCTGTCATAGCCACACAGGAAGAAGAGCTGCAGGTGCAGGCCTCAGATATAGAGGCCTTGACCAGGACCGTCCAGATCAAAGAGGACCTCATCAAGGTGAGAGAATGTGCTATGCTTGGTCAGTTCCACCTGGGAGAGCTTCAGAGGTGTCTTTTCTGTGCACACACACACCCCCCCCCCCCCCCCCCCATCCTCAGAGTAATGTGGGTGGCTGTCCGTGAGTGATATTGCTGCTGGTTTGCCTACAGCCCTCTGCATTACTTTGGCCAGAAGGCAAAGGCCCCAAAGCCCCAGAGTGTTGTTATTTGGCTTTTTGCTCCTTGTGTACCAAACACCAGTTCTCTTGAGAGTCCTTTAAACAGAGTGCATTGTGTCTTTTCTCAGTTCTTGCTCCAGGCTGTTGTCTGTGCCTAATACACTCTGGGTGCTTTGACATTTCTTTCTTAGGAGACCTGGGTCTTTGCAAACACTGGAAACTTTTGGCAGTTGCATTCCAAGGAGGTTTATGAAGGTCCAGCTGTCCTTGTTACTGATCTCTTCTTCACTGAGCTCTCCTGCTGTTGGTTTTCAGGATCTGCAGATGCAGCTTGTGGATCCTGAAGAAATTCCAGTCGTGGAAAGGCTGACACAAGAAGTACTGGTGCTTCGGGAGAAAGTGGCCATAGCAGAGTCACGAGGACAGGAGGCTACTGGAAACAGAAGGCAGCAGGTAGTGTGCCATGCGGCGGCAGCCTTTGGTGTGTTTATGTTTCTGCTGGTGCTCAGTGATGAGGCTTTGTTTTTGGCATTTGGATGTGCTTGTTCTTGGAAGCTGGCTGCTTATGATAGAGGGAATACAGAGCAGAGGATTACTTTCCTTTAGGACTTGTCTCAAGGGCAGAGTCTTTTGGGAGTCCAGGGATGACACTGATCAACCTCACCTGGGCACAAGCAAGAGAGGAAGGAAGTCCTGATTTCTGTGGGGCAGCCAGATGCCTCCTTTGATTTCTGTCTCTTAAGTGTTGCATCTTGTCTTTTCTCTCCAACCAGTTGTTACTGACGCTGGAAGGACTGGTGGCTGAAAGGAATCGGTTAAATGAGGCTCTTCAGGCAGAGAGGCAGCTCTGCAGCAGCCTGGTAAAGTTTCACATGCACCCAGACAGGTAAGCAAGGCTGCCTTGGCTCTGTGCTGCCCTGCTTGGCTGCTGGGACAAGCATGGGTGGTCCGGTGGGGCAGTTCCTGAAGCAGTGATTATTTTGCAAGTCAGAGGGCCCTCAGTGGGAAAGAGGGAGTCTAGGCAAAGAGTCAGACAAATGTGGCTTTGGGAATCCAAGTTTTGGGCTGCCTTCTTCCCTTGAAGAGTCTGCAGTGGCCAGCTTTAAACGCTATGTAAACTTCCCCCAACTGCCACCTCTTGTTCAGGTCTTGGCATTGTCATCTCTGTTCCCTGGCTTATCCCTTCCCGGCTCAGTTTCCCACCCACACTTGGGCACCTTTCAGAGGCTGCTGTCAAATTCCCAACCTACTGTTGAGTTGATAAGGATCTATGTAAGTACTCCTGGCAGTTGTCCCCAGCACAGCATGGCCTGCATTCTCTGTCCTCTGCACTAATCCCCTGCCCTTCATGGGGCTGCAGCCTCTGGGATATTTGAGCTACCTGATAGCAAGAGAGCACGTAAGTGGAGTGCTTGGGTAAGTACTGAAGAACAGCTGTACCTAGGAGTCCCCTACTCCTGGTGGGCTGGAGCCTTTTTTGGAGGATGGCTGTGCTCTGGGGAGGTTTAGGGGTGAGGCAAGAGGTGGCCAAGCTGCCTGGGGAGCATGCAGGGCCTGTGCCTGGAGTACGTAGCAGCCTCAGATGGAGGGGCCGGTTTGGTGTGTGCTTGCTGCAGCCTGTCTAACCCTCTTCCCTTTCATGCGGCGTTTCCGCTTAGCGCTGCGAGAGACCACACTCTGCAGGTGGAGCTGGAGGGGGTCCGCAAGCTCCGGGGACAGCTGGAAGAAGCTCTTGGAAGAAGCTTGGAGTTTTTGAACAGGCTGGAGACACAGGACGCCATAGGAGGTGGGGAACAGGAGCGTGTGAGAGTCCTACCCCAGCATGCCTTCTGAGCACTGGCGCTCACCCACCTGCCGTGGAAACGTTCACTAACTGAGTGAGCCTGTCTCACTGACTCTGGGAGGGTTGTTTTGGTACTTAGTAATGGTATGATAGAAGTGGTGCAGGGCTATTTTGTTTTATTTTTGAGCTGCTTTGGAAATGGTGATCAGTGCAATCCACCTGTGTTTCATGTATGTTCCTGTCTGACCCACCCTGGTGGCCACTGATGTATTTGCACATTCAAATCATTCCATTTTAGTTGATTTCCCTCTATCTCCCTTCTCCTTCCATCCCCATGGGG
Source organism: Falco rusticolus (assembly GCF_015220075.1). Taxonomy (NCBI): domain Eukaryota; kingdom Metazoa; phylum Chordata; class Aves; order Falconiformes; family Falconidae; genus Falco; species Falco rusticolus. The sequence goes on from NC_051197.1 coordinate 26,424,467, forward strand.
CAAATAAAGATTCCCTTTCTCCAAAGGAAACACCAGATGTTCTCTATCATCTCCCAAGTGCACGAGTATAAGTTTTTGTATTCCCTCACCATTTTTCTTACCCAATGACATCCCCCTCTTGGGTTGATGGTGGCTGGCCCAAAAGGAGATGATGTATATGGAAAAGTGGGTTCCAGAGCCAGAGAATTTGAGAAGGGCTGCAAGACCTGGTGGCACTTGCCTGGGGCTTCTTACACAAGTGGTGAGTGTAGAACCAATGATTTACTTTATGCTTAAACTAAATCCTGCTCCATTATTAATGACTTTATGGACTCCACCCGCCAGGCTGTCTCAGCCTAGCTTGCAAGTGCCTTCAAGGGAAAGCTTCTTCCTCTCTAACAGGGTGTTCGGAGTGGCTGAGACCTGTCCCTGCTCCCAGGGTCTGGGCTGAGTCTGCTCCCTCACTTGTGTGCACACATCTCTCTCACAGGCCTCACGTGCCCCTTGGGCAATGGGCAGGGCCCTGTTTCTGCTTTGCTGAGGACAGTCCCACTTGGCACCACTGCATACCTTTTCTAGGGTGCCTTTCACCCCCTCTGGGAGCGTTGGGACTGGTGTGAGAGCTGAAAAACAATAGCAACAGCTTCCTGATGACCAGCACTTCCCATGCACAGCAGGCTATGGATCAGCTGCCTCATATTTGATCGCTTCCTAAGGTGGCAGGAGCAAATTTTATATCTCTGAGCATCTGTTCCTGCTTGCTGGGGAAGTTGAACTCAGAGCAGGTGGAGCAGAAGAGCTCCATCAGCGCTGGGCTGTGCCACCTGGACCTATGACTACTCTGTTGTGCATCCTGTGACTGCTTCACATGGCACCACCTATCCCGTGCCTCACATCCGTGCTGAGGTCTTCTCTTTCCTGCCTCAGACAGGGGTAGGAGGCAGCGCAGCTTTCCCTTCACACACAGCAGGCCAGCACTGCTTCTCTGAGTCCACACCCAGCTGTGTGGTGAGTTCACCAGTTCTCATGTGGCCGGAAGGGACACAGCTGGTGGCTGCTGGGCAGCTCTGGTACTTGTTTAGCTTTTCCTTCCTTGTGTTACATCTCGTTCCCTTCCTCTCACTCCTGTGTGTAGCACCATCTTTCTCCTGCCTCTCACTTCGTAGGAGCCTTTGCGTCCTCGTCCTTATCTTTCCACCTTCCCTTCTCCATCCTGGCTCTGATCCCCAGCTGGCTTCCTGGTCTCTTGGGTACCATGGAGCCCAGGCATGGCACGAGGGAAGTCTTGGCTGGTGCTCCAGCAGCTCCCATCTCTTCTTGTGTGTGTGTTCTGCTGCAGATCTGTCCCTGGCCTCTGCTAGCATCACTGCTCTGAAGTGCCCCGTAGAGGAGCGTTATCCTAGGCTGAGGCAATCCCAGCTTTTCTGCTCTGTTCTCAAGGGCATCCCTTCATCCCTGCTAGCCCTGGCTGTGCACTCCTCTGCCCCACAGGAGGATCAGCCTGAGCATCCCATGCCTGAGAGCACCCTCTGCCAAACTGCAGTGCTTTGTGCTGTCTCGTAGCTCTTTGTGGAGGTCTCTCCTTCCATCTTCTCTCCGGTTCCCTGGCGATCTTTTTTTTTCCTTCCCTTCTTCCCAGCAGTGTGAAGACTTCCAGTGCAGCCAGCACACCTGGGTGTCCAGTGTCTGTGAGCCATGTGCGATTTGCAAGCCATGCAACCGAATTTCTTTGCCTGCAGGCTAGGTGTGAAAGACAGAGGAGTCTGTGAAAAATACTGCTGGGGTTGCACCCCTTGGTCTGCTTTGTTGGTAATACACAGAGAGCTGAGCAGCCCTTTTCCCATGGGATTTGCACCCTGGTGTGCTCCTGTTGCAATGGAAGGTTCAAGCACTTGGTGAACAGCAGCCAGGGCACAGTCTGCCCGATGTGCGCACTCCTCTGCTGCCCCAGCACCAGCTTCCTCTCCTTTCCCTGGTTTTTTGGCTGTTTTGGTTTTGTTTCTTCCCTCCCTCCTCTCTCCTCCTTGAGATTTGCGCTTCCTTTTTTCCACCTTAGTCCTGGCACGCTGGGAGCTATGCAGAGCTGTGGGTGATGGGGACAAGTGGGGTGCTGTGTCCTGGTACAAGAGGTGGTTCTCCCCTGCCCCAGGGCAGCTGTGCTGGCTGTGAGCCCCCAGCCCCTGGGCTCTCAGCCACAGGTCACGGTGACCTAGCCTGAGGAGCCATGTGCATGTGGCCCTCGCCCTCCCAGCAAAGCCTGCAGCTGAGGGTCTGCATCCCCTCACTCTTCAGGGCCCTGCAGGCACTGAGCCGTAGCCCTAGATCGTTTGTCACCTGGCAGGTTGTGTCCCCAGGGGCTCACAGGGCTGTGCTTTGGCTACGCTGAATGCCACCCGTGGGAGCTGCTGCTTTGCTGGGTTGCTGCTGCTGTTTCCAGCTGCCTCAGCATTTCGTTCCCAGCACAGCACTTCTCCGTGATGGCTGTCCTTGCTCCCTGGGGCACGGCTGCTTCGGAGAACAGGCTCCCCCGTGCAAGGTGATGCCTGCCTAGGCTTAGCGCTGAGGTGCCCATGATTTTTGCAGCCTCCTGGCGGTTGCTCGTCACAAGTGGGTCCCCTGAGCATGCCACCATCTGTGTGCTGTGCCAACACCCTGCCCTGCTGCAAGGCATGCTCCTGGCGGAGCCTTGACTCCTTCCCAGGAGCTGTGTGCTTCCCTGCTGGCTTCTTCAGCAGCAATGTTTGGCCTCTCTCCTACCAGGATTTACCTGCTTTCCCCTGCTCCATGTTCAGCTTTGCCTGGCAGCTCCAGACCTGACAGTGATGGGTTTGGCCATGGGCAAAGCAGCCGCATCTCCTGTGGGGCACAAGCAGCAGTGAAACCTGGCCCCCTGCACAGTTCCAGGGGGTGGTCCTGGGCCCTGTCCAAGCTCCCCTCTCCCTGGAGAGAAGGCGGATTGGGGGTACACCCATGTCCCAGCCCTGGCAGTCTGAGCCTCCGCAGAGCAGGCAGGGCCCTGTGGCTGCGCGGGAGCAAGGCCGCCCAAACGAGGGCTGCAAGTCCTCTCCCGGGGCCCTGCACCAGGGGGCCGGGAGCAGAGCTGTGGCCAAGCAGAAGAGTGTGCCCTCAGCTCGGTGGGGCAGGGTGGGCCCACATCCCCTGTGCGCTGTGGTATGGGACACAAGTGTCCCTTTAGCTCCACTGCAGCCCTGCCAAGGCCGGCATGGGGCTTGCGATGAGCCCAGTGCCACGTGTGACAGTAGGGTTTGGGTGATGGGGGCAGGGTGGCTGTTAGTGCCCCCCCTGGGCTGCCCCCACCTGGGTGGGTGATCAGGGGGCGTGCACCCCCACGCTGCTGCCGGGTTGGGGCAGTGCCAGTGAGGCTCCCTGATGCAGTGCACGCTGCTTCTGTTGCTTGTGGCTTGTGAAGTGGCAACAGGGTGGGTGCACATATGTTGGGGCAGCAAGCACGAAGTGGCGTGAAGGCAGAGATGTGGATGGAGCAGATGTGTCCCTGGGGCTGTCCGCTCCCTTGGTGCAGGGCCACCTCAGGGTGCTGGCTTCGAGCTCCAGCATGCGGGGGAGGGGCATTGGCAGGGAGCAGGGACAGTGGGGAGAGCTCAGTCCTGCTGGGAGCCACCCAGCACCAAGCATGTATGAGAGCAGGCACCTGCCCCCCGGCTGCCCACAGTGACCACAGGCATCATCATGTAGGAGGGGACAGAGGCAGTGCTGCCATTGCCACTGCTTTGAGCATCTTCTTGTGCTGTGCTGTCCCCTAGGTCAGGCCACAGGTACAGATGCTGATGATGCCAGCAGCACCTTTACCTACAGCATCAAGGAGGAGGCAGCCCATGGTGTGGCAACCCAGCACGTGAGTCAGGGCAGCATGGCACTGGGAACAGGAGTGGCACAGCTGGGCACTGTGCCACTGACAAACTGTGTCCTAGCCCCTTCGGAAATGTGCCTGGCACCCTCTGTCTTTGTCCCTCTAGAGCAGCCCCCAGGCCCCTAAGGAAAACAGGGGCACTGAAAGGACCCTGATGGGGAGCACAGCACCCACCGTGCCAGAGCAGATGCTGCAGGCAGAAAAGGAGCTGCAGGAGATGAAGGTGCAGCTGGAGAAAGCCGGCTTCTCCTCTGTCTCCCAGATCAGGCAAGAGCCCTGGGACACCAGAGCCAGTGGGTAGCCGTGGCTCGAGGGGGTATCCTGCGTCCTGGCTGCTGCCTGCCCTTCACAGTGCCTTGTACCCCCAGGGAGGTGATGCTGAGCCTGTGCCTGGAGAACACAGAGTTGAAGGAGCAGATTTACGAAGCCACGTCGCTGCTAGAGAGTGCGGAGCAGGAGGAGGCTGACATGGGCATCCCTCTGGCCCCCAAGTTCCACCAGCTACAGCAGAAGAGCTGCAATGCCCTTGCAGACCACCTGGCTGGGAGCAGTGGGGATGGCCAGTGGGTTCTGGCAGAGAGGGGAGCTGTGCCCGGCAAATGGCCGGTGCTGGAGGTACAGTGCCAGGGTGGCGTGCTCAAGACACCCTACCCTGGTACCCTGGGTGGAGGGGAGAGGAGCTGCGTACGTGCCTTGGACACAGGGGTCTGGGATGGGGCTGGAAACGGGGAGCTGACACCCCATCTCCCCTCTGGCAGGCGAAGGGTACAGTTCCCGGCAGAGCCTGGTCGGGGCTGGTCAAAGAGCTGTGCTCCCAGGTGGCGCAGGGCCAAAGGCAGTGCCAGGAGCTGCAGGACAAGCTCGCCGCCTCAAAGGCCATGTTGCAGGCACAAGCTGAGCAGCTGGAGAAGTACCACGTCCTGCTCTGTGAGTTAAAACCCTGGGTGGGATGGTGGGGTCGGGGTGGGGGGTGTCTGCGCCAGCCTGGCATGCCCTGCGTGCCGTGCGCACGAGGCAGGGTGGTGAATCCTGTCCTGAGGGGGACCCTGAGCTGACGGGGCTGCCCAGCAGGTGAACCCCACACACGGCAGCTCAGCAAGCAAGTGCAGGTAGACTTCCAGGACCTGGGTTACGAGACATGCGGGCGAAGTGAGACCGAGGCCGACCGGGATGAGGCCACTAGCCCTGGTAAGGAGAGCTGAGGCTTTGGGGACCCCTGTGCCTTGCCCGCCTGGCATGAAGAAGTGACACTGTGCCCTGTCCCCTTTGCAGAATGTGAGGAGCTGGAGGCCCCATTCCAGCCAGGGATGCCTAGGGCAGGCAAGGCTGCCCAGAAGACCATGGCCCCCGCAGATGTGGTGGCCCTGCACCAGCACATCCAGGACCGTAAGGCGCAGTTGCCTAATGCCAACAAGGTGACCCAGAGCCTGCAGCGCCGTACCCGTTCTGTCTCTGTCACCAGTGGCTACACCTCAGGTGCCGAGCAGCCCCCGCTGGGTCCCACAGCGCTGGCCTCCCCGGCCCACAGCCTCACTGACGAGGACGAGGGCTGGCAGTCAGACAGCCACAGCACCCTCTGCCCATCTGACCTGCGGGCACACCACAGCTGGCAGCAGCTGGAGCACCGCGTCTTCCCCCTCAAGGCACAGCTGTCTGCAACCAAGCCTGAGCAGCTGCAATCTGCGACTCAGTCATGGTATGGCCCTGGGGATTGGGACTAGACAGGGGGCCATGGGGGTCTCCAGGATGTGCCCAAGGGGGGCAGCTGTTTGTTGCGTGCTTTCCTTGTAGCTAGGTTCCTGGGGCATTGGCACAGTGGGGCAGAGCCCCAGTGGTAGATACTGGACAGACTCCCCCCATGGCACCCCATCCCTGCCATGCTCTCTGGGTGGGTCTGGAAGCCCTGTGAACCTCCTGCTTGCCCATCCCTTCTAGGAATTACCACCGGCTGATCCAAGCACAGGCTCGGGATCTCTGCCACCTGCGGCAGACGCTGCGGGAGGGCCACAGGATGAGCCACAGCCTAGCCCAGCACCTGCACCATGCCCTGCGGTCCTTTGAGGACCTCCTTCATGGCACCGACATTGACTACTATCTGGGCCAAGGCTTTCGGGAGCAGCTAGACCAGGGCAGGCAGCTGTCAGAGAGGCTCAGCAAGAAGCTGGGCACCAGTAAGTACCTTTTGGGGAGGGCACTGGGGCTGGACATCATGGGGCACGGTGTGCCAGGAAGGGGTGCTTCAATGGGTGCTGTGAAGAGCTGCGGCTATTTGGACACCATGTGCTGTGTGGGCTACCTGCTTCAAGCTGGGATATCCTGTCCTGCTATGGCTGTTGGGGAGTGGGCAGCCTGGGGCATGGAGACGTTAACCGGTTCCTCCTGGCTTATTTTTTCAGGAGATCGAGCATATGGGAAGGATAAAACCAGCCATGAACTCCTGACGCTGAGGTACCTGTTCCTAGAAAGTGCTTGGGGGCTCTGTGTGGGGACACTGGGGGTTATCACTGCTCTGGGAGTGGGGGTCTGGGTCCCCTTGGGCTCTCTGCTCTAGGTGGATGCCCTGGGGCTGCCACTGCTCTGGGGATGGGGAGCCCCAAGCTTGGGCTGGGCACCCTGTGGCTCCAGGCAGCCTTGCAGCACAGGTGGGATGTGGTGTGTCATGCTGGAGCATGCACAGCACAGCAGGGAGGAGCTGTGGAATGGGGGTCACCCTGCCCTGCCAGCCCTGAGGATGGGCCACCTCTGCAGGCTCAGCCAGGAACTCCAGGAGAAGGAGAAGGTGACCGAGAACCCGGAGGTGAAACTGCGGGAGCACTGTGAATCCCCTGGCAGCAACCGCCCACCCTCTGAGTTATCCTGCTCTGTCACCAGTTCCTCCTTCATATCTGAGGGGCTGGAGGCCCGCTCTGATGGGGATGAAGCCAGTGAGTGCAGCCAGTGCAGCCAGTGCCCTGAGGAGCCTGTCCGGCTTGCAGGTACCATGGGGTGCCTGCGGTGGCCTGCAAGCATGGGCTGGGGACATGCAGCCCCTCTGTGGTGTGTGGGTCGCTGCAGCAGTAGATGGCCATCAGACCTGGGCAGGGGCTGCCTGTGTGGCGCTGTGCCCCAGTGCCAACCTGGGGGGTGAGCACACAGCACCTGGGGCTGCAAGGGATCATCTCGGGGGGCCCTGCCATGGTACCACAGCCCTGCGAGGCTGGGACCTGACTGGCCTTTTGTGGGCTGTCCCATCCCACAGTGTCTCCAGATGTGGGGACTCGTGTGCCAGCATCCCCAGTGCCCATGGGGAGGAGGGGTCCCTGCCAGGCTGAGCCAGAGCTGTGCTAGCATCTCTCTCCATCTCTCTCCTGTCTCTAGGCCTCTGCTTTGACTCCTTGTCCAAACCTGTTAGTGCCCCCCTGCCTCCTCTGGCTTCCCAGCTGCCCCCCTTCCTGCTTGCTGGGTGCCCCACTCCCGCAGCCCCCCCACTCCTGGGCTGCTGTGGGACCCCTGTCTGCTCCCTGGCCGACGTGCAGCAGGAGCTGCAGGTGCTCCAGAGGCAGCTGGGAGAAAGTGAGCATGTGCCTCTGGCATGGGGCTGGTCCTGCCTGCCCCGCATGCTCTGCTGTGCTGCATGGCCCCCCACCCTCTCCCACTTGCCTGTCTTGCCCTGGCCTTTCTCCTGCTTGGGGCTACTGCTTTGAGGTTGGGTCCTATCACTCTGGCTGGGGGACGATGGGGACATGTGGCTGTCATGTAGAGAGGACCTGGTGGGTGGGATGGATGCAGCCTGAGGTAGCACTAGCCCGTGGCGTGGACACTTGCACATCCTAGGGCCTCTGGGAAAGGGCTGGTGTGGTTAGTTGTATAGGAGGAGCGGGGCTGAGACCCCTCAACTCATGTCACGTAATCAGCAAGCCCTGGCAGAGCCCCTGCTCTTCAGGGGGAACAGGTTTGACTGGGGCAGGAGGTCAGCAATAGGGGGTGACTGTGGGGGGACGCCGGGCTGCACTGTTGGGCAGAGCGAGAAGTGGGCAAAAAGCATGTGGCAGGAGCATGTTACCCCCCGTTCCTCCTCCCTGCTCTCCTCCTCCTCACCGCTTTGCCCTGTGTGTGCAGGCCTGACGCTGCCCGTGGCACCAGTGAAGCCCACAGCTCCACCGGGCTCCTTAGGAGAGGGCAGCAAAGCCCCAGCGTTGCTCAACCGACACGGTGCGCTGCAGAGCCTGGCTGGGATCCCCAGGGCCACTGACACCCGCGCCCGCTGCGGTGTGCCTGCTCCCGGCCAGCCGCTTTGCGGGGCCCTGCCATCGGGTTACCCCGCCAGCCAAAAGCTAACAGGTAAGGGCTGTGTTGGAGAGCAGGGGGGCACCCTGCCTGGGTGTGAGGGGACAGGGAGGAGACTTGGTACCACAGTGGCTGTGGGACATGGCTCTAGTGTGGGGCAGGACAGAGGGTGGCACGAGGCAGGTGGCGCAGCCATCTCCCTGCCCTGAGCCACCTCCCCGGCTGTGGCAGGGGCCGACCTGCTGGAGGAACACTTGGTGGAGATCCGCAGCCTGCGCCAGCGCCTCGAGGAGTCCATCTGCACCCATGACCGGCTCCAGGAGCAACTTGAGCGCCGCCTGGCCTCCACCAGCAAGGCCACCGGTACAGTGCCGCACTGAGGCCAGGGCTGCTGGGGGGGGCAGGCTTTGCACGCCCCCTTGCACAGGGAGGGTGCTCACCCTGTGCGTGGCGGCATGCTGGGGAGAGAGACTCGGCACCACTCCCCCTCTGCAGGGCTGCCCAGCGACATCCATGCCCAGACACGGGAGCTGAGGCTGCAGCTGAGCAGGGAGAACCAGGCTCTGAGTGAGGACAACCGGACTCTGAGGCTTCAGCGCGACCACCTCTCCCAAGGTGGGGCTGCACCACCAGCACCCTGGGTCTGAGTCCCAGAGGGTGCTGGCTGAGCGGGGTGGCAGTGACACCTCCATGCTCTCTGTCCCCAGAGCTAGCGCAGGTGCAGGAGGCGTTCCTGACTGCCTGCGCCCGGGCACGGGAAGCTGAAGCAGAGCTGGACCAGAGGCACAGGAATCAGCAGAAGCTGGTGGATGAGCTCACCGAGTACCAAAAGAGTGTCCGCCGGCTCCGGGATGAGCAGCGCTCTTTGCAGGAGAAAAACAACAGGTAAGCTTCGGGGCACTGGGGCTTTGGGGCCAGCAGGGCTGGGTGGCATGGCTGGCACCGTACCCATGTGTCACCTCTCTGCAGGCTGCAGCACAGAGTGATGCTCCAGCAGCAGCAGTGTGAGGAGCACTGCCGGCTCCTGCAGACCACGCGCACGGAGCTGCACGTCTGTGAGAGCCTCCCTGGCCCCTCTGCTGAGGCCCACGCAGGTACGGGACCCGCATCCAGTGCCCCCAGCCCCGGCCGCCTGCCCCGGCCCTTCTGCCCAGCTCCTGGTCTTGGGAGGCCTGGCCCCTCTGCAACGCTTGGGCGGTCCCAAGCACCTCGCCTGTTGTGGCAGCAGGAGTGACATGGTGGCCCTGCTGGCAGGCGGAGAGGGAGGGCAGGAGCGCAGCAGCCCCAGGCACAGAGCCACACCTGTCCGCAGGGGCTCACATGCTTCTTGTTCCAGGCTGCTTCCCGTCTCCTCCGGTGCGGGATGTTGGCACAAGTCTAGCAGCTCCCCACTTCTCCCCACTGCCCTCTGACATGTTGGCGGCCCAGCGGATAGCCGGTGGGTACTGGAGCCTGCCCACCTCTGTGCCTCAGGGGCTGCTGAGACCTGACAAAGTTGTGGCAGCACCCTTGCTGAGCAGGGGTGGTGAGCCCAGGGCAGAGCCAAGCCCCCGGGATGGGATTGGGACAGCCATGGGGGGAGCAGGCAGTGGTTCTCACCGAGCCCTGCTTGTTCCCTAGAGCCACGTGGGGCAGACCCACTGGCAAAGAAGAGCAAGGAACCGACACAGGCTCACGTTGTTGCCTGCCCTAACACCTACCGGGCCCTGGAGCAGCGCATCCTGAAGGGGAAAGGGCTGGCCCATGAGCTGATGTCTCTCATGCACCCAGCGACCAGGCTGCCCAGCTGCCCGCTGCCGGGAAAGGAGGTAAAGCATGGGCAGGATGGGGCTGGCGGCAGCTGGGGGCCAGACTCTCTGTGGACCATGCATCAAGCTGCTCCTCAGCCCAATACTCGCCCCGAGGCCTGCAGGGCTGGCAAGCGGCTGGTAGCTTCCAGCCCGGGGGCTGCTGCTGGCACTGCCCTGCTGTGTCGGGCTGGGCACGGCGAGTCCCCGGGTGCGGCAGATACAGGTGCCACGGCAGCACCCCACTCCTGCACCCTTCTCCCGCAGGTCCTGGGGTGGTCAGGCATGGGGCACCTCTGCAGCAGTGCCAGCACCCTGCACAGCATCCTGGAGGAGTGCACATCTCTCCTCACTGCCTTCTGGAGCACCGTGCTGCCCGTCAGCCCTGCCCAGCACCAGGACAAGGTAAGGACAGGGCGGGGTGGGGTGCTGCAGGGGCCGGGGGGGCGGCTGCTCACTGCTCATCACGCTCGTCTTGTCCCAGGAACAGGCGCTACAGGGTGAGATTGCGACGCTGCAGGCCCGGCTTGCTGAGCGGGAGGATGCTCTGCAGAGCATGGCCCATCAGCTGCAGAGTACAGCCCAGCTCAAGGACAAGATGGAGCAGTTTATCGTGACCCACTGTACGTGGCCTGGGTGGCATCCTGCTGCGGGGTGGCACCGCCAAGCTGGGCTGGTCCCCATGCGCATGGGGTGGCTCCACAGCACAGGGACCTCACCGACCCCCTCTCTCTCCCTCACAGTGACCAGGACCCACAATATGCTGCGCAAGGCCAGGACAAACCTGGAGGTGAGTTCGCCCTGGCACTCGGCGGCGCATGATAGGGGCAGGTGCCCCTCCCCTGGGGAACCCTGATGCCCTGGGGATGGGCACAGATAGCAGATACCCCTCTGCCCTGGGGCAGAGTGGTGGGCAGCAGGGTGCTGAGGGGTCAGCTGGGTGCATGTGCTGGGGGGAACACAGCGACCCATTTTCTTCAACTGTCCCCAGGGCACGGCAGCCACCTGGTGCAGGCCCGACGTGGCAGCACTCCCTCTTGCTGCCACTCGCCAGGTGAAGGCCCAGCAGGCCCTGCCCGTCTCGTGAGCACCGGGCACGAAGCGATGCCCGCTGCGGCCCAGCAGCATTTCACACCCCCTCACCCTAGAACTTGGTCCCAGTTGTAACCCTGCTACCTACCCGTCCCTGCTCGTGTCTGTATATGTATATAGATAGGTATAGCGGAGCTGCGTTCTGGGGGCTCCCCGGGCACGTCAGGGCCCCGGTGCGGGAGGAAGATGTAAGAAATGCCATGTTCTGTTCAGGAGTTGTAAGTTCCTAATAAAGGTCTACTTTGGGTTGTGTTTCTGCCACGCTCATCTCTTGCAGCTCTCTGTGCCCCGCTCCCCAAGGTACCCCCAGTGCAGGGTGCCGTAGGCACTGGCTGGCCCCCGTGGGGATGGGCACTGAGCCCCACCCCAGCACCCCAAGGGCAGCTCTGCACCCCACTAGGTGCTCCCTCTCCTCCTCTCCGGGGTCCCCCTCCAACACCAAGCCAGCAGCATGGAGAACAATAAATACTGTAATAAATAGAGAAAACCCTGTCACATGGCACTGCTCCGGCAGCAGGTGGTGCGGCCGGGGACCGGGGGCAGCTGCTCTGCTCCGCTCTCCCCAGGCCCCCTCCAGCGTGGGTGTGCGCAGGTGCCCCTCCGGCTGTGGCAAATCCTGCCGATGCTGGGGACGGGGCGCGCGGTCCTTGTCGGTGCTGTCCCAGTGGCAGGTAAGCGTGGCTGCGTCCGGCTGTACCCTCCCTCCTGCTGGCTCAGTGCTGAACCTGGCAGAGGGCCGGGGCTGCAGCCAGAGCCCAGCGCCCTCCTCCAAGCTGGGGAGCCCCACAGCCAGGGCTGCGGGACGTGGGGCAGGCTGGGGTGCCCCAGAGCCCCTGGGGATCAAGGTGGCCTTGGAGATTCATCAATAGCACAGCAACCTTCGGCAAGCAGGACACGGTCCTGGAGGCCTGGGCTGGGGGCAGTGCCAGGACCTTGTAGGCCAGAGAAGAAGGGCAGGGTGAAGCCGTTTCCGTGCTGGGCACAAGGAAAGGCTATTCTGGTGAGCGTCCAAGTGGCCCCCAGACTCACAGAAGCCAAGGGGAGCTGTAGTTGGGCGGAAACCAAGGGTTAAATCAAACCACACCAGTAGGATGGGGCCCGTGTCCCTGCCAGGTTTGAGGCTGGAGCCAGCAGCCAGTTCTCACACAGTCCCGTGGCCCAGTGTGTGCAGACAAAGCGGCATTTCGTGTCCTGCGTGGGGGGGCGGGCGAGGCCCCAGCTCAGATGGGCTTGTACAGCAGCGTGGTGACGTACTTCTTCTTGTAGCGGTGCGTGGCGCTGAGCACCATCACTCCGTCCTGAGAAAGGCACCGCATCAGTGGAGGCGGGCGGGAGAGCAGCGCAGCCTGGCCGCGCCGAGCGGGCGTGGGGAGCAGCCCCAGCCCGGCCTGCCGCCCGAGGCTCCCAGCCAGCAGCGCACATCCAACACCCCGGACAGGGAGGCAGGGCAGAGCAAAGGGAGGCTCTGGTGCACAGCAGGAGAGCCCAGAGCTGCTCAGCTCCACCACGCTGCAGGCAGGCAGGCAGCTAAAGGGAACTGTAAGGAGACAACCACCTACACCCACGCGCGCGCCACGCTTCACCGGGCAGCCGAGCTGTCCTGCATGGGTCCTCCCACCCCTGCACCACCCTCTACACCTCACAGCCGCCCAGTTTCTGCTCCCTGGAGGTGCTGCAGGCTCCTGGGAGCCACAGCAGCTCCCCTTCCCTCACCCAGCGGCCTCAGGGGACCTGCCCTTACCTTGATGGAGAGCGCGTAGAGGTGATTGAGCATGACGTGGTTGGGCTCGGGCAGCAGTGCTGGGTCACACTAGGAGAAGAGGAGTGTCACAGGGGAACAGCAGAGCCCTGACCCCCCAGCCATCACAGGGAGCTGCCATCTCAGGCAATCTGAGCTGCTGGTGTCTCTGGCTGTTCTGAACAGGAACAGAGCTCAGCTAAGCAGGCAGAGCAAGGGGCCAAACCAGTGTGGTTAATGGGAAAAGTGATGCTTTTCCCAGGAAATGCCAAGGGGAGACCAGGCTCCCTGCAGGGAGGACTCCCTTTCCACCCCCAGCGTGGCGCTCTGTGCTGGCAGTATGCTGGTACCCACCGAGATATTGGTGTCCTTGTTCAGGATGACCTGGAGGAGGTGAGGTGGGAGGATGGGTGGGGATTTGAAGCGCTCCTCAGGCCGGTATACGTACATCTCTTGGCCATAAGGTCCAGGCGGTGAACTTGATAAGTCTAAAGAGAAGAGAAAGGAGGAGACGTGAAATGGCTAAAGCAGGACTGGCGAGCACAGAGCAGCTCTCAAGAAGCTGGGAAGGACCCAGCAGGGTCTTCCAGGCACAAACATCTCCCATGAGCCATGACACCATATCCTACAGCAACAGCTCAGCCTTTTCACTGCACAACAAGCAGCCAGGTGAGCCCCGGGCATTTCCAAGCAGGGCTGCAAGCCAGTACATGCACTAACACAACACAAGCGCCCTGCAGCATCCACCCCAAGACCCCTGCACGTGGCGCTCAGCACAGCTGAGTCCCTCTCCCTGTAGCGAGCAGCCAGCTCGCCCCAGAGCTGTACCCTTTGCAGCAGGGGCACAGCAAGCAGCACGCCTGCGTGCTCTCGGTGCTGCAGGACTGCCTGACAAGGAGGTCCCAGGAAGGACAAAATGGGAAGTCTAGACTGAGCAGCTGCTCAACCCACGTGAGGGACCACAGGAGCTTGGGGGCGCTGGAAGCTGGGCTAACCGTATCTCCCCACCACACCTGACCTGACCATTTCGGAACACTCAGCACCCAGAAGGGCTCCATCTCCCTGGAGCTACTGCTGCTTGCTGGCTTCTTTCCAGCAAAGTATATCCTGCTCAGGCTTGGCAAGGACGTGAAGATGAGCTCTATCTGAGCTCCATCTGAGACAGGGTTTGTACCAGGGATGGCAGCTCACACTCGGAGCGCCCTGGTCCGAAACACGACCGAGCTACCTGCCAGCATTACACACCGAGCCAGCACTGCCAGTGTCTGCACGGTAACCTAACCTGCTGCTGTAACACAAGTGGAGAGGGAGGTCTGCAATGTGCTAGCACTAGTACAAATTACTTTGGCGTGAAAACCAAGAGTAGCTGCTGAAAATAACCTGGATTCTGCTCTTGCCTAGCTTGTACCCCAGATTAGATGACTTACAGTTGAGCAGACAGAAAGGCCTGACGTTCTTGGCGTCCACCAGTCTGAAACGGCCACCTCTGCCGCGCACAGGCACTGACCCTGCTCCAGGACACGGCTAGCACAGGACAAGTTACACCAGCACAGCCCCTCCATAGAAATGAGGCCTCAGCTGTGGGCTGCTGAGGACATGCTGCCAAGCGCTACTCTTCCCAGGTGCAGGCCCACACCTCTGCTCAAGGGGTCTGTCTGACCCCAGAGCAGTGAGTCTCAGAGTAGAGGAGGTGGAAACTAGCACATGCAAAGCTGTAATGCCACATAAAAACTCACCCCGACCTGAGGTTTCTGAGCTCTCCAGGGAATCCACCTTCAAAGCATCGAAGACTTCAAAGTCAGACTTCTTGACGTGAATCAGGTTGTTAATTGTCCCCATCTGGCTGGTGACCACTGGCTGGAAAGAACTGACCTAAGAGTCTTTCTATGTTTACCTCCAATCAAAGCACACCCAACGCATCCTAGATCCTCCTGGCCCGAGCTGCCATCGCTGTGCCATTACCTCAGAGCACCAGTGGCCAGTGTCTAGCTCTGCTCTGCACTTGCTGATCTCTGCTGTTTACCCTGAGGGGATTTTCCTTTACTCCCAGTCTCCTACATCACCTCCTATTTTCACCCTCCATCCTGCTACATGCCAATTGGCAAGTGTCTTCTCCTTCCCATGCTGCTACCACATGATTCAGTTGGGAGAACCGGCAAGTGAGTGCTGACCCCTTGGCCCATCATCCCATGTAGCCAATTCTTAAATGGACTTAAAGGCCTTCTGGTGTTTCCCTGCCCCTCAGTACCTCCCCAGCATTTCCCCGTACAGTGTGTCTAAGCCCAGAGGAACCAGCCTCTGAAAGGACTCATGGGATGGAGATGCCCCTTTTGTTTTGGCACATACCCTCTGCTCTTCCTGTTCCCCCTCTGCTGCAGTTACATCACGTCTAGTCCCCTGCATAAGACAAGATCTGCAGGATTAACACTCTGAGCATTACCTCGGATGGGTCATGGACCCACTGGCCATCCACAAAAAATTTGTACTGGTGTTCTCCTTCTGGGAGGTCCAGGATAGCGACAAAGTCGTTGTGGCTGTGCAGAGAGAACAGACATGCAACAGCATTACCCTGTTGATGCTCTGTGTGCTGCTTTTCCATGGGGTTCCAGAAAACAGCACTTGTTCATGCACTGCCCAGCCCCTCTACACCAACACCTTCATGCAGGGTTAGGCTTGCTCATCGTCAGTGATCTAAGGCACAGACTCAATGGGAGTGAGCGTTCAGAGCACTAGCATGGCTCAAACCCTTAGGAGTCCAGCTGCACGGAGAGCTGCAGGCAGTCCAGCCCTGTATGCACAGAGAACGTGACAGGCACCCTGCGCAAGACACTGGGGAGGACGCATGGGCAAAGCATCTAACCCTGCGCTGGCACTGCAGGACGCGGGCAGCAAGTGTAGCAGCTCTGTTTGTGAAGCCTGCAATTGAGATAAACCCATTCCAGAAGATTTGCTGGGATTACGCCCAGAGTCCTACAGGGCGTTTCCACCGAAATCACAGATGTATTGCAGGACAGCAACAACATCATTGGGGCAGGAAGACACGTGAGGGACAAACAAACAACCCCTGCTGGCAACAACACAACTAGGCACAGGGTAAGGCCACAGCCAAGGGAAGAGCTGACAGCTTCCAGAGGACTGCTGCATACCTGGGCAGGGCTCTGCTGCCAAGACCAGCTGCTGCGTGGCATCCAGCTGGGCAAGCAATGTGGCCCATCCTGCCCTGCCCCTCCGTTTCACAACCTCCCACCACCACCACAGCACCACCCAGGGAAGAAGATCATTATGTACTTGGGCTCAGACCCTACAGCTTGGGTGAACTGAGAAAAGCCAGGTGAGCAAAAGGAACAGCAACCAGCACAGAGAAGGGAAAACACTCCCTTCAATGGAGCAGAGGAGAACGTAGAGTAACCTGAGGGACTGGCTACCTCTTGATGAGCGGGATCTTGGTGCTCCAGTTGTTGAAAGATCCGGAGATGAAGACTTCTTTGCCTCCATCGGCCCAGCGGATGACAGTGGGACGAGCCTGTTGGGATGGTTTCGCTGACTCCTCCAGATCTGGCTGCCATGACACAAACTCCTTGTCCCCAGGAATCTGAGCAAAGAAAATCAGAGCCTGACGGAGACACAGAGACGATCGGGACCACGTTCACTCCCCCCCAGCCCATCTACACAACCGAGACAAGAGCATCGCAGAATGCCTCCAGCCTCCCAGCTCTCCACAGCCCCCTCACATAGTCAGGAGCACAGCCTCGCACAGCCAGTGAGCTGAAGCCCCAGCCAGGTCCCCAGAAGGCAGGACAGGGAAGGCAGTGACCAGCCCCTACCTTGGAGTCATGGGTACTGAAAACACTGGGGTCATCAGTGCTGCCCACCATGATCTTGTGTGGGTGCTCCTTGGCAGGGTGGGGGGCACCGGATCCATCCGAGCGATGGGACTTGGAGCCATGGCGCTCCCCAGACACTCGCTCACTGGTAGTGTTCCCCATGACAGTTCAGCAGCCCCTGTGAGAGAGAGGACGTCAGTGTGGCTGTGTCTATAGACTCTGGCAGTGAGGAGGGGAGCAAAGGCGCTGTTTCCCAGTGTTCTTTGCCAGGGGAGACTGACAGCAGCTCTAAAATAGGCCCAAAGTTCATTCCCACTGCCAAGTTTGGGAGCTGAATGGGAATTTAATAAACAAGACAGCTTGACCTAATTATAGTCATATCCTTATGAACCATCACTCTAGTTAAGCCAGTAATTGTTATACTCCAAAACTGATACTAGTTATGCTGCGTTCCACACAAGCCCTCAGCAGCCAGCTTAATAGAGGGGCTGACAGGAAAAATAAAGCCAACCTTTATGGCAAATCAACTGCTTAGCATTAACAGAGGCTCTTTCATAGTCCTGCAGTCAGGCTCTACAGACAAATCCCCTACATCCAGCAAGAAAACAGCCGGAGAGTGAAAGTAGCAGCTGTTTAACAGCTCCCAACAAATCTCCAAGAGCTTGTGGGCAGAAGAGCAGAGCCTAGCGCCTGGCAAAGGTGACAGAGAGCATTTAAATTGCCCGAGTGGAATCGTCCAAGCTGGAGCTTGGCCAAGGTGTAGGACTAATGCTGTAGTGTCTGCAAAAAGCTCGGCTCTTGATGGCATTCACTTATGATTCACCAAGCAAGTCACCATGCCAGCTGCGGCACAGCGCAGCGAGAAGGTCTGCTTGTGACCCTCACCAGTGGCACCACCCCGGGCACTCTGGCATCTGCCTGGCCATCTGGAGGCACAAGATGAAGGAAGCCGCCTGAATGCCAGGAGGTGGGCCATCATCCCCAGTCTCACCCAGCTCAGAGAACGCAGAACAGAAGTGGCCATACGGCACCAGGCCAGGAATAATTACGTGCCTCTTGGGACAAACAACAAAGCCTCTGCAAGCTACACGGGGCTTGTCAGGCCTTACCCAGTTCCCAGCAGCCAAGATGGACCGGGGTTCTTTCCCCCTTCCCACAGTTATTTTGCAGCTTTCAGCTTACCGTGCCGATCATGGGCTCTGCAGGGCAAGGCAAGCCTGCCTTGGTTCATGTGCTTAGTTGTGACATTTGAGGATTTGTTTAGAAGATCAAATTATAAGAAGGGTGCCAGGCAAGGCTGCCAGCCAAAGCCAGGCTTTAGAACATTATGGAGCAATTACTAAAGCATTTCTTAAATCCTGAGGGCTAAAAGGCAGCTCGGGAGGGCAGCTAACCCATACCAGCATCCCCTCTCGGTAAGGATCAAGTGTACCTGAAGATCCAGGTCAGATGAGGGCCATCATTTGCTCTGACACCTTCCCCCTTTGCCCCGAAGGAGGCTCAGTCAGCTCCTCACAAAACCTGCCCCTGTGCCACTAGACCTGCTGTGGAGGAGCTTCTTCCCCAGTATCTCCGCTAAGGCTCCCTTACTACTATCTATGGGGAGGAAGGCAGGAAAGGCTGAACATTCTCTTGTACCAAGACTGACCTGAGAGATGCGTGCAGGTGTTAACAGGTGTGAAAGCTTCTCTTTCTCTTCTCTAAAAGGAATCCAGTCCCTCTGGCTGTCCCTTACAGGTCACGCTCTCCAAATGCCTCCTGAGGTTTCTCCCAAGCGGCGGCTCCTCTCCAGCGCATGGTATCCAAAACCCCGTGCAGACAAGACCACCCCACCTCCTGCATCGCAGGCACCCTGCTGCGCTGGGACAGCCAACTCTTTGAACATAGCCTGCGGTACTTGGCTTTTTACTGAATGAACTTCTACAGCTCAAACCCTCCTGCATTCAGACAAGCCCCCATAGCACAGCACGCTCCAAGGGACGTACACAAGTACCTCCAAGGCACCGATGGAAACGCTGCCCATACCAAAGCCCAAGCGAAGCCTCCACGGTGCCTCAGCGCATCTGCTGCCAGTTTGGCAGCAAGCCGCTGCCAGCTGCAGTCCGCAGCACGGTGGGTGCCTGCTGCCGGATTGCAAGACCCTTCCACCTCCCCACTCGGACCACCACACTGGAAACACCACACCTTGCCATGTCTCGCTTGCCACCTCTCCCACCCGGCCAGCAAACCCCCGGGACACCAGCTTCCCGCAGCGGGGAACACTGGCCAGCCTGGCAGGGTTTGTTCTGGGCGGACGGGGTCTCTGCTCAGCACCCTCCCTGCCCGCAGCCTGCCCGGCCGGCACCTCCGGGGTTACCCGGGGAAGCCGGGCTCCGCTCCCGCCTCCCGAGGGGAAGCCGAGCTCGGGGTGCCGTGAGGTGAAGGGGATGAGCCGGGGAGAGCCGCGCTCCCTGCCCGGCCCCGCCGAGCAGCACGGCCGGGAGCAGGGCTCTGCCAGGCGGCGGCAGCGCGGTCACGGCACGGCCGGCCCCCGGGCCCCGCTCCCCTGCCCTGCCAGCGCCCGCCGCGGCCCTGAGGAGCCGGCAGGCGGCAGCGGCCCGGCCGGGCCCTCCTGAAGGGGCTGCGGGGCACGGCTCAGGCCGGCCACAGAACGAGGGGCGCAGGCCACCGCAGCATGGCCCGGGGGGGGCGCCCAGCCATGCCTCACCCACCTTCTCCCGCCCACCCGCCGGCGGCCTGGCCAGCCGTGACACCCCGCCGTCACCCCCGGCCCCGCACCGCGGCCCCACCTGCCCGCCGCCGCCGCCGCCCCGCTCTCCGCCTCCGTCCAAAATGGCGACACCCCCCGCCGCCACCGCCAGCCTCTGCGGGGCGCTCTGGCCCGCCCCCGCGCGCCGCTCTATGGCCGCGCCCCCCCCTCCGCGGACCCGCTTCCCCGCTGCCCGGCAGCCGCCATGTTTGTTGAGGGCGGCTTATTGTCGTCCATTGTTGTTAAGGGCGGCCGGGCCGGCGTGCGGGCTGAGGGTCGCGCCGCTTCATCCGCACCTCAGCCCCTGGGCGGCCATGTCGGTTGAGGGCAGCGCTAGGGCTGGGGCCGGGGGGGCAGGCCGGCGGTGGGGCGGGTGGGAGCTGAGCTGAGCTGAGCTGAGGTGGGCGTGTGGGCAGCGGGCTGCCTGCAGGCGCCTCAGGACGGGCACGGGAGACAGAGGCAGCCCACACAGCGTGGTTCCCGGTCCCCTCAGCACTGGGACAAGCTTTATTGCCCTTTTCTCGAGGGCCCTGGCCGGCCAAGCTCCCGCTTTCCCCGCTGCCTCTGCGCTGACCAAACCCCTGGACAGAGATTGTGGAGCTGCTGGGCCGGGATTTCAGGAAGGGGAACGATCCCTGTCATGGCAGCCCCGGGCAAGACCTGGTGTGGCCCGGGCACCGCAGGAAGATGAGACAGCCCAGGCCGTGTCTTCAAGGAACCGATTCCGTGCCTCCTGCCATGGTGCAGACCTAGCAAGAGACTACAGGAACACCCAGGCCCGAAGGAAAGGAAGCAGATTGCCGGGAGGACCAGCTGTCTCCTTCATTTTAGGTTAAGGAGATAGCAAGACATAGATGAGGGTGGCCACGATCAAGCCAATGCTGAAGACCATGAAGACATGCGGCACGGTGCTGGAGGAGGCAGGGCAGGCCCTGGCCCTGGCTCGCAGGGGCCTGAGCATGCGCTGTCGCTGGGTGAGGATGGCCGCCCTGGCACCTTCCCACTCGCCCGGGCCCCGCAGGCGGTACTGGTATGGCGTGCAGGGCCCGAAGGCCACCTCCAGCGCCAGCTTGGGGTCGGTGAGGAAGAGGGCGAGCAGGTTGGGCTTGACCCCCACCTGGCAGGCGAGCTCGTCCATGTAAGGGATGTAATCCACCTGGATGGTGTGCCGCTGGCTCTTCACGTACCTGCGGGCAGGGAGGGCAGGTGGGTTTGGTGTGTGGGCATAAGGGTAATGGTGGCAGGGACGATGCCTGCGCAGGGTCCTTACCGCTTGGCCATTTTCTCCTTGGTTTGTGTGATGTCAGCCAGCATATCGGCGGATGGCGGTAGGTCCTGCAGCCCTAGGGAAGAGGAGGCTGTAGCTGGAGGGAAGGCTGTGCTGCTTCTGTGACGTGGCTGCTTCTGCAGTCCAGCCTGGCCTCTGCTTGCACATGGAAGCTTTTGGGGCTTTGAGGACATGCCACCACATCAGGAGCAAACTGGGAGGCACAGGCAAAGATAGTGGTGGCAGGAAAGGAAAGGGAGAAGGTGATTTGCTAGGAATGGCACCTGTTAGTGGCCCCTGCAAGAGCAGATGAGTGTGATGCTCACTGCAAAATGCAGTGCTGGGTTTTGTCCTCAGGAAGAAACAAAAGGAGGGTAAAAAGGTGAGCAGAAGGAGTTGGCATGTAAGGAGATGCCACCAGCTGAACAACTCTGTCATGCTGTAGCTGGAGGAGCCCAGCTGCATCCCCCCCAAACTGTCTTGCTTACCCTTGAAGACGCGGGTGGCCCAGCGACACTGGAGCTCCGAGATGGGCATGATGGCACCCAGGGGCTGGATGAGGCCAATGAAAGCCAGCGTCGGCTTCTCCAGGTCCGGCGGGAACATGAATTTGTAGAGGGGGATCTGGTTCTCCACCACCTTCACGCAACCCTCGAGGAAGGGGAAGGAGAAGCTGTACCCCGTGGCAAAGACCACGGCATCAATGTCTTCCCTGGTGTCATCCTCAAAGATGGCAGATGTCTCCGTGAACTCCTTGATGTTTGGCTTCACCTGCACCCTGCCCGAAATGATGCGGTTGGGCAGGTCGTCATTGATGGTCGGGTGCTGGTCAAAGATCCTGGAAGGCACAGACACCTCGTGTGGGCTCAGGCAGCGGGATGGCCAGGTACCTGGGGTGCTGCTCAGGTGCTCACCGGTGCTGGGGCTGCAGGCCATAGAGTGCGTGGTCAAAGTGGGCATTCATCTTCCTCTCCAGATAAAAACTGCTGACGTTTTGAGGCACCAGGCTGCGGAGGAGCTGCACAAAGCGGCTGAGGTAGGAGAAGTCGAAGGGGTACCCACCATCTGCCACCCGGTGCAGCACCCAGGTCCCGCGCTTGGTGCTGAGGAAGACCTGGGAGGAAGGAGAGGAGAGGCAGTGGTGTTGCAGCATCCTTGGGACCCGGCTGGGCCCCCGCCGTGCTCCTTGGACAGCAGGGATGCCAGCACAGCTGCTGGGACCACAACAGCCACCCCCACTGAGAGGGGATAGGGTGCTTGTGGCCGGGTGCTGGAGGGAGAGGAGCCCACAGGGGGTGGCACGGTGGTTTTTAGTGCCCTCCGGGATTTAAATAATAAGTACCCCAGCCCTGGCAGCTCTCCTAGCACACCTGCTTGGCTGTGTGGCTGAGCTCCACCGCGATGTCAATGCCTGAATTCCCGGTGCCAACCACGACTACCCTCTTGCCTGAAAAGGACTGTGGGCTCTTGTAGTCCCGGCTGTGCAGGTACCAGCCCTCAAACTTATCCAGGCCTGGAAGAGAGAGGGAAGCCATGCCATACTGGGATGTGAGGCTGGGGGGGCTGTCCCCCTGCTCAGACTGGTGGTGTGTTTTGGGAGCAGGTTGGGACCAACAGGAGCGACACAGCCCTGGGATGGTGCCCAGAGAGGCAGTGGCATCTCTAGCCTGGGAGATGCCCAGTGTGGCCCTGAGCATCCTGCTCTGGCTTTGGGGCTGGCCTGGCTTGGAGCAGGGCTTGGACTGGAGACCTCCATGCTCCCGTCCCCAAATCCTCCTGCAGTTCCCCCAGTGTCAGGCATTGGAGGCAGAGGAGCAGCTGGGGTCTGTGCCATCCTGCCAGACCCTGGTGACAGTGTGCTCCAGCCTGTTCCCCAGTCAGAGGGTCTCCACAGCTGAAAGCCCTCCAGGCATTTTTGCCTGGCACCCAGAGGAGAAGGCCACCACCAGCACTGAGCTCTCAAGCCTGGCCGGGGAGCTGGAAAGCCCAGCTGGTGCGTGGCCAGCCACACGGGGAGCCTGTCTGCGGTGGGGGAGGTGAGCTGGCAGCAGAACAGGGCGCTTTGGTCAGGTGCATGGCAAGAGGCACTGAGGACAGGCCACCGAGATGGATGGGATGGCAGCAGGCTCATGCAATCCCACCTGGTGCATTAACCTGTGGAGGCATTTTTGTCAGCAGCCAGAGTGGGGTGGGGGCTGAGCTGGAAAGGAGGGTGGTCCCAGGAGTGTGAGGGATCGGGTGAGCGGCCCGCGGGGCGGTACCTGGGAAGGTGTTCAGCGGGAGATGTGCCTCCGTGTGGTGCCCGGTGCACACCAGCACAGCGTCGAAGACGGCCGCCTCCTGCTTCCCATCACGCTCCGTCACCACGTCCCACTGGCCCGTGGTGGCGAAGTCGGGGCGCTTGGACACCCGGCACACGCTGGTCTGGGGGCAGGGGAGGCAGAGTCAGGCACCCCATGCCCCCTGGCCCCGCCGCCACTGCCCCCCGGAGCCCCCACCTCTCACCCTGAGGCGAATGTGGCGGAGCAGGTCGAAGTGCCGGGCGTACATGCGGAAGTATTCCATGATCTTGGAGTTGTGCATGTAGTTGGGGAAGTTGTCAGGGATGGGGAAGTCACTGAAGCACATCATCTCCTTGGAGGTGTTGATGATGACGGAGCGGTAGATGCTGGCACGGCCCTCCTCGGGGTGCTCCTGCGGGAGCGGGACACAGCTTGGCGCCGGCCGGGGACCCCAGGGCTGCCAGCCTGCCCTGCCAGGCACCTCACCATGCTTGTAGGTGCAGGATTAAGCCACAGGTGGTCATAGCACCTGTCTGCACCCAGCGTCCTCCCCCGGGTGCAACCGCCCACCCCACAAAACAGGGAAAGAGAAAGCTCTGAGTTGGCGGGGGCCATGCAGTGGTGACAGCAAGTTGTGGGAGGTCTTGTGCCTCGGTTCCCCCACTCTCCCTGCGGCCCCCATGAGGCAGAGCATTCCCAAAGCTGTCCGCGCTGTCATTGCCCCGGTGACCACATTGGGTCTCTCCGGTTCCTGAGCCACAGGTGCTGCCAGCTGAGCGGGCGCTCCTGCCCCTGGGGTCTCTGCCTGGCTCTGCTCCACCGTGGGTGGAACCAGCGAACTGTAACCCAACCACCCTGATTCCCAGGCTGGTGTGGCACCCTGTGCGTCCCCCCCAGGCTCTCCCAGGCAGGTATCAGGCTGCTCTTTTTGTGGGTGGGTCCCCAGGGGAAAAATCAGCAGCTTTGTTATAGGTGGGGCAGAAAAGAGCGCGGGGGCTTCCCCCGAGGCAGGGAGAGCCAAGGCACAGGGGAGGCAGTGCTTGGTGCCTGTGGGCAAACGGCTCAGGGGCAGGGAGAGGAGCAACTGGGACTTCCAGGGAAGGGCTGGGTAAGACGGGGACTGGGACAGACAGCAGGGTCAGATGGGAAAGCGAGCTCTGGGGTAAGGTCCTTAGGGAGGGTCTGTCCTGCTGCTGGGGGGAAGGAGGCAGGGCCGGTGTGGCTGGTACACCAGCTGGCACCAGGGGGACCTCCCCCTACCAGAGCATTTTTTCTTTTCCGTGGCCTTTCTTGGAAGCCTGCCTGCGCACCCACGCAGAGCAAGGGAGCGGTGCTTCACTAGCTGCCAGCGATCCATCCCAGTCCCACCCGTGCTGCTGCCACGGGGCAGGCTGGCAGGGCACGGGGCTTACCTCGAAGCGCCAGAGCCCCCCGATGTCCCAGCTCCTCTCGAAGCAGGTGGGGACCAGCCCCTCATCCAGGCAGCATTTCAGGGCGCACAGGCCAGAGGCACCAGCACCGATGATGGCTACTCTCCGGGCAGCCATGTCCCACGGTGTGGTTGTGGCAGGGGTGCTGGGGAAGCCTCAGCCAGGGACAAAACGCGCTCAGGAGGGTGTGGAGCCTGGCAGGTCACACCAGTGCTGCTCAGTTGGGGATGGCTGTTCCTGTGCTCCCCATGGAGGACTGAGGTCAGCTGGTGTGTCACAGGAGGTGTGTTTCTTCCAGACATGATCTACAGGTTCCCCTTGCTGCCGTGCCACACCTCCTGCCCGCGCCCACCCGCTGCAAGAGTTTTATTAGGTGCTGTAAGTGCTTAATGGTGCCGACGCTGCCCTGGGACTTCGTGGGTGTGGGGGGTGAGATGCGGCTGAGCTCCATATTTCAGCAGGTCATGGCATGGAAAACAAAACCAGGAGATGCTCGGAGCACTGGTAGCCAGCAGCTATGCCAGCCTCAGCATGTGGTGGTCGGGACCCCGTTGTCACCTCTCTGGGTCCCGAACCCACCCGGCCATCTTCTGGAGGGGCTGTGTGCTGGTGACGAGGGTGGCACTGAGCCATGCTGCTGTGACCCCTGTGACCTGCTCCGGCACTGCACACCCTGAGTGCAGCAGTTTTGCTGTGAATACATGTGTGTGCATGCATGCAACCCACGCTGCCACGGTTGTGACCTCAAACCTGCGCGCATCCCCCCTGGCGTGCAGGGGGTCACGGTGGTGTCAGGAACGGGACAGACGCCTGTCTCTGTTTAACACATTTATCCAGTTAGGAAGTCTGCTGTGCTATTTAGCTATTGTGTGAATGGGCCAGGGGTGGCACGGCTGGGTTAGAGGTGACAGAAAAGCCCAGTGTGTTACTGCTGGGTCAAAAGCTCTGGCTGAGAGGGACTGGATTTTACTCATGTGAGAGCATTTCCTCCTCTGGCCCTGGCAGCAGCTCCCCAGGGAGGTGCAGAGCAGGCACTGAGGCATTATTCCAGCAGCTGGGGAGACTCTGTGCATCCCAAGCTCATGGTGTGGCCACGGCGGGGACGTGCCAGGCAGAAGGAGGGCTCTTGCCATGGTTCCCAGGCTGTCATGGGACAGGGGGTGGCCAGCCAGGCCCCTCAGCACATTGCAGAGCCTCCCTTCCCGCGCTTGTAGGGCACCTACAAGTAAGCAAAAACAAAGGCAAGGACGGCCACAGCCCCGACCAGCTTGAAAATGAGGGGCACGGCAGGGGCGGAGGGGTGGTCTTCCACGTGCCGTGTCTGCAGGGGCTTGATGATGCGCTGTCGCTGGGTGAGGATGGCCGCCCTGGCACCTTCCCACTCGCCCGGGCCCCGCAGGCGGTACTGGTATGGCGTGCAGGGCCCGAAGGCCACCTCCAGCGCCAGCTTGGGGTCGGTGAGGAAGAGGGCGAGCAGGTTGGGCTTGACCCCCACCTGGCAGGCGAGCTCGTCCATGTAAGGGATGTAATCCACCTGGATGGTGTGCCGCTGGCTCTTCACGTACCTGCGGGCAGGGAGGGCAGGTGGGTGCTGGCAGCAGGGGCAGCAGTGCCCCACATGCCGGCAAGGTGGTACTGGGGGGACCGCCATCGGGAGGGAATCAGCGGGATGGGGGTAGTGCGGCTAGGCACACCCCTGCCGTTTGTCGGCATGGCCAAATGTGCTGGGACGTAGCCAGGGGACAGGATGGGTGCCTACATGCAGCTGTGCCCAAACCAGCTCCCTCCCTGTTCCCTGAGTAGGGTCTTACTCCTTCGCCATCGCTTCTCTCTTCTTCTTGATGTCAGCCTCCATGTCGTGCCGTGGGGGAAGCTTGTTCAGCCCTAGGGAGGATAAGCCACAGCATGGGGGTGCTGCACCCCGCTGGCAACAATGGCCACTGTGGTGCTGCTCTTGCTGGCACCACCGTGGCTGGCAGTCTGGCACCTGCGGCATGTCCAAGCTCCTTGGGATGGGAAGGAGTAGCCCATGGGGCTCAGGGTACAGATGTCCCTGTGCTGCTCAGGCAAAAGCCCAGCTCACCACCACAGCTGCAGGACAGCTGTGCCGTTCCCCATGGCCAGATGGCACAGCTGGCTGCTGCCTCCCAGGCATGTCTGTGCACCATTTGCGCCGGCACCAGGGGTGCAAGCCCAGGCTGCAGCCACAGGGGAGGTTTGCCTTGCTTACCCTTGAAGACGCGGGTGGCCCAGCGACACTGGAGCTCCGAGATGGGCATGATGGCACCCAGGGGCTGGATGAGGCCAATGAAAGCCAGCGTCGGCTTCTCCAGGTCCGGCGGGAACATGAATTTGTAGAGGGGGATCTGGTTCTCCACCACCTTCACGCAACCCTCGAGGAAGGGGAAGGAGAAGCTGTACCCCGTGGCAAAGACCACGGCATCAATGTCTTCCCTGGTGCCATCCTCAAAGATGGCAGATGTCTCCGTGAACTCCTGAACGTTGGGCTTCACCTGCACCCTGCCCGAAATGATGCGGTTGGGCAGGTCGTCATTGATGGTCGGGTGCTGGTTAAAGATCCTGGAAGGTACAAGGAGCCATGAGGGCACTGGGGTAGTGTGTCTCTGCTCCACGTCCTGCTCCAGCCCCTGCTCCCTGCTCTGGGTATGCTCAGCCCCAGGGATGCTCATTCCCAGTGGGGCTGGTCCCCCAGGGACGCTGGGCAGCTGCCACTGCACTGGTGACACTGTGGGTCCCTGGAAGGAGCAGTGGTGGCTCCCTTGAGCATTGTCTGGGCACAACACAGCTATTGACTCCATTTCCAGGGCTGGTGCCTTGGCCCCAGCCTGAGCACAGCGAGCATGGCCAAGTGGGACTGGACATGGTGGGAGGCGGAGAGCCCCTCCTGGGCAGGGGGAGCATTTGCTGGCACCTGTGCTTTGGCTTCAGGCCATAGTGCGAGTGGTCAAATCTGGCGTTCAGCTGGTTCTCGGCAAGGTGGCACACTATGGACGGGCTCAGCAGCTTCTTCAGGAATGCCTTCATGCGGGTGGTGAAGATGACATCGATGGGGTAGCCCTGATCTCCAACGCGGTTGAGGATCCATGCCCCCCGGCGGGTGCTGAGGAAGACCTGGGCAAGGAAGTATGCATTGCTCCTGAAGGCTGTGATGGTCCTGGGGGGCTGCCCTTAGGGGGGTACGTGTCCTTGCCCCAGGATCACTCCTCTTTGTGCTGCCCAAGTGCTGAGTGAAGACCCGGACGGCAATGAGCTGGCGGTCAGCACCCAGCAGGGAGAGGTAGGGAAGAGCCGCAGGGGCAGTGCCAGCCCGGGGCTTGGGGATGGAAATCAGGGTATCCATACGGGATCAAGTCTTGACTTCCACTGTTGCCTGGTGGCTGGGATTGGTGGGTGCCAGCACTGCCAAAACCAGCAAGTGCCAGGTCGGAGCAGTGGCTGTGCCAGAGCCTGTGTCCTGGTGTCCTTGTGGAGCCAGCAGTGTCCCATGGGGGGCTGTCCTGCCCCCCAGGACCCCACTCTTGCTGCTCACCTGCTTGGCCGTGTGGCTGACCTCCACGGCCAGGTCCGACCCTGAATTCCCGATCCCGATGACAATGACCCTCTTGTCAGTGAAAGCCCAAGCGTCCTTGTAGTCTCGGCTGTGGAGGTAGAAGCCCTTGAACTTCTCGATTCCTGTGGGCAGGGAGGAGGGATGCTTGGCTTCTTGCCGCTGAGCTGGAGGGTCACCTCCTCAAAATCTGAAATGGGGATGCTCCCTGGCCCCACCAGACCCCTTCTGGGGAGCGTGGGACTGCTCCTGGAGCCAAAGCAAGGTAGGGAAATGCTGGGGCTAGGAGGAGGAGCAGCAGGAAGAACAGAGACCGCCACAACTGGGCTTGCTGGGGTCTCTCCTTGGCCAGCCCGCGGGGCGGTACCTGGGAAGGTGTTCAGCGGGAGATGTGCCTCCGTGTGGTGCCCGGTGCACACCAGCACAGCGTCGAAGACGGCCGCCTCCTGCTTCCCATCACGCTCCGTCACCACGTCCCACTGGCCCGTGGTGGCGAAGTCGGGGCGCTTGGACACCCGGCACACGCTGGTCTGGGGGCAGGGGAGGCAGAGTCAGGCACCCCGTGCCCCCTGGCCCCGCCGCCACTGCCCCCCGGAGCCCCCACCTCTCACCCTGAAGTGAATGTGGCGGAGCAGGTCGAAGTGCCGGGCGTACATGCGGAAGTATTCCATGATCTTGGAGTTGTGCATGTAGTTGGGGAAGTCGTCGGGGATGGGGAAGTCACTGAAGCACATCATCTCCTTGGAGGTGTTGATGATGACGGAGCGGTAGATGCTGGCACGGCCCTCCTCGGGGTGCTCCTGTGGGAGCGGGACACGGCTCAGGGCTGGCCAGGGCTGACGTGGCGGCCCTTTGTGTGAAGCCCCTACCCTCAACCTCGCCCCCAGGACCCTGCCGTGGCTGGCTGTGTGCAACACTACCAGCTGCCACTGGTCTCCAGCTGCTGTGGTGCTGCCCCCCAGCAGGACACGTGGCCAGCAGGGCTTACCTCAAACCTCCAGAGCCCCCCGATGTCCCCTGTCCTCTCGAAGCAGACGGGTTCCAGCCCCTCTTGCAGGCAGGCTTTGATGGCGCACAGCCCGCTGCTGCCCCCTCCAATGATGGCCACTCTCTTCGCCATGCTGCCCTCCGCCACGGGGTCTTTGCCTGGGGACAGTGCCGGAGAGTGGGGGTGAGGGGTGCAGCCATGCAAAATTTTGGCCCTGTGCACCAAAGAGGTCCCAAGCTGAGAGGTAGCCCCCCAAAAATTTGTCCGGGGCAGCTGTGAAGCAACTGCTGTCCCCCTCCCCGGCAGGGACCTGGCCAGTGCTGGGGTTTTGCACCACCACGGTATTGCCCCTGAATGCCATGAGGGGAAATGCTACCGAGTGCCAGGGAGCCTCCAAATCTCTCACCCACGCTACGTCCCCGTGGTGGAGGAGTGCCAGAGTGCCCCGTTCTGCCGCGGGGACCGACGGCTCCCTCCAGGGTGGGCAACAGCCCCTCCACCTGCCCTTTGCCCTCTCCCTTCCCCGGGGAGATGCCTGTTGTGCGACCCCAGCACCCACAGCATGCCAGTGACCCACAGGGACCGGGGACTGCAACCGACCTGCTGCCCAGGGAAGGCCAGCGGCAAGCACGGAGCCACAGGAGAGCCCCTGCCGGGTTGTCCCAACCCGTGACGCCCGACGGTGGCTTGGCTTTATGGTGCGCAGTGGCCGTGAGCAGGGCCTCCCCCTCCGTCACGCCTCCCACGGGGCCGGGGAGAGGAAGGCTGTACCTGGCTGGCTCCCAGCTGCCTGCTTGGCTCTTCCGGCAGCGGCTCTTGCTACAGCCTGGGATGGTGGTGTAAGGAGCCACCGCAGGCGCCTTGCTGGGAGCCCCCGTGCTGGGACACCGTAGGGACACGGGGCTGCAGGAGAGGCAGAGACGCAGCTGGCCCTTGTGGCATGGACACTGCGTAAGCAAACACTGCCCTGAGTGTTAACCTTTGGAATTATCAGGATTAGCCCAACCCTGTTTATGCCGATACCCGGGGCACACGCAGCACCGGCTGCTCTGGTGGCACCCAGCACCACGTCACCCCCACCCCCCCCGTGGCCCTGGGCTGGGCACATGAGCATAGCATCCCCACGGCCGGCTCCTGGGCCAGCAGGACCCGGGTGTGAGAAGCACCATGCTGCTGGGGTGTCAGTGGTGCTGGGGTGGTGGGACTGGTTAGGAAAAGGCTCTCCCGGGCAGCTGGAGGCACGGAGCAGGCGGCTGGGGAGCCCACCGCTGGCTTCTGGCACATCGGTGGCTGCACAGCCCCTGGGGGCTGCAGGAGAAATTTGCTCTCCTGTGTCTGGGGAGCTTCACCCCAGAGCTGAGCAGGGCGCAGGGCTGCAGAGGGGCCAAGCTCTGCAGCTGAAACCATTTTAACATTCCAAGACTCGTAATATGTTTGCGGTAAGTATAATAAAGCTCCTCCTGTCCCTCAGTGTTGGCTAGGGCTGATCTCTGCCGGGGGCAGAGGTGTCGAGCTGTCAGCCCCCACGCTGTGCCTGCCTGCTGAAAAGCACTGAAAGCATCTCTTACCGGGCAAGGGGATTGGCACGGGGATGGCGAGGGGGCAGCACTGGCAGTGCCACCCTCCCTGCTCCGCTCTCAGCTGGCTTCTGGCTCTTTTCTAAGTTCGGCAGGGACTGTCCAGGGGCAACAGGTACAGGAGACTTTACCCCAGCCCTCAACCCAACCACTGTGGTATGAAACCTCTGCGCAGGTTGTCTTCAAATTTGCCCTTCTCCCTTGGCAGCTACGAGAGGCTGCGCAGCCCTGGACTTTGTCCCCACTGTGCTTGGGCTCATGGCCCGACCAAACCGTTGCCATCAGCCACAGGGAACCACGGGAGTGCACCAGGGTCAAGCCATGGCATTTCAGTCAAGGATGGCTTGTTGCTGTCCATGGGGAAGCCACAGCCCCCCGCATCTGGCAAGCACCGGGGATGTGCGGTGTGGTGGGCAGGGCATGTGGACACATCTGTTCAGGGCTTCCACAGCAGGCAGAGGTGCCTGTGCTGTGGGACAAGCTGAGCAGAAAGCACCAGTCTCCTCCTTCCTATCACCAGGCTGGCACCTCGGCCAGTGACGAGTGACAAGGAGCGATGGACACAAGCACAAAAGGAGATCAGAGGTCTTGCTGGCAGAGGCGGGCAGAGGCAGAGCTGAGGTGAGAGGGTGGCTGGGCAGCCTGTGAGCCAGCAGGGCCATGCACTGGTGATGGTGGGTGGCACCAAGCAGCTTGTGGAAGGTCCTGCAGGTGAGTCAGGAGCAACTTCTAGCACACGCGTATGCATGTGGGAAGAAGCCACAGATACACACAGTTGCTGCCCTACTCTTCCATGGCCTGCAGAGGAGGATCCCAACAGCTGCAAGAACCACTTGGATGAAAAGCACTGTGGTTTTGGGAAAAAGTAAAGCTAGGATGTTTTGTCACAGCCCAACAAGCCCAGATCATCCCAAACCCTGACCATGCCACAGCATGCCAGCTGCCCGTAATCGCACAGCCACCAGAGCTTGTCTCTGCCTTGGGGTGGGAGGGCTGGCCAGGTGCTGCTGTGTACCTGCTGGACTGGCCCAGCGGCTGCCAGGCACATGGTGCAACCCAGGGGATTTTTTTTCAGGCACTGGAGTACCAGCAGCCCCCAGGCTGCTCCTGCACCTTCACCCTTAAACACTGCCTGGTTTTAATACGACTTATCCCATGATTTCAAGGGCCTGAGTGCACTAATAGACCTTAATGGCCATGACAAGCCTCACCTGGGGCCAGTCACTCCCAGTCAGATGTCGAGAGTCACTAAGCTCAGTCCAGAGCCCTCACTCCATCTGGCTGTGGCCTCTGTTGATGTGGATTCTGTGCTTTTCTGGCTCAGTCTCAGCCCTGACTCATTACAGAGGCTCCACACGGTCCCCTCCCGCCAAGGACAAGCAGTCCTCCATGAGAAACTAGGCTGCCAGGACCAAGGGTGCCAGGGTAGGAAAGCCAGCCTGCCCGGAGCACAGGAGCTGCGGTGGTGGCTGGCAGAGCCAGAGCCTCTGGCTGCAGGGGGTGCAGGTAAGGCTCAGCGCCCAGGGCTGCCCCGCAGCCTGCGTGAGGGCGTACTGCTGGCTGCTAGGCTGTAGGGAAGGGGCTCGCTCTGCAGGATGCTGTCAGCAGCACTGGTAAAGTGCTGACAAACAGGAATTGCTGTGAATGTGCTGTACCCCCCCCCCCCCGCCCCCCCTGAGACTTGACAAGCTGAAGCTCTCACGAGGGCTACCTGTTACCCGGTGCCTTGGAGATGGCATGGATGGACCAAACCCTTGGGCACACCATCCCTTCCCCGTGGCGCTGGGAGCCAGGTGCCCACGTCCTCACTGCTTAGAGCTGGCCTCAGTGCAGTACTTAAATTGAGATTAATAGGGAAGAGACGGATTGCTTAGGAAGGCAGAGCTCTTTATGAACCTGAGGACAGACCCCAGAGAGACCCTCCCGGCAGACATAATGGAGCAGATTGTGCAGGGCATGTTTGCGACAGTAACACAGTGACAGTGATTTACAGCATACAGATACATGGGCTACGGCAGAGAAATCTCCGCAAAGCCACAGCTACCACATACATCATATGCCAACGCAGCAGGTGTCCAGCAAGAACATGCAGATTCACAGCATCAGCAGCGAGCTGCTGGATGAACGTGCTGAGCCTCCCCTGGGCTCTGCAGGGACTGGTATTTTTTCATGGGGGAACAGTCAGTGCTGCTGCTTGGCCAGTGCACGCCCTGCCCGACAGCCCATCAGGAAGGCAAGACAGCACCAAACACCTAAGTGCAGGCACAGGAGCCTGCAGCACCGCTAGTGTCAAAGTCTTGGCTGGACAGATGGGGTCTAGGATGTGAGTTCAAGTCCCGGTATCCCCTCCCTGTGCGTGCTCAGAAACCCAGGCACATGCCTCCAGCTTTGGGAGGGAGTCAGCTATCAACGGCTCCAGAGCGCAAAGAGGGCAGGCGCGTTGAGTGGGGACAGCCAGCAGTACTCCACCACGCTGTACAGTGCATAGCCCAGGAGCAAACCAAAGAGCACGTCCGTCATATTGTGCCTGCCCAGCATGACCCTCGAAATGCTGACGATGAAAGCCCAGAGCACCACGAGGACCCGCAGCGGGACGGCCAGCACCAGGTGACGTAGAATGAAGCGGGAGACCAGGGCAGCTCTGGTGGCGTGGCCGGACGGGAAGGAGTACTTGTCCACCGAGATGGTGACAAACATGTCCATCTTGTTGTGGGTGGGCCGCTGCCGCTTGACAAGCCCTTTCACCACTGCCACCAGCACGAGATCCAGCAGCAATGCTAGGAGACAGTAACTGTAAGTGAGCAAGGTTTGGGTTTTGGGGTGTGCTGGGTTTTTTGGTCGGTTCTCCCCGTCCCCCTCGGCTCCATGGAAAACAAGGCAATAAACAAAGCAGCCATTAGCTAAGAAGAAAGCACTTGGTTACCAAAACCTGCTAAGAGGAGGCAGTATTTCCCATGGCTACAATACCCAGGCAGGGAGAGCATGGCAGTCAGCCAGCACTTGGCCTTCTCCAGCACATCTTCAGTCTCTGCTCTTGCTGCACGCAGCCCTCATGCAAGGCCAGACCCTCTCCTGCCACAGCCAGCAACAGGGCTCTGCCCAGCTTGCACTCAAGGGCTGTTCTTTCTGCGTAAAATCTGATCTTGCCATGACTCGGGGCCCAAACCCACCCTTAATCTGAAGGCAACAGCGGGGTTAATATTCCCCACAACTCCCTTCCCGACAGCCGTGCTAACTCAGCATTGCTTTGCCTTTCCTTCCTGGCTGGGGGGACAAACTGACCCGGGTGAACGATCGATCCACTTCAACTACTCAGCCAGAGCTCAGCGTGAGGGGCCTCAGCTTGTGGGCGGCCAGAGCTCCGGTGGTCTGGCTTCTCCCTGCGGCTGGCAGGATTAACGCCAGAAAGTTAACCGCACTTCGGTTTTCAGGAGCGGAATAAAGGGTGACTTAAATAATGGTAGCTGGCCCCCAGAGAGCTAAAGGCTGTTGCAGTAGAAGTCACCTGTGAGCAGCATTCAGCCAGTATTTGGCAAGAGCAGCTTCCCACGTAGGGCAGAGGGTGCTTTCTTCATCCCCATTAGCTCGGCTAGCCCAGTGCCCACAGCCAGGGCTACTTCTTCCAAGGCAGTCTCGTGAGAGGCTGACTTCTGCTTGTCCTAAGGCTTATTTCTGGACACCAAATCTTTTGGTCACTTCAGTCCATTCCCTTTGGTTAAATACCTGTACCTCCCAACCCCCCCTTAAATATAGTTCAATTGCTTTTTCCCGTTTTACATATGGTTTGGGATGTTCAGCTGGGACATTAGGGAACGCTCCTTTCCCACATGGGTGCTGCAACCCTGGGACAGGGCCCCTGAGAGGTGGTGGCTGGCCAAGGCCCTGGTGCTGGGACAGACCTCCTCGAAGCAGAGGTCAGGTTGAAAGCCTCCAGGTCCTTTCCCACAGCCCTGCCGTGCGGGACTGTAATTTAATCACGTGTTGCTAGATGAAAAAGATGAGTAAACTCATATGTTTCCCACCAAAAGGATACAAATTCAAATAATAAGTGTGAGACACCAATTATTTGCAACTTCATAGAAGAGTAAGAACTTGGACCCTAAAAAGGTGTGTTGCTCTGGAGCGACTACGGTTTCTAAGTGAGCAAAAATGAGGAATCTAAGTACACCTAATAGGACGGGATGCCGGGGTGGGGGGGAATGTTACACCACACAAGATTAAAACGCATGCTTTGAGGTGAGTCTCCTCGCTTGCTGATACAGATCAATCCATGCAGGTACTACCTGCGGGGAGCCCAGGGGTGCAGACGTCTGCGTGCCAGAGCAGCTTTTCAGGGAACAGGCTGGTGGCTCAACACTAGGCAGCTGCACCTGGAATGCACTGTTCTGATAAGCCGAAGAGCTAAAAGAGAGTTCAGCTCCCCGAAAGTCTTGTGCAACCGCAGGAGCAGTTTGGCTGTCAGGAGTTTCGCAGGCCGTGGGTCAGAGCTGTGACGTGCGCCGTACCCAGGCCACCATGCCCTGCGGCTGCAGGGTTACCCGCGCTGGTGCCAGGCACCCCGGGTGAGCCCGCGCCCGTCACTCAGCACCAGCTAGCACCCTCGGGGCTGTGCGAGGCTGAGGTTCACCCAGCTCTGCCCCGTCCCCCAGGTCCCCTTGCCGCCCCCCGCCTCGCAGAGCCCCGCGGTGAGCCCCCAGCCTCACCGAACAGCAGGTTGAGCAGCACCTCCCTGGCGGCAGAGCTGTGGCTCTGGCAGAGCCCGTAGCAGGTGCCGAGCAGCCAGGGGACGCCGTGCCCCGACACCTCGATGACCTTCATCAGGGGCCGCGCGCTGCCCCAGGCCGAGCCCTCGGCCGCGCAGACCCCCAGGCGCTTGGAGGCCCAGAGGTCGATGGCGAGCAGGGAGCTGAGGGCGATGCCCACGAAGGACGGGTTCAGCTTCATGCAGTCCTCCTCGGGCAGCGCGGCCGCCGCGGGGCCGCCCGCCTCCCGCCGCCGCGCCGGGCTGTCGGGGGCGCCGGGGCCGCGCTGGCTCACCAGGGACAGGAACTCGGGGCGGCCGCCGCCGCCGCGCCGGTCGCGGCTGCTCCGGGGGCTCGGCATGGCGGGAGGCCTGCGAGAGGCGTGGGGCCCGTCACCGCCCGCCGCGCCTGCTCCGGCCGCCCGGCAACCGGCATGGCACCCCCCGCGCGGGGCCGCTTCCCCTCCCGGACGGCGCCCCGCTCCTCCCGCCGCACCCCCAAGGGCACACCGCCGCCTGCTCGGTACCGGGCAGTCCCACCGCGGCGCCGCTTCCCCTTCCGCCTCCCCCCGCCGGCCGCGGTGCAGCCGGCTGCCGCGGCGCCCCCTGGCGGCGGGGAGGCCCCTCCGTCCGGCCGCGGCCCGCGGGGCGGGGCTCGCCCCGCCTCCCCCCGCCCCCCGCCCCCTCCCCGGGCGCACGTGCCCGCCCCGGCCGGCGTACGGCAGCCGGCGAGGGCCCGAAGAGGCGCGGCGGCGGCGCCTTCGCCCTGCCGGCGCCGGTGCGGGCGCCGGTGCGCGGGCGGCGATGCGCTGCGGGCGGGCGGCGGCAGCGGCGGCGGGGGGGGGCCCGGCCTCCCCCCCGGCCCCGCGGTTCGGCGGCGGAGGGTAACGCGGAGCAGCGCTCGGCCATGGGGTGCCTGCAGAGCGTGGCCTGCAAGGCGCGGGTGCGTCGGGAGCAGATCGTGGTGTCGGACGTGTCGGCGACCATCGAGCCGGCGGCTACCGCCATCGAGGAGAGCTCGCCGGTGGTGCTGCGCTACCGCACGCCCTACTTCCGCGCCTCGGCCCGTGTCCTCATGCCGCCCATCGCCCGGCGCCACACCTGGGTGGTGGGCTGGATCCAGGCCTGCAACCACATGGAGTTCTACAACACCTACAGCGACCTCGGCGTGTGAGCACCGGCAGGGCCACGGGCGGGGGGCACGCCTGCGGCGGGGGGCCCCGGCACCCACCGCCCCCGCTGCCGACCTCGGGCTCCTGGGCACCCACCGCCCCTGGGCCCCGGCACCCACCACCCCAGCTGCCAACCTCGGGCCCCCTGGCACCCACCGGCTTCGGGCCCTCCAGCACCCACCACCCCCGCTGCCGGCCCCGGGCCCTCGGCACAGCCCCCAGCCTGCTGCAGACCCTGGCACCCGCTGCCCCTGCTGCTGGCCCACGCCTCGTCCTTTCGAGGGCCCAATGGCCAGGGACCCGCTCGGTGGCTGGCATGGGGCTGGGGGCTCGGCCTGAGCCTGGTCGTGCGGGTGGCACCAGGGGTCACGCTGAGGGGTGAAGCTGCTGCTGCTGCGCCTTCTGCCAGGGGCGCGGGCGCCAGGGAGCATCAGATCCCTGTGCTGCCCACCCGTGTCCCCACACTGAGGCACCTTGGCTTGCCGTGGCACTGGAGCGCTTAGGGACACTGGGGCGAGTGGAGGTCATTGCTTGTCAGGGGACAGGGGGTGGCCACGCATCCTCTGCCGCTCGCAGCCAGCTCCAGAGCCCCAGCGCTTCCCAAGCCGGAGCTGGGACCGGGTGGGAGGTTTCACCAAAGCTGCCTGCTTGCCGTCGCTGCGTGGTGACTGGCACCCCTGCCACAGCCGCGCCATGTTGCTAATGGGGTCTGCAGTCCCCCCCCCCCCCCCAAGCTGTACTGCAGGGATTTCATCACACCAGCAACAGGCGTTAACGGTGGTATTTAATTATTGTATGTGGCTCTGGGCTGGTGTGTGTGTTCAGAGGTGTAAAAACCGCAGGCTGATGTTGCAGGAGGGAGGTGCTGCAGCCAGTGTGGGGCAGAAGGCTGTTCTGCTCCAGCACAGGGGCTGGTTAAGGAGGGGTTGACCCCAGAGGGGGTCCACGAGGGGTTTGGGCCCACTTGGTTTGATTGTGGGTTAATTACAACACCGTAACGCTGGCAGAGCAAAGGCTTTGGCTGGCCATGAGGAGCCAAATCCGTCTTGGTGTCCCCAAAGGAACCAAAGCCGTGTTTGTTGTTGAAGGTGGTCCTAGAGAGCTTGCGGTGGGCAAGGCGGGGGTCCCCACACCAGGCACTGTTGCTGCTGTTTCCCTGCTAACCTGCCCTTTCTCCTCACATTCCCTAGGTCAAGCTGGGAGCTGCCCGACCTGCGAGAAGGAAGAGTAAAAGCCATCAGCGATTCGGATGGCGTGAGCTACCCCTGGTACGGAAACACCACAGAAACCGTGACCCTGGTCGGGCCCACTAACAAGATCTCCAGATTCTCAGTGAGCATGAATGACAATTTCTACCCCAGCGTGACGTGGGCTGTCCCTGTGAGCAACAGTAACGTGCCGCTGCTGACCAGGATTAAAAGGGACCAGAGCTTTACTACGTGGCTGGTGGCCATGAACACCACCACCAAGGAGAAGATCATCTTGCAGACTATAAAGTGGAGGATGCGAGTGGACATCGAGGTTGATCCCATGCAGCTGCTGGGGCAGCGGGCACGGCTGGTGGGGAGGACTCAGCAGGAGCAGCCCCGGATCCTCAGCAGGATGGAGCCCATCCCACCAAACGCACTAGTGAAGCCTAACGCCAACGATGCCCAAGTCCTCATGTGGAGACCCAAGCGAGGGCAGCCTATAGTCGTGATACCTCCCAAGTAGAGCGGCGCCGGGGTGTGTGCACGAGGGCCTGGGTGCTGTCAGCCTGCTGCAGACGGACGGGGTTTCTGAGCCAAAGCAGATCTCTCGGGTCCTCCAGCCTTTGTAGCTGCGCTTGGAAACGCAGCTTCTCCTCAGTCGGAAAGAGAGCCTGGCTGGCCCCGGGGGTGCGGAGGAGGGATCGCTGAGCTGGAGGATTTCCCAGGGAGCGGAATCGAGTACTTCGAGGGGCTTGTGGCTGGGAAAGAGGCTGTCTGACCTGAACAGACTCGTCTTCCCTTGCAGGGCGATGCAAGGATCGTGAGTGCGATTGAACCGTGCCTGTGGCAAACGCTGCTTTCCACTCAGCTGGAGGTAGAAGCGGAGGCCGCGCCCGCTGGGTGCGGAGGGCTCCTGTGGTGACCCTTCCCACCGGGGCGCGGGTGTCCCTGCAGTGTCTATACCTATGCATTTCGGATTGATAATCCACGCCTCGTCCTGCACGCTGGGACTGGGCGGGAGGGCCCAGGAGTGGCGCGGGCGCTGGTAGCGCCGGGGTGCTGAGCTGGAGCCCGGCGCTGGCTGGGGCTGCGGCCCAGGAGGGGTTTTCTGCAGCTGAGGGGGAGTGGGACACATTTTGCATGCGTCGGGGTGTGTTTGGAGTAGTTGTGAGTGTAGGAGATGCCATAGCTCTTTTCTGTCTTGGAGTGAGATCTAAGGGCAGGTTAGATGTCCTTTCGTTTTAAGGTGCACTAGTTCTTTGCAGTTCCTCAACCTCCCTGCCCCCAAATCCCGCTGCCTTCTCTCACGGAAGCAAACCCCATTCTCAGCCGAGTGAGAAATCGGGAGCAGTCCCCGTTCACCCGGCCCAGGTGCTTGCTAACTGTGTGCAGGGGGTAGCCAAACCACCGTGGAGGCACCCCGGGACTCGCACGCTTCCACTGCAGACACAAGTCCCTTGCAAGAAGTTGGGTGCTTGCTCATTTCCCATGCAAATGCCAGCTCACGTGGAGACCCTCCTCCTCCTCAGCCACCCACAGAGTGGAGTGCTTAAAGGCAGGGATGCCGGTGGAGGGGACAGCATTGCCCCAGGCTCTGCAGGGATGGGGGTCTCCTCTCTGTGGGTGGGAGGCAGGGGTGTGAGCAGAGGCTGTGTGGGGCAGGCCTGGGTTTGCCCGGGAAGGAGGAGCAGGCACTGCCTCCTGCTGCTGCAGGTGCTTGGGAGGCGGCAGGGGGCTTAGCTTGCCTTTCTCCTTGCCCCTTGCTGCCTGGATGGCTGGCATCGACTGGTCTGTGGTGTGGCACTGTGGGCTGCAACCTGCAATTCCCAGTGTCTCGCCCTTGAGATGCAGCAGAGGCGTAAGTCATGGCTGTGCTGCCAGTGCCCCAGGCACCTGTTGCTCCCGGGTTACGGCTTTTGCTGCTTTCTCTGCTCCATCCACCGCCCCAGCGTGAGCCCTGTGACTCCTCTGGCTCGCACCCCTGCCTTCATGCCATGGGAGGTTTGCGCTGCCCTGGGGATGCAGGTGATTCCCACTGGGAGAGTCCCATCTTCTGTCCTGCTGCCAGGAGAGCCCGGGGAGGATGGCCGTGTTCGGCACTTGGGTGCAAAGCCTTTCCTGCCTGGCTGTCGGGACGCCCAGCCCAGGTCTGCTTTGTTCCCCCCCGTGTGCTGGCACATCCCTGCAGCATTGCTCTGCCAAGCGTGGCCGAGCTTCTGCAAAGCTTCAGCCATGGCTTGTGCTTTTCCAGGGCAGGATGCGCACCGCGGTCCCCGCCGGCAAAGGGGCTCCCCAGGCATCTTAGACCAAAAATCCCTGTGAGATCCCCATGCTACTTAACTATTCTCAGTAGCGTTTGCCGCTGCTTCGATTCTTTATTTTTTCCTTTGGGAGTGTTGCATTTTGATGCCTCGACGCACACTTCCCCGTGCTGGGGCTGGCGGTCCTGCTTCTCCTGCTCGGCCTCACAGCGGGCTGGGAACCTGCTGCTTTCGGTGCCTACATCTGGGTTTTGCTGGGGGCTACAGCCTTGCAGTGGGAGAGGTTTGGAGGGAGGGTGGGCTCGGAGCTTTGGTTTGCTGTGTCTTCTGGGGCAAAACTTCTACTGGGAGCTTGCCAGCGTGGGAAGATGTCCAGTCTTGTGAGACTCTGCCCATGGTTTTGTCCTGATGAGGGATTGACGTCAGCTTTTGCCGTCACCAATGTTTTGTTTCTCAAAAAGTGTGTGTGGAGAGGGCTTAGAAACTCTAAAGACAATTTTTCTTAATGTTTGGGAGAGGAGGAAGAGGGGTAAGTACCTTTTGGTTTCAAATAAGGCAGATGCGTACTTTTGACTCAGTGGGACAGAAATGTCTCTGGCAGCATCACAGCTAAAAAGCCAGAGGAAGAGGTTCCCCAGCAACCTGGTAGCCCAGAGATGGGCTGCAGGCGGAGGATGCTGTGTCCAGAGAGGCTATGCGAGCCAGCTCCCCAAAACCTGCAGGGAAGGGCTGGGGCTGCGCTCGGGGGCTGCGTGCCGGCTGTCAGCCCAGGGAGCTGCTGTGGCACTGCCGTGGTGCCAGCTGGCTGGGAGAGCGGGGATGCTGGGGCAGGGATGCTCTTGAATTCATTGCCATCTTTTGGGACGTGCTGGCTGGTCGGAGCCTTGGACACTGTCTGCCATGACATCAAGACAGCAGCGGCTGCCAGTGTCTGGCCGTAGCTGTAGCCATGTGCCTGAGCTCCCAGGGCTGCCCCAGCCTGCAGGCAGGCTCTGGCTCAGCCCTGGGGCCATGCCTGCCTCCACCCCTCCACACTTAGGCCGGGCTTCCATGCCCGCTCCTTCTCCAAAGGCTGCATTTGATGCACTTAACTCAGTTTTATGTGTGGGTTGTCTTCGTGGGCATTTCCCCGTTAAAAAAAGAAAAAGAAAAAAAAGTTTGCAGAAAATTGTTTGCAAAAAAAATTTGGAAACAATTTTTGCAAAAATCTGCAGGCATTTTGCATGTTTGCAAAAGGTGCGTGTTCACACTTGGGTGGAGGTGCTGGCCGAGCATCTGCCCGAGCTCAGTAGCACTGACCGGTGGGTGCAGGGCTTGAGGTGGGTGCAGGGCTCGAGGTGCTCAAGTGAAGGGAGGGAAGGGAGGGAGGCAGTGGCTGAGAGCTCCCGCCTGCGAGTCCAGGTTTGGCTTGCGTCCCCGTGGCCTGCAGCTGTACTGATAGGGACCCCGAGTGGGACCCCCCAGCTGCAGAGCCCACGCCAGGGATGAGTACCCGGACCCCCAGCCTCAGTTATCCATCCAGCCGTGGGATGCCTTCCCTGCACTGCCCTTTCGCACCAGCACCCCGTTATCTCAGGGAGGGGCAGGTCACGGAAATGCCCACCCTCACACTCCCCTTGCCCTGAGCTTCGGGGTGCCCCTTCCCCTCTGTCCCGTCCTCGGGTCATTTATTTATCTATTTATCTATTTATTTATTTATTTATGTATGTATGTATTTATTTATTTAAGTTATTTATTGGTATTTATTGACGGCTGGAAGTTGGGGGGGTCATTTCTGCTGCACGGTGGGGGCAGCTGGGTCCCCCCCCCGCCCAGCCCCCTGCGTTTTGGGGTGCTGCCATGTGTTTGGGAGCACTGCTGTGGAGGGATGCTTGTGCCCCCCCTCCTTCTGCTCCTGTCCCCTTTCGAAGCTGGGAGGGGGAGAAAGGATGGGGAATCACGTCGTGCCTGCTGGGAGGACACCTGGTGCCTGTCCCCTTCCTGCAGAAGCTCGAGGTCCCTGTGCCCCCTCCCCAGGCGCTGTGCTCCCTCCTGTGCCCTTCTGTATTCACTGACCCGGCCTCCTGGCATTTCTCTGGCTGCTCCCGCTGGGTTTGCTGTCGTCAGTTCCCGGGGACAGTGGGAAGAGCCAGGATGTGTGGGTGCCACTATGGAGAAAAGACCAAACCAGGTATTCTGCTGCCGCGTGGGGAAAATCGGAAGAAGAGGAAAGCTGGTTTTGCAGAGTGCCTTAAATACAAATGACTTTACTGAGTAGGGGGCTTGGACTTCTGTCTCTGGATGTTATTACCAACTCGAACAAATGTTGCATTTCACTTCTCTGGGATTAAAAGAAAAACCACTCGAGCTGTACTGGAACCAAACCCTGTGTTTGCTTGAGTCCGTCTGGCTGGCTTGCTCCTCTAGGGGAGCAGGAATTCATGGGCTTTTGGCTGTCAGCCCCTGCCTGGCTTGGCAGTGGGACCAGCAGCTGCCCCTGCCCGCTTCAAGCCCCTGGGTCTGGTGACGGGACCTGTTCCCCCTTGTCCCAACTAGCAGGTGCTTCTCTGGTGTCCCAGAGAGGTTGTGCTTGCCCTGCAGTGCCCCTTCCCTAGGGATGCTCAGAGCAGCCTGTCTGTACAAAGCTTGCTGTGGGGCCATGTCCTCAAGCTTCCAGAAAATGGGACAGTCGGTTGGAAAGCTCGGGGGGGGTGGTGGGCAGACAGCCCTTTTTCCCAGTGGAAACCAGATCAAGGTGGGGGCTGCATGCTGAGGGAACAGCAAGAAAGCCAGGAGCTCATGCAGCCCAGCTGTGGGGGACCAGGGGCTGCCAAGCTTGATAAGGCTGAAAAATTACACCGAAAGGAGCCATTTCCCCTTTGAAATTGCAGATCCCCCCTCCCACTTCTTGCAGAGTGAAAGAGGCGGAATAAAACTCAAGCCAGAGATCAGGTGTTTTTATCTTCTAGTAAAAGTAATACATGGGGATAATGCAGAACTGGATAATGAAAGTTCATTTAAGTTATTTTGGGGAAAATACTGATATTCACCATATAGGTCCTGAAGGCAATTAAACATTAATATAAACTTTTTTTTTTTTGGCAATTAAAGAGGGAGCTGTCTGAAACACAGACGTGTTTGGGGAAGGATGTCCTCAGTGGGGTGGCCTGGCCTGCATGCTGAGGTGCTGGACAGTGACAGGAGCCGGCAGTTCTGGATGTTGTCTGACGGGCTCCGTCCCAGGTGGGTGTG
Source organism: Falco rusticolus (assembly GCF_015220075.1). Lineage (NCBI taxonomy): Eukaryota > Metazoa > Chordata > Aves > Falconiformes > Falconidae > Falco > Falco rusticolus. Next base: position 26,467,498 of record NC_051197.1, read on the forward strand.
GGTGCTGCCCCGGGAGTAGGGCCTGCAGGATGCTGGAGGGTATCTCATTGCATCCAGCACACTGCTTACTTACAGCGACCATCAACCCTACTAACCCCGCTTGCCGCGGGGTATGCTCGTGCCCCAGGCCAGCCAATTCCTTTCACAAGCTGCTCGTTTTCAGTGTTGCTGGTTGTGCCGGGCACCGAGATGCTGGCTGGCTATTCGGCGAGCGGGTTTCTTTCCTAGCATTATTCTGAAACATCGCTCACCTCTTGGCAAATCCCCGAGGTGTAGGTGTGGGAGAGCGGGGTGGAGTTCGCCTGGCTTGTATGGTGCCCTGGGAAGCAGGGCAGGACCCCTGCCCAGCACTCGTGGCAGGCCATGCTGCAGCACGTTCCCCAAGGAGACATCTTCCTGACAGCGAGATCCTGCTGCCTTGCCTGAGACTATGTCCCCTGGGACAACCTGTGTTTCCAAAGCAAGTTACACAGCAGGAACAAGGGCGATCCGTGTCAGGGCCACCCACCCAGAAGCATGGCCACACATCCCAGCTGCATGGCCACAGGGAACAAAGTAAACGGCGCAGGATGCCATGGACGGCAGCAGAGACAGGCCAGGGATATTGCAGGTAGTACTGAAGATCAGTTTATTTGCTCTATTCCCTCTTCCATAAAACCTAAAACCAACCGACTTCCAGCAACAGATGAGAAAGCAGTGAGAGATTTGGCTCTGCAGCTCCTCCTCTACGCACAGGATCCCACAAAGGTGTAAATGCGTTAGTGACGGCTGCTCTGAAAGGCACGCAGCAGCTTGGAGCCCCCGAAGCTCCCTGATGGGAAGGTGTGTGAGCCCAGCAGGACACCCCTCCAGGGCCCGGCTGCTGACACCACGCTTCCCACCGTGCCTTCGGGAAAAACTCAGCCAGCGCTGAACATGAGAGACTCCACAGCATGAGCCCTGGAGCCCCCACTGGTCTGCTAATCTCTTCCTTGTGGGGCTGATTCAAGGCAAGAAAACACCCAGGGTTTTAGTTTTGAGGGGATGTGAGGGATGAAAGGGATGGGGAAGATTGGTTTAGTATTGTGATGCACCATCAATGTTGATGGTACGAGGCTGCTGATCGCACGGTGTGGGGGAGGCAGGAGCTGGGCATGGGGAAGGCTCCCAACACCGAACGATGTGCAGCCTGGCGGGACGGATGGCGGACCCACTCACTCCGGCTGCGGGGTGTAACGCAGGTACTTCTTGCCCGACGGCAGGTCCTTCGTGAAGACTCCTTTGGGAAAGAGCTTCTTGGCTTCCTCATCAGGTAAGGTGGGCACGACCATGACACTGTCACCAGGCTGGGGAGCAAACGGGAACTGTGAGAGCAGCAGAGGAGCTGGATGCAGGTGGCACGTCCCTGCTGGTAGGTGACAGTCTCCTCGTGAACACTCAGCCCCAGTGCCCCAGGCATGTCCCCTGCAGCGAGGACTGAGTGGGAGCTACACCAGGAGGTGTGGGTGACGTTGAAAGGGACAGCTGTGCCGTTTGCCAGCCCTGCCAAGGGATCTCGCAGCCCAGCTCTTCCCCACAGCACTCCCACAGGAACAGGGAGTAACGAGAGAGGAATTCGGGCACCTCTGTGACGCAGGAGGGAGCACAGTTTGCCCAAGCTGCTCACACATTCCTATTGCTCTGGCACTCCCGGAAAGGCAGTGGCTCCCCCTGGCATGCTGAGCCCCGGGGAAAGGTGTGCTGCCCTGGCAGGTGGGCAAGCTGGCCCCGCACCCCTGGGACCTTATGCTGCAGGAGACAGGTATCTTCAGAGGCAAGGCTGCCTCCATGCCCTGCTCTGCCCCAAGAAGTGAAGGTGCAGTTCATTGTACATTCAGCACATGAATTCTGGTGTTGAGGGGTGGAGAGGCACAGCGAAGTGCCTCAATACCCCGAGCTACTCAGTCTCCAGGGCTTGTGCCTATGGGGCCCTTCCAGCCCAGATGGAGCAGCTGTTTGGGACAACGCTCTGGGAGCCTGGTCCTGCCTCGTAACACAGGAGGACTTCTGCAGGACACCCTGTAACAGCAGGGGTGTGTCCTCTGGCTCCACAGCGGCAGGCTTCCCCAGTAACAGATATCAAAGTCAGCGGCAGGACAGGTCCAGGAGCTGAGCAGCTCTGCTGGGCTGAGGAAACACTGGATAGCTAAAGCAGCCAGACTGTGCTGCTTGTTCTTGCTTTCCCCTGGTTGCCCAAACTGTTCTCAGGAGTTTTAAATAATGCTACTAAACAGGGATGGCCACAACTGAGCAACTTCAAGTAGTAATCAGCTGTATACACGCTGAGCAAAGCAGGGCCATGCCCATATTGGCCCCTCCTGGCTCAATGGCAGAAAAGCAGCAAGCCAGCCAAGGGAGCAGTCCCCCATGCTTGCTGCTTCACTGGCTTTGAGGGGACTCTGGCACACTGACACCTGGTAATGCACTTTCTTATCACAGACAGCAAGGGCAGGACCTGCCGTGGCCCAGAGTTCAAGTACTGATAGCCAGAAGGGCCCAGCACTGGTGTCTGGTGGCACCAGGGACCAAGGGCAGGGAAGGGAGGTTCCTGTGGCTGACCCCAGACTGCAACAGCCCTGGGAACTGGGCTGGGATCTAACTCACATCCCAGGACCCCAGCAGCTTTCAGCACCCCATGGATCCCCCTCCAAGGGAGGCTGGTTGACGTTTCAATGCACATTTTCAGTGCCCAGCTGTGAGATTTGCTCCCCTCCTCACCTTCCAGTCCACAGGCGTAGCAACCTTCTTGTACGCTGTCAGCTGCAGGGAGTCCACCACTCTCAGGATCTCATCAAAGTTTCTCCCAGTGGTGGCTGGGTACAGGATGGAGAGTTTCAGCTTCTTATCCGGGCCAAAAACAAACACCTGAGCACAGGGAGACAGGGTCAGGGGCTGGGCAGATGATGTTTGTCCAACTGCCCCACTGGACCTGCTCAGCGCTGCTGCCCCTCCCTTTCCTGGGAGGTGGCCTGCTTGATCGCAGGTGTTGGGACAGGGGAGATGCCATGGTGGCAATCTCCTAGAGCAACAAGTGACGCCCAGGCACAGGGAACACGGTGTTTGCTCTGGGAGCTCCTGTTTCCAATGACAGCTTGCTCTGCTACCCAAAATGCTTTCTCCCCTCGACCTGTGCCCTTTTAATGCAAGCACGGGATGGGAGAGGGGAAGTCCAGCAGATCGAGCACTTTTGTCTCCTATGTTAGGACAGGCCCAACCGAGATAAGGTGGCAGCAACAGCAAGACGGAGCTGTTGCCAGCAGGCCAGCACTGCATCAGCCTCTTCCTGCAGCACGACCGATGGTTCTAGCCCAAGGAAGTCAACTTAGCTCCTGAAGATGGTCATGTCCCTTCAGGTAAGCTGCCCCCGTCTTCAAGCCCAGCCCCAAGGACACAAGGCAGGACGGCAGGCGATATCTACTGCTGAGAAGGGTGCCACGCAGGGCCTGGTACTTACCACACGAGCGGTCAGGGGCATGCCGTCCTTGTCCCGCTCATCTGGGTCCAGCATGCCCAGCTTGACAGCGAGCTCCCGGTTTGCATCAGCAATGATGGGGAAGGGGAGTTTCTCCTCAGGTTGTTCCCCATTGTACGCATTGATGTCCTGCAGAGACAAAACCACTGGCATTGCTCATCCTCCCTGCTGTGGGTACCATCAGAGGGGACAGAGGCCAGGCAGGGAGCAGTGCAGGCAAGCTTTATGTGTGTGGGGCAAGCTCCTGCAGAGGGGCCATGCAAACACATTCAGCAGCTGCTCTGCAGGAGCTTGTGACTTGCTTGGCCCCAAGGTCTCAGTCTGGGACAGCACAGCCAGGGGCGCATGGCCTTCCATGAAGTTTCTCTGCATGGCAAACCAGAAACCTGCGTGCCAGGCTGGACTCTGTCTTGTTCTTAGAGGTCAGTTGTTTGGCTGTCTATGCTTACACTGTGTCACTCAGCTCTGGAACTGCCTGTGGACCAGCTGCTTTGCCCAGGCAGCGAGTATGGCAAAACAAGGAAGTCCTGGCCATGCCAGTGACCTCGGGGAAAGGTGGTTAAATCTCCCTGGAACAGAGGTGTCCCTCTTCCAACCCAGTAAGTGATCTAGCACTACTGACAGATGTGTTGGTGTCACACCTGAACTGGGCTGTGCTCTTAAGCCTCTAGTGGCAGAGCAAACCAGCAACTTTACTGCTAACAAAGGCCAAGTGCAACAATTCACAGGTCTTGTGTGAGGGACCAGCTCCATTCAGCAAGTCACTCCTAGCCTGCTTAGTTAAAGGCTTCTGAAAACAGAGTGAAAGTCTGAGTGCAGGTGCTGGGACACTGCACCTTTCTGAACCATGGCTGGGGCAGAAGAGAAAACCATTCCTGTCCACAGCTGTGCAAGCTCTCCCTTGTGACCACAGTTTATGAGGTTGCTCCCTGTGCTAGCCCAAACTTGACCTGCTCCACAGGGAAAACTATTTTGAGCGTCTCTGAATCTGGTCTGGACTCAGCCAGAGCATTCAAGCTATTCTTGTACTCTGCAGTACCACCCATACAGGTTACACCGAGCCACAGCAGGGCTGGGAGGAACCTGCTCAAGGCAGCACAAGCCGAGCAGCTGCCAGCATTAAAACAAATTTAATTCAAGGTTTCTGCCCCAAAACAGCTGCCTGTTCCTTTCAGCCTTGCTAGCCTCTGGCTCCAGTGCTGACACAACCCTCCCACACACCACTGTGGTGCATTATCAGCTGAGCTGATAATCTGAACGTACAAGCCTCTCTGCCTTACCCGGGCTTTCAATGTGGGGGAACAGTCTGGGTCCTGCTCAGAGGGAACTTGGGGAAAGCAGAGATGAAAATGCTGCCCCTTGGTGCTGCCCACTGCGGCTCAGAGCAGGCCAGAGGCAGCAAGAGCAGGCAGGCCCTACACCACTACTCAGCCCTCCTAGGCCAATGGTGGTGACAGGAAGAGCTGTAACCCTGCCCTGGTTGCTCAGAAACCTGCTACAAGCAGGTCAAGTGGTGTACAGGCGGGAAGACGTCTCCTGTACAGCTTTTCTCTTCACTTGCTTTCTCCCTGGGCCTTTCTGAGTCAGCTCTGCACCGCAAAAAGGGGCTGTTTATCTCTGCTGGGTTGTGGTCAGACCTGCCTTGGAAGGAAGGAATCACTTCTGTTCTCCTGCAGACCTGCCTTGTCAAAGCAGATCAGGGAAGGAAAGCAAAGCCAGAGAGGCCAGCCCAGGCAAAACGCTTCTGAATGCCCCACAGAGTTGCAGGAGGCTGTAAATGAAGGTCAGACAGTGACACTCTTCCCACTTCTCTTCCAAGTGGAGGCTGGGGGATGAAGAGAGCTTCTAGAAGCAGTATCTGAATCCTATGGACTGTAACTTGTTCCAAAATGCAGGCAATTTCATGACCTGGGGATCTTTGTACAGCAAACAGCCTGACAAACCCTGCCCTATTTTGCTTTAAGACACCAAATACTCACTTGACTTCCCTACAAACTATTTGTCTTTCCAGAGTCCAAGCTGAAACCAGACATCACCGGAGTGGTTTATTCACCCCTAACTTGCCGAAGCAACGGCACCAGTGGCTAAAGAGAGCACTGAAACCTCCTCTGACATGCACAGCACGCGCCAGTCAACCCTGCTTAAGGAGCTTAGGCATTCAGCCAACCCCTAGAGAAGCAGTGCACAGACTGGGGAGGTAGGAGAGTGGGATCAGTCCCCAGCAGAGCTACAAGCTTATTCTGAGCCCCGGAGCAAGCCTCTGGGTCTTGGCTAGGGATGGACAAGAACAGCAGCGACATCTTCACTGGGAAAGCGAAGCTGAGCAAAGTGACGGGAGAATTATCAGCTATACTCTGGTTCCACCTACCCACTGAAATTTAACAGCAAAGCAAGAAGTTTCTTTGTTGTTTCATGCAGATTTCAGCCATCCCTCCTGCCTACTTGCTTCCTCACAGACTGTGCTCCATGTAAAAACAGCTTCATCCTCTCGCTGCTGCTAGGAGCTTCATCCAAAGAGAAAGCACATTGCATGGAGAGGTCTGCCCAAAGTTTGGCTCACTCCTAGGGCTTCTCTCTAAGTTAAGATCTAGTGAAAGAAATTGCAGTTTCTAGATCTCACTCTAGCATTTAACGAAGACTGCTTCTGCCCAGACAGGCAGCTTCTGCCAAGGGTTGGTATCTCTGTTAAGCTCTTTTCTTTCTCACGGCTGGGCAGGAGAACATCTGGGGCACCGCCCTGATCTCAGAATTGTGGCAGGCCCTAACACTTGCCTTCCTAGTTCAGCTCTTTAGCTCTCCACATTATCTGAAGTTCTTCTCTGCTTTATCAAGGACAAAGGAAAAGGACCACGAGTATGGGCAAGGTTCAAGAGCAAAGCAATCGCACCCCTGTCCTCTTGTGTCCTCCACGATGCACGCATGCTGCATTCATTGCTCCTCTGTGCTCCTTGCACTGCTCACTGTGTCGCAGCCTGACATGTCCTCTCATTCCCAGGATAAAGAGCCCCAGTTGCTCTGCACTGAAGCAAACCTGCCCAAATCTGCAGGCTGCTGTGTTCTCTTGTTCCCTCTCTGCACCTTTTCTTGTTCCCCTGTAGTCTGCAAGATGGGTGATTTCAAACATAGGCTGCACGGAAGACTCCAGTCTGCTACGGATTTATCCTCACCAATTGGATCTTTTGCTCTGGAGGGCTCTCACGGTTTTCTTTTTGACAGGTGCTGAGCTGACGTTTCCAAAGCACCGTCTCCAAGGCCTCTCCCAGCCTGACAGAAAGCTCCCTGCAGCTTGGTCCACTGCCCTCTGCCTTTCTCCACACCTGTTCTGGAAGGTTTTCCAAACGTGCTATTCTGCCTCGCATCAGCCAGCGTAGAGAGGCTGTTCTGCAACTTCTCCTGGTTTTACCTGAGGTTGCAGGGAACAATTCCACAGCATCAGCAGAGTCAGCTCGTTTTTCATCTCTCTTCCAGATCACCTGAGTATGCTGAACCCCATGTGCCTCTGCAGATCCTTGAGGGTGCTCATCGCTTCCCTCACTTGACACAAGTTATCGCTTCCTCCTGTCTCCCTGCAGAAAAGAGCCTGTCCTTCACAAAGCTGACTTCATTGAGAAGCTTCTTAGAAATTTGAGGACTTGGAATAACTGTAGGGTATTGCTAACTTTTACAAAGGGTTTTACCCAACCAGGAGATGAAACTCGCTTACAAAAGCACAACCCAAACTTTCTGTTATATTTGATGGGATGTTATCTGCTAATTTGACTGGTGGTTTCAGCCAATTTGACCAGCACAGAAATCTCATTTACTGGTGTGGGATTTGTACGCTGTTTTTCCCAGGCCCTTCTGAGGCTTGGTGGGACATCAGCCATGCACCACTCAGGTACGAAGGGCAATTTAAGCAATAAGGCAATTATGTAATTTCTAAAGACAGATTTGAGTGTGGAAATTTCTCACCTTTACTACCTGCTATTGTATGCATGTGTGAGAACATTCCCAATTTTAAGAGCAAAGAAAGAGGCAGGTAATTCACCCAGGGATTTTTATGCTCTGGCCACATCTGTCTGAAATGCTCATTTTAAACCCCTACTACCTATGAGCCCTGGAGTCACACTCCCTGGCAGGACACCATTGCTGAGGCTGCATTTGGAGTTCTTAATTAGCTCCTTTCATGTTCCTTCAGCAAGCTATTTAGCTCCCATCTTTTTTTTTTAAACTCCCTCATGATGGTTTTGTATTTAAGAGTCTCCTACTTGTGGTTTTATGTTTAACAAGCCCCCATTTTTTCTCTGTTTTCTTTTCCCTGCCTAGGCATGAATCACACCCTTTGAAGACTGCCTGTTTGCTTCTGATGCCTCCTTTCCTGTTTTATTACAGAACTTTTTGAGGCTCTGTGGATAGACTGCCTTCCTCTGAGATTTTGGCACCACTTCCATACACGTTTTACCCATTCAGGTACTGGTGGGAGAGCAGTAGTACCATTTTCTTCCGATTTCAAACTATTAGTGCATAGAGTGCCCTGGACTTTGTGAAGTGCTCCATGAAGAGATGGAGCAGACCTTCCTGTTCCTGCTCTGAATTTCAGCCCCTCCTAGCTAACATACTCTGGGAGTTGAGATATGTAGTTCCGAGCCTGTGCTCTGTTCTGTGTGGGCTTTTCCTCTGGCCTTCAGAGCAAGACAGCAGTGCAAGCTCTTCTCGCACCTCCCCACGCCCCATACCTTGCTCCAAGACAGGTGGTCTTGGACACTGTCAATGGAGAGGGCGATCATCTTCACATTGCGCTTGCTGAACTCGGATGCCAGCTTTGCTGCCCGGCCAAGCTCTGTGGTGCAGACGGGTGTGAAGTCCCGTGGGTGGGAGAAGAGGATGCCCCATCTGAAAGGGAGCAGATGGCATTAGGGTGAGATGTCATTCTGGTTTGTACTGCAGACAAAAAGCTGTAAAGATCGCACTGCATGGAGACTCGTGTGGGAACAGCTCATCTCTCTGCTAAGTGGAAATCCTGTCCTGGGAACTCTGGGCTAGAAGGCTTCATGAGATGAGCCCCGTTCCTCATGCTCTGAGGAACCCCCTGCACCTCATTCCCTCTCTCCCTTCCAGGATCCCACAGGGGATGCTGGTTCTTGATGTGGAAGTGGATACCGTGCCAGGTGAGGAAGTCTGGGGGAGCTGTGTGTAGACTGTGTACCCCAGAGACCACATGTGCAAGGGGACATAGATGCTAACCTGCCAGCCACGTTATTGCAGAGACCATTGCTGATTTACACTGCTATTTGCTATCCAGTCTACCCCATCAACCACCGTGAGGAGAAATACCCACGTATATTGCGCAACTTCAAAGAATGGGATAGGAACAACCCTTAACCCAACAGCTGCTAAACATACTTAATGAAAAAAATAAGTATTTCAACACTTTATGGCTACCGTTACAACAATGCTGCCACCTCGCTTTTGCCCACTGCTTCCCATCAGTGGATTTTGTAGTCTTTAGAGTAGGCAAATACAAGTGACCCCACTTTACAGGTAAGGCAACCAGTGCAGAGGAAGGTAGCAATGCAGCCTAGCTTATGTCAAACCAGCTCTCAGATATTTCCAGAGGTTCACGCAAAGCCACCTCAGCACGTAAAGCTCCCTGCTAGGGACTTGTCGCACTATTTCTCAGCTCAACGCTCAACAGGGCTTACTGCACCACTCTTCACCTGGCCCCCAGTGCTCAGCAAATACAGCCGTATGCCGCAGCAGCTGGGGGAAGCTCTGCCTTAGAGATTTGGGAATGGAGCTGGAGGGATCAAGCAAGGCATGCTGCAGCTCTGCCAGGGCTGTGCGATTGCCATGGCTCACCATTAAGTTACTGGGCAGCTACCTGGCCACTGGTGCTACAAGTCTCTTTGTACAGTAAGTATACTACCTGAAAAAAGAGGCAGTATTCGAGTAGAAGCTGGCTGAGAAAGTGCCCCGTGGGTGATCAGGCTGGAACAGCCAGTTTTAAGGCACCCTGCAGCTTGCTTTCTCGCTAAGAGAGCTCCTTTTCTCCTTTTGCCAAAGCTTGCAATGCTGACAGAAGTGGACACAACCTGCCAAGCGCTGCCGGGAGCAAGTCCCAGATGTCCTGTGCCAGCACCCTGCTGCTCGCTCGTGCCAGAAACGGAGCAACAAGCCTTGCATGAAACAGTGCCTGAGGGCACGTGGCTTTCCCTGCCGGGCTCCAACAGGACCAGAGTCCTTTGTCGCTGCTCCATTACGCACCTTCGCGCACGCAGGCCCACTCACAAGGGACGCAGGTGCCACATGAGCTGGTCTCTGGGACTGGCCTGCACCAAGTGCTGCTGCTTTGCCCTTCCTGGGGCTCTGCTGCTTTCAGAGGCCCACCCCCCTCTGCCTGGGGGCTCGGCTCGCCCTGCTGCCCCGCAGCCCGCAGGAGGGGATGGGGGAAGGTGGGCAGAGGTGCCGCGCAGCCCGGGCCCCTGCGAAATCGCCCTGCCCGGCGGCCCCCCTCGCCCCCCGGGCACAGCCCTGAGCGCTGCGGCTCGACGGAAGATACACTTTTTGGAAGAAGCTCGCGGCTCAGAGTGGCCGGCTCTGCCTCCCCACGGCGCTCCCAGGCCTGCGGGGGGGGGAACAGCCGGGCCCCCGGGGCCGTGCCCCGCGCTGCTGCCCGGTGAGCGGCCCCGCGCCCCCGCCCGCCCCCCCGGTCCCGCTGCCCCCCGCGGTGCTCACGAGTCTCCTAAGAAGTCGTGGAAGCGGATGCGGCCCTGCGTGGTCTCCGCCTCGAAGTTGGGCGCCTCATCGCCCAGCAGCAGGCCCGGCATGGCTACGGCTGCTGCGGCGGTGGCAGACTCCGCTCGCTACCGGCGCTCTGCTGCGCATGCGCGGGGCTCCCGCCGCGCTTTACGGCCGCCGTCGCCGTCGCGCTTTACGGCGTGGGGGAAGGCGGTGGGCAGGCGGCCCCGTTGCCTCTGGCTTCGGTGGCGGCGGTGATGGCGACCTATGTGAGCGAGCTGGAGGCGGCCAAGAAGAGCCTGAGCGAGGCTCTGGGCGAGAACGTGAAGCAGTGAGTGCGGTGGGAGGGCGGCCGGGCTGCGGGACGAGGCCGAGCCGCGGTGGGGGCGTCCTGCCGGGCCGGACCTGGGCGCTGCGCGGCTTGTTCGTTTTTTCCCGGCTTTGTACCGCCTCTGTGCGGAAGCCTCAGGGCCAGGCTGGCCCCGGGCCCTTTGCGCTGTTGGGGGAAAGCAGTGGGTTTAGGGACGAGGCTTTTCTTTTGGTGTCTGCACCTTCCCCGCTCTTCCCTAGGTACTGGGCCAACCTGAAGCTCTGGTTCAAGCAGAAGATCAGTAAGGAGGAGTTTGACCTGGAAGCGCGGAGGCTTCTCACGCAAGACAATGGTAAAGAAGCAATCTAGTGTTTGTTTTCCTGCTGGCTCTAATGTCGCCTTGCCCCTGCTAGACCTGGGGGGAAGCCCCTCCCTGCTGCACGTTGTTTCCTGAACGGGGAAGTTGCTGTGAGGGAAAGAAGAATGGCCAGGGCCCTGGTAGCAATAGACTTAAAGAGGTGGGAGGTGTCCTGGCCTGCAGGGGAGAGTCTCTTGGTGGTCCCAGCACTGAGAGGAATTTGGCCTTGTGTAAATACGGTAAAAAGGTAAAACATGCTACCCTAACAACAAAAAAGCCATTTTTTTTTTAATGTCACTGTAGCCACCCAGTCCTTTCTGTACTGCACCCAGTCCCTTTGGCAGGGACTGAACTGATGGTGTAGCTGAAGCGTGGGAGGGAACCCCCAAATTCACCTAGGCAATTCTGCAGTAGGCATGTCTCCTTCCCGGCCTCTTGGGGTGGCAGATTGGAGTGCTGAAGGGTAAGATTCCTTGTCTTTGCCTCTGTGCGGGTCTGCAGGCATTGCTGAGTTCATTGTGGAGGCTTCTGACTTCGACACCCGTGATGCCTGCCAGGAAGGGCAGGGAGTTTGTTGGTGCTTGTGTTCAAAGGCCAAAGAGGATCCCCTAACTCTGACCTTGCTTATGAAGTTTGTATGCTCTTTCTAATGCGTAATTATTCAGTCTGTGCTCTGGTAACCCTTCCGCAAGGAAGCTATGTTTTGCTTAGAACGTATTTGTCTTAACTGCACCTTCCTGGGTCTAGCTCTTACTGGTCCTTCCCTAGAAAAACCAAAAGCCTTGCTACCAGAATCCTGCATGGTGGGAGAGACAGCTGATCCTCCTCTGACTAGCTGAATACACCAGATATTTTGTGTTGTGTGCTGTAGGACTGGATTTGTGTGTGTGGCACACTGAGAAGTAACCCACTTGTGTCCATGTTACGTGTAGTATCCTTGTTAGTGAGGCAGTAGCAGATTCTGGGTCCAGTAGAAGAAAACTCTCAAAAAAAGTTGTGCTTATGTAGCAAAGCACGGGGGGAAACCACAACTGTGGAAAGGCGTAGCAAGCTGCTTTAAGATGGCTTTGTGGGGGTGCCTGTGGGCACTGACATGTTGCTAATGACCTGTCTGTCTTTATGCAGTCCACTCTCACAATGATTTCCTCTTGGCTATTCTTACCCGATGCCAGATCTTGGTGTCCGCACCAGGTAAGTCCCAAGAAGCCCCATTAAAAACAATGGAGTAGTAATGCTTTGCTGTGTTTGGGTTTTGTACAAAGTACTTTGATTTTCTGAGCCTTAGTACTCACATTCTTTTTGCCGCACAGGCAAAAGGGTAGCAAAGCAGTGATCCAGCTGATTTCAGCAGAGATGCCTTTAGAAACAAGCTGTGTGTGATAGACTGGTTTGATTTCTGGATGGGGTGTGTGCTGTGAGCTGAAGTGTGAAGGGGGATGCTGTGTTTGTTTGATGTGTTTTGCTTGCCAGTTCCTCTCTCTTCTGAAATTGGTGATGCTCTTTTTTCATTTCTTTGCTGGGGATACCGTTCTGGGGAACTGGATATTCCTGACTGATCTTGAAATCAAGTACATGTCTAATAGAAGAATGCTTACAGTGAGTCTTGATAGAGCTATGGCCAATTAACCCAACCATCTGCGGATAGTTAACCTTTTAACTTTGTAAGCATTTAGAATGGCTGCCATTGGGGTTGCAATATACATTTTGTTTGGTCTTCAAAAGAACTATCAATCTAGAGATCTGATAGGAAGGGCAATTGAGCTGCAGTTCAAGGTACGAGACTGTTGTGTAGTAAGGGAGAGAAAATTGTTACAGCTCTGATGGCCCGAGACCTGAGAGAAAAGGTTTTTGGCAAGAGAGAATACCTGTTATTAGGGTACCTGACGTAGCTAGAGGAAGGAGAGAAAACTGAAATCTGTGGACACCTGCAGCTTTTCAAGTCCTAGCTTAACTATACCAGCTGTGCCAATTGAATGCTAACCTCCCCCACCTCCAAATGTGGTTTGTTTGCTTTTGAACTTCACAAACATCTTTTGAGTCACAGACTTGTCCTTGTTAGTGGTCTGTGCTCATGTAATTCAGGTTTATGTCTAAATCTTGGTCCTCCTTGCTTTTGACTTAGAGTACTTACAGGTAAATTATAAAAAGAAAGCACAATCCTGTCAGTACTACCTGAAGTAACTGAGTCTAAGTTAGGAGGGGGAGAGTGTCTGCCTTCTCCAAGCTCAGCACTGAGCTGCTCTGAGTGTTGGAGTAGAGATCATGGCTCAGAGCTCTTGCTTCTGGGCGGCAGTAGTCAGGTTAGAGCCCGTCGCTGTGTGGCTGAAGTTGGGCTTGTTTATTCCTGTGTGCCCCACTCTGCGCTTAACTGTGTTGTATTTCATTTGACTCTTTATCCAGTCTCTTAGTCTTGTGCAGCTCTCATGCAGCCGTCCAGTCAGGCTTCAACTTCCTTGGCTTGATTAGCTCAGGTATGTCAGCAAACTCTGCCAGCTCCCCAGCTGGCCTTTTCTCAAGGCTCTCTAGGAATATGTTAAAAGTACGAGCCCCTGCATGGAGCAGTGCGGTGCTCTAGAGGTGCCTTCCATGTGCTCATTCTTTCCTGCCCGAACCTTTTCAATTTCGGGTCCTTGGAAGGACCTTTCCTCCTGTCCCATTGAAGCGTACTCTCTTTAAGAGCCCTTGAAGAGCACTTCTTTGTAGTGCTTCAGCAGGTCAGTGGCAGCATGTAATGGAGTGACTGGCTACATTACCAAGTGTGTCCAGGGATCTGCATGAGCCAGCTTGAAAAAAAAATAATCAGTTTCATCATGTGTGTGTTCTTAAAGGCATGGTTTAGTGCTCTGCAGTTAACAGTACGTACTCTAATCCCTTCTAGAGTCTCTGTTTTGCTCTCCTCAGATCAATGCAGAGTCTCCCAATGATTCTGGAGCTAATCTTTACTGAGAGACCTCTTTCTGGGCCACTGACTGGCGCATCTATTGCACACACATTTTACTTGCCAGTCTGCTGTATGTGACATGGTGGATGGCACATGCAAGCCCAGGAAAGTGCAGTATGAGTGGAATGCTAGATGTTATGTCTGTTTGTTTTTCTCCCCCTACATGCCAGTCTGACACCTGCTGTTTTGTTACTGGTTTTTTTTTTTTTTTTCTTCCTCCCCCTGCCCCCCATGTAAGAATGGAAAGCTAACAGGCTTTTGTCTCCACCGCTGTCTTCTGGGTAGAGGGTGTTTACTTCATGATTCGTGGAAACAAGTAACCTTAAAGAAGTGTACTTGATGCACTTGGCACGCCATCACATGGGTTACTGAAGTATGTATTTTCCATCTTCATGTGAGAGAGACGAGGGGGAAAGAACAGTCTTTAAAATGCTATTTTGTATTTAAAAAATAAAATTAAATTGTGTGGTCAGTGTTAAAAGCATACCTGATATTGTGGCACTTGGAATAAGAAACCTTGGGGAAGGTTTTCTTTTAATTAATAAGGACTGATTGTAATGTATGTTGAACCAGGCATGCAAACCCATCTGATCCAAATTTTGTTGCCTCTGGTAGTAGTGGTTCCACCTGGGCTTATAGGGGAATGCTGGGTGAATGTGACCCTTTGTGAGAACGCTTCCCATTTCCCCCTCTCACCTGCTTAGGCTGTTGGTCATGCAAAGTTTAAATCCCAGTTCAACAGCCTGTGTGGCACGGGGTCTTTAGTACTTGGTGGTGGAGAGGGAGGAAAGTTCACGTCTATTCCAATGTGAAGATGACCTGTTGCTTCAATTCCTGTTGAGCTCCTGCTGAGGGTGCAGCAGGATCCTGAGCAATCCTAAATACAAATGCACTGCCCTTTTTAAAAATGGGTGATGTTGTTCCCTCTGGTAGCCACATGTGTAAAGATACCCATAAGTACTCTAGTGGCACCCAGGCATAACATAGCTGGGAAGCTGTGGAAGTGCCTGAAAAGAGGAGCTTCCTGGAAACATGTTGTCCAAAATACTAGAGAGTGCCTTAATGGTGATTTCAGGCTGGCTATAGCAGCCTGAGCAGCATGGCATGCTTCCCGTTACGAGAAAGTAATTTTCTTTGGTATTTTTTAGCAGTATTTTCAGAAGTGCTTTTCTGAATTTTTATGTCTGGGGTTTTTCTTCCCCCCAAAATGCCATCAATAGGAACTCCAGTTTAAAGCCTTAGCTAACCTTGCATGGACTTGGTCATGAAGCTTATCTTGCTTGTTGGACAAATGCAAGCAGTCAAGTTAGCAAGATCTCTGGAGTTAATACATATCTCACTTGAACTGTTACCTCCATCCTTAGCTAAATGTTAACGGTGAAACTGAGACAATTGCAAGCACTTAAGTTAGCGATGTAAAGATTTAATTTATTTCCTAGTAATCTGGAGCCAGCTAAGAGGTGGTTCGGTGAATCAGAACTCATGCTAGGGTAGCAGGAGCGCTTTATTTTATTCAGGGTTGCCCACAGACTTTGCTTGAAGGGCTGCCAAAACAGTGAGATGGTCTCAGGTTGCTCATGTTCTCTCCAGAGAGCTGGGAAGGGAGGAAAAAGGAAGAAAATGAGAATGTGAGTTCTTGACAGAGGAGGGTCATCAGAATTTGTTTGACTAAACCCTTGTCCCTGCAGGAAGATAACAGAAAGAACAACTGAAGATGAAATAAACAAGGGTGGGAAAACGCACGTTTCCTGTGCCTGGCTGCTTTTCTCTGTTGTGACTTTCTCTGTGTCTTTGTCCTTCCCTTCTGTGCGGGGCTGGTGCAGCACGTCAGGAAAGGCTGACACGCTCTGTCTGGACTAGCTGCTGTCACCACTGCAGAGAAGTGGCAGCTCTTAGAAAAACATTCTTATCTGTTGCTCATCTTTGAAGGCATGTTAGCAGCCATTGCTGTGGTTTGTTAATCTAATTTTCTTGTTAGCAAGATTAAATAAAACCTGCTGACATCTCTCTGAAGTTTCATGCCTGAGCCAACACAGTCTTGTCATTTGTGGCCAGGAAGGCAAGTACTGGTTTTCTTAGAATACTAGAGGGAAATTTTGCTTTCTTCATCTAGTGCAAGTCAGACTTGGTAATATGAAAACCTGGAAAAGGAGTTAAAAAAGATTCAGCTCTGGGCTCATTCTAATGGGGAGTAGAAGATAGTATCTCACTTCTTGCTCCTAAGCCAAGTCTGGCTAAGTTTTTGTTAAGTGTGCAGGTTGAGATTCAATTAAGTTGCATCTTTCAGATCTACTGTCAAAGCCTAAAAATTCAGTTTCCATTTAGTTTAAAAGTTACTATATAAGGCATTTTAAAAATTCAGACTCTGCTCTAACCTATTCATCTGTAATACCTTGTCAGATTAAAGGGCGTTTTTTATTTCTGCCTCCATCCATTCCACTCCCTCTGTCTCTGGTACCTGGTCACACAGTGAGCTAAGGATACTCTTGAAAGTGGGGCTGTGAAGGAGCTGTATGAGGCTTCTGACAGGGAGGAAGGGCCTGGGCTGGGGTGGCGTTGCAAGCTAGAGAGGTGTGCTTTTATTGAAAGTTTGAAATAAGCTGGGTAATTTCTGTGTGTATCCTTAACACACCTAGTCCCCCCTGCCTAGAAGGGATCTGACCTGCTATGGAGGAGAGGAGGAGGAAAGGACTTGTCTGTAAAGGGCAAAACATCTTATGAGAGAGGTAGCATTATTTTGCTAGATGCTAAAATGTAAGCCCTGAGATCTTGATGAAGGGCAAGTGTGATCCTTGAGATGATTGTCCACGGTGCTTTCCCACACCCCTTCACTGGGGCCTCTCCTGTGATGTTGTAGTGATGAGTAGTGACACCAGCTTTACGATTTTTTGAGAGGGTTTATCTGCTAACTTTTAATTTCTGATAATTGACTGGTGGATTTTGACAACAGGGTTTGTTGTAGACAAACCTCACTTTTTGCCTCACTAATACAGTTTACTAATTATGTAGTAACATGTAACTAAGTATGTAGTAACAACTAATGTAGTTGTTTTCACCTCGGTGATAGGGTACAGCTAAACTTTTTAGTAAACTTCTCTTCCTAGGGAGAATATGCCACCTGTGTGTGTGTGTATAGGTTGTTTCTGGTCCCTCCTTAGCAGCTGACCACTCGGAAATCCTCTGGTTTAGCCTGATTCCTAAAGTCATGTTTTAGAAGTGGTTTTTTTTTTCATGGCAGAGGACACTGTGCTTGTGTTCCAGCCATGAGTGTGGGAAGCTCCACATAGCCAAGAGCTTCCAGCCAGCCTCGTGCCCTATAAACCAGACTGTAGTATAACTGTACTTAGGAATTCCTGATCACAGCAAATTAATGTAGTTACGAGAGCCAGAGGTAAGCAGGCAGGTTGGCGTGAAGCTGGTGTTGAGCTGTGGCCACCTGCAGTAACAGGAGAGAACCAGAACTGGTGGTTTGTGGGTACTCAGTGAATGTGCCTGAGGCTGGCCAGGCGGTGGGTGGTGGTGGTGGTGCAGTGGGGGATGGCTGCTGTCACCTCTTGTCATTGTCTAGAGGAAGTGGTGAATGCTGGCTCAGGCATGGCCAGGGAACCTCTGAGACGTTGCCATGCTGTCAGCGCTGCCTGGCAGGGAAGCTCCAGCCTCTGCTTTGGGGGTGACTGAAGTTCTGTCAGAGCTGAGTTGTCCAAGCTCCCTGGAGGTGGACAGGGACCCTGGCACAGGGCACGCTGTGCTCAGAAGGAAAAAGGGTGCTTGCTTGCTGTGCAAAACCAAGGGAGGAGGATACTAATGACGGAAATCAGAGGCTGCTTCTGTAGCCACGAGAGGGCTGTCCAGTCTTTGGGTTGCGCTTCCTCATCACTGTCAGCAAGCGCATGTGCATCCAGTGCAACGTATCTGAAGGAGTTGTTCACAGATCCATCGGCAGGAAACCTGCTAGGCTGTTCCTGCCAAGCTGTGTGATTATCAGGATGTGGTTTGGCCTACTGTAGGTGTAGCTGGCAAACGGCGCACAGCGGACTTTTGAGCAGTGTCCTCAAGGTGATGCAGCCAAATGTACGTATGTGTTGGTACTACACAGTAATGTTAGTCACAAGCTCACTGCTCACGTTGGTGTCACCCTGCTCCTGGGTTCAGCAGCCTTTGCAGCTCTTCCCACCTCTCCTTTCCCCTCGGCGTAACAAGGCCGATCAGCCATGATGTTTAACAAGGGTCCGAGGCAAAGCTTGCTGAAGCTGATGGGGAACTGTAAAGGGAGATGTAATGAGTTGGGCTGTTCAGTCCTGCTGGTTAGCATCTGACCTGATCCAGGAGCTGGTGTGAGGAGAATCCCCCTCTGGGCAAGCTCCTGTCATCCTGCTGATGGAACAAGTCAATTGTTCCTTCCTTGGGGTTTTCCTTGGGAGCTGTGTGCATCTCCTTCTGCCATGGGTTTGTGTGTGGACAGAAATTTCTACTTACGTAATGGGTCATGAGTGAGTCAAGCTGAGAGGGGGCTGACAAAGGAAGGGAAGGGCTGCTAAAAGCATTCTCCCCTGAGAGGGTGAGTTAGCATTTGGCCTTAACCCAAGATCAAGGGTTTTCTAGTGTGCACAGTTTCATTCTGGCCTAAATCAGCAACACCTATAGAGTGGGTTTGTGTGTGTTTTTGTTTTTTTTTTTTTTCTTTTCAATTTGTAGAAGGTGCTGGATCTCTGCCATGGCCAGGTGGCTCTGCAACTAAGCCTGGAAAACCCAAAGGAAAGAAAAAGATTTCTTCAGTTCGACAAAAGTTTGATGTAAGTGTCCACGATCAAATGCTCGTGGCTGACCTTCTATTGGGGGTGAAGGGCTCTGCGCAGCATGTAGGTTTTGTTACTACCAGGGGTGATGAGAGTCCCAACATGTGCAATGCTGTATGTCTCATTTGTTTTGAGTTCTGGATCGCGGCAAGAGCTGGGGGTTATTGGCTGCTGCCTCTCTTGTGGAGGCTTCTTGGGAGAAAGGCTACGGTCTGGCCTGGCTTTGTTAGACACCATGGAATCTGTGGAATAACGCCTAAATGTTGAAGTTGCAAAAACTTGTATTCCAGGAGCTGACAAGGAGTAACTTTAGCTCTATGGACACTGCAGTAACACTTGAGTGGGTCTTTCATAGTCACATTCACCTGTCACAGTCTCTGTAATATCTTGTTTGTTTCACACACCTGCCAAATTCTTGAAGCAAAAGTGACTTCCTTTAATACAGGCAGTCAGGCAGAACTCTGTGATTTTCTGATCCCTACCACGGGACTCTGCAGTCCAAAGTGTTAGAAATAAGATGTTTCTTGGATAGCAAGGTTTTTAGAGGGTCAAGGTTTTTCAGAATTGAAAATTCTTTGCAAAGATGCTGTCTTCTGGTGGGTGGCAGAGAAACGCGCAAGATCCAGTTTGCTTTGCAGCGCAGGCTCTGTGCATCCATCTGGTACTGTCACACGTCTGTTCTGTGGTTGTTTCTGTGCGGCCAGACTGGTGTGGAGAGGGCCTGGTGTGAAAGAGGACCCGGATGGGGTGATGTCTTCAACTGGTGGGGTTTGATAAGGTGATTCAAACTGAATTAACAGTTTGTTGAAAGGGAGAGTGGCTCTTACTGAGCCAGACCTAGTAGGTGTCTGAGCACATCGTGATCCAGTTCAGTTCTCTGATGAGGCAGAAGGCTAACCAAACGAAAAAGACTCCAAACCAAAGTTTTTCTTCTTGGTTTATTTAGCTGTATCAGCATTCCTTGCGGTTGGATGAATGCCAAAGTCAGCATGAAGGAAGGAGAGGCTGGGGATAGGGGAGAAGGGTGGGCTCAGCCACAGAGTGTAGTGCACTTCCAGGGACTGTAATTAGGCGCTGTGTGTGCTTCAGAGACCAGTGTTTCAAAGGGGTGTGAGTCCAGCTGAAACTTTGTTGTAATGAGAAACTGCTGAAACGTTTTGTGGTGTTCACAGCTGTTTCTGATGGCCATCTGTGTTACCTTTTTGTTTTAAAAATTCCTTGTAACTTTCCAGTAGCGAGTAGAGGAGAGTTTGAGAAGCAAGTCATCATGTAGTAGAAGTCTTGAAATTTGGTATACTTGGATAACTGTACATTGCACCGCATTTCTTGTGTGTTTATACATGTGTTCCTGGAATGCTTGGTAGCAAGTACTGTAGAAGCGTATGTTATGATTAGCGGGCTTGTCTGTTACTAGTGGAATTCCAGACTAGTGTGAACCTGAAGTGCCTTGTTATTTCCTGATATTTCCCTCGCTGGTCAGAATAACAACTGTGAATGACCACCGGTTCATTCCAATTGGCTTCTGCTCTCCCAAACCAAATTCTTCTTAAGAGTTGCTTATATTTTGAAGATATTTTTTCCCAGGTCTACAGGCATGTAGCTTTACTGTAATGGAATCATAAGTCTTCAGAATTACAGGGAGGGAAACCTGCTTTCGAATCATTAGTGGGTGGATTGTTTTTTTGCTCAGAGTTAAATGCCATACTGTCCTTTGGATGAAGCAGCCCCCCTTCCTTTCCTGAAACTAAGATATGAGGAATTCACTTTGCTGTATATTCATTGTTTATATTTAAAGTATGTGTTTTTCTTGATGCCCCATGAGAGCCTTGCAGCAATCTTCATTCCAGAGCCACTGAATTTGTGGCTTGGAGGGTGGAGGGACAGGAGCTGTGGGAGTACTTGATCAGCCAGGGTCACGTTGTGGGTTAGGGCTGAGTACAGCACATCGTTCCCATCAGCTTTTTTCTTCCCTTTACCTGGGGACTGAGACTCGCCCAGAGCCACCACAAGCACTCAGAGCTTGAGATACCAGCACAGAAAGGGAACTGTGCTGGAATGCATGTAGCCTGGGAAATGGGGGTTGCCATTTTCTGGTATGAATTCCTGTTCTGGATTGTTTTGTTTTTTTCTTTTTCTGAATAACTGAGTCAGTTCTGAAAAATAGCCATAACCCATTTCTGAATCTGGCTGCTCAGTAAGACAGCTCTGCTTAGTGTTGATAGTGCATGGGGAGACTAGACTATGAAATTTGGAACTGGAATTTGGCTAAGTTGTTGTTTTTAAAGCTTTAAAGAAATGTAAGAATCACTTCATCACACAAGCTTAGAATCACGGGTTTTAATCTTGATGGAAACTGTACACTTAAGTGAAAATACACCCTTCTGTACGAGCACTGGCTAAATAGACTCACCACTCCTCAGCACAGAAGGAGGTGACAGAGAGATGTGAAAGTGCATAGAATCATCACTGGTCTGGGTAGCGTGAACAGGGACGGTGACTGACCACGTTTCAGACTTGGAGGATAATCAAGCGAATCTAGCAAGTGGGAAGTACAGAGTGTGAACCAGGGGAGGTGACTCTTCGTGTGGGGTGTGGTTATGCTGTAGAATTTCTTGCTGCAGGATGTTGTGGATACCCAAAGTTTAGGTGGCTCGGGGTGCTGCTGGACAAGTTTATGGGCTGTTTAATAAAGGGACACCAACACTGGCTCAGAAATTTCTTTGGTCACAAATCGTTGGGGGCTGGGAGAGTATCCTGGGGAGGAGTATCGCTCTGCTTGTCCTACTGCGAGGTTTTTATAGGTGTTTGCTTTCCGACTGGAGAAGGGACGTTTGGCTTGATGAACCAAAGGATCTGACAGAGTATTTACCTTCTTACGCTTTGATGTTGTGTTTGTAACAGCACCGCTTCCAGCCTCAGAATCCACTCTCTGGAGCCCAGCAATTTGTGGCAAAGGATCCTCAGGAGGATGATGATTTGAAGCTGTGTTCTCATACCATGATGCTTCCTACACGTGGCCAGTTAGAAGGAAGGATGATCGTAACTGCATATGAGCATGGGCTAGACAACGTCACAGAGGAGGCAGTGACTGCAGTTGTGTATGCTGTGGAGGTGAGACTGGGCTGGGCAGCAGTGGTGTTCTCATGCTACCAGCAACAGAAGACGCTGCGTGCGGTGTGGGGTAGCATCCCTTGGTGGGGAGAGGAAACCTGCTTCTCTAATTGCCCGTTTACCTCGGGAGGAGTAAGGTGAGAATCAAAGGGCTTCCAGGCTTGTGGCATTATAGATGCAGAGTTTTGGATTTCTGCCTGTGAGTGCTAATTTTGAAGTACTTGCATATGAAGAGCTCCAGGCATGCTTAAGTAGCTGCTTTGGAAAACGCAGTTCCTGTCACTTAAAAGCAGGGACGGGATGGGAGCTCCAGTTTAAACAGTTCTATCGAAAATGTTCTGTTTATAGATGCAAGTATCTGGCATGGAAGTGAAGTGACAGCATTGCGTAATACCTGCAAGTGAAGTGCCTGCTGTTGCAGGGTTTGGCCGTCGGTGCATTACTGACATATCCCAGGAATGACACAGCCATTACTTGCAGCGCTGATGTGTGGGTGATTTTTCTGGAGTCAGGATGTGGAGGACAACCTGAATTCCCTGTCTGGGAGTGAGGCCAAATTAAGAAGCAGTTGACTGCTTGTTTTGGTTTTTTTTTGGTTTGGTTTTTTTTTCCAGACAGTTGCATCTCCAGCACTTTCTAGGCAACTGAACAGTCTTTTCACGGTAGTTTTAGGGCTAATGTTTCAGTACAAGTGTAACATCTAGTGCCAGTTATGAAATCTCTTAACTCTTTATCAAAGGGATCAGAGGTTGGGAGTTTCCTAGCATTTAAGAAACCTCTTTGACATTTGAAGCAGAGCATCATATATCAAAGTACAGTTCACAGGCTAATGTATACAGTACTCATACAGTGCCGTGTTCTCTGTGTCAGGTCGTGAAAACACGCTGTACCTTGTCCAGATCTTGGTTCCCTTATGTTTTTAGGTCCTTGTGGTTGTAGCAGCACTACTCCTGTCTTGCCAGTTGGGGAGGCACTTCTAACAGCTGTGGCTTGGCAGAGTGAATAAATCAGCATGTGTAATGAGATTCTTTTTTCACTGCAGAACCACCTTAAGGATATTCTGACATCAGTGATATCCAGGCGGAAAGCCTATCGTCTGAGAGATGGCCATTTCAAGTATGCCTTCGGAAGCAATGTTAACCCTCAGCCGTATCTGAAGAACAGTGTTGTTGCTTATAACAATTTAATCGAGTGGTAAGGAGCTCTCAGCACACTGCTAATTTCACATGTAGTTTGCCAGTCCCAGAGTTACTCCATGGTTCGGTTTCTATTTTTACTTAGTAGAATCTGTTAATAATGGTGTTTAGCTTTCACATGCTGAGAAGGCATCAGCAGGGAGGGCTGTGCGGCTGAACAGGGAGGGAGAATGTGGAGATTTCTCAGCAGTGGAGTTTAGGACAGTGTTAAGTCTCTCTTCCTTGCCTGTGCTTGTCCATCAATTTATGAAGGTGACCCCTGGCCCTCTGAATGTCCATATTTACTGCTCTTGGAAGCTGTATTGAGTGACGCAGGAATTGTGCTGCTCTCAGGGAAACTGCCCCTGGGCAGAAGAGCCCTGCCTTTGTGGGAGCACTGCTGTTGTGCAGTAGGAGTGAAATGTTGGTGAGGACCTGTAGGACATTGCCACCCTGTTATTTCCTGCATCCAAATGTATTTATGGCTCCTTGGCACGCCTTTCCAGCTAGCAGAGCTTCAAGGTCGTCTTTGTTTTCCAAAGTCTCAATGTCACACAGCTCGTGCTGTGCATCTGGCAGTGTGTGTGTGAGAAGGCAGTTGTGTTTGTCTATGGCAGCTTGTCTCAGTTGACAGGAGGTCGTGGGTGTTTTTAAGATTTGATTATAGCACTACAAATGCAATCCTCTCCAAACAACTCTGCCTAACGGCTAATGTCTTTCAGTTCAGTGTTGTGGGTGCCTTAATTTTTATGCTGGGTAGAAACTATTGGCTATAAATAACAAAAGTTGCCAGTTGAGATCAGTTAAGTAGGTGTGAAGCATGCTGAGGATCAGTTTGCACTATTTTTTTTGAAACTGGAATTTTAAAGAGGTTTTAATTGCAGCTGAAGTAATTTCATGTACATAAGGGCTAAGTCAGCTGGTACAGAAAAGCAAACCCTGGGGCTAAGCCCCTGCTGTGTGACTTCCAAAGTTGAGCCTGTTTTCTTGACTGGAAGGTTTTACTGCCTGCTCTGCCTACAGCCCTCCAACCTGTGCGACACCTTCTGCCGGTCAGAATCTGGCTCCCCAGCCCCCGCCCGACGACGCTGAGCAGCAGGCAGCTTTACTTCTCGCATGTTCTGGGGACACTTTACCAGCATCCCTCCCGCCAGTGAACATGTATGACCTTTTGGAGGCATTACAGGTAAGCTGTTCGTGTTACTCTGTCGTGTCACAGGCAGTGCTGTCCTGAGCACCACCTGCCAGTCTCAGATTTGGTTCATATGTATGGCGGGGGATTTGGTTTCTCCTCCTACTGTCTTTTTCCTTCTTCCCTCTTAAATTTACGGTTCTTTTAGCTTTGATTTGTTCCTACTATTGGGCAACAGTTAACATACAGTCAGCTCGTGGTTAATGCCTGTCCTGCTCCCCTTGGTCAGAGTTGATGAGGAGATCCCTGTCTCTTCTTACAGCTGTGTAAGAAGGGTGAGCTCTTCCTCTGTAGCCAGACTGCAGTGATTGTATCAGAACAGAGTTAGACTGCAATTTTGACAGCGATGCAGCAAAGGGACTTGCCTGGCATGTCCCTTCTCACTCCTCGTTGTTCCACATGGGTACTTAGAGGAATACTTGGTCCTGGCATGCAGGCTGTTGCCATGGGGTAGCGATGATCAGCCCAACCCTGGGGAGGTGTCTAAGGTAGGCCGGCTGGATCTTCCTGTGGAGATGTATGCCTGTGGTTCCTTCCCTCTGTGGCAGCTCTGATGACGTTCAGACTGCTTTGAATGTGTAAAATCAGCTGTGAGAAATTCTGCGTTGATCTCCACTAATGTGAACAGGCCTTGGGATTTCTGTCTCAAGGTTGTGGAGGCAGCTGTGCAAGAGCTGTAATCAAGCATTTGTCTCATGTTTAGTCAGAGTTGTTGTTTGCAAGATTTTGATGACAAACTGTTGTTTGTCATTGCCAGAGCCAAATGATGATTTCCTTACCATTCTGCTCCCTTACAAAATGGCCTAACAGGTGGTTGTTCTGTGCTGGCTGGGGTGGCAGTGCTGGCAGGTTGTAGCTCTCTTCTCTGCAGGGCTGACGCTCTGGTCATCCTGTAGCAGAGGGAGATTATTCCATGGGCAGTATAGGGAAATGTGTACAAAAGCATGAAACTTGTTTTCTAACGTGGATCTCCAGGTGCACAAAGAAGTTATTCCTGCGCACACTGTCTACGCTCTAAACATTGAGAGGATTGTCATGAAACTTTGGCATCCAAACCACGAGGAGCTACAGCAGGATAAAATCCATCGCCAGCGCTTGGCGGCAAAGGAGGGCCTTCTACTCTGCTAGAGCTAGGCAGCCACGCCAGGCCTCAGGTGGCTACGGTGCTATTCCTTGGACTTGACACGCAGATGCTTCTTACAAACCTGTGTCAGCATTTCAAGGATGATGTAAGTGATGAGTCAACTTTTCCTATGGAAATATGACTGAATTGTGGTACACTTTCTCTGCTTCCCCAGAGTCATGTGCCACGGAGTGCTTGCAGCAACGCCATTGAATTGGAAAGGAGAAACAAGAGACTTGTTTGCAAAGACTGTTTTTTAGGAAAAATAAATGTTAGGGTGGAAAGAGTTGGTTTTAAATAAGATGTATTTGTGTTTTCTTTTGTGAGCATGGGGAATCCCCCTCCTCGCCCTCCCCTCTCAGGTAGTTTCCCTTCTGCTCGGTCTCCAGGGGCCTTGTCCAGCTTCCGTTGGAGTTGGTGGGATCCTCTTCCATTCGTTTAACTGGAAACAGAATGCGTTTTGGTGAAGATGAGCAATTCTGTAAGCTGACATTGTTCTTCTACCAGGGGAAGTTTGATTAGAAACTCTGAGAAAACAAGGCAAAAAGGGAAAAGCCCTTTGTAGCCTGTCTTTTGAATTGTTTTGCATCACAAAACACGGTGCGCACTGTTACAGGAATCTCTCACCGGTTACCAAAATACGCAATAAAATCGGGGTTGTGAGGAGTGTTTTCTTACCACCCTAGTCCTTGACTCCACCTTGTCTTGTAGTAGTTGCGAACAGATGTTCTAGGAGCTACTGGATGTATGACAAGAGGCAACCTCTGTGCCTGTCGGTGCAGCTAATGATTTTTGGCCATCCCAGCAGGCAGCTTGACCATCCCTGAGGTAGGACAGCAACTCCCACATGCATACACCGATCCACTGGCTTAGCCTTGCGGACTCCTTGGATGTGCAGCATGAACAAGACATCTCGTATATGTCGTTGTAAAAATATGCAGCCATGCCAATCACTGTGCGAAAGGGGAGATTCCACCTGCTGTGTTCCAGGTGGAATTTCTGGCTTCCTGAGTCAGCTATGTGCCCTTCAGATGCTGAAGGGAACAGGCTTATTATACCATAAGAATTCTATTAAAATGTCTTAATTACTATATTACCTGTTTTTAACCACACCTATGGAGGTACCTGCTGAAGGATGACTTGGCTTATTGTGCCTCCAGACAGCGGAATTGAAACAGCTTCCTCTGGGGGAATATAGAAGGGGAAGCTTGTGGTTCCCCTCCATTCTAGTTTTCCTCTGTTTGGGAAATACTTGTGTAGGACAGCTGTCTTTTTTTTCCCCTCTTCTTTGCATTTTCCTTCTCTACTGTGTCCTCAGGACTGAAAAAGCTGCAGGTCCCTGATGTTTCCTCCCAGCTACCTTTTTAAAAAACTTCCTTTCTTGACCCCCATGACTGTTGATATTGGACTGGAGTTGGAGCGAGGGGCTGTGCAGCTGTCACTGTGTTCCTGGCTTTCCTGCATCCCCTTGTGGGATGTGCTGTGGAGTCAGGCATAGCAAGAGGCAGAGCCTGTGCAGGTATCGGTGGCTCTCACCATGAGAAGACGCTTCTAGGTTTGTGAAGAACCTGGGAAAGGCAACAGCAGAGAACTACGGCAGGGCCCGGCAGGATGAGAGCAACTGTACTTGGTAGGACACGTCTCTTTAAGGTATGGCATGTGTAGTTAAGGGGAGTGGGAGAGAGGAGATGGAAGATTTCTTTTGGTCCCTTTCTCTCAACTGCCATTTTTTCTGTATTTAAGCATACATTGCGCTTCAGAGTGATCCTTAGCTTAAAAGTTGACCCCAGTGGCTTTTACGTGACAGTTCTGGGTTTTTTTTTTAAAGCAGCATTGAATCTGAGTAACTGTATATGGTGAGATCGTAAAGTCACCCAAAGCCTGGACTCTGGGGTGTGGGAGGGGGATTTCCCAGGCAGTTGTTATGCTTCTGGTGTAAAATGAAAGCATTAAATTTGTTTGCTAGAAACTTTGGGGCAGCTCTGAGGATTTCTGATCTGAAGGCAGCACGCAGCCTCCGCAGCCCCACAGGCGACTTCTGAAGCAAAATACTTTTAAGTACGGCACAAGAAGTGCCTCTCTCTTCTGTTTGCATGTGGTAGGGGAAGGCTCTACAGACAGCCTCGCGTTCTGAAGAGCTGAGTCATCGATTCCACACTGAAAAAAGTGGGTTATCCGGTACACCTGTTAGACAACAAAGGCTGGAATAAGGAAATCCTGCCAGCTCCATTTCTCAGATCGGAAAACTGTTCTCAATGCACTTTCTCACAAAGTGTGAGGTCTCATGAGAAATGGTGCTTCATAGACACTTGGGGTAGTCTAGCTGGAAGGGATGTCTGGAGGCTGCTTTGTCCGCCCCTTTTTGAGAGAAGGGCCAAGTTCAAAGTCACAGCAGGTTGTCCATCTCTCGAGGCGAGGGCAGAGAAGTGGTGACGTTTCCCATTCCAGCACGTGACCATGCTGACGGTGAAGGTTTTCCTTGCATCTCATCAGAATTTCTCATGTTGTGCCTGTTGCTTTTCAGCTTTTCCTGTGTGTCTCTTGGTGGCTGCCCATCAGAGAACGGCAGATAACAGCAAGCTCTCCCTTCTGCCTTCTCTCCAGGCTGAACAAACCTTGCACTGCCAGCTTCTCCTCGTACGCTGTGTGCTCCAGCCCAAACTA
Source organism: Falco rusticolus (assembly GCF_015220075.1). Lineage (NCBI taxonomy): Eukaryota > Metazoa > Chordata > Aves > Falconiformes > Falconidae > Falco > Falco rusticolus. The sequence goes on from NC_051197.1 coordinate 26,495,375, forward strand.
TTTTGATAGCCTCCACTGAACTCGCTCTGGTATGTCGCTGTCCTTGCGCTGGGGAGCCCAGACTGGACCCAGCTCTTCAGAGAGCCCCAGGATCCCTCCCCTCGCCCTGCTGGCCACACTCCTGCTAGCAGTTGGCCTTTGCTGCACGGGTGCACTGCTGACTCCTGGGTTACTTGTCCACCTGTGCTTCCAGGTCCCTTCCTGCAAAGCTGCTTTCTTGCCTGTTGCCTCCAGCCTATTCTGCTGCAGGGGGTTACTCCATCCCAGCAGCAGGGCTGTGCGTTTGCCATTGAACTTCTTGAGGTTCCTCTCGGCCTGTTTCTCCAGCCTGCTTAGGTCCCTCTGAAAAGCAGCTCTACCCTTCAGTGTGTGAAGACCACTCTTTCCATCTGGTGTCCTCTGCAGAGCTGCCCATGTGCTCCATCCTAACCCAGGTCAGTAGCAAAGATACTGCAGCATAAGAAGCCCCAGTATTGACCCCCAAGTGTTGGTCACAGTATTGAGAGCCGCTAGTAGCCAGCAGCCAGCTGGACTCTGAAGCACTGACCGCTGCTTTTGGAGACCAGCAGGGTGACGGTGCCGATGTGCATCACTGTTAGTCTGCTGGCTTTCACTGTGATGTGACGTTTGCCTGTGTTTATGGTAATCAGCCCTCTAAAATGAGTAAGATTGCTGAACTTCAAAGCAGTGGCTTAAGGTAGCACTGAAATTAGTTTGGAAGGGTTTTATCTTCTGCCCCAAGATCCACTAAGAACCTGCCAGGTCTATGGCAAGCTGAGCTTGACCAAAACTTCCTGGCAGATGTTGGCTGAAAAGCCTACAATGGAAGACTTCAGAGTTATCTTAGGCAGCCTGTTGTGCTGTTTAGTGGTCTTCACCACTGAAGGCTTTTTCCACAGTCCTGTGCCTCTTGCTGCAGTTTAGGCCTAGAACTTACGCTCACCCCAGAGTATTGCATGGAAGGACAGAAGGGAAGGAGTGAGACATCATCTGTCACATCCCCAGTAGCGAGAATTGCATCCTGTGTTCTTAATCCGGTAGGAGCTGTGCCATGTATTGAAAGCTGCCACTTGTGAGCTTCTGGTGCTTCTAGCTTCCGCTGCTGGAGTTGCAGTGGGAAACAATCGGCCACCATGTGAAGGGGGGGTTGGTGGGAAGCACGTGAGAGCTTCACTGGGCTTGCTTTGTACCGTGAGTTTATCTCAGGATGTGGCTGGTGCCCTGGGAGTGTAGGGTGCAGAAAGAAAATCTCTTTGTTTTTAGTTTTCAGGTGGTTCCAGCTGCGAGACATGGCTTAAGTCTGACCAAGCCTTTCCAGCTGGGTGCCAGGGAGGATCCTAGAGATGTGAGTGTGGCCCTCCTCAGCACCCCCGAACAGCCAAACTCTTGCTCCTAAGACTGGTGACCGGGGAAGATGTTTCTCATTGCTGGTTTACAGCAGAAACCTGGAGCATGGCACTTGCTATCAAACGCGCACTGCACTGCCTTTCTCTTAGTTTAACTGCTCATGTATCCCCTCTCAGCCTTCCCACTTTTATCTCCTGCAGCTGAGGTTGGCTTTTTTGGTTGTTGCCCTGTTCTTTCTTCCGAGCAGAAAATCCCCCTGTTGTAGAAAGCTGGGATTGGGCTTGATGCAAAGAGTGGCTCCTCTGATGGCCAAAAGCTGTGTGCCAGTAGTGCCTGAAAATACAGATTCTGATTTCTCAAAAAAGACAAATTGGAACCAGTGACTTTGTACCACCTTCCTCCTTGCTTGACCTCTAGGAAACTTCTGGCAAAGAGAGGAAAATGAGGAAATGAGACTGCTTGCATTTAAAAAGAAACCACGTGCCCTGCATTTGTATCCTTAACTGAGAATGCCCAAGAGCCCCAGCCAGGGGTTGCGGAAACACTCTGCTGTCCAGCCAGGCAAAAACTATATCGAGAAAGGAGACTTTTGTGCTCCTGGGGTGGAAGGAGACGTGTGACCTATTGCTGCAGTCTGATGTCATCAAATAAAAAAAGTCTTGACAGAAGAGGGGTTGCCTCCCTGGTTCTGAGAAGGCGGCTGTTCCCTGTCAGAGGCTCGTAGGTGATGGTGGATGTGTCTTGCTGGCCTGAAATGATGTGCGAAGGGTTTGCGGTGCTGTAGCGCCATGCCAGCAAGCTTTCTTCCCAGCGAAGGGCACAGTTCATGCTGCTAGAGAAGGCAGCATAATTTCAGCAGGCTCCCAGAAAAAAATAACTTCTCAGAGCCCAAAAGTTTGCTTGTGATGTTGCCTTTCTTCACCAGTGTGGTTACTGGTGAGGTTTGGTTGGCAAGAGGACTAATTCACCAGCCTGCCTCAGTTCCTGCAGCATCCCCTTGCTGCGTAGCTGTGGCTGTAGCCTGGCGCGGGGTGGGAAGCCAGGCGGTGTCAGGCGGGTGCAGCTTCGTGTCCCTCGGGTCAGTGTTGCAAAGCCTTGTGGCAAGCAGAGCTCTGTGTGCTGCAGGCACCCCCAGCTGAAGGGGCCGTGGTGGGCTTGGCACCTTCTTTGCCCAGCAGCAGAGTGACGGAGGTGTGCACAGGCAGCGTCTGCCTTCCTCTGGTGTTCAGAGACCTTGGTTTGTGCTGAGATCAGGGCACCTCAGCTGCCTCCAGGACTCTGCATCTTCTGAGGAGTCCTGTTAAGTGCCCTGGGCAACCCCACGCGGAGAGGGCTGCTGGTGAGGTGGTGTAGCAGTGACAGCAACACCACGTGTATTTCTTCTGGGTCAGGCACAGGTTGCTGGCCACTATTGAGCTGCTGCTGTAACCTGCCTCCAGCCCTGAGTTTGATTATGGTCCAACGTCCTGATTAGATGATTGATTTCTTTTTTTTTTTTTTTTTTTCTAGATCACAAAAGGCAGAGGCAGCATTGAGTTATAACTGGACAGAAAACTTGTGTAAGAAAATAATTTTTCACCAAGAAGTGCATTCAAGTGAAGTTTTTTGTGGAATTTGATTCATTTCTTGTCAGGAAATGAGTTTGTCTCCAGATAGCATCTGGCCGATAGGGGTTTTATGACTGCGGAGCAGCCTCAGGCTGAGGGCGCTTGGGAGGAGTATTGGAGACCTGGGCTTGGGCTCTCGTTAAGCGGGGACAAAAAAATTCCCGGGGCTCTGTTCAGAGCTTTGACCTCCCTGCAGCGAGTATGGTGTGTGGAAAAGAACTTGAAACCGCTGTTGCAGTGGGTGTTGGCGGTCCCCATGCCAGCTCAGGTGCACCTAGCAGAGCCATTCCCACTGCACAGCCTGTGAGCAAACCCTTTGCCACGTGTCCAGCCCTTGTCCTCGCCCTGTGTAGCCAGCTGCGGGGGGGCTGTGCCTGGGAGCAGGATTGGGTGCCCAGCTGGGAGGGTGCTAAGCAGATTGCTCTGCTGCATCTGGACCTGTGCCTGGGTAAGCCCTGCAAGAGCAGTCTCTGAAGAGAGCTCCCTCAGAAGGATGGCAGGCATCAGCTTAGTGCCTGCCCTGCTGGGGGAGTGTTGTTAGTTATCATTAAAAAGTACTGTTTCCATTTGAATTTCTGAAACCAGTTTATATCGGTGGGTTTTGTTTTGCCTTTGTTAAATTTCAAAGCTCCCACAATCAGATACCTGCTTCTGTGCAACGACAACCACTTCTGAAACTCCACTTCGGTAAGAAGAAAGAGAAGGCGTGAGCTGGGGTTGCCTTTGTCTCGCAGGAAGGGCTGCTGCTGGCCTTGCCATGGAGCAGCCCGTAACCTTTTTAAACCCTTTGAAGGTTTTAGACCTTGTTTTGCAGCGTGAAGGCAGTGCTCCTGCCCAAGTCCTGGCATGCGGGCAAAGCCCCGCTCCTTTTCCTTCTGTCCTCCCCTCTCCGCACGCGGCTGGCTGCCTTGCTCTCGTGCCCCGGGAGGTGGTCAGGCCCCGGCTGAGCAGTCTCTGCCAGCAGCTCTCGGAGTTGTCATCCTGCCACGGGTAATCACGGAAAAGCCTCCTCTGAGGGCTCCGCGTTCCCGTGTTGGCAGGGCTGCAGCAGTAAAGGCGCTGCAGGGGACAGTCTCCCCGCTGGTTTTATCTGCTCGGAAGCAGATGCTCCAGATGGGCTTTGGCAGAGCCATCGGCAGCGCTGCTCTGCGCGCTGCGGGAGGTGGGCGCAGTGCGCTAACGTGAACTGTAGGCTTGATTTTCAGGGATTGCTATTTTGTCGTTAGAAATGCTCATAGGAACGTTGTATGAAACACTGATGGTTGCGGGTAGTCTATGTTGCTGTAGGGAAAAGCAAAGACTTCAGATGTTTTTCCACTGCAACTTTTTTTTTTTTTTTTCACTGAAGTAGTTTCCCCCCCAGGAAAGCTATCACAAGGCTTTATTCTTGCCTCTGCCCCTGGCCTCTCCAAAATATTCACCAGAAGGTCTTTCCAAGTTGTCAAATCTGGTTTTTATAATGAGAGTTACTGAATAACTCTGTAATAAATGGCTTCAGAATAATGTTTATCCACCAGCTTCCCCTCTGTCCTCGTCCACTCTGCTGTGCAGGAGATAGGAAAAGGGGGGAGCAAGGCAGGACTGCGTGGCGCCGTGCCCTGGCAGTGCTGCGTGGAGGTGCAGCCCTGCTGTTTTGCAGGTGGCTGATGGCTCGCACCAGAGGGTCTGTGTTGCGGGGGCATTAGCAGGTTTTCCCCTTTCCCATGTGTTGGGGATTGACCTGTATGAATCCCTCCTCCCCCGCAAAGCATCTCAGCTGGATTCCCTGGAGCCTGTGAGCGAGGGATGTGTGAGCGCAGGGGCTGGACCCCCGTCCCAGGCAGCAGGTACCACACAGCATGGTGCCCCTGGTGCTGCGGGACCGTGTGTTGGGAGAGGAGGGAGGCGAGGGGTGTGTGTGTGTCCCTGAGCCAGGGACACAGAGCTGAGCTTGGCTTGGTGTCCCCTCCAGAGCTGCTGCAGGCACCGCATGCAGCCCTGGGAGCCACCCTGGGCGGCAGCAGCTGCCCTTCAGAAACCTCTGATACTGGCGTTGCTGAAAAACGGGGCAAAAATATCTGTTAGGGTGAAAAACAGGTATTGGTGGTATTGATTCTGCTGCCCAAAACGAGCTTGTACGCACCGACAGAGCGAGAAGCAGCCCCTAGGGCAGCAGGGCCTTGTGTGGCATGCTGCAGCGTGGGCTGGCTACGGGTGGCCATGCTGCCACTTGCCAGCTGCCCCTGCCTCGCCTCTGCCTGTGGCCGGGGGCTCTCGCCAGTGTGGATGGGTGCTTGGTCCCGCGTGGGACAGCTTGTGCTCCCCCCACCATGGGCCATGCCAAGGTGCGGCTCCCTTCGCTGACCCGCTTTTGAAGGGTGAGGGGTGCTGCCGCTTGTCCCCACGCCCCCGTGCGTGGCTGAGCCGTGCGTCCCGGGGCTGTTCGTATGCTGGCTGCGTTATCCCTCCACTTCAGCTTTCTCAGTTTCACTCCTGCTGGCTGCAAAAGCCAGCGATGCTGACGCAGTCGGGCAGAGCCTGAGCCCTACCAGAGCATCCTGTTTCCAAAACAGCTGGTACAATGCTGGAGTCCTCAGCGTCCTTGTATCCGAGGGAAAAACATGGGGAGCTTGGGAGCCAGGGCTGAAAGGGAGGGAACAAGAGGGTGAGAATATTCCCCCCCTCCTCTTTTTTTTTTTTTTTTTTTTTTTTTTTTTTGATTAAGATGTTGGAAAAGCCCAATCTGGGAAGCAGATGGGAACGAATGGTAGAACCTGGTCTCCCAACCCCCAGGAGGCTTTGGGGACAGCAGGGTGGGTGCGGGGAGCAGCCTGTGGCTGTGCAGCAGCTCCTGAGGTTTCCTGGCATTTTAACCACCCCCCGCCGAAGCCTGTGGGGATGGCTGAGAAGCCCATTGCCTCTGCCAGGGCTTCACCATCACCACCCTGCCCACCCCAAACTGCTGTCCTGCCTTTCTTCTGGAGCTGCCCAGTGGAACACAACATGCAGGGCTTAATTTGAGGGATTTTTTTTGAAATGAGATCCCTCGTGCCAGCCTTGCGCAGCAGGTGTGGGCTCTGCCCGAGGGACATGTCGGTGCCTGGTGGGGCAGGGTCACCCTCCAGCCTCACGTGCTTCCCTGAGGTTTTGCGGACTCCAGCTTCCTTCACCCCACTCAGACAGGAACAGGGCGATTTGCATTATTTGAGTCCTTAGGACGCCCACGGGTGGAAAACTTGCAGAAGAGGTGAAGACAAACACCTGTAGCACGTGTGTGCACAGACAGACATCACCTGAGCACAGCCTGGCTGCTGGCGGTGAGCAGCCACTGTGCTCCTGCCGGGGGCTGGCTGTCGCGCTGAAGGTGCTGGGCTCTGCGGGCTGTCGCGTGTTTGTGGGTGCTGCGGCTCACCCCAGCCGCCTACTGCCATTCCCGAGGACGGTGCGCACGAGTGGTGGATGCGGTGGCAGCTTTGGCATCGTAGGGAACAAGCCTGTGTCCTGGGTCATCTAAACTGGCCTCCTCCACCTCAGTGCTCATGGGGGTGCTGGCCTCTGCACGCAGCTGAGCCCATGGAAACAAACCCTTTGCCTCTGCAGCCCAAAAAACCAATCAGGGCTGAAGGGCGCTGTTAATGCAGAGCAGCCACAGCCAGCTGGAGCTCATACCTTTAAATACCAGTAAGCAGATGGTGGGGCTGGCTGGCACATAGTCCCACTAGAGTGTTTGTAGTGCCCCCCAGGGCACAACCCCCCAGTCTGGGGGCTCTCTGGGGGCCATCGAGGTCAGCTGCATCTCTCTTGCCCCAGAGAGACAGCACCATTGCTGGCATCACCCCCCCGGGCCTGCCTTGCCCTGGTGCTGCAGTCCCCCCAGGAGCCCCTCGGCTGGTGGCTGCCGCTTCCCGTGGGCAGCCCGAGCCCACCTCGCCATCGCTCTGGGTGAGCTCTGAAGGCAACTTCTGCAAGCTTCCCAGCTTTGATGGTGTCCTGGATTCGGCTGGGATCATTTTCTTCTTGGTGGCTGGTGCAGTGCTGCGGTGGGGTGTGGGAATGGTGTGGTTCGGGACTTTCTGGTTTCCCGGGGCTTGCTGGTGGGAGGGCTGGAGGGGCATGGGAAACTGGGAAGGGGACACAGCCAGAACAGCTGACCTGAACTGGCCACAGAGGTATTCCATACGTGGGATGCTGTGCTCAGTATAGAAACTGGGGGGGTTGGCTGGGGCAGCCGGTTGTTGCTCAGGCATCGGTCGGTGGTGGTGAGCAGCTGTACCGCACCTCACCAGTTCTCTTGTCTCCCTTCCCTTCGGGTTTCATTCTTCTCTCCCTCTCCCTCCTTTTCATTAGAACTACTATTATTATTGTTGTTGTTATTTTGTTTTTATTAAAATTATTAAGTTGTTTTTATTGAACCTTCGAGTTTTACATTCCAGTTCTCTTCCCCGTCCCTCCAGGTGAGGGGGGAGTGAGCGAGTGGCTGCGTGGCACTTAGTTGCCAGCTGGGGTTAAGCTGTGACAGATGGGACAGGGACAGCCGAGGGGTGGCACTGACCGTGTAGCCCACAGGAACGCCTGCCGGCTTGCAGAGATGAGCCCAGGCAGGAGCAGCCTCCCCAGTGCCTAAAGAGGCGCAGGCAGCCTCCTGGCCCATGCGCCCCTCCAAGCCTTCACCAACTCCTGGGGAGGTGACCATGGGCAAGTGGGGCCAGGTCCCCTGGGTGCCATGCTGCTGCTCAGGTGGCCGCGGTGGGGATGAAGGGAGCAGGGACAAGCTTGCAGCCAACCAGGCTGCCTAGATGGCGGCGGTCATGTTTGCCAGCAAGTAGCACGGGCATACCTGTCCTCCTGGGGTGAACAGGAGCTCCAGGCACCCCAGGCACCATAACCTCATGTGCGACATCAAAGCGGCTGAGGAAAGCACACGATGCAAATGAGCAATACCTCAGAGCTGGTGCTTAACCACAGCCGTGTTTCTGCATGCGCTGTGGGAATACGCTGCCGGTTCCCCTGTCTGAAGCTTCTGGTGTGAGCTGAGAGGTTCTTGTCATCTACCCCAAGGCTTTGGTCCCACTGTCCGGGCAAGGGGTGTCAGGTCAGGCGTGGACCCAGCACTGTGGAAGCATGTCCCCCGTGGTCCGGAGACCATCGCTGGAGAGCAGGAGAGGAGCAAGCAGAGCATGGCTCCCATGGGTGCCTTTGCTGGCATCACAGTGAGGGACCCTAACACTTCTGCTGCCCCAGATACTTGATGGCTAATGCTTTTGCTACTAGTAAAGGGAATACGTAAAAAATAAAAGCATGGGCCTGGCCACTCAAGTACTACTAGGATGTTCAGGTGATGGAGGAGCAGTCTGGTTCTCCCAGCAACTGCTCACTTGCTGTGGGGGTCTCATTTCTATTCCTGCAATAGTTTATTGCTCTGGTTTTGAACTTGGGAGGAAGCTCAAAGACTGTTACTCATGTCTTCTGCTTGCTGGGCTTTTGATGGTTTATTTGTTAATATTTTCTGAAGACAGCAACCACAGGGAAAAAAGTGGTCCCTAGCCAGAGGCTGAGCTAAAGCGGCTGGGATGACTCTGGCCATCGCAGTTCTTTGTAAGAACTAAATTCCCTGTCTCTGTGGGAGTGTGTCTCAGTCTCATGCTCCCCTCTCTGCTGGGCTGACATTGGTGCAGCAGGGCCAGGCTGCCCGTGGCTGGGCAGCGAGGGCACCGCGCGCCCCACGCCTGTGAGCCAGGCACCAGGGCCACGAGCGTGCCTGGCCACATGGCCATGCTTCCTGCGGGTGTCACAGGCGAGAGGAGCTGCAGCTGCTTTTCAAACCGAAACTGGGGAGGAAGAGAAACACTAAGGATTTCTTTTAAAGAGCAGAGCATGGCGGCAGGTCTGAGGCATGTCTGCTCCCTTGAGCCACGGTAACGGTGCTGCCTGCTACAGCGGGCTTGCTGCTCCCAGGCTTGTTGGAAATCTGGAGAAATCCAGCGTTACAACGTGGCTGGGAAGGGGCCCGGTGAGCAGGGAGAACTGCACCTGCTGCAGCTGTGCAGGAAAAGGCTGCGGGCAGGCTCCCTGACTCCTGGGGGGCTCACAGGGAGCCGAGGGGCAGCAGCTGTCCCGTGGCACAGCTGGGGATGGGGCTCAGCCTGTCCCTCTGGAGCAGGTGTGTTAACCAAAGCCGCAGGGCTCAGCAGGGCCAGTGCTGCCCTTGCTCACAGCTGCGGTCCCCGGGGCTCCTGGCAGCTGGGCAGTGCTTTGGAGCTGCATCGACCCAAAAAAGCGTGGGGAGGGGTGTAGCAGCCCCATTTGGCATCACTGACGAATCCAGAGCCCCAGGGACCAGGGAAGCTGCAGGGAGCCCAGCCCAAACCAAACATGCACCACAGCTGGCCGCAAAGGGAGAGGGAAGGACACCACGCAAGCAGCCACTCCGTCACCTTCACCTAACAGCTGGAGAAACACCGCATTATTCAGGCTGAGCGTAACTGCTGAGAAGCAGCTGCCCGGATGCTGATGCTACATTATGTCTCCTCCCAGCTCCTGTGGATGCCGGCATGTGGCTGGGCGCTGGGTGCCCATGTCCCCTCTCCATCGTGCACAGCTTGCCAGGTGGGTGCTGTGGGACCATCACCAATTCTGTGCAAGCAGGTGGCCGTGGTGCTGTGTGCCAGATGCAGGCCCAGCCCGTGGTGCGCCGCTGCAGGAGGCTCCGCGTCTCCATGCACTGCTCTGGGCCTTTCAGAAATCCCTTGGCACCTTGGCTAATCCGTGGTGACTGCATGGCGATGGCAGAGGCTGAGGCTGGGGGACACTGGGGAGATTGGCGAAGGCTGGGGTTGCTGCCACGGCTTGCTCCGTCAGGGGAATTCCTTGGCAGTTTAGCCACATCTTTGCACCATCCTTATCTGTGGTTTTCTGCTCACTTCAGAAGTGAGTTTTCTGTTAAAGCACCTCATCTACAGCCTAATTCCTTCCTGGGGTCACCAGGCAGAAGCCCATTGCACTTCAAGCACAAAGGCTGATGCGTGTCCTTGGTGTGTTGTGGTCCCCACTGGCCTCCTGCTAAGAATGCACCTTGGGAGGGGGTCTGGGCTTTCACTGGGCACGAGGATGCTGCTTTTCCGCTTGTCATGGGCTGGGGCCAGTGAATTATGTCTCCATGAAAAAACAGGGGACTCAGTGGCGTCTGGGTAAATGAGCTCTCGATCTTGGTGTGCTTCCTTCTGTAGTGAATGCTTTGGTTCAGACTCAGCCCCACGAGTCGGAGAACTGCGGAGCAGAGGAGATCCATCGCTGTAGCCCCTGGCCAGCCCAGCTGAGGCCATGGCCAGCCCCCGATGGGCACTTGCGCAGCCCCTGGACAGCCACGCACAGTGGGCAACACTCCACCAAAGCCTGACGAAGCCGTGGTGCACATTGCAGTGAGATAACCAGGGGATTCCTCCTGGCCCACTCCCACAGCCCATCTCTGGAGCACAGGATTAAATGCAGCCCACCAGGACCTCACTGCATCTGTGTGCAGGCAGAGCTGGAAGTGACGGTGGGGATGCCTGGGGTGAAATGGTCTCAAAAGGGGATGCTCTGGGCAGCTGAAAGCTTCTTCAGGTGTCCTGCACCCAGCCAGGGGGGCTGGAGCCCTGGGCTGGCACTGTTGTGGGCAGCACGCTGCTGAGGTGGGATGAAGGTGAGACCAGCTCCAGTCCACGTCCCCATCTCACAGCCTGAGACCACTGCCTGCCCCAAGGTACAAGCTACGCACCGCAGCTGATGTGGTTGCAAATTAATTCCTTTATTTTCCAACCCCCACACATATAAAAGCTCTTAATGGCTCGTTGTCTTGACTCCCATAGACAGGTCCAAAGACAAGGTGTACTTTATGGTGGGGAGGATCTTGTCAAATAGAGAAAGAAAAGAAACCCATGTAAAAGCCTGACGAGAGGCACGATTTCAGCACGACAGTACGGTGTGGTCCCCAGCCCCTCACTGCTGGTTGGGGCTTTGCACCACGTGCAAATAGTTACCGCTGACACAGGAACAAGACGCTGTTTCCCGGAACACGGGGTGTGCGTGGGAAGGGGTACTTACCCTGGGCTGCACTCGGGGCACCTTCGCTGACCTGACCTCCATGAGCATGGTCCATAGCAGACCTCACCAGGCAGATGCATGATAGAGCAGTTGCCATCCCGCCACCGCCTCTCTGTGCACTCATTTCCTGTGGTTTATCCTCTTTTGGACAAATTGCATGCTGTAAATGAGGGTGTGAGTCTCAGACAAACTTCAGATCCAGTAACTCAAAGGAATTAATGTTGCAGGAACCCACAGGAAATCTGAGAAATGCAAACTCATTTCTCTTGGAGTCGGCACCGATCAGGCCGTGTGGCCTAACGCCAAGTGATAGCAATATGTTAAGCACCAGAGAGCGATGAAACATCCGTCACTTAGGGACTTAAACCATTACTCACTGCGGAGATCTGCTATAAGTGAGCTGACTTCATAAATGGTAGCTCCCATCCATTAGCTTCACTGCTCCCAGTAGACTGAAAGCTGATTTATTAACTTTATTCCCTCCACTCCTCTCACATGGCCTCTTGGAGCAAATCACACCCCGTGGATGAGGCAGTCACCAGAAGGCGAGCTGAGAACAGGATCCTATATTTAGCAGCTTGTGCTGGGGCTGATTTTGAGCCAGGGGAAGGACACGGGCAGGCAGCCCAGCAAGGACCCAGCCTCCCGTGGCCAAGGTTTCTCAACCGTGGGTGATGCTTTGCAGCATTTAGCAGTGATTAAGTTTGCTTAACCTAATCATCCGCTGGATTAACTGACAGTCAGAGGATTGCCAAGAGATTTTTTTTTTTCAGCCCAGAAGACGTCAGCTTGAGAAGAGGTCTAAAAGAAGCACGAAAATCTGTCTAGGTGGAGAGGAGAAGGGGAGGCAGGCAGCGGGCAGAGCAGGCTCGGCGGTGCCGTGCTGCCGGCTCGTGGCGAGAGGGGCGGGAGGCAGTTTGCGAGGCTTGCTCCAGTGCCTTCCCCTGCCACGGCTGCCTCTGCTTTGCTTTTGGGGGCATCACTGCGTTATGGCTCCAGGGAAATTCCTCCCTGCTTCCAATCGGTCTGGCAAAACTACCCATCTAGGAAACCAGCTTGCTTTCCTCTCTACAGCTCTCGCCAAATGCAGCATGGAGACAGAGGGACCATCATTCCCCGCAAAAGCAAGAACTGCTCAAAAATAGCGTCTGCCCAAGCAATTTGTGATTTGGGGCACACCAGCTGCCTGTGGTGCCAGAGAGCTGCAGCTTGGGTGCTCTCAGCTCTCTGATTCTCCCAGGCCGGTGGACATCTGATGCTCCAGCTAGGCATGGACACACGACTCAGCTGCTTGGCTCCTTTCTGGGGTCTTGGAGCAGTGCTAGAGTTTCTAACTAAGCTTTGAAGCTGCCCTCAAGCGACTCCTGCAGTGAGGGAAGGATGGAAGCCGGGGGACAAGGCTGTGTCCCTGCTCTGCAGGCAGCGCTCCTCCCAAGGACTGGGTGCCCCAGGAGCCTGCCAGTCTCCGACATCTGGGGTTTTGGTTTCTCAGCTTTAAAGATGTCTAGTAGAGTTACAAAAATGTCTTGGGGATGCAAGCGTTGGATTGCTTTGACCCTGGGAGAATCACAGCCATAAGTAGTGCATTTTTACCCCACGTTTGACTACTTACCTACTGTATTATTAAAAGCCTACACAGGGCTCTACACGGAGTGGAGAAGTGCCACCTGCCCACAATGCCCAGCATCAAACACCCCCTCCCCAGCCTGAGGGACTCCATGCTGAGACAACAGGGACCAGCCAGCACCCACTAGCTCTGGGGTGTATTCCTTAGGGACCAATGCTGCCCCAAGCTTGGGACATCAGGCATAGGGGCTCCCAGGCTCCTACTGTGTGTCTAAGTCAGTAATATCAGCGAGAAGGTAAGGGGACCGCTGCACAGGAGTGTTTATTTAAATACCTGCAACTGGAGTTAGCCAGAGGCTGGTACGGCTCCTGCCTTGCATCTGCCTCTCAGGCAGCCCCACGTACCCCTGGTCCCCGTTTCAGCAGGACACAAGGCTGAGGGAGAACCAGCCACCTCCATTTCGGAGGCTGGAGCAGCCTCTGCACTTCTGCTTTCCCCATCCCAGGGTCACTGTGTCGGGGTTGGGGCTCTCTTTGGATGCTGGGGGAGTTTTTGCACCCAAGTGTGGCTCCTGGACAGGGGCCATTGTATGGCTGGGGCTGCCGGTCGTGGTGGGCTCCCGGCAGGCAGCAGCGCTGCCTGCAGACACACACTCCACCTGAAAATTTCCAGCTGATTTGAGCACTTTCGTTTTTTCCATCCTATATTCTGCACAAGTCATAGCAGTATTGATGATATCGCTGGGTGGAGAGACATGACTGCGCCCGCTCCTAGCACTACGCAGATGACTCCACCACGTTATCAGCTGAACTTCTCCGGGATTTTTTTTTCTTTTTTTTTTTTTTTTCTTCAGCCACCAAATACCAAAAGTCTTTTTCCAGCAAAAATGCTGGTTTCTTTGCAGTTAAACTGCAACAAACCCATAACAAGCAATTGCTGGAAAGTGGATCAAAAGACAGCTCTTCAAATGCTCCTGCTGGCCTAATGAAGTGCCTCAGGAACAGTGGTTTTGAAACAGTCCCCCCTGCACTCAGTGTCACCGTGGGAGAAGGGGGCCCATGGGGCAGGGCTGGTGTGTCACAACCTTGAGACGAGTGTGGGTGCTACATAAAGCTACGGGGGCTTTATTTTCCAGCACTAACAAGCATCTCTACCCAGATCTACACTGATTTTGTAGACAGTAAGGGTGCAACTGATGAGTCATAACCACAAATATTATTTATCAATTAGCGCAACTATAGTGCTAGGGCAAGAGTAACAACCACAGAGAAATTAGTGGAGGAAGTAGAAAAATGACTGGGAGAAACTTTGCCTGAAAGATGGGAAAGTGGGCATGAAATCTGGCAAAGCACAGCACAAACTGTTTGAGATTTGAAGGTACCTTGTATCTAGGTCTCTGACAGGTACCTCCATCCTCCACCACCCAAGCAGGATGGGCCACCAGCCTGGAGGCAGTGGCCTGCTTTCCCCGCTGTCCCAGCCTACCTGGCCAAGTGCCCCAGCCTGGCAAGCCGATGGGGCTGGGTCCCATCGCAGCTCACGCAGGTTTCGGTGCCCATGGGGAGTTGGCAAGGGTATGTGCCAGAGCGGACCTAAGTGGGAACAGATTTCCCGTTGATCCCGCCTGCGCTGGAACGATGTCTGAGGTTGATGAGGGCCTGTGGCGTTAAGAGAACAAAAAACCCTGCTGCCACCACGACTGCCTCCTTGCTCGCTCACTGCCTGCCTTCGGTTGACCTAGTTGAGTCACGGGGAAGACAGTGAGTGAGAGACATCCTGCGCTGTGGTTGGCACTGACGCTGCCTGGGGAGAAAAAGGTGCTTCTCCCGAGGGTCACTCCCTGCCCCACGTAGGCAAGGGGAGCAGGGGCAAGAGGTGAGTGCCCCTAGACAGGGCCAGTGGAATGGGATGGCTCTTGCTCACATCCATGGCACGCCAGCCCAGCCCTGTTCCCCGTGCTGCAGTCCAAAGGGAAAACTTGATTTCTCTTGCTCTGGCCACAGCGAGGGAGGTCGCTGGTGGCTCTCGCCCAGTTGATGGGTGGGAGAGCTGGTGCGAGCCGAAGGCACAGGCTGGGTGGTGGGGAAAGGAGCCGGGCTAGGGGTAAGTTACTGCAGGGACCTGGCTGGGTGCTGAACCCCAGTTCAGACACGTTAAGCAAGTTCAGACGTGTTCGCTGCTTGCAAGTCATTGCTTGGTGTGTCTTATCTGGCGGCTGCCCCTCCATGGGACCCACCCCAGGCAGCCCCGGGAGCCCCGCGGCAGCAGGACATGCTGACCCCCTCCCCAGGGCTGCTGACCCGGGGCAGCGAGGCAGGCAGTGCTGCCACCACCTGTGGCCCTCTCTGCATCCCCTGGGGAGTTGTGGCACAGAAAGCCTTTCCCGGAGGAAAAAACAGATTTATTATTATTGGCACTAAAAGTGACTCAGAACTGGGACGGAAAATTAGAGGCAAACTTTTTTTTCCCTTCTTTTTTTTTTTTCCTTCTGAAGTCTTTTTTCTGTGTGTGTGCAAACTTTTTTTTTTTTTTTGGTAGGGAAGAGGATCAAAGAGATAATAACCTCCCCAACACAGAACGGCTGGATTCAGGTTTGGATTGTTGTGGGCTGGGACAGAGCGTTAGGAGGTGGACCAGCAGGGAAGGGCTGCAGAGGCTGGAGCCAGGCTCAGCTCGTTACACCCCAGGGCAGCGTCCCTGGGGCCAGCTGAGGCTCTTCCCAGCTATAAAGACAGCAGGGCTGGGGCTGCCTCTGCCTGGGGGGTTGCCCAGAGCAGAGCTGGGGCAGCCCTTGGGGTGCTGTGGGTGGGATGCAGGCGAGCCCCAGCAGCCATGCCCCGACACCGTGGGGTGTTTCCACATGAGCTGGTGGATCTGGCCGCTGCAGCTTCCTCCCAGCCCAGGGCAGGCAACATGAAAGGAGAAGAAGTGATGTAAAAAAACCCAAGGTAACCTGGGCCCTTTCCCCCATCCCCAGTCTTGAAGGGAGCTGAGCATGTTGGCAGGGAAAAGCAGTGTCGGGGGATAAACTTTCTTCCTTGTTCAGACCTGAGTTATCTGTTGCATGTGTACTGAAGATGCAACTGAAAAAAAAAAAATCACTCCTTAAAAAGCTCTAAAATTACCTGCATATGCTAAAAAAAAAAGCAAACAATCCCTAAACACTGGATAAGGAAGGATGATTTTAACATGAAAAAGATGTCACCAAATCCCTGAGCTATAACTTACGGGTTTTGCAGTCTTGCAATTAAAATATTTTACAGTTGTTAATGCCAGTGTGGGAGCCTGTCCAGAGGGTTGTAGCTATCCAAAAGAAACCAAAAAGCAACTGATGCTCCAAGCATCTATTTAACAAGCGAGCTCTGGTGACATCGCGGGGGACAGGATGCTGCTGGGGGGGGCACAGGTGGTCATGCACCCCCTGGGTTACTGCATCTGCCTTGGTGAGGAACCAGCAAACTCTGCCAGTCTGCCCAGCACAGGGTGGTTGCCCAAAGGCACATGGGGCTCATTATGGGATGTTGGGAAAAGCCTTCTGACATTGTACAGGACTTACTGTGGGTTGTGTGGGGAAGGAGCAAACGGGGAAAGGGAGGGATCAAGGCGGTTTGGGGAGGAACCAGTGCGGGAAAAGGGGACGAATGGGACTGCTTGGATGCCTGTCTCGCCATGCCCTGCGCCTGATTGCTGCGGTGTGTCCTGTCTGCTTATTAAACTCTTTTTAGCTGTTTTCCTGGCGAGGGGCTCTGCCCGGTGTGCATGGAGGTGGGAGTGCCAGTGACGGGAGGGACAGCATGGGGCCCAGCAGCCAGTGTGCTGGGATGGCAGCAGCCAGAGAGACTGGTGCGCAGGTGGGTGTCTTGGTGCTTGAGATCGCTAGCAAGCCAGACCAGCTGGAAACTAGGATAAAAGGCTCAGGAAAATAAACTGGAGAGACTGTATGTCTGAGATCAGCAGCTGAATGAATTACATTGTATGTATATATTCTCTGCTAATGAGTTTTCATCCTGATTAGCCAGAGAGGGGAACAGGATGAGGCCACTGGTGCTGTCTGTGTGAGGGCTGTGCATTTTCTGCCTGTGCTGGTTTACTTGGCTGACTACATGTGTATGTGCCTATATAACTATATACACATATGTACGGGGGGTGTGTGTGTATACATTCCGTGTGGATGCAGACTCCGCTTCGTTGCTGGCCGGACGCAGGGACTCAGAGCCGCTGCAGCCTGACCTCTGTTGGGCTGCCAGATCTGGCAAACCTGAACACAAACCAACCTCAGCACAGGCTTCCCCAGTGAGAGGCTGGTGTGAACCCACACCTGCTTGCCTGCCTGCAGAGAGGTGGCCCCTCTCAAGCCCTCCTGGGGGGGTGGTGGGGGGCTGGCTGCAGGCAAGGGGGCCCCAAACACTCCCCTGAAGCCCAGCTGTGTTCGTGTCTTTATGGGAGAAATTAGACAGCGCTGTTTGTATTTTGCTTAAGGACTGGTGAAAGTGGCAGGTAAAGAAGGAAACAAACGTGGGTCAACTGCCGATATCGTCATGAGGGGCTGCCTGCTTGGCCCCCCGGGTTTTGTGCTGCCACACGCCTTGTGCGTCTGCCTGTGTCCCCTGGGGCTGGCAGCGTGACGGCTGCGTGGGAAGGGCAGGGATCCAGAGTCTCTGGGGGCTCTGACTGTGATCGCAGCCTTTGCGCTGTCCCCCGCTTTAAAGCCTTGCAGGAGCACGAGTGCTGCTGTGTGTAATACAGAGAAAACCTCCAGCTGGGATTAGTCATTTGAGGCTCTCAATGCTGCCTCGCAGCCCTCTGAACTGGTGCTGCGGAGGGGCTGGACGCACTCATCTGTAGAGCCCCTGCACGCACTGAAATACGTGGCCACGCGATGGCTGTGGGTGCCCCTGTCCACAGCACCCGTGGGCTGCTCCGGCGAGTGCACGTGGCCTCCTGCCCGCACTGACACAGCCCTGGGCAAGTGGGGCCCGGCTGCTTGTTTTATATTGGTAGGAGAATTATACAGCAGCTGGGAAATATTTCCTGCCCCAGCCGTGTTCCTGGCTTATGTCACAAAGATGGTGAAATTGGCATGAGATGAGCCTGGAAGCCTCAAGGACTATCTGCTGTGGGCAACTGCTTGGTTTCTGGGGGATACGGACCTTTTGTCACCTCACCCAAAAGTAAAAGATTAAGCCTGTGGAAGCCCTGTTGTAATACAAACTTTTCAACCATTCATTCAAGCTGCGTCTCATCTGGACAGTTCAGTCTTTTGTAAATAAAAGGAATAAAGAAAAAAACCTGAGAAATCTGAAAGCGGGTTGTCTGCCATGTTAAAGCAGAGGTGGGCACCAGCTCCCAGCACCCTCCCTCCTGTGGGATCTTGAGAAGGAAACAGTGATGCTGTGGGGAAGATCTCTTATCAGGACTCCTGCATCACCAGGGTGAGCATCAGGAGAATTTCCAAAGGTTTCAGATGCACATTTCCTAATATAGAAACTGTTAAGCTGGATGCTAGTGGTATATTTGGTGCTCTTTACAGTGAATCGACATGATTTGATTGCTGAAGAAGTGGTCAGAGCTTAAAGAGTAGTGGCCACAATCTGACCATAGTCAGTATGAGCAAAGGACAGCCCCAGCCAGTAATACAGTTATTAGATGTTTCAGAAGGACTAATATAAATTAGGGGAAATCACAAGCAAAACTGACCAGGTGGAAAGAAAAATAATTAAATGACTGTGAATGGAAAGTTAAAGAGCTCTTTCAGAAGTGTTTGAGAAGCAGTGAAGGAAGCACTTTAGCCAGAAGTTTAACCTGACAGCTGTGTTAAAAATAAGAAAACAACGTTCAGAAAGCAAGAAAAGGAAAGAGTTCATGTTGTCCATGAGGGAGATGCTATGAAACATCATGCTGGTCAACATGCTTTTGTTGACACCAGCTCTTGATTCAGTCTCTGGAGTTCCATAACTCATGGATAAGTCTTTTCTGACACAGCTGATGATGAGAGGCGGGTGAAGCGGTATGACATGCATCCTCGTTAGAAAAAGATGAGCGTGGCATTCCAAGAAAACATCTACAGAGGGATGAAGTGATTAATCAAGCAGGAAATGGTACTGCATGTGGGTCTTTCTTGCTGGCCTTGGCTGGGGCAGGAATGATGTCTAACCCTTCTCCACCTCTTTAATGCAATAGTTCGAAGTAAATGTAAGGCTATCACCACTGATTAAAAAGCACAAGTCACCCCAAGATGGAGAGACACATGGCAGAGGCTGGGGTTTGCAGAGCTGTTGGAATCTGCAGCCTGTCCCTGTTCTAGAAAAGTCACCAGCTCTTAACCCCCTGCTCTCCTTCCTGCAGTCTCTGCTTGCCCATCACCCATCCACTCATGCTTCACTCCAGCTATTTAAGGGAGCTAATACAAGGTAGTACCTCTGCCTGCAAGTCTTCCCCAAAACCCTGCTCACAATTCCTATCAGCATGTTTAGAAGAAGTGAACAAGTGAGAGACCCATAGGAAGAATCCAGAGCTGCAACAAATCCTTGTTTTCGGGAAGCATGACTTTGGAAGCATTTTTGTTGGCCATAAATACTCCCACAGGGTGATGAAGAGAAGCAGACAGGTCAATGATTACAGTGCTGGATAGGCAAGAGAAACCACTTCCTTCACCCTGAGCAGGGCTGTGTCTGGATCATCACCACCTTCGCATCCATCCTGCGGGTTTCTAACATCACAGGAATGACTTGGGAACGGAACTGGCTGAGCCGGGGAGCTCTGCAATACCAGCTGCATTTCTGAATGTCAGCTGGAGTTTATTTTTTTCCCCATAGTTTACCATTTCTCTTTACCAAAAAAATGGCAAAAGATATAATTGATTTTCACTCCTGATATCTTATGATATGATGGTATGGTACGGTGGGATTTCTGACTGAAACAGCTACTGAGGAAAAGGAAGGGAGATTGGTATGACTGAGTTCACCTTGACCTTTTAAGGGTGTCACAGTGAACACTTAGCCCCTGCCCACTCAGCTGATACTGCGGTAAATGAGGTCCACTGTGAGGAACAGAAGAGCGCAGTCCTCAAGGGCTCGCTGGAAAGAGATAATACTGAGGGCAAAGATTACCGCCGTCAATGGAAACTCTTCTGTCACGTCAAAAAGGGAGCAGCAGCTGATGTTGAGAAACCTATCAAGTATGGTGTGAAATGCGGTGGCTGCTAGCGAAGGGAATGTCACCTTTGGCTTGCTCGGAGGGCTGCGCTGAATGTCACAACGCTGCTGTTAAAAGCTGCTTTTAAATATGTAGCTCTTCCCCAGTCACTGTACCTGCTTACAGATGCCACCCAGCCTGTCCTGGGATGCTGAGCACACTGCAGTCCCTAAGCACCAAGAAAAGCCACCAGAGAGGGAAGTCCTAAAGCCCGACTTTGCTGTGCTTGGTGTAGCCAGAGCTCAGCACCACATCCTCTTGGAAAAAAGTCTTATCTTGGCCTGAGGACTGTGACAGCCAGGGAACACAACCCTGCACACAGCAGTGAGGAACCAGCAAGCTTCTGGAGGCGTGCCCTGGAGAATCCATGTGCCACTCAGCCCAGTGCTCCCATAAAGCTGCTTACTTGGAAAAATCCCAGTGCAGCACTCTGGGGTGAGGTACGGTGGGATTTACCCCAATGGTGATGCTCCTTTTTTGGGATCTCCTCACAAAATCCTGTCAATATTTTTGCTAGTGATTTCACAGCATTTTCACAATTTCCTTCTCTACTTTACACTGCCAAAAATAGCCTGACTAATATAAACGCCTCTCCACTGGCTCAGTGCCTCTGCTGGCAGAAATCCTTGACACACGTCAGCCAAGGAGTGCCTATAAGCAAGGGGCAAGAAAAGGCCACATGGAAGTGAAATCAAGGGTGAGGGATAGTTTGCATAGTTCAGGGACACTGGAGCAGGAATCCATAAACTTTTTAGGCAAAGTTCCTTGACTTTGATAAATATACCTGGCTTATTTACAAAATACTTTATTTCTGGACAGAAACATTAAACGGCAATAGCTGGGGCACATGCTGAGCAGCAGGACCTGGATGAAAAATCTTGCCTTTGTAACACTGCTTTTCCCTGCCTCCTATAAAACTGCAATGCTTCCTTTGCTATTTCCCACTGGTTTACTAAATCAAACCACATGACTGGTTATTCTTGAGGCAAAGGCAGCCTCGGTGGAACGTATGCAGTCGCACGCAACAGTAAGTTGTATTACTTGGCTGCAGCAATGCACAATTGCAGCAGCAGCGCTGTTCCCCTAGTCAGTAATTTATTCCAAGTGGAGGCCAAACCTTTGAATTACAGACAAAGACCACCAGCAAGAACCAAGAGGTCAGATCTCACCTGTGAGCATGTCCCCGTTCCTGCTCGGCTTGCCAGAGGGCCCAGAGGATCCCCAAAGAATCGCCAAGCACATTGCAGAACAGCAGGTCCAGGAGAATAAAGCATGTCCCTCCATTCTGCTGTCCTTCCAGTCAGATGTCCTTCCATTTTGATGTCCTTCTGCTTTGACAACAAACCATCAATAATCACTCAACCAGCTCCACTTCTGCTGAGCAGCAGTTTCATACAGAACATGCTTCATGAAAAAGCTTCATGAAAGAGAGAGTCAGCACTATCACTGACGGCACCGTGAATGCCCACAGCTATTCCTCTGCCCAAGAGGCTTCCTTGCCCCACAAGACAACATTAAGTTTTGTTCTTGGAAACCCACACTGGTGGCTGCTCGTTTCCTTTTTCCTTCTAGATGTTTACAAACTGTTCAGTTGGTTGTTTCACTGTTTTTCTGAGAAGTTAAACGTTCCTATACAGGTCTCCAATTCCTCCTTTTGAGGAGGCAAAAGCACTTTCCCAGAAAATGGGAACTCTGTTGAGGAGGGTGCCAGCAAGGGCTGCCAGACCTTGAGCAGGGGCCCCCACCTCGGGGCTCCCACACACAGGGTTCTCCCCACGGGCTGTGGTCAGCGGTGAGGATGCTCTTTGTCCCATCCCAGTGGCTGGAGCACAGCAGCACGGGGACAGTGGCAGGCTGGGCTCCGAGCTGCATCTGAGACCTGGTACAGCAATGAGGCTGCAGGATTCAGCCTTGACTGTGGCCAACACACTTTAGCCAAGGTTTTAAAACACATAGCTCCCCAGGCTGGGAAAGCCCAGAAATGATAGCCTAATGTAAGGGAGACTGGATTGTTGTCAAAAAAACCCCAAACAACCCAGCAAGCCATGCTACTGGTTAACTCTGGTTTCCTTCAGTCCTGGCTGGAATAACATTGCTTTATCTGCCACCGAGAGGCATTTCTTTGGAAAACTACTAAGTAACCAGGCTCTGCTGCAGAGCGCCAACAGGCTCACAAAGCCCTCAAAGCCACCTCAGCCTGCCAGCTTGCCCCATCACTGGAATGGCATGATGACTGCGAAGGGTTGAGGAAAACCCCCAAGAGACTCCAGCTTTAGGCTCCCTGTGGAAGAGCTACCAAAATAATTTGGATCAACACAGCAAATTTTGGCAGCTGCTGGGTGTGTGCAGCAAGCCTGCAATGCATCAGGGTGCCAAAGGCCAGGAAGATTTCCTCTAGGATGGAGAGCAGGGGCTCTGACAGCACATGTCTAAAGCCACCAAATTTGCATGCACGTTTTCGTATGCAAGGCAGGAGGCAATTAAACCCACAATAGATAGTCTGTGCATAGGTGTTTATGATGCCTCTGAATGAGCTGTCCTCTTTCCTGTTTCAGACACAATGCCAGATAAATTACTTGAAATGTAGCTTTTGATCCTCAGCACTGTTGGTCTTGTTAACCCAGGCTGAGCAACACTTGCACTGGGGAGTACAGAAATGATGAGGCAATTTCAGAAATACATATGCACACCCTCCGCCCACATTTTTTTTTTATGTGGGGCGAGGGTGTGCGTATGTGTTTCTGAAATTTATGGGTTTAGGAACAAAAGCAGTAGAAGATCCAGAGTTGAGGATGGAGCTGGGCGAGAGCTCGTGTCTGGTTCAAAGGCATGTACCCAAAATGTGAGAATTAACAGAATCACATGAGTTTGGAACACCTATGCTCAGCATCCTGGCATTTTTGCAGAAACTAAGCAGCAAATGGCAAACCCAAGTTTCCTTTCTTGGAGGGAGTCTGCAGGGCAGAACAGCCCATGTTTCTGTGATACACAGCAATGCCTGCTCTTCCAGGAAGACAGCCACGGCATCATGCTTGTGTGCTCTCGGTCTGTGATTCCCCGCTGAAACATGGACGAGCCCGTCGGTAGGCTGTGCAAGGCCTGCAGCTGGCTGCCTCTGCAGTCATTCGCTGGCAACTATCGCTACAGGTAGGAGCGCAGGTATGGGGCAGCCCTGGCCCCACAGCCCTCCTCCATGCCTGCCTCCTTCAGCCGTGGGGCTGCAAACGAGGGGGGTCTGGGCACGCTGCCCTAAGACAACCCCATGGCAGAGACCTCTTGGCACGAGGAGGCACGTGCTCAGGTGTTGTGTGGCCTGGACAGCCCTCTGAGCCTGTTTCACCTTTCCTGTGGGTCCAGGTCCCAGCTTCCTGACCACCACTGCCATCCATCTGCACTGCCGTGGCCGAGACCTCTGCCCATGGGGTAAGGACCCAGACATGGATTTGTTCCCCCCCAGGAAGCTGCTCTGAAGCCACATGTGAGATGTCCTCATCTCCAGAGTGTCTGTGGACTCCCCAGCACCACCAAACCCCTTATGGATGAACACCAGGGCTGTGAGCAGGGTGAGTGTTTTTCTGGGGACCTTTTAAGCAAGCATCTAGACATGGCAGGCTGCTGCAGGTCCATGGGAGCAAACAGTTTCCTTCTTCACACCACCCAGCCTCAGCAGGTCTCTGCAGCACCGCACCGTACAGTATTGCTTCACTCCTCTGCAGTGCTTGGCCAAGCCCAAGCCCAGTCACAGTCGATGCTGAGCTTGGTTGGGGCTGCACAGGCTCCCAGGCGCTGTGTGACTGCAACATGTTGGAGTCCTGCCTCCAAACTCACCCTCTGAATCAGAGAGAAGTGCTCGGTGGCAGTGCAAACTCTCCTGTCGTATTTCTGAACGAGCAAGGAGGATTAAGGTTGTTCTGAGGTCTCTCATCAGGCTGAGGCTCAGCCGGGGGTTCCAGCACGCCCTGGTGAGTGGTCGCCAGTGAAAGTGGGACAAGGATTTCCATGCACTCAAGAACTGATGGAAAATGTGAAAGCTGAGCCTTCTTCAGTAAGTTTCCATGACTTTTGGTTTACTCTTGAGACAAACACCAGAGAGTATTCCTGCCTCAATCCACCAGCTACTGGCAACTCAAGGTTATTTTTCAAGAACAAGGGTGGCGAGCATGCGGTCTCCTCACGGCAGGTTGCTTACCCAGCTGCTGTACTCCCCCCTTCCTTTGGTGTATGTTCATAGGAAATATCCTTGCCTAGATGGAAAAAAACACATGAAAAAACATTACTTCTGTTTCCTCTGCATGCAGGGTACAATGCTTGTCAGGACATGTGCCTTGTGACAGGTTGAGAGAGTAGTTTTGGGGAAGGGAAACTTTCTGACAACTCATCCCTGAATGACAGACAGACAATAGCACTCCCAATGGGCTTGATCCTCACCGGGAGGAGGCAGCACCTGACTTCAGTCACGATATGCTAATTTAGAACAGAAAAAAAATCTAGCTAAAAGAGCAGTGGAAAGAGCAGTGCTGGACTGCCCTCCAAAAGGATGCAAAGCCTGTCACTCCAAATAAGCACAGGAGGTGGTCCCTGCTGCAGACAACTGACATTAGCAGCTCCGTGCGTCACAAGCCAAAGTCACAAGAGGACCAAGCAAAGCGGGTGTGCAGTCCTCTTCCAGGAGGGAAGCCTGGATGGCCCGGAGGTCCTCTCTAAGTGTGTTCCCTGGTCTGCAGGTTTCAGTGTGTGCAAAAAAGGATCTTCCCTGAGCAGTTCTCCATTTTCTCCCTCTTAGGCTTCATGCAGCATCCCATGGCTTTAAAGCCGGAAGACAAAGGTGGAGAGAAATGGAAAGTGTGTATTTTCTCTCCCATTTGTGCTGTCCACCTGTCCCACGTCCCTTCCTATTTATTGCTTCTGTACAGAAAGAAGATTTCAGCTAATGCGGGAGGGAGCCAGCCCTGTAAACACCCCACCTGAGGCTGAACAGAAAGATGAGAGCTCTTACTGACAAAAGGCTGAGTGAAGACAAGCACTGTCCACCCGTCATTTAGCTATTGTTGGAAACATCACATATCAAGACATCAACAGCTGAAGCTATGAAAGATATAAACACATCCACTTTCAAAGGCCCTTACTCAAAACTGAACTGGGATGCAGTAAATCATCCCCCACATTCACACACACACACAAAAAAAAAAAAAGAAAAGAAAAAGAAAAATTAAAAAGAAAAGAAAGAAAGGAAGGAAGGGGAAATTCAGATTAGTCACAAAGAAGTTCCCCCGCCTGCTTCTCTGTGTGCATAAAGCAGTCTCCTGAAGGCACTGTCTTCACTTCATCTCTGCTCCTGGAACAGGAGCATCCAGTTCATCTGCCCCCTGCTCCTCCAGGCTCCTGCTGTGCTCCTGGCCCCTTCTCCAGCAGCTGTTGGCAGGTGGCTGAGATGGAAGAACAGTCAGATGTAGAGCCAAGAAATCAAGACCACATGGGTCACAAAAGGGAACCTGCAGAGGATGAGTGGAAGAGCTGGCAAAGAGGACAGGTTAGGAACACGCTGCACCTCGTGTCTGCAGCTGCTCAGTGGATATTACTGCTTGCCTGCTTGATTTACCTTGGTATAGATTCTCTGCAAACTTCAACGGTAAGAGCTAATGTTCAACCCATTGTCTGTTGGCCTGTAAAGCTTTGTGTAGGGTTTATTTGATATTTCTTTTTAAGAAAGAAAAAAGCATTTAGATTTATCCCCATTCAAACCACAAATTTTTAATCTTTCCTTAATGACTTTAATTCATTTTTTTACATTGTGTGTCCTCAAAACAACATCTACTATTGCCCAGTGCATGGTATGGGGGCAGGTTGTCCAGAGGGGAATGGTTCCAAGAATGGTCTTTGCACTGGCCCATGGGGGAGGGAGGCCTACCTCCCTCCTGCTCCCTCCCCTGCTTGCATTGACTCGTGTGTATTTCCATTTAATTAAATAGGATCATCTGGGTGGATGTTTGCTTTCAAGAAGTGCATGTGGAGGAATCAGAACCCGGGTTGCTCATATACATCTCCTGTACTTTTTAGAAGTACTACTATATGTGCAGGTAGATATGTGAGAAAGCAAGCTAGCTTGTGACAGCTCTGAAACCCAGGGCTCTCAGCCTGCACACATACTGGGCTTTAGGAGTAGTCATCTATATCTGCAGAGGACATTGCCTGTGGGTGTGTATATGAGAGAGAGAAAGGCTGATGTGGCCAGAGAGAGTTTCGTGTACATTTAACACCACTGCAAAAAATATAAATAACAAAGACTCTTGAAACTCAAAATACCGTAGCAAAATTCACAGCAAATATGTTTGGCTCTTTCACATGTTTTCAGGCTGGTGGATTGTCAACAACCTTTCACTGCGATTTCAGTGTCTCTTCTGCACTAGCTACTTCTCCTCCTACATCTTCTCCAGGAACTGTGTACCACTTTAAAGTGTGTTGTTCTTCTTCATACCAGAGTTCATTCTTTCCTCCCACTTACTTAGACGTGGCAGAGAAGCAAGCAGGCATGTAACCATGCAAGGGAGGGATGGCCTCATGCTCTGTGTCCCCTGCTGTTTAACAAAAACCCTTGTGCCCTGTGCAAGTTTCACTGACCTGAGTCTCACAGTGGTTATTAAACTGCAGAATGACGAGCCTGGTAACAGTGAAAGATAACACTTTTCTTTCAGTTCAGTCCTCCTCTCCTTCCACTACTTTGGGAGAAAGGAGTTGTACTGGAAGCCAATGGAGAAGGGCAAGATATCACACTGCTCAGGATGCAGAAGCCTCTCCTGGGTCACAGTCTGGTTGTGACTCCTCAGCTCTCAGTATGTCTCCCTTCTGTAAAAACGTTAACTCAAATCCTCCTCCAGAGGAAGGTGGCAGGGGCTGGCGCTGCTGCCTGTGAGCCTTACAAACCCAAGAGAGCAGCAGCTGAGGAGGGGATACGATACGTGCCTGGAGTTTCCCTTCCTCAACAGAAACAACTGAAACAGGGTGCTCAAGGAGCAGCAGCTGCTGCAGATGAGAAGTCCAGGACCCAGGAGTCACCAGAGAACCTTTTTGGTTTAAACACTTGCTAACTGCAGGCTCAGAATGTGTTTCTGTTATTTTAAGCAGATAAGCATGGTGTGCTGTTCTGACTGCACCACGCTGTGCAGGAGTGGTCTCACGGGCTGTACACGGGCATTTCATCGCACTGGAATGCCAGGGCTCAGTGCGAGCCCAGGAACCCACCACAGAAATGTCTACAGAAAAGGCAGCAGTACTAACCTGACTTGACTCTTGGGGCAGTTTAGGGAGATGTAGGGAAGCAGGGGCACAGCAGCATCTGAGTGGCAGGCTGGGAACGCTGGTCTTGGGGAGCAGCTGAGAGGCTGCCCTTCTTCTTGGGAAGACTGTCTCCGGCTCTCCAGGGCTGGAAAGTGCTACACTAACTTTGATAGCAAGACAGCAGCTGTGTTTTTTCATAGCAAGACCGTATTTGATTACTTTCCATTGTTCTCACAGCTCCTAAAAAAAGCCCTTGGACTCTTCTGTGAAAACATAGCTCAAACAATGTTACAGCACGTGCTCAGGAAGGTCAGTGTCTGCAGCTTAGACCATGCTTAATAAAAAGGGAGAGTGATCTGGTTTCTGCCATGGTGCCACCTGGAGAGCAAACCTCAGCTGTGATTTCCAAATGAGCAAGTTAAAAAAATACAAGGCAGTGATAGCCTGCTTTCACATCTGCAAGGCTTGTGAATTCCCACCTCTGCTGGAATTACCTCTTCTGGCCACACCAGCTGGGATCAGGCCATGGGCAAGCCACTCACAGGTGTGATCGGGGGTGTGAAACCCTCTGACGGTGAATGCATGGGACGTAAAAGCCTTGAGCAGCTGTTGGGAATTCAAAGTTTTCTAGTGATCTGTTATAGGTTGGTTTTGCTTGAACAGGGCAGAAAAAGGTGTAGGAAGAGTAATCATGCAGAGGTTTAATGTCAATAAGGAAGATATGGCCATAATCCCAAGACCACCTGGTGTGGAGAAGGTACAACGCTCTTCCAGTGCACAGTTGTCTGCAATCCGTATGACACAGGGAGTCGGGTACATGATTGCAGCAGTCCTCACAACCAGTGTGTATTGCTACAGTCCCCTGAGATTTGTGCTTTGTGCAGTACAAACCTATTCCTGAAACTTCTGCCACGTGGCACAGACACAATGTCCCAAGACAAGAGGCAGTCTCATGTCTGGGGAACCAGAACAGGTGAAAATGATGTGGAAACTCTGTAAATGATACAAGGAAATCTGAAGCAGTTGGTAAGAAGCACCTCTGTGCCCTCAGCTCTCCTGGCATCCTTTCCCACATACCATTAGAAGGCAGAATACAGAAAGAAGAGTGACTAACTTTGTTATTAGCTTGTGGACATCCTTCCAGTCCTACAGAGATGTTCTCAGCAGAACATACTACTAGATAATTGCAAAGTGCTTTGAGATTGTGCAGTAACTGTTAGAGATACGTAATACAGGTAACGTGCATTAGTGACAACAGGGCTGACATTCCTACTATTGCTACAAGTTTGTCACCCAACCTGTCTGTGTTTGATGTGCCTGTTCACCAGTGGCCAGATCAGACAGGTTGCAGTGGATGGTGTTTGTCCTCAGAAGCCCAGTGGTTCTGTGCTTTGCTGTTATCTTGTTGGGAAACCACCTGGAAATCCCAGCTGCCTGAACCAGAGTGAAATGCTCGTGCACTTGGGTGCCTTGAAAAAGAGTAAGTGTAAGACTCAAGCTGCTGAGGCGGTGGATAGGATCAGTAATGCTGATAGTTCCACCGGAGCCAGTGCGCAATAAAAGCTTGTATTTGGCAGCTGAACCCAGCCTTGCCAGTGGAGGAAGGGGCAGAGCATCAGCTGTGGCAGCACTAGAGGGTGTCAGAGCGGACCTTCCCCACCACCAGGACCCACCTCACCCTCCAGCACACAGCAGCCTGGCTCCAGCTTCCTTCCCCTGCCGCTTGCCTTTACCAGCGCCCAGCACAGAACCTGCAGATGGGCATGTCTCTGCTCACTCTGCGCTGCTACCAAAACCTTCCCTGTGCTCAGTGAAGGGGCTGCTCTGTTCCTGTAACAAACGCATGAGGTCAAATACATGAAAGTCAGGCCAACGCACATCCCACCATCCCACCTTTTCCCTTAGGAAAGAGAAGAGCATGGAGCAGCAAGCCTAACCTTTCATTCTTTAAGCTAGCAAAACACTGAGGACTTGTGGTTGTGTGGAGACTGTAGATTTGGGCCTTCTGTGGTTAAGATGAGAGATGGGTTTGATGCAAAGTTCAGATCTATACAGAAGCTTGGTGTTTTGTGTCTCTGATCAGTAAGATACATGCTTCTGTATTTGCGTTCAGTTTTTCTGTTACACTCATAAAATGCAAATCGATTTTAAACATGTCTTAATGCATTTCTACGGGAGCCACAGAGACACACATCTAGTAACAGCCTGTAAAAGATCCAAAGTAGAGGGAACCGTAAGGCCAGAGCCACCTCTTAGTACCATGCAGGAGGAGGGTGAGACAGTGGGGACATGTCTGGGTCCCAGCTCTGCAAACTGGCACCCCTGGCTGTAAGTCAGACTCGGGGGGGTCAGGCAGAAGAGCCTCTACACCCCAAGGTCCTTCCTCAATGTTTGGTCTGACTCAATTACATTTACCAGGGTTTTTTTCTAAACAGGACCAACACTGCCTGGTATGTTCTGGAGGGCTCAGCACTGGGCTGGAAGTCAGACTGGCTAGGAACCACTCTATTTTATAATAGAACCACTGTATTTTATAATAATGATAAAGAATCACAGAATGGTTTGGGTTGGAAAGGACCTTAAAGATCATCCAATTCCAAATCCCCTGCCATGGGCAGGGACCCCTCCCACCAGACCAGGTTGCTCCAAGCCCCGTCCAGCTTGGCCTTGAACATTTCCAGGGATGGGGCACCCACAGCTGCTCTGGGCAACCTCTGCCAGTGCCTCACAGCTCTCATAGTAAAGAATTTCTTCCTTAGATCTAATCTAGATCGACCCTCTCTCAGTTTAAAGTCACTTCCCCTTGTCCTATCACTACATGCCCTTGTAAAATGTCTCTCTCCATCTTTCCTGTCGGCCTCTTTAGGTACTGGCAGGCTGCTCAAAGGTCTCCCCGGAGCCTTCTCTTCTCCAGGCTGAACAACCCCAACCCTCTTAGCCTGTCTCCATAGAAGAGGTGCTCCAGCCCCTCTGAGCATCTTCATGGCCCTCCTGTGGACTTGCTCCAACAAGTCCATGTCCTCCTTATGTCGGGGCCCCCGAGCTGGGCACAGCGCTCCAAGTGGGGACTCAGGACAGCGGAGTGGAGAGGGAGAGTCACCTGCCTCGACCTGCTGGTCACGCTGCTTGTGATGCAGCCCCGGATACGGTTGGCTTTCTGGGTTGTGAGTGCACATATAAAAGCAAGTAAAGCGTAGCTGGCTAGTAGCAGTCGTGCCAGCTGAGGCTGTCTGTGATGCTTTTGGAGATACAGTCCTGGCTTCGAAACAAAAGCAATAGTGCAGCGGGAAGGGACCCTCCTGGTGTGTTAACAAGGATTTCTCTTCTTTTCTTTCAGCCTCAGAGTGACATAGTGCAGTGGACCCACATCCGATACACAGGTGGGTGGACATTAGGGCAGGGGGCACCCAGGCAGGGCTCACCAGGCCCTTCAATGCTGCCCCCGGCCCCCAACGAGCACTGGTACACCTGCCATGCTGCCCCTGTACAGCAGCCGCTACCGGAACCGCCGCTGCCCGCCCCCCCCCCCCCCCCCAACAACCCTCAGGAGAGCTCCTGGCTCTGCTGGAGCACTGCCTCGGTTACTGGACGGCTCCCAGCTCCCCAGAGCATGTCCTGTGGGGGCTCCAGGGATGCCCATACCCCTGGAACACTTCCCTGGGACCCGGGTGGCAGCTCCAGCTTCCTTAGGTTGCAACCCCCCAGTACTGCAGTTCCCCCAGAGGGCTCCCCCCGCCCCTGGGAGGGCTCCCAGCTCCCTGCTCTGCTCTGCACCCACGCATGGTCCCCGCAGCGTGCCATGGTGGCTGGTGGTCCCTAAAACGCCAGAGGTTTTTAAGTGCTTTTTGTCACAGCAATGGCTATTTCTTCTGATGGAGGAAGGTGCCAGGAGAGCTGTCTTGGGAGAGAGGGGCCAAACCTGACCCAGTGCTGTAAGGGGCCAAAACCAAACAAAAGGGATTCCCAAAGCAGAAGAAACCTGAAAATCCACACAGATTTCTGCAATCCTTACCTATCTACTAAAACAAGCTTTCACTCTGTGAAAGAACAAGAAGAGTATTTTTGAGAGTTTACTGAGTACATGCGATGTGCTCTTGGGGTATTTCTGAAACAAGTCAACGATTTCCTGATTTATGAAAAATGTAAATGATTTCCTGGGGAAGAGCGAACAAGTGTACGCACGGTAGCAGAAATAGCAGTGCTCTGCATGCTGACCAATGACATACCTCAACTATAGAAGCAAATACTAAAATTTTTAATTCGGTTTTAATTTCAGTTAATATTGTAAAGTAACAATGAACCTAACCTAATAGAAGCCTATGTTCTTAGAGAAGAAGCTTTGAGAAATTTGGCCTCAGCCCAGAGAGGCTGTGCTTCCTACCTTCTGGGTCCAAGAGGTTTCAGCTGGTGTGCCAAAAACCCAGGAACACAGCAGGGAAACATTCCCAGCACAGCCCTGGGAACTGTTACTGCTCATTCCAAGAGAAAACCTTTCATGATAAGTTCTGGTTTAACTTCTCCTGACTCTGATCTGTATTAATTTGTTTCTTCCATTTCTGTCTCTACACTGTTTTTTTACCCTGTCTTCTATTAAAAAAACCCCACAACCAAACCCAAGGGCAAGGACTTATGTTAGCAGCATGTTCACTGAAAGCACTTTTTCACTTCCTTCCAGCTCTGCACATTTTCCCTCTTACTTACTGTCTTTATTTTCTTTTTTTTCTAGGAACCAAAGCTTCCTAAACCCACAGAGATGCTTTACTTACATGTCTGTATTTTAAGACAGACAGACATACAGTAAATATATAGTGCATAAATAGAAACTTGGAGGAATAATTCATACAAACTGGAGTTGTAGTCCAAAAGGCACAGCTTGCTCAGGAGCAGGGACTTGGAAACTTCTATTGTAGATGATGACTGTCTAGAGTAGATGATATTCTAGCTCTGGTCTGCCCTATTCTCTAGTTCACTCTCTTCCTTTCCTGTATTTTCCCCCCATTCCTGCAGTCAGTTCATATAAAACAGCCCATTTCCAAGATGACACTTGTCATCATGGAATCATCTTCGCTTTTTCCATCCCAGGTAAAAGCGTGAAAGGAGTAGCCATGAACCTCACTGCTGAACTAGGCTCTATTCAGATCAGAAATGGTTCCATCATGATCACCTGTGATGGCCTCTACCTCGTGTCCTTGAAGGGCTGTATCTTTTTCTCTGACCTGGAAGAGGAGGACTTGCTGAAGCTGACACTGCAGAAGACGGGTAAGGCGACCAGCTTGGCCCTTTGGGAGCAACCTTTCCAGGACAGAGACACTCCAGTAAACCTCACCACAGTGCTCTACTTATTTCATGAAGATAACATCACCCTGTTGACCAACTCTGACGCCACCATCAAGGATTTGTCGTTTAGCCTTTTGTTATTAACTCCCTTCACTTGCTCGCTGTAGAAGATGACGTATTAGATGTAACGTGTAAAGTACAGCCTTTCCTACCCATCCATTTGCCTGCGGGCATTTGCCTCAGCTGGAGTGCAGAGAAACTACAGTGCAAACGGGCTTTACGTAGTGCATGCCATGTTCATCTCTTTGGAGCGCCGTGCAGCTGTTCTGCTACCTAGGATTGATCTTTCTACCACTGGAGAAAGGGAAGTGTGGAGCCCTTGAGGAGAACAGAAATGAAAGCCAAAGACAGTCACCTAAGCTTAGCTCATATGCAGAGGCCCTCTGGGTTTCTCTGTTTACTTGACAGTATCTGTATATAGTACAAATACACTGTATATTTGCTAAAATAGAAGTCTGGTAAATCAGGAAGATGCCTCAAGTGTCTTGAAGCCATTTGGAGAAGGAGGAGAACAGATCTGCTCAACAGCCCTTTGCCTGGTGAGGCAGGAGACAGGGAAGAAGTGGCAGGGGATGCCTTTGCAGTGGTCCAGGTAAATGCTTTCTGACAGGTAAAGGCCACGAGAGGAAGGCGGTCTTTTGAAAGAAGCTGACGGGACTGCACTAGACAGCAGACACACAGGCCCTGCAGTGACTGTGAGGTTTTTAGGAGCAGCTTTTAAGAGCGGAGGTGCACTGGCTCTTCCAGCTATCTGCAGACTGCTGAAGCCTGAGCCAAGGGAGTATCTTCTGGGACATTTACATACTGATACCGGCTCTTGGAGGTGTTAAGTTGAAGGAGAATCTCCTTCAAGCACACACACACAGACTGGCTTGACCCAAAAGTGATCCAGGCACATAAAAGTTTGGAAAACCATGAACACTCCGGATTTGGTGGGTTCCCTCTAATGGACCAAGTGAAACCTGCAGGTCTGTGCATCCTTTCCTCTGGGAGGACTCAGACGGTTCCCCTGAGCCTCGCAGTAGACCTTGTCATACAGGTATGCACCACCAGAGATTCACAGGCACCACCTCCACGACGCGCCTGTGTACCCATGCGCACCCTGCCTGGCTCCTGCTGAAGTCAGGCTGCTCTCAGCAATCCTGGTCCCTCTTCTCATTACAGCACGTGGCTGCTGTGGACAAGTCCAGCCCTGCCCACACTTGCAGGCAGCACGTGAACTGTATTTTTGGTTCAAGTGGGGCAGATTTCAAGAACAAATTGACTACCTGGCTGTACACTGCAAAGTCTTTTGTTAAAATTATTTATGTATTTATACTATAGGCATAAGAATGTTACTTCATATTTCTTAGAGACACTGGGAAGGGTTCAGACTTCGTGCTGTGGGCACTAAGCTCCTCTTTGCAGATGCTCCCAGTGCTCCAGGGTGTTCCTGCTACACAGGCACCAGCCACACTGCTGCCCACCTCAGCTGCTGGCCTGACCTGCTCCTGGCTGAGCACTCCGGTGGGCTCAGGTGCCAAAGGCAGTTAAGGAAATCTTCCAGGCCTTGGTGAGCTTTTCCATACGCTTTACAATATTGTTGGTGGATTTTATGAACTTCCCAACCTGGGGCAGGGCCACAGGCTCAGGGGAAAACTCAGTAGCTGAAGCAGTTATTCTTGCAGTGCCCAGAAGCACCTTTTTCTCATCTCAGGACTGAGAAGCTGTGGGCTGACTTGCATCCACAGGATGCTCCTCCCCAGCTGCAAGGGGCATTTTGTGCTTTCACCTCTGGCTGCTCTGCATGCCATCAGGACAGAAGGCAGCTGCACCCTGCCCCCAAGCTGGGGATTGTCATCCTCCCCTGCTGAAGTGACAATTAGCTTCCTAAAAGCTAATAAAACTTCCCTTTGTAACTGCTGGGCATGTAGTGTCCCTTGGGGATGGGGGGGTGATTTATACATTCACTGTGTTTCAGCAGACATTTTCACTGGTATGAAAACTATATGAAATTTTTACATACTTTCTTTTTTTTACAGCTCAGCTTGAGTTTCAGTTCTCCCCAAGGGTGTGCAGGGCTGGGGCTTCCTGATGTGCAGGGCTGGCTGTGTCAGTGGTGTGGACAGGTGCGCAGGACAGCAAGAAAGATTAAGCTTAAGCAACAGGAATGGATTTGTACCTTGGAAGGGTGCACCCTTTCTTCTTGTTTAGAGCAGGAGAGGGCATTTCACACACTGATTCCCCTGCACTTTTCAGGCTGAACTAGACTGACCTACATATATACATGTAGATGCACTTGTCTTGAAATAAAGATTGAAACAATTCAATTCCTGAGATTATTTACTTGAGGGACTGACTCTCCTCACCAGTAAGTTTCCATACCATCAGCTTCCATTTGTATCTGGTGACCCCTTCCTCTACAAGTCTCTTTGATATGAAAAACATTAGTTTTTCTTATTGGGGTTAATGCCTTGTAGGAGCTTGTAGGTGGTGCTAAAGCCACATCTTACAGCTTTGTTCAACGAGGTCGGTGCACTGAGGTTTTAGGTCACCCCTTGAAGCTCATTACAGCTGGAGGTGTTGCAGTGCAAGGCTGGACAGTTTCTGCGGACAGTCCCTAACGCTGGAGGGACAGTGCGTTCCCCTTCCTGTGCTTATTGCTACTGAAATGGGACCTGAGACCCATTTCACAGAATCATCAGTCATCCACTTTTCAGTCATCAACTGGGGATTACTGACTATTCTACGATTTTAAAGCAATCTCCACCACTGCTGTGTCTTGGGTTTAACACAAACTGCTGCATAAACTACAGAGGTGGCCACTGTGTCTTCCTTCCCTTCTCTCTCCTCTTTCCTACCTCCCCACTCATGTAAAGCAAGGGACAGGGTGACCAAGCTGACGTAAGAGCCACAGTCACCCCTGGGGAAGGAGTCCCCCCCTACTGCACCCATCAGAGCCATGGGGCTCTTGCTTTCCAGCCAAGAAGAAGCTATGGAAGGTGGTGCAAAACAGGATGGGATGGGACCTCCTCCTCTTTATGTGGATTACGCGAAACAAGAACAAAGGATGGGAAACATTTAATTTAAGCTCCTTTCATGCCCCTTCAAAAGTTACCTCCTTCTCTACCACACATGGTCACGCATAACAGTGAATAATGAGCCTGCGGTTTTTAGACACCACTTAAATTTCATCAGCTAGCATGAGTCACAGCGGTTGCCTGGCTGCTTCACTAAGGAGAGAACAAGAAAGCTGGAGTGTGCCTGGCAAAGTGCAATCGATCCCACTGCTGTAAAGCTAGCGCTGTCCAGCTCAGACAGCAGAAAGCACAGGAATTTAGTTTCCATATTCAAGTATCAAAATGGGAAAGTACGGCATGAAATCCAACAGTCTCCTGCAGTAACTGGTTGGGAAGGTTTGACTTATTGGAGTTTTCTCAGCAACATCCATAACTTCACCCAGCAGAGCTGTTCTCTGAGCTGACAGTTGGTTTTCCAAGGGGTCCAGACCAGCCCCAGGGATGCTTGCTTCCAGCCATGTGGTAGTACACCAAGTAAAGCAAATTAAGTAACACTGAGGACTGGGAGGAGGGGGGTTGGTACCAGGCCAGAAAGGCACAGTGGCAAGAGAGCTGCAAAAGGATTTATCATTTGCCGTTTGCAGCCCTGTATGGCCTAAGGCCAGGGAGGATCAAAAGGCTTATTCACTCAGTTCTGTAAGCTGATGTGGAAGGCTGTAAAGGGCTAGCGATCCAGGCAGGCAGAGCACAGGCTGAAGGCATGTCTCCCCATGAAGGTGCCAAGCAGTGAGCTCACTTGCTGGCAGCTGCTCGCCATCCCAGGGCAAAACATAACCTGGTGGCACCCCATGTGCTGTGCCGGCAGGGGCTCGCTGTGCTCCCCACACCAGGAAGCAGGAACCTGAGGACTAGAAAACCCCCAGGCCAAGGCAGAGGGGGCAGTGGGGCTGGCTGGCCTGCCCAGGGGAGCTGAGCATGGGGAAGGACACTGGGCAGAAAGCCAGGCAAGCACAGGGAAGGAGAGCTCAGGAGAGACGCGATGCTGCTAGGAGGTTGTGCTTAGGACTTTGGGACCACAGGGTAGGGCAGATGGAAGACAGGACAAGAGATATTTCTCCTGTGAGCCCATGCTCAGTGAACCAGACCTCTGCAAACACCTAAACACAGCCGCTACCTCCTCAAACACCCATTTCCCGCTCTTGATGTAAAGCCTCGCACAATCATTTTTAAAAAATGACAACTGGCACCATCTGCTCTGTAATATGGCACACATCTTAATGAGACAAAGTTGTCCCAAGGCGATTACAAGCTAGAGCTGCTCACCAGCACAACTGTGCTCCTGTTCCTGGGCTTGCACTTTCTCCTGCCTTTGCAGTTTGCTGGGGCTGGTAGTCAGCCAAGGCACCAGTGTGTGGAGCCGGGTCTCTGGCCAAGGTGCTCGGGTGGTCCAGTGTTTGGAGACTAAATAGGACAAGGTTTGGGGCAAGATAAATCTTGATGTGGGCACAAATGTACTTTCCTAATAATTACTTTCATTGTTTGCTCTAAGGCAAAATTCATACCGATTTACTGGCAATCCAGAGAACTGTTTCATTTATTTATAAAGAAAGAATTGGTATTGAACACACCTCCAAGAATAAACAAACTTTTAACCCAGCATAGGATCTGATTCATAAAGTATACAGCAGCGCTCCAATTTCATCAACAGCTAGATCCCTGAGACAAGATATCACTAGCGTTACCTTATGGAGTTCAAAGGACTCACTTCCCTTTGTCTCATTTTATTAATTTAAGGTTTCTATTACTGCCAGTGTCTGCTTGTTGGGCTTACTGTCACCAGCACAGAAAGTTAGCAGGGTGCATACATTCAGTGGGAACAAACAGATGAGATTTGGTTTCAGACTTTTTCGGGGGTTATGCCCAAAACATTTTGAACCATCGGTTGATCTGTTTCTCCCTTCATCACTTCCCATAAGACCCAGAGTACATTAACACAGCTGCCAACAAGAAACTTATTTACTGTTTCATATGTTCCACTCTTGACAATATGAAGGACTAATTCTGGTGGCTACTCACCAGCTCTGAAAAGCCTCCTGCCCAGATCATACAATATCTCCAGCAGTATCCACCCTTTACAAGAAAAGATTTGCTCCAGCTTGCATAAGAAAAATATCACTGCATCCCAGTTGGTTGCAGTAACTTGAGTCATCTCTCCCAGGTATGCCTCGGGTTAGGCTTGATTCTTTTTACAAGATGTGTCCTTTCTAGAATCAGAGGCAGGCGCTGCCTTCCCATAGCAGTACTTCACGGCCCACATGCTGAATCCTGATGGCTGTGCTGACTGTGCTCTCGCAGATGCAGCCAGAGACCTCAGCTGCCCTGTACCAGAAAGCAGCCAGGGCTCTCTTCCTGGCTGTTCTGGGTACAGTCACAGACACTCATGCCTTTTGCCTGGGTTTTTGTAAGAATAACAGCAAATAAAGTAATAGCAGAAGGAGAGGTAACCCTCCACCAGCCCTTCAGACCTTCCGAGGTGTCTCCATGTAGTTTGGATCAGACAAACTGTGGCCATCAGCAAGGACTGTGCCACAGGAGGGGATGGCCTGAGCTGAACACCAGAGTCACTGATCTCGAGAAGAACACCATAAATACTCCAAGATTTTACATCAGTGCAACACTGCTGTGTACAGAAAGCTGTCAGAACCAGAGAAGGGGCTGAATCAGTAACCAAAACCTGTCTTTAGCGGAAACAACCTCTTTGTATAATTAACATCTACCATGCTTCACGTTGTAAACACAGCTGACCAAAGGAGCAGAGACAAAATCACCAAAAACCAGCTCTGTGGCCACAGCCAGGTGCAGAGGTAGACAAAGCTACAGAAGGCAGGATAGCTGCCTGCGGCTAAACCCATTCACAGATAGCTCAAAGGAGGTACCTTGGCAGCAGTAAAGGCAAAGGACACCTAGCCAGGAAAGGTCTGAAGGTTTTTCCATGCAGATTGTGAAGGCTGCTTTGCCAAGAGACATGTGGCTCCTCCGCATGTGTCAGGGTGCAAGCTCTTGATGTGCAGAAGAGTGTTCCCCTCTGCGGCTGGGAGCAGCCTGCTCACCACTGGCTGGCACTGCTCCTGCACACAAACTCCCTAGGACAGCAAGTTTTAAAACCCAGGGAAGCTGCAAACACAGACCATATATAATAAGACCAGTAAGCACTGTAATCAGCAGGTTGGTGCTGCAACAGAGCATACAGACAAATCTGCAGCCTTCACTAGAAATGGATTCAGAAGGTCATACCTTCCCAGCCTTGAAAAAAATGCTGTTATAGAAACTGGTTGCTCATAAGGTGAACATGCAGCAGGAAGCAGCAGATGGTTCTCCAGCTTGAGAGGTCTGTGAATGAAGCTGGAAGGAGAGTAGAGAGAAGAGCCTGGCAGTGCCAGGGGCCACAGGCATCTCAGGGACTCTGCCCTGGAAGGCTGTGGGGATGGACGTCCTGTCAGTGTTCAGGGTCCTGCGGCCAGGACAGTATCTTGGCTTACCAGCACCCTGAGGCCAAGTGCTAATCCATACAGTGTCAGAGCAACAGTATTACAAATTACTACACGTCATACCAAGAGGCTGTAAAATCACATGGGTTTAAATTAGAATCCATAAGACATCAGGAAAGAGCACAGCTCTCTCTTAAGTAAGGAAAGATGCCCAGATAATGATCTGTTGAGGGTCATCTGCATAACTGGTTAATGTGCTTTGCTCAGCAGTGATGCGTATCATATGGCTCACTTCTTGTGCACCTTTTCCTTGGGCCTAAGGCTGTAATACAATACTGTGCTGGGGGAAACATTTTTTTGGCTTTATAATTCTGTAATGTAACTCTGAATGAATGGCTTTTCCTACACCAGCTCTGTCCTTGAGGGACCAGGACTTTGTGGTCACTGGGGCTTCAACAGCATGTGAGAGCAATGTAGTTTTCTTCCTTGTGCTGTTTTATACTCCTTGTCTCAGTCACTAAGACTCAGACTTAGTGAGTTGGACCTTGGGGTCTGAAACTTTTGTTTTTCCCCTTCTCCTCCTGACCATGATCATCAACAGGATGAGTGTGTTATAATACTTCAAATAGATGTTGATGAGCACGTTAAAATACTTCAAAAGCATGTACATTCAGTATCACTCTTGCAGTACTTTTACACTTGCATTTTCTCCAAACCCTGGAAACTACAACAACTAATTAACACAGATTAAGCAGGGACCGCAGTTACGAATATTGTGTCATGAATATTTGAGCGCTTTTGGTACTTAGGATCATCCATCTTAGCTTAGATATTTCTAAGTCTGTTTTGCAATGCTTGAGCACCCTACTCCATCCTCAAACACGCACACAAATATGCCAGACGTATCACCTGTTCCTCACAGCTCCTGTAATACTGACTTCAGCAAATGGCAAGGATTACAAATTCAGGAATGTGGTGGGAAAATGAACCTCAGGCCCAGTCTCCCAGTTTTGTTTGAAACCGACCTGAACCACTCCAGTGGTTTTCCATAGCTTGGAATACCAGACCTGCCATTGGGGGGTTGCAGGAATTACTTTGTTCAAATGATGGAGAGTTTTGCTTGCTTCTGCTCTGGTTGCAGCTAGCCAGCTGACGAATGCAGCATGGGGTAACACAAACAGCCAATGTGCAGAATTCACCCTTGGACAGGAGGTTAAGGCAAGTCTCCATCAAGTGTACAGATCAGTCAGCAGCTGGTGCAACCATGGCCACTTCATAAATACACTGCCTCCAGCCCTTGGCTGGGCTCACGGCTGGATTCAGGTCTCCAGCACCAATTAATCTGTTAATGGCAGAGCAGCGCTTGAGACAGGCAGTTAGAGCTTTAAAAGCCCATATTTGCACCCCTGCTCCTGAGCAGCATGCTGGGAGAGCCATGGTGGTGTATGGGGCACTTGTCGTGCTTCGGGACAGCTTTTGTCCCCTCCCTGCCAGGCCCACTGCTGGCCTGCCCCACATGGCCTCAGCTGGCAATGTCCCCTCCTGCTGAGCTTTGTGACAGTACAGATTTTACCCCCCAAGCACGATTCTGCCTGACAGAGTGACTTCCTACACGACCCATTGCCTGGCTGCACAGGCAGAATCAGATACACCTCCACTGAGTGATGACTCGCACGTTGTTAATGTAACCACTCACCACGGCAGGATGTGTTGGCCTTCTGCTTAACTTAGGCTCTCCCAACAGAGCTGGTTGACTGTGTAGCCCAAGGCTCTTCTGAGTTCCCACCTTGGGCACTCACTGCCACAAACACCAGGCCCCTGACCCCAAGAGGGCAACCTTGCTCCCCCTCTGTGGGTGATGGGGAGGTAGGTGACTACAAAGCCCTGCAGAGGCAATCCAGGCTGCCTTGATCCCATGCCCTCCTCCAGGACTTCTCCTTCTCCTCCCTAGACAGCCCCCAAGATCTCCACTGGCCACATGGGCTTCAGGGTGTCCATCCTTTGTGTGCCAACAT
Source organism: Falco rusticolus (assembly GCF_015220075.1). Lineage (NCBI taxonomy): Eukaryota > Metazoa > Chordata > Aves > Falconiformes > Falconidae > Falco > Falco rusticolus. The sequence goes on from NC_051197.1 coordinate 26,536,265, forward strand.
CATTGGAGACCAGTGTTCACACCCTAATAATTTGGAGGCCAGTCATCTCCAACCAGCCGGCCATAGGATACTGCAGGCAAAGCCATGCTGAAGCCTCTCCGTTGCTGCCTGGTATGCCGCTGTGGCCCTAAGCCAAGAGGTATGAGTGAAGAGAGGTTAGGATTGGAGTTCTGGTGCCTGTTCCTGGACCTGGTTTTGGTGCTTATCCAAAAAAGGACCCTAAAACAAAAGTCATGAAGGATGTGCCAGCCATAACAACCTTTCAGCTGGAGCTGGAGTTAGGGTCCCTTTGGTTTATTCTTCTCCCTGACCCATCACCTTTGTGTGGTGCCACAAACTCAACAGAAAGGTTGCAGATAGCTGTTATACAGCGATGGCTGAGACCTCATTCTGGGTGCAAGTTTTCTCTCAGACCAAACGATGTCTGCAGGCCAATGTGACTAGCTGAATTCTGGTCTTTGCCTGATTTTTCAAGCTTCCCTGGGGATGGAGGTCTAGGTGATTTCCTGCCTCCACCTGCATTGCAACAGACCTTAAGCAAGGTGAGAAGTAGGCATTTTCTGAGAAAAGGCACACTGAGTCATGTCAGGATGAGAAAGTTAGCTTCCCAGGGAGTTTCAGGCTGAAGAGAGAGGCTCCCAACTACAATACAACCCAATCAGCTCAGGCAGTCATGGCAGATAAAGATGCGTGGGATATCTCTGCATTTATGGGGACTGGATATTGCCTGATATGCTGGCAGGTGGTTAAAAACAGCGAGTGACAGCTCATACCTGTGGGGGAAACATCTGGAACTTTGTAAACAAAATAAGCCCTACATGGATTACTTCACAGCAGGAGTGACGGGGCGTGTTGCAGCCCTGCAAGGCTTCCCTGTCATCACAAGACCTTTCTTGCATCATTCACCCAGGATGCCCTGAAGTCAGAACATTTGCAAACAAAAATACAACCCCTTTCCAGCTGCACCGTCTCTGCCCGCTCCTCCTCTCCTTGCCCTCGCCTTGAAAGAGCACTGCGCCACATGAACTCATCCTGCCAGGTGTTGGGTGGCCAGCAACCTGCCCACTCCTGGGAGCTCATAAATGACACTTCCCTTAGCCAAGAAGAGCAGAAAGAGAGGTTTCTATCCTTTTGCCAGGGGACATTGATGGGGGAGGCTTCCTAAGGAGGTTAAAAATTAAACTGGGTTGCAACAGGTGGCAACTGGTAATGCTGGGCAGAACACCTCATTATGGCTACAAAACTGCCTGAAGTCTTAATTTTTCCACTAGCTGAGTCTCAATTGGCTTTTCTGTTCTGAAAGTAAATAGAAAGGGCACATCAGTAAACAGAGAGGGTCAGCTTTCACTTTCAACCCTCCACGCACCAGTGGGGTGTGAAACATCAGGTAAACTGCACATCAACTGCTGGCTGTATTCCCTCATGTGCTGTGCTTGCAGGAATTGCTGGGAATTTCCCAGCTCCATACCAAAACAAACTCACTCATGCCCGTATTGGGGTAGGGGCATGCAGAAGCCAAGCACGGGCTGCTGTGACTATTGCCACAGGGGAAAAAGGATGATCAACTTGAAAGTCCAACTAATCATCCATTTGATACTCCCAGCGCATAATCTCTATACCCTCTCTTCCACCACAAAACACTGCAATGTAAAACCTAGCAAGTAAGCACCTGCAGGAAAGTAGGGTGTGCTTTCCTGGGGGAGAACTTCAGAAGAAAGCTGTTACTGCTGCTGCCCACCCACCCACACTGGAGCTCGGCAGTGCTAACATCGCCAAAATGCCAGGCTTCAGTCAGATGGCTGTGTCCTGCACAGCAGCTCCCGGCACATCTGGGAAACACACAGTTCAAATGTTTAAATCCCTGCTGGTGTCCTGACATGCTGAGCTGCAGAGCTGAGGAGCAGCTCAGATGGGATGATAAGGGTGAATACAGCAACAGACACGAGAGACAATGGAGGAGGTGGTGGGGAGAGGGCTGGTGTCCTGGGCTGTGAGCAGCGGTTTGAGCATACAGAAGGCGGTGGCACTTGATGCAGCCTCTCTAGCATCGTGTCTTTGAAAGGTCCGCTCATGGGTTAGATCTTAGAAAAAGTTTTGTGACTGTTCTTAATCTGAGTAAACATACTTCTTTTGGGTGAAAATCTCTTAATTTCTTCTGAAACCACCAGCCTCTTTCCTCCAAATGCAATTCAGCAATTCAATACAATCAGTTGAGGCATTGGACTGAGTCATGTTGACATAATTTGTATTCAAATTAGAGCAGGCACATTCCCACAGGCAGTAACTTTCTGTCAATTCCTTTCAAGTTTAAATGCTTCCATGTTTTGCGTCAAAATAAGGCTTCATTTCAAAACTAACAGCAGTTGTTGCAAAGTTAAACAAATGAAGACTGTATAAGCAAAACAAAACATTTTAGATGGAGATGACTGAACTTCTGATATGTCTGCAAAGAGGAGCAGGGGAAGTTGTTTTTCCTTTTTGATCTTGACAAATTTTCAGTGAACCAGTAAACCAGCTGTTCACACATTTCCAAGGAACCTTCTACTGGTTTTTCAAACAAGCTGCAGGGCCTGTTCAGGACATCTTTCAGGTGTTGGGAAGTTTCACAAGGAATCACAAACCTGGGGACCTTCACAGTGATATTGAATGAAGGAGTTGGAGGGCTGAATTTTTTCTGTGCTTCTGGTCCAGGCTGAGGGTGACTCATATTTTCCTAAACCTTGCTGGAGACAGCAGTAAGAGAAGCTCAGCTCTTGGAAGGCAAAAAGCAAACAAGAGGAGATGACAGGCAGCAGCCCAGCTCAGGGGGGAAGCTGTGGGGCATTGGAAGGCAGCACTGGCCCCTGGCTGAGCCCCAGGCCAACACTTGGCCATTGCTCCCATAGCTTCTTGGCAAACCCAGCATGAAGGGAAAAGGGACTGCCTTGGGTGCACGGTGGGGATCCCCAGCCTGCTTTTCTTCATAGCATTTCCACCCTGCTCGCCTTCCTCTGGACAGAGCTCAGAAACCATCTACTAAATAAACATGGGAAGGAAACTCATATAGAGGAGCTTTTGACACAGAGCCACAGGGTTTCTAGCCGCACGCTGGGTTCGCCAACAGCCAAGTAGACACAGCTCGCAGCAGAAGAGGCTGCTGCAGGTTTCGGGGCAGATCGCTGTGGCTCAGGCACCAGCCAGGTGCGTGTGTATCCTGTCCCCAGGGAGCAGAGGCAGGTCCAGGGACAGGTGCCTGACACATGCCTGCTCAAGCCTGCGGTTCTCTCAGCTTGTGCGTGCATGGGCCACAGCACAGCGTGGCTTCTGTTGCAGCAGGCATTTATGATTTGGCTTGCTCACAACAAACTGCACAGGAGACGCTTTTTGCTTTTCTGAGTGGCGCAATCCTATGAAGTCCGAAAAACACCTGTGCTGGGATATCCTCAGGAGTGGCATAGAAGTTTGGTAACTCCTTTCTCCAAAGATTTTTTTCCACTCCAACCCTGCCTCCATCCCAGGATCACAGATGGTCAGAGGAGAAAGGGGACACCCTGAGTTACACCACTCTGGGAAGACCAAAGGGAGCCCTGCAGCTGCATGACTCCACAAGGACCCTCAGAGCTGTGAGTGTCAGGAGGGTGAGTTGGGACGGATGCTCACTGTTCCTTACAAAGCAATGTCAGGTAGAGGTCAGCATCTCATTAAATGGACAGAGAGCAGGTTTAAGTGGAAAACAAGGACTTCTAGGTTTCTTTCATGCAATAGGTAAATAACCTGCGGAAGTCATTGCCATGAGAGAAAGCTAAAAGTTAGGACAGGCTCAGAAAGCAGCAGATGCACACACAAGAGATCCATCGCTAACTATTAAACACGAAGAAACAGAATACACCGCAGGCCTGACGTGTAAGGCAGGACACTACACTGGATGGGTCTCTGAGCCCAGTCTGTTTGTCCACCATTAGGCAAGGTTGAATGGAAAGGTAAATACTTCGAAAAGTGGGTCCCCAGAGCTGAGTACCCAAACCACAGCAGTGCCAATCCAGGATGCCTCCACTTGTGTGCCAGTGTACCCTGTGTGAGTCAGCTCATGGTGGTGGGCCAGGGCTGGCTGTCCCTGTGGCAGCACCAGCCACACACTGCCCCGCCAGAGGAAGAAATCTTCTCTTGCACGTGATCAAGGGCAGGGAGCTGTGTAAGGCAGGACATGAGAGGCTGCTTGCCAGCCCTGGCTCCATCATTTCCTAATGCTGGTTTTGCTGGTAAGGTGGCGGGTCTTCAAATGCATGGAGGAAACAAAATCAGTGCTTGATGATGCAATGTGAAGAAACTCAGGAGAGGGAAACTAAAAAACCACCTATACATGAGGCTATGAGAATACAATTAGCACAGACACCCTTCAGCAATGCTATGGGGGGCGGGGGGCAGGGAGAGGCCAGGTCAGGGGCTAGGGTCTTTATCCAACAGCTAGGCTTTGCCCGGTGGGGAGCACCAAAAAAGGCAGGAGCCACCTCTCACAGAGAGCCATTTGCCCCAGGTGGCTCACATGGCATAGCACGCTGCTGGTGCTGAGTTAACTAACAAGCAGCTCAGCACTGCCAAGGTTTTCAGAGCTGGGTGCCTTTTCAGGCTGGCTCAGAACTGACACATGGCTCCAAGTTGGGTGACATGCAACAGCAGGGCCATAGTTTCATTTCACCAGTGAGGGCAGAAGCAAATAGAGGCAGGCTGCCAGATGCTGATGCAATGCAAGATGCTGATTTGTAAGGCTTTCCGAAGGATTAGAAGAAGGAGCATTTCAGTGTCCGGGGGCGGGTGATGCAAGCCTCCCAGTCCTGGGCTGGGGAAGAACCACGCCAATGTTTCACAGCTTTCAGGAGGATTTCTTCTTTCATGTCTCAGCAATCTGGGATCTCTGCCAGATGAGGAGTAGGATGGATGAGTAAACAAACAGCACTTCACTTTCTTAAAGCAATTTGGAAGGAAACTGAAAGAGTTGAATGAAATAACAACTGCTCTTTTTCTTCCCTCTCTCAGCTCCTTGCTACAACATGCTTTGGGTACACCAGTGTGCCCAGGGACGACTACACACGTTCCGTGACATGCCCAAGGGCTCAGTGTTTTCACACGAAAACCAGATCCCATCCTTGTTTAACCCCCCCGCCCCAGCATCGCTAGAAGGGACATTGCTTCATACTTGCTCCATGACAGGAATGTCTGGATTTTGCACAGAGGAGCCAAGTTCTGCTGTCACACAGACAGCATGTGAAAGAGAAGAAAATATAAAATAATACAAAAAGACAGTACAACTCTGTAACTAAAGTAAATCCATCTAAACCAATAACATGACCACCCTGCTAACAGAAATCCCCGCAGCTCAAGTAATGAATATGAGCCAGGATGATATCATAGAACCATAGAACAGTTTGGGTGTGAAGGAATATTTAAAGGTGATGTAGTTCAACCTCCCCACAATGAGCAGAGACATCTTCAATTAGATCAGGTTGCTCAAAGCCCTGTCCAGCTTGACCTTGAATGTTCCCAGGGATGGGGCACCCACAACCAATCTCTCTGGGCAACCTAGTCCAGTGTTTCACCACCTTCGTTGTAAAAAATATATTCCTTATATCTAGTCTGAATCTACCTTCTTTCAGTTTAAAACCATTACCCCTTGTCCTATTGCTACAGGCCCTACTAAAACACCTGTCCCCATCTTTCCTATAAGCCCCCTTTAAGTATTGAAAAGCTGCAACAAAGTCTCCCTGGAGCCTTCTCTTCTCCAGGCTGAACAACCCCAACTCTCTCAGCCTTTCCTGACAGGAGATGTGCTCCAGCCTTCTGATCATCTTTATGGCCCTCCTCTCAACCCACTCCAACAGGTCCACGTCTTTCTTGAACTAAGGAGGCCAGAGCTGGGCACAGTGCTCCAGGTGGGGTCTCAGGAGTACAGAGTAGAGGGGGAGAATCACCTGCCTTGACTCGCTGGCTATGCTGCTTGTGATGCAGCCCTGGATACAGTTGGCCTTCTGGTCTGTGAACACACATTGCTGGCTCATGTCCAGTTTTTCATCCACCAGCACCTCCAGGTCCTTCTCTGCAGGGCTGCCCTCAATCCTTTGATCCCCCAGCCAGTATTGATACTGAAGGTTACCCTGACCAAGGTGCAAGACCTTGCACTTGGCCCTGTTGAACCTCATGAGGTTCTCATAGGCCTAGCTTGAGTCCCACTGGAGCCAAGGTGAATGCTTTCCTGCGCTGAAACCCCACAGCTCATCCAGATTGCTGTGTTATGGGAAGGGCTGGGTACAGGACAAGTGTAGGCTCTCAAGCCAGGACACAAACCCAGGAGTGTTAAGGAAGGGAAGGGTGAAGTTCAAGTGATCTGGACTTCTGAAGGGAGAATTTGAAAAAATGAAACACAATTGAGAAAGAAGAACATGTAAGTTTATACTCTGCCTAAGCAGGAATGATCTGCAATAGAAATGCAAGAAGGAGCAAACAGTTTGGGAGAAACACATCTAGGGACTACAGTGTGCTGGGACCAGGCTGAAGGTGACACTGGAAAAGGATGACACCATGCTGTATGTGAAACTTGAAGACACGTGTAGGAGAGTGTCACAGCACTCTCCAAACTATGAAGCTCCAACAAGGTCTTTCACCATCTCATACCAACACACTCCTCATGCCAGTCCCTCTGCTGCCTTCTCCTAGTCTCTCCTCATCCCAGGCAGAATTCTTTCTCTGCTTCTTCCTCCTCTCTCTTCCTTGGCTGCCCAGCCCCTTAACAGAACCAGCCACAGCTGCACCTTATCTACATCGGCCAACCCCGCCCCCCCAAGCGAGCCCACAGCCGTATGTTATCAATATTAATTAAACCAGCTTCATTCCTCTACAGGAGAGCTGTGTCTAGTCCCAGATATCCCCCTTCCAGAAAGGGCATGAATCAGTCACACGTAATCTGAAGGAAAACTGAGGTATTTGGAGGTGTAGAAAAAAAACATCTTCTAAGAGTCCTGTTGTCCTCTGGGCTTCAGGTCTGTAAAGAGCTGATGCAAAGAGAAAGGAATAACCCGTTCTCTGTGCCCATGCTGGATATGTAAGGCCACTGGATTAATCTTGAAGCTCATGGGAGACTAAGGGGAAACTCCACATTTTTAAGGAGAGCGGAGCCCTAGAACAGAGGGCCTCTCTGGGGTCTTTAAGAGCAGTTTAGATAAATTTCTTTTAGGTACCATGCAAGTACCAGTACCCCTGCCATGGGGTGAGGTGAGGGGACAGAGGACATCCCTGGGGCATGTGATGCTTACAGCTGAAGGAGACAACAAGCACCAGCTTTCCGGGACAGTTTTACTGAGACTTTGAAAATCTTCTCACTCATATGCACAAGAATTGAGTCAAACAGACTTTCCAAGGCAAGTGCAGAACCACTGTGATTTTCTAGATAAACCAGGACCACTTGTACTCACTGGGTAAGGGGACTGCAACCATGGGACCAAGTTCTCTACCTGACCTCTTTACAAGACCTTGTGCCATAACTAGAACATTTTAACCCTGTCCCATTCACACTATTTCTGATGATGCTCACACCCTCATGCTACAGGTCCCCCAGCTTTCGCAGCAAGAGGAAGCAGAGCAGACAACGAGGTTACACTGCCTTTTCCAACCCAAGTGACAACAGCTGAGGAATCGGGAATGACTAGCCTTTTGGACTAGACAAAACACCATTTTACTACAGGGTTTCAGCCAGAGAAGCTATCTCCCTGTCTGGAGTCCCCTGCTCATGTTTTGGTTTGCGTGCAGGGCCTGGGCAAGAGGAATGGGTGGTCTCTGTGATGGAGACTCTCATTCCCTTCACAAGTAGTCTTTGCAACATGAGACTCAAACTGTTACCCCTGCAGCCCTCCTCGAAGAGCACTGACAACTTGGATGGCCCTGATACCCTTAGCTCTGAGCAAGCACTTCCAATGGCTTGAAGTGGGTCTCCCTACAAGGCATATCACCAAGCTTGGACCTGCATCCCTGGCTCAAAGGGCAACCCTTACCCGTCTCTAACCACTGGCACAGGCTGAGAACACGTTAAAAGATAACTTATGTTGCTCTATGCTTTCTCTGTGTTTTACTCTTTTTCATTAGGCTGATGAAGACACTCAAGCCTTGTTGCAAAACAGTAGTATCCAAACCACATGGTGCTGCCACTGACTTTGTGCTGCTTCCTTCAGTGACATTTCTTCCTGTTACAGTTTCTGGTAGTTTGCAAACTGGCTGTTTTAACAGTTAGTGTTTACAGACATTACCACTGAAGGAAACAGAAGAGTTAATTAGAGAACAGAGAGAAGAAAGTGGCTAAATATTACTCCACCATCAGATTGTGCCTGACGCGTACATCTTCATAGGAAAGAACCAGGAGAACAAAGTGGGCATAAAACAAGGCAATTGCTTTTCTTTCTTCATACTGAATGGAAACTGGTCAGAGTTATAGGTTCCTCCTCTTCCTCAAACACATCTTTGATTTTGCTGCTAGGGGGTATTTTTGGATGTTGCCCACTCCAAGTTAGCACACCTCTCTCACCACAGGCTGCTGAAGGGAAAATAAGTATGGGGGGAGAGAGACAGCTCCCAGGCAAAGCTGGCATCATTTCATGGGCTCAGCCTAGGACAGACTTACCTGAGCCCCCTCATAGTCAGATTTATAGCAAAGTCCCTTCAAAAACTCCCATTTTGGCTCCTGCACTGCTGCTGCCACTGCTGTGCTCGGTGGGAGGTGGAGCAGGGAGAAACAGACTAAAGCTGGCTGGGGAAGGAAAGATGACAGCACAATGCTGTCACTCTGTAGGGAGGCTTTACAGACTAAAGGCTGATGGTAAAAGCATCACAGCTAGAGGGTATCCAATGTGTCACAACATGCAATGAATAATTTCATCACACAACAGGAAAAAAAGTGGTTCTAATCTCACATGGGAAAAAAAAAATCCAGAGAAGACACTATAGTCAAGATCTTCTAGAGTTCCTCAGATTACTCTTCTTTTACTTTTTTTAGTTTTTTTCAGGGATATCAGAAGCAAGCCTAATTTTCAGATAAGTTTCCAAGTTGTCAATCACTAATTTTTAACTACACTATTCAAAAACATGCACAGAGCAGCCAAGAATCAAACAAGGAAGCCCAAGAAGCCTCTTGCACAGAAATCCAGTTGACTGTGTACCTGTGTATGATGTGATTCTGGAGTAATTCATATTGTACCACAGGAATCCAGAAATTTTTGAAGGATTTTCCTGAATAAACTGGTGAAAAGCCCCAGGGTTCTAAAATACTTATTCAGCTCTGAAATATTTCAGGTCCAGGGCAGCCAAGCATAGCTTGCTGCTTTTCAGCTCCAGACCAGCAAACATGTTTAACTACACTTCAGCTCTCAAGCAGGATCTGCAAGGATCACAAGTAGCACTCCTGGAAATCTCTTCTCAAATGGTGCAAGAGGAGAGTCAGCTTTCAGCATTTAAGTGACATTTATGGGTTGCTGTGAGGGGAGCAAACTGAAGGAGCAAGTAGGAAACCCAGAGATGTCCTAGGACACTTTCTTGGTTTAAACCTAGAGGGAAACTGGTAAGGATGTTTGAGACAAGACAGGATCCTCTCAAGCATCTCTCTCTTTTACCTTTGGACTTGGAGGGAATTAAAAGAAACCCTAGTGCCAGTGGTCATGGAGGAGTCTCAGTGATGAATGAAGATGATTCTGCAGAGAGCCTGGCCCAGTGGCTCAGACACAGATGACCTGGGAGGGACAGACCTAGTCTTCACAGTAGTCATTGCACTAGTGGGAGCAATCTGGTCTCCTGTGGAGAGGAGGTGCAGGGCTGCTACTGCAGTTTGCTGTGGGTGACACCGCTGTATCTCAGGGACCCTACACAGTGCAGAATGAAGCAGGTACAAAGCAAGGCTTGCTTCTCCCCTCTATTCAGAGGGGTAAAGCCTACAGCAGCACGGAGGAGGCAGAACTTGCACTCCTGCTGCTTGTCCTGAATGTATTACTCCAGAAAACCTTTCTTCTTGGTTTTGCTGAATGTTCACTTCTACCTAGAAGAGTAAACACAGCAGCCTGGACACACTGCCCAAAGTGAGTGTGTGACCTGGCAAGACGCAGCACACTGAGTAACATTTTGGCATAAGTGGGAGGAACTGTCGCAGTACAAACACTCCCCAAGGAAACAAAATGCTGGTGTGCATCAGAGAGAACACTTCGCTGCACCAGCACAAGTGCTGGCAACCAGCACACCCTGGCAAGCTGATCTGTCTGCGTATGTAATAGAGAACATGGAATTTCCCACCACTTAGTGAAATCCCTGCTGGGAAACACAGTGGTATGGAAGCATCTATGCCTCACATGAATTCATCACTGTAACTGTGTCAGCTGCATCAGAAGAGAGTGGTTACCTTCAGTGGAACACCATTGGCAGAGCTGGCATTTACGATACTAAAATACTCACAGCGGAAAACCCAAAATGCAAAAACATTTGGAATGGAAAGCAAAGGAAAGTTGGCACCAGGAAAGGAAGAGGAGGGTAAAGGGTATGTCATCTTTGGTGTTTACATATGTCAACACCATCCTATGCATTGCTGGTTAAGGGAGACCAAGAGGAAGTACACATTAACTCTGAGATGCAGATGGAAAACAAAGAATGCTACTGGGAGAAATGATGAGCAGAGGGTTGAGCTGAGTACTGTCCTCTTTTACCGGCTGGCCCACCTGACACTCGCACCTGCCACCAGTTAAAAGAAGTGATGTACAGAGAGAAAACACAGGGGACAGGTGAACTGTTTGAAGCTGGGAGAGCTGCAACAGCTTGTTCCCACCTACAAATAAATGCACTTTGTCAAAGGGCAGCATAATACTCTTCCCTCTCCCTTGTCCACCATCCACATATGATGCACCTTGCAAATTTTGTGATATAATCAACTGCCAGCAGGTGGAAGGCAGGTCAGACAGGGCATGCCCACCTTGCTTATGCTGCAGCAGGGGGACCCTTGGCTTGATGCAAACACACCACTGTCCCCTTCCCCTGCATTCGCAGGAGCTTGCCATGAACACAGGATGACTTTGTCATCTTGCAGTCAACACACAGCCTGAACTGACAGCCAGCCTCTGCCTTAGCCCTTCTCACACCCAGCAACACAGTGAGGAGGTGAGCTCGGTGTGGCTGGGGAGCCAGAGCAAACCCTGGGCCACCCCTGCTGCTGGTGGGGAGGGGCCTCCAGCCCTCAATCTGCCTTGGCTCCGTGGGAAGATGCAGGAGTAGTGCTGCTATTGTGCATCAGAAGAAATGCTCTGATCTCAGATCAAAAGCTCTGAACAGGAATAAGGAATCACAGGTTTTAGAAAACCAGAAGCAAAAACATCCACTGTGCAATGGAACATTTGAAACGCAAAACATCTGTCCGTGGCAGTTGTGAAAGCCTGCTGTGGACGTCAGGTGGGAAATGAACTCAGAGGAGGGCATGCTCCTGGCCTGCAGCTGCCTCCAGCCGCCTTCTGGGAGCTGCTGGCTTTGCTGGATTAAGGCTCCAGTCAAGGGTCACAACATCAACTACACAGGGACCAGTTTCTGTCTAAGGTCCCCTTTGTTACACAACCATTTTTTCACCCACCCTTGAAATCAGTCACTATTCGGATCATACCGCTCACTAACCTCGTGGCCAGCATCCAAATGAAACATAGCGAATAGAAACGGAGGGCAAACAGTGCACGAGACTCAAGCCTTTAACACCGAGAGTGCTTTGCTGAAGGAAAAACATAGATAGGTATGTCACGAACTTGGCACAGCCTGCAGTGCTCAGCTGAAGCACAGGCTTCTCTCCAAGAGCTGTGCTCTGGGGGAAAGCCCACGTGCCTGGGCTCCCTCCCAGGCCCCAGGGGGATCCCCCTGTGCTGTGGGCAGCTGCACTGCATGGGCATGACAGTCCTTCCTGCAGGGCTCAGCCCAGCTGTCAATCTTGGAACTGTTGCTGCTTTGCTGACAGCATAAGGCAAACCCAGAGGAATCTCTCCCCCCCCCAAAAAAAAACCCAAAAACAACCCCAAACAAACCCAAACAGCCACTCAGTTTGAGAGAAATGAGGACAGCAGCAACAGCCAGACAAACGGTACAACAGATAGATCTGAAATGCAAATGAATCGGTCCTTTTTCTCTGCTACTGCAAACTGGGGTTGAAACTCTACTAGGGCTTTTCTGTGCTTCTTAAGCCTCCCTCATATCCTTGGAAAGCTGTGGCAACTGGAAACTTGCCAACTGGAACCCACAAACACACAAAGTAAAGCTCCAAAGTAAAGATGAAGCAACCTTTGCTGTCACTGAAAACAAGCTGGTCAGGACTTGGAAAACTTACTCTAGGGTTAAAGCAGACTTGGTACTTGTATTGGATGGTGTTCATTTGATGATGAAAAATGCACAGGCTTCTGTGACTGCTGAGGCTTTGAAAAGCAGCTCCCCAGGGGTCTGGTGTCTGAGCAAGAGTGGCTGAGACAAACACACTAATGAGGGTCGTGACATAGCATCCAGCGGGCTAACGGAATTATGTGTCCAGCAGACTATGGAAATACCTGAATATGTGGATGGTAAATCTGTGAGATCCAGTCCGTGCCTGATCTGTGAAAATAGTACAAGTCCCAGAGGCCAAGCTTAGGCAGAGGAAATGAGGTTAGGACTGCACAACAGCTGAGCACATTGAAATCCCATTCTGCTTTAATCATCTTAACTGATATTTCATATTTAAAAATTGGCAGATGCCTGCATCCGTGCACTCCAACACAATGGAAATTCAAAGGCTAGAGATAAACTGTGTATTTTGAGTTGTGGCATTGCTACTGTGAAGTCTGTCAAATATTTGTCTTTTAAAGAAACGAGGGAAGGGAAGTGAGGGAGAAAAGGCATGCAAGAATTGTACCCTACTTCATTTCTCTAATTTGTTTACACCCTAATTTGTTTCCATCCCTTTCTAACAGGTTGTTAGGAGAGAGAAAAGAAACAAAAGGAAGAACAAGACCAGCGTACAGTGGGTGCCCTGTCAATAAGAACATTCATTGCAAAATCATGTTCCAAGAGTTGAGGCTGCTTTTGAGAAATGCCAAGAAATGAGGAAGAAAATGAGCCCAAGTGTGGCAGCAATCACATCCTCTGCTCTGCTGGGCTTAGCCTGAGTCTGGTTTTTTAAAGGTGGCAAGGTTAAACACTGACTAAACAAAAACTGCTGGGGTCTGTAGGGACAATACAGCTGAGATGCAGCTATAAATATTCTTGCAAATAAAAAAAAAGCCTTAGTTCAAACAACACTTTTGCTGCTCCCAAGCCTGGCTGGGACTTGTGGGAACTGTAGAACGAAATGCTGCCACTTGCCGACTCCTGCCAGGGCCCCTCCAGCCCTGCACAGGGCTCGGGGCATTGCTGGGATCCCAGTAGAGCGCTGCAGTGCCCTGGCTCTCTCCCCGCCATGCATCAAGTAGTATATCTACAGGTAGCATGATGGAAAGCCAGATGTACTGTCCTTGGCCACAGTCTTTCAGTGCTGTCACATAACAGCGAGTCACACAAGGTACTGCATCCATGTTTAACATAATATAATAGGATATTATTAATGTAAAATTAATATAATATGAGATGGACTCTACCTCTGTTAAGTGAAATGCCTGCTCAATGTCTGGAAGTATCCAACTCCAGCCAACTAATTGATCCTATATTATCCCTCACCTGTATGATCCTTTCCATTTTAACCCCGTATTCATTGAAGTGGCAGATTTTGGGTACCGGCACTGGCATTTTCTGCCCCTGAGCTGTACTTGTGGTAGCAATGATAATTTTTTGTTTGAACAAGAAAAAGTGGTTGCTTTGCAGGTTAAAAAAAAAAAAAGTCACTGATACTGCTGTTGGTAGATCTTCTCTTCTTGTGATATTTTCTTGGTTTGATGTTGTTTGTTTGTTTTTTAATATACTTCTTTTTAGACCCTTTCCTGGCTCTGCACCGTATGGGATGTCACAGGAAGTCTCATTTGCATGCTTTAAAATGAAGATTGCTTTGGTCCTTTTTTGTGGTCAAAGCCAGGAGTTTAACAGGTGGTGAGCTTAGCGTCTGGAGCTCTGGGGTTGAAGCTGCAGACCAATGCTGTTTTGGGGTCAAAAGGGAGCTTCTAAATCAGCCTGGGAGAATATCCAGGGAGAAGCAAGTGCTCTGTCCATAAACAGTCCCTGTTTGCAGCTGACAGTGTGTATTTGCATAGTGGTCTTGCTGCATTTCAGGATGACTGCAGGGTTTGGTCCAGCTCTGAGGAACAGCTGGATTGTTGGGGGCTCTTGCACATACGGCTTAAATGAACCAATTATTTAAGGGAGAGAGGAAAGGGACTGGTGTAGGGATAGTTATTTACTCTTTTCTTGTGTTGCTCCAGGGGAAGGTACATGTCATAGAAGTTAATAAGTCGCTCCACAGGCTGAATCCTTAACTGCTTTTTTCAGGAAGGAGTTTGTGGAAAGTACCCTGCCTCCTTGATATTAGTCATGTAGAGTCACTACTAAGGCAGGCAGAAAACCTGTATGGGCTGGAGGGACCACAGGAGAGTCACACTGAGGCTGCGTGGGGCAATTTTTCCCCATGGTTTACTCTGAACCTGCTCCAAAGTGTGTCCTGAAGGGCAAAAAGCCCTGCTAAGGGCCAGCCCAGAGCAGGTATCTCACTGCTGCCTCCATCACTGCCCTCTCATGTTTGGCTCACTCAGAGTAACTCCTTCCTGTCTTTCCTCTGAGAAGTTCCAGGTTTGACTGCAAAAATCCAAGAGAGTGGTGGGTGGCTTTGGGATGGTGATGGCGTGTCCTCCCATGCTGGCAGCAGCATGGCTAGGAGCTTCCCCAGCAGCTCAGCGGTTTCCTGCAGGCAGCACAAGCAGGTCTCCCTCTGTCTCACCCTGAATTAAATGCATGGTAAGGACCCACTATACTGCTAAGTGAGAATTCAAAAGATGGAACAGAGTACTAACACAACAGTTCAGGCTTTTTAGTTTTGTTCTTGTGCCCCTTCCAAATTTCTGTTTCCATTGTACCCCTCTGCAACACACAGAGATTTAATTTTGGTTCTGTGCAGCTTCTTCTGCAGGTTGGGAAGAGGATTAGGAAGAGAAGCAGCAAGACTAAGATGTATAAAGGACACTTTCCATGCATCCCATCCCCAGCAAGAGAGTGCAGAAGAGCTGGCAGAGATGTTTAAGTGACATCTTTGTATGTCAGAATTTCTTTTTTAAATAAACACCAGCAAATAACAGTTTTTCATATTGAAAGAAAAATCAAAAGAATGTGCAGAATGTAAGAAGAGAAACTACTTTCAAGGTTGACAGTTAGTTGTATTACTTTTAGGTGTTGTTCAGTTTTCCTTTGTTTATCACTTCTCAAGCCTACTTGCTTTTGCTTTTTTTTTTTGCCTCCTCCACACAACTTCTAACTCACAACTTCGTTCCCTGTCGTGGTTAACCCTGGCTGGTGATCAAGTGCCATGCAGCTGCTTGCTCACTCCCCTGTACCCCAGAGGGGTAGAGAGGAGAATCAGAAAGGAATGTAAAACTGAAGGGTTGAGAGAAGAACACAATTTAATAATTGAAATAAAATAAAAACAAAATAAAAACAACAATAATAATAACAATAACAGTTATAATGAAAAAGAGGGAAAGGGGGAGAGGAATGAAATCCAAAGGGAAGGGAGAAAACTAGCGACACACAATACAACTGCTCACCCGCCCCTGGCTGATGCCCAGCGAGTCCCCCAGCAACAATCAGCAGCCCTCGCCAACCCTACCCCAAGTCTCTATATCAAGCACAGTGTCCCATGGTATGGAATATCCCTTTGACCAGTTCAGGTCAGCTGTCCTGGCTGTGTCCCCTCCTGTTTTCTTGTGACGCTCCATCCCTCTCGCTGGCGAAGCCTGAAAAACTAGTAAGTCCTTGACTTAATATAATACTTACCTAGCAACAACTGAAAACGTCAGGGTGTTATCAACATTGTTGTCACATCAGAGCCAAAACACAGCACTGCATTAGCTGCTAAGAAGAAAATTCACTCTATTCCAGCCAAAACCAGGATATTCCCACAAAAAAGTAGGTAAGAAAAAATAAAAAGGACAAAAAATTATTTTAGGAAGATTTTAAAGGTCAGCCAGTTCATTTCAAACTGCAAATTGAAAGTAATTTGCAAAATCCCAACTCTTTCCTAATCTCCCTTCTTCTCCTTGAATGGCATCAGTGTGGAAGTCAAGGTTGGCGGTTGCGTGCAACTGTTCCCATTTGCCGCTAAGGCTATTCTTGTGGCTCCGCAGTGGTGCTCACTTGCAGTTATATTTTCACGTGTGTGTAGTTTCACTTTTACTGCATGAAACATGCCCTCAGGGAACTCAAAAAATGCTCTTCCATCATCGGTCCTCATACTCATGCTGTCAAAATGAGAAACAGATTTAATCTGGTGCCAACTTCTCAGCCATAAAAAAATGGTACCTCCAGAGATGGAAGCAGATTGTGCACAGCCATCAGGGGATGCCTTGTGCTTGGCACCTCATCCCTTCACTTCAAATTTACTGGAGATTTTGTAAACCTGACTCCTTGCATGAAAGTCCAAAGTGCTTTTTGGAGCCCTTGCAGCGTATTGCCAGAGTTTCATTTCGGTCATTCTGGGCCAGGAGCCAAATGAAAGTTCTCTGCCTCATTTTCATGAGGAAACGCTAACTCATCGCCTCTTAGCTTGGGCTAGTGATGAAATGCACTGTGGCTCCTCCTCTTGGCTTTATTAGCACAGGGAGATCTCCAGCATATAATCGTGTCCATGCTCCACTGTGGCAATAAGGACCTCGGGAATTCCGGCAGTGCCTTTCTCAACTGTGGTGCTGTTTGCATCTTCATCTCTAGCTGTCTCAAGGATAAGCATCATGGATGCACCAAACTTGCTGGAGAAAGGGAATATTCCACAGAACAGGAAATTCCCATGTTCTCAAGTGGCTTTTTATGCTTCAATATTTGTTTTGATTATGATTTCAGCCCTGGTTTCTGTAGTCCTCTGTTTGTTCCATCATAAGCAGGTAAGGACAAAGCGAAATTCCTAACTCTGGAGTATACAACATGTATTATTCCTAATAATTAACACTGCTGTGTTGATGCTATTAACTAACTGCAACCTAGCCATTCTTTCTCTTTTGGAGGCAGCTAACGCTTTTACTTTCCAAGATTTCAGCTGATGACATTTCCGTCAATTCCTTGGGTAAATGTCTTCAGCATTTTTCTTTCATTTCCATAATTTAAAAAAAAATAATAACCAAAGTTGATTTCTCTTTGTTGCCTCTCCTGCATCCATGATGTGTGCTTTTCTAATGTTATATCAACTGATGATGCTCTGTAAAGACAGAGGAGGCTGAGGAGTCCTGATATTTCACCAGGCATGAATCCTTTTCATTTTTGGTTTTAACAAGTGCTAATTAATATAATCTAGACCAAACAGCGGTTACTGAGTCGTCTTCTGTGTTTCATTAGCTGATTCCAGTGGGCTTTTTCTGTCTGTATGCATGGTAATAAATAGAAATACAGGGGCAAGCCAAGTGATTACTTTGCTGAAGGCCAGGTTTTTATTTTCTGGTTTCCAAACTGTGAATCAGTCTCTCGGAGAATCCAAGTGCTTGTTTGGGATGTTGGTTTACATATTGCTGTGATGTAGCTCCTTCCAGTTCCAGTTCTGAGGAGGAAGAGGACAAGGAAAAAGTCCCCTTCCATTAGGAAAATTAGGCTTGTTCTCACCGTCTGCCAGCCTCTTGTGGCATACTGACACTAGGAATCCCTCTGAGGACTGATCCTACAAGGCACTGATTGTTTTTGTGAAATATGAAAACTGCTAAATTCCCACAAGAGGAGCCTGCTGTACACTTTACAGCACTATCATTTAGCAGACAATATTAAAAAAAATCTTTTAAAATTGCTTTGGTACTTTTAGGCCCACTCCCACAGCCTTTCTTATCTATTTAGGAGCTGCGATGCAGCAGGTCTGTGACCTGTGGTCAAAACTCCATCCCTTTATTGGCAATGAGCATACAGATGCATGCACCTTTTCACACATATTCCACTCCCCCCCCTCTTTTTTCCATATTGCAGAAAGTTGCTTTAGTAAGTGAAAGAACTGCCTTTAGTCATGCTGATTCATATTAATTGGGGAAAGCAAGACTGGGTAATGAAAGCTTCTCCCTGCAAGGGAGCTGACAACATCCCCAGCACTCAGGACAGCAACTTCCTAGGGAACGGATGAGGTTGTGCTTCAATAGCGATTTTAAGCACTTCAGAGCTTGCATCCATCAAGATTTCAGACAGAACTGGGTCCCTGTGTCTGTAAGTTGATCCCAAGTCTGCTTTTTATGGGCTCTGGCCAGAGAGAGAACATAGCTGCTGTGTAGAAAGAGCACGACCTCCCTAAGCAAACACTGAGCCATGAGTCAGAGGAATAGAACGAAACCTCTTACCACTGACAGTTCACCACCTGGGCACCCACAGAGCCGCCTCCTTCCCTTGGCTGGAAGGGCACTGGAAAGCTGTTCTGACTGCTGGATCAGAAAGCACCATGCCTGTTGCCCTGACGTAAGCATGGTGTAGTGGTTAAAGAGAAATAGGCTTAAGAGTCGGAAGCTGTCCCCCCCGTTGTGCTTATCAGGTGTGACCTTGAGGGCATCCCTTCAGCCCTCCATGTTACCTTCTTCCTCCTTGTACAGGGGCTACAAAGCCCAAGAGCAACTCCAAAGAAGAGGCAGCTGCTGTCAGCATGCCTTTGCTGCTCTCAGAACAGAAAGTGCCACAGAAAAGCAGCATCTGTGAGCACTGCAGTGCAGAGTTACTACGCAGCTCTGCCACGCATCAAATCAGCACTAAATGGTGTCAAACCGTGATGCACAGAAGTAAAGGTTCATGGTTTTAATGAGGGTGAATTAGCACAATGTTGTGCAGCTCCCCAAGTGTATGCACTGGTCGAGCCCTTGTCCACAGAGACATCATTTGCCACAGTCTGTGAGAGCCGAGTCCAGGGATGAAATGGAAATCCTGTCACCCAGGAGGAACGTAGGGCACTGCTGCTGGTTGTCTTTTTTATTTCGGGAAAATACCACCAAAATGGATATGAAAAATGCTGATGTATTTTAATCATTTCAAACTTTGTTGGAAAACAACTGCTTTTTCGTAACAGATTATTACTTGTATTTGTTTGTAATGATGGATAAAAAGGTTATTTCCCTTCCTGGGAGAATGCTTTTGTGCTCTCATAATGATAATGTTCCTCTGTTGAGGTCATTGATAGATGGAAAAGCTGCAGCAGAAAACACTGACCAAGCACTGCTTCTTTTCACAGGCACAAGAGTTGTGCTGGGCACACGGATCTTGTAAGTATGATGTTAGACCCACTTTCTGGTTTTGTCAGACTTGTGCTGTGACAAGATGACTGTCTCACAGCCCTCATGCCTGGTTATAGCTGCCCCAAAGGCAGGTATGAGCTCTGACTGCAGAAATACAGAGCCCATAGGGCACTGTGGCCATGGCAAACAGAGCTCCCCAGCTCAGCACCCAGAGCTGCCAGCCAGCAACTGTCTCTTTCTGACAGGATCAGCCATGTGCACCTCTGAAAATGGCCACTAAAATCAGCGTCACAAGAGTCAGATTTATTCCTGCCAAGTGTTGGTCATAAGTTCCCTAAGCTCAACCTAGGGCAGTCCTAAAGTAACACCCCATACACCAGCTCAGAACTTCAGAGAGATTTAATTAAAATAAATGAAAAACTTCTGTGGGCGTAAATCTTCAGCTAATGACTGCTGACTGTGCAAGACCCTAACCAGCCAGGCACCCCCCTGGCAGATGCAGTGGCTGAAGGCACTGACCAGTGCCATGGTGTGAGCTGTGTGTCCCTGTTATATGATGTTGGACCCATTCTGCATCCAGCCCCCACCACACCACATGCTGCAGATACACATGCCCTCACGGCATGCAAAGTCTGGGTATTATTGTTCAATAATAACAACAACAATGCGTTGCCGGCTCTTTACCCAGTTTGTCGGTGTGTGCAGTGAGGGGTATGACAGCTGCCACCCATCATTAGCTTTAACGCTGAGAGCATGTGTTCATCCAGTACAGTGAAACCTGGGAAGACCCTGCAGGCTCAGCTGTCATGGACTATAGCCACAGCAGCCAGTGAGCAGAAGATTACCATAACCACCCACATTATCCTCAGATCTGGCTGAAGTTCTGCCTATGAATTAGTTCTTATCAGAGAGAAGCTTGGACCCAAAGCTCAGCCTTGAAGGTTTCCCATCTCCAGGGTGCTTTTGGTAGCTAACCTGTCCTGGTGGGGAGCCCCTCCAAGCCACCTGTGGCCATGGGGGTCCCTCACAGCCTCTCCTGACAGATTGACCCCCTTTCCTAGCAGTTCTGAGGAGTCAGTAAATTCAGAAAGTTCAATAATAACAACAACAATAAATAACAATAATAACAAAAAAGTCAGGAAGGGAGTGGGGAGTGAGATGTACCAATGGGAAACAGTAACAAAACATGGTCATGTATGAACAAGGTTGTCCTCAAATGTAATTAATCACCAAACCCATTTTGTCTGTTTTCCTCAGTAAAAGAACCTCCTACACCAAATTTCACAGGTCCAATGGGCTGGGAGTGGCACTTGGAGCACTGTGATGGATTTGTGCAGAAGGACCATGACGAGTACCTCATAATCAAGCAGAGTGGCAACTACTTCATCTACTCTCAGGTCCACCGCAAACAAGACCTGAAAGACTCTTTTACACTGATGCTGTACAAAGAACCAAACATCCTCCTCAACAAGGCTGTGGGACCAAATATGGGAGATGAAAAGGGCACGGTAAATTTTGGGAGACCCTTTTCCCTGCAGAAGGGAGATAAGCTGTACTGTAAGGGAAATTTTTATCTTGACTATATTCTGGCAGGGAATCAGACTTATTGGGGCCTGTATAAAATATAGCAGGCTTCTGCTCCGAGTCAGCTCCTCCCTTATTCTCTCCAGAAAACCTTAGGGCATGGATAAGGAGTCTGCAATTTCTCTTTGTATGAAATTCAACTTGCTGGAGTACTGGTATCCTGCAGTGACAGGGTAAGGTGTAAAACAAAATGAATAGCAAACTTTGGTAATAATGGATGGCACCTAATCATCATGAAGTACGAGAGAAAGGTGCTTCTGGGAGGAGAAGTTCTTGATACATTACAGGGCTGACTCTGAGATCCTGGAAAAACAAGTCACTATATTCAGTCTGTTCTGAGCTGCGAAGGAGTTCTGCAGTGTGTTACATTTCAGACCTGAGTACCTGTCAGTACCCTGGGTCCCTTCTAACGAGAGGTGCTATGTAAAGCTAAGGTATTCTATATCTTTCCTGCACAACCTGCCCATGAGCAATGTGTCCTGAGCAGAGGGATGAAATAGTTCAGAAACATCAGTCTGATGGAAGGAAAACTTCTCAGCCCCATCAACATCCACAGCCTTGCTGCTAGCAAGGGCAACACCACATAGAAGCCTCCCCAGGAAAGCTCCATCTTCATGGGTAGTTCAGAGCACATGGACCTTTCTAGTGAAGCACAAGCAGTGCTGCGCCTCTGTGAATTCATGTCAGCTCCCTGCCACAGCCCAGACACACACACCTCTGTGAGCTTGCAGATCCAGCCAATGCAGCTGCTTCGTATCCAGCTGCCATAAAGGATGCATCGCCGCTGGCTGAGTAGCACAGAAATGCAATGAACATTGCCGTATGTAAGTAGGGACTGCAGAGAAGAGATAGTGATAGGAAGATGCATACGAGCAGAGTGGGTGCGGAGTGGAGGACAGAGAGTGGAGAGCTAGAGAACTGTCCCCAGCATTTTTTACTTTGCTGTGTAGCGGGTGTTGCAAGCAGCGCAGGGCAGAGCAGACACAGTCCTGACATGAAATGGGGAAGGGCTGAGCACCCCTCCTTAATCACCTCCACCCCACAGGCACAGCTTTGCTGTCCAGCACAAAGCACAAGCCGTGCCAGTGCTGCAGTAGAGCTAGCAGGGGAGCAGCACACCCTTCATCTTCTTGGGGAACCAGCAGATATTGATAACGCTGCTCCCTTCAAGGACTTGGCTATCTGCTGTGCTTCCTGGGATGAACATCGAATCACCTGCAGACCACAGGAAGGTCTCAAGGCTTCAGCAAAGGCAAAGTGCTCTTGGAAAAGCAGGCTGCTGTGGCTGCAAGGCAGCCCAGCTGCCCCATGGCGTGGCTCCTCTCCCTTGTCTGGGCAGGCTCTCACAGGGAGAGAGCTTTCCTGTGCTTTGCTTTCCTGCCACCCAGACCTTCATGGGTGAAAACTCCTGTACCATTCCTCAGAGCGTATCACAGCCTTGTGGATGGATTTTCATGGGAAAGCAAAGTCACTGAGAAGCTGGCTGGAAATAAATAATGATCTGAGGTGGGTTGGGGCAGTTAGGGGTGTTATTTGCTTTTATAATTTTATATTCTATCCATTATAGCCCTAAAGAACATACAGTCAACTTTCACACAGATGTCTGCAGTCTTGTGTTTTGTTTCCTACAAGCTGTTACCAATTAAAATGTTACTCTTGTTCTTTGCTATGTTGATTTCCCTTAGTTTAAAATAAAATAAACCAAAAAATCTTACAAACCACAAGCGTATCTCACCTCTTTGATATGGACTGAGAAGCTGCCTGACACATTTCTCTACCCTTCATCTACTTTCACTAAACTGCCTCTTGTGCTCTGAGAGGTTGGCAATATCAGCATGGAGTAAGATTAGTTTGAGCCACACAATCCCGATCTTGGTCCTGTTCTCAGCACACAGGGGAGCTGCATGCAGCCCAGTCCCATGGGGATGGGGAGAAGGGCAGATGTCTGTACTCAGGGCACCCTGCACACCAAAGCACATTAAGCCTTGACACAGGCAGGAAAAGCAACAGGCAGGGGAGGCAAGTGATAAGGTTTCAGCATTTGGGAGAAGCTGTTACATCAAGACATGCACACCACCACCCTTCCCAGCTACTTTGTGACACACAAAACAAACCCCAAAGGGTCCCCTAGGGATGAAGGAGTCCTTGTTCTACATATCAGACCAGAAAAATCCCAGATCCCACAAAACCCTGGCCTGAAGATCTGGCTTCAAAACCCCAGCACCCAAAGCAAGGGTAAAGCAGAACACAGATGTGGAAGTGTCATTGCAGCGAAAATGCCTGGTGGAGTCCTTGCTCCACGAGACATTTTCAACATGCACTCCAGAAGGTCACAAAGAACAGAGATGATGGATGACCAGAAGGCTGCTTCCCATGACTCCTTATGCAAGCTGTTGGGCCCCCCATCCCTGCCCCACACTTCAAGTATAAACTGGAAAATCTCTTTCTCTCTTTGAGTCAGGCTTTGCCTGTGACATGTCTATAAAGCTCTTCACACAACGGTACTCACAGTGAATAGTGCCAACATCATGAAGGTCAAAAAATAGTTAAGAGTGCTCCAGCCCTTCCTCCCCAACCTGTCAGTGACCACACTGTCCAGATTCCTTGAACATTTAAATGTGTCTCCTTGCCTTGCCCTGGCATCTGGGAATGCTTAGCAGACCTAAAAGACAAGGTTCCCCAAGTGCCTCAGGTTGGAAATCCTGTGTCTCTGAAAACTGTTACACAGAATTATCAAATCAATGCAGTACCAAAAAGATATTTACACAAAAATTCTCTTTTTTTTTTTGACATTTTGAAATCACCACTTGCCACTTGAAGAGCATTTTTACTCTTCTGTAAAGGTGTGGGATTATGAAAAACTCGTATATTTCTCTGGTGCCATGATGCCTTTTAATTATACGTGTTGTCTAATCTACAGAAAGTATGATTTAAAGGAGAGTGACTGCATCATGAGATTGACTGTATAAATAGCTAGTCATGTGCCTTCCACCAGGAAAAAAAAACCCTATTTTTTTTTCATGGGACTTAGGGAGTTTCTGCTTTCCCAGAAGCTTAGTGCACTGCACAGCCCCCCCCCCGAATCAGAGATGCAAATGGCCCTTAAAGTACACATTTCTGTGTCTTCAGAACTTAGCCAAAATGTGGTCCTATAAAAGGAATAATCAGGTTTTTTTAAATAATACTTAAATACAAGTAATGTCAATATATTCAGCAGATTTTCTGTTTACCAAACAGCCACAAGCCACCTATCATCATCACATCTCAGTACACTATGCTCTCCATAATCAATAGAGATTGTCTATTTTTTGTTCTAGTATGAATTGAAGACTTAATTCAGACTTTCAGGCAAAAAGTGCCACAAAACATATTAAAACCAGCATGGCTTTTCCTCTAAGTAGGCCATGTTGCACAGACACAGGTTTGTCTGGAAAAATACCATTACAGAGGCTTCTCAGGCTGCTCTGAAAGTCACTACTGAGCCTGACCAGTCTGATGAAGTAACCAGCAGACCTCCAAGTTAGGGAAGATTTTGCATCATGCCCAGCCTCTTCATGTCCCAGGCACACCAAAGGCTGCCCCACCATGGAGGTGGAACTAGCAAATGCTTTGGGAGGAATCACCCCTCATCCACATCCAGGTTTCTGTGCACTCTGGTACCTCCTGATTTCATGGATCCACTGTGCTGGGCACTTCACTTCCATATACAGCAAAAGATAGCCCATGTCATCACAGATTTTAGCCTAATAACCAAAATACTATCAGCACTTTAGAGACAGGGAAGAAAGGCACAGCAAGATGATGTGATTTCCTTAGGGTCACCAGAAATCCAGACAAGCAGAGATGAGAATTGATCATGGGACTCAAACATCCTCCCTGCAGATGGTAAAAGCAGTGGAAAAAGCACTGAGGAAATAAACCCAGAAAGTGCCACGTGTGGGATTCAATTCTTAATTATTTTCTTCCTCTTTTGAAGAAAATAATAGAACACATTGACAATATCCCAGAAGTGGACCAAAAAAAGCTTCCAAATGCCAGAAAAATGACTGTGGGGCTGGAGTATGGTGGTGTCAGCGGGCTGGCCAGCATGGTGCTCACCCACCGTTTCCTTCAGCCTCACCGGACGCCTGCCCATGCTATGGATCCTTGGGCCTCGGAAAGCTGGGGAGAAGAAACCCATTTCTGCTTCAGGTTTTTTGAAATAGGATTTTGTATTGAGTAGCCCTGCCAGTGTAAATCTGGCAGTTCCCACCTTTCATCTAATTTGAGATGAAAGAACACAACAGCATTTTTTTCCCCTTTGACATACAACATTCATCTGTGGAACAGGAATTCTGATTTCATGCCACTCCTACACAGCACGATCCCATAGCACCTCAGTTCCCAGTGCCCATAGAGCAGTCACTGGGTACTGCTAGCATAGGCTTTACACGCAGTGCAGAAGACACATTTGCTTTTGTTTTTTTGGTAAACAGCACAAGGGCTCAGCCACGGAGTGGTGTTGGAGAAGCCACCTCATGGTATTGCCGTGCTGCTGCAGAAGACACATGGCCTGTGCCAGCAATCTGCCTACACCTCTGGCAAACCTCTGACAAGCTAGAAAGGATTTGGAAGCAACACGTCCTGTCTTTGCAAAATAAACAATTCACAGAAAAGCCACTGAAGGGAAGTCACAGGGGTATGACTCACTCCTGGTACAAAAATCACAAAGTATTTTCTTATATGACAGTGTAAGAGGCAAGAGCTGGGTGCTATTTCATTCTGCAATCCCAAACTCACTTCTTGCTATCATAAGCAACACCTTCCCCCAGCTCCTCCCTCACAGGTTCCCCGGCACTCATCTTTCCTACTGGAAGGCTTTGGGTCATCTCAAGCCCATCTAACATTTCCAACCTGAAACAGGGTCTGGCTGGTTGATGCTCTCTCCTCCACGTGCAAGGCTTTTGCTCCCAGTGCTCCTTTCCCTCCCTTATCTTAACTTTCCTGCAAAGCTGACAGCTCGCTGCCACCTCTCCTCAAACAGTGCCACAAAACTTACATCACGAGCCTTGTCAGTGGCTCTCCCACAGCACCAGACACCAGAAATGCAGGTTTCAGTTAAAGGGTTTACTCCTTTCCTGAGAGGTTTTGGAGGAAAAATTAAAAAAGAATTAAAAAGCTCAAAGGTATTAAAAAGTTTCAAGATAACAGAAACTAAGCATTTTGTTTCTGTTCATCTTCAGATTTCATAGCTGGTTTCACAATGTTTGAGGTCTTAGCCAAAATTTTTGAATATTTGGGACTAACAATAATAGAGATCAAGTAAACTGCATTTAAAAAGCACTAACAATCAAAGCTGTATGCAAACCATTAAGGCATTGTCAACCAGCCACAGTTTATGCTTCAGTGCTACATGTGGGCAGACCCTCTTATGAGATTTAACTTCGTAAAACCAATACAAACTTTTGACATGTGTGGAAGAAGCATTGCATGACATGGTGGAGAAGAATACAACAGCAAGTTCCAATTTTCAGCATTTTTGTGCTCATCTTAGCAGGCCATGAACTTAGAGGTCTTGCTACTTTTTCCTGACTAGCATTTGTCTTAAATTCCTTCAAATATGAGTCAAAATTGCACAGTTGGAGCTCAACACTGGGAAGTTTTCAATTCCAAATCTAAAGCTGATCCCTGAACTTGCAGCTCAAAGCAGGGTAATACCACTGGCTTTTGATGACCATCAGGTTCAAATTTAAAAAATGTTTTCAGATCAAGTTAATTGTACACGAAGCCGTTCTCCTGAAGGGAAATTGTATACTTTAAAGGCAAAATTTCTCTCCAGTATCAAAAGTTTCCAATATATCTTCTCATAAAAGGGAGAGACACTCTTAGACATTCCTTTCACATACAGCAAGTCTACACCCCCGAGAAGTGAAGCAGGGACAGGTACTCTCTGGTATGAGGGAGCAGCCTCTGATCTGCAAGTCAAGAAAAGGCCTTTGAATGGACGAGGAAGCAGACCACACACCAGTGAACCCTGACAGGTCTCGGCAGCCCCTGTTTTTAGTTAGGTAGCTTCAAATACTGAAGTCTCTCATCCAAGAAAGAGTCAGAGTGGATGCAGGGCAGCTCCTCAAACTCTGCCCTTTTGCCTGTCTTTAATGCAACTCATCTTTGAAACTTTTCTTTCCTCCTTCATTAGCCAGACCAGGGCCATAAGCAGAAATGTAGCTCAGCATCCGAAGAACTAGCCATTCATTTAAGCATCTGTGTAAACACAGGTATGTGTTTAAGTACTTTTCTGAAAAGGGACTACAGAAAAACTAGTGGGATGGAAAGCAGGGGTGAATCTGTAACGGTAAGTCTTGTTTGGCACAACCCTTTCAAAGAAAAATCTGGAAAAATCTCACAGTGCATAATGAGGAACAAGAGGCAGCTGAATCCTTTCTCCTTTGGGCATGGGGGAAGCTTTGGAATATGACAACTGCAGCTTGAATCTCCTCTTCTTTCAATATTTGTGCTTCAGGAGAAGGGATAGTTATTCAGAACTTACTTCCTATGCATTGTCAGTATTTACAGCCCCCACCGGATGGGTAGAGTCACACAGTTTAACAAAGAGTGAGATGAGCAAAGCTTACTCCTTCATAAACCTGAGTTTGTGCTTGGATCTATCTAGTGTTGAAAACAGCTACAGCTCTGACAGGAACCCTTCCAGGACTTGGAGCTTACGTTGTTTTCTATGGTCAGTTCAACCATTTCCTGATGTCTCTCATACTAGTCAGCCCACCCATGTCAAAACTCTGGCAGTTGGAGATGATTCCCCTTTCCCATTTAGCTGATACCAGCTGTGCAAAGTAGGTGGAGGGGTTAGCGTGGGTACAGAGGATACACTGATGCATGCAGAGAAACAGCCTGATCTCGGACTCTTCCTAAGCCAAAAAAATTAATCTCAAGCAGCTTTTTCACATAACTGGTGTTGAAATCTTTCCCAGAAATTTGGCACTTTGAAAATCTTTTTATTCTCAGCATACATATGCCTTTTGATCTGATTTTCTCCTTTACATGGGAAAGATGACAGTTTGTAGTAGCTTAGTCTTCACGTACCAGGCCATTGTAAGAGCTGGTCTAAAGAGAACAATATTGTCTCAACATTGCCAGCTGAGACCTGGAGATGGAATGTGGTCCTCATGGACACCAAGATACCAAGACCCTGGGAAAGAGAACTGCACAGTACGAGGAGTACTATGCTGCTCCCTGCAACCTGGGACTGAAAGGAACAACTACACCCTGGGAAGGAGAACTGCACGGTATGAGGAGTACTATGCCATTCCCTTCCACCTGGGATTGAATAAGGCTGCATAACAGCTGTCCAGAAGATGGATCACAACCGTGGACATAAAAACGAACCAGAAAACAATACAAGAACACACCTCCTGGTCTGAAGCTACCTGCCTCTGGGGCAAGATAACCTGGCTCAAGAGGGCGGAGACTGGTGGCAGTCCATGGAGGAGCGAGGTGTGTTGCTTGGCATAAAAAGATGCCTTCTTAGCAACTGAACTTTGGAGATCTTCCCCACCAAGGATCACGACGATCGGAAGGACCGGCGGGATGCTGCCTGGACCTGGGACCATAGGGACACCTTGGACCCGTGGTGGTAGCTATAATCCTCTTTCCTTTTCTTTTTACTTTACCTTTTAGTCACTTTCTGTCTTTTTACCTATCGCATGCAGCTTTACGGGCAAACAATAAAATTGTGCTGTTTAATTGAAGCATAACCCCTTGGTGTGGTCGCCTTGATTTTTGCGCTTCGAGATCATAGTTAACAAACCATCATGAGTCCACTGAGTGGACAGTGACAGCCATGAAGAAACACATCACAAGATCAAACATTTGGTGGTCTAGAAAAACATTTATCAAAGTCTGTTATTCAGCCACATGCTGATCACCTATCAGTGCGAGCAGGAAATTACCTGTCTACTGGTAAACATAATGCTCCATGAAGCCTGCATTACAGTGTAAAGACTGCTGAACATTAATAGCAATGTTCACATCAATTTCAGAATTAATTCATTTGTTGCTCTGTGTCTGCAACAAAAACTTTGCAAAGAATTGTTGTCTTGCCCCTCTGGAGAAGCTCTGTGTGGCTGGGAAGACTTCAAACGACCTGCAGTCACTCTGCTCCAGCCCTGCCACTCACAATCATATTTATATTCTCCCATACTTACATTCCCTTTGTAATCATACGTTAATACATGTCCTATCTACCTTAACAATGTTTCAATCATGTGCCACAGAACTGTTTTGTGCTATCCCTGTTTGACCCAGAGCCACTGGAAGAACTGCTCAGTTTAGTGATGAACACACCAGAGACATCCAGAGAAGCCAACTAACAGCCAGTTTGACTTTCCTTTCATTGAATATAATTGTCTAGATGAGAAATTAAGTTGGAATTCAGACTGAGCAAAGAACTGAAACTCCTTTGCAATGAGCTTTTCCTGCCACTGGATAAAGAACAAATCTTGTTTCTCTTCCACTTGATGGACCTCGGCGCTGTATATGGGATGCTGTGATATTGCCTGGCAGTGGCAGTAGGTACACAGGAGACCACAGTAAAAATGCTTGCATTCTATCTGGAAGGACCCAACCCATGTTCCAGGATAAGAAAACTTACATTGATTCTCATCCCTCACACTTCAGGTGTTCAACAAAGAATACGCTTAGATGAAGCTGCTGCACCAGACAACAGAGGTACAAGCCTGTATATGAGCCTCAAAGAAACGGCCCTGCTTATCCCCTCTCTTGGATGGAGCTGCTCCATCCTAGATAGGTCAATACCTGCATAAGATCAGCAGAGATAACTAAACCATTTTGACAAAGCATTGAGAAGAGATCACCCTAGGGAGCATACCTACAGGAGAATCTGATCCAGATCACTATGGATTTTGTTTATTATGGACATGAAAATGATACCAGCTGCAGGCTTTCAAAAATTTCAGGCTCCAACCATAGGGAGGGCATCCAAACACTGCTGGGCTGGAGCTAGCTGGGTACAGACCTCAACCCTGACATGCAACTGGGCTACTGAGAAGGAAAAGGAGGAAATCAAGGAATCAGAACATATATACGCATATACTGCAGCAAGGCTGGCTTATTAAATCACTTGTCGTTAGTATAAGTGAAATAATTTTTTTTCCACTGTTGGTGAAAAGATATAAGGAAATATTTTCCCTGTTGTTAACATGCTTATATGTATGCTTTTCAAATATTGTTTTTGTTTATATGCTGAAATTTAGATCGTTGCACAACAGCCTTGCTTTTAAATGCACAAGCCCAGTCATATACTAATGGTATTTGGTGAAGAAATCCCTATAAACAGTTTATCTTTAACTGTTTATAGTAACTCTTCCGTAAGTGGGGGAGACTGAGGACATCAATTCAGAACAGTATCATCTGCTTAATCATCAGGCCTTTTAATATGCGGGGGCTGAGGACACCATCCTGCCCTTGGCAATGATCATCCTAAGCCTTTTGTTGACAGTTGGTACCGATAACTTTAATATGACCAGGGATTTAAGCATGCCTCTGAGGACAAAGGCTTGACTAATTATTTGCTATTAACTAATATTTTAATTGCTACTGTTAATTAGATGAACAAAGAAATGCAATAAAAATATGCTGCAGATTACTTTGATGTTATTTCCTGGAATCCTATTGGAGTACTGCAGCCCTGCATGCATCCCAAAACATAGGATGACGGATCTGTCCTGGCTCTGCCCTGATGAACTCTGACAGATGTTATTAACATAAGATCAGAACCGAGACCCAGGAGACATTTCTTCAAGGAGTGCTCAGAAAACTGCTCTTCCATTACTGGAATTCACTGCCATAATTCATCTTAGCTCTGCCTGGTGGGTAAGCAGGTAGTTAGTGTCTCACTTCATTAGGTCTGCCTGCTCACTTAGCTACTTGCAGCACTGGTGGGACAGTTCCTGATGTGTCTGGAGGAGCTTGCTTTATGGTCAATCTTCCCCTTGCATAGCGCACATGAAGCCACCTGGTTACTCTACCACTCGTTATTAATGCAATTTGAGTGAAAGGACCCGCTGTACCTGGAACTGCATAAATGTGAACTCCCTGCCCCAAACTGCTGGTGAGCTGAACTGCTGTAAATACAGAAAAGGAGAATTCACATTCCAGTTTATAGGGAAAACCCATGTAAATTAACATGAAGTCAGACGAGACTGGGACAGATCTGGGATTATAGTACTTCTGCCTTGGTTCCTAAACCAGTTAACGATATGATGATGTTTTTTTACCCTCCATCCACCTTCCTCTCAAAGATCTGGATAACGTGATTCTTTATCATGCTTGTTTAGAGACAGGGAAAAATATGGGGGCATGCAAAGAACATGGATGTCCAATTTTCAGGTGTAGCCAGGAATATGCAGAAGCACCCTGCATCTGGCCTAGACACGAATCCCTTTCAGATAATAGTAAGCAACAAAGGCCAAATCTTCCACAGAGCACGACATTTCTGCCACCTGCTGTGGCATTCAAAACTGGCAGAGTGGGAACTTCGAGCTACCTTGAGAAGACCAAAATCCTTTGCATTAAACATCTTCATACGATCTGTCCCTTCAGAGCAGTGCTTGGGTCTCCTTGTCATCTCTGTGTTACCCTTAGGTCCTTTTGCACGTGTTCTGTTGGGGCTGTGTGTTTGGAATAAGAAGTCAGAGTTTCCCAGTTTTTCCTCCTACTTAAGCATATATCTGAGTCTGTTTCCATTTGGGTGAACTATATGGGCAAAGCACGCAAACAGGGGATTCTGTACGTCTACCTCATACTTTTTCCTAGGAAAATAGTTTAGAGAAGACAATCATTTCTTCTGAATGCCTGTGGCTGTTCTGCATTGGCAACAAAAATGCCCACCGATGAGGAAAAGGCACTGAACTGGAGATGTGCCTTCTTGGGGCTTTCCTGCTCACCTTTTTGCCATAGGTTTTGGTGGTGACTGTGCGCTCTTTCCAGAGTGGAAGTATGGGAAAATTGCTTGGAGGGGGGGAAATTACAGACCTAATAGAAGTTATAGTATTATAACAACCTTTTTAGGGAGATAAACAGTTGCAGCTTTGAGATGGTTGACATGCATGGAACCTGCTCCACCAGGGTTCCCTAGGCAACACAACCTGCTATCCTAGAGGAGCAGTGGAGGCTGCATCAGAGTGAAGGCACCGTGGCCAGGCTCTGCTCTGCTCCCTGCAGGACAGGGAACTTGATGGTACCGTACAGCCGATAAGTTGCATAGCGGCTATCAAATAGAAAATATATGAGAAGTCCATTGCTGGGCCAACAACTGTGGCAAAACTATTCCCCTTAGATGAACCTTGCTCATTATAATCTTGCTATAATACTAACACACACCTCCAGCCCAAAGTTACTCACCTCCAAGGCATGACCACCCCTCACCGAGCATGCACTTTCTATTTCTTATCAACTATGTCTTTAAATGAAAGCGAGAGAAGTTTACACCAATCAATAATGAGTGACTAGAGTCACTCAAACTCCACCTGAGAGTAAAGAAAAGTATAAAAAGTGAATGAATGAGGGGAGAAGTTAAGGAAGATGCCATCATAACTTCCGGGATCAGTCAACGGGCTGAACCTGTCTTCTCCCCCATAGGGACGCCTATTGGGTAAGAACTTTGACTTATCCATGCTAAATAACTAACTCATCCTAGCTATCATTAGTAATTAAGGTTTTGCCTGTATATAGTTTGGTAGTGTATCGTTTCAAGCTTGTTTTTGCAGACAGTCCCTATCATTGGCAATCACGAATCTGAATTTGTCACAATTTCATAATAAGGAGTGTTAGTCCATATACGGTTAGTGTGAGTCCTTTGTGGGCACTAGCAGCCACTGGCAGCAGTTAACATATTCGAATAAAGTGGGCCGACCTGCCGAGGGGTCCCACTGATGCTGTTGGTGTGTTTCTCTGAACACGTCAGTTGAATTGCCCTCTGATCCAGCAGGACCGTTCAGTGAAGGGTCCCTGTAACAGGATGCTGACAGACTGGTCGGGCACAAGGGTCTCGGCTTTCTTGGGGCACTGAAAGACAGATCAAACACCTGGGGTTGAGAGGATTTCCCCCCCCTTTTCACATGACAAGAAGTGATAGCAAATAAGGGCCACTGCTGCCTTTTACCACAAGCAGAGTTAGCTGCTGTCTCTTCACTTGCCCAAAATCTTCTTCTATTAAGATCCTGGAAATACTTACGGTATAAAGCCCACTGGGGAAACAGGCACACAGAAGGCAGGTCCTCCTCTGCCCCGGGACTGCCAGGGAGCAACACAGCATTGTGCTGAGCCACCCCAGGCACAAACCCAAACAAAGCTTGGGGCACCTCCAGTTTGGAGACTGGCTTAGGCAGGCTCTCCCTCCCTGCACTCAAGGAGATGGCACAAAAATAGTTTCAGGGGTCCACTTTGGGATTTTGACACTTTATTTCTATTTAATCAGTGGTTCAGGACCTGAGTGCTGGTTTGCCCCTCTTCCTTCACCGTTAACAGATGAGCACAAAGAAAACACCTTAAAAGGCACTATTTTCATGCCATCAGCTCAAAAATTCAAACTTTAGGAAATACCAGAATGTAAACTGTTCTGCAAACCCTAATTATAATTCTAGCTATTTGTATACGTGTGCACCAAGATATACCATGGCACATTCTCACAGCACCAGATCTCATTTCCTGCATAGCAATTACATCCATTGGGGGTGGGTCTAATCCTGTAAGAAAGAAAGATCTAGTCTGTCTGAACTCTATTGTATTCGCTGTGGAAACTAAGACATACATGGGGCACAGAACAGAGGACTGCAAGCTGACAGTAGCCTCGCAGATAGATGACTTTAGGATAATATGATCATTTTACTTTTGTCCCTCCCTCTGTCAACAGCATATTTGTGTGATGTTAAGCAAATAGCAAAACCCAAACCTTTTAAGAGTGGCTGCTAATTGTACATTCCTCATTCTCTGAGTTGAGATGCTGGACTCTGATTTTTAGAGGTACAAGGATCTATAGCTGCAGGTTAGATGAAAAGGTCATTTTGCACACTAACAAAAAAAAAAAAAAGCAAACCAAAACACAAAAAAAGAAGCTTTCCCTGATTTCTGTACACAGAGAACCAAGTCAAAGGTGCAGAGGCAACTCTAAGGCTGTTTCCTGCTTTGTGAATGCTCAACCTATCAATCTTTACAGTAATTTAACAACACAGGTGCAATCTGAGGTATTTAATAGAAATTTCTGCTTTCCTTTTGATGTATGGAGAGTGGCCATTGCTAATCTTTATTTTCAGTCCTTTTGCAGCTTAGCTAGCATTAATGTTAATGTGTTGTATTTTACAAAGATTCTTATTGTGCACAAAGACCTGCTTACTCAGCATTTATAGACAAGAGAAGAATCAAGTCTCAGATTTATCTCCTGTAATGAGCAGAAAGTATATTTTCTTTTCCTGAGAGAACAGAGATGTTACAATTTAATTACAATGTCCAAGAATTTCTCTCTATGCATATTTCTATTTGACCACGCATCCGTTACCTGCTGTGAGCTACTGTAAGTCCACTAAGGAATGTTGTTCCACCAGCATCCTAGTTCCATGTAGCCTCATGTGCTTCCAGCTGTTGGGCTTGGACTATTTGCAGGTCTGCACTATCAGCTGCGTTCAAGGAGGTCTTTTTCTACACCAACCATACTTGTGCTCTTTCTGTTTAGCTCTAAGCACAGACATCAATTCATATACAAAGCCAAGAACCTCCTTTCTATTAAACTCCTGATATTCAGGCATCGGAAATTAGACTAAATTTTAAGTCAAAATGCTTAACATCCCTCCCCCCCAAACCAACACCCAACAAACCCCTATCCTTGCTCTGGCTTCTTTTCAATTTTCAGAATAGCCGATCTCCCGCCATCAGGTGGATGCCTGTGAGCACAACCCCTGAGAAATCAGGCTCAAAGCATCTCAGATATTCAGAAAAATAAGTTACTCAAAGAAAGAGACCCACAAGCCCTCAACATCCCATTTAGATACTGGCTCACAGAGGTCCCTCGTTCTGCATTGCTCTCTTTGCAAGCAGGTCACGGTGTGGAGGCAGAGGCAGGGAGCTACCCACGCAAGTACCCAGTCCTGCCTATACAGTGCATGTTGCACAAGCATGACTACCGCGGCTTTGCAGTCCCACATAACTGATGGAGGACTTCTAGGAGAATGCTATGCCAATTTTATAGGAAGCAAGGGGGGCCCCAGTAAGACATAAACGACTTATCTAAGGTGACAAAATGGTTTTGCTGCATGTTTTTCTGACTCCCCGACTGGTACTGGGACAGAGATCTCCATGTAGCCATCAGCGACCAACAGCAGCTAACTAAGCTTCGTCCCAGCATCTTTCCACTAAGCAGATGGTGTGACACACTAGCTAAGAAGACACACCTGTCCTTCCCACATCAAATGCAAAGCCACATGATTTGTTTAGCTTTTCTTCTGTGACCTTACCTCCTGTAGGTGCTTCTCTGGCACTGAGCAGACCCTACCCACCTGGCAGGCTCTAGAAGTGCTTAAAAAAGGACAAGATTGTTCATCAGAGTCTTTGACCAGCCTTGTTGTACTTTACAAATAACCTTCCGGAGTTCAAGAACTTGTTCATTTTCCTCATTTGACCTAGGTTTTTGAAGAATGCCAAGCAGCTGCCAATACCACCCTCGCATGACCATTCACCCCACTGCTTCCTTCAGCTCCTCCTTGGCTCTGGATGGGTGATACCTACTGGATCAGTTTCCAATATAGGGTGTAAACCCATTCTTCCCGGAAAGGTTAACTCTCTTACTGCATCTTTTATCACTGTTTTTCTGAGAACCTTCCTCATTCTTACAGGGTTTCCCTTCTTGAAGCTGACTACATTTGTGAGTGTGGAGGTGTATTTTCTTTTATCTTTGGTGGCTCCTGCAGGGATGCTGAGAGTGCACTGCAATCACTGGTACAGAGCAATTGCAGCCATGTGGACCATGTCTGTTATGCAGGGAGAAAGGAAGGGACTTCACTGTCTCCTGCAGGTTTCCTTGCTAGCTCATTCAGGAAGCCACCACTAATTACATTTCAAGATTTCTTACATAACTCATGTCTTGATGTGACATTTGGCCTATCTGTGGCTGAGAGGAAAAGGGAGAGGTTGCGGAAGTCTCCTATTATTATGCAGGAAGTCTCCTGCATTTCCTGCCCTTGCAGCCTCTGTGACCTCCCTTGGTGTATCGCAGGCAGTATTGCTATCCTGGTGGGCACTCATTAACGCAGAACCTAAACTATACTTTTCCTGTCTGGGCCTGAAATTTTAATCCATTGTATTCTGTGGTACTGCTGAAATTTCTGTCTCGTTCACCTGGTCCAACTCTAAATTGACCTCTATAAGTATTTCAAAGAAATGTGAAATACATATATATTATATAGTAAAGAATATATCTACCTCATTTCTTCCTCATCAGAAGATCTCACTCTGTGTCTCCTATACTTCTTGTCAAGGTGTTAACAGAAATACCAGTGACTATCTTTTGTCCCTCAAGTTTCTATAAGATGTAGTGTGACCACATTTAGCCTAGAAATGGTCATGCCACTGTTTTGATTTTCTCTTTGGTACTTCATTTAAACAGAACTTGGTTGATCCCTTCTGGTTTTCTTTATCTGTTTGACTGTTACCATCCTGCGCCCTTTCCTCATGGACACAGGACTTCTGTGTCTTCATCATCTTGAAACTTGTGAGCTGTGCTCCCTGGAAATTTTGCCCTGATCTTTGGTTTGAATGATGACACTTTTCTGGATTTGGAGAGGCGCCTCCCTCTTTCACTTGTAGTTTAAATGGAATCTGTCCTATTGACACAGGCTTTCTCTAGCCCAAAAATTGCCCCAAGTCCCTGATCAAACAGAATCCTTCCACCTCGAACCATTTGTGGTGCCCCCCTTCTTCCCTGGACCAGTCCCTTCAGGGATCATTTCAAAGAATGCAGCCACAGACAAAGAAACTTGAAATAAACCACGATTCACTGATAATTCTTTGTGCTAGGACAAGTTGTGGTTTAATGTTCTTTTTTTCCTCAATAAAAGACCATAGCAATTTGAAACAACTGACTGTGGGCATACTACTCAAACACAAGATGGCTATGAATCACAAACATGGTACTGCAGTGCCATGAAAGGTGACTATTGGAGCATGACTGCCAGTGACAACAGGGACCAGATTTTTCGTCCCTGCAGGTTCTCATTTAGAGTGGAAAGGCTGTGCAAGCCAGGAAGACTTACTCCTGCAGGGAGGTGTTTTGCTTAGAGCCCACCATTTGCATAAAAGCACGGGCATCCTTCATGTCGGCTGCATTTCATTTATGTCTGAGCTCTCATTCTGAGAAGAGGTTTACCGCTTAGGGCACACAGAAAAGTCAGCAACCTCAGCAAGATACCCTGTGGAGATCCTCTTTCAGATCCTGTTGAGATAGGATTCGTTAATGTTCCTTCATTCACTATCACATGGCTTCTCTGAAACTACACATAAGAACCAGTGACCACCAAAACTCCACAAATGATCAGCTCCTTTGGCTTATGAAAGTCTATGACCAAAACGGATAACAGCATCAGAACATCATAAGTGACAGTAAGACACACAAACAGGACTGAAAAACATACCACACTTCAAACATAGAAAGTTTTCTGTGTTTAAAACTCAGGTCTTAGGCTTATTCAGTGTGAAAAATGTCTCTCCTTCTTCACACTGTAATGCAACCACTAAGACTATGATTGCAGAACAGCACATAAAAGGGATGGAATAAAAAAACCCCAACACCTGTGAACAAAACTGAAGCTTATTGGAAATCACCTTGTACTTTTAAGCCTTTTCAGAGCATTTATTTGGTTTTAGTTTAAAAAGGCTGGTGGCTCTGAAACAACATCAAGCAGATATGACCAAAATCACTGTTCCATCTTGCCCTTTAGGGCTCAAAGCCACCAATTACAAGTTACCAATGTTAAGGTTTAAATGTGCTTAGAGAAGATTTTAATTACTTTTAGGCATGAGGTATTTGAAATAGTAGTGATACATTATTCTAAAATGTAATTTTGGCTAGTTACAAAGTCAGCCTCAAGGAGATGTGGCAGATCCAGATGAAACAGTAATGGCTTTATTCACCCCTATAACCACAATTCCCACAGGCCAAGAGCTGGTTTCTACATCAACAAGAAATTTACCCAGTAGAAGTTAATTGCATCTGTGTTCTGTGCGTGTGTCTGAGCTTTCTTCCCGGTACTGCTGGCCACAAACAGAATACTTGACTAGGGACCATCCACCAGACAGTGTGGAAAATCCTCTTTCTAGCTGGTGAAACAATTCTTTTCAAGAGAGAAGACTTAGATTTAAAAGCCCCAGTGCTTTATACTAGGTCCTCACCTAACAGCCTCAGCAAAGCTGTAATAGCTTATAGAAGCTGACATCTACTTCATTTGGACAGCTTTCATAGGAACATAGGGAAATGTCCTCCTCTGCAGCTGAAGGTTGCTGAGGGATATGCTGGTTGTGCCTCTGTACCTGGTTGCAGACTTACATTTCTGCCCCATTTCCAGTCCAGCACCATCCCCAGCCTTCCTTGCAAGGTAGGGTACAGTGTGTTGGTCAGCCAGAGACCTGCATAGAGCAAATGTGTGACACTCACACAGGCATGCCCCCAGTGACCTACCCAACAGAGCTAGTGTGCCTGGGAGCCAGACTGACTTCTCTTTCCTAGTCATCATACCTTCATCAAGCTCTTTCACACCTGCCTGTTGCTGGTTGCCAACTTGCTTTGCTCGTTGGGACCACCTGATGCTGGAGCAGAAGTGAGTAAGCATTTCTGCGTGTGATTCAGGGTACCCTAGGACATGAGAAAGACGTGCAGGAAAAGAGCACAGCAGGAAGAGCTTCTAAGAGAGGACAGGTAGTAGACTTGGACACACCCTCCAGATGGGAATAGGGAAGAGACCTTTTCCCCCCCATTCGAGAAGGGAAAGCTTAGGCAGCTGTGACAGTGTTTGTAAGGATGCTTAGCTTTTTAGCATGCCAGACTTTAGAAATAAGTGTTAAAAAAGTGCATACCTTTCAGAGTGGTTAGTAGCCTTTTACATCCACAGCATACTATGTAACAGATCCTTGAAACATTTGTGTCATTCAAAACTGTAACAGCAGCCCATATTTTCATTTTTTCATCGCCTAAGGGAGTCTAACAATGTATTCTTGGTGGAGGCACTATGGTAGACCTTTAAAGGGTCCTCATGAAGCCCAAGGTGGGCTTCAGGAGTGGCTTCTGTGAGAAAGGATAAGGAGCTGTCCCCATGTTGGCCAGAACCAGTTCCAGCCATCTCCAAAACAGACCCACAAACTGGCCAAAGCTGAACCCACCAAAGCTGGTGGGGCCTCTGCGATGACATATTTTTAAAAGTGTAAAAAAAAATATTAATATATATATATGTTGTGCGGCTGCTGTGAGAGAGAGGAGTGAGAAAAACATGCGAGAAAGAGCCCTGAAGACACCAAGGTCAGTGAAGCAGGAGGGAAGGACGTTTTCCAAATTGCTGGAGGGGAGATTCCCATGCAGCCCATGAAGACAGTTGTCCACCTGCAGCCCATGGAGGACTCCCACACCAGACAACGTGGATGCGCCATGAAGGAAGCTGCAGCTCATGGAGAGGAGCCTATGCATGGCAGGATCTGCAGCCCATGGAGAGGAGCCCATGCAGACACAGGTTTTCTAGAAGGAGCTGTAGCCTGGGGGTGGGTGGGATGCAGGCTGGAACAGTATGTTCCTGAAGGACTATACCCTGTTGAAAGGACCCATGCTGGAGCAGTTCCTGAAGAGCTGTAGCCCATGGGAAGGACCCATGTTGGGGAAGCTCATGAAGCACTGCAGCCCTTGGGAGGGACACCATGCTGGAGAAGGGGAACAGTGTGAGGAGGAAGGACTGGCAGAGATGAAGTGTTGCGAACTGACCACAACCTGCATTCCCCATCCCCCTACACATCTTGAGGGGAGGACGTGGAAGTGTGAGGAGGAAGGACTGCCAGAGAGGAAGTGTTACGAACTGACCACAACCTGCATTCCCCAACCCCCTTACACATCCTGAGGGGAGGACATTGAAGAGTCAGAAGTGAGGTTGAGCCTGGGGAAAAGCGGGGGTGGGAGGAAAATTTTTTAAATTTTATTTTTATTTCTATCTTACTTTTATTAGCTGGCAAAAAATTAATCTTCCCCAGGTCAAGTTCGATTTGCAATTGACTAACTGGTCGGTGATCTCCCTGTCCTTATCTTGGCCCGTGAACTCTTTCACCTTATTTTCTCCTCAAGTCCTGCTGAGAAGGGGGAATGAGAGCACGTCTGGGTGGGCACCCGGCAGACAGCCAGGGCTAACCATGACGGTCAGCAAAATGCACACAAATACTTAATCAGTAGAGCAGTATTTTTCCTCATATGAACAATGAGATAATTCAAGTCACAGGGAAATCACGCTCTCTGCATTTTTGGTTTCCTTTTTGCATCTAGGAAAGACTTCTCTTAAACTTCAGGATATGGAAAGGTCACATCCAATGGTGATAAGACAATGAAGAAATATATATTTAAAAGTTCTAGCAACATCTCAATGGAAGCTTAAAGAAAGGTTGGAATTTTCTGTGTCTGTTCATGCCTGTCTGTGTTATTGCACAACAGTCCTGCGCAATTTGTTATGATTAATTTTAATCTGTGCCAACTATTTCACATACTGCAAAATAAAGCCATGACTCATAGAAAGGCACGTGAAAATAGACTTCATAAACATGTACAATGAAACATGAAGACAATAATTCAATCCTACTCTTGATCGTCTGCTTAAATAAGTGAGGCTGAAGACCCCTTCTAGAAATGCTGTTTGTTCTCTTGAAGTCTGTACTCAATGGGTTAGCAAGCTGCTGTATTTGGGGAAGCTCTCTGAGTTCAAACTAAAAATCTCCAGGATAGCGACAAAGTTCCTCAGAGTACAATTTAATTTCTTCTTCTTTTTAACCATGTAAAGTCAGTCATTTGTACAGGGGTTTATAAAACAATGGAGAAGTAGGAATTCACAGTACGCTTCAATATTGCTTCTGATATTCTCTCCTTCACAGAAAACAGACAGGAAGAAAGCGAAAGGAAGAAATCTTTCCAATGGAAAGACTGCATATAATGCAGCCGGGAGATTAATGTGCTTCCTATGCAGCTGCATTACAGACACTGAAGTCCTCTTTTCCACCATTTCCAGATGATGAGTTTCCAAGAAACAGCAGCCATTCCAGCTGCTAGACAAAAGAGTGGCCTCATACTTTGTGTTACTGAAATTTATTTTAAGCCACTGCATGAAAGGTGTTTAGAAACAAAAACGTTTCCTATTTGCTTGGAATTTTATCAGGTGAAACTCCCTGCTGGTCGTTGGAAGGTATCTGTGCTCTACACCACAGCTGCTCCTAGTCTCAGAGAAAAGATTCTATTCTCTTCTGAAACGTGGCCATCTACTAAGCCAGAAGTTCATGGTAAGGCAGACCACTGAGCACCAGAGCATCTGATACCAGCAGAAGAGCCAGCACATATCATGCAGCCTCTTGACTCCAGTTGTCAACCCTATCTGATACTTACAGAAAGGCAAAATCCCCAGATGTGGAATCCAGCTTGCACCAGGGAGAAAACAGAAACTTCCTAACCTCAGTAATGACAAGCATAATCCCAGAGCAGTGACAGAAGACTAGTATTACCAAAGATTAACAGCTGTTAAATACTCTCCATCCCTTTCTTACCACGACTAACACTACTGGTAATCCAAGGATTTGTACCATTAAAATTTCAATTCCATATTCTAAGATGACGCTCAAATAATCTCTAACTCCATATAGAAGCAATCACATAAATCACGCAGAAAGCTGTTCAGAATGGTTACAAAGCTTTTGGCAATTTTCAGCTTAATCTATTCATAATTAATTAGAATTGACCTTAAACTGAAGTTAGTCTCCCTCTTTATATGTTTATAAAGAAACTTGGTGTATTCTGTAAATTACTATCTGCTAGGCTAAACAAAAACCTTTTTTAATAGGAATGAGTCTCTGAAGGCTGACTTGGCCATCCTAGGAATCCTTTTGCTCCTCTCCAGTTTATTTCTTTTCTTTTAAATGTCAGAGATCAAAAGCATACCCAATATTCCAAATGGGATCTTAAAAACAGCTTCTACAATTACACTAACGCATCTGTGTCTCCAGCAGGAATTTAAAGCCCACTGCATCCCACAGCCTTACAAGGCTTTCTTACAGCTGAGTCACCAAGACAATCCATCCTTCTCCTACTCCATCCTTTCTCAGGAACAAGTTCTCAGGGTATTGCAAAAGTTCTTACCCTCTCTTAAAAAGCAACTGTGCACTTCAATGCTACTGCTTTCAATCCCGAGATCAAAAGAATTTGGAATAATTATTTTCTTGTAAGAAAAAAGTCCTCCACAGTAATGATATTGATCCCAGCTGTGTCATCTGCAAACTTCATGGCCAGATATCTATATAACCAGGGCATATATTAAATAGGGTCATTCCTAGTTTCTATATTCCTGGCACCTCTCTTTCGCTTAGTTCATCTTTATCTTGCAATTTCCATTACCATTTCGACCATGAAAGAGAAGGTCCTTATGGGGTTATGGATCAGTGTTTTACTTGACTCTTGACTATGTCTATGGCATTACTGTTTTTAAGAAGCTAGTTATCTTCTAGAAAAATATATTAAATTATTTCTGAAATTAATGATCCTGGTGTGTGTGTGTGAAAATTTTGTCTTTATCCCCTTCCACTGTCTTATCACCCTCAGCCATTTTCCATGTCAAGACTCAGTACTTTTGGAACGAATTAGGTAACATATAAATTTCAGGGGGTAGGGGGGTTGGTGTCATCCCCCATTTTTTAATATATGCACTGTATCTGCTAATCTTCTGTTTCCAAATGTACAGATTAATAAAAAAATATCTTCAAATTCATCTGCAATTTCATGCACCAATTCTTTCAATAGTCAAGGAAAAAGCTTATTCAGGGACCATGGATTTTCATACTGATTAGCCTAGATTTTGCTTCCACTTCAGATGCTGAATTTCTCTTACCATGTTCACATTTTTACTACAGACTCTGACATTATTCTTATATATCATCTTTACCGAAAACTGAATTAAGGCATTAATTCAGTATTTGGGCCATACCTCAACTTACACAGTGTCCTTCAAGTATAGCATCTCCACTTCCTTCACAGCTGCTTGTGAGGCTGAAAATTTTTCCCTCCACTACTTGTTTTCTTTCCATATTTAATTTTAACTTTTTATCCGTGACTAGGGTCTGGGACATGGGCTCCTTAGATATTCACGTTATCTTTGCATTCTGTGTAGTTTCAAGATTTACCCTTGTTTGGAATATTTGCTCAGCTGAGGAGATTCATTACTGTTCTTTATGGTAATTTCTTACTTCATGGAAACAAAAATCAAGCTTCGTGTTTCTGGCTGAAATCCTATGCCCCATCTCCACAGTCAAATACTACAACTACAGTTTCAAGGTCAGATGTTTCTGTATGCCATCCTCACCAGCCGCCTTTTGTAC
Source organism: Falco rusticolus (assembly GCF_015220075.1). Classification (NCBI taxonomy): domain Eukaryota; kingdom Metazoa; phylum Chordata; class Aves; order Falconiformes; family Falconidae; genus Falco; species Falco rusticolus. The sequence goes on from NC_051197.1 coordinate 26,579,875, forward strand.
TGACAATACCTCCTATTCATGCCAGAATTTTCCTCTCCACCTGCTGTCTACATGTAACGGCCAGCATCCAGAGTCTTTCCAGATTTTGCATGGGCACTAAGGTCTAAGACTAAATTTGTTACGATAGACCAAAGCAATATTAACCTCACCATGGCTATTCCCAGCCAGTCACCTCTCTCACTAAGACAAAGAGCTCTTCCTCACAAGTGTACAACAGCATCAGTCAGTTCTGGATAAGCGGGTCTGATTTCGATCTCAACGCATCCAAGAGAAACAATGAGGTTCACATTCTACTGTCCAATGGTATATCTGGATGCAAAACAAGTTTGGTGTTAGGGCTTCATAGATCCTTGCTGAAACTAATCTCTTTCATAAATCAGGACTCATCTACACCCTCTTGTTTGTGTTTTTCTTGAATTTATGATTCCTCCCTAACATTATCCTAAAATACTTGATTAAAAGGTAGCATATAATGCAACAAAGAAACTAGGTAATTTTGCAGCCCCAGTATTTTTAGCAAATATGATCATAAACCACAAAGCAGTCACTTCTGCTGACAAAGCACTTCTCTCTCCTTTAGATTGCTCAAGTTGGTACAATACTGGTGACAAATTAGCATCACAGCCTCCTGCTTCCAGAACAGTCTAAACAAAATTAGCCTGTATTAAGTGATAAACTACCTCTCATGCACAGGCTGTGTAACACAGCTGCTCTGCACTGTGCCAAACAACAAATCCCTTCTCAAAGACAAACAGCTGCTTATCTTCAATGCCTTACACATTATCTTAACCTCCAACCACAACGCTGCCACTATGAGCTGGAAATGTACCTGGCAGGTTGTGAGAAAGGATAGAACAAGACGGAAGCATCCACCTGGGCAAACAGAAGCAGTGGTGCCAGGGGAAGAACTCTGAGCCTGGCAGCTCGATGGTCAGCAAGGTAGCATGGTGCAAGGCAGCAGTGGGAAGCAGTGCCCCAGCTCCTGGCTGCGAGTGCCCGCACAGCCCCACACAGCTCACATTGAACTCTCTCTGCTCAGTGGTCCTGCAAAAGTGACTCAACCTGCTTCTAACTGCAGTCAGGGCACAGGTTACCTAGCTCTCACTGCCTCAAGACCAAAGTGATGAACCACTCACTTTTTACTTACAAAGTCAGGAAGTTTAGCTGCACTTTTTTCCACTGGTATCATAGATCTCAGTGGAGAGCATCAAAGATCTTAGGCTTATCAGCCCAGGCTCTGTGTGGCTGCAGTATACAGTCTTGCACACATCCCTCCGTGCAGTCCAGGAGGGCTCATAGCAGCATCATTAATGAGACAAAGGAAAGGAGCACTTCAATGGCAAGCAAATGCAAATGGTATCTGCTGGCACATGCTGATATAGTTTCAGAAGTCATGGGACTCTAAAGTTCAAGTACTAGAAATGCACAAAAATGCTGCACAATAACAGTTTGGAGGTCATGAAAACCATATAAGATGAGTATTAGAAATACCTCTGTTCTGGGAAAGAACACACTGGATATTTTCTCCTGTCTTGAAGGCTAATGCAGAAAGGGGATGTGAAAAACAGGGATCCTATTTCAGATGGAAGATCTTGGATGGGAAGATTTAAGTCATGTCCACAGTGTTCCAATTATATCCACACAAAGTGAAGAACTTTGGCAGCAGTTTCAGAGGAAAAAAATGCAGGAAACCAATAGTTTTAAGACTATCTCATTCTGTCTTTGGGAATTAGAAAGGTTAAAGAAGGAAACTTCATTAACTACCCCTCTCAAGTTAGGTCTTTCACAAAGAAAGTCAGAGAGAGGCCACAAGGCCCCAAGATCTTTCCACCCCATGAAGGGCAAGACCATATTGCAGTTGCTTATCTTTGACAGTCCCCTGCTGTATGCAAGTTGTGTACCCATCAGGACTCAGATCTGTGCAGGACTTGTGTTTACTTCACACCTATACCGCATCTCACACAGGGTCCCAACTTCAGCCAGGGAATCCTGGCATCGTTATATCTTGAATGCTACTGGTAAAATCCTCCATAATACCTTTTTTTCAGTCTTGGCTGAACAGTGAAGCCCAGCAATTGAGTCAAAGTGGCTATGACTTTCACTGCACCTCTTCCTTGGACTGCAACTGCTGCCCTACTTGCCTGGCTTCTCTTGCCCCCTTCAAATATTCACACTTGCCATTTCACTTGTCTCCTCCTTTCCATCCCTTCCGATGCCCACCTAATGTTTTGCAAATTACTACGGAAACACCAACTCATTCTTGTACTCTTGCCTCCCTCTTTTCAAAGGGCAACTGTAACATCTCCAGATTCACTGATCTAACCACAGATAAATGCTGCCATTCAAGTCAGACTGGTGAAAGAAAAACTGAGCTCATGGATGCAGGTAGTACAGAGAAGCTAGAAATGGCTACATACCTTTGGAAATTAAGAGTCCTTCTCTAGCAAGCCATGTCCCTAATGTCCGTGCAGCTGTGCTTTCTCACCCCAGGCTGCACTTGCAGCACTGATAAGGAGGCAAAAGATCTTTGGTTCCCTGGGAATTCTGTGCATCAACCCAATACTATAGGTTTCTGCTATTATTCAGTCTTAGGAAACCTCTCTGAGCAAAGGAGACTGAGTCAGTAAGTTTGTCTAGAGAATCGATTCAATGTGATGTCACCAACTACAGCCCCCCAAAGTCTCAATGCTTTCATGAAGCACTAGGGAAATCCCACGGCAGAGGGCTTGGAAAACATGAAAACAACTTAGTCAGTCTTCTGATTCCCTTCTGTTCACTTGGCTGACTACTCCCACCATCTGCATTTCTAATGCTCAGTGCCAGAGACAGCTCCACTCCCAAGGGCAGGAGCATACTTCTCAGATGGGGAGTTTACATATGACCCTTCTCTGCTTAAGCAACGTACGGACTTGAAGTCTTTCTGAATCAATGAAAGATAGATAATGAAAAAGAAATAAAGCATCCTAGCAGAAGGAATGTAGACCATAAATATTCCACCAGGTGCAGTAAGATGATCACGGCAGGTAGCAGACACCTGATGCTTGGAACAGTCAACTTGGCTTAGTCTCTGTGGCTGAAGTTCTAAATACCGATCCCTGTCCTCTTCACTCATGGATTTGAATCAAGATGGTGTGACTGCTAACCACCATCTTTGGCAGCAGAATTTTTGAACCCAAAGGAGATGTATGGACAGACATAAAGAAGGGTTAGGCAGAGCAGCCCTATGTCCTCATTTCCCACAGCTGGTATTTGTGACTTAAGTCCCAGGACAAATCTTAGCTTTCCTGTTTAGACAGCACAGCAGGTGCTTGGCTGCTTGCGAGTTCAGGGCAGGACTGGTGTCTCCAGGGATGCTGTCCCCATTTCCCTGCACTTCTGCCCAGGGCTGTACGCAGAGAGCATGATCTGGCCTCTGAGTGTGGCAGCACAGAGCTGCTACTGGGTTCCACTTAACAGCCAAGGCACAAATATGAAGAAGTGGGAGAAAGCAGAAGTACATCTCCCACTTCCCACTGCCAGACCTCCTTCCTTATCCCGTAAGAATAGGAATGCCTGCTCTGGAAGGTGGCCATGTGGAGAACTGCAGGCATGGGGTGAACGATCCCACACACTGACATAGTTTTACAATCAACAGAAAATCCACCTCCACACTGATTTCAACAGTTTTCTACCATCACTTCTCTCGTGACGGGGCAAAAGCCAGCTGGACACATTTATTTTGTAAGGACTGCTGTTTAACAGAGGACAGTTTGTTGCAATTCAGACCTGCACTGTAACATGGTTCCAGCAGCAATTCCAGAGCAAGGCCCTAACCACCAAAGAAAACAGCATTATCAGTGTGTTAAACCACACAACCCCTTCACAGGCATCTCTCAGTAGTGGCCTTCACAAGGGAAAGGAGATGGCATTCCAGTGATAAATTCCATGATTCACAGGTAATAACACAAAACCACTTAAGGTAGGATTAGTCTCCCCTACCATTTATTACTGCTCAGTCTAACAGATCATTTAAGTTCTCACTAAACAATGGGGAGAGAAAATGGTTTATCTCAAACCCATGCATCTAGTTTGGGGCCAGAGAAAGAATCCTCTGGATCTGACTGTCCCCAGTCAAGCAATGCTGCAGCTAAGGAGTAACTTCCATTTTGACAAAGGCAGCAGCAGAGCTGTAGGAAGCTCTGTCAAAGGAGCTCTGCAGATGGCCTTTGGTGCGATATTGAAACTTGATATTTGCAAAAATGTCAGTTCCATTATAAGCATTGCAGGGAAGTTTACGAGGTGGTGTCAAAAAGCCTGAAAAACACTGGCCTAGTCAAGGGATCACTCATAGAACCTGGAAGATCTGCAATCAATTTCTTACCAGTTACTGGGCCCTTTGGTGGCCATCATGACATTGACGTGTTCTGAAGTAAATTAAGGCCTGGAACAACTTACTGGGGAAGGCGATGAATGGTCCACCTGGTGCTTTCTTCTTCAGTGACTTACATGCTCAACAAACATTTGATTAACGTAAGCATAAGTTATGGATTTGTAACATTCCCTTTTAATACCAAAAGGCTCTGCTTCTCATAATTAGCCACCTCTCTGGCTGGGCAACATTTTGTTACACAGGGTGTTTCAAAATCCCCACTCAAGCAGTTGTGAAGTAAACAGCTGATTATACCAAAAGTCCCAAGTGCCATTCAGATCTATTTTTAAAATACAGTGTTGAAAGCCCAAGACCAACATATGTTGGTCTTAACATTAACTACAAAGAACAAAGCAAGAATTTTTTTAAGCCTTATGGATGGATTCCAGCACAGACACTTCATATTTGCCACCATCCTTTCTGCAGTCATTGCAAAAAGTTACAAGATACATCAAACCCAGAAACAAATTGAAAATAGAAACTGAGACACCGAGTATGTAGAAACCTGAAGACGACCTGTTAGGTAGTTATTGTTAGTGGCACAGGAGAAACTGAAACAGATTATTTCTATGTCAGTGCTAAATAGAAGAAACTGCAGAGAGAGTGCTCCTTCACACACAGACAACTAAGTGGTACTGGAAGGAAATTTTAGCAGGATCAGTGAACAGCAGAAGTACTGCACAATGGTATTGAAAGGACATGAAAGAAGATGCCCAGTTTTAACACAAACATGTTGCAGTGCGCTCTGAAGTGAATGAAATTACAGAGGAAAATGCATGGGGTTTGCCCTTTGCTGGAAATCAGATTTGTGCTCTGCAGCCCACCCCTGCACAGTAATATGTAACAATACTCAAGATAGCTCATGCTGCTAAAAATGTTGAAGTGCTAATCATGTTGAAGTGATGGCAGGGTAAAAAGAGTTAGGAGATTCTTAAAGAAATAGCAAGCCATATCAAATACTACAGAGTGGCACCACTTTCTTTTCTGCCTAGGGAGAGGGTTACCTGGAGGGTGACCTGCACCTCTGCAGGAGGGCATCACACTATGCAGCTCTGCCTTTACTTCTTTCAGTATTATACATCGGGAAACCCACTGCTTTGCTTCAAATCCCATTCATCCTTCTCTGTGGCAGAGGTTCTGCCTGAATGCTGCTGTAATGAGGGCAGGGCAGACAGCCTTCCTCTCCCAGTGAGCTCAGGTCTGCCTACAAGCTATAGACCATCTCCAAGCTCCCCCTGAAAGTCAGAGGGAAGAAGGTTCCATAATGAATTGCATGGTGTAGACTAGAAAGTGATGACATTATTATAGATGTCAAAGACATGAACATATTGTCAGCAGTAGGATTGTTATTGAAACAGACAGAAATCAAACAAGGCAACCAGAACAACAGGTTAATAGGAGGACTTAGAGCCTGAATAAAGTGGGACTGTTCACACAAGAAAATAGGTGGCCAAGAGAGACAGAACAATAAATAGACGAAAGAAAGCAGACTGGGAACCTGTGTTGTCCTCTCTTGCAAGGAGAAGGGGCAATATATAGAAAAAAATGATGTCATATGCAAAAATTGATAAAAGGAAACACTCTATTGCACAGTGCAGAACAGAGCACGGAGCCCCTAACCTCACAATTGCCACATAAAGGGCCAGGTGTGCAGAGCGAGTGGTGCATTTGGTCTCAGGAGTGTGCTGGGAGGGCTCTATGCCATGCCCAGCCCCTCTGTCCCCAGAACTGATATCCCTTTTCTCCTGGGAGAGCTGGTATTATCTGGATAATAGTTCTGTCCCCTTCAGGACAGTTTCCATCACCAGCACTCACTTCTACACCCAAGGCCTCTTTCCTGCCCTCATACAAAAGAGCATTTGGCACTGGCAGCCCTCAAAACAGTTCAAAGGGCTTGGCTCCAAGTGTTAATAGCTTCCTGCCTCCTCTCATACTACAGAGTTTCTTCCCATGCTATATGCACGTCATCTAAAAGGAAGAAGACTGAAATGCCAAAAAAAGCCAAAGCACTCACAGACGTTCAGTGCTAACTCCCCAGGCACTGCTCAGCTGCCTGTCTGGAAAGCATCACAGCCAGCGAGAGCAGCAGCACACAGGAAACCTCTCCTGTTCATTTCACTGCCAAACTGCAAGTCTGAAGCTAAAACAGATTTCTTTTTTTCACAGATATCAGAAGACCCTTCGAGAGTGGCAGAAAAGTACATTATCTGGCTGATAAAAAGCCTCCTATAAACAAAAACAGGGGTGGGGTGGGAATCGCGCACCTTCTTAGCTTTGATAGCTGAGCACACTGATAGCTAGTTTTCACCAACACTTTTAACGTCTGAATCGCTTTGGCCATATCTCTGTAAAGAACAGGCCTTTCTCAGAGGTATTCCCAAACAGCTTAGTGCTTACTGTTGGTGGCTGTGGCTGTACATCGTGTTTGTGATCACCAAACTATGTCTCAACCACACACCATTCACACACAAGGGTCTACCTTGCTTAAAACGCCAGGGCAGAATTTGAACATTGATCACCTGGGAAAACCAGATCCACATTCAAAGTTATAGTCCTTATTATTGTGTGGCAAATACAACCTCACCTATACTATTAAAACCCTGGTAATCACCACATGCTTTATCCTTGGAGTTGAGATGCATTGGCTGCATTGTGGTTATGTGTGATAATCAGTTCCAAGATTATCAGACACCAAGCTCAGCTTGCAATCAGGTGATTTAGTGATGGGCAAGCCTCCAGAGTTATTCCATGTTTAACAGCTAGAGCATTACCCAACTAACATGACATGGAAACATCAAGCATTTAATGGGTGGAAGTCTGGGATAATTTGTCACACAGTAGAAGTGTTAAGAGCAGCAATACCAAGAGCAAAAAATCTTTCCATGAGTCGTCATGATTCATGGCCATACTTGTGGTCTGTGTTGCAGTTGTGGTTGCAGGAGGTGCCGCATGATTAGACGTGAAGATGGAAGTAGGCCTTTCTCACTGTCTTTCAGATGTTTCCTTTGGCACTGATGCAAAAGCCCAGAAGGAACTCTGAACTTGAACACACAGGGGCTTTTCTGCTCATTTCATCACACAGCCTATGTATACAAGCAGCACCAAACACAGCCCCACATGTATTGCGAAGAAATTTTTCTCTTCTGGAGAGGCTGAGCACCTGTCTCTGGTATGTCAGAACACCTTGTCTCCGGGTCACTCCTAGTTTGCATTGTAGCAGTTCTGCTTTCGACACACAAGATAATTACCTCTTTCCCTTCTGCACTCTCATTTTTCTCACGTGACGAAATATTTGACTGCAGTACAAAAAGACAAGAGAAGTAAGATAGACTACCAAGGGTGATGCTAGCTGTTCTGACCCTCCCTCGTTCATACCAGCATCTTTCGCTGTTGCCTCCTGCTCTGCTTCATGGCCTGATTTGTTTGGAAATTGTCCAACACAAGCACAGTCTGTGAGTGCATATGTGCACATGTGTATTGGCTTAGCCCAGTGGTTGGAGGGGATGTATTCTGTTGGCACAGTGTCTGTTCCCTGTGCTGAAATAGCAAGAAAAGTTGAAATCGCAAGAAAACCGCACCATGCCGTTTCACATAGGCACGCACTTAGATAACAAGGACATGAAGAAGAATACAGTGGGATTTGTGACAAAGGAGAAATTTCTGCATAAGAGAAGCCAAGCAACTCTAAACTTCCTCATGAAGTGAAATCAGTGCAGGAACAGCACTCTGCCTTTGACAGAATGAAAAAAGTGAGACCGCAGCTGCATTTTTTGAAACAATATTTGTTAATGAGAACATTTGCCCTGTGTATGAGCCACAGGTGTTTCAATAGCCTGAATTTCCTGTGGGTTCACCTGGGAGAGCCCTAGAACCTGTCACTGTGTCTAATTCACTTCTGACGCCTGCTGCACTTGCCTTATCTGGGAAAGCTCTGACAATGGAGATTCAGCAGGTGCCATGAATGACTGATGACAGTGCTGCAACATCCTTACCATTAACAGATATCTCTTGGGTCCAATTTGAATATTGCTCCAATGCAACAGCTCATGGCTCTTTGCCCTATCCACCAAGGATCTGGAGAACAGTTTATCTTCCTTCCTGTATGTGCTTATTTGCCTGTGCTTGTTTGAACACTGTTATGACCCTACTCATCCTTCTCTTCTTACGTGGACTAGACCCAGTTAATTTGAACTATGAAAGCATATAATTAATATCCCTCTTGGAAGAGCAAGCAAGCTCCTATTCCACTTCAGAAACAAAAACTGTCAAACTGAGTTCCTTGGGCACAGTCTTTTTTCTAGTGACAACATGAGCCTGACAGGAGCTCAGTCTCCTGATCTTAGAATGAAGCTAGTAGCCAAGAAGCTCTTACCTTAAAATTAAGTATCTTTGACCTGAAGTTAAAGGCAGACCAAACATGGAAATCCACAGACTCATTCCTCTCTTCAGGATCTACATTAAGCAGTTGTAAAGGAAGTGTGTTGATGACAAGTGCAAATGAGCCACTAGAAGGAATTAATTTATGCTTCCTGCAACTACTTCTGGGTCCTGAGTTGGTAACACTACTCAGAAAAAATGGAGGTGGGCTGTCTCAGTTCAAATAAATCAGCTGCTCAGGAGGCAGCCATAGGCAGAGGAAGGTCACAGATCAGAAAATGCTGCCATTACATTGCCTGCATATCCTGAGGTTGCACAGTGCTGCACCTTCCCACCAGCTTTCTCTTGACCCCTGGCTTGCTCCTGCCTGGCTCCCACACAGCCCTGACCTTCCCCATCTCCCCATAGTGTGACCCATTGCTTCCCAACAACCTGACTCTCAATATCCTCTCCCAGACCCACAGACACACCAGCTTTTCAACATCAATACACTGCCCCTCTGCTGTACATTTTATCCTACTTGCATGTGTCTATACCATTTTCCTTTGTTTTAACTTAGAAACTAGCAGCACTGAGAGTTCAAGGCAACCTCTTGCTCCTTGGTTCTGTAAACAGTAAAACTGCTTGGATGCAAAGGAGAAATGACATGGCAACCCCACAGTCCAGACATGGTGACACTCACTTCAGACACATTCACAGCACTTGGCTGCCAAACAGGAACACTTTCCTGCTAAGGAGATGCCGACAGATCCTCATAATCTAATTGGCTTTGGAGTCGTTTTTGCTTGTATTGCAAAAGTATGCACATGGTTTCTCTGCCAAATTCAAATGGGCACTCCAGGGGCAGAAAGGAAGCTCTGATCAGTGCAGCTGCTGCAGAGGGAATGGCCTGATCAGCACGAAATGCCCTCTGCAGCTCCATACAGGAGGAGAATGGAGCAGTTACGGCTAGTGTGAATAAGTTTGGCAGGCCAACAAGGAAAGTATTCTCATTTCACATCATTTCCCAGAAAAAGCTGAAAGACCAGGAAAAAGTCTAGTAATTGCTAATCACCTACTAATACTTGGAATTTGTGTTTGTTTCAGAAATAAGAAAAACTCTCCAGAGGCTTCACAACCAATAAATAAGCAAAGGTATTTGTGAATTCTTGAGATGCATCTACCCATACCAAAAACTTAGTTGGATAATTCATTATGGATAGTTCCATAAAGACACTGCTGCCAAAATAAGACATCAGGGCTGAAGTTTAAAAATGTCTGTCCCCACATATTTTCAAATAGTTTCAAGACACATTGTTGTTCTAACTTAAGCAGGTGAAATGCGTGCTGTTCACATTACAGATAAATGAAATTCAGGGTGAGGGGTGAGGTGATAGAGTTTGCTCAAATACCCACAGCAGTGAAATTTGAAGGCAACTGTGAAGTCACAGAGGGCTCTTGTGGTCCAGGGTAAGTGAACCTTCAAACAAAATTCAAAATCAGTAAATGCTATGTCACCCAACTGGGGAAGAAAACCTGCCAATATACACACATGCTAGTAGTTACTAAATCAATTGGGAAGGAGAACCCAATGTCCTTGTGCAGAACACATTGAAGACAAATTCCGCGCCCATGAGGTATGACAGAGCATTAGGAATTGTCTTAGAGAAGATACACTAGAATTAGGCAAAGAGAGGGGCAAGGTGAAAAGCAAAGGATTAGAAGCTGAGTAAAGATTAGGCAAGGAAGGATTTTTCAGTTTGGAAAACTTTACTATTGGAGCAGCAGGTCTTTGGCAGACATGTAAAAGATGACAAGACAAGCAGAAAAGATTTATTTGTCATTGCACAAAATCTAGGGGTAGCCAATGACATTTCCAGGCAGGAGATTTGTAAGAAATAAAAATGAATGTCTTTCATTACTGCATACTACTACAAAGAGTGTTGAAACTCTCAAAGAAAACTGCAAAGACAAAAATAAAAGCAGGTTTGAAAAAGCATTAGACGACATAATGCAGTCTCCTAAAAGCCATAAACATTACACCCATAAACAAGATGCAGCTACTGTAAACCAGAGATCGCTGAAGGTAAAACAGTGCATATGCTGCTCTCTTCTGAAAGCATTCCCCATCACCTGCTCTCAGGGGTAGAATCAGGGACCAGCAGGATTTGCTTTGATGTGGTGTGGCTGGGGGCTCGCAGAAGAGCCCTCTTCCTCAGTATTGTACATTTCATATTTTTCCACATTTTGTAAATAAATACATATGCTCTTTTCCTTATTAAGCACAGTTCATCCAGCTTGAATTTTCACTTCCTCAGACTCCATTATGGCAGGAAAAAGCATCTACCTCCCAGAGAAGGGAAGCATCCTTGTTATACACAGGCAGATACAAATCTATTTTCCTGAAAACAGCTACTTCCTCTAGAAAATGCTTTGGGGGTTTTTGAAAGCTCTGGCTGATATCTGACCACCAATTTTCATTGTACCTACTGGAGAATTAACACCATCTAGTATCTTACCTGGGAGGAGAGCATGGACTGTCAAGTGTTCAGTAGTTTGTACTTCAGGAAGGCCATCAGGTCTGAAAGAGAGAAAACAAGAAGGGCTGGAAGACTAAGCGCAAGAGACCGCAGTAAAACACAGCAGGAGCTCTTGGGAAGCTTACTATACTACATGTGGTGTGAACTCAGCTGTCTGCAGCGAGGTTTACATGGACACCAGGGGCTGAACAGTCACAAGACGATGCAGTACTAGAAGGCTCATTTTCTGTGAAAGAAGCCAAAATATTTTCCGGGGTATGAGTTTTGCAAAATAATTCAATCTCAAGCAGCAGTTCAGCCTGGGAATATCTGCCCAAGCAATAGCAACTTGGAGGAAACTTCAACAATTGAGAATCAGGGCTAACAACTGGCGTGCCTTGCTGCCCACCCTGCAGGGACTGTTCCTCAGGCTACCCCAACTTCAGTAGTAACCCTGGGAGCCTCTGAAGGCAAGACTTTGTGTCTTGATTACTCCTGAGGTCTGAAGAGCCCAACATATAGGACAAGCCTTTGTTATTTGTGTTCTCTTCACAATATGGAAATGTTCTTTCTGGTTTGGAAACAAAGGAATTGGTATCAGTCACTCAATGGCAGAAGGAAGCCTTCAAAGTAAGGTGGGCCACCTCGCTCCATTTTGCACAGCCCAGGTCCCAGGGCTGCTGTTGGGCTGATGCACAAGTGAACTGGGTTTTGCAGCTGCAGGGGTTTGGGCAAAATCTCAAACCACAAAGCAAAGTTTCTTATGTGTGGGAGGAAGATGTCAGAAAACTGTAGGTGTGTAAAGCACGTGAGCAAAATACTAGAAGTCTCACCTAGGTCTTCCCTTCATAGGGAATGCCATGCTCCCACTGCCAGGTCTACAAGCAGGTTAAGCTTTGCACAGGTGGGGGTCTGTCTGATTTTAAGACAGTTTGCAAGGAGCAGTGGGAGGGGGGAGAATTCAAATGGCTGATTCTGTGTATGCTGCCTCCTGTTGCTGCAGAACAGGGCCAGTTCCCCCATTTCCAATTCACTCTGCCCACCACAGTAATTTATTTGATAACATTCACCCACTGGTGATAAACAGACAAGGAGGGAAAGCAGAGGTGTCTTTCACAGGCAATCCTTAAATCAAATTGGCATAACCACATGGTAATTCCTAAATGCCAAATCTCCAGAACACCTACCAGCAACGCCGAAACACAACAGATTTTTTTCTATTACTAGGGCAGGCCCCCATGAGATATGCAGTTCCTTAACACAGCTTCAATAGGAGTATTCAGAATTTACAGTATAAAATACAGAATGACTCTCAGATTTATTTTTAGGACTCCCTAGGGCAGCTAGACTTTCTTTCTCAGAACCAGTGAAACATAGGAGGATCGAAACTAGAGTTACACAGGAACTTAAAAGCACTGCATAGTGGTTTTATGACAGCTAAGAGGTATTTCATTATACCTGCCACTACCAAAGCAGAAGGGGTAAAACCCCTTCTCTGAAGGGAAATTGGTGGAAGTTTTGGCATTGACTTGAGTAGGGTCAGGATTTCAGTCCACAAAATTAGATGGACAGAGAAAGGAGACAACAGCAGATGATGTTCAGTTGTAATGATTCAGCACAGTACTGAGCATTTAAAATTTGTTTTGCTTTCTTGAAAGGAGATGTGTTCCTTGTTATGTTTTGTATTGCCATTGTGTTCTATCCTTTTTCAAACAGGAATTGAAGTTTCCACAAAAATCAAATAATCAAATACCCTCTCTCTCTCTTTTTTTTTAACTTCAACTTTCTGTAAAGAAAATTATGAAGCAAGGTTTTGGTCAGGTCACTCATTTCTAACGAAGTATTTCACTTCACTGACCTGTGCTGCAGCTGGTTTATTTCCAGACAATACCAGACAACGCGGAGCTATGCTTCCATTACAGTCTTGGAAAAGTTACTCTTACTAGGCTTTTGGAGGACTGTATCTCTTGTAATGTTAAATAAATTTCTGATTGAACCAAGCTGTGTGTAATGCTGCAGGACCCAAAAAGACTCTGTAGCCATTTTGGCTCCTGCAGCATTACATGCAGCTTGGAGATACAATCCCCCAAGAGAGAGTGTATCAATGGTTAAAATGACAGTAGCATGCTCAGCAGCTGTAAGACTCGTGAACTAATACGCTCTTGGAAAAATTGTTTTTAATAATGAACTAGAAGAAAGCACATAAGTCTGTAACTCAGGTTTTTTTAAACCACACTATTTTGATCTGGGGAAATGTCAAAAATTTGTCAATATTTTTAAATGTACTCTTTTGCCTGACACTTTTCAGTCTAACGAGCATTTTGGAGTTTTGTCTTGATGTGGAAATTCAGAATTTTATTCAGCTTGTTCTATGATTGTGCAAGTCCTTGTGATGGGCAGCCAGGCGTAAATAAGGCATGGCCTCTCTGGACCCACTTGAACCTCTCTGACCTTTCTCTTGGGAAAAGAATGATAAATCTCTCCTGGGGTTAACGTATTTACTAATTCAAGGCAATCAACAGATTTTGGTTTTTTAACAGAAGCAGTTCTGGGATGTATTTATTCCAGCCACAACAATAAGTAAAATGATTGCCTGTCTAGACAGAAATATTGTGCTTAGGAATAACTGCTTGTGATGGCTCAGAAGCAGAAAAAAACTTTCTACATTGCTAATTCACCTGGCTGTGCAACTTCCTCCTCCTCCTCGTCCAATGAATCACAGGCAACTTTTGCCAGTTAGGACACAGTTCTGCAGAGTATTATTTGGGACTAAAATCTACAGGATTACTGGGCTACAACGTTAAAGACCACCAATATTTTTTACTGTTCTTCTTTCATTTTTTCTTCATGAAATGAATGGGGTCTTGAAAGCCAGCATTCACCTGCTGGTGGCTTTGCTGTGGGTGGAGGCAGAATCTAAGACTAAAGGAAAAGCAAAACAGCAGTGGTGCCCCTCTTCTGTGTGACAACTTGTTTTGCCAGCAAGTAGTCTAGCCACCAACAGATCCGATTTCTAAATGTGCTTGAGCCAGTGGAGGTACTTTTACATGATTATAGGTGTTCAGATTCTAACCTTACAACTGTGAATTCAAACCTCACTAGTTAGCACAAGCTGAGAACACGGCTTATCTATCATAGCACATACAACTGGCTAAAGCAATGCCTACATTTGTAGGCAAATCAAATGTACAAAACCAAGAGGCCTGCCAGATTGCCCCATTCAAGCAAATGAGGATGCTGCAAACATGGAGCTAAAACAGGAGGAAACAAGCACCTGTGAGTTGCTTTGGTTGGTATGGTGGGTTGGAGGCATACTGGGGAGCATACAGGCAAGCCACCTCCTCCTGGGGAAACTGCAAAGCTCTCAGCTCTCTGAGACCAGAGAAGCCCCCCCAGTCCCCAGAGATGAGAGGAGTGTTTGATAGAAGAGCCAACAAACAAAATTAGTCATGTGGTTTTCCTTAGTCCCTCAGTTCTTCCAGCAAAGTGGAAGTATCACTGGAAACAGTCTCCTTTCAAAATAAAAGCTTTGAATCAGAAGGATTGAATAATTTCAATCTAGTTAAAAACATTTACATGCCATGGGTAATGACTGAATGAAAAAATATCCTGTACATACAGTCATTGGGAAAGTTCACCACAATCACAGAGACTGAGACCTTCCAAGGCTATTCCCAGAACCTGCTGTTGTGCAAACTGGAAGATAAAGTCTCTTTTCCCTGTGCCAGCTGTATCATTTTCCATGGTGGTGGTGTGCAAGGAGATGGGGTTGGACACAGGAGCTAAGTAACAAGCTGTAATGCAAGAGGACGTGTCCCAACACTGCCACTCTCCCAGAACCACAAGGCTGTGGGTGGCAAAGTCCTAGGTCACCTTGGCAAGGACTACAATTCAACAAGGGTACAAATAGGGTAGAGAAAAATTGAACACTTTCTGATGTCCAAAAAATTACTTCCAACCAAAGTCAGAATTATTTATCTAGGACATGGACCCTGCAGCCACACCGCTTAACCACTGGGAGCTCCTGCAGTGCAAGGTGACACGGCTTACTGCACCTACCGGCTCCCGAAAACCAGACATAGGAGACAATAGCCTGAGAAGAGAATCTGAGGCTACCCTTAATGTTTTGGGATGCTGGGGTTCACACACAGAGTTCTCAAAACATGTCAATACAGTCTTTTGATCTTCCACACAAACCAATGGGAAGGTGAGACAGGTTTCAGCCCTCATTCTGCCCTACCTCTTCTGAAAAACCTCAGTTGAGTCAGAATGAATCACTGCACTTCTGCCTGCTCATATGTTAAAAAAAAAAAGAACAGATATTCTGTTCTGTGTAGAGATTACGTATAGTTCAATATTTTCAGGTTCTGAGGAAACAGAATAAAAAACAAACTAGCAATAGAGTCTAAATGTTAGAATAAGAACAGGGCTGGAATAAGACCATAGAGGTGAAGAGCAGGTTGTACAACCCAGCAGTGCTCCTTCTGCTAATGCTGACCTGACTGGTGAGCTCCAGATCTAATTTGGAGACAGTCTGTAACTCATCATGCAGGACAGGCTAAGTATAATCCTAAAGAAGCCATCCTCCCCAAGATAATAATCTCAAATCCTTACCACACAGTAGCGGCCCTGAAGAATCCAAGGGATGTGGTCCTAACTGCCCCCTATTCCCAATAAGATAAGCAGCAGTAATTTAAAGTAGCAAGAGCATCATCTGGATTTAACTGATCAGACTGTGGCAGAAATGGACAGCATCAGCACGTGCTCTATAGACATGCAGATTTAACTGAACAGTCTGGTTTTACTACTATATTTAAGACTGGTGGTTAGCAGAAACAGAGTTAGGACCCAGAAAGCAAGTAATCAAGAAAAATTATCATTACAAACCACTGTTGTCCAGAGTAACCAGAAAATGTTACCTAAGCATCTGTGACATTTGAGGAGAAAACCACAGAGGGAGAAAACAAGGTCCTAGACACCCAAAGGTTAAGGAGAGGGTGAACAAAAACTGGGAAGACATCTAAAGATGCTAGGCAGCAAATTTGAACAGAACATAAACAAAATGCTACATTAAGCAGGGCAGGAACTGGTACAAGACTGTAAAGCTTACTTCTAACATCTGATTTTGCTGAATAGGTAGGGAAGAACCTGTGTTACCAATTCTGGTGAGCTGATCACAACTTTTACTATGTCAGAAATACATATATATGTTAAGTCCCAGCTGCTAGACTCAGAGATACTCTCGTGATATAGCAAAACTCTAGAAAACAAGGTGAAGCAAGAACAATCTAAAAGACCAGACATAAAAGTAAAAATTTCCAAACGCATCATTAAAAAAGAAGAAAATATGTATGTAATTTTTTTAAGGAAATTTCATTGCTTTGGAGTCTACAAAATGGTACTTAAATATGATTTTGCCCATAGATTTCTGTTCACACCCCACAGAAAACTTTAACCACAGACTTTGTTCCTAATTGTTGAAGGAGGCAGAAAGCTTCTAATATACTTCTCTTAGGCTTGGGTCAGAGCAGCTTTAACACTCCAGAGGAGGACTGTGGACAGAGACTTGCACAGAGAAAACTTCTTGGACAAAAAGAGAGCATATAAGAACAAGGATCCTAACAGCAATATAGTTTCTCATGGGAAACTTGAAAGGGGAGAGGCAAATGAGTGGAGGTGGACAGAGGGTGGACAAGTTAACAGGAACCAGCTTACAGTTTGTCTGGAAGCAGAGAATGAAACAATCAGAAAAACAAACAAGCAGCACAAGATCCCAAAACAATGCATTAAACCCATCAGAGAAGTCTAGCCAACAATGTAAAATCAAACCCACAAGGGTGGAAAGGATGAAGATAGAGCTATGTTCCTTCATGGACATGGGGGTGTTTCTGCACGAGGGGACAGCATCTTTGGACATCTCCCTTGAACAGGAGGAGACCTATCAAGCAGGTGGCTTGGACACACTCTTGAGAGCCTGTAGCACTGATCTGATCTTCTCTATTCTCCTATGACTTCCAGAGTTAGCAGAGGAGGAATTGCACCCACACTACCAGGAGGGGGATAGCACTGAGGGAGTGACAAATGGAAATAGAGTTTGGCCTTGTTTGAGGACAGCACTCAGCACTGCGTGGATTAAGCCCCGCACAGCCTATACAAGGAAACAGTTCTGCTTATGCCCCAGACAACTGAAGACTTGCTCGTACTGTCCTGGAGGGGTGGATCATGCAGAGAGAAACTCTGGCAGGCAAAGCGAGGAAGGAGTGTTACATCCAGAATTCACAACACAAACAGGCAGGGTTCAGGGAGATAAGAGAGGGCATGGCCTTGCAGGCTGTCTAGCAAGAGTCCATCTAGCATAACTTCTCCTGTGCACCCTGAATACCCTAAGTGAGTTTGCATAGTTTTTTACGTTTAAGGCTTTTGTTTCCCTAACAGCTGCCTGCTGCATTTGTGTTTTACCTGCTCAGGTTGTAACTGCTTGGTACGGTGCTCCTTGCTATGCAGCTCCTGCATCTAAAGCATAGGCCTGTTGCTGTGACCCAGCACTCTTGGCTTCAGGGGGGAACAGGCAGCTTCCACAAGAGCCGAGAAGGAATCTGTGACACAAAAACACTACGGTCTCCTGAAAACATGAAGTGAGGGAGTGGAGCTAGGCCAAGTGCTGAAGAGAACGTAGCCCACACTGAGCTTGTCCACTAGGGAACCTACTTCCCACAAGGCAGAGGGAAGGGCAACACAGACTTACAAACCCGTGACTATGACAGTGGCTGAACCGGAGCTCGGCTTTGCTGGAAAGGCTTCCGAGAAGCAGCCCTGGAAACTGTTAACCCCAGAGAAAACAAGACATGAGGCGTGCCTTCAGCCATTCTTCCCAGATGCTATGCCTGGCTCAGGGACAAATGGCCTGGGCAAGTAGAACTAGACAGAAAAAAAACAAGCAAAAACTGTCTGCTGAGCTTCCCAGCAAGGTCACCATCTGTAATTCCTCACAACGTTAGCTCAGATCTTGGGAAGGCAAAACCCTGGATGCTTCCAGACACCTAGAAAGAGCAGAGGAACACGTTCCCTCCATGCTGTGCATGGATAGCTGTAGGGTAGCAGAAGCAAACAAGCCCAACTTCAGTGTTTGGCAGAAATGTCACATTAGAACATGACCAATTTTGACTTATTGAATTAAAGGACAAGGTCATGACTGATCTCGTGTTTCTCAGCAGCTGAGAAAGTCAACTCATATCCTCTCACATATCAGCAGAACAGAGTGATATTCCCAACACAACCATGCCTCAGTGCCGAAATATCCCCAGGCTGCCTTTGGTGTAGATTAAGTGAGCCTGAAATCATGGTTCTTACTTGGCTTTCTGAAATATTAATGCCTGTTAGTATATCATTATTCATCTAAGAAACAAACCCTCAGGGTCTGCTAATATCCTGTTAAGGAGCACTTGTCTTTTCCATTAAGACTTAGGGTCTTTGGGGTTTCTTTTGGCTTTCTTTGTAAAGCTTCAGAATATATGTATACAAAAATCTCACTAGTACATTCAGCTTCTGTGAAACAATCTCTGCTACATCTCTATATCTCTGTTTTAACTTGCAGAAGCATCCAAGAGCTGTGTGCCTGCTCTCAGTGCAGAAAATACACCCCAGTCACACTCACTTCCGTGCAACCGTGACATATCTGCTGCATGCTTGTTCCCAAAGACATGGCACACTTGAAAAATTGTTCCTCAATACCTGCTTTATATTGAGTAGCTTTATATTTATATTTCCAAATAAACGGTTTAATTCATACAGGACCTTGGTAGCTGTTGAAATAATTAGATGTTGACCATGGCTTTCATCTGAATTCCTCTTGGTCTTAAAGTAAGACCCTGTTGAATGAGATTAGCAACCTATAAAAATGCATGCACGGTAAAACTGCCCTCTAGTGGGAAAGCACCGATCACATCTACAGCCACGTAGAGAGGAGGGTTTGAGGACCCATAGTACACCACTGAGCCTCAAGGGCTGAATCAGACAGCAATCGCATCCTTTTAGACCGTCCCTGCATGTGTCTTGGCTGAGGTTGCAGCCGGGCAGCCTCTGAGGGGCTGCCTGCCACATTCCCAGCAAAACCACACAAATGTGACCAGAGGTAATGCTGTTTTGGCTTTTTCAGCCAGACCCTTCCCATACTGCCATTCACTAGGACCTGCAGAGGACATCCTCTGTCAGCTGGCACCACCTATGAGTTGGGGGGAAAAAAGACTTACTAGAAGAAAACTGAACAAAGACGGATCAATATCAACTGGCAGACAACTTGGCATTATTCAAAAGCCTTGCATTCACACGATGCTGGCGTTTGGCCAGCACCAGGGCTGAACGCACATCAACAGTGAAAGCTAAAGCCCTAGAGACTAAGAACTCTTTCCAGGGCCCCATCTAGGGAGATGTCATCACGCTGTACCAAAGAACGCACAAGCTCCACTCTTCTACCACATGTACTAGACAGTCCAGAACCTTACAGATGTTCACAGTATTATCCCTTTTTGCAGCACAGTGGGCTAGGACTTGATCTAAGGATGGAGACATGTGTCCAGCAACAGCCCAACACAGGCTTTACAGAGCAGCATCTCGTCTACTAGAGGAATGATGTGACAGCTAGGCTTCAGGAGGTCTATATAAAGGCGAAAACAAGGCTCCTTATCAAAAGAAAATGAAGTCCTGATAACTGTACATTTTGACAGTGAAAACTTATCTCAGAGAGACTGAAAACAAAGAAATTATAGCACAGGAACTGTTTGTGCAGTTGTTACTGTGTCAGTCCCCTGCTTCCAAATGTACCTCAACCGTCTTTACTTTTCAGAGCAGAAATTGAGTTTTGGGGTGATCACATTGTGTTTCCAAGGATACAATCTCTTTCTGCTCAGAAATGCTGCCTGGCAGGCCAGATTCATGACATATGCCCAAATCAGCTTCCCCCCACTTCCTGAAGGAACACACCCAGGCATTCCTACACTCCCCTACTGTATCCAGCTCATGCCTCCTACTTCTGCCTCAGACATGTGAGCCTGACATAGAGAAACATAGTGGTGCTGTGTAGTCCATGGAGGAGATATATTCAGTTTGTACTTGGCTTTTCATTAACAAAACCTCACACTCATGGCATTTGCCATGGTTTTCTCCTCTGGGAAACTCAGTCATTTTGTCCAGTGCCCTCACTGCTGTGACATTCTTAGGCTCCCCAGCTATGGTCTGGGCCAAATGATTCCAGAGATTAACCAGCTGGTCCCTCTGCAACAGTCTCATCAGGCTTTTCCATAGCCACAGACAAAGCTGCCATAGAATTGCAAGCCCTTGTTTTCACTAGTCATACCATCTCCTCCTGGCAGGGCTCACTGTCTGTCTCCTTCAAAACAGTTATTTTTAGCACCAGTTACTCAGTGTAGTCAGACCTGAAAATATTACTGAAATAAGGAAAGCAGTAATAGCTCACTCTGCCCTTTCTATCCTCTTTTGCTCTCTCTACAACAGGAGACAGTGCTCCTCTTGCACCCTCTATGCCACACATTTAAAGATTCAACAGATGGCTTCCTCAAAGTGCTGCCTATTCCCAGGGAGAAAGGCTCAGTCACTGCACCCTTACAGATGGTAAGCAGCAAGCTGTACTGTGCTCTCTTGGCCATGTTTCACAGCTGCACCTTGCAAACGCTAGTACCTCCATATCCACTCTCTGTGCTTGCAGCACAACCACACTGACATACGAGCCCGTGGCAGGGGCCTCATGTAGGAAGATGGGGTACTTTCAGCCCTTGCAGCCAGGTATGTCAAACGTGCTTTACACAAGGTCGTTCACAACCCTTCAGCAACCTCTGCTGTCCAACACCATTCAATAAACCCTATTCCAACAAGACCACATCCAGTCAACAGAGATGAAAAACATTAAATAGGTGCAGAGTCTAAAATTGGGTTTCCCTGGGAAAATGTGAGATTATAGCATCATTTCCCCTGCACACCACACCTCTCCCCCTGCACAGGGATGCATGCAGAAACAAGAATGTATTTTTGGGATCCTGAGTCAGCCTCAAAACTGTTCCTGCTGTCATTAACCTCTGTATTGAAACTCTGATCTCACATTTAAATTAACCACTACAATACCATACCAGCCCTTCCGGTCCCATCTGCCCATAAAGCAAAGCGAGCAGCAAAGCTCAGACCACCACAGCCCCGTACGCCCTCATCCTTCAGGCATCCCCAGGGAAGCTCTGCCCCTGACCCAGGGCACCAACATGACAGTATTTGCCAATCCCTCACCACAGACGATGATCCCATCTTTGGCTCTACTTATTATTTCTACACCACAGGATCGGAGAGCTCTGGCCAAGACACCACACAGACTCATGGGCTGTCTGACAGAATCTGAGTCCTGAGCAGGACCATCTCCTAATCATGGTTTGTTCACACAGCATTAGCCCAGGCAGATAAAGAGCCACCGTGACTCTTTCCCATAAAAAAGCCATGGTTCTATCATCCTGAACAGCATTCTGCCCTTCCTGCAAGAAGCTGGGACGAGCACATATGATTGTGCTAAAATGCTTGCAGATAAGGCTCCCATCTTCAGCTAAAATAGCCACTGAATAGAAGTGCCTACAGAAAGACTGGTTTCATACTGACTGAACCTAGCAGTTGAATTTAGTATTCTGCAGGCTAATTCAAGGAACCTCCCACCCACCCCACCCTGCTTTTTTTTTTCTTCTCCAAATTAATATATATTTGCTGTCTTCTACTTTTAGAAACATATCTGCAGGTTGTGCTAGTAGTTCCTTATTCATGAAGATGGTAGGACACAGGATGTCAACACGAACTGTAGAACATAAAAAGGTTAACACTCTGTCTCGGACAATTTTTCAGGTTTTGACTCCAAAGCTTCAGCTCAATCATGTCAGTAGACCACTATATTAACAAACATTTACAAAGTGGCTCTTAGGTTTACTTTTCCAAGATGTGATCATTCTGCAAGGCGCATTCTGTGGTTTCCTTTGATCCTCATGACATAAGAGCCCTTTGGCGGCAATCTAGCACTGGCCACCAAGTAAATTCAAGCCTGGATATCGCCAAACCACACATGACAATTCAAGCATTCAGATCAAAAAGCTTTTTGCCTCAGGCCATTGACTACAGCTGTTAGATGTTAGAAATGGCCAGTCTCACAGGGTGATAAACTAAGGTTAACAGCCCTTTCCTATTTGAGCATTCATTTTTCCAACGGGTGTAAAGCAACTGTTCTTCAGGGACACCAGAGGAGAGCCCTAAGGTCTATGCAAGTACTTCCCTGTTTACCTTGTGCTCTTAAGAGTAGCTTTTGTCCTCCCATATTCAGGGCTATTAGCTTGCACCCAAAGATAGTATGCACAAGTTCCACAAAGAAAAAGGGCTTACATAAAGGAGGATGCGTAAACTAAAGCCTCCACTTTTTCCTCAGCTCAGACTTTAGACTTCTACCACCAACTTCAAAATTATATTGACAGCTAGGAAGGAAAAGCTGAAGCTAAAACCTTGCCCAGACTTTGTCTCCGCATTTGTGTTTTTAGAATAAGGTTTGGATTAAGATATTTCTGTTTCTACTCCTACATACATTCAGAATTTTGTTGCAGAAACATTTGCCTAATCCACAGAGGAGCACTATACTTTGAAACATGAGGATTTCAGAAGAAAGAGGGTGTCCTTTCTCCAACAGTGAGGACAGACTGAGCTGACATACTATTTCTTATTAGAAAGTTTTGCTTTGCCAAGGTGATAGCTGTTTGTCTCAAACCATGAGCTAGAAGCATTCAATCCAATTAGCACATCTCAACTGAAATGCATCCTTAGTTACTAAATAAACTGGACTAAACCTATTTACTGCATTGGCTTGAAGTGTTAGAAACAGTTCTTCACTCAGCAGATACCCTGGATGAGCTCCCATGCACCCCTCTAGCCCCAGTGTCCCCCTCCAACAGGTCTGCACAGGAGACAGAGGGGAGAGCAAGCACCAAGTGCCCACGAGGATTCACCAAAACCCTTCTGGACCCAACAGCAGCAGCCATGTCTCCCCTTTCCCCAAAGGCAGCATTTTCCAAGGGATCTAGGGCAACGTAAACACCCAGGAGATGTAACCTAATGAGTGGTGGACTAAAAGAAAAGAGAAAGCACAGACTTCATTGCAACTCCGGTGCCAGCTCAGCTCTAAGCCGTTTTGAAACTGCCCTATACCACAGTGGGAAACTCCTCAGGGCTGGCAGGGCAGCCGTGTCTAACTATTTGAGCAAGGCACTGTATTCTTTAGATATTAGTGTTCACTGGTTTGGAGATCACCACTGCACATCAAACTTTCCTTTATAGCTTAGCTTTCTCCCTGTGACATTTACATGTGGCAGAGCATAAATACCATGATAGGGAAGATTGTGTGTGAGGGACAGCCAGTAACAGAGACACTCGGATACACAAAAACAAACATTGCCATCTCTCTGGAAGCCGTACCTGAAAGGAGGGCAGGGAATACTGGAGGAGGGGCTGCTATGGGAACTGAAAATCCCATCAGGTGTTTGGTCGAGGTGGGAGACAGCACATACTGAAAACACACTGATAGGAAGAAGCCTGCTTTAAAAGGGAGAGTCCTTTGTCTTCCCTGGTATTTTAATGCCACTGTGGCTGCTGAGCAGAAAGGAGGACTT
The DNA here is from genome assembly GCF_015220075.1 of Falco rusticolus. Lineage (NCBI taxonomy): Eukaryota > Metazoa > Chordata > Aves > Falconiformes > Falconidae > Falco > Falco rusticolus. Next base: position 26,603,847 of record NC_051197.1, read on the forward strand.
TACAAACCAACAAAATGTTGTTATAAACTCACTTTTATTCAGAACCTAATGAGTTGCAAGTCAGCCTCCCATTGCTGCTTTACCTGTTGCCACCTTTCAACATCCAGACCTAAGCAATGAGCTCCCTTCCCCAGCTCTCTGCCTACCTTGCCCTTGTAGCAGAGAAAGATGACAAATGAGGGCATCTCTTTCATCTTCCCTTTTAGCAAAAGGGCAGAAGCAATAAGTGCTGCCACCCGCAGTAAGGCACAGATTAGTCACCGATTCCATGTCACCAATGTCAATCAAGTTGATAGGAAGAGATAGCAGCAGGTCAAGCAGCAAGGTATCAGCACAAAACCAGCAAGCAACGAAGATACCAGTGCTTGGCCCAAAGATATTGCCACACAAATGACAGGAAATGCATACACTGACCAAGCAAAGAGTGGGATAAGTAGGAGGATGCAATAGCTCACAGTCAAAAAAAGCAGAAATCAGGCTAACTATGTAGCTCAAAGAACTGCTATGCAGGAGTAATTTGTGTCAAGCAAAAGGGAGGTTTCAGAGAGGGTATGTAAATTCTAAAACTGCAGGAATAAGGGAAGGGAAGAGACAGTATCATTTTGCTTTGCACATTAAGAGAGCGTTGCCTCTTGAAGAAGTCTGAAGGGCAACAAAACGAACATGATTTTTTCATGGTCTTGAGGTTGATTTCAAGAATAAGTATTTGCTCATTTAGAGTAGTTCTGCAGACCTCAGGCAGTATTGCAGTCTGACTAAGGGATGTGCAACTCTCAGGTGGATAGTTTCGTTAGTTCGCAGAATTAGGACAGCTCCTTGGTGGAAGAAAAGAGGTTCGGTAACGGGAGTTTCCAAAGTTAGGGGGATTTTTTTTTTTCTTTCTTCTTACTGAGAATCCATATAAGGAGGAAGAGCTGTGGTAAGGATGGGAGTACTGCCTCTCCTAAAACATACTGACCATGTGTGACAGCATGCAATTAATGCACGAACTTGTCCTTGGGCCACAATCCCTTCAGAGGCATACCTGCTGTAGCCTCAGACATAACCATGGCCACAGACACTTCAAGATATACCTGCTCTGGCATGGACTTATTCATGGCCACAGATGCTTCAGAGTGTCCTGCTCCCACATGGACACATCCACAAGTCACAATTGCTTTGACTTGAGTTCACACTGGAGTTCCAGCCTGTCCAGTACAGCAGCATGGAAACAGTAGTGATGCCCTGGCCATCTGCCAGCCCAGGCGCGTCACCACTGCTGGTGGTTATCAAAACGTTCCTGGGCACAGCACAGGAAGATGATAAGCAGTACAGCAAGCAGCAAAAGTGAAAAGCAGCCACTAACAAGCACTAGACTCTAATATACAGTAAAGCAAGCACATAAACCTGCCTTTTAATAACCCAACAGCAACAACAGCTATAAATTCAATCTAGTATATTCAAATCAAATTTGTCATTATCTCAAACCCTTTGAGTCCCATGTTGAGTGCCAAAAAAGGCCTGTCATGGTTTAACACCAGCCAGCGACTAAGCACCACACAGCCACTCACTCACTCACTCCACAGTGGGATGGGGTGGGGGAGAGAATTGGAAGAGTGACAGTGAAAACAAAGCCATGCGTGCAAGTAAAGCAAAACAAGGAATTCATTCATCACTTTCCATCTGCAGGCAGGTTGTTCAGTCGTCTCCAGGAAAGAAGGGATCCATCACACATAATGGTTACTTGGGAAGACAAAGACCATAATGCCAAATGTCCCCCTTCCTTCTTCCCCCAGATTATATACTCAGCATGATGTCCCATGGTATGGAATAGCACTTTGGCTAGTTTGGGTCAGCTGTCCTGGCCGTGTCCCCTCCCAGTTTCTTGCGCCCCACCATCCCTCTGGCTGGCCGGGCCTGAGAAACTAAAAAGTCCTTGACTTAGTAGAAAAGTTACGAAGGAACAACTGAAAACATCAGTATGCTATCAACATTGCTCTCAAACCAAACCCAAAACACAGCACTGCACCAGCTACTGAGAAGAAAATTAACTCTATCCCAGCTGAAACCAGGACGAGACATCACAGTGTAACTGATTTCCTAAAGGTCCACCATTCAGCACCCTTTGGAAACAAGCTCCAGTTCAAGTGTCACTTGAGCACCCATCATTGCATATGTCTAAAAAGTCCTCCTTCTATCAATGTCAGAAAGATTAGGTAATAGCACAGACCCAGGGAAAACCAACCATGAGCAGCACAGCCCTAAACACTCACTGAATTCAAAGGGAACTTTTGCACATTTGCAGTTAAGCACAGACTTACATGTTTTGCTGAACTGGTACATTATGGCCAGTTCATATACATTATGGCCATATTACAATAAGGAATATGCCAAAAAATGATCATTATATGTTAGTCTTTTATTCTGCTTAACACAACTGGAGAATTTTACCCAGTGTTTCCTCTATTACATCTTCCCCACAGGAATTTCTCCTCCTATTTGCTACTGATTGCCATCTGAATGTTAGTGCTACTGAGTGATACCAGCATTAAGAAGAGAAAATCTCTATCTCTATGTTCTTTTCATCCCCCTGCAGGATAAAAAGTACAGAGAAGAAATGAAATTCTATTGCTTAACAGTGAAAATACTTAAATGAAGATTCACCATGCACTCCAAAGTTCCTGGTAACATCAGCAGGACTGCGTTGAGGCAGTAACAAGAACATCAGGCAGGTGCAGTGTCACAAGAAGGAATTAGGAACATGCTCTTCCCTTTCCACAATTCATGGATTAGACACATGCACATCACACACATCTGCAGTATCCTCAACATGTTCAGGCTGGAGCTCTCCCCTTTCCCAATCTGATGGCAGGAAAAGGAATGGCTCAGCATCGCCTGCATGAGCAATCACGGAGGAGTCAAAAAATAGCCATTGTACCTCTTTCAGAGATGTGCACACATGCCCCATGCCTCAATGAACTCTGAGCATCCCCTGAAGAGGAAAATGCTACACATTCCAAAGCAAAGGTGCAGCATAACCTGTTTGCCAGGCAAACTTGAAAGTATCAGAAGAAACCATAGCCCCTCAGTGTTGTCCCTCTGATCCAATTCCAGAGTAACTTCCTCTTGCCCTAGGGTTCATCACCACCAAAGATTCCTCTGCTTCTGGGAAGGGGCACAGTGCCATCAGTGACTACAGTGTAAAGGTTAAGCATATGGCAAAATACTCATATTCATCTTACTGAGCTGCTTCCATGTTACCAACTGATTACTACCTATTGGTAGTTACCAGCAATGGAGAACTTAACAGAAAGATGTACTGCTCAGAGACCAAACTGTCTTTCTAAAAATGCAGTGGATTTGAATTGCTCTCTCCCTGTCTTTTCTCCTACTACATTTTCTTTCTAGTCATTACCACCCCCTTTCCTGTTCCCTCTCTTTACAAACCATAGCCAAATTCTGACATTTGGACAGCACAGGTTTTGTAGCTCCCTTAATAAGATGGGACATGTAGCCTAAAAGAAGTAAAGCAGTATTAAGCAGCAGTTTTCAGATCTGCACTGGGCTCTGTGTTTTCCCCTCTGTGTTGGTCCTCCTTACTGCTCCCTTTTTTCACCTCACAAGTAACAGGCATATCTATTTCTATAGTCCCTTCTCTGGCTCACCTCAACCACTCATACCCTAATCTCCTGGCTCCTGGAGGTGTGTCTTCCCTGCCTCTTCCCTACATCTTAACTGGAGAAAAAGAAAAAAAAAAAAAAAGGAAGGGGGGTGCAAGCTGCAAATGAAAAAAATATTTTATATCACATGCCAGCTAAGCCACTCCTGCCTCTCTAGCCCCAGCATTTATGAGGTTCTCCCTGTTTTTTCCCTTGCAAACTCTCTGCTTCTACAACTCTGGTGCTTCTCTTACCCACCGCCTCCTTCCAAGGCAAGCCTGGCCTTCCTCAGTTTAGGAAGTGCCAGGCTACACACCAAGATTAGGGATAACCTGCAACATTTCTACACAAAACCAACGCAAGCACATGGGAATGACAGGCTGGATCCCCAGCTAGCTTACGTCAAACAGATACCACTAAATGGTATGAAACTTTGTTAATCTGTGCCAATGAAGTCTGCCTCACAATAAATCCAGCTGGCAAGAAAAGCATAATGTTAAACATGAATGTACCACAGTCTTATCTGGGTCACAGGAAGCAGAGAACACACAGCAGTGTATACCATGAGAAATGCGTGCAGGGAAGGAAGGTCAAATTTCCTGATTCATGCTTTGCAAAAATGTCAACAGACGGTTGTCCCCAAGTGTCAACACTGCCACAGCTATCACTTTCTTTTTGGGTGTTTTCCTTACTTGCTTCAAGATGCTTGAAGGAACTGCTTAAAAGCTGCTGCTACTGCATCACCAGTGCAATCTGGGGAAGTTTCCTGTTACACGCTGGAGACAGGCATCCACGGCAGCCAAGATTGTACCAGCTTACATATGGCAAGTCCCAGGGAAGTTCCCTGTGACTGCACAGGCCATTCAGTAGGAAGCCCATAGTGAGCTGTTGAACATGGTAGTTACAAGGTTACCTTGCAAACACAAAATCTTGTAAATCCTGCTTTTCAGACATCAGCTCCCCAGGGCACCCTTCTCAACCTGCCTTACAGACATCAAACAGCTCCCTGATCCAGAGGTTTTTTTTCTGCCTGACCAGGGTAGAAAGTGAGGCCTGGGAACACAGAGCAGCTCACAGCAGAACTGGTAACAGAGAGGAGGCAGCCTTATTAGCCTCGACCTGCATTGACTTCGTAGCACTCTTAAGTGATTCCTATGTTCCTGAAAATTTTATTTTAACTGGCAAGAGTCTGGCAAGGTAGGCTGATAACTATTTTGGACTTTAACCCATGACAAGACTACAGGAAAAATCATGCAAGAGTGCCACCACCAAACAGCCAGGTAAATTCTGATCCATGCCCTGTTACAGGGACCTAACCTGGACAGCATCCCAGCAGGTCCAGAACAATCCATTTTGCATGGGTGTAAGTGGCAATAACAAATACAAGGTGCCAGAGAAACAGGGTCCTGAGGAGGAGAGAGAGAGGTGAGTGGAAATCCAGGCAGTCGAGTTATCCATCTGGTAGCAAGGGTCTGCACATCTGTGGTTAATTCAGCAAACTGCTGAATCTTCCTAGTTCTTGGAGCCCTTTCATTCCATGTCAGCCTCTTCACAAAATCAAGATTACACACAACAAAGCTATCATTTCAGCTTGATTGTCTAGTAAGGACAAAAAGCCCTCTCCTTTTGAGACTTGAGCTCAACTTTCAGTTCATTTATTTAGATTAGATATTGGGAAATTTTTTTTCGCTGAAAGGGCAGTCAAGCACTGGGACAGGCTGCCCAGGGAGGTGGTGGAATCACCATCCCTGGAGGTGTTTAAAAAACAAATAGATGTGGTGCTTAGGGACATGATTTAGTGATGGACTTGGCAGTCCTGGATTAACAGTTGGACTTGATGATTTTAAAGTTGTTTTCCACCCTAAAGGATTCAATGATTCTATGAAATCAAAGTGGACAGGAGTTCAAGGACCAGGTACTGCAGGCTGCCATGCACAAGGCATCATGTAGTACGGGCATGCTTGCCTGTAAATAAGTGGGTGGGCCTTATACCTCCTTATACTACAACAAAATGTGAATGGGAAAAAAGTAAAACATTTCCCTGACTCCAGCACTTTGAAAACCTTGTTGCTGTTTTTTTCCACTGCTGACACGGCCAGGTGATATCACTCCACCAAAAGGCTGGTAAAACCAAGGTATTCTTTACATTGACAGACTTGCCATACTGGAGGGTTGATGCAGCTGCACTGATTTCCCTGATGAGTCATTGCTTCCCACACCACAGCAGGAAGAATCCCTGCTATAGGAGCAGCATACATGCCTCTCTATCACAGAGGCAGCTGAAGGGTGAGTGTTATCACTGGCTGCATAGAATGGGGATTTTACACAGCCACAAAGCAGAGAAGTTCGGTAAATGAACTATTAAATTAAAAGGAAAATCACCATGACAAAGGTCAAACATTACTACTTCACACATTTTTTTCCCCCCTCTTTTCCCACTCCCCCGTCCCATCTCCCTCCCACCCCACTTCCTTCCTCTCCTCCCCCATGTAACACCCCAGCTAACACGAATTTAGGTAACGGGCAGATTAAAAACCATATTTGTCGCTATCTGCATTAGTAAACAGCAGTAACAGATACTGCATCAAATTTGCAACTGCTAAAACTGAATGAAGCCCTAATCCAAGGTATAAGTACGGATACACATAGATATGACTAGGGTGTTCAAGTAATACGCAAAAATATAAGGAGGTGGTGGTTCAAGTTGAGGAGTTTGCAGTTTAGACAAGAGATCAGTACAGAAAAGATCTCTGACTGTGTCTGTTTCAATGCATTAGGATTGGCCAACTCGGACATGAGAAGTTCTCTCCTCACTCAGATCAAAGCAACCAAGTCAGCCTAGTGGCACAGGTCAACAGAGGCTCCCCACCACTTGTAGCTGCCACAGCTGCTGGTGGCTCAGCCACAGCAACCCGCTCTTACAATGTACCACGTATTCACTCCTGACTATGTGTGCAGTTCCCCACTGTGATAAGCCAATAAGCTAAGAGAAAGCTAAAGACAAAACCTGACTATGGAGACAAGGGAAGTGCCTGATGGAGTGCTATAATGTGTGTGTGTATATATCACTTTAAAATTATCTCTTTCTTATGGCCACTTTAAAGACAAGTGCTGCAGCCACTACTGAAAACTGTAGAACTGCTTCTGTTCATAGTTATGTTACTATTTCACTGGTTTTGGTAGGGTTTGCTGCGAAATCCCTGGGCTGATCTAAGGAACAAATAATACCATGGCAGAGGCAGGGAATTCTGAAATGTAAACACTGAGTACTCAGCCAGATCAGCCCCCACCAGATGTGTCTGTCCCATGTTGGGCTTGACAGACTACCCACACACCGCAGTAGGTGATCCATGAAAAACCTGCATAGCCTTCAAATAGCTACAACTGTCCTATCTCCTAAACACCAATTGCTGAATCAGAAAGGAGCCTCTCAATTTCTGAGTGCCTTGCTTTCTGTGGCTTTATCTTAAAAGTCACCCATAAGTCATTTCACCAAAACACAAGACAATATATAGTCTACTCATGGCAAATGACAGAAGAGCTACTCCATACTGAGCTTTAAACAAGAACGTGAAAATTTTCATCTTGCTTAATTTTCAGAATGACTGAAGATCATGTTCACAACATGGCTTGCCAGCATGGCCCTTGCCAAACGCCAACCACAGCACTTGAAGGCGTTGTGGTGAGGAATTCAAACAAGTAATAACAGCTCCGATACCACACTAAATGAATAGCATCTGAAACGTACACAAAAGGACAAGAAGCCAAAACATAGTCAGAGGGAATTCACAGATTACTATATACGATGCTACTAAACCATTAAGTCTGGGAAATATGGTTGTGTGCATTATTAGATTTTTAAAAAAAATTACAGTCAGATGACTGAATTCAAAGACCTTAAATGACATTATCTCAATTTATGTTACATAACCACAGGCTGGCTAGTTCCTTTATTAAGCTCTAGTTTTATGGTTTAATCAGTGCTCTTCCTCTAGCAAATTATACACTGAAACATAGTCAGTGGGAACTCACAGGTTACCATACATAATGATACAAACCATTAAAGTTGGGAAATATGGTTGTATGTGTTATTAGATATATTTTTTAAAAAAATTACAGTCAGATAGCTGAATTCAAAGACCTTAAATGACATTCTTTCAATGTATGTTACATAACCACAGATTAATTCCTTCATTAAGCTCTAGTTTTATGGTTTAATCAATGTTCTTCCTCTAGAAAATTATATGCTTTGATTTAAAGTTTTAAAATGACAAAGTCAGCTCATTTCCATATTATTTACCTCCATGACTAGCTGCTCTCTGATAAAACATAATGTCTCTTAGCTCCATACAAACCTTGACTAGTTTCTTCTTCAGACAAAGTATCTTTTTGTTAGATCTTTTGATCTTTAAGCTAGTAATATTTTTTTTTTAAAATATTTTTTTAAAAAGAATGATAAATGTTAAAAACCTGCATCTGGGAAAGGCTGGAAAAATTACAAAAAGCTCATCCCACTGAGATCACATCCTCTGGAGCTTTGCTAAATAAACACATTCTGGATATTTTCAATTTTTATTTCTTTCCCTCCATCTGCTGTAATTCTCTAAACTAGACATCAAAACCACATAAAGCCATAAAGGAGAATAATATCTGAGGTCTCCTAAAATTTTTTGCACATCACCACTTCTCATCTGTCTTTCCTTCCACCAGGGTGAATGTGGAAGCTCACTGAGCTCATAACAAAGTGAATTCTCCTTAGAGCTAGTACTCAAGTATGTGCTGAGAGTCAGTGCCCTAAATGTGAGAGAAACCTATTTCTACGAATTAATCATAGAAGAACTTACACCAAAAGTAGGTGAGTAAAAGGAAGTTTACCAGAATATGAAAAGATAAAAAAGCGTCAAAATACTGCACTGCAGTATTTAGCAATGAGCTATAAGATGAAAAATGATTAATAGCAATATGGTAAGCCACATCCCCAAAAGAGGCATGACGCATTCTAACCCCCAGCACACGACCGGGCTAGCTCTTTCTCAACTATTTGCAAAGTTTCTGATAGGCAGGCCAGAAAAAAACAAAGTATAATTTTCTGTTTGCTGACCAAGGACCAACACGAAACCAAAAAATTAAGACTTCTTTAGATGTAGAAAGAGGCTCAGTTCCATGGGCAACATTTCTTATTTCATCCAGAGTACTTAATGTATGTCTGCTTTCTTAAAACTTCCTCACCCCTGTAACCTTACCATAAGAAAACCATACTGTATATATTTAGAATACAGCATATTTAGAAGATGATACTGCCAAAACTACGCAACATCAAAAACAATTGCAACATAGATCTGCAATAATTTCCACATACATAATGGCCAGAGTACTTTGGCTGGGTGATGGCAAGCAGCATTGCTCACAATTGACTCTAGGGAGCAACGATAGTTATCATCATTTCCAAATTTAAAAAATGCTCTTCGGTCCTGGATCAGAGGAAATTACATGGCCTTTGTGGGTGTCAGGGCTTCTGAACTTCACCCGTAAAGACTGTGGGTGGGCCTGATCTCAGTCTTAAAGCACAGCAGAGAATAGTTCCTCTGCTCCTTGCAATTATCTAGGCTAACTTGTAATTTCGAAATTCCTCACTTCAAGCACACAGAATGAGAGAAACTTTATTTTTGGAGTGACAGGACATTTCTATGCACTTCCCATGAATATACAGCCTTTGGACAGGGATTGCTGCTGTCTGAGTAAAAGACTGTAACTTAGGGGGAAGAACTGTAAAATGTATAGAAATACCAGAGCAGATTCTTCCCCTCACTGAGTTTATGTTGTATGTTGCCCTTGTGCACGGAGGATTTGCCTCCGGTGTGACAAGGCAGTCAAACTAAAGACTATTCACAGCAGCACTAGATTTTTTGATGTGAATTCAGATGTAACTACATTTGCAGTTGAATGCCTTAGCAAATGGAGGTGAGGACAGAAGCAGAGTGCCAGGAGACAGCAATGAGGGCAGTAAGAGGAGATTTGGCTGTAGCAGCTGTGAACTGTGCTCCAGGGAAGAACCAGCAATGGGCAAAATTACTTTAGGGAGGCTGATCTCACCTTAAAACTGCCCACAGCAACTGTGACTGCCTTTGGGGGAAGCACCAGGTCCTCCACAGAAGCAATCTGCAGTATTTAGACATCTAGGGACTAGTGCTCTGGACAGAGCTTACTCATGGGAGTATGAAATTGGTGGCTTGTCAGGGCTCAGGTGCCAGGTAGCACAACTGCAAATTGATAGCTCACCCAAAACAGCCAGGTCACTGCTAACAAATCAAGGCATCTTCTATCTGTCCCTGTCATAAGGGGACCAAGATGTGTGGAACAACACGTGTGGAGGCATGTGAACACCTCCCCTCTCCCGCAAGGGTTTGCTGAAGTTTTTGGTACAAACTTTTCTTCGACAATTGTGATTTTTTTTTGCATGTTGTACCAAAGAGCCGAGCTAATCTACCGTAGGCATCATGGGAAAGCTGGACAAAGTGGCAGCCCCAGAATTATCCAGCCTCAGTAGGGAAATGAGATTGCTTGACACTGCTAAATTGGAAAGTGACAACTTCCACAAAGAACACTCCTGTCATCATCACTTTAGTAAGTGGCAGCATTTTTCAGAGATTCAGGCAGCACAGGCTGAGCACTGGTCCAAGATACGTTCATCTTGGATGCTCCCCATCTCTCACTTGGGGGAATCCTGTACTGCTGGGTAGAGAGAAGCACAGAGGTGATGTGAAAATCTGAAAGTAGGAGTGGGAAGGTTGTTGGACACTGTGTCCGATGAAGCCAGCTCCTAAAAACATTTTTTTCTTTTGGGTTCAGACCAGGAAAAGCCTCATTCCAGAACCATCATGTTTATTTAGAATATCCACTGCTTTTCTAATAAACTGGATAAAAAAGCACAAAGCAGAGGAAACTGTTCTTGCAAGAAGAACATGTATCTCACCTTACAAGCTTATCTTTTTATTAAGATAAGAGACTATGGGAAAAGTTGTTAGTTCCCTTTAAAAGAGTACAAAGAAGAAAAGTCATTATTAATGATACAAGGTTCTGGAAACATCTGAAATAAGTTTGTGTCTACAACTTCAGTCTGGTTTCCTTTTGCACACTCATGATATCCATCAATTACCACTAAAAATAGGGTTTTCCCTTAAGCATCATCATGTCATCATACACAAGTCATCCAAATGATTATTTGCCAAGTGTTAGTTCACATTTGTTTCCTCCCTATTGTTTAACATACAGCCCTGGTCTTATCAATGCACTTTATTTAAATCTTCCACCAAAAAGGGGTAATTACTCTGCAGAGAATTTTCTATAATTGTCACTATACAACAGCAGAGAACTTTATAAATCATTACAATCCTGTGACATGCAGACAAGCATAATACCAGGGAAATAACAAGACAGGGTGGAGGTAGGCAGACCAGATGACACACCATTGATGCAGGTGGTTTGTCCACAAAAAGCCAGAATACACTTTCCTGGGAACAGGTCTGATGAGCAGCACCAACAGGCACAAGAATTAGGCTGCAGGCAGCTCCCTCCCAAGAGTCCTCAGTGGAACGCATGGGCCACACCAAACAGACTGAGCTGGTCTCAAGGTAGCACAATCCCAAACAATCCTGTTACAATGCAAGAGTTCAGGTCCCCTCTGGTTGTGATCCCCTCCCACAGCTCTCCTTCTAGCCTTTGGACAGCTCTGCTTTGCACTTGAAATCCACAAAATTCTGCTAGACCTGGACACCACTAGGTTGTTGGGTCCCAGTTTCCTCTGAAAGTTCTGCTGCAGGACAACTTACAGTATTAAATTTCAGCTCAGATAGTTTAGGTGGACGAAGTTTTAAAAAACAGAAAATAGGGTTTTCCAGCTGAGGCCTCAGCTGTTTTTATTAATAAGAAAAGAAAGCAACTGTACCTCTACCACTTTTCAAGAAGTCAAACCATTTGGGGGAAAAAATATTCCTATTGGGTGAACTAGATGATCTTTAAGGTCCCGTCCCATCCAAACCATTCTATGATTCTATATTTACAAAGAATAAGAGGCCCAACAAGTTACAGTGGACACCCCTTAAACTTGGAGCAGTTCTTCTGCATAGTAGATAATCTTCTCCTTCATGCTGCCTTCAAAGAACCCAGAAAAGATGTATAGTTTAACCCTAGCTTGATATTTGAATTCAGAATTGGCTGAGAATTTCTAAGATCCAATAATCTGCTGTCATAGAGAAAAGGTAATTTCTTCTTGTCTTCTAATTTGTAGCAACATTGTTTTCTCAGAAGCCATAGGATACTCAACTAACCAGGATGAACCCAGTATGGAAAGCAGATGTTAGAGATAATCATACTATTTATTCCCCATTGCTACTAACTTTAAAATACATTCCAAAGTCCTGATTACATCTTATAGTCTCCTTTGCCTTCAGACTGATGCACAGGCATCAGAGCATACACAAAAAAGAAATCAAGTTGTTCTGCTCACTCCAGTTAAGAAAATAGGAATGATAGCCCTTTGCCCCAGTAGTCTGTATCTGAGCAAGCAGAGGACTTTGTTGCCCAGACAAGAGGATAGGCACAAAACTGCTACTACTGACTTCACACCTTTTCGGATCTGAGAGCACCAGCTGCCCGGTGACTAAGGGATTGACCACTGATAGGGTCTTGAGGGTCTACTTAGCTACTGCTTCACTGAACGTAAGCATCACCCAGGGTAGATTTCTTAGAATAAAGGCTGTTCTGTGATTTTAATTATCATCCCAAAGGCAGAAAATGTATGTCAATGATGACAAAAAAGTTAAACCACATTTATGCTGATTGAAAGCCACTGAAGCAAATGGAACTTTATAAAAAATAAATCTGACCCCAAACCGTAGTTTATGTGCAACAAAATCATCTTCTCATAGCAAACCAAGCCTCAGATCTGCAGAGAAGTCCTTTAATGATTTTAGCATGCTGAGTTCAGCCAGAACGTTTAGAGACAGGAATGGGTTTTGATCAAAAAGCTTGCTGAGAAGCCAATGAGCAGCAGTAAAAGTTACAAAACTCTAGTTGCAATCCTGTTGGACTCTGTTTTCCTGACTTGATTCCATTTGAGTGGAAAACTGTCTTATTAGCACTGTTACAGCTATGAACCTGCAAGGACAACTCTGCTGTCCCTGTGCCCTGAACTCCTGCCCACTCTGACTATTGCCCAGAGAGATGTAGGAGTAAGCACTGGGAGGCAGGATGACTTGGGAAGCACCAAGCTGAGAGAACACTATGCAACTTTTCAACTTCCTTTCAGGATGTGTTGTGTCCCTTTACCCTGTTGCTAAAGTATTCATCATCTTAGCTTAGTTTTCAAATGCCTGTATCCTAACAGCCCATGGTGTCACAATCCAACAACATTATTGCACATTTTCAATGTCCACATGTAGTTCTTTTACAATGAAGGTATTGACAGAACGGCACCCTGTGCAGCTGAGTAAATTTGCACTTACGCTGCAGAGGACTCAAGCAAATACCTCCAGCAAAATTTTTGATCTATGTCACTCGCTTCATAGCCCAGTTGCATTCTGCACACCTGCAGCACCGGGGCTGTATTTGTGGGAAATGGCTGTGCTAGAATGAGGTGGGGTGGCTGTCTTGCTTTAACCCTGCCAGGGCTCCCTCACCCTCCAGGCGAAGTGCACAAGGGGAAATTCCAGTCTGCAGGTCCCATGGCGAGCTCAGACAAATACATGTAGTGAAGTCCCAGCCATGGTCCTTGACCCTAGAAACCCAAGTGGCCCTCTGCATATTACTCAGCAGCATATTACTCTGACGTTGTTTTCAGGTGCAGTTGATACAACCATGAAAATAATGCTGAGGTACACCACAGGGAGAGGGCATTTCCCTCTATCCCCCTCTTCCCTCTCCCATACAACAACCTGACGAATGTTGGGTGTGTGAGCGGTGGGATGAGGTCTCTGACATGGCCTGAGGATGTCAGCGCTTCTCTGAAGAGGACACAGTTACTTCCCAAAAGGTCATTCCTTTCTTGCTACTGCCATGATATTGCTCAGTCCATGGTTTCCTAGAAGACACGTACTTGCTGCTGTTCAGGATGAGATTAAGCAAGGTGTAAATTCTAAATGTTTCAACAATCTCACTCACGTTGATTATCATCTAATGTAACACAAAACTGAGCTTGTCTTGAACTGCTCAGCCAATGAATACCAGAGTCTTTTGAAGAGAAGAAAGACAGCACTCTAAAAAAAAATGCTGCTTTTTCAGCTGCTCAGATGAGTTATCCTGTATAGTTATCGGAGGACCTGCAAAACCTAAGACAATTTCCTGCAAGCTCAGAATTAGTTATAGAGGTCCTGAGCCCATTTATATTGGTGCAAGGGCAGGGACAGCAACATCAGGGCAGGGTCCAGAGCCACTATAGAGAGTACTTTGCTGCATGCTCAGCTGCAGTCTTTTGCGAGAATTTGTGGAGATGGCATGATAAGATTCTTACTTTCTTAAATTATTCACTGGCAACAAAGATCTACCGTATCAGTACAAGAAGTTGGACTGGCAGAGAAAGAAGTAGAAAATGCATATAGTTCTCAGGTGTTACTGCAGCAAAGGGGTCTGCCATAAGCTGGACCTCTAGCTCCATGAATTCCTGGCTTGCAACAGGATCTAAATTATGAGTCACTAGAAAAATAAATAATTACCTTATCTTATCAATATGTTCCTAGGGCTGATAGACACACCGTCTTCCTGCTCAGATAGGGTGACTCTGTAAAACTCTAGCTCTCACCGCCCCAAGGCAACCTTCTAAAATTAGCCTGAGTAATGAGCTGTTCTGTCAATGCACCTGCAGACAGGGTGCCCTGGTCCTCCTGTTCATGCTATGAGTCTTCCCAAGCCGCAGATTCCTCCTTCCACCTGAAGGAGGCAAAGGTTTTGTGTTTCCCTACCATCTGTTAACCAGAGTGAGTGTGGACCATCTAGATGATGTAGAGATGGTTCATACAGAGGCTTTCAGCTACCCCAGCGGTTCTGCCAGGATCCAAGGGAAAGGGCAATAGTATTCTATGCAAACATCTCCCTCACAGGCTTTGTCTCCCATCTAATCTTGGTAATGCAGGCTTAAGCCTGGAAAATGTTCCCTTGGGGAACATTTTTCCCCCAAGAAAAATGTAAAATGCTCAATTTTCCCTAGGAAAATTCAGAAATTCTTGCCTCATTTCTTTTCTTTCTAGAAAGCTGAAGTGCTGTGTCTCTGGTTAGGTTTTCCAAGGAAGAAAAACGGTAGTTTCTTGAAGCACTTTTATTCTGGGTCAATTTACTATTCAGATACACTAACTTGAAAGACTTTGATGAAACACCAGAGCTGTCATCCAAGTGCTTTACTTGTTCATTTTTATGAGCAGACCAATGCTCCCACAATGCATCACAGCCTTCTCTCCAGTAGCACCAGCATGAGACTGTACATGAATTGCTCCCAAATGCAAACTCCTGTACACTTCATCCCTTGGAGCATGCTGAAGCAAATTAAGAGAGAGGTTTCCAGCTGGGAGGTCACAACATGTTCACATTTTCCTTGAGGACAAGGCAAGTAGCAAGGCAGTTTTCAAGTAACTGTGGATAACTCTCTTCCATAAATAGCTCTGAGACTGTTTATTCCCAGTGCAGGACAAAAATAGTATCTTTAAACATTCACATTTTCCATGGGAGGATATTAGAGTTTTGTTGGTTTTTTTGGTTGGGTGGTTTTTTGGCGGTTTGGTTTTTTTTTCCCCTGGTGGTGGTGTTTTGAATGCAGCCTCTCAAATATCTTCTGTTGCCACAGCATGAATTGTACCCCTGTTCAGTGAAAGGCTGCATTCTCTGATAAGCAAAAGACACCAGCAGGGCCATCCTCTGGGAATGCAGAGTTTAGCACTCCAAGGCCTGTCCTCACAACTATGTTTATCAAAGTAAAGCATTGATTTACCTTGTATGAGGAAAACCACAGAAGTGATCTGTGCCTAAGAGACTGCAGTGTTTCCCCTGTGCGAGCTGTGCCTCATCTGCCTTGCAAAAGGACCGCACCTTTCTGTGACAAAACTTCTTTGAAATTAAAAAATGCCAAAAAGAAAATAAAATCATTCCTACTGTTCAAAAGCTCTGCTTACATAAACTGTTTTGAAATACTGCACCAGAAATTCAGGTAGAAGAGGAACACACTGCAATTGCTGATAGACATCACATCTCACTAATGGAAGGATGGCACATCAGAAAAGTGGAAACCAACTCTTTCTTTTCAACCTTATTTTTAAATAAGAGGGTAGAAACATACAAGGTAGATTTCACGTTCTACCACAGGACATTTTAGATGTTGTCACAACTGCTGCACAGTTAATAATAATTTCCCTGGAATATGAGTAACAGCATATTTCTAAGGAAGGACCAGAACAATCACAATGACAAGGCAGTGTCACACAGCAGTCAGATCACATGTCTGGAAGCAAAGGATACTTAGCTTCGTGCACCACAGCAGACCAAAGCTTCAGACCTAAGGCCAAGCGAGGTCTGAATGGAAAGCCAAGAGATTAAATCAGTAACAGAATCAACATGTAATTGCCTGTTAGCATCAGGAGAAAAGAGGAGAAATGAAAGATTGGAATGACCTCCAAGGAACAACATCCTTCATGCCCACAAATAGATCTTTGTAAATATTTATGCTGGCAGCACTGATGAAAAGAACAAACAAGTGAAAAAAATTGACTGTAAGCTCCTTCCTCCAGTAAATAAGAAGCAATGCTTCTGAAATAGAAAACTGCAAAGATATAAAGCTAATGGTGAAGAATCAGGCCACAAGGTGACAACAGGCCACAAGTTTGCCTGGCAGCTGTAGAATGACAATCTTGTAGGATAACTTGCTCTCAGACACATTACTCCTCTTTCCAAGATAAAAAAACATTAGAGGAGCCTATTTCAGAGGTAGCTTTAATACTCTAGTAAGTACACTCTGAGGTAGGTGGAGCATATTGATCACACATCAATGAGGGCATAGCAAGTGTGTTTACTGCAGAAAAGCTTCAAGGTTGATCTGATCTAACTTTTCATATTTGAGATACTTCTCTCATAATAATGTTGTTTCATTGACTCCAGTGGACATGTCTCTCACATCAAAGCAAAAAGGCTGAAGAATCACGCTCACTAATGCCATCTGTTTGCTCCTGGTGTAGACTCTGCCAACTTGTACTTCCTGCTTCAGGCCAGAGATGTTTACACATACTACTAAAAGACATTTTGAATGTGAATTTACACAATAGTCAGAAGAAAGAAGTGATAATGCTTGTATTTCTTGTCATAGTTTAACCCCAGCTGGCAATCAAGTGCCATGCAGCCTCTTGCTCACTCCCCCCTCACCCAGAGGGGTAGGGAGGAGAATCAGAAAGGAATGTAAAACTCAAGGGTCAAGATAAGAACAACTAATGGATTGAAATAAAATCAAAACAAAAGAACAACTAAAAATAATAACAACAGTTATAATGAAGAGGAGGTAGAAGAGGAGAAGAATGAAATCCAAAGGGAAGGAAGAAAAGAAAACTAGCAATGCACAATACAACTGCTCACCTGCCCCTAACCAATGCCCAGCTAGTCCCCCAGCAACAATCAGCAACCCTGGCCACCACCCGCCCACCCCCCCAATTTATATACCAAGCATGGCATCCCATGGTATGGAATATCTGAATACCTCTTTGGTTAGTTCAGGTCAGCTGTCCTGGCTGTGTCCCCTCCCAATTTCTTGTTCCCCTCCAGACTTCTCACTGGCAAAGCCTGAAAAACTAGTAAGTTCTTGACTTAGCATAAACAGCAGGAGGGGGTGCAGGGGGTGGAAAGCCAAGCCCAACATCATCTTGTGTGTTTGACATCAGTGTGTTATCAACATTGCTCTCGCACCAAACCCAAAACAGCACTGCATTAGGTAGTAAGAAGAAAATTAACTATCCCAGCTGAAATGAGGACATTTCTCTAAAGCCAGACTTAGCAGGATGAGAGACACTCCAGTCATTAAACAGTTGCACAAATAATGATCTGCTCGTATGCAAGAGAAATGTCAAAAGACAATCACTGATCATCCAAAAAGCTGAGCTGGCGGTTGTATCCAAGTCACATAAATAAGCACTCACATGCATATGAGGTGGATGAACGTGATGCTCTCAGAAAGATGTAGCTAAGCGGTACAACCCAAGTCCTTCAGTTCAATAGTGGACAGAACAAAAGTTTCCCAACTCTTGATTCTTGAATTCACCCCTACAAATGCGAGAATTTTTTTTTACATTGTTATTTTAAAAAAATTTATTCAATTTTTTATTGAAAAACACTTGAGTGTTTTTACAATGGAGGTAGGAAGCAGAAGTCACAGAAGAGTGAGTCAGCTACATTCTACACCACAAGAGTAGGGGCAGACACTAACACTCAAGTACAGGGTCAAGTCATCAGAAACCCACTAATAAAAGGTCAGATTTTCTATAGAGAGTGAATCAGCACAGCTCTATGACCTTCCAGAGCACCTTTATTATCACCGACTTTTTTACTTGTAGCTTGACAACTACAGGCATACTTGGTTAGGTGGAAATGCTAGGCAACAAACTGAAGAGCAAAGATGTTAAAATAAAAGCCTACTTTGTGTTTCACATTGCAAATGCAAGTTCATATTGCAAATGCAAACATCCCATGCAATTTTAATGTGTAGGGAAACTGGAAAAGACAGGAAACATGTCAGCTACCTGATTCCAGTAGATGGGCAAGATGAACAAGCCAAGACCCGATCCTGCACTTTTCAATATCACTGCAAAATTATGTCATGGTTTAACCCTGACTGGCAACTAAGCACCACACAGCTTCTTGCTCACTCCCTGCACAGTGGAATGGAGGAGAGAATCAGAAGAGTAACAGTGAGAAACCTCATGGGCTGAGATAAAAGACAGTTTAATAAGCAAAGCAAAAGCCACACACACGAGCAAAGCAAAACAAAACAAGGAATTCATTCACCACTTTCCATCTGCAGGCATAACGGCTACTTGGGAAGACAAACACCATAATGCCAAATGTCCCGTCCCCCCAAGCCCTTCCTCCTTCTTCCTCCAGCTTATATACTCAGCATGATGTCTCATGGTATGGAATATCCTTTGTCTACTTTGGGTCAGCTGTCCTGGCCGTGTCCCCTTCCACTCTCCCAGTTTCTTGTGCCCCACTATCCCTCTGGCTGGCCAGGCCTGAGAAACTGAAAAGTCCCTGACTTAGTAGAAACATTACAAAGGAACAACTGAAAACATCAGTATGCTATCAACATTGCTCTCAAACCAAACCCAAAACACAGCACTGCACCAGCTACTGAGAAGAAAATTAACTCTATCCCAGCTGAAACCAGACAAATCATTTGTATGACAACAAGTAGATATATGCAAACCACATCATTACTCACATTTGAAGTTCTTGTATACATCTAGGAAGCAACAGGTCCTGTGCTAGAAAAGTTGCACAATACTCTAGAGGGCATATAATGCTATACACCACCCTCTGCCCACTTTGGAAGTAGTGAACATTGATCATATGGCTAAAATCTAAACAGCTTTCCCTCACAACTGTACTTTCTAGCCCCTGCAGTTCATAGATTTCAGCCTGGCATACTTTTTTCATCTCCCATGTAACTTCCTTGACTCCCTTTGCTGCTCCATCTGGTTCTGTAAGAGCTGCAGACCCAGTAATTTGTGCGCAGCTTGCTGGCTGGAAGAACACACCAGCATCCTGCTTTCACTTTGTGACATGAGTACACTTTGAGGGTGAAGAACTCCCAGAAGCTACCTTCAAAAAGGGTAGTGGAGGCAAACATCAAATGCATTGCCTTGACGTGCAGGACTGACTGAAGGACCCTGCCTTGGCATGTAAAACCACAGCTGGGAATGGAGGTGTAAGTATGTCTCCCTGTGCACCTGCTTTACTATAGCGAAGGCCTGCACTGTTGTCCTGGCCATCACACTAGGTATAACACCACTCACCTTTCTGCATGACAACCTCCTAGTAGGAAGGAGAGATAAAGTGTATCTGCTGTTGACCACACTGTGTGTGCATATATATATATATATACATATATATATATATATATATAAGAGCTGCACAAGACTAGACTGAAATGGGTAGTTGAGGTGAGAAGCCTGCCTCTAGCAGTAGGTAGCACTGAGTGCTTTAGAAGGAATGTCAGAAACAGGATACATTAGTGTCATCCTTCTGCATATCTTCTGAGCTCAAAGAGCAAACTTGCTTAGGGTTTTCCTAACAGAAAGTTACATCAGGATCCATTAGGTTAAGAACTCCTCAACCTTCACGTGTCAGATCTATTTCTTAATATATTAATGCTCTACAGCATACTGAAGCAATGAAATCCTCAGTTTAATCACATATTCCTGATAAGAAAGGGTTAAAGATTTAGGAACCTCTCACAACAAAAAGACCACATTGTCCATAAGCCATAAACATATGAAAAGTCAACAGCACACTACCCCTATCTTCTTCCAAAAGCAGATGCAAAATCACAACACAGGCTAGAGAGGAAAGCTCCCAGGACCAGGGAATACCCACCCATCTCCTTCTGGGAAATCATTATCCCAGAGAGGAGGACAACATGCAAATAGGGGAAATCCGGTTTCTCTTGTGGGTGAAACCACAAAAACTTTGTGAGGCTTCCTTTTCCTTCCTTACTCTTCTCATTTTGCTCACTTACACCCTGTGCAATCCAAGCATGATGACCAAGAATGGAAAACAACTGAGAATTACAAGGGATTCTCTCAGAGAGAAATCTCTGCAAAACCTGAGACATTAAGAAAGTTGTAGGCTGATTAGCAGGTAATACCTGCAGGTAATCCCTATTAACAGGCCAGCAGCTGTTACAAAAGGTCTTGTGGTTTATTCTGAACAAGTGTTCAGCTCTACTTAGTTACTCTCCTCTGAGACCCTGGTGTTTCTGGATCTCAGTGTTCATGCTCCATGCTCAATGCAATGAAAGAGAAAGGGAAGTAAGTCGGGAGGCTTTCTCTTTTTCCCTGGAGGCCTCAGTCTGTTCATGCACATGCAAGACTGTTGTCTTGATTTTTCATCAACTTTTATAGATAAAGCTTGTGTAACCTTTGCTAGTATTTCCTGGGTCACTATACAAAGTAACTGCAGGGGAAAAGGCAATAGCAGTACATGGCGGCCAAACATCTACTCCCAAGAAACCAAGACTTCCCTTCAAAGCTGCCCACACAGTGCACTCTATTTCTACATAAACACTCACAGTGGTCTTCACCCAGGACAGCTATTCTATCTAGCCCCAACATCCACTTTCTGAGAGTGGTAAAAAGTATATAAAAATATGTGTGCATAGTACAGGACCCCACTTTATACCTCCCAGCAAGCAAAATGGCCAACTTCCTGAGCCAAGGTCTTTAACAATCAGTCATGGACCTACTTTCTACAATCATATCTAACTCCTATGACCAGGTGTATTTCTGTCCTCTAAAATATCCTATAGAAGTTAATTGCACTTGGACTGTGTGTTGTGAAAACACTACTTCCTTGGCTTACCTGCTACTGAGTGTTTTCACCACATGCCCCTGCACTTGTACGATGAGCAATTGGGAGTAAAACGTATTTCACTTCTCTGGTTGATAAATGCACATCTCCTCAGAATTGCCTCTTTCTAAACAAAAAAGCTTTCAATAGTCACCTTGTATATGAAAGCCCATCATCCTAGTTGCCCGCCTCTGCATTTCCTATAGCTCTACTCTAAGGTTTCTCAGATAAACTGTCTGGAACTGCCACCAGTATTGCAGATGTGGGTGCAATATGGATTTATGCTTCACTTTGCTCTGAAGTCTGTTTGCCTTTTCTACTCCCTCTAAAAGCTGCAATGAGGTTTTTAGCCAGCCATCTACAATGATTCCAACAGCCTTCTAGAGAGACAAGTTATTTGCAATGTCACCACACATCCCTAGAGCAAGCTCTTCCCACACACATTGCTTTACAGTGATGGGTAATGAATTTCATTTGCCATATTCTTGTCCAGTCACACAGATTCATGCGATCCTCTGGCACCCTATCTGTTAATGGGCAGGCTGAGGCAATCGTCTTTGTTTTGCAAATATTTGGGGATTTTTGTTACTCATTTCTAAGGGAAGTGATTTGCTAGGAAAAAACGCACATGTATGCTATGCTAACAGATAGCAACAGTAGCAGTAGAACGCTGAATAGTCCAAATCCTCATTAAATTATTTCATAACTACACTATGACCAAATTCCTTTTCCTTCATACTTTCAGAAAGCCTAAAGAGAAGTAGCAGCTATCAACAGCTAATGAATAAACATATTGCACTCTGAACCAAAGCTAACTGAAAAACATTTCCATCTCTCCCTAAACTGCAAGGATGTACCTGGGAGATATGTTTACTGGAAAATGGTACCTGTGCTCCTTCTAGCCAAACTCCCAGGATTTTAAGCACCACCCTCTGAAGGTTACTCCATGTGAAAATATTAGCCACATGAGGACTGCAAAGTTTAATAACCAAGCTCAGGAATCCAAGGTCCTCATCAGCACCCAAAACCTGTGACAGGAAACAGCTGGCCCAAGATGTATGCCACCATCTCCCAACTACTCAATTACATATTTCAGTCTTCCATCGCTAGTTATCTGGCAGCAGGTATGGGGTTTCTTGAGCCACGTCGGGAAGGAGAGATTTCCACCCTAAGAATGGAAATAGTAGATACACTACTCTTTGCAATGTCTCTAGGAGAAACAAGGTCTAACCTTTTCTCAAGGAGATCCTTGTAGCACTCCAGCATCCTGCACTTTTCTAGTCACTCCCCTGTTGGTATTTGGGAACCTCTGCTACTAAAGAAGACAGGGAGCAGCATGCTAGGCAGTGAGTACATCCTCCTCTTTGTACTGTGGCACCAGCTGTGAGCATCCATTATCAGCTCCTGTGCAGCTGGTGATCCCTATTCCTGGAAAACCAGCTATTATATCTGGCTCACTTGAGATGCTTCCTGCTCCCAGCTAAGTCACACAAATAAGTACTGACTGTGTAGCCATCATCACAAGACTGACAGACTCACTTGCATGCTCCAAGTGAATTTGCAGCTGACTTGTAGTGATCAAAGACTGCCAGCTTGGTGGTGTGGTGTGGGGAACGATACCAGTAGCATCCATCCCTCATTACACACGCTAGCAGCTAGGGATCTGACAAAGCTCATGATCCTGTTGTGGTCTGCTTGTTTGCATGGAAATTCTGGACCTCCTGCTCATCCTCCCAAGCTCTCTGCATTGTATGGGCTATAAATGAAAAGCAGCAGCCAGTAAGACCCAGGGGGTTCCCCACCTATGTAGGACAGCAGGTGAAAAATATTTCTGCACAGAGATGCCATGGAAGGAAAAGGAGTTCTCTTATGAGTTTCTAGGAAGAAATCCCAGCAGATAAAACCAGCAAGGTGCAGAACTCTGTGATGTGCTGGAGTTCAGGCATATATTTCTCTATCACCAGCATTAGGAACACAGGTTAGCAGGTTTGACAAGTAGCAGAGTTCATGTACATTTAGGTTGGAGAACAGATGGCAAGTCCGAAGACCTAGCAAGCAGCATAGCACTGCTGCAGTAGAACAGATCTGAAGGGTACTGGCAAATTAAACTGAACAACAAAACAACTTGGCTTGCCTAGGGAATTGCATACTGGAAGTGAGTGCAAGATGTGACCCCAAAAAAGAAAAAAAAAAAAAAAAAAGGCAGCATTCCCCTTCCTGCTGCTGTAGAGAGAAGCTGGGAAAAAATGCTTTCTGTTTCATTCATTCATGTTTTCTCTTCCACATATACAATCTCAGATGACATTACATTCCAATCGGTATTGTTTCAGGAATTAGTCAGAATCCTAAAGGAACAGAAATATAATTATTGTAGTTATTTTTGGTGTAAACAAGAATCAAGAAGATTGCAGTTGTACAGAGGAAGCTGGATGTGTTGCAAAAGGAAGCCAAGTCATAAATAATTTAACAAAGGCAGAAACCAGAAGCCAGCCAGGAACTGTCCACTTCTAAAGTCACTTGGCTTATCTTGTCATAGATCAAAATCAGCAGCTGATTTGGGTTTAAAGGTGACCTGTGTGCTCATTTCAGCAAAGCCACGCTTGTAATTTCTTTGACTTTTCAAGGCATTGCTTTTGGCTCCGTTCCACTTGACTTGTATGCAGCCCCAATTCACCTTGGGGAATGGCAGTATAACTCAGCACAATCACAAAAGGAGCCCCAGCATCTCTGCTGGCTGCAACAGTACAGATCACTGCAGGAAATATTTGCTCTGGCTGCATGGGATATTGAGCTCTGACCGCTTTAAGAGTCAAAGGCTGATATATCCTGAACCACAACACCACGGACATCGTGTGACTACCCTAACCACATACTGAGAGGGGAAGGGCCTGCCTACACAGAGAACACACTTGGGATGTGAGGATTGTCTCCAAATGCTCTGCAATAACCAAGAGTTATGCACACAGAAAAATCAAACCCCTGGAAAAACTCCGAGCTGTGCTGGAAACTCTGCTAACAGTGCCAGAACTGTCACTGCAGCTTTAGCACCATTCCGTGCTCAGCAGTTTGCAGGAGGAACCAGAAGCAGGGCAGCAGTGGGAGGCAGCTGCAGCTCTGCTCTGTGGGATGGAAGATCTGCCCCAGAGCTCCCCAGTAGCAGGTGGTTGGGACGTGCCCAGGCTGTGCCTACGCCCAGCTTGATAGGATGAGGAGGGATGAACCAGAGCCGCAGCTCTCACTGGAGCTGCTCCAGCACCAGGCTGCCCTTCTGCCAGAGGCACAGAGAGGGCTGTGGGTCTGTGTCTAAAAAAGACAAGAGCAGCCTCTTAACCTTTACCAATAAATTAATACACATAAGTAAAGATATGTCTGTGTAGACAGAAGATAAATTTAAATGACAAAAATATAGTTAAAAATACAGATAAATTGAAATAGCAGCTAGACTTATTGGCCAGCTAGAGGCAGAGCTGCCAGGTCTCACATCCCTCAGAGGGTCCATAGGCAGGTAGCACATCTGTCAGGACCAACCTTCAGAAAGCAAGTCTTCCTCACAAAATATCCCACAGCTTGGGAAACCAAAGTCAAGCTTTCCCTACCATGTGACCTGCACTTCATGGCCTTGCTAACCAGTAATTGATAAATTACAGGAATTAACTAGCAGGGATTGAAAAATATTTATTTCTTGAGCAAGAAGTCAAACAAAGGCCTCCTACACACATGCAGAGAGACACTAGAACCTCTTTCCCTTGCACAACTGCCGCAGACTATTTTCTGTTTGCCACTTTGCCACCATCAGTTTGAATGTCAATCTGCATATCTAACCCATTGCAAGCCCAGGTAGACTACAGCCCAGGCAAATCTCCAGAGTGATTTCTTCCTGGCACCAGCAGACACCTTCTTCCAGTGCTCTGCTCTCAGTGCCCCAAGGGAGCACGGATCCCATTGCCAGTGCTCCAGTGTCACCACTCAGAGAACTTTGAACCACACTGGAAGGAGAGGTGCCAGCAATGCTGTGAATGGGACCACAAAGAGCTGGGCAAGCTGGGTCTGTCAGCAGTTATTCCTGCAGCCAAAGGCACAGGGACAGATTAAATCTCTTAAAACCACCCATGGTTCTTGTGGGAGGAAAACAAATACCACTACACACTCTGGAATGACTAATCCAAAATAAGCATATGCAATCTCCACATCAGGCTGGGATGTGAGTTCAGGCTGTGTGCTACAGCTTATCATTGATTTTGGATTTCCCAAGTACAGGTTTTGGTCTAACGGGAGACATGATGGAAGGAGAGGGGCATCTTGACTGCCAGACTAGTGAGTGTAGAGGAAGCCAACTATGCCCCCAATTGGCCAGTGAGAATTTCCCTGTGTCAGCACTACTCAGGGCAGGCCTGGGCAGTATTGATGTCTTTCCTCAGGTAGAACCCCCCTTTTTAAGGGCAGCACCTCTCAGATGCTGGCAGCTCCGTGACTGTTATGGTATCTTTGCATGGAGACCAAGTCTGACTCCCATGTGCAATAAGCTACGTTGCTCCAGCTAAGCACCTTTGTTCCAGGCACAGACATGTGGGAAGATGCCACCCGTCCATCCCTCACATGACCCATCCACTGTGGTGCCTTTTGCTGCTGGGAAACCAACGGCTGGTAAACCAAGAGGCTACACACTATACAGGGACCAAACTGTCCTTGCTCTGCCTCTGCAGACTGAGCAGTGATGGGAAAACCTGCCAGAGGTGAAGACCAAACGAGCTCACTGTGCCCAGGGGCCATGACAGACACCTTGTCTGTGTCACCCTACCCTGTCACATCCAAGCCCTGCCTGACAGCATGGCACAGCCAGCCTTGGACTGGTGCAGAGGAAGAGGCAAGGAGTGTGGCAAGCAACCAGACTCTCCTGCCTTGTCTGCCCTTCTCGCACAGCCTTTTTCCTGGTGCAGTAACAGCCATGCCCCTGCAGTCCTTGCACCAAGATGCTTGGGGACAGTGCCAATTGAGAGAACAGCTTTTCTACTCCACTGGTCTGCCATCCGAGCATGTCCTTACTCAGCCTGTGCTAAGTGCCAGCCTTGCTAAAATGCCACAGCAAACTCCCCTCATTCAGGCTTGCATGCTGGCAAGGAAGGGGGTGATGGAGCCCCGTCCTGTAGTTTCCTTCAGGAAAAATAGACAGCTGTATCTACCAGGGCTGTCAATTTGGGCAAAAAGTTTCCAAGCAGAAGGTGACACAAAACCCGTTCCAAAGCAGCAATGCATTGATTTGCATGAAGTGTCATATGTAGAACCTACAGACATTTCTTATTGATTATTTTTCTCCCAGTTCACCCTGACATAACTGTTAATAGGAAGGTGAGTTTTCCTGTCCCAGTCTCTTAGGAAATTGAGGCACGAATTGGGTATTAGATTTGTGTTGGATTTGCTAAGCTCCCAAGCCAGCTTTCTCTCCTGTGAGCATTACAGCCTCTTCGTACAATGCTGAAGATGAGCAGCCCCACAGAGTTCACCTGAGCACATGTAGCAAGCGTCAGCTTTTGCGCACACAATGAGACATTGGGACAGGTGAAGGAGTTGCTCTTCTCCCAGGAAAAGACACAAAAAGGCACCCAAGGCTTAGGGCTATACTTCTCAGCAGAGGATATAGGTTAAAATTAATTCCAGTACCAGTTCAAGCTATGAGAGCTGTGAGAGGTTATAGTGGCAACCCCAGAAAGTGCTGCAGTCAGTCACAGGCTCATCTGTCAAAACCCTCGAGTACTGCTGGCCTCCTTAATCAGAATTACCCAGCTGGAGTAGGAAGTTATCATTTCCAGATAAATACCCATCTACCCTCTACATACATAAATGAGTGCTGGTAGTCCAAGTAGTCTTTCTCTTTAGCAGAAAAGAAAACATAGAAGGTTTATGGTAAAAAAAGATGACTGTTTAATTATCTTCTGATAAAGTCTAAGTTTCAGTATGTTTCTTGGTTTAATGTTAAAGTCTACCCAATTTTTTATCTCTAATAAGCTAGTCTACATTATTAATATCAAGTTACAAGGAATTTGTCAGCAATGCTGTTTGAACAGAGCCTTGGTTTCACACCATCATGAGTTTGTCACGTTGCATTACCAATTTATCTGTAATTTGTTGCTGTTTGACTGGCAGCAAGGAAAATATCCTCGGCTTTACTACATAAATTAAACCCTGAATGATGCGTACTCTTTCACTAAAGGAAGTCTGACCTGTTTAGACTTTACTGTAGGAAAAAAACAACTTTTTCTGACCCAAAGATTTTCCTGTGCTCAATTTCCAGACAAACTTTAATAACATAGAAATTCTTACAATAAGAACTGACTTCCCAGCAAGTTAGGTGTCTGGATCATTTCCCTATCTGGATGGGGAAAACACAAGGTCTAACATTTACTTTGACTTATAAACATTCTCCTGAGAAAAAAAACCACACACACTATTGAGTCAACTAACTAGCTCACCCTTGAGTCTAAGTTCCTACGAAATTCAAACACACCACTCCATCAAAGGGGCTAGCTCAGCTCCTGTTGGCTCAAAACCGTATCAAGAAAGGAGGGTTTTAGTGATGTTCCCATAAAAAGAAAAGCAGTGTGAGTCAAAGTGAAATCCCAAACTTTCCAGTGTTTCTTTTAAAACCAGTGGGTTTAGGAGTAAGCTTGATATTTGGCAGCTGCTACACGCGCAGAGGTGCATTTAAAAATGCAAGAGCTCCTCCTGATTTTACTCACATTGAGGTGGGTTAGAATAACTCCAATGAGCTAAGCCAAGTGACATCTCAGAAAGAGGATGCAAGTAGGAATAGAATAAAGCCCTCAGAGTTTAACTTCTCCAAATGGGGATTTCTGTTTAAGATATTTCAGTGTGACCTATCCACCACTGAGCCGCTGACACATGCCTATATAGTTCCAGGCAAGAAATACCCCTGTTGCTAAAACACAAACCCAGCCCTCATTTCCTTCCAGTGATGTACAGAATAGCGGTTTCCAGCCTCTTCAAACATCAGCACCACTTTAAGACAACAAGAAGCCAGGTCTAGGCACCCACTGATTTGCACTTCAGTTAAAACCAAGGACACAGATAAGCTCATCCCAGCCTGCTCCAGCACCTTCCCCCTATTTTTGCCTGGTCGTACATGAGTGCGGAAGGAAGCAAACCAAGGAAAAGCCCTGGGGAGCTGCTGGGAGCTCCCAGCTTTTCCAGCTGCCTTTTTCAGCCCAAACCACTCCCAGCAAACAGCAAGGTGGGCACTCAGGGACATAGTTTAGTGGTGGACTTGGCAGTGCCAGGTTAATGGTTGGACTCTATGATCTCAAGTGTTGTTTCCAACCTAAACGATGCCACGACTCTATGATCAGTCCTGCTTCATCAGGACCATCTGGAACTCAGATCCGAGAGCTGTTTCTAGAGAGTGACCACAGCAGAACCATGTAGGGCTGGAAAAGGCATCCATGGAAAATAAACTCAGCAGAAAGCAGCAATATGAGAATGAGCTGCTACCAGGGAGTTTGAAGCAATTCTCAGAACAAGCAGGAAACACCGGGAAGGTTGACAAAAGAAGTGCTGGGATTGCTAAGGGACTGCCTGCTAGACATCAGCTAATACTCTGAAACAAGGACTTTGTGTTGCAATCTCAATGTCCACAAGCAGGAGTGAACAGTGCTTCTTTCTGACTCCACATTACTAGAGATGTTTTTAATAGAAAATTCCCACCATTTCTAATTCCACACGAGCTGCAACAGGTTCAGCAACATCAGGAGCCTTAGTGGAGATGACCTTAAGCCTTTGGTATCCATTTGTAGGATCAGGTGCCATGGATGTGCTCCTGGCAGAAGTCAGATAACAGTGCTGATGGGAACCAGATACTCCTCTCTGAGGGCTCCTGATGTCGCTGCAGGAGGCAGCAGTGATCTAGCACTGCACTGCTTATGCTTAGTTTACTGGAAAAGCACTTTGTTGTCCTGATCCCCCCAACCATCAGGAGAAGTTTTAGGTGCTGCACAGAGGAAAGAAGCTCCTGGACCATCTCCTGAGCTCTAAAAACCCCCATTAACTAGAGCCACGCTCAGATCAGTACTATAGCAGGTACTGAGCAGGCAAGAAGAGATACTCCCTTAACAGGAACCTGCTTAGCTTGGTTGAAGCTGGGCCACTGTGGAATGTAACACAGGTTAAAAGCCTAAGGCAAAAGCTGCGAAGTGCTAGAAGTGCTAAGGGGAGTGGACGTCAGAGGGAGTTGCAGAGATCTACCACATGCACACTCTGTTCTTACGGTCTGCCAGTCATCTGCTTGAGAAACCCCCCTTCTGTTCACCATTTAGGGAAACAGACCATCAAAGCACCCAGGCTTTTAGGTGGGAGCAAGCAAATCCCTGGATTTGATGTACAGGTGAGCAGACAGGTGCTCCAGCTGCAGGTGGATGAGCTGCACCTTCTCTGTCCTCCACAGTGCCCAGCTCAGCTCAGCCTGCTGGAGCATGGCAGTTGAGGAAGCAACATCCCCGGGTCCTGCGTGGCACCACAGCAGAACATGCAGCACATGGCAGTGGTGTTAAATTTAGTTTTTCTAGGGCTGCCTGCTGACTTTCTGTTCCTGCCAAGCTGGCCCAAACAAAAACTTCTAAGTCCTTTTTGATGCTCAGGGAAAAAGGTTTTTTCCTCCAGCAGATATGACCCTTCCCATTTTAATTACACCAGTGTTAGAATACAGAAGTGAAACCTCTGTTGAAAGGGAGTTAGCAATACGAGCAAAAAGCATCTTAAGTCTGTACTGACAAATCAGCAGACATCCACTTTGTATAAGAGCAATTATGATGGCAAGGACATAGCCTTTGCCTTGGAGCATGGCTGCAGGAACATCAGTTCAGGAAAGGCTGCAGCAGCTACGCAGCAGTCCAAGCATACATGGATGACCAAGCACCACCATTGCTTTCCAGATGCCTCTCTAGTTTTTAATTACCCTGCCTGGGCAAGAATTCTTTGAGCATTTCTCAATTCCTTCATCACAGCCCGTACCAACACAGGGAAATCAAAGTTCTGTCATCTAGTAACAGGCTTTCCAAATTTTTTAGATCAGTGTGAATATGTGCAGGGCCATTTTCCTGAAATCAGCATTCCCTTGATCTATCTTGGCTTATCTTGCCTCAGCAAACTCGGGGCTTGTGAACACACAGCTTGGAAAAACTTAGTTTAAATCTCTGCAAAATTCTTTAGTTAAACAAGTTATAAATGCCTGCTTCCATACATTTTTAGCAAACTGGCTTCCACTGATTAATTTTGTGCTTAAAAAGTACCTGCAAAACAGTTAAACTGCTGCAACATCTTTTCTGGGAGCACTAAACTGGGTGAAGGTTTATGGACCATCAGAGACAATACTGTGTTATTATGGGCCTGTCGTTTAGTTTCCTGTAGCATGTAATTTTAGGGAAAGGCTAGATTTCTTGACACTCCTGTTCCTAGGAGGAAGGTATTCTAGACCTTGATGGTCAGAAAACCTCCTAATTTGCAGTCAAGATATGTTAGTCATTAATTCTCATGGGCTTCTTCTGAGAGCACTATCCTTCAGTTTAGGGTCCTGTCCCTTCCAAATATTCAAACTTTTCATTTTGCTTAGCCTTCTTGTAAGCTTCCTTTTAAGACAGTACTGTTTAATAAATGTTCAGCATCCTTGGACATCTACATTGTCACTCTTCACAACTGCACCACACTGGGGATGAGGATCCATTACTACTCACCTAGTGGAGCCTCACACTAAATTCGCCTTTCTCACAAGATCATCATATTGATGGTTCATAGTCATCCTGTGATCAGCCAGTACACTGACATGTTTCTCCTTCTCAGTATTCTCTAACTGATGAGGCCCCTGCTTAAAAATAGTTTTTCATTATTAGTCACTGAGCACCCTTGCACACTATACTGCTGAGTTTCAGCCTATATTCTACCACTCTGGTCTCAGCATTCCTGGTATGATATTCTGGCCCTTCCCCTGCTGAAGTTGCTTCCTAACTTCTAGCCAAAGCACATTTTGTTAACCAGCATCAGGTTTTCGATCCAGGGGAATTAATGAAAGTAGTAGATAAGGTTGATCCCTAAGGAGTACACCTCACCTTCAGCCATCCCATTATCTCTAATTTTGGTATAGCTCATTGCCTTCCAGTAGAGCAACTACTAATGCACCTTTTCTAACAAGGAATCATTTCCTAGGACTTACATATTGAATGATGTCCAGCTGGGTGAAGGGCCAGAGCAAGTCATGCTGGCGAGATTCAAGCTGTGAACTTCAACTGCTTAAGCTGGATAGATGCAAATGCTCTAGACACTCATTCTCATTTAAGGAATTGCTTGTTTCCAGTCAGCTCTAACTGATTCCCAGCGGGCTGAAACAAACTCATAGTAGACTCAAAGAGTTACTGCCTGACAACCACACTTCTGTCAATATTTGTGAATCATCAGAGGCACAAGCATGTTTATACATCACTGGAGAGAATGCATGACCAGCCTTGCACTCAGTTGCAGTTCACCCATGATCAAGGAGGGCCAGACACACAAACATTTCCTGCTGCTCAGCTCATGCAGCCACTTCACCTAAAAGCACCTTAAACCAAGTGCGTACCCAAATCCTGAAGGTTCCTCTGCAGGTTCTATCCCAGTTTGACAGGCAAAGCTTTTAATCACAGCTTTAATTAAATCTAGGCAACTTTCTTCTTCATTTACATACACATGGTCCCTGTTTCAACTCACAGAAATTACACCACCTTATCTGATCAGCTAGTCAAGTCACTGAAAGGACTAGTGTATCCTTACAGTAAGAACACGCTCTGAGAATGACTTCTCTGCCTTGACAGCTGGGAAAGACATGACATAGACAGTATGGAGCTAGGGAAACCTCTGAATAAAAGATTCCAGATAGCCAGGACTGAGGCCCCACCAATCTTCAAAATTACGTAGGAGCCCAGCTGCTCTTCCTGTAACTGCAAATGTGACTGAAGGCACACCTTTAAAGATACTTCTTTGATTTACTTGGGGATTTAGGCTGTACTTTCTTTACAGGCTTCTGAAAATACTACCAGAGGCTCCCAAATTCACATTTTCATCAAGATCAGCCTTCTTCTCCCAGCTTCTGATCTGGTTTCAAAGCTACAGAAAACAAAGATGGATATTCACATGCATTTAGACTTGATCCACCCAATCACACCATGCATGCACATTGATTAGGCTACACTCAAACTGGTGATGCTGGGACCACCCCTCAGGGATTTTGCATCTCTGTGAGGGTGAAGTGGCCCACATGCCTTAGATGAGCTCCCTTCCTTTTACATCATTATGGTGAGGCACGTAACTTTCACACTTTTCTTATTGGAAGGAGACAAAGGCAGGGTCTGCCTAGAGAAAGGGGAAGGGTTATAGCACAGAAAGACCACTCAGGCTTGGAGCCCTAATAGTGTTTCCGAGCTCTAGGCTACCACTGTAGTCAAAAAGCAAGCAAGCCCCACAGGAACAAGCCTCCTGGGCTAGGATAGCTGTACCTGGGGAACTCGCTCACCTTCAGTCATCACCAGCCCTCAAAACACTAACATGAGAGCCTGTCAATCACTTTGGAGCAAGAAATAAGACCATGGATCTCTGCAACCAGCACGTAAATTCACTTTTATTTAAAAAAAAAAAAAATTAAAAAAATCACACTCTCTGGGCAGAACCAGAGCCCCCTACCATTGCTCACCCTGCAGCACTGGGATATCTTTTCTCAAACGGCCAGGGCACTTCATGCTGAGAAAGCTGCTTACTTCATAACAAACTTGCTCATGTATGGCTCAGGTATAGATGGAATTTCTCAAGAGGAAAGCAGATGTATTAGGAAAACAATCCAGCTACACAGATCATTCCTTCCTATCTGCAGCACAGTGTCACTGGGGCTCCACTGTGCTCCCCAACCTCTCTCTTGAGATGGCAATGGCAAGGCAAGAGCACTGGTTTCAGTGGTGTCTGCGGGAACCACCAACCCACATAGAGGCCATCAGCTGCCACAGGCAATAGCTGCCGGTTTCAAAGCAAGACATTGGCTATTAATAGCATCCTAAAGTCACTTGAGACTGCGACCTCTTACCTCAAATATCACTCCTCCCCAAAAATATCTAGGGCATCATGACTTCACATTGCTCTCTGCCCTACACTGGCACCTTTTTGATACCTCATCAGATATCGAGCATCCATTTTACCTAGCTTGTTACACAGAGAAAAGAGAAATTGTGCTACAAGAAAAGGATGCAGGAGTCACACTAATAGCATGTCTGCCTGCCACTGTAGCTGGATGCCAGAGATGCCAGCAAAATCCTGTAAACTCAGGCCAGGCTGATGAATGCCCTTGGGCACTACCACTCATACATAAGCAACAGCTCTTTTTTATCTTCTAGAATAAAAAAGGATTGATCAGTGGTGGGCAAGAAAACTTCAGCCTGACAGCCAAATCACAGAAGAATTTCCCCCACCACCACTCTGCATAGGTGGAGGGAAGGATTCTGGATACAACCTCCAGAGCACACACATGGTTTAGCACAGCCTGAGGCAGCTGAGGCAGGCAGGAATATTACCAGGCTGCCAGAGTCAGATGCTGGATTGAAGCATTACCCATCACTGCCAGCTGTAAGCCTCCCACTCAGTGGCATTGACAACAGCATAGGCTGGCAAGGGGAGCCACTGGTGATGGGATTGCCATGGGAAATTTTAATCCATCCTGCAACACCCAGCACAGGATGCTGACTTTGTCTGTATTAAGTCCTTCCCCATGTGCCTGTAAAAATAAAGTCTCTTGTGACTGAGTAAAGGATAAAGGTCACAGCAAAACCAGCGAGTTTCACAAAAAACAGATAATTCTAAAAGAAAAAGAGAAGAGTTTTGTTCGTTTCAGTGAACCTGAGTCAACTTTTCATCTATGTTTTTTGTGAAACTCCTCTGGCTTTCGGTGACCTTTCTCAGACAGCTGCACAGCACCAGCAGTCTTTGACAATGGAAGTTAAATGCATCATTGCACAACATGATGAAAGGAAATGGCCCAGGCCCTGAAAGGTAGATCTGAGCATTGCTCAAGATCTGTGTCCCAGAAGACTCAGACCCAAGATGTCATCTATAGGCATGCAAAGCCTCTGCACTTCCAAATCAAATCTGTCAGTAAGAGTGTATTCTTGACATAGATGTCCTACAAACACAATCTTGAAATTTCTATTTCTAAGGGCCTCACAAGTTCTTGACTTGCCAAAATGAGTGGCATAAGAAAACACTGGAGAAAAACCTCAGCCAGCTGAGTAGCACCTATCTGGAGACCATCTTGGATACGCTACAAAGATTTGGGTAATTTGCTTAGTATAGCTTCCCACACCCCCACACCCCCTCCCTTTCTTCTTTAAAGGAGACAGTAGAGGGTGATGAATTCAGAGGCAGGAGGAGAACACCATAGGAAAATGTCACTTACTCTGCAGAACCGCTATTGAACTACAGATTCTTTGTAACAATGCTTGCAGTATCCTCTGGTTTGTTTTGCATCTGTCTGGGTAGGATCAAAAGCTGGGTTTCATTGCTAACATTACCTCCTCTCCAAGGGACAGTATTGTCTCACATCGTTTGGGACAGGAGCAGCACCAAGGAATTAAGAGACAAAACCTCAAGGCAAAAGGTTTTATGGGAAATCTCTCAGTATCTTTAAATATAGTAACATAGTAAATGTTACTATATTTAGAACAAATTAAATATAGTAAAATATTCACCTTTCTAGCAACAGTTTTAATTGCATTCCTGTTTTCATAAGAAAGCTTTTCTCGGACTGAGTTTCAATTCTGGATGACTTCAACAACCACTTCCTATTTCTCACCTCCAGCTGCGCAATTCCTTCTGTTTGTGCCTCTCACTGAGCAGTTTTTGTTTCCATTTTGGAGCAGAGCTGCTGTCACCTTCTCATCTAGGGCATCTTCCTTCCTATCACCTTCTCACTACCACTCAAACACCCTGCACATCTACTACCATTACCAATACAATGTGCTATATCGCTGGTTATGAAACAGTTCAGCAAAGGCGGGGGGGGAACTTTGCTTTGCTAATTAATAGGGTCAGGCCCTGTTGAAGACTCTTCTTTGTGGTTTAGCTGGCTTGCCAACCTACTGCCGTAAACCCAGCAGCATTCAAGCAGGTGAAGATGCAGTTAAGGTGGCAGGTGTACACCAGAGAGATTCAGACAACCTGCAAGTTACTGTAAGTGTGCTAGGAGGACCCTGCTGTGCACCAGTTCCTGTGCTTAGGTATCTTCCCTAAATGTGGCTGTGCCACATTTTTCATTACAATCCTGCTAAGCCAAGAGAGATGACACTCCTTGGCATGTGAGATTCATGATACTTCTCTACAGATGAACCGAATTCAGCTCCTTTGGACCAGCAACAGTGTGGTAGCTCCAGACTCCACTAGCACCCACCAGACCCAGGCGCTGGCACAGACCTGGGTCTGCCTGACTTGCAATTTAGAGAAACCAGTGCTCCTGCAAAGTTTACTTTCTGTCTTTTGCTTTGCCATCTTTTAACAGAAAATTTACTGACTCAGCACCATGTTCTAATGGCAGCATCATGCCTAGCCTCTGCCATCAACATGTCATGGCTGGTTTGGCAGCTTGTGACACTGGTGTCTGCCTTTTATTTGCTTAAGACACACAGCATAGGCACCAGTAGAGCAAATATCTTCAAAGC
The DNA here is from genome assembly GCF_015220075.1 of Falco rusticolus. Lineage (NCBI taxonomy): Eukaryota > Metazoa > Chordata > Aves > Falconiformes > Falconidae > Falco > Falco rusticolus. Next base: position 26,639,794 of record NC_051197.1, read on the forward strand.
CCCAACACTGTGGCAGGTCAACACCAGGTCCCTTAGAATCTTTCAAGATTCAAGCATTGCATCAAATTGTCAATGGAGAGGTGACCATTGGCAAGTGAGGAATGAGGCTTGAGCCCCCTAATAACTTCTTACTACCGAGTGGATACCATCTAATCTTGGGGAATTTCATACCCAGGGTGGATTGCTGGAGTTCACAGCAGCTCAGCATAGGGACTGTGCCTGGTGGGGTATCTCCTGGGGCTGCACAGTAGCACTGGGGTCCACAGTGCCTGCTGCAGAGCACCTAGAGATTGCACACCCACACCTCCAGTAGGCACAGGGACCCTGCAGGTCAGGTTGGAAGAAGCTAACCTTCTCAGTGCCTCTTCCATGGCATTTACACACATCTCCTGAGTAAAGCTCACACGTGCTTGTGAAAGTACACTCACTGGTGATTCAGAAAAACAAAAGCACAGAAGGGCCACATGAGCAGTGTTACATGTAACCACAAACCACATCAGAGCCAGCAACCAGCTCGTATGATGGGAGAAGCTATAGCTCTCAGTTTGCTTGAAAAAAGGATGCTAAGAGGAATCCTGCAATCAGAGGAATTAAAGCATTCTTAGGCACTGAAAGAACTGTCTGAAGAGCAAAAGAATCGATCAGACTGGCAAAGTAATGGCTACAAGGTCTGGCTCACAGTAAATTTCAGCTAGTTCTCCCTTAGAGCAAGACTTTTCTGGGATGAGGAATAAGTTCCCAAGCTTGTCAATAGCTGTCAGCCAAATAAGCATCTGCCTTCAGACGGGAGCACATCCTAACTTGCTCCGTATCATGTTTCAGAAATGTGAGAGCCGCTCAGTGCAGGACACTAGGTGATGGAGGTTTTAACTCACCTTACCAGTGTTGTTAAGGTTTTCACACCCATGGCTGGTTCCAGCCCCATGATTTCACACTGGTGTGAAACAAGCCTTGTCAGGGCTAGGCATTGCCACAAGCTTAGAGGCTAGTTACAGAACTTCTGTTAACACAGTTGGGAAGGCCTCACAAGGTCAGAAAGTGGATGCAAATTCTCCTGCCTCCAGGTCTGGATCTCATCTTAAGCCTCCAGGTAGTGTTTTCCCATATCATCTTTTCCACATGGAGGTCACCTCACTCGCATTTGGCAGAACAAGACTGGGCTTACAGCAAGTTATTGTGAGTCTGGGTGGTGTTCTCAAGTCCTCACCCAACACCTCTAACAAGACTGCCACTGTGGCAGTGATTAGGTCTGGCCATAGAAACATCAAGTCTCCCGCAGCTGTGGCATGCATGCTGCCAAGAATTTGCTTGTTGGGGAGAAACAGAACAGAGGCAACTGCACAGCACCCCACTACAGAGGCAGCAGCCAAAAGATTAGAAAAAATGTCACAAAATAGGGTGTGTGTTCAGATGGAACCCCCAATCCAAAGGCAGATAGTCAGTCACAAATGAGAAACCAAGTTGAGCAGTAATTGTCAATACCAATCAATGATAGCAACCACAGACCCTGTTGCTGTCAAATGTGTCCCTGATGACTATGGCATCAGCTTTCTCATTCAGCAGTTACTGAAAAAAATCTCCTCAGCTGGGAATAAAAAAATACATCTCTGGCAGGACACTGCATACTTATTCCCTCCTTGGCTCTTTGCTGTGCTCTCAGCTTCCCTTATTTCCTCTCCATGTTCTGTCTTCTTCTGCTGGCTTTGTCTTCTTCACAAGCTAGAATTGCATCCAGCTGAGTCATGGGCAGCAATTCAGAGACTAGTGTCGTGCTGGACACAGACCTTCCTACAAAGAAGAAAGCTCAAAAGGAAGCACAGATGCAAATCTGAAAAAGGAAGGGTCAGATGCTTTTGAACTCCTTTGCCGTTATGTCAGAGTTGTGCTCTGCAAGAAACAAATCCTGGCCTGCTCATCACTCAGCTTGTGTGCAGTGGAGCAACCACCGCTTTCAGTGATGGAAGAGGGCACCCTGTCCCAGAGCATCTATGAAACTGAAGCAGTTTTCCATCCCTGCTGTCTGAGGAGGCCTCGGACTGGCAGCTCCCAGAGAAGGCAGCTGTATTGCAGACTCTCAGTGCTTTTGTGATACTCTGCCAGCAGTGTGCTGTGCAGAGATTCAGAGCTGAGTGAGCCTCAGTTCATGCCTTTCCAAAGGCTGCACCAAGCACTGGCTGGAAGCTTCCACTCCTCTAAGAGGCAGCTTCTCCCATCTCCTGTTGACATGCTTACTCTGCATAAAGCTGCAACCCACTCCTGCCTGGCTCTAGCCAGTTAGGAGGCTGTAGCAGAAGGTGCCATTTTTCTTGCTTTTAGTTTTGGCTACAGAAGGCAGTCTTGTACTTCCAGACAGCTCAAACAGTGTTAACGTTACATCTGTTTGGCTTCAGAATAAACCCAGGGTTTAAAGATTTAAAAGCCTGATTAACTACTGTTCAGCTCTGAATACATCAATCCCTAGAGCTATGAAGTTATTAAAAAAACTTCATGTGACCAAGCTGACAGAGGATACATGTATCCACAGCATCGGCACAGCATGCAAGCCCTGGTTTGACACAGTGCAGCCGCAAGGTAAGCACCTGAGCCTTAGCCCTGCCTTCACAGGGCTCCATGCTGTTCCCAGCTGTGTCAGAAATGCAGGTGCTCATATTTTCTTTCCTAGGACAGAAATACAGTCCCCTTCCCTTCCCATTCCCTACACAAGCTGGTGAATGTGTGCTGAATTAAAAAACAGGTGCAACAGTGAAGAGCACACAAGAGCAAGCAGTGGTGTCCTCTGTTAAGCGTGGATTCTTGGGCTTCCTCAAAGGGTACATCAGAGCTTGTCTAGTACCATGATTTAAACAATCATTTTAGTGACTATCTGTTTAAAAAATTTTCAATAGATTACCTTGCTAACTGGAATTAAAGGGGGGTGGGGGGAAGAGAGGATCCTCAAGAGACACATGGTCTGCTCTGTACTTCAGAAATGCTGGCCCTGGAATAAACACCATTGAGCAACAGCCTAACTGGGCACAGACATCTGTAGGCAGGATCCAAGCTTCCTTCAAGAAAAGCCAGAGACAAATGTTGTTTTAAAGGTAAGGGCAGGAGACAGGAACAGTTTTGCCCCATTACCCCCTTTCCTAATTTACAACCCGTGCTACAGCTGTCACGGTTTAACCCCCAGCTGGCAACCAAGCACCACGCAGCCTCTGGCTCGTTCCCCCCCAATGCAGAGGTGTGGGGAGAAGAACTGGAAAGGAATGTAAAACTCGAGGGTTGAAATGAGAACAATTTAATAACTGAAACAGAATAAGAATAAAAATAAAAGAACAATAGTAATAATAACAACAACAGTTATAATGAAAAGGCAGAGGGAAAGGATAAAATCCAATGGGAAAGGGAGAAAGGAAAACAAAAGACATACAATGCAACTGGTCACCACCGCTGACCAATGCCCAGCCAGTCCCTGAGCAACAATCCACAGGGCCGGGCTAACACACACCCCCCCCCAGTTTCTATACCAAGTATGACATCCTATGGTATGGAATACCTCTTTGGCTGGTTCAGGTCAGCTGTCCTGGCTGGGTCCCGTCCCCTCCATCCCTCTGGCTGGCAAGGGCCCGAGAAACTGAAAAGTCCTTGATTTAATATAAACATTACCCAGCAACAACTGAAAACATCAGTGCTTTATCCACATTGCTCTCACACCAAACCCAGAACTCAGCACTGCACCAGCTGCTAAGAAGAAAATTAACTCCATCCCAGGTGAAACTCAGACAATGGCTCTGATGCTCACACACAGCATGCCAGCTTCCTTTGACTCATCTTCCAGCTGCAGCCCCCCTCTGCTTCTGGCTGCTTTAACCTGGGCTTTGCTAGCTGGTGCAGTGAGGAACAGAGCGTGGGTCTGATGAGCATCTTCTGAGAGCACATCTTCATTCCTGGGAATTGGGAAAACACCCACAGTTTTGACCAGGTCACCTTCCAGCCAGAGAGCACCTCCAGATACTCCTGATGAAGTTCCTCAACTCAGGAACTTCACACATGTATGGCATGACACAGCACAAAGAGCACAACATGCAGTAGCTGTCTTCCCCTTAGCCCTGTCATGCTCCCAGAGCTCCAGTGTCACACACACAGCTCAGGCACGGCTGCAGGTAGTTCACAGGCCAGTTCCCCCTGGCCACTGGTGCCCCTTACGTTGGGCTAAACCATGGTCTGTTGTAAGAAGACACAGCCCCTTTGCACATTGACACTTCCTGTCACTTCTCCACACAGCCAGTAAGAGAAGGATGTGCTACTCCTCCATTACCACACTGAAGTAATTTCTGACTTGCACTATCCTCATGCATTTTGTGGTTCGGGGCTTGCACTCAAGCTCAGCCACTAAGCCCTTCGATTCCCCACATCTGAGACATCAAACACCAGATGTACCATGCAGGGAGACTGCTTGTCCCTTGGAGCGGTCTCCCAAATCTCTACTGCAGGGCTGAGCATCCCAGGCAGGCTAAGGCATGCTCTAGCCTGGACTGGTGGCTCTGGAATAAGGGACAAAGCAGGGTAGAGCAGAGTAGGAAGAGTTTGTGTAGATGAGGGGAGGAGGGAATGGGATTTGAGGAACAGGGCTCCAGGACCTTTTCAGGAAAGAGAGAGCAGGATCCTTCCTCAGGTGCAGGCTTTGACCCCAGGCTCTTTCCAGCAAGCTGAGGCCACCCTGCCCTTTCACAGACCTTCCCTGCCCTCTAGTGGCTCTGTGCGAGACGACACGCACTGGGAGAACCTCTTCCCCCTCCTCAGCCTCCCCAGCAGACAGGTGGGCAGCTGCCCTCTGGTACTGGCAGCACCCTGTCTTGCAAGGAGGTAAAGCAAAGCAAGCTGCTTTGGCAGGGAAATGCAGGTCTCTGGGGTGGGACACAGGTTCAACCAACACCTGAGGATCTGGGGAGCAGAGAGACACATTGCTCTGCCAGCAGTGAGCGAGGGGGAGCAGGGCTCCTTCTCACCATCCTGACCTCTCTTTGCAAAGAGACCTGCGAGCCCTTGCTGAAAGCAGTCACTGTGCTCAGAGACGCAGCTGCCAAGATGGTGTGGAAAGAGCCACCTGAACCTGGAGCTTTAAAGAGTTTGTATTTCCCTCTGTGACCCAGCATACATAAATTCCTTGATACACAGCCTGATGTCCATCTCATAGGGAAACCGCAAGCTGATAAAGCATCTTCTTCTCAGTGGAAGTACAACTATACCAACCTCTTACACAGCAGAGACCAAACCATGCCACAGAGGTGGAGTCAAGTCAGCAGCTGGAGGGACTCACTGCAGGCAAAAAGCAAAAACCTCTCTTCTGCCATGAAACAAAAGAAGCTTTCTTGGCAAGGGACAGATTTCACTGGGTTGTGCGGGCTCCTTGCGGGGAGCCCTGACCACAATAACAGAACTTGTCCCACCAGGGTGCTGCCTGCGAGTTGGTAGCGTTAACCTGGCCTCAAGCTTCTACAGGCCACCTCCTGGTCATGCGCCATCCTGTGCTATAAGATCCACATCTGCCCCCCCTCCTTTGCCACCACCCTTCTGTTCTCACTGCATGAGATGGCAGTGTATGAATCTGTGCTCCATCTCTGCTGTTTATAAGCCAATAAACTCATAAACCACAGCTGAGACCACTGCTTGTCAAACCCTGGTTTATACAGGTATCTATAAGTCTGTGCTGAAACGCCACCAGTGCCACCATGCAGCAGCACCATGATTTATTCACATTGTCAAAGTAAAACCAAGGAGTCCCCATGCTGGACACTGTGCACACACATAAAAAATCAGCATGTCCCACAGAACTGCTAATTAAATACATGCTTTAGAGAGCCCACACCACAAACCGAATACTTCCAGATCAATCCAGTGCTCTGGCAATTTTCAAGAGGTCAGTCCTTATGGCAAGAGAAGAGAGCACACAATCCATATGATTCACATCTGATAAAACATCTGTGCATCTCTCCATATGAGGAAAGACAGCAAAGGCAGATGTCATGAAGCAGTATCTTGCCAACAAAAATCTTCCCACATCCAAAATAAAAAGCACTGAGGGATAACAGGAAAGCCGGTGCTTGGGTGATTTCAGCAAGCACAACCCCACAGTGTGGCACAATCGAAGGCATTGCCCACCAATCCAGTGCAGGGCTCTTGCCTTGGCTCTCCCATGGGCAGCTGTGTCCTGCAGGCATTTTCTCAGTGGACAAGAACATGGACCTGGAGCCTGACAGCTTTAAAGCATTTGTATTTCCCTCTGTGGCCCAGCACACTTTAAAGGTCCCCAGTCTTATAGGGAAACCACTAGCTGAGAAAGCTATGTCCTGCAGGGCATGCCCCAGGCATCAACGCTTTCAACCTTGTCCTCCTCCACCACCAGTGTGACTTCTGGCAGTCATCCCCTTGTGGGATGGAGAGGTGGTGCTGAACTTGCATGGAGGTAGGTGTCTTTGAACAAACTGAAGGCTGAATACTGACAGATCTTGCTTAAAAGTAGTATACACATCACCCTGACAGATGCTTTGGTACTCAAAACAGGCAGCGTCAGCCTTGGTTTATCTGTGTTTCTACCCCTTCACTTTGAAATGAGCATAGCCTGTCCATCCCCAGCATACCCAGAAGATGGTAAGCTTAGTCTTCCTGTAGTCACACACAGGAGGCGCCAGGGGAGCAGATGGGAGCAACTGAGGGTTCACACAGTTTACAATCAGGCAGCCACACATCACCATCTAGGTATCCAGGAGAGACAAGAGAAATCCTGAACACCCACTGTTTTGCCAAACAGAGCAGAAATCTTACAGGAAAAAAAGTGAGAGTCACAATGTATCAGGACTGACCTGGCAGCAGTGTGTATACTAGACTCTGGGCCCACAAACTCTCCTTGTTTTCTGAAGTTCTTATTTAAAGCCAGTGTAATCCCAACACAGGGTGATACACCCTTCTCATTGCTCCTGCAGGCCCTGCTCCTCCCACCCTGCCTGCACTCCCCCGTCAGGCTTTCACCTAGGGCATCCTTGCCTTGTTTTGCACAGAAACATCAGCACTCCATCCCACGTGTGCCAGAGCACTACACAGAGCTACCACAGAGGAAAGGGTTGGAGTACAAGACAGAGCAGGGCAAAAAGCAGGCAACCTCAAAGGGCAGCCTAGTGCAAAGCAGGAAAGAGAAATGCCACCCCCGGGAGTCCCCATCTGCTCTGTGTAAAGGTGACCCAGTCCCAGGTTGCAGCTGAGGAGCCTCAGCTCTTTGATCTCCAGAGCTCATTTGAATTTGAGGAGGTGGGGTTGCCCCTGGAGCTGCTACAGGCAGCCGTGTCCAACCACCTGTGAAGCTAAGAAGGAGTTGTAGTTATCAGCCATAGTGAGATTATCTCTTGGTTTCCTGGAGGGGTGACAGGGTGAGTCACTCAGCAGTGGGATGGTGGTTTCTTCATGTGCTTATTGGAGCAGCCAAAATGTGTAGGCAGGGTAAAAACAATGCAGATGCAAGTGATTATGGGGGCAGGCAGAATCATCAGGAAGATAGTATTTTTCCTACTTATTTGGGTACGTATAACATTCATGACACCAATGTGCAGAACTGCGTGCACCTCTGCCCTCCCCTGTGCCATGGCTGATAAACACTGTGCTTACATCCCAGAATTCAGAGCTCTTTGGTCTGCTCCAGTGCCATGCTGCCCTGCCATTAGCATTTCTGCTCTGCTTCCATACATATTTACTGCCCTTCCTCTCTGCCTACCACCCAGGAAGCCCTCTCTGTACGCTCCTCTAGGGACTTCACCCAATACCAGACTTGACCTCTTGGCAGCCTTCAGCCCAGGGCAGGATAAACTGGGGAGGTTTCTTACGCCAGGTGCCACTTTGGGCAGCGAGGGCACAGGAGGCTCTGGGCAGGCAGGCGACGCCACCCAGATGAGCTGCCTGCCTGCTAGGAGGGCAATATTCATTCCCCCACGCTCTTGACAGCAACTCTCTCTCAGCCAGCAGAACCAATAGCAGAGGGACTGGCCTCACCTGATACATGCCCCTTTGGAAGGCAGGATGAGACAGAGCCACAGGGACTGACTCATGCCTTACTGGTACAACTTTTCTCTGTATCCTTGCCCTCCCAGGGCACAGCTTTTCTCACTGCTGGGCTGCTCCCAGGCCTAAGATACAGTTCCCACACAAGAGGAGAAAAGGGCTGTACCTCCTTTCAGGCACAGCTCTCCCATTTGCTCCTCCACACACCCACAGACAAAGGCCTCCTCATCAGCCCCTCCTCACTCTGTGGATGCTGGAGACTAACCATTCAGGAAGAGCAAAAAACCCTTCCCAGGACAGCTCTGTAGCACAAACCTCTACACTACCCAATACCAACGCACCTTTCATCCCACCCAGAACAAAGCCATAAGCACAGTAATAAAGCCCAAGGCACGCAAGAGTTAACAAGGGCTAGCTTTCCTCACCACTCCATACCTGCTGCCCAGGCGGGTGGCAGCATTTTCACAAGGAGCAATGCTCACAGAATTAACCATTCTACAAATAAACATACTAAAGTCAGAAACATGGTGTAAAACCTTGGAAGAAAAGGCATCATGAGAATGTTCTTGTCCTAACAACAGAGTTCCAGCTAGCACAAATGTCTTGTATCTTTGGGGATGATTTTGCAAGGGATTTGAAAAATCAACTTCCTTTACCAGCCAATATGGGGAAGTAAGCCACCAACATGGTTTTCAAACAAATACTTGAATGAACAGAAGACTGCTAGCTGGGAAATAAGAAACATCTTGTTGTCTCAGACCTGGTGACAAACATGCGTCCCTCAGCAGAAGGCCAAATGAATAAGCCTGGGCAGTTGCAATGCTTTTGCCTAATCAGGGAATTTAGAGCAGGACAAAAGGGCTTTGAAAAGAGGAACAGTATTTCTCCCACTTATTTAGAAGCAGCTCATTTCATACATAAAAAGTAACAACTCTGAGACAAAAGTCTCTGCTTGCCCATACTGCATCACTACTGCATGGATGACAACATGAGGCATTACAGGATGGAGAGGCACTGCAAGGAATGAAACCTCCTCACTCAAAACCTTTCAAAAACCTTCCCGGACTTAGGAAAGGAGAACTCCCGCCTTCCAGCCTCACCCAACAGTTCCAGACAAGCCGATTTTACATAGGTGCTACAGCAGGAGGGCCTCACTCTGGGCACAGCTTTGAGGTCCCTGGCAGGAAGATGCTCAGCCTTTGCCATTCAAACAAACCAGAGGGGAGTACGTGATAGTTACAAACAAAATTAAAATAAGCAATAAAGAGGGTTTTGTATTTCAATCCCTCAACACAGTTAACCAATATACACACACAGTTTCTTTTTTTTTGGCCATTTTCCGGCCCCACTGCACAGAGGAGAAGGCTAGAAACACACTCAGCTGAGGCACAACAGGGCAAGAAGACAAGGCGCAGAGGGAGTTAAAAGACCCCTTTATACACGGGCTGCTGCCAGCTAACTCTGGAGCACCAGTACACACCCATTTGTTCTGAACCCTGCTGCTGCTGCTCTCTTTTCTGTGCAGGCTCCCAGAGTGCAGAGAAGTCCTGGGTTAGAGCAAATGGCCTCTTTGCTGCTAGACCCTGGATCAGCACTGGTCTTCAGAGGAGGCAGGAGGGCTGAGTGGGTAGAGCTGCTCTCCCTCCACCCAGACATGGAACCAGTGTGGTGGTGGAAAAGGGGTTATTTTCTTTTAAGTCTAATGGAAATACCTACTGATAGTACCTTATCTCACCAGATCAGCTTTCAGAGGGGAAGCATTTGTACTTGCTTCAGATCAAACAGTGCCTGAGAGAGTGTGAAATAAACTGCATAGAGATGTCCCCCAGCACTGCTCTTGGACTCAAACCCACCCCAGGCAAGGCATCCATCGCCACCTTGGAGCAGGACCCCTTCCACATCATAAGGCTGCAAAGTCCCTCTTCCCCCTTACCTTGCACAGCAGTGTCCACAGCCAGCTCCATCCAGTGAAGGCAGTTGTTCTGCTCCAATCCAGTGCGCTCCAGTCTGCACCAGTGGGTTTATGGCAGGAGAGCTGGGAACACTCAGGTTGAGGTGCCAGATGCTGAGGGGCAGCCTCACACATGCCTCTTTAGTCACTTTGGCTCTTACATGTCAGGCAACAACCTGAGGGAGAGCTGGTGCTCAGAACTGCATGAAGGGAGCACAGATCCAGTCAGGTAAAATCATCAAGACTGATTTCACAGGTGGTTTCCTTTCTTGTAAACACTTTTTGATCCCTGTGTGACTGCTGGTTAGCCGGGTCTCACTCTCTTTCCTTTGACTGCATTTTCCTGTGTGAAAAACACACACAGGATTTAAGGTTCATATTTTGGTGTATGACCACAGAAGAATATTTTTCATGACTGAAGACCCACAGGTTTCAAAGGCCTGCTAGTAGGGTCATATGGAGCTGCACATGAGCCAAGGTCACAGAGGCACAGCTTTCACAGCTAGGCAGCATAGATGAGACTTGAGATTTTAAGAGCCAAGGTGCACAAATACCTCTACTGCAGGTATCAGTGACACAGGAGGGAACCAGAGCAATCCACGTTGAAGACGGTTTTGCTGCCCTCAGCATTTCTCCAGCCCCTGTACTACCAGTTGTCCCAAAGGATCACCAGAAACATGGTCCCAAGCAGTTATACCAAGGATGCAATAACTATACAGCACTGCACCACCTGCTGGGTCAAACCAAAGGCCCCCCAGCCTCTGTCCACTCTCTGGCACTACCAAATAATGGTTATTTGGTGGATTATTAAGAACCCAAGCTTCTCCTTTTGAAGTACTTTCTCAGCTACCAGAGATTAATTAGTGCCAAGCTGCTTTCAAACACATACAGCAAAACCCAAGTCAGTGGTAATACCCTAGGCCTATGCAGCTACATCAAGCTGCAAGAGTTTAAAGCATGAAGGTAGAAGAGCACACAGCCTCTACCTCCCAGCCATCACAACACAACTAAATTAGGCCCCACCCACCTTTACCATGCTTGAAGTAATTTGCCCAATTCAGCCAATTAACCTTTGGCTGAACCTTGTTCTTCACACAGGTGTGAGGATGCTTCAAATCAGAATTCCTCAGGTTAATCACACATCCCTGTGCAAACTACGTGTTTAAATTTTCACCCAGAATAGGCTATTTTTCACTAGTGGATTTCAAGCCTTTCTCCACTAAGGGAAAAAACTTATTGTATTTTTTTCCCCAGGAATGGTAGTTATGAGTCAGAATTTAATTTCTTCTCAGCAATTCATTAAGTCCTATGGTTAAGGTTGCAATCTCATTACAAGGTAGATGCTAAAAAATGGGCTAAGAGGTAGGAGGGATGAAAATCAGTCACTGCTGCCTTTGGTCTCTCCTCCTCTGTCAGCTGAAAGACTTTTCTGTTACCTGCCACAGGTGAGCCACAAGGAGTTACTTAGAGCACAGGCTTCTCTCTCCATAGATCCAGAGGTCCTGCCAGGAGCCTGCTCCAGTATGGGCTTCCCACAGGGTCACAGCCTGCTCTGGTGTGGAGTCCTCCACAGGCTGCAGGTGGATATCTGCTCCACTGTGAATCTTGACAGGCTGCAGGGGGACAGCCTGCCTCACCATGGGCTTTGCCACAAGCTGCATGGGAATTCTGCTCCAGCACCTGGAGCACCTCCTGCCCTCCTTCTTCACTGACCTTGGAGTCTGCAGAGTTGTTGCTCTCACATATTTTCACTCCTCTCTTCTCCAGCTGCAGTGTGTGTTTTTTTCTCCCTTCTCTTAAATATGTTGTCACAGAGGCACTACCACCATTGCTGATGGACTCAGCCTTGGCCAGCAGCGGGTCTGTCTTGAAGCCAGCTGGCATTGCTTCCATCAGACATAGGGGAAGCTTCTAGCAGCTTCTTACAGAAGCCACATATGTAACCACCCCCTCTCACACACACACCCCCCAACCTTGCTACACAAACCAAATACACTCTTCTTTCTCACTTCTTTCTACTTCTCCCAGTAAATTCTTCTTATCCAAATGATACAGTCTTTTCCAAGCCTATGACAGTTTTGTTATAAATGCTTGACTCTTCAGGACATTTTTTTGCATGTTTAGCAATGAAGACAGTAGTAATCCATCTCTTGGTAAGGATGTCTCAGTCAGCTTATCAAGGGTGGAGGAAGAACCATGGAAGGCTGCAAACTATATCCAGTGAAGAGGTATCATAGGATGCCCCTTCCACGCACTCCAGCCCTTTGCTTTCACATCAATACTGAGCACTTTGCTGATGAGCCAATCTAAACCTTTCAATTTGAAATGCTTCATATCACAGTCAGCCCACACTGGTCCCAAGAGACCTATGTGACAAATCTTCAGAAGAATTGGGAAAGCTCCAGTCCCAAAGAACTTAAATACTACCTTGTTTACCTAAAGCTCTTCAGAGATCCAGCTGGAAGTAACATCATTATGTCTAGCTGGTGAATAATCTCGATAATACAATCCTGTCAATAGCCACCTCTAACTTCCTTGGACTCCGTCAGCTGCTTAGAGCAGATTAAGATCTAAATAAGCAGTTGACGGAGTCCAAAAAGCAAAAGGACTTTGCTTTTAAGATTGCTCTGAACTCAGCTTCCCATTTAACATTCTCAAAGCAATCCAGGTGTGTTTTAGCCAAAACTCGCTTTGACACAGTCATGTTTGGTATCTGCATCCGAAGTCTGTATATTGACAAGTCTGCAGATCTGCATGTGTAAAGCAGAGTATTCATTTAAATTGTGCCCTTAAAGCCTCCGTGCCCCAGTCTTCAAGGCCTCCATATATATTTAATCACAGCAATTCATAACCTGTCCTGACTTCAGCTCCTTCCCTGAGGAGCGTTTCCTGAGAGTGCTCATCCAACCATGGCTGGGAGGCACAGGACACACAGCAAAGTAGATTCTCTCTCAGGCTACAGGTGCAACATCCCTGCTCCCCCTCACTAAAGTCCTTTGAGGTTCCTAAGATCCCATCAGGAAATTAAGATAGGGACAATTTTTTGGAGCAGCTGTGGATCAAGATCACTGCCAGAAGCATGCAAAACTCCCGCTGGCTGTCCTGTCCCTGGCCTCAGTAACCTCTGCTTCCTGCCCAAGGTAGCTCAATTTCCTGTAGCTGTGTTTACACAAAATAAAGAAGCATTTTTCTGTTTGTATCTGCTGTTCTAATAAGCCCCAAGCTGTTTATCACAATTGCTGCTGTTACGCTCCCTTCCAGGTGCCATAGAGATGTCAGAGGGGACAGCCAACTCTGAGAGCACCTACGGGTGGAACAAGCCTGTCACCCTAAAGGTGTCTGGAACGTGGAGGAGCTGTTCAGCCCCTCCTGCACATCCTCTCCTCCTCCCTGGCTGCTGGAGGAGGGTTTCCCTGCGTGAGAGTATCACCCCAAGTGCAGACAGAAGAAGGACAATTCTAGCTCAGGGCTGAGCTGGGGCCTGGCATCAAGCCATAGGATAAGAAGGTGCAACGGGCTCTCTGGAGAGCCACCATCCAGCCTCCTGCACCAGGCAGGGCTAACAAGTAGGGCAGGGTGCTGGTATGTGTCAGCCCACCCTACAGTTCCCAGTCCCAAATTCCTGGCCCACATGGAGCCAGAATGTCTTCCTAAGGGGTGTCCTCCCAAGCTCAGAGCCTTTCAAGGGAGGCTGAAAGTTCTGCAGAGAACACACGTCATTCTGTAGCCACAAGCCATGCCATCAGCTTTATATTCCAGCCACAAGGCAAGCCTCGTTTCTGGGATTGAGATAAGCCCATGGCAAGCCTGCCAGCCAGCCAGCCGCTAGTTAACCCTGCTCAGGCCCCCAGGGACCCACAACCCATCCAATGCTAAAACCAGCAATCTCAGGGAAGAAGGTCTCCTCACAGCTTAGATCATCAGCGCTTCCTGCCCCCGCCCAAGCATCATGGAAATGTCTGAGCATCACCTCCCACCTGGCAGAGAGGGCAGCGCGGGCAGTCACCATGGCTCTGTAGGAGACACAGGACTTTTCCAGAGCGAGCAATACACCAGCCTCCAGCAGCGTGGGGGGAGCCTCCGTCACAGGTGCCAGGTGGCACTGCTGCACACCCTGAGCACCATCCCAAGCATTCATCTGGTCATGGGGAATGGACACTGCTGCAGGATTTGGCTGGCACCTTGCTTAACAGTGGGGAGGAAGGACTTACCAAAATGTCCTCAGCTCAGCCCAGGCCATGGTTCCAGAGCTGTCCACTGGCCTTCGTGGAAAGAAGGGCCTTACCTCCTCACCAAGCCCTCACTACCACCAGATGTGATTCACCCGTCCCAGTAGAAGAGTCACTTGCAGAATGCAAATATTTATGAATCACCTGTGGGCCTTGCTGTCTCCAGGCTGTTTTGGAAGTATCACACCACTCTCTCACAATGCCATGCTGCCCTGGCAGGTGAGGGTGCTAACGTCACAGACCACAAGCCCTCCTGGCAGCACTGCATGGCAAAGCCGAGGAGCACACGAAGGACACAGGGATACTGGCTTAGCTGAGTGTTAATGGTGCACGTGCCAGGGAGCTGGACCTGCCCTGCTTACAGCTGCGACCTGTTGTTCAGCTTTCCTTGTGCTACCAAAGAACTTTTTCACGTTGTTGGAAGACCTGTGGCTTCATTCAGTATGCCAATGTCCAACCAAATCCTGATCCCCCAAGCCACCAGCCACACCTTTCCTCTCCGCTGCTCCCCTTCAGCTGAAAATGTCTCTGTAACCATGCCCTTACTCACAAACTGCATACTGAGAATACTGAGTCAATTCAGACCGGTGTCCCCAAGATACCAGGCTCTGAGACAACAGAGATTATATCTGTGAATCTAATGTCCTTATGAAGCTAAAGGATGGACTCTGCTCATCTGAGCGGAATTTGAGGGGCCCAAATATATTTCCACCCACCTGTGTTGTCAGCCCCTATACCTACCCTTACCCAGCTCCTGTCTTCAGGCAAGGAGTTCAGGGCATTTCCCACTCCCCAGCACTTGCCGTGGCAGCCACGTGCCCTAACCTCCCTCCCAAACACATCTCCTGGCTGCTCACCCAAGTCACTTCCCTGCCAGGTCCTGAAATCTTACAGACACAGCCACTGTGCTGTTCATCTTCCTCAGCTGTCCTGGTCCCACCTCATGGCAGCAAAGCAAAGTTCTGCAGCAAAAGAGAAAGAGGCTATAAACTTGCTTACAAGGTATCTTAAGTATTTTTACAGACCAGCTCTTCCCCCCATGCCCCACCCCAGCACCGAAGCATAGTCATATCTGGGTGGGACAAATGATACAAGATTAGCCACTCTGCCTCGCATTTTCTTCATCAGCAGTGCTCCTTTTGGTGCATTTGTAACTATTTGCTCATGCTTTCTGTCCCAGAGCAAGGAGGCCTGGGGTGCACTAGCAGGAGATCCTCCCAAATGCAAGAAGCTGTTTCCTGCTGCTGCTTGCAGCCTGTCCTGCACTCTTCAGCTTCACCAGCCACTGCCCCAGCCCTTCAGAGAAAACCACAGCTCCTCACTCCATCATGTTTCGCCCCCTCCATCACCAGTCGTGTACCCTCCTCTGCCTGGGCACAGAGCCACATGCTGTGCAAACTGTGTGGAGAGAAGCTGCCTTTAGAGGTAAAGTATCTGCTTTAGGCACAGAGGTACATGGCTGAAAGAGCGGAGATTTAGATTAGATATAAGGAAGAAATTCTTTACAGCGAGGGTGGAAGAAATTCTTCACAGCGAGGGTGGTGAGACACCGGCACAGGTTTCCCAGAGAAGCTGTGGATGTCCCATCCCTGGAAATGTTCAAGGCCAGGTTGGATGGGGCTTAGAGCAACCTGGTCTGGTGGAAGGTGTCCCTGCCCAGGGCAGGGGGCTGGAACTAGATGACCTTCAAGGCCCTTTCCAACCCAAACCATTCTATGATTCACCCACATGCATACACACACAATTGGCTGCCACCTGACAGTGGTCTGAATTCAAGCTATTTTTTGCTTACCACAGGCACTGCCATCTCCAATCAAACTCACACTCCCCTCATCTTTAGCATCGCCAGCTACTTATTCCAATGTCTTAATATTAAAGTGAGTGTCTCCCTCGGAGGGAACTTTAAAATAGAGTACATCCTAGAATTGAGTTCATGAAAACATTAACAATGGTGAAGGAAAAACAAAAAAAATGATAACATGAAAAATGTGAGTCATCACAGATTGCTGAAAGGACCTCGGTAACACTTGTAGATGTGCACATACATACCCCATGATGTCACCATACATCAAAGTGCACTAAATGCTGACAAGAAACATATAAATCATCAAAACAGATAACAATAAGAATCATTAAGTCACTTAGAAAGGCATCGAATAAATGCAACCAGAAATAAAGAGCAAAGAACAACACAATGCAGAGTGCAAACCACAGCTACAGATTTCAGCCTCCAGCAAAGACTGCGTGGGAAAGTACTGCCTGGGGATCAAACATACGTTACTCTGAGTGACAAAGGAGTAACTGTTCCCAACTCCAAAGTTTTCTGCTTTGAAAGGGGAAACTGGCTGTGATGAAGAAGGCCCAGCAGTAAGTAAAGCACAAGTGAACTGTCTTGTCATGTCCCTGATGCGAAAAGCTTAGTCTGAGGATAAGCCTTCCTGGGACATCAAGATACAAAAAGGGGCAGCAATACCCTATGCAACAGCTGGGAAATGAACTTTCTAGCAGGGCTCCATGAGGCAGTGTGCCACTTGGCTGTGGCCATCTTCTGCAGAATATGACAGCCATCAGACCACTGGCCCATGCTCAACACCTGCACCCAGACCTGGTTCAGTCCAGCAAAACAAACAGGGGTCCTCCGCACAAAGCCCTCCAGGCCTCCTGGCTTTAAGCTTGGTAGTAGTGAACTAGCAAACACCGGAAATAAAAGTATTACGTCATGGTTATGATATGATTATATTCCATTTCCTTCCAAATGGAAACCCAAAATGCTTTGCGTGAAACTGTCAGCAAGGCAGGACATCTGCTCCATGGCTGGCTGCAATTTGTGTGACGTTTGGGTTTGCTCTGTTGAAGGGGTGGGAGAATCTTTCCATAGACACAGATAGTACTTACTAATTAATAATTACTGTCTTCCCACACAGACTGCAGCCATTAGTCATTTCTAACACCCCAGCCACAGCCATCTCCTCACAAGTCCGTCGCTGTACCTGCGCTACCATGTCTCCCGCCCTCCGCAGCCACCCCCAGGTCCTGCGCGCTGCCCACCCCGCCATGGCTGATACAGGCCGTTGCTCAGAGAAAAAGCCCCAGCTCCAGCACGTGAACACGTTAACACCTTTCTTCTTCTTAACACCTTTCCCGAGCCATGCTGCTGCTTTCCCAGTCTTCCAAGCACCGGCCGCAGCAGGACACGGGCAGCCATGCGCAGGCGGCGGCGGCGGGTGTCTGTGAGGTGAGCTGGGGGCCCGCAGCCGGATGCAGCCGGTTCCAGCCCCTCACAGCCGCAGCCGGGCTCCCGCCGAGGCTGGCCGTGCCTCTGGGAGAACGTGCTCAAGAAAGGGGAAAAACCACTGCCCGGCAGTGAGGAGTGAGGGGGAAAAGTGTGCCAAACAGCCCTGCGACGGCGAGGACAGAGGAGGAGGTGCGGGGAGGTGCTCCAGACGCCGCAGCAGGGATCTCCTGCGGCCCTGCGGGGACAAGGCAGGAGCGGGTAGGACTGCAGCCCATGGAAGAACCCATGCCATGGCAGAGGAAAACTGTGGGAGGAACTGTTATGGAGTGGCCACAGCCACCATTCGCCATCCCCCTGTGCTGCCTGGGGCCAGAAGGGGACCACCAGAGGAGTTGGGAATGGTGTGAAGCTGGGGGGGGGGGGGGGATGAAGGAGTGAGTGGAAGGTGTTGCTTTGTCTTTGTTTCTCACTATCCAAACCACTTTCAAATGGCAATAAATTAGTTTCCCTAGATTTAGCATATTTTGGCAATGAGGGTAACTAGTAAGTGTCCTACCTGTGTTTATTTTGACTTTCCACCCTGTTTTCTCCCTTTGCCCTGTCGAGGAAGGGGGGTGACAGCTGCTGGGCAGCCATCGGGGAGCTGGTCAGGGTCAACCCACCACAAGGACCAAGCATTATTTAAATTTCAAGCATTCAGAGGTGCGTGGAGTATTCACCTAGCATGTTCTATAGCATATTCCAGGTGAGAGTCCAAGTACTTCATGCATGGGTCAGCTCCACTGGCCCCAGAGAGGTAAGTCACTGGCCCTGTTCAGCACACAGGGACACTGAGAGGGCAGAAAAAGCATTTCCAGCTGCATCTCCAGCAGAGACACATTTGCAGTGCTGACAGAGCCTTTGGAGACCACAACCCCACACAGTGGCATGAGGAAGGAGGAACTCCCAACTGCCCTGCTGACTGGGCAGCCCCATGCAAGGCTGGGGGTTTACTGGAAGTCAGCCTGGGGCTTTGCCACCTACCTGCTCCCTTTTACACTCAGCAAGAGAGCACAAAGGTACTTCAGGTTCACATTTCTGTGGCCTTCGAGACCACAGGAAATGACACTTTTTAAAACTAGGGCTACGGGGGGCAGCATCTTTCTTTTTTTTTTTCCTCTTTAGTTCACAGAGGAAATTAGAGGTAAAGAATGAGAGGAGCAAAAGTGTTAAAGAGACTGAATTTCCAAACCGGTTACATGAAGCATACTGCTAACAAGCAATTCAATGGTTCTGCAAGAGGTTTTCACACCCTGGAAGCAAAAGCAAAGTGGTCAGCAGTGGTACCAAGTACAAATCACTAGAAAACAGACACATGAAAAAAAAAACCAGGAGAGCAATTTGGTCACAAGAGGTCAAACTTCCCAAAAAGGCTGTACAAAGAAGCAACGCTTGTCTAAGTGAGGTTCTTGGAGAGTCAGTGATTTAAGATAATAAAGGTTAGTTTCTTTTCTTTAAGCCATGTCCCTTGTGCGTATAACCCTATTGTCTCTCTGGAGGGCTCAGTGTGCTGTTTCGACTGGGCTGTGGTCTGGTGGAAGGGAGAAGTTCACCACTGTCACCATTTCCTTATGCGCTTTTGACACTGATCATAACCCCAATATGAGCACTGCGGAGAAATTAGCAAGCTTTTCTTCTCGGTGTCCTGTAAAGTTAGGTGCTAAGTATGGTTTACAGGCAATGAGCTGAAACGCAGAGAAATGAAAGCGCTGCTACCAAGTGCCAATTTTAGGATTTGTTTTTCAAAGAATTCAGTGGTTGTACAGCTTTTGGTTTGCTCTGCACTCAGCCCCAACAGTCCCAAACAGCAGTCTTGAGCACGGCAGCCTTTACGCCTGCCACAGTGTCCCCACGTCCTCTTACTTTGTCCCCTTGGTGTATCCTCCAGCTCTCTCCAAGTAACAGGACTGGATTTTTGTTTACTTTGTCTGCATAAAGACAAAGGATAGTGGTGGGGAGAACAATTCTGGATGGAATGCTTGTCAGACCTTTCAGGCCAGGGCCCTGCAGGAAAGACCAATCAGTGGATGGAGGAAGAAGCTCTTAGTGCTCGGTGCCACTTGTGGCCACCACCAGCCCTCAGCGAAGAGCCTGGTGCCAGCAGGGACGGGTGCTGTTGGTGTTCTGTTCACTGCCAGGACAAGGCTTGCCCCTGCCCCTCGGTGCAAAATGCCAAGTCCATTTTCAGGTTCTCCCATGTTCTCTGTTTCTCTCCTCAGCCTGTCTGATGAGCTAACAAAGTAGAAATCACAAAATCCACAGCAATTACAAGACCTACAGGATGGCTTTTGCTACACCTGCAACTAGAAGCCTTTCTAATTACATTACTAAGCACAAGGGGAAGTGAGGAGGAGTTCTGTGGCATGGTTTTCCTTGACACCCTAAGCAGACGATGTCACTAGCCTTCATTGCACTGATACACGCCGGGAGAGGCATCGAGGACAGGCTTCCCAGGGTTTTTATCCCAGACTGGAGAACCATCTCTGTATCTTTTCCATCCTGTGTGCACTCTTGGAGCAGGGATCACTCTGAGCAGCAAGTTACATTGGCATCTAAATGCAAGTTACACATCTGAAGGCCCAGTGCACAGCACTGGTGCTCCTCTTGTAGCATGGCATAGATAATCCTGCCAGGTCTGAAACATGCTTAATCTGTGATTGGGAGGACACTAGGTATAATGCCTACGCGGAAGCATAGACTGACAGATGGATCACACTATGTCTTACCACTTAACTCCTCTCTGTGCAGAATAAAATGCATGTGAAGACAAAATAAATGTTTCAGGGGCAGGGAGATGGTACCTAAGGGTGGTTTGAGCTGAATCAAGAAGTTACCATCCTCTTCTTTCTAATAGCCTTGCCTGAGTCACATCCTCCAGCACAGCAAGCAGGGTCTCTCTAGGATGCAAGTGGGGAGTTTCAAGCAAACCTTCAAAAAGGTAATTCCCTACCCTTGCAGGAAACTCACACAGCAGGGCGGTAGAGGAGCCCTCCCAAAGCTCTTCGCTCAAGTCCTTGGCAGCACAGAAAAACAAGAAAGTGCAGCTGCAAGCAGGAGGCAGAAACGCCCCTCCACCCCCAAACTTCAACAGCCCTGACAGCAATACCATGTTTGCTAGGGCCACAGCTCTGCTAACAGACATAGCTGGCTATGCCACAATAACTCCCTGCCACATCCAAGCCTTACATTAGCTCTTAGTGGCAAAGCAGCACATGCACAACAGCCGCACACAACCTGGCAGGACCACTCAATAGTTAGTGGTCTAATTGTACCAATTTCAGAGCACAACAGCAAGGAACATTGCAAAGGCTGCAACAGCACACATCTGCTGCTTATTTAAAAGCTAGCCAGCTAGCCTGCCCTCATTCAAACTAAGTGCAGCAATGGGATTTATCTACTGAATATGCTGAATTTCTCCTGGTCCTTCCCGATTGAAACCAAGCAGGGAATTAGAGCAAATTACACCCTCTTTTGTTGCTGGAGCATTTCTGATCTTCTGTGATTTGGATTTCTCTTTCAGGACTTTAAGGAAAGCCAGATCTTGGATACCTGTTATCCACGTAGAAACCTCAGCAGGGAGCACAGATAAAGAGAACGGCAGTGAGCCACTCTGTCAGCACATCCTTCGGAGCCTGTGCTGAAATGAGGCAGCTTGTACCATTTTTTTGGTTGACCCCGTGACAGCTGAGAATTGCACTAGCCATGAACAGATTGCACCCTGCTTAGGGAATTTCATGTTCATCACACCTCCAGCGTAGGTGGCTGGCCTATAGACTGTTTCAATTAGGAGAGAAAAATCTCCCTCTCTGATGCCTTTTTCTGAAATCTTTTGCCTCTGAGTTGACATGAACCTCACTAGCAATGGCAGGAGAACTGCACGTCCCCAGCACAGGGCTCAGGAGAACACACAGTTCAGTTTTGACAGTCATTCAGATGGCTCAAAAGGTAGCTACTCCCTGGCCAGTGCAGGTTTCCAAGCTGCACATCTCAGTAGTAGCGGACCAGCAGGCTTTCACTCCCCAAGAATGACCTGACAAAGGGGAACTGGAGGAATTCCCAATGACAAAAGGAAACTGGCCAAGGAGGCTTTTTCAGCTGCTGTTGAAGGAAACTGGTTGTGGAATATGGGAAAGAGAGAGGGATGTAAAATCTCTACGAAGGGTTGTAAGTAGGGGAGAGAAGCTGGTTGTCTGTACAGAGGGCTGAGTCATGCAGAGTATGCTGAGGAATGGTGAGACAGCTGAGGCAGAGAAAAGCATGTTGGAGTTTGTTACTCCACCTAGAGCTTTTTGTCTTTTTGCTACCCAGAGGAAAGTGCAGCTTATTTTCAAAAAAAACATGAGTCCTCACAACAGAAAGCCTATGTGCCTGTTCACATGACTGCCGATGTCCTGGCCGGATCAGTGCCTACTGGTAGGATCCTAAAGCAGCATTGCTCGTCATACCACAGGTGGGGGCTGGGGAACTTGGCATCTCTTCACCCCTCTGCCTGGCAGAAGACACTGTTGCACTGCCAGTGGTCTCCTGCACCACAGCCTGCAGCCCCATGTCTCCTGTGTCAGGGTTGTGTCATGTACAGGGAATGGAACATTTGACTCTCTGTGTTACCTGGAGAGATGAATCAGCAACAAGCTGTCAAGCTTTTCTTCTCCTTTTTTTTTTTTTTAAATTAAAATCAACCAGAAATTCACATGCAGCTTGCCTCATCCTGCATCAAAACTCTTCCTCTCTACTCACCTCATCCACTCTTTTGCATTAAACCTCAGCCACTTAGTCATTCTTAAAATTACACTTTTGTAACCATGATGTAATACGACCACACACCGGAGTACTAGAAAAATAATACTAATATTTAAGTTCACCTCCCTTCCCTTTTTCTCCCCTCTCTAATCACTAGACGATGCTTCTTCCCAACCTGGTAAAAATTTGACAGAGTATTTACAGTTCCATGGGCTGGAAGAAGTAACCCCAGAAGATATCATAACAGAAACTTAGAAAGCCCAAGGCTGGCTTCAGGTAAATGAATAAGCAAAACAAAACAAACAAACAAAAAAATCAACCCCCAAAAAACCAACCAGAGCAACAATGAAACTTGTCAGATCAAATAGAAGGTCATTGCCTGAACTCACAGGATTTGAGTGGCTTCAGACCTATCAGCTCTTCCATTCTTACTCATGCTCACCCTACAGCAACAGTCATATATAACACATCTCAACAGTGACAGTTCCATCTAACTACAGCTGAGCTGTGAGGTTTCTGAGCCAAGATGTGTATCTGAGCAAGCCTGTCAAGCGCTCGTCCATGCTGTGGCTCCATTTCTTGTCTCTGACACCCGGATGCATCAGCCCATGCTGGGGATCAGCTGGAGACCAGCAACTGCTCCTTTTGCTCTTTCATTACAGGTGCCCTCCAGGGCTTTGCTGTGCACCACTCACCTCCTTCCCCATCAGGAGTGACTGTGGATAGGTAAAGAGCCAGGATGCAGTAGGCAGTATTGATAGAGGGGATGCTGTCCATACCTGTCCAGGGGATGTTTCTCCCCCTGACCTGGGTTTCTTTGCCAGGGAAGGAGCTGCAGCAGGCACTGGCAGGACTGTTTGCCAGCACAGTACTTCTCACGTCCACAGATTTGTGAGAAACAGCACCCATCGCACATCAGCCCTGCTCATTGCTCATCCTGCCTCATGCTCTGTTTATACTGTGTCTGTCAGAGCTCAGCGGGTGTCCCTTTGCTTCCATTGTGCTTTTGCTGTAGAATAAGCAATGACCATATCCATACTGTCCTTTCTATAATGCAACCCCTTCTTCCAGCTTGGTTACTGTACATACTGAGCCAACCCAAGATTTTTAAGACACTAGCATGCTGCCTTCCCCTTTCCGTAGGTAAACGGGGCGCAGCCTCTGATACACATCAACCACAAAAGAGGCCCTATGTCTATCAAGCAGCTCGCTGCACTTGGTAGCAGCACAAATGTTTGTATGTCATGCAGAGCCTTGATTTGGCCAGCTGCACACCCAAGCACACAGGTACCTCCTGGAAAGGGTTCAGCTGACCGTGAGAGCTGTCTGTGTGCCTGCAGCATGCCCACTGGCTCAGCGCTGGGCAGGTCCCTCAACTGGATCGTGTAGCAAAGCACGCCTGTGCCTAGGAAAAAGTGATGTGAATCCCAGAAGAGCCCCAGGCAGAGGGAAAAGACCAGAAACCTCTTATCAGCAGATGATCTGGGCTTGGCACTTCTTTCCAGCCATGTTCTCCACAGAGAGGAGTCTCTCTGAAGCCCTGTTACATGATGCCCAGACCCTAGGGTACCTCCACACACGGCCCAGGCTGCTCCATCAGGAGAGAGGAGGTCAGTTCAGACCACCGCAGCCCAGAAACAGGACCTGCAGGGAAGAGTCACTTACTTTTCTTGAGACAGAAAAAAAAATCACAATGGCCAGCCCTGCCGATGGACTTAGGAAATCCTTTCTAGTGCAGACGCCCGTCCCTTGTTGAGGAGGGAATAAAATACTTGATCAGTTCAAAATAAATGTCGATCGGAGTGTTTTTGTTAAATAACTTTATATATAGTCCAAGACCTATTAATAACCTCAGTATTAAATATTAAGTATTTAATGGTAACAATAAGCAAGTATTTACCTAAATGAAGAGCTTATTAGCAAGATAAACAGATTACTTTAATAAAGCCTTTGTGGCATAAGCAGTCTATGAATCGACTCTATGCAATTTGAAATTGTCTAATCCTGTCATGACCTTACTTTGAATCTTTAGTCAGAGCCCACAAGCCAAGCACTGGATTTGCCCTGGGAAGTTCAGAGCGATGTTTGAGGAAGGGATCACAAAGCAGAAACACACTTACAGGCAGCTGGGCCGCTGACTCAACACAGACACGGGCGCTCTGATTCAGGAGTAAGCCTAGCAGCACCTAGCATTATCCTGCAAGGATAAGCCAGCTCTGTCCGCCTCAGAAGATGCCAGTGCTTTTTTTATAACATGACTGTCCACCCCACTGTGCCACTGTCTCTGAAACGTGCAGGTCTGCATTGCCTTTAGCATTTCAGATAAAAAGGCTAACAGATCCCTGCCATCCCCCCCGCAATGTGCAGGAACAGCAACTAATGCACCCTGCCCCCAGAGCAGGCTGCATTCACAACTGAGATGACTTACTGGGTGTTGACTTACAGAAACCCTTGGGAGCTTTCCAACCCTTCACCAATACAGTACTAGCGGAGAGCATAACCTCAGCGCTCATTTCATCTGGGCACCGAGTGCCCTGTCTCTCTCCAAGCTGCCTGTCTGTAAAGAAAGGAAGCATGCAATGTGCTCTGCTAGTTGTGCTACAGAAATAGCTGCAAGCCTGCAGGCACGTGTAATACAGATGCCCGCTCCCCACATGCAGCACAGCAATCAGAAGATGTTATAGCAACTTCCAGCTTCCCTGGCAGGGTCTGGATCCAGTACCTCCATCGCCACTCTGTGTGGTTTGCCTCTCTGATATACAGGGAGGGAGTGAGGACAGTGAGAAAGCACTGATCCAGCCAAATGGTCCCTAAACTCTGACCTTTTGAGGCATTTTCCATCCTGAGAAATTCACTGGAAATAGCTGAGTGCAGCAACAGCTGTTTGAGCAGACATCTGCAGGTTCACTTCATGCTGGCTGGACCAGTAGCCAGTCCACTTGCAAGTTTCAAAGAAATAGGTTTCCCTGAAGCAATCAACAGCAAACCACAGGCCACATGCTACCGAGCCGAGAGCAAAACCATGGAAAAGGAAATAAATGCTGCAGGTTGCTGAAGAGGTGCTGGTTCACCATGACCAACAGGAGAACTGCAGGAAGGATGGATCACAGGCAAAGATGCATGCTGACACACCACAGCCACAGCCTTTGTGTGCAGTGTGGCAGACAGCCTCGGGGTTAATGTGTGCAAGAAAAATGCTCCATGGACCAGACAGAGTAAGCAAATAATGTCTTTTTTTTTAACACCAAAGCTTCCTTTTCAGCTGCCACGTGGGAAGTGCTGCTGGGGCCAGAGGGCACTAGGAGGAGCACGGTGCCTTCAGGGATGGCAGTGCTTCTGCTTGGCAACAAGTGTCTGGCTCTTCCCTTCAAGCTCCAGCCTGTGTTTTGAGATCAGTCTGCATCCTGATGGCCAAACTGGGCTTGGGATGTCTGATCTGCATTGCCCACATCACACCTCCCTGGTCCCCAAATCCCCTGATGTTTAGATGCTGGACCCCCAGGACTCCGTGGCTGACAGCCTGTGCCCTGCCAAGCGGGCAGTGAAGTGGGGTCAGGCTTCCGGATTTCTGCCACGCTGCTGGAGAAGGAGCAGGGTGCTGGTGCCTGATCGCAGGGGCCTTCAGGGCTTTGACCATTGCAGAAGCCTGCTGTGCCAAATGAGGAGAGGACAGTGCTGCTTACTATAAAAATATATCTTTATTTACCATCTGTGTTTTGCTCAGGAGAGAATATCCTGTGACAAGGGGGCCAGCCGAAGCCATGCCATTGATGGTGGCCAGCACACCTCTACCTGCACCACAAAGGGGGTGGCAAGACCAAGTCTCCGTGGGGAATCCATGGGGAACAAAAGGACTGGAAGGGAGTTGAAGTTGCTGCTTTCATCTCTGGCCCCACCGCCCTCCACTTCTGTGTCATTCAGGTCCCATCAGCAGATTGCCTCCCCCCCCAGCCCCACCACCACAGTGCAGTAGGGGTTTCTCTCCAGGGTTGGGACACCCTTCATGGCACCCGTGCTTCTGGCACATCCCTTGCAAGGCAGTCAGGATGAGTTAAATAAAGGGGTCTGGGGACATTTTCTGGGACAGGAACAGTTGATAACTTAACAAAATGAACATATCACGCATAACACGCCAGCTAGCAGGTGGGCGCCTGTTGTACAGCAGTCAGTGCCAGATGCCTGGCCAGGGTGGCCAGCCATGGCTCGGGGCAGGCAGCTGAGAACTCCGGACTACTCATTTCCACACCGCTGCCTGCAGTGTGGCATGGCACGGCCCAGGTACCAGCAGCCTTGCCTCAGGGGGTCTCCTCAATACCCACTGGCTGGCCCAAGTCCACCAGGGCCATGACACCCTGTGGGTCTCCTGCCACCAGCATCTTCTCAGGTAGCAAGTAGTGAGTTTCAACAGGGTCTTCAACACACTACATTTTCAGTTTGTTGGTTTTTTCCAGAGGGGGAAAATGCGCAATTCTCTTCAGGTTCATGTAGTACAGCCCTGGTGCTTCCCAGAGAACTGCTTTCAAGCATTCACCAGGTGCTTGAGCCCTCTTCCACTGAAGGCTAAGACGTGGCTTCTTGGTGGGCTTCATGGTGCAAGACCCTAGCTTGGCCACTGCCTTCAGTCAGCACTCAACCCCTCATGCATCCTAGTATGGGGTCCAACAGCCCCATTCAAAGCTTAAATAAGCCGAAGAATGTCTTGGACTCCTCAAAATTAACCAGAGCGATTTTAGACACATTGACGTGCAAACTGTCCATCTTCCTGAGCTTGAATAAAGCCCCTAGGTAGCTTTTCCGGGCCCATGTTTTCTGGCCCGTACAGTAGTTGATGCCTTTGTCCTCCATCAGCACGTGGCTGCCTGGCAAGGTTGGGTTTTTCTTGTAGACAATGTGGGTCAACATCTGGCTGCTGCAGATGCTGCCTCGGAAGAGCACGTTGGAGTACACGAAGTACAGGCCGGTCTCATTGACGACGAGACCCTGCTCATGGTACTGAATGCCGTTGGTGAAGGCATGCCCAGAGATGGGTTCCCACTCCAGAGGGAGGTCCCGCTGGGTTGGATTCCCTGGAAGCCAAATCAAGAGGAAAAAGCGTGATAAGTACAAGCAGTTGCATGGGGGTTTCTTACCCCTCAAGTCACACCCCCTGTCACAACAAGACAACTGTTCTCCAGGCCCTGGTCTGCAGCATGGGAAGTCTGCCCCAACCTCGTGCTGGTGGGAGCTCTCACCTTCACCTCGCCCAACGCCAGCAACTCGTGACAGCCACCTGCCTCACGCACAAACCCAAAACAGAGCCCTCACTGAAAAGCCTAAACCAGGGGAAGATTTTAGCTGTGGCATAACTTCCCGCTGTCAGAGCACACGTGTTACCAAAGGAAAATAGGAAAGCCTGTGTGAGGTGGGCTCCTCACAGCTACGACCATGCCACCCTCTCAGTCCAGCCACATCTGCTCTACCCCCGACCCCCAGTCCCGCTCGCCTCCCAGCACATACCTGTTAGGTGTGCTGCCTTCCTTGCTTCCTTTTCCATTGACTGCTCCTTCTGCCCTGCACAAAAAGGGGGAAGACGTTAGCCATGTGCTCCATGGGGAAGGCAGCCCAGAGAGCAGAGGGAGCCAACCAGGGGTTGAAATGGGGCAGATTCAGAGCAGCACAGGGCACACAAGCATGTGGCTTAGAGCAGCGAGGCAGAGCAGTGTTTGGGCAAACACTGCAGGGCAAGAGGAGGAGATAAAAAGGAAGAGTTGCAGCAAAGGATCCAAATGTGATGAAGAGCAAGGGGAAAGAGCAAGGAGAGCTTTCATCTTACAATGGCTCGATTGGTGAGCTTGAGCAGAGGCCTCTCACTCAGGGTGTAGGAGAAGGACAAACTTGCCTCTTTACCCAGCATCTCAGGTCCATGCCAAGTCTCATGTCCCGTCATAGATAAGCCTGCTCTATTGCCCCCAGAGGTACCCATGGCAGCGGGCTTCTGTCAGCTGAGTACCAACCCTCCTTACAACCAGATCGCACTTGAAAAAACCTGCAAACCATCCTGCTGACCAGGCAGAGCTTGTCCTCAGAGAGGGCAAAGCACAGCTGGGAAAATTCTGCCCTCCCTGGGGGGTTCTGTTCCCCCTGGAGAGATGGGCCAGTTACGGTGACTTGGCATTTGGATCCTATCGCACTCCATCCTTCCCTTCTTCTCAGCATCTATTTCCAGGCATCACATTCTCAAATTTTAGAAACAGCCTTTTCTTTTTTCAAGCCAACTGAATTTTCTCCGCCTCTCCCCTTTCTCCTTTACACTATTTCCCTGGCTTCGTTTAATTCTCCAACCCACTCAAGAAGTTCAGAGTTATTATTTATGACTTATGCTCAGCTACTGCTAAAGTAGCCTGTGATCAGGGCACTGAGCAGCCAGTTAAAATGGCAGCTCCCCTTCCCCTAGGCAACAGATGACAAAATGTATTGATATGGGAGTTTATGGGAACCAGGACTGTCCTTTCCAGAGAATTTTGCGATTTCCAAATTTGCTTTCACTCAATAGGAGAACAAATGTGAAAAGAGATCAACTTTCCTACTAACTAAAATCCTCAAGGGAATAAAAATAAAAATAAAAATTTTCAGATCTAGCAAAAATAGTTAAGGAATCTGAAAATTGCTTTCAGACTTGGCTGTCTTTAAATACTGGCTGATAATACTAACATAGACTGTAAAAGTAAAATAATAGTTCAGAAGCTCAAAATATTATTTTTAAATTGTTCCATTCTAATTTAAACTCTCTGGTTTTTGCTAAACGAAATTTAGAAAATTCAACAGGTTCTTGTGGAAAGTTTCGATTTCACTGAAAGGACTTTTCTCAAAGAAAGATACCCCACATATCATCAGACTCTTCTCAACTAGTTTTGGCCACAGTGAGACTTGTAACAAAAGATTTTAGAAAAAAGTTGCGCTCTCAAGGGTGGGCGTGAATCCCCCACCCCTAAAGACCACAGAACCCTCCACAAGCTCCCAGAAGTCTTAGAAGGGTAAGGAGAGAACGCAGTGACACATACAGCGCCCATCTCCAATCTCCTCCTCCATATTGCTGCTGCATGTTAGGACATCCAGAAACTCACTCTTACAGCAGAGCCCCCCGGTACCGCTGCCCCACAGCCTGGGAGGCCCCAAGGGAGAGGCACCTTGTCCCAGGAACCTGTGGCTGCCACCTCAGCAGGCAGGGTGCAGGACCCCATCCCCACACCCCAGAGATAAAGCTCTTTTTCCAGGGAAACCAGTGAAATCAGCACCTCAGAGCATCAAGCTGCGACCCTGTCTTTGCCCCCGGGATTAGGAGAGGGAAGAGTTTGACAGGAGCATCCCTGCAAGCTGACACAGAGGAGTTCCTCCTCTACGTATATCAACTCACCTATGAGTTTCTCCAGAGCTGGAGGGATGTGCTCAGTGCTGGCAGACTGTCAAAAAAGAAGAGTGACAAGATATCTTAGCAGAGTGAGAGCCTTAAGGGCATCACGTAAAGCAGCCAAGGACTATCTTTGACAGTGGCTGATTCTGTGTGCTCATGGGGACCTCCAGAGTGCTAGGAGATACACAGGGAGAGAGCCCCCGCAGCACTTGGCAACATGAAGACATCCAGATCTATCAGCCACCAGTAGAGCAGTCCCGCACAGTAACGAGCAGCCGCACTTACACTGGTGTGACAGACATTTAGGTGCCACCAGCCTGCCCCTTGGGGAGTTTTGCACCCCCCAAGCATCTCAAACCCAGTTTTAAGTTTTCCTTTTCATCCTGTTTCCCCAGAGCATCTTGTGACCGGCCAAGCAGATCTCACCTCTCTGAGTTCAGCCAGTTCCTTCTCCAGGTGGAAGATCTGAAACATGCTCAGCCCCACTCCAGTGAGGGCTAGCAGGATCAGCATGAAGATCACCAGGAAGCCAACGCTCCTCCTTTCCCTGTTGTGCCCTGGCTTTGTCCTTCGGTCAGGTACTGGTGGTGGGAAAGGAGTGACAGGGGGTGCCGAGGGGCTGGAAGCACTTGCACTGGTGCAGCCGTCCACCCAAAAGACCTGGGGGTACACGTAGTTCAAGTTCTGCTGCATGGCCGGGAGCGGGATGGGCTTGGTGTGATCTTCCATACGGCAGCCAAAGCCTGCCGGGGCTGCCCCCGACTGAGCCCTGGGGGAAGACCCAGCTCTGCCTTTATACACCTGCATCGCTCCGGCAGCGAAGCCCCAGCTCAGATGCTGCAGCTCAATGAAAGCATCAACAGCAAACCTCAAAATGCTTCCGCCCTCGGCGGCAAGCTGGGGGTAGCCACCTGCTCCTCCCCCGCTGAGGCAGGACGCACGCACGGCGGGCCCAGCCCAGCAGTGGCCTGCTCGCACAAAACTGCACTGGGGAAGCGGCTGCGCTCAGCAGCCATGCACCCGTGGGGCACCCAAGGGCTGCGCTGCCAGGCAGGGGCTGAGTAACCAGCCCAGCGCGCACCCACCGGCCAGCCACCCTTTCCAGCAGCCCACGCGGGCAGAGGCGGCTGCTTTTCCACTGCGGCGTACGGGGCCACAAACAGAGCAAGAGGAATGACAACACCTCCGGCATCCTGCGCGAGAGGGGAGAGGCAGAGCCGAGGACTCCTCCCCTCCACAGAAGGATGAGGACTGGACCCCAAGCACAGCTCTGGCTGCTGGAGAATTGCTTCGTTTCACATGGGACAGATCACTGACCGCTGTCCATTGCTCATCCCACCTTTTCCTTGGCTGCTCTATAGGCCATGGATCCTGAGTCACAGAACTCCGGTCACAGACACTGTTCCGCTGTGATAAAACCCCAGCCCAGCCCTGCCGAGAAGAGCAAGACTCTGCCAGTGCTGCAGGCTCAGCAGAGCTGCCTCAGCGTTAGCAGCCCAGGCAGGCACAGCTCGGTGGGCGCGCGGCTCGGTGGGCTGCTTCCACCCACACAACATCACGGCGGGGCACCAGTAAGGCTGAACTGGCAGCACGCTGTAACGTGGGAAACACACTGTGCCGTGGGGCACAAGCAGGCTCTTCTGGCAGCTGCTGCTGCCCCTCTTACCTTTGCAAACACTGTCTCCAATAGTCCTAACCTAAGAAGCCTTAGAGAGGGAAGAGCTCTTTCATCATCTCTCCAGATCAATGCTGAGCACCGCACCAGGACCTGACCGTGGCTGAGTAACGTGATTAAAGCCTGGAGTAGACACTGTGTTACTCATCTTGGTAGATTTTTTCTTGCCTTCCAAGAAAGGATGCAGAATTTGGGCCATGCTGCAAAATCCAACACTTTTAAGAGCTTGTTACAAAATCATAATGAGGAGACACAGGGACATTTCCATTCCTTAACAGCCAATTTCTCAATTTCCATTCCTCATTGAATGCAGATTCCTAAGCAGTGGCAATGAGATTTCCTCCACAGATTTACAGGTGCACACAAGCAATTATAAACAGTAGTTTGCTCTTCTACTTTACAGACCTATGTTGAAGCATGTATTTATATGGGATAGTGTTTAAAAAAAAGGAAACACCAAATGCTTAATCAAGAACAGACTGGAGATTCATCTCCTCTGTGGCTGAAGGAAGCGACCCCGACACGCAGGTTTTGATCTTGAACATCAAAACTGGGGTCTGAGAACAGCATGCTGTAGCAACACACACACACTTGTTTCTCCAAAGCAACGGCTCAGCTTTGCCTCCAACCACACCAATAAGTCAGATGTGTCCTCAAAGCCTTGCCTGCACCACCAGCCACCCCGCTGCTTTTTGAAGATGTTCACCACAGCCATTTGCCGCAGCAGTGATCCACAGCATGAGAGCTTTCAGCAACCCACCTGGCTCTTCCTCGTCCTTCTAGGTTTCTGACATAAAAGACAAAAGCAACACAAATCCAGGTCCAGCAGTTCAAGCCTGGCAATGCCTACCCTCACTCAGCCCCACTCTCTGCATCCCAGCATGCGTTCCCCAGGCAGCCCAGGACAGGTCCCCATCCACTCCTATGATCGTTACAAGAGATAGAAGATACAAAAGATCATTACAAGGTCGTTACACACTCCATGACACACGGTGAACTCCAGCCAGCCAGCCAGCGCTGGGCATGGACAGACGCCTCCAAGGCACAGGGAGCCAGGAGAGGCAGCAGGGAGGTTGGGCAAGCATCTCCTGCCAGCACACTGCCCACTGCGCAGCCTGTGCAGCACCCCAGCCCTGCTGCCACCGCGGGCTCCAGAGCCACGCGCGATGATACTTGGCACCTGCTCACACCCCTCGCCCAGCAGCTGGTGCCCGCGCTGCCTTGCCCTTGGGGCAGTCAGCACAGTGCACCCATGGCACTTCACAACACAGACAGGGGTGTTGGGGAGCTCCCATTTCTTTAACGCCCTCTGTGACCCATACAACTGCTGTGGAACGTGGCAGCTCAGGGAGCAGCACCTGAAGTCCCGGAGTTCCTTGAAGTTGGAGGCATTGCCAACAAGCATGTCAAAAGTCATCGAGCACGCAGCTTTGCCCAGAGAGGACCCACTCTCAAGTTTTTTCTGACACCGACTGTGTTTTATGCAGACAGCTTGTCTTGGTGGGGTTGCGGGCACAGTAGCAGCCTCCCTTAAATGTCAGAAGCGTACTTATTTCTCACCCACTGCTTCCTATTTTCACAAAGATGCTTTTTTATGGGTGGGTGAGAAGGAGAGACGACAAATCCAATGAAAGCCATTTCAGCCACATCTGCTGCATCTTCTCTTTCAGGTGCTTGGCTCAAGAGCCCGCTGATAGGCCACACTGCAGCAAGTCAGAGACTGGGGCTATTTTACCATCAAAGGATCATTTTTGGTGCACAGCCTACTGAACTGGTCCTGCTGTCACGCTCCTCCTTTCCCCTGTCACCACCTTCAGGGCTCACCAAGAGGATACGTGCTGGAAGGCAGTGGCAGGCAGGGCTGTGCCGTGGAGCACGTCGTGGTGCCTGCAGGCTCCGCATTCTGCTGGCCTCCTGCTGCTCAAGCACCAGATATTAACAGGGCTTTTGAAATAACAGCGGGACAGTTTGCTGGAGGTAGGCACTTAAGTCATGTGAATCTATTTCGCTAAAAGGCCTGGAAACAGAATTTGGACAAGGTTGAGGTCTCCTAAAACATGGGGCAAGGACAGCTGGGAAGGAAAGGAAGGCATAAGGGGGACAGGAGCGGTGTCAGATTTGTCTCTCTGCCTCCCTGTCTCCCTCTGCCAGATCCACGCTCTGTTTTCAGCAGCTTCATTACGTCATTGGAACAGGATGGAATAGTTTCAAATGGAAACACCTTCTACACCCTTTATCAGAGAATCGATCCCCTTCACCAACACCAACAAAAACCAAGCCATATTTAGACAGATTTACTCCAAAGAACCCCCTCCACCCCGCCTCCAGGGGAGAGGGGAGAGTTCTCATTAATAATACACACTATACACTAAAGTTTATGTTGACAGCAAAGAGAATCAGCTAGCAGCTACAAGTTTTGTCAGCAGATTTAAGGACAAAAGGATGACCTGCTTGAGGTACATCAATCAAAGCAGGAGTTGAACTATGATCTAGAGCTAATACTTGACAGAAAATAAAATTTTAAAAAAGCTGTAAGTGTGAACCACTGTGTAGGAGAAGCTCTCATCAGGTTCTGGACGGAGTCAGATAGGTGGCTGAAAGTAATTAACAAATATTTCCTATTACACCAGTGGCAAGTGGAAATGCTAAAAAGCAAGTATTGAAAGCCCACAGGGCTGCATATATCACACCCGACAACTGAAGGAGCTGAGAGTCATTTTGCATTCAAAAAACAAGATCCAAAACATCACCCTGAGATACTGACAGCCTCGGCAGCCTTTCAGGGTCCTGGGTCAAACCGTGCCGTCAGGGCCAGGAGAGGCGACGGCTGCAAACCCAGTGAGGGTCGGCCACAGCTGGCAGAGAAGGCACCCGTTAATGCTCGCTGCTGGGGGCGGTGGGCAGAGTAACAGAGAGCACCGTGTCCAGGACAAGGCTTCAGGTTTTCCATCGGGATCATCCTCAATGCAGTGCTATCTCAACCCCTATACCACAGATCTGGAGAAAACCAAGCCAAAATATTACACCAGTCATTTTGCAGATGAAAATAACTGGTAAGAGATCCTAAGCAACCACGAGGACAGAGAACTGAATCAGAAGAACACAAGTGTGGAAACAAGAACTGCAGATCAAACTCTTTAAATAGAAAATAACATCCTAGAAAGAAAGCACAGTCCTGACGCTGACAGAGAGGCTTCCCAGCCAGACAGGAGCCTCCAGCAGGGAATGCCCAGGGGCTCCCGCAGGCGTGAGCTCACGTGCAGCACCAGGCAGCCACAGGCAGTCCCAGCCCCCACGCTGCAAGCTGACGTTCAACTTCAGAGGGGCTCAGGGAGAAGTTGCAATAACTGCAGGAAAGCAAAGAACGTGCGTTCAGCTTGGCCCATCCAAGAGCAAATGGGCAGGGGGGGGACGGGGGGACAGCGTGTGAAAAACCTGTATAAAGAGGGATGATTTCTGGCAGCACAAGGTCTCTTGAATCTCACAGAAAAATCCTTCCCAGGGAGCCACAGCTAAAGGAGTTTGCACAAAAGACACAGATTTTTGACTGAACACTGGGAAGGATGCTTGTGAGAGCTGCCCCCAAAGGCAGCAGGAGCTCCATCCACCGCAGCCTGCGAGGGACACTGCAGACACCACGACCCACCCAGCCTTTGCAGCAAGTGCTGACATCTTACTGTCATTTCTTTATTACATTTTTTTTAACAGTTCAGTTTCCCAGACAAGGGTGACGCTATTCATTTCCTCAACAACTGCTGTCTTTGCTAGAAACATTTGCAGCACATGTAAAGCCGTGTCTTGGTGCCAACAGCTCGTGAGGGAGACATTCACATATCCATACTCAAGAGCAGGTTGCAAAATCCATTTCTAACAGCTCTGGCCTGGCGTTGCAGTAACGTGGGCCTCTTCCAGTCAGCAGGGTGCCCGCTGCTCTTTTTCACCGTGATGCCAATGAGCCAGCAGCAGCCGGGGGTTCAGCAGAAGAGATAGAGGGCTCTGACCTGAGGCAGGAGAGCATCCAAGCAGGGAAGGAACCAAAGCAGCTGAGAAAAAGAAGAATTGAAAGAAAAGTGAGATTTTATTTCTTTTGTGTCTGTAATAGGAGTAAGGAAACGAGGTACAGTGGTTGTGAGGTAATGGGATCTATTGTTCAAACATCTGAGGAAGAGAGAAGCAGGTCATTTTGTGCCGTACCACAGCTCAGCCACATGAGAATATGGAACAAGGCGTCGTGGCTGCTCAGGGGTTGCGAGGAAGACCACAGTGAATGTGCAGATGCTGAGTTTCCGTCCGCCCCAGTGACAGCCAAAAACTGCGTTGCCCAGCCCTTCAGCAGGACCCATGCCCTGCCCAGGCTGCCAGTGCCACCAGCCTTGGCCCCGCAAGATGCCAACTGCCCCTGCTGGCCAGCGTGACCTAGTCAGTATCTGACAATTTTATTCCTTCTTGGGAGAAGCCGTTCTTAGCTTATTAAAAAAAAAAAAAACGAAAATGAACAAACAAAAAGTGCCTAATCACACACATGCTCCCAAGATCTACTTTGAGATCCTTACCAAGTCTCACCAGGATCACAGCTCAGCTCTGTGTCACTGAAGAAACCCAGACCCTATGGCATCAGTTTGGCATCTAGAGACCCCCACACCAGGCGTGCCCATCGCATCACACGAGCCCCATGACACAGAGACCCACACCAGCTGACTTCCCAAAATCCCAAGGGACCTTCAGCTGACTTTCCTGGGATTTACCTTTGAGCTACAGGTGGTTTCGCGGGCAACAAACACAACCTTGACATTCCAGCAGTAACCACATCAAATTACAACTAAGAGAAGATATTCATTAGCTGCTTAGAGTTATTTTTTTTTTTTGGGGGGGGGGGGGGGGGGGGGGGGGGGAAGTCACAAAGATTCTTCTTTGCTGCCAGTTCAGAGGGCGCAGCAGCTGGCTGCAGGCTCACTGCCACATCTAACAAAGGGAAAACACAAACCTCGAGATGGAAAACATTTTCTTTCCATTTCTAGGTCCATGAAGCGCAGCATTAACTTCATTCCCTACCAAAAGACATTACCTCTGATTTGTGACTTAATGAGCGAGTCTAACAAAAAGCAGCACGGGCAAGGCCATCTGCAGCTCCCGGGCCGTGTACCCCACAGGAACCAGCACACTAAGGCAGCAGAAAGCTCCTTGGCAGCTTCTTTTAAAATGACTATTCTTAAATTAGAGAAGGGATATGCATGTAATATTCATGAGTTTCGCTTTCCTAAAGCTAACGTATTTTATCTAGATGAGCTCTGGGAACACTAATTCTTCTCGAGCTGTTACAAACCCCAGTAACATCCCCAGCAGCACCTGATGCTGTTTGACACTCAGGGTTTCCAGATGAGACACCCCCCACCCCACCCCCCGCACTTTGTGGTCAGGGCTCTACACTTTAATTGTTCCAAACGAAGCAGAACATGCCTGTGCTGAAGCGAAGCTGCTAAGCTGTTCCGTCTTGGTTCATCTCACACTAACTTGGCAAAAGCAGAAGCCACACAAAGACACTTCACACCGAGCTCTCCAACTTGCCAAGTACTGCACGGCTGGTGGAGTACATGTATTTTAAAAATACCTGGTTTCTACTCTGATGCTTAATGGATATAACCTAAATACCTTATTTTGGCAAACACAGCTAGTGATTCCCTTACACAATGCCTATGTTTGCGACTATCCTCCCATAGAAACCTTCGTGTTAAATGATTTTTGACCTGAGGACCTGCCCAAGGGCTGCCAGGACGCCAGCTCACTGCTGCATGCACATCTGGCTTCCTGGCATTTTACACCCAGAACTGTCCAACCTTATTTATGCAAGGTCACAAGATGGACGAGGCCCTCCCTTTAAACATCCACATCACTGCAGGAATCTGTCAAAATTTATGAGTTCAAACTTAGAAACTATTCTCTCTGGAAAAAGACGATGACCGATTGGAGAGAAACTTGATTTCACCAAAGAGTCAAGTTATGAAAGCTAGAGTCAGTGTGACATCAATAAAACTGGAAGTAAAAAAATGACTCAAGAGCCCACATGAAAGAACAATATTAAGCAATAAGAACTTGATATTAAGAGACTTTTTTTTAAAAAAAAGTTGTTACAAATAATTAAAAGCAGTGAGGCAGCAGCAGGCAGAAGCTGCAGTTTGGCCTCCAGTTTATTGCCAGAACACTCTCAGGTTTGCAAGAGCTCCGTAGGTTCCTCCTTCAGATGCCAGCTTTCCCAGCAGCTGAAGCATCACCTGTGCTTTGACTGGAAAGTTGAAATGGTTTGGTAACGTACTTGGGGGACTCCAAGAGTCACTCCTTGGCCAACGTGCACCAGCGGTGACTGCGATAGATGTGCTTTATTTGCAGGAGCCATTGCTGCGAACAGACAACTCCGCTGACCAGGCACAAAACAACTGGGCTGACATTTTTTACCACATGGCCAAAGTTTCTGTTAGCAAGATACTTAAAATACTAGAGAAGTCTGCACTGCCTGCAATGCCTTTGCTCCCCACCACACCAGCTGAATTCACACCAGCTCCTGTTGACTCAGAGCCCAGAGGCAGCATTTCTTAGGAACAGTAAGCAGCTTTCCAGAAAGTGAGCCTACACAGCCCATGACATCATTTATCCTTTACATCGATTTTTTGGGGTCACTTTCAGAAGTGGGAATGCTCTGCGGCATTCTCAAGACAGTCTTGAAACACGGGAGCCTGAGTAAGAAGAGCTTCTGGCCGCCCCACGTTATCTACTGCCTGCGGCATCTGCCGCATCTCCGGCATGAACTGGAAGCCGCATGGCCTCAAGCCATGGCCTCACCAGAGAGCCCTGCTCTGTCCGTTTAGGATATGCATTATCCCCACGGCATGTTTCCTAGGTGTTCAGTACAAGACAAGCTTTATCATGTATATTTTTCTACAGAATGCAGCAGCTCCTTAGATCCAAGTCATGCCCCGTGTTTAAAATATAGAGAGAGTATGGTATTAGAGGACTGTTTTAGAAGGCATTTAGTTTCACACCTGAAGTTTGAACGCGTGCTTAGATCTAAACATGCACAACCTACTCTGACTTAACAATCTGTTTTATACATTAGATCTTGGTATCAGGAGCAGCAAAAAGGCGTTTCAGTCCATGGCTAAGTGTCACCTTCCTAAGAGAGCAGGAATGTATACGTGAACACTTCTAAACACACACAATACATACTCCTTGCAACCAAGGAGCGCTGCTAACTCCTCGACTGTTAATCGACTAACTTGACTGGAAATCACAATTTCCAAGTGACCTTCAAGGATTGCTCACTAATGCTGTGGGGTAATCCCATTTAGGAAGCAAGTGTATGCGGGACAAAGTACAAAGCTGCCCATTATAGCAAAACAGAAAAGGATGAAGAAGAATGTTTCTGGCCATCCACAGAACTGCTGCTCCCAGGAAAGGCAACCTTCTACACCCCAGAGCTGTATGCTCACACTGTGCCTTTGATAAATACGTATCACCACCACTATCTTCAGTTTAAGTTCATTAACTTTAGCTTCACAACCAGATTTGCTTTCAGCCGATGCTTACAGGCCAGACAGAGCCAAGCAAAACTAACCTCCCCCTGTGAGAGACATTTATTGCCTGCCTATTGCATCAGATGCATTTGGCCTCGTTCTACATCTAACAGCATATTACAGCTCTGCCAGCCTTTAGTTTATAACCAAACAGTGAAGATGGGCCGTTTCAAGAATTCGGTCACATCCAGCTTCAGCTGACCGTTACTGACAAGAACAGCTCAGCGATCGCCAGGGCAGTAAAGAAAAGCCTGCTCCCTACAAGCGACATATCAAAAGGAAGGCCAGTAAATAAAAAAAGCCCACAAGCACACACCCCACACACCCCTGGCAAACCCCACACATTCAGTTGTTTTTAAATCACAGCAGTATGAAGTGGAGAGTCTCGAGACGTTCAAGCAAGAAGTTAGTGCCAGAGAGGTCTCATTTGAGAAGAGAAGTAAATGCTGGACAGCTGGTGAGGTTGGTGTGTGGCTGCACACGGCACTGCTGTGCTTGCTAGAAATAAGTTCGGAGGAAGGGACCAGTCAGGGGGAAACTTCAAACTGAAAACTGTGGTTTGGAATGATAAATGACTATCTAACATTTTCTTTTAACGGCCTTTTATATCCCTCATAAACCCTAGCTCCAAGTACCAAGTGGTAATTCCATGCAGGCATTCTCACAGGAAGCTACCGCCTCTTAAGGATGCTCCTGATGAAGTGAACTGACACCACTGGAAACTTTTCTAGCAGTTTTACATGGCCACGATTGCTGAACTTTCAGACAAAGCACCACTCAGCCTTCAGCCTCCCTTCCCCCACCCCACCCCCCCTTTTCTTTTTTTTAACTAGACAAACCCATCTAGCCTGACAAATGAGTTTATGAACTCCTTACTATGGTGCCAAGGACCCCAGTTCTAGCCCTGGACTGAAATTTAAAGCCTAGTCCTTCTCAAAGAGTTCAAGCCACAAGTTTCATTTTCAAAAGGAAAAATGCCAGCAAATTAAAGACAAAGTGTTCAGATTTATTTGGAAATTCACAGTTTCTAATGGCACTACAGCTCTGTAGTTACATACTCTTGTTCCACAACATCGTATGCTGCACTCAGGTGGTATTTTCTTCATCCAGGTTTAAAATTCTTCCAAATCCACGATCAACACGTCTGGTTCATGTGCTCTGACTGGCTAATTGTGCAGATCAACTCCAAAAGTACATAATCTTAAAATATTCATAAACTAACAAGAAAGCAGCAAAAAAACCAAAGGCTTTAAATAAGTCACATTACATACAATACCCAGGAAAGGCATTAGATCTGTTAAAAAGGGTACCACTAAAAGTGCTCAATAAGTTAACTTATTTTTTACAACATGAACCTGTAACACCTGTCAAAAGGAATAACCTTTTGTTCCACTCACTCAGATACACACTCAACGTTTGAGCAATCACACATCCTATAGTATCCAAATACACAATCACAGTCAAAATAAAAAAAAAACACTTGGATATGAAAAACACCAGCCATACAAACACTGCACATTTGTTAGCCAATACAAAAGCAAACATTATTGAAATACCCACTGTGAACCAGCCTGACTGGTCAGACTTCAAGGCTTTGCAAACTCAACACATCCAGAGCTGGCCTGGAGAAGGGCCCAGCTACACCAGTTTGCCCCCACGTTCTTCAGCTGAGCTTTTTCCCCAGCCTCTCGGCAAAGGAACAGTGAGCCTTCTCCATTCGCTTCCTTCAGAGAACTACAGCAGGCAATTTAGGTAACAAATGCACTCATCAGCCTAAGATCCCCTGGTACACAGGGAATCCCAAAGAGCCACTGTAACTCATTTAGTACATCAGACCACAGCTCCGATATGTAACTGAACGTGGAAATAAAACGATTACCATCCCCAGAGAGGTTATCTTCCTCAAATGAGTTTGCAAAACTAAAAGTCTTGTCAGGCAAGCCCACCTGATTAGTATTTTTACAGTATCCAGTCCACATTACTGAGTCCAGCTGAAGGCCAACACGTCCCTTTACAGCACTGTAGTGTTGCATCTTCAAAAAAAGCTAGAGAAATTACAAAATAAATCAAATGACAAACAATTGTATCTCCCCTCTTCCAGTGGCATTATAAATAGACAAAAGGCACATAAATATGGGAAGGTGCAAGAAATAGGAACAAAGCTAAAGGAAGAGGATTAGGCTTTTATCCCTATTCCACCCAACAAACTGGGTTTCAAAAAATCTCTGCCCCAGGAACTGTGAAAAAAAACCTTTATAAAATGAACCCCGCCCTCCCTCCCCCCAAGCTGTTCTCATAGGAAATTATCAGCCTTGTAAAGCTGCAGCTTATAGCCAAGATTGACACAATCCCATCTATTTAAAAAGACAGAAACCAAATTTCTGAATACTTTCCAATTAGTTGAGCTCTTCGTCTCCCACTATCCTCCCACAAAATACCACAGACTGTTCTCAAACGAACAAACACCCTCCTGTTTGAGAAGTTCAGCTAGTTTTATATGTGTCCAGAAACTGCCGTGACACCAAGTGTTCCCACTGTTATATCTTTGTTTCCTTTGATTATGTCATGCAGGCTTGGCATTGACCCTGACTTAGTCTGTATCAGAGTTTTTATGAGCTTCCCTTGGTCTGAAACCTTAGACCGTCTTCGTTTTATAGCCCTCTTCTCAGTTTTTGTCTTTTGGGTCTGTCCATTGCACAGGCTTGTACATGCTGAAATGCCACAAAAATAGGATTCCTCAGACTGTGATGACGTTTCGGAGCTTCCTTCAGATGGAGGGCCCTTGTACGAAGAGTGATAAACTTCCCCAATGTTAGAGAAGTCCCTCTGGTTTGTAAACGGCTTCCTTCCTTTAATTTCCCCGTTGGCTACTGGAGGCAGGGGCTCTGTTGCTGGCTTAATAGTCTCTACTTTTTCGCTTTTGTATTTACAACGCTTTTTCTGAAACCACAAGTAAAAAGAGAAACAGTTAGGTTCTGAAAGACAAGCAAAGCTTAAAAACCAAGCCCAGGAACCGGCGGAGGGGAGAGCAGCCAAGACGTGCGTCACCTGCCGGCAGAAACACGCTCAGCCCAGCCTGCCCTCCCTGCAGCCACCGTACCTTCTTCTCTGGGGAAAACTTCAGGGGTTCTACAATGTACAGGTCTTCCGGATCCACTGCGAGAGAAGGAACACAAATTTAGCAGTCTGACCCTGCCATCTGGAAAGCGACACAATTCTAAAAAAGCATGACAAAGTATTCCACTGGTCACACAGGTTTTGCTCCTGTTACAAGTTAGGGGAGGCGCAACCCATGAACAGTGCAAGTGAAGTCAACACACAGAGGAGTTCCCCTGTGCTGTCACGGCAGCTGTCAGTGATAAATGCTTGAAAACACTTGACCTCCTGATAGAGTAGCCCACAGAAGAGGTGCAGAGAACATCCTTCAGGGAAAAGGAACAATAGTCAGCAAAAGTTAGTTTCTACGAAAATGAACTGTCACCAA
The DNA here is from genome assembly GCF_015220075.1 of Falco rusticolus. NCBI lineage: Eukaryota > Metazoa > Chordata > Aves > Falconiformes > Falconidae > Falco > Falco rusticolus. The sequence goes on from NC_051197.1 coordinate 26,682,130, forward strand.
CGTAAGAGTGTTTAGCGTGCAGCCTGCCCCTGACAGGACAGACCCTAGAAACATGTGTACCTATCGAGGACAGATGTTCTGACACAAGACCAGTCTGGCATTCTTCCATCAATGCTTTGTAAATCATTCATCCAAGCTGAAGCAGGGGAGAATTTGGAAAAAGTGTGGCTTTGCAAAACAGCCGCCTACGCCTTAGCTAGCCTCTACTGCAACACGTTCCCAATTCAACTCATCAGTTTTCACGCAGTTTTATTCACAGCACAAAAACCCATGATGCAAGTTTGCTGCACCAAAAAAAGCAGTGCCAGCTGCATACTTGGTAGTTGTTATAATCTGCAACACTTAGTTTTGCATGATGATGATGGCCTAAGAAATCAAAATTCAATTGTCCCAAGTGTAACATGCACACTGAAAAGACCAGATCATTCCTCATACCAAAGGCAAGATAAATAGCCTAAATTTTCTTATTGCAGTTGATAAAATTGGATCCTAAATATCTGCCAAGTTTCAAAGACAGGCTATGATGACTTCTCAGAAGTCGGGCGTTCAGATTTCTCACATCCAGCATTAAAAAAAGAAGCAGCCACTTTCTGCAAGCTTCATAGCTTTGTAGACCTGAATGCCTGCATGGATTGCTAACCCCAAGAAAACATCTGTAGAGCATAAGTGATAGCAAAGACTACATTTAGTGTTTTAGCATAGTTTAGCGCGCAGTTCCGTGAGAGTCTGGTAACTTGTTCATGAACCACTCTGTCCTACAGGACATACATGCAAACTACCACAATCCAGCAGCATTTACCTGCAATTCCATTTTCATATGTTTATAGTAACACACACATTGTACAGCACTAAAAGTAACTCTAGAGACTAGATGTACAGTATGTGAAGAATACCTTCTTTACCGGCTAGCTGAAAAGACTGTGATCTGACCAGTGGAAGAGAAGTTCTTCTTTTCAAATTCATATCATCATAGGAGGAAAAACACCTAGGAAACAAAATCCACAAAGCTTTTTTAAACACCTTTTTCCTAGCACTTTGTCATACACATTGTTCGTTAAGAAACATCTTTGGCAGAAGGACTGATTTATTTGCCGAGGTGCCCAAGAAAGGCTGGCAAACAGACGCAGTACTGTATTTGCAACAAGCTATCAGGGCATGTTAAGTGTAGTAGCCCCAGAATGCTCCTAGGAAAGCACTACTACAGAGCAGTAGTTCCTTTCTATCTGTTTTGAGCACGCAGAAAGGTGACTCAGAATTTAAGTGGGTGTGCCAGTCTCAGTAGATTCAGGAAACATCAATAAAAGCTGCAAGAAAAATTTTGTTTCAAATATAATTACCTTTTGGGACTAGGGTAGTGATTACTTTTGGGAATTTTTGAGAGGTAATCTTCACAGAACTGAGAAGTGCTTCTGCACCGCTGCACACAAAGCACCAAGCCCAGGATGACACACAGAACCAGAGAAATCACAAGGTAAGTCTGCCGATCAGAAACCTGAAAGGATTTAATATAGTACTTAAAGACAAAGAATAATTTAATGATACTATTATTGTGTTTTAAACATTGAAATATTTAAAAGAACAAAACTGACATTCTCATGTCACTTTCCTCCAATTTCACTAAACTTTTGTTCAAATTTGAGTTTTTTCAGAGGTTTGACAGCCTATTGGCTACACAGTACCGGAGGAGTGAATGCTGAAAACCACCAGCTGGTAACACAGGACAAGATTTCACCAACTACAGTGCTACCATGACTTAAAGCAGCAGCCACCCCTTCTGAAGAGCTTTCAAACCTACCTGAAAGTAACATAGTTTCTTAGTATGCTTTCTTACAGGAAGCAACTACTCTGTTTTACAGTTGACATGGATGTTTAACACTGTCTCAGTTTTATGTGATTTTCCTCAGCTGATATTGCAGTACTTCACAGAATGAATACCATTATATTTACTTGATTCAATGGGTTTCATCTTTCTGACTACTGTTTCATTTCACAATCTAGCAGAAGGATTTTTTCAAGTACGTTAATTTCTGAAGACTGACAGATGAAGTTTACTAGAATTACATGGAAGCTGAAAACCACGGGTATTTTGCACATAATGTTTAAAAAATGAATTGCACAGTTCTCTTCCTATTAAAAAAAAGTAGTATCTTCCATGCACTAAGAAATCTTTGAAGTCAGAGACTTCAGAAGAGACAAGGAAAATTACTTTTTTGTAACAGGCAAAAAAGTCAGACTAACAGACTCTTGGCGACTAGAGCCATATGTTCAAATTCCAGGGTACTCATCTAACATACCCTGATGATCACCACTGTCAACGCCCAGTTAAAACCACAGCACTCACGAACACAAGCTCTGCCAGCCAGGCATTAAAGAAAAGAGTTTCATTAAGTGTTAGAAAACAGGTCATGAGATGTCTTTGGCAACATACACAAAAAAAAAGGTCACGTTTACATTACTACTTGAAATCCCAGGCTGGAGAAGGTAAACATGAGAGATTATGTTCCTAATACTGCTGCCAAGATTCCTCTAATCTCAAAAGATCACAATAGCCAGACAGGAAAGGAGAAGGGCGCCTTAGCTGTATGAGCCTCCCATTCAGTAGCTAAGAGCACAACCCTCCACGTACTCGTCCGTTATTACAGCCCAGTTCCAAGAGTGGCCAGTACGCTCTTGCACACCAAGATTCCTGTGGCAAGAGTCTGTTAATACTCAAGTGGACAATGTTAAGTGCTGGACACTGCAAAGCACCCCATTTTACTGAAGCTGTGTAACAAAGCCATGCAATACAATTGGTTCTGTAACACAGAAAGTGCCAGAAAAGTTCCTGAAGCATGAACTTTATCATTCCCTCTGAAACTTCAAACATTCTGTATGTATAACCATTATTAAAGTACCATTATTGCCATTTCAAAGTCAGTGGTTAACCTAATTTCATTAAGAATCATTTCACAAAACAGTATAAATTCCAACGCACTCCAGGAAGGCCGAGATATTAGGTTATTATATCTGAGTTTTATCTTTCTCATTAGCTCAGACTACAATCATGGGGCTGGCAGGGCTGTAACAGAAATTGTTACCATTGTTGCTGTGCACAAGACAACTCAAGCTACAAAAACCTTCCTCCCCTTCCTTAGCCAGCTGCTAAAGAAGGCTGAAACCAACAATGCAGACATCATCTCGAATGAAAAGTTTCATTTAAAGACTCCAGACCTCTTCAAATTCAGGTATGTTTACGCATTCATTTCCTTTGAGTTCTGATGACATATTGCTGAATTATAATTACCTCATGTTTTAATTCTGCCACAGTTCTTGACAGATTAGAAACCAGCTGCGTCATGTTGGTGAGCTGTGCTTGTAACAACTGGATTGCTTCTGTTTGCCGCTGATCCTGTACAGAAGAGAGTCATGGCCATGCTATTTAGTTGTCAGGTTCCCACCACCATATACTCTCACGTGTGCCCCGTTAGCACTGTCTGACACAGGCAGGCATTTTGTAGCCGCACGACCTGTTCAGCATTGTTTCCAAAAACATTCGTGTCACATTTGAAACAGCAACGTTTTTACCTATCAAATAACGTTGTGTAACATTACATGCCAAGTGCATTTCATTACAGTGACTTCTGTTATCTTTATTAAAGGCAGGCTCAATAGCCAGCTCCACACAATGACTACCAGGAAGCCGAGTACCATCATGTCACAAAATCCACGTGCAGATGACCAGGCAGAGCTGAAATCTAAGGGATGACACAGCTTCTGTTTTGGGATCAGGCAGCCAGCCTCTTAATGACAGGAGGCTGAGACAGCCAGGAACAAGTCCTTTGCAGCTACCATCTCCTTCCCAGCAAGAGCCCCAACAGGATTAAGAAAGGTGAGCAGACCATCAGGGAGGTTAACCAAGAGTCACACCTCAGACTGACCAGCATTTGATAGTATTTAAAAAAAAAAAAAAAAGGCAGAAAAGAGCACGCACATGAGCTCAGGGTAGTTGCAATTTTCTTCACTGTTGATGGATAAGCAAGCTACAGGCCTGGGACTACACTTCAGATATTTCCAGTTTGGGGTTAAGTCTGCTATGCCACACGAACCGTTGCTTTAGTGATTTTTCAGCACTGCAGTTAGTGCTATATTTCACAGCTGCTCAGTGAAGCCAGGGTGGCAGAGCAGGGAAAACCTTCAGCTCCCACCTCCTTAAATCACATTTTAAAGAATGAACTAACTACACTGTCAAATGCAAATTTGGCATAAGCCACTACTGTACCCCTCTCCCTTTCTAAAGGCTAGGTCTCTTCAGCAGCATCAACACAATCATTTCTCTGTACTTTAAATCAGAGATGGAAAACAAACCAAGTTTATAAAACAGAAAAACCAGAAGGTTTCGAGAGCAGCTACAACCAAGAAACAAGGGCTGGAAGTAACCTCGGTAACTTTTTTATTGACAAAGACATTTAAGGGTTTTAGTCATGACCAGCTGACAACGGGGTGGGTTTTTTTTTTTTCCTTCAAATAACAAGGAAATTTTTCTTAAAAAAAATAAATCAGGAAACAGCTGGAAATGCCTTAACTCTAAAACAATTGAGAACATCTACAAATTTTATTACAGAGAAAAAAATTGGGAAGCACGGAATGTATGCTTTTAAAAGGCAGATAGGCAGCTAACAAAAATCTTCAATTGAAAGCAGATTTCTGCACCTCCTTGCAACTCTTTCTTAAAAGTAAACTTTCCTAATTAGGAAAACAGTTAAGTACTCCAACAAACCGTACCTGCTCTTCCGCTATTCTTGAAGTGTTCTGAAGTTTTATTATTGTTTTATTGAAAGCCTTCTGCATTTCTTCCATTTGCTTTCGGTACCTAAAACAAAGAGCATAAGGGTCCGAAATGCAGGTTCATAAAAATTCCTCAGCATTAGACACATCTTCAGAAAATATGACTACATCAGCCAAAATCTTCTTTGCCCAAGTAAGTTTTATTTAAATATCAAGTGGTATTTCCTTTTAAATTTCACACAAACTACAGATGCATCTCCTTCCAGGTTTTTTTGTGGGTTTTTTTTCCAAAGTTAAAGTCACATCTATTTCAAAAACTCAGAGCTTAGCACCAATTTACTGGAATTCACTATGGAGAGAGAATTCTCTGCAAACACTGACTGCCAAGACAGACACATCAGTAAAGACAACAAAGAGCTCCTTCCTTGGAACTAATTCTGAAATGTGTGTATTTCCTGATTTTCCTGTGGCTAAGGAGCACCACAGATATATACATACATCCCTCACAGAAAGTTCTTTGTTCCCTCTCCATGCTCCCTTCTTCAGCAAGGGTTATTGCAGATAACACGGCAGTTTAAGTGGAAACAATCAATGCAGCAAAGTCATTGTGGGTCTGTGTCACTCAGTTTAACAGCAACAGCAGAACATCCCTTTTTGTTGAAAGGCAGCATTAGTGCTTACATCCTGGCAACACTTTTTCCTTTTAAAAAACCCCACAGCAATACTTCTCAAAACAAAATAAAATGTGATTGTAAATGAAATAAAGAAAGGGAACCCCCACCACCCGCAGACACCAAGGGTTAGGTACTGTTCTCAGTTTTCCATAAAGCTTTATGCTGTGATTTATGTTATACTCTGCTTCTGCTGTACTACTCTCCATACCTGTTATACTCTTTCGCATAGCTGGCTAAAATCATGTTTACTTACGGCAGACTTACCAGCCTTCCTCAGACTTACCTCTGACTAAGTTCTTCTAAATAACGGCTGCTGAGAGACATGTTTACTTCTAGGGCTTTTATGCGATTATTAAGGCGCATGAAGACAGACTCCTTTTGATTAGATCCGTGAACAAGATTCCCATTAGCATAGCCTAGATCTGTTGAATTCTGCAATTCAGCATAGAAGTCTGTAGCTGTCCTCTGCGGTCCCCCAGAGACCGGAATTGCCATTAAAGCTTCTTCAGTTGCCTGATCATCCTCCTTTGTTTCGGCAGACACAGAAGACTCAACAGGAGGCAAGACAGGTTTCTGCACATCTGGAGTGCTTTCCCTTCCTTCCCCAGCATCGCTGGCTAAGATGTCTGCTGTATATTCAGGCAGCAGAACAGTCTCTGTAGGCTTTGAAATCACTGGTGTAGCAACAGTCTCTCTTGTGCTCGTCTCCTTTAGCTCAGTGGCCCCACTGGTCTCAGAAGCTGCAGGGCTTTCTTCTGCCACAGAGCTCTCAGCCTTTTCTGTTTCTGGTCTGATCTCAGCTGTATCCACCTGCGAAGTTACCCGCGGTGCTGCGTGGCCTGGATCATCTTTTGCAGGCTCCATCACCACGTCTGTTGTTGGCAATGGCTTAACTTCAGAAGTAACTTCTAAGAGGATGGACTGAGAGACAGTTTGAGGATGGCTTGGCTCCAGTTCTATTGAATCTGTGGTCTCGTTACTGATCTCCTCATGGACCATACTGCTGAAGTCAACTGCAACAGTAGATCCAGGTGGTCTTTCAACTTTGCTGTCCAGCTGCTCAGGCAGAGGCTCATCTATTGAGGTATGTATGGATTCAGTCAGAACCAGCTGTGGCTGCTGAACATCAGCTGAGTAACCTTCCCCTTGCTGACCTTCAGTTTTACTACGCTGCCGATGCATGGCTACTGCAACTGAACACCATTTAAACAGATATTCGGAAAAGGTGGAAATACAACACACTGTTGCCATGTCACTGCAGTACTGTTCTGTCTCAAGTTCAAACCATGCCGATGCTTCTTCTTCCTGTTCATCACTGGACAGCAAGGTTACTGTTGACCTGCTTGTATCTTCTTCATACTCTTGCACTAGCTGAACAATAGGACTTTCTTTTGTCAAATCCACAATTATTTGCTCTTTATCGATCTGTGGAATATCTGTAGTAACAAGTCTACAATAAAGGAGTTAGAGATAGGATGTTACTTCAACAGTTTTACATGCCTGCTCTGGCAGACTGCAAAAGTAGGATCTTTTAGAAAATTAGCAAAGCTGATTCCAGTGACCAAATGCTGGTTTGGATATGGTCAGAAATTCTGTAAGTTAGTATTTTCTCTGGTGGTTTTCAACTCCGATTTCAATGTATTTCAACCCTTGCTTCTGAAACAGCAAGCCTTCTCAATCAGATATTGCCCCCTTCCCTCACCTCTGAAAAAAAAGTCACCAGTTCAGATATCACTCGGTTCTTACATAGCAAGCATCTTACTCTTCTGCTGCAGTCAAATGCAAGATTTACAACCCTCCCGCTGACCTTCCTCGGTCTCTCAACAAATCAGAGCACTAGGAAACCATAAAACCACTAAATTCAGCACAAGTCACATCTTAACATTTAAGAGCTAGCCACAACTCTAAGTAGTCAAATCTGAACAGTTGAAATTAACTGAACACCCCCACCCCCCGATTATCTAAATACAACTCTTCCTCCCAACTTAATTCCCTATCTTTGCATACAAGTTTTCCATCGAGAAAAGCCTAGCAAAAAATAAGCTTCTAAAGCAGAACTTTTGCACATACAATTTAATCGAAGTTTCAGCGATAGAGCTTATGTTCCTAACTAGGCTCCTTTGCAGGAGACAACCTGGAAGAATATTAAGTCAGTTTCCATCTAAGAAATCCTCAATAGCCAAGAACAAAACACTTCTACTTCTTGTAAACAAAGAGAAACACTTGAGAAAGTGATGTATTTTGACATTCAGTCAAGTGTCAAAACAAAATATATCATAATGGAAATAGCTATGAACAATAACTAAAGCAATACATTTCCCTGGTTAGTACATTACCATACTACAAGTTTCATCAAGTACTTGCCTTTTTACTCGTTTAAGATAGTATGCTGTACCCAAGCATTCTACTACCAAAGATTCCAGGCTGGTGCATGTTAGTCTCTGCTAAGTACACAATGAAAAAACCCAACATCAACCACTTACTCTGGTGAAGGAACAGGAGTTGGTTCAGGCAGTCTTGGTGCAGCTGTTGAAGTTGCAGGGGTGGCAGTGACATTTTCAGACACACTTTTGTTTCCTGCTGCAGGAAGGAAGAAGACGTGAACATAGATTTAAGAACCACATTTGTTTTCAATGAATTCTGAGATTGTTTTTTACAGATTATTAACTGCACTACCAAATTAACTGCAGGTGTCAAAGTTACTTGAATGAAAGTGCTGCTGACAGTTTATGTCTACAATGTAATAGACATATCTCAAAATATTTCCAGAAAGAAGCAGCAACTTATGACTTCACAACTGAGGCTGGGCAACAGAGAGACTGAAGATCTCCAAATATAGCTGAAGAAATAGACACATTATCTTTCTGTCTGTTCCCTTCTCAGCAAATTCAGCATCTTTGTTCCACTTTTCACAGTCAGTAAGATAAGAATTCTATGGCACTAATTGAGTATGCCATAAAATGTGAAAAAAAAGTCATATAAACATAGATCATCCAACTCCTCACAAATTAAACAAAATAAAGAGAAATGACAAGTTTCCAGAATGCTTTTCATCTAAAGCAATCATAATACCTTCAGCTTCAGCTGACTCCTCAGTTTTGGCTCCGAGCATATTAGCAGCAATATTCACCATACTTAGGATGGCATCTAAAAGAGAAAACAACTACTCAGAGAAGACATATTCAGAGGGCCCAGAGATTAGCACCACTGAGAGATCTGCTATTTTGTAGCATTTGCTTGAAATGCATCCCAGCATAAGGATGTAGAAAAATCCAGTTGTTCTATTACAGTGGATGCATCTGTTGCTTTTAAAGGTTAAGTTTATAAGCTAGAAACCTGTATTTGAAAGTCTGTATCTAACTTTTACCAGCTAAACCTTCTAGCTTCTGCAAGAAGTTCTCACTGATCATTAGTCCATTGAAACCAAGGAACAGTAAGGCAAACACAAATACTTAAGCATGGAATTTCCTGGCAACTTAAGTGTGTGAACCACTGACGGAGGTTCCAAGCCAGAGATCTAGAGGCTGAACACTCAGAGGAGCTCTAATAACGACAGGCTGGATCATTTGTTGTAATAGCACTAAAGAACCAAGTCAAGAAATGTCATTTGCTAAACAAGCGAGAGACTTCTGCCTTTGGACACAGGGTGTCCACAGCAGGACAGACAAAAAACTAGATTCATTCAAATAAAGCTGGACTCTGGCATTTTGCATCATACCTCCCTTCTTAATCCTGAACCTTACTTTCGGCTCCAATACTGCTGCAACATAAAAATTCAAAATATTTTAAGATTTGAAGAAGAAAATCTAGACTTCATAATCTTGTTACTTCAATGCAATCTAGATCGGTCAAGGCAACTGGAAGAAAGCTGTAACAAATGTTCACAGATCTGGTTTAGATATATTTTTAAGAATAAGTAACAATCACTGCACTGTTTCAGTGCTCAGCCGTCTTTCTAAAGTACTGCCAGTAACAGGTGTTTCCAATCTTCTAACCTTAGCTTTAGAACTCTAAAAAAACAATAGAAAAGTCACTGCATTTTTCAGACAACGAACAAAAAAACCTGCAATACTGCACTTGCAGACAGAACATGTGAATATGCCTCATCAGGACAGTATGAAGACAGAAACTTTGAAAGTCACAGTTAAGAGATAAATAGTGTCAGGAAAGAATATACCGCTTTCTCTCCTCAGTGAGAGGATAGCGTCTAGAGATCAACTGGCCTTTCCAGTATTTCCCTTCTGAAAACTGCACTAAGCTGTGCGACATTCCTAGCTGTGACCTTTTTGTGAAATGACAACTACATTCTAAGAAATAGTGACGAAGAACTCTGCAGCTCTGATCCATTATGGGATGAAAGGAAAGCCTGAGCCCAAACAGCATTCATTTGGAGTGCAAGTCTACACTACGGTAACAAATCTTCACTAACTGGGACAGAAGGAAGAGTGGTACAGCGTAAAAGCGCTTTAGAAGAACTGGTGTGGCAGCTGATACTATCATAAATAATTCAGTGGTTAAGAATGCCATTAAAACTGAAGTATTCTTAGCAAAACAAACCCCACACATAGAGCTTTTCCAATGAAAAAAAGACAAGACACAGTCAAGAACGATTAGCTCTCTCTAAAAAAGTATAGCTCTTATGAAGAACACAGAAGCTACAATATTACACAAAGCAGTCTCAAACAGTGCTCTCCATCTCTTCCTTTCAAGCTGAACAAAGTAAATCTTTATATTGCCTCCTATAAATAAGGCATTTCAATTAAGCACAGATTTCCAAGTTTTGAATAATTAAGGTTCTACAGCACTTTAGTACTGGTTACTTACAGCCCCCTATAACATTCATACTGTTTTAACTGCTCAGAAACCTTAAGTACAGAAAGCAAAGCTTCAAGAAGAGTGATCCTTAGAGCTGGAAAGGTCTATTTTTAGAACACTAAGAACGATACCTCAACTTCAAATTGTTACTGTTTATTCATATGCAGTTAAATAGGAAACACAAATCATTTCAGCAGAAAAATATGGAAGTCATAGCTGCTGCATGACAAAATGTCATTCCACTTTCAATTAGCTTGTTTTGTTTCAGCACAGCCATAGTTTTTCTAATCAACCATACTCACTTGTAGCAGAACCAAGGAGATTTTTTGAAGATTTTTCTTCCCCTGTATTGTAATCCAATAGATAATCTATGGATAAAGAACACCACTTATGACTACCAATATTAGATGTATCATGGGCAAAGAAAATAAACCTCAAGATTTAACATATCATTCAACCATGTCAGTTTGACAGTGTGAAAATAAAACTACAGAAATAAACTTAAAGGTCAGAGATTACATACTGAAATGTCAAGTTCCAAGCAATCAGAAACCCAAAGAGGTTCAGGCTTCAGTTTTGCCAGGATTCATGGCATAGATAAGGCAAACAGCTCATTGAGCTTCATACAGGGGTTTTTCCCCCCTCCTCCTCATGATGGCTGGAGGTAAGTGTTTTCATATTTTTTTTATTTAAACGCAAAGCCTGCAAGCCGAAGCAAGCACCTTCCCAACTGCTTGCAGCACTGATCATACAATCTCAGGAAAAGGGCAATGGACACTAAGAATATAGCTGCTTCAATGTGAGCTGCTTTGATTATTTTAGTTACCCTTTACTGCTGTCAGCACATGAAGATATTGCCTAGCCTGCCAAGTGAAATAGAAACTTATTGCTAGCATTTTAAATTAACTCTCCAAAGTTATACCACTGTTTAAAACTTAAAAGGATTGTTGGATAAGCCTACAAACACCAAAATAGTCAGCAAGACTAAAGAGTAAATTTGGCAGACAAGCAATTTATCATATGCAGGAAACAAGCCACCAAACTAGCACAAAACATGTCTGAATGGCTAAAAACGCAGAAATTATTTGCTTACCATAATCTTCATCGAAGAGTTCTTGTCGTTCAGACTGATACTGAGAATCAGCTATTTCTTCATACTCTTCAACCATGCTAGTACCAAATACCCTATAAACAAAGGTGTAAAATAAAAACCTTGTATTAGTCTATTAGTCGTGTAATTACTTGACATAATGGGTAATTAGACAAGCAGTATTAACATTATATAACACATAGCAAATCAGATAAGCAATAGTTGCCTTCAGTTAACCAAGATCAAGCAGCAGGTATGCTGCTTTTCCCCAAACTCATATCCAGAGTCCATCACATACCTTCAAGTCTGCACCAAAACAAGATCCTGTTTTTAATTCTAGTACTTCCAGCAACTTTTCCTCCTTTTTAACTTGAGCTCATACCTAGACCTCCTTGCCTTAAGCTCTTAATGAGATCTTACTCCTCCTCTTCAGCTTCACCTTTGACTCACTTTAGGAGTACGTATTCATGACTACCTCACTTTGCGTACTACATTCTCTTTGACCTACTCTGCCAAAATAAAATCAAATCAATCCAATTTAAAGCAGTCTTGCCAACCAGAAGTAGTTTGACTTGTAGAGTTCCCAGGTTCAAATCCTGGCATTGCTTTGACAGTAGAACTGAAATCCGTTTGGTTTTTTTAGGAGCAGTACAGAGACTGAATATTCTCCGAAATGCACACACACAACGTTGTTAGAATTTAGATATTCCAAGCATTACTAACTATGTACACCAGGGGTGCCATGCAACACAGCAGCTTCCCAAAAGCACTCACCACACCAGTTCTTTTTAGTTCACCACTTGTTCTGTTTTGCTTGGTCAGCCTTGAGATGCTCATGTCCTCGCGTAACACTGTTCATGCTCCTGTTTCCTAACACACACATCCCCCAAACACAAACAATTCCTTCCATACTAGAGAATCAAATCAAGAGATTCAAAGCTTCTGAAACAGATGCAAAGCCCGCTACATAGCGGATAAGTCAGGCACCTACTTCAAGTCACCAGATTTTCAAATAAACAAATTGAAAACTAGAATTCATTGCCCAAATACTATTAAAACGCACTAATCCTCGCTGTAAGGAGATAGAAAGACAAAGCAAAACACTTAACATATTACCTTATAAGACTTAAGGGACAAAAATGTTCTGATCCGAAGTGGGATATCAACTCCACCTAAGGAATGATATGTACTTAAATAAAACTCCAAAGACCCACAGAATCAAGAGGTCATTTAATATATACATCCAGTCTTGAAATTGCAAGTCTTGTTAACTCAAGAGATTTGTAAATTGCCCATAACAGAAAAGACTGAAAGATTTATTCTTGCCATGCATTAAAGTACTGAGTTGCAGCAGAGAACACCCCAAGCCCCATGCATTCATCATTCCACAAGAAGAGGTTGCTAACCTTTATGTACTTGATGAACATCTGAAGCAAGAGAAAGGAAAAGAGAAAAAAAAAAAAAAAGAAATGTCAGTACAAAGGCTGAACACATGCCACAGGCAACTAGAGTTTTGTTGTTTTCAATTCAGTACTATAAGTGCCTAAGACAAGTTATGAAGGATAAAGTTGCAATACTACTTCATCTGCCTTAGGCAGCAAGATTTCATTTAGCCCTTGTACCTTGCAGATAGAAGGTAACATGCAACAAGTGTTTTATTAATTAATTTAAGTTATTCAGTTTTTCTAGGCAGCATAATTGCAGACAGAATACTGAAGTACGTTAAATTCACTAAGTGTATTTTTTCCCCCCTTAAAGATCACAGATTACAGAAAATTACTCGAAAGGAAAAAACCTTCATAGCATGCATTCTATGTACTGCTGCTGCTTCAAGTTCAATATAACATGCTTCAATTTATAGAAATACTACTGGAAGAAAACAGAGCATCTGATGATACAACTGGAAGCTTCAGTCATCCATGTATTTCTAGTGAGAACTTGACTACACACTGGTATTTAATCTAAATTAATCTGCAAGCATAGAATGCATCTATTATAGCACTACGTAGACACTACCAATGAATGACTGTAATAATCCGCAAGTGAGAACTATTCGCTTAATTTACAACTACACCACACTTACACAAAAATTTCCATTATTTTTGATACAAGTTCATTAAGGCACTTCAAAAATCAAAAGTTTTTGAAAAATTGTATGAACACTTCTTCTGTAGACTAGGCACACTCAGAACTTGCTTACTTTTTTTGTGCTATAAAGTAAAAACATTACAAGAACAATCCTTTGAAAATTTTACCATGCTACATTATTCAAGGCAGAAGGAACACTGCATTCACGAAGCGATTACGTGCTGAAGCATGCAGTGCAATTCTGGAACTTCAGTGACAAGCAAGATTCCAGCTACCTTAAGGCATTAATTCAGCCAGAAAGCAGAATTTAAAATATATGAAATATTTATCCTGTGACTCATGCAGAATTTCTGAGTAGAGAAGTTATCTAACTATCATTCGTAGCTACTTCTTCATGTAAGCACAAATAGTAATTCAGTAGCACAAACCTAATTATTTTTTTGGGGGCACACCATAATTGCAAGGTAACACATCACTGGAGAGGACCTAAATGTTCTGTATTTTATTTGACTTTAAACCTCCGCTATGTCCCCGTGTTTTCACAAAAGCTTTTATCCCAGTCCAAGTACCACATTATTTATGGAGTTTTATTCTCTTTGAGTCTCCTGAGAAAAGACAGCTTGCTGCAAGTTATTCTGAAGGCAGAAAGACCATGGCAAGTGCTCCAGTAGCAGTAAGCCTAAATAATTTGCATGAGTCGCAGCTAAAATTGAATAACTGCACTTCCAGTCTATTGATGAGAAACAATTCAAATGCTTTCTCTTTCAGATTCACTTAAAACTGTATGGCAGAACAGAGCACAAAAATATCAAGAAATACGCATATTTTAATCTATACTCCAGAAAGTGTGCATATATATGTATCTACACACATGCACACAAAGCAGGCACAGCCAAGAGACAAAACAGGTCAATACTTCTACAGAGGACAGTTGGTTACGTCAAAGACTAGACCGTTGTATGGATTTTTCTTAATTCAGGTACCAACTAAGTACATACTTGGACACAAAGTAACAGGCGCATCCCAAGATCCCCTCAATTACCATTATGAGGAAGGCAACATACTTGTGATTGTGTGACAAGAGGTTTAGTACGTGGCAATCACACTAGGGCCACTAATGAAACTAGCGCAATTAATGGTAAAGCATGCTTTGGTAACACATTTCTCTGGAAAGGTCTCTATGTTATATAGGGCAAGCCCAGCAAACACTTCCTTCCTGAGAAATGCAGATGCTTTTGCAGCGTTAAGTTACCTTAACGTATTTTGCATACATCTGTTCATCCAGAGGAAAGCTTTGGACGTTTCTCTCATCTCTGGCATGGAAAGTACCTAATTTAATCCATTTATTTGTTGGGTACCTAGAAAAGGAACAAAGGAGTCAGCTAATGAAATGCAAAACCCCATCTTTTACCAACATTTGCTGAAGTTTCCCCCAAAGCCTTTTCACAAAAGAATTTTTTTTTTTTCCAGTTGCAAGATAGCAGCAATGTGTTCTTTATCGAAAGAAGAGTTGCAAGATAAAGCTAGTCTCAACACAAAAATCTCTGCAGTACCTCTTCACATACTTAAAACAGCGCACAAGCCCTTGAAGGACAAAACCCTATACTTAATCCAATTACTGAAATTCAGCCAGCCTCCAGTAAAGTTTCTGGAACTAAAAAAAGTCACCTCATATGACCATTTAAGAATATGACACCTAAGTGATAGGCTGTAAATATTGTTGTAAGCAAGCAGCAAAAAAATAATTAAAAAAAAAAGCATACAAAACCCCTGTGAGCAAAGCAAGAGTTAGAACTAGGCAACAGACAAAGCATTGAAAATCAGAATCTACACACTTTAAGCACTGAAGAAGAAAGCGAGGGGGTTTGATGCACTGTGCAAATGTCTCCTCTTTCACACATCAGAACAGCCTGCTCACTCCCGGAAAGCAGTGGGAGTACACCACCACCTAAAACATGATAAAGCCACCCTTTAACCAGCCATTCAGCCAACCAGTAGTATTCTTACCCCTTCCAATTCTTCAATAGTGTACTACTATTTTTTCTTTTTAAATAATTGGGGGGCTTTTTGGACCAAGTTCAGCACTGAAGACAGCATAAGCTACATGAAAAAGGACTGAACGACAAGGGAAGAGACAGTCCATAACTCCAGTGGCATTCTGTTCAGGAATGTTCTTTTTATAATGTGCCATCCACTACCTCGCTACTGTGTGATTTCCGTTGCCTCCCTGCTACTTTCCAACAAAAATCTTTCGTTTTCATTTTTCAGGTGGCAAAGAAAACAATACAGGAAGCATGGAAAGAACTCAAGCCAGGTATTCCAAGACCTCACAGTTGCCCTTTACATGGAAAAGATATGCTAGCAACTGATAATATACACACACAAAGAAAATTCATGTGATTTCACAATGCATTACACTTTGCATAACAACAAACATACACAGACTGTGTTTTATGAAGTCATCCTTTAATAATTATTTCATTTTTCATTCAGAAGGGTGGGTTTTGATACCATACCTGTCACTAATAGACACCAGAAAGTCTTTTGGAGTGGAAGAGAATAATTCATGGTTTGCAATGTCAAGCTGCTTTACTTGGACTGGTTCACAGAGCTCAATAACAAACCTTGAAGAAAAAAAGGAAATGTTAAAAAAAATATAATGCACTTTTCCTTCTGCAGTTAAAGTACTCAGTCCTTTACCTTGTTACTGCATCCTTCACTGGGTATAAAAAAAACACTACAAAAAACACTGTACAGTAAGGAGGCATCATTTATTACTCCTTTCAAAATCACTATGATATTTAGTTGTATACCTAGCTTAGTAACTCTAGATATTACCTGCAGCTACAAAAGCTTCATCCATCTTGTACTCAAATGCAAGAAGTTGCAGAACTGAAAACCAAGGGTAGCAAACCTCATTTAAACCACACCTGAAATACCAGTTAGCGTATGGTAAATTCTGATTTTTATTACGTCAATTATATATGTCTTTGACAATTATAGATTACTTGACAGCTGGGGAAAGAAACCAAAATCTTTACTTGAACACTCAGTGCTTTCTCTTCTGTAAGACTATAATTATGCAAAACCTACAAATACTAAAGTGAATAAAATTATCCCCTTAATCTTATTTTTTAATACCAGAGACAGAATTCTATGGGAGACATAATAAAGCATCTATTGCTCAATCTGTCCAAGGTCCTGACACACACACAGGTCAAGTCAGTCCTACAGGATACAGACAGTCCCATTCCACTCCAATGGAAAACTATAACCACACTCCTGTCACACAAACAAGCCCCAGTCACCTACCAGATTTTAGTACTGCAAGGATTTAGCATATAAAGGTCCATGTTTTCCATCAAAATTGCTGAAGTGCTCTGGATAAAGAAGAGAATTAGTATTTTAAATTGCATGGTAGATACTAACAGAGCACCAAGGGCTTCTCCCCAAATCAGTTTAATATTAGTTACACAGACTAATAATACCAAGTTTCATAACATTCCAACCAAGATAATATACAAGAGACAGTACGCCACACTACTTTGGGGCAATCACAGATTAAGTACAACAGCAAGCTGCTTAATCCAACTTTGTTCAGTTGTTCAGTTTCTGTAGTGAGTAGATTCTGCTCCCCCTTCCAAATTCACTTAAAAAAAAAGACATCAACTTCTCTATAGCAATCCCTCGTAAAAAAGGGACAGATTATCATTTATGTCCCATTTTTACAATTCAAAAAATTACAATAAACCCAAGCATATAAATAAAAAATTACTTCAGAAATCAGTATTCAGCTTTAAGTGTACTTCATACTACTTCTTGCATAACAGTAAACTGAAATAACACACCCTAATAATAAGTAAATGCCTACCTTTGCCTCTGGATTTGCTGCCAAAATTTTGGCACCACACTCTACAGAGGCATAGTTATTTCTATTTTTCTGGACTTTTTTTGTGGAATGCTGCCCACCAACAGCAGAAGGGTGCATTGACTGACCTAGGTAGAAGAAAATATTGTTACTATAATAAACCACACAGACAGCATTTTCACTTTCAGGACTCTTCTGCTCACTGCTTTTATATAATAAATGCTATTAATTATGTAGTTCTAGTAGGAAAATGAAGTTCCAGGCTGCGTTCCAAATTGAGACAGTTTCACTAATCAAATCTGACACAAATAAAAGTGGTCTGTATTTAGACCAAACCAATGAATCCTGAACTTACTCTTTTCTTTCTCCACCTCCATGACTTTCTTCTTCCATTCATCAAATGTTGGAATGTCTCCAGGGTCCTTTGGAGTTATCACTGATGTAGGGTCAATTTCTCCTGTTTTCTTATAGTCTTTCTACAAAAGAAAGAGCCACCAATTGTGACTTTTTCAGTACCAATGATGAAAAAGATGAACTTCAGTGCTTAAAAAAAAGAAGCAGCAAAGTATGGTCTCATCAAGTCAATAGCAGACACATCATTTGAAAAGGAACAGCTTAGCGCCAAGGTAAACTCACAAGCCAGAAAAGAAACCATGACGATTTCTTCCCAGAATCAGACATTCTTTCACTGTGATGCTGGTAATTTTTGTGGCTAAACTAATACATTTTAAGTAAAACACAAGCATTCTGTCTCATAAAAATGTCTGCTTTTTCCTCATGATTTTTACTTTTCCTCTCTCTATGGAAAAAAAGGTTTCCCCTGTAGCAGAAAGCTTCAAATACAAATGTTGTGACCAACATGATGGAATTCCAGAGTCCCCTGGAGTCTCTGAACACCTCACAAAACAGCAGAGTGAGGTATTATTTTAAAATGTCCTATTTAATGATCAAAGAAATAATGTTTTTGGACCTACTTGACAATGCAGCAACCCTTTTCAGTTAACCACATGCTATACTATGTCAAGTCTTAATTTCTCCTTTGTACAAACACATTTCCAGCACACCACCAGATGGGAGAAGAGCTTCTGCTAGAAGTTTCAACTCTAAAGGTTATTTTAGTAAACAACATTTTACAGGTAGCTTCCACAATGACTGTTTTGTAGGTTGACATTTTCTCTGCACTTAAAGCAAGAATTATTTCACATAGACTTCTGTACCTGAAAGCCCTCAAAAGGGGCAAACCCACATAGCTGGACAGAAGCAACAACAGAAATCTACACATCACTACACTGCAACAGAACTGTATATGTGGCATACACAAAAAAATATCCCAACATATTTTTAGAAATTAGAGGACCTAAAAAAAATTAAAATCTCCCAAGAAAGTTCAGGACAGAAGATCCACTTTGAGCTATGACAGAAGTGGGAAGTAAAAAAACTGAGTAAGCAATGCCAAATCAAGCTCTTGTTGAATTATGACATCAGATCAATGCCATAATAATTTAATTTGCAGTGTTTAAAGCATTAAATAAAGAAAATCTTGGCTTTTTAATTTTTTTAATGATTGTTTATAGCATCCATTACATCCATTTGTTTATAGCAAGTTTTTTAAAAGACTGCTCCTGACTGCATGTAATTATTTTAAGGTACGCTGTACTTTGTTCAATAATCTTGAGAAAAACTTCTCTGGTTGTTTTTTTTTTTTTAAAAAAAAAAAGAGTTATCCAAATTGTTAGTGAAAGTAAATGTGATCCTAAAAGAGCAAAAAAAATGGAATTGCCTTGTCATGCCCTTGGTCATTTTTCACCTATTTAAAAAAACATAAGCTTCAGAAAGTGTGCCTCGTGGTAAAAGCACAAAAACAGTCATACAACTAAGTATAGAAGACCTGCCTAGCCAAGTATCCCACTTCAACAGTGGCCAAATAAAATATCTGGGAAAGAATAAACACACACCATTTTGTATTTCCTTAAACTGTCATCTTGCCTCTAGCCATCTGCTTGCTACTCAGGAACTTCCTGACTCAGTCAAGATTCAACCCTCAGACTTCTCTTCTACAAGTTTACCTGGACCGAGCAACTCCTCCAGCATCCACAGCATCCTGCAGAAGTCCCAGCTTAACCAACTGTTGCATGAAGAACATTTCTGCTGGATTCTGCTCCAGATAGTTTTAGTCTGTTTCCCCAAGTCTTGTAATTAAAGAAACTTAGCTCAGAAACACTGTTCTGTGCCAATGGATCGACCTTGCTGCCCTTTTTCCCCCCATTTATTACACCCTTGTTGAGATGGCAGTATCAGAACCACACAATGCTCAAGATGTGAAGGCTGTGCATTTATACAGCGGCAATCAGAAAAGAGTTGGCATCATTCATCTTTAATAATGGTGATAACCTAACAGGTGGCACGAGGCTCCTGGGGGTACTGAGTGGACATCAGCACTGCTTACCTCTCTTTTTAAGTTCTCTGAGGCATTCAGAGCAGATTTTTGCTCATCTGCCCCCTTTTCAGCTGCTGAAACCTTTGACTCAAACTCAGATTTTGTCTTCTTTCCCTTGCCATGTGAAGATGATATGTTTTCTATATGTTGACCTGCAAGGCTGAAAGTTAAAAGAGTATTAGGACCTATAAAATGATCACATGCTCAGCCATATGCAATATTAAACACACACACAAACACATAGATAAGCAAGCACACACAAATGTTTGTTGCAAGGCCAGGACAGAAAAGAACAATTGCTTTTAAATTATTCAGACTCACAACCTGCTTCAATACTCACCTCTCTGGTGGACTGACAAAAGAGGAAGGCTCACTCTGAGGGTCAGCCTCAAGTGTCCCACCAATATCACAGTCAGGTTCTGACTGCTCAGCTTCACTAGAGCTGACTACAGGAGTATCAGCACGGGAATTTTCTATTGCACTGAAGGGAAAGAAATAACACGCTTTTTTTACCCTTCTGATAATACAAGCAGCCCTGATAACCAGCCACAAAACTAAAGATATTTCTAAGTTTTCAAAGAGCAACCGTCTTGCAGAAATAATTAAGAGGAATGAAGTATGCTTTACCTATGGAATTGCATTCTCAGCTGTACCCGTGCAAGAATAGGATTTCCTTCTCCAGCCTGTCTGTGCCAGCAAAAGAACTCAAAGCTACCTTCTCATCTCCTACAATTCTCATCTAACATCTTACCAAACACTGCAATGGATAATTTTTTCCCCCCGTCATCACTACAAACTCTGAACAGCTTCAACCTGACTGCCAGCAATTTTCTTTTCCCTTTCAACAAAGGAATCAAACACTAGACCGAGTTCCATCACTAAGAGCTCCTAATGTTCCCAAGTCAACAAGCAGCAGTCAGAACAGAACTTGGCTAAAACTAGAGGAGAAAAGGGGTGGCATAATGATATACAGTACAGCCGACCAGACTTCCCTTTCACTAGATTAGCAAAAAAAAATAAAAAAATCAGTGTAATGAAAATGTAGTAACAGTAGACCATTATCCAAGCTACATCAACAGCCCAAACTAGCTAATCTGCCTATTGCTTTACTTGGTCTCT
The DNA here is from genome assembly GCF_015220075.1 of Falco rusticolus. Lineage (NCBI taxonomy): Eukaryota > Metazoa > Chordata > Aves > Falconiformes > Falconidae > Falco > Falco rusticolus. Next base: position 26,702,985 of record NC_051197.1, read on the forward strand.
CCCAGAAAGGCTGAACACACCACATCAGACAAATTCTAAGGCAAAAACTGAAAAGAAAGCCTCCCTACATGTTCTTTCAGAACAACAACATGGGTGGGGAGGAGAAAATGGACAGATAATAATAACTTTAGTTTATAACTTCTGTGACTGTCCTCTCCAGTACAACGATGACTTTCACATTCATCTAGAAGGTTATAAAGCAGATCTGACTAAAAGCTTTATTCTGCCTCCCAAATTTCAACGTAAGCTTTCCTCACTGTCAGCAGCAAACTAGGTTAATCCAGTATCATGATACAGAGCTGCCAAAACACAAACAGTACATCAGCAACTTAAAAGGGGATCTTTTCTGCTTCTCCGACTGCTACAATTATCAACAGAAGCAGCTGCAACAAATCCAGGGAGCCAATTTCATTACCTTTCATATGATAAAGTTCCCACAGTATAAAACAAAACACTCGTAGGCATTCAAGACCTTTTGCTATGTAGCAAAATCTAACAAACACTACGAATACAAGAATTTATTATTAGCTACAAACAGGGAGCAGTTTCTCCAAATGCCCCAGAAGTCACACATCTGAGATGCACACAGTACAGCTCTGCATGTAACACAGGTTCAGCAGTACACTTAAGCTTCACATTTTCTTGATCTCACTGGATAGATGACAGTATGAATAATTGTCAACTGAATAAAATAGGGGACAAGTATGAACCTAAAAATACCCTGACGTCAGGGTGTACCTGAATGGCATCAAGTAACTAATTTTGGCAGAAGGGGAGTAGCACAAGGCTAAAAGATGTAATGCTCCCTCTCCTTTGGGTACTTTCATTTGTTAGTAGCTTTGCCTTAATTTTTAAAGTGCATTACCAAGCTTACTTTGCATAGCAGCTGTCTTTACTTGCAGCCAGAAGAGAAGCTCAGATTATTTTTTAAGATGTTTTCCCCAGATTAGGTCTGGATAGAAAAGCTACAATCAGTGCTATCCTAAAAAAAATAATGAATCATTACAAAGTAAAAATAGTTTGGAATAAAATTACTTCCAGAATATTTTGACTAGGAGGTCCTGCTGGGATAGCAGACTGGTAACACCTAAGGGAGCTGGACTTTGTTACATGGATGGGAATCAGTACCTAAAACAGGAAAAATGCTGATTAAGGATAAAAAAATGCAACTGAGTCTTTTCAAAGATCTTGTTTAAGTATGGAGTTGGACTGCAGCTCTTTTGGATATTAATCTGTACAAAAAGAGACCACCTATTACCATGTAAAGCTGAACTGAAGTTTGAAATCATGTATAAACATGCATCTCTCCTCCTATACCAATTCTACACTTTTTTCTTGTAAACGGTACTAGTGTCAGAACACTTTACCAACCATTAACTAATACAGCAGATGCTCCAAAACAAAATTTCCATTGTTATTTGTTTCACAGTTTGAGACTTCAGAGTTCATTGTTCTAGTATTCCCCAACCATGACAGCAAGACTGTTTTCAACAGTTACAAGATACCGAGCTGAATGTTCAAAAGAAAACAACCTGAATCTCCTCCTTAGACCTGACAACAGTAGGACTTATAACACGTTACACAAATGAGTCTGTACAGTAGTCAACAAAAGCTATAAAAAGAAACACAGCAAAATTACATTCCAGCTTTGCTTTATAAAAACTGCGTATTTGGGAAGCTTGATTTTTGAAGACTTGCAATTAAACTTACTTATTAAGCATTAGCCCTAGCAGACTAGGCAGTATCAGTCAGCAGACAAGATTTCCTGACCTTTTCTAGGGTAAAGAGACTAAATTTGCTACACAGGAAAAACTGGACTCTTAAAAAACCTGAACATCAAAAGAGCAGTCTACTTCATTTTTCATGTGCTGAATTTTTATCTACCAAAATATTAAATCTTTATCAGCAGATAATCAGAATAATATATTCCCTTTAGCATACATTAAAAAGCCCACGAGAATTTAGTGAAAGTATAAGAATACACATATGAATATCCAGGCTACATTTCACATTTGATAGCATGGCCTTCCACAACAGAAGGGAAACAAAAGCTCATCAACTCTTGAAGACTGCCTGCAGCAGAGGTAGCTCTGCAATACACTAAGTACTAGAAAAGCAAACGGTCTTAGTTACATTTATACTAAAACATGCTATTTCCTCAGAAGTCTCTTAATATCGGAACTTATTTAGGACCGCGCTGTTTTAAGTCCTAGAATAAAATTCTGCCAAGTTCTTTTTTAACCAAAAGCTGAGACCGATGCCGAAGCAGCCTTGGGGCTTGTCGTCATAGATGTGAAAGCACATTTCTGAAGGGCAGAATGCCTCACGGTGAAGACCTGAGCGCTTTTATAGTATAGATTACCCAGCACATAAAAGATATCGGGTATTTTTTTCCAGCCAAAACAGCAGCTTAGAAACTAATGTCAATAGGATGACACTTCACGCAAGTACACAACTCTTAATCCACTAGACTAAGTAAATGATGGCATTTACTCCATTAGCACTGACACGATAAACCAAAGTACAGCAAAAGAACCACGTGCAGCAGTCTAGCCTTACTCCTACCAAACCTAAAGAGGTAACCCTTCTAACAACAGAGAAAGTGATATTCTCTCAAAGTCCAAGACAATAAAATAAATAAAAAATTAATAAAGTTAAAAAAAGACTTACTGGGGCTGCGAGACTGGAGGTATCTCTGAGGTAGGTGAACTGGAAATGTTTTCAGTGCTTGCAACTATGCTAGACGAAGCTTCATTTAAGTCTACTGAAGGTGGAGTCTCAACATCAGGCTGGCTTGCTTCACCCATTTCTGCAGTCTGTGAAAACAGCACAAACATTTTTCAAAACTACACCATCTAGTAGGGAGTTTTAACAGTTCAGTAGATCCAATTTCTGTCATCAATGAACCTGAAAACCAGACAGCAAGACAGTTAAGGAATAAATCTTCTCAATGAGAAGGTGTTTTATTTTATAAAAGAGATACTTCATACCTATAACATCTAATTTTAATTTGTCTTGGAAATATTAGTTAGTACCTACAAATATTTAATTATTCTTACTTATGCACATGGGAAATGCAAGATCTGTTTGGTCACACATTTTCTCCTTCATTGGAAACATGAGTCTGACAGCAACTGTGCGTGCAAGCAAAACACAATAGATTGTTACTATGAGCTTTCGATAACCAAAATGAAAAAGTCCAAAATCCAAGAAGCATTTGAAGAATGTACGGAGACAATGAATGAAATAAAAATGTCTCGCCTGGTCAGACTTTGTAAAGTCATCAAGTAGCTCTTCTGTAGAGTAACTCCGCATACTTGAGTCTGCATGCTCAGACTCCAGTCTGGGACCAGCCTCTTCCCCCTAGTATATTAAAGGTAAAACAACAGTAAGTATGCTGTAACACAGACCTATTCCATAAGAGGAGTTACCTTTGGTACAGACTGAATAATACTACCTTTAAAACCACTAAAATATCAATAAGTTAAGCTACATGAATCTTCTGAGCCACTGCCCCTGTACATGTAAAATCTCATCTGTATAATGACTACAGCAAGTTAAAACAATTCAGTTAAATCTTCACAGGAAAGACCATTCTAGCATTGTCTTAAATCATTCTGTTTGTGTGCTAGGAAAGATAATCAATCTGCTATGAAGCTCTAGGTTGACAAATCCTCCCCATCTCCTTCCTGCCCTAAGTAGGAAGGGAAAAAAAGAAATCCTAATATGATTTTGCAACAGACCACCATTAAAAAATAACACTTGGCACATTTCAGTTACAGCAGTCTTATCAGCAGAACCAGTCTTCTGTAACCTTTTAAAGCAACCTTTTCTTTTACAACTAAAGATTGACAATCAAGTGCAGTGAATTCACAAAGTAAAAAAGAATATACACTTGAGAAAAAAAAAACCACAACAAAAAAACCTTTTAAACCACCTGATGTAGAACTAACAAGAATTTACTTGCTCCTCAAATATATTTTTTTTTTTTTAGTTACAACACGTGCGAGTTATTTTTGAGCAATACTTTAAAATACAGCAAGAAATCTGGTAGAAATTTACACACACCTCACTTTATAAGGGTTACCTAAAATCCTGTGGTCAAACACTAGAAGTGCTAGTGTTCGGATCTAAAATGGGCTGCTAAGCCATACAAAATTATATGATCATATTAATTTGAGAGGGGCATACACTGGAAGAGCAGGAACTACAAATCTGAGCTGGCAACCTCACAGAAACATTTCTCCCCAAATATTATTAGCTCATATCTTAGTCCCTAAGATTAAACAGCATCAATGCCTTGAAGGGACAACTGATGTAAGGAAAACTGATCAAGGGCTGCAAGACTGCTCTTTTTGGGTAGGACAGCTCCAGCAGCCTACTTAGAAGTACCAGACACATGCTTAAGATTTCTCATACACCCAAGAGATTTTTCTTTAATGAGTAAGTAGTACAGTATAATGCATGAGCTTTCAAATCTTTGGGTTTAAGTTCAGAGATCTGCTTAACAATGCAACCATGTTAACAGAATGAAGGGAAGAATGTTGCAAAAAAAGTAGGAAAACATACACCAGTGGCTTCCCAGTCTCAAAGCTTACTTGATCTTTCCAGTTTTATTACATCAGCCATTAAACTCGAGCAGGACTTTTTTCAGGCAGCTAGAAGAATAGGACTGAATGCTACTTGGTTGTACAAGCTGGCATAAAAAAATCAGCTAGCCTAAACACTGAAATGCTTAAGAAACCTACAATATTTTAAAAATATTTTTTCTGGTCAGTTAGCTCTCCACACAAGTCAACTACAATGTTCAACACACATTTTGCAGGTTTGATGTGACATAGAAAAAAACTTCCTGGAATGAGGGCCATGATTAGCACTACTACTGATTGGTGGAGGAAATGGGAAGACCAATAATATCAATAATGCCCATGCTTATCATAGGACTGATTCTTTACTTGTGTAAATTAACTCATTACAAGTCATGGTAATTTCATTTATCAGGGTGGAATGTTTACACTCAATTTAATCCAAAGTGCTGAGTAATGTAAATAAGGGATAGAGACTTATTAGCATTTCACATATGTATTTTCACTTAATTAGTTTTTATTAAACAGGAGGAAAACAAAGTGATAAATACTGACTTAATAAAACAATCTTAGGTCTTCTATTTAGGATAAAAATCACTGGTGCACTGGGGTTTTAAACACAACACAGATGCAACTGGCATAGCATGGCCTAGACTTCCTGAGGCCAGCACCTCTTACCATGGTCCCCACAGAGCCACACACAATCCCTGATGACCACTTCTTCTAACATCTGGCACCCAAATAAAGAAAAAACTGGGTCACCATTACTAGCTTTACTAATTGTCCCCTCACACACACACACAAACTGTCCAGCCGTATTTCTGTATAACTGCAACAAACTTGACAGTAAAGGAAAACAAAAATTTGGGAAGATAACATCACATTTCACAAAACAACTGGGCACATTAAACAATCTGGCCAAGACGACCCCATGAATCAAAGTGCATGAATCAGGTACTTTTTTTTATTTAATGTCAAGCCAGACTGAGTAGTTAATTAACATGATTTATTCAGCATACCTTTTCCTGGACATTTTCATCATTTGCCAGGGCACAAGCATCACCTGAAGCATATTGCACTGCCGATGAAAGACTGTCTTTACAAAAGACATGCCAAACAGGAAGCCTATTAAAAAAAAAAAAGTCAAAGTCTTGATTTAAAAACCGAAGAAATGATATTTTAAAATTCCCTCAGCACTGTCCCCCTCAACCTTTTTTCAGCTGTTCCCAAGAGATGTCAATAAAAAATACACATATACAGTTCATAGATACTAGTCTATCAAAACCATTGGAGGACTTAACTTTAAGAAATTAGTAACACAAAACACATGACACATTTACTACTTCCGGAAGACAAAAGTATCAGCAAAACAGTTATTGCATGACACCATGTCACAAAGCAGAAGCTGACAAATTGGTGAAGTTGCTGCTGGTTAGGAAGTATTTGAATTAACTATACCTTTTGTCATATAGTAACAGGATATCTTAACAATGATTATTACTAAGCAAAAACTAAAGCCACAGATTCAAAAAATAAAGCTGCTTATTTCCCTGATACAGATCACACAGAGCATCATCAAGCACATTTAAGAGAATTACAGAAAGTATATTAAACAAAAGGCCCATGCAAAAGCCAATGAAAACAGAGACAAATGGCAAACCAGGTGCTGGCTTTAGATACAACCTCCATAGAGATTTGTTTTGTACTTTCAGTTCAGAACAGTTTTGCTTCTTGGTAGAAATGGATTTATTTCCATAGAAAAGCAGCCAGCATCTATACAAGCACTTGCACCAGACCAGCATCTTTAGTCACAAAAGTGGTTGCACCAAGTGCATGGCCGTGTCACATCCTAGGCAACACCCGCAGAGCAAAGCATTAGGCTGGAGGGCCAACGGCCAGCAAAGGTCTTCATGCAGTCTTTGAGTAAGCCCAGGAAAATGCTGGGCAAATTGAGCTTTTAGTGGAGTTTTCAACAATTCTCGAACAGAGACATGTACCGCTTTAAAGCCGAATGCCTTTCCAGGAGCTACTGCTCCCACGACAGCCAGGTGATCGGTACAGCCCTGTGTGAATTCACACAAACGTCACTGCGCACCCTGAAGAAAGGGCTGCCTCCTCCTCCTCCAGGAGACAGATCTACAGCAGACCTTCAAGCACGCAGGAAATCTGGATACAGCAACCTTCTGACATAAGTTTTGAAAACTAAAATACAGCCTTAACGGTCAGTCATACCAGTAAGAACATCACTAGATCAGGATTCACTTATGCAACTGGGATCATAACAGTGTTTAGAATCTGAACTACCACTCATCTTAAAAATTTGAAGATCACCTTTATTGGAAAGTATATGCAACACAGATTCCCCCACTGAGGAGGAACCCATGCCACAATCGATCACAGCCAAGTATTATATTTTAAAGTTTCATGCATATATACACATACACACACAGGGAGCACTACTTCTCCAGGTTGCAGGCAAAACACAAAACTGGGCTGTTGCAGAGATACAAACCTATTGCTGCTCCTCCACCCACATCAGTGGGGAGTGGTGGCAAGGCACTAGCCACCCTAAATCCAGGTCTGTGACCACCAGAAGAGCAGAAGATGGTGGACAAGGAACTCAGGGGTTCTGACATGCCTTTCTGGAGACGGGCAAATAAGGTGTCCCAGGTCTGTCTCAGCCCTGCTGCACCTCAGCAAAATTCCCCACCTTTGAGGCAACAGCCTTCCTCTGAACTGAATGGAAGCTCTCAAGCCAGGCAGCAACTGCTGCAGTTACTGGAAACCAAAGCACTGAATATAAGGGTATAAAGACATTTATAACCACTTACTGCAGCAGCTACAAAGTCACATGTCTCAGTTAAGTAGAAAATGAGGTGTATGCGTTCCCACACATCTTCAATTCCCATCCCATCACGTAGTTACTTGTTTGTATTAAGTTTTCCATCAAACCTCTGTCTTATCCTAAGCACAGGACATACACTTCAGAGACTGAATGAAGTGTTACCAGACGTATGGCCTTACTTCCTAGCTCTCACTTGGAAAAATACTTATGCAAATACTTTGAGTAATTTTTTTTATGAAAAGTTGTTGCAGTCATTTCATGGAGAAATTTTCTCATGCTCTTAATTCCAGTACCTCTGGTCTCTCCTTCCAGCTATGACTACTCCCTGATTGTTCATAAAAATAGGAGACAGATCAGAAATTGTATAGAACATATTGTAGCCCATTCCACCCCTTATTACACATGCACACAAATATGTTATTTCCTATCTTGCTTACACTAAGGGGGGACCTTCAGTGAACTGTACAGAGCAACATTAAGTCCCTTAATGATGAAAAGGAAAGATATCATTGGCTATGAATCAACATTTTAAAACACAGGGTATATTTCTCACAACCACTTTAGTACCTACTTTAGCACTTGCAGTCATGAAAAGCACTTAACACAAAAGGCATACATTCCTTGCCTTAATATATTGATACTTTTAACACAACAATTCATGCTTTATTAGAGCATGAACACAGCTTTTAGAAGAATGCAGTTTGACAGCTCATATATTTAAGCTATTCTGACAATCTGTCCAATACCCAATTTGCTTATTTTCAGTAATTCTTCTCAGTCCACTCCCCAACTCAAACATGATGCCTCAAGTCTTCCAAGAGCCCTCTAAGCATGGGAGGGGACTGAAAACTCATTTTGTATATGCATGCATGCACGCACCCACAGGAAAACCTGAGCTCTACTGCAACAGAGGATGCAGCAGGAAGGGTGTACCATTCAACTGCTACCATCGAGCACTGACAGAGCATTAAGAACACAAATCCACAGAACGCAAGGCCACATGAGACCAGCCATTCTATGAGAAGTCAATTAGTCACCTTATCAGGACCACTGCTACTCTTCTTTCAGCATTCTACATATGCAGTCAACAGGCATCTTCAGCCACAGGCTGGTAACAGATGTAGCCCACAATAAAAAAAAAATTGCCAAATTGCTTAGCACGTCTGTTAAGCAGTTCTCTATATTCAGAAAGAGAACAAACATGAAAACTTAAGTGTTAGTTTACAGCAAACGGAATCCTTGAGTTTAATAAACTTGCACAGTATGTCCAGTGAAAGCCCAGCAGCTTCTGCATCTGTCTATGCCAATATATCCTTCCCTTTCTCGTGACTGAAGAGAAGCATTTGAACGGTGACTTGGAAGCAAGCAGATCTAATGCCCAAATAATACTGGAGATCAGTCACTAGATATACTGTCTCAGGTACAAAGTGTATCTTCAAGTAACAAAATAGTGTAGAAATGACTTCAAGAGATTGTTCCAAACACATAACCAACAGTTAGCAACTTACATGGATAGGGAAGCTTTTGTTAGTTCCATTTCTGGTAAGTATGACTCAAAATAGCAGCTGCTATTAAATCTCATAAAGAACAAAGAAACTTAGGCATGAGTCTTTTAGTGTCATCATTAATGTAATTGAAAAGCTATTTTTCAGCATGATGTGCGCAAACCCAAAAGCAAAAGCTGCAAGCCCAGACACAGAAGCTGGGGGGAAGAACTTTACTCTTCACAGGGCAGGCACATACCGTGGTTCTCTACTGAAGCAGAAAGCCTGCTCACCCCTATCTGCACGGTGCAGTACACTTATTGCTATACAAATTGGCTACGGTCTACTGATGGCGGTTAGGCTTTTGAAAAGGAACGCACTGTAATTCAAAAGTGCAGGTGGTTTTGAAACTGCAGTGCAGGTTTCATGTGAAAGGGTGTCCAGTTCTAATTTGGTAAGTAATTGTGAAGGAGGCTGCAGAAGAGTATCAGAGATAGGAAAGTATTGATAACTTTTGACAAGCATAAAAATCAAGTAAGTAGTAAACAACTGGTAAGAAAAATTATTCATACAGTTACAGCTGACCAAAAAAAAAATAAATCCAAATTAGCAACATCTGAAGAGCAGTTTTCCCACAATTTGATCTGCCCAGAGAAAAACAGCCTAAGGTTTCCTTCCCAAAGTCTTCATATGAAAAAAATTAACACTCACACAAGATTCAGTTCAAACATATCTGTCCTCTAAATGACTCAAGAGTTTTTTTAAATTCTTCCCAAACAAGACCTACTTTTGGACACTGGAGAGTGAAGCAGTTCAAAGCAGTTTACAGTTGATACCTGTGAGACAGCAATTTTAAGCAAAAAGAAAAATCAAAGGAAGCTGTGACCAGCATACCGATGACCGAGCCGCCCCCAAGCGCAGCGGGAACAGCCTCTCCAAGGCCATCCCTGACATTTCCTGCACATCTCCGAGGGTTGTTATGGGTTGTATTACCGACAGGTGCAGATGCACCAAAGCCCAGCAGCTAAGGGGGAGAAAGGACACATCACATCCCCGCCATGTGACACTTCACTACCGAAAACATGCACAGGATCAGCTCAGAATAGGCCTGTGCAAGAGAAGGACGGCGGGTTTTGGACCTAGGGGCGGAGAGCTGGCAGAGCAGGCCTGTGAACGGGGCAGAGGCACCTTGGTTTGGATTAATCAGGTAAAAAATGAGATAAGCTGCGTCAAAAGGAGGAAGGCAGGAAAATACCTTTTTGCTTTGAACACGTCCTACAGGTCTGCAACTGCTGTCGCTAGCCTGTCAGAGAGAACAAGGCTCTATGAGAACCAGTAGCTCAGCAGATCTGCATCCGAACTCTGGAGTCAGCAGTGATCTGCCTTCCAGCCACAGGCAATGCAGAAAAAACAGCAAAAGGAGGGAACCCTCTCCCCAGTGACTTAATGGAATCAATCTTTTTCTCAGCTCAACAAGAGGAACTTGCATTTAAAAGGGCCTGCAGAACAAAATAAACCTCTCAGAAAATGAAGACAGGGCTTTTAGGACTGTGACATTATTTCACCCCATCAGAGGCAGAAAGCTATTTGCAAGGCACCGACTGCTTCAGCACAGTCTCCCCAGACACAACACTTACTTCTGTATACAAAGTGGAAATAAGCGTTGATAAATGCCATGAAGAACTATTAATCTTCCCTAACGCTGGCCAGAATACTAACAACAAACAACAACAAAACCCACACCATTCATTTAGAAGCCATTTATTACCACAGAACAGCAGCATGCATTACTAAGATAATTTTAAAAGTTATGATGGCTCTTCAAGGAATAAAAAAGCTGAAAACTAGATCTACAGATCTAGACTAAGTAAGGATGCTGCCAGCAAGGTACTGATACCATCTCATTTCCTTCCACTACCCACTAACTTTATTCATGCACTAAAAAAAACAAACCCCAAAACAAACAAACAAAAAAAAAATCGAGCTTTTTTGCAAATTCTTTACCAATCCATTGTATCTCACAATCAATTTAGGTTTTTAATCTTGCCCACTCTTTGCAAAGAATGTGCTCTCCAAACTGTCAAACTGAAATGCGACACAAAAAAGCCAGTTACTTAATTTATTCAACACAAAGATACTTTTGACAATACTGAACTTTATAGCTTCAGACAGCGAGATTCCAATCAGCAGTTTAAAAACACGGCTTTCAGCATTTTAAATGCATTAGCATGCAAAGACTGCAAAAGAAGGTTACAGTTGCACCATATACTTCCAGATTGAACTGATTTACTGCCTGAAGGGGGTAGTCCTGCATCCCACCTTCAGCCACACATTTCTCTGCACCCCCTGATGTGATCTTGGGATTGTGGACACAATGCCAGTAACTTCCAAGGACCAGAAAGCCAGCATTGGGCTGGAATATATTCAGATAAAAAGATCTGAGAAGACAGAGGGAGAACATACCATTTGTTTGTGACTGTCCGCTATTGTTCCAAGTTAAACAACAGAAACCAAGGACGAGGAGTTAACAGCGGAAAACCTCCTCATTCCTTCCTTACAGTGCTATCAATATTACTCTCATCCTTTCCCAGGAGAGGCTGCTGAGATAACAGCCACCTTTGCAGCACGTAACTGTATACTGCTTCGATCCACTGCCCATAGTAGACAATAGCTTCTATTAGATGCACACTGCAATACATATCTCTTCCTTCTTGAATAACCAGATACCCTATTTCAGGCACTTAGAGCAGGACAGAAGTCACAAACCCCAGCCTCAGAGGGTGTCCCCTCCAGAAGTGCTCAAACAAACAGGCAGCTCCTAGTGATTCCTGGTAACAGACTTCTATAATACTGCACTGAAGATTGCAGCTTAAGAGAATCTCCCTGCGTTGTCAAACTCATCTTTAATGCAAGGTTTGGAGAAAAGAACACATCCTGGAAAAACACAATAAAACCTGATGCTAACCACAAAGGCTACAGGAAAACAGTAGAACAGCCATGAACTGTGAATAAACCTCAAGGCTTTTAGAGTCTATAGTAATGTCTACACTAACTTATACACCATTGAAGATTTCCCTCGCTGCTTAAATTCATGAGCTTGTCTACACAATACTGCAACAGCAGGCTCAGAATCAGAAGCAGCTGTGGTGCACCATGCTTAAAACTCACTGTAAATGCAAAACAGTTTAACACGGTGCCAAGGATTGGAATGTTAGCATAAATTTTGCAACATGAATTTTGTCCTAGATCATTGTAAAGCTGCAATCACCCAACTTCCAGACATTTTATTATGTATTTTTAATGGACGTCTTACCTTTAAAAGGATTTCAACAAAACCTTGATTGCCATTCTAGAACTCAGCTCAAAGAAGGTTCCTTTGAGCACCTAAGCTAATTTTTGAACTGTTGGAAACTTCTACTGATATTCCAATCCAGTTTAAGTCATTTATACCAATATTTTTTAATCACCCAAGCAAAAGTTCTTTACTCTAGCTTTGGGATCAGTCTGCCTGTTACACCAGCTCAGTATTTTCACCAAGAATTACACAAAAGTTTTTAGACTTGCAGTTCTATATTACCCTGTCCTCAGCCAAAAGTTTTCAAGCAGAAATAAAATCCTCTTCAGGCAGAAGGGCTGGTAGCATCTCCAAGTGTTAACTACAGCAACATTGTACATCCTCCCCTTGAAAGAATTCACCAAAAGATGGATTAGTAATGAAAACTAAAGACACGAAAAGCAAAAAAGCCAGAAAGTATTCTGTAACATATTCAGTGATAAGAACACTAAAGCGAAAAAGAACTAATAACAGGTTAGAGGAAGCCATTTCAGAAGAAGTTGAAATTAAGTGCTGAAGTGAGGCACATCTCATTGGAACTTCATGAGGGGGGTACATATGCCACTTTAGTACACCCCTTGCATAACACACACACATCTGAAGTTCCTAGGACAAATCTTTCAGGAGACACTGCTTGAAAGCACCGATTTTAAAATTATTTTAGAAGGTATATATTCAATAATTCAATGAGCCAAGCATTTGTTTTGCATAAGACACCAGAGGCCCTGTTTGCATACACCACTTTCAGCTTGAGCAGGCTATATGCTAAGCATATTGATATTTTAATTTTAAAGAGTCCAAGAGTTCCAGTGCAGCTTTTGACCCAACGTTAACTACAATGCAAAGACACCTCCAAACAAGACACTCGGTATCTAGGAACATACTTTTCCATCCTGAAATCAGATGCCTGGAACAAAAGTTTTGGTTATATGAACAATGCCCAAATAATTTCTTCCTGCCATAAAACGTACACACACAGTGCTCATTTTACAATCCGCCTTCTGAAGAGATTTAAGTAACTGCACAAGAGGGGAATTGCCAGATAAAATCCTGAGCCCTGTTACAAGCAAGTTACACTAGCAGTTCCACCCAGATCATTAGGGCACTCTTCTGCAAACACAATACTCTGCTGAAAAGAGGATTTCTATGGCAAGAGAAACGTTACACTGGAACACAAGCCTCTCAGTCCCCAACACCTTTCTGTTATTAACAGATGCAAGCTCAAGGTTTAAGCCAAAAGTCAGTAATAAAGTCAATAAATGTTCAGTTAGCAAAACCTCTACTTCTGTGATCTCTAATCTGGCTTGCATAGCTTTTGCCTGTGCAGAACAGGAGCGGCAAAATAAACACAAGTGATGTTATCACACTCCCAGTATAGCATTGTTTTCTTCAGAGCTCCCCCTGCATAACAAGAAGCTTTCAACAAGCACACCTTCAAAAATGTAGAAGACTAATGTAAGCCAAAACTAGAAATATCTCATTGAAATTCACATAAATCTTCACATCAATAGGCAGGAAGACAAAGCAATCTCTAAATCTAGCCCCTTTCAACGTACCTGTATCTAGGCTTTATTCCTGGCCATACTGCTGACCCAATCTCACCTTTACAATTTTCAGGCTACACTCTCATTATGGATTTCAGAGTCAGAGCTACTAGACCAAGGGTTTCCCCATCAGGAACAGCTCATCTTGCTGCTCAGCCGCTTTTATACAAGCCTGACTCTACTGATGCAGCATATTCAGCGTAACAACTAAAGAATCCTGATGTGCACATGCACTTATCCCCATCGTCCTTTTACTCACAGTTATAAAACTGAGGATGGTGAAAGAGTTCATAAAAGCTAAGTAGACTGGGGTGTAGAAAGCACTTTGAGATAGAATGAATCACAGAAAGACAAATTAGTCTATGCACAATTTCTTTATTCAACTCAAAGCTCATGCTTTGAAAGTGCATCTTATGGCAGGCAAAAGCTAATGCCAGAGCAATTTATACAGGTTACTCCTCAAAAAACTATCACAGCTAGTCTCAACTCAGATAGTACTAGTATCCCTTATAAGCTTCTAAATCTACTCCACTTATTCAGCTCTGTATATTGTCAAACTACAAAGCACTGCAAATTGTAAAAGTATTTATGATTATCCACACAAAGGGATTAACTGAAGCATAAAAAAAAATCTTTGCAAATTCAGGACAACAGGAGTCATTTCTCATGCACAAAGCTCCAATCTGCACAGATGCATATTATTTTTAGAGCACTACATTCCTAAGCCTTACCTCCATCAGAAGCATTTCTCTAAAGCCATGCAGCCATCACACTCTTTTGAACTACTTGGAACAACCTCACTGGCTCAGTCAGATTTGTCAGAGAGCTGTGAGTGTTCCAGCTTCAGAAAGTCTCAAGTACCAATACCTCTCTGATCCTGCACTCTCAAAGAGCATCACATTGTTTTTATTGAAAAGACACCAGCAAACAAATCCCTAAACTCAAGCTTCTGGGCTTTTTGTACATTTCCTAATACAGAGTCACATTTTTAACTTACAAGATGAAACCTTTTGAAACACCTTCCAGTTAAAGAAAGTAGGAATCAGTCTTTTCCACACACACACTTCCTTTTTACCAATTGATGCTCCTCCATTGAACCAACTTCTTTAGGCAAGCATTAAGGTGCATGACGAGAGATTTTAAAAAATGCCTATTTTGATGAAACTAAGCTTAAAGGAAGAAGCAATGATCTAGCCAGAAATACAACAAAGCCCAGACATAAAAAAAAAAAAGATGAGTCCAAATAGCTCCAAGAGAGTTTTCAGCAATTGTTTTGTCTTGTGTTTTTTACCCCTTGCTTTTTTAATTTGATTATCTGTTGACCACTAGGTTCACGTGTAAGAAAAGTTTCTCTCCTACTAGCATTAAATCCTTTGAAGATTACATTTCAAGACAACCAAATTTAAAAAGCCAACATTTGTCACACTTGCCAACATTTATAACACAAAGCCCTCCATTTACTATTTAAAGTTTCTTAACTGCCTATGCGAACAAAGTTGCTGGTTTTCTTTTTAGTAAAAAGTTAAATACATCACAACTTACAGTCCACAACAGAGTCCAGCAACAATGCAGGAATTAATACACTTCAAGACTTTCCAATTACAACTCCAACATGGTTACTGAAATTAGAGCAAGCCACAATGCCAGCCTACAGACTGAGGGTTTTCAGCTCTCCAACGTGAATTTATGTTCAGACAACAGACTGGGGAACTAGAGTTGTAACTCTCCCAACATTTAAATCAAACTACTGGCCCTTTAATCAAAAGCAGCCAGAGCGAGCAGGGTAAACACGATCTGAACTTTTTTTTTAATATACTATAAGGTTTGGGATACTCTAGTGCAAGCCCCAAGATCAGTTAAGACACTACTTGAAAGAGCAATCTCTTAAAGAGTAAGAAAATAACTTGGCTCAATTTTTCTCCTAACCATACCCAAGATGAACACAGGAGTTACATGGGCATTACAGAACAAACGTATTATTTCAACTAGTTAAACATGATACTACTTTATCAATATGGAATAGGTACCTGATTTTTTTCTTAAACATAAGAGTTCAGTTAAACCAGCAGACTAAGGCCACAGCAACAAAAAAACTACTCTGATGATCTATGTACCCTTAAGCTGACAACAGCTTTGTTAACAAATTACCACAAGGCAGAAACAGGTTATTAACCTTGAGGACACAGGAAGAAAGAAATAAGAACTCTTTTCCTAGTAATAATCCCAACTATACAAGTAGAAACTTCCATGAGAAGCAGCTCAGTTGTCCGACGAGTAAAAGAAGAGCTGTTTAGAGACAGTTCATCAGCTTCACAGATCACTTAAAACACATCTGGCTAGGAGCTTTTCTGTTTAAAATCTGCTAAATGTAAACACAGCAACAGAGTTTTCAAACACTTTTTAGACTCACTGTTTTGTCTCCTAAAGACAAAAACGTGATGACACAAATCAAATTTGGTCCAGGATGGTCCCAACTCAACAATGCAAGTGTCAGCACTAGATGTGCAACGGATTCTATACAGAGTGATGTCTGGGCTCCCCTTTCTTCATCCAACTAGAATCAACTACGAGACAACCCTGAACTTCCAGGCTATTTCCATTGCTTTTAAATTAGGTATTTAAACAATTTACAGAAAAGGTACTAAAGTAACACGAGACACACAATTATCTCTAACGACTGCTGCCGTTCATTTTTCAATATTTGCAATCTGCTGTTCAAACTGGCTAGCATTTCTCAAACAGTGAGTCACGGAGTTCAAAAGAGGCCAAAGTTTAAGAAGCTTAGAACTTACCATACAGAAATACAGCCCCCCAGTATCCCTGTCCTAACAAATGTCATCTTTTAGCAAGTTTGAAAACAAAACGAACAGAAGATGATGAACAAGGCAGAGCCAAGATAATCGCACGAAAAACACTCCCAAAGAGAGAATCAAAGCGAGATGAGAGGGCTCGGTGGCTTTAATTGAACACCACTCCAGCCAGCCTGAGAAAATCCGTTTCAAGAACGAGGCACCCTGATCTTCCACAGAACACTGCGGGAGTTTAGCGTGAAAACGCAAAGGCAAGAGCCGGCCTTGCAGCGAAAAGCACCAAGTGCCCCAAAACCCCTTCAGAAGTGCCGGTAACCACGAAGCCCCGACGCCTGAAGGGCTCACCCCCCCTCCCCGCCCCGGCACCGCTCGCTTTGGGGAGCGCTGCAAACGACCATCGCAGCGGCGGGCAGTGCCCCCAGGTCGCGGCCCGCCCGGCAGCACACGGCTGTGCCTCCCGCAGGCAGCGCCGTCCCCCCCCCGGCGGCACCCTCCGCCCCCGGGGGCCACCGGCTCTCAGTAACCCCGGCGCCCCCCCCGCCGGGCCCGGGGTAGAGGGACGCTCCCCGGGCAGGGCAGGCGCGGCCCGGGCCCCCCGGCAAGGCGGCAGGGCTGGGAGCGGGCCCGCCCCCCCGCTCCTCCCCGAGAGCGCCGGGCGGCAGCATACCCCCGGCCCCGGGAGGCCCCGGCGGAGGCGCGGCCGGCACTCACCAGAGCACGGCGCAGAGGAAGAGGCAGGAACCCAGGGCCAGCCGCCTGCGGGGCGGCTCCTTCATCGTCTCCCCCGTCTACCTGCGGCGGCCGGGAAGCGGCGGCGCATCCTCCCCGGCAGAGGGGCGGCGGGAGAAGCGTGCGGCGGCGGAGGAGCGGCCCCCTCTGAGCGCGGCTCCCGGCGCGAGGCGACAGGCGGCGGCGCGAGCGCGGCCCTAACCGCCCGCCGGCCCGGGCCCCTCGCCCCGCCCCTGAAGCCCTTCACGCGCTGAGCTGGAAGGATACGCGTCACCCTCCCCGCCGCTCCGCCACGCCCCCTCGCGCCGCCGCAACCAATGGGCTGAGCGTCTGGGAGTGCCACCGCCTTCCAGCCCCTGTCAGCGGCGCCGATTGGTTCCTCCACTCGGACGCGGCGGCGAATCAAAAGAACGGCCTTCTCTTTCCCCGCCCCCCAAGGACCCCTGCCAGGTGCCCGCGTGAAACAAGCCGTTAAAGGGAAATCGCCGTAGGAATAAATGACGGCTGGCAGCAAACCGAGGCCGCTAGGAAAGAGAGGAGCGTCATTGCCTCCGGTTCGGGGGGCGTTTTGAGGAACGACTCCCCGACATGACAGGGGTTTTTTTAAATATTTTATTTTTGATCAGGCTTCTCCGCAGGCTGCCCCGCAGAGCTGAGCGCTGATTGGTGTCGGTTGAGGCCCCCAGCAGAATGGCGGCCGCGGAGTAGGCGGGGGAGCCCCGCCCGCCAGCGGGCGGAGGCGCGCGGGGGCTGCTGGGAGCTGCAGTTCCTGGGCGGGAGCGGGGCGGCGGCCATTTTGCAGGAGCCTTTAGGCGGCCCGTGCGTGAGGCGCGGTTGGGCTTAGGCTTCCCCGCTGAGTACCGGATGGCTGCATGGCCAGTGCTTATACGCACAAGGGGTGCCAGAAAAGTGTCTGAGGTGGTTCAGTGCGTATGTAGTCATTGCGGGAGCAAAAGTCGAAGCAGGGTTTGCCTGGCAGCTGGCCAGGTGCATCCTGAGGCCCGCACGGGGAGTGCTTTCCTTGGAGCTGTGCCCGGGGCCTGGCAGCCTGGCCAAGCCTCCCCCCAGCCCCACAACTGCCTGCGCAGTCCATCCCGGTTTCCATCCCTAGCATTGCCTTCGCTCTGCTGGCTGGGGCTGGGAGATGCTTGGGGGGGAATACAGGCCAGGAAGCTGTAAGGGTGATCTTGGCATCTGTGGGTGCCCGCCCCCAGCGTGGGACAGAAGAGAGTTGTCTTCCCTGGTACTGGCGTGTTTGGGTGGACTGGTAGAAAAACACAACAGTTATTATCAAAAGAACAGGATTTTTCAGATAGCCAGGCCTAAATCTGCCCATCTGAAGCATGGTGTTGGAAGGTGGGCTTTCCACTGCCCTGTGGTAGTCAAGCAAACCATCCTTGCAGCTTACCCTCACCAAAAAAACGGCTCAGGA
Organism: Falco rusticolus; assembly: GCF_015220075.1. NCBI lineage: Eukaryota > Metazoa > Chordata > Aves > Falconiformes > Falconidae > Falco > Falco rusticolus. Next base: position 26,721,749 of record NC_051197.1, read on the forward strand.
TTGGGGCTCCCAATGTGATCAGTGCCACAGCAAGCGGCAACGTGTGCTGCTCTCCCAGCCCACGGGGCATTTACAGCCGTCCTGAAAGGCACAGGTGGATTAGTCACAAGCATGCTGTGTTGGAAACATGCACACGTCAGGACTCTGAACAAGGAAGGACAGCTTTGCCCAGAGGGAGGCATGGGAGGGTGTGAATCATGGCAATCCTAACAGGAGCAGGGCCCTCCCAGGCCATAGCTGCTGTTTTCCCCAGAGGAGTTATGGCCCCAGCCCCATGAACCAGCCCTTACGGCCATCCCGGGGTACTCCCAAACAGGACGGGGTGTTTGCAGGGCTTAGCTTGGAGCTGCCGAGCTGCAGGATGGCGTGACTAGAGTCAGCCAGCTGCAGGTAAATGTTCCCAGCCAGCAGTGGAAACCTCTGGAGAGTCTTTATGTCTGTTCTTTTCCTGATTTTTTACCCAGTAATTTTGTGCTTTCGTTAATACTTGGCATCCCCTGCCATTCTGAGAGCTCTGCATGCCACAGTCAGCAGACAGGCCTGCGTGCCAACACATTGAAGAAAAGGGAAAAGGGAGAAGCTCCAGCTTTGTGCCCCATCTCCACACAGGCTCGGGTTTAAATCCCCCTGGCCAGCAAACCGTGGTCTGCCCCGTGACAGAAACAGCCTGTCCTGCAGTGCTCGAGAAGGGGGCTGTTGCAGGAGGATCCTGGGCAGATGTCTGCTGTGTCTCTTTGGAAAATAGGGGCATAACAGCGCAGGGGACAGTGAGCTAGGGTACAAAGCAGCACCCACTGCCCCATACCTTGCAGCTTGGCCAGAAGCTTGGCTTGGAGCTGCTGGACGAAGCTGTAACTTGTTAGGCTGAACAGGAGGAAATTCCTGTGCAAGTCACTGGTAGGTTTTGGAAGAAGCCCATGGGATTTAACGTGAACCTCTAGCAGAAGAAAATAGACTTACTAAACCACAATATGGATCAGATCAAGATGAAAGTAGCCAGGAGGGCAGCTCTGACAGCGAGTGGCTTTGCTTTGTGTCCCCAGTGCGATGCCTGCCACAGAGCCCTCTGGCAGCTCTCCCAGTGGGTCAGTGGTGAGCTCGGCTGCCTCAGCACCACTCACCTCCCTGGTCAGGTTCTGTCGCCCCAGGAGCGCTGATGACGCAGGAACAACCTAACTGGTTACAGGAGTGAGGCGAGTCCTGAAAAACACTTGAGAAACTGCTTTGTGGCTTCAGTGGGGCATGAGCCAGCACCTTTGCCATGAGAATTTCTTCAGCCTTTTGCAGTGCCCGAGCTAAGACATAGCACAGCGGCAGCGTGGTTCCATGGCTGTGTGGGCACTTCACTGGCCTTGGGACAGTTGTGAGCAGAGATGGGGTGTGGAGGGCCCAGCTGTGCCTCCAGGGACCTGCCACAGGGCCATGCCCAGAGCAGCACGTGTGCAGAAGGCCTCTGTGCCCAGGGACGCGCCTCAGCACCAGCTCTGGGGAGCTGCCTCAGTGGTGGGAATTCCCTGTGGGAGCAACAGCCCACGTCCCACAAGCAGCTGTTTTAACCACGTTGGGGGAGTATCGCAGATCTCCCTCTTCAGGGCTGGAGGATGCCACAGAGAGGCAGGGCAACGCGAGCTTCAGCTGCAGCTGCCTCCCTCTGCCTCCTGCCAGGACGTGACCCCCCAGGGAGGCGTGTAGGACTCGTCTCCTTCATGGATGCTGCCAGGATTACGGTACCTTCCCTTCTGAGTGAGAGGGGGGTGTCAGCACAGGGAGGTGCAGAGCAAGGCATACACCTGCACACCTGGCGTCCTGCCTCTGACCAGAGGATTTACCCATGCCCAACCTGACCCAGCAGGCAGAGAGCAGTTCTTCATCCCACCAACACAGCCTTGGCCACAAACAGCACGTTGGGGATGGACAGGACCAGAGCAGTAGCGAAATCCATCCATGAAGCATTAGAAATTTGAACTGCTTTGCTGTCTGCTAGAAGAGCTGGTAAATGTTCGTTAACCCATTGCTAAGCATTTCCAGGCAGAGCACTTGTCTCGGTGCTGGCAGGCAGTGCTTTGCTCGGGGCCATGCCACAAAGTACTGCTGGGACCGTCTCCATTGTCAGCCTCTATCATGCTCCCAGGACAGTAATTCTTCCAGCCTCCTCGCCAAGAGCTTTTCCTCAAGAGGAGGGGAAAAGGCTGTGAAGCCGCACTTGCTCAGCCCATGCAGCTGCTCTTGACTGGCACAGCTCCTGCATGCCACGGTCCCGTTACCAGCTGGGAATTAATCACATACAGCTTAGAGCAAACACAGCTAAAGAGCTGTCACGGAAGACAGATCATTTCAGGGGAACCATGACAGTGACTGGTCAGGATACTGGAGAAAAAGCCCCTTTGAGTCAGTCCCCACCAGGTATGAGCGTCCACCAAATAAGCCTGGTGTCATCAGCCAGACAGAGATTTCGATTCATCACCTCTGACATACCCGCACATACCAGTACTTGCTAAGCTTGTTTCCCAACCGCTGATAAGATGAGCAGTATAATGGTAAAAAAAAAGTAAATTACAGATTACACAGTCTCTCAACTAAAGCCCATAATTAACCCAAAGCCCAATGTACTGTAGGGTTACCCGGCAACAAATATTTGCATGGGATTCTCAAAAAGCACTGCATGTTCACAGCAGGATTTTGGCTTGCTCTTGGCCAAATCCCAGGATGAGGCGAGCTGGTGCAGTTCCCATGAAGGGTTAGTCCTGCCGCAGAGCTGAATTCAAGACAGCGTGTCACCCGACAGTGCACGTACCTGCATCCCCTGGGCGGAGAGGACTCTGCGTGCCTGCAGTGTTGATGTGTAAGTGCAGAGGACTGTGAGCATGGAAAGCACAACAGGTTGCGTTGGTAGTGGTAGGAGAATAATCACTCTGCTGACCGTGAATAAAAGCTGGGTCGTGGTGCTCGACAGCCTGGGTTAGAAGAGCTGGAGGTGGCCACCCAAGGGGCACCTTGGTGCAGTGTTTCTGAGTGGGAGGAAAGAAAAGGTGCTGCTGTTTTACCTGCAAACGCTGCACAGTGATGGGACAATGCTTGTCCATTGTACTCTAACACTCAAATGGACCTGGTGTGTTGTACAGGCTGTAGAATATCTCCCACAGATACTGGGGCGCTGAGGCCATGGAGCAATGTTAGACTTCTGGAGAGACACCCGATCCTGGGTTACACCCTTTGTCTCTCAGCACCTTCCAGCATTTGGCTGCTGCAGATGCTAAGCCTTCTCTTCCATTCATCCCTATCTGCTCTTTACAAAGGCATCTTGTTTTCCCCAGTGTTTGGTTGGGGGTTTTTTTTCACGTGATTTAATTCACACAAACTACTTCCTCTTCTGACTATTGATCTTGGCTCCTTACTGGTTAAAATAAAGTAAATCTTTTGTAAGCAGGTTCTGACAACGCAACTTTTGTTCCTTCCAGACACAATTTCCTGTTTGATTTCCTGACCATTTCTTATTTAGTAAAGGAAAAGCTGTAAACTGCAAGATTGCTTCAGAGAGCTTCCTGTGACTTTAGATGAACTGTTAACCACTTATAGGAGAGAATCCAGCAAACCTGTGTAAAACTTCTTAAAAATCCTGAATTTCTTTTATTTCTTCTGCAATTCACACTGGAGAGAAACAAGCTGTGGGAAAAAAAAAGGGGGGAGGGCGGGGGTTGGAATAATTTCCCTTGCATAATCAAGCAGGAGCAACTCTGCCTCCAGCTGAGCTGATAACTGCTCTTTTATAACTCAACTCAGAGATACAGGATTTCTGGGGAGGGTGGCTGCAAGGTGTCGCCCCTGGGATGAGGCGTCAGGGACCATCGATGGAGTTTGCACCAGCGATTCTGCTCGTGTCACACCTCTGCCCAGCTGGGGCTGCTGCGCTGTCCCACGAGGAGGGGCCGGGGGTCCTGGACGTCCCCCTGCACGGACACTGATTCCTGCTCCCACAGCCTCCTTTAAAACCCAGGGGATGCCACGCTGGGTTGCTGGGCTGTGACCACGGTCACAGCAACCAGCCGATCAAACTGCAAATACACACAGGCCAGGTCACCGAAACGCTTGCTCCGCACAGAGCATCATTAGGTTTACTTAACGTGGGCCGGCGCGGCGGTGTGCAATGGTGCTGAGGAGCGGCGGCAGGTCTCCTCTTGGCAAGTAGGGACAATGGCACACAGTGACACTTGGCAGGGGCTGCGTGACCTGGTATAGGAGAGTGACTGCTCTGATCTCCAGCCAGCCTCAATCCCTCCTGAAAAAGCCTCGAAATCCAGCACGGGTAGATGGTGGCACAGTTCCACGGCTCCTAAAAGCTCTGATGGAGCCATGCCCAGGACCACCTGCGGCAGGCTCAGACCCCTCGCGCAGCAATGGGAGGGCACAGCCAGATCTGAAGAGAGATTTCCTCTGCCTGACTCTGAGCCCCCTCTTCAGTGGCTCAAAACCTGAAAGTCAAAACTGAAGAAAATTAATTGAAATGGGAATTCCACTTTTGAAAACATCTGTATTTGGTTTGCTCATTTCATGTGGCTTCGTTTGAATTTTAACTTTGCCTAGAAAAAGGAGATGAAATGACCACTGCAGCGAGGATGCTCAGGTGGGGTGAAGCAGGAAGCCACAGCATCTCCTGGCCCCATTTCGGGACCACAGAGCCCCCACATGACAGAAAACACCCTTTCCTACAGCCAATGCTGGGGAATGGATAGAAAATGGCTTCAAGGAGAAGGGACCAACTTTCTCCTAGCCTGGCTGGCAGGTGTTCAAGGTACGGCCTTCAGCAGCATCTCGTCTCCCTGCCATGACACGGGAGCAGAGGCCAGTGCCTGCTGCCAGCCGGAGAAGACAATGCGGTCGGCAGCCGAGGAGCTGCTCTTGCCGTCTCAGGGGGGGCTGATGGAGCAGGGAAAGTCCAAAAGCTGCTGGCAGTTGAGACATAGATAATCAAAATTAACTCTTGGTTGCATGATGGAAATGCAGTGTGGGACCAGGGGCTTCCAGCAGGGACAAACCCTGTGGCGGGCACCTACAGGTCCCCCTCTGTGCTTCCTGGCAGCCACCATCTGAACCCCCTGGGAAAAGAAAACACAACTCTCAATACAGAAACCGAGAAACGGCAAAACTCTGTGACAGAGGTGTAAATTTTGGGGGAGGCTTTTTTTTCTGGGAGGACAGCGTGGGCTGAAGTTGCCCATAAGCACCGAGGGTGAGCAGAGGGGCTGGGAAAGCACCTAGTGCAACACGGCACCGGGCTTCTTCCCTGGCCTCATGCAAATCGAGGCCAAACCAGGCAACATCGCAGGCGCGTGATCTGGCAGGACGGCACATCTGTGGCTTTGTCAACACAAAACCAAAGCTGAGACACTGAGACACGCACAGAGGCCCCCCCGGGGCTGGGAGAGCGGTCGGGGCCCTGGGGCAGCAGTGCCAGGAGGGTGGCGCAGCTCCGCCAGATGCAGGCGGTAGGGGTGAGAGATGAGAGCTGGCCAGGCAGGGCCCAGCTGCTTCCCTTCCCCTTCTGCCGAGTACTAAAATAAACTAAATTCCCACCTGGCTTCATCCCCTCCCTAGCAGATATTGAAAAGTTGGGAGGAGAGTGAGGGGGTGGCCGGTAGCAGGGAGCGTCACTCCTCGGGGACCTACATGCTGGCAGAGGAACACGCATGTCCTGCAGCGCCGGACCCAGGGGACCCTTGTCTTTTGGGGTAGGGCAAGATTGTGCTGCAGGGAGAAGCACTGTGTGGTAAAATGCACCTCAGCCCCAACATCACGCTGCTCTTTGCAGGCAGGTGGGCTCCTTCTTGGAGGCTCTGGGTTGATGTTCACGGGAAGAGGGCAGGAAGGGCTCCTGGGGTCAACATCTCCCCCAAAACTTCTGTGTTTCCAGGGTGAGGCCATGCTGTGTTTGAACAAATGTTTCTTTAGGAATCAAATTGGAAGGTGAGCACAGAGGAGGATCCTTCTGCAGTGCACCAAGCTAAAGCAGAGATTTACAATCTCTTTTGTCACACCAAATTTTCCCCCAGCTACACTTCCCATAAAAGCCAGCTCACCTGCACACGCTTTCATCAGTGTCCCCCCTTCCCTATCTACTTCTGCCTTTGTTTGCATTTAGCTAAAGAACAAAAATATCCCCTGAGCAGACGGTAAAAACCTCATTGGGAAACTCCGGATCCCTTCACGCCACTTGCCCCATGTCCCAGAGCTGCAAGGGGAGGGGGAAAGCTGCCACATGAAGCTGAGGGTGATGGAGAGCTTGCACGTGGCTCCAGCACCCACCACCCTGGTTACCAGCTCTCCCCAACGGTTCTTTGCTCTCGCCCTCTGGGGATTTGGGTTTTTCAGTGTTTTGCCACCTGCAGCTCTTGATGCCTTTCCACCAGCTGCAGCATAGCTGGGTCAGCACTTCACATCCTCTCCCCACGCTTCAACATCAGGGCTAAACAAGGAGGAACAGAGTCAGAAACCATCAGCAAAGCTTTGTTCCAGAGCTCCAGCGCTGCTGCTGGGGCTCAGGGGCACCCATGTGAATCTGTAAGCCCCTCCTTACTCCCAAATCTTGAATCTCAGATATTTTTCACCTTCCAGCTTCCATGATGACCCATGCTCAGGTCCCACAGGCTGGTTTTAGTTTTTTACGCCCAAGGTCTGGTTTCCTCCCTGCGTTCATTAGAGACGTGCCACGTACAACCAAGGGCTGGGTTCAGCTTACCTGGGCAGCTGAAGTTTGTACTCATCCCACCTGGGAGGACCCTGCAGCTGACAGAGCGCATTGTTGACATCATTTCTGGCTACAGTTTCCTAGGGATATTTTTTTTAAAGCAGGTTAAAATACAAAAACATTACTAGGTGACAGCTTGACCTTCACAGAGTTCCCTTACAAAATGGGACCCTACTGACCCACTGCCCGAAGCTGGCCAGGACCCCAGCTGGGCTGGCTTGTCCCTCTCCCTGGAGCCCAGCGCAGGCGGTGAGGAGGGTGTTTTGCCACGGGGTTTCACTGGTCCATGCTGACCGCCAGGGAATGCCAGGACCGAGGGAGCTCAGTTTCACAGCCACCCCAGAGGCTGTGTCTTCCAGAGGTCACGTCCCTGCAAGCGTGCGCCTTTCCACATCACATCTCTCCTGCCCCAGCTCCTCAGCTGAGCTACACCGCAGCTTTCCCATCCTTCTCTCCCTGCAACAGGCTCAGCAAATCCCAAACCTCACCCTGGAAGATGCCAGTCCAGCCTGGGCTGCTTAGGCTTGATCTCAGTTTCCTGGACTGCTCTCCCCAGCCCTGGGCAGCATTGCTGGGTTTCTCCAGCAGCCTCGGCACCTCCTCAGCTCAGCTCATTGCCTGGAAGGGTGCTAGTTTCCCCTTTCCCTGGCTGCTCTGCCTCCCTTCCCACCACCCTTGTTCTCACATGCAAGCACCCACGTCATGCCCAGCCTGTCCCACGTGCCCCTAGGATGTTGCCATGAGGTAAGACAGCGACTCACCAGCATTTAGGTCCTCTCTGTCCTGGGCAGGGGCTGTGCATCCAGGAATGCCTCTCATGTGGTCTCCAGCAAGGTCCTGGCTTGCGCCCTGGGGCAGGCTCCTCTCCATAGGGCAGGTTGTGCTCTGGAAATGATCTGCCTGGGACAGCGAGCTCTGACACCAAAACTGGTGATGTCCCCTCCAGGAGCTCTTGGTGCTTCCACACTGTCTGGCCTCGGGATGGAGACCCATGGGGATTGTGGCATACTCTCTGCCCTGGCTGCACAACCAGCACTGCAGCATGTGGCCAGGGCCAGTGGGGCCTCCTCTAAGCCCAAATGGGGCAGAGCATCTGCCACCCAAGCTCGCAGGGAGGCCTCTCGGGTGGTGGAAGATGCTACGGCCGGCAGGAGGGCTTGGGGGTCTGGGCAGCTCCAGCTGGGTCTGGCCAGTGAGGCCAAGGGCAGGAGCCATGCCTGAGGGCACCCAGGAGCATCCCTCCGAGGCATGGGCTGCCCATGGCAAGGGTCCCCCTGGGACCAGGATGTGGACCTGGATCCAGGAAATCTGACCTGCGCACAGGGAAGGGAGATGCTTGGGAGAGCTGGCGCAGCACTGGACTCCCCCGTACCTGGGCACATCGCTGTGGGGGAGGCCAGGGCAGCCAGCCCTGCGCGCCCCAGCAGCCCCCAACAGCAGCTTCCAGGTGCTGGGCTGGTATCGTACCACCCTGGACTGGGGACTGAATCAAAAAAATCCTTAAATAGGTGACAGCAGGAAAGCAGACGCAGCCCATGTCATGGGGCCGTTTAAGGCAGGAGACAGTCTCTGGGCATGAAAAAATTCAGCAGCTGGAGCTGTGCCAACCTCCCCCCTGAAAAACATTCCTGCGGAGGGAGGGTTCAGCTCCAGGGTCAAAGGGGAAGGCTGGGGGGTGGCTCGGCAGAGAAACGAAGCCCAAGCACCCAGCGCTGTGCTCACAGGCAGCCCTGTCTGTGCCACAGCCCCAGCCCCAGGGAGGGACCCAGTTCCGCCACAGCAACCTGGGGGACACAGCACAACCCTAGCAGGCACCACTCGCCACAGAGAGATGGCAAGAAGGACGGAGCCCACACGGTGAGGCAGGCTGCAAAGCTGCCGGTGCCATTATGGCCTTGGTAGCTGGGGCAGGCCTGTCCCCCGTGGGGTGACGCAGGTGGATGCAGGGGAAGAGCCCCAGCTGAGGGACATGGAGAAGTGCAGGATCTGCCCTCACCCAAGCAGCCTCAGGCAAGCTCAAACCCTAAGCAGGGCGTGCTGTTTAGTTATTTTGAAGCCTCCTTCTGCAGCACAAGTGATGGTCCCACCTTGAGGAGAGGCAGACAAACCTGGAGGCAGCCCTGAGCCAGCAGTGAGAGGTGCAGTGCCCTCGATACTTTGATAGTCAAATATCTCCAGTGGAGGTCTAGATCAGTCACAGCTACTCCAGTCCCAGCCTGTCACCTTTCCCAGTCTTCCTTCCAAACAGCTTTAGCAATTCAAACATCAGAGCCCAGCAGACACTAAACAAACTTGCGGGGGGGGATGTCTCTTTGCAAAGGGCAGGGGACAGCCAAGCCAACAGGTCCTCAGCGTACACAGGTTGTAGTGTCACGGCATCCAGCTCCTCATTCCTGCATTTCAGCAGAGGGTCTCAAAGCACTTGCCATCTTATAGCCTCTCCAGAGGCCAGTGGCACTTGGGGACACCTAATCATGAGATGAGGAAGGTTTTACTGCATGGAATCCAGAGTGGGAATCAAGATGCTCACAAAGGGCTTTTGCATCCTTGACCTTAGCTACTGCTCACCCCTTCCAGGAGGGCCTTGCTGGCCACGTGGCCCCAGGAGGGCTGAGGGGTGACTCCACAGGCACACGTTCCCATCTGACCGGCAGGGATGGGTGGTGACGTGGTGGGTCCTGTGGCAGGTCCCGCTAGGACTGTGGTGCAGGCAGGTGAGTCATTCCCCTGCAGGCAAAGTCTGGGCCACCCAGGCAGGGCTGAGCTGCCCTTTGGACTGCAGGTGGTGTGTTCACACGGTGGCACAGCACACACTGTCCCCTCCCACGGGGACGCAGTGCCAGCACAGCAGTGGCAGTTGTTTTGTGCTGGAGCCTGGTGGGGTCTCCAGGGCACCAAGTGGGTGCCAGACCCTGTGGGCCTCAGCACTGGGTGGGCGCTGCCAAGGGTGCAGAGCCCTTGGGTGCAGAGCACCAGGGTGATCCCCTTGTCAGGTGGCTGTGGTGGCATCTCCCAGAGGTACTTTGCTATGCTGCTGCTATGGCTGGCATCGCCTGGCATGGCTCAGGGATGCTGCAAGTCACCAACCAGCAGCAGCAGCCCACCTCTCCCTGCTTCTGAGGGGGATTTTGGTGGCTCACGGCAGAGAACCAAAGGGTACCAGGGTTTCCAGATGGACCTGACCACATGGGAGCTGCATCATGCCCCAGCCCAGCCCACTGTTCCCAGTCCCCAGAGCACCAGAGCTGTGCACAAGAGCCCAAGGCCAAGTCAAACCAAACCTTCTGTAACCCACTTGCAGCGAGAGTGCAGCATTGCCCTGCCCGTGCCCATGGGAGGTGGTGTCCCTCCGCCGTGGTGGCTGTGGCACTTCTCAGGGGAGCAGGAGGGACACGCTGCCCTCCATGCTTTTCTCTTACACGCCCCAGCTTTACTCTGCGGCTCTGGGAGAACAACATTTCCTTCAAAATCTCCAGTTCCCAGGCCCTGGGCTTCAAGGCAATGCCAGCAATCACAGGAGCTGGCAGCACTCCCTGTCCCTGTGGGCACCAGCTTGTGTGCACGGAGACACAGGCACGGCTCTGTGCTAAGTGTGGGGATGGGGGCTTTTAGGTAGAGCAGCTAGAACCGAGCCCAGCTCCATCCTCGGCTTGGAGGCTGCCAGCTTCACCCCTTGGCATGGGTGAATGCACGGGGCGAGCAGCCGCTCCTGCCCTGTGGAGCAAGTGCAATGATACGGGGCTGGGAGGTGGCACTTTTTAGATGTCACCGCGGGGCAGCTCAGCCCGAGGTCCCCCCCTAAGGCACATTTGGCAATGCGGGGGTTACCTGCTGCTCTGCATGATCTGCACACGGTGGGGTCCTGCTTGCGAGCCCCCCCCCAGCAGCAGGCACTGGCCAGCTCCTGCCCTGTGAAGGGAAACGTGTGTGAGGCCTGTGGGGGGAAAACAACCGTCAGCTCCTTCGCCTGCTCCCGCCGTGGCAGGACGGCCACAGACGCCCCTTCCCGAAGCACAAACAGGGCAGTGTTCGGGGCTGCTCTGCCCTGGGCCGAGGCCCCTCGGGTGAGGCCAAAGTAAGCATCCCCGCCACAGCCGGCACCTCTGGGGCTGGGAAGGCTCCAACCTGAGCACAAACATGCACACACTTGGGGAAAACACCTCTTCCCTCTGCGACACCTCCCCTCGTCCCTTTTTGTTCCCCGGCCTGCTGGCTGCACACCAGCTCAGTGCCTTTGGTGAGGGGGTGGGCAGCACAGGAGGTGGGTGCCCCTGCACCTCTCGGCCCCTGCTCAGCCACAACTTCTCCTCTTCCTCCTCCTGCCTCTGCTTCTTGAGGGTGCTGGCAGGCGCAGGGAGCAGGGCAGGGCTGAGCTGCAGGGGAAAGGCACCTGTGCTCGGAGCATCACACCCACATTCCCGACACGGGCGCTGGAACCTGGTTTGGCCAGAACAGCAGGACGGCTGGGCCTGGGCAGGGCATGCTCACTGCGGTCCCTCGCCGAGCGAGGCTGGACACGCACGGGGACGTCCAAGCACAGACAGGACCAGACCAAATCCCATGGACCAGCTGCATCCTTCCTGATGGCTGCTGAAGGATGGCGCACTGGGGCTGCAGGAGGGTCCCCTGGGAGACCCCTTTGTCACCATGCGTGGGCACAGCTGCTGCCAGCACCGTGGCAGGACCTGCCAGCCCAGCGCGGGCGCAGCCCACCCTCCCACCGTGACAGCGGCACCGCTGTGGCAGCAGCGCCTCCGGAGAAGCCTGAGCATGGGATAAAGGCTGCAGCACCCGGGGCCTGGCACGGAACCATTGAGGTTGGAAAAGACCTTTAAGATCATCAGGTCCAACCATTAGCCCAGCACTGCCACAGCCACCACTAACCATGTCCCCAAGCACAAAATTTTTAAACGCCCCCAGGGACGGTGATTCCACCCCCTCCCTGGGCAGCCTGTCCCAGTGCCTGACCGCCCTTTCCATTAAGAGTTTTTTCCTACTCTCCCATCTAAACCTCCCCTGGTGCAAATCGAGGCTGTTTCCTCCTGCCCTGTCGCTTGTTACCTGGGAGCAGAGACCGACCCCCCCCTGCCTACAGCCCCTGTCAGGGAGTTTTAGGGAGCGATCAGGCCCCTCCGAGCCCCCTCCTCTCCAGGCTGAACCCCCCCAGCCGCCCCTCCCCAGCCTGGTGCCACAGCCCCTGCCCGCCCCAGCCCCTCCGTGCCCCCCTGCCGTGAGGGGCCGGGGCTGAGCGCAGGCACCGCGGCCGGAGCCGCAGGCAGCGAGGAGCTGCCCCCCGCCCCCCCACACCCCCCGAGCCGCCTGCGGGGAGCGGCGGGGCCAGGGGCGGGCAGCCGGGGGGAGCTCACGGCACAGCGGGACCCCCCCGCCGCGCTCCCTCCGGCCGGCAGGTGGCGCCCCCGAGCGCCCGGCGTCCCTTGCGGCGCGGCGGGGCCCGGCGGCGGGGCCGGGGCTGCCCCTCGGCCGGCGCGATGGAGCCGGGCGGCGGGCGGCGGTGGCAGAAGGTGCTGTACGAGCGGCAGCCCTTCCCCGATAACTACGTGGATCAGCGGTTCCTGGAGGAGCTGCGGAAGAACGTGCACGCCCGCCGCTACCGGTACCGGGCCGTCGTCTTCCAGTCGGGAGCGGTGGTGCAGCAGCTGTGCAGCGTCTGCGTCTTCGTGCTGACCTGGTGGTACATGGCCGCCGGGGCGCTGAGCCCGCAGGGGCTGTTCGCGGCGGCCCTGGCCTCCTCCCTGCTGGGCTACATCCTGTTCGACGCGGTGGACGGCGGGGCCGGGCGCTGGGCCAGCGGGCGGACGCGGTGGGCTGACCTGAAGAGCACGCTGGTGTTCGCCGCCTTCACCTACGGCTTCTCGCCGGTGCTGAAGACGCTGACGGAGTCCATCAGCACGGACACCATCTACGCCATGTCGGCTCTCATGCTCCTCGGCCACCTCATCTTCTTTGACTACGGCGCCAACGCCGCCATCGTCTCCAGCACGCTGTCCCTCAACATGGCCATCTTCGCCTCGGTGTGCCTGGCCTCCCGCCTGCCTCGCTCCCTCCACGCCTTCGTGATGGTCACCTTCGCCATGCAGATCTTCGCCCTCTGGCCCATGCTGCAGAAGAAGCTGAAAGCCCAGACGCCCCGCTGCTACGTGGGGGTGACGGTGCTCTTTGCGCTGGCGACGCTGGCAGGGCTGGCCACCGTCTCCAGCGTGGGGGCCGTGCTCTTCGCCTCGCTGCTGCTCGCCATCTCCTGCCTCTGCCCTTACTGCCTCATCCGCCTTCAGCTGCTCAAGGACAACATCCACGGGCCGTGGGATGAGGCTGAGATCAAGGAGGACCTCTCCAGGTTCCTCATGTAGGCCTGGCTGATGGGACCCTCACTGCTGTGAGCAGCGCAGAGGTCCTTGCTGAGGGACAGCCCGGGGGCGGGGGAGAACACCCGGCCCAATAAAGCCTCTGGCACAGCAACAAGGGCCACGTTTGCCTTACCCTCAGCATCTGTTTCCAGACGCGACCTGCTTGGTTTTGGTGAAGGAAGGACCTGAACCCCGTGGAGTGGCCAGCCTGTGCCACAGCTGGGGGAGCAAGCAAGTGGGTCAGGGTGTTCTCCAGGCATGCAGACCCCTACCCACACTTGGGGGAGGGGGCACAGGCTGTGTGCGCATCCCCTGAGCGGAAACACCACTCGGAAACGCACATCTGGCTCAGATGTGCCCCACAGCATGCCCATGGAGGTCCTCAGCGCTAAGGGACTTCAGTGTGTGCGATGGGGACTGACCGCTTCCCTGGGAGGCCTGGAGGGGAAGGGGACTGGGTGAGGGTCGCTGTGGGCAGGGTGGAGGGTGCTGCTGGACCTGCAGGCCCAAACATGAGGGCACCTGGGAAGGCGCAGTGCAGAGCCCTGCTCACCTGCACCCCTCCGGCTGCTGATACCAGAATAGCCTCATGACGCTGCCAGACTCTGCGTTACCCTTACCCTCAGTCCTTTAGGAGGGGGTGGTGAGGGAGCCAGACCCCCTCCTCCCCTCTCTGAACCCCTCCCAGAGGTGGGTCTGGCCTTGCCACGGGGTGAGGAGCTCAGCACAGGCACCCGTGGGTGCACCCACCGGCTGGGGAGATGCCAGGCTGCTGGGATAGTGGCAGGGCCTGGGTCCTGTCTGGCACCACACACAACAGAGGGTGCTGCCGGCAAAGAGGTCCTGGTCAAGACGAGCCAGCCCCGGTGCCGGTGCCAAGAGGGCTTCCCCAGCTCTTCCCCCTTCTCTGCTCCCATCTGGGACCATCCTGCAGCAGCCCAGCCCTGCTCCGGCCACCCCGGAGAGCAGAGCCTGCTGGAGCTGGCACCACAGAAGGGCAGGGATGCACAATCCTGTGCCAGCCCCACCTCACAGGGATGCATTCGGCATTACCTGGGGTTTTATGAAACTTCCCTCTTTTGGAAACCCGATGCTGCAGAAGTGCAGTTTTCTGCTTGATTTAGCTCATCCCTTTGAGCGGCGGCATCTCACCGCAGCGAGCGGGCGCTTGCCACGCACACCTTGGGCTTTCTCGGAAATGAGCAGCCCCCAGAGGAGTCCCCAACACCTCCAGTGCTTTGTTATGGCTCTTGCCAAGTGTTAAATGTTGCTGTTGTCGTCATGGTGATGACTACATCTCATTTTGGTTTTAATTAAAACCTGTGGAAGTGTAGAGCTCATGCTCTGGTCTCGCAGGGAGCACAGAGTAGCCAGATGCTCAGTCAAGATGACATTTTTTTAGTTCTTTGGAAAGAAGGCTTTTTTTCACAGGGAGGTTTCCCAGAAAGCTGCTCAGCAGCCAGGATGTCCCAACTCGTGCTGGGCTAATGACACTGAAACGCTGCCATCCAAAGCCGATTCACGGAGCCTGTCGGCAGGGCAAGGTTTGAATGTAAATCAAAAGTAAATAAAATCTAGCCTGCCTGGCGCCCGTTGCTAATGTCTGTCACAGTGGAGGCTACTGCTGCACCCTTTCCCCCAAGGAGAAATATTTCCCCAAAAAAAGTCTACCCAAATTCAGACTCTCAAAACCAGCTCTGGGTTAGGAAAAGTGCAAACATCAACTACCCAGACATTCCAGGTGGAGACAGGCACCGGCTGCCACTGGCGCCTCAGCCCCCACTGGAATCCAGTGGATCACTTGTGCAGATCCCTGGGCTTGGATGGGTGCAGCAGGCCCCACCGACCCAGCTGCAGGCAGGATGCGGGATGTATCCCATCCGCCCGCCCGCAGCTCCAGGTCCCTCCGCTCCACCCAGCTCCTTCCCTTCGCCTGTTCCTCAGCCTCCATCCCTACCCAGAGATCCCCCGGGGAAAGGCTCAGTCCTCCGCTTAGCCTGCCTGCACCGATATCCTGCTCTCCCTAGCCTGGGACGTGAAAATATAAAGCCCAGTCCACGGCGTGGATGCATAAAGGAACTCTGAAGAAGGGGAAAACGCAAGAGAAAGACGGGGAGAGGAGAGGAGGAGACAAAGGCCAGGCAGAGCTGCCCTAGGACTTCTCTGCCCTTCTCCTGAGGGCACACGCTCCTGAAGTTAAGATGCTGAATAAATGGTCATTATGAGTATGTCTTCGTGCCTGAGGTCAGAGTACCCTCTACAGAACAAAACTTACCGTAACTGTGCCCAGCTGAGCAGAAGAGCTGGATGCCCAGGAGCATTTGCTACCCAAGTGTATCGTCTTGCGGCTTCCCTGGTGGAGCACACGCCGAGACCACAGAACCCGGTTGGTCCTTCTCAGCTCGTGCGCAATCAGATCCTCAGCAACCAGCTTGGAAGAGTTAAATGTTATTTTGCATTTTTTTCCAAGTCCACTGAGATCGAGTACTTTAATGGGACATTTTCTTTTGATTTGAAGCTGGCCAAATGCAAGTAATTGTATCCCAGCTAGGGATAAGCCTTGCTCCTGGGGGAGCGGCTGACACGTGCCGTCTGGAATCTCCATCTACAGCCTCTGCTGCAGGGAAAGGCAAGTGTCAGCCACCCACCCCATGCTGTTGGGGCCCACATCCCGCCCCACGTGGGAGAGTGGATCTGGGAATCCTGGGCAGAGTGAAGCTTCAGTCTTTGAGGGTAAGATCTTTATATCTCTTCAATTCCCACATTAATCACTTAAACTTTTCTCAGCTTTATGATGTGAGAGGCAACAGCAACAACACAAATGATCAGGAAATCAAAACAGGATTTGAAAAGCAGCCCAGGGATGCAGAATGCCACCAGCTGGTGCAGCACCCTTAGCCTTATCTGCTGAGCCACAGAACGTATGCCATTGCAGGGTAGAAATAGCACAGACAAGCTTAAACAGCCTCTTCAAAAAGTCATCCCATGAGCTGATGCTAAAGAACGTGCCAAGGTTTCCCAGCACACCAATACCTTTGTCTTTCTACTTAGGAATTTTTAGGAATAGCTACAAGAAAACTGTGAAGTTCAGAATCCTATTTCCAGCAATATTTTTTATCAAATACTTCAGAAGAAGGTAAAGATCTCTGCAAAAGACTTAACACCCTGAAATGCTCCAAGAAAGAAGTTTGTGCCTTACAGCCTCATGGATGGAGGTCAGCTAGCAGCTAGAGCAGCAGCAGCTCCTGGTTGGGGTGCTGTAGGTAAGGCCATAGCAACTAAAACTTAATTTGTTGTGGGTTCATCTGTTGGTACCATGCTGTATCCCAGAGGGAAGCAGCGAGAGCTTCGCCCAGTGTGGAACAGTTTTTTGAACAATGTGGAAAAGTAGCAGCTTGTGAAATTCAGCCTGTTCCCATTCCCTCTTACCTGAGAGGTGAAGCATGGCCAGGATCTCCCCAAGAGCCTGCTGGGTGCAAACACCGTCCCTTCTGTAGTAGTCCTGAGACCACACAATTCCTGAACTCTGCTGAGGTTGGTTTTTTTTTTTTTGCCTGGTACCTGACGGCGACGAGTTCCACAAATGAAAGACACAGCCAGTCTGAGCTCCTCTCCTCATCCCCCACCCTTGGGACAGTTGTGTTCATGGGACTGCTACGGACTGCATTTCTCCCTCTTCCCAGGGTGCTGGTAAGCACCTTCCCCATCACTGTACTCCTTCCAGCTCCAGCAATTCCTAGCATTTCAGCATCCCAGCACATGCATTTCAAAGGTCTAGCAGGAATGATTATTTACCTCCCTCTCCCAAGAATTGCTGTACTTGGGGTTCCCCCCCCCTTTTTGCTAATACCACTGCCATTTTTTCTGTTGTACTCTACCCAAAAACTAAGTGAGAAAAAAAAAAAGAAAAATCTGTGTAAGTCTATAGCTCTCTGGGCTTGTACCCCCTTCTAATTTGAGCGAGCTTAGTGCCTGGCATTTACCAGCAGCTCCCTGGTATATGACAGGTCAGCAGGGATCTAAATCAGTTGGAGGAATTGCCCAAATTCAGCACAGCTGTGTCAGACCTGGCTTGGACCAGAGCACAGCCTGTGTGTTGTCAGGCCCCTTCCTCATGCAGAACACTGATCTCCTCCGCTCTCCTGCCCCCATCCCCTGAGCAGCACTGCTGCAGCTCCCTCTCACCGTGAACCTCCTACTACAAAGAAACGTCTCGTTTGTGCTCCTGGAACACCAGGCTGGAGTCCTGCTGCTGTGTTGTGCCTCTGGTCTGTAACTGTGCAATGCCGTCTGATGCAGCCGTGTGGTTTGTGAGATACCCCTTCTTGGTTTTTGTATGAGGAAAAAAAAAAAAAGTCAATAAAAGTCATCAGTTTCCCATTTTTTTTAAACTTGCTCTTTGTATACTTCTCTGGCACCCAAAACAAGCACAGCTTCTAAATGTTAAACCCCAGATTTTGCCTCTTCTGTAAGGACAGACACATTCGGAATCCCAGAGGTAGCTACTTCCAGCTATTTCAGCTCAGATGCTCCAAAGAGGTCAGCTCGCAAGGAATTCAGAGGTTTAGCTTGAAAAAAAATGGTCAGAGCAGCTGTGATTTATTTATAATCGTGCAGATTCATCAGTCTAGAGACTGCTACAATCTTCTCTGACCTTCTGCTCAGCCAGGTGCTGCCTGCTGGGTGTTACAGACATATTTTAGGACTCTTGTTGTTAAAGGGGCTGGCTATTCTATCTGCTAACGCTAAGCCAGAGGCATTGATGTGGAGCAATCCTGGTGGTTAACGAATTCGGAAGCCATGGTAGAATCCTAGCAGAACGTCCCTCCCTCCACCACACCGGAGGATGGGAGTGTCCACAGAGCCCAGGCAATTTCTCACATGGGGTATGAATGGCTCCATTTGGGAACGAGTGGGTAGACCCTTCAATAGGAAACCAGCACAAGTTCCTTTTTGTAGTCAGAATTTTTATTTTTTTTATATCCAGGTTTATTATTAACATCTGAAAATAAAATCTTTCATTTACAAATAGGCTAGTGCAAATTAAAGATAATTTTGGACAAAAAAACCCCCAACAACAAAAAAAACAACCCAAAAAAAAGAGAGCTTGCATGTAACAAAAAAGAAATGCGTGTGTTAGGATGATCTTCCTGGAACAGCTGGCGGACGTCGCCTAGAAAAAAGACAAAAAATAACCCAAAATTCACAGGGAGAGGGGGAAAAGAGATTTAAAACAAAAGGTCAAGACACAGTAAAACAACTCATACACAAAATTATCTTAATAAAATAGGTTAAGAGAAAAAGGCACAGAACATGCACATTAAGGAAAAGGGCAAGAGCAAGATTAGAATCAGCTGGCTATCAGCACAGCCTCAGCTTTCATCCTCACCGCTTCCCATCTGACTCGCTGGCGCCAGAGAACTAGGACAATCACATCACAAGCGTGGAGGTCGCTGGTCATGGGCTTTCTAATTGTCTTGCAGCAAATAATATCCTCTGGAAGAGCTTTTCTGCATGGCCAACCTTAAAATTTGCACCACTATCTGCTTCAAACACTGTTGTTGGAGTAGATCTTTTTTAAGTGAGATTCTGATGAAATTGGGAAGGCTCAAAGAAGATGGGCCACGGGCTGGACTGGGGCGTTGGGAGGGACATTTCTGGGAAGGGTTAAAAGCATGGGCGAGGGCAGTGCAATGAATCTACTGCCAGCCTGAATAGGAGAGACCCTTGGCAGCCGATGGCCCCGTGCAGTGGTTAGAGAAGAGCGGATACTCCTCCTGCCACCCGGCACAGAGCACTCGTGTCGCCCACCAACATGCCAGGAACCAAATTCATAGAGGGGTATGTGACATACTCCAGCCAGACGGGATGGGACACGTGTTCACCACAGGGGAGTGCACAGGCTGCCTCAGCCACAGCCATTGAAAAGCATAAAAAAAAAAATTAAAAATCTCAAAACACTACAGCAAGCAAGTGAATACAATGGGGGTGTTGCTGCCTTGCTCATCCCACCCTTTGCTCCCCCCTTTCCCAAAACCTAAGGACCAACGTAGTGACTGTCGGGCTCAGTGAGAAACGTCCTCTCCCATAGGAAGCGGCTGCACGGCTTGTGCCATACAGACCGTCCCCTCCCAGCACAGATTCCAGTTACTTGGCTCATACGGATCTGGAGGAGGAACTGAGCAATCACGACACCTACACATTCGTACACAAGCACTTGAAGGGAGAAATCCCTTCCACACATAACGCATACACGTGCACATTTTTGCTCCAGCTCCTGCTCTGGAGGACGCTGGCCTTTCTGCTCAGCTCTGAATCTCCCCAAAACATGCTTTCCCCAGCGATGAAATGAATACCAGGTACTGCTTGAAAATCATTCATCCATTTCCCAGCAAAACATCTCTGCGGCACTCCAAGCCCCGTGCAGGGCAGCAGGCTGAATGCCTCCCATGGGTTCCATCTCCCCCATCTCCCCCTTTAATGGCATCTCCAGTGATCTCAATGCAAGGCGCATCTCCAATAAATCCTCACTGCAGTCCCAACAGGGGCGGAGTGTGGCATGCTGAGCTGGTGCTGCGAGAGACAGAAGACCACTCATGCACATCCAGAAAGTAATAATAAAAAGCCCGTCAAGAGTTACAGTTTATTTCAGGTTCAGAAATGCAGCATAACATTTTTACAGCAGGTGTAATGTGATGCTCAGTAACAACCATGGTTTCAGGAATTGACTTGCTGTGCTCAAAGGTCAACACCAGGAACCATTTACAGATATGAAACCAAAGGCAGATGTTCTGGCTCACATGAAGTAGAGCATTAAACATACAGAGCAAAATTCAGAAAGAAATTAAGCATTTGCTTCTTACAAGAAGAAGTCATCATTTACGCCATCCTGGAAAAGTAAAGAGACAGGCAGTAAAGCAAACAGTCGGCAAGACGGGACAAATCATAGATCAAGCAAGAGTGGAGGACTGTCTGGACGGGAGGAGCCATCGGTATCAGCTCGCCTGCAGACAAAGCAAGAGGAGAGACAGGCAGAGTGACATTCATTTACACAGGGAGCTGCTCTGCTAGAGCCCGGGAAGGCGGCTCTGCCACGGCGAGGGGGACGGTGCCACCAGCGCACCAGGAGGCTGGGTGCCACCCCGGCACGCCAGGGCAAGAGCGCTGCTTCCAGTTCAGGAGGTTTGGACTATTTTAAGACAGAAAGACAGAACTAGCCAGTAATCTCAGTATGCAGTATACATGTTGTTTAGTGTAGCTGTCTGCGAGAGAGAGTATAGTATTTTCTATGTTATAACACGAGATGCCATAACTTATAATGTATCTCCTTTAACATAATAAATAATCTACTTTTATGAGGCTTATTCAGAAAGTGCAACAAGATCAGCAATAAAATAAACACACATTAACTATGTACACGAGCCTTTTCATTGAACATACAATCTTTTCAATCCTGACACCAGATCCCTTGAGATTAAAGGCCGAGAGCTATTTACGGCATGTGCAGGCTCCTCAGCTGTTCGCCAGCCACCACGAGGTGAGGTGGAACATGTTCTCCAGGCGGAGGCTCAGCCTTAGCCTAAATGCAATACTAGATGAGCACCCTCCTGAAACTTAGCTACGTACATCACCCAGCTCATTATGCACCTCACGTAAGATCAGAAACCCTGCTGTTGCTTAGTGGGAGTCTCCACTGCTTCCCAGCAATCTTCTGGGCTTTGCCAGAGGGAGTGGATGAAAGGAAAGGAGAACAAGCTGTGCTCTCCGATCCGGGAGGTCAGGCTGGGCTCAGCCTCCGTGAGGGTGTCTGCAGAGGGGGCAGCGGCCAGTCCCTCCAGCAGATGCGTGGGGTGCTCGTCCTGCTGTCCTTCAGGCATGGAGCGAGTTGTGGCCAAGGCAGCTCCTCCGAGAACAAGGGACGGGAGAGCCACGACTCGGCAGCACCAGGAGCGAGCGGGACGGACCAACCTGCTCCAGGCATTGCAGGGCAGGAGGAAAGGAGCCGAGCTTGGGAGAACACTGCTCGCTCAAGGGGGGGGGGGGCGGGCAGTTTCTTGGGAAGCACTTAGCATTTTTCCTAGAAACAACAATTTGATTTAGTTTGTTTTGAAAAGCATATATGCAAGAAGTCAGGGGTAAAATCATCAAACCCTGGATCTGTGCTTAAGGTTAATTATTAACCTGCACATCTAGAAGCGCTGTGTTTAGGGTACAGGGCCAGGTCCAGATGCGATGTGCAGGGGGATGCAGGGGAGGGAGGGTGGTGCAGCTGTGTCCCACCACCTCCCCATCAAGCGCAGATCCAGACAGTGCTGACAATGGGGCCGCAGGCGCCTTGCTGCCGCCTCCTCTTTTGGGTAAATCCACCCCTGAGATCTTCATTTACAATCCAGGATTACTGCTGACAAACACCATTTCTTGGGGGACAGAGTTAAGGACAGCGCTGAATCATGCTACCTACCTCCTTATGCTCGACAGAAACAATCATTAAAGGAAATTAAGGAGTCTCAAGTACAGAGGATTTAAAAACGTGTTTTTATGCCAGGACCTATGTCATCTAATTGAGGCTCCTGACTTACTGGCATTACCGCCCTCGTCCCTCACGCAGCCACACAGCTCTGAATCACCTTCTGGAGGTGCTGCCTCTTTCTGCTGGACAAAGGGGTCCTCGGATGACAAAGGCGAGTGCTTGGGGTACGGTGGGATAAACGCAGACCACGGCCTTGCAACGTCACTGAATGAGCATCAAAATCTGGGGTTGAAGTGACCGTCTGTGGCTAAGGCACTAAGCCCGGCTTTCCATCAGCAGGCAGCTGCCTGTCAGCAGCAGGGTTCTGATAAACTCTGTACAGCTTTGCCAGCTAGGCAACAGCAGGGACTACCATAGCCATTTACAAAAATGCATCTAATAGATGCATTGCATGTTACAGCAGAGTGCAACACAGCAGAAGACTGTGTAGAACACAAGAAAAACCATCAAAATATGTCTTTTTCTTTTGTTTTTTTGGTAGTAAAAATCAGTATGACTGTGGTTGGGTTTGCAACCTTTTTTTTTTTACTTTTTTCTCCTTGCAAGCTGATTCTGTGCATTTGGTGTTGGAGATCTGGGCCTGTTCTCCCAACACTTAAGCAGTCTTCTGAGATCACCACGATGCCGGTGCTCTGACAAACTCCATCTCCACTGTGCCTCAGATGTTGACCTCTAGGCTCCCCAGGCGTGTATCACAAGTATAAGGTTGACAGGAAATTAAAGTTAAGCTAATGTACAAATCATGATGCTTTCCCAAGCTCGTCTCTCTTATGCAAGCTGAAACACGATTTGCTTCAGTGGTGAGCACAACTAATCAGCAGCCTGGGAATACTTAATAGGCTAAATCCCCATTTGTTGTGGCTCTTTGATTGGATTCTTCCTAACCATGGGGTTACAGCATACTAGAGCCTCACATGCAGTCTTAATCAATAAATTTATTAGACTGATTATGCTGAGGGTCTTTGAAACCACCCATTGCTTTGTCTAGGGATCTATAACCGTAATCATACTAACAGCAGTTCATATTTTCTGAAGAAACAGGGCCAAATTCATCTCTAGTTTAATTCTGTCAACTCAGTGAGTTTTAAGCTATAGGGGTGACACTGATTCTAAGCGTTTAAAGTGAAGCAATGCAGTTAAGACAGAAGGTTTTTATAACGCATTAATATATAATGTGCAAAACAAGAGGCAGAGAGGACCTCTGCAAGTGAGCATCTGCTAAAATAACCCACTGCCAGGATGCGCAGCTGAGCGCTTCTCAGTGCCAGCTGCATAAAGCGACTCTGATCTGAGGTATGCAGGACTCCCAAGTGATGGAAAGAGAGAATCTTTATATAAAAGGGGCCCAGCAGAACTTTATCAACTGGCGTGAGCACACACCTCGCATCCAAACCAGACCCTTCCCTTGGAGAGCTCAGATGCAAACCTCGGCCACAGCTCCATGAATTGGCTCACACAGTGGGCAGCAGAGCGGTAGCCCATTTACAACTCTGCATATACCTATATCTGTACCTATAGCTATACCTCCTGTTTCACAAAATGGCCAAAAGCAACACCCACTTCTCTGGATCCTGCCACACGGTACATTTATACGTCTTACAAGCACTCACAGAATCCCCAAGGCTTCCCACGAGTGGGAGCACGAACGGGAGCAAGCACTAGCAGAGGACAAGGCGAGCTGGCACACGCTGCTCTGCCGTGCAGCGGCTCTTCAAACCTCTGCCCTTCGACATCCTCGCGGCAGGGTGAGACGGCTCCACACTGAGCCCTGCAAGCAGGGGCACTGCAGCCTGGTCCTCACCCGCCACCCAGGCAAATTCGCGTGTCAGCTGCCGACGTGGAAATAAAGCAGAACATGCATTGTCCCATACACACCCTTTTTGTTTAACAGCATTCCTTCAAAACTAGACTTCGGATAAGAAGAAATTATGGGAGAAGCAGCCATCCAGCAAGCTTCTTGCAAGAGAGACATGGAAGCGTGGGGCTTTCAGAAGAGCTTGGTAAGAAACCACATTGCTTTTCTTTGCCCGGTTGAGCCATTAAAAGAGAAAATGGGCATAAGTGTGTAATTCCAAATAATAGAAAACCTGGAAGGTACAAATAAAAGCGAGATTCCTTTCAGATAAGAGGGGGAAAAGAGGCAGACCAAAGCAACACGTGCACAACTGCACAGCAAGGCAAGCGTTCCATCCACTGCACAGGGCTGTCAGCACAGCTGCCTGGGTGAAGACGTGTCAGTAAGTTAGCTAACATCAGCTACTGCAAAAGGAAAAGTCAAGGCAGCACACACCTTCCCCAAACATTTAAGACCTCATATACAATGCAGAATGGACAGAGAGTATATCAGTAAAATTGTTACTTGCCTATAGATGTCCATACATGCGACTATACATTGGTTATTGCAACAGTTATCAAGCAATTTTTTCCACGTATTTGGTTAACAACGAACGACATGCCAGAAGCTTCTTTTAGTCTAACATGGATGAATCTAACGGACGAATTACAGTGGGCCGAGTAGGTGAAGGGGGTGGTCTTCGACTGGAGAGAAAGAGAGAAGAAACAATAAGCACAAACACTGAGAACAAACTTGGCACCTTTTGCTGTCACTACGTGAACATGCACATGCTCCTAAACACAACCACTTTATTTCCACGTACGCTGAAGCACGACAGTCCTAAGCATCCACTATAAGAAAGCAATGGCTTTGCCTCATGCCTACCATGCCTTAGCCCTCTCGTGCATCACACAGCTCTTCTCTCTGGCCAGCAGCCTGGGTATTCCCCAAACACAGTCACCTCCTTGTCTCAGAAACCATCAGGGGAGGATCATTCCTGCTTTCGCAGGGGTCAGCCCCAGCCCAGAGAGCCACCGAGCAGGCTGACAGGCAGGTTTCCCAGTGGCTAGTTGGATGCAGGAAGACAGCTTGCAGCAACTTCAGCTGCTCTTTGCAGAAGCAGAAAAACCTGATGCAGTTTGGCCAACCGCAGCCACACCAATGTGCCCCAACAGAGGCACAAACTTCAAACTTTATGTCAGTTACGAAAATGCTGTCTGCGGCTATGCCTTCTGGAGTCATTCATTTACCACTAATGCATTCTGCTATTAACTTCAGTAACTGCTAAGGCAGTCCCAGATTTTTTGGGAAGGCTTATGGGTCTTTATTCCCCTGTTTCAAACGGCTGATTCAGCACAGGCTCCTGCGTACTGCCAGCCCCCGCGTTTCATCTGATCAGAGGAGCAGTGCAACGGGTAGCAGCAACCCCATCCTCCTGCACGTCCAGGCTGAGCAGGGACAGTTCCGCCTGAGACCTTTCCCTCCCTCGCTTCGTCCCAGGACGGCACACCGACTCTGACAGAGCTGTAGACAGATTCTCTCCAGTAGCTACGTAATCGCCTTTCACATTTCTGTGTGCATTTAGGGTACGTGGGTTCTGTCAGTGCCGTGCAGAAGTAGCTCCCATCAGCTTACTTAAACAAACCATTCTTGTTTTGTTAACGCTCCATTCCGCCTGGGCTAAAGCACCCCACCGCTGAGCAAAGCCTGTGCAGAACTTGCGATGACAATACCTGTCTGGCCTCCAGCCCCCCGCTAGCTCAGACGGTGCTGCCTGGCGCTGTTTTGTGCTGTATAAATACACCGCAGAGCCTGTTTCTCACAGCCAGCCTGCCCCTTAGCTAGCGATGCAGCACCCTCCAGCAGGGTTTTGTTGCTGCAGTGATTCCTACCCATCTCTCGCACAGTGTTTTTGCTCCCCGTTTTCTTTAAAGCTCTCTCTTTACTCTTTAACCCAGCCCAGATCACCACAAGAGCGCAGGGATGCTCCGGGATCCGAGTGTGGTGGGGAGCTGGGGGCCCTTCAGCACCCACTTAGCTTCAGCTTCATTAACAGCCAGGACAAATTGCACAGCCCCCTCTAATGCCACCCTCCACCTGCAAAAGTAGGACAGATCCTGTCTGTGAAGAAGATTACAAAGGCAACTGTCTCATTCTGTTAAAGCTAAACACCAGATGAAAAGAATGTAACAATGTGTTAATCTTCTTTGAACTGGAAATAATATATGAGACAAATATACACTTGACAAAAAAAAAAAAAAAAAGGTCTTGCTTGGCTCAAACTGTATCTGGTAGGACAGTATTCTCTTTTGGTGAAGAAACGAGTATTTTAATCCCTAACATGCAACAAATACAAAATATGCCAACTGAAGCGATCAAGTAAATCAACAAGCTAAAAAAAAATAGGCAAAGTATAATTTCTTCATGGTGTATTTTTCTTACAGAAAAAATGTTACTGTGTTAACTATTGTTTCTTGTGTTGCTCCAGTGTAGGTCTTCTGGACCCATTTCCAAAATTTGTAGTTTCATGAAGAACCACTTCTAAGGCTCTGCATTTCTGCTGGGTTGCATTAAATTATTCCTTTGTTGAAATGCCTCACATTGCATTGTTTAGCGCTTACTGAAAACATTGTATCATGTGTATACAATTTACAAACAAGGGAAAATGCATACAGCTGTCTTCATATCAAATTTAAAAGATACAAGCCCAAGCATGCATTTTAATACCAGGTTGAACGCAGCACACTGGATTCAAATAATGTAATTTAGCCACATTGCTATTTAGCCCAGCAGAATCAGAAACTGCAGAGCTCAGCGGGAGGATTTCCTGGACATAATCAGTCAAACCAAACCTGAACCAAGATGAGGTCTGAGCCCCGTTCCCTCCTCGGAGCAGAGCTGGTGTCGCACTCTGACCATTATTTTGAATTTTCGCTCCAGCCCAGCCCAGAGCTGAGCAGCAGAAGCCCCCAGCAGACTGGTTCCCACTGCAGCACACGGCTCCAAGGGGACACCAGTGCTCCCAGGGGAGCCCTCTCCGAGAGGCAGCCGCTGCCACGGCGAGGACCCTGCTGCCTCTCCCCTGTCGCACACTCTCAGCGAGGGGACCCCCAGCCCATGCTCTCCATCCCCTTCACGCCAGAAATGCCTCCTGGTGGAGATGCACGTGTGTATCTGGGATGCTCTGCAGATACGCACTTGTGTGTGTCTTCCCAACGGGTGCAGGCAGGGATGTACAGGAGGGGTGGACAGACCTCTCCTTGGCTCCAGCCCTCTCCTCTGCCCCCCCGAGGGGTGCTGCCCGGCTCCCCTGCGGTCGCTCAGGGCTTCCTTCCTGCTCCTTAACCCAGCACACCAGGACTAGGGTGGGGGGACCCCCACCTGGAGATCAGAGGTGCCTTCCAGAGGAGCAGCAGATGCTCGGGAAAAGGCAGCGCTTGGGAAAAGACGTGCAAAAGCACCGTTCGCCTCCAGCCCTGCCCTGACAGCCCCCCTGGGCCGCCTCCGTTCCCTGTGCCGGTAACGCGGGGAGGGGGGCCGTGCTCGAGCACAGCGCGGGGGTCCAGCTCGGGGGAGAGCCCTCACCCTCACAAGCCCCCCATCAACTGGTACAAGCCCAGGCTCAAGTTCAAGTGAAGGGAAGGACAAGCTCAGATGTCACCTGTCACATTTCCCTGTCAAGGTGATAAGTCATTCCGTGACCATTTTTACACTGGCAGTTGTATTCAGACCTTCCCCCCCCCCTTATAGGAATCTCAAGCCCAGAGCCTGCAGAAGCCAAGCTGCTCGCCTCCCACCCCTCCTTACGCCCGGAGCCGTGCTGGGAGCACAGGCGCAGCACCACGGAGGGGTGCGGGAGCCTGAGCACCCAACCCAGCACCCCGAGAGCACCCAGCCGGCAGCCCGCACTGCCCCGCTCCTTGCAGATCTGCTGCCGCTGTGTCCCCTCTGTCCCGGGCACCTCCAAAAGGCGCAGGTCTGCGGGAAGTCTAGCATGATTTCGGCACCCACCGCTTTCTGAGAAAAAGAGAAAGACGTAACGGAGCGGTGCCCCAGCCCCCGCCAGCGGGTGATTCGGGGGGCCGGGGCCGGCGGAGCGGCAGGGGGAGCTCCAGCCTGCCTCTGGACACCGGCGAGGGAAACTGGAGCAAAGCCCACCTCCCCCAGACCCCTCGTCCGCTCGAGCTGCCACGGCAGTGAGGAAATATGTGACTAAGGCCAACTAAATGTTTAGTCTGTGGCCAACAGATGATAGCGGTAAGAGACAGCGTGGACGGCGTTTTCTGCGCGTTATCGGTCCAACTCGGACAGCCCGGCGGTGCGCTGGGGGTGCTGAGCTGTTCCCAGGCCCCCAGAGGCGGCTCGCGGTTCACAGAAAGCTCCTTAGAAAAATGTCACTGTTGCAGGCATCCCAGTTTGGTTATCGTCTCCGACATATCAGCTGGGTTTTCCGAGTTTCGGGGCCAGGTTGCACTGCCTGGCCCCTTTAATGGGCTGCTCGGTCTGCTGTGTGTGTGTGGGTTTAGTGTGGTTTGGGGGTTTTTTTTGGGTTTGTTTGCTTTTTTTTTTTTTTGTTAAAAAAAAAAAAGGGGGAAACAGTGTTTGTAAAAGTTAGTGCTAAAGGGGCAGGGGATCATAGGTCCCCAGGGTTGAGTAAACGAGTCTGCAGAAAGAATCAGTTCTTCTAACTAGCTCACATTAAGCAGACATAAAGAATTTACCAATGAAAACTGTGGACTAAGTATGTATTTAATAACTCCCTGATGTTGCTGCAGAGACTCCCCCTTTGAAGAGCTCAGTGGGGTTTTGAACGGAGGGTAACTCTTACCCCGGTGCAAAACCTTTTTGTAAAAACGGAAAAGTATTACATTTCTTTTTAACCTAAGCAGCACCTCCCGTTTTCCCAGTTTTAAAAGAACTCCTAAAAGCTTCAACTAGGCAAATGCAGAGTTTTTGCCTCTAAGAAAAGAAACTAAATAAAGCAAGTCTAGACTTAAAATTCGATCAGAAACATATGGGAGCTCTTCCAGCATTTGCCTTTTGAGAAGTGCTATCGCTCCCCACGCCGAGGCCACAAAGTGTGCTGTCAGGAAGGCATGGCTGCAATTACTGCGGGGGCCCCGCGCAGAGATGGCTTCTCTCCTCAGAGCACAGCTAACTTACTTCTAAAGAAAAGGCTTTCATTTCCACTTACATTTTACATTCTCGTTCGCTTGTGACCACCAGAGAACACTTGTGGAAGGCATACACGTAACTAGATTTTACGATACATCCTATAGATCTGAAACTGTAAACAAAAGTCCATTATTCTCTCCCTTTACCATGGTCTTGGTTTCCCTATAACACTGCCCCATCGGAGTTTCCTGATACGTGACATTGTCTTTGCAGAATTTAATGAGCAAATATTAAAAGAAAATCTCTAAGCGGCTTTTAAGTCTGACCACAGGCAAATTTTATTTTAGGGGTCAACACCAATCTGCCTGTCAGGCATACAATAAGAGGATAAAACAGTGACTGACTTCGGGTGAGGAATAAATGGAGTTTCTCATTCAGGTGACAATTTAGAGAGACTAAGTCGCTTGTTATTGGGATCGTTATAATGCCTTGACTAATTTTATTTTTATACAGTTTTCCCTGTTTCAGTAAGATCCTGAGACACACATACAACTTAGCCACTGCTTTTCCTGGTTCTTGTATCAACCTATCTAACTTCTGTATGGTACCCTCCCACCTCCATCAGCCTCTGGATTTGGAAAAAATCCAAACCAGAAGCGAAACTACACTAACCGTCGTCGTTGAAGAATAGAGGCAAGATGTGGCCTGATCAGTCTATGGTCCATGCACACACTGAAACCTCCTTCTGGCCCACAGCAGATGCAGCATGGCTACAGCAGTCTCCCGGACATCACCGCAGGGGAAAGCACCGTGAATGGAAGAGGGAAAACCAAGAGGAGAAAAGGCACATGGTACTAGTGACAGAGGTTGTAAGAAAGTAGGAAAAGCAGAAAAAGGATGATGACATTAAGAGGAGTAAAGCAGGAATCGTGGACAAGAATCAGGAGGAGACGATGGTTATGACAGAAATGAGGAACAGCACTCAGCAGTGATGGAAGGAAAGAGTAGTTGGGGAATATCTGCATGAGATGGTCCCTCATCCCCGTGTAACGGCCCAAGAGAGTAAAAAGTTCTCAATTTGTTTCTGCACTGGAAGATGCCACTTTTCCAGCCACGACATGTCACTGGTAAGCATGCCCACAGGGCTGCTGTTGGTGGGCAGGTCAGGAGGGGAAGCACTGAAGCAGCCAGCACGGCGTTCGAGGACGCCTGCCGCTTCTGAAGCGGCCCCTCAGCTGAACAGGTATGTGTGGGGCTCCCTGCTACACACCTCAGCTACGTGCACAGCTCAGCCTCACTCCTCCAGGGGACCCAGCAGCGCAACCTTCTGTTAGTGGAACAATTTTTGTGTGAAGTGGAAGCAAGTTAAAGTTGTTAGATTGTGCTGTTTTATTGGATACCTATTTCTTTTAGGTGAAAGAAAGAAAAAAAGAAAGAGTGCATGGGAAGAATGTATCCTTCCACTAGCCACCATTACACTGCAGCAAAATAAATGTCCATTAATTCAAATGCTAGCACTGTTCCATAGCATTAGGGTTACTGAGGTTCCACTGTGCACAGTTTAACTTAACACAGATACCCCTTCCAGAGGCCAAGAGGTCCAAAATATGATGCTCCACTAGATTAATTTATCATTTGCAACTCAAGCTACATTTTATATGTGACCATCATAAATTAACATATATCACACATGCATACAAATATGTTTGTATGTTTATGTGGGTGCTGCATTTTCAAATTAGTCATTTCAGGGAATTAATGTGTCATATGGAAAACTCAGCTTGAATAAACAAAAAAATATAATTCAATGGAGCAACCAAGAAGGATTATTATTCTTAACAAACTGTGTGTTCTTGTTTGCCCTTTAGCAGGGAACATGTCCAGTAAACAAGCGTGCAACACACTAGTGGAGGACTGTCCCAGCCTTTCAGAAATTCCAGGTCAGGATGGTCCAGAGGATCACAACTGCCTGTGGAAGAAGACAGGAGCACTGTGATACATTCCATATGCTGGTCTACCTTCCTCTGGATGATAACTGAAGGGCCACAAAAGCAGCAGGAGGAACATCTCATCTTTGCCTAGAAGCTCAAGTCTGGTGTACTGGTCTGTGCTTAGCCATACTGTTCAGCATCCGCGTGCACGAGCCATGTACTCGCTCTTTGAACACCGCACCTGCTTCTGCCCACTCTGTTCTTCCGACTCGCCTTTGACCTTCCTCTGCCTTTTTGCCTCTCTCCTCTTTACTCACCTTGGTGCAAGAAAGGCAGCAAACATCCTGCTGTCACCTCCCGCTGCAGCTGCACCTCTTCTTGTCCCTGGGGACAACTAACGTGATTATCAGTGTCAATGTCATTAACGTAGCCATTGAGTGCCCTCATTCACTACCGGTCCGATACAGCCTGCCAGGCGCAGGAGTTTGAAGGGGAGCCTTTTAAGATGCCTGCAGGTTCAGGAAGTGCAAATCCTCACTGCTCTCTGTATTTACTGTCATATGTTTTAATTTCTAGCATAAGACAGGCTACAAATGCACTGCTATTCTGCCCACTCTTTCGGACAAGGCAAGAAATTTCCTGCTAAACACCTTTGCTCCAATCCTGCATAGCCTTCATGGCAGCTGTCATTAAATTACTCTGTTATGAGATGAAATAATTGCTGGGACAAAATACATCTTCAGGTTCCTGTATTTCTGGCAAACAACATTTGCTATTGTTTGACTCTACTTTCCTTTTTCAAGTTGAGAGACGCTAAAAATAAAACCCACTTCCTTCTACTAACAGTATCTTGAGACAGAAAAGGCTAAGGAAGCACAAAAAAAAAGAAAAAAAAAAAAAAGCTTCTGCTGAAAATACTGGAATACATTACTTACTCCTTCAGTCTACCAGCTGACACTCCCAAAGCAGGCTGCCACTGTGTTTGAGGACTGCACTCGCAACCCCATCTTTATCCCAGAATTACTTCTTTCAACTCTTTGCAGGTTCCTTCTTTTTCTGTCTTCCTCCCTCTTGCATCATTTTGACTCACCCTTCCTCATCACATGGGACTGGCCTCCAGTAAGAGTAACGAAGAGCCACTTCCCAGCTTGACCCTCTTTGTTGAACTTGGAAAGTAACTGGCAACAGTCCCGATTAAACGGATCTCTCCTAGTTCACCTCATTTTAAAAACATTTTTTTGTTGTTGAATAAGGCAGGAACAAGTAGCTCAGGAACCATACTAAAGATGATCAAAACTACCTGATACACAATAAATATGATCAAACCTAAACTCCACGTAGAACAAGTGACTCTTCAGAGATATTTGTTCAACTGTCATAGGGTATTTCCCACCAGAAAATTCTCAGACTGCTGAAGATATGGAGAACCTCCCTCTGGCTGATGGAGATGCTGATGGGAGTCTGAGTCCGTGGCAGTGGATACAATACCTAGGCTGCAACATCTGACACCCCATGAGCTTTGTGTTACTTGATCTTCGTGTTACTTGATTTTCAAGACCTGGAGGAGAGGTACATGAGGGAGGGCAGCGAACAAAATCCTATTGCTAGCCTAGAAGGAAGCCACCCCTCCAGGGGCAGCAGGCAGGGAAGATCGGTATTGCAGAATTATAATGAAACCGCAAGAATTGCTGTGGTATTTTGCATGCTTTCGACACCTGCTCTGACTTCCCTTCTGGCCAATCCCTCCAACATTTATCTTTATTCAGAATGTTGCTTCTTTCATGGCTTTGGAAGCTGCAGGATGACCGATGGCCACAGGTAAGATGACCGGTATTCCTCAACTGCTTTTGCACATGGCACTATGGCTACTAAGTATGGCAGTATGGCTACTACACTGCTACCTAAGTGGTGTGGCTGGTGTTTCTAATGGTTGTCATAGCCACTGACACCAGGCTGCTGTTAAGAAAGATTGCCAAATACTGCATGTAATGGTTTGAAAACTGTCTTAAAGAAAACAGAAACGCAAGGAGCAGGAGACAGTTTCACAAAGGTGGCAGAGAAGGGGTAAGTTGGAAAGAAACCCAGATGAGATGGTGAGAAGGAAAGGAGGGAATACGAGGAGAAGGGAGACAAATGTACCAGGCAGGAAACCAAGCGAAGGGAGAAGGTGAAAGAGGAAGCAAACAGGCTGGTCAGGACAGCGACAGCGCGGAAAGGGCTGAAAAAAGGAAAACCAAAATAGTGATAAAAGAGCCAGTGGAGGAGTGGGAAAAGCAGAGCTCCTTTCTAAGAGATAAGGAAAAATAAATGGAGTCTCCTGCCTGAAGCAGCCAGCAGCGAGAGGAATGTATTACTGGGCGCGCATTTCAGCAAGAAATGTCAATCAGACTGGTCACAAATGACACAGGGGTGCCTTCCCCCGGGGCAGCAATCACAGGAAGAATAACCAAGGTTCTCATAGGTCTGGTGATTTTGGGGTCCTTGGACAGGCAGAATTGGAAACATACTGTCGAGGGAAGAGCTGTCTCTCCGCCTGAGATGGGCTCTGGCTTCGCATCACCCGTGTAGCCATGTATTCTTTTGATCACAGGCATGAAATGCAGAATCAAATTGTTATTCTTCGCTTTTCTTTTTCCCCTGAAATTCGGCAGGATTTTGAAACCCCTCCATATAGCACTCTTGTCTCTTGGCTTGCACGAAACACTCCTAATTGCTGATTATACTTGTTGAAAATAACCTTCACTGAAGATCCATTCCAAGAGGACAAACGGATGCTACTGCCAGCCGGAGCTGTGCTCTTCCACTTGCCTGTTCAGACTGAGATCACCCAACTCACCACGTAAATGCTTTAAGATGGGCACTCATTCATCCTACCAGGAGAGTTTGATGCAATGGGTGTTTGATTATTATTCAGATTCCATTTAAAAATACACTAGTAAGCTTTTAAGGCTGCAAGGTCAAAGGTTCAGCAGAGAGGCTGAGGCAGGATAACCCTCCTGGCCTTACATGCCTGTGCACTACGACAGGTTTCAATCAGAGGTTCATGTGCAATTTTTGCAAGGGATCCCCTTGTCGTTCAAGGCGCAGGGTTAGCCACTACATTAAATCTTTCCAAATAACCTTAATCTAAGTAAGAAAACTTACTTAATGGTTGATATTTGGCAATCAAAGAGCTGAGTACAGAGCCTGCGGACCGGGAAACCGTCAGGCAGCGATGCTTTCTGCAGCACTTCTGACTTGGGCTGGAAATTTCTAACTGTAATTACTGTCAAGTATAAATACTTTTTTGTGTCGGGTTAGCAGAAATACGTAATGGTGGCTTACAACACAGATTAGTTACAAACACAACAGGTCATATAATTAGCCTCAGTGGCACAATAAAACGTAGCTGCATAGCAGCCATCATGCCTTCCATGCTGGCTGGCAGAGGGTTGAAGTAAATTGTCGGGGGAGGATGGGACTGTTCACAAACAGCACAGCTTGATTTCTCCTCCTGTGGCATGCTTCATGCGTAAAGGCCACCCTCAGCCCCCCAGGGACTGAGCACCAGCGTGCCTGAGGGTGACACACATGCTCAAGGGCATTTGTGTTCCTGCCTGCTTGAGTGGATGGTCCAGCCCTTCATGACCCCAGGCTTCCACATCGAGTGGGGCCACGTATGTGTTCATGGCAAAGCAAGTAAATCTCCAGCACTTCACTGCAAAAGCCTCTGTGAATCCACAGTAGCACTGCGGAGCAGGGACACGGAGGGAAAAGGGGAGCACGATCCCACCCCACTAACACCAGGGGCAATGCTGCCAGGAGAAAAACATTTCCAGCTCAACTGTTTGTGTGACAAAGCTGTGATTGCCATTCAGGACATTTAAAAGCCATAAATCAAAGCATCTCCAGTAGAACAAGAGCTGATCGAGATCAAGCGTTCCAAACACACACCATGGTAAGCTGAAGTGGCTCTAGTGCCTGCCTAAAGCCATCTTACCAAAGCCAGCACACAGCTGCATTTTCTTTCAAAATACTACTGCAGCCTTTTAAGAGAGAGGGGGAAAAAATCTAAATTCTGGCAGCGGGGAATATTTCACAAATCATATATGCTTTGGCATCCAGCCCTTCAAGCCAGGGGCCTTTCCTCACAGGCTTTGCTGGGAGAGATCCACCCACCTCAAGTGGGATTAATTAAAAGAGGCATGTATCATGCAAATAGTTTCTGTTTCCTTATAGAAATATTCAGAGCACATAACCCAAACCAGCTTTAGAATCAGAGCGAAGCAAGGAAGAAAATTATTTCCTGCTCCCCTCACCCTTTTCCTTTCCCTGTACAGTAAAGCAAGGACCACTGAGAAAATGCTGAGAGCTCACTATGTCTGCACAACTCCTTTGATTAAACGCTAATGACGTGGAGGGAAAAGAAGGATTTTTTTCAAGGCAGGGGCTGTATCTCACTATAAGGTACCCAGTTCTCCAAACCAAACGTGTGGTCAGCCGCTCGTTGGAAAAGGACAGTCCAAGTCTCACCCCTGAAAATGATAATTTTCTCTTAAGGCAGGACAGGAGAAAACAGAAAGCTTGTGCTTCTTCACCGCGTCAGGGTTTTCAGCTCCATGTGACGCTGATGGGGCCACAAGTAAAAGCTCCTTCAGACAGCTAGATGAACTTTAAAAACACAACTTTCCTCTCAGGGAGCTACACTATTGCCCTAGATAGGAGAGATCCTGACACCTCAAGGAATCGTCGTGGAAAATGCTGGTGGGGCAGTCAGAGCGCAGAGCCCCAGCTCAAAAATAAGTCACAGAGAAAGCTCAAGTTTCCACAAGAACTCTTCCTCAAAACTATTTTGTTTTCCCTTTTAATATCTCAGACCTATTTTCTGAGTCAATTTCCTATGATCCTGCAAAGGCTGTTATTAAAACCAGACCGAGCGTAGCAGAAATTCCAGGGCTCAAAAGCAACGTTTAATAGGCGCAGGAGCTGGCCGCACCGTCCCCCTCAGGTGATTTTCCCTGCAGCCCCTTCCCTGGGATTTCCTCTCTCAGAGTTTAGTCAGCAGGAGAAACCTGAAGTTTCAGCAAAACGGCAAACCCTTCCTTCATTCTTAAGCAGCTGAGATTTTTATTTTTTTTTAATGTCTGAGGCTTTCATAGCTCTAAAAAAAAGATAACTAGGACCCAGTCCAGAAGATGTGTATTGCAGATATTTTTTCCACAAAAATGTCAGGCACTCATACGTTCAATTATATACCCAGCTACAGCATTTTAAAACCACTGACCTCCTTTTATCAGCCACCGCTTTGCCTGCCACCAGTGGCAGTCCCAAACCGAGCTGCTCACCGGCTGCTTCCCCAAGTGTCTTTTTTGTGTTAGAAAACTCCTTTCTGGTCTCTATCCTACCTACCACTTACTTCAGCATCAAAAAGATTATCGTCAGCCACGCTCTGGGCAAGCCATCCCAGGACAGCAGCGCTCATGCACAGTCACAGCCAGACAGGACAGATGGAGGGGACATGCTCATGGCAAGCCGAGACGCCAGGGAGCTATGGTTCTCTCCAGCAGTACAACTGACAAAACGCTGGACCTCATTTCTGCATGTAGTATGTGATTTATCCCCTGATGGCACAGGGGACACACTGGGTCCAGTGCCCTTCAGCTCAGTGCTGGGCTCTCCCAGTGAGGGGATGCTGCTAGGACCCCCGCCCTTAGCACCAAGCCTGCTACCCAGAAAGGCAATGCTGGGTTTCCCCCCCACATGGCAAGCTACGGGACAGCCATGAAGGTGAACGAGAGCATTGTGTGGTTGGGCACTGATGTGATAATGCCCTTTTCACACCAAATATATAAAAATACTTCATTCCTTTGATAGGCCTCATTTATTTATTCTTCTTACTATAAAGGGTCAGTGCGTTAGAAACGCTGAGCCTCAAACTGAAGTTACTGACAACTACAACAGATCTATTTAAAAGACAGGTTTTCTCCAAAAATTCTCTTCTCGATTACTGTATGTAAAATTGAAAATGTGCACATTTGCTTTTCGTTTCTAATTAACTGTTTTTTTGTTGAGTTTTTTTTTTTGCAGACTGTGACTAATTTGAATGTAACAGTTAATTTATTAAAAATGGAGAAACCTCTTTGCTCCAATATTGCCTAATCAGCCCATGCCTCTCAGAATTTAGGAAGTTATCGAAGACCTCAGAAAAAGAGGCTTTCATATATATGTATCTAAATATATCTATCAGTGGTTATGTGTATTATGTCATTGTGAAAATACATATTTAGGACATCTCATTCATATAACTTACAAAAAAAGCAGTTAATGCCACACAGAATTATTAAATATGGAAAGCTACTTTAGAAAGTACTGATAAATGGAAAGCCCTGGGAAGGAAGGGAAACAACGTGGCAATGAAAATCCTGTTCCTTAACTAATTGTTTTGTACTATATGATCTACACTGTTAGCCAACTATGGACTATTTTCAACTGGCTGTAAATTACTTGCCTTGTGGAATAAGAACCAGACTCCTATCAGTTTGCTCCACTGGTTCTACAAGGATCGCTCTTGTTCTCTCCCAGAAAAGCCATAACTTCTTCTGGTGAGGACTCAGAAGTGAGTCGGTGTGCCCCTGCCCATCTTCTGACAGGAGACAGGTGACTTCAGCACACAAGCAGAACAGGGGTTCTTAATGTAAAAAAATCTAGTGTCTTCAGACTGACCAGAATTATTATTTTTTTCCCCCCAGGAAAAAACTTATCTTTTCAAAAAGTCATATTTGTGCTAAAAAATGGTTCCTTAAAATGCCTCTGACCCTCTGCAGGGGATGCCCGGCTTTGCTTTGTTACAAGACATCCTCATCAACAGCGCCTGGCCTTCCAACACCATGCAGAATGTGTCCGTTATGCTCGAGGGAGAGAACCATGCCCGGCACCAGGAAGATGAGACACCTTACCTTGGGACACTGGGAGGAGCCCGGGTCGGCCGGGAGGGAACCTGGGGGGGTCCCCCAAGGGCTTCACCACCACTGGGAAAGGGCGGCAGTGGTCCTGGGCGGAACGGGACCGGGGGAGCCCCCGACTGAGGGCCTGGAGATGGGATTGCAGGAGCGGGTCCTCGGCCAGATAAAGGTCTGGTCGGGGGGTTGTTTAATGTAGGTCTCCTCTGCGCTGAGGGACTCGGAGGGGGTGACCTAGTGAAATATCAGAGATTTAAGAAGTTCAGTAAGGTGGGTTTTGTGGTTTTGGGGTTGGTTTTTTTTTTATTTAAAATAAATTATTTTTTAAACAAAATTTAAAACCTTTGTTATGCCTATGACAATTGTTTTTTCTCGGCATTTCCCTTTGCTGTCAGTGCCAGAGTGTCACACACATTTAAATGTCACCCGTTTCCCACAGACAGCATGCTTTGCAATAGTCAGAAATAAACATACAAGCAAAAAGGTAAACATGATGGATTTTAATATTAGAGTTCTAATAATGTTCTGTTAAGTGGATTTTCTAGGACACGGAGCCCGAGATACTGCATTACTATAACAGCTTGCCAGAAGAGGCTTTGTGGGTGCGTAATTGGGGCAACAGAAGCAGCTGCCATCTGAAGCATCAGGCAAGCGGTAAATCCACTGGATGGTCTTCTACAAGGCAAATACTCCGCATGGTGCTCACATACGTATCCACAGAACATGCATGTGTGGGAAAATGTTTTGATTTCCTTTACGAATGTCATTAAAGACCTGGAGGAGCATCTGCCCAAAAAGACAGGCGGGGGGAGCCAGTGATGCTGGCAATGTCTGTCTGTCCTAAATTTTGCTGCAATATGCTGGCAATGTCTGCCCATCCTAAATTTCGTTGCAATATGGATTTGAGGATCCTTACCTGCGGGCATGCTGAAGCCAAGAGTCATCTACAGGCGGGGGTGCGGGGGTTGAGACGGTGCTGGTGCTAATGTCGCCGATGATCGCTAGGGCTTCCTTTAGGGCTTGGTACATGCGGAGCATTTCATCTCGCCTCTGCGCCTGTTCAGCTGACTCCTCCATCAGAGTATTTTGGTCCTCGGAAGAGTACAAGTGAGCCAGGAGCTCTGCGTTGATAAATTCTTTTACCTGTTTCATCAGACAAAAAAACCAAACACACCACACACCAAACAAATAAACAAAAACCCCTACTGAAAATGCACTACTGAACAAATACAGCATAAGATCCATGGAACCAGGAGATAGCTCGATTTCATCAGTTTCTCCTGCCACCTTACATCAGTTCTGCCGGTCACGCAGTTTGTGTTCGGTCAGATCAGGGACTACAAAGTGCTGACCCCTGGGCTGACGGTGCAGCAGCCTGAGGTCTAGCTGTGCGGCCCAAGGAAAGGCTGGCACATGCGGCTGGGCAGAGCGGCTGGAAAAGGACAGGCTGGACCTTTTGGTAGCTGCCCGCACACAGATGGGCTTCACACGATTACGAAGCCATGTTCCAAGACAAGGATTCACATGCCAGGCTGAGATGGGTTTGTGTGGTCGCTCCACTGTGGCCTTTTTGTGGTCTGGCTTTGAAACACTGGGTAAGGTTGGATAACTCTGGGCTACGTCTCTGAGGTGACACCTACGTTTACAGCTGATTTCAAACAGGCTTCCCAACAGCTCCCAGGAGCCAGCTGGAATTTTGGTCCCATTCTAAACGGCTGATGGAGAGGTAAATGGCAGCCATGAGCCATACCATCAGACACTAAGTTCCCCTGGGAACTGGAATTTTCAGGTTTTATAACATCTCTGTCAATTATTTCCTTAGCAACCCTTTACCGTACTGTAGATGGTGTTTTTCATCTTCAACAATTTTCTCAGATTCTAAATACCCCATCCACATGCATTAGAAAGAAGTCTCCAAGCAATCTAATATACTGCATTGATTTCCAGCTACGCCAGCCCTGGTGATGGAAACCTGAGCCACATTAACAGAGAGAAAAAGCCACAGGTACTCTGATTAAACAAGACTGTGGTAAACAGACCAACTGCTGACCTACTAAATCCTTGCAGCTGAGACTTTCGTTGCTGTTCTGATCTCCCTCTCATCTGGCTTTTTGCTCTACAAAGCTTTTTTGAGCTGGAGATACTGACGGCGATACATTCCCGAGATTCTGATTACACAAACCTGAGCTCCCTTTGCCCAGGGGCTTGTGCTGGTTTAGTAACGTTGATTTAAATCCTGACAGGTAGGCTAAAGCGATGTTTGTGTTCAGACAAGGTCAGTAAGAGCAAGCAAACTGCACAGGCATGGGACCCTTTATGGTCACCTAGCAATGAGACAAGGCACCCAGGACAGACCTTGCAGGGAAACAAAACCATATTGCCTGGGCTTGGCTGTCATTTCCCATTCACGTATGACAGGAGATGCACAAATTCTTAGCAAAGCCTGCAAAAATTTTCCATGAGTCTCATGCTGTTTTCCAGTAGATGGTACTGATCAAGAGCCAGAGTACACTACTTTCCCCATGACTGCCAAAAACTCCACATTAAAAACAGATATCACAGTTAAACAGCATCACATTCTACTCAATGAAATGAATGTTTTAATGGCATCACTTCAAAAAAAGAAGAAGAAGTCGTCCTAAAATTAGATTAAGGCCAGAGCTGATTGTAAAAGCATTGTTAAACCACAAATATCTGTTTGAAAAAAATCAGCCTGTGACAATTATCATGAGAGATCCCTGTTTGCCACTAGCAGGAGACTCGAGTAACTCCCTGAACCCTTCTGGAAGGGAAGGACGGTTTTTGGATCAACCTCCTGCCATCGGGCACACCATACTAGACAGAGGAAGACCTTCCATA
The DNA here is from genome assembly GCF_015220075.1 of Falco rusticolus. NCBI lineage: Eukaryota > Metazoa > Chordata > Aves > Falconiformes > Falconidae > Falco > Falco rusticolus. Next base: position 26,762,063 of record NC_051197.1, read on the forward strand.
ACAGCCACTTTCTCCAGCTTGGAAAAGAAAGGGAAAGTGACACTCACACCTTTGCTCCTTTCTAGAAAACAGAAAGACTCCCAGGAATGTTTGAAAACATTTTCCTTCACAGACATCAGACCTGCAGTCAAAGCTGAGCCACGGCAAGCATCCAAAATGCCAACGCCACAACGCCTGCCCCGTCACTCCAAAGTGGGGTACGATGGGCTTGCGAGCCCACCCATCAGCGGGCAGCCCACGACAGCCAGCATGGCCTCCAATGCACACACAAACCATTCCTTAATGCTGTTTGCTACGAACAACTGCTTTGGAGTTTTTCTGCTCAGCTGAGCCTAGTATCAGCACTGCTTACAGAGGATACGCTGTCTACCGTAAGACCACCCCTCGTGTATAATCTGCGACAGCCCGGCACGAGGAAATACAAATTCTGAAGTGCGTGTTTTGTTTGTGCATGTTTGAGTTGCTAATGGTAATTCAATGCAGTTCTGTGTGGTAAATGTATTTTCTTTTAAGGTAATCAGCATCCACCCTGAGGGAGGAATGAGGGACGCATCTGGAATGCAATGATCCAGGCTTAGGCCTCAGAATGTGCTCAGGGACAGCATCTAATTATTCCTTATACACTGAGTTTGAATCCAATACTTCCCTCGAATTGTAAGTGCTCACTTACAGGCCCACAAAGTGGAAAAGAAGTTCTAGGACTTGGGAGGTCACAATTGTCATGGAAACAAACTCCTTGAGATCCATTTGTTTCCAGAGTTTTGGAGGCCACGTGATGGTGCAGCAGAAAGTACAGAATATACTCATTAAGGCGGAGAGGGGGTGCTTTCCCTGAACTCCTGGTGGATGGGTTGGACCTCTGAAGGCTCCAAGGAACACAGACACACAACTGAACAGAACTCATCGTCCCTCACGGCTCCACCACTTTCCAGGCCTCTGCACAACCTTTTGGCATGGCTCAGCAGTCTCCATTTAAGCATTTCTCTCTCTTTTCAATAGCGCTGTTTTAAAAATATATTGGTATTTTAGCTGTTGTTCTTACTGTGGCAACTTACTGCCTGTGCTGCATGGAAACAAGTGCATTAATGCTTCTAGGCTCAGTCTTCACGGTCCTTTAAGGTATTTTGATTCTTTGCCACAAATTTACATTCTAGGATCGAGGTGTAGGTCTTGGCTCACTTGCAAGCCCAAGCACGGCTAAGGGCTAGGAGGTCACCTGAAAGGCAGATGATGTTTTCAGTGTGTCAGTTCTGTGTGCCACGGTCAGCCAGCACGGCAGACCTTACCAATGTAACTAACGGTCGATGGGATTGAAAGTACAAAATCATATAGTATTCTGCTTCTGAGTAAAGCACACACTTCAGAGACCCTTAAACTATTCCATATGAGGAGGTGAGTGGCAGAAGTTTAATGTAAACTTTCAAAAGGTACTGCTCACCAAGCTGCCATACATGAAATGAGAGCTAAACCCCAGCCCTTTCAAAAGTCAAGGCAGCAAGTTGCTAGCTGTGATGTGGGAAGAGCAGAGGACATGCCCACCCTTGTAAAGTCTAGAGTGTGGCTTATTTCAGGAAAAAAAGGGCAGTTGCATTGATCCCATGCTCTTTTGTAAAATCTCACCCAAGGCTACAGCATCATTTGGAGCCTGACTCCCCTAAACCTAAAGTTAACGCGATATCTCTTGCCCTGATGCAGAAATTCTGCTGGTATTATAGGTACCAGGAATTGCATTGAGGTTTCCCGTCTGACCACCTAACTCGTAAGTGCAACACAACTCTCCAAGGCTAATGAAATCCACCAGACAAAGGCTAGAGGTGGCTCTGAGTCAAAAGTGAATGCTACCTTCTAACTGGATTTGCCTTATAGCAATCGTATTTGGAAAGACTAGTTAGTTTGATGCCCTCACAGAAAAGGTGCTGCTGCCCATAACCAACGGGAGCTGTGCTCTCCGTTATTAATTTACGTGGCAGCAGTGGCACTAATATTTAAGCTCAGTTTTCAACCAGGCACGTTCAGAACTCTGCCAGGAAGCAAAGCCTGAGGTCCTAGCGCAGTGGAAAAACAATGGTATCTCAAAGCCATTTCTTTAACCAAATAATCTTCAGATCAAAGACACACACACATGAAATCAACTAACCACATCTGCTTATCTAAACAACAGTATCCAAGGCTCCTAGATTTATTCCTTGAAAATGTTAACCTGCAAATAGAGAGAAACCCGAATAAAATAAGAACTGCTTTAAGAAACCATGACAGAGGGCTACAGATTGAAAAATGAATGAAGCACAACTTTGCTCTGCTGCCCTCACAAACTGGCTAGATGGAGCCCCCACCTCCCTTCTCCTGTTATACCAAAAGTAAGGGTGGGGGGCAGGAAATAAATAAAAAGGTTTACCATTAAATCACTCTGATTAAGATGTAAATTAATTCAATCTTTAGCATTTTGGAATAAGCACTTAAGTCAGTATGCCAGCCTTTGAGAAGGTTGCAGAACCTCCTACTACTATGGAAGATTGGAATATTTTGTCTAAGAGCGTGCCATGTATGGGAGCGTGTTCTTCTCTTCAGTACGTGCTGCTGTTCTTATATTCAAGAAGTGTGTTTGAGGGTAAGAGATTTGACAGACACATTAAAATAATTCAGAACCCTGGCTGCTACTTACATTATTGATCATCAGATGCATGATTGTTTTTGGTATCAAATCTCGGATACACTTGTTGATAATAGACATGTAGGAGTCCACAAGATTTCGAATTGTCTCCACCTGTCTTTCCAGCTGGGGGTCCATTGAAAAGTTGTCTGCTTGGCCATTCTCATCGTTTTCAGTCTACACAGAAGAAAAAACAAGAAAAGTCAGTCTTTCAGGCTGCAGTAAACTCGAATTACAGTGGGGAAAACCCTTGGACTTAAACTGTAGTAATCCAGCAATGTAACTCATACAAAGAATGTCTGGAGGTTAAAATATGAACTACTGGCCTGTTCAACATCGGTGCTTAGTGTCATGAAATTTGGACCTTTTAAGGTTAATGCAGTACGAGTTGCAAGACCGTTCTCACAAAGTCCGTTATATATTTCCACAGAAGTCTGTAATTTTAAATTAAAGAAACTTTTCAGACAGAGATGTGTGGTAGTAAACGAAACCCCAAGAAATTATCTCCGATCACTTACTGCAGTACTTATTATCAAATCTCTTACCCTTCTGATTCAGCCAGGTTGACCCAAGTGAGAAAGCAGCACCACGAGTCTGGATTTTTAATTTTACCCTCCTACATGTAAAAAATTTCCTTTTTATTTAAGGCTGACTCAGTTGCAACAAATCCTACAGTTCAGCCTCCAACTTCTTAGATGTGAATAGCACCTATATAAACAACGGATTTATGAAGGATAACAGCAGAAGCATCATTGGTTCCAGTGCTTAAGGCTCAACATAACATAGGCTGGATTATATATTAGAGGTCTCTTTTTCATTGCACAGAAAAAAACCTTCCTTGTATGTAAACAGCTGACCTAATTAAAAAAAATACCAGGAACTTTAACTGGAAGCTAAAAGGTATGTACTTTGCTTCGGTTTGGCCTGTATAAATATAAGAAAACCTAAAAAAAGAATAGTAGACTTTTGGTGAAAATCAAAGTGCTTGCTGAGGCTCAAAGATGCCAGAAGAACGGAATTTCAACCTGGGAAGTACAAAGTCCTTTCCCCAGACTGCAGCATACAATATTTCTCCTTGAAAATGACCACCAAAGCCGTATTAGCATGAGCTACAAAATCTAAACCTGTTCTGTTGGTACCTAGAAGCATAACACACTCCATGCACAGCACAGTGTTTAGCTAAAATTTGCACATCACTAGTGCTTTACGATTCCCGGAGCAGTTGAAATTAGTAGCTAACCCATTAATGAAAGACCGTGAGAGCTAGATATGCAAACATGTCACCAAAGAGGCTTCTCCCTGCGTGGAATGCATCCTTGCTGGGCCAGAAAGAGATCTGAATTCCATCTCCCAAGGTGGGCTTCTGCCCATGCAGCATTGGCAGGTAGACTGCTTCGGATTTACGCCTCGTAAACTACGGCATGGTCAGCCCAGCCTAAATGAAATGGCGATGGTTGTGATTTGTTAAGAAATAAGTTCCCATATAGCATTTACAAAAAAAACCTAGGCGTTTGTAACAGAAGTTTCAAAAGTTCAGATGGTTTTTCATCACAGACAAATTACTGAAAAAACAGCTAATCTGTAAAAATAATTTGCAGTGCTTCCTAAAAACCTTGGGACTGTGGAGGATACTGAAAGAAGTCTTGATGAAAATAGTGTTTTCAATTCTGTAACACCAGTAGACACACTACCCTATAAACCTTAATCATTTTGCTCATAAACTGCGCATGCCAAAAAGTCACAGCACGCAGATTATTTTCCTTAGCCTCCATGTCTGAAAAGAAACTAACTGTAATTTTCCCTGTGAAACAGCAAATAAATGGAAAATCATACATCTAGCATATATCCACAGATTTTAGCCAAGTAACTGCAAACCAAAAAAATGCTCCCTTTGCAGCTCCCCTTGCTTTTGACTTCTATTCTCTTCCTTTCCTTCTTTGCTGTCTATATAAAGTGCAGTTTGTCAATGTTATTTATTTTTTTTTCTCTCTCCCCCCCCCCCCCCCCCCATTTAAATTACAGATGGCAGTAAGATTCTTAGCTGGCTAAGCAGCAAAGTGACAGATGTTTATCATTATCCTCATCAGGAGAATGTAAAGTAAAAATAGTAATTTGTCTCTGATCTTTAAGGCAAAGGGTAATAGTCTCTTGTTTGAAATTGTAACAGAGCTGACTTCATACTGTTGATTTATTTTCTCTGAAATCAAAAAAGATCAATCTTTCATGAGTTTACAGTAATTTATTATGAAAGCTTCTGGCCATAGTATTCTTAATGATCTGATGTCTCAACTGAAGGCTTTTCATGCCAGAAACCATCTTGTTTGCATCGCATCATGCACATGGCAATCTGCTCCTAACAGATCTCCGTGCCCTCCAGCACCTACAAGCGCCATCAGGCTTTCCTCTGTAAGCCCCCTTTGCCATGGGCATCTGAGAGCAGCACCTGAAAGTAGGGCTGCCTGGGAAAGCCGGGCATCGCAGCAAGGCAGAGGTTACTCAGACCCTATTCCAGCCCCGTGTCATGCCGGCAGAACGGCTGGTTTGCTCACCGAGCACCACGGTGGCTCCAGCTTGGACGCCAGCCAGCCCCCAGCCTGAGTCCCTGCCACCCAGCGCTCTAGAAAGGCTCTGGCAAGTCTGTTGCAATGAACAAACCCAAAGCAGAACACGTAAGAAACCCCTCTCTGACCGCTGTCGAACAGAACGTCCATGCTGAACAGAAAAGGAGAACGAAGAAAGTGGAAACAGGTTTCTGCACCTCCTTTCCCAACAGCCAAGGCAGCCACAGTCCCCTTCCAGGGCTCCTCATCCTCCAGCCAGAGCTTGCTACTTCCAATAGCAAGTGTTAAGTGACAGCACATGAACTGGGCTAAGTATTCGTTCAGTTGGCTCTTGCTTAATACTGCTATTAATTGTTGACAGGGACGGAATATTATTACTTCAAACACACACAACTGCAGCTACTTGAGGGACTTTCGTAAGCCCCCAACAAAGAAACTATGGAAGAACCTAGAGCACTAAAAACCAGGTAAAGAAAATCAGATTCCTCTTGGAAAACTCAAATTCAGAATATCTGATGAAAATACACTAAAGCTACAGAAAAGCAATAAGTGAAAAAACCAGGGATGATAGGAAGGTAACACGGAAGCGGGGATGTTCCTTCCGTTTATACACACATACACATGGCCACAGAGGTCAGGTCCTTCCCTTCTACTTTCTCTGTGCTTTAGAAGAATGCAAATAATACCCATTTCTTGCGCTCTGCAGGGGTCTCGCCTGTCCTTGGTAAGCTGCTTTGTGATCCCTGCGTGGGAAGGTGCTAGCGAAACACCGAGTATGCATCATCGCTCCCCTTCTGCCTTCCCTGCCTTTCGGTACCTTCCGCACACAAATGTATTAAGGATTAACTAAAGTGTCAGACAAGGGAAGACTAAAGAACTGCATGCCAAATCCAAACCACTTAAGTTTGTGGGAATTTTACTGCTGGCTGCAGTGGGAACACGATTTCACCCTACGCATGCATTTCTACCGGAAAAGTTATTGGTCTTCTGAAGACTGTAAACCCTCTGCTGCTACAGGATGGATTTAGTGTAGTACAAACGGAGGGAGGCACGAGGAATTGTGTGCAATCCAGGAAAAAAAAAAAAAAAAAAAAAAGAAGAAAAAAAAAGGAATATTACCTCCAAATATCAGGGTAATAATTTTCCTGATTGTGGGAACTATAAGCATGTTGAAGAGTGTCCAATAAAAAAAATAAGGAAAAGTGGTTCCTTTTGAAATTCACAGCAACACTGGGTAACATACTGAAAACAGTTCTGAGCCGGCCACACAGAGAGCGCAATACTTCTAATTTCCATGATTTCATTACATTCAGGGCAGCTGCCAGCATATTTAAGAATGTCTTGTATAACATTCCTGATGTCAGTTCCAAGAAGGAGCATTTGTCTAGCATTTTCATTAAAGCAGTGTATCAACCAATTTTCGGTAATCAAAAAGGCATTCTGTTAAAAAATGACTGGGAGGAAGCAAGCTGGAAGGTGACTGACGAAAGGGTAAAAGTCAAAGCAGCAGTGAAGCGATACTCTATGTGCTAAGAAGTCAGTCCATGGCTGCAGAAAGAAACAAATCATTTAAAAGCTGCTTACGGATCTTTAATTTACAGATGTGAGCTCATAACAGCCACCACCACCTGAAAATTAATTATTCCCTCCAGATCATGTTTACATTTTAATTCACAGCTGCTGAAGATATAATCTATTTTATTCCTTCCTGTCCAAGTCAGGCTTTTCTCTGATGCACCAATGCTCAGCACATTGTGGTTGTCCTGAACCCCCCTGCTTTTCCCTAAATCTTGTTCTTGATATTCCCTCTTCCCTGCAGTTTGATGTGGGATATGTAATTTTGCTAAGACACTCTCAGCCATACACAGCGTGCCTGTTGCCAGAGGACTGCTGAAACCACGCGATGGCTTCACACAGCGAGGTTTTCTTACTGGAAAGGAACCACAAGTAAATGACAATACATTACTTTTGTGTATTTACAACAAAGCAAGCAGCAGAAAAAGAACATTTCCCGGGTAGCTTGGAAGCTGTCCTTTTCCCTCACAGAGGATGACTTTGCCACTCTCTTCCATGCTTTCAGCATCTCCTGACTTTGTACTGCTGTTGCCTTTCCCGAGCCACCCACAGGCTGCCCCTTGCAGCTACTACGCTTGCAGCAGCAGCCTCGAACCGCTCTAAGCAGAGGCTGTGACCTGGCTTTCCCCTACGCGATCCCTCTCGCTTCGTAACAACCTGGAAGAAAGACACAGCCTCGCTCAAATGAATGCAAAAGTATTTAACTCTGGATTAGCTTAAACAATTGCCTGCTCAGATTTTTCTCTGTGGTTACGGACACGGGACGGTACAAACCATTAGCTAAAACAGTCTACAGAATCCACACACTGCTCCCCAGATATTTACACAGCTTTAATGAGCCCAAACGTTCAAAATCCATGTCAGGCTCTTGCTGTCTTCTTCAATCAAGGAGCTGGTTTGGAACTATGCAACTGCAAGGCACGATGCATTACCAGAGCTCCAACACATTGGGAGTTACTTTTGTCTTACGGTTCTTAAAAGGTTGACAACTAATCAAGCCAAATCAATGCAACCTTCTTTCAGAGCAGGGATTCCGATCTTACGGGTAAGGTATTAACATTAGAAGCCACATATTCCAGACTTCAGTAAAGCTTTGTGACACAATCTCAAGTGACATTGTCATTAAGGGAAGTGTGCCCTCCCTGCCGTCACTGGTTGGATCCTCATTTCCATAGAAAAGCTGTCCATGGCTCACTGTCCAACTGGAAAACTCTTATCAAGGGGACTTTCATATGGGCTGTATTTTTTAACGTGTTTATTAGCGCCTTAATGCTCAGGATGGTGGATTACAGCCTGCGATTATTACATTTACAGATGAGGAGAAACTGGAAGGGGATGTGACTACATTAGATGACAGGACCAGCATTCACAATAATCTGGAAAAACTGTTTAAAAATCTAGATGAAATTCATTATGAATATAAAATATTTGACTCAGGCAGGAATAAATCAGTTATAAAGGTACAGCATGAGCACGGCCACCGAAGGAGCGGTTTGGCAGAACAGGAACTTGCCTGCAGTGCCTACAAACACAGTATGAGCCAACAACACCTTGCCAGTAGGAAACCAGTACAAGAACCGTGCACCCAGTTCTGGTTATCACACTACCAGAGATTTGTGGCACATTTTGAGAGTGTTCAGAGGAAACAGTTGCAGATGATGTTCAGGGCTCTGTAAAATATTATCTGAAAGGAAAAGCTAAGATCAGTCGGGACTGATGAGTTCAAAAGAAACCACCTGTGACAGGGGAGAGATGAGTGTCTTTGCAGCTAAGAAAAGATGTCAAACGAATATCTGGGAAGTGCCATATGGCAAGAACAGTGAAGCACAGAAATAGATGAACTAGGAAAGGTGCAGAATCGCCTCCAGAGATTAGACCAACATCCCTCAGAAATGGCTATGTACAGAGAACCTGTCTTGAGGCAGGGGAAAGGACCAGACAACCCCTTGCAGCCCTCCCATCCAGTGGGTGATGCTAGGTGCAAAGCAGCCTGAAATTATGAAAAATTTGCAGAAAACTGCAACAAGAAAAGGCATTTCTGAAAATAATAATAATAAAAAGACAGTATCTTCTACTTTTCTTTTTGTTCTATGCAAAAATTAAGTAAAAAATAAAACACTGCTGTGAATAGCCATCTCCCCTCAAAGAATCTGTACTCCAATTTCACCATGTGCTGCCATGTACATCTCTCACACAAAGGACTTTTACATAACCCTCCCTGCGCTGCACGTTTTGATTCAGGGCCAACAGCTGCTCCATGCCTTTCAGAACAGACTGCTGGACAAGCAAAAGCAGAAAGAGGCTGGCATAAGGAAAACAGCACCTTTGTTTATAAAACAAATACTACTTTGGAATTTGCAAACTTTTCAGTCAAAGAATTTCCTTGTCATAACAACACGTGAAGTGCCCCATACTTATAAGAGCACATTAGAAAAAAAAATAATCTAGGATATGACATACTATTGGCGTGATATTTGCCATTATTGCAGCATAAGAGGAGGTCAATGGATATTGGGAAGCCTCAAATAGTGGTGAGTTACCCTGGAATCCAAGTCATGATGGTGAAGATTCAAAGCGTGAGGATTAGCCCTGATGATGTTCAGGTCAGAACTTCTTGTGCGTTTATTACGAAATGCATGAAACACGTTCCGAGAGACAACAGCCTGAGCCAGCAGTCGGCATTAACGGCGAAGGGAACAGGCTCATTTGCTGTGAGAGGAGGTAATCGGTGGGTGGAGGCATCGACCCGACGGCCAAGGATTAAAGCTACTGCCTGCGGTATGCAGCTCCCCAAAGGAAAACAAGAAGAAGGTTTGGAGCTTCTACCAAAGACAATGAAACTGGAAAGCAGGAGAATTAGTCGTCCACGATGCTGATCAGAGAAGTATTAAAGAGTCATCGCACACTGAAGTAACACCTTGTCTTTCATCTCTGTTATTCACCTTCTTACCGAAACCATTTTTTGAAGAATTGTTGGCAGAACTGATCACTAGTGAAGACTTTTACTTAGCAGTAACCACGCAGGAGAGGGTCATTAAAAAAATTGTCCTTATTCCGGCAACAGTGCACAAGGCTTGGCTGAAGGATCCCTTTAGGGACACGGAATTGTCCTATTTTATGACATTAAAATGGGGCAAGGAAGTGCTGAGTGCACGGGCAGTGGCCTGGTGAAGGCAAATCTCAGAAAACACCTTATGTTTTTTTACATGTCTATGTGTGTGATAGGAGTTACACATTTTTCACAGAACCTGATCATTTTAGAGGTAGGCACCCAGGAGAAAGAATAAAAATTGCAATTCTGTTTTTTCTAGATCCTGTACTGAACTCCTCCTATGCCATGGTCCCCCTTCACCTCTTCCAGCTGAGATGGTAACTTCTGAGTACTTACCAGCCTGGTTCAAGGAGCTGTGAGTATGGGAGGAGCAGGGCAGTGTGTGCACGTGTGCCTGTGGGGAGGAACTGGCGCGGAGGCGGCTGCGCAGTGGGGGAGCTCTGTACAGCGTCCAGTGCTGGGGCGCTGTAAATTACAGCCCTGTCTTTTATTTTTAGTTGATCTAATGCAATGTGTCACCTATAACTGCACTCTTTTCCATAATTAATGACGTCTAGGAAAATATTCTGAAATTCTCCTCTGATAAGCACCCAGACAAACTTGATGTTTCCTCTCCGAGACGCATAAGAGGACGTTAAACTGTTTTCACCCCCACATCCCTCGAGCCATGAGAAGTACCAGATCCGTCTCTGCTGGGCCAGACTAAGCCCTGGTTCACCACAAACTCAGTGCAGGACCGACAAATGATCGCCACAGTAAATGATGCAAATAAGAAATGTCAGCATGTTCCAAAATTCCTCACTTAATCTTATTGCCAGTTGTATAGTCTGGATAATCAGTAAATAAATCCCTCTAACTTTGCTCAAATCCTTAGGGGCCGAATACACAGAGAGCACTTTCTAATTCATTCTCATTAACCTTCCCAGCTCTAAACAAAGTAATTTCCTACTTTTCTTAGCATCTGATTTTTCCACTGGCCTCTGCAACACCTGATTTAGCAGCAGTGATTTCTCACTTGTGATTTCTGTTTCGAACTGGCATTGTTCTTTCTCCTCACACATATGCTCGCTGGAACAGCACGAATCAGCAAGATTTAAAACCTCCCATTCTCAAGTTTGAAGCCCCTAAAGGGAAATTGCAGTTGTGATGCCAAGGAACACAGTCGTACGTTATTTGACTTTTCCTCGGCCAGGCTGACAGCAGAGGGGGAGGGAGGAAGGAAGGAAAGGGGAAGGCAGAAGAAGATGGCATTTTAATAGCACCCACACTGATTTTACACAGTTGGAACCCTGTGCTCCGAAGCAGCATCGTTTCCTCTCCCTTTTGCCTCGCATTCAGTCAACGCTGCTGAGCCAGGCTCTATGGGAAGGATTCTCAATCTTTTTCTCCCAGTGTGGACTGCATCTCAGTACAGAAATCTGTCTTGTGGACACCTCCCCCCGCAGGCTAGCTGGCCAGCCCACCCTTTATCCCCACTTTTGACCGACCATTACCCACTCAAGTCTGGCCCAGACCACCCCACCCGCATCCCAGATGTGACTAAATGAGCCAACATTCCTGCCAGGACAAGATGGAATATCCCCCCACCTTTTGCCCCCGTTTCATAGTCTCCGTAGCACCTACCCGCAGCCATTGCTGACCTGAAAAAAACATTAGTAACAGGAATGTATTTAATCCAATTTAGCAAGTGGACATACAAGAACCACCAGCATCTTATGGAGGACTAATTTGCCTTGCCCAGGTGTTAGTCATATGCCAAACATATCTTGGCTTGAGTTCTTGTCAAAACATTTCAGTTGATTATTCAGGTCCTAAGACTCAGAGCTCTTGTGCACTTTCATGGGCTTTCCCTAAGGCCTCCGGCAGGCAGTGACAGTGGTCTACAAATTCTGGCAGGAATCTGTACCCCAGTGAAGTGTCAATGATCACCACCATCCATGCTCCCCATTCAAGAACTCCTTCAACTCTGCAAGGAAAAATTTGAGCTGCAACATTCCTGTAGCAGAAAAGACTCCAAACAGATCAGAAGAGGAATTTGAAAACACAGAGCTTTACTGAAGTATAACAACTATTGATAAACAAAAGAAAATCACCCATCCAGGAGCATTTTGGATTCATGCCCCAAGAACAGAAATTGAAAATTATTGGGTAAAATTATTTTCAGGGAAAGAAATGAGTTGTGAGCAACTATGCTGCTCATAACTCCGAACCAAATGAAATGAAATGTGATGCTGCTTTATGACATGGCTTCCATTTTGTATAACTATGCCAAAACCCTTCTAAGTATTCTACAAAACCAGTAGAAAATGAAAGCTTTTTGGTTTTTCCCCTCCCTAAAATAAAAGAAAATTGTATTGAAGAGACAGGGAGATTCTGTTAAGTTAATACACGTGTCTGTAAGCAAACAACGTAAACACTTCATGTTATAAGACCACACGCTTGTTGGCACAAACCAAGACGGAACTATAAAGTTTAAACCTTAAGTCACGCTGAGCTCCTCTCTGGGGGCAGTTAAAGGACATCGCCGACAGGCACCCTACCCGGGGTGCACGCAGACTCAGTACGGAGGTTACCCCAGCAGTTAAGGTCACCCAGCTTTATTGTTGCCACAAACATCCCCAACCCCACACTTCAGCCAGGAATTTTTGCAAGTTAACTTTTTTAATGACCTATGGTGTTTTCAGTGCAAAGGATTGATTCCCTGCCCCGTCACCGGTCAGCAGCAAAAGGTAAAGTCTCAAAACTCATTTGATATCTTTCATTCTTCAGCTCTTGCACAGCAACAAACGACCCAGGAACCCTGTCCCTGTGGCAGCACAATGAAAACGCAAACTCCTTCCAGGCAAGGAACAGGAGCTCACGCACACACTGCCAGGGATTAGAACTGGTTTTAGACAGAGAAAAAACCTGCCACACCATTCGAGCTAGCTCCTCTCTTCTTAGAGGCTTTGTGCCTGCTGAGCAAACCCGGGTCGTACGAGCGGTAGTTTAACGGTATCATCCCACCGACTGAACGTCTCTCAGTGGAGTTACAGATATAAAAGTTTCACTCTTCTTCCCCTACGGTTCTACTTTCAAATGTTTTCTGTAATAAAATTACTGTGAGACAGCTAAATCCAAGGGCGGGCATGGAACTTGAACCCATGGCCCTCTGGCTGAGAGGTGAGACTATTCCTAGCTGAGCCAAAGTGACACATACATAATATGCTTTCAAGGTTTTTAGAGAGCTCTGTCATGATTTAAAAACACTAAGTCTTTGTGGTACAAACCACAGCACAGGAAAGAGCTGGGGCTCCCTTTTTACTGCTAATTTTAGCTGATGAATTGTTTATAATCTCCTGCAAAATACATAAAGCCTTATTCTGCCTTAAGCTGAGAGAGAACAGCCTTTCAAAAACTGATTCTTAATTATAGCATTCCCCTGCTAGATGGGATGGAGGCAGGTTCCAAAATTGTGTCAGAGTATATGAAGTGATAAAATGAGGATGGGTGAGCTATTTTTAAACACACTCAAAGACTTTGAGGTCAAAATCCCTGAATTTATAGCCTTGTGGCCATATTAAGACTCATGGATTATTAAGACCCGCATGGCAAGATTCAAATACCATTTCATTTGAGACACACTCTGGCTTCAGACCACGTGTTCCCTCCCAGTCTGCCTGCCAAACTGGGCCCCCCAGGGAGCCACCTTTACGCACAGATTATAGCCCTACCGTGGACAGGCATGTGGGAGACAAAGGGGATGAGATGCTTCCATCGCAGCCTGTTCCCTCTTCCTCTCTCTTCCCAAGACATTTTGCAAGTGAGGGCCCTGCCTTTCCAGATGGGCAGGAAGCAAGAGGGTTAGAGACAGAGGTCGAGGAGTCTTAGGCAAAAGCACATAATTGCTTTTGACCCTGCCCAGTCTGGAAAGCTAACCCAGCCTCAGGCCCTGGCAATATCCCCTCCCCTCAGTTGTGTTTCCCCACTTGAAACGGGCAGCTGGGCACTTGCTGCGGGGCTGGGATAGAGAGCTGCTGCCCAGCAGTGTCCAGCCTGGTCTGGACCAAAGGGATGCTGCCCTCTCCTGCACGGCTCCTTCCCCACCGCAGGGAGAGAGGGTCTACAGCTCCTGAAACGCAGCTTTCCAAAATCCACATTTGTAACAAAACCGTTGTTCTGCTCATGGAAACAAACCACCTAGAGCCATCACCTGGGGGGAGAACTGGCGCTGCCTCTGCCCCGACGGGCTTCCCAGCGCTGCCGAGGAACGCTCTGCTCTCAGTTTCGGCAGCACTTGGCTGTGGAAAAGCTGTTGCCCTCTAGACACGTACTGGTTTCTTTCCAGTAATGATCAACATACACAATTTTTTTTTGAAAAAGGAAAAAAAAGCTACCGAGTGAGGAGAAACCAAGGGGATGGACTTTCCCTACCTTATATTGAACTGCAAATAGTTTTCAGACCTTTTTCCCTGTCCTTTTAGACAGTTTACAAAAGCTTTAGGTGTACCTTCCTCCGGAGGCCAAAACGGTGGCAGCAACAGCTTTAGGGCTCTGAGGACACTACAAAACTATCTGCACCATTGACGTCGTACATTCTGTGACTGAGGTATGGTTTTATGGGAAGCCACTGCACAGAGATGAGCTATTTCAGAAAAGACCAGGCAGTGTTTAGAAACATCAGAGGAAGACAAAAGGCTCTAAAGCTGTTTTCAGGTGAGTGGATTCATTTGTCCAACTTCTACAATTGCATTTACTGAAGCATCACCTAAACTTGTCACTTTTTCCATTTGGATTCCCAGGCAGTGATGTGTAACATGAAGTACTAATAAAGTGTGTATGGCCAAAGTAAAGGCAAAATATTAAGTCATTAACTTTAAGTAAAAAGTAAAAGTATGAGTCAAAATAAAACTCAAACCTTTTCTTGATCACTTATGGATTTATAAAGCAATAAAACCACCATAAAGCGGTAAAATGCACAAAACAAAAGCCTTGAAATAAAAAACGTTTTAGTACAAAAAAGGCCTAGCGAGCAGTTAAAAAAAAATAGTCCAGCATTCTTGGTTCTGTTAGTAATTAATGTTTGTACACTCACGGTTCGATCCAAAGGAGTTACTGGAATAGGTTCTGTATTACACCTACCAGGAGACTATGATGCACTTACTGGCATTAGAGGGTCTCCCACTCAGAGCGATGCTGAATGGGGATCCTTGTTCCTTCCACAGGTATGTTGCAAGTATGCTATATTTTTACAAACCCATGGTATTGCATCACCCTATAAGCGTTAGACTAATTCTTTCAAAACTTCCCTGCCTCAATCTGAAAATCTTTACTGTTACAATAGCAACGTGGTGCATTCAGAGGCACTTCCCCTCCCTGAGGTCAAGAGATGTCATTCCTGTGTGGCTACAGACACCCACTACTTCCGAATTGTTCCTTTCAGGAATTAGGTCTTATCCATCTCCAGCTGCAGGCACCAGGAATCTTCCTCCCAACATCCACCGGCATTTCCTCAGACTACAACATCCACTTCCTTACATTTCAGGAGTAGCAAACCCACTTTTAGAGCTTTTCCTACAGGTGCCCTTCACGAGTGTGATTTTTCAGGCACACAGAATTCCTGAACTCCACTCTGCACCACAAATCATCTTCCAGCTACATCCTGTACTCTGCATCCCGCTCCGCTCCCATTGAAGCCCCTGGCAAAATTCCCACCCAGTTTAATAGTCCTGTCCTACTCCCCTCAGTTCCTTTTAATTCCGAGGTTAATTTCTTTTCTCCAAGTATAAACAGAAACCAGCAGGTAAAAAAGTTTTGTCTAATGTGGCACTAAGGCTGTGGAATTTACTCCCATGTGAGAATGGCACAATAAAGTCATTTGTTTAAAAGTAAATTGAAAACATTCCAGTCCTCTCAGGCTTACGACTATTAGCTTTAGTTTCTGCACAGTGCTGTAGAATGTCTGGCATCAAAGACACTGTACATTGCACTGAACTTGCATTGGACACTGTTAGTGGCCCATTAATCACAGCGAACAAAGATCCCATGCAAACACAAGAAAGTACTGATTTTTCACGCGTTCAGCAAGGACTAGGAAAGGTTAACACCGCAGTTTTCTGGATACTACACATTTTGAGCCATGAAGTGTTGACAAGACATCAGAGAGGGTGCAGATTTTTCAATTGATAATTACATATTGCACATTAAACAATTCTTACCGGTGCCTAATACTCTCTAGAATCAGACAGAAGCATACCTCAGCCTACAGCAGCACAATTTAAATTCAGAAGCCTACGAATGCATGTACTTCTTTACACCCACGCACAGATACCGTGTGTGTGTGCAGGGGCAACGACTGTTGGCAAAAAAAAAATAATCTACGATGCAAACCATGGCTCGCATGAGCCAGGAATGACCACGGCTGGAGAAAGCGAAGGCTCATGCAAAACCCACAGGGACAGATCAGCTAGCCTGAGGGTTCAGTTCCCATTCCTCTTCCAACGCTTCCCAACATGCAGTCACATTGGGAAGCGTTGGAAGAGGAATGGGAACTGAACCAGTATAAAAATGAAAAGACCTGAAAAGGAAAACCCGTCAGCAGCCAGGCAAGCAGCAAAGGAGGCACAGAGGAAAGACCATGGTCTGGGACTGCAGGCTGTATTCCAGGGTGCAATTTACTGATAATGTCAAAGGAGACAAGGCGGTGTCACAGGAACGGGAATTACTGCTTCCTTCCAGCCCTTCATGGCTGTCCTGGGCGGTTTCTCGTCATCCAGACGAGAGCGGGGGAAAACCTGAGTCACCAGCCCTATTTGACAGGATGATTTCCATCGGGTTCCTCAGAGCAAAGTATTTTGGCTACCAAGCTTTCACAGACAACAGTTCTTGCACTGACTGTCTCAGGTGAAACAAAACTCACTGTATCACTACCATTCCTTCCTAACCAGCACAGGAGATGCAAAGGGAAGCAGCGAGGGAATAAATCACAACCCTCAAAAAAGTAAAGGACATTGCGTGGAATTTCCTAAAGGTATCATTGCTATAAACCCATATCCCATCATCAGCTCCCAGCACCCCAACAGCTGCTGCTGCTGCCCACGTGCGGGCACAGAGGCACGGCAGGGACCAGCGGGGTACCTGGATCTGGGGAACAGCCAGCGCAGCGCCCGCACTCCACAGCGTGGGAAGAAAAGCAATGCAAATACAGCATTGTGAGCTGAACCATGACTGTATGCAAGGCTTTTGAACATGTCTGTAAAGAAAGACTTTAATTTAAAAAAAAAAAAAAAAACCAGAAAGAAAGATGACAGAGCATGCCAGACTCAGTAAGCTAACTGATTTTACAGTTAAGGGAAACTTGACAGATCTTTGGTTCAGCAAAGTGATACCCTTAGGAGACTGGCAATTAAGTTTATAAAGATGACTATTAATGAAACAATGGTACAGTAAAAAATACTGTCTAACACATAAATAAATGACAACATGGGAAAAAGAATCAGTAGCCTTGAAAGATTTCACCATCAAAGTGTCCGATGGATTTGTCTTACTGAAATGAAATAGTCTGAACTTGCCAGTTAAATTTGTTTCCGCCCATAATGCAAAATCCTGAGGTACTGTCAGCACAGCAGGGGACTGAGCAGTGTCCTGGAAGACACGGGTAACTTCAGGGATTGGAAAAACAGAAGCAGGATATAATAACAGTTATATGCTGATTGACAGAGTAATGACAGCTGCTGTTCTGGACTGGGAGCCCATCAGCTGGCGATAACAAAGGAAAAGAAAGCCCAAACACCTCTAACTAAGCATTGGATAATTCTGAGATGCTGGTATAACGTGGCCATCAAAAGACCAAAGGCATTGGTAGTCTCCATTATGAGCACTGCAGGTCCAGTGGAGGGAACACCATCTTGTACAGTACTGGTGGGATCTGGTTGGGATGACCGATGGCGCAGGCTGCGTGCCTGCCTTCACATACATTCCCCTTGTTTCCAGGGTTGCTGCGCTATTTCCTTAAGAGGCAAATGAACCTGCACAGCCAGAACAAAAGGATTTTATCACAATAGCACTGAAACTGCTTTCCAGCTTCCACAGGGTTTGAGAGCCCTAGACAGTTAAACTGAAATAGCTCTGCAGCTTTTGTGGGCTATATGGCTCTCTTCGTGTTCCATATGTTCCATCTTATATTGACTATACGGCTCTCTTGATGTTCTCTCTCATGCATGTTCCAGAGGTCTGTGCAGAGCAATTTAGGGAGCCTGGTCAGACTAGAGTAGGGACACGGTGTAAAGAAACAATTCCTGCCCTTCCAAGCATGATTTTCCCATTCCTGACCTCCAGACTGGAGGATCAGTCACGTGAATCATCACCTCCTATGGGCTTGTACATAGGAAAGAAAACCTTTATTGGAGACCCTAAAATTAACATTTAAAATTATAAAAGCAAGTTGGACTGGACTGTCAGTACCAAGTACAATACCTGAGATAATCCTCGTGTCAGTGACAAGTCTCATCAAACAGAACGTTGCTTTAGAATTACTGGAGGATCAAATGACACATTTGAGGATCTGCTACTCCAGCTACATCTCCGTATCTGTTCAGTGAAAAATTTTGGGGTGTTTATCAGAAAGGAAATGGTAGAAGAGGGTGAGAGGGAGGTGAACTCTTTAAAATATAATTTATTTTCTGGCTATCTTCCTTTCACAAGACAAAAAACAACCAAAAAAAAAGAGTTGAGTTTAAATTACAGGCATGAAGACAAGCTCTCTCAGCCCCAGAAATTCATCCTACATATTGATTAATAGTCAAACTACTAGAGCTTTAGCATGAAAAATGAGCTAGACTCCAACTGAAGATTGCCTGTAGCTAATGATGCAGTGGAATGAACATTTTCATTCCAGCTAAACCATTCCTCTTCCTGTAAAAATAAAGAAATCCAACCCTGGATTATGAAAATGACTCAAAGAGCTCTGCATACTTCTTGGCTTAAAATAATGCCATGCATTTTAACAAATCTGTATGTACAGAAGATGTTACCTGTGAAGTTAAACATACATAGAATTACATATGTGTACATGCAGAGTATAAATAGCCAAAGTGAGGTCAGGGAGCGGAAGGGAAGGTGCTGACCATAACCTAGAATTTCACACATACAAGGACATTACAGAGTTACTAGATTTTAACCTAGTCTCTGTCTCAGGCTAAAAAAAAATAAAATGCAATGAAAAAAAAACCCAAACCCAAACCACCACAAGGAAGCGCAGCAGGCTGTAGAGCATCTGCCTGCAAGGTTGGCTGACACAGGCAGGACTTGCCCAGAGATCTCCCTGAGGCTCAGCCCCTGGCGCCATCACTTGGGCTTGCAACCAAAAGCAGTGGAAGGAGGTAGTTAAAAGTGACTCTGCACCACTCCACCGGCAAAAGGCAACTCCACTGCAGCCACCGAAAGAGGGTAGGAAAGGATTCAGGGGTCCGTAAGAGAAGGCATGTGCCTTTCCAGCTTTAGTGATCTCCATTATGGAAACACAGCACTTAACAGCTTTTAACCTTTATGCCGCTGAAGTCAAATATCAACTTTTTATTTCAGCACATAAAATGCAAACTCCAGTTTGGCTCTCGTCAACGACACGTTCTCCCTAAGCCGCCAGTAAGGTGCAGAGCTGAAAAAGCACCACAAGGTAGAAAGCCCAGAGTGGAATCCCACAGCGACACAGCGAGTGCCACCAGCGCTTCTGCCAGCTGGACCAGCCGTTGTCAGGACTATGGAATTCGGAGGGTGCAGGGGAAGGCCACCAGGTTCAAACCACCCTGTTGGCTGCAGGAACAACTATTAAAAGAAATTAAGAGAAAAGTCAGGCCCCAGAAGGAGCAGAAGACACCGTGTTCCAACTCTAACCAGCTGAAGGAAAGTTTATATAAAAACAATCACTTGGTTAGTGACTCATGAGGAAAGAATCCCTTAGCTTTCTTCAGGGAAACCCCAGTAAATAACATGTCTAAAAAAACATGAAGATGGTGTTGTCTGTTCCGTTACAATACTCAGTCCACATGATAAAACCTTTGGCAGCAGAACAACCTACTGAGCACAGTTCTTTTCGGGAAACCCAAAAACCGGTAAGAAGTGCTGTGGCTGCTCGCAAAGTCTGCCTCATAGTCTGACTCTTGCATGACATGTCCAGTGCAAACTGGGAAGACACGCGAACAGAATCCTTTTTTTTACGGCATTGCAGAGTGCTTCTCTGTTGACTACCTGCAGTCGTAGTCTCAAGGTAGATAAATGCCTGGATGTCAAGACATTTTGCATCTTTTATAACTAAATGCTACGGATGCAAATATCCTGCTGTACTACACCCAAAGAAATGGAACAAAAAACTCGCTGCACGCACAGCCTCTCTGGAATATGTTACCAGACACACAGCAGGCTGTGCAAGAAATAGTACTGTCCAAAGAAGGGGTGGATATAACTTGCAATGTATAACTTCTTTAGCTATGAGGGTCAGGGTTTGGGTTTTTTTTCTTTTCTTTTTTTTTTTTTATTTAATTAGCATAACATTTTGGAAGCATGTTGTGTGTTTCTAAGCTTATCTTCCAGCAAAGAGACTTTAAACGCAATAAAGTAAGTTCATAAAAAAATAAGAGAAATTGGTTTCCAAACAAACGACCAGATCTGAACACCGTGATGCCTGAGCTTGGACTGACTAAAATACTCTGCTGTGGGAGATTCCAGGTAAAAATATTAACAAAAGCATTCTGTGTCAAGCAGAGCTTACGTTCTGTAGCAAAACCACCTCGTTTTTTGCAGATGTCCAGGAGGGCAGAGTGGAAATGTGGTAGCAACTTCTTAGTGATGCTACCTCACGCTCTAATGAATTTTTTAGCTTGTTAAGTGTGAATGCAGACATTTTAATTTGCACAGGAAACCTCCCTTGCCCAACGTTACTCCTTTTCATACCGAACATAATGTGTTTTAGTTTATGCTGCTCCCCCTATTTTAAGCTGCTGTAGATCCATAGCAGACTCCAGAAATTCTCCAGGATATAGCCAGAAACTTGTCAAGGAAAAAACCTGAAGGTTGAAAGCATTGAAGAGTGATTCCCAAGGGACTGTGGAGTTACCATAGTAAAGTAGTGTTTTTACCAAAATGCTTGGCAACAAAAGCATCATTGATATTTGAACTGTGATTTTCCATTGTCAGTTGGGGATTGAATTTGGAAGGAATGGGGTATTTGTGACAATCTTTCAGGTATTTGTGACTGTCTGTAAACTCTGGTAAACAGCTTAATGCTCTTCTATATATGATGAAATATATTTTTTAGAAAAGCTATGAAAGAGTAGAATAAAGGCCACCAATACTGAAGAAGCAAGAGCTCCTCAGAAAAAAACGCAGCTGCAAGTAAGATGTAAGTAACTGCTTTAAAACAGGAGCATCTTTCAGGTCAGGCAAACCATTCCAACATCCGAAATGGAAGATTCAACTAGAAAGAGCACAGACAGGAATGACTTTGCCTGAAAACCCAGCAACGTATGAAAGAGGAACAGGTCACACTGAGAAGTGCTGCATCCTTTTATCTTTCATGGAGTGGCAACGTGCCTGAGCCTTACAGAGAAAAGATGTGTGTCTAAGTACTCTACTGCAAATTTGAGTTGCTTTGCTTTACTGTCAGGTTGCTCACCTGCTACCTACCAAACAGTTACCAAGGAATCTGGCACTGAGGACAGATGAGCTTCTGCTTCCATCGACCCACTGTCTACGAAGGGAGAGTGAAGCAGACCACAGTCAAGAGATCCAGACTTGGAAGGAATAATCACAGACCATTCTAGACACAGATCTCTAAAAATACATGCAATTCCCCAGCAGGATGCCATCAGAAAAGATCTGAGGTTTGATGGGAAAATGTTGATACTTGTATACACTAAGGGAAACCCATGCAGCGTACCCAGAGCAAAGACACCAGGGTTCTTTGAAACACATACACACACACTCACTGTCTTGGGTAAAATCCTCTGAAACAAAAGGATGAGAACTTCATAGGCCTGCTTACATCCAGGCGAGTTCACAAGAATTACTGATTTTAAATCACTTGAACAACCAACCCAACAAAACCACTTGAGCAAATTTCCAATCATACTCTAAGCTGAGATGCTTCCAAGCGGGTAAGCATGGACACTCAAATGAGCTAGTGTCAAATTTTAGAGATGAATTGAAGACAGTCTGGTAAAGAAACAGAACAGGACGATTAATCACCATTTGTTCTTAAAAGACAGGCAGAAAGAAATCACCGTGTGCTCGAAAGATGTTGGAGCGAGGTATTTTTAAAGAAGGGAAGATGAAGATGTCTCTCCAAACCCGCTCCAAACCACTCGTAATGCTGCCTTCTCAGACTTGAGGGGGAGAACTCCTGTGAAAGAAATCATGCTCCTTCTTTACAGAAATCATTACTAACAAAATAACCCCAAATCCCACATCCTCTGCTAGTCAGAGCAGTGACAAACAGGTAGCTTGCCTTCAGACCCTCTGTTTCCAGAAGCACTCAGTGGCTAGTGACAAGCCTTTAACAAAAAACACAGACAGGACACTGTTCCATAATTATCCATCGGTTCTCTCATGTCGTTCTTTGATAGTAAGGAACCATCTTTTTACTCAAAATTTGTAAAATGGGATCCTGGTCCACAACTGCAGCTTCTAGACAAATAGTATCTATTCACAGTATTAAAACCAGCTGCTGGAAAGGCATCATGCTGTGGCTGACAAAAGAAACTGTACAAATAAGATGGAACTAAATAAAAGAAAGACGACATGGGGCAGAAATCACAGCCCCAGTCAGTCAATGCCAGGACTGGTTCTACGAAAGGAGAACTTCATTTTAGCAGAAGACTAATCAGACTACAGAAAGCATGGAAAAAAACAACAGTCCCCTAAAAACATACACCACTAAGGACAACACACCCACTCACAGCGGGTGAAATTCCAGCTCCCTGGAAGTTGATGCCATTGACTTCACCGTGCCCATCTTCCAGTCCTTCCACAACCTGGACTGGTTGCAGTCAAACCATTTCTGAGCCTACGCATTCACTTCCCAGGTTAAGAGGTATCTCCTGCTGAGCAGTACAGAACAAAGAGCACACATAGAGAGCTGATGTTTTCGAACTACTGAAGACAGGTGAAGGTCAAGATTCCTAAATGAGCCTTGATTTTCACCATTTCAAGGGCAACACGGACAGTGTTCAGAACTGCAGGCAATGCTGTATTTTGTTCTCACTGTCTCCCTTAGGTGTAACATTTCAATCAGCAGTGAGCCCTTAACCAGAAGCCATTGCTCTGTAAGTAAAGAAGTCCTACAAATGAGGGTAAGAATTTACCTTTGCATAGGGCATCGGTTACTTGTACGTACACACAGAGCTATATATTGGCCTGCTTATAAATACACCAAATCTGGTTCATGCACAATGCCACAGCTCCGGGCACCAACACATTTGAGGCTGCCTGCTGGCGGTGTCGGCCGTAGAGCCAACATTACCGACACCGAAGCCTTCAGCTGAGGAACGCCAAGGAGCTATGCCCACCGAGCTCCACCGAGCTCCTCGCTGCGCAGAGCGGGCACGAACGCGCCACATCTCCTGAGCGGTGGCAGCCCCAGCTTGGGTTGCCGGTGATACGGAAGAGATGGAGCTATCTGAGGATGCCTGACTGTATGCAGCTGCCAGAGTGAATAGAAAATAAAAGGCTGGGCTCTGCCATTCTGTTCACTGCCCTCGCAGCAGGGATAAGGACAGTCTTGCTCACAGTGCTTCTGGGAATTTGCTAATGGAATCAGCCAAATCCTATTTAATAACTATAACTTAGCATTATGGTACAGCGGTTGTTTCCAGACTGTGGTCCTAGGCAACTACAGACTTACTCCTACACAGCGCTTGCTGAACACAGCTAGGGACAACGGGCCTGCGACTGGAAAGGCTTCTAGTCGTTACACAGGGGTTCCCACTTCCACTGGAAAATACCTCAGTCTGCAAATCAAGCAGAGCTTTAAACCACGGAAGTACAACTGAATGCCAAATTACGTAGGCATAGGACTAATTTTTTCTCATCGACTTCATCTCCCACGCTCTGGGTTACTTTCTTTAGCCGACATCCCTGAACGCCCTTGGGTATCCCGCCACGGGTACAGAAACCCCGGCTGTCCAACAGGTCCAGACAATACTGTGCAACAAATGTAACCAGAAAGTTTGAGTATCTGCTGTTTAAGGGGTCTGATATGGGCCTGACGCTTGGTGTAACAGCTCACGGTAACTTCTTTTTCACCAGCCACACAGCTTACACCTGCCCGAATTATTTAACATATATCATTTGAACTTACTGGCACATTCAATGACACCTAATTCTCTCTTTAAGTTACAAATAACTTGATTATAAAAGCAGCAAAGCAGAGGCTGAGTTTAAAAGAGAAAGAATGTGAAGGAAACAGAGTAAGACCACTTGTTTCTCAGCTGCAGGAACAGGGTGTTCAGGAACAAGGGTATGAAAGTCACCAAAGAATTGCACTGATCAAACACCCTGAAATGTCCATAGCCAGCTCTTCCTAGTGGGAAATCCCAGTTCTCCAGAATCCGTGCACTCAATATATCAAGTGTCGTACAACACAACAAAGAGAGGAGGACAGGGAAGGCATCAGTCCACCAAGGCCACAGTGGAGCTGGGAAACAGGCGGGACAGGAGCTGAGGGGTGACCATGGAACAGGAGCACGTGGTGTCACGACAGGAGAGTTACACGAGCAGAGAACGCAGCTCCAGAATGGAGGATTTTACACAGAACATGGGACTTGAGTCTGACCGGGCATATGGAAAGTAATTATAAACCTATCACACGCACACACCACCCCCCCCAAAAAAAGACAGGTAGGAAAGGCTAGAGAAATCCATGATGAAATACGTATCAGACTAGATATTGTATATCTTAGTTTTTGTCCAAAACAGAGTCAGGAAAAACAGCACTCGGCTGTAGAGAGCTTTATAGCAAGTGCTGGAGGCCACGATGCCTGTGAAAGACCTTGAAGGCTAAAGAAGAAAGTAAGTAAGATAAGGTTGGCTGAACGCCCAGAAGAAAAATGGGATATGAAGCAAAGCTGGAGCGGATGAGCAATGCCACGTCTCGGTGGCCGGCTGAGAACACAAAACTCACAGAGATAAGAAAGAAGAGAGAAAAAAAAATGCAAGAAGTTCGGTGTGTTTGTAGATTAGTAATTAACCAATTATATGTAGCCAAGAAGCATGTGAACAGTATTGATTAACCAATGATATTTTAGTATGTTGCGCGTGAACAGCAAACGAGAATATATAAGCATGGGTTTTGGACTAATAAAAGGTCTTCTGGTCAGATTCAGGAGTCCATGTCTTCATCTCCTCACTCAGCTTCTCCTGATCATCTTGTTTTCCCTTGTAAATGAGAGAAAAGAAGTATCTGGCCGCTCACCAGCTGCCCTCCACCCTCGTGTCCAATGACTACATTTCCTGTCACACTGTAAATGCTATGGAAGGGTGAGCCTGGTGACATTTTTGGCAGGAAAAAAAATCCTTCAAATTTTTATTTACTCCCAATTACTACTTGGGAGTAGGTTTTTGTGCATTTACTGACTTGGAAGACAAGAAGGATATTTTAGGATTGTCCCAAAGCCTTGGGATACTTATGAGCCAGCTTCCCCTTCTGTTTGGTCCCCACCATGGGTGACCCCACAGCGTCGCGCTCAAGGGGCAATCAGACCCTCCTGACGGCAGCTATTACAAGACCTGGGACACAGGGACTCCAGCTGCAGGTACCAGCCTTGGGTCCAAGGGACCTCTGTGGCAGCAGTTGGTGCAGCACCATCCAGAAGCACCTTCCTCCCCATCGGCCAGCCCTTGGCGCTAATGGACCACGGCTGGGAAAGCATCCTTAGAGGCTGGCTGCCTCCACCGCCTTCCCGCGGGCAAACCTCACTGGATGTCCAGAACAGGGCTGACACTCACACTCCATGATCTGAAACTTCACCACCAGAGAGATTTCACCTTTCTGTAGAGCTTCAAGGAAATCCTTCACCAGAGTGGAAGTGGTGCAAAAATTAGCTGCACCATAAAGAATGAAGAATTTAAAAATATTTTCAATATGCAGATGCCTTGCCAAAAGCAACGTAAAGAGCCCACCATGAATACATTACAGAAATAAAAAAAATGTTTGCTCGTTTCTAAATTTCCTGGAGCTTGTTTAATGTCAGCAGTCCCATTTAACAGCAGAAATGTAAAACCCTGTGACAGCTATTGAACCCCCGACCCCTGATAGGCAGTTACCAGCTTCGCTGGGACTGGTTTTGAAATCATTCAGTCTGTTAGCCTGCATCTTGTTACAGTCAGTGCAACTGATGCAATACTATGAATCTCTTTCCCCCCCGCCTCTGCATTTTTAACTCTCTCATGCCAGCAATTCTTTTTACTTTTACAAGAATACAAGCCAGGGTTGCTCCGTTTCTCCAGGAACATTTGGGGAGCGAGGCTACACCTAGTCCTTGCTTGAACTCACAAATATTCAGGAGAACAAGACGATAGTTTTTATCTGATATGTGTTTTCACATGCTTGAAACAGTGAGGCAGCAAGAAAGGGACTGAAAAGCAGCCTGCCATTTCCTTTCCTCCCTGGATTTTGGATTGCTTCTGACCCAGCATGTGTGCGCATGCACGCTCACTCACTGGGTCTGCTCTTTTACACCGTGACTTCATTGTAAAATTCAATTCATCTGTTCCAAGCAATGACTGAAACACTGTCTATAAAATTATGGCATTTTTCCACATTTAAAAAAAAATTAAAAAAAAATATGTAACACTTCGTTTAAAAGTTATTTTTAAACCTAGTTGGCCCAAAGCCAATTTTTGTCATAACTGAAGTGGATTCTTCTTTTCCTAGAATTCAATGCCTTCCTTTTCTAAAATACATTAGTTAAAAAAAGGACAAAGAAAAAAAAAAAAAGAAAAATGAAAAAAAAAGTTAAAGCAGTGAATGCACAATGTACACTTCTGTCTATACCGTTTCACCCTCTGACATATCAGCACAGTTTGCTTCTCAAAATGCTACTATGCAACAAACCCAAGCAAGTCTTTACTTTCTAGTTTAGCAACTTAACTCAAAGATGGACTCTAGCAATCCCAGAGCAGAACCACTTTCAGTTTGAACCTGGCTGGGGCACTCACAGAGCATCAGCCCAGCGGGTAACTGGCTGAGTCAGAGTTTGTGTCTGGGAGGTAACTGAAGACCCTTCAGAAACATGGCCGAAATTGAAAAAGAAAGCATCTCGGAGCCTTATTACAATGCAAGGATCCATATGGCTTCTGGCACTATAGCTGCATTTACATGTCAGTAGGCAAGCGTGAAATAGATGAACTGAGAGAGCTGTTGTCATATGCATCAGTAGAATGAGTATCCTGACTTTACTAAGTTCCCGTTTTCCAGGGCTGTCTCAAGAGGCAGTAGGACATCTGGTCTTCTTAATGAAGTAGCTGATCTGGAATCTGCATTTTACTAAACCTCACTCAAAAAGAAAAGAAAAGAGAAGAAAAAAATACTTGAATCTAAGCAATTAATATGTCACCAAGAAGTATTTTAAGGAATAACAGGCAAACTGACCTGGCAGGGAGAGTATTTTCCTTCTCCTTTCAAAGGGAATTCTGTTTTTCCCAAGAGAAAATTAAAACTAAATTACACTAACTGACTTTATATTCAGTGAATGCTCACATGTGCAGTTATTATCTGCACTGTGACAACTCCACTGACTGAGATGCGAATATACGATTTATATACTTCTTTTGTAGAGGGTATCAGCAAGCACAGCAATGCAAAATAAGTAGAAGAACTTTGCAGTTACTTTAACCACAAAAAGTAATTGAATCAGATTTTTATTTCCCAAGTTGCATTTTCTCAAGTCTGAGCTCAGCATTAAAGTGTTTAGTCATTCCAATTAAGCAGAAATGATTGGCTAACTCGGGGATTAAGGATGACAAGGTAAAGGTGAATTTTTTATATTCAAAAAAGTGTCACTTTGGGGTTTGGGGGCTTTTTTGTTGTTGTTTTACTGCTTGAGTGCCTAGGGATTGGGAAGCAAAATTTCGTAAAGACACAGCACCTGTCTAATCTTCTAACAATGCCAGAAGCGTACTGAGGATGGATATCATGAGAATGTTACAGGTTTTGCTGCCGTTTTCAAACAGCTGGCTCTGGAGGGGTGTTTAGGGGGATTTTTTTGTTTATTTTTTACATGAGGGTGATGAAGATGCACAGGGGAGGAAACAAATTCACAATGGTGGATTAAACCAGCCAGAAGCATTCAGGTCCTCTGCCTCTGGTACCCAGAGTGAAACTACAACGCCCTGCACAATAACCCCGCTCCTCTGCACACGGCTGTGGTGGGGAGTGCACTTTTAGTATTAGCAAGACGTGGCTTGCCAACATGTGCTGGCTGAATGAGGTGGGTCTCCATTACCTCATTCTAAACGACCCTTTCACAGGTTTGATCCAACAAAGCTTGAGAAGATGTATTTATCTTTAACCATGAGAGAAATCTCACTTACGTTAATGACTGTGCAACAATAAAAAGTAAAAATAAAAATGATTAGTAGTCTGATGATGATGATTATAAACCCTCTTTACTTCCCTTCCCCGCCCCCCCTCCTTTTTTTTTTTTAGGAACTCATTACTCCAATGTTTATTTTTACTTTTGTAAATCTAAGAGTGAAAAGCTAAAGGCCAAGGTATAAAAGCAGCCACAATCTGAACGGGCGGGTGGGTTTGGGTTCCTTACACATGTACAAATGACATGATCCACGGTATGAATACTGCACCAGGTAGCCCTGCTAGGAGGGTTACAGCTCTGCTTGCAAGCCAGCAAATCTCTACCAGAACAGTAAGGCAGCACTTAAGTCAGTAAGTAAGCAGCTTTGAGAAACCATCATCCTCCTCAATCCCCCATTCCTCTCTTCCCCCAACCCTTTCTCAAAAACTCCCTTATCATCTCTCAGGTTTACCCATTTCATTTTCCATGCCACTAGGTGCAGAATCTCAAGATGTTTGTCAGGTTTGAGCCCCTGCAGGCAGCTGCAGGTTGATTCTGTCTGTCTAATTGGGATGATGGAACCTCCAGACTCCAGCATGAATGACCTGTGTGAAAGAGAAGGGGGGACACACACAACACAGGGAAGGATACAAGAATCCCTGGAAGGAACTGGGCTCAAGAGAAAGATCAGGATGTTTTTCTGGAGGTTTCTTCTGGAGTTACCTTCTGGCCAACAGCCTAGGCCAGAGGGAGAACGTTTCTGAACCTATAGCAAGGACTGCCCCTTGCTCAGGGTGAAAGGAGAGCTAAGAGCTCCACCAGCTCTCACAGGTTCCTCCTGTGCTTGCCTATGGGTATCCCACCCCATGCTAGCAACTGACTCCGTGTCAGGTGCTGCTGGTCCCGATGTCCCTGGGGTGCCCTGTAGGTCAGGTCTCTGGAGAGCAAAGCTGGTCCATGCACCTCCTGACCTCCAGACCTGTTTCTGCCCGCCCCAAGAGCCTTCTTGGTGCCCCGTCCACCCCCATTTCCCTTGGCAGAGCATCTAAGTTTCTGGAGATCAGACCAGCATCCACTGCAGCAGCAAAGCCTTATGTCAGCGTATCGTAAAGAAACATCATAAACATTAACTTGACCATTTAGTGTACGCAGTTAACATTTACATTTCATACCACCTCCGGTGTAAAGTCCCTCTCCCCATGCCATCAGTACACCACTTCTCTCAACTCCTCTACACCCAACACCCACAACAAACCCTTTCCTCAGGCAGGCCAACAAAACAGAAGATTTTTGGCGCTTCTGAGCCCAGCTACTATGTAGACAGAAATGATCAAAACCCGGTTAAAAATACAAAAAATTAAAAGCAGACAAAATTCCCCAACCTTCAGATGATTTAAAACCCACCTGGGTCTTTCCCAAACACCCCAGAAATGCTTCGAGCTCACGAAGAGATGCTACAGGCGCTATTTCAGGGGCTACTTTCAACATTTGCTGTGAAGCATCTTTTGATGCTCTCGATACATCTTTCTAAGGGTTAATGTGCCAAAACAGGAAGGGGGGGAGCGGGGGGGGGAGGAGCACAAAAGCTGTATAAATTCTTTCCGTGGTATGACAGTCTCTCTCTGCATCATATTCCAAAGTGCGAGATGTGCAATTTCCATTCTTAAGCTCAGTAAAAACAGCATTAAAAAAGTCCCAACCCTGGGAACCGCTCGATTATTAGTTTATCAGATCAACATCAGCCAAACTGTCTTTTTATGTGCTGCTTACTTTCGAAAAAAACCCCAAACCCTACCATGCATATTTCAGTTCTCCCTCTCCACACCCCACACCCTTCTGCTGCTGTCCAGCTGGAACACATCAAGGGTCTAGAAGCCAAGTCAAATGTTGACCCCACCCTCCTCCATCCATTTTAAGGCACCTTCAAAGCCAGTACACTGATCTACTTCAGCTTAGCCAACAACGCCAGCAAATCTGTTATTTAAGACTTTAGTGCTGGGTTTTTATAACTGCCCATTAATACAAGCTTTGATGTATGGTCAAAAAATCCAGCTGTAATGAGTTTCATCAGACTGTAGTAACCTTTCCTCAGAAGGTCTTTATTACTATACCTTCATAATCTTTGGTCCCAATCCTGTTTTATAGTATCATTCTTGCCGAACTGCCTTAAAAAAACAACACTCAGCAACATGTAACACATCTCCTTCCCCAAAATTAAAACAAAGAACCACTAAGTGCTTTCTAGAAGACACTTTTGCACCCACATTTTTAATAGGAGTCTGCTGTTAAGAGTATGCAGGCAAGAGCTCCGTGAACCAAAAGAGAAAGCAATTTTCCTGACAAAACCCTTGAGACAGGACACAAAAGAATTTTGTAAAAGGACAAACAACTTACTCTGTTGTTCCCCTTTGCAGGATGCAGCAAGGAGGGAAGAGGGAAAAAGAAAGGAAATATTAGATACATTGATTTTTACATGCGTTCAGTCTAAGTCATGCAGTTCTGGAAACGGCTCAAACCAAATGAGGAACTGACTCAAAGAACATTCACTGAACCCTTGAGTTAGGCAGCTTCCAGAGGAGCACAGGACATTCACAAAGAATTTAAAAAGTTCAGCAAAGCTGTAAATTCATGCTGGTTTACAAATTTTTCCTCTCTACGCAAACATTCTGATTCCGCTTTTGTGTCTTTCAGTGGAAATCAGGAGCAGCTCCTGGGAAGTCAGTGGACACTAACAGAAGGGAGAAGAAAAGGAGGCCTGAAAGGATCTAGGGATGGGATGGGACAGGAGCCAGAGGGATTTTCATGTGTTGGTAATGCTGAACTTCCAGTACACAAAGCAACCCCCCGAACGTGTCTGCTTCCCCTTGCATGGCAGCCACTCCCTGCGACGTGCCAACAAACGGAAAGTTTCACGACCCAATGCTTTTTTAAAAACAAATATTGAACTTCTAGATTAGCAAGACAAACAAGGAGGAGATGGCGTTAGAGGAGAGGGGGGAAAGGAACGGACGGTGCTAGCAAGGTGAAGTGCGCAGAGCAAGTTACGACAAACATCTGTGCTATTATTTTATTATTTTTTTTTTTAATCGCCAGTTTTGCCATAAGCTGGCATCAACGGTGTTTGTTATACAGTGGGAAGTCAGTCAAAATAAACACCAGCCTACAGTTGAGAAATACAGTCTGGAAAGGTGAGTCACAAAGTTGTAGTCATTTTTTAAAAAAGGAGGTTTTTGGATGCATCGGTCCAGCAACCCAGCAGTAAAGTCAGCTGGTAAATGGATATCGCATTTCAAAGTGAATTGGCCACAGTATGATTTATATCAAGCAAGCTGACTTGCATATGGGTTGGAAAAATAAAAACACTGATTCATTGCTATCCGGGTGGCTGTCAAAGCCCACGTCCTGACAAAAGCAAATCTCCTGGGGGAAGGAGGTGAC
This sequence comes from Falco rusticolus, assembly GCF_015220075.1. Classification (NCBI taxonomy): domain Eukaryota; kingdom Metazoa; phylum Chordata; class Aves; order Falconiformes; family Falconidae; genus Falco; species Falco rusticolus. The sequence goes on from NC_051197.1 coordinate 26,793,881, forward strand.
TTGGCAAACTGCAAAAGCACTCGGGGGCTCATAGAGCAACACTGAGGGGTGATTAAAGGTAATTAACAAAGGAGCGACTATAGGAATGTGAGTGCACATCCCCATCTGCAGAGGGCCGGGGAAGGCAGGCAGAGTGAAGTGAGGAAATGGAGGAATGGGGTGACATCTGGCCTTTGATCTTTAATATATTAATTATACTTGTTTAGGCAAGAAGAAAATTTAAGAATCGACCACCTTGGACTTAGCTTAGGGGATTAAATTAGTCATAGAGACTTCATATTAGCGGGAGTAAGTACTGAGCCTCATTACCGCTGTAATCACACCATTTTAAGTAGCAACACTGAAAAAACACCAACCCCCAAATTAGTATTCTTAGCTGAGCCATTTACCCCTGCTGAGAATTCAGAACAAATCTGTCTCATTCGGGGACAAATTCCTGCTTTTCCTGCAGAAGGAACCCAGCTAGGGGCAACCGCGCTGGGTCTCAGAGCAGCGCCCGTGCAGGCGAGCAGCGGAGCGGGCGCGAAAGCAGAGGGCTCAGCTTCCAAACGCCGGGCTGTGCACGCTGCGCTGGCAGTTACAGAAAGCAGGCCAGCTCCCCCACTGCCGTGCTCCAGGTTTACAGCGCTATTAATCTATTTTTCATTTCTAAGCAGCAGTTTTTCTACTTCTGGTGCCAAAGCCTTGGATACTCAGAGTTACCAGCTGTGACTCGCGCATGAAGAAGAGGGAGGAGGTCAGTCTGGGAAGGGGCTAGGGCACCTCTCTGCCTTTTTAACTCCGGGATTGCAAAGCTGTGGGGAAGCACTGAAGTAAACACAAGTTGCTGCCATTTCCTGGCAGTCTCTCTTACATAAAAACACATAAAACCACCGTCTCCAAATCTTTGAAAGAGAATAAAAGACTGGAAGGTGTGTGTGTGTGCGTGTGTGTCTCAAACTGTTTTATACTGTCAGAGGAAGATGTGAAAGTGAGGAGTACACACAGGATTTTAACGAAATGTTGCTGATTTCTATTTTGGTCCCACTGGAGCTTCTAAGGTACCCTGGGTCTTGGAGCTTTTGCTCTGCAAAATTCAAAACTTTAATGGCAGACTTGCAGTCCACATTTGGACCTCTAGTCCTGCAGGAACAAAGTGCTTTGCAAGGCTCAAGTAGCATCAAGCATCTCTCTTGAACAGCTTGAGGGACTGCTGGGTGAATTTCAAGCTACAGGAGTTTGGAACAATAATATTCACTCTTTTTGTAACGTAAAGATAATTCCAGCTCAAAGGAGAACTGAATTTTGACTCCTTTCCACTTCTGCCTTCCAAGGAAGTCTCTCATCTTCTAAGACTCCTTTGACAGACCAAGTTTAAACAGGAACAAGAATTCTTTGTAAACATATTTTAAATACAAAATATTTTGAGGGGGAAGGGAGAGACAGGAAGAGAGAAGTTTAGAAATCCAACTAGTCTGTCTTGTTTAAAGATAGAGTAACAGATATATGAATACAATAAACATGTCACAGAAAACAAGATTAAACCAGAGGCAGCAACAGGCTTTTTTGACATCATTTTTAAAACCTGAGCAAGAAAAAAACCCAAACAACAGTATTTTGTCCCTAGTACTGAATTAATTAGGTAGCCTCTTGTAGCTAACCCTTGTAAAATGACTTCTGATGGTCCCAGATAAGAACTGATCTACTGAAAAGTCACCAATTTTTTATTTTTTTTTTTTAAATTCTCAGATCCCTGGTGGGTCTCCTGCTAAAGTTGTATTTGAACTGTTCTTTAATCATTATCAGCATCCCTGTTTATTCCTATGATAATTGGAAAATCCAGCAGTTCAAGGATTCTCTGATTTATCCTTCGATGGTAGCTTTGAAACTTGGTTTGCAGAGAGAAAGCTGAGGATTGTTTGCATAAATAGCAGCCAGAGGAGATGCAGAATTATACTGGAAGCCATGGAGGTATCATAGGTATAGGGGAGATACAAGGAAGAGAAAGATGAAGAGATAGAAGACAGCACAAGACCCTGGCCTCAGGGGACCTGGCCTTGCCATGCAAAACAAGCAGGAAGAAGCACCAATTACATCAAAATCAAAGCATCATTTCTCAGAATGGATCTTCCACTGAAGGAATGTAGCGGACCAGCAGACTTAGTGAAGGAAGGTGAACCATGCATCACAGAAACATTCAAAAGCTCAAACAACAGGTATTTTTGCTAGTCAGCCTTCTCTCTGGATACATCGCCTCAAACCTTCGCTTGATATTAAATACCAAAATAACTAAGTGCAAAAATATGAAATGGTAGTTGGGCATACTCCATTTCCTGATTTTCTGTCACTTCTGTTAAATTAATAGAGGCTTTTTTTACTGTATCCTGTTCAATTTGCTCCACATGACGATTAGCTGAGTAAAACTGCCTTTGGAAAGGTTTAGCACGTGTTTCATACACAAAAAACCATGCAATGAATCAGTAAAATAAATATACATGATAGCCTGGAATGCTTCTGTCAGTTTTGTAATGCAGAGCTTGAGGGAATAAACACTTCAAAGCACATCTTTACCTTAGAAGACATTTACAGAAACAACGAAGCTCAGGAAACCCCAAATTCCTCACTGCTTTTTACTACATAGATGCAGTGAAAAACATTTTGGAAGGTTTGCTTTGTGGGTTGCTTTGTTTTGTTTTTAATATATTGAGGTTTGACATACAAACTGATGTTAAAATATTGCATTAGGAATATTTCAAAGTTGCCACAGAAGAGTACAGTGAAAAGGCTACCCATCTCCTGAGATACCTGCAGGTATCATGTTTTCCCAGATGACAGGATTGGTTTTTTCTGACTTAAAAGAGAGCGGCTACTGGAGAACTAGTGAGCTGTTTAACTTACTGAGGATTTATCAGGATAGACACCAGCTCGTAGCAGAGATGCCTTCCAGCTATCCACCTCCTCTTGGGAATCACAGGCTAGCTCAAGGAAACGGTAATCCTTGTAAACATTCCTACAACAAAGAACACCACATTGTAAAACCAGCATTTTACTACTCTTGTATCATGCACACAGCATTTTAAATTAAAAATCCTTTGGGATCAGAAATTACTTGGTAATTGTTTTGGAAAACAGAGTTTATAGGACAGGTGCTTGTTTAATAATTACATGGAGTACTTAAAAATATCCTAGAATGCTACAGCACAGCTCTAGAAATAATAATCATCTGAAAGCACCGTGAAACTACTTAAAATCAATTTTCCAGCTTTTGCCAAAATGGAGCACTTTTATGGAAAACAAAAAGGCTGCTGTGATGCAGAGAACAAACACGTAAGACGTGCCAACAAAACCGCGTGTCTTGTCACCGATTGCTGCTGTAACCAGTAAATATCAAAATAATTAATGGTGCAACTTTTCCCCGTGTTGAGTCCTTTCAGTGTGTTATACACCATTTGTAGCTTTCAGACATCATCAGTAAAAGGGGAAAGAAAACAATCATACTCAGGTATTTTAAAGAAACAAACCAAACCTCTGATGTCTGCTGTCATAGTAAGAAAATCGAGGCACGTTTAATTAACACCTCTTGCAGGTAATTCACATAATTAGATAAATATAGGGAATCACTTAATGGAAGAAAAAAGAAAGGAGGAAAAATACGTATGTAGGAAGGTGGTACTTGTAAATTCTCCAATAAACAGAACAGATTTTCCCCTTATGGTTTAGCCATTAGTTTCCACATTCAAATCCTATATACAGACCAGATCGCTGTAAATTTGTCAGCCAACAGCCTTTTGAGGAAAGGCTACAAGCTTAGCTCACCAAGGTTCAGAAACCACATTTTGCTAGATCTTACCAGTTGCACAAGAATCCATCTTCCATCGCAACCAGACTGTTTGCTTTCCTTAGCAAGCTATGGAGAAGGGGAAATGGGGGTGGGGTGATGGAGATCAGTTCACTTTCAAGGACAGCAATGACAAGAGGTCCTTCGGGTTCATCGTGCAACTACAGAGGTCATTTCTGCCACATGTTTTGAGGGAAAAAAAAAAAAAATCCCACACCACAACCACTGAATATGCTACAGAACCAGGAATTAAAGCTATTATTATCACTGCCTAGATCAACTTCTTTAGCATTCAAGGACTGGTGGGATTTCACCATCACACTGCCGGAATGCAATGGACTTGATGCAATTCCCACTCCCAGCAACGTCCCCAGACAGCTCCAAGCCTTGCTTTAGAGGGGTAGTCTCAGGAACCAGATAAAAAAAACAGTTAGAAAAGTTGTAACTGAACAGGAAGGGTTCCCACCTGACCACCAAGCAGCCGTGACACCTAACCATCACGTTATCAGCTCAGCACCGGGCTTGCACTACAGTCCTTGCAAGTATCTGGATCGAAGATGCCCCCAGCGCGTGGTTTGGTGCGGCTGCAGGCAGCACACCTGCGTGCCCCCCCGAGAGCCCCCCCGCAAAGGGACAGAGACACTCCAGGCTCAGGTCCCATAGTTCAGGCAAAGCCACTGACAGTACGAATGATTGAAAGCTCTACAGATGTTTTTATTGATTAGGAATTTAACATGAAACCTTTTTCTTCCGACTCCAAATATACTAATCCCACTTTAAGGCATGTAATACCCTGGATGACCTCCTCAGATGCCGTTGTCTGAAACTGACGACGAAACACTTGAATTTTATTCAATTGGCAATATTGTGGATCTCTGAGTGAACATTTACTGAACCAAACAAAGAACTCAATAAAAATAAAGAGAGAAGCAAAATGAAGTGGCCGGGGGTGGTGGTGTGTGTCTGTGGAAACGAAGAAAAAAAAAAGCTTTAATTTATTGTTAGGAGAAACTTTTACTGAGATAAGATTTTTGGCTAAGTTAACTAAGCAGCTATAACTTTGAAGAAATAGGAAGCTGAAACGGTAAAAGGGTCCTCTCAGAAAAGATGACTAAAAATAACAATAGAGCAAATAAAGGCTGTAAAACATAGTGATAAGGAAGTTCCAAAAATACTTATCTGCAAGAGCAAAACAACATGACACCAGCTTGTGAAAACATTTTTTCAGGACTGTCATGTTATGTATTAAACTTCTTGGCATTTTGTGACTTGCTACACAAAACATAGCTGGACAAGAAGGGATTTTAGCTGACCACTTCACACACATGGGAGCTGGCAGTCCCGCATTACTGTCTCTGTACCAAGACTTTCTCTAGGTCTAGGGACACCTTATGGCCAAGCAGCTGATGGCCCCAGCTCTCCAAGGCCCCTCTCCCTCCAGTATCGGAGAGCTCCACCATTTTAGTCTAGCTAATCTTACTCCACCACCACCAAAGACACAAGTTTCTGGATAAGTAAGGATCTGAAGGATGTACACACTGAGCCAGAACTCCCAGGAAGCTTACAGCAGGGTAGGGAAAGGGATGCTTGCCTCCCAAACCAGCCTTCTTGCTACTAGACTTCCTTTGCCTTCCTTTCTTCCAGAAAGGCTGACAGGCACGGGAACTAATCAAAGGAAAAAGAGCCAAAGTAACTTCTGAAAAGAGTGTGTCCTTTTCCTGTTACTAGTGGAATCTGACAAAAACACACTAGCATGTTTTACTCATTAGAAATCCACTGGCATCTCATGGAAAGCCGTAAAGACATTCTTGAAAACAATTCAGATCTTTTGTTTTGTTCTCATCTTCCACTTTTTAAAATTGCTGAAGACACCAGCACAGAAACAGTTACTACTCAATCCTCACCTACTTACTCCATATGGAATACAGTGAGGTCATGTTCTCATTGTCATCTCTATAGCGGCTCAATGGGATGCCATACATCAAAGGGAATGATATAACACAGTGTACCAAGAAGGAAAAAAGATGAACTCTCAATGATACAAATCCTGTTGATATTCAGGCATCTTTAAGTCTAAGGGACTGTAGAAACAAAACAGATACAACAAATGAGAACATGCCTCAAAGTACAATTTATTTGCAACATTTCCCTTGAATATTCAATATTTTTAAAATGTTAACACATAAACGGGGAAGCTGTGGAAAGCTACATGCATATACCACATCTACCTAATGCTGCATCCTCCTGTAGGGTCTTATCATTGTGATTTAATATCCTGCGCAGTCCACGAAAATTTATCTATAGTGGCATTACCGGAAATTATCATGCTACTACTATCTTTCCAGAGTGGAAAATACCATTCGTTATCTGCAGGTTTTATTATACTCTAGATAAATAAACCTCAACAACTGCATTCCAGAAAAAAACAGAACATAATTACTTATGGAGAGGAAGAGACAACTGGACTAAAAGCATTGTTTCTGATCCCCGAGGCATCCCACACACAGGACATACCTTCTTGAGGCCAACCCCACCACCTGAGAGCCCAGCAGACACCCAGCTCTAACTCTGCTCACCCTACAGCTTCTTCACTCCATTACTACCTTTGCTTCCAGCACACTGGATTCCTTTCCCCCACATATTTCAGGGCGAAAAGTCAACTCCCTAAGGCAGAAATTACCTTTACATTGTCCATAGGCATTTCTTTAACCCCTCCCATCACAGAAGAATTCTAATATGAAAATGGTGGAATTGAGTAAGTTTTTGAACACTGAATTTCAAAATTCAAAACTTTTGAATAAAAATATTTGAAAGTGTACAAAAGGAAATGAAGAAGTGTCAGCTAAGGTGGAAGACTAAGCCCAGCTGCGAGTTCCTGGCATTCCCGTCCTACTAGTCCTGAAGCCTGGGCTGCCAGCATTGCACAGAGAAGGCTCGATTGCCTATAAACCAGCAGAACTATACAAGCCCAGACCAACAGGTGAATAGCACACGATGGAAAATCACAAAGAAAGAACTTTCTAGTAGCCTCCTACAGCAAAGGCAATACCAGTGGGGTCCCCTCTACAGCAGCTGCACATCAAACTGTTTGCTGTCTGAGCAAACTCAGCTGCTAGACCTCGAGAAATATAGTACCTCTTGCAATAGCTTAATACTAAGATAAGGTTAAAATATTTATCTCCAACAAACCTGGAAAAATATTAAGGACAACCACTGCAGACACATTACAAACCCAGTTAATAAACATGTGTATATATTATCATATTAACCACACGCACAGACAGCTTTTAGATTGAGTTGGATCTGGAACATTTCAGTAGACAGAGATGTGTCGTATATGCATGTAATATTTTTTTTTATATATATAGAACGAAAATACAAACCAAGATTAAATGAAGATACGCTTATTCTTGCCAGCGTGGGAGGAGACAGAACAGCAATTACAGAGCAAGAATATTAAGTGAAATTTTAATTGTGCCTATGAGACACTTTAATCCTCCAAGGAACATAAAGCCACATTTAACTTGAGCAGTCGCGCTAAAACAATCAAAGCTACTCACAGACTGAAAGATAAAGGAATATCTTCATTCACAGGGATTTCAAACTGTGCTTATCATCTCAAGTGACTTTTTGGTAAATGTCTGGTCTTTTTATTAGGATGCAAGCAGAATTAAAATGAGCTTTAGAAATCTAGAACCAAATGCACATCGGCCCAATTTTATGCCTTGAAAACCACAAAAGATTCAATTCTTAGATGTTTCTCGTTTGATTGAAATTGAAATCATACAGAATATGGGTTTCATAAATAGTCACCTAAAACAAAAAAGGGAGAAAATAACCGAATCCAGATACTCCAAATATATATGCACAATCGGGAGAGAGAATCTTGGGCAAAACCCTGCTGTATTTTCTCTACTTATTCAACGAGTAACGCAACTGCACAGACTCTGCTTATTCAACCTTAGGCTTGGTCTACAGTTTATAGACACCTGTAATTCCACAACGGCTGGTTTGAACATATGCACTATTTTTCATAGAAGAGAGCTCTCATAGAAGCTCTGCAAATCATGTATTTTAAAGAAACAATAATGACCATCTGCTCCGAGTTAACAGCAATGACTAACATTTTCTATCAAGGCTTGCCATTTCAGATCAGTCCAATGTGAATGCTAATTAAAATTAATTACACGTGTCTCTGAAGATTTTTTTCTTAATATCCAGAAACGCCAAAGAGACAACCTCTGAGACAATGGCACAAAATAACAGCACTTCAGGGTTTTACCACCTAACTCAGCTAAGTGGTCTCCCAGAAATACAAGGATATTTTCCAGTTCACACACGCAACCCCCCCCCAATTTTAAGGTGAAGACGAGCAGGAGATATACTGATCGGTATATAGTTGAGCCTGGACCATGAAGTATCTACCCATATGTAATGCAGAACAGAAACGCAGCCAAAACTAACATGGCACAGGCCAAAATCTGCAGTAGTAACAGTAACTGGCACTAAAATATTCCATAACTCCCCAGAGAAGAAGGTTTGATGCTTTTGACGGTGAGGGATGGCAGCCCGTTCTGGAATCTGCCTTGGGGCCACCCAGAGGCAAAAGCTGCTCCCAGCTGTCAGTCCCAGGGAGCTGGGGGGAGCCCGGCTCCTGCTGCAGCCCGGTGAGCGGGGGGGACGGCAGGACCCCCGCCGCGCTGGGACACGGCGAGCGCGCAGGGTGAAGCTGCCTGCGAGCTGCGGCGAGTCTGCCAGCCGTGACACAGCCCACGCTGCCAACAGCCGTGCCCTGGTCAGTGTCACTGGTGTTTCACAGCCCACACGATCCCCCCAGGGAATTTTCTTCAAGCCCAGTGTAACTATGACATTTAAAGCATGGATTTGGCACTGCTGGTTCCCTTCCCTGAGAACCCCCTTTTTGCCTGGCAATACCAGTTTTAACCCTCAATAGCTACACCACCTATCCACCATACTATGTTTTCTTTCTCATACGAAGAATTTTTGTCAATGATGACAATAAGGAAATATTCCAGAAAAACACCCCCACCTTTTAACCTTTTTTGTTTTTACCTTCCCCTCCCCTCTTTTTTTTTTTTAATGGAATGGACTCGGGGATAAAGGCTAGTTATTCCTTAGGCTTGTATATTTTTCCTATTTTTAAATATTGTACTCACCAGCATCTTAAAAGTTTATTTACAAATGTTAGCAGCTTTTTTTCTGGGTTAAATTTGTGGGTTTTTTTTTTTAATTAAATAGACTCTCGTTCTTCCATTTCTAACAGAGAGGGCTCTGAATAGCTTACAGTCCAGCTCTTCCTGGAGTTTAGCTTTCTGAGTAATTCAAAAACATACATCTCATCTTAGGCTTTCTCCTTTAGCCTGGCTTCCATCCAACACCTCCTCTGACCCGGTCTCCTTTCACTAGTTCCCTTTATTTTGGCTCTTGCCCAATTTCCCTTATATATGGATAGCAGTTAACCAGTTGCTGTCCATAAGAAGAAATTCAGTACTTAAAGCTCTAGTGCATTCGGAGTCCCAGAGAAGACTCGTGCTCCATCCTTTTCTAGAGCAACACTCAGCCAACAACATGGACCTAAAATAAACAGCCATACCTTTTGCTTAGGAGACACAGGGTACTTTCCTGGGTCCTACCAGACAACACGGTTTCTCATACAATATGATTCCTGACAGTCAGAGCGTACTCCAGAGTCAGTAGCTAAAATTCATCATCTGGCAGTTCTATTTCCAGCCCTATTGTATGCCCTCAAAACTTCCTTTTGATCACACTCTTCTTGACATTCATCTGTTTCTCAGATTAAGGAGCTGTTTCTACAATAAGCCTGCCCCAGACAGTCAACTCTGATGCAGGGGTAGTGGGTTCTGCTGCTCTGCATCATGATTATGGGGAGCATCTAGCTCTCAGGAACCTGTTCTTGTGAAGGCACAGAGGAACAGTCCCGTGCTTTCTCTCTGCTCCCCCAGGATGCTGCTCACATCCCGCTATCACGCAGAAACATAGAGGGGAGGAAAGCAGCACCATCATTCGGTTTCATCCAGATCCTGGTTGGGCAGGAAAGTAAAAGACGGGGAGATTTGGTGGGATGTTCCTCCACAAGGAAAGGGAAATTTCACACATCAGTTCTGCTTCTTTGGCTCCCAGGCGTAAGTGTGAAGAGGAACATAGCTTCTGTCCTGGGACTGTTGCATAGATCCTAAAGGAAGGCACGCTGAAGGCTACAGTTCTCGGCCCAGGCTACAGTACTTGGCTAGAAGAAAAAACACCCATCAGTGAATATTTTTACAGGAAATATGTGGGGAATAGGCAAATTGTTTGGGATGAAATCCTAGAAGGAAAGTCAGCTTTCTGGGATGGGCAACAAAGGACTGCCAGGTAACTCTTCCTCTTTGTACAGCTGTTACTCCCAGTGTTGGTAAGAAAAGCCTGGAAATTCACCAGTTCAACAAATGCTTCAGCCTACTACCATTTTATAACCCCCAAAATCTTTAGCTAGTAGAACCTTTTCTCCCACAAAACAGAAAGAAATCATCTCTCCAGAGTTGGAAAAGAGGTAGAAAGGAAGCTTTTTCTCTGCTTGTAGAAAAAAAAAAAAAAGTTTTTACTCATTATTTCTCCTTTACTTAAAGGAGAAGAAGTATTTAGATGGCATTGTAATACAGTAATACAATTTATTGATAAATAAATCAGGAAAAAAGTGCAACTACTCTACTGCAAAGGCAAAGGATTACTTTAGAACAGCACAGAATCTAGTAAAATAGTGACATGTGCACCCTGTAGTCAACTGGGCAAGATCATGAGAAACGATGACTGCTTGTGCTTCTTCATTAGCGAGAGATGGGACTGCTGCATCCTAGAGGAAGGCACAGTGAAGGCTACAGTACTTAGCTAAAAGAAAGAGCACCCATCAGTGAATATTTTTTACAGGAAATACATGGGGAATAGGGAAAGTGTTTGGGATGAAATCCTAGAAGGAAAGTCAACTTTCTGGGACAGGCAGAATTTGCTGTTTGTTCTTGAACTCCACACAAGAGTCTTACACGTTCATCGATGAGGACGTCACCGGTTAAGCTACTGCATGTAAGCAGAAGCGCTGACAAAATCCTCTCTCCTCCATTCTTAGCTCTGCCTAAGAAAGTCTGTCAGTGGCTACATCTACACAACTTCACATTATGTTCCACAGCAGTACTGCAAACGTTAGGTTTTCTCCCTACAGTATAATTACTTTCACACACTTTTAATATATTTGATCTCTTTTCCAATCGAATAGACTTGCCAGCAGTTTATTGTGGAGGAGAAAAGGATGGTTAACACAGAATAGCATCATTTTCTTGACAGCTTTAGGTTTAAACACATACTGCTTGACCCCACAGCACAACTTCAGCTGCTTAAAGGAAGACTCATGTAGATGGACAGGGCCAAAAATGATCTGGGAGTCAAAGGGCACTTGCTCTTGTATACTCTGTTTTAATATCTAGTACTGCTAAGGTAAGTAAACTAGAGGAGTCCATCTCCAAAGGTCTTTCATGGTGTCTATAAAGTAGATTGGCCCACTCAAAAACTTTAAATAAATTAGTTTGCTGAAAAACAAAACTCACCCTCCCCTTCTTTAAGCAGTACTGTATCTATTTCACACAAAGACTTTTTCTCTCCCCCCCCCCTTTTCTTTTTATTTATTTTAATTAGAAACTAACAGGAAAATAATTTAATTATTTCACAACGTAGCCTTTTCATAAACATGCAATTATGTTCATTTCATGAGAATTTATCTTCACTGTGAAATCAATCGTCACAGTCTCCATTTACTATACATTACCAAGTCACATTTGATTCCTGTCGGAGAACTGTTGACTTCTGCAGTAAATCAAAATGACAGATACTGCTTGTTCCCTTCCCCATCTATCCCCAAGCTTCAGCTAACTCAAAATGGTTTTTCCTTCTATGCAGTGAAATGAGCGTTTTCCTGGTAACTATATTTCAGAACTGGAAAGGTTTTCATAAATGGAAAAAATGCAGTGCATAATCCAGGAAACTATTGAAATGTACAGTATCAGAAACATATGGCTGCAGCAAATACCTATGCAGTGAGGGGCTGGGAATGAAAAGGAGAACAAGCTTATTAAGATTCGTGTCCTAAAGGGACTTTACTTGAAAATTAAAATACTTTAATTGAACATTAAGAAAGTTTGCAGAGTCAATAATAAAAAAAAAAGCTTCAGATTTTGGGGGGGGGAAGAGAAGAGACACAGAATAATCTCCATGCTATCATGGAAGCTGGAACAGATGATTTTGCCTTTGTTCTTTAATGATCTACATCTTACACAGCAAAATGGTTCCATAACCAGAACCCTCAGTGGGCAAACTCAGAGAAAGCCGATTTCTTTCTCAATTGCTAAGTTTTTTTTTTTAATCAAAAAAAAAACCAACCACCACCCCCCAAAAAACCCCACCCAAAACCACTATAGCCAGAAACTAAGTTAATTTTTACATGAATTTTGAAAAGCAAGCCACATTCACACCCCCCACTAGAAACCAGAAATCAAGGGATTAGCATCAAGTAAAACACCACAGAGACTCCTTATATCAACAAATCTTTACCGATCCCCGGGTTCAGTTTCCCCAACAATGTGGGACAGGGAACATGGTCCTCAGTTGAGGGCCAGATCACTTTACTCAAGCTGCACTAACCCTGCTTCTGCTGATGCAATCTATGAATTTAGGGGACAGTGAGAAGCGATACTAAACTTCTTTTTATCAAGTTTGCACCAGCAGGCAGATTTTTAGAAATATAAAACAATCAGCTGCTTTACAGTAACAGAGGAATCGCTGTCGTAATCAGAATTCAATAAATATTTCTTCAAAACCAACTTCTGCCTCCTTTCAAGCTGGAGGACTGTCTCCACAAACAGCCTCTCCCAAGGCAAAGTTATTTTGTCATCTTATCACTATGCTGTCGTGTCTTAACATGCCCATATAGATATAAGGATGTTTTTAGAGCAGCTTGCAGATGCTGGAGGGTCTACTCGCGGCCGAAATGGGCAGGGTTATTACAGACACGGCAAATATTTTAGACATCCGATTTTGAAATTGTGGCTGTCCAGTGTGTACGAAGATCCAGTGAAAACATGAATGTTGCAGCTATGTAACACCCAAAGAAACCCCAAACTTGCCAGTGGAAACGTATGCTTCTCTTGGATTTTCACAGCATTTTATCGATTAATATTAAAAGATGATGAAAATAATCAAAGCCATTAGCCAAAACAAAGGAAAAACAATGAGCTAAAATTAACAGATATCTCATGGAAGGAACTTAATATGTACAGCTGATACCAAGCCACCAGGACAAAGTTATCCTTCTTGACTGATGTTTGTGCAATGTTGGGACGATTCACACATATCCATAGCAGAATAATCAGAATTACATTAATTTCCAGCATCTGAAAAGCGTTTATGTTTTTAAAAACATGAACAGTTTTTCAAAGCTTTTTTCTGTGCTCCAGAAATGCAAGTGGTCAAGTGTTTGAAATCTTATTCCCAGCAAGTATGTGCGTGACATACTTTCAAAGGGCATCTCCTGGCAGACCACATCCACATGTAGGCTAGCTGAGATGTCAGCAGATGTAGGCAAAGCCTTCATGGGGTAGTTCAGAGCAAGAGTCACATTGCGTCCTCACGCTTCTGGGGCCAGCAGAAACCTGACAGTCCAGAAATCCTGTGGTTTGCTTTTGCTTTGTGGGAGGGAGGGGCATTCCTTGCTTCTGAAAGGCCTATTTCTGGCCAGTTCAGGAGCAATAACAGCTGGCTGTGCAGGGAACCACATCCAGCCCTCACCATCTCCAGCAACATCCGAATGTATTGCCAGGATTTGGCAAGGCAAAGGGGAGCAGGTGTGAAGGGAATTAACAGAAAAAAAAAAGTAGAAAACAAGGATATCTATCCATGCTACCACTACAATTAAGTTTACTTGTTTTCCTGAAAAAGAACTTACAGAAATTGCACCTGACCCGCTGAAATGCAATTCCACTGAGACAGCTGCAAATGCAACTCTCCAGTAAGGAAAAAAATAAAATTTACAGGTCACTTGCATGTCTTTCGGTGTTGTCATGTTTCCTTGAGTTATTTGTGCACAGTCATCTGAACCGGCTGTGCATCAGGAGTAGGCTTCCATAAAGCACCCACACCACTTCAATCAGAGGATGGAGTCCGAAAGGAAAAGTATGAGGCAAACACTACAAAGCAAAGACCCTATTAACTAGGGAAGCAGAGGAATCCCATTTGCTCTCCATTCAGCAGTATTTAAACCCAAATAAACGATAGAATGACTCCCAAGATTATAAACAGACAAGATTTTCCACCAGAGAAAGTGAAAATCAACAACGCTTTTGTGATTTACACCAGCTGAATCTGGTCACAAGGTACAGAAGTCATGAATGTTTTGGTAAGCCTAGGTGATTGCCAAACAAAACAAAAATAGGATCATGAGATGATTATTCAGCCATACAGAAGAGCTAGATGACTAACCGTTGAGCTGTTTCACCCCGTGAGTGGCTAGGAGGACACTTAACCTTTCATCCCACAATTATGCAACAGTAAAGGAGCAGATAAATCAAGAGTATCAAGACCTTTGTTCACTCAACCTAGTGGAAAGACCAGGACTGCACTCCCAGTTATTAAAATGCTCAGCTAAATACAGTTTCATAGAAGTATCTGCAGAATAGCACATTTTCTTACCTCTGCTCCGTGTTAAACAATGCAAAGATATGTTTGCTAGACATGAAGCTCTTCTCAACATCTCGCACTTTCAAGTTGTCCAAAGGAAGCATATACTTCTTCTCTTTTTCCTGGGGGGGGGGAGGGGAAGAAAGAAAAAAGAAATTAAACCAATACTATGTGAGGTTTCCAAGAAGCCTGGTCTCGCAAGCTCTATTTAGTTGGTAATGCCTTTAATACATTTATTATCATAAAGGAAATATCCAAAATTGAAATGTCTGCTTATCTTTTATAGACATGCCTGCAAGAGAAATGAAATCTCACTTCTAGTTCTTTGTCACTGATCCTTTTAAAACAAACAAAAAAATGTTTTCCTAACAAAAAAATTCCATTTCAAATACATAAGCATCTACATTTACTATTCTTTATTCCTTTGAATTCTAAAAAGAAAAGGATCAGACTTAACTAAAATGAAAGTGCCTAATCAATATAGAACTCTTATACCATGTCCATAGCAACCAGAGTAACCTGGGACATAAAATTAATCTCTATCTAGAATTACTATTATTATTTAGGGATGGCATTCAATGATCCCAGGGATAAATTTTCATTCCTTCAGGGGAATACAAAAATCACACAAATCAATCAAAATCATACCACCACTGAGGTTTTACATATACCATATACAAATAAAACTAGACTAATCTAATGAGCTGGCTTCTCCAAACAGCACGAATTATCTATTCACCCTTACTGTAGCCAACTCCTTTTGCGCTGTCATCACAACTCTCGCTTACAGCACAACCACTATGATTTCACCTTTTCTAGGTTTCATGCTTCCTGTGACTCCACATTAAGGACCAGTAATGCTCCCAAGCTACCTTATGAAGTCAGAACAAAAAAGCCCTGACATTATTAGCTCTTCCCTGCGTTTAACTTCCTTGAAGTCCTTGTACCGATGGATAAACCAGGGCAAACCTCTCCATTTTGCTTTGCAAATACACCCGGATGCTAAGCAGAAGCGATCCAAAGACAAGTGGGGCAACACTTGCACCCTCACACCCCCATTCTCTTTCTGCCCATCACAATAAAATTGCTGACAAGGGCACTAAACGGCACAGAGTTTAACAGCTTTCAAAGGCCGTTAAGGTACTGTGAAGTCCAGTGCCATCACCATGGCAGCAATGGAGTGGGGAGAGGATTTATGCCCTGGAATTTGCACAGCAGACACCAAATGGGGTTCTTGTGAACCTGGCTACCCAATGGCTCTGTGGGAGTTCAACAAATCACCAGTGTTGGAAAGCTTTGGAGTCCCTCACGGTCCCTTACCTGCCAACATGAAGCAAGACCGAGTAGGCTCTGCCTAGCCATCGCCAGAACTGGGTGTAAAGGTCTAGCACCCATTGCACTCACTGTCAGCTGGGACACCAAGTACAGTGGTCGTGCCAGTAAGAAATATGAATGAGATCACAGTTTAACGTATGCCATAAAACAGGGCAAAAGGAGAAACCAAACAAGGAGTCACTTTCCTCAATATGTATCTCCCAGAAGAAATAGGCAGAAGTACCTTCCACCGCCGAGAACTGGCAGCAGCCCCAGCGAGGCTGAGATGTGCATCCCGCGAGGGCAGATGCAGCGCGACTTGGCCAAGCCTCAGCTGATTGCAAAACTAAACTGGATGAGAACGTACCTAAGAGCGAAACTAGAAAAACAGAGTGACTTGTCCAACAATGGCTCACTTTCCTAGACAGCTTCACAACAGGACTCTGTTGAGGAAAAAACTTATTTCAAAGGCCATTCTGGAAAAGCATGGTTTCTACTGCCTTGTTTTGCTGAATACAAGAGTTATCAAACCCAGTGTGGGAGTATTACATAAAATGAATGCGATGCATTTTCAAACTGCCTCTGGCTTAGCCATCCTAGAAATTCTTACCCACAGAAGCTCATACACATGTGTAATCTTCACTCTTTCACCTAACAATAATTCTGGTGAAGGAGTCTAGTTCTGCACCAGTCCATAGCTACATATCACAGTTCACATCTATATTCCGCTTTCAGGGAATATACACCCTCCAAACCTTTGCGGCTCCCCCTGAAGGGAGAGCATACTGTCATCTGTTCAGTAAGTAGCACCCCGGAGAGAAATAAAACTAAGCAAAGTAAATTCATAGTTTATCAATTAAAAAATAAATAAGTAGTAGTAAATGAAACTACACAAGGAACTTTTAGGTCAGGTATTTGTGTATAAAAATTAGAAGTACCCTGTCCTCCAATACTGATTTTTATTGATCTGATCTGGTTTGATATTATAAACTTAAATGCCAAGTAGTTCTGGTAGCATTTAAAAGGTAATGATGTGTTAGCTTCGCTACTGAGACAAAGTGACACACACCTGAAAAATATCCTAGGCTATAAATTCAGGACAACCCATATTAGACTTTGAATTAAATGCAAATAGTTTTTTTCAGTTGAAAGCTGGACTGCATGGTAATGTAAGATGCTTTGTTTTCCACTTCAAGCATTTAGAGATGGTTTTTTTTAGTATATAACCTAAAACCTTTAGGACAGAAATGTCAATGTTTTTTATTCCATCATAACTCAGAAAAAAACCTAGATAAGCTTCATTTTTAGTTTTACCTTTCGCTATTACAGAATATGCTTATAATGATTTACTATACAATTACCAGAAACGTAAGAAGTTCCTGATGAAGTGTTTGTTCTGACAGACACTATTTACTGACAAACCAAGCAACCACAGAGGAGTAAAAATAAAATTGATGAAAAAAAACAAACTATACCAAGAATCTGATTGTCTAAACAAAAATTCCACAAGCGGGAAAGTTTGAGAAACATTTGATGGCAAACGGTGAGAAAGTGTTTCTTCTGTACCACCGGGAAGAAGGAAATGCCTACCGAAGGCAAGAAGTGGCTGGTATTTGTTTACATGGCCTCCTACCCACATGTGAGACAGAGCAGCTTCCAAGAAAGGGAAATCACGGGGTGCCTATGCTTGAAACTAACAGACAGCATGTCACATACGAGAGACCAGACCTAAATACTGCTTAATTCCAGGAGAAAGGTACTACTGCAACATTAAAGTGTGGCAGCAAAACCCATAGCAAGTGTCCCCCGCCCAAACAAAGAGAGGAGGAAAAAAATAAATGTACAAATGGAGCGTGAGTTAATTCAATAGCAGATGAGCCCAACATCATTTCAGCCTTAGCTCGATTAATATTATGTTATGGCAGAGCAAAAAAAGCCCCGGCCAGGACTATCTGTGACTCTGTGCCTGTTTCCCATCCTGAGAGGCTGGCCGCATGAGAAATAGGGAATGTATGAAGCCTGGGAGGAATGGGGCTAGGCACACTGCTACAAGCGATGACATGCACATAACTGTGGGTCCAGTTTGTCCCCCTCAGCATTTGTTCTTTTTTATTTATAGATTTTTATTTTTATAATGGGGCAGAGGACTTAAGCGTGACACGAGGGGAAAAACCAGCACACGCTGATCTCATGTAAAGGCTTTGCCTCTCTTTTTCCTATACAGAGTAGAGGAGAAGAAGGAAAAAGGGGGAGGTAGCACGGCTCATTCCTGCTTCTGTAACATGAAGAAAAAAAGAAAAAAAAAATATAAAAATCCCCATAATGCACCTTAGAAAAACAAACCAACCTGCTAGCCTAGGGGGGCCTGCCCACTCCTGAGACCGTGTTTCACCACTTGTGGGCATAAGTAGCACTCACATCCTTAATGGACTAGTTCTGCTCTCTGACAGGCGAGCAGGCTGCCAGGAACTGACAGCACAATGTAAATATGCCATATTACAACTGCCCCTTCCTTCTGCAGTGTTTAAATGTACTAAAAATAAATACCGCCAAAGTCCAAAATGGCACAAGGGATGCAAAATATACAACAGCACCTCCCCTTCCCCCAGTGAGGTCTCACTTCCAAGCTCATGAACTTCATTTTTCAGCCAGGGGCAGATAGCATTCCCTGCTTCTGGAACTTTGTAGGCTCCATACAAACAGCAGCAGAAGAAACTTTGGTCACGGTGGCAGCCAACTGGGTTATAAGGGGAATCAGAAGAATTAGAAGGGGAAAAGAAAAATTCTTTTGCTTCAAAGGAAAGAGATGTAATTAATAAACAAATAAATTATTTCAGCTTCTTCCAGTTCTCAAAGGTGATTCTGATTTTTATTTGTCTCTTCCAGATCCCTACGGGGCAACAGAAACACACAGGGCAAACTTTACTCCCTGTATTTTATTCTGAGGACCAGAAGCAGAATTCATGCAGGGCAACTCAAACATTCAAATACATGCTGTCAGATGCTGAAAGGCTGGCCCGAGCCCGGGTGCTGGCCATTACATCCTGGGGCATCCAGCGGGTTTGCTCACCACTCTGTAATGCTTTTTAGAACACCAGTCTCTAACTGGGGGGTTGTGACACCAACCAAAACCCATCTATGCCAACTGTGGGGACCGCCAGTTCAAAGAAATCAAACTCCCAACTGGAAACACAAGCCATGCTGGAAAAGCTGGAACAAAGGTTGGTTCAGAGCAGGATTCATTCTGTGCTTCATTTGTACCCAAAGTACAGCTCTCAAAGAGTAACTACTGCGCGCTGGGAGCCAAGTGAGGTGTCCATGAAATGCCTCTCACACCAGTGTTAGGTATTAACGACAGAAAACTGTAAACTCCTTTAAAATCTTAAACTGAGGAGGGACAGCTTTGAATGAAAGCTTGGGAACTAGACAAAAACATTGGCATTTCTGCCTCTCAACTAGATTTCCAGACTGACACCACACTATGTTTTTTTCCACATTAGTAACTAATACTTACCTGACGCCCAGGCACCGTGCTAGACCTTGTTTCTGCAAGCAGCTAGTGATGGCAGGGCATCATTAAGGTGTCCTGCAATCATCAAATCACAGGATGGTTTGGGTTGGAAAGGACCTTAAAGATCCCCTAGTTCCAGCCCCCTGCCATGGGCAGGGACACCTCCCACCAGACCAGGCTGCTCCAAGCCCCGTCCTACTTGGCCTTGAACATTTCCAGGGATGGGACATCCACAGCTGCTCTGGGCAACCAGGGTGCTCAAATGTGTAGGTGGAACACCAAAGCTGAGCAACAATTTGGTAAAGCAGTTAAGCAGCAGAGCAGACAGTAACACCAAGCCGACGATGTTCTACAGCACTGTACTTTTTGTAGATGGCTGGATCATTACCCTCATTTTACAGACAGGAACAGACACAAGAAGCAGTGGCTTGTGAAGCTGCTAAGCCACAGCCATCTATATTAAAGAAAGAAGAAGAAGAAATAAAAAATAGGAAGTATAAGGTGGTGGGCTGAAACTATGCCTGTTTACTCCTGAAAAGGCATGGCTCAGACTCATTGACACCTAGGAGCTGCTCTCACTGCCAGTGCAGAATAACCTAGTCTGTGGCATTTGACGAAAATGCAAACTATTAAGATGGCTCATAGCAACTTTTACAGTATTAAATCAATATTCAAGAGTTAACCATATTCTAAATATACCCAAGAGAATTTTACTGTGTTTCTATTTCAGTTTATTTTTCTCTCTCAGTTTAGAAAGCCACACAGCATCTTCACAATGGTCTCTGCTTTACCACACTTGGCTTTAAAGCATATGCTGAAAAACGAAGCGTGAGATACTTATATATTATTCCAAACTTTTGAAAAAAAACAAAGCAAGTTATTTTATTACAGACAACTTAGCAATGTGGGATTTGAGCCTGAACATGCTCCTGGGTACAGCTGTAGAAAACATAATTCTAAACTATAAAATTAAGAAGGAGCTGCTTTCACAGAAAAACAACACATACAAAAACATTCTAAGATTTTTTACGAAAAGCGTAGCAAAAGAATCCTTAATAAAGTTGAAAATGAGAAGACCATGTTTCTTCTACCTATGCACCTCTCCCTCCAGTTTTATACCATCAACTCCTACGTGGCTTTAGCTGTTGATAATAAAGCACCAAAGCCAAGCACTTTTCCAAGAATTTCTTTTCTTCGCCCACTGAACCAGATTCAAACCACCATACATCCTCATTCTTCAAGAAAGCCAGCCATACGGGCATCAAGAAGCGCGCTCATATGTACAAATGATTCCCTATGTGCTCAAGTGAAAATTTTCAGACAAAAACTTTAGGCAAAAAATGAACAGTTATTGTCCTGCTCCCCGAGACCCCTCGCAAGGCAGGTGGATCACACCTCCCCAACGCACTGCCGTTACCCCTCCTGCTCCACTCTCACTGTGCCAGAAGAACTCTGTAGCTGGGCTACACCACAACGGATGTACGTTACCCAGACAGCAATTTTACTACATGTATCTACCTTGCCAGGAATAATTCACCATGACATATTAGAGAGCTGTCACATACAGGCATATACATAATGAAGTATCAACAAAGACACAGAAGAACCATTATGCAACATGTAAGAGAAACAACTCTGGGCAAGTGCTAAAGAATCAAACAAGAGCTGCAAATTGAAAGTCTCAATACCACAATGTGACAATGGCTTAGGGCAATAAGGCAGACTTAGAAGAAAGGAGCACATGGCACAGAGCACAAATAACAGATCTTATATTCCCTCAGTGTTACTTTACCTTCTGCCATGGTGGAGACTGTGAGTTCGCTATACAAATTGAAGCTGAAAATCCCAAGTCTGAAACTGCAGCTGAATAAGATCTGATGATAGAAACAAGCTGCTTCAGGTTTGAGTTATCATCTTTTTATATTTTGCATTTGTAATAGATTTTCTAGGCAGTTACATGCACTCGTGGCACTTCTGATTTTTTCCCAATCTTTTGGTACCTTTTCCCACACCATACTACTAAAAAAAAATTCAAGAGGCCTGTTATATCTCTGATGCTTCTTTTGACTTCAACTATGAGATTAAACCTGATGCTAATGTTAAATCAGTCCTTAGTCTGGTCTTGTCATTCATTGTACAGCGTGTTATTCAGTTCCCACAGTGTTTTTCTTCAATAAGATCCAGTACTATATTTGTTTCTGCACTTTCCTTCTGCCCAAACTTCTTCAGGAATAGAATCACAAGACTCTGTAGCTGAAACACTTCATCCCTTCAAGAAATGGTCGCTAGTGTCTTTCTTGAAAGAAGTTTACTGCCCTGCTACATTTCAAGACTTCATAGAAGGACACAAATATGGGATGTCCCTACATCACTGTTTTGCAGCACAGCTGTCCAACTTTGAGGGTTTATAGGAAGCTGAAGCTGCAGCTTGTGTTCCCACAGCACACCCCAGAGCAGAACCTCACAACCCACCTGCTCAGGGCTGAGCAGCCCTGAACGCCTCCTTCTCCTTGCCCAAAGGAGAGGAGATGGGCACAGCACACAACAACGAACAACCAGAATCCTTGGGGGGTGCTGTGCTGAGCCGCTAAGCTGGCCCTTGAGTGGGAGCTACAAACCTGCTGCACCAAGCTCATTCCATGGGGCTGCTGCCTGCCCAGCAGCCCCCATGCCATGGTACCCCAATAAACAGCCTTCTCGTTGCCCATCTGTGATTTCCCTCAGTAACGAGGAGTGGCTGAGCAGGCATCCCGTGGTGTTAGTGCAGAGCCTGGATGGCTGGGTTAAAAAAAAAAAAAATAATTAAAAATTCCAGTTATTTCACTGGTACTCCCTCTGCCTTTAGTTAATCAGGGCATCAAACAGAAGTGTAATCGCTTCTGGAATATATAACAAATTCAACATGATTGAAGGTTGCCCCTCTTCAAGGGAGGCGTTTATTATCACAACTGGAAGGGCTGGTCTTCCACCGATCAGTGCTGTGGGGATGTGCTGTCAGGAAAGGATCAATCCGAGAATGGGTCTGATGAAGAGGAAATCTCTGTTTAGCTCCTGTTAGTTAGGATCTTGAAAGGTCATTTTGAATTTGGGAAATCTTGTCTGGGAAAGAAGCCAGCAATTCCTCTGAACTGAAGTGGTGCTGGCATTTAAAATTGAGAGAAAGCCCCGACTGATGAACTGGTTGACAGTCTGGAAAAATTCTGCTGGATGTGTCTAGTGGCTGCTCTAAAGGTAGAGGGGGGCGAAAAAAGGATCCTTTGACCTTTTTATCCCTTGCGGTGAAGTCTGCTTGCGACAGCCTGTTTTTCTCTAGCGGTGCTCAAGTTTTTACTTTTCACTCTACTGCAGATCATCCAACAATCACAGTGGTGGGGGAGCGACAGCACAGGATGAAGGTGCAGCATGGCTGTGCTGGCAGAGGGCACAGAGTGACAATGACATACCAGCTCCTGGGAGATCCGACTTTTCAGCTGGGTACAGCTTTCCATTCATGCAGTTTACAATGTTGCTTATTACATATATACGAACGTGTGTATAAAGATACTTTTATATATATGTACACCCACATATGTTTTGGTGGTGGGACTTTTTTTAATTGCATAATTCCTGCAACCTATTCTCTTTGAATAGAAGTGCAGAAGGTGATAGTCTGGGTGGACGAACTTCTCCAGTTCTACTGACCTCTTGCATTAGGAATACTAAGTTAAGATTGAAAAAAAACCATAGTAAGTTTAACTGAATTTTCAGCTTCCTGGTGTCCCTTAATCTGCACATAAAAAGATAGCCTCTTACTTACAAGCCTCCTGAAATTCCTTGGTAGGTATATGAAGAAGATACACCTTGGCTACAGTACCATTGTTTTCTGCTGGAAAGGCATTTCTGAAGACTCTTCTAGCTTTTGAATGCATTTCAGTTTCTATAAAATGAGCCCTAGAAAAGCTCAGACTCAGGAAGCCACCAGATACTTCTCTTTGGGTACCAGCTGAGGTATCTGGAGAGACACTTAGATCCTTTGTGCATGAGCATGCGTGGGTGGAAAAAACATAATCATTCTTGCTAAAATCAAAATTATAAATATGCAACTACATAATTACGTAAAAAACGTCAAGCAGGATTTTCCTGAGGCAACACATCTGTCTCTGCAAGACTCCCGAAGATGCAACAAAATACACGCAGAAATTAGTTCATGGCATTTATGCTGTCCTACTTGCTTGTTATCATTAGAAGCTTTCAGACAGTAATCAATTTCACTGTGGTGGAGATTACTGCAAAATGCATTAAGAGGTTCACGCCTGTGGCAATGGTCACTGAAAATATTTTGGAAAGCATCCCAGAAGTATAAGACTTTTTCCAGACATCCGAGAGAAACTCTGCTATGACAGAGCTTGTGGTGTCAAGACTTCTCCCCCAGCACCCCTCCTTTTTTTTTTTTTTTTCAACAGCAGAATTTTTTTGAAAGGTACATTTCAGCTTTTTTTCTTTCTGGGTTTTTTGGGTTTGGTTTTTTTTTTAGTATTTTTTTTAAGCAAGCCAAGATACTTGGGTCATGGAAAACACTAACTTCTGAGACAACTGTCTGAAGATATCTCCTTCCTTGCTCTACATAATATGTATAAATATACATTGGCTTCTTAATTTCATCAAATAAAAACTGTTGAATTCTAACAAAAGAGTGGAAAACCACCTGCTTACTCTATCATAATAACATTTCTGGGGTTTTGTAACATAAGTAGCCCTGGGGATGCTCCTACATTCAATAAACAAAGAAAATTGAATACACCACAATCATCAAGCTCTATTTCTACTTTATATCAAGAATATTACCTTCAAATGCTAAGTGACATATGCCATCAAATCTTCAAGGGACTGGGTTTTGAAATGTGTTCAGAAATTGACAAAAGCTATCCTACAATAATTATGGTGTTTTGCAGGAAAACCTGCAACCCTCTGCCCTTGGAAATTCATAGTGATGAGATTGAAACCTCCTTAGAAACACTCATCAGGGTGACAGTTTCCATAAAAGTTCCCCAGACTGAAAGGCTCCCAAAGCTCACAGCCAAAGCTGCTCTTCAAACTGACCTTTGGCTGCCTCTAGACCATAACCCTCTAAAGACAGAAGTCGCTTCTCAATGTACATTGTCCGCCCCAGTAGGTACTTGAACGCAACGAGGGATTCTAGACTCTGTCATAGCAAGCCCTGAACAATAACTGAACTGGGAAGAAGGAACCTGACCAACACAGGCGTGGGAACACGGAAAAAAAGGTTAGGAGAACATCCAAGACATCATGAAACTATTAGCCTTAAGACCAGTCAAGAGCTACAGGACAGCAGCATAAGATGCAGCATCAAAGCATTCTTTAAAGGTACTGTAATTAAAAAAGCGACCGCAAGGTGCTAGGCAGTGTTAGTCTACTACTTACTCCTACCACTAGGAGTACGTGTGAAGGAAAGCGTGTGTAGGAGAGCTGCCATACACAGCATTTTTCAATCTGCAGATGCTGCACATTAAATGAAAACTTCCACGCGTTGCTCACTCAAAACAGCTCTTTTCTGATAGCTGTGTGTTGGTTTTTCACATGTGAATGCATGTACCATGAAGGGCACGCAACACACGGCCAGCTACTTTGATTGTACCCTCAGCTCCACAGAAGACAGAGGTCCTGTTCCAGGATCACCCTAAGGGAAAAGTACATCAAGCTCAGGGCATACCTCAACAAACACACATCTGAAACAGGGGGACAAGTTCTGCCACCTTGGCCACCTGCTCCCTCTAAACACCACGGCAGATGGTGAAATTGGACAGGTGTTGCAGGAGGTACCACAGTCTGGGGAAGCTCAGAGCAACACCTCTGGAAGGGAAGAGGCATCCTCAAACAGAAATAACCACAACTGTTTGAGCGTCATCACTGCCCTTTTGGGCGATGGCAGAACTTCTTTCGTTTATCACCAGATCACCTTTCTCAGTTCCATACACGCTCACCTTTGTGTCCTTGCCAAATCAGGGTGACAGGGTAACACCCGTACACCAAAGCCTTACAGCTGTCAAGCGCCTGGCACCGAAGGCAGTTCTCCTGCAGACCCAGAGCAGACAAGCCCAGTGACAGATTATCCAAAGCTCTGGTTTTGCAGCCAGCTAGAACAGAGCACAGAGCTAAGACACAGGCTGGTGAAACACTCCACCAGCATCAAGCTAAAGCAAATTTTCAGTCATGTGGAATTAGTTTCACTACACTGGAGGTGACAGCTAGAGGCTTCTGCTAAGAGACAAGATCGTGCGGTGCCGCAGCCCAGAGCTTTGAACAAAGCCGTCCCGGCACTGTGCGGGGCGAGGGGCATGGGGGAGCGGGCTGCTGGAGCTGGGACACAACATCTGTGATGCTTCTGGTTGCCAGATACATTTCTACCAAAGCAGCCACAAAGGCTCAGTCAACCAGAGACTCCATCATCATTGCTGTGAGCAGTGAGCATGAAAACTGGGCAATGAAGTTCTCGCTCAAGAGTATCAGCACCTGGGAGAAGGAGGCATTTCCCTTGCTTCTGTATGGTGGATGAGGTCTTCAGTAACCGGCAGATTAAGAATCTTCCGGTAATAGCCTTTTGCTATTGCAAAATATCATCCTTACTAATAATTAAATAATATTTTAATTTTTCTATTTTTCTCTGTATCTCTTCCAGCCTCGACTCACGCCAAACCTTGTCTTTTCTTGCTAAGACATTTTAAAATGCCATTTCTCCTCTGTATAAAATAACATCATCTTTAAAGAATTCCAGTTCTCCCATGCCTGGATTCCTGCAATCAAGTATTATTCTCATTCATACCCAACACCCTTTTTTATTCCATGCGGCTTGCTTAGGGAGGAAAACACAAATTGAATATACCATTGTGTAGACTAGAAGTTGTGTTAAGATAACAAACACCTGCATCCACTTAATCATATCCATTAAGATACTGTCAGTTGGACACCCCAAGAACACAATTAGGGAAGGAGCTCTTTCCCAAGAAAAAAACCCAATTATCCATATGATATAGCAATGATCAAAATAGCTGTGAGAACTAGCATCATTATGCTCTAAAAAACTGCAACATGCAGCTTGGATAGCTATTGTTGGTGAAGTGATTTATGAAAATAAGACTTCAAAGAGTCAATAAACAAGATGTAAATTTTTGCTCCAGCAGAGCTGTCTACACAAGCTTAACCTCAGCCGTTTCAAAGAACCTACGAAACGTACAATGGCGCAGAAAGTCTCCAGGAGTTTCAGAACTATAAACACACCATGACAACGCAAGAGGCAATGACATTATTGCAAACACAAAAAAGACAACGAAAAAGGCATATTGAAATCTCAAAGCTGAAACACATCTGCAAAAATGCTGAACTTTTATAGTATACATTTATATTACAGACAAGAAAGACAACACCTCTGCTTCTCTGGACAAAAGTGAAATATTTATTAGGAAATGGAGCACTTCCTCAAAAATACAGGTCTTCACCAACACTGACTCAAAATACTGTAGAATACCAATACGCTGGCCCTGAACTTGCAGGACACTATTATCTTTGTAAAGAATCACTCCAAAGTTTGCACACTGATCCTACAGAACATTGACATACAGCATGAATTCCCAGACAGTCAGTCAAAGTTCTGGGCAGGAAACCAAATACCATGATTTTTTTTTTTTTTTTCCTTTCCCTTTAAACACTGTGTCGAAACACTCCTATTACTCATTACTTGTGCTTTGAAAGATATACTCCATTACTCCTTAATGTCATTAACTTTTACAGATACTGCAACCAACAAGGAACTGCTGCTGGAAAAAAATGTCTTACAACCATTTTCTAACACCAACATATTGAGATTGTTTTAATGGGAAAGAGGCATGGTGGCAACAAAAATCCAAGTAAAATGATGATAACTAACTTACAAAGATAGGTTACAAACTTGAATTTCAGTAAGGAATCTATAATAGTGAAACAAACTATTAAGTACTAAAACTCCCAAGTTTATAATTTTCCATATATGTATTCATTCTAGGAACAATTCTGAAAACGGAATTCATAGAACTAAGCCTTCCTGTTGTAAACACCATCATTAGTAGCCCATGAGCTAAGTTCACCCATAGTTAATTCTAGTATCAACAGAGATAATCTTTTAACATACTCTAAAGTAATGAAGAACGTTTTAGACAAACATTTTTTCCACTCATTTTGTTTCCAAAAAACAAAAAGACACAAAGCAGGGAGGACAGCTTATTGCAAAGCTGTCCATGCAACAGAATTTTAAAAATAAATACAAAACAAAGAAAATGTTTCAGCTAGTTTCCCCTCCACAAGCCTCAAAAATACTGAAATAAAATGTTCATTAAAAATATTCCAAGTCTACCTAAGAGTTATTTAAACATCATATTCAGCAGTTTGATTTTCTGTAATCCATTTTTTACATTTACATCACCCAAACTGAATGTATATTTTAATTACTTTCTCAATTCATTACTTTTGCTGAAATAACATTCTATTCCCCTCTGAGAATATTCCCAAGGTTACAAAAACTAGATAGTCCTTCAGTTGAGATTTGTTTTCAATGTCTAATCATATATTACACTGAAATAGTTTGAAATAATGAGGGGTTTATACTAATACATTACCAAACTATATAATTACTAGTAATTGTCAGGAAAAAGTACATGGCAATAGACAAGGCTAAATGCATGTATATTTGAATAAAATACATTACAGAACTATTGCCATTTCTCAAAAAAAAAAAAAAAAAAAAAAAATCCTACCAAACCGAAGTGTTATAAGCCTGGAAAATTCACAGTTAAAAGAAATTCACATTCCCTGATGGAAACGCAATACCTCAAATACATTTCAATCTGCCCTGATATTGCACTTTAGGAATGGGGAGGTAGAGAACCCAATTCAGACAGGGGAAAAATACACTTCAGCCTGAGAACACAAGACTAAGATTTTAAACTCAAATGCGTTTGGCAGCTGCCCAGGGCCTCCACAGGTGAGCCCCAAGTCCCCTTTTTCTTCTTGCATTCACTTCCATCTCCACATCCAACTCTCACAACTCCTGCTGAGGACATTTGGTGCCAGGAATGTTTTTAAAGACAAGAACTACTGAAACGCAGAGGCCGCAGGTTGTACGCGGTCAAAACCCACTACTTCTGGGGACTTCTGTGGAGAAGGTCACCATTTTTAAAGAGACTGAAACCGTATCTCTCAGTCATACAAATCAGACACTACCGCCGTCTCCAAGGGAAGGGAAGATGTGACCGCAGCTGCCTCCAATATTTTCAGCAGGCGCAAACAAAACCCCAGACCCTTTCAGAACACTAGGACACAAGCCTACCTCCAAAAGAAACACAGCATTGAATTTTTCTTATACTCACTGAAAAGGAGGAAAATTTTGTATATAATAACAGGCATATGCCCCTTAATCTAAAATAATTAGACTATTTATATATAAAGAAAATATAAATTATTTATATTTAGATTATTAATCTAATAGCCATTGGATTGTAGATTCTCACAGTATAAACAATACTCGGATCGCTTAGCAAAAAGATTGACTTATGTCAGGTGCTGAGCTTCATAAGAACAGAATTAATTTGAATTAGGCTGTAAGTTCTCCACTTACCCTACAGTCTAAGGAAACCCTCCCCATCCTCACACACACCCATCCACACAGAAACAGCACTGCTTAAAAAGAAAAAAAGCTGTTAATTACAGAATCACAACACATGTTCCCTATTTATCCAGATCCTAAAGGGGAGGTGGGGGTGTGAGGGCAAAGAATCCAGAGGAGAGGACTTTAAAGCAGTTTAGAGTATCTCAAACATGAAAATGAGAATGTAGAAAGACCTACTGATAAATATAACACATGGTGACCTAGACAAGGGGCTGCAGAGGTGGGAATAATGTTAGGAAAGGGTTATGGAAGCAACTGCTGCACAGGTATGTTGGCAGACAGACTTACTAATGGCATATAAAATAAACATGCGAAGATAGAAATTTTCAATACTGGATCAAAACTATTAATTGATCTAACAAAAGCCTAGTGGAATAATTCAAGGAATTGGGGAAAAGTGACATACAGTCTTATATAGGAAGTCAGACAGAAAACAGCTGGGAAAGCATCATCTTTCATATCAAAGGCACAGCTATCGGTGTGGGGTTGATACCAAACAGGGAGGGAGATGTTCCGAGCATTTCCTGGAGGCAACTGAGGAACAAAGAACACATGCATCACTATCACCAGGCCTTTCAGTGATCCTGTAATGATTCACGGTACAGCACCTGATGATAATGAGGTATTTTAACTAAAAGAGAGATGCCGTGGAAAAAGCTGAGCCACTGCTTGCTTGCGGGGGAAAGCTATTAGTAGGCAATGTTGAGAAAGCTCCAGCATTCAACCCTTCTTTCACGTTATTCTTTGCTAAGAAGCAGTAATAGATATTAGGGGGAAAAAATGAAGTTAAAGAAAATGAAGCGCTAGTATAAACTGTTAAGTTCAATAACGTTTCCCCCCCCCCCCCCCCCGCCCCGTTCTTTCAGTTCTCTCAAGTGCCTCAGTAATCAACAGCTTAAAGTCGTAAGAGTAAAAACTCTGCAACGGATGCATGTAAACCTCTTACCTAAATTACCTGAGTGAACAGAAAAGCAAGCCCAACATAAAAAGCGTAAGAGTTCCTTGGAACTCAGCCCTACTCCCACTCCGCTACTGACACTGCAGCTAGCATCTTTGCTGTATGAGATGACACACAACTTTCACCAAAAACACAGCCTCACTCAGAGATTCTCAAATGTTTTCCTGTTTTAAGCGCATTCTCTTTTCCTCCCTGCTCTACTCCAGTGCAGCCAATTTTGCATCCTCTAGCCCTGCACCCGCTAGCTCCTTCTCCCCAAAACTGCTTTTTGGAAGTCCTGGCTCCCATGCCACGTGCCTCAGGAAGGTGCTCGGACTGGTGTGTCAGACGCAGCTTGAGACAAAGGTGTGAGACGAGGGCTCTAACGACAGAACTAAAGTTACTGGGAATGGTGCAACCACTTATCAGCGTGGGGCTGAAAGGCAACAGCACCCCACACTTACCCAGCGTGAGAACTGTGAGTTTACAGAATAAACTGTGAGGACAAACCCAGCCCAGAGAAGAGGGGCAGCTGCTTTCCACAGTGCAATGGCAAGTCCAGCTGAGCAGGAGACTCAATCCATAGAGAGATGCCTTCATCTTCCAGAGAAGAGGTCAACATCTGGTTCTGCTCCAGCAACAAAGGGGTCAAGACTCTGGGAAAGAACACACCACACCTTCCTTTATCCCCTCCTGGCTGGGCACCAGCCTAACCCAGGAGTAGCTACTCCTCTTTTCCATTTGGTAGGGTAGGGTGTTGGTCCATCATCTCAGTGGCTAGTAATTTGCAGAAAAGCATCATTTCACGTGTCTTACATGAAGGCTATAGGAACATGTTCATGTGCACAGCAAAGAAGGTCATTATGGAAATGACAGAGAACTTAGAATTCTAGGTTTCATGTAACTTGTGCCCATGAAGTGTTGGTTAGCCCCAAACTAAGCTTGCTATATAAACTCTCCTTAAACTGTTGAGATGATTTTTTGCATAAGCAGGGCGAAACACAACTGTAAATGTCTGAAGTCCTTGTTCACATTTTGACCTCAGATGCCTAAAGGCACTGGTCCTGCTCCCACAGTGTGGAATGCCCTCCCACAAAGCACCCATGTGGAATCTTCAGAGGCTATTTTTGAAAAGCATAATAAAATGGCATTTCTTCCTAGAGTTTCTGTTGGTAGCAGCACAGCTTATTGACCACCTCTGTGGACGCCTACACTTCCCACAGTTTTTCATACAGATGGGATTTCTTATGTGTAGTTACCCATTACAAAAAACTAACTGAAAATTTATAGTTGTCAACAATAAGACAAAGAAGGAAGCAGGCTTCTCTTTATGTAAGGATGTACCCGTCTTCACAGTGAAAAAAGAAAATATTATTTCCACAAGGTTTACTGCAAATTTATTACAGTAATTAAACTGTCCAGTGAACCTCTGTCTGTATCAACTTATTTCCAGATCCAAAACCAGATGTAAAAAAAATGTTTCGTTTAATTTCATTATTCTAACATGGGTAGAGTACGTAGAAAGAGATATTTTGGCAACTGTTTGCTAATGTGCTTTCCTAACTCTTTAAAGCTGTTCTTGCAAATGCTTTTCCTACAGTATTTACAAGAAAAAGCTAGTGATTAGAAAATGGTTAAAGACCTTGCTCCTCCTGCAGCAGAAAACACTAAATCTCTTTTGCTCAGAAAAGGTTTTTAAACAGGCTTCATTAAACACAGCTTCCTGAGAATCCACTTTCTTGCTAGCCATTACTTCAGCCTTTTTGTATTTCAGCTGTGCAGCAAAGGGTTAGTAAACCCATCCATACTACAACGCCCATTGCCGTACTCCACCCATCAGGGCTTCTAGCGTTACCAAAAATGTGCAGTATTTTTAACCCATTGTCAAGCACTGGCATTTAAATGCTTAGGCAACAATTATTTTATTACTTTACATGTTTCATAAGAGATCTAAACACTCTCTATGAACATTAATTATGAAATTGAAAACTTAAAGGGAAGATGCATGATATTTTATGGGTGAGAGTTTGCAGAGACATTAATTTGACGTTTTCATTCCAAACAAACAAAACCAATACTGCATTCAGCAGCATAAGTTTCTACCTGTTCCTCTAAGCAACCAACTACCATTCTGTAGCTTTAAAATTAATGCTGTATGTTTGTGAATATTGTTTTCTCCAACATACACAGACAAAATCAAACAACTGACTTTTGCATTTCCTCTGTGAAAGCTGACAAACTTTTTTTAAAAATTAAAAAGGTTTATTTAAACAAAAGTTTATTTAAACAAAGCACATACTTAGGCTACGATCTCCACTGATGTCAAGCATCCTTGAGGGTAAGAATTCTGTGATTCCAGGAATCCTTTCCTATGGATGCCCCCAGCTGCGTTAGAAAAGAAAAAAAGGAACCCACGCAAGGAAAATAAAGTTTCATGAAGCCAGGGAGTGAGCCAAATGCTGCCCAGCTGTCTGCTGTGGGGACTGCAGTAGGCCATTAGATTTAGCCCCTCTTCAGCGCCTGGCACTCGCTGCTTTCCCAAACACACTGATCTGGTTTGGGACAGGAATTGTTACTTTTCAAAATGCTGTCAAATACACAATGTCAAAAGTGGAGATTCTTTTTCCTTAGCTTTTTCATTATCGTAAATTTTGTTTAAATCTAACAGATAACAAAATTGCAGACTGAAGTCTGATTTTCCATGGACAGTATCTCCTTAAAGTGACTTTAACAAGATAAATAGTAGAAACAGAAATCAAATCACAGCTTTTAACTTTTCATCTACATTTTAGTAACAAGATTATTCTTTTCTAGCAAAATGTTTAAACCACTACCTTGAGTTTACTTCTCACTTGTTAGCCAGGTAATAAAATCAGAAGGGCACTGCAAAAGTGGGAAACCAGAAGTGGAAATTTTAGATAAACAGATAGCACATTGGATATGTTTAGAAACATGGATTAGCATGTGGGATGCCTCTCGTAAAAGATGATGTATCATGTAAAAGCTACTCGCACCAAAAGTTATAGTCTGCTTTCATTACCTTTATCAATAGCCAAGGACTGACTAGAAGTTATATAAAAACAAATAGCAGAACAGATGCCGGACCCAGTCCTGTAACCTATCTCATCTGCAGAGATTAATCTCACACTATTAAATCTAACAAGAACAATCCTATTTGTACAACCCTTTTTTTCAGACTGGAGTCACCACTGTCTCTTACACTGGTGCTTTTTACCATTCCCATGCCATCTCCAGTCTCTCTGGCTTATTAACTGACTCCACAGATGGGAAAATGGCAAATTTCACTTTAACAGAACACAAGCGTACACCAGTTGATACTTAAATGATTGCTTTCTATTCCTGCTTCAGCGTGTTAGTTTTGCTGAGGCCCCACATTCTAGCGATCAGTAAAATAGATGTGTTCCAGCTAAGGTACCATATGACAACACTTCCCTGGAAATGCTCGTTTACCCCATGGAAACTGTTCCGAATTGGAAAAGAAGGGTCATAGTCCCTTACGCAGGATTCCCAGAAGCCAGGTAGCCAAGTCAAAGCTCTTGCAGACAGACTGTGCGCACACCTGTACCAGCCTCCATCCATGGGGCACACACAGTGCTTCACCCCACACGTGTTCTGCGGTGGGTATCAGAGCGGTGTTCTCAGAGTTACGGGGGGCGAACTGACTGCCCACCCAGCTTTTGACACTTGGACCTAGGGGAGCATCAGTGGGGGCAGTCAGAGCGTCATTGCTATTCCTGCTGAAAATGGCACTGAGCTTCAGAGACATGAGGCTCCAGGAATATGCTCATTCTACTCCAATTTTATATGCCAAGGTGGCCATCATGACAAAAGCGATCAAACTATGGATCGTAACTGATATATATTCGCTTCCTCGAGAAGAGAGGATGTCACCTCCGATGGTGATGACAACCATGAAGACAAGCAGACTGCCAGGAAGACTTGAAACACAACCGAGCTAGGGGATGATTTAATGACTCTATCTGCTGCACGTGCAGATGTTGGTCTGCGCCCTCCCCACTGGCAGAGACAGGACATTAACGCAAAAGAAAGCATTATGGTAATTCTTTCCAAAAAGGTGTGTTCAACCACCAGCCACCCTCATTTGCCATTATAAAGACAGACAGAATGAATTCAAATACCATTTCTTTAAGGATCCAACCTATGAGTAAGATAATATCCAGATAAATGGAGAAGAGGAACAAAGGAGTGCACCTACTATACAATTCCCCAGTGGCAGGTCAACAACAAATCAAAAATAGTGATGACTTTTCTCTACAGACCAAGATAAAACTGCCTTCAAAGCTGCACAGGGAAAAAAAATAAAGCTTCTCCTGGGCAGAACACAGAATCGTTTGTGACAACTAACAGCCTGATGTACTAATCAGTTTTCTGATCTCCTTCCTAATAATTTTTGCTCTGGTACATATGTTGTGCTCTGACTGCCAAAACAATAATTTGGTTGCCTCAGCTAATATAATATAGATTCCAAAAATCAAGTTATTATTTAAAACTACTGGAAGATTTAATAGGCTAGCTCACTCCCCCAGGCAACTAAAATAAGCAATTAAAAAAATGTTTCAGCCAAAAAATGCTATAGTAATTAGGTCTGTTACTTGTGGTTAATAAAGAGAGACAGCTCAGTAGAATGCATCATATTCTGATTACTGGTAAAAATACACTTTCAAACGTGTTGGTCTACAATGCAACGGGCGCAGCAGGTAGGCAGGTCTGAGAAATGCAGATATTGTCAATCTACTGCTACTTAGGACTAGACACAGGAGCGTTATCATCACTTGCATTGCAGGAGCACCTAAAGAATATTTCAAAATGGCACTGTAAAAATACTTACAACATTTCTTGCCCCAAGGGCTAACAATCCTTGTCACCTTGACTAAAAGCTCAGAGGTCACCTGGCAGTCTTCCAGTAACATGCTCTTTCCTCTGATGTTGCAGCTAGACCCTATTTCAAAGGCTGCAAAACCATATCATGGTAAGAAAATGAGGATTATTTACAAACTGATAACTGCTTGCCTCCATGCAGCCTCACTTAAATTAAGTACGAAGTGTCAAGCTGTGCAACTACACAACAAAACTGCATCTGCTCGGAACAAAGTACTCCTTGGGCTAGATAGTTTAATAGGCTTTAAAGTCTGCTGTAAGGAAAGATTCCTCCCTCATCACTATTACTTCAGTTTCTTCTTCCCAGTCTTCAAAACCCACAGACTTCCGATATCCTTTGCTAGACTGGCCGATACTGGGAAAGCGAATACAGCATCACCTGTTTTAAGGCCACAAGAGACAAACCGCGGGAAGCCCTGCCAGGCTGCTTTTTGTCAGCATGGCACCCTTCTGCGCAAGCAACTCGGACGCCGAGCACAAACGCGGGCGCGGGACAGCCCTGTTCCCAGGGGTTTAATCAGGTTATCAGCACAGGTTCCTGTGCAGCTGTGGCAGCAGTGCTTTCGGGTCCACAGCAGCTGTAAGCTGGCTCAGTGGGCAGCACGGTACGATACGGCATGACCCGGCTGCCCTCGCTCCAAGTACAGCAGTCGAACAAACTGTACCCAGGGACAACCTTGAAGTCTCTCCTGGCCACCCAGGAGTATGCCAGCTCTCAGAAACACAGTGGAGCAGGAGAGATGCCTTTTGCACATCCCCTTGTTCTGAAGAACAGCAGCAGCGACTCCAACAACGCTTAAGTACGCTATGAATAACCTTTACAAAATATTCTATAGCCAGGTCAGCTCCCAGGCACAAGAATTCATTTCATTCAGGTCCGTATGGCACACTTAAACCAACTGAGCTTACAGAGACCACGAGATCACTACAGAGCAGGTACGCTGTTGACACAGCTTTGTTAAATAGTTCCACAGCTCAACACTAGAGGCACCAAATCCCACGAGTAAGAACATACAATGGACCTTGGAAAAGCATTCAATAATCGCTGTGGTATGCGCAAACCCATGAGAGGATCCAACAGCACTGCAGAATCTGGGCCGCCTCCAAGCTGTATGCAATAATTATTAACTAGTGCTTTGGGCAGGATCTTGTTTTTTGGACATTGCGACTGAAGTCAGTTCTTTAAGTTACGTGGGACTCGCTACTCTAACCAGGTGGTTGTGATTTGCAGGGTTTTCACAACACTTGCTCCTCTCGTGGCTTTCTCCCCCCACTGCTGAAGGCTGATACCATGTTTTTGTTCTTTTCGGGTTTTTGTTCGTTTTCAGATTGAAGTTTAAAAGTATGCAATAACTTAGCCACTGGTTTTTTTGCCAGATTTCTAATAAAAGCCATCTAAGTATCACAGCCCCAAAAAGACTCAAGGTGATCTGAACCTTGGTCAAAATGAACCAAAAAGAAGTGAAATAATGGTGATGGTAGGTGAAAAATTTACATGACCAACCCCTCCCCCAAGACACATGCTTCTTAGTAAAGAAACACTGAAAAGAGCCTTAAAGAGCTTTTGGGGTCCACTGGACTGGTAAAACACTAGATTTGAAGTTCTCTAGCGGAATGTATGATATACAGGGTGGGGCACACAAACAGATATCCCTTGTGAATAATGTGGTTGGAAGTGATTATATATTCTATTAAATTGAACAGCTGTGGCAAGCACAAAGGATTGGAAAGCAAGCAAACTGGAAAGCAAGCACAGTACCTAGGTGTCATCACAAAAGACAGAAACCTCACCATTTGAATGCTTTAGGGATTTCGCCCAAACTTGTAATGCAACCATCAAACAAGGCCAATTTCATGTTTGGGGGCTTTCTCTGCCAGGTTTTAAGAGATTTTTTCTAAATATCTCCTGCTTTCATAACCTAAAACAGTGAAAAAAAGTCACTCTGGCTTGTAACAGAAGGTATAAAAAGTAGAGGAAAATGCATTTGTGTACAGCACTAACTCTGCATTGTGAGCATGAGCACAATTAACAAGAGCTGTTATACAGAGATACCTTAACTTCAGCATTTACAAAAAACCCCACAAATTAGGGATTCCCCCACCCCCAGCCTTTCTTCACCAAACAGTATTCAGCAGCTGAGCTTTCTGGGCTCCGGGAAGGCAAAGCTGGGTAAACTTAGCCAACCACAAGGTTGCAAATGAAGCAGACGTACCATAAAAATTTAGTAATGCTTTTAAACTATTTCTCACCTCAGTGGTTTGATGGTGGTGTGGTACTGTTATACAATATGTGCTGTTGCCAAGGCAACTCGATCTCACCTCGACAGCTGCTGCAACTTCAGTGAATCAACATGACGAGCTGTGGCAAATCTGAATTATTTTTTTTAAAGAGTCTTTCCAACTATAAAGCATTTTCAGATGAACCTGGGGCTTTTTATCCAAGGTCTATCGCTATTTCTCAAAAATATCTTTCACTGTATTCTAGTGGAAACATTGTGACACTAAGTTCAAAACCATATTCTGTTAAATCAGATTTGTGTCTGGCAATTTTATACCTGGTGTAAAAACAGTATCATGCCTCTGTGTTCATTCAGTTTTAAGTGCAAGAATTTTACATCTCTGGCAACAATATCAGCCTGCCTGGACAGTTTAACATGTCCTTTTCCATTGTGGGGGGCGGGGGGGGCGGGGGGGGGGGAACCACCAAAGTCCAACTCCTTGAAGCACAGAAAGCCCAAGTTCTAGCCCATCCCTTCAACAGAAACCAAACAGTAATACTGCTTCAACTCCATTTTAAGCATAGCTAAAACAAAGTTTGAAATCCAAAACAAGATTTTTGTGAAAATTAATCGGCACAGAGTGTTTCTGTGATAAAGGCTGTTGTGGAGGGAGGTGGCTAGAGTCTCGTGGTCCAAACCCCAAAGAATTTTCTTTTTTTATTTTCATGTCCTTGGCTTCAGGGACACTGCTGTGTGAGCAAGGACTAGAAAAAAGAACAGTACGAGTCTTCCTCGCAGTAAGTATCAACTGCAGCTCTTAAGAAGATTCAGTGCTATTTCTTTCTTTTTTCTCAACTTATTTGGGTATAGAACCAAAGTAAACATAAGACAGTAGAGAAAGCCTGTGAGGGTGTTTTGTGAAACTCAGCCAAGATTTCTGTTATTTTAATTTGGGGAGAAAAATAAGTGTTACAAAATGTCTAGGAAAAGTTTGTGCTGAGAAAGCACACAAGTATTTAAAGGTGGGCAATTCAATTGATTAAAAAGGAAGAACAGAAAAAGTGCATGAAAATAATTAGGGGAAAAATAGATTTATCTATTTATTTATTTTTTTAAACCAACAAAGCAGCAAAGCAAAAGTTGACTTTTTTCCAGTCTAGACTTTTCTCCTTCCCTTCCCCTTTTCTTCTTTTCCCATCCCCATTGTAACTGTAGATCTGTCAAAAAGTACACAGCGGTGGCTGAGAGGAGAAGCACTGGCCCTAAGTGCACACACTGCGACAGTCCTCTTTCACTGCGGCCAGCCACTGAACAAAATCTGTGTAAGAGCGTGTTTGTTACCTTCAGTTCTACTCCAATCTGCAAATACAACATGAGGAAGGGACGTTGCTTTTTTTTTCAGCTTATGAAAGTCTCTCTCTATAAAACCTTTCAAGTGTCCCTCTGCCTTTCAACTAGTGTTCACGACAAAAATATCATGATACACAACATACAAGCGCCTGCTGCTACTCATAAAATTTTCAACGCACAACACACACTCATACAATCCTTGTGATTCTCCTCTTCTATCCTGCAGCTCAAATAGGTGTAGCAAAAGCTCCAGCTGTAACACTGAAAGTACAATGAATCTGCTAAATTCAACAATACTAAACGAGTTGAAAAAACCCAAAACAAAATAAATAAAAAAAAAAAAAGGAGCAAAGAATGTACTTAATTACCACTAATCTTGCCTATTAGATTTCATTCAGACACCACAACTTCTTTCAAATAACCCTAGTTTATTTTTTAAAAAATTCCTTTCTTCAGACAGGATATGGGGGAGGAGTCAATTGGTGATGTTTTACACATGCACATCTGGATACAGTCCAATTATTCCCCTTATACATTCCTCCAGTTGTTTTCATTTTGCTCCATGCTCTGGCATTCATAAATTTGTGAGATTAATTGTGTGTGAGCGTCTGCAGTCTTGGATCTGGGCACGGGTTTAGCTGCAACACAGCTAGAAGTCAACATTAAAGAGAGCTCCAGTTCAGAAAACACAATTTACATTTATACATCTTTGGTACAGTAAAGATTGAAGCAACCGTCATCCTTACCACATGCATCAAATTGGTAAGATTAATCCAATATCAACTACATTCTATTACTGCAGTTAGTTTGAGCCTCATGGAAAGTTATTCAGTGTGAATTGCAAAGGAAAGATTTTTTTATATTTTTTTTTTATTATTATTATTTTTAGTTTTTAGTTTTTCTGGTTATGATTTCATTTGTCTTTGCGAACGATATACCATTGCAAAGACCAGGAGCATTGTAAAGCCTCAAAGGGGTCCAGATAATCTAGCAGATTATGCCATTCTGGCCACTAACAGGGTCCACAGAGTTGGCAAATCCAGCAGCTTGGGAAATCCCCGTATCAGAGGTATTCCCATGTGAAGCTCAGATTCCTCGCTGCTGTAACTTGCTATTTACAATCCTCAGCAAATGCAGACAGGAAGGTTGTGACTGGGCTTCTGCAGTGCTCTGGCTATTCTGGGCTGCTGGAACAGCCCCCTTTGGGGCCAAAGGCAAGCGAGCTTAAACCAATCACCACAACAGGGAAAGCAAAGGGGCTAAACACCGCTGCTCCTCTCCTAGGGCCAAGACTTCCATTTACTGATGTTTTGTATTTTATGTGCAATTTACTAACCAAAACCACCTGTTTCCTCAAGCTCTCTGCAATTTATTGTTTTGCAAAATCAGTTTCACATTACACTTCTGATCAGTGCAGTTCCACATGAGAGCTACAGAACTGAGGTGATGTATTAAAAGGCGAGGGGTCGAAGGCCAAGAATCTACTCACTGGAGTGCAAGCTTTCTGACCCAAATACAGCACGGGATGCACAAATCCCACTCACACTCCAACAGTGCAGGCAATTCTACCTTGTGATGTAGCTGTCAAGGCAGGGTGACAAGGGAGCTAAACTGTGCCCAGTTCATGAAGCTTTTCCAAAAGCAGTTAGCTGCTGGCAGGAATGGTTGGACAGCTATAGGTTGTTTTGGGTTGGCTTGTTTTGTGCAAGATGACTGTTTTATTTTTGAGCAATTACCCATCAGGTTTGATGGGCTATTTAGAGAAGATAAATTGAATGGAAGCCTTCTTGCAATCACCTACTCTTTTCTAAAAATCTTGATGCACTGCAAGATAGTCACTCTGGGCACACCATTTCCAATTTAGCAGATGATAGTAATCTAAAATATTTTAACTCCTTCATATTTCCCACTATTAATTCATCTTGTGCATTAATCTTTCAAGATTGCTTAAATCTGTGCAGTTTGTAGTAGGCTCTTGGTAATATACAGCAGGTAAAAAACTCCAAAAATTCCTCAGACCAGGAGGCCTTTTTTTTTTTTTTTCTCCCAACCCATGAAATTCTGCTCCACTTTTCTTCACCCAGCAGGAAAACAGATTGAATTTGGCATTCCTTACGCCCACAATACCTGAATCTGGCAACTAATTGCCACTGCACAGAGACAATTTTTTCGCCCTGCCAGCCACCACTGCCGATCCCTACAACTCCTCTGACAACGATTTCTATTGCAATGCTGACAGTAGAAGGTCCAAACGCACGGAGAGTGGTTACGGTTGCAGCAGGTTAATTACTGGGGCACACATAGCTGATGTCCGCAGCACCGCACTGCTCCCATCTAAAGCAGCTTGTGCTGTGTTACTTGAGAACTGGACCAGCTGCAAAGTTCAGCCCCTCACCCTGAACTTCCACCCTTAGAGTGCATCCAACCTTAACAGTTGCATGAAGTCTTTTAGACTTTTCCTTTTTAAAGTTAGGAAATGGTACCTAAAACCAGCAAATGTTGCAACTTAAATGAAATTCTTTCAACATCAAGTACCTGAGAGTCAGGGAATGTCAGATTTATGGTTGCACATGCAACCTTAATTCCGCTCCACATGTGTATGCATTGTGATTAAGTATCTGATTACGTGATTGTGCACTACTTTTCTCTGGGACTCCTGCCTTGTTCAGTGTGCAGAAAGCACACACGGGAGGAGAGAATTACATTTGCACAAACAACCATAAATCCACTATTTCCTAGCTTCTGAGTACTTGACTTTGCAAACAATGTTCCTTTCATGTAGATTTTTGGTTGCAACATTTGTGCAGCATACACCTAAAGAACATTGCAACTATTTAAATGTCATCTAAGAGCCCATAATCAATTTCTGAAACCTTCTCATTTTATGGATGAAACATTTTCAAAAAAATCTCATTTCATGGTTGCACTATCATGCTTATAAAAGTCATATTTTCCACACAATAGAGGCAGTGTAAAAATTAAAACAAGCTGCACACTGATTGACCAAGTTGTCTGAATTATTCTCTTTCTTCCTAACAATGAACTGTGTTCTCTGAGCTCCAAGTAAACAATTAAGAAGGGTGGGGGTTGGAGGGCAACCTATAGTAAATAGCATTATAATTGCACTCTTACAAAAAATATAAGGGAAACAGTAATACATCAGATAAGCCCCGTTCTCCCTTTAAAGCTACTGGAGATCGTGGTGCTGTCTTAGTAAAGCAGAAGTTCTGAGCTGCAGGAGAGGGCACAAATCTTACCAAACACAACTGGAAAGAAAACCAGAAAGTACCTCTTACAAACTTCCAGAAACATGTCTTCAAAGGCAGTAGCTTTTATACCTACGTTAGACTATCAGAGCATCAGCGGGTTCTACGCAACTCTACGATCAGAAAAGACACAGTGCACAATGCAGTTGCTGGCTCAGCAGGTGGCACTGGATTAATACAGATATGATACTTCTACTCCATAGCCCCCACACAGAGTTCTCAGGCAGCTAAAAGCACAGGTTAGTAAACTGGGGTTCCACTTTGAAAAACCACCATAACAATAGTACTGAAAGGTCCCATATTACCAGGTCTCATTGATTCTACTTTGAGAGCTCATGGAGGAAAACCCTTCCGACTCAGCCGGGGATATCTGCGGCATCTCCAAAAGCCACACACATCCTGCAGTTTCAGGTACTCACCTCAATTCGGCTCGTTCAGCTCCTTTAACTGTTAGAACATTTGCACCAGTGCAGAAGCAAACAGAACTTTGCAAACTGCTGTGTCTGTTTTACTCTGTCTTTGCTGTGCAAGCTAGTAGGGCAGTGAGCAGAACAAAGCAGTAAAATTAAAATCCAAACCCCACATAAAGTCAGCACTGAGAAGTATACAAGTAGAGGTGTGATATGTCCCTGAATAACTATCTCCTCTTCTAGTTGCTTTCCATGCCATCCAGCGCTTGCCAGAATTCTTAAACTTTCCCTTTGACATTGGGAAGATGCTGGGACAGAGGCTCTGAAGGAGATACTGCTACAGCAAATTCAAGTTTTTCACTAGATAAATGAAACATTTCAGATAAATTG
Source organism: Falco rusticolus (assembly GCF_015220075.1). Lineage (NCBI taxonomy): Eukaryota > Metazoa > Chordata > Aves > Falconiformes > Falconidae > Falco > Falco rusticolus. The sequence goes on from NC_051197.1 coordinate 26,836,446, forward strand.
GGGTTGTCAATTCTATTGAAAACAGGTAAGCAGGTCTCCAATATCGCAATTCATTCAGAAATTTTCATAACGTGGCTTACTGTGGGTCTTAATGGAGATGGAAACCAGAATGCAGCATTTTCAGGTTAAATGTGACTTTATTACAAAAGTGGTATGGAAGCAAGTAGAGATTTCTGTTAATATACATAACCATGCTTTAGCAATGGCCTTGGTATGTAACCTCTATGCTAAAAAGTACAAACAGGGTCATTAATTTTCAGAAATTATAAGAGATTATTATAGAACAGGAAAGCATAATTTTTCCTCACACACACACTAGAGCAACATCTCTGATTCAAACCAAATATTGTGCAGAACAATATTAGCAAACCAGTTTGAATAGCAAGTAATGAATATACAGAAAGAGCTCCTTGAGGCTAACCTTTCATTGCCTAGGAAGAGTGTTCAGGCCATGTCCTTCACACGCTCAAACCAGTTCAAGGTATACATCTTCAGCTACAACAGACACGAAGTGCTGGTTTTGATCATCTGTGTTTCCACACAACATTAAGGCAGAACTAGCGTTCATTACTAAGCAGCCACCTAGCTAAGACTGAAGGATTAACTAAATACCGACATCTTCATTTCTTATTTCAGCTAACAAGGTCTTCAAGCACACCTACTCCAAACTTCGGGTGCCCTTTCAGAGTCTAACACCTGCATGTGTGCCACAAGCCCTAGGAGAACCTAGCTGTTACCAACACGTTTAAATTTTATCATTAAACTTAAAACTGTCACATGAAGATTTCTGGGAGGCTGCCAATACTATTTAGGCTCCTTATGGTCTTCTAACAACATATACTAAGACTTGTAGTGCGACCTGTTCCACATGAGCCAGCTTCCACGATGGAGTATGCTCCCTCTCCAGCTCCTCCTTCCCAAGCTTGCTGTCCCCACTTCTCCAACCTCCTTCCAGCTGACAGTTATTTGCTCAGCACCTTTTCTGCTGTTGTCCTGTACTGTACTTAACATAGGCTTCACTTTCCCTTTCTTCACAAATGTATCCCAAGGCCCACAGGAATAAGAACCCGGAGACTGTCCACAAGATGAGGCTAATTCAATAGTATTTACTCTCATACGACACATTGAACAATTTTAGTTGCCTCCTCTTAGGATCCTCATTTCTTTTGACCTCAAATCAGGTATATCACTATCATTGCAAATCCAGTCACAAATTACCTTGGGGAAGATAGGCCAAATGGGGTAAACGACAGCTATGATTTCCCTAAACAAAGGAGTTAAGATTAATCTCACCAAAGGCCATGAAATATGTTTTTTAGTTTGAATATAGACTCAGTCAAATAAGCATGTTCAGATATGCAAGAAAAAAGAACAAAACTCACAGACAGCAGCAGAGGAACATTAAAAGAATGGACCACCAACATCTTCATAAGCGTAAGGACCAGAGCATGTTGTAAAATACCAGATTCTGCACAGAATATTATGAATTGGGCATGAGTTTAACAGCTTTCCATGTTACCTTCTGATACCATAGAGTAAGGCCTCATTTCTGACGTCCAGGCTCTAGAGAATGTTTTTCCTTAATTACATGCACATACCCTTTGTAAAAGGAATTGACTGTTCATTTTTTTGCCTTTAGCATACATCTTCATTATTTTTTAAAACTGAAATTATGATGGGTGGTGAAGAAAAATGTAACCTCTATGTAAAAAAAAATTCTGTAGGCGATTAGATTGCAGCTGCAATTAGGTGACTAAGCCCGTCATGACATCCACAGGTTCCTCTCCTAGAGGATGTTCTTTCCAAATTCAGCTGTGCACGGTATAGCAAGGTCTCAGATCGTGACAGATTGGCCACAAACTAACACTTTTCCTTCCATATGATCAGTTGAGTGCAAAGCAACAAAACAACAGAAAAATAAAAGGAAAAAATAAAAAGCAGCTCTCCAGCAGAATACTCAAGACCATCCCAAGCAGACACACTACGCAAACCGAACCCCTGAGAGAAACATTCTCTGTTTAGAACAGTCATTCCTTATTGAAAACAATCTCTTGGTAACCCAATCTCCTTTGAGAAAAAAAAAACCCCACACCTTTTTGGCATATTAGTAGTTGTTTGCCCTCAAAATACATAGTTATAGGGATGCATTACTATTTCTGGTTGTGTTTTTATTTCTGTGCACAGTGAATGAACTACTAACCCCACCACATATAGTGCGGAGATAGCTGTGGAGAGAGTAGAAAGAAGCTTGCAAAGAGTAACAGATTTGGGAAGGTTGTCCTTGGGAGCTGGAGTAATACCCCAGGCAAGGCAGCTTTGGTGAAATACGGGTGAAGGATAACTAAAGCAGCAGGAGCTATATGCCACTGCCATTTTGATGTGACTGAAATATACTGGACGTGAAAGAAATGTGCAGAAATGGTAAAGTGGGATGAGACCGGTTCTGGGGAGTAAAGCAACTGGGTGCAGAAAGAATTGCAATATCGTATCTTCTAAGCGGCAGTTATTAGGAGACTGTGGCTTGCAGATAGGACAGTGGAAGAAAGAAACTCATTGTGGGGAGGAACTGAAGGCCCCTGAAGTAAGAGATTGATAAATGGTGATGGTGGTTTGCTGGAGATACCTGTAAGGGAAAGAACTACTTAGACCTGCAGGAAACCACTCCGCAGCTCTTGGGCCAGGAACACCTCTCTGGTTCAGAGCAATGGAGCAGAGTTAGCTTGGCAGAATCAGTTCAAGGGACTGTCTGAGAGTTACCAGAAGTGCCATATTTTCAAAAACACAGACTCAAAAATATGGCCTTCAGGCCACATGACAAAAGAGGCTTCACTGAAGTTCTAAACTGAATCCAATTCATTGAAGTCCAAAGTAGTCTCAGACAAATTTTACAGGTGTAAGGATCCAGAAGCACTGACAGATTACATTCCAAAGCCAAGCTGTATCCCAACATGACTTTCCCGCAAACCTCTTCTCCTAAGACTGAGGCAATCCATTGTCTAAAGAGGTTTTGTCCCCTCCAGCTGTTCAAATGCAGGACTTCTGAGAGTTGTAATGGGGACACTGGAGATTTTGTGGGACAGAATTCAATCTTGGAGCCTATAAAACATAACTGTATACACAATCCATCTCCACTGCATACGCAGCTAGCCTACCTTGCATAACTTCAAACATCCCCTACTACCTGGTTTTGTTACAATTTTACTGCAGCTCCAGACAAGTGCTTGGCATGGCATCATAACATGGTCATCTTTTGAAGGCTTTACAGGAAAGAGAAAGAACCCAAAGCAGAAAGAATTTGCTCCAGGTCATACAAGTAGGTGACAGAAACAAAGGCAAAAAAAAAAAAAATCTTGATTCAATTTTCACTCCAATCATACTGCTTATTCCAAACATGTTATCATCAGTAAACTCATTTAATTCCTCTAAACATTTCCAACACTGGTGAATTATGAAGATTCCTTCCCTTCTATCGTTCCTGAGCTAATGCTTTTTCAGCATCTCCTCCTGGGGAAGGAATCACTATCAAAGTGCCTTTAAATCCCCAAGCCTATAATGAAAATTAACAACTTGTGGGGAAAACCCCCCAGCAAAACAGATCCTGCTGATTTCTTCGTTATATGAAGCATTCCACATATATATAACATGTATAGTCTCAGCCTCAGGAGAAGAGGTTCATGCAGCCCTCACATAGGGCTACAGCCTCTCTTGGGAGTACCACCTGCAATCAAAGCTGATTTCTTCATTGATTTTCCAGCTTCCTTTTACGAACAATTTGATTTACAGGGGAGATACAGATGCTGGGAGGCAACTGCAGTTACTGAGTGGGCTGCATAATCCGACTGAGCAGGCTGTATAATCTGTCACATCTGACAGTCTGGTATGGTCATCCCTTTTCAAATAATTAAACACTGTCTTCATACATTGCACTCTCTCTCTCCTATCAATGATCAACTCAAATATTTGTTTCAACTCCTATGTCATGATTCTATCACAATTGCAAGAGATGTGCAGTTTTTCAAAAAGGAAAGCTAATGGTGTAATAAGCAGACAATAAACTGTAGCCATGAAAAGAAATATTCACATTACATGGAGATTTATACAAGCCTGCCGTCTTGAACAGGAAATTTTCTATCAGCCCTCCTAGGAATGAATAAAACTCTAACAGCCCTGGAATTGAATGCACGGTATCTTTAAACATAACTGGGACTTCCAAAATAGCAGCATATTGACTTTACATAATTAAATGCCTGGTGAATCTTCAAAGTGAAGAAGGGAAGGACACCACCAAGAATGTTTTTTTTAAATGCCCATGATTGTTTTTCCTAGTCAAGGCAACAGTCTGTCAATACCTCAGAGTATGCCAAATATGAAGTTTCAAAACAGGGGCTTGAATTATGAACGAAAGCTAAAACAACACCACAAATATTTCTCAACAGGTGGAAAGTATATAAATAAAATTTCAGATAATTCAAATACATTCAAACAGCTAAATTTTCCACAGAAAAACATGTTTCTCTAGCTAAGTAGAAAACTTCAGACCAAAGACAGCATTGTGTTTTATCCAACCTGAAAAACAAAATATTTCCCATCCCTCTGAAATGAAGGAACCCGAAAGCAAACTGCTAAAAACAAAAGAGATTTTGTGAAACGCACAAGCCACATGTTAATATTATTAGTAGAAAATATTTCTGTTACAGTAGGATCTGAATGCCATAACTTAGATTCACATCTTTTACGTGGAGATTTCGATGCACACAGAGATAATCAACATTTTGAAGTGCTTATAGTTTAAAGACACAAGCAGGGAGCATTGAATAGGAATGAGATACTCCAGGCAACCATATTTTATAAGGATTAACATAATTTTTTTAGAGTTCTTTGTTTAATTTGGGGGGGTTGAGGAGTGAAATGTGTTTCTAAATTATTCTGTAGTAATCAAAAGATAATTTTATATGCTTTGTCAATAAGACACAAGGGTATGATAATTACCTCTCCTGTCCACTCAGCACTTAAACATAAATAGAAGTATCCTCCCCCCAGCAATTGCGTGGTTTTCTATAAAGCTTTGGCTACACCAACCCCAAATTACACTGTAGCTACTCTCACAGGGCAGGAATCTGAATGCAATTTAAAAAAAAAATAGGTGAATACAGGAATTAGGTATATCTCATTAACATCTTTTCAAAACGAATGAAGTAGAAACAATTCTCTCCTGTATTTAATGATAAAAAAGCAGAAATTCAAAATTGCATTCCATTCAATCACATTTCAATTTCTTTTCCTGCTTGGAATTCAAATACTCTGAGAGAGCATTTTAGTTGTGCAACACTGACAAAACAGCAGAAACATTCAATAGCTTCCCTGGCTTGCTTTTCAGTTATGCCCTTATGTGCCTTCAGGTCTTCGCTGTTAATTAAGTCAAGCCAGATTTCAACCAACTGCATGACAGCAGCGTCATCAGCACGCAATCTGCTGAGGCTTTCTGAAAGTCCCTCTAATTACTTTTGTGAGTTTAGTGCCCCTTTGTGCAATTCTTCACTGTATAAACTGTACTATCACTTGATCAATGCATTTCTAGCGCTCAGAAACTATTCTAACATTCTCAGCTACAATAGTTACGTTACAATACTGAAAGTTTCTTTAAAGAGATAACAGCAAATGAAACTGCTCCTTCACCTTCCTTAATCTGTGCAGCTGACAAGAGATGCAGAAACACTTTTGAATGTTCCTTGAATGTTCCTTTACGATGGCGGTGTTATTTTTCAAGCAGATTTAGACAACGTTATCCTTGGAAATCTAAGAAAACTGGATCTAGGGATCCATCTCTTTTGCTTAATTTTCACTACTACCCTGACCAAATGAAAGAGATTCCTTACCACGCTGTTTACATGGCTGGGTAGCACGGCTTGAAATCACAGGACAAATGTAGGTGTTTACCATGTGCACACACATACCGCTGAGCACCTGGTCATTATCACCGAAGATCTCCATTTTGTACAGCTTCCAAAACGTCCAAGAGGCAGAAGATCTTCATGACTTCCCTTTCAAGCCAGTTAAGTCCTTCATTCACAGACTGAACTTAAAGTATAACACATCCAATACATTAAAAAGCTCAGCTTTTCTTACAGCACTGTATTCTATTTTATTTGTCCTGCGGCGCTTCTTTTCCCAGGCTCTATGCAAAAAACAAGGGACTACCTCAGCGCTAAAGAGTCTCAGTGAACTTTTAAAAACTGAACTTCTGTTCAAAAGTAGGAAAAAAAAAATCCAAACCCTGAGACTCTGAGTAAATCTACTGGACTGTTTTCAGAGATGGTGAAACTTTCCACAACTCCACACCAGATCAAGGATTTTTTGAACAGTATTAGAAACCACTACATATTTTACTTCTGCATGCAGAGTTCATCAAAACTTTTACACTGGTGCCACTACTAGAATGGTACAGCTGTATTAACTCAGCAACCTTACAGTTCTGTTGATATCGTATCAATTCAATCCACTAAGACTTAAAACAACAGATGTTCCCGCATATTATATACAAATTGTTCTCTTTTCCACAGAATCCTACATGAAATTATACTACCGATCAAATACCTTTTTTCCCCAGTTTAAAATAAAAACAACACAAAAAAACCCTAACCCCACATTGCCTTTTATTTTAAGCTCCATACTATTCATCTAGCAGTTTGTTTCTCTCTCTTCTACTAGCAGAAAATATAATACAGGAAAAGATTTAAATGAAAAACAGATCTGTGTAGTGAATTGCATATGGTTTCCATTTTACTTCATGCAATGTTTCATAGACAGTCAACGAAGATATCCCTCCCACAAATCCGGATCTGAAGTCCACTTTCAGAATCTTGTCAGCACAGGAGTTAGGAGACATCTCTGTGCACGAAAATGCTGCAGTATGTCTGTGTTCTATCTCGTTAGGGTAAATCATTCCTAAAAAGTACCACTGGATCTAGCTAATAAATCAGTATATATAGAATATGCACACTCAAATGATGCTGGCTGTGTCTGTGTGAACCTGCCACAGAGCTGTCTGTTTTCAACCATACCAAGTTTGGTCCACGCCACACAGCTTGCTGCATTTTATGCCTGTTCACAACACACCGAGTTTTCCAGCGCTAACAACTTTATACCTAGTTGACATGCTCCGTGCTATACTAAACCCAGCCAATAAATACCGCTTCTGCCAAGAAGCCTCTATAACTACTGCATTCCATCAGCTTTCCTAGCTGATTTAAACAATCGCTTCCAAGGTCTTTCTGACTTTGTTTACATAAAACACATCTTGTGCTCTTGTTCCTCATAGCCTATACTATTTTTTTTTCCTCCTGCATCCTCAGCAGTTCCCAGTGACAGACAAACACCAAAGCAAGCGTGCCATGTTTCTTATCAGACACCACAGGAGGTTGACAAAGCAGCAAGGTCCTTTTTTTACCTAGACACTCTCAGGGGATGCACATGTCAATGGAAGAGAATGATGAGCTGCTGTTTGTCAGATGCATTTGCTGTTTCCATGACTTAACAATTTCTTGGATTTCCTCCCCTTCAGAGATTGGCTTTAAAGGGGAGAATGAGTGGGATACAAAAATGAAACAGAAGAAAATCTGGAGCACCTCCCCTTTTTCCTCTCCAAGGTGAAAGTCCAAGTAGGAGGGGGTGTGCATGGAGAAGAATGCTCTCAAGAAGCATTACTTGGTGAGCACATCAAAACGACACAGCACTGATCCCCATAAATACAAGACACTTAAGTTTTGTTTAGTTGGAAGGTGGAAGCAAAGACTTAATTTAGCAAAACTTAGGAAATCATATATGGTGGTCTTGTCTTTAACAGAATGTGTTGCAAGCATGGAATGAACACATCTTGCCTGACAGACACAGCCTCTGCTTTAAAAGTTGCTCAGTGCCTGTGTACTTACGTGGGCTTGGAAAAATCAAGAGCACAAAGGTTACCTGTTATGCAGGTGTATTTCTGAGGGAGACTTGTGAACTGAGAATTCTTTGCAATGCTAAAAGAAAAAAAGGAAGTTTTGCTGATTCTATGTCTCCTTATATTTGTGCATAAGAAAATGAAAAATGTTACCTAGGGAAAGAAGCAGTCAGTAGAAAACTAAAAATATGAAATATATAAATATATGACATATGTAATTACTTTTTTCTCTGTACATTAATCAACATGGCAAACTATCTGTACAGTATCACGTGTTCTAAAATCTAGTAACGTACCTGGCATCCCCACTAAAGTCTACAGCTCAGTTCAACCTGGCAACGCAAATCTTAGCATCCTTGAGTGCTGATCCTGAGACCTGGCCAGGTCAGGTTGCTGACAAAGCAGCAGACATTCAAGGCTTGGGACACCACCTTCTCATCCCAGAGTCTTCACATTTAATTCACTTCCAAAAAAAAGCCAAACTTGCATGAACAAACTGTTCCATCGGTTATTCCTATCTACTGTCCTATTACCTTTTTTTCAATCTTATTAAGTTTTCAGCTTCCCAAACTCTGAATTTGCTTTCAGAGGATTCTCAGATACCTGACAACTCTCTTCAGTTGGCTAATTTTTAGTGTTGAGTCTACCATCATATATTTTCTTTGTCCAGTGATCTCCACCTTCCAAAACCCATACAGGTCCAGCTGCGGAGGGAAGCTGTGTGATGACCCAGTACATCTCCCTAGTGTTTTTCAGCCAGTCCTGGTCTATGAGGCACACAGTCTGAAAACCTTCTTCATCTGTGCACAAGACACGGGTGTTTGATACTCTGGTTTTGCTAAGGTCATTGAAAATTGGGGTTTGGAACAGAATACAAAAAGCTACACTTGCACACCGTGCTTTGGTTGCAACCTGGATGGTGAGTGCTGTAAGACTCAGTGGTGTTTGGTGATTTTCTCAATGTAACCATCTGACATATGGATAAAACACATTATAGGTCACAAAAAGCTGAAATGATTGAACCCGTGGGATATACAAGTTATACAGAAGACTAACACATCAAGTAACAGTTAAAAGTCTTGGTGAAATATTCCAGAACAGAGCAGAGAAGAAAACTACTGAAAAATAATGTTGTAGTATGAAGTCTTTTTTTGTTTTTTGTTTTTTTTTAATACAGACACCAGTTATGTGAGCTTTTTCAGCAGTAATGATGCTCAGCTTCAGTCAGGCTTGTGAAACCTGCTTGGTTGCAGAGATTTTCAGAACCATACTTAGGCATCCATTACGTCTTGTCTTCTACACTCATTTTCCTGGATCTCTCTTGAACTTACCCACTGAACTGCTTTTTCAGGTCTCATCCTACGTGCGTAACATTTGTGAATGATGTTGTAAGCAACATTAATACCCATAAAATATTGGTGCTGCTTCTCCATTTTCTGCATTCCCCATACAACTGCCAACACAAGGCATTATTTTGGTTCAGTGTTCAACCAAAAAATGCTTTTGCAAGACTTTAGGAAAAGACACATTTAATAAACACACCTTGTAGCTGGAATAAAAGATGACAGAAGGTCCATTATGGAATCAAGAGTATAGCTGTCCTAAACTTCAGTCAATCTTCAGAATATCCTTAAGATTCACATATTCGATGTACATCTGGGAAGCAACAAAGGACACCCCTGCAGATAGGTGAAACGTGAGCAATGATATGGGCAAGTCGGTCTTGGGTGTTGCGATGTATTATAGTAGCACCCAGAGAGGGCCGGAGGTGAGTGGGTGGGCTGCGGCTGGGTTTGAGTTTGGTTTTGTTTTTAAATCAAGATCAGATCCTCAGGAGGTTAAGTGCCATACATAAAAAACTTCAATAAAGAATTTGCTGTCTTAGGTTGAAGGACTCAGTTGGACAGCAGAGGGGGTAATTCTATACATCCAAGGAAAGGTCTTGCCATCAGCAAAAAGGAAGACCTGGAATGAAGCTACGGAGACTGCTGTGAAAGGAACAGATCAACGTGCAGTGAGATGACAGAGCACAGATCAGCACAGCAAGAACATGAAAGGAGAGGGAAGGGTCATGAAAGATCCTGTAGAAAAAGATGCTGAAGCAGAAGGAGGGACTTCCGAGAAGGAACACTATTCCTTTTGGGGTCCTACACTGCAGAGGTGAAGTAATTGCTCTGATTTCAGACAATAATGAGGAGAGGGAAGAACCTTTTGACCTCTGAAGAGTGTGAGCCAAGAGGCATCAATTGAGGTGTTTGTCATGACAAACAGTTTTAAAGCGTCCCTGTGATCCACAAGGATAGGGACCTGAAACAACTAACCATTAAAAATCTCTTCATAGTGTCTCCCAAATGGCTTCATCTCTCAAACTATCACAGTAACTTGTTTAGTTTCGCTGGAACTTACATAAACATTTGAAAACGCTTAGTAACTTGAGGAAAGAAAATTCTACCGTGAACATAGCAGGCCTGAACAGAGTATGTTTTACTGAACTACTGGTTAGTAGCTGCACTGAATTTAGACTGTTGGGTGTTGTCAAACACTTAGAAACATCTACCTGACCAACACAATGGCTCACAAGTTTCTAACATGCAACTTGTCTCAACTGTTAAGAGGGCATCAGTGAAGCCACAATAAACGTGTGTTTCTCATATTACGTGCAAAGCAACAGCTAAGGCAAAGCACTAAAACTTTATTTGTAAAGTAATCAGGTGAAGTAAATAACAGACAGAAAATCTGTTAGCACCTCAGCTTTATCAGAATTTTAAACTGATCCATCATACCCTGGTTGTCTGACTAACAACCACCAACACATACTGCCATGGCAGCAGGACACAACCTCTTTTTGGGCCATGGAAGCTCAAGGGACAAGTAAAAAATTCTTATTCTTTTTAATTGGAAGATACAGGGGAGTGATAATGAGCCATTTTGAAACCTCTCTTCCTGGGAGACACTGTTAAAAAGAGCGTCTATAAATATCAGGGATACGGTAATAAAAAATTATTAAATTCTGTTGATTTATTAACTCTTCTGTTTCATACATTTTCAAGAATCAACCTCTCTAAAAAATTAAAATATTTAAGTTATACCGGGGAACATCAGCGTTCACCAGTTCACATGAAAATTTTGCAGAATTCAGATCTCAGGGGACACCTCAAAATCTTTGGGCAATCAAAATGCTTTTAACTTGGCCCTTAATTCTAATTTAAATGTTTATGACTACATAGCCAAGTCAGATAGTACCAGTAGATGATTAAATCTCCAGAACCTACAGAAAAGGCCGGACAAAATATTACTCACATGACTACTCCTTGGATATCATTTATTGATCTTTGGAAACGTCATTTAGAACTCAGCCATAAAAGAGAACGAATGGTTCTGTTAGGTGGGTACACTCCAAGCATTTCATGGAGCTGGAGCAATGCCGCCCACGGAGGCTCTTTGGCAGTCACCTCTTCTTAGAGCTCACATCTCTGCACAGAGATTACTACACATTTCTATTGTCAGCCTCAGGAAAGTAACTCTCGATTTCACATCCAAGAACCTGGCTCATTATTGTTAAGTCTTTATCAAAAGCAAGTCAACCTCTGAAAAAACTATGTTATGAACAGGACTTTTGGCAAGACAAAGACGACACTTCATGCAGCAGCTAATATAAAGAGAGGATAATAGTTCTGCCAAAGACAATAAATACTAGAAGAAATGGCTTTCAGTTTTAGAGGCCCTGAGCAATATTGCTGGTGTTCATTTTAAGATCTGCTTCTACAACACAATTCCTTTGAGATTATTCTTAAATGTGAAAAGGATGGATGTTTTTGTTTTGGGATCGTTCACAATGTTGGCATTGCAAACCACAGGCTTGAACTGAGGTGAGAGTTAACATCACTTTGCCACTAATTTCTTTCAACTGCATCTTTCTTTTTCTTGATGTCCCTTACCCCCGCTAAAAAAAAATCTCCAGGCATTACTATCGAAAAAATACTCAAGTAATAAATCATGTATTTGCTCTCACGTGACTGGTATTCATTAGAGTCAAAGATCTCCAAGATCTGCCCCCAGGGTGTATTATGTTACTGAAACATAGAAATAGCTGCAACACAAAATTTTGCCAGAAAAAAACCCACAAAAGTAACAACAAACTGTCTCTCAGTTGGGCAGAAGAAAGAATGTTCATAAAAATATGTTTGAGGGGTGAATCAAACCCCAATTCTAATTAGACAAAACCAGCAGCTTAAACCCAACAAGACACAGGATTTTTAACTAGAAACTTCTATGAAGTATATACATTTTTGGTCACCCATGCAGTTCTCTTTTCAAAGAGATTTTTTTTTCTATAAAGGAATGAAAAAAAAGATCCTAAAAAGCACTGCAAATTTATCCATTGTATATATTTGCTTTGGTTGAGCAATAAACAACATGCCCCTACGCTCACTGAAATGCTTCATCCCCTTTTATCATTCAGTTATTTTGTGTTACTGACTGCTACAATCACTTGGTAGCACAAGTGGTATCTTCTATGAGAGAAGCAGTGAACTTCCAGTGATGCAGTAACCTGACTGAATCATCTGAGTCTGAGTGGGGAAAAAGAACACTTGGTTCAGCTGCACATCTGGGTTTTATAAAGGGTCCAAAAGCTTAACACTAACGTGCTTCAGGGCTAAAAAAAGTCCAAGGAGATCACAGCAGTCGAGAAAGAAGACAGTGTTAATCCAGGGCATATCGTGCTCTTCACCACCACTCTGGAAATTAACTTAGCTCAGCTAATTTTGCATCTCCAGTAATTGTGTGTTGTGTATGAGTAAGCAATGACTAAGGAAATGTCAAAGCTATTCCATATCCTGTTCTTTTCCTGAAGAAAAACATGACAGGCTGAGGATACCTCCCATTAGGCCACAACAATTCAACAAGGCAGCTATGTGTTTTAGCAGGAACGAAATAACCTATATGCAACCTAAACACTGCCAGTCATTATAATCACTTGTTACCACTGTGCTGAGTTGACATGGCTCCCCCAAAACAATTTACTATCCCAAAATCAGTTCAGATGTTCAAATATGTGCAGCAGCACATACACAAAATTTAAGCTGGAAAATACACAGGGGGCACAAAGTCACCCACATATGAAAATTCCTGCTCTGCAGAACTCTAGTTATTTTCCAGTGTTCCCAATTATGAATTGGTAAACTTTGACCGCTGGCTAGAAAGGCCATAAACATACCGAACAATACAGAACACGAGGTGATGCACACATTACAACCAAGATGAAAATAACCAGGCTGCTAACGAGGCAAGAAGAGTGTCATCGGTACTGAACCTCCTGTTCAGCTCCTCACATCTGCCAGGCCAGAAATCAATACTGGTTACCCATAGATGTCCACCTCAAAGGTGCCAAGTTGTGCCCTGCTCACTGAAGATCAAGGAAACACAAGCTCCAACACTTAGCTGTTAATAATTTCAACTCTGTTAGATGCCCAGGATAGCTGGGCTGCTCCCTTCCAGCTCCACTTTCTCCCTGTTCATGTCTCTCCCACAAACTCAAAGTACGAGGCAAAGCATGTATGCCGAGCAGAAAAGTGGGTTTGGGGAAAGAAAGGCCACAGGGGAGGTGCAGGAGTAAATATACTAAAGCATCCAAGGTTCTATGTCTGATGAGGAGGGAAAGAAGGATGGAGGGGGCAATTACGTCGAAGTGATCAGCACCGGCTGACGACACTCTCGTGTATACTTTGAATCACTGATATTTCTTCTAACATGCTAAATGATAAATTGCTTTGTCCTGAATCCCACTAATACAAACGGAATTTGTAAACGAATGCAGAAGTTTGCTTTGGTGAATTTCCAGCTGTCCTGGTAGGTGAAGGGAAAAGGGCTGGGAACAGGGAACACCGTGGTTAGAGGCTATGGTTCTCACCCATCCGTTGTGTTTTGCTCCCAGGAGCTACACAACCGAGGGGCATTAGGCTGGAACATTATCCAGCACATACAGGGCTGCACTAAAGTAATTTGTAAAAGAACAAATCACTACTGGCAAGGCCAAGCCCAGATTGCTCTGAAAACTGTGCCGCACACAGATGCAGCTCTTAGCAGCCATACAGCCTTCACACAAGGGTCCCTACCAGAAGGGGGTCTCCAGTTAGCACTGATAAACTGCTGCCTGCCTCATCATTTTTTTCAGAGATCATGAATAACATTACAATCAATAGGTAAGGACCATGGTACAAGCTCAAAATGAGTACCACACTTCATAATGTGTTCTCCTAACAGTGGGCACAGCTACTTAGAAGTACAGATCACTCCTAACTGCATTGGCCAGAAGTAACAAAATTGCTAGGAGGCAAACTTTTTTTATTTTTTTAATCAAAATAAAAAATTAATGAGTCATATTGCAGCCGAGTACCAAGAAACAACAGGATTGCAAGACTGCATTAGACCTTGCCCAACCATCAGTGGTATTTGTTGGTTAATAGGAAGGTGACAAACTCTACAGAAGCAAGTATCAGGTACTCTTGCCTCATACATTGATGCTTCCCCCACCCTCACCTCTTCTCTCCCCACGTTATCCTCATCTTCTTCCCTGCATCTGCACCACAAGCATTCTGGGTAAAAGTGAACATAATATCACAGTGTAACTCAGGGGACTTTCTGCAAATGGAGACTATGCCTTTGCATTTGTTCACCCTCGTTGGCATTTAATTTTCCGCTTTGTTTGCTATGCTACAAAATCAGACCCTGGCAGTAACTTTACATGGGATATTTTGCTATAATGGCAACGCAGCCTACCCATACTGCTCCCCGTGTCCTATGCCTATCTGTTTCTAATCCTTCTAAAAATCATGATTTAGCTTACTGAGTGCTGAAAACAATTAACCTTTACTGCTGGATGTGCAAGGAAACCTAGAACAAATCATGGCAGACAACTTCCTGTTGCAGAATTTAAAAAATAACTATGTTCAGTTGTCTGCTATTATTTCAACTCATTTATAAGCTGCAGGCATCCCGCTTACTGTTCTCTAGTTCCCTGGATCATGACTAGAGCTTTGGAAAACAGAGATACAAAATTTACAATCTCCCAGATACATTCTACAATAACCTTTTTTAACGTAAAAATGCACATTAGCAGCAATTCAGCAGCTTTGCTAGTGTAAATGCAGCCTAGAATGTTCTACAAGCCACCAGAAGCTCCCGTACTAGCCACACGCTTCATGATCCTTTCAAAGATGCCCATCCCGTTCAGTATGAAGAATGGCCTGGCTCTGTGCTGCCGTTTGCCAGGAAAAGAAAACAATCAAGCATAAAGATAGCTATCTTCTGTTCTGGAGGTAGCCCTCCTAAACCAGTGTTAATGAAGAAGCTGGACTTCTCAAAATCTTTAGTTTCCTCTGAGTTAAAAAGCAAAGTATGTTTTAGGCTTGTGGAAAATCATCGAATCGTTGGGCTGAGTTTGTAGGTGTGACAGAGATGTCAGCGTGATGATACACTCATGAAAGTTGATCAGCGCCTTTGGAAGGCACTCAGGATGAGTGCTGGGTAACAACTTGTTACTGATATCGACTCTCGAGTCGAGATCCCCGCACCCGTGAAAGCGGCTCACCATTTCATAAGCTACAGCTAAACCAGTGCCTCGGAAGTTGCCCTGCAGCAGTGTGAAATCCCACAGTATATCTGCGGAGCTATTTAGTGAAAGCCTTTAAGTATTTCAAGTACAGTCCGAACTTTGTACCAGAAGGCATGGAAATGTCGATTGCTTTCAGGGCCTATTCCTTTCCAAATAGAGATCAAGCGGAAAAGAGGGATTGGGTCTAAACGTCTAACACAGATGCATGTAACTAGCTGAGTAGCCCTTTGGAAGGAAAGAAAATGCGCGTAAGAGGTCTGAATAGCTTTGCACTTTATTAGAGGTTCTCCCCGACAAGGTTTTAGCATCTTTCTGGGCACCCAGAAGGACCCAAACCCCCTGCTCTTGTACTCCATTCCTGTGAAGCTCTGCTTGCGCCAGGAAAGAAAACGTACAGGGAACGAATTTCCAGGCCGCAATGTGGTGAGCTATTCTGGTTCTATTTAACCATCTCGGGAAAAATTCACAGGCTACTGCTGCTGCACTCGGCAGCAAGATTCAAACCTCCGCTTCCCTCGGCCCCTCAGCCTGTTTGGCTCATTAACGCATCGCCTCCTGCTCTCCTCAGCCTACCTCCCTTTCTGCTGTATGGGATGAAGATCCCTGGAACCCTGTCTTTTCCTGACAACATAATTTCTTGCTCTTGGTGGCACATGCAGCAATTCATTGCCAATGGTTCCTCACTGGGGAAAATCTGACCCACGATACTGAGGGTCCCACTCACAAAAATTTCTCACTACTCAATCTTTCCAAAAATCATATTCTTCTTCCACAAGACAAGCGCCAAGTAGGAATATAATAAAACCACCAGCTCCTACACATGCGGTAATATGCAGACGAGGAGCCCTCCTGGTTTATCCATGATGTGCTCTACTTTGAGAGCTTCATCTCCAAAAGCTCTTGCCCACCAACTCACCTTCTCTTACATACTGATGCGGTGCTGCTGTTTCTAAGAAAGCCAAGCACCCTGCACATTAAACCTCTTTCTGTAGCTTCTTTAAACCTCTGCCTTCACTAATTAAAAAGGGGCCCCACCATAGCTTGGACACACATTAATCCACTGTGATCCCAATGGTAGAATCAGATGCACAATCTGAAACAGACCCACAGTGCTTGGCCTGCCGCTGCTACAAAGCAGCCTGAAGGTTACTTTTCCTTTTCGTTGACCTGAGACTCCAATTTCAACTTCCCCAGCATCCAAATTTACTGCATTCATTCTTCCTGAAGGGAAGAGTCCTGCAACCTACCCCAAGCATGCCCTCAGGAGATAGGGCTCTCTCAGAATCTGCCATCACCCAGGAAGAACTGAATCACGCAGGAATTATTTAGGACATCAGAGCTCACAGTGCACTTTTACATTTACATACACATTTACGTACATTCCTGTCCAGGAAGTTGGTGGAGATCCACCTTTCAAAATATAATCCCAATACTGACACTTGCCTCAGCTTTCCAGGCAACAATTCCACACAGTGTGTATACAGTCCTGGTTTGACTTCAGAAGAGCTAACCTGATATGGTAGCTGTTGTTTTAGACCACAGGCTAAGGCAGATTAAAAAAGAAACAAACCACCACCAACCACCAAAACCCAACACTTTGATTCAACAGCACAAGTAACAAAGACAATAAGTTTACAGGAGAATGAGGATAGCTGCCCATGGGGAGAATATCTTAAAATCTACGGTAAAGTCATACTTGGCAAAATTCAATAGATCTGGTAAACATCAAAGATAAAATTCAGCAGAATAATTCCACCAAGGACCATTAAAAGAAAAATGGGACCAGCAGGGTTACCAGTGAAAAACAATGCCAGGCCTAATGGCACTGATCTACCAGAAGCAATTTATTATGACACCAGAAATAGCTATTTTCACAGTGGATGCTTGAAATGAAAACTTTAAAGCTTCTTTAAGTCTCGAGCTATAGCAAAGTATTCAAGCAGCCAGCCAAAATAGCTGAAGGGAAATAGGAAGGCCACATGTGGAACTAATTACTCATGTAGAGGCTATGACAAAGAACATTTCTCCAGACTTTTCATGGGGGCTTCACTTTCAGGAAGTAACTCTAATTACTGTTCAAGTCTCGGCAGCCTGCATGCCGCTGACAGTTCCAAGAAAAAAATGAACCTATTTGCCCTTTTCTTGCTCTGAAATGCCAAAACAGAAAAGCGCAACCAGAGTCATTAAAAAGAAAGAAAATCAGTGCTGGCTTGTTGCGTTAGCTTCCCGGGCAGGCTCCTTTTTTTTCTTTTTCTAAATTTGTTTTTTTCAGTCTTCTCAAAACAGCACATTCTGCGTCGACATTCACTCGCTCTCCGTTGGCTGCAGCGAAACTGTACATCTTGACTTTTTACAGCTTTTCCATACTGGGGCCCACTTCCTGCCCAGTTGAAGAAAAAAATCTGGCCTGAAGATGAAATGACTGCTTAACATTACACTAAAACATCTGGTACCATTTTATACACAGACCCATGTCTGAGAGCAGGCAATTCTAGCGGTCTCACCAGCGGCACAGTGCATACCCAAACCTCCCCAGGGTGACATCATCCCATATATGGCCTCTCAGGCCCAGCCCTCCCCCTTTTCCTGGTCCTAAATTCATTGCCAGATCCCCCGTCTGCTGCAAATGTGCCACGTCAAGCCTGGAAATCACAGCACTTCAGTGTGTTGCAGTGAGTGCTGCAGAGTGTGAGGGAGAGCCGAGCACAACCCGTCATGCAGGAAGGCAGTTTTTCCCCAAGACTAAAAGAGGATTTAAAATAAATAAATAAGACGCGTCCGGAGATCCTGCTCCGTCGCCCCAGTGTTCAGACTACCTGTTCAGGACAATGCTGTTGTACAGTAGTCTGCACATTGGTTAGACTGGGCAAGGGAAAGCAGCGGCATGGACTATTGGGGACGCAAGTCGCTATTGCCAAGGAGAAGACAAGTCATTGCTCCTTTCAGATCTCATATACAGTATTTTTCTTCGCAGGTTTTGCACACTAGGGAATAAGAAACGCTCAGGGACACTGTGAAAAAGGCGGACTGCAGAATAAAGCGGGGAAGACATTCTGGTAAGGCCTACTTTGGAAGAACACCTGGCCTATGACCTGGCGAACCTAGGTGACTCCCCTCCCCCCTTCCTCCAGTCATCACCGCAAGAAAGATGGAGCTCTGGTGGTTTACTAAAACCTATGCAAGAAATGAGAGAGGTATATTGCCTAGAGGTATACTGCCTAGAGAAGTGTACAAGGGTAGAGTTAAAGCCGGTCCTTCCTTTTTTCCTTCTTTTTTTTTAATTTAAAATAAAGCTCTTTTTTTCCCCCCACAAACTAAAAAGGTAAATTTAAATATTTTTTTTCATTGTAGCAATCAGTATAAATATTTAAGGAATATATGATTTCTTTCTAATGCAGAAAAGGCTTGCTAGAAGTATGTATTCTGAATGTTGTGAATTAGAATCTGAAGATCAATTTTCAGAAATTATTTTCTCTTAAAGTAATAAAATAATAGAAAAGAATGCATGAATATTATTTTAAATTATTGTAAATATATATTATATCACCTTTGGGAGACCTGTACTTAGATTTTTATATGCAGCTGAAGCTTCTTTGCAAGTAACCTATGCTGTGTGTGCTAATGAAAACTGGGAGGGAAACCGTAGGGAAACTGGGACTACTCCATGCTAGCCTTGTGCCGCATAGAATACGGAATCTTTGATTGTCAGGAAAAAATACCTCCAAAAGTTCAGGGTGTGATGGAAAAAAACCCAATAAATAAACAAAACTGAACAGTCAGCTTTCCATCCCAATACCTGGCTGGTCATTGCATAGAAGTGATCAGCAGCGATTGATGACGCTCTCATGTATACTTTGAATTGCTGATATTTCTTCTAACATGCAAAATGATAAGTTACTTTGTCCTGAATCCCACTGATATAAATGGAATTTGTAAACGAATGCAGAAGTTTGCTTTGGTGAATTTCCAGCTGTCCTGGTAGGGAAAAAAAACCCTCAGGCTGAATGAAATCCCCACGGACAAAATAATACAAAAAGTCTGGGCTGCAATTTGATACCAGCCAAACTCAAGAGTCAGCTCCCCTAAAGTTAACACTAGTAACAAACTACTGCAACCAGGAAAAAAAATCCCATCTATATGGTGCTCATTATTGCCAGGAAGGCTTTGAATAGCTATACTATAAAAAGAATTAGCATAAACATGTAGCCATTACTATTAAAACCAGTCAGTTTTGCAGAATGAGTGTTATGTGTTAGACAGCCTTGATGCTGTACAATTTTTTTAAAAAATATGTATATTATTATTATTATTATTACCTTTTTCATTGCTCCTTCATTAATCAATAGAAATCCTACTGGGGAGAGACGGTCGCGTAGCATTAGTGTGGCTGTGCCTACGCTGGCTGTCTTAAAGCCTACAAAGCAAGAACTAGGACTGTCATTTCCCATAGCCTCCCATCAAACGTTATGTATTTGGACTAAAAGAATTCTTTTTTAATGTATATATACACTTACAGGTTACCCACCTTCTTTTTCTTTATTTCACAGAAGACTACCTTTAGGAGTAAATTAGTGGCTTTTAATCCATTATAGTAGGAGTAGGCAGAACTTTTATTCTCGTTCTACTTTAAAGTGGAGTTCAACACACAGTTAAATGTAGTTATTAATAGAATGAAGAGACAGAAAGAAATTAAAGGAATGGAACCAGATTCAAACTTGCATTAATATTTCTCCATCTCTTTTTAAGTATGACTGCTGTTTTAGGCATAGCAAATCTGAAAAGTTTTATGACTTAGATTTTGTTTAAGCGGTAGAAAAATGTTATCAGATCTTGTTAAGAAACTTGTTCAGTTATGCTTTCAAGGGGAATATGAACATTTGCAAACATTTTTCCTATCTAGTGCTGACTTGCAGAGCTACTTTTTTATAATTCTGATCTAGAAATGAAGAAAGGAAGTATTGTTATCCAGCCAATAATAGGCTCTCGGTGAAAATACTGTGGAAGATAGCCTGCACTAACTTTTGCTAAATAAGCAGGGACAATGAAAACATATGGAACTAGTGTTTATCTTATCTTGAGTCCACTATTTGCATTAATCTTTATTTTAAATGACCTTTCTGGATTTAGGAAGTGATTCCCCTCCCATACACCCATGACTCTTCAAAGTTACATTTTTAGACTATAAGACTGAGATCTAGGAGGCCCCCTTGGCATGGGGCTTGGAAAGGAGGCGGGGGGGTTGGGGGGGAGGAGGGAATGCAGTGTGCAAAGCAACAGATATGGAAAGAAAGCCTGTATTGTTAGGAATGAATAAGGAAGTATATCTACTTTGGCTCAGTAATCAAAACATTTTCAAAGTGAATTAAGTGATTCTGTGGTTCTTAAAACAGTGCTGTTTTAGTTGAAACAAGTTCTAGTTGATCATAATCATGCAGAAAAGATTTCTGCAGTTATAAAATGAGGTTTTAAATATGCATGTCAACAAACACAAAATAGCTGTATACTAATATTTCAAGAGGAAAAAAAACAACAAAACACCAGAAAACCCAAACAGTGCTTTTTTTCAATGACTAAAAAAATTAGCAGGATCCAATGCATATACTAAATCAAGGTGAGAGTCCTGTAAAAACAGGATGATACCAATGCTTAAGCTTGTTGTATGAACTAAATGACACAGTTCATACTACCATAAAATACACAAAACCAGGAAAGGCAAATGAAAGCTGGTATGAACATTTAAATCGGCGAGTGTTTCAATATAAGGGATTTTCTTCCATCTTTAAGGAGCACAAGTGTTTTTTTTTAGTACACTCAACAAAATTAAATAGTGAAGAGGAAGAAAACATTTCAAACCTTTCCTATATGCTCCTTTAATGTTAAAAAAAAAGGAAAAGAGCAAAGAGCGGTGGGGGAAAGTCACTTAACTTTAGAGGACTAAATATAGAACAAATAAGCATCCAAATGTGAAAAAAAATAGTTACTTTAAAAAAAAAACATGTCATTTGACATTTTCCTGCCTTGTCATTAAGTTGCATGTCGTCTTCTGTATTACCATTACCAGTGCTATTTAACGCATCTGTATTTTCAGAAGACTAAAAAGACACTGCTATACTCTCCACACTTCTTGCCCCCCTTCCTGTGCTATCACCGTGTGTCCACAGACAATTCTGCAGACCACCCAAGTATCACTGCTATATGGAAAATATTTTTATGCAAATACTTGCATAAAAATTCCAAACTTCTAAATAGAATGTTAAATTATTATAATCTTTTAATCAAAATCTGTTAAGCAGACTAGAAATAGAAAACCCCCTAAATCTTACTCTTTTGGGGTTTTTTAAATAGTACATTTTAATTTAAAGCATAACTTTACTTTTACTTGCAAAAGGCTTTTCTTCCTGAACTGTACTTTATTGTAAAATAAAAGAAAAACAAATCACAACCAAAACTCCTAACTGAAATAATATTAAGGGTCAGGTTTAAACCTGCAAAAAGACAGGAAATGCCACAGTTAAAAATGAAACTTTCCTGAATAATACTACTGTACTTCTGTACTGCATTTTACGCTGCATTGCAAAACAGTATCTAAAAATAACAACCTGCCCTTAAACAAAAAGTCCTGATCACAGTTGGAGAGAATACAATTCTCAACTCAATTTCAAAGCTAGCAATATTTGAAGTCAAATCCTTAATATAGGTTTCTGTAAATACAATATTGACAATCCTGAGATTTTTTTTTCTGTTACGAGTATTCTAAAATATTCTCAAGCCCTTTACCAACTCAATGAATCAACCAGATACAGCACACAAAAATGTTAAGCCCTTTTAGCAAATCAACTACAATTTCAAGGAGTATCAGTTTTTAAATAAGAATCAAGTGGCGGTAACTAACTAGTCATTAGCCTCAGTCCAAGATGTAAAGCCCTTTGCTGATTCTTTGATTAATTCTCCTTGTGTACAGTTATTAGAAAGACCGCACAATCCTTCCACTTACAACTTTTACTCCCAGCACAACCTTCCTGATAGCTGTTGATAGAAAACCTACTAATTAAAATGCATACTTTTGTTCTTGCAACCCTTTTATATGATAAGTTGCCAATTAATTTTACTGTACGATTCTTTGCTATTTCAAGAAGGATCCATAATACAGAAAATGAGACCTAATTTTCTCCCAGACTGAAGACCTTTGATTTCTTTAACAACTAAATGCAGCAATTAAATTTGATGAAAGCAATAAAACAATCGGTGTTTTATATCTGTTTTAAAAGTACTTCTAATTTGCCACTTTTGTTTTTTCTTTAAAATTGTCGAACGGGTAGGAAGACATGCCAACTCAAAGCTTACATTTAAAATTTTACTTAGAGGTACAAAAATTTATGTAATAACATAAAGCCAAAGTAAGACTATTTAACATCTTGGAATTAATTTTCATGTCTGAATTAGCTAGTCATGTTTTGTGCTTGATTCATTTTTTTTCACCTTGCTAGGTTCAAGGAAAATTTTTATTCATATAATTGATAAACTTAATTGGTACACTTCAACTCGCATACTAGCCACCATGTATCTTTATGGCAAAATAATGATTAGATCTAGAACACCTGAATAATTACACGCTAATTTATTATTAGTCTAATTTAAAACCTCAGCACTATCCCCAACTTTTTAGCCTCTTGGTAAATGTGTCCCTTTTCGTTTCCAGGCTGGAACTGAAAAGTGGTTTGCTGCTATTCTGTGTGGGATATGGGTTTGAGAAGGGTTTGAAAGCACAAGTTTGTTGCTTACCTATGGTGGCACTAGCGAGCAACAGTGATTTAAGAACACCGTTAAAAAACAGAATCATTTAATCTGTATATAGAAGTAATACAATTATTCTTTTCCCTTTCAAGCTTCCAGTGTGTTTTATACCTTTTGAAACAACAACCCAGTGATGTTGCAAATGTCATTGTGAAGTTGAATGACAGTCACTGTCTGTATTTTATATACAGGAAAGTTTAGCAAAGTAGCACATCTTGTGATGTGAAATGATGCTATTTGCACGCTTTTGATCTATAGCATGGTCTATATTTAACTGAAAAAACGAAGTTCTATAATGTTAATTTGTTTTCTTACAAAGGATAGATTTTGAGAGAAAGCTAAATCAAAATAATATGCAAAGTAAAATACTGAAAGAAATACCATACTTGCATAGCTGTCACATATTAGCAAAACTGATCTAAAATGCAACCAGTTTTCTTTCCAGCACGTTTCCTTTAACGGGGTTAATGTGCAAGTGGTTGCCTCCATTTATACAGAAAGATTTTTATTTTTAACATACCAGATTATTGTACTTATCTGCTCCTAGAAAATATGTACTGTATAAACACATCCTTTATCTTGAACTTCAGTATTTCTGTGCTTCCAAGAAGAGTAAAAACATCTGGCTAAATTACTATGTGTGAGTACAATATGCAGGCAAAACCCTGTATGAATTGCATATAAAATAAACCATGGCTTCGTTCCTTTTTGGTTTTCCAAATGTTCAGTGCGACCAGTCTGTTGAAATGGCACCTCTGATACATGTCAGCACAATGATAACTGATGTACCGAAACGCTTCTTTTCTGAATAAAATCAAGTTCTGTTCTTGTTCTATAGCTCCCAATGTTTTAAAGTTTAATTCTATTCTGTGTGTTCCCCCCCAACAAAGTCCCCCAAACCGGAACGGTACAAACTGTTGCACACCAGCGGTGATGGCTCCAAGGGACTGGCTGGACGGAGTTGTCATGTGTCTGCCTGTCTACACTTGCTGTGCAGAACATCCTCTCACCTGTACAGCAGGCACAGACAGGCAGTCGCATGACAACCCAGCCTGAGGGACAGCCGCCAGTGGGAAACCGCTCTGACACACCAGAGCATCTTCACCAACAGCTCCAGCCAAGAGTCACTCTGGATCTCAGACGGCCGGTCAGTAACCAAGCCGCGTACTGCAACCCACCTAGAGTCAACCCAACACTGCCTATAAAATACAATAAAACCCACTGCTGAAATTTTTACTGTGCTTCCTATAGTACTCTTTTCCTAGTTGTTCTCATTAACTCACTAACAATAAGGTTTATTTATACGCAGCTTTGCGGCACCATTGTTTGTTTCGTCCTCCCATTTACTTCTCAGGCATAACTCGAGCAACTTGCATTAGCAGATTATTGTCGGTATAAAAATCACTAACATTCCTGCTAGCCACAGAAGCTGAGAGCAGTTAATTGTGTGGCGAGTTAATTCTGTGAACATACACAATGTCAGACCTTAAAGTAACTTCTCCCCTTTCCAAAACTCTCTCACCTCCTCACTTATTTTCCTATCTCCCTCCCAAATCACACACAATTTTACAATTGGGAATAAACTGTGAAATCATAATACAAGCTGCATCTATTGTTGGATGTTGACAATACTATCTTTTCCTACTGAAACTGAATGGAAATATTTTATTTGGAAATAAGACTAAAGGGAATTTTTCCAATAAATGTAAATTTCGCATTTTCAGAAGTTCTCATCCTAGAGCCCAGTCTGGCATCCTTTGCCCACCAAGCGAAATCTCTGGATGCTTTGGACAGAATAATAAAATCACATTCTCTGACCATGCCCTGTAAATATGCTACACCACTTTACAAATGGCATCCTTTTGTGTACAATAAAGAGCTTTCGATTCACAAGCTAGGGTGGCGTTCCACATTCCCAAAGTCCATTTTATCCTAGTGAAAGTGTCTAATTCACAAACCTCATATTTGCAGGTTGACTCTCAAATGAATCTCAGCACAAAAGCTTACAACTTTTTGTGCTACTTAACAAATCAGTAACAACTGAGAGTGAAGATGCTCAGCTTGAATCCTTTGTGTGTGCATAGGTATGCCTTGTAATACTTTAGCTAGTATCACACGGAATGCTCTACGAAAGACATCTGTATTTGTGAGATCAATGAACGTGCTAACCTTGCACTTACTCACAACAGCCTCAAGGCGGTAGACAATATTTTCCTTGCTTCATTTTAAGCAACTGGAAAAGCACAAAGTCATGGTACTGGTCATGCAGCAAAGTTATGAACACAAGCAACTGTACACAGGATCAGGAACTAATCCAGTTTAGTATTCACATAACTGACACTGTAACTGCTTTAACCACACTGTTCAAACATCAACTTCATATTTCCATAATTACAAGCCTCAAAAGCATCCTTAGGCACTGATTCCCACCTCATCAGGAATAAAATCCTGTTGCACGTTTGAGCAGCAACAGAATCATGTCAAGAAACCATTTCTTTTGTAGTACTGATCCCATACAACACATTTTGAAAACTTTTGCCAAAGTAACTCGCTTCGAAATGCATTCCACAGTGAATTTTTCACTTCTAAAAGCTGCAGCTCTCAAATAAAGGAAATAATTTACATCCTTCTGATGGCACTAGCAAGCAACCACTTGCATTCAGAGAGTGACTGTCATCTCAGAGTAAATTCCAGAGTACAGAAAATGGGCTCAGCTTACACTAGAGGGGGTGCACAGCCCCAGAGGTCCTAGCAAGCGCTGTAGCTTTGCACAGTATGTTGTGAGAGCCCTCTGGCACACATGCTGCTACAACCTTCCTTTTACTTGGGGACAGAGGCGCAGGGGGCACAAACTCATTGCTGTGGCAAGACAGCAAAGGTGAGACCTGACTTTCTGCATCTTCCCCAGCTGTGATGGAGAGGGTCATGCTACTGTGCAAGGACTGCAGAAGTGACAGGCCCGAGTGGGAGGTGTGGGGGATCTGAACTCCCTGCGACCTCTCAGCCTGCACAGCCGTGCCGAGCCCGGGCACAGTCCGGACACATAAACATGGGTATCACTTCACACATCACTGCAGACTATGTATCTTACCAGGGTGGAAATGCACCAGCGTGCAGCCATTTCAATAATCATCTGAGAACGGGATGTGACAACTACTCAAACAAGCTGAAAGTGAAGAGAACATTTTAAGGAGACGAAATGTAGTTACAAAAATTGGAATTCAGCCAAGAGACCAAATATTTCCTTCTTAATTTTCAAAGCCAGTAGTTCCATTTCTGAAACAAGTCACTTGCCTTCTGACTAACCTAATGGTCAAGCTCTGGCTTTGACCTTGTTCAGAGAGCATCTGAAACAGACCTCACTAATTTTAAGTCGTATTGAGAAAAGCCCAGTAAAGAGAGAGAGAGAGGGAGAGAGTGCAATCCTGCAATCCAACATAACTTTGTGAACTCTTTCCCAGGACAGAATAATCAAACTGTACAGCTAATCTGTACTCAAGGAGGAACTTCTTGAACCAGCAAAGCATGGAATAGTACTACACTATTATCTTCTCTTACCACTCTAAGAAGTTCCTGAGTGATCTCCCATGGTGGCCTGAATGTACTACTTGTATTTTCATGACTCCCAAAACACAACTCTTTGGCAATTAAAAGACACTATTTTAAAGCATGCATACAGCAAACAGACAGTGGCCATTTCCCTCCACATACTATTCTGAGATTCCCAGGTGGCTCCCTTGCAGGCTATCAAAACAAACAATTCATTTTTAAAGTTGCATAGCAGAAGACATTCCATGAGTATTTTCACAAGTTTTTCTATTTCACAAGAAACAAAGATCACACACAAAAAAGCAACACCAAAACTAATGTAAAAATTGCCACAGCACATCTTAGATGCACCTCTAGTTGCCTGAGACAGAACGTAGCAAGGGGTGTTAATCTCACCACATCACTTTTTTAGTTACAGTTACCTATGTCTAACCTAAGACAACAACTTCTAGTAGCTTCAAGGTAGATCATAAAACCCAACAGCTTCAAACTGTCAAATTCATAAAGGCACTTTCGCATTTCTTTTAAATTCATTTTTATGTCACTACAATGAAATACTTCAAATTATACTTCAGTAATCTGAGAATAAAACTTCTGTCTTGACACCTAGTGCTTGGCTCCTCCCCTCTGTCTGACATGCTCTCAATTTTCCTGTTACAGGAAACACATTTGAATCCCTTTAATACTTAAATAAAAGGGCAAGGGGAAAAATCTTCAAGATTCACCTAATTTGTCCCTCGATCTTAAAGTCTATCCCCAAATGGCTCAGGAAAAAACCACGACTGGCCAGCGCAGTTCCCCCCATCAGCAGTATTGCTGAAGTAACTACCTACGATAAGCACCACATTCTGGATTCACAGGACTCAGCAGAGCTCTGGCTTATTTATGTACATGGAGCTCTCCCCAGTAATTCTAGAAAATCCACTGCAGTAAAACACTAAGTTAAAAAGAGTATGAATTGTCTGCACAGTCTCCACCAACCAACTCCCTGTTTTGTTGGTGGTAAGCCAGTGTTGTGATTATTACTTAGAATAAGAGGGAAAGATTGAGTGATGTTTTAGAGCTCATTTATAACTCTCTTTACTTGTGCCTCTTCCATTCAATAAATTGGTTCACACACCAAAAAAAAAAAAAAAAAAATTCACTAGATTTTGCTGAAAAGATTTAACTTTTTTAAAAAATCAGAAAATAATAATTGTGGGGTTTTTTAAATGTAGCCCAATTTTTCTACAAAAAAACCCATAAACCTTAAAAAAAAAAAACCTACAATGGCTTTACTGTAAAGCTGATAGTTCACATAAAAATCCCACTTTAACCTTCAAAAATTAACAGTGAGACCGCTGGAGTTTTGGATAGAGCGTATCATTACCAGCTCTGCTGAAAAAATAAGTAAACAGAACCAACAAGCAGCCTAACAACATATTGAATAAGATGAGCCACCTGGTCAGCCCATTTACTATAGATATGCTTTTTGCAGTTCTCGTATCACTCACCTCAGATTTACTGATCAGCAGCAACATTTCTTACCAAGGTGCATTTTTTGTCAAATTTGAAAATCCACACCAACCAGCTACAGACCTCTGCAGACAGGCTTTTCATCCTCTCAGAATATGAGGCCAGAGCCCAATTGTTATCATTAAAGCAACTGCTGTCGTTACTTTCAGAAGTAAATTTACCTAGACAATTTATGATCGATTTACAGTAGATGTGCAAGAGCAGTCCAAGCAGGCGTAGGACAGTAACAACTTTTTTTAGACCAATGTGTGGAAACCACAGGAAGAGAGGAAAAAAAATAAAACAAAAAAGAAGCATAAAAACCCCCACACAACACCCTGTATTTATGCTATCAACATTTTAATGGAAGTCTTAAAGGGTCAGCATTCTCCACGAATCAAAACCAGAAAATGTAAAGAACACAGGTAAAACCTTAAAACGTTCTTGCGGTTCAAGTCTCTACAAGCTGATTTAATATTTTAAACTGGTATCAGGAAACTGAATAAATACTGGGGCTTTTCCCCCAGTAGAAAAAAGTTCTTCATTCCTTACCTCATCATCTTTATACCAGGACAAGCTTTCTGCAGTTAGAACGAACCAGTATTCCTTTGATCCTCCTTTCATGATGCCAATATTGTTGATGGTCAGCCAGCCTTTCCGGATGACCTGTGCAGAGGTGCAGTCAGGCACAAGTTTAGTTCATTACTCACTTGATGTAATTCTGTTGCAGCATTCATTCTTTTAAATAAAGACTTGCTAAATAAAACAAGAACAGGTGCATTTTTTCAGTCTCTGGCAAATTCAAGAGGTTTTGCGGGTTCCTATCATTCAAGAAAAAAACAAAAATGTAACAAAGTGAATATAGTGCTTACAGTCAAAAGGTTGGAGAGAGAGAGAGAAGCCTAAGTATTACTGTGTTGTACTTACAGCAAGTATGAGTGCATTAAGGATTGTGTGAACTTGAAGATACTTATTTGTTATATAATAACACATTGTAAAAGTCCATACAACTTACATATGACTATTCTGTTCTAGTCCAATTGTTAAAGTAATTTTAAAGTTGGATATTAGGAAAAGCACCTAGCTTCTGGCAAAGCTAAGTGGCTTCTGGCATGTATGGGGAATTTTCAGAAGAGGTTGAACCAAGCAGCAAAGTGGAGAGCTCCTCTACAGTTAATTTGAAGTTAAGATCGGAAGTAGTAAGGAGAGGTATAGGAGAGCTATTTTCTTCTCGTAAGGTAGAAGAAGAAAAGAAAAGGAAAGAGGGGGAAAAACCCAAACAACTAAGGCAGCAATAAAAATCAGGAGAAAAATGGGAAAAGCAGAACTTTATAAAATAGATACAAGCCGAAGATGAAAGAACAGATGGGACAGCACACCTATAAATACTAAGGCCAGGAGGTTACATTATGCAAAGAGAAAAATGAACAAAGGAAGCTCAAGAGGAATGAGACAACCCAGAGATGAAGGAGAAAGAATGGTCATGAGAACTGGTTTATGGACCATATAGAAACTTTCAATTTTATTGAAACATTTACTGTTTTCCAATACATATCAGAAAGCAAACGTTCCTTCCTATGATGCTCTGAACAAGACAACAGAACTCTCCCAGTCACACAGATGCAGGGAACCTCACCCATTCTGCTTCTCCCCGCGGCAACACCCTTTACATGCCTATGAAGTACCGAGATGGAAAGAAGTGCTCAGAGAAACCCTTCCCTCAACAAGTCCCACAAGCAGGGACTTTGTGAGCAAACACGAGTTTCCTCTTGCTTTTAGAGAAAAATATGAGACTATGACATTCCTCTCATAGGGCTTTACAAGACAAGTAACTCCAATATCAACAAATAACCAGAGAAAAACATTGCTCAATATATATTCTTTGCCATCTAGAAAAGTTTCAGAATCAGAATTCACTCCCATTCAGCAAGCACATTCATGTAAGCTCCTTGAAAAAAAACTACCAGCTTTGGTATTGCACAGAGCAAGGGACTAAGTGATATTTGATGACCAAACTAATGAAAGAGATCAGAAGTTGCACCTGGAAAACTGCTAAAAGTATTGGTAATGCCCATAATCCAAGCGTATCAATTTCATTTCAAATAAGACAGTGATGTTTTCCCACTCACTACCAACCAGGCCAGCACTGTAAGTAAGAAAACCACTGAAGATGCAAAAAAAAACCTCTACAGGTTTTCAGCATGTAAGGAAATCACTAACAAAGCACTGATTTGGTTTGGAAGACTCAGTAAGCTGAGAGAGAATGAGAAAAAAAAACCTTCGGGACATGATTCCCAGAGAGAGCCTCAAGGGTATAGCATGAGCAGACTGGATGGAATAGCCTGTACCACAAAGGTTTCTGCAGAAGTTGTCATGATTTTTAATATTCACATTCTTGGGGGTGAGATGGGGCATTACTGAGTACAAACTGGAGATGGAATGCTTGTCCAAGTACAAGTTAAGGGAAACATACTGATACCAACTTGATTACGCATCAAATCCTCATTTTATTTTACGATGTTTATTGAAGTAGCTTTTTAACAGGAAACAAGCGTCACGCACATACAGCCAGCATACTGGCCTGCAGGCAGCTGCTACAGAACAAGCTGTGGAACCAAGCTAATTTCTTTTTTTTTTTTTTTTCTGTGCCGAACACCACAAATGTAAATGAAAGAAATTTTAGGAAGAATCCAGGAAATTAAGGCTCCCCAACCACTTGAACCTAGCTCCACAACAAGGTGAACTATAACTGTACTGCAGACTAAATACCTGGCAGCAAACGTGCAAAGATGGTTATTCCCATGTTAGAAAGAAACTGAAATAAGAGGCTATAAGAGAGGCTGCTGTCGGACTATGCTGCCTGCAACTGAAAATGTTGTGGTGCTCCCCATAAAGCACATACCCACAGAGGGGAAGCCCGGGCAGCTGGGCCAGCACTCTGCGGGAAACTGGTTTGGACACACATCTTAGAGAGGGTAAAAGATTTGAAGGCAGATGTCACAGTGGGGATAAAGAGGTTTCTAGAAGCAAACCTGAGTAGTATGTTCAAGAACCTTACAATGAGCATTTAAAGGCACGTAGCACTCCCTCCTTATTCCATTCAGTGCTTTCCTTCATCGCTGCCATAGGCTTTGTGGCATGTTAACAAGACAAATTCTCTCAGTTCAACAAGAATGCATTTGTGGTAGAGGTCTCAGACAGACCAAGTCAAGATTTTAGTATCTAAACTATACAAGCCATTTAAGAACTAATGAAGCTTTTAATAATTCTAAATGTAAGAACTACATTAACTGCATAGCTCCAAAAGACTGCCTTGCTCCGGTCCAACACATGTCCCCATAGATACATAAGCATCGCTGGGTGTGGGCAGAAGCAAGCTGACTTGCTAATACAAACATTGGTCACTGTCTTGTAAAGGAAGGAATTTGCCAGTTGTTTCCTCAAAAATCCTATGTGCTGAAGATTAGATCCAGCTGTCATTCCCACACAACACTGCATGAAGAGCAGGGCACCAAGCTATAGCAGTATCTCGGGCACGTACTTTTCATACGCGGATTTCAAGACCTGTTCATCTATATCCCTCTGGGAAAAGAGGGTACTGCATTCTCGAAAACATCCTGGACACTACAACAGATCATAATTATCCAAAATACTTGGAAGCAATTCCACAGGACATCAAGAGAGAGAAGATGAGCTTTGTGTGCTAAGCCTCATATTCTTTTCATTGAACTGTTCCCATTTCCCAGACACGTTTTGTCAACTACAAAAAGCTACACTTCCAAAGCACTCAGTGCCAGCGCTGGGGTCAGAGGGGAGTGAGATGTCACCGGAGGATGCTGAGGGAGCTGGCGGAGGAGCTCGCCCAGCCGCTCTCCATCCTTTCCCAGCAGCCCTGGCAAACTGGGAGGTCCCGGCAGGCTGGGGGTCAGGCGGTGTGACACCCGCCTGCAGGAAGGGTGGGAAGGAGGATGAGGGGAGCCGCAGGCTGCCAGCCTGGCCTGGGTGCCGGGGCAGGTTACGGAGCAGATCCCCCGAGTGCCATCACACGGCCGTGCGGGACAGCCGGGGATCGGGCCCAGCCAGGGGGGTGACAAGAGGCAGGTCCTGCCTGGCTGACCTGGTCCCTCCTGTGACAAGGTGCCCTGCCCCGTGGGTGAGGGGGAGGCTGCGGATGGCACCGTCCCCCCCACAGCCCCTCCGGAGGCACCGGCTGCCCCGGGCCGGGTCACTCTGCGGGGCCAAAGCCCGGCCGGGCAGCCGAGCCCGGCGCGGTGCGGGATGGAGCCACGTCCCCTGGCGCGGGCACAGGCCGTGTCCCCGGGGCTCCGTGTGGGGCCGGCCCCGGGTAACGCCGTTACCGACGGTCTGGGCGAGGGGACCGAGCGCTCCCTCCGGGGGTGTGCAGCGGGCACCCAGCTGGGGCAGCGCTGGCCTGCGGGGGCGGGGGGCTCTGCGGGGGGCTGGGCAGGCCGAGGGGCCGAGGCCGGTGGTGTGAGGGTCCCCAGGGCTGAGCGCCGGGCCCTGCCCGCGGGTCACACCAGCCCCCGGCAGCTGCGGGCTGGGGCAGGGGGCTGGGAAGGGCCGGGGGGGCTGGCAGCCGGCTGGGCATGGGCCAGCGGTGTGCCCGGGTGGCCAAGGAGGCCGACAGCACCCTGGCTTGTGTCAGAAACAGCGTGGCCAGCAGGGCTGGGGCAGTGACTGTCCCCTGTGCTGGGCACTGCTGGGGCCGCCCCTGGAGCCCTGGGTTCAGCTTTGGGTCCCTCGGGACACGGAGGGGCTGGAGCGGGTCCAGGGACGGGCAGGGGGAGGGGATGTGTGGGGGGTGGGGCACCAGGCTGGGGGGGGGTGGGGGAGCTGGGGGGGGGTCAGCCTGGAGAGGAGGGGGCTCGGGGGGGCCTGATCGCTCCCTACAGCTGCCTGACAGGAGGGTGTAGCCAGGTAAGATCAGTCTCTTCTCCCAGGTAACAAGCAACAGGACAAGAAGAAAACAGGGAAGGTTTAGACTGGATATTAGGAACAAATTCTTTGCTGAAAAGGTGGTCAAGCACCGGAACAGGCGGCCCAGGGAGGGGGTAGAATCACCCTGGTGATGTTTTAAAAAATGCATAGATGCAGTTCTCAGGGACACGGGTTAGTGATGGACTTGGCAGTCCAGGATTAACAGGTCTTTCCAACCTACAAGATTCTATGACTATTGTTTTCACTAGTTCATTTTCTGGTTGGGTTGGATTTAAGAGATCCATTTCAATATTTTCTATCATATTCCTAAATGTCAGTCTCTGCAAACCGGATATTAGTGACATGAGTTATGAACTTCAGGAAGGCGAAAAATATGGGCATTGCCAGAAGCTAGTGAAGATAATATTCTGACCGGTAGCCGGACTCCATGTACAGGATGAACAAGAGATGACACAGTTCCTTCCTTCAGGGTCCTGATACCTAATCTGGGTGTCTGAAAAATGAAACTTAGAGGGTATGAATGAACGTGAACAAGCCAGAAGGAAGTCATTTTCTGATAGTTCAGCTGCACAAACCCCAAATCATAGCTGATGTTCTTATTCTTCGCCACTTCACAGATAAACAGGAAAGCAGAATTTGACACAGTAAGTACATTTTATGTATTGCTGCATGACTTACTCCATTACATCAAATAAGGTATTTGTAAAAGAAATACATTAGACAATCAGAAGGTGTTCTATTTCTTCAAAAGAAGGGTTTGAAAGACGATTTCAGGATCAGTGAGAGATCAGTGAAATGTATTTCTGGGCAGACAGAAATACAGTGTGAAAATCATGAGACTGGCTGCCTTCACGACAATATTTGTGAAGTTATATAATATTTATCAAGTTACCTCAGCAGTATTAAGTTAACATAACTCTCTGTTAAAGTTGAGTTACATAACTCCATTGAAATAATTTTGAACACACAACACCCAGCACTACTCTATCTTCTAATTGCTGTCATAACGACATGTGTTAACAAATAGTAAGCATACTGACAGAATAAAAATTGCAAAATCTAATCTGTGAGGCAACCTTACAAGCTATTGGGTCTTTGGGTTCAGTTATGAAGATTCTTGCACTACGGAGGCTAAAAAGGAACGACAGGTTAGAAGGGAAACCTAATACACTGTTTCACTGCAATTTGCCAAATGTCAGAGCATAAAGTGATCAGATCTGTTCTGATATTGGACACAACCAAGATCTTGTGACATTGCTTCCCCAAAAAATCACTGCACAATATATCACATAACTAAGACACAATAACAGTGGCCTAAGTCCTAAACACATCTAATATAAAGAAAAATTTAGTCTTTACTGAAATAAAGCACTCCGAGTGAAAAATTGAAACATGTTTCCACATGTAGTTAAACAAAGGTTGAGGTGATCAAGTCAATCATGAAGGAATCTTAACCTAAAAAATAAGTATAGTTAATGGCCATTTAGAACAGCAATGCTTCTCTAGTCTTGATAAGGTTCAGCTTGCTAAGTTCTTGATAAGGTTGAATCTTGATAAGATTCAACAGCAGCATGTCTCATTCAAGGATATTTCAAAATTTAGCATTATGTGGTTGTCCACAGGTGCCACCTCTTCTACAGAAACACTGCCATTTCTAACAGCACAGCCTTGTCATGATTTTTCACCACCACCTCACTGACTAGGGCACATGTTTATAGAATTATTTTTTAAGCAAGTAGCTAGAAATGGAAACATTTTTTTCTGGCTCATGCAAGGTAACAGGATTTAAGTATATCTGAAGAAGCAGCAAAGTATGCTACAAAGGAAGATTAAAAAGAAAAAAGAAGTAATGGGTTACTAGGGAAAAAGTTACTTATTAGCACTATAGTTCAGGCCAGCTGATGGGGTCTGAATGCTACTTGTGTCCATAACAAGTGAATCAGATGGCTGGCGTAAGATTGTAGAAGAGGCAGGTCAAACAAAGCCTTCAGACCCAAACCTCCAAATTATTTGGACAGTGACTTGAAACTCATAGTTCAGACTAAGCCCCACCTCTAATTACAGGGGCTACTTCAAGCACCACAGCAGATTTTGCCACAGGAGCAAAACACAAAAGAGAATTTCACGTACATTACATATAATCCTCTATAATTTGAGTACCTTGCATTCTCACACACAGAGTATCAGTTGGGCACATGGAGCAATGACACCTTCATCTTCAAACTTTATCATCAAGGAGAGCTTTCAACACTAAATTTTAGTCACCAAAACAAATCTCAACGCACAAAATACACAACAGTTAAGAGTGGGTCAGCTTTCAGGAACCAGATCTTGCTAGTGTGCTGTGTAAAACCAAGCATTACACTGATTATTTCAAGCAAATTAGAAGACAGACTAACCTGTGGCTTAAAAAGAAACTTTGTGGAGTCAGGTCAAAACCTCAGGCGGTAGCAAAGAAAAGACAAACAAAAAAGGCCAAAGATTAAGCGTGAGAGGATAAATTAGTAGTAGAGGAAAAAGAAGCAAAAACATGTTAAGAGGAATTGGTATTACACTTCTTTCAAAAATGCAATATCATTGCATTCATCTTGCTTCTGAGATACACAGACATAGTTAATAGTTATCTGCATCATTCCAGTTCAAAGCACGCTACAAAAAAGAAAAGCAACAGACTGCAAATGAGCATCCCACTATTTTGGGAAAACTTAATGATCTTCACCTCCCGAGGGATTCAATTCAACTGCTGTTAGAATCAGTGCTGCCTAGACCTTTTTCCTTTATTCAAGGTAAGTTTAGTATAAGTTTGCTTGAAATGATTACTGAAGAATTCGATGGTATGGCAACAAACTGGAAAAATGTATATGTTTTCATCATAGATATTATCAAAGAATGTACATGATACAGAGATTTACTACTTACACCTAACCATCACTGAACCAGGAGTAACTTGTTATAAAATTAACCGCTGTTTAGACAATTAATTCTAATTAGTAATATTAAAGGCATTCACGTATTTATTTACTCATGAGGTGGAAGGGTTAGAAAAAGACTGTCCATGATACATTGATCTTCCTGGTGCTATGAAAAGAATGCTAAAAAGGCTTTAAATTTTCTACCAGAAGTAATTCTTTACATAAACAAAATACCAAGAACAGTACCTGTACCCATAAACAGCATGTTCATTTACGCAAGAGCTAATGCTTCCTTTCGGTTACCAGAAACTTATTTGCCCACCTTTCAAAAAGAGGTTACTATGAATAGAGGCACTCACATCAGATAAAAACTGCTTTCCAGTTATATAATAAAATAAACCAACAGAATAAACCAATTAGTCATTTTAGTTTGAGAAACTCAGTAAATTATAAAAATATTAATTTTACTCAAAGTTTTCTACAACATTTTAAGTTATACTAGTTCATACTTGTAACAGCAGGTTAGTAGCAGTTAAGTGATGAACTGCAATTATACTTTGTTGAGGAAGTGTTACAGACAAGACAGTTTAACATTAAATAGTTTAGTAGCAAGTATTTCACAAACCAATGAGTTAGAGACAAACTTTGCCCTCTGAGAAGCTAAATGAAAAAGCAACAATAAAGCTTACAGAACTTAGCTCGTACAATTTGCCTTGAAGGCGGTAGATTGGTTCCCTGAAATAGCAAATTGCAAAAATGAAGTTTTATTTCAGAAACACTTTCTCATTCTTTTCAACTCCAAACAATTAACTTATAAACATCTCTTTATTATCTTTAAAATAAAAGGTTCAGCAAAGTCCTTTATACCAAAAGTAATTAAGTTTTAACATCTAATTTAAAACGCCAAGCTTTTTCTCCAGTTCTTTAGAGAGAACATTCACTTAATTAAAAAAATCATTCATGTTATCTGTGTATTTTTGAAGAGTCAAATAGTTGGTTGATTTTCCTTTTATGGGACACTCCAAAGTGATGACGGTTGTTGTGTTTGACACATGTTCCAGCACAGCTAGACAAGAAGGAAATCTCTCCTCAGAGGGGAGACACTAGTCTTTGAAGCCATTTCAGTGTTTAGACCTTTCGACTTTTTTCATTTTAGTCCAGACCATATATTACATCAAAAATGCCACTCATGCTGGTCAGGCTGTGGGGGACCATCACATTCAAGAAGTTAATGGATTATTTTAACTAACGCCTCAGAAATAACTAGAAGTTTCTTGGTAGGAGGAAGAGGTTGGATTTCTATCCCCAAAAAGATGACTAAGTTTTCAAAAAATGCTAGAACTCTCACTAACAACAACAGAATTGGAGACTTTCTGAAATGTCAGGTTTATCACCTGAGGGATCTGAACTCAGTGGTCACATTTGAAAACCCTGATCTTTCACCTTCTGAGCTTTGTTTGACCAAATTGCACATAAAAACATCGGGAAGACATTCAATACCAGTAATTATTTATACAAAATTTCATTCTCTTATTTTTACTAGAATTTTTCATTTCCTTGTAAGGTATGCTCTGATTCCATATTTCCTTTCTGTTTAAGACTTTGCAAAACCCTCTAAATGAGCAGAAGCCCTCAAAGTTGTAGCATTTTCATTGTTTTCATCTCTCATAAAAAAGACGACTGATCCTGTGAAGTACTGAGCACCCCTGGCCCACACAAAAGCAAAGAAAGAAGCAAAGCTCAGGAGCACTTAGCATCTTGCAAAATCAATCCCATATTCTTATGTGTTAAAAATAAACAAGTAGTTTCATTAACGAATCTCAGTGAAAATGCTGATTAGTCTGAGACCATCAACCAGTTATTCTTTGTTTACTTTGAGAGAAGCCTATGGTACATAATCAACATCTTTGTGTCATCAACTGAAAGTTTTCACAAGAG
This sequence comes from Falco rusticolus, assembly GCF_015220075.1. Taxonomy (NCBI): domain Eukaryota; kingdom Metazoa; phylum Chordata; class Aves; order Falconiformes; family Falconidae; genus Falco; species Falco rusticolus. Next base: position 26,874,646 of record NC_051197.1, read on the forward strand.
GTAAAGGCAAATCCACTTTTGCTTGCTGAATTGTCCCTTCACTGCTATTAAGCTTTGAACACATAAGAACCAGTAAAACAACTATGACAAAGCACACACAAGCAAGTACTCACCAGCATTTTGGATTCTGAAATTCACAGGTTTGCAGTTAATGACAAAATATACTGATGCATAACATGAAAGATTCAATACATGGGAGGGGGGACACTAACCAGCGGTGCAAGCAGCAGCAGAAATATTAAACAATAAATGATGGTAACAATGAAAGTCAGTTGGCTCTGAAAAATTCAGTAAAACAAGGCAATGATGACACATTTTATGTATGTGTGAAGCAGAAAAGGTAAATGACACTTGAAACAAATAAACGCAGCCAAGAAAACCAAACAGCTTGGATTAACTTGCACATGCCATTATCCATTCTCTGTTAGGTGCCTACCTGATTTCCCACTGCACTTTTGTTAACCTGACTGCTTCTTTGTTGGGCACTAAGGGAAGCAGAGGAAAAGAGTTATACTGAAGAAACTTGAACTAGAGCCAGTTCCGGAGGAATAGATTTTTAGCAGTAATAGTTACTTCTGATTCCAGCACAGAAAGCTAGAGTAACAAAGAAACACAGCAAAATCATTGCATATATGTGCATATTTCAACTACTTTTTCTTCCAGTATAGGAACGCCTGCTTAGGACAGAAGGGACAGCCGATAGCTCCCACTAATCATCTCCTTTGTAACAAAATCCTACTTGGATTGGTAAAGGTTACTAAAAGCACAGAGAAAATACGGCTCATGTGGGTAACGTTGGAAACATTAGCCTCTATAAATATTCAACTGAGACAAAAAGCATGCTTTTTCTGTTATTTAGTGCAGTACAACAAAATCCTCCCCTGCTGGAGGCTCCTTAATAGCTTTGCCTTGACAGTTTGTTTTGGATATTATTCTAATACTTATATGCACTTTGAGGGTGTAAATATAACCAATGGATGAAGCTGTCACAAAGCTGGTTCAAAAAGCTGGAATCACATAAGAATAGAGCTTATTTAAAATCAAACAATATTTAAAATACTTTGCTCAATTCTTGAACTCTAGTAATCCCAGTTCCTGAAAGAAAACACACTCCTTTCTCAAAACCATGCAAGTTTCCATTAATTCTAAAAGCATTTGCATTATGCGGTGGTTTGTAAATGTTAGGCCACAAAATTAAAATATTGCTGGAAAGAGGAAGAAAAGTGTTCAGAGAGCAGGCTTTGGCTACTCAACCACCAGAGTGGCCACTGGTGACAGGAAGGGTTTTTTTGGATCAGACTATACCATTCCACCAGGCATTGATATTAGGTCAGCTACAAACACTACTCTGAAAGAGTAAGAAAGAAAGAAATATGGGCTTGGATCACAGCCTATGGACCAATCCTGCAACTGTTTTGTGTGCAGCTGCTGTTCCAAAGAATTGCTGAATCACCAGACTCAATCCTGTCCCAATTCTGATCCTGCCCTTTGAACCACACTCTGTCAAACCAGCAGTCCACAGGCTGCCTGTGAGAAGATCCACAAGGATGTTTATTCCGTGTGCCTATTCACTGGGCTGAGCTCTCAATCATCCAGATCCTTTTGACCAAATAACACTGTGTCTTTCTGGTGCATTGTCTGACTTGCATAAGCTTTGGTGCATAAATTATGATTACATAACATGCACACAGAAAACACAGCACCAACCCCTTACCAATTCAGATTTGTTGTTCGAGAAACACACATGAGATGGTTTTAGGAAACCTAATTGACATTCTTTTTTGTTTCGTTTGGGGTTTTGGGGGTTTAATTTTATTTTATGACCTTAGGACAGCTAATCAGACCACTAACATCATACTGAGAAACCTATGCCTTTTAGAAATAACCCAACAATTGGTCCTCTATTTATTGTTCTAAATACAAATTACTCTCTACATAGATTGAAGCATGTAGTTGTGTCTGAGTTACACCAACTAGAAACAAAACTAATCCCAACATTTAACAACTCATTCCACTAAATGCGAAAACGTTAACATTCTAAGATTTCACAACTTCATAACTACACAAAGTTGTTCTAAACACTGGCATTCTTAAATCCTTCTCAAGTCAAATCACATCAGCTGTGCCTGCCTTAGGCCCTGCAATGCTGCAAGGTAGTTTGGAGTATCTTGTGCTTTCATTATTATGAACAAGGTTCACAGGACTTGGACTGATAAAACACTGCAGACACGAGACAACTGGCTGGAAGACTCAGCAAAAGAAAGGAAACACTATGGAATCTGGGGAATCTATAGTCCAGGATATTTATATACTACAGAAGCCCATATGCTACCCAAGAATTATTTCATTTTCTGGTTCTAACATAATTGCTATAACAATAATATGATTATAGTTTAAAATATGTATTTTCTACTTTTAAGCTCATAATATATTTTACAGTTTAAATTGTTCTTAGTTATGCAAGTTTTCTCTTCCAGTTGAGCAGAAGTCAACAAAGATACTCCCCATCAGTTTCAACCTACACAAACACTTGCTTAAACTTATCAGTGAACTTAAGTGAAGAGCTACTTGTTATCTGCTTATACCCTGTGCACAGCAGCTGGGGATTTCTAGATCTCAAGTGGCAAAAGAGGAAGGAGCTTCCCCAAGAAACTGAACTTGGTCATTGCAATTCCTTAGAAAAAGCAGAGCAGCGAGGACCACAGACTGAACTATGGGCCCCAGCAGCAGCATCTGAGGGGGATTTTTCCAAGGCAAAGACATACTGAAATAGCTCCAGATATACCTGGCACTCCAGAATCAGAGTCTATGAAACATGGAAGGTTCCAACTTGACACAAAGAAAAATATTTTCACAGTGAGGAAAGGCAAGCTGCATAGAGAGGCTGCAGAATCTCCAGTTTTGGAAGTTTTCCAGATCTGATTGCACAAAGCCCTGAGCAACCTGGTCTGACCTCAGCATTGACCCTCCTCTGAGCAGGAGGCTGGACTATGTGACTTCCCAAGGCCACAACACATGCCACGAATATATATGGAGTGTTTTTAGCAGGCTTTTTCCTGTCAGAAAAGGATGAAAAGTAGCAAATAGCAGGCAGGTTGTTATCTTGACCTCTGGAAGGCCAGCTACCATTCCTACAACATCCTGCCATTTGTCAAGAGAACTGATAAAGTTATCTAGGACCTGCAAACAATTCTAGAGAAAGTTGCTCAAACCAAACACATCAACAGTACCCAGCTTTGCCTTCTCCCCTCTCAGCTTACTGAACTCCATGTTTTAAACCTTCAAGGCACGCTGCCAAAGATGTAGACCTTCCTTCACAGCGTGAATAGGCCATAGCATAATACATACTGCGATGCCAAACTCTGTTGCCAGCATCCCACATGGATGAAACCTGTTGGATTCCAAACACTATTATGGCAAATATGGCATGAATATGACTGAAGGAACATTTATTCTTCAAAGAGTGAAGACATGTTTAATGTTTTTACTAGTGTCAAAGTGTTGGTATGAAGTCCCTGAGGCACAAATTGCTGGAAGCCGAGGGAGAACATTCTGGAGAATATTCTCACAGCCTCTTCAATTGAGTGAGGAGAACGTCATACCAGGCCCTGCAGGGCACTCTGCTACTATTATTCTCTACAGCCAAACAGCAGGCACACTCACAATTCAGTGACATCCATTACTCTGAGCAACACTATTTCACATGGAATCACAGCTCCCAAAATATGCGTTAGCAACAATGTGGAAAGACCACCAATACTATACATTTCTGTGGTCCTAAAATGGATACAGTGAAGGCTTCGGCTTGCCAAAGCTGCTTCCTGAGACTATGTGATTCCAGACCAAGGCATAAGCTTCAGCTTCAGTGAAACCAGGCTTGTGAACTGGGATAAAGAATCCCCTAAAAGCAGGACATAGTTCAACACTGTATAATGAGAAAGAACATGCTCCTCTGTGTTTGGGACTTTGCAGCTTGCATCTTCACTGTCACACTTCAGGACTTGTGTTTTGAACTCAGTTGAAAAAAAAAAACCCAAACAACAAATAAAACCCAAACTACCAAGATTGACAGTGTCATTGTATCACAGTTTCTATATACATACTTTGCAAAGCCAATGAAGTCTTCATGGTTGGTGTTGATGTAAGAAACCTGGATATCAATCAGCAGCAGCACCTATTAGGGGAGACAGGAGAGAAAAAAAAGGATGGGTAAGGTCGAGGGAGAGATTGAGGAAAAGGAAGGGAGAAAAGAACAGAACTTTTGAGTCTTCTGCATTATTGAATATTGCTTTCAATCGTTCAAGCCAAAAGCAACAATATTTTCTAAATCCCACCACTTCTGTTTGTGTGCTTGAGACTACAGAACAGCTACTCCCTCTTCCTATTTTTTTCCTGACAGACCTCATTTTTCACTATCTTGGCCCTTGTTCACTTCATCAAGATCAATCACACATGGCCAGAGAGAATTTAATAACATATAACATTGACTCTAGCTCTACATTTTGCAAGTTAAGCAAAATTCTGTCTACTTGTAGCATTCCAGCCAAGCCAGCAAGGAACCTGAACCTTAAATCTAAAATCAGAAGTCATAGGTAAGTTAGCCCTGGCCCAGAAACCATATAGCACAGGTACGAGACAGCCATTCTGGTGTACACATCTGGCCCGAAAGGTGGGTTAGTCAATGAAATAACAGAATGAATGGTTTGTGTACTTACCACTTGCCAGTCCTTCAATAGCCCGGAGACGGAATATGACTTAAACTTGATAATCTAACTTGGCAAAGAACTTGCTAAGGTATTAAAGAAAGCTCATCCCACCCTTAAACAGCTTCTTGAACATGTGTGAGACTGCCCTTTGCCCCCGTCTATTCAGACTTCCAGTTATCAGCAAGAGGCAAGGAAAAAAACTATTGCTCCCAAATGGTAGCATTTAATCTCTTCAAAGTATTTCTGCACAGCTCCTCAAACACAGCATCACTCCCAAAATCTTCACAATTTCCAGAAGATACTAGGTGTCTCACTCAGAGCAAATGATAGTAAGGATTTGGGTCTAGCTCTTACCACTGAATATATCCTCACTAATGTTTTGATTTAGTAACGATAACTGCTAACAGCATAAATAATGATGTGAATATGTGACAATAACCTATTTGACCAATTCTTGGCATTTACAGAAAGCTGGTATTTTATACTTTGTTCTGGGAAGTTGCCAGGTATGTGCACACAATGAAGAATGGGATAATATTTAAAAAAATACTCAATAATTCTAAGTAAATTGTATCTTTTTCCAAATTTTGAAATAACCAAGTGTGCTAACTAGAACTCCCTGCAAGAACAAGCCTAGCAAAATACAGTTTTAAAAAATTACTTTAAAGACTACATTCACAGCACAGATTAAAGGAAAAGAAGCAGAACATGCTGTACAGCTCCCTAGCTCACACAGGGACAGGAATAGAGAGCCAGGAGTCCAAAACAACTTAGGAGCTCTGCCTTCTTCCCCAAATATTCCTACTGTCACACTCTGCACTCTCTAGACAGTAATTCCTGTTTCCACTTCCAGTGGATTTTCTCACATGTAATCTAAGCTTTGAGGTTTCCTAGATTGGGAGTGCTTAGCTGGGTGATAAATGTTCTGAACAAGTTTCTCTGAAATTAATTTAAAAAAAACCAAACAACTTGAAGGAAAGCTCGTCACTCCCACAACAGTCCCACTACAATTGCTTGTGGGCCTCACTGCAATTACAACATTGGATGGGTATGCTAAAAAAAAAAAAAAAAAAAAAGGGAAAAAGTAGAAAAAAGGCTGGATATTTCTGTGTGCATTTGTTTAATCATTAATTGATTTCCCACAAACAGCTGTTGTGGTACAGCTAAGAAGATGGCACACTGTGGCACAGGAACAAGCCAACGCTACTTTAAGCCATCAATCCTAATCTTGAAAGACCAGATTAGCATTTTCTGTAACTATTGCAGTCCCTTCTGTCAAAGCTCAGTGGTGGAGGAACAATTTCTTTTCCCCTCTGAAACATGCAGCCTACCAGGGCAAAAAAATAAAAAAAAAAAAAAAAAAAGAAAAAAAGGAAAAATAGAAGAAAAATCTTTCATTGTCTTACTGTACTTTGTACACAAGAACTTTCCTCCTTCACACACTTCCTCAAACTGTTAGATCTCCTATTCATTCTCACCTGATCCTTGGTCTTCTCTTCTCTTTCACGAATGTAGCCAGCAACAATTCTTTCTGTTTCCTCACACAACCTTGGATATGTTGCTAACTGAAAAGCAAAATTAACAGAAATTTACACCTGCAGGGAGGCTTCAGCAGAATATAAACAGGGGAGCCTCCAGCTTTCTTCTTTGGAAGTAGGTAATTATTATAAATGCTTGGGCTAAACGTTAACTACACTGCAAAGCACATCTTACTTGCTATTAATGGTCATTTTCCAGAGAAACTGGAGAGACTTAAACCCTTGGATGGTTCCTGTGTTTTTGCTCCAAGGAACATTGAGGAAAAGACACTCTGGACATATGAACCACAGTTTATCAGCCTTGGGGTGAGGTTTCTCCATGCCTTTCATAATTCCAGAGTGGTGCTTTAAATAATCTCCAAGTTTCTTGTTCTTTGAAGGCTCCACCTTGTGGCAGTATCTTTACATCTCAGTAACAATACTTAAAACCAGCAAAATACAAAAGTAAATTTGGCCAATAGCGCTTGGAAAAGAATCTGCATAATTCATTCAATTGACATATTTTCCGAACTTTGAAAGAAGTGAAAAACACTGGAAACTCCACTCAAAATATTGCAGTGAGTCCACTTCTCTATGATCTTTGTCAAAAAGACTGTCACCCTTTCCTATTTTAAGAAATAACTCCTTTATCTGCTCATCGGTACAAAAAAATTTGCATTATTTGGAAAAACGCAAAGGATGTGACAGGATATTTTCAACAATGCCAGCATACCTGTGCTTACATCCCAGAACCGCTCCTGTACTTGCTATTATTTGGGTACCCTGCACTCTGAGATGGTGGGAAAGACAGATGAACAGAAGGTGACTCCATAAAAGTAGCCAGTTAGTTAAGGAGTCTACAAGAGTCAATGGGATCTTCTAGAATACCACAGAGTAATGGGAGAAAAGAGAACTGAAAATCAGCAATTGTTAGTTGTCAATGCTCCAGACAAGCCAGTCACAGTACTTACAGATGACAACTTCCCTACAAAGGAAGGTGAAAAGCATGAGGAAAAAAAAGCTTCATATTAATGTATCTGACATGTTTCCTTAGCCACAGCTGGGGGATGTGAAGTTTGAGGTTTATTCTAAGAGTATATGCCAACCCAAGCACACACTTCAGGAAAACCACTCCCAAATACTCATAGTAATGCTATGTTTAGTTTTGATGAACTTATCTCTTAATTCATTACACTTGCAGGATCTTGATTTTCACATCAGGAAGATCAATGCTCAGCAGTTCTTCCCACTTGAATGTTCAACATTTCTGTGTAGCAAGCTCATCCATCAACACTGACACAAGGATGTACAAATATGAGGGAGATTAAGTCTTCCTACCTTTCCACTTCTAACTTCTCGACAGCTGGAGATCAGACATTTTGGGGTTGTGTATGCAATAAGCAGAAGAAAAGTTGTGGACCTACTACACTGCAAAGAACTGCGGTGCTACCCGGTAAAGTTTCAACATAGAAAAAGCAATTTTCTCTCCTTGATAGGTGCCTCTGAACACATTTAAGGCCTTTACTCTAGAAAAGCTTCACTGTTCCTTCCACTTATTAGCATTAGAAAAGAAAACTTAAAAGTATATTTTTTTTGTTGATTTACACATCCATGGAATTGCTGCCTACATTCCATTTTCAGTACCAATGTCAACATGTTTATGAAAAGAAAACTGGGGGCAACTCTTGACTCCAAAAAACTCCATTCATAAGGTGTATATATATATATATACACACACACACACAAAACAAAGGAATAAAATACTCGAACATTTCCAGCATTAAATTGTTTTGCAGAAGTCATAATTACTTTAGAGAGTCTTACTCTGTACATGAAGTGACTAGATCAAAAAACTCTTATAATACTGTAAAATGCAAGACAGGCTTTGTATTATCTATGATACCATTACATTATATTTACATTACCAGATCTATCTGCAAGTTACCTTTTTAGTGCACTTCTTGACAGTATTGATTAATTCTTGCATCACCAGGTCCACACTTTTTAAGCAAGGTCCTTTCAGCTTGACTATTTGTTTTTTAACAATGGCTTCAAATGCCATATCTGGAGTAAACAAACCTGTTCTGTGGACACAGAAGAATATGTAAGACAGTAACAAAAACATTATGCAAGGAAGTTTTTTTGTTTTTTTTACTTGAATTGCTCATATTTTCATTTTCAGAGGCTTAGAGTTGAGTAGTAACAAACCCTACACGGACTTCCACAGAAGTAAATTTGCTCCTTTCTCTAAAAAAAATATGTAATTCTAAGAATATTAAAGTAGAAATATGTCCTACTCCTTGAAGATGACTGCAAGAACTCTAAAGAGTACTGATATAATGCAGTAAAGCCTCTTCAGCAGTGCATCAAACCTTAGCAAAGGAATGAATGGCAGCTGCAGCACTCCATGCACAATCACTTGCATGGCAAACCCGTAAGAATCCTATAGCTGCATTTTTCACTCGCAACAGGAGATGTGCTTCTGTTACATAGGTTCATATACCCTGCAGTGACCAACGGTGAAATTCTCCATATGGGACTGTGAGTAACAGACTCCTCACAAGAACCACTTCTAAACAAATAGACCTTACTTCTCTTTCAAACACTCCTTGCAAAGGTCTATCTTGGTAGATAAATTATATTAAAAAAAAGCAAACTATAAAAACATGCCCAAATCTATCAGTTCACTACTTAAAATTGCTCATCAAGACACTTCAATAAGGCCAGAAAAGTTCACATACTGCACCACAGCTACTACAGTCAACCATTTGAGAATTTACTGTATAAGTAACACAAAGAACATATTCCAAAACACTAAGGACAACAAAGCCAGTAAGCAATGCTTTCAAAAGATATTACATACTCACAAGTGGGTAGGAGGATATGGATGGGGGATCCCTACAAAACAAAACAAAAAAACACCCAAACACAGAAGAACCACCCAAGATTTTTGGAATCTGTTCCACTGTCAAAAGAACAAAAAACGGGTATGCATGCGATAAGGTGTCCCTCCAAAATAAACTGATCATTCCAAAGTGAAATAATTAGGTCATTCCAAACCCCAAATACATCCTCTTCCCAAACCGAATAATATACTGCAGAGATATCCACAAGGTGAAACCTCAGCCAGCTTGCTTGTATATCTGTCATGTCACAAAACGGTTGAGAATAAAGGAGAGTAAGATAGTACAAAAAGTCTGCTACAATACAAGCTGAAAGTCTTTTTCTCATATCAAGACACAAGTTTTCCTTCTAAAACTTATGACTTTTTAGGAATACAAGTTTAACACAACTGCAGACACTACCAGAAAAAAAGTCATTGATTTTCTCTGAAAAATAATTTTCCAGCATTTCCAGGTAAATTAAACCTCTTTGGGCAAACCAACTGTTTGGCCCAAAATAGCGACCTGAAAAACTCTTTCCACGGAAGTGTAAAGGAATGGAAGAAAAAAAAAAAAACCACAATAGTCAGCTGCTGAGCGCAGTGCATTAGTAACATGGTCTAGCAGTCAACAGCCAGCGTCTCCACAGCATAAAAAAAGCACACCAGTCTGTCATGTGACTGGGCTTGAAAACACAGGAACACTTGCCTGATACCATGTATGTTCTTGATGGCATAACTTATTTCTCTCCGCAGTTCCTTCTCATTGAATTCCATCTAAAGGAACAAAAGTATATGAGATCATCTTAGGTGAAGGTTTTAATAAAACACCAAATATTACCTCTCCCAATATAACTGGAAGACAGGCAAATTCAACTGGCAAAATATTCATTTCTAATTACACTAAACAAAGCATAAGTATTTTAGAACACTTCAACACTAAGGATACAGGCAGCAGTAAGGACTGTTTAAAACTGTGTACCCTTCCATTCCACATATACCAACAGCTGGAATGATTTTGTAGAGTCAATAGAGTAAGCCAGAAACAGTATTTGGAAAGTTGCAACTTTTTTGGTTTTTTTAAGCCTGGTTTCCTAAAGTGGTGCAACTTCTGTGATTATGGTCTATTTATCCTCCCCTTCCCATCCTACTGTTTTTCAACCAAATTTAAGAAAGGAGTGACCTCAGTTTTTAATTTATAAAGCTTTTCTTTCATTTTCTTGAAAGCCAGCTGGCTGAACAATAAGTTACGTGTTGTCTCAAATGAAACGGGTCATCACCTAAGCCCAACTGTCATCTGTTTTGTTGGACTGCTGCCACTTGACCCACCTCACTGAACCCTCGGAACCAGCCACAACCCTGAATGGCTCTTACCCAACTGAAAGTTAGGGGATGTCAAGGAAGTTGAACAGGTAGAAACCAAGCTATGGAAAAGTGTAAAAAAAATGGAGACTCGAGATACAGTAAAGTTGATGGTGAGGGAAAGCTGACATCACTGCAGCGACAGAAAAAAAATATCAAAGAATATGTAACATTCATGCACATCTCATGTACTTATTCAGTGGTGTTCCCCAGGGTCAGCACTGGGTCCTGTCTTGTTCAACTTATTTATCAGTGACCTGGATGAAGGGGCAGAGGCACCTCAGCCGGGTGTCTGGGGATACGGCACCCGGAGGAGTGGCTGGAGCCCCAGGCGGCTGCGCTGCCGTTCAGCGAGACCAGGGCAGGGTGGAGAGCTGGGCGCAGAGGGACCCAGAGAAGTTCAGCCAAGGTGAGTGTGAGGCCCCGCGCCTGGCGGGGAGCAGCCCCATGCACCGGTACGTTCTGGGGGCTGGCCTGCTGGAAGGCAGCTCTGCGGGGAAGGGCCTGGGAGTGCTGGTGGGCAGCAAGTTGCCCATGGGCCAGCAGTGTGCCTGTGTGGGCCAGCAGGCCTGTGGGATCCTGGGGTGCGTGAGGAGGAGCGTGGCCAGTAGGTCGAGGGAGGTGAGCCTCCCACGCTGCTCTGCCCTGCTGAGGCCGTGCCTGGAGCGCTGTGTGCAGTGCTGGGCTCCCCAGTTCCAGACAGGGAACTGCTGGAGAGGGGCCAGCAAAGGCTACAAAGCTGATGAGGGGAGTGGAGCATCTTCTGTATGAGGAAAGGCTGGGGGAGCCAGGCCTGTTTAGCCTCAAGAAGAGGAGGCTGAGGGGGGATCTTATCGATATCTACAAAGATCTTAAGAGCGAGTGCCAAGAGGACAAGGCAAGGCTCTGTTCACTGGTGCCCAGCGACAGGACAAGGGGCAATGAGCACAAACTGAGTAAGAGGAATAAGAGGAAGAGCTTCACCTTGAGGGTGACGGAACCCTGGCACTGGCTGCCCAGAGAAGCCATGGGGTCTCCTCTGGAGACGCTCAAACCTGCCTGGACGTGACTCTGTACAACCTGCTGGAGAAGACCCTGCTTTAGTGGGGGGTTGACTAGATGGTCTCCAGAGGTGCCTTCCAACCCTGACCATGCTGTCATTCTGTGAACACAGTGTAGGAAACCAGATTTCATTACCTAACACCCCATTGGGACTGTTACCCAAAGAATGGGTAAGCAAGAAGAGATGCATCAAAAGGAGAAATGTTATCTCAAAACACCAAATTTGCTTCTGCTCCACCTCCCACTATGAAAGCGTAGGGCTGAAAGCTGGCTTTGATTTAATGCACTGAATACACGAAGCAGAAAACGCAGAAAACAGCTATTTTCCATAACTCATTTTAATAGATACTAGCTACTTGAACACAACTACTTAATTCACCAACTGTGGTTTTGCCTGCCCCACCTAACCAGAAGGAAGACGCCATTTGTGACAAAACAATTAAAAAGCATGGAAAATAGTAAGACCTGGAAGTATAATTATATTTTAATTCCTACATTTCAGAATATAGGAATGTGTCAGTATTCAAAATGAAATGAAGCCAGATGTCTCAATTATAACTTCATGTAATTTTTTCCACAGTTAAGAGTATGTTCTTCCAGTCAGACCTTATCTTGGCTTTACTACTATCAGTATGAACATAAGAATACATAAATAAAACACAAAGCACACCAAGAAGATGGATAAATACCTTCACTAGTTCAAAAGGAAAACGTTCATGGAAAATACGATTGATTTTGGCACCTCCTGAAAGTTCTAGTGTATCAACCTGATCTCCTGATCCTTCGATTCTTTTTTCAAAGTCCACTGAAAACTGTTGTACCATCCTAAATTTCAAAAGGGGGGCGGGGGGAGGAAAAAAAACACAAAAAACACACAAACAACCATTTAAGCATGTCAACTACCAAATCTTATTTCAGTACTATGTGACTACCAGTGCCTATTAAAACATATTTAGAAATTGGTAAGTGACTGTAACAATTCATTCAGTCAAGCTGCCAATCCATAAACCCCATATCTACATACACCCCCCTGCACCCCTACTCTCTCACATGACACAGCTTAGTATGTTATTTTCTCTCTTCATAAATGTATTCTAGAAAAAATACTTTTTTATTAAACTGTATATTAAAGTCAGCTACAAATACAGCAGGGTACCAGGCCACATTCATGTTTATTAATGATCACAAAATTGTAAATGCTACCATTATTCATTACATAAATCTTTAATTTTTTATTTATAGGACAAGAAAAAGTGATAAGTCTTTTTAGCAGGATTGAGCAAATAAAAGTTTAAGTTACGATACTTACTGTACTTTAATAGAAAAGCACATCCATATTTAGATTCTATTCCAGAAGCTGCAGAGATCAATAGGACAGACCACCACAAGGAAAAATCTTCAATCTTATGGCAAAAGGTACCATTTGCAGAGAGTTGACTTCTCCACAATGACCCTTTGATCGTTCTAATATCTTTCCAAAAGATACAGTCCAATAGTATGATGTGAATCAAGGCACTAAGCTGATCCAGTGTTGAAAAATTTGGAAGAGGTTGCTAAGGAACTTACTTTCCTGTGCCAAAAAGCTAGCCCAAGATGCAGTGCACGTCAATGTGGCAGCTGTCAGTACCACAAGCTCCAGCTTGGTTGTGCTTAGACTTCTGCAGCTGGAGCATTTACAAGAACACACAGGAGAATTCCTCCAGTTATGCAAGATTCATGGGTAGCTCCTTTTTTTTTTTTTTTTTTTTTTTTGGGGGGGGGAGAGGGGAGGAGTTTAAGTATTTGAAATGACAGATTCTGCCAAAAAGTAACATTGCATATATCAACTGTACATAAACCTTAGATGATGGCTAGGTTAACAGAATTATAGAAAGAATCTAAGAGTAGGGCCCCAGACTTAATTTTTGAAGAGGACTGCAGAAACTTAAGATCATCTATGGGGTGAGGTGAGGCAGATTTTTTATTTTTTTCTTACATGCATTATGGAACTTGTTGTCAAGAATCGGAGAAAAGGGTTCTAGTTACATTACTTTCCACACTCCAAAAGACAAAGGGAAAGCAAGAGAATTTTTACTAACAAAAAAAGTCAATTTCTCCTATAGCACTCACTTCGAACAAAGGAATTACAAAAAACTACGCAGAGAAGTAGCAAGTAGGATGACCTAGGCTGAAATGGAATTAAATTCTTTTTCCTTTAGAACATGTTATAATAGTAGAACAAGCACAAGATACCAGCAACACCTAACAATTCATAACACTTCACATGTGTTTCTAGCAGTTAAGTCACGAAATACAGAGTGAAAAAACCCTCCTGTGTTGTACTGTCATGGAAGAGTCAAAGAGGATGTCCCTCTGTTTTTATTTTAACCAAAATATCTTTAGTCAAGTCATGAGGGACAGACTTATGTGTACTCTTTCAGACACAGGTGTTACAAAACCAAGAAATAAATCAGTCTTCAGCTGCCTCAAGAAAGAGTCATTAATTCAGGTGACCATTTTCTCTTCTGAATTCCAGACTTCTAATGAGAGAATGAATCCTGCCCAAAATGTACGTATTTTCACAGTCCAGTGTTATTACCATCTATCCCAGAGAACGAAAAAAGGCTGAAAACCTTTGAAATCAGAGCAGGAATGTGAAAATAGTCATATATGAGAGAAAGTACATTCTACATCTCTCTTTTTCTTCCTTTAGATGCTTCCCCTTCTTTGAAACAAATTTTAATTGCATATTAATAGAAAAAGTGGCTGCAGAGGGCTATAATTAAAAAAAAGGGGGGGGAGGGGGGAAAAGAGAAAGAGAGAGAGAAAATGGTAGACCTTTCAGGTGAAAAGGTACACAATACTGAGTATCACGCATCCCTGGAAACAGACCAAGTGAGGAAGTTGCATGAAGCAAAGCAGCAGATGCTAACTGGGCTTCAACTTGAAATGTCGGCACTGCTCTTTTTCCTTAAAACTAAAATCACTATAAAGAAAGGGCTCTGATTCCACTTTCACTTGATCCAAAGTCCAATAAACAGTCATCTCTGTTCTATCACTTCAAAATAGTGTTATCAAAGTCTCAGACAGACTTATTTTGTGGATGAGACAAACTGGACAGTGACTTCAGCAGTGAAAAAAGCTTTCTACTTTAGGACTTATGACAATAATGTAGCTCCAGAAATCATTGCAATTCCTCTGACAACAACAGTATTCAATCCATGACTCCTTGAGCCCAAAAGGGTCAACATCTGCCATGTCAGTACAGTGGAATAAAAGCCATATCACGACAGTCACCAACAGTAAGTGCCTAGGAGAAAAGAGCAAGTACACAGTAATATTTCTCCAGAATACTCTCTTGGCCTCAACACATTGCTGTTCATGGATTCCATACAGCAGGAATTTGTCTTTGTACATACCAACCTTAAATGTCTTCCCCATCCCAAGAATTTGCCTAGCTACTTTCTGAAAGCACACAAATTTTTAGTATCAGCTCCTGCAGCAAACAGCTTGGTGGCTTCGGTGCACATCACATGAAGGACTACCATCTATGATTAATTTTGATCTTGTGATCCTCACTTCTTTTGGAGAGGCAAGTTTTTGTATTGGAAAAAAAAGCATCCCCTATTCTCCTTTCAGACTCCTCATCTTACACTTCTAACACAATCTCCGTCACTTGCTTGACATCATCTTTTTGGCAGGCTGAAGAATGCATCTATACAGTCAGAAGCAGGTTCCTACCTTGATCATCTATGTTGCCCATCTTTTCCTGCTCTGCTTTCTCTCTTTTCTAGGATTACTAAAATTAATTTAGGGAAAACTCTGCTGAAATTGTGAAGTAAATAAAGTGTTTTGGAACATCAAGCACAGAATTCTTTGGAGTTTGCATATAGAATCCTTAACTGTATCCTAATCTTTAAATTTAAACCAATCAGAAAAAAAAACATCCCAAACCCAACAAACCCAAACAAAGTCGAAAAGCAGACAAAAGACTAGGCACTCACTGCAACAGGGCTTTTGTTTTTCTGGTTGGATCTTCTGGTCTGAAGTTTTTGTATACCTCTACTTCATGTTCTATAGAAAGCAGCTGGCTCTGGAGTTTGCTTCTGAAGGCTGGCAGGGTATCCCGAATATGATTGGTAAGTTGCTAAAAAGCAAATAAAAGTCCTTTTATACTGTTAATAAAGATGAAAGCAGGAGCAAAACCATTTCCTTCTGACTGCCAAGCATATGAAGCCATGACCTGTACTAGATTACCAGTGTAGTTCCTTTTGATCTTTGAAGCAATGGAGACTGTTAAAGAACAATACAATATCCCTTTTGCATACACATCATAAGGAAGCTTGAAAAAATCCTAAGGCATCCTCTCACTCACTGAGCTCTGTTACTACATACTTGTTTGGTTACACAAAAATATTATGCATATTACATATGTAATTTGAAATGACCTCTCATCACCCAGCACTGACACTACCACTCCCTGGTTTTCCTCAGGGTGTTTTCCCCAGTTCTCCATATACTTGTTCAGCATGACAACTCCTCTACCTTACAGCCACAAGGCAATGTGGGACAAGGAAGAGATTCTGAGCATCCACAGCCCCTTGAGAACAGAGATGGTGAGAAGTGTAGACATACAGAGTACCTACTTTGCGCTCTCCGACCATTGGGAAAAAATCTCCTACACATGATTCCTGTTCCCTTGTACAAAGCACACTAAAGGGAAGAGATTTTGCCCTCATATTCACGATTACAGAACTTTGTTTTCTAAACACTCAACTTTTGGCTGAAAAACGTTTTACCACTCAAGACTATCAATTTTTATTTCCAAAAACATACCTAGAAGTACTGGAAAATAAATTGAAGGAGAGTAGAAAAAAGGCTTACCTCACTTTTGCATATATATGTTGCAATGTGTTTGGACAGCACTATCAATGTCTTACCTCTGCCATAAATTTCTCATGCCTTGTACCCATTCCTTGATTAAAACCAAAGTGGACTTCTTGCACTATAATGCAAACCCTCTTCCCAACCCCAATCAGACAAGCTATGAATTAAGAACGTTATATACCAAAATATGTAAAATCAAAATAAAAAGTTATTCAGCAGACTGACAGGCACAAATTCAAAAGCTGGCATTTCCCTGGAGCACCACCTTGTGGATGCAGAGAAATTAAAATATTACCTGAAACCACAAACACTTATAGGTCCCTATTTTTAGGGACGAAACTTAAATAGATCTTCCCATATATAACACCCTACACATTGTAATAGCAACAGAAGACCAACAGTTTATACTGAAATAGGTAAATTTACAAAAAAGCTCACCAAAAAAGTTAATAGCACAAAGTGATGCAAGTCAGGACAGAAAGGACTGTCTAAAGGTATATGTCACTAATGCTTCAGTCTCAAAACTAAGACATGTGGATTGAACTTTCAAGATACAAAAAGAGGCAAAACGTCCTGAACAGACAAAATTGCAGGATACAAGTGAGTTCTTGCATCCTGCTGAAGGCTTTGGTTCTGAGGCACAAATAAATGGCATCAGCATTCTTTTTGAGCAAGTCCAGAGCATGCCATAACCCTGCTGCCAAGTTACAGCTGCTAAGTCACTGTGGCAAAAAATCAAACAGGCCAGCCACTCAGTTTCCTACTTTAATCCATAATTTTTCTGCTGTTTCCAGCTGCTGTTCAAAATGGACAAGGCCAGGCTGACCTGGTCTTCGTCTGCTCCAGACCAAAGGCTGCAATTTGACAGTGAACTGGAAAGAACGCTATCGAGTTTGACTTGTAGGAATGCCAAGAACACTGGTCAGCTGACAAAGTTTGTAACAAAAAAAAAAAAAATTATGGCATCACTAGCAATTTTAGAGAGGTAGGCATGACTTGATCTTGTCGTCTTCAAACTTGCTGATGCATCATCATTAGGGTCACATGCTGTTCAAGCTAAGGGATGGCACTATGAAAAGAGTAATACTCAAAGATACAAAATGGTGAAGGGAATTATATACTCCTCCAAGTCTGCTGTAGGCAGTGGCTTCATTAGGACAGTTGGATATGGGTTTCTCCTCCAGGTAACTGGGAAATAGACCTCTACTTCCTGCTGAAGGAAGCTGTGATCTGACATGGTTTGGCATGGACTCACAGAAATAAGCCAAGGGTCTGGTCAAAAATAAAGGTAGTGTGAATGAAGTGTTGCGATTACTGTATTTGTCATTTATATCATTAGAATACAGTACACTTTCTATCAAAAACTACAATAAAGTGTAGATTTTGAGGTTAAAGTACAGACACACAGAGAACACTCTGGATACATGACTTTTTAAAATGTCTTCCCCCCCAGTTTTCAAATTTGAATTCTAAATATCCTGTTAAACTAGAAGAAATGTGATAATTAAGGAACAGGATGGTATACTTGCAGGACTGGAGACAAATCTTATTTTTTACGTTCATATCCAATAGTCAAGAGAACAGGGGAGCGCAGAATTTTCAGTAAAAGTCCGAAACTATATCTCACAGTAAGTTTTCATATGCTACATGTAATATACAGTTTTGTTTATTACGTTGTGAAAATTAAAAAGGTTAAAAGCAGGAAAGAATAAGTGAGGTTCACTGACCAACATTCATGTTAATAAATATTTTATATTGGTCCTATTCCTACCATTATAAAAGCTGCCTTTCACCACAAAGGCTTCATGTTTTACCTGGTTTAGAACTTTCTGGAGATATGGTGTTCCCATCCGATCTGCCATGTGCCTATAAGCTGGGTGGGAAAGAAAGAATTTCCTTTCTGCTAGAAGAGCTGCCTTTATATCCTTCTTTCCATCAATGTCTTTCTGGCTTCTGTTTACAACACCAATATAACCTAAAAACAACACAAAACCAACGGGTAAGTCAATACAGCTATTGCCTGAACTACTGAACTCAGTTCAAACAAAACTTTCCAATTTAGGCATTTCAGATATTGTTTACAAGTAGTCTAATGACATTAGCAGTGTCTAACTGTTCATCCTGTTTATGTATATCAAATATGCTTCCTTTTAAATGACCAGTTCAAATGCATCCAAAACTTTGGTGTACCCCAAAGAAACCACTTTAAAAATAAACAAAGAAAATCAAACCACACACACAAAGATAAATGGTATGATATTAGCAAAATATAGGAAAAATTCTTCTCATTTGCTGGACCAACATACTCCATGGGAAGAGATGGTGGTCTCATCAATGTTATAACTAGAATCAAAATTCTTGATATTGTTAACAGTATGAGCAACCGTGGTAGTAGCTGCCAGATCAACTACATGGAAAATTTCTAGAAGGGGTCAAAACTTGGTTTACAGTGAGACCACCAAAGCTCTGGTACTTGCTTTGGTCATATGCAAAGAAAAAAAAGATTCTTTTATTACAAGAGAAAGAAACCTGGTACAAAAGAGAAAACTGGCTGACATTTCTTGCTTCCTCTGGAATATGTGGTGTATTTTCCAAGTCCAAAGAAAAAATAATTTTACTTGCGGAATATTTTTAGCACAGCCACCTTTTATGTTTGCTGAATAGATAACGATGAAAGCTAGGAATTTATCAAGTCCAGCATAACCTTTGATTCACCTTCAGGACTCCCAAACACCACCCTTATCTCAAAACACCTTCTGGATTGCAAATTATGTAGGCAATTGAACATTCTCACCTCTACGAAGAGGGAGTAGTTTGTTTTCTAGAATTTCTCTTGCATCTGTTCCTTCATCCATCAGATCCAATTTTGTGATCACACCAATGGTCCTAAGGCCTGACCAGGGTGGAAACAGGAGGAAAAAGACAGTGAAAAATCATGTATGTTCAGGAAGAACAACTGCATATTACAATTATACAACAGATATGTGACATTCTCAAAGCTTCCATCACACAATACCAGCTACAACTACAAGTTTTGGTATGTCTGCAAAAGAAGGGGTAATCATTGCCTGTGCGGAAATGTGTTCCTCAAATCTCTTTAACAAGGCTCAGCATTCCTAGGATCTGACCATGTCAAATTTATGATGCATTTTTCCAGAAATCCGACGAGCAGCACAGTCCATTTTGCTAGGTACTTGTCCTGGTTTCAGCTGGGATAGAGCGAGCAGCTGTGCGGTACTTAGTTGCCAGCTGGAGTTAAATCACAACAGTCCTACAAAAATTTCTAGATAGGCATTGCCCCACTTGCTTCTAAGAGACAGTAACAAAATTTTAAAAATACATTTACAGCTTCATTACCTGAATGATACTGAGCTAACAAACAGTTACTCTGATGTCGAAGCCTATACAAGAAAGTGTATACACAGACCTATATTATGAATTATATTTCACACGAGAGTTGGTCTATTACTTCCAATTCTGTTATTACACTTGAGAACAAAATGTGGTTACGTTCAATCATGCTTACCTTGAGGGTCCACTTCCTTAGCTAACTTCAGGGCATCAGAATTAGCCAGATCAGTGTTAGCTGGAGTCACGGCCAGTATCAGACAGTTTTCTCGAGAGATGAACTGCATTATCATGTCTCTGATCTGTTGTTCAATATCTGGAGGCTGATCCCCTACTGGCACTTTAGTGATTCCCGGCAAATCAATAAGGGTTAGGCTTAACACTATATAGAAAACACAGGATCACGAAACTGGTTAGCATGCAAGACACCTAAAGAGATCTACACATCTATGGCTATAGACCAATTTTAGTCACATAAACCCCCACATAATTACCTTCATAGGTACATAAATATTATCAATGGTTCAAACAAAATGCCTGACAATCTGAAAAGTATGCTTTCCCTGTTGGTCTTTCATCTCTGGATTTATTAGCGCTATTTAATGTTTTGAACGTTATAACTGGCATAGAAGAATGATACTTATACTGAATATCCTTGAAGGCTCTTAGAAAAATGAACATGGCTTTCCAAGCTTTTTCTATTAACAGGAGTACAGACAACAGACCATTTCCATTGCATCTTTCAAATCAACCCAAAACAGGCACTTTAATTATCATTTTATTTTTTAAAATAAAGTCCTCTGACCATGCTTTCAACAGTGTCTCTAATTAAGAAATTTAAAAAAAAAATCAATAGCTAGCCTAACTTAATTAGGAAAATTGTTGTTAAGGGGTTTTGCAGTACGTTGCTGTTTTGGTTTTTTGGGTTTGGTTTTTTTTCACTCTGACTTTTCTTAAGAAAAGTAAGAAGCGTGAAAAAGTTTATCCATTAAGAAAACCTATTTTGCTCTAGCATGATTTCCCCAGTACAGGCCACAACGCCAACTAGAAGCATCCTAGCTCGTTAAACCAGCACTGGGGTAACAGGGTATCCTTTAGACACATGAGAAAAATGAGATTCCTAGAAAGGAAGCACCACAAATATATTTGGGATCTGGCTAATACAGACAAAAATTGCTGAACTAAAAGACTGATCCTACTCAAACAAAGTAAAAGCATTAAATAGGAAATTTTCACTGTCTCCTGGAGTCAGCAAGTTCAACAAAAAAGCTTTGAGGCAGGGCATTTAGTTCAGCTCCTCTCCAGTTGGCTATGTCACATCTGCATAGCAGAGAAGGGCTCAGGGGCATATGTTTAGAGCCAAGGCTGCTCATGGTATATCAAAGGGAGGTTCAGCATCTCTTTAATTACCTCTCCTCTTATTTTAATCTTTCTGTCCTTTGATTCACAATGAAGACATCAGATGAAGTGGTTAGAAAAATAAAGTGCTTCAGCCAAACATACCACTTCTCTCCCCTATCCAAGACAGATTCAATACCAAATATTTTCTCTAGCCTGCCTTCATTAAATTGGGCAGATGGCAACCAGAGGAACTCGCTTTGATCTATACTGGGGGTCTACAACAGAAAGCAGCTTCAAACACCATTATTGTCTAAATATACTTTTAGCAACAGCGAACAATAAATATCCAATAGGGCAGGGAGACATAATGACTTTTTAGATCACTTAATCGGGGAATTCATCTGGAGGGTGGCAAAAGGAAATTTTGCCACTAAGTCTCCCATCTATTATTTGTCTTTACTACTGAGCTACTATCTAATGGTATACATACTGGGGGAGAGATTGGTTTCATCGTGATGCAGAATGAGTATTTTTAAATCAAGAGAATATTAAATGGGACAGAGGCTGCACTCTTCCCAGCTCTACTGGTAACAGCCCTCCACCACAGAGCTTCCTAACACAGGAGAAGTTGAGGACTCTTCCAGATACTTATCTACTTTTGGTTCAACTCAGTCTCAGAAGTTTTTTCATCCCAGAAGACTTCTGATCCAGCAATGACAGCACAGACAAAAGGAGATAGCTAGACAGACAGCTACAGAATACATTACGTGACAGAAATATAAAGTAGAATGATTTTACCTACCATGTGGAGAATATATTCTTAAATTAATAGGAACTGAAGAAATGCCTTTGTTCACTCCTGTTACTCTATCTGTTTCTACTTCAATTTCCTGACGAACTTCATCAAAATCAGTAAATTTCCTCCCTTTGCAGTGTAGAAATTCAGCATACTCTGTGAAAAATATCAATAGCAACTCTGTATTTCACAGGCTTATAGGCGTGGACACCCACTTTCAAGCCCCCAGTATTCTTCAGATGTGTGTGCACAAAAGCATGTCATCATGGATATCAGGAAAGCATTATATATGAGCATATGCTATAGATATGACTGCACAGATGAAAACCAGCCTACGATACGAAAGGGTTAGTTAAGAAGTCAAGTTGACTGGATGTCAACAGTTAGCTTTTATCTTTAGCATGTCATCTTCTGGAACAACCTGAAAGATTCAAATAGATACCGTTCACATTAGTAGAATAAGGAACAGATTGTGAATCAGACTCTGAGTTCTCATCTGATTACATTTGCCTGTAATACATCACTGAATTGAAGAAAATTAATTCAAGTATCACGAAAAATTATTAGCAATTGTTTTCAAAAACAAAGTTATGTGCATTTTTACAAGTTCGTAATGAAAAGAAGATCACTTAAAAACACTGTAATGTTTTTAACACAACTCATTTCCTAAAATCTTCTTGGAGTCTAAATCTGAACCATGCTTAAGAAGTTTGTAAAACCTTCCATAGATATAGTTGTGATTTTGCTGAAGATGGAGAACACAATTAATTCCTAAGTCTTCAATATCGTACAACTTGCCCTCTTACCTTAAAGGGGCATCAACCAGGAATCAGGGATAGATACAGTCTAATTTGTTAGACCTGAACTTGACACTAGGCCGCTGTTTCAACTCTTGAATCCAAATACTGATACTA
Source organism: Falco rusticolus (assembly GCF_015220075.1). Lineage (NCBI taxonomy): Eukaryota > Metazoa > Chordata > Aves > Falconiformes > Falconidae > Falco > Falco rusticolus. The sequence continues at coordinate 26,897,418 of NC_051197.1, forward strand.
ATTGTAACCTTCTGGATTTCCTGCCCTAGAGGTGCATAACCAAAAGCACACCTCCGGATAGTTTCTTCCTTCAAAACAGAACAGAAACGTTTCTCTAGCATAGCAAGGCTGTAATCCAAAATGACATTAATGGCAATGACAGCTCACCCCCTGTCTGCACAGAGTCTCAGCAGTAAGACCAGAGAAAGGCTGAACAGAGTTGTGTACATTCCAGTTTATTTCATCCTGTGATCAAGGCCTAATCTCAAAATTCCATTTAGATGTTTCTTCCCTAGAAAACATTTATTGGTAAAAAGCTTTCAAACACCAGGGCAACGAGCTTGCTTGGTACTCAAAGAAAGAAAAGCAGCTCAGGAGACCTGATCCAAGAATACAGCTGGGCCTCATGTATCAGTACTAAAGTATGTTTCCCAAAAGTCACTCTATGACTATTGTTGACAGAGCTGTTTAAATAAATAAATAGTCAAAACTACACATGAAACTATGACAATAGTTAAAGCAAACTGAGAGCCAAAAAAGGAGAGCGAGGAGGGGAAAACAACAAATACCAGCCTTTCTATGCTACAACACCAGAATCCCTCCAGATTCAAAGTGCAAGGGACAGGGAAACCCACCTTTGCTAAGACAAAAATAATACATCTCTTATTTCAAACATAAGAGAGCAGCTAACAAAAACCCACCATCTCACTTTTGACAACTTAAAAATGCCAGAGTATCTCATATGCCTTCTAAGCTCTAGCAGCAAAATGACAACAAATGGGGGTTTTGTATGTTCCATTGTCAACTGTTCATTGAAAAAAAAACAAAAACAAGACACCAAGGAATATTCAAATATTTCAAAGTAAAAGTTAAAATGGTGCACAAAAATGGAATATCTCAGTTGCTCTAGCACAATTGAGAATTCACATCTGTAAAATTTGTCATCTTAGATTTGGAAAATAGCTACCTACTGAAAAAAAAAGAGCCAATAAGTAGTTCTTATTTTGTCCCAGTTCTTCATGCACTGCTCCTGGCATAAAATAAAATGTGTTCTTCTTTGTTACTTTTTTTTTTTTTCAGTGGTTCATCAAATTTTCTCAGAAAAATATTTCAAAATTCAATAGTTAATACTTGGTGCCTAGTTGTAACCAGTTGACTGACTCAGCTGATAGTCAAGGAAGCTTTTCTCTTTGTTTCACTTAACACTCAGTAACAGAAAGAGTCCAAATCTGAAATGGCTTCAAGGTAATTCAAATGAAGATGTTCACTCCTTTTTAGCTGTGTTAAAATTTATCAGTAGCTCATTCCTCTCCGTGACATCTGTGGTCCCACTAGTTCTGAAGGAATAGACTTTACAACGGGTCATAACCTGTGGTGCCACACACAGCCTACAGAATAAAAATTCAAATGAACAAGCAGCACTTTGTTTGGCTCCTTTCAGCCCAGAGCCTGTTCTTGGCAATGATGCCTTTAGCCAGACTGCATAAGCACAAGTTTTAACGCAATCTTCAGTTTTCAGCTTTCATACACAAAAGAATACTAGGAAAACACTTTTTTTATGCTTTTGTAGGAATGGACATGAAGCCAGACAAGAAAAAGTGATCCTGCCTAATGTCGTGTTTTCAGATATATATTTGCTGTATAAAATTGAAGTTATGTTAAGAGAAAGAACAATTAGATGAAAAACTAAAATATTACCTTTGCATATAGAACACCTTATTTTTTTTGCCCAGACTCATTCAAAGCACCTTGGATAACACAGAATGAAAAAGATCTCTCTTTTTTTTTTTCCTAATAGTATAATTCTCTTCAGTGCATCCAACCACAAATGTCCTAAGTGATTCTTTATCTCTTCAATTGTGATTATATTAGACAAATCACACAAACAAGTGTTATGGGATACCATTTTGGAAAATGTTCCTCATTTTTCCTGTGAGTTATTTGTCCCTATGGTTTCGTGATTTAGTCTAAGACAATGTTACATGGTTATTAGCAATAAACAGACATTGTTGCTTTCAAACCCTTAAAATTACATACACACTTGAGATTTTTCATAAATTTGTCTCCAAGCTAGAGAGCTGAGTTAGGTACGCCATGTGACGAGACACGGAACATCCCTTAGAAATACAGGAGATATTTTTTTTTTTTAAACATCCTTGATCCACATCAGGCTGAACCCAAGACCTTTCAAAGTCTGACAAAGCCCAGAGGTTTTACCCTATAAAGAATAACCTCTTACTAGAGGTTGGGAATTTACCAAGATGAGAGACCTGAAGTCAGATCTCTCTGCCCCACCTGATTTCAAGTCGGTCCAAGTCTGTGGTGACATCCAGTCTAGCATACTCAGAAGACTTAAGTCTCCAGCTTGGAGTTTTCCAAAAGGGTAGTTCATTAAATTGCAGGCCTATAGCAAACATTTTATTAAACATATATAGCAAAGGAGGGAAGAATACCTTCTATTACTGCATCTTCTATCTGCCAGTCCCTTGGGGAGATGTCACTCAAGCAACAACAGTGTTATGAGCTTCAATGAATCATGCCACAAAGCCTCAGAATGCTTTCCAAAAGAGTGATTTAAAATCGTGCAAATAAACATCATGAGCTAAAGCACATCACCTTTTCTTTGATGATGGAAGTGAAGGCAGTTAAATAAATCTATTTAGACCTTAGCAAATCATCCAATCATTCTTCACTGAAAAGAGGTTTTTCAATGCTCTAGCTTTGATAACATGCTGAAGACAAAATATTCAAAAGTCAGGCATTCCACTGTTAACACGTTAAGCCTTGATGGGTTTGAGAGGCGGGTCCATGCGAACCTCATGAAGTTCAACAAGGCCAAGAACAAGGTTCTGCACATGGGTCAGGGAATCCCAAGCACAAATACAGGCTGGGCAGAGAATGGGTTGAGAGCAGCCCTGAGGAGAAAGTCTTGAAGGTGTTGGTTGATGAGAAGCTCAACATGACCCGGCAACATGCACTCACAGCCCAGAAAATCAACTGTGTCCTGGCCTGCATCACCAGCAGGCGATGGTGCATGGCCAGCAGGTCAAGGCAGGTGATTCTCTCCCTCTACTCTGCTCTCCTGAGCTCCCACCTGGAGCACTGTGCCCAGCTCTGGGGCCTCCAACATAAGGAGGACATGGAGGGCCATGAAGATGTTGAGGGGGCTGGAGCACCTCTCCTATGAAGACTGAGAGAGTTGGGGTGGTTCAGCCTGGGGAAGAGAACGCTCTGGGGAGATCGTATAGAAGCCTTCCACTACCTAAAGAGGCTGACAGGAAAGCTGGAGAGGGACATTTTACAGGGGCATGTAGCAACAGGACAAGGGGGAGAGGCTTTAAACTGAAAGAGGGTGGATCTACATTAGATATTGGGAATAAATTCTTTACTGTGAGGGTGGTGAGACACTGTCACAGGTCGCCCTGAGCAGCTGTGGATGCCCCATGCCTGGAAGTGCTCAAGGCCAGGTTGAATGAGGCTTTGAGCAACCTGGTCTAGTGGAAGGTGTCCCTGCCTGTGGCAGGGGGCTGGAACTAGGGGATCCCCGAGGTCCCTTCCAACCCAAACGATTCTGTGATTCTAACCTTCAAGCAGCAAGGCTACAAGAACAGAAATACCCTGGTATTTTTTGAGGGGAAAACACAGAATACCCTGTCAATGCAGAGGATGACAAGAATATCGTAGCAGAAGATTAGAAAAATTGAAAATATGATAGATCTGATGAAAGTAAGTAGCATAAAATACCAGGTCATGCTCTTCAGGACCAATGAAATGGTTAATTACAAGGGTAGACACTCAAACCAAGGGAGGAAAAGTATTCTTTTTGATGCAATAGTCTTTCACATCTTTGAAAATTTTTGTTTGTAGAAGAAATCTATCTTCATTCTTTCAACCACCTTCTATAGATGATGCTTTCTAAACTTCCAATCACTCGCACAGCTATCCTCCAGGCATTTGTCTTAAAAGCGACAGAGGCAGACCTCTCATCAAGATCTTCCTAAGACTGAAAAGAGTGGAAGAACTAATTTTAGGACTGCACATCTGTTGCTGCATCTTGTACAATATTTACCTCTGTATTTTACAACAGCATGACATCAGTGAGTTGTGTTCTGTTAAGAGATCCACTGTGAGCACCAGGTCCTCTTCTGAAAACTAGCTATCTAATCAAATACTAGCCTTTCAGTACAGGAACAGCTCTCATCCCAGCTGAACTTCTTCCTGCTTTTGCAGCATTTCTCTTCCTTTGCAAGCAATTTGGATTCCAGTTCTGCCCACCAGTATATTTCATAGTCTCATTTGTATTTGCCAAATATAAACTTAATAAACACACTGTTCTGTCATCCTGTCAGTAATACAAAAAACTGAACATGACCTGGAGGGATGTCACTTCCACACTGTAAACAACTATAACAGCATATTATAAGAGTCCTTTCCAGACCATGTTTCCTGAGATTGTTTACTATACATAAAAAAACCCCAAACATGCAAGACAGTTGAAAAACCCTTACTGTATCCAAGCTAAGACACCTACCCTTTATTTACAAACCTGCTACCCTGTAATAAAAAAGTAAGCTTGATGGGTTTTTTTCACTTGATTGTGTTGGCTGCTATTCATCTCAAGTACCTTTCAGATTATTAGTTAATAACTAATTACAATTTTTTTTTTTTTTTCCTAGAAGTGAACTTTGACTGATTCTTCTGTTGCTTTTCTTTATTATCTTTTTGAAGATGGGCAAATATAGAGCCTTCCAGTCTTTCAGTGAGGGAACTCCATCTTCCCTGATGTCAGTGAGCATCAGCCTCAGAACAACGAAACAAAACCTTCCAGGCAAACCATTTGTAAAAACAAATATTCGTGGCTACAATTCACTTGTCCTAACATGACCTGAAGCCCATACCTGGTTTGAGGGTGCTGATGGGAGAACTGCCTGAGCCCTCAGACCCACGCTGCCAGACCTCAGCAGTCTGTTACTCCAGGTGCTGTTACTAGTACGCACAGGCAGACAGCAGCAGCAAGGAGGATTTGCAGCCTCTGCAGCCCTACACTAACAGCTTAAATTCAGGTTTGAGACCAGCAGCGTATCAGTCCCGTTAGGGCGATGAGTCTTCCACTGTCTCAGGAAGGAGTCACCAGTCACTACCACCTTCTCCCTGTGGTAATGTCACTTTTTAGCTTTTACGGTATGCACATCCACATTTTTACTGGTCTCTACAGCATCCCTGCTCGTCATCTGAATAAGCAGCTGCCACAGAATGGGATGCAGAAAATGGCAGCCACTGTCCTCCCTTCCTCCCTGCAAAGTGCCCAGTCTGTCCCCTACTACTGGCACTGTGGCACCTTTCTACCTTTCGTCCCTGAAGGCCGCCAAACGCCTTCCTGCTGATGAAGTCTCTAAGATCATTCGTGTTAGCTGAAATAATTCTTTTATAAATTTTTCAGTTTTCTGTTAGAGGACTGTTTTTGCCACCAGATGGCAATAAAAGATGGGTATGCCTAAGGAGCAGTCTCACAACAAAAGACACTTGCATTAAAGCTCAGCAACTTCAATAGAAGAAAGCATCTGTAAGACTTCAGGGAAAAAAAATAGTATCAGAATTGTCTTTTAAACCTTATGATGATTTACTCTCCGCTTAATGTTCTAATTAACAGAACTGAAACAAATGTGGGTATTGTACATACGACTCAATCTAAAAATGTCCACCTCAATAATGACTTTCAAAATGTTAATCTGCCATTTCTTTAGTAAAGAAACAACCAAGACCATGAAAAAAATCTCAAGTTCCCCTCCAAAAAGAGTTCTCAAAATGAGGAAGATAACCCTCCTAGAGCCAGGATACTTTAACACGTAAATAATACAATGGGATGTATACAGCAGGCAATACATTTTTAACACTCAGAAGACCTACAACAAAGGCTTCACCCAAAACCTAAGTACATTTTTTGTCGTCACTGCTGTTCAAAAAACATACTATCCAGTCTCAAGAAATCCAGGTAATTATTTCACTTCCACAGCCAGAAGAAAGCACAGTAAGAGGAATAAGAGATTGCTTAAGGTTATACAGAATGTGTGGCAACAGGGGGAAAAGAAGAAAAAAAAAAAAAAGAAAGAAAAAAACCCCACTCAGCTCTCAAGACTTTCTCAGGTGTTTCAAGTCATCACCGTCTGTGGGAAAATCACTTGAGGGAGAGGGAAATTAGAGAAAACTGGGGTACTACAGAAGTTGTAGTATTACAGAAACCTTTTTAGGGTTAACTGCAGTTGCCACTTTCAGGATGGTTGGCACCCACCGGATCTACTCCACCAGGGTTCCCTAGGCAACTCAACCTGCCATCCTAGAGGAGCAGTGGAGGCTGCAGCAGAGTGGAAACACCTCAGCCAGGCTCTGGCTCGGCTCCCTGCAGGACAGGGAACTTGATGGTACCGTACAGCCAATAAGCTGCATAGCGGCTATCAAACGGGACACACAAGAGATGTCTGTTGCTGAGCCAACAACTATGGCAAAATCATTTTCCTTAGATAAAATGATTATCATGAGCAAGGGTCACCTAAGGAAACTGATCCCACCAAAGTCACCTACCTCCAAGGTATGACCATCCCCTCATTGAGCATGTGCTTTATATTTTTTATTGGCTATATCTTTCAATGAGAAGCAAGAGAATTTTACACCAACGAATATTAAAAGAATCTTGGGCCAGAGCCACTCGAGCTCCACCTGAGAGTAAAGAAAAGTATAAAAAGTGAATGAATGAGGGGAGAAGTTAGGGAAGATTCCATCGTAACTTCTGGGATCAGTTGACAGGCTGAACCTTCTCCTCCATAGGTACACCTATTGGGTAAGAACTTTGTCTTATGAGTGCTAAATAGCCAACACTAGCTGTTATTAGTGATTGATGTGTTGGTTGTCTATCCCTTCAAGTTTGTTTTTGCAGGCAGTTCCTATCACCAGCAAGCACGAACCTTAATTTGTCACAATTTTATAATAAATAGTGTTATTCCATAAACTGTTAGTGTTAGTCCTTCATGAGCACTAGCAGCCACTGGCAGCAGGTAACACACTCGAATAAAGTGGGCCGACCTGCCGAGGGGTCCCACTGATGCTGTTGGTGTGTTTCTCTGAACACGTCAGTTGAATTGCCCTCTGATCCAGCAGGACCGTTCAGTGAAGGGTCCCTGTAACAGGATGCTGACAGACTGGTCGGGCACAAGGGTCTTAGCTTTCCTGGGGCACTGAGACACAGATCAAACACCTGGGGTTAAGAAAATCTACCCCCACTTTACAAGACACCTTGCCAAAACTTACTCAGCAGAACCATTTAAAAGTATCTATTATCTCCTGCAAAAAGTATTTAATCTTGCTGATGTATCAGATCAAAGAATCCCCACACTAGGAAGTATACTGAAAGTTGTGAAACAAAAACTTAGAATGCTTAAGAAATAGTTTTTAACACAAATTAAGACATACCAACTCAAAGGAAGAAAAACCCACCAGCCCACTAGCCCTCTTTCAAGAAATTATGGTAACACATGACAAATCACTACAGATCAGCATGCTTACTAGCAAAACTTGCAGAGAGAAGTTTAAAAGTTGAAATGGAACTAATGTACCTTACACAGAACTCCATGTTGCTCCAAGACTACTGAACACTAACACAGCCTTAAAAACCTCATCCCAGGTAGCTGTTTGCCAACAATTACATCTTAAAGACACACAGGGAAAAATCCTTATAAAAGCACAACTACAGGCATATGTAATGCATTCCTCCTCCTGAAAAGGAATCCTAAGTAAAAAAGTGAGAGACCAGCTCTCTGCGCTCATGGGTAACTACTGAAATACCACAACAGTTTAGCATTTAAAATAAATGTTGTCTGGTGAGAAAGAATGAGCTCCCTGTACCTTATGCTGCAGAAAATACCAAAAGAACTGGCATGCCTTTTGCCCTAATTCAGACCTCAGACCCTCACATCAAACATCCAGGAAAAGAGCAGGTGGAATTCTCCCACATACATCCTCTGAATGGCTCAGCTAATTTATCACAGCTGTCTTGCCTGCCTGGTAAAACCTGAAGTTCCCCATCAGATAACCTCCCAGTTAACAGTCCCCTGTTCACACCTGTGCCTTCCAAAAACTCACTGAATTGCATCTTCCCATGCAGGACTATTTTCTCCAAAACCATTCTCTATTCTGAGCTCCTTCAGAGACTAGATATAACAAAGGCACAAAAGTCTTGTTTAGACCTGACACTAGACATTCCTAATGCTGTGGAATTGGCCAGGGCCAAATGCAGTGACCAGAGAGAGTATCAAGCTGCACTTGGATTGCTTAGCATGGTTGATGTCAGACAAAAACTTCTTTTTTTTTCAGTTGTGACTTCTGGATATGAAACAAAGATGCTTTTCCAGAATTTAGGTCTGTTTATTACAGAACAAAGACTGCATGCTTATTTGGTTATATTCAGCAAGACAGTGAATATACCATTTTTCTTCAGTGAAGAGCAGCAACTGAACTGAAAACACACAATGAAGAATAACAATAAAAATTGTGACCCTACCTACAAGACTGCCAATGAACCACTTTGGGACAAGTAATGAGTATCAGCCTTTCACTGCAAGAAGAAAGGCACCTTGGAGCCTCAAAATATTTACAAGGTACAGACTTGCACCCCTCCCCCTCCTCTAGCCACTATGTAATTTATTGGATACAGGCCACGTTTACCATTTCATTTGAAACGCAGCTGGGCAGTCTCAAAAGAGATTCAAAGCAGGATAGCCAAGAACAAGTCAGAGTCCTTCAGAGGATGTTATTTTTAACATCCATATTTTGACTCATTCTATGCTACTAGTTTTTTTGCACATTATCAAACTCAGGGAAATAGTCACAGCTACTAAAGACTGACTTGTCAGTTGGCATATTTAATTAAAATCTTTGTCTTTGCCTCCAAGATTTCAGTAAAGTACAGTATTTGCATGGATGTGGAAGTGCAAATGGCGTAAAGCCATTTAGGAATTGTACTGTTCCCATCAAAATATGCTAGTGATTAAAGCAGGTCAACAGGTCACTACAAAATAGCTTTGTACTAATTACACAGGATTTTTTTAAAAAAGGGGAAGTAAACAAAATTCTAAAAAAACCACTCCACACCTCATGAGATACATTTCTTAGTATTGAATATTCACAGGGGTAACAGCTCTTTAGCCAGATGTGTCAGGTCTTTCAGATGTTGGAGGGCCCCTGATAACTCCTCACAATCAAATCCTGCTGCTCCCTTCCATGACATGACATGTCTAAGCCCAATAATGAGTGGTCAAATTTTCCTCTTACTTGGGTGTGCACAAATGCCTCAGCTGCCAATCTTTATCCCTTAGTGCAGAGACTCAAAGCGAAATGAAGCTTTAACCTCCTCTGCCAATCACACTCACATTCCAAAAAGATTTTCAGCCAGTTCCAAAACATTACTAAAATATCTTGCCGTCATCTCTGCACACCTATATAGGAAGTGCCCCCTCCCTCCCAAGGAGTAATATAAGATTAAGAATAGTTACTTTTAAAAGAGTCAAGAAAGATTTTAGGATTAGAGATCAGTTAAGTTTGCTACAGCAGCAAGAACCTGATACAGTCCTCTAATTACTTTCTATAACATTTTAGATAATTATGGACTTGATAAAAATCAGTCCAGTATCTGCTTCCTGTAAAAGAACACTGTGCTTCTCTAAGTAGTTTTCTTTACTTTCTTTTTTTAAAATTAGTTCAGAAAGATAAAGGTGGCTTAAAAGATAAAGTTATTTGGAATTTCACCACCAAAAACAACAACAGTGGAACAAAGTTTAAAGAAAGTAACAAAACAATTAAAGCTTGCATTTTAAAGGTCTTGGCATCTAATCCCAAACAAGAAATACACAGCTTTTCCCAAAGGGAGAAGTATGTCTTGGCATCTAGGAAACATGAAATTAGGCTGAAGCTCAGTTCTCCAGAATTTTTGATGTTGTTGTTGTGCTACTTAAGTTACGAGGAAGAACTGCTCTTGAGCAGACAAGGTACCTATATGAAAACCTAGAAGTCTATCTAAAGCTAGTAATACTATGTGAACATATTAATGGGGAAAATACCAGAAAGACAGGAGCCCTTTCACTGCCCCCTTAACCAAGCGACAATGATGATTTTACAAAATAGGGCAACACAGACCGGTCAGGGTAAGTTTAGGATGCATGTACAGGAATAATTATTAACTACTTGAGGTTAGAGTGTTAAGAGTTTACTTACTAATTCACATGTCCCTGCAGTTTAGTCATTATGTTAGTAATGCCAGCACAGAGCTCAGTTCTTTTCTTTCTTCTGCTCTTACAGGGTGCTGGGAAAATTAGATGAAGATTCTCCATAGCTAGGCCTTATTCACGCATTTCTGCATGCTCTGTCAGAGACTAAAAGCCACATAAGCCGAAATGGCAAAAGCATTCATATCTCCAACTAAAACAAATTTCATCTTTTAATATATGTAAAGCACTACAAGCATATTACACACTTGAAAATCCTAGTTTCTAAGCTGAGCATACCGAAATACTGGATTCCACAGTTTTCCCTTTACCTTCCACAGTATAAACACTACAGAAAAATTCATAGAGGCACTGAAAATATGGATGTGCTTTAAAAGCAGTAACTCAGAAAAAAACCTGAAGCCTAGGCAGACTGGAGTCTACCTGCCTGCTAAACAATGAAAAGACCTTTTAGGGGAAAAAAAATGCACAAAAACTTAATTACTTAATTAAATGCTGTTCTGGATGTTGTTTCATTTCTTTTTACTATTTTAAGTAGAAGTCAATAGTAAAGCAATTTTGTTGCTTACACTGGTTTAAAAGCAACAACAACAACAACACCTGAATGATGGGAAACTGTAGCTGCTTTTATGTATGCTAGGGAACTGAGCTGCACAACAGCAGATTAAGTGCCTCTTGGAAGAGTACGAGTGGTGAATTCTGATGAAAGATCTCAATACGTCAACACAGCTCAGTGGTATACCATACTGTATTCTTATTTTCAACCAGACAAATACACAGAAACCTTGTTATCTCCCAGTCTACCTTCTGTTATCCCCCAGTCTACCTTCTGCTCTACTTAGTGCAGTAAGCCCAACCAAAAAAGACAAGTCATGAAAACAAGCTGCGTGGAATCAAATCTGTGTACACTGGAGCACGAGTTAAAGGTAGAAGTACAGCAATTTCGGTGTATTAACTAATACAACTGTAAAGCTCATCAAGAAATGAATAAATCAAAAGCTAATTTCTAAAACACTTTGTATGTAATAATGTTTCTCCACTTCTTCAAGTTTGATCTTGGGTTAAATTTACTATAGGATTTAGATTTTATGTTTTCCCAGATGGGACAATGAGATTAGTTGGTCCTGAGCATACAGTTTTGAAGCAGTGGGCCTTTGTTCCAGTCAAGCAGTGTGAAAAAAGGTGGAACTAAAGTTTTTCTGGAATTTCTTTTAACTCCTGCTGAAGTACATCAGCACTTTTTCCAGGCATTGAACCAAAAAGAGGAGGAGTTTACCTGTTTTGGCAGTGATGAGTTGCAGGACCAATGGTCGTCTTGTTACAATTCCAGAACCTCGTGGAAGAAAATCCCTAGAAACATTAAAAAAAAAATAATAATTACTGCCCTGAAAGCATTGTCCAGTTATATAAGATAGTGGACTAATTTAGAACCTCTTCTATCCCTTCAGCTGCAATAAAAATGGAAATTTGGTGGGGACAGATTTACATCAAACACTACTATAAAGTAGGGCTGTTAATTTTGGTTCAAGATAGCAGCAAGTCATTAATTAGATAAACACCTTTTAAAACTAAATTACTGTCTCAGGGTATTACCAATTCTTTTTCTTCATGACAATCACACATAACATCTCAAAAGTCACCTTGCATAGTAAGAGTACCTGAAGCCATGCCCACATTTATCAGGCTCTCCAAAATAAACATGTCTGCACCATATACCTTATTTGTAGAGGATATGGACATATGAACACACAGCCTCTCTCATACCACACCAAAGCTCTGGCCAAACCAAATTACCAGGACTCTGCACCTACTCCTTCACACACTTCTGCCAGTTCAAATCCTCAAATAACGTTTCCAGCAACACACGCACCCAGTTTTCGAGTGAAAGCTGAACACTAGAAGTACTCTGGGACAGCAGGAAGGAGTGTCCTTGGACCAGAAAGCAAGCAATGAAGCCAAGACAGCAACTCTGTCATGTCATTATGCATCCCCATGATCCTTTCCATGCCTCCAAAGACAGGGAGACTCCCTACGCAACTGAAACCCTAGAAAAAACTTTCAACCAATTGTTAGTTGCAAAACCAGTGATCAGAAACCCAAAGCAAAATAACAGACTTTTTTTTCCAGGGTCTTCCCCAGTTCCCATACCTATTATACTCTTACAAACCTTCACAAGAGGTTCAGTGAGGGGCTGTGAAGGGTGCCTCAGAGGAATAAAATTCAAAAGGTAAATAGTTCCACTATCAGCTTAAGTTCATTGAAATCTCCTCCTTTTTTCCTACCATAGCAGGGATGCTGTATCACTTTCTTGCTTGCCTTAGCAGCATTGCTAACTCACCTCTCCAGCTCAGGTGAAAAGCAATGCAGCAAATGGTTAGAGCATGGATTGTCAGTCAAATCACAGAGCTGATGAGGGTGACCGTATTATCACATGTGCTAGTGCCAGTACAAAGGGTGAGGCAGGAATGTGCAGCATGTTTGTTTGGCAAGGGTAGGGAGAATGACAACACTAAAAGGAAGCAAGATACAGCCCTGTTAGCCCTTTAGTCAGAACTGCTCAGATGGGTCTGCTCAAGCCACTTGAGAAGCCACATCTTACAATGATTATAATCATTGCATATCGTCATACTGACCTTCTGCTACTTAACAGATGCCTGATTTTAGCAGTTCCTTTAAGGCAGCACACAAACCTACAAGGTTTAAAACAAGCCTAGAAGGTACACCTATGAAAACAAAACACACAAATGCTGCATCAAACTTCAGGATATTATTTGTGCAAATCAGAAGATATTAGGTCTTGAGGAGTCACAGGTAAAGAGGCTCAGGAATGCAACAGTGAACCTCTTTCCACAGGCACCAAAAGGTAACAAAGCTTTGGCAGCCTGCAGAAGAGAAGTATGGCAACTCTAGCCATGATGCAAGCTCTGAAGAACTCCTTTTCAAACTAACATGTAAACATAAATAAAAAAAATAAATAAATTTTAAAAAATCACATAAACAAGCAGTTCTAAGGCTTTGAGGAACAAGACTAGCTGTCAGCTGTGCACCACACCACTTTAGAACTTTCCAGCATTTTGACTGAAACAATTTCTAACAAAGTCTTACATTCTCAGTACCTGTTAACATGCGCTTACAGTGTGATTATTCTGCAAAATAAAGATAAAAAGCACACCACAAATGGAGAGGCTGTTTGAACACAAACTAGCTTGTTAAACTTCTATACTGGAACACAGATCTGCAGGCAAAAGCACAAATAATTAGATATTCAAATAATCTCTAAAACAAAGATAATGCAAAAACATCAGGCTACTGATTTAAATTTGCTGTGATGTTTTACAACACTTGAGACAGCAACAGGATACAAGAACTAGCTCAAGGAGATGCCAAAGGCCTTCAAAAAGGTCTATTGTAATTTCAGTACCTATCAATGGAGAGAAACCCGTGTCTCTGTGAAGTACCATCTACTGATATTTTCTCAGGGCGAAGAGGAGAAAATTGTAACAGGAACATACTCATTCCTCTGTATGCACTGAAATGACAGTAACACAGGATGTAGAAAACCCTATTGAGATTATAGTTTCAAGCATTTCATGTCTGATTAAAAAAAAAAAAAAAAGGCATTTTCCCATCAAGAAGCTAAAAGGAATTGCTATTCAGGACAAACTGATCACACAAAACAAACTAGGGTCCTCTGCCACACCACATGAGGCAGTAAAATCCTTCAGGGAGTCAAAGGCTGGAAAGACTTAATGATTTTCTGTTTCAGACTAAGCACATTGAGCGACAAAGAACACTGCACCAATGCAACTCCTAGTTATACAACACCAGCCTCTCCTCAACAGCAAAATAACAAAGAAATTTAAGACAACCATTTTCCTTCAGAACGACCTCTTAACATTCCCAAAATAGATGGCATTCAATAACACTCTCTAATAATTTGAACTATTGTCAAAAAGCCCATCATCTGTTCAAGCAAGCATCAGCAGAGAGACATTCCTGCTTGGTGAGAGGGTGAGCTGTGTTGATCACATAACCAACTAAACAGTGTGAGCTGAAAAGCGTAATGTTTCTGCTTCAAATGTGAAGTCTGAAGAGGAAAAAAACACTGAGAATGAGGGTAACAAGGGGATCATGGGGACAGTTCAGGAAAAAACTCCCCCCTCCTGCCATTAACTACTGAATGGTTATTTTACCTCTATGAAAGAGACATCGACCTGCCCCCCCCCAGGGATGGAGAAATTTTTTTATTTATTTTTAAACATTTGAAATTTCAGGTTCAGACACAAGGCAATGGCATCTGTGCACCTCAAATTAGATGTTACAAATAAATACATAAACTCTGCTTCTAGAAAAAAGCACTTCTTTGAGCACACACAGAAAAGTCAGTCAAATCTGGGACATAACTTGCACTTTTTTAGGAAAAGCAAAATAGTACCACACTACAATTCTAGCAGCAAAGGAATCAGATTAAATATTGTACAACTGCTTCTGCAGAAATGCCTACTTTGATATCCACAAGACAGGATGCAGGTCTTCTCGCCCCCCCCCCCCCCCCCCCCCCCCCCCGCCTTGCTATGGAAAGCATTCTACACAGGGTTTGTCAGTGGCACTGAAAAAAAAAAAACCCCAGTGTATTAGGAATGGCCCCACACCCTCATTTTTCCATAAAATGCCTACTTAAATAAAATGTTTCTTAAAGAAGGAAGAAAAAAAGTAATTTCAGCACCAAGAAATATAATAGGACTGAACACAGCCAAGTCACGAGGGCTCCTTCTGACCAAAAGGCTGATGCCCCTCTATGTCAGAGCAGCACGATTCTTTTAAGGACAGGTTTGAGACAGTTGCTTTTCAGCAGCTTTTGGTCAATGTGTACAGATGCATACAGAGACAGCTGGGAGAAAAATTACATCAGAGTTGAAGCAGCTACAAAGAAATCCATCTAGAACAAAACACATGCCTGAGAATTTGTGCACAAGACACTGACACGGGAGATAAAAGACTGTCTTCTGTGGTGAGGGGAGCGAGCCTGTGAGCACCTGCGTGCACGACTGCAAGATCACTTAACAGTAACAAGGAAATCAGAATGAAACACATTGTGCAAGAATAAAGCTAAGAATGAAAGATAACGCTCCTTTAAAAGATATGCATCCTACATTAAGAATCAAACTACTTTTACATGTTTATTCTCAGAGCCTTTTCAGCAAAAGGCACTCTGCTGACAACAGCTATACTAGCTCAGTGCTGTGACATGACAGTTCAGAGACCAGTTGCAAAGCCCGTCCAGTGTTGCCTAGCCAGTACTGAATGTATCACATACAAATAAGATGCACACAGCCAGGTCTGCCAGAACATCACTTCAGTAACTCTTAAATCTTAGAATGCACTCGTCTGTTAGAATACCATTAAATATTTCCAAAAGCAAAATATTTTCAAGGCCAAATAATTTTTAACCCCAAAAGCTATAAAGCTCATGTCTAACTGCATAACAAACTGTACTGTCTTCACTCTCCAATACTGCCTCGTTTCCAATATCAGCAATCTGGACAAGTGTATCTACTGAAACATTTGTTTAATGTGTATAGGTAACAGATATTAGTTTGAATTGGACTTGCTAAACCCCAAGTCTCAAAAACTGGTATCACAGGATGGTGATGCAGGTTCTCAATGGCCATACCATTAGCAGTTCATAACAAGACTACAGGGTTCTGGTCTTTGCTACAGTACATAACTTTATTGTAAGAAAAAAAAAAAGAAATAAAAAGAAAAGAAAGTTCACGTCTCTGTATGTTGTCTTTCCTTTATCATACCCTCTTTGACTGATTTTCAGAAAGCAAACAAGCTGAAAAAGTAATTGGACAATCCATTAATGAGAAGAGTCCCCTGGAAGAGAGATGAACACCCTTCCACATTTCAGAAAGGGCAGAAACCATAGTGAAATGCTGAAAAGCAAACTAGATGTGGGCTCCTTCAGTGAGGTTGTCTCATTATAATGCAGGGCTATACTTACAAAGAAAAGAACACATATCAAACAAAATACAAACATAATATTTCCAAAGGGATTTCCAGGTAGGGCAACAGTTTTCATTGAAGAGCTCTCTAGCACACTAGCACTATTTATTATGTTAAAAAAAAAAAAAAAAAGACAAAACAGAAGAATCCTGAGTTTGTATGAAGGGCGATGATGCCTCATCACTTAAAATTTAATCATGGTTTCAAAACAGTAACTTAAATCTGCTATACTTTGCCAGTATAGTACTGAGAAATATTCTGCACTTTCCTCAGTTATGCAGTCAGTATTACACAGGAGAAATGGTGATTAATTTACATTTATACCAATGTAATTAATTCATATAAAACATAAGAGGAATCCAAGAAATCAAATAATGGAGGAAAATGTCAATGATTACACAGTAACTGCATTAAAGAGCTAAGAACAAGTAAAACAGAGTGATGAATTGTCAGAAAAATCAGAAGTCCCTGGAAAGAAAGACTCCCCATTTTTCACAAAGGATGGAAACCAGACAGGCTCAGTACAAGAGCCGTAATTCTCTCACAGAAGATCACAAACGGCTCACCTACATCTATTTCATTTTGCCAAACAACATTAGTAATGTTACTCATAAAAGTTTTTCCACTAACTCAAAGTTCATCCCAAAACCCTAACCTTTCCTCCAATGCAGAAAGACCACATTCCATGAGCAGCTGAAATGAACACCACTGCTGTCGTAGCATTCCACACAGCTCTCTATTCCCAAGGACTGCAACACAGCTCCAGTTGCAATAGGAAGCAATTATGCCCAAAGCCAACAGTTTTCCCAGGCCTTTTTCCAACACAGTGTTTATTGTTTTATACAACTCCAGTCTGGCACACTAGGAGCACTTGTGGCTCACGGTGGCTGCTGAATGGCCATATCTTGTGTGAAAGAACACACTGATTCACAGTGAACACTTACACATACCTATATAGCCAAGCATCTCCTGGCTCTGTGGCAAATAGTACTACAAAAGGCTTTCATTTTTCTGGCATTTATCATGTTTAGCCTCAAAGTGCTACAAAAAAAACCAAAACACAGAAAAGCATGGTCCAGTGCAAGCCTACGGAGGAGACACATTAATAATTTCTAACTTCTTTCCTCAGGTTCACTTTTTAAAACCCATAAGCCAAAACCAGTGAATTTATAACTAAAGAACACTTAATGCTGAAAGTATGCACACTCATTCTATCTCGCCTGCTCTTGCTTTGGTGCTCACCAACATCACAGAGGACTCAGCAGGAGATCCTTCACACATTTCTGTTTATTACAGAGCAAGGTAAGTCCAAGTGATGGGAAATGTACTTTGCATTTAAGCAGTGGCTTTCTTAGGAATTAAATTTGGAACATTGGGTGAAGTACTTTCTGAGAACAGGCTTGTCATCACTGACACTAGACATGACTATTTATCTTTCCTTAGTGGTTTCAGAAGCATAACTCCTCTACCCTCCAAATGACAGTACAAAGATAACCCCGGGACACATTTTCAAGAAATCTCAAAAGCTTTAAGGCACTACCTCTGTTGTGCTTTGATGTTCTCAACCATGTACCTTTTTTTTTTTTCTCCAGTAATATAGTAGTATACATCACACTGATATTTGTCTCTATATATTGTTCCTCATTAGCTCAAAGCACAGAGACCAATTCTTATTATCAGTCACCACTTGATCCCTCACCTCCTTGCATTAGTTACAGAAGAGTGTTTTTTGTTTTGCCACAATGTCTGCCAATCAAGAGCGTCTCCCACAGCTTTGTTCAACGGCTGCAAAATCTCAGCCTAAGATAAGGGGGCTTACATGAAGGTGAACAAAATAATTAATCCTCTTTACTGAAGGCCAATGGTACCTATCTTGATTAGGCCTACTAGGCAAGATAAATGCATTAAGAGGCTGTGGACTTTTTAGTGGTCTGAGATGTATTGGCTACTGAAGTTCAACACCAGTTTTGCCAAGGTTTTTTTTGTAAACCACACAGCATAGATGCTGGCATCCTTATCACAACACTTTAGGGTCTAGTTTGAGTTCTCTAATGAAGTTTGGTCTCAGTTTGCAGTAACTATTCTTTCAAGGTAAATCTTCCCTCAACTGAGAGATCATTTTAATTAACCGGCTGAATCAAGATGTAGTCCAATATCCAGGAGCAGGAACTACACATTACAGCCCATGCAGTTTGGCCATGTCTTTAGGAGTGAGAAACTGAGTATCCGGACATCCTAGGGTTGTTAACTATCTCCTCCTTTCAAGCAGGGTGGATAAACTTCACATCTTCGAGAAGCCATTTTCCAACCCAGAGATGTCCTTGATCACCACGGCTTAACTACTGGAACCGAATAGCCAAAGCAGGAACATCCCAATTATCTTATCCATCACTTTCAAGTAAGCACACAAGTTGAATCAATAATAATAATAAAAAAAATAATATTCTTGAAACTCTTGCACAGCACTACAACCTAGCTGCCTAAAAGGTCTCTTTGTGTCTCTCATCCCTCACCCTTTTATGGAGTTGAGACCAACTATACATAAAAACAGAGGAGAACGGTACAAAACAATCCACCCAAGCAGATCTAACCATGGAAATACGATGAGCATTGACTCTAAAGGTGAGAAACAAGGTATTTTTGAAAAGCCCTTGAAGAACTTCAAATAAGATGGCAAGGGATTTCAGTCACGCTAGCTGGGCACTTCCCTACCAGCTAAGTTCAGTGACAGCTTTGGCACCATTAAGGCAAGAAAGCAAAGTTTGAGATTTCCCCTTCATGTAGAAGGTTGGAGACAGAGCAGGCTTAGAAGTCATTGTCTTTATACTTCTCTCAATATATGGAAGATGCTTTCTTTAAGTAGCAGCAGCATTTCTACTCAATAAGCAACCAGAAATCATTACATCTCCCCCATTAAAGTAAACTTTATAGGGCTATGAGAAAATCAGTGCCAAAAATTACTCTAGTCCCAGTGGTGAAGTCTGTTAAAGTCTGTTAAAGACAACTGGAGTCAACAGAATCTCCGAAGTAAGGGACACCCATGTAAGAAGGCACAGACCATTATTAGTACCCCACATCTAACATCATATTTTGATAGCAGTGACAGTATCTCCCATTGCATTCCTGCACAGAAAAAAGGAAGCCTGTTCACGGAAGCAAGGAAAGAAAACGCACTTCCTAGTATTAAAAAAAAATAAAAATCTCTTAGGTGATAAAAACTTTTAAAGTCTCAATAATGTTTATAGGACTGAAAACTTGCCATACACAGCTATGAAAACTTGCCAGGCAAAAACATAAAAGTGGTAAGATGAACGCTGCTCTGTTTGCAGTGATTATGCTCAGGCTGTAGGCTTGCGGTATTAACAGATCGGGAAGTTGCCAATGTGCAGTCTCGTCGGCAAGCCACTGTATGCATGATGCATCTGTCCTCCCTGGCAGGCATCCAAAACTTTGCTGCATCATCCTAATTCCATTTGTGAAAATGCCCTTTTTCCTCTTTCTCTTTTAAGATTGTACAAAAGCTTCTGCTATTTCCTGCCCAATGGTGCTCTCCATCAGTTCCAAGCAGGGGTTGGGAGGGGGGAGCACCACAAAACACAAAAAACCCCCCAACAATTCTCAGAATTTTTGTGTCGAAAAGAATAAAACAGACTTTGCAGGACAACTGTATTCTCCTTAATCAGATACATTTGCCTTTAGGAAAGGACTAATTTGCATAGGATGTTGGTGCATAAAAGCCCATCCATTCTCAGGATGAATACTAATGCATCAAGATTTTGTATCTCAATACAAGAAATAAACAACAAAATTTCTTCACTCACTTTAAATTATTGTCAGTACTCTAAATAGAAGTTGGGGCTTTTTAGTCACATCTGCCAAATACTATTAACAATGTTTCTTTAGAAAAGATTTGAGTAAAACATTTTCCTCCATAATATAATCAGATATAAACAGAAAAAAAAGATAATCTGATTGCAAGGATCAGAAAGAAAACAACATGTCCCCAACACTGCAGGCATAACAGCTAACTACTATACAATTAGTTGCATATAGCAAATAATTCACCTCTGAAGATTCTGTCATGACAAAAATTTTAGATATTGCAAATTTCAGTGCTGCCATCAAACACACAGACAAAATAAGCTCCTGCCCTTCCTCCCAAATCACACTGTCTTGAACTCATATCCATCTACACAGACTACTTAGTGGTACAGCATACAACCACCTACGTCACATCCAAGTCCAAAAAACTTCGCCTCTTCAAAAGCATTGTGAAAATACATTTACCTCTTTTGTGGCGAACAAGGTGTCAAACTGTAAGATCACCTTTCTTGGTACAATATAAGCCATTTCACATTATTTTGCAGAGCTAGAATGTAACTGGATACAATTCTTCTACTCCCTCCAGAATGCATACACAATGGGAACTGCAGTATAAACACAGCCTGAATTTATAGAGAGACAATTACAGAAGGAAGGGAGAAGGGGGATGTTTCCAAAACAAGTGATTCAAGTCTCTCAAACAACTTCTCGTCTCTAGCCATTTCATCCTTTTTTTACCTGGCCATTTATCCTGCTTTGAGCCTGCAGCATGTGCAAACAAATATATTGTCTATGCCAATGTAAAGTCTGTGTAGCCAAATACTGAAATTCGGTATCAGCCACAATCTCCCATCTCTTTGCTCACCAGAAACTGAATTATTACCACAAGAAAAAATGATACTAAAAGTCTGACCAAAACAGTGTTTGATGATGGTGCTTCCCCGAACGCTAACAAAGTCATAATGCTGGAGGTCTCAAGCCCAGACTCCTAAGGCTTTCCAGCCTGTTTCCCAGATCTGACATTGGGGATCTTCTGTCAACATTTGTCTAGCACCTGAACAAACTAACAGGTGAGCATGCAAGGGCATAACACTGCCTCTGATGGATTATGCTAAAATTTCTTCAGCAGCTTCCAGCTTGGCTGCCAAACAGATCTGGAACATAGCCCATTTCATCCACTGTCGTGCAGCAGAGGCTAGAGCAGTCTTACAGTTGTTCTCACGCTTGCCACACAGAGCCCTGCCCATTCTCTGCAAGCAAGTTATACACAGACCATATATATATAGCACCCTCTATAGCTAAGCACCACTGAATAAATACGTGTGCATTCTTAGGCATCTGCACTGTACATAGTAAACAAAGTACCAAGTGCTTAAGGTTAATCTAGCTTCAATTGTATCATCTACAAGAGTGGAAACCTAGCTGTCTTACAGCAAATAGTAAATCTCCTGCATATGTGAAGGAAGAAATCATGGTGATTTTGCACAGGAACCAGGATGCAGATATACCATGCCAGGTAATGAATTAAAAGCATAACTTCCACACACAAATTATAAAAGCTGACATTATCACTAGACATTTCAGCTGAAAACCTCTCTTATCTACAGCTAGAGTCTCCTTTGCATCCCAGAGGCTATCACAGACAACAGTACTTGGCAGTACATCAAAGCCCAGCATGCAGTTAAATGGGATTTTGCTCCTCTCTAGTTCAATAATGCTGCCTTGTTCATCTCAATGCAACTTGCCGAAGAAAAAGATGCAAGGTCACAGTTAAATAATGCTCATTTCCTGTTCTCAGCATATTTACACTACAGGCTTTACACTGCAGACACCCAGCATTAAAAGGATTCCCAGTAACTCACTACACATCAGCATGGCAAACAAGGTGAGTGCACAGGCTTCTGTTTACTAGGCCACCTTATTTTGAAATGCACTGTTTTAAAAAACAGAAAAATAGAAAAAAAAGAAAAAAGCAAAAATGGCTTCTGTTCCTTTATGCTTGCAATCTAGGCAGACGTTGTTTAATAAACCCATGAATACATAAAGGAGTATAATCAATTTGCTCACTGATTAACTGATGGATACCACAAACACTCTCTCTCTCAACAACTAAGAAGTTAGAGGCACAAGCTAAACACCAGCAAGGGTCCCTTTTTGGGAAGAAGAAGCATTGTTACGTCTCAGCTGTTGAAAGCAGAATACAATACTCAGTTTTGGTGCCATATATATATCTAAAGCAGCCATTACACAAAGCAGAGAAATGCATAACAAGTTTTACACTACAATCACAGTTATCACACATTGATTTTAAGATTATATGCTAACCTCTTCCTTTAGAAATAGAAGCAACTTAAAAATAAAGGAATAAAAATATAAATTCTACATACAGTTAAGGCAGAGTAAAGAATCGAGGCATATACATGTGGATACAGATGCAGGTAAGGTTTAAAAACCAGTTTGAGGTCATACAGTAAATCGGTGGCAGAAAAGACAACAGCGTCCATACTTCTACTTCACAGCTGTAATCCATAGCAGCATCACTCCCTATGTTTACAGGTGAATGTCCAAACAATCATATTATTAACATCTGTTTATCTGAACTGGAAAGCCTTGTTTGCCATTTCATCTACAGAGAAAATAACATAAGCTTGAAACATTAGCAGGAGCAATGCCCATCAAGAAACAGCAAGACAACAAAGGTGCTTGTTATTTGTTGATTTCAACACTACAAAACCCTGGGTACAGGCTCATCCCTGAGGGCGGCAAGTATGGGGATTTATAACGTTATATAACAGCTTGCAGAGTCAGACAATCTGTTGAATCTTCAGAACTGTCTCTGTATTAAGAATCAGGAAAACTTAGTTAAGAAGTGAATACCTATGGTCTGAAAGAAAAAGAAAAAAACCCACACAAACCTCTCACTAGATGATGATTCACCTTTAAAAACGGTCAGAGATGTGCAGTCACCTTCAGTACCTTGATGGACTGAACTTCCAGTAGCAACTGCCACTGAATTTGTAGCACTGATTCCTCCTAAGGAGCTCAAGACCAGACTGGGATTTTTGAGGGTCACTTTTTGCAGGGCTTTGAGGTTTTTCTTAAGTCTAGGTCTCAGACTTCAAATACTAAACTTGTGTTCACTTAACCACTACAATGCCCTAACTGTACATGGTATGCCAAAGTTATACTAAGACCCAATGCATATGTATTCTCACTGGTACTCTTTACAAAAGTGTTAAAGTGTTACTTATTGATTTAGCATATCTGTAAACTGCTTGATACATTGAACTTAAATGCCAGAATATAGGTCAGGGCTCACAATACTATGCCTCATTACAGAGCAAAGCTTTTCTTAAAACAGAAGAAATCTTTCAGTTGGTAAAATTTAAATACCAGAAATAAGAGACACGGATCCTCAAAGCAGTTTTAGAGGAAAACTTTTACTTTACTTTGGGTGGGGGTAGGGAATAACCAGCATATTTCTTTACGTTTCTGGTTTTAATTACACATTTGCTTTAGTTTGCATATATCAATTCTCAGGAAAATAAACTTAAAATCCACAATAGAGTTACAGTTAAGGGCAGAACTAGGCCATCTATATCCCACCTAAATGGCCACGTTTGTTCTGCACCCTCTAAATGTAAGAATATATTTGGGGAAGAAATGTAAATGAGCTACCGTCTCATCTGCTTCTGCTGCTATTTAATGGAATACATAGAAACAATTCTTGCTTTCAGTGTACCAGAATATTTTGATAACTAGACTAATACACTCAATACAGCTGTACAATGGCTTAATTAGTCAGGAAAAGGAGTGGCTGATTCTCATTTCCAGAAGATCCTTAAGATTAAAAAAGGAATACAAAGCGCCACATTTCAGTTTGGATCTCCAGCTGCTTAGCTTTTTCATGCCTGTTTCACAAAAGGAGAGAATCTGTAAAAAAGTTTTTCTGCTGATGACTAGTAACTAAAAGAATAAAATTTCTGCACCAATTTTAACTGTATCTCCCTCAGGAAGCACATAACCTAGGTACATGTCTACTTTCTTTGGAGAAATTCTCTGTTTCAACAGCCAGATTTAAAGTCCTTTCTCTTCCCCTAATGACTCAATGCAGTCTTTTCACAACCGCCATCTCAAGCAAAAAAGAATGAGCTGAGTGCACAAGGAATTGTAATTTTGGGGGGTGGGGGGGTGGAGAGAAAAGAAAAAATAGTACATGTGTCATAATAAATAGCTATACAACATGCATCAGCCGTAAGATTATCAAAAGCGTCTCAGATGAAAAAGCTGTATTACAAAACCAGACCTCAGGCTCTTAAAACGAAAGTGCTTGTTTGATGATGACTGACAGGCTTATGAACAAGAGTACACGTCTCTTATAAAACAATTATTTGGCCACATGCAGATTATAGTATATTAAGCTGGGAAGAAAGAGTTTTCAGCTTTGAAATCTAATTATTAATTTCTAGCTATTTGTAAGAATAAGGTTCTGATTCAAATCTGCAGAAAGAGGCCCTGACAAGGTAGGTTGCCATCTGTGCCTTTAGTTATCTTAAAGGCCCATTTGGATATATGAAATAAGAGAAAATGCTTTCTCTCCAAATACAGTTTGCAAGGATTGCTTCCTGCCATTAGTTTTAACTAACCCTATTATTATCAAATGCAAGATGTTTAAAAAGCACAAACAACGTATAAGGTCATGGTCCTATACTCAACTGTAGCGAAGGACTAAGACCAGGCGAAGTGCCTGTCCCCCACTGGCAATCTGTTGGTATTAGATGTTTGACTCCCCTTGGCACTTTTCAGTCTCTCTCCCACCAAACTCTACCAGACTGCACTAGATTCTTTGCTTCAAACACCAGGTCAGTACTTTAAGGGCACGTTTACTCTTGTGGCAAAGAGAATCAGGCAGGAAGAGCATTTGCTTTTCAGTCAATACCATTTCCTCAAACAAGTGCCATGAATTCCCGTTAGGAACACATGAAGGTCTAACCCATAAATGGAAATTACTGTTGTCCCCAGGTGCTCTCTGGAATCTCTGTTCCCATCTAAATATAACCAGAATCCTGAGAGGAAACCCTTCAAACACAGACCTTGATGACCAAAAGCAGCAGTCTTCTTACACACAGAGGAGCAGTAAGCGAAGAGCAAACTCTCCAAATACCTTAGCAGGTGTTAACCCAAATAGTAACAGTAACAGCTACATTGGGAGATTTGACACTGCCCAAACTCCAGCCTTGGGAGCCAACCTACAAGGACGTAAGTATTTCTGGACATCACAAATTCCTGGAGCAAGCAAACACGCAGAATCAATCCTCATGCAACACCAGCTCTAATGCAGATGAAACATGCAATCTAATCCCAATGTACTCACTGACTGATGTGAGTAACTAAGGATGCTGTGTGCACCTAAACAAGCTATCCTGGGGACAGCAATGGATGCGTGTCACTCAGCAGTTTCAGAAATCAGAGGACTTGGATCCCACTTCCAGAACCATCTGCCAGCCCACAGAACTATGCCAGAGCCAGATTCCTCACAACCCTTCTGAAAAACTATGGCAAAGCATAAACTAAATGGTGGGTAACGCAGTATAGCCCAGCATGTTTCCTGGTTGGTTAGGCTCTGTAAGGAAGCTCCTACTCTGATACCACCCACAAGCTAGAAAATAGATTTCCTCTGTCCAAGTGGGAAAAAAAAAAGTCATCCTTGCACAACCAAAGACCCCATGGAGGACTGAAACAGGCACAAAGTTTCAAAGGTCTAGTGGCTACAGGCAGCAGAGAACAGCAGTTTGATCCTAGAGTTAACCTTACTAACCTCATTAGAACTCCACTTAACAAATACTCAGGTTGTCAACCAACAGCTGGCTTGTAGCAAGTCCCTGCCCTCCACGTGGAGGATAGCATGCTTCCTCTTACCAATTACAGCTACTCCTGAGATCTTGAATGCCTCTCTGAAGGTCAAGAGTTCAAAATCTACTGATGATAATGACTCATGTGGTAAAAAACAACAGAAACAAAAACACAACAACAAAAAACAAACCACAAGAAAAACCAAACCAAAAAATGTGAGAATTAATGCTCAAACTTCCGAGCAATGCTAGGACTGTTTTATTTTGATGTGAGTTTCAAAGCTGTGTTACTATTAGTTAACGTTCACCCTGTTAATCACACATTATGCAATGTGCCTCTAACAAAAAGAAATGAGCGCAACACATGTCTACAATGAGACATGCTACCTGTATATGCCATATTAAGACAGATATGGATGCAATAAACTTCTTTTTGCACACAGCAGCTTCATCATCCCATAAAACTAGGAATGTCCTATGGCTCACTAAAAAGAGCCACACCATTGTGTCTGCTGATCTGACAAGCAAAATGCTCTTCCAGTCCCATGGATGTTCATTAATCTGGTTCTGAGGGTTCACAATCAAGTTCTCACAGCTTAGCAAGTACACATCTGCTGGCCACACATACTCACTCGGTCTAGAGGAAAGGCATGAGTACAACATAGTTGCTTAAGTCTCATGGAATAGCTTCGAAGTAATGCATTTTAATGTCACATTTGCAATAGGCTCCGAGTTTGCAAGTCAGGAGGTACTACAACTCTGCCAGTGGTGTATCTCAAGAAGTTACTGCATAAAACAACGATGTGGAGCTCCGAGACCAGGTTGAAAGAATTCAAATTACAGATCCGATGCGCCAAAGACACCCTGCTGCCTCGTAGCCATTTGTAAGCTCTTCTCCAAAGAGACTCTCTTGCAGCACCCGCAGGCTGCATGGTGAAGAACTACGTGGATGAAGAAAGTCATCGCCCCTAGCTTTTCTTCATAAGTCTTCCTAGAAAAGTCCACATCTCACTTGTGCAGCAGGTTCCAGCCTCTTGTCCAAATGGGCCAGATTAGCACAAATGGCTCATCTTCACATTTTGCTCTAGCCAGGCACATCGAGGCGGCAGGGGAGGGATCGTGCTGCGCTGAACGGAACAG
Organism: Falco rusticolus; assembly: GCF_015220075.1. NCBI lineage: Eukaryota > Metazoa > Chordata > Aves > Falconiformes > Falconidae > Falco > Falco rusticolus. The sequence goes on from NC_051197.1 coordinate 26,924,491, forward strand.
CTCCGCCTGCAGATCAGATAGGGCCAGCCCGTCTAGCAGAGGAGCGATAAGCATCGGGGAGCAGTAACCTCTTCCACCAGCACAGGTGGATCCAGAGAACACCACCAGCTCACAGCCCACCGCAGTCAGTCCCGAGCCCAGGTGGATGCCACTCCAGACAAGGCTTTGCCACAGGGACCAAAACAGCTTTACTGACAAGAAAAGATGAAGATGTCTTTCCTCCTCAGCACTCATGCTTTGCACAGCTTCATAGACACACCGATTAAAAGGTTACAATAATGCTTTAAAAAGACTCATTTAAAGAAAACTGTAGTAATTTGATGGCCAATAGTGATTTCTGAGGATCTCACTTGCACTTTCTAAACCTGAGAGATCGGCAGTACTGTCAACATCGGCAGTTAGCTACAGTCTTCAAGCAGAAAAGAGGAAGAACTGACATTTCACACAATAAGAGTAAAGTCTGAAGTGGCGATAAGGAACAACAGTATTTTAACACTGCGTATCAAGAGCTATCGCAGACTGACACGCAGCCAGGCTGTGGCAAGACACAGCACTTAATATTACCTTTAACGAAGACCTCCATGTGCGAAAGTTTCCCTGACGGCTGACACACAACAGCACTTTTGTTCCTATGCACGGGCTAAGGACTGCAGCTCCGCTCTGAAACCACTGCCTCCCGCCAGCAGCCCTCACGCTCTCTGCGGCAAAGGCAACAGGAACTTCATGAAACAGCACGTGAAGTTCACATTTACCTCAGGAGATCCCCAAGGACCCAGCCTGCCCGCTCAAAGGACCACAGGAAGGCGTCCCCTTCCTTCTGGCAGGAATTTTTAGAGATGCTAGCACCCACCCGCGCATTAGGACGGCTCGAAGCCCCAGCGGCGATGTGAAACCCCCTGAACCGACGAGCCCCCGGCGCAGTCAGGATTTGGGCCTTTCAGCCCCTTTTTCCCCTCAGACAAGGGGTGACCCCCCAGCCCGGGCACGACGGGGGGGCGGCGGGCTCCCCGCAGCGCGCACAGCAAGGGCGCTGCCGCCGTGCCAGGGCCCGCCTCGCCCCCTCCGGGGGCCGCACAGCCGGGTGTCCCCCCCCCGGCCATCCCCGCTGGCAACCGGCCTCCCCCCGCCGCCACGGGGGCGCGCGCGGCGGCCGTTGGAGCTGGGGAGGGGAGGGAGAGCCCGCCGGCGGGAGCGGCGCGCGGGGCGCTGACGGGGCGCCGTGCCCGCCGCCCCTCACCTGGAGACGCAGTTCTCCAGCACGGAGCTCTTGCCGGCGCTCTGCCCGCCCACCACCGCGATCTGCGGCAGGTCGAGCAGGCAGCTCTGCCCCAGCGCCGCGAAGGCGTCCTGCAGCCGGTTGACGAGCGGGATGAGCCCCTCCATCCCGCCACCGCTCCGCCGCTCGCCGCCGCCGCTGACAGGTAACGGCAGCGCACTGCGCATGCGGCCACCCCCCGGCTGGGGGCGGGGCTCCGCGCAGAGGCCACGCCCCCCCGTGCGGCCACTCCCCCACCCCCGGTGCGGGACCGCAGGGCAAAGCCCGCGGCGGGGCTGGGGGTCCTCGCTGCACATGGTGGCGGCGGCCCCATCCGCGGTCCGGCACCGAGCAACAGCTTGCAGGGAGCAGCCGGCTGGGCCCAGGTCCACACATCAGCTCACAAGGCCACCACACTGCCCCTCTCCTCCAGGAGCCCCGACCCCAGCCGGCTGCCCCATCCTGCTAGAGGAAGGGTCCACAGCACCCCCTGTGAGCCCCGGGTGCAGGGCCGTGCCTGGCTGTGCCACCCTCCGGCACCCAGCCGAGGTTTGCCTGTGCTCTTCCACTACGCTCTGGCACCAAACCGGGAACACGGCCAAACCGGGAGCACATGCAGGAGCTGGGTCCCGCTTGCCGGCATGGGACCTGGCAGGCAGCTGGCTTCAGCGCTTCCCAATCTGCCGAGCAGGGTATTTTGGAGCAATCCCAGCGGCTTAATTCCTCCCGCCTCCCACCCGCGATGGGAACAGGAGCAGTGGGAACCACGATCCATCCCTGCAGCACATGAGGGGCCCTGGCAAACGGCACCGACGCTCCGTCGCGGGTGGGAGCGCTGCCAGGCGCAGACACGCGTTCGCCGGAACCGTGTCGGGGCAAGCCGGAGAAGCCGGGTCTGGCAGGGCTGGTGGCAGGTGGGTGGTTCAGGAACAGGCTGGGAAGCGACAACAAGGTCCGAGCTACATCACTGCGGTGAGCTCAATTAAAAATGCATACCGAGGCTGAGCTAAAAGCACAGGCGAACAACAGAGATGAGATTTATCTGTGATTACTGGCAGCAGTCACAACACAATATCTAAAACAGAGGCTTTGGAGTCCTGCAGTGATAAAAGTTATCCTCTGTGTTACAGCAGGCACTGGCCTCGCTCAGCATGAAAAGCAAAACAAAAGGGAACTGCAAACATCCCACGGGCTGACAGATACTAACAATCTGGAGGATTATCAAAACTTCTTGGCCAGAGCTCTCAATAAGTGCAAAAAATCACTCTCTACAACAGCCTGACTGCTAACCCTGGAAACAAACGAACAGTTTGCTCTCACTCTGGCTAAAAAGTTTTTAATTGGCACAACACAGAGACGGCTTCTCCAGCAGTGGTTTTGCCACAGCGGTTAGATCACCTCCCCAGCATCACAGCCTCTGGGAAAAGCCTTCCGATCATTTCTGTCTAGATGGGGCCCAGGGGTTATTGACATAATTATGCCAATTAGCAGCATGATTAGTTTTTTTCTCCACTGCTGAGCGAGCAGGCTATGCCAGGAGGCACTGGAGTAGCTGCCTGGCCTTCCTCCAGTTCATGGGTTCTGCAGAGGCTGGAAGTTGGGAAGAACAGTATCGTGTTCTGGCCAAATCGGGCCTGTCTGAGTGTCAGAGCACTTTGTGGTGCCTCAGTAAAATAATTAAGATCAGTAGAAGAGCAGCCTGGCAATAGGATCGCATCTCCACAAGAGACAAATGAAGATTAAAAAAGACACAATGCCTAGGAAGCAAGGCTATGCGCATCCTCAGGGAGATGATAACACAGGGAACTGGCTTTTCCATTAGGTCTTTAAATTACATGTTTGCTTCCACAATTAAAAAAAAATTAAATAAGAAAATGTCTATGATTAGGAAAAGTTTGAGATATTCCCCCACGTCTGGGAAGATTCCAAACCAAACTTTTTTTATCTGCTGAAGCAGAGTTAAAGCTGCAAAGTGACCACACTCACCCTGTGACTCCATCACTTGCAAAAATCACTTTCCCTGCTCCCCTCCCTGAAAAAAGCCACAAGCTGCCAAGTATAGATTTCCCACCTCCTAGAAAAATCACGAAAATTTTCATTATGCATGCCTGTGTTATCACAAGGGTGCTCATTTTTCCAACTTCAAGAGAGCAGTGAAGAAGAGAGGAAGGGCACCGAGCTTCAGGTCTCTGCTTTTTCTGACTTCTCCAGGCAGCTTGTTCCAACCCCCAGCGCGGACCCCAGCCTGCCTTTCTGAATTTGTTGAGATTCAGAGCAGCTAAATTAAAGGAAACATGGGTAGTACTAGTAGACACCATTGAGAAGATTCTTGTAATGAATCAACCTGAAAAAAAAGACCCAAACCAAAGCATCAGAGGGCTGTGCAAGAAACTGTCTTCCTGGGGACCACCAGGTATGATCCCCAGGAGCACAGAGCTGTGTTGCTGTATTTTTACTTTGCCCTCAGTTATGCCCCATGGTATTTATAATTTTCTTTTCGCCATGTGCCAGGCAAGGAGAGAAGACCTCCGCTGACCACCTCTCCCTGGCATGGTGGGAAGGGTGCCCTGCTCCCCAGGGTGGTACGCCAGCCCCACTCACTCCATCAGCATGGTCTGCTCGCTTCCAGATGTCACCAGCTCCAGCACAGCCTGCCTGGGGCCCCCAGCCCTGTCGGAGTCTCCAGTCAATTTCAGATCAGGCGTACAGACAGCAAGTTTGTCCTGCCCTAACTTCCAGAAAAATATATGGCAAAAATAATCTGGCTTCAGCATGCAGCTGTAGCATTTGAGCTCACAAACTTACCCATAGACTCTTCTCCCTAACCAGGCAACGTGACATTAAAACTGAGGACATTTGGATCAGGTCCCCAGGCTGCTTTATAAACACACACCAGTGCGATTCCCTTCATGAAAAATGGGTTATATATAAACTACCAGAAAGGAGATTTGCAAATGCCTGCAGCAAAGAGCAAGGCACGCTCCCCTGCCAGGAGAGCAGGCGGGACCCCGGGGGGGGGAGCAGAGCACAGATGAGAATGCATTCCCCCCCCCCAGGAAGCATTTATAAAAAGCAGGCTCCTTCACGCATGATCTTCTCCCCAGGGACCTTCCTCACCTCCTTCTTGCTTCAGTTACAAACCCAGAGCCTTGCAGAGCTTCTCAGGCAGCTGATCAGCACAAAGCAGGAGGTGGGCCAGGAGCCCCGTGCAAGGGAGGGTCCCAGGTTCTCAGCAGCACCTGGCTCTGCAGTGCTGGCAGGAAGATGCTGGTCAGCATCATGGCTGTGTATCTGCCAGGAGGAGAGCTCAGACCTTGAAGCTGCAAAAAAAATAGAATTATAGCCAGTGAAAGAAAGTCAGAGAGGCTGCAGAGCTGTGATTAGAAGTAGTGGTTGCAGCATTTCACCCTGCAAAGAGGAGACGCTTTCTGCCTCTCCCCTGCAGGCCCTGCTGACTCATGGGTCACAGGACAGTGGTACCCCAATCCCTATCCCGTCTGGCATGGTGGCCTGTCTCCCACCCTGTGACCTTCAGCTGCATCCTTTAGTCAGGTGCATGCAGATGCAGCGTCAAAAAAGGCCACCGTGCTGCATTGCAGCCCTCAGAGACGTTTCCCTGCAGCCCTGAGCACCCCAGGAAAGAGCTATATGCCCTTGCTGCAGCCTGGCAGCACGCCTGTTTCCTTGGTCACAAAGCCAGCCAAGTGCTTCCTCAAGGGAAGATTTCATGGATAAAACATTTCCCAGGTGCTTCCACCCTCCAGGACATGGCTGATGCAGCCCTTGCTGTGCTGTGACCCTCCCATGCCCAGGCAGCAGCAGCAGCAGCCCCAGCCAGCAGGGCCAGGCTCACCCCAGCAGGGCTCTTCCCAGCTGGAAGGAATCAGCCTCCCCACTCAGTCCCTGCAGCTTTTATTACCGCAAAAGTCTCTCCCAGATGCTTGGTGTACTTTCAGATGGTGACAGTATGTCCCACATCCACCTCCACCCTCTTCCTAAGACCCTGGCCACTTCCAGTCCTTCTGCAGAGCAAATCTGGGCTGTGGCCCCTCAGGAGGTCATACCGTGCAGGGTATACATGTGGCAGCCCACTGCTGCCTGCCCCCCAGCATCTCCATCCTGCCACCTGCCTGGCTACAGAGTGACCCTGGGCCAGAGAGCCCCCATGGCTGGGCATGACCAGCTGCATCCCTCCCCCCGAGCTCACAAAGCTCAGGGCTGACCCATCAGCTCCCCAGTGCCTCGCTCCCTAGGGCAGCAGCGGGACACAGATGTGATGCTCAGAGAGGGATTCAGGCTGGACCAGACCAAAGGACCCCCAGCTGGCTACAGCCTCAGGCCTGAGCCATGCGATGATCTAGGCAGCTGTCTCTTGTTGTGCTGGGAAATCCAGAAAGGAAAAAAGTCAACATCTGAGAGCCAGCAAAGGTTGCTAAGTGACAGCAGCGCTTGTGTCTATCCCGCCGCTTACAACGTGCCTACGCTGCAAAGGAAGGAAGTGAGGAGTAAGGAATGTAAATATGAGTAGATTGCCAAAACACGCAACAAACACAGTCACTAAACATATACATTAGCTGCAAGTTTTGGCTGCCAGGAGAGAAATATTTACCACAAATCAATTATTCCAGCCTCGGAGCATTTTACCTGCAGAGGAGGATTTCGGGTATTTGCAGCACTCATGAATTTACCAATTTTCCAGCTGAAATATATTTCCAGACTAAACTTGTAGGGCTGTCAGTAGCTACAAGGACAGCTGCAATGTACTGAGATTTCATCCTTATATTCTTTCTAATAGATGGCTTTTGTTTTTCCACCAGGATGTGGCGTTACACAGTGATTAGGAAGCACAACAGAAAGGCAGGACTGGACAAGGGAGGGATGAACGCAGCCTTTGTATGAGCTCCTGGAGAAGAAAGGAGATGGTTTCGGTAAAATAAAGGGCACACACACAAACCTATGTCATTGGAATTATGTTGAGAATTGAAAACTAAGTTAAAAATAGACTAAATGCAGCACTGTTGATCCAGTTGAGAAATTTGCCATCGCTAAGCTGGATGGATAATAGATATCTTTCAAAAAAAAGTGCTCAGCACAGAGAATCTTTAGAGACCAACTGCATGGGGGCAGGCAGACTTCCACCCAGCTTGAGCTCCAGCCTCATCTCTCCCATTGACCAGTGATCACGTGCTGCCCTGAACACACTGCAGCAGATGAGCAGCCGGGCAGCGAGCAGCGCACAGGGTGCATGCACTCACGCTGCCATTCTTTATCTGAGGCAGTGAGCAGGCCAGCCCTGCTCTCCAGCGCCTGGAAACCATCAAAAGCACTTATTTAAAAAAAGCATCTACTCCCTCTGCGTAGAAGCAGGCCAGCCCAGGGAAAAAGTAGGGCACCACTTTGTCCCTCGCCGTGAAGGGGAATAAGGCAGGGAACATCAGAGAAGGGATCTGAACAGAGCAGCTTCTAAAGCAGAACCTGCTGGCAAATTAAAAGTAAAATATAGCCAGGGTTGGTGATCAGAGGGACGTGCTTGCTGCTGGCATGGCTGCCATAGCACCTCCTGGGCACAAACAGCCCCATCTCCCACATCAGCACAGTGGCTGTGGTCCTCACTGGTTCAGGGGGTGAGAGCCCTTGGGGCACCCCTTTTTGCAGCCCCCACAGGGCTGGCAAACTGCAGACCCTCAGGCTCATGCACCCTCTCACTCAGCTTTCCAAACAAAGGAGGATTTCCCGGAGGTGGCGGAGAGCTGGCCCCTGCTGTTGGAGGAAAGGCTGACGACACCAACACCCTGCTGGGACAGGGTGACACAGCTGCAAAGCTGGTGAGGTGGCCCCAGCAGCCATGCCAAGATGTGGCTGCTGTTGCCTCCATGCCAACAGCTAGGTCAGATCCCCCTGGTGCTGCTTCTGGTGTTGTTACCACGCTGGGCTGCAGAAAGGTGGCAGGGGGTTTGCTTTAGGAAGCAGCTGCCAGAAAGATGTCCTTGCTCAGGGTGCCAGTGGCAGAAGGAAGCAGGGAGTGGGGGTGCAGCATCACTGGCAAAGCATCACAGTGCCCAATCATGTTGTCACCTTGATGTCTGCAAGCCAGTCACGTTGGTACCATGTCTCAGACTCATTTTGGTACCAGCTGTTGCAGGGGAGAAAGACAATCCCCCCCCCTCAAACGACTTCTGATGAATACGGGACACCAGCAGGGCAACTGCTCTGTAACCAGGCGGAATACACAGGTCAGCTCTTCAGCAAACCCTCAGAGGGAGGGACCAGGCTGCGACACCCTCAGGAGAGACAGAATGAGACGCTTGGGCAGGAATGGGGTGCTGTGGGAACACCCCGATGGGTATTTTCCCGCTGCCTTTTCATCCTGCAGGAAGGCTCACCTGCACCAGCTGGCTGAGCACATTGGGGTGCCCAGGGGGCCAAGCACAGGGCTTGGCCCCTGCTGGCCCAGGGGGGCAAGGGGGAGAAGGGTTGAGGGCCCAGGGGCTTACAGGTCCCAGGTCTCAGGACCCAGTGGCAATGACTGGAAAGATCCGGAAGAGGGGCAGGCACATGGTGGTGTCAGCTTCAGGAAAGCAAGTGTGGAGCAGGCAGCAAAGTACAAGGGGCAGCTGCTTGTCCCCAGGACGTGCCCTTGAGGAGCAGAGGTGATCATACCTTTCCTAGGGGTGCTGGGCACTCCAGAAATAAGCCTAGCAAAGCACTGCAGGCCTCAGAACAGCCCTGAGCACTTTATTTTCACAGCTCTCAGCCCACACCACACATCCACAGCCAGGCTTGGGGCAGGGCTGGGACTCTGCACAGACACCAGTGATCAGGGATGCTGGAGCTGTGGGGAGAGGCGGCATCAGAAGAAGCTGTGCAGGAGGGGAAGGCGATGGTCAGAGGGATATTTTTCCTACAATGGGAAAGCAATGGCAACAGACCCTAACCCACAGCCCTGCCAGTCCCAAAGCACCTTCCTCCCCTCACTACCCCAGCGCTGCCCCTTGGGCTGCACAGCTCTCCACGGGCCTGGACCCCTTCCCAGGGAGCCACGCCACAGGCCGCGTCCTCCCATGCCAGTTCCATCCTTCAGGCAGACCCAGGCCAGCACCAGCCCCCCCAGGGGTGGCAGTCCCAGCCATGGGCACCCCTCCGCTGCAGGGCCACAGCACCCACATGAGGACCTCTCTCTCATTCAAGTGGCATTGGAGTCCCTCTCAGAGGATCTCTATGGCCTGCAGCATGTCTGCCAGCACATACGAGCTGTCCCAGGGGTGCCCAGTCTGCTGCAGGGCCCCCTCCAGCACCCCAGCACGTGTCCCCAGCTCTTTGGGGTCCCGCCGGCCCTCGGGGCTGGGCTGGCAGAACAGGATCTCGTTGACCTCTCCTTCAATGCGGCGCATGTAGAGCAGTGGGAAGACCTCCTTGAGGGTGGCCAGGACAGACTCCTTCAGCTGGGCGTCACGGCACACCAAGTTGAGCACAAAGACTCCTGCAGCAGGGCAAGAAGGATGGGAATTCAGACCAGACCATGCAGAGCTCCCTGCTCCCCACCTCCCTGTGGGAACACGACTGAATCTGTGCCACCCTGGTGCAAACATCTCCCCCATGACAGCACAAGGAGTACCGGCATCACCCCGCTGCCCTTGGCCCAGCTCCATGTACCTGCCACCACATGGGTCGTGGGTGGCCACACAATCTGTTCCCGGGTACCACCTACACCCTCTGCCTTCCTGCAGCCTTTCTTGGCCCCCCAGGATGTCTCAAGCCTGCCTGACCCAGCAGTGCCATGGGCCACCCACTCCACCCTGCTCCCTGCTGTCACAACACCCACTGAAACACCAGGATCTGGGACCTGCCAGGAGCGGTGGATGTCACACAGTAATCCTGGCCGTGGCTGCTATGCTCACACAGCATTCCTAGCCGCGGCCGCTGTTCTCCAGGATGAAAAATGGTGGCACAGCCTCCTTACTCAAACCCTGTGCAGGACCAGCCAGGCTGGCTGCAGGGACACGGCCAGATCTCCCCTCCTACCTTCTGGCTTGAGGATGGTTTTAACGTTCTGCAGGAAGGGCTTTTCTACAAAGGCTGGGGGTGGGCAGCTCATCCCCACCGTGAGGTCTTTGCTGTCCACATCGAACATGATGGCATCACACTGGGCTGGGGCTGCAGGAGGAAGCACAGAGACTTGTTATCCCATGGAACAAGAGACAAGCCACACACATTGGGGAGGCAACAGATGAGGTGGTCAACAGGCTCCCCCTGCCATGTTACGGCTGCTTCTTTCTCCTGGGGTTTCTCTTTCCAAATGAAATCCACAGCAGCAGCCCTTGGCGCTGGGGGAGGCAGCAAACCAGAGGTCCCACACACACACTGGCAAGGACAGGCCTGTGAGCTGCAGAGACCTGGCAAGGCTGGAGCTCGTGACACATAGCAGATGGGTGGGGAGGGGAAGAAGAGCGTGAAAGCAGCCCAGACTGCGGTCCCCAGCGTGTCACCCGCTAGGTTCAGCGGGGTGCTCTGTGAGATGGTACCTTCAGCCGCCAGCTTGGCCACATAGTCCAGGCCATCGGAGATGTGCACCTTCATCCGGTCACCCTCAGAGAAGCCGAACCAGCGCGTGGCCACCTCCAGCATGGAGGGGTCGATCTCCACCACAGCCACACTGGCCTGTGAGAAGTAGTCATGGACAAAGAGGGGCAGGCTGCCCCCACCAAGCCCCACCACCAACACTGCCAGCACGGCTCCTGCAAACAGAGAGCACACAGTGAGCCACCAGAGGCCATGCTTCCACCGCTCGTCCACCCGCTGGCCCCAAACCACTTCAGGAAGGGTACACGGGGCACCTCGGCCAGGAAAGCCTTTCCCCAAGGAGCTGGGACACATGGACCTGCATGTGCCTGCCCCCAGCACAGCCTCCCACTGCTGGCCTTGTCACCTGGGAGTGGGTTGGGGTCCCCCAGCAGGCAGAGCCCCGCAACCATGGCCTTGTGATGCTCGCAGCACAGGTAGCTCTTGTCAATGGCTGCAGGTGGCTCAGGGGGGCTGGGTTTCTTCTTGTCCTTCCTCCGCTTCTTCTGGCCTGAAAAACAGGAGGCATTGGCTGTGGAAGCAAGGTGGGAGACAGGGGTGCTTTCTGGGGACTAGCCACCCCCACCCACAAGGCAAGCAGCAGAGCGTAAAAACACTCCCAGAGCTGCTCCAGGACAAGGCAGGCAGGTCCCAGCAGTCTGCTTATTGTATCTGCTTATTGTATACAATCTGCTTATTGTATCAGTCTCACTCCCTGCCACCCCAAAGGCTCCCTTGGACCCTGCCCCTTCCCGGTTGCCCCACATACCTGGGAGAGGCATGGGGGCCAGGAGCCGAGCCTCCGACTGCACCACGTTCCTGTTGCAGAGGAAGATGAGGCGGCGGAAGTAGCAGGTGCCGTCCCCCTTCACATCCTCCACGACATACTCCCCACTCAGGGAGCTGGTGTCACGGTGCTGCACCACCCGCACCCCGATGTCCCCTCCCACGGACAGGAAGGGCACCTGCAGCAAGGACAGGGACTGGCATGAGGAAGCAAAGGCTACAGGAACAGACCCTGGCACTCCTGCTGTCCTGCCCATGGCTAAAGAGCCAGGACGAAGTAGACACAGTGCAGGAGCAATGGGATGTGCTGTAGGCAGCCACAGGGGAGCTGGGAACCAGTGTGTGGGACACCAGCTTCCCTCCCATATGCGTGTTGGGGTACAGGAAGCAAACACCCCAAAGACTTCTTGCAAGAGCTTGGGTTTGGAGAGTTGGGGCAAGAAGAAGACAAAGGATGGAAGTTAAAGCCAGTATTAAGGAGAGACTGGATGCTCTCAGGGTTTCAGGATGCCTGGTTTTCCTGGGATGCTGGGTTTTGGAGGGCAAGGATTTCACACCAACTCCTGCCATGCAGGCACCTCAAATCCCGCCTCCAAGCAAAGGCAGCCAGCTGGAGGGAAAACTGAGAGGAGCTACACCTGAGGCCAATCTCCTCCCCACCAAGGCTGTCAGCTCATGCACTGCAGCTTGGTCTCCCTTGGCAAACAGGGATTTGCTGCTGGCAGAGAGCCAGCAAGGCCCTGGTTTTGGGGAAGCCAAGCGAGGGTGCCAGGCGGTGGGGCTCACCTGCTGCCGGGCAGGGAGGCCCGGCGGGGCCAGCTCCATCACCTTCCCTGACAGCTCCTCCTGGATGCCAGCCATACCCTCGTAGTGCTGCTCCCTGTGCAGGGCCACAGTGACCAGGCGCCTGAAGCCCGCGCTGGCCGCCAGCTGCCTCCGCCCTTCCTCTGTCCCAAAGAGCCACTCGGTTTCTCTGCCCTGTGGGACTGCAGAAGAGGCTGCCATCAGCCTGGGCCAGTTCTAGTCCCCAGGCGACTGCCCTCGCCTCCAAGAGAGGGAATGGTAAGACATCACAAGGCAGTACCACTGCATGCCTAGAGCTGTGCTCTGCAACCGTCAGCAGAGCCAGGACCATCCCTGTTTTGGGCAGGCTCATGCAGGAGGCTGGAAAAGCCACGTCTCACAAGAAGGGGGTGTCCAACAGCCTCATGACCCATCTCCAGGCTGTGCTACGCCCCAACTTTGCAGGTCCGCAGGCAGGGAACAATGTTGCTGGCAAAGCCTGACATGACTCTGCAAGGTGCAAGAGCAAAGCACAGCCCCGAGCGGCCTGGCCCTGGAAAGTCAGGATACCCACACAGACCAGCAAAACCTCTCTGGCTGTGACCGCTGCGCTTGGGCTTTACACAGTGATGTGCTATGGCAGCTGTCACCAGCATCAAGGCAGGAATCACTAACTAGGAGACAAGGCAGGCAGTGTCCTTCTGCTGCCAGACGGGCATCCACTCAGCCAGCAAGCTGAGTGCCAGATCTCTGCTTGCACCACCAGGCCAACACACATCCCACCACAAAGCCAGGATTAAAACATCAACTGCACCCTGCACAGGCAGGTTATTCCCCTCTCCAGCCCCAGTTTCAGCAGGGCCAGGACTGCTGGTCATTTTGCAGCTCCTGGCCAGTGCACCATCTCATTGCAGGCATGAGAGGCTGTACTCACTGATGAAGATGGCAAAGTGATTGTCCCGGGATGATTTCACCAAGGGGCTGTCAACCACATGCAGCGTGTAGCGAGGCTTCCCGCTCTCTTTGTCACATAGGTCCAGAGAAACCTGCTCCCCACAGGGAGTTTTGCTCAGCTGGCTGCAGAGCAGGGCGTAATGCTGCCTGTCCTTCACCGCCGCCACCAGCTGCTCCGCGCTCTCCACCCGCATCGGCTTGTCCTGCTCCTCAGGGCAGATCTCCAGGATCTGCAATGCTGAGCCAGGGATCTTCCTGAACTTTGTCATGACGTAGACAAAGACTGGTAGGACAAACTGCTGCTTGTCCCCGGTGCCAGCCACCTGATGGACACGCACAACCCAGTCTTCCTGGGAGAAGTATTCCACTGCTTTCTTCAGCACATGGGCTTGAGCCAAAGAGACGCAGAGGTAGCGCCCTCCTACCTGCAGGACTCGACTGATCTCAGCAAACATCTTGTCCACCTTGGCTAGAGTGGCCTCCTCTTCGTTGATGAGGATGGCATCCAACGTGCCTTTGTCCAGCACCACCTGGAAGTGGGCATCAGGGAAGTCCATCTGAAGCATGTCCATCAGCAGGTAGCGCATCTTCGGCCTCTTGCTCCCGCTCCGCTCTTGCATTTGTCGGATCACTGCATCACTGATGTCGATGTTTACGATGTCCTCGCACATCCCCATGTCATACATCTGCTCGCTCAGCTCCGAGTTCCCACAGCCCACCACCAGAACCTGGGGAGCAGCACAAGAGCAGCGTGATAGGGAGAACACCCTGGAAACATGCCATAAAGTGTTTTACAACTAAATATCAGCCACGGCCACCAGCCCTCTGTGACAACCACACCCACAGCACCCGCAATCCCCCTTCTCCATGGCCCTGAGACAACATTTCCATATGGAAGAGTCACACGGGTGCAGAAGCGACGCATCTGCTGCGCCTCGGAGATGATCTGGGTGCTGGGACCCCCACAGCTCCCCATGCCAGTGCAGCTTCTGGGTCTCTCCTGTTCTCTCACTGTGGCACCCCGGGACGCGGCGGCACCGGGCTCGGCCGATCGACGGGGGCACCAGCGGGGGCTCACCTTGTCACGGGGCCGGACGTACTTCTGCAGGACGGGGCAGAGTTCCGGGAAGGCCCCGTACCACTCGAAGGGGCGCTTCCCCCGCTGCCGGAAGAACCGCTCCCAGTAGCGGGCTGATCCGAACTCCCCGGGGCTCCGGGGCAGCAGCTCCATGGCCGCGCTCGGCGCCGCCGCCGCCACACGTGTCCCGCCTCGCCGCGCTCTGACCGCTTCCGGCTGCGCTGCGCACCCATTGGGCACAGCGGGCCCGCAGCCCATTGGCTGCCTCTCCCCTGGCCGCTTCCCATTGGCTGCCTCTCCCCTGGCCGCTTCCCATTGGCTGCCTCTCCCCTGGCCGCTTCCCATTGGCTAGCCGCTCCAGGCCGCGCCCCCAAGAGCGGGTGGAGCTGGGCCCGCGGGAGGTGGGGGAGGCCCCGGGAGCCGGGGGTGCTGCCACCGCAGGCGTACGTGCAGCCCCAGCACTCGGCGTCGTCGTGGCCTCCCTGCTTTCCCCAGGCACAAAGGGCGGCAGGGAACACCCCGGCCGGAGCCGGGGCACAAGCCACCCCTGCGGCACAAGCGTTGCAGCTTAAATAATCCAGACCTGCTGGGCTCTGTAGCACTTCTGAAGCAACAAAACAGGGCGGGAGGAAAAAGGTACCAGTGGCTTCAAAAAGAACAGCTTTAATGGCAGCCCACAGCGGAGCAGAGCTCTCCCAGGGCTGTGACACGGACAGCGCAGGGTGCCGGCAGCCCGGGGAGGCTAGCTGGGACCAGGGTGGGGGTCTGTCGAGTTGCTCTGGAGAAAGAAGGCAGAGAGCTCACTCAGCGCTCTGTAACGGTGCGAGATGGAGTTCTTCACTGCCTTGGGCAGTTCGGCGTAGCTGGAAGGGAGAGAAACCACAAGCCTCAGCAGTAGAGATGCTACAGCATGCATCCCCCACAGTCACCAAGAGCACCCCTTCTGCTCACCATCACTCAGCTCAACTCCAGCGGGTCATCTGCAGTGACACTGTGGCAAAGCCAACAACCCCCGTCCTGATCCAGGCATTCTCCGTAACCCACCACATTCAGATCCAGGAGGGAGTTTTCTCCCTGCCACCCTCCCTTGTAAGCAGGTTCTCCTCGCCGCACAAACTCTACCCTGGGTTTTCTGATGTAAAGAGCTGTAAATAAGACACTACTTACGTCTGGTTGTAGCCATCTGGCTGAAAGCAGGGATCCCAGCCAAAATCTCGAGGGCCTCTGGGTTCCACTATCAGCCCCTGTCACAAGAAAGCAAAAAAGCCCCGTCAGCCATGTTTTCACAGCACTTCCCTTGCAGTCACATTTCAAACACAGACTGAAGAGCTACATGCAGCCATCCCTCATGCCGCAGTGGCCACCACAGGCTCACTGCACGGTGCTGCCCTCCTGCCCAGCACCTCCCTGGGATGCGACTAAAATTAGCAGCCCCAAACTCAGTGCTCCATCATGCTGCTCTATGTTGACAGCACCTTTACCCCCACACACAATTAACAAAGCTAACAGCTGCACTCAAATATAACCCTGCCAGAGGGAGACATGGGGGCTGAAGAGACCGAGGTAGCACACAGTGTTCAGTGCATGCAGCTGGGCAAAAAGGCTGCAGTGTTCAGCACCAACTGCATCCTCCCTCAGCCTGTTCTCAACACAGAGAAGCTCCAAGGGCATTCAGTGACCCAGGGGCCACTAAAGTTGTGCAAACGCTGTTACAAAAATCACATTACAGCCCTCCTCCCTCAGTGTGTTTCCCAGGCACACCACCTACATGAGTCTGGCCTTTGAACAGCTTCACTGGCTCCTCTGGGTTTCCAGTACTGAATGCAAAGGTACAGAGAGCGTAGGCAGATTTGTCCTCAAACCCAGCCAGCAGCTTGTACAGGCCTGAGCGACACAGAAAGGATCCCAGCATTACTGCCTTTCCCTCGGAGAACAACACACCCACCTAGAGACGGATCGAGGAGTGTTCCATGTTCACATCCACGAGGAAGAGGAAGAACTCCTGAAGGTGGCAAAGCTCAGACACAAGGATGCTCTTGGCTGGGTCCCTCATACGATTGAAACCAGGGCCTCAGATCCAGCACAGCATGAGCTGCCGGGCCCCGCTATTAACTTGGTAGCAGAAGCAAACAAGTGTGCAGCACCGGAGAGGACTACAGCCCACTCTGAATTAGCATGAATAACGCTCATGCTCATGACACCAGTGTGAGGTTTGCAGTCACACTGTTAATATGCACTCACTGCATGCCAGGGGAGGTGGGCATTGGTGGAGGGGGCGCTTGCACAGAAACCAAAGGGAGCAGCAGGAACAAGAAGTTCCCACAAGCCCTGCCACCAGCCTGCAGAAGCAGGAGTCTGGAAATCTAGGGATGATGCTGAGGCTATCAGGGTAAACAACATCCCATGAAGGGCACAGAACAGGCTCAAGGAGAGAACGCGAAGGGACAGAGCTGGACAGATGGGAAAGGAGCCAGCTATGAAATGGGCAGCACAGTGGGCAAGCACATTCAGCAGAACCCAGCAAAGGAAGGGATCCATTTCATTTGGAAAGGACTGAGTTACATGCAGAGCAGGAACAGGGAGGCAGCACCTTCTGGTTTGAGTTTTTCCAGGAACCATTTTCTGGAGGGGAAGAACAGAGGAAAAATGACATTGTTGCTTACACTTTCACAGTCCTTTGAACCCCTCTTAAATTTGCTGTCAAATCACCTTGTTCTGGACTATTTACCAATAATAACAGACTTAGCTCTTAAACTAAATGGGACACAATGAAAACAGCAGCAGGGTATTTAATTTATCGCAGTACTGATGACTATGTAAATAACCCAGTTCTCACTCATGAGTGCCGACATGCCAAAATACCTTTCTCAACTCAACCTGTGCACATCTTACAGCCAGTTCTAGCACCACCTTCCCCATATAAAGTTTTTATGTCTCTGCTTAGCTCAGCAGAGAGTTTGGAAGAATTAATCACACCAAGTTCATTCCAGGAGCTAAGGCAGTATTTTATTAGAGGAGTTACACTGTAATGTAATAACCTTGTTATCTGCTGGATTAAAGCAGTCCCTATGAGAACCTATAGGACACTGATCCCAGAGTCTTGCTGAAATGCACAGAGCCTGCTGTGCGGCCAGGTTCCCGAGCTGGCTACAAGAGCCAGCACTGTAGATCAGGAGACAGCGCCAACAGCTCAGGTCTGTATCTCTCATCCTGCATCGTGATTTACAGCAGGGCTCACAGAGTTAAGTCCAGCCCTTGGGGTACAGGATGAAGCTGAGGACACAGAGTGGTAATCACCTCCCTGACCCTATTGCTCCTGGCACGCAGAGAACCCCCGTGAAGCACACCCTGCCAGACTGTGCTCCTAACTCCAGAATACAAAAGGTGAAGCAACCTCTCTCCTACTTACATGTAGGGTCCTGGAAGCCCCCCAAGGGCATTGAAGCACAAGCAGGTATCCTCTACTATAACAGGTCCCTGAACCTACAGTGAAAGCCCAAGAGATAGAAGCATTAGATCTAGAGGAAGGCCCTGCCTCTAAACCATTTTCTTGTTCAATCCTATTCTCACATTTCCACAATAACAAGGACGTCACAAAAAATCACCAGCCCTTAGAGCTCTTCACCTCAAAGGCAATCCACACCAGACAGACACAATCAAAACCATGCTTTCCCCAGACAGGCCAGAGTAGCTGAACAACAGTAGGGGGAAATGTCACATGGAAAAAAACTAGCAGAGCTGAACAACCCCCTGCCCTCCTGAGGGACAGGAATGGTGGGACAAGGAAAAGGAAAGCCTGTGTCCTGAAGGCATGCCTGCATTTCCCTTCAGTCCCAACCCTCACTTGGTTCTTTTAAGACACCCATCCCAGAGATCACTCCAGAAGTTGATCCATCAGAAGCTCCAGCTGACAGAAAACTCTGTGCCTCACAGCTTCCGGGGCTGAACTGAAGGCACTGCCATGTTGTCCTGCTGCTCAAAACCACAGGAGGCCGGAGGAGCAGCAGCAGGACTGCCAAAACACTGTCACCAGCGAGAACTCACCATCACCCAGCGTAGGCCAGAAACGTTACCATGTAATATAGTTTTAGTTTTGCAACTATATTGTTTGTTTCAGTGTATCACTGCAGAGAGACTGCTAACCAATCCTAGTTGTGTAATTTCATGCTAAGACAGAAAGAGTCATTTAAAACTTATAATCCCCGAGGAGACTGTACAGTAGCTGAGGAGACCATTGTATAGGTAACTAATTAAACAAACTTGGACTCTCCGTATAAGGGAAGTAAATTAAGGTTCAGTGATTGTTCAGCTGTAACAATAGGGTCGACTATTGTTTGAGACCCCTTAGGAGACTGAGAGATACATGTAAGGAGCATGCAGGATGCTTAATTAACATAGTACTGCCTATTGAATAAAGATATACGATTTCCCCAAGAAATGTAATACATAAACATAAGGGTGGACTGTACCATTTTGTTTGAATGAAACATACGGCATGCATGTTTAGGTGGCACATGCACAGGTGCCCATGCATCCAGCACTGCAATAAAGAATGCCTGCTTCTTAATGCTACATTGCTGTTAAGGAGTTTTCTCATTCCCCATTTTGGTGACAGAAACAGCCAGGCAACGGAAGTGCAGCCAGGCCAGGCCAGGCCAGGCCCAGATGTGCCCTTGATTCCCCTCATGGCCCCAGGGACCCCAGCCGCCCCCCACCCCAGGCCAGATGTGCCCCTGACTCCCCTCAAGGCCCCAGGGACCCCAGCTGCCCCCCACCCCAGGCCAGATGTACCCCGACACCCCCAGGGTCCCCAGCCGCCCCCCAGGCCAGGCCAACTGTACCCCTGACCGTCCCCCGGGACCCCGTCCCCCCCCGCAGCAAGGGGGAAGGAGAAAGCGAGCGACCTGCCGGGCAGCTTCGCGACACTTCTGCACGGAGATCTCATCCGGCTCCCCCTGGTACTCCGGCACTGGGGACAGAGAGGCCGGCACTGAGGAGGCGACCGGCCCCGCCGCGCCGCCGCGTCCCCCCGGGCCCCGCCGCCAACTCACGGTCCAGCTTCTTCGCCACAAGCGTGTAGGGAGAGGAGTCCCCGAGGATCTGCGTGACCTGCGGGGGGAGAAGGGAGGGAAACCCGCCCGTCAGGGCCAGACCCCAGACCCCGGCTTCGGCAGCCGCCGCCAGGCAGCCGCCCCGCTCCCACCTCCTCCAGCTTCTTGGCGTTGCCGGTGACAAACACCACGCTCCGCCGGGCCGGCGCCGCCATCTTGACCCCGCGCCTACGCGCCCAGCCGCCAACCAACGGCGCCCATTCCCTCGGCGCCCGAGGGGGAGGAGCTTCCGGGCCGCCGGGGGCGGGCACTGGGCCCCGCTCGTGCGCGTGCGCGGCTCCGCCCCGCGCAGCCTCGCGAGAGGCGGGCGGAGGGGGGCGCGGGCCGCCATGTTGGCGGGGCGGCTGGCAGGGCTGCCTGTCCCCGTCGGCCGCGTCCCCGCCACGGGCCGACCCCGCACCGCCTCAGGCGGCCCCTGGCACCGCCGGCGGGCCGGGCCCGGCCGCCTCCCTGTTCAGTTCCCCGACGGCTGGCAGCCGCGGGCGGGGGAACCCCCTCCCTGGTTTCCTTGAAGAGAGATCACACGTAGATGGCGGGAAGTGGGCGGCGGGTGGTGCTCCGGGTTCCGCTGCTGCATTCCCTGACCTCTAGCAAGTCTTTGCGCTTTCTGACAGCAGGTTTCCTCTGGAGGAGCGGCCGAGCTCTGTCGAACTGAAGGTAGATGCGGGACCAGCTGGCGGCTGTAGCAAAAACTGGACTGGGGAGCCAAGAGGTGGGCCCTGCTGCCGGTATGGAGCCCGAGGGGAACGGGTCAGGGACGCCCAGTGCTTCACTGCAAAGGAGCAGGGTCCTGGGAGCTCTCCCACCATCGTACCCAGGCCCCCTCCAACCCCCCTAGAAGCTCGTTTTGCAGCGGGCCCCCCCGGGGGGAAGCTTCCCCTCTGGTCTGGCCAGGTCCCAGAGCTGGGAGAGGAGAGTCCTCTCCACCTGCGGCAGAGCCGCAGCCCTCCATCCGGCCCTGCAGTCCCCATGCCCTCAGGCGTGGGGACCCAGGGGTCTCACCACGTGGGTCACACCAGCAAACCTCAGAGGAGGAACCAGCCCTGCAGGAGGAACACACAACTCCAGCCAAAACATGCCGTTCCCTGTAAAAAAGCGATCATGTGGAAAACAGCAGCTAACGAAGAGGTCTGTCTTGCGCACAAAGAGGGAATGAATAAAACAGACCCTATGCTTGGGTGAAGGAATTGTTTTTGCTGTAAAATGTCCTTCATAACATCTTCTAAGTGAAAACTGACCCCAAAGCATGTGGATGCTGGAAAAAACAACCCTTTCCACTCATTACAGTTCTCCCAGCCAGCAGTCCAGGGTGGGACAGTACAGGCTGCAATATAAAGACCATGGTATCTCAAAGGAACATTAGGAGGACTGCTCTGTAACATACCTGAGACCAGACATTTAATGGCCTTTTCAGCCTTGAAAGCTATTAAAACTTGCTCAATAAATTGTTACTGTGAAGTTACTGACCAGGACTGTTGATTTGCTGCTGGTGGTGCCTCTCGGAACAACCCCTGGCATTGAGGGATTTGAACCTAAAACTGATTAACACCTAATTCTGGCAACTCAGGGAAGCATACTGAAGGCTTTGGCAGCTTTCCCTGCCCTGCATCTCGAGTACAACTGCCTGCATCCCAGCATCCTGGAACATGCTGCAAAAGGACTCCAGCAAAGCTGTCAGGGAAAGCCAGCTTTCCCAGGGAAGGAGGCTGCTGCCTGTGGTTGGCTGCCAGGGGTGGGCCTGGTCCAGTCCCACTGGTCCCAAAGGATGAGCCTGTGGTAGCAGGCAGGCACAGGACACAAAACAATTCAGGGTCAGGGGTGCTAACCTTGTCACCTTGTTTTATATGCTGCTGGGATGGTGTTAGCAACAGCACTTGGGGTGGTACACCAGTGCCCACACAGAGAGGAGTTCATTGCTACCTGGAAACCCTTCCTAAGGACATGCTGCTGACAGATCTGCTGAACCCAGCAAGGACAGGACTCAGGAGGGTGTAACAGCAGCTTCCAGATTTGGCAGCTATAAGCAGTTCTTTAATACAGTAGGGTTGCTGTGGAGCCTTCATCCTACCAGCACTCATTTCTGAGGCCTTCAGCCCGGCATTAAAGCCAGGCTTTGCCTCTACCAGGCAACTGCGTACCAATTTCTCAGGCTCAGATCCAGTGCCAGCAGGGATTTGAAGTCCTCGTGCACTCCTGCGGCACCCAAGGTTTTGTGGGTGGTGGCAGCAGCAGCAAAGGCAAGACGGGGCTGGGAGAGAAAGCCAGAGGTAGCGGCAGCCCTCTCCAGCAGCAGAGGTAAAGCCTGCCCTAGGCAGGCAGACCAGAGCAGGCACAGCACAGCTGTTACACAGGCTCACAGTGCTGTTAACTCACTTTCCAGCTGGCAGAACAAGTACCCAATAGCTCAGCCAGACCTGCAGTCCCCCTGAAGACAGTGCCTCTGCATCCACCTGCTTGATCCCTGGCAGGTGAAAAAAGGACCAGAGGCACAGGCAAGATGATTTTTGTCCTTTCTGCTGGGTGCATGCTCTTAAAAAACAGGGTATACTTCAGGACAAAACCCCCAGCTTGGCTTTCTGGTTCCCACCTGGAGAGGCCAGGGCCCACAGAGGGGAAAAGCCCTGTTTATATTCCAGCTGGGCAAGCAGGGTTTGTAATCACATCCAACGCTCTAGCCTGCTGTGCTCACTTTTAATCCCCTTCTCTGCATGAGGCAGGACCACCGCTCAGGTGGAAACTGTACAAGGTCCCAGGGGCAGGTTCAGAAGAGGAAGCTGGAATGTGGCACTGGGAATTCTCTGGGGCACTGTTTCCCCCTCTCCAACATTAATTCAGACACAAGCTAAGCAGGACAATGCTGTTCTCATCAGAAGAGACAGCAGAAAGAGAAGCAGGAGAGCCTGATCTCAGCTCAGCTGAAGTCCCAGGCTCAGGGTTGGAAGGAAAAAGGGTCCCAAAAATAAAGGGCAGACAGAAGTGCCACCAACACCTGAGACCAAGGTTGGAGACAGCCAAAACACAGCAATCCCACCCATGGATGGAGGAACTCAGCTCACATTTAATCCAGCATAGGGGCCCCTACACCTCCCCAAGCACCCCAGTGCCTGTGTCTGGGAACAAACCCCACCCCACCAGATCACAGGGAAGCAAAACAGGCTGGCATTCGGGACGGCAACCACCACATCAAGGGGAAAGGCTGTGAATACGAACTGGGCTTGCTCACCATGGCCTGGTTTCAGGAGAGTTGCCGTCTTCCTGCTGTGTCTTATATAGCATCAGGCTAATAGCTGGGCTTTATACACACTTCTTGCTTTTCATTATGAAAACACTGGAATGGCCATTTCCTAGGGACTCCCAGCAGTGGAGAGCCATGAATGTCCTCCAAAACTTTATGAAGACGTGCAGGAACTCCACATGTACAGTCAAAAATAGGTTTACTGGAATGTCTTTAGTCACAGCTGTAAGCAGCAATACTGAAAACACTGAGCTTGTGCATTCCCATGGCAGAACCAGGAAGTCTTCTGGATTGTAAAACCTAATTATTTCTTCCCTCCCCCCCCCCTTTTTTTTTTTTTGAACAAGAGAGAAACAACACCCTTGCAGTTCTCCACAGAAGGATCAGTTCCCTGTAACATAATGGCATGTTTCTCTTCAGACATTTTTCCTCTCCTTCACTCTGACAGGAGGACAGAGTCCCCTCTGCCTTCCACAGCAGGGAACTGCTGAAACAGTATTATTATTAATATTGCAACTCAACCATATATACAGATAGACCATAGCAGCAAGTAGACAGCTCCAAACCAGAGACTGAGAATTCCACAAAACAGGCGGTTTGGGAACTGAATCTTCTGTTATAAAAAAGTCTGACAGCAGGAGCAGGTACTCGACCAAAAACAAGGGTCATTTGGCAGTTCTTAAAATGCTCTGTTAGAACTGGCTACTTGCCGCCGCCTCCTCGCTCCTTGGAGAAAAACAACTTCAAAGTTATATACAGATATCTCACTTAAATTACACAGCAGTTTGGTTATCCCAGAGCCAGCTCCACCGAAGCCTCCAGCTGCCTTGTCAGGTGTGGTATTTCAGGACTATGGGTACTGGAAAACACAAAGAAACAAGCTGTCAGCCACACACCTTTGTGTGCAACTCCCATCCCTGCCGGAGTGATCCCCCCACCACCATCTCTGTAGTGACAAACACCAAGCAGCTGCGAGGGAAAGCGTGTTTCTAAGCTCAGGCTAATGCAATCTGCTCCCTGCACACAAGCTAGACAACATTTCCTGCCACCTTCATCTCCTTCCAGCTTCCCAAAATTAAACCAGATGGGATTTTCCATCAGTCTGTCTCTCAAACGCTCCCACCCCGCTGCCAGCTCTGCCTCTCCCACTGCAGGCTGTGTATCAACAGGACAACAGGCCACAAGGGTTTTGCTGGAGTAACAATAACAAGAACAGTTACAGAGCTGCCCCTGGCTACGGTCAGCGGGATGAAAACCCTCCAGACCCGGCCATACAGTAAAGCTGCTTGGATCCCCGGAGCACGCCATTCTGCAGGCAGAGGGCCAAATTACTTCTGCCTGGAAGAAACATGCTCTGGCCATTATTACCTGTTGGTAGGAAAAGCAGTGACATCTCTGCTCTGGGGAGCTCCAGAGACTACGAAGGGCAGAAGGCAGGGGAAGAGACCGACAGCAAAGCCACAACAGCTACTTGCTGAAAATTAAGCAGCCCTGCAGCTTTGGGGAGGAGCATTTGCAGGGAGCAGGCCATTGCAAGACGGTTGCTACATGTGGAGAAGCCTTTGGAAGATGCTGCTCTGGTCTGAAACTCATCCATTTACTCCCACCAGCCTCAACATCAGTCAGTGCCAACCCTGGATCAATACAATGTTGGTAGGGCAATGTTGGCTTTCTTTGACCACAGCCAGCAGGACCTGATTTGAGCCTGCTCCCCTGCGTGCAGGTTTAAGCCTTGCAGAAGAGGAGCGCAGAGTGGTCTACAGGCACCACTTATGGTGGCTTAAGGCAGAACAGGGCCTGATGGGAGTGGCTTGGGTGCTCTCCTCCAGGGACAACAGCACCACAACGTAACTCACAGCGTGGAGTACCACTACTATTTCGGTGCCAGATGTGGCTGGGGTGACCTGGAGCTACTCACCAATGATCACAAGCAGGAGAATGACTGCCACCAGCGCTATGATCGCCTTCATCTGCAAGAGGAGCAAAGACGCACATTACCCAGGGTGATATGTGCAGCTGCTTTGACCTGGAAGGAGGTCATTGCCTTCCAGCATCTTTTCAGCCAGAAAGCAGAGCTTCTCCATCCCCTCCCAGGCGCAGGCAGGTAACCACCCTTCCACAAACCCACCCCTGCCTATTCCTGTTCTGGCTCACCTTGCAGCCTCGCCACCACATCTGTCTCCGAAGCTGCTTGGCTCTGTTGCTAAAAGCTGTTGCATTGTCTGATAAACTTTCTGTTAAAGGAAAGAAAAGAGGCGATTCAGCAGCACACGCAGTCAGAGCATCCACTCATTCTACTAACTCCACTCAGTTTAAAGCAATAAATTCAGCCTTAGGGGAAAAGACCCAACCACAACGTGATTCACCAAAGCCACAGCAGACGCCAACATGACGCCCTTAGCTAGAGCACACACAGACCTGCAGAGTCCCACTGAGCCCCCTTTGTACTGGCTGCCCTCTGAGGACAGGAATTTGCTCTGCAAGCCAGCAGACAGCCGAGGTGCTTGGGGCTGTTGGGAGACAGACCAATCTACCTTCAAGGACCAAGATCTCAGCACCCAAATGTCTCCAAACTAATGCCTCTGCACAGAGCGACAGAAGGCAAAGGTGGAAAGAGGAAAATGTTGGCAGAAAGTCAGATTTGCAGCCCAAGGCTGGGAAACAGCACTCCCAGGAAGGACAGAAATACAAGCCCAGGTCTGTCATTAGGCACTTTCTGAACTGAAACCAGGTAACCCAGCCCAGCAACAGGAAAGAGACATGGGGAACAGGCCAGCAGAGCTGCATTTAGCATCGCACCTGATTTATCCTGCAGGTCATCCAGCCGCTCGCCTCTTTCAATCACCTTCGTGATGTTCTCCTGCATAACATCGATGACTTCGTCCACCTGGTTCTGGACACTAGAGTAGAACAAAGGCAGCATGAGGAGCAGAAGCGAGCACCACCAGCTGTGCATCGCAGCGCTGGCCCTTGCTCATAGCTGGCCGGGCTGGTGGGAGCTGAGAGCTCACCGACAAAAATCATAAGGGGACAACAGCGGAAGAAAGTTGATATGATGCAGAGAAAGCTAGAGGCACGGCATTGCCTGTGGTGGCTCTCTGGTGATCCCAGGAAGGGCGAGGGAACACAAGGAGCTCAAAGAGAGCACTGGGAAGTCAGCAGAAGCGGGGCACTCACCATAATGCTTTTAACACAAAAATGCATGGAGAAAAGGCACTAATTGCCGTTGGTGGGCACCTCTGCTGTAGAAGAGCTCACAAAGGGGGAAAAAATTATATAAAATCTGCACCTTTATCTTTCCAGATTTCACAGAACCTTGCACTGCACCTTTGCTAAATAACTTGGGGTGAAATCAAAGCAAGGTGCGCTCCCCCCCCCCGGGAACAGAGTTGTTAAATGAAACCCACTCTGCCAGGGACATCAAGAGGACAGTAAAGAAATGGCTGATATGAACTAAACCAAGTTATTATAATCCATCTTCTCATAGGTTACGCAACTCTGTGGGTAGGTGCTTCAGTTAACAGTAGCCTAAATCACACCCGCAGGGTTATTATAAATGCATTTATTCACTCCATAAAAAAGCCACATTGGTAAGAGAGAAAAATTCTCCTGGTGGAAAAATACTGCTACGTTCTGGTTTGTATTTTGGAGCTAATACATTTTTCTTTTCCAGGAGATAGAAACAAGAAATTTCTTGGGGCCCGAGGGAGACAATACATTGCTTGAGACATACCGTTCCCAGAAAGTAAATGGCAACAGCAACGTCTTGAAGGCAACGCTACACACAGGGCAACAAAACAGAAATAGCTCCAAGCAGCTCTCTCTGCATAAGTCTTAGGTTTGACAGCTTAAGTTGCCTTGAATAAAAATGTCCAAGCACTGTAAACATACCAAAATGCATCCAGCATTTGCTAAATGTGCAGCTCAAACAGGCCACTTCAGAAGCTCTCCATGTTACCAGAAATGCACACCTCCTATTAACACTGCAGCACTGGTGTCCCCAAGGGGAAGGAGTGCCAACACCTCATCTTTAGCGCCTGCTTAGCACCCACACTGTCCTGCTCCCCAAATTACCCAGTCACATCATCTTCCTCTTTAGCCCCACACAAAACCTTCTCCTCCCCACTCACAGATGCAAAAGCTCAAAGATGTTGTTTGCCAAATTGGGGTTTTCACCAAGGTGGCTCATCAGAGAGCTCTGAAGCAGCACCAGACCCAGCTCCACCTCTTCAAGAGCCATCATCCAGCACCTGAGCTCAGAGCGCTTGGTTTGATGAGGACACCACATCCTCCACCATGGCCCAGGAAACCAGGGCCAAGAGAGACTCAGAGCAACTTGCCCAAGGCCAGTCAATGGGGTGCTGCAGAACCAGGAACAGGGCTTTGCCCTAGACACCATGCCTCTAATTAGAGACATAGGTCCACATTGACCAATTTCTCCTGTCTCCCTACCAGCTACGTGCCTCTCACCAAGTAGACACTTGTGCCGAGACGCACGCATGAGAAGCAGCAGCAACAAGCAGTAGTCGTTGCAATGGAAAAGCACATGCCTTGCTCACATTTACGTGTTATTCCAAAAACGGGCAAGTCATTAAAAGAAAAGGCTTTTTCCCCCAAAAAAAGCTATAGAAAGAGCTCCAGATGTTCGAATATGAAGGTGCTTCCCAGCTTAGCATTTCGGGTCAGGCTCTGTAGCTTCCAGAGCTAAACCAGCCAGGCAATCCCTCTGAAGCCAATTTCTGACTCAATGGCCCTCACATGGCACATGCTGGACTCCAGCAGTGCACGTAAAAACTTGCTTTATTTAGGACGCCACAAGAAAGAAACCTGCCTTCCCTGTGCTGCATGGCAGAGTCTGTAGGAAAAGCATCTCTCTGAACCCACCTACACCATGCAGTGGCAGCTCCTACCTTCCACATCGATGGCAGCCACCTGCCAGGAGTTAATCTGGAGGCAAAAGGTATAGATCCCCAAACACACCTCAGCAGGAACCTGCCCTGTGCCCGCGAGCCTGTTCTGACCTCCCATTCGTTTTACAAGGTACGAGGCAAGTGGCAGAGGTGCCACCCTTGGGAAAGCGCAGCAGGTGGCACTGAGGACGCAGGCAGGCGCTGCCTGGGAAACACCTGCAGCAAAGCATCCACCCCGTGCCGGACACGCGCAGCCCCTTCCTTGGGGCAGTGGGTGAGGCTGTGAGGAGGCAGCATGCCCTGCAAGGGGTTTTCCCTACCTCGGTGCCACAGACAAGTCCCAGCTCAGGGCTGCCAGCAATGCTGCTATCGCTTCGGGCGAGAAAGGAAAAGCAGAAACATCTGCTATCCCAGATGAGCCAACTTGGCAAAAACTCCACGGCCTTAAACATGAGTTTTACAGGCAGAAGACTACATTTACAGTATGTAAATGTTTCTAAAATCATTTACTGGCTTCAAAATAAAGAGATTTCCTCCCACAACAGATTTGTAACCATGCTATCTTGGTACAACCGGCAAGCGGGAGCACACAAGGTTACAACACATCTAGGAATGTGCAGCGCAACGCAGCGCCACCCATACCTGCCAGTACAGGTCAGAGCCTGGGGAGATGCTGCTGCAGTCCCAGGGCATCCCAAAGCGTTTGAGACAAAGTGGGCAGATAAGTAACTTCAGGCTGCTTTGCTGCATACCAGCATTTGGAAGAGACCTATGGAGCACAGACCCCTACTGCCCAAGCTGCATCTCAGCATCCCACCTCTTTTCACTTGAGTGGCCGACAAAACACTGCGTACCTTTGCTACTTGCCCATAGCCTGGGTGCGCTGTTAGCTGCCCCCAAGAGAACAGAACGTTTCACAGACGGAGAATGGAGGCACAGAGAAATCAAGGCTTGAACTCTCACGAATGTTGAGATGTTTAACTCCCATGAAACACAGACACATTTGAGCAACCCGATACCTTTTGGTATCTGATGTAAAAAGAGAACCCTGGGGGAAAAAAAAACAAAACCCAGGAAGAGACCAAGACAGGGAATGAAACTTTGATCTCCACACAGTGCCTTAACCAGACCTTAAGCCAGTCCTTGCTTTCTGCTCTTTCCCCTCCATCACTTCTGCAAGAGATGCCTCTCCAGGAGGGGGCTGAAAGATGCCCAGCCTATGCATCAGCCCTGCAGTTTCAGAACAAATTGAAAAATTCCCACTCATTTGGCACGCTCGAGGTTGGAAACTCAAGTTGTATCAAGAAGAAAATATTTTCTTGTTTTATTTGGCAAGAGAGAATGAATCCTCTAATACGAAGCGTATTTCCTG
The DNA here is from genome assembly GCF_015220075.1 of Falco rusticolus. Taxonomy (NCBI): domain Eukaryota; kingdom Metazoa; phylum Chordata; class Aves; order Falconiformes; family Falconidae; genus Falco; species Falco rusticolus. The sequence goes on from NC_051197.1 coordinate 26,952,534, forward strand.
TTAGGGAGCTATTGGCTTTTGACCCATACATTTCATGTGCTTCACTCCTGCCAGATTTCCAAGAGAAATAAAGTTTAATAAATACCTGCCAGGAAAGGCAACAAGACAAAAACATAAAATATGTCTCCCATGAACCTCCTTCTTACTAATTACTGCAAACATGATGCTTATAACAAGGACAAGCATACACTGTCAAAGCAACAACAAGACACCCAACGGTGCTCAGCTTGGTTTAGAGTCCTCTTTTCTTGTGCTTTGCCAGGTCCAGAGGAATAAGCCTTTCCATTTTGGCCACGCTGGGTTAGCTACCGAAAACTCCCTGGGCTGGTCACGGTGTTGGGCCAACAACACTACTGCATTCTTCAGACGCCGTAAACAGGCCGTGCACGCACCATGGGATGTGCTGCTCAAGGCTGCTGCTTGTCTCCAAGCTGGCTGTTTACAGCCAGCATGACACACTTCTATTTTCCACCCCAATGATATTAATAGTGCTGTGTATTTCTGTGAAAATTACAGCCAAACACCCCTCGTTGTGGCAGTAACCCAGGGAAGAGGGAGCAGGACAGAGCACCAAGCCAGATGGACAGTGCAAAGGCAGGAGGCCAGCACAGCACAGTGCTCCCCGAGGCACGGCTCTCTGCAGAGGGGCTGCCTGGCAGAAAGCCCTGCCATACTCAGCAACGGGGTATCAGCACTGAGCCATGCCACAGATCCCTGGGTTTAAGTTGCTGCTTCATCTCACCTGTGAAGAAGACTGCCTCCCTGAAGAATTTCAATCCTTGAAAGGACTATACCCAACAGTGACACCCGACGACACAGCCTTGGTGTCACGTTCAAATGAAAGCCTGGACCACAGCTGAGGTCCACTGCACAACCATCCACCGGCTATGAGCAGCCAGGTCCTGGGAAGCTGCTGTCAACTCTTGCTTTCGAACCATTCCCCAAACCCTCCCCTCCTCGGGATGCAGCTGGGGGCCTGCAGCCAGACAGGGCCACCGGGGCCGAGCCCCAGGGCTGCGGATGCTGGCCACCCTCAGCAGCACAATGGGGGAATCACAGGAACCCAGACACTGGCCCCTAGAGAACCACAGCAGCGTGCTCAGCCCCACAGCCAGCACAAGCAGGAACCCGAGTCCAGCAGCACAGCCACCCGAAAGCAGAAACATCAGCATAAAGGAGATCAAGCAGCAGAGAAAAACGGGGTGATTTTGGTAGTTTTTGAAAAGATGACATGTGATGAAAGGCTCCTGTTCTAACTAAAGGAAACCCAGGTGGAAGACCAACAGCCCACCTTCCACCAAAAAGGCGCTAAGAGCTCTCTGATACACATTCAGGACTTCTCACAGAGTCTGGAAGCAAAGGCAGAGAAGAGAGATCGGCTCTCCCTTACCTGTTCTTAGTAATTTGGGGAAAAAGGATAAAAGCCTGTTAAAAGCTACCTTTCAGCCCCAGCCCACCCCAGGGACTGGGAGGTCTCAGAGGGAGCCTAAGGGACCCCATGTGGCCGCTTAATTACCAGAGGAGCATCCACCCCAACCAAGCAGCTCTTGGGACAAAGGAGCCTGAACTTCCAGATCCACCAAAAGGAAACACAGCACGGAGGGGACCGTGACGCTTCCTCCCACCACTGTTGCTGGCTCCAACTCATTTCTTTCCCCTGTGAGGTTTACAGTGCTCCCCACCATCTCCTTCTGCAGCTGAGCCAGCCTCAAGGGTTTCTGCTGCCAAACTCTCCCACCCTGACCCAAGCCCCTTTCACTGCCAAGGACAACTAGGGAAAGTTTCCAGTCTTGCCCCTCACATTCAACATGTTCCACACCTTTGCGCCCATAAACCCATCACTTTTTCCTCTATCCAATCCTCCATCCAGTTTCCCTTTATGCCTATCTTCACACCTCGTTCCTCCAGCCCCATACAGCTACAGCCCCTCTAGCTTTGCCCAGCTATGCCTCAGCTCTCCAAATGCTCAAATTCCTCCTTAAAATGTCTTTTCCTTACAGTGCTTCAGCAGCAACTAAATCCTCCTTTCCTCCTCTGCTGAAACCAGAGCAAACTGCATCATTACCAGACTGCACCAATCCGTCCAGCACAAGAGCTGGGCTGATCAGAAACGTAATAAGCTCCATGATGACTACATAATGTAAGTGCTTATTAAATAAAGCAATCAACATTGATGAGAGCAGAACACACACACCGTTTTATAACAGATGCTCCAGATACTAGATAGATAATAGCCACTTGCTACCCCAAGGGACATACTGCATTCCAGGTCCACTAGACAGGCAATCTCTGGCAACGGGCAAGCCTCACGTGTGCTGGCTGTTACTCACATCAAACCTATGAACCCAGCAGCTCCTGGGGCAATTCTTTCATTTTTCTTCCCTTTCACAGATGCAGTGGTACCCTCTACTGAAGCCTTGGCTTCCTTCTGCCTGGCCAAGACAGTAGGAAGAGAAGGGCTCCCATTTCCCCCTACCATGCAGGGAAGGCAGAAGACACTCTGTAATTCCTTTCCACCAGAGGATGACAAAGGGGTCGACATCACCCCCCTCCACCTTTTTATGGAGGCAGGACCCCACTTATAAAACCAACTCTTGTACTTCTCATTTACTCCAGATCAGTGTGCCACTGCCCTACAAGGGAGGCTTTACCTACACTGGCTTACTCTAAGGACCAGCGCGCCTCTTCCAACAGCATCCTCACACAGAGACCCCCTGAAAACTCAGGGTGCAGTGACTGACCCACTGCCTCTTGTGTAACCCAAGCCCACTTCGCCCCTCAAGGTAATGTGGCAGGCGGGCACACAAGCAAGCACTGCCTAACGCTGATGTTGGCCATGAGTCATCTCCAAGCTGCTCTGGCCTCTTCCTGGCATGAAAAAAATCCCTAATGAAGAGCAACACTCAGGCTGCACACAAGACAATCCAGTCTGAGTAATGCGCGGTCATCAGTCCCCACACAGATCTCGGTTCTGGCTCTGCAGAGGTCAGCAAAGGAAGCAGCACAACACAAACCAGGGTCTGTGAATATCCCCCTCCTTTTCATTAAGTACCCCCATCGCATCCCTCATAGGAAAGGACAGGACAAACTGGAGCCTAGAACAAGCATCATCCAGGAAATGACTCGATGGGAGAAGGATCCAGAGTGTTCACTCCTCCCTTCTTGCCTTAATACTAATCTTCCTCCAGCTGTAATGGTTTCCTGTTTTCCAGCTGCTTTGACCCCACTGAGTCACTGCTCATCTCCAGGTCACCCACATCAGGTTTTTATCTGGAAGAAGAGGAGGCCAGCGGACCAGCTGCTGCCCAAAAAACATGGTCCTGGTGTGTTCCTGACCACTTGCTTTCTTGAAACACAGAGGAGCAAGTTACAGGACGAAGAAGAAAAAAAGCAACAAAACAATAAAAAATGGTGCTGGCAAAGGTTAAAATTCAGGGTTAATGCTCTAGAAAAAGAGCCTCCTAAAAGCATGGAACAGGTCCTCACCAGACTGCAGCAAGGGCTTTACAAACTTCACAAAGCTCCTGTGATACAGTCCTATCCCTTCGCCTCTGTCAATGCACAATTTCTTGATTACTTGAATCAAGTCTGAGATTTCCCTTACCCGTGGGCATGTAGGGTAGGAAACGTCGATTGGAAGAAAGCAAGCAGAAGCAGTTTTCATGTTTAGAACTACACAAAAATACTCTGGTAAGCAAGCAGCAGGAGCTCACCATGCCAGAATAAATTATCTGTATGATACTGAAGAACAACAACTTACTGCCTGATCTTGTCATTCCTGGGTCCAAATCTTGGTCCAGAAGGCCCTCTCCTGCAGGCAGAAGAGAGAGCAATCAGGGCGGAAGATACAACAATAACATGTTTTTAAACCAGACTCAAAAGATATGCAAGAGATGAACCAACGCCTTGCAGACAGAGGTTTGTTCTCATACCTCCCATCAGTCCCTCCCACGTCCTAGGATATGCGGGACACCCCACTCCTATGAAGGTCACACCTATTAAGTCTCAATTCACATTCAATACCAAGGCTCTGGGAGATCACCTCAAAGGAATTAAAGATTTTGATTCCCAAGCCCCCACCTATGTGGCAGGGAGCAGCTTTTGGTACTTGACACCTCCAGTCTCAGAGCTGCAGGCAGTTAAGACATCGCATTCCCTACAGCAGCCATTCAGAAACTCACAAGAAAAAGTCTTCCTCTTCATCCGAATCTTCTTCTAACAGGTTCCTCTGCAAATACAGAAAGAAAACCAAACCACCTCATCAATAAGCCACCATCACTGCGCACACACGTTTCTAGCCCTTAGGACGCAATTGGCATCTTCTGACTGCAGGTTTCAGGCAAGCCCTCCTTTGGAAGGGATCAACGGTACTTTTTAAGTGTCTGGAGTTGTGCTGTTCCTCTCTGCTTGTGACCAAGGACCAAGCTGGACATCTCTGTGCCACTATTATCACCTCGGTGGCGTTGGCTAACTGTGTAAAGCACAGACTGATGCACAGCTCTGACTTGGGACAACCTGCACCTCTGCTGCTGAGCCGGACTGGTTTTGCATCAACGGCCAGTTGCCAGCGCAGGTTCAGATCCCATTTCTAGGGGTCAGTGCAACTCCCTACGACGCAGAAACAGCTGGTGCCTCAGCATGGTGAGCTCTTCCCAGGAAAGTGGCAGGCAGGGCCCCTACACAGGCCAGCTGTGGAAGGAAGGCCCTTTCTGCTCAGGGGACAATCCCCAGGGCTGCACACTGTCAACAGCAGCTCCTCAAAACCCATCAGCTTTGCCCCTACAGCCACCCTGGGGTATCCCATCCAGTGGCAAGTCAGGTCTGCTCCCCATTTGGAGGATGGGGTTTCTCCAGCCACCTGATGGCAGCAAGAAAAGCCAAGGAAAGACGCTGGGCTCCCTGCACGGCATGTCCGAGGGGGTCGGCCACTCCAAACCCCTGACTTGGGCAAAGGCTACAGCCAGGCTGGAAAGCAGAGTGGTCTGTAGCTCCTCTGCTTCGCGCCAAAGGGCTCCCCTTGGGCGCAGATTTGCTGCTCCACCCCACCATCCAAAGGTGATTTTTAAGAGCAACTTCACAATCCCACTTGATCCTGAACGTTTCAGACAAAGACGTTACTAGAGTTCATTTCTCTTATCAGAGCAGCACAGATTTTTCCAGTTGAGCTGAGGGCTCCCAGTAACATCTACTTACAGTCAAAAATAATCAAGAGGGGGAAACGGCACACTGCAAGTGTGGGCCTAGGAACACATGGGATGGTCCTTACTGTGGTACCAACAGCTGCTGCTTCCCTTATGCATAAATCTGGGCTCCCACTTGCAAGCACAGTGCTCTTATTTTGAAGCTCACCTATGTTGCCATCCTTGTCACATTGGCTCAATCAACTTAAGCAACCAGTGAGACCACACCATAGTTCCAGCCATCACCTCCCTCAAGGGACACCTCAAGGTGAACCGCTTTTGGCAGCATGGGACCCTCGCCTCCCTGACAGCTATTGTGAGCTGCAGCGATCTTTTAGACTATTGACTACACTCGGGTTTAGCACAGCGCGACCTCAGGATAAACACAGCAGGTTAAATCCACTTTGTCCGAAACAGGGAACTGCACTGCTTTGACCCGTATCCAAAGGCTGAAACATCCAGGGACGTTGGTGACAGGAGAAAAATCCACCTGGAAAGAGCAGGGTAACCCCCCGCCGCCCCCACGCCCTTCGGCAAAGCGCCTAACGGGCCTGGCCGAGCCCTGCAGAGGGGCAGGAGGCTGGAGCCCACCGGGACCCTGCGCCCACAGCCTAAAGGGACTGGAAGGGGCTCCCAAAGCGGGCGCAGCTCCCAACGAGGTTTGTTTCCAAACACACGCAGGGAAGAGCCGCACGGGCACCCCGCGCTGCCCCAGTGCCGCTGCCCCACAGCAATGGGGCGGCTGCAGGCCGCGCTGGCCCCTCCGGCGAAGGGGGCTATAGCTTGGCCCGGGCCAGCCCGGTGGCTACCAGCACCGGGGTCCCCACAGCACCTTAAACAGCCACCTGCCGTGGGCACCCACCCGGGGCACCCCCACAGCAGCAGCCCCCCGCTACGGGGCCGCGGGGGGACCTGCACTCACCCGCTCGCTCTTCACCGAGCCCGTGACCTCGTCGTCGTTCAGGTGCCGCTTGAATTTCGGAGGCATGGCGTCTGAGGCGGGAGGAGAGGCCTGCAGGGACGGGCGGGGAACCGGGGGGTCACCGGGCTGCCCGGGGCCGGGGCAGCGCCCGGGGGGTGCCAGGGAGCCCCGCACCGGTGGGCCCGGAGAGTGGGGGGAAAGGAGAAAGCGGCCCTGGGGTGTGGGGATGCGCGGGACCCCGGGGGAGGGGGATGCGAGAGCCCCCCGCGGGGGTGGTGCAACGGGCCCCGGTGCCCGGCACCCGCGCTTTCACCCGGCCCCACCGCCCCGGTGCAGCCCTCCGGTGCCCCAGGGTCGCCGGCAAGCAGAGCCGGTGCCCAAACAGAGACACCCGACCACCACGACAGCACAGGACCCCCTCACCGCCACCCCCGTTGCCGCCGCATCCTCACCGGGCTCCGCTCCGGGCCGGGCCGGCGGGAAATGGCCGGTACGGCGGCAGCGGCAGGTCAGCTGTCCCATCGACCGCCTCGGCACTCCGCCCGCCGCGCCGAGCGCCGAGCGATCGATGGCGGGGAAAGGGGCGGGGCTTGCCCGGGGGCGGGGCTTGCCCGGGGGCGGGGCCCGGAGCGGCGGGACCCGTGGGGGCTGGCCCGGCACCCGGGGCCGGCGGGGGGGCAGCTCCAGCAGCCCGCGAGCACGCTGGCCCGGGACCCGGCGGCTGGCAGCGCTCCCGGCTGGGCCCCGTGCGACACCTCCCTGCCCGCCCGCGGGGGGGTCCTGCCGCCACAGCCCCCGGCATCGCCCCTGGCAGCCGGCCCCGCCACTAAAGCCCCGGCGGCGGCCGCAGGCAGCCGGAGCCCGGCCAGCGGCCCCGGGGGGGCGGGGGGGGGAGGTTGTGCCGCTGGGCACAAGCCACCGTCGCCACAAGCATCTGGAAGATTCCGGCTCGTCCCCCCCCGTCCCCCCCCGACCCTCTCTCCCCACCGCCCTCCCGCTCTATAAATGCGGGCGGCCGCGGGCGGCGGCAGAGCGGGGGCGCGGCGGGGCCATGCTGGGGGCCTGGCTGCTGCTCGGGGGGGCGCTGGCCCTGGGCTGCCGGGCGCAGGCGGCCGCCCAACGCCGCGCCGATGACGGCTCCGGCCGCTGCACCTACACCTTCACGGTCGCCAGCCCCGTCGAGGCCACCTGCTCCGATGGCGGCGGCGTGTCCGAGCTGCGGGCCGAGCTGGCCGCCCTGGCCGCCCGCCTGAGCCGGCTGGAGAGCCGGGAGCGGGGCACGGGGGGCTCGGGGCCGCGGGGCGCCGAGGCGGGGGGCGGGCGGGACCCCCAGCGGGCCGCCCCGGCCGCCCGCCTGGAGGCCGCCTACAGCGAGCTGCTGCGGGCCAAATCCCGGCTGGAGGAGGAGAAGGGGCGGCTGGAGCGGGAGAAGGAGGAGCTGGGGAGGCGGCTGGAGAGCAGCGCCCAGGAGATCACCCGGCTGCGGGCCGCCCGCTGCCCCCCCGGCGCCGAGGGGCCCGGCCGCGACACCCTGCGCGGCCCCGGCAAGGGTAAGTGCCCCCCGGCGCCCCCCGGCGCCCCCGGGCGGGAACCCCCGCGGTGGGCTCAGCCCTACCGGGGAGGGGGGCACAGGCTGCTGCAGCGAGCCCCCTCCCCATCCCTCAATGGGGGCCGGCAGCCGGAGCCCTCCTCACCCCGCCATGGGAGCGGGGATGCGGGGGGCCACGCTCGTCTGGGGGGGTTAGGAGTGCCCTGAAGGAGCATTAAGCCCCGCACCAGGGGGGCAACAGCGGCGTGGTGGGGTCCCTGTCGGCAGGTCACAGCGTGCCCCGCCGCAGCGGGAGGGGGCACCGGGCTCCTGCCCGAGGCATTGGCATTTTGGGGGGCAGCAGTGGGGCGTGCAGCCCCCCGAGGGCAGGCGTGGCGGTGAGGGGGGGGCTGGCTCAGCCCCTGCTCACGCCGTGCCTGGCCACGCCGCAGCCCCTCGCTGGGACCCGCAGCCCCTCGCCTACCAGGAGCTGCAGTCGGAGAGGACGGAGGTTCCCGCGTCCCGGCTGCTGGAGGAGACGGCGCTCGGCCGGCCGGGGAGCCAGGACTCGGGTACTGCCACCGGCCCCGTGCCCTGCTGCTCCCCGGTACCGCTTGGCCCTCGCGAGGGGCTCACCGGGCGCCACCGCCGAGCACTAACCCCCCTCTGTCCCCTCCTGTCCCCGAGCAGGCTGTGGCGAGCTGGTGTGGGTGGGGGAGCCCATCATCTTTGGCCGGGCAGATTCCATCGCGGGCAAGTATGGCGTGTGGATGAAGGACCCCGAGCCCGTGCCCCCCTTCACGCGGGAGACCACCTGGCGCGTGGACGCGGTGGGCACGGAGGTGCGCCAGCTCTTCCAGTATGAGGCGGCGGAGCAGCTGGCCCGGGGCTACCCCGCCAAGGTGCACATCCTGCCGCAGCCCCTGGAGAGCACGGGGGCTGTCATCTACCGTGGTGGGCTCTTCTTCCAGCCCCGCCGCTCCCACACCGTGGCCCGCTACGACCTGCGGGGAGAGGCTGTCACGGCCCAGAGGGAGATCCCCGGTGCCGGCTACCACGGGCAGTACCCCTACTCCTGGGGGGGCTACACCGACATCGATCTGGCGGTGGATGAGACGGGGCTCTGGGTGATCTACAGCACCGAGAAGGCCCGGGGGGCCATCGTCCTCTCCAAGCTGGACCCTGAGACGCTGGAGATCCAACAGACCTGGGAGACCAACATCCGCAAGCGAGGGGTGGCCAACTCCTTCGTCATCTGCGGCACCCTCTACACTGTCAGCAGCTACTCGGCACCTAACGCCACCATCAACTTCGCCTACAACACAGCCACCAGCACCAGCCGGGCCCTCAGCATCCCCTTCGAGAACCGCTTCCGTTACCTCAGCATGGTGGATTACAACCCCACTGAGCGACAGCTCTTCGCCTGGGACAGCTTCAACATGGTCACCTACCCTATCCGCCTCTCCCAGGCATGAGCCAGGGCTGGGGATGCGCCGGCTCAGCCCCCCCCACCCCCATGCGTGCCTTGGCACCCCGCTTCGCTCCCCAGCTCCCCCTGGCACAGCCGGGAGTGCCACCTTAGATAGCCCCACGCAATGGTGGGGGCCACATGCTGCCCAGCTGTGCTGCCGTGGGGCCACCAACATCTCCGCTGGCACCTCTGGCAATATCCTGTCGTGCTCAGCGTAGCGGTGAGAAAGGAAGCGCTCCTGCCAAGCGCGGCTGAGCCACTGAGGCACCTCTCCCCAGCCTCAGCAGGGTCGTGGTGGGCTGCAGTGGTAGCCAGCCCTGAGCTGCTCAGCATCCTCGGAGCGCCCAGCCTGGCCACCCTGAGTTCAGAGCAGGGAGGGCTCCAGCACGGTGAAGGCAGGGCAGGGCAGGTGGTGGGGGTGGGGAAAGGCTGTCGGGGAGGGTCCCACCTAAATCCACCCCCAGGACCCCATCAGCAGCAGAAGTTTTGCAGAGACCTCCCCAGTTCGGGCAGGCCTCGTGGCACAGAGCAGCACTTGCCCACCAGCGGCGGCCCCACTGCCGAGCTCCCCTGCTGAGAGCCCACTGGCCCCGCTGCATCCCACTCTGCTGGTGCCCAGGGGCAGCCGGGAGCTCAACTGCCTCCAGAAATCATCCGGCAGGACCAAAAGCAGCAGGGAATATGGACAGTTGTTGCACAAGCCTTGTTTTATTGGGAAAAGAAAAAGAAGCCAAGAAAGCAGTGGTGAGGAGCGCTGGCAGAGCACCCCTCGGCATGCCCAGCCCCTCAGCCACATGCTTCAGCTTCTCGGCCATGCCCGGCCACCGATGCAGCTACGGCCCCGCCTGGCTGGCAGCTCCCTGTGCCAGGCCAAAACCCACCGGTTTTAACTATTTATTGTAGAAAGTTTGTAGGAAGCTTTTTCTTCCCCCTACCTCCCCGGCGTTCGGGGCAGATGAAGCAGCGGCAGCTGCAATCCCCAAAGGATACCCCAATAAACGCTGCTCACCACCGCTGTGGCCGTGCACCTCGTCTTTCCAAGCCCAGGTTTTCCTGGGGATTTGGTGGGCTGGAGCGTGGAGGGGGTGTGAAGCGCTGCTAGTGCTGGTTCCCCCACCTCGATGCACTGACAGGCTGGAGGTGCTGGAGGGCAGCTGTAAAGCTTTGGCTGGGAAAATGCCACGTTTGGGAGGCAGCTGCTGACGGGGCTGACCCCAGGAGCACTTTTATTTAGCGTGAAGGGGGGCTGGGACATACCTGCAACACTGAACTAGAATAAAAGTTAAAGCTTCAGCGCGCTAAACCCTGGAGATTTACTGAATGGGACAGATCGGCATGCTCCAGGTGGCAGGGCTGCAAGGGGGGGGGATGGAGGCAGCCCCCTGTTGTTGCCGCAGCACCAGGACGTATGGCCACTTCGGGACGTATGGCCACTCGCTGAGGGGACAGCACCGCTGGGAGCCCGTGCTGGAAGGGCAGGAGGCAAGGGGGTGTCAGGAAGGCGGTGGGTGCTGGCTGCAGGTAGGATGTGCTCCTCCGCAGCCAGTCCAGCGGGGGGGGGGAACCGGGGATGGGCCCTGCCAGACCACCGGGACGGGCTGGGGAGGGTGTGTGATGGGACATGCCCCAGGGGGGAACCAACCTGGGGCCACAGGGTGGGGAAGCAGGTGGGACCCCAGCACACCGAGGCAGGAGGCTGAAAGACCCCTTCTCACCCCCCCGCGGGGCTGGGACGATCCCAGAGAGCCAGCACGGACCCTACAGCGCTGTTCCCGTGCAGCGCCCCATGACCCACCCCAAGCCCCCGCTGCACCACCCCCATTTGCACAGAATTAGGGCTCATCCCCCCTTGTCTGCGGGCCTCAGCCCAGGCAGAGCAGTGACGCAACCCCCTGCCACCCGCAGTCAGGGAGCCCCCAGGGCCCCCCACCACCCCAATGCTGCATCATTGACACTGCAGCAGGTTACGGGCTTCACCTGGATCCCCACGTGGTGCGGGGTGCTGCTCGCGGTGCCCTGGGATGGCACCTTCGCACCTCCCCTGCCCTCCTGCCCGGGGGGTGGCAGCCCCCTGCCCGCTGTGCCAGCCAGCGGGAGCTGGGTGCCCCGCTCCCAGCGTGGGGAGGGGGCACCTGCTGTGACTGACCCCAGCCGCTGCAATTAACTGATGGTGCATCACGGGCGTTCCTGGCCTCGGGAAAGAGGGGTGCACAGCACTGCTCCCTGGGAAGCAGCATCCCCCCGTCCCGCTGCCAAACCCGCCCGGGCCAGGCAGTTGCCTGCGCCCTGGAGCAGGGGAACGAGGCAAAAGCCAGGGCAAGACAGGCAGCAGATGTGGGGGCGAGGGCAGCGATGGGGTCACCCAAGAGACATCATGTGCCCACTGGGGCCGGGAGGAGCGAGGCAGGCAGCCCCACACGCAGAAAACCTGCTGCCAAGGAGGGGAGAAAGGCATTTCTGTGCCAAAGTGGGGTGGGAGGCGAGGCCGGAGCCTCCCTGGGCCCTGCAGCGCCCCAGAGGCACCAGTTGAGCTCCGGTGTAGAACTGGGCTGGTTTCAAGGGTCCCCAGGGAGCAGCAGCCTCAGCAGCTGCACTGTGAGCAGACACCAAGGGCAGAGCGCCCCCGCCCTTCCCGCTGCCAGCACTGGGGTCTTTTCGGGCTGGGAAGGGCATCACTTAATCAACTAAGACAATAAATGAAGACGAGCCAACGTACACAGGGTTTCCAGAAAGCTGGGCTGGAGCCGAGCAGCGCTGAACACGCAGCTTTACTTAACAGACTTTGCAAAAACAAGCCCAGTCCTTCCCCTCCCGCAGCCCAGCAAGGGCAGCCCCAGCCCAGGGGGGCTGGATCTGGCCCCAGGCGCATTTAACCCCCTTCTGGGAAAAGTTACTGTCTTTTTGCAGACTGAACGTTATTAAGAAAGGAATAGGGAAAAAAAAAAAGTTAATTTCCCCAACATAAACAGCTGCCTAATTCATGGGGAGTTCAGCATAATTATTTGTGATGACCGGAGTCCTAGAAAAGAGATTACACACCAAATCCCACTCAAATTAGAAAAGCAAGATCTACTCCAGTGCAAACGGCCAGCAGCAAGTTATCCGGTTAAACGTCAGGAATGATTCAATGAATCGGGGTCAGTGACTGAAAGCTCAGCCTGGCCTCAAAGGCGGCCGGGGTGGTTGGGGCAGCTCGGGAGAGGCACGCACCAACATCAGCTCGTTCGGATGCACAAAACGCCCAAGCATTTGCTTTTCATGAAGTTCCTGCAGAAATATCCTTGTTCTGCTCAGCACAAGAAACAGCCAAAAGCTCGGTACGTTCCCACAGCCGACCGTGGGAAATGCGCCAGAGTTTACTAGTAGCTTTCCTGGAGAATTTGAGATTAATCCTTTCAGCAACATTTCCTTAAAAACAGACCAGTCAGGTGAACGATTGCCCATTTTTAGGGTGTGCCTCCAAGACGAACCAGGCAGAAGACAGCCTCAGAACAAGGGGACATCAGCGTCACTCAGTTACTCTTTCACAGCACATTTATAGATCAATGCCCACGCTCACTCCCTCCCCCCACCTCCATCCTCCTTTCCCTGAGCCTTTCCCCCAGCCATGCTCGTATGGTTCCTGTAAAAAAAAAAAAAAAAAAAAGGTGATTTACCTGTGGCGTTACCTACGCTGAGGTTGCTTCCTCCCATCACTCCATCCATGGATGACGGCACCTTTATTTACTCCTTATTGCTGCAGCTCAACCCCCTACAAGGACCAGCCTGGGCAGGAGAGGGCTCCAGCTCCTCCGGTGCCCCCAGGCCACCCCCACCACACGCGGGGCTGGCAGCACCACCAGTGACCACAGGTACATCTGCACAACTCCCGGTGGCGCTCGCAGAGCCACCCGCCGCGGGCTCTCCTTCCTTGGCACTCCCTGGAGGCACAACACGAGCTGGCACCTTCTCCAGAGGCAGGGATCGCTCCTCAGAGACCAACCACGAGAAGGTTTCTGGTGTTTGTTATGAACCAAGTTCCCTCTGGTGGGCAGCTGACACATCCTGCCTCCTCCTAACCCTGCAGCAGGGATGCCTTCACCCCCACAGCAGAAGGCCTGGAGGCCGCCTCACCCTTCCTTCTGCCCCTGCTTAAGGGCCCGAGTCAGTAATCGGCAATCGCGTGATGTGAACGCGCGGCAGCCAGCGTGCTGCGGGAAGGGAGCGGTTCAGGAGCGGTGCAAGGAGGCAGCCACCCGCGTCCTCGGGGCGGCTCACGCCAGAGCTCGGCTCCTGCAGGAAACATCTTGCTTGTGACAGCCCCTTGCTGTGAGGGTGCTGGCACCTGGAGAGTGGCCGGCTACAACCGTTAGTTTAGCGGCTGCTTAAACTGAGAGTAACGGGCTGGGCTCATCCTGGTCTCCTCTGACGAGCAGCTCTTCGCTAGGCAGCTCACCAGCATCTTGCCAATGCAACCGGCAGGCTCCTTCCAGAGCTCGGTGGAAGCACATCCTGCGAGGCCTTTGCTGCAGAATGACATCGAAAGTGCTGGCGGAAACAAAAAGTTGTTGTTTTCAAACAGTTTTTTTCTTCTGAAGTCTGTTCTCCCCAAGCTGCAATGCACACTCTTCGCTTGGCGCACGACGTTCAGGTGCTCTCCTTGCATCCTGCAGCGCTGTGCTAATCATGAGATTACCCGGATACTTTATTTAGAGAATACTTTATTAGTTTCTGTAATCAAACCCATGTAAATAAGACCGTACATATTTAATACAGTGCGTTACCCCTGTACAAATGGAAAAAAATTAAGTTTAACATTTCTAGACCAATATGGCTGTTAATTTCTGTACAATGCCAACTCACACTACAAGTGGGATACTTTTTTCCAAAGTTGACATCACAGCTAAAGTTTCCAAAAGTTCAAATTATATATATATATTTATATAAAAAGATAACCAATAGCGATTCACTAGGCATCGATAGCAGCAACAGCCTTTCCAGCTTCTGCAGTCATTTGAACAAAATTATACACATTAGACTTTCAACTCTTCCTTCCAAAAAAATGTAAAAAAAAAAAAAAAATCCCAGAAAAAACCAGCAAATTCTGCTACTGATGTGGTACCTGGTGCTTTTTATTAGCTTTTTCAATCATTGTCTGGAAAAAAACCTCTAGAATAACATTATTAAAAACAGCTCCGGTATAGCACAGTCACTACTACATTTCATAAGCAGGTACAGGATATCTTACATTCACAGAAGTATCATACAGTACTGTCCTACAGCTATAATACTAGAGGATACAATTAAAAAGGCATTTATTTGACTTGATTCTACTTTCCAGCACACTGTGGGCAAGGAGGTGGTGCGACGCAGCTCTGATATAAAGAATGCACCTTTTAGATAAAACTCTCTTTAATCCGGTAAGGTTTCTTTTATTCTCGTGGCACAGTTCTAAGTGCTCGTTGCTGTATACAGACAAACTGGAAACCGTTTCAAGATCACTCGCATCATATCAAGATAGCTGGACAGAGGTGAACAGAACAAATCTGACTATTGATGCAATGAACCTTTCAACTCCAGAGGTGAACGACTGAGGGGGGAGCAGGTGTAGAGAACACAGGTGGCCAAGTAGCATTTTTCATGTGGTGATCTAAATACAGTATATTGTCATCCAAGAAGCAGCAGCCCGCAAAGCACTGCCTTCAGAGGGAAACCCAACATCAGCAGCGTTAACTCTGTGTTACGTTAGGTTAGATGTCACACGGCAATGTCGCCAGCTATACGAATCCCTCAGTTTATTACAAGATAGAAGCTTCTTAAAGTCACTAAAAACTTAACACACATTACTTGGCCCAGCACCATCTTCAGATCTGCATGTTCTCACACTCATGGGTTTATAAAAAGAAAAATAGCAGCTGAAGATCAGAGCCTGAAGAAAATAAAGAGTATTCAATCCTGTCAGCTAGGAACATGCTTCCCCGACCACCTTCTTCCCTGTCTGTTTTGCACTTCGGGAAGCATACAGGTGTGCAAGCCAAAACACGCGCACACGTGTCGAACGTGCACACACCAAAAGCAGCCATCATGCTGTTAAAGAGAAGATACAAGCTCAACAGAGCCTAGAAGCTCAGCTGGATACGCAGCAGTTCGCACCCGTAACCGCTGATCGCTTCTATGTCCCTTTACGCTGTTCAGAGCCCTGCAGGGAAAGACTCGCGTCTCGTCCTTGGGGCTACAAATCCACGCTGCTGTCATCTCACCCACCCTCCCCTCTTCCCCCACCTCCATGGAAACACAGCCTCTTAAGATTTTGTTTCTTCGGTTTTGATTGCCTGAGGTTTGATTGGTCCAGTTCTAACAGGTTTTGCTGCCGCAGCAGGCGCAGGGGTAGGCTTTCCTCGGCTTTGTCCTGGCAGACTCCTGAAGAGTCAGCAATTGCCTCGGCGGGTTTGCTCCCGTTCTCGTCCACTTTCTGCGCTTTGCCTCCTACGGGTTTGCTCTGCTGCTGCTGTTCAGAAAAGAATCTCTGGGTGGACTGAAGTACCTCTGCTCTCTGCTTTGCCTTAAGAAAGGGAGAAAACATGTTTACTGAAGAGAGGGCATTGAAATAAGAGCAACTTCACAGAAGTATTTCCTAAATGGAAGGGGAAGGACTGACCACAGTGGCCAGAATTTCTTAGAAAGGCAGCGTCCATCCAGTTGCTTCCCAGATGTCACCACATCTGGGCACTTGTCTCCTCAGTAGCAGCTTAACGTCATGCCTAGGCTTTCCTTGCTCTTCCTACTCCTCACCCCAGAAAAGACCACCAGGGACAACAGCTTGAAGCATTATCTAATATTTTTTCATGCCACTATTATTACAGGGCTTAAAAAAAGTATAAACACTGCCTACAGTAGGCTCACACTGAAGCTTTACTCCTCGGCCAAAGTCAGACACGACCAGAAGGCGCAAGTCTGCATGCTGCCCGTGCCCCAACACCACTGTGGGCACCGAGGGCCACGCCAGCGGTCACTTCTCCTGCCACGTGGTCTGGGCTTCTTGAGTGCAGGGGCTGCATCACAGCAGCAGAATCTAGTCTGAGCACCCGAATTTTTTCTCCCTGTTGCTCTGGACACAGACTTCAGAGTCCGCAATGTGGATGCAAGTGAACTGGTTTCGAGGCTGTGTATACGGAAGCTGAAGCTTTGCCTGCTTCCCACTCAAAGCTGGTGCTCATTCCAGGCAGCACAAACTAGTGTCTGGCTTCCCTCAAATCCCTCCTCTGAATTCTATCAGTAACCTTGACTTTGCACCTCTGAAATTCAGCCTTTGTGACTAGATGTTTCAGTTACAGTTTTACACCAGACCTTTCATCTGTCAGCAAAACACTGTGCAGACCAGATGCTTCAGACCAAGCACTTGGCTTTCCGGCCCAGACTCAGGCAAAGCAGGAGTTGCATGAAGAGTTCAACCTTTTGGAAGCTGCACGATTAAGCCCGATGCAGTCAAATGCTTTTTTTTTTTTTATAATTAAAAAGGTTTATCTTAATAAAGGAACCCAACTACACTACAGACACCGAGCCTCCATGTATCTCTCAAAGTATTTTATGCTTTTCTATAGAGAACGGGGACACAGACACATACACACCGGGGGGAAAAAAAACAGCAAAAGCCTGGAACAAGAGGTCTTGGCCTTAATACTGCGTAGCTGCTTCACATAACTCAGCCAGCAACAGAACAGAAAACAAACCTGTGAGCTCAGGTGTGCAGGACCACAGCAACAGTCTGATTTTACCGGAGCCAGACACCTGAAATCTTCTGCAGATTTCAGCCATCCCCTGAGATTAAGGCTAGATGATTCGATGACAAGTAACCAAGCGTGACAGAATAACTGACATTCTTCCGAACAGCTTTCGCAGGGAGATTCAGAACACCGGGACTGCATGTTAAGTATCTGCTATGACTGGCTAGATTCAAACCATAATACAGGCTCGAGACAATACATAAGCATTACCTATGTAGACATAAGTCTACAGCTAGCTTATGTCGATGGTAGAAAACTAAACGGACCAAGTACCTAGAATTTAAGGGGTAATCAATTCTCCTACAACCAGACATAGCCAGGAAAACACACACTTTCGCTTTTACACCTTAATGCACGGGTTACAGCAAACAGCAGTAGATAAAGGAGCTCCTTAGTACTGTTATTCTTAAAGCAACTTACTCTGCAGAAAACAGGCTGAGCATACACGGGTGTCCCTACACAGATGCCCCATACTGCAGTCCTGCCTTGGTAAGAATAGTTTGCCTCACTCTGAAGGGTCCCAAAGTGCTTCAAAAAATTAGATGAGTCCCATCACCTGCTACTGAAATGCAGCCGCCTCTTCTGTGGAGTGTGCCGTGTTACTGCATTCCACCACAGAGAACAAATGACAGGCATTTCAAACCACTGGGAAATGAATCTCCAGAGTCGGTAAGGAGCGAGGCTGGCTGGAACAGGAGGGTTCATACTGCCACTCAGAGCTGGGAAGGCAGATGTGAAACGACAGCCAACGACCAGGTTTGTAGGCTTCCTCATTCATTCAAAAAATCCAGGCTCTTGAAACCTAGTTATCAGATTGCCTTTGACAGCAGTGGTAGCTTCAGAACTGCTGACCACAAGACCTCTTGAGAAAGGAAGCTCCCTACACATTTTTTTTTTTTTAGTTTAAAGTTCCTACTAAAAAAACCCCCAGAGCTTAGAGAAGGTCTACATTCAGCTGTTAAAGGCCTGGCTACCTGCTTTGGGTCCAGAGGCATTTTAATTAAGACATGATTTGTAGACACATTCCTGCCCTACAAGCTGTCAAGACTGAACTGGTGTTAACAGCACTGCTGTTCAAATACTAACCTTCACGTCTCGTTCAGCCTTCATCGCAGCCTGGGCCTGATTGCCTCTGGCTCCAGATACTGATCCACAAAGACCTCTGGCCACAGGCGGTAAATGAGGGTGGCTCATAAGGCCTGTGGTCATCTGAGACGGCATCTGACTATGCAGTACTACTGGCAGCCTCTGAACAGGCGCTGGGAAGGTGTTAGTATATGGGGCTCTTACCAATGGAGGGAGCAGTTAGGCTGAGAGAGGATCTAAGTGGGGGAAAAAACAACAAAAGAGACATTTTGCAATTAGAAAAACTGCCAACTAGACTGCACGTTGGCATTCCCTTAAAGGGGAAAAAGTTGCCGCTCTGCTGTCACACTGACGTCAAGAAAATAGGCTTTTATGTTAAGAGAGGCCACGCTTGAACTCTGGAAAAAAACAGCCCTGCAGTGCGTAAGGGAGAAGACCCACGCAAAGCACTGGAGGCATCGCTAGCCAAAGGCAGCCCTGGAAGGCTAGGTAGCTTCTGCTAGTGGCAATCCAAATGTCAAACCTCAAGTCCTGCAGTCAAACACTCCAAACGCTAGAAGACAGGCAGAAATACCTACATTTTTAGAGAGGCTACATTTCCCTAAGCAGCCTGGCTACATACAGTTGCCCATTACAGGGATGCACCACCCCTGTAAACTGCGCTCCCTGGAATGCCAGAAGCAAATCAAACCCTTTGCCAACAGCCCTGCTTGGTACGGACTGCACGACATTCAGAGGTCCTTTCCAACCTCAACTGCTTCATCAGTCCTTCAGAGCTGCATCTCAGACAAACAACCGCAAATCTGCTGTGTCGTTATAGACGTTTAAAATATGCACTGGGACCCTTGGAGACACAAAGCTTCTCCCTTTCCCCAACCAAATGATCTGTTTTTGCAGGATGACATGCATTACAACTGCATGGGGAAGACAGCAGAACAACTGTCAAGTTCTACATCATTCACAACTTGTGCATGACGTAGTGTGCTCAGAACTCTCAAAATTAAACACGCCACAAAATCTGCATTACTAGTTTAGCAAGATCAGAGAGGATTTTTTTTGGCTTTGATCTTGAAATCAGTTTTCTCATGCCATTTCATTTTAAGGATTCTATTTTGTACATCCCCATGACAAAGCCTGAGGAAACAGAGCTGAGTTACAGCCACCAAGTCATACAGAGAAACAGATTTGTTTGCAGGAAGGCACCAGTCACCTACCTGTGGTGCGAATTGTGCAGGAAATGGCTGTGTCATTCTCACAGCAGCAGCCGCTGACTGAAACTGCTTCTGGTAGACGATGCTGTTCATTTTATTGGACTGATTGTTAGGACTTGTAGAACTGGCCCTAAAGAAAAAAACACCAGTTAGAATCACACTGCTTCTCAGTCAGAGGACATTTCTGTCTTTAGTTTGAGCTAGAAATTCAGTGCTCGAGGGGAAAAAATAATCTCTTAGAGGAGCTGGTATCTGATATTCTTCTGTATCTACTACTAGTTTCAAATGTAGACAAACTCAGAACTTAAGAATACAAAGAGAAACCACAATCAGAAATACTTGGGATATGTAAAAATTCCAGTGCAAAGTCTGTATGAAAGAGACATTTCCCAAAAGTATCTGTAACACACTGATGTTAAAAGTGTGTTTTCTTCCCATCCCTGCTTGCTTAGGTTCAGTCCTACCCCTTGACACTGTTTGCTGTCATGTCAAGTTCAGAGCTTGTCACAACAGGCATTAGGCACGTGCAGCAGAAGCTGTCATGTGCAGCTGCTTACACTCTGACCTGCTGTCAAATGTTTCAAAATGCACTTGAACAGCTTTCAAGAATTCACAGAAAATGCTGTCCCTCTGCTTTATATGGCTAAGAATACGATCTTCCATTAAAACTTTTAAGAGGTGTTGAATCACCATGAATTAAATGAAGCCTGAAAGACTACCTGGGGGAAGCACACCAAACAGCCCTTAGAGAAAGAGAAAAGGGCAAACAGCTTTCTTTAGGAAATGGAGCTTGATTTGCAGACTTCTCATGAAGAGTGTGTGGGTGATACACAACATAAAATGAGCAGCGGGGCACCAGCTGCAAGGAAGCCAGCTAAACTCAATACACACCAACATTTTGTAAGCTTAAAGAAGTCTGTTTAGTTTTCACCCTGAACTCTTGTGATCTAGTATGCTTTTGTCAATCTCCCCAGCACCTCTACACTTAAGAGCAAAAGCTTATGATAAACCCTGCCCTGGCTGCTAGAAAGGACTTCTTGTGTAGAAGAATCTTTAAGATAAGTACCATCAAAGTCAATTGTCCTAAATGCTCACTAGCTTGCAAATTCAAGTTTCTTCCTCCTCACCCCTTCACTTTGTTTCTTAGGTGAAGTACTGGAGGTATGACTCCAGCACTGAGTTCAAGCTGTCATTTCTACTTCCCTAGGAAAGCCTGAACACTGTCAGTCTGCTGCAGTGAAAGCCAGCAAATACGGTCACTATGCACAGAAGCGCAGCTTTCAAGAACAAAACTATCTTGAACCAAAGTTCCATATTCAGGTTCCTTCTGCCCACTAATGACTTCATCCACAAGCAGCCCAACAGATCTACCATGAAGTGCATGTGCATATGAGCCAGATGCTGGTAATTCTGTCAATTAACCAAGCAAACCTGCAAACATCTTACTAATTTCACTTGAGAAGATTATAGGTCTTGCAACAATTTAAAGTTCTCCAATAGAACTGTTGCCACAAGTGTGGTGTAAGCCTTTAAGTGTTTTTATTTTGAGCACTGCAATTAAAATAAACTGTCTTGGAGTTTTATCCCAAAGTACTGTGCTTTCCTGGTACAATCCCAGGTCATTTTACATTACTTGCTTAGTTTAATTTAATCAAAAAATATTTTTAATATTTTAATTTCAAAGCTACGTACTTCTGACCAGCTATAGCAGACCTGATGATGTACTGGAATGCTGCTTTTCATTTAAGATCAAGCATTGTATTTTTATATTAGTAGCCCCCCACCTCACACCTTTCAGAATTGGCTGCTTATGCATGACTAGGTACATTTTCTAGCTCTGATTTCAAGGAATTTTGAGCTTAAGAGAGATTTACCGGAAGGGACTGGAGGTTGGAGTAGTACTTCTACCACTAACTGGTGGTGTTCCAGGTTTAACATCAATGCCGCCTCCAAACGCCTTCAGATCCATTTCCGATATCTGAAAAACACAGCAATTGACATGCTAATTTCAATTCAAAGAGACATTACATTTACTAAGTAACTGTTAGCTTACCTCACATTTTTCTCAATTAAAATAGGTCATTTAAGTGGAGGCGAAAGCCAAATTGCACAACAGCTTCCTATAATTTGTACAACCCCAGCACCACAAGCACCTCTGTGTACAACTTTCCTGCACTACCTGGCACTTCCAGCAATGCTACTGGCTTTCTAACTTGATAATCCTGCATAATGAAAGGGGATTTGTAACTCATTTCATATATTTGGCCCTAAAAAAAAAAAAAAATATGTTTCAGGGTTGAAATTTCCTTCCTCATCTCAGGTACCACATGAAAATATTTAGATATAATCCTGAAAAATGCTGAAGAAAAGAATGCCATAAAATAATCCAGTTCTATAAAAAAACCAAAAGCACAGCGAAACCAGCTGTCATTCATGCAAAAAAATCTTCACACTTGGAGCAATGAGTCTTGCATGTTATTTTGCAGATATGCTCAACAGAATAGATTAGTCTCTGGAGCAGTATCTTTCCACACAAGACCATGAAGCATAACAGCCCCAATAAATCAGTTAAAAGCGAGTGGCTGTTTTAAGTTGACTTTCTTCAGCAGGAACATGATGGAACCCTTAACAAAGGGCAGAAAAGCCACTTAAGGCCACCATCCACCCCACCGCAGTTCCTCCTCATTCCTTGCTGAAATGCACAATCGTTCTCCAATGACAACTGTAGCAAGAAATACGCTGCTGCTTGGAAGATGGGCTCATAAAAATTATAAAGGTGAAAAGCTTTGGCCAGATCCTATATAGCTAGAAAACTGCATGGTGCAAGTCACCACATATTCTGGTGGGTGACAGTATGAAAACTTCATCTAGGCGATGTGGAATTGTGGTTGTCACTACTGTCCAAGACATGGAATTAATGCCCAAGAGAAATTTTTCTTATCACAGCTGTAAACCATGGGGACAGCAGGGTCATTTTACAGTCAAAAGCATCCTAAAAGTCTAGGCCACAAGCTGTAAAGATTTCAGGTGCAGCTCCAGAGCTAAATTGTTCCCTGCACTGGGAAAAGACCTTGCTGTATCTGACAGGAAGCTTAGCTGTGTTCACATCCAGTGTTATCACCCACTGCTCACCTGAAAGTATGCTGCAACTGCGTTGTGCTGCACACTATCCGAAAATCCCAGGTGCCTGTAAATCTGTGATTCCATCTAAGACAAGAGACCTTGTGATTGGAAACCAGCTCCACACATCCCCTCATTACCAATTACCACAGCAGCTCCAAATAAAGGAGAGAATTCCCTCCTAGGTATTCAAGTTTTATCTCCTTACTGGAGCTGTCACTCAAGGAGTCTTCTTCAGCTGCAAGACCAGCTTTTTTTTTTAATATACATATATTATTTATATTTTGTTTTTTACACATCAAAGGTCCTGCCTTGCATACAAGGCTATGTTCTTCTCAATATGCACCTTGCTGTGCTATTCAGAAAAGCAGATCCCTGGCAACATTACTGAAGTTTAATTCTGGTTTAAGGTTACAGCAGATATGGTGTCCATTGAAGCTCCTAAAATTCCAGTTAGATCCCATACAACTTGCTCCAGTATGAGATCAGAAACAAAGAAAAAAAAAACCACCAAAAAAAGAATAAACATGCATGACCAGAATTAGAAGCCAGCCCTGACAGAGTAATGTTGTCGGCCTGCTGCTCTAACAATGGCTCTGTACTATTTTTGACATGGATTCTACATGAAACATTCTACTAATCTGCAAAGTCATTATCAATCTAGGTATTCCTACGGTGTAAATGGACTACTATCAAGTTAGCTACAAAAACCTCAGCTAAACCTTCGCAAAATGCACAGACCCAGTCACCGAGGAACTAACCTTGACTGGATTTTACCTTCCCCTCCCTACCTTTTAAAGTGAAGGCAGATTTTTAGATGCAAGAATGCCATGCTGCTTCTACAAAACAGCATACAGCTGCGCTTTGTATTGTTTTGTACCGTACATCTACCAATACTGTTACCTTTCCAGTTGCAGCAATCATGCTGTGTTGAGTTCCTGCTGGGATTAATCCTCTGAAAGGCTGGGTTACTTGTGCAGGTCTGCTTAGGTTTTGAGCCTGCGCTTGTGGTGGTGTGTGCTGTAGTGGTGGTTGTAAAGACTGGGGTAGGGCAATAAGTGGTTGTGCTGTGGATCCAAAGTTGGGCAAAGAAATCTGCGATCCTGGCAAAGGTACTGTCACCTGGAAAAAAGTACAAAATCACCAGTAACATATACACAAGGGCCATTATTTAACTTTCTTTACTAGCTCTGTGATTTCAGCTATGTTGAAGTTAAATGGCTTAATGAGTTCATCCATCTACCCAGAGAGCTGCAAGCAAATAAGTGAATTTGTTGTTTAGTTTGTATTTATCAGTTCTAATGGCACTTGGGTCTTTGCTTTTCAGAAACAAAACTGCATGGTAGCTCCTAACTCTTAACATCCTTCACCATGATTTCATTGTATGAAGTACTAAGTTTAATTAAACTCAGAAAATAGAAGTAGAATGAAATAGCCAGTTGAAAAGGATGGATGGGATTATTTACTTCAAGTATTTTTAGTCATCGTGAGGACACTGGGATAGAAACTAGATTTTAAGTTTCCAGGAGTCTCAAAAGCCAGCAGTCAGAGCTTAAAAAAACACCCAGACCTTGGCCTGTCCCCCGCTTGCATTAACAGGGAGTGCTGTAGGCTGAAAACACCACAGAATGGCAGTGATAAATGTGAAAATACCATAGCAGTGACTTGACTGGCACGTGTTACTGCATTTCCTAGTCTGACCATCAATCCACAATGTGCAAAATTATATTCCGAGTGTGACTTGAAGAATGATATATTCTCCAGATTTGAACTACTTACTAGCGTTCTGCTCTGAAGGGTAACAGATTAAAAGTAGAGACAGCCAAGCTTGAACACAGTAAAAGCACTAACCCTTCTAAAAGGGCCTTAAAACTTTATGCTAGATTTTACAACAGATGACATCCAATTTCTTAAGACTCTTCTAAACTTCTGCCTTTTCATGCGTATGGAGTAGGCTATAATAAACCAGTCCATCATAAGCTTCTTTTTGTTTTAAAGCCACTTAAAAGAATTGAACTAGAAGGTGGGAACTATTAGATAGCATCCTGTAAATATGACAGAATGCTTGCACACAGCAAACTAATGGCTATTTCACAAAAGAATTTGAAAAACTTGAAGTCACTGGAGTTACTTTATAAACCTCCTGATGTAGGTTACCGGTTACTAACTTGGTTGTCCTGTTTGCCTGTGTGATCATTCATCTGATGACTTCTCATTTGTTTTCTACATATCTGATATCGTTGACATACGTAGCAGCTCTGAGGTTTCACCTCAATGAGATCTGCTGTTAACAACTAGGCTGCACTAAGCACCTGGAGTTTGTTTGTGTGTCCCTCCACCATCACTAACTGATACCCCCCATAAAGGCAGGTATGTCTCAATCAATTAGCAACATCACTATGCCAATCAGATCTTTGCCTGGCACTAAAAAATGAACTATTTAAAAGAAGGATGCCAGACAAATAATCAACATGAACTTGTAGGCCCTCTAACTTCTCAGCAATTCACTTTTTCAGTGCTGCTGCAGTAGCTCTCCTTTGCTATCAATTTTTAATTCTTGCATTTTGAAAGTATTAAAGATTGTCTCAGCCCCTCACCTCCACCCCAACCCCACAAAACCCATCAACAACCACATGCTTTTAAGAAGAATACAATTTAGGAAATTTACCATGCCATAGTTTACCTGCTGGAGAGCACTGGGAGACTGTGCAGTGTTGTAGAAACTGCTCTGGCCAGGCTGTTGAACTTGCCCAGAGTACAGATTTGAAGCCTGAGTGAGTGTAGCTCTGGCCTAGGAAGAGTAAGACACACCATTACATTAAGAATAATTAGGAGTGCAGTTCTGAGACAGCATGGCATGTCACTCTCTCTTTCAACTAGTACAGTAGAAACCACAGCATAGGAAGCTGACAACTGAAGGTTTCAGCTTGTGATAAAGCTCTCACTTTCAAGTGGTAGAATAGCCATTTATCACCTACCATAACAGAAATCAAACCTGAAGCTTCAGTTAGTGATAGGAAGCACAAGGAGCCCTGTGGTCCGGGGAACAAGCTTCAATTCAGAGATTATGCTAATGTACCTTTATGAAATTAAAACTACATTTTTATTCAAGTGTAAGTTTCCTGCCACCTTGACTATCATGTAACTATCACAGAGGGTGGGCTTATCCCGAGCTGAGCAATACTGGATTTATTACTGCATTATCCGTATCAAACAATTGCAGAACTTTTGCATTTGGGAGCATTTTCTACCTGGATAATGTGTGTATCAATAAGCTGAGAGCCTCCCAGTCCTGAAGCTTGACTCAGTTGATGTTCATATAAGATAGGAATAGGTTGTGTGTTAGAAGTCTGTTGAAATGCCAGGCTCGACTGTGCCTTAGCAAGCTCCTGGTGTTGTACTGCTGGGAAGTTGTGTAAGGCTGTACCAGACAGAACTACTGGCGACGGCTGAGACAAACCACTTTGCATAAAAGCTTGCTGGGATCTGCAAGAGATTGAAGCATTGTACATAAAAATGCAGACAGAGCTCAACAATGAGACACCAAAAATTAAGAACTCAGGTTATATCCTTCAAATGGAATTAGAATTCTTAGCAATAATGAACAGATTTTCACCTGAGAAAGGCAGATTTTTCTATTTACTCTGCACACAACAAAATAATAGACGCTAAAGACCACAAGAAAAAAATGGCTAGGCTTTCTATTTAAAGCACACTTAGCTATTTAGATGTGTGCTAAAATAGTTTTTGCATAACTTAACTGTAACTTACAGAAGCTACCAGTTCTTAAATTTCTGTGCCGTAAGATAGGACCACTGGGAAGTACCACATGACTAGTTCCACTTAGTCATCAAGTAAACTGCTTTGTTCTCTTGACTTCACAGATCCCCACAATCCCAACTTCTAATACTTACAGGTTAAATCACTGCATGCTGAATATTGTAGGTTCCAAATGAACGTTTTAGTTTCAAAATAGTAACACAGAGACACCACAGCCTTTAATTTTAACTAGATATTCAATTCCCTTGTCACCAGCATGGGGAAGCTGCAGTTTGTTTAGAAAACAAAGACCAAAAAACTATAGCAAAGCACCACAGACAGGTTGTTTTAGTCCATCAGAAGCATTTATCCAAGTTATCTCCATTAAGGGCTAAATAGCCACATTCAGACTGAAGAATCAAGAGTTTTTAAATTAATGCCCCTCTCAAAGCTTATCAGCTCAAGAGTGTTTTTTGATGTAAAAACACTTCTCATTTTATCACCTGGTCAATATGTACCAACATAGCACCGGTCCTGTTAATCTGTTATGACAGTGACTGTGTGCTTGCCTGACGGAACACCTGGCTTAGCTTTGTCCTGTACCTTTCCTTAACTGCAAAACATTCTTACAATTGCACCCTGAGCATTGGAGAAACTTTTCTAGAACTAGAACGTATGCAGAGGGCTGTCTTCAACGCAAACAAAAACACTGACAAGCTTTTTTTTTTCCCCCTCTTATTTTTTAAACCAGTAACCTATACATCTCAAAGCTTATCCTCCTCTGCACCTTTAATGATGTGGGAAAAGCATTCATACTCTTATAAATAGCACAACCCAAAACTCCATTAATACTGGGTTTGTGCGTGACCAGATCACCCAGAAGCATTTCTTTAATCTGGACCACATGCCAGACTGATTGTGTTTCTGCAGCTAGCCAACTGTTTGCAACAACTTTCGTCAGCTGGGGCAGGCAGGCCAAGCAGTATTTGATCCAAAGTCAGCCAAGCACAAAGTCAGGGTACACATGCAGTGAATTAAACCTTCCATGGCTTCAGCCCTCTCTGTTGCAACAAGCAGGTATTTTCTACAGCACACTCAAAACATTGTAAATAAATTTCCAAAGAAACTTTCTCAAAGTGAAACTAAAAAAATTTGTCAGAATTATACCACTGTGAATGAGTTTTGATAGGAACAGCAAGGAAGCTCTGGAAAGGCTTACAATGAAAATCTGTTCGACTATCACTGCGACCTGAGAGATCTGGGTCTTCCTATTATCTTTTGTAGCAAATACAGAAAACATTTATTCTAAAACATAACCTGCTATCCCCTACAGATCTGAAATCAAGTTTCTACCACGTAGGGGGTTCAAACTAGGATTTCAAAGTGTTTCAAGACTCCAATATTGGTTTGATTGCAAAATAACAAACGCAAATTACTGAATTAAATGGACAGACTCCTCTTTTTCTGTTCTCTTAGTATGAAAGTGATGTTTTCAGCTTTTTAGCCTCGCTTACTAAAAATACAAATAATCACGCATTTTTGAACCCATAATTTTGTAACTACATCTGTGCATGCAGACTAGCCAGACAATCCGCATACAGAGCTCTCTCTCAGCCAGACAGATGAAAGATGTTGGGGAAGACAGGAAGATGAGGCAGCTATTAAGCACAGAACACAAGTATGCAGGGAAGCAAGTTCTATAAATTCTGTCACTCAAAAACCAAAGAAATTTGCATATGCTACCTACCTGTAAGGTTGTAAGGAGGAGTTGAACAACTCTTGGGCTTGTGAAACAGCTGGTGCTGCTCCTAAACTCAGCTGAGCTTGATGCTGCCCTTGCAGAGGTGCATAGATGGGGATGGGGATTTGCTGAACTGAAGCAGGCTGCATAAAAAAAAGAAACCACTAAATATCCAAGGACAAAAGTCATGTGGAAAAGCTACAGTCATGTGTGAGCCAGGATTTGTGTAACACTATAAAAAGTAAACAAAGAATATCAAATCCCAAGGCTGCATGCAGAGCTGGTATTGCTTGCATTCAGAAAATTACTTTCTAGTTGAATTTTACACTTTTCCTTGCAAATAACCAGCATAAACAGAATGGAATCATTTAGATTTGCCTACGAAACAGACTTGCACTAAGATGGCCACACAGACACTTCCTGTGAATACGTACTTTTACATAAAGTATATCCGTGAGTGAAAGCTTATTCTCTCAGCTTTCATGACAAATGCTTTCATTCTCAGGAACAGCAGAAATCAAACAAATATAAGCCTGCATGCACTAGAATGAAGTATCAAGGGTAGACATGACATCATTTTTGCAGAGTCTTTAGTCTCACAAACCCCTGCCCCCCATTAGCTCCTCAGTAGAACTTTTAACAGCAGTATGGACAGGGAGGGGGGAGGGGAAAAACAAACAAACAAACAAACAACCCCAAATACCTGAGAAAGCCCTGGTTGAAAGCCTTGCTGTTGGGCCAGAGAAGGTGGTGCCAAACGTGCATGTTGGGTATTGAATAGATGACTTGTATCCATATAAAATGCTGGGATTTGAGCTGCAGCACCTCAGGAAGAGCAATACAATTAGTACCCAATTCCAACTATCTCCCCGCTAGAAAGGTTTTCATCAAGAATTAGAGATGCAGCCACTGTCAGTGCCTCCCAGTGTGACAGCTACCAGAGAGATAGGAGAACAGAACTGGAGAGCTGCGTCCCTAACCAGCTATGGGATCTTCTCCAATTTGCCTCCAGAATCTACTGCTCTTGCATATGCATCTTCAGCCCCATACAGGTTTTGGGAGATGAGCAACAGATTCTGGCCAAAGCCAGTGTTTTGGTGAAAGAAGGGGAAGAACATGCTACACTGTCACGTAATGTGTTAATAGGGTAACTATACGTGGGGCTTTGTTAAAGGAAAATGCCATGATTCTGAACAACTGTAGCACTTTAAGAAAGAAGTCAAGACTAAGCCATTCTTGGTATTAAGTGGTGATTAACAATTCTGCAACAGAAAAATGGCGTATCAAGAGATTCAAACTTGGGTTCCTCAAACTAACACCACAGCATTATCTTTGTCCTCACTGACAGAAGCTTGCATATTTAGAGCAGACAATTAGTGAATATTTGATTACAGAGTGCTCTCCATCATTCTGCCTTTACTGCAGATAAAACCAGAACTGAATTAAACTCTTCAGCTTCAGAGCTCCCAAAAAAGCAGACACATGGCTTCTCAGCAATAAACACTATTACCTGCTGCAGACTGAGACACATAGACCTGGGGACTTTGCTGTTGCTGGGCAATGAGGGATGGCATGCAGCTGAGCTGGGAAAAGTGACTGGCAGAAGCTAGGCTGCTCGTCTGCAACTGCTGTGGTTTCACTTTACATATATTAGGTGGGTCTGAGGTGCTTGCAGTCTTCGTACTCAGTGAAGAGGTTGTGTATGTTCCAGCCCCTATGAGGAGGGAAGCAAGCAACACATTATAAGACAGCTGAAGGTATTTCAAAGCCTCATCTTTCAACGGTCAAAGTTTTGGGTCAGTTCTGCAAGCGCAGTCACAAATGGTAAAGAACACTGAAACCTAATGCAGCTGTTCCCATCAATGTAAAACTGACAGGCAGGACAATTCTGTTAAGTTCACTATAGGCAGTGCTGCAACCATAATACATCTCCCTTCTGAAGTACAGAAAGGAGCATATTCAAATACTGAAGTAGAAATCTTGGTTAGTTACACAACATTGTGCCTCTCATGGTTGATGGCTGGCTCCAAAGAAAGGTCTTTTTCAAGTACTTCAGCTGAGATTTGGGCATACATTCTAACATTCCAAGGTGTGAACGTTTAACCAGATAGAGCACCTTTTGTTTGCTGCAAGAACCAAGGTGGCAACCAGTAGTGTGTGTGAAGAGCAGCTGGACATTTGCTCCACCTAGTGCAAAGGGGTTTTTGGTATGAGCTGTTGAAGCTCATATGACACAATGACAGTAACATCACAGTTAGCTGAATATCGGAACTACCATCTGCTCTAAAATCTGCTTGCTTGCCTTCATTCAGCTGAACAAAATGAAACCAATAAGGCAGCCGACAGGAGAAGTTTGCCTTCTCTTTCAAGTCCATGTAAGTAGCATAAGCAGAGAGATGTCATTTTAATATTCCTTTCAGCTGACTGAAGTGAAGTAGGTCAAGTATCTCCTTGTTAGTAAGTATCTCCTTGTTGGTCAGATCTGACATTTCATACTAGCATAAAACTTCTGTTAGCTTTGCATTAAATAACGCCAAAGGGCATCTAATCTCTTGAAAAACTTAACCAAGGAACAATACAACAGGATGCTACAATCGTGACATCTGGTACCTGTTAGCGAAGTTGTTGGTGTAACTGAGGCCACAGGAATAGGAGGCATTGATGCACTAGAGAAAGAGCTGTAAGTACCGCTGCTTGGCCCAGTGTTGTTGCTGCTGCTGCTACTGCCACTGCCACCAGCAATGGGAGATGCTGCTGAAGTCACTGGTGAACTCTTCTCCCCCATGTTTGGGGAATTCTCCCATGCTTTGCGTGCAGACTCCATCTATGTAAAAGAAAACAAATTTCTTTATCTATTAGGAAGTTCCAACAAGTCAAACAGTTTCCTCTTAACAGTACTTTTGAGTTCAAAAGGCAATTCAGGCTTCATGCGAGCCTCTCTTAAAAAAAGTCACCATAATCGTGCAACTCTGTTCATGCAAAAGCATACAGCCTTAAGTTGGAGCTTCTTATCTGTTCCAACTGCACACGTGCACAGTTCATTGTTTTAACATTCAATACTCAAAAGAGAATTCACTCACACTAATTTGGCTTGGGTTTGTTTGACTTAAAGAGCAAAAGAAAGGTAAAAATCTCTCTAAGTATGTCTATGAGGTTCTTTACTTACAAGTTATTTGGGCCACTGAAATGAAATGGCCCCTTGCTTTCTTGGTAAATCATCCATTTTGAGCAATCACCAAAAATATCTAATGCACACTTCAGTAAACATGACTGTAGTCAAGTTTAGATTTCCAAAGCAACTGCTGTTCAAGAAGCAATCATGAGCTGACAGCTTGCGCGCACTGCTTTACATTAATGCTAAAAATGCTTCATGCTCCTCTATTTCTATAATAATGTTGAATTTAAGTCTTGCACAGCAAGGAAGATGAAACTTCAATTGAAATATTTTATACACAACTATCTTTCACCAAAAGTGGAAAGAACTATTGTTTCACTGCAGCCAGTAACTATCAAATTATTGCTACATTAGACACGCAATGCCAAAACTGAACTGAGGGACACTTGTGAGGGACTACTGAAAAGGAAATACAAATGCTCAGACCACACTATTTAAAGGCTTGAACACACAGTCCATGGATTTCTCTACAACCTTCAGCTGTCCCCAGTTGAAACAAAGATTTTGCTAGTACAGCTGGATGCCATAGACTGAAACTGCTCATCTGGCAGACTGTAAGGTTCTCAAGACCAGGTGCTGTCTTTAATGGTATATGTAAAGGGACAAATATATACTCACCAACAAATTGACCTCACTACCTGCATCAATAGAGCTCCCTAACTGAGACTTGCAGTCTCCATAAGTCATCCTTTCAACCTACCCTGTTGTACATGAGGTAGGCAGAGTCTGGACAGACTGAACATGACTCAAGTTATTTGTCTAGATGTTTCAGAAGTGATAAAAACCCCAAAACATTACTGAAAGAACTGGGTAACAGGTGATCAATACACACCCATGGGGGGGGGGGGGAGAAAAAAAAATAAAAGAGTTCTGCATTCCTCAAAAGAGTAAAGATAAACTTTGTTACGCATTAACTCGTTTGGAGCCAAGTCACCTATTTTCATTTTTGAGGCCACCTTCCCCAGCAAGCAGTCTGTTCCCCCTCCACAACATTTCAGACAGGGCAAACTTCAAAATTTATTATTAATCTGCTGGAAAGGGTTTTGCTTAAGGTGGGGTACAGGTAACACTACAAGCTCCTTTCTGATCGCCACAGGCTCTGGTAAGACAGGGTAATGCACTGGTACTAAAAGAAAGTGAAATACCACCTGTGAACATCTGAATAAAGAAGGTATAGAAGCTCCTACCATGTTCACCAAGTCTCATGATCTCCTGGAGAAACTACCGATACCAAAAACTGGAGTCTACATACTGTATTTTGTCTTCAATTTTCCAATTTGCAATAAAAGACATGTAACAGAAATCTGAGTTTTCTAACAGCTTTGCTCTTAGAAAGCTCCTTAACAATCTTTAACTTCTTAAGCCAGAAAAAAGATGTAAAAGACACTGGTACCCTAGGAGTGCCTACACAGCACCACCTACAGACCAGATATGAAGGAGTAACAGGCTCTAAATTAACTGAGGCTGGGGAAAGCGCTGTAATTTCACTGATCACTCAGCTGTGGGAAAAGGAGAGCACACGTTGGAGATCATGGTTGCTTGAGGCATCTTTTCACCGCTGACCTGCTAGGGCCTTCACATGGCAATAAAGGCCCAGTAAGTATACCCAAAAACTTAACTGGAGACAAATACCAATGTGCCTTAAGTACACCAAAGCTTAAGTGAAGAGAAAAACAAAGTTGAAATGTTTCAGATTCTGGACCAGATGCCTACACAAGAATTTTAGATGGAACCTTGGAACATGGGAGAGGGCCAGGCAGCTCAGCTGAATATTGCTTTGGACTTTCTTTTGCTCAGCTCCTTACCTACCAACAGTCCTATCAGCTAAGTCCTTAAGACAACGTCTGCCTTAGTAAAGATGTCTTCAGCAAAGTTACTCCAAAGAAACAAGAGATCTCAACAAGCCTTCCCATGCGAGCACCTTATACCTGCACCTTGGCAGAATGATGCCAAGTAGTGGGAGCAATTGTGGCTGAGTTCCCCTGCTGTGACTCCTCACAGACAGTCTGTGATAGGGGATGGAGGAAAGAGGAGGTGTAAGGATTATTCCTTTATGGAGGCAGAGCCTGGAGATTTTGCTCCTTTAGGAGAAGGATCTAAACGCTTTCCTCTCTGCTGCTCCAGAAGTATCTTTAAAAAGAAGCAAGTATTATGTTGCAAAGGATGACATAAAGAGCAGCTCTGCTCTGTAATGAATCAGAAGGCCTGTTGTGAAAGTGATAGTATCTCAGTCCATGCTGCAAAACAAGCCTGTTGCCTTCAGCATTTGCAAAAGGGAGTCAGAGCTCCAGTGGCTGGAATAGAGAAGTTAGAGACAAAGCTGCTTTCAAATGCCTTTCCATTCAGATTTTGGTCAGAATCTTCTTCAAGGTAGCCTCAAACCACAGATGTTTGACATATTTTGTTAGCACACATCCAAGGTCTATCATCCACTGAGAAAGCAATCAAACCACCAACACCAGAACAGCAGAAAGAAACTGCAGTATGAATGACAAATACCACAGTTTGCTTTGTAACTGAGCAGTGTCACATTCTCTGCAGCATCATGCTATAGTAACATTCCTACCTGCATTACATGTGAATCAGATATCCAGCTGCTAAAGTAGTTAAGAGACTGCTATTTTAGAAAAGTGCTTTCAGGCGCCAGAAAGTCAGATTATGGTAACTTATTACATAAGAATGCAATAGAAAACCAGATTTTTGTTAAATTAGCTGTCCCTCTTCAGCCCTCTTCCAATTTTTGCTGGTCTATTGTTTTAAAAGTAATGTTATTCCCACCCCCCCACCCAGAAATAAGGTGTTAAAAAAAGAAAAGCAAAGATTCAATGAGAGATCATTAATAACTATCATCTGTAGAGAACGCAAGCAAGCAGCTGTCAAACCATGCCAGTGAGACAAGTCTCACTGGGATTGACAAGCAATTTTCTCCAAAGTGTTAGTTCCACAACCAATCCCTAGTTTTTTTTAATCTTTTAAAGTTTTAGAGAAACTAAGTTCAAACATCACTCTTCCTTAATACTAGAAGCAGCAACAATATTTCTACTTGTTCAGACACCTGCAGTCACAAACACAAAGCAGATCTAGGACACAAAAAAATAAAAATAATTAAAAAAAAAGAGACCAACACCTTCTAAATATACAGTAGCAAAGCTACAGCCCAACTCTATGTTAGTGAGTTATACAATATGCACAGTCCAAAATCCAACAAAATGGGAAAACACCATTCCAAATATTCTACACACTTGCTCTACACTGGAGAGCAGAAAACAGAACATTTATTAACACGACAAAACACGTTCTGGCTACCTGATCAAACTGCCCTTCGTAAACACAAAACCACCACCTACATTTCATTATATAGAACTTCAGCCATCCAACTCAAAACCACATTATCACTGCACCAAAATCTTACAGCTAAGAAGAAATCAAGCTTGGCTTACAAGGCACCTCCTTACAGCCTTTAATACCAAACCAGGCAACTTACTTTAAGCTAAACTCTCAGAACACACCTCACCTGCATTCTGATGATTTGTCATGAACACTATTGTACAATGCTAAAATGCTAGGATCTTTTTTTTCAGGGCAGTGGGAGCCAAGATTGGTTGAGATGCCAAGTGTTAATGCAAAATGGGGTTAGAGAATTGTAATTTAAATGCATCCTTTGATAGTCTTGTGTTTCAGCCATCCGTTTATATGCAAAAGCAGTTCAGCAGAGGAAACAAAGGAAGGCTCTAAAAAAAAGGTTCACCAGCAAGTTCTCCATTAACTTTTTCCCCTGCATGCAAGAAAACAACCCTTAGAGGGATGTGGTACATACCTTGAGGGTGAGGTCGACGGTAGCGGGAGAAACTGGAGTTAGGCTGGAGCTCTGTTGTAGAGTCTCCCTCCTAGGGAGGGGAAGGGTGTGGGGCAGGGGCACCTGAAAGGCAGGCAACACACATCACATTCTAACTATGTCTACTACAAAAGCCCCAGAAAAGCAAAGCTCAAGCTTTATTAAGTGAGCTACAATTTCTTCAAGGCTTGAGCATTTGGCAGGGAGATTTTGGTAAAATAAGGTGAAAATCTGGTAGGCGGGGAAAGGCCATTCAGCAGGTGCTGAGGTGCTTCTCATCTCTCTTTAAGAGACTGAAGACTAAGGTTCTAAAGTTTCTATGTCTTCTGCATAAACAAATGCCAATTTTCTGCTTTGGGATTTACCTCAAAGTACCATTTCAGTTTACTGATATGCAAAAATTCTTCCCAAGCCAAGTTTGTCCCCTTTTGTACAAGTACAGTACATGGGGTTTCATGACCTTGAGTTCCAAGATGTAGTTTCTGAAAAAAGGAAGCTATAAACCTCCAAAGTCACAGGACCATGAAACAAACCAAAACAGATTTGCCATCCAGTAACTCAATTCAGTTATCTTCTCTTTGAAAAGATGAAAGACGTGAAACTTAAAGAAATAAACTTGATACAATGCTACTGCTATCTTTACCCAAGAAAACACTGATGGATTTACTAGAAGTTTTAAATGAACTGTATCGAAAATACTGCAACGGCCAGTCTATTACTGCTAATCATTTCTTCTTCCATTCAGACCACAGCTAATGGACTCTGACTGGATGAGACAAGGCTAATCCAAGAGACAGATACTGAAGCTTTGAAGCAGGTGATAGCACAAATCCTTTTGTGGCCAAGACCCCCTACCTCCTGTGTTGGAAAGCCAACTCCAACACACCACAGGGGAACATACACTAACATCATCAACACAAAAGAATTCACTCTTCTACACTAACCACCAAAGACACAAACACCACCACCACCAGAAAATCCAGCAGAAGAGGAAGTTCAACCAGTATTGCTTGAAATCTGCTTTAAAGGATGCTGCAGTAAGTTCTTTGATGGAATTCACAAGCCATCTTCATAAAAACCAGAGATCCTACTGTATGATTCTTTCTTCCTCCAATCAACAAGTGACTCATCTCTGAGCTAATTCTATTCCTGCTACTCAAACAACAAAAACCACAAGCTCAAAGTTCCCCAACATCCTCCCAGCACACTCTCAAGACAAACTTCATCTCAATACAGGTCACAACCCAGCTCTCAGTCACTACACCATGCTCACACAATCAGGATCATTGGCTTTACGAGGACTGCAAACATCTCATCTCCATAGCATATGAACAACTGAATGCCTGCTGTCTGCTTTCAGAAACCATTAAGCTGCTCCCTTTACACACAGTTGCCGTGATTTCAGGCTACAGTTCAAAATTCCTTTGTCTGTAAAAGCCTTTCTTCAAACTCACCTACAGAGCTTTGCTACTGGTACCACGTTCAAGTCCCAACTGCTGCTGAGAGCACACTCCCTCATTATGCCTATTTTCGCTTTTATAGACTTGTCCCTAGAAATATCTTCTCCACTTTCTGTGCTCTTTAGCTCATCGTGGTTGTTCGAAAGACAAGAAAATACCTGAAGAATTCCAGAACAGATACTAATCAAACCGTATGTCCTTCAGAGTAAGATTACTGGATAATGCACAGCTAGTTAACATGAAAGAAACCCTAGTGGCTTGTTTACTGAAGGAACTATCTTGTGCTTTAAAGAAGCGTGAAAATATTTTCTTGTCTTCAAAGTCAAGACGATCACTGCAATAGACTTACGTTCGTCACCAAAGTCTCCTCCATTTTTGTACTGCTAGTAGCCACTGTGTTAGGATGAGAAGAAGGTGTAGTGTAGTCTGTTACAGACTCCTGTGAAGAAAAATAATTCCATTAAAATATCTCCCTTACCTAAATTAGATTTCCATTTCTTGGACAGGTATCAGCCTTTCTACAGGAGGAGTTCACCAAGCAACAGAAGACTAGAATTTCACACCAGATTTTTCTTAGAAGGCATGTCCAGCAACCCTTACTACTGAATTGCTACTGAGGTCAGAAGAATTCTTGGGCAATTACAGTTTGTCTCATGACCTCAAAATGTGCATCTGGAGACAGGTCCAAATACAGTCTGTAAAGTAAGAATATACAGAGCGATGTACTGCCTGCGCAGTAGACGTACTGACTGTGATGGTGTAACCAATTATCATTTGTCACCCAAGATGCTTTAGCCACCTGTTGGAGGCTTTAGCCTATTTAAAAAATAAAATACATTAGCTGAAAGCTTTCTGTAGCTTTAAATAGATACAGAAATTTCTTGGGTAAATCTATAACAAGTAAGGCCCTCCAGATTAGAAAGAACACATAGGGATGGCTGCAATTTGCAAAACAATTTTCCTTCAAGTCTTGCCTCTGAAAGTCACAAGACTCGGTTCCTCTGGATGGTGGAGTCTACCTTCTGATTTCTGCATTGGGCAGTGATTTCAAGGAAGAAAAGGACTGGAGTGTTCAGTCTACCCAGAGGCTTTCCTTGAAGTTTGTCACAGTTAAGTGGACCTTAACATGCTCAATGAACAAGGTCCACTTTCAGGGACCTAGCTGTAGCCAGTGACTTACTGCAGTTGTAGGTATGAACTGCCCGATGAAAGAGTCTCATCGATAACACTGCCACCTCTCTAAGGAATGACCTCCTGGGAACAAAAGAGGCACTGGTACTTCTGTGAAGCCATGTTCAGCACTGATTTTTAGTTCTTGTCGCTGGGTATCTACTGAGCGTATTCTGGCCAGGCAAACAGGCATTATCAGAACCTGAGCCATAGATTTTGTTAGAGAATGGTGTGATCCTAAATTAGCCAAGATCCACTCTTCAGCAAGCACCACAAACGGCCAAGTTTTACCTGTCTGAAGCCCAGAAAAGGCTCTTATCGTTTCTATGGAACCAAATACCAAGAAGGAACTGAAGGACAAATTAGCAGCAGAACTGTTGATGAGTGCCTGGCCTTGCCAACACATAAGGATTTTGAAGGCACAAACCACATAATGCTTGTTTAGTTGCATCCAACTGGTATAATGATAAGCTATTTAAAAAGTGCATACTCAATTTACTCCTTAAGCCTATGGCAATGTCTCCTAAAAGAGCAATTAAAGCATTAAGATACTAACCGGGCAAATAAAGAATCTTCCTTAAAAGGATGAGCTCATTTTGGTAGAAGACTAGGACAACATAATGGGGCAAGAGAGGACACAATGTGCACATGTGACTTATTATTGTATTTATGAAGGAAACAGAGAACTATTTTCTCCATTTCGTTTTCTTTTACTTGTTAAGCTAGTGAAATATGAGCTATATGATGTTTCTCACAATCTGAACTACTAAACTGCAAGTTGCATGTTTATATTGAATTCCAATAGGCAACCTTAATTTGGGTAGAACAAGGCAAGCACATGAAGCTGCTTTAATCACAAGATCCTTCTAACGAAGTAATTAATTGGCTTCGTGTTTTTTTAAGATGCTTTACTGCATAAGCAAGAGGAAGTTTTTAATATAAACTTTATTAACATTCCTTCAAGGTTTGGATGCAAGTTTTACAGCGTCTCAGCACTAAAATTCCTTACAAAAGAAATCCGATCAAGACTATGGCTAGCTTTCTCATTTTGGAAACTTACAGCTCTTTAAAAACGCTTTTTCACTAGAATTAAAAACAAACCATCATATCAACGCTGATGCCATTAGAAGTACATGTGCAATGCTGAACCATCTGACAATGATTAGTTACGTGCTGAACATGCAGACAAGACAGTGCTTTAGCCATAAGACAACCACTCCATGAACTGTAGGTTAACCACCATCTATCATTTACTGGTACATTAGGTCTAGGAATCTCTTAGATATGGCTTATCACCATAAGCTTCTGTAATTCAGATACAGTGATTCTCCTGTACAACTGTTTTACTGAAGAAACCGACTATTTTATTATAAACCAGTAACAGTAATAATAGCCAGAGCAAAAAACTCTGGCTTTTTTTGAGCTACCTACCAATTATTCGTACCTGAAGAAAAAGAGGTGAATTTTTTCTAACTATGTACTTTGCCCAAAAAGAGGTCACAAAACCTGAAGTGACTTTATGAACAAAAGGACAAGGCAGACAGAGCTGACTTTGCTATAAAGGATAAGGGTGCTATACGGGCTTAATTACTTATTTGATTTATTCTTGATTTATGTAAATCACCCAAACCAGAAAGCCTAAAAGATACTCAAAATTTATTGTCAAGTACAGCCTATGTCCTTATAGACATCATCTCTGTAAGACACGGCCATTATCAGCTACCTCTGCAAACATTTCATTGCCATGTCCGCAACCAGGTATTGATCATTCCTGTGATTTGAAAGCTTCAAAACTTTAGACAGCATAGGGTGGGGAAAGTCAAGGGGTAAGGTTCCTGATAAGGGTACCTGATTCACAGACTGACACATCAAATTGCCTTTACTCCAAATATACTGCAAACCACAAGAGAAACAGCTACAATTGCTTTAGAGCATCATGCTTATGTTCTAAACTTACACTTCTTGCCAGTATGAGTTGGTTTATATTTCTACAGTTTCTAAGGTAAAACAGTCCTGTATAACTAAATGCACATGCTCTTATTAAGATGTTTGTTTTGGGATGGATGGGGTACTCTTACAAAGCTGCTGCTTCTGAAGGAGGACAACTGGCTTGACTTTTACAGACATTAAAATCACCAGATACACTAAAGAAAACACGTCTTCCTGGAAGCTGAGTGGTAGTCTGCAAGAAGGATGTTAAAGGGTGTCAAAAGAGAAATCACTTGTTTGCTAAAACTTCAACACTGGACATTGAAACAACAGATTAAAGATGTCATCACTTCCTCATTAAAGAGCAATGGAAAGAGTACAAAGACAAGAGAAAGCAGTTGCAATACAAATCAGTACAGAACTCCAAGGCTGGAGCAGTATTTGAACCCATTTTAAAAGCCACTTTAAGTAGCAGCAAGACTGGTTTATTCCTGCAAAATCTAGATGAAGCTCATCTTATCCAATAAATCTGCAGGTTGTTGGTTCAACTTCCATAGAATTAAGTATAAAATATGACCACCTCTTTCCTAGAAAAAAACCCCAAAACAAACGCAAGACTTGCTGATGCCCTGGAAACTGCTCATGACAAAGGAATTCAAAAGCAAACCTGGAACTGCTGAGACAGGAATATTTAGACCTATTATTAAATGCTTCTATTAACAACCACTTAATGAGTAAATTATTGGGGATTTTCATATCCAGCACAAACTGGAAAGTTTCCTTTCACTCTGGTCTTCCCTACAGACAACAGAAGCCTGGCACTTCAATACTGTGGTAGTTAAAAAAAAAGTCAGAAAGGTACAAAATCCAGACTTCTTTTTTGAAGATCTCATACTTTAAAAACACAATTGTAGAGAGGCAATTATGCTGATTTTGGTAGAGCTACTTTATATCAAGCTAGCGTGGAGTAATCAATGAAGATATCTTTCCTAT
The DNA here is from genome assembly GCF_015220075.1 of Falco rusticolus. Taxonomy (NCBI): domain Eukaryota; kingdom Metazoa; phylum Chordata; class Aves; order Falconiformes; family Falconidae; genus Falco; species Falco rusticolus. The sequence goes on from NC_051197.1 coordinate 26,992,877, forward strand.
TCTGTATGTGGCTTTGAAGAAACATCTCCTCCTCTTATCTTGAGCTCTGGTCACAGGAGTGTGAAATACAGCGAGAAAAACATAACACACAAACAAACAGCTTTCTTACCAAATATTTGAGCAGCCTGGTGGTTATGGCTCTACACTTCTGCTTCTGTACACAAGAAGGGCACTTTATGTGTTTCTGGTACCAACGTAAACTATTCACATCTACTTAGAAGATAGAAACTGCCAGGAAGGATGTGAAATCCCAGCACCGTATTTTCTTACTTATTTGCCATTCCACTCAAAAAAAATCAAGCCTGCAGCTACCATGTCAGACACAAATATCCTCCTTAACAGTTGCTCTGTAACAACACTTCATTGACATAGTGTCTTCTGCTTGCAATGACACCTTGGCAAAAAACTGCCAAAATTGTTGTGTTTTGGGGGGTTTTTTTGGGTTTGTTTGTTTTTTGTTTTTTTTTTGCTTTAACCGTGGGTCACAAAGATACATTGTGAGTGATCTGCATTTCAGATTCTTCAACCGCTAATCTAACTTTGACAGAAGATCAGTTTTCCTGAAAGGCATCACAAAATTTCTGCTTAAGACCAGGAAAGGGAAGACTAAGACAGCATGCAAATGAATCTAAACTCACAAAACTGCTTCACAAACATACAAGAAGCATTTTTCCTTTACCAAAGCAGGTGGAACTATTAATTAGCAGCTACTCAAACTGCATGGTTTCTTTACATTTGACAGACGACAACCATAGCTCTTGCTCAAGACACAACACTGCTGTAGTGAGGTCAGTCCCCAACACAGGTCCTTAGGTCAAAAGGAGAGCGCCTTTGTGGATGTTTTTCAGCCAGTGCTACCAATGCACCACAGCTAAGAACTGAGCTGCAGAACAACAAATCCTGACAGCAAGTCACCATCTCATTGTTACAGAGAAGTCAGGGGAGTTCCACACAGACAACTACAATGAGTCCTCAACCTCCTGAGGGAGCTCTGCAAGGGAAACCTTGACAATATCCAAGCCAACAAGAGCTGACATACAGACCCTTTAGGTACACTGAATATTCCTGCTTTAGAGAGTTCTTTTTTCACAGAACAGCACTCAATTCACAGCTTCAGGTCATCCAGGTACTCAACCAACGACTGCACACACCACTTTACTCCAGTTCTCTGCTGAAAGTCAAGCACTCGTCTTGCATATATCACATATATCTGAGTTTACAGAATCTGCCTGTACAAGGCTCCAGTGCCACACTTTCTACAGCAAGGCTCAGGACAGAGTTTTCACATTTGCAAGGCAGCAAAAAAAGTCTAAAAACTTTCAAACTGATCTTTGTACAGGGGTATGGCAAACAGCATGTCTTTGTACCGCTTCTGGAGAACTGTTTAATTCAAGCAGTACCAATATGTTTCATATCTGCTATCCAGTGGACTCTGCTGTCAGGGTAATTACCCACCAGCAGGCAACCAAGTGTCAATGACATCCATGTAATCATATTTTACACATAGTGCTCAGCGATTTGTTACTATTTTTCTTACCTTTGTGTTTGTTCCAAACTCTGGAGCAGACACAGATATCATCGTTCCTATTTCCGTGCTCAGTTCACTTGCTGCTTTGGTTTCCTTTGCAGTGACAGGTTCTGGACTTCTGACAGAGGTGGGAGATGGCTTCTCCTGTCCCTCAGGTTCTCCCTGTTGGGCATCCTTCACCTTCCTGTTCTTTAAAGAACGCTCTTTCCCAATAGGACCAGGTTTATACTCTTTGTTTTCTACCGGACTCAAGTCTGGAAGCTAAGTTAGTGTTAATTTGTCAGTTATGTCTTCCCTCCCATGTCCTATCCCACAAGAATATTCTAACAGGCTTAAACCTAAATCTAACAAAGCTTTCCTGAAGGGTAAGCATTTTCTAACAGATAAAATCATTTGAGACTAAGTCATTGGTATGTACATGAAATGCATTCATTTTGAACAGGAGGAATTACACTGTTTTCAAGCAATACGTGTTTTATGGGTAGTGGTAGAGTTCAGCTAGAATAGGATCTAGTTAAAACCTAGAGAAGAAAGCCAGTTTGACTCTCCTCATGTTTAAGAAGTCTTGTGGCTTCTATACTTTTTTGTGCTTTTCTTATACATACAGGTTTATTTTAATTTTCAGAGAATCAGGATTTTACAGGGCCCAGGAAACTACAACAGAAGACTCTACCTTCATTTGAAGATATCTCAATGTATGGATGTTGGCAGCATTTTTCCCTAGGAATTGTGAACTAAGGGGATATCCAAAAAAAACCCCAAACCTACACACAAGTGTTGCCTTATATTGCAGACACCACGGCTGGAATAACTGCTGCAATTCAGTAGTTCCTTTCTGTGCAGCTGAATTAAAGCAGAACGAAGGGCCCCAGGGAACCTGAATGCTCTGCTGTTTGAATAGCCACATCCTTTCTGGCTGAGACTACTCAGCCCATTTCACTACAGAGCAACACAATGATTCTTTAAAGGCAGTCCTGAAAATCCTATTCCTTAAGCTTTGATAGCAGAAAGACAGAAGCTGCTGGTATTGTCTCTATAAATACAAACCAGCTGTTTCAGGAGCAGATGACTCTTCACAACACAATGCCTTTGGGCTTCGGGGAGGGTGGAGTTTCCCAAAGGTATTGGGTACCCTCAGGAGGCCAGCAGAGACTAGCTTTCAGAGGAAAGGAAGAAAACAACAGTAGCACCAGATGTCTGAGCATTCCAATGCAGCAATCAGGAACACGAGACTCATCTCACCCCATGCATTTTTTTCCTCTAACAGTTTACAGAGGCAGAAAATCCTCCAGACACTTTAAGGTCACACTTGGAAAGGTAAACTGCTTTGTTTGAGGTATGGTCCTCTCACATCACCCGTATCAGTCCAACAATACTAACCTCCAATCCTGAACATAAGTCTGTATTTAGGCTTCATAGCAAACAATATTGCTATGGGGGTGGTGGGTGTGTAGGAATTGTTTATTGGGATTTTTTTTTTGTCATCAAGACAGTTAAAGGATTACAGCCCTCTCATTCAGAAGAGCCACAAAAATGTTAATCTCCAGTTAATTTACCGTTTAGTCACATGTTTTGTCTTTCAACAAAATCTACAACAGTCTTTATAACTATAGCCAAGCAGAAAAAAAGGAACTTTGTATACAGTATGAAGCAGACTGACTCTCTATATATTTATTTAACTTTAGAGTTCAGGATCTTTACGTGATTTCCTGAGAGCATTTTAGGCATGCTGCTAGTGTATCTGAGATACAGGTTTTGAACGTGCTGGGTTACTACAATTCACTAGTAGTATTAACTACTGTGTATTTCTCTGCTGTATGCTTTTTGTATTTTGCAATAAAACCCATGAACTGCAGCACTCCCATGGAGGACCTCACGTAGCAGAGGTTAAATTCATCCTACATTGACTGCACTTTTAGATTTCAGCTTTTTTTGGAGACACACCCCCCTGCCCCGCCCCCCAAACACAACCAACACAAAGAAACACCCGGTCTTCTAGAAAGACAAGAGGGCTTTAATTACAGCGGGACCACTGCCAAATCTCAGACATCAAGAGGAACTGAAATAGCTGGTTCTGTAAGTCACCAGCCAAGTTTATTTGCTATAACCATCTCTTTCTGGGAGTAAAATGCTGATGCTGAGTGCTAGTGATGCACAGATAAGTATGCATTGGAGGTGGAAATAACAGGAAAGTATGTTTCATTAACATGAAAGACCACCAAGTGTAATAATCTAAATGACAGGAGGAGAAAGTATGGCTCCATATGAGTGGTAACAATGGAAACACAACATGATGACAAATGAACGGAGCCCCTAAATCTCTGGAGTGCAAGCGATACACTTTTTTTAAAAATTGAGATAAATTTGATTACCTATTTGATCTTCCTAGATCAGCTGCAAAAAAATCAGTTATCTACACATCTGTACATTTGAATTTGAAACTTCAAATTAGTGGCTCTAACACTCCCCTCTTACCACAAAACACTTCTTTTCCTGCAACGTGATGTATTACTCATCTTCGTAATCTGGCTACAAAACTAAGCAGGGCACCATGCATCATTTAGAGGGGGCAAGGCAGGCATGGCGGCAAGATCTACTGAAACTGGAGATCTATTCAAGGCAGAAAAAGAATGACTGCTTCAAAACAGCTCTCAAAGCCCGAGTGAAGCAAGCTCAAGAGAAAACCAAAAACCCCAAACTACAAAACACCACCAAAATACTCCATCCTATCCACAGCCTCCCAACAAAACTATCGCAAATCCATACGCCTATCTCTGCTGCAGCCACATCCCTTGCTCCAAGCAGAGAGCCAATGGACAAACTCTGCTGGGCTACGATGGTGCTTACACTTGCTTCTTGAACTGAATTCCCCACCTTCTCCCCAAGAAGTAACATGTTGATTGTTTTAGGAAACAAAAGGGGAATGCAATTTTTGGAGGTCCAGTCCTAACTGAATGAGTATACTATTTCATCATTTATAACCTCTTTCTGGCTGAACTTCAAGTTAAAAAGTTTATACTGAAGATATGACCTTTTACCTTTTGTGCTTTGATGGGTCCAGCTCGAGGCTGTTTCTGTCTTTGCTCTTTTGGTTCTGGTAGCTTGTCAGTGGACTTCTCAGAAAGTACAGGGCCAACTTCATTGTCACTGCCACTGGAAGCTGGGGCTCCAAACTGAATAGTTTCTATGCCAAGATCTACTCCACCTTCTTGCCCTGGCTTTGTCCCCTAGTTAAAAAGGGAAACATTCAACACATTTAAAATGATTTCTAGATCAGTACAATGCCAGTGGTTCAGAAATGAGCACAAAATATGCTCAGCTAAAAAACACTAAAAGAGTACTTTTATCTTCTGCCAGCAAAACTATTATTTGTGACTGCAACAGATTTGCAAGAGTAAACAATGCAGGAATGTACACTTCCTCCTCCTCAAGTTCCTACTATTTATACAAGCTCAAGAGTAAGAAAAAAAAGCAGTGAAGGAATATGTAAACAAGACCAAGACGATAAACTGGTAGAAAAGGGGGAAGGGACAAGTGCAGTATCAAAACGTCCAGATTCAGGTTCACAACATTCTCCTGAAGTTTCAAAAATTAATGTTCAATTCAAGAGGAACAATACAAAATTAAAAAAGATTTCCAGATCTCCTTTTATGCAGTCAAAATGGTCTCCTAAGAAGTTACGTCACATTCTTACAGTTTAAAATAATAAAGTCAAAACCAAAAAAGCCCAAGAAAACAAAGCCACAGGACTTTAAATGTAAAATTTAGGGCTATGCAAATTCCACACAATAAGCAAAGCTAATGTAGTTAGAGATACTAAAAGCAGCAGATGCTTCTGATTTTTAATAAGAGACACAAAAGAAATTTAGTTCCTTGGAGACATCCTGCTTCTGTCTACATTGCTGAACTGTACACAAATGTTCACATGCAAACTAGGCAATACTTTTACTTCAAAAATGCACCGAATAACAGCTATCAATAGACAAAAACTCAACCATTCACAGATTCAAGAGAGCAGTTTTTCCATGCTGCAATCATAAAAGCACCAGCCTGCATCTTGTGTTTCTGTACTATCTCCTGCCTTCATAGAATTCTACACATAATAGTTTCAGTATGTGCACACCTGAATAAACGGATAGTTGGTACCCAATCTCAATGAGATATAATTTGGGTAAGCTTCACTCTTCTTCCCTTCGTTCTTACCTCTGGAGATGTAGCTGAACCAAAAGACGTCAAAGGCTTGTTCCAAGCACTGACCGAAGGTGGCTGAGGTGGGCTAATGGGTCCCACTGACAATTAAGAAAAGAGTTAAAAAAAATTTACAGATTTCTTGATTAAATAAGCTTTGGTTAAGAAGTTGTTAACCTATTCAGTAGTTAACAAAATGCCACCTATTCAGCTGCTTTCAAGTGGGGCAACCATCACATTTGGAAGCATGATCAAGCCCAACAAAACAGAGATTCCTGAAGAGAGCGGCAGCTGCTCATTCATAGTGAATGAAGAATGTAACAACAACATTAAAATACTGAATAATATCATACTGCAAAAATCTTTTCAGCAGCATTTATAGGTTACAACACTGCACTTGGGAATGCTGCCCTCTATTCCCTGTGCAAAATACATTTGCAGTTAGAAATGAGCCATCAACAGAGAGAGCTGGCAATCAGCATTCGCTAACTGTAACACTTGCCCCCACCCCAAATCCAAAAGCCACCACTTACATTTTTTGGAGATGTCATTTAGAACTGCTGTAGACGGCACCTTGTTTTCCCATAATTCAGTTCCGAGACCATTATGAGCCTGGGTGTTTTGCAGAACTTTGCCTGACACTGTGTATTCTGTGCTGGCTGTCCCTCCTGCAGCCTGGTTCTGTGGCTGAACTGGAGTCTGTGGCTGACCTGGAGTCTGCGTTGTACATGGAGGTTGTGCTTGAGCTTGTGCCTGAGCTTGTGCCTGCTGTGCAGCTGCAGCAGCTGCCTGTTGCTGCTGCTTTTTGGCAAATCTGGGTGGGAGCTTGGAATTCTGACCTCTGCCTTTTTCGCTTGATCCTTTTTTGGTCCAAACCTGTAAGCAGAAGCCAATTTTATTCTTAGAGCTGACAGTCTGTATTGACACCAACTGTACATTTTGTATAGCAGCAAAAAGCAAACTGATTAACCCCATCTTAAGTTAGTTTATTTTTTTTAGGGGTATTTAACCACAGGAACAATTTCTCATCCCTTTTTCTCTTGGAATCAACTGATAGATGAAGCAGTAGTATAAATCATTTATCACAGTATGAAAAATGTGTTTTCAGTTTGCCAGTTCCACCCGCCTGACAGTGCCCAATCAGGAAGTACAGAATCCTAAGACTACTAAGTAAAATTAATTTACTAATTGCGAACAACTTAATATAAATACAACTATCTAGTTATAAGGTGAAAATACAGCTTCTTCAAAAGGAAGCTTCTGCACACTTCACAACATTCCCCATACTGCAAGGAGCTCTTTCCCACTATAAATGCTGGTCTTGTACCTGCACTGTTTGTTCTTCCTTCTTTCTGCGCTCTTCATCTTGCAAGCGTTTCTGTTGCTTCTTAGACACCACTTCTGTGAAACCATCATCATTCAAGTTAGATTGGGAGTCTTCAACTACTGTCACTTCAGGGTGATCATCAATGATCACAACACCTACAGAAAAAGGAAAGGTATAGATGCTGCTGTTTTAACAGCTTCAGATGCACTGCACCAAGCCAAAAATCTGCTTTAGAGTGGAAGCTATTTCTCCACAGACACAGATGGTGGCCCTGATTAAAGGTAAGCTTCTGCTTGCCAAGTGCTTTGCTGTTCAGCTTGAAGACAAGGACAGTCTTCTTTAAGAATTGAAAAATGGGAGGTTCCTGTACCAGACTCTCCAGGAAATAAGAACTAAAACATAGTAACAAATAATGAACAGCCTTCCTGGATACTAGCTGTAAGCTTAGCAGTGATATCCACTGCTTTTGCTTATGAAGGTTATAAAGGCAAATTAGAGTGTGGTGGACAATGGTATGAACACCACAGTTAAGATTACATGATGGAAAACTGTTCTAATCTATGCAAAAAACCACACAATGAGATGTGCCACCTTTTAGAGACACACATTATTAGTTCGGTATGACAAATGTAGCAATACTCAAGTACACAATTATACTAGTGTTTAAAAAAAAAAATCACTCTTAAGTTTTCAAATATCTAGCTCTATATGCAGCAAAGTTATCAGGATTACAAATTCTTGTTAGCATATTATCAACACTTACTTGCGTAATTATTAAGATCAAATTGAGACAAGGCATCCACTTTTTCCTTAGGCTTCTTTGGACCAGCCTTAGGTTCTTCTCGCTTTTTGCCACTTGGATCCTTAGCACTCTTTTGTCCTGCAGCAGTAACACCTCCATCCTCCTGATGTAAAGCACTGTTGTTGGTGGGATCAACACCAGGCACAGCTGCTGTCTGCTCTTCAAATGGCCTGTATTAGAAAAAGAAAATGGCGAAAATTAATGACCAGCCACAGAGGACACTCAGGAAGGAGCTAACAATCTAATGCAGATCCCTTTGCAGGACTGCAAGTGTCTACTGTGCAGCTCTTAGTAGGCTACAGACTTTTACTTCCAGCTCCTCAATGAGAAGCAGCTTAACAGTAAAAGCTGTTTTGTGGACATATCAAATGTCCTACTGCGAAAAAGAATCATAGGAAAAGAGTGTAATTTTAAGGTCACCTCTGGCTTGACCTATGTAGAGGTACCAAAACTCAACAAGTACGCAGTTTCAGTATACTTTAACTGCTGTAGGGCCTTCCATGGAAAAAAAACCCCAAACCAAACCCAAAACCCAAACCCAACAGAAGCTTACAGTATGCCACGTGAACAAATACAAACAAGGTACAACATACTTGCTCCACAGGCTCACTTGCTAAAAGCTATCTGAAGCCATAAGAGTCAGATTCACAGCATTCTGACTTTGCTGTGGAACCTTGAATACCCAATTTTTGCTTCAACATCACTTTTAAGTGACTAGTCACAGGAATTCTTAGCAGTTTTAACTCTGAAATTAAAGCACTGGTCACAAGTTTTTAAAGCCCAGTCAAAACCTGAACTTACAGTACAGCAACCTACAAGCACAAGAGTCCTACAGTACACAGTAAGCATTCAACAAATAAATGTCTTGTCCTGCCTCCCACTTACCAGACTACTGTGCACTGTGGCTACAAAACAGTGAGCAAATAGTAACATTAAATAATTATCAACTCACAGTCAAATTTAGCATAGAGAAACAAAGTATAGTCTCAACCGCAAGTATTCATCAACATGCTTGTCCCTTTAGTTGATCGATGCAAAATGCAATGCAGCAATTTACGTATTAACTGCAAACCCGCTCACATTACATTGCACCTTACACCCAAATCTTGAGAAATACAGCTCTACTCAAACAGCACTACAATTTATTTTTTTTTAATTAGGCATTTTTAACACTGTGCATACAAGAACACTTTACTCTTAGCTCCATGTTCCCAGTGTCTATAAAACCAGAAAAAACAGAAAGTACATAGCCACAGGTTCCTGTGTTTTGCCCTCTTTTCTACCATTCTACAGATCTAAAGTAACTGCTAATGATTGTGGATAACTGGCTAGCTGAAAAGGGTCACATAGACATAGTCCAGCTGGCTGGACAAAAATGCACATCGCTCTCAGCTTATCTGAAGTAAAGCAAAAATACACTGTCTTTGGCTGTTCTTGTTACACAATAACAGGAAAATTTCGGTGGGAAAAGAATGTTGCAGGTGGGAACAGAAACCTACAGAAGAGAAACTAGGGGCCGGCTTGATATTTAGGCAACTAACCAATAATGAGCTTAACTTTTGTAATATGTATGAGCTAATTATAACAAGGTATAAAAGATGACTGTAAGGCACAATAAATGAAGTCTGCTGATCACTCATATTGAGTGACTGTGTCTTCCCTCCGTCGCAACAAATGATTTTGAACCACAGAGGACAACAGAAGATCATGACCACATGTGCTTCCTAACAGAATATGGCACTCACCCTCTTTTTCCACTTCTGGGTGGAGGACCACTCCGTCTCTCACTCCTAGGCCCCGAGAAGTTCCTCCCTGGTTTAGCTGGACCATTGTTGCCACGTCGGTTTTGACGGTCTATTCCAGGCCGCTGACTAGAAAAACTTCTTTTGGCTATTTCCCTTTTTGGAGCTCCAGTGTTTTCTCCTGCCTTTGCAGCCACCTGTGCTGCTGCATCTGCTGTTTTCTTTTCATCCCTCTCACGCCTCTCATTGAAGTCACTGCTTTCTGATGCTGTTTCCCACTCTTCATTTGCCTGGTCTGAAGAATTCTGGTTGGACAAGTCTGGTGTCTTACTTCCCGACACATCCAGAGCAGTGTTGGAGGGCTCATTAACTGCATTACTAACTGCGGCACTTGCTGATGAATTGGTTACAGCCTCACTTATCTTTGAGGCGGCCTCTCTTTCTTTTAGGCGCCTGAATCGTGGTGGCTTATCTTGCCTTGGAGGCCGAGCTGGCCTTTGTCTTCGAGGTCTGTCTCTATTCGGGTCAAACTTTCTCTCAAATTTTGGAGGCCTTTTATCAACTGGTATAGGACCATAATGTTCATTTCTTCTTGGAGGTTCCCCGTCTTCTGGTTTAATGATCTCCGTTTGCCTAGGGTTCCATTGATTGTCTCTGTAGGCTGGTCTCCTTATTGTGGATGGACGTGGAGGACGCCCCCCAGGATCCCTGCCACCACGTCTATACATTCCCCCTCTGCCTCGTCTAGAAGGCTCTCCTTTAGGAAGAAATCCTGGTTTGGGTTTGTTCTCATCATCTCTTATGTATGTTTTTTCTAAGGATCTGCTGTCTACTCTGATACTGTGTTCAGGTTTGAAAGACAGGGGCTTTGGAGGCTTCTTGCCATCAGCTCTCTCTTCTCTTTTTGGGTGCTTGCCTTTGATTAGACTGTCTTTGTCTGAAAGCAGTGTGTCACTTGCACTTTCGTGAACTTCACTGTCAGAATCTGTCTCTGAACCATGCTGTCGCCGCCGTTTTGGGATTACTTCAAAGTCAGAGCTCTCACTACGAGTTTCACTCTCTTCTCTTTGCCTAACAGGCCCCGAAGGCACATGCTCTGTTCTAGGCTTAGGATCTCTGTAGTGTGGGTACTCTCTATTATGGCCTCTACTGCCCCGACCGCGTCCTCCGTAAGAACCCCTGTAGCTACGACCTCTAGAGTAATACTCCCCACGACCTCTGCCTCTGTATCCCTGATCTGGGAACCAGTCTCTATCCCTAGCTTCTTTCCAGTATGTCCTAGGGGGTAAGCCAGGCTCTCTTTTTACTGGCCTAGTTTCTAAGCGTGGCTTCTCTACAACCTCCTTGCTAACGACCTTCTCAGTCTGCTTTTCTTCCTTCACTGCAGTAGCTGGCTGCTGAACATGGGGCTGCTGCTGTGCTGCCGGCTGAGCAGGCAGGGGCTGCTGCTGCACTGCAGGGGGGAGCTGCGGAGCGGCAGGCTGGGCAGCCGGTAGCGGCTGCTGGACTGGAGGCGCGGGTGGCTGAATTGGAGCTTTAGCTGTGGTCTCGGTTTGACCGCTCTCCTGGCTTGCTGGTGTCGGAGCAGCATCCTGGGTTATCTTCTTAGCTAGAGGAGTGCTGCTGGAGGCAGATGTGTCTGGCTCAGCCTGAGGCAGTGGCACTGGAGGTGCTTCTTTTTTGTCACTTTTTTCAGACTTGCTAGGTTTTTCATTAGCTGTCTTTTCTCCTTCTTTCTCCTTCCTCTGTTCACGCTCTTCTCTCTGTTCACGCTCTTCCTTCATATCTCTAAGCACAGGTTTTTTAATAGGACCCGATCTTCTTACTGGTCTATCACCACCTTCGTCTCTCCTGCCGTAACCTGGCCTAGGACCCCATCTTGTTTCAGACTTAGGTTTGAAAGTTTTTTCAGGTTTTGGTCCTTCTGACATTCTATTATTGATCAAAATTTCTTTTTTTGGCTTAATCTCGAGTCTCTCAATTGTCTCCTTTGTCTCAACAGGCCTGTTATTTAATTTAGAGATATTTGTTGCTGTCTCATTCCTCTGGTCTTCTGATTTTAGAGAGTGACTCGAACCATGGGAAATGCTTCTCTTTAGAGAAGAGTGACTTTCCCCCACAGGCACCAATTCTTCCGGAGAGCTGTGTGTACATTTCTCATTCACTCCTTCAAAATTAACTGCAGTGTTAGGTGTGTCAGTCTGGAGAGGCTGTACATCTTCCAAAGGCCTGCTTGGGAACTTCTGTACTTCTACTTCTGATTCTCTGAAAAAGTCTGTCTTTGGATGAGAGTCCAATTGGTTGTGTTCTACAGGATAAGCAGTGGCAGGGACAGCAACTCGTTCTTGCTCCAAGTGTGCCTCAGACCTAAGCAGCAAGCATTCAAGAATGTTAGGGCTGAGGGGAAAAAAATTACTCAAATATTTACTTAAATAAAATAATTTCCTAGGAAGGATTAATGTAAGCTCTAGGAAATAATAGGTATTAATTCTCATAGCAGCTGTAACTTGTAGAGGTTGCTTTTTTTTTAATCCTTTTTTTATTCTATCCTGGTTAAGAGTACAGTGTCAAATGTGCAATTAGCTATACGAATCTATTATTGTTAATGGCTATACATGCGATTTCAAATGGAGCCCCCAAGTTAGCAGGCTAGTATCACAAGTGTTACCTAGGCAGCAGTACCGCAAAAATTTCGGGGTACTTTTAAGATGTAGATGATGCCTTCCTGACCACTCATCATGCAGCAAAGGTCAAAAACTGACTGTGTGCTTTTATACTATTTGTACTTAAAACACCACTTTTGAAACTAATACACATGAGCAAAAGTTCTCTGATACAAGGATGACTGAGGGCAGACGGAAAACAGGACAACACTGTAGGAGTGTTCCATGAAACTGAAAATTCAAATATTACGGTATTCACCATTCATCAGATTAGGTTAAGGATTCTAAACAACATGTAAATTGTCTTTCTACACCCTACTACAGAGCAGGCGTCTTGTTTTATGCAACAGTGTGAAGTACACTGCAACCCCCAGTCACAACTCCTTTTAAAGCTCTGTGTGAAGAGCAGCTATAACTCAGTCAGTTTAAACTGTTTTGCAACAGAAGTTACACAGCCAAGTCTGTAAGTACGTATGGTTTGGGAAAGTGATGTGCAGGAGTAAGTAATCCAGGCTTACCTCAAATCATCAGGCTCTTCTAACACCTTAGGAGGAGAACTAGATTGCTGAGGTTCTGCATGGGGGTATGGGTCTGACCCCCACATCATGCGGGGCTCTGACAAAGGAACAGTGTGCTCTCTTGCTGAGCGAGCTATATGTTCAAATGAATCTGAACTAGTCGCTGATCCCTCTATCTGGTCTCTTCTCATCAGTGGTTTGGGAGGCATAATTCCTGTGACAGATTTAAGTTCAACAATTTTATCATTAGCAAAGAAACCTACCGCAAGACAAAGCATATTGGGAGGTACAGAACAATGCTATTCTGTCTCCTCTGATCTCCCTTCCTCTGTACCTCCTGCTTTTGAAACCAAATGTCCGCTCACTACCAGCTGACCTTAGAATGACTAAATCATATTCATCACTAGTACCCTACATACCAACAAAAGGAAAAGCTGTCTGCTTCCACTAGAATGGGAAGAACCAGGTCTGCAGACCTGTGAACTTGTGAAGTTTCTGCTCTGAGATCTGTATGGCAAATGGCAAGACGAGTGTACAGACAGGTGGGGGTTTTTTGTACTCAATATATTAAGGACTCTGGCTCCTTTTTTCTGGTAATGTTTTCAAGGAATTCTGCAGTTTTCACTGTCTTTGCTTAGGTTGCCATTTCCTCCATTCATTCCTTGCACTCATTCAGGATATCCAGCTAATGAGGAGTAAGGGAATGGGCAAGTAACTCCGTTACATTACATGCCAGACATTATTTATGCACAAGAGCTTTCCAAACTGTGAGTCAGATAGTCATTCCACAAATTAAGAAGGACTTTTTAGTGCCAAGAATCTGAAAACACAAATTCAGTAAGGCTCTAGAGGTGCTAATACATAATATAAAATCAACAATATTTCATGGGGTTTTTTTAATAAGCAATGTACTGTCAAGTGCTAACATGTAATGAAACACTAATGGTAAATACACTATTTTTCTCAGTTCAACCTAACTCATGGCAGCTTTAACAAAAGATTACGCTGACATTTTGAATACATCCTTAACTGCAACTAACATGTCTGCAGTGTGAAAGCTGTGATTTATAGTCAAAGATATACATTGACACATGACTATCATTTTGCCAGTATTACTAAAATCTATTTTGTCTCAAACAATGAAATAACGTAGTTGTCTTTTTAGAAAGCCCGCCCACATTCACTGTTACAATACATACTGTGGTTAGGGAAAGATTTCCATTTCAAAACCAAGTTCAGTAGCCAAAAAAAGTTGCCAGATTTTTACCTGGATGAATAGGAGGCATATCCATTGCAGGTCTTCCCGACATCATTCGTGGGTCCATGTAAGACTGCATCATAAGCCAGCGTGGATCAAAGCCCATTGAAGCTAAATGCTGAGGATGTGGCTGCATGGGCTGGTACAGGGGTCTATGCTGGGGAGGTGGGACAGGGCCACTAGAAGGCTGTGAGGGAGCAGACTGTGGAAGGACACCTTGCTGCTGTTGCTGCCACTGCTGCTGTTTCATTTGCTCCTGCATAACAGAAAACAGTATTACAAGACTTTATGTTATGATGAGGATTTGAGCAGAATTCAAATAACCCTTGGAAAAAAGTAGTACAATGATCTCCAGGACACTAAGCATTCTGAAAGTTAATTGCAAACATGCATCATGTTGAGCTAGGAAAAAAACAGACTGGACAATTTAGAATAGCTCCAGTTCTGCTGGTTTTCCGCCAAGACACAGAACCACCTTCACGTGATGACTTCATGCACGTCATTTAATGCAAAGTGCTCTTCAGACCATGAGACCCAAGTCCAAACCACATTTGTGTCACACCCTTTAAGGAAAAGCTGCAGACACAATGATCATCAGACCCCAGGTTCCACAGGAGACACCCTACTTGCAACAACTGATGCAAAATCAGTTTTAAAAGCCTCTCCTGCCTTCTGCTCACTTACATACTTTGCAAGCAACAGTAAATGTTTCATGCAGAGCAATTCCAGCTGACATCACAGATATCGGAAACCAACACTTAAGCTTTCATTGTTATTTAGAGTAAGGCAGAAGACATCATTCTTTTAGTAAGTTTCCTTCTTTTAATGAATTGGTTAGTTACCTGCTGCCTCTGAAATCTTGGTGGTAATGATTTCTGGAACTGTTTAGAATAGCCTGAGGAAACAGCAGGACGAGGCTGAGATCCTGAATCTGGCTCACTTTCATGAGTCACCTGTGAAATCTCTTTCTCATTCCGACCACTATCTTGTCGGGTAAAGACTGCTTGATCTTCTGAAAAAAAAACCACACACATGTGGGAGACAAGGGTGAATCTTAAAACTATGACAATTTGACCACCATGTCAGATAAAGGATGTTGTTCTAAAATGAAAAGTCTGCCTTCTCTAACCTCACAGTCTTAGTTTCCAAAACTTTTAAAATAAAGGCAGAAAGGTTAAGAACAACCCTTCAGAACAACTGTTGTTAATACATCTCAAGTCTCCCTTTCAAACTCTGGCACTGGCATTCAGGTTGCAACTATTATGTGACTTAAGTGCTGCATTAATGCTACCACATTACATCTAAACCAACTTTTTTTATGAACCAAGGTTTGGTTTTACAATCACTTTTACACATTTAAAGTATAACACAACCTTATTAAGCACAGCCTAAGAGTTCTCCTATGGCATTCAAGTTCCACTACAAATAACGCACCAAGTTTAAACAGGTGCTCTTTGTGTCTATTTCTCTAGGCTTGCTGGAAGAACAGAAGATCTGAAATAATTTACTTTGAGTTGTAGCAACATGAGCTGCTAATCCTCATTTAGCAAGTAAACAAAGCCTGCTTTTCTTTCTGTATTCTTCAAAGTCGAGTCTAAATCACAGAACTCAATTTTTCCTTTAACATTTTGATGAGTTGGGCAAACAGGTCTAGCTCAAAGGACAGTTAGCAGCTGTAATGTGCCAGGAAAAACCATGGTCTATGATGCATGGGTTAAGTATGCAAATTAAGACTCCTAGATTATAATTATGCTCTGTGGCTCAGCTTTCAGACAGACAACTCCTACTTGCATGCAAGCGTACCTTTTTCTTCCTTGTTATTTCTGGTTTCACTTTCTTGTTTTTCTACCACATGTGTGGCCACAGGTTCTACAGGCTCAGGAATGTCATGTGCTGGCTTCTCCTCTTCTTTTTCTTTTTCCTTCTCTTCTTTTTCGACCTCCTTTTCTTTCTCTTTCTCCCCTTCTTGCTCTTTTGCCTTCTCCAGTTTTTCTTTTTCTTCTTTTTCCTTCTCCCTTTCCCTCTCTTTTTCCTTTTCCTTCTCCCTCTCTTTTTCTCTTTCTCGCTCTCTCTCCCACTCCCTCTCCTTTTCCCTCTCCCGCTCCCTCTCTCTCTCCCTTTCCCTCTCCCTCTCCCGCTCCCTCTCTCTCTCCCTTTCCCTCTCCCTCTCTCTCTCTTTCAGAGGGTCTTCCCGGGAGGGTTTTGTCACACAGCCAAATTTCTCATTTAACCGTTTTAGCTTTTCAGCACAAGCTGCTTTTCGCTGTTCTTCCATTCTTCTTTCTTCCTCTTCCCGCCGCTTACGGGCTCGCTCAACTGCAGCGGATATCTCTGACTGCTGTCTTCTCCTCTGTTTCCAAATTTCATCTTCATCTGGTACTGGTTTAGGGGGAAAGGGTCCCTGCCTTCCAGGTCCTAACTGGCGATCAGGGGGAGGAGGGTGCTGTAATATTAAAATCAATTAAGTCAAGCTGAACACGTATTATATAAACAGCCAGCTGAAATACTGCATTTTAACTATTTGTCTACACATGTTTTTGCATGACACCTCTGAAAAGCAAGATTTGGAAGAAAAAGCAAGCCCTCACCACCTTCCTGCTTCAGTTCAGACTCATGCAACCCAAGCTCAGGAAGGAGAGGTAAAGATTCAGTCTTTACCATCACCAAGGCAAAGTGATAGCAAAAATGATCAACCTCTCTTAGATTTGGTCACAGCCTGCTCTCAATCACGGAGACCCAGGGCAGATCTCACACAAAAGTCCCCCAAGGAGCCAAGGAAATTCAAGGTAGCTCAGGATAACAGAGATTTTAATAAGGACTGTTGAAAACTCGTATGTATGTACGTACACATTTCAGTTGGGACTTCATCTCCCCGTCTGCCTTGGCAGCCAGCCCTCCAGCATTGCTCCCATGCCCCTCTCCTTTCTAGTTCCCAAATGAGGCAGGATAACTGAAAGCTCCTGAAGTTCTCATGCATTTCATGTGCAACTTACTAGATGAGGCTTTCTTACACACTTAGCAGCACAACTGCTGCTGGGATCCCATTCTTACTGGTCCCAGACACTATGACCATTTTCTTCTTGAAGAGAAGACTTATCCCTAACGTGAGGCATATTTTTACTTTTCTTAGTCTAAATCCCTCCACCACAGCATTAAAGAATTTAACTCTAGGAAATAAGACAATTCTAATCTTTCTTACCGGTGGTAGAATAGATTTTGGATGAAGAGCAGGACCACCTCTTTCATGTATAGAAGACTGTGCTGGAGCCCGATCCTATTGGATCCAAGACAGTACCAGGGTTAAGCTAACTCATGACAACATTCCAACTGACAAGTTTTAGATTTACTGTTTTCTACTGCATTAAGATACTACACCTAGTGAACTATCTGCACATGATACAAACTTGCATGCAAAACAAAGGCAAGAACACTTCCACTTTATGTACTGAGAGCTAAACAATTACTGTAAAAATTCACACATCCAAACTTCAGAGCTTATGTGACTGCACTTTTTTCCTCAGATTCAATGTAGCATCAAACCCTGAAAAACAATGTGATCTTTATATAGAGAGAAAGCACATGAAAAAACAATTCAAGATCCCTCATCTTCATTATTACTGGTGTCAAGAGACAACATTTCTGGGAAGTGTTCAGACAAAGCCAAAAGTAGCTTTTTAGGGGGGATGGGGGAAGTAAAAATAGGGTAAAGCAGGCATAAGCTGAGGTGGTTGCCAATCTTACTCTGCTAGAGGATAAACCAAAAACCAAAACAGCTGAGCTGACGAATTCTACATGGTCTGTATAAAATCTATCTGCCTGACATGTCAGAAGGAAGCTGACACATTACATCTAAGTTGCACTGAATTAAGTGGGTCATAATACCAAAAAAACCCCCAAACTCCACCCAGGAAAAATGTGTGGAACAACTGGGCGGTATTTACTCTGTGCTACTATAAAACATGATGGACACCAGAAAAGCTTCATTCACTGTTACAGGGATGGACAGACAAAAGTATCAAGTTAAAGCTTGTCAGTTGAGTCACAGTAACTGACACAAGAGTTCTCACCCCCTCACAACTGTGCATTGGAACATAATAGATAAAGACGTACTATTTTTATTTTGCGATCAGAAGCAGCCAAGTTGACTAAGCAGCACCTGATCAGTTACCACAGCTCAGCTAATGCTTTCAGTAGCTAACGCTTTCACTCATGTTCATAACCTTAACTGACCTGTCAGTTTGGAAAGGCATCCAAGCAGGATCTCTCCTGACAAGGCTGTTGCCAGAAGAGCTGAAGAGAAGAGCACACAAACCTGATCGAGTGGAGAGCTTTTGCTGTAAGACCCTTTGGTTGCTGCTGTGGAAACCTGGGTGCCAGACTTAGCACTTGTCTGTTCTTCTGCTTCCTTCTGGCCATCAGAAGCCTGGGAATCTTTTGATGGTGTTTGTTCATCACTATGTGCAAAGAAAAAAGAGAAACGTAAGATGTACCCCACACAGGTGATTTATCTTCTATCCTCAATGTTTCTTAGCAAGAGCAGAAGTTTCTCACAGCAAGAATAATTTCTACTACACGCCCAGCTGACCAGAGTCCGCAAGCAGTTTTGCAATTTAAGAAAGTATTAAATTACTGGAATAAATGTTATCGGAACTAGTACCTGCACTCATTTCATTCAATCTTCCCAAAAGCTAAGCTAGTTAAGTGGCATTCACACCCAACTGGCAATACCAACTCACCCGCTTTCCTTCTCTTTTTGACTACTTCCTTGCTCATCATCATCACTGAAGTTCAACTGCTCAGTGTAATCCACTTCACTCTGAGCACCTGATGCATAAGCAAACATTCAATTAATCTTTCAGAAAGATTCAATGCACAAATAACAGAAACCATTGATCTAATGTTCTTACCTGCCCAGCCTTCATCGGCCTCAGCATCTAGATTATCAAATTTATCAAGTTCTTTAAGTTCACTAGCACTAAGAATGGATGGGCGCTCAATAGGTTCTGAACACCATGAAGGTGGTCCTCTTCCCCTTGGCCCTCTAAAAAAATAAGAGAAACAAAGGCTACTATCACTATTTATCCACAAAATTACTAGATTAAATGTCAACTTGTATGGCAATTATTTGAAGTATACAGTAGTCTTTCAAATACAGTAGAAATGTGAGCTATCATGCACACATGCAACTACAGTAGTTCAAGTAATTACTGCTACACCACCAGTTGGTTCTTTATGAAAGAGAAACGTTAGATGCTATAGCCTTGATGCACCCTTCACAAATAAGCCAAACATCAATCAACAGTAGAGAAATCACACACCTTTTAGATTTCAACCAACACACTGCATAGATCTGGCATGCTTCTTAACACCAATTTATTCCACCTTGCAGATATTTCTTCATACTCTTCATGCTTTCCCACTATCAAAGATTCTGTACCTTCTCCCTACTCCTATACTCAAGTTCTTCCAGCCATCCCTCTCAACTTTTCTGTCCTCTTCCTGATCCCAACCACAGATCACCTGTCAAAGTTTGTACCCTACTGCCTATAGCATCCCCCATTTCCTCACCTATGGAGAAATACACAGAAAGAAGAAAGATAATTTTATAATGCATTACAGCTCTATTTTAACCAGTGGGCATTAGAGTCGAGAACCAGGAATTAATTACTTTCATTATAACAATGGAAGAGTCCTTTTACAAGCAAAATACTGGTTGAAGTGTCAGTGGTATCCCCAGGTGACTCCTGCCCTTCTCAATCAAAAATGCTGTAATGTACAGAATTCCCTCAAGTTTTGCAGTTGAGTTGTCAAAATACAAATCATTCCACAGCACTGCTTCACTCACAAGCCAAACTTGTGAGACTAAGCAGTAGCATTACTTATGCAGTGTATAATCATAATCAAGATACTCAGTGCAATTTTTTTGCTTTCTTTGTTTTTTCCCCACTGAGTCACAAACATACTTCATACCCTCACAACACCACCACTTGTAAGGTTTCTTACCTGCTAGGTTCAGAATTGGGAAACCTTGTTGGACCTTGCATGGAAGGAGGATATGCCATTCTAGGATACTGATTAAACATCTAAAAATGTTTTAAAAACAGGAACCATGCGTTAAAAAAATATAATTGCATACTGAGATCATCAAAGGAATCACAATGGAAGTAAAGCAAAACTCTTCTCTCAAGACAGTTTGCTTAATATTGCAACTGTGTGACAATGTCATCAAGGTGATTACAAGCGTCAATCAACTCCTGACAAGTTTAAACTCGGTGTAGCAGGAGGAGCCACAGGCAACCACATCCTTTGAAGAGTTGGTTTGCAATCCCACCCTTCTAGCGGAACAGCTAAGCATTCCGTGGAAGGAGGAGAAAGGGGCATAAGGAAATAAGATGAGCTAATAATCAATCCCTGCTGCTTAGGAACTTTTCATGTAACCATCACTTACGTAAGGTGGCATCATTGCTCTGTACTGAGATGAGATAGGTGGCTGCTGCTGGCCATTCAGCTTGGGCTGAGGGATCTGGGGTAGCCGCACATCCCTCTTCTCTGCTGCCTTCTGGCCATCGTTCTGCTCTGCTGGTGTAGCATTACCATCTTCTTGCCCAAGACCCTTAGCTTCTTGATCAGTTGGAGAACTGGGCGAGTTGCTCTTATTACCACCTTCTCTCCAACTAGTAGCATCTGCATGGACAGAATCAGTATGAGGAAAACACAAGAACAGACTTTATATTACAGATTTACAGACAGGCATAACTACCCAGTTTTCAGTGACACAGTGATCTGTGCAGACATGATCGTATTTGGTACTGAAACCAAGCAATGACTACTTGAGAAAACAGAGGCTGTTTTCTAATCCTCTTCAGCCTTACAGACTGGTGTGTTCCTTAAGGGTAAGAGTTAAATTTATAGGCTGCTCTAGGTGTCCTACTCTACCTTCCAAAACACAATGCAATTTAGGAAGGACAGTGATAATAGCACAGGAGAGAAATAGCTGTGATAAGTGGGCCACTGTTGACTCAGTGTGAAGATGCTGTCAAAGGAAAGATCAAGCTTCTTCAGCAGCAAAGGCCTACCACGAAACTCTCAAGCAGCTCTAAATGACATACACCTGTGTATTATTTTTCTAAGTGATGACAGAGATACCCAGAGTCTGGCTTGTATCTCTGTCTAATAAGGATGGAATAGAAGGGATGAAGGCTGTACTTCTGGGTGTGAATGTCTAACAAGAAGTCCAGGAAACGTAAGGGATTTTAATAACCTTATCACTTGTGCCAAGCAGTCCAGTCTTACGAGTTTGTCTATAGAGCATGGGTTAGGGGGGAAAAACAAAAGTGTGTGTGTAAACTTCAGAGCAGTGCTCAAAGTCAAGGGGACCAACGAAAATTCAGACACACACTGTAAATAACGTGCCTTTAGGAGCACAAACCCTTTAAGTGGTGTTAAACTATGCTGTGAAGTATCTATTACAGTTCTTCCACTTATCTTTGCTGGGGAGCACAGCTGCTAAAGGGGCAGTACTCGCCAAGTTTGCTCAGCCTTCTGCTGTCAGACCCAAAAGGGCTTAATATAGCATGTACAGTGCTGACCAAAACTGTAACTGCCTGCAGGAGGCTGGAATAGATATATGTAACTACTTTCCTAATTTGGAGCTGGACATCTCTTGAATTTCTTGACAACATATTCTTTAAATCAAAATGAAGCAAGGACTTGAACAAGCACACAGCCTCAGCCTGCAGGACCTGACAAACAAGTCAAGGAAAACTGAGACTTGTAACACAGAAAGGACTTAAGGATTCCTCAAGAGCCCAAGCCCTCTAAAAGCAGTGCACATCTTGCCTATTAATGGCACAAGACAGTGCCACCTGCAATGCAGGGAAGGATCCCTACTCCATCAAACCTCACAGAAAACAAACTTTTGAGGAAAAAGGGAATCCTGGTTTTCCACTGGAAACAAGCACGATCTCAAATGCCTCCCCCATTAAAAGGATCTGGGGAAGCAATACTTCCTTCATTTCTTCACTGAGACATGTGAAAACAGCACCGTTATGTTTGTTTTCACTACATCTAATCCCCCACAGCTGAAAGATCCAGCTAGTCAGAGCACCTCAGCCATGAGCTAAAGATGTCAATGCCTTTCAAATCACAGTCCACTCTTTTGGCATCCTGTGGATTAAACTTCCCATTCAGGATTCAGGTTACTCATAAGAGTACTAACCATTTAAGTACAACCCTCACAATGTTTTATATAATTAGTTAATACTGGGAGAGTTCTTCAAATACTTATTTTAGCTGTTGTGACATCCAGCAGCTAGAAGAAAACATCAGCATTGTGCAACTAACAAATGTTCCTGGGAGCACAAGTGGAGTACTGACTAAGTTGGGAAAACAGAAAGTGAACTGCAGGGTATGATTAAATGCCCCATTTTCCACACACCAGCACCACAGTAAAGCAAAGACCCCAACATCTGTTTCTTCAGTGTAGGAGTGTGCTGATTAAAGCAATCAATTCATTTTGTATGGGGCAACAACTTCCATATAAATCTGTGCGATTTCACAAAAAAAATTTCAGTATATACTTACTTTGTGGTCGTAAACTGGGTCCTGATCCATGCAGCTCTTCAGGTGCATCTTTCTCTTTGCCTGACTTCTCCTGATCCCCAGCTGCCGGCAGACTGGGAAACTCTTGCTGGAAATAACTATTTACTTGAATAGCTGGACCTACACAGTAAAACAGTCACAAAGTGTTTCTGTAGTCAAAACAGTTCAGAAAGTGGTAAAAGCCTGATCATCCTTAAAAAGCGAATCTTAAAGCCGCATTAATTTACTGGTAACACAACTCATAGGCAAAGAGCAATCCTTGTAAAGCATTCATGTTTGCTACCGAAGTTGTTACATTTACTAGGCCAACTACCACACCTGTCAGGGCTGAGAATAATCCACAAGCACCCGAGAGCAATTATGGACAACAGAACCAGACTTAACACAGGGAGTAGCTTAAGTTCCTCAGCTCTGTTAACACACACCCCTTTCTAGACAGAGATTTCCTTCATTTTATTCTACTACAGCCAACCCACGAATGGGCAACTATGCTATTGCAAAAGCCCTTAAGATTAATTGCTGTTCTAATTACAAACAATTCTTCAGGATTTTAAAAGGCTTTTTACATTATGAGAAAAGTAACAGAACTGTAGCATTGATTTCTACACCCCTTGACGTTGTAAATCAGGATTGGAATTTAAGGCCTCTGTTGCACATGGTAGGGAAGCCAAATACATACGTCTTCCTCTTTACAAGGTTTTGTTATCATCTACTTTCAATCAATGCCACCATACCTCGCCCCCAATGGGTACTGACCTATAGGTCAACAGCATTCTAGTACTGAATCACCGATAATTTTAGAGAGGGAAGATTTCTATTCCAACAGCCTGAATAATGCCCTGTTCCTATACCGGTCTCTACTACTGGCTATTATATGAGACATCATGTTAGGTTACATGGACTATAGGGCAAAGTCACAAAAAGGGCTCTGAACATATGCCATCCAAACCCCCTCAATCCTGCTTTCTAAAACTCAAAAAGGGGTATTATAGAGTTTTTCTCCAATGTTTCAGTCACACCACGATATGCTTTTTTTTAAGCTGACATCTAGAAAAGCTTCTGTTCTCTCTGATCTGTGAAAGAATCCTTCATAACAATAAAACACAGGGATCCTGACATGGTGGTGTATGGTGGGGGTTTTTTTTGTTGTTGTTTTTTTAAGATTAAGAGTCAAGCACAGGATAAACTCCTTACACTTTATACTTTCTTTGTAAAGACATGACAACAAATACCACCACTTATGGCTGTGCCTACAAAATGCCTTGAAATCTTTCAATCTTCATTCCGACTTTACATACTACAGATCACATTAACTGTTCTTGTTAACGGAAATTGGGCTCTTGATGCTCTCAAGCAGCTACAACCAACAACTTGCTTAATGGGACTGAAAACCAGTCACACTAACCAGATGGCCTGCCAGGCAGGGAACCCTCATTGGAGGTCCTGTGGCATGCAACATTCATGAGTGTTATGAATCTTGAAAGGTGTTCTTTGCTCAGGTCTACACAGCAGCAGCAACAATGTTTTAATTACAAAGTAACAGCATCCTCAGTGATCTTGACTGCGCTTAAGCTGTCAATCTGAAATAGCCAGATTGTCAGGCAAGAATTCAAAGATGTTATGCTAGCAATTAACCCAACTGTTAGCCAGTGCATGAGCTGGAAAATACATGCTGCCATTACATTTTAGAAGCCTTTTCTTTCTACACGGCCATGCACAGCACCACAGAAGGATATAATCTTGCCTCACTCAACTGACATCTTAAAAGAGCATGAGGTGGCTGGCTGAATGACTGCTGGAACACGTACAAGGCATCTGGAAAAACTACAAGTTCCACCAGCCAACTGCTGATCAGGAAAGCATGAGCACAACAGGTGTATCCTGAGTTTCAAACTGAGGAGGACAGCAAGCAGCTGATGCCAATTCACATTCTGCATTTCTTCTTGAAACAGCAAACCCACTACTGCATTAATTGAATGAAATGAGGGTGCCATCTGGGCTTGGCACACAAGCTGCTATGGTAACAACAAAATAATTAGCTAAATGCAGTTTGAAGCCACTGAGCCGAATCACTATTTCCTGTGTCACAGAGATGATCTTATCAGTTTATGTAGAAAGGCTGGTATGCAAATCACTTTGCATCAGCATTACATCCTTTTTTTATTATTCTACAAAAATGCTGCAAAAGCTTAAAGGAGGAGAGCTCCTATATTTGACAATGAAGGAAACACTGAACATTAGAGAGGAGAGCAAGTGGAAAATCTAGAGTTGTCACTTCTAATACTTACTGCAAAAAAAAAAAAAGACAAAATCATTAGATATGCAATGTTAACCCCATATAATGGCTCAGAAGTTACCTTCATGCAATTCAGATTTTACTATTCTAAGATCTCTACCCACAAGAGAACTCACTTCTTCAATCTGGAAGCCAAAACTGTTTTATAGGCACAGAAAGCTTATCAATTTCAAGGAATAAAACATGTTGCAGGTTATTTTCATAATGAAGACACAGGAATTCAAAGTAACCTCTCATTCTACAAGCAATTATAAAAATCTGTTCAAGATTTAGTTCTGATCTTACAACTGTAATGAAAACACTCAAGCTAAGATTCATGCTGATACAAACAGGTCTCCACCCTTTCATACAATTATGTTAAAAAACCCTAAAACACACCTTTAATGCTTTTCCCAGAAAAAAGCTTAACTGAAAACTATCACTTTGAAACAAAAATAATCAAGGAATCTACAAAATAGAGGAAAAAGTATTGCTGTAGCACACATTTAAATAGAAGCAAGACTACAGACATTTTCTACAAAATGAGCAAGAATTATTAGAATGATCACTGTTTATGGTTCTCCTTCCCATGCCAAAATTGCACACACTGCAACTACTGACTTGAGATTTTCCCTCCTCACTACAGCCATGGTCAAGATCTTACGCTGTCACCATCATTTTCCCTGTCAATCCAAAAGAGGTGACTATACCAGCCCTTTTAAAGACAGTCAGGCCTGCTGCTAAATCAGCCTGGAGTTTGCTTGAGTGGCCGGGGACTGGCTCACCTGCCAGCCTAGAAAGTTGCTTCCACAGCATTTGTAGTCGCAACTGCCCCGGTCAAGACTCAAATGACTGCTGAGTCTGGGGGTCTTTTATAGCAGCATTCACAATCTCCCAGGCTAGTCAAGAACCCCTCCACCTTGACATCACTTACCATCTTGTCCACCTGGTTTGGTGTTGGCCCATGATTTGGCAACAGGAGCTGCTTCTGGAGGAGCAGGAACAGCAGGTTTTGGCTGTGTCTGCGGCACGTCTGGCTGTCTGGAATTAAGAGGAAAAGCACTTGTGAATACAAGAGGGTGAGCACCGAATACAATCATCAGGATTACTAAAGCAAACAAGTGGATGAAATGAGGTAGCTATGCAGCTGAAGAACCAATAACTACTGTTCTGCAGAAAAAGCATTTTCTTATATAAAAAGAAGTTGCAGTAGCAGTTAAAAATTGGAATAAATCAGCTAATTCTTTCAAGAGTAGATTTCCCAAAGTGGAGAGGAATGAATGAAAATGGCTGGGCACAAAATGCAGTCAGGCATGAACAGAATTACAATTTATATATAACTTATTATAATATATACTTATATATAACTTTTATAATGAAGTAGTGTACTGGACAATCAAAAAACAATCGATCTACAACCATGGAAGGGAATAACTTGGAATAATGTTCTCTTGCCTCAGGAGTTAGAGGGAAGCATTTAAAGACCACCGTGAACTGAGAGAAAGAAGGTAAATATATGTCAGAAATTACGAAGGAACTGGTAAGGAAAGCTAAAGACATAATTGAAAGAATTACGGGTACCATGAATTGGAGCCCAGAATTTTAAGTCTATTAAGAACAGTGTCTCAATTTCACCACCTTAGCAATAAAAAGGCAGACATAAGCACTCAATTTTGTCCAATATAAAAAATAGGCATATTTTTGAAGATCCTTCTAGTCTACAGATTCAGTTATGTTGCTTAACTTCTTTCAATAGCTATTTCTAAATCTGCATATTCAGTTAACTTAAGACGCCAAAGCATTAGTGTCTACAAGTCAAGACCTCCAGCTCATTAGCAGTAATTCTGATAAAACAGGAGTTATGGGGCAAATCCACAGGATCACTTTATGATACCAGTAAAGAGGTAACTAGTGCAATACCACGTCAGCTGACTTAAAATAAACAGTTATTAATGCTTTAAATAGATCCTAAAGTAATCCTAAACTTCTGAGGACCGCTACCGAGAACTCCATTCCACTTGGGTTCTGCAGTGGTCAACCCAAAAGCACTACACAGCAGTCTTAGAACTGACATAGCAGTTAACTATCCCCAAAAAACTCAATCATTGCTGGGGAGAAACACACTGGCTTCTTACAAGGATAACTGAACGCAATTTTCATATGTTTCCACAGATTACCACAATTAAAAAATAATAAAAAAAATCATCTTTTCTACTTAGCTGTAGTTCCTTATAGATGCACACTTGCTAAGGGGAAGTTGTAACTTACATGGCTGTACTTTGTCACACAAGTTAAACAAGGGACAGGACTACTGAGGAGCTTATTCCTTGCATTTCTACTGTTTCAAGGCCAAGCCAATTCAGAATTTGAGTTATATGAACACTGTCCTAGGGGTGTGGGTTTTGGTAAGGGTAAGAACTCAGCTTGATGCCAGCTGAATTAATCAAACCAACACACATCAGGCTGCACTATCCAGGAAAAAGGGAATGAAGCAATACCCAGAGGAAGAGTGACAACTTGGGCAAGCAGCAGAAAAAAAATTCATAATCACAGGAAACAACTCACTCATGTGAACTCCAATGCAGTGATTCAAGAGAAGAAGAATTAAACTGAAGCAAACTAATACCAAGATGTTACATTTATACACAACACTTGCAAGAAGAATACCAAAACACTTTACATGTGAACTGCATTTTTTATAAGCATACTGCAATACCGGAGAAATACAGCAGTAGTTACAAAAATGGTCTGAAGATTTGAGCAAATGCAGGTGGTCTGAATTCAGGAGAATTTACTCACGGCCTGGGCATACACACCTGTTCCTGGGAACGAAAGCCTGCCCCCTACTAGGCAAACACCTTCCAGTTGCAGATAAGGGACAGCTATTTATTTAACAGCAACATCAGCTACTAGAATAACACATGCAGCAGGCTATGGAAAGGCAGGCAAAAATGCAGATAAAGTGTGTTTTAGCCAAGCAAGCTACTGGCTCAACATAGATTTAACTAGACAAAGTCTAAGTGACCTTGAAGTGCAGGAAGATGTTGTTAAAGTACCATACAAAACACCACAAAGAAAATTGTAAATATGTAGTTTCATAATCTTAAAACAAAAAGCTAAACACAACACTACACTCCTGAACTCTAACAGCTTTTCAGAGATATCAAAACCTGACATTTAGATGCAGGAAAGTACACAAGGAGAAAAAAGAGGGACAGCAAGAAGGCGAAGAACATATTTTAATCCTCTTTTGCTTTCACAAGTGCTAGTAACATACAATCAGTGCCTCGTTTCAAGTATCTTTCAGAACAATTTATATGTTAAGGTATAAACATTTAATACCCACTTCTACTTTTGTAGTGATAATCATATCCTATTTTAAGCTTACATGGCAAAAGATGTACTTTAAAATACTTTCTAATTAGATATTGAATTTTACTGTTTTCTTCAGCTGACCTCCTGTACAAGTGTGAAAAACAGCAGATGAAACTTTACTGAGCACGGAAAGTTATACTCTGTATACAGCAGTGCATCACCATCAATTCCATTTTGTTTATATCACATATTGGGGGAGTGTGAAACAATACTGTAAAGTTTAAGATAGAAAATTTTTTGTAAGTCTGTAGAATTTATGGCGCACCAACCAAACAAAGTACAAATATGAAAAACCATTAGGAAAATAAAGCAGACATTCAAACAAATGTATACAAGCCAAGAATTTTTGAGCTTTCTCTGCCATGCATCAGTACAATCACACTAATATACAGATTTTTGCATACTCTCACAAACTTGCAAGTTACTATTTAATTTAGCTGCTGTGTACATAAGGGTTCTTCCTAGAGTTTCAGAAAATTTGTAAGGTGATTACACTGAACGTTGCTGTAGTATCGCCTTTAAGCAGCCATCAAAGCTTACACAAAGGTAGCCACGGCAGGTGGCTAAAGGAAACGCTCATGTTCTCACATGGAATTTGTTAGCAAAATGCTTTCAACTGAAGCGTGGGGCATTTTTGTTTTAATAACTCCCCCCCAACATTTATCTCCCTAATAGCAAGATTCTTTCTCACAAAAATTAATAGCAGTGCTAAATCCTCTCTGGTAGCTATCTTGAGGGCAGTCAAGTCTAGCCAATTTCTTCCCAGGACCTGCTCAACCCTTGTTTCTGAAAAACTTGAGAAAAACAGCACAGCAAAACCACCCAGATCTCATTGGTCACTTACTTTTCTTCTTCGTGCTGTTCTTGTTTTGAAGCCCATCCTGTGCCATCTTTAGGCACAATGTTCACATTTGGGTCATTGCCTTTGTTCTCTGCTTTGAGACTGGGGAGGTTAGCTGGGGGAGGCATCCTCCTTGAAATAGCAACTTTTCCAAGACTCTGTAATCCATGGCGTGCAGCAACTGCATATCGAAAGAAAAAGTACAAGTTATCAATGCTGTTTATTAGTGTTTATTTTAAGTTATCTTAAAAATGTATGAGTATTATGAATTAGAAATTAAGAATTCTTCATAAATAAAAAAACCCAGGAAGTAGGAATACTTCGTCTGGGAGAACTTGAGTACTTCTTGAATAGTGGGTCAACTATGGCTAGCCTATTCCAGAGATTAAAAAGCATATATGGTCCCACCTTTACACACAAAAGCTAGACGAAACATTTCAAATACGATGATGTCTTAATATCCTTTAACATGCTGTCAAGCATCATTCTCTTGTTCCTTGTGGAGTTAGATAGACCTCGATGAGTCCAGGAATACCCCACACGGGTCCAATCCATTTCTTTTTTGCTGACTGTTTCAGCTGGCAGATGCTGCTCTTACAAAAATATTCCTACAAATCCCATTTACACCAGAACCACAAGTATGGAAATACACTATGAAGTTATGCACTACACAGGACATTCAACCTGCCAGGTGAACAAGTACAAGACACTACCCTCAGCATGTTGAATCATTACAAACACCTCAGTTCAATCTTTAAAAATAATATCGTGGCAAACTTTGTTAAAAGTCTGAGCACACTCCCCCTCTTTGACCTACAAATCTAGGCAAGTATGTCAAATGAAATTCAAAGCCTTCTGAGTGTCATTCCTCCCTGGTTCTCAATCCAATCAATCAGGAAAAAGCAGGCCCACAGTGGCCTTATTTGAAAGGTCACTCTAAGTTTCACCCAGTGTTTGTCTGCAAACCAGAAAAGCACCCTATCTGAAAGTGAGCACTACCTTCTCATTAATCAAACACCTCCAGTGCCAAACATGTTAATACAGTAAAAAGTGCAGCTGGGGAATGGTATGTCATGTGCTGATAACAAATGAAGACTGTAGCTATAAAACAGTTTTTATTTACCTCTAATCTATTTCCTACTAGACTGCAAATGCCATCTCCCTAAATGGATACCCTTGTTTACAGCTAACCAGAAACTGTAATCAACATGGCTTTCCAGAATTCTCCCTCTTAACTGTTTTATCAAGCAGTTTAAAAATAATTCTTGCTGTGGTTCAGTGCTCATTTACTTTGCACTCTTAATGACTACTGCAGTAATGATGAAACAGAAGGCAAAACTGAAGTCAGTTTACTCACCTGTGGTTTTCTGAGTTTCCAGTGACTTTCCCTTGTAAGTATTAAACAGACTGAGTGTTGCATACTTTGTTTTTCCATCCTTTGCTTTTGTACTCTGGCCTGACTTTTCCGACATTTCGATGGAAACTCATCGAGTCTGGTACCTCCCGCTCACCTCTCAAAATTCGCCTGAAAACAAAAGCAGAGCAGTAAAGAAATATGAATATAAACCAATACTTAAGACGGAGTTCATGGGACAAAAGTGCACCACATATTTAACACCATTAGCACTGTTTCATTTAAGCATACTAGAGATGCCATCAAACACATTAGCTCCAGAAACTCCTAGCCTTATGTAACACTTGTAATTTCAAAGTATTTCCATCTCTAGAATTTGAACATCACAAAGCAAGGAAGGTCATGATTAAATTAATATCAGACCCTGTAAAAGCGTTAAATACTACCCATGATTTCACTAAAACCCCAAACCAACAAACAGGCAAAGTCTCCATCAGCAGCTCGCTTCCCACTGGGGAAGCTCAACACCTTCACCCACTCCAAAGCCAAGTGCTGAGATACCATTAACTGCGGTACAGTACTTCTAGAACTTGGGTTTTTTTCCCCTCAGTTGAAATCATCATGAACTCAACAGAGAAAGAAAACTTCTGACTCTGTGTGTTTAATTTATCAAAACCAGGAACACAGTACATTCAGACAGGGAGGGTGAGAATTCCTTAAACCAAGAGTTACACTATTCTTCTTGCAGCAGTAAATTACAGGGCTGTTAGATCAGGTCATCTCTCTCCTCCCTCCTTCTCCCAGAATAGCAGGCTTTGAGAAAAAGAACCCAGCAATTATCACTGATACTTCACCTGAAGTTCTTAGAAGTAACTTGCCAGAGTTGCTACTTATCATCAGGCAGGAACACAAGTGAGCATTCACTTAAACAGAACATTATTATATAGTTGACTTCTTGTAACAAGACTCAAAACCCCTGCTACCCTCCTTTTACAGTAACTTTTTTATATATTTCCAAATGAATTCCAGAATAGTTATGTATGCTCAAATACTCTTGCATTTCATTCTAAAAGCAGACAGCAAGAAGCAAGACATCCTGGTCAAACCCTTCCATAATCAACAAACTCACTGGTCAAAACTCAGGGCCTCAGATCTTCAAAATGAATTTGATTCATGTGCATGGCACTCACACATTAAAAGTCTCTGCATGGACAAACAACCTAAAGAATAAAGCACTTTGGTGCTTTGGTCATGAGAGACATTAAACCATGTCAAAAGATCAGGGAAGTTTCATTTATATAGGAACAATAACATTCCCACCCTCCCCTGCCTTCTATGTCAATTTACAAGCCGTGACTGAAAAGATGAATGAACATGACCAATAACTTTGGGATGGTCCAGCTTCAGCATGATTTGGGCCAGATGCTATTCTCTTACAATCCACGCAGAATGCTGCAACGGGGGCAGTCCTAAGCTTCACACAGGGCCACATACTTGGCTAAGAAATACATACTCCCCTCTCACAAGGAGAAAGCAACACCCAGATTTTTTTGCCAGACTGGTCAGCATTTGGCTATTTCAGCAGCCTGTGTTTATACCAACAGCCATTCCTCTTGTCATCCAGAAAACATGAAATACAGGATGGAAGCAGGGTGAATGCAGCCCACCAAGCAGGTCACGTAACCACAACACAGACCTCAGATATGACTATTAGGTCACTCCTTATCTATCCAAAAAAAGTACATATTGAGGCTGCAGGGTTTCACTGGAAGCCACAGCTCACTACTCAAACATCATTACAGGCACAAGGAAGAAAAAAAACCCAACCCAATACACGAATTTAGACAAGCTTATCTTTGGAGCTATCAGTCATGCAGATTTCAAGCAACCATTCACTGTTTGCAGCTGCTTCAATACTTATTTGCAATTCAACAACATGTCAAGCTTTGCCCATTAGTATTATTCATGGACACGCAAGTGCTTTCAGTTAGGCTGAAGACCTGAATCCAGGCAGACTAGTTTATCAAGCTGGAGTTTAAATCACACACTAGGCCCTGCATTAGCCTCTTCTTCAGTGTGGAAACTCAATTTATCATAAAGTCTTCAATAAAATGCCTATGAAAGAACCTGTTACTCTTTGCTCCCAGACTTGTATTTACGATAGAGTCCACCACAATCATCCTGCAGCATCAGAGAAGGTATCAGGCAGATAATTACCAGGAGCACATGGGTGGCAAAGGAGCTTTCAAGTGTGCATGTAACCGTATCAAGTAATATACTATAATTACTTGATACTTAGCTCTGCTCACACGATCTTTCAAGTGATTAAAACCATGCCTGGGTTGTTATTTTCAGCCTAAGACTCATCCCAGCCCCAGGTTTTGTAAATAAGTAGCTTTATAATGGTGAATAACCTTTAAGTTGGCGAATAAAACAAAAAAAGACAACTCGGGTCATTTCTTGCCTGCCCCCCCCCCCCCCTTCACAAAAGCAGTGAAGTCCTAACAGATGCAGGCTGAGCAGAAAGAAGTTTGAGAATGGTTTAAGATAATGTTGAGGTTTTGTCATACTTCCTAAAGCCTGCACCTCTGGTAGAGACCAAACATGGAAAACCTTAATCATAACTCTCTTCTCTACACAGTAAGACAGAATTCATACTTGGACAAATGTTAATTGCAACAACTGTTCTTTCTAGAACATTTGATAGCTTAAAGAACAGGAGGCAGTGATCATGTTCCCCAATAATGCTTTTTTGTGTCAAATTTACAAAGATCAGTCTGCCCCATTGTGGCTGAGCTCCACCCTTTTTATACTATTAAAATTAATTTTGATTTGACAAAGATTTTTCAAAGTTACACTACCAAAAAAAAAAGAAACAGTATTTTAAATTGATTAAAACTGTATATTCCTCAGTTACCTCATCTGCAGAAAATAAATCAGGCACTACAAACAGTGCTCTTTTAAATTAGGCAAGTCAATATATTCATATTCAACTAAGGTCAGACCTGATAGTGGTTACCAAATTAGATATACCTGCAAAATTGAACTTTTGACCAGGTACTCAAGCCAGGGTTGACAAATCCTCTGTCTGAAGAGCCCATGTGGCCCTTCACAAACTACTTGCCAGGTCACATATTAAACAAGCACCCAGTGCCATCTAGTAACAGTTATGAAGAGATAATTGCATCATTTCAAGCCATATGAAATGTATCCAGCTCCAAGACCTTTGCCTTTTCACTCAAACTTTAGTTGTACATCTCACTTTCCTATACCGAGCATTGGAAACATTTCCCCTGTACCGCCACCTACAAGGTATTTTAACACAGGAGATGTTTAATTTGTGCATACAATGGTTGGCAAGTACTAGACTCACCAAACAATTCCAAATTTGCCCTAGCATTTAGATCTTACATTATTTAGTAAGGTAGTCAGAACTCTGTTAGTCAAATCCTTAAAAGCCAGGTGCTACTGTCTCCTAGGTTTAGACTGTCATATGAGTAAGAACATGAGACAGCTGTGTACCTCAGAACAGCAGCAACATAAGATGCCAGAACTACTTACTGAAGTTAAGTAACTACTACGATAGTGAACAGGACAGGCAACAGTACAAGCAGTAATGGCAGCTGGCAGGGTTTACTGCACGATTAAGAAATTTAAGCAAGTCAGCGGCTCATTTTGAATGACTACAGTTGTTACGCGTAATTACAGAAGGCACAACACTCTCAAAATTCTGGAGCAAAGTGTACCTTTCAGCTGCTCTGTAATGCTATCAAATAAATTAACTGACCTTCACTGTGACCTGATGATTTTAAGGTTAAATTATTACTGTAATTTCTGTATGAGACTCTTTTCAGACTGCAACTGGTTGGCTTATTTAGATTCTGCAATGAACTCAGAAGCACATGTACAGAAATTACCACAGTAGGTAGATGTCACAAGTTCTAGATATCCTGGTCACTGTTAAGGACTATTTACTGATACCCTCTTAGATACTTACAGTTGGTAGAAGAGCAAACAGAACACAGTATATTCCAGATCACAGAATCTTATTTTTAAAATAATAATAAAACCCCAGCAAACAGAAAACCCATACATACCACACAGACCTTTTCCACTAAGTTACTAGCTCTCCTGATAATTTCAGAATTCCCCAAAATAACTTGTTTAGAATTATACTCATTTGTGTCTGTAAACTTTGCAGTGTTCCATTAGGACCAACTGCAGACTAGGAAAAAAGTATCTTACCTCCACTTTGGAAAAATTTTGCATGTGATTAAATAAGGAAGAAAGTATTACATATTTCGAGGCCACTTTAGAGGACTGGAATGGTAAAAAGTTTAAAACATCTAACAAATTAACACAGCAATTCTTGTGTGGTTTCCTTCCTTCTCTCCCACCATGTCTGTTTCAGTATTTTGTAGTTTTATTACCCATATGAAAAAACAGTTTTACATACAACTGAGAACAGAACAGTATTCTGTGTAAGCTATGGTATTGTGGCTTGGTGAAGAAGTCCAGATAGGCATGGGAATGGGAGGAGACCTGTGTAAAGGTTCAGGTAGAAAGTCAGCTGCTTTATCCACAGTTTTTGGCAGGGTATATCAACTATTTCTATTGCTGTGGAAAATAACTGTACTCTCTAATGGTCTAATGGTCTTCTAATTGATATGTTTCTGTATATGCTTGAGGCACAGCATACACCACTCCTCACCTTTGGGAGAAAGATTACCATTCTCTGTATTTTTCAGATTTCCCATCGTAGCTGATGCAATCAGATGACTGCACAACAAACACTCTGGATCCCTATTTTATGCACTGCATTTTTAAACCTCTATACAAAACAAGTGTAACATGTCAAGAGACTTCTTCAGCAGTATTAGTTATCTTTCATGCAGCCCTGTTATCTTAAATCCCACTACATCCCACACCTATTTAACCTACAAGCACACAGTTAGGAGAGGTAACCTATACATTAGCTTCCCAGGATTCTGAAGTCTTAAAAGCATTAAGTAAATGCTAGAACAATTCCCACATTCCCTATTCAACACAGCTAGGATATCTAGTCCCTGCCATGTCTGCTCCAAGGGCTTTATTTTGGTTAAATTTGGAGAAGGATGAGCTAGAATGACCGAAGGCAAAGCACACCATTCAAGACTCAAACTTGCTGAAGATTTCCTAGAACTTGCAACTCTCAGTGCCTCAAATGCCCATCTGTGAAGTGGGAAACCATGAAAAACACTACATGAAAGTTTATTCATAACTGGGACACATTAGCACCTCTCTCAAAACAGAAAACAAGACTAATTCAGAAAGACTTCACACACTATTTTAAGCACACTAAAGAAAGTAGTTAAGGGGCAAAAAACATCATATAGAAATGTGTCATTTGTATCCAACCATAACTCCACTTTTCTTAGAATAGCTTTGTTTCTGGCACCCTGAAGAATGTGGCTCTCTGTTAAGTTCTGGAACTAAACAATATAACAGAAAAAAAATTGAAACTTTTTGGCCACACACTCAATTGACATCAGAGGCAGATGTTCCCAAATTCAGTGTTACTGATTTCAAAAGACACTGCGCTCAAAACCCCAGATAAAAAACATGGTATTAAAATTTTCAGCTAGGAAGGGAAGATTTAATTTCAACTGTAAGACTGGCATATTTAGATTCTAGAATTTCACTGAAGAAGTTGCCTCCTCACTGTAAAACTTAAGCATAACGTGTAGCTCGATACTAAGGTCTGAAAAACTGTGTGATCTTCAGAAAACAGAATAATTTAGATCATTTAAGGAAATATAAAGCCTATTTAAAACAGAGAAACAGGATACTGGATTCAATGTACTTCGAACCCCAAAAAGCCTTCCTCATGCTTTATTTGTAACCCATTATGAAGGAGCCCTGTTATTTGAAACGAACACTCAAAAATATTGTGTAATTATTGAATATATGGTTTTGCGCAGAGAAGGTTGCACGGAAATAACAAAATGGAATTACAATTAAACATACTGACTTCACTTCTGACATCGACCTTTATAAACAATACACACTAACAGTCTCTTACTGATGACCTTGTATTTACAACTTTCTAGTGTCCAAAGCATCATTCTGAGACTGAGGTTTTCAGGCCCAGTTTTTATTAAAAAAACCAAAACCACACCCCAAACGTTTTGGCCATTTATCCCACTACTAAGAATTCTTAACCACTTCAGCACTAGTCAGCCTAATATGACATAAAAACAAGCTTCAAAAACCTCCAGTAACACTTAAGTAGCAAAAGTCTCTGTGAAATCAAAGTATCTAAAAAAGCCTCTAAGGTCAGGATTCCTCCCCCTACCCTGAGCAATTTGCAGCAGAATTCATTGTTAAGCAGGCTGTTGCAAAGCAGGCTGCAAATTGGGAGTAAAGATTTTCAGGCTCTATGACCTACAAGCACAAAAGCTCTCCAGACCTTCAAAGATTTCTAGACAGACCTCACTATATCTCATTCTTGAACAAGATCTATACTGAGTTTTATTTCCTCAGAAAGCCAGGCTAATGCACATTTTGATCTCAGTTTTTCTTCCCCATCTCTAGATTTTTGGGCTCACCAGTTTTCAGTAGAGCTTGAAAGAGTAAACAATACAAAGAGTGCATTGATTCTACAAATTCTGTGAAGGTAGGTGGCCAAGTAGCAAAAGAAAACCTTTTTAAGCGGTCTCTTCTGTATCCATCACCTCATAGGAAAAACTGTAGCACAGGTTGATCCCTGAGGCACTAGACAATCTATACAGAAGTATTGTTAATGGCCACCAAACAGAAAATCAAAATGAGTTTTGCTCCTTAGAACCAAAGCATTTTGTCATGAGATAAAGCTGTTACGAAGCAGGCTTTTCTAGTTCTATCATTCTTCAACTTACTCCCCTTTAAAGCCTAAGAAAGTCTCTCCAAAATACTACCAAAACTAAGTATGTCAGGTGGAAAACAGATCATGACAGAAGAAAGCCATTTTAGGACATTATCCTACAGACGCATCTTATAAAAATGCAGTCTGTGGATGCCAGAAATGAACATCCACAAATATGTCTGCATCAGTTCTAAGAGACACCTAACAACAGTTAGCTCTATTTAGAGCTACTAAGCTAAGCAATGAAAAACCACCAAAATTAGCCACCCACAGTCTACACAGAAACTAACTACCACAAAGCATATGTTACTTTTAACTAGGGAACTACAAAGCAAACAGATCTTTTGCTGCCTTAGACTGGAAAGCACCTTGTTGAATTGTCTTCTGTGAGAAATACTAGTCACCTAGAGTATGGTCCTGCAACTGGACAACCAGCAACATACCACATCTCAGGGAACTTGTTAGAAGTGTCTCAAATCTAACATGGCACTAACAGCAGCAACTAACATTTTTAAAATAAACTTTTAGGACACATCCTGCAGCAGAAAAACATTAGCACAGACTAAAATAGTCAGTTCTATTTATTTTTTTCCAGTGCATTCTTGAAAACAAAAGGAAAAATCAGTTAGGAGCAGCTGGCTGGAGTAAAAAACCCACAGATACAAGGACAGCAACCATGCAAACCTCAAAGTTGCCTCTATCCACAGATTTGAATATATATATTTAACTGTATGTGCATTAATATTTCATTTAACATACACAGAAATCATGTTCCTGTGGAACAGCCCTGCAAAAAAACCCTTAATCCATAGGATCAATCATGATTCAGCATGTCTTTTTAAATGTGCCCATAACAACAGATCAAGAAGCCACAGACAGGATAAACTCATATTGGCCACAAAACTGTCAAAAATGCACTAAATATTTTTGTGCACACTGCTGCTTTTTTTTTAGCTAAGATAATGGTCTGATACCTGTACTGTATGAAATCTTCTTCTGAAGTGAACTCAGGTAACAGGGAGGCTATGGTCCTATCCCCTCCCCTCACGGGCCAGTACAGCTAGTTAAGAACTCTGGGATGAGAAAGGACAGCTTTAATTTCATTTAGTTTCAGCATAATTCTTTCCACATTTGTATTTGCAGTATCAAATAAAGCTGTACAATATTTCTGTCAAATACTATCTAAATATTACCTACACCAATACTGTTACCCAGGGACTCAATGCTTTCAACGTTTATGTATGTCACTTTCTTCCCTGTTTTACACCAGTAGTCCAATTTTAGTCTCCCACTTTCTACTGGATAAGAGCAGCTGTTCATCAATACAGCTCTCATACTTACTTTTGCTTTTTACAAGGAAGGAAGGAGATAATGTAAAGAGGCACTCAAACATAAATGCAGCTATTCTTAAGAACAAAATGCTGTAATTAGGAAGCACGTCCCTAAAAATTTTATTCAGTTCTCAACTATTGTACATGCAGAAGATGTAACACCTCTATCTACTTTAGCTTTATAATTACACTTCTAAGCACTCTTCTGGCTGTAGATTCTTCCACATTTGAGACAAACCCAATCTTATCACTAGAGGAGATTCAAATCTGCAATGTACAAAGTGCTATCAATGAAACATTCAAAATAAATAGGACTGGCTACAGAAGACACATTACAAATTATCGAAGAACAAAAAGCGATGTCTGAGATGTACAAAGGCAGCAGGTTTTAAAGGTTGTCATCCTTGTAAAGAGATGGCCACATACTGAAGTGAAGCAAGTTCTCTTGAAACTTAAGGTGCTCTCCAAAGCCCTGCAACAGAGTTCTTTTGGCTGTGATAGCATCCAACACAGGTCTTCTAAATCCTTATCACATCAAGCACAATGAAGACAGTACAGAAGTAGTTCAAATGGAAAAAAAAAAATAAATCTCTTTCCCAAGGAAGATAGCTGGAAGGACAAAGCACTGGCACCACCTCTTCTCACTGAAGAGCTTAACTGATAGTAAACTTCAGTTTACATTTTCAGTCTAAAGCCACAATGCTTCCATTTTACGCAGGTATCTATCTCCTGCTAGTGTCAATGGGAATTCAGTTCTTGCTGCAGGGTATGATTTGAGCTGAAGTTCCCACCTCAAATTTGTGACTCAAATTAGCAGAGTGGCTAGTAACTTTTGACGGGTAGTTTCACTCTTACTATTCAGAAGCTAACCAAGAGTCAACAACATATTTTAACTTTTAATTTGTAGCTACTAAGATACAGACTCATTGGGGCTTCCCAGACAACAAACATCATCTGTAAGGAGGCAGCATATCACTACAGAAAATGAGACCTAAGAAAGCAACAGGCAGTGAATGAGGTCTGGACCAACTAACCACCAAGCCGCCCTAACCTTCTTCCCAGCAGAGAAAAACAATTCTTCAGACTACAGCTCTTGTGTTTTTACATTAAGGTTTTCACTCTTTCTAGTCCATTTTCTAATAAATTTACATCCTCTGTAGAGGAAGGACAATAGCTTTGTATTTGAAAGATGAGCTTACCATTAAAATAAAAATCAATTTTAGAAAGTACAAGTATGAAAGTCAAGTATCAAACAAGGTCAAATTAAGAAACTCGCTTCAATGTTGTATCTTCAACCTAAACACAGACGATGAAACTTAGGGCTCCAAATCTCCTCTTCTTGCTTGTCAGATTAAATGCTATTTCCAGATTTTCAGAAGAAAACAGCACTAGAATGTAATTCTTTGAATTAGTAGAAGATAGATAGTCTTTGAATTAGTAGAAGATAGAAAATGAAAAAAGGGTAAAGTATTACAAAAAAAAAGCGCCTCTGCTATGGCCTACAACTTTCTAGTTCAGAACATCATTAGACTTAATACTACACCTCCATGTTTCACTGCTCACACAAAGCCACATGCACCCCTCCCCCCAAATGCCTGAAGTCCATGTAAGTAAATTCAAGAGTAACTACACAACTTATACCAAATTAAATAAACAAGCTCCTTAAAAAAACATTCTGCTTAGAGTATCTACATCATAATTCTGAACTGAAAATACAACATCTGTCATCTCTAGCAGCAGCACCTATTGCTGCACAAGACTCATACAGAAATCCTCTACTTACTCCAGCATTCAAGTACCTTCAAGAAGAGAAATACGCAATGTCCAGACTCAGCTGTAAGTCTTCAACCTTCTGTGTAGCCAAAAAAGTGTATGACTGGCTTAAAAGATGTAGACAGAAGAGATTTTAATTTGGCTTTTGAGTTTAGAAAAGTTACTTTGGTTATATTTTCAAACTTGTTTGCAACATGACAGTAGTTCTTTAGGCTAATATACCAATGGAATTTGCATATAACCAAACAATAAACAGAATGGACTTACAAGTTTGAAGTTGTACACCATAGTTGCATGTATCAGGCAACATAAAACTGTGAGAATTAGAACCCTGTGTGTGCCACCACACCAAACGTAGGTTGGGTTCAGCATTCACCTCTACTGGAATGGACCAGAATGATCTTGGTATCAGCACACCAACCTCAAAGCTGATCCAGTATATCTTGCTTCTGTCCTTACAGTCACAGTTTTGAAAGGTTGCATTTGTCCCAGATTGCTTCCCACTGATGACTGAAGTAGATGCAGACTCATGCTTAAAGGAAGAATTTTCTGTATGTCTGCTAGCAAACTCAAATAGCAGTGTCTGACAGGATAGTGGAATGAGCCTACAATTCTTTTCAGAGCAATTCCCAGTTTAGGTTGAGACACAACAAAGCAGCAATGCAAAACCAATCTTGTTTCTCACCAATACATCAATAAAAAGCTTCCAGAGCCTGAAAAGACTACAAACTGTATTACGTGAGAAATTATAGGAGAACCCTGCAGTTACTGGAATAAAATTTCACCAGTGGGGGGACAGTGACCACCTAAAATATACTACAGCCTTCACTGGTATTACAAGCATCTAGCTCATTTACTCATTTGTTCTACCTAAATCAGACCAGCGGAAAGAAAGTTAATACCACCACCAGATCACAAGTAAAAATAACAGAGATTAATAACCACTAACTGCATTGGAAACATTCAAGTACCAGACCATTTTCAAATTATCAAAGTACATTTAAACAGCTTCTTTGCCAGAAAGGATTTTTCAATATATTCTAAGTAAAGAGATTGACAGTGCATGCCACACATAAGTCAGAACTAGCACACCATAAAGCTAAGGCAGTAACACAACCCAGCTATTCTTGCCATGTTCTGATAATCCTCAATCATAAATTAGAATAATTTAGATGTTTTGCAAGATTACTAACTACATCTCCACTAAAAATGTATTCTTTTCTGAAAACGTAAGATCCAAAACTTCTTTGCAGCTCACTTTTAAAGCAGGCTATTTCATTTCTTCTTAGCCTGACAATTCTTTACAAGTCTTTATTTCTTTTTCACTAAGCATTAGAGCAGATTTTTTGCAACACAGATTTCTGATTTTCCAGTTTCAGGCAGTTGGTTAAAAAACTTTTTGAAATTGTAAATTTTTAATTGTGGCAGAAGTTCTAAAGTGCTGGAAGAAAGCCAGGACCAGGAAAAAAAAAAAAGAAAAAAAAAAAAAACCAGAACAGTTTCTATACAATTAAAGAAAGCATCATAATGAGATGCATTCTCATTACTTCTGGGAACAGAACAATGTAAGT
The DNA here is from genome assembly GCF_015220075.1 of Falco rusticolus. Taxonomy (NCBI): domain Eukaryota; kingdom Metazoa; phylum Chordata; class Aves; order Falconiformes; family Falconidae; genus Falco; species Falco rusticolus. Next base: position 27,034,907 of record NC_051197.1, read on the forward strand.
GCTTTCACCCAATTAGCTTTTCAACTTGCAGATGCCAAATGAGACTTTTATTTTCAAGATTTGCAAAAGCATTTATTAGAGAAATTTCCATTATTGAGAAGAATGAGAAAACTTCAAAGCTCCCCAAACTGAATCGCTGCCTATTTGAGCAAAAGATAAGAGAATAAATTTAGGCAAATTCTTGCAGAAACAAGCCATGTACCTGCTATCAAAGTACAGTACTGAAATAGGTTGGTAGGCAGCACTTTGCTCTCAATACAGAAAACGAATGCTACCTGTCTTACCTACCAGGATTCTTTTTAACTGAGAAAGTTAGAACTATTTAGTAGGCTTCTTGCAGAGTAATTTAGGTCAGTTTATCCCGACCACAGCCGCTCTCTACAAAAGCATCTGTTAATGTTTAAGATCACAAACAGTCCCTTAAAAAGAAAGTTACGAATGCACTCAGCATGCTGTCACAAGTACCACTTTGTTTCTTGCTCAACTGCATCACACCGTCCGGCAGAAGCTTGGAAAGGCAAAAATATTAGCATACCCGTTCTCCTCATACCCACGGAAAGCAACACAGGGAGTCTCCTTCTCAGTGGCATCCTCAGTAGCAGCTGCTCTATCAGGCCGAGAACAGGGGAGCAAAAGGGAAGTCCACAGTAGGGCTGCAAAAGAAGCTACAGAACTGACGAAATACAGATGTTCCCATGTCTGTTCAAATGGCAGTGCTGAAAATATTCAAATGGTCAGCACTTCTCTGCACTTGCTACATTGAGATTTAATTGCATGGAAAGAATAATCAGACTGGTGATGACCCATTCACAAGAATAAAGGAAGCAGTATGGCTTGTGCCCTACAGCAAAAAGGGTATGAGCAAGAAGTCTCCATGTATTACTGGATTTGCTCTTATTTCTAAACATACAGAATAACAGCAAGCTGCAGTTCCCTTCCAGCAGATCTGACTCCAGCTGTGGCCTGAACAGTGCCCAGGATCTGTTCCTCTGCAGGCAGCTGGCTGGGATAAGTTACCAGGAACAGCTGAGCTGAACAAGAGTTGACCCCTTAAGTCGGTCAATGTTCAATGCAAAACACTTCCTTTTAGGAAGCTGATGAAAGATGATCAATAGGTACATGAAAATAGACCAGATTCCCAACAGATGAGCAGCAGAAGTTGCAGCTATTTAAAATTACCCATCTTTCTGCTGTTTCCTTTTTCCCTTTTGTTTTAGCACTCCTACTGGCAAAAGCCCTTGCACTTTATCATAAACTCTGAAACAACGCCATTTAAACTGGTGGCATATTTCCAACCCTCCACATGCACCCCATGTTGAATTGGACAGTGGAAGAGGGCAGGACAGATTAAGAGACAAATGTTAAAGCTATTCCTTGCTGTGAATAACTCAAAGAATCTTCTTCAAGACTTCCATTTCCTGCTCCTTTACCACAATTTCCAAGCCCCACTGTAATAATTAACATTTCTTGACAGAGAAAGTGACACTTGGTTTCAGTGTTCTTCCCAAGGAACCACAACTCTGAGCAGTGGATTCCTCTCCACACCATACTTCTCTGCACCTTTAAAGTAACCCTAACCTCAGCTGCAAGTAAGTTAAAGTTCTCATACGAAACTTGTTTTTTGAAAGCCTCTATTCATAGATCAGTCCTTAAGTAATATAAATAGTTACATCTAAGGTTTCTGACTTCAGAAATCAGTTAAATGTTGTTTTGAAATAACACGCAATGTTCATGCAAGCTCTTCTGTCCATGAGCTCTTTCAGAATATTTTGGAAGTGCACCACAACCACGCTAGAGCTACATCCTTAAGGGTTTACATCTCTCTTTAGAACAGATGTCCCAAAATTAATCTCCTACTTCTCTAGCTATTTTTTCTAACTTCCTTCTGTTCACACTCTCAAGATATTTTTGTTATTGAAAGGTCCAACCTGAAGATGGAAGTACACTCATCAACAGCAGGAATTTACAGAACAAACAATATTATACAGAGTTGTGCACAACCTTAGCATGATGGAATGAAACATTCAATACAGTTACTCTAACCAGTTCTGTAATGACTTAAGCTACTTGTCAACACCTTCAAAACTTCCCACCTTGCTCAATACCCAAATTCTGTGTTGCCTGTAACTCCTACCTGCAACTTCCTAACCTGATTCACATACATCAAAAATAATCATAATTTCTCCTCTGTATTATGAGATGTTACAGCACATTCTCTTTTAAGGCTTTTAAATACTCCCACTGTGACAGTGAGAGCCAGGGCTGCCAAATGTACCAGCTTATAGCACACAATCGACAGCATCAATAAAAAAAACCTTCGCTCCTGTGCACACAAAGGTGGTAGAATTTTCTTCTTGGTCTGGTCCAGCTTGGAGAGAGCTCATAACTGCTCACAAACAGTCCCTTTACCTCCTGCCTGTTATCCTCTGGATCTCTGGGTACACATTTCTCTGTGACTCACTAGTTTCTTGAACAGAAACCATCTCCTTCACTGAAAGGTTGCTCAGCATGTAAAAGATGCAGCTGCAAAAACCACACTGACAACAGTTCTGGACAACACTGGTTAATTGCACTAAGGGTCAGCTTCAGCCCTCTGCTTTAGACTGGATTCAATCATGTTTTGTGAAAAAAAAAAGAAAAAGAAAAAATGAGATTAAGAGCTAAATTAGAAAAGCCTTATCGACATACCCAGGCTTATGTATCTGCCTTTCAGCATTACAGAACCCATTTTCCATGGGAGTTAACTTGCATCTGCCAAATGGCTACAGATGAAGTTTAACATCTTCAGTTCTTGGTTCTCTGTTTATTCTACTTAGAAAAAAAAAAATAAATCCCAGATGTCCCTCAATACTCCGCTTTCAAGACACAGTAGGAAAATAATTAAGGCTCAATATATTATCAAAATACTCATCAAGAAACTTTTCTTTATCCAAAGCTAAGCACATGCTACAAAGCTCTGCCCCCACAGATAGCTTGGTTTGTGGCATGAAAAACATCTCCTAACCAAGGTGACTCCAGCAAATTAACCAAGTAGCTATACCACAAACCAAAGGCAAGTTTTTCTTACTAGAACACATCTTTCCTACAGATTATTTACACACATTGGCAAGAGAAAATGTTATTGTTCCTCCTCACTAGAACACTTCCGCTGTGCACCAACATATACACCCAGATACATTTGTACAGGAAGCACAGGCTGTCCTAAACACGATTATAAAACAAGCCCTGTAAATACAATTATAAAACAAGCCCTGTAAATAAAATGTTGGTGGGTTTTTTTTTTTTTCAAATGAAAGCATCAATGCATTGATCTAAAGACAATGAGGTCCTTCAGTGGAACATATGGTTCCTCTGAAATAGAAGAAATATAATGTCCTAAAGCATATCAAGTCTCAAATTGGGAGAATATCCATGGCTTCCCAAGATATTCTTGCACTTCCACATTAGCTGAAGATACAAATCAGTTGAATAATATTTCTTTTGTGAAGAATAACTTAAACTATTACTCCTATAAATACAATTTAAGGCTACAGACATAATTTAAAAGTGTAACTTAAAACTTACAAACACTAACAACTAGGAATATTAAGGTCACGTGCTTCCCAAATATTAATTTTAAAACAAGCTGTAGCTCTTCACATGATTTAATGAGGACAGCCTGAACAGGTTTGATTTTCTAAGCAAAGAAAATTTTATTTGCTAGTTTAAGCAAGGAGTGTGGCAAAAATGAGCAACCCAGCCACTGCTGCTGGTTTTACTATGAAAAACCATTTGGCATATCTGAGCATGATGAACTACATCTTATAGCCCACCTAACTAAAAATTGAGTAAAGCTTCCATTTCACTTAGGAATCAGCTATCCATTGACTTAAAGATACATTCAAAAGACGCCCCCTCTCTCAGTCACCCAGCACCAAGGGATGCCACAGTTCAGGCACTACTTGTGCATTTGATGTACCTGAATATAAATCGCAGTAATTCCAGTCTTTGATGCTGTAACTTCCTGAGAGCAAAGCCCACATTATTTTCAAATACATAGAAGTTAAAATTTATCACCATCATATTTTGGATTGAAGATATATAATGTTGATTTTGCGGTATAATTCTACCGTTAATCAAGACGGTGTCAGATACATAAAAACATGAACAATGTGAATGATATACAGCTTCTCCCTTTTATACATGTTTGCAATCCGTAACAGACTAGTTTGTTAGCATTTGGTTAGAATGTTATGTAATGGTTGAGGTATTTGTAATAAAAACAGTCTATTTCTGTTAGCCTGTTCTTCATAGACATAAAAGCTGTCTTCATCTGATTTTTATTAGGACTTCATCTTTCTCTGCTCTTTATGCATTTTTTTTTAAGACTTCTGTGCACTCAGTTTTCATTTCACCAACAGGCGCCCCGTATTATTTCCTCCCACCTCCTCACACAAATCTCAGCTTTTATTTTTATACCTGCCTTCACCCATGAGAAAATCCTACAGGGTTTTGTGAAACCCAGATCCAAAAAAACTCGAAAAGAGGGCATGAAGCTGAACGAAGAAAAGAATTTCCTACAGAAGATGAACAACTGGTTCTACCAGTAAAACACCACTAGCAGTCCCGTCATTACAAGCCCAACGTTCATCCCCAACTAGTGGAAAGGTGGTGCATTTTCAGGGTGGAGGTGGTTTTTTCCCCTCAAACCCTCCATTACTATATACGGCCACTGAAGATGTCCCACTCTTCCTTCGATAAAAAGAAGAGGAATGTTTTTTCTTCACTCATCTCCAATACATTACTCAAAGGTTTAATCCTTCTGCAAGAGCTACCTTTTCTTTTTATCTCTACATCTAAGCCTCTTATCCACACCACCCTTATACGGTATTTAGACTACATTTCCCACCCTCTCTCCACTTTCACATCACTCCTGTTAGTTATTCCAGAACAAAGGGCTTGTACTTTCAGTAACCTAGGATATCTGGTTGAAGTCAACCCCAGACAACATGCCCACTGCTTTGACTTACATTCTTTCTCTTAACTGACCTGACCTATAGCATTCCTACAGACAGAACAGAATCTACATAAGAGCTCCCTTCCGAACTATATCACCTACTCCTTGCTCATTGTGGCCTGTTTCACTTTCCCCAGTAGACTTAAGGATGTGGGGAAACAGGACCTACAGAAGAAAATGCATACCATAAGTATGTACCACTGAACAAGGACTCCAGCAACCAAGTTAAAACTGTCGACTATTTTGCTCTAAAAAAAGCAAGGGTTCCTGTTACAGAGTCTAAATGAGAGTAAAGACATTATAAACTGCTACTAAACTGAAGAAACAGAATATTTACATTTGCAAGACTCACAGAAGTGACTGTCTCTAGATTTATACATACTTTATGAGCTATTATTTACTAAAGCAATAAACTTTACACAGGGAGCATATCTACACTAAGGCAGTTGTACGTGACAGACACACAAACAGAGGCAGTAATCCTAGCCTGTGCACACAACTGCTGGCCTGGGAGAGAACGAAAGTTCTCACTTCGATTTAAACAGCCACCTCTTAAGCCCACATCTCCACCAAAGCAGTTGTACATGCACTGAACACAATACTCTGAGGGGCCATGCCAGGTTAACGGTTGGACTCTATGATATTAAAGGTCTTTTCCAGCCTAAACGATTCTATGACTCTGTGACATACTGCCTTTTCCACTGCACATTCACCAAGTTCAAAGAACTCTCAAAATGTTGGGATAGAATCCTTAGTCTCAAGAAGACTGTAGCAGAGTTGCACTAAAACACCCCAAAATTAATAAAGAAAAAGTCTCTAAACTATGTAATTCAAAAAAACCTGACAGCCATTCAGCTCCTGGCAGTCAGTATTAGGCGGTAATCCTTTTGTTTCTCACTGATGGACAAATGAGATCATGTCCTGTTTCCTCCCTCCTTCAGAAGCAATTTCTTGTCTGAGCAGAGCTCTTGGGACTAGACAACGGGTAGGCCTGGTGCCTCACTGCAGAAGAAACAAAGCTATTAAAAATCAGAGTCCTGTTTTTTCCTGGTAGAAATAATGCTAGTTCCTACTAAAATACTCATCTGACCCCAGTAATCAAAAAGAAACAAGGAAAAATGGTCCTCCTTGCTCAATGATATAGAATTCAAAACCTTTCACAAAGGAATAAGCTTACAGAACACGTGAGAGACACAAAAAGAAAAAAAAAAACCAAACCAGAAAAAACTGAAGTGTTCCATTCACCGTCCAGCACCACACTCTCATGCATGTGCCCCTTCCCCATAAAGGGGGCTTGGATCGGAAACTATCTGGGCCATCTTTAGCCCCAAGATTTTCAGTCCCTGCATGCCTCGGTGATGGCTCCCATTATGCCCACTGCATCATGCCCACTGCAGACTAGCTGGCCGAATTTTAGCCGTGTCATCTAACCATGCCCTCACCATCCTTTATCAGTAAGAACAGCCCCGGCTCCACTCACACCACCCCCACAAATCCTGTCCCTCAGAACAGAAACAATGCCTTCCTGAACGGCGCTTCCCTCAGTCCTACATTTAACAACCCAGGAAGAACCTTTTGCTGTGCACCTCAAGAACTGTGGCCGAACCTTGCAGAGTTGGAAAAGCAAAGCGCCATGCCCTGCATGCGCCTCCCGCACCCCGTAAGAAAGGGCTCCCCTCCCCCCGCGTTTCTGGCGGAAGAATCACAGCCACGAAGTGAGCGCAAACGCACGAAGGGGACGGCACGTTTCTCGAGCAACCTCCCTCGAGAGAGAGAGAGAGAGGGAGACCTGGAGCCGTTAAAAAGGAAAGGCGTGGGGGTGGGGGAAGGGCGGGAGAAGCAAGCAGCACACCCGCCAGCGCGGCCCTCGGCCGCCCCCCCCGCCGCAGCCCCCTCCCGCCGCCCGCGGGCAAGGCCCGGCGCTGTGCCCGGCGCGGGCGCGGCCGGCCCCAGGCGGCGATGCGGTGCGGTACGGCCCAGCGGCGCCGAGCAGCCCAGCCCGCCCGCCAGCCCACCGCGGGCCCAGCGCTCCGCCGCCTCCCGCCGGGGCGGGCAGCGGGGTGCTGGCCCCCACGGGCACCCCCCTCCCCACAGGCCGCGGGCCGGCCGCCGCCGCCGCCAGCCCGGGCGGAAGCCGCCTCCGCCCGGGGCCATGCGGCGCAGGCCGCTCGCCCGCTCCCTGCCGGCACCGGTCTGCGCCGCAGGCCCGCGAGGCTCCGCTGGAAGGCGGAGGGGCCGCCGCTTACCTGGCGCGCAGCGCGGCGGGCCGGCGCTCGGGCCTCCCGGGGAGGGCTCCCGGACTCGGCGAGGCCGCTGCCGTTCCCGGCACCTCGACGCCGCGCCTCAGCCGCTTACCACACAGGGGCCAAGATGGCGGGCGGCCAAGCCGGCGCCAACGACGTCTGACCTCACCGCGCCCGCGCGCCCGGGCTCCGCCCCCGCTGCTCACGTGACGCGCGCCGCGCCGTGCCGCAGTCGGGCGGGCGCCCCCGGCGCGCCCCCTGGCGACGCGGGGTGGCGGGACGGGCACGGAGCTGGCTGCGGCCGGCGGGAGCGGTGCCGGGGACGCGGCTGCCCCGAGCCCAGCGGCCGCGGGTCGGGGGCGGGCAGGCAGCGCCCGTCCTGCCCGCTCTGCTCCTCAGCCCCAGCCGGAGGCCCCCGCGGGTGCCTGGGGAGGCTCTGCCTTCCCCCCGTGGGCTTCGGCCTTCCCTGCGAGACTCGGGCTGCTGGGACGGCGGCAGAGACGCTCGCCCGCCTGCATGTATCCCTGTATATATTATTTCTTAGGAGGGGCGCCCCCCCCCGCCACACCTGGGGGCACTGCATCCACTTGACCCCCCTCCCCCGATAATAACCCATCAATAAAACTACCAGAGACCAAATCCGTGAGGTTTATTTGTGCTCCCTTTGTGTCCCAAAAGCTACCAGGTGTGGGCCTGGCTGGGCGAGCAGGGGAGGGAGGCTGGCGCCGTGCACGCCAGGCCATCCCAAAATGGCGCTTCCCAAAAGCCCGCTGGAGATCCGCACCACGCTGGGCTGGAGCAGTGCGGGCAGGGATCACAGCAGGTTTGGGGGAAATGCTCCAAAAAAAATCCCTGGGTGGGTGTGGATGGTCGGCGGGAGGAGGTCGGGGAGCCTGGCTAACAACCTGGCAGCAGCACGGCATCACGCCGGCGCCCGATCCCACCGTGTTCCTCCTACAGCTGGGGGGCTCCAAGGGTCCAGCCCAGCCGGGGGGATTTGGAGAGGAGGAGACCTGCTGTGAGAGCCACTGGCAGGGCCAGGAGGTACATCCAGTGCCAGCTGTCAGAGGGGTCATCCACCACCCGCGTTCTCAAGGGCTTCAGCGTCCGCTGCCACTGAGTCAGGATGGCGTCTCTGGCCCCGCTCCACTTCCCCCGTCCCATCAGCCGGTACTGGTAGGGCGAGCAGGGCCCGAAGAAGACAGCCAGGGCCAGCCGGGGGTCTGTCAGGAGCAGCCTCAGCACATTGGGCTTTACGCCAGCACACGAAGCGATTTCATCGGTGTAGCTGATAAAGCTCATCTTCAGGTTCTCCCTCTCGGATGGATTCCTTCAACGCCACATAAAAGAGACAAGATCAAATAGCATCATCCCATCTTGGTTCCCAGCTCCACAGAAAGCAAAAGCTCTGGGCTCTGGCATCGGTCGAGCCCTGGTTTCCAGGGCTGAGCTCCTGTGGCCCCACGTGAACCCAAAGGCACTGACAGAGCCTCTGTGGGGCTGGTCTCCAGCACTCACCTGGGGCAGGGACTAGGCAGAAGCTTGTTTTGCCTCCGCATCCTAGTTGTGGCTTCAGAAACAGTTCTAGTATTATACTGCCATCGTAATGCCCCAAATACCCACGCTGTGTCCTTCCCCAAGGATCACAGGTGTGGATTTGGCTGATTTTGAGAGGCAGAGAAATAGATATTCACAGATAAGACTGCCAAGGGGACTGGGGAAAACTGGGAGATGCAGAAAGCTTCCCACGCTGGGAGGGACCTCCAGGGTTTTTTGGCGTGAAGCCTCATCTCCCTTGCAGGAGGGAAGATGTGTGCTTCAGCAAATCTGGGACAGCCTTGAGTTTGCCTCCATTGCACCCCTGACTCCCGTATTTGTGTGTGACAGCATCGGTCTGATGCAGACACATTGTCTGCAGTCGCTGGGGCTCCTGGTGACAATCCCCGTGGCTCTGTTTCGTCCTGGCTTTTCCTCAGTGTCCTATGAGCCAGCTCTGCCTTGCTGGCAGCCCCAGTCCAGCCTGCACCCCGCCTGGCCCGAGGGCTCCTCCTTGCTTCTGAAAGATGCTGCCAGGCAGCATGTCCACCACCACCTGTCCCACAGCCTTGGGGACCTGTCTCAACCTCCTGTAAAATCCCAGTGCCAGCAAGGCAGGGCGTTAGCTCCTATGTACACAACGGATGGGTCCCCACCTTGTCTAGTAGTCATGGTGACCTGTCAAAAAGTGCCACCAAACTGTCCCCTCCCTTCATCGCCTGGCTCCAGCGGGGTTTCTGGGTCGGGCTTGGCCCTGACCCAAGCGCTCCCGCTGCCTGGATTTGGGAGGGAGAAGCCACGAGATGGCACCCTTAGTCTGGAGGAAACCAAACCTCCATCTTGACGTAATGGGAATTAGGACTTGGCTTGGAGGCCTGGTGGAGGGGCCCTGCAGGTCCTGGGTCCTGCCATAAGCTGCTCCAGCGCAATGTGCCCTGGGTGTCTTGATCCGTTGTCCATCAAGGAGCCACAACAGCATCTCCCCACTTCGCTACGGGTGGTGAGGGAATAAATATATCCAAGAAGAGTTGGGTGCCCTAGGTGGTTCCCTCCCATGACTGCTACAGGACCCCGCTTTCCCTGGGGTTATCCTGGCACACAGCACCCATTGCGCCCCAAGTGCAGGAGCATCGTGCACCTTTTGACCTGTGGCTTCTTCTTTGAAACTTCAGCCATCATCCTGCTGGTGGGAGGGAGCTTGTTCCAGCCTGAGAAGAACAGAGAAACCAGAGACCTCCAGCAGCACCTTAGGCTGAAAAGTTCACCCCCCTCCCATGCCCCCAGCCCCCTGACTGAAAGCGTTTGTGCTTCTGGGTTAGGGCACGGTGCGTGAAGGCGTATGGGGGTGCAGCTGCGGGGCAGAGGCTACAGTGCCACTAATACCCATGGCACTGTGGCAGGAGCTGAAATACACCCTAGGCTCTGTGGATGGCAGGTCAGGCTGCCCCACACCTCCCACCCCAGCAGATCCCCCATCCCTGCACCCCGTCTCCCACCTGCAAAGATCCCCGTCACCCAGCGAGCCTGCATTTCTGCTCCCACCATCACAGAGCCTGTCAGCTGGACTAAGCCGATGATGGCCAGCGTTGGCTTTTCCAGCTGAGGAGGGAAGATGCGTTTATAGAGGGAACGGTTATCATCGAAGAGGCTGCGAACTGACTCTTCGAGGAAGGGAAACGAGAAGATGTAGCCTGTGGCAAAGAGCACCACGTCGATGTTTTGCTCTGTCCCATCTTCGAAAACAGCAGAGCTTTCAGTGAATGCCTTCACCTTCGGCTTCAACACAACAGTCCCAGAGAGAAGGCAAAACGGCAGCTCTTCATTGATAATTATCTTGAAGTTGGAGCTTGCAGGTGGAAAAGAAGACAGCAATGTTAGCATCTGGGAGGGACCCGAAACTTCTTTTGTGGCCGAAGTTCCCCTCCAATGATTTTCTATTCCACAAATATTCCCTGAAATTAAAAACTGAGCACTTCAAGCCATTAAAACCTCCATAGCAACTAATAAAATAGTCAGAAAAAACACCTTTTTGTGGAAGCCAAGCCATAGTTCTTGTGGTTAAACCATGAATTGAACTTCCAAAACCTAATCCTCTTTGTGAGAGCTGATGGGAGAAGCCAGTCGAGAAAGTGGTTGAAGCGGGTGGTGTTGACCATGTCGAAGGGGAAGCCGTGGTCTGAGATCCGGCTGAACACCCACGTGCTGCTCCTGACGCTGAGGAACACCTAGGGGAGAAGGCAGGTCTCAGCAGCCTGCCCGGACATCTTGCCAGTTTTCCCCTGAACATCAAATCCCATCTCCTGCGCTTGGGAGCTGAGACGGTTGTCCCGAGGGAAGGAGACGGTGTCTGGATGAACCAAACAGCTTGCAGTGGCTTCTGCGAAGTCCCTGCAGCTGCTGAATGGCCACACCTTAGGTGGCCCACACCCTCCAGGAATTGCAGAGCTTCTTCAATTGCCCTCCGTTTGAAATGCTATTTATTGAGAAACCCGGTGGGCAAAGCTTCCTGCATGTACCCTGAGCCACCAGTTCTTGTGGTCCCTGGCCAGGCTCGGCACTGCCGTGGAGCTGTACCTTTGCAGCCACACGGCTCAGCTCCACGGAGAGGTCACCGCCAGTGTTGCCAATGCCGATCACGAGGACCCGCTTTCCCCGGAAAGCCTCCACATCTCTGTATTCCCTGCTGTGGATATACTGGCCTTTGAAGTGAGTGTCGATACCTAGGCAGAGCAGGGAGCATCTCCTACTGCCAGATACATTTGCTTGTCCCAGCCTCATGCCCAGACCCTCTGCAGCCCCCAACCCTCCACCTCCCACCTCTCCTTGCAGCTGAGAAGCCCACAGAGGTCTCAGCTCCCTGGGTGATACTGCCCTCCCACACCTCATCAGCTCAGTCCTGGTTTGCAAATTCTCGTGCAAGACCCTGGCTGCATCTTTATGAGGTGTTTTTCCTATTCCCAGGAATGGTCCTCATCATTCCCATGGGGTGTGGGTCCCACCTGCCCCAGCGTGGGGTCTTCGTGGAGCAGGCAGTCTCAAAGAGGAAAATGCAGCCAAGGGACCCATGGGTGCTGGGTGAAACCCTGGGGGGCAGCCCCAGCCCACCCTGCTGCTGAGGCAGGGCTTACCTGGGAAAGAAGCCAACGGTAAATAGGGCTCCTGGAAATGGCCAGTGCAAACCATGACAGCATCGAAGATGTGCGACTCCTGGATGCCGTCGGTCTCGGTGACCACCTCCCACTGGCCCGAGGTGGTGAAATCTGGGCGCTTTCTCACGCTGAGAGCTGTCGTCTTGCACCAAAGCCCAACAAAACAGCAGTCAGGAACTGTGCTGTGCTTTGGAGAGGACCTGCCTGCAAAGGGCTGGGGCTGCCAGAGGCAGGCTGGGTCCCTGGGGAGCTGCATGTCATCTCTGAAGCTGTTAAATCCCACCGTGCACCTTTCCCCTGGTGATGGCATTGAGGGGGGGTTGATGCATTGATGCATCAGCACCAGGCAGGGGGGGTTGATGTTTGATGCGTTGATGCATCAGCACCAGGCAGCCCATGTTTGCGCAGCCTAATTTAAAACATGGTCCTCATGGCATTGTCCCATCCCACCTGGGTGATGATGCCCTACTATCTGCAGCCACTGACAGCTCTTCTTCCTGTAGCGTTTGGGCTCCCTGCTCACCTTGAAGCGTATGTGCCGCAGGAGGTCAAAGTGCTGGGCATACATCCGAAAGTACTCCAGGAGGAGGCTGTGGGGTAGGAAACTGGGAAAATCCTCCGGGCAGGGGAAGTCGCTGAAGCAGGACATCTCCTTGGAGGTGTTGGTGATGATGGAGCGGTACACACTGACCCTCCCACTGTCCGTGGAGTCCTGTGTGAAGCCAGCAGTGCTGTTTGCAGGTGTGTGGGGAAGGACTTTCTCCCCTCAAAGTGTTTGAGTGTTTTTCCTCCTTGTGTTCAGGCACAAGGAATAAACCAGGACTAGCACCTGGTGACCATGGCTTCTCCTCCCTCCATCTCCTTCTCCACCTTGGAGTCAGAGAGAGCACTGTGCCAGGACAGGGACGGTCCCTGAGGGCATGGCCACCCTTTCTTCTTTGCTGCAGGCAAAGGGCATCCGAGGGAGGGGACAAACCCAGGGACAATCCTCCCCACGCAGGCAGAGCCCACTGACCGTGTAGCGCCAGAGCCCCCCGATGTCCTCGCTCTTCTCAAAGCAGGTAGGCTCCAGCCCCTCATCCAGGCAGCTCTTGACAGAGGCCAGCCCGCTGACCCCCGCCCCGATGACAGCCACGCGCCGCACCATGCTGTCCCGCAGCAGACAATGAGCGACTGGAAATAAAACAGCCCAGGGATTAGCAGGAACACCAGTCCCTTTTTCCCCATCCCCAGCAAAGCACCCTGTGTCTTCTCTGGCTGCCAGGTATCCACGGTGGAAAACCATCCTTGGAGAAATCCATCACCAGCTCTGGGCTCGAGCGTTACGGATGGATGCTGCCCATTCCCCTTCCCACTGTGCTAAGCCCACACCGCAGGCCCAGCGATTCCCCTCCCGCAGGCAGGGGAAAAGGAGGCACTTTTAAACCTCGCCGCACTGCTGCTTCTGTTTATTACCTTTCGTGGCCTAAAGGAGGGGAAGGGGCTCACAGCTATCTGCTTCTGCCTGCAAAGTGAGCCTACTGAAACCTTTTGAAGAAACAATTCCAGCCAAGCCGGCTTGCTTTCACGCTTTCCTTTTTAATTTCCCGTTAAAGGGCATTCTCTCCAAAACAAAAGGGTTTCTTTTTATTTTTTTTTTTTAAAAAAAAGCAATGCCTGAGTGAGCAGGAGCACAGCGATTCAGCGATTCAGAAGTTAGCCAGCCCAGTGAAAGCGCGGCTGGGATTACAGAATATACAAAAGGTAAGAAACCCAGGAAACGCGGGTATAAATGGGAGGAACTCAAAGCCCAGGGTGTGTAAGCTGAGCTGCATCGATCTTGACTGGAAAGCAACAAAACTAGTGGGGAAAAAAATGAACCCACGTGAACTTTGATTAGATAACAAACACACCTACTGCAGAGCCTAAAGAAAGAGTAATTTATAACTTTTTTGGTATCCATTTCATGTCAAAAATTGTTCACATAAACAGGAACTGGAGGAAACTGCGGAAAGCCAGGGAAAATGGGGGAGGCGCAAAAAACCCTTCTGTGTGGAGAAGCCCAGCCTGAGCCACTCCTTGATCTGCAGGAACAGGACAGGACATACCACCAACTTGCCCACCCCCACTTTCCGGAGCCTCCGCTGGCTTTGGGGAAGGGCAGCGACGTGCCCAGGATGCTAAAGTCATCCCTTTTTTCCAGCACTGCCTGCAGAGAGCTTTGCGGCAGAGGCTCCCCGCGACACCCCCTCTCCCCCTGCCAGCAGTGAGGCGAAGCTAGTGTCGAACACCAGAACCCCGGGAAGCCGGCTGCCCGCTTTTAAAACCTGCAAAACCCAGCTGGAGAGAAGTGAGGAGCAAACCTTGCAGGGAAGTGCCGTGCCTTCGCTGCTCAGGCTTCGGCTGAATTTTCCTTTGAGTTTCTCCAGCTATGGATTTAGAGGAAAGGCTGAAGTCCAGGCAGCTTGCCACGGCTCTTGCACCACCGACCTTTACACCCATGCTCCCTCACTCTGCTGTGCTTAAATGCGCTGACAGAAAGTTCTCAACCTCCCGGCAGCAGTGCCGGTGGTGGGTGGAAATCCAGACTGTAATGCCATGGGGGCCACACTTGCAAGAGATCCCACGCTGCAGCTCACCACGGCCCCAGCCCCAGCAGCAGCTTGGGGGTGCCCTGATCGGTGCCCCCTTTGCCTGCATGCCAGCAGACGGCATGGATGGGGGACATGGTGCGCAGTGCAGCCTCATTTTTGGTGGTCAATGAAAGCTCTTGCAGCCCCAGGCTTCTGGGTTGCCCATGGCACCTGCCTGCGTGGCTCCAGCCCAGGCACAGAACCCCCCAGCTCTTCCTGTGCACACAGGGAGACAATGAGGTGGCAGCTTGCAGCATACTCCTGCCACAGCTGATGAAATTTTACTGATTGAAAGTCTCTCTGTGCACAAAACATAAGCCCCAGGACTGTCTGGCACCGGGAAGTGCAGGGAAACGGAGACGGGAGTGCTCAGCCCCACAGAGTACCAGCCCCAGGCTCAAGATGACAGCAGCCAGGGCTCTTTTGCTGGAAAGATGCCCGGATTCAACCCAAACTGGGATTTTTGGGTCATAAGGTTTAAGGCTGGAAGAAAGGAAAGCCTGACCTGTGTACCCAACCTAGAAAAGCCCTTGCTGGACTAAAGACCCCAATTCCCAGGTGATTTGGTGCAAGGCTGGATGCCTGTGTTCCCTTCCATCTCAAAAAGCCATCCCAAAGCCATTTTTCCTAGTCTTGTCCTCGCTGCATCCCAGCCAGCATGGTCCTGGCACAGCTTTGCTCACAGCAGCGGGCAGGAGAGCCACAGAGGGGCAATAAATGCTGGGGGGGGAGGGGGGGGGGCAGGGTGGTGCCCACCCCCAGCTCATCAGGTCTGTAGAGCTGTGCTTGGGGGTGAGCTAGAGCAGAGAGAGGTTTTTGCTACTGGTTAACGTATTTTAATTAATTGTGTTCTGCTGAAATCCCTTTCCTCTTGTCCCACGGTAGCCTGTGGAGCTGTCTGACCTGAGATAACATCTGCAAGGACAAGGAAAAAAACCAACCAAACAGGCTCCAAAATCTACTGGAAACCAAAAAGCAGGGTAGCCAGGAGCAGGAGGAACCCCACCACAGTCAGGAGGGAAGGACAGAGGCTGGAGGAGTTGGCAGAGACTCGCGTTCTTGTGGGCTTCAGGGTCCGGTCCCACTGGGTGAGGATGGCCTGGCGCGCCCCCTCCCAGCGCCCGGGGCCCACCAGCCGGTACTGGTAGGGGGTGCAGGGGCCAAAGAAAATGGCGAGGGCCAGCCGGGGGTCTCTGCAGAGCAGCCGCAGCACGCTGGGCTTGGCCCCAATGAAGGAGGTGAGCTGGTCCAGGTAGGCCAGCCAATCTGTTTTGAGGACTTCATCAAAGGACAGACCAAACCTTCATGAATCAGAGAAGAAAAAGAGGTGGGAGAAGGATCGGTGTCAACAGGGCTGAGAGGAACTGGAGGTCAGATCCTCTGCATCCCTGTCATTGCTGTGTCCCGACACAACTGGGTTCCTCTTAGGAAAGGGCTGGGTGTAGGTGCAGCAGGAGCCTGGCTCTGCCTGCGCCCGAATCCTGCCCGTGACACAGCATGTGTAAAGTGATGCTGGCTCTGCTGCACACCTTTCTCATGTTGCATCAGTTGGACTTTCACTTCAACACCCACAGGTTGCATCTGCCCCCCCCCCCCCTTCACCTTGGTGGACCGTTTCTAAAAGACTTTGTCAAACCATTTTTTTAGGGTTTGTGGTTTGTGTTTTTTTTAAAAAACTAGTTTTCCTTTTCTCTCTGCAGGGAAGTCACATGCAGCATGAGAAAGGCAGCACCCTTTACCTTCCCTCACATTAATTTCCACCGAGTATTGCAAAAATACATGGTAAATTAGAGAACTGCTTCCAGTTCACCTTCTCTGCAGAACTGACAGCTTTGTGCCCTTTTTTCAGTGGGCTGAAAAAAGCCATGTGTGTTTAGCCTTTTATGGTACAACAACTGTTCTGGGCAAGTCTGTATTTCACTCTTCCATACCTTTTCTACTATAGCAATCTAGGTGAACCACGGATTACTATATCACACAGTTTCCCGAGTTTATCTAATTAATAGCCTAATATTTCTTAGCCTTTGATTTGACCTTTTGCCTGCCCACTGAACCACATGCCAGTGTGCTGAGACACCTATTCTCAGTGAGCTGGATTTCCATGCTGAGATCTGAGATGATTTGTACATACATCTCAGGTTGGCTGCTTCCCCCCCCAAATCACTTTGCATTTATTGCCATCATTTTCTTTGTCATTTTCTCTCTCAATCCTGGGGACCCTGGCACACTTTCCCAACTCCCAGGCAAGATGTAGTCTCAGCTATCCTGAATTGATTTTTTCCCATCATCAAGAGGCAAAATATGAGTGTCAAATCGAAGGTTAGGTTGGCTTGGCACAAGGGAATAAAGGGGTGGCTGGACCTGGGTGCTGCCCCCTCGCCTTTGCTGTACATGCAGGGAGCAGCTGCAGAGCACGAGCCTGCGTGTTGCTGTGCTCCAAAGTCCAGGGGCTTTTCAATCCACCCAAAAACCTTTGGTGCTCTGGAGAGCAGCTTACCATTGCAATTGGATTTTCTTGTTCTCATTTACTTCCTTCTCCATGACAGACTGAGGAGGCAGCTGACACAAGCCTAGAAGAGAGAGGAGAGCGTCCTGCAGACTTTAGCTCCTCGGAGGACTTGTGAACTCATTCAGTGATGCAAAACATGGGAAGCCCTTCCCCAGGAGGGCAGGAAAGCCTCATTGCTTGGATTTAGCTTGGCAGTGGCAGTTCTGCCAGAGACCAGCCCTCCACAGCAGTACAAATTCACCTGCACTTTTTCCTGCTCTGACAGATTTGTGCTGTCAGGGCACAGGCAGATGATGTGGGGTGAGATGGGCCGTGCAAGCCCCAGAGAGGGTCATGCCAAGGAGAAACCCCACAGCTTCCCCTGGCTCTGTGGAGGAGCCCTGATGCAGCCCTCCACACCAGCCCAGTGAGAGGTTATTATTATTACTTCTATTAAAAAGAAAGCAACACCACCCCTCCAGCAAGTTTCTTTCCTCACTCCAGTAATTACAAATAATTACTCTTGAGGGGCAATGGGACTCTTCTGGTAGTCATGGTAGAAAAACCTCCCTGTGCCTTAAAGAGCAGTGAATCCTGCCAGGATGGATCCACCACAGTATCTTAATGACAATTCTTATCTGTGCATCCAGGTTTACAAATCCATCTCTGTGCTCTGACTTCTAAAATAATTTAGAGAGAAAATACTGTCTTGAGCAACCTAGTTCAGACCATGGTCAGGTTCAGGACTGCACATCAGCTGAGTCACAGCAAGCAATGGAGCGCACACTCTTGGCTTGCAGCAAACGGGGTACAAAGTGTTAACTTAGATGCATCAGCTTACTAGGCAAAATTAAAAAAAAAAAAAGTAAGATGTAGATGTCATGAACTTGGATGTAGCTTGGAGCAAGCACGCACTTGTGTTGCTGTAGCTCAGCTAGAGTGAAATAACTTGGGAAGTCTGAGCCCTAGAAATGCTCCCTTATCCACTTCTAAGGGAGCTTCTTAGCTCTGGGGTCTCCAGGGACAGAAATCCCTCTTAGTGTATAGAGGGGACAAGAACGTGTCCAGCCTGAACTGTGTTTGGGTACACAGGAGAGCTCATGTTAGCTCTCCTACCTTTGAAGACACGGGTCACCCAGCGTGCTTGCATCTCTGACACAGGCATGATGGCTCCTAATGGCTTTATCAGCCCAAGGACAGCCAGGGTGGGCCTCTGCAGGTGGGTTGGGAACACGTATTTGTAGAGGGATGCGTGCTTGTTTTCCATCTTGACAACTGTTTCTTCTAGGAATGGGAAGGAGACATTGTAGCCTGTGCAGAAGACAACGATATCGATGGGCTCCTCCTCAGGGCAATTGTGGAAAACAACGGAGTTGTCCTTGAACTCCTTCACACTCGGCTTGATGGTAATTCTTCCTGTCAGGATGTAGCTTGGAAGGTCGTCGTTCAGCACAGGGTCACGCACCAGGCATCTGTGGAAAGCTGAGGGGCTCTGGGTGTTGGACACCACAAACAAGCCCTGCCAGTGCCCCCTCTCCTCCTCCTCCTGGGCCCTCCAGCCCCATGACCTCCCGGCATTGTTTGCTCCCAACAAGTATCCCTGCCTCCCCCCTCTTCACACACCGACACGTTTCATCCTTGCACCAATGTCATTCTGTCTCACAGCCCGAGAGACTCATCCACCTTCCACCATTCATGCAATTACTCCTTAAACCATCTCTTTTCAGAGCTGATCCATGCTTTAAGCCTCCCTCCTCCTCTTTTCCTAGGGACCCTCATGAGGAAAACTCCTCCAGTCCTTCCTGGGCTTTCCAGCATGCTCCATCTTGCACCACTTAAAGGGGCTACAGCTTCTTTTCTCCTACTGGGCTACAAACTCTCTGCTGGAGATCACCCCAGCCTAGGCGTTGGCAGCTGCATTGGTTGATGCTGGTTGCTGGAGATCTCCCCGCTGCCCACAGCACAAGCCCTGTGACACCACATAGGATGGAGCCACCAAGAAGTACCTTTTCTCTGGTTGAAGGCCATAGTTCTCATGCTTGAACCACTGGTTCGCCCTGTGGTTAATCAACCCCCATGAAAGGGGATGGGGGAGGTGGTTTCTGATCAGGCTCATAAGGCGAGTGTTGAAGACCATGTCCCACGGGTAGCCATAGTCAAACACGCGGCTGATCACCCAGGCACCTTGGCTGGTGCAAAGGGTCACCTGGGAGAGAATCAACAATTTGGGTGATGAATCCTCTTCTATGCCTTTATAAAGTAACCCCAGAGGGGCACAGCACAGACCGCTATGCAATGAAAAAGCAGTAACAGCATCTTTAAGACCTGCCAGCAGCTGATGGTGGAGGTGAAACGGGAGAGAACAACCAGCTTTCTTTCAGGGTAGGTTTTTGAACAAGAAATACAGGTTCAGAAATACTGTTTGGACACTATGCAGGGTGAAGCCGGCTGGCTCTCCCTGCAGTGATGGCCAGCTGAGCTATTGCTCACAGCATCACCCTCCCCGCACCCCTGGGGGCAGTGGTACCTTTGCAGCTACGCGGCTGGCCTCCACTGCGATGTCCGCTCCCGAATTACCCATGCCAACCACGAGGACCCGCTTCCCCTGGAACACCTCGGGATGCTTGTACTGCCGGCTGTGAAAGTACTGGCCTTGAAACTTCTCGATGCCTTGGGGAGAAAGAAACAAAGCTTTTCATTACTCGAGAGTTTTGTAGGTTTTGTCGGGAGAACTGGTGTAAAAGCAATCCAGATGACAAGAGCAAGGAAGTGTGATCGCTTGCCACCGGGGACTCGGGGTGGTGCAGCCCTACATCCCACACACACAAGGTTGGTGCTTCCTCTCCAAAGTGGGGTCTCATGCATCCCTGCACAGCAGTGAGCAGGGACACGTGCTGGGTGGGACTTGGAAGACAGTTACGCACAAGGGCTATGCTGGTGCGGTCTTGGGATTCAGCCTTTACAAGCTGGGGATGCAAAGGTTCGGAAAAGCCAGTAAACCTCTTCTCCTGTCCTACAAGCAGCTTCAGAAACACCTGATAATGCTGATGACAAGGCAACCCTCTCTATGCTGACAGCTCGGAAGATTCATTCCAGCAGTGATGAATACAGCCCTGTCAAAGATGACGGAGCTTCACTGAGAGGACCTTGTCCCATCTCCCGTACTGCACAGTTTCTCCCAGGCTAAACCATCCTATCTTGGAAGTTTGCTCTGAAGTGGCCAGTGCCTGCAAAGGCAAAGCTGCTGAAGCATCAGGATGTATTGCTGTTCATGCCAGCATATTTGAAAAGCAGAAGCAAGAAAAGGAAGGAAACATTTTCCCTGAGGAACCACTATCCCTTCTCCCCCCAGCCCCTGGAAGCAGGTGACCGCAGGCAGCTGCATACCATACCAGGAAAACAGTGCAGAGGGAGCGATGGCTCGGAGCAATTGCCGATGCAAACCATAATGGCATCGAAGACATGTGATGTCTGCTTCCCACCCGCCTCCGTGACCACATCCCACTGGCCCGTGGTGGCAAAGTCAGGGCGTTTCCGAATGCTGACAACAGTGGTCTGAAACATGGAAGCAAATTGGAGTCACTACTGGCGCCCAGCATGTGTGGGGAGTGGGGTAGTGCCGGGGTACCCATCACTCACCCCAAATTTGATGTGTCCCCGGAGGCTGAAGTGCTCAGCATAGCGCCGGAGGTAGTCCAGGAGTTGGGCATTGGGCAGGAACACGGAGAAGTCCTCAGGGTAGGGGAAGTCAGAGAATGCTGACATCTCCTTCGAAGTGTTGCTGATGACTGACGGGTAGAGGCTTGGCCGACCGGCCTCAATGTACTCCTGGCATAGCACCCCAGGGCGCATCAGCCGTGCACCCTGGGGTGGGGACTGTCCCCTTGCTTCCTTTCCCCTGGTCTTGCGGAGCGCAGCCAGGAGCAGTCAGCACCCAGCGAGCGCCGGCACCCCCTCCCCACCCACTGGAGCCCAGCTCAACCCACTCCCCAGCCTGCCAGGCTGCAGCTCCCGTGGGATGGGCAGGCATGGCCAACTCACCGTGTAGCGCCAGACCCCCCCGATGTCCTGGCTCTGCTCGAAGCAGGTGGGCTCCAGCCCCTCATCCAGGCAGCACTTGGTGGCTGTCAGCCCGCTGACACCCGCGCCCACCACTGCCACTCTCATCCCTGCCGTCTCCGCCGGGATCCCAGGCTGTGAACGGGGCTTAACCTGGGAGAGACCACACGGGCAGTCACCACCCTCTCGGGGAGCAGCTGCCAGCAAACCCTCCTTAGGGGGTTTCTCTATATGCCAGCCCCAAACCTTTGTTCCCTTTACCAGCATTCTGCACTCATTTACAAGTTAGATTAAACAACTTTAAATTTTCTCTATTTTTAGATTTTTTTTTAGTAAATCAATCCACTTTTACAGAGCACTCACCAGGCTGCTTTCAAAACCCTGTAGTTGCCGTGGAAACTCTCTTTGAAAGTATGTAGTTAAGCCACAATTCACTGCCAATTTGTATTTACAAACTATGTTTAAACTGCTCTTCTTTATCAGTCTTGCAGATATTTGTATTTTATCTTTGGAGATCTGTCCCTGCCTTTCTCAGAAAAAACCAAAGTGCAGACCAGGACTATTCAGTCTCTGCATCCCTGTCCCCAGGGTAGATGCTGCCCACCTTGGTCTGGCTCCTGAGGCTGAAGGAGGGGCTGGGGGTGTAGGGCACCTTGGCTTTAGGGTTGCTTCTGCCTCTGCCTCCCAAAGCTGCCCCCTGGGAAGGGCTGGGCTGGACAGAAGGGCTGCTGCAGGGCTGGGAAGGGCTCTACCCCGAGACTGGAAAGGCCACAGCCCCTGGGTTGACATCCAGCCCTGCGAGGCTCTCAGGGCTGCAGTGGGGATGATGGACCCGAACCCTTCTTGATAGTGCTGGGCAACGAAAACCAAGGGATGATGGCCAGGTGCCACGGCTCGGGCTGGGCATGGCCAGAGTGGGGACCACCACACCTGTGCCCTAGGGGTGCTGCTGCGACCCCTGGTTTAACCCCAGCACTGGTGGGGAGCACCCTGCTCAGCCGAGTGGTCAACCTGGCACACTAGGACTGCACTACGGCAGGGTGGCACCAGCTCCGCTGCCCCAAGAAGCGCTTTCAGCTTCCACCGGGCACAGACATTAGTGTATTCATCAGGAAATAGAAGTCTTCAGTAGAAAACGTGGGGTTGGACACTGTATTTTCTAGAAAACACCAAATTCCCTGTGATCAGTATCAGCTTTCAGTAGGGAGGCAGCACCTAACAAATACTCTGCTCTCCAATGCTGGAATGAAAACTGGACTTTTCCCTTTGTAAATGAAGAAAGTGCTAGCATAAGCTGCTCATCATTACCTGTTTTTGGGGGTTGTGTGTGTTTGCATGGTGGGAGTTAGCTTATATCAGAAATATCTCCCAGCTATGTATGCGATTTAATTCCCTACCCCTTTGCAGAGAAGCTAGAAGTAACATCCTGGAAATACTGTCTCTGCTACCCCATACCTGCTTCTGCCACTCTTTCTGTGCTGTCCTTGCAAGTATTTGTAGCAGCTAACCTTAGATGTCTCAAGCCGTGGGGTGCTCGTGTGAGGCAGGGAGGGATGGAAAGGCTTCGCAGCCCCCCAGGGACACTTACCTCCCAGCCTCGGTCACCCGCGCTGTCTCGCCGCTGCTGCTGGGAGAGCCCCTTGTGCTCCCAATTTATAGGCAAGCCGTGGTGCTTTGGCAGAGGCAGGGGAGGGCGGGCAACCCCAGTCCGGCAGTTGCACAACCAGGGTTTGCAGTGGGAGGAGTGGCTGGCCTCTCCCGCTCCTTGACCCACAGTGGTGCAAGGACGACTTGTGTGGTGGGGGGGTGGCTCCAGCTGTGGGATGGTCTCACTTGCCACATGGCTGCCTTCCAGAAGATAGCCAAAGCAGCTGATGGACAGCAGGGTTATGGCAACCAGGGCTTTGCAACCAGGGCACTTTCCAGGAAAAAAAAAAAAAAAAAGCAAAAAGCAAAAAGAAAAGCAAGCTGGTTTTGCAGTTGCTGCTCATTGGCCACATGTACAGCTGCTGGTGGTGGGCAGGAGGCTCTGCATGCAGACTGGGAGAGCATGAAATGGCTGCAAACCAAGGTCCGAAGCACAAAGAAAGTGGGAATGTTGATTGAAGTATCAATGCAGGACATAGCACCCATCCAGGTATCTCACAGGGCTAAATGACCATGGAAATGCAGGGAACAAAGGTGGCTTTGGATGGGGCTTTGCCCCCAGCTACTCAATATGTTGAGGTGTGACTGGTGAGAAAGTATGAAAACTCTGCAAATGAGTGCAGCTGGACAAAGAGGCCATGGATAGAGGGCTGGGTCTTTAGGAAAAACAGTGTTTAGAAAAAAAAAAAAGTAATGTTTGTGCCATGCAGTGACAGCAGATAGTTCACAGGGGCCCTGCAGTGTGAGCGCAGGGGATGTGGTGAAAGCCTCTGGCCCCACTGAAGTATCACCATGCCACTGACAAAGGCGCTCCCAGAGTGATGGGTCCGGATTTGGTATCAGCTCTTTAAGCAGGTTGAATAACCCAGGAGGCTGCAAGTGAGGGGGAAAAAACCCCATCCAAGGTCTGCAGAACAGAGGGTGGTGAATAAAGCAGCTCCATACAACAGAGACACCTGCCCAGTGCCTGCGTTCGGATTTGCAGAGGCAACTGCAGAGCTGAGCTCCCATAGCTGGCAGCTGAAACTAGAAGTAGAAATAAGATGTGCATTCCTAACAGGGAAGGTAATTAGCCATAGGAAAAGTCTGCTGAGTTTTGTGGTGGACCCAGGCACTTGAACAAAACATGTTTGGTTTGTGGAGGGACAGGACTCACCGCCCCTGTGCTGGGAGCACGGCAGCCTGGGCTGCCACCCATCTGCAGCTCCCACAGAGAGACATCAGCCTTCTCGGGCTTCCCTGCCCCAGGATCTCCTGATGTTTCTGCCCAGTGCCTGGCTCCTGGGTTTGGCACCGGGAGCACGTCAGGTTTGGAGCTCATGCCCAGTTTGGCTAGCAGTGGCTGTGAGCAATGTGCTTGTGGGGGCTGGAGCCTGTGAAATCAAACTTATTAATTTGAATTCAGGTTTCGGACCACTGCCAGCAGCATGAAGAAACGTTCAGATTTTGTTCTCCCAGGCCAATGGGACACGGTTACTGAGGCAAATGGACAACAAGCCTTGCACATCTTTGATACTGTTGAGATTTATACAGACTATGTATCCCAGTTTTCCCTCCCACTAGACTCTTCCCTGGGTGCACAAAACCTCACACCTGCAAAGATGCTTGCCAGCACTCAGCAAGAAGGAGTAGGGAATCCACAAAGGCAATTATTTTGTTCTTTGTATGCTCCTGCTTTTCTGAATTTCCCAGCAGGAATCTGGGTGACGCGGTCAGAGGGACGCTATGGCACCTCCCCAGGAGAGGTGTTTGTGCTTTTGGGAGGGCATTTCAGCGGAGCTTTCTAAAAGAACAAGTTGTGTTTTGTCACAGATGAGCCACTGGCATAGAAACAGAGCCAGATGCCTTTGCTGCAGCTCCTTACAACAGCAGTGGCTCTGGCCATCCCTGATGGGGAATCTGGTCCAGAGGTGCAGGATGAGGTGCGATGAGTGGTACCACATGACTGGGGTAGAAACATCTCCAAAGCTTCAGTGCCCTGGGATTAAAACTCACTTTCCTGTGATCTGCTCAGGCCTGTGTTTTTTCCCTCCACAGACACCCCTGCTATGATCTGGACCAGGTACACACAACAAAGTATCAGTGGAGATGGATAACGTGATAGCAGGGAGGTAATTAATGTAATTACACATGTGCATGCCCAGGGCACTGAAAAGCCCCTGGAAACATACAGGGAAATTCTTGTTGCTTTACTCACCTCTGCTGCTGGCTCGGCAGGGGTTGGCATCGTGGGACACCTGGGACCCATCTCTCCAGCTTCTCCCCAGGAACAGTCTGTGCGGAGCAGAGAAGAGAACAGACAACGCATCAGTGGGTTTTCATATGTTCTCAGGGCTGGAAAAAGCCTTCATGGCCTGGTATTCAAGCAGAGCATCCCTTGATACCCTTGGGCCAGTCCCCCTGGATTTCTTCATAGCAAAGACATAAGTGGACATGGCAGAGGAGGTCCCTGCCCCTATTTCTGAGCGAGTGTGATCTGCTGCTACCCCACTGGGGACAGAAGGGAGACCCTGCCATCACCATCGCACACACAAACTGCTGGGGAAAATGGGCTTTCACCGAGGGATGGAGCAAGGCCAAATGAGGACATGTAATTTGTGGAACTGTTTTACCACCTTCCCTCTACCCAGCCTGGGACACCTAACAGCCGGGTTTGTCCACATCCTCACATGCTGGGGCACAAGCCCTGTTAGGTGCTGGGGGTGTATCAGTCATGGAGGACCATGGGGAGAGCCAGGAGCTGTAAATAACCAGCAGTGGCTCCGGACAAGAACCAGGGATGGAATTCTCATGCGCCTGCCTGCTGGTGAGCCCCTTCTCACTTAGAGGAACAAAACTCCCTGGACCGTGGCACAAGCCTGGGCTCTGCAATGGGCTTTTTGTCCTTGAAGTAGAGGGAAGGAGAAACTTAATACATGCATTTAGTCTTAATCTGATGGGAAAGGCACCTTTGCTGCAACACTGCAGCACCGGTTTTACCACCTCTTTAAAATAACACTTCAAGCCAAGGAGGGGCAAATCTATGTGTCAACAAGCCTCAGCAGAGCCCACTTTGTTGTCTAGGCTTGTGTCAGCAGTGTTTGGCCTGTGTCATGGTGAACGAGGACAAGAAAAAGAAACAAAAGTGGATTTCTTATTAAGTCAGCCTCCAAGCAAAGCAGGGTGCTCACCATCAAGCAGCCACTGCTGCCACATGTGTTCAGGAGCTGACGGAATGTGAGGTCTGGGCTCATCAGTGAAACACTTAATTTTCTCCTCAATACTATCACTCCCTCCCCTTACTGACCAGCAGGCTTTAATCACCATTTCTTTGCTGCACATGGAGGTGAGGCTGCCTCAAAGGTGGCTGTTGCCTCCCACTGCTTCCCACAAGGCTGTGGGATGCAGCAGTCCGTAAGGTGAACAGAGGCTACAAGCAGCTGATGATGGAAAAATTTATTCCCACCCCCCCATTTCTTAAAGCCTGGGTTTTGGCCCCAGAAAAATTGCTTATGCTTTGGCCCCAAGGCCAAAAAGCAATTTCCTACTTAAAAATAAGACTACAAAACCTCTACCCTAAGCAGCAGGGACTGTTTTCCTATTTACAATTCCCAGCACACAGAGGACTCTGCCAGTGACAAACACTGGCAGGACACTTACGTTTCTTTTCAATCAGAGCTAGGTTCAATATCTTGAGCTCTTCCCGAAACCTCTCAAGAGACATCCCTGTTAAGGAGACCCAAAGGATGTGCCAGAGCAGATGTGGGCTGTAGCAGCTGCTATGGGAAAGGATTCGCTTGCTAGGCGAGGAGGTCTCTGTGTGGAGGGCAAAAGTGTTTTACTCTAAAGTTTAACCTGATTAAATAAATCACCATGTTTTCCAAGTGTGTAAACTGTTGAATTTGTCGAGAGGAAGCTGCTGTCATTGTTAAACCTATTGTGTTAATAAAGCCTGGCAAACTGCAGTTTGTAGCTTCTTGGGTTTGGAGGTTTTAAAATGTATGTTTACGAGCTTCCCCAGACAACTGCTCCAGAACAACCCTGATGTTGATCCCTTGCTCCCCATGTCTTTGTACCAGGACTCAAAGTTCATAAACTCATACGCTCCCCACGTGCCATGGGAGATGCACCCAAACAATGTGCAGCACTAGGAAGGGCTTTAGACCTTCCTCAGCTCTTCTGAGTGTTAAGGGGGCTGTGTTTGTCATTTCACAGGTAATAAAATATAACTACTGAAGAGACTGTCAGAGAAAACTGGCGTTACAGTTAAGGTAACTTGTAAGCAAAAGATTACAAGGAAGAGCTGTCTGGAGAGCACATGGTTAAGACCTGCACAGCCTGACCAGAAGGTGCTTTCCTACCACCACCACTAGCTGAAGTCGTCCATCAGTCTCTGTTTTCAAAAATTTAGCCAGTGCAGCTGACTCCTTTTTCTGTAAATACTGACGGAGCTCCCAGGCTGGGCAGTTTAAGTGTTTTCAGTCCCTGCTGCCTCCCCAAGAGCCTTTCCAGGAGATGTGTGCCTGTGGCCAACGTTCCCATCCCCCAGCAAAGGGACACAGCAGCACTCCTAGTTCAGGCAGAGACATGCCCCTCCACCACCCCAGCCTCCCATCTAGAAACACTTTGGTGTATTTGTTCCCAGAAGTTAGGGGGTTTTAAGAGGCCAAACACCCCAGCACTAAGCAAGGCGCTACTCAGACCACTCAGAAGTACCTTGCTGAGGAGCCAGCACAGGGACTGTGGAGCTGTGCTAGCTCCTGTCAGCTAGTAGATCTTCCTCACCTCCAGTAGCTTCACCAGACCCTAGGAATCATAGAAACATTTATGTTGGAAAAGACCTGTAAGACCGCCAGGTCCAACTGTTAACCCAGGACTGCCAAGTCCATCACTAACCCATGTTCCTGAGCACCGCATTCTTAAACACTTCCAGGGATGGTGATTCCACCACGTCCCTGGGCAGCCTGTCCCAGTGCTTGACCGCCCTTTCAGAGAAGAAATTTTTCCTAATACCCAATCTAAACCTCCCCTGGCACAACCTGAGGCTATTTCTTCTTGTCCTGTTACTTGTTCCCTGGGAGAAGAGACCGACCACCACTGCCTACAGCCCCTGTCAGGCAGCTGTAGGGAGTGATCACACCCCCCAAGCCCCCTCCTCTCCAGGCTGAACACCCCCAGCCACCCCACCCCCCCCCAGCCTGGTGCCCCATCCCCCACACATCCCCTCCCCCTGCCCGTCCCTGGACACGCTCCAGCCCCTCGGAGCCCCTCCGTGTCCCTCCGGCAGTGAGGGGCCCAAAGCTGAACCCAGGGCTCCAGGGGCGGCCCCAGCAGTGCCCAGCACAGGGGACAGTCACTGCCCCAGCCCTGCTGGCCACGCTGTTTCTGACACAAGCCAGGGTGCTGTCGGCCTCCTTGGCCACCCGGGCACACCGCTGGCCCATGCCCAGCCGGCTGCCAGCCCCCCCGGCCCTTCCCAGCCCCCTGCCCCAGCCCGCAGCTGCCGGGGGCTGGTGTGACCCACAGGACCTGCCTGTTTAACCTGGAGATGTTCTCCTTGTTGAATCCTGGAGACGGGATGGGAAGGGACCTCAGGAACATCTGACCCATCTTCCCATTCAAAAGCAGCTCTAACTGACCTTGACCACATAGAGAACCTCCATGGGCTTCCAGCCAAAGACAGGCTAAAGGATTTGGGATCAGCCCCTCCAGTGAGGTGTAGGCTGGGTCCCAGGCACCAGCATCGCTGCTGGGCTGTGGACAGGCCAGCTGCCTCCCTGGCTTCCCACCTTGCAGCTGCTCAGCTGGTATTATTCTGCACATAACTTCCCCATCTGGTACACATGCAGCTTGTTAACCCTGCTCATAGATATGTGCCTGTAGCAGCACTCCATAAACAGCTCATACAGACTCCAGCAGGACAGATGGATGTATATGGTGACTGACACCAACCATCACAGCACCAAAAATGGCCAGGTCCTCCTTCCCATTAGTTTCGGTGACAACAACCCACTGGTGGGTGGTTGAGGAGCCCTGGAATTTTTCCTTTTCTTTATCCTGATGACCACAGTCTGAAAGCAAACCATAGCAAATGCATCTGTTGGGAGTCCCCACACCCTGTGCGATGCCACTGCGGAACAGGCAGAGCCGAGTGCTCAGTTGTGCTTCCCATCCTCACTTACCTTAAAATAATGGAGCCAGCTGTGAGTCATGAGCCAGCTCAGGCCCTCCTGGCTTGTGTCCCTTGAATTTGGAGGAGTTCTGGAAAACAAGCATTTACTGACCCACATAGGTACAGAGAGCCCAACCCCGGCAGCACAGTGCATGGAGCAGGCACTCCCTGACACCAATGCTTCTGCCTCCCACCATTTCAGCAAGCTCTGGGCCGTGGGAGGCAGAATGGGCTGGCAAACTGGTCCTTGCTGAGTGGAATACTTGCTCCAGCAAATCAATAATAACAATTGTGGCATTTGGCCTGCAGGCCATGGTGCAGGTTCACTTGATCTTCACCCAGCAGCTGGCCTCAGTGTTGGCATCCCCAAGGCGTCCAGCAGTAGCAATGTCATGAAATGCTGGCTAAAATCCTGGGTTTTTGGAGCAAGCTGGTAATGGGTTAAAGTATCATGGGGTGGTTACTGCTTCTGCACATGTAAAATAATTATTTGAATAGCAGAGCAGGGCGGAAGCTGGTGTAAAAGGAAAGGTGGGACACAACTTTGCTCTGCAAAGGACTACCCCACGGTGCCCTCATTTGGAGAGAGATGCTGTGGGGTTTGGTGGATTTATACACATAAGAACAGCTGCAGAACCAGCAGTGGGGTACAGCTTCCCCACGATCCAATGGCCAGCAGTAACACCCCGTAACACTGGGGAAGAACAGTGCAGCCAGCGTGCTCTCAGCAGACCTCATGTCTGATAACGATGAGGTCATTCAACTGCTTTGCGGGTGTAAGCCAGCCCCAGAGCACCTTTGTGGCAGCCTGACCCACATCCATCTATTGTTCGCACCAGGGGAAGGAGGGCTGACCTGCCAGCACCCCATAAACCCTCTTCATTCATTCCCTGACATCATCTTTTCTTGCCTTGTTGGCACCCTAACACCTCCCCAGTGCATCCCACAGCTCCCAGCGTCACTGGCTGCCTCTCCTCCCCGCTGCCCTTTCTTTCACATAACCTGGTGCTTTGGCTTCCAAAAGCTCTTCTTCCAAAAAGCTGTTCAAGCCAATATTTTGAAACACAGGGTAGAAATATAGTGCAAGTAGTGTTCTAGGTTATATATTAAAATACCAAGTAGAAGGTGGAACAAAGGTAATCAGCCTAAAAGATGACATATTAAAAAATACTCCATTACCCAGATTCCAGCATGCTCAAAAATCATCTAATTTGCTTTCACATAAATGTCCATTATGTCTTTTTTCTTTTTTTTTTTTTTCCTAAATGTAGCAAGACATTATCCCTCCTAAGATGCTCTGACAAAGATTTAATGCTGACATTTGTCATGGCTTAACCCCTGCCAGTAGCTCAGCCCCACACAGCCACTTGCTTACTCCCCCCTGGTGGGATGGGGAGAGGATCGGAAGGAAAACAGTGAGAAAACTCATGAGTTGAGACAAGGACAGTTTAGCAGGTAAGTCTAAAGCTGGTGCACAAGCAAAGCAAACCCAGGAGTTCACTCACCGCTGCCCATGGCAGGCAGGGGCTCAGCCACCCCCAGGGGAGCAGGGCTCCAGCACGTGGGACAGGGACATGGGCAGGCAGACAGCATCGCTCCGAGCATCCCCCTTCCTCCTCCTTCCCCCAGCTTTATATGCTGAGCATGACGCCATACGGCATGGGCCATCCCTTTGGCAGTGGGGGTCAGCTTCCCGGCTGTGTGTCCCCCCAGCTCCTTGTGCCCCCCAACCCGCTCACTGGTGGGTGGGTGAGGGGCAGAAGATGCCTTGGCGCTGCGTGAGCGCTGCTCGGGGTAATGAAGGTTATTGTCCCTGTGTCACCGACACTGTTCTCAGCACAGAGCCAAGGCACAGCCCGTAGTAGCTACTGTGGAAAAAAATTTAATTCTATTCCAGTCAAAACCAGCACACTCCTGCAGCAGATGGGTTTTGCAGGGATCAGCTGAGCTGCTGGGTGCCTCTCAACCCTTTGGGGTCAAGAACCAGGCTTGGGTCAAGCTTGGGTGTTGAGGATGTGGCAACACCGGTTCCCCTGTCCTTGAAGATGTTCAGTGATACACGAGGGGCTTTTCAGCCCCACCACAGGGACTTCATTGATATCTGCCATGGGCTGAAAAATGACCCGCTGCCCCAGTGAAAAGCACCCCATGTTTCTCTGAACACCTTGACGTTCAGCTGCATCACCACCATGCTGCAGGCAATGCAGCTCGGAAGGTGGTCCTTGAGTACCGGCTTCTTGTGGGAAGTTCTGCGAAGGCAAAGGTGGTGGGGCTGGCACAGGGGTGCCTTCTGCTGGCAGCCCAGGATGGGCACAGTTCAGTCCTGTCCGGAACCAGCACCCCTGGGGGTCTGGGGATGGATGACCCATGCATACCTGTTCAGTGCCTCTCACATGCAACCAGTCACTGAGCACCCTGGAGAGCTTGTTCCCCAACCACGTCTGGAAACAAGTGATGACCAGCATGTCTCAGGGGTAGCCATTGTCTCAGAGGTGGCTCATCACCTAGGACCCACTTGAGGAGCTCAGGTAGACCTGAGGGGACAGCCAGGTAGGGGTGCGCTGCTCCTGCGATGGCTGTGAGCCCCCAGGGCTGTTGTATGGAGGCGGTGGCCTGTGCTCGAGCAGATGGGGGGACCCCCTTTACCCAGTGGCTCTATACCTGTGACACAACGGTGCTGGGTGCTGAGCTCCATGGCAATGTCACAGCCAGAGTTGCCCAAGCCTATCACCAGCACCTTCTTCCCTCTGAACTTCTCCAGCCTCTTGAACTCCCAGCTATGGAAGCAGCAGTCTTTAAACTTTTGTATTCCCAAGGAGAACAGAAAAGGTCATAATTCACTCCAGGAATGAAAAGGAGAGGCTGTGCTGGCCTTGAGATCTCTCCTTCCCACAGATGCTGATGGAGCATCTGTCTGGGCATTTCTCACAGTAGCAGGTGTCTCCTGGGATGCTGCAAACCCATAGTTGGATGAGATCTGTCTCTATCTTCATTCAGTATTTAAGCAGAAAGAGTGTGCAAGCACAGGATACCTTTGCACGGTATTTCTGTACCCCAAAAGGGTACTACTGCAACCCCAACATCACCCTGAGGCACCTGGACAACCACACTCCATCCATCGGTATGGCTTTACAACCTTGCAAACAACAGGGAAGCAGCTTTTGTTTTTAAAAAGAGAACATGGCAAAGGACCTAAGGGGAGCATTCCTGACCATCCAGTGCCTCAGGCTTGTGTCCTCCCAACAAACCCCCAGCACCAAATATCTCTTGCCAGAGGGAAAGTTTTTCCCAATAATATGCCTGTACGTAAGGAGGCAAAGGCTATCAGGTAACACACGTGACACTTGTATCAGAAATCATGGGAAAATGCCAAAAAAGTGTTTTACAAAATCCATTTATGAAAAATCTTCTGTTAAAGAAAATGCCATGAATTATTTTTTCCCCCAGGAGAGATTAGCATTACCTTTAGTAAAAACTCCCCTGCTTTGATACAGTTTGGATACAGAGTCTTTTTTTTTTTTTTTTTTTTTTCTTCAAGAAACAGGTTTTGGTTTCTTGGATGGATTCTATCCCCCAACATATTGCTTTCAAGGAAAACACTCTTTTTTAATGCTGAAAAGGTGCTCTTTTTATTTTATTTTTTTCTTTGTGGGGACAAACTGTGATGGAAGGTATTTGCTTGGCTGTATCCCAGCAGATGAATTACACACATACAGCTTACCTGGGAAGGTGGTGAGGGGGAGGTTTGGGTAGACATGATGCCCAGAGCAAACCATAACAGCATCAGAACCTGCCAGCTCTTCCTTCCCACCTCCCTGGGTCACCAGCTCCCACCGCTCCATCACAGAAAAGTCAGGGTGTTTCTTAACCTTGGTGGCCAGGGTCTTCAAGGAAACAGAAAGAGATGACTGGGTGGCTGCAGAGCAGATCAAGAGGTTTAGTGAGTCAGTGGGATTCAGAGGTGCTGGGAGCTGGGGATGTTTGCCCCTGTGATTTCGTGCTGGGGAGTGACAGAGAGAGGAGCTGATGTGGCCTGCTTTAACAGAACCAGGAAACTATTTTTTTTCCTTCCCGTAATATTTTCTCCCAGGATTTTCCCTGTGGCAGGGAGACCCTGACACCAAGGCGATGTCCCTCCTGCCCAGGTCCCCTGGCTACTCTCTGCCCCTCTCCACTCCAGGCTTTTTACCTTGAACTGTACTTTGTGGAGGAGGTCGAAGTGCTCCGTGTAGTTGCAGATGCGCTGCTACTCTGGTGTAGCGCATGTACCAGGGGTGATCATTGGGGATGGGGAAATCAGAGTAATGCATTGTCGCTTTGCAGGAGCTGGTGAAGACTACGCAGTAGATGCTGGCTCTGCCTTCCTCTGCCTGGTCCTGGAGGGAGAGGAGTGGGAATGTGTCCCCTTAGAGAGGACATGACCCCCACCTGTCCTGAAGCCCATCTCCTCCAGATACCATCACACCCTGTCAAAACCATCAAGTACAATACCCAAGTAAACCCCCCATGAGCACAGAAGTGTCCTAAAAGGCTGGGAGGAGATTCTGCATTGCCCAAAGCATTTAGGAGCCAGTGACATGCACATCTGCCAGGGAAAGTGGAAACCTCAGGACAAGGAAGTGCTGTGACACACCATGCCAGAGCCTCCCCACTGCAGGTACAGAAAGCATCAGAAGGTCAGGTGTGACACAGCAACACACAAAACATTACAGGAGACAAGTACTGCGGGGACCTCCCAGTGCTTCCTCCCGGTCTGCCCGTAAAGCTTCCACAATCCCGCGGGTGCTGCTGGACGTTGCTCTGTTGTGCTCATGGTCTTGGCAACGGCACAGGCAAAGGCAGAAGCCCAGCCAGGCACATTTCCTTTGGCACGGGGGCTCACCTGCCTGTGCTTTATGCAACCATGGGGCAAGTGTGGCTGGGGACACAGCCAGAGGCTTGTGTCCACCACTAGCAATGCCCATGCCAGCCAGCCATCATCCTGCTGACATTTAGAAGGACAAGACACGGGAGATATGCCAAAACCTCCAAGGTGCCTGGGCTACTCCTGCCCAAAATGGCCAGCCCCATGCACTGCCCTGTCCCCATCAAGGGAGCACCTGCTATGTCTGCCTTGACACCTGGCACTTAACAGCACAAAACACAGGTAGTGCATTTCCCTTTCCTGATGGCTTTGATGCCAGGACAGAGCTAGGAAAATTGCAGTGAGGTTTCAGCACTGTAGAATTCATACTTGGGGTGGCCAAATGATTACCAGCTTGCAATGAAAAAAAAAAAAACCAACACAAAACCCCCAAAATAAAACCATAAACACCTAAGTGTTGTTTTGGTTTTGGGGTTTTTTTTGTTGTTGTTAGTTTTTTTTTTATTTTCCCCTTTGACAGTGATATTCTGCTCTGAAATTCTCCATCATAAATATAAAAAAAATACTCCTCCAGAAAGTCTGGCATTCCCTGGAGCCCTCCCCAGAAGAGACAGAAAACACATGGCCCATGTTTTAAGATGAATCAAACATTTTAGGTCACCCAGAACAGGCTTTCTGCCCTTCCTCTGTGCCCCAGGGTTTAACTCATTTGAGCTCAACTCCCACCCCAATAGCACCCTGAGCCGCTCCTGCAACTGCAGTTGCACCCCAAATCATCCTTTTGGTCCCAGCCTGCCAGCAGGCACATAATACAAGATGACTCTGGGTCCAGCATTCTTAATTATTCATTCGGGCTCCTTTTTGGCTCTGTGGTGCTTGGCCACTATGTAAAAGCATGCTGAGAGCTATCCTGAGCAGCAGGGAGTGCTCCCCAAGGTGGAGTGATTGCTGGTGACCCCGCAGGTTGACCCTTGCATGACCTGAAGACCTGCATTTCAGAGCCATCCCTGTCCCCCTGGGTTTTGAGGGGAGCAGGGGCATGTCCTCGGTGCAGCCCCAAGGGGTTAGCTGGGGGTTGGCATTCAGAGGAGACTTGGCTCAACAAGCCACAGGACAGCCAGACTGTCCCCAAAGCTCAGGGAAGGGACATGTATTGAGCCAGCCAAGCCTTCCCACACACAGCCATGGGAGCAGAGCCAAGCAGGTGCAGGCACACCAGGAGCAGCCAGGCGCAGCCTCCCAGCCCCCAGGTTTCCCCAGCCAGCTCTGAAATCAGGCAGCCGAAGCCACTCGCCGTGTAGCGCCAGGGCCCTGCAACGTCCTTGCTCTGCTCAAAGCCGATGGGTTCCAGCCTCTCTTCCAGGCAGCACTTGGTGGCCACCACCATACACTACACCGTGCCATCCTGCCTGCCCGGGAAGGCAGCTGGGGCAGAGACTGGCCAGGCATGCTTGCCCAGGTGGGTTTGCAGCCCCCAGCAGTGCCCCAGAGGAGTGGGGCTGTCCACCTCCTCCCCAGCACAACTCCCCCAGCACCTTAAATAGCCCAGAAGGTTTCTTGCTGATCCTCTCTCTCCTGCTTCCCACACAGCCCCCAGGTAGGTGTGTAGGAGTTTTGGGGAGGAGGGAAGAGCTGAGGCTTCCCCTCGTACCCAGGGGCTCTCTGGAGGAGAGAAGCAGTGCTTGGGAGGAACTCCCCAAATGAGCAAAGCTCTTCCATGCATCATTGCACGGGAGGCAAGGCCAGCGCCAAGGGGTTGTTTCAACACGTGGCTTGTGCTGCTTGGACTTTAGCAACCCCAGAGCTGTAACGTGAGAAGGAGCTGTGGGCAGAGACCTCCTAAATTAGGAAATAAAATGTTGGGATAACTTATTGCAAGATAAGAGCCCCAGGTTGCTGTGCAGCAGCAGCCACCTCTGGCCTGTGGGATGAGCAGCATCACTCATACACCCCCACACACCCCTCTCCAAAACAGCACGGCGATGTCCATGTTATCCGGAATGGCAGGTAGTAACAGGCTGCCCAACCTCACCCCATCCTTCCACCCCAGCACTGCAGTTATCCCCCGGCACAGAGGGCAGCTAGCAGTGCTACCCCAGGGACAAGCTACTGTCCCAATTCCCATTCCAAGCATCCAATCACTTTCCCACCTTCTGATAACTGGGACAAGTGTGTTTCAGAGGACAGCTGCAGGGAAGGGCAAAGCACAGGCAAGTGCTGAGGAGTCTGTTTGCAAATCCCAATCCATCTCTGCACTCTTCATCTAAGTCTCATTGTATGAGTTCATCCATCAAATCCCTGCCTCCAGAGGGGTCCCGGGGGAGAGCCGTTCAGCTGGGAGTGCGCCTGTTCAAAAGCCTACAGCACACAGTTGCTGGAGCCGCTAAAGCTTTCTAAGCTGGGCTGTTAATTCATACTAAATTGACTTGAAATAAAATAGAACAGAGAATGCCAGAAAAATGATTGAATGACCAAACTGGAAAAGAATGAAATCGCTGATTTTTCCACTATCTGCCAAATTGGTTGGGCTTTGCAAGGGATAGGCTTTGGAGCCATGGTTAAGTTGACTTAATACAAATAAACTGGCAAGGTGGCTTTACGGATTCCCAACCTAGAGGTGGTGTGGATCCTCTCCTGCAGGACACAGCCTGGAGGAGAACTTCTACGAATTAAAACGTTTGCCAGGAAACGGCATCCAGGAGCAATGCATAGCAGGAGAGCACACCCTGGCATGGGGATAGAAAAGATCAACCCAGGGCAGAAGAAGGGGAACAAAGGTGCAGGAAGAGTCAATCATTTACCTGGAGTGACACAGCTGTCAAGCATCTGAAAGAGGAAAAGGCCATGGACCTCTTGACTCATCATTTATCAGCTGCCTTCTTCCTCAAAAGAGAAAAAAAAAAATAATTTTGACAATTTTTCCCCCTTCTCTAAAAAGGGAAAAAAGGGAAGGAGAACTACAGCCTTGGGAAGGCAGAGCAAAGGAGAAAAGCTTAGGTGTTCAAAAATTCCTGGGCACAAAAAAGAAACCAGGAGTTTCAGCGTTTCTAATGGCACTAGAGGTAGTTCTGCCCAACATCTGCAAACTCTTGTTTGGCTTTTCATAGTATGCCATGGGAAAGCAAGAGCATCAGAGGGCTCCTGACCTCCAAAAGAACAAGAATAGTTGGGGGCAAGCAGCCTGACCTACGGAACCCTGCCTCCTTCCAGCCCAGAGCTGCCTGGCACCAGCAGCACGGCTTATGCTGGCCCAGGCTTCTTGCCACGCTTGGAGGGGCGCCACATGGCAACCGGAACCCTACTGCAGGCAACCTGCCAAGACAGGAGCCATGAGAAGCTGATGGCACAGTTCACCTTGGTGACCCCAGCCCCATGCACAGCTTGTGTGATTGCAGCTCTGCTTGTCCTGGCTGCTGCCCCAAGGGACATGTCTATTCATTAACTGGGGGCCAGTGGCAGATTATGGGAAGCAGTCACGGGCCACCACAGCTGGTCCCCATGCAGCCTCAACCCTCCTGCTGGCTGCAGCAGCAAAGAGTGAAAAATCCTCCAGTTTTGATCCCTTTGCTGCTGCAAAGGCTCCCCGAGGCAGCAGCCGGAGGGATGCCCAGCACACAGCCCGGCTGCAAGGCTGGGCAGCATGAGCCCGTGTGCTGCACCGGGCTCCGTGGCGCTGGATGTGCCACAACACCCACAGCAAGAGCCAGCTGCTTCCCCAGGGAGCCTTTCTGTGGGGACAGCTGGGAACAGCAAGAGCTCCCACTGTACCAAAGGAGAATAAACCCCGGCGCAGCACCTTGACCCACGGGGCAGGAGCAGCCTTCAGCCTGGCTGAGGCTGCATCCTGGGGACTCCTCTGATCTTGCCAGAGAACCCTGGGCTCCCAACTTTTTTGGCAGCTAGGGATGAACCGAACTTGCCATGGGTGCTTCTGGCCCAGCTGGGGACTGATGGGGCCCCACATTCCACAGGTGCCCATGGCTCCTGTAGGGCCAGCGGTAGCCCTCTCCTCCTGCATCCCTGGAGCTCCCCTCAGCCCTTTGATGTGCAGCTACATTGTTCAACCATCTCTGAAGTGTGAAATGAGAAACACCCGGTGTGTGCGGGGAGGCTGTGCAGAGCCCTCCGGAGCAGCCAGCAGCGCTGCAGCAGCCACGGCCGGTCAGGGGACAATAAATCCCCAGCTGGAGCTACACAAAGTGAGACAGTAAACAAGAATGTTCACCTCGCGTTTGCTCTATGCTAATTGCGTCTGAGCTCTTCCCCAGCTGGCTCTTGTTTTTCTTGAATGCAACTAAAGATATTTTTCATTCGCTTTTCCACACTCCTCTTCCCCATTTTAGTTTGGGAGCAAAACCCTCCAGGACAGGGCTGCAGGAGTATTCCCCTTAGGTTTGAGGCTGATGGATGGAGGGCCCCAGGGGAGGCTAAAGCCTTTCTGTGGGGGAGCAAATGTAACAGCATCTCTGCTCTCCTTAACCCCTCCATCAGCCATGAAAACTGGTTTTGCCATTCCCTAGGGGGCCGTTCTGATCCGCAGCCTTTCAGTAGAGGTGGGAGTTCTGAGGGCATTGCTCACCCTCCGCTTCCCAGCTCACCACTCACCTTCCCAGACAAGGACAAACCAACCAAAAAACTCACCGTGCCTCCCATGAGATCTTTTTTACGTACAGCAGCTGCAACAGGATAACATCTCACTGCATCTGCCTCAAGGACATCTGTCCTTTACACCCTTTCCCCCCACAGTACCACCCAGCCGTGGAGCTTGGTGTCCTGCAGGCCTCCACTCCATCTCCATGCCCTTTCTGGGACTCATCCTTATGCAGAGCCTCTCTCCATCCTCCTTCATTTTTCCTCCTCTTCCCACGTGCTATTTTCTAGAGGTGCTGTCTGGAAGCAGGCAGGATCCTTAGAGCACTCAGAAACTGCCAAGAGCATCACCCGATAGTGACGACTTCATGGGAAGGCAGAGCTGCCCCACCACAGCATAAGCTGCTTGAAGGTACCTGGCTTTCAGGATATCACGTAGCATCATCCTTTCCTTGGGCAATCACCTGGCATGAAGGGGTTCAATATTTATCTGGCTTCTACTCTGCTCCAAGTCTTACACAGCCCAGTAGGGAGGAGCAGAAACTCACAAGGACACTGCAACCCAGGTGAGGCGCAGCTCCAGCCGGGGCTGCTGCCACACTTGCAGTGACTGCTGCAGCCTGCGTGGGGCCAGAGGCACTACAGACATGGACAACCCACGCAATCTGCTCCCAAATGTGGGAATTGTCCCAATGGTTACTCTTCCATCAAGAAATCCCTTTCTCCTGACTGCTTCTCCTACCACTGCCCTGTCGATGTTTCGATGCCCTAGGGAAAAGGCTGTCCTCCAACACAAACAGGTGAGCCTTGCTTGGAGCCCCAAGTCTTGCTGAGGTCCCAGGCTGGGACTGCAAGGTTTGAGCTGTTTTTCCACATACCCCTGCCAGAGAAGGAACAAACACCACCTTTGTTCAGCAAATAGGACACCAGCAGCTCAAGTCTTTGCACAAAACTGCTCCAGGATGCTTTTTGACCATGCACCTACCCGGAACAAGTTTTGTGGACTTAAGGATCACATCATTGCTGCTGCCTTAATCACACTTTCCCTTTTGTCTTCAGGGGAGAGGCACCCAGCAGAAGCCATCTGATTTAACCACTCAGGAACAGGAATGCAGCGACTACCCCCAGCAGCGACTGCACTTGAACACTGAACACGATGCTTGTCCTCTACTCATGCCTTCCAGCCCTGGTGGCATGGGATGAGTTGAGTTGCAGGTTGCCATCCCTGGGTTGAACTGCTGCATTTTTGCTCAGGTGCTTCATGGAAAGGCAAGGATCCCCTCTGCATTTCTGTAGAGAAATTTGTGGAGGTTTAAGACATTCAGTGGGACGAAGGCTGCAAAAGAAGGAACACTAATCAAGCCCAGCAACTCCAGTGCTGCATTTCCATGTGGGCAGCTCTTGTCCCATCTCCTCCAGTGCGGATCACAAGACCCAGGGTGCAGGCTGGTGCAAACCCAGACTCTGCAAACCCTCCTCATGATGCTACTTTGGCCAAGGGCTGGTGGGATGAGGCAGTGCTTTGGAGCCAGAGGAGATGGGTTCTTGCAAGCTGGGTATCTTCAACACTAGCCTGGCTGCTTCCTCCAAGACAGAGCAGGAGCAAAACATTCAACCAGGTCCTCATGCCTGGCCCTCCCAGGGCACAGCACAAGCTCCCTTTTCTCTTTGCAGGCCACTGCTGCTCCCCAGCAGCCAGAGTCAAGTTACCTCATTATGGTTTTAGGGCTGCTAATTGCCTGTTACAAGAAGCCCACCTGAAGACAATTCTCCTCTCCAAAAGACTGTTCCAGCCCTGAGGACCTGCTCAGGGGATGATGTCTGGGTGCAGCAACCCAGCTTCACAGCACCCTCCCCAGCTGCGGGCCAGGGATTTTTACTGGTTTCTCCTCACCATGCACAAATTGGTTGCAGACATGGTCATTTGGGAGGGATGCCAAGGGAGAAGCCATGCAAACCCTCCAAGAAGCACCCAGCTCGCAGCAAGCCCACCTGTGGGGTGGAAGGAAAGCAGAAGGCTGCAGGTGGGATTGTGTCCCAGTTCTCCCCAGCCTGGGACTAGACCAAGTGCCAAGGTCCCACCCTGCCATTGGGTGGGCTAGAGGGATGCTCCCCACCCCAAGAGCTCCTGACCCAACTGGCGA
Source organism: Falco rusticolus (assembly GCF_015220075.1). Lineage (NCBI taxonomy): Eukaryota > Metazoa > Chordata > Aves > Falconiformes > Falconidae > Falco > Falco rusticolus. The sequence goes on from NC_051197.1 coordinate 27,075,386, forward strand.
AAAGGCTTCGCAGCCTCCAGAGCTGCTTGGAGCAGGGGCCAGGGGAAGCAGGCTCCCTTAAAGAACAGCCCACAAGTCCTAACCTCGGCCAGGCAGGTACTTCGAGCTTCATGTACAGGTGATTTTGGACTAGAAGAGAGGAAAGAGCTTCAAATAGTGGAAAACAGCTCCGGGGAGAGATGGTCCTACTGCCTCAAGCCAGGCTGCTCAAGCCCCAGCTCCCGGGGAGAAGCTGTTAAACAGGAATATCAGCTTTCTTTGCAAGGGAGATTTTTAGCCTTTATGCTTATTGTGAAGGGGGAAGGAAAAAAAAATAAAAATAAAAAGGACCCTTTTCCACCTTTACGCAAAGCCTAACGCTCATCTCTAGCTCCCCCTTGTGACGCCGGTGTGCAGCCTGCTTTAAACCTGCCTCGGGTAAAGCCTTGCCAAGCGGTACCCTACTGTCACCACGGAGGATTTATAGCTCCCAGTCACACGCTGGAATTTCTTAACACACATATAAAGCAAAATGTCTCCAGATGCTTAAAGGGGCATTGGCATCACACACACGATCCAGTTTGTCCAGTTTCTGTGTCAGGCAACCTGGGAGAAACTGAATCTACAGGTGAAATCCTGCTGCCTTTCCCATTCAAAGTCTGGATCTATAGCACAAAAGCCCACTTTGCATCCCGGTTTTCATATCCACACTCGCGTTCCGGCTGGCTCTGCCCTTTTGGGATGCTCAATCACCGCCAGGGAAGGCAGCCCAAGGGAGCTGCCCCAGCCTGAACAGCTAGCCTACATTTTATTTGCCCTGTAGATTGCTTTCTCCAAGTTGTATTTGGTCACGTACCCCTTGACTCTGTGAGCTGTTTTATGTATTTATGTATTTTATAACTTCCTCATATCATATACGCAAAAGCAATATCCCTACTACTGTCTTTATGCTCATATTATTTATTCTTCTCACCTTTGCAACCTTAACCTGTCTGTGCTTCCCATGTCCCCTTCCCAGACAGTCCGAGTGATCAGGCTGGTTTGGAAGTGACAGCACCAGATTCACCACAGTACAAAGCGAAATGCTTTGACCAGCATGTATGCAACATGTTCTCGTTCTTTGGGACCTGCACTTCAACACAGCTACTTATTTCTGCCCTCTTTCTCCACTGCCCATCTGCTGTGTAGGAGCAGGCAGCTTTAGCGCAGAGAGGACTCGTGGCTGTCACCTCTCCAAACGTGCCCCCCTGCAAGCAGACCTCTGCTCCATGCACTCATAAGCCCCTTGCAGCCCAGGAAGCTGGAGAAAAACATCTCTGTATGGCAAACCATCGCTGGAGCTGTTCCCCTGTGGCTTATGGTCCAAAGAGCTCCCTTGTACCCAGATGGATGAGCAATTCTGCTGGCTAAGCCCATACCAAGCCCTGGATCAGTGTGACTGATTTCCTTCCATGCCAATGCCCTTTCCCATTGTCTTCTTGCCATTCCTATGCCTGTCGTGCAAAGCCTGCATAAATAACCTCAGAACAGTTTCTGGCCTTTTTGCTGTAGGGACATTGCTAAATCATATTATTCTTGCTGTCATGCTAGAAAAAGAATTATCCACTTCTGTACAACCATCAACCATAATTAGTGCTCAGTTGCACAGACAATCTGGAACAGGGGGATCTGATCTTCTGCTACCAGTCTATAAATCTCTCCAAGTACACAGGGAGCAGACAGCAAAGTGAGCAATCACTCATTTCTGCTCCTGTAACTACTTTTAAATGTCCCAGCAAACAAGCTTGCAAAGAATATTTTCCCTGTTTTTCTGTACCACCAGTTTCTGTTCACAGATAATGCCTCCTGCCCTTGGACTTCCCTGGTTCACCAGCCTGGGAGGCCAATAGCCAGACACTTAGGAAGCCCTGACAGATGCAGCCCTAAGACATTTGGGTATCCGGGGCAGAAAAACCTCCAGTTCTCATAGCAAGCTGGGACTCACTGGGTTGCTGCAGCATCTCCTGTTCCTAAGGCTGCTCCCTGCCCAGCAGATCCTTTATAATGCTGCAGACCCTTTAAAATCTCTGGCTCCTCAGCAGCCATCAAAAATAAAATTTAAAAATCCCCTTCTAAAGCTTCTCATGACATTACAAGACATTGCTGTGATTGCCCTGAGAGCTCGTCTTTCCTACAGAGCCTGCTGCTCCCAGCCCTGCAGGCAGCACTGAGCAGGTTGGCCATGTGACAGCAAGGTGAAGGACCTACCCTCTGCAGGGGTTTTAAGGAGCTGGTGGAGGTTGTTGCCTCTAGGGTTGAGTTCATTTGCATCAAGATATCAGTTAACTTACCTGCTGAATTTTCAAGTCTGCCTCTGGAAGCTGAAGGAGCCTGGAGGCCTCCACAAGCAGCACAGAAGGTGCCTTTCATGGATGGCTCTTCTCAATCTGCCTCTGCCGGGTCAGTCCAGGGACATGTGATGGGACAGCAGGGTCTGCTGGTTGTTTTCCACATCCGTGCAGCTTTTTGCTGGGTCTACAGGCATTCCAACTCAGCCAGGACAGCGCTGGAGCACACAGCCCACCCTAGCAGGAGCCTTCCAGATGCCATCCAGCCTGAATTTAGCCAAAATCTTGGCTCACTTCCCTGGCATGGGGAGGCATCCTATCCCCTGAGGAGAAAAAACCCAAACTCAGAAAGAAGTGTGTCAAAACTAGACCTTCCCTACTCAAAATCCAATATAGACAAAGGCTTGGGAAAATGCTCAGGAAGAGGGTAAGTGTCCGAGTCTGAGCTTAAATAGGGCACCGGGGCCCCTGTCAGTGGATATATGTGGGGTGGTCCCAAGTAAGGTTGCTTGGGGGTAATTAAAGCTCATTAGTGCCCTCAGGGCCTTGACATTCAGAATGATGAGATCAATTCCTCCCTTAGCCTTAATCATGCTGCAGGTTAAGCAGCAGGTGAGAAGCATTTTGGTGAAAGTAACCCAGCTCCTGTCCAAAAGAGCCCAGATGCAGCAAGAAGTGCCTACGTGGCAGGGTTAACAGCCCCAAGCTGGATGTGGCCACCTCTTTGTCTCAGCTCCAGGCTTGCAGAGTACCTCTGGGCTCCCAGGTGCCCACGGCCATTTAGATGTGGTGCTTAGGGGGATGTGGTTTAGTGAAGGACTTGGCAGTCCCGGATTAATGGGTTTGACTTGATGGCCTTAAAGGCCTTTTCCAACCTAAATGGTTCTATGATGCTGAGTGAGCCCAGAGCTCGTAGCCCAGAGCCCCCATCATCTGGGGAAACCTGGCAGCTCTGCCCCAAATCCCACCCCACGCACAGCCCGGACACCAAACACGGGTGGGTAGAAAGTGCATGGAGCATACACCCGCCTTCCTTCACCCACAGGCACCAAACACCCCGCTCCCTGTTAGTGCCATGATCTGGGTACCAGCTCCTCCAGCAACACCTGCAACCAGACCCATGCTTGTCATCAGCAACCTGCGCAGGGAGGTCTGATGGTATCTAACCCTGCCTGGTTTGCTCCTCAGCCTGCCCCTTGCCCTGGGGCTGAGCCCCACGGAGGGGATCAGCATTGTGGCAGCAGTGATGGGCACCCAGCTCCTTCTGTGGGCCATGGGGGGCTGCTCCGGCACTGCTGCACTGGGGTTCTAAATGAAGCTGCCTGTGGTCCAGCGTGGAGCTGCTGTCCCTGGGCAGGAGGATGGGGATGAGCCACCACCCCACTCCCATACAGGCTGCATGCCTGAACCCATCACCCCATAAGCTGAGGGTGAGGGACAACCCCATGTCCCCCTGGGTGACAGCATCACACCCATCCCACCACCTTCACAGAAACAGAGGAGGGAAAGCGCCAAGATTTAAGCCCCTATTTAGGCACAGCAATGCTCTTTATGATTAACTGCTGGTGCTGCAGCAACAGGGCTCTGCTTCATCTCTGCTGTTACAAGCAAAACCTTGAGCCCTCCAGCTTGTGTACCACCCCCAGGGCTGGGAAGACGCCCCATCAGCCACTTGCTCTTACCTGCTCCCCTCTCGCTTCATGGGCCTTCAAAACCCAACCCACTCATGCCGACAGTGCTTTGGCTCGTGCGTCGGGGGCGTGGGGGGCAGCGGCTCTGCTGCACATCACCTGCACCCCAGCGGGAAAACTCCCTCTCCTAAAGCTCAGGTCCTCATCTCCAAAAGATGATGGTGACTCTGGCCAGTGGCTCCTTGCTCCTGCTTTGTAATAAGACCAATGCAGGTTTGTAAAAACAGTCTGACTGCAGATCCTTGTACAGTAGCTGCGTCACACCCCAGGAATAAAACAACTCATCAGCTCAAACTCCTGATTTTCCTGGAGCTGAGGTTTCGCTCCAGAAGAGGGTTTCTCTTCCTCTTGCATCAGGCTATATGATTTTGCAGCCCTGGTCAACCCCTCAGCCTCTATCAGAGGACACTCGGGTGCATCAGCAAGTGCCTGCCACCTGGGGATGAAGGGACAAAGGGATGGCACTGCCCTGCCAGCCCTCACCCTCGGGGCGGCTTGGATGCGCCCCAGCTCCAAGGCGGGGAAAGAAATCTCAAAGAGATGTTTCTGGACTGATTAAATTTAATTAGCTCAAATGATGCCTCTGAAAGGAAATGTTTCTTATTTCGGGTTCCCGTCGAGTTGGGTCCAAGCCTGGTTTTCATAAGGCCGGTAACTGCAAACAGATAGGGCCCTTTCATTGGAAACAGGCAGCGCAGGATATAATTAAAGAAGTATGCACTGGCATCGCAAAGAGCCGTTTTCAATTACTGCTATTTCAAGAGGATTAAGGAGAAATACTTTAAACAAGACCACTGCAAAAATAGATTTTGTTTGTCATTAGCTTTGAAATAATATTTGACTTAAGGGCTGAAATTTCCATATGCCAGGTCTGCCTCTGGTGGCACTTTCCCCACAGGCTGGGAAGAGGGTGATTCACAGCGGCATGGGAGCTGGGAGCAGAGCTGCCTGTGTACGGCCCTGGTTCCAGATGGAAATACCCTCCTTTCCCCCGGGCCGCTTTTCTCTCTGTGCCAGCCTGGAAGTGATGCACAGGGCAGCCTCACACTTGGTTACCAGGCTGCACTTGGGGTGCTCTGGGGACACATTGCCACTGCTTTTGGATGGGAACGTCTTCCTTTGGATGGGAACGTCTTCCTGCAGAGGGAGTGATGGCTCTGTTGGTCCATGTGCTTGCCTTGGCCAGGCCAGCTGCACCCCTGACCCTTGTGATTTGCTGCTGTATCTCTGCTCAGCACGCGCCCACGGGTGCGAATGTGCGCTGGTCCGTTCTGCCAGTGGCCACACAGTTGGCCTGGAAGATGCTGTTTTGCCATAGTCAGTGCAATAGCAAAAAAATGCTGCCTCCAGCCTCCCTGTGCCTCTGCCTCTCCTGGCTCAGGCTGTACCTTCAGAAGGGGAGCAAAAGTGGAGTTAATCACAGGCGTGGAGCAGCATCTGTGAGCCCTTCTCTGGGCTGCAGGTGTAGAGCTTTTGCACAAGACTAGAAACAGAGCCTGAAAGGGCAAGAGCGGCTTGCTGCACCTTCTCTCCCCACCTTTCCTAACATGTGGCCAAGGACATATGCCCAGGGTGTATGACACCTGTGGTCACATGGGGCAGAGGAAGCAGCAGTCCCACTGCAAGCAGTGTCACGTTCCTGGGTAGGATGGGGACCACCTCATCCAGTCACAGCCATCTCAGCGCCGGCGTCTGTGAAACACCTTCTGAGATACCTATCATAGGACAGACAACCAGAAGAGGAGGATCTCTCAGAACCCATACGAAAGGATCCCAGGCTCACACCTGCAGGTTTGACACCTAAGTCAGGTAACTCAAGTTCAATGAGGGTCTCCAAGCTCCATTTGGCATGTGCAAAGCGGGAACGTTCACCCTCCCTCTGCAGGGCTCGACTTCCCAGAGGAAAGGGCGGTTTCTCACAGCACCTGGGACTGTTGGGCTCCTGGCTCCCCAGGGGCCCCTAAAGGCCCGTGTGAAGTCAACAGCATGGGAAGGGCCTGGACACAGGGCGGTGAGAAGGGTTCTCCACTGGCATTTGCCCAGGGAGCTTATGAGGCTCAAGCAACAGCAACACTGGTCCTAGCAGGATCATGAGAAATCATTTCTCTGTGCTATTTACAGCAACCAAGGACATATTTTTCCTTTCGGAAACACCGCAAGAAGAATATTTCTCATGGCTGCTGAGAAAGAGGGGTCCACCTCGGGGAACAGCATGGGTTGGGGTGCGTAAGCTTGGGGCAGCAAGGCAACAGATCAAAGAGAGTCAAGGACACAAAAAATGGAGTTTGGCCACTTCCATGTCAGAGTGCAGGGCTGTTGGCACCAGCTCAGACTCTTGTATGTGAGAAGAGCGTCAACAGGCTGCAGAGATGTCTAACAAGCAGAGGCACCAAAAGGCGGCTCCTCTCCATGTGCACAGTCCAGAGGCATTTCCAAATACACAGCCGCTGGGTCCAGAGCACACATGACAGCTTCGCCGTCACGCAAAGTGACTGATGGGCAATGAAAAGGCTGTAAGGGGTGAGCTCCTTGCCACGCCGATGGAGCTAACCAACCCAAAGAGGAACCCAAACTCCTTTGTATCTCCAGAGTTGCAGGTTTCTGGAAGCACAAGAGGCTCAGGGGGCTCCATCTCAGCCACAAAGCCTCCAAGCACACCACGAGAATTGGTAGGAGACAGAAAATAGCACACCAAACCAGACCGGGTCAAATAAGCCTAGACCCACAGGGATTTCATGCTGTTAGCAGGTCTTGGGTGGCTGTTGGGCTAAAAGCACCTAGGAGGAAGCCAGCAGCATGGGGAAGCGGACACCAGGAGATGCACCTTCTGCTGACAGCTTAGAGTGAAAGCATAGGTATGAAGACCTGCAAAAATAACATCACCCAGAAGCCAGAGAGCATGTCTGCAAAGATGGGGAAAGAAAATGAATAGTTCAAGCAAAGAGCAGCACAGGCAGAAGGCTGAAGAAATGCCTTCTTTCCACGTGCAGCATTCCAGTCCCTGCAAATCCAAGTGGATTTCATCATTAGCACAATCAGTTCTCCTGTAGGTAATCCAGTGCCCTCTCACGGAACCCCTGATGTCATTTCCAGCGATTCCAGATCAGCTCCGTGCCCATGCCCAGAGTAGGGCACACAGCAGGATGGCAGCCAGCGTCCTCCCCGCCACACCTTCCCCCTGTAGCTCCTGAGCTGCTGGGTGCCACCCCACACCACTGGTCCCTCCTGGCTGCTGGTTTCCAGCACGGCAACAAGCTTCAGATGGTGGCTTTGTGGCTTCCAGCTTCTGCTGCCCCCTCCCAGGTGTGCAGGGGCATGGCCTCATCCCTGTCCCAGTTTTCCCAGCTCCATCCTCAACCCATTCCCCACCTCCTCTCCCAAGAGCTGTTGTTTTTTCTCCTCCCAGTTCTCCCATGCATCTCCAGCCATTCCCACAGCTCCTGTCCAGTCTTTTGCCATCCCTCCTGGGGCGAGGCAGAGCCGGGGCAGCAGGACCAGCCTTGTGCACCCCAGGTGTGTGCACGAGCACTGGCCCATGATCCTCACCAAATCCCAGGGGGTCACCCACTGGCAGAGGAGGGGAGGACACAACTGCATAGGAGACAGATTGTCCTCCCTCACCCCTGCCACCTTCATCCCCTCTTGCAGCACAGCTCCTGTGGCCCCTCTGCATCACCACTGATGGATGGGCTCTGTGCTATCCCTGGCATGGGCTGAGTCAGTCCTGGTGCCTGCCAACCATTTAGAAGAGCACAAAGTATCACCATGATCCCCACCAGCACCGATCCCTCCTGCTGCGGGGCTGGGTGGCCTCTCTCAAGACTCCTTTGAGCCCTCCAGGAAACATCCCGTGGAGAACAAAATTAGATGTCAAAGAGCAGAAGGATTTCAGCTCTGGCCGAGCTCTGGCAGGTCCCCAAAGCTGGGAAGGATAAAAGTGTTATGAAAACACTCACCAGAAGGCAGTGAGAAATTAGACGTAGGTCACTTGAACTCCAGCCCTGAGGAAAGGGGTCAAGCCCACGGGGTAAAGCCCAGCTGGATGGGAGGGAGCCAGCAGAGATTTTTGGAAGAGGAACTGCTTGGTTTGTTAATTTTGATGACATCCCTTAGGCTGGGTTTTTCCTCCACTCAGGTTTACAGGTCTGGACTCAAGTGCTCACTCCTGCCTGGCGGGGACAGTGGTGCCTCCCTCTCCTGCCAGCACCAGGGAGCACCTCATGCCTGCGTGTGATGCTTAGATTTTGGGCATGGACCACCCAGCTGGCAGCACTGTTGGGCCATTTTACTAGACAAAGCAGGAGAGTTGCTTGCCTGTAGGGTGCAAACAGGTTGGGCATTAATGACATGGCCCAACCCAGCAGACTGGGACTGTAGGTCTGATCTAAGCAAGTGGAAGGATGACGTGAATCTTCTTTTAACACATATTTTTGGGATTGTGGGCTGGTTTTCTGACTGCTGTTTGACAGCCTTTTGCAGATGCCAAACTTCCACTTTCACAAGCAATTGATTTTTGAGCACATTGTCGCAAAGGGACTTTGTCTCCCAAGAGAAACTCCCTTTTGAAAACAGTCTCCTAAAGCTCTTGGGGCACTTGCAAGATGTTTTGCTTTTACATTACAATTTTTAAAGAGCCTTTAAAGGAGGATGTGAGACAAATGAACAAAAAAAGTGATCATAAGGGAACAAAAGAAGTGATCAGCAGTCCTTGTGTTTATTTTTTTCCATGGAAAAATGTCCTTTTTCACTTCAAGCATTTAGAGTGGCTGCACGCACCAACAGAACTCACGAAATGTTTTGATTATTTGGTCCCACATATTTCGGACATGCTACTGAGTGGATTAACTGATGGGTTGGCCTCCTGAGCTCTTCCAATAATGTTGCAAATGTTTTTTGAGAGAAGTGCAGTATCGCTGGAGATGAAAGAGAAGTATTTATTGATTCTGATGACTTGCATGTGTGAATCCTTACTTTGAAATCATGGCCTTTTGGGGACAGGATAGGCTGACTCCTAATAGGATGCTGCTTTCTACCCCGAGGCATCCTGAGCTGGTGTTTGGACCAGTCCTGGATCCAGCCCTGGAGACTCTCCAAAGACATCATCCCCTCGCGCACCCTCCAGGAGGCCACTCCATCCAGGTCTAAGCAGCGCCAATCAGCAGATGAGTTTATTCTCCCTCTACTTCCAGCTCCAGCCTACCCTGGAAATAACAGCATCCTTGCAAGAGCTACTTCTTGGGAGATTTATAGCTCGGCTTGGTGGCTGTATGCAGTTCAGAGTTTACATAAATGCTGGGCATGGTCCCAGCGCTGGGTGCTGACTCAGGCGCCCGCCCAGGCGATGCTCCCACGTCACCGGTTCAAATGGGCCTCGCAGAGCAACCGTGCTGACATTTCACACTGTCACGGACCATAACAGTCGCTGGAGCGGCCAAATCACGGGGCTTCACGTCCTGGAGAGAAGGAATTTTAAATCTTCCCCTCCCCAGCCCCTGACCTCAAGCAAACACAACGTAATTGGGTTGTCCCAGTTGGCGACGGGTTTGATTCATTTTCCTGCAGGGAAATCTCTCCGGCCAGTGGCACAAAAAGGCTCCACAGTCCCAGCTCAGTTTTCAGTGCCTGCAGAAGGATTGCCTCCCGGGAACCTCCGCTGCAGCCCTGCCAGGCACCACCGGCCGCTGGGACACCATCACGGGTGATGGCGGGTCAAAAGGCTGATGCAGAATAATGGTCTCACCTGTGCTTCGGGGGAAAAAATATTCTCCACTGCAAGAAAAAGAAAAGTGTGAGAAGTGAGGGAGCCTCCCAGGATGAGGGAGAAGGGCATCCTTGCTGGAGCAGCTGGAGAGGGTAACGGGAACAAGATGCTGTAAATCCTCCCAAATACAGGAGCTGCCCGCTGTGGCTCCATGGGCAGATTCCCAACTTCCAACCTGGACACTGCTATTACAGCCTGTGCTCCAGCTTGAGACAGGGATCTGTTTGCAGCTTGGGATGCTAAAATAAGGCATAGAGAGGCTTTTTTCCTACCCAAGCTATCAAAAAGTTCCATTAATTGTTACTTCACCATAACAGTACATGGTATTTCATTTGGTACCTCACTGGGTTTTGAGAGCTCCCTGCCCCCGATGTATGTATCTCTACTCCCCTCCTGGGAAGCCCCCCTCTCTTTCCTGAGAAGTGGAAGCTGCAAATGCCATAGCACCATCTGGCTGCAGCAGAAAAATGTTCCTTTCTGCAGCAACTAGGCTGATGCCCCAAGTCCTCACTCTGCATCTGAGCAGACCTTTCCTGTAGCTGCTCTTCCTGGCCATATCTCCATCTCCACTCCTGGAATTCAAAGGCACAGCCAAAAGCCACAGACCTTTTTATGACTTGTTGTACAAATGTGATAAACGGCTGCTTAGAAAACATCTCCCCTATGCTGCTCCTCATATGCTCTTTGCATGCATTTTAATAAGCTAATGATTGGGAATCGTTAAGTAGCTGTCTTGACTTGTTTAACTTGATAGCCACAGATATTTTGCTAAGCTGATGCGGGATTTATGTCTCAATAATGCAATAATGTTTGGTAAGCATTGCCGTTCCAGGTAGATTTATGTCCCATCAGCAATCAGAGAGGGATTTATAGGGCCCATCAGAGGTAGGGTTACAGGAGGTGCTGTCTGAGACGCCTTGAGAGCACTGTGTCTTACTGCTTGAGGGCGATTCCTTGGAGAGACCGTGTCTTGGGGCCTTGTAGCCTGCTGACATATTGCCCCGCCGATGTTTTTCATTAATAAAACTAAACAAGAGGACCAAGGGAGCTGCCTGGTGATGGAAAGCGTTTTGTAACATGCTTCCTTTCTTCCAGCTTTGTGACGGGCAAGGAAGGGCAGTGGGGAACCCACTGCATCCCAGCTCCCAGGAGAGAGGCCATCCCCATGACTAGCTCGTGCATTCTCTGGGAAGGTGTCAGTTGTGACCATGCTGGTGCCCCTCACAGAGTCGCAACCCTGGAGAGCGTGGAGGCAGGAGCAGGATGCCCGAAGCAGGGATGAAGCCCAGGAGGCAGCAGTGGAGCTACAGGACACCCACTTCCAAGCAATGGAGAAGGATGGTGTCTCCCAGTCACACTCCAAACCAAACATTACACAACACTGCCCTTTTAAGCGCAAGCCGTACGAGTTAGGACAAGCTGTGTTACAAACAGTCATAAATCCAGCACTGCAGGTGGCTTTGCAGAGCAGTCCAGGTATGACAGATCCTCTGTGACTGGGCTTTCCCAGGGGACACTGGCTAGGAAACAAATCCTCATCTCCAGCAAGTTCATGAGATCTTTCTCTCTGCTGGGATACCCTACTTACTGATTTTTGACTGCAAGAGGTCTGACCGATATCTTTACTATTTCCCTGCCAGAAATCAAGTGAAAGAAAACCTGGAAAATATAAGGGAGAGGAAAAAAAATTATATTTTTTTTCCTTTGTTTAGGAGAGCTGGAAAACCCACGTAGACTTCTTAAAGTGCGTTGTGCAATAGACCTGCGAGAGGCTCAGTCGCACCCCAGGACATAAGCTCTGGAGCATCACTTTTCCTTGAGTCACACAGCCAATGCACTTCCCAAGACAAATTTCTTTGGGTTGAAATTATTCCCTCCTGGGTCTTGGCCTAGATACACATCATCAGCAAGATTCACACGATTAGAATAACTAATGAAGTGATTAGTTTTGCAAGAAGCAGGTGCTGGAGTGAAAAACAAGGCTCCAGAGCAGAGTGTTGGAGCTGTTGAGCTGAAGGACCACGACGCTGGGAGCTGCATCACCTTTGCTTTCCAGTTCTCGTGGTGACAGAATAAAACGGGTCAGGTTTGATGAGAATTAAACTAGCTTTAGGTGTTGTTTCACTCCTAGCAGTTATTAGGACAAATTCCGTCTTTACATCTGCAAACAACTGCACTGACTTTCTTGTTAACGAAGCAGCATCATGGCTTGTTCAGCTTCATCAAGAGGAGATGAGGAAATGCTTTGGCTGCTCCGCTCAGCAGCCCTTTGGCTTGAGGGTAGCGTTTACTTATTGCAGAACTGTCCAGATACCCAGGTATCCTTCAACTAGATCCTCCACTGAGCTGCCAGAGCTCAGCTGGGATGAAAGAAACCTGTTGTATGGCTGGATACATCCATACAACCTCAGGATGGATACATCCAATCCCGAGATGCTGAGAGATGGAGTGGAGCAACTTGCACCACCTAGGAACCAACAAAAAAAAGTGGGAGGGTATAAAAATGTTTAAAATCTCCTTCCTTGCTGGCCAGTCCTTGCTCAGCTGCTGTGAGCAGGCTCTGGCATCAGAAGGAGCCGTCACTCCCTGGGTTAGCAAGCCAGCACGCCACGCTTTGAAAGCCCGCTCCCTCCAGCTCATCGTTAACATGGGAATTGCCATTAATCACTGAGCGTACATTTCCCTGTTACTCATTCATATGGAGACACGGATGACCACGCTGCCATCCTGGCCAGCCCACCAGCATCTTCAAGCTTTGTTTTTGTAATGACCCGTACCTTGAAGATATCCCAGGAAAAACAAGCATAGGCAGAGTCACCCGGTGTCAAATAAACCATGAATGTTATAATTCATTGAAATTGTGACGTTTGAGTACATATGAGTTTTGCAGGGGCTTTCACATTTTCAGTCTTCTCTTGAAAGATTTTTGGATTTGGTTGTTCAGTGTATTTTTTGGCCAGGAAAACCAATTTTTTTTTCTATTCTAAACAATTCCCTCCAAGTATTTTTTTTCTCCCTCTTTTTTTTTTTTTTTAAACTAGGAAAGGTGAACAAAAAACAAGGAGAGAAAACAACTTTTCAGCCACGCAAATATGAACTCGCCCTCCCTCCCTTTCAAAAAATGAACATGTGGGACAAAAGGCCCCAGTGCACCAGCTGGGTGCAGGGACAGCAGGGCTCCTCCTGGCTCTCTCCAATGGAGTCCCCCAGCCCTTGCACGGTCCCAGCCTCAATACACAGCTGACCCTCACTCCAGGCTCTGCTCACACTCACCCCATCTGTCCGCAGGACCTACCTCCTCTCCATCCCTTTCTCCTTCCTTTCCCTTCTTCCCTTTGCTGCCCCAGCAGAGCTGTGCTATCTGTTAATGTTTGATGATTAAAAAAGCAGGTAGGGTGGGTGGCCAGTTGGGACAGCAGAGCTGGGACCCTCAGAGGGCAACCACAGGCGTATTATCAGTGCTGGGGGGTCTGAGTTGGAGGCAGCATCATAACTCCATTGCAGGTTCACATGGAAATCATCCCCCACACAGCAACAGGAGGCACGTGCCTGTGCTGTGCTGTAAATGCACTGCTGAGGGATGCCCACACTGGCTGGTGTCCTTGGTCCAGGTCCCGCCAGAGCTCCTGCAGGCAGGGTGGGAACCTGCAGGAGAGAAGACATGCAAATCAAACCAACCACATCAAATCTCACCATCGTTATCCCGATTCTCACACCTACAACCGTAACGCTGCGTGTGCACTAACACAGTGCAAGCAAATACTAATTGCATGCATGCAGCACATGCAACACACATTCTCCAAACACATATTTTTGGGCACAGACACCTTCCCATTACTGTCCAGCACGTGCTTCCCCCTGTTGGTTTCAATAATGCCAACGCATGCAAAACGAGTTTGAGGTTACACACATACAGCAGTGCCATCTCCTCAAAGGAGCCGAGTTGGACCCACCTTTGCATGCACAGCTTCCTCAGGTGGCGTGCTGGGGGTACGCACGCATGGCTGAGGGGGCACAGTCACACTTATACCCTCCCTGTGCCACCCCAGTCCCCTGTGCTGGGACACTGGGGGCTGAGGATTGACCACAGCATGAATGCTCTACCAGGGCTCCCATTCAGCAGGAGAAGCGAACCTCCTGGCACCATTAGTGATCTACAATGTGGGTTTTTTTAATTAGGAAAATAGTAACTTTGCTGACTTTTCTGTTCTAATCCTGTTCTGTTCTCAGTAACGGCTCTTATTGTAATAAACAGCATCGTAGCCCGGACTCGAAGGCTAATGACTGTTGATGGGAAATATTTTGTTTCATAACAGTGGCCGCAGCCAGCAAAGCACATGAGAACATTTTTTCAGGAACATGGAAGATGCTATTTTTAACTGTTCTCCCCCATATTTATGGTGCTTGGAGGAAAGATGCGCCAGTTTAAACATGTTGCAGCAATATGCATTGTTTAACTCCGTCTGTGCCATGGAGAGAGGGCGTGCAGAAGTCCCAGTCTGGTGGCTGGGCGGTTGGATGACCATGCTCATTGTAGGCCAGTTTCCCTGCTGTCCATCCATCTACAGCTTTACAGCACCCAACCACCAAGACTATCACTATCAGGACATGACACAGTACTCTGTGCCCTGACACCCAGCCCCAAAATGTGCATTTTGGGGCTGGCTCTGGGCCAGCAGCAGGGCGAGAGCAGGGTCTGGTTGCTCCAAGCACTGCAGACATCCAGAGAGGGACATGAGAGCCTGGGCAAAGCAAGAGGTGACTGGCGAGGACAGTCACCATGTGGGTGCAAGTTGGGTATCACCCAAAGCATTCCCCACTGTATTGGCATCCTTCCAGCTGCACTGGGATGGTCCTTCCCCGAGCAAGGACCAGATCCCATGCCCACCATCTTTCCCACCTTGCCTCCTCTGGGATTATGAAGCCCCATTTAGCATCATGGCTTCCATTCCTTAGCACAGCACAGATTCACCAAAAAAGCCAGACCTGCCGAGGCTGGAGAGGCCCTGCTGTGAGGCTCCAGGTAGGTCTAAGAGCTCCCAGCCTGGGCACCAGAGACATTACAAACCCAACAGCATTAACACAGACAGAAGCGGCGTTTAAGCACCTAGTCAGTTGAAATCATGTTCCTCCATGTCCAACAAAAATACGGTTCTTAATAGTCATGGAGCTAAGTGGAGTCACCCAGAGTTATGATTTCCTTTCAACAGATCTTTCATCTTCAGGCTGTCACTTTCACTCAGGCCACGATTAAAACAATAAACCCCGGCAAAGCCACCCTGCCCCCCCGTCAACAGCTGCTTCTCCTCCACACGCCACAATGGGAGCCATTCATCACCAAAAAGAGGGAAGGGAAATTAAAGACATATTATTATCGTCATCATAATCATCATTATTATTATTATTCAGAGCTGCCATGTTTGTCCAGCAAGCTCTCCTTAGGAAAGCAAGGGTGGCCGCAGCTGCCCCCTGGAGATGTTGGTGGAGGAGGGAGAAGTTGCCCTACAGTGTAAGGGATGTTACTGCTGCATGTGCTCAACACCTCTAGGACTTTCATCTCTGGTCTCACGTGACAGGTAAGTCATTATATTGGAGGGAATCCTGCTGTTTCCCTCTGAAAACCTTCTTGGACATTTGTATTCCATCATTGAAACCCCTCCTTGACAAACAGCTTGCAAAGGGAAAAAAAAATAATCAAGAATCACGCACTGCAAAAATAACCAAGAAGTGTATCGCTGTAACTCCTGGTCCTGGTCCCCGTGACCTTGGGCAGCCCGTTTGCCCAGGTTTCTGCTCTTCCCACCCTGTGTCTCAACCTGGATGGCACCGTGGGGTCCTCGTGGCCTTAAAAAAGCTGGTGGCTGACAGGGGAGGAGCAGGCACCCAGGTTGTCCTCCGAACCTGCAACATAGTGTTGTCTGTGCACACAATTATTGTAGAGATGATGGGCAAGACCCAGGCACCTGGGCTGATGGCAGGGCTCACTGCAGTCAGAGGAGACACCTAGAACTAGCCCGTGGCAGAGATGCCAGGGAAAACAGCCTATGTCCTGCCAAGCTCAGGATGTGAAGTGTCCTGCTCGGACATTTCACTTGGGCCACAAAGACACGCATTGCAGAAATGCAACAGTTTTCTTGGAGTTTGTTTTCCAAAGGCTCAACATGTTCCACTTCAGTAAGGCTGGAAAATCTATCGTGTCAGCGATCCTGCCATGCCTGCACATATTTGCATTTTCCTTGCAGTATTTTTAGAGATTTCCACTCCTCTGCCTGATTTGGGATGAAGTCAAATATGTGAAGTCTTGGAAGCTGCCACAGGAAAAGAAACCATTTTTCAACCAGCTTTAGATACAGCCTTCGGCCACGGCGATAAATCTTCTGCCATCCTGGAGAGCTGCACTCGCCTCCCAGATAAGGGCCTGACATGGTCCAGAAGGTCTTTGTCCCTCTGCCAGCCCTGGGAAGCGCTGCCGTCCCACCCCTTTGAGGATGGGCTGAACCATCCCACAAGAGGCTGCTTCTTTGATGGGCTGCAACAGCAAGAGAGGGCATGTGGCAGAGCTCCCTGGCTCCTTGTTCCATCCAGCTCTCCTGAGCCAGATGAGTGGAGAGCTCAGCTATCTCCCCGTTCTCCATCAGCTCTCCTCCAGGATATCCCTGTTCCCCAAGGGTCCTGTATCTACAAGACTCACATCTTGTTGCTGAGGCAGGGGAAGAAACGATGGGTTTGGCTTGGAAGAAGCTCAGTTCCCAGCTCTGCTGAAGACCAGCCTCAGCTCAGCCACATTGACCCATGCACCCATTGAAGACTCCCCAGCATGGCTCCTCCAGGAACCATTTCCATCTGCACTGCTGCAACTGCCAGACAGTTTTGTGGGGTGCAGTCCCACGGGCAAAGCACCTGCTGTGGGACTCGCCTCCTCCCACCATGGGACAGACCTGGTTCATCCCCAAGGTTGAATATGGACCTTTCTAGTCTGCACCAAGCAACGCTCCCCAGGCAGGACAGCGCTCACCTGGGTTTGCTTTCCTGTGGAGGAGGACACCCTTCACTGTCTTCATACCCCTCGTAGCAGGGGATGAAGCATGCTCTGGAGCTGCGTTAACCCTGCCTTTGCTTCTAGTTTGACCCTAGTCCATGCATGGTACCAGGCCAGTCCCAAATCTGCACATCTGCTAGAGGGAAAGCCACCACATCAGCTCAGCAGCGTTATGAGAACCCACCTCAGAAGCATGGCGTGACCTTTCCTGCCTGGGGACAGTCTTTGCTGGAGCAGCCACCATAGCAGCCCCGTGGGGGGGATGGGAGGAAGGAGCAGTGGGAAACCCATACATCCCACGCTCACCTGGAGGAAAGCTCACCACCTCCTCTGCTCATTGGCGTTGGCCATGGAGGAGCGCTCATCTCCTTTGCACGCATCAGCTTTTTGGGCAAGTGGGACTGGTCTCACTGCCAAGCCCAGGGGCAGCCCAGCCACTGAAAACGGGGTGCTTTGTGGTGTTTCAGGATGCGTTTATAGCGTGGCTAATTTTAGCACCTCCCATTTGCAAGAAGGGCTCCACCCGGCCCTGCGCGGAAACCACCTCTGGGCTGGAAACCAGCAGCTGTGAGACAACATCTGGCATCGCTCGGACAGGCAGAGGCAGGAAGCAAAGGAAAACAGCATCTGTCCGAGGCTGCCGAGGGACTCCAGCTAGACAGAGAGCCGAATTTGGCCAAGACGCTGGAAAGAGTAACTCTAATCTTAAAGTTATTTCAGAAAAAAAAAAAAAAAAAAAAGACACACTGTAAGATGCTTGTTGCTGTTTGGCATCCTTCAGCCTGCTGTTAACTCCCACCACATCTCTCCTTGTCATGACACAGAGATGTCGATCCCCCTGCCCCACCAAAGTCATTTTGACTTCATTGTCAGAACTGGAGACCTTGGGGGTCCATCCCAGCATCACCCTGAGGACCCCAGCACATGGGCTGGGAGGCTGGAGGGGAGCACAGGGCCAGGTCCAGCCATCTCCTAGCTCCATCCTGAGAGGGGACAATCATTAATTTCTCAACTTCATTTAAAAATCAATACCTAGTTCTTGGATGATGTGACAACCTTGCCAGGGTTCCCCCACTTGGCACTCTGATCCCAGCAGCCCCACAGATGCCCTCTTGCCCCACAGCAGACACAAGGAGGATAGAAGAAGGTTTGGGCACAGCATATGGTTCTCTCCTGCCCTTCAAAAGTGATCACTCACCTGCCTGCCTTCCCAAAGATTTTTGGGTATTTTTGGTAAGACCTAGCTTCTGAACAGCCTTGGGTGCACACCATGTGTAAACCACCTGCTGCTAGGAAATGCAGGTGCTCCAGGTCCACAAAAGGAGCTGGGGTTTCCCCACTCCCTTTATTCTGCTGAATTTTGCCACTTCACATGATTTCATCACATTTACTGAACAGGCAGAGACACACAGAATAACCCACTTGAGCCACACTTGGCTAGAATAGATAAAAAGCTAGCATTAGAAAGGTGCATTAGACAGAAAAAGAACTGGTCAGGAAGCTGCAAGGGTCAAGAAGTGGAGCCCAGAAGTGGTGCTAAGCCCCAAACCCAGGCTGCAGAGACCCAACCGAACCACTGGGCAGCAGCTCCTGCTCACCTGGGATCTCGCTGCAGGGGCAGAAGCAGGGAAGAGTGAGCAGAGAAGCCCCCACAAGCAAACTCCCAGGCATGGAGACACCCAGTGGCTTTCCACAAACAGGGCGATGTGGGTGAGGGGCAGCAGATGCCCAATGTGCTGTGGTGGTTTAAAAGCTAGAGCTGGTTTAAGAGCAATAGGGGTATTTCCATGGATGATTTTTAGGCTGCAGGGGTCCGAGCCACTCAAGCTCCTTTGAAAACCTTTGCCCCAAAGTCTCAGGTGCATGTAGTTTACAAGTTAAAGTACAGAGGGGGATTCTTTAGGGATAAGATGAGCAGGTGGTTAAGTAATTGCCAGCAAGAGAAAGCAGAGACCCTACAGAGCACTGCTGGGCACTACCCTAGTGCCAGGCTGCCCAGCCCTGGCCACAGGTTCCAGATTTTTCCTCTTCCTCCCATTTGCACAACTGTGGATGAAGGGCTGAGCAGCCTCCTGGACAGACAGCACTGTCCAAAAACTTGTTTGGCACATTTATTGTGTGTTTTCCTACAATCGCAGAGCTCTACAGCTACACAACTGTTCTCCATTTCACTGATGTTTTAAGCACCTTCCCCTTTCCTACCAGGACGGAGCAGAGGGAGGGCAGGGTTGTGGGCCAGCCTCTGCCTCGGATAAAACAACAACCTCTGCAAAACCTCAGGGCCAGCTCCAACCCCCTGTGAAGCTGGAAAGCCTATGCTCCCACTTCTCACAGCCCTCCAACCCCTCTGCACTTCCAGCCTCCCAGCCCCACCACTCCATCCCATCCAGCCCTACTGCAGGGCAGGTTAGGCAATGTGGGTTTTCCAGGGAGTCAGGAAGCCCTCATCCGGGGTTAAAATCACATTTGGGTTTGTGTTTTTTTTTTTTTTTTTAATTAAGGACCCAGAGCAGCTGGGAACTACTTGATCTGCTTTGCAAGTCTCAGTCGTCTAAGCCACAAACAGCCTCCTCTTCCCTACTGGGATCAGGAAGAAAACCCTCCATGGGAACAGCCAGGACATCTCTCCAGGACAGACGGGGAGTCTGGCAGGCAGCTGCAGGGATTAGGTGCACCACTTTGAAGTATTCCTGGAAGCAGCAAGGGTTGGTGCTGAGAAAGTCAGGAGGGTGAAGGGCCCCCATGGTTTCACCTGGCAGGGCCAGATCCTTCCAGCACACTGCAAAGGGCAAGTCCAAAGCCATGCCAAAGTCTGGGGAAAGATGCAATCCAGGGACCTGTGTTGCCCAGGGCTGGGGGAGGCTCTGTGCTCAGCATGGCCAGAGAAGCAGTGCTGGCAGGACTTCAGTTTCTGGTTTTCTAGGAGAGCCCATCCAGGTGGGTGCAAGCAGCAGCCACCGGTCAGAGAGCTGGACCTAGGAAGGGACCAGCTGTGCCACCGAAAAGGGAGGTTTCCAGGGGCATGGTGTGATTTGGGACCAGCACCTCTTCTTCAGCATCACCTCAGCTGCTGGGGCTCAGGCTCTCTGAACTAAGAGAAAACCACCCCCAGGAGAGGATCAAGGACTTGCCCTAACACAAGTCTCTCATCATTCCCATGGCTGTTGGGTTCTTACTGGGAGGACACCTCGGTTAAGAAGCCTCATGTTCAGCCCCTGCATCCACATTTGTCATTAAGAATTTCCAGCTGAAAATTATCCAACACCTGTTATGATCAGAGTAAGAGGGGCTGGATCTCCTCCTCCTGAGCCCAAAGAGAGTTGGGACGAAGATAAGCAGCATTGCTCATTGTCAGCAAGTGACAGCAAGCAGGAGAACTGGCTTTCCTAGAGAGATGAAGCCCAACTGAATTAGGTATCTACTCCCATTGCGGGGAGAAATACTACATGGGTCTAACATATGGTCAGATGTTCAGGAGATACCTGCAGAAGCAGCATGTGGCAGCCTCTATGTGCAGGGAGGCTGCCACACGCTGCTTCTGTCATAGCTTTCACTGGTCCTGCTGGGAAATCCAGGCCAAACTGGGAGCTGGAGCTCCACAGAGTGGTAATTCCTGGTGCATTGGTGACTGGCAGCCATCGGGTGAGGAGCCACAGCACAGCAGCGCTAGGTGGGGAGATGGAAACCTGCCCACAGAGAGCTCAGATGAGCCGGCTGCAGGTCTGGATGGACATCTGAGGCTCGTTTCAACTCAGTCCAAACCACTCCAGTCTCAAAGTCAACTTGGAAGCTACGCTGTTTGCAAGTCTACTTCTTCTGGCAACCAAGAAATAATAAGAGGCCGATACTATTATTTCAGCTTCAGAGGGGTGAATAATCAGCTTTGCAAAGAATGCAAGCTTGGCTGACTGCTGAGGGCTTTGCAGAAATACCCATCGCCCTTTAGCGGGGTCTTTCTGGGGACTGGGCTGCTGAAATTTAGCTGCCCTTGGGTCCAGGCTGGTTAACAACCCTAGCACACTGTCCATGGAGGGTAAAAAGCCAGAGCACCAGGGAAACAGGAGGCCAACCCCAACACGCTTGCGATCCCCAACATTTGGCTCAAATTTGAATGAGTGACTCAGAGACCGAGAAGGGAACGTGGAGAAAACCAGCATTCCCAGGTCCCCAGCATCCCCCCCCCCCCCGCCCCGCCTCCCCAACAGCTCCCAGCAGAGACCTTCTCTCTGAAGCACAACTCACCAGCCCCAGCCCGGTTTGGTGTGTTCCCAGGGCACAAACTCTTCCCCAGCACCTGCCCCACCTCTACTTTAATAGCCTGCACTAATTAGCCCCCATGAGCCTCTGAGCTCCTCCTGAACATCTCCCTTGCTTTGCAGTGGAGCATTTTCCCTGCTGAGCCCACCTTTTCTTGCTCCTCGCACAGGTGGTGGGATCAACCCTTTTCCTCTCCTAACTTGTTGCTTTCCTTTCTCCCATCCCTCACAGCTGGTCAGCCACCCCCAGCACCCACATAGGGATGTCCAGCCCTCCCTCCCTTCTCCTCTCTGAAGGGAGAACCCCCTGACCCACTTTCAGCCCCGTGCTGGTGTCTCACCAGCCTGGTAGGATGTATGGAGCTGGGGGCAAAACCATCTCTTTCAGGAGAAGTCTTTGTGGATGCTTCCTGCCTTATGTTGCTGCTGAACTTGTGTGTAGCTGCCTAGGCTGACAAAAGGGTCCTGTGGCAGGCAGGGGTCTGCACACAGCATCTGTCTGCTTGGCTCACTGGCCCCTGTCTCTGCTGGGGTCCCTCTGGCACCCCCCGACTGGCTGCATAGCAGCCCCAGGGTAAGCCTGCTGGGCAGGTAGCCCTGAGCCCCATTCTGCTGGCCCCAGTCCCCCTCCCCCCCCCCCCCCCCCCCCCAAGGCTCCAGCATGTCCCCAGCCCCAGCCAACGCTATAGGACACCTCAGGGCAGTGACACATACGTGGCAGCTTATAGAAAGGATTGGGGAGTCTTTTCCCCCTTTTATTGAAAATGATCATTTCTATTCTAGTGCAAACACTTTACATTTTACATCACAAAGCAAAAGATAATTTACAGGATACACGTCCATCTGGGAACCCCTCCCGTGGCTACATGCGTCAAGCTCCACCAGCCTCATCAATCATCCATCCCTGTCATGCTCAAAAATCCCACTCAGAGGAAATCGGGTACCTATATCTGCATCAAGAAGGGGGGGAGCTGAGAAAACAGCGTTCCTGCAGAGCAGGCGAGAAGAATGTGCCTCAAGACCATTTTCTCCCCTGAATGGTACCCAAACTTAGTGATAACCAGGGTAACCATGGCAACTTCCTACTGCTGCAACTGAAAGTCTACTAAAAACCTGGAGAATTCCATGCTTTCAGGATAAGGCTCTTAATCTGCACATATATTTACATGGTTCAATAAAATACAGATTAAACATACAGGATCATAAAATTTTGCTTTGGCTTGATGGACAACACTACCTGTTGGCTGTGGCCCTCAGCAATTAAGAAACAAACAACAAAACCTGTCCAATTCATCCGGCTGGTCTCCATTTAGGAAATCCATGTAAATGAAGCAAATATTGTCTTGGATGCTCTGGTTTGCATCTTGATGTCACCCAGCTGAAAGGTGATGTAAAGGTCTCACCTGGACTGAGAACAGCCTGGTCAGCTGTGATGGCAATCCCAAGTGAGCAGGCCAACCCAAGGCAAAACCCAACTAGAACTGGAAGTGCAAAAGCTGACAACACCTTCCCGCAGGAGCAGCCCCGTGCAAGTCAACTCAGTTCCTCACACAAAGAAAATGAGGAGGGTGAACAAGAGTTTGCGCAGGCATCTATGTGAGCCCCTTCATGGAAACACCATGGTATGGGGATAGGGATGGGTATCCCGGTCCACAGATGGATAACGGGGTACCAGGAGCTTCATGCTCTCTGAACTGTCCCCTTGCTATCTTCAGAAATGGGTGCCTGTACACAGACACCAAAGGAAGTGGCTCAAGGTGATTTTTCTACCGCAGAAAAGGTGAGAAAAGACTGGGGGGAAGCCACAGACCACCAAGATGCTGAAGGAAACAGCTGAAACCTGCAGGGTGGCCACTGGGGCAGCCCCAGGCCACCACGGGGGAGTTTGTTCAGGCTGCTGGTGCTGCTGGGACATTGATGGATCGTGGAGGAGGGCAGCAAGGCAAGGAGAGGGGAGAGCACTGGGCTAAGGCACGCAATGACCAGTTCACCCTCTGAGTAACGTTACATTGCACTGGGTCCTTTTTCTTTCTGGTTGTGCAGGACATGTTCTTCAACAGTTTCTGTTTGCATAGGCACAGGAACCAAGGGTGAGTTTCTAAGTGAAGGCTGAGATTTCCAATGTGATCGCTTGGCTCTAGGAGCTGGAACCACACTACTCATGACAGAAATATTTTGGTTTCGAGACGTTAGCTTCTCCAGACTACTGAAGGAAAGGCCAAAAAAAGGGGATCAAACAGAATGTTACGGATTTTTTAAAACATGGTGCTTGTCCAGCCTCACTTCCCCTGCTGGTGTTCTGTCCGCAAGCATAATCTGCGACTTTTAGCTTTTTGTCCTGGTCACAATTAGATTTCCTTTTTTTTTTTTTTTTTCCTCCCCCCCCCCACCTCAAAAATATCCATACAGGGAGAAAAAGAATTCCTGCAGCGACACACAATCACAAGCACAACTTACACCAGTTTGGATTTGAGGCTTTTTCCCCAGTGTTAGCTCAAATACTTTGGCTGGATTTCCATTCCTCCTCTGCCAGTTTAATTTTCACCTTCACTGTAAAGAGATCCATTTCTCTTTTCCTGCACAACACCGCTTTAGACTAGCAAAGCCCGCTGTCAGACATCTACATGTGCCCAGCGTGTCTGCAGCAAACACCAAGGAGGAGACCTAACCCACTGTACCAGAAGTATCCAGCTTGTAACTGAGCTTTGCTCTCCTTCCCTTATGGTCCAGCCTGGACCACGGAGTAGTTCCGCTACCTTCAGTGGGACTATTCCATGGCAAAGTCCCACTCGGTTTGGGCAGATCTCCTGTGCAAACACTATTTGCCATAAACAAGCCCCCTCCTCCCCCCACATTTGAAAGAGGCAGGCATCATCAGCAACATGAAAGATCCTTATTTCCTCAGGATGCTTACATAGAAGAAACCTCTTTTGGGTTGTATCTCCTCTGCTCTTCATGGATAAAAGGCAATTAGGTCCTAATCAGCTCTCCAGACCCCAGGGGGAGGGCAGCAGGGAGGGAGAGCGCAGGAGAGTGGTTAAAGTGACATGACAAGTCTCATCGGGCAGTTTTATGGGACCTGGGGGGAGATACAGTCTTTGTGTGAGATGCTCCTGCTGGGACACTACCTGTCTTCAGAGGGGCCGGCAGAGACTTTCCTTGGTGATGTCCTCGTGTGTTCCCAAGAGCCACATGAACCTATCTGACTGGGGAGGAGATTCTCGTCTCACTCTATGAAGCTGCAAATGCCCATGGGGAAAATCTGCAAAGGAGCCTGGCTCCCTCCAGTGCCACTTCTTTGGGGCTCCTCTCGGGAAGGTGCGAGCTGGCCATTTCAAGCCTTGCTGGAGGCTACTGGGAAAAGCCCTGACAAGGGTGAGAGAGGCTGCGGCTGCAATTTCAACGCATGGCTCCAGGAACCTGGATGCAGCACAAACATCCCAAACATTTTCAATGGATTTTATTTTGTTTAATAAAAAACACCAACCAAGCTTGCATGTATTATCTTATATATATAAATATATACAGTATATATAAAACAAATGCATCTGGACAACGCCTTTCCCTGTGGCGCAAACTGTAAGGCATGGAAAGGAGTGTCCTAACAGTCCTATTCTTGGCACTACAGAGCGACACCCCCCCCCACCCCCCCCAACTACGCCTCCCCTGCTCACACACCCACGTTGGCTTTTCTCTCTTCTTTGGCTTTTCGAGGCAGCAGTGCCAGGAATACTCAAGAAAGCAATGAAGCGCTGCGAAGCCCAAGGTGGTCTTCCTCACATCTCGGACTGGTAAGAGGCAACCCCAGCAGGATGACCCCATCGCGTTGCATTAACGGGCTTCTCATGGACTAGCAGTAACGGCGCTGCCTCTGTGGCACAAGGGACTGGAGGGACAAAGGGTCAGGTGGATACAACGGAAAGCGGTGACCAAACAACTTCTTCTTCTAGGGTGAGCAGGGGCAGGGGGGAGAGGAGCAAGCTTTGCATCTCAGCATGATGGTAGGTGGGACACGTCCTCAGGCTGAGATCGGCAGAGGTTTCTTTTTGCAGTCCCATACAAAAATGGAAACCCAACAAGGGTGAGACTGTCCTTTACTGAAGAAGCTCGTAGTATATTGAGCAGAAGCAATAAACCTGACAATAACAAGAAAAAAAAATGGTGGCATTATCCCAAAAGGAAGGAGGAACCTTGTCACTCACGAGCGGTTCAGTTTGCTCCCAGTTTGGTCCCCATGTTCAGTTCTGGATTAGGGTTGGCTTTTTTTTTTTTTTTTTTTTTTTTTTTTTTTTTTTTTGTTTGGTTTTTTTTTGTTTGGTTTTTTTTTGGTTTTTTTTTTTCTTTTCTTTCAGCACAAACAAGTTGCGAAGCAGGACGGGTGCTGTTGTATTTTCTCCTTCTGCAAGGCAGCTGCCTCCAGTCGTTAATTGACTGTGGGCACTTGATTCCTCTGTAAACTATATTCTTTTGCCTTCAGTCTCAGGTTGGCAATACTGTTGGCCATATTCATGCCCTGCGCTGGGCTGGTGTTGGTACACGTGGCAGAGTAGGTGGCCATGGCGCTGTGGGATGGAAAGAGAGAAACATCACATCAGGTGTGGTCTTCACACCACGCAGAGAGCAGACGTGCATCGCAGCGAGGTTACACCCTGGGGTTTCCATACGTGCGGGACCTACTACTTATGTGAGCAGGGAATTAGCACTACTTTTTATTTAACAATGCTGTAAATCTCTCTGCTGCAGTTCGGTTACTCAGGGATATCCAATGCCAAAGCTGGTTGATGTCAATAGGAAAATTTCCATTTCCTATTTTCTAACCCAAAAGGTTTACAGTGAGGTCAGGTTGCCCAGCCTGCTCGTTAGACCATTGTCCTTAAAAGTATTCCCACTGGAAGCAATGTCTTTTTGATGAGAGCAATTGCTGGTTTTATGGCTTGCGAAATCACGTCACTTCTGAAACACATGTTACATTAAAGAAACACTCTGGGAAAAACCCATTTCAACAATTGTGATGCTTTTTGCTTTCAGCCTTTTGGAATGAAAATTTCCACATTTTTTTCCCTCAGAACTTCAGCTGATCATAAAGAACATGCCCTAAAGGCTGAGGGAAAAAAACCAAACCAAAACATCTTTTCTCCCTTCAAATAATGACTTTATTCATGAAAACCATTACTTTTGACAGCGGAAGCTGAACAAAGATCTCTGAGTCCTTTCCCATCCTACCAAAGACTTGCAAATCTGCTTTCCAGACTGCTATAAAATTTGCTTAACCCACGTGTCCCAGCCTTCTGCGAAAAGCAACCCCCCACCCCAAAACCCAGCAAACTACCTGACCTGTTGCATTTCCTATACATATATATATTCCTATATATGTGGGTCCACAGATCAAAACCACTTGAAAAACACCGCATGAACTAGAGACATGCATTTAATGCAGCCAGCGCATTCAGGAGGAGGAAACCACAGATGCTTTCCTGGAGGTGAGCTCAGGTCTGCTGCTGACCCTTTCCACCTGCCTGCCTGGGGGGCTCACACCTGAGGCTCTGGGAAACACTCTCCTCCATCCACAGCCCAAGAAAGAAGATAGCTTGGT
The DNA here is from genome assembly GCF_015220075.1 of Falco rusticolus. Classification (NCBI taxonomy): domain Eukaryota; kingdom Metazoa; phylum Chordata; class Aves; order Falconiformes; family Falconidae; genus Falco; species Falco rusticolus. The sequence continues at coordinate 27,102,032 of NC_051197.1, forward strand.
TGCTTTTTACTTTTCTTCTTTTTTTTTTTTTTAATTTCTTCCAGTGCCAGACCGTGGGCATGCACGTTCACCCCAAAGCGCTGGGGGAATCTCTGACTTCGTACTGCAGAGCTGACTTGCCGAGAGTTTAAACACAACCCAGTGCTGTCTGAGCCCTCAGCCTCTGGGAGATACAGACCAGGTAATACTAGTGGGTCCCCTTCGAGCCCAGATGAGTCCTATTTCTCACTTTAAAATCAGGGGAAATAACTTTTTCAGGAAGGAGTTGTCATCTTTGCATCAGGACCGGTAGAAACACGGCAGCTTACACACACAGAAAGGACGGGTAAAAGGACACCCATCCAGGGAAAAGCACCACAGGTCTCCCCAGGAGGGCAAGCATTCAGGACACTTTGGGAACCTCTAACAGCTACTGGAAGGACACAGAGGATGGACGCTAAAAGACACACATCTAAATACAGGCTCCACCCTGCCCAACTTGGGGTGCATCGGCTGGAGTTCACCAGGGTCCAGGACGCAACGGATGGATCAACATGCCTGGAGCCCTCCCCAGCTGGCCCTGCACCCCCCAAAGTCCCCTCTCCATGGTTGGGTTGGTGACTTTACCCTCTCCTCCCTCCTAAGTCAGCAGCAATGCGAGAAGCCAAATACTGCCTGCAGCAGCATTGCAAAGTTACACAAAGTGTAGAGTTGGGGGCTATTTAAGCTTCCACAGGGTCATCACCCCCCTGTTTCTGTGCTGCTAGAAATTAGAAGTGCCTCAAGGATACTGCAGGTAAGATAAAACAGCAATTTTCAGTCTTGGGTCTAAACTGTCCCCATTCAAAACCAGACTGCTGCCCAAGACTGGTGTAAAACTGCAGGGAGCCTCCTGCTCTCAGCCCCCAGAGCTGGGGGGAAAACGCCTGTCGCCCAGTGAAATCTCTGCTAAACTGAAAATCTCCTGAAACGCCTCTTCTTAGCCAGTTATCCTACAAGGAGTCAGCGTGTGAGAAGGCTGGCTCCAACATCGGTAGAGCCGAGGGCTGCTCCAGGGGGTCTCCGGGGTCTAACAAGGGTTGAAGTCACCCTGCTGTCCCCTCCCTCCACCCCGCTCAGGCACAATCTCCTTCCCCTGCTCAGCTGCCTGCTTTCACGGAACAGAGGAACATCATGTTTCTGAGGCCGAAAATCCTTCTTTCAAATATGGTTTTCAGTGGCCCATGGAGTCAAAGGTGTTGGAGTGGAAGTGCAGGCTGACAGCGCAACTGCTAGTCTTGTTTTCTTAGGAACCTAGGGTAAAAAATGTCTAAGCCAAACATTCCAACTTCAAAAAATAACAGTATCTAACTCGGACTATCTGTGTGACACAGATCTGTAAATAGTTTTTGGTTGACCTGTGGCTGAATATATTTGGAGAATAAACACACGGATTAGAAAAACCTTCCCCAGAATCTAAGAGCAAAACCAGCACCAGCCACACAGCACTGGACGTGGCTCCTCCGCCGCGCCCGGACCAGCTGCTCACCGGGGGCTGCTGCGGCAGCGCGGGGGAGATGGGCAGGGGGCACAGGAACATAGCAAACACCTCTGCAACGGCTCTTTCGCCAGGAGTCCAAGACTTTGATACTCTGCTCAGTTCAAAGCTTTAATGCGGCTGCGACAACCTGGCCCAAGAGCCTGTTAAGAGGGTGAAATCGATTGCTAAGAGATGATTAGAAAGCCTGGGGAGTGTAAAGTGCCTGAGGGTCCTGGAGCACCCCGCATTGCAGGAACCAGCTGCTCTGCTCCTCTGCCAGTGTCTCCTACCCCTCTGCAGGGCAGTGGGAGGGTGACAGTCCCTCCTGGATGGCGTGTCAGCCAGTGGGGACTGCTGTAAGCTGCAAATGTCTTTGCTGAAATGTCTTGCTTAAGACAAGAGGAAGATATCAAGACAGCGAGGATCGGAGGCATCTTCGCACCATGGAAGGCACAGCCAGGTCTGGACCTCGGAGGAGGGGTGGGAGGAAAATCCCTAAGTCTTTTCCCTTCTTGCTCTCCTAGTTCGCACAACCCAGATGCTTTGGGGCTTCTTGTCGCCCAGTGTGGCCCCAGACAGCCCTTCCCAGTGTGCCCCTGGAAGTTACCTTTGCAGGGTGTCTTCTCCTAGAAGCCGTTATGAAGCCCTCGTGTAACAAAATCTTGGGAGGGACGATCTATTTTTAAAAGTGTGAGAGGCAGAAATAAGCCATGAGCATTCGGCAAGGGATCTAGACTGTGACCAGAGCAGTCTCAGCAGAGAGGGGAAGGACCTGCGTTTCCCTCCCCTGAACTCCCCACCCAGGCTCCTCCCTGGGATGCTACACCAAGGAGCACTTCAGAGAGGAAGCCTTAACCCCAAAAGGGGAATTTTGCAAGACAGCCATCCTCAGATAAAATCCAAGGAAAGGGCCGATCAAACTGTGGTCATCAGAAACATAATTTTCAGTACCTGGAGTGGGTGAGTACCCTGGAGCTACAGGGCAGATGAGGAGGACCCCATGGCACTGAAGCGACAACCTATCAGAAGGCTATGAGTGTGCAGACCTAACCGTGCAAGCAATGTTTGGGGTGCAAGAAGGGGGTCAAGGTAACTGAGGAAAAGAGGTCCTGGGTATGGTGTGGCTCCTGGAAGCCAGTGGAAAGCTAGCTGTGACCAAGCCAGAACAGGAAGAAATCCAGCCGAAGGCTCCAAGGTCCTGACCAACAATGAAGCCACTGTGCTAAAAAATGCCCACCAACCTCATTTTTAACTGCCTACAAGCCAGCTGGCTCCCCACAAACCAGCACATCCTGTGGATCTTGCATCCACACCCAGTTCCTGCTGGGCTGTGGATGGCACAGAGGAGGACAGGGAAGCCTGCAACATGCATGGACGTCCCAGATCCTTTGAGCAGGCTGGGGTTGGTTGCCACATCTGCACTTCTTTCCTGCCAGCCCTTAAAGCAGTGCTGGCCACAGGAGGTGGCCACCGAACACCAGCCTGCCACCCAGAGACACTGGTCCTTACTGCGGGCAAGGCACAGCACAACGGCACGGCTCGTTTGCACACACGCTTGTGCTCCAGCAGCTAGAAAGAAATTGCTGAGGGAGGGATGGGGAGCAACAGGCATGGAGCGAGTTCCCAGCCCTTCCTTGCATCCCAACCAGTGACAGCCAAGGGACAGCCACGGAACTCCCTCTTCTGGCCACTGTGTGGTGGCTGAGCCTCCCCAAGTGCTCTGCCGTCACCTCCCATGGATCTGTGTCCCGCGGAAAGGCTTCTTCCTTGCTTTAAACTGGATGCACTCGGGAAGCAAGTGCAGCCCCTTCCGTTTCCATCTATTTCTACCTGATCCTCTTTCCAAAATTCCTGAATTGCAGAGAGAGACGACCAAAAAAGAACTCGCAACCTCCCAGGGAGCCGGCTGCCAGAAAGCCACGATGATGCTCAACCAAGCCCCCCTTGCAAGCCTGGCCGTGGATGGAGTGGGATGGGAACAGGTAAGGAAAACCAGTGGGGTGGTCAACCTGCTGTATCCTCCAGTTGTCCCAGGTGAATACAAATAGCCCACGTGTCTGAGGGCTGCTCTCCGACTGCTCTGTGCTACGCCAGGAACTGGTCGGCCCCAGAGGGGTTATTCACGCACCTGTAAGGCGAGGCGGTACCCCAGGAGAGATAGTCGGTGGGTCTCGGAGCTGGGCGAGGTACTATGGGCTGCTCCACTGCGGTCACGTCCCCTGAGTAGGATTTGAGCAGAGAGGCATTCTTGCTGGCCAGCATCGCCCTCTCGTTCCGGCGAAACTTGGCTCTCCGGTTCTGGAACCACACCTGGGGTGGGAAGCACACAGACACACCAACCATCGCAACCAGCTCTGCTGCGGCACTCACTCTTCCACCACACCACCTCTGCATGCTGGCCAAGACGGGACTCTGTAAAAGCAGGCTGCTCTGGCACGCCTGTCACTGGAAACTCTAACAAGACAGCCCGTATGTTTGTGCTGATAAAGCCCTCACAGGAGGAACTAGTTCGGTGAGGTCCCTGTGGGACCAGGTCTGTCCTGTGCTGTAGGCACGTCTGTTCCATGGTCTGCTTTGACCTGCAGAAGGTGCAGGCTTGCAAGCTAAGAGCTGAGCAGCTCAAGATAACGTGAGCAGCCTGAGCACAGGACATCCAACACCTTGGCCTTGAACAAACCATACAAACACGTTTGACCAGGCAGCTGGCAAGTATGGTGGCAGGTCAGTCCTCCTCAGGGCATGGCATGAACACGTGACCCAGAGGCTTGGTGACCCTAGCGTGCCATGGCAGACCTCGAAGATTTCTGCTGCCATACAGGAACGGCCCGATGACCCCCCCCAGGTGAGATCTGTCTAGATACATGCCATGGTGATTACCTGAACTCGGGCTTCAGTGAGGTTGACTCTGCGTGCAAGGTCTTCCCGTACAAAGGCATCGGGGTAGTGTGTCCTCTCAAAGACCCTCTCTAGTGCCTGGAGCTGGCTGCTGTTGAAGGTAGTCCTGTTCCTTCTCTGCTTTCTTTTCTTCTTTTCTTCTGAGTTCAGCTGATCATCTAGAAGAGACAATTGAAGATGTGAAAGGCTAGAAAGCTAAGAGCCCGCAGCGATGGGGTGAATAACCTCAACGGTTTCAAGGTGGGAAGGGCTTAGGAAGGGGCTTGCACAACTTAAACACCACACCTTAACCGCACCTCATTAGTCCCCACATAAGAAGGAGGTGGAAAGCGCATCAACCCCAAGCATTTATTTCCCAGCTTAACTGTGTAAGACTGGTACCAGCTCTCTCAAGCTACCCGACGCTTCCTTACCTCTAAAAACCAAAAAAAAGTCCGAAATGCATCTCCTCATTCCTGATCATCCCAGAAACCTTTTCTGACCATAAAGAATTATGGTTAGATGTTTCTAACCCTGTTATCTCCGCTTCAGACTTCCAAGGAATGCCCTTAGTAGGGCATAACACAGCCCTCTGGGATGAGCACAATCCTGCGCCAGCTCTTACTGTGAGAAAGGGTGCCTGTCTCCGAGTAAGGAAAGCGCAAGGAAGCAGCTATTACTCTGGGCTTGAGTACAGCCAAGGTAATGCTGTTCTCAGTATGTAGCTCCACTTGGCTTAAATGACAGCTGCATTCTCCTATCCTCCCCGCATCCAGACCGAGAGGCGTCAATTCGGGCAGAGAAGGGGATCTGTAAACAAAGAGGTGTCAGACAGTGGAAACGAAGCATGACTGATACGAGCCTGATACACTTGTATGCTTGCAAGCCAAGGACATGGGAACACAGTCAGGCTACATGGATAGCATTGCAATTGGGAAGCAAGAACCCAATAAAAGAGAGACTGAGCATCAGCAGGTTGGATACCGTTGACTGAAGCACAGCTGTGCACTCACCAGCACCCCCCCTTGCCTTGCCCAGGCCAGCAAGGCGGTGAGCAACAAACTGTGCACCCCACAGGAGCGCATATTACGTTGTGCCTGGTTTGTACTTATTCCAGCAACAAAGCAGCACATCAGACGGAGTCATGTGTACCACTGCTGGCTGTGCCCACAGTCACTGGAGCAACATCGGTGCTATTGACTATCATCAACTATGAAATGGCTTTTCTTAGCAAAGCTGCTCTGCACCATCTCTCCTTTTTCCAGCGCTGCTGCACATGCCAATGTAGCAGCAGTGATGGAGCTATTGATGCATGGGTGCTCGCAGGTATTGGCAAGCACCTGCCAGTTTTGGGTTTGAACACTCTTTATTAGGACAAGCTGGAGGCCGCGACACTGCTTTTACTTCTACCCCACCTGTACTGAAGTACATTCGCTCGTCACCCCAGCCACAGCCCAGCGAACACTTCAGTCACCGTGGGAAGCCCCGGCAAAGGAAGGGAAGAGCCAGGCACCAGCCTGCCAGGGTCGAGGCCACCACTGCCTCCGTAGAACAGGGCTGGTACGCCATCGCCTTCCACTCCTCCCTCTTCCAGTGCTCCAGTACGTCTGGGGTCCCACCAAAACCACCAAGGCTTCTCATGCAGCCCCAGCCTTCAGCACTGCCAAGTGCACCAGGCAGAGCCCCAGGTGGGCAATGTCAGCGTGGTCCCACTGTCTTACGTGGAACAACAGTGGTTACATCTGAGAGGATCTGAGCCAATATACAAGTCAGTATGCATTAAAATACATTGATCATTGCATCTATAAAAATGCATGTGCTAGCAAATTATATTTTAAGTTAATCACCATGCACCTTGGCCCTGGTGTTGAGTCCATGGGCTTGACCTGCTACATACAGTTGCTGAATATCCCCTCAACAGTCCTTGCTTTTGCCATCTACAAATATGACAGCTCCCCTCATCCCCCTGTTCTCGAGGGGGCATGTAAGGCACCGGGAGAAGCTGACAAGGAAATTAAAGTCTATGGTTGTTGTTCTCACCACCTGTTTGTGTTTCTTTTCACAGCCCATCTGCTAGCAGTTACTGCACCTGAACGCCTTTGGAGCAGGGCCCATCCGTTTGGGAACAAAAGGACATTCCTCTGAAATTAAAGCAGGTTTTTCAAATTCCTGCAGGTTTACAGCTCTTCCATCTCCAACCCTTCCCCAACAGCCTGACAGTCCCCAGCAGACTCCATTCCAGCCTGGGGATTCCTGGGTGCAAAAAGACATTCTCGGTCTTCCTGTGTCTGAGAGGAACCGTTTGGAGACCCATTTTTAACAAGCCCACTGAATCGTAAAGCTGAGCTGGGAAGGGACTGGCAGAGGCAGGAACGTGCCTGAAAAACAAACGTGTGCAAGAGTCCCAGGGCATTAAAACAAGGTTACAGGCGAATCTGTCCTGCTTGGGTGGCGGGAGGCGAAGCAGAGCCACAGAGGGATGGGATTTAACTGCTGCTTGTTACACCACACGTGTGTTTCTACCTGCTGGGGGGTTTAGCGCTCTCACAGGGTCCGTCCCTCACAAAGAAGCAGTGAAGTCCTGCACATTCCTCTCCCGACTCATCATCAAAGCCTTCACAGAAAGGGTCAGCGACTTCCCCCGGCTCTACTTGCAAGCTCCGGTGTAGTTGCGCTGCCATGCACCATGCACCACAGCAAACAGCACTGAACGCGCCTCGGGCACGATCATCCCTCGGAACGGCACAGACACGGCGAGGCCAACATCAACATGAGTGTTCAGCCACCTTCTGAGTTATCCATTCAATGCTGTTTTCTGATCTAAACCCTGCCTACGTGGATGGGACGAACAAATCAATAAAAGCCTTTGGGACACCTCCGGAAACCCCTCCAGGGCTTTTAAGCATCAGTTCCTGCCCAGAAGACAACACCCGGCTGGAGAGAGCACAAGCCCAACACTTTCAGGCTGTTGCTCAGACCCTGCGTGACAGTTACACATGAGGAAGGGTGAGCACATCACTCTGGGGAGCAAGAAGAAGGGCCAAAGCTTGTAAAACACTGGAGAACAAGAATGCCTCCTGCCAAGCACGTTAACACAACTTGCCTGGTTTCCTCCCAGTGTAAAGCGAGACACCGGTGATTCACAGCTCACCTCGTAATTACTGGACCCAAAAATAGCAAGGCCAAGGAATGGAAAGTCGCAGGCAGTGGCCGTGTTGCAGTGACTCATGGTCGGGTCACGGCTGGCTAACGCACCTACAGCACCGGCTGGCACGGAGCGGGGACGTGAGTCACCCCCTTTTTCCAGGACATGGCTGGATGCAGGTGTCGACCTGTAACGGGGGGGGGTGCGGGGGGGTGTGTGTGTCGGGATGCTGGGATCTCCTTTTGCTGCACTTCTGGAACAGCACAGCACAGCTAGATCCAAATGTCTACAGGAGTTACTTGGGTAGCAGGAAAAAAAAAATAAAATAGCCGTATTAGCCCAGAGCACTGCTGGGTTGATCACTTGTTGCGTTTTGCCATGCAGACATGCCATATGTTGATTACAAACTGCTAATGAGGGATTGCAGGCACCTAAACCCCAGATGTCTGCAAATGTCACCTTGCTCACAGCAGTCACTGGCTGCCTTCAACATGTCAGCAGGGTATTCTTTTTTTTTTTTTTTTTTCTTTCCCTTGCCATTATTCTTTTATCAGAAAACAACGCTGAACACTGAAAAATAGTATTTCTAAACAGTGTTGACAGCACTAGTGACTGCAGTCAGCAGAAACTGAGAGAAGAAGAAAACAGCTCTAAAGCTTTTTAGATGGGTCAGAAGTCTTTCATCAACATTTTTTAATCAGAAATATTTTATTACGAGCAGCGTTCTCAAAAGCTGAGCTGCTTGCAAATGCATCCCCTAGAGAGACTGAAACACACGTTCTCCTCTCAGGAACCCGATGCTGGAAAATCTGGGAATTTCATTTCAAATTCCCAACCTTTCATGTTGGGCTGGGGGATTTTGTTTCCTGTTTCCACATTTGCGTTTTCCTGTGTTATTTCTGCATTCACCCATGACACACAAATCCTGCTGTCATACATAAAACGCGCTTCTAGGATGCACCAAAGCATTTTCAATCGCTTCTAAATTATATGAAACATGCCGTTCTTTCCCTTGCTCATCCTGGCTCCTCTCGCAATGAGGCAGATTCACACCCGAAGACTCTCTGACCTATGCTCCCCGCTGCCCAGCGGCTGCTCTGGTGCCTGTGACTATCACCGGGCTACCATCGGACGGCTCTCATTGGGATGCCACATTGAAAATAAAATGCATTATAAAGCAAAACAGAGTTGAGAACTAAACGCCTACTACCTAAAAGTTACAAGGCCAGTGTTTTTTCCACCAGTACTTGCAACCACAACATATTTTGGATTTCCACTTTGCAGGAATGCTTGTGCATACTTGCTTTCATTCCAGGTCAGAACAAAAACTAATTTCCAGATGGGATTGACATTGTGTGGGCAGTTTTGAAAAGTTTTGACCAGTTCCATTAAGTCCAGAACCAGCTAGTATAGTACATTAATTGGATCTGAATTGAAAGTAAGCAATTGGATTTAATTAAGGGAGGGACGGAGACATTTTACCACAATTATCATATACTGTAAGGCAGGAAAGATTTGTCACATCAGTTATATAAACTGCAAACTGAAAAAGGATTCCAGGAAGAAAATAAGGAATCGCACTATAATCACAGACTTCAAAATAAGAAGTTACCGCTGAAGTTTGAACACAGATTAAAGAAAAAACAAGACAAATTATTTCACAGGGAAAAAACCCACAATCTAGAAAGCAAAACCCCAGCAACTAAAAACTCTTAAAATAAAAAAAAAAGATTCTGCAAGCAAAAAAAAAAGAAAGTTTTCTTCAGAGTGGTGGTGAAAGGGAAAAGAACAGAAGGGAGAGGAACAGGCTTTTTAATTGGGTTTAAAGTTAAAATTTAAGAAGTTTGAGTAGAAAGAAATATTTCCGCAGGTCGCCCCTGGCTCCAGGCAGGCTCCTCTCCCCAACATCACCTGTCCACGCAGTTACAACCCTTTGCAGGCTCTTGTTCCAGTTTTATTTCCGCTCTGCTTTGCTTTGATTCATTATATCCCTCCAAAATATTGCAATTCTTTGGGTGCAGGGCAGCTTTGTCAACTTACATCATAAAAAACAAAAACCAAAACCCAGACCCATAAGGTTTAATCAAAGCTAAAACAAGGTGCCAGGAAGGGGAGCAGGAGGCAGGAACGAGGACGTACAAAATCCACTTGATGGCAAAGCCCTGTCCCAACCGATCTGAGTCGGGTCTCCAGTGATTTTCCATTTGTGCGGGATGCTGGAGATGAGCCAGCGCAGGGCAGCCCGGGGGCAGGGTGTCCCATCACCATCACTTGCACAAAGATGGGACCATACCCCATCGGGAAGAGCCAGCAGACACCAACAGCGCTCGATGCCGAGCCCCACCGCAGCAAGATTCACCCTAAACGACACAATCTCAACCTGAAAAGCCACTTTACAGCCTGAAAACATCACTTCAGCAGAAAATGGGGAAAAGCCTCGTACCTCTGTTTTCCCTCAGCTTGTTTTCCATGTCTTTGACCAGGCTGGATGGCCAGGCCCATCGCTGGTTTTGCAGCTTTCCTCCCCGAGCATCGCCTGGAAGGATGCTGCTCCTCCGTGCAGCAGGAACCCATCGCTCAGGAGCATCCTTCATCTTCGCCAGACGCGAGCAGGGACACAAGAGAGGTGAGGGAACCTGCATGGCTAAGATTCTGTGCTCAGGGCTGCCTAAAGTATGTTTCTAAAAGCTCCCAGGAGAGAATGAACTCCAGTTTATACGTATTTCCACGCATAAAAAGTATTTTCAAATGGCAATAAGGTTTAACATCAGGGTACAGAAATGTTAACACGGCGAAGCTGTAGCTACCCTACACCAGACATCATGAATGTAGGCAATATGGAATGAAGATGATACTTAGAAGAAAAATAAATACATTAAGGTAGGACATGCCTATCAAGCCACATACTGAAACTAGCCCTGACAAGCAGCGATGCCAAGCCCAGCTGTACGACCGCGCTAACAGCAGGTTTGTATTTATGATTACAGGTCAGACTATTGGAGATTTCTGAATTATCATTTTTTTCCCATGACACAACATCGGCTGTGCTTTTTTCCTAACCTTCGCTGTTTATTTGTTTGCTTTTTGTGCGCCATCTGTGCACAAGATCTCAAATTATTTCAGTTATACAGAAGGTTCAAGTATCTGAAGTTCCAGTTTTGTTAAGATCACCAGGAACACAGGGGAAAAAAAATTAAATAAATAGAAAACAAAGAAACAGATGCTATACTTCTTCTAAAAGCCTTCACTTTTTATTATCTCAGAAACTAATCAGGTTCAATTTTTGCACATAAAAAATGAGCACAGAACTCCAGACAGGCAATACTGAATTTTTCATATAAAACTCAAGTTTTAATATTAAATGGAAAAGCGTGGGTATTTTCAGCATTACCCATGGGACTATGGCAGATCCTCTCTGAAGCGTCTGCAATGTGGAACCTATCAGGATAATTTTTAGCTGACCGCATACAAACAATTACATATCATTACAGAGCTGTGAATAACTTTTGCATGGATAGCGTGCCTACGGTCTCCCGTCGCACTCAGCTCTGCCTGCCAGAGCCAGGGAACTCGCTGAGGTCCTGCACAGCCGTTGCTTCACCAGTGCTGACAGTGACACCCTTGCTGTCCTCCACCAGGACAGGCGCTGGAGCAGAGGGACCTCCTGCCTGTGCCATGGCCAAAAGGGAGATTTCCAGGTGGGTTTCAAGGTGTGGGACCAGCCGGTGCCTCTTGCCCACCAGGAATGAGGTCTTAGGACTGTTTGCCTTCCTGGTGGAGAGCCTGTGGACACCTCCAAGCTCCTGGTTTCTAGCATGCAAAGTCTTCAGCTGGACTTACCACGCACTGCAGAGGCACCCCCCGTGCTCTGCTCTGCACTTTTGTGGGTCCGCAGAGCTGGGGATCAGGTGCCCCTGTGACCCCAACCTGCTCTGCTCCTGACCCACAGACAGAGCAGCATGAGCTCCTCCCTAGCAGCTCAGAGCCCTGTCCTACGACAAATGTAAAACAAAACTCCTTTTCCGGGTGGTTTCAGCTCTGGTGCTCTGCCTCTCATCTGGTGGGAACCTGCAGAGCACATGGGCAGTTATAGCGGCTAAGATGTGCATCCTCCCTAACCACGTCAACATTCCCACTTACTGGAGTTGACAGAAGAAATCATGTTTGGGGGGAAAAGAAAAAGTAATCATGACCCAATGGAAATCCAGACAGTCTCTGTGGAAAGACATGATGTTTGAGTGTTAATTACTGGGACAACAATGTTTGCGGGGCAAAAGTATACATCCTTCTCCAGAAATTGGTACAAAGCCACTGAAAGTCCCCTTAGATCCCACAGACTAGTCAGCAACAGCTCTGGTTTTCTATTCGCTAGGGTTTTCCTTCTGGGCATCCTACAGCTCGTAAGGCACACGGCTTAGTCCTGCTCTTCTAACAAGCCTTTCCGCCGGGTCTTGGGGTCAGAGTGTTCCCATAATACAATAAGCACTGTATGGATCTCATAAGCTCCAAGGCACAGTATGTTATGTGTTTGGAATTCCTTGTATGCTTTTATACTTTGTTCTACATATTGTAATTTTTATATGCATTACCACATTGATCCTCGGAAAATTAATTAAAAAAAAAATATAATCAAAAGCAAACACATATTTTAAAAGCCTGCCAGCGGCAAATCATGTTCTGTGAGACTGCACTTTGTAACTGACAAAGAGACCAAACCACCAGACCGTGGCAGCGATCCAGTGGGGTGGATTTACCAGGCTTGGGAGGGGACAGGATCCAAGGGGGGCTGTAGTCCCGACCCCCGACACCCCCCCCCCCCCCCCGAAGTCCCTCGTTAGGGCAGCTGATGCTGATGCTGCAGAAGCATTGGACCCATGACAGAGGAGCAGAAATGCAATCACACAGCCAACCCCCACCACCATACCCAAAGGTATCATATCCAAAATGGGTCTGTGCATCCCAGCGCAGCATCCAGATGCAATGATGTCCAGCTGCTGGTGCCAATACGACCACCAGAGCTTCCCTGGAGAGCTGGAGCATCTCAGCCTTCACCGCCTCTTCTTCACTCTTGGCTAAGACCCAGGATTGGTGCATTTGGCAGGGCTGAACATGTGTGAAGTCATGGCTTTGCAAGGTCAGGGGTATGGCTTCCAATGCCCACATCCTCTTCCCGTCAGCTCCCCTTCCCATGCCATGTGTCCTGATGTTTCATCTTAGGAATGACATTCATGCAGCCAGGCCCAAACCTCCAAACCTCCACCCTACCTACCGCTCCATCGGTATTTTCTCATTTCCAAAGCCACCTATCTACGCTCTTGGCCCCTCCCTGCCCCAGTTCATGCCAGAGAGCATCTTTCTTCTCTCCGCTCTGGCACCCTTCCTTGTCCTTTCTACAAAGGCTTGAGAAGCCGAGCTGTGTAACACTGCCTTTAACGCCAAGGTGCACGTGGGGTACATCCAAACCAGCACAATGGCTGAGACTATTCTTCTGAAGAATCACTGCTGCTCTCAGCCTGACCGTGTAACGAGACCTTCCCATGCAGGAGCAGGCTGCTACACTGCGAGTGCCAGTATCCATGTCCACCTGGACACCACCAGCTGCCCCAGAGACAGTGGCCCCTTCCAACCCAAGCCATTCCATGATCCCATGATTCCACGATCACGACAATTAGGCAAGGACAGGTTATTAACCTATTTTCCACACCGATATCCCTCCGCAGCAAGCTCCATAGGATTACATGTTATACAAAAGGCACACAGTATTATTTCCACCTGCATTCCTGTTGGATTTACCTGGTGTCCCCTTTCTCTTTACATACAGAGGTGACCCACAGACCTACAGCTGGACGTGAACCGCAAACAGGTGTCACCTACACCCCAGGTTTCAGGAATCAGTACGCCCTTTGATGCCAAGCTGCTGGGACAAGGATTTAACAACAAAATACAGAACATGTTAGGGAGCCTCCTCCACTTTAGGGACCAAGCACGGAGTGGATTTTGATTCCTTCTATAGGAAGGAGTCCCTAGGACAGAGCAAAAACGATGCTGGTGCTTGGGCCAGGGGTTAATGGGGTGTACTGGAGCTAGGAGCACAACACAGACAATTCCGCAGCTGCTCCAGCCCTTCAGGATGGTACACAGCAGCCTTTCCAAGGTCTCTCCAGCCCTCAGTGTAGCCCCTGAGACCAACACCAATAAAAACTACTTCCACTTTCTTCTGATGGCCACAGACTCAGAAGGCTGAGCCTCCTTGTTAGTACTCACGTAGGATGCATTAGCCAGAAGCCATGAAGGGGGACTCTGAAGTCCCCCTCCCACTGCACCTGAGCTCTAGGCAATACCATTTCATTACCTTTTCTCTTGTATTTAAGAGAAGCGGCAAAAATCCTCATAAACTTCAGCTAGAAAAACTTTGTAATGGGGAAAATCAGAGATATTTTTGCAAGAAGCAGATGAGTGTAAAAAAAAAAGGGGGGGGGGAGGGGAGAAGAAAAAAAAAGAGGGTTTTGCCAAGACAGAAAGAGCTGCTTTGGGGGAGATATTTTTCAGTCCATATATATGTTGCAGATGAACCACTTGGCATTTTGGGCCTTTCAGCTGGCTCATTTCCCAATGCTGCGGCAGCCACAAGAGCCTGTGAACGTTACCCAGCAATCTCCCGCCCGCGCCGGGAAAGACTGACTCAAGCTGACCAGCTTCATGAATGTCTCCGCTTGTTCAGGTCCCTGCGGAGGCCCACCGCGCTGCTGAGAAGTGCCGTTATTAAACAACCCCATCCCGACTGGATCTGGAAATTCACTTGGATGTGTTGTTTTGGTACACAGGACCCAAACGAGCGGACAATGACGGGGGCGGGGGACGCGCACACCAGCTGGCCCCACCGGTAGGCAGAAACACGGTTCTCAATGGATATTTCATCTGTTTGCTGTTGAAATATCCAGGATCACAAACTGCATGGCACAGAACGACTGTGCCAGGACCACGGAGCACCACAGGCTGGAAGAAGGGGAAGTGCAAATGAGGGTGACAACATCAAAACCAGCTCTCCAAAGGCTGCGCTCCCCTTTCATTAGCGTCCAAGAATAAATGTGTTTCGACCAAATCAAACCACCACTGCCATTGTCCCTACCAAGCAAACTGGACTGGAGCTGCAGCAGAGCTTCTTTTAGAAATCCAGGTTTTGACCACTAATGCATTTTATGGGTCCCTCTTGATCACAACTGGAAAAATTATGGCATCAGAGATCCAGAAATAACAGACCTTGACCCTGGCTGACAGCATCCAGTCCACCTGCCTTTTCCAAGGGCTGAGCATCCTGACCAGGAGCGCGCTCTTTGAGTGGGGGATAAAGGACCTCTACATCCCACATCGCTACGGGACGCAAAGGGGATTAGAGCCTGTAGGGCCACTTCAAAACAACTCTTGCTCCTTCCCAGGTCCGTAGTGAAAACCTGCTCTTCTAAGGCCAGGGGACAGGGAGGAGGAACAAGGCTGTTGCTGGACTCTGGGGGATTTCTGCAGGACACAGGGGCATTCCACAAAACAGAGGAGGCTGGATGGGATGGACCACGGGCTCCAGCATGCTCCACGCCCTGGCTCTGTGGGATGCGAAGGGCAATCAAACCCACCTCCATCCTTAGTCTCTTCTGGATGGCGAATGCATTTCGCATTAGCTAATAAATTGCTACATCTTATGTTTCTTAGCCTGCTGGAATGATGAATATTTTGGAATGTATTTTGAATGGTTCTCTGCCAGAGTCAAACAATCATCTAGAGATTTTAAATCAAAAGGCTGAAAAATGGAAACCTCTATTTCCACAAAGTTCACTGCAGTCTGAAAAGCACAATTCCCAGCAGAGGAGGCAGAATAATGATTGTCAGGGCTCCTGCAAATTGGGGCAAACGAGGGGATATGTTGGAAACTACAATCCCTAATACAAAGTAATCTTTGCCTCCAGGTGATGAGTATTTTATAGGATATCTGCTTATTGCTGCCCTTAATCTGGGTGAAATGTCACATACTCTAACCTAGAGGATCAGACAATTGAGGTGACCTGTACGGAGACACAGGGTATCTCAGCCACAAAACACTGCTTTTGGTTTGGTGCAGGGCGAGCAGACAAATGCTGCCCTTCTAGCACAATTTAACAGAATTTAAGCCTTTTTAAAGGCTTGAGCTAACGAATCACATCCATTGCCAGACTAGCCACATCCTCACCTAAGAGAGGAGCATCCCAAAGCCAGCAAAAGAACCGATGGCTCACCCAGGGTAGCACAGGTGGAGAAAGACGACTAATGCACCCGTGCTGTGCCCCGTTGTCCCCCTGCTCCATGCGCTGCATCCCGCCAGCTGCAGGAGCCCACAACAGTTCACGTACATCATCAGTCACCAGGCAACGAGGGCTGAGCAAGCTCCGCACAAACCCAACGCTCAGATGGAAAGTCTCCATCGATACAGGAGACCATAAGTGGTCTGGTCTCATCGGAGCAGCCGCAGATGGAGCGGGTCCAAGAAATAAGCTTCTTTCTCCCCCGTGGAGATGGGCTGTCTAGACACATTGGCAAAGCCGTGCTGCCGAGTTTGTAGTGCTGCATCCTTCTTGTATACAGCCTGTCAAATACAGCAAATTCCTGTCCCCTGGCCTGTTAGCATGGGCATTTTTTCAAACTTCCTAGTGTCAGTCATGTCCAGAAATGCCAATTACATTTAATGAGAAATTTTCAAACAGATTTTTTTTCCTCCCCCTAGGAAAACATTTTTTTTTTATCAACCCTCTGGCAAAATAACTTGCTGGTTATTTCATTATGTATATTTTTACTAACAATTAAAGTAAAAATAAGTCAAGTACAAAGTATTTGTAAGCCAAGAAACACTAATATGTGAATATGAATTGCAATGGAAACCTGAAAAAAACACGTTCTCCAAATAATTAAAAACACCCTGTTCAACAAAACCTATGGGAGTTAGGTGATGTTTTGCACTAGGAAAACAATGAGGTCTGAGAATATTTAGAGAGAACATGCCTAGCCCCAGGGCCACTTTCAACGCAATATGTAAGTGTAGGTTTAAAACCATCCAGATCAAAGCCTTCCTGAAATAAGTAAATCACCTTCCACCAGATTCCAGATTACAGGGGTGATCAGTGTATAGTGTCCAGATCTCTCCACCATCGGAGGTCCTTAAAACGAGCTACAGGAACACGTGTCAGGGCTGGAGTAGGTCAAACAGCATGTGCAAATTCAGTGTTGCCCTGGGGTAGAGGTGGACTGATGACTCAGCTTCACCAGTTCTCTGCCAGATGTGCATCCCTGGAGCCTGCACCACGCTCCCAGCTCTCGTTGAAGCTGTGTTTGGCGGAAGAGCTTTGGGAGATGGCAACAAAACCTGCAAAAAAGCAAAGCTGGGGACAGCAGACAGAGGAGCAGGGTGGGATCTGGCAACCAGGGAAACTCGCTGGCTCCAGCTTTCTCAAGGACTGTGGGCAAGCCAGCCCGCTCCTCTGTGCCTCCGTTTCCTCCCCTGCTTCGCCTGGCCTGTCTCTTTAGACATCCCGCTCTTGGAGGACACGCTGTGCCACGCTGTCATAACACATCTAGTAGTCCTGTACTTACAGGAGTGCAGACAAAAAGCAAATAATTTCAAAATAAATCAGAAATGGCATGCATTCGCATTACAATCATGCCATCCATGCTGTTGAGTCTCACAGCATGGAGAATAAATTAACTGCAAGTAATTAAAACACTTTCAGTGTATGGTATGAAGGTACACAGCAGCTATTTCATTTCAGCTGCATATGCAAATGCTAGCTGGTGTATTTGTGAGTACTGCAGACCGCATTACTTAGCCATGGTCAGTGCCAGCAGCAATGTGAGGCTCCACATCGATGCTGCCTCTGCTTTTAACCCTTTGCAGAAAACCTGTCAGTTTTGATTCATAAATGAAGGCAGATGGACCTATTTCAGATTTGCGGTGCTCCAAAGAAAGGTTTAACGGTGCCCCAGCAGCTGACGGGCACCACCACATCCCTGTGGGCACCTCCCCAGGCCGATGAGGCACACTGCTCCTGAAGCTCAGGCTCGATTCCCTCTGGGTCAGCCACAGCATCGCCCGCATAGGGCCTCAGGTCACCCCACTGCTGCAGCTCCCCCAGCCTCACCAACCTACTGAACCATCATCCCGAGGCCTGGATGTCTGCATTGATTTAGACAGAAGCAACCATGGGATGAGCTTTTCCAGAAGCTCCACCAACAGCATCCTGTCAGGGGGCTTCTGAAATCATCTTGTCCCTAGGAAAGAAAGCTCAGCTGGTCCTGGCTGCTCACAGAAACCTTGAGCGCCTTCAGCTTCACTTTGGAACCTCCACCAACCTCTACAGTCACAGAAGTGAGTGTGCAAGTGACTCCCTGTCAGAGGTGGCTTCCTCCCTCCTCTTCTCGTGCAGCTCTCCCTACATCTCCCAGAAGGGGGTACCAGGAATGGCCACCACGGCTCAGGCCAAACGCCCTCTCCTGCCAGCCCCAGGGCCCAGGCATGTCTTGGAAGTGCTGGCAGCAATGCCGAGCTGGGACTGGCGAGCAGCTGTGAGCAGCCAGCCACGAAGCTCCTGGCCACGGGCCACTGCTAGCCCACATCCCTGCAGGCACAGCCTCCAACCAGCCCTGCATCCCAGCCCACTCGCACCAGCTCTCCAGGCTCTCCCTCAGTCACAGAACTGGAATTCAAATGAAAAGACTGAAATCCCAGCATGGGAATCCAGTGTCCTAATATGCCAACAACTGTACCTGCAGCCTGGACAGAGCCTGGATTTTCTGAGACAGGTCAGCTGGGAATACCCTTCAATCCTTGGCACAAGGGACACTACGGGGTGGTGCTGGGTGGACCCAAACATCCCCCCTGCAGGTCCTGGAACACGCAAATTGCTACGCAAAGACCACTGCCATGCAACATGGTGTAACAAAGATCAGAGCACCCAAAGAGCCCTGAACCACCTTGGAGAGAACTAAAGCAGAACGGTCTGGTCCTGAAATAGGTCCTCTTTTTCTTTTAAGCACAGCTCATTAAATGTTTGCTGGAAAAACAGAAAAGCATTTTCCACTGAGAAGAGGACATCCAAGAAAAGCCCTTTCGGACATAAATTGGCAAGAGACTCCCAAGCATTTATCTTCAGCATAGAATGTGCTCTGTCAGGAGGGCTGTAACTAACAATACGCTGAAAAACATGCCACAGACTTCCACTGTATTTTATTTGGCGCTAAGGGGTTATTCCTCTGCACAAAGTATTTGCAACTGGCATTGGTTAAACAAGAAATTACAACCTTCAAAAGATCTATTTAGCGTCAACTGCAGAAAGTACGGAATTTGCCATCGGCTTCGATGACAACAGATTATGCCCCACGAAACGCTGCAAACACGCTCGGCTACGACGCTCGGTGCGAGCTGCCAGTTTGGCAGGGGGGCTGGGGACCCGGTGCTGCCTGCCCCTTGCCGGGGGGGCCACTGCCAGGGCTGGGGCTGGTGATGCTCCTCTCCCCATCCCTCCGGCTCACATGCCTGCCAAGCTCAGCAACAGGGCTCGGGACGCAGCAAGCTGGTTTCTGCAAGGGCCTTGCGGAGCTGACGGGCGGCCAGCAGAGCCGGGCTTGCGCTGGCTCTAGCCAGGCTGCGAAGAACCTCTGTGCCACGCAGAGCATCTTGTTCCATTTGGAGCAAGACACCCCAAACTCGCTAGCCCCACAGCTGATTAGTACTCATGAGGAATAAGAGGGAAGCGCCCCATTCCTCCGGGCTTGATGTTCAGCCGGGACAGACTGAATTCAACAGCGCGGAAAGGTCAGGAGGGCACAGAGCCCAACGGGTCACCCAGCGCCTCTCCCGATGTGGCCATTTGGGAGCTGCATCCCCTCCTGCTCCTGCGCAGCTCAGCTGTGTGCCAGGACAAGAGACAGCTGCACTGCCCCGTCCTGCGGGATTATTCCCTCCCCCCCGAGCGGAGGAAAGAGCTCTGCCAGCAAACTCCCCAGGCCCTCAAACCTCTTTCCAGGCTGGCTTGCTGAGCGCTCCAGAAGAGAAAACCCCAGAGCCGGGAAACCTTCCTGGTGTTTCCCCAGGACGAGCGCTGTGTTCACACCGGAGCGCACGGGGAGTGCGTACGCGTGGGCATGGCACAGACCATCGCTCAGCTGCCGGCGCCATGCACCGGGCAGTGCTATCTTGGGTTAACCTGGAAAAAGCGACAGAGGTTCTTGGTCCAGAAACAAGCTCCACCTGGGCGGTGAGAGCGGGCTCTGAGACGCCAGCCTGAGCCATGTTTTCCTGTGGCAAAGCCAGAGCCCGCACAGTGAGCTGTAAAACGCTCCCATCCCCATGCTCCGCAAGAACCTGACTGCTTCATTCCCCAGCCTGAGTCTGAGCCACACACTACAAAGACAGGGGGCGACTGGGAAAAGACCCTTCCTTTCCCTTGCCCTGGCAGGCTATTTAACCACCGGCAGAACTCACAGCAACAACAAGGAAAAGGGGGAAAAAGAGGCTCTTTGCACATGGCTGCAGCCCGCTGCGGTGCCCTGTGTTAGCACGATGTGCCCCAGCCCCTGTAAAACCCATGTGCCATCTGCAGACTCTGAGTTAACCCCTGCTCCTGCAAGCCGAGGAATTGTCACTTGGCTTGAAATTAAGCGTGTCTGTGAGTCTTTGCCAGGCTCAGGGAGAGAGGATAGCTTTGCCTCGGCTGTGCCACCCAGCGTTGCTCACGCACAGCAGGAGCAGCCAACACGGGACCAACCTACGTGTTCACAGACCGTAAGTCGGAGCCTCCGAGAATCGCACAACTGCCTCTGTAGGAGACTGGCATCCAGACAGGCTCTGCACAGACTGTGCCTCCTCTCAGTGCACCCTCTGCTTTTTTTTTAACCTCAAAGCTGGACAAGTCTCATCCTTCTGACTCTCACACACTGGCAGAGATGTACTTTTTTTAACCCAGGCTTTCACACGAGCCCAGAATCTGGAGCTTAACAAAAAATAAAAAAAATTAAAAAAAGAATGAAGAGCCACAGTCCTTCAAGGAGTCACAGCAATGCAGGGACTGGACTTTGGTCCCACTGTACCGGCCGAGCATATTCATGTGGTAAGCGACAGTCCTGCCATAAAGGCTTCGGGCACTCTGTTAGGGAGCCAGGCAAGAGCTGGCCTCCTGGTTGTAATGGTCTATCGTTAGCCAGCTGGCCCCGTCTTAAAAGCTGAAGTGTGACAGCTACAGCCATCTGCAGAGCCCTTTGATGCTGAAGCCACTTGCAGTCCAGCGCCTAACTACAGGCTGCAATGCCCAGCTTGAGGCAACAGCCCAGGAAAACCTCGGCCATTTCCCGCTCCAGAAATCAGACGGCATTTTCGACAGGGCAGACCCTGGAGTCCTCGCCTAGCTTTTTGTCAGGGGAAAAAAGGCCTTGTAAATTTACTCTCCTCTCCACAGGGAGACCAAGCCAACATTGTCAAATGACTGTATCAGAATCATGGTTTATTTCCCAACATCTGACGGGAAGCAGCATATCAAACCACATGTCATCTGCTGCCGCAGGCTCCTTCCCGAACAAGCCCCTGCCGAATTCACAGCGGACGCAGGGACTGCTCCCAGCTCTTACTCTGCAGATAGTTTAAGTGCCCCTGATGCATAGAGACACTTCACTGCATCGAAAGCAAGAGGAAGAATAACCCAAGTCTTCACATAAAGTAAACCCAAGTAATATTTTGACGAAGTCTGTTCTCAGCATTAGAAGGAGGATTGCCGCGGCTGGAAATGAAAAGCTCCTTTTAAGCTGGAGAATTCATCCCCAGTGAAGGACGGATGAGTTACTAAAACAAATACTATACGTCATCCTGACTAACAGCACTCTGATCTTCCCTTACACAAACAGGGGAGGCAAAAGCACTCCTGATGATTATCATTCACGCACAGATGACTTCAAGTCCTCTTGCTCGCTGAGCCCAGGCTGTGGTACGACACACAGGTTTCTTCCACAAGCCTCTACTGTTGCTCAGGCATTTGTTTTGCAGTTGCTCTGGCAGTTTTATTGGATCTATCACCAGGGCACAGAGGTAGTAAAATACTAAAGTTCTTACCCCTGGGCACAGGCAGTATCTTTCTGGTTACCTGCCAAGCCTATGGCCAAGGTCAAGAGTCCCATCCTTGGCGCCTGCCTTGGGAGACCTGCTGCTGCACTCACCCAGAGCCATGTCCAGAGAGATGAGTGCCCACATCCACCCCAACCGCATGCCTGCCTTGTAGCTCTACCAGCACTGGCTGAAACAAGCCAGGCTGCCCCAAAATTCCTGCAGCTGCCCAGGATGCTCTGGGGTACCCTCTCCCACCTGGCAGCCCCTGGTACATGAGCATCAGCCTTTCCAGTTTTCAGGTAGAGCCTGTATCCAATAACTCCCCATGCCTCCGGTTTTCACACAGAAAGGGCTTTGACTTCTCTCAAATCATTAGTGAAAATGAGCCTGGGAAATGTCAAGGCTTGGAACGCAGCATTTTAAGAAATTACTACTGATAGTAACCAAAGGGGTGATACCTCCGGTGTTTGCTAGAGCAGAGAGTACATTTGCATGGCAGAGATACTGCTCCCGAGCTATGAGGTCTCCCGCTGTGGGTCTTGCCTTTCAACTGTCAAATAAAAAAATAGTGGGAAAGTTTGTTGGAAAACCCCACTGAAGATTTCTTACCCTCTCTGGGCTTTCCCTCCTCCTTGCTCCCTGGGCCGGCTGAGTTCAAGGCAGGCTGTGTCTTGCCCAGAGCATGGTGTGCCACGTTGGAGTGAAGCAAGTCAAAGACAGGCCTTGGCCCTTTGAAGCAGCCACAACAGAGAGGACATCCTCTCCCCAGGGACATGCCGCACGGGCCGGCCCAGCCATCGGCAGAGCAAAGCCAACGTGCAACGTGTGGCAGGAGAGAGGCAGCAACAGCGGAGAAGCCGTGGGACAGAGCTCGCACCAGCCTCCCGCAGGAGCCAGGCACCCGGAGAGGAGACTGTATCCTTGGGTGTGCTGCTCTGGGCACCAAACCCCTTGGAAGTGCCTTCCAAAAGGGCAGCCCAGCTTCCCCAGCTGGTTTCAACTGGCTTTCCGGAGAAATCACTCACAACGCATCACACTCTTCACCTCTGATCCTCCTGGCAGTTTCTGAGTTGCTGGCCAATTTTCACCACAATGTCAACAGGAACTGTGAAGATAATTCAACCCCTACAATTTTCTTGAAAACCTGGTGGCTCAGTAAAAGGAGAAGCATTACTAATGCCAGCAGCAAGAGCCCAACAGCTGGGCAAGCCCAGGCTCTCACAGGGTACCTGAGAACCCAGACCAGAGCACGTCGCTGACCGAGTGCAGGGATGTGCCAGCAGAGCGCAGCCCCGCTTGCTCCATGGCTGTCCCAACCCGGAGGCGCACAGCGGCAGGAGCATCACTGCCAGCGGCTGCCCCCTTCGCATCACAACCCCCATCTTCTTTGCTGAGCCAGAGCAGGGCTCAGACCGGGCAGCCCGAGCCCCAGGTTTCGGTACGGCTGTGCCAGTCTTTTTAACTATTAAACTAGGAGAAAGCAGAGATCGAGGCGATGGGGAGTGCAGCACCCACTGCACCCGTGCCCTGCCCAGGGAGGGCGAGTCACCCGTGCTCCTGCAGGACCCGACCACCCCACATGGTCCACCTGTGTGTCTCCCTCCAACTTCCCGCTACCAGAGACCCTTCTGTGGGCTCGGACCAGTAGATGGCACCAGAATAACAGCAAAGCCCCTCTGTTCTGCCCCCCCAGCACCTCCCCACAGCCTCCGGAATCCTCCCACAGCATCACCTCGCCAACACAGCCGGGCACGGCCACTGGCAGCAACTGACGGCTTTCGGCTCTCTACTTTATAAGCCTGTTTGGAGCTGATCTCTAATAGGACTTAAAGAAGTTTTAGCAAACAAATTCGGGAGAAGGGAAAAAAGGGAAAAAAAAAAAAGTCCAAGTGCTTTCTTTCCATTTTTGAGGCTTATAAAATCATCCCCATCCGCCCCAACATAGATGCTGCTTTTAAATGAAAAACAGAATAAAAGTATTTACTCAAAGCATCTGCTTTCTCCATAATTACTTTATTTTGGAGGAGGTTTCCCCCCTCCAGCTGGAACTGACAGAAATTTCCTGCCTGCTGCAGCTGAACAGAATCTGCATTTCTCAGTGTAGAAGCGATCCACCCCAGAAGTGCCTGGCTACATTTTCAGGTAGGAAGGTGCCCTCCTCTTCGCCCGTTGTGACTGTCAACATTGTTAAAGGGAAGTCTAGTACAACTTCCCAAGCAGCTTCTGCTGCTACCTAATGACAACATCCTTGACCCTGGTGGGTTGAGCATCCTCCCAACTCTCTCAGAGGGTAGGCTTGGCTCAGGGTGGGCATTCCCCCCAGGAGGTACCTGCTTCCCTCTTCCACACTGGGCATGCAAGAATTTTTCTCCTTACGGAGAAGCTGCCCTAAAGCAGGATTAACAGCCAGGGCACAGCCTGCAGCACAATCCAGCCACATCATGGCCAGTTTAGGACCCTACTCGCATGCGTGCCTCCTGACTCGCAGTACCTCCTGACTGTGGCAGCAGATAGATGCATTTTCCAAAGAACCTGGGCGAAGATGATGGTGGTCTCTAGGGATGCTCTCTGCAGCACAGACAGGACTCCCCCAGTCCCTGGCTTGGCTGCAAAGTACAATGAGACGTACCCAAGCACTGCACAGTGACACCAAATGCCCCAGAGCCATGGCCACAGCACTGCCTGAGGGAGGCTTAACGTGCTCATGGAGACGCCAGGCTTTTTTCAGAAGCTTGAATCCTGCCTGGAGCCAATCCGGGATAAATTCAGAGACCTTCTGACTTTTCACACCCAGACTGAGTTTTTGAACATGGTTCAGCTGAACAAAGTTTTAAGAAGAATTTGATTATTTTGATCTTTCCCCCCCATCCCCATTATTAATCATACAGAAGGAAAGCGCAATTCCTCCATACCAAACCATTTGCCAAACCGTTTCTCGGCACATTTTTTACTTAATGTCCCTTCTAGGAACAAAGCTCATTTGGAAACCTCCGCACCTCCATCCTTCTTGGCCAACAGCGTATTCATGAGCACATGGCCGCAAGCACGGAGCATTGGTGCTGGGAAATGCCCAGCCTGGCAGGGTGGAGAAAGGCTCCCGTCCCGGCAGACTCGATGGCACAGCAGAGGACCAGCCACGAGGGTTCTGTGCTATGAATGCTCCCTAGGGAGCAGCCTTTCCACAGCCCTCTGGGAACTCCTGGTTCAGTGGGTTCCTCCCCAGCTAGTGGCAAGTGAGCGCAAAATGGAGTGGTGGATGCAGGCGGTGAATGATGGCTCCGATCATCGCAGCCCTGCAAACCCTTCTGCTCCCTTGGTGCCAGCCCTGCCGCCTCTGACCTTCCCAGGGAGCCCATCCTACCGATTTGGAGCCCCTTTGTCCTGCAAGGATGCCAAGCATGGTTATCCCTCTCCCCACCACTGATAAGATTTGCAGCTCTCCCTGTCTTCCTCATCTCACTCAAAGCCAACAGGGTTGCGACTGCAAAAGACACCGTTCACATGGAATGTCAACCTGGCCAGAAATACCAGAAATCTCATGCAACAGCCTGTTTTCTTCAGAGCCACAGTGAACTCCGGAGAGGTCCCAAAATACAAGAGCAAGTTGCGCTGTTTCAGTGTCTGACATTCACCCTTTGTAGCTCTGCAGAGGCTTTCCTATCTCTGCTGTTCCTAAACAGCAGGATTTTGAAGAGGGGATTGTCCTATAAACGAGCATGGCAGCTGGTTCACATAAGAAGGGCCTGAGTTATGATCAGAGATGAGGACATTGCTTTTCTTTTGTGTTTCTCACTATGTTTTGGTTCAAACCTGTAAACAGACTCGCACCGAGTGGATCTGCATTCTCCATCTGGTCCTGTGATCCAATTTCCTGGCAGGAATATTCCTGACATCGAATGGCGGAGGAATGCTGCAGCGTGTCCATCCATCCCACAGCCAGAGCCCAGCTCATCAGTTTGCCGGTTTCTGTGCAAGACCTAGCCACAGCGTTTCACCCAGTTACCCCGCCAGTGAGACCAATAACTCACAGCTGACAAAAGCAGCTCTTTCAAAAGGGCTTCCAGACATTCATGGATGGAGAAGCCAATGCTCTCCTCCAGAGTTATTTCTAGAGATTACATAGCATCTCACAGTTAAAAAATGCATGGTTTTTACCTCCTTTGAATGCATGCCTGGCTCTTGCTCCCAGCCACTGGCTCTCATTTTACCTTTCTCTGATGGATTAAAGAGGTGATGGTGGGGGGGAGACCTCTTTCTAGAGCGTCATGGAAATAGGGATTCAAATCCATCATTGCAAATGTCTGGAAGGACTCTCAGCACTGCCTGGCCAGAGAAGGGCAGTGATAAGTCACACGAGCAAAAATGCTCCCAGTTGGGGACTGGGGAAGCACAGCTGAGAGCAAAGCCCTTCTGAGGATGCCTGGAGAGCAGCACCGTGGGTGCAGCGATTGGGGCCAGGGAATAGAGAGCCTGGCACCACCGGTGAGAAAATCAGGATTCAGCACCCAGCTCTGCACAGAGTGCTTCGACCCTCTGAGAACAAGGTGCCTGCTTCACATGCTCACTGTAAGCTCCTCCAGACGTGGACTACCTCTGGCCAGAGGAGCACACAGCACTCGCAAAGGCAGACACGAACCTGCCCAGGCTGGTGAAGGGCAGCTGTCCAGGGCGGTTTTCTTGCTAATCACATACCAGTTTGTCTGTTCCATCACACCACCTACCTCCAGCCCACAATGACCAAGCCAAAAGGCACATCTAGAAAATCTGTTGCCTGGTTTCCCATCAGCGGGACACCTCCAGTAACCGTGCCCCTTCCCCATCCACGCCTTCCCTCAGCTGGATGGGTCCCTCCTGCTCCACAGGCACCCCAGCTGAATATAGCACAACAACCTGCTTCGAAAGCAGGGGAAAATTGGAGGCAGCACCATTGTGCTGGCCAGGACAGATGGAACGCAGAGTTAAGCACACAGGCACATTCCCACTAAAGTCATGCAGCCACTGAAACTTGGGGGACCGACTCCCTTCCCAAGACAGGACGAGCTCTACACCGTTTATTCCTTCACATGTGTGTGTTCCATCAGATCTGTGCTTGGGGTCTTCACAGCAGCCTCACACCACCTCTTCCAGGGTTTCCCTATCCACACAACACATTTCCCTACTGCCCCACTTACATCTCCCTTGCTGCAACAGAAGTAGGTGGGCTTGGAGATCAATTTATGCTCTCCTCTTCTTCAGTTTAAGCACCTCTTCTTTCCTCCTAAACTGGATGCTCTCTTAGTTTAGCTAAACTAAAGCTCTCCTTGCTGCTTTTCTTCTTGGGACTTTTTCCGACCTGGTTCACATCTCACTCGACATGCAGTTTGCCAAATGGAGCCCAACTGGAGCCCTCTCCACGGCTGAGCACAATGAGAGGATGCTCCACAAACACGGCAGAACTACAGGAGATGCTGGGGGTAAAAAACATCTGTCTCTCCCCATAAAGATGCGGTGTTTTGCACTGAGCAGGAGAAACTGGTTCACGACCAGGCGAGCAGATTGGCAAGGGCACGGAGCCACAGCGCTCCAGCGTAGGCTCCTTACACCAAATCCATCCCCCTTTACAGCCAGCAGGTTGGCTCCTGTGCCACCCTCCTGTACAAGGCACCATGCAGAAACGCACTGGGCTGTGACGTGGAGGAGATCTGCTCTGTCAGCTCATCAGAGGAGCAAGAGCAGCCACTTCCCTCAGCAAGCCCAATCTCCCCACTGGGAATCACTGGTGGAGACAAGACGGATCCGTCTCATCGGATGCCCGTGACCAGACTTCGCACAGCACGTCCCGTGGGGGACCCGCTCTCCCACAGCTGGAGGGCTTGGCCGGTGGCAGGGCATTCAGAGGAAGGGTTCGCACCAAAATAGGTCATTAGCAAGCGACGTGGGGTTCTTCATTCTTCTCTGGGCCCCTCGTTTTCCTAACGGGAATGCCTCAGAAAACCCAGTGGGGGGGAGGAGGAATTTACAGTTCCCTTCCAAAAACCAGTCTTTGTTTGTTTGATCGTTTTTTTAAATGATCGAGTAACTTGTGAATACATTTTCTGATGATTCCCACATCCTCCCAGCTGGAGAACGGTTCATGAACAGACTCCAAACTCTGTAAATGAGCTTGTTAGTCATAAGTCTTCAAACAGGCTTGATAAACAACTTTCAGCCTGCAGGATATTCATCAACCATTCTGTCTGCCTAGTCTCCTGACACTAATTTATTATTTACAATGAGAGATCTCTCTTCTAAATCACAGGTGATTGTTTCTTTTTACTGATTAGCTGATTTTATTATATTTTTTTAAAGGAGAAACAATGAAAAATCACAAACAAGCAATGTGTTGCAAGCACTTATTCCTGAGCAGTTCCCCTAGTTTCCATGAGCCGTATCAGCAGTTGTCCAAATGAAACAAACTGTAAGTAAAGATCTTTTTGGCCAAACCTTCAAGACTAGGCTATAGCCAAGAAAAAGAGCACGACTGTCCCAACCAGCCACTGGGAATTTCACTGCCTGTCACCAAACACTCCAGGGACCTTCCAGCTGACCAGCACGTGCTGCTTTTTCCATCCTTGGGGTTTGTGAAGAGCTCAAGCCATCTCAAGACATTCAGGAGATCCAAGTCCACATGCAAAACTCTGCCACCAAAAACTGTTTCACCCCATGGAAGGGTTCATGCAGCAAACAAAACTTGCCCCAAGGGCAGGGGGTGCACTCAGGTGCACCTGAGAAGGTGGCTTTCCTGCAGGAACAAACTTGCTGGAAGTTGCTCTGGTTCATGGAAGGGGATCTCCTCAATGCTAATCAGTTAATTAACACGGGAGGTGGTCGATTCCAGAGAGAGAGGCAGAAGAAATAGCAGTTTGCTGGGGGTGGAAAAATCTTCCCTCACCGCTGTTCAAGCCAAGCTCTTACACAACACGCATCCAGCAGGTTTCAAAGCCCCTAATGAGGGGCCAGGATTGAAGCGAGTTACACAGGTCTGAAAACTGAGGCACGGCGAGGTGAACTTGGTCAAGTTATGGCAGCAAGCGTGCAGGAAAAAAACACAAACGACCTCAAGACTCTGTGGCCAAGGCACAAAGGCGTTTTGGAACAATAAAAGACAGGCTGGTCATCTTACTAAGCCACCTCACTGATGTTTGGAGGAATAAATGCCCTACTATTTCAGTTTAGATTTCGGGTGCACACCTGTTCTGGGCAGGCTGCTCCCAGCACCAGCAAACGCCGCTGCCCACAAACCCTGCCCGGCAGTACCGCCAAGCAAAGCAACCTGCACTGCCTGGGGAACACATGGAACAGACAAACGTCCCCCCCAGCAGGCTGCCTTGCCTGTGCACATAAAATCCAGACCTGTGTTTCCACCACCACCTTGGCTCCCACATCCCTGATCCATGGAGAGGTACAGACTCCCATCAGCACACAGAGTGAGGGCAGCAGGATGCACAGCTTGGCTCTGGACCGGTCTTGAAAGCTTTTTCCTCTCTCTCTCTCTCTCTCTGCGAAATCACCAATACATTTGCTCTGACAACCTCAGGCACTCAAGATTAGACAAGCTGTGCTACCAGCTCGTGTCTAGAGACAGGCTTCCCTGTGCCAAATGGGAGCAAATATGCTCAGGGAAGAGACACAGACTTGTCACCAGCTTTCTCCAGCACTGTCAGCACGGGAGTCATCCATCCCAAGCAGGAACTTGGTGCTGGATTCCCAAACCTCTGTTCTGTACCTTCCATCCTGGGGGAAATGAGATGCTGCGCAGGATGCAGAAGGATAACTGGTATGAAGTGTTACCAGCATTCCAAGCCACGGGGTGGGGAGAGAGCTCTGTAAAGCTTTATGGGAAACCAGCCCAGACTTCACAGGGACAGGAGCTGCCTGCAGAGCCACCGGCAAGGGCAGCCCTTTCTGCAGCACCAGGCCCAGAGCATTAACACTCTCTTTTCACTGTTACGGCTCAGGCACTTTTCCCTATTAAAGTCCAATCCATCCCCGCAGAGCCCTGACTCTGCTGAGCTGACGCAGAGAAGTGACGGCTCTTTGAAAGCTGCAAGCGTGATTTTTTTATTATTATTTATTATTTATTTTTTTGTTCCAAACGTGGGTCGTATTAGCAAAGCTTCCAAAAGGGAAGATAATTTCCAGAAGCACCGAGCAGGTCTTCGTGGCTTTGCCGGCACACCGGCTGCGTGTCAGCTCAACTCACCCATCGGTCCTGCGGTGGCCACCAACACAACAGTGCAAACAGCAGGCTGCTAAGGGTTCTGATGGGTTCACAACCCACCCAGCCTTGGCTGGTCCAGCACCTACACTGGCTACAAGAGAGGGCTGGAAGCTACTCAGACGCTGCCTTCTGCTACCACCCACCCTGCTCCATCACCTCCAGGCACTCTGCTTTGTTCCCAGTGCCCCTGGGACTGCTCGTCCCCTTCAGAGCTGGATGCCATTCTCCTCCAAGCCTGCCCACTGAGCAGCTGCTGCTGGCAGTTCTGTCCTGCCCCAGATGCATAGGGCCACGGATAACTCTGCTTCTCCTTTGGTCAAGGAAGCCACAGGAGAAGTTCATCCACTGGTGGGCTCAGAGCAGGAAGCAATGTCCCCAGGCTCCTGATGAATTCCAGCACTCGGTGCAAAAGCAGTTTTGCTGCCTTAGCAGCTCATCAAGACGTGGAGAGGGTCCCAGCCAGATACTGAGCGGCTCTTTGGATGTTTGCCCTGCCCAGCAGTCTTGCTGACTGGCTGGAGTTTCTCCTGTAGGAAACTTTCTCTAGCCAGAAATGGGGGAAAATTTGGGTGGAATATGAACTGGATGCTGTCATAGGATGTAGTGACTTGTTAAAAGCACAGCTGGCTCCCCTCACCTCTCTTCTAACCTTCCCTTCCAGGAACACAAGGCACCAGGACGTCCCAGGCTGCCACCCCAAGGCAAATGTTCACTTCATATGGGCACGGCACATCCAGACCGTCTGAGACAGTGCTTTAAACACTGGCATAACCTTTTCTCGGCCTCTGGAGGTGAGAGAGGAGGCCAGAAAGCTATGTAAGCTGAAATAGATGCTCACTGGCTTGCTCATCAGGCCTCTCTTCCCAGCCTCATCCTTGCAGATGCCAGGCTTTCCATTGCAGGAGGTGGCCCTCAACCCTCAGCTTCAGCACCACTGCTCCCTTCCCAACAGCATCCTCCAGGTGTTAGATCTCATTCGAAAGTAACTTTGCTCAGAATTATGCCACCATAGCCCCAGCAGACATGCAGCGCATCTCTGCTGAGCTCCCATCCCTGCCTCACAGTGTCATCTAAGGCTACGTGGCAGAGACCAGTGGGCTCCAGCAGAAAAACGAAAGGAACTGGCAGGTGAGGTACATACCACACATGTACAGATACAATGCAGGAATGACAAACATGAGTCAGGCCAGAAAATCTAGGAGTAAGAACCGCAGGATTGCCCTGGAGGACCTTTGGACCCTGACTGCAAGAGCGCTGCAGTCACAACACAGGGTGACAAAGGACAAGTTCCTACCATAGGGCTGGTGGCACTCACATCCACACATCTGTGAGCTTCTACTGACACAGCCTATAGTGCAGTCTCCACAGAGATTCTCCAGCGGCTCGTACGAAGCTGATTTCATGCCGCATCTCCCCCTCAGAAAGGCACTGCTAGCATCCTTCTCCACACCTCCATAAAACCTGCAGGGATTTCACACCCCTTTGAGCCGTCTGCTCTCCCACCAGAGTAGCCACTGGGGTCAGAAGATTATTTCTCATGTGCAGTGACGACACAGCAGATTCTTCTTGGGGAAACCAGTCTGAAAAACCTACGCTCCGCGCTCCACCACCCGGGCACAAGTTGAAACCATTCTGCGCCCTGCACGTAAAGCGGAAAGGACAGTTCAAAACAAAGTCAGATCCAGCCCTGGACAACAGCTCCTCCGACTAGGCGGTGGTGATTCTCACTTCACATCTCCATAATCCGCCCCGAAATCCAAGCCTCCTTTAGGAAAGCCGAGTAGGGTGGGGAACCAGCAATGCAGTGATTCATCCTCCCCAGAAACAGAGGCCCAAGTCTGGAATATTGTGACACTTGGTAAATACTCGTGATGTACTTCATTATGCAAGAGAGGCCCAGCAGGAACACAGCTCCCTCAGGGCTACTTAATATGGGTTTCAAAAACGATTAAATATATCATAAACAACTTGCAACCAGGAATAAACACCTGTAATCCCAATCAAGCCGTTCTGGTGATGTCAAAAACCATGGAGGCGAACTTGGTTACCAAGGTAAAAAAAAAAAAAAAAGAATATATCCTCAAAGGAATTATGGTCCTGTAATTCTGTGTCTGCCTTGTCAAACACGCAACTCTCCCAGCCCCTCCTGCTTAAACTCTGCCCATGCTCCTGCTCTTTCTTTGCAGGCTTCCTAACATCACGTATTTTGATGCACGTCGCACCTCTGCTGAAAAGCAAAAGGATAGTGCCCCTGAATACAGGCAGCAGAACTGTTTCGTGCCCATGCAGAAATACTCCACCAGCCTGAAAAAAAAAAAAGATTTTGCATGACTCAAGGCTGCTGGTCAAGTCTTTAAACCCTCCGTTGAATTGCATGCCATGAGTCTTGTGAGTAAGGATTGCACAAATTAACCCTGAGATAATATTTTCCCATGCGATCACTGCTTTATACTTCATCAAAAAGATGGAAAATAGACTGGCTGGTAGTGGAAACTCGGTGCAGATGACAGAAAGCTGATGTTCATTAAAAGTGTTCTAGCAGTTTAGACCAAACCTTTAAGTTTTACGAGATATTTCAAAATCTAATTTTCATGGAAATGTTTTCATTACATTAAGGGGGGTGGGGAGTAAAAACCTTCAGAAAAATCTTTTTCAAATTAAAAAGTTGGAAGCTTTGTGTGGATGGATTGAAAACACAAATACCATCAGCAAATTACGAGACCATGAGAACCAGGAAGCAAAACTGATTACGATCAAAAAAGTGAAATTCACAAACAAATAAAAGTCTAGTTTTGCCCGTCAAAATGAGGGCAACATGGCCAGCACTCGCAAACTGAGTCAGCTCCCTCCTTCAAATTCACATGGCTATTTTTTTCTTTGTTAATAACAGTACATTGTCCATTTCTTGTTGGCTTTTTGGTGCCTTTTTCTTTTTTTTTTTTAAACACCAGGTTTTTGACAGAATCACGTTTCCATCTTTTGCCTACATTCAGCAGCTCTAGAGATTCATGTGAAAAACACAAAATGTTTTTCCACTTCAAACTGTAGGATACAGGGATGCACGGAAAATATCCAACACTGAGCTACTTGCTGGAATAACCATACACCAGCCAGCCTGAGAGTGAAACTAAATAGATACGCCCAAGGAAGATAAATGGAAAGAAATTAAACTTCTGACTGCTCTGTGTTAGTTGTTACTCAGCCTTTACTCAAGTGAACACTGATCACTCTTTCCTGCAAGAAGCCTCTAGGATACACGCAGTACAACCAACACACGTAAAGATTACTCCTGCAAGAAAAAGCAAGCTGTTGTATTTTTCACACAGGTAACACAAACAACAAGTGCCTTAAAAATAATACTGATCTGACCCTGACTTTTTCCACATCAGGTGTTGGAAGAGGAGAATTGCTTCTGGAAAGTCTTTCTGGGTAGCACCTTGTAAGGATGCTCGGCGCTGCCGGCTCACCTCTGTGTAACCTGTGGACCATCAGCAGCCAGCTGCTTCCTGCAGCCTCTCCCTTTGTCCATCAGCTATGCAGAATGAGAGAGAAAGAAAATAGCTGCTAGATTTAATCAATTTACCCTGCATTTCTCCCCCCCTCTTGCTATTCTTTGTACATCCCCGTCTACAGTCTCAGCATCTTCTGGGAATAAAGTGCTGTGTTTTACTAACAAAGGAGCCACTTAGTACTTGAAGATGAAGCAGAGATTTGCAAAGAAAACCTTCCAGCTGTCCCCGGGCTTCCTCTCACATTCACCCTCCACCCAACTCAGCAGCCCACCAAAATCACTTACTGCATTTCCAAGCAGCGGCAGAGCTTTTCCACCTCTTTTTAAGGCTTTTTTTTGGTGTGTGTGAAGGGTGGGGAGGCACAACACCACAGACAACCTCAGGATCAGCAAAAAGAGGAATAATTCAATATTTACATACACCCTTTCACTCCTGCAGCAACCTCATGCTGATTAAAAAGAGGCAATTAAGTATAAAGAACAGCCATGTGAGAGCAGACCAAAGGTCCTTCAGCTCAGGATCCTGTCTCGGACTGCCAGCAAGGGCAGAATCAGAGGGCAGAAGCCCAGGC
Source organism: Falco rusticolus (assembly GCF_015220075.1). Lineage (NCBI taxonomy): Eukaryota > Metazoa > Chordata > Aves > Falconiformes > Falconidae > Falco > Falco rusticolus. The sequence continues at coordinate 27,135,981 of NC_051197.1, forward strand.
AGCAATGGAGCTATCTCTGCCCCAGCTCATCTCTCCAAGTCCCGGCTCCCCGAGTCGGACGCTGCCACCGCTGCAGTGAAGAGCCACCCTCAGTCCTCCCTGAATTTGACTTGTCCTTTCCTGCAGTCGTTTCTATTTCTGCTCTTTGCAAAATCCTGCGGCAACAAGATCCATCACCAACTTGCCAGCTCAAAAAGCCCTTCCTGGTGCTCTCAACCCGCTGCCTGAGAAGAGGGGGCTGAAGCCAGGCACAGATGCTCTGCTTGACCCAGCCTGAGCAAAGAAACTCACCTTCGCCCGGCCGCCCCAGCAGGGTTCCTGCTTCCTTGGGAAGGAGCAGCATTGCTGAGGGGTCGCAACGCCCGCCGAGGCAGAAGAATTTGTGGGGGCTGCAGACAGCCTGTGCCCCAGCTTTAACCACGAACCAGCCCCGACAGCTCGGTGCAATCTGCCAGCCTGGGAGAGAAGCACAACCCCCAAACTGCCATTGCTTTTAGACTGAAGAGAAATTTAAGGACAGTAGTAACTCCAACTCGCAGAACTTATGCAGGTACTGGACCAAAGCGGGGTCATTCCTCAACAAAAGAAATCTCAGCATAACAATTTTTCTCTTGCTGCTCATTCTTTCTCTGCATCAATTTATGAGCCATTAACAGTGAGGCGCAAACAAACCAAACAAGAAAAGCAGAAGACAAAAATGCTATCTTAACAAAAAAAAAAAAAAAAAAAAAAAGGAAAGAAAGAAAAAAGCTAATAGCTTACCAGCTCTGGATTTGGAGAATTAACCCTGCTCAGAGCCACAAGCTCTGGGAACCCCACAGGCCACCACAGGTTTCTGCCACCCCCAAAGGGCACAGGAGCAACAGAGGCAGACTGCCTTTGGTGGGATGCTCAGGGGGTCCCCTCTGCTGAGCTGGGACCCGCATTTTCATCCCAGTTTTAATCTGAGTTAGTGAAAGCCCTCCTACCAAAGCAAGAGTTGATTGTATCTTAACAGGTGGTTTTGCAATGAGGAGGAACTCTGACTGCTAAGCCTTCCTGGCGAAGCGGCAGAGGCAGGGAGGTTTGCTGTGAATTGTATCAGCATTTAGGATATTGTTTTTCCGAGCTACAAGTTGAACTAAAGTCAGTGAGAGTGACAGCTTCACAGCACCACTGAAATATGCTGACAGTTTCCCCTGTAAATATTATAATCACAGATACTCCCAGGGATGTTGTTTTTTTTCTTTTTAATAAGAGAAACATTTTCTCCTGAACCTCTTTCAAATGAACTAGTGGTGAAATAGTTCCTTCAATCTCAAACTTCCAAATAAAACCTTTTGTAATTTCTGCGTCAAAACTTTTCCCCTTAATTTTGAATTACAAAACCAGCGCCAATAATTTGGCTTTTCGCTTAGTTTGGGACAGAAATCAGTGACAGACTAGCTGACTTTCCTCCTGGGTGGAGAAACATTTTCAGTATTCTTGACATATTCCGCGATTTCTCCAAACAGCTTTCACCTTCTCTCCCTTAGTAACGTGGAGAATAACAGAGCTCTGTGTTAGCTTTTCCACTGAACCAGCTCTCATTTTTCACCGAGAAAAGCTCCTACCTCTGTTGCCTGCCTAGCTCCAGCACCGTCCTCTTCCTGCATGGACTACAAAACACTTCACAAAACACATGCAATAGGTGGGGAAACTGAGGCACAGAGACTCATGGGATCTGCTAAAAGCATCAGTGAAACAACCAGAAAGCACAGATGACAGCTCTGCCCAACATACCAAGGAGAAATTATCCTCATTTGTTTTGTTTGGGGTTTTTGGTTTGTTTATTGGGGTTTTGTGTGTGTGTGTGTGTGCTTACTTTAGAATACTTTTAGAACTAATTCACTGCAACGGCATTAAAACTTCTACAGCATGCAGAGAACCTCTAAATTATCTGAAGCTGTAGTTTGGCCCCCGCTTGGCAATGCTGGCTGGGAAACACACCCTCCGACTGGGAGTTGTGGTCCTTTTCATGCTCAGAGAGCAGGGTGGCTATCGGGGAAACACAGCTCCTCTTTTCCAGGCTGACCAAGCTAGCTCCAGAGAGCTGGGCAGCTGGCAAGGGGCAACATCAGGAGTAAATGGGCTCCATGTAAGAGACAATAAACGAAACTGGGGAGGTAGATAGAAGGAAAAGAAAAAAGGACAACAACAACAAAAAGTTCTCTGGATAACTTCTTGGTTATTATTCTCGGGGACTCTCCAGCCGCAGCACTGCGGCACACGGAGCTGAATCGGGGGGAGCTGCAATCACTGCCTTCCCCGCTAAAATATACACTTTTCGAGGCAGAAATTGCATTTTTCCAGGTTCTGGGAGGGGAAATGTTCCGAAGCGCTGGGGGAGCGGCGCTCGCCCCGGCCCGGCCGCAACGAAGCCGTCCGGGACGGTCCCTCCCCGCCGGGCGAAAGCGTTTTGCCGGGGGGATGCTCGGGGATCCCACGGGCGGTGGTGCAAGAAGCGGCTCCTTTTTGGAAGCCTTCCCCGCATCTCCCAGACCGGTTTCCTTCGGGATATCGAGCAAGCCACGTCGGATAGGAGGGGAAGTTAAAAAAAAAAAGAAGAAAAAAAAAAAGAAAAAGGGGGTTGGAAGCGGCGAAAAGAAAAAGAAAAGCGAACGAAACTGTTTGCGGTTTTCGTTCGCGTTTCGTTTTTCTTTTCGCCGGCAGCCGCAGGGCACCCCCCCGGGCCGGGATTGAGGGGAGGGGGTCCCTCGGAAGCGGGCCCGTGTCCGCAGCCGCGGCCCCTGCCCACCCCACGGGAGACACAGCGGGGGCGGCCACAACGAAAATCGCGGGCAGCTCCTGCGGCCGGGGCTATCTTTTATTAAAAAACAACCACCAGAAAGCAGAGGGAACGTACGGGGGGGTCTGCTGGCCCTTGCACACCCGCCTCAGCCCGCTCCGCCGCGGTTCGCCCTGTCTGACAGCGCTGCTGTTGGAAAAGCGCAACCGGCGCTCGGAAAATGCCGCGCAACGTGCCGGCGCCCATCCCCGCAGTCGCGGGGCTGCTGTTTATCGGCTACTGGCGTTCCGCAGCGAGGACCCATTGGGACGGGCAGGCCAGAGGCTGCTCTGCGCCCTGCCCTGCCCGCCGGGCCAGGATCTGGCCCGCACCGGGAGAACCGGGGCTCGGGGAAGCTCCGTATCGGCACTCGGCGGCTCAACTTTGGAGCCGCGTACGCACCCTCGGGCTGTTTGCGAAAACGATGCTCCGGGGCGGGTCGTCGGACAATCGTCCCGTCCCCATCCAGACCCCCGAGCAGCTTCCCGGTGTCCCGCAAACCACGGCACCGGTCCCAGCCCCGACGGGCCAGAGGGACGGGCGGCCGCAGGGCGGCTCAGCCGCGCCGCGCCTTGTTCAACCAAGCCCCGTGCTTACCCCCCCCCCCCCCCCAACCCCGGCAGGCGATGGAAGAGGGGGCTTAGCCCGCGGGCCCGATCCTGCCCGCCCCGGCCCGCGACACTGTTCCCCGGCCCCCCCGAGGGCAGGCAGTGCGGGACCCGACGGGTGCGGCACGACGGCCAAAGGCAGCTCGTCGCTCCCCCTTTCCCGGGATGCGCTTTTGGGGGGTGTGTGGGGAGCAAACAAGCCTTTTCGCACGCCGCCGGGGGCCGGCCCCGCCAAGGGCAGGGGGGCCGCAGGCTGCCCGGCCGGCGGCTCCTCCGGTGGCTGCCCCCGGGAGCCCCCCTGCCACAGCAGCGCGGCGCACGGCAGCGGCTCCTCGCCCCCGGGAGGGATGGAAGGGGTGTGTGGGGGGTGTGTGTGGGGGCGCACTTACTGTCCTGCTGCGGGGTGTCGCTGCCGCTGGTCAAGCCGGGGGACTCCAACAAGCTCCGACCGGGCTCTCCGCCTCCCTCGTCCGCCTGGGCGGCCACCATGTCACCCGCCTCCTCCAGGTCCAGCAGGTGACTCACGGAGAAGTTCTTCTTGGCTTGTAAATTGTCCAGGCCGGCGGGGCCGTCGAGGCGGGCGGGCAGCAGGGCCTGCCTCTCCATGGCGTGGGCATAGCTGGACGCCATGGTGTCGAGCGGGGCTTTTCTGCCCTCGCCCCCCCCGGGCGCCCACCGCCCCCGCTCCCCCCCAGCCGCCGGCCCTTCGAGGGGGGGATGCGCAAGGACCGCAGGGGGGGGGGGGGGAACGGGACGGGACCCGACGGCGGCGGGAGGGGAAGCCCGAAGGGGAACGGTCAGAGCCGGGCTTAAAACATGCCGGAGGGGAGAGGAGGAGACGGCGGCCGGCTCGGGGCGCCGGGGCGGCGGCGCGGGGAGCTGCCGCCGGCCGGGAGGCGCAGGGTGGCTGTGGGGCCGCTGGGGCGGGTGCGCCCCGTCCCTCCGCCCCCGCTGCCGGCGGCTCCCTCCCTCCGCCGCTCTCCCCTCCCCTCCGCCCGCACTTCAAACGGCGGGGGCGGCTCCGGCCGCGCCGGGCACCCGGGGGAGGGCGGCCCGCGGGGCCCCGCCGGGACGTGGCACCGACGCGGCCCCCCCTGCCGCTACGCGCCCCCCCGGGACCGGGGTGGGCAGCGCCGGCCCCGCCGCGCTCGTTAGCTCCGCCGAGGGGAGCCCCCGGTTAGGGGGTGAGAGGGGCGCGAAGGGGGGTGGGGAGGGTCCCCCCCTTTCGTCACCCGGAGCTGCACCTGGAGGGGGGGGCGGGGGCGGCCCGGGGGAGCGCACCCGGGGCAGGGGAGAGGAGCGGGAGGAGAGAAATAGCGAAATGAGAAATGCAGATGAAAAAGCGACAAAGGGAAATGGAAAAGAGAGCGCGAACGGGAGAGGAAAGGAAGAAGAAAAATAGTGAAGAGAGGAAGAAAAAGCGCAACAGAGAACTGAGAAGACCGGCCGAAAGGAGAGCAAGAGAGAAGAAGGGAAAGGGGCAGGGGAGGGAAGGCCAGAAAGAGAAACAGCAATGAGAAAAGGCAGGAGGAGCAGGCACCCAGAGCTCCTCAGGCCAGCCAAGAAGTTCCAGCAGCTCGGCCCGGCACGGCCGGCCCCTCCGGCCGAGGGCAGGTGGGGGTGCAGGGGGTACCCCCGCATCCTGGCTGCAGCAGGGCCCGCAGGGCGGCAGGGCTGGTGGGCAGGGGCAGGGTCCTGCGGGCCAGGAATGGCCGCTGCTTCCCGGTGGCTGGAGCCTGGGCTCCAAGCTGCCACAGCCAGCCCAGAATTTCCATCCCCCCTGATCTGGGGAAAGAACATTTGATGCCATCAAAGGGCTCCAGATTGAAAACAGATGTGCTTCCCCGAGCCTCTCCATGCATTTAATTAAGGCACAGGCATGGAGGAGACATTTTCATCATTAGTTTGCTTTCAGGCCCCCCCCTCCCCGGGTCCCAGTTTACCCTTCGTAGTCTCCAAAGACCCAAAAGAGCATGGCAGGGCTGCGGGGCTCTGCTGTCGCTGGCTTGGGGGCAAGCAAAGCTGGTGGCCACAGGCTAGAAAAGCCAGAAAAAGCACCAGGACAAGGTTGCGTGTGTGTGTAGAGATACGTGGGTGTATATACACCCAAAACACCACGTGTGCATCCGTGTACGCGCTGGCGTAGCCCTTCTTCAGCATGTGAGGGAGCGTTTCTGTGCAATGTCCTGTGGTACATGCCCACATGTTGGATGGGGAAGGAGCTGTCTTCATGCGGCTGTATCTGGCTGGCTTCTGTGTGCCCGCAGCTTGTACCCTGGCGCCCAGGGTCTCCAGGTTTAGGCACAGCAGGCTGGGTGGGAACACAGCCCTGTGAGCTGCCCAGTGCATTAAACATCCTTTTCTGTGCCTTTCCCAGGTACTTGGCTGCCTTCGTTCTTGGTGAGTTGGGTTTTACCCTCATTCTGCATGTTCTCCTTCAAATAGATGTTGGACCTGGCTTTTCTGAGTGGGTGCTGCAGAGTCCCAGCCATAAACATCCCTCTCTACTGGCGGTAGGGTCTGCTCTTAGCTCCAGGCAACCTCTTCGGTGGGAGTGGCAGCAGAAGCTGCAGAAACAACAGGAGTTCTCCATGCCACCTTAACCAATATCCTCACTGATACCCCTGGTAAGAAGCATTTCTCCTTAGATTCCCCATGTCGAAGGGCATCCTTCAGACATCCCTCCCTCCCAGCCCTGGGGTTTGGGAATGCAGCCCAATAGCAGCAGATGCCCTGGAAAGATGGTGGGTGAAAGCATATCGGTGCTGTTGGTGGCCATATCAACACGTGTGCATCCGCCACAAAGGGAGAGTCTCACCTGCAAGGCAACAAGGGGGCCCAGCTCTAAGACTGTCTGCTGTGGCTTTACCCTGAAGCGAGCCACGGGTGCCCCCCATGCATACAGCACCCACAAGCCAATTAGCAACATGGGATGCCAGAGTCACATTCTGGAAGTAGCCTAAACACTTCCTTTCCCAGGTGCCTCCTGCAACACAGCTGGATTTCTGTGACTGGGTGGGAGGACTTTGCTGAGGGACAAGATGAACCCAAGGGAAACTCTTCCAGCTCTGTCTGTCCCAAAAGAAAGAAGGCTGGGAAGAGCGGGAGGCCTCCAAGACTGCAGAAAACACCACGGGGCTGTGGCTTTTCTTTCAACTTGCTATGACCAGACACGCCCTATGCCAAGATGCTCTTGCAGTATGGGAATGAGCATGGTAGGAACCTCCTGGGCTCCGAGAGGAACGGTGACCATGCTGCCACCATGGCTAATGAAGCACCTCTCTCCATAGACCATCCTTCAGGGCAAAGCTAGTCTTTCAAAGCCATGTGGCCCTGTGCCAGAGGGCAGAATTAGTGCAACATCCATGACACTCTGAAGTAGAGATAGTGCCAGGGGAAAAGTCCCATCAGGAGTAAGTAGTTGTATGTGCTCTTTGTAGCAGGGTGTCCTATTGTACTGGGGATCTGCACAAGCTTGAGGGGATGGGTGGGATGGGTGAAGGGATCTTGTCACCTGCAGGAAATAAGTCACATGAGAAGAAAGTGATGAGCCAAGTGGTCCATGAAAGACAAACAGGAAAGAAAGAATCAGAAAGATGAAGAGAGGGAAGGGATGAAGGACATGCTCTCTGAGCTCCTGGGTGAGCAAGCCAAGGGGTCCCAGGGCCCTATATAGCTGTGGGTCTCAGCCTGCCACTAAAACAGAAGTAGGACCCTCTACAGGACAAGCATGAAGCATTCCTTCATTAGCTGTTTCCTTTAACTTGATTCAGTTTTCTAAAACTTCAGGTTAGAGTACAGGCAGGTATTATCCCTTACCTGAATGCTCAAGGGTATTGCCTTCTAGTGTTCATCTTCTCCCCCTCCAGCAGCGAAGGCAGAAGAGGATGGGACATTTGCCACCCATCTCAGATGCATCAGTTTCTTTCCGTGCAAGCATCCAATAGCCAGCCCACACACAGTCTACGGCCTCCAGGAGTTTCTGCAGAATAAATAGCCACAGGACGGGAATGAGCCACACCATGGCCTGCTGTAATCCAAAGATCTCAGCATGTTTCCTCCTGTTTCAGATGGGGAAACTGATGCAAAGGCAGCTTGTCCTTAGCATCAAACCCAAAGCAGATGTGATAGGATACCCCAGTCCTCCTGACCCTGAGGCTGGTAAGGACTCCCAGGCCACAGATGGCCCAGGACAGCAAAGGCATGTGCCATTTCAACGTCCCACAGGCCATCAAGCAGTTAGCTAGGCATCTGTTTCCCACCTCACCACCAGCCTGGTGTCAAGCTGAACAGGCAGCTCCTGTTCCTCACCATCCTCCCATCCCACCTTCCCTCTCCAACGTGTGCCTGTCTCTCAGCTGCTTACAGCCACATTCCCCCACCTTCCCAGGATGTCCAGCGGATGATTGCCTCCCACAAGGCAGGGACCTCCGAGCCTCTGCTGCTGGTGAGGAGAGGAGAAACCTCCAAAGGTCCTGAAACAGCCAAAAATCTGCTGGGTAAAGCCGCAGGTGACAGGCCAAGCCTCACAGTGCAGACAGACCCCAGTCTGGCCCTTCCTGCTGCCAGAAGCAGTTATCATTTTGGAGGACATCAGTGAGACTGACCAGCTCGAGCCCTGCCTCAAAACCCATCTCCTCTGCTGTGACCATATCTGATGCCCAGGGAAGGTGAGGCAGAAACCACAAACTCTCCCCTTCTCCCTCCCTTAGTTGCACATGAAGAAGGAGAAACTCAAAGATCCTCACCTATGCCGATGACCAGCACATTCGCTTCTGCTTTCTTTTCTCATGGAAAATTACCAGCTCAATCTGCAGGGTCAGTGAGAAAGTCTGTAACCAGAGTATTTGCTCCAGTTCCAGAAATTTCCCATGAAACCCAGCACTGGCAGCTCCTGTGGTCCCCAGTTCCAATATATGGCCTACCCAAGCATGCTATAAGCCCTCAGAAACATTCCCCTCACCTTCACATCTGTCTGAACAGGGGCTTCCTAGCACTGCAGTCTTGGTGACAGTTTTCAGGTACAGCAAACAGGAGCTGACAACCCTCCCAAAGGGTCTTGCAGCCAACAAGAAATACTCAGAGCAGATGAGCAGCTGGGCAGTAATAACATCCCCAGAGCAGCTCACGCTCCTTGTAGCTGGCATTAGTGGGATGTGGGAAGGCACCAAACACTGAGTAAGCCAAGCCTTCACCTGCTCAGCTCCCACATTCAGCTCTTCTGCATTGACCACCACATCACATGCCTTTCCCAGTACAGACCACCTACTTGCTTCAGGTGCCCTAAATATCTTCCTTTTTACCCGACTAAAAAAAACCCAAACCTAACCAAAAAACAGGCAGAAGAACCTGTGGAGGCTGTGACACACAGGTGTGTATTCTCAGCTGTCTAATAATATCATGGCACTCAGGTGATGCATTTTGCTCAGTGAGGGAAAGTAATTTGGGTCTCTCTTCCCTACCTTATTTTCAGGAAACTTGTCGGCATGTAATGTCTTAGAGCCCCTTCTTGATCTGCCGAATTTGTTTCATCCTAGCAGTTTAAATATAATATTGCAGGAGTGCAGCAGGAGAAGGAGGAGTTAACAGCCAGCACCATTGCGCAGGCTTGTGCCTCTAGGAAACCTACCCCAAACGCACACACAATTTATTACTGCGCTGTGCTTCTTGGCCTTAACCGTGCAAGGTGCTCAGCTATTCTAAGACATGCTGGGTGCCCTCCAGCACAGCATGCTCTCCTGAGGACCTTGATGGGGGGTGAGCAGTTTAGATAGCTAATTCAGAGGACAGGAGGGCACAAATGATGCTTACTCCTCTCCTAGGCCCATAGGGGCAGCTGCTTTGAAGAGAGAGCGCTCTGAGACAGACCTTCGCCCCTCTGCACCCCAAACCATCAGCTACAGCTCCCTTAGGGGCAAGCTGATGAGAAGCATTTCTCCGCTGATGGCTGCTGATGGATATCTGATATTCCAGCAGATATCCCCACTGCTGCATTCTGTTGGTGATGCCTGGGTGCTGGGGGAGCCAAATCAGAACTCTTTTGCCCTGGCAAGTTTTCCTCCCATCACCTTGTCATGCTGGTTCACTGCAATGTCTGGTCTCTTGCCTCTTTGCACTTGCTCTACCCAGGGCTGGATGAGAACTACGCTGAGACAGAGATTGCCTGCAGGAAGGTGTGAGTGCCCATAGGTGTATCACCTTACTTCTGCGTGTGAGTGGGTATGTATGCACACATTCAGGTCTGGAGCCAGACCTCTCCCCCACAAACTCCTGCGACACACTTGGGCCAAATCTCCCTCTTTTCTTTCTTCGCCACATAGAGGTGCATTATTAGATCTGTGGGGATCAGGTAGTCTACAGTCATTTCAAGCTGTAAACTCAATCAGGGTTTCTTTTAATCCCAAACATCTTGATATCATCTGGAAATGCCATGAGCAGTTTATAATTAGGGTTTAGCATGCAGATTAATACCAGCAGCTCCAGGGTGAACAGACCATCAGAGTCTAATCAAAGCTTAAATGGGGCAGCAATTTAAAACTGAGATTTATTATTCCTCTGCATAATATTTTGAACCAGGGGCGGAGTTCAAATCACACACAATCATTCCTGGAAGTGCTATCACATCTCCAGTTGGAGCAAGGTGACTTGTTACTGGCTCATGGGGGTGATAAATACTAGGCTTCAGGAACTTATTTAGGAATATCGCAGCACTGACACTATACGAGATTTAGAACCTGAGGCAGGAGAGCACTTGCACACATGCACAACGCATGGAGCTCCAGCCCCACGTGGATGGTGGGGCAAGGCCACACACTTACTTCTTTTTGTTTCTGGGTGCCAGTTGTAATAAGGGAGGTGGCCCCAGGCTACCAGCTAAGGGGTTTTCTGTTTGCCATCTCCTCTGGCCATGTGTGGGTGGGGGTGAGGAAGAATGGATTGTTACTCAAGGCAGGGATAAAGCCACCTCACAGCAACAGAACCATCAAACTGGTACCGTGCAGCAGGTTTGATGGCATGCTCAGCTAAAGGCTGGGGAGGGAGCTCTGGGCCATGTGCAGCCAGAGGAATCTCCTCCTGAAGGGTATTTCTGTAAAGTCCCATCTGGATGGACCATGGGAGCACCCCCAAGTCTCAGAGGTGTGATTTGCAGCATAGGGGTAGCTGGGCTGTCTGTGCAGCACCTGGCTTAGAGTTTTCACTAGCCGGGCTCCTACCTTTTCAAATCTGCCTTGCCCAGCCCTCCCCCCACCCCAGCTGGGGCTGGAGCCCTTCCCTTGCCTTGTCATTTATAAAGCGCGAGTGGAGGAGGGGGCTGGGAGAGTGGAAATTCGTTTATCAGTTTGTCTGTACGAGTCCTAGTTTTTAGATTTCAAGACGGAGTTTCAGCAGTTGCCACCTAGCTTTCAGCAGAGATGACAAGCATGTTCACCAGCTGGCAATGGCAAGAACTCCTTTCCTATCTTCTTTTTCTAGAAGCATTTCACCAAGTGGAAGAGGGACTATGAGTTAGGGAATGTCCTCATCTCCAGCCTGGATGGTCTGTGGGGTTGAACTGGAGTCCAGCTCTTCACTTCCCTGGCTTTGCTCTTGCTGGGGGTGCCCATGTGGCTGTCGGCAATGCCTCCGCAGGAGGCGCGTGTCAGCACTGCTCTGGGATGATCCCAAGGATCAGCACCACGTCTGAGGTGGAGAGAGCAAGGTGACACACACTGTGGCCTCGCAAGACAACTTCAGATGGGCATTCCACCAGGAAACTGCAGCAGTATCAGCACAAACATCCCCCCGCCATGGCTTTGCTCCAGCGGCCGGGAGCCGCGTGGGCAGGGGGTGACAAGGCAAGGTCCTGCAGGGGAATGGCGCTTGTCTTCGTCACACTAAGCCTGCTCCACCGCCTTCAAGGACTTCAGTGAGGTTACCTGCCTCGGGAGCCAGGACTCCGCCTAGTAAGAAACAAGGCTGTGGCCCTTTCAGGTTGCCTGCTCACCTACCATGGCTACCTGGGGCACTGAGATGGCCACCAGAACCCCCCCACCAGCCAGCTAGACAGAGCTACCCAAGCTGAATTACGGCTAAGACGCATGTTCCCAAGGGCTCGGACTTGAGCTGGCTCCAGAGCTGGCTGTGTAAGGAGCCATGGGTTTGGATAAGCCAGCCATTTAACCGGGGTTTTATTACCAGGCAGCGTAACAAAAGCACTCAGAGGTCACCTGGGAACTTTAATCAGCACCGAGGGTCACTGGATAGCAGGCTGGGTGGGAGGAGGGCAGGGCCCAGGGCACGCAAATAAATAAATAGATGTATTGAAACCACCTCCCTTTCTCCAAGTGATCTCCCCTGTCTCCCCCCTTCCCCATACACACTATAAAGACCTCCGCTCTTTACAATCAGACGTTCAAATGGCCCTCATGTCCCCAGCAGAACCTCCCAGGATCTCCTGTAAATTTAGCTAAAGAAGTTTATCCACAAGGTTTGGTTGTGGGTTGGGGTTTTTGTTTTGGTTTTGTTGGGGTTTTTTTTGTTTTTTTTTTTTTTTTTTAAATCCCTCACTGCTGGAGATGAAAGTTCAGTCTGCTGGACTGCTCTTGGGCTGGATATCAGATATCCCTAACCCCAGAGAGAGAAAGCGTCCCACCAGCTTCTCTCCCCTGCAGGAAAGAAAAAAAAAACAAAAAAACCCTCCCATAATCAGAGTCTGGGCAGACAAATTGGCACCACTGTTTTCATCTTTTCTCCCTCCGCCCCCCTTTCTGGAAGAGGACTAACCCTTTGGAGCACAGTCGCAACTCACAAATATTTGTGGGTATTATATTGCAAGAGGGAAAAAAAAAATCCAAAGGAAGGTAGCTGTTAAAAGCTTAGTCCCTCTCCCATGGAAAGCGGCTTTATGCACGTCCATAAATCTCCTTTGTAAGTGGTCATTAAAATTGCGTCTTGTTTAATTTTTTTTTAAATCTCATTTAAACACTTTTTCTCATCTTGCAAACGAATGATGTCATTGGCAGGCCCAGTAATGAACCGAAAAAAAAAAATAATCAACTTTCTAATGTTTGGGGGGCTCTCTCAAAAAGCAAACATTTCAATACCAGTCTGCTAATCCAGCCAAATACTTAAGCATGTGCTTAACAACCAACTTGTATTTAAGTGCCTTGCTCCCACAGGGACATCTGTCCACACCCATCTTCATGCACAAATAACGTGCTTAAAGCGAGGAGTGTGTTTAAATCATTGGAGGATGAGAGCCCCTGGGCCTGGCTTCTGAGCTGTTACACTACTCATTGCATGGGAAACACAACGTGATGGAGACCCCACAGCATGTGGGTGCCCGGACTGATGGTCCTCCCTCTCCTTCTGCGGCCTTACGACTGATGTCCTCAGGGTTTCCTGCATCGCTGTTTTCTTTCTAATAATCAAGCCCGCCTCTTCTTTTTGCCCACTGCTCAAAAGACAAGGCTTTCTCCAGATGCCACAAAGCATCTTCCACCAAAGCAAAAACCATCATTAACCTGCACAGCCCCTTGCTTCACAGATGCGCCCTTGATACTCAAAACGATGTTTGGTTGAAAGGCGCCTTGCCGGATACTTACGTTGTTTGGTTTGGGTGTGTGGCTGCGGTTTTTAGGTTTGTGTTTGTATTTTTATTTTTTATTTTTTTTGGGGGGGAAGCTGTTTTAATGAAGTGGAACCAAAACCAAATAGCAGGCTGTGCAAATGGGGAAAAATAAATGCGAAACTTGAAAATGAGTAATTGGCATGGTTTTAATTAAAAAGCGGTTAACTGTTTCGGGGTGAAGAGCATGGGTTTGAGTTGACACCGTCTGAACCCTGGAAAGAGCACGTTAAGCTGTTCACCATGTTGTGGGTTAAGAAAATGGGAAATAAATACATCCCAGCCACTTGGAAAACTAAACCATCTTTAGGGCTCAGCTGTAAACTTTCTTCAGCAATTTATTAGAGTTCCAGAAAACACTTGTTGAGTAGCCTTGGCCTGTAATAAATATCAGTCCTTGTTTGTTTGTTTTTGTAATGGGAACAAAACCACATCTTTTTCTTTCTAAAGTGGATAATTTAATTACATGGCAAGAAACATTTTCATTGTCCAGAATACCCAGAGAAGATTGCCATGAAACTTGCAGTTCAGTGGGGAGAGGAGGGGAACAGAGCCAGCTGATACCCAGAACTGGTTTCAGGTAAGATTCCCTGGTTGGCATGTCCACCTGCGCTGAAGATGAGGGTAGCACTGGGTTATCATTACGAAGTGGAGGTGGAGACAGAGGTCTCTGCATGGGGCAGTTCTTCCACCAAAGGACATGGAGCATTGAAGGGGCAAGGCAGGTGTGAATGAAAGGGAACGAGGGACAGCATAGCGCAGGGACTTGTCTGGGCCACACAGCAGGTTCGAGGTGGCAGGGGGAGCTGAGCTCCAGCCCCCCGTTCTCAGCCTGCAGATCAAATAATCAACAGATTATAGATTTGTTGTTATTTCCTCCAGAAAAAAGGAAACCTCAGGTTTCTGCCTCCGCTGCCAGCAAGGAGTCTGTCACATCCATGTGTCAGCGCTGCTCCAGGAGCCTCGCTCAGCTGCTTGCTGACACGTTCTGCGTGCCTGGTATGGGCCTCTTTCAGACCAGCTCTGGTAAAATGGGTGTTGTTTGAAGGCAGAAACCCACCTCTGTCCTGCATGTCACATCTGATCTTGTGCTGGCTCTCAAACCTACCTCCAATCCAAAAAATATTAATGTTTTCTTCTAGAGGCTGAAATACTTCAATATTTTTTGCTCTGCAGGCTGCCACCTCTTCAGTGGGGACCTGTTCTGGCCTCATCAGTAGGAGGCAGGTGGTGGCGATGATCACAAGTATGTCTGGATGCGATACCCTGTGAGAACAGGCAGTGCTTGTGAGCATCCATCCCTTTCCGTGTCCCCATTTTGGGGAGCGTGCCTTGCAGCAAGAAGGAGAAACAGGAGTCGATCCTTTAAAATCAGTTCTTGGTGGGTTTGGTTTGCCCACCCTCTGCAGGCAGCCTGGCTCTGGGCTTCATACTAGAAAAGTCTCTGAGCTGAAATAGCTGAAGGGGGGTACTATCCAGATCAGCAATTACCCAGCGCGCTTTCCCAGGGACAGCCCAGCAATTATGGTCAGCAATAAAGAAATCTGACGGTTGTCAAAACACAGACCCTCATTCCTTCAAGCTCTTCTTGAGGGGCACAATTAGCGTGCTGATGTGATTAAAGCCACGTTGGGCTCTGTGATAGGAGAGCCAGATGCACCCAGATAACTCCTCCGAAGCCAGCCGCTCGAAACCAAGGCATTGGTTACCTGATTTGTAGCCAATCAAGTAGAAATCAACCATTCCTGTCCACATAGCTACATCATGCCGTTAAACAGCCAAACCCTCTTCTCTTACATGTCTTTGAGGGAGATGAAATCCATATGGCCCAGAGAGTGAGCGCAGGCTAGGGATGGAAGGAAGGACAGAAACAGCATTTCTTCAGGACAGAAGACAATGGAAACGTTTCCACTGATTCCAATAGGTTCTGAATCAGCGGCTGCAACCAATTTTCCTCCTAAATGGACTTCCATATGTCTAAAAAAGTCTCTCAAGTGCTGGAATTTGTTACAGAACAAACCTGTACTTTATTACTCTGCTCCCCGACTCCAAGTGTTTCTCCCTTTAAATTCCTTGGTCAGCCATTACTGGGCTTTAGGGTTCGCTTTCGAGAAATGCATTCACTCCTAAAGCAAACACTTTCCACAAAACAGAGAAAATCCTCCCTCCTCTGCCCCCAGACTTCACTTTGCTGGGAACTTGTGTCTTTAGCTTCATCAGAAAAATAAGTGGCTCTATGTTGCAGGGGAAAGCACAGGGAGGAAATCAAGTTCACCAGACCTGAAACCTTCTCTACTTTACAGATAGCCTTCTAAAATGCAGATATTTGGGCAAAAGCCTAGCAAAGCTGATTTTTACCAGAAATTTTCCATTTTCCACTTCTCTAAAAATAGAAGAGATTTTATTTCGCCCTCTTTCTGACAAGCATCTTTAAACGAAAAGACTTTTCTATTTCCTCCTTTCATTAAATCGAAACAAAAATTGGCAGAAGTGGGCCTTTTCATTTTCATCAAAAAACGTTTTGTAGGGAAAGACAATCACTTTTCTGCCCATGATATCCATGCTACGTACTACACTTAAAGCGATTTAGGAACCTATGCACCATTTTCCATAGCAGTTGAGGCACTACAAAGGATGTTCACACGACCAGCTTCACATCCATATTCCAGTGCTATCAGTAAAGGTTAAGCAGTTAAATACCTTTTATCTTGTCCTGAGGTGTCAGTGAAAGCCAGGCTTTCTACAGTGTCTTGAAAAATACGGCTTAACTTTGATTAAGTTCCTAAAACCTAATAGAACTTTTAGAGCTTACTTCTAATGCTGTACTAAAATGGCCATTAACATGATAGTTTTCAAATTCATCTATCTGAGCAAAAGTATTTTCAATTTCCTTGCAATGAAAACACAGGAAGAAAGTTTCAAAGCAACTCCCCCTAGGAACATCCCTATGGCTCCATTTAATTCACAATTTTAAGAAGTTTCTAAGCTTCCAAAGTATTTTTTAGTCGATGTTAACTTTAGTTTAAGGGTGTTGTTTTAAAATGAAATCTCAAAACAATTCATTAGAAAACAAAGCCAAAACGTTTGGATTTCTTTTTCTTCCCTTGCCAGAACAGTTTGTCAAGCTGATGTGAATTCACAAACATTCTCAGTCAACCGAAAGCACAATCTTTGGCAAATAAATAATTTGCCTAAAAAAAAGAAGCAATTATCCTGTTCTAAGAATAAGGATAAAATCCATCCATGATTTTAAGTGCTCACACTGAACAATGATGGAGTATTTGCCCCAATGATAGAAAAAGAGAAATAAATTTTGCTTATTACTTTACATGTATATTTATACATATCTGAAATTTATATACACGCACATACACACACGGCCCTTTCCGTCCAACATGAATGTTTTCAACACAGAAAAAGTAAAGAGAAGAGATTTAGTGCTGATTAGAACAAAAGTCGTACTGTACCTTACAGATTTCAGCATGTCTCATTAAAACCAAGCTTGAAATATACATATCCTTTAATAAATAAAGCTTAAGGTACATAAACACTGCAGCGGATATAAATTATTTTAACCAAAGTATGTAGGGAAAAAAAAAATTACTGGAACACCATGATCCAGGGCATTTTACAGTAAATTGGACTTCATCAGCGGTTTTGCATTTTTATTTGATTTTGGAGTTCCTCCACTAAAGCTGTAAGTTTTGTAGAGTTTATTTCACACCTTGTAATTTAGAACGTTACACTCCATCGAAATTCCTCTCAAAAAAAGGACCCGAGTAATTAATGTCTTTGGGCTCAACGTTCATTATATCCCACTAGTGTGAAAATTCATAAAAATAAGACATGGGATTAGGAGCTTAACAGCCTCACACATTTGCAGAGCTGCTGCATTGGCAAATATTCCTCTGCCCTTTCGGAGCAGAGCACTCTCCCGGCTGCTCTCATTTGTTTCGTTGGATCATCCGACTCATTAGAAAGTGCCTGAAAAGAAACCTCATGTCTCGTGCTCGTATGTTTTTTTTCTTGGAAGCAGATAAATAAAAGGGGTTTGGGCCATTTCTTCCCATGTTCTTCTATTTTCTTCATTTGGTGGCAGCATGTGCTTTAACTCCTCATGGAGACAATGGGAATTTTGGCCACTTGCAGCAAGGGGACTCCAGATGCCCTTGGAAAGGAAGCAGGACCTGGGTTTTGATTACTGAGAGCTGAATCGCTTCCTTTATGAAAACGCCCTGGGTTCTCCTCCCTGGTTCCAAGGAGGTGGAACAGCTCCGGGTTGAATCACAGACTCCGTTTTGCCTTCGGCGGATTCACAGATACAGCGGGTGAATTTGTGCAGTGAACAGTAACTTTGACCAGAGTTTAATTTCGGAGGGACATAAACCATTCACAAAGTTGGGCTGAATTTGACGAGCACCTTTTGCCAAAAAAACAAACAAAACCAACAAGCCTAATACAGGAGGCTCTTTTTTAAAAACTTCAAAACATTTCATTCCAAAGTGTTTTCAAAGCAAAGAGGTTGACTTCATGTAGGTGTTTCTGAAATGAGCCTTTTGGAGGTTTTATTGAAAAACC
This sequence comes from Falco rusticolus, assembly GCF_015220075.1. NCBI lineage: Eukaryota > Metazoa > Chordata > Aves > Falconiformes > Falconidae > Falco > Falco rusticolus. The sequence continues at coordinate 27,153,580 of NC_051197.1, forward strand.
TGACTTTAGAAAAAAATGAAATTAAACTGTAAAATGGAACATTGTGTTTCAGATCAAACACCGTGTCCTAGGTTGACTCAATATTTCTGGTTTATTTTATCTTTTTTTTTTTCTTCTTCTTCTTTTTTTAAGACTGTCTTGTTTCAAAACAGAATTGCTTCATTCCCTGGTCCCCTCCCCCAGGTATCTGAATTTGACCACAGTACAAAGCATCCTTTATTCACCCAGGTCGCAGTCATTCACCCCAGGACATGGCTAGCCAGAAACCCTAAGGGAGCAGATCCACACAGCTCTCCCTGCAGCCTTGGCTACTCAATTTCCTTCCAATTTGGGCAATTCCTATCGTGCTGAAGTCCCTTCCAGATCTGAGTCACTCACTCATCACAGCTCCCTCTCTAGCCATCGGTGAGAAATTCTAGCCCAAGATCCTTAGGACAAGCCATACTCTGAACATGCTACTGGATTCCAGAGGGAACCAAGCTGTCCAGTTTGGACTGGGAGATACCTTAAGTGAGGGGATGTGAAGTCTGCAACAGATCTACTCTTGGGCAGAAGGTACTACTGGCAATGGCTGTTTTCATTACCACACGTGGCTGTGGAAAGGAGAACCTTTGTCCAAGACCGATCAGCTATTGCATCTGCCCTAGAAATTAATTTGTCAGCAACAGCTGGGAAAAGTGCATCAGCATTCAAGTACTTCTGATGTTTAAGGTCACATTCGCATTACCTTTCTGCCAGGCATTTTCTGGCTGTAAGATGGTGCGTGATCACCGATCCAAAGAAGGGCTTTTCAGGAAGTTCTCCAAAGAAGAGCATGCCAGAAAAAAGGTCCATTTTATTTTACTTTGCACATTTCTAAGCAATACAATTAATATAACTGTTTTAGCATCCTAAATGAGGTTTACACATTTTACTGCATGAACAGTGCTTCTAACTGAATGCAGTTAGTACACTCTTCAAAAAAAAACCCAAAAAAACCTGCATATCTTCTTGGAGCTTAATGAAAGAAACTCCTACCTCCAAGCGTGATCTGGAGACTGTGTGTGTGGCAGCTTCCCTCTGCTCTCCAGCCCTAAAGAGCTGTTTTGTGCTCAGAGTAAGCCACCTTCGCAGTGAAAGGGAGAGGGGATTCTAAAGAAACATCAGGGCTGCTCAGATGGGTGAAAACTGGGAGATCTCTCAGCAAAGTTATTCTTTAGTTTGATCAAAAAATCTGTCATCACATACTCTGGCTGGTGAAGAGGTGATAAAATCATTCAGCTTTAGGACACGGTGCAGTGCTCTCAAATTTAAATCAGATGGAAGGAGAGACAACTCGTTTGCAAAAGTAGTTAGGCTCTCCGCAAGGATTATGACTCTTACCATTTTCTTATAGTTGCATATTGAGCACGGTTCAGAGTTCCCGTATAGCAGTAAACCACCACCACACTTCTCTCATGATCTTATCTTGCATCATAGCTCTGTCCCTTCATGAGGACAACAACCACAAAACAACCTGGTGCTGTTATCCATGTGAGCATGCAGCGATCCAGTGCTTTGCTTGCTCTGAAGATATCTACATGAGTTGACGCACAAGCATGAAGATGAGTCACAGATGGCTCTATTACTGCTGGAAACTCAGTGTAGATCTGAGCAAATTTTGGATGCTTCCCACCATGCATACTTCACTCCCTGTCTCACTGCAGAGCCTGCTGTGCAAATGCTTTAAAGGGTAACGCAGAGAAAGGGCTGTGCTTTGGGAAGAGGAAAAACCAATCTCCTCAAACACAGTTAATGGGGCAAGAAAGCCCAGGTTTAAATTGCAGCAGTGGAGTTTCCAGTTAGACCTCAGGGTAAACTTCTGCTGCGGAGAGACAGATTCTTCATCGCTGCAGGGTGCAGAAACTATTGGACAGTTAACTGTCAGGACAGACGGGGAGGACTTGGATGATGCTATGTGCTAGAGGATGTCTTGGGGTCCTTTCCAGTTCTATCATTCCAGGAGGTCACCCCACTTGCACCTTAATCTTGCTTGGAAGGTGCACCTAAAAAGACAGTCTACAGGTCAAGTCCACACACAGCAGCTACTGAAGCAGCAATTATAAGAAATAACACTAATACAACCTTCCAGCAGGAGCAGAGCACACGTTTCTTCAGGGACACATCCCCACGAGCATCAAACATACCTGCACAGTTAAGCAGCACCGAGACAGAAAGTTTTGCTTGAGGGTACTCAGGACTGGATTACAACTGCTGTGACCCCATGCAGCAAAACACTGATGCAGTGTATACCGCTCTGCCTAGTCAAATTTATCCTCTGAATTGTTATGGGGTAACTTTAGTCCAACAGAATTCATGCCAGACGGGGTATCGTATGTCTTCCTGCAGCCAATGTAAAACGTGAAGCCAATATAAACACTATATAGCATGTTCTAGCTAATTCAACACAAAGCAACAGTGTGCACACACCTGATCTGGATCGTATTTGTCCTGCCAGGTGATTTTGCAATACACGGACTGAGTGTTAATGATGTGGAATCCTAGCCCCATCTATTGCCCTGACAAGCCCTCATCTAGTGTTTCCTGCTTAAAAAAAAAGCCTCACGTCAGTTCAAGCTCACGTGCAGCATTCAGTGAACCTAATACCATCCTGATGAGTTATTCACAATGAGTTTTCCCACTCTCAAGCAATCAGGCCTACAAACAGCCTGTAGGGAAAGGGATTTACGCCTCTTAGTAGAGATGCAGGAAGGAACATTGATGTGCAGTGCCACTACAGAAAACTGCCCAGCAGAAGAGTCCCAGCCACCAGCTCTGAGCAGCGTGTGAGACAAGCAGCCCTTGATCTGCTCTTGCCAATAGAGCCTACTCATAGCCAAGTGTCCAGACTGGTGAAGGTGTAATTTGAGGCAGGACCCCACTAAACTTGAGGCTCTACATTATCCACCACACAAATCCAGCACACCTGTGCCCAAGGCTAGGCTCTAGCAGGGCTTTCTCTGTAGACACCACACATGTCCCATCAGCTCCACCGACCACCTCGCAGTGATTCTGCCCAGCTAGGGCTCAACATGCAGGAGGTACCAAGGCACTCCTGTCCTCCAAATCTATGCTCTTGTGTCCTCTGAGAGCATTTTACCTCCCTCTCCAACCTGTTCCTCCAACCCTACAAGCCAATTGTCCTTGGCCTTCACCCACCTCTCCGCTGTGCCCCGATTCTTCAAAGCCTAAAACTTTGGGCTGAATACTAGAGACTGTCATCACGCCTCTTGGCTTTGAGAGCAAGGAAAGGTCTAGACATGCCACAGCTCTATCTCCTGAAGGCAGCGCAGCTATCGGGTGAGGGCTTGGACTAAGCTTGGCTAAGTTTCTACAGCAGGAAAGTGGCAGTGGCATGCTAACCCCCCCTTACACAGAAACATATCCCAAATGCATCGTTGTAAATGCCTAGGACTTGCTCAAAAAAGGAGAAGCCTCTCATTTCAGGGTTAGCTGGTTATTTCTGCCACAGCAACTCCTGTGTCAGCACCTGCAAGTATTTAAAATTTTCAGGCTTTCTTGTATTTGTTGTTACCTGCCTTCTGGTTTTGGAGCCCGTATGTTAGATGGTGCTGAGTTTTCAAGCTTTTCTCCATGGGCATGAGGCCACCAGCTGACCCACGGTGTGCACAGCCAGCCAAAGCTCTGTGGAGGTGGGATGCGAGCAGACAGGGCATGGGGATAAAGCTCTAGAAGGAAGAGGGAAGATCTGGCTGCAGGAGGTTTAAAATGACCCTGAGAAAATCTCTAAATTGAAAGTTTGGTAATACTGAAGGGGTGGAGAGGAAGGAAAAAATTTAGAGAAGAGGAGGAGGACTTCTCAGCGTTGCTTTATGTTAATGATAGCAATGCTGTGTCTAAACTGACCCCCTGCCCCCTCTGAACACAGAATGGCTGCAGAGGTGATACCCAAGCAGACATGTGTGGCAGGTTTCCCTCTGGGCTTTGCCAGTGCCTGTCTCAGCACCGGTTGTAAGAAGCAACCCCACTATCCCGAAGATAAGAAGGCACAATTTTAGCAGAGAAGCCTGGGGAGGAATTGTCACTGCATCTTCTTTAAGGACGTAAGCCTGGCAGGATGTTTAGCATCTTTTCTGTCTGATGACTACAACAGCTGGGAAGAGCAAAGAGAAGAAACCCAAAGAATCGTCAGCTGTTCTTTAGGTCCAAAGCAGAAGTGGGAATCTTCAGAGCCAAGAAGGACCAGGAAACAAAAGCTCTGAATTCGATTAGTTGTGTACCAGTCGGTCCTGTAAGAGAAGGCAAGTTCCTACCTTGCATGGATTCCCTGTGCTCTGGTGTGCAGCTGAGCCCCTGCCGTCACAGGGTGGATGTTTTAGTGCCTGGCTCTTTTTAACTGGCACATGTTAAGAGCTTTGAATTAACAGGTGCATAAAAACTGTCAAAAAACACTTAGCTCTCAAGACAGTCTGTCGGTAGTATTAAAAATATGGTTTTATGTAACCACATTCTCTCAACACTTGCTGGGTATTACGGCATGGGAAAGTCACTCGCCCTTTCCAAACGAAAGCAGCGATGTTTAACTCTCCTGCAGAAGAAGAAAAAAAGAAAGAAAATGAGAAAGGCTACAGTTCCTCTGATCTTGCCAGGGAATTGCTCCTGTTTTCCACCCTAAAGGTAGCTTTCTTCCAGCAAAACAGGACCTGCCTAAAGCTCCAGACTAAGCGACAAGCAGCCCAGTGGGTCAAAAGGCCAGTGTCTTGTAGCCTTACTGAGCTGGAAGTGAGGGATTTTTGACAACTGAATGGGAAGATGTCTCACTTGCTGACTGAGGAGGCGATATTTACTGTAAGCGTGGTCTGTGGAAAAAAAACCCAGAGCTTAACAGAGGTTTAGAGCTAGAAAAAAAAGCTATTTGTGCCCATGTTTCTAAACCAAGAGCTTTAGAAAGTTTTACTTCTCTTTCTCCCCTCAGTCATGTGCCCCAAACATCTGGGATCCCAGAAAAGAAAAGCATCAGGTTTCCAGAGTGGAGAGAGTGGTAAGACACAGGTCCAGGAGAATTTTTAAAACTCTCGGAAAGCATTTCTGAAATCAGTTCCCTTTTAAATATGTAGCAAATACATTAAAGTGGGCTTTGGATTAAAGTTTTACTGCCTCTTGATAAAAGCCATTCGCACCTTTGATGTGTTTGTGGATGGCAGCCATCCCAAATGCCTTCCCCAGACCTCACCCCCATCAGGAAGTCTCCCTCCAGCTCTCTCCAGGAGTGCCCAGATGGGTTATCATCTGTCACCTCTCCAGAGGTGACCAACTCAAAACAGCCACCTCTGGGGTCACAGACACGGTAGGTGAAAGCAAAGATTTCTGAGTGCAGGTGTTTAGAATGTCATGGTGAACGTGGATAACCCCAAAGCCTGGGAGAAGTGAGAAGAACAGCAGGGAGCTGGCCTTCTGAAACAGGCTGTGAGGTTAATCCTACTAGGTTTTAATTCTGTGAATCAAAGCACTCCAGTACCACCCTGTGCTCACCTACCTTCTGCTCAGCCTGGTGGCTCTCAGGAGCCCCGGTTATTTGCGTAGCCTAGAGGACAGATGGGTCCATGAAGTTTCTTGACAGCTGCTGGAAGGAGGAAGGGAAGGTGGTTGAATGAGAGAAAAAGAAAACGTATTAGTGGCTTGGGAGGGTTTGAGTAATGAATACCTCCAGTGCCACAGGCTGTTGGGTCAGAGGAGATGGACTAGGCTTCGAAAAGCAAATTGTGATTTCTCCCTGAGAAAAGCAGATACAGCTTTGGGGTTGGCAAGGCCAGAAGGGCCCATCATGACTATCCAAGTGCAACTGCCAGGCCAAAGGAAGTATTTTCCGAGAGCTTCTCAGGTTCTGCCAGCGAGAGCGTCACCCCCAAGAGACTCACAGAGGGACTGTCACTGACAATACCAGATATGCTGAGCAAGTCCAGGAGCGGGAGCCTGCCTGCTTGGCAGTGCTGGTTTCCTGCAGAACTGGTTAATGTCAATGAGACTGATGAACACTCCACAGTAGTCAGAGGATGCAGTGGGATGTCATGGAGAAAAGTCCATTGCTAAATATTTTGATTTGAGGAATACAGAAAAGAAAACAATTGGTATTTTAGCAGACGGGGGGGGTGGGGGGAGAGATCTGGAAGCAAGAAGAAAACCCTGCAGAGAACCAGGCATGACTTTTTACAACAGCTGCAAGATGTTCTTCTTGGAGGATCGGAGAAGCATGTTAGAAAAGTGCTGGAATGGTCCTGGTTCTTTATGAGCACATCCTCATGCCAAATAGTGTCATCTTCTCTGCCATGAAGCTAACCACCGAAACATGGGACCAGCTGCAGCTCACACGATAGCAAAGCCAGAGACACAACTTCTGGGACACCACTGGCACTACAGACAATGAAATATGCACAATCAGCAACAACAGTCATCACCTAAACAGCTACAGAACTACTCAAAATACGGTGCAGGGTTTCGGGTGATATTCAGAAACGGAATCCAGATCTGAATTGGGAAAATTTGAAGAAGATGATGTCTGAATTGGATTAACCTCTCCCTGGGACAGAAAATCTGTCTACCCTGGAATGGCAGAAGTGCCTCAAGCCTGCAAAGACACAGCGTTTCACTCTACCTAGCTCCTGTGGCAAAGGCAGTGAGCATACTGAGCACACATTTCAGCACAGGCTCACAGCACGAGTCTCCAGTGAGTTTATAGTTTGTTGCCCAAACTAACAATCTGAGGGACAGTCCATTTGTGACTCTTCAGCCATACCATACACCATCAACAAACACTTCTGGTGGGGTACCCTTGCTGGGCTGATGCCTCATGACCTCCTAAGTCTGTGGTAGTGCAAAGTGTTGTTCTTCCACATGGAGAAAGGAAAGAAGCAAGATAACCTGGCTTGCTGAGACACCATCTGCAGGATACCTAGCTCCATCCTTTACTGAAAGTCATACCAACAGCAAATTGCTGTTATCTGCTGCCTAGGAATGACTCCCAGGGCTCTTCATCCCTTCAGCTTTCCTGGGGACACAGTGGTCCACAGCCATGTGGAGGCAACAGTCAAGAAGGTCAGCAGCCCTTTAGCTACACAACCTTCTATTTCTGGAATATTGTTGCTGCTGGACCTTATGACTGCAGTGCAGCGAGGGCCTCACAGCACATCAATTGCTAGTGAGATGCCTTATGACGTTGCTAAGCTTAAAGTTCATGGAGTGACTGTCCTTTGTTCTACTACCTCCTTTACTGGCCCTTTGCAGGAGGAAGCTGTGTATGTGGAATAACTCCATGGGGTCTCCTTTAGGACTTTTAGGTACTAATGCAGAAGCAACATGAAGTCAGCAATTAAGCATTTGGAGCTGCTCCTGATGTGTGTCAGTGAGACCTTGACTGCTGCTGTTCCATGATAAACCCATCGCAGTACTTGTTTAAGAGTTCCCAAGCCACAGAGAGTTCAGATCAATGCCTTCCCAACAAATAAGCAGACTGAGATCTTGGGCTCAAGTTGGAATGCCCAGAAACCAGAAAAAAGACCCATTACTACACACCGCAGAAAAAGTCAGAGAGACATTTGAAGGGGCAGATTCAGCACTGATAACAAGAGGAGCACACCAGATGATCATATGTTCAGATAGATCATCAGCACCACCAGCTCCTTCAGAGAAAAGCAAGAAACCTTGCATGGGGAAAGTCGGAGGGCTGTCATTCAGGGATTTATGTATGGCCCATGTTTCACTTTTATTACCCGCAAAGCAATTAAGGTTGGTTTGGGTGTTCTTGTCGTACTCAGCTCCAGCTCTTGAAACCAGAGTCAGGGAGGGCCACGGCTTCGGCCCATGCACGGCCTGGGTGAGCAGCGATGCTGCTCCTTCATTCAGCCACCTTGCCACATCCTCCCCCATTCTGCAAAATGCAAGAGACTGAAGAGGTGTCCCTAGCACTGCAGCTTTCACACTGGATGATTTATATCCACTTCAATGACATCACAAGGCACAAAATGGGTTCTTCCAGCTCTTGGGCTTTCATTCTTTGCTGTGAGGAACCTCCCAGGTTTTCTCTTACGGCCTGCTGAAACGCATCCCAGCACTCCACCAGAGAACTGGGCTTGCAGGGCACCATGTCCCATCTCAATTAGCCAGCAGTCTCCAGAAAATAACACAGCCCTGGAAAAGAGAGTCATGCGTTCGCTACCCAGCTCTAGAGTACAAACACAGCGCCTGGCCTCCCCCCATGCTTTCCAGTCCCAGATATCACATCGAACGGCATCCCTGCTGCTGCTAGACTTTCTGCACTCATGCCACCACCCACCACTGTCCATTCAATAGGACACTGTCCCCATCCTCTGAAGGATGGTGTGGCATCGGATGCTGAGACTGTCAGATCTCTGCCACATGAGGGCTGCTTTACTTAGTGCGTAAGAGCGATTTCTCCCAGTTCTCACCCCTCGCACACATGTGCCAGGTGTGAAAACCAGTTCAGACATTAAAACCCTCTGCTCAGCTCTAGCAGTGTGGAAAAATAAAATCACTGGCTGATCAGCCAAACAAGCAGGTGGGAGTGGTATGGACAGAGGCAGGAGAGACAAGGTACTAAACCTGCCCAGTGCTCCCAAGCGCCTCATTATACTGATTTATGTTAAGCTAATTGAGAAAATGACTCTAACTACACAATCCAGGCCCTAATTCAGAAAGGCCCAAGCTTTTTAGTGTCTCTACCTGCATCTGAAAAGGCATGATTTAAACCCTGTAACTAACAGGCTGCCAAAGGCAAGGATTTGAAGGATCTGATGTCCTATCATGCCGAGGGGGTAAGGCTTGGCTAACTTCTCTCGTTACTTGGTCTTTCCCCACTGACATACGAGTTTGCTGCTGGGACATAAATCAGGGGAAATGATGAAGGAAACCAGTCTTGTGCCCCATCAAAGGAGCCAACACTCGCTTTAATAGGACCATGCAGACAAGCCTAAATAGGGCACTTAACAAGCATGTGGTTTCTATAATACCAGCCCACATCTCTACACCCTGTTCGTGTTGCCACTGGCAAACCCCTTTGTCCCTTGCACACCACACCTGCTTGTAGCCACAGAATTAGAAAAGCGATCATGATACTCCACCAACACCATTTCTGGGTTGGATCAGGTCTGCAGAAAAATTAGCTCTTGGTAGTGCTCAGAAACTGCATGAACTCTTACACACAGCCATGGCACGCACAAGAGTAAAGCACAGAGACCCACGACACTGTGTCCACACAGAATCACACAGAAGTACCAAACTCAGTCCAGGTCCCACAGATGCTCAAAGATCCTACATGAGGGGCACCTGCTAAAATACCAGGCCTCAGGCTGGGACAAACCATACCACAGGGGTTTTGATCCTAATTTGAACCTTGACAAAAGGGTGTTAGCAACAGAAAGCCTATAGACCCTACTGTCCTAAGCAGAAAGCACAGAACTGAGGGAATCCCAGCATGGGAGGCAATTCAGTAGCGCTCTGCCTCTTTTCTTTGGCTCCAGAAATTCCCCAGAATGGGATAACTGTTCCATGAGCAATCCTTTCTAGCACGTTCGTAATACAGCTGGTCAGGAAACGCAGTACCCCCAACCACTAGGTCAGTCCCTACATTTTACTCTTCCTAGTTTTTCCTCATTTGGTTTAGATGGGATACAGGCTCAAAGGGAAGACTCCACTGCATCGCAGAAGGCATTAGGAATGGCTGATAGAGAACTTGAGCCTCTCCCCAGACAGTTACCCTAAGCTGAAACCTCTTGAGAGCCCAACTTCATCTGGCTGGATATACAATCAGATTGGGGATTGTCCAAGTGTTTTACACCACGCATTAGACATCCATGGGAACCCCAGGCAGAGCCATGAGCATCTGTGCTCATTTAAACATTTCTTGACAGAGGAGGGAGTGTTAATCCCAACATCCTGGCCAAACTGCAACATAGGCAATTATATTGTGCTTTGTAACATTCTCACAGTGGCATACATCGGTGTTTTCCACTTCATGGTACCGCTACAACGGTACCACGGTGGCCCAACACAGAAATGGCTACATTGCCATGGGAGAACACAAGTCCCCTGCGTTGAGCCCCACAGCGTTACTGTCGGATCTCCTGCGTTGCTCTGTTCTCCTTGCCGTGGGTGTTCAACCCCAGCACGCTTCACGTCCAGACTTCTACCTCTACCTGCAAGAGGCCCTCACTTAAAAATCTGCCTGGCATTTCTGACCAGCACACATGTTGTTACAATTACGACTGGACTGCTTGGCTCCGGCATAGGGGGAACGTTAAACCAGCACACTGGCACCCATCAAAACATTTGCGAACTTCCAAAGTGGAACTGACACCATGGTAGTGGTTTATATCACACGTCAGAGAAAGGCTTCATAACTCAGATCAAACAATTTAACTCTTGAACTCCCTGTCTAAAGAGAGCGACCAAATGCTGGGCTGCCTATTGTTATTTCATACGGCTGTTTCATGTGGCTTCCAGCCAGTTCACTTCTTTTTGCAAGCTCAGAAGTTAAAGACAGATAGAACTGGCCAGAACTTCAATGAGGGACTTGTAAGAGAACAGAAACTGCTGAGTCTAACAACAGCATCTTCCCTGCTAGGCAGAAACAGCACCAGCACTATCAGGATGACGAGAATTTTTCAGCTTTTCTGTAATTTTGTTGAATAAAAAACTTACTCCCTTCTAGGAAACTCATATTCTTAAGTAGCTGTCAAAAAGATCTTTGGACTTGTAATTTTTTTTCCTTTTTTGGTTTGAGGAGTTCAAACAATAATCTTGTGACAACAAGGTGCAATCAGTAGGACTATTTTAACCACATTTTAGCCTACTGGAGAACCACAAATTATATGCAAAATGGTATGCATGTGCTTCCTGTAAATACCATTACAATTCAACTCTTCTGTCAGATGCTCTTCTCTATGTCCCCTGATGAGCTGAATACAACTGTAATGAGGAACAGACCTACCCACTAGGACTTAGAATCTCTCGAGGAGCAACTGGGGACAGCTGCAGAGGATGGAAACAAGAATGGTATAATTAAATTATTATTGCACTTACTGGTATCCAGTTTTGAAAACAATAATCAGGTTGCTACAAGCTGTTCTGCAACTGCAGACAGAGCAAAGGAAGTCAGTCACAAATTTTCTCACAATACAATCAAATCTTCAGCTTTTAGGCCAAGTCTCCCAGCAAAGTAACAGGGCACGCAGTGTATCAGCAGCAACAGGGCAATGCTTCATACATATCTCAAATGTTACTTTGGAGTTTCCTAACTTTGATCAGCCCTGATTATGAGCGGCTTCTCTAGGAAACAGATTGATCCCTCTTTCTCCTCTGTATGGGAGGCACCAGTAGAGATTTTCCACTGCTGCCTTGGGCCACAGTTGGTTGAAGAGACTCCTGCCAAGCTGTATGAAGCAAAGACATGGCAGGTTACGTTTTCATGTTTCGGAACAGCCTTTTTCAAGGTTTTACTTTCACACAGAGGCAAACTGCCAAAGGATGTATCTGATTCTGTCATTTATCACCTCCTGTGGAAAAACAGTCTTGGATATGTGTATTGGTATCAGATATCACAACTGAAAGCAAACACACTGCGTAGAAGATGCACTGATTTATTAATAGAATAAAAATGTAGTGATACGTTTTTCCACTATTAAAGCCATAGAGACAATCAGTGTCCCATTTATATACTTGATGGCATCACTCAGTAACTCATTCATAAACTTCGACTGACACATTCAGGTCAGGTATTACTGAAACCATTTCCACAACGAAAGCAGCCTTCCTCTTACAAAGCGGGTAACTATGAGTGCAGTCCCCACAGTCTGCAGCTGCACTAGGTCTATGGGAGGTTTTTCTATGTCCTCTATTTTAATGCCTGAGACTTTCTCCACCTGGAATAGCTTTTTAAAGCCTTTCAACAGCAACAGAGCAAACCAGCTGAGCTTCTTGTGGGGTGCAAACCTGCTCCTCAGGCAAGAAAATTAATTGAATATTATACAAACCCAGGCTCATTTCCAATATACTGTGGGGATTTATCCATTACAAGACCCCTGGCTAATTATTGGAACTTTGAGGCAACTAGGACAGAGAAAAATGTTTGTACTAGAACAGCTTTAATTGTAACATACTCTTTTAGTGTGTTTCTACTTCTACATCATACATTCTCCAATGTCTTAAACTGTATGTAACCCATCATTTTTGTTAAATCATAGCTGGTGTGATTTCATAGACAATAATGTTATCGATATATAGTTTTGTGTGATCTAGCGTTACCTGAAAGAAATAAGCAAAGTGATAAATAGGAAATATTACAACTGACTTTGCAAGTTGCTTCAACACAAGAACTTCCTTTAAATCAGGTACAGGCAGGAGTATCAGCTACGAAGACAATCAAAGCAAGCCCCTGGGTTTCTCAGGATTAAAAACCGTTGAAAACTAATCCCTTATGGATATAAAGGAAGACAAACATCCTATCGCAGTTGTCAGGGGACAGAATGTGTTCAGAGGCAGACTAAGTTGTGATGTTTTCTCCTGTAGATGTGTCTCTCTTGCACACCGCTTGGAACAGGTATCTGTGATACTGATACACGAAAGCCTTTGGAAAAACCCTACTGTTCACTCCCAAGTATCCTGTTTCAGGAAGGTACAAAGCCCCGTGAAGAGCTGGGCATTAGAACATGAACTTAAACCAGAATGATGATGACAGATGGTAAACCCTAAATGGGAGTCCTGTGGAAAAAAAAAAAGCACCTTTAAAATTTGGAAACAATATTAAAGGAACAGAGAAATGAAGTGCATATTACTGGCACTGCAGAAGCCGAGATATAACATGTAGCACACAAGCCCACAGAGGGCTTGTGTTATCCATAACCAAATGCCTTATTTGAATATAGTAGTCATGTAGCAGAACAAGCCGGGGAGTTTCCTGGAGTCACATTTACTGCTTGAGTTTGGCTGTCCATATTGGTGAGGGATTTGGTACCAGAGTTTTGAGACTGAACCAACTGTTCAGAAATAGCAGGAGAAACAACAGCATGGTTACCATGCTCACTCTTGCGCACTGTAACACTAGGAGTGGGGTTTTCCTTAGCTGTCCCAGCGTGACTGTGTGACTGGCTGGCTTGTCTCCCTGCTTCTGCCTCCTGCTGCTGCAGCATCCGCTCCACCTCTATCTCAAGTTCCAGATTTTCCTCATCTGCCTCCACTTCCAGCTGCTGCATTAACTCCTCCAGCTTCCTGGCCTTGCGGAGTTCATTCTGCTGTATGATCGTGCACAGGTGCTCCGTGAGGTGCTCCTTAATCTCCGTCTTGTGTTGGAGGTCCAGCTTCGCTGCCACATACTCCGACTCAGCCTTATCATATCGCTTCCTGCAAAATCATCATTATTTCTAGTGGGTTAAATCTCAAAGCACTTTACAATCTGACACATGGAGAGATACTTTAAGCATCCCTGAAACGCAACGTGCTCTGCAATGCATTATGCCAGTTATTCATGACACACCGCTACATTAGTAAGAGGGAAGAAAATAAGTGTGAATTGATCAAATCATCTCCTCTCGACACACTAGCCTCCACTGCTGCCATATTCCGAGAGTTAATTTGCTCATCTGAAATCTACAGATTGAATCACGAACAAGCATTTTGACTGTCTGTTTTAAGAGATGCATCTCTAGCAGCAGAAAGCAACCATCAGAAACTGTAGTGATTTCAGGCTTCTAATGAACACCCATCTAGTGAAATGAAACACTGCAAAACAGTTTTGTTTTTCCTAATCCAACCTTCCACCCAACAGCTACAGATGCTACAAGGGTGCTATACACATTTACATTCGGATCTGGTCTAGAAGCATACTCTTCCGGCCACCCATATATATGTTCAGAAAATCACGAGCAGCACAGATTGAGACAGCATATGACATCAATAGTGATCACAACTTTTGCGTGGCAACAGATGTAAAATTTTATTGTAAGCATCTCCCCAACACACACCTCCTGCCAATCTGCACTTCCTGTCATGACAAATATAGCAAAAAGGAAATATTCCAAATATTTATTGAGGTTAACCCACCCAGGATATCTAGCACTTAAATGCTGCTGTCCACATTAGTGATGCATCTTCTGCTACATTCAGTGAATCTGTACAATAACTCTGATTTAATTAATAGAAAGATAGATGCAATCTTGTTCATCAGGAAAGGGAACATGCAAAAGCTTTTGCAGAATGACTACACAATATTCCTTACAGAGCATTCATAAAACTAATTATTAGTAAGGTGATTGAATAAAGAATCCAGCTTTTTTATAAAACCAGATTCAAATATCTGGTTAATCAAAGCAACAGAAAGATAGAAGAGGTCCTTTGCTTAGGGAAAGAGGAGGAAATTAAGACATAGAAAAGCCTTTGCGAATATGTTCTTTTATATAATAATCACAAAACTTTGACCCAGCTGTAAAGGCTATGTCTGCAGTGGACAAAAGATGCCCACTTTTCCCTCACAAGAAAGTCAAGATTACCCTGGATCAGGTATCTGAAGTGGAAAAACTAATGCTATGCTGGAAATGTCTGCATAGTTAAATCTTTGGCCTGAATTCACGCATATTCTTCACATCATATTTACAAAAATTCCATTTTACAGCAATTGTCAAATGTCCCTATGTAGGTGCTCAGGACTATTTAATATTGCACTTTTTGACCCACTGAAATTACTTGCGTTTTAGCCCTAAAATATAAGGCAAGAACTAAAAAATTGCTTAAAAAGTCACCACTTAAAAGTAAATCAGCTTTGGCTCATAATGCATAAAAACTGCAACACTGAAAGTACCTAACGTGCATTTCCAAATCTCTCCCTCGCAAAAACAAAGACTTACTAAATTCATGAAAGTCAATAAGTATTTCGTAAAGTTTATCCCCTTCATCCTACCAGCATCCTCTTTTGCTATGCTCATTAAAAACTGCTTTTCAAGTGTCAGAGCTGCTTGTGCTACCTGCTCTTTTGCCATTAAGTATTTCAAATAGACATAGTATTCCAAAATTTTGGTAAGGAAATTTCCAGGAGCATTTGACGGTTTTAGAAACCAGACTTAAACCTAAAATACAATGAAATCTTTTTCCTCATGAAGATATGAAATTCTGTATTCATACGCACCCAGCTACTGAAACTACATTTAATCTTGGATATTTCAAATTATAATTACACAAAAGAATTCCTTATTTTTTAGCTACCACTGCTATTTTTTTAAAGACTAATTACCATGTTTATGGGCCTGTGGTCAACATATACCAGAAGTCATAAGGAGAAATACACGTTTAACACATTGAATAGTGAAAAAAAAAAACCGCAACTGAACGTTTCCATTTTATTAAAAGGCTGCATAAACATGCTGATGTTTATCTACTGATGTTGTGGTTTACCCACAACTAATAGGGTGTTCCGATTAATTTCTTGCATTTAAGGAACTCATCAGAACCAGAGTGATTAAAGGCACATTGTGAGGGGTGAAAGCTTGCTTTTTCCTTCAATTTTTGGTCCCAGTTCCAAAAGCACTTCAGCAGTGTTATATGTTTTAAGCTTAATTGGTCCCATTGATTCCAACAGGACCAAAGCTGTCATCAACAAGCAAGTTTCCCTGAAAAGGACTTTAATTTTAAGACTTTAAAAAAAAAACTCCTTCCCCCTGAGAAGACATAAACAACCTTGAAACAATAAAGCAGGGCTTATGGACAACTGCACAGTTAAAGCAGCAAGTACGTCTCCTGACAGTACGAAGCTGGAAAGCAGAGTCTGCAGTCAGAAAACCTATTTCAGTTTCCAGATTTCGAGGAAAAAATTAGGAAATAAACCCACACTTTGACCTCAAGATTTGAAAGCCCCCCAGACTGTGACCACTTTAACTACACATTAGTACGATGACATAACTCCATTACTGGGTCAGTGACAGGAAAGAGCATTTTGTCCCCCCACTCGGGCAGGGCTATTCCCTCCTCCCTGGCTGTCACTTACCGGGCATAGGAGTAGTCCAAACTGGCCTGATCAATGCGGTTCCGCAGGATGCCAATGTCAGCAGATACCATGTCATCCAGAGCTTGTAATTCCTTCTGAATCCTTTTTAGTTTCACTGTTTCAGCTTGAGTTCTTTTGGATCTGCAAAAGGAAGATGCATTTATTATTTTTTTTTCTTTTCAAGCCTCTCTTCTTGACATAATGGGCCCCATTTCGTTTGCAGAGCAACTTCTTTAAGAGCTATTCAGAAGGTTTCTCCTTTATGGTTTAAGACTTTTGATCTTTTTTAATATCCACAGGGATCTAAAATGCCTGCTATTAGAGGACTACAGCAAAATTACGTAATGACTATAATCAAAGTGCCTAAAATGGATTGTGTTTCTTCACTGTGGAAACACACAAGAAGCTGCTGTATCGAAGTAGTTCTCAGTGTAAGGAAACAGGAAATGGCTTGGGGGGAGCGAGAGGGGGAAGGGTATTTAGCCCTGCAAATATCCCCTTTCAAAGAAGCCCAGTTAGTAGGGGCCAAAAAGTCACCTAACCTAAGCTTGATTTCCATTTTGTAAAATTATTCCCAAAAGGCCTAGCCAAATCCCAATGAAGTCAATGGAAAGTTTTACATCAAACACAAAGGATTTCAATCAAGCCTTATGTAACCTTTTTCAACTCAGCCTATTCATTCCTAAGTTGTGAAAACTAAATGTTGCTAAGGGCAGCAAGCTTTGATGGATTTGATTCCCAAGCAAGCTAAGTAACTTCCAACAGGCTTTTACACCAGGTCACCTCACTGTCGTTCATCACCACCAGCAAAACCATGCTTTCCAGGCACTGCTTTACACCCCAAAGCAGGGACTGGAAAGCAAGACTAGATGTGTAAGCAGTGACACCATCTCTCGTTAGACCAGCTGACGAAGGTGGAGAGAAACAGACATCCTGCAGTATTGTTCAGAGCCTGAAGAAGGCATTTGAATGTCAGACATAACTCCCCAGCTATCACCTGCCAAGTCCTCCTCTCTCTTCTCACGCTCTGCCTCCAGAAGGGAGAACCCAGCCTGGTGGTCAAACCCATGTTTGCTGTCCTACAGTGACTCAGACCAAACATACTTGTGTTTTATTTCTGCCTGGCAAAGGAAAGGAAAACGTTCAGAACCTCAAAGAGAATCTTCTGCACAGTATCTGCGGAACACATGGCTATGTTCACCTCTGCTACTCAAGAGCTTTGATGGGCAGAACATAATATATGTCTGAGAGCACGGCAAGCCTGAAAGCTTCACATGTCCTTCTTTGATCCAGTGTTATCAGCTGCTCCAATATCACTCTTTACAAACCTTGCCTTCCCTGTAATCTTACATTATCTCGGTGGTCAACACTGTACAACGCCTTAAAGTCTGGTCACCTGAAGAGCAAGGGTTAACAACTGTAATGACGTGAATTTTTGTAATTTCTAATCAGCCAGTGGTAAAACAGTACCTTCTTAAACAAAGTTGATTGTCCTTTCTTTTCAACACTTTTCACTTCCTAATAAGCAAGAATCAAAAACCCAAACAGAAATAGCTAGAGTTTCCCTTCATAGGTTAGGAATCAAATAAACTGCCCTTAAATGCAGTGAAAACAAATCAAGAACAGAACAGGGATGAACATCTGAACACCCCAACTTCCAAACATGCCCTTGGTAACAGGCACAAGGACTTCAGCTAATTCTCAAATTGTGTAATAACTTTTCCATCTGCGTACAGAGCTGCAGCTTTGGAAGTGTGAAAAGCTTAGTCACAACCTCCTTGCCAGCACTTGTCATCAAAGGGAAATGTCGATCACAGCTGCTCACTTGTGAAGCAGTACATACAGAGCACAGTGAGGAGGAAAAAGAGATTTAAATAGAAGATACGCATCTGGTTGCACATGAAAAGCAACCCCTTCCTCAGCCCATGCTGCAGCATAGCCCCTTACCTCTCAGCAATAGCTTTGGCCAGAAGTGCCTTCTTGCGTTTATTCTTCTCTTCTATGAGCCGCTGCTCTTGTTGTAGGATTTCCCATCGTGATTTTTCCTGCCTGCTCATTGACAAGAAGATCAAAATTAATAGAAAGTTCATTTCTCTCCCTGTTCCCCAAATGACACAAATATTCACCATCATATTTCCTGGAGCAAACTTTAAAAATGTCAAAGAAACAATAAACAGGTTTTGGTTCTGAGGAAAGAAGAATCATCTGCAAGAATGTCTGCAAGAAGTCATTCAGACCAATAAAACATTTCCAGATGAAATCTGCTGATCAGAACAAAAATCTTCACAAGCAAGCAAGCTGCTGGTTAATTCAGCTTTGCTGGAAGAAAGAGCATACAGCACTTTTTCAGAAATGGATGGAATTTTTCATTTAAAGGATGTGCTTCCCTACTAGGTAGAAGCAGTTTCAGGTTTCTAACTGGCTGCTACAAGTTGCCATCTGTTAGCCTGCCAGCACAGCCTCTTTTTTTGGAAATGTTTTTTCCACAAAACAGAACCTTTCACAGGTCTGCTTGACAATACAGCCCTCAAATAATTAAACTGATAGAAATGAAAGGCTGGTAAAAGTTACAATGAGAATGAGCAACAAGGAAGAACAAGAATTCACTGCTGCCACCAGAGAAAGAGTTCTATAGATTCAATTTCCCAGGCTACATCTACTAAGAGATACAATCAGCCCCAGTGGATGGGAGGCAAGGTCTCAGGTTAGAGGGAACAACCTGCATCAACACAACTGGGCAGGATTAAAGATAAACA
Source organism: Falco rusticolus (assembly GCF_015220075.1). Lineage (NCBI taxonomy): Eukaryota > Metazoa > Chordata > Aves > Falconiformes > Falconidae > Falco > Falco rusticolus. The sequence goes on from NC_051197.1 coordinate 27,172,357, forward strand.
AAAAATGCTTTGCCACTTTTCCACCCTGTTCTGTTCTTCATGCCCTCTCTCAAGAAGTTTCAGCTTAAAAATACCCAAGTAACTCAGCTATGTTAATCCTAACACCCATTTGTGCACGAGTATCTCTTCAGACTTCTCCTCATCACTCTATCCCTAAAACTTTATATAGAGAAATATTTTTAATAAGATTCAAATTCAGGTGCACAGGCTGAGATGAATTCAGCAGATTCAGGGGGTGGCTGTTGCAGCTAAATGTCATTTGCTCCCCACAGAGTGAAAAACTCCCCTGCAAAGCTTTAGCTACCTCATTGCCAAATAGCGCCTGCATTTTTCACCACTAGGAAGGAGCTGAACAGCCAGTACTACTGGTGAGCTGCACCCACACAAGAAACTTGGCACTGCTCTTCAAAGTGCTGCTATTTTGGTGAAGGGACGGCTATTTGCAGGTAGGTGATCCCAGCCAGGAGCCAGGCAGGTAAATGGCAGGCAGCGTGGCCAGCAGCTGCAGCCTTTCAAAGCTCGTCTCTGCAAAACACAGCTTCCTGGATCCTTTTGAGTTTCAAATTTGAGAGAAGCCACACGCTGCTTCTCCACACAAGTGCTGCTGAATGCCATAGTCCTGCCTCTCCAGCAGGAAGCATCTTCAGCCCCCTGTGAGACCCTACCGACAGATCTGACAGAGATAGGGTCTGGCACACCATACTCGGAAAGCTGCTGATCCCTGGTTTGGGGAAATACAAATGATGCATGGAAGTTTGGTGGCCAGGTAGCATTTGTTGGTTATTTTAGGCTGAGAAGTTTGGACCTGCATAGGAACTCAAGGCTGCAGCAGTGTTGTTAAAGTGTTTTAAAAATAAACAATATGCCCTAGAAAAAGAATTCGTTCTTTTGCCCCTCACTTTCGCTTTGCCCGCTAAGGAAAAAAGGAAAATTAGCACTCAGATACAGACAGGAAAACAAACACGAAGGGGTAAAGCCAAGTTAATTTGTCATATTGGAAATGCCTGCCCCCTCTAGCATTTAGACAGCAGCTTCCTTTTACAGGCTATCTCAGTTCTGGATGATGAACCAAGTAACTGCCACATGCAGTTAGACTCTCAGAGCGCCACGTTCAGTACTTACTTTCCCCCTCTCACATGCGTCAGTTTGATGCTTCTGAGGGAGACAGGCACCCCACTGTGGGCTGACGCACAGGGTGAGAGCCTTGAGATTGGTCTCATCTTGAATGATAAAAGCTAGAGAACTGCTTAAACCTGAAATTTTACCTCCTTACCAACACTGTTGGCTTTAACAAATCTGCAGCAATACTGTAAAGGGGAACACAAAGTTACACAAATCACAGCATATCTACTCCTAGAAGGACTTTCTGTTGTGGCTGCTGGCTGGTCTACACAGCATGAGGGTGAGATTAAGTCTTCATAAACCATGAAGACAGTCCTACATCTTGGGTGCTTTATGGTGTACAGTCCCACTGCCATAGGAGATTATCTGAAGACAGCACAGCACATATCTGCATGGATTACACTACAGAATTTAGTCCTGAATCAGGCTGAACCCAACTAGAGATGAAAAACAAAGGTTCAACACAGAGGAAGCAAACGTGATCTCTCAAACCTTCCAATTAGATACAGAAAAGCTCACTTTACTTCACAACAAAAGAATGAATCCATACAGAACAATAAAACCCATCCCCTGATTTTACCAACTTACTAACAATTCCACTTTCTTTTTCTCCACTTTGGAGTTTGGCTTTGCAGGGTGGGTCTGGGCACTGTCACTGCCATTACCGGGATCTACCAGCGTTACTTCCTTCTGCTGGTCTCGGTTGTCACTTTGCCTTTGATCTCCTGCTGAAGGAGGGTGAGGTGGTGGCGCAGGCTGCTGAGGATGACCAGGCTTCTGTTTTGGTACAGAAAGCAACTGCTCCGGAGGAACAGAGGCTGCTCCACCCTGCAGTCCCAGCTTCTGACATTGCTGCTGGAGGGCTTTTACTCGTTGCAGTTGCTGCCGACTCTTATTCACAGTGTGGGGGCGATGCTGCTGCTCTGAGGGGTCATACAAGTCTATCAATGGATGAGAGGAAGAAACAGGATTAAAACCACATCTTGAGATCAACGACAGACTCTGTGAATTATCTTTTCTGGGCAAGCAAACTGGTGCAAAACCAACACAAGGGGAAGACGTGCCAAGGTGTCAAGGGAAGGCAACATGGGGGAAAAACCCAGGAACCCGGATGTGTTTTGCCAGCCTAAGAATCCGGAGTTTTAAAGGATCTGAGCATCCGAAATGAGGAGAGGGAGGAATAGGGGGCCTGGAGTGGCGAAACTACAGGCGAAACCACAGGTAGGAGTGAGGCAACTTTCAGTGGAATAATGGGGATTTAGGGCTACAAAAGGGTTTCAAGCATGCTGGTAGGCAAACTGGGGATTTATAAAAGTGAAAACCAGGGAAGAACAAGGTGACAGATGGGCAGAGAGGCCAGGCACGGGAGTGAGGTAGTGGACAGACCGATGTGGATGCAGGACGAGGGGCTGGGGAGTCTGGAAATGGGACTGCGAGGTTGTGGGTGGCGAGCCCGAGGGGCCGGACGGGAGGCTGAGGGGAGCGGTGAGAGACGGGGCCTGGACGAGGGTCTGGCTGGGGGAACGAGGGGCTGCCTGGAGAAGCCGAGGCGCTTGGCGGGGGGATGGCCTGGATTAGCTGGGAGGATGCCGGAGGTGGGGATGCAGGGGGCCGGGGCACCCGGGGGGGGTCTGGGGGCACCGAGAGGAGGGGGGGGAGCTGGGGGCACCGGGGGGGCCGATACGGTGCCGAGGGCCCCAAGGCTCCTCCGCGCCGCTCCTGGCCCCGCTGCGCCCCCTCCCCACCCCGCTCACCGGGGTGGGCGCCGCGGCCGGCCCGGCCCCCAGTCCCGAGCCCCGGCCGTACCTGAGCGCTGGCCCCGCAGGCGCCGCAGCTCCTCCTGCGAGAAGCCGGCCCAGGCCTCGGCCATGGCGCTTCCTCCTTCCGCTGACGGGGCGCGGCGGCAGGCAGGGCCCGCGGCTGCCCCGCCACCGCCGCCCGCTCCCCGCAGGCGAACGCCGCGGCCAGCCCCGGCCGGCAGCGCCGCGGGGCCTCACGCCGCCACGGCAACGCGGCGGGGCGGGGAAGATGGCGGCCCGAGGAGGCGGGGAGGCTTAGGCCGCGGGTGAGCAGCCACCTCGGGGAGGGTCGCTGGGCTGCGGGGGTGACAGGGGCCTCAGCCCGCTCCCAGCAGCCGCCTCCCGGGGGGCGGCGGGTCCGTCAGGCCGCGGCGGAGCCGGGCGGGCTGCCGTGGGCATGGCGCCGTGCGCGGGGTGCTGCCTGGGGGTGCGCTGCCCCGAAGAGCTCAGGCAGGCCCAGGTAATGAGGCGTAAGTGGAGAGGAGAAGCCGCTCCCAACTACAGCAGACTTCAAGGAGCAACACCACGACCCCCCTGGGCATTTCTGATTTGTGATTAGGTCGTTGGGCGAGCGGGTGAGGTGCCTGCTGCAGCGCATCTAGGGCTGTGTTCGCGGGGACCTGCGTGGTGAGGGAGCTGTGAGGCAGGGGCATCCGCACAGCTGGGTGCTGCTGTGCTTCATAAGTTACAGTGACACCACTGTGAGGAAATCAGCAAGGAAAAGTACTTACTATTTATTTTTTGTGTCCATACAGGTGCTTCCGAAGGTCTGCTTTGACCACTATGGACAAGGTTGCAGATACATACTTCCATCCTTAGGTATAAACTGAAAAGATCCTGCAGCATATGGTGATATTCACTCAGTAGCCATGAAAATAAGTTTTTTTCCAGCCACAAACTCTTGTGGCTGCTTTAAGCCTCTCAGAGGTCTTGCAGATGAGCTTACCTCCCACCGGGAGAAAGCTGGCTGGAACACAAGGGCACGAGCCCCAGGCTTAACTGAAGCAGTCCAGGGGGCTGGAGGCTTAAATAATACATCATCGGCAATAAAACAAGGACGTTTTCAGTGCCTAACAACATCCCTCCCCATTTCCAATCTGTAAGGGATTAGTCAAGCTCTGAAGTATTGCTGTCTCCCAGAGCAAACTCATAACTCGATGGCCATGTATGACTTTGCAATTTATCGTAGCAGCGCTTTTAACAGCTCCTGCGTGACTAATGCGTCCCATAAATACCAGCCCCAGTCGGAGGAGAAGCAGTCCTGAACTGCCACTCACTGGCAGGCGTTAAGTGTTTCTGATCAGACTTGGCCGAGTGCCTCTGGGGGACAGAAGTGCTATCATTTTTCACCCACAGCTCAGCTATAGGCCTTGATACGGAGTGGAGGCATCATGGGCATCCAGCAGAGGAGAAGGAGAGCTCAATTATCAATTGGTTATCTCAATTCCGTCCATGCTGACCAGCAGGTCCTTCCTAGGTGAGTCTGGGGCAAAGGGATGCCGAGCAGCCCTCCAGACAGAGTTACGGCTTCCTCTGGGAAACCTGACTGAGCATAGAAGAGATCTGAAAAAGAACTGCAATCCAACCTTGACTCAAATGCTCTCAAATTCCAGGGAGTCCAGACAGCAGAACCAGGTGTCAGCTTGAATTTTACAATGAATCGGTGTTGGCCAGTCCAACAAGGGTTGGCCTACAACAAGGTGTAGGCACCTAATTCCCATTCAAATGCCAGTATAGGAATCAGGAATCTAAATCTGTCCTGATATCTTAATCACTGTAATGGGCTGTACCAAACCCACAGATAACCGACCAAATGTGTTTTGTAAACCGCAAACACCAGATCTCATTCTTGAACCTTACTTCTTTCTTCTTTTCCAAGTTTTATTGCTACAAACAAAAATGAAGCACCATATTAACTTTATTGCTGCAGATATTCCAGGCATAAAACTCCCACGTGTTTTATAGAAAAAGTATAAAGACTTTTGAGTTGTTAACTATAACGCTATAGGCAAAGCAGCAATCCATTTTAACAGTTTCCATCAGCCAAAGGTTTAATTACCAGCCGTTGGGCCAGCTTTCTCCAGGAACAATTACAACACAGTGAAGTCATTTCACGGGGCATTTACCAACAGCAGATTTAGAAAAAGGGGGCTGGCCGTGTTCTCCGACTGATTAAAGTCCTGCAAGCATAACATGGCACTGAACATTTGCCACCTAGGAATACAGTGTTTTCCAAGCAAACGTTGCTACAACACAGGCTTGACAAGGCCAGATGAAGAGAAAGTTTAGAAATGTTCTTTTCCATCCCCTGGACTAATATCCCAAGCAACAATGCAAACTTTTCTTCTGCATCTGGGGCTGGATTTCAGTCCTGTATCTTTTTGTGCATCAAGAGCTGCTGTCTTGCTAGCAGACCTGGAGACCTCCGTGAGTGCTGCATCCATTTTGTTTTGGTCTAATTGGCCCGGAGCCTGCTGGCTGTAGAAGCAGCAAGCGCCAACAGATCACAAAAACATCCTTTCTTGTGCAGTTCTCAAATCAGTGTGGAAATGTCATCATGGGCTGGCAAATTAGACTCTCCAGGTCAGACCTCAGGGTCAGACCTCAGATGACATTTCAACCCAGGACAGATGCAATTTGTACCAGGACATAACTTAAATTTGCATCGGTTTAGTTCATACTGCAAACTTCTTGGGTTTTTAAGAGCCAGATAAGCTCCTCCATCAAGGGGCTCCCTGACTTATGTTTTTTAACCCCATTCTGTTCGCTGCTCTGCATGCTGTCACAGTAACACACAAAGCAACGATTTCCCAGTAAAAGACTGAGCCGTCATGTGAGACAGGGAAAGACATGCATGGGGAAGGACAGTTTCCTTTCTGCTTGCGTTGCAGGTTGCAAAATCCTGAGGACTTTGCCATATAATTCAAGAGGCCTGGGGAAAAAACATCCTGAAAGAAACAGCGTAAAAAATTCCTAAATCCATTTATTTCTCTTTCTAATGAAAAAATCTATCAGACTGTATCCATGTCAATACCATCCTATCTTTTACCAGAGTGTAATGCAGGCTGGCTTAGGAAGAATCACCATGCCCAGCCCAAGCCATGGCACTGTGCGAGCAAGGAGCAAGACCTGCCTTTTGAGAATACCTCATGGTTTAATTTATCCTTTCAGGGATGCTTTTGACATCCGTGCTACGAACGTTTCTTTTGCTGATTCTCTGCTGAACTGTCCAGGCAGCTTCCAAGCCTGAGATGAGTAACGTAATTTCTCAGCGTGGCACTGAAAGCAAGAGGGTACTTCAGGTGTTGAGGCTGCAAACACTTGTGTACGGAGCTGTAACTCCTCTGCAGCCTGTTGAAGGCAATCAGGTTTTGCCCATCTTTCAGCAGACTGTGGATTAGATTCTGTCTAGAACCTTCTATCAATACTGGTCTCTGTGTGCAATGGTTTTTTTTACTGGTTAAATACCCTGAAGGCTGAGAGCTCTCCATTAGGAAACACCAGACACAGAAACCAAGGTGGAAATTAGCTTGGCTGAGCCTGGCCCCCAGGCCCAGATCCAAAACAGCATATGAGTGCGTCTTTAACTTCAGCCATGTGCTAACGCCCTGTTCTTTAATTGGGCCTCACTGGGTGGATCCAGGGAAGTGCCAGGATGCCTGGCTTGGCACCAGCCTGCTCCTAACCAGGTGCTTGAGGCTGTAGCTGCACTGGGAACCCAGAGCTCAGCCCACAGCAGGCTGGGGCTCGGAGAGCAATGAGATAATGTAACGGTGTTACAGCACCTCAGCTCTGGAGGAGGTTGACAGTGGGTGCTGTGTATTACTCTGCCTCTTGGCTGCTTTATTCTGGATATAAAACTAGCCAGCAATTCAAACCCCTCTAACACTGCAAGAACACAGCCCTAGCTTGTCCTGCGGTTACCATCCACACTGCAGTAGGCTGGCTTGAGGATTTATGCAAAAAATGCAGGTATATCTAATGGAAATAGTGTTTCTGCTGTAAAATGAATTATTCTTATTCTGGAGTAAGGTGAGAAAGCTGAAGTAAAAGATATAGCATTATTCTGTCTCCCTGGTTTTTGTTCCCTTTAACTGCCCAGTATGTGGGATTAAGTCAGCACTGTCATTTCTGGGACCAAGGCAGTCTCTTGGTTTGTAAGTATTTCTTAGAGGGAAACAAAAATCCACTTATCTAAGGAGCTACTGAGTGAAAAAAAAAAAAAATAATTGGAAACCTGCTTTTTAAACCATATAAACCAATGGTTTTCAACATCTTTTGATTTGTGGAGCTTTATAACATTTTCTGGTGAAGAGACAGACGCTTATGCAGCAAGTTTAAGGCTGTGACCTTGCTTCCTCTGAGTTACCTTTCACAGGGACCTTAGGGCTAATCTCCTGACCCCTGGGCTAAGGCCATGGTTTGAAGCCACAGCTGTTTTACTTTAAAAGTCCCAAATCTTGCTTCTCAAATCCCAGGGAAAGAGGGAACACGTCCTAGCAGGGCTCCTAGCAGATCTCTCTCCTCTCCTTGCAGGACGCTGCAGGGCTGTCTACGGCACCAGTGTGGCTGGACCAAAAAAAAAAAAAGTCTCAATACGGCCAAGGGATTGGCATATGAAGACACAGTGCAGGGCTACAGAAATCCATATGATCTTTACCATGGACTCCAGCAGGCTGCAAATTCCCCATCCAGACGTGCAGACAATGCTTTTTCTTTCCTGAGGGTGCCCAGGGCTCTCAGGAGCCATCCTGAGGGGAGAGATGGTCCCACAAGCCCAGGGGCTCCCCAGCACGCCAGGGCTAAACCTGCTCCTCCATGCACCCCACGCACGGCTGGTGACAAGAGGAGCTGGGTGGGGAGAGCAGCATGTTTTTCCAGGACGCGTCTCATTACAGTGATATGTTTGCTTTGAAACTGAGCCTCACAACATCACAACTTTTAAGGCCCCCACCCCATGTTTTCTTGTTTCAACTTTTGAGCTTTTTCCTCAAGATAAATTCAGCTTGCAGAAAATCTGAGCTGAAAGGAAGCTCGGCATGCAATATGAATGCTTTCTTTTTAAAAAAATTAAAATTCTTACTGACATTTTCGGGGGTTTCTTTCCTCGCTGAGACTATTTAAGATACATTTTCATACTGACAAAAGCATTCCTTTGTAATTCCTCATCTTAAAATATCTGCATGAAAAAAACCATCTAAACAGGATTAAAAGCTGGCTAATAAAAGCACCTTAAGAAAAAAGCTGGTAAAGTAAAACTTATCCTGACCAGAAATATCTTGAAGATTATAAATTTACCACTTCTGATGGCAAAACCAGAACTGAGCAGTAAAACAAGTGGAAATGAGCAATTACTGATCTATATTTTTGTATAGCTAAATAAATATTTTTGCAGCTAATGACTTTAAAAAGATAATTTCTAAGTAGTTTTAAAATATCTTTAAAAGAATACTTTTTAAAACCCAAGTTAAATATTTCATGACAGTTCCATAATGCTTTTAATTGCATTGCTCAATGTAAAAGTTGTAATTCAAACATTTATAGAGAAAAAGTAGAAAGCAATTGCTTTAATTCTAACCATTTGTGTAAAAATTAGAATCTAACTGTCAAAACAGTTGATAAAACCAGAGATTTGAAGAGAAATTTGCTAAATGTTTGTTATCTTTGGCATAACATGAGTGATTAGAACACTTCCCTAAACAAATTGAATTTCCATCAAACAAACTCATTGTTACATGCTCAAGTGAATGAACTGCCGTTGTTTAGTCTGGATGGGAGAGAAGTGGGGGCAGAAGACATGATAATAGTCTTTAAATATATAAAACACAGCTGTAAAGAGACAGAGCTAATGTCTTTTTCAGTGTCCATGGTGGATAGGTGAAGAAGAAAGTGAGACCCAGGCTAGAGATGAGGAGTGGCTTCCCAGCAGTTAGGGCAGCAAAACATGGGGGGAACTGATTTAAGACCACCATAGATTCTCCATCACCAGATATTTTTAACAATAAACATCTGTTGGGCAAGGCAGAGGAAAGGTCAACACAGCCCTGGGACAATGAGATGCAGTTTGTGGTGATTTTGGGCCTGTGCATCCCCACACAGGTTCTAGAGGAGATGGGAACCCACAGACACCCCATGGGTGCAGGCTGCTGTGCGACATTTTTGACCTTGCTTGGCTGAATCATTTTTGCTGACCCATTTGAGACGTTCCTCACCCAACCAGGTGCGCTGGCTGCCAGCTGAGAACTGGCCAGCTCCTGACACTTCTGCCAGCCTTGTTCCTGTGATGCTTCCCACACCATTCCCACCTCTTCCCTCTGCTGTCACAGCCCCATCACCCTTCTCACGGGCACACACATCTGCACCACTGGCCATACCATTTCTGGTGCCAGCCAGAAGCTCCTGCCACCTCTGCAAAAGTCTGTGTGGGGAATCACCGTCTTTTCATGGCAAGACAGAAGGACAGATGGCTGCCAAACCCAAGAGCCAGCAGTGCTCAGAATATGCATTTGCAGTAGAGTATTATATGATGTGAAAATCACTTTATTACCATAAAGTGCCAAATATCTCCAATGTGACAGCCGAGTCCAACGTGTGCTGGGGCCAGTTCATATATCTCCTTCCAGCTACGTAAGCCACGTGCTGGAAGATGCTGTCTTCTCACCTCTCCCAGCTCAACGCCACTGCAGCTCAGCAAGTTGGGTGAAACAACTGCCTTCTGCAAGCCAAATGCTAGTGGACCCTCAGGGAGAAACATGGGACCCTGCTCCCATCTGGTTGCATCCCCATGAGGTACCCCAAAAATGCTGCAGCTCGTGTGATGAAGACATAGTGCTGAATCAGTGTACATGGGTTTGGCTCATTTTCAGCCAGGTGGCTGGAGGGACACGAGGTCAGGCCATGGATTCAGTGCCAGAGGAGGATGCATGACAACACCTCCCTGTTTTCAAAACAAGCTGTCTGCTCACCTTTCCTCTATCCTTACAGTAAGATACTGGACATTTCTCCACGGAGTGTTGTCCAGAGCACAACCACCTCCTCCTCGTTCAGTGTCTCTGGAGGTGTCACAAATACCAAGGAAGAATCACCAAGCATCTCCCATGGCAAAGGAACCCGTCTGGAGACAGTAAGCTGCAAGCTCTTCAGGATGCACTTGCTTCACCGCCCCATCCTGCAAACACGCTACAACAGACAGATGTGCAGGGGTAGGACCTCACTGTCCCCTCAGCTGCCTGGTACTGCCCTGCAGCCATGATGAGAGGTTCGGGGAGCCCGAGCCAGCCAGGTTATCCTCAGCACCACAATCATGTGCTCTGAGACAGCGTGGCCAGTTTTGGGTGCAGCACTCCCAGCGTCACCTTGAACGAACGCTACCTGCAGTGCACCACATTCGGAGTGCTTGTGCCCGGCCAGCTTGTGCCCACTGACCGAGCTCTGGGGGATGGTCTTCTGTGTCCACCTACAGCCTTGGCCAGTAGCCACCCTACAGACAACGATGCACTCACAGAGAAACTGAAGATGAACTGAAGAGGACAAACAGATATCCTGAGTTTTGAGAACATGCTACAATTTGGAAGTCTTTTAAGATGAAACATTGCGTCTTTCCTGCAATAAAGTTCACGAAATGTTCATGCTTTCTCTCTGTGGCAAAAGATGTTACAAAAAAAGATGTAACCCCCCATGTATTTATGGATGTTCTTCGTGAGCTGTTACTCACCGAGGCTGGATGTGGGAGGAGGTTTTTCAAAGGAAAGGATTGCTGAGCTGCTGAGTGCTTGGCTCTCACCAAGGCTTTCGCAGGTGACTTCCTTCCATGGCTTTGGAAAGGCACCCTAGTCAGGTGGTTGCTGCCTTTCACAGTGTTGGTGTAGAAGAAGTTTTTCAGCAGTTTCTCTGGGAGGAGAGCTTTTTCTTTCGTTTTTGCATACTGTCATGCCTGCACACTCAACTGACACCCACAAGGCTTACCAAGGCCACGTACTAATGAAGATTTTCAAGTGTCGGTGGCACTCGCAGGATTTGAGCCATAGCTGTAAAGACTGTAAATAAGTAGGCTGGTGGCCAAAGAGGCTTAGCAGCTCTTTGATGAGGTATCCAGGATAGCTGGGGAGCGATCTGTACCACACCCTGGCTACAAACACTGATATCACACACATCTCAGCCTGCAATAAATGGATGGGTTAATAAAGCAAGTTCTGATTAAAATAGCAGTAACCAAAATTAGACCCTTTACTGCTGCAGCAGTAAGGTGAAAACAAGGATGACTGGTTTCTTCTAGTGGTGGAAAATTCTGGTTTTGGAGCTGAGCTGAAGAGGAAAGACTTAATATAACAAGAAAAGCTCATTTCATTTTGGGTCAACCAAAAATGTTTTGCGTGACCAGTAACAAAATGTTCTGATTTGCTTGGAGACTATTTAATCTTAAAAAAAAATAGTCAAACTAAAAACCACAACTCTTTTCCTTTTAAATTTAGGTCCATTTGAAAATGAAGGGAGTGGGGAAAGGTTGGAAACTAAATGAACTTCGATAAAGCAAACTGGTTCAGCTTGAAAATGCTGAAGTGGAACATTTCAATATTTAAGGAGGGAAAGAAGGACTTCTATTGTTTTGTCTTGTCATTGACTGACTTTAGCCCAGATTTGCGAGTTATTTTGGTTGCCTTTGTTTCCACAGGGGACTTAATTTTTAGTTGGGGGTTTTGGGGGATTTTTTTTTTTGTTTTTTGTTTTGGTTGGTTGGGTTTTTTTTAACTAATTTAATACTGTCTTCCAATTCAGTTTGAGGTACAAATGGTACGGTTCAGCAAAGGTTCATAAGAACATGACTGAGCTGACAATTTGCACAAATATCAGGCAGAGCCTTTGGGAGTTTTTTCCTTTGTATTTTAGTTTTTCTTTGAAACTGTACCTGAATTCAGAGAAGCTGTGGGGTCCACAGATCCCCCACCCCTGAAACATGCACGGAGCAAAACTGTCAAAGTCTGTGTGCTCTGCCGTGTAACCTGCGCACCGCAAAAATTCAGATGCCATCTTCAGTCCTGCAAAATATTAAGACAGGCATTTAAGATTTACCCGAGTGATTAAGCATGAGCAGCTTGTAATTGTTTCCAGATTCCTCTCCTAGCAGGAGAAAAAGCTCTGCAATCCCTGTCCACGTGCTCAGTGTAGCAATGCACTGACAGAGAAACTGAAGATGAACTGAAGAGGACAAACAGATATTCTGAGTTTTGAGAGCAAGCCAGCATTACCTATTAATCCAATACGGACTGTTCAACTCAGAAAAGTAGGATTATTTAGCTAGCATGTAGAGGGGTATGTCTGCGTCCTCCCTGTAGCCACACCTGTGCACCAGCAACTAGAAAACCCTCTTAAGTACACATGGTCGGATTCAGTCTGCAATTTTTCATCTGGCTTGGGAGTGTTAAATGAAGATCAACTGTTGAAATCAGCCTCATTGGGGGGAATCTGACTGTGTCTGCACTTACAGAGAGGACCTTTGTCCTCTAGGTTTTATATAAAGCCCCAAAGATTGCAGACTTTCTGCACAAGCCACAAAACAATCCAGTAAGCATCTGGAGAGACTTGCCTCACATCCCAAACTGTTCCCTTCAAGCAAATCTACCAATATATTTTTCCTACAGAGTGTTTGATCATGAAAAGAGATCTTCCCAAACTTGCTCAGGGCTTCAAAAACCTTAGCAACCCCAGCCTAAGTTTGAAGGCAAATTCAAGGGTTTGCCATTGCCTTTGAACACAGCAGGGATCTACTCCAACAGGTTAGATCTCGGGGGCCACGTTGCTCCCAGGATTTAAACCAGACCACGTGTGAAATGGCAATTACCTCTTATTTTTTTTATTTTATTTTATTTTTAAATAGGATAATTTAGGGGCTGTAGAGGTTTTTTATGATTATGACTATTTTAATGGCAAATTCACTGTGCTGCCTTCCCTCCTTAATGAAGCGGACCAAGGACTGGTGCTCAGTTTCTCCCACTTTCTAGAAATAGTCCCTACAAATCCTTTGTAAAAATATAACCACAACCTCTCTTTCCCCTCCTCTCTCCCCCCAGAGAGGGGGCTTTCATCAGCTCAGACCATTTTTCTTCTGCTGCCTCTTTATCTTAACCTTTTCTGAAAGGTTACATTTATTTTCTGAGGTCCGTGGCCAGGACAAGGATACAGAGGATGCAGCTGATTTTTGTCTTTTGAGGGTCACTGTCACCACCACAAGAAGCACAAGCTGGTGTGTGTGTGTACTGTCTCTGAAAACAGACTGTCCTCATCCAGCCCAGTACATTGCCCAGTTCACCCAGTCAGGCCCCCACACAGTGGCTGTCATTGCTGCCCGTCAGAGCACGTCTTTGTAGCCAGAGCCGACTCCTGCGCTTGGACTGTGCAAACCGTTTTCTCTCCCTCCCGCAGTCCTGGCTATCGTGTGCACATCTGGTTGTTTCTCCGAACCTCTCTGCAATCATTGCTTCATCTCCGTTCAACTCCCAGCTGAAAACGGAGCTGTTCTCCCCACCCCCAGGACCTCGTCTGCCTCCTCCTCTCTTAGCCAAACGCACCATACGATGGCTTATGCCACCCCTTCTTGTGCAAAACCCTCCGAGAAGGGTCTTTTTCCAGTACAGAAATCTTGGTGCACTCCTTGAGGAGATGATCTCAGATAAACCCACTGCTGGGGAGAGAGGTTCACCACCCTCTGTGGAAACTTTGCAAGGTCTGGTCTTCATCCAGATGGGATTTTTTTTTTTTTTCCTTTTAAATATTTGAGCAAAAATGCTTCAGTCTTTACAGTGTGAGAGAGGAGTGAAAAAATACATTGCTGCTGCTACAGTGGAGGGAAAAAATGGGGTTCAGGCTCTCTTTGAAGAGCCCTGGTGCTGAAACAAATGGGCTTCTCTTCTGTAAATTGGATGAGAATGTGATCTCCTCGCAGAAATGGCCTTTGCTGCTTCAGCGAGCTTGGGTGAGGGGCAGCATTTGCCATCTCCTGCCTCAGCCCGTCTCTCCACGTTGGGGCAGTGGGCACCAAATCTGGCACAAACCTCACAGGGTTCAGTGGTGGAGCCGGAGAGGTGGGACATGGCTCTGCCATTTGAGATGGGAGGAGAGACATCTGCAGCAAGGGGCAGAGCTGATGTACAGAGGTGGCAGGCACATACAGAAGTGCTAGCTCCTGCCCGCAGCAGCTTTTAACCACATTTACATGCCAAAGTGCAACAGGGAGCTCTTCCATTGAGGCATGTGCTTGCATAGCCCCGAGATGGTGTTTTACTCAGCAGAAGTCATTTTTTTGCTCATATGGACAGAGGAAGGTTTTCATTTGTGCACTCACCCATCCGCTCAAGGCCAAAGCCAACTTGGTTCTGGTTTGTAGTGCTGAGTCCTGTTCGTGCTGTTCTCCAACTCCCAGTCTGCCCTGGTGCGCATTGGTGATCTCCGGCAGCTCGTGGTGCCGGCAGCGCTCCTGGGCAACGCAGTGGCCCCATCTGCACCGTGACCCAGGGCTCGCAGCTGAACGATGGCAGCAGGAATCGCCTGCAGGGAAGACGTTGAGAAAGAGACGATGAAAAACTGCATCCCACACCAGCCAACCCCCCTACTCGCTCTTCCACGCACCTACCAAGCGTTGGGTTTGTGGCAAAGCCAAGCCTAAAGGGGCCACTCAGCCCCTGTAGCATCTTTAACTATGCTTTTCTAGTCATCACAAACCAGTCCTGGCAGTGCTAGGAGAAAACAGATTTAGAGCAAACCCCCGCAAAGCATCGCCTGCATTTCCCCCACGGGCTGAGGGTCGCTGCCTCCAAACAGCATCGCCTCCGGGAAAACACCACCGCCTCAGCCCCGTCCTTGGAAAGCCATCGGGGAGAACACGGGGCAGGGGCTCGAGGTTAGCACAGCCCCGATGAGGCGCCGGGGATACCTGAACCGCTAATTTGCCAGACGCCCCTGGAGCCTGGCTTGGCAGCCCCCCGCCAGCTGTCACGGCGTGGAAGCCATTAACATTTAAAAATACTTGCAGGAATGGGAGGGTGGGGGAAAAAAATAAATGGTATTTGCGGAGGCCCATTCCTCAGCGCACTTTCATGTGTGCCAAAGTTTGTTGGCATGGCTCTGAGTTTGATAGGGAACATCTGGGCTGCTGTTGCTGCCTGTATATTGGCTTAGGGCAGCGAACAAAAGGGGTTTGTGCAGGAATGCGTGGGGAGGGGTGCAGGGTGGGCGCGCATCAAGGGACGTCTGTGAGAGGCAAAACGCAGAAATACTCTCTGGAGAAGAAAGGCTAATGCACATCCCATGTTTCTGCTTTTTAAAAAGGGATAAAAGCCTTCCCCCCCCCCCCCCCCCCCAACTTCTCCTCTTCCCTCCCCCAAAAGCACACCGGGGTACTGAAGGCGAGCAGGGCTCAGACACAGATCCGTGCCCTGCTACCTCTGCACATTCAATTATTGCCGCGGTCTGGAAAAGCAATTGGGCTGGAGGGAGCAGGTTAGCTGGAGAGCGGGGAAGTCCGAACCCAGCGGCACGGTGCAGCGCCAGCGCATACTCGAGAGACGACCGGTGAGCTCTTTGCAAGCAGCCCCGATGCCGCTGCAGGGGGGAAGCACCTGGAGACAAACCCCCTTTGAGTGCACCAAGACTGGTGACACGGACCCACCAAGAACAGCGCTGGTTGAAGTTTCCTCCACTTCTGTTGGGAATTCAGGGTAAGAAGCCGAAAATTAGCTCTGTGCTACTGCCAGTGGCACAAAACCCACAGACTGCTTCCTACAGACACAGGGTCCCGTTGTATCTGACGCTAGAGGATGGTGTGGAGGGATGAAGGAGGAATGGATTCACACTTGGTGAAGGTTGATCTGTTGGGAACTATCTGAAAATTATAGGCCAGGTGCAACTCTTGGCTCTAAAGATCACAGTGTACACACTCCATCCCATATACTCCATCCCCAAGGAGGTGCTGCTGCCTGCGGATGGACACCAGAAACCTTCGATTGAACCTAAATGTAGCATTTCCGACATTCTTCCTTTTGCAGCTCCTTACCACCATCCCATGCCTGCAGTATTTTTTACCTAATGTGTTTGCAGTGTTCACAAGTCTTTTCAAAATTTCACTCCATGGACTAAACCTCTTCCTCAGCCAGAGCAGCACTGGTGTCATTTCCTACCTGCTGATCCCTCTTTACTCATCCCATTTTTGCCCAACTCAATGCTATGGGCAACAGTTTTGAGCATTTCCAAGGTTTGTTTTTTAATCATTGGAGCATTTTTTTCTTTTCTTCTTTCTCTTATGTGCATTTGGCCTGAATCCTACCCAGCAATCTACGTCCCCCCTTGGCTCCAGCCCTTAGCAAGGACATTGGGTCTACTACCCAGAGCAAGATTTCCATTGCCTCTGTCTTTGGGGCTCCTTGGAGTTTCTAGTGCCAGCCCAGAGAGGATATTTGGGTAGCACTTGGAGCATGCATCCCTCTTGTTACCCCCTACCTTAACAGGGCACCCCCCTGAGAAAGCCCCAGAAAGCAAAACCTAAAGACAAAGGGTAAAGATCAGTGAAGACCTTCAGGTCTGACTGCCAAGGCAGGTTTTTCCAGCCCTAATCTCCTTTTCAGGTCTCAGCAGCATGCCTACAAACCATCATTTTGAGCTAACTTACTTAACACCATCCACACAACCCTCCTGGCACTGCTTCGAGCAGCGGGCTTGCACCGGGGATGCTGGCTCCAGAGCTGGGCATGTTTGGAGATAAGCTTCCTTCAGCGATATTTGGATTTTGATTACATCAGTATCAAGACATGGCTTTTCACCAGAGCCAAGCCAGCTCCCACCATGCCAAAGAAAGCAGCCAGGCCGGCCAGGAGCTGCATGCAGCATGTTGGGGAGGGCACCAGTCCCTCCGCATCCCCACACAGGGGCACAGTGGAGGGGAAAGCCAGCTCACACGGGGCTGCAGACCCACCTCTGGCTGCACGCAGACAGTCCTAACCAGTCAGCTCTTCTGCGGTGGGGTAGGAGAGGAACGGCAGAAAATCCAGCTGGTCTCTGGAAAGTCCCTGCAGCCATCACTGGGGCATGTGAAGCCGTATATTAGCGTGCCACCGAGTTTAGCAGCCAATATCCTGTTTTACAGAGGAAGAAAAAAGTGTGACTGCTGTGTTTCATGCTAGATGTCCCCTTGATCCACTTCTGAAAACAAATGGGTTGAGAGTGGCCAATTTACTCCTGCTTTATCACTCATTAGTGCTGCCAAAGAGCATTTCCATCTCTTGGGGATAAACCCCTCCTCTTGGGCAGGTCTGTGCCTCCGTTCATCCTCCAGATCCTTCTCCAGGACACTTTTTCTTTTAGCTTTGCCTGAAAAACAGCCCACGACACCAAGTGACATGATGCTGCAAAGGCTTTGCTCTCCAGCCTTACTCCCCTGACCCCGCTCCCACATGTCCTTCCTTGACCACTGCTGCCAACTGAGAAGAGCCAGCCCTGATGAAGACTACAAGTCAAAAGCGCAGAAACAGTTTAGAAGCCTAAATCTCATTTTCCAGTGTGGTTAAAAGCCCCGTCAGGAGGCAGACTGTTAATCATCCTAGATGCTTTTGAAGGTTGCAGTAGAGGTTCATCTCCAGCACCTTCAGGGGACCCACGTGCCTTTGAAGTCCCTCCTGAGGACCCTGATGGGGGTGGCTGGGAAGGAGGATGAATCCCAGAGCCACCCAGGGATTTTGCACCGGGACAATTAAAATCCAGACTCCAGTGAAGACTCAGAGTGGCTCAGGTTGCTCCTGCCAATGTGGTTCCATCTCATTTGCCCCAATGCTGCATCCTATCCACCATCTAACATGGGCCAGCTGGGAAATTCCCAGTGCAATGGGCTCGGGAAGGGGAGGGGGGGCTGGTGGGAAAATGCCCATTGAACTTTTCGCAGGCGAGGGTGGTTTGAACAGTTGTTTCAACTTGAAAAAAACTGACACGCGTTTCCAGATTGTCCAAATGTTTGGCTTTTACATTTCCTTCAGTGACACATCCCAGGGTTTTAGCTGAAAAGGTCTTTTCTCTTCAGAATTAGGCTGCTTGTAGGAAAAAAACCTATCAAAACAGGAAGCTTGAAATTATCAAAGAAAAATATTTTCATTGACCTAAAAAGATCTTACCCTTTGGTTTTGTAGTTCACAAAATTTTTCAGGACTGACTCTTCATCCCCATGAGAGATGAGAAATACTGTCAGTACCTCAAAAATGCTGCCAGAAGGAAAGAGTTATTAATTACCAACCTCTATTTTTAACCTGCAACCAAGAGTTACTTCTCATGGGTGACAACTGGATTCTCTTGAGGCTCTGCCATTGGCTTAATCAAGGCTTTTAAGTCAGAAATATGATTTTTTTTTTTTAGATGGGACATGCCCCAGGCATTCTGCAAAGCCTGCCCTATCGATTTCCAAAGCAAGCATCAGGTATCATGGGCTTTTGCTATCCATCTCTTTAGAAAAATTATGTCATTACCTTTTCTCCCCAACTATATTCCCACTAAAACAAAATATTATTTTTTCCCCTCCCCCTCCATTCCATAATTCAAAAAGTACTAGATGGATTTTGCTCAGCATTTCCAAAAAAATTCCCCACTGCGTAAAGGGCCAGGCATGCAAAAATTTCAACCTGAAAAGTGAAATGTTTTCAGAAGTTATTAGCTTATGAAAAGAGGGGCTATAATGGAAACTGTTTTACTGCCGTAATTATAACACCACGAACAGTCTGCTGCAATATATAACATTATCAAGCGCCTGTCAGCATTTAATAGAAATCTTAATTAACTGCTGGGGAGGAACATGGCAAATTTTTTTTTTCAGGAAAACTTTTGGGAGCTGCATAATTCTGGGTGTTTTGGTTTTTTTTTAAGTCCATCTCAAATGGAGCCTTAGCAGAGTTCATAGGCCAGACTAAACGCAAGACACGAGTGTGTATCTTGTTGGCATTACTTACTGATAGGATTTTCTTTTCTGTTAAACTACATAATCCAGAAACAACAATAATGTTTGTGTTGGGTTGGAGCCAGACACTTCAGAGCTGGATTTTAACCTTCCCCAAGTCAGGGGCTTGATTTGGCTTTTTTGGGGATGGGGGCTCATGTATAACCTGTGGGGCTGACCTGCCTCTGCCATTTGTTTCCTTCCCTGCCTTCCACCACCCCAGAGATGCTCATGCACAGGATCTGGGGGGGATCCCCATCTTGTGGTAGTGTTTTACCACACGGTAGTGCCTGAGCTCCTGGGCTGGAGACCCAGGCACAGAGGAGAGGTGTAGGGAGGGCCAAGCGCAACAGTTACACATCGTTGTCATTGGCTTTGGAGGAGATAACCAGCTTGCAATCAGCCCGACCACTGCGTGTTTCCTCTCCCTTGCAAATTTGTGGAGGGGCTGCATAGAAAGGCTCCTCCTGCTGCATCCCAGTCTCCGCACACATCTCCAAGAGCCTCCTGCACCTCTCCAGTGCCCTTTTGGGTCTGGCCCCTCCACCCCGCAGTGATGCCTTGCCACTAAGACCTTGTCTGGAGCCACCAGACTGAGCTAAAGAGGTGGGAGTGGGGTGGGGAGGGAGGGCAAGCCCGACCCTGGGATGGGCAAGCAACCCGTGGCTCAGCGGCGCTCAGTAGCCTGCTTTGGGGCACCTGGGGCAGAGCACGACTTACACGAAGCACATTAAGAGACACCTCTGCAAACCCGCTGCCTAACTAGACAAGGAACGCAGAGAAGACAGGCATCAGGGCCGATGGCGATAAGCAATCTGGCAATGTTAGACCTGGCTCTTGCCGAGCCAGCGCGTCCAAAGAGCTCCCCCCGCTCCTCCGCCTGATCTGCCAGACCACATTTCACAAACCTTCTGGCAAGTGAAGGGCTTCTTGGCAAAGCGGAGCAGGTAGCCTTGGGCAGGTCATGCCATGACAAACACTCTTTCAGTCCCGCCTGGGAGCCCAAACTTATTTATTCCCTTTCTGCCCTCTCCATCCCCTGCCTGGCCCCGGCAGCGAAGCAGCCCCGAGCTGTGAGCTGGCAGGCCACATCCATTTCCCCCGATAGCGCCGATAGCTCAACAGCTGCTCTCTGTCCCTTCGGAGATTAGTTTGTTTTCCTAACACAATTACTGCCACGTGGCCCTGCTTTCTGCCGGGATCAAGCCTGGATAGAGATAAAGCAGCGATAAGATCGCATGCTGTTCCAGACCCCTCTGCAGCCTTGCTGGCTGCGGTTTGTTCTCATCATCATGCAAATACCCTGGCTGCAAGTTACCTGCTCCCATCATCGTGGGGCCAGGGAGCCGCAGGAGCTTTATGGCACTAAACCCCAAGAAATTTGCTCCTAGATTTCCACCCAACACCGAGGAATTGTTTTGCGAGGTACCCATGCAGCACGGAGAAGTCACGTGGGTGCAGCCACACTGGTGAGCTGGCACGATGCGGTATGAAGCCACATGTCAGATGTGGCACCCGGCTAACTTGGCCCTTTGGGCAAACACTGGCCAACAGCTGGCTCCAAACTGACCTGCCTGCACCCTGGTCAGCTGTCTGCCCAGTCTTTTCTCCTCCTACCTGGGGTTAGCTGAAGCTCAGCTCTGCCTGCACATCACGTTATCTGGTGAACGAAGCATCCTTCCCTTGGTGCAACTGCTCTGCTGAACTAGCGCATCCTGAAGGGTGGTGCTCACACTGGTACCTGCAGCGCCAGTGAGGGGCTCCTCAGCTCCAGAAATGTCAAAGGTGGTCGCAGGGGCAGGCCTGGTCCAACCGCTCTCCATCACATCCAGCAAAGGTCCTCGCTGCCTCCCAGACCCGCCTGTGGGAATCCTCGTGCGGGGAACCGCTCCCGAAAGCCTCTGCCAGGACAGACGTGGTGCACGCCGGGAGAGGACACTCGGGGAGCCTTGCTGCCTTCAGAGAGACAAGCATCCTTGCCAGATGTCTCCCATAAAGCTGCAAGTACTTTATTTTAATAATAAGCCTTAATGTATTCATTAAAGGCTCCCAGTGACCTGGGATGAATTTCCCTGCTATTGTAAAGGGCTGTGGGAATCTGGAAACCACTGCATTACAGTTAATAACTTTAATTTTACAAGGCCCAAAATAGACAACTGAAAAAATACACAGACTCGCTGTTTCCAATTAAGACGGGATTTCTTCTAATTCCTCTGCCACCGGCGCTCTTGTTTAGCAAACAACATCAACAAATCTTCAACCATAGACAAGGGGAAGAGCAAACCCAGAGAGATGCCTTCTGCATCTCCATTACAAGAGCCGAGGAAGAAGCCCGGACCCTTCCTCCCCTTCACTGGGTTACTGGTGCATGGAAGAGGCACAGCCTGGCCAGCCACAGCAAACCCGTACTGGAGGAGACATAGATAAAACCTGAATGCCGCTCTCTTAAGCCCGATGGACACCAGAGTGCTTTGATCCAAGGGAGATGATTCCTGACCCATCTGCTCCCTGTTCCCTGCCGGGGTCCTGGCTAAGGTGCTAAGGGCGTTTAGTGGGAGTCTTGGGGTGCTGGGAAGCTTCTCTGGTGGTTGGGTGAGCATCCTGCTAGTGTCTGGGGCTACCAGATCTCCAGTCTCAGGGTCAGGAAGGAATATTCCCCCCCAGATCAGTCTGGCAGAGATTGCTGTGAATTTATTTTGCTTGCCTCTGTCTTCATCTGTCAAATGAGGGGTAGATCATTTCCCAGGGGAAAAAAAAGCCAGGAACCAAAACCAAAGCAATTTGGACAGATTTTTTTTTTTTTTTTTTTTTTTTTTTTAATTTCTGGGAATCTAATGTTTTCCAGCCCAATCTTTTCATTTCAGTTTGGTTCTTTTTGGTTTTTTCCAGTTAAAACTGGAGCTCTTCAAAAAGAGGACAGACATTTTATGTGGAAACATCCATTTTGCCACAAGTCAAGCCTTCCGAGGAGGGAAAAGGAGTTTCAAAGGGCAGGTTTTGAGCAGCGCACCAGTCTGGCTGTGTTGGCGACCACCATCTGCCTCCTCACACGATGCCAGGGCCGTCTCTGCCAGGCTGACACCAAAGTGTTGGCATCCTTCCTCCACTCGTGGCGGGGACCCACGTACCCTCCTTACCATCAATCAACACTAATGTAAGCAGCCCAGGTGAGAACAGATCCAAGCAGATCTCAGAGCTTCCTCTGCAGCTTAGCCTGACACAGGAAACATGTTGCTTAAAAACCACAGGTGATCTCAGACCACGTAGATCCCCAGACACTCTCCAGACCACCTGAAAAACAACCAGAGGTCCATCCAGCAGGATGGAGTACGTGCCCCATCCAGCCCCAAGACCCTCACTTCACCACCACCCTCTTGACCAAGAGCTGCCTACGAGCAGCACTGAATTCACGTCAGCCCTTGCATAGGAGCAGATTTGAGTTTTCCAGCCAAACTGATAAAAATGAAAAATTATTTTCATATGCCTGGACTCTGTATTTCCCCATAAATAAGGCAGAGATGGAAATTGGGGGAAGGGGGTTGTCAGAGCGGTAGGCCATCCATCAAAGCTACACCAAGAGCATTGATCCAGCCCTTGTCCAGGAAAGCATCTCTATTAGGAAAGCCAGCAGGCACAGCTCTAGTCTCCTTTGAAGCCACTGGGAACCGAGGGTCAGGCAGTTTAAAGATATCTAAATGCCTAAAGGAACAGATAAGACCTAGATACCAGCTGGTAAAACCTCAGACCCTCAGCAGGTATTTAGACACACAAGGTTTTTAAATGAAAATTAAGAGCTCACATACTTTTGCGGATAAGGGTCTTGAAGTGCGCACGTGCCTTAAAAAAGCCCCACTTTGAGTGGTTTTCCTGAAAAGAAGAGATTTAGACATATGCATCGTGCAGCCGGGCTTGTAAACCTTCATGTTATCGTAGAAAAGCACCTGCAAAGGAAAACCACCCACCCCCCAGCTCAGCCGCGGCGCGAGCCCTGCAGCATCATTTTAGTGGGATGTCTCTGCTCTAAGCATCCCCCAAAACCAGGGAGGCCAGGTCCCCCCGGCCGCAAAGCCCATTTCAGGACAGCTGGCCACCCATGCTCATCGTGCACCACCTCCAGCCTCCAGTCTCTCTTTCCCTCATCTTAACTCTGTCCAGCCCCGTCTGACCAATGTGCCTAAAAACCCGGAGGAACCAGACCGCTACGCTTCAGCTATGACACCAGCAAATCCACACGCGGCACGGAGCTTCCCGAGCCCTCCGAGCGCACATTTCCTATTCCTGCCTTTCTCACATCGAGGCCCTGAGTACGTATGGCTGCTTGAAAAATTTCCATCTAAACAGTTTTTAGCAGGTCATTTTTCAGTGAAAGGCAACTTTTTTTTTTTTTTTTAAAAAAACAACCCACAGAAAATCTCTTTTTGTGGAAATTTGCCTGACTTGTCTGAAATGTCAAAAAACTTAGGAAAACATCAAGTTTTGGCC
Organism: Falco rusticolus; assembly: GCF_015220075.1. NCBI lineage: Eukaryota > Metazoa > Chordata > Aves > Falconiformes > Falconidae > Falco > Falco rusticolus. The sequence goes on from NC_051197.1 coordinate 27,195,721, forward strand.
TCGAGCTGCAAAAACCTTGGGTTTAACAAAAACAAAAAATAAATGCAATTTTCAAGTTTTTTTAGTGAAAATTAAAGAAAACTTCCAGAGAGAATAGATCCTTTTGCTTTCATTAAAAGCATTCATGGTGTGATGGCTACACTCAGATTTTCAAAAAAAGCCCACCTCGAGAGACTATTAAGGAAATTAAATAGTCACTGTGTGAAAGGGAAGGAACTGATCTGGATTACAGCCTGCCGAAGGAGCAGAGCGAAGATAAATGCTTCGTTCTCAGCCTGATGTTAGGTTAACAGCTGGGGATCCCACAGCTATGCTCTAGGATTTAATATATTTATTTATCGGTCATCTGGATGAAAAACACAGTGGTAACGCTTGCAGATGACACAAACCCAAGGGGGCTCACGGTCCCATCACCCCAACCATGAGTTGTCACATCTGATGGCAGCGGATGCCATCGGGGGGACACAGCTCCAGCCCTCCTTCTGGGAGCAGTTTGTGCATCACCCAGTGGAGATGCCCAACCTGGTCTGTGCTTCGTCCCACAGGAGCGTTGGGCTGTGGCTCCATCACCCCGTGGTGCCAAGAAACCTTCAGCATCACGAGTTTTTAGGCAGTGGAGAGACCTCGCGCCGCTCCAGATGGGCACCGTGGGTATGAGAGCGCCACGATACAGCCCTGCCATGCCAAATGCAAACACCCGGCGCTGGATGCAGTGCCAGAACTTATTTGGGAGGGTCGCTGCTATCCCCCGGCGTGGGACCAGGGGAGCTGCACGCCATGGCGGCTCCAGTCGGAGCCGCCAGGACCCAGATGGGTTACAAGTGAACATGAACTCTCCCTCCCCATCTGGAGCCCATGTACAGCAAGTGGCAAGATTTATATCGTGCTGAAGCATTCCACAGTTTTGAGCACAGAAATGATTGAACTCCAGATGTTAACAAGATGCAGGACCCTTTTTTTATTATTAAAAACGTGATTTCTTGTTTTGCTCATGACAAACCCCATCAGATTAACTTATTAGGAGCGGAACTGCCATCAGGCCGGTGGAAGCAAAGACGGGTCCACTGCCTGAGAGCTGGCTGGAGCACACGGGAAGACCAGGGCTCCTTCTGAACAGAGCCGTCCACGTTCACCTGAACGGTTCCTCTGCACTGAACCAAGGGCAGGACACCGGTGACCTTGCTCTGTGCCCAGTGGGAATGCAGGGACATTGGCGAGTCTCTGTGCCTCAGTTTCCCCAACCCTTAGGGGAAACATGAGTCAGAGCTGGAAGTGAAAGCCCTGAGCAAATACACACTCTGCAGCCTCATCCAAATCAAATCCCCTTGCTGAAGTAGCCCAGCCTTTGCTAACAAGCCCTGGCCAGAAACAGAAACCTGCCCACGCTCCTCAGGCTCCTCTGTCTACCCCCAGGAACACCAGGGGGACCCAGGACTTGTGGCTGCCATGGTGGGGCAGCTCAGCAAGCAGCTCTCCTGCCCTGCTTCCCTGCAGGGAGAGCCCTAAAGCATCACAAACTTCACTTCCCATCAGAAAGGAACCAAATTTCCAAATACCTCTGCAAGTCCTAAACGCTCTTCTTGCTGCAGCTCTGCCGGGAACATCCACCAGCAGCGTGCAGAGTGACACGGCCAACATCTGTATCCCAGAGCTGGGGCTGGGGCGGGGGCCTGTCTGGAGCTGTCACATCTTCACTGCTTTATCACAGAAACTTTATCACAAGCTCATAACACACACGTCTTTGCACCATGAGATCAAACAGGTATGGGATGGCATTGCAGCCTGCTGTCACAAGACGGCCCCCAGCAGCTAGCACCGCTTCACGCTGCGAGGAGAGAACATGCTGAAGCTGTGTGATGGAGAGGACCCACGTTGTACAGCCAGACCAGCTCGGGGAACCCACCAGCACAAAGCCAGCCTCTCCTGCGAATCCCTGGGAGGCACAACGTCCTTCAGGACCTACGCGTTGCCACCTACCCACAGCACGTGATAGCTAAGGACGGTCACGTCTGTCTGCTCAGAGGGAGGAAAACATTTCTGGGGAGTGCAAATGTCCTGCTTGGCCAGGCTTAGCTGGGGACAAGCCACAGCAACAAAGCTTCTCTGCACCCAGCACACACTGGGTCCTCCCCGGCAGGGAGAGATGGGCTGGAGAGCAAAAGAGCAGAAGCTGCAAAGCGTTTCTGCCTTGCAACTCTTTGTATTTACCCTGCAACCCCAGGGGACTGATCTGTGAAATGAGTTTGGTACCTCACAGCTCTCCTTGCTCCAGCCAGCCCCGGTGCCAGCCAGCAGGAGCAAAGCTGCCTCCGGTTTCAGCAGGGGTTTGCTGTGTGCCAGGCAGGGCTGCTGCAGCCCACCCAGGGCTTCAGCCTCCCTTGCTTCCCACCACCCAGAGATGAGTGCTTGCCTCATGCCCAGGGAAAGGCACTGCCCTGTTCCCTTCCCACTCGGGGAAACCGTTTCCCTCCTGGTTTGATGCAGGGGACACAGCTGCTCTTCTGCCAGCCATGCCCGGGATAGCAGGCACCGACACAACCCGTGAGCAGGGGATGCTGTGTTCACAGGTCAGCCCTCCCAGGACACCTGCTTTCAGGTCAGGACCGCACAGGGCTGGGGCTCTCCGCCAGCATCTCAGGAGCAAACCCACCAGCCCAGCACCAAGAACCACCACCTTCCTCCACAGCCAGGGCTTGGAAAAAGCTTCCACAGATCCAAGCAGTATTTATTCACCCAAAGGGACCCTTAAACCGAGCTGAGAGCCTTCTCACTCTGCCTGACCTCGTTTTAATCCTTCCTTGCATGTTTTAGGGGAAGCTTCTTCCGACCCCAACCTCTCCCCACCAACTGGGCAGACTGAGCCATGCCCTGGGTGCCCAGCGATGGTGCCCCCCGGCGCTTGGTGCTGGGTGTCCCCCAGCCCTGCAGAAGCCAGGTGAGGGGGCACTTCCCCAGGGACTCCATCACCATCTCCTTCAACTCTTCCTCACAGTTTCCAATTTAATGCCACATCCCCAGGGAGGGCCCTGGGGCTGCCCCACTCCCTCTTTAATTTCCCCCAAATTGCCTGACTAGGAAACTTTTCATTCTGAGAACGAGAGCATCAGGTGGAAGGAAAAACCTGTGCTCTTACACTTTGTGGAGAAAGAACCCACAAATCTTTAAACCTCCCCCCTTCCCCCTCCCCAAAAAGCCATTTGTCACTGTGTGGGTGGGTGTGTGGAAAACATAAGTGCAAATTTATCAGGGCAGCGCAGCTAATGAGCACAGGCCGTCAGCAGCATGCTTGGGGAGTTACACCTCTGGGAAGCCCCATGTCCACTGTCACACCTGGGCACAGCCGGTGGATGTGCCTGCAGAGGACATGTCCTGCTGGACCAGGGTCTCACCTGCCCCTCCCTGGCAGGAGTGAGCAGCCCGGCGTGCTGGGGCTCCGCAGCATCTGGGACACGCCAGCTCCCAGCTCTGCTGACACAAATAGTTTCACCCCCTGTTCTTGGCACGGTGTGTTCTGCTCAAACACTTCAAAGAGGCAACTCTGCAGCAAGAATTTTTCAAAAATACGATACTTCCATCTGTTATTCCAATAGTATACGATGTGGGGCTCTCCTCATGGACTGTTTGCTTTTCTTTGCTCTTATTAGATGCAAAACCTATTTGATTAGCCAGGCAGGCGATGCCCTACCCCTGCAGCATCCACGAGCAGAGCCAGCAGGTCCTCTTCTCCTGCAGGCCTGCTCCGTACACCTTAATGCTTCTCCAGAGAGGAAAGCGCAGGCAGAGAAGCAGCTTTTTCTTAAAGGCAGCAAAGTCCCCTTGAATTACAAACTTTATTTTCAGCTTGAGAGCAAACAGCACCTGCCTGTGCTTACGTGAATGCTGTGGGCTGCGTTTAGCTCCAGGCAGAGCCACCCAGCAGCACTTCCCAGCCTCACCAGCCACAGCACCCAGGGAATGAGCTTCTGGGCGCTGGTGCTTGATGAACACCCAGCTCTCACACCAGCCCGTCCTCGGCGGGGACACCCCCAGCATCGCTCTGCCCACTGCCTCCTGTTTCTCACAAAGCTCGTGGAAGCCTTACAATTCTGCCTTACCGCCAGGTGGGTCAAACCTGGGAGGAAATTAAGGAGTGGAAGAGGATAAAAAAAAGGCAGAAAGCTGTTTGCAAAAGACTCGTTTTCTTGGGGAAAGCAGACTAGAAAGAAGCAATAAGCACAGTGAGCATGAGTTTACAGCACTAGCGTGCACACAGCAATCTGTAGTTTTAATGTATCTCAGGTAGGACAAGCCTTAGGGGTGGCAGAAGCTGGAAGCTCCTTCCCTGAACCAGGGTGGGAACATTGTAAGGATGCTGCTGCGCTGGCCTTTTCCTCCTTTGTGCTTCACCTCATCTGAGAGCATTTCCCAAACCCACATGTGAAGCAGAGATGCCTTCCCATGTTGGCGAGTTGTTCCCATGTTCCTCCCTTACCTCCTCACCACCCTGAGCTGCCTCTCCATGCAGCCCTTTCCCCCCGCAGCTGGCCAGGGACACCCAAAGCTGGCTGTCACAGCCACCTAAAGAAGCCAGCCCCACAGGGGTGGTCTCCACCAGACAAGCAAAGCCTCAGCACTGTGGGGGTGGGTGGTTAAACCTCACACAAGCTCACTCCTTACCCTCCACATCGCTTTTGGGCAAAGCGTCCTAGTGGACAGGGTGCCTGGCTGGCTGGTGCTCACCTGAGTCATCTCTGCTCTGTCTCACAGCCAGGAAAACTATGGGGAGAAGCAGCTATCCCGAGCTGCCCCATACAGGTGCCGCAGCTGTGACCGAGTTGCCCACAACGGTTGTCCCACCATGGGTCCCTGCTGGGCGACTTTAGTGCAGCATTCAGGAGACTCTTCCTCAAGAGCCATCTTCCCCCAAGACATCCAGCAAAGGAGAAGGTTTTTCAAAACAGATATTCAAGGCTTCACAGCCCCAGCATACAAGACCTGAGCCCCCCCCCTCGTTTCCCATCCTGCGACCCAAGGTTTCATACTGCTAAGACAGCAAAGGCTTCCCAGTCCCTTCGGAGAGCTGGAGAGATGATAACTTCCATTTGTGAGCCACAGCCAGAACAAAATGAGTATTTTTATATGGCCCATTATAAGTCATTATTTAGTGCTCCCAGGTGCCCTGTATCATCAAAGGCACATTCCTTAATAAGCAGCCATCGGAGGCTGCGCTGCTGCCATCCCACGCGCGGATGGAGCAGGAGAGTTCCTGAGACCAGCTCCAGCCCCCGAATCTCATCTCCTTCTAAGCCCTCGTGAGCCCAGGAGAAGGTCATGCCCCATCTCTGCACAGACATCCCGGCACACACAACCAAATGAGAGGCACAGGACTATTCCACCCCCCAGCCCTGCAACCCAAAGCGTAACCCAATCTACTCAGCTGGAAACGAAGCTTTTATTGCATCCTGAGTCATTTTGAGTTCCTTTTATATAAAAAACAATATTCTTCCCCCCTTCCCTGATTTAACAAGCTCCCAAATGTTGGCTCTCCTGCCATACCAACCCTCTCCAGTTTCCCTGACCTCCCTCCCCATCAGACCTGACAGAAAGCAGCATCTCATCAGGGCTGCTCCAAGGGTACCGCTACAGAGAGGCACCGCAGCAATCCTCACTTTCACACTTCACCTCAAGGATGATCCCAACCTTAAAACAGTCCCATGGCAATGGCAGAATGAGGCCATCTTCCCCCACGGCAATATCCCCTGTCCCTGCCACGTCTCTCCGTGCCCTTGCCGTACAATGGGAAGCTGCCTTGAGAGCTGAAAGCCCTTGAGACAGCGTCTGCAGGTGGGCAAAACAAAAACCCTGAAGAAATCACACAATATTGGATTAATTCAGGCACTGTGAAGGGTGCGTTGGTTATTGGGGGTTTCCTGATGCTCAGGTAAGGTGGGAAGAGGGTACTGAGCAGAGCTGGCAACGTGGAGAGCTCAGTTATTATTTTGAAATGAGAGCTGAGATTTTGCAGCATATGAAATCCATCATGCCTTTAGCCACATAACTACATCAAGGAGTCTGGATACATCAAGTCCCTTTGCTCAGTTCAGTAATAGAGAGAAGTATTGCACAGTGGCATATATAGGGAGTTTGCAATGTACAATGGCCCCCATTCAATAATTATGTCAGCATTTGTTGTAATAGTAATCAGTAACAGTTAATATAACTTAACAGTAAATACCAGATTGCCATTTAATAGTGCTAATATGCAACCTATAAAACATATGTTTGTGTAATTATACTGATAAGTTTCCAATCAGTAATGAGCAGAGATAAAAATCTGTCTACAGATTCTTACATGAAATTGAAAAGACCCCAGCAGCTGATAGCAAAATTTGCAGAGGGTGTTTGGGAGCAGAGCACAGCGCGGCTCGGAAGGGAAGACAGCCAGGGGCTGCAAAGCAGGAGCGATAAGGACCCAGCCTCCGTCCTGCTGGATTGTCCTTCGCCAGCCCTTACCTCCTCTTGACAAGCCTCTCGAATCCGTGCTCACCCACATGAGCAAACGCAGGCACGATGCTCGGAGCGGGAGGGCATCCCACTGCCCCGTGGGTGCTGTTCCCACCCCAGCCAGTAACCTCAACGCACCTTTGTTCTGGAAGCACTTGCTTTGCTGGTGCATACAGGGATCCAGACAGATTTCCCATAGAGCTGGGGAACTCCCCAGTGTAAGGACGGAGAAAGCAGTCACGCTGAGACACGCTTCCCCCAGCTTAGTATTTAAATAAAAGTCACTGCGGTACTGTAAGTGCCCCACCGGCACTATTTGCAAGCCTAGGGGGAGTTTGGTTGAATACCTGGGGCCCAAAAATGAACAAAACATTTTCCTCGAGGATTTATTTTTTTTTAATTGCTATATTTTAAAGCGTGTTACTCCGAAGGGCCAGCTCTCTCCCTGGAAAGAGCTGGGGTTGCCTGATTTCATTGCAGCTTCACTGACCTACACCAGCTGCGCTCTGGCAGCAGCAGATGTGGACAGTCTCCTCCTGGGGCAGAGAGGGTGCTTAAAGAAGAGCAAACACCGAAAGCATCTTGCAGGACCACTGCAGCTCGGGAAGGCTGGCACATCCCAGCATCTTCCCTCCTTTCGAAACAAAATCTTTGACTTTCTCCCCGACCGTGGGGCAGACTTGCATGGAGTAGCCAGTAAACAAATGGGGCAGAAACCAGCTAGCACTTACATTCCAGTACCCAGCTGCACACTGACACAATTGGAGTCATCTGTGAGTAATTAGAACATATAAACACTCACAACAAAACTTGGGTTCCTATACTCAGCAAGACCTTAATGGGCTTTTCTTCAGCCAGAAAATCCTTATTACAGTGATAAATTATTAGCCTTTTTTCCTAAACCAGCATGAAACATTACAATGGAAAAATGACAAAAGGAGAAACATGCCCATTTTCGGCAGCGTTGGCAGGGAGGAGGACGGGGGTGAGGGAGCAAGAGCCGGCTCAGCACAGCAGGCGGACGGGACAGAGCCTGCCCCAGCTTGGCCGATCCCCAGTGCACCCTCACCCCAGGTCCCCAGCATCACACATCACCCACAGACACCGTGACCAGCACGTGCCAGCATGTCCCTGAGCCCACGGCCAGCCGTGCTGCAACTCAAGCATAGCCCAGCACAGTCTTGGGGCTTCTCCGCTGGCTAATATATGAGCTGGGCTGTCTTACCCTGCTCAAAGGCAGCCTCCTGCCACCCCAGAAGCTTGCTGGCTCCCACATCTCTGCCAGCTGCAGTCCTCTGCCACACTAGTCTGAAATAAGCCTCAAAAGCAGCAGTCAACACAGTCCTTGGGGAAACCAGGTTAACAAATCTGAAGTCAGTTCTAGGATAAACACAGCCCCGCTTTGTCACGGGACAGAGGGGGAGAGACTGCAGGTGGGTCTCTCCACACTGTCACAGCCTGCACGGATGGGACCAGGGTGTACCAGCAGCTGTGGATGCCTCCACACGCATCGCTGCCTGGGCAAACGGGTGCCCAGCCTGGCATCACCCCACGCATTTGTATGATTGCACACACATGAGGTCAATGGAAACTAGGAAGGAGCCACGGTGGTTTGGCTCCCAGAGGCATCCAAAGAAGTGTGATCTTCCCTCACCCCAAAACAAGTCAGGGAAATTCATGAGAACAGCCTTTCTTGTGGGTTTTTCTGGCAGTGGTGGGGCTGGACAGGACCAGGAGTAAAACGACACAGGGCCATAAAACATGTCAGAGCGGCTGCCGCACGATGCGAGTCTCCACGCTGGGCACTCAAGCCCGACCACAGCCTGAGTCAGCCCATCGCCGCTGACCTGCCTCCAGCACACTCCCTGCCTCGGCCCAGGCAGCTCAGCAACCTCCAGGCTGAAGAGGGGCTCAGTACCTCCCCGACCCAGTGCTTGCACTTGTGCTGTGGCGGGGGTCCCCTCCCTGGTTTCAGGCGCAGGCACCAGCCCTCCCACAGAGCCACCCTGGGGCCAGCAGCCAGCCCTGGAGCCCACCCCAGCACCCAAAGCACCAGATACACCAAAAAGTCCCATGCAGCCCAGCCAATCCCCGCCCCCCCCCCCCAAAAAAAAAAAAACAGCAAAAAAACCCCCACAAAACCAACCAAACCCAAAAACCAGCACTTGGGTAGCCAAACCTACCCCCTGCCCCATTCCTTTCTGCCTGAGCCCACACTACAAACCGCTCTCCCGGAGAGGCGAGTCTCACCCGGGGTCCGCAGTTATCACTGGTCCCATGTGCTAGATGACAGAGCATTTAATGCCTCATCTTTGGGGCTTCACGCAAACGAAGAGAACAAATGACTGCTGGGGGAGATATGGTTTGCATCATTTAATCACCATTTCCAATAAAACGGTACAGCGGCTCTGCGGAGGGTAAGACAGCAGAGTTCAGCAGATTTTATCAATAACATTGCAGGATCCCTACTGCGCGGCTAAGAGAGTTGCCATGGTTATTATGACAGATTTACTATCATTGTAACTTAATGCACCATAATAAGTATCTGCATAGTTATTATTGTTTTACAATGATAACTATAATTCAACCGCAGCTTTATGACTAAATTTGTAACATTACTACGATGTTCTGGGAAGAATTGGAAGCAGGATAATTCACATGCTTTCTCAGAATATAGAAAGAAGAGAGATCCTGGTCGGTGCTTTTTTCTTTCCTTTTTGATTGCTTCTTTGAGAAGAATTTTTGTGGTTTGGTTACTGTTGGTTTGGGAGAGGGTGCTCTGTCAGAGTCCATGCACAGAGGTAGCTGAAAAATGGGATTTTTCCACTGCAAAATTGATCCTGGGGGAAAAAAATAAAATAATCCCCAAAGTCTTTCAACATAAAGTTGCTAAAAAATTCCCCAGCATTGCCAACTGGGAAACAGATACAAAGTCCTGGCAAGATGAACAAAAATGGTCAGGTTCTGTTCAAAAAGAATGACCAGATCATCAAAAAATGTCCCTGAAAGTGACCCTAGTAACCCGTGGAAACAAAGCACTGCTGGAAAAAGTGTTTCTGGCAGCCCCAGGACGGAGCCAGCCTTGTCTCAGCCACACACCCCCTGCTCCCGCAGCGCAGAGGAGGCTCTCCACCACCCCAGAGCTGCACAGGCAAACACCATGGAGCAGAGCTAAGTACCTTCTCCCTGCTCCATGGGTGCAGCCCCATAACCTGCCCCACGGCAGAGCCCACCCCAAGCTCCTGGCAGCCCCATGGCAAGGCAGTCCCCGTGCAACAGCTTGGCGAGCACAATGTACTGCCAAAAAACTTAATAATTGCATTTACTGGTGGGTTAGCCTGCTCCAAGAAAGCAATTTGAGGAATCAAAGCTTCAGACAAGGACTTTTTGGCAGTTCCCAGGGCATAGGACCCACATCGGGGTCCAGTCCCCACACCTGCATCCCCAGCTGCTCCTCCCCAGGATGGGGAACAAGTCCCACCTGGGCTGGAGCCACACAAGCAGCTGGTCCCCAGGGGGAAGCAAAAGAACCTGAGCCTGAAATACAATCAGGGTTTCCAGCAGGCTCCCTTGCACCCTCCTCCCAAAGCTCTCCCCTGTTTGAGGGCTTAGCTCCTTCTTGGGTTTCATAGCAAGTGCAACGCTGCCAATTACCCCACAAGTTTATAGGGAGGTCTGGGGGTTTATGTCCCTCTTTCATTCTGCCCACGCAGCCCGTTTCCCCAGGGGGCTCTGGGCATGGTTAACACTCCCTGCATGCCAGAGGCACCTACGCTGCCTAGGCTGAGCAAATTAAAGCCGAAAAGGGGCATTTTTCCAGCCCCTTCTCATTATCCACTGGGGAAGGATCCTGAGTTTTTCCAAGGAAGGTAAACCAGCCTGTGCCACCCATCTGGCTCCCACAGGAGGCCCCCAGCTCACACCTCCTGCAGACACTCCAGACTCCACACATCATCCCAGCTTCCCGTGATAGTGCGGCTTTAAAAAGACCGAGGTAACACCACCACTTTTGCTGGCCAGAAGCTGGTCCAGCTCAGAAGAGGCTTAGCTCAGCAACCGTCTGTGCTCTGAGACTTGGAGCCTTTTGAGTTCACAACTCTATTGCTTTCCTGAGTGATTTATGGTCTTTCCCCCATTTCTCATCCTGATTTGACCAGGGACGGAGGTTTCCATCGACCCTCATCCTGCAGGATGTGACACCAGGAGGACAACCCTCACCCTATAGCATCAAGTGCCCCTTCCCAGGGCTCCTCGGGCAACGAGCTGCTCTTCCTCCACAGGGACTTCAGAAGCATCCCCTCCTGCATGGGGAGCCCCAGAGCTTCCCTACATCAGCAGGAGAAGGTGGGAAGACTGGCAGAGGCAGGAACTGATGCTAGCATCGAGGTCGGGTGCTCGCACGCCCTCCCTCCCAGCAGTGATGTGTGTCAGAGCAGGCTTACGTCATGCTCCCCCCCCCCGCTCCCGTGGCTGATATATGAGAGTAGATATAGGAAAATCTACTCATAAAATTAATGGAGGCTGCATGAACTCACAGATCATAAACTCAGAGGGGTTTGCAGCTTGCCTTTTGGGGAGGGGGAAGGGGGAGGGCTCAGAGGCAATTTAGCAGAGGGGACTAATTCACAGCAGCTGTCCCATCACATCCCGTACCCCTTCCTCACACTTGGGAGGATTTAGGGGAACGCAGCACTGAAGTCTCACAAACAGAGTGCTGGAGCTGGCATCCGTCAGCTTGAGGTCAGACTCTGCATGGCTGAGACGCTCGGTCTGCTCCCAGCTGAGGGATTGTGGCCAAACTGTGCTCTCAGTGACAGGCCTCCTGCCCAGAGCATAAATCACAGATGCTGAAGGCCAAAGCATGAGCAGATCCACCCCATGCTCTGGGGGGCTGCAGACAACATGACACCTCCTTTTGGTAGGGGGTAGGTTGCTGGGCAGTAGGCAGAGAGGGTCTCCTTGGAACAATGAAGAGGACTCTGCCATGGTCCAGCGAGATGGACCCAAACTCCTCAACGCACCAAGCAGTGGGTACCACACTGGGGACAAGGCTGACTGTGCTTCTCTCCAGCCTAGCTTGGGAATCTCCATCTGAAACCCTTTTGATATAATCAGGGATATTTTTGTACCAGCCCTACGCCATTGGCTTCCCAACGCATCCTTAAAGGCCATTGGGGGACCCCAAAGCTGATGGCCACCATAGCTTCCCAACACATCCTTAAAGGCCATCAGGGGACCCCAGTGCTGATGGCCACCAGCTCTTCCAGAGCAAACACTGATCCCAGGACCTGCTTTCTCCCTTCATCCCACCCACAACCCAACCCCAGCACAGAAGACCTTTGACCACTGCTTGGCCCTGTGCCACCTCCATGCAGGTCTTTGCACCCCTCCACAGGCAGCGCCAGCCCCAGTACCAGTGAGGCCAGTCCCTGCTTTTGGGCACCGTTGCTCCGTGCTGGGTTGTTCAGTGCCCATCAGGTCTTTGCAGAGTTACCTGGGCTTCCCACGGCACAGCCAAGAGCTTCAGGCAAGGAGAAGAAAATAACAAGTCTTGCTTAAAAATATTTTTCCCCACATCCCATTTCTCTGCCTGGGGAAGGGCCAGCCCCAGGATGGAACAGGTCCCTGTGCATCCACCTGCCCAAGGCGGCAGCTCAGGGGGGAGGAAGAGGAGGAGGAAGCCCTCTCCTACACCAACGCCAAGGCAACACAGGACTGTCCAGGCACTGAGACCTCCCTTGGTCACCAGCCTTCAGGGGGGGAACACAACTGTCCCCTCCCATCCCCTAAACAGCCTCTTGGCCTTGCCCTGCTCAGTTTTTTTCTCAATGTCAAATGCAGGTTTTGCTCTTTTCTGTCAAAAAGCATCTTGGCCCCCAGCTGCTGCCCCAGCGGCTCCAGCAGCCGTGACTCACAGGCTCTGCCCTAACCTCAAGGCTCCCGCTTGCCTTCTCCACTGACTCAGGCGGTGATGAGCACCAGCTCTGGTGACTTTCAAGTGGTTTGGAGATCCAGCCAAAGCACCAAAGCAGAGGGAATTAGGCACCATGCTCGCTGGAGGACCCAGCTGGCTGCCAGCCTCGGGCTCGCCCCACGGGGCCCGGCAGGCTCAGCGCTGGGGCACCGTCTGCTCACCACACAGTGCTGCTGCTGCCGGCACCGGGGGCAATTACCAAGCAGTAACAGGGTCCAGGCACATCACCCCATACACTTTCTGCCTCTAACACAGCCAGCTGCCCCCTCTGGCACACCCCAGTGTCACATACCTGTGTCCTCACAGCACCGTTAGACCAGCCTTGCCATGGGGTGCCCCTTCTGCGCCCCCCTGGCTGGTGGAGGGGGCTTTCAAATGAGAGCACCTCTAAACACCGTATCTTCTTCCAGAAGGGCAAAGCCCACAAGGTGACATTGGAAATAACCTGCACACTCCCTAAATAGGGCACGCCTGCCCCTGAGGATGCCGGTTGCACCCACCCCACCCCACCCCACCCCCACCCCCCAGCTCCCAGTACCTAAGAGAAGGGAAACTCTTCCTCCCTCCCTTTTTATAGCATCCCTCAGGTGGCTCCATCAGCCTCTCCCTGCTGCCTGGCCCAGGGACCATCCCACTGCCAACCCCACCTGCTTTGCAGGGAGTTGATTTACTCCCCAGGTGGACTTGATTCTGTGCTGAACCCCTGGGACAAGAGGCTGCCAGCTGCCCATGGGCTGGGGTTCCAAAAAGCCGTAGGTGAAAAGGAGCGGGAGGGCAGGGCTAGCTCTGAACCGGAGCTGGTGCTTGAACAGGGAGACAGACTTGCGCCCTCCCCAGAGAGGATCCATACAGGGCTGAGATGTGTTCCCCACCCCCCCCAACTCCCCCCTCCTCTGCTTGCAGGCACCCATGGGAAGGGGAGCCGTGCTGCCTCCCGGCCCTCCGGACAGCGGCGAAGTCGGTGGAGAGACATCTGTTCCCCATCCAGCAAGCAGTGTCTTCCTGATCTGCCTCTTAAAAATTACAAGGCAATTTGGAGTTTCTATTTTGTACTTTTGATTTGCCCAAACACCTGAAACATGAGCTCTCAATCCAGGATCAAAGGCTCTCTCTGGAGCAACACAGACGGCTATATCCATTGCCGTATTTATGCATGATTAGGAACGCCTGCATGGCAGAGGGGATTTGGCACGGGTGCGTGTGCTGCAAAGCCTGGAACTCCAGCTCCTCCAGGGAGGGAGCCAGGGAGTGATGTCCCAGCAGGTCAGGGTTAGCGCCAGCCCCTTTGGTGCAGGGGCTGCCTGACAGAGGGGGTGGCTCACCTGTGTCACTTGTCCCCTGTCTCTCCTGTCTGGGTCCCGTGCCTGCTTGCTGGACTGAGACCCCTCTGCTGGGTGGCGTCTCTTGCCCTTGCTTTGCTCCGTCCCTGGGGGTGGCTGGATGCAAAGGATGCAATCCTGGATGCAAAGGGATGTTGCAAGGTGGATGCAGTCCTGGTGCTGTGGAATGGAAGGTGCTGGGGATGATACCAGGCCAAGCAAAGGGTTAGTGGTAATTAATGCAAGTTGTTAATGAGCTGAAGGGGAGGGGTCCTCCCAAGCTCTTTTGGTCCAACTTGTCCTACTTTGAAAAATCCCAGACCTGGGCCCCTGTGGGTGGGGATTTTGCAGCATCTAACCTGGAAGAGGTTCAGGCTTGTGAAGTGGTGTGGCCAGACCCCTGCTCCCATCATCAAGCGTGGCTGTGTTGCCGTTGACAACCAGTTTTAACTGCAGAGGGAGGATCTGCCCCCTTGTCTGATACCACTGGGGTGAGGGCAGACCTGGTCCTGGGGGGGACCCCAGCTCTGGATCTGTGGCTCAGATGGGTTTCTTCTTCTTGCCACCATAAATTGCTTCAGAAGAGCAGGGTGGGGTCCCCAGGGTAAGGCAACAGTAGGCAGGGCATGTTGTTTATGGGAAAGCCAGCAGTAAAATCCGGAGGATGTAAAGAAGCCTGCCCTTACACAGGTAACAGGCCAGAAAACATCCACATGTGCCAGACAGAGGAGTGCCTTCCCCTTCTCTCCTCCTTTCAAATAATTTCAAAACATAGGTAAATGCAATAAAATGCCAGATGCCTCTACCTTATGGACATAATAATTTTTAGGGAACGTGTAATGAATCAGCTGAAGTCCAAGTTACCTTAGCCTAAGGCTAAGATACCCTTAACTCTGGCCTTTTAGGTGAAAGCCTCCCTCCAGGCTACTCGCTGTTTGTAATGAGCATACTGTCAACTTTCCTTGCACAGAGGTGTAAATCAGTGCTAATGAAGGATACATTAGGTGGGTAATGCCTGGCAGGTAATGCCTAGAGCTGTCTCCCTGAATATCATCACCCCGCGGGGATGCGCTCCCTGCTGCCAAGGGGGAGAGCAGCAAGTCACCCCACTGCCCTCAAACGCCAACCTGGGATGGGCAGGGATGCTTGAGACAGCAACATCTCCATGAACTCTTCAAGTTTTAAGCAAGTCAAGCTGATGGAGACAAGTCCCACCTTCCCATGCTACCACTTCGCCATTTATAATCGGTAACCTTTCTTTAAATCAGTCTGAAAGTACACGTGATGCAACCCCGGCACTCCTTTTTTGGGAAATTTGTTGGTTGTTGGTTTGGGGTTTTTTTTTTTTTTGCCACAGTTTCTTCACACATTGAGGGACCTTCGGAGAAGTGCTGGGAAAAGGCACTCAAGAGCTCTGCAAATAACGGCGCGCCCATGCCCTGCCAGTTCACAGGCATTTTGCACTGGGAATGAGCTGGGAAGAAAATTTGCCACAAATATTTTCAGCAAATTATAAAGTCTTGGAAAAAGCAGATTTCAGTTCTACTGTGAAGTTGCTGTTTTGACAGATGTTTTAAATATTTTTTTAAGAATTTTATTTTTTTATTGAAACTGAAGGAGGTCCTGAAACCAAAGACTGGGCCAAGAAATGAAACCTCAGAAACATTCTGCTTTGAAAACATCTAAGCAAAACATTTCCTTTTTCCCCCTCTTCCCCAATTCAACAATTTGGAGAATGGAGGTGAATTCACAGAATTTCACCTTCTCTGAATCTGTTCTTTTCTCCTGGAAAATATTTTGACCGAGAAATGCCTGTCGTGCCCCATTGAGTCTAAGTCCTTTGAAGGCCCTAGAGCGAACAGGTCTTCCACCTCCAGCATTCTGGTGTGGTTTCCATGTAAATCATCTGAAACCAGAGATTTCCGGAAGGTCTGCAATTTTATAAAACCTGCGGGCTACCAGCTTTTCACACGCCAAGCAGCACCCGAGGCAATGGGTGCACCCATACCCACCACCCCTGGGGTGAGGAACCGATGACACAGCCCCGACCATGACCCATCTCAGCCCTGGCTCGGGACTGGGCAGCTCGCCAGCCGTATCCCGCACTCACAGCTTGTCACCGTTCCTCACGCACCAGGTTGGGATTTCGGGGCCCCGTAAAAATTCTGAGGTGTCAGGGTGAACCCGCCAGCTCCCGAGCATCCTGTGGTGCTGCGGCACCTCCTGCGCTCGCTGCCTGCTCAGCAGCGCGGCACACGTGCTCACGAAAGGAAGCCTTTACAATCTGCCACTGGAAACTGCGTGGTGTTATTCAGTGGGTAGCTGCTTTCCTTCAACGGGCCATAAAAATCCCATTTGGAAATGCAATTGCCTTGCTCCCCTCCTGCATCACACTGCTATTTAAAGAGGGCGCGTCCGACATATTAAAACACGCACACACGCAAAAAGGACCAGGATCTACTGAACCTTAAAACAATTATTATTCTTCGCAACCCGCACGCCATCCAACACTAACATTATTCTAAGATGCAGGTAACATGTGACACATTTTCTTTTTCTCTCCAAAGTACAACACCCTTCCTTTCTTCTATCCCTCCTTCCCAAATATCAATCATCAGCAAAGACAAGGCAAATGAACTTTTAATCAATAACAGCTACTGTTTCTTGTACCGGGACTGTTTATGATTTAAAAGGGGAAAAAAAAAATTAAATCAATCCTGATGTGAACATTTTCCCACTTGGAAAAACAACCCAATCCTGTATCAAAAGGTTGGAGGTTTTATATGTTTTTAAAAGGTTTAAAAGCTAAATTAATTTTAAATTGTTTTTACATATCTTGCCTATAGACAGAACCACATCATATGATGAGGAAGGGTGGTCCATGGTTTATTAATGTTCCCAGTAAGTACTTTAGCACCAGTCTGTCTGCTTTACACACATGTAATACCGTTGCCATCTGAAAATCAAGACTGCTCTAACCACAGCGTGTCTGTCCAGGCGCTCTAGCTGGCAGTCTGTCCCCTTCCCACCCAGACCAGGTACAACAGACCGCTTCTGGTATGTCTGCAGTCAGACCCCACTGCCTTCAGACCAGCCCGCAGCATCAAGGCAGTACCTGAAACTAAATGATGTTTTTGTCAAGAAAGCACAAAGAAAGGGCTCAGTCCTCCTGGCTGGGTGTTGCCCAGTCAGGACAATGTGGAATAAATGTCCTAGGCAAAGAAAAAAAGAAGCAGGAGCTCCTTCCAGTATCAAGGGAATCCATGAAGGCTTCCATAGGAGAAGAACTTCTAACATACCTTTGTGGAGCAGGACCTTAGAATGCAAAAAAAAAAGGCAAAACTGCAAATGAGGTTCCTAACTTCTCCCCCCCCAACCCCACCCCCCTCAAAAAAAAAAAAAAAAAAAGCTTTCTATTCCCACGGGACTGATAATTCATTTTCATCTTCATACGCCACAGCATTTGGAGTAGCTCAAATGGCGACGTGCTGGCCCTAGTCCAGATTCATCTGAACATGAGACACGAACTCAAATGGAATGTGAAGTGGCACCCACCAAGTTTTACATGAACCCGTCGGGCTCATTTTGGCCCCTTGCAGCGATAGATTGTCCTGCCAACCAGTTCCTCCAACCTATCTGTACATCCATCAAGAGAAGCCATGCCCTCTCTGTTGTCCCATCTTTCCCAGTCCAGGCAGGTTTGGGGGTCCCATTGCTTCTTGTCTTTAAGTGTTGAGATATCCTGTGGCCATGTGCAGCGTGCTGTTCCACCCTAGTCTCTTCCCATGACTGACACCCCCCCCCCCCGGCCCAGGTTTGGGACAGCAAGAGGAGAATTCTTATTTCATCGGTGATGGAGCAGCCCAGCCATGACCGGGTCCATGCCGAACAAGCCAGAAGGTCTGTGTAGAGCCATGGGGACAGCAAGCAAAGGCATGCCATGTGCGGATGTGCCTGAAGCAGAGCTCTGAGGTCCACCGATGGCAGAGGAAGGGGCAGGCTTCGGCCTTACGAGGGTGACTCGCGGGAAGAGGATGCTCTCCAGATGGCCGAGGGGAAGTGGCTCAGACACACATTCCTGAGGGCCTCTGAGTCACCGGCCAGGGATGTCCCAGATGGAGAAAGCAGGACGTGGCCAGGCTGGCCTGGGGTGTGCAGGCAGCCCTGCCAGCTCTCCCTGTTCACCGTGAGCACATGGCGACACCCGGACAGTGATCCCAGCAGGGAAAGTTATTTGGTTCCTCCATCTCCCTATAGACATAAACCGCATCTCCTCCTGGCTTTACTAAGCAGATCCCTTCTGCCACCCCTCTTACACAGCATTTCGCTTCCACCCACCCTTCTTGACGTGCTGGCAGATGGGGTGCATGGTTTGCATGGGGACACAGAGGCACGTGGGGCTGTGGCCGTGCTTGAAGCCTCCTCTCACCCCACCCGCCCACCAGCCCTGCAAAGCAGCCCCAGGAAGGTAGGAAGGTCCTTTGCTTCGTTCATTCCCGAAGGACAGTCAGGAGGGAAGACAAAGGTGAATTCTGACATTTCCCTTGGTACCACGGGATCAATGGCTGAAGCAGAGCTGGGACTTTGCATTTCTTCATCTCCTGCTTCTTCCATGAGGCCTCTGACCCCTGGTGAACACCTCATGCTCTTCTGTTCTCCAGGGGTCTCATATCATCATTCCCACGACGAAAGCAGCCACCTTCCAGTTGTGCACTGAGGTCAGCACCCACCATGTACCTACTCCCTCCTGCCAGCAGAGAGGAGACATCAGGCAGCTTTTTAGGATCGGAACAGAATAGAAGAGAATAGAAGTTTCTCCACTTACAATTTTGCCAGACTTTAACTGGGCTCCAATTTTCCATGCTGGGTTTCTGCCTCAGGCTGTGTTTTGTTTTGTATTTTTCACAAAATTCCATGACTCCATTTCCACCAGCCCTTTGAACAAGGTTTAGGGAGGTCTTTTCTTTATTTTTTCTTCTGCCCATGTTAAAACATTATTACAACCATTTTACTGAGAAGCAGTACTCCCTCCAGGCTTGGCAAGAAGTGTCCCTTGAGTGAGAAGATGGGCCTTCCTCCATCCCCGTGACAGTGCCCAAAATCGGTCAGATCACGAGCCTCTGAAATAGCAGAGGCTGGCTGGAGTTTGGCAGATGGATGGAGTACAAAGTCCATCTGTGCCGAGCGCTCCCCATCTTCTAACGGGCCTCAACCAACGGTTTCACAACAACGCATCGGCCAACTGCGTAAACACAGGGTATGGCTTAAATATAGTCCTTGCCTTGATGAACAATCAGTGCTGAAAGAGAAGAGCATCTTATGCAAATAAACAAAGGTCCCACAGAGCTCAAGTATTTGGACCAAGGTGAAAGGAGGGTATTTCATGATAGGGGAAATTATTGAACCTAAAAGCACATGCAAGTTTTCAGATACGGATTTTGTCTGTGGGGAAGTACTAATTCAAGTGGACTGGACCCCTCTGTGGCTTTGGGTTGAATCCAGCAGATCCTAAATCCAAACAGTCGCAATGGGAAAATGGAGGAGACGGGGAAGTGAGGAAGGCCAAACCAAAACGCTTCGTTTGGGGCAGATCGATTAACCTGAAACCCATTTTTGTTCATTTCACGGGGAAGATGGATGCGTTCTGCTGACTTGGCAGGACCTTTTCTTCTTCAAGGCTTTGGCTCTGCCGGTAAAACAAAAAAACCCCACGGTTATTCCAGTGGCTGCAGCTGAAGTGCGATCCAGGTAGCCCTCATGCCTGCAATAACCATGGGGCCCTGAGGGACCATCAGCCGGGTCTCGCGCCTGCAGGTCCCCAAGCATTGTACAGACCACCAGCAAGACCCCCCTGGGGCTAGGGCAGTCAGACCCCCTGGCATGGCTCCTAGAGGATCGAGAGCCCAGTTTGGGCTGCAGGAGCCAGGGTCCCAAATCGGAATTGCCCGATGGCTTGTAACAAAGAGGGAGAAAAAGGCAAAAGCAACAACAGCAACAAACCAACCCCAAAACCCCCAGTCTGGGGCTCCAGGAAAATTAAATGGGAAGAAATGTGCCTGCTTTGAGGAAGACTGAGCGAGGGAGGGAGGGAGGGCTCTAAAAAAGCTCAGCTCAGCCAGACCTCTTCGGAGGGGCTTAGCAGCAAATGGAGGGGCTTTGGCATAGTTCCATGACTGCCGGGTGGGAAAGCCTCAGCGCCGGAGGGGGGCTCCTGCTCAGCAGAGCGCAGCCAGGTCCTGAGAAGGGCCAGCATCCTCTGGCAACAGCCCCCTGCTCGGGACTGGGCTTCAGTCCGGATGGTCCTAGCTGAAGTCCACGTTTGACAAGGCGGTGTGCAGACAGGGATACTTCTCTCCTCCACGGGAGAGGTTGTGAGGTGGCCAGAGAGTAGGAAAAGCCAATGGGTAAAACATCTGCAGCCTTACAGCACACAGAAACAGGGTCACGTCTTGCCTTTAGAGCAGCTTAAATTTAAGACCTGTCAACCTCAATAGCGTCTAGGTCAGTTTTCTTTCTCTGCATTGATGGGGAACAAATTTGAAGCCCTGAGGTGTCATTTCTGCATGTCATGCTTTGAGTTGTTCCCTTCCTTTAGCATGATAGACCTGTTCCCTTCCTGAGGATGATCATTTTTCAGCCAAACATGTGGTCGTTCACATTCCTGAGTTATGGAGCACGCAGCTTGCCAAAGGAAAGGGAATTTGGTTTTGTGTCCCGCTGACCCCACAAACGTGCCACAGAGCTGGCTGCTCGCGGCCACCAGGCCCTCCCCCCATGACACCGCTCGAGGCCAAGCCATTCCCTGGGGAAAGGGGGTAACCTCCAGGGAGATGCTGTGCCGGGTTAGTTACCATCTGCACCCCCAACTTTCCACTTCCATTTGCCCCCCGGTGTGGGCAGATGTGCCCCAGCCACGCGTGCAGTGGTGGTTCTACAACGTCAAACCGCTGCAGGCTCCCAGGCTCAAAGGCACCGTGTAAACCCCCAGCTGCTTCCCAGCCTGGTCTCCTCCGTGCCCTGCAGGGTCAGCAAGTCCCTTTCCCAAACCTGGGGCTGTGGTCTGTGCCCCACCACCCAGTCAAGCTACTGAAAGCTACTCCTACAATAAGGAATGGAAGTTCATATATGCTCGGCAATGATACGCAGATTAGCAATGTCTAAAGGAGGTCTTTAATGCTCCAAAAAAGATTTAGGACTCCAAAAAACAGTAGGTTGAAAGCAACATAGCTGGAATAATTGGGCGCTCAGCTTCCACGAGTGCTTGTCCCGGCATTTCAGCCTGTACCTCTGGGTGCAAGCATGTGATTGCAAACACCACTGCTGTGGAGACTTGGCTGAAGGGAACAGACTGTCACGCACACTGAAACGGAGATGATCAGTTATCACAACTTGAAAGAATAAATGGGCATGGCTGGGAACAGCTGATGTTGAGCAGTGGGGCAGCTCTGGGAAGGATGCACAGCGCTTTGCTATCACACGCACCTTTGCTCTGGCTGGTGGATCCTGTTGCTGCTGAGCCCGAGAGGCTGCAGAGAGCTGCGCTGCTCTGAGGATCTGAACTGCCTTGCTATGGTGCCAGGTGGTCCAACCTTCAAGCTGCAGAAGGCGCCACATGCAGCTGGGATAAAACACATACTGTTGAGAGGAGTCCTCCTGGCCAAGGGACCCAAGCTGTGTCTAGATGAGGTTATCCCAGAATGCTTCCCAAATCTTAGATCTGGAGGCATGCTTTGGCTGCATCCCAACTCCAGATTGGGTATGTACCAGCAACCCCAGAGCCTCAGTTTGCAGACAGAGGAAGCCCAGATGGGAATGCTGGCGCTTTGCAATAGCTCCCTACCCTGCAGGGGCTGGAGACCAAGACACAAGGACTGGTTAGCATTGACAGAGCTCAAGTGACCTGTCTGGCCACATAGAACTTTACCCCTCGCCTGACTGTCTGCCCATTTCTCCAGCGATGATCAGTCCCTCCTATTAATCAGACTCCTGCAAGGTCCCATAAGGAACAACCAGACATCTCCAAATTTCCAGCTGACTCTGTTATAGGGCCATAAAGCCAATCCCCACTGCACTGGTTTTGTACAGGGATGATATTTTTTTCTTTTTTTTTTTTTATTGGGATGCATGCAGATGTAAGGCAAGCACCACGCAATAACCTAAGTGGACGATGCCACCTTGTCAATTGAGGTCGTTATCCCATCACAAACAGTATAAAAGCTCTATTTTTCTGCAAACCGCAGCTGATTGACGTTAATTATGCGACATACTGTGAGTCCATATGGACTGTGTTCCATAAAGGCTTTTCTTATGATCAGTCTTTCTGGATCCATGTCCTGCCAAACACCGCTTGCTTTCATGGCCTGTCTTATTTACTGCCTTATTAGTCCGGTGTTAGATTTTTCCCCCAGTCCTCTGGAACTTCCCCAGGGTTCCCAGATTTGTTTAAAAATTGACACTAATGGTTCAGAGAGCTCTCAGGCTAATTTGTTTATCCTTTGATGCAAGTTATCTGATCCTGCAGAATGTCTAACTTTAATCACTGCTATTTAACATTCGGCTTCGTCACTGGTAGAATACAAAGTGTTTCATTATCTCCATAAAGTATGAATGTGTCATCCTACCTCTTTCCAAAGAGAAAACTAAATGTTGAACGAATAACTCTGACAAATAACTTTGTCTCTTCTACACACAGGCTGATTATTTTCCCATTATTGTCCGGGATCTTATTGCAGGATTTGGCCTTTTTTGATACATTTAAACAAATTCTTACAATTACTAGTGGCTAGAGATTGTTCACTCCTGGCTTTAGCTTCTCTTCCCAGGCATCTGCATGTTCTCACTGATCTTGACTCACCACTATCAGATTCCTCCTTTTTTATTTACCATTAATATCAAACATAAATATACATGCACACTGGTGCCACATATTTATGCCCATAATGCAAAGTGTGTGTATGTATACACACACACACACACACATACATGCTAAACCTACAATACTGCTGCTTCCACCTTCTCTCTTAGCTGGGCTTGTTCATGCAAACCAGCGTTCAGGCTTCCAGAACAGCAGTTATCACACAGCATCTCACAAAACAGCCTTAAACACTCCCCGATTACCATCCATTCAATTTTGTTTAAATAATTCCTTCCATTCCTTAATTTTACTCCTAATTATTTTCAGCCCAGGGAAGTTGTTCTCCTTCCAGAACCAGGGGCTAGAGCTGGGCACCTCTGTGCTTTTAAAAATCCAGTCCCTCATCGCATATAAATAGCACTGGTCAGAGCTTTTCTGTGTTTGCACATAGTGTCATGCTCGCTGGCAGGGAGACAGCCTGGGAATAGGTTATGGAGTCCCTGCCCATCATGAGACGGGAGACTTGCATACCTAAAAGGCAGAGGAAGCTGGGTTTGGGTTATTTGAGGAGGGGGGGATGTATCCCTCCTCTGCTCCCAGGCTCCAGAAGAAGGGGGAAAAGCCACTGGGGACCAAAGACAGCTTTCATCAATTGAGATATTTTATTTTGTGTTGGCTTTTTTTCTTAAACATCCTTTGTTTTCTAACAATAAATCATATCCTGAGGCAAAAAGCCTTTAAAAGGACCGGGCATGGAGTCTGCTTCCGTTCCCTGGCTGGTGAGGCAGGCCACCAGCTGACAGCAGTCATCAATCTGCAACTCAGCGATCAATCCATCTTTATCTGTCAGCACGGGGACCAGCACAGGAGGGCCCCGGCTGTGCCAGCCTGCCATCCCCCACCAGCTCCGGCAGCACCCAGGGGGTTCACCAGAGCTGGACCCAATCTCCCTTGCTGCCCACCCCCCCCGGAGCAGGCTCCCACTGGCTCGGGCATCGTCCCATTGTGCTCCCCAGCACGTTTTGCAGCCAGCAGGCTGAGCGCACAGCGGCTGAGCCCAGTCACCCTCAGAGTCCCTTCCTGCGATCCGTCAGAGAGTGGGTGCTCCACCTTCTGCCCTTCCAAAAAGCCAGCAACACTAAAGAGGGCAACAGCATTTTTTCCAAACAGAGGGTATGACCAACAGCCTACCCTCCCATGAACTTCCAGAAATCCCAAGCCATTCTTTTTTTGCCATCAGTGGCTATTTCTACCTCCTGTTGTTTACTGCCCAGGCTTCTAGGCTTGCTTTTTCACATTTGTGCTGCCAGGACTCAGCAGTTTATGGTGGCGCCTACGTCTTCTGTTTACCCTCTTAATATTGTTCCCTAAAGATGTTCCATTAAAACCCTCTTAACTGCTCTACCTCATTTGTTATCCAGAATATTGGTTGCTCTCCCAGAGAGATGGAGGTGGTCCAGCTCATATCCTCCCTCAGAAAGCAGACCTGATGCCCCATGACCTGAAACACCTCCATTTTACCTCCATTTTACACCTTTTGCCCCTTGGTGGTCTCCCTCCCCTGTCTGCTTTTGCTTCCAAGATGCAAGGAGGGATCTTGCCGCCCATCGTCTGAACTTTCCTCTCCTTCAATTCCCTCCTGAGACCCCTCAAGTTCTTGCTGATCTGAGTAGTATTTTATGAGGCAATTTTGTTCATGCCAAATGTGTCATAACCAATGGATCCCTGCCTGCAGTCATCAGAGCCCTGTGCAGCCTCTTGGTGATGTGTGTTGTGCTGGAGCCAAGGAGACCGCACACAGGGCCGTCATCTTTCTGTCCCCTCTTCTGCATCTGGCCGGGCAGAAGATTTGTGTCTGCCTGCATACATTTGCTCCATCGGCCATCACTTGCGCTCACACTCCCCTTGAGCCTGCAGGGATCACGCTCAAAAGGGGCCATCGGAGACTGTTTGTGTCTTTTTAACGTTGGTTCAAGGTGAAGAGCAGCTGGTCCAGAGCCACACTTCAGTACTTGGTGTCTTCTCCACCAGCACAGGCCGTGCCTTGCCCACCACCTGCAGGTTTCCATGCAGCAAGGAGAATGTGGTGCCTTCTCCCTGGATTGGGGTCCCTATTCAGCCCCCGTCCTGGGGAAATGGCCTCAAAGCTGTGGGGCATGTTCCCCTGCTTGCTTGCGCTGCTGGCTGATGACATCTACCCAGCCACAGCAGCCAGAGCCATCAGTTGAGATGGGTCATCCCCTGTCTTGATGCAGTGAGACTGCGAACGCTGTGTTTGCACATCAAGGCCATGCAGGAGTAGGCTGGAGAGACACTGGCCCAACCAGGCCATCCCTGCTTCATGGCACGTTTGCTGCCCCTCTCTTTCCTTGGCCAGGAGAAGGCACAGCCTGTGGGTGGCATCACTTGTTCGGGGAACCAAACACTGTAGCCACTGCCCTTTCCTTGAGCTTTGGGACTCTGCAGGTCCCTCATGCAACCGTGAGGCTGGTGTTCTCTAGCACAAGATGGGGTCATGTCTCCTGGGATGGGCACACACCTTCATTCTCATGGCTGGAGGCTGCCTGCCTGCCCCACCGCAGAGTAGTGACCTGACAGGCACCACCCAACGAGCAGATATGAGACGAACCTCCTCCACAAGCATCCCCAAGCAGGACCGCATCTCCTGGCATGTCAAGGGTGACCAAGGGCAGATGCTGCCCCCAAGCAGAGTTACAGCAGAGGGCCCCCAGTGATGCTACCGGTAATCAAGATCTGTCCTTGCGATCCTCAAGGCTTTTCCTCCTCCTTGGAGGAAGGGACCATGTCCCAGGAGAGGCCTGTCCTGCTCAGAGCAGATGGAGCAAAGAGGTCTGCCCCATCTCACAGTTCCAGGAGAGGGATGGGGCTGCGATGAGGTTTCCTCCAGTGCTTGCTCTGGGCCAGGGTTGGAGAGGATTTCTGTATCACAAAAGCACCTGGTCAGGGTGGACATTTCAGGGCCAGCGGTGGTGGAGTGGAGGCAGCACAAGGGTGGGAGGAGATGGGGGTTCCTCGAGGAAAGAGAAACCTCCAGCCTGGAAACCCTTTTGTTCCTCCTGGCACAGTTTGGGGCAGGCAGTGGGGCGGGGGGGGAAGGTGCGGTGGGGTCTTGACACCGAGCCGTCTGGAGCTGATGTCCCAGCCTCTCTTAAAATGTCCTTGAGCACTTGGATTTGCCTCAGATTAAGTCCAGTTGCCCGGGCTGGCGCGTACCCGTACACAGGCTAAATGAGAACCACCCGTAACACCTCCTGTCCTCCCTCCTCCTCTCCCGCGCAGGTTCATTAAGGCCTTCCCCAGCGAAAACAGGCTGCGTTTCGGGGGGAACGCCGAAGCGTTTGATATTTTCCACTCTGCGTGTCAAGGGCATTTACAGTCGGCGTCAGGCTGTTCCGTCAGTCTGAGGGAAGCACTTTGAAGTGTTTGTGGTAGAGGCCACATGTGCAGTCAAGATGTGCCTCTGCCTGGGCTCCCCAGCCTCTGCTGCCTTTGCATTCCCAGCACCATGTGACAATCAACAACACGGCTTAACCCTTTCACACCACTGGCTCGACCCGCTTGGAGATGGGTTCTTGTTCCCTTGTGCATCTTGGTGGCCATGCTCAGGATGCCTGCGGCCACTCTGCTTCATTTTGGAGAACTGGCAGCACAGCTTGGGCAAGCGCAGCTGATGAAGGTGATGGGA
The DNA here is from genome assembly GCF_015220075.1 of Falco rusticolus. Lineage (NCBI taxonomy): Eukaryota > Metazoa > Chordata > Aves > Falconiformes > Falconidae > Falco > Falco rusticolus. Next base: position 27,222,057 of record NC_051197.1, read on the forward strand.
TGGCAGCCTTGAAGCTTCTGGTCCAAGCAGAGGATCTGACGCTAATCCCCACACATGCTGCCAGAGGTCCCACTTTGATGATGAAAGTAGCATCACTTGCCACAAGCAGCTGTGGAGCCAGCTCCCACCCTTGCCTGTCCTGCAGCAAGACCTGAGAAGCTGCATGGAAAGAGTCCCAGTGGCTGTGACACACCAGGGATGTCCGCAATGACATTACTGCCTGTCCCTCTGGCATGACGGATGGCACACGATGAAATGGGCAGCACTCGGGCTGTGCGGCTGCTGCCCAGGGACCTCCGGGTGTGGGGTGAACGATTGCAGCTGCTTTGCCTCGGAGGCACTGGTGCAAGCCCGGCGATGTTTCGAGGAGCTCTCTGCAGGGGCGGCAGTCAGGGATGAATTGAGTTTCTTTGTGTAGGGCTTGCTCAGTTGCTGTGTAGCGCTTTGCCACAGTTACAGGCTTTAGGTTATTTTCACATGCCCAGAGAGCACCCTGGAGAGGAGCTTGCTTTGAAATGAAACATGGGGATCAGCAAGCTCAGCTGCTCCTTGAGGAAGGAGAGTAGCAGCCTCCCAGCCAAACGCCTTCACCCAGCTCCCTAAAAAAAGTGCCAGGATGGAGTGGAGAAATTCAAGACACATGGTGTCACCAAGTGATGCTTCCCTGGTGCCTGAGAGATACCTTCTCCCCCAGGTCTCCACAGCCCCCCCAGGCAGGAAGAGCGTGGACTTCTCCAGAGAGCCCCCTGCCAGGCTTCAGTGCTTGTGGGTGGATCTCCCATCTCCCGTTGGTAGCCCCGGGCTGGTTATGGGGACCTGGGCTTGGCTCACAGCTTTGGAAGTCCTGGAAGATAGAAACTCAAACTTCACCACCCCACAAGCCTGTCTCTGCCGGGGGATGAGCTGCAACCTCCATGGGGTGGTTTTAATTCTGAGCAGATTCCCAGTCTGATCCATGCAGCCTGGACCCACTGCAGTGATAAAAAGGACATGGAAGGCAACAGGGGAGAAGAGAGCGCAGCAGAAAAGGCAGAGGCCTTTCTGTGAAAGCTCAGAGCTCAACAGCTCTGAGCTAAGGGGACAGGGACGTGAGTTTCAGAGAGGCAGCTCCCACCCTCTGGAGTCACCCACCCAGAGGCTCCTGCTTCCAGCGCAGCAGTGTCTTTTGGGGGGCAGTACAGTGCTGCCCTATTCACTCAACCCTGCATCCCCAGAGCAGGGAGCAGAGCTGGGGCTGCAGGCATGTTCCCCCCAGTGCTGCCAGTCTGCCATGGCAGCACGGATCCAGCACGGCAACGCTGCTCCAGCAGCTGCAGCGTTAATGTGTGGCACAGCAAAAAATAATCTCCCTTTTCAATTATTGCATTACAGAGGGTGGAGGCCTGGGGGAAGGGTGTCATTGTACTGGCCCTTGCTTGGCAGGGAAAAGGCATCTTCTGGGCCACAGCTTCCTAGAAAAGTTGAAGCCAAGGCATTATCCAGAGTAAGTGACCTCTCCTCCTTCCATGAAAGCCCCCTCCTTGCAATTAATTTGAGTCCTGGAAACGCCTGCCTTCCGCCCTGAGTTCCCAGCCCATGGCAAAGCATCTGACGCATCCCACATCTCTCTCACCACGGTTCTTCCTTACCGAGATGATTGACTCCATCACCCAGGGAGGACTGTGCTTTGCTGTTGTCAAGAGGGTCAATCGGATGGCCCCGTCCTTGCATCTCTGTGTCTATGTGTGTATCTGTTTTCGTGTGCTTTTGTGCTGATCTGGCACCAGGAGGAGAGGTGGCTTGAAGTTACAGTCTGCTCTGATTCATCAGCCCACTTTGAACATGCAAATCCTCTAAAACTGAAGGGTCAGAATGAGACAAGTGACTGCCCCTGGGGCACCACCCGTACAACCTGATAAAAGTAGGACCTGTCCACAAAACTCCAGCTATCCAAACATCACCTGCTTAGCCCAAGTTCACCGTTGGCACGGTGGTGAGAAGGGGAACACAGGATGGCTACATCAGGTGGAAATGGCTGCCCAAACCAGCCTTGCAAACGCTAGACAGGTAGAGCAAACGCTGAGCTGGCTGGAGCTGGCAGACCCACGCAGGGCTGCCTGGCAGCTCGGGATGGCTGTGCATGCTGGAGCCAGTCACTGCTGCTCCTGGGAGCTGCTGCTCACCAAGGGACTTCAATGCCAAGCCAAAGCAAAGCTGAAAGGGGCAGGTGGAAGGGCGCTGGACGGGTTTTCAAGCCAGTTTCCTAAAGAAACACCCCTGAGGCGCTAACCCTCTACCTTGGTTTCCTAATCAGTTTTGAACAGGTTGGTAAGTTTTGAAACCCATTCAGTCAACGGGGCAGACATCGCAGCAGCAGTAAATTAATGACAATATAACACCCTTACAGGGGAGAGAGATCCAACTGGGGGCCCAAGTGAAGGGAAGATGAATAACCTCACTTTTATTAGACACCAGCAGGTAGATGTAGGAAAGCTGGCCTCGTTGGTTTCACAGACCCACTTGCTTTTATGGCTCTGCTTCAGCGCAAAGAGGAGGCTGAGTTTCAAAACTTAACCAAATTAGTAGGTGCAGATTAGGCATGTTGTATCATTTGTATTCCAACCCTAAGCTCTTCAGGGCCAGAGTCAGAGCTTCCTATGCATCTGCCAAGAGTCACACAGCCACAGGGATGAATCCCCTTCTGGGCTGCCCTCTTGACAGCAACCCCACAGCAGTCTGGGAGCAGATCCACAAGCCCAAGGAGCAACTCTCCGATCAGCTCCTGCTCAGGGGTCTACATTGCTTTCCAAGTGGATGTCATCGGCTCAGTGCAAGCCTGATGAACTAAACCCAGTAAAAGGCAGAGATGCCACGTGAGCAGGAGCCAGTCATGCCTGCAGTACATGACATTTTTTGGTTTGAGGGATCTTTCTGATAAGGCTTATTTCCCATTTCTGCTGGAACTGATATCTGGGGTAGAAATCTGTTTCTTTAGAGGGGTTCTTTTTCCTCCCCCATTGTCCAAAGGTGCCTCCACTCTGCCGTCAAACTCAGGACACCAGGGGCAGATGGATCCCCTTCCACCTTAGACTGATTTTGTAAGAACTGAACATGCCATGGGCCCGAGCTGTCTGCCTCCTACCCTGAGATCCCTGTTGGCACGCCAAGCCAAGCTTCGATGCCAAGGATGTGTGAGATAATTCCAGTTCAGGTCATGTTTGGGGAATGAAGACAGCTTCCCCTTCCTGTGCTCATGACACATCGTACCTGCTTACAGCCCGAAAGGTGCATACAGCTGCGGTCTGACCTGGTCGCCAGCACAAGGTCTAGTAAGAGCAACACTTCACCCTTGTATAAACCCTTTACTCAGAGGATCACAAAGCGCTTTGCGAATGCTTGCTTATTAATCCTGGCCACGGTTCTGGGAAGAAATAAAGAGACACAGGGGAACCACCTCATTTGCTCTGGAGAAGGGGTACTTTCTGGGGTGAAACGGAGGCATTTAACAGATGAGAACAGTGCTGCTCAACATAACCCACCAGCCAGAAATGAAATGAAAGGGATTAAAATTGTAGTGAATAAAGGAAAATTTAGGCAGGAATACTGTGATTAATCACACTGAAACTTGGCTAAGACAACAGCGGAAGGTGCCATGTGATTTTTATCAGGCTCTGTTTGTGCTCTGTTCATACGCCAGCATGACAGGTAACTCAGCATCCCAGGAGAACGGGCTGGGGTGGCAGGATCAGCACTCGGCTTGCAAGGGAACAGGCTGGGCAAACCTTCCAAGAGCAACAGTGTGATTGGGGTCGTTGGATGTGACCCACTGCTGCCCATCAGGCCTCAGACGCCCGAGGTCAGCACCTCTGCTGATTCAATGGATGTGAAATTCTTGGTCCTTGTGACTGCAGGGACACATGGCGCTCAGCCCATAACCCATGACACCAGTGTCACCTGTTGTGTGTGTCACACCACCCCTACCCCTCGCACTGAGGTGCTTTTTGCCATTCCCACTGCTGAATTTGTGTTGTTTCAGGCAGACAGGACAAAGGCATGCCTGGTCTTTACTTCTTTATTTTCTCAGGTAATCTCTGCACCTTGGACTGCCTACCTCTCTTCAAACCTACCATTCCTTTACAAAGGTCCTCAGCTCAGCCAGACCCTCCAGTAAGCTGCACTTGCAGGTAATTCGCACAAAATCAGAGGCAGGCACAGCTACATAATCCTTACTGCTGTGGAAACTCAAGGCAGTTTACAAATAACGCAGAAACTATAATCGTCAAAGAGGGATTATTTGAACACAGTTGCAAGATGTACACTGCCTGGTCCCTGAAACAGAAACATCCCAGATGACAATACTGGCAAGGAAGAAAAGGTCAGTTAGAGCTAGTTTTCACTCCAAGATTTCACGAGACATGAATTTGCCAGTGCTTCCATTCTAACAACTCATTTCAGAGAAGATTGTACAAGGAAGGATACTACCAGGGACTGGGCACGCTGTGTAAATGTGTATCATTTTGCAAATGCTACCAAATCAGCTCTAGATGATGGCAGGAGGTAGAGGATGAGATTTTATAACTTCAACAAAGCAAGAGCTCGTAGTCTTTCTTTCTGGGCACTGATAGCTCTAGTAATTATCAGTGCCAGCTCTGCCAGCCCTGTGCCTCTGTCTAGGCCACATACCACTCTGAGGTGGCTTTTGTATCCTCACTGCAATGAAGTATTTTATCCCACTAGGGTTTATTATTCTTTTATAAACTGAAGGGCTTCAGCCTAATCTTTCAACAAACAAAAGGGATCTTTCAACATTTCAATGCTGTTGTAATTGGCTCCAAAAATAGCAGCCTCAGAGCCACATTTCTTAAACTTCTCAAGTCCGAGGATTAACCTTTTTTCAGAAAAAAAATAATAATCCAAAGACCAACTTGTATATTTTCATATATCAAATCAAATAAACAAAAGACTAAAATTTGAAAGTTAATCTATAGTAGCTTTTATTTTCTCCCATTTTGTTTGCGTGCTTGCTTCTGTGGCTGTTGGCAGGGAGGAGACAGCGTTTACTATTGTTTCATGAGCCACCACTGGATGTTTTATAGACCACCAAAGGCTCATGGATCACAGTCTAAGAACACTGCTTTAGAGATAAATAGACTCATTACAGGAGGCCCTTGCTCTCTGCTCTGCTTTACGGCTAGCGCTGAAGCAGCAGACTGTATTTTGTCTTTAACTCCTTTACGCTGCCCACCGAAGGGCACTGATTGTCGACCCTGGGGACCCTGGGGAGCATTCAAGGACCATGTCATCCTGTTCTTGCATTGACTGTTCATGAGTTTATACCCTTGGATCCATGCCATGCTCCATGTACTCCACCCAGGTCACCTCCATAGCGAAGTACCATTGCCCAAGGGATGCAGAATAATGCCAGCTTTTCCTGTATCTTAAAAAAGGCAGTACCTGTCCTCTTAGAGAGGATGAGTTGTCTCCACTGCTCCTCTGTTATTGTAAGTGGCTTTTCCTGCCAGGAAAACTGGCCTCCGTGCAGCCCTCTCTACGACCCCCACAGCTTTCTCCAAATTTTGCAAGCAGACACCTTGGCACCTCCAGTTGCCTTCGGACTCTGTTAGTGTTGGCTGGCTGGGACTGATAGCTTCCATCTTCTTTCTCCTTGTTTCATTAACTGTCACGTTGGGGGTTTTGATCTTCCCTGGAACCAAGCCCTGCCAAAAGATTTACTCTAGTGCAGTGCTCCATTTCACATAATTGCCACAGAAAGCCGTGCAGTTGGTAACGACCAAGGTAAGGAAACAACTAGATGCACTCAGGATATGGCGTTCACATATTGTACTTTCATAAAGGTATAGCAATGGAAACATTCCCTATTTTGATTGTCCCAAAGCCACAGGAAAAAGGGAATTAAGGGAATTGATATGTCTGGGATAAATGCCAGCTCTGATCTACTCACATTTTTACCCTGATCTGAAATACCTTGGTCAGAGATGGAAAACTTTTATAGAAGATGTGAACCAAATAAGGCCCTGCAAGTGCTGGTATCCAGCTAAGAGCTATCTCAGCTGGCACAGTCTGAGAAACAGAAAAAAAAAAGGAACTGGGAATTAAATAGGCAGCAGCAGCTTTGTAAGAAATTTCTTCGCTTCCTACAGAGGGTTTGGACATTCCAGCGTCACCACGGCTAATACCCGCATTTGCAGTCTGCCTTCTGACCACAAAGTGCCTAAGGTACCAGAACACCAGAGAGTTAGGATGTAGAGGTTGGCTTGGCTCCTGGAAAGAGGATGTGCTTTATCATCAAATCCCAGCATGATTTGGTATGGAGAGGCACAGAGCGGTCAAGGCAGAGTGGTGAGCCCAAAACAGGGTTGCCTTTGGAAGCAGTATAAAAAGAAAATATCCTTGCTAACATAACCTCGCCTTCTAGTTTAACCTCCATGTTCCCTTAGAGAGTGCAAACATGCCTGCACATATTTTAGGCACAGCAACCCACTTAGGAAGACTCAGATGCAGTGTAAGTCCAATTAAAGCAAAATGGAATGAAAGTCCCAAATTATTTCAATGTGTCAGAGTGAGGAGTTTTCAAATCCACTGGTTATTGCAAAGTTGTTCTGGGAAAAATAACTTCTGTATAGATTCCATCCCACTTTGCTGCACTCCATGGGAGTTTTGCCATCAACTTCAGTGGGAGAAGGACCGACACATATCAGCAAGCTTTAGCCATGCATTAATTAATTGTGCTTCAGGCCAAAGGCATTTGCTCTTATGCCGCAATCCTGCAATGCATTTGCTATAGAAAGATCTCTGTTCCTGCAATGGTGTCCATTGAACTCGCACCAGCAAAGTCTTACTGCAAGACCCCATCTGACTGCCCAGAAACCCATAAGAACATGTATCTGCATTGATCTTACTGAGAGTAATATGAGTTCAATCAAGAGCAGAGTTTGATGAAAATATCTCCTTACATATCAAGCTGGAGGGTAGATCAAAGCTTTTTTTTTAGCTCACTAATAAACCAAAGCAGCAATAGTACTGCAGAGGAAGCAGCTTGCTTGTTTGTGACGGCTCCTTTCTTTGGGAAGGTGAGTGCAGAAACCACAAAACTATTACTGCTAAAATAACCAAAACAAGCCACAAAATTAGGCAAATCTTTAATGCAAGATATCATCCGTAATTGTTTGTCTCATTAAAATCCCAAAACACCAGACAGTGGAGATGAATCATTCTGCCCATATCACTCACCTCCAACCTCTGTTCAGAACAAGGGAAAATAGCTCAGGTCCTTTCTTGATTTAAGAAGTGTGGGAGGGGGTTTGCATGTATTTGAATATTAAACTGGATCCCAAAATTCTGGTAGCATTAACTAGATTTACACCAATTCAGTGTGCCACCTCAAAGACATGCCCATGGTTCCTCTAAGGTTGTGCTCTTGCAGTTGGGTTCTCTGCCCTTTAAGGCTTTCTAACACAGTTACCAAAGGCAGATGCTGGCATGTTTTTTTAAACTTGCTAGAAAGCCATTTGCTCCCTTAAATGTAATTTATGTCATTCAGCTAGAAAGTTTATTTTCAGTACAAAATACTTTTTAATCACCTCTGTTAAGTCTTACTACTTGATCTCATCTGGTTCCTATGGAAATTGCAAGTCTTCCAGAACTGCAAATTCTGTCTCCCCGCCAATGTTAGGAAAACTGACTTTTTTTCCACTACCTTCTGAGATAGTATTTGCATATAAATACTGTTCAGATTTCAGAAAATAGATTTGAAATTTTTCTTATTATTCATTATACTGGAGATCTTCCATGTTTCCACGAGCAGCTGTTTCATTTTTTCTCCCTTTCCACGTAAGCAAAGAAAGATCTGTCTGCTTCTTCACTAATCCTCAGTCCCTTCTTACATGCAGTTCTCCTTCACCAGAATTGTTGTTATATTTAAAAAAAACAAAGAGAAAATAATCAAAATTGGCACCTTTTTGGCCAAAACAGCACTTCTCACCCTTGGTCCGTGTATGGCTGGCGAGGTTATAAAAGTTTGTAGTTGGTCTGGAAAACCAACTATTTTTAAGAACGCTCTATTCAAAGTTGAACAATAAAAGTGTAAGCGCTCCAAAAGACATAAAGAAGGTTGACAGGGATCTTTGCCATGGTTTGGGAACCTCTGCATTAAGGAAGAGAGAAAGAGCATGGAGTTGCCTGTCTTTTCTATGTATGACAATCTATAGTGAGTTGAATAAAAAGTGACAGATTTCCTCACCAGGGTGAACATCTCACATGTTAATGACCGGTAAAAGAGACCTACTGTTTGAGTCAGCCAGAACCAGTAAGGCTGCTCTCTGCTACACATTACACATTTCACAAGCGCACACTGATGGAACTGCTTATGCATTCACTGAACCTGGGCTTGTGGCTGGTGCTTTTTCCGATCTCTCCTTTCTCCCTGCTGTCCCCCTCTCCCCTTTCGGGGCTCCACGTCACTGCTGGGTGTGCACTTAGGATAGCACTTTCAGTGTAAACCGAGCCCGAAACACTGGAAGACACTATCCCTTAGGCAGTGCAACAGCAGGGCACGACTACAGGTGGATAACAGAACTGTCAATGCAAGCGATGTGCAAGCCTCTGCTGCTGAGTCTTGTGAATAACCATTCTTCACCTGTACTTGGAAGGAGGACCCAGAAGGAGAAGTGCAGGTGGAGCAATCTGTTTAGCCTGGGCAGGGGGAAAACAGGACTATTCTTGCTCTCTCATACACAGATCGCTTTTGAAAATCCCACTTGTTCTGAACACTGTCTCAGGCAGAACACAGCACCAGATGAGAACCACATGCTGAGATCAAGTGGTGAAAATCTTTTCTGTGTCTCTGCATGCTCCTGCAGGGCACCTGAATACCAGAAATTCATGAGCATTTGAAAAGGATTTGCTTTCTCAGCACGATCATTCTTGAGACTAGCATAGAAACTTAAAAATAACATAAATTTCATCTATCCCCTTGTTACCTCCTCACGCACCTCGGTATTCTTCAGGATCTTCTCAGTTGTTGACAAAGAAGTTCTTTTCCTTTAAACAAGCAGAAAAAAAATGGTTTGTTCCTGTCTTCACCAGGTTGTGAGATACAAAGAATTCTTGAGATGATCACCCCCTCTATCCCTATAAACAGCTATAACACTTGCCAAGAGCCTGTGTCTTTTCATTTGCTTCATTAGCTATATTTTGGAAATTTTCAGGGCTTGTGCAGCTGGGAGATAGCTAAAACAGTGCTAAGAAGGGCCATGGTCTCTGGGTTTTGCAGCCGCAGCACCCATGGAAAGAAGGCCTGACACAGATGCTGGCAGTCATGGGTGAACCTTCTTTCAGAGGAAATGGAGATGCTCTTGGAATCTCCCAGGAGAGCAAAAGAATGCTTCCAGGCAGTCAGGTGGAGCAGTCTCTGGCTCCATCAACCTGACGGACTTGGCAGTCTCTCCTGCTCCAGCTGGCCAGGATCCTGGAGTCTGCAAAGCTGAAGGCAGAATTACTGAATTATTGGGAGAAAACAGATAGCTGCGTAAGCTTATACACAGTGATATACACATACAGATACATATATATATGTAACCACACTCATGAATTTGGACACATAATGGCATAGGCAGCACCTCCTGTAGTAAGTCTGCAGGATATATGAACTCCTAGTAGGACTGAAACCCCAGTGCCTTCCCCTATAATGACTAAGCTGGTCTCTGTGCTGGGCGTTAACTCTGCAGGAGAGCTCTGACATCTTTCTGGAAGAGATTTAAAGATGTTTTTTTATTAGCTTTTATAGAAGAAACATTGACTAAAAGCTCTTATCTGAAGCTTGCCCAGCAGCCTCACATTCCCTGGGTTTCTTTAAGCCTGAGTCCTCAAAGTCTTTCTGTAGCAGAGGCCAGATCCCACTTCCAGCTCCAGTCTGGGCGCCAAGCTTGCTTGCTAGGCTCTGACTTCTTCAGCCCAGAGCAGAGTTCCTGCTTACGTCAGCAGTAGTTGGCCGAGAGAAAAAGAGAACAATACAGCCTTTATAGATTAACAATATTTCAATTTACTATAAATTAGGCTGTATATAACATGGCTCAGAGGAGTAATTCAATTTGTCATTCTCTGGGATCCTTGCTTTTTCTATCCTTTCTTTCTCTTCCTTCTCCACCTTCCTATTTTCACTTCTTCCTTTCAACTCTGTATTTTTTTACCTCCTTTTCCCTTTCCTTTCTGCATTTCCTGCCTTCCAACAGATTTCATTATCGCTCCGATGGCTCCACTCCAATCCCTACCTCTATGTTATCTGCTAAAATGACTGACAACAGAATATCTAAGTGGAGATGCATTCCAGTGTCCTGACAAGGGATGCATAGAGCAAAGAGAGCAGGACTTGAGGAGCAGGACTGGGATATGCAAGAGTTACAGGCAGGAAAGGCCTGCGGTACATACACTGGTACAGGCAAAGGAAAGAGCTCACCCCCAGCAGTGGCTGAAAGAATTCTCTACAGCATCGCTGCCTGGAACTGTCAGTTCAAGAAAAATTGTATTTCATAGTCAGAAGGAGAAAAATAAATAGAAAAGTGTTTCATCTTTGGAGCGTTGGATATTTGATCTTATCTGGAATGAGTGTGTGTGTACAAGTGTGCATACGTCACTGTTGTTATTTTATTACAGAGTGCTGTTATGAAACTTCCCTTCCCATTTTGCATAAATCTTCCTTTTCAGACATGTGGTCACTGGTTACTGTTAAATGCCTCAGTTCTTACAGACCCAACTTTTCTTGGTTTCATTCTCAGGACTACTCAGTGTAACCAAAGCCTTTGCCACAGATGTCCCAGACACTGCTCTTAAAAATTTATCCTGACCAAAATTAGTGCTTTGGCCTGTGTGAACTGCTAAACATCATCACAAAGCAGCAATTAGGCTGTAAGTTACTTACAGTCTTTGCCTCTTCAAAACTTAATATTTAGGTCACATGGAAGAGTGTAGTTATGGACACAAACCCAGCACTCACAGGTTGCCATATTTGTTCAAACTCATCTTTGGTTCCCTTCCAAAAGCCAGCCTCCCAGCTGACATTCAACATGCTGCTCACCTTATCTAAATGCCTGCTCAAGGAGGTAGAAATTCCTACTCCACAGCAAGTACATGCATTGCTCAATTCACTCCAGAACTTGAGCCTCCAACACTCAAGAGTGACATGACTCCAGTGCTGAAAAGGCCCAAGTTCCCTGCGGACTGGCCAACTGCAACACCAAGGAGCTGCCTCTCCCAAGCCAGGACTCAGACGATGCTGTGCAACCTACCAAAACTTGACCGACCCAGCTACATTCCTGTCCAGCTACCACAAGGTAGCTCTTATCTTGTTAAGTTCTTGCCCTGTCAAGGTCACCTGACAAACAAAAACACTTTCAGAAAACTCTCTTGAGCTCATACCTTCTATTCTTGTTATAAACACCAGCCCATGCCCCCATTCACCCTTTCCCAGTCACCCAGGACAATAGTTCTACATCCCTTGGTATGCATAAGAACATGATTCCCGATCCCAGAAGAAAGCACAAACACACACGGACTTCCTAGTATGAAAGGTATTCTGTGAAGCATGGAAAAACAGGATATGTCTTATTCACCCTCATTCTTCCTAAAATCCCTGGGCTGTCTGTGTCAACATTATATTTTGACATCATGTTTTCTTTCTTTATAATTTTCTGTTCAGCATAAAGTGATAGGAGAGCACAGAAACCCACTATGCGGATCGTAGATAGCGAAAGCCCTTCTGGATCATCTGTTTCAGAGCAGGTCTCTATCTATCCCCCAGTTTTCACTTGCTGGAAAGTTACCCAGCCGTATGTTTGCAATTAAAGTCTCCGTTCCTCACAGGCTCATGGCAAACAGTCTACTTCACCTGGGTCACATCTCTAAAGGGAATTCCCCCAGACTGGATTTGCAGGCCATATTCAGTGGCAGCTCTGACACAGGTATTAGCCATAATGGAATCCATGTCAATTATGAGTTCATCCATTCGTTTTTCTATCCAGGCCTCCCACTCAAATTTCAGAGATCTCCTTCTAAAATGCAATTTGACCCATTCTGGAATGGAGAGAGTTCCTTAGTCACTCCATTTGAGACCAATTAGGCTGTTTGATTTGGGATCCTTTATCCCTCAGCGCTCTTAGCCTGTCTGTTCCAATAAATGTTGCAAAAAATCCCAGTGTCTGAAATCCCTGCAGCTTCATGGACCCTATTTCCTACCCAGTAACTGCACTCCCTTTACTCCTCTTTCACTGACCCCAGTCAATCACAGCCTCTGGGGTTACTTTGTGTACCAGCTCCATCTCCTTGAACTGCCCTTCAACTTTGTGCCTGTGGGGGCCACAAGAATGAGGAGGCGTGATTGACTCTTAACGCTTTCTCCTGGCTTAAGAGCTCGAAGCGATCTCTTTTGCAGCTAACGCACAGTGAGAACATGCTCTCAGAGTTCACTTTTAATCGACCTCACTGATTTGCTTGAAATACTGATCAAATCATAGCTGCTTCCTTTCCAACCATCCGATGGACAGCCCGGTCAGCCTGTGAGTTCAGGGAGAATTCCAGCTTTCAAAGCAAGGAGCACTCTCAGATTTGCAGTGATTATTTGAGCTTGAGGCTTTTGTTTTATGTGTTATTCCCAGATGTTTCCAGACCCTCATGTCCCTGTAGAACAAGTAAACGGTGTGGATTCAAGGCCGATAATGGAAACAAGGTCACAGGTTGTGAGAAGACATCTACCTGCTTTAATTCAACAGTCTTTAGAAGTTCTCCACATGTTCCAAACCAGAACAGGCTTCAAGGTTTGTGAAATCAGGGTGCACCCACAGTACAGAAATAATTTAAACCTAATATAATGTAAACCTTTGATTGAGGAATAAGCCTAAGCATATATTTAACTGTCATCACAAAGAAGATGGCTTTCCTCATTAGGCAACCAGATGAATTGTTACAGTAAGTCCAAGACCTGTTAGAAGAGAAGGGCTGGAATGGGCTCTTCCCTCCTGAGCCTCCGGGAATGACCCTGAACTTTCAGTGAGGGAGGTTTGTTTCAGAATCCGAACCTGAACCTGACTCTGAAGTTGGCTTCTCGCCCCTTCTTCCATGCAGCAGACGTAGCCCAGCTGAAGGCCTCAATGGCCTCGTGCTACACAGGGAGTTCAAACCCCAAATCTGGATTTTGCAGCCTGGGATCATCTCCGACTTTCCGGCTTCAGAACTGCAATTCCATTTGCTTTATGTCATTTGCCTGTTTGCTTTGGGGGAAGAAAAAAAAAAAATTAAAAAAACCCCCAACCAGTAACAATCCAAAAGACAGGAACGCTGTCCCAACAACATTCCTCCTCGCAGAGCAAGGAAGAAGACAATTAAGCCCAGCAGTACCCACATCCTTAGCCCTTTGGGCCTCACAGCATTTCCCCCCTCTTTCCTCTGTCTTTGTTTTGGGGGTTTTATTTAAATTTTTATCACTTTGGCTTGTGCTGCCTCAGAGGCAGGGGACCTCGGTGGTGTCTTTGAAGTTTTTACTCAAGATTGGAGCACACCCAAGAGGTGGTTTTCAAGGCCCCTGCAAGCCTCTGAAACCCCACTCTGCATGCACGTTTTGCAGACGGGGATGGCTGCAACTGGCTCTGCAGAATTTGCCCTTGGGGACAGGTTTGCCTGGCAGTGATGGAGAGGTGCTGGGAGTAAAGTGCGTCACCTTCATTCTCCTCCTTTGTTGGCCCCGCTCTGGCTGTGGAGAAGTCACTGTGCTGCCAGCTAGGCTCTGCCCCTATGCTGGATGATCTCCAGGCTCCCAGCAGCACACAGGAACGGTGCTCCTTAGGTTTCCCGAGCCTACAGTGCTGCCTCCTTCGGGGGCCCTCCCTCCACATCCTCAGCCCAGGAGCTCTGATACCATCCCACGGAAACCAGACCTCCGGGCCCCTGTGTCTTGCTCATGCTGCTAATGAAAGCACACCTACCCCAACCCCTGAAGCTTTGTAGGAGCTCTAAGGTCGGGATCATCTCTTCAGTGACACATGACAGTCAAAGGCCATGACATGCAGGCTTTGCAAAATTTTTTAGTACTATTACTTTTTACAGTAGGTTGCTTAACACTTATAGATAGATCTAAACAAAGCAATACAGTGTTCAGCACATCTCCATCTTCCTTGCCATCACCATTCTTGCACAACCTCTTCAACTCGGTTCAAGGTCTGTGGACTACCCAGAATCGTCCTCTGCGCAGGACTTCTCCACACCAGGGAATCTACCCTGCAAGCAGCTGCATCCTGCTTTTCTCCATTTTTAACCTTGATGGTTCTTCACTTAATGCCCTCTGTTCCCTTCCTAAAGCCTTCTCCTCTGTTTCTCTTCATTGCTGCCTGCCTTCCCCTTCTTTCTGGTCCTCCATCTCATGAACTTTTCCCATGATTTTGAATTCCTTTGCTCTTCCAGAGCAGGTTTATATTGGTGATAAAGTAATATTTTGAAAATAAACTCTTAGTCAAACTATATTGATAGATATATAAGCACACGTGTTCCACTTTGATATTCTGAAACAGTCAAAAAATAGAACCAAATACATTTCGTATTGGAAAATATGAAATTTCAGAACATTCAAAAGCTGTGGAAACAGAACTTTCTTGCATTATAAAAATGTTTAATTTTGCGAAAGACTGGGTTTTCTTTGCTTTTCTTTTCTCCAGAAAAAATACTCAAAACAGGTACTTTTAAATGTTTTCACAAAAAATAACAGGTCTTGTTTAAAAATCTTCTAATGAAAAATGTCCAGTAGGTCCCGGAGCTGGGTTCATTCCATGGTCACAATCTCTATTGATGGTGGTGAGGTTAGTTACGCTTGGTAAGAGATACAATGAAGAACTAACAAACATCCTTGCTGTTCTGTGCTTGTCCCAGCTTTCCTCCACTGCAGGCACCCCCCTGCGCTCTGATCTTTTGGTAGGAGGGAACACGGTATTTGTTATTGGTTTCACACCGACCACGGAGCCTCATTTCTTACGCAGCCTCCCTGGACAATCTTGGGTTCTTATGTGCAAATGAAATATGGCTCTGTTGGTGCATGCTGACGGGCCTTCTCCATGGGCAGCTTGCGAGGAAACTCACCCGTGGCATTCTGGCACCATTCTGAGCCCATTACCTCTCCTCCTGCTGCTTCTGCTTCCTCTGGCATTTTCAATGTTACCGTGGAATGAGGAGTGAGCCCCAGAAGAGGCACATACTTAGAAACACGGCACTTGTCCTGCTGCTGCTAATAACTACTGACACTTGGTTTTCCACACCTCCACATAGGTAAATTAAGCTCTCTTTGTTGTGCACAGGAGCTCAAGCCCAACCATCAGAGTGAACGGAAACCAAATTCTGGTGATATTTGGATCCAAGGCTGGAGCTGCACCTTTGATACTGCAGCTTAAACCCGTCTGCACAAACAATCTTGGCTCTCTTCCCACTGCAGTTTTCTACGCTGCCAAGCCTCAGTATTGAATAAGGAGGCAGGCACAAAAAGGAAGAGAAGAAGAAGAGAGAAAAGAACAAGAAACATGACACATTTTAACTGTTTTTCTAGGTTTTCAGGTTGTCTCATTGTGCTAGAAATTTTTCTGCAATCAGGAGGGCTACAATATAATCTTGAAAAGCAGAAAACCTGAGAGGTTTGAATAATCACACACTACCAATGACTAGTGCCTGTGAATAGCCCCAAACCTGATAATGCATCTCTAGTTAGTAACATCAGTATATGTAATGTTTCCCCATCACGTCAGTGAAAAATGTTTCCTGTCTGCAAAGCAAACTTGCATCCCTGAGGTAAGAAGCACATCATAATGCAAGGGTTGTGACACATTTGTCAGCAACCTCTCTTTTAAACAGAAATCAGCATGTTGCAGTGAAGGCCACAAACATCTTGCTGAAAAACAAAGTGATTAATGACACTAATATGTAATAATTTAAAAATACTCATTGAAGGGGATTGTGAGCTGTTCTTGACTTGGGTAGGGTATTGCCCATTTGGATCAAAAATCTCTGGGATGTTCTTTAGGGATGCAGCAAGGTACAGGGGGTCCTGGCCTTTGAATGAGGCTCTATGACCCGACTGTAACAACGAAACATCACGGAAGTAATCACATCTCAGCAAAAGCTCTAGTCTTCTGGCCAGAAACACTAAAAATCCTGAGTACTGAGGGTCAGATTTCCACAGTCACCTTGCATCAGCCTGACTCTGCTCCCACTGCAAAATCAGCCACTGGTGGTAGGAAGAACAGCCTGTGCTTCTGAAAATCCCCTCTCTCGGATTTATTTCAGACTGCTATGAAATGCTTCTTCAACTTGTACATCAGCCTAAACATCCATTCTTCAGAAATGGCTTTGTTTTCTATTCAAACTTTGCTTCACAGCCATCAGAGACATAGAAGAAAAGTGGTCTTTGGTCACCCCAGCCAAGAGTTTGGCTCAGAGCAGATCCCTTACTCCACCATGAGGCCCAAGCAATGCCAACTAACACACCATGTCTGAGTTTCTGATCTCACTTGCTGGTGCAAGTCATTGGGAGTCCACTGCTCTCCTTGGGGCCAGGATTTCACACACTGTATTTAAGCTTCATTCCTCTCAATGTCAGGACTAAAGCCCTTCGAAAGAAGCCATGAGAGGTGGTAAGGAAACTCAGAAATCTCAGCCTTTACAAAACTAGCAAAGGAATTTCCCCTTAGTAACAAAACCCTTAGCATCTTTTGTTTTGGAAAGTATGAAAATGTTTCCATATAAATTTGTCCAAAATGCAGCCCTCAGGATTCTCACATTGCCCTGATGCTGAGAAATCCCTCTGCTCGACCCAGAAAAAGAAAAAAAAAAGACGGCCCATGGAGCGTCTGAAAGATGGCAGCATCCTCAAGCATCCCTAGCCCTGGGGTAGAAAGCTAAGCCTTGTTATCCGTTTTTTGATCCCAGGTTCCCAGGGCTTCTTGCCAGGTTGTTGGGGGTCTGGCATCTCTGGGGGGTTTGTCTGGATTCTGGGGCAACACTCCGGGTGTCTGTGGGCTTCCCATCTCACAGCAGGACTGAATGCAACACAGGGGCCCCAAGCCCTGGAAAACAACGCAGCCGGCTGGCAGGAGAGAAGGCTGCACTCCTGCAGGCTCGTGGCTGGGGCTGGGCTCACCAAAACAGAACCACTCTCGAGGATTTCAGCAATGACAAAGGATGATTTCCTGACAGCAAGGAAATGTCCCAGACAGTCCCAACCCGGAGGCAGCGTGGTGCTCTGGCAAGGTGGAAGAGTCCTCTGCAGAAGCCCAGCAGCTACACCATGAAAGCACAAGGCTCAGGAGCCTGCCCCAGGGCTGCTGCCGGGCAGACTGGGAACTTTCTAACCAGGTTACTGCCTACCAAAGCTCTGGGGTCAGCTGTCGAGTTATTCTGTCTCTTTCCATACCCCTCCGCAGAGATGATGCTCCCTCCTGGGAAATGAGTCACAGATTACAGAGAGGCTGAGAAACCCTCCTGAGGTGCCTGTCTGTGCCTTGACTCAGAAGGAAGGAGATTGCATGTGTCTACCGACACAAAACGGCTTAACCAGGGGCTGTGCCGACCCCAGGCGAGCACAGGGTGCCCAGCCCATCCAGCCCACAGTGTAACAGCTTTTTCCCCCTCCAGCTTTTTCACACCTCCCCATTTGCCTGCACCTCAGCATGTGCTCGCACATAAACAGCACGGACGGTGGGTGGGTCCCCCGATTACAAACAGGGCCAGACTCGCAGTTTGAGCTCATCGCAGATGGCCTCCACGCTCTCCTAACAACAACGAGAGCATGTGGGCGGCAGCCACTGCATAGGGAAGGGAGTTTGCTTCACAAAACCCATAGCTAAGCCAATAACAAAAAATGACAGGCCAGGAACCCCTCCAGGAATCTCGGGTGGGTTTTTCATGCAACATTCGTGCAGAATCTTTGTTCCAGGATTTTACTTTGCGCTGATTTCTTAAGCACGTACACATCCAAGCCTGGGTCTCCAGCCCCCCAGCTTGTGCAAGAGCTCCTTTGTGTGTAAAGTCCTAATGCCCATGTCGCAGAGCTCTTCTGCACCGTATGGTGGGCTCTGCACAACGCTTGGCAGAAAGAAATGGTACAAAATCTGTTGATAGATCATCTGTGGAAGGCTTGAACTCCAGCCAAGACAGATAAAAATAAAAGAAATTAAAATAGTTGTGTGTGTGTGTGTGTGTTTTATGAAAGGAACATTTATATTTTTAAACTAGGAGTAATTGTATTCTGTATCTGAAATGGCATCTGAAAGTGATTTAGTGGAACAATGTGGTTTCTGATTGGTGCTTGAACTAGTTCCAGAACATTTTTTATAATAAGCATCATAAAGATCCCAATTATCTGATCCTTTTTCCTAACATGGTCAGAGAGGATGTTTCCAAAGAAACGGCTTTTGGGTTGGTTTTTTTTTTCCTTTGTGGCACTGATCCTGCAAACATTTACATACACGCTCAATCTTGTGAGTAGCCCCAGATAAGTGAACCAAGCCAGCCCTCAGCAGCAAAGCTAATCGCAGAGTAAACTACTAATGTTCAGACTTGCTAATCAGGGCAATCCATAGACTTGCAGGGAAAGGTCTGCTTGTTATTCTGAGAGCTGTTCAGGATGCATTTACGATTCAATAAAGGAGGCCCCAGCATTACCAAAATAATTACTTACTCAAACAAGCCTGTAAAATTCAAGGACTGCCCAAATAAAAGGAGGCTTCCCCCCCTGCCCCTCCAGTTTAATAACATAAATCTAGTGAAATGCATCTTGCTGCTATAAAATCAGTTCTACATGCCTTAGAAACCATTGATTTACTAAGTGGGCAGGGAGGTCAGATCCTGCTAAGGACTCAGAGGGCTGAATGTAAGGAGCTTGAAGTTTTGTTCACCCACAGAAGTGGAAAGCCGTTCGTATTTTACCCTGTAACTTCATTCTCCAAAATAAGATGCATAAAAGCAAGAGGCAATGCTATAGATTAAAATGGAGCCATTTTGATGATCACTCAGTTAAGGGGATAAGTAATGACCCTAAAACCCACTGTCTGTCTCACGGGAGATTGTCCCCACTTGCAAAACTAGCTTTACATTGGCAGCATCCCCCTTGCGCTGGGAGCCTGCAAGAAGGGCTGGCTGTCACATCCTGGGCATCACCTTTGCCAAGCGGCCCTTGCCAGGCTTCAGGCACCGCTCCGGCACCGCACAGCACACCAGACCTCCTGCCATGAGCACTGCGGGGCAAGGCCAGGCATGGATCAGGATGGCAGCATAAGTTGCATGAGGCAGCAGGCCGGTAGGAACAGCAACAGGGCCTGCTATGAGACAGATGATTTCTTCTTGACAGAGACAAGCGTCTCTGCCTTCTTAGAAACATCTCTTCTACTTTTCACATCGCAAAAAGAGCCCTTCTTTCCTGAACTAACTGGCTTTGACTAGGTCCTTCCTGCCACACACTGCAACACGGGAACCACAAGCCATCTGGGACATCAGGTGTCTGTTCACTTTTCAAACACCACCTCAGTTTCCCTCTGTTTTGAGCATTGTGGGGTTTAAAATCCACTGCAGAGGACAGTTGGTTGCCACCCCAATACCCACACAGGGTAACTAAGAACCTGAAGAGATTCTTGTCTTAAAAAGGCCTGTGTGTGATATCACCCTCAGGGTCCTCTTCACCTTGTTCTTGTCTGGAAGAAGGCAAACTTTCTTTATATAGCAAAGGAGAAATATCCAAGAGGAGAGCAAGGAGAACTGCCAGGCAGTTGTCCTTGTTCAGACTAGCTATAGTTATGGGAAGGTGTGAGGGATTAAGCAGCCTGCTTAGTCTCAAGCAGCAGGGCAGCCAGAGCTCCAGCAGTGGGTTTGCATTTGTAGTCAAGAGGAATAGGAAAACAGCTTTAAAAAATGCCAGCCGACTGCTTGTGGGTATGAGCTGATAGAGGCCATAAACCATTCCTCACAACAGTGTTCCATACTCTCTGCAAACTGACACTGAAGCCTACTGTGGTTTTGCAGTACTTCACCCCTATCCCACACCCACCTCACCTATGAAGTGCTGTCAGACCAGTCCTGGGAGGTGCTCAGCCCATGTAGCTCCCAGCACTAAGCAAGGGTTATTAGCCTGAGTGTTTGGGTGGACCTAGAAGCATCGCCTAACTGCAGCAGCCACCTCACTATCAGGCTGCTCTTGGTTGCTTGGATCATGTTCTGATGATGTGTGAACACAGAGGTGGCCAAAAATAAATAATAGAAGACGCCTTACTCCCCTGAGCACTGAGGCTTTCATGCCAAGAAATATTCTTGCTTCTTGCTGCCTCTTTTTGTGGTGGTTTTCCTGAGTCTGAAAATGCTTCTCCACTGCAGAAGATGCAAAAAAATTCCTGCTGACCTCAGCATTGAGTTTCATCTTTTTGAAGCTTTGTTGCGCCTCTAAGATAATTTATGAGGTGTCAGGATTTTCCGACCACAAATGTCTTGGACAAAAACCGTTTTTACACTACAGATGCCATGAAAGAGAAGCAATTTCAGTCTGTTTTTTCTACAGCACTGTCTGTGTCCACAGTGAAGCACGGGTTCAGAGCTCCTGGAGATTATTTGTGTAAGAGTTGTCCGGGCCAGCGCTCCACTGAGACTCAGGCTGGGTCTGATTCCCCACCTTTGCCTCATTGCCCTGATCTTCTCTGTTGGGAGGGGAACTCCCATTTCCTGGTGCTGTGCCACGAAAACACAAGCTTGCCAAGTTATTCTCTGTATGTGTGTATGTATGTGTATGTGTCGAACAAGCCAGAAGTACCAGAAGTAAAAAGATCCATTACCAAACCACATTTTGCAACATCCACAAGGATCCCCAGATTTCTCGTCTGTGGATTTCTCTTCCCTGTGCTTTAGATTTTCAAGGGGAAAAAGGAAACCAACAAAAAACCCCAAGAACCCAGCTTAGCCGCCTCTAATCCAGTATGCACCTCAGTCTCCATGAAAGTGTTCTTGGGACGACAGCAGTATTTCCCTTGGCTGGGATGCCCAGCCTCCTGGCTCCTCTGGAGCTGCAGAGCTGTAGACATTCCGCTGAGTAGTTTGCAACCCTGCCTGCCAGGAAAACCCAATGTCTCCATGGAGAAATCTCAGCGGAGGAGTTTGATACTCAATCAGGGATGGAAAAGAAGGGAGTTTATGCCTCCCTGAGACCAATCCCTTCCCTAAAAAAAATTTAAAAGCAAGAGGGAAAAAAAAAGGATCATATACTTACAGACATGGGCCCAGACATGCCAGTAGTATTGGTGTATGGTGTATTGCTTTGTGTCAGGATGGGCCCAAGTCACGGAGGCTCAGGCCAAATGCCTGTTTAGGTCAGTGGGAGTCTATCAACTTGGGATCAGGCCTAATACTTGGATCTGGAGCTGAACTTCCAAAAGTCTGGGCATGCTTGCATCTTCTGGTGAGGGGGGCTTGGTTTGGCCTGGCTTTGAGATAGGAACCAGCTGCAAATGTAGGCCTCCAAACATGTTCTAGGAAAGAGGTTATAAAAGAGCTCCTTCTTGCTCAACACATTTATTCTCCATGGGCCACATTCTGACATCTTCATTAATACTGAGCAGAACCTCACTCTGAGAGCAGTTACATTGATTTGAATGGGGCTATTCAAGGAGTCAGCAAGTACCTAATGTCAGCAAGGGTAGCACCATCTAAGGGTCAGATTGTTTGCTTCATTGACATAAATGATTTTTTTCTACTTGCTGCTATTAGCCCGCACTGCTTCAGAAAAAGCATGCTGGGTTCCCTTCTTCCTGGCACCTCTTCAACAAAATGCTCATGGCAGATTCCTCCTTATTGGTAATGGGGTAAGAAGCAAAAAGTGCAGGAGCTTAAAAGGAAGCTGGTCAGTGGTCCTTCCTGAGCATTGCGCTGATCACCTTTTGGCTGCTTTCCCCCCCCAGACTGAAAAATAGTGACTGCATGTGAAGGCAGAAGAAGGACGCTACTGCCTACCTACACCTTATCTTTTTGTAGCCATCCCTTCCTAGAGGCCATTCTTGCACAAGCCACAGCCATACTCACTCTAAACACCAAGTCTGCTGTTTTGAGTCACCTTGATAGAACCAGGTAAGGAATAACTCCTGTGATTGATAATAGAGGCAACTAGCCTTCTAGCATAGTGCCTGTGATATGCAGGATGTACCAGCCTCATGAACTGCATGTCTTGCTACCCTGAGTTTGAGAGATCTCCGAAAACTAGCTTTGAACTGAGCACTTACATCTGATGAATCCCAGATTAGACAATTAGGTGTACCTGATTCACACGACTTAGGAGTTGTGCTCCTAGCTCACATGCTTTTGCAAGCGCCATTCACAACACCCAACACCTGCACATTTGATTTTCTTTCTTCCAGGACAGTGACCAGCTCTTGGCCGTACCTGTTTCAGAGATGACTAACTGCAGAAGAGCAAAGCCAAAACTCATCCCCTCGGGATTCTCACACCATTTTCTCTGTAACTACATCAGGTCACCTCCTAATCACGTAACTAAGGTTTGTCACACATGGATTTTCTTTTCTTTCTCCTTTCTCCAGGGAGGTAAGGGTATTTGCACTGTGATGTTAATATGAATCATCGTAAGTATTTGCATTACCTTTCCTAAGAAACAAGGCTGCTAAAACAGAGTGGCTGTGTCTGTAAGGCCAGGCCAGCCAGTGTTAGTCTCTTCCCAGTTATGAAGAACGCTAAATGTGCAGCTCCTGCAGGCTAGCACTTGCAGAATAAATGCATGTGATTCTGCTAGTTTCAGCAATGATCTGGTACCTGATAGTTGTGTGCAGTGCTACACTGAGCCCAAGCGATCCATGTTCTCCTTACTGAAAATGAGGGAAATAGTCTCCACACTTACGACAGTCGGCTTTCCTTGCCACTTCCAGCAGTTAAGTTGTTTTTTTAACTAATTTTGTATAAAACTCTTCTTTCCTACCATTTTTTCTTGGACTTATTCTACACAGTGTTCTCACATATTACAAACGGGTATCCAAGAGTGCTGCTTTTCCAGCAGACACTTCAGGATTTTATGTAGGCAGCAAATTCTCCATTTTCCTGGTCTCCCTCAGAAAACTAACTTGACAGTGTAACAAGAGTAAGTGATAGACTGTTTTTTGTCAAGACAGACCTTCTGAGAGAGGTTAAGAAGAGGATAACCTCTGCTCTTTTAGGTTCTACTCTGAATGGACAGATGAGCAGAAAAACGTTGCCAGTCCATGGAAGTACAAGGTCTGAAAGGGAACAGATGAGTTCTGGAAAACTACTGGCAGCAAAACTGGGATTATTGGTCATTTATAGGTTGGCAGGGAACATAGTGGCAGGAGACGGAAGTTGGTGAAATTGTTTGCATACATTTCACATGCAGGAATGATTTTTATATGAGCAAAATATCCTCAGGAGATGTTTGCTGCTTAAGACTTGAGATTTGTTCCCACTTTAGAGGATGTGGAAGGATAGGATCCTGGTGTTAGGTCCTGGCCTGATGCTCCCAGATCCCAGAGCAAGTTGTGCATCACAACTCAAGTTCCAAGTAAACTGGAGACTAATATAAGTAAACACAGAAGTACTGAAGCACTTTTTGGAGATGGAGAGCAGGTTATACTGTTTTGTAAGATACAGCTAATGAAAGACCATTACTGCCCTGAGGAGAAAGGAAGGGAATTGTATTATTTAAGTATTACAAATGCAGCCACTAAGGCATAAACAAAGCAACTTGCACAAAACCAGACAAAGGAGGTTGCCGCAGAGTCAGCAGTTTCAACTCAGGTTTCCTGTGTCCCAAACTAGCACTTTAATCATCATCCTTCTCCGTGAGAGAGAAACAAGTATCAGAGAATGGAGCGAATCTCCACATTTTTCTAGCCCAAGACAGAACTGCGTCCATTGTTGGGACTAGCCCCCTAGGAAGAATTATTTCTATTCAATTTGTGTGTGTCACAGCCAGATAATGCACTGGGTGGTATTTCCCTCTCTTCCCCCAATCTTTCTCTTTTATGACCACATGACTTCACCCCCTCGTGTGAGTGACAGTACCCATTAGACTAGACTCTGATGCAAAACAGCTGTGTGGAGAGAAGGGGAGGAAGGGAGTGGGGAACAGCAATTTAGAAAACAATTAAGAACATCAATTCCAATTCATTTGCTTGGCCAGGATAAGTAATTTCTAAGAGGTAACTTGATCCATAGCGGACCGAGATTAAAGGCGGACTCCATTATCTCTAGTTTACAGTCTGGAGGAATTTGTTTTAACTGGTTACCAAGGAGGCTGCATGGAGAAGAAAAAAAAAACCCAACAAAAAACCTTTGCCTAAAATATCCTCCTGATTTCTTCTTTTAAAGGGCACGCATGGATTTATTAACTCTCTGAGAGTATGGCTGTATTGCATTGCAGCAGGAACAGTTCAGCTTTTGAAAACAGAATTCCTGCCTGCAAAAGCTAAGAAATGTGTTTTATCAAAACTAATTATGCCACTTTTAGACTGCTGTTAAGATTCTGGTGTAAAGATAGACTAGAAACATGAGACATGGTGTTCAGAAACAGATTCAGCATTCCGCAGAGGAAGCAGCAGGGTCACTGAGCTGAGCACTCGGCAGCCTCAAGTTTTCTCCTTCTGGCTTTGACACTGCCACACTCTTTGGCTGTGGAAGGCAATTCCCAGCACAGCTTTACCACTGCTGTGAGCAAAATGGTGGTAAAGGACTCAGACACCTCTCAGAGGTGCTGTGACACTCTGTGCATACCCCAACATCCCTTTGAATGCTGAATCTGAACTCAGGCACACCATAGCAAGGGGTTGTGACACGCTAGCATGTGGGATGACACCAAAAAGCGAGTATGTGAGTGGGAGAGCCACTGATTTTCTACCATGGAAAACCCACACTCCAGGGCTCTTCCTTTCCACTTCCCTCAGCATTCAGTACTTTGCTACAACCCTGTCTCAGACTTTGCCCCAACTCCTGCAGGCCTTGATCCCTCATCCCTGTTTTGCAAAATACACTACTGTCAAGAAGCCAAGGTGCCCTGCAACTCCAGACCATCAAAACACTTCGCAGACCATTGCAGTTACCAGTTGGAATACGCTGGTACTCATCCTGGGCATTTCTCCTGAGAACCCAGAAACAGCAGCTGTTGCACTTACAGGAACAGAGAGGCCACATGTGTCTCTGGATCTGATGTGAGGAGCTCAAGGGTGGGGTAAAAGCAGACATGGAAAAAAACATCCGTGAGCTGGCTCAAAGTTCAGAGTTGGCCTTGGATCTGCATTTCCCTGGCTGGACCCAGACTTCTACCTCTCCTGTGCAACTTTGTTTCTCTTAGGGACAAACCGCATCGCTGCCATCATGAAACGGCCAGCCTGCACTTCATACAGCTGCATCCCTGTAGCTAGCTAAAACTCCAGGGTGATGTAATCGCCTCAGTGGAAATAGGAGCTGAGGAATGTGATGTGACGAATTTTCCCGGACCACCAAATAAATTACAAAACAGGCTCCCAGCCCAGAAAGGTTACCCTCCCAAATAAACATGTCCCAGCCTCCCTTCCTCACACACACTTACCTCCTTCCACATCAGGAAGCTGAGCTCCTCACAGACTCCATTACAGACCCAGAATGAACAGGTTCCTCCAGCCAGGCGGCATCTCCCATACAGTAATTGCTTTGGTATGGGCATCTGAGAACAAGACAGAACTGTATATACTAGAAATACTCTCTTTGCATAAACTTTTCAGTAGACTTACTTTTGTCTTGTTGCCAGGAAATGTATTTGGGGCCTCTTGCTAACTTCACATTTATTTGATTAGAGGGGCATGGGCAGTTTGTTCCGATAGTTACAAGGAAAACAGTGACGAGAGGAACTGAGAAACTTGGAAAGCCCTCTCTAAGCACATCAGCTCTGCAACAGCACGAGACCATCCTACTCCACCATCCTTCCTGAAAGCCACCCTTCCAAGGGTTGGAGAGGAATGGGGGGAACCCAACTTGCAAATGTGATTCTCCAGAATAGGGAATGTCATGGTAGATAACTTTACAACCTGAGATCATTTAAGCAACACAATACAGTGAGCCCCAGGGTGAAAGAGGGGCCATTCCACAACCAATCAGCAAACAGTCAAAACTGGGTGGGTGAGTGGTGCTAAGAAAGCAAGAGCATAGTCAGCCAAACTGCAGTGTGGCCAGGAACCGCGAGTTAACACTTTTCCTCTGCCAAAGAACACCAGTAGGTCTGTAGTGACAGTGCATGGCCAGTGCCTTGGCCTCACAATCTGCTCAAAAACATGCAAGGTGGGACATGCAAATTCTGTGCCCGTTTCAGGTCTTGATTACTTCATGGCATGAGACAAGGCCCTTAGCTTCTCTCAGCCCCAAGCTGTTTGTGTGCACAGCTCCCTGTGTTAGTACTTGCTTCCCTCCTGAGGCTCAGTAACAAGTTTGTTAAATGGTTCTCTTAACAGGCAAGGTGATCCAGACAGTGCGAAGTAATTTATTTTTTGTCCTGGAGAAACCAGCCTCCTTCAGAGTTTCACTCATTAAGACAGCAGCCGTTGTAATCCAAGCTCCTTTGATGGAAGGGGTAAGTGGGGAGATTGCCAAAGGGAGGATTAGCTGATGGATGTCTTGAGCTGCGAGGGTGTCTCATACGGATTTGTGCAGGATTTTCACCTCAGCTGTCCTGGCTGGAACTCCCATCCTACCATACCAAGACACTTTCCTTGCAGGCTTTGCTCTGCCTCTAGCAGCAGTGAGGCCCTGGCTGAGGGCTGGTTGCTATCTGTCATTCTCAGCTCGGTGGTGACAGAAAGGTACACAGCATGCCAAAGAAAACCTAGCCCCAGCGTGTGAAAAACTTACCTGTTGTACTCATAGGTAAGTGGCAGCTTTGTCCAGAGACAGGACAGATTCAGATGGGATTCCCAACTTGGCTACTCAATGATACAGTGCTCCAGGCCATTGTTTTCCCCTCTACAGTAGGGATTATGATATGCTTCTCTCTGCACTGCATCCTTCGAGACCTATGAATGAAAGTGCTGTAAGCAGCTTTGTGCTTTTAGGCCTAACCTTAAGTAAAGGCATTTAGAAAGCACAGTTCCAACACATATTTCTAGACTATGTGATAGGCAGCAAGTTTCTCACTATTCCCCAGTCAAAAGGAGTAGCACAATCCCTGGTTTTCTCCTGTCTATGACTCTGCCTCCTCCTTACTCATCACGTTTGTCTTGATCTTTGATTTCTGCCACTGTGCTTCTATGGATACATCAAGCTGTTTGTGTGCACTCTTTGTTATGGGACAGAAAGGGAGGACATCTGCAAAGGCAGGTTAGATCCACTTCTACATTCTCTAGCAATGTGAGAATTTTCATTTTGAAACCTTCATGGTGCAGTTAAGCCTTAAAGGGTGTTAGTACAAATACAAGATTATTATTTCCTAAAATGTCATTATTTGAAAGCCATTCTCACAATGGGGTGTTTGAGGATGAAAACACTCCAGCCTGTCAAGCCTCCTGCTTTCTATGTCAAACATCTCTCTCGTTTCCCACCACCACCTTTGCAACTCACACATGCCCAACACGAGCCCACAGCTTCTTTCTGGCTCCTGATCCCAGGTATCTAGATGCTGCTCCGTCTGCTCTTGTCTGACAAGCAGGGCCCAAAGCTGGAGGGGAGCAAGGCACACCATGCCACTCTGTGTGCGCTGCCAGCTGCTCTAGCACTTCTTTATCACACAGGATTACAAACCCATCCATGGGTGGGTGTCCACTCTTCTGTCACAGGACCCAGTGGAGCAGCGTGGAGCAGCAGTGGAGACTGCTTGTAATGTTATTGTTAAAGAGGTTCCATTGGGTTGTTTTTAGCAGAAATTTGAGTTGCTTGTTTTGCAGCAGAGGATCAGTTACAAAAACAACACCAAGCAGAAAGGCTTTTTTGAGAGAAGGGCTCTGTTTACCACGTTAATTTCAGGGAAAGTTATTTGGGAGGAGGGAGGAAGTAGTCAAATCCTTGTTTACCATGCTGGAAACCCAAATCCCCTCAGTTTATGCAAATAAGAGAGAAAATGGCTTAGTGGTATGAGCACATGGCTGTGACTAAGGGGAGCTGGGTTTGTTCCCTCCTCTAACGAATACCATTCTCTAAGGCCTCTCTTCCCTCAAGGTAGGATTCAATTCATTTAACATAAGGTATATGGTCCCAGCTGAAGACCAAATCACTGATCAGCAGAGAGAGACAGGATATTCCTAATGTCGGATTTGTCCAACAGCATCGGATATACTGAAAAGTCTGGCAGAGACACTGGCTTTGCTTCCCTGATTATTAGGCAATCACAATAACCACTTGGACCAAACAGTTAAAGTAAGATGAGATGAACGTACTCTGCTTTCTGGGGTTCCCATACATGTAATGAAGCTAACTAGTCCTTCCCCACCTGACAGTAGGGTGGAAAGGATCAATGTACTAGTTATTACAACATGCTCTGATGCTGAGATGCTGGAGGCCATAAAAGCCTGACTGTAAGTAGGTCTGTCTACCTGAGAACGCAGCGACAGCAAGTAGTCCATTGGTTCCTAAATCCTTTCTGTTCGGTATGTGCACCTGTCCTGGATGTTGCGTGGCTGGTTTGGATCTCTGCAATGATATGCTCAGCCACCTTTTGTGAGGTGGCATTTCTCTCCTTGCTGTAGAGAATGCAGTCCATTGGGGGAGTCATGGCAAAGCTGCCTGTGCTGAAAGAGCCCAGAAAAAGAGAAAATTAGTCACTGATCTCGGCTACGTTAGGGCAAAGGCAGGGTTTGCTCTGCCCACTGAAATCGGAATTACTGCATGCTGCAAACTGAAGGTGCTATCAAACATCAGCCTGGGGATCTATAAGACTGAGAAGAACAGAACAGGGACTGAATCCTACCTGAGCAGTGAAATGACTTAGTGTAGGGTGAGCAAGTACTCACTTGCTCAGGGCCCCTCTGCCTTGGCATCTAGACGGCTAGAGATGACACACAGCTTAATCACAGGCAGGGAGCAAGTCAGACAGCAGAGTGGCTCTACAGACACTACCCAAACAGGAGCCTCTTCAATGGCCTACGTTTTGCCTTTGGAAGTGGTCAGGGCTGCCTCTCTCACCAAATCAAGGCAGCCCAAATATGGTTCCTCTGGGAACTTTAATGTTTTACTGAATCACTTAGTTTCTCTTGATGACTGCTGCTTCAGAGTCTCAGTTGCTGGATCCCAGTAGGGATTTTGTTGATGGGGGTTTATTGACTGCTTGTTACCTTGAAGCTACTGCAGTAGCAGGAGTCACAGGTAACTCCTGGAGTCTGTTTATTTTATGGGTTGGATTTTTAAGAGTTTGCCAATGGTACCCTGATTTTAGGAGAAGGCACTTTCTTACTTAGCAATGCACTCATGTATTGATCCATAAATAACACTAGTGTGTTCTTTAGTAAGACCCAAAAGAGGGTCAGCCCTGGCTCATCAGTAAACCATGTAAAAATAGTGCAAAAAGAACCTCTCAGCAAACTCATCACGTCTATCTGCGGGAGGTGCAAGCCAAACATCAGTGTAATTTTGTACTCCACTGAGTTTTCAGGAGTATCTGTGCCCATACCTTCTGAAAGAAAAATGCTAAAAGGTCCAAGATGGAGTAATCTCTGACAGCCTTCGCTTTGGTCTCCAGTAGAGGCTCTCAGAGTTGCAAGATTTTTACAGCTGGGGCTGCAGATCCAAATTCTGCATCTGTGGGAGAAACAGACTTGAATGCACTGAAGTCTCACAGTGAGGTCCATAAATTCCCATATACCCGAGCTGGAATTCATCTTGCCTCACTTAAACCCCTAAAAATGACTTGTCTGAACCTAAGACAGTCCTGTAGGCTTCTTCTATACAGTTGAGTATACGGATAACCATCGCAGGTGGGAAGAAGTTTTTTGGGAGGAGCTGGTCTCTCCCCAGTGACTATCATGGGAAGTCTTGACAATTACCTTAGACCCAGACAAGTGTCTTCTAGATATCCAAATTATGTGAGAGGCATCTTATGTCTGTGATTACATGCAGCCATGCTGAAGGGAGCCACAAGGTCATTAGGTCATCTTAGTTGATCCTATGTACCGCATTACAAAATCCTCACATGACTGAGAGGCTTAAGATATAAGCAACATTAATTCAAAGAGGCTAGGCAGATCTGAGTGGGTTTTATGAGTAAGATGTGCCAGGTGTCACCCAAGGGATCCTGCCACGGAGCCCTGGAATGGAGCCAGGTTGAGCACATGACACTGAATGCTCATGCAGCAACAGTTCCCTTGGCAAATGGTGCTGGACCATTTCTTTGTGTGGCTGGGGATCCAGATTACATAGCAGTCCCTGTTCCACTGCAGTAGATGCCTTGTGAAAAGCTGGCAAGCCACACATATTCCAAGCACCACAGGTCACCTTGGCCAACACAAACTGCATATAACCCACATGGATGCATAGGCATCTGTAAAACTGTTAACTGTGTGTGTACACAGAGAGGGAAATCTTCCAAACAAAGATTTTGAAGCTAGACCTGTGATTTTTGATGCTGTGTGTTTGTTACTCTGTTAATGGAGGAGTGTGGGAGGATTTCCATGCTGGAGTATTGCCCCAGCAGCAGTGGCCGCAGGAACTGAAGCCGCTCCCAGCAGCATCAGGCTGCATGAGCACACAGAAGGCTGCTCAGAAAGTGCTGCGTACCACTTTGTGGAGGCTCAGCAGCACTTGTGGCATGTGTGCCACTGTTCGGGAATCTTTGCTACAGATCGGGAAAAGACAATCTCTGAATCAGGATTTTACATTCACAGGGCATTGTCAGAGGTTAGGGAGAGGGGAACAATCAGGCATAATGTACCTACAATTGAGTTCAGGTCACTGTAAGGTGGTACAGTTGAATGGAGTGTTCAGAAGGACTTTGCTATTGCTTGGATCTTTAATACATCTGCTTAGAATGGGATGAATGCATGGGCCTGCCATGAATGTCTCCTGCATGGGCCAGTTTTTCCCCACTGACTGCAAAGAGAGCCTAGTTATCTTAGATGAGACATTTTATATTTAGGTGTCTCAGATCAAGTCAGATTATTTTTACCTAAGATACCTACATCTCCCTAACGGGTTTGCAAAGACATGCTGATGCTAAACTTTGATTGAATTGGCCACATGCTTTAGAAATCCCTTTAGATGTCTACCTCCACTGACAAGTACCTAAATCCTTTCAAATCTGGTCTCTAGCTAATTCTGAAAATGTAGTCTTGTGTGAAGCTGAGTTTCCTACAAGCCAAATCTTCAGAATTACAGGCATTCAAAGACACCAATAGGTTATCTACTAAGCCACAGTGCACTTATAGGACTTCTGGATCTTCAAATGCTTCTTGAAACCTTAGCCTCAGGCACCTGAAAATACCACAAGGTTGAAATGCCTTCAAATTCAACATTTTTGGAAGAGAGATACAGGGAAGAGAGACTTTCCACGAATTTTCTGTCTTTATTTTTGCTGCAGGCATACACCAGGTTGTTCTTCCAATGCTTTGAAAGGAACAGAAGCTGTTTATGTTCATCAGCACAATGTTCAGCCTGAGCCCTTTCTTTGCAGGACGTATCAGGTTGGTCTAATAAGCAGGCTAACCATAACCATGCTGTTTCAATCTGCTCCAAGCAGAACCAGAATAAGTTTACGTCCACCTGCAAAACACTCTGTAGTTCCTGTAGTGGCCTGATTTGTGGAGGTGTTAATCACTCACAGCTACTACTTAGGTAAAGCTGTAATGTGGCCCAGATCACCCTTCTGTGCCTCAGTTTCCTTATCCTGAACACAATGATAATGCAGCTTATGGTCTACGGATGTATAGTGTCATACAAATATTGTTATTTATGGTGATGATGAGAACATGAGCTTTGTTTGGTACAAAGGTCTGGGAGTGCCTACTTGACATCAATTGAATGAGACAGGTATTAACCTGTACATTTGAAATATAGCGTGTTGTTATTGTTCTCAGATAAACAGAATTACCTCCTCTTAAAATCAAAGGTAATCTGTTTTACTTCAGTGAGATGTGGTGATGTCCACAGAGAACAAATCATTTTTGGCAAGTGGAGGAGGGATTTTCTTGGCAAGTTGGAAGAAGCATCAAAGGAAGAGAAGAGGGATGGGATGCAACACAACTGGTTTTAATTACACATAACAGTCAAGTTCCTCTAGACAGGCCTACTGTCTGATATGTCATTGTAAATGCTCTGGGGAGCCTGGATTAAGAGAATGAAAAAAACAAGTGAATGGCATAAAGGTACTCAGGACTCTTAGTGGAGTAACTGGCAAAGCTTTTGTCAGTTGGCATCATGCAGTGATACATCACCCCCATTAATGTAGCACCCTGGTACCGTAACTTTGATTTTTAACGGGTGTTCGGTTATCCAAGTCCATGCCTTTTTCTGGTTTTGATAGTCATAGCTCCTCAGATCACACTGCACTTCTGTTTGACATTAACGATGAAGATGCTGAATTGGTTATAACAAGGATGCACTTTCATTCCCACTGCACAACCACCAGGATGAGGGGAAACTCTCTCATTTCAAGCCAGTTCAGCTCTGAGGTGGTCTGAATTGCTCTGGAGGTGCCAGTTTCTTCTTCTGGCCTGTCAAAGAGCCTAAGGTGGCAGCTCCCTAGACCAGACACACTGCAAGCTGCCTGAATAGATGGGATAGGTCTGGAGAAAAAAAGAGCTTGGGCAGAGACTTCTTGACAGGACTGTTCCTCTTGAAATGCCTGTTTTCTCTGGAAATTGATGACTTGTTTCACTAAATTTGGGGGCAGGGAATGTACTGGGTTTATTAGCATATTCTGTAGAAAACTGATGTTTCACTTCAACTATTACAATATTATATAATATATTATAATTTCACCTAACATGTCGGTTTAGACTAGATTAGATAAACATCCAAACAAGAAAGTCAAACTAAAAATATCCTGTATGATTATTTCAGTATTTCTGAAACAAAATACTTTAGAACATCCATTCAGCGATATGTTTAAAACTGATGGTGCTCTATTCCAATTAGGAATGAAAGAACATTTGTAATGTCTGACTTGCCTTTGGAATACGAACAGCTTGAGCTTTGATGGACACTGGAGCTGCACAGTTGGGATCGCTGTTCAGGCTGCTGTAATAATTGTTTTCTTACATTTTGTTTAGGTTGCAGTACCATTTGGGGGCTACTGTCAGGGTTTGAGGATGTCTTTTGCAAGGAACCTCATACGTATATAATAAAGATAACACTTGGCCTTCAGTCACACAGAATAGAAGCACTGGACCCAATATGGGAAAACCAAGCATTATGAAGAACTTTTGTGGTGACATGGTGCAAGTGGGCTTTACTGCACTTTGGCTAAGCATTTACTTGAGTAATGGTTGCCTGGGAGAAACATCTGATTGAAGGACAAATTGGGTATTTCCCTAATTAGCTATTGATGGTGAATGAGGGCTTGAGCTTGAAGGACCCTGAATGTTCTGTGAGCCTCACCTTAGCCAGGGTATGGATCCTGGATTCAATTTCTGCTAACATTGAGATCAGCAATAAGTCTTAAATGAGCACCAAACAAATGGGATTCAAACTCCTACTGCAATCTGATGAGCTAAAGGCTTCTTTAAATGTATGGTTTAAATAACTTGAAAGTTGAGGCAGAGCAACCGAGTTGATTATCCAGTCTTTGAACACCAAAGAGCAACTGATACATCGATGATTTCTAAGCAAGATCTGTTTGAAATTTATGATTCTTCATTATTATTATTATAGTTATTGTTATTATTATTGTTATTATTATTATTTACTATGGTAAAGTCCAGAGCACCCTGAACGTTTAAGCCACAAATGGCCCTTACCCAAATTCACCAACATTTCAGGGTGGCCTACACTGGTTGACTGGGAATTCTTCAATTAAAATATACCTTGGAAAAGGAGGAAACAAAAATATTATTCAGTCTGCAGCAATCTCATGCATTTAAGTCCCTGGAGGGCTTGTGTTTCTTTACTCTTGAGGTTCATTATGTCACCAGAAGAGCTTTAACATTTTACTGTGGAAGCAACATAGCCATGAAACATTAATTTCCAGGAATGTGGGAACCATGAAATATGGGGTTTTCTATTAAATTAATATTTTACTTGCGTCTATTCTCACATAGTTAAGGGAACCAATTTTCATTATATGTTTATGTATATGTATTCTGGAAGTTCATATAGAAAGATGAACAAAATATGGGAAAATCACTTTTACCTTGAAAAATGTATTTCACTGATAAAAATACCAGTCATTTATATTCTACCTTTCATCCTAAACCACTTCACATTCTACATCCATCTTGGAACAATGTCTCTCATTACTAAACTGCACCCACTCTGGTGTGTAAGTGAACAGCTGATATATCCTGCCCTGTGAGATGCGGCAGCTGTTTAGATTTATATAAAATTGTTTACTTCCCTATTTGCACAATGCCATTCTCTCACCATTGTGTGACCAACGCCATTCAGATATGCCTGGCACAGACATGATTGTACTAGGATCTCCAGCAGCCTCCAAGTATTCTGCATCGTGGCAGATGTCTCTGGCTGGAAGAAAAAATGGTGAAGGACAAATTAACTTGCAATCTATGTAAAGGCCTTTTAAATATTCTCCTGTTATTGCTAATCAGTGTTACTAACTATAGGACTGATGGCTCTTTCTTGTAAAATGGATGACTGGGTTTCCTTCAGATATTTACACATACTCACATGCATGCAAAAACCACATCTTTTAGCAGCCTCGGCAGAATGAAAGCATTGTAGTGGCTTAATGGGAATCTGAAGCACTTAGTTCTGGGACAATTCCAGAATCTAAGTGTCCACCTAGGGTTTTTAACAATATTATATACTAAATTTATGTCCATTTCCAGTTGATTAGAATGGAAGAATTAGCCAAAACATTCCAGAAGCATCTGTGTCATGGGAATCATAGAATTCTAGGTTACATGACACGCCAGAGATTCACCAAATCACCAGGGTTGTTTTCCTTAATGCTACAATTAGCGATGGCACATTAAAAGAACAATTACTGGATAAGATTTGACTGCAGGAAGCCCTCTGCCATAAATTGGAAATTCTCAACATATGCAACCATGTTGCTAGAGAAGATGAGTTATGCAATTAAACCCAAAACTGGTTATTTGCTATCAAAGGATGGCAAAGTGTACTAAAATCCAGCTGAGAGCTTCCCTGATCTTGTTATCTTCAGGCTTCTATGTGAGTTAATCTAACACAGATGACAATATTTGACACAGACAATTGCTCCTACAGTCACGTGGAGGATGTTTTATAGGAGCCCTTTCCATCAGAACATTGAGGTTTGTCATAATACAACTCTTCAAAAAGTCTGGTAAGTTTTGCCAGAATTGCATTTCAGGGGAATAAAACATGATAAATTCTTCATAAAGAATTTCAAAATTCTCCCTTCTTGTCCTCATTCAGAATGAAGCAGAATTTCAAATTCTGAGTATTTTTGCAAAATGAACTTCTGTCCTCCCACAGCACTTTCACTGCCTATATGAAGAAAAGAAGCTTAACGTGTAATTTCTCTGAGCCTTAAGGAGATGGTATGTGGGTTAGTATTTTCAAATCCAGGCTTATACAGCTGCTGTTTGAATATAAATCATAAATGCTTTTGGGTTACACTAACACCCTCTGCAGTTTAGTACAGTTGTTAATTAATACAATACTGTATTAGTTTTTCTTACAGTCTTACTATTAACGCCCCATGAAATCCCATTAGCTCTGCATATGGTGCCAGACTTGTTCTGAATGTGGGAAAGAAAGACGTTTACAGTGGTATGAATAATAAAGGGAAGCTTTCAAGTGGTTTCCACTGTGAACATTTTGAAAAAATATTTTCCAGAATGTAATTTGCGGGGTAATCTTTTCACAAAATTTCAATGCAAACATGCACATATTTGTCGTCCAAGTTTTCCCCTGGAATGCAAAAACACTTACACACCACTGTTGTTCTATGGCAGATACATCAGGAAGATAAAGTAGTTCCTAAAAATGGAAAATTAACCAGGTTGTCTTACTGTCCAAACTGACAGAAATGCAAAAAAAAAAAAAAAAAAATAAACTGCATAGCTGATGCCAACAAATGGATAAAACTTTCCTTCCTTTTTTGTTTTAAATATTTTAAAGTACAGATAGTCATGACAGTCAAAATTTGGGTTAGGTTTTCCAGAAGTTATTTGAATTTCCTGCTTCAGGGATCTGACAGATCCTTCTTAAATTCCAGGATGATTTAAGTGCCATAGTAAAAACCAGACTTATTTGTTAATACCTCATACAGAACACTCCAAAATGTATTAGCCACTACAGAAACCTTGGACCTAATTATTTTTCTATTAGTTGAGTTTTGTCCAGTATTGACTCCTTAACCAAAGGAGTTGATCTGACAAGGAGCTGTTAGAAAAGCTTTTAAAAATGGAGAGAATGATGAAGCAGGCAGGATTTACAAGCAGACTATTTATTCCCTGGAGAAGCTGGCTCAATTGTGATTCTCTCCCAGCCCTTTAGGAATGCCTGCCCTAGAGCTGTAGTAGTAGTAGTGCATGGTTAGGAGGATTCTAATAGATGCTTCTCTCCTGCCCAGTCCTGCAGTTCATCCATAGTCCAGTCTCTGCCAGTCTCACTATGCAATCAGGAATGGCCAGGGCCTTTCTGCATGGCCAACATCCAGACAGGGACACACTGCTCAGGGAATCCCTCCTGCCTCTCCTCTCGTAGGATGGTGAGTCCGCTCATTTCAATGAGGCTGTGGAGGATGTTCAGGTCTCGGATCACACTACTATCCAGACAATCCAGGATACAGCCCTCCCTGGCTACATTGTCCTTGAGAATGATAACACCATTAGCCTTCAAGCCATTCTGGCACCGGATGAGAAACTCCAGGAGATCTTTATCTGTCAGATATCCTACAGATGAAGAGATGGAAAATAGATCACTATTAACCATTCAGACAGACTCCCCCTGTACACATCAGAACAGTGCCTTGATCTGAGTCTCTATACCCTATTTATTGCAGGAGAAGTACTAGTCTTGTCAGATTTAATTATGAAATCTTGAGCAAATCAATGAGATTAACAATTACAAACTCAAATCAATATTTAGGATCCATATTAGTAGTAGCAACAGATGCGGACAGAAGTCAATGGGAATAGTGGAGAAAATACTGGGTGCTGAAGGGTTCTTTAATCTGGTGGTTAAAGTCATAATAAGAATCAGTGGCAGGAAGCTCGAGCCAAACAAATTCATACTGGAAATAAGTGACAACTGTTTAACAGTGTAAGTAATTACCCATTGGAAGCTACCAACACAAGTGGTGTTTACCACCTCTTGAAGTCCTCAAATCAAGCATGGCTGAATTTCTCAAGATACATTTTAATTGAACACAAACTACTGGCTCAGTACAAGGGTAAAGGA
The DNA here is from genome assembly GCF_015220075.1 of Falco rusticolus. Classification (NCBI taxonomy): domain Eukaryota; kingdom Metazoa; phylum Chordata; class Aves; order Falconiformes; family Falconidae; genus Falco; species Falco rusticolus. The sequence goes on from NC_051197.1 coordinate 27,259,584, forward strand.
ATGAATAGAACAGCTTGTGATATAGAGTAGGTCAAACTAGAAAATCTAACAGTCACTTCTGTCTTTTAATATTACAAATCTCCATAACTTTGTGTAACATTATGAACCCATCAAAGGGGTTCTGGATCAAAGATCCAGTGAGGAATACAAGATCTTCCAAACTACCAAACTCTTTTATAATACCCCAAACTGTTGTGATTTCTGTGTATACCATATACGCTTAAAAACTGCACTTTTTTTTTCAATATGTTATTGAGATTGTGATTTTTACCCTTCCTTCTCAAAGATCAATACTTCTGTTACATTAAGGACAGTAGTGCAGGGCTCAGAGAATAGCAAAATGAGAACTCTCACACATGAAACATCTAAAATGAATTATCAGGGACAGGTGGACAGAAACTGAATAAAAAACTTGAAAAAAATAATCATTTGTATTTTCTAGTCAAAATATTTAGTTTTCTTGATGAAAGATTTAAACTTTTATAAATAGAAGTTGTAATTTCAAAACCACATTTTGACATAGCATGTCAGGTTTCTTTAACCACACCCCAAAAAAAAAGAAAAAGAAAAAAGACCCAAAAATGCTGAATACCTTTCAAGTTGGAGGAAAATTTAATTGCTATAGGAAGTGTAAACTTGCAATTTTTTTTAATTTCAGTTTTTCCACAAAATAACAGCTTGGGCTCATATACTTATACATACATAAGACAAATCAAGATTGCATTGACAAGATTCATTGAAGCTTTTCAACACCTAATTTGGAACTTAATGTTCTCTTAACTTAGCTTTTAGCCTAGTTCCTGAAGAAAATGAGTTCTTCATGGTGTTGCTCTCTATCAGACCTGCCCTTGCTTCACCAAAAAGCATTGAGCTTGCTGGTGGATTTCCGCCCATTTCAAGATCAGGGTAGAAGTTTGATTAATGCTTAAGATCACTACATATTTCATTTAAATTGATGGAGGAAGGAGATTCAGACCTGTGTCTGTGCTAAAGAAAAGGTACATGCGCCCTTCAGCAGCAGCCACATAGCTGATCAGCACAGCCTCAGACAAGCCGTAGCTCATTCAGTCTCATGTTGACTTGGATTTGGTCAAAAGATGAGGCAGGAGCTACATTTACTGCAATGAATGGTTATCCAAGAAAAGCAAAAATAGAAAGGAATATTATACTGTTCTGAAGCAATTTGCTTGTACAGCTACAAAGACTGTACAAAGAAGCTCAGTTTCATTATTTTTTAAGACTAGGGGACAAAATAAGTGTTCCTGAATAAAACCATCTTCTGTGCTAATCTCTCCACATTTATCTTTCTTTTTGCCTAGCAAGAAACTGTTATCTCCAGGGTTTTGAAGAGTTGTTCAGGCCTCCTCTTGTACTTTAGAATAATGAGTTCTGCCAGCTAGAACTGCACCATGGACACTGAGGTTCACAGACGAGGAGAAAACCTTACTGGAAGGACAGTTAGGCACTGCAGCAGGTTTTCTAGGAAAAATTAAGAATTTTTTTTTTTTTTTTTTTGGTAAGGAACATTGCCCACATTATCTCATAGCCAGTCTGCTGCTCTTGATGCTGCAGGGCATACACTGGGGTGGCTGCAGGAGAAGAAGTAGATATTTCTTATATGAAGGTGTACTGTGGGACATAGCTAAATGAACCAGTTTGATAAGCATCAGTGCATGTTTAAGACAATCTGGTATACAGGTATTCATGATTTCACTATGGCTTTTTTCAGATTGTTTCCTGAAATACCCCCAAGTGCGGATAATCATCAGATTCAGAAATCCCTGCTCAGAGGTGAGGCCAAGCCTGTGTATCTGTCTGCAGCACTGGCAACAGGAGGCCTACTCCTCAGCTGCACCTTAGCATGCAGGCTACTCTCCAAGAACATGACCTTTCTCCAGTATGTGACCTGGAAAAAAACAACTTGGTGTATACCCACTGTGTGTGTGGCTGGGGAGAACTCTCGAAAGTCTCTTGTGAGATTTTAGGAAGCAGTTCCAAAGATTTGAGAACCTTCTTTTACAGCTGCACCGTTCTTTTAAATAGACTTTAGCACAGGCTATACAGCTCTCTGAGATGCTGGGCTGAATGAATCATGTTGAACTAACCTGAAACCCACTGAATCCAGATGACATCATATCTTTGCGGGGCTGGAGTGAATTCCTGCAGGCTTTTGCAATAATACATCTCTACTCTGTCCTCCTTGTCCTGCAGGTAGTTCGGGACCTCAGCCAGAAAATTCTCCATCATATCCACTAGCTCCACGCTCTTGAAAACCGGTAACAGGACATGTTTGCTGATACGACCTATGCCAGAGCCGCAGTCCAGGGCACGGTTGGTGCCAGCTTTCCCCACACCCTGTGGGATACAAGAAAATAATTTGAAGTCCAAAAAATACCACCTGAAAGATCACAGCAGCTATGCTACCCACTATGGCCTCTAGCCCACCAAACCTAGTGTCTTGTTTCCTTTGTGCACAGCTGTTGCAAGATTGGTAAAGAACCTGGGACACTATCTTTGGGCACCTACATGTGAGCCAAGCTGGGCTGCTGTATTCCCAGGCTGCTGTTGATCAGATTTCTTCATTGCAGCCCTGCATTTACTGCTCTATAATAAATTTTTGCTTGGTATAAGAAGAAACATAATCTGTCACAAGCTCCTAGCTTTCTCAGAAGATCCACTGGTCTTTGTAAAGTCCTTGCAACTTCACCTGTCAAATATTCACACCTCACAGCCAACTATGTGGCTAGATAAGCCTCATTCTGAGCCCTGTTAAGGCCTAACAAAAAAGTAAACACCAAATACTGCGTGCAAGAAGTAACTTCTGCAGCACAGAACTTCCCAGAAGCCCATGGACATCTCTGCAGATGCACAGCATCCTTAGGATCAGAGCGCAGTTTTCAAAACAAGCTGTGTTTGAACAAAAATCTTGGAGTTGCAGGTAACTTATGACAACTCAAAAAGTCTGGCCTGGAGCATATACATAAATTCTTTTTCAGGCACAGAGACAAGAAAGATGATTGAGTAGATTTTGCTTTACTGTTCTTTTTTCTTCATAAATATCACCTCTGGAAAGAGATCAGACATGAAAAAATGTGGCACAAAGGCTATGTCTATGAGAAAATAATGAGTCACTGTAAAAGAAGCTTTATAATGAAAGCTGTATTTCACCCTTAAAGCTTCCATTCTAGCTATAAAACGGCTCTTAAGAGCCTGCTGCTGTTCTGTAAAACAGAAATTTTAAGTCCGTACATGCACTGACTGTGGGATTGGAGCTCCCCTAGCCAAAGTTATCTGTTAAACAAATATATTAAAAGCAAATGTAAACACCTTTTCCCTGTCCTCTGAAACCTAGTGTTGAAGTGAAAGCTATGGGCCAAAGCCCCTATTGCAACTTTACCATTCTTAAAGGAAATAAGCCCAGGAAGGGTTTTACTCTTCCTGCTTATTGGGCGACCCCCTCTGTAATGACCAAGCATAAATCATGTAACTGGCTGCTTTTTTGGCCTTGTTTCAGTGGGTAATTCAGTAGATTATTAAGGTCAAAGGACAGTACCGTCAGCGACATGACTATGAATAGCCCGGCTGAGCATCTGGTTACATACAGTAACTGTAGAAAGAGCACAAGGACCTCAAAGGCTCTCACCAGTCTCCAGGGCTCCAATTTGTATACCTGGGAAGATTAATCTCTTGATGTGTGCAAGAGTCCACAAGCCTTCAACCCTATTGGACTCTGGAGACTACCTGTTTGTAGTTAGCCAGAAAATGTGAGCCATTCTTCATTCACAGGCTGCACTTAGGAGCATGTGGCTTTTACGGAGGACCAGGCTAAGCTGTAACAAGGAGTTCATGAAAGGAGAAGGAACTGTGTCTTGGATCTTTACAAGGTGGATTTCCATATTGTTTGCTGGCAGATACATACAGGCCTACACTGATGTGATTAAGTAAAAGTCTTTGAGAAAGCTGGTGAGAAAACCAGGATGATTTACCAAAACAACTAACAGAATTCAACAAAAAGCTGTATAACTTCCTTGACATTTGTGTTTCAGAGAACCTATAGTTACAGCACCTCACTTGAAACAGGAAATTCATCTCCCATGATGTGTCATGACAAGGACCTCTGATGACACATCTCCATTTGCCATTGAGAAGGAAAGGGAACAATCATGGGAGATGAAGCTTGATTCCACACTTCACTGAAAGGGAGCCACAGCTTCAGGCAATCATCTGAGAAGCCCTGTGAAGCACCACAGCTCCGTTTGTAATGAAAACGTTGACATAATTCCATGTTCAGCTAATATATTTTCAGTTTGGAAATGCTCAGAGCTTTGACAGGGTATTAACATTTTCTTTGGAAGGCAATCATTTTCCCAAAAGCGTAATTGAGTTGAAAATCAGACTCCTTATTTAAAAAAATAGTATAAGTGAAAATTTTAAGCCAGAACAGGCTTCACAATTTAAGATTGACTGCTCCTCTGATTACCTGCTTCCCATTACCCAGAATCACTATCATTTAGGACACATACACACCCAAAACTTCTTCTGTAAGGCTAGATAGGGCACTCACAAGTTTCCTTAGGGATAAAAGAGCTGTGGATTATGTTCCTGAAGCCACTTCAGGTCTTGGAAGGGTAGGAAGGCAGTGTAGATATGTAGGATAAAAAAGAAATCAAGAGTTCAAGAAACAGATAAAAATCACAGTGGGTTTCCTTATAAACTAAAAAAATAATAAATCAGGTTTTCAACAACATCTCTTCCACCTTCCTGATGAAACAGGAGAAAAATCACTTTCAAGAACCTTTTCAATTCAGCAAATAACTAATCAGGCAGGTGAACTAAGGACAAGGAAGGGAGAAAGGGTGTAGGGCAGAAAGGGAACTATAAAGTTAATATAATCTCCATCTGTATTATTTCCCACTTCTATAGATCACAACTGTTCCTGAATTAATAGTTTCTTTGTTTTCTTTATTTCCTTTTTCACACACTACTCTGGATCAGGCACTTGAAAACACAGCGTCTATGTGGACATCAAGGCTTTAACTGGCATTAAACAGTGCCATAAATACACAGTGCTATAGCTCTGCTGATAACCCCATCAAGTTTGACGGTACCTAAGACAGCCTATACCTTGTCTGTACAGCACTGTTGGCTCAAGTAATGTTGCTCTTGGTTTGAGTTCTTCCCACACACACATAAAAACCTCTTAACTTGAGCACAGTGGCACTTTTAACTCAGTTTGACTCACCTGGGAAAGAGACAGGCTAAAACATAAGTGAAATCCTTAGTTCTTTCTGTAATCCCCTCCATGTGCCCAGGCAAGATAAATTCTCCCATGGTAAAGAAATCTGTAGCTCAGTTTACAGTAGTGCTAAGAATCATGCTAAGAAATGCCATACCTGAAAGTATGCAACATCAGTCATGTAAGGGAAATGTCACTGTGTGGCATTTCCACACCAGCCAAACTAACTCAAGAGGGGTAATTTGAGTGGAACTGGGCAACTGTTTTTTAAGGAGTGCTAGTTTTGCCAGAAAATGAAGCTTTGGAAGAATAAAAGTCTCTGTGAAATTGGTATTTCAAATTTAGAGAATAGTTATAGCCAAAAAACACGGGGAAGAATGTTGAAAATGTCAAGATACTTCTTTTTCATGACTTTCAAGGAAAAAAAACAAAAAAACTTGTCAACTTCTCATTTTTAAAACAGCATTTTTCATTTTGGAACTGTCTTGAACTGTTGAAAACAAAAGGAGAAGTTTTTCAGAGGGTAAAACAATTTAAAAAAAGTGAAATATGTTCAGTTGATCTGAAACTTATTTTCCTATTTTCTGTTTTTGTTAAAATTCTCTTCAAAAAAGAAAGTAGAGTTTATATTAGGGTGAAGCAAATTGCTTTTTTTTCTATCTTAATCACCTTATTGGGAAAAAAAAATTTCATAGAGCCATAAACTTGGGAAGACATAACTCAAATTAGCTTTACAATAAAGTTACTACTACAGAAAGCCAGTAAATATCTGTATCTAGTTAAGTAGGATTCAAATTGCAGTAGTAAGAAAGGAAAATAAACCATAATAAAACATAACCAATTGCCTGTATCTCAACAGAGGACAGGCTTTAACAAACTAAATCAGAATTAGCAAAATGTGCAGATTCCTTTCTGTTCCTTTCCCCTCCCCCACCTTGTTTGATCTTGGCCATTCAGAGTATCCTTTCTATCCCTGGCTAATAATAGTAGGAACTCTGCTCTGGAGTATTTTGTATCTCTCATCACACCTGATGCATTGGGTATGATTTCTCTTTGGCATGTGAAACTCTGCTACAGACTGTACTTCTTTCCTTTTCAGGTCTTGGAAATGAGAAAGTGTAACAGTGTGATAAAAACCTGCCATTCAGTAAACTGAATCTGTATGATGTCTAGGAAGCGTAAAAACTTTCCCTGAGTACACACTTATGCACCACTTGAATTCCACACATGTCCTTAAAACAAGACTTAAGTAAAACCTAAGGAATATGCCTTGAACTGGCTCTGGCTTATAAGTTGCATTTAATTTTTTCTAAAAATGCCATTTTACCATCAGGTTCTCACTTTGTGTTTGTAGAAAGCCTGATATAGCGAGGCTTTGAAATGTGAAGCAGTTGTGCATTAGCATTAATACAAATGATTGTTAAAAAAGAAAATGTAGCTGCTCACTCGTGGTTTGCTGGCTCACTGCCCCAAAAGCCTCCCTGTATCAGGTACAGCAAACTTTGCCGCCAGTTGCCCTTCACTGCTATACAGGATTTCTGTCTGTTAAGCCACACTTATTTTCCATCCCAATCCAATTAAACGGTGCCCTTTTTTTATACACAACATCTAATTAACTTTTGAGCTTTTTTTCCACAGTGGATCATTAAAACTAAAAAATGGTCATCTGGGTATCCCAAATTTGTACATTTGAGCAGAAAATGAAAGACCTGTGGTAGTTTTATATAGAACTAGTCATCTTGTGAGCAGGAGAAATTAAGAAATTTGTTTTTCTGTAGCTTTGTGGATTCTTCAGCATCTAATACTGTTGTTGAGTTAATTTAGTGGGCTTTTCCCCTGGGAAGAGAGGACAGTCAGAAAACCATCAGGCCACACTTTCAAAGATTTTCAGATTCCTAAAGACACATTTAGGCACCAACAAGATTTTCAGAAAACTAAGTGCCAAAGTGACATTGCTATTGCAGGTGCTTTTAAAATCCTACTTTGCATCTCAGGTCAAAGCAGACCTTTAGAAATCTGCCTGCAACGTGACACTGGAATGTTCAAGAAACAAAATATTTTTCCTAATGCAGGAAGCTTATTCTATATACTCCTAATGTTGGGGGGGGGGGGGGGCTGGGTTTCGCTGCAGCATTCTCAGTAATATCTATAAATAGGCAAAACAGAAACTTGGCATTTAGTCTCAGCTACTTTCCCAAATGGACTGCAGGAATTTGCACAGACAAATCTCCCACTGAAGCCAGCAATGATTTTATCACGAAAGGTCCCAGTCCTGCACTGAGAATTAATCTTCTACCCAAACACAACTATAAGAACTCCTTGCACAATCCTTTTCACAGCTTTGGAGAATAAGAAAAGGATGCAAACCAGGTAAATAATGACCTAAGGCCAGGCAAAATGTGTATTTATGATGATGCATGAGCTGGCAGAATACATTACTAGACCCAATGCCCATCAGTTATGACCTGTGACTGCATATCACATACAACATATGGTGCCATTTAAAATATATGTGACTGGGCACAGTGCATGTCATTTATGACACATCATCACTGTTTCTTGCAGAAGATGGGATTAAATGACTCACCCCAACAAACTTCCTGAGAAACTCCCTGGAGGATTCAATGTCTGTATTGGAGAGCTCAATGTAGTCTCCCATCATGCCCTCTTCTGTGGCTGGCACCTCCCGGTAGAAGTGTTTGGCCCTGGCGTAGAACTGCATCTCCCCATTGATAACTTGACTTGTCAAAGCGTAAAGTTTCACTGCAAGCAGATAAATCACTATTTTATTGTTAATGACAGATATTTCTGGTTTCGTTTATTGCTCTGGAGGCATGATGGCAAAGCTCTATAAACTTAAGTTGAGCCTTCAAATTGTCAAACCTCTCTTTCTAAAGCAAAGGTGGAAGGAAAGGTGTTGGATTTAATCCTGCAAGACCTTGAAGGGATACAGACCCCTTTGAGCAGATTCAGTGTCTCCCAGGCTCAGACACAGTTTTTGTCATCACACTATGTTTTCACATCAGTGAAAATCATTTTAAGTTTGAAGCAAACATCCATGCCAAAGAGGACAAGGGGTTTGATTTGCTCCCAGAAAAGCTGTGGGCAGTATTTATCGCTATGCAGGGTAATCATTTCTTCTATCACAAACATAACTGTTCTGCAGATTTCCATATATGCTTTCTAGCCATTGACAGCTGCATGGACAGTGCACCAAGAAGAGAACGGATGAATGAGACACTTGCTCTGGTTTATTTTTAGTGATACTCTACAGTCCATGGCACTGCAAGTAAGCTGAACCAAAGAGCAGATGGCAGTCTCAGGCCTAAATAAGCATACAGGAGGGAGATGATTTAGAAGAGACAGTCCTAAATTTTCATCTGTCACAGGTCAAGGAGTGAGATAAACAGTGGGTGATACACAGGAAAGATCCTGTGTGCCAGAGGCTTGGAGGTTTCTTTTCATTGCTTAGCTACCTTGCTGGTAATATATAGCACTTGTAAGTTTGAAGTTGTTTTAATAAAACCTGTGAGTTTTGCTGGGTAAAGGGCTATTTTCCCTTATTCTTACATTCCCCTATCCTCCCCATGCTTCGTTTTTCTGTACTCAGTGTGCACTGGCATATCAAAACCAATTATATTTTGCAGCTCCAAAGTTTGGATTGGTGCAGTCCATAAACAGTTTTCTTGGAAACCAGCATCTCTGACTGTCTCATGTATGCATACAAGTGCCCAGGCACTTCCCTGTGTGTATGACAAGACTTTCCAACAAAACACAGCTACAAGCCTGGCTGTGAAAGCTAGGCAATAAGGAGGGATGGAGTCACACCGGGAACAAATCTCTGCGAGTACCACCTTGCAGTGTGAGACCTGCTCTGGTGCAGATTCCCAGCATGCCCAAGGAACCAGAAATGATCCAGCAGCAAACACCTTTGGGGTTAGTAAGAACAGAAAGGAAGAGCTCTCTGCCAGCTGTGTACACAGAAGGACCAGGGAGCAGTGCTTTGTCATTGCATCTTTAAACTTCCATGGCAGCACTGCTGATCGCTGCTGGGAAGGGTCTGAACAGGCCATGCCTTGCTTATGCCGGCTGGGGAACAGGAATTATGCCCTCCACACAGAGAGCTAGGCCAGAGGCCCTGAACATAAGCCTGGAATGTATTTATTGAGGGCAAGAAAGCTCAGCAGGGAATGATAAGTGTGTGCCTGCCCATCCTCAGCAGGAGAATGACATTTTGGAGGCAAATGAGGGGTGGGTAAAGGAAGTAGGATGGGGAATAATTACTAGCAAGGACCACTCAGAACAGAATAGTGCTATTGGGTTACACATAAGCAGCATGCCCGGCATATCCTTCATCCAACAAAAGCAGCATTACCAGCCCCTCTTGTCATCACCTGCTTAAGTCAACTGCTGAACGGATACTATTAAAGCTTTAATCCATTACACATTTATGTTATGCCTGAGAAATTTATACCACAAGAAGCACTGAGCCCAGCAAGGGTCAAACCTGGGAGTTTTACACACTCCACTGATTATATTCACATACTCAGAAGAAACCATTTAGCCGAAAAAATTAATATGAAGGAGGCAGCAGCCAATCCCCAGCACAACTTGGCCAGGGCGGCTCCCAGAGCCTGGGAAAAAGACTACATCGGTGGCTGTGATTCTTCCAGTAAACAATCTCCATCTTCCCCCAGGACTGGCACCATCTTGTTTTCTCTGCATCTCTTTTTTCTCCATTTCAGAAGCCAGCCTGTCCGGTGAACAGAACTGAATCCCTGCATGTTGGCTTTGCAAGATCTTCCAATTAAGAGTCCAGTGATGATTTCTAGGGCTTCTTTAATGGACCCATCAATGGACAGTGATTTATCCTGGTTTGCTAGGTTGAAGGGAAAGGCATTTACAGGCAGGCTGCATACTAGGACAGGATTCTGCAGGCAGCTGGTAGCATGAACGACAAATATTCAGAGTCCTTCTACCCAAGCATGAGCCTGACCCGAGGCAACACATGGGGACGATATGTTGTCAGGATATCAAATCTGTAGTGTGTGCTCTCGCATTTCTCACTCAGAACCAGTATCAGGCTTGCAGAATGCCTGCCGGGAGTTGCATGCATACACCAGCTGACTGCAGCTCCTCCAGGCCAGCTGGGGCCCCAGAGCCCTGCCTTACGTGCTGGCATCCGAAACCAACTCTCGGTTCAGAATTCACTGGGTCTTTGCAATGCATCAGACTTTGCAAAGATCTTTTTATGCAAGTCTCCTACCTGAGGGCATGCAAGGACACAGGCTAATGTAAAGGGTGGCACTGTACCCAAGGTCTTCTCCTTCGGACTCACAGTCTCACTCATGCAGCGTGCATTCCATACAGATGATTTCCACCTCTTGCTCCCTCAGCATTACTCCTCCCCCTCATGAATTTGCAACACTGCCAACTCTCCCAATGCACAACCCAATTTTCCAGACACAGCCAATCAACCTCACCTCTGATCTGCTTTGCAGCTGTGCCTGGCATGCAAGCTCCAGCAGAAGGACCAGAGGGAGAGGGAGGTTTGCCAGCTTTCAGGAATCTACCCCAAAAAAGAAGTGCAAGGAGGCACACATGTCCTTGGTGGCAGTTAGTGTTGCAGCTCTGCTCCAGTGTGCCTCCCACTCATCACAGGACCTGTCTAGCCAGAGGCATCTCCCTTTCCATGACCAATGTGGGACTATCTCATGCATCAGGAAATGAAATACTTGTGAGATCTGTTATGGATACACGGCCTGATTTCAGTGAACTTTGTAAAGTAGGGCATAGGCAGGATAGGATGATGAAGGCTGTAAGTCTCTGACATTGGGACGGGGGCAGCTGTCTTTCACAGACAAGGTTTTCAGTGTTAAGGCAGGTGACTTATAAGGTTTAAAGTTAGAGATGGTTACAACAAACCCACTGCAAAACCAGGTTGAGAACTGGAACTGGCTCCCTAAAGGTCACTCTGCAGTCATGAGACAATAATTTTGAGTTGCTGCAAATACAATTTGGATGCGGAGTGGTGATCCTGGACTAGACAGAAAGTATCTAAGCCCTTTTGCCCTACAAAACATGTCTCTAATATTTTCTTAGGGATCAGTTCAAAATTTTGTTTCCCAGTGCATCTGATCTAAACCTCTATAGAAATGGACCACTTAATACTAAGACCAGGTGCAATCCCATCCTGCAGTAGACTCTTACAGTTCTTGGTTGTAGGGTTTACTCAGCTAAATTTCCCTGGCAGCAGTAAATGTTGCAAGTAATTTTTCTGAAGTTTTTATTTGTGAACATTACTTTGTGGCTCCAACTGCATTCTGCAAGATATTGAACTAATTCCAGTTTGGCTGAGTATTCCCTTTCAAATGCAACATCTGCTTTGTGCATCAGTTGAAAAATAGTTATCTGGGTGCAGGGTAGAATTCACCTCTCTACTGTGGTCCCAAAACCATTTAAATTCTGTTTTATAGAAGATGAACATTAGCCCACCCCCAAAGCAGATTTTACTTACAGGCACATGCCTCACACACGGGAATATTTGTCTCTATGGACTGATCATCTAAGTTTTCCACTGCAGATCTCACCCCACTGGCACCAAGTCCCACAGCCCATATAAACACATGCATAATTTCCAGTATCCGAGTAGCTCCATTAAAGTCCACTGGGCTTAAGGGCATTCACACACATTTAAGTACATTGTTGGATCTGGGCCTAAAGTTACTCGTGTCTTTTATTTATAAATGTTACCCTGGTCTGTAGAAGTGACATGTTTCTCTTAACGGGCTGTGATACCAGATATGCTCAGCTCATAAGTAAACATGCCTAAAAGTGCTCCACCACTGAATCTAGCAATGGAGTGGGAGGAGCGTGGAGTTAGCATAGCTTGAAGCAAGCTTTCTACCTTGCTGACCCTCCTGGGCAGCACTGCAAGTTTCAATGGGAGGCTTTATTTCAGTGTTATTACTCATGTTTAGGATTAAGCACATGCTTAACTACCCTGCTAGATCACAGTCTTAATGTCGCTTTAGTCATTTAACACTGTTTACAGAGAGATAATCTGGATCTAGTGTTGAAGCTTGAGAAGTTTAGTTCACTTTTGCTCAGTTCCACTCTGAATGAAACTGGAAAATGTCATCCTGCAGACATGTTCAGACCTGCCACGTCCTGGCCTCTCCATCACTAGAGAGCACTGGATGACAGGATAATCCAGGTTGGAAGGGAACTAAGGAGGTCCCTAGTCCAAACTTCAGCTCAAAGCAGGGACAGACATGATGTCAGATGATGTTCATCAGAACTTTACTCAGGTAGGTTTTGAAAGCCTCAGTCGTGGAGAATTGTACGACCTCCCTGGGCAACCTGTTCCAATGACTGTCCTCACAGGGAAAGTTTTTCCTTAGTGCCAGTCCAAACTTCTTTTCATTTATGACCACTGCCTCTTGGCCTCTGCCTCACACCACTGCACAGCTCAGCTCCGTCTTCTTTATTATCTTCCTGTAGGTACTGGCAGGCTGATATTTGGTCTCCCTGATGTCTCTTGTGGCTGAACATGCCCCATTCCCTTTGTCTCTCTTCACAGGGCATGTGCTCCAGTTCCCTCACCACCCTGGAGGTCATCCAACTCACTCCATCTGATTTCCTGCATTGGGAGTTCAGGACTCCACACATATGGTCTTGTGACTGCTGCATAAAAGGGGATAATTGGCTTCCCCCAATCAGCTAGCTATGCTTTTGTGAATACAGCCCAGGATACTGTTGGCCTTTGCTGCCAGGACACACTTGTGGTTCATGTTCAGTTGCTGTCTACCAAAACCCTATCAGCAGGGCTGCTCCCTGGCCAGCCACTGCCCATCCCATGTTGTTGTTGCTGAAGGTTCTTCCTTTCCAGGTATAGGACTTGGCATTTGCCTTTGAATTTCAGTGAATTTGAATTTCACTAGGTTCCCACTGTCTCTTTCCTCCAGCCTACTTAGGTGCCTCTGGATGGCAGTCCTGACCCAGAGCTTGCAGACAAGTCCTGCTGTTGGCTGCAGTCTGCAAAGGTGATGAGCAAGCAGTCCTTTACCTCCTCCAGGTTACTGATAAAGATGTTAAACAAGATAGGTCCCAGGACAGACCCTTGCAGTACTCCGCTGACCTCGAGATTCGACCACAACTTTCTGAGCCCAAGCACCCAATCACTTTTCACCTGTCTGATTGTCCACCCATCCAGACCACAACATCCTAGCATGCTGTGAAGGTTCTTGGCTGTGTCTCCATGCCAGAGCACACGAGCTACCCCACAGTACCTATCCTTATGCACACTTTTGCTTCATGACAGTAACCATGGAGTAACAGACATACTGTTCACATGAAGACTGGACTCCCAGTGCCTTTTCTATGGAGTCAAACTAATTTGGATGGGCTGGCAAAAACCTTGTAAGCTCTTTAGTGAAGTTTTAATGATTCAGGTCATGAAAAGTCTGGCAGAGGGGCTCTTTAGTCTGATAGGAACATTTCACAAAACTTGTTGGCTGAGAATGGAAGTTCAAATAAAATTCAGACAAGGAATAAAATATAGTTTTACTAGGGTGAGGCAATTACGCCTGAAAACAGCTTAATGATGGACGGATGGATTCTCAAACATTTGGAGCCCTTAAACCAAGGTATTTTTGTCTTCATAAATGTATAATGTGACCCAGCCATAAGTTACAACATGATGCAGGAACTTCTACATTAAGTTCTAAGCTAGATATTCATAATGGCACCTTCTAGTCTTAAAATGAACTATTAGTACTTACACTAACAGTTAACACTGTAGGAAATCTTGCTCAGTTTCTAATATGTTGTGTTTATTTTCAAAACAAATGAAAGAATAACATTTTCCTAGACTTCTTGAGATTCCATTGACCTATAATTGACTCTCCTTCCTTTCCATCGTTCACAGCTACCTACCACTAGGGATAGGAGTATCTGTCTTCCATGTTTCATTTTAAATAGCTGCAGATATTGCTGCATTCGAAAAGCCACATCAAAATACTAAGATAACACAGAAATGCTTTTTCTTTTTACAGGACTCATGGATTCTACCACCCTGAGCAGAGTTCTCCCTGGGGTCTGTATAGTTTCACACAATCAGGTAAGATAATACACTTGCCTAAATGGATAATTCAATTAGGAGGGAGCCCTCAGGAATTCATCGTGAGTACTTTAACAGGTTGCACAGACACATCCATTCCATCTTAAATTCCTACAGTTCTAACATTGAGTGTAGGCTGAATAATTCTGCTTAAAAAGTGGCATGCTAACATAATACAGACACAAGTCAAATTTACTTTTTAGACATATTGACCTGGGGAATTTTTTTTTTTATTCAAGGTCAAATTTTCATAAGAAATGAATATTCATTTTCTGCATGAAAAAAATAATGTCTTGGCACCCTGTACCAGAGGCTTTCACTGAAATTTGGCTATAACCAAATATTGGGAAGTATTTTCCTCCCAGATAAAAAACACTATGTTAGCCAGTCTGCTGCAGAGATCAAGATTACAAAGCCTCTTGAAAATGTTTTTAAATCATTATCTTTCAAGCATTTGTCCAAAACAATACCAATGACAAGGCTAAGGACACACTGAATGACAACAAAACAGGTATCAGGCAACAGAAAGTATGGTCTGTCAGCTCTGCTAGTTTTGCATTTGTCCTTCCAAGTTTCAAACAGGTCAACACATATTTCACTTAAATGGTGACAAAAAAAAGGAACCATCAGCCAGAAACCAAACTTTATCTCACTATTGAGGTCTTTCCCTTGCCCTCCTTTAACAATCTGTGGAATATTTAGGTATAAAAACAGGGTGCTGAATTAGAGGGAGCTGAGAGAGTACGGAATGGTTTAGCTAGCTAGTACTGTAGTCTTTCTAGCTGGGCTTCTCAAAACTACTACTGATTGTCATTAATGTGTCTGCACTCTACCATCTAACATGGTATGTCTTTTTGGAGCACAGTCATTCATGCACACAGACGCTCCTGCCCACCAGCTACTCACCCAGGGGAAGCTTTTCCAGCAGATAAAGGTAACTCTGAAAGAAGTCATTTCGGATTGCCTTATGCAAGATGAAGGACATACTGTGCCGACAGAGTTCTTCATCTGTCTTGTGCCAACGCGACTTAAAGGCCAAATGTGCTGCTTTATATGCCATGATGAAAATGTCTTTTGCAAGGGTGGACAGTTGCTGTGGCTGGTGCTCTCCGGAGGACCTGTTCGTCCGAAGAGGCAGAGGCAGTGTCATTTAAACTGTGGCAATGTGCTGTCATTCTATATTGGGGTGTGTGTCTAGAGCAGTGCAAGGGGTGGAGGCGGGTGAGAGGGGAGTGAGAAATGCTGGCTGTTGGCACTGGCTCAAAGTAATCTCTGGAGCGTCGCCCTCTGAAATGAGCAGGTGCTGGAAAGTGATAAAAAACTCAACCGGGAAATTGCTTAGCCACAGTAAAAGTATATCTACTCCAAAAAAGAGTGGCTTTAATTCAATTACTTTTTTCCTATTCTATTCAGCCTTCACTTCAAAGGAACTCAGATATTATCCAGGATCTCCCATTTCCCTCTTTTATATCTCACAGGGTGATTTTATTTCTCCGTCTCTTCCTCATTATTTGTTTTTCAGTCCAGGGCACCCAAGAAGGGGGCCAAAAGACAGAACACGGCCATGCCTCTACACAAACTGTGTGTCCTAATAAACCTATTGTAACAAGCAAAGAGAAAGCAACAGAGTGAACTTCATACTTTGCCAATGTGTATGGCAGGGCAAGCCACTCTCTATGTGCTACAATGTGCCCAGGTTCATTTAATCTGTTTACATGCTACAGACTATCTCATCAGCAGAGACTAGCTGGAAGAAATTGTTGTCTGGGAACACGGGAATGGTAAAGCCAGGGAAGGGTAAAGCTATTCGCTTTAGCTAATCAAATACACAGAAGAACAAAAGGAGATAAACTGCGTATTAACAAAATTAGACAAATATATTGGCTGGAAAAGAGAAAGATGTTCAGGCCACTACAGCAGGCAAAATTCTGAAAAAGGGGGGAGTAGGGTGAGAAACTGAAGTGCTTCTAGTATGGGGAATGTTGAGCTGATGAAGGGGGCTGCATACCATTAAGTATGTCCCCCTCCAGAGGAGGATCAAGCCCTCAGGGGACAAGGAGAGACAAGTACTGCTTCAAAACCTTGTTTGTCCCTTGGTAGTTCAGGCACTTGGTGTGACACAGCTTCAAGCCTCCTGAGTAGCAGAGGTACCTGGCAAGGGAATGGGGGCTTTGTACTGACTGCACTGACCTCCACACATTGCGCCCATGAGGGTTTCCCCTTTTCAAGCTGTTCATTGCAGCTGTCTGCAGTGTAAGCACACTATAACGCAGCAACACGTGATTTGAAAGTTGGATGTTGCCACAAAAGGGCTACCATATGTCCTGAGCAGTATTGCAACTCCTGACAAACATCTGATCAAGCTTCTGAGAAAAGAACAAAGACGACCTAGCCTCCACCAAGGAAAATCACTAGTAATTCAGGTACAGATTATGCTAAGCAGCATTTAGCAATGCATCACTTAAAGTATATTTTCCAACACGACTCGCTTCCTTGGAACAGTCAGCCTCTGTATCTCTGCTGTGATATTATTTACTAAAAGTATTTAGGGGCAAAACTATCCCTGGGTATTACTGCCCTTCTTGGTTTTCCAACTACCATCCTGAGCTACCCGTTCTCAGCCTAACGGCGCTGGTACACTGCTCCCCCAGCTGCCCTAGTCTACATAATTGTGTGAACGTGTTGGTGAACAGATCAGTAAATAAATCTTATTCAGAAAAATACACTTATTTTTCTTTCAGTTGGGATCAGTTCCCCAATCCAGCCCATAGCTGACACAAGGGAATGTGTCATGTGCTACAATATGGGGGCTGGAACAGCCACCTGGGACGGTGGTGTGGGGGAGGTAGCCATACCGCCACAGTACACAGTGGCCTTACCAATAATACAGACCTCCTCCCTGTGTCCTGTCAGGGAGGTGTGCTGGAGGGGATTCCACAACAGCCAAAGGTAACCTAAGTACTGAAAAATATGTTTCTATGCTCCCACCCCTCCCAGCTCATGCATCCTCATTGATGGGGTCTCTGCTGAACCATTTCACCTTGCTACATCAGTTGGCTTTTTCTGACTGAGTGCAGAACTTAAAATTGCCAGAGAAGTGCAAGAAGGGAGGCAGAAATGTGCAGATGAGGATGGGGTGAGGAGATTGGGATCATGGCAGTGGTTAGATCAGCTCTAGACTGCACCAAAGTCTGAGCCCTTCCTTGAGCAGAGGGCAATGTTCTTCATATGCAGCCTTAGAAATTTTCAAATATCCCTTGAAACAACTCAGTCTCAAATTTCTTCCTGGTTATGGATCTATCAGAGAAACAACAGGCTGCCTCCAACTCATTCTGAAATATCTGGGCCCAGACACAATCCCGGTGTATGTCTTGGTTCTCCTGCAAATCTGGCCCTTTCTCTTTGTTTATCTATTTTCAGCCACTTGCCAGTTAGTGCGCCAGGAACGGACAAGACAGCATGTTAATGCTTTGGAAAGATGTTGCACAAGCTCACTTTGTCACTGACAAAGACACCCCTAGGAACTCAGAGCTCACCTGTTATGCATTTGACACCATGTTTCCCATTTGTCATGGCTGTGGTTTTGGCAGTGCCCATTGTGTAGCAAAGTGACCCCTCTGCTTAGAGACAGCAGTGACTCTAAGCATGAAACCTAAGCCCTGACGTGTCCTAGTGGAGTCAGACACTAGGACAGCACTGTGGAGGGTGCTGGAACCATGGCTGCAGGGTTCCCCATAGCTTTCACATTCATGAGGTCCACAGGGCCTGGGCTTTTACATTCACTAGAAGAATGTGAAGTGCAAAGGCAGAAAAGGGCGTTGTTTCTCTGGCCTTCTGTACACAATTGGGGTTTAATGCTCTCTTTGGAGCAGCACATTTGGGTTCCCCAGTGCCTACAATGTGCCTCAGCAACTGTGACTCCAGTGAAGCTCCCTCAATTTACATCCTCTGAGAATCTGGCCAACTATGACAGTGAACGCATACACATGGAAAACAGGGCATATTTCAGAGTCACTCCCTATCATTTTAATGCCCTGCTAGTGATTTACTCATAACATACTCCTGCCCCATTTTCCTTAGGAAAAGATAGGTGCCATCATGTTGTGTATGTCTCTCTCTGTGACTTTTATTACCCCATCATCAAACATCATTTAAACCCATCCCTCTCAAACAAATCACAGAACTATTTCAAAACTTGCATCAAAACAGTAGGTGGGGTAGAGAGACAGGTCTCAGCCTGGTGTCACTCAGCAAAGTGAGTTTTGCTTTTCTGGACAACCCATAAGGAGGGACAGGCATGGGTACATCTGCATCTCTCTTTCCAAGGTACCATTCTCAACCATCCAACACAAATGTGTCAGAAACAACAGTTCACAGGCTTAGTTTTTCAGGCTGAATGTTGGTTATAACTCTTTTTGATAAATCAGTGGTAGGTCTGACTCACAGTAGTCCCACCCCACACAAAAAGAGTGAAGATTACAGAAGATTGCATAAACACTAATTCTATTTATTCTATTTGCATGTGATCAGGACTAAGTCCCTGTTCCAAACAGCTCTATAATCTAAGAGTTACTGTGAACACACACTCAGTCTTCAGATACTAGAGTAGCTAAGCAGGTGAATCACAACAGCATCAAGCCTTTTAAAGCACTTCCAAAGCACTTCCTATTGCTGTCAAAGGTTAGGCAGAAACATAGATTTGTGCCCAGAAGTGCCGGAAAAAGCCACAGAAATAGCAGTTTTTTACAAAAAGTGGATGCTATATTCTCTGCCTAGCCTATGTCAACATGAGCATGTTAATGTCTTTGCTAAAAACAACTCACACTGCTTCAACCTTTCTCCTAATCCCATATTTTGAACAGGAGTAGTAGTGGTCTACCCAGAAGCTGCAAACAATTCAAGCACTATTATATGCCCTACATCCCCATTAACAAGAAGTGTGGCGCTTGAGTACGGGCACTATGGCACCCATACTACTTGTTGGATTGCTGCTGAAATGTACATAAACCCCCTTCTCAACTTTAGTTTCCTTGCACAAATGGCCATATGATTCTTTCCAAAGCTGAAGGTAGCTAGCCAGCTTTTTTGTTGGTAGTAGGGACACTGGAGAATCTGGACCTCTGGATAAAATGAAGCCCTACACTAAAGTAAGAGTAGACAAAGCCATAATGCATGACAGTCGTTACCTTGAACAGCTTCTGGTCTAAAATAAGAATGTTTGTATTTATGTGGGTAAACAAATAGTTCCTCCATGTGTCGTCTTCTTCCTCCCCCTGAGATCAGAAAGTTCTAGGACATCAAGTTTAGCACAGATTAAAACATAAGATCAGCTAGAGCAGCTTCTTGTTAAAATACCTGCAGCTGATCTCTGCCTGAGGGTAGCAGGTTTAAAATAAAGTATCAGATGGCCTATGATGAGCCACTGCAAGATTCAAGGTAGATCTGTTTGTTGGAGCATCAGGGTATTTAAAGAGAAGTTGGAATTACTTTCATATTAGTAGGTAACTAGCTGTCTCTGCAAATCTGAGCTGTACACACTACTTCTGAAACACATCAGCTGCACAGAAGAGAAAAAGGAAAACACGTGCACTAGCTCTACATATCACACAGGTCGCAAAGGGTCAATTTTGCCTTTAAATTACTATGTTCTGCTTACAAAACACCTGGTATGCAATCTAATTTCCACACAGACAAGCCATCAGGATTGCTGTAAGATGTCTCTTTATCTTAAAAAGGCCTCTATATTAATTCTTCTCCCTCATGCTCATGCCTGGCATATGCTGTCAGGACTAGATATGGTTAAAGCGAGTAATTTTTGGTTTTATCTTTGACAACAAGTTTTTAAAAGATCCTGAAAACCACAGGATCGCATTGATAGAAGAGGTGCAGGCAGAGAGCACACGTGCAGTTATGAGGGCAGTGAAGAACAGCTGCAGGTTGGATGGCAGGTGGTAACCTTTACAACTGACTTTGCTGCAGTCAGAAAAGCAATGGCCTGTATTGTTCTGACTGCAGTTTTGGTGGCTTATTCAGAGCAACAGTGTATGCCAGCATCTGGGTGTCAAGCTGGGAAATAGTAATATGACAATGGATGCACTAATTGTCTGACTTGTTGAAGTCCAGAACTCTTAGTCACGATCCTCACCCACCTAAACTCCGCTCATGGGTCCAATTAAACTCAGCAGTCTTCAGAAGTATTACTGTGAAAATAATTTGACTTTGAGTTGAGTGTGGAACTGAGAAAAAAATAGTGTTTTGGGTTGACAACAAACTGAAATATTTCTGTTTTCTCACCAGAAAAAAAAATTCTGTGTCAGGCAAAACAAAATGTTTTGTTTTGTTTGCAGGGCTATTTCCCTTCTTCCACTTCTTTATTTGTTTATTTATAATTAAATTTAGGTAAATTTCATTTCAGCATATCATTTATAAGTGCAAACAAGAATAATGTTGTTGTCACCAGTAGACTAGTCAGTCTTGCAAAATCACTGTGGCAAAAGGACCCAAGGAAGTGCAGAGGAAAACAGGTCCTTGGGCAAAGACCCAAGCTTGGGATAGAACTTGTCATTTCTCATGAGAAACCCTTGCTTTGAACCACATTTCCAAAGCAGAGCTCACTGTCTGTAGGTCTGATGACTCACGCCCTTCAGGGCATATCCTGCACAATTCCTGTGCGCTTTCACGGGTGCAGTCACAGCAGCAATCTGTTATCATTTATACAATTGGAATTTAGCAATCTGGAATTCCATCTAAAGCAACAAAACACTGCATGTGAGCCCTATGGGTAAATATATTATAATTCATGTAAATGAAATTGGCCAGAGCTTTATCCCTACGGAGTGAATACACAGTTCTTTCCCTCTAATCCTTCTAGCTCTGGAGCCAACACTAAATTACATTTTTAAGGGAATGAGTGAAGCCACTCTTAGGTAGGAGTGGGAGCCTGTCTCATCATGTTTCAAGCACGGCGACAGTCACAGCGGGACCCTGATCTGGAGATCCATAAACAGTACGCTAACGTAAATAGCGATATTTGTGCAGGACTCCTGCATGCTCTGGCCGTGAGGATTTTATTTGGTTCTGGTTAGGGACTCTCAGTAGTGCTGGGGCTAAAGGGAAGGAAGGGCAGGGTTCCTGATGAAACTGCAGCAGGGGCTGCTCTGTTGTTCTTGATAAGAAGCATGACAGCTGTGCCCACAACATCTGGTTTTCATTGAACCCTAGTGAGAGTTCCTTGCTGAGCCTCTTCCACCCCATATGTGGTGGTTTAATTGATGGAGCCTGAGAAGGTTTTAGGTCCAGCGTGGAATGCCGCCTTTCACTGTGATATGTGATTCCAGATACAGTAAGGGCTGGGCTGCTTAGAGTCATCTTTTAAAAGCATTTCTTCTCAATATTGAATTTTGTGTATATTGCCCTCTGTTGGCCCAAGTGCATGATAAAGCTCCTTTTCTAGGTGAAAGCTAACAAAAATCTCCTTTTGGCTGACTGGCAGGGTTTGCGGGTTTTGGAAAATGCAGGATCAAGTTAGCTGTAGCCTTGTGTGTGCATGCGTGCACAGTTCATATCCCCCCATAGCTCTGCATTTAGGAATGCAGGCACAGCTCTTAAACTAGGAAGGAAGGGGGTCTGGAGAGTGGCTGTCTCAGCCATTGTGGACTACACATACGAAGAGAGTTTTAAGGCGTGACCAGAGGGGATAGTGGTTTGGTGAGACAGAATAAAGAGGATGTTGCACGCTCAGGAAACAGCACAAAAAGCAATGCAGAAAAGCCTGTGGGAGAACTGGGTGAGTGGGAGATAAGTTAGTCTTTCAGGTCTGGTATGCAACTGCCAGCAATGCTTTGGTAAAAAGTCTCTCAAGGCTTTATTTTCAATTCCAAAGCAAAAGAAAGATGGCAACCCACACTGTCAAAGCTCCTTCTGCACACAACACATGCCCTTCCACTTCCTCTCAGCTGGATCCTTCCTAGCTAAGGCATATGACTGACACATCTGCTCAGACCAAAAGGATCCTGCCCAGTTATTTTGTCTCTGATGGCAAACGGCTGCAATGCTTAGGAAACAGTCTAAACCCACTAGCTAGGAAGTGTGCTTTGGGTGTTCTTGGCACTTACATGCTCCTCCTGCACAGAGCCAGACCCAGGTATTTTCTCAAACTCTCAGAAGGCCCATGCATGAAGGCCCCCACCGTAGGCATACCAGGGTATGCGCTAGTGATGGACAGGAGAGTGGTGATGCCAGGAGATGACAGCCATTTCTCTGTAGGGTGAACATCATGACAAAACAGAAACTCCAACCTGAGGAAGTAGAGAGTGCAATGGATAACAACATCTGTAGAAAGAAGTGATGTGAGCAGACCATGGATTAGAGAAATCATTTAACCTTCTGCAATATGCCTCTCTTTAATAAGAGGCTGAGATGTAAAGATCCAGGCTTTCAGATCTAGAGCTCTGTGCACGCTTCCCTCCTGTTGGCTAGGATGGCAAACATCAGATTGGCATTTCCCTGATCCAGTACAGCAGCACGTTTCACAGCAGTGGACGAGAACATCCTTTTTGTTAGGGCTGTTAGAACTGGACTGGAAAATATGTTCTGTGCGCCACAGAGCAATATGACACTTAGTTTCTTTTACATTTTTCTTACTGCTTCTACCTGAAATAAGCCCCATACTTTTTCTCCTTGCTATCTCTTATGAAAGATCCACCCTGGACAAGAAACTGCTTGTGCCACAGCCAGTCTGGAGCTGTTCTAGGACAGCTTGGCCAGCCTGTTCGTCTGTGCTGGCTGGCTAGCATGCACAGAGTGACTGACCCCTCGCTGCTGCCGAAGAGCTGAACTCTGCTTAACTCTCCCTCTGTGCAGTCCCTGTCATGGTCTCTCTCATCTACCTGGCAGCCAGAGCACACAAACCTCCAGAAACTTAACTTTTAAACTGTGCACATCTTTCAACGGTGACTGCAATTGGTCAACATGTCATGAAGTTATTAGAGGGAGGAAGAGGAGACCTGATGAATGCATGGATAGGTAAGGCAAGATAAAATTAATTTCCTGAGGAAGCCAAAGGAAAATAAGCTGAAAAGAAAAAAGAAAAATTGACTGTAGGGAACAAATCTGACAAGTAACCTTGAAAGGCCTCTTCCACCTTTTAACTCCTGAGAAGGAACAGTCTGGCAGGAGCTGGTGTGTGTGTGTGCGCGCGCACCAGGGAAATTATAGGGGGTCAGGAGCTGTAAGCAGTGTTTTTAGTGGATCAGTAAAAGTAGCACGAGTATACGTCCCTGTACATTCCAGATACAGTGTAGCTGTGACATTGTCTGCTGGACAGCCTTCATCCCTAACCTGTCTCTGAGTTGTGTGCAGTTTCACAATACCAGGAACTATGCAGTTAAATCCTGTGCATGCCTTGGAACATTAAGCTCAGTTTCTGGAAAACTGAGTGATAAGTATCAAGGGGCAAGAAAACTAGATTAAGCCCAACTCCTGGACAGCATAAACATACAGGAACATAGATTGCAGAGACTATAAACACACCTCTTCTTGTGAAATACTGCTCTTACACAGAGGAGTGGCTCAAAATTTGCAAAAACCACCTTTGTTCAGAACTGCACTAGAAACCTAAATGATCAAGACTGGAAACAATTTGCTTTGCATGGACACCCTGTCTGAGCTCCCAGACTGGAACCATTCAAAAGCCAAATATATGTGTGTTGTCCTTTGGAACCAAAAAAATAATCAAGACATGAAAAGTCTGAGATGGTTAAATGTTTCCTCCAGAGGCTGGGGATTAGAAGTCTGGGCAAGTAGCAGAGGAGGAGGGAAAAAAAAAAAAAAAAAGAAAAAAAAAAAAGAAAGAGTAAAATAAAAGAAGAAACTCTTAAGTGACCTGACAAGGGAAACTTAAATCTTATTTTTAAGGGGTTAGGTTGTACTAAAGCTTGAAAAATTAAATCCACAGCTGTCTCCAGAGGACTATATCTCACTAAGAAAGCTTCAAGTAAGTTTATCATGTATCCAACACCTAGACATTGGACCTCAGGGACCACTAGGATAATATTTCCTCTGGATTAGCAAGAAAGCTAGCAAGTGACATTTGTACGAGAGTAACTTTAAGTTTAAGGGGTTTTCTTGTTATAAAATGATAAATGAAGAATAAGCATATTGGGAAGGAAAGTTCTTGCAGTTTGTAAATCTAACACATCCCCACTATTTCTTTTAAAATGCACTGTTATCTCCTAAATTAGTTTTATTTGGTGACATCAGTAATATGATGTTTTTACGTCTATCATCCTCCCAGTGAGGATCAACGTGTTCTTTATGAACAATATTTTTAATCTCATAATCCCCTTTATGAGGAATGCTTTTAATTTCAGAGACCATGAGCACTGGCGTTGAGACAATATAATATATATGAAAAAAAAATCAAGAACGAAACTATAGGAAACACAGGATGGATCTGGCACAATTACAGTGCTTTCCTTCTTCTGGGATTCTTCACTACTAGCCAATAAAGCCCAGGATATGTTGGAATGCTATTAATTAACTCACCTTACTGTGCCTTGCCACGATAACTGATATGCCCCTGGGTTCCAGGCAAACCTTATGAATCATATGAGATGCAATACATAGCTGGAGCTGGGTGAACTAAGGACAACTTTAGCATGTTAACTTTGAAATCTGAAATCCAATAACGAAATGAGTTTTGTACAGAAGGTACAAAATAACACTTGAACATCTACACAAATGCCAGTGTTGGAGTTTTGAGGATAAAGCACTTTTTATTTACGTATTTTGCACTTTCTCTGTCTGAAACACACTGGTGTGAGAAACAGACCACAGATCCCCACAGCAAAATGCCTATGGTCTGTGGATGGGCCACTGTAACCTGGCATTATCCTATTATTCCCACAAAGCACATCAGTGACAATTGAGTTTTCCAGTTCTATGGAAAATCTTGAGTTACACACCTATGTCTGCTCTGTGCCTGTACAGATGCATATGTTGGAGATGTAATGAAGAAAAGGCATACGTAGCAAAATTAAATGGGAAAGTGAAATGAGGGGAATTACTTAAACAGCTTACAGATGGTGACTAAATTAGTTGAAAGCTTAAGGATTGTTTTTTCAACACACAGCTCAACAGCATTGTAAAACTTCCATTATTGTAACCCAGAAGCTCATGAGAAATAGTAATTACCAGAGCTGAACTCCTGGGCTCTCGTATTTTCTTACCCATGGGCTGCCCAGACCAGCCCCCTGATCCTTCCTTCCCCTAGTGTTTTCCAGATTCCTGAAAAGTACAGCTGAGGGGATGAAGAAATAATTCATCACCCCATGTTCCCTTCCACCTCTCAGGTCTTCCATTTCCCCCCATACACCTTATTTTGAACACCATTATCCTTTTCTTCTGAGGTGCCCCATACACTCTCCCACCGTTCCTTCACTGTGCTTCACAGCCAGCATCATCATCCATATTCTCTTAGGTTTAAAACCAGGAGGGACATCCATGACCAGCTGGTCCTTCAGTATAATACACACCAAAAAGCCCCGTCCATTGATCCTTGCATCAAGATCAGCCTTATCACTACCAAGCAGAAGGATTACATCATGCCCATAAGCAATACAGAGTCACCCTTCTTACCTATTCAGCACTGGAAAGACTTCAGCTGAAGTACTGTACCCAGCTTTGGGCATGGCCCTTCAAGAAAAACATGGGCTGACTGAGGGTAGCTTTGATAGAAAAAAATGAATCGTTTTCTTGCAGTAACAGCAATTCAGTCCTGGAATAGATTCCCCAGGAAGACTATAATGCACATCACTGAAGATTATATTAGTGATAAGAATAATGTGGGTACAAATTGTTTGGCTTGGGGCAGGGGAATAGACTGAAAGAGGTTGCTTCAGCACAATTTGCTGCACACCTGTCAGTCTGTTTAAGCTGAAGCATTCGTTTCACAAAGGCATCTACTCCTGACATAAGGATTGCTAATAATGGGGGAAGCATCCAGTCAGAAATCCTAAGCTAAGTTATTCCACTGGTTAAGAGCTCTCTCTCTAAAATTTTGTGCTTGATTTCAGGTCTGAATTCATCTAGCTTAAATGCCTCTCCTTGTGCTTCCACTCTGATTCACATCTCATGTGCTTTGGCTAAAATTAAGTGGAAACAAATACAGAAATGCTGCTATCTGCAAAAGGAGCAGGATTTGCCCTGATATGAAGAACAAGGCTAGTGTTGTCCAGGATAGTTCAAAAACTTAATGAAAAAGATTTTGGCTACAAAGTGTTGTGCAAAATCTTCACTTTTTTTAAGGAAATACCCATTGTCTGAGATATTGATAACAAATTGTTGGAAACAGAAATTTCCCTTTTGAATCTGTCTGAAATGAGTAACTTTAAGTCAAATGTCACCTGAGCAACACCACTTCAGCTGACGTACCCATTCCTTGCTCTCCCTTAGCTTTTTTTTGACAAAACCTGAAAAAAATGGCAATTATTTTTGAGCAAAATATAAATAATTTGATGATCACATGCAAAAGACTTTTCTTTTGGAGGGAAGGGACAAGGAAGAGGGTGAATTCCTGATTTATGATCAAATATAGACTTGTTCAAGTGTAAAGGAGACCCCTTTTTGAAAACACTTAAGCTGGCGCTTAACTTTATTACTGTGGCAAAATTAAGCATGTGCTTGAGTGGTTGCAGAGTCAGAACCATAAAATGTCATAGCCTTTATAGCTATGAGTCTGCTTTCTGCCTGCTGCATCTAATAAATGTTAAGAGGTGAAATTCTGTCCCCATCGGGGTCAATGATAAAACTCTCATTGATTTCAGCAGAACCAGGATTTTGAACAAGAAATCTCCATCATTGCCACGGTGGCCCACAAGATGATACCAGCAAAGAGAGGCCATCTGCTCACTCTTTCATGGACACTTTTATATGTAATCTTTCTATGTTTTCCTTACTCCAATTAAATTAACCCAAACTGAAAGCACACCATTGGCTTTTTAGATAGGGATACTGCATTTCAGGTTGTTTGTTAGGAAATAAGCAGAAATGAAATACACAAATTCTAGCGCACCATACATACTGAACATATGCATACAGAACATACTGATGCTTAGACGTGGCACTTAGGGACATGTTTTAGTGGTGGACTTGGCAGTGTTAGGTTTACAGTTGGACCAAATGATCTTAAAGGTCTTTTCCAACCTAAATGATTGTATGATTCTGTGAAAATACACAACATGCTGTTCCGTGTTACAGGAAAATTCCCTTTAAAGGGTTGATCCCTTAAGGAAAAGAAAAGGTAATGTAGCACTGTTAAGGTACATTTTATATCTTCTAACACTTCTTAGATCAGCCTTGCTTAGGACATAAGTAAACGGCTATTTTTTCCATAAGTAACAACCCTCAAATCTTAAGTCAGGCACTGAAAGTCTGTGTAGACGGTTGCTTTGCCACATCAGCAGCTGCAGCTGAGCTTGGGTTCTGTATTCCTGCCTTGCAGGCTGGCGCAGGTCTGCATACACAGTTTACAACACTCCAGCTGGAGCACTGAGGCACAAGATGGCAGAGGTCAGTTTACTGCCAGCTGGATATACTCACTCAGCCGTGAATTAGTGTACAAAGCCATCAAACAGGATCAGTTTCATGCAAGTGCGCAATTCTCATTTGAATAAGCCAAGGGAGAAAACAGTACACCCTTTAGTCTATAACATCTAGTTAAAAGAAAGCTCTGCTTCTCTATGAAGAGAACTGCTTCTTTTCACATCTTTAAATTTTTCTTTTTACATCTGAAACCACAAAAACCTACAGCTGATTTTCTTCACTGGTTTAAATGAGCCACAAATTGATGCATTTACTTAGCTCAGTGTTGAACTAGATATATTCTAAAATACAAATCAGGCTCTCCATAGAGACTCCTGTTTTCATTTTTGTGAAGTCTTGTGTTCAAGGATAACAAGAGCACCCAGTATTTACCAGCACAATCATGTGTCATATTGAAAACGCCCTTCTCTTGTGCAGATGTTGCTGTCACTGCTGATCAAAAAGACATTCAAGAATCACCTTGAACTGTGTCCCAAGTTAATTTCATCCAGAAGAGTTAAGCCAGACTTTCCCTTTGCATATCAGATTTTGCTTTGCCTCGTCTCACTTCTTCCTTCCAATATAAACTTTTCAGCCCAGGGTTTATTACCTCCATACCTCAATCACTTGCTATGTGACAGCACATCAGAACATCATCTCCATCCCCCATGGAGCAGCATAGGCTAACCACTTAAAATGTTTCTCTGAAATTCATTCTTTCAGATTGCTGTACTTTATTTTAGCTAATAAAAGGCCTTAAGGATTTTTATACATAGTTCACTATCACAAGGTCTAGGAAAATATCCCGTATTCCCTATTTTCCCCTTGAAATCCACCTATATTCTTTCTTCCTGACAGCGAGATGCAATCTTCGATTGCATCGAAAGATTACAAATCTCAGGGTTGCTTTGGTTTCTTAATTCTGCAAGTCAGAAATTAATATATTACATTTTAACAATTCCATTTGCTATAGAAAAGTGATGTTGGTTATTTCGTTTGACTTTTTTTCACAATGATGTGAAAAAAATACCTGTGTAGGATTCAATGAAACTCTGAAGAAATCAGACCCAAGGCATTTTCAAAATGTAGTCTCATGGCTATATATCAACGGCCCATATAAAAAATTCATTGAAGACAATGGAAACATCTTTTGTGATTTTAAAATCAGGCTTAGAATCAGTACTTTTCAGTCATAATGAATTTATTCTATACTAAGAGAACAAAAAGGAAGAAATAAAACTAAGTTACCATGAGACAGTATGGTGGGTGTTGCTCTGCTGTCAGAGTGTATTCTGTCTATCTGGTTAAAAACATCTGGCCACATCTTGAGGGAAAAAAAAAAAAAAGTCTTAATTTTTTGCATAAAAGTGTGCTTTCTCACTGACAATATAAAGGGTTTTCATTTTTTTAATGCAAAGGACAAAAATGTTGTTCATCCACATTTATTCTACAACAATGTTGTCCATTTCTTCTACATGTATCCTACTGTATATTTGAGAATGCTCCACAGTTCTGTCTTTCCTCTTTTTCTGTGTACCCACCTGCTTCACTCCTCATACCCAACTTCTCTTCTTGAAACTACCATTCGCTCCCTATCCCACTTCTCTGTGCAACTCCCCTGCTCTCTTCCACCTGTCTTTATATTCCCTCACTAAAAATCTCTTCTTCTACCTCACTCTAGAACAGTATTTCTTACAACTGCTCTAAGAAAAACCAAACAAACTCCAAACCCACTCAAACAAAAGAAAAAAGGAGAAACACAGAAATACTGCACATTCCAGCTTCTCTTTGCAACTTGATCACTCTCCTCCCTCAACTACCCCTCTTTCTTTCTCCTTGTGTATGCTTCTAACACGCAGGTGACTGGAATCTCCAGTGTCTGCTGGTAATACCATAAAACTTATCACACTATAACAAAAGAGAGATAAGAAATTGTGCAAAGCAACTTCAATAGGTCAGGGAAAAGCTGTAGAGCCAAACCTCAGACAGCAATTGTTTTACAATTTACTTTTTAAAAATCTACCATCCAACACAAGGTGTTGTTTGTGCCATGTGCATTTCAAAACCCAGAATCAACTGGTTGTCACTGACAGACAAAATTATCCGATCTTGGCCCTGCTTGTGGCTCAATCACTACAAAGCTGAGATATTTTCATTTAGGCTGCCAGGCTGAAACAGGCCGCTGTCCTTTCAAGCCCTGACAAACAGCCAATTTTAGCCCAAATATCATGGCACACTGAACTGCCATAAATGTTCCTTTTCTCATATTTTTTAGGTTTCATATTCTTTTGTACCATTCTGATCTCGTAATCTGTGACCTGCTTTTTCATAGGTGTCTAAAACTATTGTCCCTTTGTAGGCAAGGTGATGAGATTAAAAAAAATTCTCAGTGAAATAGATGATTGCCAGGTTGTTAGTACTGAGGAAATATCAGACTATTTATTTATATGACTTCAGAGTTTAATGTTTGGCTCATGCTTATCTGAAGACCTGCTGAAATCACTGAAGAACTGTTGCTCTGATCAGGTAGTCATACACACATTTTTTGTTATAACAGCCATTAATAGAAAATATTACTGTGATAAAAAGTAGAATAAGGATAGTAACAAAAGCGTTATGTTCTAGCAATGTTGTGGAAATTAATTGCTCTAAGGTAGCACTTTATATTTCACAGAGTACTATCTTCTTCCATTTCCTGTTAAAACCAAGGCAGGCATGGCATGGATATCACAAAGTATTTTTTGCTGCTCTGTTACACATTAGGAAAATATAAAAATTTTCAGTGTTCAATAGGAGCAGTAGGTATTAAGTATTCATTCTTAATATTTTGCCAAAATAAAAACAAAAGCTTAGTTACCTATTACTTATTTCTGTATTACCCCTATGACTGGGTAGACAGCCGTTTCAGTTGTATGTAATGGGCCTGTAGTACAGCAAAGAGCACTCCAGAAAACAACACATACGTGGATCTGCCCTGCATCTTATTTCAGCTGCTGTTAGTCCTACAGAGTGATATTGTCCTTTTATTCTGAAAGCCAAATACCTATCTCTGCTTCTCAAAGCACTCTTGAAATAAACAATCTCTTCTAATCCCATGCAGTTCTATTGAGTTTTACATATATAAGCAGAAATGAAACCCTGTTCCAAGAAAGTACAGTTCAAAAAGCCAAGACACTGCTGCCTCTAGTTCTATGTGTTAGTTTCTACCCAGAGGGACAGCAGGACCATTAGGCAGCTGGGGATGAGCCTGCTTTACTGCTAGTATGGATATTAGAATAAATAGCTTAGGAGAATCTCTGAGAGTGGATGCTGCTCTGATACAAACTTTAGTTAAACTACAGCCCATTAAGATAATTTCTGATACCTCTTGGATATGATGCTGCTTGGTTGTTCATTAGAGTGGCTGGGAAACAAGGTAAAGAGAGAGAGGATTCAGGTGCTGGCTGTACAGTGTAACTTTTGCAACATGCTTTTGGATTTTCAGCCACTTGCCTGAGACTGGAGCTATGTTAGCAGGGCTCTCGTGCCTCTTGCATGTCGGTGGCTAAGCAACACTGCTGCTGACCCAAGACAATGATTATGTTTCAAAACATCTTGCTGATCAAGCCTGCCTTAGGGCTGGGCTTAGCTGAGAGGTGGTGCTGAAGAAAACTGACAGCTCAGATGACTGTAATGATGTTCAGGGGCAGGGCACCACAACAGCCCTGAACATAAAGTCCCCTTAGTCCTGCTGTTCGCAATTGCTGGAGTACCAGGTACTAAATAGGTGCGATCTTTCTCTAAGGACACAACTGTTTCTTGAGTTCCTCAGGGCTCATGGACCTGTGGCCATGCCTCACCTGGGCCCCCACCCACTTTCCTCAGTGCCGTTAACTTTGCTGGGGGACCAGCCTCACTAGGTCTGCCCTGAATGGGCCTGCAGGCCACCACGTCCCACTGGCCCTCCTGTGAAGGCGCAGGCAAAACCTGAGGCACCATAGGGGTTTGATAATGACCCTGCGGGGTGCTGAGAGGCCTGTGGCACAGCCCTGGCCCTCAGAGGGGTCTGCTACACCCCCCGTGCTATAAGTGCTTCAGACCCAGGGTCTTACCTGGTGCAGCAGGTGAAGGCTGTTGCCCTGCCATTGCACCCTGAGGGGCACGGGGGACCCCAGCCATCATGTCACGGCACATCCAGGGGTGCCAGCAGGATTCGTGCAGCGGCCTCCGAGTGAGGCGGACACGGGGTGTGGAGGCCACTTCGCGCCTCACGCCTCAGGCCGGCGGGACAGCGCCCCCCCCCTTCGTCCCCGGCGCGGGTGGGTGGCGGGGCCGCGCAGTGCGCGTGCGCGGTGGCCGCCGCGGGCAGTGGAGGTGGCGCATGCGCGCTCGGAGCCCGCGGGCGGGGCTTGCGCTCACCCTGGTAACAGCAGCGCTGCGGGGCCGCGCCCTGCTGAGGCCTCCCCCCCCCCCCCCCTTCCCCTCCCCGCCGCCATGCAGGGCGAGGACGCCCGGTACCTCAAGAGGTAATCGGGGAGGCTGGCTGGGGAGGAGGGGGGGTGGCTGTTGTGGGGCCGGGGCGCGGCAGGTTGTGGTAGCGGCCGGGCGTGGGGCTGAGGCGCGGCAGGTTGTCCTGAGGGGCGGCGCGGTGTCGGGTGGGACGCTGTGGGGCGGGCGAGGTTGCGGGGTGGGAGACAGGTGTTGCCGGGCTGGGTGGGAGGTTATGAGGGAGCTGAGGGGTTTTAGGCTCTGGTGGGGGCTGGGGGGGAAGTTATGGGGTGGGGAGGTGATGGGGCGTGGGGCTGAGGGGTTGAAGATGGGGGGGGCTGGGTGGGAGGTTATGGGTGGGGGGGTATGAGGGAGCCGAGGCTGTGGTGGGGGCTGAGGGGGAAGTTGTGGGGCAGGGAGGGTAGGAAGGGTTAGCGGGGAGGTGATGGGCCCTAGGGCTGAGGTGTTGCAGGTGGGGGGGCTGGCTTGGGGATGGGTGGGAGGTTGTGGGTGGGGAGGTGGGAATGGGGAGTGTTTTGAGAGGGAGATCCTGAGGTGGGTGGAGGGATTGGGATGGTATGGCTGGGGGTTATGGTGTGGGTGGGAGGTGCTGGGGTGAGTGGTTGTTGAATGGGAGTCGTGTTTGGGGCAGGCTGAGGGGCGGCTGGTGGGCAGGGGGCTCAGGAGGCTGGGTTAGGGAATGAGTGAAGGTGATAAAGTGGGTGTAGGGTAGCTTGAGAGATGGTGTGCTGGTGGTAACGGAATGTGGTAGTTTGGAGGGATGCACTGGTGTGGGGGTGGCTGTGGTGGCCCTTGATGGTCTGTGTTTGGGGTGATGTACTGAGGTGGCAGCAAGTTGGGAGGAGTGTAATAGATGCTGTTAGGTGATGAGTGAGGAGGGTTGTGTGGGTGTTGGGATAGGGCAGGTAGTTGCTTTAGGGACCAGGGGAGGGAATGTGAGGCAATAAGGGCAGGTTCAGGGTGCAGCTGGGAAAGATGAACTGATTTGGGGGAGATGTTAGAGCATGGCATGGCAGATTGGGGAGGGGATGGGGGGGGGCGGGGCAGGCAATGAGTTGGGATGAATTGAATGGTTTGGGAGTTGGGATGGACCTGGGAGGAACTGTGGTGTGTAAAGCTGGCTGATCTCAGTGTGATGTTGAAGATATGATGAATGAATGGTGCCTTTATCCGTCTGTCTTCTCTGTGAGACCAGTCAGCCTAAAGAATAGGGTATGTGTAGACAACTACTGAATCTCCATCAGTTGTTTCAGAGCAAAAGTGCTAGCAATCCTGGAAGATGTCAGGCCATCTAGGCCTGTGTTAAGATGTGATGTGTGAGCACTGTCACTCTTTTTTTTGCCATGTGGGTGATTTTATCCATGACATCTTGAGTCCTGTGGAGTTCCTGCTCTTTCTTTGGTTTTTGATTATTTTTTTTTTTATTTCTTTCCAGTTATTAACTGCTGCTACAAGTATATAAACTTGCTGTTTAGGCTGGCTAGGGTTTGTTGGGTTTTTTCCCCCCTTTGCTCATATACCACATATTAAGACCCATAAATAGAAACAATGGAGAAAAAAACTTCTTGATAATCTTTGAACATTAGTTCTGTCATATAAATGTGATGACAGATAAAAATCAAATGGCTACTTGTAATTAAATAAATAGCTGTAACTTTAAAGCAGCACCTATTTTTAGCCTTGCGTGTTCTGTTTGTGCCATTTTATGTGATTTTTGAGAAATCTTCTTTATTTTGTAGTCATCCCTGCAAAAAGTTGAGTTTTCTGTCTTTTTAGGGAGCACAAACCAAAAAACATCTGTTGTGCTGTGTAACGTGACTAGGATTGCGTGCAAGTCTAATGCTCCTCTGATCCCTATTTCCCTTTGTCATCTTCCACGAGCAGTCAGTCATCCTCCCACCAAGTCTGACTTGCTGGGATTTGTTATTAGATTTTCAGCCTTATCCATGTATGCAGTTTGTGCCACTTGTAATTAGGATAGTTTGGTTTTGCTTTTGCCCCCTGAAGGAATTAATAAAGGGTTATTCACACACCAGCTTCGGTTATGTCAGCTCAGCTAGCACGGCTTTTGTCTGTAGAAAAGGCCTTCCTCTTTTAAACCGTTCATACAGCAGGATTCTTGTTGATGAAGCAGGCAGTGAATTGAAGTGAAAGGATAGGCTGATGTGTGAGAGCTCCCCAGTGCATTGCTGCTTCTACCAGTTACAAGAATGTCTGTATTTTTAAATGTTTTAGGAAGTGACTTACAAACTCAAGATGGACAGAAAATCGGTAAAACATGTTTGTTGATTCGAGGGGGGATTGTTTCTCTAAATATTTTTTTTTAAATAATTTTTTTGAGTGATGCTGGCAGTTTGAATGCAATGTTTTCCAAACGGAAAACAACTTCAGTAGCTGGGTAGTGCATTTTAGTATAGGTCTTCAAGCAGTTCACAGGGTAATATTTTTATCAGAGGGGGAACTTGGATGTGAACAGATTTGTGACTCTTAGCTAGGAAATACCTCAAGTAATGATGGTGGTTGTCAATGTGAGAGGGCAGAAAATCTCTGTGGCTCTAAATTCTTCAGCTTACCCATCTGTTCCTCTTAAGGACAGAATTAAACAGGGGAAATGCTAAAACCTTTTAAGCAGTCTTAAGCTGAGGTTCTGCTGGTTTGCTAAGCTCATCAGTGGTTTACTGCTGCCAGAAGAAGGAGGTCTCACTCCTTCCTCTTTACCCCTCTTTAGCCCTTTACAGAAGCGTTATTCCCTTTCTATAGAGCATTTGAATTAAGTAACGCACTGAAAAACTCTGTCTACCCAAAACATGAAGCGTTCTCTGTTGGATTGCTGGAATTGGCCGTGAAAGGGTTTGACAAGCCCTCACGCTGAACCAAGGTGACTGCCAGGAGCAGGGAAGACATGGGAAGATCTAATCCTTTTGGCAATTATGAGCTGTTAGTTCACCTTAGTTCTTGTAGAACTATGCTGAACTCCTTCGGGCCACTTCTCTACCAATCTTGTTCTTTTTATCCCTAAATATTACCAAGCTGTCACTTAATGGAGGATTGACTGTCAGGAGGAGCATTTGTGGTTGGGATCTCCTGGTAGGTCTAAATATGGGGGAAATATTTTTGGGGGTAAGGAGCAAGAGCCAGTTTTTTCTGAAATAGATATGCTGTAAGCTTTCAGCCCTGCAAGGCTGGACTCTGTGAGAACAGTCTGTAGTGAAGCATTCGCCTCAAAGTACCACTAAAGGGAAAAAACCACCAGTATCTTCAAAAAAATATTAAGTGTTAAATGGAGTTCTGCTACAATCTCATCAAGGAAGATGCTGCTCTTTAGCAGTGAGCTGTATTTGTTTGCCCGGTAGCTTTATGCCCTTGTAAGGCTGGTACTTGAACTAGACTTTTTGTTTCCCACAGCAGACCTTTCTGTGGTTTGTGGTTTTTTTTGGGCAGCTCTATCTCAAGAAAAAGAAATTTTTTGCAGTTTTGTTCTGCAGAAGGAAAAGCTGCCACCATACTAGTGGGGTAGATGGAGACACACATTGCAAATATTCTCTGAAGAGAGTGATTACACTGAAGGCTGCATCCGGATTTGGTAATGTTTCCGGCACTGTGAGGCTGAAGTAGATTTCCCTGGTCTATTTGTCCCAATGCCATAGCTAGCTGCTGTCTCATTTATGCTGATAAAACTACTGGTGAAGCCACCTGTAAATCTGTTTATTGACATGATCTGTCTGAAAAAACCCAACTCCCAAACAAAACCCCAAAACAAACCAAAAACCCCACCCACACACCAAAACCCAAACCCACATTAGGGAGTTGTTTTTCGTCTGTGGTGTTTTAGCAGCCTGATTTGTGGTGTGGCTGTACATACTCTGTTGGCAGTACCAAGGCGAAAATGGGCAAGTGTCAGCTTTACCACCAAAGTCAGAAATGTGTAACTAAAATCTCTGGATGTGGTTCTCCCATTGCTTGAAAACAGAAATGAAATATATCTTTTATGGCCTTTGATCCATGGCCTCTCCTTATGGCCTTGTATCTATGTGGACATGGGGTTGCTGGCACAAAGGAGGAGAGAGCAGGATAGGCCCTTTTGGCAGTGATGTACCCAGAGTGCTTTCCTGGAGAATGCTTTTCCAAAATATCTGTAGCTGTAGAAAAGCAGGTAAACATGCTTAATTTATACCTGTTGATGGCAGCTGTTGATCTGGTAATCCCCTGAGCCTGGCAACACACACAGTGAGGTAAAGAACATAGCAAAGATGTTAGTGCTTCAGGAGAGAATAGTTAATTTGAAATACAAATTACTTTGAATTCATTCTTGGTAGGTTTTTTAACTGTTAAGATTTAGCCAGGTGAGTCCTTGAGGAAAAATTTCCATTTGTAAATGACTGTACTAGATCAATGTCATTAGCAGAAGATTTCTCAATACTGACAATGTAATTGGGAATCAACTGGGAAATTCACCACCTCTGTGAAATGCATCTTCTTCCTGATTGTAGTTCCTTAAGAGAGCTGGGAGACTCAGAAATCAAAGATTTATCCTGTTTCTTCCTTACATCTGTGACTAAGGCTTCACCAATGGCTTGGGTCTTTCTGTACGTACTAGAGGTAATAGTTAAGGATAAGCCACTCTCACTAAGCTTTGCTACAGCTGTGTGAAATGAAATATGGTGTGCAAGGAGGGCAGTGCTTGGGTTTAGGGTCTGAATAGAACAGGAGACAGGTGGCTATTACTGATCTATGTTCTGATATGTTTTCTGAGCTTTTCATTTAATCAGTAACTCATTTTTTTATTATTTGTGGCAGGAAGGTAAAAGGAGGCAACATAGATGTTCATCCATCTGAGAAAGCCCTCATTGTCCACTATGAAGTGGAAGCAACGATTCTGGGAGAGCTGGGAGACCCCATGCTGGGGGAGCGCAAGGAGTGTCAGAAAATGTAAGGTCATTTTAGCATGTTCTGATAGGGGTTTTTTTCTGTTTTTTGTAGAGTCATAAATTCAATAACTCAAAGCATCAACAGCCTGTAAGAAATAATATGTTCTAATCTTTATAAAACTCAGTGCTAGATTAGCAGAGGGTTTAGAAGCCAGGAAACAATGTGTGCCTAGGAAAGTTAACAACTAAAACACATGTTGTAAACTTTTTCATCTGTGTACTTTAAGGTGTTTTGTAAAGAAAAGTGATTACTCCCATTTTATGTGGTGAGAACTTGAAGTAGAGAGAAGTGATTGGTTCCTACTCAAATGATGGTTAATGTTGGAGCAAGCAATACTATTGAACCTTCTGACAGCCTTATGCTTTAGCTGTTGGCTCTCCTGTTGTTTTGATCTGTCACCCCTGCTAGTGATTTCACTATAATACCTGTGTTTTAGTTTTGCCTAGTATTTCTCTTTTAAGAGCATTAAAATATTCCCCATTGGAAAAGCCCACAGAATTATCATAAATTTAGTTTCCAAGCTGCAAGTTTGGACATTTCCTGGGTTTTGTCTCTATACTGAATTCTTCTTGAAAATTTGAGCTGAAGTAGCTACCTGTCTGAATGCAATGTAAGAAGAATAATTGAGGGGGGGGTGAAGAGAATCCTTAAATTGTCTTAAATATCAGATATCAGAAATGTTCATCTTTTTTCAGATGAATCAACATAACTTGCATCTGCAATATGGTGGAATTCCTTTGATCCATCCTATTGTTAGTGCCCACAGAGATTTCTTACTGCTCATTGCTTGTGGACCTGACTGCAGGTCTGACAGATCTATGGGAGACTGCTGACACTGCATCTGCAGGCACCACAACGGAACCTTCCTGTGTAGTCAACACCCATAGCCATTTCTCATTTTGGTTTTTTTGTGTATGCAGTACTACTTTGCAGTCCTGTGTGCTTTTTTTGGGGGTGTATTGCAAATAAATTACTGGCTGCTGTGTCTTACAGCAGTTACAAGGGATCTGTTTGTACAGCTGCATTTAGTGTTGCTGCTTGTCAGCTGATGGACGGTTATGCTCTGTCAAATCTGTTTGACAGTTACTTGCCATTTGGAGTTGTAGAGAGCCACTGCTTTCGCATTTCCTTTGTAAGCCATAGGATGGACTTTGGGGGTATCGGGATCACATTTCTGCTTCAAGAAAT
This sequence comes from Falco rusticolus, assembly GCF_015220075.1. Taxonomy (NCBI): domain Eukaryota; kingdom Metazoa; phylum Chordata; class Aves; order Falconiformes; family Falconidae; genus Falco; species Falco rusticolus. The sequence goes on from NC_051197.1 coordinate 27,298,127, forward strand.
TAATGACTGTGTAAACATAAATCGAAGGACTGAAGATATACAAATTTAACAACTGAGAAGAGACCTATCTGTGTTGCAGCATTCGGCTGAAGAGTCTTAATGCAAATACAGACATTGCTTCCCTGGCTCGAAAGGTGGTTGAAGAATGCAAGCTCATTCACCCCTCCAAACTTGCAGAGGTAGAACAGCTGTTGTACTATCTGCAGAATCGCAGAGATGCCTCGGTGGGAAAAGGTAAATAATACAGGAACAAAGTAGCTTGGGACGGCTGCTTCAGCATCGAATAACTACTGTGTGAGGTTTTTCTAGCTGAGATCCGAACCTGCTTGATGTATGACTTCTCCAGGGGTAATGAGAGTGGGGAAGATGTATAGTTAAATCACACTTGGAAAACTGGAGGGCGGGACTTATCTTTCTAACAACCAAAGTGTATATTTTTGTTAGTTAAACTTAGTATGGATGCTTCTTACTGGCTGCCCTGTGCTATAGCAGGACTTGAGAGGTAGAGATTCCACTGTTTGGTGCGGCCTCTTCATGTTGCATCTGCACTTGCCCGTGACATTAAGGGATTGTACTAGTATCTCCCTAGAAAGATCTGTCATCACCTGTTGCAAGGGTAGTGTTGCTAGGCTGAATTTGCGCTGTCTGTAAAACTGGAGTGAGGAGTTTCGGAGTGTAACAGACTTGGGTACAGTGTAGCAGACTGCCTGGGGTAGTTCTCTCATCTTCTTAAGTTCCTGGCATCCTGGTGGTCCTATTTATGTCTTAAGTTTGTCTTAAACTTTCTGCTCAGGGGACAGTTTCATATTTAACACCTGACCCTGCATTACTTTGTGGTTAGCAAGGCTCCTTGCAATCATAAAACGGTAAATTTTGTTCTCAATTGGATTCTTACCTTAATGGGATGAGTTTAAAACTAAGATTAATGTTATTTACATGCCCTAATTGTAACTGCTTTGGATGTTTACCCTCTTTTATTCTGTATATATGTCTTGGTGTATCACAGGGCTGCTTTGCCACAGTGTACAGGCAGAATCAAAGCTGCTAAGGTATGTCACTGTGGAAGTGAGTTTTGTCACTTGGCTTGCACTAAGGTGTGTTACCCTCTGTCTCCCCAGCTGACTGGGCTGTAGCTGATTGTTTATACTGAATAGCTGAAAGGGATCTGAGGGTTTATTTTGCTCCCTGTGGGCTGTTCCGCTTCAGGAACCTGACATACCTTAGCTGTGTTAGTTTGGCTGGTCAGCTGAACACAAAAGGACTTTGACCTTGATTTAACCAGTATGTTTACTATGAGAATACTGGGTATTTTTTTCATCTGTGAATATGTGTGACTTAACTGCAACCATGTCTTTTTCTTTACAGAAAAAAAAGAGAAATCTAGTAAGCCAAAAGATCCACCCCCATTTGAAGGAATGGAGGTAAATATTGGTGTTAGAAAAGAAATGTAAACCCCATTTACTTAAGTGGTTATATAAGGGAGGGGGGGGAGAGGAAATGCTGAATTCTCAGGTTTTTTTGCTGCTTGTTTTTTAAACAAAGAACTTGGTTTGGAAATACTGCACAATGGAATAAAAATTATCTCCATAAAGGGTAAAATATTTGACTTGCATACTTCCGCCCCCCCCCCCCCCCCCCCCCCTCCAGCTATAACACGCAGCAGGACAGCAAGTGAGGTCTGGAACATCGGACAGGACACAGGGAGTTGTGTCTGAGCATCCTTTGTTTTTTGTAATTAAATCTTCTCAGATTTCCTGGTGTTCATTGGCAGTGATTCTGGATATGTTGAATTTTTTTCCTTGTATTTTATTTTTTCCTAAGATCTTAACTCAAAGGTGTGCACTCTTTTGTCTTGTGATTGAATAATGTTGTGATTGATTGCGTTGAATTGACATCTGTCCTTCTCTGTGAAACCCTTGTTTACGACTACTCTCAGATTGACGAAGTTGCCAACATCAATGACATGGATGAGTACATTGAGTTACTGTATGAGGACATCCCTGACAAGGTGCGTGGCTCTGCCCTCATCCTGCAGCTGGCTAGGAATCCTGATAATTTGGAAGAACTGCTTATCAATGGTAATTTTAAAAACAAATGGTAACTTCTCTTAATTTGGGATTTTCTCTAACTTGCTAGGCTGTGCTTCTCAGTATGTAATAAGCTGGCTGTCAAAGCCCAGTTGGATCTGTCTACAAATGGATGCCATTTAGATTGTTCTTAGGTGGGCCTAAGAGAAATTGTCCTGCCCTCAACAGGCTTCATCTGTTTTTTCTGAACCTAGTTACTTTGATGCTAAATTAACTTCATTTGGCATTGCTGCTGGAACAAGAGAATGTAGTGTTATATCCTGAAGATCAGGAAGCTTGCTTTGAAACTGGGGTTTGCAGGCTGACATAAGTTTAGGTGTCTAGTTTCCAAGAGAATTAATAAATTGTATATGGGTGTATCACCCAAGTATTTCACTAGCACACCATACTCTTTTTGCTTATGGATCCATTTTAAAATCTTACTGGAATGCATGATAGCACATTCACATTGCTGTCATTTTGTGTCTGCATACGTATGTGCTGTCCCATGTGCATTTTGAGAGCTACATCAGTGTGGAATAGTGTGTGTTGGTAAATACATATGTGTACATGTATATGCATTATTATTTCCCATTGTCCCTTTCTTCTGAGGCAAAAAAGGACCTTACACTCTGTAAAGGTGTCAGACAAACAAAAGATAAGGGCAATCTAAACCAGACTTCTGAAATGATGGTAGGTTAGTGCCTTAATTCAGTTAATTTTTTAACTTGTTCCCTTTGTCTCCTTTACTGAGCTCTTGTACTCCCACATTCCTCAAGTAAATGGTTACTCCAGTATGTACTCAACCCATCCTGTGATGTCAGTAAGCAAGATTATTGTAAGAATTGGAAATGAAGGGGAATAGTAAGCCATCAAATAATGGCGTGTCCCCATGAGTTGTTGTGAATATTCCAGTGCTTGAAATTGCCAGCTGCTGCTTTTCTCATTCTGATCGTGTAACATGGTGTACATGAAGAGGGACTAGATAGGGGAAAGTGAACAGAAAAGATAAGTGATTCAGAGAGGAAAAGTAACCTGAAGCATGACAAGAGGAAATATAAATAAAATCATTAAATAATACAGTTGCTATGGGGAGGGAAATAAATAGAAGTGCATGAAAAACGATAGTTGTCAAGGTAGAATTTTAAGGGGATTTGGAAGTAAAAGTAATGGTTTTAGGTAGGGGTAGTAGTGTAGTAGGCAGCCACAGTGTAGTATGCAACATGCAGCTGGCAGAGACCACAAGATCTTCAGTTTAGTAGTAGTTTTAAGTTGACCTTGGTGTTAGGTTGCAGTTCCCTTGCATGTCACCTCTTATGGTTTGCAAGTGGATGACCACCCAGGGTACTCTATTTTAGTAACATCTCCAAACAGAACTTGTGAGCAGTGTTACCTGTTAAAATGAGGTACCTCTGAAAATCTTCCATTGGAAAACTTGATATATGTGGAATAAGGTGTATTCAAATTCTAAGTCTCACAATACAAAAACAGGGAAGTGAAATGCTGATGCTTATCTAAATGTTGTTTCACTTCAGAAACTGCCTTGGGTGCATTGGCTAGAGTGTTGAGGGAGGACTGGAAACAAAGCGTGGAACTTGCTACCAATATAATTTATATTTTCTTCTGCTTTTCAAGGTGAGTGCAGAGCCTCTGCGTATAGGAACATAAGAAACTTCTCTCTGCTTAGTGGCTTTTCATTTGCTTTCTGCATGGCAGTGTAAAACCTCGCTGAAACGGGCAAAAAATTTGTTGAGAGAGAAACATGCTTGTTACAAGTGACAAAATGGAGGCACAAAAAAGAACCCCGTGGTGAGGCAGTGTGTAGCAGAGCCAGAAAGAAACCAGTAAGGATTCTGACCCATAGCTTACAGGCTGAGCTGCCAGCTTTTAATTTCTTCAGCATTCCTACAAGGAAGAAACAGTATTAAAAACTGAAATGGGTGCTTGCTCTTATTTAGATATACCAGTGTTTCAGCATACCCTGCCTAGAAAAAATTCAAACAGAATTTGCATTGCAACTTGATTTTAGACCTCTATGATATTAACGGTGAGTGGACGGTCCTCTGAAACACTTATATTATGAAAAGTGGGGCTGATTGGATTTTCCTTTATGCATGAAAATTGGAATGTGCTTTTATTTTGACTTGGAACAGAAAACTGTTGCTTGTTTTTCCACAAGTTTGGAAAAAATATTCATGTTTTCAGGAATTGTTCTTGTTTTGTAATAATTTTCCAATAAAGAAGTGTTATAATGGGGCACAGAGTAAATACCTTTTTTTAATACAAGTGATGCAGAGTTGGGGCACTGCTACCATAGATGTCAAAACAGATTTGGGGTGGTTTGTATTTATTTTTTTTCTCACAGATGTGTTTTCTTCAATGTAGTTTTTCTCAATTTCATGGAATAATAACACACTACAAAATTGGAGCCTTGTGTATGAATATCATAGACCATGAACTGAAGAGACATGAGCTTTGGCAGGAAGAACTTGCTAAAAAGAAGAAAGCTGATATCCTTTTGATATGCTGGGGCAGCTTGATGGCTTCTGACTTGATAGCTGTTGTTGGCTTATATGAGATGAGCGTACAGCAACTAAGCTGTAGTTACTAAAACAACACAAGAAAAAAAAGTTTTATCAGCAGTATGTCTTAAGAATGTTTGTGCTGCCTATTAGGATGTAATACATCCAGGACTAGGCGAAGAAAAAAAATAATGCTGTATATTACAGATGTAGCAAGTTGTTGCTAAGGTAGTGTCTTTATAGTTGCTGTTCCATAGATCTCTTGCTTTTTACTAGTGAATGAATAACACCTTTGAGGACAATACACAGTCATCTAGGCTCTGTAACATTTATCTGAACTCCTTAACTTTTGTGATTTACTTGATGAAGATCCTGAAAATCAAACCTTGAAAAAGGACTATGAGAAAACGTACAAGAAATATCAAGGACTGGTTGTCAAGCAGGAACAGCTGCTCAGAGGTACCAAATCCAAACAGGAAATTATTTCCTTGTTAGTGAATGTGTATAGAGGGTTCTATCAGACGCTTTTCATAACCAGGATGTCTTAAACATACTAAATGCGTGGATGAATATGGAAGAGCATTGCCAAAGAATAGGGAAAAGATGAGTATTTAATCAGATTGATAGATCACTTTAAAAATCATTAGCATACTGTCAGACAGTCGTAGGGGAAAAATAGCAAAAGTGATCCACTTTTCTTTGCTCATGATATGTTGGTTTGGGCGGCGCTGAGTATTTGTGTACATTTGATTTTTTTTTTTTTAACTTGGCCTGTATCTGACTCACATTGAATAGCTTCTGCTTATTTAAGTTTTTGTACTAAAATAAGCTTAATGTTAGGTTGAAATTATCCGAGTGGCATAGCTTTTCAATAGTTCCCATTGGAATATAAACAGATTCTAGTGAACATGATTTTATATTACTTTCAAAGCCACTATTAGAATTAATCATTTAAATGCTTTCTAAATGAGAATAAAAAGCATTCATGGTCAGTTTCCTTCGAAAGGCACTGGGCAGGGAGCTGAATACTTTTGAAAGTCTTAAGCACTTAATGTGTATATAGAGGCTTGTTAGTTCTGTTGTCTTTGATCTGTTGTTGTAATTTGTCTTTGACTTTGTTAGTTGCACTTTACCTGCTCCTAAATCTTGCTGAGGATACTCGCACTGAGCTGAAGATGAGAAACAAGAACATTGTCCATATGTTAGTGAAAGCACTGGACCGTGATAATTTTGAGCTGCTTATCCTGGTTGTATCTTTCTTGAAGAAACTCAGCATTTTTATGGAGAACAAAAATGATATGGTAAGGCTCATAGCACTCTACTGCAATATCAGAAAGGTATGGACTCTGAAAACTGTGCGGTTGGAGGGAAGCGGGAGACATCTCTGTCCCCATGCTAAATATCTGTAGCACAGATTATCCTACTTTGTTACTAGTAAAATGAGTAAAAGAAAAGAAGTACAACATCCAGTGTAACATACTGCAATAATTTTTGAAGAACTGTCATGCCATACAGTGAAGCTACCTCAAAATACGATATAGGAAATTCCAAATTTTGAAGCCAGCGCCCCAAAGTCTTGTCATAGCCCCACTGCTGGAGATGCCCATGACCCTGCCCTCAAACTAGACTCTTTTGACAACATACTGCCTCTGCCCTGTATTGTCTGGGAGGGAGAGGCAGTTATCCTTTTGCAGTTTGCTAGATTATTTTTCATATTTCATAGGTCAGCTTGGTCTTCAAAGGCACCTCACAACTGTTCCTTCGTGCTGCCAGTGGCTCGTAAGAACTGGAGGCAGTGTTGCTCATCATAAACTTTTTTTAGATGAAGTCTCAAACTTCTGAAATTGTAGCTATTTTTTCTCTTTAGCCTCTAGCCCAGTATCTTCTTTACTGATTTCTTGATGGCTTTTAGTAGATACATGTTTTCATTTCTGTGCCTTTATGCCAGTTTGATAAATGAAAATAATTTTTTTTTTATCAAAGAGGTAATCGGAGATTAATGTTACACTTAGATTGTGAGATGAAAATATCTGTGTAAATGCAATAGGAAATTAATTGTATCTTTGTTACTGGAACTGTCATTTGAATGTCTATGCACTAAACACTGCAGGCAAGAGGTATCTTCCCTTATTTATATATGGGTATCCGATTTCTTAACAAAAGTCAGACACCAAGCATGCATTTTTGGGGGGGAATGTAGACTGTTTATTAGATGATTGGGCATTGGTTTAGTTTATACTTGTGTAATGCCCTGAAGGACTTTAGGAAAACAAGAATTAGCTCTCCAGCCCACTGATTTGCTGGCACACTTTTGCATTCCACTTGATTTAGTAGAAAGACAAATGAAACAAAATTGTTAGATTTATTTTATTGCAGTGTTTTAACAGTTTTGAAAAGACTTTTGAAAAGGTTTGTATGCTTCAGGTCAGCTGTCTGTTTGAGCATTTCTTACTGACAATAGACACAATACGTTTTTCTCCACAGAACCTACCAATGGAGAAGGTGTTCTAATATTTATATTAAGCAATAACACAAAAATGTCAAAGGCAAAATGAAGCAAGATTAGTTGTGCAACATCCGATTTCAAGTAAAACTGAATAATCTATGTATATTTATAGCACATTCTTTCCTTTGGTATTCAAGTGCCGTATTAAATTCAAAACAGTGAAGTAGGAATTCGTGCTATCTGATTATTTTTGATCAAAGGTATCCAGTCAGTTGTTTGATGCCGTGTGGGGAGAGCTGTAGTTTCTTTTCTTAGTATTCATTCTGTTGTGTGTATAACTGGAAGGCTAGTTACATACATGCAAAAGTTTGATGAATGCAAAGTAATTTTATGTGCTCCTTCTGGCCAAAGAAGGTTCTGGGAAACAGAAAATGAATGCATTTAAAAGGTTATGTCAAATAAAAGCAGAAAAATGTTGCTTAATGCTTAAAAGATGATAAAAAACTTTCTGAAGTCTTGCCAGTCAATGCTCAAATGTCTTTTCTGGCTGGTAAAGGGAACACGATCTCAGGAACTGATACCACTTCTCAGTTCCTGGATTCCACTTCTTAATTTGAAAGTGATACATGTTTCAGGATTATTTTCATGCTTTTATTAAATTAATGTACAGGATGGTATGCCTCTTCTGAGAGCACATGCAAAGTTCTGTCTAGGGGTTCATTTGAAATTCATAATGAGAGGTCTCAAATTCTTTCTGGATGCCAATTTTCTGCCTTTCTTGGTTGGGTATCTCTTCGGCTGTAATGTTAGTTGCTCCAGGGCTGCTTGTGTTTGAGTTTAAATGAGTTCTCAGCCCTCCCAAAATTTTGTCTTGCAAGTGATGTCTCGACCAGATTCTTGCAGTATTCCAACTGTGAGGAATATTTCTAAGATATCTGAACTCTTTGGATTCAAAAAAGGTTTTGAACCGATCTAGAAGACTTCAACCACAAAGACATAACCAAAGTTGCTTCAGATGAAAACGTGTTGACAGTCACTATTGTGGGTACAAATTGGATATGTATTTGCATACACATGGGTGTGAACATATAACACAGAGAGGGCTTTTACATTGAAGAGAAACCTACGTTTGGATGGCTTACAGATTTTTGTTTTTATTGATATGCAGGTTGAAATGGATATTGTTGAAAAACTTGTGAAAATGGTACCCTGTGAACATGAAGACCTGCTGAACATCACTCTTCGACTCTTATTAAATCTCTCCTTTGACACAGGCCTAAGAAATAAAATGGTACAAGTCGGTCTGCTTCCCAAACTCACTGCACTTCTAGGTATGTTTTCTTTTGTTCTAATATAGATGTTTCAGCAGGGATAGTGAAACTGTGTGCGTCATGATAGAGTGTGCGTAGAAGTTGCTACATCACTTTTCTCTTTGCTAAAGAACTTTCTCACTACTAACTTTTTATCATTCAAACCATCTTTTCAGATGCAGGTTTAAGTGGAAATTTAATTACATGGTTCCCAGCAGATTTATTGTTGGGTTCTGTTAAACTGTTGAATGAGTCTTCTGGTCTTTAAAAATAACTCTGATAGCTACCTGAAAACCATGTGAACTGACACGTGGGTGATGCTGGTAGTACTGGGGGAGCACCCAGGAAAAACAGCCAGCAACTTCACAGAGCTTTGCTGATGGGATACCAACTACCTTTTTAAAAAATTAAAAAAATATTGTGAAGCTTGATATATTTGCTGTCTCTTGTTACCTTAATGGTCCAGATAGATTAAAAATTTCCCAGCTTTGTCAGCTTCAACTCTAGGCAGTACTACTTTTTAGACATTCAGCTTGACAGTCTGTAAGTCGCGTAAAATCATGCGAGTACTTCAGATACAAGTGAAACTTCTTGTTGGCTGTGAGGGACAGCCATGGAGAACATAATGAGTTTGGGAAAAGCAGAGGATTGTCTAATTTGATCATTGTTATAAGCTAGAGTTCTCAGGAGGGATATTTTATTGCTCCTTGTGTGCTTTTTGGCTGATGCTATCTAGAGGCCACTCCAGTAGATACACTAAAAGTTTAGCAGGATTTGGCCATCAGAATTGTTGAGCGCTCATTTTGAAGTGGGAGTTTGAGGATCTTGTGTGAAACACTGGTGCAAGATGTCATTAAAGCTTTCTGAGATATGTTGGGTTTGGGATGTGCCTAAGTCCAGTGCAGCCAGTGTATGCAGATGTGGTTGGAACAAGTGAAATGCAATGGTGAGTCTGTGAGCTTTCTCCTCTAGCTTTGTATAGTCTCATAGGGTTGTTCGCCTTCTCAGTTTTATATTCAGCCTCAACATGACCTTATTGCTGTTTACTATACAAGTTAATACCATGAAAACTTACACTGGTTTGGAAGCCTTAATCCTGTTGCTGATTAATATAACAGCTACCTGATATATCCTGAAATGCCTCAGACTTTTTTTTTTTTTTTATGCTTTCTGCCCCACATCCATGTTTGCACTTGATGTCCTCCTCTGGGCTGAGCTAGGAGGGAGAAGAAAAATGGCATTTGGAATCTCTCTCTTCATTATACTTTTTTTTTTTTTTTCTTCCCCTCACGACAATGTTATTTGGCAGTAAACTGAGAAGTGGAGCTGGTCAGGAAATAATATTTTCTTCTTGTTTGAGAGAGGAGCTAGGTAGTCTGGTTCAGCTTGCATTGTAAGCTTTTTGAAGCAGGAACTTGTTTCTTTCGTTCTAGCACTGTGGTTGAAGGCTAGGGCCTCTGGGTGCTTGTCACGCCAAGCAATGGCACAATACAAATTACTGAGAGAAGTCCCTGCTTCCAGTTGTTCTCCATTTAATATTAGTCAGACTAAACTCACCAGTTAAAAATCTGCTTTCCAGTGTCCAATTCTAACGTGGAGAGGACAATTTCTCTTCAAACACCATTCTCTTGGACTTGTAAGTAGGCTTGTGCAGAAGGCTGTTTAGCTCAGAAGAACCGGCTGCTAAAATTGCAGTCTGTTCCTGAAGTGGCTGTTAGGGTAATCTACGGCAAGTTCTGCTAGTACTTCTGCTAGTACTTCCAGAAGCTTCACTGTCCATGTGGGTCCATGGATGATTCTTCTTTCCTTGCTTGACTTGGAAGTCAGATCCTTTTTTTTTTTTTTTTTGGCATGGAGGCATGTGCTGTTTGCCCTAGCTCCTCCCTGTAGAAATTCTTGATACTTGTTTTACAGTGTGCTGGTTAGAAAATGTACGTAGAAATACTGTGTATTACTTGTTTCTTAAGCCAGCTCTGTGATTTGTGAAACTTTTTTTCTTCATATGGTTATTCAGATAATTCTCAAATACATCACTTTGTGTATCCTGTCTCAGGGAAGCCTGCAACCTTGATAATAAAATAATCGTGTGCCAGATGCCCCTTTTATATGGGTTACTTGGGTATTAAACACACATTATTCAAGTCAGTACCCTTCGGCTTACATTTGCAGGTCACCTTAAAGTGCTAACACACCTCAACAGCTGTTGACAAGTTACCATACAGCTCCTAATGCCAAGAGGTCAAGTTTGTTGACTCAGCCTACTGAAATTTAACATTTGTGCATGCTGTGTGTTTGAGTCTTTAGCATTGGGTTTGAGATGAGTGTAGTAGGTGTTTAAAGGGAGAGTTGAGATTGCAAAGAATTAAAGGACAGGATTTGTCAGACAGCGGTTTAGGGCTGAGCAGTGAGGTGGTTGCAGTCTGCAGTTCTGGAAGATATGCTGTTTTTCCAAGGGACATTTAGTGGCTTGGGTGCAGGAAGGCTCTAAATGTAGGTGGAGGCTGGAAGCAGAGGAGTTGGACCAGCTTCAACTGAGCTATTGGGAACGGACTCAGTATGGCATGGATATGTTGGAGAAGGACCATCTTCTTTCTTTTACTCCAGAGTGTTGAGGCTGTTGTTGAAAGCATGGGCATGAGAAATTCTGCTTAGTCTTGGTTTCCTTTTTAATAGTGCCAATGCCTGCTTCCCCATGTAGCTTTGCCAGTCAACACCACTTGCTAGTTTTTGCGGCTTCTCTTCACAAGTCTGAAGTATTGTATATAAGACTCCTCTTGCGCTCTCTGGGCACCCAAGTTAATCAACTACAGCTGGCCTTTGTTGTGTTCTGGATCTCAAAGAACTGGGTGCAGTTGAGGGAAATTTGGCTTCAGACTTGAGATCAGAAGCTGGAACAAAGCTGTGGAGGCCTATGAGCTGTGGCCTGCTGTATTTATGTTTCTCCATACGCATGCTGCTTAGAGGGTATGAGAAGAGATTTTGTTTTGTGCGCCTTCAGTTCTTTAAGAAAACCCTTGTAATTGTTGAGTCACCAGGGCTTTGTGGAGAACTTTTTTTTTGGTGCTGGTGGCTTTGCTTTAATACTTAGAAATTGTATTTGGACTGATCTTTCTTTTTTATACATTCTCTCTGTGAATGCTTTATGTGTCAGTGAAGTATGGCTTCAGTGGACTAAGGTGAGAATTCATGTGAATTCACCAAGTGGTTTAAGCTAGACATTTGCCTGAAATGTGGAAAACACAGATTCAGTGCCTTCTAATCATCACCTCAGAAGTAGAGACCAAAGCAGCACGCTATAGACTCTTCTGTGGAGGCTTGCTTCACTCTTGCAGTGCTCTCATTTGCTTTACATCATATATTTAAGTGAAGTGGAGTGGAGGAATGTTTTGCTCTGAATACAGACAGTACTGTGGTGGTTAGCATATTAGCTCGTGGAAAAGTATTCTCACTGAAAGGGAGAAAAGTAGAGCTTAACTTCAAGAATAAACACATTCACATCCTTTATCCCTAGGAATGCTTATCCACTGGACAGAAGGGAAACGTTACCCTTTTTCATAATTCTTCCCCTGGATGTGTGATTGGTTCCTAAAGTAAATGCCCTGGCAACAAACGGAAGAAAACATTGTCTATAAGGAAGAATGAAAAAAACTCACTCCTTGTTTGGACCAAATCCACTTTGTTTTTCAGTTAACTGGCCAAACCAAATTCAAAATTTTTAGTACAGCTCTCTTAAATACACGCACAGCTTGTGATTCATATTATTCTAATAAGGGTGCTATTTTGTGCTGGTTCTGAGTGGTTTCTTAGCCTTTGTGAAGCGAGACAAATAGTTCTCCATTCTCCATGAGAACAGCAGGAAGTTTGTACAGCAGAACCAGCTGAGTGCTGCTGTGTGTGTTATGGCAGGCTGCAGACTTCTTGGTGGACCTTTTTTCAGAAGGAGCTCCTGGCAGTATGCAGGTGTGGCAGGCAGTACTTCAGTTCCTGGGTCCACCTTTGAGTTAGTTATTCCTCTCACAAGGTTATGAATGATAGGGAATGGTGCAAAAGCTGTTGCAGTGGGAACTGTGTTGCAGCTCAAAGGGTAAAAGGAGTCTGTCTGGCTGCATGCAGGGAGCAAACTTTTTTTTTCTATGATGTGTGCATTCATCCCTTTGAGCTGCTGGATTGTTCTTAGGTGTACTGAATGCATATTGTCTTGAAATGCCATTTTCTTTTCATGCACTTCCCAGAGCAAGCCATGCTTAAAGAATGTAAACCTGTTACGCTCGCAAGTCAGACTGAAGTGTGTCTCCTTGGTTGCTTGAAGTTGCTAGCTGCTCTTGAAAATCGAGGGCTGACTGAACACGGGTATTGGTGAGCTGAAAAGTGGGCAGGTCACAAACCAGTACCAATTGCAAATTGGGCCCAAATGGGACATGGAGTGCAGAAGGATTGTGCATGTGGCTGTGAAAGTGTTGCACAGTGCCAAGGTGTTCAACCTCAAAAAGATTTTGGGTGGTGGTAAATATCTTGGGTTACGTTTTCCAATACATATTAGTGACTGAAAGAGAATTGGCTTTGTGGATTTGTATTCAGGCAAGTAAATGAGTGTGTGTTATACCGCATGCTGAGATACAATGCGATCAGTCCCAAGTTGCAGTGGTACAGTTTTGGCAGTCACAGTACTTATTGAGCCTATATGCCTTATTGATATGAGTATCCTGGCCTGATGTTCTCAATTTCTCAGTGTTCCAAGACTAAATGTCAGTACACTGAGAAGTAGTAGGCACCTGATCTTATGCAAAAGTCTAAGGGCTGTGCCATAGTTTGCAAATTCCAAACTCCGAGTTCTTTATTTAAGCTGGAGATAGAGCAGAGGGCGACTTTGACAGTCTGATTTGGTCCTCGCTGGAGAGTCCATCTTCACTAGGTTCATTGATAGAATTTTAGAGAGTTTTATTATGTAAAATCTTTTCTGGAAACTGCTGAAATTCCTCTGAAATTTTTCCGTTCTTTACAAGCTAGGTTTAATGAGCAATCAAAGAATTGCCAAACAGTTGTATGCTGGGTTTCTTTAACAATCGAGTCTTGATACGGTATGCAGCCAAGCTGGATTATGTGTTGACTGCTGTTTAAAAACCCAAGAAGTACTTTGCTCTCTAATTAACGGAGTGCTGTGGGTTTTTAATGTTCTATTCCTTTTATGAAAGTTTCTTTTAAGAAGGCTTAAAGTAGATGTGTTCTCTTTATGAGTTCGCTTGGCCTTTTTGTAATGAACTTATTATGGAGCTTCACACATCTGTTGAAAAATGGAGCTTCTTATAGGCTACTGCAGTGTTTTTTCTGACTTTAATAGGCCTCGTTTATCCTATAAAGCAACATACATTTTCTTACCTGATCAAGTGAGCAAACAATAGGGGTCAGATGTGGCAGAGACCCTAACAAAAAGCACATGTCCAGCCATCAGGGTGAGGTAAAGTCATATCGGGATTGCTTGAAGTTATTAATGGCAGTAAAATTTATGCTTCCTCCTGTTTTCCCAATTAAATTGAGAAACCTTTTTTTCCTAAGGTGGCTCTGCAGCAGCTGGTTCCAATACTTGTTGTGTGAATATTGCCTGGGGTGTCTCCATTCCTTTATAGTAGAGGCTGGCTGAAGCACATTAAGTAACAGTTCAACTACAGGGACCAGTCTGTTGGAAAGCAGTAATTATTAAGGGATTTATTTTAATGGTAGTTTTTTTATCATTTGTGGTGAGTATGGCCAAGGCTTAAAAAACCCCAACAACCCACAACAAACAAACAAATGAAAAACCCCTACCAAAAGAAATGCAAAACAAAACCATCTCTTAACATTGAATGTCTAAATCCTTGTTAGAAGTGCAAATAAACCTAGCATGTCTAACTCACCTGAGGAGAGTGTTGGGTGCACAATGTGTCTTAGAACCCAGCACCTTATTTAGATACCTTAATTATGGATTAGACAGCAGACTTTAGAGTAAAATGGATTTTTGAAGTTGAGAAATACAGAACTCCTAAGTATAGAGAGGTCAGTGTCGCTAATACTGTGTTTGAAGCAGAAACGGAATCCCACCTAACTTTAAGTTAAAAGCCTTCACCATATTCCTGCTTTGTGCTGTTGGCGAATTGTATTGAATTATCAGGAAAGTATAACTGAAATTCGTAACGTCATTTCTGTATAAGCTTGCAAGTTTTTGAAGTCTGTCTTCTAAGATTTTTCTGACTCCTCTAACACTGTCCAGGGTTGGAAATGGTGTTTTCCCATTTTGTAGCTGTTACAGGTGGATCCTTGCTAATCTGAACACTCAGCCTTTGACTGTTCAGGTGAGTGAAAGCTCATTGCTGTGGTGTGCTGCTCACAAGTGCACATGTGTATTTAGCTGTGTTAGTAGCGCTTTTTTTAATGAAGAGCATAACTCTGGTGTAACACAAGAAACTAACTTCATGAGTGTTGACTGAAAATAGTAATGCTTACGGCAGCAGCAAGGACGGGCGTGGAGAGATGGTAGTAATCTAAAGACAAGGGAGTGGAGTTGTTGGAAATTCACTGAAACAATGAATGGGAATGATACCCTGAGCCAGTATTTCTACTGTGAAGCTTACAATATGTGACTGCATAATTAATTGAATTATTCTAATTGTTTCTTTGCATATTGCAAGAGCAAATTAATACTTAACAGTAAAAAGTAAATCTAGTCTTCCGCATGAACTGTTGACATCTGAAAGCTTTACTGGGCATAATTTGAATGCCTAAAGCATGACAGAACAGAAACAACCAGCTCTAGTTCCTTGGAAAACCTCCATAAAGAAGGGGTGGGGCACTTCTGCTAGTCTTCCTAATCTATGGTAAAATCTTCAGGAAGCCTGCGTGAGGGCCGAGGTAGAAGAGAGAGGAGCACCTTTTCCAGAGCCTTTGTGAAGCCTGCAGGCAGAGGGATGGTCTCAAAGAATCATGTGGAACAATTTCGCAGATGTGGTAGTCCCATAGATCCTGAGGCTTTTACAAGTTTGGATGTAAGGGAGGAGGTTACAGTCCGCTTTCTCTTTTGGAAATGTGGAAACTTCTGAACTCAAAAGTTTCTGCTGTTTATCTAAGAGTTTCTCAGATGATCTTCTCCAGTGTAGGAGACCGACTGCACATTCCCCATGTCTGCGGTTGCTGAGGTGAGAATCCTTTGTCAGCTGATAGTTTTATCTTCAGACTCTTAGAGCTGACGGGGGAAGAGATGTGCTAACTTAAAGTGCCATAGTGACTATAGTGTTGGTAATTCTCTATACAATCCATTTCAGTTTCTTTGGTCTCTGACATACAAATGCTTTGCAGGATGAATTTTAATTTTACATATTTGAGTGGTCTCATTGTGTAAAGCACGACTTCCATTGTGAGGCAGGGGCCTTAAATGTTATTTTTATTCTTTTTGGAAAAGCTGTCAGATCTGTGAGAAACTTGTAGATCATCAGCAAATGGCCTTTGAAATGACAAAATTGTAGTGTTTTCACGATGAGAACAAAACAATTGAGTTGATTACCTTTTTTTCAAGACTTTGCCTGTAAGAGTATGCTGGTGCTTGCGCAGGAACAGTATCTGCTGAATAATGTGGAGCTTAACTCCTGTTATCTGGAAGACTCAAAAGCTCAACCAGTATTTAACTCCACTTTTTGGACTTGGTAGATTTGAACCTCAGCTTTATACTTCAGCAACTTTGAAACACGAGTAAAACCAGTTTCCATTTCAATGTGGTGGATCATGCCTTTCTCAGAGTGAAAGATAGAACCCTGCTTGTTTGTTGGTTTGGGGTTTTTTTAACACCTTTGAGGAGGAGCATTTTGAAATACAGCTGCACCATCTATTCAGAACTGAGGCTGCTCTGCTGTGGAGTTGTGCATCTGCAGAGCCAGGAGCATGGAAGACCTCCACCTATTTCCATTCCCACTGAATTCCAAACAAGAAAATTGGGAGAGTTTTTTTAGAGCAGAGAAGTCTGAGTATTTTCTAGTAATTGTAATCGGAGCAGTTCATGTAGTTTAATGAAATATAGTGCAGATGTGGCAAAAATTATGGATGCCCTATAAATTTCCATTTAACTGTACAGCATTTAATCTATGTAGCTTGGTGGAGACTTCTAAAGGAACAGCTTTGCATGGAATTTTTTCCACCTACTTTGGAAGTGTGTGTTTTCTTAGTTTGATTCAAACTAAGAACCACCTCTTAATTTCCAGTTTCTTTTAATAACGGTAGTTAATTCTTTTTCTGTTTCTTGCTTTCTTCCTTGGTCATAGCTTGACCCAAAATGTGTTTCTTTTGTGGAGAAAATAGAAGTAGTTTTATCTTCTTCCTTCAGAGTTAATCCTGTTGGCTCCTGTTTTCTCTCTGAACTTCTAATTGATTTATCTCTGGTTTGTGCAGTATATGGGTTATTACAACCAATCTGCTGCCAATTTCTGTGTGAATTCACATGAGTTCAAGTGTGATTGGTTGTAGGACATCCTAAATAACAAAAATGGTGGGTGGCTTTTTTTTTTCTGTAGGAAGATCAAACCTCAAAAGAAGGACATACCTAAATTTAGTAGTATGTTTCTACCCAGTGGCTATGCTTTGTTGTCTTTTATGAGTAGCAGTACTGCAGTGAGGTGTTTACTGTATATTTTTCAGTCAGTATTGCATAGAGTTCCAGGCAAAGAAGTTGAGCCTGGGGCTCCAGATGTGCAACTTCATTTTTGTCTATAGCTGTAACATTAAATAACCTAAATTAGTGATTTATTAATCCTTTCGATTCATCACTAATTCCTTCTTTGTTTCCTAAAAAAAATATAATTGTATCCATGTTTCAGATACGGCATGTACTAAACAACCCAAAAAAACCCCCACCACTCCAGCCATGGCAAAATCAGGGGTTTAAGTTAGGCTTATGGTATGAAGCCAGTTTCAAATAGCATAAAGGTGGCACAAGAGGGATTATTAGCATGTAATTAATATCATAATGTATTATTTACAATACCTAGTCTCCTTGAGTATGAGCAGATCTGAAAATTCTTTCAGGTTCTCTTGATAAAACAATCTGATATATCCAATATGATTTATATTTACAAATGTAAATCAAACCAATATGTGTCTGAACTGCACATGGAGTAATTTAGTCCAACTGTTTCAGAGCTGATTGCAAGGAATAATATGGGATAGAGGTAAGCAGAGATACTTTTGTATTAGTTTTTTTCCTAAGACTGCTGATGATACATGTGAATACATTCTTGATTTCAGGTATTTTCTGACAGCAGCGTGAGTGTGTATAGATCTGATAGTGAGTGTGTGACCTTCTTATTCATCTAGTTTTCTTACTTCCCTAATTCTGCAGGAGATTTGACTTGAGAGTATCAGAGTTTGAAACTGAAATAAAGATTCACTCTGCCATTTTAATGAGTATTTACCTTTGTGTTCTGGTTTTGATTTAGTGTAGTTACTGTTTTGCACGTGAGTTGGAATGGATATATTTCATATATATGAAGACATTGATGATTCCATTAGAAATGATGGCTACTTGAATTACTCGTAAGGCTACATTTGAATAATTTAGTCCATAATTTATATTTTCATTTTTACTTTAGCATTTGAAAGCTGAATGATGATGCTGCAATGCAGACTGGCATTTTAGTTTTACAGCTTTAGGGTTTGTCTTTTGTTATCATGGAGCTAATGGGGTTAGTGGGGGTTTTGTTTTTGTTTTGTTTTTTTTTTTTTTCATTTTAAGCTCACACACTCAACCAAAATGTAAGACCTGATCTTGTGATCAAGAAATTGTATTTTTTTTTCTTTAGCTTCTGCTACTAGTATCATTTAGATCTTTAACCTTAGTAAGAACTAAATGTGGAATTCAGGTTTTGGTCCACAGAACTGGCACATGGTTTCTTATTAATGTTCAAAGGCTAAAAATCTGAAGCCATTTTGAACTCAGAACCCATCATGTATTTATTTCCCTCTCTAATTTGCAGAAAACTAGTTGTGAAAACAGCCCGAGGGACCTGATATTTTTCCATCCCAGCTGCTCCAGCTGAACTACAGCTGCAAAAAAAATCTAAGTATTGTTTCTATAAACTGTTGAGTGTATTTTATAACACAATAATTCCCACAAAATCAGTAACTGCAGTTAATGACTGGTTTGTTAAGGCATTAACTGCACTCAGCTGGGAATGACCAATTTCTCTGGAATGGCTGTATAAGAACTAAGAATAATTCAGTAACACTTTCAAATAATTATTTGGTTAATTAATGGTAAATTCTTGTGGAAATCCTATCAAAGTACTCATGACCCCCACATTTAATATCCAATGAGTTCATTATGATTCATGTTTTAGTGCCATAAATACCAGAAGAATCCATAATGACTAGGCCATTATTTTCCAGGGCTGCCCTTACTGCTTTAGGCCATTTGGCTATTCCACCTTCAGTCATAAAAAGCTTGATGCTCAAAACTACCAGCATTTGTAGGCCACAACTTTCTGGCACACCACCAAAACTTTGGTGATTTTTATGAACACGTTTGCCAGAGATCTGGGGGTTTGGGTTTTTCTTCTTTCTCTTGCTTTTCTAGTTAGGGGAATGAATTGATGCCTACTGTACCAAGTCAAAAGGAAGTCTTCCTTGCAGTGTCTGCTTTTTTGTGTGTGGCCTTCAGTAGTGGTCAAAAATAGCAGAAAAGGTATCACTTCCATGCTTTGGAAAGCTGTTCTCAAGCCAGATACTAGGCAGGGTTTTGAATTTGTACAGCCAAGTCTTTAAACTGTGATAGACTTAGGGCTTTATTCATTAGCATTCAGATGAATATAAAATAATTTTTTTTTTTAAAAGTAGGCAGTAAGCTTGGTACTGGCATATTGAAGTAATAGTCGTTAGCTGGCAGTTCATATTTTTGGAAGTGAAGGCTCTATGTAAAAGGATGGCACTTGGCTTGGTGGGTTTTTCAAAAAGTCTGTTGCTTCTTGCCCTTTTATACAATCTTCATCCTGCAAGATGATGCTTAGTGTTTAAAATGCTGTAGATGTTGAATCTGTTCTCTTCCTAATCCTCAATAAACTAGTTATGCATGGTTTCCAGTGCGCTTTCAATAGGCTGTATGCTTCCTAATTGAGCACGAGATTAACAATCACATTAAATCATGTTAGTTGTGCTTAGAAACAATCACGTCCTCTTCATTTTCCTGAAGTTTTTGATTTTCTGGATCATGGTTGCCACTGGTTTGTATAAGAACAAACAAATCAGGAGGTTCTGCTTTTTCTCTGCCAAAGTGCTTGCTTCCCCAGGGAAAGTGGGACAGTGAAACTTCCAGACATCAGCCTGAAATTTGTTCCTTTCTGGGAAATTAAAATGAAATTAAACTTAAAATGCATACACCATTAAATACTAAAAAGCGGGTTTATTTGCACACTGTTTTCTATTGGCTTTAATTCTTTAGTTATTTTCATCTTCAAGTTAGAATTCGGAGGTTTTTTCTGTTTACTCACAGTTGAAAAATGCTTCCTTGCTAAGCCTGTGCAAGAGGTGCCTGTGACCTCCATGCTCTAAACCCTTCTCTGTTCCTTCTCTCTGTTGGCAGTAGGACAGGGGAATTCAGGGAAGATGGGCCAGTTGACTGCACAGAAGGAATTTAAATTCAACTCTTCTTTTTGAAACTATAACTATCTTCTTGTTTTGTGTGTCATGAAACCTGCCTTATGGAACATACCTCAGGAGAATGATTTGCCAGTCATTAAAACTCAACTCTTAAATTAAGAGTTAATTCGGATAAAATAAATTGTTTTGATTTCTATGTATTTTCTTCACACTTTAGCTTAAGTATCTGGGTATTCTTGATTAATTTTGGTAGTTTAGAAACCAAGCCAGTGCTGTCATTCAGCATTGATAACCCAATGTGGTGTTCAGGCATCAGAAAGGTTATTGTGACAGTCTGGACCTTTGAGAAAAAGGATGAGAATATTATGCAAGGAGTTTGTTTTCAAAAAAACCAGAAGGCCTGTGCTGCTATAATAGGCTATTTTACTTGAAAATAAGCTACCAGTATTGCCAAATACCAGGAAACTGCTGTTGCTACCAAGTGTTAAGACTGTATCTTAGCTGGCGCTTTATCTTAGCGCAAATGTAGCTTGCAAAAATGCAGAGGAAAAAACTCCATGAAGGACAGAGGTTAAACAGATACAAAGGAGCATCGTTCTTGTTGACTGCCTGCCAGTGCATACCTGCTGAAAGTCTGGTCCAACTTCACCCTACCTATTGCTGTTTTGGGAAGCCAACTTTCCTCCATTTTATACTTGTTTCTCTTTTACCTTACAGTGTTTCCTGCATCATCCAGCAAAGTGTGACTGTAATTTGAGTCTTGATGTTTTGAGTTTTAAATAGAGGCATGGAAAGAAGTGTTAAGAGCAGTGTAAACAGTGCTTTTTTTCCTAACCCCATGAAATTTGAAGGCATAATTTTCTCTTTACATTTTTATATTTACTTGGGAGAAGCCTTCGGGTACATTTATGGGAAGGTTTTCTCATGCAGTCATTGGATTTACAATGTCACTGCAGGTGAATAGGTAGGTAAAATGACCAGTCACAAGAGAAGCGGAAAAGATAACAAACGCTTCATTTGTGTTCGCTTAAAACAGAGTGTATATGTGCTAGCAACTATAGTACTGTCTGTACTTTAATTAAAAGAATAGCCAGAGTAGCCTTCAGATTTGGGCATTATCCTTTCTCCCGCTGTTAAGTGCATGGAACATTGTGATACAAGTCCTGATTTTTTCAAACAGGTAAGAATCCAGAAGGATCTGAAAGATCAACTATGTGTTTGAGATTGGCACGGGAAAGAGTACTTCACTGTTGTATGGCAACTGCCAGAAGGGTTTCATGGGTCTTTAGTAATTCAGCTTTGAAAAAAGGCACAAATGTTCATTGTCAGGATAAAGGCATCATGTCCTTGCTGCTTAAAGGAAATTCCTGTGCCCAATGATGTATGCAGAAGAAAAATCCTAACTGTGTTGATTGCTGTTTGAGGTCTTGATGCCTTGCCAAAGTGTTAAACAGGTATTTTCTAACTTAGCTTAAATAGAAATGGGAGGTAGGGTATTTCTGATCATTTGTATAAGAACTGTGGCTAAATTTTGAGTTAGTGACCTTATTAAATCCTGATCTAAGTAATATAAATGTTCAGATGAATGTTTTATAACCAGTATCCTGCTAATGGAGGGCTAGAGGAGAGCTCAGGAGAAAGTTCAGTCCAGATTTCGGCAGTGAGTCAGGGTCAGATTTGTCTGTTCTTAAACATTCGTACATTTATCTAAGTTGGTTTTATAGAATCTTTGCGTTAAATACTTCACAACCTACTTGCATTAACTGTTTCAATTTTTCTTGAAAATCTTTTTCTCTTTGGTAAGTATTAATGTGAAAATATACTAATGTTGTCTTTGAAATGTGTGAAATGCAAAAGGCACCCACAAGATAATCTTATCGTTTAGGATAATAAAACAGTCAGTATGTGACTGACTTGAAAAGCACTGGATTCCTTCTGTAACACTTTTAGTGGTAATTCTGATTTTTCTCTCTGGCATTGTTATATTCTTTTATCATTTCACTTTGAGACAAACTTGTTGTTTCAACAGGAATATCCACAGCTAAATCAGCATTACATTTGATGTTTAATTTCCTAGCTGGAAACTGATGAGGGCTTTTTCTGGATGGTCTGTCGTTATTAAGTGTTCCTTTCACAAAATACATTCCTTGCGATGTGAGGTTAAGGAAGTGTTTTGAGGTGCTGGGCAGAGGGACAGTAGTTAGCATTGCCTTTGCTCCCTCTTTGCACAAATACATGGTTCATTTGGATACACGAGGCATAACCCTTTTGTTAACGTTGTATTTCTGATTTAAATTTTTCCTCTGCTTAGCCAGAATTTTTGTGCTTTTTGTTTTCCCCTTTTAAGTGTTCGCAACACCTAAAAAAACCAGGCTTCTACTAATATGGATTGTGGGGTTTTTTTCTCGTAGCAAATGAAAACTACAAACAAGTAGCGATGTGTATTCTGTATCACATAAGCATGGACGATCGCTTTAAATCAATGTTTGCATACACAGACTGCATCCCACAGGTATGTGCTTTTGTATATGATGAGGTGGCAAGATGCGTGTTTCCCTGTGCAGGGCTTATCCTCACGCATAGCAGAGCTCGCACTGACACCCACAGGTGACAATGGGAACAGCCACGATGCTGCTGAGTCGGTGGCGAACCGCTGCCGCAGTCGGACTGTTCTTGCTGTCCCCAGAAAGAGGATAAGTGACTTATTCTCTGTCAGTGCTACTAACACTGGAGCTGCATCAGTGAATTGGTAAAAATACAGGTGACCTGATGAATTTCTGCAGAAGATCGGGAATGCTTGAAAGAGACTAAAGCTTGTGCACAGCAAGTCCTTGGGGAACCTTGTGGAAAGTATTTCCTTTACAGTTTTAGAAGGCATTCTTTGCTGATCCCATTGGGTATCAAAATTTCAACGTCTCCAGTATTACAGGATATGAACTGGAAACCAGCCAAGCAGTGTTCTGTTGCTACATGACAATTCTTTTTCCAACTGCAGGCATGTACAACAGGGGAGACTGGGGAAGGCTCTTCACCGATCTTTCAGGCTACAGTTTGTTGCATACCAGTGTGTCTCCAATCATGGTCTTTGATCCAAGCACAGAGACAATTATCATGCAGTTTTAGGTTTTGTGTGTATGTTGTTTGTGTGTTTTGTTGGAGGTGGTTTGGGGTTTTTTTTGTTTTGTTTTTGGTTGGGTTTTCTTTTTTTAACTAGTACCAAATCCTCTCTTGCTGATCTCTTTCTCAGTCCTGATGAGGCTGGAGTTGAGAAAGCCTGTGTTGCATAAGTGTAAAAGCTCGCCGGTAGCTTTTTCAGAATTGCACCATGGTATTTTCTTTCCTGCCAAAAATGTTTTTAGCATCAAATGCATCCAGAATGGGAAGTTGCCATGGAAAGTTTTCAGAATGTCATTATCTCATGACAGAAATGGTGATGTTTTTCCAAATACAGGAAGATTTTGGAGAAAGGAGATGGGAGAACTGGTGGGAATAACTAGTATATGTTACAAAATGGTCTTATAAACACCCTGCTTACTGCTTTTTCTGCAAGAAGCAACTATATGTTAAGGCATTTGCATGATATAAGGGACCTGCTTTGTTCTGAGAAGTTACCAGCCAGACCAGAATTCATGCACTGTGTTTCAGGGCTTGCGTATAACGTGCTTTCGGAGAATCTTGGCATGTTTGGTTTTTTTTAGATCCCCAGTGCCAAATGTAAAGAGCTGTGGAAACTTCAGTGATATAATCTGAGCTTTGGTAAATGTCACTGTTCTGATAGGCAGTGACTGCTCTTCCCAGTGCTTACAGAGCTGTATCCAAAAACTAGTGGAGCAGGAAATAAGTCCACTGCCTTGATTGGACTTTGGCCAAAACTACAAATTTTGAAGGATACCTATGGCTATTGATGCTTCAGTAGTCAATGGAATTACTCACAGATCACATCTGCTGACTGGTCAAAAAGGACAAGCTGGATGACCGGAGCTTAAATTTTATTAATGAGCGTTCAAAATCAGGACAATCAAGGAAGACAGAGACGGCAGAAAACATGGGGAAATTGATGAGGCTGCAGGAGAAGAAAATGACCTTTTTTAAAAGCACTCGCTGCCATCTGATTTTACCTTGGATAGCCAAATTCTCTTTGCAATGGCAGTAGGCGCCCTTCTGTGGTCCGCATCCAAACTGGCAAATACTCAATAATGAATGTCTAGCTGTCGTAGAAAGTGATTGGAAAAATCAGTCCCCTGTTTTCAAACACTTTGCCTGTACAAAGTGACAAGGGCTTGCGCGTGCTGTCCCAGGTAAACATCCTTGTGGATTGCAGGAGTTAGTGGGTGCTATTCTAGTAACAGTTAAAAGTGAGTATTAACAGTTCATTCTTGTTTAGACCTCAGCAATGCGTGTTTTGTTTAAATAGGTGCAAATGCCATCCAGATGCTTATAAAAGCCTTTATTGGTAATAACCTGGCCAATCAAAGGGCATGGTTAGGCAGTGATGTCATGGTGATATTTAATATTTTACCGCAGAGCAGTGTGCAAGGTTCTCTGCAGCTACCCACATGTTTTCCACCACAGTTGTCCTGTTTGGCCCCTCTTTGATCTATAAGCTTCTTTTCAGCTTAATGCTGGTAAACGTCCTCTCTTGACAGCACCCTTTGCTCCTGTCCGCCATTATCTGCTGAAGTTCAGAAACCAGAGCATCACTTCAAACAGCAGAGTTAGGGAGTAGCCGGTCAGGAGAGATTCCTGAGGCATGCAGTTCTGGCATAATCATTCAAAGATGTTTGAGCTGGGCTTGGGGAGGGGGTTGGACAGAGGTGTATGTGAACAGAGAGCTGTGGGGGTTGGCCTCTGGTCACTGGTAAATAAGTGAAGGCAGGTGCCAGAGAGTCTAGACACAGTGATTTCAGTCCTGGTCTGTGGTATCTGATACTCAATATGGGACTTGTCTGATTGAACACTACTGCCTCTTCATTGCACATGCTGCAGTCTTTTTACTGCCTTCCTGTTAAATCAGTAAAAGATGACAATGGACATAGTAAAAGCAGAACAAATTTAATTTTAATATTTCCTATTTGGCAGCAATTACTCTTCCTTTTGAAGTGGCACAAGAAGCAATCAAATTAAATGAAGACATAATGGGAAACATGGAGCTCGTACGAAACTATTACTTTAAAATTTGAACGGCTTTAATTGAAACTGGATATATTTTTTCTTTTTATAGAGAAGTAGTTCAGTAATTAACAGTGTAATCCCATCTTGTTAAACATCTAATTTCCACAGATTTTGTATTGTGTAAGTAATGAGAATGTTTCCCTTCAAATTATTCGAAGGGTTTTAAAAATCTGTTTTTAAAGCTTTTGTAACAGAAGAGTTGCAGGGGGTGATTTTTGAATGCTTGGGTTTACTTGTTAAGTGGCAACTTTCTTCTCTGGTTAATTCACTCTTACGTGACTGTCAGGCTTACGGATTTAATAAACTAGGGATTTTATAAGTTCTTAAAACAACCTACAGAAATCTGATTCTGCCTTTTTAAAAAAGGGAGGAAGAAATCAATGATAGCTTTTAAATGAGTACATTAAAGTCCCAGAAAGAGATAACTGTGTTGTTACTTTTTTATTATTATTTTATTTCAGTCCATTTGAAACAACTGCTATCTTATAATAGATAAACTCATAAAGTTGCTATAGTAAAAGGCCTTGGAGTGAAATTCCTGCAATCTTATTGTTCCTTTTTTTCCCCCTCTCTAGGGTTGTTCACTACTTGCTCTAGTTTTTAGTGCATTAAAAACTGTCTTTCCACCAGGGGGCAAGCACACAAATATTTAACTATCAGTTGTTGCTTGCTTTTCCCCCCATGCCTTTGACACAAACTGAGCTACACTTTTTTTTTTTTTTTTTTGTACCTTATGTCCTGCTTATCTTTAAGTTCAGTTGTTTCTGCTTCCAGTAATCTGAGTCTTGTCATCATGCTGCTTTGCATTATAATCTTGACGTGTCTTGTGAACTGAGCAGGTTTTAGGAGCAAATAGGGCGATGTCCTGCAGCCCCTCAATGAGGTAGTCATGCAACTTGTCTGCCATGGTTGGAAACAGAAAAAGAAACACATGTATTTGTCATCTTCCTATATTCAATATGCCATTTCAAAACATGTTCATACTGAGCAAAAAGAGGCTAGATAGATAGCCTGTGATGTAATGGACCATATAGGTGCCAGGTGTATAAAATGATGTCAGTCCATAGACTGTCTGCATAAGGAATCATCTGGCAACTCACTGACACTTACTGAACAGTTGGAACAGGATTATAGGCAATTGTCTACTTATGTTAACCCAGGTGGTTCTGTCCAATTACCAAAGAATCGGGCTACTATTGAAAAATCTTGGTATATGGCAGTGTTCAGATCTAGCAGGGGAAGCTGCAAAGATAAAGCACATTGCTGCAGATACAGCTAGTTTACCTATGAATGGAGTAATTGCGAAGCAAAATAGTAGCAGAATTATTCTGCAATTAAGTATCTGTTTAGAGTCTAATTTTATTAAATGACCAGGTATTAATCTGACTTTCTGTGGAACTAAGTTGTGGAGTTTTTTTCCTATGTTGAGTCTACCAAAGCTTTTGCAGCAAATTTATCTATTTGTAACTTTAAAAAAACCCAATAAAAATAAAAAATACAGTGGTAGCAATAAAATGTGACTAACCCAAGTTAATTTAAGGTGATGAGTTACTGCCATTTTTGGCACTTTATAAGCATTGTTATCCCCAAATAATGGAACTGTATATCTTGTGCCCTTGACCTTTATAACTTTACTGTGGAAATGCTGAATATTAATTAAAAAAACCAACAAACTACTGTAGTTGACATCATAACATTGCTTTTCTAACGCTTTGGAAAGATTGGTGACTTAAGTGTGCTTGTGTTTCTCGGCAGTTAATGAAGATGCTTTTTGAATGTCCTGATGAGCGAGTTGACCTGGAACTTATTTCTTTCTGTATTAACCTTGCTGCTAACAAAAGAAATGTACAACTTATCTGTGAAGGTAAGTGTACTGAGATTTTACTGTTTTCTTGGAGATGACAACGCTTTATACACACTTATTATCAATGCGTATGTATTTTTAAAAAATAAAATGCACCGTGTTTGGGTAACGAATACAAACAAATGGCCGTATCCTCACCAAAACTTGTCTTGGTGGCAGGAGTGACATTGAGTAGCCTCACATGCCCACATCTTTCACATGTGCTTGTAGTTCTGTAAAGTGCACTGATGACATTATTGTGGGAAACTATGGCTGTACAGAGAGATCAAGGTTTTGTTCTATCTGATGCCTAAAATCCATCTTCAGCTTATCGGTGTTTAACCTCTCAGTACCAAATTAGAAACACAGTGGTGGTGTTTAGTTGCATCTTTCCAATTCTTTTTTTTAAATGAGCATGTTGGGTTCTAGTGTTTTGTTACGTGGCATAGATGGGTTCTTTACTTCATTCAGTAGCTCTCTAGGTTGCTTTTAAAGTTTCATGATTTTCATACTAAGTTTTAAGCAGAATGTGATTATTCAGTAGCTCTAATTTTCACTTGTGCTAAAAATTTTCATTATGAACTGTTGTGGTATATTACTGGACTTTAAAAAGGACAACTGCAATCAATGGATTCTGTGACCAGCAATTCCACTTTAAAATTCTGCATAGCTCTGTAGAAGGGAGAGCAGGGAGATCCAGTTTTATATTAAATGTACAAATGAAATTCAAGCTAGTAGCACTTACTAGGTCGGCAAGGTGACCTTTTAGAAATGTAACAGTGGGACTTGCCTTTTACCATCAAGTACTTCAGCTCTGTGTATGTCTGTTATGTGTATTCCCATGTAATGATCTATATGGCTGGTAAATAATGTTTTAAAACCATAACAATATATTTATTCCATGGACTGGGGAGAGAAATCTCAGAGTTAATACCAGCGGCTGTGCTGCATCTCTGCTAACTGCACTTGATGATAGGATAGTGGTTTGGATCTAGAACTTTTTTTTTGTCTAAGAATAAACAACTAAGTACACCTTTAGCATTTAGTTATTTATTTGACTTTTTAAGTGTCCCACTGGTACATATGGACAAAGTGGTTTTTTTAGATAAGCCGTGGAATTTATACAGAGCAGGTCTTTTCTTTTCAACTTAAACTTGGAAGAAGAAATAGTTCCTGTCTATATTCCTCACTTTTCCTTTTAAACCTTTAAAGTTAAAGCTGTCTTTCTGTGTGTGCCTGTTCTCTTCCGAGTTTTGTTTATTTGGAGGATTTCCTAAGTGTTTGTTTCTTTTCAGGAAACGGTTTGAAAATGCTAATGAAGCGGGCTTTGAAATTTAAGGACCCATTGTTAATGAAGATGATCAGGAATATTTCACAACATGATGGGCCAACTAAAAGCCTGTTTATTGTAAGTACTATCTATTATCTAATGTGACCTCTGATTCTTCCTACTGGAGAAGACTGGCTTTGGAGAGCTGCTGTGTTTTGTCTTTACAAGGTGTCCAGTTTAGGTTTTCTTGGCTGTCATGGTTTGATTTATGTTTGGTTGTATAAGGCTATCTTGGCTGGTAGATCAGGGTTTGGATCCCTCAGTACAGGGAAAACAGATCTTAAGCTGCATCCAGTAAGTCCCTGTTCTAAAATAAACACACAAAAAAACCCCCCAGCTGCTGGGGTGAACATCATAACAATTAACAGTTATCCTAAATGTCTGCTTTTAGAGCTAGAGGGCAAAATAAAGTGGGGCTTTTTTTCCACTGTGCCAAATGTTTTATATAAGTGGATATTTAAAAATTTTGAATACTCAATATTCAGTTAGCTGCCTTTTCCAAAGAAGGGGGAGCAATACAATGTCCTAATTGTGGAAATTTTAAACATGCTGTTAAAATGAGGATTGAATATCAAAATTGTCTTAAAGCAGTATGGAATTAGTAAGTAGAATCCATGATTTCCCTGTTCATGTTGCTAGAAAATCTTATAGTTATTTCTTAAAATTTTTAGGAAGAGGACTCCATTACTCTTACTAACACAGTATGGTGTTCTCTATCTTCTTTCCCTTATTTTCTAACAGCTTTCTCAAACTGTATGTTCAGTAGGTACTTTTGGAACATCTGAACAAATGATCCACACCTCTTGAAAGTGAAAGGAAGGAGAGGAAGAATGCTGAAATGTTTTCTTGGGTTGTTCTTCAACTGAAATTGAAACTGTTATTAGATGTCCTTCTGAGAACTAGTTTTGATCTGAGAGTTGTGAGTTCTTCAGAATCGCAGATTATTCACCTGTAGTGTGTGTTGCTGTATTTTCTTTAGGATTACGTTGGTGATTTAGCAGCTCAAATATCAAATGATGAAGAGGAAGAATTTGTGATTGAATGCCTGGGAACACTTGCAAATTTGACCTTACCAGATCTGGACTGGGAACTTGTGCTGAAAGAGTACAAACTGGTTCCATACCTCAAAGATAAACTTAAACCAGGTCTGTCCAAAGTTTGGTTAGTCTTTCAAAGTAGAGTCTCTTGAAAAACAATTAAGAGTGCTCTTTTAGAGGAGAGTCTGTTTACCTTTGTAATTTGTGATTGTTTGGGGAAACAGAACACTGAAGAACAGAATCATATCTATGGATAAATACAGAACGAGATTAGGAATTTCTAAGAGGTAATACTTTCTGCCTTCTGACTTACCAGGTTCTGCAGAAGACGACCTTGTTTTGGAAGTGGTGATAATGATTGGAACAGTTTCTATGGATGACTCATGCGCAGCTCTGCTGGCTAAATCTGGAATCATCCCTGCACTCATTGAGCTTCTAAATGGTATACTGCCATGTTTGGCTCTAGGTCTTATTTTTCAGAGGAATTTAGTTGACATCTGTGCTGTAAGTGAATGCAGCATTCATTTTCTCTTGCAAGCCAGGGGTAGATGTTTTGTATATGAAAGGAGGAGCAATTACTCGGTTATTGATAGAGAGATACTGACTAGTGGTCTTAATAAATTCAATTTTTCCCACATATCAACAGCTCTTGCTGCAATCTGTAGTCTTTCTACTTGACTGGAGCAGGGAAGAAAACACTAGTTTTGTGTTATCAGGTGAAATCTCATGCGTAACACTGAACCGTCTAGCTGACATGTAAAAGCTGCACTTGCTCTAAGCATCAAGAGCTTCTAGTTGTGAGATCTGAAATTGTGGTGTGTGGTTTCTTCTTTTTTTTTTCCTTGCAGCTCAGCAGGAGGATGATGAGTTTGTCTGCCAGATCATCTATGTATTTTATCAGATGGTCTTCCATCAAGCCACCAGAGATGTCATTATCAAGGAAACCCGTATCTTTTGAAAGATTAAATATCTAGAATTGCAGCACTTAATTTGCCATCACTTATGTTTGGCCTATATTTCTCTTGCATAAACCTTCTGATCTCAGAGGTTTCTTTGTAAATGGTTTATTTCACCTGAAGAAAAAAATCCAAGCAGCCTAGGCTTGTAGATGGACTGCAAGATTAGTAGTTAAGGTTAAGAGTTAGGTTTGCTTTGAAACAGGGAGGGGCATAGGAGGGGGATCACTGGACCAGATGACCCATTAGTTCCTATCCAGTCTGATTTACTGCATGAATTTGTTTTGCAAATCATAGTCCATAAGTAAAACTTACATAGAGCATAGCCATTGCGCTGCACCTTTATATATGTATTGCGTAGTCTGAAGTTATATGCATTAAAATACTTTAATAGCGGTTTTCTTCTTTCAGTCTGGACAACATAAATAATGCCTGCTCTGTATTTTTTGCACACACAAATTTGCAAATTTGTTCTTTGAATTTTATGTTTTGCATAAGTATCCCATCTTCTTCCCACTGTGGACACTTCGATTTCTGTTCCTGCCTTTCCTCTTTCTCCTTTTTCTGCCTGTCTGTTGATGCCTGAATCTGTTCTTTGCTTTCCCCATGTCATGGATTTGTTAAATTCGAATATTTTTAAGGGTACTTGTAACTCCTATTCAGTCTTTACTACTTATTTTTTCAGTCACTGCTGATGTCGAGGTCATTCAGGTGATACAAAAACTACAGATAGTGTCACTAGCTGTCTTTATAGGCCTTAACTGAATGTTAAATTTTATTGAAACATAAAGAATAGGTTGAATGGAGCCCTTGTAGAGATAGCAGATTAATGATTGCTTTGCTAATAATACAAAGATTACTTCTTAATGTCCTCTTTCATTTAACCTCTGTGGAATATCTGAGAAGCCATTTGGGATGTTGTTCTCTGCCTCCCATTGAGACTCCTAGGTGGCTAGCTTTGAAAACCAAAAATAATTTGCATGTCATTTTATATATGTAATGATAAAGCACCAACATGTGAATAATGCTTTTCTGACTCAAAATGAACAATAGTAGTATTAATGCTATCATTTTCGGAATAGATTATCCTCAATATTTTTGAGGCAGATGCATTGGAAACTTTTTTTTTAACAGTCTCAAAAGATTAAACCATTTCACAAAATATGTGCCTTTTGGGCTAACACGTTGGGTGCATGGATTTCCTGTAACAGATCAGAATGTTTTTCTCTTTGTAAGGGACATGTAATATTTCAGCAATTTTGAAAAATATTTGAAGGAAGGCTGCTGAACTTAGTATGTGATGAAAAATTCCTGACTATGGTTCGTAATGAAATTTGTAGTTGGAAGAACACAGGGATGTGAAAAAAAAAAAAAACAAACCAAAAAAAACCCCAACAGTTTTTGTCCTTAACAGTTTCTTTCCAGAGGCTCCAGCATATCTTATAGACCTGATGCATGATAAAAATGCAGAGATTCGCAAAGTTTGTGATAACACTCTGGATATTATAGCGGTAGGTCTGATGTTTTTTGTTTGTTCATCTGTCCTTAAAGAACATCTTTACATGAGATGATTCTAAAATAACTAAGTAAGCAATAACTTGGAAATCAAGAATATTGTTCGTGTGCAACTTCCTAATCACATAGGTAAAAGGTAAGTTTTCATGGGACAATGACAATCATTAATCTAGGCTATGTAGCAAACTTCCAGAAAATGCATATATGCTTGGCAAATTCATACCCGTTAGTTTTACGCTACAGACACTTTTAAAGAGTGCTTTTATACTTAAATAAATTAATCATATTACATAAGTATGTCAAGCTTTCATTATTTCTTAGTTCTCCAAACAAATGGCTCTTGTTACCCAGCAGCTTTTTATTCAGCTTTTGTACATTGCCTGATGCCAATATTTGTTTCAAAACGAAAATGTGGGCAGTGATCCTGAAGCTGGTTGTTTTCTGCTGGGGGAACATTCAGTGTAGCACTGAACTTTTTAATATTGTCTTCAGCTCTTGGATAGGTTTCCTTTAGCTACATGGCTTAGTTTGTCCAACTATACATTGATCACAATAAACTTCTTGGGACAGTTGTTTTGTATTAAACTACTAACTTGGAAAAAAGAAAGAATACTAAATTATGAAGTGCTGTTGTGTTATCGGTTCTTATAACATGTATAATCTGCTTCTGGGGATCCTTGACTGCAGCAGCATTAGTATTTTCTAGCATGTTCTTCATTGAAGTAAAGACATTGTGAAACTAATTCCACCTAAAAGTTGCTTCTGGCCTTCTGTTGACAAAAAGAAATGTCACCATTTTGTAGTGTCTTGGGAATGTACAGACTGTGCGTCCTTTTGGATGTAGAGTAGCTATAATGAAATCCAGTCTTACAGCCAAAGAGAACTTAAAGGCACTGCTCTAGACTCATAGTTGACTCCCTTAATGCTTTTTGTATCATCTGCTTAGTTTCTTCTGTAGTTGAATTAAGCATATTGCAGCTTGCACTCTGAAAGATTTGATACAGTTGACCTAATCTATGCTGCACAATACTATAGTCTGTTTTGGCTTTTTCTGTTATACTCATTAGTAATGTCTTCTAACTTGAAATTCATCTAAGAAAAAGTAAAATGACGTAACACTTTCTGTGTTGGAATTAATTTTATCTGGCTCTGGTTTTGCTTCATGAAGGTATGGAATGACAATTACGCTCCACTAGTTAGTGGCAGAGTTGGTGTTGACGTCCGTTAAGGGCAAGATTTCAACCAAGATGAGTTTGTACTTACTATTTATGATGGACGTCATGTTCAGCTTACCAAGATCAGCTATTTCCAGGGACATCTCCAGTGAAAACAGTAGATTCTTGTCTTCTGGGTGAGGCCAGGCAATCCAAGTGTTCTTTTACCTTGGGGCCAGTACAGTTTCCAAGTGTCTCAGGTGTTGATTTCTTCATATGGGGGAGCTTTGCAGCATGATACGCAATAGCATCTAGGTACTGAAAAATTTTGTTAGTGATATTAAGCAACATATATTTTAAGAATCAAGAAGAATAAACACATTAAGTCATACCTTTATATTCAATATTAACATCTGAAGTAAAACGCATTTGGCTTTTTTTTTTTTCCCTCCTAAGAAGAGGTATTCTTTATGCTAGCTGTGAGTAAATGAGGAGTGCTATGATAATGGATGAGAAGGGCTTCTTGATGTCTTGCAAAAAGCACCGAGCAGGACTTCTATGACCTTGAGGAAGAATGAAGGGAGAAAATGATGTGGTACTGTTCTTACTGGTGGTGGGGGAGAAGATATCAAGCACATACTGAGAGTAGTTTGTGTGGTGGTAAATTACTTTTTTCTTTGGTTGTGGAGCAGCGCCATACTTAGAATGGTGTTCACTGGTAAATTAGGAGAGTTCCCTTTCTGAGAAAACCCATTATCTTGCTGCTGAATTATAAATTGCATAAACCATGACCAACACCATGACCCTGTGGGGGAGCACTATATGCCCTCTTTTCTGGAAGGCTAATCACTAACTGATTCCTTTCTTGGCAATGTTGTGAGCTGGTTATGCTTTGTCTCCCAGTACCAAAAAATCACAGGCAAAAAAGGCAACAAATTCTGGACGGTGGTGGCAGAAAATATGGAACAGTAAGTTATTAGGACCTCAGATCTCGGTAGGTGTTTTGCCATTCAGCTCAGAGGATATGGTAAAGCAGCCTGCAAACACCGAGGTGTTTGGTCGTGTGGCAATTCTACCCAACTGGTGCCTTCTGAGGTGTCTGAACAGACATAGTGTCTAAGGTTGAAACTTCTTATCTGTGCTAAATCCACACAAAGAAAAACTTAAGTTTTCAGTCTTATTGTTCCGTACATGCTGACAGGATTAGTTCCTCTGATGATGGAAATCAGAAACTAAATGTTGGAGAATAGAGATTTGAAAGTAATTTCTTCTCAGGGAAACAAATGCTTCTTTCACTCATCAATAAGCTCTATATAGTGTGATTGAAATAACACTGAAGAAAATCAGATGCCTTATAAGCCTTAGGGGAGATATGCTTTCTGTAGTAAAGTAATTGTCACAGAAATTATGGAAATGTTACACTAGTGATGATTTGTTTAATATAGCTTGGCTGTACTCTGCCATTGATGAACTGAAACAGATGTGCTGCTTTAGCATAGTATGTACTGGGGAGTCTCAGCTTTGCACTGCTAGAAGCAACATATCCCTTTTGTCAAAAAGAAAGTCTGCGTTGATAATTCAGGAATGCTTCAGTCTCCTGTCATGTGCAGAGTCTTGACACCAAGCAGCTCATTTAGTGTACATGTACACCTAAAGCGGGACAGGTCCCGCCTGGAATCAGCAGCTGGTGTAGGAATCTCAAGCAAATAAAGTTCCCTTTTCTTCTGCCTCAGAAGCCTGGACACCTGCCACTCAACTTGTGGAA
The DNA here is from genome assembly GCF_015220075.1 of Falco rusticolus. Classification (NCBI taxonomy): domain Eukaryota; kingdom Metazoa; phylum Chordata; class Aves; order Falconiformes; family Falconidae; genus Falco; species Falco rusticolus. The sequence goes on from NC_051197.1 coordinate 27,332,850, forward strand.
AGAAATGTCAGCTTGATCAAAATGGCTTTACTCCGTTCACCACAGACAATATTATCAAGAGCTGATGGGGTTTTAATTTCTTGGGTTTCTCATTCTTTTTCTGCTCCTAGGTCAGTCTTATTGCAGTTAAATGATCTTCCTTATTTATTCAAAGGATATATAATTAACCATAACCAGATCCTTGGGCTGTGTAGTCTGAGTCTTCCCCCTCCCCCATTTCCCCCCATTTTCCTATTCAATATTTTTACAGTTCTGAATTCAGGCTTGCTGTACCATCTTGTTTCTCTTATGTTCAAGAACAGATTGTTTCCTGCAGAAGTAAAACATCATCTAGATAGCTACGGCGTTGTCCACTTGTTTTAGGAAGGGCCTCATGCCTAAGGTGTTTTTTCAGCTCTCCTTCTTTGCCCCAAGTATTTGTAATGAATGCCAAATACTTGCCTTGTGTGGAAGGCTGTGGTAATGAACGGGCTTGCATCTTTGCATGTTAGCTAAGTGCCGTGACACACATCCTCAGTGTTGGGAATGCTGGAATTTCACGTAAGAAGCAGGAATGTGCTGTGAACCCTCAGTGCTCTGGGGTTTGGGGCCAGCTCTGTTAGAATCAAGGAAGAGCAGACCATAGGGATTTGGTGTGGGCTTTATTTGAATAGGCAGTGTACTCTGAAAATAGATAACCTTTGACTCCAGCTTGGTGTCCTCTTTCCGTGAAGGAGTGCTGTAGTCACTCCAGGAAATAAGGTTCTCCCTTCACTTGTCAAGACTTCCCCTTTCTGTGGTGTCTCTTGTTCCCCTGTTATCCTCTTAACAATCATGAATACAGCGAAGTGGGCAGAGAAGAAATGTGGGGCTGCAGGCTCAACTGCTGACATATGTTTTCACTGATCAACTTCTGCATTGTTAAATTAGCAATCAGTCAGCTTTGGTGCTGGTAGCTTACAGCATGTGCCCAGCAGGAAAGGCTTCACCAGGACTAGAAGAGTAACCTTGCTGCAGGCAGCATTAGATAGAGCAGGCATGTCCTGATTGTTTTTTGTCTTCACATAAACCCATCTTGGACAGATTTCCTTCTAGCATTGGTGCTTGCTCTTTGCAGTTGTAAGACTAGGAAGGTGAGCCAAACCACTGATCCGTGTTACTTTGATAACAGCTTGCCAGTTCTCCAAAGGGAGGGGGGGAAGTTTCTTTCTTCAGCTACGGACAATATAGGAATTCTGTGGATGGTATGCATTTTAGCACCTGAATTTAGGGGGCGTGAGTGTTTACTCTTTGCTCTGCCTTGTCATTAGTTCCATATCACAGGTTCCTGTTGGCTTCCCATCAGAATATATTTAGTGATGAACCTGATTGTGAAGAAGTGGCTGTGGGTTGCACAGGTGTAAGTGGTAGAGGGGATTTTTTTTTTTTTTTTTTGTCTGTGAATGAGCCCTTGGGTGGTACTTACTCTAAGGTCTAAGGTAGGTGTCGTAGACACCTGCAAAAGGTGATCCATAACATCTGTTTCTCCTCTTGGTTTATAGAGGCACATAGTTCAAATGACAAGCCTAACTTTTGGATAGCTAGACAAGATAAATCTTTTCTTTCTTAAAAAATGGTTAATTTAACCTTTCCTATAAACTGTATGTTTTAGGGATGGTTAAATAACGAAGAATGTAACATATTACCAAGTACAGCCTTGAACATAATGAGCATTCTACTTACTGTATAGCAGTTCTAGTTTAGTATGAGGAATCACATCAAATGAACCCTATTACAGACCCAATTAAAGGGCAACCACATTAAAGTGAAAAGGAAAATCTGTTTTTCATCAGCTGTGAGAGAACACAAAGCAGATCTGTGTAGCTCTATGTTATCCTATAGTGTGTTAATCAGATACAAGGTGTGACGGAAGCCAGTGACAAAGGGGACCCCTGATAGGGAACAGACATGCTCTGATAATAGGCCAGTTAACGCTTCATAATATTTCAATGGTTCAGTAGTAAACAAAGTTGGAAGTAGAACTTCAAAAAGGATGGCACATTCCTTGCAGAGTCGAACCATACATCTTCTATGACACTTTTGGATTTATGGAAACCGAATGTTAAAAACAGTGATGTCAGGGAGCTCCGGAGAGAATAAAGTCAACCTTCAGGATTCCTCCTTTTATGTTTCTGAACATGCAGTATTGGGGGGGGGGGGCAGGCAGGGGGTTGGAGAATAGGCACATTCTGTCCACCTTCTTGTTCTCCCACCTACCACTTTTCTAGTAGCCTGACATGTAAAAGGACTGGAGGGCACAAAACTATATTTGCATCTCCATGATGTTTAGTTTTCTGGTTTCATTTTTGCAGGAATTCCTTAGTAAGGAAGGTGTTTTTCATTGCGTTCAAAAAATAAAATAACCCAACCAAAACTAACAGACCCACACAAAATAATAAAAAAAAGTTTTTAATAGCTCAAAATATAATTGCTGGAAGACATGCTGTGTTTTAGGGAATTGTTTTGCTCTAAACTTCTTTAATTTGGTTTCTTTGTGCCTTTTGGCTCTAGTCCTACATTTACAGCTCTTCTTCCATTCTGGTGTTATTCCATTAATCACTTACCCAGTGGTGTTTCTGCACATTTCTGTGGAAAATCTAGAGAGATATTTCTGATCTAGGAGTACTTAAATGAACTTTTTTGTGCTGAGGTTATATAAATTATTCTAGATTAGTGCAAATCATCCTTTTCTAGGATTGCTGCCAGAATGAAACTCTTGACAAAACTGATCATCTATTTAACTCTGGTGCAGTCACTTCTTTGTCCTTGTTGGTCATTCACAGTGAAATGCAAGGTACAAATATAACAAAATAGCCAAACCTCCTGAAGAGGTAACTTGTGGTTATTTTTTCTTTAAGGAACGTGCAGTTATGTTCAGTCTTAGCAGCTGTTAATTTGCCATTCTGTTGCTAATCCTGTTTTCCAAAATTGAATGATCGAGGTGAAATACCTGGGGGTATTAAGCCTCTTAATGGGATGGGAAAAGTAGAATACACAGGAATATTCTGCCCTGTTGTCATACTCTGAAGAAAAAGTCCATTGGGCTCAGAGAATGTTAACTGATTATTTGTTTTTGTAGAAGGATAGAAAAAGTTCATGTCTACTTGTGACAGACATTCAGCATGTTCAGACAGTGGTGTGGAATGAAACAGCCATGTCGGGCAAGTGGGGTTCGTTTAGGGTTGTAACTTTGGGAAGATTGTTTTCAATCTGTGTTTATGGTAAACGTGAATTAGGTAATTTAGCTGCTGGCCTTTCTGCTTTTGAGAACTTTTAAAGATAAACAAGGTAATGTGAAAGGGATTCAGCTTTCCCACAGATTAGTTTAGTTTGCTCTGTGTTAAAACTGTTTATTTTCCCCCACTTCTTTGCAATCGTGATTTCTGGAGTAGTTTTCTTGAGACTGTAGTACAATTTTTGGCAGTTACAAGGTGTTTCTGTAAATCTTGTAAGTTGGTCGCAACTGCTGGAGGCTGACATAATAGATAGCCCACCGTTTAGCGCTGGCAGATGCAGTAAAGAAGATGTTTCCAAGATGCTGGTCAAATGTCATCATTGAAGGTCATGCCTTTTTTTTATTAGTCATTTTGTAAATCTTAGTGATGAGCTTGCTTTTTCCAGGGAAGCTCTTGTTTTGCACTGTTATTTCTAGCCTTTCCTTTTAATTGAGTGGAAGCGAGGGAAAAGATCAAGAGGCTAAGAAATAGCATGAGATGTTCTTTTCCCAAACATTTCCAAACAGTGTGTGGCATAGGTATGTGTTCGTTGGTTTGGGGTGTCTTGTTTTTTCTTCCTCCCTCCCTAAGGTTGCTGCATTACTATGTGGCTGACAAAAACCTGGAATTTTGCTTGAGGCCACTAGGCACTGAGAATATCTATAGGTCCCACAGATGATACCTGCTCTGTGTATGGAAGTTATGCAGGAGACCAGGTTTTGAGCAGGATTGCTTGTGTGCCAGGATGGTATGGTGGTGAATTAGAAAGGTCTAGTTGAACAGAGGTGGAATTGGAGAAATGTAGAATAATGACACAGACTGATCAGAACCCTGGACTTGCAGGTACTTGCATGAGTGTCACATCAAAAGGGAGTTTACATTCTGTTTTAAGCTAAGAGAAACAAACTTGCCATTTCTCCAAGTAAAACAAAGTTTAAAACCCCACTGCCACAGGATAAGGGTTTGTGGTTGCACAATACGAGATGATTCCCCCATGAAGTCTTGGATGCTCTAGATGCTCATTAGCCATGTCAGAGAAGCCTCTGCCAGAATGACGGGGCCAGCTGGTTTTTGTGTTACCGACCAGTCAGAAGGGTGGAAAATGCACAGGGCAGAGAGTGTGTTACCTGTGTCAGGTTAATAGCAGTGAAGACAAGGCAGGTTGAATATTAAAGTCAGTTTAAATGCTGCAGTTCCGTCTGTAGGGGTTTCTGAAGCTTAACCTGAACTACTCAGCCCACTTACTCTGTCTTCACTGATCTTTCTTGACCTCTGATTATGGGCAGATCTACTCTTGCACGTCTTGCTGGAGCAGTTTGAGAAATTACCACTTCTGCAGCCAAGGCATTGTCACTAATTGTGTGAACACTCTTCATCCCCTTCAGGGCCAAGTTAAACAGATTTTTAAAACCTTAAACTACTCCAGCTAGATCTCCAAGGGAAGTCTGTCCAGATCATGTGTTAACCAATGTGAGAGTTGAAGTTCAATTTTTCTCACCTTTGCGGTTAGCTTAGAAGACAACAAAGTGGGACCTGTTCTGCGAGGGTATTTCTTCCCAGAAGTAGAAACACTTTGGTTATGAATGTTACTCTTGTTCATAATCCTCTGATTAAAAAAGTACTAACCATGGTGCATTATTTGTGAATCTTCCCAAATTGATAACATCTGGAGATTTCTGATGTTGAGGAGTTTGCTGTAGTTAGCTGTGCCCTATCTTTCCAGTAATATTGAGAAACTGACTATTATCCGCAGGTCTGTGCTCCCTCAGTGGTAATCAACAGCCCACATAGGCTGCTGTGTTTAGAAGAGCCTTCTAAATAGCTGATTGCAGCGATCGTAGGCTGTTGCTTCCTTTTGATGCTCCTTTATATTGAATATCAGATCACTTGAGTGCAATTAGGCTGTAATCCAACTGAAATTTCATGCCTACATTTTATTTCCGTAGTGGCTGGAACCTATATCCTGTTTTCCTCAGCTTTCTGGAGAAGTTCCTCTGAGATTTTTAGTTTTGTATCTTGGATTCCCATATCCTCTTTATTACAAATGTTGTGTACCATTTTTGTGGGTACTTGATATTAAACATAAAAAGCCATTATAAAATTTGACAAGTTGAAAATTAAATCCTGTCTTATTGGAACTCGTGAAACAAAATCAAGACTTTTTGTTTTATCACAACCTTCTTTTGTTGTATTTTCTAGTAACTAGTTGTCCTATTGAATGCTCATCTAATGAGGGTGTAGAAGGTACTTGGCCAGTGTTAGTAATTAATTACTGAAATCACCCTGAAAATTGGCAGTAATTGGCTCTTCCTGTTAAACCAAATGAGGAGACTATGATGACAGAACTTCCCTGCTCAAAGCAGGAGTTTTTTCTGGATGACATAAGGTTACAAACCATGAGAGAACGATTGTACTGCTGCATGTACAAAACCAGAATAATGCCTAGTGCTTGCAAAATAATTCCCTGGTTTGCTCCAAGTACTCTGCAAACTGAATAGAGGATTTAAGTCACTGAGCCCTGAAACTTGCCTATTTTGCTGACATGCAGATCGTCTGCCATTTCCTGTTCAACCAAGCAGCTTTGTCTATACCTCATTCTAAAATTCTGTGGGGTGATTTTTAACAGGAATATGATGAGGAATGGGCTAAAAAAATCCAGAGCGAGAAGTTTCGATGGCACAACTCTCAGTGGCTGGAGATGGTAGAGAGTCGGCAGATGGATGACAGTGAGCAGTATCTGTATGGCGATGATCGTATTGAGCCCTACATCCATGAAGGGGATATTCTGGAAAGACCTGACCTCTTCTACAACGCAGGTAAGGCAGCATGTATTAGTGTTCAGGACTGGGATTGTTACCTCTGTGTTTGGAACGGGAGCTTGACCTGGGGCTGTAGGGAGAATCCCCTGACTCGGAGCAGTGGGACAGCTACCCTTTTGTGTCACTGGGAGCAGCACTGACATGTGCCAGCCAGGATGGGCTTGTCCTTGTCAGGATATTAATGATGGGTTGAGTACTGTTTGTCAGTGATCTTAAAAAGTGTCGCACGTCTTCAGAAAGATGAGTAGACCTATCAGAGAGCTAATGGACCGTGACAACAGATTTGAATAAAGATGGCCCAGCCTTGTTCTTCACACTTATTTCTTGTGTCAAAGCTTCTTTGCTTTGCAAACACAAGCCCTTTCTCATCCCTGTTAAATTCACAGATATGTGATTTGATGTTGAATTTCGTTCTGTCTCATGTGTTAGTTCTGTAATGAATTTTTATTGCAGATCTTGATGAAGGACTTTAGTTGAGCCACATCAAACTTGTAGGTTTCTTAGCAAAGGCAATCATTCCATGGTTTTAATCTAATCTGTTTGTATGGGTTTTGCTATCATCTATCTAGGGAGGTGTGTGAATCTCCTTTGTAAATAATTTTTTTTTCAGTTCCTCATATGACAGAGCTTGATTACTTGACAATTTGAAGTTAGCTTAAAAACAAAAACAAAAAAAACCACCCCAGAATTATTCTTAAGAGTAGTAATGTTCTTGTTTGAGATTAGTGCTAAGAAATTTTCTAAATAAAAAAGGCTTCTCATCATTTTGCTTAGTCCTATTAGTAGTGCATAATGGCACAGTTCTGGGGGATCTCGGGTGGCATCTGCTGTCTGTCTCCTTTCATAAAGATTTTGTAGTTCCTAAGAAAATAGAAGTTACCATACTGGATTAAGACACTGATGTATCTAGTCCAGTATTCCCAGCTGTTTCAGAGGAAGGTTAAAAATCTCTGCAGGAGACAATCATGAAATAATTTGCCCACCGGATAAATGTCTTCATAACTTTTCATAACTAGGAGTTGGCTTATGCTCTCAAACTTGTGGTTTTATATGCTTTTCAAACTCCTGGATGACTGTGTGTGCATGGATATATTTTTTCTAATTGCTGGGTTTGAGTATGTGTTTTTTATTTTCCACAGAAGTGTCCAGTCCTTTGCTATGAAGCATGAGTCACAAAACTCTGCGACTCTGGATGCATTTGCAGGAATAGTAATAAGAAAAACAAACCCACTGAAACCCATAAGCTTTACTTGTAGTTGCAGTGAGAAAATAGTTGTGCGAGATCTCGGTAGCATTTCAGAAATTATTCTCAAAGGATATAAGAACTTAGGCATTCTTTTTCTTCTACTTTTAATTGCATATGTCAGCCATAGCAACTTGCTTTTTTAGTGGTATGTTTTTTCACTTTTGATTCCTGTAGCTTTATCTTGCTCTTCTAGACCTACAAGGTTAGCAGTATGAGCCATGTGTGGTATGGTACCAGGGTCCTTTATTACATCAAGTCTCCTTTAGGCTACCTAAATTAAAGATGTGCCAGCGTGCCTGTTGTAGTCTCCCCATTACAGGCCTTAATTATAAACCTTTGCTTATTTCATAGGGCCACTTTTTTTTTTTTTCCCCAATTGTGTGAGCTAGAGATGGAGTGGCACCAGTAATGCTGAATTTCCTGGCTTTTAATCATTTATGTTACAGGCTTAATGTTATTTGAACAAAGATTTTTGTGTTGGAATTGATATTTGACCAGGAAGGAGAGGCAGATTTCCAATGATATGTTCTGCAGATGTTTGAAAAGTGCTTTTGTTTTCAAAGGCATAAGAGTAGGTGATTATATTCAAAATACAGGTTCACTTCTCGGGTTCCTTCTGACAAGTGCCAGTAAGGTGTGCTGGATTTATACTTTTGAGATGTGGCCAGAGGGGACATAATATTCCTTTGAAAAGGCTATGGATTATTGTACCAATCGGAGTAGGCGTTTGGGTTTCTGAAAGACAAAGAATTACTTAGTCAAAGAAATAACAAAAATACAAGTCTTTGTGCAGTCGAAATTATCCTATATTTCAATTTGATCATTTTAGAACTGACCTGCACTGATGGCAGCTGCTCAGTACAAGTGCCTCCTCAGCAGTAATAGTTCTTAAGTTCACCGATGGCAAGATGAATTCGTTATTGCAATGATACACCAGCATCTCTCTTGCATATTAATTTAAACCTACATGAGAAACTGGGTAGAATCTCTGAAGTTACCTTTGTGAGCTCGGTGTCTCTCTTGTTCTGGAAGTACATAACCCTAATTTATGTTGAAATGTACATAACAACAGATGTCCTTCAACTGTGTAATGATATTATATGCAGCTGATGCTATCCATGTGCATTATTCATTTTCCCATAATTCATGTGAGCCATAACTCTGAGTGTTATGGCTTGAATGTTAACACTCTTGATTGAAGACACTTTAAGTAGTGGTAGCTCTAGCCTCAGAGTTAAAAGGTAGTGCTTCCTTTATTAGTGTAAAGATAGATGTTGGGTTTAAGTCCCTCTGCTTTCAAATAAGTTTTAACCAAACCTGACTGTTTAAAATACAGGCCCCTAAATTGATTGATCTGAAGTGCTTGCAGGTATGAAAGTGCTAATGTTTTCCCTCACTACTTTTCTGTGAAAAATACGGAATAGGTGGTGAGATAAGAAAACCAGGCACAAGTGTTGTTAATAGCCATTTCAACTTGCCTTCCTCTTCTTTGGTCGTTTTACATCCGTATGGTATCACAGGGCCCTTGCGTCTCGCTGAACATGCTGAAAGACAGTAATACAGATCTGCACCAGATTACTTGCTTGTCAAGGAGTACTTTTTCACATACTGTATACACATGTATACAATTAGAATGTAGGCATGTACAGCTATCATATGCTGCTAAAATGTAGTCTGATCATGGCTAGCATTTTTCATTTACAGTCTTGCGTTGTATTCAGTCACTTTTCTGTGAGGTTCTACCTTCTAAATGAATCTGTGGCACCTCATCAAATGTCTGTTAGAAATGTAGATGTGTCAATTCTGTTCCTTTTATCATTTGTCACTATATTATCTTCAAAAAACGTCAGGTAAATTCATAAAGCACAGGGAGATTTGTTTGAATGCCTGAGTAGTCATCTCTAAGCCCTTGTGTCTGTAAGTAACTTTCCACTGCTTCCTGCACAGGCAGCTTTAGTAGTTTTGAAACCACAGAGGTTAAGCTATGTGGCCTGTGACTCCCTGGATCTTATCTCTATTTCTTTAAAGTGGGATGGCATTTGTAACTTCCTGGTCATTGGGAATCTCTCTCTCCTTTCTGCTAAACTATTAAAGTATCAGTCTGAATGTACCTGTTGCTGCCCTGTTTTTATTGGGATGCTTTCTGCGCTACAAGCCTGGGATCATTTTCATACAGTAATGGAGACAAACCAATGTAGGGTCTGTTTTAATGAAATAACTCATTTTATCTGACTAGACCTAATACTAATTACCAAGTAAGAACCGTGCCCTTTTAGTATTCACAAGAAATGTGTTTTGTGAATGGGAACAGGAAAGAGTTAAGCTGTGCTCTCATTCAGCTGGGGTCGGTTCAGTGATTTCACTTCAAAGACACTCTGGACTTAAAACTGATGTAACAGAGGGAAATGTTAGCCCCCAGTTTTCTTCTCTTCCTTGCAAAGCAAGTGGAGACTGTGAAGCCTTTAAGGAATACTACTGGCTTTACAGATGTCTCCATATGCTAATGTTTTAATACAAAGGAAGCAAAAGAAAACTGTAGCCCATGATCTTCAGAGGATATCATGTGGAAAGACCACCTTTCAGGAAATAGCTAGAAGACATGAAAATATGGGGGAGATGAAAGAAGTAGGTTTGAAGTTGCTTTCCTGTTTTTCTCAACCAGTTTTAAGAGATACAGTGGTGAAGGGTGGAGTCTGGTCAATTTAGACCTTTGCTGCTTTTCTACTTCTGTGCTGCTGGCCCAGATTGATGTTTGGCCCCTCTCATTACCTTTCCTCTGGGCTCGCTTTCATGATGGGGCAGACAAGATGAGTCTTGATAAAACCTTTACAGGTCTGAGGAATAAGGGGTAAGATAATATTTCCTAGCTATGGCTTTTTTCAGGGTATTAGGCTGAGCTACTTGGTGTCCCAGTAAGGTTTTTTCCTTGTAATAGAAGTTGCTGGTTTTCATTATTACTGTTGCTTGACATTTCTCCCAGAAATACTGCAAGTTGCTAATGAAATCCTTAGGCAAACCAGGACAGGTTGCATTGCCTGCTTACCCTGAAGTCATGTTCCTTCATAACAGTCACTGTATCTGTCATAGATGGCCTAATAGCCCCTGATGGAGCAGTGAGTCCGGATTTCTTCAGCGATTACCATCTTCAGAATGGAGACCTCGTTGGGCAGCATCCCTTCTCTAGCAGGTAGGTTCCTCTTTGTGAGGAATGCATATTATCCAGCGATAGCTATTCAGGTTTCTTTATAGGGCTATGTTTGTGGAGTTCAAGAATTGTCACCCTCATAGCAGCGGGAATGGTTTACGTCGAAGAAGTAGGTCTAGTCTGTCTGCTGAATTACATGTTTCTTTTAATATATTAACATATCTGTTATAATACATTATAGCTTTCCAAAAGCTGGAGGATAGAAAAGTAAAACTAGAACACACAACTAACTACATGTTATGACTCGAATGCTATTTAGATTTTGTTGGGAAATACCTAAGAGAAGAGAGGCTTGAGATGCTGATTACCTGGAAGCCTTTTGTCTCCAGTGGTTTAAAATTGTTAAAAATCAGCTGCCAAAACTATTTCTGTGTGCTTGGGGGTTTTTGTTTGGTGTGTTTTTTCCCCTTAACCTTAGCCTTGCGAAGGTATTCTCAGTTAGATTACTGAGGGCACTTTGAAAATTTGCTAGACAAGCAAAATATGTCAGCTTGACTTTTGGGAGATGTTTCTCTGAATTCACCCTCTGGTCAGTGACCGCTCCTTCTCTGAAAGTCAGCAAGCTCTTCCAGTTTGAATTTCTGAGCAGACTTCTCCCATGAGTCAGAATAGAAAGACGCTTTTCAAAGAACGAAATCTTTGTAGATCCTGTAGCATTTAGGAAATGCCTTTTAGAAAGCATGAATTATGTACGCTCATTAGAGGAAATACTTCAAACACTTTACAGTCAAGGTACAGAATTCACTTTAACAGGATGCTAGCTGGACATGCCCAGCCCTGTGGTTGAAGTTGCTTCTTTCCAAAGGAAGGATGTTGTTTTCACCACTGCACTGACTTTAGTCACCATTTGTAAAGTATGAGTAATTCACAGCATGTATGGCTGAAGTAAAAAAAGATTTTTTCTCCCTTACTTTGACTTCATGTAGTTGTTAAAGGGCAGTAGATGGTTACACTTGTCTGTTTAATCTACCTGTGATGCACCATAAAGCTGAACATTCAGCAGGAGTGGAATGTTGGTAACATTTTTAAGAACAAATTCAAATGCTTAGATCAGGGGGAGAAAAAAAAAAAGTAGGACTTACGGGATGGATTCCCTTGAAAAAAGGAAGTGTTTATACTCCATAAGGATCAAGTTCAGACTAGCGTATTAACCCTTTGCATGGAGCCTGTGTTTGGGAAGGGAATACTGGTGCTGATTGTTTCCAAATGCACAATTTTCATTTCAGAGCGTGCAGGTGATAGTAAGACTCCAAGAGTAGCACACAGCTCAGACTTCCCTCAGTTTCTCTATGTGACTTGACCATTTGCAACTTTAAAATAGACGCACAGCCCAGGAGATGGCAGATTTCTGTATTAACCAGAATAGTGTGTGGGTATATGGTTGCAACAGTCCTTGGGAGGTGGGGTGAAGGGTATAGGGTGAAGCTTGCAGACTTCTTTGTTTCCAATAAATGTAGATATTGTTTCAGTCAGGATGCTCTTATTTTGCCAGGAAGCTTTTGGCTGGGGGGAAAAAAAAATAGTCTTGAGTGTCTTTGGGTTAAAGGTAAAGTAGATCACTCGACCTCAAATTTCAGTCCCGTATCAGAGGGCTACATTGGTAAACTGCTTTTTAATCTGATTGTATTCTAACTAAAATGAGTAGCAAAATACATCTGGTGTATACCTAGTTAAAATAAGTATTTGTAGAATTTTCTTGTAATGTCTCAAGGCTTTTTGGAGGCTCACCTCAAGAAAGAAAACAGAAAAACTGCAGTTTGGCTAATGACAAACTTGGTAATTACCTGTTGACGATAGCTTCTGTAAATATTCCAATTTCTCATTAGAATTCTGTTTTCTAGGAAGACTTTTTTCGATATGATTGCTCCACGGATTTATCTGCAGTCCAGACACACAGTCTAATTGGAAACAGTGTGGACTGCTGCAAATGTTCTGTCCTATTTGTAACAGAACAGGACTGAATTGTTTGATAGAATAGATACTGGCAGTCGAATGGCGAATCCTCATTTTCAGATGGGTGTCATTATCGTTTTGAACTTCTTGGCGCCAGCAGCCAGGATTTCCTGATGCTTAGAGCTAATGTAAAATGCATTAGTGCTCCAAGGCATGAGCTGTAGAATTGCCAGTCCCATGAGTTTGGAGAAGTCAGACCCTCCCTTTTCCCAAATTTGAATTGGTGTTGGAAGGTAAAACCATACGTGCTAGAAAGCCTAATTAAAAATAATAGCAGCAAGTCAGGGCACTTTTTATGTGTTATATAGTGTACATTTCATCCATACCAAAACATAATTCTAGGGTATTTTTATGCTTACAGTTTAAAGCTAACAAGAACCTTATGTCAAGGATTTATTTTTAACCAGATCCAGCTTTTAATAAATCAAGATTTTTGTTATAAAAATGGTTCATTTTTCTATTATTAATATTTGAATATGTTTTCAGAAACTGTTTTTAAGGAAAGCTGAGTTACGATTTGCTTAGACAACTAGCAAGTCAGTCCATTGGAACATTTTTTTGTCAGGTCAAAGAGAGATGACCTAACAATGAGTAGATGCATATTTTTGTGGGGTTTATTTATGCTTTTTTTTATTTGTTATACATTTATTTGTTGTGCTTGTGTTGTCTGGCCATGGCCTCTTGTATTAGGCTTTTTTATTCTGTAATGGAAACAGTTGTTTGCTAAGTAACAGGGTAAATTCTGAAGGAGTCTCTTCTGTCATTTAAGACCACCCTGTGAAATTTGAGGTAGGTGACAACCATGAGCTGACTTCTTGCTACTCAGCTTTGAATAATTTAATCCTTTCTTCACCTTTCTGCTTTCCTATGAGATGAAGACGTAGGATGTATTACCTCTTTAATTTCTCTGAGGTTATTTCCTATCCTTGCAACTTGCTCGGGCTGGATCAGGACTTCCCCTTGCCTCCAGGAAAGCCTGACAAGTCAGCCAGAAAGACTTATATTTTTAGTGCCTGCCTGTCACTGAGAAGCTGATCTAGTGTTGGCGCCCCCAGTGCGTTACCAGGGCTTAAGTGTGTTCTGGTCACCAACTTCATTTTTTGGAGTCAAAGAAATGGATCTGTGAGAGGTTTTCAAGGACTGCAACTGAACTCAAAGTTGCCTTGAAGATTTTCACTCTAAACAAATATTAGATAATACCTGTGCAAGGGAGCTCAGCCTACACCAGCTGGCATATATCAGATTGTTACTCCAGTTATACTGCATTGAGCAGATAGTGGAAACCAGGTGCTTCCTTGGTTGTAGGATGCTAATTCCAGCAGAGGTTCAGGGCAGCCTCTGCTGTTGCAGTTCCACCACGTTACATCCAGGAAGATTTAGGGGAATTGGAACAGCAGCTATATCCAGATGTGCAATCAGTGTGGTGGCTGATGTTCCTGTAGCCCAGCAGGGATAACACAGCCGCCTCCTGTGGAGTCCCTGTCCCAGGAGACACTGGACCTACATACCTGGACCTACTGCACAGTCTTGGATGGTTAGGGAAGTCTTTTTTTTTTTTTTTTTTTTGAAGTCAAGAGTAAAACGGGAGTTTAAAAAAGCTAAGGTATTTATAGGCACCTGCACTCACAGAGTTAGTGCATAGCAGGTTTTTTTCCCCTATAATTTTTTAAGAGGGAAGCATGAAGTAATAGCGTTAGCAGTAAGAACAGCTATAGATCTGGTGAATTAGGTGGAATATCTTAGGCGCTGTGTTCTTCAAAGACGTTGCCTTCCCTTCACAGAGTTTCTTGGACTTTCCTTTGAAACCCAGAGACTGACTACTGTCAAGAGTTGAGGATGCTACGTTGCATGATCAAGTCCTGCATCATGAAGTACAGAACAACTTTGAGGGGAATTGTAGAAGTATCTAGTCCTAAATTCAGCCTGTAGATTTGCTTGCGTGCTTGCTATTCTGGACATCTCCTGAAGCAAGGCGGGATAATTGTTTCTGGTACATGTCAGCATAAAGAAAAAGCAGCATGTAAGTGACGACCTGGAAAGCTGCCATTTTTCTAATACTGCCACCCTCACTATAGGAACCCAAGGCATTGTTAGAAATGGAAATGCTTTGTGTCTGGTAATCTAGCTTGTGTGTCTGTGCAGCTTTAGTTTACAACTCTTATTTCTGAACTATATTCTTAGTGGAGTTGAACTGTTGTGTGTATGAAGTCTATAAATAGAATTATTTCAGAATACAATGTACACAGAAGTGGTGATAAAATACATAAACAGCATCTCTTGTTTTCCTCAAAGGTTTGGAGCTGAATGCAAACAGATTGTAAGGTATGTTTTCTATTCAGCAGAAAAGACATGGCTGAGGAGGTTGTTTTGACAGCTTGTATCCAGGTTTTTTTCATTGGCTAGGAAAAGACTTTTGTGATTAGATTACCAGCTTTGAATCATCTTACTGTCTTTCAGAAGCAGATGGGCATTAGGCAAAGATTTGAAATTTTCATCTGTTATTAAAATCTGTATTCAAGGCTCCTGGTTCTGATAACTGTTAATATAGAGTGAAAGTTTTATGATTCTAGCAAACAAAAAATCCCTCACCTTTTGGCTGATGTGATGACAGTTTAGTGTCTGAGCTGCAAGGGATAAAGACCAGCTGAAAGACATCTTCAAGAATATAGGGTCATTTATAAAATTTTAATCATCTTCTAGAGACTAATTACTTTCTTAAGACACAATCATAATGATGATGGCTAAATATTTTATAATGGAGAGATCCACAGTATTTTCCTTACCCTTTGGAGAAGCAACCATGTTTTAACCTTTCCCAGCTATAACTAGATAACGGTAAAAGCTAAGTGCGAAAGTCAATTCTCTGTTAATATCTTCATCAGAGTTCGCAAATCCTCTCTGTAGCTTTGGAAAGATGAATAGTCAGGAATGCTGGAGCTAGCCAGAACTTTTTTTTTTCTTCCTGAGGAAGTTTTCTTCAGTACAGAATCCTTTAACCTCATTATAAAACGTAGCAGAGCTGCCATTGCACAATCTTCGTTTTCAGTGAGACAAGGCGTTTCTGTGTGTGCGCTGTTCCCAGCGTGTGCACTCACATCTCCACTCAACAGAGCGGTTGAAGCGTCTTCCCAGGAAGCAGTGCGGTTTGGCATGTCAAACCAACCCAGTTTTATGGGGTGACTGTCTGTCTCTGTCCTTGGTGGGACATCTTGCCTCTTGCCTGGATTTACAGCCTCACACTGTAGCTGCGTTTCTTCTTTTTGCCATGGCAGGTCATTGTGATATTTTGTGAGCTGAGTTTATGGAGCCAGGACCTTGCAGGCTGCTCTGCATTGCCTTCAGTTAGGCTGTGTCTGGTGTTGGCAAGTAACCATTAGCTGTTGTCTCGAGCTGACGGGAACTGCGCTGGTGTGGGCTTCAGTAACTTAATACGTGGCCATAGGTCCTGGTGGGAGCATGGGGAAGATTGTTGCTGTGACTTAGCTTATCTCTAGCTACGCTACCCACATGCCATGTCTGCTTGTGCTAAAAGCCCACATTGAAAGGCAAGAATAGTCATAACCACAGGCCTTTTTTGCTTGGGTACCCTGATGGAGATCAGATGTGAATTTCATGGTGGAGGGGAAAGACCTGGGTCCGTAGCCTTCCATTCCTTCTGACTCCTGAGTGTGGTGTGAACTCCCAGCTGAGTCACAGCTGAATAGCTCCTGTTCAGGGCTGGTACAGGAGCTGCTTTAGGTGCTGGCAAATGCCTACGTTGTGAATGTTTGTCAAAACGTTTTCAAATGGTTGTACCTGTAACTTATAGCCTACGTCGACTTTTATAGCTGTCTTCCATGTAGATCCTCATCTTCAATTAGAAGCAGTGACGTGTTGTACTTCTCAAGCATTGAAGTTAGGGTTTCGTCTCTTCCTTGCTTTAGTCTCTAAAGCCTACAGGATATATTGCTGATATAAGGAACCTGCTTCCAAAGGGAAGGGCTGAAGGAGCTGGTGACCTTGCTATGGAGTATTTCTCATCCACGTTGTATTTTCATTAATTCGCACAGTATATTTACAAGTTTGAAGGTTCCCCTCCCAGCCTTTCAGCAGCTAAGTGCGATCTTGCAGGCTGTCTCTGAAGGTGACGAACTGCTCCGTTAGCAGACAGTAAAAGCGAGCTGCCTCAGGCAACCCCTTACAGCCATCAGTGGCAGAAGAAACTTTGTTTCATGGTTCTTGGAAAGATTACTGTAGATAAAAACATGTTATCATGTAAAAACATGTTATCATGTGGGGTCTGTGCTACAGTATCCGTCTCTTTCCTCATCATTTGAATAGACGCAGTAATGCTTTCCTGTCTTAGAGGTGGACATATGGTGAGTGTAACGTCTCTTAATGGAAATAAAAGCTAATAGAGTGTAAATAATTATCACAATGTGATTCTACTTTCAAACATTTTACCATAGTGGTATCTCTTGCAGTTCTGTGCGTTACTTTTTGTTTTCCATACTTAACATTTTATTTTAAAAACAAAAAAACCCTCTTTTGCCTTTGCAGTATGTTCAGCAGAGCTGTATGCAGCTTCTACCATTTGGACACTATTTAATTTGCATTTCCCAAGAGAATCAAATTAGGTTTTATTAGTAAATCGGGCCTATAACCTTGTAGGCAGGTTTTATTAGTTTATCACACATCAGTATTAGCAAATTGTAAATCCCACTGAAAGGAATTTGAAAAGGCCTTAAAGCAAAGCTCAGAACCAATGAAGTTTCTGGAGACAAATAAGGGGGTTTATTTTGGTGTTTGTTTGGGTGGTTGGTTTTTTTATCCCACAAAAATGTTGTTAGTTTTAGAATCTTTTTTTTAAAAAAAAATCATATTCTGTTGTCCTAACTGTCTAGACGTTTAGTTTTAAAGAAGTTGAACTGGAAATGATCAGGAGGATTTCGCTAAACTTCTGATAATGCTCTATATGGCTTGACATAACAGAGATAAAGCACACTTCTCATTTGGACACTGCAGCATTTACTGACTAGTCACGTGCCAGAGGCAGGTAAGTTTGGTTTTGTTCATCAGTGCCTGTTCAGGTGGTACATATGCTTGGAATTAAGATCTTATATCTAAAACATAGTGATAAGGAAGTAGGAACTGCTGTCTTCTGGAGGGTTTTCATCACAGTCTGGGACAAGCTTATTGAAAGACTTCACTTGATTTCTGTAGATCCTGGGTCATGGCCTGAATCGGAATTCACTGTGTAGTTGTTTTCCTTCGGTACTTAAATGTGGGAGTGATGCTTCCAGAACCTGAGTGCTTCATCACCAAAAGCTTTTGAATGCAAGCTTGAATTTCTTCACGTCTACTTCATAATAATTTGTTTCTGCACCAATACTAAATCAGTTACCTCTTTCCTTTTTCCATTTGTTTTCGGTAGTGGTTATATTCCCCGTTAGTTGTCACTTCAGTAGTTTTTTCATGCTGTTTTCTCAAAGCCATGTGTATAGAAATTAAATACTGCAACCCGATCATGTTATAACCCAGTCTGGGTGTCACTAATACGATTTTTGACCAAATTATGCTGCTATGATGTGGGCAGTTACTGTAGTGTTTTTGAAGACCAAGAGCCTGATTATTCAAGGGCAAGATTTTTCTCTGACCCTTATTCATCAATGAGACTTCCCCAGGGTTTGGAGAGCCGTGCGTACCGCACCTTTAAAGGATGCCTGTAATTTGGGAATATCCAGATGAGAACAACATTCTCCGTATCCAGTATTCTACATACAGCAACTTTTTTGTGTGTGCTTGGGTGCTGGCTTATTATTACTCTCTTCTTAATTATTCTGCACTCTTGACCGTATCAGGAGACAATTCCAAGCAACTCTCGTTGTGTCGCCCACCAAGCAGGCCATGCCCACAGTGCAGTGCACATCCCTTGCACCAGGGAGCTGATAGGCAAGACGGGCAGGGAACCAAAGGCAAGGAGAAGTTACTCATCCAAAGTCAGGTGCTGGAGCCTGGAGTAGAGCCTGGAGTAGAGCGGTACTGCTCAGCCATGCCCCAGTGACCAGACCACACCACCTCTCCAAGGTGTGTGGTCCGTGATGGTGAAGGATCATGTTGCACTTGTTTCGTTTACTGTAAGAGCTGTTTAATTGCTCTGAACAATTACACTAGTATGCTAGGAGATGAAATAGCTTGCTTGGGAATATTTTAAAGGTGCCATTTTTTCAGCAAGTTGCAGATGCTGCTTGGGAAGAGAGTCAGCATTGAGGTTTTAATGCACTTCAGCTCTTTTGGAATATAGGATACTTGGGCCTCTTTCACTTGCCGTCACTTCTTTTACATTTTTTAGTTGCTTTTTATTTTACTGTATTCCACCTGCAGTTGGCCTCGTTTAACCGGCATGGTTTAGGTGGCTATTAAGAATTTTAAAAGAATACCAAAATGCCGTAGTATTTAGCTCAAGTCCTTTGGAATGTCTTACCAAAAAAGCCCCCAAACCTGGGTCTGTCTCTTCTGAAATGTAACATTAATTAATTCCCACGTTCTGTCTGCTGCTCTTGGTCCCTCCAGATGTGCTACTAGGAATAGGCTGGCTCCCTGGTTACAAGCCATCTGGGCTCTGTAAACTGATTTGCACTTATATTAAACAATAAGTGAACAGAATGCGGAAGAGTTATTAAAGCAAATGTACATTGCTTATAAATCTCAAAGCAAAATATTAAAATGTAGTAAACGGGAATGGAATGTGCAAATGAAGACCTGCTTGTTTTTAATGAGTTTAGCTGTGACCTTCTCGATTTCAACCAAAAGAAAAGAATTTTATTTTTCTCTTTAAAAAAAAAAAAAGAAAAAGAAACTATAAAACTGCTTACAGAAGTATCTGAGACAAAAACAAGGAAATATAATGTTCTAAACTTGACTGGTCCAAACCACTCAAGCTGCTGTGACAGCTCATAAAACTGAGAGTAGTTTTTAACTGGACTCTGTTTTACATTGCCAGAGTGAATTTTCCTTGCAGGAAGTAGCCAGAAGGTTTATTTAGTTTCCAGACTGCTGCTTTGATCTTTCCATTCTGTCACTTCTCAGGTTACATAGCCCTTTTTCACTGCAGTAAATCTGCAACAGTTAATGAGAATAAAATTTCCTCCTTCTCACTGATCACATGCTGTTAAATGCCAAACCACAGCCAGCAGCATATTTGCAGAATTCAGCTGCACTGTACAAAAACAGCACAATCAGTTTAATCTTGTTGGTTTTGTAATTCATTTTATTGAGCTTTCCTTTTTCAAGTGACCTATTTTATCAAGACAAGTGGTTGCAAGGCCAGACCTGGAAGAAAGATTTAAAACCGTAATAAAATGAAGGGTGTTTTGTATGCTACGTATAAGCATGCTCACAGGATTCAAAATTAAACCTACAATGAGGAGTTTTAAAACAAGTCCCGTATATCAGTGGGATATTTCTTACGGTTATTATCTGAAGTGAACATGTACAGTGAACAAGTCTCTAGCATAAAAATTAGTGTAACATATAAAATTAATTTCTCTGCCAAACAGTTAAAATTGTTTTGGTTCTAAAATTTGACTCTTTGAATCTGTGTTTGTCAGCTTCAGCCATTGAGCTATGATGACTGAACTACCCTTTTCCCTCTGGAAAATCAGAAGACTTTTTTTTTTTTCTTGAACCATGAGATTTTTAAAAATAATAAGTTTAGAGAGTTTATTTGCCTGCTGGGTTTTAAGCTTTTTAAGTTTTATTTTTTCCAAGAGTCCCTGCCCAACCTTTGGCCTGAAGCATTTCATTTTTCTTTAATTAAATTAAAAGTTGAAATTTTTGTGTAATAATGCCACTCCAAGGTATGGATCTCCAAGGAAATGTTCCACGTCTGTGTTTGTATCTGGCTTGTTCCTTACCAGTGCTAGCGCTAAGAACGCAAGTAGGAAGAAATTTATTTCCTTCTTGGTTTACACTAAAATCATCACTGATTGGGATAGTTTTTGACAAGATTTCACTAGGGCCCTGTGCTGATATGTAAAAGTGGCTGAAATCTGAACAATCATCTGTGGTGGTAAAAAATATTTGAAGTTTATTCATCAGTAGTAATGCTCAAACTGCATTTGCTATGTGCGCTCTAGTGAGCACTGCAAATCCCCTAGTAATGTTAACTTTCAGAAAAGACTTTGAAAGCTTTTATTGGCTGCAGCTGTAAGTCAAAGCAGAACAGATTTTTGGGTTTTGACTCTCCCTCCTTCCTTCCCTCCAGCATCTGGATTATCATCCACATTGGATTGCCTGGTTCTTGGTGCTGAGCCCTGGAGACAGCACGACTATCGGCCAGTAATCTTTTAGCATGGCTCTTTCTGGGTATTTGTGCACGAGAGGGAACTCTGTTCCCTGGTTGTATTGAAGAATAGAGCTGAGTGGCAGTGCTTGGGCTCGAGGAGCCTTGTATAAATATTTAAAGGCACGATTCTCCAGCTAAGAGCCTTTCCATGCATGACACTGAAAACTTGCATTTCTGCTTCAGCTGCTTATCTTAGGGTACACTTGCACAGTAACCCTGCTCTGTAGCCTGGCAAGCTTCCTAACAGGAAGCAAGAAACACTTCCTGGCTGGAAACAGGAAGGGTAGCGGAAGATGTGGACCAGATCCTGAGCTGATCTAGTCAGTGACACTCATCACCTCTCTGAAGTTACCACTTCAGGATCTTATTCTGCTCAGGCTGTTGCCTGAACCTTCTGTATGCAACATAGCACTGACATTGCTGGAGCTCAGTGAGAGAGATGCTTGAAACCTCCCCAAGCCAGACGTATTGCTAGTTAAAGATTAAGGCTTACTAATGTACTCTTCAGTTTATGGAGTTGACAGAAATACTTCGGGCTGTGCAAGGAGAGAGGAGGAGGAAAGGACGTCTTACTTTTTACTGCCTGCTCCTCAGGGCTTTTTTATTTGCTTTATTTCTTAATTAATTTTTAAGAAATGGATGTATCTAATCAGTAGACTTGGCTAGTTGTTGAGCCAACAGCACAGGAGATGTTTCTGTCAGGCTTATAATGGAAAATCGGAACCCGTGGTTTCTGTTCCAGCTCTGACTGTGCACTTGACCTTTTAACAGATCCTGTGCAGAATAGCTGCGAAACTCCCCGTCCGTTTGGCGGAGCTGTGAGCCTGGGTGAGGGAATGCGAGTGAAGTTATCCCAGTGCCCTTCAAAAAACAATATCCCTGTGTGAAACAGCATGGGTTGCTGTTTTGCCCCAGGCTGTATTCTGGACTGGTTGCTTTTCTAGCAGATTAGAAATACTGTGGTTTTTTCCCCGTCTTTGAGGGATGTTACAGAATAAGCGAAAATCTTTTCTATCTATGTCAGTCTAATTTGAGTCTTCTCATTACTGTAGCTTGTCACTTGGCTGTCTTTAATGTCTGGGGTGGTTTTTTCTTTCAAAACTCCAATGGGAGACTGAGGTCATGGAGAAAAGGAGCAACTTGTCCGGGATCACACAGCAGGTAACTGACAGAGCAGGAAACTGAGCCCAAGTCCCAGGCTGCTTTCACAGAGCTGGGATGGCAAACTCTACAGCTTTCAAGCAAGGCTTTTACTGAATTTGGCTAAGCAAGGGCATTTGCTTTTAGTTCAGTGCTTTCTTACTATTCAGCTGGGAAACTTTTTTTTTTTTAATGTTGCCTCCCCACCAGTGAATCTTGGCATGTGTATTGCTTGGTGCATAGCTGGAGCCTGACACAGAGGGCTCAGTGCTCATTTCTCCACAATTGTCAGATTTGCATTTGTTTATAATTAAATGGCAGAAACAGGAGTATTGTGCTGAGATGGAACTGGGCACCAAGTCCAGCAGCAACTGGAAACTTTAAGTCATTAAGTGCACTGAAGAAAGCTAGATCACATGGAAGGAGAGACATGATCACATCCATAAAAGCTGTATCATGATGCACAAGGGAGCTGAAGTATTACTGCACAGGTTCATGCCGATATTTTCTGTATTTTGAGCAGATACAGTTTGACTTTTTAAGGAACATTAATATTCAGTGCTAATGTAGAGATGGACTTGGTATTTGATGCAGTGCGCACAGTTGCAGTCCCTGCCACAAAACTGCCTTCCTACTTGAGTTTGAGGCATAGAA
Organism: Falco rusticolus; assembly: GCF_015220075.1. Taxonomy (NCBI): domain Eukaryota; kingdom Metazoa; phylum Chordata; class Aves; order Falconiformes; family Falconidae; genus Falco; species Falco rusticolus. Next base: position 27,355,426 of record NC_051197.1, read on the forward strand.
AGCATGGGGAAAAAAGCTTCACAGATAGGGGAGAAAAAGTTGGGACCATGAGAGGCAGAATTTAAGAGACTTGTGGTTTATAGTTTAACGTCATTACCAGTAGTGGGAGAATCTACAGTTACAGGACATTATATAAAGAAACATTGTTTTTTTTCTATGGCTTCTCAGTTGTATGCTGTTTCCCCATAACCCATGGTTTGTGCTCTTACTCTGAAGGACGGAAAATTTATGGTCAGTGAAGCAAAACCAGAGGTAGCTGGCACGTAGAAGTGAACAGGATCATCTTCTCGATTGCTAGACTCCGAAGCAAAGGAAAAAGTGACCAGCCCTACGCCCCTTTCTGATGCCCTCCACTCTTTCGTGACTGGTTTATGAAGATGGTATCCCATCCAGTGCTTAGCTGGCAGTGGGTGTCAGGAGAAAGGCCATGAGTTTCACAGGCTTTGAGCTTCGGTTAAAGTGTGGCAGTTAGCTGGTACCTGCAAAGGATTAGCTAAATATTTCTTGCCTGAAGCTAACTTTAGAAGCTGGAGGTCTCTGTTCTGTGGAATTCAAAAACATTTCCCACCTCCTGGGCTTGGATGCACACCCTGCCTGAATCCTCACTATTTGATGGGCCAAGGCCTGGATGCCCCCAGCTGCCTCAGCCTTTCTGTACCCTGGTCTCTGTGCAGAGGAAACCTGTGGAGGGAGGGAGGAAGGGAGGGAGCCACAGCGTTCACTCACCGGCCACGTAGCTGGGCTAGCAGGACTGCAGCCTCTGCCACATCCCGTATATGAGTATAGTGCCCTGCAATCATTGTCTCAGACCTACAGTCTAGCATCTTTCGTCAATGCTTAAAAACAAACAAAACCCCAAACGAAAAAGATGGGAGAGAAAAAAAATACATACTTCGCCGCTGGCAAACTCCTGTGTCTCTTGTTGGCAAATATTATAAACAATAACTGCATCTCGGTTGTACAGGTTATAATGCTGTGCTTGTCTCGATCAGACTGGTGTGCCACTTCGATGGCTTAGGTACCTCCTGAGGGAAAAATACAGCCGTCAGTGTTCATTTGAACAGAACTTGTTTTGTCTGTTATACACAGGAACCTGATACAGCACTATAGAATACAGGGGTTTATGGCATGAGACTTTATAAGGCAATATAGGAAGGTAGCTGTACCATATGTTATCAGCGGTGCTGTCACACACAAGTGGATTCACAGAAGGGAAACATTAGGACTTCAAGGATGCACTGCATGAAATTCTGAATGCCTGCCAGGGGTGAGGGGGGGGATGTTTTGAGAGTGAAGATGGTGGTTTTTAGAAACGATAATATAAAGTATATAAAGGGAGACAGTACAGAGGACTACAAGCTGTACTATGTCAGGCTTCTGAAGGATGCTCAGAAACCTTCTAGTCATTCTCACGCTCACGGGGAGTTTTGCAAAGCTGCGGGTGTGATCAGTGGCAGCAAGAAGAGGTGCCACGTGTGTAAACAGGGGCTGCGTATTTATGCCGGCAAATAAACCTCCCTCAGTAGCTCAGTCGAGCACATGGAGAGCCTTGGGTTGATTCCTTCACTGGGACTTGGTGTAAGGTTGGTGAGAGCTGTAAGTAGTGTTTGCTTGGTCTTACCAAGGTCAGAGGACCTAGTGAATTATAAATTTATAGGGTTTTTTAATAGATTTTATTTTTAATAAAATCTATCCCCAGTGAGCAGCTGAGAGCTTCTTGGACATGAGGCTGGTAAAAACCTTGTTGATGCAGAGTAAGGATGCAAGATTGACGGGGTTTAAGAACAGGTTGAGGATGAAAAGAAACGTAGCTGAAATCGTGGCTTTGGTGGAAGCACCACATGTGTTTAGCTTGGATTTCATTTTCAGTGGGCAGTGATTTTCAGGGTGCTTTAATTTTGGGTTACGAACCATGAAACTGATAGGTGGAAAAGGATGGAATTTTGACCCTGAAGTGTAAGCTGCTAAACTGCTACTTCACGCTCTAAGGTGAAGGTTTTTCCTGGGCCGCTGCTGCCTGCAGACAGTCACAGTCTCTTACGGTACAGTCTGGTGTGATTCTTGCTGTGCTGCTTCATGCCTCTCCTGTGAGGGTGCAGACCTGTTTCCCAAACACTGTTTCTTGCTGGGATGGCTCCAAGATCCATGCACCCTATCAAGGGGTTTCCAGTTAGACTTCAAGTTTTGACCAAGAATTTTCCCCAGTGACCTGGGATTTGCCTTTCTGGGGCCCGGCTTATGCTGGAGGAATTAGTAAGTACTGTTTTAGAGCGACTTGTCAGCACCAGCACTAGTAACAGTGTGAACGCTAGCGTGGACAGGCTCAGGTGTCTATCGCATCAGAAAAACTTACCGAAAGCAGCCTTGCTCCGTGGTCCGTCTGCACTCAGGCGCTAATCACCCTAGTTCAGACGAAGCTCAAGAGCCTCTCTTCCTGTACCACGCGCTCGCGAGCAGCAAAGGTACCCGGACGGGAACCCCAGCAGAGGGTTGCTGGCAGTGTGCTGCCTGTCGGAGCCTGCCAAGTCTTGCAGACGTACCGCAAAGCCTGCCTCGTCTCTGAGGCTCTGGGTGCAGGAGGGAGTTAAGGAGAGTCAAGTACTTTGTGGTCACAGCGGGATGCTGGCTGGTATTTCCTGCTGAAAGGGGGGACAGGATCGGTCTTTACATCTTAAATTATGTCAGGGCACCTCGGATCCTAGATGGGCACATTAATTTGGATGTTATGAATCAGAGTAAGTATCAATAAGCAGAGCTGTTAAGAAATCTCTCCTCACTCATGCACATCAGGAACATTTTCCTCTTCGGCATGTGTTCTTCAGTTCCCCAGCAGTACAAGCAAATTGGAAAGTTCAGCTGTCATTCGGTGAAGGTCATAGATCACACTAGCAGCCTGAGTAATCCAAGAGGTTTTAAGTATCATAGCATTTAGTTTAAAGTGAAATTTGCTCTGACAGGGGCTGGCAGACCAATAGGAAAAAGAAATATTTGTGCTTGGAGAAGTGCATGTGTAGAGCCCGCGAGTATAACTGATGGCTGGAAGTGATTTCAGTCTAAAAAAAACAAATCATTAAGAGAGTGCATAGGGGTAAAATACACAGTTCATATTTTAAAGGGTCTCAAAATGAACCAGCAACTGAGGTTAGCAGTACATAGTAATTAGCTGTGCTGTTCACTGTTTAACTCCATCAGCTCCAGGCGTGTGGTAAACTCCACAAGAAAACAGTTGTGCTTTGACGGCGTGGTTAGCAGGCACCGCTCTCCCTGTGCGCACACGTGCAGTTTTGTGAGACAGAGCTGCCCTAAATAACTTGCAGATTAAGGCAAGAGCGTAAGTCATTTATCTGAGGGGTTTGTTTTGTGGTGTTGCGTGATCCGTATCAGTCACGCAACTACAGGGATTGCACGCCCTTCTGCTGGGTACCTAGCTGAACAGGGCTGACCAACAGGAAGAAAAAACATCAATTTGTAGATGAGTATTGTTGCCTCAGTAGCATAATTATGTGTCCCTGACTTTTTGGGAAGACAGGCTGATGCTGGCTCTGCTGAGTACAGAGTTTCCCTGTAGATGCTGTATAAATAAGACCAACAATGCGTTTTTCCTAGGAGCAAGTTTTGAAGTTGGTTGCTGGTATAAATCTAAGAACACATGGCACAAATCGTGATCTCGGGCCAATAGTTACCGAACAAATGCTTACAGCCGAAAAGCTACCATCTTTCCTGGCTCTACCCTTCTGCTGTTCTTGGCAGAAGTGGCAAGGATTCATCAGGACTTGGTTTTTAAACCCCTGTCTCCACCTCTGTCGGTTGTGCTTGCAGAGTCATTGCCCTTGGCCTGCCAGCCTCATGAGTAAGCCAGACTTCAGTCTCCAGATGTGTGTTTGCTGTTTTGTTGCCCTACCCCTCAGTTACCTCCTGGCTTCAATAGCCTTTCCTTCAGCTAAGAGGACAGGCTTTTTGCTACAGGCTGCGCCAGTGCAAACAATCAAATAAGGCAAAGCTGGTATGTTTCAAGAGCACTAACACATAAAAATGAAGCCAAGTTGTTGGCTTTTTTTGAAGCATGGACAAGCCTTCATTTACTTAAGAGAAATATTTAGATAGGAGAGTGGTGATTTGATCAAGGTGTTTTAATATGATTTTCTTTTCCTCTTTTATTTTTTTTTTAACTGTCCAAAGCAGTTATCAGCTGATCCATCTCTTCCAGTTTTCTTCAGGACACTAACATATGTCTGAACCATTTGGAAATAACTGATACTCCTCAAAGTTTAAACTCTAGGGATCTTTACCTAATTACTTACACATTTATAAAAAAAATATGAAAAAAATGATTTGCTGAGAATGTGATTGAAACCATATTTTTCCCTGCTCTCGTTATCAATTTAAATACATTTAAAAGTTCTATGAATAAAGATTACTGAACTGGCAGTAGCCGAACAGCGCGGCCTGCAGTGATAGAGACCTATTGCCCCCTGGTGGGTCGGTGCCGTCATTGCACCTCGCTTCCCCCCCCCAGCCCCCAGCCCCAGTGCCGTTCGGTAGTATCTAACGAGTGCTCCATCAAGGGAAGCCCCGCTTAGGCTGAAGAAGGAAAGCCCGGGCTGCTGTGTCTGCTGTACCTCTGCCACGGTGAACCTGAGGGTGGCTACTGGTGTGTCCCCTGTAAGCCAAGCCGCGCCCCCTACTAGCCTGACTTGCAGTCAGCAGCCGGCCTGCGTGCAGGGCTGGCAGCCTGCGGCGCCCGCAGCCTCCTCGTTCACCTACGACGTCTTTCCAGAATGAAGTTTTCAGTAGTTAGCAGAAATGCCAAGAGCCCCTTTTGTAATTAGTTGTAGATAAGTTGTTTTTACTACTAAATGTTATAGTCATAGAAAAAAATAACTTTGAAAGATAAACCCAGAAAAGCATTTTTTGCTAAAATATCTTTTTATTTTAAATCAACTGTAGATACTTTAAGGATCTTTGGAAGAAAACAATGGAATTCCTGAGTGTAAAGGAAGCCTTAAAGTGTCCCGCTTCTCTGCGGTGTTACATGTGTGTGGTATCAGTGGCACCTGGGAACCTGCAGTAGCACAACACAACTGAACTCCCTTCCAGATCGCACTACGCGTTCTTTTAGTACATTACTAACTCCGAGTACTAACAGTACTGAAAGATCTCTTTAAAAGAATTGTAACTGTTTTACGGTAGTTATTCAGCTTGTTTTCTGAACTGCCAAACAAAATGGTCAGCTTCATGCTAGGTCCTTGTTGGCACGTTTGGAAGAGCTTTATGGCCTGTATTCAGAAACCCATATCTAACAGCAGCCCCGGCCGGGTCCGTCTGTCCAGCCCCTCTGCATGCTGCGTGCCAGTAACGGCAGTAGGAGCAGGGACCATCCTTTGACTAAGGCGAGTGCAGGGTCTGATGTTTCTGGAGGCAAGAGTTAGATTCAAAGTGACAGGATTTCTCTTAAACCCTCTTTTCAGGAATCTTTTAAAGCTTCAAGCCTGCTAATGAGAAAGCTGTTGTCTGCCAGGTACAAAGGAGGGACCGGGAGAAGGTGCCTCGGAGGTCACCAGTTCATTTTATAATGGGCTTGGAAAAGAGTAATAGGACTTTGGAGTGGATGCAGGATGGAATGGATGGCCAGAGGAAGGTGTGGAGCCAGAGGCATGTGTTCACGTAGCTTTGCACCGCTACAGGGCACACCACAGCTACTCTGCTTCTCTTCTCTGTGCGGAAGGGACTGGTCAGCCTCTAGGCTCAGCCCGATAGCCCTGCACACGAGTTACAAGACAGGGCCATTGCCAGGTCAAATACAGATGGGCAGACGTGGAAATAGCACAGTGCTTTCAGGGTGCCGAGTTTCGCAATACGTGTTCAGGTGAAACAGAATGATTTTCTCTGCAGTTTGGCCTATTGACTGTGTCCTCCCGCTCCAAAGACAAATCTCGGCCTCAGACCTTCCACCTTCACCCGATGACCAGAATATCCCATGAGTGAACTATTTTCCAGAGAAACCCGGCGCCAAGGATCCTTTGCTAGGACCTCACAGAGGCACAATCTGAGGAAAGTGTCTTTATAAGGACAGAGTGATGGACATGGTCCCCCACCACTTCAGCTGAGCCCTTTCAGTCCAAGCGATTCAGCAGTGCCAGTTTTTTGCTGAGCCAGGGCCTGGGGCCCACCCATTGTACATCTTCTGGATGGGTCATTCTTTCCCAGCCTTGACTGTTGCATAACCCATGTTCCATATGTATAATTGGCAGTAATGAGGTTCAGCTTTTCCCCACTCAAAAAGCACTTTGGTTCTTTGTGTTTTGACAGTCTTCAGAGAGGAAGTTCAACTCCTTTCAATGCATCTTTAGTCAGGCAATAAATCAGAATCCTTTTCCATTTGTCCTTCTACTGAAGTGGAAGTTAAGAAGTGACATAACTATGAATAGGCAGTCATCCAGTATCTTAGGCAATGTTCATTTTTCCTCTACCTCCTGCATGAGAGTTATTGTTGAGCACAAGGTATGTGCCACTTTTCCCTACGCAGTCCTCGTGCTTTAGTATCTAATCCATTGCTGTAGGACTTTTCAGGTGTAAAAGATGCTGTTCTAGGTGAAAAATTAATTATTCTGTCTCATTTCAGTATATAATGATTCTTTTTGCCATTTGGCTGTCAATCTTGTATCCCACCGGAAACAGCGTCCTTTACTGAACGGTGTTGCTGTGCCAGATATTTGCACTTCTCGTTTCTGGCTGGTATTTTACCAGGGGCTTGAGAAATGTACTGAAGGAAGGAACTCAGGCTGTTCAGATGGGCTGTGTAGGGCAGGGTCACCAGCAGGCTTTGCAAGAAGCATGCTTGAAGCCTTTCCAGAAAGACTCGTTACCTCTAACGCAGAGAGAGGAGTTGACTCACAGAAGTGCTTTGCCAGTAAAGCCATAGAAGGATAGACGAGAAGACTTCTGTCTCCCCTGGGATTTCTGTTTGACCTGAAAGCCTTTCCTGATAGGAGTTGTGTTGATTTCTCTGCAGTGTTTCTTTTCCCACCAAGGGAAGAGGAGACCGAGCAGTGCTGGCTGCTCTGAAGGGGCAAGATGGCTTGCAGTGTTGCCTCGCAAAATTGTCTCTGTGGCAGGAGGAGCTGCAGACACCAGCACCAGCGCGCCGTCCCTACTGTACAAAAACCTACAGTTTCTTTCTCCTCCTTTTATTTTTTTTGTAGCATCGGAGTCGATGGATTTGGTCAGTCCCCAGGGGTTCCTGGCCGCCCCACAACTGCATATGGGTACCGCCCGGATGAACCTTACTACTACAGCTACGGAGCGCGATAAAGCAGCCCACTGCGCAGTCCAGGACGCTGTCACCTGCCCTGGAGGAACCTGGCCATAGATCTCTCCCTCGGTAATGCATGATCGTACCACAATGGGTCCATTATTATGTATCCTTTGGCGTGTGTAGCTCCCGATAAACTTAACCTTTCTGGGTCCAGTGTTTCAGTGACAGTGTTTACTCTTTGGTTGTTCTTTGTTATCATTTTTGTACAGTGTTTGCTCTGTGACTTGAAAGCGAGAATTGGAAAGCGACTGGACTGGAAAGTGTCACATTATGTATATTAAGCTACTAATTTAATTTCTATTAAATATAAAAACCTGTGTGGTCAGCAGTGGTGAACGTGTTTCTAACCAATGTTTCGTTTGTTTTACAAGACATTTAAGAAGAATGCTTCATGTGAAGCGTGTTTAACATGGACTGCTTCCCTCTAACACCTAAGTAACGGGAACACAGTTAAGCCCCAGCATCTCCTGGCACTGCCCTGACACGTAGTTACCAAAGTCCGGTCCTGGGTATGAAGACTTTAATAATGGAAAGATGGCACAGATTCACTCCCCTGGAGCTTCAGACGTTTACAGTCTAGTTTATATGCTTGAAAACACTTAAAATTAGAAACTGCACTACGACAGAATACCTTTGCCATAAATAGAGTTCTGAGGGCTGAGAGAAGACAGCCACATCCTGAGGACTAGCAAGAGAAAAAAGCACTGTAACTCAGGTCAGAGTGCGGATGCAGAGCCTTTCCCCCAGCTTCCCCATCCTAAAACACAAATGCATCCTGTCCTGCTTGTTCACAGGGTTTAAGCTGGATCATTGACTGAGCAGCAGAGACAGGCCGAGCCACCTTCACGCTGGACAGTGACTGCATTAAGCCATGTTTTGGAACACGCTGCACGCCAGTGGAGTTTAGGCTAAAGCTGTTCTGAAGTTGTTACCCCACCCGTAACAGCCAAAGCGTACAGAAATCCCGTGGCTGCCACAGCCATCAAGAGAGCAGTTCAAATTTGAACTTTTTAAAAGAAAAGCTGCCTCCACCTCGTTTTGGTTTTTAACGGCTATTGATTTGCAGAATTGTTCCTCTCCCCTCACCACCCCTCATTTCTGGCTTAAGCAGAAAGCAGACTTGCACCAGGGGCTGATGCTGCCAGAGCAGTAGCCAGTAATCCCGTTAAGACTGATGCACATGCTAGGAAAGTGATCTTCAAAGGCATGGCGTTGTTTAGAGGGTTGACAGACCGTTACTCTTACACTTCAAAAATATCTTTGAAATCAGGATTGTTTTGAAGCCTTGCTTTGTCTTTTAAAAGTACACAGGTACTTTTATGTGCACTGTTACTCACTGTGTTTCATACTGCATAACTGGAAGCGATTCTAAAATGAGGGCATGGTGTTTCTTACCAGATTTCAGCCTCCTCCCTGTGCTGGCTTTGTGTTCATGGCTTTGCTCACTGGAGGTAGGTGGAAGAACAGCATTGCCGAGATTAACTAGTATTTTTAAAAATAATTTTCTATACAATTTTTAATGCCGTTTCTTAGAAATGCTGCAGAAAACGTGAATTAAACTGCTGGGTTTCCAGTGTCGTACCTTTCTAGATTCTTTCCGTTGGTCCGAGCCCACACTTTATCAGCCCAGCAGTTGTGCCACATTTAGTCAAAAGCTTCCAGATATTTTTATAGTTATAGCTGCGAGAGAAATTACCCAAACTGCATATTCAGACACAGGCTTTTCTTTTGAGACTGGCACTCGCTCGTCAGGCTTTTCCAGAAAAATTAGTGTGAAGTTATTTAAAGCAGTTGCCCTTCTCATGGAATGTGTTTTGGGGGAAAGAAAAAAATGAAGTGGGTCCTTGGAGTATATGCAAACTATCAATGAAACTGAAGGAGCCTTTAATTGGAAGCTTCAGGTTAACAAGGAACTACAGTTGAGCTTCAGCAAATGGGTGGGTGTCTGTAATTGTAATACAGTTGTGACCATGCTGAGAATAAATGGCAGTGGAAAAATCTCTGGCTGCATTTTTAGTATTCAATGTTAGGAGTTTATGAGAAAAGAATAAAAGATCAAGTATTTGTAGCTTTGCCTGGCAGCAGCTAAGAGAAGAACATCATTTATCTGCAAGCAGAGCTTGGTAAAAATTACTCAGCACTTAGTAGCCTGAGGACAGAGCCTGCTAGCCAAGATGAAAACCAGCTGTGCCACTATACTCTCTGAGGCAGGAGAGAGGCTGATTTTCCCTTTAATTACAGTTCCTGAGCCAGAAAGAGGGAAAAAAGATAGGAGCACATAGACTTTTCAATCTATATCACATTACTGGTGGGTGTCACTGGACACTTTTCAATCTATATCACATTACTGGAGGGACACTGAGGAGTCTGACCCATAGGGTAACTTTTTAATTATCTGCATTTATGGTTTCAGTCCCCGAGTACTGTATCCTGCATTAAACAGGGCGAGGAGGGATCTGCTTTCTTTTAGCAACTTACACAGCTTATGTCCTTTCCTCCTTTTCCTGCTTTCTCTCCCTGACTTTGTATAGCTCCTCTTTTCTTTCCCTACAGCAGCAATCCCTATCCATCGCAGGAGTAATCCTCCTTCCCAGTCTGCTGCTAATTAATTAATGAGTTTGGTTAGGCAGGTGTTTTAGATATAATTAGGCTGTAAAGTTAATAGCACAATGAAATAAGCATGGGCTGAGAAGTTCATACGTCTGTTAGCTATTACTCGGGCTTTCTGCAGATGTACAGTATAATTTCAGTGAGCGATCGACTTAATGCAGCAGCCTAAGATCGTGTTCTAAATTATTATTTGTACCACGCTAGTACTTAGGAGCTTACTAGGACAACAGAGGGTGGGGAAATGGAAAAGTAAACAAATGTCCTTGACCTAGAGAGCTTATGAAGGACCCAATTCGAAGTCTTTCAAATACCAGTGTGTGCGTGGAGCTGTCTGGTAACAATTCAACATGTGCATTTCATTCTGAAGTAAGACTGCCATGATTCTGTTTAATTCAATCCACTCTGGATTAAATGAAACAGGAACAAGATGTATCTTCTTCTGGAATAAGCTGGACAAGCTCTGTTTAGATACAAGAGGTTTCAAGCCCCTCTGGCAGGCTTTTTAATGGAATTCCTGTGATATGCCACTGGTAAGCTCAGCTGTCCGCTCCGCATGGGAGAAGGCTGAGAACAGGTATAACATTCATTATTATGTTGTTAGGTTGTTGTGATGTGCTCGTTTTTTCTTTACGAGGTTAGGGGGAGAGCTCCGAGGCAGCAGGAGAGGCGCTGGGGCTGCCTGCATGGGTGGTGGGAGGCAGCACGTGGGGCATGCAGTTCGCAGGTGGCATTTGCAACCAGTCAGGTCTAGAAACCCACTTGAATATTCAAGAACATGGGCTTTTCTGGAGTTGGTATATTGGCATTCCTGCCCCCTCAAAAGAGAAACATACTTCTCTTTATTAAGAAATAAGAGCACTTGAGAAACATCCTCAGCAGCAAAAGGCGGCTGTGGTGTAGTTGTAACTAACACGACGATGCAGCAGGAGGGCATCACTGGAACAGTTATCGACTGCAGTTCGGGCGGTGCTGGGAGCATCACCCCAGCCCCATCTCTTCTGCTTTTCCAAAGGCCCTGTGGCCTAGAAGAGGAAGAGCTGGGGAACATTCCTGCAGTGCAGACAGCGACTGCACCGGAGGCAGCTGGATCGTGCACCCCGGCTGTGCTTTTAGACCTTACAGGCTCTGTTCCATAGGCGTGCCTTTTGCTCCATCCTCTTCGAGAGTTACCAGCTGTCTCTCCACTAAGCCAATCTTTTCTTGCCCAATCAACTCAAATAACCAGCTACAACTCACCCAAGAGCTCTGTAATCCTGCTAGTTCCCCATCTACTCTGACTCCTTCTGCCCTTGGAAGAGAAGGAAGGGGGTTCACACCTACTTCATTAGGTCCCAAGCTGCTCTCTGGAGGAGCCTACGCTGGGCTGTTCTCAGGAAAGGCAAACCACACAGTCTGAAGGACAGAAGCGCGGCACACGTGTTTGTGCAGCACCTAGCACAGCAGGGCCCCGAGCAGGGTGTGCGCCTCGGGACCTCTTTGGTTTGTACAAAATGATGGACTCGTGTGGGAAAAGCAGCGAAAGGAGTGCTTTTCCACAGAGGCCATCCAGCAAAGTACATACACCGTAAATGATGCAGAGCAGCCAAAGTTTGGGGTTTTTTTTTCCTGAGAGCCACATGAATTACACCACAGCCTGAAGCTGGAGCCAAGTGCTGTGAGTAGAAATTGGTTGTTGCTTATTATGAATTTTTTGTCTTTACCTGCAGTTGTTCAGGTCTTCCAAACTTCTGCCTTTCCCCAGCCACAGACATACACACATGCAACGTACAAATGCGTGCTTAGGCCCCTGAGTAAGCTGCGATGAGGCATGTCCACATTTCCCCTTGTTTTGCGCTTTGGGCCTGGGATCTGTTGGCACAACTGTGCCATTTGGGCCAAAGACTTAAGATCTTTCCTACCACTGAAAGGGAGGTGGCACACCTGAGCTTAATTTTAGTATCTGTTCCTGTATGCATGATGTTACCCCATAATGTGTGACACACTTTGCCTCACACACCGTGTATGACCCATACTACTTTCCTGCACCTTCCTCCTCCCATCATCTCTCTGCTTTACTTCAGAAGACCCAGGTCATCCAGCTGCCAATATATCCCTCTGCCAGAGCAGCGGACTTTTCTTTTTAAAAGTTAACTCCTAGCACTCTTCCCCTTTGTTAACCCTGACGTGCCAGCTTACAGAACTCACCGTGTGCAGATGTAGAAGAAAGCCTTCCTCTTTGCTTGCTTAAAGAGACCATGAGGCTCAACTGAATGGAGTTTGCATGTGCATCTGAGAGGATCCCTTTTTCTGTCCAGATACGTGTCGTTTTGTTGTGCTGAAGGGACTCCAGCCTCAACAAGCCACTGGCCAGCAGCCCTGTGTCTCTGGGAGTACCTGCACTGGGCAGGGACTGGGAGGCTTTGCTAGAAAGCAGGGGGAAAGCATATCGCTAAAGAATACGCTCTACAAAGTTCACGTGACATGTGATGGCCCAGAATTTAATGCAGGCTAAACTGGTGGGAGTTTAGTCACTAAAGAAAACCAAGGAGTTAGCATGGCTTAGACCACCTTTGTTAAACACGCTGCCATTGCTATTAAATCTTTGTCTAGACAAGGCCGCGGGTATGGGGTGTGCTGCTGCACCCTGCTCACGCAAAGTGTTCGGTTCAAAATGATTTGAGCAAACCACATCCTCACGCCCTGGCGCTGCATGAAACTGGAATAACACTGGCGATATGAAAATAGCGTGTGAAAAGCCCAGACCTCCCACCGCACTGTAGTAATTCCTTTCAACATTCGTTCCGCTGTCCAAAATACTCACATGAAATCTCTCCCCAGAGTCACTTTACTCTGCAGTGCAGAGAGCAATTAGTTTTAACGGCATTTCAATAGGTGGCCTTACGAGGCACATGTCACCTCAGCACATGTCACCTCAGCGTGGCGATGGCGTGGGGCAGCGCTGGACGGACCCCCGGCCTCACCGCTCGCCCCGTGTCGGGGCTGGATGGGGCGGCACGGCCAGGTGCCCCAGGGCAGGGGTGCGGGGAGCCCGCCCCAGGCACTGCGCGCAGCCGGGGGACAGGGGGCCGCGCTGTGCTGGAGGGAGGGAGGGAGGGAGGGAGGCCATAACTCAGGGGCGGCACGGCTCGTTTCCACGCCGCCACCGAGGCTGAGGTGAGGGGCCGGCCTGGCCCCCGCGCCTGAGGCGCCCAGGGGCGGAAAGGGGGCGGCCGGGCGGCCCCCAGCACAGAGGTGGGCTGCGGTCCGCTCGGTGCTCGGCCGCCATCCCTGAGGGCCGGGGCGCGCCGCCGAGGGCGGGCCGTGAGGAGACTCGCCCACAGCCAAAATGGCGGCCGGCGCCGCTCGGCGGGCCGCGCCCCTCAGGCAGCACAGCGCCCGCCGGCCGCCAGGGGGCGCGCGAGGCAGGGGGCGGTGCCCGGTCCCGCCCATCGCCGGTGCCGGAAGCGGGAGCGGGCGGCCGCGCCGTGAGGGAGGGAGCGGCCGGCGGGGCCGAGGCGGCACCCCCTGCCCGGGCCGGCGGGGAGCAGGTGGGCGCCGGCCTTCCCGGGGGGCGGCGGGCACTGATGGCGGAGGCGGGCGGTGGCAAGTGGCGGGGGGCTTATGGCGGCCGTCACCGGGCGGCTGGCGGGGCTGGGAGCGGGGCGGCGGGGGCCTCCGCACCTCAGCCCTGGCGGCCCCGGGGAGCTGGGCAGGGCGCTGCCGGCGCCCGGCTGCGGGACGTTGGCGCCGCAGGGCCGGGGCGCTGCGCCCCTCCGGGCCTGGGCCGCGGCGGTGTCCGGGGCCTGGCTCGGGCCGGGTGCTGCCAGCCCGGCGGGCTGCGGCCTCCCTGGGCGCGGGTGCCCGCCCCGGGGCTGGGGTCGGGGCAGCCGGTGCCGCGTTGGTGCCTGGCGCTGAGCTGCGTGCCTGGCGCAGCCGGTGGCTCCCGGCAGCCGGTGCCTCTCGGGGCTCCCCGCGTTAACCCGTGCTCCGTGCCCCCGCCTGCTGCCCGGGTGACCGCCCTGCGGAAGGTGCCCAGCACCGCGGTTCCCGGCCCGGAGCGGCGGTTGCCTGCTGCTGCCCGCCTGCCTGCGTGCCCGGCGCTGCCCCTGCAAGGTGCCCGGCCGACGGGTGTTGGGAAACCCCATTTTGGGGGAGCAAAGCTGCCATTGCCCCTGACAGCGGCTTCCAGGAGGCTCTGTCGGCATGGGGGGTGGCAGGGCCAGCGGAAAGCTGGGAGCTGCCTCGCTCTTAGCTGTGGAGTGGTGGGGCTTAGCGTACGTGTTTCATGTGGCTGCCTTGCACGCAGAGTGTTATCGCTCCACAAAGAAGCTAAATTGAAATTCCAACACTTAATGCCGTTTATGGTAGCAAACCCAAATTGTTCTTAACTACCAGTCCCTCTGGCTTTCCCTGCTGGGCTCCTCTCCATCTCACGGTGCGCTGTGTGTTTACAGTTTATTGGAAATATGATATTAAAATGTTGTAAAGTGGGCAGCCACCTAAAACATACACCTAAGGCATACACCTTTGCAAATGCTTTTGCCTGCTGGAGTTTCAATAGCTGACATGTCTTGGAGTGCCGTGAAAAAGAAAAGAAACCAAGAGGTAGTTTTGTGAAGCTGACATGCTCCTGAAAAGTACGGCTCGTGGTTCCACGGGCTGCTGTTGCCGCTCGGTTATTCAAAGCTGCTCACTTAAGGCGCTCAGCTGCTGGTCCTGAGAGCTCCTGAGAGGCGGTTACCTGGAGTCGGGGAAGTTTGTTTGGAGCTGGCTGTCATACAGTGGCACTCAAGTAGATCGCAGTTATTTCAATGAAGCTGAGGTTACAATATTTCTGAACTGCAGGCATCTCTGAAGCTGAGTTTGTAACCGGTGAATGAATACGTACATCCATATGTATTTGGAGGAGTGGGAGACACTGGGTCACCGCAGAGACTTTCAGCTGTCATATGCACAGTCTGACTGAAAAATCATTAAAGTCGAGCTAGCAAACAAAGCAAAGCTGGAAGGAGCAGAGGATACAGATAAATGCACTGAGCTGTGCCCAAGAGGAGCAGCCGGTGCCAATGCACATGGGTGGAACATTAACTTGGGGTGAGCCAGGGCAGAGCTTCCGTGGGCCGGCTGGAGGGGAAGCCCGTCCATCTCAGGGCAGTGTGAGGCCTTCTGTGCCAAGGAGTTTACAAGAAAAGTCCTTTTTAGAAACGTGTAACTGCTGCATCATGTTTCCTTTTCACCTGTTGGCCCCTCTGTGTAGTGCTGGGAAGCTGCAGTTCAAACTTCCATGGCTTTTCCTTTATTTCTTAAAGGTCACGTTAAAGGAATTGGCATTAAAAAGGTGCAGATCCATCCCTGACACTAGAGGGGAGAGAATGATAGGAGGTTGCGTGTTCTGTGGTTAATTCAGTGTTAGATTTTAGGTGGATCAGGACACAGAAGCTTAATTTTTAAAAAAACCACAACATAATTTCAAGCTGTGGTGGTTATTGTACACTCACTTGGTATGCTCTGGAGGGTTAAGGTCTGTTCGCATCCGAGTTAAGAGCTGTAAGGTGTCCTGGTTCCCGTATCTAATGTGTTCATAGGGTTCATTCCTCCTAGCGAGAAGCACATCTGGAGTTGTAGCTACTTGTTTGTTACAGAAGAGTTGGCTAACAAAGGCAATTAAACGATGCGTGAGCAAGGATTTGTATGAAGCCTATTAGAAAGGGAGCATTCTGCTCCTTCCCGGTGCTCTTGTTGACTAGTGGGTTGTGCAGTTGGCATCTTTACATTTAATAAAAACATCAGATCATAACACATTTAAATATAGGATACTTTGGGGAAAGTGTTGGGCAATCATTTAGCTAACTAATTCTTAATTGAGGCTGTAAAAAGAAGCCAGGACACTGTTAACAGACCAGCTGTCCTTCCGAAAGGCCCCAGCGCCGCTGACCTTGGAGCTCCTGGAGGGCATGAACTAGAGACACCAGCAAGGAGCAGAACCACAGCTTTGCTGGAGCAGCCCTGTCAGGGAGCTGAGACTCCCGTGTCTTTGCCCTCCAATCCCATGTCGTTGCCCTCCTGCAGCCCCAGGTCATGGCTGGAAACAACCATCATAAAGCAGTTCTCCAGTTGCAAAACCACACTTGGGGGGTGGGCAGTTCTTTTCCCCACTTTTCCTGAAAACTGAGGTTTTGCACTCTCCTCCTTTCATTACTAAAGATCGTTCGCTAACTTCTGTATACAGACCGATATTCTGGGTCTCACCCTTAGCCTGTGATCACAAGCCTGATCCCAGAGCATATGTATGCTCTGTCAGTGTTTTCTAGAAGAGCCTCTGCAATCAGCATGTTTGTTTTACCAGTTTTGTGTGTGAGGAAGCAGCACAAAAGTCCGTGTTGGTCTCTTCCTGACAGAGGCTGTGGGAGGAAGAGCTGGCAGGCAGATGGAGTATTTGTCAGATGGAGAGAAGGCAGTCGGGGGGTGGTGATGGGGAAGCATGCCGCTGGCGGAGGTTACCTGACTGTAGCTTCACTGAAATCCTCTGCGGCTTGTGGAACAGGAATGGCTGTTTTTACGAAGGCCAGGGGCTCCTTGTGCCCTGAGGTGGTGGCAGTCACGGTTCCGAACTGCTGACCGTGCTGAATTGGAATTAAACCTCTGGAGTAGGTGTCTGCATGACTGGGGGTATTGGTGGATCCCGGTTTTGGTGGATTCTCGGTTTGGTAGCCAGTCAAAGACTAACTGTGGATGCTGTACTGTTTGTTCATCTGTGTGTCGGAACTGGTGATGACTGATGGTGATGCCGACACAGATACCAGCACACTCCTAGATCCACAGCTGGAATGCTGCTCGCCTGTTGATCTGAACCCTTTTGTGGACATTTGGTTTCCTTTACAAAAGAAATTACGGGGATTTTTTGAAGGTTCTTCATGGCTGTTCCTTGTTTTGCAGAAAATGCTCTGAAGGAGAACTGTACAGCACCTGCCGGAGCGAAATCTCTCTGGAAAAAATAATCCTTCACCCAAAGGCCTGTTTGTCATCAAGGGGGAAGCTCTACAACGGCCAGACTCTGCAAGTGATGGGCTCGGAGAACAGCGCTTTAAAGAGCTATGCACTAGAAGAGCCGTCCTTCACGCTGCCAACTGGACACACGATTTATCCGGCTGTGCTACAAGATGGCAAACTCGCTTCGGTTTTTGTCTACAAGCGAGAGAATGAAGATAAAGTTAATAAAGCTGCCAAGGTACCGTAGAGAGCGTGCCTGGGACAGACTTGTCAGAGCTGTCCCTCCTTTTTCTTGGCAGGGTAGGAATCAGTTAATGAGGGTCAAACCCTTGGGGAGTAAGGGCAGGAGAAAAGGTGGAAGTTGACCCTGGCTGCCATGCAGGGGGGAAGAAGGGGGTCAGCAGCTGCGAAACTCATCGTGCGCCACGTGGCGCGAGTGGTGGCAGGCAGTGATGTTCAGGTAGCGATACCTGCATTACTGTGCAAAGTACTGGTCTCTTCCTGCAGGCAGAAGTCAGGGAGGTGGATCCTACCCAAAATACTATGTGTATTCTGTGTAAGACTTTGTATCTAGATGTATTATAAGAAGTTTTGCAATGAGTGAGTGTGCCCAGTGCTTGGTGAGGAGCAGGGATGGGCTGTCTAAATTCAAGCCAAAAACTTGGCTAAAAGTACAAGGCTAAGCTCTGCAGCCAAAAGAGATGCCTTGGAGGAGATTTAACGCACATCTTTGTTTCTGGAAGCACCTGAAAACCTTGCGCCACCCTTGCCTTCTGCGCTTCCTCTCTTGCACTGTGGAAGCAAATGGGATCCACCTGGTTACTGAACGTGTGAAGCCTTTGGAGATGGTCCTGGAGACGCTCTCTTCCGCAGAAGTCTGTGCAGGGATCTACGATGTGTTGCTGGCGCTCATCTTCCTCCATGACAGGGTGGGTATCACTGGCAATAGTTATCGGGCTTTGGTGGGAGCCAGATGAATGTGACAGGAGAGCGTTGTACCTGGGCTTGCCTGGATGACCATCTCATTCATGATTCCTCACAGACACTCACCCCACAGTTCTTTTAGGCTGAAATTGCTAAAATCATTGGCTGCTTTGTAGGAGGAAAGGTAACTGAAAACGCTGTGGGTTTTTGAAGTAAGGGAGCAGTTCTCCATTCATGAAGTGACATCTGCTTGTAGTGCTGCTTACTTTGGGGAGATGGGATTGCTTGGCCGTGGCATTTATTTACAGCTCTTGCCACGTGTCAGAGATTGGTGTCACTGCTCCCGTTTTGGCACCGTGTGTTTGTCCAGGACTGCAGTTCAATCCCAGCTCAGACTGTAGCTTTTGGGCCTTGTGTTCATAGTCAGAGGTCTCCTCTGGATTTACGGTAACACTGCAAGGGCTGTGACAATTAGAGCTTTGTCTGCTCTAAAACCCCAGCCCTTCTGCCTGATACCTGCTAGTCGCCAGCATCCCGAAAGGCCTTTAGAATTGTGTGCTTTTTCACAGCTTTTCCTCAGCTCCTCACAGCACCTAATTAACGCTGATTAAGATTTTAGGTCTTCACCTATACCCAAGTCTGTTATCCTTTTCTTTTTTTTTCTTTATGTTTTAGGGAAACCTAACGCATAACAATGTCTGTTTATCATCCGTGTTTGTAAGTGAGGATGGGCACTGGAAGCTGGGAGGAATGGAAACCGTCTGTAACTTCAATGAAGCCACCCCAGAGGTAAGTGCCAAGCGGAGTGCAGGCTCATGGCCTGCTGCAGCTGGCCATCTGTGGATGTGAATGCCCAAGTCCTTCTAGGTGTCTGAATTTACTATTAAGTGTGTTGGCTCACTTCCAGCTCTGATCTGAATCTGTGCTGTAAGGATGCCGTAACTGTACACTACAATGTCTACACAGACAGAAGCTAACTCCCCATTAGGCAAAAGGC
Organism: Falco rusticolus; assembly: GCF_015220075.1. Lineage (NCBI taxonomy): Eukaryota > Metazoa > Chordata > Aves > Falconiformes > Falconidae > Falco > Falco rusticolus. The sequence continues at coordinate 27,374,241 of NC_051197.1, forward strand.
AGCTGCTTTGCTAAGGGAGACTGCTGGCTGGAGGGTCGGTTAAGACTGAAGAGAGGGAGAAATCTTTGCTTCCTTGGACTGATTTAAAAACAAACTTGAAAAAAAAAACCAGCTTTAGTGTGACACAGGAAGATCCAGATTGAAATGAATCAATCAAGAAAATAATGTAAATGATTCCTTTGCTTCTGCTGCTGGCATCTTTGCTTGTTACTGGTATTAGCAGAAAAATTCCTGGTTTGGTTTCTGCTGCATGCTGTGCAGAGTCATTGCTGCAGCCTGGCACTGTGTCGTAAATACATACTGCCTTTTCTCGAGGAGGATCTACAAATCCTTCATGAACTGTACCGAGTGTCCCTGGTGTGTATCACCTTTCAGAAGGGATCAGGCAGACATATGCAGCTGGTGTGTGTGGTGGTGCACAACAATGCAAAGAGCACAGCAGTAAAACCGGACTGATAAAGCTCATGAAATCCTTTCCCTGTCCAGACAGATCATGCGGGATGATAGGATGGAGGACTACAAGGGATGAGCTGGCTGTGATGCCCTGAAGTTGCTTTTTGTCAGCTTGGTGCTTCACACCTGGCCCGTTTGTTGCTTCCCCCTCTGGGCAAAGCAAAGTGCAGCTTGCCCTGGGTGCCAGCTGAAGGGACCTCCTGCCACACGCTCGGCCCTGGCCGGCGAGGAGAGCCTGCTCGGGCTGCTTGGCACAGATAAGCCATTGAGGCAGTTTATGTCTCCCTTCTTCTCCTTCCAGTTCCTCTGTCATGTTAAGTCGGTACGAGACCAGTCATGCATCCCTTGTGAGGAGATGGTGAGTAACGTCACTTGCTGGAGGAACCTTGTGCTGGCAACAAAAGTGTGATGTTCAGGAAATAAATTTTCATTCACATGATTTGTTTTCTTATGCCTGAATGGGAGGAAGTGGCTATTGGGTAATATCTGAAGTTCACTCTCTTCCTTTTTGCCCCCTTCTGTCCCATCCCTGGTTTGGGAATGGTGCTGGGCACAGGGAACTGAAATTCTGAATGAGGAACGATGGGACAGCAGGTTCTCATACTATTTTTCAAACGCTTTGTGCTGCAGCTTTAATGCTTCAAAATCACCAAAGCTTTGCAAAAATTACAGAGTAGTTGCTGAGATTGCCCAGATCGCTGTGGTCACATGGTTGTGTAGCTCTTGTAACAGCCTTTTTCTCACTTGTTAGTCACCTCCCAGACATTAAGCATCCTCTGAGTTGCTTATGCTAAAGGAGTGTTCCTTCTCTCTCTAATTATCACCTGTTTCCATAGAAATGCTGACAGCTGTTGACCTGCAGTTGCTGCATGCATTCATCAGCGAATTGTTTCATCATGATGTAGTTGCTCCTTTGGGTTATAAAGTCCCTGGTGGAGGGTTTTTTTAGTATAATATTCTGTTTGTACTAGAAAGTTCTAGGGTACTTAGTGGAGCTTTGAGGCTACGAAAAGAACTGGAGAGTGTATAGGGCGGGAACAGAGACTCATGGAGACTACCAGGTATTTCATAAACTCCTGCTTTGCCAATGTTTTTGGTTTTATTTTCAGTCTGCAGATTTCAAAATTCTGCCCAACAGCTACGGACACGCGAGGGATGCCTATGCGTTTGGAACAACAGTTGAAAATCTCCTGACAGTCCTAAATGATCAGGGTGAGGAATGACACGTTTATTTTGCTATTGACAGGCCTCTGCAGCTTCTTTGTGCACGTTGAGCTGTTTGCCTTTTGTTGCAGCTGGCAGATGTGCTACGGGTTCAGTGGCCATTGTCCTTCATGTTTGCCAAGTTAAAATGCAAACCAGCTCCTCTGTATTCCCTTTTTCCTGCATTTGAACATTGTCAGATGTGGCTGGAGGTCACCAGCCTGGGTAACCCAAGCACTCCCAAATCTGCGCTGTCAGGGGTTCGCTCAGTCCTGCCCCACCAGCCGCTTCATCGGGGTTATGGGTGCAGGTGCGTGGGTGCTGTGTTCCGCGGCTGAGCAGGTCTCCTGCCTTCTAGCAGAGAGGGAGCAGGAAGCTTCTTGGAAGGACAGTAGCACTCCTTGGTGCCCCAACAGCCAAGCAGCTTATGAAGAGAAATGGAAATGCTGTTTTCCCTTCCTTTAGGGACAGTTATGAGCAATTTTGTTGTTTAACAGAGCTAAAAATTAAGTTTTGGGGAGGGTGGAGGACTCCTGAACATAGCTTGTTTGGTGTTGAGAGAGAAGGCTAACTGTAGGCGCTCTGGCTTTCAGTTTCAGTGGACATTCTCTCCAGCTTTCAGCAAACCTTGCACTGTACGCTACTAAATCCAGATCCAAAGTGTCGTCCACCACTGTCCAGCTTACTGTCTCACGAGTTCTTCAGGTAAGGAAAGGAAGATCCTGCCTCTCTTGGTATGTCTTGATACCGCTTATTTCTGTGTTGCAACTGTGTTACTTACCAGATGGGAAGTGCAGACTCCCTGCCTCTTACAGGGATCTTTGACAAAGAGACTCATAAAATTAAGCAAGCATGATCAGCCTTCCAAATGAGGTGCTGAGCTGGCAGTGCTGACAGAAGCGTGTCCCTTAGTCACACCCAGTCAGCTGGATCTCCCCCTGCTCGTGGGAGGTGGTAGGAAATGCTCTAGAAAATAAAGTCATTAGTGATACCATTGGAGCAAAGCAGGCTGCAAGACAATGCCCACAGAGCTGCGTCTGCTGTCACCTGAGTGCTTTTCTGGGTGGTGGCATTAGTGTAGGGCAGCACTTTGTTCTCCTCATTGCCCTGGTAAGGTGGTGAGAGGTGGCTGATGCCACGTTGCCTGGGGTCTTCCTCTGGCACTGCATGGGGAAGTGGTCACACCTCCACACTGGCTGTTCTTGGTCTGCCAGTGTTTGACTTGTTTCCCTCTGTCTAGTTCTCTCTGCTAAATAAAGGCAGGAATTTGCAATCTCTTAGTTGTGGGTGGTTTAAGCATCAATAAGGATCACAGTTTGATAGCATACGTTTTTGTGCTTAGGAATGATTTTCTGGAAGTTGTGAATTTTCTGAAGACCTTAACACTAAAGTCTGAGGAGGAAAAAACTGAATTTTTCAAGTAAGTGAAGAAAGTATAATCTGGAAGCTTCTTATTTCAGAAATACTTCTGCCAAACGGGACTGTGGGGGCACCTGGGAAGGCTAGTGGCCAGAGAGGTAGTTCCTCAGGCGGCAGGCTACGATTGCTTTAGCGGAACACTGTTTGCTCTGTAGTATTTTGGGCACTACAGCCAAAGTAGTGATCGCATCCAAGAGGAAATTTCACTCCTTCCTTTCCCATTTTCTTGTGAGTGGTTTGGCACTCGGGAGTAGTACCTGCTGGGCTCTGCCTCATTCACACACTCACAGCACAGGAGTGACGCTGTGCACGGCTGTGTGGGCAGCGGTGTCTGTACCTGTCACAGACCAATTGCTGTCGCTGAAGAATCAGTCAGAAACCGGACTGTGGTGACATGTGTCACTTCAGGTGTGCTTTTCTGAATCCTGTCTGCTTGCTAGCAGCTGGATTGAGCTCCTGCAGGGCCAAGAACAGAAGCTTTCCCAGAAGCACAGGGTTATGAAAAGGAAAGAATTTTTCCATTGTCCACATTCTAATTGAGTTAATGCACTTTGTGGGGCGTAATGCTGCTGTTATGAACAGAAGTTAAATTATTCAGGTTCTCTTCCCCCTCCCACTGCACCACAGCTAAGCAGGAATTATTTGAAAAGCCTTTCATGTGCTGTAGTATTGCAGTAGAGGTGGGAGCATGGCCTGTAACAGCGGCTTGAGCTTTGGTGAACAGTTCCTCACTGGAGCTGTGCCGGGGTCCTGGTTTTTTACACGAGAGCTATCTGCTTGCCCAGTTGCAAAATACTCTGAATTATCAGAGACCTATTAACGTGTTGGAAAAAAGAGTCTTTCCCTTGCCTCAGTCTTAGAAGTAGCTTTATTTTAGATGTGGGTTTGCAGAAAAAGGAAATCTAGCACCAAGCACCTGTTGAGGCTGAAATTTTTTTCCATTTAGGCAGATCTTCTAAACTGCTGAGAGTTTTTTCAATAAAACATGTTGGGTGAGTTACTCTTGTGGAACCAGCCCTGTGTGGGTAAAGCTGCTGTCTGTAGCAGATGTCTTGACTGCAGTAGTGCAGCATCTGCAGGAAAACCTATTGTCATGGCCCCCAAGAAGTGTTCTGTAAGGGAAGCTTCCGTGTAGTCATGGCATTATCCGGGCCTGAAAGAGGGAGAAGCCATAAAAGAGCCTGGATGTTCTTACAGAGCTCTTTTCCGGCCTGTTTTATACTGCTGTGGGTCACCATTGGCTGTAATACGAGTTTGATTTCACTAGCTTGACACAAAGTTGAGGAAATAAGAGGGGAAAGGGGATCTCAGCAGCAGCATTCAGAATTGTTCCCACTGTCTCTGTAACAGCAGTGTTCCTGAGGGAGGGAATGAATACTTCACTTAAAGATAAGGCAGTGTTGCCCCTTTATTAGGCTGAGAGGCTTTCACAGCATGTGCATTATTGCCCTTAGTCTCCTCCAAGCCTAGAGAAAAGCCATACCTGTTACTGCCATTTTTAAAATGAAAATCCTACAGGGAAGAGCAGTTGCACGAAATCAAACTCTGGGAGTTAAAAAATAAACCAACCCAACCCATGCTCTGTCGGCCACCTCTAAAATGTTAGATGGAAATGGCTTCAAAATGGGATTCCCTTTTTGCCCAGGGAACTTCCCTTGTGTGGTGAGTAGAACAGCCTTTTCTCAAGCAGTAGGAAAATTCATTTTCGATGCACCGGGTTGTGGGGCAAGAGGACAACTCTTTCCTGCAGTTTTGTTGCTGTAGCACTTCATGGGAGATACCAGCTCAGAGACAGTTTGATGCCACGGTCTTCATGTGCCAGCTGCAGGTGCGGTGGTGCTCCTGGATGTGCTCGTGACAACCTGTGATCTGCGTGTGGGGTTTTACAGGATGCGTCTGTGGCTCCTGTTCTGCGTTATCTTTGCCCAAAAGCCTCGGGCAGCAGCAGAGCCTTGTCCTGCTAGGCTGAGCGCACACAGCGTGAGGGGCTGCGACAGACACTGTAGGAAAGAAGGCATTCACAGCAAGAGGGGAAACTGGGATGAAGGGGAACAGTTGCAAATGCATGGAAGGCTGCCTTGTTACTAACTGCTCTCTGTTGGAACACAGATTCCTGCTGGACAGGGTGGCCGGCTTGTCAGAGGAGCTGATAGCATCGCGGCTGGTGCCTCTTCTACTCAATCAGCTCGTGTTTGCAGAACCTGTAGCTGTCAAGAGTTTTCTTCCTCATCTGCTGGGGCCAAAGAAAGGTGACCTTTAAATACCTTCTCTCGTCACAATTATTACTGACGAGTTTGGGATGAACTCAGAGTGGTCATTGCATTGAATCAAGGGAGTAGTGTTGTTTATTTAACCAGAACAAATACTGTAACATGCGGTAAAAGGGAGTTAGATGTGCTTCTCCCTTTGCAGTACTTTCCACTGCTCCGGGAGAACTAGGAATCACCTGGGCTCTTTCCCAGGTTTATGTGTCACCCTACCCTCCCACCCCAGCCTTTCCCAGTGGCTCACTGTATATCCCTCGTCTCGCTTTTCCCCTGCCCTGCTTGCCCTTTTGTCTTCTTATTCTTTTGTAAAGAGTGCTCAGTCTCTTCTCCTTCCCTCTGTAAGAGGTGCTCAGCCTGACTTGCTGGATCCCCAGCCATCTCTGTCCCTGCTGTTTGCCTCCTTTCTCTCAAAGTTCTTCCTAAATAGCTACTGGTGTTTCAGCCAAGCAATACCCGCCTTGAGGCTGTTGGACCCTTTGGTGTTCAAAGCTGTTGCTGTCGAGCAATGGACAGTGGCAGTGCTGCCTCTCCTCCCTCCCGTCTCTGACATCCCAAGCAGGCCGTGTTGGCAGGTGACAAAGAGTCAGACCTGGCAGTGGGGTGACACTGTAAATCTCAGCTGTGACTGTTTCCTGTCGAGTAGCTTTTGGGTGAGCTGTCTTGTTGTTGAGCAGCCTTTTCCCATCTTCACCTCTCTTCCCTAGAGCAAACTGGAGAAAGCCAGACCAGCTGCCTCCTGTCGCCAGCCTTGTTCCAGACGCACGTCATTCCGGTGCTGCTGAAGCTATTTGAGGTTCACGAGGAGCATGTCCGAATGGTGTTGCTGTCTCACATTCATGCCTACGCAGAACTGTTCTCTCGGGAAGAGTTGAAAAACATCATACTGCCACAGGTTAAGGACAGGAAAACAATATGCGGTATATCCTAGAATATGGGATTTCTACTGTTTGGGTTGGTTCTTAGCTTAAAGTTAGGATCTCAGAGCACTGGCCACAAACAGTTTGTAACCTCCGTTCTGTGCAAGCCCTAACCCTCACACCCCATCCTCATCTGGAGTTCTGGTTTTGTTAAACCTGATGCCATCATGCACACCACTTGGGCTGATACCCGTCACAAGAAACTGTTTCTATTTCACACCACAGCTGCCAAGAATGGAGGAGTGACTGGTCTAAGCTCAGGGTGCCCTGGCGTTATGGTCCAGCGCTCCTCAGGCACTAGGATCAGCCACCCTCTTTAGCTTGCAACACAAACTGGAAGGCTGATTTTGATGCTACAAAGTAACATCCAGTACCCACTGAGAGTTGCGGGAGATCATAGAAATGAAATGTGCTGCAATACAACATTTCAAGGGGAAAGAAGTGAAAAAGCAGAATTTTCTGCCCTTGGTAACATGATTATGTTCTTTGCATAGGTATTGCTGGGCCTTCGGGATACCAGTGACTCTATTGTTGCGATAACGCTGCACAGCTTAGCAGTTCTCGTCTCGCTGCTTGGGCCTGAAGTAGTTGTAGGTGGAGAAAGGACAAAGATTTTCAAAAGCTCCGCACCAAGCTTCATGAAGACTGCTGATCTCTCCCCAGAAGGTAAATGATATGGTCAGAGTGCTCTCGGGATTCTTGCCCCTTCTGTCCAAGCAACATAGGCAGAACCTCTTGGATGATTAATGTGTTGCTGTTGACAGGTTAATTGACAAAAAAGCTAATGTGCAGCTAACCTTCAATTCTAAATTAGCTGCTGTTAGCAGATACAGAATTGATACTAGAAGAAAAGTTTTATAAAAATATTTTACATGTAGGAAATACATGGGGAAAAATTTAAATCTCTTCTTCATTTAAGAATCTCTGTAAGCAAAGATTGTTAAATGTGTGTGTCTGGTGGAAAATCATACTGTCCTTCTAAAGGACTTATGTACTTAATCCAGATAGTTGTTTAATGTTCCCTCTGTCCCTCATGTTTTTAAAAATAGTAAATCTCATCCTCTTCCCCTAATTTCTATTCATAGATTGGAAAAAGAATACGAACTTCCCTATTTTCTCAGCTCTCAGGAGGCTTTTCAGCTAATCCAGATGAAGACAGTAGTCCCTGCACCTGCTAGATAACTTGGAACCAAGTGTACTATGGGAAAGTTTTTCTGGATATTGAAACTAAGAATGCTTATAACTGGAGGGAAGAATCTGCATTTGCTCTACTTTAGATATATAGATACCAAGTGAGATCAATTTAAGTATCAATGTTTTCTTCCTGATTATGTGTGTACTGACAGCTGCCACCCTTTATTAAAATCTGTGGATGGCTCATTGCATTATTTTTCTTTACATTATTTTAGTAGACTATAGTAAATAAATCCCTTTGGATTGCATGCCAAGGCCAGACTTATTTTTCAGAATACGTTTAAAATTAGACATGATTAACTGCTGACAAACAACAAAAAGACCACCTTTGTCCTCACTAGCGAGTGACAGCCTGCAAAAAAGTGCTAGAGGCTGAACGCGTGAGGCTTAATAAGCTGTTTGCTTAAGCCCCTAAAAGGATCTATCGAGGATGCTCTGGGGTGGGGGTGGGTTCTGTCATTAAGGGCAGACCTTTCCAATGCCACAGCCGAGGCAGGCGCAGCACTGGAGCACAGGTAAGCCACGTGGAAGCGGATGCTGTGCTGGGGTGGTGGCAACAGAGCTTTGTGCAGCCAAGGCCAATGCTGGTGAATCGCCGCCACCACTGATGGTACACTGCAACTCCCAAAAGCAAACTGAATTAGGCACTTGCCAAGCCACTGTCACTGGCTCAGGGAAACAAACCTGCCTTTTGCAGCTTCAGAGCGTGGCCCTGACTGGGGTCCCTTGACACGAGGGAGGCTGTCACACAGCCTTCGGGGTAGAGGCCTGTGTTCCTGCAAGCAGTTTTGCTCATGCCCTCGCATGAGTTTGCTTATCCTCTGAATTGCTGCGACTCTCAGTGCTGTGCTTTTGCACGAGAGGCAGGTAACAGGGAACGGGTGATGCCATGCAGTACAGAAGCTGGGATTTTGGATCCAGCCAGGTGTCACACAGCATTTTTGAAGCGTCTGTTCTGATGACAATCAGTTTGTTCATTGTGTATTTCATGAAAGAACCTATCAGCAAAACCTGACCATTTACAGTTGCCTGAACTTTGTGCTGGCAAGAGCTGCAGATGGCAGGGACAGAGGAGTGTTGTGTTATATACAGATTGAGAGGTGCAGCTGGAGGATTGCTGTGCCAGTCTTCATCCAGTATTGCTCGTCAGCGCTGTAAATAAGAACGTTCCAGTGCTGCAGGCAATTTCAACTAAGACTGTCAACACACCTTGTGGACCTGGTGTCCTTTCTTTTATCCCTGCAGACTCCCCCAGTCACGTTGTAAGCAATCAGAGAAATCAAACCTCCCTGCTCTTGAAGAACAATTCTAGTGTGTTCCCTGTCTCTGGAAATGTACCTGTCAAGAAGCTTTCTGTGCGACGAGACAATCCACTGGCTTCAAAGACAGGTAAAACTTAGCCCTGGCTCTTCCTTTTTAGAAAGCAAGTGTTCTACAAATGTGTTGCTTGAAAAGATGTTCATTTCTCCCCATGTACTGATCTGAAACCTTCACTGAACGAAGGAAGGTAACAGTGAAGGAAGGAGAGCGTGACCCTTGACTTCCTAGGGAATAGTTATTTGAGAGTCTGATAGAGGCTGCTGGCTGGCCTTGAATTTCTGTTTCCTTACAGCAGGTTCTCTGCTATGCTTCTTCACCCCTGCCACAGCCTGGTAGATCTACAGGTAGGCCTCAGGAGCTGACTCAGTTTACTTTCATGGCCTTTTTTCTGCCACCTGTAGCTTATCAGCAGTCAGCTTTTATTGCCCCAAAGTTTCGAGATTAATACCCCTCCTTTGCACGCAGAAAGGTGGCTGTGCTTTCTTAGAACAAGAGGAGCTTAGCACGGAATCATCTTTCCAGTTGGCATTACTGGCTTATTTCCATGCCAGGTGCTACCTATGATGTCAAGGAGTTTCAGGCACATGTAACACCTTTGTCTTCCACAGGTGAGCAAGACACTCAGTCTCCCTTGAATGGAATTCCTGGAAGCATTAATACACTAGGGAGCAGCAGGAACTCTTTGACTACCTCTGAAAAGCCAGCAGAGGAGTGGCCAGACTGGAGCGAGCCAGAGGAGACAGATGCTGAGAAAACTGTGAACATTCAGATTCAGCCCCGAGAGCCACGGGGCAGTGTGGGACCTCATTTTGCTGAACATGATGTTGATGAGAAGCCTTGGGATGACTTTGAGCCCAGGAGCCCTAGTCCTGAACTGTCCTCAGGAAATTGCCTCACTGTGACACAAGCTGATGCAGTTGAAATGCCAAGGCCTCTGTCAGGTACCCATCAACTGAGCAAAGAATTCAAAAGCCTCAGACTGAGTCCCCCCAAAACGTCCTGCCCTGGGAACAGCTGGAGCAAGGACAAGTGGAACCATCCAGAGCAACTCGGAGAAACTGTGCTGCCAAAACCAACCTTTAAGGAAAGGTTGAAGTCTTCACTGGAGTCTGGCCTAGGAGAAGAATTCACGATCAAAGTGAAAAGGAAACCTGTGCAAGACCCTGAGCTGGACTGGTTTGCTGACATGATCCCAGACATTAAACCTTCTTCAGCTATCTTGATTTTACCTGAAGCGAGGACAGAAGCAGTTGTTCCCAGTCACTCTGGTGTAGTATCCAGCAGAGAAGGTGCCTCCCAGAATGTGCTGTTTTCATCCAAATTTGCAGCAGCTGATGTTATTGAGGTAAGAGGCTATAGGCAGTGGGGTTTAAGTGACTGCACGCTTGAGAGGATCCTAAAGCATGTACATACCACAACACAGTTGTAGCAGCAGCTGGCTCCTTAATCAGATGGTGGGTAACCTGAGGAAGCAGCAGCAGCATACAACCGTACAGTTGAGTCTTTACCTGTGAATACAAGATGCTGAGCTTCGAATGATGCATCTTAAACCAGGCACCAGGTAATTTAGTGGGCGGTTACTACAGTACCAAGGGAGCTGTGTTAAGAAATAAGGAATGGACTCCTACACTGCTAAAGACACTGACTGAGGAGTTTTATCTCCATCTTGTAATTTATGCTGCTGTATCCTGGATGCAAGGATCCTCCACGAGGTTAGGGAGCGTCTTGCTTTGTCAAGAGAGGTAAAACAAGGCTGAATTTCTGTCTGTTGAAACAGCCCCACACACAGATGGAAGAGAGCTTTCAAGCACAGAGGATGCTCAGGACTTGGTGTTGCTCCTGGCTCTTCTGGGAAAACCTAATAGCACTGTAAATAAAGAACCAGGAAACCAGAACCTCTGGACTACAAAGTAAAGCTTTTTGGGTGCTTTGTTTTCATGAAAGAATAGCAGAAACATTTCTCCATTTCAGAGAACTAGGAGTTCTCAAGTAAGCAGGTAAATCCCTGTAGCCCCATCACAGCGACTGCTGTGGTTTCCTAGGAGAGGAGGGAGCACTCCCAACACCACCACCTGAACACCTAACTCCATTAGGGAATAGGTGTTGATTTCAAGTTGTTTCGCTAATTCAGCCTCAAGAGTGCTAGCACAGGGGTAGCAGGTAGCATGGGGAGAGGAGCCTTGGATGTAAACTGAAGTTGTTTATTTGAAAATAAACTCTGTCATCACATCAACCCCATGAGGCAGGGGAAAAGTATCACACACTATAGTGCAGTCACGACTGTCAGTGGATGGGTGAGATCAAACTCATAGTGTTAGAATACAGCAGGACAACAGCTGTTTCCTGGGAGAAAGGAATGTAGTTTATAGCATCCAGTTCTTAATGTAAAGTGGGTTTGGGATAAACAGTTCTTGCTTTAATTTTAGTGGGTGGGAAAAACCCAACCCGCTCTCCCCAGTAGCTTGCTCTTATCTTTAAACTGTTCCCTTTTGTATTTAGAAGTTCTTTAGGACAGAAAGCTGCAAAGACGGGCACTTCTTTTTTGGTCTTACGAGGGGCTTTTAGCATACTGGATAAATGTCCTGCTCTGCCATCACAAGCCACGCAGGCTCCTGTGGCTGTGCTCAGTACAGTACACGTGCCTTAGTGCTGATAATTTTATGTCATTCTAGGCCGAGGCTGCAGGCTGGGGTGAAGAAGAGGAGTTGAACTGGGAAGATGATACTAACTGGTAATGGGACGGAAAGAGACAAAGGCAATCTGTGGTGTGTTGGATTCTGTAAGAGAAGTCGCTGCTTCCGCAATACAACAGTTAAGTACCTCAGCACTGCTTTTGCCAGAAGGCAGGCACTTGCTGCAGCAGCCAGCAAGATCCCGTGGGGCCTGAGCCCTTGCAATGGATGCTCCTTTCCAGTCTGTGCCAAAAACTGCAGGAGTGAGGCCTGCACTCGAGCAATATGCCCAGCTGTGATGTGCACCACTGCTACCGGAAAGAGGAACAGCATGATGGTGCTGACGTGCTACTGGAGGCAGAGTGGTATACGCCATTGGTCCAGAACTCATCCCTGCTCTGAAAAACTGATGACAATAAATGAAAGTCACACCGAGTTCCTTGGTTAATGTGCCTTTTTTTTTTTTCCCCAGAAAAGTAAAGCCCTTAGAAATGGCTCATTTTAACTTTGTAGCTAAGAGATGACTTTAAGATGAATGTACAGTTTACTCAACTTATTTATTTCTGTTCATATAGTTCTGTCAGTGGATGGCACAAGAGGTGCTAGGAACCATACAGCGAAGGACCACTGAACACAAACTGCTTAAGCATTCTTTCTGCTCTTAACTGTGACCAATAAAGATTATTTTTTAAAAAAGATGACCATAGTGTGGAGTAGAACCCAGCGGCAGAGGTATGTTCAGAGAACAGTACAGAGCCTTAAACTGTTATTCTTGTGTATTTTAAAATTAAGATAAAAACACCTAGTGCCTGGTCACCTGTACATGAGGGGAACAAAGGTAACTGTTACTTTCACAACAGATTCAAACATCTTAGTATTCAAAACAATCTCATGACATGTTTATCACCATACAGTAGCTTAGAAGAGCAAGCTATACATCAGCAACATACAAAATGACAGCTCAGGTGCACAATAGTGTCCATTAAAATAGATCAGTCCTTCCAGCCAGTTATTAAGAAAGTATCTCACACCTCAGTTCATTTTGGCACAGAGCATCGCCCCGTGGCAGTTTTTTCTTCTCCAGTAATCACAGCTACAAAGGCATCTCTTCCCTCAGAGCAGGGAGCTGAGCTGGTTTATTGTTCTAAAACCTGTTGAGCACCTTACCGTACACTGTCTCTGAGGTCAGCTACAGCTGTATGTAGAGTCTCCAGTTTTACCGCAAGCCAAGCAGGGGGTGACCCTTTCCGGAGCAGCAGCTTCACAGCCTCCACTGCCCCCTCCATCGTGCCTACTGCTGATTTATACTCCTCCTCAGAGGGTGAGTGACACGCTTTTTTTGCCAGAGGCTGCAGATTTAAGTTAACAGGAGACATCATTTATAATGCTCTACATAAGCGATCAGTCTTCATCCAAATGCAAAAAAAAACCTTAGAAGGAAGAAGAGCTGCAAGTGACTCCCCTTGCCTTGTGAGAGTTTTGCAGCTGGCAGGCAAAACAGAGCATTCAGGTTATAATACTAAGGGCCAGGTGTGCACACAACCATGGCAGGCAGCAAGACCATCTTGAACCTCTTTAGAGACTTCCCAGAACTGACAGCAATTGAGTGGAGCCCAGATAGGTTAAAGAAGTGCACATACCTCTCCTGTTGACTCCAGTTTTCCATCCATTTTCATGAACTGTGCACTGCAGGTAAGCCTTTCTTGCTTCATGCGTTCTGTTCGTGCTTCTGTTGTCTCTTCTACTTGCCTTGTCTAGGGGGAAAGCCACAGGAGAGGTACTAAACCAAGGTAGCATTACCGGCCTTTGCAGGCTCAATTTATATGCCACAAAGGGGAGGGAGCGAGACAGGGATCTTAACATGCAGTTCAAGATTAATCTAACTTCTCGCACACTCTTCTGAGCAGGAGACTGAAGTTATCTACAGCTTTAGTGTAGCATCACTGGCAGCTATCAGTTCTTTTGCTAATTATCTGTTTGTCAAAAACGGTTCATGCAGGTAGCCCTGCCTTAGGTTACACAATGACAACCACCTCCTCTTTCCCACTGTTTATGTTCTGCCTGAACAGCCATCTGCTCCTAAGAGAATTTTTTATAACATGCAAAAAGGGACTAAGATGCTTCGTACATGTTCATCTAGCTTTCAGAAACTGACCCAAGAGAACCAGGGAAGGAAATCACACAAACTGAATATGAAGTCACTGTCTTTTTAACAGAGAACATCTCTGCTTACAACAACATGCAATTTAATCTTTTTGTTGTTGTTCAAGAAGGGAAAAATCAGAAGTTCAGAAGTACTGGCAGAGCAACATGTACAGGAATGGCAGTTGTTAATTCTGCTGATTAAAGCAAGTAGAAAAGTTCAACCAGATCCCAGTTAACAGAACAATTAATTTTAAATTTACTTATTTAATCACCATGCAGGCAACGCAGTTATAGACACAGGCCGTGTACTGCTTACTATGGATGTGTACAACATCAAGTAAGAAAGCAGTAAAATGGTTCAAACATACATACCTTAGCCAGAAAACTAACAACTTTGTTCTTAATTTCTTCAGAATTAAGGCACTGAGGAACAACATCTTCATGGCTTGTTTCCTGCCAAAAATGTTGAGTAATAGTTTAGTACATTTGTATTTACAAAGGAACAAAGTAAAAAATGTTTCTGTGACAGTCTCTTCTCTGGTGTAACCAATCTAAGCAACCCGTGCTTCATCTTCCTTCACTTCCAGCTCCATGAGCCCTCATTACAGATGCTATGGCACATCAAAAGTAATACTAAGATCCAGATGGGTTAGTGAAGAGCAGCAAACGTTTAAGACAGAAGAATTTTTGTACAACAAAAGTTAACAGAGCCAAATACAGGCATCCAGAGCTCTTCTATGCTTACCTCTGCAAAATGTGTGAATGCCTCTAATGCGTGCTGATGAATCAGCCAGGTCTGGTCAGCTAGCAGAGAAGCAAACAAACACGACAACTGGGGTACAACTTGCCTCTGAAAGAGGAACAGATATCTATCAGTTCCAAAGAGTTAGTTGTGCATATCTTACCATAATGATCAATTATTAAAGATTCACTCTAAGGTCAAGGCACAGGTTTGTGAAACAGGAGAGTGCTACTGCCCTGTCTGACAAAAACAACACCATGAGGGAGGTGACATGTTCTATTCTTTCTTCTTGGAGGTTCAAACATCAGTCCGAATAACTGGTGAGAAGCAACAAGCAAATGAATAAACCAAGCATCTGACATGCGCTCAGCAAGTCTGGATGAAAAATAAAACTGCTCTAGACCATTAACAAGTTTCCCAGATGATTAAGCCCTGGCACTCCTGTATGTATTTAATGAAATTGATCCATTAACTTTATATTTAAGTAAATAGCATATCTTGTCATCAAAAGACAAGATTATTTCACTAACGCCACAATTATATTTACCTGTGCTTCTTGTGGTATAAACACCTTTCCCATAGAAGAGAGAAAATCCACCATTGCTAGGCGAACATGATCTGGGGGATCCAACTGGAAAAGGGAAGACTGCAGTGCAAATACCTGCAGAAAACAAACTCCAGTGAAGCTCCATTGAACAGACTGCAGGTGAAAACCATCTCACCCTTAAATCTCAGGACACTGAGTTTAGAAAACTGGACTGAAAACAGGAGGGGGTATGCTACACCTTGAATAAAACTGGCTAGTATAAAGCTGCAGTGTGCATTTTAGAAAGCAATGAGCATTCTCTACAGCACATCCGTATGTCTCAATTACCTTAGAGAGTAACGGGAGTCTCAGAAGCAAAGTGCCATATACTTGGTTTAAAGACCAGGAAAGTAATCAAGGAAGAAATAAAATTAGGAACCTCCATGTGTTAAAGAGAAGGCCAGACCATGAAATAACTCATTTGAGATTTCAGTAAATCACAAAGAACTTGGTTTTCATGCAGTAAATTATTCCTAATCTGTAAGGTTTTGTTTTGTGGGTTTTTTTTTTTTTTTTTACCTGAGTAATTGGTTGCGCATCTAATGCTTGGACAAAGAATTCCAAAAGGTGAAGTAGTAAACACAGTGTCTGCTGGAGACATGGCTCATCCGAGACCTTCAATAGATCACAAGATGTTAGTAACACTGCATTTTAGCTTATGGAATAACTGCTTAAGAAAGAATTTAAAGTTACAGTAGTGTTCCAAAATTCTTAGCTTAACTTCACACACCTAAAACACCACATCGTAAGCAGCAGCAAATATTAAAACAGTCATATAAATACTTCTAGGTAGTCATATTTTACAACACCCTTTTCTTTGATTTTTATTAAAAATACTTCTTATTCCTTATCTCCTTCTTCCACTCACTAATATAAGCAGCTAAAGGTTATCTGAACTATTTCTTTTCACTGATCATTTGCCAAATGTCTCCACAGAATGGCTGAGGTTGGAAGAGACTTCTGAAGGGGCACATTGTTGGCTCTTCTTCACCCCCACTCAGACTTTCTTTTTTAATCCAGAGTATGAACCATGACAATCCTTTTCTTCTTTACTGCAACTGCAGCCATGAACAGGTATACAGTCGCCAGGGCATCGTCTTACCCCCTTGTTCTCAAATACAGGAGGAAGGTTACTAGCTCTATGGGTTTTCATGTGCTAACAAGCTATGTTCTAATTAGATCACCATGAGTTTTGTTCACATGCTAATGAACATTTAAAATAAGCCACATTTGTAACTGGTATGAATCAGAATAAGGTATTTCAGACTTCTTGTTAAGCAAGTCTGAATCTGACACCAAGTAACAGAGTAAGAAGGTGCCAATATATTTAACATTCAGGAAAATTCAAACTCCACTTCCCAGAGCAGGCACCTGCCTAATACACAAACCAGCTGACAGCACATGGGAAGCACAGTTACACTGTGCTTTACACAAATGGTCCAATCCAAGTAAAACAACTTAGTAACAAACACATGATGATACAGCACCAGCCTCCCAGAGACCTCGTGCTTTCATCATTGGAGCAGCAAATTCTCTTACCTGCTTAGCCTGCAGAAAAGTCCAGAACTGACCAAGCACTTCCAAGACAGATGCCTGAAGTTCTGCCTCCAGAGTGTCATCAGCAAAACTGCATGCAGCCAACAGGACAGAAAGGGCAGTATTCTAGTAGGAAAAAATGTATTAGTAAGACCAAAAAAAATTACATTTAAAACAAACCAAACCCCCAGGCTCATATCAAACATTTAAAATGATACAAGATGGCAAGAAGCCCAATGTGCTGCATCAGCTGTACAGTACAGCTAATCCACCAGGCCACTGGCCAATAAAGCTTCCAAAGCAAGGAAACCATCCGTTACTTCTGTGAGTTTCACACAGCGCTGTAGTGAAATTACACTACATTAGCAGGCGAAAGCTGGCAGCAGATACTTCATGTGGAAGTCTCTGGTTTCTCACACTCCTTTGCCCAGGAGACCAGTGAGCATCTTTCAGATTTAATGCTGCATAAAACCAGCCAGGACTCCAAAACTTAAAAATAATTGTATGACGTAATATAAATCAGAATTTCTAAAGAAAAATACATTTACTCACCCAGAGAGCTAACAACTAGAATAACTAATAAACCACAAGACCTTTACTGACACCCTCAGACTAGAGGGTCCTAAGGTGTTGTGTACTAGGAGAAAACATTAAAATGAGAGTTCTTGCTCAGGCATATGCCAATTAAGCATGGAAAAAAGCTGCGCAACACACAGAAAAACAGAACTGAGGTGGCAGGAACAGAATCCTTATAGTTTGGAAATCCAGAGTTCACATGTTTTTTTACAAAAAGAATGACATCTCCTTTACCACAGATTGAAGCTCTCCCAGAATGCGGCTGCTATTCAGCCATCGCCTGCACTGTGCGAGCCCTGCCACACAGAGCTGACATGCCACTTGTTTCCTCAGATCAGGATTCAGGGCCTTGAGGGATAAGTGCTGCCACACAGGCAAGTTCTCCACCTCTTCTGGAAGAAACTTATGAGCAAATTCTACCTGCAAACAGAAGTTAACAAGAATTAAACAGACTGGAAGACAATTTGATAATCTGTTAGAAAGTTGAGCAACCAAAATGTACTACCAGTTACCTTTTCAAATATTACATGAGAATAAAGTTGTGTAAAACCTTTAATTTAAATAAAATAAAACTTCTTATATAAAAACCTTCTAGAACTGCTACCTCCACCATCACATATAGGACATCAGAATGACTAAGCAACTTACTCTTTCAGCTGCTTGAAGCAATGCCCCTAGCAACCAGAAGAAAGAGCTTTAGCCCCTCCAAGGGAAATAGAGAGGCACTAACAGGAAAGGATACTACTCTGTATCTGATGACATGAGAACACTGATGAACGCCAGCTGCAGATGCAAGGACAGGACATACAGTCTCAGCAAATCTGGGAGATGTGCTGTTTTCATACTTGGTCAAAAAAATGACTTCTTCACCACTTCGTAAGACCACTCTTACAAAAGGTGTATGTGCCTCTTATTTTAAAAAGCACACCTGCACAAATTGGGATCTGCTGTGACAAAGTAGCAACAAGTACAATATCAAGTACAGCAAGCAAGCACTCAACACCTTGTCATTTCTGAAGAACTGAAAGAGGGTATTTTAACACAGGCCACTGATTCAAATCTCTTCTATTAAGGACAGAAGATGCTGGTGCTATACTTGCCTGATGATCTGGAGCCATTAAGAACAGCATACGCCTCAGCAGAACACCCAAGGCAGAGACCTGGTAACAGTCACTGGGCCAAGACTTTATCTGAATTAGGATAAAATTAAAATAAAAGATAATGAATCTAATTAAATTAAGGAAAAAATCACCACTCAGCAAATGAATTCTATACAGAACGTTCCGAGAGCTGCTACGTGGGATCACAGCAGTAACAGTCTAAATAAAACAATGCAGGACATGCTGGAAATCCTCAGCATATTGTTTTGTATTTTCACAGTACTGCTATTGCTAATTATTAACCCAAACGCAGTTTGGATTTGGAAAAAAAATGAAATACCTGTCTTTGCTCATTTAGAAAGTTTGCTAGTAGGACTAGGATTAAAACTGGTGCCAAATTGCAAACATCCTTGTAGTTCTTACCAAGTGGGCGATCACAACAACGTGGTGAGCACACAGTTCAGCTGTTCCATATCTAGAATGTGAGAGATGGAAGCTTGTGAGTCTGTACTTCCTGCTCTTTTACAGACTAAATATCATAAATCTTGTCTGAGAGATGGCCATTTCCTTTAACATATTTAAACTTTATATGCACAGACACAATTTACTTGTGAGAACCATTCCAAAAACCAATTATTAAATAATAGAAAAGGTATGTCCCCCTTGCGTGCATGAATGTAAAAATAGCTAAGCCATTTCTGCTTCTAATTTTCAAACTATGCTCTATATCTGAAAAGAATCCAATTATGGGACAATTTTGTCTTTAAAAAAACTCCTCAAGGAATTATATACAACAGAACTAACTGGATCTCTGGAAATCCTGCTTGACCTGTAACAAAAAAAATCTTACCGGGCAAGGAAGCACCATGAGTCCATTGCCAGCAGAGATGTGATCATACTAGAACCCAGCACAGCATCCAGCAGAGCATACTCCTGAGGAGAAAGTATGTATGTAAATTCACGCAGAAACAGACTGCAGGCCTACTATTACTTTTACTCCACTAATTATCAAAAAACCTAGCAGGATTTTCAGCTTATCCAAATCTAAAACGTTTTAAGAACTCATTTTCACACTCTGTCTTCAGCTACACCATCAAGCAAGCAGCTACACCTTTAGTTTTGCATACTTCGATGCATACTATGTACATCCATTTCAGTGGGCTGAGAATCCTTCATTTTTCAAAACATTCCATCATGTGCATCCCTTCTTCACAAGGCAACTCTATGGGTTTGTTGTTTTTATTTTAAAAGCAATGTATTGCCAATGTCCTTGCCAGCTTTATTAGCAGTTTACTGAAAACCAAATAAAACTTGTCCCTCTTTTCGGAACACAAATTTTATCTGAAAGAGGAATGTAGCATTCAGAAAAAGAAAAACTAAATTGGAGCTATAGTTTTTGTGACTGCTCTTAATTTTACAAAGGTTAACATTTATCTAGAGGTTCTTTTGTCTATGTGCAGTAAAAAGTGAAAAACTTCTAAAACATTATATAACCTTAATCAAAGCCCTGAATACTCCTCTGAAGTAAAAAAATATACTACTTATTATTTTATGGCATGTTATTAGCTGGAATACAACAACATAATCTATTTATTTTTATGTAATTAACATATATCTATTTAATATGTATTTATTTAGTATTTAAATATTAAATGTCACTTTATTACTTCACAGTATAGACTAAAAAATCCAGGTAAATTTAATACAAGTTGAATACTGCAGAAAAGAAGGCGCTGAACTTTTATAACAACTTGAGCTCCCCTCCTCCCAAAAAGAACAAAAATTTCCAACGCCACAGAGGTTCTCAAGAACTTATATGAAGCTTTATTTTCCCCTTTCCCACAAGTGACATTTGCTTTATAATTGAACGCCAGTCATGTAACTGTATCCCAGCTCCTTTCTACAGAACTTCATACCTAAGCATCTCTTCAGAGCTAGATCATTAGAAAGAACTCCTTTTTTAAACAGTATCTATGCATCACA
The DNA here is from genome assembly GCF_015220075.1 of Falco rusticolus. Lineage (NCBI taxonomy): Eukaryota > Metazoa > Chordata > Aves > Falconiformes > Falconidae > Falco > Falco rusticolus. The sequence continues at coordinate 27,394,354 of NC_051197.1, forward strand.
ACAGCTGAGAAGGTGATAAGCAAAAAAAAAAATATCTTACCAGCTGAGGAAAGTGTGATGGGAGTGTGGAAGCAATGAAGGAGCACAGGTGGACACAGACATAGTGATAGAGGGTGATGGGAACTGCTGGCTGTCCTGTACTGATCACCTCTGGCAAACAAACAGGGAGAGAAAGCTCGGCAGAACATTGCTGGAAACTGAAGAAGAGAGCTGAAAACAAAGACAGGCTACAAGGGTAAAAGAAAAAAAAGAAGGTGGGGTTTGGTGGAGAAACACAGCTGGGTTACAGATTTGCAAATCCCAAATCCTGCAAGCAACATCTGAAGTACAGAATCTTTGTCTTTGACCAGAAACAATGGCAGTAACTTCAGTGCTTTTACATGAAATTTCCATTCCTATCTTCCTCTTTTACAAATTCAGGTGATTATTAAGAGAGTTTAGGCATAAAAATGCAAGACGAAGTATCAACAAATTACATACATCTCTCTCTTCCTACCATGGATGTACTCTAAATACCATTCCTTTCCTGAAAAAACAAAGACATTTATGGTTCTGTATCCTTCACTGCTGAATCACTGAACATCAGATCCTGTTTTTCACAGCACAAGGATACGAATCCATAGAGTAAGACATGTTACTATACAGTTGCAAGGGAAACCCCAGCAGCTGAGCCACTCTGTTTGCTCATATAGGCTGATTACTGTAATGAAGAGGTGAAGAACTACAAGGAAAACCTTTTTAGTACCTTTTTCCTGTGTTCCAGAGAGTTTGCACTTCTTCAGGCTGAGTGGACAGCTTGTCCATTATGGTAATCAGGATGAGACACTGGGGGAGCTGCTGCTCAGGAGGGAGACCTGTAGAAGTTTTAAAAAGTGATGCTAGTTGCCTTGGTTGTGTGTAAACTGGCTTTTAAACAAATGACAAAAGTTCCTAGTAAAACAATCAAAAAAATCACAGACAGCTGGGAAAAAAGGAACATTTCATCATGAACACTCTGTTTGAAGTGAAAAATAAATGCAATATACTGAATCAGGCAAAATCTAAAATATTCCAGTTTTACACTGTCACTGCAAGATGCTGCAAAAGAGTTACAATCTAGATGCCTTATGCATCCAGTCTCCTTGAAAGCATGGGATGTCTCAAACACTGAAAACACAAAGTTTTCTTCTAAGTGTGTTAGGATAACCACAAGGCCAGGGTATGCATACGGGAGAGAAGCAAGTCTGCTATCTCAGAATTCTGACACACTGGTCAGGGCAGAAATTGGGGAGGGGGGCGTGTTGTAACAAAAAGATGATCATTTCCCAGTTTGAAGGCATTCTACTTTTCACAGAAAATAATTTAGGAAAAAATAGCTGTCTTCCCCCACCAACAGAAGAGCAGAAAAATTTCAGCTTACTTTGAAAGTTTGTGACAAACGTGGACTGAAATTACACAAAGCAGCAGAATTGATAGGATTTTTATTAACCAGATTGATAATGAAGTTATTGTAAGTACTTTGGAAAAGATGCATTCAACAGGAACTATTGGTTATAAAATTAATCTGAGCTAGCACACAAGTGATTATATCATAGCACTTTCAAAACAATCAGAGCCAAGCAAATCAGAATACAACTGATAGTCCATAAAGTCAAAATATCAGCCCTGATCCCTCAGACGCTTACATAGTACTATAGCAGCAGTAGCTGTATTTTAAACCCACCTAACTTTTCACTTAACACTTGCTCCATAAAAGGGCTAAAGGGAAGCAGCTGGTTGATGAGAGGGTCCAGAGCCACAAGAAAAACCCGGGATATTTCATCTCGATGAACTTCTAAGATGTTTGGAGCATAGAGACTGGGAGGAAATTTGCTAAGGGGGGCCAGAAAAAAAAAGTTACAATAGCATTCTCAGTAACGTTTTTCAAAAGAACTACAAAAAGGCAAATTCATTATTTCCTTGTTATTGTGAAATAAAAGGCTCCCCATTTTAGAGTATGTATTGTAGCCTGAGAGTTACAACTCTGCATTCACTCATTAAACTAAACACCATAATCAAGTATTTTATGAAACATTGAAAGAAAATCTTACAGGCTCATGGAAAATACATGTAAAATACATAACACACCTAAGAAGAACTACACTGAATCACAAACAAGTCAAGCAATGAAAAAACAAGAAAACACCTGTATACACAATTTGATGGTCATAAATGTGATAGCACTGATCTAACACATGACACTAATAAAAGTGTACCAAAATTTCTTTGAAGAGAAAAAAGACCCTGAGCAATAGAAGAAAAAAAGGAGTATAAAACAAAGGAATTCATTAAATGAAAACCTCTCTTACAACTTACTGACTGTAAAAATGCTTCCTACTCAAAAATCCTGCTCAGTTTTGCTGAGTGAATAAAATTTCACAACCTTCCACTTGAAAAAGATCTACAATGTAAGTAAAGTTAGAAAAGGAAACTCATAAAAAAAATCCACCTGACCTTGCAGTGAAACACGTAGTGAACTCATGTGCACATCTCACCACAGAACCTGGTTTCAATTCCAAAAGAATGACTGAAATCAGCCCTCGATTATCAAGTCCACTTTCCACTATTCTTCCCCACTGTTGCAGCAAAAACAACAAAACTTTCGAAAGAAAAACAGTCAGCCACTTGCAGACTGTTAGGCTTCACAAGCATAATGTTTAAGTGCTTGCTTACGAGAGAACCACAGAGTCCTTTCGTGAAATTTCACAAGATTATAAACACAACAGTAAAGCTATGAAAAATTTCAGAATGCTCTGTTTCTGATGCTCTCTCCCTTCAGGATAAATGTTTCTGTACTTTGTCTTAGAGATTGAAAACAATCTGTTTCAAACTGGAAGGTACACTGCTGGGTTGCTCAGTTTTAACCCTGCCTAATTGCTTCATTTCAAGGTGACTAAAGGGCAAATCCTACCTTGGGGAATTTTGACTTCAGGAACAAGAATTTTCAACTTGCATAAATAGACCCAGTGCCCAAGATAATCTGCATATTCTGCACATAAATTGTTAAGAAATGTTGACGTAAGGTATTGCAACAAAGTCAGTGGTTTGTCAATACTGGACACTCATCAAAAACGGGGTTAAGGTAATTAGTATCACACAAAAATGCCCAATTTATTAAAAATATATTTTAGTTTTCCGTACATGAAAAAAGGAAGGTAACAGCTCTAGAACAAGAATTGTATTTTTACATCTCAAAAACTAAGAATGAAGGATGGAAATGTTAAGATACTATCAATAATCAATTATTTGTACTTCACTTACCTGTATATCTGAAGAAAGAGCTGATGTAATTGAGAACACAAATCAGAGAAGAAAGAAAGAAATTCCTGCAAAAATTATTAGTTTTGAATGGTACTTTTAATATAAAATACATGATTAAGTACACTCCCTTTCCATTTTACTATACTGGTGTGCAAACTACTATACTGCAAAAATTGCTTAAGTTCTAACAATCCACAGCACAAAACAAGTGCAAAGCAAACAATAAAGAAAGTGCTCCGAAGACTAATTACACTACATGTATATATATTGTAGGTGAACTGGCTAAATTTAGAGGCATGTTTAAAAAAATTGGTAAGTACATTTGTAATAGTCAGAGAGCCACAGAAATCTGAAGTGGTCTCATACACGCTGTAAGGCTGCTTTATCATGTCACAGCGCTATTTGTTTTGTGCAGAAGAAAAAAAAAACACAACAAAAAAAATCACCCCCCTGCTTTTATCCCATGGAACACAACAGATGCAGAATGTACCATCAGTGCTATTCCTAAAGAGCAAAAGTTTTTCACATCCATTCTTAAAACGGGTAGATTTACAGCATGTCTTCTAATAATGAGAAAAAGAGAACACAGCAACAAAGTGAAAGGGCCAGGAAAAGAGCAAGAAATCAGTGTCAGAGCTAACAAGAGTAAGTGCACGGACACTTCTTCTTACTAACGCCACATCGTTTTCGGTTGCTGAAACAAGCAACTGAAACAACCTGGCAACAGGTTTCATCTGCTTAATGCTTCCAGATAGTTTCTGCTGCACTGTCTCAAGGCTGCCTGTAAAGACTGGACCCCACTCCTCAGTGACACTGCTTGTAACAGCTTATTAATGCTGTCTGCTTTTCCGTTGAATCACAGCAGTAATCCTGCTTAGGCTTCTGAGTATATACAGGTGGAAGAACTACAAGCAGGTTACGCGTGGATGTTAATTATACCACCCATACGGTATAGTTATAAATTGTTAAGATACAATGCAGTACAAAATTATTCCATTTGCAGACCAGAGGCTTTAGTTTAATACTAACATAGAATTAAAGTATTAAAACCTACCTTGGTGTAGTGTGCAAGGGAATTAGCAAAGAATCTACACAGTTTGACCGTCTTCTGGAACAGCCTGAGGTCAGCACCATCCTGCCCAAAAAAAGCAGCTCTAAAACTTCACATACAGAGTAATACAAGAAAAAAATGAAGTTAAATTGCTAACAATGTTTAAAACCTATTTCAAACTTGATTCTCTACAGACTCCACAGCTATGAGAGAAAAACTGTAAAAATCTTCAGTAGGCCTCAACATTTTTGTGGCAATATTCAGAATTGCGATGTTATCTTTTGATTGACCTTAGGATGTTGTCAGTTTAGGAAATAAAAGACATTTCCATAGAGTATGGTGGAAACTTTTTTTCAGTGCCTTGCTAAAACATCCCCAATCTAAACAAAGTTACGTTTTTTCACTTGGTTTCAAAAGGACTACATACTCTGCCTACTACAGGAAGTGAAAAAAACCCAATAAACCAAACCCAAACCACTCCAAGCAATAATACAGAACAAAGAATTTATCCTCCTCAAGTTTGATGGCAGCTTTGGGAGCTTTTTGATTCACCTGTATCTCTGACATCTTCATTTGCTCAGCCAGCTGCAAACAGGAGTGAAAAGAAAATAGAGTGTCCTTGCACAGGCCACCAAGGATGTCACTGTGTTTCAGATGGTGCTGCAGCAGAGAATGATGCTTCAGGCTTTGCCTAAAAAAGTAGGAATATAATCAGGTATTTAATTGTCAGAAGCCAGCATGCAATGAGTTAGTACAAATCCAAACAACTAATTCTTCAATTTAGGCTTTTATGTAACACTAATTGATGCAACATCAATGTACACTGAAATCAGAAATTTAGAGAACAACCCTCTTCATAGCCACAAGTAAAACACAGAGGAAAGGCAGGATGAAAGTGCAAGACAGCACAACTCAAGTCAAAAACTCTTACAAAACTGTAGGTCAGGCCTCTTAAGATTATTTATTCAGATGATGGTGTTTCAGATTTTCTTCTGCATTGTAATCCAAAAGACAAGCTTCTATTACTTTTCATGCACAATTCCTAACTACCTTCAGGGCCTTTAATACTATACTAGCTAAGTACCTAAATTAAATTTCTAAATGTACTTATCAGCTAAATAGCTAAACTGAAATCTCTAATTTCAATTTTATTTGAAACTCTGAACGTAAAGCTATTGAAACACTGGTTATTTAAGATTACAGTCTGTTTATATTACAATAAAATCCAAAGAGTTCAGTGACATACTTGACTATGAACTTCCACGTATTGGCATGAAGAGCATGGTCCATATCAGAAATGACAGCGCATATCTCCAGCACAGTGTGGATTACTACAGAGGAATTAATAACAGCAACAACTGAGTGAAGTCTGTTTCATGAGTTCACAGCTACGCTGCTCCTAGGAAAACAGCAGCAACCACAAGCACTAAGAAAATACCATCACACTAACACAGAATCAGGAAACTTGGCCGAGTGCTTAGATGCTGCCCGTTTCCTACAAACCTACACAGCATGCCCCACCCCACAGAGAAAGTTTCAGGAGAAAAACTGAAATATTTCAAGCTTTAACACAGTGCTGTCTGAAAGGCTGGTCAGGATGTCAGCATGCCCAGAACCCTGTTTTAAAAATTCAAACATACCTCTCTATAAGAAAAAAAAAAAAAAAAAAGACTGAGCAATACTAAAAAAATGTTAGATGCACATATACCTGACACCATATCTGTGACGTTATCTTCAGTAGAGGCAGAGCCCATGGAAATCATATCAAGTAGTTCCATCAGCTGCTTCTGAAGAGAGTAAGTTTCCTTGAACATAGCTTGTAGGAGGTCAGAAATCAAGTGCAGATGCCCACAGTACAATGATTCACTGTCCTGTAGGAAACAGGGAAGAAGACGTTTATAAAAACCAGTTCAGGAATCACAGTCTGATGTTTCACATGCTGAAAATACCGACAGCTTTGTCACACATTTCACTGGAAAAAAGAACAAGGCACGGACATACCTACTTCAATACACAGCCCAATCTGTAGCTTCTGCTGCTGACTCCTGTTTGCTAAACATAAAATGCTATTCACCTGCAGCTTCATCAACTAATGAAGTCTGCCTGGCTCTAGGGAGTTTAGCAGGCTTTGTGTTAGGCCTCAATATATGAGCCTAAGATCGTATTTCTGAACAAAACAGTCCAATGTTAGCAACAAAGGAAGCAGCATTCCAAATCTTAACCTTTGGATAAAGGTATGGCACCTGCATTTGACTCCTGACATGGAAAACTGATGTAAATGTTCCCATAGGAAAGACAAACTGAAAAGTGAAAATGAAGGCCAACCAAAAGCTATTGTGTCCTTATGATGAGCTTGTTTTATTTTTACTGCTCTAGAGGGAATTACTGTTGCATCTGCAAATCCAGACATGAAACCTGATAAGACATTACTCATCATAACCAACATAAACATCCTAACCTCAACTTTCAATCCACTGTGGAACTTGCATAGGAATAAAGTAAGTAGCACCATTTTGGTAACCATTTGTAGCTCTGAAAATATCGCAGCTATCAGAAGTGCACAGGTATCACAGAGAGCCTACATTCATAAACACAACGTTCAACTGATATTGATGCAAAATACAGAAATAGCGCAGTCTGGGCCTTTCACTACCCAGTCAGACAGCTGAAAATAATCTTGTACTTGGGCACTGAATAAAAAATTTAAGAACTAAATTTAAATTGAAAAAAATAATGCCACAACAGTATTACTTCAAAATACGATGTTCTTACAAAGTGAGTGTTTCCTAAAAGCCAGCCAGCGTAAGAATTTTTCTCCTTCTAACACAGCCCTACCTTGCAGTGTGTAAATGTGTTCTTTATTATATGAAGAACCGAGGATGGAAGGGTGCGGATACTCTCCAGAGGCACGCACTCTTGAAGTGTGCAGATGTATCGTACACAACCGGTCAGAGTTTCCAAGAGCTGCACCATAGTCTTAAAGCAAGAATAAACAACAACGTTTTTCACCCCTGCAATGATTTCAAAAGCCTGTTTTCTTAGATGAATTGCACCTAGATTTTTATAGCTTTTAAAGTTCACTGTTCTTTGCATATAAAGATGAATGAAGCACCATAACATATCAAGCAATTCCAGAGTTTTTCTCTGATACCATATATTTTTTGAAAGCTTCATTATTTCTTTTGACTACTCTTCTCAACTTACAAAAATTTTAAAACTCAGAATTAAGTGACTGTATAACCAGGTGCCAGGTTCACTCTTTAAGCAGGGAGAATCACAATACATTTGCATTAGGAAATTAAGCAGAATTTGAGATTTTTTTTTTTTAATTATGATTAGCATCACATGCTAGATGTTATCAAATCATTCACAAAATGTTAATTGAGTTTCAACTGCAAAGGAACATCAAATAACATTTTAGCCATCTAGTTAGTAGGTGGTAAAAATATTCTAAAAAACTTGTAATTTTAGGTAAAAATCAAAGAATAATGTAAACACTCCTTTGGCAGCTTATTTCATGGGACTTGCCTGCAGAAGATTCCTTACAGTACTGCATAACTCTGTATTCTGGCTGGTTAATCCTTTTGCCTCGGTGGATAATTCATACATCAAGTTATCAAATAACTGTAGAGTCTGTCACAACAAAACAAAACTTAAACATTTTATTTATAAACATACACATGCAAATAGTAACACTATTCTCTTAACTGCTTGCTTCCTTGGCATGGAGTCACCGGCTACTGCGATAACTCACAGGAGAAAATCATGTCTTCTAGCATTTGAATCATAAAATGTGATATATGAAGAAGCCATCTTAGGGTTTTCCCAAATTATAGACAGAAGCTATACTAGCTGCTATCTTTCCTAAAAATCTGTTAGTAAAACAAACTTCTCAGCTAATTTACTTGAAATATATATACCTCATTCTACCAAAGATTTTTTTACACATCGTTTTAAAAAGGATTTTTATTTAGTCTCAGAAAATTTGTGGTTTTGTTGAGAATGATCACTAACATTTTGAATACATTAAAAAAATGAAGTCTATGACCTACAAACAACAATAATTTAGTTGAGGTCCCTGGATATTTGACAAGTGTTACTGCTGAGACCGCAAAAGACAGTGAGGTGCTTCCAGGCACGTGCAGGATACAACATAAATAGGTATGGTACGGCAATCCTTGTTCAGCACAGGCTTGTTAGGAGCCATTTTTCTTGTAACCTCCAAGATCTGCTGCAGGACATAAAATAAGCGAAATGGAAATCAAGTGGCCATTTTTATTGGCTTCTTAAAATACACAAGCTGAGCCTTGAAACTTAGATCAGTAACTTGGCTTTGCTCTACTTCATTTAAAATGTAAACACTGAAGAATTTTCATACAACTATAGCACAAAATTCTCCATCATTTAATCAAAAAAAAAAAGAATTTATCTTAGGTCAGTATGGTCTAAAAGTTTTTCACTATATTATTAACATATTTCACAACATTTATTCATGATATCTGAGCATTGAGTTCTTCAGCATTTTTGTCCTGGGAGGCTACCTCACATAAAAATTCTCCACCATGGTCATTTCACAAAAAGCTCAATCTTCTCAAAAAGAAATAAAAACCAGTTCTACCACTGAATGGAGAAACTATTACATTGCACATTCAATCCTCTCCCCACTGTAAAGAATGGTAACAATCTCAGAAACAACCCAAAACAAAATCGATAAAACTGTTAAAGGGTAAAATTTTAATTTCAAGTATCGTACCCAAACCAATAATTATATTGTGTGACCTCAAAAAAGAATCTCTGTGTTCTAAGCAGGTTTTAGCACTGGACCAACTGAAAATTCCACATTTAATTGAAGCTGTCATACCTTTGGTAATACTTTTGAGAAAAAAGTTTCTTCCAAATCTGCAAGGCTGATATGGGGCAAAAACATTTCAGTCAGGATCCTCAGAACACCTGCAAAGCAAAGCATTTAAATGCTATAGAAGAACAATGTGTCATTATCAGAAATACGCAGCAACCTATCAGATGAAACAAAGAACTGCACCAAGCAGAAACAGATCAGGTATTTGATTTTGAAAGCAGCAACACAACATTTGCCACACATTTATTATACAAAAAATCAAGTAACAGTAACGTCTCTTACATGTATAAACCCATCAATAATATCATCACACCTGACTGACTACTCAGCTGAAGACTGAGCACAATTGTTTGCCCATGGAACTAGAACATTCCAAACTGCAAATAGTCGCACATTTAATGTGCTGGCTGGCACTAATATTCAACTTTATTACATACCAGCCTCATTTTCTTACCACTATCAAGTATTACAAGAGTTTTTCCACCTATAAGATAATGGCCAAAAAGACAATAAAATACATGATGAAAAAGAACCCTTCTTTGAAGTGTCTAATAATCAGTAGCGGGAAGGAAAAAGCAGCCTTGCATGCATAACTTCTTCATGGACTTTCTTCAAACTTATTCAACATGCAATTTGTGTAACATGCAAGGTCCAGCAAGATTGCTGATGACCATGAAACTCACAAGTTATAGCATAAGTATTTTTAAATAACACAGAATTTATAATGCAATTGCAATACAACAACCCATAGGAAGAGGCACTTCTTGGTCACTACTTACGAATATGCTCAGTCCAGTCTTCAGACTCTTGATACATAGAGTAAAAAACGTTAAAGAAACTCAAACTCATTTTGCTGTAACAGTTGCATCTTTAAAACATCTGCAGCTGTCACCGTGGCTTCTCTCTCACTGTCCCACATACGCTTCACCCATCACATGAAATAGGCAGGGATGCTTCATAACCGATGCAGGCTCATGTACCTCAGTACTCACGCCATCAGCACGAATATTTCTAGTGTATTGGTGAGTACATCTTGGGGTGGTTTTTTGATTGGTTTTATGTTGGTTTTTTGTTTTGTTTGGGGAGGAGCTACCTACAGTGCTAAATGAAAACCACTATTTTCTACCGTGAATCTTTTATTTCAATGAAGGACCGTTCTTATTTCCAGTAAAACGCCCAGCATCTAGCTTTTCTGCCCTGTGTCTGCCCCTTACAAAGACTGCACCGCTTTCCCCCCCCACGGATGTCTTCGCTCTAACTATGCAAGGCTGCAGGAGGCACGCCCCCACAACCCCCCCGCCGTTTCGGGATGCTTCCCCACAACCACCCAGCAGCCCAACCACCCGCCCAGGAAGGATATAAGAAGCCTGGGAAGAACGGTGGGCATCTCTCGGCGGCAGAGATCCCAATCCCAACCTCCCAGCTCTTGCAAGAGCAGCTCGCGATCTGTCTGGGACATAGCGCTGACTCCACACACCTCACGGGAGGACAGCGGCGGCGGGAAAAAGTTACCTCCGCAATCCCAGCAGCCCCAGCAGCCGCCCCGCCCCGCCCCTTTCCCGCCCGCGGGGGCTGCTGGGATAGCGGAAGGGGCAGCCGCTCCACGTGGGAGAAGCGGATGGTGCTGCCGGTATCCAGCAACCGGGGGTTGGTACGGGCACGAGGTGGGCTCAGCCGGGATCGGATCGCTTTGCCCGGCTTGCATGCTTCAGCTGGGGCTGTAAGGGAGGGATGCTGGGCCTTAACAGCCTCTGTGCGCTTTGGTTTGGCGTGGCTTGAAAGACTGAAGGTTGAAACGGGGAGTTTTACCGTAATAAGCAGTTCCTCTTATTTTTTCCAGTCTCTATCTACGTTACATGAGAGATGTCACTTGTCATGCAGTCTTTTCATAAATTTAAATGCTTATAAGATGGGGTTTTTCCATTTAAAATTGTATTTAAATGAATTTAACCTAAAAAAATAGGAGGCAGCGATTAGTCGGCTTGTTTGTGCTAATACTTAAAACTAATGCCTGTGCTAATACGTAGAACTTGTTTATTCTATTTCCAGAAGTAACTCACCTGGTTTGTTGGCCAAATATCTGCTATTCTACCTGCAAAGCGCTCTTCCCCATAGCAATAACTACATAAAAACATCCTCTATAAAAAACAAGAAAAAAGTTGTGTTAGTATTGCTCTTAGACGAGTGTTTCTGGCTGTAATAAATTAAACTTTTTTTTGTTTACTGTTATTCCTGAAAATGGATTTCCGATTTAATTTTTTTATTGACAAAAATGAGAACGATGAACCAGACGCTCTGGGTAAGGTGGACTTAGAGTTGCACTCACCAAAACACAAGCAAGAATCCACAGGAAAGAAGCAGCAAACTGCTGCTACTGCGGCAGGTGCCAGCCTGAAGCTGGGTGCTGATGCACAGCAAGATGAGACACCGTCAAAGTTCTTTAAAGCTGCCAAGGAGCACAGTATACCTGAAGATCCCAACAAAATATTGGAAAATAAAGTAATGGAAATTACATCAGGCTTGTATTCGGTGAATGTGTCTGTAGTGGAAACTATGTGTTTGGATGGTGTGGATGCAGAAGGCATCATATCTAAAAGTGTTTCTTCTCGCTCTGATCTCATCCCGGGAGTCTATGAAGGAGGGCTGAAGATCTGGGAATGCACCTTTGATCTCATAGACTACTTTTCCGAGGCTGAAATACAGTTTACCAACAAGGCTGTGTTGGATCTTGGCTGTGGGGCAGGACTGCTGGGAATCGTTGCTTTAAAGGGTAAAGCTGGAAAAGTCCATTTTCAGGACTACAACAGCACAGTGATTGATGAAATAACCTTGCCTAACGTGGTGGCTAATTGTACAAGCAAAGGCAGCAGGCTGGACGGTAGGGACAACAGAAGAACCAACAAGCCTCCTTCAAAGAGGCCCAGGAAAGCAGAGTGCTTGCCTGATATGCTCACCAAATGCAGATTTTTTTCTGGGGCATGGTCTGAAGTCAGCCAGCTCCTGCGAAGCAGCAACAGCTCCTTTTCAAAGTATGACATAATTCTCACATCTGAGACCATCTATAATCCCGAGTACTACAGTGCTTTGCACAATACACTGGCTGAGCTCTTGGATAAAAATGGACGCGTGTATTTGGGAAGCAAAGTACATTATTTTGGTGTTGGTGGTGGTATCTCCCTCTTTGAAACATTCATTGAAGAAAGGAATGTGTTTAGGACCAGCATAGTTAAAACAATTGATGAAGGACTACAGCGATGTATTATGGAAATAGCCTTTAAAGATTCCATTTAAAATGCAACCACCGGTCCTTCAAAAATATCAAAGACAAAATATTTTAATCCTCGCATCTCTGCTTTTTCCTCTGTTGTGTTATTCTGGTTTGACAAATTAAAGATGCTTGTTAGAAATGCTTGACAAATTCTGATGTCTGAGAACTGAAGGACTTCTGATTCTGGTTTTGCATAGAAAAATGGAGTTCTGCTTAAACCAGCATCTGTTTATGCCAAGTAATTGTCATTTATATGTATTTAAAAGTAAAGTAAGTCGCTGTCCCCAGTCCCCCTCTCACATTCTTTGGCAGTGCTAGAACCGTAAGTCACCGTAAGTAAATGAGATCATTTAACATCCCAATACAGTGCAAGCAGCGGTTCTCAAGGGTGAGAAGAGTTTTAACTGCTGCAGCAGATTTCAGAATCATCTGCGTATCTGTGTGCCCGGCTGCTTTGCCACCAGAGGGGGTTGGATTTATTACTTGGGTTCTATTCTGCTAGCAGTCTCGCAAGTCATTGTAATGTTTCCACATGTAATGCACACGACTTTTATTCATGCCTTTGAAAAAGTATACCAGAGAATATGCACTACCGTGGTCTCTGAATTTTTACATTCAGATTTTGATGTATCACTTCAGAAATTGTCAGCAAGTAACTGGGAAAAGCTATACTGGTTTTAGAAATTAGTAAAATGTTTCTGTTAGTGGCTCATATGCTATGACCCATTTTCAACACTTGCTGGGGGGGTACTATTGAATGCTCACACCTCTTAAATCTTTTCAGCAGTTTGGCTGGGCAGCAAGCATTCAGAAAAGCTGTACAAGTCACTCCTTTGTCCTAGGCTGAAGAAATTACCTTACTAAAAATGCAAACAAACCCAAAGAACGACAAAACCTGGTCCCGAGTGCTTAGCATCACCCACAATTCACACAAAAAAATCCATTGCATGTTTTGTTTAACCAAAACTGGGCAAAAAGCTATTACACAACTCCTAATGTGTGCATCAAAGCTACTGCTTATCATGCACTGCTTTATTGGGTGCCTTTGCAAAAATATAGATAGCCAACCACTGCAGTAAACTGCATGCAAGGATACTCAGTGTAGGGAGGACGATAGCCTAAGGGGATGGAAAGAAACTTCTGACAGTGGTGACCTAAGTCACTTTATTACATAAAGATCCTGTAGCTGAAGATTTTTGTCTTCACAGTGCAAGACACCCAAGTCAGAGGATTTCCCGTACTTTACAGAAGAGCCTTAACAACTACTATTGTTTCAAAAACAATTGTAAGTAGACTATTTTAAAGGGATGCTTTGGAAACTACTGAAGTTGCTCTTTTACAGGAGAGAGAGAACAAAAGCAGTCAGTTGTGTCACGGCTGTGATTGCGCTATGGAATTTTTCTGCATCAACTCTGAAACTTAGTGATGATAGCAAACTGCTGACTATAGATTGAGGAACAAAGGGAAGTTTAGCTTTGGCAGATCAATAAAGTACTGTTAACAGTTCTTTTTTGTCACAACTGAGAAGCTGAAAGCAAACTGACTACCGCTTGCCATTTTTCAAGCCTCAGTCATAAGACAAATTGTGGCTTGTACATAGTGACTGAATAGCGTGTTCTACACTTACTAGGTCTACTGCTCTTTCAGAGAATGGTACCTGAAGCAATAAGAAATGTTGACCACTATGACAGTGAATGTGGTTAGGAACAAGAATCTTAGGTATTTTTGTATGAATAAATGAAGGTGGCACTCACTGTCTTGGGTTTAATATACTACTCCTTTCCTCAGTATCCTTTTATTCTTGGATTGCTGAAATATGGCTCTGTTTTCATGCAAGTACGAAATCGGATTTTTTTGGACTTTGAAGTGAAGACTGCTAGAGAGCTACAATCTCATAGTGACTGCACACCTGCAAAACAGGAAAGCCAACAGTGTAATTAAGTTCCCGTTTCAGAATTAAAGATGCGAATAAAGGATGCTTTTCTCAGGTGAAATCAGCAAAATCAGCATTGGCTTTTCCATAATTCCAGATGAGTTCTATTCTGTTCTTGAAATTCAGCAGATGGATGCTGAGAGGGAGCAAAATTAATACATTTGGGTTTAAAGGCTGGTGGTTCTGTTGGTGTTTCAACATCAAATATTACTATTTTCCCTAATCTACATTAAGGCTTTCTCTACCTGCCAAATCATCACCACCCTGGTGACCAGTTTCCTGCTTCTCCTCATGATCTGGAATAAAAATATCTCACTCACTTGTTATACTTATGTAATTACTTAATAGCCAAAGAAATCAGCACTTCTCCAAATGACATTGCAATAGAAAATAACAGAAGTGGGAGGACCATCAAAAGTATTTTTTTGATGACTCAAACCCTTACACCAGGCCCAATTTCTTGTATGAGGAAACAAAGGTAGAGATCAGCTGGTAACTCAGTTTACCAGCTTGTTCCAAATTACCACCACTTTTCTCCCCTTGACCCACCCCCTCACTTTTGGAAAGAGTCATCACAATAAGAAATCCGGTCTAAATTATGTCTTTCCCGTAAGTATTGTGGAGAGAAAGATTAAAATCAGTCATAAAATGTCTCAGGAAACTAAATTAAAAAGCTTGTTTGTTTTAGCAGACACTATCCTTAACTGATGACTTCCCTTTGAAGACTATTTGCTAGTTTTGGGAAATGAGGCTAAAAAAAAATGGGCTTTCTGTACTGGCAATTACAGGTATTTTACTAAAGCTTAGGGGAAAAAACCCATGAGGAAAATCAGAGTGGGAAGTGGCCAATTTGCAAATTATTGACCTGTATGCTATTCTTGGTTACTAGGTACACAGACATTTCATCATGTTTTGGAATCAAAATCTTAAGAAAAATCAAACCTTCAGTCAATGTTATCACAGCATTTGAACTGGTGCAGGCAGAAGACCAGTGCACAAGAGCATAATGAGAAGCACAAACAGCAGATGCAGAAGTGCATAGGGGTGCTGGAGAGGAAAGTCCAGGCTGCATGGTGGGGGAAGCAGGTGCCAACTAAGAGACCTGCAGCACCAGGTTCAAGAGATCCCACTCCCAGGTGATAACTGGAACTCTTCTAATGAGGAATGGGCTGAAAGGTTTGAGGACAGGAAAAGGAAATTCCTCTCTGCCCAAGCAATTAAATCAAAGACACAGAAGGGTGACATCAGATGGATAATTAGCATAATAAGGTAGTAACAATGGGATTTTTTGTGATGGAAACTGGACTAAAGCCTCTCAAATTTCACAGTTTGTACTTTAAGAGTCATATACACATTGAAAAGGAAAAGCCACTCCATACTGCCAGATAGTAGTAGATCAGTGCAGTAGGAACCACAGCAAAGGGAAGAACCAGGATTTATATGCAAATACCTCTTGAAGACTGCAGGTCAACAACGTAAGCTTAAGACCAAAAGGAACTCCCTTGAAATCCACAACAGCATTAAAGAAAGACTTGCAGGAAACATAAGTTGCAATTCTAAGAAGTAAGTTAATAAATGAAGGACAACATCTTGCCACAACAGGAGGATGCAGGTGCTGTAAGTTAATTCAGACACTGCCTAGGTGTGCTGGGTCTGGCCAGGAGGTAGTTAACTAGAACATAATTATTGCTATAAAAAAAGGGAAAAGCATCATTATACTCATGGGGAATAAAAGAAGTACAGGAGAATCAGAGCAAAAGAAGGGTTGTCACAATTTGACAGTGCCATCAGTCTGCTAAAGGTAAGGATTTTACAAGAACACAAAAGATCTCGATCATTAGTCATGTGGAACATAAATACTGAATTTTCAATACCATGGAGTAAATCAGAGATTTAGGTGAAGAAGTGTAACAGCCAACCCTCCTCCCTTCTTCCCCAGGTTTTGTAAATCTGGTAAAGTTGGAAAGCCTAAAGAACAATACAAAATAAAGGAAAGAGAAAACACTATGGTCAAAAGACCAGGTAATAGGTTTGGTACTGTGGTGCATAAATTGATGGCAAAATCCTAAAGGTATCTACAGTAGATCAGTGAGACAGCACTGGATGAAGACAAACGGGAAGGTAAGATGTGGGAGTGTTTAATTAGATGGCATGTCAAAAGGAGAGGAAGAAGGCTTAGAACCGCAGATTCTGCACAAAGGAATGATCTGAAAAATAAGATCTATCTGGGGATACTAACCATATTATGAATTACAGCAGAGTCCAGTTTCTCCAGGTTTATGGTAACGTACATAGAATACACATTCAATTTTATTTGTCAAAGTACAGCTCACAGTTTCCAGTTTTTAAATGCCTGTTTTGCTTGAAAGTAGGCAATTTATTTCTTGTCATCTGACCATGTAATTTCATAATCTGTATACACTTTTTTCAGTATCTCTACAGTCACCGAATGATCTGCTTTTCCATAGCCCTGCAAGAAAGAACAAATACTTATTAGGCATGTACAGAAATTAAGTCCACAGAACCATTCAGTTCTTGTCAACACAAATTATCCAGTTATGATTTGGTACTTTAAGTAGTTCATGTGCAAATCAAATACAGGCACTAAAAGAGTTATTCTTACAGTATCATGTTTTATTTTTCTGTTGGCGTCTTCAATTCACCCCAACGCCAAGTTGTAGAAAATAAATGAGATGGGGTCAAGCAATCTCAAGTAATAGAGGATGCATTTTCCACATCATTTCTCCAGCAGAAGGCTCGTTTTAAAATGTTCCCAACCCCTTAGCCACCATATTTATTGAGTGTTCTTTTAAACCACAGAGATTTCATTGACCCACCCTAATGTATGAGTATGCAAACATCTGATCTGGCTCAGCTGAAGAAAAAAGGAATAAGCCACCACACATGAGAACATTTGAGTACTATTCTAGCCACTAAAGAAATCACAGTCTTCATGTTTTATTTATTTGCAATCTTGCCTTAGCTGGTAATGGCAGAATTTTAAGTATCTGTGGTCTTCAGCCACTGCAACTTCTAACACTGACCTAAGGCAATGTCAGATGACCCACATGATTTTTAACCCTCATTTACATCACTGATCAGTGTTGCTCTTTCACTGAAACTTAAGACAGCTGCGCTAGAAAGTGCCTTTCCTTTACTGATGTAACTGGAGTTATTATCTTGATTTCTTATTTCAGAACTACAAGTAAGTTTTTTCCTGTCAAAAAGCCTTTACTGCACAGTAGTCTAGTCTACTGATAAAACCCTGTGATTTACAGATTACTTTCTTTTTCCAGTAACATTTCACGTGAAACTTAACTTGGGAGATTGAAAAAACAGCTCAAAATTGTATTATCAAACAAAATATGTACTCTTACTCATCACTGACTCTGCCCCAAGAGGAACAGCTTATGTAAACCACCATTTAAACCATGCAGGTTAAAACTGATGCATCATAAAATACAAACTTTTTAAAAATACTAGATAATATGGTTATGTCAGAAATACCACACCCAGCATTTTTAATGGCAAATAAAGATCACACAGTAGCTGGACCAAGGCCCTGCGGCTAGAGATGCGCTATTCCTGCTCTAGCAGCAAGACTAAAAAATTCTGAGCCAAGATATGCTAACTTCCATTTCTAGTCTTGAATATAACTTAATGCTGGTATTATGCAGTGTTAAGTTATTTATTACTTTTGGTCTCCTGCCCTTAAAACTATTGTCTTTCTAATCTATCTCACAAGTGAGCCAGGCAAGTTTTCTCATTAATGTTTACACTGGGATTCAAATAGCCAAAAGCCACCATACTATAAACAAAAATCCCGGAACATCAAAGACTAAAGGATTTGAAGGAATACAAGAGATTCACTTACAGTAGAGAGCCCGAATACCCTTATTTTCTTGTCTTTGCTATTATGCTCAATTTTCCCTCCTCCAAGGCACTTGCACTCATATCCCAGCTTTTCCATCTCAGGATTTACTTTTTCAAATATATGATCTGCACAAGAAGAATGGTTAGAGACATTAGAATACACAGGAGGCACCAAATGCTCTAGAACTATTCTTTTCAGCTGTTTTCCACTCATTTTCCTCCAGTGCCCTTCTTTCACCTGTGAGAGGTTTCTCTTGCCAGACATAGAAAAGCTGTTTCATTAAAGTTCGCTAGGTCAGACTTTACTTAGTTAAACAACTCGTTCTCCTAAATGAGGTTTATCAGGGTTGGCAATGGCACCTGACAGAGGTATTGGCCCACTTTTCATATTCACACCTATAAAGGGGAAAAAAGAGGCTCCTCAGTGTCCGCTGACAGCGCCCACCGCAGGCTGGCTCCCCCTCCGCCTCACATTCACTTGGGAACCGGCAGCCACGTCCCGCACGGTTTTGTACTAAGCTATTTATTATTTTTAGTTATATGAGAGTTGCCGCCGGGGAAGGGGGCCGGCTAACGGCCGCGGGGGGCTGTCACCCCCACCCCCCAACACCCCCACCCCACCCCCCAACACCCCCACCCGCGGCCTGTCACGCACTGTGGAACTCGGCCGCCTTGGTGCCGCGGACGATATCGCGCCGCTCCTCGCCGCCCGGGCGCTGCAGGCGCACCAGGATGTACTTGAACGTGCCCTCGGGATCGATCTCCACGTCCCGCACCGCCGCCATGGCGGTGAGGTGAGGCGAAGCGGGCCGCTGCCGCGCGCGGGGGCGGGCGCTTGGCGGGAAGGCGCTGCTCGCGCCCGGGGGCGGGGCAGCAGCTGCCGCTCGTCGTGAGGGAAGCCGCCGGGCGGCATGGCTTCACAGGGGCGGAAGGGGCGCGTTACCCGTTAACATCGGCCGTCCAGGCCTCAGGGGTGACCTGGGTCATGTTTCCCTTCCTTGGCTGCCGTGCCTCCTCTCCCCCGCATCTTGGAGCTGGGGCCTTGCAGCGGGTACCTGCCATTTGGAGGGCAAGGCGTCTATACTGGGGGGGGAGGGGGGGGCGAGGAATGGAGAAGGTCGTGGAGATGCAGGTAGCTTAATGCCCCAGCGTTTTGTAGCTTACATTTTAAGTAAGAGACACAAATTTACCTCATGTTTGCCTTTATGGGTGCCACTCCAGTTGGGCAAGAATCACACATTCAGCATGAGATCACATATGTCAAGAATTACAAAGATGCACCGATTCACTGCAGATTGAATCGATGGTATTTAAAAGAAGAAAAAATTGTTTCATTGCAGTGCTGAAGTAAGAGCATGGTCTTGTATTGAGTATTAGTGCTTACTCCAAAAAGAGAGAGTCCCTACATTTTAAAGACTAGAAGTTTTTTTAAAAAACTTAATGTCTCCCAAACTAGTTTCAATATAGCTGTATCTTTTAAGTGCTATACTGTAGTTCACTTTTAACTGAACTACTTTATTCTTTTAATACGTACAAGAGTAAATCATTGTTGACATGAGTTTCTCCATCTGTAGTAGTTTTACAGTATAAAAACAGTGCTTGAACACAGTGTACTATTAGTTTTTAATGCATTACACCTTCTATAAAGAAGAGTACATATCTAAATACAGCATTTAGAGATACTTAACAAGTATAACTTTTGGATTAGAATTTGTTTTCTGATTTATTACTTCACAACTAAGTTATTTAGTAAACTATTAGCTGTCTTAAGCCTATAAAAAAGTTATTTCAGATGCTATTGTCAGTTACTTTTTTCTGGGCACAGAGCAGTACCAACATGATGAGGAAAACAACCAGAGCCCTTGTAAAGTAAACTAAATCCTTATTAGTTAAATCTTAGGAGCTGAAGGGGTGAGAAGGGCTTTAAGTAGAAACCAAGCCTACTGTCTCAGCTGTTCTGGATTTGCCAAGGCAGACAGGGAAAGTGATAAAATCTGTGTCTGGATGAGATGCCCTTTGGGATTAGGGTTCAAGCATCACTTCCTCTAAAAAAAGCTCAAAATTAATGTATTCCCTTGAGTAGGAAATTGAGTAAAGGAGGTAGGAGACCGTATGGATGAGTAAGGGGCTTCTGACAAACATCCATCAGAAGGAAGAAGTTTATGGGATCTGGCAAAAGGGACAGGACACTTAGCAGGAATATAGGGGTGTGGTCAGAATGTGTAGGGAGACAATGAGGAAGGTTGAGGCCTGTTTAGAATGAAATCTGTCAAGGACAACAAGAAGGGCTTCTTCAAGTACCTGGACAGGAAAAGTATGATTAGGGGAAATGTGGGCCTGCTGCTGAATGAGGTGGGTGCTATGGTGATAAAGGGCACAGAGAAGGCAGAGATACTGAATGCCTTCTCTGCTTCAGTCTTCACTGCTAAGACTGGCCTTCTGGTTTCCCAGACCTCGGAGGCAAGAAAGGAAGTCTGGAGAAAGGAGGACTTTCCCTTGATTGAGGAGGATCATGTTAGAGGTCACTTAAGCAAACCTGATACCCACAAATCCATGGGCCCTGATGGGATGCATCCCCAAGTGTTAAGGAAGCTGGCAGATGTTATTGTCAAGCCATTCCCCATTGTCTTTGAAAGGTTATGGAGAACAGGAGAGGTGCCTGCGGTCTGGAGAAAAGCCAGTGTTACTCTGTCTTCAAAAAGGGCAAGAAGGGGGACCCAGGCAACTACACACTGGTCAGTCACACCTCCATCCCTGGAAAGGTGATGGAACAGCTCATCCTAGAGGTCATATTGAAGCCTGTGGAGGAAAAGAAGGTCATGAAGAATAGTCAACATGGATTCACCAAGAGGAAATCGCGCCTCACCAACCTGATAGCCTTCTATGATGGAATGACTGGCAGGGTAGATGAGGAGAGAGCAGTGAGTGTTGTCTACTTTGACCTCAGCAAGGCTTTCAATACTGCTTCCCATAACATTCTCATAGGTAAGCTCAGGAAGGGTGGGTGAGATGAGTGGGCTAAGAACAAGCTGAACAGCGGAGCTCAGGGGGCTGTGATCAGCAGCGCAGAGCCTAGCTGGAGGCTTGCAGCCAGTGGTGTTCCCCAGGGTCAGCACTATGTACTGTCTTGTTCAACTTATTTATCAATGACCTGGATGAAGGGGCAGAGACACCTCAGCCGGGTGCCTGGGGATACGGCACCCGGAGGAGTGGCTGGAGCCCCAGGCGGCTGCGCTGCCGTTCAGCGAGACCAGGGCAGGGTGGAGAGCTGGGCGCAGAGGGACCCAGAGAAGTTCAGCCAAGGCGAGTGTGAGGTCCCGCGCCTGGCGGGGAGCAGCCCCATGCACCGGTACGTTCTGGGGGCTGGCCTGCTGGAAGGCAGCTCTGCGGGGAAGGGCCTGGGAGTGCTGGTGGGCAGCAAGTTGCCCATGGGCCAGCAGTGTGCCTGTGTGGGCCAGCAGGCCTGTGGGATCCTGGGGTGCGTGAGGAGGAGCATGGCCAGCAGGTCAAGGGAGGTGAGCCTCCCGCTCTGCTCTGCCCTGCTGAGGCCGCGCCTGGACCGCTCTGTGCAGTTCTGGGCAGCGCTCTTCACAGTTCAAGAGAGACAGGGAACTACTGGAGAGGGTCCAGCGGAGGGATATGAAGCTCAGGAGGGAACTAGAGCATCTGTCTTAGAAGGAAAGACTGGGGGAGCTGGGCCTGTTTAGCCTGGAGAAGAGGAGGCTGAGCGGGGATCTTATCAATGTCTACAAAGATCTTAAGGATGAATGTCAGGAGGACAGGGCCAGGCTCTTGTTCTGTCTCTGGGTGCTGCTGAAAAGGGGCAACGGGCACAAACTGAAACACAAGAAGATCCTCCTGAATATGAGGAAGACCAGCTTCACCTTGAGGATGACAGCACTGGAACAGGCTGTCTGGAGTGGCTGTGGAGTCTCTGACTCTAGAGACATCAAAACCCTCCTGGATGCAATCCTTTGCAACCTGCTCTAGGGGAACCTTGCTTTAGCAGGGGGTTGGACTGGATGTTCTCCAGGGGTCCCTTCCATCCCTGACCATGCTGTGATTATAAAGCTGAGAGAGTCCTATGAAGCTGGGGTTGTTGCTTGAGCTTGCTTTATTCAGTTCAGTAGTAAAGGCCTGTAGGGCTATTGCAGTGTTAGTTCTTTTAAGTTTCTTTCAAGCAATCTAGAAGATCTGTTTTTGTTTTGATTGTGAATATAGCTTGTTCCTTGATTATTTTGTTTACCCATTTAGCCTAATATCTGATGTTCTTGTTTATTTCTTGTTAGAGCTATAGCATTAAGAAGGTTTTATGGAGCTTGTTTGTTTGAATGAACCTTGCCTTTTTATTTTTCACTGGAATAGGATACTTCATTTCCTTAAGCATAGAAGTCTGTTGTGTAGCTGTGGAAAACTTTATTGTGCCATTTCAGTTATGATGCACGGAAGGAACTACCAACAAACAATGGTAGCACTGATGAGCAAGGGCAAGGATGGCAAAGGAAATACTTATGCCATACCTCAGAAGCTAAACTTCAGGGGAATTTGTCCTCAGCAAGGAGAGCAGGCATCTGACATGATCCCGAGTAGGTAAGTTTGTAACTTAGTAATAAGCAAAGCAGAACTTTGTCCTGTTCTTCTCAATGCTTTCCCAAACACCCACCTTATCCAAAAGTAGCTTCTTATGCTGTGCTGAGGTATAGGAGCTTCCTGTCAGTATTTAGGCTGAAGACAAAAATCCCCTGCTGTTCGTGGTAATTGTTAGCGCGTCACTTTGTGAGCCTCAGGGGTACGAAGAGGATGGCATGGGGCAACAGGGGTCTCAAACCAGACACAGCCTGCCTCCAACAAAATTGCGTGGAGGGACTTTCCTTTTGTAATGGGCTTACTCATACCTAACTGTGGCAGTGTGTTTAGTGCTAATTTCTGAAAAATTAAGGTTTTTTTCTATTTATTTGGCCAAGTTACATCTCTTGACAGTGGTGTCCTAAAAATCATTGTTCTGAGGAGAAGCATTTGTAAATATCTCAAATTAGGAAACAGTGAATACAATGCAATGATAATTAAGATAGGATAGTGGGTATTTTCCTTGAGTAATTACAGCCAGATCATAAGGGTAAGTATAGCCAGCATGTTTTTTCCTCTTCTATGTTATATATGGGGCTTGTTTTCATTATAGTGTGCAGGTTTTGGGCTGGACCCAAATGACTATAAAGTTACACTGTTGTTGTTTATGCCCCTCCTGTCGTCAGATTGTTTTAATCCACGTGGCCTTGCAAAATTCACCTATCCTTATATTGGCTTGGGTTGTGCCAATATTGCAATCTGTGTTGCAGTGCTTTAAAATGTTGGTGTAACAACATTTGTTTGTTTGTATAACAGAATGTGTGGTTAGGCTGGATCTGGGATATGTCAGCCAATTTACTGGTTGAGCTAGTGCATTTGAACTTGGTCAAGCTTCTCTTCATACTCTAGCAATCAGAGATTAAAAAGGCAACAGGCAAGAAAAGCTGCGGTTCACGTGACGTGGTGTGATGGCTGGGTATAACTATTATAGCTACCCCAGTTCATTTTCATACAGGGATGAGATGTCCTGGTATCTGTCATACTTTTACCTTTTAAAAGTACTTCCTGCGTGTCTTGAGAGGGATAAAGCAGGTAATAATAGCCTTGTGTTCTCTACTGCATCCCTCATAAGAGGGTCCTGTGACTATGCTTTTTCCGTTTAACAACTCTGAAAATGCTAATAAATATCAACTCAATTTGAGATAGTGATAGAGATATCAGTGTTACTATGTACCTACAGGTTTGTTGAAAATAGATGGAGAACAGAGATGCTGTGAATGTTCCTGCTGAGAGAATGGGTTTATATTGGGTGTATCTGTATTGGATGAAATACCTGAGTGACAGAAGATGGCTGATAGGGGACAAATACATTAGTGCAGTCACACTTAACTGCATTTCTACTGGGCTTTGTGGTGGCATTAAGGCTGTGATATTTGTATCTTTTAAAAGTAACTTTCTAGAAAAATTTTTGTTCCCTGTTATGTGCCTCCAGCCCCTGAGAAAAATTGCTCTTTTCAGGAAGTGTATAAGGTTTCTGAGCATGCTTTTTGAATCTTTTTCCTAGAGTTTCATATTTTTTTGGCTACTGAGGTGGACAAATGGTCTTCAAATAATCTTGGAGGAGGCTTCCACTTACGAATGTAGTGCCCCCTAAAAATTAGCTCTGGAGTGTTTACTAGCTGTAAGCGGTACTTGACACATCAAAATACAAGCTACTTTATCTTAAGTCTTTATATCTTCTAGCCTTCCTACCATTCAGTAGCTCAAACTACAATTCAGATTAGTACTTTCTTCTGAAAAAAAATGGAAACTGTGGCTTTAAGTACATAATTGTTTACATGAGTATGTTAAATGCTAGTTTTTCAACAAATACAGGTTCTGAATGTAGTTTAAGGAATCCAGTTATATGCCAGTGTCAAACCTAACAGCAGAGGAATGTGCTAAAGGCTTGTTATTTTTTTAAAAAAAATAATCAAATCAGTAGCTTAAATGCATTATGAGCAAAGCACAAGTGGGTGATGTAAAGGCAGCTGCATTTTCTTCCTATGTATTTACAGTCCAGCGAGAGCATGTGTAGAATATCTGCAATAAAACAGATACAATACTGTAGTTGTGTCAGGCGATAGTTTACAGATACAATACTGTAGTTGTGTCAGGCGATAGTTTCCTAGGAGTTCCTGAGGCACAGGTGCTAGCAGAGCAAGGGTGGTGGTGTTTCTTCTGAAGGATTTTCAGAGCAGTTCTGCCTAGTTATCCCTTTCTTCTGTTTGACCTGTCTTTCCCTTCTCTTCTTCCTGTGAATATACCTGACGTGGTTGTTGTAGGACTCCCATCTGCAAACTGGATTCCTAAAACCTTTGCCATAAAAGCAGAAAGGTCTTCTCTTTAAGTATCACTGAAAAAGCTTGCATGTATAAAGCAGGGCAAATCGCTGGAGGTTCTCAGGATGTGATTGGACAGGGTGCTAGATAATCTTATCTAGGCTCCCTTTCTCACAAAGGATTGGACCAGATGATCTTTTGAGGTCCCTTCCAACATGGGCTGTTCTGTGAAATTAAAGTGCTAAGATTACTGAAAAAGCAGTGAAAAATGATTTTTTGGGTTTGTTGTTTTTCAGGGGGGTGTGCTTACAAATGTGTAAATGGGCTTCCCACTTAAATGTTTTCATGCATGCAAAGATTAGATCTTCACCAAAGAGAATCCTTGTGGATAGAAGATTCATAGCTTCTCCCCCCCATTTCTCCAGATCAGTTCTGTGTAGTCAGTATCAGTATTTTTCAATCCGACTTGAGTCAGGAACCTACTTTAAACATTCAGGCAAAGCATGACATACAGCATTTCAACTCCTCTCCTGGGCTGAATGTCAGGATTCCAGCTTTGAAACAAAATTACATTTTGACTTACACTGGAATATTCAGACAGGTTGAGTACCTGAGGTGACTCCTTTCCCCTGTGCTATGTTCTGTGTTTTATAGCCTTCAGCTAAAGTCGCTAAGTGGAAATGTTTAGTACACAGTAGCTGATGGTTGCAAAGAAAACACACTGGCTTCCCTTTCAGAGCAACCCAGTAACGGAAAGGATCTGTGAAAAAGCCTGGGTTGAAAGCCTAGATGGGTTAGCCCTTGTGCATGAGGCTTACGAGATTTTCTGATGTGTAGTTAAAAGCTAAATTGGCCTTGAGTGGAATTTTTGAGAAATTGTTGTTGACTACTGACAGCTGTCACTTGTTTTATCAATTTGGATTGAAATGAAGGATGGGGAAGAGAAGATGAGGCTGTACTGCAGCTGTATATGGAGGTATCAAAGCCAGTTGTAATCAAACAAGTTCAGTAACAGAAGTCATCTGGCTGCAGAAACACAGAGTTCAGATCTGATCAGCTTATACTGCCAAAATCCAGTATCAATTTACTGTGCAGGTCTCAGACCTGCTATTTCTAGCTTGCTTTCAGTGCCCAGACTACACTAGTTTGCTTGCAAGACATCTTAAAAGGAAGAAACTGGATTGCAGTTCAAGATCAAAAGTAAATTTTTCATTTGAGAATAGGAAAAAAACCTGAGTCAGGAGTATCTTAATGTCAAAACATCCTTATATTTATTTTGCTACTTAGCCCCTGAACAGCAAATGACTAGAAAAGGAATATTAGTATTATCTAAATGTGTTAAATACATGTTGTGCTGCAGTGGAGCTCATCATGGGATTGTCTCAGGCCATTAGGCAAATCCAGGTTACTAGAATCAGGAAAAGGGAAACAATCAGTTTAAAGTCCAGCTGTATAAATTTTTCCTTTTATTGAGTTCTTTGACAGCAGAGCACAAGATGTAAGGATATGTTTGGCCCACTCTTGTATTACAGGAAAATATTAAGAAAGTATTTTTTAAATAGGTAATTTCCATTGCATGGAACTCTCAGAAGAAGGAAAATAAAATGAGGGTACTTGCTGAGCTGTACTTGCAAATTTATTTCTTTTGTCCCAGAGTGAGAGTATACCCTTGAGTTGAGCAGAAGAATGCCTAATACACTGGTGCAAATGAAATACACTGTTGTATATTGGGACTTAAGGTGGCCATCAAAGATCACAGGACTGCTTTGCTGCTTGGCCTGCTCATTGTAATAGGCTTTGAAGAAGGATTTTTCTTGAACAGCTGTTGATTAGCAGCTCCTCAGATTTGCAGAGAAGCCAGAACAAGTGCAGGATAATAACATTATCTCTCCTGGTATTAACATCTTTTGGATCTGCGTATGAATAGGCAGTTCAGAAGCTAGAGGCTTGATTTGTGCACTGAAGGTTAAGAATCTAAGCCAACCTTCAGTATGCAGGAGTGTAAAGAAGGGCTGCTGGGTCCTTTATACCTTGCTTTCATGAAAAACGCTCTCATGTGATCCCTTTTAGAAACTGAAAAAGATCTGCATGAAAACAAAGTTTTTTGATCTGCTACTTGTAGAAGTCAGTTTTATAACCTTGTTGCTTTGATGGCTAGAAACTCCCTCCTAATTTCCAGTCTACATTTATTCACAGATGATTTGTATCAGTTTGGTTTTTTTGTACCAGCTTCATCCTTTTATATACAGAAAACTTCTGATCACCTCTTTACTTTCCCGATACTTATAAAGAGTGCAGGACATCCTATCTGAGCCTTCCTAGCTGCTTCCTTTTCTCCAGACTTCAACACAAATTTCTATTAGGCACCCAGGAAGATATTTCTTTAGAGGGGACCTCATGGACTATTTCTATCTTTGAACAATCTATAGAGTTTCCTACTTGGAGGTGTCATTCTCCTAGGTCCCCTTCTGAATGACCATAAATACTGTCTGCCTGTCACTGGATTGCTAGTCTTTGAAGTACTGACCACATGCTCCCCCCTAGAATCCCCTTGATCAGTGAAACTAGTCTGCTAGGTTTGTTTTCAGGGCTCTGCTGTCCTTTGGTTGTCCTTCCCTGCCCTTAGTGTCCATGCCTTACAGCGTATGTTGGGGGCAGGATGAAAGCATGGTGTGCAGGTGATGATTCCAGAGTCCCAGCTGTTGCTGTGTGGTCTGTAGAGACAAATAGTGTGAATGAGTTGTTTGACTGATCTGAGTTCATTTATGGGGAAAATGTGACATCCTGAATATAAGGGCCTTCCAGATGCAGCTGCTTTTCTCCAGAAATATCTCTGCTCCATGAATGCAAATGCATGAGTTCAAGGGTATTCTGAGTGGTGGTTTTAGGGCTGGAGATACCCAGCAGGGAAACAGTGTCTGTCCTTAGTCGTGGTGCTGGGATTGCAGCTCCCTACGAAAAAACCAGAATGAAGAAAAAAGATGGGTGGATAACATCATACTAGAAGAATTCTGGATATAGATTGAAGGAAAAAGGTAGATAATTTTTATTTCTTGAGATAGTGATCTACTACTGTTTGTGTCTGTAGGCTGGTTTAGCTAATAGCAATAATTCTTCTCTAAGAGAAGGGACATGGCATGCAGAGCAGGAAAATGAAGAGCTGCTCTCCCAAGTGCTGGTATTCAAGGAGTGCCAAGGTCAGAGAGCAGCGTCTGGTATACATAGGAACATATTTTTGTTACTCCGTGTTACTAAATTACATACCCTAGTAAGTGAGGGAAGTGCTTTTAAAAGGGCATGTACACTGTTTATTTCAGGGGGAGAAAACTGAACCCCACATTAGAGGATAGAAGCAAATCCCTAGAGCCAGTGGTTTAACTTTTAATTTGTATTTCCGATAGCTAACAGTACAACCTAAATAAGAGATGAAGAATTACAATACTGCCAATTTTGTTCTGAATTCTTTTCCCATGGCTGTAAGCATCTAAGCAAATTTATTTGCTCTCAATTTTTCTTCATAGAGAGAAAGGATCTCCTTTGACTTAACCTTTAGGTAAACCTTTGTCTTTGACTCTAGAGGGTATAAAGCAAATGCACTCCTAATTTACTTACCTTCAAGTGGGCATAAATCTGGATCTTTCATTCTATTTTGATAGTAGGGTAGCTTCTCCTCTGTAGTTTATGTACCCAGTCTAACATCATGGGGATTTTGTTGCTTAGAAGTACAAATAAACTTAACTCTTAACTGCTTCAAATAGGAATGTTGCATGCAGGCCCAGTATTATTTTATAGATGAGAAATTACAATCTCTTCACTTCCTGCTGATCTAATAACTGTTATGAAAGTAATCTTAGCTGATTATTACTCCTGTGGTCTAAATAACCAGACTCTGCTACTGATTGCAGTCATGTGTGACTACAAAGGATGAGTAAATGCCTCTTGATAAATGAGAGGGGAAAGAACCCAACTACTATGCACCAGGAAAGACAAATATAGAAGTCCACCACTAAGCCATGTCCCTAAGCACCTAAATATCCCCAGGGTTGGTGACTCAACCACTTCTCTGGACAGCCTGTTCCAGTGCTTGACCACCCTTTTGGTGAAGGGTTGTCATGGGGTGTTGTGGGGTGGGATTCATGCTTTGCATCTGAGAAAAATGACATTGTGGACTGCTTTATAGGCTCAAATATGAAAGTGTAGCAATTTCAGGGTAGGTGACAGAATCTCCCTTCCTGATGAGTCAAGATATCTAGAAGTGGCAGAAAAGCAAAATCTTCACTGGAAAGTTAAAGTGGTGTTTTCGGGCCCAGGAAATAAGGAAAGTTCTAATGATCCTGACACCGGTTAACTGGAACTGTAAAAAGCCTTGTGCTGCTGGTTTTTGTCCAGGAAATGTTAGAACTGAGCAATTTAATGGAATGGCTTTCAGTGTTATTGACGAATTTTTGTTCTTGAAACAACTACAATATGCATCAGTTGAAGTACCCTCCACTAATAATACTAAGTTAAACATGCCTGTCCTAAAAAGCAATTACTTATCCAGCTGATAGAAATAAACTTTCTTGAGAAGGGATGGTGTGGTTGTGGCGAACTTGTGGAAGAGTGTCTAGAATGCTCCTGGAAGACTACTTAATTCAAAAACTTCTCTCATGGTCTGCAGACTGAGAAAAGTCATGAGTAGTATGAATGATAGGCCTTTGCCAGCTGTTCATGGGTCAGGTTTTACTTCTCAGTGCTGTGCAGTTGTTCCTTGTACTTTGGCCTTCTGCTTTGAAGATTTCAGACATCAAGTGTTAAGGATCTCATTCTACAGAATGCTAGTACCTTTGGTGATGGACCTTTCTGCTGCTTGGTTTTATAAATGGCATCAGACAGCGATGATAGTTTCTGGGGCTTGGCTTTAAATATGAAGGTCAGTATCACCCAAAAAAGCACCTTTTAGGTATGTAATCCAAAACTTCTAGATTCTTCAGAAATGTTGCTCTCTAGTTTATGATCTGCTGCAGATAACGCTTGGAGAGTTTGTTTTCTGCTTGTTTACCAGTAAAAAAATTAAGGACTGGAATATCTGTGCTGGCCTTCTCTGAAGCTTGCTTAGCAGATATTCCTTCCTAGAGCAGCACAGCTCTGGGGGTGGGCAATTTGGGCTGAAAACTTAAGGAGAAACCCAAGAAATTACAATATTGAAGTTATCAGGTGCTGTATTTAATGGTTAAGCAATCATTGTTGAACATAGCTTTAGTTATGGAATCAAACACATTAAATACTGTGTCCATTGATGTATAAAAATTATTTACCTGAAACTGACTGAAGCACTGAAAAGAACAAACCTGAAGCTTGGAGTTCATCAACTAATGGTGAGATATATTAGTAAGGAAGTGAAGCTACTGCCCTCTTAATCCTTTCTCATAGTCTCTGCCTCATAATACTGCAATTGGAGAATGGAAGGTCATGTCAGCCCTCCGGTGCTACTGATAGTTCACATGCTATCTGACAAGTCAAAACAGTGTTTTCTAGGAACAGAGCTAGGCAGAAGCTATGCAAAGAATTTGCAAAACAAAAAACATTTCTCATGATGACCACTTTTACAGACCCAACCACCAATTTAATCTCCTAATACTGAAATTTCCTCTCACTCCTCTCATTTGCCAAATACTGTAACTGTTCTCTTCCTCAGAGCCAGAATTCCCATGTCACATCTGGGACATCTCACCTGCTGAGACTGTGGGACTATGGAACAGACCTGGGCAGTAAAATAATCGGTGCTGGGTTAGTGCACGGGTTATTATTAAGTTATTCTTTCTTACATGTACATGAAGGATGGCAAGGCTCCAAGAACTCGTCTGCCATAGTTTCCAACAGTAGAATTAGAAATAATTGAGTTCTGCGTGGGACCAGTTCCACCTGCAACTGCAGGTAGCCAGGTATGTGTGATGTTAAGAGCAGCCCTGCTTTTATCTTAAGGTGTGAGTTGTTCCCTCTGCTTCTTTGTTCTGTTTCACATTTCAATGCACTGAATCACACCTTGCCAGTGCAAGTGATCCCTGGCCTCGGGTTAGATTTTTGAATGTGTATTTTTGTCTGTATGGAGGAAATTGAGCAACATGAGTCACATTAGAGAGTTCCCGAAATGAGAAGTGGAGATGAGATTTTTCTGGCTCCTGGGGTTTCACTCCAGACAGAGTGGAGACTGTCTTAGGCAGCCTGAAAAATTCCAGCTTCTTTGTAGCATTTCTGTTGCCTGCTTCACACTTCATGGGACACAGAGGCTGAGGGATGAGTATGTTTTTGGAAATTATCTTTTCCCTTTTAGACCTTGGGGAAAACTTGTGCCCTAAACCCTTTGTCTCTGAATTTTTAAAAAATTAGTGTTTCAAGCTCCTCTCCAAACAGGAAACACCTTCACTAGTGGCACCAGAACATCTTTTCCCCTCAAGGTTGACTAAAGCTCTTACTCTTCTACTGTGTTACTGTGGGTGAAGCTGGAGTTTTTTCCATTACTTCAACATATCAAGTAGTTTTACAGCTCTTTGCCATGGGATAATACATATCTTTTATAATATATATTAGTTATACAAATTATTTTGACATAAATACTTATGAAGTGTTTTAATTTAGGAATGATAAATATAGCTCCTAAGAGAGAAATGGAACTGGGTTACTTGGAGGTACTTAATTCTCTATTTTTGTCTGTTGACATAGAATTATAGAATGATTTAGGTTGGAAAAGACCTTTAAGATAGAGTCCAACTGTTAACCCAGCACTGCTTAAAAAGGAAGACTTAGAAATATGTAAATGCAGCTGTAGTTATATAATGTATGTAAAGAACCATTCTTTAAGAAAGGACATGGGAAATTAATCTCTGTCTCTTTCTATATGTACATACATATATGTATATATTCTGGTTACCTGAGATCCCACCATATTCTGTATTTGTCTATTTTTGTGATTTCAGCAAGTTCAACAGAGAATTCTAGATAATCTAAAATAATTTCGCACTACATCCTGTTTTCATAAAATACTGATATTGACAAATGTCTCAAACCAAGACTTAATTTCCAACAGAAAGCTAGACTACAAAACTCCTGTTCTAGTATTTCATGGCCTCCTTATTTAGAAAAATTGCCTTTGAAATTTTGTCAAGAAAAATCAATCCAACTACTACTTCTTATGCACCAAGTGAACATAAAGAATTTTTTGTCATGTGCCTTTTAAGTATTCTAAAATACCTTTGGGGCTTTAGGAGATTGTATAGACTACTTTCTTCTATCATCCTTTTCTGCAGTGGGGTGGGAATAAAACAGTTAAATGCCTTGGGTGTTTGCACGTAAGCCGTGTTTTCTGAGTGTGTGTTACTTGAATTACATGCTATTGAGTGTGTGTTGTCTGTGGAGAGCTGACAGTTCAGAAGATTAGATTCCTTGCAGTCTCTTTACTAGTCAGACAAGCATTCCTGCATGTTTCAGGGACAGGAAACAAAATGAGGATGTTCATAAGAAATAAAATCAGTAAATCTTAAACATTTTTTTTGGTTTTGTTATGAAGATAGTGCAGGGTGTCAAGATTGTATGAGATGGTCCTAGTTTATTTTCCAAAAAATAATAAAACTTTGATCTCATTCTAAATAATGTATCAAATGTGTTGCTCAGGATTTGATTGTGTTTTGTCTGCCTGTAGCTTTCTGAAATTGTGGTACTTGAGATTAGGTGCACTACACCAGATGAGATTTGGCAATGGCAGATTGGACAGAATAGTTGTAAATTTTGTCTTAAATAAAACATTCCTGTTAATATATATCAGAACAGCATTTCCTATTTTTAAAAATGATAACAAATCCTTAGCCCATATTGTATTCATGATTTGCTATAATTCCTACTTCCTTTTTTAGGATTCTCCTGCCTAGCAAGCAATTTCCCAGTTTGTTTCTATGGTGGTGTTTGGTTGAGTGTTTTTTTCTTTTTTGGTGGTGGTTTGGTTTATTTGATTAAGACCATTGTGCTTGCTTCTATTGTTTTGTCCTCATTTCTTTTGGATCACATCTCTAACTTATTCAAATCTTTGAGTCCTATATTGGTCCTTTGGAACTCTTGCAGTTCCTCAAAGCCTGGTGTCGTCTGCAAATTTTCTAAGCATTTTAGATGATAATTTGCAATCCAACTTAAATTAGCTCATGTTAGTTCAAGATAAGCCCTTGCAGGGCTCATTTGTATAGTCCTCTCAGACTGATGGTGATTTTTTGAAAACTGCCCTTTGAGTAGTGGTTACATCTCATGCATGCTCATTTTATGGTGATTTCAGTTTGCTTATAAGAATGTCTCGTGGACAGCATTGAAAAATCTTACCTACAGCAAAACATAGTGCACTATTGTTTCTTTGTTTACTCACTCAGCCTTCAAGTACAAACTAGATTGATCTGTCAAGAATAAAATCTATCATATCAATTCAGCTGTTCTTCGCAGATCAGCCTTCTGCTGATTTTTCAATTGTGGTGTGGGGTTTTTTTTTAATTTTCCAGTATGGTTCTAGTATCTTTTATAGGTGCTCATGTGGAAGGCCTGGCTTCTAATTACCTGGATCTTCCTTTCCTAGATACATACAGGCAATATTTGCTTTTTGTCAGCCCTCTGACATCGTTCCCCATACTCTAAGGTAATTACTGAGGGTTTGCATCCTTACAGTAGCTTGATTGGCTGGAACTAACCTAAATAGTCATCACTCCAGTCTTTCCATATTCTGACCTGTTTTCTTTTCCCAATGTGTAACACTATTGCAGTGAGTGTTTTTTAACTTTTCCCTGTGTAGAAAGAAATGACATTTGACATGTCCTCTGTCAATTGCTATCCTTCTTTAAATAGCAGACCTGGCCGGGTTTTGTTGTTCTTACTCCTAATGTGTTTATATAGCCTTTTCTTACCTTTTATGTCTCATAGTAGCCTATCAAATAAACCTTCCAACTAGAAAATTACTTGCTGCTAGTTAATCCTTGTTAGGCATCTCTATAAGGGAAAAGAGCTTCTCTCATCTGGAGTACATTCACTTGTAAAAAGCTGGGCTTTCACTTGTGGAAATGAAGGTCTGGAGTGTATAGGACTAAGAAGTGTTCAGCATTTCTAAAAATTTGAATTGATGTAGGTCTAACATCTCCCATTTTTCTGGCAGAGAGGAACTGGATTAGTTTTAAGGAACTGTGTCTGTGTTCAGGTAGCATAAGAGCGCACGAAACTCAGTGCAGCAGAAGAAATGAAGCTCTAATATTCTCCAAAAAAATGGTAAAGGAAGAAAAAAAGCACAAATGTGAAATAACTATGAAAAGAATAAATCAGTAACATGTAAACCAGCTAAAAGGCAAGCTGGATGGCATTTCTAGCTTGGAATTCTGCCATTCAACCTAAGTAACTGTATCAGAGGTGTTTTCCTGGAATACCTATGTAACTACTGATCTAATGAGCTTTAGCTCACAGGAATACCAGTCTTCCCAAACAACAGGGTTGAAGTTTTTAAGAGCCTTGGACTTTTAATAGTGAGATTTTTAACCTCTCAGTTGTGTGAAAATGCTTTTCAGGCTTGCTTAAAAATTGCATTTGTATGCATCTTCCATTATATTAAAAAGAGATAAAAATATGATTAGTGGATGGCAGAATTCCCTGGGAAAAACCAAAAAGAGCCCCATGTCAGTGATGCATAAGAGAATACTGCCAACAAAAACAGGCAGTCTTTTTAGGCTGGAATTTTTACAGGCATATTGCTGTTAGTCTTTGGTGTTTTGTTTTTTTTATGTGTGGTTTTTAATCTGCTGCAGACAAGAGGTCTCAGACAGCCCCTGTAAAGGAAGGCTATTGTGAACTGTGAAATAGTCTCTTCCTTCCTCCGGAGATTCCACTGGCAAAGCAATTCTGATAAAGTTTCCTCTACTCAACTTCAGAGCTTCTGCCATGACAAGATTCCACTGGCAAAGCAATTCTGATAAAGTTTCCTCTACTCAACTTCAGAG
Organism: Falco rusticolus; assembly: GCF_015220075.1. Lineage (NCBI taxonomy): Eukaryota > Metazoa > Chordata > Aves > Falconiformes > Falconidae > Falco > Falco rusticolus. The sequence goes on from NC_051197.1 coordinate 27,429,495, forward strand.
CTTCTGCCATGACAAGAATGAGCACTTACCAGTAGGAGGCTCATAAAACTGCTTGAAAAAGTGAATGTCCAGGAAAAGTTGTAGGATTTTCTGCCTCCTGGCTCCAGAGAGGATGTAAACTGTTCTGAAGTTGTCTGTAATTCTACTCTGTATACAATTATAACAGCTGATCAATGTTTTAGAAAAAATAATAAGGCTACCCTATTAAAACTCATTATCATTAGTTTGTATTAGGATAATGTTTACAGAAATTAGGCCCAGCTGCATGATGTACCTTACAGGTGCATGAAAAGTACCAGCCTCTGTTAGGAGGGTTTGCAATCTGGAGGACATGGACAGAGCAGAGTTGGCAGCCAGGAGATGTTTGCACACCCGTGGATGAGCAGCTGAGGCTAAAAAAAAAATAGCAGACCTGATCTGCTGCTGCTTGGAATTCTCTGGAGGTCTGGTGGTTCTAAGCATGGGTGGCCCAGGCCTTGGCCTGCAGGATGAGTTGATGACATAGCCAAGAGCTAACCTCAACTTCCCAGAGTTTTTTGATGGCTTGTGTTTCTAGTTTTGCTAGTTAGCACCTGCTAGAAAGTGTTCCTCTCCCTACAAATATTTAATGTGTTACGTTTAATCCTCACTATTCAGTAGCTGACTTTGACATGCTTTCTAGGACTTTGTTGCAATTTCTAGTAAACTCTGATATTTTGGTAGTAACTGAGGGTGTTTTAGAATATATTATTTTTTCTATCCTCTCTTCTGTGATGGATTCCTTTGGGCAGAGATCTATCAAGGTATGGTTACTTGACAAAAATTTTTTGTGAAAAAATTGAGGATTGATACCAGCTGAGATCTTAGCTTGGAATCCATGAGCCACTGATTTTTATTGTATAAGAACAGGCTGAGGTTCTAAAATAACAGCTCTAACATTCACTGTATAAACTAAAACTGTGCTTTACAGGTACGAAGTGGGTGCTACCCTGTGTCCTGCTATCACTGAGAACTGCTACTGATTCCCTTGCTTGTTAAGCTTCATTAAACCTCACTGATAATGGTGAATCTCTATGCCTGGAATACCAGTCTGGAAACTGGACTGTCTGGTAGAGCCCTCATAGTAAGTGCCTGCGTGGATGTGGAACAGGGGATGGGGTGACACGGCTAATTGGGGTGCAAGGGAATAATAGCACTTTGTATCGACAAGGGTTGGCAGCGCTGGGGAATGTGGGCTCTGCTACAAGCTTCTAATGTCATGTCTTTGCACAGGGTTGAGAACTGAGTTAATGTGTCTATTACTCATGTTGCCTGTTCCCTGCTTATGACCCTCAACACTACTTGTGAGACCTGTAACAGAGGTGAGAAGGTTGCTTCAGTGAGAATACCCAAAGCTACTTCTGTTCGTAGCATGGCAAATCATTGCCTTGCCACTGAAGTGGCATATGTGTGAAGGTATGCATGAGGATCAAGGAGTGGAGCAGTGCAGCCAGAAGACTACTGTGCAAGGAATGGGTCATCCTCACGCTCAATGCCTTCTCCTGTGTGCAGATGCATTCCAAACAGCCTGTGACCGCTTACCAACCCACTGCAGCAAAGTGTCCATGATTACTCAGACATGTGTTGGGTACCATGGACACCATGTGACTGCTTCGTGCAGTAGTAATTGATCAGTGTATACACAATAAATGTGTGTGAATTCAGTAGGAGACTAGTGTATTGTCTTATCCACCTGAAATATTATGCACACCTGTTAAGGAATTGTAACTCTATTGAGACAAGAATATTGTAGCATATGGTCCAAGGGACTCTTCAAAGCTAAATCTACCTTCCAGGCTTTGATAAATCTGTATTATGAACAATATTCTAGAAGAGTACTAGCAGTCCTGAGGCTGGAAAACCTTACCACAAATGAGAACTCTTCACGACATTCTGTGAATCACGAGGAAAGGCTTGTCCAATGATGCAGCTTCCATCTTTTACCCAAACTTAGTTAACCAGCTATGAGCATTGGTGCCTTTCTTACTGAGATCCCCAAAAGAACCAACACTTTCTTGCTGCAAAACATCATGCTGGGTGAAAAACTGGAATCTGCTTATTCATGCAGCTAAAACTAACAGTCTTGCTCCTTCCTGATATCCTGGAATTGTGTGTTTCTGTCAGTAAAGCTATGTAATGAAGCACTTGGCAGTTTGTCAGCACAGTGTGTCTTTGAGAAGGTTGATTTGGCAAGGGGAAGCATGGGCTTAATGTGTGGGAGGGCCAGATCCGGGATTTTCCAATATTTTATTTTTTTTTCCACACGGAATTTCCCATCTCGTGGAGGATAGGCCGGTTGAGAGAATAAAAGGCCATAGTAAAGGCAGGGGATTACACAGTCCAGACACTTGCTGAACTTAATCTTCAAGTCTGTATTCAGCAACCTAGCAACAGAAGACAGTCACTGAGAAATATTGAAGAGGACTTTTGCCACCTGGCCACCACAACTACAACCTGTGAGTATAACTGGAGTGTGGTGTTCTGTTTCATTGCTTAGCTAAAAGAACATAATAATGTTTAAAAGTATGTAGAAAAGATTGTGTAGGCAGTATTTTATATTGAATTGTAAAAAGTCAGTATTCATTCTTTACAAATGTGTTCCTTTGATCTCTCATAGCCATCTGCTTAAAAGATAAAGTGAAGAGAAAACAGTCAGAAACATGATTTTCTTGTGGTTCCCATCTCTTCTTGCTTATGGTAAGTGTGTATTTCTCTGTGTAGGAAACTAGTTGGATGGTAGTATTAGTGTGATGCTTCTGTTTGAGCTCAGAATTAAACAGAATTTTTGAACCAGACCTAATTATCTTGAGGCTAGGTTCATACAGAAGAACAGAGATTCATCGGCAGCGGGATGTTTCCCTGCTTGCCTGTCAAATACATAATTACCTCCTGTAGTTTGCTATGAAGTCTGCAAAGCTTTGTGTGATTGGATGTAGTTTCACAGGCTGAAGTCCCTGTACTTGATGCTGATATTCCTGTTTTGAAGCTTGACAGTTGATTATTTATAAAATAATTGCCACTACTTCTTAAGCAGTTTCAGATATTGACAACTTTACAGTATTTATAGAGCTTAATATATCTTCTAGCGAGAGGGAAAAAGTCAGACACCAACTTTTTGACATCTTTTCATTCTAGGACTTACAATACTGGAGGGGGTAAATTGTTGGACATACCATTATTCAGACACAAACATGACCTACAGGGAAGCAGAGCTGTGGTGCAAAAAGAGGTATACTAACATGGTTGCCATTCAGAATAAGGAGGAAATCAGCTATCTCAATAACTTCTTACCCTTCAATCCGGGTTACTACTGGATTGGAATCAGAAAAATTAATGATGTATGGACCTGGATTGGAACTAACAAAGAACTGACAGAAGAGGCAGAAAACTGGGCTTCAGGTGAGCCAAATGGCAAAGGGAACAATGAGGACTGCGTTGAAATCTACATCAAAAGAGGGAAGGATGATGGCAAATGGAATGATGAACAGTGTGAGAAAAAGAAGGTCGCCTTGTGCTACACAGGTATGGTGCGATAAAGGCCATCTAGTGTGCCCCTATGGAGATGAGATGGTGGGTGGGATGAGTTTTTTAACCTAGTCTTATATATTAACTGTCTGACCCTGTGAACACTTGTACACTTATCCTTACAGAGCTAGGTTGGTTTTGTTCTAAGAGTTGGATTGATCTTGCTTACCTTTTAGCTCCAGGAATATTGTATGTCTTTTACGAGCAAATCACCAGACCTTCTCTATAATCAGTAGAAACACGCTCTTCCAGATGATGACTTTCATCCCACGCAAGTGGGTGTCTCAGCTAGATAAAAATTGCCCTTTTGGAGGCATCTGTTTGCTAGCTATAGATCACTGGGTCAGATTAGACATTTTGTGTAGAGGTGGCTAAGGCTACATAAAAAAAAAAAAATTGCAAGTCAAATATCAAACAATTAGAGCTGTGATGAGTTAATGAAGAATGTACCTGTAGGGGATTGCTACTTACCTCATAGTATATTGTTCCTTTTGCATTTTAAATATTGCTAATATCTACCTGAGAACAAGTGGTCATGGAGTCTGCAGCCAGTAGAATCCTTTCACTGTGAGCTAGTCTGTCAAAGATGTTGATTTCTGAAATCCTTCTGTGAAATGACAGGGTAATCCTATGTATTAAACCACCTGTTTTTCTTTTGCTCTACAAAGTGCTTGTTTAGTGCCAGAAAACCTAAATAAAGTGCTGGCCAGATTTCATTAGCGGCCACTGCTGATTCTTTTATAATTTGCTGTATTTTTTCTTTTTTTTTCTTTCCTGCAGCTTCTTGCAACCCATCTCTCTGCAGTGGCCGTGGAGAATGCATAGAGACTATTAACAACCACACCTGCCATTGTAACCCTGGATTCTATGGGCCTGAATGCGAGTTTGGTAAGATTACTCCCCCCTGCTTTTCAACCAGGGCAATGCTAGCTAGTGTAGTTTGTCTGTCTTGTTGATTTACCTGCTGAGCCAGTGAGACTGACTGTGTACCTTCTTGTGTTTCTTTGAAGTTGAGAGTTGTGATCCACTAGAAAAACCTGATCATGGGAGCCTTGAGTGCAACCATCCATGGGAGAACTTCGGCTACAACTCGTCCTGCCAAGTTCAGTGTGAGGAAGGCTATGAACTGACTGCATTGGAGTCTGTATACTGTACCTCTTCTGGGGTCTGGTCTGCCCCCCTTGCAGCATGCAAAGGTGAGCTTCTCAAGCAGTGATAGGTGAGCTTTCTACATTATACACAGCTCTGTTAACTTCAGTGTTGCTCTGTTAGTAGGTACAAATTGAAGTTCTGGCCCATTCCTTTGTAATTAATTACGTGGTGAAGGTGCTATTTTATTGCAGCACACAGGTCTCTCTGTTCCTGAAAAGATGAATTGGGCAGGGTGAATGTTCTGGCCCTGGTCTAGATTTTCTTGTAGGGAAAGACATTTCCATCTCATAGTGGGGAACAGGGAATGGAGGTGATCTAGCTGTAAGACTGCTCACAACAGGCCAGTTACTCCTGGCTGCAGCAATTACTTTTTGAGGTGTTCGTCTTAGAATAAGCTACTGTTTGAAGCAAATAAAAGCATCAAACATTAATAAGCAGCAGTCAAAATGGGAAAATTTTGCATTGTAACTAGTTGATGTCATGAGGTGCAGGTGAATTTACAGCCTTGCCTTAAGAGACGGTCTTCCATTTTGAAATCTTTCCACTGCTTTCTGAAATGGCAGCACAGTAGGTCACGTAAAGATGCTTCCGTTTAGTAGTTATGTTGCTAACTTTCAGGAAAGGAAAAAAAACCCCAACTTTTGATGGTTTGTTCCAAGCTAAGCTCTGTACTCTCTTTTATGCTTTTCAGCTGTGACCTGTCCTGCCTTAGAGGTGCCTGCTCATGGTGCTGTGAACTGCTCCCATCCCTCTGTGGAGCTCACCTGGGGTACCACCTGCGAGTTCACCTGTGAAGAAGGATTTGTCCTGACAGGACCAGCCACACTGCAGTGTGGGCCTTCTGGGGCCTGGGACAGGCAGCAGCCATCCTGTGCAGGTACCTTTCCTCACTGCTGCCCACTTGAGCACTCAGGGCTGTCAGCATTGGCCCATGGAACTCCTGAGACATCTGTGCTGATTGCTGGTGATCTGTGTGTTGCAGCTGTGAGGTGTGAGGCTGTAACCTGGCCAGAAGGTGGCTTTGTGACCTGTGACCATGCCTCTGCAGATCTCTCTTATGGCTCACGTTGTGATTTCCACTGCAGCGAGGGCCACATTCTGGACGGCCCGTCCAGCATTGAGTGCACGGCACAGGGGTGGTGGTCAGAGCCAGCGCCAAAATGCAAAGGTAAGACTTTCTGGGTTGGAAATCATCAATTAAAGCTTGCAGTATCTCAAATAGTCTGAAGATACTTCCTCGTTCAAGTGTAGGCAAGGAGTAACAGTCATCCCAGTGTGTTTATAGGACTATTCATAAGCAGATCTCAAGATGGGGATTGTTTAGCCTCTTGTGTTAGAGGAAGCAGCAGTGCAGGGTGACAAGCAACGTTCAGGAACTGTGTCACCGACACATATGTTAACAGGCTTTTGAAGTAGAGTGTTCTGACAGGAACTCTGTGTTCCCTACACCCCAGTGGGAGCCAGTGTCTCCTTATGCAGTCCACTTGTGGGTATAACCTGGAGCCAGTGTCAGGATAGCTTACGTGCTTTAGGTGCATGTGTAAGGGTTCTGTCTGCACCGTGCAACACGTGGAAGTCACTGTTTCCTGAGACGCTGTGAAGTCTGAAGGGATGTACTATGGCTCTGTAGGGGACAGCACCAGGCACAGCATGTCCTCTTGTAAGCTCAAAGAGTGTTTAACTTGACCTACTCCAAGCTAAGCTCTGTGCTGTGTCTTTTGTGCTTTTCAGCTGTGACCTGTCCTGCCTTAGAGGTGCCTGCTCATGGTGCTGTGAACTGCTCCCATCCCTCTGTGGAGCTCACCTGGGGTACCACCTGCGAGTTCACCTGTGAAGAAGGATTTGTCCTGACAGGACCAGCCACACTGCAGTGTGGGCCTTCTGGGGCCTGGGACAGGCAGCAGCCATCCTGTGCAGGTACCTTTCCTCACTGCTGCCCACTTGAGCACTCAGGGCTGTCAGCATTGGCCCATGGAACTCCTGAGACATCTGTGCTGATTGCTGGTGATCTGTGTGTTGCAGCTGTGAGGTGTGAGGCTGTAACCTGGCCAGAAGGTGGCTTTGTGACCTGTGACCATGCCTCTGCAGATCTCTCTTATGGCTCACGTTGTGATTTCCACTGCAGTGAGGGCCACATTCTGGACGGCCCGTCCAGCATTGAGTGCACGGCACAGGGGTGGTGGTCAGAGCCAGCGCCAAAATGCAAAGGTAAGACTTTCTGGGTTGGAAATCATCAATTAAAGCTTGCAGTATCTCAAATAGTCTGAAGATACTTCCTCGTTCAAGTGTAGGCAAGGAGTAACAGTCATCCCCAGTGTGTTTATAGGACTATTCATAAGCAGATCTCAAGATGGGGATTGTTTAGCCTCTTGTGTTAGAGGAAGCAGCAGTGCAGGGTGACAAGCAACGTTCAGGAACTGTGTCACCGACACATATGTTAACAGGCTTTTGAAGTAGAGTGTTCTGACAGGAACTCTGTGTTCCCTACACCCCAGTGGGAGCCAGTGTCTCCTTATGCAGTCCACTTGTGGGTATAACCTGGAGCCAGTGTCAGGATAGCTTACGTGCTTTAGGTGCATGTGTAAGGGTTCTGTCTGCACCGTGCAACACGTGGAAGTCACTGTTTCCTGAGACGCTGTGAAGTCTGAAGGGATGTACTATGGCTCTGTAGGGGACAGCACCAGGCACAGCATGTCCTCTTGTAAGCTCAAAGAGTGTTTAACTTGACCTACTCCAAGCTAAGCTCTGTGCTGTGTCTTTTGTGCTTTTCAGCTGTGACCTGTCCTGCCTTAGAGGTGCCTGCTCATGGTGCTGTGAACTGCTCCCATCCCTCTGTGGAGCTCACCTGGGGTACCACCTGCGAGTTCACCTGTGAAGAAGGATTTGTCCTGACAGGACCAGCCACACTGCAGTGTGGGCCTTCTGGGGCCTGGGACAGGCAGCAGCCATCCTGTGCAGGTACCTTTCCTCACTGCTGCCCACTTGAGCACTCAGGGCTGTCAGCATTGGCCCATGGAACTCCTGAGACATCTGTGCTGATTGCTGGTGATCTGTGTGTTGCAGCTGTGAGGTGTGAGGCTGTAACCTGGCCAGAAGGTGGCTTTGTGACCTGTGACCATGCCTCTGCAGATCTCTCTTATGGCTCACGTTGTGATTTCCACTGCAGCGAGGGCCACATTCTGGACGGCCCGTCCAGCATTGAGTGCACGGCACAGGGGTGGTGGTCAGAGCCAGCGCCAAAATGCAAAGGTAAGACATACTGCTTTGGGAAATAGTTTTGCCACTGGACAGCACACTGAAATCTGTATTCCTGTAGGGTTCTGGCTCCAAACTAAGCTGTGTGCTGTCTCTCCTAATTTCAGCTGTGACTTGCCCTGCCTTAGGGCTCCTGGCTCTGTGAACTGCTCCCATTCCAAAGTCAAATGAATTTGAAAATACAATGTACATATAGTGGAAAAAACAGGGTCAAAGACAGGAAAGTCTTTAATGGCTTGTAACCATCTCTTTCTGTATTTCAGTTGTGCAGTGTGAACCGCTGAGCTCTCCTGAGAAAGGCTCTATGGATTGCTCACATGGGGCTGGGAACTTCATGTACAACACAACCTGCCACTTCAGCTGTCTAGAAGGATGGAAGCTCAATGGTTCTCATGTTCTTGCGTGCAGTCATTCAGGAAACTGGAGTGCCAGTCTGCCCACATGTGAAGGTATTTTACCTGTGCTCACAGAGAGATGGCACTGGGTTTCTAGTCAAATGAAGTATGGAAGGGTGGAGAAGGCAACACCAGCCAGTGAGTTACAGCTTCTAGTGAAGTTCCTGAATTAAAAAACCCAACAAAAGCATGGGTTTTTGAAAACAGAAGAGAGGAAAATTCCTAAAAGGTCTTGGTGAAACATGTTGATTTCTCATAAAAAAAACCCAAACCTGCAACCTGATTTTGAGTTTTGTTTGGTTTTTAGTGTTTCTCATGTTGAGCTTTTTCCATATGAGTAAAGAAAGAAAGGTTTTCTAGAGAAACAGAACTCTGTGGGGAAATCTGTGTTCATAAGTCTTTCTCAGTGGAGAAGTTTATAGATTTGTTTGGTGTGACAGTTTCTTGGGTGAGCTCAGCTAAAAGATCTCACAGAGCTCTTCTGTCAAAGGCTGTAATTTTACAGGACAGAAGTCTCAGCCTTGCCTTCCCATTCATGTCAGTTAAGGGCTCTGTCAGTGTCCTCAGTGGGAACATACTTGGCCTGCCTGAAATGCTTTTGCTTGAGGTCCTAAAAGCTCAACTCCACTTTATTGGTTCTAGCAGAATTTAGATTTCTGAATAATTTCAGAAAAAAAAGAAAAAAAATTTGATCTCAACCAAATTGCTCAGAGAGGAAGACAGCACAATGGGAATTAAAATACAAACTGAAACATTAAAAATAAGATGAGCATGAATTGTCACGTGAGGCTGGAGGTTAGACAGACCCCGCTATAGCTAGCTTGTTGCCTTGCCATTTCTTTGGCAATGGGTGGGATAATTTTTAGTATGCAGCTTTTTACCTTGTGTACAAGATGTGCCCTGTCTCAGCAAGAGAAAACTTACAAGCTGCAATTCTGTTTCCTCTTGAAGAGCACAAGGAAAAGGAAGAAGTAGAGGGCTTCAAAGACCACACATGCCTCTTGATCTCACTGAAACTTTTTTATCCTTTCAGTTTCAGAACAAGTCAGCTATGTCTCTGTGGGCATAGCAGCCACAAGTGCCTCTCTGCTGTCTACGGCATCATTCCTCCTTTGGCTTGCAAGACGTTTCCAAAGAAAAGGTAAGCAATTGGACTGGGTCCACTGGTTTTATTTACCTTCCTGAAAAAATTTCAGTGGAGAAAAGACCCTGAAACCCTCCAAACCCCAATACATTGGTTTTTGAAAAAGTGAAAATTCCCATACTTACTCTCCTAAATTATTTTCAAGAAGCCTGCATACATGCCATGTTTGGCTTCAGATGAAAATTTAAAAATCAAAAATAGTAAACCTCAAATGTTTATAAAACAAGAATTAGAAGAAAAAAGCAACATTTTATTACTGCCAGGGAAAGTGAATGAGAATTTGAGATGAGGCTCATGACAACACAGTAATAACTGCCTATGAGATTTGTTGATAGATAATGGCTTTTTATCAGATATTCAGAAATGAGAGGGTTTTCAGTAGAAGAAAAAGTTTGCACGAGGGGGCTTTCATCTTGAAATGCTAATGCCTTTTCTTATTCTTCTTGCAGCAAAGAAATTTACTCCTTCTAGGTAAGTTGTGTCTCAAAAAACAGCATGAAAAACATGGCAATCACTTTTCTAAAATCCATTTGATATAAACCAGTTGTCATTGAAGTACTTCTCATTTCTGTTTTTTATAGTAGCTGCCAGAGCCTAACCATTGAAGGTAGTTTCCAAAGTGCTGGCCAGAATGTCTGATTCCAGGTGTTACAGGTAAGCACATGAGATTGCTTATCCAATTAATAGGAAAGAATTTGCAAGTACAGCTATCAGAGCTATTAATTGCAATACAATTGCTGAAATAGCAGTATGTGCTTTGGGGTACCTAATATGCATCTTGGCATTGCATGAAAGTTCCTAACAAGGCTGATGGATTTATTGCTTTAGAAATGGATTTTTAGCTCCTTAAGGATGACTGTGTTTAGCATCCTGTCCAGCTGCCTATAGTATTAGGAACACTTCTGTGTGTTTTTGCTACCTGATGCATACAAAATTCCTCTGAAATGAGAGCAAATACAGATCTATGCCAATTTTCCAACTTACAGAGGAATTTTGTTCTCTCTGCAGGAATTGAAGCCATCTTTACTTAGCTCTCAGATTTCTGGAGAATGAAACTGCATGTGAATCAACAGCTCTCCAGATGTTTTTACCTCTTGCTGACAAGATGATTGACCTTGTGTATTGTTCAGAAATTTTGAACTCAATCTGTCTGGTACTTCCATTGAAGACAAGCAGAGAGTAAAACTCTGGCCTTCTGGCAAAATACTGTCTACATTCAGTCATGTAGTTATCATAACTGGGAGCTTGCCATCTCTTGTCCAGATGGTGAGCAAATAGTAAGCTGCTGCCTAAAGAGGAGGCTGGTTTCTCCTCTGGTCTGCTCAAAGGTACCTAGGTGAGGTGAAGACATGCATTATTTCACATCACTTAGTACACTGCTGGAGACGTCTTCTCTGGAGACATATGGGTTATACTTGCAGAAACAGAGTAACTGGGATGCAAAAGTATTCATTAAATAGCTTTGAAACCATTGATCTGGTTTGTTATTGAAGTCAGTTTATTTTAAGAGGATGTCCCAGTCAATAAATATGCCTGTGGCAATGTGGGCAACTATTTGGGTTTCTGCTGCATGCCCCAGAAAGCTTAGGGACTTTAAACCTTTATTTTTTTGGTAGTAGCACTAGGAATGGTAGTGCTTATACTAGGTACTCCGGTTTCTGAATGCAGCAAGTGGATCTGAAATGATCTCATCCCTGTGGGATTATGTACTGTAATACAGGTATATACATAAATATTTAATTGTGCAGTTTTTACTGTGGATATTTCTGTGCTGTTAACTGTAAATATATTGTAAAATACTGCTTCTTGAGTAGGTCTGTGGCCATTGATCTGGGCCCAGGTAATTTTAAAATAATTCGGAAGTGTTTGTAAGGATTTCATGCCTGCATATTATTTACAAATAAAATGGAAGCCTGCGATTTGGGTGTATATATTGCAACTACGATTTATTAAGCTGTTAAAGGACTTCAAATGAGAGAGTATTTCTTAAGTTATGTTTAAGTTATGATCATAAATCAAAAATCTCTGACAGAATCTGATATGTATTGTCCTATTTTGTAACAGTATTTAATAAAATGTTTTAAATGTAACGCTCCCTTTTTGGAAACGTACATCATTTCAATGATTTACATCAGCCCTGCGGATATGGCTTCGGCAGCAGAATGTGAGGGGTTGGGGGAAGACTAAACAGCAAGGCTGTCCCTGAGTTCGCTTTCCATGTTTTCGTAGCAGTCAAAGAACAACTAGCCAGCAGATGGCACTGACTGCCTGGGAGCCAGCTCGGCCAGGGCCGGACCCCAGACCCGCATCCCCAGGCCTGAGAGGAAGGAGGAAGGCTCGGTGATGTGTCCCAGAAAGCAGGTGCCTGGACCAGCACTGAGCTTTGGGAGAGGCATGCTCAGGAGAGGAGAACAGAAAGAGAAGCAAGTAGGTGATCCTGGTGCATAGTTAACAGAACAAACCCCGCAGCCTATGCAGGCCTTTTGCAGCCCTTTCTACTGGGAGGTTAGCTAGTGTGGGAGGCCATGGGCTAAGGGGTGAAAGCACAGCTGTGGGGATTAGCGGTGACTGCTGTCTGGGGACCTCCACTCCCACCCTGGCTTGGGCTGTAGCCAAAGACACTGCCGTGGGCTAGTGCTGGCTCGGTACCTCTGATGGCCAGACACTCCTATGGCCACCCTTCCCCAATATCACCTGCCCTAGCAAAGGAAGCTGTGCTGTGGCTTTGCATGGCTGCTGCCAGGAGCCAGCCCTTGATGATAAACCATGAGATGCATTCCTGCTCAAGAGAAGCTATCAGGCCTGTGGGCAAGGGAGTCAATTAAAAGGTGCTGTGCCACAGTGGATAGGGCCTGTTGCTGTTTATCCCAAACCAATTAAAGAACTGAGAGTGGCTGTCAGAGCTTCCCCTGCCTTGACAAGGTAGGGCCAACCGTGTGAGCAGATGCAGACCAGTAATCCTTCAGGTTCCCTGAGGGGACATAGAGATTAGCCTGAAACGCCCTGCTCTGAATCCCTGCAGGAGCTGTTGTGAGAGTTAAACCACCACATGGGTCCCCCAGTCTGTCCTTGTTGTTGTCCTCTACATGCATGGCCCTGTGGCTTCCTCTGGGGAGAGCTGCTCAGGCCAGCGTGGCTCCCACCCTGCTGCTGTGAGGGCAGCCCAGCTTCTCCTTTCCTGCCCAGAGCTGATGCTTCTAGCAGCTTTTCCTGGGACCTTACATGGGCTTTATTGCCAGAAGAGAGACTATAAGACCATCCCCTCTCTTTCTCCAGGTCTTCATCTCTTGTGATTTCTAAAGGCAGCAGGAGTGAGACCACATTTGGGTGGGATTAGTTCTCTATTTCTCCAATATATTCTCTAGGCCAGACAAAGACTCCCTGAAGGGGTTCTCCTTCCTTGCAGGGGCTTTCAGGTTACATCTATCCTCATAATTAACGTTGGTCCAGGGCACAGGCAAAACCCTACTCTGTGCTTGTCCAGGTTGCCCGATTGTTGGCCCTCTTCTGGTACTGGTTTTTCCTGCTTCAGAGTATGAATTACCAGTTTGGATGGCTTGGTGTGTCCAGGACTTTAGGATCTTCAGGGAGTCATTTTATCTGCAGTGGATGTGTCTGTTGCAGTGCCTGTGAACGCAGGTCTTCTGTTATTTGCTATCTGTATAGTTACCGTGCTGGCAAGAATGGCCATGGGAATGCTTGCTGCCGGGCTGTCATTAGTAACTCCGTTGTATCACAGCTCTATATGATGCTGTGTGATCACCAAAGGATGACAGGGTCTTTGCTGGAGGGACTTCCCTTATTTCCTGTTGTTCCGTTTCCCTGAAATTCCTTAGCTCTCCCTGGGTCTGTGGCATTGTTCAGGATGGGATCTGCGTTCTGCCTGGCATCTTATTTCGGAGTGGATGTCTGCTTGTGCCGTGACCTATGGAATCTGTGAAGGTGACATTAACTGGGAGGCACGCATGTCCTTTCACAGCTCTGCATGTTTGCTGCTTGGCAAGGGGATGGGTTTTGTGGCGTAACTTAACACATTCTTGATGAACCGAGCTACCCAGGTGGCTTGAGCTTTTTACATCTGCAGTATGACAGAAGGGGATTTAGAAACAAAATTTCACTTAAAGTTTCCAACAGACAGGTAGTGTTTGAGTTGGGGTGGGTGTTTCTGTGGCCCTTAGTGATACGAACAGCATAAGATCTGCCCAGATTTGGTTTGTGCCTTCTGTTTTCATAAGCAATTAGCCATCAAACAAGCAGTCATTTACCAGGGGCTGGCTGATGTTGCCTTCTAAAGCTCCAGTTTTTTCAGGGGTTGGACTGGACCCAGCATTTGGCCAGCAGTTCTTCACTTATGAAGATAAGTCACTGCTACAGGCTCTGGAGACTGCACATCTTTGCAGCTCCTTGCATGCTTTGCTGAGAACTGGTAGCAGGAAGTTTGAAGCAGCAATTTCCACAGGAGTTGGTGTCATGATTGAATCACCAACCTGCTCAGCTCGTGCTTTAGGAGCTGTCAGAGGATATTAGGGCCAGGAGACCAGGCTGTGACATTATGTCTGTGCAATGCAACATACTCAAGCCTCTGTGAGCAGTTTTTGTCCTGAGTCTTGTTCCTGTTTGGGTTCCCCTGGTTCTTGCAGGGGTCTGGCTCCCTTCTCTAGGCTCGAGCATGCTGCTAATGTCTGGCTGCTGGTGGGTATTTGGTGAGGGGTCTTCAGCCCATAGACCTAGAAGGAGCAAGTTGCCATGGAGAGCTCTTGGCCAGGGACAGAAAGGTCCACAAGATCACTGCTTCCTGGGAGCTGTAACTCGCATCAAATGAGAAATACAGCATGGGCTTGCCCATGGCAGCAGGAGCTTGGTGGAGGGCAGAAAAGTAGGCACCAGAGCCCAGCCTGTCATAGCATTTGCAGATTTGTGCTGTGAAGCTCCCTAGCCTGGTTTACAGCCTCTCTCATGCATACCTTTAGGAAAGAACAAGCAAAATTGCAGGTTAGATTTGACCAGTGGAGTCAAAACCTACTGGATAGTTATCACTGCTCACCTGGCACTGTTAAATCTCACCTAGAAGGGAGGCAGACTTGGCCAACGCAGTTCAGCTGTGACTCCAGTGTTGAGAAAGAAATCCACAGCCCAGAAACTGTTTCCACAGCTGATGATGGCCAATGCTTTTTCCAGCTCAGGGAAGCTGCTGCCAAGAACAGGACAGCATGCAAAAAGCACAAATGCCTCCTCAGCAAGGCAGCAGATGCCCCCGGGCAGCTGCCAGCAGGTTTTCTACCTGCCTTCCTACTTCAGGGAAGGACGTTCCCTGAAAAGCCCAACAGTTGCTTTGACTTTCAGCCTGGGCCAAGTGGGACTTTCATCAACTTCTCGCCTCGCCAGCTGCCATGAAAGCAGCTATGGCAGGTGTGAAATTGCAGGTGACTTGCTTGCTTCTGGCACTCCAGTGCTGTCATTTTGGGCTTTTGACAGCCTCTGAATGGGCAGGAAGAAGGAATCGCACTGAATCCATGCCTTCTGGAGCAGGCCTTGGGTCACAGAGTGCTTGGGTGGAAGGAACAGCGTTAAAGGGGAGACAGGAAACACTTTATTCAGGGTTTATTCCACAGGATGATTCCTGGGAAAGGAGGGGCTGCAATCAAGCAGGATGTATTCACTTTGGGATCTTGGGAAATCAAGCGCAGCTTGGCCTAAACCAAGAGGAAAATAGAGCGCAGCCCACGCTGCATGGAACAGCAACATCCCTGCTTCACCTTATCTCATGTTAGCACAAACAATCCAGATAACATAAAAATCAGACATGGTGAAATGCTGGCTTCACATGAAAAACAAAGATATCCCATGGGGAAATGATATGGTTTGAGTAGAAAGACAGTGGGGGTAGTCCTAAAAGCCCTGTCCTAAGATAGAGGGAAAGGGCTCTCTCCGGTCCTCCCTGTATTTCCTCCTCCTCCTCTATCGCCTCAGTTGGTACCAGGGCACCACAGGTCGGTCCCTGGGTGGAGGGCAGGGGATGCTGTCTGTGTCACGGGGCTGTTCCCAGACCAGACTCTGATCCGGATGGCCCCCAAAGGCTGGACTCTGATCCGGATGGCCCCTAAAGGCAGCAGAGCAAAGCTCTGCAGATGGGTTAGGAACTGCTGGGTTGTTGTCAAAGAATAGAGATCTTTGCTACTTCACAGCAAATCACTTTTGACCAACACAACCCCTGCAAACAACCAGATGTAGCAGAGGCTCTTCGACTCTGTTAAAGGCACTTGTGGAGAAAAACTCACCTGTGTCAGTAACCTCTTGCAACTCAAGGCAGAGGATTTGGCTGAAGCACTTGACCGTGATGAAGCAGTCAGCATGGAGACATGCAGGAGAGAGCAGGGAGACAGCCCACGTTCTCCACTGCTTCTCCTCCTTTCCTGGAGGGAAGAACAGCTCCATCTCTGTTTTGCAAGACCCTTCTCACTGGCCACTTGGGCTCTTCTCCCTGGCTTTTTTGGGTACAGGGCTTGGTGTAGAGGTGACAAACCCCTGCCACATGCCCTTGGAGAGACGAGTGGCAGTTTGCATTGTGCGGGCAATTGGTAAAGCCACAGTGAATTTTGCACACATGACTCAGACACGCAGAGTTTGCTCAGGCTGGTGGCTTATTTGCACTGAAGGCAGGCCAGCCATTCACCTGAATGCATTTGTCACTCTGCTCTTTTGAACCGAGGCAGCTGGATACTGCTGCTGAGGTCTGTACAGGTTGATCTGGTCCATTTTCCTTTCCCTCTATTATTCCCTCTGTCTTCAGGAGTATTCAGCACCCTGTTTAATTTGCTCTGCCTCAGTAGAGGGTTTCACTTTTGGTATAAAATCTCAGCTGATGTGCAAGGAGAAGAGCACTCAGGACATTGAAAAATCTATGCCTTTCCTAAGACTGAGTTTAAAATCTGGATTTTAAAAACACACTGGAGATAAAAAGTTTCTTGTAAAGTAACTGTAATTACTCACAAGTATCTGGCTCAGTGAAGTCATGTAAATGCTGAAAAGAAGTCGGACACAGATCACCCTTTTCTCCAGACTGCAATTCATTCAGTTTGGCTGCATTAAATTCAGAAGCAGTTCCTTTAGGTGCTGAGAAAAGTGTTTCAAATGCTGCCAGACAAAACTAATAACGTATACACGCGCGCTCACATGTCCACACACAATGGGTCAGTCAATGGTTTTGTCCTGTTGCCTTTCCTTCCTGTTTCCTTGCATACGCACAGGGTGGATTTTGGTTCTCAGCCTGTTAAATGGTGAATGACCCTTCGCAATATCCTTCCCTGTCTACCAAGTGGGAGCAAGTCTTGCAGGTCAGTGATAGGAGTTGCGATGGAGACTCCATGGACTTTTAAAGTACTTTATGTGTGTTCCTGCATGATTGGGGAAAGGGAGATGGTGGCAAACAGCAGACAGATACTCTGCTTTCATGTCAGCGTTGAAGCATGGCTCTAGAAAGTGACTCTGTCTCAGAGAAATGCACTGTGCAGGAGTGAACAATCTTGTCTTGGAGGGGTTTTGGGAACATGGACTCCCCCAGATTTTGCAATAAGCAAAGCTAACTTGGAAGGGCAGGTTTCTCCCTGAGCTTGCACCTGAGGAAAGAACTTGTCAGAGGATCTTAGGAAATAAGATTTGAGAAGCTCTGAGAAGTCATCTATTCCAGCCCCCTGTCTCAGGCTGTGAGTGAGACTGCAGGTGGAAATTGGTGCTGTGCACTGTGCACAAAAAGCAGGGGGTCTCTGAGAACCTGGCTGGTTCCCAGTGCAGTGGCACCCCACATCTTCAGGGATGCTCCAAGCAACCCTAGGGATTTGTGTGCCCAGGTCCCGGACAGCGGAGTTTATTTGGTGTCTGAATCTCTTTGGCAATTTCAGAAATCCCAGGCTGGGGCTGTTAGCTCTTCTAACACTCAGGCTGTGGTCTGGAAAAACAAGCACTTGGTTTAATTTCCCAGCACTGCTGATGGCTAAGTCTGGAAAATTCATGCCTCTACTTTGTGTCTGAAACAGAATCATAGAATTATAGAATCATTTAGGTTGGGAAAGACCTTTAAGATCATTGAGTCCAACCGTAAATCTTAACACTGCCAAGTCCTGCTAAACCATGTCCCTCAGCACCATGTCTATGCATCTTTTGAATACCTCCAGGGATGGTGGAAGGATGATGCTGAACTCCTTAGAGAAGAGCTTTCAGACCTTCCCGGGAAGAAGAGAGGACCTGTGCTAGGGAAATGACAGCATGTCCTGTTCTTATCCTCCTGCCCTCTCTATCTGCTGCCAGATACGAGGCCAAACAGGCCTTTGCTCTGCTCTGGGAGATCTGTCCTTCTGTTCCCATGTCTGGAGAGAGAAAATCTAAGCCTTTGGGGTGTTTGAATGCTATGGGAACAGGTGCAATAGGGGCCCTAAAAAAACAACAGATCAGAAAACATATGGGACCACCCCAGCTCTTAATTAACTTAATTGCTGTAGCTTCCATGAAGGTCTGCATGTTTGCCTAGTGTGATGTTTCCGGTGCAGGCAAGCACTGGTCCCTGAGATGGAGTGCAGACATGGTAATGCTATCAGCAGCCCCTTCCTTCCCACAAGGGGCACAGCAGGCCAGACCACCTCCATCAAATCCAGCTGGTGGGCCCAGGGTGCAGGTCTTTGCACCTAGACGTGTAGCCCACTCCTCCAAAGAGGTGCTGCAGGCTTCTCTGGAGAGAGTGGGGGTGAGGAATGGGTTTTGAAAGCTAACAAGGGTTATTACAGCCCAGCAGTTTGACTCGTCTGCCTGTCCACAATCAGAGGATGTTACTTGCTGATTGCTGCTGCAGGGGCAATGAGTCATTCAAGCTGCAGGTGGTCGGCTGATAAATGTATTGAGCCAGCTCACCTGCATGTTCGATGGCACAGTAAAACCACTAGATATTTATAGAAAGAAATTGCATCCTGACTGGTGAAAAGAGAACACTCTAAATGCTCTTAGGTTAAAGAGCACAACTGGGCTGTAGTCCTTTCTTCAGGACTTCAGACCGAGAGAAAGGGTAGTCAAGAATCTTTACTAACCTCTTTTGATGCTCAGACAACAGCAAGTTTTTTTCACTTTAGAGTCACTCTTCCTTCCCAAAAGTATTTGGAGAGCAAAGTCACTCCCAGTTAAACATTTGTCTTTTCATGGCACTGAATTGTAAATAAAGCTGTTGTCCTAAAAATACTACAGATACCTCAAAGTTTCCAGAGGTGCAAAGATATCCTCTAACAACAATCCTTGTGTTGTGCTGCAAACTGAAATTTGAAATTGGTTGTCCAGATGTCTGGTATGGAGCAGCCCAGCCGGCTAGCCTGCTGTTTATAAGGGAGCAGCTATTCCCACATATGTGCTTCACTCCAGCAGAGTCTGGATCCTCTCTGAAGCTCAGGGGCTGGAGACTTGAAGCACAGCAGAAGGAGCTGCCTTGAGAGGTGCAGAGATGTTAGTGATCGAGGAGGGAGAGTGTGGTATCTGATGTGGGCACATCTTGTCTAGCCAGCCAAGCCAAATTTTTATCACCTTTGGATTCACCATGCTGCCCAAAAAGCAAAACAGACATGTAGTAGTGTTGGCAATCTCTGTAGGAACCTCCTGTCTGCCAGATTCTCTCTCCCTGCCCTCCCAGCAGGTGCCAGCTGGGTTTTTGCTTTCTTTCATCCTATGATCATGTTTCATCAAAGCAAGCACAGTCAGGGGATGCAGAGCCCAAAGGCTTACTAAAATTAGGCCTGATCTTTGGTCCTGTTTGTAAGTTGTTTCTAGGTATGGTGACGTCTAACATACAAACTGGCTAAAATCAGGGTTTGCAAGTCCTAAGTGCAGCTATGTTTATATTATTGTTTGCAAAGTCCTTTGGAGCATCTGTGTGCCTGTTAGAACAGAGCAGCAGCACGCAGGCTCAGATCAAAGAGCCCCCGTGAAATAGATTTCAACATAGACAAGCAGCCTACGCTATCAAACTAGCTGACAAAGGAGGATCACGGGAGAAGCGCGGTGGCTGTGATTTTGACACAATCAAACCATGTTTGTGCAGTCCCCATGACTCATTTCTGGAGTCACATAGGTTCACTGTGGAGATCTCTGGGTCTTCTGCAAAAACAACAAATGAACAAGATGTTAAGTCCCAATTAAGTTAATGCGGCTTAGACAAATCTTTCAAGTTGAATGTAGTGGCTTGTGTTTTAGTGGACCTGGATCTTGCTAAAGCTTCTCTTCCCCCTTCCTCCCATCAGACCTACTTAAATAACAGTGGTTAGTAAGGAGGAATTATGAACAGCAGTTCAAACCCCAAAGCATGACCAGAATAGGTGTTTGGAATGGCTATACAAAATACCTTCAAAGAGGTGATGAATAGGCAGCAGAGGTAAAGATGGAGAGTGAAAAGCATGGTTTGTGCCTGTTTTTACACTTAGCTTACGTGGGTTTTTGAATGAAGAGGAAACGCTGATGTCAGGTTTCTGGTCTGGCTGATTGTGTAGCATGCCATGGAAATCATTGCCCGTCAGTAGTGCTGTCCTCACACTTGGGCTAGAAGAGCATTCATTCGGTGCTGGATCTGAAATAACAAATCATCTGAACTGTGGTCTGCTCTTTGGGCATCAAATGTGGTCAAGTTCAGGTCTTCATGAGGATCTGGATAGCCAGCGGTGCTTTGCCAGGCCTGTGCTCAACACGCCTTTGCAAAATGGGCTTCTGAATTGCATGACCCAAGGTGAAGCTGACCCCATTTTGCAGCAGCCTGAGTACCCCCATGATACTCCTCTGGTGCAGAGCTCTGTTTTCCTTTTCCGTGCTATGTGCTGTCCCCATATGCTGCAGCTTGTGAGAAGGAAGGGGATGTATGGGGTGCATCATGCCCCAGGACAGGGGTGCAACTCTGGTCTGGGATATCCCTGTGAGACTCAAAGGGATGCAAGTTCAAAATAAATAAAATGATGTGATTCTCCACTCTTCGCTCACCTGTCCTGGCAACTTCCCTCCCAGCAGCTCCCTCTCTGCCCAGGGAGACGCAGGGGAAATTCTGGTGGCAGCTCTGGCTTGGGGTAAGGGCAAGCTTCTGAAACGGGCAGCTCCTAGACCGTTAGGAACTTTATAGCCTGAACCCAATGTCTTAAACTTCACCTGAAAACAAATTGGCAATCAGGCCTAATGAACGCACTGCCAGGAAGCTTTGCAAGGCATGTTTTTGTTACGACTCTAACTGTAAAGGTCTACAGAGTCTCATTTGACGAACAGACAGCAACATTTTTTTTTTGTCCTAACAAGGTTTCCTTAGAAATGGATCCACTGCTGAATCCTGAGCCTGCCTGGCATATTCTGGGGGACATCTGGCGTAAATTCTTCATTATTAGATTACATTAGTTGCAGCAATAATCATTCACGTGGGATTATTACATCCAAGCTTGTCTCATTGCCTTTATCCTTTCACACATTGTCTTTCCTGGTTCCCCTTCAAAGGACTGTTGTGAGCTTGTGTCGGAGCAAGAAATTAACTCGTTAGTAATTTATGCATCATTTCCTCCAGCCACATGTATTTAGGGCAAGATCAATAAAATATAATAAGGAAGCGAGTGGGTATTGTCACTGTGGGGCTGAAATAATTCATTTTGTATCACTGTAAATCCTTCCCTCACATATGAAAACCTGCAGTCCTGTCTATCATTAGCTGATTTTGCTAGACTGTATCAACAAGACATTGATTCAGCTCCTTTGTGTGCTTGCAGGGTCCGTGTCCTGCTACTTCTGCTCACAGCCACACAGAGTACTCTGAGTGGAGGTTTAAAATTTTGAAAAAGCAGTGTTTCACACACAGCCTTTCTTCTGGCTCCAGTTGTGTAATTAAAGCCGTGCCACCAAACACTGGAGGTTCATTTCTGGAGTGGGTCCACGCTCTGGCAGCTGCTGTGATGTGTTAGGTCTGAGAAAGGGAAAGGGATAGCAAGAGGGATGTAAGCACCACAGCTCAGAGCACAGAACATTTTGCTGTCTGGGAGAACTGGGGAGGCAAACTTGAGTAGATCCGAGAGGTCAGTGGCAGGTTCGAGAGGACCTGGAGTCGTTGACTAGTAATCTGACTGCTGGGCAGCCCTTCCTAGGTTAAAAAAAAAAAAAAAACAACAACAAAAAAACCAAGCAACAACAAAAAAAGGAGGGATTTGGATCCATCTTACCCACTGGCAGCGTAAGAATGTAAGAGAGGCAATGCTTGTGAGGAGAAGAAACAGCAGAGAGAGCACCCTGGATTTCTATGGCTCCTAAAGAGGCTTAGAGTTGATGCCACAGGGTATCTTATTTTTCCATGTCTCTTTTCTCCCCTCCTGGCTCAACTCCAGGATACCCTGCAGGGTTCCAGATCCATGAGAACTTGAATTTGAGAAATTTGTTACAATTTCAGATTAAGAATTTCCTGAAAGCGCAAGCAAAACCAACTAGCAATTCAGCACCCTTTCTAGCCCTGCCTGCCTGGACTCCCTGCAGCTGCTTCTGGTGTGGGAGATGTCCTGGCTGTTGGCACTGATGTAGAAGGGGCTGTGTGGCCCACCTTGGCTTTAGCAATGCTCTGCCTGCTGATCCAAGGGGATTACAGCAAATGCAGAGGCTCCAATTTCTGAAAGTCTCTGGAAGGAGGAGTCTTGAGATCACTCTGCACTCTGGGACCTGCGTGTTTTGTTGCTGTAAATGTGGAGAAATCTAGGAGAGGGAGGTGGTTAAAACCCCTTAGCAGGTCTGAGTCACATCCCAGAGGAATATTTTTTGTGTGGTTGTGCTGGGCCGGGCAGCACACAGTGTACACGATGGGGCAGCAAAGTCAGAACAATCTTGCCCTCCGCAACCCCTGTGATGTTGACACAGCCTGAAGGGGAGCGCAGAGGAGATGAGATCCCGAGATTATCAGTGCAGACAGGGGAGAGGAATGTTGTTTGCTTGTAACTCTTCTTCATCTGGACTGGCAAAATCCAAACACTGAGGGAAGATGCAGGCAGACGCCCATGCACGGTTGGAGAGTGTAACAGATAAGCAAGGTCAGGGACAAAGCCAGGGGCTCTAACTTCAGCACAAGAAAAACTGGTCACAGCACAGGCTGGTTGTCTTCTGAAAGCCTTTTGGAGACAAGGGTCTGTCCAGGTCACCTACAGGCTGCTAGTGACACTGCTCAGGAATGCATACAGGCCATTTCTCTCTTGTCACCTGCCCCCACCATCCTCACAGCTTCAGTGAGGCAAAAGCCAGCTTTGTCTGGTCTCCACTGTCCAGTGGTGATGTGGCTAACAGGCTAACACTACCACCTTCTTGAAGGCAAAATTTGTTATCAGATAGAGTGGAAAGGCTTGCAGATGAGAGAAAAAAGATCAACTAGCAGGGAGGAGGAGGGAAGCAGAACTGAGGCAGATGCTCAGCCAGGATGGCAGTTGTTTGCTTGGTTTCGTTCCTTCAGGAGCTGGGGTTAGAAAAGAAAGTGCTTCCAGGAGTCACTTTCTCAGCAGAGCCGCTTCGGACCAATTCCTTTGCATTGTAGGGTCTTTCTCGGGCAGGCTGTGCAGTCAGCCCTCCTGTGGCATTGCAACACCTTCTGCTTTCCAAAGAGACAGGAGCCTGGAGAGCAAACACAGGAAACCCCAGCCCCGGTCAAGGTCTGGGAGGTAAATTTGTAACTTAGGACAGATTGTGAGGATGCTGCTCTGTAATATGTAAACACTTCTCTTTTTCTCCAGCAGCCCAGCACAGCTGAGAGAGCCGATCCCAAACCTCCCTTCATGGTCGAGTCCGCTGAAGAGACAGGACGCAGGTTGGAAATGCAGCCGGGCACACAGGCTCCTTATTCCCTGGAGATGGGCTCCTTCCCTCACTTCTGTAAGTTCTTGCCCTGACCCCGTGCAAATCGGCTGTGCTGAGCAGCACTGTGGGCTCAGCTGTGGGTTGGGCAGCGGCGCGGAGGGGTGGCGGGACACCACTGTGGCCATTGCCAAGAGCTGTGGGTTGCCCAGCCTCCTGGGCACGCTGCTCCTGTAGCAATAGGGACCGACTGAACGGAGCCTTTATGGGAGTTTAATTCACGCACAGGTTTTGGAAAAGAACCGTTGTAGCACTGTGCTGTTGCAGGAGAGAAGGCTTAGTTTAGACACTGGGAAAGGAGTGCTGGGGATGTGGTGGGATGGATGGGCTGGGGAAGGAAGTGGCGGCTCTGTTCCCAAAGGTTTCCGGTCTAATTTGGGGCAGGAAGACAGGTGAGATGAGCTTGCCAGGTCTCTTCCAGACCTGTTTTCTGTGAGTCTGTGCTTTCCTCCTGCAACAGAGGGAAATGAAAGTGTTCAGGGCGTGGAAGGGGAGACTGTATTTATGGGTGAAGGCTGTGATGCCTTATACTAAAGGAGTTCTGGGAATCAGCTCATAAAGGTTAATAAAGGACAGGTGGAAGTTACATGTAAAGCTGGTCAAGAATTTTCCATGACAAGAATACTTCTAATAAGGTGTTTTTTCCAAAAACTGAAGCTCTCCCTGGATAAATATTGATTTTGTCAAATATATTAAACATATGTGTGTATATGTACAGAGAGAGAGAAAGACAGAGAATTTAGCTGGGAAAATGCTGTAATGGTCTAATTAATTTCAGATCCCTTTGAACCTGGTTTGTGTTTTGACCTGACCCAATGTGTTTCACTACCTCTGCTGCAAGTGAAGTCTTTGCAATATATGCGTAACAATATTCTGACCAAAAGGAATATATTTACTTCCCTTTATATGTTTCCAGGTCACATAAAACTTAAAACAGCAACTTCTCTTGCTGCTTTCTTAGTAAATACGTCACATATCCATATCAATATCAAGTTCAATTAGCATCAGCAGATACCCTATTTGTCTGATTCGTGTATATCAGGTAAACCAGTGGCACAACATGAATTGATCCAGTTCGACGCAAAGTAACCTTTGCACCAGGAGCTGAACCCTGGGAATTGAAACCCACTTGTCTTGGGCAGATCAGAGGGCTGGAGGGACTGCAGAGAGGGCAGGGATTGCTCCCCAAAAGCCAGGAGAGATTAACTGAGCACAAGCGGGCAGGCAGCATGCCGAGATGACAAGGTAGCAGGCAGTGGGTAAGCATTTACTGGCTCTGGCTTGGGCTTTCAGTGAAGTTGCTCTCCTCTTCTCCCTGCCTCCCTTCCCTCAGCTGCACAGTCCATGGCTGACCTTAGCACGTGCTGGCAGCCTGTGGGGCACAGCAGGGTCTGTTATCACCTACCACTGCTAATGCCTGCCCCAAAGGCATACTTGCTGATGTCCAGGACTCACAGAGCTGTTATCAGCTCTGAGCATGGCAAGGGGCTGGCAGATCCCTCCTGCGGTCTCAGCTTAGGCCACCTGTGGGGCACACAAAGAGCCTGTGGGTTTAAATCCTTCCCTTGAGCTAGGCTAAGGGGAAGGGGACTTCAGCAAAAAGCACCGTGAGAGCTAGAGACGAACTTGAAAGCATTTTGGAAAAGCCACCTAGGCTTGTGTCTGATGATAGTGCTGATGTACAGCTTTCCAAATGAACTCTGCAATTCTAGCAGAATGTCATGGCTGTAAGACATCCTTGGTACATTTCCATGTTGGCAGAACCCATGTTGTAACCAGGGTATTGAAGAATCGTTGCAATTTTTAAAAATTCTGTTTATTTATTTTTACAAGTACTCCAAACCGTCAACATACCTCAACTCTAAAGTGCTCCCAGGTTGAGGGGAGTTTAAGTCAAATTCCAGCAGTTTTGGAAGATTCCCTGGCTTTTTACTGGGGTGATTCACTTCATACATGAGAAACCACCAGCAAATGCCTGGATGCTCACTGCTGTTTCCTACAGAAACCTGGACAAATAGATGTGCATGTAAGTAATGGACAGAGAGAAAATTATGTTCTAGTCTCAGAGATCTAAAAAGCTGATCTGAGTCACAAAAGCCAGAAAGGCATCCATCCCACCAGCCTACTCCCATCCCTCAGGGTGAAGGAAGGTTACACAGATGCCCTGCCTGGTGCTCAGCCCCAGTCTCAGTTTCAGGCTTAGTCCCCAGACTCAGTTGTCTGGAAGTGATCCACAAAGGATTTGTCACCAGCTGCAGTCAACAGAGCCCCGAGTTGAAGTCTAGCGTGTGCTGCCAAAACCAGCTTGCAGGTACTCACAGGTTAGCCCTTTCCACTCTGCATCTGTCAATAATGCGAGCATCCTTCCCATCCTGACTTTTCTCAGCTGACCTTTTTAAGCGTGGTTGCAGGTTCTGCCTGATCTTCCCTTTGACAGCTCTGAAGATTCATTCCGAACTTTGCAGAGGCAATTGGTTTACGGGAGAGATCAGCAGCATTTCATGGGTGCGGGGCTGGTCTGCCTTTCTCTTCCTCCAAGACAAGCTCACGCACACTTGAAAACACTCATGGAGAGATGGGAGATGCTGCCTTGACCATAGATGAGAGGGTCCCCTTCAGACAGGGAGTCTGGAGTTCAGCTTTTGCATGAGAAAGAAATTTCTGTATTGAAATCAGGGAGCTGGGAAATCGCAGGTGGCTGAAACAACAGGAGCAAATCCTACTGCAACTTTCATGTCACTCCAGTGACCTTCTAGGGAAAAGACTTTTATTGCTGAGCCTACTCCTTCCAGTACAGAGAGGACAGTAAAAGCCCTTTAATTAGCTGATGAGAAGGAGGTTCCTCCTAGGCTAGACCTAGAGTGTTATAGCAGGTGTTATTGCAGTGATGGCAGTAGGGGCAAGGGTGGAAGAGTGGGTGTTTGTTGCAGGTGTTTTGAGTTTCCTTTTGATCTGCTTCAGCTGAAAACCCAAGATGGGCTGTCCAAAGATATTTTTTTTTATACCCAGAGGATGAGGATAGAGGGTGGTATGGAGTTCTCTTGCTGTGATCTTGCTTGCTATCTCTTTGTTCCTGCTGTAGTAGCTTGCTGGGGTGATTTAGAAGTTGAGCTGAAAATCCTCACTATGTGCCTTGTGTGATGCCTGGCTCTGCCACACTCTTCTTGTAAGTCCTTTGCTTGTCTGAGCAATATCCTACTGCCAAGTGAGTGCTACCCCTCTGGGGAGGGGTGCTGGGCTTCCCTTGGGGAAGGGACAGGATGGAGTAGTAGGGTGCTACCTCGAGGCTCATCCACACGTGTGACAATGAGGGTGGAGAGGAAGTCTCTGGGAAACTGCAATAATGCAATCAATGAGAGTAAAGCTGAATGTGCCAGTCTGGGGAGGCAGTGTGTGGGACTAGTGGTGCATTGCTGTGCCCTGCAAGCAACACGTAAGTTCTTCTCTATCTGGGCGACATGAGCTGTCTGGAAAAGGTTTCTCTATGCCATCTCCTGTGGAGGAGCATCACATATGTGTGAGCCTCAAAAAGCCAAGCAGCAGCATGGTGGCTTTGGTGTGCCAGGGTGGTAACGCCTGCTCTGTCCTTGATGTCGGTGGCTGCTGAGCACAGCTCTCCCCTCAGATGGGCCCGGCTGCCCTGTGGGTTTTCTGCAATGCTCCCGTTTACCTTCCTGTTAGGCTTTTTAACAGGAAGCCCTTGACATGATTCTGGCAGAAATTACTCTTGCCTTGGCCTGCCTCTTCTAAGCTTTCTCCAGAAACACTGTTGCATCCTGAATGAGACATTTTGGAGCCAGGTCTTGGATGGCCCGCTACCTGTGAGGGGTGCTGGAGGTGACGGCTGCGGTGTGGGGCAGCCAGGCTGCCTCCACACCCAACTGTCAGAAGTCTTATGCTGTCTGGAGTTTTACAAGGGCTTAATCTGTATTTTTTTGGCATAGCTTATATTACTGAGGTTATATATATATTTATTACTAGAATAAAGCCTCTGTTTTCAGTACTTTGAGGAAGAGAAGCATTACACTGCAAATCTAGTCAGCGAAGCTGCGTTCAGAGACCGAGAAAGGCTTGGGGGTGGATTCTCCTTTCATTGGCACTAGCCCTGCTGGGCTTGAGGGCACAAAGTCAAAGTGCACAAGGAATCTGGATCTCTTTCTAAAAACAAACAAGATCTGAGTTTGCAGTCCCTCAGCACCCTGGGGAGTACGTGGTGCGTCTACTGCAAACCCAGAGCAGATTAAACCAGCTGGACAGTTTGGCAATTTTGAGCCGCAGGCTCACTTCTTTCCCCTTGGTTCTGTCTCCTTGGGGTCCCCAGGTGAAAGGAAGGCATCAGAGCAAAGATGGGATGGGTGCTGGGGGCCACACTTGCTGGTCCTTGGCATAGGAGCGAGCCAGCAAGGTTACAGGAGGATAAGACAGCAGTGTTTTGGGAGGAAGGCTGCCTTGGTGTCTGGCTGGCCCCGGGGGCAGCAAAGGGGTTAAAGCCCAGCCGTTCTGCCCAATCAGTCTGGCTTGCCTGTAATAACCAATTAACAGAGTGTAATTGTGCAAATCCATATGTGGCAGTAATTACCAAGGAGATTAATGGATTCCTTCCTTTCTAAGTGGACCCCACCACAGCTTGCCAGTGTCCCCCCACCACCTTGAATAGGACTTGGTGCGGGGGGCGGGGGGGGCGGGGGGGGAAGCAGGAGCTGCTCTTCCCTGGACACTGTGATGAAGCCAAGCGGACAGGGAGGCCCCGCGGGGACTGCCCCGTGCTTGTTTAAATAACCCTTTTCATCTCCCTGCGTTTCCTTACATACAGCTCACTGCTCCCTGGCTTGGGCTCAGCCTCCCGAGGACAGTTCGTGCCCAGCTTGCCGAGCCTGGGCTGCTGCGTCCCTGCCCTCTCCATTGTCCATTCATTCCTCGCTCCCCTTTCCCCTGTTTAGCCCTAATTGCCACAGAATATCGCGTTTGTTTGCCCTCTTCTTTTGTAGCTTTGTTATTTTAGTTGCAATGGGTAATCCAGCAAACTGTTAAAGGCATACATGAGGCGACGAGGGGACAGCAGGGCGCTTGGGGCAGATTTTCAAGCCTGGCAGGTGGGGTTGCATTTGGGGGCTGGCAGCTTGCAGCTGGGCTGAGCCTGCCACAACCTTTAGGATGGGTTTTCTTAAGGATAGATATATGGCCACAGAAGCAAAGAGTGACCCTGGAACAGGTGAATACCTCCCCCTCCAAATGTTCTGGGGGGGGGAAACGGGGCACTGAGCCCCACTGAGGAAGCGGTTGCATTGCAGACCTGTCCCCTAGCAGGTCACCACCTGGCCAGCACAGGCTTCTCAACTGTTGCACCAGCACATCGGGCATTTGAGGTGCAAAACTGCCTGGCCCACTCGGGCCAGCCTTGCCGCTGCATCACACACGTGGGTCTGAGCCCTGCTGGCCCACGGTGCAGAGGGAACTGGGAAGAGCTCAGCCTTGTTTCTCTGCTGGGTGATGATCCTTGCCCCTGACAGATAGCTCGTGCAGAGAGTCAGCCCCTGCGGAGGGCTGTTGCGCTGGCCGGGAAGCCATCTGTCTCTGACTGCACGCACAGGGCTGCGGGTGCCCCGAGGGCAGCTGTGCTTGCTCAGCTGGGGATAGGGTGGGTGGCTGGAGAGCTAAGAGCCCTTTAGAGTCTGGGATGGGAGGGAGAGATCACATAATGTTTCATGTGAAGCATCCTTGCATCCTCGCTGCCTTCCTCATCAGGCCAAAAAAGTGATGCTGGGGTAGGAATCTGGGTCTGTGATGTATTTATTTTTACCTTCTGTGTGTAGGCTGGTACCTGGACTTGGGGTAGGCCAGAGCTGCGTGGGCTGGGTGAGAGCATCTTGTGGGTGTAAAAAGCAGCCAGACGGAGCCAGGCCAAAGGTTCATCCTGCAAATGGTAGCTGTTTAGAAGGGAGGTAGGAGCAGAGTGTGCTCAAGTGCCCTTCTCCAGCACATACCTCCCAGCAACCTCTGCCCTGAACTGTTTAGTACCTTTCACCAGTGATAACTGTGCGGGTCCAGGACCGGCTGCCCCCAAAATCTGCAGTGATATCTGCATAGACATCCCTGCAGAGCACTGGCTGGCCCTCACCTGGCTGTTCTCTGGCAGCCCTGGCCCTGTTCACTGCCACATAGTGATGGACATAAATGATCTTTTTCTTACTGCTGACTTGTTACAAAGGCCAAGAACGTGGCTGCTCTGAGGGAACAGCTGTGTGAGGTCCTCCACAGAGACATGAACAAGACTCCTCCAAGGAGGGTTACGGTTGTTGGGGAAGTTTTGGGAGATTCTTGCCTTCCGGTGGTGGGAATGCATGGAACAGTGCATCTTCCTGGAGGACCAGGAGTGGTGGAGAGCACTGATGGAGATGCTGCTTTTGGGTCTGCTTGCTTGGGGTCCTGGGACCAGCCTGCGCTGCCAGCTTTGTTTCCAGCCAGAGAGAGGCACCTGGGCAGCTCTTATGTATTGCAAGTGGGATGGTTTGGTTTTTTTTTGTCAGAGCGCTGTGTCTATTGGTGTCACCTGAGGCTCTTGACTGTTTTAGCTCTTCTGTTTCACCTGACGAAGCGTTCATCAGTATTCATTTTTCCTTGCTGCTGTGTGTCATCTTAGGTTAGAGGTTATATGTGCCAAAGTATGGCATGTAAATGTGTCTCCTGGGTCTGCTCTGCTTGTGGGATTTTGAAGTAGCCCATGTCTTGGAGGAGCAGCTTTCCTGGAAAGCTTCCCACTTGGCCCAGGTGCCCAGGGGGATCCAGAGAAGTACTTGGGGCACTGAGGGATGTCTTGCACAATTTCTGGGATGTTTGAGGTGTTGTGTCTTTGCGGCCCTGAATATTGGGCTCCACGGCTGCAGGATTTAGTCGGATAGGTATGATTTAAAAGCCTCACTAATGAAATAAGCCTGGGGAGACTGATTTGTGTGGGTGTGGCTTGACTCTTAAATGACCAATGTTCCCTGTGGAAACAACCCTTGGCCTATGCTGACTCCCAAACTGTGCTTGGGAACTATCTGGCGGAAAGTGCTAGGGACTGTGTTTACAACCAGCAGGACAGACCCTGGGACCACGCCCTGGAGTGGTGAATTTACTGGTATAGATTAGCCTTTGAGGCTGTGCTGCTGGTCTGGAAAGCTTAAGACATGAAAAGGGACTGGGGTCTAGATTTTGCAGCTGAGATATGTCTTGCTAATAGAGGAGACAGCTCTGTGTTGGGAGAATCTGCTCTGGGATCTTCAGAGCTTGCTTTAATAAACTGACTTAAGTCAGCATGCATTAGCACAGTGCCACTATGCGAGCATGTGTTCCTGTGTCCACGTCATCCCAGGCCCTTTCTCTGCTTCTGCTGTGCAGAGGATGCTCCTTCAGCTCAGAGGCTTGAAAGGACAGGGCCAGAAAGTGGTTGTGGGCAGGTGCTCGCTTCTTTCTTTCTGCTGGGAAGAGATCGGGAGGCAGGGAGCACGTATTTGACAGCGCCAGCAAATGTCATTCCACATCCCTGCAAATTCTTCACGTGCTTGCTGCTTGCTGCTGTGCTGCCTTGTCCCTGTGTGGTGTGGTCCGTGCTTCTCTTGATCCAGGGCTGTTTCTTTCTTTGGGTCACAGGGAATTTTGTCATGCTCCCATGGATTTAAATACCAGCGGATTTTCTGTTCTGTACAGAAGAGCATGTGGCTTTTGAGAGGAGAATGTTTGAAAGGCAATAGAGGGCATTGATGATGCTGTAGCTGGCTCCTTACCTGCCCCTTGGCTGCACAGGGAGGCAAAGAGTTTTAAACAGTTTTTTGAAAAAAGTTTAAATAAAAAAGTTTATTTAAACAGAGAGGAACCGATCTTGTGGGAGAACATTCCGGCTGAGTTTCATGTTGTGTTTGTTCCCCTTTGACAGCCACTGGAAGGTGGGTCCCAGGGCAAGAACAGCTGCAAGAACAGATGAGAGAGAGGTGTATCTGCCTCGGTAAGGCAAAGAGACAGCTTATTCCCCTGAACGTCAAACAGACCAGGCTGGCAGAGTCTTGAACTGGTGTTGGTTGGATCTATAAAGAGATGCTGGCAAAACAAACTTGTTGGCTTTCTGTGATGCTGAAGTCTGCATGGCTTAGGAGACAGACCCAGACTATCAAGAGTAGAGTTGTCTGAGCCACCAGTGGAGGCAGAGGCAGTGAGGGGTAAAGTGAGGTCTTTGTATCCCCCTTCTCCCAGCTTTTTATATGGCCAATTAATGAAGGGTATCTTTGGGTTTCAGCTCATCTTAAATGCATTTGGTGCTTTGTCTTTGGGCAGCAAGACTTGGTTGGGCTTTATTTCTTCCAGTTTCCATACCTAGGCTATGTCTCTGTATCTGGTATTTGTGGGGAGGCTGCATAGGCATGTCTGCAGCACAGCATTGAACAGTGTGTCTCTGGGCAAAGAGGTGGTCTGGTTTATTGTTCGGGAGGGTTTTGTGCGGGGTTGGTTTTCCCCCCCCTTGGTGACTGAGGGGGATTATAGATATGGAGGATTGCAGTGGGCAGGGTTGCTGGATGAAGAGTATTTAGAGCAATGGAAACTTGTTCCAAGACTTTCTTGAAACTCGGAGAGCCATCCCCAGGAAGATCACAGATGAGATCTTCGTGTATTAGAGAAGACAGCAAAGCATTGCAAAACCTGCCTCTCCCTCTTTCATAGAAGCACAGCTGGGTTTAGCGGTGTTTGATTTCCTTTCCTGCTCTCAGGGGACCCAATGAACAGGCTGAAATCTACTGGAAAAAAGTGTTAATGAGCCAGTGACATCTGCAGAAGTGAAGTGGAAGTGGGATTCGGGTGATCTGCCTGGCTCCTGAGGAGCTGCGAGCATCCTGTGAAAGGCACAGCAGCCCCACCATCCCCATCCCACCTCGGCTTATAGAAAATGCCTTGTTGACTGGAGCAAGGACCAAGCTACGAAGGCACCTTGCTGAGAAGTGCTGATGGAAGCTGCACCTTCGTGATATGGTAGATGTGGCTTTTGGGCCCTGGTACACAGAACTTTTGATCTGGATCATGTGACACAAAGTGTGAATCTGGTATAAATGCCACCTTCTTCAGATCTTTTTTAAATGATAGTAATGGGCCAACTTGATAAGGCAGGCTTTATCCTGGATCAGATATGCTGGATGCTAGAGAGCAGACTTAAAAGCACAGGAGAGAAAGGAGTGATTCAGTGAAAGCCAGAGCCCTTGCTATGGCATTAATGTGACAATGTGCAGTCACATGCTTGCACCTGATCGAGGAAGTGCTCAGTGGAGAAACCCCGTGTGAGCAAGCTTGAAGCTGTGGCCTTGCTGGCTCGGAGAGAGCATGGATTTTCTAACCAAAGGTTTTCATTCTAATCCAAAGGTACGTGCTGATGTCCCCTCTCCCATGGCATGATACAGAGGAGCCTGGGATGATGTGTCTTATGATGGATATACATTTTCTGGGCTTTGGGTGTGTGTGTGTGGCTGCTGTGACTGGGACCTTGGGGACTGGGCTGTGACTGGTGATGGCTACTGTGCCCTCTGTCGTGAAGGTATTGTGTGTGAAGCTGTTCCTTTTGGGTACTTCCAAGCCTTCCTCCCCTAAGAGAGGAGCAACTCGGAGCAGAAATAACCCATGTTACCTTGAACTCCAAGATATCCATGTTTGCCTGACTGGTATAAATAGACCATCTGAAGCAGCTGGATGTGATGGAGATTGACAGGTTGTCTCTGGAGTTTTGCACTTGCTGAAGCAGGAGGAAATGTAAAAGCATGAACATGGGGATGCACAGAGTGAAATAGCAAGCAAAGCCCCCAGCTGCACAGCAGGCACCTGCCATGCATGGTGTAGGTGGGAGCCCTTTGTGGCCTTGTGCAGGACAGTGCTGTAACATGTTCCCCACTCTGTGCTGAGCTCTGGTGGCCATCAACACATGCAAGGTCCAGCAGATACCTTGTGTGGCTGGGCTGTCCCTTGTCAGCTCTGTGCCACCCAGCTCAGGCCCTTGCCAAAGAGGGTAACGTAGTCTTGCTCACAGAAATCCAGATTTCCCAGCAAAAGAGAATGAAGAATGGAACAGGATCCAGGAAGGAAAGGCTTTTTGAAAGTTTTCCAGGAGTTCTGCAGAGATAGGCTGGGGGTGGGGTGTGGGTGTGTGTGTGTGTGTGTGTGTGCTGAGTTTCACTTTGGTAGTTTGTTTCTGAGGAGTCAGAGAAGCCCTGAAATCCTTAGGTTTTTGTGACTGAGGGTTTGTTGTGGGGTGGTTTTTTGAGTTCCTGTCCCTACAAGTGACAATGCAGGGTTAACCTGGTCAAGGATCCATTTTCTGTTGAACTATTTCCTCTGAGAAATGGTTGTTGTGGGAAAACAGCAAAATTGCAAGCAGTTGCATAGGCTGTATCTTCTAAGGTTTCTTGGAGAACTTTTTTCATAAGATGAGGAAATCTTGGTCTTCAGGGTGTAGTTTTCTTTGAAGGAAGGCAAACTAGCTGCTTTCAGGCATTTTACAGAAATCCCATTATACAGACAGCAGGGTTAAAGGGTGGCTTGCATTTAAATGACAACCGCTAGGTCCTCTGACACTGATTGGGAAGTTTGCTTGCAGGGTGATATCAAGGAGGTATCAAGTGAACTTTTTTTTTTTTTTTTTTTTACCTGTCATTTGAAAGTCTCTTGCAGAGCACCAAATGACACACCATGGTGGACTTTAAGAGCTGAGTGTTCATTTTCCACCAAAATCTCCTCTGGACATGATGGCCTTTTGGTCAGAGACATGCCTTTGGAACTGAGTGACTTTAGCACTTGCCTATAGAAATCCTGGCTTCATTTGGTGCTCATCTAACCTGGAATCCTGGTTTTATAGCCCAGTTTGCTGCCTTGCACCATGGACAAGAGAAGTCAGGTGCTTACCTTGAAGTGCGAGGAAGTGTGACTCTCCCAGTCGCAGTATTGTGGCTCCTTTTTTGTCTACAATCTTTATTCTAGCAAAGCTAAAAAGGTGGAGTGACCTGTCTGAAAGCAGGCAGGGACTCGCCAGCTCCCAAACCCTGAGCTAGCACTCTGACCAAACCATTGCTTCTCGATACATGCCCAAACCTCTATGTGATGTTAGCACAAATCTGTATTACACGCTTACTTATTCCCTTGCAAACCCAACCCGAAGCAATGGATGCTTTTGACAAAGAAATATTTTCCAGAGGGTCCAAATGGCTATTTTTTTGGACCCACCTTCCCAGGAATACTTTGCTGCATGCTTTTCCATGACGCTACCACTGCTGACCTTTCTGCTCTGGCAAGGGGGAGTCGCTGGGAAGCACATAGGCAGTGATTCTTCGCTGTTACAAAGGCCGGGATTGTTGGCAGCTTGACGCCCCAGAAAGTGTCTAATTGACTTGACTCTCTCTAGCTGGGCTCCAAATGGATTTTCTGCCTCAGGATATCTCGGCATTATAGTGGACCTGTTGTTTTTGCTCCTCGCATGATATTAAAAAGTGCATTGTTGGAGCAGAAAGCGTGAGTCAGAACGGATGTGTGGAGGGAGCTGCCTGTTGCCCTGTGAATGAGTGCCAGTGCAGAGGAGCGGAGCGAGACGGGGTCACCTGCCATCCGCGGTTAGAGGCTGAAAAGTTTCTTGGAGCATCCCAGAGAATGACCTTGGCTTGATGTATAGATGACACTTCACAGTCAGAGACAGATGGATGTAAACCTGCCCCTTGCATCTCTAATATGGAGCATTAGCGTTAAAATAGCTCCTCTTGTAATTTTGCAATGTTTGTCCACATCAATGTGTCTCCAGTGTGGGCTTGGTCCCAGGTGCCCTCTGGGCTGTACGGAGGCCTTGCTCAGGTATCTCTGTCATTGTGTCATCTGGCAGTAGTGCCTGGGAGCGTCTCACCTGCATCTGTGTCAAAATGTACTTGTGCCACCACTGGCGTCTGCCTGGGGAGGTAATTCCCTGGAGGAGTGGGCAGCTGGGCCCTGCAACCAGCAAAGCTGCTGGAGGCGCTTAGGCAGGCGTAAGAGGATTCGGTGACACCGCCGATTAGTGTCAAGGGCCTCATTATGGTGCTGGTAATTGAAGGTCTCCCAAGGTTTAAACAGACTGGGAATTATCTGCCCTCAGAGGCTGCTCTTGGCTGCATGGGACTGTGCTTTCTGCAAGGTAGGCAGAGCCCTCCCTGGAGCAGCCTGGTGCTGGGGATGGTGGCCCATGCCCTGCAGACCCTGGGGAGGGGACCCACAGCAGGTGGCAGCTATGGGGCTCAGGGAAAGATGGGGAAGGCCTGGGTAGAAGGAGAGGGTGGGCTGTGTTACTGCCGGTGTGTTTGTGGTGCTGTTTGAATATGCTGCTGCTGGTAATTGCATTAGCCCGGTGAGGCTCTGAGGCTAATTTCATTAGCTCGGTGTCTGTGGTTATTGCTTGACAAGAGACAACCGTGAGAAAGGACAGGGCTGGCTGGGGAAGGGCTGATGCAGTAGCTCCCTTCCTCTCTTTATCCAGGGAATCACAGGGGGCATTTTGCTTTTGGTAACTCTTGCCTGTCCCGGGCCAACGCCAGCCAGTGCAGCAGATAGATGAGGTTGGGCCAGTCCATCGGTTAGGCTGAAGAAACCCAATTTCAAGTCTCTGTTCTGCCACTGACTTCTTGTTTGGCCCTGAGCATGTCACCTGGTGTCCGTGTGTCCTCCCTCAGAGGCAGCAGGGAGGGGAATGGGCATTTTGGCTCCTGGGGCACTCGGCCTGGTAGCCCCTATTGCACGTCACTAGTGATGTGAAGGGAGCCCCCACTCTACTGCCAGCACTCTGTGGGCAGTGGGTTTTCTCTGGGACTCTGCAGCTCCAAAGCAGTGTGTCAGGAAGAAGATGCATGTGCAGCTGTAGGTTTATGAGGGCTGCAGCCTTTTTATTTGCGTATACTGTTGCCACATATGTTACTGTAGAATGCCCCTGCCTTTAAACAGAGATGGGATGGGGGACTGATGGGCTTCTCAATTATGTTTGGGGTTTTTCTGGTTCAATCCAATAGTGCAAGGAAAATGTATGATACTTAATCTCTAGCTTTCCTGGTTCTAGGTCAGGGTGTGATGTGATTATTCCACTTTAGGCCTTCATGAGTTTAGGGTCTGGCTCCAGAGACCAGCATCCCAAAAGGCTCGGTTGACGGAGTGGTGCTGAGAGGTCTTCCAGATGCTATTCCAATACACTGCTGAAATATCAGCTGCAGTACAATGGCTTTGGAAAGCTAATTGGGAGGTGAGCGAGTCAGGGATGTCAGCACCAGGTTAACATCTCAGCTGGCTTGAATCAGCACTGCTTTGACAAGAGTCCTGCTCTGACCGAAACTCCCCAAGGTGCAGCTGCTGGATGGCAGTGCGCAGCACTGAGTCCCATCAGGTTGTGGCGTGGAGATGGCTTTCCTTCCTAAAATAACAGTGCCAGTCATTAATAATGTCTTCTGCTTTTACATAACAAGGTGGGGGGAGACACAGACAGGAATAAAAAGCATTCAGTTTTTTGAAGTGGTGATGTGCTATTTCTAGTAGAAACCGAAGGGCTGCCTCTAAGGTCCTGCAATACTCCTCGAGAGACTGAGCTGGTTCCTGGAGTCCATCACAGACTGATCTGGGTGCAGGGCCTGGAGCCTCTCCATGCCACAAAACCCATGGTGGTCCCCTTAATGAATTGCCTGGTGCTTGCTTTGCCTGAGGAAAGGGCCTGGAAGGGTTTCCTTAGTCGCTCAGTGTGTACATGTGTTCTGCAGCACTAAGCGCTCACTAACCCAGATCTGCTAAAAATCAATAAAGTAATCCACTTACTGCTTGGGTCTGCCAACCTTTTTAAGGAGCTCAGAGCTGTTTTGTCTTCTTTCCTCTCCCCTTTCTTCTCAGCTGGAAGAAAGAGGGATGGAGAAGGGGGTGCTGGCAGTGCTGGACTAAAATCAGGCTCTTTGCTCTGGGCAGATCAATAAAAATAATTCCCCACTAAAACTTCATTAGCATGGAATTAAAGCGGCTGAGATCCCGTGTGGTTGGTAAGATTTAATGGTACTACTAAATCTCAGCACGGTTGGCGCTTAAAACACAAAGCTGCTTTGTTGCTCACACCTCCCTGTCCCAGTGCTGCTGGGGCTGAACTAGCCACACAGCCGGGGCTGCTCCCACCCTGCCCCATGGCTTCTCAGCGAGGGCACAGCCCCCTTGTCCAGCCTGAGGACAAGGGACAAGCCAGGCTGGGTTGGTAGCAAGGTGCAGCTGAAGCAGGTGGAAGCAAAACTGTTGTGCGAGAGTGAATTTGTCTTGAAACAGTGGCTCAGTTCTGAGTTCTGGTGGGCACCTGGGGACTGGGGTAGGTGACCCCGGTGTATCTCTGCAGGGTGATGGACAGATGATGGGAAAGGTCTCTGGATGTTTCCCATCATGCCAAAGCTTTCCCCTGACACCAGATCAGATAAACATCCCTCTGGTAGGCTGCGTGTGGGGCTGCACAGAGTCCCTCTCTTCTGTGGAAGTCTTGGATCCTATTGAAGATGTTGTGAAAATCACTTCTTTTGGAAGCAGTTTGTTGGAGTTCTTGATTGAAAAATGTTTCTTTCAGCCTTGTCACAGAGGAAGAAAACTTACCCTGCTGAGAAATCCAATTTTCTATGCAAAGATTCTAAGAAGCCACCTTGCAGTGCTCTGGGTCTCTGCCTGCAGGGCCCTGGAGCATGCCTGGCTCTTCCCTCCTGCCCCTAGCAAGGATCCCTAGTGTGGCTGTTAGAGGGTAGCACCAGAGGCAAAGCCAGCGTTATCCTGAAATAGCAAACTTTGCCTACACGTTAGAAATCCCTGTAGTTGCCTGTGACCTAATGCCTCTTGGGTTTGGTGCAGGGTGGAGACTGTTTTGAAGGGACTCATGGGTGTGTGAGAGCATGGCCTGGTGAGTGTGGGGCAGCACCCACTGAAACAGGAGCTGTGCCTGGATGGAGTTGTGAACACTTGGAGGACTGGCCCTTGTTGAGGATGTGAGCTGGGAACGTCCTTGTTGGAGTGGTGGCAGGGGAGGACACCAGCTCAGCTCAACAGGGAGAGGGACAGGACATAGCACCACATGGTCTATAGCTAGTCCATAGTATTATAACAGCTCTGTTATACTTTTGCATTTGTTATCAAACCCTCTGGTCTCCCTTCCTCAGAGGTCAAAACTTGTAGCCTGTGAGCAGGGCATGTAAGCATGCCACTCAGCTGCCTCTCCTCCTCTGAAACAGTTCTGCAGTGCCATTAATGTTTGTACAATAAAACAAATGAGATGTGAAAACTGGCCAGACAGAAAATACAAGAGCGATCTCTTCTGTTCGTATTCTCCCTGCAAGACTGCAGTTACTTGTTCTTTTGCCTCAGTAGAACCTACTCTGAATACTGATTTTTTTTTTTTTTAATTCTTTTTTTCGAACTGTGAGAAAAACCAGTGCATATATACCTGGACTACAGCTAATGGGCTATGCAGAATGCTGATACTGTTGCCTGCAGACCTCCTTGCTCCTGAGAGCAATCTGGTTATCCATTCAGTCTGCAGTGTGGAGATGCACTCCCAAATGTTAAGTTCGTATTCCCAGGTAAACTTCAAGTTCTGGAGTTGAATGTACCTGCTACCCATAAAAAGCTGTGGGTCTGTGTCATGGTGTCCTCGTGATATTGTGCATTACCAGGTCCCTGTGCATAGATGCAGAGCAGAAATGGGAGTAAGCCAAAATCATCTTTTAAAAATAATTTTAAAGTTTATTAACATGAGGGAGGGAAAAACACCCCTTCCCTTGCTTAAACTCTGTCTAGAGAGAAAAGCGTATGGCAATGTCTGAGAGCGAAGGAAGAAACAGAGCTAACAAGGGTAACCTTTCCTTCTCCTGCACACACAATACCTCGGGGCTGACAGCACCTCCGTCAGCATCCACCCGAGCTGTGGCTGGATGCTGTGAGCAGCTCTGTGCTGGCATATTGCATGCCTTCCCCTTGCAGCATGCTTAGTGCCAAAGGGCAGCATGGGCCCTTGGGTGACCTGGAGGGGGCCAAGAGCCAGCAGGCCCTTGAAGCATGCCAAACATCCTAATCTGCTGTTTTTCCCTCTTTTGTCTGGCTGCTGCATGCTCCCCATCTTGTGTGTGAAGGTGGTTTGTGGACTCCCTGGGAAGACAGAGCCCCTTACTCGCCCCATACCCCCTTTCTTTACCATGTGGTTGGCCAAAGGCAGGGCTGTAACCTACCTCCTTCTCCCACACACGCTTAAGGCAGTGCAGACCTTGGTCTCTGTGTGCCTTACAACCTCGGGCAAAATTCCTCCCTCCTCCATTCCTTCGAGGTGACTTCATCCGAGGTCACCCAGATCAGAAACCAGAAACGGTGGGCTGTGCTACTGCCTCTCCTCAAAACTGCAGTGGCTGGGTTGGGGGCTTGGCTGGGCAGGGTACTGGGGCTGCTCCCCCTTCAGAGTACCAGTCACTGGAGGAGGCAGTGCTGGAGGCTGCATGTGGCTTTGTCCCATCTGGCAACTGGCTGCTTGTTTCTGCTTATTTCTACCTGTTTCCTGCAGTAATTCAATTTATTGCCCACCCACCCTGACAACAAAGTTGTGGATGTATATAAGGGACTGTCTATGAAGCCTGCTGCATTCTGCTGCTGTGGCTGTGAATGCTTTACTGGCTGTACGTGGCATGGATTGAGCCCCCCTGGACTCTGTCCCATGTCCCCACCTTGTCCCATCCCATACAGCTTTAGCAACTGGCTAATGATGCTTTTTGGGGTGGTTTGGGTGCTTTTTTTG
This sequence comes from Falco rusticolus, assembly GCF_015220075.1. Classification (NCBI taxonomy): domain Eukaryota; kingdom Metazoa; phylum Chordata; class Aves; order Falconiformes; family Falconidae; genus Falco; species Falco rusticolus. The sequence continues at coordinate 27,469,657 of NC_051197.1, forward strand.
AGTCCTTTGGATGGGGTTGGGAGTTGAACTTGTAGCACCACTAGCCCCAGAAAGGTCCTGGTCCTCCTCAGTCCTGGCTGCTTTTCTTAGGCGTGACTGGGGGGCTGTGACTTGGTGCCAGGAGCGCAGCTGAGGCAAGGCTTGGTGCGGGATGGGAGCGTGGAGCTCCCTGCCCTGAACAGCCTGAGTCCCAAGGTGCTGGGACTGTTGCATATGTGCTCCTGCCCTGTCTATCAGCCAGCCCATCATCAGGGCACCAGCCCCTCTGGGTGGGTCCTTTGCATGTCTGGAAAACACCTCCACATGGCTGGGGCTAGTATAACTAATAAACTGCATTGAGTCTTCACTGGAGGAAAAGCAAAGCACCCCCCTCCTTCCCCACGATGCTCCTCCCCTAAACAACTTAACCTCCCCCCCTCCTCCCAATTTCTGATCTATACTGGAGCAGTCATGCATTGATCAGCGTCTTACCGGGCGATTATGCTACCCGGACGGTCCGCTGTGAATTTGCAGGGAGCCGAGACAGCTGAGCCCGGGAGCCAGCCCTGAGCGGCGGAGAACAAGAGCATGTCTCATCCCGGCGAGCAGCTGCTGCCGGCGTGAAGCAAGGATGAGGCCACTGGAGGAGGCAGCTGCCCCGGCACCCTCCGAGAGCCCCTGCTCCTGCAGAGCCATGTCCCGACCCCGGCGGCTTGTGCTGCACTCCAGGCAGCTTTGAAGTTAGAGGCGGCAGTTGTGTTTAGAAAGGCAAGAGATGAACTGAAGATTAAACATGTATGGGAATTATCCTCACTTCATTAAGTTTCCTGCGGGCTTTGGCAGTAAGTATTTTACTTGCGTTTGCAATCTGTGCCTTCTGGGTTAGGTGGAGGAACTGATTCCACGGTAGGAGTACGGGGGGTGGTGGTAAAGGGAAATTAAAAACATGTTTAACCTAGCTCGTATGGGGCTGTAACCTACGGTGCCTGTGTGCTTATGATTGAAGCTGTTCTGTGATTATCTGGGCTGTGAACTTCAGCACAGCCAAACCAAGCTGCCTGAAATTATGCAGGTGAGTCAAACCATGACTCTTTGCTCTGGAGTTTAGCATATGGCGTCTGAAGAGATGCATATATGTGTTTGCGTGTGATGCGCTGAATCTATTAATTTAAAGAATAGGGTCAAACCAAGTCAATATCTTTCCAATTGCATTTTTATTAAGTTGGAGGAAAAAATATACTTTTAAAACGTAAAACAGCCCCCAAGAAAAACTAAAGAGGGCTCTTCCCTCGGCCGGTGGCTGTCTTCTGCCCTTGTGACACAGATACCACCATAATCGTGTGAAGCTGTGTCAGATTAGCCAAATGAGGCTGCACAGTGAGGCAGTGGTCTGCGAAGGGCTGCGTCTGCGTGGCTGCGAGCTGCAATACCCCCTGCATGCCAGCCGTGAGCAAGCCGTGGCTGCAGAAACCAGAACTTGCTCTTGGGAAATGGGCTTTGCAATTACTGGGGCTTGCACGTCGTTTTTAGCTGAAGTTATTCCTCTTGTCCTAACGTGGGGGATGCAGAAAGGGAATGGGTTGAGGATCTGTAGGGTGGTCCCCAGCTGAGGCAGGGCGCGTGCAGGTTGGAGTGCTCGGCTGCCAGGGGCTGGGAGCACCCGCGTATTGGCTGCTGACAAAATATTGATGCTGCTCCAGGGAAGTTAAAGTGCATCGTTGTTTATGGATGTACAAAGTCTGTATCCCTGGAAAACTCCTCAAGTTGCTCCCAGCCCTTCAGGGTGGGTAAATGCCTCTAGGACTCGCTCTGGAGGCCCCCAGGCTGTATACATCAACCTGTTATTTTTCTGCTAGAGAAAAGGTTCGTGCAGGCGCTGGATTGCACATGGGATGTTTCTTCTATGTGTGTATTTTTGTCTCCTCCCTCTGGCACCAGATGCTCACCTCTGGTAATTCTCCAACTCCAGAAAAGTCATTGGTATTGCATCAAGTCATCCCCAAGTTTCACAAGCGTTTGACTTTCCAAAATACCTTTTTAGGCAGTTTCTGAAAAGAGACGACTCGTTGGAAGAATCTATTGCTCACTGGTGTTTTTAAGGAATAAGCAAAGGCAAGCCAAACTTTGTTCTGTTGCTGCAAGAAGAGTGAAACAATGGAAGTGTTATTTGTGTTTCATTTGAGTATTACAAATTTACAAGGAAGCAAAAGAAAAGTGACATTCAAACTGATCTTCATAGGAACCAGGCACAGCTCTCTGTAGAAACAGGGGTCCCAGCACTCTGCAGAGCTTTTGGGGGATTTCTAGGAGAGAAAATTGGTAGTAGAAGCAGAGTTATTTCTGCTCTGCCAATAAAGGTGAAGGGACGGTTCTCCAGCCCACCAACAGTTCTGTATATTGGGATTCCAACTTTCACTTAGAAGTATATTTAACTGGTGTTTTAACCTGCTTCTGATTTGCTTTAGAAAATCAGAGGTGTTCTCTGCAGGTGAACTGCTGGCACAGGTGCAAAAGCATTGGCTATATTTTGTTTGGGCTGCTTTAAAATAGCTGCTCTGGCCTGTCCTCTGCTCCCTGGACCCTACAGACCTGTGAGTTACCACTCACATCTACACTCCCCTCAAAGCTGGAGGGCTTCCATGCCCCTGAGGCAGCTTGGTGGGGCTGTGGGTGGTGTGGGGGCTGCCTTTCCTGGGGTTGTTGGGTCTGCAGAGGGATTTCTGGCTGGTTGAGAAGGCAACTGCTGCTCTGGCTAGACAGCTTTAGGGCCCATGGGCTGTGTGGGAGAACAGGCTTCAAGAGGGAAGAAGCAGGATAGGTCATGGTCACCATTGGTGGAGGGTGTGTGTGGCAGCTTCCCACAGCCATGGGGTCCTCACCACAAAGCCTATGCAGGCAATCTGCATCACCATCAGGCCTACAATATGTTCATGGTCTTTGCTACTCCTTCCTCCTCTAAAATAGCTATGTAACTGGTCCTGCTCCTGCCTGTGCTGGTACCATGAAGGGGGACGTCAGGACTGCGGAAAAGGGCAGTGTCCACACTAGGCTGTCAGCTTGTTGCATTCACTGTTCTTGCACTGCATTGCTGGAGGGCAGAGTTAAGGTGATGTGGCTGCTGCTGTTTGGCATATCAAGATCTTATTGTATTCAGATTTCCTTTAGCTCTGAAATTCCAGGCTTCATTTTGAGGAGAACAGCAAAAAAAAAGCGCAACTATATTTGCTTTCTTTTTTTGCATTCAAGCAACTGTTACATATGCTTTAACTTAATTTTATCTGCATTCAAGTTAGAAATAAGGTATGTGTTTTTGGTATAAGTGTCACTTTGATCTTAAATGTCAGAATGACACCATCGAATTTGTCTGAGAACGTACATATGCAAATTGATAATAAGCACATGATTTGTGATGAGGAAAGGACAGTCAGGCTCTGAAGTGTTGCAGATGAGAGAGTAGCAGGGAAGGTGTTCAGATGAGTCACTCGTAGACATCTAAATCAGGAGATGTGCACTAAGGCAGATGGATTTGCCTTCACAGCCTGGGTTGCAGGAGCAGGGAAAGAGCTTCAAAATGTGGTTTTATCTTCCAGAAGGATGCATTTCATCCAGAGCCCAGCTCCCAGGGCAAGGAAAGATGCTGTGTTGGCTGTCCTTTCTCTCTGAGCACTCTCTGGCACCGTTGGTTGGGGACAAGAGCTAACTTGGCTCCTCCACAAAGTCTCTTTTATTAGTACTCATGTAACTTGGCCGGTGGCCACACCACCTCCGGCTGCAAGCTTGTCAGCTCTCCCAAGCAAAGCGGGGTTAGGCTGGGTCGTTTGGGGGATAGGAAGAGGAAAACCCAGGTTGTGCCTGGCTGGCTGGCACCTTTTTCACCTGTGATGGTCCCGGGTTTTGTGACCTACAGAATGCTTGTTCCCTGGGTCCCATGTCTTGCCGTGTCTGTACCTGTACATGCATATCGGAAGATGGAAGAGAGCTCTTTGACCTAGCCAAGGTGTGGGAAAATCCAGTGACTAGGCAGCTCTTGCAGCTAGGGAAATGCAGAATTTTTTCAAAAATTATGTATTTTTTAAAGCAGGAGACAGTTGCCTTCAATTACGTGGGGCAGCCATGGACCCTGCAGCCAGTGGGATCCATTCTGATGGGGGCCTGTAGCCTCTCCAGGAGTTCAAAGACCACTGTAGGAATTTGTGCACGTTTCTTCCTGGTGGATGCTGGAGATCTCGCTGTCCAGGTGGGAAATCTGCTCAGATAATCATGAAAAACCCTTCAGGCCTCAAATTCAACAGATTTATTCCTTTAGAGATGAGAAAGTTGATTCAACTCTTGTGTGTTACTGTAGTCACCAGAGGGATGTGATACCTTGTTAGGGTGAGTTAATTTAGCTTGCAGTCCTTATTTTAATTACCTGGCAAGCAGTTGCTAAAGGAGTTTTTGGTTGGTAAGATCACCACATCCACAGTTACCCTGTAATGCATGGTTCTTGTCAAAGTCATGGCAAAGCCCGCGTAGCTTCTGTGGACTCTGCTCCTTCCTTCCCTCCTCCTTAAGCCTGGCTTTCTGAAGAGGAGAGTATGTTGTTATACTGCAGGTGTGTCTTGTCCAAAGGTCCTTGTACATATTAAGCTATTGACCCACTGTCCATTTTCAGTTGAATTGGACCAGGATCTCAAAAGTAGCATCTGATGTTGAGCCTGCACCAGGGCAGGTGAAAGTCTCTTGTGCTTCCAGCACGCAGCCTCTTGTGGGCCGGGTTTTGGGTGGCCCCTGTTTGCAAGGGTGGCACAGGAGCATTACCTGGGAAGAAGCGACTCTTTCCACCACCCGGAGAGCTGAGGGGGAAGGTTTTCCTGCCCTGTTGCGGAAGCCCCTGCTCACATATGTGTCAGCACGGCTCCAAAATTTTTTGCTCTTGCGTGATGTTAGCTGTCAGGGGAAGGCTGCATTATTTATTGACTCGGAGTTGAGCAGGAAGGTGGAAACACAAAGGTTACTGGTCCTTAAAAGCAAGGCAAAACCAGTAACCTTTCTGTAGGATATTAGCCTGGCAATCTGTACTGCCTGTGGAAATCTGCTTGGACAGTTAAAAATATCACCAGAAAGGGAATAGTTTTTCATTTTAGCTCCCATGCATTAAATAAAAACTAATTCTGCAGTCATCGCAGCAAAACTATTTGTTTCTAGTTAACATGGGCTCCCTGCTACATAATCGCATCCAGTTTCAGGAGTGTTTCTCACAGGTATTTCCCCTTGAAGGTCATTCCCAAGGACGAGCTGCCTGCCAAGCTGTACCTCCCACGCACACCCGTGCTCCTCTGCTGGAATCAGCCCTTCTCTGCATGTCTCTTCCCACTTCTCGGTGCTCTCTGATCTGCAGAGGGTGAAGTATCTGCAAAGTTTTGCTAGTCGTGTATCAGGCAGGGCAACTTGCACCTTTAATTGTTCATGCCAATTAAATGAAACTTTTCTGTGTATATCTGAGGCCTCAGAAGCACAAGTGTGTTTGTCGTTATTTGAAGAGTTCCAGCTTTTGATTCTCTCTGACACTAAAAACAAAACTGTGAAGGTTGTCATCATCTCAAGGCTTGCCAGGCATCTGCAGGTCTCTGGAAGTGGGATTGCTTTAGGCCTTAGTTGCAGAAAGACCCTGGTGTTTAACACTGGTACCTTCCCTTGCAAGGCTTTGCTAGGTGTTAGGGCTGAAGGGGCATTAACCAAAACGACCTTGCAACCCATGTGGGTTAAATAGTGTATGTAGGGACTGGATGTTACTGGTCTCTGTGCATTCTCGTTCCACTTCCCACTCAAATGTAATTGGTGAGACTGGTGTTTCTGGGACTGCTGTTATTTGGGTGAGAACCAAGACAGCTTCGTTGGCTGCAGCCTGGATGCTTCTCCTCCTACTGCCTTTGCCAAGTCATTTGGGGTCACTTGCCCGCTCTTGCGGGTGGTCTTTGCATCTGCGTCTGCCCCAGCTTTACATGTGAAGTGGTCACAGCGCAGGGGTGTCCAAGCTGGTTTTATTGAGCTAGTATTGGTCCTGGACCAGCTTAGCTGCATTAGCCCAGGCTGTTTAGCATTGCTGTGGTGGACCTGGGTTTTTGTGCTTTGCAGGCACATTGTTGGACAATTACACATCTGCTGTGATGTGGGCAGTGTTCTTCTGTTCCTGATTTGAGGCTATTCATGCAAGTTTCCCATCCCTGGACTAGGATTTTGCTAGGGTAGAGATGAAACACCGGTGAAAGTGAAATATCAAAGCTTTGCGTCCTTGCTCAGCTTCAGTGGCTGATGGGTAAACATAACGCTGTTGCTTATGTCCTCAAGGGCACTGTTGTCAAAATGCAGAGAACGGAGTGCTTTTTAGGGTGGTCTTCACTATTTTTTCTCATGTCAGCAGAGTTGTCTAGTCTGACCTTAGATATGATCCTTATTCTGAATGCTAAAGCAACAGGACCGACGTTGCTTCTGTGTGCACGCTTCCAACCCATGGCTGCTCTCTGCAGTAAGTGATGTGATACATTTGTAGAGGCAGTTTGAAACAGCAAAGCACCCAGAAGCAAGTTTCTTCTTTTTAAACTTTGCTTCCTTCAAAAAGAAATCTGGAGTATATGCATTTCAGTACAAGAGAGCTTGTGGAAGGTTGATTGAGGCACAGGGTTCTCTGGACACTGCATGTTTGCAGTGGAGACATCAGAGAATCCATGCGAGGCAGTTCCCTCCTGTCCTCTCTTCCTCTTCTCTTCCAGGAGAGAAATATAAACGGTATCAGGCTTCCCTGAACCTCTCATTGGGAAACTACCTGTCCAAGCATTCCTGTAGAGGAGGGAGACAGGAGAGAGACCTAAACAGCCCCATTTGTGGATCAGAAGTAAGCTCATCTTGAATCTGGAGCAGGTGGTTAAAAGCATTAGTGAGCCCTGATGCTGGATGCGGGGGCTCAGCCAGTTTTTTCCAGCAGATGTGGAGGCCCTGGCCGGTCTAGGAGCCACACTTGGTGCTCAAAGGCAGGGGCTGTGCAAGCCGTAGAGCCCTCGCCTGCCGACACAGTGCTGCCCTCCGCTCCGCAGGGCCCCGCGCAGCTGGCTGAAACCCCGGCACTGCTTGTCACCTTGCATTACCTGACGGACAGACTCCGGGCTCACTTTGGCCTGTGTAAATGTCACCTGTGCCAAATGCCGCTAGAGAGGCTGTGGCTGGCATGCAGGACTGAGTCCTGTCTGCCCAGTCGTCCACCGCTCGGTCCCAGAGCTGCTTCCCTGCTGCGGAGCAGTTCCTCGCTGGTCCCGCTCAACTGGCGTGTTGACATTTCTGTTTGTCCCCCAAATGAGAGGGGGAAATACCTTGAGGAAAACCAAGCCATCCCTGCAAGCCCACGACCTTACTGGTTTCTTGCTGTTGGGAGGTGAGGGACACAGACCATCAGTATTTTCCTGCAGATCATTTAGTTTAATAATTTGATTAATTCAATATATTGAATTTGAATTAAATAATTCAAATTGAAAAATCATGAATCAGACTTGCAGTCTGCTGTTTTCATTGCTCAAGCCACCCTGGCTCCTTTGGACTGAAACAACTTTGAGGGTACTTAGCTTAGCAATAAGTAACCCCAGTGTTGAGGATGCTTTGGCATGGCTTTTACTGCACGCCTTTTGCCAGTCATGCAAATTGTTCCTCGTACAAGCTGAAAACCTGGTAGCAGTCACATATTATATCCCTCTCAGAGCAGTCCAGCCTGAAAATGAGAAGCTCAGTATGGAGGGGCTGGAAGTCAGAGTTCGGACAGCCTTGCAGGAGTGCTTTGCTTTGACTGGGTTTTTTGGGGGAGTTTTTTGCTTGGTCTGTTTGTTTCTCCTTTTCTAAATGGGGTTTGTATTACAGTTTATAACAGATGGATGAAATCATTCATTGGTAAATGGAAAGTTAACACTGATGGGTTTGTCACAGCCTTGGCAGGACAGTGTGGCCAGACACTGTGGAAACAAACCTGTTAACTCTGACTTGTGTCATCAGGCTCTGGCAGTAGGTATTTTCATTTATCCATCCATCCCTACCAGCAAACACTCCTTCATGCATTCGTGCTTCCTCTTTGGTGTCTCGTTGCTGGGGTAAGAGAGGTAGGTACAAGCCCTCCAGGCTTCCTGGCTTCAACCTTTGATCCTATCCTGGGGGCCAGGAGATTCCCCTGGCCTTAGCCCTTGAACAGTCGCCTCTTGGCATGGACACGAGCACACTGTGGGGCTTGTCCTGGCATGCAGTCCCCTCTGAAAGCCTTGCTTGCAGTGGGTTCTTATGAAACTTGGTGCTTTTCTAATGGAGAAACTTCAATATGACAGCATTTCTGTAAGGTCTGGTGTAAATGCAAACAGTTAAATAACTCTCTGAGGAGTCTTTTCTTACTAGTTTAAATCTTCTGCATGATACTTTCAAAACGTGCCCTTTTCTGTGTTAATGGAAGAGGATGAAGAATCGTTCTTTTCCTTAGCTGTCCTGGTGTGATAGATTTCTGCCCAGTCTCTTCTTCAGTGGCTTATTTTCTGAGCTGAAGAATCCTCAAAGGCAATGATGTTTCTCTAATTGTTTAAAGAGGCATAAACCAAATTTCTTTATAAGTCTGCGCTAGAGATGCTGGGGAGGGCTGCATGCTGTGGTACCAGACTACTTGCAGGTGATGAAAAATGCATTTGCTTGTCTCTGAAGCCAATAATGGTACAAGTCAGGATGGTCCTTTTAAGTCCCAGGAAACAACGGAGGTGCCTCTGTGAGATGAGCACTTAGGTCAGACGAGGGCCAGGCAAACAGCATATCTTCTGCCCCCTGCTAAAGGCTGTCCTGGCGGCTCTCTCTGGGGTGAAAGGCTTTTGCGCTTGGAAGCCATTACAAGGTAGGGATTTTGCTGTCTACTAACAGAAAATGGGCTGTGTGTCTGTGATGGTGGCAGGGGGACGTAGGGTGACTGTCTCTAGCAGCAGGCAGAAGCCCTGGCTCTGCCTTCAGACCGCCTTGCTGCCTCCAAGGCTTCTGCTGTTGTCATTGAGCTGGCTGCCTCTTGCTGCACATCGCTTCCCACTGGGAGAATTGATCCAAAAAGCCAAAGCAAGAATTGACAAAGACCTTTTCTCCCCCTCCCTCTGCAGAATTAAGTCTGAAGTGGGTTGATAACGGCGGATCGAGTCCTCCTTGACTCTGACAAATGTCTTTAATGTTATTCAGCAAGCTGACCTTTTCCTGTCTTTATTGTGCATCTTCCCTTTGAATCAGATTTGATTGTTACTTCAGGTAAAATAACAAACACTGTCAGGTAAATAACTTTGCAATAATGTTAAAAGGAAGAAAGAAAGAAACAAACAAAACACCAAAGTGCTGCAATGGGAACAAGCATCCTCTGTGCCAGCCATGGAAAACCAACCATGTGACCTTCCCACAGAACATCTTTCCTTTGCTACTCCAGGGAATGTTCTCCTGTGTTGAAAAACCAGCAGAGAAACGATGGTTCATTGAAATGTTAATGACAGTTAATGCTAACTGGGGTTGGTAAACTCTAGGGGAGGGAGGAAAGGTCATATAAATCCTTAAAATACAGCTAGATACATGACCCATTGGGACTAGTGGGCATTTGATGCCCAGATACCCTCTGAATAATTGAGATTGGTCTTATAGGAGACAGCGTTTAGGCCTTGGGTGAGGTGTTCAGCCTCAGAAACTGCCCTGAAGTGGCCGTGTTTGAGGTTATATGGCTTTTCTCTGCCACCTCTTCCCCGGTGGTGTTCTGCAGCAGATTGGATCTTGTGGGGCTGCTGTAAGGCTCAGTTTGGCAATGTACACTGGAGCTATTCGCCGTGGGGGGAGGAAGCCCTCTTTCCTTGTGGCTGTGAGGCTGTGCCCAGGCATGTCTGTGTGGCCACAATCTCTGTTCTGTCTCGTACTAAGTGAGGAAAAGTGATGGACGAAATATTTTGTGGGTGCCTTGTCCCATAATCTGTGTTGCTAGCATGTCATGGGCAGTTTCTGTCCTGCATTGCTCCAGCCCTTCCTGAAGATGCTGGCATCAAGTTCTGAGAGCTGGAGGAGCATGTGAAATAGCACGGTGGAGAGATAAGTGGGTGGGAAGGGAAAGAGCTGAGCCAGGGGAAGAGGAGCCTGCTGAGCCATCACAGGGAGCAAATGTGCTTCATGAGATACGGGCAGCATTTAGGGTTTCCAGCCTGGTCGGTGGGGATTTCATGGTTTCAGATGCGAGCTGTCTCTAGAGCCGGCTTGGACAAAAGAAATGGGGCCTCAGGGAATAGTTTAGAGAAAACCAGCAGCAGGCAGGTAGGGGTGCCTTCTTCCAAGTCAGCTGAGGCACTGCAGCAGTGAAAGAAGACTTGACTATGAACTGTTATCTTCATAATATGTTTTGTTGCTGTATGTAACTATTTCCCATAGTGTAATCAACATTTTGCTCGTTCCCTTTTTAACATAAGGCATGTTTGCTGGTTGGCGTTGAGCCTTGGCCAGCATCTAAGCTGACACGACCAAGGCTGGGCAGCTGACTGCTGTACAGCTGGCCTCGCTCATAGTGTATTTAATCGTTCTGTTTCTCCCTGTAGATTCCCCTGTCCACGCCAGCTCCACATCTGTGAGCCTGTCGTCAAGCCTTTCCACAGGAAATTCAGTGGACGGACACCACAACTACCTCGAGGCCCCTGCAAACGCCTCCCGGGCACTGCCGTCCCCCATGAACGCCATTGGGTCTCCGGTGAACGCGCTGGGCTCGCCGTACAGAGTCATCGCGTCCTCCATCGGCTCGCACCCTGTCTCTCTGTCCTCAGCCCCAGGCATGAATTTTGTGACACACGCCAGTCCGCAGGTAGGGAGACGTGCACACTTGTTTCGCTACACTCTGTGGTGTTCAGACTGGGCAAAGCCCCAAAATTTGAGGCAGTGGGTTGCATGGTGGGGAGTCTGGTGTGTTTTGGCCACTTAAGGAGATCAGCTGTAAAGAACAATTTCCAGCCTGTGAGTCTCTCCACATAAATGTCCCTGGCTGTATGTATTTCAAAATACCCTGCACGATAAGGGGAGAGAGCTAATTTCCAGGTCTGTCTTCACCACGGGTACAGTCCAGTTCCCCTCCACTGCATCTATTGTAGTGTGTGTAATTACTGTACATGGAAATAATCAGGATAGCCAAGGGGTGAAGCATGTGAAGCATTCCCCTTCTTCCTGCAAAAGGATATCTGCTTTGTTTCATTATTTGGAAAGGAGACAGACTTTCTAGAGAGAGAGACAGATGTTAATGCTAAATGCTAGCCATGTACTGTGTTGCATATAGACTTTGCCTGAAGACAAATTAAGCACTACTTTCCTTACTGCCTGAGCTCACTCAGGTGCTGAGGTTTCCCCTCCAGACAGGGGTGAGACCCAGGTGTTAGGATTGATGCCTCCCCAGAGCCATGGATGAGCTGGGAGCCTCCCAAGGTGGCTCTGTGGAGCAGGGGTGGGGACACGCTGCCCTAAAAACCTGGCACCCCCTCCAGCATGGCTGGGACCAAGGTGGCAGCGTGGAATTTTGATAGTATGCTGAAATGTTCTGGGAATCCAGATCTAAGCAGGAATTCTACCTTTTATTAACAAGGCTTCGCATTTTATTTGTGGGACCCGAAGGTAAGGAAGGCTGAAGAGCCTCATGGCTTTCACTGAGGACCCAGCGAGGGGATGGTCCCTGAGCCCTCTCTGCCCCATACCCTGCTGCCACTCCACCATCTGTCTGAAGCTCTTCCTAGCGCCTGCCCACTAAGGCTGGGAGAGGATGGTATGGGGAGGCCCCTGAAGAGCTCTGAGAGAGAAGAAGGGTGACTTGACAGGTTTGCCTTACCTTTCACCAGCACCCTCAACTCCAGCGTGGGTCTTGGCTGTCTGCAGTGGGCATCCTTCCTCCCCTCGTACCACCCAACTGTTCCCCATCAACCTCACGATATTTGTACCCATGGCATCCAGGGCAGGTACTTTGTGGTGGTGGAGCTGGTGGCAGCATTTGCTGGATGGAAGCCTCCCCTTTGGGGTTCGGGATGCTCTGGGAAGTGGTTTTCCCAATTTGGGCACTGCGCCAAGTTCCCAGCTCTGAGGAGTGGGTTTCATTTCTGTTGCCTTTAATGCAAGGAGACAGCTGGGCCTTGGGGATTTGGCAGGAAGGCAGTTAATGGGTTTGGGTTCAAGCAGTTGTCCCAGATATCGTACATGATTGCACTTAACCTGCAGGAGTCAAGCTCTGAGGACACTGATGGCTAAAACTGCCCCATTTCCCTCCCCCTCCACTCCATGAACCCTCTCTCCCTATTACTGTCTCAAAGTGCAGCCGGAGAGAAAGAAAAGATGGTACCTGAGTTTTAAACCATAAAAAGTTCCTTCTGGCTCAGCATCTTGCCAAGAAGAAGTTTTCAGGGTAAAAAAGGTAGCCACCTTGTTTTAAAAAAAGGGCTCTTGTGGGAGGAAGGGGTTGGTTTCTCCTTTCCTTGGGCCAAGTTCAGATTTTGAAGCATTAGGAATTAGGATTTACAGCTGCCACTGCCTGGTCTGGGTCTCTGCTGGGGAGAGCAAATCTCTGTTCTTCTGGGCAGTTTTTGCCTATGCACTTTTATTTTCTAGTAGGGCAAAATCCCTGTCTCCTAGAGTGGTAATTTTTGCTGGAAAATTTGTATTTTCAATGTCACAAGACCTTTGAAGCTTTGAAAATGAAGGGACAGTGGGGAGGGAAGATGAAAACAGGCTGCCCCTTTTTCTTTTTCTAATGACAGGTCCAGAAATCCCAATGGGATGAACCCTACTTGTTCTCTGCTGAAATCCCTTGTGGAAATTATTATACTTTTTCATGGGAAATGAACCATTTCTTGGAGCAAATGGAGAACTTGCAACAGCATGCATGAAATCTAGTGGTTTAAATGTTATGGAGACTCTAACAAAGGCTGTAGCTGGATTTTCATCGAAAAATCTTGTTTTCTGTCCCTTCTTCTGCCCTCTTGCTGCGAAGAACTTTAGCCAAAAAATTGGGGTGACTTAAAAGCAAGGTTAATGATAAAGAAACCATACCCATCCCTCAAAGCATGGCAATGGGAAAGGTGACGTGATAGTGGTTTTACAGAGGCATTGCTCTGCCCAGACTGCTTTTGACAAAACGTGCTCCATGGCCCTTAATCCTCACTGCCCTGCCGACAACAGCTCGAAAGCAAATAGCAATAAAACAAAGCCCTGGGCAACATCAGGCTTTGGTCTCTAATCGATGTCGGTTTGTAACCTTTAACGTGCCGCAGCCATGAGCAGCTCCCAGGGATCTCAGCTGGGGACTCTGGGCCATTTGCCTGTGTCTCGCTGCATCTGATTTTTAGATGCTCAGCCTGCTCCCTGTTTTGTTTAATCTGGCAACCCCACATCTGCTCCATTCTCCAGCCTGTGACAGTGTTTGGGAGCTGAAGTCCCGGGGAGTGACCATGTTTTCAAGTGTTTATGCAGATTTGCATATCACGAGGCAGGGAAGCTAATGCACTTAAAGCTTTTTTTTCTTATTTATTACTTTTTTAAAAAACGTCATTACAGCTTCCCTAGCCATGCAGCAATGCAGGTTTAATTGCAACAAATCACCTGGCTGCAAAGGTCTTTCTTACTAAGCTGTTAGTGGCTGAGGCAGCAAGCAGCCAGTGATCGGCATGGTCTAATGAAGCGGGCAGGATCCCACCAGCCTTGTCGCTTGGAGGCTGTAACTGAGCAGCTGAGGGTTGCTGCCTGCCCTTTTCCAGTTCTGCTTAGTCCTGGCTTTGGTTAAAGCATCAGGACAGGGTGAGAGGCAATATCTGCTACCAAGCATCTGCTTAAACCGCTCCAGCTGGATTCACCAGAGGATGTCTGTCTGCCCATGGCAGCCCCGTGGAGTTGCTGGAGATAAGCTTGTGGGACGAGCCCAGCAGGAGCAGCAAGGGAGAGGTCAGCTCAGTTTGGGGATGGTTTCATTGAGGTATGAATCTCAACCCTTTAACCTGTCTTGTGGCTTCTGCAGCTCAATGTCCTGAACAATGTCAGCAGCTCAGAGGATGTCAAGCCCTTGCCAGGTCTCCCAGGGATTGGGAACATGAATTATCCATCTACAAGCCCAGGATCCTTAGCCAAACACATCTGTGCCATCTGTGGGGACAGGTCCTCAGGTAGGAAGTTTTCTTTCTTGGGGAAGGCTTTGTGCAATGAAAGCTCCCCTGATGCTGTGAGGCAAGGCTCGTGCAGGAGTGAACGCTGGAGGCTTGCTGGAGCCATGCGGGCGTCGCAGGGTTTGTAGCTGGGTCTGGCTTACCCAAGGGCAGGCTGTATGTTTTGCAGGTGAGTTGCACTGTGTCCAAAAGACAGCAAACCTAAAAGCTGTGCTCTTCTCCCTCACGTGTGTAATCTCATTTTAGGTTTTGTCCCTGTTTATCAAAGGTAAATAGACCAAAATCACTGTGTTCTCATTTACCTGTGCTCTGTGTTAGCTGGGCTTTGGCTGTGCCTGTGTTTTCTCTCCTACCCCAAAGACTGCAGCCTGGCTGGTGCCTTGCATACCCCCTTCATATCAGTGTACCCCATTTGCTATGTATGGCTTTTCTACACTTGAACTGCAGCTAAGATGTGGCTTCACATCCTTCCCCTGGGATGTGGTCCCTCCTTATCACAGGAAAGCAGTGGTCCTATGGTTTGACTGCTGCTGGTCGCTGTTCAAGCAAAGAGCCGCTAAAGCCAAGTCAGGCTGGCTAAGATGATACCCTGCAGCCAGTTTTTTCACCTTTGGGGTTGGTTCAAGCTCCTTCATGCTGGAGGGGAGGGCAGATACCTGCCTGCCCATTGATGGCCTCCCCTGGCCTCCCCAGGGAAGCACTATGGGGTGTACAGCTGTGAGGGCTGCAAAGGCTTCTTCAAGAGGACAATCCGGAAGGACCTGATCTACACCTGCCGTGACAACAAGGACTGCCTCATAGACAAGCGCCAACGCAACCGCTGCCAGTACTGCCGCTATCAGAAGTGCCTCGCCATGGGGATGAAGAGGGAAGGTACGTGTGGGCTGGTGGACAGAATGGGCTTAGAAATTTTCCTTGCATTCATTAGGGTAATTCTGGCTCTTGGTGGCCCTCCAAGGCTGGAACATTCCAAAACCCCACACTGACAGATTCAGAGTGTTTTTGACCTCATTTCGGAAAGGAAATAAGAATCATAGAAACGTTTAGGTTGGGAAAGACCTTTAAGATCATCTAGTCCAACTGTTAACTGAGCACTGCCAAGTCCACCACTAAGCCATGTCCCAAACCACCACGTCTGTGTGTCTTTTAAACACCCCCAGGGATGGTGACTCAACCGCTTCCCTGGGCAGCCTGTCCCAGTGCTTGACCACCCTTTTGGTGAAGAAATTTTTCCTAATAAGAAAGAGGGACTAAAAAGAAAAGAGGGTGATGGGGAAGCTACTACACTATGTTTTTCCTCCCATCCCACCTAAACGCTCATACTGGTGACTATGGAATCTATTAACTGATTTTTGACACAAGCTTGCCCTTAGTTAGCGACCCTTAATGGCCTGGACCCCTTGGACCCCTGTAAACCTCTGCTGTGGACAGCACCTGGCAGTAACGAGTCCTGCAGCCTGCTTGTCTCCTGTGTGAAGAGCAACCTCCTCTTTCATTTTTAGTTTGCTTCAATTGTCACTACCTAATTCTCACACTGGAAGATTAGGGCGAATGATTTATTGCTATCTCCTATTTTATAGTTCTCTGGCATTTCCACTGTTAACCTTGCTATTTGAGATGAGCGCTGGTACAGCTTGCATTCTGTGGTGTCCTTGTGCTGCAGGAGAGAGCTGTATGGGAACAGTCCATGCACCCTCTTCCATACTCCACATGCACTCACTGCATCCCCCAAAGGACTGTGTTTCTGGCCCAAAGCACCGAAGCTGTTGATCCAGAGCAAGGATCTAACTTGAGGTGATTTGACTTAGAGGGATTTTGCACTGACTTGAAGGAAGCCTCCAAGAGCTGCTAAGGGTGACAAGTCTGTGGTGGGTCCTGCAGCCCTGCCTCTCTCCCACCCAAATCTGGAGAGTACAAACTCTCTGTAAAAGCCACCAAGTGAGTCTCTGCTGCAGGGAAAGCAAGCCCAAGGGCACGAGCGTTTGTCCACCTCTGCTCTCTGCAGCTAGTTGCTCCGTCCTCGGTGGAGCAAGGACTGCTGAGCTGGATAGTCTCCCAGATCACACTGACAGATGCGAGGTCAGGTAGTAACAACTAGGACAGCATTTAAGATGCTTTTTTCCAAGATAAAATAACTGTGCAGCCTCTGGGGTTGAATGTTAGCAGGCTGTGTAGCTGTCCCTTTTGGAGGCCGTGCTGTCCCCCTGAGGAGCATGAGGCTGCTCTGTGCAGGGCAGAGCCTGGGGAAGCAGTGTAACACTGGGCACCGGCTGAGCCTCATCCTGTTCCCTGTAGCATCATCAGGGCTGTGTTGCCTCAACTACTTAGGGCAGCGGGGGGCTGTGAAATGCCAAGCTTGAATCAAAAACCTAATCCCAGGCACAGTTCTCCCTTCCAGCTGGGTGCAAAGTGGTTCAGAGGACCAGGGCATCAACGCAACTTCCCTTTGCAGAGTGTGAAAATTTAAACCCCAGGATCTTGGTGGATCCTGCAGGGATTTGGCTGCAATAACCACAGGGGCTTTCCAGGAGCTGCAGAAACTGGAGACAGTCTGCAGCTTTAACAAGGAGTCTTGTATGAGTTTGGGGGCTGAGTGATGGGATTGGTCTTTCCTTGGCGTGTTCTTCCTCCCACTAAGCTTTTGATGACTTTAGAAACACTTCCCTGGCTTATTCCTGTCCGTCACCCTGAAAAGGACAAATGCTCCCCCCAGCTGGCTGGCACATATGTGCATCCCTTGTTGCCCTCCCTCGCCAGTGCCAGACTGGATGCCCCACTGAGCCCTCTTCTTGGGTGCTGCCAGTTCCCAGCAGCTGGGCAGTGCTGGGAAGCACATCCTCTCAGCTGGGAGAAATGCAGGGAAGCACTGAGCATTGCAAAGTGATCATGAGCCTTAGTGCTGAGGCACCTCCCGTGGTTTGGCCCTTCCTCTGAAAGCACACTAACGTAAGGGTGAGACAGGGCTGATGTAAGGGCTTGTTTCCTGACACTGCTACAAACAGAAGAGCTGTGAAGACAAACGGAGAAAAATAATCTCCTAACCCAAGTATCTGACCTAAAAGCTTGTCACACTCTTCTACCAGCAGCACTTACCTAACTGAGAAAATGGGGATCAAATTCTCCCCCAGGCTGGCTGTGAGCTTGCTGAGCTGGTCCCTTCCTTGAGGTCCCCTGGTGTTTATGCAGGTCCGCTCTCCTCTTAAAGGACTTTTTATCGCTTGGCCTTGGTGGCTTTCTCTCTCCTCTGGGTGCTGACTGCCTGGTGCTCAGCTAACGGGGTGGGATGCCATTAAGCTGTTGAATGGTGAAGCACCAACGTCTGTGTGGCAGGGGCCAGCTTCTCACCCACTGAACCTTTCATTTCAGGTGTATAGATGCCTACAGCTTGGTACAGGCTGTTCTCTGAGACCAGGCCAGCTGCCTACCTGTCCCTCACGGGTTACTGGGTGCTTTGGGTCCCTGCCTGTTGCAGTATGCTCACCCAGGGGAGAGATGGTAGCACAACTGTAGTTTTGGGGCATTTCTCCCCAGCAATGAGCTAAACAGATATGACACCTGCTGGTCACTTTTTTAAGAAAAAAAATTAAGCAGGATTTTCTTATTTCCCTTTAAGATTTCTCCAACAAAAATGTGCACCCAGAACTTCTATTGTACAAGCCTTGTGCTCATGTCCTACACTAACCTGTCCTACACTGACCTGTCCTCCACACACCCAGCGGCCCTGGGGGTTAATAGCTGAGATCTGGAGAGAGTTTCAGTGATTCTGTTCCTCCAGTCAGTAGATATTTTGGAAAACGTGCAGAGATGGGAGGAGAGAGTGAAGGCATCGGGGCATTTGGAGGTGCTAGGATCTGCTTTCTAGTGGGGAGGGTTGGGAAGAGAGGTGGTGGAGGGAGAGGTGACACCAGGGCTGAGCCAGGCTGGGTAAGCTTTTGCTCAGAAAAGAGGTAGAGAGTGTGTGTATCCAACTGGAGATGAGGGACTGTCTAGCTCTGCTGCTGGATGCTCTGACCACTGCGGGACTGTTCGAAGCACTCTGTGAGCACAGCAAACCACTGTCTGGGTGCTGGGTCTCTCCTGTCTCCTCCAGCATCTAGTGACAGTTGAGTCCAGGCTGCCACCTGGAGGTATCAACTCCTCTTTCCTTTATTCCAGAGCTTCGCACCTTGGAAATCCCAACCTTTTGTCAAATGTGGAGGCTGCTGGTCTAAAGCACCCCCAAAGTGGTGGACATAGATCTGAAACATCCATTTATTTGCTGTTCTGCCTCTCCTGAGTGGGTTTCTTGTCCCTGCTTCCAGAGGAAAGGGGCCCCACTGCGACCGAGTGTTGCTGTGCATGTAAAGAGTGACATTTCTGTCCCGCAGCTGTACAGGAGGAGAGGCAGAGGAGCAGGGAGCGGAGCGAGCATGAGGCTGAGTCCACAAGCAGTGGCAGCGAGGACATGCCCGTGGAGAGGATCCTGGAAGCTGAGCTGGCAGTTGAACCCAAGACGGAGGCGTACAGCGACATGAACACGGAGAGCTCGGTAAGGAGCACTAATATCACTTGCATCTAGAGATGAGAGCCTTAGAGGTGCGATTTGAAAAGGCAAACCTCGCATGAAGGGCTAGCATTTTGTAAGGGGTTTTTGCTTTGCACTGCCTAAAAATCACCACAATTTTCTTTTGAAGCTACTCTGAACAACAACTAGAAAACTACCTATACGTTATTTTCCTAGTATTTTTTTTCCAGTTCCCTTTGGTTTCAGTGAGTAGATAGGGCAGTAGCTGGATGCCAGAAGAGTCTGAGCCCTGTGCTGGCTTCTACAGTTGCACATACGTGGGCACTGCTTGTCTGTCCCAGTGACCAAGACTGGAATGGAGCTGAACACAGCAAGTTTGCTGCTGTGGTTTGGATAAAACTGCTGTTCATGCCTGTTCAGTTTGATGGGGTTTAGCTATGCCCTGGGGAGCAGGTCTACAGCCTACCATGCAGGAGTTGCTTTGCAAGGAACAGCAAGTAAACAGAAAAGTCTAGCAACCAGCTGATTTGGCTGGGTGTAGAGGGGGAGTAGTAGGAATAAATATCTTCTCTTCCTAACGGTACACAGCGGAGATTACTGGCAACTTGATTTTACTTGTGGGCTCTGAGTATCATCACCTTGATCTGATACTGTGTGCAGTGCAGACAGTGATTATACAAGGTTTTTGATTGCTAAATTTTCATCTTTTCCTCTGCTCTTTTTCTTTTTATATCTCTTTTAATTAGACTAATGACCCTGTCACCAACATATGCCATGCAGCTGACAAGCAGCTCTTCACACTTGTTGAGTGGGCCAAGCGAATCCCCCACTTCTCCGACCTGACGTTGGAAGACCAAGTCATTCTCCTCCGGGCAGGTAACATCCCCCACCTGTGGCCACTGGGGCTATTCCTGGTACCCCTGTCCCCTCTCTGAGCCGTGTGCCATGGCAGTCAGGCAGGATGGTGAATGCAAAATCCTGAGCTGATCCATCCCCACTGTCACAGGGTGAGCAACCCATCCTGAGCCATGATGAGCGGTTGGCAGCGGCTGTGGATGGGGCAGTGGAATCTTCTGTTTGTTCCTGTCTTAATGGAGATGTGTAGGAGGGCAGGAAGAGAGTGAATAAATGTGTCCAGTTAATGCAGTTCCTATGGCTGTAGAGCTTACTATGTGTGCAGCACATTAGTGTGTAACATGTAAAATGATGTAAAGGGGTTGCTAATGCAAGGAATATGGGTTTTTAGGAGGAAAACCCAGCATGTTCTCTTCCCCCACCCCACCCCCTTTTATTTTGTTCCCCATTTGAGTCTTTTTCTGCACCTTCCTTGCTACTGGTCAGGGTTTGCAATCCCTTGCAGTGTTGGCAAGGGTGCAGTTGATACCTGGGGTTCCATCTCTCCTGTGAGCTGAGTCTGAAGCCAGCAGGGAGAAACCAGCTCTCCCGCTTCATGCAGGACTGATACTCTGCTGAACTACCTCTTGTGTCCTGCACATCTCCTCTTGCAGGCTGGAATGAGCTGCTCATCGCCTCTTTTTCCCATCGCTCTGTGTCAGTGCAAGATGGCATCCTTCTGGCCACAGGCTTGCACGTGCACCGCAGCAGCGCTCACAGTGCTGGTGTGGGCTCCATCTTTGACAGGTATGTGGCCTGGTTTTGCCATGCCCTGGTAGAGGTGGCCAGGCTAGCTCTGTCTTTCCCCTCTAAACTGGAAACATGTCCTTAGTGAGAACTAGAGCAAATACATGGTGATTTGGGACAGAACTACCTTCAAATGAGGAGGGGATGCTTGACTGGCTTAAAAACTGAGAATGAGATGAAAGCACCTTGGAAAGGGGTTTGCTGCAGCAGCAGATCATTTGTTGGGTGTGCAGGGGGAGGAATGATTCTCTGCCTTCTCTCGAGAGTTTGCTGTAACTGGATCTCGAGCTAATACCAATCAGCAAGAGCTTTAGCAGGCAAAGCCTTAAACCCCAACTTTGCCATGTAATGACTGCACAGGTACTGTCCGTGCCATGCCTGCTCCCTGCCTGTCAGGACACTGCGTTCCCACTCTACCACAACTGGTGTGTGTAAAGGCAGTGCCTGTGTTTTGCATAGTGAAATATGGAGAAAACCTCATGCAGTCTTCCTCAACTGAATGCAAAATCTTTTAGTGCAAACAGAGCACCCAGGCCGTGTGCTGAGCGTAGTAAGAATGGGAGCAAATTTGATGCTCAGGTCCCTGGATGCTGCTGATAGACATAAAAAAGAGCAGAGTGTCATGGCTGTCCCTCAAAGCTGCCTCTTCCTGCAGAGATGAATTGGGGGTATTCCCAGTGCCTGTCTCGAATGTTTTTCAGCCCCCAGCCTTGCTGTCTGTACCTGTTTCTGATTGTCTGCCCACCCATGTCCCTCACATGCAGGGTTTTGACAGAGCTGGTGTCCAAAATGAAAGACATGCAGATGGATAAGTCAGAGCTGGGGTGCCTGCGAGCCATTGTCCTGTTTAACCCAGGTAAGTCTGAGATGCCAGACAGTCCCAGGTGACATGCATGTCCTCAGGGCCATGGCAGGTCACAGGCAGGAGTGCAGTGGCAGTAAGCATCAGGATTGCAGACTGATTCGTCCCACTCCCTGGGTGCATGATTAAAGAGAGCCAGAGTCCTTTCCCACCTGTGCACACAGTCATTCTGCTGGTAGTGGAAAGGTCGCTTCTGCAGTGATTTCTTCCCTACCTGTATGTTCTCCCTCAACCAGATGCTAAGGGTTTGTCTAGCCCCTCCGAAGTGGAATCGCTGAGGGAGAAGGTCTACGCCACGCTGGAAGCCTACACGAAGCAGAAGTACCCCGAGCAGCCAGGGCGGTGAGTGTCCCGAAGCGAGGCAGACAAGGTGGTGTAATAATAATAATAAACCCCTGACTTTAAAGAGGAGACTGAGGCTGGGGTGTCAGTGCTAGCTCTGCCTGAAGCACCCTCAAAGCCAAGGGCAGGCTACCAGCCAAAGGTGCCTGAGCAGCCCAGCTCCCGCAGGCTGGCCCGTCCTCTTGGTGCCCCAATCCTGGGCCAGAGCCTTTAGGGTGCTGGCGAGCTGCAATTTTCGTGCTTTTCAATCCAATCCCACCCTCTGCTGGCCGAGCTCTCGAAATGCCGGCAGCTGGATCCATCCCCATCGCTGCCAGCCAAGTGATGCGCCCACATCTTCTGCCATCGTTGGCTCTGGATGTGACCGCAGAGGGCTGCGAGCGGGGCGTGGGGAGGGGGAGGCAGCCTGCCTGCTGCGCCCCTTGCACCCCTCGGAACAGGGGGCAGTGGCTGGCAGGGGCACTGCTGAGGGGTTGTGCACCCTCTTGGGAGGCTGGGGACTTCTGAAGACTCTTTCAAGAAAGATTGAAATGGCACCATGGAGATGTAAGTCACTTGTAAAGTTCTAGTCTTGGAGAGAGAACCTGGATGTATCTCTTTAAAACTTAAAAAAAAAAAAAAAAAAGGCTAAATTTTGTTTTGAAAAAATACGTATTCCCTCTGCACATGCAGAGAGAAACACTTACTTTGAAAGCATAAGAGAATCCATACATAAATAAATAAAGATCTCCCCGAGGCATTTCTGGGGAGAATTTGGGTTTTGCCCTCCTGAGCCCCTGACACAGGCTCAGAAACACGGGAGAGGGTGGCCAGTGCCTCCTGCCTGTCTCTGACTCTGCTCTCTTCCAGGTTTGCCAAACTCCTTCTGCGCCTGCCAGCGCTGCGGTCCATCGGGCTGAAGTGCCTGGAGCACCTCTTCTTCTTCAAGCTGATTGGGGACACCCCTATCGACACATTCCTCATGGAGATGCTGGAGACACCCCTGCAGGTCACTTGAGGGTCTGGCCCTCTCTGGCCAGCCCCTGGTCCCCTTGTGCCCCCACACAGCCTCCCACCCCTCTGCTCTGAGTCTGTGAGAGCTCAAGAGATGTCCTTCACCCTCCGCTCCTCCTCCATGGGATTGTCGTGGTTTTGTACAGCTGTAAATCGCCCCCTCTAACCCTCCCTGGCTTGGCTGTTGGGGGTCACAGATCCCCTGACCAGCTAACCATTCCCCTGTACAGATAATTGCTTTAAATTATTTTTTCACTCTCAATAAAAGCCAACAAAAGAAATAAAATAATATAATGAGAGGCACTGATTGGAGCTGACAGAGCAGTGTCCTCTTTTGCTGTGGTTACAAGTCTGGTTTGGGATGGGGCTGAGGAACCCTCCTGAGACTCCTGGGCAGCCCAGATCAGGGCAGGAACATCACTTGGGATGTCACTGCTTGTGCTGGCGGGCAGTCCTCTGGCCAAGAGAGGACAGGTATTGCTGCTCTGTGCACCTGCTAAGAGAAGACCTGGAGAAACTTGCTGCTTTGAAACAGGAGAATTCATTCCGCTATCTTAAAAAGAAACTCATGGACTCTTTGAATTCATTGAATTTTTAAAGTGATTTTAAAAGTGACTTTTTTCATGTGCTTTTCCTTTTCTAAGCTAGTCCAGCCACTGAGGGAAGAACTGAAGTGCTTCATTTTGGTCCAGGTAGAGTATTTTGGGGTCACCCAAACCTGGCGTGCTGATGGATAATTTTAATTTTTCTGCAATGTCATGGATCCTGTTCTCAGGCTTTTTGTCTTTTCTCCATATTTTTGCGCTGGAAACAGGTTCTTCAGCCCCAAATTTATAATCTCATACCTCCACAAGTGAAACCTGCAGAGAGAGAAAGCACAAGACGCTCTAACAAACCTGCCTCAAAGGTCTGCCTGGTGTTTCCCCTGCTCAAATGGCACTGCTGGAGCTTCCCATCACAACCCAGCTAACCAGAGTCAAACGAGTTAAAGACGTTAATTTGTTCAATATGTGGAGCTTATCCTGGTGGGAAAATGTCCTCCCAGGAACCCAGCGAAATTGTCTGTATTATTATTCATAAAACAGGTGTAGTGTTAAGTGATCTGCCCCTTCTGACCCTCTCAGCAGACAGTGCGGTGAGATGCAGCCGTGCTTCGTCTGTCCGCATGACAGATTGCAATGCTGCTGCTCAGTGACTCCGGGAAGTTCGAGGGGAAAGGAGTAGCGACAACAGGAAAGAAAGAAGGATAAAAATGAAACATTTTGTTAAACTCCCACACAGGGACATGATTCTCCAATATTTCATTGTGAGAAGGAAAAAGAGACTCAAAAGAGCAGACGAGAAAAGAAACCCCCAAAATTATGAAAATTCTAACTTGTTTGTTTGTTTCTGGTGACACTGGAGAGAAAAAAAATATCAGGGAGCATTTAAAAAGATGTGAAAAACAGTGACCAAGGGGATATTTTTAGTAGAAAAGGTAATTTTCCATTAAAAGGAAAGTGTTTAAAGACAAAAAAATACTCAACCTGCTCATTGTAAAACATTTGCTAGAGTTTGAGATGCTGCACAGAGACTATGCTGGGATGGTACCCATGCCATGCTGCTGGGTAGGCAAAGTAAGAGGTTACCTCCAGCCTGGGCTGCTGCAGGCTTCCCCCTCTAGGAGCTGTGGTGCCAGCTAGCTGGATTTGGTTTCTTTTCTGATTATAAAGCCCTGAGTTTATCTTGACTTCCCTGCTCTCTGGTTTGATGGTTTAAATCGAGGAGGTTTGTTGGCATTAGCAGGCTTAGCAGAGAAGGGCAGAGCTGGTGCTACTGTCTGAAGATACATCATGTGGCATTAGTGTTTTTTATTAAAATATATAGAGGAAAACTCGAGGGTCTTTGTGCCTGCAGCAGAAGTCTGGCTGAGATGATGCGTGGGTGCTGTTTTGGAGCCCTGTGGCACTCGGTGGTAACTCAGAGTGTGCGTTAGCTCCGGGGTGAGCTGCTGCAGCACAGCGGGCTGAGCCAGCTGGAGAGGACGGGATGCTTCCATACCAATAGTGCTGTCTCTCTCAGGAGCTCATGGGCTGTCCTCGGCACGCAGTTGTTGCAGCTGTCGTCAGAAGTATTTACATGGAGCTGCAAGGTTGGAGCTTAATTTGGCCAAGCCATCCAAAAGGGCTTTGGGCCATGCTCAACCCTCTCTGATAGGTGTTTAATGTGGACGGTGTAATACCTCTTGGTGACTTAATTTGAGTCTATGATGAAGGATTCAGAGTCCCTGATATTCCATATTGGCAGAACAGCTATCACATGGGCAGCAGAGAAAAATAAAACTGGACAGAAGAGTGGGACCCAGTGCGTAGCCCAGATGGCCCAGCACATGCCACTGCAAGTAAGAGTTTGCTAAGTTCTATGAGCCATCTTGACTCTCTTGATGCTGATCTCGATCCACTGCCTGTGAGCGAATCCAGACTATTGCCTGCAATAGAAACAGTCACTTTTTGAAGTTGGAAGTGATGGGATGTGATAACCTGGACTGGGGCAGGAAGTCTCAAAGTGGCCATTGGTGGCTTCTGGACACCCCTACTCTTAACAGTCTACCTTGAGACCATGGGAAGGTGGTCTTGGGGTTCTGGGCCATGAGGTCTCTGGGCTGTGCTTTGAGCAGGTCTTGTCCTCTTTCTCCAGATGACTAGTGGGGTTTTTTGAAAAAGTTTTGTGCTTGGTGATCTGCTTAACTGACACCGCACCACACACTCCCCCACCCCACCCCTGGTGCGGCAGTGAGACCTTGAGACGCAGTGTGGCTTCTGTAAATGA
This sequence comes from Falco rusticolus, assembly GCF_015220075.1. Lineage (NCBI taxonomy): Eukaryota > Metazoa > Chordata > Aves > Falconiformes > Falconidae > Falco > Falco rusticolus. The sequence goes on from NC_051197.1 coordinate 27,494,966, forward strand.
GATTGCAAACTTGTCTGAGAGTGTCACTAGCAGACACCTGCCCTATGCAGGGGAAAGAAATCATTGAGGGCCTGAGGTTTGATGTGATCTCCTGGATTTGGTCCTAACCCTTGGGTTCCTCATTCATGTTGTGGTCTTCTAGACAATGGTGTCAAAATACTGCCCAAGAGCATTTCTTCCCCTAGCCTTGCAATGCACGGAGGTGAGTCTCTATGGAGAACCTGAGGAGCAAATCCTACAGCAGTTACTACTAACTTGTGTGGTTTTCCTTCAGGATGAATTGCTGCAGAAGAACAGCAGCTTGGCACGGCTGGAGCTTACCTGATCTGCAGCCCTACAAAGACCTAATTTTCAGAAAGTAGTAGAAATCACTGTCATGGATAAGCTAAAGAAAACTATCCTTGCACATGTATTCAGCCAGCTTGTGTGGTGTTACAGCTGCAGAAAGAATTAAAAAAGCAGCACTGGAGAACTCAAAACTCAAGAAATACTGAAGTTTAAGTCACTTCCAGTGCAGTCATTTTTCCTGGCAGGCTACGTCGTGATGGTGCCTTCAAAAATCCAAGGTACTGGCCACTTCTCAGGCATGCCAGGGTTCAGCTACCTACCCTTCATACTGAAACCTGGCTCCTCCTAATCTATGAATTTTGCTTTTGCCAGGTTCCAGTTGCTGGGTCTTGCCACCATTTCATCTGAAGATCCAGTCATCAGTTTCCCCATGAAAACCCTTGTAGCCTCAAATTAAGCTCTGACTTTCTTTCCTTTACTCTGGGAATAACAAATAAACCAGGCTCTGGGAATGACTGGTGCAAGGCAAAGTGTCATATTCTCTTTCCCACCATGCATCACATCTCATGAGCTTTCTGAGTCAGCAGCAGGACCCCTCCACCATGGACAAGGCTTGTTTTAGTGCTCAGGCCAAACATTTCAAAGCATTTATTAATTCTGAGCTTCTCACTCTGTAGCACTCTGTGGAGGGGACTTAAAAAAATAGTGGGTTTAGCCACTTATGATGAGAACCTTGGAAAATGAAAAAAAACCTTAAACTCCATTGCTTGTGCTAAGCTGGATTTGTTTATCACCTAGAAATCAAGCCAGGGTATTTTCCTGCCCTGCCTTCATTTGGGTTCTGTAGTGGTTACTTCAGTTTCTACTGAAGTTCAACAACAGCAGTTCTGGTTTGGGAATTAAAAAAATAAATCCCAAGCTATAAAGGTTTGAGCCGGTTTGCATTCAGTTCAGCTCTGGGCTCCCTTCTGAATTTAGTGATTCAAGGGCATGTCCGTTATAGCAGAGATGACTTTCAGGCACTGATGGCATGACTGAACTGAGTGCTGCCACCACTAGTCTTTCCTCGAGGACCTGATGTCTGGGCTGGGCCCTGGGCTGCCTTCATCATCACACCTGAGCTCCCCTGAGATGCTCTCTTGGCTGCTTGGTTTCTCTGCTCGTCCCCTCTCTGTCCCTCCCAGCTCTCTGCTGCCGCACCAAATGCCCAGGTGGGAAGTTGTGGAGGCTGCGCTGAATTGGTACCTCCTGGAGCACCAGAGAGCACAGGGAGGAAGAGAAGGAATTACACTGATTAGGAGGCATGTGGGGCTCCCAGAGCTGATGGCGGCAGTGGGAAGCAGTACCTGTATCCTCTTTCAGGGGATGATGGCTTTTATCTCAGGGTGAAGTACATCGGGGTGGAAAACATGATACAAAGGCAGAGAAGCCCTGATAAAGCTGCAGGCATTCGTTAGCATTAGTGGACAAGGACCAGCCTATACCTATGCAAGGCCAGTGGCTGCCACCCCATACCTCTCTTGCCTCTCTCCCTATGCCCTCTGTGCAATTAGCTCTGCCTGAGAACAGGCTTGGTTTGGGGGATTTCAGCGGTAAAGGGAGAGGATTTTGTCACCCCAGGGATATTTGACAGCATTGTGGCTGTGGGCTGGTTTCTGGCTTGCCTCCCTACCGGGGCTGGCCAGCCCAGCTGGGTGTGCAGCAGCTGATGCCTATAAAGGGCTCTGAGGGTGGCAGGAAGGGGAGGGTGGTGTGTTTTTAGGGGGGTGAGTGGTGTAGAGGGATGTCTCTGGGTGGTGGGCAAGGCTTGTCTTCTGGGTCAAGTTGGCTTCAGGCATTAGGCAGCCTGATGATGCTGGCTGGCTGGCCCAGGGACTCCTGTCCCAAGGGAGGTGGCTGGAGCATGTGTAGGGAAGCGCAGCCTGTAACCACCCTCTTCCCTGGTGTCCAGTGTGCCTGCGCCTGGGTCCAGCCCTCCCTGCTCCTGCGTGGTTCTGCATCTGCTTTGCTGGGCAGGGCGGAGGTGATGCTGGCGGAGGGATCTGGTTCCCTGCTGTCTGGAGCCATGCCTTTTGCTGTGCCCGCGTTTACCTGCCCTTGGAGCTGAGCGCTGGTGGTCTCCTTTCAGCAGTGAATGGTGGGTACCTGCTGGTCCACACAAGCTCCTCAGCAGTGAACATGAGACCTGAGTAACCCCACAGGGAGAAGGCTCAGGGAGATGAGTCCCTCTTCCAGTGCCTTGTTAATTTAGTGGACAGCTTCTGTTTAATGCTGTTTTTCCCAGACCACCCAGTTTTTGCAACACCTGACTGCCTGCAGACCCTACAGCTAGAAAGAGAAAGCCTTGTCCTGCTCCTCCTCTGGTTTAATTCTCTTCAGCTGCTGATGCTGTGGGCTGCTGCACCTAATTCAGCCCTGGGTGAGCTAATTGTGGAAACTCTGGCCCTCAGCAGCTGCAGTGAGCTGGCTGAAATATTCCCCCCACCTTTTGCAGGGCCAGGGCCAGTGCCCAAGGTGAAGGTGTGCTTTGGGAGTGAGGGGGTTTGAGGGTGTATTACTGGTATATTTTACCAGTTCATCTCGTGACCATCTTTTGTATGAGACCGGGTATGCTCCAGTACCTGTGATCCCTGTGGGAGCTGGTCGATGTGTGTAAATCGTGGGAAGCAACACCCTGGGGTTACACGCTGGGCCCATCCCTCAAGCCTGATCCTTCACAGACTGAGCCGGGAGTTGTGCGTGAGAGCTGTGAGATAAGGCAGTCTCCAAACCCCTCCTTGCCTGGAGAGGAGGAGGAACAGCACCACCACCACGGGGTGACAACATCTAGGGGGAATGACTTCCCTCTCAGCTGTTCCTGCATCTCTGATCAGACCAAATCTGTGAGTGGGCATCCTAAGTATATAAGCAAGGTGTCCTGTATGGGGCCACAGTTTTCAGCAGTGTTGGAGGATGGCATTCCCTCCCCGTGGGGCTGACCTCTGGCTGTGTAAGGAGCATCTGCCCTGCACAGCTCTGCAGCTGGGGTGGGATGGGGTGGCTGCGCTGCTTTGTACAGGGAGGGTGAGCAGCATGCCGTCCCTGGAGCCCCTGGTCATGCTGCAGTGTTTGCTGGGCCGGTGTCTTGGCAAAGTGGCTCTGATGGATCTGGCTACCCAGAAACTTGGCTGGAGCCGCTCAGAGACCTTCAGGAGAGACAAAGGCGGAGGCAGCAGAGCTCAGTGCCTCCCTGCTGCAGCTCAGCCTTCCTGGATGTGAGGCATTGGAGCTGTTTCACGCTGACCTGTACAATAGTACCAGTGCTCTTGTGCCCAAGCCCCCAGTGTAGTTATACTGGGATATAGTGGACCTGTCCCAGGGTCCTGTTTCCCTCTCCCATGGGGTTTTGGCAGGGTGGTGATCCACCTGCGCTAACCTGTGGCCTCTCCCCTTCCTACCAGCTCCCAAAGGACACGACCTTGCTCCCTGCATCACCCGCATCATCTGGGCGTGGGGAACACTTGGTGACAAGGATGCCCCACAGAGAGGCTGGGAGCGCTCCTGCCCCTTGTGCCAAGGTCACCGGTGAACACAGGAGGTGAGGCCCCTAAAACCTGCCAGCCTCCAGCAGCGGGTCCCTGGCAGCTCTGCAGCCCTTTTCTCCCCCCGCCAGCTGGAGAGGGGCACTCAGCCCTCCTCCGAGCCGGGTGAAGCCGCTGCCCAGGCTGCCCCCGCAGGTACGTGGCCCCGGCCCCGCTGCGGGTGGCTCCGGGCCTGCGGGGACCGTGGAACACCCCAACAAAATAACGACCGCCCCCCCCGGCCCGAGGCAGGGCAGCAGGGAACAGCCGACCGGGACGGGAGAGCGCCGGGGCTGCGGGAAGGCTCCAACTTCCAGCTTCCCCGGCCGGGCAGGATCGCTCCTCTGCGGGTTTCCCCTCCCCGAGACCGATGCGGTTTGAAGGGGCCGGAGCGGCGCGTCCCGGGGCCGCCTCCCCCGCGGTGCCGGCGCCCGGAGCGCACCGGGCCCTGCTCGGCGCCGGCGATGAGCCCTGAGGGGCCGCGCCCCGGCTTCGGGTTGGGTTGGTTTTTTTGTTTGGTGGTTTTTGTTGGTTTTGTTTTGGTTGTGGGTTTGTGGTTGTTTCCCCCCCCCGCCCCCCCTTTTCTTTTCTTTTCTTTTCTTTTCTTTTCCCCTCCCAGCATTCATTTTCTTTAAATGCTCGGGAGCAGCGGGAGTGGGGCGCCCGGGGCGATGCGCAGCGCGGGGGAGCGCATCCCCACCGGGGATAGCATCTCGCCCCGGCCGCTGCCTCCCGGGGCCGGGGACCGGCTCTCCCCAAAAACTCCTGGCCTGGGCTTCCCCTGGCAGGGGGTGCTGCTTTCCAGCCGGTTTCACTGCCGGGAGAGCGGTGGTGACGGGGCACCACCCTCTACCTTTTTTTTGGCTTTTCTTCTTTTTGGCTTGCTTTCTAAGAAAAGCAGCAGCCGCGGAGCGGGGGCTGCCCCGGCGGCCCGGACGTGCCCCTCGGAGCCGGGAAGGGCCGCCGGCCCCTCGAGGCGTGGCGGGGCCGGTGCCTGCAGCCAGGCAGGAGAGCGGGGAGGAAACTTATTTCGAGTGGGGTGGAGAGGGGAGGGCAGGGGGTGGGGGTCGGGCAGGGAGGTATCAGCCTCAGGAAATGTGCCTTGGCAGCAGTCGGACGGGCGCTTCCCCGCAGGTTGGTGTGCTCCGCTCCGGAGCCGTCCAGGGCACGGCGGCTCGTTCCCCAGCCCGGGCAGCTCCGGAGGAGGCCAGCCCGGGGAGGCAGGAGCTACCGCAGGATCCCCCCGGAGCGGTGACTGCGGGCCCCCCTCCCGCCGGTCCCCGCAGGAAGGTACCTCCCGGGCCGCCCCAGGTAAGCGGCCGAGCCCCGCCGACGGCAGCCCCGCATCCTCCCGTCCCGCTGCCGCGGAGGGGGGGGCTCGGGGCCGGCAGCCCCCCCACATCGGGGGCCGATAGGACGCTGCGAGCCCGGGCGGGGCAGCGACTGCGGAGCCGGGGCGGGGGGTCTGGGGGGTTTTCCCCGCTGGGCGGCAGGGAGGGAGGGAGGGAGGGGGGCAGCGGGCGGGGAAGCCCCGGCCGGGGCCGGTGGGGCCGGGGCCGGGCTGAGCGCGGCGTGTCCGGGCTGTGTCGGCAGGCGGGCGGCGCGGCCCCCTCGCCCGGCCGGGCTCCCCACCATGCTGGACGGGCTGAAGATGGAGGAGAGTTTGCAGAACGCCCTGGACCCCGCGGCTCCCTTCTCCTCCCTGCTGGGTAAGTCGGGGCATCCTGGGGATCCCCCTTTCTCGGGGTGGGGCGCGGCCGGGCGGGCCCCGAGTGTTGGGCAGGGGGTGTCCGGGGGGTCGGGGGGCAGCTTTCCCTCTGGCTCGCTCCTGCCCGCAGCCCTGCCCGGCGCCGCTCCCTTCGCCCGGGGAGCGCCCCCGGCGCCCGCCTTCCCCGCTCCCGTTTCGTTCCGCGATTGCATTAAATTGTGTGTCCCCCCCAGTACAACGAAGGCCTTTTCTTCGAATCGAACGATAAATAATTCCCCCCCTCCCCTTCGTTTAATATCGCTTTCAAACAATCGCCCTTTCTCCGAGCTGCGGCTCCGCCGCCCCTTTCGAAAAGGAACGAAATTGGGGGTGACGTCCCCCCCCCGAAGCTCCCCTAAGGCACAGGTCCCCCCCGCATCCCGGAGCAGCGCCCCGCACGCCCCCCCCCCCCCCCCCCCCCCCAACTCCGCTCGCTGGAAGAGCAGCGGGATCCTCCGTCCATCCCTCGCCGGGTCCGTCTCCCTGTGCGCCCCCGCCGCCACCCACCGCTGCCCCCGCGTCCTTCCCCGCAGGCAGAGCCGCGACCCCCCGGTCGGTGTGCGAGGGGTGCCAGCGAGTTATTTCGGACCGGTTCCTGCTGCGCCTGAACGACAGCCTGTGGCATGAGCAGTGCGTCCAGTGCGCGTCCTGCAAGGAGCCCCTCCAGACCACCTGCTTCTACCGCGACAAGAAGCTCTACTGCAAGCTGGACTACGAGAAGTAAGTGTCCCCCTGCCCAGCGGGGAGTCTTCCCACGCCGCTCCCACCGCCCGCAAAGCCCCAGTGCCCTGCCGAGAGCGCAGGCGGCCGGGGGGCTCGGGGTCCCCCTGCAGCTCCCCGCTTCCCTGCCCCGTGTTGTCCCAAGAGGCGTCAGCCGCACGGTGCTGCCTGCCATGCTGCGCTTCTCCCCCGCAGGCTCGTCGCACCCCACTTCTCCCCTTTTTGGAGGTGTTTGGTTGTGCTCGGTTTGCGCCTTTTTTTAAAAGGGAATTTAGGAGCCTTTTGTTGGGAGCCTGTGAGACCCCCGGTAACCCTGGGGCTGCGGAGGGACGGGGCCAAGTGTTTTCCCATCTCCTCCGGCTTTATTTCCGTACTGAGCGCCTGCAGGAGGAACGTTATATCCTTCCTGACCTGGTCCCAGACTGGGCTATTTTCTAATATCCCCATAAGCAGGGTGATGTTATTGCTCCCCCTGGCTGGATGGGGAAACTGAGGGTCTCGGCAAGGCCCGGGGAAGGCCCTGCTGAATTCGGAGCGTTTGCTACTGCTGTTGCACACCGGGGGCTTTGCTTGCGCCTCGGACTGTGATGGAGCAGGAAATTTGGATGTAGGTGGTTAAGGCTTCCAGCCCCAACGCTTCCCCTTTGGCAAATGTGGGGCTAGGACAGGGGGGGAGGACAATATGAAAATTATTTTTCTCTTTCTAAAGAAAAACCTTTCCAGTGGGAATGGGGAGAAGGCTGTTGAGTCTTTCGTCTCCTGCAGCTGCTTTTGTTTTTTTACTGCTCATCCCACTCTCGCTGTCCCTGTCGGATCCCACTCCCCGGCTGGGTTTCAGAGCAGTTAAATTTGTGTTGTGTCCAGGCCAGTTGTTTCTTAAGGAGCTTGTAGATGGGGGGCTGGATCCCTTGCTATGGCGATAGCATGGCTGCTGGAGCCCTGCGATTTAATTTCTGGATCGCTGTTATACAAGAAAATGGTTATTGGCGATGCTCTTGTCCCTGGCCTTCGGTGGGTTAGCAAGCGTGCCGGCGGCTAGCCCTGCTCCAGGCCTTTTTAAAGTTTTTTTGTTTTTGTTTTTTTTTTTTTTTTTCCTTTAAGTCCCGTATTCTGGGTCTGAGTTTAATCACTATGGATACAAGGCAAATTGAAAGCAGAATTTGTGCGCGTGACCTTGTTTTCAAATGTTTACGAAAGAGCGGAAGAATTAGCTGCCACGAGAGTGGAAAGGAGAGCGCTGTGTTACGGGGTGGGTTGGTTTTTTTTAGGCAAATTTTTGTCAAGATTGGGTGCGTTGCTTGTTTGTCCGTAGAAATTTGGCTGCCAGTTCCCATATATTTCCAACACAATTTAATTTGCGTTTTCTGCTTTATCAGTGTCTCCATTTGGAGCACTAAGGGGAAAGCGGGGTGAATGCCTTTCCAGCTTGCAGAATGTGTGGGTTTTACTCTCTGCACATTTGACTGCAGCTTCTGAGCTCTGGAAGCTGACTCCAACCTGAAACCCTCCTTCTCTGTCTCTTGGCCGTGAAAGAAATCGGTGCCGTGGATGGCTTCTTGCTGTGCCCATCTCGCTGTTGGGATGGACAAGGATGATTATGAAAAAAAAATAAAAATGTCACAAATGTTTCCTAGGCTCTGGTGGTGGCACCGTTTATCCTGGTTGTTTCCCAGCTGCGTTTGGGTTGATGGCTTTTGCCTGAGCCTGGGAGCGGGCTTTGCGGCAGGCGGTTTCCCCGAGGTGCGATGGTTTTAACTGTGAACCGCTGCTGGCCTCTTCCCCTTCTGTACCCGCCTGCCCCTTGCTATCACGTTGTTGTGCCCTTGAATTTTATTTTATTTTATTGTTTTGGCATGGGGCTGCAGGTCCATGTCCCTGCTCTCTGTCCCCTCGGCAGGGCTCTCTGCTGTGCTAGCTCTGTGGCTTTTTACCTGGGGACAGCAAGGGTGCGGAGCCGAGCCCCAAAGAGCTGTTCCTTTTGGGCTCTGCCGAGCTTTACGTATGACTCTTTATTTAACAAAAACCCCTCTTTCTTCGACCAAACCATCCTGTCTTTCGGTTGAGCGTTTTCGATGTGCCTGCCTCCACTGCAGTGCCGATGCCGATAACAGGGCTTTCAGCGTGAAACATGCAGGGGAAGAGCCGCTGCTCTTGAACTGAGCTAATTATCTCGAGCCGATAGCTGGTTAATTATCACGAGTGACTGACACTCTGCGCAGTGCGATGGTGGAAAGCAGCCGATGTTCCCCGTGGCACCGCGGTCGGGCTCCGGGGGCCTCTCTGTCGGCACAGCGGTGCCCGCCGGTGGGAGGGCTGGGGTGCCTGCGTGTGAAATGCCGGTGCTGGGGGAGTCAGGGAAGCGGTTGGCATCCTACCTGCTTGCTGTGTTGTGGTGCTGGTGTTTTGTGGGGGGGGTTTGTTTGGTTTTTATTTTGTTTTGTTTTGGGTTTTTGTTTTGTTTTGTTTTTTAATTGAAAGAAGGGGGTTTTCTTCCAGATGGTGACTGTTGGGATGTTTTACCAGAGATGAGTAGGTGCAGTTATTTTCTGACATGTATCTTCGCTTGCTGTTTGAGCTCTGTTTATAGTGAGGCTGCAGAGGGTTAATGATAGAGCATGAGATGGCTGAGTTATGCCTTTAGTTATAAATACATCCGTGGAGGGTGTTACGGACAGTTTTAAGCAAGCATCTGACTTGCCGGACTCTAGAAATTGAGGAATCATTTCTTAAGACACGTTTTACATTTCTTTGTCTTTCATAAAGAGGAAGACCTTGGGAGAGGACCTGGAGAGGGATGGATTAAGGACTGGGAATGCCAGGCCAGGTCTTGGCATCCCTTTGGGGTGCTCAGGGCCCATAGGCAGTTCAGACAGCGATGCCGGCCAGGGACTGGAGGGGCCAGGGGTCACTCTTGGACCAGTTTCCCCAGCACTGACGGGGAGGGCTTCTGAGGAGGGACCGCTCAAGCCCGTGCCCCTGGGACAGTGTCTATTTGGGGCAGAGGACGTTCGTTACAGAACATCCCGAATCCCGCGGCAGCCCCCGGCGCTTGTCCAAACCTGATAAGTCTCAACTATGACAAGGTTCAGGCTTCGCCCTGGCTGGCTCCCTGCCTGCAGAGTGGCCCTGGGGATGTGCCCCAGCTGCAGGGCCCCTACCTCGGTGGCCAGGGGGATGGGCTTTTGTCCTGGCAGATTTTGGGGGTGGGGGTGACTTGAAAGCTGGCCATAAGTGGGGAGGGGTGCTGGAAGCGATGGGAAGAGTGGGGCTTCCTCGGAGGCTTAAAATCCACGAGAGGAGGGGAACGGCTGAGCCTTGCTTGCCCAGAGGTGTTTCACGGTGGGTTTGCATGGGCCAAGCAGTGCAAGGAAGGACCTGGAGCCATGGGGACATCCCCATCCTGAAGCCCCACCACGGGTGATGCCGGTGGGGTGCAGAAACCCTGCTGGCCAGTTCTGGGGGTTGGGAGCACTGACAGCGGTGCAGTCATGACGGGGGGCGCAGCTGGGGAGCGTGGCGACGGCGGGACGGCTTGGCACGTCCCCAGCCACGGCGCAGAGCCCCAGCCTCAGCCCCGGCTGGCAGGAGCAGATGGCCAGCACATCTCGGAGCAGGCCTGGCATGTGGGCGCCGGCAGCGGAGGGGCGGCCGCAGCCCCTGAGCCGCCACTGCCGTGCCGGGCTCCCCGGCCGAGGGAGGCAGTTGTGTGATGCTCGCCCTGTCTTTGTACGGCTTGACGGCTCTGTGCCGCTGCCAGCTTCTGTACCGTCATCATAAAACTCCCCCTGCTTGGCTCCAAAATCCCCTGCTCCCAGAGTCATGGGGTTGCATGGGTGCCTTCACCTCCTCCTCTTTGAATTAAAGTGAGGAGGCACATCGGACTGTGAAGGGAAAAAAAATAAAACAATCTTTCCAACCTCTGAATGTCGTGCAGAAGAAAATGCGTGCAAAGAAACCCATTGGTGTTGGGTTTTAAAATCACACCCAGCATCTTCTTACGGGGGATGAGCCTGAATCCCCGGCAGTGTGGTCCTGGCAGACCGTGGCTGGCTCTGCCCAGGGGGAAGGTGGGATCTGCCGGCTCAGGGCAGCGTAGCCTCCTCTCGCCCGCTGGAGGCTCATCTGGCAGCTGCCACCATAGAGGAGAGAGGGGGAAGAGGTTTGAAGCATGGTGGCTGTTTATCTTGCTTAAATGTGGGTAATGAATGTAATTGCACAATTAGCTGCAAACAGCGGTGCTGCTTCCCCAGCCCGGAAGGGTTGTGAGAAGGATAATCCCAAACGGATTGAACGAATAAGGTGATGCTGAATGCTTCGGGGCAGCCTGGTCCCACCAGCCAGAGACTTCCTGTCGTTGGGGATGTTTGTGCTGGTGATTTGCAGTCCTTTGCCTTCTCTTGCCTGGAGGAATGGGATGTTTTGCTCTTCTTGTGACTGATGGGAGAGAACAGTCCCTCCAGAGAGCCACGGGTCAGCCCAGCTACAGTGCAACATGCCCTCTGGAGGTCTTTTCCCCTTCTTGTAGGGCATCCTATGGAGAGGATGGTGCTAATTTGTTTTTTTTCCAGCTGGCCAGGTGCTGGGGGCAGTTAGGCTGGCCCAGATAGGGTAGCAGAGCACATGGCAACTCTGTGCCATGATGTCCCTCTTGCTGGTCTCTCTTTTTCCACCCCTTAATATCTTCTAGTGCTTCTCATGCTTCTTGCCTGCTCTCCATCCCCACCCAGCACCTTGTCTCTCATAGCAAGCCCCTTTATGTCCTCACCCCCTTTCCCACAGCTCCTGGAGGAAACGTGCCAACTCTGTGGGTTGGGATGAGTGCATCCCTGGGCAGCCAAATCTGGTATCATCCCCACCGGGGATGTGGTGGTGGGTACCGCTGGGCTGGGACCAGGCACCAGTCCTTTGTTTTTTGTTATTAAGTCGCCTTGTTGTGCTGATGGAGAGGGGGGAGCGAGGAAGCAGCGGGATGCAGCAATGAGAATGGCGTTATGGGGGCTGCTGCAGGATGTGTGCTGGAAACACCAGGCGAGAAAAATACTCTTTGCCCCAGTGTCTGCTACCCCCTGTCCTCCCGCTCGTGGGGCTCCCCCTTTCCAAGGGGAGCAGAGAAGAGATTTTGCGTTTTTTTCCTTCCCTCTGCCCTCAATTAGATTTGTGTCTTACAATTAATGCTTCATAGAAAGGCCTGAAAGGGAGTGGTGATTGGCAGCTTGGGTGCGAGGCAGCCGAATATACTTGTCATCTGTCCCTCGGTGGTGGGGACGGGAGTGGCTTTGGGGTCACCCTTTCTCCTGCTTGTTGGCAGAGGCTCCAGGTCAGTGCTGCAGAGCTAGGACATGAGCATCCTTGGATCTCTCCACAGTTTCTGTTCCCTTATTTTTGGACCTACAATGATATTTTTTTCCCTTTCTTTTTTTTTTTCTTTCTTTTTTTCTTTGTCCCCCTGTGGCACAGCATTCCCCAGTCAGCCCCTGATGGGGCACTAGGAGCTGAGGGAACCACTTCAGATCTTTGCGAGCCTGATGATGGCACAGAAAAGAAATCAGCTGGGGGAAGAAAGGGGGGTTTGTTTCAGTTTGATGAGAATTTTGTTTCCACCAGCTGGAGAGACAGCTGGGGTCCTCTCCTGCCCCGGCTCGCCAGCCCTCGCCTCGCCGGTTCTTCACCTGCTTGCAGCCACCAGGCACAGGGAGGGATTTGCTGAGCCATGGATTTAAGAGAGCCCACAGTTTGGTTTCTTGCTCAGTCCTTCCTTGGGGAGCTTTCTGGCAGGGTCTAAACCCAGCGCTGTGGTCACCCCCAGCCGGGTTCGGAGAGGATGGTGGTCTCTGGTGTTAGCCATGCCGAAGGCTGGCTGGTGTGCGGGCAGGATTTTGCGGTGGGCACAGGTGCTGCCGTGGAGGCTGAGCTCTGCCGGCTGCCCCCAGCCCCACTGGCAGCAGTGGGGTGGCCTCAGTGCACCCAAACCCACAGCCATTTCTGGCTCTGGTCCTGCACGCTTGCTGGGGGGGACCCCGAGGCACCCTCTGCCTTGGAAGGGGAGAAAGAGGGTTTTGGGGGGGTGAGGGTTGGTCTTCTCTTTGCTTGCAAGGGTGCAAGTCCTGCTTCTGGCTGAGGAGGGGGAATACCCAACGGTTTGGATCAGGTTTGGGTCTGGATTCATGGTTCCTCACTTCTGGTGAACCCCGCAGTGTGCAGCCAAGGGGGGTCCTCGGCATGCCCCAGTGCTGGAGGATGTCCGAGGAAGAGGAAGCTGTGGCCAAGGTGGAAATAAGAGAGGCATCCTTGGTATTTTTCTTCTCAAGATTCTCCTTGCCCCTTTCTGCTTCATTTTGTTTCTGGCTTGTGCCCGATGCAGATGTGAGGTGGGGATGGTGGGGCCTGGGCTGCAGGACTGTGCCTCTGCCTGCGGTTTAATAAAGCATCTCCTCCATAATAGGTGTACTGGATAGCTTTTAAGCAGGGAGAAAATATTTGGATTTTCTTCAGGTGAAATACTGGGGTTGACCCAAACTAATATATATTTTTTTCCAGAAATGTGTTTTCATGAGAAATTTGAATTTCTGTGTATTTAAAAGAGATTTCGGAAGGGAAAGGTAGGGGGGACTAACGGTGCTCCCTGGCATGGTGAACACTGCGCAGACCTGCAGCCGCAGTTACGCTAGCCTGGAACTCCACTTTTATTCCTCGGTATTTGTAAGCTGGAAGGAATCTTGCCTGGGCAGAAGGAAGCCAGCTGGTCCCCGGGAATCTTCTCCTGGGACTGTTGGTCCTTGGGGGCAGTGGGTGCACTGGGGTTGTCTTGTGCGTCTCTGTGAAACAATCGGGCATCTCACTGCAGCTCTGTTTGAGGTTTGGTGGGGGGTTTTGTTGGCTTTTCTGTGTGTGTGTGTGGTTTGGTTTTTGTTTTTTTTTTAAGACCATCAAACCTTGGTTGCCCAGGAGAGGGGTTCTGTAATCCCTGGCTTCCCACCCCAAATATTTACGGACAGCCGGACCTTGAAGCTTTTGCAAAGGCATGGGGCAGGCTGAGCAGTGCCGTGCCAGGGCTGCGCTGGCAGAAGGGGCACAGAGTCAGGCTGGTGGCACTGGCCTCTGTTTATTTGAAGGGTTTTCTGTCAGAATGGCTCTGCCTTCTCACTTATCTGTTTTGCTGGGATCTTATTAACAAAAGACCAATTTCTTCAGCCTGTTGGGGATCCTTCAGGTCTTTCACATTTTGCAGGCTGGCTAGCTGAAAATGGTGTTTTCCCCTAGAAAGGTTTGAGTTTTCAGGGGGGTGGCATGTGCATTTCTCAATAAAGGGGTGAAATCATGTTGTGTTCAATGCAAACAATTTATTTCCTCATATTGCACTTGCATGCACCTACCTGTTTTCAGTAGAGCACTTCCCATGCCCATGGATATGATCCTGTTTTGGATTCAGGTCTCCTGCATTGGTGCCTGGTGTAGGTATGATGGGTCCCAGTTGCACACAGGAGAAAAAGCTGAGATTGGCTCTTTCACCCATGAAATGGAGCTGGAAATATGAATCTAGCTAGAAAAGGCTCAGTTCATCATAAATGCTTTGAGCATCTTGCTGGGCGAGTTTGAATGCTGGGCCTGAAATCTCGGTCTCTCTCCAGATTTGCCTGATTTTGTGTCATACCTGCCTTTGTGTCTTCTACCTTGGGCTAACTTTGACCAAAGTTGACTGAGAGCTTGTGTGGTGGAGGTACCAGCTTCTCCCAGGCATGAATCGGTGGGATTAAGGCATGAGCTGATAGAAGACGGTACGGATTGATAGGAGAACCACTCTCCTCTATCCTGACACATGCCGGCAGGCAGCAATGCTTCCTCTCATCCACTGGTCACTGGGGCTCCGTAACCGCAAGTGAAAGGTTTACCCTGCGTGAAGGCATCCTGCTCTTCCTCGGGGCAAATGCCTCAAAGGGCAGAGCATGCTGGAGGAGGCTTCCTCGACTGGTACTCGCGCTTTGCTCGCCCATCAGGGCTCGGCATTGACCCTTCCCAGCTGTCCCCCTGTCGCCGTCATCCGTACATCATCTCTCACTGCTCCCTACCCTTCTCCTTTCCTTCTGAGGCTTCATTTCCTAATGCTGCTCTTAGGGAGAGCTTTCTGTCTTTGACAGCGGAACAAATCCCTTTTCACACGACCATCCCTCCCCGGCCCATTGTCCCCTGTCCCCGCTGACACCGTGCAAAATCTCCCTCCCTGGTACGTCTGTTCCTCTGGAATGATAACCATCATCACGGTGGGGTGGTGAGTCCACAAAGTCCCTCTGGGCAAGGTCCCCTGCCCTGCAGGGGAGCAAAGTGGGGTTTCAAAAGCACAACAAGAGGCACAGGCGATTCTTGGAGAATCCATACTTTGGATGTGATTCATCTTTGGGACGTGCATAGCCTCCTCTGCTGTCATGCTGCAGAGCTCCTGGGATGAACCTGGAGCCTGTGTGTACCCAGGGCTCCTTCTTCCCTGCCTGGGGCCAACGCAGCCATGTTGTAAGTTGATTTTTCACTGTGTAGCATCATCCAAGGTAGCTAAACAGGAAGAGGAAGGCAGGAATTTTCTCTTTGCTGTTGAAAGCTCAGGGAAGCATTTGGCAGGAAAGTTTTGGAAAGCGGAGAGAGAAATAAGTTAAGGGACCTGAAGGCAGTTCTCAGCTGCAGCAGTTGTTGGTTTTTTTTTTTTTATTTGAAAGAGTCTGTGTTGCCATTTCTTCCCCCCATTCCCTGCTGTCATAAAAGCATAGGGATGCTTTTGTTGTCAAAATTTCTGCTCTGTGTTTACTGGCTCTGTTAAATCTTTATTCCTGGTAAACAGCATCTTAGCTATGCAAAACATTGCTCACCTCTGCAGTAGTGTATCTAAATAGGTGGAGGGAAATGCAACATGGGAAATGTCACACGTTCCCAATTGCCTCCACAGGGGTGACTGATGCTGTTGGATGAATAAATTCACAGGTGCTGATAGTGGAGGTGGATATTTGTCAAGGCGCAAGCCCAGAACTCTTGCCCAATGGCTATGTGTTGAGCCTGGATTGGGACTGCCCTACAACACACTGCTGAGGCCTCTTTTCCGTTTCTGGTCTCAGAGAGGACCATCCAGGGAACAGCAGCTGAGCTGTGTGTGCATCGGGTGTGCAGGACCCCAGCCCTGAGCTGGGTGCTGAGGATGGGGGCGACTGTCTCCTCTCTGCTTGCAGACCGCTTTCTGTAGGCTCCTGCAGGGGCTGAAGGGGAGACAGAGGCTCCTCTGGAGCACACAGTTCAGTCTGAATTGCCCGATGGAGATGCTGAGCTCCAGGTCTTGGCTGCAGGGAGAGCTGGGAGCACCTTGCTCGCCTGAACAGTGTCCATGAACCCAACCATCCTCTTGGCTTGGGTGCCTGCGGTCTCTGGTGCGGTGGGGTGGCTCAGCCTCATGTGTCTCGAGTCTCGCTTGCACCCAATGGGTGGCCAGCTGGGTTGGTGGTGGGAACTGAAATACTGAATTATGTATAACGCAGCATCTCCGCTGCCGGGCAGAGCGCTGGAGTGTTATTGAGCAGATCCTTTTAAACAGTGATGTGGGTATGGGAGTTTGGTTAGGAAAGCCATTAAGCTTTTGAATCTTCTTGATGCCTACTCAGGTGAATGTTGCTCCTTCTTTCTGCATCCGTAATTATGAAAAGCTGAAAGAGCAACCTCAACGGACTGGCTTAAAAGTTTAATGAAGCTTAAAGTCTCGTAGGTTGGGCTCTTGACTCTCAGCTTGTTTCAGCTCTGGCCCTAGGAAGGAGGGTTAACCAGAAAGGAGGAGAGGCTTCCTGCACACATTATCTCAAGGACATAAAACCCCACGTTGATGGGAGCTGCTGTTGTGGAGATGGATTCGGAAAAAGTAATGGGAGAAAAGACATTAGAGACAGGTGAAGGGCCCTGCATGGGGAAAGTATGTCCAAGTGAGGTGTTTATCCTTGGCAGGAGGAAAGCTGCCCATAGCAGGGAGGAGATTTTCTGGTCCCTGCTGTGCAAGATGGTCGTGTGACGGATGCCCTCTGCTCTGCAGCTCCAAACCCGGGCAGCACTGATGGATGGGTGCCAGGGTGCAGCAAGATCTGGGCAACTCACCCGCTCTGTCTGGTGTAACGCGCCTCTCGCAGCACCCAGCAGAGACACTCTGGGCTGGGGAGGGCTGCTGGCGTGCCCACGCTGGCAGTCTCCAACTGGGTCCTAACATCAAAGTGTCTGTGCCCTTGGCAGGGTCTTTACAGGAGTTTCCTCCACAGCACCAAACTCACCTTTGCACCTTTTTTTGGCCGGCTGAGATGTGGAGCCGAGACCCTGAGCAGCCAGCTGGTGCGGGGCTGGGGGAGAATTGTTCTGTCTCCAGATGTGCTGCGTTGTGAATCTTCGCCGGATGCTGCTTTTAGTTTCATGGTAAGGGTACCTCTGGCCGAGTGTGCTGGGCTCCTGCCTCTCACCTCCTGGCAAAACCTGGCAAAGGCCATAAAGGAGCGGCTGGAGTGAAGATGGAAGAAATGTGGTCAGTGCTTTAATGCTGGGGTACATATGGGGACACAACTGGCTTCATGGCCAGCCAAGTTCAGAGGCACTGGTGCCACCTGTCCTTATCCAGGCAGGGTGACATGAAGTGATGAATCTGGCTGCTAAACCAGAGAGCCCAAATCCACCCTGCTCTGCTGGGATGGCCCATCCCCATCCTCCAGAGAAAGGGCAATTTCTCTGCCAATAATGTCTTTATGCTATTTCCAACCACATAACAAAAATCCCAGGAACTCCTCGAATCCTTGGCTTTTAAAGTAAATATGTCCCCACCTCAAACTGATTTATTTTCGCCTGTTTCAGGCACTTCTGCCTCCAAGCATCAGCCTTGGTCCTTCCCTCCCTGGCCTGATGCCTGCATAGCACCGTTCCCATGCAGAGCAGCCGCTGGCCTTGCCTCGGGGCGATGCTTTGCAGGTCTCCTTGGTCAGCTGGGGAAGCGCAGCAGGCACGTGGTGGGTGAAAGGTGCTAATGAAATGAAACTCAAATCTACACCTTCCCCTTTAGTGCCTTTGTGCTGGAAAAGTGCAGCAAAAGTCAACTGATGATCCATCTTGCCGAAGCTGCATTTTTTCTTCCTTAAGGATTAGTGGTTCAAGAGCGGGGATTTTCAAACTGACAAGCCCTTGGCAGAGAAATAATTACAGGCTTTTTATTCTTTGTGTTTCTTAAGTAGTTCTAAATAACTTTTTCCCTTGGGGCATTTTTTTTTAAGTCCACAAAATGGGGGGAAAAATGTGTATTTCCTCAGTGTCCTTGAAAATATGCAAGATGTTTGTAGAGACCATTTAAGTTTCAGCTATAAGATTTTTAGCGTGTGTTTGTTTGCTTTAATCATGTCCAATCAACTGAAGTTTCTTGGCTGGTGATGCTTCAGAAATGGATCTTAGAAATGGGAGATGGAGGGAGATAGATGTGATCACTTCTTGGCCATCTCAGGAACGTGGGTTTTGCCTGTGGTGTATTCCCTGGGGCTTTTACCCCACTCCTTGCTCGAAGAGAAGATTTCTGGAGCTAGTGGAGTTGGTTTTTCTCGTCAATATCCATTATTTGCTTGTGCTGAGCATCCTGCTGGGAAACCACGGCCATGCCCCTCTTGTCAGCATCCCACCACAATTCCTGGGGGCTGTGGAGCCCATCAGGGCACGCCCAGCCTTGTCCTCCATTGGGTCCTCTCCTTGCCTGCACCTCCATCCTAACTGCTTTGGCCAGTCTTTAATTTTAAAAAAAGACAGCATGATGTGAAAAAAGCCACCCAGAGGTGGTTGAGGGCAGCTCCCAGGCACACATGAGCCTTTTATCCCTAGCAAAATTCATCTCCTCTAAGTTTCTATGCAAGCCCTTAATGTGGTACCCTAATTTTTGGAGCACATCTCCATGTCACAGCATGTTTTCCTGCAGCTCAGTCCCACCCCAGAGCTCTTTGCACTCTATGTTTTTGTAACCCCCTGGGAAGAGCCCTCCAGAGGATGCTGTCCTAAATCCCAGCTATCCCATGACTGAGCAGGGAGGGGGTATCCATCCATCCCTGATGCTAAATGCTGCTTGCGATGTAAGGGGGGACCTGGGAGAGGACCCTGCTGGTGTTCACACTCACCGCAATATAAAAGGGCAGCGCTGGGGCCTGGAGGGGCTGCAATATTGCATCTGCTGTCGGGGCAGCACTGGGATGCTCCCCTGGGATTACCAGTGCGATATTACCCGGGGAGGGGGGTGGGGGCAGGCTGCTGTTAATAACAGCATTGCTCCACCTTGGCTTTATTAAATGAGGGAAACCTCCGTTCCTTGCACCACAGGCATTGTTTGGGTCCAGGCTTCACGATGAGAGGGAAGCGGATGGGAGCAGAGAGGAGGGTGGTGGGGAGATGGTGTTTGGAGTAATTAGTGCTCAGTGGAGAGGGGGGAATTTCCAGGAGGGGTGACAGTGATATCTTGAAGGAGATATCCTGCCCTGACCTGCTGCAAAACGTTCCTGCAGGCTCTGCCCATCCCTGGATGGAGCCCACCTGGCTCCTCTGGGCCCTTCACTTCCCTGGGGGCTATGGCATTTAGCGAGTGGGGTGGTGAATGCCTTGCTTTCCCTATTCTTCTGAAGACCCTCTTGGGGTAGCTAAAGCCTGGTTGAGCTTGTGTCCAGGGCTTACAAAGTCTGTTGTGCCTTGCAGGTGTGGCAGTTGGCACTGCAGAGGGACATGGTGCCAGGAGGGGGACCTGTCCATCCTGTCTCTTCTCTGCCCCAGCCATCATTTCTCAGGGGAAAGGGGTATTTTTCTTCCTCTGCCCCGTCCAGACACTGTGAATCCTACTAAAACTTTTGACTGGAGCAGGGATTAGGTGCTCAGGTTTCAGCCCTTGTCTGTGAGCGGTGTAAACTTTCTGCTGGAGCTCAAGTGACATTTTGTGGGAGATAGGAGAGTATTAAGTGTTGGTCCTTGCAGATAAAAATAGCTGCTGGCCTGACGACGTTTTCTGTCGTCTTGTTGCTGGTCTGACCCAGCTCCATCGTCTCCACGCTGGTGCTCCCAACCTGCTCTTTTCTTAGCATCAGGTGCTGGAGGCACCCACCACCTGACCCAGTGTGGTCCCACTCTGAGCATCCCCGCTAGCCCGTCACAGCCATGCTCCTTTCCTCCCGTAAGCATCGTGGCCAGGACAGTGCCGGGCTCTCGGCATTGGCTGGGGGCAAACCAGACCAGGAGTAGCAGGTCCTGGGTTTGTGTTCACAGGGGCTGGAAGGAAACACTGTCCCTCCCGCTCAGTGAGCCCACCCTAACCAAGCACAGCATCCCCCTTCCCTGAAATCAGAGCCTGCCGATTGAAGCAGGTACCCCGAATTGCCAGTTATCGCAAACCTCACTGCTGATGTGGGGGAGCTTCTGATTACAGGAGTCCTCATGCGTGCACACGTGTCCGCCTGCCTGTTTTTCCCGTTGCTGTGTTTCAGAGCCGATGTTTTCATCCTGAGGTTATAGCCAGAGCTGGCTCAGGGCCCCTCAGCAGCATCGGCAGAGCTGACTCTTGCCGCTCCAGAAATGCGGGGCTGGGGCCGGTCGAAAGGAAAGGAAAGGGAAGGGGAGGAGGGAGTGGCAGGGTCTGGCTCGCTGCTGAGCTGGGACCAGATCCTCTGCTGGGAGAGGCTTTCCCGTCCTGCCTGCCTTGTGCCTTTCCCGGGCTCTGCTTCAGAGTAGCATCCACCCGCTCCACCTCCAAAAACAGCCAGCGTGGCTCTGGGAGAGCTTGTGTACAGCTGGTAGCATGGCAGCAGGGCAGTTTCTCCTGATGTTCAGCCTTTCTTTTTCATGGCTGGACTGGGAAGTCTCCAGGCATTGGTCTCTGTGGACTGGGCATCCTTTGAGGATGCCTTCGTTCCATCTGCTGCTTCTTCTGATGTCCACCAAGAGCATCATTCTCCCCAAGGGTCTCTTCATGGACCCCTCAGCAGCATAGTCAGGCTGCCTTCAATGCAACTTTTTAATTGCAGCCCTCAAATCCCTTTCTCAAAGCGAGGGCTTTTGGCAACAGCATCTTTTCCAGATTCCCTTTGCCTCGAGGCCCACCTGCTGCTAGGGGATTCATCATCTTGCATGGTGTCATCCATCAGCTGAAGCATGTCCCCCGTCAGAAATAAGGATTGAGGTCCTCGTGTGTCTGGAGCCGAACTGATGTGATGGCACTTGGCCACTTACAGTAGTGGGCGATTACTGAGCCCCTGCCAGGAATTCTTCCAGTGGGATCGGGAACGCTCTCGGGTGTTAAATTTGTCCTGCGGCGTGTAACCTCTAAGTAGAGACCATCGTGTTTTGTAACGGGTCATATGATGTTGGCAATGGCAGCCGCCCGTCCTGCATTTCAAGGTCAGTGCTGAGCTCGGGGCTGGAGGGGCAGCTCCTGGCCGCAGCCTCGCCTGGCCACTGAGCCATCTCGCAGGGCACAAAGCCTCAGCAGCTCAGCCTCGGGGCTGGAGGCTGGTTTGCTCCTGGCTGGTGAGGCTGCAGCCCGCATCTCAGGATCTGCCCTTGCAGGGTGTGCTCCTGGGGTCAGCATGGCTCTGGGGATGCAAACCCTGCTGTCTGTCCTGCAGCCCTGTGAGGGTTTCTTGTGTGCCACTGACACGCTGTCTCCACATCTGGAAGCTGCTGTCCCTTAGCCAGCACCTGTGCATTGGGGTGGCTCCATCCCAAGAGCTTTACAGCATCATGCTAAGGACAAGACCTTCCAGCATACATACAGATGATACACCCTTGCTCTCAGTGCCTGAAAATACCTCCCAGTCAGAATTCCATCTTGTATCCCTGAAGTTGGGGGAACTGCTGTGCAGAGAAGGGTTTGCTGGCAGAGGTGAGGAGCGCAGGGTCCTTGTTTCGACAGACGACCAGCGCAGTGCTGTTGCTGCCTGCTCTGTCCTGTGGCTTCCAGCCCCTCACAGGAAAACACAGCCATCACCACGGTGATCCCAGGATCTTTACTGATAAATAAATATTTTGGGTCCATCACTGTATCAAGCAATGAGAAGGGACTTTTCAGACAGGTCGTTAAAATAAAAATTAGCACAGGTTTAAAATATTAATGAGCAATTGGCCCTCGCCAATTCTCTTGTTACACAAACGTTTCATTTATAATTTGGACCCAAGCTGGGATGTGCTGAGCGATGCTCAGGCTGCAGCCTGCGCACGGGGGTTAACGTGGTGCTCTCTCCTGCCAGAAAATAATAAAAGCCAGGGACTGTCTAGGGATCATGCGTGAAGGATTAGGAAGAGGATATGCATGGGCCTGTCTGCAGCTGGTTGAAGTCTAGTGCAGAGGGGTAAGCCTGGAAATCATTGCTTTCTGATGGCTGCAAGGGGGATGGAAAGGGAGCTTGTCTCCTAAAACCTGGGGAGCTCTGCAGCCAGCTGATGCTTTGGGTGGGAGGTGGTGAGTGGATCCTCTCTCCCCAAGAGATGTCTGTGTGGCTGGGAAGGGGGCAGCGCTGTGTGGTGGATGCTTCTGCCCCCTCTTCCCGGGTGTAGCTGTTCAGCACGAGTGGAGGATGCTGAGCTCCAGGGACCGGGGTTTTCCACCTCTCTATGGGATGCCTCGTCAGATCTAAGATTCTGCTCGGAGCTTGGCTTCATCCGCAGCATTATCTGTGGCTTTTTGGCTTTTAAAGCTGCAGGTCCCAGAGTCAGGGCATTCAATTAAGTCCTCCGCTGCCTTTCAGTAGGGAGCACTTCTAGCTCTCTGGCTCTAGGGAAAGCTGGAAGAGGCTCAGGTCTTGCATTTATTTGACTTCTTGATGTTGGTGGTGCTGTTCCCTGGAACAGTCACCTCAAGCTGGCTCGGGAAGCCAGAGTCACAGCTTTTCAGGTTAGTGAGTGCATGAAGAGTTCCTAGCACCAGTTATTCAGCATTAGGATTTACCTTGCAACCACCACGCTCACGGGAGGTATCTGCTGAGATGGAGCCATCTGAACTCCCCAAGGCGAGTCAGGGCTTTATGGCCCTCACCCAAGAGAAGCACATTGCTTTTGTGGCAACTATTAATTGCTTCCTGAATTTAAAAGGCATAAACAAACTCGCCTGCCAGGGAACGAGTTACCTGGCACATAAATGCTTTGCCATTAATGCGTGGCTGACCCTGACGGTGATGTGAGGACCAGAAGAGCTTTCAAAGAATTTACCAGAAACCATTTCAGGGGAGGTTGTGTGTTGTAAATCCTTAAGTAACGGGATGGAGGGAATTAGATTAGATAATAGTTTGCAGAAACCGGGCACGATTCCCCATTGAGGATCTTGAGATCATTATAAGCACGGCGTGGTGAGGCGAGGCCCCTGCACGTCCTTATCCCAGTGACTGATGAGTGAGTTTACAACCTGGAAAATGAGATTATCAAAGGGTTTGGTTTACACACCACATTAACGAGTGATGTTAGGGAGCAAACCAGGGTCCTGTTACATCCAAAGGTGCATTGTAAAGCCGCAGCAGTTCCTGGAGCAGCAGCCCAGGACAGGGCTGTTTTGCACTGGGTTGAGGATGCCCATTGCATTCAGCACCCATAGCAGCAGCACCAGGGCACCCTGCAGCCTTTGGTGTGTGTGTGTCTGGGGTGGTCCTATGCCTCTGCTGAGCTCACCCCAGCTCAGAGAGCCGCTTCAGGAGGACTTTTAGCTGCTGTAGCAAGGAAGATGGTGTCTTATCTTGCTTTTACAGTCTGCTCTGATGTATACGTCCATCTCTCTGCTCTTGCCGTGAGCTGCCCTAAAGCTGTCTGCAGGTTTCTAGGGGCCCCCAGCCCCTCCTCACCAATTCCCCAGCCTGTAGACAGGTCCGCTGAGCTATTTCACAGGGTGATGCTGGCGCGTGGGGCTGTTTGCTGCCTCTCCCCTCCAGCAAAACCTTTCATTTGCTTGCTACCTCTGCTGGTTTGCTCTTCCCCAGGCTCCCCTTGCACTGGAGGGATGGGTTTCCGTGAGCTTTAGGGATGCTGGTGGCTTTTGGTGACAGACCTGCTTGTACCATTCAGGGACATGATGGGTTTTCTCCAGATGTTTGGAGATGGTGCCTGCTGCAAAATGCCGGGGAGCTCTGCAAACAGTGTTAAATCACTCTCATTTGAAAGGGCAGGCATGGGGAAAAAAAAAAAAAAATGTTTCGCCTGCGGCAAAGAAGTATTTCCCAAATCCAATATCTATGCAATGAGGGATACCGTGGTGGGAATTGCACATCCTTTCATGGGGTAGTGCTTGCAGGGAAAGCAGTCAACAGCCAGGCTGCCTCCAGCCCTAATAACAGTCTTGCAGGCTGCCTGGGGCAAGGCGCTGGTGCTTAAAAGATCAAATCTAGTGGCTGATACTTGACTGCCCGTTAACGTGGGTGTAGCAGATCCAGCTTGTCTGCCTGTTGTGGGGCTGCCCGGCACGTGCACGGGCTGGTGATGGTTTCAGGATGACAGTGCTTGACACCAGGGAAGGTATAAGCCTAGATTAGCACTGGGGTGTGGTTCTGCATCTCCGGATATCACTCTCTCCAGCAGAAGGATGGAGTTCAAAGGGGCTCTGGCCTTCCTGGAATAGGAAATGGCAGGACCCACCCTGGAGCCTTTCCTTCTCTTACCCAGAAGGATCCCGCCCCAGCTGAGAAGCCCTAAACCCAGCTGGGTGTGGAAATGGGGGTGGAAAGATCTGTGTGAGGACCCCGCTTCATTCCTACCACGCCAGTGCTGGTCGTTCCCCTTAAGCGTGTGTGAGGTTGTGTTTGATCTGGGTCTGAGCTTGGGGTTTGTCTTTGTTCTCCTTTAGAAAGGGGGGAAAAGAAATTCAGGAGGCCCTGGTGAGATGGGCTTGGAGCGGGACAGATCTCGCTCCACAGAGCAGGCACTGGCGTCCAATTTTCTGTCTCACTTTGTTTAATGGACCTGCAAACCCGTTGCAAAGCCAAGATTGCACAGGCGGACGCCCCGCAGCCAGATTGCAGGGTCTTGCTTAACCCAGCACTGCCGGGTGTCTCCCCGCAGTTTTCATGCGAGGTCCCGGCTTCACCTTTTCACCAGTGAGAAACTCCCCAAAGCTGCGTGGCCAGCCCTGGGGGACAGCATTTTCTTTTGGAGATGGGTTTTACTCAGCCTTATAGATGCTTTTTGCCAATACGAAGTAAACTGTGATGGCCACAAGGGTGGAGAGGCTGTTTTGCACTGCGGTGAAGTGAGTCCCCTGCTTTCTCCCTCTCAGGAGGTAGTTTGGAGGCACCTTTCCAAGCTGGTGACACACAGATCCCTCTTTGCCTTAACCACCCCCGGAGGTGTCAGCTCAGAAGGCGTTCGGCAGGTTGGCAGGTGACATCATTAGGTTTCAGTGGTAACGTGCGGTGGCAGTAAGCAGGGAGACTCTCTCAGCAGTTGGTTCCCTAACCAGGGGCCCTGTGTTGCTTGGATTTGAACTCTTTGTGCTCAGATGGTTCTCCTCCTGATGCATACCTTCCCCACAGGCTTTCACAGCAGACTCTAGCAGGCTTAGGCTCTTGGGCAGGCTTTGGCTTTCTGCCTGTGAATACATGGCCTCGTGGCCTGAGGTGACATTACCGCTGTGTTTCAGCTTTGTGCAAGTCCTTTCCCACCTCTGCATCCTGCAGAGGACTTCTAAGGACAAAGGAGGCACCCAAGGGAGGCGAGATGCTGTAGAAGCCAAGGCATGGTGGCCTGGTGTGCCAAGGCCATCGCTGCGTCCACCACCCCTGCCCAGTGGGTCACATCCCTGTCTGGCTTTGGGGACCACCAGTCCAAGAGACAGGGAGCACCCAGTGTGGATTTTTTTCTGCGAAATAAGGGCAGAGAAATACAACATCCACATTTGCAAGCCACTGGGAAAGTCTCTGGAAGAGGAGGTGTGGAGGTGCTTGGGATGCAGCTTGCAGAGGGGCTGGGTGAGTTTTGGAGGCTTGGGCTCCCCTTCGCACCACTGCTGCTGGGAGAGGCTGTTTTTGTCTGGCATTTTCCACCTCTCCGCTCAGCGGTGGAGGGTGAAGGGTCCCCCCCGCCTGCCCTGGCTGCTGGCAGGGCTGTGCAGGCAGGACATGGGCAGGGAAGGAAAGGAGGAGAGGATAACGCCCCGGCCGCGGGCCCTGGCCATTTCTGGATGAGTAGGTCATCTGGGTGTGGGAGGGGAGCCTGTGTCCAAGCCAGCCCGGGGAGGCTGATGTTGGGTGTATGTGCGATTTGGGGGAAAGTGAGAAGGGATTTCTTAGGCGAGAGGAATGCAAGTTTCCTCCTTCGCATATGTCTCCTGTTCTTCCAGTTTGCAACAAAAGTCATCAAATTGCCCAAGACCTGGCAGCAAGGACAGCCCGAGAACAGCCCACAAATCACGGGAAAGCATCTCCCCTCCTCCCTGCCTGCCTCCAGATACTCATGCATCAGGAACCGTTTTAATCCCCCTTTGGGCAATAAAACCCCTGCCCCTTCCCGATGCTGTGCGGCTGCACAGCCCAGACCCTCCGGAGCTCCTGCACGCTATAGCACCAGTCCTGCTGGGTTAGAAATCTGGGTTTCCCTTGAATTCATTGCACTTTTAAACCCTCGAAATGGTCCAGGGAAGGGCTGGAACGCTCAGACATCAGGGGTGACAGCAGCTGTTCAGAGGAGACACCGTGATGTGGCTGGTATGAGTCTCCTTGTCCCCAAGTGGTGGGGACAAGTGGCAGTGACTCAGGTCCTGCTTGATCCGACGGAGTTATCAGGCACTGGGAGAGGAGACGGTGACTCCAAGGATGCTCAGCCGGGGGCGTTGGGGGTGCAGGGCTCCAGCCAAGAGGCTGAGGAGCAGCTGTATCTCAGGATGAAGGGTGCTTTTAATGAGCTCAGCAGCAAGATTTCCTTGCAATCCTGCTGGCTGCTCTTTTTTTATTTGGCAGAAAGAGCCGTTGGCGAAGCAGAGCTGCAGAGATCAGGCGAGCCTTTCTGCACTCTCCTCTTCACCCTCTACATCACAGGGATGGGCTAAGCCCCTCCTGCCATTGTAATCTCGAGTTTAGGATCGCTGCTGAAGGGGTGTTCCACCTGTCTCACCTGGGGCTCCCAGAGCAGTGAGAGTGGCTGCAGCCCGCCATCCTCCCTGCTGAGGGCTTGCATCCCACCTGGTTTTGCAGCCACCTGGTTTATACCAGGAGATGTGCTCGGGTTACCCCATTTTGGTCATTTGTGTTGTTACCAGATTTTCTTACAAGAAAATGATTCTGTCCGTCTTACTGTTAAACGTAGACTAGCAGTGATACCAGGACTGGGACTGCCAAGGTGTCCCACCGTCAGGGTCTACCCCTCGTCCTGTGTCCCATGAGACAGTGATGGTGTAGCTTTCACTAAGTGGTCCACCAAGTGCTCATGTGGTGGAGGGGACACAGGGGGGCTTCAGGGTGGCCGGAGGGCAGGGGTATCCAGCACTTCGTGCTGGTCCGTACGCAGCATCAGTGAGTGAAGGTGGCAGCATGAGGCTCTGCAGTGAAGGAGGAATGACTTCTGTGTACAACTGGGGAGTGCGGGTCTCCTTCAGTCATGTGGATACAGCTGTTGGGTCTGCGTATCGACTGCTGCCCCCCTGCCTTGCCCAGCTGAGGTGAAGGTGGCAGCCCCCTGCCACCTCACCCCTTCCTATATGTGGCTGATCTGCCTGAGAACCAGGCACGCAGTGCTGCTCAGAGGGGAAATGTTCATGTGATGGACCTTCCCGAGCCCAGGCGGGGGGCAATGGTTGCAGGTGAAGCAGTTAACAGTTAACAGTTCTACTTGGCATGTTATTTTTTCCTGCAAGGCATTGCCCCCGGCTACCAGGGTGCCCTAGGGATGACCAGCGTGCAGTGCTGGTCCTTCTTCAACTCTTCTGGTGAAACTGAGCTGCTCATGGGCAAGGCCCGTGGCCGGGTGTGCAGGGGAGCCAGGGGGCTGCCTTCCTTCGCTGCCTTCCTTCGCCTGCCGCTCCCGTGCCGAGCCCGTTCTGTTTCCCGGCTCCCGCCTTCCTCCTCCCGACACAGCATCTGCTCCGGATGTTTTTCCCCCAGACTGCAGAAGCTGCTTTTTTTCAAGCTGAATTTCCTTCGAGGTTTTTTTCTGGGTTTTTTTTTTTTTCTTCTTCTTTTCTTTTCTTTTTTTAATCTCTCCAGGGTCCCTTTCAGACTGTTTTTCTCCATTCCATCCCCTCCAGTTTATTATCTCCTGCTAATGTTATTAACATGCTAATTAGCCCCTAATTGCAATTGCCAATGAAGATGTCAGATAGGGCTGATACAAACCCTGGTCCTTGACGTCACTCTTTTTCTCTGAATTCTGCAGATTACTCTGTACCTCTCCCATCATCTTGATTATTTTATCAGGTTTGGCTTCACAGAGGGATGCTCATATCTGTGTGTGATTGCTCCCTTAGTAAAAACTCACCAAGACGCAGCACAGGATGGTTTATGAAGCCCCCAGGGCCAGGTTGGCGATGGGTGTAGCTCTGAGAGGTAGTTTCTGGCTGGTCCCAAGGTCTTGTCTCCAAGGCAGGATATGTGCCTGGCTCCCCATGGCAGACCCCTTCGGAGGCAGAAGGAAAAGGACTTTGGAAAGTTGAAGAGTGGCATTTGCCATCCCGCCTATACACTCATCCCTCTGGCTGCTAGGGCTTTGTGCAAAGGTCTTGCATGACTATAGATAGGCAGAGGGTAGGCAAAAAGATGGTGAGATGGGATGAGGACAGGCGGCGAGCCAGCCTTGGCCGGCATCTGGAGCTCTCATCACCTTCGTGTGCAGAAGAGGTGCGGTTTGTTCTGGCCACATTGCTCTCGTCAGGCAAAGTTTGCCCCCGCAGAGCCTATTTTTGAACACACACACACACAAACACACACACACACCCCCCAGGTTACCTCTTGGAGGTGCTGCAAAGAACCGGGGCCGGCTTATGGCAAAGGTGCCCCGGCGCTGCTGCGGGACATCGAGCCACGTGCTTCGAATAGCTTTGTGCAGACATGGCCTATGGAGATGAAATGTGGCTCTTGACCGATTGCAAATAAATCAGGGTCAGGAGCTTGAACGCTGGCCAAGAAACCCAAAGGGATAAAATATAGCCTCTCTACAGACTGTTAGCAAACAGCACGTGGGCTGAGATCTGCTAGATAAATTTATGCGCTGTGAATTGTTCACCCAGCTGTAGTGGAGGGATGGACGGACCCACAGAGAACTAATAACCATATGTGGTGGACATGCCTTCGGTGCTGACCTTTAGAGGGTTCAGCAAGGCTGGGAGGTGGCATGGTGACGTCTTCGTAGGGATGTCACTGAGAGGGAATGGCTGCATGTGTTGCTTGCCGCAGGGGAGGGGGACTCAGGCTGCCTCTGCCCTGCACGTCCAGGAGACAGGCTGGCAAAATAAATTAATGCTCCTGACCTTGGTTTTCCTGTCATGTCATTTGACATGAACTGAGGATAAATACTGGGCTCTTTGCCTTTGCCTGCTCATTTCTGAGCTTGTGGGACTTGCCCAGCCCGAGAACTCCTGTTCCTGAGGCAGATTCAGTTCCAGGGAGATCCAGTTTAAAATGGGAGGAAGTAATAGGGAAACGGTGAAAAGATAGGATACCCAGGCTGTGGGCACGGGGCCTCCAGCACCCGCTGTCACCCATTTCAGGTGAAACACCGGGAGCTGGCAGCCCTGCCCTGGCCACGGGGGCTGCCTCCTCTCACTCACCCCAAATCCCTTGTAGCCACAAAGAGGAACATCGGCTTCACGTTGGGATGAAATGTCCTGGCGGCGGAACCAGCTCCAGGCAGACCGACTTAATGAGCCTTTGGGCTCAGTTCAACTGCTTTAAACCAGAGAGATGGGCCTGAGCCCAAAACATGGAGCCAAACAGCCTTGTACTTGTCCAAGCTGCAGAGGAGCGTGAGCCGTTCGTGGCTGGTTCCTCCTTTCTCTAACCAGGCATCTGCTTCCCACCCTCCGCCCTGGGACGCTGGATGTGTGCATGCTGTCATCAGATGGGACCGGCTTATATGTTGACATCTTGTATGTCAGCATCTTATATATCAACATCTCTGTCCTGGCTGTAGCTCAGTTTGCGGGGGGGACCTGACACCCCCGTGGGTACCAGACCCTGTGCCCTGGATCTGGCTGCGGGAGGGTGACTCCTCTGTTTTCTTGTCTCGTTTTACCCCAGTGCTGCAGGGGGAACCTGTCTGCCCCTGGCTGTGATTCAGAGAAATGTGGGGTGGGGGGGAAAATCCCACATTTTTGGGGAAAAATCATTTTTCCTTGATGCTGGGCCAATCCTGCACTCCCAGGCTGGGCTGGGCAATCCGCCTTCCCTAGTCTGGCCTAGATAGGCAATACCGAGGGGGCTGCGGGCTGTCTCTGCTTTCTGGGATTTGCAGCATCGGTTTGAGGTTGAGAGGTGGAAAGAGAGGCTTCTTCCAGTCTGGGAGCCCTCCCTGGGACAGACTGGCAGCTAGCCGCATCTCTCCTGCACTATGGCAGCAGGGCAGTCAGTGTCCTGGCCCTGGCAGGCTGTGGATGGGGACTCCTGCCGTGGTGGCTAATCCAGTAGCCCCCCCACCTCGCCACCCCCCCTGTGCTTTTGCCATGGGCTGTGACTTTTGACACGGGCAGGACACATTTAACAGTGTGCTCTGAATGCTTCACCAGTGGTGATCGGGTGCGTTGTGAGCAGCAGGGCTGTGTCACAGCTCCTGCCGGAGTGACACCAGAGCTGGCATCGCCATCCCAGACGGTGCTGGGGACCCTCATCCCAGCGGCAGCTGGGGGCAGATAAAAGCCACCAAAGGCTGGCATGGCTTTCCGTGTGCAGGTTGAAGGATTCCCACTGTGACTCGCACTGCTGTGTGATTCAGTGATCTCATTTTTTTTGCTTTTAAAAGTTATTTAGACTGCGTCAGGGCAAAACATAACAAGTTTTTAACACTGACTGATTTTTCCATCGAGACGTCTTTTCTTTCTCCTTGTGGCAGTGAGGATTTTGACAAAACCTCCCAAGGAAACCACAAATAAAACCCAGAGCAATGAAATCAGTGTGAAAAAGTGTGATGTGGTGCTTGGGTTGGACGTGCCCGTTGGTTTTGGTGAGGCAGCTCAGAAAAGCCCAGTGCTGCCCAGACAAACCCTAAAGACATTTTTGGGGAAAAAACTTACCTTTTGTTTCTTTTTTTAATCGAAAGGGTGTGATTTTGCAAAAAGATGTCGTTGTGGTCCTTTGCTCTGTGACCAAGCACCCCACTGTGTACTCTTTGTATCATCAGAGTCTGGTCCATACCTTAAAAAAAGGCAGCTGCCAGCTTTTCTGGAGAGCAAACGTCGCTGGGGCAGGCAGGAGAAGCGCAGCCGCACTGCTGCCCAGAGCCGCTTGCTTATCACACACCAGGCAAAAGAGTAGAGCTAAAAGGGACTCCCCAATGCCTAAGTAGTGGAATGGGCGGTGGGTCGTTCTTACCCCACCCCCACCCCAACTAAACACTGCATTTAATGTTTCAGTGAAAGAAATGAGACTTCTGCTGGGGATGGGTGCCTCGGTTAATGGCTTTAACCTACTACCCGGATGCATTTGTTATTGCTGTTGGTGGCATTTGTGGCCCCTTTGGTTGCAATCATTAGGTTCCAGAGTGAACAACAGCCACAGGGTAGTTTAAACTTGTCTCAGGTGGGAGGGGACATGCCAGCTTTAATTTAATACCTTTCAGAGATGTTGCCTTTTAGCCGGCAGGATTAGCCATAATTTTTGCTGTTGTCTTCCAGAGGGTCCTGCTGGGGTTTATGGAGCCCTGCCCTGACATTGCCACTCTGGGGGCCCCCATCTCACCGGCTCTGTCTACTAGCACGTGTTTTGGGGCCAGGAGAGCCTTCTCCTGGCTGAAGGCGTTGAGCTATCTTCCATGAGGGGTTCGCAGCTAATTGGTACAATCAATATTTGTTTTGCAAATGCAATTGGAGGGAAAGAGGGATTGAGAGTGCCAGAAATTCAATTGACCTGTAAAAACAGATACTGTGTAAAGGGAATCCTTTCCCTGCCAAGCAAATATTTAGAAAGGAGAAGCAATAAAATGAATAAGCAACAAAGTAATATCCTGCCTCCACGGCCGTCAGAGGCTGCTGGGAAGGGCTGCTGCCCCCGATGCTGCGATAACCCCGAGCAGATGAGCGGCAGGAACCCGTTTCCTAGAGAAAGCGTGTTTGCTTTTACCGTCTAATCTGTCAAGCTCATCCTCATGCCTCGTCAGTGCTGGAACCTGTCTCAGGTAGCCCAGCAAGCTGGGCGCCAGCCCGGCATCCCTGCAACCACGGTGTGAGCCTGGTGGTGGCCTGCGGCTGTCCCTGCACCCTTGTTCCCCCTTGCAGAGGTTTTGCTCCCACATCCTCACTCAGCCTCCTCTGATTTCTGGGTGATGGAGCACACCGGGGAGGGCTGTGGGTGCTGTAGGGTGTAAGGGGTGTGTGGGGTAGAGCATCAATAATTCGTGTCTGTAAGGAAATTCCAGCACATCAGCACTCGGCCTCAGCACACCTTGGCGTGAAAATCAAAATGTTTAAGAGGAAGTAAAAAAAGAGAGTTTTTCAGATCAAAAAGCTCCAGAAAAATGTTTTGGGTAGGGAGTGGTGAGGTGGGATCCAGCCAGGGCTTTTGCCAAGCGGGAGCGGACTGCCAGGGTCCCTCTTTCCCAGGTTGCTCAGCATCCTTAGTAATTTGAAGAGAGATCCCCTTGGGCTCATGTCTGAACTGAAAAACCTCTGTGGAAAACACAGACTTTTCAGAAAAAAAATACGATCTCTGTACATATGTGTGTGTACGTGTGTGTGTACATATATATATGAAATAAAGCAAGCAGAAGGAAGGGAGATGATTTTTCGGGAAAACTTCCAAACAGCTCTGGCACTGAGCACCTTTAAGCCAGTTTGGAGGCTTCCGAGCATCTTCCCCCCATGACAGATACTGACGCCTCTAATTGAGGTCAGGATCTGAGCCTGTTTCTCCTTTACTGGCATCAATTAGAGCCTTTTTTAGGGGCATTGGTGGCTACCGATGCTACCTTGAAATGCTGTCGCTACACAGAAATCAAAAAGAGGTTTGGATTTGCATTGGCATAATACTGAATTTTCAAGAGAGCATTGGCTAAAAATGTAGACTCCCCTCGCAAACTTCCCTGGACTGAAGAGGAAAAAGCTCTAGGGAAGCAAGTGAATTTTAAACACTCGATAATCAAATTTTCTCGAGGTTTTATCCCTGTTTACTATGAGACTGAGCTCCTCTAGGATGCTCAATACGTCTGGGGAAATGATGCTTGGACCCACAAAAGGCAGAGCAGCTCTGCTTCTCCACGCGCAAGGGGTCATTTGGGAGCAGGTTGCTTGCCGAGATCATGGTTGCTGAGCTGCCCGCTGCTGGGCTGTCTCTGCCGACGCATCCCCGACCCGTCGATGGCATGAGAAACCCCCCTGTGCGCCGTCATCTGTTATCGCAGCCCTCTCTCGGGTGCCGCTGAGGTTGCAAAACGTGCCCTGAGCATTCGTTTCTTCCAAAACTCCAGCCTGAGAGCACATGCTAGAAAAGAGCTGCAACATGAGCTCAGCGGAGGAGGGGGGGGGGAAAGATGGCTTAAATTTAATGTCTTTTTAGATGAATATTTCCATTCATTCCAGAGCATATTCCTCTGGCATTTCCAGCATGCTTGTTTAGCCGAGTAGTTAACAAACTTCATCGAAACACATGTTATAGTGCTCTCTAGTGCACGGAGCTATGAATGAAGGATGCCTCTTTTGAGATATTTTGATGTGCAGCGCAGCTTTTACTCTGGAGCAGCCTGTTAACCGCAACAGCTGCTTCCCATTGTGGAAATGCTGTTGGAAAAAAAACAAAACACCCATCCCAACAACCTGACAACACATGCAGATGATATTTATGCGAAACCCCACATGAGGGTGAGCTGGGGCACAGGGACATAAAAGATAAGGCAAGAAATAACCTAGCCAGGAGACTGATATCTCCCTGCCAGCAGCACCCGGTGTGCTCCCGCGGATCTCTGTTTGCCGAGCCAGTCCGAAGCAGCTGGTCTCTATGTCCGACTTAGTTTACTCTGTTTAGCTTTTATACAGCCGAGCGATTTTTATAGCCACCGGAGCACTAGGAAGCTCGACAGGATATTGGCCGCCTCCTAATGAGGGTTTGCCACGTTGGCATGTCGGCACAAACGCCCTGTGAATTTTAAATGTCTGGGAAACAGCGGCTCCCGTGGCCCCGTCCCTGGATGCTCCGGGAGCCGTTGGGGGGAACATGGGTTTTCTGTTTAATAAAGGAAAACTCGAGCCTTGATTGTAGCCTAGGAGACTCGAGAGCAGCCGGGATCCCCAGTGCTGTGGCACAGCTGGGCCCAAGGCACATCCACCTGCACGTCCCTCGATGGTGATGCTCTGGGAAAGCCCCCCAAAAGCCAGGGGAGCCTGTCCTGCCCTGGGCAGTCAGGGAGTTGGGTGGTCCCAAGCATGAGGTTGGACCCGTGGAACCAGGCTGGGGGTGAACTTGAGCCCCTGGGATTGTCTGATCCCTTGTTGAACCTGTTGGTATAAGGTGGAGGTGAATTTATGGCATCATGGTGGGGTCGGGGCTGGAAGTGACTGGAGCTGCCCAGCCCTTCCTTTACTTGGAGCAGGGCTGGCTTGGATGCTGGGTCAGGTTGCTCAGGGCTAGGACCAGTCGAGTGCTGGCTGTCCCCAAGGAAGGAGATTTCTTCTCTTGACCTGAATGCTCTTTCTTTTCCTTTCTTTTGTTTTTATAACCTTCCTTTTGAAATTCTGAGTGGAAAATAGAAAGGTTTTAATTTTTTCTTTTGTTTCTATATTCATTTTCCATCTCAAGAGCTTTACAAAAAAATCAGAGGCAAATGTAATATCTTGCAAGAAGGGATATCTTAAGCTGGAAGGGAATGAAAATAGCTCCTTCCCCCACGGTGGTACAGCACGTTGAAAAACCAGTGGGTGTGTAAAATCCCCAAAGGGGTAGGAAAACCAGCCTGCAGGATTTTTTAGCCAGGATATCTGTTTCTTGGAAAGAAGAAAAAAAAAAGTTTCAAGATCATCACTGTTTTATCTGCAAAATGAATGACACGAGCAGCATTTCCTTCTCTCCTAGTTATTCCTGCCCCGCTTACAAAGCTGGCCAAATTGGGGTGGTGGCAGCGATGGCACATCCTCTTACTCCTGGTGACTTTGCTTTTCCATCATTTGCCTCTCCATTAATCTCAGTACAAACAAAGGCTCTGAAGAGACAAGCTGAAAAGCTCCTGGGGGTACGTTTAAATCAGTCCTTTCTAATAATGTCTGTCGACCTCTCTGTGGAAGCACTGCTCCCCAAGGAAAGGACACGGAGCCGCAGCAGCGTGCTGAAATATGGTGGGGTGTAATTAATTCTGACCTCTGGCTCCCGCTCACTCACTCTCAATATTAAATTTGACTAGTGATATTGTGGTTTTTCAATTATCCTTGTTTTCCAGGGGGCACAGGGAGGGGAGGGGGTCGCCGTTCAAAATTCAACTTGGTGGGAGATGCATTGGCTGGGATGTGGAACTCGCATGCCATGGGCTGGATGGGATCAATCCTTGGGTCATCTCTATTGGGATGGCATTTGGGCTTGGACACAGTGTTGTGTGTGCTTCTCCCCCTCCTACCTGTGTCCATCCTGCTTCCAAAATGAGATACTTGTCTGGTGCCGGGATGGGGCCAGCTCCCTGCCTGGTGCTACATACTGTTGGGGTCGTGGAGATGGGGGGCAGGTACAGAAACAGCCTTTAGGGAAATGGGGAGGAAAATCAGCATTTTGGTCTTGTTCTTCTGGCCTTGCCCAGGAGGTTGCTTTCTGGCTGCTCCTGAAGTCAGTAGAGGATTTTTATCAGACTCTTCGAGGGCCTGGAGGGGACCCAGAGCCATCAGCTCCTACAGGACCTTATTGGTAAAAGTCTTGGTAGCATGTCCTTGATCAGGAATGGAGCAAGTTAAAACAGCTTTAGAAGCCATGCACTTGCTTGACCTTTTATTTTTGTGTAGAAAAGGCTCGAGGGTTGCTAGTGTATTTTGGCAGCGGCTGTTTGCTGGGAAGGCTTCGTTTGTCTGTTTATTTAACCCTATCATTCTAACAGTGCCCCTGCTTGTCATGGTGTGGTCTCTGGAGGGTCGGGGGGGGGGTGTTAAGTGACCTCAGCCAGGAGGCAGGGACGAAGGTGCCCTTTTCTGGGAAGGCTCAGGTTGTTCATGTGTAGCAGTAGGGTAAAACAGCCCAGTGCCAACCCCCTCTCCTCCTCTGCCCTCCTCTCCTCTCTGCCACCACCTCCCCAGGATGTCCCTCATCACCGGTGTCCTCTGCCACAGCACCAGGCTTCACAAGGGGACATGGGACCTGCTTAGGTGTTCTCATCAGGGCAGGAGCTTGTTAAGGGATGCTCCTGCAGGACACCCATGTGTGGACCCCCCTAGTTTAAACCCTCCAAAACCTCTGGGGTCCCTGGATGGGGCCGTCCTCCTTCTCTGTGTCCCAGCAATGCCCAACAGCAGCTCTGCCTTGGAAAGCGAGCTGTGCTTGTTGGCATCCACCGCTGTGGCGAGCTCTCCGAGGCTGGGATGCACGGCAGAGCGGGATGCTGGATGGGGTAGGACCGAACCCAGTGGTTTGGACCCTGGGTTAGGTGGAGAAAGGTGAAAAGCAGGGCTCTCCAGCTTCACCTCCTCTCCTCACTTTCCCCAGCCTCTCGGAGAACACAGCCACCAGCTCAGGTCTGGATTTTCCAGAGGCCAAGGACTGACTTTTCAGACGCTCCATCCCCAGTTGCCAGCAGGGTCTTGGCTGGGCCCTGGGGAGAGCTTGCCCCCCGGGGCTGTGGAGTTTGCATCAGCCCCTGGGATGAAACAAGTCCGGTTCAGCCCGGTTGCTATGTCCCCTCGAAGCATCGGAAGACGCATTCAGGCAGCAGAAATGATGAGAAGGGCTTGAGCCGGGAGGGGGTGGGGGGGTGGGGGGGGGAGGAGAAGGGAAATTAAAAAAAAAAAAAAAAAAAAAAGGAAAACGCCACTTGCTGCAAAGCAAGCGAATTCTCCAATAAACCTGAATCTGCTGAGAATACATTTTACAAACATGCAGCGAAGTTGGCCGCTTTTGTTTGGGCGTTTGTTAAGCATTAACTAAAGAATGCCATGGTCCAGCCTGCTCGGTGTGAAACCTAATTCTCCCCCTTTCTGGAGCCATGGCATGGAGTGCTCAATTTTTTTCTCTCTGTAGGACTGCAGCCTTCTGGTACTCCAGCCAAAAAACACTCATATTTTAGCAAGCTTAGCCCCGGCCCCGTTGCCAGGCAGTAAAGCGAACACTTGCCCGCCTCGGGGGGAGGGAGCTGGGAGACAGGGAAGGGTCAGGAGAACAGCCCCAGGGAAAACATCCCTCCTTCATCCCACCCAGAGCTCTCCCAGGGCTTGGGGTGTGTGGGGAGGGAAGGCAAGGGTGGCTGCGGGTGCTCTGCTCTGTCAGCCTGGGAACCCGGAGACCCCGGGTGGGTTTGGAGGTGCCTGGGATAGCTGGTGCTGTGTTGCCCTCTGAATCACTCTCCCCGTCCCCAGGACATGCCAGCCTGCTCTCTGCAGTGCTGGGGTGCACTCAGCCCTTTCCTACTTTCTCCCACAGCCTTGGCACCCTCCCACAATGGCTGAGGGTCCACATGGTCCCCTCACGAGGATGCCAAGAGATGCCCTCGCAGGCACCACGCATGGTGGGTGCATCCATCCTGCTTCCTTCTGGGTTGTGGTCCATGCCCTCGGCCTCATCCTTTATCCCCAGGAGGGCCAGAGTGGGGGACAGGGTGACCTGAGTCCAGCAGCAGCAAGAGAGTGACTCGTTCCCAAGCCATGGGTGGAGGGTTGACAGCCACTGGCACTTTTCCACTGCCAGCCCATCGAGGACCTGGTGCTGCCTTCCCCCCTTCCGACAAGTGACAGTGAGTGAGAAGATGACCCAGTGCCAAGACAACTCAATCCAGCATCCTTGCTCCCCATGGAGCCCTGTGGCTCACCGCTGGCACCCGCCGCCAGCCTCCTCCCGCGCCTCTCGCACTGTGTGTGGCCGTCAGCTTGTCCCCATGCCAAGGTCACGTCTCTGGCAGGGGTCGTGGCTTTGCTTTCCAGTGAGCCATCAGTTGGGGATGGCTGTGAGCACGAGCAGGCTGGAACTCCAGCACTTCTGACGGGTTGGTCGGGGTCTGCTCAGGCTCCTCCGGGGTCATGGTGAGAGCAGGTGATGAGTTGGTCAGATCTCTGCACCAAGGTGCTGGAAAACACAGCACCTCTGCGGATGCACCTGCTGTGGCAGCCCTGGCAGGGAGGCGAGCGGGGCAGCTGCTTTGTGGGGACTGGTGCCATCAGGGTCATTGGGGGTTGCTCCTGCCCCTCTCACCACATCCCAGGGCCAGGTTGGCAAGCATCCCTCTGCCCAGCAGAGCTGCCTTGCCTTACCCACTGCCTGAACCAAGCCTCTGCACGGCGTTTGAGATTTGTCCATCAGTATTTAATATCGGCGTCCCTGACCCGCCACCCCCTCCCCGGGGAGGCTTCGAAGGGCTGTGTTTGTATGCGGCGCACGCAGACAGACAGCAGCCGGGAAGCGCCCGTCAATCATGGCCCCTTTCAGCCTGTCACCTCAAAATAAAGGGAGAAAGAGGGGGTGGTGGCTCCGATGGGAACCGGGGGCTGCCCACGCCGCTCCCCCTCCATCAGTGCGGGAAGGGACACGGGATGCGCCTCCCCAGAGGTGGCTTTGGCCACGTGTTGAAATTTCTAGGTTTCAGTGATGATGCGTGGATGGGAAACCCCAGAGCAGAGGTCTGGGATGGATTTCTTGAGGAAGAGGAACTGCACAGAGAGGTGTGACTGTGTCCCAGGGGAAGCGGGATGGTGGTGTCTGTAGCATCAGCTAGCTTGCTTGGGGGGGGTTCAGCAGGAATGTTAGACTTTTGGAAATGGCAAAATACTTTGTTTCAAGATTTTCTTGAAACCCACCACCACCACCTTTGTTTCAAAACTACAGATTTCATTTCAAAAGGGACCTAAATTTTAAAAAAACCCACAAACTTGGTGTGGATGAATCAATAGAGGAACAGGAACATTTTTAAGATCAGAAACAAAAGGTTGTGTGTTGTGATAAAAATTGCTTGCATCACTATATTTTCATTCCAGTTCTTCTTAAGTTGAGTGGGTTTGTTTTCGCCTACAAATATTCACCGTCAGCGCTTCAATGAGGCTTTTACCGAGTCACTCATGGCAGGCTGGGTTTCCAGCGAGCATCACAGAGCTGAGCAGGTCACCCCGTCTGGTGCCCTGCCCTGTGCCTGCCAGCTCTGAACATGATTAAACAAAGCCAAAGGCTGCCAGCCAGGGGTTAGCTTTTGAACCCTAGGCTATGGAGGGAAAAAAAATAAATCTGCCAAGAACTAAAGCCCACAGCATCCCTAGAATGGCAGAAATGAAGGCGCTCCCATTGCAGTTTGGGGGTTGGTAATTTGTTCTTGGTTTAAAACCTGTTGAAGTCCTTGGTCAGAGCCTGTCCTTCTCTTCTGTGGAGCCTCCTGTAGAGAAATGTAATCTCAAAGTCCCCTTTGCAGTTTCAGGGAGACACAAAGAGGTAGAGAGGGGAGAAAAGATGGCATATGCTCTGCAGCCTGCTGCTTGCAGCAGGAGGGGGCTGGGCACAGAGCTGGAGATCCCAGAGGTGGAGGAAAACATCTCTGGATCCAGGCTGGTGTGGATTGCTGAGGCAAAAATGTTAAATTAATTGCTAGATCCAGTGCTGGAAGAAAATTTTCCTTCAGCCCTGTCTCAGGCTGACCAGGGGTGTTTCAGTTGGCTTATTTATGCAGGGGTTGTCTATGCAGGAGTTATCCTATGTGGAGCTAACCCTATATTCCAGAGTGGGATTATCCATGTGTGGGGTTATCCATGCAGGAGGTTATCTGTGCGGGGGGTTATCCGTGCATGCTCTTCCTCCCTGGTCCCTGCAGAGGAGCTGGTACCGTCCAGGGCTGGTCCAGGGCTGTAGGGATCTGGGACACCAGCAATGCCCTGTACTCTCTCTCCATTACTACCTGCGGTAGGCTGCAGGTTTTATGCTCATGACCTTTTAGCGCCTAAGATCTCAGTTTATTGTGGGTTTATAGGGAGCTCTTTATGGTTTTGTACTGTGGAAGAGGTTTTATGGGGATTTCTCTGCATCTCACGTTGCTCAGGGATGGGGGAGTCCTGCACTGGGCAGCAAAAGCTGCCTGGTCCGTCTGGCATCCCTCAGCAGGAGCTGTTGGGACTCAGCAGTTTGGAAATGAAGTCATTTATTCAGCGACTTAAGTACGGCTTTAAGTGTCTAATATTAGGCAGCCATTTACCTAAATCTCACACCTTTGTGTTTTGCAACACGCTTTGGGCTTAGAAACATCCATTGCTCTGCTGGTGCTGCTGTGCATAATTGGCAAAGGTTTATGGCACTCTAATCAGTACCCTGGAAATAGAGATTTTGGACACATTCATTCGTGAAGATTAGATAGCAGTAAGGTAATAACTTATCAATATTTTATTACGTAGAGCAGTTAGTAATCCCAACAGGTAGGGCTTAAACTTCATTTAAACAAGATGAGAATGTGTTACCAGATGAATACAAATCACCTCCACTTTGACATAAAAGAGACATAATTAAAGGCAAAATGACTACAGAAATATTAACACAAGCCTGCGCTGCTCAGATCTGGGGCAAGAATAAAAATGACCCTTCAGAAGGGATGCTTTCAAGGGAATATACATCCCTCTTCTCCCAGGGCAGTCACAGGGATGTTGGAAATACATACATCTTAGAGACAGACAGTTGTATGTAAACCTGGGAAATCGTAGTTTAATGTACAAAAAAGCTACTAATGGCATTATCTGGAATTACCAACTCCCCCACCTTTTATTTGATGATTTTCTGCTTTCTGTAGTGACAGTGGTGTTTTATAAAAGCTTTATAACACCCCTTTCCTACTTCTTGGGGGATGCTACAATTTGCTGAGTGTGCCCAGGATTTGGCTGGCACAGGGAGAGTGATGTACCCCATCCCCATGCTCGCCACCACCAGTTTGGGAAAACCTGGGAGGGAGCAGGCACTGCCCACGTGCTGGTGCGCCGCGTCCGTGAGAGGACCCCAAGATGGGAGGGTTGCCAATAAATGCCAATGCCAATAAAGTGGGGTGCATTTGGGGGCCCCATTCCTGACCCTTCAAGCCCTTGCCACCCAGCCCTCAAGGCTGGTGGACACCGCTGACGGGCAGCAGTGTGCAGTGCCAGCTGTGTGCACATCTGGCAGGCAGCTGTTTGCCTCCAGAGCTTGGTCACCAGCTGCAGCATGGGGCACTGGGAGGTGATGCTCCGTGGCTGACCTTGCCCATCGGCGTGGGGAGGCAGGCGTTATCCTCTGCTCCTGCACATGTCTGCCCTTCTCATGCTGGTGGGACGTGCCGCCTTGCCCGGGCTCGCTGGCTCCACACAGGCAAGCGCTGCTCTCTGACGAGACGGGCACAGATGTGCCCAGCTGCTGCCACCAAATCTCCTGGGCTCACTGCCTGCACAGCAGAGCCTGCCTGTCCCCCTCCGGCGGTTTGCACAGCTGACCGTCT
Source organism: Falco rusticolus (assembly GCF_015220075.1). Classification (NCBI taxonomy): domain Eukaryota; kingdom Metazoa; phylum Chordata; class Aves; order Falconiformes; family Falconidae; genus Falco; species Falco rusticolus. The sequence continues at coordinate 27,536,000 of NC_051197.1, forward strand.
TGTTTGTCATCTATTGGGCAGCTAAAGCGGTGAATTGGAAAAGCGAAATGAAGCCTGGCTGGGATTTCAGGGGAGCAGGGGCAGCACGTGGGCTGCAGCAGGACGCACTCCCCTTAGCTGCTGGGGAGCTTTTGTTCAGCAGTGCCGCTGGAGGTAGGGGTGCCTTCGACTTGGGAGCTACCTCTAGGGCATGAAGACACCCACCTGCCTTGCTATTGCCCCCCGTCTCCTGGTTTTATGGGCTACTGAGCTCATCACAAAAACTTTTTGACATTGTCCCCATTTTCTGATGGTTTCGCTGCGAGGGTTTCGCATACATCTGGTCCTCTCCTCCTTGGAACGGGGCTGACTCAGCACTTTTCATTTCCTATGTGGTTTGTTGTAACAGCCAAAAAAAGAGAAAGGATCGAAAGCCTGCTGGTGGCTGCAGGGTTTCTCTCCCCCTCCCCAGCCAGCCAGCCCGCCCCAGCCCTGCAGGTCTCTCCCCGGGATGACACATGGGATGGGGACCATGGCAGTGGGAGCTATCGGGGCCGTTGGAAGGCTGGATGCAGCGCTCCCTGCACAGGTCCCTAGGGCATCTCTGGGCTGGGACAGGGGCGATGCTCGGAGATAACCTCTTCAGGATGTGCGCTGACTTCTGACTTCTCTTTCTGGGCCAAAGTCATCAAAACAGGGGAATAATAATGTCCAGTTCCCACAGATATTTAGGGCAAGGCTGGGTAAAAGGTGATTTTTTCTTTATGGAGCCCGAGCCAAAAACATAGATATCTGGGGGTGATGAAGAGATTCAGCATTGGTACCTTCAAACATCTCTACTGGGGGAAACATCCCATTCACTTAAAACATCCAGCCCAGGGTTTAGCTCCAGGTGCCTCCGAGTCCTCTCAGGAAAACACTGATGCTTGTCACCTCTGCTCTGCTCGCCTCAGTTTCCCCAGCTGTAAATCATCAATCATGCTACTGAGCTGTGGTTGTTGGGTTTTTTAAGTCAGAAAAAGAAAAGCTTTGTTTTAACCTGAAGTGCTATTGCTGTCGTTACTATTGTTGGCTTTGAAGTATAAAGCCAGTGTGTTGAAACCTGGAAACTGTACAATTAGGGATGCCTCAAACACTGTCACATCAATGTCAAGGAACGAGCTGAGCTTTTTGTTTTCCTTTTGACACATCAAGTCTTCAGTCTGTCACCAGCCTTAACCCCAAAACTGCTGCCACGGAGGTCTTTATGATATATTAGACATTCCTGATGTGCTTGCAAGCAGGAAGGGGGCTGTTCCAGTGACCCAGGCTAGAGGAACAGGGTGGTTTGTGGGTGACCAACAGCACGGGTCCTTTCTGCAGGTGCTTGTTGAGAGGCACAGATGAGCTTGCTGGCCCCATTGCCATCTCCAGCATCTCCTTATGTCTAGGCGTCAGCTGGAGGCAGGTTGACACATAGAGTTGGCCTGATAAAACTCATGTAGATGTGTCGTATCCACATCTTGTGGTGGTGGGAGCTGGACCACTGGGTTTGCCGCCTGTTTGCTTTTCGCCTGGAGTATCTGGATGTTGAGGTCTTTGTCCTTCAACAGTATCCATGGTAAGCACCTGCTAACAGATCAACCAGAAAGGCTAAAGTTGACCCAAAAGCAGCATCCCCCATTGGCACAGGGCAAGCTTGCAGCATGTGCCTTATACGGCAGGGTGCCAGCACCATTGTGCCTAGTCCCCCAACACAATCAAAGCACCAATGGGGTGACCCAGTGATCCTGTGCCAATGCTCATCTCCCCACCATCCACCATGGGTGCCCCATCTGTTGTCCCCAGTGCCATGCCACCCGCTGGGTGCAGCTGTGGTGCTGCCGCGTGTCCCAGCAGGATCTCCTCTTGCTCTTGCAGGCTCTTTGCGGTGAAGTGTGCTGGGTGCCTGGAGGCCATTGCGCCCAGTGAGCTGGTGATGCGCGCCCAGAAGAGCGTCTACCACCTGCACTGCTTCTGCTGCTGCGTCTGTGAGCGGCGCCTGCAGAAGGGCGACGAGTTTGTGCTGAAGGAGGGGCAGCTCCTCTGTAAGGGCGACTACGAGAAGGAGCGGGAGCTGCTGAGCTTGGTGAGCCCGGCTCTGTCAGATTCTGGTAAGGGGCCGCCCGCGCCCAGCGTCTCCCTGGCTGGTCCCGCTCTGAGGCCCCGGTGAGCGCGGTGGGGTCTGGAGGTGAGGTTTGGGGTCACTGCCCTGAACCTCTGCCAGGGTCTGAAGGGAAAAGCTCTGTAAGCACCATTGCATCCTCCAGCCAGAGTTTCTCCCACCTCACTGGCAAAGGCAGGAGTGGGGACCTCGGCAGCAGAGGGGCTGCAGGGCTGGAGGATGCTCTGGGAACCATTCCATCTCATTAGGCTCATTTCTAGAAGGGTTTTTGCTCCTGGCCTGTGCAGGGCACCAGCACCCCATCCCAAAGGGTACACAGCCTCCCTGGGCATGGGAGGGAGGGTCGTGCTGGCTGAAGGTGACATCTCCCACCTCCTCACCTGAGGAAATGGAGGAGCTGCCCCTGGTATAAATACACCGTAAATGAGAGTCTTCCTGAAAACAAAATCATGGTCCCAAGCATCCCACTGACTACCTTGGGCTAAACCTTCTGTGTCCCTCCCTTGTGCCTCGCTGTCCCCACCTGGGACTCTGGAAAGGCTGAGTGCAAGAATTGAGCTGCTTCTGCTGCAGCCACCCTTTTTAATACTAAGGGGAAACTGAGGCACAGAGCTAAAACTTGAACTGGCAACAGGGAACCTGCAAATCTTGTGTCCCCAGTGGCTTCCCAGCCAGTCGATGACCGGAGCCAGACTGCAGACCTGGTGTGGTGGCACTGTGGGGACACTGCAGAGCCCAGGGGGGCTGCAGGAGGGGTGGCACGTGGCTGGAGGTGGGCAGGGGGCTGGCATTCTGCTCCAGCCAGGGTGTCACTGCCAGACTGGGCTGCCCAGAGCATCAGATCATCATTAAAATATGTATTTACAGTCAATGCAAATCAAATCTGAATGTTTCCCAGGAAGATAAATTTAGTAAGAAAGCCCAGCAACAGGGGCCGGGGGGATGGAAATGACCTGCTAGCAGAAATCCTCATGTTGATGCCATCCCCGCAGAGCCCTGCTCCTCTTGAGGTTGGGCAGCCCCATGCCGTGTGCCTGGGTCACTTGGCTCCTCTTAAAAACCGTCACTGGGGGAAAATCTGCTTTGCTCAGGGAAGGATTTCCCTGCTAAATGCCATGCTCTGGAAAGGGCTGACGGCAAACTGGCAGGGAGCCTGTCTTTTCCCTGCTAGAGCGAAGCACTGGATAAAAAAAAATAATAAAAAAATCATTGTTACAAGCCCATTTAGGAGGGAGTTCAGGTGCGATGTGGGGCAGGTCATGGACATGGCAAAGCCTGGAGCTCATGGCCAGGCGCAGGCAATGCTGTGGCTGGGGGAAGGTGTCGGGGGGGAAAGGGATGGCTTTGGTGGGGATGGAGCAAAAATTACCCAAACCCCATGTTTCTCTTTAATATCGTGCTCCTCTGCAGCGAGAGCCTGGCTGCTTTGCAGCACTGTCTGCAGCTGGCTCTGTTCGAGCTCTGCAACCCCGCTTGCTGTACAGAAAAAATCCTCCCCCCAAATAACGGTGATGATATTTAAAAAATAGAGTGAGGCCATGGGAGGAGGTGGCTGAAAGAAGCTGGTGAGTGATGGTCCAACGCTGGAGGAGCTGGAGGGGCAGGAAAGCAGCAAGATCCAGCATGCTGGCGCTGGCTCTTGCCTTAGCCCTGGGAAAATCCTTAATTGATTGAAGAATTATTATTTTTTCCTTCTGGGATGAGCAAACTCTTTCAGTTAAAATAGGAACCAGTGAGGAGACGTCATGCAAGAAAAGAAGTGAACTGGACACCACGGTTTGGGTTTATTCCTAGTGGGGGGAAAGGGCAGTTTGGGAAAGGTGGGGGAGCTTTTTCTCCCCAGCGACTCATCCGCCTGTGGTCCAGCCCCACTGCCAGGGCCTCTGGCCAAACCAAGAGCTTCAACTAGCAAAAACCTCCAGGGGAGGTACTTAGTTTGGTGGAAACTCCAGCTGAGACTCAGGGGATGCAAAAGGCTGGTGTGGGAGTCAAAAGGAAACGGCAACCCCCTGGCTGGTTGGAAACCCAGGCGAAGCCCCTGGCATCCCCTGGCAGCCCCTGGCTCAGGGGTCCCAGCCCTTCTCATTTCCCTGCAGACCCCATAGCTTAGCCCCACCACCGTCTGTGCCTGGTTTTGGTTGCCACCAACAGTTCCTAGGGATGTCTTGTGGCTCTTGGGATGGTGGCATGGTGGGGACCAGCCCAGGTGCATGTGCCATGTGGGTGCTCGGCGTGGCACGGCATTGCCTCCTCCTGCTGCATTCCCCTGGGGACCACACTGGGGGATGCAGAGGGTGTCCCCGCTCAGGCACTGGTCCTGGATGCCCTTCACCAACAGCATGCCATGTACTTGTCCAGCCTTTCCCTGTCCCCATCCTCGCTGCTTTGAAGCCCCCCCACCCTCCCTCCCCCCGGCTGCCGCGCACCAAAGGCCACTTTATGAGAAAGCACAGATAAAAAGCAAGCCATATGTTGTCTGTAATCTCCCAAACCCTCGCTTCAATTACTGCCTCCCCCGAGCCTCCGCTGCCCAGCCTAAGTAAACAAGCCCCTCTGAAAGAGGACCCCGCTTTCCAATTAAAAGTGTCCTAACGTTTCTCCTCTCCCTAAATCCTCCCAAGCGAGGAATGTCCTGGCCCCGGCGGCGGGATGCGGGCTCGGCGGGTCGGACCAAGGGCACGCCGCACAATATCCATCGCCCAGGCCCCTTCCCAGGTGACGTCAGGGGCAGCCCCAGACACTCATTAATTTCTCCCCCTCCTCGGTGGGGAAAGGCTTGAAAGGGAGAGTTAATTAAAAATAATACCCCGCCAAATCCGGCTTCGCTTTTCCTTCTTTCCCTTTGACACTGGGAGGGATTTGGGGAGCAGGTGTTGGGGGGGAGGGCTTGAAGGGGGGGGTGGGGGGGGTGGGAGCTGCTCCACATCGGTTTTCCCCCTTGGCATGGGTTTTGAGCATCATTTGCTTGATAGAGTCCATGAGCCTCTGGTTCCCCGCTGCTGGGCTCTCCCTCTCCTGGACTGGAGGGGACTGGAGTGTTCACCTCATTTTAGGGATGCAAAGGTGTTCAGGCACTGATATGTCTCCACTGGTTGACATTCCTTCTCCTGATATTTTTAAAAATCTCTACCCTTCCATCAAAATTAAAATCCTTCAGGTTTCAGGAAAGCTGGCAACTTGGCGGAGCAGAGACCCTGCTTGTGCTGGTGATGAGAAGGAGGCAGCGGTGGCTGCTGCTCAGCCCCATTAACCATCACAGACTCCACACCCTGGGGGTCCCCAGCACTGGGGCTCTCAGACCTACCTCATTACTATATCCCTTACGCTGGGACATGAAGAGAGAAGTTTGTCTTTCCCTGTGCCGCTGCTGCTGTGGGTATGCTGTGGATGTGCTGTGAGCGAGTGGGGAGCTTGCAGCAGCAGCAAGGTGGTGGCTCTTGGGGGCCAGCATCCAGGTCCAGGCTGTTTGGGTACCACCAGTGTGAAGATCCATCCCCATCCCAGCCCTCCCCACAGGGAAGGCCTCCATACCAGCTGGTGAGCCCACGAAAGAGACCAGCAGTGTGAAGGGAAGAGGTAACTGGTACCTGAGAGCATCCTTGCTCCTCCACTGTGATCACTGCCTCCCCTCGCCCTGGAGATCTGCTCCTCTCCCCATTCCCAGCTGGGCTTCTCTTGGGTTTATGCTTTTCTGATGTGTGTGATCCATGATCAGCTCTTGCTGTGGGCTTCAACCTGACCTGCTTTCGCTGTGAATCTGAGCCAGGCTTACACACCCCTGCTGCATCCCCATCTCCCAGAGACACAGCAGCCCTGGGACGGGTCTTGGGCCAAGTACAGCCTTGCAACTGCATCAGACCAGCACCTCAGCTCCATTATCGATTCCCAGTCAGAGGGTGGAGGAGCTTTCTGGAAAAGGCTTGTAAAAGGGAAGGACCTGTGCTGTCAAACCTGCAGTACAGCCCTCCAACACCGACTGAGCAGGCGAGACCATCGACACGGTGGTGATGCAGTAAGTGAGGAGGGCTGGTAAGAGGCGAGGCAAGGCAGCACTGCCTGCTTTCCCGGAGCAGCTCCTGCCAGAAAGCCCCGTGGCCCTGAGCGGCAAAGAGCAGCAGGGAGAGACACACCAGTGCCTGGGAACACAATGGAGCAGCACGTTGCAGCAAGTACCCAAGGGGTGAAGCTTGAAGCAGCCTGCACTTCTGTCCAGGGAGATTTAAAATTCCATGCAAGGGAGGAAACACAGGCGAAAAGGTGCCCCTTGTATTTGTGGTCAAAAGCCTGGGCTCTAAATGCAGTTGACATCCATGGTAGGGCAAGTCAGGAGGAGTTTGTGAGGGTTGTGGCTAACGTGTTGCCCTCTCTGAGCATCTCTGCTCACCCCACACCCTGACCTCCCCTAGCCTGAGCTGTCCAGGCAGGGGGACCAGATGCCTGGTCACCAGCTAGGCTGGGGGACACCCCCAGGGGCACAGTGGTCCTCCATGTCTGCTGTCCTCTTGAGTGAACGTGGCCTGCCTCTGTCCAGATGTGTCCCCAGCTGTGGCCTGGCAGAAAATCCCTGTGGGGCAGGCAGGGATTTGGGTCTGATGGAGAGAAATCAGGCATCCCAGGGTTTCACACTGCAGCTGCTCAGGCAGTTGGGGAAAAGAAGAACCCAAAAGCACATCTGCTGGCTTGAGCAAATGTCCAAAACAAAAAACCCAAACTGCGAGTCACAGCAGCTCTGCCTGTCTCTGAGCTACCATGGGGCAGCCAGCCCCAGACCTCAGCTTCTCACACGCATTCACAAGAAGATCCCCACCACAAACAGTTTCTTTTAAATCCCCCAGATTATTCGGGACATGCTGGAAAATGGTGTGCATGGCCCATTGTCTGTAAAGGACCTCTTTGTTTTTTCCCCCCCCGTAGGCAAGAGCGACGATGAGGACAGCATTTGCAAACTGGGCCAAGCCTCAGGGAAGGGTGCTGAGGATGGGAAAGATCACAAGCGGCCCAAGCGGCCCCGCACGATCCTGACCACGCAGCAGCGGAGGGCGTTCAAGGCATCGTTTGAGGTCTCCTCCAAGCCCTGCAGGAAGGTATGGGGAGAAAGGCCCATGCTCAGCTGCCTCCAGTCCCGGGGATGTCCTGGATGCTGGGCAAGGAGTTGCTCCAGCTGCTCTATCCCCTCCTAAAGTCCCCCTGAAAAGCTGAGTGGGCTGAGATGCTGCTGTCATTCCTCTCTCCAAGGTGCGGGAGACACTGGCGGCCGAGACGGGGCTGAGCGTCCGTGTGGTGCAGGTCTGGTTCCAGAACCAGCGAGCAAAGGTGGGCACGAGGGGTGGCCCTCTGCCAGCAGCCAGTGCTGGGGCTCCCCTCCCTCCCCTTGCTTTGACCAAGGGATGATTTCACTCCTTTTTTCCTCCCTTCCCACCCAGATGAAGAAGCTCGCCAGGAGACAGCAGCAGCAGCAGCAGGATCAGCAAAACACACAGCGCCTGAGCTCAGGTACCCCCGTCACACCCAGCTCTCCCCACGCTTGGAGTACCCTGTTTCCCAGCCCTCTCCAGGCTTCCCAAGGGGTCTGGGTCCCCCAAAAAGCAGCAGCCTGATTGCACCAACAACTTGCTCTTCTCTTCCAGCCCAGACAAACGGCAGTGGCAGCGCGGGGCTGGAGGGGATGCTGAATCCCTACACCACTCTGCCCCCACCCCAGCAGCTGCTGGGCATGGAGCAAAGTGTCTACGGCTCCGACCCTTTCCGGCAAGGGCTCACCCCACCGCAGATGCCCGGAGACCACATGCACCCCTACGGTAAGGCTCCAGGGCTTGCCCCTTGCCTCCTCTCCTTCAAAGAGATGCTGAGCTGGGGTGGGGGGCTGTGTGGTGGGGGCTTGTGTGGGGGATGCAGCAATTTCTGGGAAGATGGCAATCCCCTCACCTCTAAATACTCTGCAAAAGCTGAGGGGTACCGGGCACTGCCATGGTGCCGGAGGAGAAAGCAGGCTCTGAAGCCCTTCTGCTCCTTCCCTGCCTCCCAAGGTGCTGAGCCCCTCTTCCACGACTTGGATAGCGATGATACCTCACTGAGCAACCTGGGTGACTGCTTCCTCGCCACGGCGGACGCGGGGCCACTCCAGGCGCGAGTGGGGAACCCCATCGATCACCTCTACTCCATGCAGAACTCCTACTTCACCTCCTGAGCGTGGCATGGTCCCCGGCACGGGGCAGCCACCGCTGCCGCGCTGCCCCAGGAGGGGCTGCAGAGCCCCCGGGGTTGGGAGGGAGGGGGAAGCGACACTGCTGGGATGCTGTCAAACAATATGTTGTAGCTTGGGATTTCCAAGGAGCGAGTTAAGTTATGGGTTACATAGTTTCATGTTTCTTTTAGGAGCCTAGGATTAGGGACAGGAGTGGTTTTTACAGCTGGCTGGTGGATTTTCAAATTTCAAACGGGGAACCAAATTTCTCGTTTCAGCAGGGGAAAAGGCAGGGGAAGGGGGATGGATGCCCCTATAGGATCATCCCGGTGCTGTACCCACTCCGCACCACCTTCGGTCCGAGGAGTGGAAAGAGCAAACTGCTGATCTTCATGGGGAGAGCCTAAGGCATCAGCAGGGCTTTGAAATTTGAAAAGCTGACGACACTTTGGGGAAACACGGGGAAAATGTCACTGCAGGGTTTTCCCTCTGTTGCCTCGACCAGCTTGAGTGCTCGCTGTTAAAACACAGTGACTTTTAAGATAGATGTTCCCATGAGAATATAGAAAGCTAGAAACCCCTAACATTGCCCCCGTCCCCGAGGATGGGGGTGTGTGCGTGTATGTGTGTGTGTGTGGGCACGCACGTGTGTGTGTGTGCAGAGCCGTGTGGCTGTGGGTGATGCACTACACAGCTGCACCTGCCAGATTGTATCAACAAAGTTTATTTCTAAGTCTATCAGAAATTTACTGTACAGCAAAAGTAACTTTATTTTCAACGTGAACCATATTTAAGGAAATACTCAATGCACTTAAGTTATAAGATGAAATAATTTACTTTTTATAAACATTATGTTTAGGTTGCAAAAGCCCAGTGGCAGGGAAGGAAAATCAGTTCATTTCAGGCGATAGGTTTGGGTTTTGGGGTTGGTTATTTTTGGTGCTCTCAGGTTGCCCCACTGGTTTTGAGGTGCAGTTGAAACACAAAGCAGGGCTGGCTCCAGGGACCTGCTCTTCTGCTGGCGGATCGATGGGGACAGCATGGTGGCCAGATCCTGTCCCCACTGCTGGACGTGTCCAGGAGGTCGGTGTGGGGTGGACAACGCTGCTGGAGCTGGTGGACATCCTGGCCCACTGGGGCTCAGCCATGTTTCTCTGCATCACCTCTCTCCTTCCCACAGCAGGACCCAGCTTGCCTCCACCAGCGACCCCATCCCGTACCCTCAAACATGGGGGCTAGGTGAGTGGGAACTGCTGTCCTGGCTCTGGAAAACACCGCAGCTCGTATTGCCACCCCTCGGGAGAAGGAGAAAGGAGGGACAGCCCTGCATTTCCCACCCCATGCTCGGGTTCATCCCTGCCAGAGCCGTGGGAACCTGGGGAAAGTTCTCCTTAGGGTCGAGCCTTCAGCTGACCCTCACCTCATCCCCACTCTCGTTTTCATGCGTTGTGTCCTTTTGTGCTGCTGTTCACAAATGATGTAAGCAACAACCCGTAAAGACATGCAAGTGACTGTGAGGCTCAAAACACTGGCTCATTGCCACCGTATGATCTGACACTGAATGTAGCGGGGTCTGGAGATGGCTGACCCGGCAGGAGATGCTGACACACTGTCAGAAATCGCGTACCAAGATGAAATTAAAAAGATAAAAAAGATCTCTGGAAAAAAAACCCGAAAGGCGCCTGATCTTTTCTTGCGTGGGGTGTCCCCTTGACTCAGAGAGGGGAGGGTTTGCACCATCTCCAGAGTCAGCAAGGTGTTGGGTGGGGTACAGAGAGACTGCAGGGGAAGCTTCAGCTCCTTGGGTTTGAGATATCAAATACTCTCTGGTTTGGGACTAAACTGGCCCTTAAGGGTCCTCCATGGCCAATGGACAGGGGGGACTGGTGGAAGGTGACACATCTCCCTCTGGCTCCCACTCAAGGTGGCAGTGAGGGGCTTGCTGGGGCTCTCCACTGGGCGCAGCAAGGCTGTGCAGGACTAGCTCAGCTGTGAGCAGCCAGCTTGGGCCATCTAGACATCTGCAGGCAGTGGAGATGACGCCCTGCCAAAGTGATGAAAGAAAAAGGGAGGCCAGACAGCAGGCAACTTTCCTTACAACAAGGAGGGATGGGGGAAAAAGAGAAAAAGAAAACTATTTTGCATGTTTTCCAGCTCTCTGTGTGGGCCCATGTGTGTTTGTACCACCAGAAAGCTCTGCTTCACATTTCCACCTGCCCACAGTGTTTCTATGCTCTTAGTGTTGAAGGAGACCTGTAGAAGTCAGGACAGCCAGGTTACTAGCCAAAAATTTTCCCAAACGCATGAGCTCTTGGCTTAAAACACCCTGCAGACCTCAGTGGTACCTTCACATCCCTGGCTGCCATCTCAGCTCACGAAGCAGAACATGGCTGGGAGGCATTCACCCTTCCCAAGGACAGGGGGACTGCAGGAGTGGGAGAGCATTTCTGCAGGCCAGGTTACTCCATAAATGGCTTCACCTGGAGTATCACCTCACCATGAACCACAATGCTCCATGGCAGGGCCATGGGCAACTCCGTGTTAGGACTTCGTAAAAGGTAGGGGTGGGTATTTCCCGATAGGGATTGCTCTCATCACAGCTCCCTGACATGGAGAGATCCCATGAATATGTGTTGATGCCACCAAATTGGGGATGGAGATACACAACCCATTGCCTAAAATGTTCAAAACCAGATGTTCTCCTTTCCGCTCTTCATCAGTCACTGTTCTGCTGTTCCTGTGCTATAAAATATTTTCCAAGTCCAACCTGCAGAAAAAAATATTCTAAAATGGTGCGACTGTGTGAAGAAAACTTGTGATTTTTATTTTGCAAGTTGTAGTTTCCTAAGAGCAGACTGGATTTCTAGGGTTGGTTTGGGGTTTTGCTTTATTTCAGGACAGAAGAGCAGTGCACCTCACCCTATGGACGGCAGCTGCTGCAAGCCCTACCAGCAGCCCCAGCCCAGCAGTGCCCAGTTTGTTCCAGTCACCCAGTCATGTCTTGGCACGGGGTGCTGGGCAGCCTGCCTGACCCAAACTGCTCAGGTCTGTGTTCTTGGGCATCCTGCAGCTGAGTGTTTCCCCTTGCTCCCCAAAATGAAGACTTATTTTTCACCACTCTACAGGCTCCATTTTCTCTCAACAATTACATTTTGATTACAAAACATCTCTGAGCCTGTATCTGACCTCTGTTGCCTCAAACATGAGCTGAAAAGAAGATTGGAGAAACATCTAACACATAGAAGAAAGGCTTTCCATGGAGAATTAAACAAGCTGTATTGAGCTGCAAGGCCTTCTCTCCCAGTAGAAGCATCTCACCTGTGCCTGCTTGCTCGTTTGGGGTTTAATTAGTCAGTCACGAGGTAAAGGTGTTGCTGGAGAGAGGGTAAAACCCTATAAAAGCAGGATTCACAGGTTGGCTGTGTTTGGGAGGAGGTGGGAAGATGTGCCCTAGGAAGCTGCCTGCCTTGATTTGAGATGCTCTTGTGAAGGACAGCAGGGTAGGTGCTTGCGTGGAAATTTTGCTGGATTTCTAAAGCCCTTGCTCTTTTGAAGAGAGAAACACATGTTGAGGAATTTCTTTGTAGAGACTGGGGTATTTGTGCATGCTTTACTCTTGACAAAGCACAAGGGTGATACCTGTTACAAATGCTGGTATCTTTTAATGTTGGCTAAGTGTAATTTTTTTAGCTGGCTGTCTTCAAACCCAGCTTCTGGGTGGATGATGTGGAAAGGTGAAATCTGATCTTTTAGTTTGGGATTTTGGCACAAGAGGGTTCCACAGCAACAGGGAAAAGTGCTGGATCTGTCCTGGCATGGACAAGTTAGGGAAATTATGGCTTGAGGTTTCTCTATCGCTGTGTTTGGTGGTCTTGTAGAAATGCTGACTGGTGTTAGCGGAGCAGAGGGAACCTGGGCTGGGGTGAGGTGGATAGTCACCAGGGGCTGGAGGTGAAGTGCTTTGCTCTGTGGAAAGGGGGCAGATCTGGGGGAGGTGGTCTGTATGTGGTGTGGAGGAGCTGCTGTGACCCACAGAGCCAGCATGAGTCTGGTTTGCAGGATCTAGTTGTGGGTAATGGCTGGGTTAACACCACCCAGGCTTGCAATAGAAAAATGGATGTTTTCATTAATGGTTATTAAAATTGCCTTAAAAATTCCCCTGACTTGGATGCTTCTTAAAACATCATGTTTAAAGTGTTGGTTTTTTTGTAAAGCCTTTTAAAGTTAAAAGGCTTGTCTTCTTCCACCCACAGTTATCTACTATTTGAAAAATGTTCACCTACATCAGTCTGGCTTTCCATCAGCCTAACTATCAATTTACACTTACTAAATTACTTCCCCCAAAATAAAACCCCCATAAAACCCATGTCATACAGACTGGTTGCCTACTTTTAAAATCCTGCAAAAAATGTAATGACACCCTATAATAACAGTAGCTTGAGGTATGTGTGTATATATGTATAAAATTATTATTTAGAGTATAGAATTTTGGGGAAGGATTAGTATTGCAGAAGGGGGTAGGTCTTCAGTAAAATCAGCAGAATGCATGGTCTTAAAGCTGTCCTCCTTCTGCAAGCTGGCCTGTGCGCTTGACACAATGCGAACACCAGTCCAGCTTGCAACCTTGCCATGTTGTAGTAGATGAGGGTCCTCCTGTCATCTGGATTTCATATTCTGTTCTGCCTGATTTCAGGGTGCAGATGGATCCTGCCAAAGCACAACTGGCTGGGTCTTATCTTCTGCACGTGTTGGAGCTGCTGCATGGCAGATGACTTCTTGTCATGCTGGGTGGGTTGTTTGATGTCCCTGGGTGGGTGGTGGGCCTGCTACATTCGGGGCTGGCCCCCCTGGGATGCGCTTTCATGGTGCTGCTTTGCCATGTTGTACTCTGTGTCTGAGCCTACCCTCAATGCCTGGGGAGTGACTCTCTACGACAAACTGTATCTTCTTGTCAAAGCCAGGAAGAAAAGGACAAGGTCTGTCTGACATGAAAACGGGTTCTACCTTGCTCTCCAAGGCAAGGGCAATGCCAGGAAAGGGTTGGGAGCTGACCTTTGTGTCTTTAGTGACACAAAACAAAGCCGCCTCTGTTCTGGCACTGCTCGGTGGCCAAGGAAAGATAAAGTCAGAGATTACTTTTCAGTTGAGGACACTGATTAGATGATAACTGATAGGCAGCTAGCTCTGAGTGATATTAGGTTAATTAACTTGCTCTTTGTGAATGGATGGTCTGGGAGCTTGTGGCAGATGCAGGCTGGAGTGAAACTCAAAATGGTATTGGCCAATACTGGCTGGGTTTGCATTGGGAGATTTAAATCTTGGTGGTATTTTTAGGCATTTGTGAGACTTGTGTGCAGACACAGGAGCTGGAGCAAGCAATCTTCCTGGAAACGTGTGACATTGGTAGCAGATGCTGTCTAGGAAAACCACCTCCAGATGAAGGGTTGGATCCTTGCCTTGCTCAAAATGGCCTGGCTCAGCATGTAACTGAAGCCAGTGGAGCTGTGCTGGCTCCTGCCAGCTGTGATGTGGGCGTGAGGAAACCCCAAACCTAGCAAAGAGCTTGGTGCAGTGAGGGGACCCCAGTGCACAGCCACCTCCCCAGCCCCTTGCTGCTTAGGGGGCTTGCAGGCTGGCAAGGTGGGTGTTGCTTTCTTGGGTGATGTGGGCCTGCACTCACATGGAAAGAACCTGCAGGAGAGTTTGTGCCCACATCAGCAGGTCACCTTTCGGCGTATGAGGTGGAAAGGGCACAAATCTCAAGGGAAACAGCAGGCAGGGTCTTTCCCCAGAACTGTATGTGGGAGGTGGCAAATGCAGCTTCTTTGGTGGGAAATTGCCAAAGCTTTTGTTGCTTCTGTCACCCTTCCAGAGTGAAATAATTTGCCAGATGTCTGATACCTAACTGATGCTGTTCTGGGCACAGAATGTCACCCATCATTAGAAAATGCTTGTCTTGTGACACATGGTAGGGCTCAGGCCACTGAGGACGAGTGCCTTGGTTTTATGGTAGGTCTCTGAGTAAGATCCCAGGTAACACCAGCTGTCTGCATCTGTGACTTGCATTTGCTGCTCATCGACTGCATGGAAAGTTCATTTAAAAAAACCCCTATTTATAAAATGGTAAAGACATGCAATGGAAGGGAAGGAAAAGGGTTAGAAGCTCTTCAGGTGTAAAAAGGTGAATAACATCTTATCTTGTCAGAGATCAGACCAAATTCTTGTCTCTGTTCCTCTGACTGGCAACGTGTTGGTCATGAAAAGGTTATCTTGTCAGCTGTAGACCTCCTAGACACTGATGTGGAGGCTGATGTGTGCTTGCCTGATTGATGTGTATAAGTTCACAGGCTGAGGACGAGCATATCCAACTGCAAACCATGTCAAAACACTCCAAGTGATCAAATACCGACAGCACTTTCAGTGAAGAACTGCAGGTTCCCACTGCCTCGGGCCCTCTGAGCTGCTGCTTCAGAGGGGAGATCAGATTTCTCCCCTGATGACCCTGAGAACAGGGGGCTCATTCAGAGGGATGCTTGGTGGGTTGGATCATGGTCTCGGGGCAGAGTAAATCTGTGGCAGGAGGCAGGCAGATCCTGTTGGACAGAGACGGGGAGCTGGTGGTGAACCCCAGCAGGTGCTGCCCTAGGGTCCCTATCAACTTGGTGGCTTCAAGCGGGGTGAAGAGCCGATGCCCCTTTTCTGACCAAGCTTGAGAACTCTTAGAGAGGCCAGATGGAATTGGTGATCTGGAGAGCCGAGCTTTGGCACCTCAGATCAGTGCTCTGAAGCTGGCTGGCCCCCAGCAGCTCTGGCTCTCCTCCTGCCTCTGTTCCTTGCGGTACGGATGCAATAATATCTGCTTTGGCGAGGACGGGCTGTGAAGGGAGGTATCCATGGAGCCTCGGGCTTCTCTGTACTTTCCCAAGAGCATCTGTAAGGAAACAAGTCTGTGCTCAACACAAGCTCAAAATAATATGTGAGCACGGAGAGCCTGGAGGCTGTGTAGGAGAGCGAGGAGGAGATGGGAAACAGTGAGCAACTATCCGTTTGCTGAATGAGGCAGGGACTGTATGGGAAACATAGCATGAGATCATGGAACTAACGATGCAGCGCAACACCTGTGCCTTGGGTGGCTGATTCTGTTGTCCTGACAACCTTGCACTGGTGTCCCAGGGTTGGAGGGTTTGGCTGTGCAGCTGAGTGCATGGAGGTATTTGGGAAGTAACTGGAGAGCCCCTGAGGAGTTTAGGAAGAGGAGGCTGGTGAAACCCTTCCAGCAGGGTTAGCTGGAGCCTGCCAGAAGCTATAACTGACTGTTGGCTGCTCTGTCTCCTCCTGGAGTAGGTGGAGGAGTGAGGAAGGAGCGGTGACATCCCAGGGCTGCCAGCAGAAGACCTTGGGGGCTGGGGCACATGAAGCATCACCCCATGGGGCAAAGACTGTCTTTGCAGGGAGCTCTTCAACAGAGGCTGGGGTGGCTGAGCTGGAGACTGGGTGAGAAGCTCAGGCAGGACACAGGAGTTAAAGGGCAGCAGCAAATGTGGCAGAGCAGCTCATCTAAAAAAGGAGCAGCCCCACCATGGGTGACCAGGAGGCCTAAAAAGAGGCACTGTGAACCATCTGAAAGCCTGTTTTGATCCTCAAATTCAAGGGGTGAGAAATGGGGCCAATTCTCACCACCAGTTGCCTGAGCATGGCCAGGCTTCTGCAGCTGGTGGCAGGGAAGGAGAACAGCATGGCTGGTGTCTGACCAGTGGCTTCCCTGTGTCAGGCTGGATTACCTGAGAGTGAGATGGGGAAAGGACACTGAACCCAGAGGAAAGCATCAGTGAGTCTTTGGCAAGGAGTTAGACCCATGAAGAAGCCCGAAGGCAGATGCCATCTTCAAAGGCATTGCAATGTGTTGGGCAGCAGTGGTGGGACCCATAGCCCATGCTGTGCCCCAGAAACAGTTATACGAACAGAGCTGCTTTGCCTCTTCCCTGGGCTTTACAGTTCCCATCAATTAGAGGCTAATAGCTTCCTTCAGAAAGCTTTTAAGTGCAAGCAAGCTTATTCAAGATGATGAAATTGCCTTCTAATTGATTATTCCTGCAGTTTAACAGCTGCTTCCCTGACTTGCGTTATTTTTTTTTTCCTTTCCTCAAAATAAAAATCTGCTGTTGATATGACCAGCTCACCTCCAGCCAGGAGCTCGGGAGGAGCTAACAAATGTTTGTGGCAGCGCTGGCTTTTGTGCAAGGATTGACAGAAGCGCCTGGTGGAGAGTGTATTAGCTAGGGCTGGAGCTGGCAGGGAAGAGCTTCCCCATGAAATATGAATAAGCAGAGGAGATGCTGCATTTTCAGTCCTCCCCACGATGGCCTCAAATCCGTGGTGTGCTGTGGGAGGAGGAGGAGGAGTCTTGTTTCATCCCACAGCCCTGGGCCACCCGAGCTTAGGTGCTGCCTGACCGTATGCACCCGGCCAGCCCCTCCTGATAGCATCGGGGCGAATACAGTAGGCGCTTTGTGGTTGGGGGGGATCTGGTTACTTGGGAGCAACTCCGCTCCTGGGGAAGATGATGACAATGCGCTGAGGGGAAGCAGGACTTGGGGGGGGGGGGGGGGAAATGACAATGCCGGTTTGTGAATTCCTCCGGGATTGTTTCAAGGTGCTTCCTAAGGAAGAAGTCAGCCGGTTGCCCACATGCAAGGGTGTTATAGCTGACTACCTGGTCTGCGTCTGCCTGCTCTTGCTGACATCCATGATGCTGTGTTGAATTTGCTGTGCTATACCACATCCCCCACCCCCCGCCAGGACACATGCTCCCTTTTTTGCTGCTGTTACAGGTCCCGCTCTGCATTCCCAGCAAGGCTGGTGGTGGCTATTTTTTATTTCCCAGCAAATGTTTTTGTTGTGCTTTTCTGCTCAGACAAGGCTTATGCAATTGCCTGACCTGCCATCTCCTTGCCAAAATAATTTTTGCTGGTGCTGTCTTATTTCTGTCTGTTTTTATAAGTTAAAAAATAGGTTTCTGTGGGTCTTGCATAGAGGGATGCTGAAGAGATCTGTAAATCTGTCCACTACTACTTTCCCTCTCCATGGGGAGACTTCAGTGTGAGCACAACCCTTGCTGGACTTCAGGCACGGCATTGCTGATTGCTGCTACCCATGTCACATCTGCAGCTGAGGTGTGAGGCAGGGGTTGTGGCTGCCCACTGAAGGGATGCACAAAGACACGGGAGATCAGGCTTCCCAGTAGCTGGGCTGCTACTGAGTCCTTCAGGAAAAGGACCCTGTTGGCCAGAGCAACCCCGCGAGTTCTGCTGAGCTGAGACCCATGAGTGTGCTTGATGTGCTGGAGTTATGGCAGATATACATTACTGCTGCTGGCTCATTCCTTCCCTCTGTTGGGAGACCTGGCCAAAATGGGTCAGGGGTATGCTGTTTGTTCTTTGTCAGCCTGTGAGCCAGGTGGCTGGTGTCTTGGCAGGATCATAAGAGAAAGACCCTTACTCTTCTTTCTTAGCTCTCCCACCCCTCTTTGCAGCAAGTTCTAGCGAAGGTGAGGCTGAAAGTCTTCTGGAGGCTCTCGCTGACAGTCTAACAGTGTGCAAACTTCTGTGTAGGTGTCTTGAGTCGCTCTAATAAATGTGTTCCTAGTGGGGTTTTCTGCAGCATGGGCTGCTTCAGGGAGGGAATGGGATCCTTAGCTAGAAAGTGAAAATCTTGGGAGGTCCATGGGAAATAGAGCAGTGAAATACAGAGACGGTGATGAAACTTTGCCATCTGCTCCAGAACAAACCAACTGCGGGGAATATTCAGAGCAGTGCCAACACACACAAACTTGCTCCTGCAATGTGTTTGCAGTCCTGCTGGTGCAGAAACCCACTGGACATGGCACCTCAGCTGCTGATCCCTAAACACTTATAGTGCACCTGGAAGGTTCACCTTTATGTTGGAGGGCAATGGGAAGCTGTCCTTTGGTGTCAGACAGGTTGCAGTCCTATTACTGAGCTATGCTTTTGGTGTGCTGCATACTGGTGGGTAACTGGTGTCCCACTCGTGTGGCAGGCTGGCTCTGCTGGGAGAGACCCTCTGAGCTGCTTTTCCCAGGAGGGCACACCTGGTTGTCATGTCTGTTAACATCCATGGATTGGAGGACACAAACCACTGCTCTCGAGACACCACCTGCATGATGCAGCCCAGACTGAGGGCTCTGTGATAACCAGCCGATAAAACAGTCTTCGAAATGGCAGCGACACGCGGACTTGGGCAAGCTTCCCTCACGGGGTGAACAGATCCAGTTTCAGCGCTAATGGGTTTCCCAGGATTTGCAGATGTGAATTATTTGCATTCTTGACTCCAAGGTGAGCGCAGGTGCATCGGATGGTCCCTGTGAGCACCCCTCTGGTGTGCTGTCCCCCACCTCCCGGGGCGCGGGTGGCTGGGCGAGCGCACAGAGCCGCTATTGTGCATCGCTGCCTGTGCACCACCTGCCTGGGGCACAGCCTGCCGGGTGCTCAGGGTGTTCCTCGGTGCTGTCTGGGTGATGGTGCTTTCTAAAGGTGTCTCTCCTTTTTCTCCTCCAGGAGAGAAGGTGTTCACAGAGTCAAACTGAGCTGGCCCTTGGGCTTTTGGTCAGAGGTCCAAGGAAAACAGCCTCTGCTTTAAACCACCCTCCTTGCATTTGCTCTGCTTAAACTCCAGGACTATTTAACACGCTTCAGCTTCTTATAAAGTTTCTGTCAAGACGGATTAGCAGCAGGCTGACAGATTGCTATTACAGCCCCAGTGAACTTTTAATACCTGCCAGTAAGTTCTGTGAGTCCTTTAAATCCTCCTGTGGATGCTTGTGTTGGGGAGCAAAGGCTGCTGCTTACGTGGCTGGTATTCGGAGTACCTCCGCCTCTCTCTGAGCTGTCAGCATTAAGAAATGACCTCTAGGGATTTCTGACATTATGTTCCCCAAGGCCTCAAAATGGCTTCCTCGACACAAATTGCATCCCCTCTCCCTGTGGGGTGCAGTGCTGCTGGGAGGGGGCTTGAGGCTGGAGGTCCCCCAACAGGCTTCAGGCAGAGGAGAGGCAGCAGCACATCTCGGCTCCTGCCTGTCCAGGGAAGGGTGTCAGGGTGTCAGCAGCAGCCAGAGTGATTTGGGGGACCCTCAGGGGCTGGTTCCTGTGCAGTCTGATGGCTGGGATCAGACCATCACTCGAGATGAGCTGTTAGCTGCCCGTCAAGCAGGCTTGGCTTGATCTAGAGAAGTCATGCCCTGCACTCCAGGCACCCTAGTAAAGGTCAGCAGCCTGGTGGGGCTGGAACAGATGTGATTTTTCTTTCTTATACTGACTTTTGCATCTTTTTGTTGGGATCTCGATGCACCTTTTCCTACTACTGTCACCAAAACCTCAGCGTGGAGGTGAGCCAAGGAGTAGTGGTGAAGTGGCTGCCATGTGAAGGGGGTGGTACATGGTAGGGTGTGTTGATGGGGGTAACTGTATGGTGGTGCAACCCAAACAGCTTCTCTCCAGGATCCCTGGGCTCCTGCTGGGTACCACCACCACATCTCCCACAGCATTTTTCCCACCTTCTAAATCCCCTGCTTCTGGAAGCACGGTGTGTGCAGGAAGGTATTTGCTACACTGGATAGCTTCCATTTGTGGAAAAAAGCTTGAAACTACCAAACTCCCTGGATTCCAAAACCAGAAGTCACCTAACACTCAACTGAGGGCACATGAGTTTTTCTATGCTTAGGACAAAACTTGGAAATGGCTTTTGGCCAGGGTCTTTCTGCTTGTATCTGAATACGTTCTGCTCTTTAGGTTTTGCATACTGGGATGCACGTTCTCCCAGTAGGCAACTTGCATCCAGAGTCTTATTAGCCTTTTGAAATGCCATCTTTTTCTTGTGTAGTGTTGGACAAGTTTGTGTAGCTTGGCAGAGGTACAGTTGCTCAACAAGAGGCTGCAGCTGAGCAAGATGTCTTGTCTTGGCATGGCCAACACATCATGGCGGGTATTTTGGCCTCCCGCCTGAAGGACGTGCCTCAAGGCACCCTGCAAGTGCTGTGGAGGTGGATGCTGTGTACCCTGCTGCCATGGGAATGTGAAGGTGGTGTTTGATCGGTTTAAGGGGGGTGGGTTACAACTGCTCTAGAAACTCCAGCCAAAACTGGACCTCTGCTGGGGACTGCACACATGGCTGGCAGGAGCTAGGACGCAGAGGTCCCTGCAGCAAATGTATGGTGGATGCAGATATAAGGGGGAGCCCCTTGTCAACGGAGAAGGATTTGGGGTGCTGGGGGAGCCAGGATAGGCCCAGGTTTGCTCCTGCTTGTAGACAGCTTGAGCATGAGAGGGAAGGAAAGCAAGAGGCTTTGGTTTCCTGGTGGCTGTCCCAGCCCTGCCCTGTTCAAACTGGGCTAACTTGGGCAGCTACTCTTTAAGTATCTTTGATTTATTTTTTTATAAAATGTACAGCGTGATGTTTTTTTGGGAAAGCTGGGCTATTATCTGCCCAATAGCAAAATCCAAACCCAGAAGAGAGAAAGGGGTGAGGGGAGGGAGGGGAGCGTGAGAAGGGGGCCTTTGAAGTGAGCTGCCCAAATGAAACGTGTGACATCAGAGAGATGGCAGATAGCTGGCAGAACAAGGCTGCCTTTGAGCCCGCCCTGGGCCTGGCCAGCACACACTTTACACCCCACCTCCTGAAGTCGGAGATGAAAGATGCCCCAGGCAGCCTGCCTGACCCCATTGCCTCTGCTATCTTCACTTGATTGCACAGTGTTTTGCTCCAAACAATTCTTCACTGTCTGGGCCGCACAGGTGAATCTCCCAGCTTGGCTTGTGAGTGGGGATGCCGTGCATAGCAGGGCTGCTTTGTTGTGGTTGCTCACCTGCTTGTGGGTGGTTTTCTTAGGACAGGCATTGTTTGGCAGCAGGGCATGGAGGAGGGGTGGAGAGGAAAGGATGGGGCAGGACTGGGCAGCCTGGGTACAAGGAAAGGTCTGGGGGATATGGAGTCAGGGAGCATCCTTAGAGATGGGTCCATGGGGGTGTGATACAGAGTCAGAGCATCCTTGGCCGGCAGGTTAGTGAGCCCAGCAGCTTGTTGGATGTTTCAAGAAGAGATCAAAGCTGCATTTGAAAATAACTTCCATTTGTTACTAGATCCAACCTACATGTGTGTCCAAAGCACTCTGGTTTCCCTACCTGGGGTCCTTGCTTTCAAAAAAAAGTGTGGTGGAGGGAGGACATCTGCATGCACGTTGTACCAAGAAGAAAATGTATCTTGAGAGCTGTTCTGTTGCAGGAGAGATGTGTGATGGATTTATATAAAAAAGATGTGAGGAAAGGGCTGTAAGGCACACACCCAACAGGCTAAAAGGGCAGCGGCTCTCTGAAACTAGACAGGGATTTGGGAAAGGAGAAGGTGGTGGGTCATGTGTTTGGAATTGGGGCTCTTCTGATAAGTGTCCATGCTGGGCTCATGGAAAGGAGGGTTGGAGAAATACAGGTCGCACAGGCTGTGTGTGTGTGGGGAGGATGCATCAGACACTGGAGTTCCCCTCAGAGGGGATGAGGCTGTCAACTGGGTGGACCTTCGGGGTTTCCCCCCCGCCCCCCATCCTCAATTTATTTGAAGCTGGCATATACTTACCTGATGTGAACCGTGAAACCTGGCTTCACAGGCTGCTTTAACAGCACTTTACACTTGCCACCCTCTCACCAAGCATCACAGGGTGGTGGAGTCCTCTGCCTGGAGGAAAACCAGGCCAGGTCCCAAACTAGAGGCCCCAGGCCATAAGCCAGGACAACACCAGTGCTGCCATGAGCAGGGCTAGGATAGACTGACTCCTCCTGACTGGTTCACTTCTGAGCATCTTCCAACAGTGTAAAAGCCAGGTGGCAGCTGTCTCCCATGCATCCACTAACTGATTATTCATGACTGTTCTCATGGGACCTGTGTCTTTCCAGTTGGGTTGGGGTGGTAAGGGTAGGTAGGCATCCTGCTAATGAGAAATGGTGGTGCAGTGTAAGTGTTATGACAGCAGGAAGAAATCAGAGGGCTGGCCGCCTTCAGCTGCCAGATAGATCAAGATGGAAAAGGACTGAGCACTAGAACCAGTCCTTAGAGGATCAACAGGCAGTGGACCTCTACATGGGCTGTGTAGATGGACAGGCTCAGGAAAGGTTTGAGTGTTCGAATAGTACCACAGGTGTGTCCACATGACCTTCTCAGCAAGTCTTTCCCCAGCACATGCAATCGGAGGCAATTCCTAGACTCATGAGTGGGGCAGACTTCAAAACCCTGAAGGGCATTGGAACGGATGAGCTCCCATACGAAGATCTGAGCACCCTTTTGACCTTTACTGAAAAGATCAGAGCCAAGTTTTCCCTTGCATTCAGTGACTTGTAAAGACTGAATGCCCTAAAATCAATGTTACTTGTGGGAACATGGAAATTAATTGTGTCAATCTATCACTCATCTTGCCCTATTACATTCAGTGATTAGAACTTGGCCTCAAATGCATGAACAAAGTGTCTTCTGTGACAGCTAACTGCTGCACAGGAGATGGCAGTGCATGACTTAAAGTGGTCAAAAGCAGAGAACAAGAGAAAATTTTGGTTCCAGCACTGGTTTTGGGTGGGTTGGTTTTTTTTTTCTAGTCCAATGCAATGCTTTCCTTGCTTGGGTCTAGTCAGGTCAGTATGACATCTTGGGAACAAAGATTAGGTTTACAGAATTCTGAGTTGCAAAGGCAGCAAAGTCTTCATGACACGTTCCCTTAGTGTTTCTGCTGATGGGCAATAAGTAACCTGCAGAAATTTGCTTAGTAAGGACTTGTGAAATGGTAAAGGTAAAGGGGGGGGGGGGAAGTAAAATAGGAGGGGGAAGGACATGGAGAAGGTATGTGTTCTGTTGTGAGCCATCCTGGAGCAGTGCTAAGGAATAACATGCCAAGTTGATTGGTCATCTGTAAGTAGACCCTGGGGCTGAGGAGAGATGACTTGCAGGACTGTGTATAGGTATTATGCAGTGACCTCACAAAAACTGTTTAGGACTAGGTTGTTTGAAGGTGAGAATGACACCAGTGCTGTCGGTGTTTTTTCATCTCTAGCTACCACTATCACCCTACCCAAATCTGGCCTCCAGGCCTCAAGGAACAAATGGTGTTGATGGTGACACCTCTGCCTCATCTTCATACCCGGACAGCTTGGAGGCTGGCTGAAATGGTCAGGTTGCAATCATGGCTATGAAACACTGCTGAGGTTCCTGATGGCTGGAGGGGAGATATAACTGAGCTAACCTTCAGAGAGCCCAGCTGGATAGCAACAAACAGGTATGGCAGCACAGAGCTCAGATTTGGGCTGAAATGACTCCACCTGGCTATGGCTTTAAGTTCAATTCATGTTAAGCTTTGCTTTAGACTAGCTACTATGAAGAAGTTACAGCTTTGTGGGGCACACAACGTGCCTGATCAACTTTCATCTTGCCACAGAGGCATGCCATTCTGTCTGAGTAAAAAAGCTGCTTCTCACCCAAGATTACTGTTGAGTTCTAGGCACCCCCAACTCTTTTGGGCCTGGCATGGTGAGATGCCATTGGCCTGAAGAGCTGCCTGGAGGTGGCAGAGGGATGACAGCCTTCACCCACCCTGTGCCACCCCTCCAGGGGATGGAAGTCCCCTTCCCACTGCAGACCCACTGAGCATGGCTGGCCTTGCTCAGCAGCAGTGGTGGTTCATCTGTCTTCACTCTGGCAATAGGAGCATTACAGCTTGAGGCAGCAGGTCAGCTTGGAAACTTGCTGATACCCCTTACACAAGGCTCATTTCCCTATGGCAGCATCCCCATGTGCTCCCTGTTGCCTTCCAGCACAGCCTGAATTTGTGAAATAAAGCTGATTTGGGGGTGTGGGGGAACCAGTGACTCAAAGCAGAAACAGACCTGTGGGATCTATGTTGGTTAGGCTAAGCAGGCTGATCACCAGATTGAAAACCTCATGCAAACACCTGCATGGGGACATCTAGGTGAGCCGCTGGGCTTGGGTGGCACAGTCATGCTGTACCTCAGTTTTTTACCCATGGCTTTTCCAAGGAACATTTTGTCAAATCAACTAAGACAAGGTCTCGAGGTGCATAAATAATATAGGCTCTGAGGGTGCTGGACCACCTATAGAGTTTTGTGGCTCTGTATCAGAGCTTGTCATCTGCAAAATGTGGAGAAGAAAGTTTTCCTTTGGAGTAGAGCTGTCTGTTGGGAGGCAGAAACACGGTCCCCTGAAGCTGAGCTTTTTGGAGGTTGTGGTGCAAATACTGAACATCTCTGTGTTTTTCTGTGTTCACTAAAAGCTTTCTCAGAGGCTGTGCCCAGGGATGGAGCTCAGCACTTCTCTGTAGCTGGTGGGAAGAGGGCAAAGGGCCCAGATCAGGACCTCTCCTTATGTCTAACGGAAAGTTAATTTTGGGTGTAGAAATTCAGAAGGGGAGAAATGACAGCTGGAGCAGGCACTGGGGGCCTCCTACCCTGTGCCCTGATGCAAGGCAGGGCAGGATCTGTGCTTTCCCAGCCTGCACTGAGTATCCTCCAGTGACCAAGACTGTGATGTTCTTCTGGAGCTGCTGTTTGGGACCTTCCCCAACCTTTTTCTCTTTGCTCCCTTTCTGCTTGTAGTGAGAAAAAGGAGGCAGAGAACAAAACCAAGGAGAGAGAATCTGTTTGCTGCTGAAGAGGATAAGCTGCAGATTGGGGGGCTCGTCCCCTGTGGTTTGGAGGTGTAGGAAGATGCTTCCACCTCTTCATTGGGGCTTGGCTCTGGGGATGGCTCATGGGTTTGCAGCACTGGTGAAGAACCTGGTTCTGAGCCATCCCACAGCCCTGGGCTTTTCCAGCATCCCAGTGCCCCTTTTGCCCTGAGGACAGAACCACAGCTGTCCCTCCCTGTGGGACCTTTGCCTTGAAGGTGGTCGTGGCAGCTCGGTATCCGCATGTCCCCTTCCTCCCTCTCCTTCATTAAGGCACCAATCTCTTCCCAATAACAAGGGGGCTTCTGTTCGACAAAACCTGCCAATTAGTCATTCTGGCTGGGTATAAACGTGGCACTTGAACAGCTGAGGGGACGGCGGGCAGTCCTGCCCCTTCTCACGGCGTTGCCAAGCTTGCCATTAACACAATGTGACAACTAATCTCTCTATAGCATCTGACTGAGCAATTTTAATTAATAGCTCTGTACGCTTGCACACACACCCCTACCCCCTCTGCTTTGCGCAGGTACCGCATGCCTTTAAAGCTCCTTCCCTTGCATCGCAGCCTGGGTGGACAAAAGGAGGAAAAAAAGCATCATTCTGCCCCAATTAGTGCGGAAACACTGCTCATTTGGGGCTCTGGCACTCGGACTAATCCAGGGCTTACTGCTCCCCATTCCTGCTCCCCTCTGTGGGGTTGAGGACCTCAATAAACATGGTGGTTTGGGGTGGAGGTGCTTCCTCAGCTCTGCTGGTGGTTGGGGCATCTCTGTAGTGGCCCGTGGGAGGTGAGGGGCTGGCAGGGCTGAGCCGGCTTTGCAGGCTGGGTGTGGGGGGAATTGGAGAGCACAGAGTGGACTTTTGTGCTACTCCTCCAAAAAAGGCTCCCTGGCTTTATCGAAGTGTGTGATAAAACTGGAAAAAAAATCCTATTTCTGTGGCCAGGCTCTCCTCTGATACAGATGGCTGCTGCTGGGACCACTGTGATTTTGGTGTGGAGGTGCCTCAGTTTGCTTTAGGAGAACTGGCAGGGCTCATCTGTGGTAAGCTTGGATGCTTCTTTTAGCAAACGTTAGCCTGAGGGTGCCTGTTTTGGTCTACCGCTCTCAGTGCTGTGGCCACTACAGTGGTCACAGCAAGAACAGGGCCAGCCCCCAGCATGGCTGGGAGGGATGGAGGTTCCTGGAGAAGCTGTGTGGGTTGCTGCAGTGGGAGCAGCACACACATTCCCAACAGAGAGGGAGAAATCATTGCAGTTAGAAAGCTGGACCTCTCTGTTAAGGAAGAGCAGGAAAAGCTGGATGCAGAAGAGAAGGCTGGCAGAGTGCAAGGGTGTGGAGGAGTCCCCCCCCATCCTCCCTTCAACAGCTTAATTCGATATTTTGGTGCTTCTGATCCAGGTGGTGCTGGGTAGCCAAGACCAAAGGTGGTATCCAGGTAGCTGAATATCCTAAGCATGATAAAATTGCTCAGACTTTGGGTACTAAATAAGCTAAATACATGGGATCATCTCTTCCCGTGGTGACGTGGCTCCACCATCACCTCCCTGCAGCTCCCTCCTACCCAGCTCTCTTCTTTCAGATCACCAGAGCAAGTCCTCGGCAGCTATGAAGCACCACAGGGTGCTTAAGCTTGGGCAGAACATCCATGCTTTCTGCAGGTTCTTGTTCCCACAGCACGTGGGGCTGGGGGACATGCTGCTGTGATGGGAGCCCATAGCCTTGAAAAGCGACCCCGTAGGAAGGGGGGAGCAGAAACTACAGCTAGCAATGGTCCTGCCACACCTGGCCAGCTGGAGATGCTGAAGTTATTTGATACTTAGGTAATAAGTGGGGGGAGCCCTTGCTCTCACGAGAGGGCTCTGCTGTTGTAATACTGTTGGATAATACATCTCTGGCTGGGAGTATCTACCCACTCTGGAAGTGTTGCTCATTACGGACAAGTGCAGGGGCTGGACTTTGCTTTGTTCTTGTGGAAAGCGCAGGCCTGTGTCCCCAGGAGTTGTGTGTCTTGCCCTGGAAAGACAGAAGTTGCATGGGGTGCTGGGGTGGTGTGTAGGAGCCCCTTTCCTGGAGGTGGGATCTAGGAGGGAACGACCAGCTGGCCTCGCATCCCTTTCCCTCTACTTGTGCTCATCCTTGCTGGTGACTCCTGGCTTGGGCTCATGTTTCTCTTGGTCCCTCTCCTGCCTTTGGGGCTGCCCAGGCTGTATCCCAGAGCTCTGGCTGCTGTTGTTGGAGGATCTCTCTGCCTTGTTCTGGCAGGGAATGCATCCTGCATGTGGTGGGGGTTGGGACTGCCCAAGAGCACCCTCAGTCCCTAAAGTGACTTGTTGTGCTCGGCACCCTGGGCACCCAAAGCACAGCGCCAGGCTGTTTTGCAGCGGCATGTCCCCTTATCCTAGGGCACGGGCCTGGCTACCTTATGCTGGGTGAAGCTGCCCCAGCCCTTTGAGCATCTTGGCCCTGCAAGGACTACCGAGGCTGTTGCATTGTGCAGAGCCGTCAAAGCTTCTTTGCTTCCAGCTCGCCCTCCTGGCAGAGAGGTCGAATGCCGGGATGCAGCGGAGCCGCCTTGGCCAGGCAGCTGGCGAGCGCAGCCACCAGTCTGCAACCTGGGAAACACGACGTGGACCAGCCGTGCCCCCAGCCAGCCCCGGGGAGAGCAGCTCTGCCCTGCAGCGGAGGCCGAGCGGCTGCAGCGGGGAGCGGTGCAGAAGCCGGTGCTCCCCGGCACGGCGGTGGCAGGCGGACGCGGGACCTGCCCCATCTGCCCGTGCAGCAGCGCGGCGGGGAGCTAATGAGAAGCAAGGTGAGAGGCAGGAGACGGGCTGACAACTTACTGGCTCCGCAAGCTGCTGGTGGTGCGCGGACGGCAGAAGGACGGCATCTGCCCCCCCTGCTCCCCAGCATCTCCAGCCTCATAATGAGGTTATTACTGGCCCGCTGCTTGACGGCCGGCACCAGCATCTCTCGCCTCTTCATCCTCCCAATTCCCACTTGTGGCTACGGGAGCGGTGAGTTGGGGAGGAAGGGATCACCCTGCCTTCGCGCTTGGGTTTGGCCCAGGGCTTCGGTGGGAGGGAGGTGCGGTTTTGACCTTGCTTGTGGAGGAGACTGTGCTCCCGTGCTCACCGCCTGTCCGCCCCCGTTATTATCTCTTGAAGATTTCTGGCCCGTTGCAGCCTGGTTTGACAGGGGGAGAAGTCTCAAAGATAATTAAGTTCCTACAAGTTTTGTGAGAATAGTCAGGTGAAGGAGAGGAATGTGATGAGGGCTTCTGCGGCGGGGAGGGCTCCTGACGGGGAGGCTGAGCCGGGGAATGGCGGCTGCCTTGCTTGTGGAGCTCATGGGAAGCCCACCCAGAGATTTGACTCGGGAAATTGGGGGATGATGCTTAACCGGGGGGCTTCCCACCTTGGGTCTGCTGGGGGAAGGGTGGGATTTCATGGGGTATGGCCAGGAGGGATGAGATCCCAGTGCATCCCACAAAGGGACTCACATGGGGATAATGACTACAGGATTTGTCCCATCAGCTCCTTAAAAAATTTCTTAAGGATAAAAAGCCCTGTCAGCATGCATGCTGGTTACCAGTACAGCATGGTGTGTGCCAGCCATCCCTCTGCCTGCAGAACACGGGCTAAAAGGCTCCAAACGCTTTTAATCGTCCCACCCCACCTACGGGCAGCTGCAAACAGCTTCCCTGGGCCCATCACTCGCAGCACGCTATTAACGTTTGCATTAAGCACTAATGCAGCACCAGAAACCAGCGTGTTACCAAACTCCTCTGCCATCCGTAGGTTTGCGAACCGGGGTGTGGAATGGCTGCTGCTCACCTGGCTGCGCTCCCGTCCTGCCGTAAAGGACCCACTGAGAGGGACACGGATGTGACACCGCTCACTGCCCCCGACCCCACGGCTGGCCACGGGGACCCACTTCCAGGCACCCACGTAGCGCTGTGGCAGGAGCTGCCTGTGGCTGGGGTGCCAGGCAGGGACCGGCCGGCGTTTTCGCCTCTCGGAGCAGCTGGCAGGGATGTCGCAGCCGATTACGTCGGGGAAGGAGGTGAGCGGGAAAGCAGTGACACCTTGCTTATGGCGCCCTGCTGTCGAGGGGCAGATGTGGAGGCCGACACATGTTCATCGCCACCATGCCGCTAATTAATCACCTCTGCTGCAGGGCCGTGACAGCACCCTGCCCCATGCAAAGGGTGTGGTGGCCCCATCAGGGTGGCGATGGGTGTTTGTCCCCACGCTGTCCCTTTGAGCCCCATCTGTGGGATGGTGAGATGATGGGTCGCTCTGCCAGCAAACCTTAATGCCATTGCGTTTTGGCTACCACAAAAAAGATATTGGGAAGGCAAGTTGCTTCAGTCTCACCCCTCGCACAGGCACAATTACCCCGTAAGTCAGTGGAGTCCCTGCCCCACACCACCCCAGCTTGCACACCCATGGGAAATCAGGCACCCCAAGACCCAGGCACCTTGCCTGTACCCCAGGGTACAGGGAGACACCACGTCTGTGCTGGCAGCTGCAAGGGGTTTGGGCAGACAGGAAAGGGGATTCCCTTCCCCCTGGGAAGACCTGTAACTTCTAAATAATATGGGGAGCAGGCCCTTTTTTGCAGAAAAATGTTGATAAAGATGGGACTTGGGGGGTGTTTTCCTGTTTGCTCTGGTATGTGTGGCACAAGGTGGGTGTTGCTGCACCAGTTTGACTCACCAAAGAAGCACTGGAATAGCAAGCACCCAGCCAGACCCCTTTTTCCCAATTTCCCTGCTAGCCAGCTGAAAAAAAATGCCAAGTGGAAAGAATCACAATTTTGCTACAACCTGTTTTTTTGCTGGGAATGTCTCACTGAAATTCCTGACAATTTTCCCCCAGCCAGGAGCATCTCACAGCAGGGGTTGGCCACACTAAACCCCTTTGCCTGCCTAGCCTGTCCCCAGGCTCCCGAGGGGGACAGTGGTGCTGGGGAGGGGGGAAGCAGCCCCCTCCTACCTGTTTGCTCCAGCTTTCCGCCAAGTCAGAGGACCAGATTTTGCAGCAGACCCTGTTGGTGCTCTGGCTTCCGGGGACAGAGGATGAGGATGCAGCGATCACCTCCAGGGATGCTCTGGGGCCAGGTCCCAACCCATCCCCAAGGCACCACGGTGCCTGGGCAGCCCTGCTGTGCCCCCAGAAGATGGGGGGCAGCGGCTAGGGACCCTACAAATGGCTGGGGGGGCTCTCTGGGGCCTCTGCGGGGCTCCCCGGCTCCTCTGCGGGCAGAAGCCTCCATCTCGTGGCCGAGCCCCGAACGACAAACGGGCTGCGGGGCGGGAGGGATGGGCCCGGGGGCTGTGGGCTCCCCTCGGGGGTGCGGCAGGAGCCCCACCACCCCACAGCCCTGTCCTTCACCGCTGCCCATAGCCTTAGCTTTTCCCCGCTGCAAAATTCAAATCTCCGCTGTTGAACTGATTATTTTTATGTATTACTCTTGATCTCTTCCATTCAGGAATCCTTTCAGCAGTCAAAAGTTTTCCAGAAGGTTACAAAGTCTTTTTTTTTTGTTGTTTGTTTTTTTTCTTCCCCCTTCCCAATTTATATTTCTGAAACTGGGCTCAAGGCAACCAAAGCGGCAGCAGGGTACAGTCAGCCAGTGGTGGGTGCATTGTCACTCCTCCGCCTGCTCCCAGGCTGCGTGGTCCCCAGCTGAGGGGAGAGGGGGGACCTCTACCAGCATGAAGCAACTTCTCCCTGTGCGGGTGTCCCCATCCCCTCGGGCTCGGCCAGCCCTTGCTGGAGGCATCAGGAACGGGGCTGTGCCTGGGCAGGATTTGGCCATCACGTTTAACAGCCAGGTCTCCTGCAATGCTCGTGTTCCTGCTCTCTCATCCCTTAAATGTGAATGTGTGTGGGGGGTGGGATGCTAACCCTGGTTAGCCTAGGGTGAGGCAGGCCTTTGTGCCTCAGTTTCCCTGTTTCACATGACCTTATTCTGCCTTCGCTTCTCCCCTAGCCTATCCCCTATTCTTACCCCTTTAATTAACATAGGGTCCATCTCTGCCTTACAGCATCCAGCAGGTTTTTCACCTAATGTCCTCAGCTCACGTAACTAATGAGCTTTCTAGCTTTTTTCTTTTTTTAAAGCAATGGGGCAGCTAACTTCTGACTTGGCCACCTGTGCCGCGTGACTCTCTTGGGGCTGATTCATGCTTGCCTGGGGGTCCTGCAGCCGTGGTGGCTCTCGGGAGGGGTTGCACCAAGCAGGAGTGTCTGTCTGACCATACTTGCAGGGGAAGGAGACCATGATGCAACCCACTTTCTAGCCAAATTCCCCCCTGCGATGGATTTTGGATGGGTTGCCTTCAGGTTTGGCAAACCTGATTAGGTAGAGGACACCTGCAGACAGAGGAGCCTGTGCTAACCTCAGCAGTTGCCTTTTGCTTTCCCTCCTCTTTTAAGCTCGATATGGAAAATCGGGAGGTGTGATGCGGGTTTTGTGGTGCTCTCACGGAGAAGCAGCAGCTCCTGGTTCTCGCTTTCCCCCATCTGTTACCAGCAGCGCAGGTACGGCACGTCTGCCCGGGTGCTTTCAGGGCGTCATTTCATTTAAACAATTCCCAGCTGCAACTCATCAGTTTAGCCGCTGTCATCTGGAGACGGCTGCCCGAGACAGCGTTTGGCTGGGAAGTCCATTTTTGCACAGATCAAGGACAAAGTTTGACAAAAACCCAAAGAGACAAATGGCAGCAAAAAGCGAAGCCTGCTGACCAGGGCTGGGAGACTCTGCCACCCATCAATTAAAACACTGGTGTCCTGGGGGCTTGGGAATTAACCCTCTCACAACTGGTGAGGACTAGGGGGTGACTTGCACCATGTCACGGTGGGAAACCTCTTGCGCGTGTCCTTGTGGTCCTTACCCTAACCCAGGGTGGAGATCCTGCCAGCCGTGTGGTGGTGGTCCTTACCCTAACCCAGGGTGGAGGTCCTGCCAGCCGTGAGGTGGTGGTCCTTACCCTAACCCAGGGTGGAGGTCCTGCCAGCCGTGAGGTGGTGGTCCTTACCCTAACCCAGGGTGGAGGTCCCTCCAGCCGCGTGGTGGTGTCCCCCACCACCGCTGCAGGGCTCTGTCCAGCAGTGCCTGCCCCACACCTGGAGCTCCCCCTCGCCGCATCTCCCCAGGCAAGCTTTTTTTTATTTTCTTGCTTGTCAAAAATTAAGACCTTATTTCAGCATCAAGGCAGGTTTTTTTTTTTCCCATTTCAGAAATTCCACAGGGAATTTCAAGAAAAATGGAAACATTTCCCACATGCCCTGGGACAGAGAATTGGATTGTGAGACAGCCTTCATCTGGTGCAGCCTTCGTTTCCTGCCCTATGGGATAAAAGTCACAGCAGAAGTGACAAAGACTCATAAATTCTGCAGAACAATTTAGTTCTTTCTGGAAAAAAAATCTGGTTGTTCCCTGAAGTGGGACTGAGAGCTGGGTGTGACGTGGGGTAAAAAAAGTTTCTGCAAATGTCTGTCTCTTAATTAATATTAATACCTCTCCAGCTTTTTATCTCTGCTTTAAATAAAAGGAATCCAGCTATGGCAGCGTTCCCACCACATTAAGAAACTCATGAAAGTGGAGTGATGGATGCTTTGGAAGATGGCTCTCATTAATGTCTAATCTTTCCCATCAGCCCCACTTTTCCCTGACACTTAGAGCTTGTTAACCATTTTTTGCAACTGTATTCAGGGACCCTGAAACCAGGGGGAGATGGCGTTGCTTCCTCCCCTTGCATTTGGGTGACGGTGTGAAGAAGAGCATGCAAAAGTGGCTTCTGGTTTGGGTGCAATTAGCTGCCACTCTTTCCCATCTGTCTGCCCCAGGTTTATGGCAAGAGGTCTCTCCCAGGCAGACCCCAAGGTCGTGAGGCCAGAGCTTGCTGGAGGTACTGAAAAATGTATTTTTCATCTCTATATATGTGAATATATATGAAAAATATATACTGAAAAAAATACTCTAGAGGCTATGGCCATAATATTGTTTAGGCGGTGTGGACTTTACAGCAGTTTTTTCTGGGTGCAGGGCCATGTGGTGGTGCTGGTGGTGGTACTGGTGAGCCAAGGAGCAGGAGCCCTGCTCAGACTGTAGCTGCTAAAGGCAGTCAAGCTGGAGACCTTTTGGAAAGCACCAGCTCCTGGATTCATGTGAATAAGTAAGTAATTTTTTCTTTCTTTTTTTGAAATAGTATCGCTTTGGTGCAAGTGGAAAATACAATAGATTTTGAGGGTAGAAGGGAATAAGCGGGTTTGGTCTCCATGTGGTTACACCTAGAAAATCCAGTGATGGGGCTTCTCCCCGAGCATAGCTATGCCACCGAAACACTTTACCAGCAGAGGAAAGCTTGCTGTGCTCATTCCTTATGTTTTTGTCAGCTCTTTGCAGCCACGCTCACTTGCAGTGAGTGCTAATGGAGACTGCGTCTCAGTGGCTGGTGTCACCACAGTATGTTCGAGGAGAAAGGTGCCATCTGCCCTTCGGTGCCCAGCCTCACGAGGTGTCCTGACAGGGAGGGCACAGAGTCCTGCCAGACCTCACAGGTCCAAGTCACTCATGCCATGTGCCAGGAACATGGACCTCTGGTCCTGCTTGTAGTCTTGCAAAACCCCTTGGCTGCTTTGCTGAGGGGATGCTCGAGGTGCTGGGGCTGGGAGGAGCAGCTCCCTGAGGAGGTCTTAAACAATGTGAAGCTTCTGCACCCAGCCCAACCATGCAGGGTAAGCAGGTCCCGGCCTTTCTGGAAGAGAAAGGCCACCCAAAATCAGGGCAATTGCCAGACTTAGTCACATACATCTACGTTTGGGCTGAGGGTAATGGGTTGAAGTGTTTCTCGCAGCTAAATATTGCAGTAAGAGTTCCAAGTAGGTGGATGCAAAGCCCCTTGGAGTAAATCTAGCCCTTGATGTGGAAGCGGTGCAGCCGAGGGCGGCCACTTCTGTCTGCTTTCCACTAGAGGTAGCTGGAGCCACGCACAACCCGCCCGAGAGCCCTGGGGTTCCCACATCCCCAGCCCTAAATCAGCATCGATAGAAGTGATTAGCCTGCCATTAAAGCCACGTATCCCAATGCAGGAGGTTGTTCGTCCGCAGTTCTCCCTGCGTGCCCCCTGCCCCTGTCCGCGTCCTCGCATCCCTGCATCCCCGCATCACGAGAGCTGCGGTGGCAAAGCTGTGTCAGCGCTTTCTCGGTGTAAACCCTGTAGTTTGGGGGCTTTTTAAAAGCAGAGGCAAAAATCCCCTCTGCTGCTGCAATTCATCACGCTGCTTCTCAGCCCTGGGGACAGATGTCTGTGACACTGGGGAGGAGTAGAGTAAACTGCTTTTAGCTGTTTATTCTGCAGAGGAGGAACAGGATAGAAGTTTAGTGGTTTAAGGCGATTTTTTTTTTTTTCCTCCTCCCCCCATTTTTTGCCCTTCTAGCAGGTTTAAAATGTACGTTGGCAGCTGACTCTGTAGCTGCTGCTCACGGAGGGGTGAGGAATAACCACCCAGGCTGGATGGGTAAGGGGGGGCCTAGGGGGTAGTTGGCTCCAGCCGTGGGGACTCCTCCAGCTGAAGGGCTCCCAGGCTGCAAATGCCTTTTTTTGGTTTTGGAAAGGAAGGAGTATATCGTATAGAGCAGCTACTTCTGGGGAATTGCAATAACCTTGCAAAGTGAGGAGGGAAAGAAGGTCAGGAGGAGCGGGGATTATCTGCCTTCCCCACTCCCAAAGGGATTTTAACCCTGACTTTTAATAACAGCCATTAAAGAGGCAGACTTCCTGCTTACCCAGAGGAAAAGGCTCTAATAGCATAAACGATCAACTAGAAAAAACCCTTTTTATCTCGCTTCGCCATTCCCATGGAGACTGTTATGCCAGGGACTGCAGCCCCTGCCCCAAACCTGCCCTGGACCCTTTGCAGTGTGTCATGGTCCCCGTTGGCACAGGGGATGCTCCTGCCACCGGTACGCCTGTGATTTGCCGATGGTGGCAGTGTGACTTCTCTGGACAGGGTCCCGGGCACAGCTCTGTACAATGTGAGGGGCTTGTACGTGGGCTGGAGAGAGGGTCCTGGGTCCCTCTCTGTGGCCATCACCTTGCCCAGTCTTTGCATGAGCTTGGCAAGCGTGTCTTAAAACAAGCGAGGTCTCGATGGAGCTGAGGATTTGGGGGAAGAATAAACTGGGGTTGCATGGCTGGGGCTGTCTGCTGCTCCTCAAAGGTCTCCCAGGCCTGCAGCATGCCACATCAAGAAGGGCTCCTCGTCTTTTCCTGATGACACTTGAGATATGGCAGCAGGTCCTTAGCTGCATCGTCCTCTTTGTTCTGGTCTTCTGGCCATCAAGCGTCAGTCTCATTTGATCTGGCCAAAGCCAGCAGCCACCATGGTGCTTCTTAGTCCTTCAGGCAGGAGAGGCTAATGAGTCAAGAGAAACGAACCTTTCTGAAAGAGGGGCTGGTACCTCCATGTTTCGGTCTAATCCTTAAGCCAGCGCTGGAAGATGATCTCAAAACTGTCCCTGGCTGCTTCTCCAGAGGGTTTGCCAAGGGCTGGCGGGCAGCGTCTGGGGACAGTGGAGCGCTCGCCCAGCCCTGTGGATGAGGACGGGCATGAGCCGGCAAGCTTTGACAGATGAAGACCGTTAATATTGAACATATAATTACGCTGGCCAAGGCCGAGAGTCCTTCCACAGCGGTGTGTATGGAGGGCATCAATATTAAGGCGAGTTACTAAATGTATCTCAGAGGTGAACTGAAAGGCATTTCGGAGGTCCAGGGCTGAGTTTCGGGACTGTGCCGTGTCGTGGCTGGCACCGAGAAGGTTCTTGCTGGCAGCGCAGCAGCAAAGAGAGCTGCTTCCCCTCAGCCTCCCGAGATGTCTCTGTGTTTGACAGTTAAAAGAGGAGACAGGCATGGCCACCCCGTGCTGCCGAGCTCAGCCTTTCTGAAATCCGGGGATCAGCTTAAAATGCTTATTTTTAAAGACGGCGTGCTGTAAATGAGTCAACCTAATTAAAATAAATCCCCCTGGAGTTGGGTTTTTTAGGGTGCTTGGCTTTCTTCTTCCATCAGACAGCTGGAAACCTTGTCATGGTGGATTTTTAATGCAAGTTACTCTCACCTAAGCCCTCGGTTCCTGGAGCTGGGGCTTTAAAAGGCAATTTGGGTGCCATGGGATGAAGCTAGGGGACATCAAAATTGTGCTGGGAGCTCCCAGCTCTTTAGTGAGAACTTTTTTTATATTTATGGAGGAAAAGGAATAATTTCTCTCTATCAAAAATGAATGAAAACTTGAAAAATCTACATCGGGTTTATTTATTACCTCATTTATTAAAATAGCCACATATCTAGTCAAGTGTGGGGCTGTACTTTATCTTACCTTCCCATGAGTCACAGGATACTTCTTTTTCCCAGGGAGAAGATATTGCTGAGTTTCTCACAAGGGGAAAAATATGCTGGAGAATGCTGAGGGCACGACTTGTCATCACAGC
Source organism: Falco rusticolus (assembly GCF_015220075.1). NCBI lineage: Eukaryota > Metazoa > Chordata > Aves > Falconiformes > Falconidae > Falco > Falco rusticolus. The sequence goes on from NC_051197.1 coordinate 27,572,542, forward strand.
AGCCGGGCAGCACCACTATCCTCCTGCCATGGCCATCCTGCAGCCCTGCAAATGCCTCAGCAGCCAATGCCGCCTGAGAAACCCATTCCCATCCCTGCTAGAGTCTCGAAGCTGGGGTTTTCCTCGCCTCTAAACCAGGAGCCATCCACTGCTGGTGAGTGCTGCTTAGGTTAAAGAAGGCAGAGATGCTCGAGGATCCCTGAGACAGCTGCAGAGCTACCTGCATCAAACCTCTCAAGGGTCTGACAGGCTGTTGCTAGCAGGTTTGGGCATTTGTGCCTGTGTTTCTGTGCTGTGGCATGAAGAAGCCACACGCACACGCGCACAACCTTTCTTGCTTTGCATTCCATGAAACCGCTCACGTGAAGCATAAGCTCTGAGTTTCTGCTAAGCCAGCGCGGTGTGGGAGCTGATCTATCTGTGCTGGAAGGGACACACTCTGCTGTTCAAACACCAGATGCCCCAAAATATGTTAATTCAAAGCCCAGAACAGAAAACCCCTCCATATTTTTTTTTTTTTCTTGCTTCATCTCAGACTGAATTGCAAACTCACAGCAGGATGAGAAATTAAACCTGCCTCCCATGACTGTCCCCCTGTGCGTGACTCTGCCCAGGGCCGAGCTGCACACCTCTGTGGCAGCCTGGGGTTTCCCTCCATCCCCAGCAGCCATTGCACTGAACAGATGTTGCAGACCTTGAGGGTACCTGCCGAAAAAACCCAGCATGGGAGCTGCTGTTGAACCAGAAAAGTGATGGTGGTGTTTAACACGGTGGGGGTGAGGAGAGGCTCCCCCCATGGGAACCCCCGGGATGCTGTGCCCAGCCTGCGCCTTTCCATGCCTCATCACAAATGGGCAGGGACACCTTGGTGAGGGATGCCAGCAGATTTCCTGGTGAATAAACTTTATTGAGAAGTTACCCATAATACCGCAAATACTATTTGCTAGGCTCGATACTACGCATGGTCTTTCCTGCACACAGTAAATGCCAGTTTCGCTAGAGCTGCGAGGGCCCTGTGAAGCCGCAGGGGAGCTGGTACCTTTTTCCATAATATGGGGCTGGTTTTAACTTTCCACAGTATTTTTTCTCAGTGTAAAGCAAGCCAAGGATGACATGGGCACGACTCAGGACCACTGGAGCCAGTGGGTGAGTGGGGCTCTGCCAGGGCTGGAGGAAAGCCAGAGTCCCACTGATAAAGACTTTATCCCTCAGGGACTGGCAGGAGGGGAGGTGTGGGGGCAAAAGACATCACTTTTTATTAGTATTTTATGGAAGCACATCAGCCTGGGGCTGGCAAAGGGCCTGGCTCAGCGGGACGGGTGGCACTTTCTCCTGCTGTGGGTATTTTCCCGTGGGAGCCCCACACTGGACCCATGAGTTTCCGCTCCCCCCACAGCCTTCCTGCCCTTTCCCTGCCATGGCTCAGAAAAAGCTTTATTTATACTCATTTAGCTGCTTGCCTTTTCCCTAATTGAAATCATTAACCTTCTCGCTTAATGAAGAAGAGGACCAGGGGGAGGGTGGGGGTACTGGGGCCGCCAGACCCCCTCCCGGGCTGCTCCACTGACTCCCTCGACCGGCTGAAAACGTGATTTTGATTTTGGCCACTGGGAGCTAAAAAAAAAAAACCACCACCAAAAAAACCCTGAACAACTGCATCTCTGTCGGGGGGTTGGCGGGGTACGGTTCCCTCTGCCCCTAGGGCCGTGGCGGGGCTGATGCCGGCATTTCATCTTGGCGGAGAAGTCATCGGCTCTGACCATGGGGAGGGCTTTGCCCGCCAGGTCCCACTTTGCTCCCCTATATTTAGCCCATTATGAATATGGAAGAGCGTTGAAAATGATTCGCCCAGACATCCCTCTGTCCAGCCGAATAACGTCAACGGCAGGAGCGGGGACGGGAGCTGATCTCCCTGGCAGGGACCCCGGCCCCCTCCTGGCCTCGTGGTTTGCAGAGTGGGGTCCCTGCAGCCACGTGGGGGGAAAATCACACTCGTGACTTTAAGGGACCCCCACCGCGGTGTTTTTGTGGGGTCTTCGGGTGGGTGCCGTGGGATGCTGGCTGGGGGAGCGCTCCCCCCGCCGCAGTGTGCTGAGCAGGCGCCCGGGGTCTCAGCTGGCTTTGGAAGGGGCCGCGGCAGGGATGCCGTGCGGTGCCCAGCTGCGCTCTTCAAGGGCACAGCGGCCCCATCCCTCCCTCCCACCACCCCCTGGCCAGCCAGGCATGGCCCCGGCGAAGGGCTACGCAGCCTGGGATCCGCAGCCTGGGAATTGCTGGCACTTGCTGCTTCCCATCAAGCTCCCTCCTTTCCTTCCTGGCAGCAGGGAAGAGGGATGCTGCAGTCCCGGCTGGGTTTGCCGATGCCTCGGCGTCTCCGCTTTGTGCGCTTGGGCTCCGGCATCAAACATGTGCTGAACATCCTGGGTGTGTGACCCGACAGCACGTGGCTGCTCCTCCTCCGTGCCTTGCTGGACTGCCCCGAGCACTAGACATCTTCTCCCAAGGCGAGCTGCTATCCCTTCCTTTTGGGAGCCCAGATCTGCCTCAAAAGCATTTGGGCATCCTCCTGCCCCGCTCTGGGGCACAGGCACCCCTCCTTGGGCATTTGCCCCTTTTCACCCACTATTTTCCTTCCCTTTGCAAGGGTTATAGCTCTGACCCAAAAACCAGGCACTGATGGGGGGAGGATGCAGGGGGCAAACCCTGAAGAGCCCCCCCAGCTCGGCTGGGTTGGACTGGGGCTTGAAGAGCACTTTGCACAAAAGATTACCCTCGCTTTTGGGCATAGTGGAAAAGAGGGAAAACAGTTTTTTTCAAGCTGTTAATGAAATGTCATTTGCAATTCACTTCCACAGCTGTCACGTGGCAGATCCGCAGCACCCCCGGGTTGCACTGGCTCACGCGGTGGGGGTGTTACTTCAGAGGGGGTTTTGGGAAGGGGGGAAAATGCACAAAAGCATCAAAACACAACTACCCCGTCCCCGGAGCTCGGAGGCTGTGTTTGCCATGGGTGCTATTGCTGGGTGAAGTGGCTCAGCCTCCCCTCCTGGCTCAGGGGACAAGGTGGGGGGTCAGCAGAGACCTGGCGGAGCAACACACCTTTTCTGTGGGGTCTGGCCCCAGAATTCTCCCTGGATTTTATTTTTCCCCTCCTTTCATCACATATCTATATCCCTCATGTATATTTCCCCTCCTCTCATCTGTATCTATATCCCTGCACGTGGGCAGCCAGTGGAATCCCACTGCCTTCCCCCCTCTACAAGGCCTGGTGGTGCTGCTCGGACCCCCTTTTCCATCCTCCCCCTGCTACCTGCCCCCTCTGCCCCTTCCCAATTTCTGAGTGCTCCTCTGCAGCTGTGAGCAGGTTTAACTAATCTTTCTGTCAGTGGGGTACTTTATGGAAATTGAAAACTAATTAACGTTCATCTCAGCAGCTAATCACATAAAAAACCCACTGCCTTGGCCTCCCTGGTCTTAAAATAATGATGGCATGTGAGCAGGAGTGGGGAAGACCTTGATCAAGCCCACCAGGATGGTTTGCTCCCTGAGACAGACCTGGGATGCCCATGACACCCCATACCTGGGGATGGGTCACCTTCTGCTGGTGCTAGATCTGGCTCCTGGCCCACTGAATCCATCTTGTCCATCCTACAGCTCTTCCCTCTGGCTACCATGACCCAAGAGGTAGGGAAAAGGCATTCTGGGGCATTTTGGGGAGAGGTGGTCGTGTGGGGCTGGGGCCGAGAGGGCGATGGAGATGTGCGGTCAAAGATGCTCTCGCCCGCAGTGACTCTATTCGGCTTTAATTGCTCCCTGAAGTTGCCGGCTGCTGGCGGCACTGCATCAGAGATGTCACGTTATAGTCATGCGTGAAGAGCTAATGGTCAAGGGTGACACCACCAACAAAACATCCTCAGGGAAGCTGTCAGCGGGGGGCAGAGGGGATCAAAGGGCAGAGAGAGAGGCTGTCCTGCTGCCAAGGGTCGGGGCTACTGCTGGAGATGCAGGTGCCCAGCGTAGGGCTGGTGGCAGCACTTGTGGGGCTTTGTGGCCAGAAAATTGTCCTGCCACATCAGGGACAGTGCAGGCAGTGCCCAAGCTGAGTGCTGGCCCATCTCAGAACTCCTGGAAAAGATGTCCTTTGACTTTGAAGCTTCACACTGGCACAGGTTGGGAGGGCTTGTGCTGACTGTGTCACTGGACCAGCGTTAGCTGGTCTCTGCTGTGCCCCATGCTGAAGGGTGGTAGCCCAGGTGTGACCACCCAGGATGTGTAGGTGGGTCTGAGATGCACAGCTCCTGTGACAGCCACAGGGGCACCAACCTGTCCCTTCGGGCATCTGCACCCTCTTATGCCCTGGCTGGAATGCTGCTGTGCCCCGGCTGGTTGGCACCTACCAAGATTTGAAGGGAAGACCTGGATGAGACCCCATCTCAGCCATGCAAGAGGTTAAGGGGTACGGTGTGGTGGGGTTGCTTTTTCAGGTGCTGCCAAAGTCTGCAGGCTGTGCTGCAGCGAGAGCAGCGTGGTGCAAGGTGCCCTTTCCTAATGCCCTCGTCCCCAGAGGCCACTGCAGGACACAGGCTGCTCCTCTATTTCGCAGCAGTGCTGGTGTGGCCCTGGTTTGCATTTGGCTCGGTGCTCCCATTTCCAGCTGCTTCCCGCTGCTAGGTGCAGTATCTCTACCCCCACTGCCTCTCTGGTGGGATGGGGCAGCATCTCCCTGCCCTCCATCAGCAGGAATGGCTCGGAGAAAGCCAAGCGAGACGGCCACGCTGCTGGGGCGCACAGATCAGCCTGCCAGAGAGGCAGCCCTGGCTGCAGCCATCCCACCGAGAAGCGCGGCGAGGGAGGAAGAGTTATTGCTGCAGTCACACACCAGCTATTACCTCCCAACAAAAGGCAGCGTCTGCACAGCCGGGAGAGAGCCCGAGGACAGGGACAGCCCTGATGACCTTCAGAGGACATGCAGCAGACAGGCCAAAGCCCTGATCATCCCAGACAGGTATGCCTGCGGGCACCCCTCCACCTGGCCCGGCGCAGCGGGAGCCTCCCGGGATGCTCCCCATAAGCCTTCAGCCGTTATCAGCTTCAAAATCTCCTCGCTCACCCCCTGGCCCGGGTGGTTTGTTTTTTTCCCTTCCAGCACACGTCAAGCTTTCAGGTTTCTGAAAGGAGGCAGAGGCGATGCTGTTGTCGGCGCTTAGCCGCTGCGAGGTGCCAGTACCCAGCCTGACGCTGGAGTTTGGACGCATCCCTGCAAAGCGTCATTTCCCAGCCCATTCCTGGCAGCCGGAGCTCAGCAAGGAGCCTGCTCCTAACAACCAGGGCTCAAGGCTAAGGTGACAGCACCTTGTGGAGTAAGCCAGGGCTCTCAACCTGAGCCCGTGGTCAGGATCTATCATCTGTATCCCTGGAGCCTGAAACCCTCCGGGACACCCAGGTTTGAGGGTGATGTCCCTGTGCTGCTGCTTGCCCCAGAAGTGAAGGTACTCGAGGGCATCCTCATGCCATGGTAAGAAACCACCTGTAGGCAAGCAGAAATGACTGCCTAGCTGGGGTTCTGGGCTCTGCCTTTAACCTGGCCCTAATTCACCTTGGGGGGGTGGGGGGGTGTTTGTGTGTGTGTGCAAGAGCAGAAGCACCAGCATCCCCATGCTCAGCTCCCCACCCAGCCAGCGGCCAGGGCTAACTGAAGGGGCGGGGGGGAGTGGGTTGTCAGCAAACGTCAAAAAGCAAAAAACAAGCTGGACTTCGGAGCCAATTAAGTTTGTGTAATGCGAGAGAAGTGCTGGTTAAAGACATGGGAGCGGCTGAACTGTATATCCATTTATTTAAATGCAGTTTTCCATGGAAGTGAAGTACATGCATATCATTAGTGCCAAGTATCTCTAATAAGGCTGTCTCCACTAATATGCCAAAAAGAGCTTAATTAACTATGCTTCACCGTGAGCCAGGGAAGTTCCTCAAATGCCTTTTACTCTGGAGCAAAATGGGTCTTGAGACAGGGGTGCAAATGTGGGTGGGTGGGTACCGATAGCGTGGCTGGATCACCCCGTGCAGCAGTGTCTGACCCCGCTTAGCTGGTGGGGAAGAGCTTCAAAAGCACATTGTGTGCCCAGGCTCCGTCTGAAGCATCAGAGGAGCACTGTGGCTACTCGGAGCGAGGTGGCAGCTGCCTCCCCGGGACACACGGGGCCATTGCCTCTCAGCGCCCTGCAGCCAGCGCAAAGCCCCAGCACCCTGCAGACTCCTTGGCCAATGCCTCTGCCTGTAATTAGGGAGATGGAGGAACCAGCGTGAGATTTCCATGGCTGCAGGTTATGTCTGTCTCTCCCCATCTCCTCCAGCACAGGAGCAAAAATGCTCAGCCTCAGCCTCTCCAAGCCCACCATGTTCCCCCGTCCTCCCCCATCAAATCCCTCACCCAGCGGCTGCAGCAGGGCTTGTCCCTGTGCTCCTCTGCACCATGGAGGAGCAGAGCACTGACGCTGTTGTGACGTGCACTGTGCAGGGGGTGAGCCTGGCCTCCAAGGGGTGACACTGCTGGCAGCAAAAGCAGGGCAGCAGGAGCCCCACGGTACGTTGTTGGCACCCCAGCATGGATGACACTGGCCACGCTGGGCTGTGGAACCCGCTGCAGGACAGCTCTGTGCCCAGGGGAGCTCTGCGGTGGCACCTCCAGTCCCGCTGCAGCTCCCTCCCGGCTTTCCGAGCATGAGACGGGCTGCCTGGGCTCACTGGGGTTGCAGATCCCAGGGGATTTGTAGTGCCTGGGCGCTAGCACACTGCTAAGCCTACCTATATGCACACATGTACGTATGTAAATACGTTATACAGATGATGATATATATGTCTTCTATTTCATAGAGAGGTCATAGCTGTGTAGCTGCCAGCTCTTTTGCACAGCAGACTTTGCCACCAGCCCAGCCATGCTGGAAGCGGGGGTGATTTACCAGAGCCCCCCGCTCAGCACCGGGCAGCTGGCAGCAGTGGCGGCCGGGAGCCCCCTGTCCCAGCGCCAGCCCCACGCTGGCCAGGCTCCAGGCAGCGCTCCCCGCTTCCCTCGCAAACCTCTTAGTCCCGGGTTAATTAATCGTCATCAAATAACCTGCGTGGCCGCAGCTGGGATGGCAGCTTCACCTTCCCTCCTTCCTGCTGACGCCTGCGATGCTGGGCTCTGTCCTGGCGGTGTTGCTGCCTTTCACGGGGCTCCCCGGGTGCAAGTACCCAGCCCTGGGGCGGGGGGGGGCAGGGACAGCCCCTGGAGAGTGGGCTCTCTCTGGGAGTGGAGGCTGGATAGGAGCAGGATCTCGCTAGCACGACTCTTTTTGTTTCATGGGGAAAGGCGTTACGTGCAATGGCCGCACACGCCCCGGGAGATGAGTTTTGAGGCAGCTCGATGGGATTTCCCCACTTAATGTCCCGGCCAGGCTCTGGGAATGCCGCAAACTGCTGCCACAGATCTCGGGAGCTGAAATTACCTCTATTTTGCAGCATCTTCCCATTGCCCCTGGGGGTTGGTATTAGCTGGCAGGCACTGGTGGGGCCCCTCCATAGGGTGTCCCCTATAGCGGCGCGGTGTCGCTGCCGGGCACCTGAACAGATATTTCTGTGCCGTAAGAAAAGGTTAAATATTTTAATAAGCATTAGCCACATGTTGAAGGTAAAACGAGCTGCTTGCTTTCACTCTCTCCGTTTGTTTTTTTTGGGTTTTTTTTTTTTTTTTTGCATGCAGATGAACTGGAAGCTTATTAACAAGATGAGAGGCTGGAGCCTAATTAGCAGCAGGACGAGGGAGCTGCTAGAGCTGAGTCAGCGAGTGGGAGAAGCGCTGGCGTGGCCCTCGGCAAACGCCACAGCGGTCCCGGCCATCGCCGCCTGCCGCTTCCAAACCGCTCCAGAAAACAGGAGAATGGGGCAAAACCCGCGCGGTCCTGGCAGGGTCGGGGAGAGCAGCCTCACCCGGGTCTGGCTCTGGACATCACCTGCGTGGTCACCCCAAAGCCACTGGCTTCAGGGTTTTTTCCTCCATGCTAATTGCATCGTAGCTTGGATTTTACGGGTTGAGCTCGGGCCGTGTTTCCAAGAATATGTTGGATATTTAGGGACAATGCCACCCAGGCATTGAAAGGAGGTACTGGGGGGGGGGAGGGGGGGGGCTCGAGCGTGCCTGGTGCCCACTCGCAGGGGACCGGACTGCTCTAGTCCCCATGTAATTTGTTTCAGTGACTATTTGCTACAGATTATATTTCTTTTCTCTTTTCATTTTGAAGAATCATTTTCCCACAAAAAGCCGGGAAGAAAACAAAGTGGAAAAAAAGCCCACCCCTCCAAACCACCAAAATCAGGGAAACATTTTTTTATGTATTTTTTTAAATAATCTTTTTTTTTCTCCTGTCCTTTCTTCTATCCCCCTTTCCCTGCTCTGAAGGTTGCTTCAGGCAGATGAAGGACACCCCCCAGCCACCGCGGTGGTGCGGGCAGGGGCTGCCTGTCCGTCGAGGCTAGTGGCCACGGGGTGACGGGGACTTGCCCCCGCATGAGAAGCTGCTGCCAACAAACCCCTCTTGTAATTTGCACCTTTGGAAGGCGCCAGCAGCCGCGTGGCTCTGCCGTTCATTTGCATTTTTAATTAGCTGGGTTCTCCCAGCGCCTCTCAGCTGCCCTGTCCTGGGGCCAGCGATGGCTGCAGGCAAACAGAGTTGATTCTGGGGGCCGAACAAAGCGTTTTGGTGGCCCACAGGGTGGGACCTTGGCAAGGTGGTGATGGCATTCCTCTTTCCCCCCCTGTTTTTCATATGTATGTACCCTGCTTGGTCTTGGTCCAGCCCTGCCACCGTGCCATCACCACCCGTGTCCGTGCTGAGCCAGTGCCCGTCCACCCGCCCCCTCCTCTGGGCTCCTTCCTCGCCATCCTCCTCCTCTCCCGGCACCGAGCGCCCACACCGGCCCCAGGCTCCCCCCGCCTATGCGGCCCCCGCAGCCGCACCTTGAACCGCCAGTGTGCAGAATTTCCCTATAAAGCTATTAAAACTCTACCTCATTAGCAATAATTAAAAGGTGTAGCACACGTTCCCAATAGCTCATGCCCATGGGCACGGTCATTTTTAATTTATTTTATTTTATCTTATCTTTATTTTTTTATTTTACCTTTATTTTATTTCATCTTGATTTTATTATTTTATTATTATCTTCATTTCATTTTACTTTATCTTTATTTTAGCTTTATTTTATTATCTTTATTTCATTTTACTTTTTATTTTCTCTTTAATTTATTTTATTTTATCTTTAAATTCTTTTACTGTATCTTTATTTTATTGTATTATATTTTAGCTTTATTTTATGTTATCCTTGTTGTATTTTATTTTACTTTATTTTACCTTTATTTTACTTTATTTTGTCTTTATTTTATTTATTATCTCCACTCCTACACCCACCATGCCCAGAGGATGGGCAGCCATCACCCCTCCACACCGTCCCCGCGGTGCCAGCAGAGGAGGGACCGGGGGACAGCCACCACCCCCCTGCCTGCCCGGCAGCGGGGGGCTGCCTGCATCCAAGGCACAATAAAATATTTTACTACAAAGCAGAATTACTCCAAAGACTGATGGGCTGACTTGCAAGACCCACTCACGTTTATGGAGGTCGTAAGTTATAGACTCCCAGTGAACTGGAGAAAAACATAACCCTCGCCTTTTATAGGCGAAACTTCCTGCCATATATTAAACTCTCCAGCAAACGGACGGGGGCTTTACTGCAAACTATAACTTTAATGCCTCCCAACCACTCGGTTAGTTTGGAAGGATTATTAATAACCAGGGATGTGCTTCGCCAGCCCGCGCGCGCCGCCTGTCTGCCCCGGTGATGCTGGTGGCTCCCAGAGCTGCCGGCACAGGGCTGGGTGGGCACAGGCGGGGGGACCCCAGCCGGGCAGGGGTGCTGGCAGCTGCTGAAGGAGAGAAAAACCTGCAAGAGGCATCACACAGGTCATGCCCCCACCCCGTCCGGGACATGGCATGTCCTGGGGTATCAGCATCTCACCAAGCCGCTGGTTTCTGCTCACCAAAAGCCTTGCCATGGAAATCCCAGTGCGTGCCGTGGTTTTTTTTTTCCACCAGCTTTTGGCCTAAAATATTATCATGTGGAATGAAAAAGTGCAGTAGCCTGGCCTGGGGGTTCGCGTTCACCCAGGGATGAACTTTGTTGCCCTAATGTGGGGAAATGGGGGGGGGGGGGGGGGGCGGGATCCTATTTATGAGTGGCAGGGAGAGAAGGAAAAGGTGGGGATGCAGAGAGGGGGAAGGAGACAGCCAGGAAAACACCAACAATCCGGTTTGGTTCCTGTGGGTTCAGTTTCTTTTAGCCACAGGCAGCCAGCAAGGGGGGATGGAGGGATGGAGGATGCTGGGATGCTGCACCCAGCTGGTCCCCCCCAGCCGCCCCCAAACGTTCTAGGAAGCTGAAGGCGCCCTTTTCCCACCTTATCTATTTTTGGCAGGGAGGGAGAACGGCTTGAGCTGAGAGAGGCATGACACACTCAAACCCACCCCAACACCCGAAGGATGCGTTGCCAGGACCCCCCAGCCCGAAGAGCATCACCTCCTGCCACTTGCCATTTTGGGGCGATTTTCTCATCGGAGCCCGGTGAGACTTAGCATTTCTCTGTTTGGAGCTGGGATGAGCATTTATTAGAATTAAACAGCTGGGAGCAAGATGATATTTAAACTGGTATTAGGAGAGCACCGGCGGAGGGAGATAATTCCTGGGGCGGTCTGGAAGCACGGCAGCCGGGGGGCTCCTCGGGTCTCCTGCAGGAGAGCGATACAGTTAATTTGCAGCCGGAGCTGGAGGCTGGCCCGCACTGATATTGCCGTGTTATTTAGAAGAGAAAGGTCAGGCTGGAGATTGAATAATCATTGACAAGAAATCCATGGGGGAGCAGGGCAGCAGCTCCAGGCGAGCTCCAGCATCCTTGTGCTGCCTCCCCGGGGGTTTCTTTCCCTCCACTTTGGTCCCTGTGGGGTGTCGGAGGCATTTGGGGGGGGTCCTGCTCACCTTCCTCCAGCTTGGGAACTGGGGAATCACAGCCCCCCTCTCCAGCCGCCCCCTTTTTCATCTGCTGCCTTCATCTCCGGGGACATGGCAGAGCTGTCCTGGTTTTCGTCCCACGCACAGACTCTTTTTTTAAATTGCAAATTATTTTCAAATTTAAAATCACTTTTTGCTTAGAAACGTTTTCAAAATTTTTCCTTTTTTTAAACTAACCCCCCCAGGAAAACACATGAAGCCACCAACCCTTCCCCTGCCCCCCAGCGCTGCCCCATTCCTGGGGGTGAGAAAGAAAATCCCCATTCTAGCTTTTTTGGAAAGAAGTGCCATGAAAAAAATCCAAAAAAGCAGTGAACAAACAATGAAAACGGAAGACTGAAAGTATTTTTGGTGTGGAAAAATCCGTGTGTCCAGCAGTACTCGCTTCCCCCTGCTCAGGGAAACTGAGGCACAGGGAGGGAGCAGTGGGAGCAGCGGGGATGCTGCGCATCAGGCATCACCCCCAAATTGCATCCCTCCAGGATGAAGCATCAGGCTCTTGCCTTTGCTCACCCCCTCCCCTGCACCCCAAACCCTTCCTGACCCCTGCATCCCCATGGGGGAAACCCCCAGGGCATCTCGCTTTCCTCTTTTTCCTCCCAAAAAATACACCAGGTTTGGTTTCAGTTTTGTTGTTTTTTTTTTTTTTTTTTTTTTTTTTTTTTTTTGCAACAAAAGAAACTATTTATTTGGAATATGCATTACCAGTACAAATCAGGAAACTGTAAAACCTACACCTTGTTAGTATCGTCATAGAACATAAAAGTCTCAATTGGGATCAGAAAGACAGAGGCCTTTTTTTTTTTTCTTTACAGAAGCAGAAAAGCTTAAAGTTTCAAAACCAGGTCGGAACAGAGAGTCTTTTTTTTATTTTTTAGGGTTTTTCTGTTGGTTTTTTTTTCTTTTTCTTTTTTACTATTTGGAATCCATTAGGAAGAGAAAGAAAAGATGGGGGGAAAAAAATAGAAAAGAAAAAGCAACTCAGAACTGGATCATCTTTACAAGGGACAGAAGGGCTTTGCAAGAACCAAAAAAAAAAAAGCAAACCGACAAAACCCACCCCCCAGGCAATGTCTGATTTACATTGTCTTAATAATAATAATAATAATTATAATAATAATAATAATTATAATAATAAAGGTGTATGAAAACAAAAGGACTCCAGGAAACCTTGGGATTAAAAATAACACCCCAAACCCTAAACCGTTCAGTGATGTGAAAAGCTCAGTTTTTTGGGAGGAGGCAGGGAGGAGGGAAACTTTTTGAAGAGAAAACTAAAGCAATGCCAACCGGCATCTTCCTCAGCACCGCTCCTTGAACCCCACTCTGCAGCCACCCAGATTTCGGGCTCGACCTGGGGGCATTCTGGCCATGTCCCACCATGGCTGTGGGGCTGCCACCTCGCGTCCCTTGTCCCTCATCCTTCCCAGCACCCCTGTGCAGCCAGGGCTTGGGGCCAGGCTGTGAGACCTCCCCCAGTCCTCAGCAAGGTCTGTGGCTGAAATGAGCTTGGTACCCTCCTTTCCTCCAACCCCTCAGTTTTGGGCCAAGAGCTGCAGCCAGGGGCACCTCCAAGCCAGGGCTGTGGCAGCCAACCCTCGGGGCAGGGGTGCTGCCGGCATCTAGGGCAGAGCACAAGGGCGCTGAAGTCCACCGTCTACACATTTTGGGGAGGATTCATGTCTTTTCATCACTTCCAGGGAGCTAAGCATCGCTCCCAGGCACAAAGACCCACGGGGGGCTCAGCACCTGACTCCCCATCACCCCTAGGCATCTCCTCCCCAAACCCCCTTGGGATTACATCCCCCTCCAGAGATGTAATCCCACTGCTCAGCCCCGGAGCAGCCACCTAAGGACCTTCTGGGCTTGGGTGTCAAAAGGAGTGGGGACACCCCCCCCCCCCCCCCCCCCCCGAGAAACACCACCCCTCCCAAAACACCACCATCACTTTTCACATCACTTGGGTCACAGCTCAAAAGCGCAGGGGAAGCGGCAAGGCCGTTGTGTCTCGGACAGGTCAAAATAAACTCAGCATCATCATCAAAGCCCCCACCCCCCCGCCCACCCAATAATGCCAAAAAAAAAAAAGTAAAAAAAAAAAAAAGTAATTTCTGGGTCTCAACGTTAAGAAACATAAAGTGTTAGACTGTACCTATTAATGCTCACTATTCCAACCATTTTTTTTTCTTTTTAAAGTTTTACAAAATGAATTACCGTCACTTTTTAAACATTGTGTAAGAAGAAATGAGTGTGCACAACTCTACACTTTTCTAGCATTCTTGAACTAATTCACAAATGCGAGAAAATGGGAAGAAAAAAAACCAAACCATGGGAAAAACAAACAAACAAAAAAAAAAAAAAAAGAAGATGAACGTAGGTAGTTTGATGTTATAAACTATACAGGAATGAAGCGCTTGTTGCCACAGAAAGAACAGGGATGGCACCTTCCCCCTGTTCAATTTTGCGTGCTAAGAGGGTCATTTTTTTATTCTTTTATTATAAACACTATTAAATTCCGACTGCGTTTTTGGTTTTTTTTTTCTCCTTTATCTGAATATACAAGAACATTCATTATCAAATGTTCGTTATCATCAATACTACAAAGAACGAGACACAAATCGCAAGAAACAATGGAAAATGTTAATAAAGCTGAAAGAATCGTCGAGTTTTTTTTGTGGTTTTTTTTTTGTTTTTATTTTTTTTGAGTTTCTGCAGGTTTTTTTGTTTGTTTTTTTTTTGTTTTGTTTTTTGTTTTTTTGTTTTGTTTTTTTTGGTATCGAAGTCAGGTTTTTCTGGGCAGAAAACAAAAATAATAAAAAAGAAAAAGAAGAAGAAGAAAAAAACCCACAACACTCAGGGTTGGGGGTGGGCGGGAAGGGGAGGAAGAAACAAAACCCAAAAATTAATTAAAAAAAAAAAAAAAAAAAAAAAGCAAAGAAAAAGGCAAGCAAGCAGCTACGCCAACATGAACCGGAGGGACCAACCGGGGAACCCAGGAGGTGATTTGCAAAGTACCGTGGAGGGGCGAGCGCCCTGCGCGGGCAGGGGTGCTGCGGGCAGGGCTGCAGGCAGGAGGGGCAGCACTGGCAGGGCAGGGGCAGGCAGCCCCGGTTCAGAGGGTTGTTTCAGCTCCTTCCCGGCTGGTTTCCAAGAGGTACGGCGGCATTCCGGCAGGCACGGCACTGCTGCCGCTCCGGAGAACAGACCTGACCCAGTCCTGCGTCCCTGAAACACTTTGCCAGAAGGGTTTCACGTAAAATAAGCTGGAAATAGTTACAAAGCTGCACTGGGGGAGGCCACAGGAGGAGGAGGAGGAGAGTGGGAAGGTTCCTCAGGCTGATGAGGAGCACCTCCTAACCCGTGTCCTCGCAGGGAAACAACCTTCTCGTTGCTCTTAGTGTAATCCCAACCGGGAGGCAGCCCTAGACCTTGCACGTCGCATCCCGCTCCGTGGCACGGCCCCATCCCCGGGTACGCATGTGGAAGGAGCAGAGAGTGTCTCACGGCTGGAGACACAAAAACCAAGCAGAGAGCAGCTTGTGCCATTTCTCATCCACCTTTTGCACCCTACTCTGATGCCACCAGCTCAGAAACAGAAAATGCACTCAACCGGGACTTTTTGCGTTCGGGGGAAGGTCACATTTGAGAGCGGGTGTTTTGGAGCCTTCCGGGCTTGTTCCCCAGGGAAAGGCAGGCTTCACTGCCGCTTCAGGTGAGTCATGCTGCTGGCTGCGTGCTGCACAGTGACAGCGTGCCGGAGCTGTGGGCACACCACCTCCATGGCTGGCAGGCCAACCACCATTATTTTTTCCAGCAGAAGGATGGAAATTATTTTGGCAGAGCTTTAATTTCAAATGGTTCCTGCTTAACGCTGCTCTGTACTGGCAGTTCCCATCTCGAGATGGCCAGTGCCGGCACGGGCAGGGCGGGCACGGATGTGGAAGAGCACAAGATGTGGCCAAGAGGCATTTGGATACATCACAAGGTGCCAGACATGCTGCACCCACACCAGTCCCCACAGCACTCAGGTCTTGCCGTGGGCTGGGTCAGCGTCCTTGCGCCTGCTGAACAACCTCTGGCCAAAAGTACCGCCCCAGCAAGAAGCTCAGCCCGTCGCCCTGGGCAAACTGGTGCCTCCTCACCCTGCTCTTCAACGAAAGCCATGTCCTGCCAGCACCGGCTGCCTCAAGGAGTGTTTCAGCAGGGGGAAGCCTCACTTAACAGCCACTGCTGGTTGTCCAAAGAACAGACCAGAAAAGCTGGGCAGAAAATCCCATGAGTTCTCCCATGGCTTGGGATACTGCTGCCCATAACTCCTGGGATAAAACCAGCAGCTTCAGCAGAAAGACATCCCCAAACAGGGCGCTCACCCGTCCTACAGAGCTTCACCCTCAAGCAAACCTGTTGCATTAACCGTTACCAAAAGCACCTGCTGCGCTCACCCCGCTGCATCCAGCCTCCGGCATCCTGCTGCCCATCCCTTGCTGCCTGCCCGGCAAGGCTTTGGGAATGCAGCGGGTGCCATCAGGTCCTCCCTGCACTGGGGAACCCACCTCCTCCTCTTCCACAGTGCAGCATGCTCCCAGAACCATAAGCCGACACCCCACGACACTCTCCCCACCAGGAAAATTCCACTGCCAGCCTCCCTAGGTGCTGTGAGAAAACTGCTGGGGTCCCATCAATCATCCAGACCTGATCCTGTAACAACATCGCGGAGGTGCTCAGCGCCTTCGTTATCAGTGATGGCTATTTCTTGCCCGCCTTTGCTTTGTCTCCTTCCCTCCTTTCCTCCCCTCCAACAGCAGGCGGGGAGGACGGTGGGGTTTCATGGCTCACCCAGCTCACAGCAGCCAGCGGGATGTGGCGGAGCAGGGCAGGGACCAGGGAGTGCCGGCTGTTTCCCCCAGGCCGGGAATGGGCCAAGTACCTTTTGGAAGCGAAGGGGAGCAACACTGGCTCCTTCTCCTACGTGTACGGGGGGCTGTATCCACCCACCCCGTCACCGGCAGTGCCCCAGGGGCAGCTCACCGAGGCAGGGCTGGGCACACGGAGGCGATGCGCTGGCTGTGGCTAGGGCTGGCGGAGGTGAGGCGACAGCAGGGCTGTGGTGGCATTTCCCTACGGAGAGGTGTTTCCCTACGGAGAGGTAGCCTGAGAGACGGGGAGGGGCGAGGGGGGCTGCCTGCTAGTAAAGGAGCGAGACGTGGCTGAGGTACGTTTGTGGCTCCTCAGAAAGACGCCCAGCACGAGGCCGTACACTGCTTTGGGGTTGTTTGGTGTGGTGGCAGTTGATTTTTGCTTTTCCTCCTTAAAATCCTTCCACCTGTTGACATATTCTTCGGTGGGAAGGGATGAGGGGAAGGGACTGGTGTTGTGGCAGTGGCGGGGAGGGGGAAGAGCGGCTTCTACCCAGAAAAGAAAGGGAAGAGAGTATAAAGAAGTGTCCAGATTGGCTGAAAAAAGCATCCCGACGAAGAGAAGAGAAGAGAAGGAGTCTTCTTGTGTGTGCTGATTGGGTTCACCTCCAGTCTGACTGCTGCGGTGTTAGGAGAGGCCCCCTCCCCTCCCGCCCCCGCCGGGGCCGGCTCAGCCAGGGATGCAATTTGCTGGGAGATCAGTTGGAGGTATCAGAGTGAACGCTGCCAGGGCCTTCTGTGGGGGAGGTCACCGACGATGGGGTAGTAGCGTCTTGCCAACCTCCATTAGCCTGCAGGAAGGGAAAGATGGAGAGACCAGTCACCTAGCAGCGTGCCTGGCCCTACCCGATCCACCCATCCACCCTGGACCTCCCTCTTCTCCCTCAGCAGGGGCCGATGTAGGAGGCAAAGATGCCCCCTCTGGCTTCCCCATCCCACCACAGACCATGCAGCTACATCAGTGGGATGAGGCCAGAAACAACTTGGTTGAAAACATGGGTTTTGATAAACTGCAAATGCTCATGGAAATTCTGTCCCTTAAAAAATAGGAATTTCTGCAGAAACTCTGAGCCCTGGTTGTCTGGGGTTTGCTCACCCACAAATCGGACCCTTTCCCATATGGACAGCAAACACCTCACCCCAGAAACCCCGTCCTGGAGTGTTATCTGGACCCAGGTGCTATGAACATGCAGAACAAGCAACAGGTCCCAAAGGACTGCTGAGCCATGCCGTGTCCCCCAGCACAGCTCCATGCACTACCCCCTCGCTGACCTTCCGGGCATCCCTCATGCTGTACGGTCCCTCTGCGGGGGGAAGCCGCCAGCACCAAGCCTTGCTGTGGGGAAGACGTTGCCCAGACACCTCTCCCGCCACCCTGAAGGCTGCTTTCAGGTATTTGGGCCACCTCTCTGCTCCCACTGCCCTCCTTGCTTTGCAGTAAAACCACAAACAAGTTTCTGCTGCCCTGGGGCTGGTCCTCCACGCTCCCTGTCACCCTTTCTCGAGGGACCCCAAGCCACAGCACAAGGCAGGTGCTACCACCACATACATCTCTCTCATCCGAGGGTTTGTACAGCAAAGCACGGTGGACAACTTGCCGCTTCTCCTAAAAGCAGACGCAGAGACAAACTCTCCAGCCTCTTGAGAGCAGAGCTATGGGACAACCCTGGCTGCCCCAGACAGGAGCCAGCAGTGGGACAAAAGCTGCTCCTCCGCGGCTGCCATCCCCTTTGGAGAGGAGCAGATGTTGTATCCTCTGCCCACTCTGACATTGATTGAGTGCTCAGCCAATTAATCCTTCCCAACCACTGCCCAGGACTGACTTGGCGGCAGTCGCCGTCCCGCTCTAGACATGCCCGGGCTGCTTTGCCCTCTCTGGCTGCCTGTCCTGCCGCCTCCTGGCACGCGGCATCATCCCTCACTGGCCCAGAGGCCCCCAAAGCTGGGTAAAGGTAGGAAAATCCTCATCGCCCCGAGGTGCTGAGCAGCCGTGCAGGACTCGCCAGTGGATTGTCCACGCTGCTGAGCAGCTCCTACCTGCCCGAGAGGCAGCTGAGGTGGGAGCAAAGAGCCGACCACGGGTGCGGCGCGGGAACGCGTGTTTTGAGGGGTGAAACCACCCTACAGCAGGACATGCACAGAACAGAAAGGACAAAGGCGTGCACTCACGCAACGGGCTTGTGTGCTCTTCCACACGCACGTGGAACCTGTGCGAAGGGGTTCAGGCAACAGCAGGGAAGACAGGAATCGTGACCTGAGCTTGCCAGCAGGTCAGTAAACCCCACTCTGCTTCACTTTGGGTGCAAGCATGAACCCAGAATATACACAAACATCACCAGCACTGCATGCCGCCTGTCTGCAGAGACCCTGGGCTCACCGTGCCCACCACCCCCACCAGCTTCCACCCACACCCGGGCCCCAACCCACCGTCCCTGCGCTCCCTGAGATGCAATATCTACCCTTACACATCTTGGACCGCTGCAAGAGGCAGCAATTACTGTAGATTATCAGCCCGACAACGACAGGCCACGTAAAGAGAGACACAGAGCCAACTCTACCGCCCCGAGACTGGCATATTCAAGTACACTTAGGACATTAATAGCAATTTACGTGCCATCAGTGAGAGAGAACCACAATAGCTGTGCTGGCAGCCTCTTATTACCAAGCCTGTTATTTGTTGGAGTTACAAGCTATAATCACAACAGAAACTTTCAAAACCCTTATCTTCCGTGACGCACCAAATCTATTTCAGAGCCGTAATTGCTATGTCACCGGAGAGTTTGCTGCTTAATGCACTCAGATGCCATTTAGTGTTTGCAGGGTCATTACAGCGAGCAGGAGGGGGGAGAGCGGAGGGGGCCGTGCAGAGCAGGGCTCCGTCCCTATTGTGCTCAACTATTTTTAGTGAGGCTTTTGCGTGCCAGTCACAGTTGGAAGGAGCGAGAGGGAGAGCATCTTGCAGACAGCAACTGTGGTGCCTCCATATTTAGCACCCTGCCCCCCCAAAATGCTGGGGAGCCCCATGGTACTCCGGACTGGGAATCACCCTTCGTGTGTTGCAGGAGTCTGTGCTGCCGATGACCATCTCGGTTGCATCCAGCAGGAAGGCAAGATCTCGGGGAGAGGCTGACCTGGATCAGGGCACCCTCCACAGACCCCACACCCTCCTGCTCCCCCAGCCTGAGAAGGTCCCAGGTTATGGGTCAAGCAATGGAAAGGAGGCCCCATCTCGATGCCACCCTTTGGTATGGACAAGCCCTCCATGAGGAGGCCGGATCCCTCCCCAGGCAGAGGGCATGTAGGCACCATCCACACTCACCCCTCCTTTCTGGAGTTCACCCCCTTGCTGCACAGGCCAAGCCACGTGCAGGATGCATCCGATTCCACCCAGCTGGCCCTGCCTCTTTCCGGAGCACGGAGATCCCTTGGGATCTGACTGCAGCAAATTGCTTGGAATCTCCCTTAAAGATGAGGGAGTCTTATGAGGAGGTTGTGGCTCCTTGGGGAGCCCCCTGTACACAGCTGTGACATCTTCAGGTGGGGCAGAAGCCAAAGACAGAGCAATGGTCTCTGAGACTCCTCTTCATATGCCACCTTCTGGTGCCAGAGCACGGGGCAAGGCCTTGGTGACTGTCCAAGCAGAGCACCACTCCACTAAGTGGACCTCCGGTGATGAACTGCTGAAGCAACTGGTTTTGGTGCCCATTTCCACAGGTCTCACGGCATTTTTGTCACCTCCAGCAAGTCTGCCTGGCTCTCCGCCCGGGCCTCCTACGTGGGGCTGGGAGATGACTTTCTGCCAATTTTTAAAGGCTCCTTCTGCTTCACACAGAGGCTGTCTGGATGCCCCACCTTCTGTGACCAAATCCTTGTCCCGCTCTCAATGGGGTAGGACGTCAGGTCAGCCTCCAAACATACCTGATACCAGCAAGTCTTAGACAGGGAGTAGTCTCTAAGATGTTTCAGACCTCTGAACTTCTAAGAGTTTGTGTCAGGGTCTTACGATGCGCACTGAAGCTCTTAGTACACACCAGAGAATCCAGCCTCGACTGGCCACCACTTCCCAAGGGTCACAGTGGCAGTCTTCAGGACACACCAAGGGCACTGAAGCCCTGCCAGACCCATTTCTATATCCCAGCTTGTGATCATGGTCATGAACCATAGGTTGATCGTGATGGCGAATGGTACCTTGCTGAGGAACAGAGCAACAAACTTTCTTTTCAAGGCTCAAATTCTTAAAGAAAAGGGTCTCGGCACGAGCGAGGAAGACTTCTACTTCCTCGTAGAAAAGCCAGAGAAGCCAACTTCTACTGCAACCTACCAGAGCCTGGACACCTAAATGCTTTGAAACTCCCAGCCCCAGGGACCTCTGGCTGGGTACATACGCAGACCCCCACAAACAAGCGAGGAAGTCTCACCGCCTAGAGGTACCAGTGCCTGGCAATCCTTGCCAACAAGAGTGGATGCAAAACCCAAGGGCATGCCCTGCCGCTGACCACCACCACCACGGTCACACACACTACTCTGAAAATAGGCACAGCTTGGCACAACCGCCCTTTCAAATCCAAAAGCTTGCACTCTGATGAACTTTAGAAACAGCCCCTCATTTTAGACTTTTAAATCATCTATAACTTGAATTAAATCAAGTCCAAAACCAAATTTCTGAAAGGGTTTTGCTTTAAGATGGCTATAGCTCATTCACTCAGCAGCAGATGGGGGAACTAAACCACTTTGTGGATGTACTGGGCAGCGGCAGGAGGGCGATGTTTTGGGCTGGGACTCTCCAGAGAATTACAGCACTAAAGATCCAACTTCTACTGCAACCTGCCAGAGCCTGGACACCTAAATGCTTTGAAACTCCCAGCCCCAGGGACCTCCGGCCAGGTACATATTGGACCCCCACAACAAGCCCAGTCCAGAGGGACCAGACACTTAACATCTCTCACTTAATGGTGCAAAACCCCTCAACCTCAAAGCTTGCAAGAAGGGCTGGATCTGGCCCCAAACACCTCACCTTGCAGGTGGGAGGGTCCCTCCTTCCTCTCAGTGCTACCCAAGGCTGGGTATCACCAAGACAGCTCCTGCCTCTACCACCCCTCCATACCCAGGAGCATCCCCGTCCCTTGCCGGGACCGGTGCTGCCTGACGCGGTTTCCACCTGTGGAGGAGAAGGCGGCTGCTCTCACTCTGCCTCAGCCATCACTGTGGGTCACAGAGATCACAATGGCTGGGACATCGCCCATTATCCTGCTAACGATGCAGAACTGACTCCAGCCCTTTTCGCCCCGCGGAGCGGTCTGTCAGCCGCTGAGCAGCAGAGCCATGGAGGGAACCAGGCTTCGGGTAGATTCCTGCTCTCAGCTGTCACGACTTACACACATTTAAAAATTCATCCTCCATCAAGGAAGGCAAACCCCGAGCGCTGTCTACCCTGCCAAGGTTTGCAGCAGCGGAGCTGGGCAACCTGCCGCTGACTTCCCAGCCCTGACGGGCTCCGGGGATGACTTAACCTCAGCCCCGTGCAGACATCGTTGTGACAGGGCTCTTCACTAGGTTTCGGCTCATCTCCTTCCAGCTCACGGGGATGCTCGGGTGATGCAGAGACGGCAGCTTTCTGTGTCACTAGCAGCTTTCCTCTGCATCCCGCTGCCCTTCCTTGGCATTAAGGGGTTCAGGGGAGAGGCAGGGAAGCCCTGCCTTCTACGAGACAGCCACCCTGCCTACCCCGAGCAGCTCGCCCAGACCCTGCCCAGGACCAATGCTTCCCAGGGGGCAGCCACACTTTCAGGAGCAGACAGACTGGCACCCATCAAGGGACCTAGCTGCATGGGAAGACATCGACAATAAAAGCTACAGGCAGGAACATGCTGCCCGGGATACGGGGGAAGGAAAACATTTGGGAACAGACAGACAATCCAGACAACCCAGAAGATGCTTCCTAAACTATCTGCTCAGCTCTGGACTCCCTGCCTTGCTCCCCATGCCCACCACAGCATTATGGGAAAATGAGGCATCACCCGCAAACCCAGGTGGTCCCTTTGCCCACTTGCCACTCTGTCCCTCTCTGAACAACATCCAATCGGGCCAAATTGGGCGTCTGTCCTCCTGGAAAACCAGCCTGAGGAGCCATCACGCCAGATCCCCATTTGGGAAGCACAGGGGGGACCACTGAGCCCCTGCCGCTCTCAGCTCACCGATTCCCAGTGCTGCTCATGGTAACACTGGTTCTTCCATTACCACAGCCAGAAACACCAGCCCAGCTCTCCTTGTCCTATTTGGCTTTTGAGTTTCCACTACCTCTTTCTTCTCCTCTTCCCCCATTGCCCCCTCCCTGCCTCATAATCCCCGGCAGCAACCCTCCCCCCAAAATTTTGGCTTAACCCAGCCCACTGTTATTTTCCAAGCCAACTGCAACTGTAATCAGCTCAGCCTCTTTCCTTGGGGGTATTTTAATTTATACAAAAGTATCATCTCTTATCATGATCATCCTGCAATTCATTTACTCTCCAAGTATTAAAAAGCCAGAAAGGGAATAAATTCAGTGCACGGAGAAATTAATGCAGAACGATAGGCTCTTTCATGTGGCATTTCCAAGTGCCGTTTTTGCAACGGGCTTATGTAATGAGACATAATTATCTGCACATGTTCAATTACATTACTTCACAAATCCTCCCTGCCTCTGCCTCCTGACGTCAAGCCGCCCACTAAGCCCCGGCGCCCGCAGGAAAGGGGAGCGCAGCCCCCTGTCCCGCCTCACCTCTCTCCCCGCACCCTCTCCCCGTGACCACAGTGGCCGCTGGCACACCGATGGCCTGAAGATGGTCATACGCAAGGTGACAAAAGCACGAGTCCCAAGGTGATGGGACTGGATGGTACACCCCACTGGGGTGCTCAGCTGCAGGACCACCATCCCACCTGGAGGACCATCACCGTCCTGCTCAGCCCAAGACCACCACACCTCAACCTTCAGCCTCCTCAGTGGGGACAGCGGCAGCCAGCCACATCCAGGGCTAGCCGTCCCCTCCTCCGTGCCAGCCCGGACACCACTGCCACCACCCACTCAGCGCTCACAGCCTCCTTTTCCAGGCTGCTCTCTTCTCCCAGCTTGCTGTCACCACCGCTGAGATGGCGGACGATTGATCTGAGAAATGAAGTTGGATTGCTGTCCCGAATCTACACTGGGTTCTCCTTGTGTGTGTCTGATCAATTTCCCCCTGTGCGACACAGCTTGTCGCTACGAATTTTCATGCTAGTCAGAACCCGCCAGCACACCCAAGAACAAGGAGAAGATGCTCCAGAGACTGCCCTCCCCCTCGCATCCTCCCCCAGCCCGGTTGGGCGAGGTTTTCTTGGGTTAATGTTAGTTGGCTTTGTTGGTTTTTTTTCCTCCTTTTATTTACAATTGTTATTGCTGCCAACCCCATCGCCGCCACGCTTTCGGATGCCAGCCAGGCAGGGATGGGTTATTTTTAGATGGTTGCTCCAGGATGGTGCCACTGGCCTCCACGTGGAGCCATCTCTGGACCGGGGCGTTTGTGGTGACATTCCCCACCGTGGTTACACGAGGTGTCACCTGTTTAGCAGCTCCTCTCGGCCGAGCGCGTGTGGCCGCAGGTGCCGGGCAAACGCTGATCGGCTGTGACAGTCCTAGACGCCAGCTGCCTGCACAAAGCCTGCCCGGTCGCCACTTTTTTTGTGGGCAAAGCTCTGCCGTTGGCATCACCGATACAGAAGCAATAAACTAGGTGACCGTAAAAGCAAAGACAAGTCCTACTAAGTGGCATTCTGAGCCCTATGGCTTTGAAATAATTGGTAGTGAGAGAACAAAAATGAAAATGGAAAAAAAAAAAAAGCCCAAAAAACAAGAACCCAAGCCTTTTTTTTTTTTTTTTCTTACACTGATGCCCTGCGGACTATACATCTGACTTGCTGCGAGTCCGTCACTGTATCCTCCTGTCTGGCTGATAACATGGCGAAGGGTATCCACCTAAACAGACCAACGACAACAAAGACACAAATTAGAGTGAACGAAACGTTAGTGGGCTAAGCCGCTTCAGTTCATCTTTGGCAAGACAAAAACAAACGGTACCAATAATAACAATAATAAAAATAAAGGTATATCTTTAAAGAGGGGTAAAAGAGAACCGCAGTTGGTCTTGCAGCGAGAGCCGAGCCAGAGGACTGCTCCAGCCTCCCTCACCACCCCCCGCCTGCCCCGGCAGCCCCGTCACGCTCTCCTTGGTCCCCAGTCTAGAGCGTGGCAAGCGTGGGGTCGGACGTCCTGGAGCACGTCGCTGTGGCCGGCTCCACCACTGCTCCACCCACATTCCTACCCCTTCCACCCTTTGGCCCCACGCACTGGGAAGGTCACGGCAGCGGAAGGAGATCCTCGGAGTCGGCCGAGCACCTTCGTTTTGGAGGGCCCAGAAAGGAAATATACCTACCGTGGCAAAGGCACCGGCAGCTCTCCTCTGGGCACCCCGCTCCTCTCCCTCCACTCCCCCAGCCCAGCCCCAGCAGCGCCATGCGTGGCGAGCATGTCCCGTCGCCCACGGATGAGACGCTCGCTCTGCGTCCAGCACTGCGAGGGGAGCAACCTCAGCTTTAGAGAGCTCTCCTTGCCCAATGCAGAAGTGTCAGAGTGGCTGTCTCTCTCAACACAGTACAGAGCCTTAGATGCCAGGGAGTGGACTCATGGCACATCTGGACATTGGATGGGAGGTGGGAGATCTGAGTGAGTTCCTGGGTATTTGAATTTCTTTCTTTTTGCCCAAAGCATGGGTTGACGTTTCAGTAACGCTGCTCAAAGCTCCCTCGCTCTGTCTTGCTGCTGTGTACATGGGTGGTGTGAGTGCCTGTGCTTTGGCGGGGGTGGAGAGATGGTGAAGGGTGGCTTTTTAATAAAAATAAAAAAAAAAAATCTAGCTGTGTATTTGAACGTTTCTTGCCTTTCAGCAGACACCTGGTTTGGCATCAAAGGAGTAAGTGGAAGCCTTGTAAAACGAGACACCAGTCCAAACATCTGGCCCCTTCCCTTGGAAGAATAAAGCAAGCAGAACCTAAACCTCAGCTGCTTTCGTTTGAGTTCGTGCCTGTTCTCCTAAACCTCCTCTCCTCCTAGTACGACTATCAAGCCAGAGCCAAATGCATTCACAAAGTGTGGGCAAGTCTCCTCAAGACCATGGTTGTTGCTTTGGTCGGGTGTTTGGTTTTGGTTTCTTTTGGATTGATTTTTTTTGGTGGTTGTTGCTGTTGCTTTTTTTGGTTGGTTGGTTGGTTTTTTTTCAGTTTGGTTTGCCTTTTTAAAGTGTTGGTTGGTTCATTTGTGCTGGTTGAGATTTGCTCTTTTCGGACGGGAGGGAGAAGTGCCAATACAATCAAAGGCTCCTCCAACACTAATGCATTCACTGGCAGTACATCGGATGGGTCCCTACCTGTGACTGCACGTTGGCTCCAACCTGGGCCCCTTGGTAAGAATCCCCATTGAGAGACTGCACGCTCATGAACAAATCTCCAGAGTTTGACATGTTAAAAGAACTGGAAGAACCTGGAAAGGAAAGAGTGAGGCACCTGAATCACAGAAAGGAAAAAGATCCACCCCATGACTCTCAGCCAAGAGGAAGGAACAACATGCAAAGCAACCACAAAAACAAAACACACAGTCAGGTTAGTAGTATGAAGAACAGAGCAAGCAAAAAAAAGGATGCACTCTTGAGGTTATTCAAAGCCACATGTTGTTACAGCTCAATGCCAAGAACATTCTTCAACAGCTCCTCAGCTGGAGGAAGGATTCTTCATGCTTTCGACCGAGACAAACAAAACCCAGCCTGGAGGACTCAGGCAGCCCTTCCCCTTCACTTCAGGGCATCAAAATCCTTCAGGCAGCGTTGAAAAATCTCAGGGTTTGGAGCTGTCCACCCAGCAGACTGCACTGGAGAACAGAATTACCCAAGCAAGCCTCGCTATTGAGAGCGGAAGCCTTGTCAGCAGGGGGAACCAGGCCCACACTGCTGCTGGCTCTGAGAAGCTCAGAGCGGGCCGGGTAAGTCTACCCCACACTGCGCTCCGCAGGGCGAGCACATCCAGACACCACCCAGTTCCACAGCCAGAGCTCCCACCCAGCCACCGGGAGCTCTGCCAGGGAGCGGGGGGTGCAGGGGGTTTGCCTTCGGGACATCAGGAACCCACCACTGGTAGGAACCACAGCGCACCGAACTCGCAAAAAGGTGTAGGTGCCTCAGCTAGACTCGCAGGACCCATCACGGTGGCACGTGTCTTTCATCGTGCGGGGCCATGAGAGAAGGCAAGGGTGTCACAGCCCTCCTGGGCCAGCTGCCCCAGAAGAACGAGCTCTGTCAGCAAATTCCCCACTGCATGCACCAGTTGCCCATGTTACGCTAAAAAATGATAACGGTGAAGACAACTGGGTGGGATCAGGAAGAAAAAACCCACAAATTAAAAGAAGAAAAAAAAAATCCCGCCTTTGCAGAAGCAAGGTTTTCTGCTTCCAGCTTTGAGATATCTGAGTACCTCCTCAACTACTGAACAGGAGAAACAAACCCATCGTGTAACTGGAAGGCGGGGAAGGAGGGAAGTGGGTTAAAAATAAATAAAAAGGTTTTATGGGATTATTTCAGAACTTCTCGTGCAGATCAGCGCGTTAAGTGTGAGACAGCTCAACGTGCAAGGTTTGGTTATACACATGACGTTAGCCTTGGAAAGGAGAGACTTCAGGGGCCCAGGTCAGCTACGTTTTCAGCTCCAACCCCAAATACACTTTTCATCATCTCCACTGCCACTTCCAACTTGGAAGACTGGCAACCACAGTCCTGGTGGAATTGCCCAACTATGGCTCATGCGTACACTCTGAGAAACACCTGGCAATCCCCTTCCCTTTGCTGGGGAGGGAAGAAACATTCTGCAAAGACCCCAGCTCTGCCCTGTGGTGGCCCAGGGAGGCTCCTCTGAAGGAAGCCACCTCCAAGTAAGATCAGGGAGCAGGTGGGAGGTCTATGCTGGAGACTTCACGTTCACTAAACTCTCTGCTGCTTCTCTTTGCAACTGGTTCTATTGTCAGGTGCTGGCAATTCTCAGAATTGAAGGAAAACAGAAACATCGCTGCTAGATACAACACCCAAGACAGTCAAGAGGAAGACTCATCTTGAGCACAGCGAGTCTTGCATCAGGACCCTCCCACCGGTGCCTGAAAAGAGCAGAGCCAGGAATAGCTCATTGCCTGTGCTCACTGTCAACCCTGCCCAACCTGTTCCAGAGAGCAATCCCACAGCGCTGCTAAAAGCACTGGGACTAGTCAGAAGGCAGCTGTAACCATCTCCTCTGCTCAGCTGGCAAAGGGCTCCTGTCACTTCCCGACCTCTCAGGTTACTCGCTACTTCTAAGGCAAAAAAAAAAAACCACCACCTTGGGAAAACGAGCTGGCAGGCTGAGGATAGCCCACCCTGACACAGCTCAGCTTTTAGCAGGAAGATGGGCCCTTTTTGCACACACAAAGATGCTCCCTACCCAGCTTTCTGAATCATCGCTTTGACTGCTGGCTTAAAAGCACAGGGCAGTAACATGACTTTGTACTCCCACACAGCTGAGAACCAAAGGACTTTGCAGCGACTGCTCACAAGAAGAGGAGAGTATCCTCCTGTTCCTTTGAAGTGAGCAGAAACCTTTCAGATCACACAAATAATCAGTGGCAGAGCCGGGAAGAGGAATCGGGAATCCCTGAGCACCTGACAGGGCACTGCTATCGCTCTGCCCCCCGCAGAGCAACATTTCATCCCACCTTCCCCTACCAAAAGAAAATTATAACAATAATAACAAATAAAAATGCCATAAACTTAACCGGTATTTTATTGAAACTTAACAAACCTGGCCGTAAAACTGAGACCGGGAGGGAGGAAATAAAAATAAACAAACAGCCACAAACTCTAGTTCTGAAGAGCGCCGGTGTCTTGGAAATCATGAGGAGCGCTGGAGATGTCACTTACAAGATATACACTGCTATTGGCACAGGGGATTTTTACAATATATGTGCATATCTAAACAGTAAATATGTCTTGCCGCTGATGTGGATGCAAAGATAAATATGCGCATACCAATGGCCCCGCATGTATGGATGCATTTGTATCAGAGCCGTAATTGCAGAGAGCCCTCTGCTGCTTCAGCACTCCACTCCCTATGTACTAGCCATGGATGAAAATTACGATGGCCCAAAGTCTCAGAGACATGGCTAAGAGGGGCTGATCCACTGGGGTGGGAGAGGGGGCAGGAATGTGAGGAGCTCTGAAAATTAAGACTCTGGTATCCTCCACAGAGACAAGATCCAGGAATACAAGTCAAATCCTTCCACTAGAAAAGGTTCCATCATATATTTAATCTGTCCCACCGAAAGGCTCCATTGTGAACACACCAAAGGTCTTCAGTGGTCATAATTTGACCTGGGGCTCCTTAAGAACTGAGAGGTAACAACCACCTTTGAGCTTGTGAACCTAGGAGGAAAGGGCTCTGATCTTGGCATGGAAGTCCCTTGATGCTATTGTGTGTAGGCCAAAAAAAAAAACCCACCAGAAAAAACAACACTTTTCATGACTTGTAGCACTGTGGAACAGTGGTTTGCCTTCAGCATCCAGACATCTTACCAAACCCAAGCCCTACCATCACTATTCCTTAGTGCTGAGTTTCTCTCAGGTCATCACCAGCTTCAGGAGGAGTGCTGGAAAGGTTTGAACACACTATGGCATCAGACCTTGCCACTGGGTGAAAGCCTACATCAAAACAATGTCCCCAAAGAGATCTCTTCCACCTCGAACATTTCTGATGAGCAAAATCCACTTCAGTTTTGCCTCCCAATTAAAAAAAATTCAAAAGCTTGCCTGTTGGTATTTCTTGTACCACTTCTCCAGCCTTCAGAAAGTTTCTTCTCCAGCTTCTCTAATGTCTTCTCTAACATTGTGACAGTCTCTACTTCCACCTCAAATTTTCCAGGACCTCTAGTAAGTCCTTTTCTCTGAAGTATCTGATAAATCAAATGGCATCAAGAAAAAACAAGCATGGTAATGGTGTTCATTGGAGCTGAAATCAAGCCATCCTCATCTCCTGCCTCATACCACCTGCCACCAATGAGCCAGAGATCCAGCTCACTGAACCACTTAAGCTGGCTTTGGTCATGTATACGAGACTCTTGTGTGAAGTCAATGGCAATGACATATATGCATTGACAGCACAGAATTTACTCGCCCTGTAACTTTTTTTTGGTGTTTCTACCATGGCCAAAGCCGAGGGAGGAACTTGATGGACCACGTAGCTCCTCAGCTGGACAAAGCCACCAAGTCTGATAGCAGGTCTACAAGTCTGGGATAACCCAACAGAACTTTCGTTCTTTTTCACTTGCCATTCAACACTGGAGACAGTGTGACCATGACCAGAACAGCCTCTGCTGCAGCAGGGTCCCCTCCAGCGCTGTGCTCTTGACAAGTGATTGCCACAAAGGGATGAAGGCAGAGAAGTTGCAGCAATCAGGTCTCTGCTGAAGTACATTTGCAGACAACATGATCCTTTCCATCAGCAGCTTTGCAAAAAGACTTTTACAAAACAAAGGAGTGAGCAGGAAAATAACAGTTCAGGACAATTTTGGCTGCTCTGCATGGAAGATTTCACTCGATGTCATCACCTGTGTGCGCCCCTAGAGGACTCTGGTTGGCAAAAGGGTCTGCCCACATGAAATAGCTTTCATTTGCCATGTGGTTTCTGTGCTGAGATTGTCCAGGCAATCAAAGTGAGGATGGGGAGTTGTTAGCCCAAATGAGCCAGACATCTCAGCTTATTTGAACATCTGGCTGATAAAGCCCAACTGTGTGTATTCAGGATGAAAAGGTGTTTGACATTCAGGCCTGGGTGACTGAGGACGGGGGACCCTGCTTTGAACGTGCCAGATGGCTAGACAGATGCAATCCTTGCCCTTGTCAATGTGTGGCCAATCTCTCTGACTGACTGTAGCCATTCACCGATCTCCGGTAACACGGGCATCAATGCAGAGAACAGATGGGCTTGCGTAGCCACAGCAGAAATGAATTTAGCTCCTGTCCCAGGTCCCATTGCATCCAGTTCCACCTCCTCTTCCAACATCACGGCCCTCCAGGGATCACATTGCTGGCCACTTCCATCTCGTGACCTGTCCGCTGCCTGCTCTATTTCTTTCCACATGCCCTACAATTTATTTGAACTGGAAGGTCCTACAAATTCCCAGCAAATCCTACCTTTGTTCAGACTCCTTCCTCACCGAAGTCTCAAGCAATGATGTGAAAACAGAAAGAAGTCCATGGTGTAAAAGGAGAGGCATCATCTGCCTTAGTCCTTCACCTCTTCAATCACTTCTTCATCCCCCATGGCAACTCAGCACATCTGGGTGGCTTATGGACCTTGACATCATCCTCAAAATCTTTCACAGACAGGTATTTCAGACCTAGCATGTACAGGCGTGCTTCTTGCTGCTATCACTTACAGGACAACCTGAAGCAGGGGAGGTCACACAACTCCAGATGTCCTCGGGACATGCCTTTGACCCACAGTGTAACAATGCAGGGATGCTTGACTGAACTGTTGCATCTGCATGGTTCAGCTGGGGAGATCTCAACCAGGAATGCCACTGCAGGAGATAAAATCCTGAGGCCCTTCCAGCTGTCTTCTCAGGAGAGGACTTACAAGGACATCCAAACCCACTCTGCAAGCTGACCTACAGACTACTGCAGTGCTGACAGTGGGGCCTCCCTGCTGCTCTGCCGCTGCTGCAGCGTGCAGGGAGGGTGGTGGGATCTGGGTCACCTTAGAAACACTTTGCTGCTAGCAGAAGGAGGATCTCCATGGCCCACAACCTCCCCTTGCACCGATGTGCTGCTTTAGCACCGCCGCCACATTAGGCACGTGAAAAGAGGTCGATGTTTCTGGAGCGCAGATAAGTGAGCCAGAAAGAGGACCCAGGAGCTCAAGTCTTACCCCTTAATAACAAGACTGTTTGTCCTTCCTTGAAAGCATAGTGTTATCCAGGGATTATCTTAGCTGTTTACTGCAGGGTACCGGCCAATTTATCTTTGAAACAGCCATGTTACTGCCTGTGGGGAAGGCGAAGAAACAGCTTTGCACCAGAGCGCTATTTAGCTGGGCAGGCACTGGGGAAATGCCTATTCCGCTACACGCAAGCCAGATCCAAACCCATTTAAGCAAGCTGAAGCTCTTCCCTGGCTATTCCAGATCTCTGGATCTGACAGCAGTCGAAGAAAGAGGAAAAGAAGAAAAGCTGTGTCTCTTTGGTCCAAGCTGATGCAGACTGCAGGACAGCATCACAGGCAGTAGGCACTTCCCCCCACGCATGCAATTCTGCTGTCTACCCGCCAGCCTTTTCTACAGAGGGGGTTAGCATCAAGAGACCCCACCTGACCAGGTACTTTGAGTGAGATGCTTGGAAAGGATGACATTTTTAAACAAACCAAAAAGAAAAGAATCAAACAAAATTCCTGCAAACCATCTGTCCCTGCAAACCATCGACCTGAGCCTTCTGAGCTCCTCAGCTGAGCCAGAGCAGGCAGCCCTGGGTGAGGAGGAGGTGGGAGAGATGCCTCCAGCAGTATTTCTGACCAAAAGCTGCATCCCTGCTCTGGGAGGCAGACCCCTAGCAAGTAACACGTCCCCTGGAAATTAAGGGGATTGTGTGTAGGGACTTCTCTCCACTGCTCAACTGCATAAACCTACAACTCGCTTCTGTGCAAGCCATCCACGTGAGTCCCTGCAAGGTGTGGGCGAGCTCCCCAGCCCAGAATGATGAACCCCCCTGACCACATCAGCTCGCGGGTAACAGACTGCCTTTGCCTTCCTGCTGGAGGGCTGGTTTGGACGATCAGCCAGACACATGCTGCTGTTTTCTCCCCTTGTTTGCCCCCTGGCTCTTCACTTTCGACTCAAAACCTCCCAATCTGAGGGTGCTTCTGGTGTCTGATCCCTCTGATCTGTCACAGGCAGAGTTGTGCTCACTATAGAAGCATGTCCTGATAGAAACCAGCATTTGCATGGTGTACCACTGGTGGTCTGCTTAATGTCCAGCTTCTCCTGCTGCCCACCAGCCCCTTTGCTCCCCCACTGTTTCTTTCCTCTTAGTAGCCTACCTGTAACAGCAAGCATCACACCCCAGTGAAAGGGTACTAGGAGCAGACACTGAGCTCAAAGGCACAAGCGTGGCACATTCCCACTCTCCCTCCCACCCCTAAAAAGAAAAACAGGCACGCAGATGTTCACGTGGATAACGAAGTACATGGCACCCACAAAGTTAATGTTTTCCCCTCCGTTTAATCAAATCCCAATTTTCCATTGCTCTTGGGAGTGGAGCACAACCAACTGAGCACAGCCTAGGATGGTTTTTGGGTCGGCCACCCTCGTGGCAGGCACCACGCATGAACTAAGCATCGTTCTCTAGCAGAGGAGTTGAAATCTGGACAAAGTGCTCTGTGCCTTTGACCCTCAAAACAAACAAATGGAAACCACAGCAAATGGGCAGGAAGGGGGGAAAGGGAAGGGAACTACCCATGGATTTCCCTGGATCACGTTGACACAAAAGGAAAATAAAATTCACACAGAGCACACTCTTGCAGGTGATCCAGACACTGTCATATAAGCAATCAAAGGTAACCACAACAGAAAGAAAATCAAAGGATAAAAATCTACCCAAAACAACCCCCAAAATGGCATGAGTTAGGACATCCCAGAAATGCTGGGCTTATCCATTAGGGCCACTCATGCTTTCAGCCCCAGTGAAATAAAATCATTACGCAACAGCTTTTTAATCACTTCTTTTTTCTCCCCCCACATAAGTGCAAGCAATCCCAGCAACTTTTTTCAGATCATTTTTTCTGGTTTTGCGTTCACCATACATACATATAATCCCCAACATGGCATCGTCAGTCACAAGGTCTGTTCACGTCATTTTTCCAAGGAAAAACAGAACAGGGAAGGGGAGGAGAAAAAAGAGAGAAAAGAAAAAAAGAGGGGAAAAAAGCAAAGAAAATAAAGTACCCCCAATCAAAATAACCCCCAAAACCAAACCCATCTCTCTTTTTAGTTGTTTTTTAAAAACCACAAAAGTGAGCCAGCCAAAACCAGAAAACAAAAACTGAAATAACTAAAAGAAGGAAATAAGAGAGAGATTAGAGGGAGGAGGGGAAATTAACAAAAAAACGAACACTAATGACCCAAAATAAAAAAAAACCACAAAAACTAACCAGCTGAATTGGGAGTTGAGGGTGAGTTAGCCTGGCTTCCATGGGCTGACACATTGGTAGCCGTGACAGCCGTTTTGGCAGCATAAATATTGGCTTCCTCTTGAAATTTACCTATGTTCTTCTTGTACCGGATTCTCTTATTTCCAAACCAGTTTGATACCTAGAGCGAGTTTAAGAGAAGACAAAGACGTTAACGTTTCGGCTCCGGCAAGCGCAGCTGGGTGAGGAAGGTGGATTAGTTCAGGTTAAGCAGTACATATTCCTTTTCCCCCCCATTTTCCTAGCCGCCGAAGGTAGCACTTTCTACCCACGTGAGTGACACCAAGCCCAGGAAAGGTGGTGGGGCCACCTTGGGAGCGCTGGGTTTGCGCGGATGTATCTGGTTCCTCTATGGATGAGATGTCCACTGTGGTTCCTCTATGGATAAGATGTCCCTTAAGCTTAAGGGGACGCTCCACAGGAACCGCCAGACCCACCCCATGAAAACATCAGACGTGTTTAAAAAAACCTGAGAAAATCAAATGACCCTGAAATTGCACGATCTGAAAATAGGTATGTGTCATTTTGGAACTTTTTATTTGCCTCCTCCTCAGAAGCCCTTTGACAGGGGTGGATCTCCTGACTCCCAGGTGCCCCTTCTGCTCCCTTTGGGGAAGCCAGCTGTGGCTTTCAGGAAGAACACCCAACAAACTTCCTCGGGCTCGGCTGACACACAAAATTGCCTTGGGATCACTGAAGCTCTGCTTTTGATCCATCTGCGTGAAATCAGTGCAAAAGGTCAGAAGTGGATGCTCTTCCTCCAGCTGAACTCGGCTTTGTACGGTTTAGTGTGAGCCACTACCTAACCCAGGAGCTTCAGGGGAAGGCTGGAGAGGGAGCACAGGGCTTGTCCTATGGCCTAACTTTGGTCCCAGGGAACAAGTGTGTCCCTTAGCAAGAGGCAGGAGATGTTTCCATCGTGTTTGCCCGGAGACCGGTATGGGCCTGATGTGTCTAAGTGACTAGAAGTGCGTGCTGAATGGGGCTAGTGGGTTTATTTTAAACAAATGTAAAGAAGCAGGATGAAATTCTTCACAAGTCATGAGGGCGGCTGAAAATGATGGCCCAGACCTGAAGGCAGAACGAAGTGGTGCCGCTCTGCTCATGCCAGTCCTGGCAAAAGCCGTTTCCCTGCGTCTGCAGCAGCGCAATGGATGAACCTCAGAAAACTCAAAGGAGATGTCTGAGCAGTGGTCCTTGCAGACTGTCAGGCTGATATCCTGGGATCAGTAGTATGAATGCTTGACAGAAAGGTCGCTTGGACAACTTTGGACAAGGTGTCTGGATAAATACCCTGAAGTATGTATGTCAGAGGTTCAGCACAGTGATAGCATAACTTCAAAGTCTGTGAAACCAGGCTGTGGTACCTGGCCAGAACTGCTTCCCAGGGAAAATGGCAGGGTACCTCCCAAAGCACCACGGACCCAGCATTCCCCAAATCCTGCTCAGTACTCTGCTGACGGTAATCCTGTTCACTTGTGGACACTACGTTGCACTAAACAATTTCAGAGGAGACATGGGAAAATTCAACCTACAGTTTGGGAAGTAGCTCTCAGCTGCTTCTTCAACAACACGAACACAGAGAATCAGGAATGTCTTCTCACATGCAGGTCTCTAAGCAGAAGACAACTTCCAGCCGCTACTAACCTCGTTTGAGAAATCTCATCAGGATGAAGAGTATGGGCAAACGCCAGAGGACACTGCAACTCTCCAGCGCTCCTAGGACTGCTTGGAGCTGCAACCTTGAGCTAGCAGCTCAAACTCTTTGGTGGGACTCCAAGGACATTCTCCCTTTGTGCTTACATCAGTGCTCCCCCTTCCAAATGGACTGTCCAAGCACCAAGACACAGAAGACAAAAGACAATACTGGAGGCTCGTCCTGGGAAGCTTATGATTTTTTCCTCATCTTAGGGAAACAATTGTTTTGGCTTGGGTGCTGATAACTGAAACCTCTATGTTTTTATTCCTGTGATGCTTTCTATCTGCAGTGCTCCTAGAGCGTTCAGCAGCTTCTACACAGGAGTCACTTCATCCACCAATTTATTTGCTGCTGAACTGCAGGTACCCAATCCTGTGCTGCTGCAGAGCAGGGAAAAGAAAATACAACCTGCAGAGACTCAGAACAGCACCCAACCTAGATCTGGGAGCACACGTTTCAACGGCACCAGGAGCAGGTGCTGTTTGCAAGGACCTCCATTTCACTCGGTCCAGCTTTCTCATTAACGACACCGTGCTCCTTTGTGATCTTCCCACTTGGCCATCTCTCTACAACAGCTCTTCTGGCTTCAAACGCTGGAGCCGGTGGGTGAACTCTGAGCGCCACAGCGAAGGAAGTCAGGATAAACGGCCACCACAATCAATCTCCATCTTAAAACTTGTGAAGCAAAGAACCTACCTACCCTGGTCACCCTTCTGAGTTCAGATCACCTCTGCTCATGACTTGCACAGATTCACGCTGTCCCATGTTCCCACCTCAGCAGAAACAGAGACCTGGATGTGTGTTTTTCTACCTTCTTTGGATGAAGAAGGGTGGGAGATCCTGGAGACAGGCACAAAGCAGCCTTGATACAGCTTGATCAAAAACTACGATACAGCACGAACAAAAAAAGTGTAGGATTTCTCCTGGGCATTTTCTTTTTGTGTGAGAAAAGTTGTAAGTGTGAACAGATGAATTAAATAAAAGTGAGAGGGGAAGCATCAGGACAGCTGTAGTTTTACTTCAGCCAATATGTGCTATCTCTCGTAGGTAACTCTGGGCAGAATCAACGTTTGGGTCTTCTGACCCAGGGGATGCAACTGGAATCACTCAGCAGGCGTTCAACACGGTGACGACACCTACCCTTGGATCCTGTTGCTCCTGCTGAAGGCAGACACGCTCTCACAAGGACACCAGATGCTACTGCTGTCTTCAGTTTACTCAAGCGACGAACAGGCATGTGCCTGGGGCTGGGAAGCAGCCCAAGATGGGGAATGCAATGGGAGCCTAGAAGGAGTGCTAAGCTCACATGAGGACAAGCCTACCAGAGGCTGTATAGATTGGCTTTCAATCACACAGCTTGCTCCAAAATGAGAGGAAATAAAGAAGGGCAGGCCCGAGCAATGTACAGCTGAACACTTCAAGGACTGACTACACTCCTCACAAACCCCAGCAGCTCCCAGGTCAAAGCTACAGACTCCAGAAACTATGTGGCTGCCTTGAATGTATGGAAATAATTCGATTTTTTCTTGACCACCTTTCTTTGAGGAACAAGCAAGTCAGGGAGATGTCGTGTTCCGCAGCACAAGAGCAATGACAAAGAGCCATCACCCTGAGAAAGCCCACTCTCCTTGAGCACAAACTATAACCGTTAACCCTACCTGACCCAAACCCTTCCCACCGGGATCTTGTCCGTTCTACCTCACCATGCAAAATCTGCGCAACTCTTCCTACTCCCTTCGCACCCCTTGGCTTGATGGACTTCCATCACAAAGAAGCTCTTCTTGCAAGCCAGCTCAGCACTGTTTCCTTGAGGAGAAGACTTTGCTTCTGTGGGTCTCACACCACATTCTGCACTGTTAACACTCTGGCTGCACACACAACCATCGCTCTATGAAGTCTTCATCCCTTCTAAACCCTCTCCCAAAGTCTCCTTTTCCATCCATGCCTTCAGTCTGCAAGTCTGCCATCTGCTCTCCCATCCACTTAACGCTAACTTGCGCTACACTCATTTAGTAATTAAATGCTCAACACCGCACCATGACTGACTTGACCGTGGTCCAGGGTGCCCTTCGCCGCGCCAAGGTTTCCCATTAGTAGCCATCTTTGCTGTATTTCTGAGCTCTCTCACCTGTGAGACTGTGATGCCACATTTCTTGGCTAGCTCTTCTTTGGCTTCCTCACTGGGGTAAGGGTTGCTGAGATGGGAATAGAAATACTCATTCAGGATTTCCGTGGCCTGCTTGTTGAAGTTTCGTCTCTTCCGCCTTGGCATGAAGAAAGAGGGGGAAATAGAAGGAAAAGGAAAGGGAATCAGTGCCAGGGATTCAGAAATAGGAATGCAATTTTAGATACCCTGATTTCCCCCACTTCTCTCCCTCCTTCCCCTGCTCCTGGGAGCATGGAGTGCAACAGATTCATGGCCTGGAAGCTTCTCATCTGCACCTTGCTGGTGACTCCTCTCTCGGCACCTTCCAAAGCAAATTGTCACTGTATCCTCCAGCTCCCAGAAGAGTCTTGAAGTTGGCACCCAGCTCCTCCACCTGGGAAGGTGACTCCCAACACCTGGCTACCCTGGCCAAAACCATCACTGCTACTCTGCAAAGCTCCATGCTGAGAAAACAGCGCTGGATATATCCTTGGGGAAGCCTGTTCCATTTACAGCTGCATGTTACATCTGCTACCTCTTTCCTCGTACCCCCAGTGTGGCTGCCTCTCCTCCCAGTCCCAAACTGCAGGCCAAGCCACCGGCTGCACGTAACCAGCTTGGGCAGTGGAAGAATTCTGCAGCAGATCAATAATCTGGGACAACGGAAACAGAAGGAAAAGAACAGGAACCTAGAGGGGGCACGATGGGCTGGCAGATTAGCTTTCAGCCCTAACTGAAGTGCCCATTTTCACCACAGAGGTTTGCTGCAACAAGTCACAGAATTTCCTTCTGCCACAGAAAAAAACAGAATGTGCAGTTCTCAAGGTACAGGTGGGAGCCTCCCTGAGACAAAGGCTGGATGTCTTGAATTGCTGTCCCCTACCCTGCTGAGCCACAGACAGCTAAAGGATAAGGAAGGTAAATAGCCTCTGTGGCTCAAGACCAAGAGGCATGGCCCCTCAGATGGACCTGAATTCACTCTAGAACCTCAAAACAGCTCTCCCAGGCCTGAACAACATTGCACAGCATGTGGGGAGAAAGGTTTGGTGGGGTGAACTCACCGTGCATCCAGAAATCGGGAGCGCAAGATCATTACGGCTTCACACGTGCTTTGCTTCAACTGCATCTGGATGGAGCTGAACTTGCGGTGGATGATGCTCACCATCCGCTCTATCTCCTTCGGCGAGATAGGTCGGGTCCGGCTCTGCTCACGCAGCAGGTTCATCACAT
This sequence comes from Falco rusticolus, assembly GCF_015220075.1. Lineage (NCBI taxonomy): Eukaryota > Metazoa > Chordata > Aves > Falconiformes > Falconidae > Falco > Falco rusticolus. The sequence goes on from NC_051197.1 coordinate 27,610,939, forward strand.
GGGTGGTGAATTCGTTGCATGCCTGGGATGGCAAGAAAAGCAAAAGAAACCCCAGGATCGGAAGGTCATTCGAGGGCGTCAAGGATGGAGGCAATGCTGCTGAAGGAAGGAGACGCAAGTGGAGGCCTCAATGGCTGGGGCTTTCAGAGCAGACCCAGAGCAAGAATGTGCTGGCTCTCCAGGGAGATGTAAATTTCTCTCGTCTGCCAAGCAGAGAACTTGAGAGACTCCCCAAAAGTACGCTGAGAAAGGCAGGAGCCAATTTCTTCGCTCTCAGGAATCATGGATGGAGCTGGGGCAGCTGAAGCTTTAGGACTCAAGTTAAGCATGAAGAAGTCCCAGCCACTGTTTTTCTGGATGTGACTGGTGGAGGTCTAAGGAGGACCATGAACCTTTTGACCCACTGTCCCTCCTCCCACTGCCCCAGCCGGACCCCAGCACCACATATCCTGCAGAGCCCCTTGTGCTTCATAGGAGCAGCTCCCAGAGAGACGCGGCCCCGCTCCGTGCCCTCAGCACATCAGGTAAGACAGAAATAACGATAATAATTAAAACCTGAGTGAGGCAGGAGCCCTGACAAGTAAGGACAACCAGGTAACCATCCCAATTACTTTGCTGCTGGCACAGCACTGCCTGGCCGCTCGTGCTGTCCCCACGCTGTGCTGTGAGGATAGGGCCGTAAGAGGAGTCAGGGGGACAAGGGAGGGATTTTGAGGCTGGATGAAGGCCACTTCATCGCCCTCTTCTCCACCCCCATGACAGGACCCTCTGATTCCCAGAACCAAGCCCCGAAAACCAGGTTGAGAGCAGCAGTCAGATACCGATGGCTCGAGACGCCTTCGGTGCTGCTGGGGCACAGGCAGCTGCTCTGGGGACAGCATCCGCAGCTCCCACTCCATGATGGGGAAAAAAGCAGGGGCAAGAAACACTGATTTTTGTGGACTGGCGACATGGGCTTGACTTACTATCTCCCACCCCACCCTTCCAAGCTGAATTCCCACCCGCAGCTCAGACCCAACAAGGAGACATCCCCGAGGCCAGCAGAGCCCCTCCAATTGCCCGTCACCAGCGCCAGCTGACAGCTCCCATCTCCCGGGGTGAGCGCCAGCTACGAAAGCTCTCAGCCGGCCGCCTCTGCTCCCAGATGCCCGAGCAATTTCAGCTCATCTCCTCTTGGCGTGAAATAAAAAGCATTAAAGGCAAAATTGCCGATGAGCGCTGTGCTGTCACAGCAGCAGGCAGATGCTGTGAGACGCCAGGCGCTGAGCTCCCCCAGCCACCAACTGTGGGACTGGGGAGGGGGACGGAGGTTCGGTGGCCCTGAACCCTGGCTTTGCAGGGCTGCGGGTGATGATACCAGAGATGTGGACCGGCACAGCCAGCTGCAAAGGAACTCAGTGGCAAAACTAATCCTGTCGGTGGGCTGCGAGGAGGAAAGATGTGGCCCATCTCACCCCATGGGGCTGGGGTAAAGGCTTCTCCCACTTGGGTGCCCCTTTGGGGAGCAAAATTGATGCAGAAACAGAATCAAAAATGCAAAGAAACAAACCTCCTGCCCAAGGGGAGGAAGGAGCAGAAGGTCCTTCCCTGAAGCCTGTCCTTGGCTGTGCCAAGGGTCTCTCCTTGGACCCGGGTGGCAGAGGACAGAGGGTCTCTCTCTCCTTCTTCAGCCTGGAGGCTGAAAGATGAGCCCTGACGTGCTCTCCACTCCTACCCACATGAGATGTCTGAGGCTCCCTCACACCACACCACCCTGTCTCCGTGCCTCGAGGGAGTGGCAGCAAGGCTGTGACAGCCACCAAAGGTCATCCAACTTACCCCCAGCCTGCTCCCTGAGCCCTGCCACTGCCTCCTCCTCTAATGCTCTGCCAAAATGCCTTCCATGGTGTGACCACACTTGGCTTCTCCAACACCAGAGCCCTGTCTGGCCTGGCCACACTGACTCCAGCTCCAACCCAGGCGTGTAGGTCTGAAGATGGCAACCAGCAGCCTCAGCTTGGCAACGCGGCTCCTGAAGGATGAGATCTTCCAGTGCCACCATGCACCCAGTCAGCCAGGTAAAATGGGGGCTGGGCTGGTTCGCCCATACAGCCCCCAGCCCCAGTGGCCGCTCATAGCCCTGTCACATCAGCAGAGATGGCGTTAAACCAGACCTGGAACCCTGCCTGGCCCTTGGCCGCGGAGCCTGCCCTGCACCCAAAAAGGAGGGATGCTTCCTCGCTTGCACTGCATAAACCACAACCTTGGGGTAGAAACCACACTCAGCACAAGGCAAGCCATGCAGCAGCAAAGAGAGGTCTGCAAAACATCTGGAAGCATTTGAAAGAAACCAGTTTTGATCATTGGCCTGTGAAGCTTTTCATGCAATTGTCAGTGTTACCAATAGCTGCATTCATGACCCAAATAGCTGGGGGTTTTTTAAGAATAATTTTCCACAAGAATTTTTTTTTTTTTTTAAAAAAAGAACTTTTGAAGCAGAAGAAATATTCAAGGAAGATTTTGATTCAAGCCTTGCTTGGAAAACTGCCTGCGCCGAGGCCAGCACCCTGAAGAGGACACCCCCTTCACAGGGCCAATTTTTGGCAAGGTACTAGGGGCGGAGTGAAAAGCTAAAATCAAAGGGGCAACCGGTGCCGAGCCTATTCTCGTGCCACATCCCAGCACAACCACCCAACCCTCCCAACCCTAAAAAAGCATGTTTTCACTCCAATATCAAGCAACAGTTTGCATTTGCCTGTGTGCTCCTAACAATAGATGTCAGTAGCGATCCAGGCTGTGCACATCCGCACCACCGTGCCGGCACTTCTGGCTGCTCCGGCTCCTGCTCCCACCATCCCACCACCACCAGCACCCCTGCCTTCCGCCGCGAAGGAGCCTGTTACCTGCTCGTACTTCTCCAGCTCCGTGTGGTAGATCTGCCGGATCTGGGAGAGTTTGGCTCTGTAGTCGGAGTGCTCCACCGAGTTGTCGGAGCCGGCTCCTCCCGAGGCAGCAGCAGCAGCAGCAGCGGCAGCCGAGCCACCTCCTTTTTCAGGGCCTGCTACCCCCTCGGCCAGGAGCATGTTGTCTAACCGCATCAGCTGGGGGTCCGTGGGCTCCTCTTCCTGCGCCCCCCGGATGCTCAGCACTGCAGGAGACACAAAAGGGAGAGCAAAGCTTGAGTTGCGCCCAGGGCTTAACTCGGGAAAGGGGATGCTCAGCCAAAGGGGATGCTCAGTTCCCACCAACGGGGCTTTTCTTCCTTGCTGGGTACCCCAGCAGGCAGTCTGTACCCTGGTGCCCCAACGCCTGTCACCAAGCGCAGCTCCTCGGCTCTCCAGCCCAGCAGCGGCGACGGGGACCACTCCAGCTCCCCACTCCCCTCCTGGCCTCTTCCCTCCTTCCTGCAGGGAAGAAGTAGGGCAGAACCGGCAGAGAGCTCACTGCAGAGCTAACCCAGAAAACCAAGCTTTGTGCTCGAATGCGCAGCAAAACTGGTAGCCACACCAACCAAAAACCAAAATACATGTACCCGTTCTTGGTGCCAGAAGTGATAGGGACCATATCCCAACTCAAGCACGGAATGGGAAGGTGGGGGTCTCTAGCCCAGACCTCAGCTCACCCAGGGGTCCTCCTGTGTCACCTAGCATGCCATTTACAGCCCGATCCTGCACCATTTGCATCAGCCCTCAACCCCAGACAGCGGAGGAAGACGCACAGAGCCTAGGCCTGACTGTACCTCAGTTTCCCCATCTTTAAATGCAGACGGAGAGGGCTTGTGAGGCCATGCTTTTAACCACGCAGTGGAAAAAAAACCAAAAAAAAACCCGGTAAGAAATATAATTTTACTCTTCGGAAAACACCTTTGTTGTGTTTTTTTTTTTTAGAATCCAGTTGTTCCAGTAAAGTGTAAACCATGCTAAGAAAAGGGGAACAGATAAATGAATCCTCCTGGAGCAAGTTTCCAAGGATAGGATTCTCTTCCCCTCTTTGTACTCTCCACCTCAATTACTGCTTGAGTAGAAGTCCTTCTCTTGCGAGGACTTCCCTGGAAAAACCACATGTGAGCATCCCGACCGCTTGGGATGGCCCAGGTCTGAAGGATGGCAGTCCCCCACGTGTCCCCCACGTGTCCCCCGCGCATCCCTGCACGGCCTGTGTTTGAAAACAGAAGCATAACCTGAGATTTCCGCATGCACACAAGCACAGGTGTGTGCAGCTGCGAAATAAATAAAATAAATCCTTGGTGAGCAAACAAAAAAGGCATTTCCTAAGAGAAATCAATCGTATTTCCCCATCTCATCCAGCACAGGAGCTCAATGCATTTTGTAAACATGCACACACACCCCCCAAGCACACGCTCACGCACACGCACATCCAGAGCTGGGTAACGTTGCGTGGATTTTAATAAAGCTGTGCCCACTTACACCAAGATGAATTTGACCCCCTGAATCTGCAGCACAAACAAGAGCAAGTGATTTTCCCTGTCATTTAAAAAACAAAAACCAAACAAAGTCTAAAATCAATTTGCAATAAGGAAAGTAAAACCAGGGCAGCTAAAAAACCCGGGCAAAGACCGAGTATGGTCTTCCTCACTCTGAAATAAGTTAAAGATACAGCTATTATCAGTATAAAATGAAAGTTAAAAGGCCCTGTTGAGGTTTGGGTAACACTAAAAAGAGCTTTTTTAAAAAGCCTCAAACTCTATGGAAATAATAACTTTCAGGACTCTAGCATCTACTGGCATTTCTGTAATTAAAACATTTGCTGTCAACAAAGGTGGGAAGGTCAGGAGGAAAGCAAGACAGAAAAAAGCCCAACAACAGTAAATATGCCAATAAGATGAGCTAATAATAAATAATTCCACGCTAGGGTGGATCATTTCTATACAGAGGGATGGGGGCAGAGTGCCAAATCTGGAGCCGGGTGCCAGTTGCCGAGCCCTGAGGAGACAGGACCAGCATCTCCCCCCACCGCCAGCACCCAGCTACACGCTTTGCCGATGAATAAATCCGAGAGGAGAGGTCAGCTTTCATCAAGAAAATGGTTTGGGGTCTTCGGACTGCAAACTGAAACAAGAGATAAAAATAGCCAAATTCCTTAAAAGAAGAAGAGGAAAGGGGCCGGGCTACAGGGAGGACATAAACTTGCTATGGAAAAAAAAAAAAAAAAAAAAGAGAGAATAAATTCCTATTCTTCCAGGACAAAAAAGAAAAAAGAAAAAAGAAAAAAGAAAAAATTTGCTACATTAAAGCACATCAAAAGCCCAAATATAAATGGAAAGCAACACAGATTTAAAAAAAACCCAACAATCAAACAAAAAACCCCAAATAAACAAATCAAAAGCGGAATCGCCCAAACAGGTGCATCTGTATTTCAAAAGGGAAATATTTTTAGATTAAAAATCTCAGGAATCATTGACCTGACAGGTAGGCATGAGTGATTAATTAGTTTATGTTTAGAGAGCTGCTTCCTGATGAAAAGCACTGTATAACCCCTGAGCTTTATTACCGTGCAACACACACAGACCAGTACCCGTGGGGGTGTGCACCCAGAGCCCCCCCGGCACCTGTCCCCGCAGCAGAGACCCCAGCCCGGCTGGGGACCATTGGGGATGGTCTGGGTTGGGGTGCTGGCTCCCAGTAACGCTGGGCAGTAAATAAATGGAAAGGCCAATGTGTCTGAGCAGAACTGATGCTGCCTATTTATCCCTGGAAGGCTGTGCTCAGCTGAGGAGAAGACAAAATGATTATTTAAAAGCTCCTTTTTTATCTTCCCGGTGCCGTCCCCAGCTCCAACACACCTCCTGCCAGAATGCCCGGGGTGCTGGGCTCCCCAGCAGCACTGACCCTCCCAAATACCCCCTGTGGCAGGATGCGACCCCTGCTCTGCCAGCCGGGGGGGGCGCGGGGTGAGCCACTACACCCGACCCGCAGGGCCTGGGTGGCCGATCGTGAAAGGCCCCCGCTCTCCCCAGGCTGCTGGCTTTCCCACCAAATTAAAATAAAATAAATTAAGCAGAATGATCCTCAGCGGTCCGGCAGCAAGCCGGAGCTGAGGGGCTGCAGGCATGCTCCCGCCCCTGCACTGGCATCCCCAGGACCCACCATTTGCTGCTCCTGATGGAGGAGAGGGGGGAAGAAAAGGAAAAAAAGGAAGAACAAAAAGAAAGATAGCGGCTGGCAGCCGGGGGGAGGAAAATTCATGCGAGACTTTCTGTCCTTGGCCGCTTTCCTGCTGGCTCGGCAGCTCCTGGAGCCGCAGCAAACGTCGCTAGAGGGTGCTCAGCCCTCGCCGCGGTCCCCCACTGCCCCAAAATGCGTTTTTATAGATAAACGTATAGATGCACACATGCAAAGATAGAGAGATATATATTATTTTTTTTCCTATGGATGTATTTTAAAAGCAAAGCCAAGCCATGTGCCTTGTCCCCTCCTGCACCACTGCAAACGCTGCTGGCTTGACCATGGGAGGGGAACCAAGGAGCACGGCTGTTGGCAGGGTCACCATCACCAGCAGCGGACCACCGAGCCGCCAGCCTGTGGTCTGGTCATGGATACCACCAGGGTCACAGGGGCCCATTCCAGCAACCGGGAAATGGCTCTTGGCTCACACTCTCGCTCCTTCACCCTCTTGAGGAAGGTATCACTGCCACAGTATGCAGGGGACATTGTCCAAGTCTCAGGCCTGGGCTGGCTCGGTGGCATGGCTGTGGTGCAGGACATGGGGAGGTGGTGGCAGGACTGGCCTCAGAGAATCAGGCAAGAAGATCAAGCTGAAAATAGCTCCCTGGCTCCTTGCCTGTCCCACAATTTAGGGACATGGAATGGAAACTGCATTGAGTCTCCAAAGCTTTCACATGCTCCAAGATGTCCCCCACCAACCTGGGGAAGCACCTGCAGAGAAACCAGCTCCATGCTCCCGTAAGATGGGCAGCCAGCACCCCACACCACAGTATCTGTGTCCGTTGTCCCCATGTGCTGGGGCAGCCACCAGCCTGATGTACAGCCGGGGGGGACAAGGGCCAGGAGACACAGCCCTTGCCAGACACGGTGCTGGCATACGCCTTCAGAACAGACTGTGCCCTGAGGACGGCCTGGAGCTGTGAAGACACCTAAGAAATCCGGAGGTAGGTATCAGGCTCCTGGTCCTCCACACCACCATCCGCTCCCTTACTTACTCCATTTTCCTGGGAGCATTTTTCCAAAGGGACCTGAGAAGCCAGCTCAGCACAGCAGGCAAGCACACAGCCACCTCTCTTCTCCAAAGCTACCCCAAAATGTTTCAGCTTAGCAACTCTCTGCTCTCCACCCCTTCCAAACGCTCCAGACCAGAGAGGTGCGTAGGCAACAGAGGCAGCATGACATCATGAAGGCAATCAAACGTGACGGGGGTGATGGCAGCAGCTTAGCAGGAGACTGTAGCTCAGCAGTCACAACAAAAAAGGATGCTCAGACCTCCAGGCTCTACCTTTCTCCCAGAAAGGTCAATTTATCCTACTGCCATCACTGTCCTCAAGCTGAGGAGACGTGGGAAGCAGGGCCCTGTCCTGGCCAGACTCCCAGCATGGGATATATCCACTCACAAGGGGACGGAGGCTGCAGTGGTACAGCATTTCCACCATTTCTTATCCTCATGTCTCCCCCCTTGGGTGCTGCTGAATGCGTGCACACCCATTCCCAGCTAGGTGCTGGCCAGGACTTCTGGGGTGGAAGCAGAAGACACCAGAGGAGGCTAAGGCAAGGTGGGAACAGCCTCTTCAGGGATGCAATAGGGACATCTTGGAAGAAGACAACAAGTGAAAGACATGAAGCCAATTCAGGTTGCAATGATGAAACGGGAGGTCCCCCAGAGCTGGTGCGGCCGCTGGTTCCTCAACTCTCCGCTGACTTCAGCAGTCAAAAGCACGGTCCTGTGAAATCTGCTGTGACTGCCTGGTTAAGATCCCCTCCTACTACATGAGCTGGCAGTTCCTCTGCAGCTCCGTTTGCTGACACCACCGGCCACGGGCCGGTCCCAGTGCCTGGGCATTTAAACAAACCCACCCTAACGAGAAACCTGCTGTGTGGTTTTAACGAGTACGGGAGGAGTGCTTGCCCTGCTGCCCGAGCTGGGTTGCTTCTGGATGGCTTTTCTCATGGTTGTTTCTGCCCATTCCCAACTTGCTGAATTGCCTTTCCAGGGGGACATTTTAAAGGAGAAGGAGATTTCAAGTAAATGATTGCAACTTATCGAAAATAATGTGCTACTTAGCATCGGAGACAAGCATCCTGGCAGGCAGAAATGGGAAGCAGTGCCGGAGCAGATGGGAGTAATTAGGTTGTGATTTTCAAAAGGGTTTTCTTCCCTGCCTCCACTGTGCCTAAGATGTACTGCGGGGGGGAACAACCCACCCAAAGCAAGAGTTTCAAGAGAGGCAGACAATTCCTCTGCTGGGCTGTGAGTTGGCCTTTGGTGTGACTTTCCTGTAGGGAAAGCAGAGATGCCCGGCATGTCAGTGCCACTGGTGGAGCACTGCTGGCTGCTCTCTGCCCTCTTGCACAGCCACAAGCAGGGCGAGATGCCTCCTTCCCCACCAAGGCACTCATCTGCCAACAAATCACGGACACCTCACCGGCACATTGGATGAATGAGCAAATCTTTCGACTTTAGAATTAGACCTTTCTCGATAAGAACGAGGATTCTAGTGCAAATCCCTTCCTAGACTAGTGCGTGCCCCTGCGGGGTGGTACGGACAATGAAGGCATGGCAGCTCCTCCCCAGGAACCCCAAAACTCCTGCACAGACGCACACAGTGCACAGCCGGGCTTGGAAACACACATCGAACATTGGCCTTCTTCCAGCCTTTTGCAATTTAACCACTATCCACGGTATTTGCTTGGGCTTGTGAAGACCAAGCTTCAGGAGTCACATGAGCTCACCGGTTTTCTTTAAACATATGTTTTTATACCTCCAGGTCTAAAACAACAGCCAGCAAACAGAAGGACAGCCACAATGCCAGCAAATGTCCCTGCTAACAAAACCAGTAACTAATCACCTTATTTTAAGCCGATCTCTACATTCCCTGGAGCCTGTGTCTACATTTGTGAACGCTGAAGATCAACGGCACTGAACTTGGTACAAAAATACTCCCATCTGCCTCATATTTGAGGACAGTTACACATTAAGTGGCTTGTGGCTGGCTGGCTGCATCTTCCTCGTACTCAACTGTGTAGTCACAACCAAGTCAGGAGAGTTGGGGTTTGCTTCCTCAGCTGATCCACGATGGCATGGGCTTGAGCTGCTCTTCCTAAACTTTCTTGTGCAGAAAGCCCCCCGACCCCATGCACCTAACCTCAACACCTCCGTTTTTTTCCTATGCAAATACATTTGCAGCCGTCCTTTCTTCTGCAACAGCAAAACGAAAACGCAGCATCTTGGATCTTCCCTTTAAACCAAATCACCTTCAAGACCCTATGCTGAGAGAAATAAACTTCCAGAGATCTGCGGAGGATACTAAAGCACCTCCAGCTGGGTCTTCACACTGCCAGTTCAAGGGCCCTGCTGACAGGCAGCAATGTAAATGTCTTCTCGGCAAAGCAGATGGTGTCCACCTTAAATGGGTATCAACATCTCGGTAACCACTGTGAAGCACTTCAATGTTAAGTTAAATCACAGGGTGTTTTAAACCTCAGTTGGATATATTCACCATGTTTACCTAAAGCCACTGAAAATATCAACATCAAAACACAAATACCTATTTCCAACGTAAATGGAAGCTGGAATTTCCAAATACGCTGACACGCCCCCTTCCAGAAAGCGGGAATTAAGAGAAGTTGTTTTTTTTTTTTTCTTACAATTGACATGAAAGTTCCCCTCCTCGCTCCAACCTTTCCAAAACTTACAAATGGATGAACAGATTTTTGCTCAGATTTTCCAAAATAGGCTGCCACGGGATGAGGCACGGAAAATTTCAGCTGGCAAAATGGCTTTTTTGTGCATCTATTTATTTATTTATTTCCCAGGAAAAGGAGGAACATTGTGAAACCAACGGGCCATTTCTGTCATCAATTTTCTCACACATAAACCCAACCCCAGCAACAAACCAAGACAGAGGCTAATACCCATAAGCACTATAAAGCCACCCCAGGCCCCCACAATCCCACCTCCTCTCCCAACACAGGAGTGTCACCAGGGCTGTTTGAAGCAAAGCACTTACAACTATTTTGTGAGAGATACTTTTAAAGGTGGAGAAGCGGTCCTTCAGTCCATAAAGCACACTAAATTGTGGCAAGATATGTACTCCCACAGAGATGGAAGTGAGTCACATCAGTTCACAGTAACGGTCCATCTAGCCCTGGAGGCCAACTCCAGCCATGGCCAACGAGCCCCACTAGAGACCCAACCAAGGCCATGACCAACAGCAGAAGCACCAGATGCTCAGGGCAAAAAAGAAATCTTCCCCTCCCATTACATGTTAAAGTTTTCCCCTTCTCTCTTTTCTTTAATAAAAATTTGGGTCCATTTCAAAACAACCAAACTGCTTAAAAAAAAAAAAACTTCACATCTTTCTGGGGTGGAAGAGACTAAATTATTTGCTGAATCCAACCCCCCCCCCCCAAAAAAAAAAAAAAGTAAGTCTGAATTACCCTCAAACCGCAATTTTGGGGTGTGGGAAATGGGAGGAGGGAATTTATCACATGCCAGAAAGTTTCTCAGCTCCCAGCAGCAGCTCTCCATCACTTCAGGAGGATGCAGCCTGCATGTGCCGTGGAAGCTGCAGAAGAGAGACATGTCTTTCACAGCGCTGGCAAAGAGTCTGCACCAGTTTTCTCCTAACCCCATCCCAAATGCCAAACGGGTTGCCATAGCGAGCAAGGATCTGGCAGCAAAATGATCAAAAGGTCTGGAAAATTATCACTAACACATTGGGGTGGAAAAAAAGTCATCCCCTACCCCACCCCAACTAGAAAATGATCTAAAATTGCCACAAAAAGAAGGAACAGTGTTGTGGTGATTACTGAAAACCAGATTCCCTGAGAATGTGACTTCCCAGGAAGCTGCATCAACATATATGAGCTTGTATTTCCAGTCCTTCCCTGCATCCTACTCCTGCCGACCAGTTTAGCTCACGGCTAGAAACCGAGCTGGGTATGGAAACTTTTGACCCCATCTCCACATGCCCAGTTACGGCTACGTATTCAAACAAAGCACTGTGGATCAAATTTAAGTATTTTCTATTTTTCTCTTTACAGTCCTAAGGCTGCAAGCTGTGTCTACTCATGGATGCTTCACTGCAGGCTGGTGGTCAACTCCCACGGGCTTCGGCAGCAAAGCTCCCGGCTGTAATTTCTGAAATTTGGGGGCAGGTAGCACTCAGAAACCAAAGGTGATTGAACCTCTCGCACCACAAGCCGATCGCTGAACAGACATGGTTTAGCGGCAGAAAGCAGGCTGGAAGTGTTTGCAAAGATTCAAAACAAGCCAACCAAAGCCAACTGCCCCACCGCTGGACAAGCCAGCTCCTCTCCTCCCAGTTACAGCAGCTTCAAGCCCACCTTTGCCATTGTCCCACAGAACAGCAAACCCTCACAACTCCACCTCATTAAGCAAATCAACTCCACCTCCCCCAATAACACTCTGCAAAAAACTCATCATCCCAGAGCCAAACTCTGGTCATGGAGGGATCAACCCTATCTTCTTGGCACTCTTCCCTTGGAACAGCATGGACAAATTTTAGCCACACACAGGTCCCTTCCCCATCCCACTGGGCACCCCACACATCCCCAGGCTCAGCTCACGGTCCGGCCATGAAGCAGGCTGATGCTGGGGAGCAATGCTGATGCAGGCTGGAACAGTCCCGCACTCAGCTTATCTCGCAAAGCAGTTCTCCCTTTTCTAAGCAGGGCAGGATTAGCTGGCTCCAGTTACAGCTGTGAAGCATAATCAATCCCTTATCTGCGTAGGCAAACCCAGCACATCTCAAATTCTCCAGCTGTGCTGAGCACACCATAAGGGAGAGATTGGCTGCGGCCACCCAGGCTCCTCCATCCCATCCTCCGCCATCTCACCTCATCACCTCCTGTGGGCAGGGGATGGGGACTGGGACTGGGACAGACCTCCAGCTGCTTGGAGCAACAGCCACGGGAGATAAAGGAAAGCCGGGCGAGATTCAGTGCTGCCCTGCTGCTGGGCCAGATTTGAGCTGAAGATGTAACCCAGCTAACTGACCACAGGCTGCCCCAGCTCAGGGGAGCAGCATCTTCCATGGAGAAAAGCCGGTGGCTGGGATGGTAAATTGGCAGTGGAGGGGAGGACGATAACACAACCATGCACACGTGCCCTCCTTCTCACACCTCTGAGAGTACGTTTGGGATTTTTTTCCAATGTGAGGTCGCGATATGGGACAAAAGAATCAGACTGTCCTATTGTGACAAGAAGAACAGGTGGTTACACACAGGGCTCTACGTTGGTTCCTCCAAGGGCAGCACCTGCTGTGCCAGGACCTCACTTTCTCCCAGTGGAGTTTGGGTGATGGCCCAGAGTCCCCTCTGCAGCACCAAGAGAGCAAATTGTCACTGACGGACAGCGTAAGCCATCGTCCCCACCCCAGGAGATGGCTCGGACCTGGCTTTGGCCAGGCCTGGAGACACATCCCGGAGCATGGCATGGGGAGCATGGCAGGGACTGGGGCTCCATAAGCCCTGCAGGAATAAATCAGCAAACAAAAGACAGGATTGCTCCGAGGACAGGTCCAGCCATAACCCCCCACACACACACTCTGAACGCCAGTTGGGCTGGGATCTGCACGGTGCTTTGCATATGAATTCTCCTTGCTGAAAAGAAATGGGTCCTTTGAATGAGCTGAATCTGCTAATGAGAAGCCGGGGCCTCCAGAGCCCCTCTGAGGACAAGGGTCCCAGTTCAACCGCCCCAGGCCAAGCCCTGAAACCTGAGAACAAACAAAGAGAGTTTTTCCCCCAGAAGGAAGCTGCCTTTCCAGTCTGCTCCCCTCTCAGAAAGGTCATCTCCCCTGGACACGCAGTGCTTGCGCACGGCTGCTCCATGCACAAAGCAGCCGGGGCGAGAAAGTCATAGGTGAAAAGACTGGCAAAAGCCCAAGCTGAAAAGCTGCATTTCAGATTCCCTGCTCCTGCCATCCTTCAAAAAAGATGACCCGTGAGACTCTCCATCCAAGGAAAGCTGCCTTGGAGCTCATTAGATGGCAATGTCCCACTCAAGCCTCAGCTTTGTTAAACTACCTGAAGGTACCTGCTGCCCATCACCCCGCCGCTCTGTTGCCAAATCCATGGCCTTGCCACGGGCTAGATCCGGGATTTTCTGCAATACAGGGAGTTTTTCCAGGTCTCGGAGCCAAGTCATCACAGGATACACACTGGTTTTTTCCACCCTTTCTCTCTCACAAAGTGAACAGCGCAGAAGCAGACAGACATCTTTACCAAAAGCTGGGGACAGACACGGAACAGCCCCCCACTGCAGAGCACCCTGGGACCGTGTCCTCTCCCTCCGGGGCCAAGGAACTTCCCTGCCTCCTACTTACTGTCGCGCTCTCTGCCCAGAACCACGTTCCCATTTCCAGCAGCAACCTTCCGATGCAACCCAAGAGCTGAGCATGGCCCTTGTCACTCTTCTGCTTACTTGAAGGCAGCCTCGTTCCTCAGTGCTTGCAGAAGGTAGCTGCAGGAACCATATATCCTTTTTTTGGTGCATGCAAACATGAGGCAAACAAATGGGAAGGAAGAAGCAACTATTAAGCAAGGACTCTCCTCCCAGGGTGAAACCTCAGGGATGGGTTTTGCAGGAAACCTGCTGCCCTGGCAAAGGGGACACTGCGGCCACTGCTGAGTATGCGTGGATTGGAAGTGCCTACCACCAGTGATCACCTTCTCTTGAGGTCACCCATGGCCCAGGCTCTCTGCCTTGTGGAGGCTGGACACTGCTCTTCCCTGAGAGACAGGGTCCCTGTTCCAGATGCAAAAATCCCTCCCCATGTCCACCTCTCCCCAGCCACGGCACCAGGCAATTCAAAGCCCTCTCCATGAAAACTCTGGAACTGAGTTACACACGTGTGATGAATACGCCAAGCCCAAAGCCCAAGAAGCAACCATAACCAAAAGTGTGGGAAATCCTACCCCAGTTCCTGCAGTGCAGCTACCATTTAGATGCAACCCATCAGCCACTGGACAACTTCAGGCACCTACTTTCAGTGGTGGTCTGTACTGGGATGGTATCAGGCCACTTCACAGCATTATAGATGCCACCTAGGTGACAGGACCAGAGGCAGCCTCCCTGGAGTCCACAGGCATGTCACCCCTGTGTGTTTTTGAAGCACCACAGCTCTCCAGGACTAAACGTCCCTCTAACTGCTTGCAGATTTCCCTTACACACAAGGTCTTCATGCCATGCATAGATCACACCAAAGCCTACCTGAATGCTCCTCTTCCCATCTGCTTGGTTTCCAAGCCTGTCCCACTCACAGCACCAGAGAGGTTGTTTGCCTAGATGGTCCATCAAGCTCCTGTGGCTGAGACATGCCACCTTAAACCCAACTTTGCTGGGATTCGATGATCTCAGGCAAATAAACAAGCACGTTTTTTGCACGATGCTCAGTCCCTCACGACACCACGCCAACCTGCTGAGCCTGGCGTCAAACCCGGTCCTCAAGCACGCCAGACAAAGCCCAACTCTTTGAAAGGCAACAGCCGGTCGGCAGTGTTTTAAGGCCAGAAAACAGCTCTGAACGTTCAGTTCCTTCTTTAAATAGAGGCCCCTTCTGTAAACGATCTGTTTGGACAGGAGGGAGAGTGCTGCAAGAGTCCAAGCACTTGTGAAATAGGATCGGCTGCCTTTGCTCCTGCTCCACTCAAAACACGTGGGGGGAAGAAAGAATCCCAAAACTAGCGAGGCAAGAGGGGGGGAGAGAGCCCCTGCACCTCCGTGCTGCTGGAAGCGCACAAGACACCAAAGAAAGTGGAAAAAATAATTAAAAAGGATCAACTAGTGGCATTTCTGTTTCAAGGCGCCTGCATGTGTTTAATTATATTCCATGCAAGAGGTTGTTGACGCAGATTTCCATGCTGTGGGGCGGTGGTGTAACAGGATCCAGCTCTGCCTTCTACCTTGGACAATCCCGCTCGGACTCACCCTCTGCATGGTTGGGCAGTGCCCTCGGGCAGAGGGGGGTGATACTCAGCCCCAAGCATGGTCGCACAGCTCCCCCCTGCTCCTGCAAGAGAGGCCCCTGCCGTGAACAGAGAGGAGAATAAAGAGGGAGAAAGAAAAAAAAAAAAAAAAAAGGAAAAAAAATTCTTTGCCCAACTCCGGCTGCGTCCCAGATCAAAGATCATCTCCAGCGAGGCCATCTGGTCCTTGTAAATGTAAAACCAAATTGAAAGCCCTGCCCTCACCTCCTCTGACTCCCTCGGCAATATTGCTTTTACCGGCCAGGGATGGGGAAGGAGCTCACAAAAGGCATCTGTATGTAATATAGAGCCTCCGTGCAGCTGGGCTATAGGCTTGCAACCCCCCTTTTTGTTAATCACGAAGCAGAGGTAAATGTTTTCTTTGGATCTCCAGGGGCCCTGTTATTCCCAGGGGCTTTGGGAAGAGCCCACGGCAGCAACCCTGGGATGGAGGAGGGCTGCTCTACATCCCCCCGCCACTTCTCTCTGGCTGAGGATGGGGTTGTCATCCCTGTCCCAGTCTAGAAAGCGACACACCAGGAGAGGGAAGAGGTCCCTGCCATCCCAGCAGTGCCTCCACCATCACAGAAGCCACACAGCACCCTCCTTCCCCAGCCCAAGCAGGTTTCTCCCACCACTGCTCCCTGTCTGGGATGCAGAGGCCAGCAAATAAACAGAGAGAAAGAGGAGGACCGAACAGAGCGCTTCCAAAAAGGGGATACAATGCATCTGAGCCAAAAATGACTTGTGAAAAACCCCACCACTGCCAACCCAAATACTCCAGGCTCAACTTGAAAGGCAAGCAGGATCTGCTATCGAGAGGAGAAAGCTACACGGGAGACGTCGCAGGCAAAGAGGAGGCAGCTTGAGGAATTCCTACCCATCAAGCTTTATTGTGTTATTCCAACTAAGCAGAGACAAAAAGACAAATCTCAGCTCCCTACTTTCATTTATAATTGAACCCAGTCCAGAAGGATGGAGCAAGTACCATCTGTAATGCAGAGTGCATTAGCAGCCGGCAGAATGAAATATTCAAATTACTGTAGGCTACCTCGCATTTCAATGACAGGGTTACAAAAACCTGACTTGTAAGTGGAGATTGGACTGGAAGAACAGAAAGTTTGTTTTTCCAGTGCATGAATTAACCTAACAAAATGTTACTTTCAGGAAAAAAAAAATCATTTGCGTGGGTAATTCTTCAACATATCCCAACAGGCTCACAAGAAAAAAAAATATTATTCCATTTAGCTATCTTAATTGATATATTGTCCGGGGAGATGGAAAAGCTCGGGGAAAAAAGGGCAAGGCTTTTCCTTTTGGCTGAAGATACTAAATAAATAGAATTAGGTGTGCATGAACCCTACCAACACATACGGGTCCTCCACACAGGGATGCGTGGCAGCACCTATGTGCATCCATGGGGTGTGTCAGTGCCAATACTTGCACGAGCTGCAGCCTTTCGATGCCGTGCACAATCTGAATATGCAAATCACTCCTTGATTTTCGTGCTTGTGCCTGCACCGGGATCCATTCGTTTTGATATCGTTAATCAGGGCTGCCGAAAAGCCTGACACAGTAAGTGGCTGTAGCCCCTAGCAGTAGTCAAGATAGAGTGACAGGCTCCATTTAAGATGTCACAGCATATAATAAAGTGTAAAACTATACTTAAAATAAACGAGATAGAAACAATAAACTTGACTCTGGGTTTGAACTTTCTGGGAGAGCAGCAGAGAGATGCGAGCACACGCGTGTGCAAGCAGGCAGGAGGCTGGGGTGGCTGGAAAGGATGGTCCCCCACCAGCCTGCCACCCAGGTGACAGCAAGCAGGGCTGCTGCCCACATCCTCTGAAGGAGCCAAGTTTCTCAGCAACCCCACCATAACAACTAGTCTGCATGCGGGACATCTCTGGAGCTTCTGGAAGTGGATGTTGAGGAGGAGGAGGAAGACAAGAAGCCATAACTGGGGTGTGCTGGGGACTGAGGGGACAGCCAGGCCACTATGGGCACTGCGATTCACGCACGGAGCCCACTGCAGGGGCTCAGCTTTGCTTCCAGCACCTCAGCAGAGAAGGGATTTACCCAACACAGGTGTCACCTCCAGGCACCTGACTGGAGGTTGGGACAACCTGGCCCAAACCACTCTTCCCTCCCAGGCACCCAGGGAGCCCCACCAGCTCCCGGCCATGCTCCTGGGGTGTCCCTTCCCCTCCATCCCCAGATGGCTGTGTCAGGATGGGATGGAGAGGCAGCAACGTCCTGAGCACCTCCAGCCTGGGCTTGGCCATGTGCCCCAGGGCTAGGAGCCACAGCAGATGCTGGAGCCCTTCCCTGGCAGGGTGAGGATGAGGATCAGGCCCATGTGGGGTGTGGGGGGCGTACTCACAAGTCCAAAAGCCCCATTTTTCTCCCCACATCACCTTTCCCCATCCCAAAACCTCCAGCGCGCCCGATGGCAGCTCTCCATGCTGAGACAAACCAGTCGCTCTCCCTCCTGCTAAGCAGTTAAATTAGAGAGTATTCAATTAATAACAGCTGAATATTCTGTCACATTTAGGAAGATGTATGGTAAGACAAGCGAGTTGTGATGTCTGTGACAGAAATGATAAAAGTTCTCCCGACACAGCCTGGCAGATACTTGGCTGGAGGAATCGCTTGCTCTCATGGACTCCAACGTCAGCACAGACACCAGGCCCAGCGCCGCCTTCAAAGGAGAGATGCTCCAAATTGCACGGCAGAACCACTGCCAAAATGGTTTGCAGGCAGCTCCCTCCTGCCCTCCTTCTGGGATCCATCTGAGATGCAGGGCCGAGATCCTGGAGAAGACCTTGGCCAAGACCTTGGCCAAGACAGGTCCAAGACAGTGCCTGTCAGCCACCACATGGTAAGCATCACTCAGCAGAAGCTCAAACCCTCCCCAGTCACCTAAAGGCCAACCCACAACACTCCTCCCTCCCAGGGCTGCCTCAGTTTACCCATCTGCAAAAGGGACAGCAATCACACCCCAAGCAACCCACCCCAGGGGGGTCCGGGGCAGCGCTCGCATGGCACCACGACCACGGGCAAGTGCCTGCCATCCGGTAAGATGTTCTCCATCTAATTTACAGATGCGACACGGGCAGGGGACACACGGGAGTGGTGCTCACGAGGCCACCTCCTCTTCTTCTGGGGGGTTGTTTTTCACTGGTGTTGTTTGCGAACACAGTTTTGTTGCTAAGAAACTACCTTCATATTGCTCAGGGAGCAAAGACAAAGCAACCGTCAAAATAACGCTGTATTTTGACAGTAGCCAGATCGTAACCATAAATGATCCATTTTTCCTGCTCTCCTGTATGCTCATTAATGTGGTCTAAATACCATACTCCCCTGTATAACCCGGACCCTGCACGCACACGCACGTGGCACACACAGGCGCTGGGGACTCGTGCCCCACGTGCGGGGGGCTCCGTCGCATCCGTTCATTCCCCAAGCGAAAGCTGAAGGAATCAGGCCCGGGAAGAGGAGGGAGCTCCCTGGGGAGGCCCCACGGCTCCCTTCTAGGCAGGAAGATGGCACAAGATCTTTAAGCAAGGGATACATGAGAAATAACAGGGAGAAGATAAGACCTCTGCCGATATCCACAGCAGCTAGCTCTGCGCATCAGCCCTGGTTTGGGGACAAATGCAATTATCTGTTGGCTTAGGGTTTGTTGGGTGGGTTCAGGTTGCCTGTTGTGGGTATTTTTCAGGTCCCAGGGGAGAAAAAGTGGGGGGAAAAATGAAACCCATTCGCTGCTCAGTTTCTGAGGTGCTCTGTGCCTCTCGCTGCTTTCAGGATGGGGAGATCCTGGCACACAGGGAGGATCAGAGCACCCCTTCACCATCAACTTGACACAGATATATTCCCAAACCAAGTTCCCAGGATCCTGAAAACCAGTTTACCAATGCACCCACCTCCTAGGGCAGGATGACATCTCTACTTTTCCTGCCGAAGCATCTCTGGCCTCTCTTTGCTGGTCCCACTGCAACTGGGAGGACCTGGATGGGTCCCAGAATAGATATGAAAAGCAATACATTTACCCCGGCTAAAAAGGCAGGAAAGGGACAAAAGTACCTCCAGGACAGCAGTAGCTGCAGGAAGATGTTTTTCTTGTGCTGATCCAGGACCATCCAGGATGATGCATGAAGCTAAAAGGCTTGGTGGACATGGTTGGCAGCACCCTGCTCGCGCATGCTAGAGGAAAGCAAATGGCCTGTTCGCAAAAGTCTCGTGGGCTCAGAGGGCAGCGAATAAAAGTGGGGGGGCGGGGGGGAGGGGAAAGACACCCCGGCTGTGCCCACTGACAACTGGGAATAAAAACTGCTTCACTGGAAAGCTTCAGCATCACGGCCAGTGCCCTGAGTACAGGCAGCATCCTGCTGTCAGGTGCCAGAGAGACAAGCAGAGCAGCGGGTCACTGCCACACAGGCAGGGCCACAGACCTCGGCACCTTGTACCCACCCTGCTGCAAAAGCCCCCTTCCAGGGCCACAGACCTGCTGCTGCTGATTTACAGGCAGAGGGAAAGGGCTAAAAGGCAAGGCTGAAACTGTGCCCTGTCATGCCAAGGCAACCCAAAGGGCCCCCGCACTTTTGGAAACCCCTGGTGCAAGAAAGGGTCACACACAGAATCCCACACACAGAATCCGGTGGCTCTCACCACACCGGCAGGGCAGCAAACACGGACCTGCCATCCTCCACCACCACCCACCCGTGGCGATCACCAGATCGAGAGCCGGCAGCGAGGGGCTGTATCCCTCTGCTCCACATCCCTCGGCGCACACTCGTGCAGGCAGCGATGCTCGAGGCAGGGACCAGCAGGGACCGGGAGAGCAGCGCCCTGCCTTGGGTGCTCTTTAGGGTGAGTCAGGAAGAGAACTGAATTCTCTTCCCAGCTGTGGGAAGCGATCCTGCAGTACCTAGGGACCCTTCCCCTGGGCCAGCTGGAGCATGGCTCTATCTGATCCCTTGCTCAAGCAGCAAGATGCTCCTGCACGTTCCCAAAACACCAGCCCAGCACCGAATGGCCTGTCTCCCGTGGAGCAGCAGCTTGCCACGTGTGCCTTCCCTGCCAAAACCCCCAGCTCCACCCCACAGTAGGAGAAAAAGGGAAGGGCGAGAAGAGCTCTGCTGAAACCCACCAAACCCCAACCCACATTTCTCCGCAGCAGAACAAAGCCCTTGGCAATCTCTTCTCCACTTGGGTCCCCCAAACCACATGAAAGCGGCATTTTTCTGGGCTAATTACACAGGCTGCTCTGAGCCTCCTGGCAGAATAAGAGCTGCAAAGGCAGACATCAAAGAGCTCCCAACTTTAAAATAAATAGAGAGCAAAGACAGCACAGTCCATGGGAGATCTTTCCCTGTTGCCTGCGCTGGCTGCTCAGGTTGAACGTCGGAGGTGACTCGGTTCACGAGGCCCCCGGCAAGGAAAGCCAGGGGAAGGGGGGGGGGAGGGGAGAGCAGCTAGATTTTATTTGCATGGCCCGTTCCCAGCAGGCAGAGGCAAGGAGCAGGGGGTTGGTCCTTGCAGGACCAGACCTGGTCACAGCAAAGCTTTCTAAGGCTCCCATCCAAAGGAAGGACCTTGTTGGAAGGTATCTGCTAGCTGGGGTGGGCGAGCTGTGGGGGGCTGGATGGAGCAGCCAAGGTCAGGTTGTGGGAGAGGGTGGGATAGGAGTCACTGCCACATGCCAAGCGTGGTGGCTGCCATCACACCTGGTCTGAGCACCAGCCCTGGGCGCTGTGCCTCAGTTTACCCAGAGTTAACACCTGGAGCTTTGGAGATAGTATTTTCCAAACACGTCCTTCACCCTGCGAGAACCTTCACCCAGGTCCTAGCAACCTTCCAGAGGAAGCCTTGGTCCTGCTCAAGCAGAATCACAGCCTGTCCTTGCATCTATCTCCTAATGGACCAGAAACCTGAGCTCTGCTGCTTCCCATTCATTTGGCAGCGGCACATTTGCTGTCCCCTCCAGGAAAGGGGCACCAGCCCCAAACCACCGGCACCCCTTGCGGATCCATCCCCTCTCCTGGCCCTGAAAGCGGCAGGCTCTCCTGGCTTTCAGCAGGACACCCTGATGTGCTGGGTGTGATTTGCATTGGAGATGACTGGTGAAGATGAAGTCATCCTACCAGCTCCTCCAGCCCCCACCTTTCACCCTCTCCTTTGGGCTTCATAAGGCCTTACAGCACGGCCAGTACACGCTCCGCAGAGGAACCAGCCCTTGCTCCTTCTCACTGATGAGCGCAGAGATGCTTCCAAAACAGCAAGGCATGACCAGAAATCCTATGGGTCTTCAGGCGCTGGTCCTTCCATGGGCAGTAATTACCCAGGAGTGCTGCCGCGAGACAATTCTGCAGTGCCTTGGAAAAGGACAGGGGCAAGGAAATCCACAGGGGATGCTCCGATATTCAAGAAGGTCAGCACGCAGAAAGCTGTCATGTAAGGGATGCCAACCGTGCTCCTGCACCCAGCCTGGTCCAGCCCTTGGTCTCTCCGCTTCTCCCCAGTCTTGGCTTCAGGGGTGCAGGGACTGAGGGAGGTACAGGAGGAGGGCTGGACTGCACCCCGCTTCCTCCCAGAGAGGAGAAGGAAGATGAAAGGAAGGGTAAGGCTGGGATGGCCAAGCGTGGGATGCGAGGGGAAGGTGTCAATTAAAGCAATGAGGCCCTCTGCATCCCCGTGCCTGACAGCCGGGCTGAGCGGAGCTGACAGCCGGAGCGCCGGCTGGCTTCCCCGTCTCGCTTGCCGGAGCGTGCTTCCCCCCGCGCACCCCCGGCTCCAAATCGGCAAGGCTGGGGCATGCGGACACCGGCAGCGGCATGGTGTCCCTTCCCCTGCCCCCAGAGATGCTCCTAATAACGGGAATGATCATGATTTGGGGCTTAAGCAGGCCACGGCCAGCCTGGGGGCGGATGGCAGGGAGGCAGTTGGGGGCCGGGTGGGATGGCAGAGGGAGGCACTGCATCGCACTGAAATACCTAACGAGCAAGTGCTGCCAGGTCTCAGCCCCTGCGCAGGATGGCATCAGTCAGGTGCTGGGATGCGGGGAAGGTGGCGATCCAGAAGACACTAGCTGGCAACATGCCCCCCGAACCGCCCCCTCCCCGGACAGCCAGCCACCTGCATCTCTGCTCTCCCTTGCCTCTCCCCTGGGAATCGCATTCTGGGAGCTCCTGCTTCACCCCCTGCCTGCCCTCCCCGCAGGCTCAATCCGATTACTGCTGATACACATCTCCTCCTGGGCTCCAAAACACGCTCTTCCCAGCTGAAGGATTCGCAGGGACACGGAAAACTTGTCCTGATTGCGGCGTTAATGGTCGTGTGGCCCATGTCATCACCAAAATGGCCTTAGGGGGAGAGTTGATGGGTCTCTGAAGTCATCAGGACTACCCCACCTCATCTTGCTCCCCTTATTAAAACCATTCATCCTGGGAGCTAAATGAATATGTTTCATCTTCAAATGCTGAGACACAACAGCAAGCAGGCAGAGATCTAATAGAACAATACCCATCTAATCATGCCGATTTTTCTCTCCCCATCCTGCCTTCATATTACATGCGCGGCCGCGAGACCAAGCCAGGGCCGCAGGCAATGGGTGAGGACGGGCCACGGCCCGCACCTGGCTCTGCTGCCACCACTGCACCTCGTGTCCCCCCTACCCACAGCAGGGTCTTCCACCCTCTGCTGTGGTGGAAAAAGCCCCAGGACTTTTAAAACTAATAAGCCTGATAGATACTGAGCCTAACAAGTCTAAGGGAGCCAGGGAAGCAGGGCAGGCCCTCCGTCATCAGCAGACCCCTGCTTCCCCTGGGAATATTGCATGCCGTACTGTCCATGAATCATTTTGGCGCTCCTTCCCGCACCCACCGCAGGTTTTCCCAGCTCCTGTTCCCTTAGATACAGGGTTGATTTTTTCCCCTTGTTTGCTAAAGCGCGATGCTAGAGGAAGCGTAACAATTTTGTGTCTCTCACATATTAAGGGTCTCCAGCAAGGTCCTCGGCTGGGGATGGGGTGGCGGAGGACACGGCAGGTGGGAGCGTCGTGAAGGGCTGGGGGTGGGAAAGGTGGTTAATCCATCGCATCTTTCAAGAGCCTGCCAGAGACGCCGCTGGTCTCCCCTTCCTAACTAGGGTTTGCACAGCAAATCCCTGCTCTATCTAATTATTAACGATAATAACGGTGGCTGGCTCGCTGGATGCCATCTGGAGCCCTGCCACGCGTGCCCGCTGGCCCCAGGAGGGCCGGGAAGGGGGTGACCCACGGGGCGAGGGCCAGGGCCAGGGGCTGGCCAGGCGGTGGGTACCAGCTCAGCATCGCCCTGAGGACCCGGTGGGCCCACCCAAGCTGCCGTGCTTGTGTTCGCTGCTGTGGCAGGCTTCATAAGGCTCCGCTCTTTGACTGGCGTTGAGTTTATGTGAAAGTAATTAACAGTAATTAATCCTTAATTACAGTAATTAGCCAAGTCGCAGTAAATTAAACCACATCTGGAGCAGATGAGGGCTTCTGAACGGAAGGCTAGTGCAGGCGACAATCGGAGAGATGCTGAATTCATCTGACAGCATCTGATTAAGGCTACCTGTTGCAAGCTGCTCATTTGCATCGTGTTTTTGTTTGTGTTTGGCAGTAACCCTTTCAGCCGGGCTCCCACCCCCAACTCCACTCCCCCTGCCTGTTTCTACCTCCCCATCTGCCCCTGCAGCGCTGTGTGGATCTGCAAGCAGAAGGGAGCAGCTCCAACCCAAGAGCCAAGGGTCTCCCTGCCACCCTCTGCAAGCAGCCCAGGGGATGAGGAGCTGCTGGGCTCCCCCGAACCCTCCAGAGAGCAGGAGCTGCTCAGGGGGTGGTATATAAACCACCCACCCCACAGGTAGGCACTGGGCAGGGGGCAACTGAGCAGGATGGAGACAAAGCAATGGAGGCAGCCAGCTTTGCTCCTCAGTTTCCCTGCGCCATAACAGCTACAATAATCATAATCATAATAATGATAATAATAATAAAAGATCTGGACTCCAAAGGGGAGCACATTACCAAAAAGGGGCAGGCTATTATTAATACCACTCAGCATTTACCCAGTGCCGTGCTACCTCAGAGACCTTTGCTGATGTTTAGCCATGCTCACAAGGAAGGGGAAATCCTTCCCTTCCCTTTCTTCCAGCAATGGGGAAAGCACAAGACGGAGAGGCAAAACAGGGTCCGAGAGGCTCAGCTACAGCTTGTCATGTCTGAACGCTAAGAGCAAGCTCAGGGAGCAAACTACACCGTCCTGATTCGGTTTCATGCCTTCGTCCCACACAGCCAGGATGCATGGTTGGCTCTGAGCTATTACAGAAAACTGGGGACAATTCAGAAAAATATCTTTCACTCTTCTGGTCCTCAAACTGCATCACTCACCAGCACCCCAAACTCTGGGACAAGGTTTGCTGTCAAGGCAGAGAGATGCCAATGGGATTTCAAGAGTAGAACTGCAACCATGGTGGTCCAAAAGCAATTGCCTGATTTCACTAGGTATTGCAAAAGCTTTGGGCCTTAATTGCACGCAGTTAATGAGCATGAAGGTCCTGCGTATCTTGCCTTTTCATCACACAGTACAGGGTGGATGGGTGGTATACCTAGGCTCCAAAGCCTAGGCAGGGAGTGTTAAAAACCCCTTTGATACTGAAATACTGCCTCGCCTCTGGAACTGAAACCATCCAGCTAAAACACCCACCAACCAGCCAATGTCTAACGCCTGTCCGACCCAGAAACAGACTTTGCTGTTGTGTCTCAGTTGGAAAAAGGGGAATTCACAGCTTTCATCCCCTCCCAAGGAGAAACGTGGTGTTCCTCAGCCCCCAGGGCCACCAGTCACCAAACGGAGCAGGAAAAATTAAGTAGACTCAAGTGGTGCTCCACCAAACCTCACCTTCCTGAACTAGGCAGGTGCCTGAACATGGATGCTACCTCAAGAGGGCTGTGCCTGGTGCAAGAACTGTGTGTGCCTACCCAGGGTGAAAGGATTTTGCAGTCAACTTAAGAGTGGGGAGGGTTCCTGATTCACACCCCTAAAACGAACTCACACTGTCCTCCCAGTGCAATTTTACTTTCAACCAATAGTTTTCTAAATAGATATTCCATCAGCTTTGTACTTGAGATCCTTCACAGCTATGGCATTTACAGCAAATCACATTATTTTGCTGCAGCCAGATTTTTGGCTAAAATATATATATATTCATATGAATAAAAGATTCCCTCGTAAATGTCTTCAAGAAATACACCCCCAAAATCCACAATGCCAACATTTTGCCTTGCACAAAAATAACATAAAATGGGAAGCTGTAACCAAATACACAAATCTGCTCCGGCCAGGCAGAAAGAGTGCAGGATGTTGCTCTGCTCCAGAAGCAGCAATGACCTCAGACGGTTTAATGGTGGAGGCAGGAAAGCCTGGCTGGGCCTGCTTCTTCTCCACAGGTATCAGCCAACAGCTATCTGTACAGACCATAGATGCTAAAGATATGGCCTTCAAAGCTGCAAAACATTCAACATCTCAGCTAGGGTGAGTAGCCAAGTCTCCAGTGCATGGGCAACTCAAGACTCTTGGGAAGATGGGCACTGCAGACCCAAATATGTGTTTTATTTTAGCTTGTGTGTGTCTTTGCGTCCAAATTTCCTCCAGTCTCACTTAGCTATGCAACTTCATCTCTACACCCATAAGGAAGCCCCGTCCCCATGCATTGAAAGGCTCAAGAGAAACGGCTCCTGTAACGGCTCCCAAGACAATTCCCAGCTGTCCCACCCTGGATCAGGACACAACAATACCTCTCTCCCCAGAAGACAGTGTAGGTGAAGTGGTGCAACCTCCCCTGCTTGCCTGCCCATTGCTCCTCTCAAAGCTGGCAAAGACTTGCAGGAATATGAGGACCAGGGTCAGTGCTTTCTCCAAGATGCATCAACAATGTTGCTGTTAGGTCCAACTAGACCCAAAGCTAAAAGCTCCCTAAACCTCCAGCGTTGCTCAGCCTAGTCATCCTACCTACTTGCAACTGGTACATCTCAAACTTTCAGGCCTGCATCCTTCATGGTGGTTCCAACCTGCGTAAGTAGCAACAAGTCCCTCTGGCTTTTACTTACGTGGTTGGGAACACAAGTCGCCAACGGAAATAGACCTTCCATGCTGGTGGGGCGATGGTTTTAATGCCACCAAGTTGACCCTCTCTACCTTTTTAAGCCCAAATAATTGGGACATTTTGCTGCAGAAGCCCAGAGCAGTCCAGTGGCTGCTCCATTCCCAGTAGTTTCACACCAGGTCCAATGAGAAATCCAATACAATCACAGAAAAATTAACGATACTGCAAAGGGGAGAGGCACATCTCGCTTCTCTCCAGGGGAAGGGAGATGTGGCCATACCCAACGACACGGCCAGGTGGACTTCCTCACCCACCAAATATCACCATTTTTGGACCCAACATGCTACTGTGGAAGTTTTAACCTGAAAATAGAATGCGTGCGTGGCAAAGTTCCCAAATAAAACCAAGTAAAACTAAGCCTCTATGCCTTACAGCCCAGGAAGGTACCATGGCCCAAGGACCTGGGGCTGGGGAGGTGAGACACGGCAGATCTGCCCAGCCCTGCCAGCGACCTGGCGCAGATGCGCCTGCCATTGCAGACGGACGCACGTACGCCTGTTTTATGGACATGTGTGCGGTCCTTTCAGGCCGAAGACTCCGGTCCCTCCTCATCTGCACAGTTCGAATTAATTATACACTTTAATTTCATGAATTATTAATTTGATTCTGACTCGGCAGCTTACGATTATCCAGCGCTACAGACTATGCAATTCCAGCTTCATTAAAACATCACCAGCTGCCTGAGAGACAGACATTAAATAGCAGAGAGTAATAATAAAATTAAGCTCCCTGCGCATAGCAACAGAGTCTTCCCCAGCCGCACACGGTGAGGGCCCAACTGGTAAATAGGTCCCTTCCAGGAGCTCCATTCCCCTCCTGAGGCTGGTCGGACCCCGCTCCTTCACTGGGAGGATGCTGCTTCCGAGGCACGTGGCAGTGGAGGACCTGGGGGTGTGCAAGAGCACCCCTGGGACGGGTGGCACGACCGGGCGATGAGGGCGAGCGGCATCCCCCTCCCAACGCCCTCCTCAGCGCCCGCAGCAAGGACGGGGAAGGCTCCAGGGCTAACATCGCCTCCAAATAAATAAAGCCGGAGCGCTGCCTCCCAGCGTCTCCCTGGCAAAACAATTTATAGAGGGAAAATGTCGGAATTTAGACATTCCATTTAGCTGCTTCAGAAATCTAAGGACCCCAAACCTTGTGGGATTTGAGAAATCGATGGAATTAATTAAGGGAGATGTCCAGCAGTCTCTGCTAAGTAATCAGCAGGTACAGTAGACCTGAAATTCTATAAAGAAAAATGGGAAGGGATGACATTGAAGGAGGCAGTGGGGATTAAAAAATGAGCATCCGAGTGGTAAAGGCGCACACCCATTGATCGCTGCATTACGGATTAAGGCTTCAACGAGCAGCCAGAAGATTCTGTAGCAGAAAATGGTTACAGAGGATGAGCATGAGCAGAGCGGATATATATAACCTCTGACAGCCGGGAACAACTGAGAGACAGAGGACAGCTCTGCGGCGAACCCCGGAGCAAGAAAGTTTTGGGGAAGGGAGGAAGGGGAAGCTGGGGGGTGGGGGGGGGGCTCGGGGGGAGCCATTTTGTGCGAGGGAGACCTGCCTGGGAGGAGGCAGCAGGTCCCCTACCCACCCCGGGGAGGAAGGTGGAGGGGGGCACCCAGAGCCAGTGCCAGATGGGGAGCCATGGGGGTGGGCAGCGATGTGGGGAGGGGGCACTGGTGTGCTGGCCTGGGAGGCCACTCCATCAGCAAGGAGTTAACGCCTGGGAAGGAGGCGCAGAACAAGCGAACACAAACGCACAGACCAGACTCGCCTGCCTGGCTGCCAGGCCTGTCACAGGGCTCCCCAGCCCAGCTTCACCTCTCCGCCGTGGGCTCTCGAAGAGACCACTGCCTTTAATCCTACGCCCCTTAGCACTCCTGTGCTTTGGTTGCCCAACCATCCCGCCACAGATGACCGCATCCGAGCCTGGGAAGGCACCGTCCCCACTTAGACCATGTCCACGCGGCAGCAGCTTCCCGAGGTCGCTCTACCCACAGCACAGCCACAGGATGCACAGCTGCCTGCCCCCAAAAGCCAGGCTGGACCCTCCTCGCCAGGGCAGCTGCGGGCAGCAGCAGGCAATGCCGTGTTCAGGGGCAGGTCGCCGGTGAGCCCCATCCACCCCCAGGAAGGAAACAAGTAGGGCATGATCATGTTTTCAGACACTCCGGGTATGTATGGGAGGGGGATAAAGCAAGATCACCCAAGAGGTGCCACCCTGAAACCCCCAGCCCACAGCCACCCCACTGCACAGCACTGGCACCACATCTATGCCATCATTTGGGACCAACCACAGACCAGATGTGCTTCTCCAGAGGTCCCAACCATCGCCCAAACCACCGTACCCAACGACGCTGTACAGCAGCTGGCTCAGACAAGGCTTCAGCAAGGTGGTGAACTTGATTTTCCATGCTTAAAACGGATCCTCACTGAGAACATTACAGCCGCATCCGATGCCTTGTGCAAACAGAGCTGCTGCCTGGAGGAAACCCTTGGGAAGCAGCAGTATCCCACCCAGCCATCCTGCCTTCCTGGTCAAAACTGAATTGGGATTGTTGGAACATTTCAAAGGAAAATTTCAAAAATAAAATCACCCCCCCCTAGCCGCAGGGCCAGCCCCGCATCACCCTCCAGCCTGCTCCTTATACATACGCATTGTTGTAAGCCAACACGAGCTAAAAGTCAGGGGTGCCAGCACACGCGCACAGCTGGAGGGGACCCTCACTTCGCTGGGAGGCACAGACTGGCCAGGTGCAGCAGGGAGAAGGGCTCACCTCACACATGGATGCAGCCATGGGGAGCCAGCTGCTTTGGGAGGTGTCTGCAAGCTAGCGAGGCTGGTGAGGCCGAAGCCCGCTTCCAGCGATGGGCTGTCTGCAGCTCTGTGGGTGCCTGGACAGGTCCGGCAGCCCTTGTGCTTCCATCCCAGCACTGCTGCTCCCACCACCACTCCGTCCCCCACAGAAGTATTTCCATCCTTCAGCCCTTAAATATCTTTCAAAAATCTGTTGGGGAGCAAAAAAGCGCGCCTGAAGGTCACGGGCATTTTGAGCCAAACTCAGTGAGGGTGTCCTGGCTGGGGCAGGGTCTGCAAAAACATCTTCCCTCTGCAGATGGGCCACCTCCCCAGTCCTGCAGGAATCACACAGCTGTGCTTGCATGGGCAAACTGCACGGAGCATCTGGGTTACCCCTCTTGCGTGGCTCTGGGAGACAGAGCAGGACACCAAGTGGACCTTGTCCCCTTCATCATCAACAAAGACAGCGTCATCTTCTCCACTGCTAGTTGAGGGACATGGAAACCCCAGTCTCTGTGCCAGGCAAACCACAGGGACCAGAGGGCGCAGCATGGGCAGCTCCTGTTCCAAGCTGAAGCGAGATGCTCCTGCGTGCAGGAAGGAGGAGCCCCAGACCCAGCATGACAAGACGCCAGCATAAAGAGGCCATGACCTCAGGAGAAAGATGGGTCTAGCAGATGCAGCAGCATAAAAGCTGCTCATCCCTTCTCCCCAGAAAGGCTTCCTCTGTGCCCAGGCCAGACTCTGATGGCTCTCTCTGCCCCCACGACTCCTCACATCCTTGGATCAAGCCCCTCCGGCTCCAGCTCTAGGTTCCCTCAAGCCAACTCCAACCTGCCTGCAGGCAGGAGCTGCCAAACCCACAGCCCGAGCCAACAGCAACGCCTCGAAATCACACTTGGGAGGCCTTACGGGTGCCCAGCGACACGTCAGGCGGTGTGAGGCGGTGTGTGTTTTACAATCCATGTGTCGAAGAGCCCTGAGCAAAGGCTGTAGCAGATGCAGAGCATTCAGCGCATTCCTTCCCCTGGCTGCATTACAGCAGGAGGCAGGGAGCAGCCCCGGCCTCTGCCCCCCGCCTCCCCAGCCCCCAGCAGGCATTTGGCATCCAGCACCACAAGCTCCCGGGGCAGGCATGCTCGTCGCCACAAACATCCTCCCTCAAAGCAGGACGCCTTCTCCCATGGGGCAAACATTAGTGGGACAACTGGAAACGTTCAACTTGATTATAATGCTTTAAGAAAAGGTCACGGTGAAATTTCAGCGCTTTACCTTGAGCTCTGTTTGTTCTCTGCAGGATGAGATGGGAAGAGTCAGCTTGCCCTGGCTCGTGGCATCCGTGTAGCTCTGATTGCATTTCACGGGCCGGCAGCAGGCTGTTGAACCACAGCAAACCCCCCAGCTCTGGGGACCAAGATAAGTCACTGCGGACATGCTTGTAGGGGCACGTGCTGGACCACCACACACTGTAGCTGGACCACCACACCATAGCCAGACCACGTTTTCACTCCGAAAGTTGTCCAACCCTTCGCTCATTTTGCCCCGTGCTTGCACTTTTGCTGTCAAAACAGGCCAAATACACCCAAAACGCACGGAAAAGCAGCCAGCAATTCCTAGACAGCATGTCCCTCGGAGTCAGGAAGGTTTTCCAGCATACCATTTGGCTTCGTCTTTTCAGGCCTCAAAAGGGAGCTGTGGCCAGAACTGCAATGAGGCAGCAGCACTGCGGGACTCCAGCATCACTCAAGCGTCGCCCAGACCACAGATGACCCTCAGCCAGTACACCAGCCCCACCAGCAGCTTCCCCTGCTCCTAGAGAGGGAGGACAAGCAATGGCAGCCAGTACTGAAGGACTGACATGGCTTCTGCCAGCACTATGAGCAGGACCAGGTCTCAGACCTCACTGAGCAGCATGCAGCTCAGGAGCATCCCAGCTTCCCCAGCACCTATCCTTGCACAATTGCTTTGGGACTCATTAACAAGCCACTTTGCTCTCCAAGCTGAGGTGCGCAAGGACAACCCACCAAAAGGCCCACAGCTGGTGCAGAAGGTGACCAGCACTCCCCAAAACGCATGGGCACAGGACGAGGAGCAGCCTAGCATCCCTCCTCTGCGCATCGGAGTGGGAGCAGCTCTGACCTGCAGCAAAGGGTTTGCTATCAGTTGGGCGAGAGAAAAACCAAGGTCAGTTTGTGGCCAACTGCCCCCAGCAACGTTCCTGCTGCAATAATTAAATCTGTCGTCCAACTATTTGCTGCTGGGGGAGGTCTCAAAGGGTCTCCAAGCAGAGCGAGGAGATAAGCACTAGTGGACATGGAGCCCTCTGCAGCCACTGGGGTTGGGGCTGCCAGGTCTGGGTCCAGGCAGGTGGAATGGGAGGGAAAGCCTCTGGGAGCTACCTTCAGCTAGGATGACTCCCCTGGAAAAGGCAGTCAGCAGAGGGTTTTGGGGGCAGAGTTTAAAACAGCCGCTTCCAGCAAACTGGACCAAAAGCTCGAGGCGCCAAGTGCTCTCACAGCACCTGGAGGTGGCTGGGAAGGGCACAGCATCCTTCCCCGGAGGTGGTGGTACAATCCAGCTTGCAAAGTGCTCCCCCCAAAAGGGGAAACGGTCTGAGACACCACCACAGTGCAAATGATTCTTTCCTGATGCCTGCTGATGCAGTCAGAGCGCAGGGCTGGCATGACATTCCTCCGTGAGTTAGGACACAGCTGGTGGGTCCCCTCGGCAGCATCCTTCCACTGAAAGCCAGCCTCAGCAAAGGCAACGCCTGCTTCAAAGCCGGGGAGGGCAGAATCAACTCTTCAGCTTGTCGGTGGGGCCGTGGCAGACCCAGGAGGCAGGCAGGCCCTTGTCCCCGCAGCGCCTGCTCTTGCTTTTCCGGAGCACACAGACGCACCTGCCCGCGGAGCCGGGATGCTGTATTCCCACCACTCCGGCAGTGCCACTCGCAACAACTCCCAGCTGCTGCCAAAAGGTATTTTTAGCTGCATTATTTATTTGAACACCTGCCTGAGACTTCAAGGCAGAGTACAGAGCCTGAGCAGCGGAGGGAGGGAGGGAGGAACAGCGCAGGGAGATCTGGACCACTTCCACTGGAAGATTCGAGAGCGGAGACACGGTGCAATGGAGCAAGACTCGGGCCATGCCGAGGAAGAAGACGGTTTGGCCGAGATCACACACCTACACCACAAACAGCACCGGGTTAACCCAGCTGCTGGGAACAGTCGAGTACCAGTGCAGACTGGGAAGATGCTCTAGCCACCTTCCTTGAGAGACTGCCTTCAGGGAAATTGGGCTCGTTAGGTATCCAACCACACGTGATTTCAAGATGCTCTGGCCCAATGTGGTGTCTGCAGCCGAAACACCCAGGTCTCGCCGCTGTGCATCGTTCTTCCGCATAATCCCATTTTGGGGAGAAAACTCAGCAGAACTGCCCTCTTTCAAAATGCCTTTTCTCTGCACAAAACTGATTCCACCCCAAAACCAGCCTGCTGCCCTGTTTTGGAGAGCCACCCCCAGAGAAAAGAGGACAAAGCAAGCAGAAGGCGAGGGAAGGAGGGATGCTGCAAGGGAGGACAGACGTACTTCACTCTTCTTCCCGAAGACGGAGATGCCCTCAGGGGTTGGGGAGGGGGGGGTGCATGGGGTAACTGAGGGGTACACGGAAACGATACAACACCCCTGCGTTATTTTTGCACATGCCTTTCTTGCCACCCCATTTACTGATGTGAACAAAACCTGCTGCCTCCCTGCCCTTCTGCTCAAATAATCCCCCTTTTTCACTGAAATCAGCCAGGAAAAGGAGGGGGGGGGGGTGGGCGGGAAAGAGAAAAAGGAAAAAAAGAAAAGATCATCTAAAAATAAAGGCCAGGCCAGAGTATGTGCCTCTTGGTTGGGCTCCTGTGCTTACAGATCTGCTTATTTTGGCCTATCTCTCCCCAGCGATAAGGCAGCTAACAGCCCGTTATCAGCCAGTCGGTGAAAATGTGCTCCAGCCTGATTAGGGCTCAGTCTTTGCCAAGGTTATAAACAGCCGTTATCGTTCTCCCAAACAGAATAATCCGGACAGTATCAGCTCAGAAACATATGGGCCACACAGCGAAGATAGCCGCTGACGGACACTTCATTTTAATTGTAACGAGTGGTTAGCAGCAGCCTCCAGACAACAGACACAACTGCCCAATTGGCAGCGGGTTTGCATCTCCTCCTGCATCCCTCCTCCCTCCTGCTCGCTGCTGGTTTTTTTCTCCTCTCCCCTCTGCCCTCCTCCTCTCGACTTCGCAGACCCCTGGGTGAGCAACCTGTAATGCTGGGAGAGCCCTGCCCCGTTCCCGTGGGGCTGGGGGCAATTGGGCAGGCAGCACCCTCCTTATCTCCGCAGGTGGAAAACCAGCCCGGGCCAGTGTGGCCATGTCACACCTGATGTGCTTGCGGCCCCGCTGCCGTGAGCAGGGAGCGAGGCGGTGCACGAGGCCGCTGCGACGGTGGGGAGGCACCTGCGCCCACCTCTCCGCAGGGGACAGAGGCAGGGTGACGGGTCCCCACCGGAGAGCGCAGGGTCCCCGCGCCTGGGTCCCCCCTCCGTGCAGCACATCCCAGCGTTTCCTCGCTCCCTGCCCGCGTGCCAGCTCGGCAGCAGGCAGGGTGCGGGAGGAGGGGCAGCAAACCCTCATTTCACATTCTCCCGGTGTCCCTTCTGTGTCATACTTCTTTTTTTTTCCCCCTTTCCCCCCCTCCCTCTTCCCAAAAGGGGTGGTTTAGCTCAGAGAGTCTTAAACACATTTGCATTCCCAAGACAAGCTTAGGCATAAATTCATCTCAGTGCACGGGTCTTTTTTTCTTTTTTCCTCCCCATCCTCCTTCTTTTCCTCCCCTCTCTTTTTCTCTCCAAACCCAAAATGAATTCAGAAAGAACCCTTGCAATTCCAGCACCGTTGCACTGCGCAATGCAGGATTACAAGGGATCTGAGGGCTTTCCTTTTCTTCCGACTCACGGCGTGCGGTGTTGCCGCTTGGTTTTGTTATTAACAATATGCAGGAATAAGGCTCTTAGCCCCATTAGCTGCACTAACCTTCTTTCCACCTTCTTCTCCAGCCAGCCCTGGCTCTCAGAAATCACACGTGAGCTCCAAACCCCCTGCAGTCCAAAAGCAGAGGGAAAAGGGGAAACCCCCCGAAAAACCCCACAGCAAAAATGTTAACGTGGGGGAGGCAAGCTGAAAACCTTAGGGGGACCCAGGACTGAGCTTCGAGCCACAGACGCTTTCTCAGATAATCTGTATTCCTATCTCGGTGCCAGCGGAGCTGTGATCAGAATATCCAAGGTCTCATAAAAGATTCAGGGCTTATTGACTTCCCTGCCTTCCCTGCCAGTTCGTGGTGCTCCTGCCTGCTCCCGCTCAGCCTCCAAAGCACTTGCTGCCCCCTGCAAGCTGCCACTGCACATGCCAAAGTCGAAGACACCTAACTCCTGCGGCTGTGCTGGCCCAGGTGGATGTCCAGACTAAGCTGGGGAATGTATTCCTGGCCCCCAACTCCAGCACGAGGCATTTCAGGAGAGCCTTTGCGCCAACGGACATCCCCACCCCAGAGCAAACCCCTCTTAGATGTCCCCATGGCCATTCCAGCAGCACCAGCCACTGCGGCGGGCAGGCGATGCTCCACACGCAGCAGGCAGAAAAGCCAATTTCTGAGTTATTTTAATTCAAGTCACACGTTTAGGTGAAATCAACTCCAAGCTGGAAAAGAAGACTTACAGCAGGGACCCCTCAGGAGCAGGTTTCCCCCCAGATCATACGTGGGACGAGCTCTCCAAGGGCTGCCTTCGGCTGCACTGCAGCCTAGTTTTGCTGCATAAGCAGCCCCCAGAAAATGTGCCGACCAGAGAATCCAGTCCCTGCAAATTTACGACCAGTATTACTTGGCCGCTGCCTTAAGGAGAAGGCAGAGGATGGGGGCAGGCACCCAGCCCTTTGGAACATGCCATCCCACCATCACTCACATAGTTACTGGTTTTAGGCACAAAATATCAGGTGAATGGTGAACACGGAATGAATTGTGTAGTTTACATACTGGAGGTCTTCATACATGAATTACACAGAGATGCCCATGAACACCACATACAACCAAGCACAATATAACCATCAAATCCACCCAGGCGCCCTATTAATTATATTTCCGCATCACCTAAAAGCCTTACAGGTGCATCAAGACTCCATACTAGAAGGCACTGCACAATATAGAAAATAAGTCCATATAAAAATAAAATACTGCATAGGAACATATGGATTTATATATACATATATGCTCAAACACACACGCACACGTTTGTTTACATACTGTATGTGCATACACCCTCATACAGCACGTGCATATACACCCCCACAAGGCATACCCAGACATGTACATATATACGTACCTGCACACAGATATAGACTGTTTATACATACACAAACTATACAAACGCTCTACGCACCCCGCTTGGTGACAGCTCAGATTTTCAGTAATATCATAATATTATTTTTTAGATCAGTTAAGGTATAAAATGTGCGCTCTCTCAGTCTTTAATATTAATAAGTCTTGTAACTAGCAGTTTCTCGTAGCTCCGAATTCTTGAGCACAACTAGAAAGGGCACTTATCCTGAAAAATCTAATAAATTTACAGTTTTATATACTTCCTTCAATTGTAAAAGTCTTGTTCAATAAACTTTAAAATGCCACTATAGAGCAATAACACAGACAGTATAAACCCAGCCCTGGGAAAGCTGTGCAACCAGAAATTGTTCCCCTTTCTGCTACAGCAATAAAGTTTTATATGTTTGAACTGACTGTAAAAAGGTTTGAATGTTGGCAACTGGGGAATAATCTGTCTTCTTTATAGTTATTATCATATTTCCCACAAGACCCTTTGGTCTGTGTCAATCCTTCTCGTATATGACACCTTTGTACTGTCAGCGAAAGCAAGAATACTTAACTTTTTGCGTGTGCGCGCGGCTGTGACTGGAGGTCCTTTGCTCTGCTTTTCTTCAGATTACAGCACCCGGGAATAAATTACCTGTGACGTGCTGCAGTGGAAGCCTTTTACCAAATCAAGCTGATTTGGAGTGCAAAGCTCAGGAAAAAAAAAAAAAAAAAAAAAAAGAAAAGAAAAAGGGATTTGTGGACCAGTTCTCAAGGTGCCAGGGTTAGGAGTGGCTGCCACTGAATGGGGATGCTGCTGTCCCCGTGGCCCCCCAGGACACTGCGGTTGCACCCCTGGGACAGGCAGAATCCCCCATCGGTGGCATCTCCCTGTTGCTCTTTCATAACAGGATTTGGTTTGAGACTGGCTCCTCCTGTCTCTCCACCACCATCTTAAGGCGAGGGCAGGTCCAGCACCAGGTTCAGCAGTTGGAGCCAGAGCACTCAGATCCCTCCTGGACAAAACGTTTTGGGGATTCTTGCTGAACCCCAAAGAAATCTGATCCAGACCCCAAAGAAGCAGTAGGCAAATGCAAGGAAATTCCTCAAACTCATCCATTTTACAAACAGATGATGTTTTAATCGGTTGCAATATTTAACTAGGAGTTCAGAAACCAAGATGAAGACAAATGTCACGAGACCTACAGCAAGCCTGGACCTTGGTACCATCCATGCAGGGATGATGTCTGCATGAGCCACTGCGGTGGCAGCTGTGGGGTGCAAGGATGCAGGGGAACCCAGTCCTTCAGCCTTCAGCTGCCCCATGCCACACGATCCCCAACCGCGGGCCATCTTTCAGGTGACAAAGATGAGGCTCAATCAGAGATTGAGATGTCAGAAGAAGTGATGTTAAAGCACGTTTGGAAAATGAAAAATGAGGAGTCACCAGGACCAGATAATACCTGCCTAAGAGTTCTGCAGGGACTCAGAAATAAAATGATTGCATATTTTCATTAGCAGCTCAATCTCTCATTACACTAGAGGACACAAAGTGTCATACCCTATTTTTAAAAAATGGAGTGAGATGAGCCACAGATTCACCGACTTGTGAGTCTCACTTCAGTACTGGCTAAGATGATAAATAGATCGGATAAAGCCTCAAGATGGACACGATACCACCGAGATTAACTAGCAGTGCCTGTAAGGAAGAAGAAAACATACTTCGCTCATCTATTACAACTGCTGCACACCCAGCAACAGAAGGCATGAAGCACAGTTGGTGTTGTCTGCAGTCCCCCAAAGTTTCATCAGTCAACAGATTTAACTCTTCTCCCAGCAAAAGCAAGGACTAAAGTTTGGTTAAAAGGTGGAAGAGAGTAGAAATAAATGGCTTTTTCAACGAGACCACGGGTGTAGAAGGTTTGCCCGCTGCTGCTTAGTAAGTATTGCCAGGAGAAGAGCATGAGCAGCAGCAGGTTTGAGGAGAACATGAGCAACAGGGGTTTGCCAGGACTCACGAAGGCTGAGCTGCTCCTGCAAGGATGTGTGAACGAAGCTCCATGAGCTGGAGATAAGATGGTGGGTAAAAGTCAGCGAGGGTAAAATGCGCAAGGAAGTAATTTAATTACTCACACACACTGACTACGACAAACTTTGCACAGTCAGGCTGGACGCCTAGCGAAGCGTGAAGGGAAGGGGCGGTGAAGGCTGCCAGGGCTGCCCCCTGCCCGCAGGCTCCTCACCCCCTGCAAGCCCATCATCCTTGCGAGAAAGATGGAGACGTTCTTCACCAGAGCCTGTAGTGCTAGAACAAGGGGTAACGGTTCTAAATTTAAAGGGGTCAATTTAAATTTGATACAAGGAAGAAATGTTTTATGATGAGGGTGGTGAGGCACTGGAAGAGGTTGCCCAGAGTTGTGGATGCCCCGTTATTGGAAGCGCTCAAGGTCAGGTTCGATGGGGCTCTGAGCAGCCTGATCTCGTGAAAGGTGTCCCTGCCCCTGGCAGGGGGGTGGACTAGATGAGTTTTGAAGGTCCCTGCTCCAACCCAAACCACTCTGTGATTCTGTGGTCCTGCAGACAGGAGATAACGCCACCCACGAGGTCTCCCCATGGGGGAGCTATGGAGAGACTGGATAAGGAGAAGGGATGCAAGTGAGCACTGAACACTCATCAGCCTTCACAACACAATTTGACAGTTAAGTGGGTGACTGGAAAACCCATCAATGCAAACAAGAAGAAGAGGTCAGAGACACACTCAGCCTGCTCTCCCCAGGTGTAACCACAGAGCTGGAAGGGCACCAACCACCACAGCTTCTCCCCACCCAACCTATGCCTCCAGACATGAGAAATCGTCTCTGAAATGCAAACCGAGCACCACAACCACAGGGTTCCAGTTCTGGACCCTAGCTTAGCACTTCGTGCAACCAGCCACGAATGAAGGCCAAGCCCCTTGGCTTCCCAGAACAGCTAACACTGACAAAGAGAAAGGCCAGGCTGAGGGCCACCGCTTCTCCTGCCCAGCGCTCCTCACCTCACCGGCTGAGCCCGCAGCACCTCTGCACCCACCCTCAGCAGGACCCCAAACCCCAAGGTACCCCACGCGAGCCATCGGGCTGCTGCTTGCTGACAGCTGCATCCCTTTGCACCTCCCAAGCAGCACAAGTCTCTTTGCTAAACGAGCGATGAAAAAATCTCTTGGTGCTCACCATGAAGATGCTCCATCCTGGGCTTGCAGCAAGCCCAGCAAGTGCTGCTGTGCAGGAAGGGGGGTCTGCAGGCACCTGGGCAGCGCTCCCCTCACTCCACTGGGATAATCCAGCTCTTCCCACCGCACCTCAGCATCCCAGCCCTGAACCTGCTGGATCTCAGGGCCACAGGAAAGCGGAGCATGCGTCCCCCCATCCCACCCTATCCTGCCAGTGGAATGGCGAGGGTTAAGTCCAGCCGGCAAGGCGCATCTCTGTTGCAAGAGTCCATTACCTCCCGCCACATTACCTCATTCATTTCTTATATGCGGATGGTTTATTCTCCCATGAGCACCCTCGCTGGCAGACATGGCTAGTGTAAAGTCCCCTCCCTCCCCTGTATTTCTCTATCCATCACATTTAACACTCTGACAGTAACAGTCTATAATGTTTCTATTCTACAAAACCGCTCTGTCAACTCCGGGCTTCCAGAGCAGCAACTGAGGAAAATAAATAACATCAACGCCAGGCCCGACAGTATCACAGCTTGCTTTCTGCTGGGTGTTTTTTAGTTGGGTTTTTTTTTGTTTTTTTGTTTGGTTTGTTGGTCTTTTTAGGAAGGGAAAGGAAGAGAAAAAAATGAGAGCGAGAGGGAAAGGGTAAAAAAAGTGCAGCGGTATAGCATACAGGGAGAGATGGGTGGGAGTTTCCTTCCCACCCAAACTAAGGGCTGGGAGACACCCGGGGGTGAGCACGGCGCTTCTGATGCAGAGGAAGGGTGAGCCTGGCACCCCCCTCACCCTGCACCCCGGGGACACAGCGGCTTAGAGGAGGGGGAGGCCGGGGACAGTACCAGCTCCCCTTCAAGGCCAGCCTGCCTCTGCCATCCAGGGTAAGCGCAGGCAGACAGCAGCTGCCCACACCAAAGGGCTGGAATGGGCTGGGCAGCGCTTGCAGAGGCTGTTTGGGGGAGCTGAGGCTGGGCAGCGATGGGGAGAGGGGCCGCAGCTCTAGGACATCTTGGAGATGAAGGATTCAACCTGCCGCCGCCCACTGTAACTCCCACAGACCCCGCAGCAGCAGCAGGCAAACCCCCATCTGCTCCACACCAGCCCCAGGTCAGAAATCACTAATCCACTTAAATGATCCACTCCGGCTCCTGGCTTAGTGGCCTCACGGTGCTTTCCATCTCCTTTCACTCCTGTGAAATTCCCTGGAGTCAAAGTCAAGCACACGGCCGGAGCTCCGGGGTTTGCCAGCTCCTTTCTGCAGCTGCACCAGTAACCCCAGCACCCAGCCACAGGGGAACCACACCCCTGCAAGTATTACCAGCAAATACACGCATGCATGCATAAATAAATAAATAATAACAATAATACCGATAAACACCCTAAGAAACTGCCTGGCATTTTAGAAAGTGAAAATGAAGCAGAAAAACTCTGCTTTTTTTTTTTTTCAATATTTTTGCTTTTCCTTCATAGGATTATGTTAGTGTTTATTTCAAGTCACTGTCTGCAAGCTCGCCTGCCTTCTGCATAAGCTGTGCAGGCTTGACAAACAGAGACCTGCTCAGGTGGTGTTTTTCATTGGGAAAAAAAAAAAGAAAATAACATGCACAAGAACTTTTCCAATCAGTCAGAGAGAGACAGAGCCCTTGACAGCCCTGCAGACTCGGAGGCTGTGCTCACCAGACAGCTTACGGAAACCGGCAGGGATGCACCTGCCCGCGGCCAAAAAGATGAGGAGGAAATGCAAGTGAGGGCCCGAAGGGATGCTCAGAGGAGAGAAAGAGGTTCGGAGGACTCAGAAAACACAGGGAGCAGGTAACCACCCTCACAGCCCCCTGGTTATTCGCTTCCCCAGTCCCTTTGTATCAAGCAGCTGACATCCTCCAGCTTGACACCAGACAGGGCCACCACCAGCCCTGGATGAGGATGTACATGGGGCTACACCACCCTACATCTTGATGACTCCTTCAAGTAAAAAAAAAACAACAACAAAAAAAAAGAAGGGAAAAAAAAAAGAAATAAAAGTTAAAAAAAAAAAGAGCAAGCAGAAAACTGTTCCCTCTTTTGTTTACATACCTGCCAAGGGCTGACGCTGGCTGCTGTCACTCATTTGTATGAGCTGACTGTTTTCTAGCCGAAAGCAACACAAGCAACAGCAAGGCAAGAAATAAAGGGATGGATCCTGCTCTGAGAGCCCCATGCCACCCCCCTCAGCTCACCCTGCGAACTCTGCTCTGGGAGGAAAACACACCGAGCAACCAGAAAGACTTCAGGTTTGGAAATGAACTGTCTTCTCAGACTCCTTGCAAGAGAGAGCATCACCTCTACAGGAGGGACCCCTGAACAACGCCAGCCCCGAGCTCTGCTGAGCATCCAAAATTCGGAGAACTTGGCCAGAGATGGACAACTGCACCTGAGCATCCTCTCTGGGATTCCCCTGGAGGGGGGCGGCTCATGTGGCACCCACGGCAGCTCAGGCTCGCTGGCCAGACCCTGCCTGCCCTCCGCACCACAAGCTGGGCTCTGCTGCAAAGCCCCTGGAGCCGCTCACATAACCCTCTGAGCCAGAAAGGATGTTACCGGAATTCGGGCTACCGTCTGGAACGGGCTAAAGGATTAGGACTCCAGAGGCAACTATCTTTGCCACAGACTCCCAGTCCTCTGCCAGGAAGGGACTTTATTCTGCTACAAAAAGAAACTTCCCACTTGCAAAAGCAAGAATAAAGCTTCCCACAGAGGTCTGACAGCATAATGTGCATGCAGGCCCTAGTGTACACACACACCTCCCGCATGCAGGCACGCTCGCAACAGGAATGTGCAAGAGAAATACAAAGAATTAAGTAGCAATGAAAGGTACAAACCAAACTCCGAGCTTTGATGTGAAAAAATGCACAAATGCATTTTTTTGTCAAGGTGTATTATTTTCCATTCATAAATATTCACCTTAATAGCTATATATGTAGCGAGATAAAATTTGTATTTAGCTAAGCCCTGTCACTGGGAAGTGTGTTATTTGCTCTTTGATCGCTGTCGTTACTCAATTTATTAAAAAAACACCTCCTTTTGCCCAACACAAGAGGAGAAGCTGGGCACCGGGACCGATCACAGCGTGACTAGTGAGCAGCCCTTGGAGAGAAACATTTACAAACAGTTCACAGGCTGAGATTTGTTTCTGGAACCCAGAAACAAATGTTTCTGCGTAATTAATCCATTTCATATTTACTTTTGAATCAGGATTTGCTGACAAACAGTTCATGAAGCTATGAAGTAAATGGGAGCAGTAGGTTTGGGAGCAGCAGGGAGAGCTCACAACTTTTTTTATTTACTCCCCAAGCCCTGGGGAGATGCATGCCCTGTGGATCGACACGGCAAGTTTAGCTGTTGTATGAATAGCCCAGCCTTCCAGGTTTGCTGTCAAATTTCAAGGCTGGAGGCTTGCCCGCAAGACCAGCCACATCTCCCACTCCTGCCCACAGCAGAGTCCTCCAACGGCCAGAAATGACGGAAGCAGCAGTGCACGGGGGCAG
Organism: Falco rusticolus; assembly: GCF_015220075.1. Taxonomy (NCBI): domain Eukaryota; kingdom Metazoa; phylum Chordata; class Aves; order Falconiformes; family Falconidae; genus Falco; species Falco rusticolus. The sequence continues at coordinate 27,653,212 of NC_051197.1, forward strand.
GGAAATCCATCCATTCTAGTGTCAAGAAACGCAAGATCTGGCCTGGTTTTTTGCAGCATGGAAGGGAAGCGAGGGTGCAAAAAATCCTGCAGTCAGAGCCAACGCAGCCCTGCGGTAGCACCCCAGGCTCAGCACCCCAGGGAGCAGGCAGCATGTGCACCAGAGGGCAGCAGTGCCAAAGGCACCCGCCGCTGCCCTGCAGCCGGCAGCCCCCACCATGCCAACAGGTCCACAGCCCACCGCTTCTCACCACGCACCTAACACGAAGAAAGAAAGCCGAAGCATGAAAAAAAAAAAAAAAGGCACCAGCCGTTTGATCCCTTTCCTTTCCAGAAAGCTTTGTGCCGCTTACCAGAGTCAGGAGCAGCGGTGAATGAAACCAAACTTAAGCCCTTTTTGCTGCTCCCCAAATGCTGCAAGCTTCACCCAGGCACGGGTGGCTGCTTGCAAGGGCTGCATCACCACAGCGCTGCCCGTCAAACCGTCAAAGCACGCCGGGCTGGGGCTCGGCCGATGAGCCCCGTGCTTGGGCAGTTCTGGGCTCCGAAAAACCCAGGAGCTACTGCTGAGGAAAGGTAAAGAGTGTTGTGATGAAAGCCATGGGGGAGGCCTGGCATGCAAGCAATGCATCGCTGTGAGCATCACTGTGTTGCTGTGCGCATCCTTGCGAGCATCACTGCATTACTACAAGCACCGCCACCCCCCCGCAGCCCGCCTGCACGAGGCCATGGGGCCAGCCCAGCTGCGAGCAGCGCTGTGGCCCCCCTCGGCCCCATTCTGCACACCCTCCTCTTGCCACGCTCCTGCCTAAAGCCCACCTCTGGAGACGATAACAGCTAATGAAACCCACGGCCTGCGGGTAACGGGAGATCAGGCAAAGCAGCAGCAGTGGTGGCAGCAGCCAGGCTGCCGAGCGGGCTGGGATGCATGTAATCAGAAGGGTTATCTAATGCTAGTTTCATTCTAATTGAGTCACTACCATATGTCACCCTGCAATAACAACGCAAGCAGCATGCAACTGAATACATATTTAATTCACATAATGGGTACAACAGTAGAAGTAATCAAGGCAGTTTGCCATAAGCCATAAAGAAATGTAGCGTGTTCCTATCCAGGAGCAGCCTGCGCTCGGGGAGAAGGGGATGGCAGGGGCATCGCGCCGCTGAGAAAGCTGCAAAGGAGGGGGGGAACCCCCCAAAACACGCCCTGGCATGGATTGAAGGTGAGGCGACCATTCGACACAAATGGAAATCAATAGCAGAATATTGTCGACGGATCGTTAGCCCCTTCAATATAATTAACAGTAATGGATTTATTGGCGGAAATTTAATGATTTGAATGTTAAATACCAGCCTGGAATTGTGGTGCACAGTCCAGATGAGGGGCGGTTGCTCTGCTCCCAGTTTCAAAAAAGACAAAAAAACGAAAAAATCAACCCAAGCCAGAAGAAGGTACAACCCTGGAGGCAGGGCCAGGCAGCAGTGGCCGTCCCTGCTCCCAGATCACCCTCCTCTTCCAGTGGCACCCGACGGCCCCGCTCGCTGCCTTCATTTCCTCCCGCAATGAGAAGATTAATACGATTGAGGACCACTCATCAATATCTTTGGACAGATCAACCGGAGTTTTCATTAAAGCCATATTAATGCTTTTGGATACACAGCTGTGAACGGGTTAGGCTTCAAATCTAAGGCCCAGAGAAGAAAGAGAAGAGGTGAGGAGCAGTGTCCGCTCCCAGCTGGGAATTAACAGAAAGCCGGATGGTTCCCTCGTTAGCGGCCTCTCCCACCAACATGTTTTGATGTATATTTCATGAGCATAAACGAACATTCATTTCACTTTGGGAAGGTGCTTGCTGTAATGTATTGGCAGCCTCACCAGCAATGAGGGGACATTAATTTCAATTCTGGTGTTTAAACACCTTGTTGAGTCCCAATCATTCATCCCTGCCTCAGCACAGCCCTGGCATGGGGAAACAACGGACAAGCAGAGCGCCAGCCTCACCCTTCTGCAGAGCCCGCTGGAGTTTATTTGCTATTTAAATGACTTAAGAAAGACCAGACATTAGGAGAGGCAGCTCTACCTGGCTGCTGGCCTCGGGGTGCCACCTGCAGCCGTCCCACGTATCATCATCATCGGAGAAAGGCTCCCTGCCTATGCTGGGAAATACCAACCCTGGAGAGAACAGGCTCCAATGAGCATTTGCAGCTACGATGGACCACAGGACGTGCCAGAGATGGAAGGGGACATCTGTGCTGGAAGACTCCTGGGTCTTTGAGGATTCCTCAAGCCCTCCACCTCTGCATCCCCATTACATTCCCCAGGGAAATACAGGTACGGATGCAGGCAGCTGCATCTTCTCTCTATCCCTGGCCCTTGGCTCCTTGCGTGCACTGCTGAAGAGATGGAGCTGACAGAAACCATGCAGTGGAGGGAGCAAGAGGGACTGGGGCATGGAGAGTGGGGACATCTGGGAGTGCGAAAATGGGAAGCAAATACAGTCTGGAAAAGGACACTGAGTCCTGCTGCACAGAGGAGAAGAGCAGGACAGGCTGAAGAAAGAATGGCTGGAAAGACATCACTGCTTTTATTACTCTCACGTGTCTGTAAGGGGTGACGCTGCTTGTGGAAAGGCTTTTTACACATCATCTGTGGGTTACGATGCATGGAAACAGCAAAACAGGAAAATGATGACAACGGTGACGTGTTGTTTACGTGAATGCCGAGGGTTTTGCTTACCCCACCCCTCCCTGAATACTCACCACCACCCAAAGGGAAGAAGGGAGCTCCAGCACAGTTCCCCCCCTTCCAAAAAAAAAAAAAAAAGTCCCATCAAAAGACTAACAAATATTCATCTGAAGAGCCAAGGCAGGCAAGGGCAGGGAGGAAGATACCGCAACACCAGGACAACCGGAGCTGGCCCTCATTTTTCCTCCCACTTTTATTCTCCTGCTTCTTTTTCTGATCACCAAATACGCAATATACTCTACACGAGTTAAGACTTAAAAGAAGTTACAGTATCTGACAACACACCAACAGCTCTCTGGGAACACCGTAGAGACACTGTGGTTGCTTTACATTATAAAGCATGCACAAAGAGACAGACAGACACGCACGCTCCTATCTAGTTCCACATAAATGCAGGCAATGCCATAAAAACATCTCTCCTTTCGCTTTGTTTTGTGTGATCTGCTTTGTGGGGATGTTGTAGAGGCAGCAGCACTGTCTCCCTTCTCATCCACACATCACCTTGTTTCTGAGAGTAAAACGCTGCTTTAAGAAGAAAACACATTAATGCCTAGCAAGGAGCTTATGACAAGAGAGCTGCCACGACGAGGGCCACAGGGCAGCCAAGCACTGAGGGACAGAAAACATCTTGTCCCCAAACACCTTCCAGGGGATGACCCCAGTGAAAGGGTTTTCATCAGCATCAGGTGCTTCAGGAACACGACTGTCCCTTGGTACTGAATGGCTAATCCAGCCCCATTAACGTCTCAGAGGCTAATGAAGGTGTCTGTCCCTCCAAAAACTCTCCCCCCGCCCTGCCATGTCCCTGTCTGGACTCATCCAAAGACAGGTGTTTCCAGGAGCGCTGCAACGGACACAACTGACCTGATGGCAGCCCCTCTGGAGATGCAGTGGGACTTCACGCTGTTGGCTGGATGAAACTTATTTCTTTGTGGTAGGGTTAAAAAATGCCAAATGTCCAATTCCAGCTCCCTGCAAGGAGCATGTACCATCAGGCATGGTCTCTACCCCAACGAGCTCCTCATCTACCCAAACTAGCCAGCGGTGTGACATGGAGGGAAGGATCGTGTCGAACCTCTGTGATCCCAACTACCCCACTACAGCTCACCCATTGACACGACACCCAGGCAAGCCACCCCAACTTCTGAAGCTTCCCCGTCCTGCAGGGGCCATTGGAAAAGAAAGATCCATGGTCTGAAGTCATATGGAAAATCCCAGAGCCTTCCCTCCCTCCACCCCCCTTCCCACATTCAATAATCCTGTTAAACTGAACCCTGGCTGGATTAATCTCTTTCCCCAGACAAATGGGTGATTATTCAGGCGTCACATTGGGATTTTTAGGGTTTGTGTGCGTTTCTACTGATCTCCTCTTGGCTTCTTTTGTAAATGGCTTTTACCGCTCCCCCGACAGCACACACGATTCAATTCAGTCTCTCTATTAACATTTCAGATACAAATACCTGCTCCCCAGGGCTACCCGCAACAAATATAGGCAAAGCACTTTGGGGAATCCTTCCCTACTTCACCACCAGTTTGGTTGCTACAAAAACCTACAGCTACTCATATTTGTCCTTAAAGTTCTCTCCTCTCTAAAGCCGGCTGAGACCAGTTCTGCAAATACCCAACCTGCACAGCCTGAGCATCCAGAAATCAACCTCCTAACCAAGCCTGGTAAATCCAACACATGCCTCAGGCAGCCTTGCATAAGGAAGAACCTACTGAAGTCAACTGAATTTGGCACCCAAACACCCAAGTACAAATCCATAAACCGCCCGGGAAACACCCGTGCAGGAACATTAGGTGGCTGTTGCATCTTCTGCCCAGGAGAGTAAATGGAGACCCACTAGGAAAAGCAAGAAGGAAAGCTGAAGAGACCCTGAAGATGATGCTGAGGTTTCTTGCCTGGATAACAGGAGATGACCACCTGCAACACCAGGGAAGTGGCCCTGGGTCCCACATGGCCAGGTTTCCAGCAAGGTTGGTCTCAATTTTTTCAATAATCAAAAAAACGATTTGGGATCAGGACGCAAGGTCCCCACCTTGCATGAAGAAATGGAACCATGGGGCTCTTTTACTCCCCAGAGTGCCTCCACAACACAGCCTCTACCCACCCAGCCAACAGCTCAGACTCCTGGCCTTTCACACCTGCACTCCCCTATATGCGATTACGAGTGTACATACACAGATATAGGCGTACACATAAGCACGCGTTTTTGTAAACAGGATGGAACCAGGCAGCGTTGAAACACCTTTTCTTTGAAAAGAACTGCTTTTAAGGTTTTTCACTCCCAGTCCCAAACAATGCCATCACATAAAAGCCAACAAGCCCTTTTGCACTGCCCAGATGTTTTCCCCGCCTGCCCTCAGCTATATTTCTATACTTCAGTGACTACAATAAGTTGCAACTAATTTATATTCTGGCTAGCCCTGCCAAGGCAAGCCGGCTAGGAGGAGCCAGCTGGACTGTGGAGCTACAGGACTGCTTACCAAGCCCCAGCCTGCTCTACTCATCCAAGCCCAGCAAAGACACGGGTGTGCAAAGGAGCACGCCATCCCCTGGATGCCAGCATGACCCTCCAGCTGCTAGCAAAGGGAAAGGGAAGAAACCAGAAGAGGTATCAGCTCTGCGGCTGGAAGGATGAGCTCACCAGCACTCACCGCTTCCACTTCGGTGGGATGCTCAGTTCTAGACATTTTTCCCCTCAAAGCTCCAGGAGTCTTGGGAGAGATGAGGCTCACAGCATTTGGTATCAGATCAAGACTCAACAGAGGAGTTTCCCCCATTGCTTAAAACATCCTTAGAAAACGCAGATCAGTATTTCCAGCTTTGCTGGGGTGTCTGGTTTGTGGCGCTTGGGACATACAAGACGCTTCCTGACACCACTAGGGACAGAGGATTCTCTGCCAGTTCCCACCCAGATCGGGAACTGGGGACAGTAGCGGAGGACTGGCAAGCTCAGATCAGGGATCCCTCAGGAGAGACCTGGAGCACCACAGGACAGGAATGGCTCTGCAACTCTTAAGAAATCCTTCCCATTCCACTCCCTTTGCAGCAAAGGACAGCCCAGGGCACCAAACAGACCAAAAAGCCACGAAATCCACACACCCCACACCTCTCTTCCCCAATCAGGACAGAGGTAAGTTGGGCAAAATTCCCATTATCCAGCTAATGCGTATTGCAGTGTTTCCCACGCACAGCTCCGCATGGATAACAGTCTTTATCCCCCAACTTCCCTTCATCATTTGTCATCTTCTTTCAAATCAACTCAGTATGTCCTGAACCTTCAAGAACCAACAGGCTCAACGAAACCCCAAAAGAAAACAAAACCAAAAAATAGCCAAACAAAAACCAAACAACGACAAAAAAACCCCAAAACAACAAGGCGGTACGTGCTTATGACTCACTAGAAAACTGGTTAATGTTTCCCACCCCTCTCTCTTCTCTCAAACTTCCCCCTTTCCACCCTGGGCCTCCAAACACTTCCCGGACAGCCACAGATTGGCTCAGATGAGCTGGCCTGGGGGAGGAAACCCAGCAAGCAAGAAGGCAGATGGACTGTGGTGCTGGGAAGAACAAAGCACAGAGCACCAGGATCTCTGGCAGATGCATTTCCCCTTCTCCCACCCCACCCGCAACCAGCCCAGCATCCTCAGGACAAACCCACCCCTGCACCAAGCGGTGCCGGGACCTTTCCCAAAGGACAAGTGTAGGAAAGCAGCTAGTGATCACGATGCTGGAGCATCTTCTGCACAAGATGCACAGCACACGTGCCCCCCCGCCAGCAGCCCCCTTCAAGCTGACACGAATGGGCAGGGACATGAGTTTTGGTAGCAAAAATGGGTCTGCGAGGGCACAGAGGAGAGGGAGAAGCTCTGCACTGTGGGTTTGGCAAGTGTTTATTGAAATGAAGAGAAGAAAACAGAGCACAGCAGTGTTTCCTGCTCAGGGGGGGTCTTCCCCCTTCACGTGGCATCTGTGGGCACAGTGGCAGGGGGTCACTGTGGGTGACCAGGGCATGGCCCCACACAGGGCTGAAGGCAACCCTGCCTGCACTGTCACACCGCATGGCACCTCCACCGCAGATGGAGACCTCCAGCTCGTACAGAAGACGACCTGACCCAAGCTATCGCCCATACGGCTCGTCTCCTGAGCGGGGCCCATCCTGCAGTCCTCAAAGCAAAACAGAAAGACATGGATAATTTTTTTAGCCCACCCTTCAATGCTTCCCCCTCACCAGGTTCCACTCCCTCCCTTTGCTTTCTAACACACCGCCACAGCCCCAGATAAATGTGTACAGGCAATCCAGGGGCAACCCAAAAGCAAAGCAGAAAGGCTGCAGAGTAGGGAAACAAGGAAAAAAAACCAACCCAAAATAAAATAAAAAATGAGGAGAAAAGGGTTTTAAAGAGACAGGACTGGGGAAAAAGCAACAGCAGCACAAGGAAAGGGGAAGGCGGAGGAGGTGTGGGGGGGGAATTTCTCTGGAAATCATTAATACTCCAGGAACCTTCAGGACTAAACCTGAATACAGACACTTAAGCTCTCAGCTCTGCCATTAACGCTAGGGCCTAAATTATTGATCTTTTGCCTTTATCAGCATAACAGTCACGTCCTGGTATCAAGATCTAACTACACTGCGGTCCCTGTGCTGCAGCCACTGAAATAATTAGGAGAAATTCTCATTAAAGGAGAGTGAAAGGTTCAGAGATGGAGACGGAGAAAAGGGTCTGGGAGGGTGTTTAATGTCTTCCATGGGGTCAAGAGAGCGCTCTGATCAAATCCCCGCACGGGGCCAGGGGATGACAGCTTATCAAAAGGAGAAGTCCAAAGCCCGGGCTGGGCTGCGCCACACCGGCGCCCACCCGCAGCCACCGCCGCACGCCGGTGAGAGGGTGAATAAAGGAAGGTAGGGGGGAAATGCATGAAAAATAAATAAAAAGGAAACAAAAAATAACAGAAGGATTGCTGCAAGCTTGTTTGGAGTCTAAAAAAATTCAGCCCGGGGAAAGAGAAGGGGTACGGGAGGTGGGTAAGGGGAGCCAGCCAGAGGAAGGAGCCCAGCCTGCTCGCCAAGGCACATGGCCACGGCTCTCACTATCGATTTCACTGCGGACTGCGCCGCTCGGGACGCCGAGAGGAAACCGCTAAGCAAAAAGGGAGAGCGGCAAAACCGAAGCGACACCACGCACGCATCCGAGAGGACGGAGGGAAGGAACCAGGAGGTTGGGGCGAAGAAGCCCAGTTTGGCGGTGGCACTGGTCCCAGCCCAAAACACCGTGGAAAGTGTTAAGAAAAATAAAAAAATAATTTTACGAAAAAGGGAAAAATGCACACCCCACTAGCCCTAAACCTCAAGAAACGTTTCACAAAGCCTGGGGGAGGGTGAAAAATCCCAGTCTGGTGGGTAGCAGAAAGAAGTTGCTGGAGATTTCAGTGTGATTGGGGAGGGGGTGATAGAAAGATTAGGTGAGTGATGGACGGGGAGGGAGGAGGACAGGGATGAATGTAAAAATCCTGTCCCCTCCCCCCCCCGCACACAAAGTTTGCCTATATTTAATGTCAACGCGCTGTAATTTAAAAGAAAAATTCCATTTCACTCGGCTAATCAGAATGGTTAGAGAGACCATTACCACAAACACTGGGAACATCTGAAATTGATTATTTTTTACTTCATGCAGTTAATGAAATCCTCTCAGCGACCACGGGCGAGCGCAGCAGAGGGGTCTGCGCCCAGCACCGGGGATGGGGAGGGGGATGCTGAGCCTTCTGCCCAGGGCTGCGGGGGAGAGGTGCGGGGGCTGCCGGAGCCGGGCTGGGCTCTCTGCCCACCATTTTGTGAAGGCTGGAGATATTTAGCATGGGCGGCACATCCCGTAAGGAGCACCACATCATTAAATGTCTTGGGCTGGTGCGGCGGGGAAGAGAAATGCAGGATGTCACTGCCTGATAGGGAGAAGACTCGGAGGTTATTTATTAGCGGACACTTACCACAAACTGCATTTTCACCATTTGCATTCGATACGCTGCAGCTGGCTTAGCACCGGGAAAAGGTGGGTGGGATGGAGGGACCAGCACCCTCGCCCTTCCCCTGCTCTCCCCTTCTGCTCCCCACTCATCTAAACCCCTCAAGAGCCTTGACAGTCCCACTGGAGCTACTTGTCGATCTCCTTGGCATGACCTGGTCACACCAACTTTCCCAAAGAAGCTGTGAGGCTCCCCATTGATGCTCTCCACCACCACGGTTCAAGCAACCAAGCCCTGGGGTCCACCTGAGGTCCCCAGAGCTCCACAGCAGCCCTGCGGTCCACCTGAGGTCCCCAGAGCTCCACAGCAGCCCTGCAGCCACCGATGCAAGACACATCCCTTCTGCAAGATCACCCGAACCAACTCACCAAAGAGCTCGCAGGACACTCGGACACTCAGCCCATCTCAGACGGGTACTGAATCCTTCCTAGGAGCTTCAGGAGGGCATCCCAATGCATCCCTGCCTCAGATGCAGGCACAGGCAGGGGGCCACTCTCTCCTCCATCCCATGGCCGCAGCCTCTCCCCCACCTCCAAAAAGTGGTCGAGTGTAATTACGCAGAAAGCTCCTCTGGAGCTATATCAATAAGACAGACGTCTGTTGTATCATTCTCTCTCAGTAAGGCATTTCTTCTCCCCAATTGCTCATATAGAATCATAGCCTAATAGCATGCTATTAACATAATTGCCAACACAACTAGTGTTCCGTGTCTCACAGCCATTTGCTTATTTTGCCATAAAGACTATCAAAAAACAGCCCGAAAACCCGCAGCCGGGTTGTGCGGCCAAGGGGACCGGCCGCTTGGCTCCACCGGTGGTTTCAGGACCCAGCCAGGAGAGGAGCAGCACCAGCGGCCGGCCCCAGCTGCGGACCACAGCACCGGCAGCGCACTCCAACCGGGCTCCCGAGCAGACGTGTGCGAAGATCTAAACGGATTCTGCCAGGCGAAATGAAATTCCCATTATTTTTAATTAATCCTTAATTAAAATATATTACTCCGCAGATTCCGCAAATCTCTCTTAATATGCAAATGCAGCCCATTCAAGGATATTTACATATCATTAATTAAAACGGCACATTCTTTCAGTCTAACAAGCTGGGAGCCGTGGCTGTTGCCACACTGGCAAGAAAGCCCGGCTCGGCACTGCCAAATTCATCCGCAAGAAAGATGTTAAGTGTCACAGCAGGGGGGGAGAACGCAGGACAGGGCTGGGGAAAGGAGATAGCTCTCAAGGCTCCTACCCATCACCAAATGGGAAGACGAGTTAGGGAGATCCCATTCCATGGCAGAAGAGCACCCCAGAGCCTGGCTGGAGCGGTGGATGGCGATGCACGGTGGCACGGCAGCATCCCGGGAGGGAGGAGGCACTCCAGCACAGCTGAGGGCACAGTCCAGACTCCGATCGCCGGGTCAGTGCTCACCCACACACAGTGTTTGAGGTCAGCTGGTCCTCCATGGCCTTCACTGCCAGGGACACTGTGCTGTCCCATCAAGATGTGTCATCAGGGAGTACTCCCACTCTCCCTTGTCTGCCTCAACCTCGAAGCATAGAGATCTCCCTGCTTCAAACTATGAGGGACATCACCCACAACAGCCAAATTCCCAGCACCCAATTCACTCTGGGCCGTTTCATATCGAGCAAGACAAACCACCCCATCGGAAGAATCAGACCCTACAAGACAAGCCAATGCTACAGCCTTACAAGAGGGTGAAAGCATGGAGGTGACAATGAGCTTGCTTGAGGGAAGAAAGCTTTCTGTCCTGCAGTAATTTCCTCATCCACGACTCTCCAAGACAAATCCGTGCCTCCATCCCCAAGCTGTTAGGGACAGGCTCTTTGGGTAGCATCACAAACATGGTCACCAGCACTCAGCAAGCTCTGCACCCACTACCCCATCCTCCCGTTCAGGGGAGCTGCAGACCCAGAGATGCTTGTGAATCAAACCAGAGTGTGAGACAGCCGAGAGGTTCATGACTGTGCTGGCACAGGTCTAATAGCTGCAGAGAAACCTAGGAGTTAGGACTCTGGAGAGGCTTACTAGGTAACTGAGTCCGGGTACTAGTCAGGCACACATCAGTTACCCCCAAAAGCCATCAGTTCTGTACATGCAATGACAAGTCCTCGTGGCCAGCTGGCCTGCATCTTAAGCTCCCATGGGTTGATGTCAGCAGGAATGTCACGCGCCCAAAAGCCAGCTAGCAGCTCCTTCCCAGAAGAGGAAGCCCACCACCAACCACATAGAGTCTACATGTTCGTGGCTCTACTGGTGCCTGAAAGCAAAGGCTGCCCAGGTCTTGACGGCGACGCACCAGGACAGAGCCCTACCTCCCATCACAACCCGGATATACAGCTTCTATAAACCTGGAGGTTTTCAGCCTGCAGGACTGATTTCGATGAGAATGACAGCCCCACTCTCATTGTCTCAGTACTGTCACTACCTTCTCCTAGACAGAGCAGACAGCAGAAATTCATCCAGCAGCTCCTCACATGGACTGACAGATATTCTCAACAACAATTAATAAGCCTCTGTCCTTCTTCAGCACTTTTCATCAGAGGACTTCAAAGCGCTTGAATGGATATGTTTCCATTGCACTCCGGAGTGGCAGCAAACGTGTATCCACCTTTCTGACCAGATGGGGAAACTGAGGCACGGTGTGGGGAGATGTCCCCCCTGCCACACAAGAAGCTTTGCACGCAGAGCAAAACAGAAGCCACCCAGCTGAGTGAAGGAACTTGTGCTGATCATCATCAGGTCTATTGCTGCTTGCTGCCGGGGTTTGGGAGGGACACATGCAAAGGGACACTCTGCTCCTGACTTGTCCCTTTTTGCTCCTTCCCCTGGCAGCTGCCACCAAGCTTTGGCAATGAGAGCAGCCCAGCTGGGCGCACACTCAGCCTGGCCTGGCACAGCTGCCCTGAAACCCCCGGAGATACCTGCATCACACAGGTATACTTGCCACACAACATCTTCACGCTCTCCCAATAAATGAGGCTGTTCGGGTCACACAAGCCTTCGAACTCCCAGGTCTTCAGAAGAGGAGCAGAGAGTCACACTGTTACCAGCCAGCTGAGAGGACATTATACGAACCACTCAAATCAAGGTGACTCGGCTGCATTTCAATGCCTCCTGTGGTCAGGAAAAGCAGCAGTATCTCCACATACCAGGCTGATACTCACATTGAGTCCATTTTACTAACACTGAGTCTATTTCAGGCCATGCTTACCCCTTTTTGCTGCACAGGGAGTCGTTTGCTCTTCTAGCAGGCTGAGCCTTTAACCAGGAGGCGCATCAGAGGGGGTGCTTGGTTTTCTCTTGCCTTTTTTCAGGACAGCGCGGGGAAAACATTTCTGCTCTATTGCAGACTGCCCCTTCAGCAAGTTTTCACATCACTTAACTCCTCTTCATATCTTCAGTGCCATAGCAGTGCAGGGAGCTCACCAAGGCCCACGCAGAACACGGCAGCTGGCAAGCCAGGTGCTGCTGGAGAGGTTCATCCTGCCTCTGCAGCATCTTCGGTCCCACGTCCTTCTCAAGAAGCAAGCGGGGTCAGACGGGGGGGGGCGTTCGGGCTGGGCTTAAAACACCCACTCAGCCCCTGTGCCAACCTGCCGAGGAAGTGGCCAATGCACCAGGAATTGCAGACAAAACCTACCAGGACTGCCTTCCTCACCTGCAGGCAGGTGGTTTTGGAGACCCTTCCACCAACCCCTAGCACCACACCATCCCCTCAGGAGCTGCCCAGGCCAGTGGCTTTCCCCCACTTTCCAGAAAAGCCTCAAAGCTCCCCGAAATTCCCCCCAACCCAGAGCACCAGGACACTGCATGGACAACACACCACAAGGCGCCAAACGGTTGACAAATTATGCCAATTAATACTCCCCTGGCATCTCTTGTGACAGAGAGGTGTTTGAACCTTGGTGGTCTTGGCCCAGGGCCAGCTGAGGTGATTAAATCACGCCTCCCTCCACTCTCCCTTTACAGTTCCAATTGCATGTGAAATTGCTCCACACCTCCCAGTGCATCCACCTGCATCCTGACCGCCCTGCACAGGGTTACCAGCCACCACCATAAGCCACAGCTCCAGTCCACGGGTCCACAGCCTGAGCCAGTCCAAAGAGTCCCACAGGTCCTAACAGTGCCACATCCTGCACTCACTCCTTCAGCAAGCTGTGAGGAGGAGGGGCAGCCACATCTGGCTTCCCACTCCTCTGCGTTGTCTTCCCTCCACCCAGAATTTGCTGGTGTGGGCGGTGGAGCAGCTCTAGGGTCCCTGCTCCACTCCCCAGACCGGGGGACCAAGACCCAGGTTCCCCAGGGAGGCAGTTATGCTGCTCCATCCTGTGCAGAGGGGACAGGGCGCCTCTCCCTGCTTCTCACCGTGCATTCCCCTCCCAGCAAACGAGGCAAAGCAAAACCAAACAGGACAGACTTCATGGCCAGCGAGGGCTGCCTGACAGGAGGTCACCAGAGACACCCCAGGGCCACTCTGTCACCCAGGCTGATGCTCTCCAAGCCAAATCCTCCCAGCAGCACCCACCTGTGGCCCCAAGACGTCAAACTTGGGATGCAGAAGGGCCCCGGCTTCTCAATGTATTAGAAGGGCTGGTCCTCATCCCTCTTGGCTCCTGCTCTGCTCCTCTGTCCCCAGCAGATACTGGGCACCTCCTGGCAGCTCAGCACAGCCTCCGGTCATCCCAGTTTGGGGGGGGATGGTGGGAACAGTCACCGGTGGAGAGGGCTATCCCTCTCTCCCTCCCCACCACTACCACACACTCCACCATGGCACTAATCCCACATTAATATGCTCACCACAGCTGAAGCAGCCGACGTAATGAGAAAGCCCATCCACAAGGAGATAATTATATTACAAAACTATTTTAAATCAATGAGATCCAAGATGGATGGGGCAGGGGGGCTGCTGGGGACAGGCTGCCATCACTCCGGGCGTCCTGCCACAGTCCGGCCACCTCCAAGGGCTGGAATCCCTGGCTCCACTAGGCAGGGGTCCCCCAAGCCCCCTGTGCCAGGGGCTGGGCAAACTAGGGGTGAGAAATACTAAAGAAGAGTGAAATGTGGCTCAGAAGAGTGTGGCCTTAGAGGCAGCAGGCGACTGTCAGCATGGCTTTTGGTGCCTCAGCTCTCAGGACACACAGCAGTTTGCTCCAAATTCACCAGCTCCCAGAGATGAGGGATGACAGCTTTCATTTAAAACCACCTGCAAAACATCCCAGCCACCTGTTTTTTAAAACGGCACTTTCACACCCACCACTGTCTCCAACATGGTCACACAGCATGGACAATACCCAGCAGAGCCAGAGGACACCAAGATGTGCTCTGCAGCAGGGATAAAAAAAGAGGACATCCCTCCTCCTGCCACAACAGAAGAGGATCCAGGGCCCCCAAGTCACCAGCTCTGGAGCAACAACACGTCCAGCCTCAACGAGAAACCCCAGCTGCAAAGGGAACAGCTTAAAAGGAAAAATAGCTGGAAAAAGGGGAAACCCTAGAACGAAAGGAACCCGTACAACACATGTTCTCCCCCTCCCTTCTTCCTTTTGCGCCTTGTTCTCTCTCTGCTTTCCCCGGCTGGGTTTAATTTGACACCTTGAGCTTTGGTAACGAGGTGGGGAGAGAAGAGCCACAGTGGAATTCATTAGGCTGAGCACTGCAGGGCCCGCTCTCGGCACGCTAATGACATCGGAGGATAGGGAAACGAGACAGCCGCCACGCTGGATGAAATAAACATGAGCACTGTCAGCCCTGACAGCAAAAGGGACAAAATAAGGCAGGTAGAGACCTTTCCCCAGCCGCACAATGCAAAGCGACAGCTTCCAAAGCCCCCTGCCTGTGGATCCCCCTCTGCTTGGGAAAGGGGAGGTTGGCCAAGAAGGGGATGGAAAAGAAAAACAGCGATTAAGCAGGATTCCGCAGCAGGAGGAACTTGTGCCACCTCCTTTCAGCTGGCCAGCATGACCCCAAACTCTGCGTAGCTGCCATGGTGGGGGTTTGGGGGATGCTGTCTTTGCCTGGGGTACACCCCTCCCCCTGCCCAAACAGCACCGGGAAGCGGGGAGCAGGGTGAAAGTATTGCACAAATCCCCCAGGCTCATCACACCAGTGAACAAGCTGGAGAGGACCAAGCTGCAGTGCGCCATGGGGCTGATGTGCAGCACAGGGGCAGGTGTACAGGCACAAACAGTGGTACATGAACCCAGCACCATGGCTCTGGCACAACTTCTGTCAACGCTCACTGTCTTGGATTCTGAAAATACCCAAGCAGCCAGCAATGCCTTACTTTGCTTATCTGCAGACCTTCACCCCAAGTCCATGAGCACCCTACTGAGACAGCAACATTTAAAGGGTAATATGCAAGTTGCAAAGGGCAGGAAAACTGCAGGTTCTGGAAGAAAACTGTATCAGCTCAGCAGTTTTGATGCTGGATTGCAGGTACAGCAGGAAAAGATGGTCCCTGCCTGCTTCCCTTGCAGGATCTAGATCTGCAGGATCATCAGGTGATGCTGAGGTACTTCCACTGTATCTAAAATGTGAGAGGATGGTCACAGGACCATGCCCACCAGCAAGGAGCCAGAGCCCAGCTGCCCAGCTCAGCCTCCAACACAGCCCCCAGCATGGCGCAGCCTCTCCTCCACCTCCAAACATCGCTTCCAGCACCCTCCTCGCCCAGCTCCTAGTCCCTTCTCCTGAAGGTACTCTTCAGAAGGATGAGGCTCTTTGTTATCATAGGGCTGCTCCAAGCTGCACAGGTGACAGGAAGGTTGGAGAAGCAGACATTACTTGCAGTGAATCAAGAAGAGTCACATGAGCTTTGAGAAACCAGATCTCGGGAAGCCAGGGCCACTGAACTGACCTGCCCAGCATTAACTCTGCCCAACGTCAGGCTGAGCTCAGGGCCCAGCACGGCTCCCCCTCATGCTTCGCTCTGCCCACCCCTTCTCTCATTCATCAGGCACTGCAACAGCCAGGTCAGACTGCCCTTCAACGCCCCCGAGGCTTTGCAAGGTGAAATACTTCTCAACCCAAGAGTGACTGGCATCACCAGCACTTCTCTGCTCCTCCAAAACACTGACCAGCTCCATCCCTTCATGAAGGGATGAGACTTCTTCCCACGTGCACCAACACACAGCACAAGAGCTCATCTGCCTGATGCCAGGCAGATCGCTCGGGTTGACAGATGCTCTCTTCCCATCAGGAATCTGTATTTTCTGCTTGGGTTTGGGGGCAAGTTTTTCTAGCTGGGCAAAGTTTCCAGAAGGCTCTTTTATAGCATCTTCACTCTAGTGCTTTTAGTGCTCCCAGTTGTTGGCTCTGCTCCCAGGGCACAGCAGCATGCAGGAGGGAAGGGCACACAAGGGAAAAAAAGACAAACTTCTGGAGCATGAGCGCCCTGAGCACTACTTCTGTACCGGCCCCTGGCCTGCCACAGATTCCCCAACTATTAAAATAGCCAAATCCTCATCTGGCCTTTTCTCCTCCTATTCTGAGCAAAGGATGGCACTCATTCACAGATGCACTGCTAGATTTGCTGCATCTTCACCACTGTGATTTTCACCCCTGCAAAGAACCCCACACATTGATGGGAATATGGCACTCATCACATGGTTTAAATGACCCAGGGCTTTTTCTCAAAGTCCACTCAAAGGCCAGGAACACTTCCAGGCTCGGCCGTTCACCCTCTGCTCCATCCTCTGCTTTTATTCCCTCCTCCCATTCCCTCAAGCATCCCTTGAAAGCAAACGGCAATTGAGTTTGTAAGTCCCTATTCATCAAGGAAATTAATTCCTTATGCATAATTCATTTCTTTTGTCAACTTCCCCCCCCCCCCCCCCAAATGCTCCTGAATGCATCAGGAGTGGAAGCAGCAACGGGAGAATGGGAACATAAGAGGCTGAGAGGGGGAAGAAACGGCCTCACTATAAGCTGATAAGCCCATGCCCTGCACCAGCCCATCACTCCAAGCCCCCGGCTCGCAAGGTGTCCCACAAGATGCCTGAGCAAGAGGGAAGCCATTATAAAGTTTGAGCCACCAGTAAGCACTGAGTTTGCTGGCAGGACAGAGAAGACCTGTGGGCTGTAAGTTTGTGCTATGTCTATGTTGCTGCCTATGCCTGGAGGTGGTCTTGCTGAAGATGGTCTCAGTGTAGTTGAGCAGCATCTCAAGTAACAACTGAGAGTCCAAAGAGTGGTCCAAGGGCTGGCACGGAGCAGGGGCACCAGGGTGCCCAGAAGACTGAAGATGGACAGAGCTCTGAAGGCATAAAATCACAGCACTCTGGTCCCCAAATCAAAGTGGGTGGCAGCCTCTGATCAGGCTTTCTGTCCCGCTCATTAGCAGGTTATGTGGCCTTGCGCTGAGCTGGGCAGCATGTCCTTCAACAGCTACCCTCTCCGGGTCTGGAGTGAGCTACCCAGGCTGCACCACACACCTTGTCTGCAAGGAGGCACCTGCCCGTCCGAGTTATTTATGGAGGAGAGCTTTGGAGCCATGTCAGAGCCCCGCTGACTGCAGAAGATTTGCAGATAGGTTTACCTTGTTGCAAGCAGAAGTCTAGAAGGAGGCCTGGAGGTAACATGCACACCTTACCAGCTCTGCGAAAGACAAACCAGAAACATAAACCCAGTTGCAAGAGGAAGAGTTGGCTGGAGCTGAGCTGTGCCTGCACTCAGAGAGGACTGAACCCCCAGTTCCTCCCAGGGTCAGGATGGGCCCATGCCACCAGCAGTGCCCAGCTTTTTATTTCCCTGAAGCTCTTACAGCATGGCAGGAACAGAGTGACTCTCCCTGCCAGCTCCACCTTGCTCCTTCCCAAGGTGAGGCGATCCCAGCTTGCCCTGGCATTGGCACAGCCCAGCTCAGATATGGGGAACACCATTGCTGAAATTCAGACTAGAAGCGCTGGGGCCACGTGCAATGCCACAGCCCCAGCAGAATGCCACTGATCCCAGCAGGATCGGGTACAACAGCAGCTTGGGTTACAGGGCTCGGTTTACCACTGACCTATGGACATTTATACTCGCGTGCAGCCGGTAAACTGCCTTCGGATACCTGACCAAAAAAGACTGTGGCACTTGGCCCGTGCTGCTAATCCCCAAACTTGAGGAGAAGTTCACACGCAGCGCTCACACCCACGTACCATCACTTCCCACCCTGCAAGCTGGGAAACCCCATATAAATAAAGCTTAATTGCTGCTACTCCAACACAGCGCACACAGGCAAAACGCGCGGCAGCCAAACAAACAGCAAAGCCCTGGGAATTCCCGACTCCCCCGCGGACCAGACCCTCCAGCCGATGTTCAACCAAAGTCAATAGGACCATCGCCTTACCTGCAAACCTGGTATCTTTCATGACCGATTTCTCCCTCTGCTAAGGAGGGGAAGGCATTTGTATAGTGAAGTTGAATTCATTTACTGCTTCTGGACTCGTGACTCTCAGTGGCACTAAAGAAAAGCGGAAAATTAAGCGATGTGCTGAGATGCCACTACCATCTCCGACTCTCTGCAGAGGGGACGCAGCCCTGGCTGCATCCCACCCCAGTCCAGAGCAAAAGGCAGCGGTTTGCGCTGTTCCTTGTACTAAATTTGGACAGTAAGTAACGCCACCTTGTCACGGGGGTACAGAGAGCGTTTGCAACGCCCCATTTAACTGCACTGTACTCCTATCCACAGGCTTCATCAGCATATTTCAGCAGCGCCTTGATGGATGAAGATAGATGGGAGAACATCATCCTTGGTGAAATCACTGTTTTATCAAGGTTAAACCATCCTCACGCTGCACCACCTCCCTTTGTTACTTCGTTTCCAATCACAAAATCAGCGGCAGACGTTAAGGTGTTTGCATGGACCCTGTTCCTCCCTCCCCAGCTCACCTCTCTATTCTGTGGGGTGAGGAGGGAGGGGAAGCATGGGGAGACCTCCCTCATCTCCATGCCCAAGACCCTCCAGCTCTGTGGGCTCTGGGGACCCAGTGAAACCCAAAATCCCACATGAATTTCGTTAAGTTGCTTCTGCGGCATGGAAGGCTGGTGAAAGCACAGCTACATCATCCATCAGGGCTCTCCAAAAGCTCCCACCAAAGGGCCGCCAGCCCTTCTCCTTTCACCTTGGCATACCACATCCACTGGCACGCTTCCGTGGGCTGAGAGCTAAAGCCAAGGCAAGCAGAGGATGAAGAAGGAAAGCATGAGGCAGGTAGGCTTTTGGTGGAGCCAGTTGGCCTCATGGTGAAGGTACCAAGGGGAATGGGATGCAGAAGGGCAGCAGCACAGTAAATGACCTTTCTCCATTGTGAGCCTGGCTGGATGCAGGCGGGAAAGCCTGGGCAATTCGAGGAAAAGGGCACCGGAGCCAGGGAGGGAGGGGAAAGGCTTTTATCTCTGGGTCAGAAGTTCAACCCCAGCCGAGGTCAGCAGCGACAGAAAGCTGTTGCCTTCTGACACCTCTCCAGCAGCCAGCTGGGCAGGTTGATGGATGTCCCTGTGGCTCCCAGCCCCAGTACTCCCCACATCTCCACCTGGCAGGCTGGGCAGGTCTCCTTCCAGCTCCCCCCTAGCACCACCCCCTCCAGACTCCGGGGACATGGCCCACAGCAGCTGTGCTGGGCCACCGGTCAGAGCCAGGTTCCCCTGCAAACCCCAAGCACACTTAGAGGAGTTGTATCAAACCCCTTCCACAGAGCCCCTCCACTGGGGAAGGCCTGTCCCCCTGGCCTGTTTTATCAAAAAGGAGAAACACATGGCCTTGAGCACCGTCCCTGGCAGATCGCCTTGTATCACCCCATTTTTCCAAGATCAGACGTAGGATGCTTGCCACAGAGAAGGCCTTGTGCAGGGTCAGCGAGGCCCCAGCACGTCTTAGGCAAGATCATCAGACAAGGAAGGAGCCCTTGTGTCTCGGTGTGCCCGTCCTGCTGGAAACCCTAGATCGCAGGCTCCCAAGTCACTTTGACCCAGATTTTGGAGACCTTTCAGGGCTGAGGCACCCCTGCCCGGAGGGCAGGCCCCAGCAGAGAAGAGCACCTGTTATCCCAGCAGCCTCCAGTCAGGCACTCACTGGAGGAACATGATCCTGCTGGCTGGGGAATATATAAGGACAGTCGACCAAGGTGGGCAGCATGCAGCTTTTAAACAGTCTGCAGGACCCCTCTCTGTAGCCCCAGGCGCCTAAATACCTTTTAAAAAAAATCTGTACCCCCTTTATAGTGCTGTTTGTCTCTGCAGGGCGCTATTAAGTTACAAAGATATCTCCGGGCCTGGGGCCAGCTGCCATGTTGTGTGGTCCCCATTAAACACAGATGGGTCGGACTGCCTGCTGCAGGGAGATCTGATCCAGCCATGGCTTTACAGCCCCATCGTGAAAAAGTCAGCCCTGGCAACTAGGCTTTCTATCTAGCCCGTCACTCATTCCTTATGCGTTGCATAGGCCCCCTTGGCACCTTTCAACCAAGGCTCAACAGTGTTTTGCACCAAAAAAAGGGTAAAATGGCTTGCAAGGTCACCGGCTTTACAGTTGGGGAAACTGAGGCACAGAAAACCCTGGGAGGCCAGCTCATGCTCATGAAATGAAGCACTGACCAGCCCGATTGCTGCAGAGCCACCTCTCTTCCCTCTCCCCTCCACCCCGGCTTCTCCCACACCTCCTCTGGACCAGCTCCAGACACAGCCGGCCCAGCGGGTCAGGTCCGTGGCGGCTGCCAGCCCTCCCCTCCTCCTCCTCCTCCAGCGGGATCTCTCCTTTGCTCTTTCACCAGCAGAAAAAAGCATCCCTGATATGCAGCTAAGCAGGCAGCTGACCCTGGCACGCAGTGACCTGGGAGAAGGTCACTTATCGAGTCCTGCTGTGCTATCTGCTGCCTCCGAAGTCACCCTGGCTGCCAGGGCGAGCTGACGTCCCTGGAGGGCCGTGGGTACGTGCACACACACAGACACCCACGGACCTTCCAGGAGAGGTGGCTGGTTTCACACCCCGGCTCCTTCAGGGCTGCTTCCCCACACCAACAGCACCCAGCGCTGGCAGGAGCAGGACAAGCCTTGCCCTGGCTGTCCCTGTCCCTGCCACCCCCCTCCTGTTTGCGGATACCACCACAACAAGCCCGGCGGAGAAGGAGGTCCGGACGAGATGCTCGCAGGGAAGTTTCCTCTGAGCTCAGCGTGCAGCAGTTGGCTCACACTCCAAAGCACCAGTTTATAGCCCTTATAAAAACATTTATATAGAAACTGCCTGTTCCTATGCATATAAGGCCAATGCCTTCAGACTTGGGCAGGCCCCAACACCATATTGAGGCGCAGGGAACAACCCGGCTTCCCAGTGAGCCGAGCACATCCAAAGCTGGACAGAAACCAGCCAGCATCTCAGAAAACCTCTCCAAGAGCTATATATGGATTCTGGAGCCCAGTCCCAGTTCACCCTGGGAGAAGAGGCCAGGAGGGCAGTGCTGACCAGCACTCTTTGAGACTTGGCTACAGAAACACATTACCAGAAAACTAAAGAAAGGGTTTACAGCAGTAAAAAGAAAAGCAAAAGCTGGAGGTCTCCTTCACCCCATTCCCAGCACAGTGAGGTAAATGAGTGCATGGATTAGACAGATGCAGCTTACGCGAGATCCTCAAACAAAACAAAAGCAAGGCTTTCTGCAGTGTATGTCATTTAAAAGCACAGCTCTGGGTAACTTACTGCAGCAGGAGACGTTCACAACAGCCCAGATCTGGCCTAACGTAAGAGATCCAGGTTGGACAACGCTCAGCACCTGAATCTGAGTTTCAGTTTAGCAAGGTTCCCAATCCACGCCTGGTAGAAAGGACCAGTTCCCTTTCACCCGTTTCATACTAGTTGCCTCCAAATCTCCTCCTTGGGTATCCCACCGGGGGGAGCAGGAACATTTTCTCTCAGTTGCTATTTCATACACTACCAGCAAGGAGATGCCTTCTTCCTCAGTTCCCCAAGGACCTGAACAAAGTGCTCCCTTCCATGGCCATCCTGGCCCAAAGCCATCTCCATGGCAAACTTGCCCCCTCCTCCCAGTAACAACCAGTTTGCTCCAGACCTGTGGAGCTTTCATTAAGAGCTCATGGATCACACTTGCCCCAGATTTCCCTGCCTGGGAGAAATCTCTCTGACCTGGGCTGTCCTCTGCCACAGAGGTGGCAGCACCTCAACGACGCGGCAGTTGGGCATCTGTCAAAAGCAAGGACACTCTGCAAAGCTTTGCTGTCTCTCAGGCATATGTCACTTTCAAGACTCAGGAACATCTGGACTTTGGTTCCTGGAGACAATTAAGAGAAATAAATCTAGTTGCTCTGGTCCCAGCACTGGAAGGGGAATGATTTTGCCTAGTGCTAATGGAGCTGATTTTCCTTACATATATATCAGCTCAGATGATGTCAAGGCAGAACGCTGAATTAGCCAGCCTCTATCAATTACACCACTTCTATGGCTCTTTCCATCTTCCAAGTGCTTTACAAACAGCATTAATTCCTGTGCATGTTATCTCCTTTCCAAAAACCTCCCTGAGGAGCTGGCAAAACCCCACAGCCTGGAGCAGCCTTGGAATGAGTGGTCCCCACCCAGCCTTGTGGTCCCCTGCGCGTATCCTGTCTCCCACCGTGCCTTTGCTCAAGACCATTGTTTGGAGCTGGAGCAGGAGCCTGACTAATTTACGAGCCATCAAAAGGGCCAGGACTCCCCAGAGAAGTGTGTCCCCAGCCGACGGTCTCCCAGTGGCTGGGACTTACTGCTGTCCTCCCATACCCGAGGGCTGCTGGCACTCCAACTTCAGCATCTCTGCCTCGCCTCTCCAGCTGGAGAATTTCTCCCACCATTAAAATTAACGAGGTGGGTTTGCAGAGATGAGCTCGCTACAGAGCCCCTCCTGTTCCTGGAGTTTGGGGTTGTTTTTAAATCGAGTTGCAGTTCCGCAAGTGCAAAGTTATACCAAGCGTCATTTACTTTACTGTTGAGCAACGAGGAGCAGGGAGGGAAGCAAGGCGCTCCCCTCCCGGCACACCGTAAAGCGCCTGGCGTGCACAGGCACACAGACGCTGCCTGCAGTTCTCCTCTGCTCCGGTCCGGCAGCGCTCCCCGTGCCAAGAGCTACAGCCTGGAAAATGGCACTTGTGCTAAAGTGCCCGCATTAATCAAATCTTCATTCACACCAGCAGAGAGAGAGAGGGAAAGGCAGAGAGAGATCCCACCAGCTCCCCAAGCCCAGCCTACAGCCCACCCGGGCTGGGAACAAGCTCGCTCTTGGTACTTTGGTAGCCAGCAGCCTCTGCGCAACGCGATGGAGGCCATGACGGCACAGAAGGGCAGCAAAAGCCTCTGCGTCACAGCTTTCACAGACCTGAGTGTTCCCAGGAAGAAAGAAGGAATTACAACTTCCCAAACTAGATTTAGCAAGACGAGCATAAAGGACCTATGGCAGAAGAGGGCCAGGGCATTCCCAGCAAAATCACCCAGCTGTGCTTTGACCTGAGCGACTGACTGCAACTTTCTAACTGGATGCCACCCCGGGGACCACCAATCCATCATCCACAGCATGCTATGGAGACAAGTTCAGAACAGCAATGGGATCATCATGTGCTGGACCGCCAGGGGCAAGGAACCCTTGAAAGCAATCACTGGACTTAGGGCTATCCCTAACATCATCCCAATACAGTGGAACCTTGGTCTCATAGCCACAACTGGCAGGAGCAGAATCAACACTAACCACATCAGCACCAACCTTGTATTGGGAGACCCAACAGCAGACTGGCCTCTCACACCCCAAATCAGCAGCAGAAGGATGGGGGCAGACACATACATAATGACCCCTTCTCCAACACTGGAATAAGAGCATCCTTGATGGGTATTCTTCTAACCTGTGCTTGGACACCCATCACAAAGGTGAGTCTACCACCTCCCCCGATGGATTTACACTTACACACACAAGCTGAAGAAGGGATTGCTTGAATATTGCAAATTCTTACCTGGCTTTTGGGTTTACCTTTACTCCTTCAGTCTGCAAAACAAGAGTATGTATGCTGTCCTCTTTGGACAAAGGAGAACAATAACCACAACTACCACCTTGATGTTAGTCTGCCCAAAAAGCCTAACTCCTGTGCACTCCCACCTAGGATCCTGACTGTAAGACAAAGCCTTGTTCGAGCTTACACACCTATCTGTGGCCCTGGAAAAAAGTCAGATAAAGATCATCCAAATGCCCAGTGAGTGCTCTGCCAGGTAAATCAGGGGAAAAAACCACTGAAACACAAAGTGCAAAACGAAGAAGGTGGAGGAGGGATTCCCTTCCCTCCCATTTTAATAACCCAAGGTTGCAAGGACAGGAAGAGCTCTTCAAACTCACCGAGCTGGGTGCAGCAGCATCATGACCTTCACCAGTTTTCCGCTCATCGGAGAGGAAAGAACAAAACATGCTCCAGTTTCTTCCACTCTTCTACCTTTTTCTGTTCCCCACAGACCCTCTGGACAACCAGACAAGACAGATCTAATGCTCAAAGGGAAAGTCAGCCGGAGCACAGATTTCCTGAGAAATCTGCCAGGCAGACCTTAGATCAGACCTACCTCTCCCCAGCTGCAAAGTCAGCAGGAACCAGTACCCTGGCCACCAGCAACGAACCATGAATATTAGCAAAACCCTGCCACCCTATGTGTGCCAGACACTTATGGCCTCAGCACCCCTGCGCAAGAAATGGGAAGATGCCCTACAGATGTTGGGACCTCATTCTCCCAACATCAACGTCTGGTTTCGATCCTTCCGATCCTTCTCCCCTCTGCCCCATTACGGGGTCTAGGGCACAGGGCAGCACCACACGGCAGGGGAAGGTCTCCTTCAGGCTTCAGTTACAAAGCAGCCTGGCATCCAGCCCGCAGACGCAGCGGCAGGCAGTGCTTGACAGCCCGTCTCCTCCGAAGCCATCACCTCCCAGCTCCACAGCAAGCCAACCAAGACAAGCGAAGGTTTCCCCGAGCAAGGTGCACCACAACACCTTTGCTCAGCACTCGGAGGCGAGAGGAGGGAAAAGGAGAGTCTATCCAAAGCCACTTGCCAACCAGCCTTAAGAAGTTAGTGCAGAATTTTTCCCAAAGAGTCTGGCTATAGGAGACACTGGTCTCCACTGAATCAAGATCTGTTATGTTGTAATATAATAGATGTAAATTAAAACAGAAAATCTATCATGCCTCTAATGTGGCCTGATAGCTGAGCGTGTGGATCCGTACAAGCAGAAGCACAGAGAGGAAGGGTGATATATGGCGAAGCTGGATGGAGGGTGAAAAGCGTGGCGAGACGAGCCGGAGAATGGCGCAGCCCGCTCTACGCTCCTCAGACCCAAGGGCAAGAGAGGAATAAATGTTGATTAGTGTTGATTTTGTCCGACGAACGCTTGTCAAGTGACAGTTGGACTAAGCTGCTCTGAAAGAGAAGCATTAATCTTGGTCTGGTTTAAGTAGAGTATATTAATTTGTGTCATTTTTACTAAGTCGTACTGAGAAAGGCTTCTTACTGCTTTGCATCTGACTGCTTTGGTGGTTTAGCCTACTTTATTTTTTTTTCTCCCTTTTTCCCTCCTTCCCCCTTTTAAACAGATATGGCGGCAGCAGCAACATATTCAAATAGCTCAGCAGGAGAGCGGGGGACCAAACGCTTCGCTCCTGGATTAAGAAAATAAACTCCCAGGGTGTTGGCATAGCAACAGCATTTCAGATGAACTGCTATATATTCCATGATTAATAAATTAACATTTTTTTCATATGGTTGTTCCTCCTTTTCTTTCCCTCCTTCCGATGGCAGGAAGGAGAGCAGGAGAGGGGGTGGGCGTCAGATGGGAGGCCAACACCGATGTCCCCACAAGCCGGGGATGGAGCTTTGCCCAAGCAGGGTGGTACGGCGTCCTTCCCTCTCGGTGTGCCCAGCCGCAGCACAGAGCTTTCTGCACCCTACAAAGGCACAGGAAAATGACAGGGACACGACGCCCCATGCACTGGGGCCAAGGAGAAATGGGCCTCGGGTCGATGGGGATGGGGGTGCAGCACAGCCAAGGAGGAAGGCGCAGGGGTAGGGTGCAGGCAGCCCCACCACAGGCAGGGCTGGAGGTGCTGCCGGTGCTGGGTCAAGGCCAGTTTCAACTCCCCTTTCAGGGCAGAACAGCCCCAGCTGGCCAAGGAGTGTGCACCCTCTCACCAGGCAGGAATGAAGCACTCCTAAACAGCAGGCAGCAGCACAGGCAGGCGCTGCCGGTCCTGGCTCGGTTACGCTCCAATCCTGCTCTCGGTGGGACCGAGGGCTTCACAAGCAGGTCTGTGCCCCTCGTTGGTGGACTGGCCTTTTTGCAGCCACTTTCTCATCTCTGCTGCCTGCCTTCTTTTTTCCTTTCACTTTTACAGAAAAGGGACTAGAGGGAGAAGCTAGAGAAAATACTATGAATTAAGAGCAAAAGACTGCAAAGTTCCCCAGAGCAAACTGCACGCACAGAGTTAATTTTCCATGGCTGGAGCAGGTAACAAGAGCTCCCGCACGTTTCCCAAGCCCTTCTGAACATAACCAGGCGATCCCATTCTCGTACAAACAAGAAACCAGAGCCTCCCCAAGGAGCACTAGTGAGTGACTGACCCAAATTCAAACACTTTCTTCCTCCTGCCAGTGCTGGCAAAGTGACCGGTACTGAACCGTATCCGCCTTCAGGCCCTTGCTGCGCCGCACTGCTGAGAGCCTCAACACAGCAGGGAGAAAACCAATAATTCAGGATTCATTTTAGCCCCCCCCCCCCCCAATAAAAAGGTCTGGCAGTATGCTGAGTCAGGAGAGCTTTGCCAGGACAGCAGGTTCCCCGCAGGGTAAAGGCTGGTGGGGTGAACGGCACCCCATTTTCAAACACTCATACAAGGTGGTCTGTACACCGTGGGATCACCTTGCCAAGAAGGTTCAAGCTTGGTCCACGTGCTGCTCCCACCACAGCATTCAAGAGGTTTTGGACTTTTTTAAAAAAATACTACTGTAGCACCCCTTGCATCTGCAAAGGTGCCCTGAACATCCCCTCCCCATAGCCTATACTACTCAAGGCCTCTTTAGCAATGTAGCAATCCTCACCCAAAGTTGCTTTGCTTCAGGCACCAACCAAAGTTGAAACATCCCTTCTTACCCAGATCTGAATTTTCTAAGTTTCATTAAAGCATGAAATCATTTTGTTGAGGCTTGAGTTACACCCACCCCAAGCTGCACATGCACAAGGGCACAACATAGGCACATACTCTGCACACCTGTTTGAGAAGTAAGATCCTTGAAGAACCACCAACATTTTAAAAAGTATTTCAGCCGTTCAAGACCCCAAGTCTGCTTTTCAAACCTGGCTAGGGATGAGGCTTAACAGCTTCTCCCAAGAGCAAGACTTGGGCAATCCAGGAACATTAAACCCAAGCCAAACCCAGCAGCTCCACGCTTGCTGCCCTGCACACAGCTGCAGGCGTGAGGCAGAAAAACAAGACGAGTCCCAGCTGGTATAAACAGGTAAAGCTCCTCCATCACCAGCAGGAATACCCTGGTTTAAGCTCAGTGCCAATCCCTCCCGGTATCTTCTGAGGTCTCAACAAACCCCCACCTCCTTCACGGCATTGCCCTTCCGACCGTGCAAAGCCCTGGCACGAGCTGTGCCATGGTGGCGGGTCCCTCTATGTTCTTTATACCACGGTAGTGTACAGCAGGGTCTCTCTACCTCATGCCTCGAGGGCACCCTCTCACCCAGCAGACCTTTCCCTGCTGCTGGCAATCCTTAAAAAATGGAAGCCTTTAAAACTGGAGCCATGGGGGACAGGGAAGCAGAGCACGGCCCCGCAGCACTATCCTCCGCTCATTAATGCTGCTGCTGGGGGCGGCCAGCAAGCAGCACCGCGCCGTGTCCTCCCCTTAACATTATCTTACACTCTGAAGCACAAAGGACTACTTAGAAAACCCTCGCTGGTGTCATGCTGTTTCTCAATGACTTTTCTTATGGATCCTGGAGGATAAGCCATATCAAAGCGTTTCCACAGCTGCATACAAAGAGCCGGGAGTAACCTAAGCCTTTTCTTTAAGCAACTGCCAGCCTCTAGCCCAGCATCGGTAGTTTTTAGGGGGAAGATGGAAGCAAGCAAGCACCTGTGGTGACATGGGATGCTTAGCACCAAACTTCAGAGGTGTCTTTGGACATTGGCACATTCTTCACCTAGTCCTGTTTGAGAACACATACCAACCTGCATCATGTTTATTAAGCACACCAACAATCAGTCTACAAGTAAGGATCAAGTCCCAAATCCAAAATACGCAGAGCCTGGGATTTATTCACACACCTGAAGGTGGGAAGGTTCCTCATCACTCCCACACACCGTCTGTGAGAGCCCACATGAAGTCACTGCAGCATCAACACCACCTGGTCCTTCATTAACCCAACCCATCATTCCATCTAACCCAAGAGATCTTAAAAGAAATCAATCCATCAAAACACGGAATCCAAGTGTCAGCCCCTTAGTCCTTGAGGAAAGAACAAGACCCTGACAGGCAAAGTGCACACACACGTCACAGCTCATTTTCCCAGGGCTGAACTGAGGGAGCCAGGGTCAGCATGGGAAGAGGTGGCAGCCCCTGCTTCCCAAGGTATATGACCTGGGAGAGAGAAAATGGGGCACCACTTGTCCATAAAGGACCAGTGCCACAACTTAGGTGCTTTTTCAGCAGCCTAAAATGGTACAAAAAAAGATCCTGTTGGCCCTACCTTGTTACCCGAATGCTGCCGTTCACAGAGGCTGCGTCACTCCAACAAAAAGTCTTGCCCACTTCAGGCACAATGTCACACTGTTCTTTAAATGATTAGTCCTTAAACTGGTATGCTGGACCAGATGGTTCTCAGCATCCTCACCAGGGACAGCATCAAGGATGAGATCCCCTCTTAAAAATAGAAGTGGTCAACAAGCCAAGAATGGGATGGGGAAACCCTCAAAGAAATGAAAAAAAGAAAACAAACCAACAGAAAAGCCTCCTGGAATTTGTCCGCGATCATCTGCACCAGGCTATTGCACTTCTCCCAATTTCCCCAGTTTAAAATGAAGCTTACAAAGAATCGGAAGCTTGAAATAGAAAAGCACCAGCCACACAGCGTGCTGCAAAATATCTCAGCCCCTTACAGCTTTTGCCCCCCTGCAGCATAATCCCCAGCAATGCTATTCAGACCCTGTTTCTGGCCTCACTTTTCAATTCATCCCTTGTCCATCCTGAATTTCACCACCCAGTTCCTAGTCCAGGGACAGCCCTGTGTAACCCATTCAATAGTTCCCCACCATCTGACACCCACACCTCTCATCAGTTCACCCAGGGAGAAGCAAAGCGGCAATACCTGTTCCCTGAACTCAGCAAGAAGGAGCTTCTTTTTTGGGGGAAAAAAAAATGGAAAAAAAAAATCTTTTATCACCCCCAAAAACAATGCAAAAGTCTGAATTCAAACTCAGACCAAGAATCCAAAATAGAGGACTAACCAGACAATTAATCATTCATTCCATGCTGCTGAGAAATCCTGATCCAGAAGTTTAGCCCCGGACGACGTCCACACTGGTTTAGGGGAGCCTCTAATTTACTGGGCTCACCATCAAGGTACCTCCATCGTGCTTGCACAGCTCCATTAACGCACGCTCAGAGAGACCTGCTCTTGGTAATGTGCAGCCAGGAGCACAAGACAGAAGCCTGTAAAAGGTCTGCTGCTGTTGCTCCTTTGCTTTTACAAAAGATCCCATGAACTCCGGTGCTGTGCAAAGAAATGGCACAAACAGGTAAAATGCCGTTCATCTAACGAGCTTCTACTCAGCATCCTGGAGTCGCTCGTTCATTTATTTTCTTAAGTTTCTCTCAATCCAGGTGTTTCCTACCCAACATCCCCTCAGAGAGTGCCTGCTGGTGGGTCTCCTGGTCTGCCATGGAAATTAATGAGGCTCCACCACGAAGGAAGAATTTCTCCCTGTAACTCCGTAGCCCCGATCCCATACATCTGGAGTTCCTGAAACTCCCTTTATTTCACCAGTATCGTTGCATTAATAAGATGTCTGAAGACACATGCCATACCCAGTTAGGAAAAGGAACTAAGATCTCTCCTGCTCTATCAAGTGTGGCCTCTGCAGCCCAGAAAGCCCACTGCTACCCTTTTTGCCAAACCACACTGCAAGTAACACATCTAATTTGCTCTCCGCTGTGCTCCTTAGGTCTTTTGCAACATTACTGATTTCCAAGAGCTTTCCTCCCACTGAATCTTTCCGGTTTGGATCGCGAGGGTAGTATTTTGCAATTCCTTCCTCACACATTCATGAAGTGTTGCTGTTTGCCACTAAAAAGCCGCTTGCTGGGCTCTACCCCAAAGGCAGCTGTGTTTCAATGGTCGGGAAGCTAATAATATACATTACCATACCGGTAGGCAGGGAGAGACATGCACTGATGTTTATATCTTCCCCGCACAACCAATGCACGACACGGACAGGTTTTTTCAGAGGAGAATTTGGAGGCGGAGGGAAGCGCACGAGACGATGATGGCACGGGAGCAGCCAGCACCCCGGCTCCCAATCGATAGGCCATCTGTAATAGAAGATCAATCGCTTCCATTTTGCAAGGTGTTAAGTGTGACGGGGATTGAATTAAAGCCGAGACCATAAGAGCAGCTATAAGTTATGCCTTTTTCCTTCCCCACACCCCCCCCTTTTTTTCCCCATTTAAGAAACAAACCCATAAAACAGTACTTTTTTTCTTTCCTCTTCCCTGCCCCCTCTCTTTCCCCTCTAAGATTTTCAATTAGGTGAGTGGAAGGACGAATGGTGCAAATACATTTTGCTCGAATTCTAAGTGCTTTTGAAACCCCCTGTCAAAGCATTTAGTAACGCAAGATTTAAGATGCCCAATTAATTTTTCCCCAACAAGGAGCCAAAAGTAGATGCAGGAGGAGGTTAAAAGCTAAGTGTTTAATTAATATTAAATTTATATGATTCTTTATCACCGAAAGCGTTGTAAAATTGAAAAAGCAGTTAATTTTATGGTCACTGTGTATTCCTCTGCTTTGATCTTTGATCCGTGGAATGAAATCGCGGAGTGTAAAGATTCTCTTGCTTTATTATACCTGTCTCATGGCAGGGACGCTGGGTGAGGTGAGCTCATCTGAGCCCCAGCTCAAACCAGGCAGGATGGTTCTCAGGGCACAAAGCCCACACGCTGCCCAGGGCTTGGGGGTGCACAGTTTGCAATTGCCCCCTGAGGGGAACTTTGTTTGTGCCATTTGACCAAGGATGGCACAAAACTCTTCTGTACGCCACCGCTGCCTCACCGCCGATTCCTGGCCTCCCCCATGCCTATCTGCCAGCGAGACAAAGAGCTATTATGCAGAACGGATTGCACTGGAAAGAAAAAAAGGGGGGAAATAATTTCTGCAGGGGGGTTTTATGTGAGTTTTTTATATATTTTTAAATCCCACTGGAAGCCTCATTATAATTTAGTTATTGGGGGGGGGGGGGGGACGGGACACGAACGACAACTAAGCAAAAGAAATTTAACATCTTAAAATATTTAGAGGAAGGAGAAAAATCAACAGGATGAAAGTTCTACATGCTTCAAAGCAGTTGCAAAACCTGGATTCCAACATTTCTGGCAGCCCCAGCAGCAGCGAGTTTCCTTGGGGTCAGCTCCCCATCACAGATCCATTGCCGCTCCCGGGCGGAACAGGCAGGGTGCCCCAGACTACGGACACCCACCCAGCCCAGGCAGATCCCCCAGACGGGAGCACGTCTCCACATGCAGCAGGACTGTCTGATCCCACTCCTCTCACCCAGCCTTCTACTTAGAAACCCTTTGAAAGGCCACGCACATTTCCCTTGTCCCTTCAATTCAATGTCTTCTTCCTAGAGAGAGGTATTGTGCGTATATTCATATGGGAGTTTAAATGGGAATTTAATCTTATTAAAGTCTTGATTTTAGGGCAGGTACATAAGTCATACAGATGAAGAGGCACAGAGTAATGAAAAGGTGCAGCTCTCAGGAAACAGCTGGGAAAATTGGGAAGTAATTAAGGACGGACAAAAATTAAGCTTGATATCAAGAAATAAGATCTAATAATTGGCACTGCTTCATAAGCAATGGGAATTAATACCATTAACCCTTCACCCTCACTCTTCAACTTATTTTTGGTTGCTGTCAGAGAAGGACAGCCACCTTATCCCCACACAAGAGGTTCCACCACAGCAAGCAACACAAGTTGCCCCAGGTCAGCGCAGCAGTGATGGAGCAGAACCTGGAAGAGAAACCAGGTTTCTCCTCTCCCATGGGATGCCAGAAGGCTCCTTTTCTACTAAGCAGAAGAGATTCCAGACACGCAAAGAAGTGTCTGTAACCTCAGGGAGTCTGAAATGGGATTGGATAACCACCCTGCTGTTGTTAGCAGGTCCTCTCTGCTCCTCCCATTGGCATGGGAAGCACGAGGCACAGATTTGTGTTTTTCAACATCCCCGCCTGAGACGGGCCATGGAGTCCATTCATCAGAGATGCTGACCACCAAATCATACCCGTCCAGATGGTACCTCTTCCAGCCCATATCTCAGCCTGTGTTTTAAGGGTCAAACTACCCTTGGCCCAGCCAAGACAGAAGTCATGATTTCCAAATGCTCAGCCCTGGCCTTGAACCAGGCAACCAGCTTTCAAGCCTTGTACAAAGCATGCCAACCAAAAAGCCTTGAGAAGTATCTGCAATTGTCCACGGGAGGTATCTACAGCCAGCCTCTCTCTCCACTCTTCAGGGAAGAGAAACAGGTACCAAGGGAGCCCACCTCCTGCTAACGTCACATCTAAGGTGGTGCTTTCAGGAGTCTGCTTGACAGAAGTCCTGCATACTCTGGTCCTCTCCCATGAACCAGAAGTCATGCATGCTCAAGCATGGCCATGTATCTATCTTGGGAAGAGCTGCCATTAAGTGAGATGTTCAGGGGACACGTACAGCACACAAGAGACCTGGTGCTGCTCCAATAACTCCTCTGCCTCCTCCAAAGTCGTGGAGAACAGCAGGTCCACTGCAGCTCCGGCCGTACACAGCACAGCCAGACTGACTGTATTTTATACGTATGCGTGCAGATATCGACAGATGGAGAGAGAAAATTACTGTGCCCATAAATTGAAGCTTTGGTCACGTCAGTTCAAGAAGCAGAATAGAAAATTTAGAGCCAAAAAAACAGCTTGTGTCAGTCAGGCTGATGAGCACAGGTGCCAAAAAACCCACCCCTTAGCATGGGGAGGCAAGACGCAAGCACACGCATGCATGCAGAGACCCTGCTTCTCTTCATCTATTCTCAGCAACTGTTTGTCTGAGGCCACATGCAACTGGATTTGTCAAGCCCCCTTTTAACAACTTCTTGTCACAGTCCATTACCAAATTGCATATAGTTATATATTCCACTAATTAGGCTTCTAAAATATCATTAACATGTCTCTTGATCATTAGCATAACGTAGAGGCGTCCTCGTTAGGCACGGACTCGAGTTTTGTTAACGCAGTAATGAAAGGCACGGGGCTGGTACTGCAGGAGCCGTGCAGAGATAGGAGGCGGGGAACACATCAAAAGCATCCATGCCAGGCTTAAAAAAATAACAACAAGATCAGCAAGAGGCAGAGGCAGAAGCCAATCACCGGGAAACCAGGGTGATCACACACACACTATGCATCTTCCCTAGGCTAAAATAACATTCCCATGATGCGGGTACAGCGCAGGTAAGGGATGAGTCAGGATCACAGAGCTGAACGCATCACCATCCGGGTCTAGATAAAACGGGAGGGATGGCCAGGGTCCACACGAGATCAGCCCCCAGCCCACGGCACAGATCTGTGCCCCAGTTGAACCCTTCCTGTCTAGCAGACCCTGGGACACCCCTCACACCTACTAGGGCCAGCCCTGCTCCCCGCAAGGACACCCTGCACTCAAAACCCAGTGCAAGGACACACACGTTCCTCCCTCCTCCGAAACCAACGCTTAACACTCCCCCTCTCCCCAGCCCCAAGATAAAACTGGTCCGATGCAATGCCAGGCACCACCCTCACCCAGCCAGCTCAGACTACGCAACATTGAGCAACCACCCCAGTTAAACCAACAATGAAAAACCACCACCCACTAGGCATTACACAGCAGGAGATCAAGGGTGTTAGAGACAGCAGCCCAGGATGGCGCATTACACAAGACCTGGGTCAGGAACGCAAGAGAAAGGCTCGAAGGTCCCCGGTACCCAAACGTGAACCCCAGACAGCAATATTTGCATATGTGCTTCAATGCATCCAGGGCTGGGGGGGGGGGGGGGGGGGTGAAGGATGTGAATTAATAGCCAAAGGTTTGACCAGGACAGATGCTTCCATGTCCAGGCCAGCTCATGTATCAGTGGTTACCACTGTTGCTATAAATAAGCAGAGACGTGTTGTTTTTTTTTTTTTGTTGGGTTTTTTTTTTCTCCTTTGAGCGAATAACTCAATAAGTCACCGCATGAAAGATATTGTAAATAGCTCCAGCAGAGTGCAAGTCAGGGCTGCTTCCAATTAGCTTTCACTTACACTCCCCCTGCCTGCGCCAAGTTTGCAGAGTTTGTTCCCGGACACGCTGCTTGCTGTCTGGGAGAGGGTGGGGCGCAAACCCCCACTGCAATCCGGGCCACCACTCTTTCACATTAGAAATGATCTTCTCATTAAAGCTGTAAGGACGTCAAAGCAAGTGAAAACAGCCCGCATATGCATTTATCTTTGTCCAGATGTTAATGCAAAGGTGGGGGGAGAGGAAACAACCAAGAGCTTTTCTACAGCTGCTGAGAGCTAACACCAGCACCACCGCAGCAACCAGCTTGGAAATACGAAAGCAGCACACAACTTTTTATTAGAACAAAGACATAAAACAAGCTCAGCGAAGGCAGTCCAGGGGCTTCTACGCACACATCTGAAGAGACCCCCCCCCAATCCTCATCCCTAAGAAATGGGTAGGACACATCCTCGTGGGCGACACCACTGCCAAAACAACAGTAGAAAATGGATGATTTTGCAACCCT
Organism: Falco rusticolus; assembly: GCF_015220075.1. NCBI lineage: Eukaryota > Metazoa > Chordata > Aves > Falconiformes > Falconidae > Falco > Falco rusticolus. The sequence continues at coordinate 27,688,059 of NC_051197.1, forward strand.
TCATCAAAAAAATTCCTCTTCCATGAGATAAAGGCGGTGTTAAGACTCTTTCCAAGTTTTTTACTCATTCATACAACACAACCTTTGTGTCCCGCACATGCGCGTTGCCTTCACGTAGCAGCTGGTCCCGATACCAGAGGAGCATCACAGCCAGGAAACTATCACCAGGAGATAAAATACGGGGCAGGCGAGTGCGGGATCGGTTGTAACCTACAGTAACAGGAATCCTGGGGACGAGGCTGAGTTCCCCACCATCCCGACCTGGGAACGGCTCTGGGAAAGTCACAGGGTGACTGCGCCTCACCTTTTGCCATCAGGATGGTGTTGCGAGTGCCTGATCTGTGACAGGAGACAGAGAGGACCTGGAAATCAGGACTTGCTCATCACATCATCATTTTAGCCAATCTCCCTTCTAAGTCACCACACAACTAGGTACCACCCTCACCCAGGCATCCTGCAAGGAGGGTCAGCAACACCAGAGCAGGACCAGGATGTCGTCCCCAAGCAAGCAGATGTATTTGTTTCACACTCAAGCAGACTCCCTTCCCTGCCGCCCCAACCATAACACTGCATTGAAATATGGACACTGAAAAGCATCTGCTGTTTTGGGGAGAGGGGGTTACAGCAGTCAGCAGAGCACATACAGCTTTTGCTGGCTTCCTGCCTTTCAAGTCAAAAGCAACAATCACAAAACGAAAAGAGCCACTAACACTTGATAAAGTTTTTTGATTTGAAAGTGGTCATGAAAAAAGTTCCCAGGAAAGGGAAGAGAAAACAACCTATTTTAAATCCTTTAATGCGTGATAATCAGCTCATCGTAGGCTACAGGTCTGTGTTTTTCATCCTGTAGTTTTTCAACCATCCTTCCCCCCCTCCACCATGTTCCTTTGTCTTCCCACTCCCTCCCACGCTCCCAAATGGGTGGCAGCGCTCTATTAAAAAAATGGCCAGAGAGGAACCTCTCCCCTCTCCATGCAGAAGGGCGCTGGTTGACCTCTCCACATCTGGACATAGCTGCAACCTCCGGCTTTCCACAGCAAATGCCGGCAGCGCAGCGACCTTCCCGGAAACATGGTCCTCTGACCTCTCTTCTCCGACTCACCCACCTCCCGTCCCTCTGCTGAACTCCACCACCTTCCACCGCGGCCAGGCTGGGGACACAGCACTACCTCAACAAGGGGTGCAACTCCCCAGGCAGCACGTCAACAGCTCTCACGGGCCCAGATCTGGGGTGTATTTGCTTAGGAGATTGGAGGGGGGGTGAGGTGGGGGTGGTCAGAGAGAAGAGAAGGAGAATCTAGGCTGCAAACTAGCCAGATTTAACTAAAGCAAACAGCCTCAACAGCAACAAATCTGTTCAAGTCTTAGAGCTGTTTCCACTTTTGATCAACTGGAGAGCACTTGCCACTGCAGAGTGCCTTCATCCAGCGCATCTACTGTACGCCCAAGCCAGGAGGGGTTACATCAACATCTCTATCGGTACAGTGGAAAAACCTTGGTGGGTCTTCTACCTTCTTGTGCTGCATGAGTCCACCAGATCTCACCGGGTTATTGAGTAAAACACTGCCTTCCACAGCCATGCCAACATGCCTCAGCTTTCCCCAGCCAGTCCTGCATGAGCTGTTCCATGCTCTGGCTTCTCCAAGCCACGCATGGGCCAAACCAGACGGTCGCTGATACCACGTCATGCCCCCCCCCCATGCAGGCCCAGCACTCCCTCTTCTCTATTTTCCCACAGCTCAGATTTCTTCGTGGGAGCTGCTTCTTCCAAAATACCAATATTTTTAACAAATTGGCGCATTGCTGGAAAACCACAGTGGTGCTCCTGTGGAACAGGAGACCTCATCCCAACAGGGCCCACAACTAACCACCTTGTGATGGTTTTTCCAAACATCCTCCCACCCAGACTGCAGCTGCCCAAGGCAACACAGAGCTCCCCATGCCTTGGATCTTCTTGGCTAGAAAGAGCACAACAGAAAGCAGAACAGATGTTAATGGCTAAGATACAAACTGTGACTCGGGACAGTCCCGTCACCAACAAGCAAAAGGGCTCACACTGTTGGCATCACTTGCTCCCAGCCAGAGGAACAAGCAGAGCTCTGCTTTATAGGATACAAGCACCTTTTCCCATGCACATCACCACCACCAAATCCTACTTTTGCAGCTCCCCCAGCAGCAAGCCTACTGGTTTTCTGCCCTCCTTGCTGGGTGAGTGTGGCGACCCCATCCTCACCCCCCAGCTGCACTGGAGTGGGATCATGTCAATAAAGCCTCACTGATGCAGGAAGACATGAGCCTCCCTGCTGCCAGCAATCAACTCCATTTGTTTATTTTCATTTGAGCAAAACTTAAGCTAGGCTGGGCTGGGGGGAGGCTGGGAAGGGGACAAAACCCTGGAAAGCCGGGCTGCACGTTGGTCTCCAAAGGGACTGAAATTGGGGATGGGAGGAGGGGCCAGCTCTCCTTTCCAAAGAACTTTCAATAGGAAACAGATGTTGAGGGCCTGAGCATTGAAAGCCCCGGGTCTGCAGCGGGCTTCCCTGGCTCCATGCTCCTGACAGAATCTGTTTTAATTAAAATATTTCTGTTCAGGCACGAGGCAAGGGGTAGGGGGAGTGGGGAAAGGTCTGGGGGTGATGTGCTTGTTACCTCTGCACAGGCAGCAGTGTTTGTGGCAGGGCTGGAGGGGGTACCAGGGTGCATAGGATTGGGTTGGAGACCCCCACCCAGCCCAGGCTCCCTCCCTTCAGCAGGACTCAACATAAATTCTACTGACCTCAAGTGAAAAATTGCCTCGTTTCGGTACCGAAAAAATAACATTACATCATGTAAGCTGTGTCAGGTTCTATCAATGCCCCCTTCCCGCCCACCCCCAAAGCAAGGGGGATGTAACACAACACTATGAAAACATCAGCCTGGAGAAGAAAAGGGGCCTTTGTCGTGGACCGTCAGCTCCCCACTGCTGCCTGAGGTGAAGAAAGATCTCTGAAAACGTTAGGCTGGGAGGTACAGACTCCAGACGCACTCTCACCCCCCACAGCCCCTTTGCTTCCCCATCCTCACCTTCGAAACTTCTGCCATTACTAGGATCCAGGGCTACCTTCTCCCCCAGGTCCCTTTGCAAAGGTCAGCCCCGTAGAAAAAAAAAAAGCATGCCAGGAAGCCCGAGAGCCCAGCCACAGGGTCACCAAAGCCTGGCTTTTAAGCCTGGATGAGTCAACAGTGTCCTCCAGCTCAGGATCCATCCTGGCTTTCTTCCCAAGGGTACCAGACTCCCTCGCAGGAAGAAGCAGAGGAGGATGTGGAGCACAGGACGCATGGACACCCACACCCAGCTCCAGGAAGGAGAAACAGGGGAAGGACAGGACCCGAACAGTAAGGCGGGGAGCCAGCAGAGGCTCTGCCAAGCCATGGCCACCCAAGCAAACCCACATGCCCTGCCAGAGCAGAGGCCCATCATATGGGGACACGCATGAGCCAGTGAAGAGAGGCAAGGAGAACAGGGCCCGCAGGGGCCGATAACCAGCGCCAGCAATGCACTGCCTTAGGGTCCTCAAGGCTACGAATTCACAGGGCTGAGCACAGGCTGTGTGGCTCTCCTGTGGCTGCTCAGGGAGCGTTGTGCCAGAGAGGGGAGGCAGGCTGTGCCGCTCGCCTCACTGCCAGGGAACAGACCCTAGTCCACTTTTATTTACTGGGAGAGAGGAGCTGCACAAGCTCCTAGGCTGAGCGCGCAAGTGGGAATTGGAGGGGGTGCAAATGGAACGAGCCGCCTGGAGCATAGACGGAGCAGGGCAGGGTTGCTTTCTGCCTCCCTACTAGGATCACGCCTTCCTCTGCCCAAGACGGGGGAAGAGAGGCACGCACCCCAGCAAAGCATGCCTTGCTCAAACTGTGCTCACCGGCAGCACCCCGGCTTGCTGAGCAAACCCACAGCAGAGGGAAAAGCAGCTGCCACCGCCCGCGGGCAGCACCGCACCAGGCCACGCGCGGGTCGAGGGAGGAGAACACCCAGCTTGCCCCAGGCCCTCGGCTCTCAAATGTATTTTCTCATTAACGTGTAATACGGTTTTATTGTCTCAAACAATGTCTGTTTTCGATCAGTTCCTTTATCCCAGACACTGCTGCGCAGAGAGACCAAGGAGGCCAGATGGTTCGTGTTGCAGGAGTCTTCCCGCTCTTCCCGCCCGCCCCCTAATTCCTTACAAATTCCTGGCATGCCTGCACCCCCGAAAACCAGCCCCAGGGCAGAGGCAGGCACCAGCCTCCAGAGCAGGGGCTGGGGGCCCTTCCTCGGCCTCCCCCTCCTCACCGCCAGCAGCTCAGGCAGGGCAGGTCCCCGGCGGTGAGCAGCACAGCGGCTGTCGTCTCCTCTGCGGGGTCCTTGGCGAGTGGTTTGCACCTGAAACCAGAGATCCGCAGGTCCCCTCCTCCCTCGCCCATGGCAGCGGGGTGTCCTCTGCTGTGGGAGGGAGGCACAGACCCCCAAACCCCCCATCCCATCCTCAAATGCATGGCCAGCACCGCGGCTGCAGGCAGCGGGGAGGACGTCTGCCGGTAATCCCCACCACGTGCCCAAGGCCACCAGGCCCCCACCACAGCGCTCTCCACTCCAGCGTTCACCCACACTTCCCGGCGTTAATCCCCACGCTGGCAGCTGGACGCGGAGGTTCACTGAGCCCTTCCCAAAATCCAGGGGATGATTTGAGCCTCAGCCAAATCAAAGGGAAGGCTCCCGCTGTCTTCAAGCAGCCTGCCTCACCGCCCCCCCCCCGCCCCATGCCGGCTATCCAGACAGGCAAGTTGGCTGCCAGCTTCAGCCCACCCTGAAACACCACCCAGAGGTCCAGCAAGGCTCATGCTCCCCCTGCCATCTTCCCAGCACCCTTGTAAGTACCTTCCTGGGAGAAGGGAGCCCCCCAGCCCCGGGAAGAAGCCCTGCTGAGCATAACCCAGCAGCAGAGGAGAAAAATAAGGGATGCTGAAAGCAATTGTTCAGCCTGGAAGGAGGCCAGGAGACTAGTGTTCACACCCTTAAACTCAGGAAAAGCACCACGAGAGTACAGATAATCCCATCTGGGAAAAGTCTGAGTCTGGGGGGAAAGATGGCACCTTCTCTGAGGCACTCAAGCACCGCACAGCACGGACAGGCCACGGGTCATCCCAAACCAGGCACTGGCTGCAGGGTCCCACAGGATCTCTGATCCTGCAGACCTTGCCCCCTATCCCACAAGCTCCATGAGACATGTTTTTCTCCCATTCCTGCTTCATGGCAGCTGCTGCCCAGGAAAAGTCTCCACTGAGGAAGGGCCAGAGGGGACGTCCAGCCTGTAGGACCACAGGGCCGGCAGCCACTCTCAGGGTCTGGCTGCCAAGACGTCACGCAGGCTCCTCCGAGACCTGCCGAGCAGACGGGTATCTGCTCCCAATTCGACTGAATTTTCATGAGGATGACACAAGACAGCCCCACTGCCAAGTTTCCACAGCTTCTCCAGAGAGAAGGGGTGCCAGAGCCTGAGAGGCACCTCCAAAATCTCACTTGCAGTCACAGCGAGGACACCTTTTTTCTCCATCACTTCTGGTTTGGGTTTTTTTTTTCCTGAGCCACTCAGCTCATTTTAGCAAGCCCTACACCAAACTTGCCTCCACCTGGAGAAACACCAGAGCACACAGTTAAAACCCTGCCAAGTTCTAAGAAATGAGGAGGGGGGGGAGGGGATAAAAAATAAGGACATGGGAGGTTTATAGCGGGTAGATTTATACCTGTAGGATCATACTGTCTCCTCCAACACCCTTCCTACACCCTGCCCACGAGCACTGCAATGGAAGAAGCTGTTCTTGCTACGTCAGTCAGATGCACAAGAGGCAACATGGCAGAAGCTGAAGGGGTCTGAGATGTTTGGTTTCCACACAAGAAGCCCAGGTATATAAGAAAAGCTGCTACAGACCAGAACTGAGGGGTTCAGGGAGTTCCCAAAATACCCAGGAGGGGGGTAAGTACAGGATGTGCCCTTGGTACAGTAGAACAAGAATGAGAGCTGTAAGTGGTGGGGGGTAGGGGGCACGCAAGCATTTTGGTGATTTTGCACTCCGTAGCAGAGAAAAATCTCACCTGCCACCTTTTGGCATTCCCAGCGCTCAACTTTGGCTCCATCCAGCAAGAAAAAACAAAGCAGGAAAGAGCAAGCGAGCTGAAACCTGATCTGCTGAACGGCCGGACTCGTGTCTGGCTTTTCTTACCGCCTCGGCCGACCTGTACGTGCCAGCCTGGGAAGGCATAATGGTTCCACCGACAGAACTTCATTAACTTTTTATACACTCGGCCACTAATTTATAATCATTAGCAGACAAACAGCCAACAATTACACAAGCAGCACGTTAAGAATAGAGGGAGAGAGCCTGAAGGAGCAGCGATGGAAATGCGTTGGCGGTTGGGAGGGAGCAGGGATGGTGTGTCCCCTGTCCCGGGGCTGGCATGCGACAGGGACAACCTCTCCCAAGATTTACTGGCACACCGTTTCACCAGCTGTAATCAAGGCATCGGGCAGCAGAAAGGCAAAAGGAGCAGGTGAGCAATCTCACAAGCCCTCTTGTTTTCAACACAAAAAATAAAAAGGGAGACGGGAAGAGGAGGAGCATGCATATTCCACATTTTCAACTCCTGGGGCAGGAAGGCCCCTGCTTACAGAAGAATGGGAAACTGCACACACAGACAGCACAAAATTCATGCTGACTTAATGAAATCTTCTGCCACAGGTTACATAACCCCAGTGCCTTTCCCCACGCCATCTCTCCTGCTGGAGGCTGCTCTTGTGCGGAGGTAGGAGGTAGTGTTGCAATGCACAGCCCTGGCACCCTGGCTGAGCAACGCAGGCAAACACCCAAATCCCCAGGATGCCTCTACCTTGAGGATGGAGATGTGAAAGTGGGGAAAGGTTACAAACGCCCCCGAGATCAGCAGTCTGTGCTCCCCAGCCGAAACTCAAAACTAACTCCCCAGTGCTCCTCTCCCACCCAGTATCCCACCCAGTGCCTGCCAGTAAAGGTGTATCACCCAGTCAGACCCCAGCTGCACAACACAAGGGTGCAGGCAGAAGCCAATGGGCAGGCTCCCTTCTCTGCAACAACCCGAGCTGCTGGAATCGATTGGAGCCATAAGATCTGCAGATATAGATGTCCCTGCTGCGTGGGCAGGCCAGCAAGGAAGCAGAGTGACCTGACCAGCATCACTCAACAATGTGTCGTGGCCAGAAACCAAACCTACACCTCTTCTGGCTCCCGCACAACGGCTGAGCCTGCTCTCCTGCCCCACACCAGGCAGACCAGCCAGCCCTTTTTCAAGATGTAAGCTTCCTGCTAAACAGGTCTAATGAACACTACACACACCTTGCAAAGCCTCTGTTCGGGCATCTGCGAACAGCCAGCGCAGCTCAGCAAAGCACCTGCTGCCTCTGATCGAAGAAGAGGAAAACTTCCCAAAACCCCAGGCAGCAGGGGGGAAGAGCAGCACCCAGCTTTACAAAGCTGAGCAGCACCCCTGAAAGAAAGGCAAAAGAAGCACGCAGCTGCCCTCCAAAGCAGGAGGGGGAGGATGCAGCAAGCACCGCTGCCTGCATGCAGGACCCGCCGTGCCTTGCAAGCCACGGCTTGCCAAGCACGCAGAGGACAGGTAGGCAGAGCTCCGTGCTCCCAGTGCACAATCCCAGGCATGCTTGCAGCTGGAAAAAGCTGTTGCAGCCCACCAGCTCCACCCGCTCCCCCTCCTGCTCCCCACAGCAGAAGCTTGTGGAAAGGCTCACAAGCCACTTTGCTCATGGTAGGGCATTTCCCCTTCCACCCTTGCACTTGCAAAAAGCACAAGTCTAACACATGCTGGCTCTTATCACATCAAGAGACCAAACTGTTCAGGCCAGAAAGATGAATGCCTCTGAGATTACTGGGGACTAAACTCAACTTTCTCGTGTGACAAGCTCCTTTCCCTCTACAGCAGTTTAATAACCATCCAGCACTGACACTGGGGGGGAGAACAAAGAAAAACCTCTCCACCAAGAAGTGCAGCTCTCAGGGCAACTCAGAGGATCAAGCAATAAAGCTAATTTAGATGAAAATTCAGACCACTCATCCTGCCTGGGAGAGACTTGCAACTTCACCCACCTGGATACAGCTGCAAGATCATAGTGCTCACCTACACTGGGGCAAGCTTTTCTAAGAAAGCCTCTACCTGATCTGCTAAAAATAGAGCATGTTGTTCAGATTGTCCTGTGGCTGTTCAATATCCATAGCACCACAAAACCCTCAGTCCATGCATCTAAGATGACCAGGGAGGGGGGGAACTACATATAATAAGCCATCACACAGTCCATATGGGGCAACAACCACAGATCGAATGGTGGGATATGCAGAGAGGAGAAGCAGAGGTTGTTCCTACAAACTTTGCTTTGCCGTTCCTGCCTTTAAGTAACTTTCAAACAGAATTGCCCAAATACCTGTTCTTTCAGGACTTTTTTTCCTCTTTAAACAGCATCACTTCAGCTGGATTTGTCATTAAGGTAATATAAAACTGAAATCATATTTCAGAGAAATACTTTTAATAAAAAAGGCAAAGGCTTAATTTCAAAAATGTAAATATGAGATGTTTCCACCTTTTTTATGCTTCCCAAAAGCAAAGCAAGAGAGGCTTCTTTACTGAAAGACGCTGGGAAACTGAGCTGCACAAATTTGTACAATGTTTCTGTCAACCCAAATACATATTATTATTATTTCTTTTCCTACTCAAGACCTTTTAATTTGGAAGGGGGAAAATAAGACCTCATCTTGCCTGAACACATGAAGAAGATGCCAATGCCTCTCAAGCCCATAAGCAACAACTGGTCAGTACCCCATCCCACAGGGATGTGGTGTGGCATCCACAATGGGTGAGAGGGAGGAAGGAGCATCTCCCACCGGCCCCAGGTCAGCACCTGGTCCAGAGGCTCTGCAGCAGCAGTACTGGAAGGATGCAGGCACCAAACCTTGCACTGGAATTAAGCACTGCCCTAAGGAACCCTCTGCCTCCCCTCCGATGACCACCCAGGTCACAGAAAAGCAGACAAAGGGCAGGAAGACCTCACGATAGGGCGGCATTGAGCTGGCAGGAACTGCCAGCATCTGGAAACTCCTGCCACAGAGGGAATTAAAGGCAGCCGGGCTCCAAAAGGGAGGAGGGAAGAGTTGTTAGAGCCATCTACTACAGCAGGTAAGCTCACAAGCCACGGACCCCAATTTTTATTTTTTAGGAGAAATGCAGAGATATCCAGGCTCATCCAGCCCTAGAAATGCCTGAGCAGGGACCACCAGTGCTCCTGGAGCAGGACACTCAGCACCTCAGGCGAGGAAGGGACAGCCTTTTAAAGTAAGGATGTGGTGAGCTGGGCAAAGGGAGCCAAGTAGCACCACTAAAGCATCAGCAGCACCATGTTGTGCTGGGAGGGGGGGCTCTGCTGGAGGGGCTAGCCCACAGAGCCAGGGCTGCTCCCCTCCATGCGTATTTGGGAACGCTCCTCTCTGGCTTTCGGCACTCTATTATCCAAAGACTCCAGAAAACGAGGCAAGATCAGAAGCAGCACGACTTGACTCGATGTCTCCCCATGAAGGGGCCAGCCCCATCCACTTCTGGGTTCCCAGCAAGCTGCAGTAAGGGGAAAGGAGGCGGGGGGCTGGTGGAGAGTACCCCCCCCACAAACCTCATCCAAAGCCTTCCCTGGCGAGGGGGGGGGCCGCACAGCCAGCACCTCTGTATGCAGCCCCTCTTCCCCACCACCCTCTTCCCCTTTCCCTCCCCCTAAACTCGCTCTCGGCCCCATCTTCACGAACAATCTCGCTGCAGGCTGCTTTTGTAAGCCTCCAGCCCCAAAAGAAAAATGATGGGTTTGAACTCTTAACCCCGCCCCAGAAAAAGGCTGGAATTAAAAGGGGTTTATGACTAAGTATGCAGATGGGAATACTGTAATAACAACAGGCGAAATGTTTGCCCAGCAGTTCTGGGCTGGTTTCAGAGGGAGGGAGGGAGGGAGAGCAGGGACGGGGCGGCTTCTGGCCGGAGGATGACGGCACGGAGAAAGAATTTGGCGGCTGGGAGGGAAGGGAGGTTGCTGATAAATGCTGGGGCAGAGGCAGGGAGGGGGGCCAGGACCCAAACGCCGCATCGCTGGCACTTCAGGGAGGCTGGCTGCAGCGCTGCGGGTTTCTGGCCGGCTGACAAAGGCACCGCCGTGGAGGCGGCGAGCAGGGGTAGGGGGAGATGGCTCCGGCACTGTCGCACTCAACCAGGCTGGGCTGCACAACAGCGAACATATCAAGGCAGACTGCAATGCTCCCACGCACCCCAAATCCCTTCTGATGGGGGGGGGGGGGGGGGAGACGCATGCACACAGGCTCCAGCCACGGGGGGAACCCACAACTGCAAGCAAATGGCTGATTTTTACCAGCTCTGGGACTCCAGCTCTGCTGAAAAGATGGTAAAAAGTCAGTACCTAAGTCACCTGGGGGGCATTTTCAGGACACCACCTTCCCATTTTAGAAACGGGCTGCACAGAGGCCCCACAAGTGGGAGGCTCAGGCTAGGGGAGACCCAAACCTCACCCACTGTCCCAGAGGAGTGCACCCAACTGCTGGCTTAACCCTTATGCAAGAGGGAAAAAGCACTCCTTCCCCAGCCCCCAGTCCTGCGCAAGCCTGCTCCCACTCCTTGGGAACCAGGGGCACCCAGGACTCCTCTCTTTGTGGGGGAACCAGCCAGGTGAGGTACCTTGACAGCTCCCCATCACACAAGGAGCCACCCAGGTATCACTCAGCTGAGCCCAAAAACACCTCCCTGCCATTGTACCAAGCCAGGCTGTCCGCAGGCACCCAGTCCACAGGAGAGGTTTGCACTGGGGATGCAAGTCCCGGATTGTACCAAACCAGCACCTTCCTGTTCTCTTGAGCTCCCTATGAGGTACCTGCAAACTTAACACAGATGCAAACCACTTGCATGCAGATCACCACTCATAGCTTGGCAGCCACAGGCCAGAAAGCCATCAAACACCCCAAATCTTACAGGTCATCAGGACCTACGAGAAAGAAATTCACGTGTGATAGATGGAAACAAGCCACAAACCTCCCCGAGCCCCCAGAGGAGCCACAATATCAAACTATTCCTGAGCAAAAGTTCCTGCCACAAGCATGGGGACCTCCCCCCCTGCACTCACTGGGCACAGCCCAACATGATGCAACAGCAGCCCTTTGCCAAACTAAGCACCTCGCAGGGGTACAAGGTGCAGATGGGAACATGCCCCAGCCGCTTCCCTGCAGGGGTGAGGAGGTAAAGCTGCACACACAAAAAAAAAAAAAAAAATCACAGCACAACTGGCAACCCAGGCACTCTAGTAGACTTCCCAGCTTGCAATCCAGGGAATTTCCAAGCGTGTCTCACACCTGCCTTTGCTCAAAAAGGACCTCAGAGTTTGCAGCATCAGCGCACAGAGTTTGGACTCACCTCTGGTCACCTCCTGCTGACCCACTGCATTTACCAGGGACAGAGTGTGCTGGAAGGAGCCTGTGGATAGTAAAAGGTCTTTCTCGCTGCCACAATCCTCCTCCAGGTCAGACCTGTTGCGTTTATGAACAGAGACACAGCAGCCCTACAGCAACCAAGTGAGAGGCGAGTGGACACCCCCTTCCCCCCCCAACCACCTCCGACAGCACTCAGTACTGCTGCTACCAGCAACACAGCACAGGGGACAGGGAGAAAACAAAGCCACCAAGCTTGCCCCTCTTAACAAGCAAGATCTTTATTTTGCCTCTCAAGCAGAACAAATGCCACTGAAGACATTTAGAGACCATCTGCGGGGTCAGGAAAGATGGTCACTAGCAATGGGGGTGTGCACTGCAAAGGGTGATGGGGAGACCCAGGCTCTGGTGTCCCTTCCAGCACCACACGCTGCAGCAGCCTGCAGTGGACACAAGCTGCACAAATGCACAGTTCCCTTCACGGCTGCTGCTCTGCGATGGCACAGCAGTGAGAGCAGACACGCCAGGAAGCACTTGGATCAGGTAATGAAGGGTGTAGGAGACTCGTGAGATGATTCCTGTGAGTCAGACAAGCTGGCCAGGGCCCAGATCAGCAAGCTCTGCAAAATCACCTAACAAAAGAGCGCAAAACCTGGACCTCCCCAACCCCTTCCTGCTGCCTCCGAGATGACCCCATGCAAGCCAGCAGGTCTTGATGAGAGTGGCCAGAGCTACGTGGCATGCTGCAGCCAGGGCAGGGGACAGGGACTCAACCTGCCTTGGGGTGACCTGGTCACCCCAGCTCCCTGCTCAGTCCTAGGACTCACTGAGCAATTTGGTTTCTCCTCTACCAGCAGAGCAGACCACATTGCTCTTGCTTTGTTTAAACCATGAGCAGACTCTCTCCACATGCAAACTGAAGCCAGGAGATCTGCCTCTCAACCACAGCCTCCGGGGCACTTCCCAGGATTTAAGGACCAAATGTAAATGCTCCTTTGAAAGTCTTTACCTGGCAGCAGTGTTTCTCCTCCCTATCCAATTGCACACCTGTGCCTCAACAGCCAGGCACAGAGCTGGTCTACACAAGGGACATTCATATCTCCCTGCCAACAGGGTGGCTCCAAGCAGGCAAAGCCCCCAGCCCTGCCTTGCACCACTTCCCTGGAGCTTGCTTCAGGGGCTTAAAACAGGTAACACACTATGGGAGGCTGCAGCCACTTGCCTGTACCAGCACGATGCCCTTAGGAGACCACGGGAAAGGTCCTCGCTTTCCGGAGACAGACATGAGGCACTCTGTGCCTCACGAGAAGATCTAGGACTGAAACAAAGCTCTGGCCCTGCACATCTCTGCGGGATCACCTCTTGGGGAGCAGCCCTGAGCCAAGGGTCACCATAGATTTCATGGAGACCTCCTCTCTCTGGAGACTTGAGAACCTTACCCTCCACAGCCTCTGCCAAAATTGGCACTACAGCCAATCTAGCTTCCATAAAAGCCCCCCAAAAATCTCTGCCATGAGGTGCTGCCATCCCTTCCTCATCTGGGACTACCAGACATTCCAGTTGTCATTATTTTTCATTAAAAAAAAAAAAAAGGTGGTGAACAGTGGGGAGGACATCTGGAAGAGGGATAAATACCCGTCAGGAGTCATCCCAATTCTGACAGCTGAATGAGTTAGACAAGTGCTAACGAACAAACAAGCTAAATTGCTCCTCTCCCTTCCTGACAGGCTGAACCAAGTCTCCTGAGCAGCCCAAATGCCAGCTCAGGAAACAGCCACTTCCCAGCTTTTGGTAGCAGTGAGAAGCCCAACCCAGACAACTGCCCAGCTACACCAGCCTGCAGGGAGGCCTCCAACATTGAACCCCACTCCCCTGCACCCTTGGTGGGGTACCCTCACCACCCAGAGGGGAGCCCTGAAGCTGGGTGAGATAGAAGACCAAGACCAGACCAGGTCACCTTTCTCGGTGAGACGGAAGACCAAGCCAGGGAAATTCAGCCTTTAGAAACAGATGGGGACCAGGACCACGCACCCCCTTTTCCCCACAGGGAAGCCTCCTGTTCCAGCAGAGAGGTGATGCAGGCAGACCAGCAGCCTCCACCCCTCTGATCCATGCGGGCCTGTAGCCCCTTCCTTCCCGTGCTCCCGACGGGAGGCACACCCAGTGCTAAACACTGAGGCTAACTCCATCCGGTCCTTCTTCCCAACATTTATTGTCACTAAACATTTATCTGGTTTCTGCCAAAAAAAAAAAAAAGCCAACCAACAATCATGTTGTACCTCCCCTCTGCTGTTCAAAGTAAAAGCAGCTCTGCTCTTTATCCAGGGAGGGGAAGAAGAGTTTAAAGATGAGACCCCCATGTACCCAGCACTGCTCCGTTCCTCCTCCTCCAAGGACTTTCACACAGCCCTGTCCCGTCAGCCTGTCTGCGGCATTTGATTCCTGTCTGTCACTAAGTGATGAGGACAAAGGGTGAGGAGTCAGGAAAAGGTCTGAGCTACTTTGTTCATCGTCTGGATACGAACTTTGGATGAACTCCGTGGGGAAAGAGAAAAGCCGCATGGAGCAGGACGCACGGTGCATAGCACTCTCTCTCTTCAAAAAAAAAAAAAAAAAAAACAAAAAACGGGGGCGGCTTGAACAAGGGAAAGGGGTGGGAGGGAAAGGGAGAGAAGAGCATTCCCCATCCCCATGGCGGCAGGCAGTCCTGAGAGCTCCCTGCTCGGAGGAGACAGAAGGATATTCAAACCGCCTTCCCAGGAGGCATGTTCAATAAAGCAGGATGCCAACGCAGCCTTTTCTCAAACAAATCTGTTAGCGGCGGGCCAGGGGCCAGCCACAAGGGCTTGCTTTTTAAAGCAACCAAATGGGAATTTCCTAATAAAATAATATTTTTTTAAAAAAAGCCCCACCATGGCACGATTAAAGGGAAGCTTGCTGACAGCAACTTATGCACAGACCTCTCTGGAATCACGGGAAGATGAAATACAGTGCAGGACAGGAAGCTTTGGGATGTATCCACAGCCAGGGTGCCAAAGCACCCATGTGCTCCCCTGGCACCAACCCCATGAGCTGGGGAGACGACTGTCCACTGCATGGTTACATACCAGGGCAAAGGTTTACAGCCATGATTTCTGCTGTGCTGAACAAGGGAGGAGGCTCACCCTGCACTGCAAGGGAGGCAATTTCCCTCATGCTGACCTGGAAAAGCCACCACAGGGAACGCTCAGCTCCTTTGCTTCACTCCACTTTTCAGTGCAAAGCTAAACCAGTTTGCAACTGGAAAGCCCTGTGGTAGCCTTCCTCCTCCTGGGCATCAAAGTCTCCTGGGCACCAAAGTCATCACAAACTTTCTTCTGAATGGCTTTTGCCAAGCAGCTAAGATGCCCACACTGGGATCAGATACAACCTCCATCGAGGATTATCAGCAAAGCCTACACACAAGATGTGCCAAGCCACACAGGAGGACTGATTGCAATTGTACGTGCAGTTCTGCAGCGTTCACAAGAGAGCTGCTGAGCACTGGAGGTGAAGGGTGCCCAGAGAAATCACCCCACCACACTGCACCAGCATCACCCACTCAACACAGGAGGGGTCCAACAGCCCCACAGGCTGGCTGGGAATACAGTTCTGGCTCTGTCACCTTGAAAGTCTCTGCCTAAGCCATGAGTAGTTGGACATCCGTGGGGTCTGGAGCTGAAAATCCAAAGGTACTGAAGTCTGTTCACCACCAGCCTTCCCAGCACACCCCAGCAGAGTGGCTGCACTTACTTTCCAGGATGTGGAATCCTACATAGAAGAGATTAAGTGGGTTGCAAAACCCAGGAGGAGCACCTGAAAGCAATCCACCAGAACACGCCGGAGGTTACCTCAGATCCCTTGTCTCTATACTAGCCACCAGTAAACAGAAAAACAACTCTGCATGAGAAAGCTCTGCCTGGGACACCACCACAACAGACCTGCAGGCTGCAGCAGCCCAGCTGCAGAAGGCACTGGCAAGACCTCCCTGACTAGGCACACAGCAGCAGGCAGGGCACATGCTGCCCTTCAAGGTGGGAGAAACTTCATCCTTTGCATGGTGCCCAGTGCAGGAGACAGAGCTGCAGAGGTGCTCACAGGAACTGCTAATCCCAGCTCCAGCCTGGCCTCTCTGCCTGGGAAGATGCTTACTTACTCACCACGAGGACTGCTGGAAGTGCTGAAGGGATCAAAGGCTCTGCTCCATTGACCCACAGCTACATATGGTCCCAGCCATTCCAAGATCCCCCTGCTGTGCACCAAGACAATGACCAGGGCAAGAAGAAGGAGGAAGGGGAAGGAAGCACACTTCTGCAGGGAAACAACTTGTTCGTGGAGGCCAGGAACACAGGGTCCTCCCTTGTAGTCACCAGCCACCACCACATCCTGGAGGAGCAAATGTTAGGAGGCAACTCAAGCATCTAGGAGATGCTGCCCAAGATCTCCAACAGAGAAACTTTGATCTCCTCCAAGCACATCTAGTCCGTAGGGACCACCTCTAAAACACACAACAGAGCGTGCAAGGACAAACAGACTCCTTAGAGAAAACCTCAGCCTACCTGGAGGAGTTTGTTCCACCACTCACTCCAGAAAGTCCAAAAAGTTCCTCTGGCAGCAGGAGGGACTCAGCCCCGGCAGCCCAGGCAAGGCAGCCTGGCTTGAGGTGACAAGATCCTGACAGGGAGAATCAGACAGAAGAAGGGGAAAAAACTGAACAAGATGTTGGCTGGATTGGCCAGTAATCCCATTTGCAGAAGGTAGGAGCTCAAGGAGGAGATGCTAGTGCTGCTGGATCCAGGGCTGTTTTGAGAACAGCAAGAAAGAGGAACAGAGGGAAAGAGAAGAGGCTGGGGGAAGAAAAGGTAAAAGAAAACAAGTCTGCTTTATTATTGCCTGAAAAGCAAGGAGAATGATTAAAGCAAACAGCCCCCCTCTGCCCCTTCCAAAGGGCTGTCTCGCCTGCTTCATAAATCTGATTCCTATTTGTCTCTAAATGGTTCTCATTTGTTCTTCATTTAGGTCTCCTCCATGCTCCTCACCAAGCCTAAGAGAGCCCTCCAGAAAGCCACAGGGACAGGCTTCCCCCAGGAGCCTGCAAGGGCAGTCGCTGACCAGGGTCAGACCCAGCACCAGTGTCTGCACAGTGGGAGGAGATGTGGCAAGAGGAAGGCAGCTGGCTGCTGACTATGTGCAATGGGTAAGGGGCTGAGAAGATCCTTGGAAAGAGCTGCCCAAGGGAGGAGACCATCACTACCCAAGGGTGCTGATGGGAGCCTGGCCACCTCTTGGGTAGCAGAACCAGCATCCCTGAAGGGTGAAGCAAGAGCAATAAACAAAAAAAAAGCCAAAGGGACTGAGAAGAGGGGATGCAGCATGAACCAAGTCCCACTGCACAAGCAGTTTCCCTCTTCATTAGCCGACAGCCCTCTGATTAAACAGGAGCTTAAAAATTATCCTAATGGAGCTCCTTTCAAACACAAACCGCAGGGACCTCTCCTAATTGCGCAGCTCCTTTCTCAGTCGCAGCCTACATACGACGAAGCAGGTTCATCCACCGCCCTTGCCCGCAGCTGCGTGTCTCGGCACACAGCGCCGGCATGCTCCACCAGCCGTGCCCGCAGCTCCCGGCCGGGTGTTCGGGCTGGAAGCACCATGCCATCACGGCCCTCCCAGCGCTCCACTTCTGCCCCAGCCCCCGGGTTGTTAGCCCCTGAGCACCCACCTAGTCAGGCATGCTGCCTTTGACGAAGCATGTTTCCAAGGCCTAAACCAAACATGGCAGAAAAAGGGAAATAATCTGTCCTTTCACCCCGGTGGGCTTTGCCACTTACCTCAGGAGCATGGCAAGAAAGGGGACTTCCCCTGCTACCACCCTTAGCTGCGTCTTATCTCCTTCCATATTGCTTGTGGGTTTTCCACAGCAAACAATCCCTGTTTGCCCTTGGGATAGTCTCCCTAAACCTCCAGCCATGCCACTGCACTGCTGCACGCGTCGTTTTACTCCCAAGAGCCCACAGGTCAGGGCCCCATAGCGTTCTAAACCTGGATGCAGAAGAGCCATTTCTAAGGCGAAATCCCACCCCAGGGCTGCATGCCTCCCAGGCACACACTGCAAGCCTACGCAAATGGAAACAGAGCCCCTTTGCCACAACCCAAACCAACCAAGCACCCACTGCCCAACTGGTCCATCCACCACCAGAGGAAGCTGAGCACAGTCTGAGCTTTCCACAGCCGGGGCCAACCCTGCATCCACCTAATATCAGAGCAGGGTCCAGATGGTGACACAGGTACCATCACACTACGTAGCATCATTTCCCCCCTCCTGCTTGCTGCCTAGGTAGAGGACACAGTACCCATCAGCTGCTCTCCCTGCTTCCTCCTGCCCATAAGGAAAGCAGAGACCCCTGACCTTCTCCGCCGCATCCCCCCAGCCCCTCCACAGCTTAAGCAGCCCAGGTGTGCAAATGTTACCCAATGCCCTCACCAGGCAGAAAGTAAATTCCACCGAACGGGGGAAAATGCCAGCCGCAGTCAGACACCAGGATGTGCAAATAGCAGCCGGGGACCTTCGGGAGAGGAACAGCCCAGGCCCAGGCGCTCCTACTGATAATCCTTCTCAGGACGCCCCCTCCAGAAGCTCCTGTAGCAGAGGAAGGATGCTAATTTGACTATTTAAGGGAGCACACACACAAAAAAATAAATTAAATGTTTGCTATTGCGCTAAATGACCTTTTCAGCCACATGGGGACAGAATTGCACCGGGGCTTTGGAGCGAGCTATAGCGGGTGCTGCTCGCTCCCTGCTCCCATGCTCAACGCTTTCTGCATCCGGATGCATTTAAGGGGTCCGTGCCCCCCAGCTGTCTCTGCTCACCCAGCAACAGAGCTGAGAAAGAGCCTCTTCGGAAAAATCTGCATGAACGAGGGATGAAGAAGCGGTCTGCTAAGAGCTTGCTGAGCAAAGCGCTTCAGACCGCTTCATTTCACATCGCCGAAAGCGTAAATCAGGGAATTGTTCTTCAGGTTTTTCTCCATTAGCAAAGTATATTGCAACTCCCCACCACCAATACCGATCAACACTCACATCTGCTGAGCAGATCTAACAGCCAGGACCTTTCAGGGTAATAATACATTCACCGAAAACACCATTCCTGCCACCTGCTCCCCAAAGCCACACAACTGCACCGGGAGCAGGGCCGCGGCAGGCACACTCACTCTCAGCAGGCACACGCACAGCATAACGCAGCAGCCAGAAGCTTCACAAATTCCTATCAGAAATAAATAGGTGACCCCTTGCAAAACAAGGGTCATAAACCCTTCAAAACACCACCTTCGCCAGCTGTGGTGGAGCATGCCCCACTGCCTCCAACTTTCCTACATAAGACCAAGAATCCTTCTGGAAAGCACAAGCTTCACCGAACATACAGGGGAGGCCACATCCTGCGCTATGAAGTCAGGGCTGATGGCTGCAACTCCTTCCAACTCATTCCTTTTACCCTGTGAACCATGCCTTTTGACTAGAGAGTTGCAATAATCGTATTACTGCAAATTACTGCAATAGGACTACTGCAAATTACTAAAATAGTGCCACTGCAATAATAATTTTGCATACAAAAAAAGAAGACTAAGTTAAAATACTTGCAACCTTTTAAAATTAAGAGACTTAAGAGCCAAAAGCCAAATTTCAAATCTTAAAGCAGGAGGCAGATCCATCCAGAGGCTGCAGTTACTGTACCATTCTTAGTGTTTCATGAGAAAATCACTGCGGGGGGGGGGATGGGAGGGAGGAGAAAAAAAAATAATGTGTGTAAACAAGCAAAGGTACACCCACCAGCAGCTTGGGTTTTGAAACATTAATGTTGAAATTAGAAAGGCACATTTGGAGAGTTACAGGCAGATTCACTTTCATTTTGGCTCCAGCCTTGTAAATATCAAATGTCAAAGGAAACAATCGCATTGAATTAAGAGAAAAATCCCTGTGCTGCAACGACATGTCCAGGATCAGGACCGCTGGAGTTGGGAAAGGATCAGCGACCAGCAACGAATACTTCACAACTGGAAGAGTATTTTTGCCAGTTAACCTGCCACTGCTAATTCTGCTAATCGACATCACTCTGGAATTTGAAAATGTTATCCAACCAGGAGAGAAACTCGATTTTCCTCTTCTGATAACAAGGACAGGCAGGCCAGCCAGGCTGGGCCAAACGTGGCGTTGCAAAATGCTGCCTGTGAAACCGAAAATGGGACATGGAAATGATGAACTGAGTTTCTGGGCTTGCACTCAGGCGAGAAACAAAAATCCAGCCACCAGCATTTAGACGGGCTGATCCCCCTTGCACAGGCAGCTCCGCTCGTTTTTCACCAAGGCTGCAGTAAAATGGCAAAGTTATCATTTTAGATTAGAGTGGTTCCTCACAGCACTGGCTGTTCTGAGGGTTTTCAATTTATCAGTATATTTAAAAAAAAAAAAAAAGAAGGAAAGAAAGAAAAAAGGAAAAGAGGGTGAGAAACAGCCCCATCAGGTTAGGACAAGCAAAAAACCTATTTTGGGTAAGGCTTCTCCTATAAATAAAAGGCTGGGCAGGGAGAGGACTGTGACAACACGCTGCTTGCTCAAGGTGTCAGAGGGGATTTCTATTATCTGTGCTGGTGACCTCCCCAAAACACCGAGAAGCAGTGACAGCACACCGTTCCTCAGCCGGCACAGCAGCCTGGTGAGGCAGCTTCCCCCAGCAGCCGTCCCCTCCATCGGGCTGCCGGTTCTTCTGCCACCACGCCTTAGCCACCAGGAAAAGGAACCAGTAAAGGTGGCTTTCTGTTCCAGATTAAAAAAAAAAAAAAAAAAATACAGGTGCAGGGCTCACAAGCCCAAGGCCAAGAGATTTAATTCTTCAGGGATTTTTTTATTTTATATTTTTTTCTAAGCAACACAGTTGCAAACCAATACTTCCAGCCCAACCAATCCCCCAACACTGGGAAACAGCATCACCCAAGTCCCTCCCCAGCCCCACCGCTGGCCTGACAACACCACGCTTTAATGTATTCAGCCCACAGCCTCCTCAGGTCACAGCTTTCTGTAATTTATCCCCATACTGCCTGCCACCTTGTGCTATTTAAGTTGCCAGGGGATGCAACACCTCCAAGAGAGTTTTCAGCAGAAGCTGCCGACCGCCCAGCCTGCAAAACCATCGTTATTGGTTTCAAACGGGGTTCCCAGCAGAAGCTCCTCAAAGGTGACATGGCAAGAAGAGGGATTTCATGGAAAAACCCCCGACATCGATGCCTCTGGAGCATACTGGGGAGGTGATGGTCTGCAAAGCACCATGCAGCAACTACAAACAGCCAGTGCACCCAAAAATCTGGGATGCTTGCACAGCCCAGGCTCTGTTGGAGGGTACAGCCTTGGCACCCAGTACCCACTGGCAGCACTGGGGTGCCACAAATGACACTAGGCTGGCAGTCCAGGGGCCAGGCACTGTTCACAAACAGCTTCTCTCACCACAGGGAACACTTACCAGTCCAACTGGACCGGGATCATCTCTAGATGGATGTTTAGGGAAAGCGAAGGATGCAGATTGAGGCTGGTTTATTAGATTATGGACAGCCCCATGCAAATAGGGCCATATTGATCCGGTCTGCAAACACCTGGCTGGGAATACAAGCAGCCCCTGAGTATACAGAAGCTGCTGGAGATTATTAACCAGATCCATTGCTGTAAATCACATTACCTCCTTCCAAACCCCAACCCAGCACCGAGTCCTGCCTGTGCTAGGCGCTGTACAGCACACATCCTTGCAGCACAAAGAAGCATCACTTCTCCCTGCCTGGCACTGAAAAGCCCAAAGCTTGAGCCCAAAAGCTTGGAGCCTGGCAGAGGCCATCCTGCTCTGGGGTCCATGGAAGCCAGGGCTGTGCAGCCCACCTCCCCCACAGCAACTCCCAAAACAAAGCAAAGAACAGCACATGTTACCAGGAGGGTGAAACTCACAGTATGTATAGGAAAACTGCCATGAGAATGCAAGACTTGAATAAATAAATGAAAAAAAAAAAATCAGAAAGGTAGAAAGAAAACATCACATCTTCAGACACAAACTCACCCCCTGTTCCCACTGGGTACCTGGCATTTTGCACCTGCTGCAAACCACCCCTCTAGTGCACAAAGCAAATAGGACGGGCTCTGCTGCCTCCCAAAGCACCCCAACTCCAAGCACAGGAAGGGGAAAAAACCCAGTAGTAAAATGTTTCACCACAGATTTCCAAGAGACCATGAAACCCTTTGCAGAGCTTCATTAGCAGAGAAGGCAGCAGCTGCTGGGTTAAAGGAGGAACCGGGGAATGAGGTGCTGAACCAAAGGCAGAGGAGGAATCCAATATTCCTCCCTTTTCCCTGCCAGAATCCCCAGCTCTGATTCAGCAGAAGCACCAACAGCAGCATAGCCTGGTGTGTCTTGCTGCAAACAAAATCATTTACGTTTAAACCACCACCCTACTACCCTAAAGAACTGCTGCATGCAGTAATTTCCTTGTGATCAGGGTGAGGGGGGGGGAAACCATGATGAAATTGTCTCAGAGTTTCTCTGCGTTTTGTTTACAGCCGCTGCCCTCAAACCCAGGGCCAGCACGCAGCGCGCGAGCCTGCTAAAAGGAATAAATCTAGCATTTGAGATCATTTAGAAAAGCCCTGCTCCCAGACAGTCAGTGCTCCGAGGGGGAAATCCCTTTGCAGGTCTCAAATAAGGGAACTTGAACCATTTTCCCCTGGAGAAATTTAGGCCTGAAAGACCTTCTGAGTTTCTCGTTTGGAGCTACAAGACCCAATAAAAAGATCTCTTTCCCTGAGCTCACCCACACCGCTCTGACTGCTGCCAAGACTGTGCAGAGGCGAGGGGAGATGGACTGGGCAGAAACCCATGGCAGCGCGGAAGACACCTAACGTTCATGTTAGAGGATGCTCTGGTTAGCTGTTATTTATGTATGCATCTAGTTAAAACAGATATTTTTCCAGCGTGCATTAATGGAACACAAAGATTCCTTCTCCTCTGCGCCTTGTCAGCAGGCAGCATCTGAAGAGCAAGCTGCCGGCACAGCACCCTCACAGCACCCTCCTTCCCCAGACACATGCATCCAACAGCCACTGCCACCCAATACCTGGGGAGGCTAGTGCAAGCAAAGGCTGGGAGACTGGGGAGCATGGGATTGAGGGCCAAGGGACAAGCTCATCCACCCCCCCCGGAGCAAACAGATGAGGCAGGGAGCAACAGGACCCAAAAGACCCTCCGAGAGCATCTTCCCAGTCTGCTGCAATCACAGCAAAGTTTGCTCGACATCAGGCACCCACAAAAAAAACAAGCCTGGAAACAAAACCAAACAGGTTTCTTCCTGTACTCCTGAATTGTAGCGAGTCCCTCAGGAGCGGTGAGGCTGTGCCAGAGCTGGGCCTGGTTTCTCTGCTTTGCCGGCAGGGCTGAGGGGGAGGAGGTGGGAGGAAGAGCCCGCTGGCCGCCCCGTGCTTCCCACCTCCTTCCCTGGAGGATTGCAGGAGGCCAATTTTGATTAAACTAATTAAGCCTGCTCCGTTCAAAGAGCTCCAACCACATGCTACCAGGGGAGAGGAAGAAAATATAAAATTAAAAGGGAAAAAAAGAGAAATCTCCCTGCAAGCATGCTCCTCCAAAGCTACCCATCCCAAGCGTATCCCAGATGGACAACATCATGCTGGAAGAGGAAAGCCCAGAAAAAGAACTCGCTGCAGTGACACAGGTCCAACCTTGAAGACGCTGCTCATTCCAGCCACCAGGACCCTACTGGGGCACATCCCCCTTCCCATCAGGGTGACTGGTATCCATCCCTCCCAGCCAGTCCCCAGAGGTGGCCGCTCCTCCTGCAGTGATACAGCCCTCCACCAAGCCAAGGTCTCCCAGAGGCTGCTTTCCCTCCCAAACCATCCCCATCTTCCAGCATGTTGCATGTTCCCTTCCCTCCTTTCTCTTGAAGACATCAGGTTTCTGGAAGCAATTTGTGAGCTGCCAAGAGGCTTCCTCGGGCAGTGCTGGCCGGCAGGAAGCCCTCTCCTCTCCCAAAATGTTTCACTTCCCACCAGGGCAGCGGCACTACGGACCCCACAGACCATGCCCCTACAGACAGCCTGCCCAGCTGGGAGAGAGAACCATCACTTTTGCCTTCAAAGCCTCTCAACTGGAGGAGAAAAAAAATATTAATAATAAATATCAAAGCAAAGGCTTCCTCCCCTTTGATGGGCCGGAGGGAGAGCAGCCGGGTGAAGGGTGGACCCACCAAGAGCAGAGCAGGGACCCAGATGCTCTGGGGCTGGAGCACCAGCACTTTCATTATGAGCTTTTGCAGAAGCAGAATGAAGCCTCCTCTTAGGTGCAAGAATTACACTGCAATTCAAAGCGGGATGTTTTAACTCTCCCCTGCACCTTGAGAAACCTCAGTGGAAATGCAGGATAACAAGGCAGGCAGGGTCTGAAAACTGGGGGGGGGGGGGCGGGGAGAGGGAGGGAGGAAAGCAAGCTGCCCCATTCAGCCCTGAGAAAAACTCCATCCGAGGGGCCTTGGGCTTGACAGCATACCCCACTTCCAGCTCTGCCCCATATCCCAAAAACACTACCACTGCACGCACTGCAGCTGCCTCTCTTCTCCCCATGCTGCTCTTGGTGGGGCTTTAGTTGGGAGCAGGGGGAGAGAAGGGAGGGAGAAAGAAAGAAACCCCGTATCGTAATTGCTATATGAAAGAGAAATAGCAGGCAAGAATAATAAGGGAGGTGTCAGAAGTGAAATACAGTAACAGACATTAAAAAAAAAAAAAAGACTACAGTTCTGCAATGGGGGTGTTAATTGAACACAGAGCTGGAGAGAACAAAGGGGTGTTAAGGAAGAAAAGAAGGGGGGGAAAAAATCCCACCTCCTTCAAAGATCTGATTTGAGTTAAGTTTGGTGAAGATAATGCACAGGGAAAGGTAGCTAAGAGGCACCTTATATAGCTATTATGTTCTAAAATTAAAAAAAAAACCACACACACAAACCCATTATTCAACAACAATTGCACAGCTAATCAGTGCTGTCTATAAATATTCCACTTCGTAAATTCCCCCCGTTGGTGGCATGTACATTTTTCTTTTAAACTTAAAATTCTTTCAACACAGAAGGGTGAGGGGGGTTAAGGAAAAAAAAATAAAATCAGGGGATTTGAAATACAAAGTCAGGGTCTTTTTAAGAACTAGAATTTGCCTGATGCCCTCACCTCCCCCAAAAGAGCAGAGAAAGTGAAACGATGGGAAAAGCTCTTAAGGAGGAGGAATCAGATTAAATGGTCATATATCCTGCGCTCAGCCTCTCCCCACCGGTCCCTGCCGAACGAGATGGGAGTTGGGAAAGGCTCATAGCTGAAATAGATGCTGCTGCATTTTGACAGCAGATATTTTCCAGTTTGCCATCCAAGGACCCCACGTCTGCGTACGCCTTGCCTGATTCTTCTGCTTAGCTATTCAGCTCATGCAGAGAACAGCTTAAAAAAAAAAAAACACAACATACCAAAAAGAGGAAAAAAACACAAGAGAGGGGGGAGGCCGTAAAGACAGAGTCCCTACCCCTGCCTTCAAACTTTTTATAAATCAGCAATACAATTTCCGATTTCAATCCCTATTGACAGAGGAATCAATTGTATTTAGGACAACAATGCCTCCCATTTCCATAATTATTATTCCAAAAAGCCAGCCAGCCATTTGAAGGCAGTCCTGCCCCTTCCTTCGCAACAAAGCGACCAACAGCAAGTGAAAACACACCAAATGAACGCCGACAACTTATACACATATTTCAGCGGCAATTTCCACACACTCCCCTCACATGCTCCCACTCAGAGCAAACCTCTCAACTTTTGTTACTTTTAAACAGTCATCACCCCAAAAGCAACAATCTCCATGCCACAGACAAAAGACAACCCACTGAGCTTTCTTCCAGGTTTTGTTGGTTGTTGGTAATTTTTTTTTTCTTAAAGTATTTATAAATGCTTTAAAAGAACTGAAGAGCCCAAACGCAAAAGGCAACTCTTCAGCCAATACAGACGACCTCTTTGTCTAAAAACTTTATGGACACTTTGGGTTTGCTCAAGACAACGTTAACGCTATGAAATATTAGCCATAATGTTGCGAGAGACTGTGGTAAAGTCTCCGTAAGGCTCTGGAGTCACTTAAATCAGGCAGCGGGGTAACTGAACGCACATTTCTGCACATCATAACGCCGGGGGGAAGATGTACGCACGCACTTTCAAACACCCACCAGTGACCACAAACAATCACCAGGATTTCAAACACGACACATGCAAAAATCTGGGAAGCAAAATGGAAAGTGGGAAGAGAGAAGCTGGCTCAACTTTCACGTCGCTGCCCACAAGGAAGGAGCGAGCAAACAGAAGCAGGCAGTACCCTCAGCCCCAGAAAAAAACAAGACTAACTTCCTCCTAGCATTGGGCCCACAAAGCAATAATTAAAAAAAAAAAACAATCAAAACCAAACCATCTGGCTGCTTGCTTCTTTACAAACCCTGACTTTTGGGGACCCAGATGGGGGAGAGGGGAGGAGGTCTTTGAATTTACAAAGTAAAAGAATTCACCATAAATATATTAAGGGCAGATAAACAATGCTCCAAAAGTCATCTCAGTTCAACCTCTTCAGATACCTCTACACAACTCCTCCATGGCCAAGTAACCCAGGCACAACAGCAAAAAATAAAAGTAAAAAAAAAGTGTAAGACAACCCCAGTTCACACCTGAATATCCTTTATTTCCAGCAGCACACTTTGCCCTATACCACCTCTCGATTTTCCTCAGCAGCCAGCAATTATCCTACCCAGCCACTGTGGGATACGTACAGCTCCCCAACCCTCCGCAGCTCACCAGGACCCCAGAGCATCCCTGAGGTCACCTGGATTTCCCATCAGGTTTGGTCCTAGCAGATTCCCAGTCTGTCCCCTAACTTTGCGACTGCATTAATAGAAAAGCTGAGGTGGGATTCATCAGTCACCCTGCCAAAAAGTACCCCTGCACAGGCAGCATACGGAGCATCAAATACATGTGGAGAAAAGGCAGACAAACATTTTCTTTGGCTCACGCAACACAAAAGAAGAGGGAAGAGAGAAAAGAACTCCGTGTCTCTTTTTTTTAGGGTGGCACACAGGGGAACGCTATAAAACCCATAAAATTCACCTCCAGGCAGACTCCCTCACGTTACATCATATGAACTGTACAGAGGTTCCCATACCGAACCTACTAGCTTAATATTATGGGAACTCCATAAGAAAGGACTCCTCGGAAAGGTCAGACCCAGCCATGCAGCCGTAAGGACTTCGGAGAGCCGAATGCCATCAGTAGGAGCTTTGTCTGGGCTACACTCTGCACAAACAACGTTTAACAAAAGGTCCCCCTTAGTCATCTTATATATATTGCAAGAGTCAAGTAATTGTATTTTCAATCAGCTGCTCACGCTAGGAGGTTTTATATATATATTTAAGAAAGAAAAAAAATAAGACTTGCGATTCAGGCTCCTGAAAGCTGTTCCTCTTTTATGTGTAACTATCAATGTATATCAGCTAGGTGTGCAATCATATTTATTGTCACTTTCATTCATGTCATGCCCTTGCTTATATGGCTCAGATATGAATTACTGACTGTTACAGTCCTTGTTGTAAAAGGAAGGGGGGGGAAAGAAGTCAAGTACTTCACAGCAAGCTGAAACAAGGCAGCTAGATCGGCATGGAAAAACCCGCCGATCAACTCTGGTCGGCTCAGAAAACCAACAGCAGAGATGAACACACACACACCCCCGCCCCACCAAATTTCCATCATTCCTCCCATTTTTTTAATTAAAAATAAGAGATTCTGACAAATACATAAAGAAGTGGTGCATGTTGTTAAATGCCCTTCCCTGAGCATCTGTTGTTTAAGATCACCCTTGATTGATGACTGCTATTTTTTAATTGTTGCTTTTAAAATTTAAATGCCCCCCTGGGATGTGTTATAAGTGTGTTAGTACATGGTAGGAGGTCTGGAAAGTGGGAAACGGCAGAACCAACGCTCTCATGCCATTAGCTTCTTTAGAAGCCTGAGAACACCCCATGCCATAAAACAACAGTACCCTAAAGTAACTAACAATCTAATATATTGCTTTCACTAAAGGCAACTGACAACTCCCTCTTACATGAGCTAGCCAGGATGACTGGCAGACAAGAGCATTTTAACCCTTTTTTTAAAAAAAAAAAAAAAAACACACAACTAAGAAACCTTTACGTTTACCTGAACAGTAACAGCAATCTGACTGCACAATTTTATTTTGTCGGGTCTTTTCCCCCGCTACTCTGTACTCAGATTTTATTTAATAATAATAAAAAAAAAAGCAGTGCCATGTCTTAAAGAAGAAACTATAGCAAGAGACAAATTGTGAGGGTTTTGATCTTTTTCTTGTCCCCAGAAAAAGCAATAAATAAAAAGAGGCTATACAATAGAAATTAAACCACAATATTTTCCCTTCCAGACACAAACTGCATCGTGCAAGTCCACAGCCAGAAGCATTAAATACCAGCGAGTTATTTCTCCCCACTTAAATACTGCTATGGGGGGGAGGGGGCCACAAACTTGGTGGTATAAAACCCTCAAAGAGCAAAATGAAAAATAACACAGAACCAACAGCACTGATTTCCTACCTGTTTTTTCTTTGATTTCACACAAGACATTAAAAAGGGCTGGCTTCATCCTGTGGCAGTTTAAAGCATGTTTCCTGGAGAGAAAAGAAGAGAGGGGCGAGTGAGGTTAGGATGTCACCATGAAGAACAACTTTCCAAATTCTTGCTGGCTGGCATGTGCGTGCCAGAGGTGGAGGGGACATGTTTGAGCCCCCTCAGCCCCACCACTACCTCTGCCATGACTTGAGCGCCAGTGCTGCAAACAGCCACCTATCTAAGGCAGAGGAGATGAATTATACCAATTTAGGAATGGCTTGAAAATCACCTTTGCCACCGAGCGTCTCCCACCGCCAGTGCAAGCCCAGCGATGCACCAAGCTGACACCAGCAGCTTTTGGGAGCCAAGCTTGGTTCAACTGTCTTACTCAATACAGAGCAAGCACTGGGCTCTTGCCATCCCCCACCTCCGATATTAAAGCTAGCCATGTGCTTTATTAGGCTCACCCTGCAAGGTAGAAGGGAATTAAAACCCCCCCCCCTTGCCCCAGCGGTGGAAAAATCCTCTGCTTAAGAGCTGTCAATTCGGAGAATTTCGTCGCCCAACTTTGAGTGCGGAGATACGCATGCATGTATGGCAAGAGAAACCCATTTCCCTGCCTCCACACTACTTACATCCAGCTTATTCACAGGTGTTACAATTTAATTCTTTACAATTGGGACAGTAAACACATTTAAAAACACAGCCAGCTGCTTCTGGGAAGGGGAGGGCATGCTATTCAACGCCTTGCTTTTTGGCTGCTGTTATTTCAGAGCTGACCGTTCTCTGTGGGTTCTGAGGAAAGAGTTTGGGGGCAGGGGAGTGGGGGTAGTTTTAATCGGCTGGTTTTAAAAACCCACCGTGTGCCCACTGAGGCAAAGAAACTGATTTTATCTTTTTCTCTTAAGCCACACAATCATTTAGCCAAGGGTTTAGTTGTATAAAGGGCTGTTGCTATCAGGCGCCTGTTACAGGATTTCTGTTTACCAACCGAAATTACACACGAAAGACGATGTGAACATCTGGCAAACATTCACACTACTTACCCCACACCACCCACAACATGTTAAAAAGATTTATATATCTGATGAAGTCTCTCAAAGGTATATACCCTTGCAGAACCACAGCGTCCCCTTATCAGCACACCCAGATGGGTGCAGACATTTGGGTATACACAAATCACGTACATATGCTGGAGGAGCCCCCTTACTAATAATATTGGCACTTTGCATCTTCCCAAAACTTCATTTAAAAAAAAAAAAAAAAGAAAAGAGGCAGCAAAACAACAGTAGGATGGATGGAAGAAATGCAAAACCAAACATCACTGATAAATACGGTGTGTTTGGCAGCTCAGCATTAAAAACAGTAATAAAAAATATATTTAAAAAGTACTGTGAGGAAGCAGCTGAAATAGTCCAGCAAGGCAAACCCATAAAGCCTTCTCCCACCTCTGTTCTGCTTTGGCTTTGTTGATTTGATTAACTATACTAAATTATGCAGGCAGGAACACACAAAATTCCTGCAACTTTCCGAAGGAAGATCCCTTCACTGCCCCGGGTCTGGCCGGGGAGAAAGTGCCTGATTTCCTCCTCCTCCTAACAGCTACTCTGCCCCTGCAAGAACGTAAGAAAATTAGTAAGATCAGCCCAGCAACGAGGCTTTTCAGTAAGCAAGAGCTTTATACAAGCTGGGGAGGCGGTGAGGATGTAAGCTGAGGTTTGGGGGCTACTTTTATCCTTCTGGAAGTTCTTCCTAAAAGAGTTGTGGGGCCGTGCGATGCGTTTTTCCAGGAACAATGTATTCTAGCAATCTGCTCCAGCTCGGGGCATGAATGCCAGGGGGAAGGACACCGTACCTAGCAGCTCTGCAGCCCAAAAGAAATTTCAAGTGTACCCCAGCCAATTCAGGGCAACTTTATTTTGCTTGTTTGTTTTATTCCTTCAACTATGCCTTCGATTTGGGGATTTGTTATTTTTTCCTCCCTCTCTTAACTTTTGCTAGCGCCTTGAAGGTACGTATTTAGGTTTGCACTCCCTGAAGCCGGGGACAATTCGGTTACCGGCTTTTACAGCGGTGTTTTTTGTTTTTTAAATACCTCTGCCATTAACAAGAAAAAAAAAATTGAAGGGAAGCTTCTATGTGCATCCTCCAAGGGCAAAAACACGGCCTGAAAAATAACACCACTACAGGGCCCTAAAAAAGAACATTATTAACGCCCCTAACAACAAAAAATAAATAATATGGAGCAGTACTTTGTGCCTCTTTCGGAGGCGCCCAACGCAGAGCCCTGCTGCAACACCCGCCTCCCTCCGGAATCCACCCCCACCCCAAAACGGCTGAGGACCCCGGGCCGCTGCCCAGCCGAGCCCCACTTCGGGACCCCCCGTGGGGAAGGAGCTGGGGGGGGTGGGGGGGTGGGCTGCGACCCCCAGGAACCACCATCAAGTTGGGAAGGGGGTGGGGGGATAATCTGTGCCCTTTTTTTCCCGCCCCGCCACGTCCCGGCAGCAGGGACCCCCCGTCCCCCCGCGCCGGGCGCTGCCCCCGCCGGACAACAAAGGCCGGGCCGTGCGCGGGGGAAACTTCCCGGCACCTGCCCCCGCCGGGCCGGGCCGCCGCTCTCACCTGGCCTGCGCCTCGTCCAAACTCTGGTCCGTGATGGTCATGATCTGCTGTAAGATGTCTCCGATGTCCTGCTTCCTGCCTGCCTCCCCCTCCGCCCCGCCTGGTCCATCCTGCATGTGCTGGGACAGGCCCGGGTGCCCCGGCATCCCCACCCCGCTGTGCGTGTGCATCAGCCGCGGCTGGTCATCCATCGCCGGCCGCCGGCCCCCGCTCCGCCGCCGCCTCCTGCCCTGGCTGCCGGGAGCGGCGCGGCTGGGCTGGCCGCCTGGCTCCTCGCTTTCTTTTCTTGCTCGCTTTCTTCTTCTTCTTTCCTTCCCCCCCCCCTCCTCCTCCTCCTCCTCCTCCCCAGCCTCTTCCTCTTCGCTTTTTATTTATCCTTCACGCTGGCGCCCGGCTCCGCGGCGGAGAGGAAGAGGAGGAGGAGGAGGGAAAAAATGAGGGAGAAAAAAAAGAGAGAGGAGAGGGGAAAGAAAGGGGGGAAAAATCCCTTTGGCTGCTGGAGGAGGAGAAGGAGGAGGAGGGAGGAGGGAGGGAAGGAGGAGGGAGGGAGAAGGGGGGGTTCCGGGGAAGGGAGGGGAAACGGCGGCGACTCCAAAAGCAGGGCAGCGCAGCCCCGCGCCCGGGGAGGCAGCGGGCCGGCCGGCGGGGGCAGGGGCTGCGCCCGGGGAGAAGGCGGCGGCGGCGGCGGCAACGGCCGCGGCGGGGCGGAGCGGGGCGGCCGCCCGCGATGGCAGCGCCGGGGCTGCCGGGGCTGGAGAGCGGCGGAGCCCCCGCGCTCCGGGGGAGGGCTTCAAACTTTCCCCCACCCTCGGGCCGGGCTCGGGGCTGGCTGGCAGCCCGCTCCGCTTTGCGGCCGGCAGCGGGGCCCCCCCTCTGCCGGGCCTGCGCGCACCGCTCCCGGCCCTCGCCGCCTGCTTTTGTTCGGCTCCGGACTCCTCAAACTGGCACGGAGGAGCCCGGGGGGCGGGGGGAGGAAGGGGCAGCGGCGCCTCCCCGCCCCCCCGGCCCCATTGGCGGCGGCGGCGGGAAGACCGGCCCCCCCGGGCCGCCCCGCCTCCGCCGCGGCCGCCCGTCAATCTCCGGGTTCAGAGGTGGGCCGGGGGCCGCGCCCCGCCCGCGCCTTAAAGCGGCCTCGGCCGCCGGCGGCGGGGACAGGGGTGGGTGCGGCGCGATGGCCTGTCCGGGCATGGCCTGCAGGCCCCTCGCAACCCGTCTCAAGCGGCCGCCATGCGCCGCTCGGCGGGTCTGTCGTCGGCCCCGGCCCGCCTCCCTTCAGTGCTGTGCCCCTCAGCCTTCCCGCCGCCCCTCAGGCTCACCTCAGCGACACCCGCCAGCTCCTCCTTAGCCCCCCCCAGCTCTCCTCAGCGCCCCCTCACACACCCCAGCTCTCCTCAGTGCCTCCGCCCCAGCGCTCCCCAGTGCCCCCTCAGGCCCTCCTCAGCTCCCCCCGCCAGCTCTCAGGTTCTCAGCCTCCCTCCTGGGCTCCCACCCAGCTCTCCTCAGCCTGCCTCCCGCCGGCCTTCCCTCAGCCCTGCTGTACCCCATCTCCCCTCAGCCTCCCCGCGGCCAGCCCTCCCTGCTCCCCACAGCCCCCCTACGCCTCTCAGGCTGCCCCTGTGCCGCCGCCGGCCACCTGGCTCTGGCTCCTCATGCAGTCCCCACATCAGCCCCACGCCCCGGGTGGCAGCAGGGCTTCCTCTCCGCTGTATCCCCCAGGGAGTTCCCTCCACTCACCTCAGCCGTCGCTGTCCTTGTGCCCTATCTCACTTTCCTCTCCCCCGGCCCACGCAGGGCCTCCCCACGGAGTGGTGCAGGCCGGCTGTGCCACGTCCCACACCTGATGGCCCCACACCTGCCTGAGCGGGGCAGGGGAAGCCAGCAGAGGCTCCAAGGCCACCACGACTGCCATGCCAGCCCACGTGTCACAGCACCCTCTGCGTTCCCCAGGATCTGAGACTGTCCTGTGGCCCAAAAGGACCTTGTAGGCACGAAGCTGATAAGCAGGGATGGCCCTGGGGCCAGGCTTGCCTGCAAATTTATATTAAAAAATGAATACATTGTTATGGTGATACAAGGATTTCTTGCATGGGAGGTTATTTCCTCAGATTGTCCCCTTCTCAGGTCTGAGGGTTGCCGGCTCCAGGCCCCTCATAACACAAGGGAAGACCAGTCCTGGTTCCTGACCTCAGCTGAGACTGGGGAAAGAGCCATCAGGTTGATTGGAAAGAAAAGAAAATATAGAAGGCAACTGTTTTGCTTCCACTCTTCCTTTTTAATGAAACACTTTCCAGTGTTTTAAGCAACACATGACTTTTCGTTTTGAAATTTCCTTTCGAACCATTAAAATGTTTTAAAGTGGTTGAAGGCGAAGTGAGATGTTTTGATTTTTGTCGCTATGAAATGTTTCACTCAACACATTCTTTGTGTTTCTTGATTTGCCAAAATTTTTCAAAGGTTTCTGCTTTCTCGCCCAAGACGTATCTATATATTTTTTACTGTTTTGAAAAGAAGGAAAAAAAAAAAAGGGAGAAAAAATACCCTTTATCTCCACAGCTCCACAGGAAGCGAAACTTTATCCAAGAAACAAAGGGCCAAGGGACTCCTCTCCAAAGGTCCAAACTTTCAGACACTTAGTCATCCCTTCACTTGCTTGCTCGTACACCAAGTCTAGACATATGCTCTTTCAAACTCTGGCAGGGACTCTCACATCCCCAGAGGTCACTCCAGGGTCTTTCAGGTTTGATTTTGAGCAGCTCTGAGGAGAGGCAGCACCGCAGAGCTGAACGTGCACAGCAGAAAAGGGAGCAGTGGCCACCGGGGGGGACAGACAGGGACACTGGGGACCATGAGACTGACCCTGCAGACTCCCGCATTCCAGATCCTTCCCCCAAGTCACAACACGGTGCCTCAGCCCATCAGGTAGACACAAGAGAGCTGGAGCCAGAAGATCCTTCGGGAAGCCGGCACGTGTTGGGTACGAGGCACGCGTGGGGTGAGGCGGGTTGTCCGCGGGGTCAGTGACCCCAGGCAGCCCCATGGCATCTCATGGGGAGAGGGGCAGAGCGACCCGAGCCGCTCTGAGGGAAGCATCCCAGCATGGGGCCTTGGGGGAGCCATGGGGCCAATGCAAAGTGGCCAGGACTCTGCCTCTGCTGTCTGCCAGAGTCAGTAAAATCCTTCCTGTCAGAGATAACTAATCCTGGGGCCTTTACAACACCTCTCCTGAAGAGCACATTTCATTCCTCTGTCTCCTCCTGCCTTCCAAGCGCATGAGATTGCAATAGGTATTACCGAAAATATTCCCCATGGGAGCTGACACTGGACTCCCTTAAAACCCAAACACCATCACCCCTCCTTCCCCAAGACACAAGCGAGCGCTATGCTCTATTATCTCTACACCCACTAAATCTTTCTGAAATAAAGAATAAACATTTCCACCACACATAGTGTAAGTGCATGTGCCAAGCTGCATCGCTTCCTCTCCTCTGTGGTTGTTATAAAGTGGTTTTGTTTCAGTGGTGAAGCAGATGGACAGATTCCAAGTTTGGCGTCCCCACTCCCTCCGAGTACGTCTAACGCTATCTTTGGTTTATCACAGATTCCTGAAGAAAATGTTTACAGGAGCCTCTTGTTTAAAATCTTGGCTCCATCACAGCATAATTCCTATTATTTATTAAATGAAAATCAAGCGGTTGTTAATGCACCATTACTGTGGCAAAGTGAAGCCCTTGAAAACAAAGGCCAAACACACTCTGTTTCTCTGACTGAGCGCGAGGGAAGCGTCTCCCCATTATCACTGCTCGATGCTCACGCCGCAATGGGCTGAAAGGCGGTCTCCTGGCCTGTGACTCCTTACACATTTTCTTTTTGGCGAAGAGAGCCATGGATGCTTTTGCTTTGCTGTCTAAAACCTGACATCCCGGAGTCAGACGGTGTGCAGGTTGTACATAAGGCTGTCAGAGAGGCTTTACCTAAGACACCTCTGTGGCGATGCCTTTCTCCGTTCACCATGACCAAAGCAATTTTCCTCCCTCTTCTGCAATTTTCCTCTAATGTATTCCATGGAAACGCCAAAGCCTTTCCTATTTCCCAGCCAGCTGCAGCCCCCGTAACCCAATGAGCTCTGTACGGATGGTCTCTCTTGGGCTGAAGTGTGGCACTTTACATTCCTAACCGGTTTTCAGAGGACATTCTTAAATTTTCCCGGAAATGTTCTGTTGCTGCTTTGAACTGATTGTTTATTTGTCAATTTAGTCATTAACCTTCTTCCTTACTCCTCTGGCTTTTGATAAGACAGAAAATGTCAGAGGGAAGGGAAATAGGCTCAGAATGATTTCCCCTGGCGAAGGATCCCAGTCCCCAGAAGCGAAGGGAGTTTTCTCATCAATTTTAGCAGAGACACGGCTTCACTCACGGTGCCAGGTTAAATCAGCGTTCCAGTTTTTGAAGGGTTTGTGGGTTAGGCTTCAGCAAAGCACCTGGGTCTTCCAGAGTGATCTCAATC
Source organism: Falco rusticolus (assembly GCF_015220075.1). Taxonomy (NCBI): domain Eukaryota; kingdom Metazoa; phylum Chordata; class Aves; order Falconiformes; family Falconidae; genus Falco; species Falco rusticolus. The sequence continues at coordinate 27,723,465 of NC_051197.1, forward strand.
TGTAGATCTCAAAGCCCTTTCAAAACAAGCTAAATGCCGCTGATCCCAGTTAAGGTGGGAGGTGGGAAGAGCTGGCCAGGCAGCAGGGGAGCCAGAAATGGATTCCCACTCATCCCATTCCCAGTCTGATGTTCAGTTCCCTGCATCACACCGCCTTTACCGTGTTCGTGCTCTATTCTATGAAGAAATGCATGTCTTAGTGAACACGTTGCTTATTAATATTTCCTATTCATGAAATTTCTACAAACAACCTGGATGCACGTAAAATCCTACTGCCACAGGACAGGGGATCAACTTCTGTTCGCACAAAAATCTGCGGCGTCTAAACTTGTTGTCTGTTGCTTATTCAAATGCAAGTAACAAAATTCTTACCATCAGAAGTTTACCAAAAAGGAAAATGGCTTTTCCCAATAGCTGACATAAACATGTAAGTGCTACCAAACATATTTACATGTTTGAAATAGATGGTATAATTACAATGAGTTATAGTCAATATTCAGTCTTTCCCTGGTTTAAATGCTACCTTCTGATACAGCACAACACATCCTTTAATTGTGATCACATGCTCTTTCTTAGAGACTGCTGCTTTTTTTTCCCCCACAAAAACGTCTGTAATTGAAAAGAAAATGGCATTGTTTAAAATAAATTCTCTACCCTCCTAGAAATAAACAGGTGACTTCCCTTATGGAATATCCTATTTCTGGGATTTCTACATCAAAGAAAGTAATCTGCAAAATCATTTTGGACATTTTTCAAGACCCCAAACCTGAATTTCAGCAAGGAAATGCATTTTAAAGACAAAAAAAAAAATAGCAACAAGGATTTTGAAAGCAAGTCAGGTAAAAGCTATCAGAGGAATTATCAACAAAAGTAGTCAAGAGTCCTCCAATAAAAGCAGGTCCATTCCCGATTCAACAAAAAAGGTCTTTTTCCCTCTTTCAGCCAATACTGATGTTCCTCAAAGGATAGAAAATAGCTGTTAAATTCACTTTTATCTAGTGCGTCTCACATTCCGAACAGCACTTTTAAATTGAGAAGCCACATCAGAGGGACAAATACATGCCTGTATTACACAGCTTCTCCATGATATCTCACAAGTCAGGCCTCCGAAGAAGACCTCTTCTTTATCACCTGCAGGATGGGCTCACTTTTGTAGTAAGGCCATTTTCAGATGGTTTACCAAGAAGGTATACCCCTAGCCTTCTTTTACAGATGGTGAATCAGAGGGACCAGAAGAAGGGCCTTACTGCTGTGATCCAAGATAGCAAGAGCCAAGGGTATCACCTGCAGGTGACCTTGTAATACCTACCTCGATCACAGTGTCTGTGAAAGAAATCTCTGCTGCCTCACGTGAGCTATAGGTATCCAGAATTGCTTCCTTTGTGTCTCAGATGCAGACTCATGGGTTTGGGATGTTTTCCACCACGTCATCTACCTTCAAGTGGTCTTTATGGAGTTTACCTGAAGGCAGAAGACAGTTATCCTCTCCTGAGCTTTCCATAGATTTCCAAGGCTGAGAAAGGCTGCAAAGGAAGAAGCTCAGCTACAGGTTTCTGATTTCACTTCCAAAAAAAAGAGGGGTTTAAAGCTATCCCCAAAGGCAATTCTCAGCAGTCCCGGATCAAGAGACAGAGCAAATGCCCTCCGTCCCTCTGCGGTGAAGCTGGTGGGAAGTGTCCCCCCACGCAAAGGTCTGTCAAGAAGACCCTTGCTGCTCTCTTGAGAGAGTCCTGCCATCCCATGCATCTCTCAAATTGGCTATCACGATGGAGCAGTAAGTGAAGAGGTCACAGTGTGAGACGTAGGTCTCTGTGGTGGTAAGCAAGCCAACAGCTCCAATTTGCTGACTCGCTTTTCGATAAAATCCCTTCCCAGCCCTCCCTCCCTTGGCTGTTGCGCAGATTCCTTCAGTCTCTCTCACAGGGGTTTTGACCCAGTGTTCCTGCAGGCTTTCCTATTATCAGCTGTCCCATTTTTTCTACACAACTGCTGAAGTTGGACCTTAGCCTTTCATTTCATTTTCATTTGGCTTCTTCCCCAACTTCCCATATTTGAGCACTTCGCTTATTATCAGTCTGGTCCCTCCTGTACTTTGCTCAGCTCCATTCTGCTAATTGGTTCGAGCATGGGCCCAGCATTCCCTAAAGGAGAGTTGCTTCTCCCCGCATACAGTCACTGCTGCGCATTCAACACCCTCCCCAGACTCCCGGAGCAGGAGCGACCCTTCCTCTCCAAAAGGTGCTGGTGTCCTTGACTGAATGGGTCTGAGACAGTGATCAATATAATCACTGATATATGATTGTGTCCCATATTGGCTCTTCACAGCCCAGGAAACACGTCCCCTGGCAGGCCCTGAAGGTTGTAGGACAGATAGGCTTTACAACCAGACATCCGTTTTCACTCTTGCTCTTATCAACAGCTTTCCCAGTAATATCCCTATATTGCACACCACCTTGGGAAGGGCCACATTTCAAATAGCCAGCAACATAAAACTAGGATGTTCATTTTAATTCCTACGAATTGAAAATATTTGGATTCTCATATGGTCAGAGGAACCAAAGATGCTTGCACCACCCTTGTCAATGACCTTGTCTTTCCAGAACACAAGTCACCACCACTTCCCTGTGGCTCCCAGGTCATAAAGAGGTGTCAAAACCACTCACCTCTCACTTGTGAGTAAGGAAGCAGTGCTGCAGAGAGAATAACCACAAATCACAGCAGCAACTCTCCTGCCCCCAGACCCAACCCAAGTTCACCAAGGATTTTACTTTCCCTGGTCGACTGGGCAGAAAACCTGCAAAGCTTAATTTCTTACCACGCTTTCCCAGGAGGAAAAAATCTCACCTAGAATTGCTGTCAAGTCACATATCGTATCTCACCCCAAAAAGACTTAGGCAGGTTAAGCCTGGAAGAAAAAGAAACTATCAAGGTCTGCTTGTTTGATAAGGGCACATCTATACTGCAGCAGCACCTGGTTACTCTGGGACATGTGGAGCTGGAAGCTGGGCTGGGGGAGCAGGTTGCCCTCCCCAGGCACTGTTCACCATCGGGGAAGGCAGAAAAGACAGGGTCTCACTAGCTCTGAACGAGAACAAAGCCCACAGAGCAAAAACCATTGACGTCTTGCGGTGAGCTCAGAGCCACCTAGTCCTCACATTCAATAGGTAGACCACCAGCCCCACCAGCTCAGCAGCCTCTAGGGAGGGGAAGCCACAGAACAGAAAGTCAAGTTCACTGGGATTGTGGCTTTGGAAGGAGGTCCTGTTGAGCTAAAGGAGGCGGAGGTCTCAGACACTGCTCTGGAACAAGCCTGCGGTCTCCCACTCTGTCTATTCAGCAGCAGCTTCAGCCTTCCCAGCCTCCGTTTAATTAGTGCAAAAGTCAGAGTGTCCAAGGGATGGGGATCGTCGGGAGAGTGCCAGAAGATATTTACCAGAGAGCTGGAAAAAGGACAAGGACATCATGGTTGTGGCAATGGGGAAGGCAAAAGGACACGTAAAACTCAAAAAGCTACCGATGACTCTAACATTCTGCTTTTCCCCCAGTCTCATACTGGGAAGGTCCTCCAAGGATGTAAATTAATAAACCCCATTTAAAGCAGTACCAATTTACTCACAATAAAGACCTGGCTTTCAAATTTTAGAGGCCCCAAGCGGGTGTCACATGGGAGCCTGGTTTTCAAGGCCCAGGCTGGGAAGATCCCACTCGGCTCCCATTGCCCTGGCCTCAAACAGAAGAGCCAAAACCCCTCCTGTGTTCCGGGATGCTCAGCCCCTTCCTCCAGCTAATCGTTCTTTCCCCAGTTGGATAGTCTAGTTCTGGAGCAACAGAAGAATTAGGGCAGAGAGAAAGACACTGGCAGAGCCCAGGGAGGAGAGGAGTCCCCCCAGGCCCCCGCTGTCCCCGTGGAACAGCAGTCGGGCTCCCAGCACCCAGGTGGGGATGGGGTGGGAGGAGAGAAATGGGAGCGGTGTCCTGGGGGCTGCAGACCACCATAAGCAGAGAGGAAAGGGAGGAGAAGCAAAGGAAGTCACAGCCTTTTGGTTTTGCAGGGAAGGGAATGTGGGTGTTTTATAGTCATCAACACCCTATGCCCAACCAAAATGCATGACTTGTGACCAGCCCAGGTGGGCAGCAGATACAAAAGCAGCAAAGGGACATGTGCTCACCCAAAGGTGCCCTGTACTTTCTCCCCAGAGAACTGCCCCAAGCAGGCAGGGCAGTGTTTGGCATGTTAAACCACCCTTAGGCCAGGCCTCATACTGCTTCTACTGCAGAGCCCTCAGCTCTGCCCACAGCACCCAACAGGTCTGCCGACCCCCAGTTAACCCCATCTCCCAGCCCTGATCTGTCTCCCTTCCCAGCCGGCTCAACGCTGGGAGCTGGCAATGCAGACCATCCCACCAAGACACGCTCTCAGCATCCAGCCCTTTCTATTCCCACTTCTTCCTCCCATTCAGCTGAGAGAGAGCTAGGCGGAGGTGGGTCAGACTCACCACATGGATCCAAAGGCTCAGTGTAAACCAGGGAGAGCAGTTCCCAGGGCTTGGGCTGGAAAGTGGGGAAACAACAGGCACGTCTCCTGAAACCTCAGCAGCTTGCCAGTCTTGTGACCTGAAAGTCAGGGACTGCTCAGAGCTTGTAGCAGTTATTATTTGCATTTGAGCTAAGGGGCTGACTTGGAAGCTTTAGGCAGTCACTGTTCCAGACAATGAGAGGGTACTCCTTGCACGCACACTCTGGACACATCTGGCCAGCTGCTGCTCCTGGGCACTGCCATGTGGTTGAAGTCAGAGGCATCATGAGTCTGGAGGAGGAGCAAAGGCAGAGCTCTATGAGAAATAGCAACATCCGTTCCTTTCCTAGGGACAACTCCAACTCTGCTGGTAAAAGAGAGAGAGAAGCTTAGCCAGGTCTGGAGCACAGGGCAGGCCGTTGCAGGTAGCACCCTACATAATTCCTTGACCAGAGAAGTGTTATTTATCAAAGCACGTTCAGCCTGTTTTCATAGTATTCTCCAAGCCAGTGCTTGTTAGATGGACTAACCATGGATTTGAGGCTGCAGTGCTGCCATCAGCCCCAAGTAACATCGCAGAAGAAGACAGGTCCTGGGAGATCCCACCATCACAGCCTCCTCTGGAAGAAGACAGCCTCTGCTGGAGCTTCACCACAGGCAGGACACAGAGCTTCACTGCACAGTGCACTGTTCGTCCATGGATGAACGGACTCAAGCAAAAACAGGAGACACCTTCACCAGGATCAAAGTTTGGTTCGCAGTGGTGAAGACATACCTGCATTTTGATGCCAAGTTATCAAAGTGAGTCATTTCAACCACACAGCAAGCTAGAGCACCCCATGTCTGTGTAGACATGGTTAGGCTGACTCCATTCAGTCAGAGGTCTTTCTCTACACTGGAAACCCAAGCAATGCCAGTGATATGAGAATGGCATTGCACTAGATTTATTCTGCGGAGCCAGGATCAGACTCTAACCCTAACTTTTACACAGCTTTTTTATCATCTCCCCTCACAACCACTTTACTCTAACCCCCAGTGCTGGAGTAACCAAATACCATCAATTAAATTGCCTCAGAGGAAACAAAATGTACATTTTTACAGTCCTGAGCCAAAGCCCTGTTCTCATGCTTCGTGATGAAAGGAGTTCTTTACGTTGCAGAAAACACTTGCATTAAAAGGCAAATATTATTATCTCCTGCTTTCTTCTTTGGAGCCCAGAGCAGATGAGAGAGAATTCATAATGTGGATTCAAAGGTGCCCGTTAAAACAAGGAATCGATGTATCTAATCCTCAGCCAACGTAGGACTAGATGGATCCTCCGTAAGGGTAGAAAAGTGGTCTCGGGTTGGTGCTGGAACTGCAGCAGGAAAAATCTGTGGTGGGACACAAAAATCCCTTCATGATGGACTAAAGAAAAAAAATCTGAACCTTCCCATTAGGCAAGTGTTTCTACAGTAAGCATCTCTTCCCACTTGCTCGCATGCCCTTCCCCTAGCTAAAGAGGAGTGGTGGTGTTTGTTGCACACCCATGCACACACAAATCCCACACATGCTCTTTCCATCCCATTTGAGGCATGGCTTCCCAGGCTGTATCAAGTGCAAAGTGAAATCACCTGAAGAGTGTCGCTTTAAAAGCCACGGAAGTGCAGAGAGCAGCACCAGCAGCAGTCAATAGCAATTTCCACCGCCGGGTCGATACCATCTGATGGCTGTGTAGCTGTAAAGATTGTTTCACACACATATCAGGAGGTGGGCAGGGGCAGGAAAAGTGGAATTGGTTTTAATGATTGCAGGATTCAAAGTACTCCTGGCTCCCTCTCCCTCTTCTTCTTTCACAAGAAATACACACACAAAGAGTCAGAAATCAAATTTCCAGCCCTGTCAGTTCCTATCACACCAGCTCCCCAGCTTGGACTCCTTCCCAGTTTGCCAGGGAAGCTTCTCCTAATCCACTGAGAAGTGCATTACCGGGAGATGGAGTTGCAGCCTGTGTCCAAACTTCCCCACAGCTTCAGGTCATTAGCTCCATCGGTTTGTATGTGGAGCTATAGCAGACGCGCAGTGCTCGGGTTCAAACCCAAAGGGCTTCCAGAGGAGGGTAATTAGCACTATTTTACCTCCCCAGACAAGATCAGCATTTCATTTTGCCAGATGCTGAATGGGCAGGCAGTAGTAAGTGAACACAAACAGCTAAACACACAAAAAAAGGGAAGGTACCCATTTTGCAGAGAAAACACGTGAACGGCTGTAGCCCGAAAGATAATAGCACATTGTGTTTTTGTTGCCTCATAAAATGTGTTCAGCCAGTGACTCCAGTGGCAACACATGAACAAACATGTCTTGGTCAATGTCAAAAGCATTGCTGTGGGATGAAGGAGGCCAGTCCAACCTGGGCTTCCCAGGGCTGTCCCTGCGGTCCCAGCTTTGCTCTTCGGCTCTGGCAAACGTGCTGAAATACCAGCCTCTGCTTCTGTTTCCCTTGCACTGTCTGTCTGTCTGCCTCCTGCCTGAGGCATGAACTCTTTCTTACAGGGTTTCACTAGCTGGAGCTCTGATCTCTGCAAGGAAACCCTCTCAATTGCTCCTGCAGTGAATGAAAGCCAAGACCATGTCTGTTTTTCAGAAAATAAAGAACATTAGTTTGATGTTTTGTCTTCTACTTCATTAATTCACTGACATCCAAACACAAACTTCTCCTCGCCATCGCATAAATAAGCAAGATAATTCTTCCAGGAGCTGAGCCCCCACACCAGTGTTCTGACCCTTACCAGGGTACCAGGGTAGGAGCAGAACTGGGCATCTTCAAGCATCTCTTTCTGAAAACTGGGGCAAAGCAGCCCCTCCATGGTTCATCAGATTGTGCTAGATGGACACCACCTACGTCCTCTGCTCCTCAGATCACTTCATAAAACACAAGTTACCACTGCTGTAAATGCCCATCATAGAATATTTTATGGACACGTTCATTTAGACCTCATATGATGACTGAGAAGCAAACACAATGACCATATGCATATGCTACCAACAGGTCTTCCTTTCACCTTGTAGGGTGTCACATGAATCTGTATGTGTAATGCGTACATGCACATCCTTTCCTCTTTTTCTGCCAGCCTCTAAGACATCAACCCCTATTTGCTGCAGCTTTTTTTTTTTTTTTTTTTAAATAAATATGCAAGCATTTCAGGGCCTGACCACCAGCTTGATTATTTTATGGAATGGAAAACACATATGCGCAATATTCACAGTAGTTAGAAGCATGCTGCCAAACTTCCAGCCTCCAGAGTCCTTTTAGAAGCAGAAATGGCAGGTAATGGTACCCAAATCCTGAAGCCTGGAAATGGTGAATGAGGTAGAGCTTCAATGCAAGGGCTGGAGAAACTTAAGAGGGGCAGGCTGCAATTAGTAGGGCTTGCTGAAGTTTTAAATCAACAGAAAACCACCTGTGGAAAACCAAAGTTACTATTGGTCTAGATCCAACTTGACAAATAGTTTTTTTCCTGGGAAGAAATACAGGGAGGAATGAAGAGAAGGGAAAACACATAATTTCAATATTTTTAAACAAGGCATCTTGCTGTTTCGGTTTGAAACACTGCTGGTTTATACTTGCCCCTTTCAGAGGACTTGCCAAGCTTTCCCCGGGTGAGCTGCCATCACCAACCTGAACCCCTACAGCTGCACAGAGGTGGCCACCACAGTGCTCCATCCAGCAGCGCTGCCAGGAGACATGGGGTGGGTGACAAATACAATGGAAGACAAACAAAGCCCAAGCCGTGGGATTACTGAAGCACGTTAGCTCAGCAGGGGGAGGCCAACACAACGCAGCAGACCTCTGACCCTCGAAGGAAGCCAGAAAACAAACTCCGTCTCTCTCCACGCGCATGACACTGATGGTGAGGCCACTTGTGCCCTTCAGCCTGGCCAGCAAAGCAGAAGAATCTGCAGATGATGAGGACTTCAGAGCTGTAGAGGCCAAACGGGCCACCCACATCAGCTAAACCTACCCTGGTACAGTGCAGGTGGAAGAGCTGTGGGAATTTCAGGTCAAGGTCTGCCTTGCCAGCAGGAACCACACATGCTTGCAAGGAGACACCCCCTGAGCTCCATGGTGTCTCCTTGGTGAGTTCTCAGCTTTGCTAATTAGTCACCAAGCCAGAAGCCACAAACACACCCCTTCTGCTCACAATAAACGAAAACATCACAAAACTCTTAATGCATTAAAAAAAAATAATCCCAAAATTATTATTATTTTTGTCTGTCTTTTGGATCACATTTTCAGGTTTCTGCAAAAATCAAGTAGAAGGTCCTTGTAATGATGCGAGTCCAGAGGCTGGGACTTTAAATAAAATCCCACGCACTGGGAGATGCTCAAGGCAGTAGTGAGCACAGCTTCTGCTTTGCCTGTGCTCAACCCTGCAAAAGACTGAAAGGTCTCTGTCTGCTCAGCAGTCAAAGAAAATCTTCATCGTGACTCGATCCCAGATACCCACAGAGTGAAAATAGCTGAGATTGGCATGTTCGTTAGGCTCACAGGTAAAAGGCACAGTAAGCAGCAAAACCCAAAATAAACAGTGTGAGTTGACAGCACTGAGTGAGGGAACCTTGTATGGGAAATAAAAGACAATTTTGAACAGTGAGGGTAGCTAATCATCAGGTCCGGTTACCAAGGGAAATGGCAAATTCATCACCAGTCAGAGGTCGTGCATGGAGACTGGATGTCTTCCAAAAAGCGATACTCTGGTTCGGGATCAAGTTTTTGCATTCAAAAGCATCTCTCCGAGGAGAATAACACCCTCTGTCACAGCCTCTGCAGGTGATGCCGGCCTGAGCTGCCAGGCAAGCGGGTGAGGGTCACGGTGCTGCAGAGCCTCACAGCCCAGCCTCCCCCCAGTCACACCAAGGCTGTCTTTGGGGCCAGCCGAGCACCAAAACCCTGTGCTGACCATGGCTTTTCTCCAGACACCCCGCCGGAGCCAGGCTCCGAGTCCCAGCCTCCGTCACCCTCAGCCCCAGCATGGTGCTGCTGACCACCGTGGCAGGCTGTACCGCCCACCTCCCTGCACCGGAGCGCTGACTGCCCAGTGCAGCCAGGGATGCAGAATAACGAGCTCTTTTCTCCTTTTAGTCTCTACATCTCCTTCCTTCCTTTAGCTGACACACAAAACCAAGCCCAAAATACATGCTCTGGCTTCTGTTTACCCTTTCAGGCAGTTTCCTTGATGCCCAAGACACTGATTTGAACTGACCTCTCTCAATGCCCCCTTACCACCAACTCGGCTCCCCATCCCTCCTTGGAAGCAGAAACAAAATTCATAGGGCAAAGAAAAGGGGCCTTGGCATTCCTGATGTGCTCCAGCACCTCGATCTCCCAACCATCATGTGGGAGAAAAGCAAAATGGATCACGGTCTGACTTCCAGCTTTGATTGCAGACACGGAAAGTGAAATGCCAGCTAGTACGTCACACCACCACAGTCCCTGCATGGGAGTGACTCCCCAGATCCCAAAGGGCAGAGCTGTGTTCTCTCCCCTCCTTCTGCACCAGTCAATATGACCAATTTAAACAGGTTTCAGAAGAAAGCAGGTGCCTGCAGCTCATGCTGCTTCTCTGACTCTTGTAAATCCAGTCTCTTGAGTGAATGGCTTGTTTGGAGAGAGCCCTCCATTTGTTTGTCTGGGCTCTAGTGATAATAGCTCTAATTTATCTCTGAGCTGGGCAGGCATGTCTAATGTGTTTGAGTATTTAGAAGCATTACGGAGGTTTCATTTGGTCAATTGTTTCTTGAAATCCTTTCCCACACACAGAACAGCCATGCAAAGGTGGAACCGCTCCACTGCGGGCAGCCCCAGGAGCCGCAGCCTGCATTGCCAGCCTGGGAAGGGCACACGTCGGGGCTGCTAGATTCATCAAAGAGGAGGCACAGAGATCTCAAAGCCCTTAGCACTCGGTCTCAGAAATTAAAGACCAAACAGCTGACCTTTGAAAGGGACAATGACAAGATGGTCTGGAACGTGCCACCACACCTCCTCCTGCTTAGACCTTCCAATCCTCTTTGCTTTATCATCTGTCCCCTCCATTTAGGCACACTCCATCTCAGCTCAGACTTGATTAGACAGGGTTGGCTTGGCATCGACATTGGGAAATACAGCACAGTTGGCCAACACATTCTACCTAATCTTAAATTAACCCTTCCTGCAACTACCGAGTTACTTACAGCTCAAGCCTACACAGCTCAACACGCGGCTGCACATCACCTGTGCTATGCCAGCAGACCCGTGCGTGCTTCAGCCCGTGACAAATGCAAGGTCACGTGCTTCAGCTTAAATCACTTTCGTTGAGGTTTCAGCAATTCTCTTCATGCTATTTCAGCTAATTTTAGCTGCGAGCTAAGAGCCCGTTACTGAAGTTCAGCTGACTGGTGGCAATTTATCAGGTCACCCTGTTGGGGCTGGGAGCCTGATCCCATCCAACCCAGCTCTGCCCTCTCCACTCCCCCTTTTCTGAATGCAGGAGCAGGCATGTGGAGAACAAGACCTGTTGTACAGCACCCATAGCCCCAGAGCGATTTAACGGAGCGTTAGCATGAGCAAGTCCACATTGCTCCCAGTGCCCATCCTGCATGTCACCCTGTGCACCACAACGCAACAGGTGCCTGGATGGAACACGTCGGGCATCGCACACCACCGCACAGCCGGGAGGAAATGACGCTGCAGCTCCCCGGCTGCGATCACGGGGCTAATTTATAGAGGCCGAATGTAATTACTTACCCTGGCACATGGCCAGGACACCAAGGTTAACACCCTTGCTCTGCAAAGAGTGCCAAGGGAACGTTAGAGGGATGCTGCCAAGTCATTTTATGTGCCTTGACTTCAGGTGTTGCGAACGGCACGCTTTAGCAAGGACCGGTCGGGAGGAAAAGGGTCGTCATGGAATTTTTTAAAAAGCAAAATAAAAGAAGGGGGTTGTTTTCTGCTTGGCTGCTTGGGTTTATTAACTTAAACTTTACTGTGCTGCACCAGGGACCCAAGTACAGCAGCCCTGCAGAAAAGCTTGCAGATGCATCCTTCAGTTGCTTTGGAAAGTTTTGAGCCTCTCTTGGTTTTGCTAAAGAAATCTTGCGAGGCCTTGAAAAACATTGCTTCATCTCTGTCCCTGAGCTCCCCGTCCCTCCGATGGCCTTGGCAGTGTCTGAGCCATCATCTCTTGGAGCAGGGGCTGGCGCAGACACAGCGTCTGTGCTGCGCCAGCCGGAGCGAGTGCTCAGCTCAACAGTCTCCTACAGCGCTGGCAAAAGTTTCTCATGGCTCTAAATTATTTTTTTTTTACATGGGTTTAAAACAGATTGAAATAGCCCTTGTTAAAAATAAAAGCCACCAAATTTAGCCTTCCTTCCCTCTTCCCCCCCTGCGCCTCCCGTTTCCTGGAGTATTTGCAACAGGCGGCTGGTTGGGAGGTTTCCCCCAGGGGTTTTGTCTGTTATTTATAAAGCTTTGATGAAAAATGCAAAAGAAAGGGGAAGAAAAAAAAAAATAAATTAACTTCCAGGTGACCTCTTTCCTTCTGCAGCAGCTCTGCTCCCTGCAGCGACGAGGCGTTGTGGCAGCCACGGCTTCAGGGACCACATCCAACATCCTTTGGGTTCAATGCAAACCTGCCCTCTGCCTTCCCTGTTCTCTCCAACCCCTTCTCTGTCCTTGAGGGATGTAGCGATGAGGGATACAATTCCCTTCATTTAGAGTTTACTAGTTCAGCATAAAATGTCACACACCCCACCTCCTAGCAGCGCCGTGTTACTGGCGTGTGTCCCTGGAGCTTACTGGTCTGGAGGACTTCCCAAAAACGGTTAGCGCAGGACCTTGGAGGAGCTAAGCTGCTGTCCCCTCCTGGTTTTAGGGTAAAGCAAAGAACAAAGTGTCACAAATACATCTCTCCTGACTGTCCCACTGCTGGAACAAGAGCAAGGCTGGTCCCACTGCACCCAGAGCTGATGCAGGCATCTCGCATCTGGTGATGAACAAAAACCCAAATAAGTGGAAAGCTCTCTGGCCTTCTCCTTAGTCCGTAAACCCACACAGGAAAGGGCAGCGCAGAAGGCCAGTCCCTTTACCCTCTGCGGGTCACCTTTCCAACAGGGGAGTAAGGACAAGCACAGCAGGAGCAGGAGCTGTGTGGCAGCAATCCCCTCAGCAGGGCTGTGATGGCTGCACCCTCTGCTCAACCCGACGTGGGACCTGGGGTGATGCCCGATGCGGGAGCATTACCCCATGCTCCCTACTCCGGTGGCTCGTGGGGGGAACGCTGCAGCGATGTGTATGCATGTGTTTATCTATATATACATGTGTGTATATACTATGGTATGCATATGATGCATATTGAGATAAATAATATTTTGAGAACAAACATTTCATTTTAAAAGTCACTGTGTGACAACAAGTTAATTATCTATCATATCATCTCTCAAACCCAAACATTTTGAAAGCTAGGAAATAACTAATTAAGATCATCATAAATCTTACTCTGTCTCACAAGCCCATTTTCCTAAGAAATAGGAAGAAATACATATTTCATCACAATGCAACATCTGTAACTCTGACCTATAAGATATTAATGACTAGTTCATGCGGGTTCTCTATCTAAACACTTTCTTGCAAAGGTTATCGTAAGGTAGCACAGGATAATTATTTGGTAACGCTCTCCTGGCAACCTGACTTCCAATAAATCTGTAGACAGAGATAGTTAGGAGGGAAAAAAAAAAAAAAAAAGACAACACTGGGATCCTCTCACCTAACACAAGCCACGCAACTTCCTCAGATCCATTTTGCTTTGAACCAGGACAAATCTTATAGAGGAACATAATTAACTGCTCCCAGCTAAAGCTTTGCTCCCTCTTCCTCCTCCATACAACTGCTCCCAACAGGCTTCTTACACCCTGGCCCGTACCCGCTCCTGGGGCTTTCCCCTGGTGCCGGTTTAGCCCCAGCTTTGGCAAACAGCTGGCCATTCCTGGAAGACAACTTCAGATTGATCCTGGGTGGATAAATCAAGTCTGCTAGAGAAGATGCACAAAGCAAGGCCAGAACTACAATTCTATTAACATGCTGAACATGACTGAGGAGCTTAAGGACTTGAACAGGGAGGAAATTTCAAATTTTTTTTTAATTAGAGCGTGAAACGCAGGTGGGACAACCATTCAAGCAAGGCTTTGAGCCTGGAACTACGTTTGATACAAAAAGAGTGTTCACGCTTAGCGTCAGGACTACAAAGGAAAAAAGATGAGGTGGGGGAGAGATCAGCAAAGGAAGACACATCTGGAAATCAAGAAATACAGGAACAGAATGAAACTTGGCAGGACTCAGGCAGAGTTAGACCTTGAAGGGGGGACAGGAACACAGCAAAAAGGGCTTTCATTAGAAAAGGAGAGCAAGTGACAAAGTACAGCTGCTCCACACTCATGGTGATCTGTGTGAGGGTAGTTTGGACATAGCCCCAAGAATAAATCGATGCTTGGTGCCTGGTGAGGGCAAAGGCAAAGAAGGTACATGTAGAAATGGCAACAATCCTCACCTGTGCAGTGGTCCAGAGCAGAAGGAGGCAGATAACTCCTCACAGGCCATCACTCAGAGAGCCAGCATCCTGGAGCCACCCTCTGTGACTGCAGGGTAGGAGATGTAGCACCTCCACTCAGCTCTGCAGCACCAGTGGGCTGGTCTCCAGAGTCTGCAAAGCTCAAAACTAGTTTCAAGGCTGGGATTGTTTGGGACTCAGAGCTCACTACATGGAAAAAGAGCCAAAACACAAATTAGCTCTTGCACATTTGGGTCTGAGTGGGCAAATCCCCAAACCAGCTTTCCAGATGAAACAGGAGGTTCATCTGGGGAAGACTTCACCGAACGGTGCCCTGTGGGACACATCCACTTGGGGTGGGAGGATGGGGATCATGGGACAAGGAACCAGGGGGCAGAGCAAGGTTAAGCTGTAGGGCTGTGAAAGTGCCCTGCATGACCACAAATTGCTGCCTCCAGCTCAGCGGCTGCCAAATATCCATACACCTCCACAGCCATGAGCCAGGGCCAGGACAGGAGCAAAAGCCCCTGGCCTCAGGTCAGAGTGGGCTTTGATGCTGTCTAGGGTGGGAATTCAAACAGACCTAAGCATAATGCTGCATACAAGGAGGCTCTTACACTGATGAAGCAGGCCCTGATTTTGTGAAGGACATTTGCAAGGAAATTTAAGCTAAAGGGAAAAAAGGCTCTTTTTATACTGGAATTAAAATGTCTAGACAGTGCCTTCCTGGTGTAACTGGACCTGTGTATACTGATCGTGATACACCTGATAAAACTCCCCATGTAAACAGGGACTAAGAAATACTTTGGCAGAAATTCCAGCGGGATCCATTTTAAAAGTCTTTAATCTCGAGAATTACTTATGCTATGTAACGAAGTCTGTATTATGGCTATTCATTACATGGACCCTAAACACTAGAAGGAAAACTAGATTTTCTTTGGTATTACAACAGGAATCCACGGCATAGACCAGGCTGGCCCTCAGCGTGAGGTCATATCTCCCTCTAGCTGCTGGTCCTGGGGACTCAGGAGCCTTTGACCACCCAACACAAGCACAAGCTTCCCTCTGACCTTACCTACACGCCACCGCTTTCAGTGCTGCAGGTCTTGGGGTCACCGCTTGCTGGCTGCAGTGCTCCTCCAAGGAGCACAAAGTAGCTCAGCTTTTGGCGAGGGCATACTCCAAAAGGGAGGTAAAGAGGCCAAGAGTAAGACACCAGGTCTATGGCTACTGTAAAATAAACTAACATAGATTAGTCAATGTGGTATGCAGAGAGCCGGGGACCCTCTACAGAGGAGACATCCTACAGCCAAGCTACTCATGGCTTATGCCCCCTCTTAGCCCCGCTAAGTCCACAAAAGACCTTCAAGTCAATTTTCTTCCTCTAGCACACAGCAGGATCCAAGCAGCGCTCAGCATCACACTGGTCTTCCCAGAGATATGTTCCCCAGACCAGCAGCCCCAGGTCTCCAACTTGCCATTACGATGTTGCTACATCACTCACACCTTCAGGGCTAGCACCAGAGCTTGCTATCAAAATGCCACCAGCAGCACCAAAATGTCCCAGCAAGAGCAATCCCAGAGGAGGACCTCATCCTTGGGTCCTTGGAGGTGGGTCAATTGAAGATCACTGAGTCTTTCTAGGAGGCAATGGTAGGAGGGTCGAAGGGAACTGGCTTCTCCACAGGGTCTATCTGCAGTTCCTGGGAGGATGACTGTAGGAGACGGCCCCTTGCAGGGCCGGCCAGAAGGGAGACAGAGGGTTTCAGCCACACTGTAATGCCTCACGGGATGGTGAAGAAAGCTGTTTTGTTGGGAAGGTGCAAAGCCTTTTCATTTTTTGAAGAGCTGGATAGGAGCCTTGGTTTAAGGGGCTGGAATCTGGTGGCTAAGTGATGTCTTTTGTCACATGGGTCAGAGCTGGCCTGGCTGGTCCCACTGACATTGACAAGTGAGCTTCTTCCTTATATGTTCAGATCTGAAGGGGAAAAACTTGTGCAAATCCTGCCCTGATGGTCCCTTCAGCCAGCCACCGCTTCGCAACATTGGAGAGGTTTGTGGGTGAGTGCGAAGGAGAGATTTCTCCTCCTGCCACAAAGCTGGCGGTAGTGACTCCTCCTGGCAGGTGCCAACCACGAATCCAGATGATCCTCAAAACCAAAATCAAGACAAAACAAACAAAACAGAAAAAGAAACCCAAGAAAAAAATAACTTTCCTTAACTGTGACTTATTTTCTTCAGAATCATCTGGACATGTAAGTTCTCCAGAACTGTGAACAGGCTTTGAGGAGCAAGAAACAAAGAGCAGCAGGAAAAAGCTGACATTTCAACGATGAGAAAGCTAGACACAACTCATGAACCTCTGAAAAAAACACTTATTGGGCACAGTAGGAACCTTATCAGCTTTCCACAGCACAAACACAATTTCCAACTCCAGTCACTTTTCCAAGCCAAACCCACAAGAGAACTAAAATGGGACTTTATCATGCAGCCAAACACAAACCTGGGGCTCCTTTACATCCCTCCGGTCAGGCGGATTAGATGTGCAGGAGCTGGCCTTCATGCTATCCCAGTGCTGGTTGTAGCAGAGAGGCACCACGGGGCAAATATGAGTTGAAGCCACCTTCCAGCTGAGGGCTGGGGAAAGTCTCAGACCTCTGTGAAACGCGCCTTGCTTCTCCCAGGATCTGAAAGCAGAGTGTCCATGTGGCCAGGCAATGGTCACAGCACCACTCTTCCCCTTAAGCAAATCCTGGCTCTCCAGAGCCACTCTGTAAGATCTGCAGAGATCTAAGAGAGCCTTCTCCTGTCACCTGAAGGTCCATTAACATCGCCAGTGTAATATAGAGGGGCTCCAGGCTGAAGCCAAGCACGGAGCACATCTGCCAGAGACCCCGGCAGGACCAGTGTGTCTGAATAGCCACATGCACAAACACACACACAGCGTCCACCTTGCAAAGTTTCCCCTGGATTTTTGTTACCATGTCATCTATTAATTACCTAATTACATCTTCTAATTATGGGATTCCTCCAGTATTTATACTCATTACATAAATGGCGGCAATTACACTAATTAGGTTAATGATACAGGATAACAGTCTACAAATTGCTTTAAAGGGACACTCTCAAGACACATAGGCCAAGGATGCTCCCTGGCAGGTCAGCTGGTGGGTGGCAGGCAGGCGTGCTCCCTCACCCCACGTAACTGCTGTTGCTGCTGCAGACTCCTTGCGTGGCCTCTACCTGAGCACCGGGGCAGCCTCGGCCGGGCCTCCCTTGGCCTCCACAGAGAGCGACTACAAAGGCAGCTGCCGGGAAGGTGAGGAAGCAATGCTCTGTTGCATTGCTGCTGAATTACTTCGGCTGAAAACTGTGGCCCGATATATGGCTGGAGGAAGGGTTCTAAATATTTCTTCTCTGGCTGTATGGAGACCTGGGAGGAGGAAGGCAGAGCACCCGCATCCTTCCAGGCTCCCCAGCATCACTTCTGAATGCACCCCAAGTCCTAGAGTCCCCCTCGGCTGGATGTGTCCCAGGCTTTTGTCTATAGGCATTTCCAAAATGGCAGGGTTGCGGAGAGGAAATCCAACTCCTCTGCTCCAGTCAGATCCCCCGGAGCTGAGCTCCGGTGGCACTCTGCAAAGCCAAGCGTGTCCTCAGGGTGAAAGGCGAGCCACAGGAGGCTCGAAAGATTCTATTTTGCTGAGCGCCCTACTTACCCAGATTTGCCGGAGACTGAGCGGCGCATGACAACGTGCTTGCCCCTATATCTCACCCAAAAGGATCCCAAAGCAGCGCCAAGCTCCATTACTCTCTGGAGTGGCCTCGAGCCACGGGGAGAAAACTTTCTTGCTTGGATTCGAATGCAGGCACTTCTCCGGTGGAACACGGGAGCCCTTTGCAGCACTTTGGAGCGTGATGAATGGCCCTTTGTCCTGCAGCCACTACAGAAAGAGAATGTAATTACCCAAACTGGAATTCGGCCAGGGCGCAATTTTACACTGAATGAATTTCTCCCCCCCCCCGCCCTCCCCTTAAAGTGTTTGCAAATCCCCCTTTAAAGATAAAATCCCAGAATAAAATCCAGTGCTTGCTTCAAAATTGGCCCAATTCCATTGTAAGTCAACTGAACAACTCCATTTTGCACCTTTAAGGCCATGGAGCTCTCTATGTTGCGCAAGAGATTTCATTATTGGCAAGGCTGAGGAATGCTGATTTCTGCTACTGAACTGCTGTCTTAGCCCTAAACTATATCCCTGTGTCAGCTGCCCAAAGACATGTGTAACCAGGTCCATTTTCTGAAAGATATACAGCTGCGTCCGGCTTTATAGCCTGTTCCAGCAGGACATGGCTGGCACTTCCAGTGGAGCAGGCTGACCAGTCTCCACTCTAACAGGCAGGGTCTATGGCTCCAGCGGGAGCCTTGCAGGAGCATATATCGATTGTAAATAATGTCTCAATATCCTATAGTAGGTCATAAATCAAAAAGGGGTTGAAATATCTTTTCTCCAAGGGACTTTTTTTTAAAGGAGTCTATTTCTCGTTTAGTAGTTTTCTTTTTAGAGTTACTGCATTGACCTTTTACCCCAAGTGCCAGGTTGGAATCGTGGCCGGCGATCCCTGCTTGACCCTCCCCAGGGACACGCAGCAACTCTGCGAGAGTCCAGACCTTGGGCGTCCCGTGGGAGAACAGTCACATCTCCCACCCAGGCCAAACCCCTCGCCCTAGGTGGTGCCCCTTGCCTTGCTGAGCAAGCCAAGCCCCACAGCAGCCGCGTCTCCTCTGGTTGCGGACTATGGCTTGGAGAAGAGTCTCACACCTAGTAGCACTGGAGACACCGTGGAGACGAGCCTTTCACAGAGGGCGCAGGAAGCAGAGATCCTTCCCGCTGGGTGTGGAGCAACACCATCTTCAACTTTTCGGCAGCTTACTTCACTGATACTGACCCAGAAAATCAAAACAAGCTTTGAGCTAATGAAGACGTCAGCCTTCCTCCTGTTCCACGGGCCACAAGAGATCCCTCCAAAAGCCTGACCATCAACCCAGACCTCTCCTTTCCCTCTTTGGAAAAAACCCCAAACTACATGCCTCCAAACCACGCGTGCTGGCACGGCAATGGAGCAAAAGGAATGACCTCAGGGGTTTGTCCAGCTGGCCATGCTGCTGACACTGCCATCGGCCAGGCCACACGTTGTTACTGACATGGGACAGATGCAGCCTCCAACCCACCGTGCACAGCCTTGCCCCAGTCACCTCCTCAGTGGTCATGACTTGCAGACCCATTTGACGTGGTTCAGGGCAGAGACCCCGTTTTTGTCACATCTCTGTAGGGCCCTATCACAGGGGCCTTTTGTCCTGCAAAGTTCTTGTTTCTCAAACTGCTTTTGGGTGGGGGGAAGCCTGCTTTGGGCCATTTTTAGGGGCGTTGAGCAGAAGGAACTGAATACCTGGCAGAAGAGTGGAAAAACCACAATAGTTTGCTGTTTAGAAATTCCTCTGGAATGGTCCAGGTTGAGCTTCCCTGTTGCATGATGCTATGTGGTACTTGGGGACACCTCCAGTCCCTCTCCCAGCATCTCTTGTGTGTCACCAGCATCCTGCACGGCAGCGAGGACAGGCTACCTTGATGGCCACAGGCAGCAGGAGACGGTCCTACTGCTCCCCCTCCAGCACTGCCTTGGTAGGACCAGGGCAATATTGATTTCTCCAAGTCCATGAAGTATTTGAGCTTGACTGGCAATAAAATCAAGCCCAGAGAAAGGTGCAATGGGATCTCTTGGGACTGAAGTGAGAGCTATGATCTTTAAAGAAGCCAAGAGGGAATAAAAGGGAAGGAAGGGTGGGAGGGGAACGGCATTTACCTGCACAAAATCAAGAACATTGACAATAATCCAGCTCAGCTCCAGCTTGCACGGAAGGCTTTGGAGAAGGGGGTGGGAGGCAAGGTGGGAAATTACCAGGAGCTTAAGAAAATATATATGTAAAAATTAAAAAAATAAAATAAAACTGTATCAGCATTGACTAATAATTTCCGGGCTCTGCGCAGATGTCATTAATGACCCTTTTTATTCATGCAGGAGTTCCCAAAGAGGAGCATAATGTTCCATTAGTAATAATTGAGAAAGTCTCCTGTCGGGATTATGTCAAAACCTAGAGATGCTGCTGCTGCCAAAACATTTTGGTGACAAACGTGTGAAGCGTTTGACAGAAGGTGCCACAGCAGGTTGAGGCAGCTTCAGGAGGGGAATCCTAGGAGGAGAGAAGAGGTGGGAGACAGCAGCAGGGCAAGAGCTGTGCACCAATTTACTCAGGGAACACAACGCAAGGGACGAGCCTGCCTACTGCAACACCTCTGGGGTCACGGTGGCACCTCAGAGATGCTGCTGGGGACTGCTCAGGATTTCGACTGACCCATCTCCTCCCCGACTCCCAAGATTTTGCAACACATCTGCAATACAGACTTTGCCATGGCTCAGCGCCCCCAGATCCTTTTGTCCAGGGATGACTGTGTCCTCAGCCACCACAGAAAGGCAGGGCTGTTGCAACATCCGGAACATTTCTTACTGCTTATCATGGCCCATGGGCCAGGGAGGGCTAGAGACTGCTACAGTCACCAGCACAAAGGGCAAACTTGGGACAAAGCTGCTGTGAGCAATTAACCCAGTGTTTCCCATTTGAAGATGATGGAGAAAATTTCAGGTGACACAAGTGTAGTTTCCTCCCTCACTTTTCAACCTACAGCAAGGCTGGGCAATGCCTTTTGAACCACAAGACACTGATGAAATTTAGACAAATGGGAAAATAAATTATTTCTACCCAATCTTTCCTATTTACAGTTGGGACATCTCTTTTTTGACCCAGCAGATGCAGAACTCTGCTTGACCCCAGCTAGCATCTGAGTACCAGCATTACACTGCTGCTGTACAGATGCCACTAGAAAACACAGGAAAAGCAAGAGGTTTTCCAGGCTCGGTCCTTTTCTGAGAAAGGTTAGATGATGTCTTACAAGAGCCAAAATAACAAGTTCCCTCCTCTGTCCTCATTCCCCCTCACCAAGTCCTCCTGGGGCTGGACCCCTCAGCAGTACCTACCTGACATGCTGCTCCTCCAAACCAGAACCCACCTACCACAGCCCACGGCGTGGGGAGCCGCGCTGCCAGCCGGCACTGCCGTGAGCTGCCTGGAGCCCGGCGCTGTGGTATGCAGAGATCTGTGTTGCACTGCTGGGGCTGGCACAGCTCAGCTCCGTGACCTCCTTGGGCTCCACAGACATGAGTTATGGGAACTAGGGAGTGGGTCAAGCTCAGAAGAGCATTGGTGAGATACAGGAAGGGATTCCCTGCCATCAGGGGAGACGAAGGATAAGCTGGGCAATGCAGGGAGAGCTGGGGAAGCTGCCCTGGCTCCCCATCCCCAGCAAGGGAGACTTCCTTCCCCTTGGGCACAGCTCCTCCTGCAACATAGCTTGGCATGGGGAAGCACCCATGGGTCAAGTGCTGTCAGCCACACATTCCCAACTTGCTGCACAAAGCCAGGCAGGTCACTTCACCAAGTCAGCACCCGCTGCCAGAGGAGGGAAAAAGGGGATTTAAATGCAAGCACCATCCTGCCTGCATCACTGCAGCTAGGGAAGCCCAAGCCAGAGCACCTCAAAGTCAGCATTACACAGAGCCACGAACAGAAGAAAAGTTTGTCACCACCATATTATTTGACCCTTGTAGAGCAGGGAGGTATTTGGAGCAAAGACATTGGTTCAGGCAGCATGCAAAGCCATTACATTTGGATTTGGATCCAGAGCTGGAGTCTAAAAGCCATCCCAGTTTGCAGGGGCTGGTTCAGGCTCATTTCTAGTCCCCAGACCACAGCAGAAGGGCCTCTCTTCCCCGAGGCAGGAGCAGAGCAGCTGGTACTCTTCAGCCCAGTTAACAGACGAGGTCTGGCCACCGCAGCCGAGGGCTGCTCCAGATTTGTTTTCTAGTGGTTTATTCATTGAGAGGCTGCCAACGTGTTAGCGAAGAGAAATGCACACTGGCCTGATTCTCCCCACCCCAGCCCTGCCTTGCACCAGAGCAAATCTGCTGTGAGCTGGAGCGAAGACTCTGCCGAAAAAGAGTATGTGCCAGGCGCTCTGCTGTAACTGCACCATCAGAGGATGGAGCCAGGGTACATCCCAAACAGCTCTGATTAAGGCAGTCCCCTTAGAGACAAGCCCGTGGGCCCCGTACACCGCTTTGCATGCCCACATATGGGTCTGGTGTAGCCAAATTAGCGGTGCCACCCACCACCACCCCCAACACCTGTGGGAAAGCTGCTGCTTCTGGCCCCGCCACAGCAGCCGTACGGAGTCAGAGGCAGAAGTGCCATTGAGAAGAGCGTGAAGGCTGATTGCTGTAATTGAGCCTACCAGGGGAATTTCGGTCTGTGGGAACGCACAGTACCTCCCAGCCTGCAGGAACGGGGGTGGAGAATATCCGAGCTGTTCCTTTCGAGGACTAATGATGATGGGTTTTTGCTAGGACTCAAGCTGGCATGGATGAGAGCTCCCGCAGAGCGCAGAGTCAGCCAAATTAAGCGCTGGTCCTCCCTTGGAGAAATCCAGTCTAGAAGAGTTAGTCACAGAATGCAGCCAGCCTGGGTGCAGGCTATGCAGAGGCGGCAGCAGCAGGCAAAGAGCCCTGTGTCCTTGCTGGATTCCTGCTGAGGATTCTGCTAACCCTAGTCTTACAGCCCTGCTATTTAGGTAGCAAGAGCCTGACCAGCGATGGCAAAGTGATTCAGGAGACATGGGCAAGATGATGCTCAGGTGTCTCTGATCTTCTGACTTGAGTCACAGGGCAGGTCTTGCATGGAATTAACAGTGGAAGAGGGAAAATACAGAGCCCTGCACATGCAATGCCCACCTTTCTGTGTGCAAGCACATGTATGTATGTATGTTCACAGGTACAGAGAACCTGCATCACAGTCAATGCCCTTTTTACCATTTGGCCCCTTTTATGTTCCCTGTGTATGTGCACAAGCTCGCTCCAACGTATGGCCAGATGTGTCCTAGCCGTTCACTAGCCATTTCTAACTGGCTGAACGTAAAGGATTTAAATCCTGACCAAATGTGAGATGCAGGTCTCATCTCAGAGGTCTGTGGTCTGAAAGGTGAACTGGCAGCTGCATTGCTTTCTTGCCTAGCTTGGAAAATTATTTCTAAAAGATTTAACATGACTGTAAATAAGTTTGCTCCAAACTGATGCTTTGTAGCTGAATGCAGAGAGAAGAAACACAAGGAACACATTGCTCGTACTTGTGGTTAATTGCTGCCGTTTCTTTTGGGTCTACTTGGTTTGAAATATTAAATGCAGAAGAAACCATCTATTTTTCCTCCATAGCCTGTCAGTAGAGGAAGTGAAATATGTTTCCCCCACCTCCTTTTTTTTTTTATAAACAAGGAGTATAAACTGTTTTATAGTAACTAGATAAAATTACACAGTATTTTACTCAGTGGGGAAAAATATGGATCTCTGCGTGGCGGTATTTCTCCTATCTTTCTCGCTGACTGTACATTAACATGACGACTCTGCATAACTCAGCTTTGCAGAGTTGTCATGGACATCTTTGAGCTCAGACACTGTCCAGTCTGTCCATCATTGCCACCTCCAGGGCCACGTGTCACCCAGAGCAAGTGGCATGCTTTTTAAAGAGTTCTGGGGTTTGATAACCCAATACCTTCAGGAAAATTTGGGCCGGCGGTCAAATATTTAAGCCTGTATTTCACACCCAGCCTGCTGTGGCCCACAATCAGCCTTTACCCTGCAAAGGAGCTCTGGACCAGTGAACATGGATTCAGCCCACACTATCACATCGTCACTTAAAGGAAACGTTCCTCGGAGAAAGAGAGCCACAAGCGATCAGGAAAAAGCACCAACTTTTCTCTGTAGTACCAACAAACCTATAAACCGACACCTTCTTTGCTCTAAAGGACCAAACCTTTTGCCACCAACACCAGCTGTTTTGCTTCAGCTTGCTGAGCCTCAGCTCCACACCGCAAAGCACTCCAATGGACCTCCTGCCCTCTGCAAACTCCAAACCGCCCACAGAAGCAGCGAGTTTTGAAGGAAAGATTTCCCAGCCCAGATGTTTCTCCCTTTGACCCTGAGCTTGCTCTAAGGGCGTGCCAATATTTCAGAACCAAAATGTCTTTATAGTTTTTTATGCCCATTCTGATGGAGAGACTGACATTTTGGCTTTTCATTGCGATGTTAAGTAGAAGCATTTTCCAGACCTTTATATGGGATGAAAATTCAACATTTTCCGTCACCGCCTAGCAAACAGCTGCCCTAACAGAGTTTACGCTAGCACCTGGGGTGGAAAATTCAGTGTGTTCTGTATGAGTCTGCTAAATTTTGACTGAACAGTCAAAACTGGTGTGTCTGTAGGATGGCACACAGCTGGGAGCTGGGCTGCTGCCACCCCACATTGTCCTGAGCAATGCTAGCAGCGTATGGCTGCCACTGCCCAGCCCCTGCCTTTCCCTGGGAGATCAGCATCTGGTTGAACCAAACTGAACATCTGGAGCCACCACAGATTTTGCCAGCTCCACATGCAGTCAGTGAGGGAGAAGACCCAGTGGTGCCCTTACCTATGGGCTCCATCCTGCCACTTCTGTGGCTTAGTGGAGCTCTGGTGAAGGCAGAGGCACCGGTTCTCCACCACGGCTGTGGTGGGAAGGCAGGCTGAGGTCCCTGTCAGTGCCTTCAGCACATGCATGGCTGCAAACCCACCGGGCAGAGCCCAAAGCAAAGAGGAGGAAAGCGTACAAACAGCTTTAGCTTTCCTCAGCAGGCACCAAACCCCCATCTCCTTTATGACCAGAAATTCAGAAGCACTTTCCTAATGAAATAAGCCGGTTTGCAGCCTTTAGCTGTACAAACACGGGAGGAAAGTTTTCATTTGGAGCTGAACACATCCATTCCTTTGCACCGTGTTTGCACAGCCCGTCGCACCCCATGCCGATACCATCTCCAGCGCTACCAGAGCATCCTACTGCTTCAGATAAGAATGAAAGACTTTTGTGATTATTTTTTTAATCCCTGTTTTTCCAGGGGAGGGAAAAAAAAAGAAAGAAAAAAAAAAAAAAGAGGATTTAATCTAAAAGTTTTACGGTCTGCAACTCTCAGCTGCTCCTGCAGTGTTAGTGCCCACTGTGCGGGGCCAGCCCATGGGATTCTGGTGTAGGACGAGAGGTGGCATGGAGCTGGAGCAATGCGGTCACAGCATTGCCCGTAGAGGGAGCTTCCTCGGGGAGCCAGGCGTGGCTGACATCTTTTCATCAAAACTGTTGAGCTTTTAAAAAATGAAAAATAATAATTTCCAGACAATATGAAGTATTGATTTTAAAGTTCTTGTGGGTTGGGTTTTTTTTGCCGCCCCCCACCCGTCACAGTAAAACAGGCAGCTCCAGGTTAAACCTGTTGGAAATGGATATTTTGCAAGGGCGGGGGGTGGGGCACGAAAGGAACAGGGAGAGAAATGCTTTGTAGTCAGCTTTTTGTTGGAGTGAATCAAGCAAATTGCAAATGGTCACTTTTCCATTTCATTTTGTTATAATGAAGGAGGGGAAAAGCTAGTATTTTAACAAAAATAAGACTCTGCAGTCTGCCAGTGCTCAAGCGCTAAACAGCTTTTCGACCTACTGGATACCACTCTGGGTTTGAAATATGAAGCCCGATGGCTGTTTTTCTACACTTTTTAAATTTAATTTCCCTGCAAACAGGCTTCCAGGCTCCAGTTACTTCTCCATGAGATCCCCCCTACCCTTTGGGCACGGCCACAGGATTCCCACAGCTCCCGAGCCGGTGGAGGAACGTCCTTTTAATTCACTCTGTGGACGGCCCAATTAGCATCCCAGTAAATTATTACCTTGGGGAAAACTCCGGTCTCAGGACTCAGCAGCCAGCTGCAAAGGCAGCCGGCGCGCTCTCCGCTTCCCCGAGCGGCATGGGGAGAGCCGGGAAGATGGAGGGCATTTTCTCCGTGAGGCGATGGCGTTCAGGTGGCCAGGCAGCACAATTAGACAGGGAGAATTGTAGATTATCTCCGGTTTATAGTTCCCTGGTAGAAGGGAGGGGGAGAAGCACAACAAAAACATGACCAAATCATTTGTTCTGCTGTTCAAACTTCTGGACAAGGCGAGAGATACGAGACAGCTCCACCCCCCAGCTGCAATTGATCCGTCAGGCTTTGAAATTAAATATTCTCCCTGCAACAGGCATAATTGTGTCCTGGTGAAAACTGCTTCTCCAGGCTCTCCCGTAACACAGGTTTTAAGGCTCCCTGTGCTCAGCACACTAAGAACGAAAAGCCCCAGAAGCGGCTGAGATCCCTTTGGCTCAGGTGCTCCACAAGCAAGGGATGCTCTTCACACCAGGTCTTTTCCTACCTGCAAGGCAGAGGCCAGAGCTTGGGCAAGGGGACCGAAGAACGCCAGGGGACCAGACCAAGGCTGAGCAGCAGACGTGTGTCCCAGCAGGGACACAGCCCAGGTGACGGCTTGGTTTGGTCTACCATGAAGTTGTTCTTGCACCTCAGCAACCTGTTGCCATCTTCTTCTTGTGAAGGTCCCTCTCTCTGTTCTCTTCTTCCAAAATGCCTTTGCAATTCACATGAATAAGGTGCAGGCAAATAAAACCTCATTGAGCCCACACTGCAAACAAGAACTGTGACCCTGTTGTAGCTACAGTGAAGAAGAGGAGGAGTGTGGGGCGGTAAACGAGCCCCTTACCAGCTAAATCCAAAAACCACCTCCATTTGCATGAATAAATTTGGCACGGGTACCCTCACTCACCTCAGTGCGCTTCGGGTTCAGAAGGGCCAGGTGGACTTTCTCTCCTATTTCAGCATCCCAAAGTTACACCTCCAAAGGTTTGCCAGCCTCGATAGTGCAACAGCTATTGTCAGGAAATTATTTTCCAATCTGTTTTCAGCTGGGGCAGCATCAGCACATAGACACCAGCACCTGGTCAGGGATGTTTTAGCTACATGGAATCTCCACAAGCTTCAAAGGATGATGTAGCATTCATGAAGTGCAGATCTTTTTAATAGTGTGGGACACATCGAGGCTCCCAATGTTTCTTGATGGTGGTTGTCAGTATTTCTGCAATGGGACATTCTCTTCTTTTACCAGCTCTGGATTTACACTACAGTATCTCCATCAGTTTTTATGGACCTACTCTTGACAAGATCACACTGGGAAATGGGAGAACTCCACCCCTTAGCCACGTACCGTATTTGCTTGCGTAACCATCAGAGCTCCAAGCTTTTGCAGCCTTAAGATAAGGCACAACTTGCTGTACTTCTGTCTGACCTTGCAGTGTGTTTTCACACCTCAAGAGTACAAAACATTAAGAACATTTCCCTATACAAGCTGCAAATGTTTCACATCGCCCCCCAGTCCTTCCCGAAGGAGGAGAGAGTGAGTGGGATACCTGAGCCCCCTTCCCTGGCCTGTTTGCTGACTGACCGTGTCCATTCTCACTTGCTCTTTCCTCCAGACAGCATCCTCTTTCTCTCTCTGCCAGCCTCCCTCTAGGAGGCCTTTATTTATTTTAGTCTATTGTCTCATTCTGCTCACCTAGATGGAAGCAGCACCTGTTCATCTGCACTTGCCAGACCAAACCACCCACCATTTAAAAATTTTTATTTTTAAAAGCCCCGAACAACACTTGCTCCTGTTACCCCTTTTTTCCCCAGACCCCATCTCCAATTTATTTGAGTTATTTTGCATACTGGTCTTGTTTTCTAACATACTGGCCCTCTCAGCTAGGCTTGTATCATCTAGAAATGACCATAGCCCCATTCCACCATCCCGGGGCGCTAAGGAAAACGTGGAGCATCACCAGATGCCAGGGTTGCTCTGTGCACACTCACTCAACAAACGCTTTCAGTACAACAGTGAACCTTTGGTAGGAGCTCTCTGACTTTGAATTTCTGGCCGCTTTTGCAGCCTCTAGCATTTCATCTAGGCATTTCTCCCCCACTTACAAGACCCACCTGTCAAGCACACCTGGTAAACCCAGGATACTCAGCTTCTGCTGTCTGCCTTCCCTCCACAAGTCCTGCTGCTCAGTAACGTGATGTCCTACAAGGCTGAACCAATTTCCTTTGAAGCCACCTGTGTTACCTGTTCCCACACCCTTGCTTTCTCCGAGGTTTTCACAAGCTTGACTACAGGTCCCAGTGCTTTTCTGGGAACTGCAGTTAGCCTGAAAGAAAGCTGCATAATTATCTCATTCCTCCTTTTCTCCCTTTTTAGAGATAGGTGTATTTTTCCCTAGTACTTAACTAGGATCACAGCCGACCTTCTTAGGAGGAAACAAATGTGATGCCACTTCTTTGGCATCATCTGCCGAGTGCTTTCCCTGTCCCTGAGTACCAAGCCAACACCGCTGTGGTCTTCCTGCAACTGCTGATGTACTGCTAGAGCGATCTCTCGTTACACTTCATGTCCCCTGCTAATTGCATCTCACCATGTGCCTTGGCTTATCTGATCTTGTCTCTGCATGTGCATGCTGCACTTCTGTGCTTGATCTTCATGGCCTGACCTACTTTTCATTTCCCCAAGTTTCTTTCTCCAGTCCAAGCTCTCCCTGTGCTTTCCTTCTCCTGCAACACCATAGCCTGAACTGTGCCCACAAGAAGTCGTGGCTGGCTGGCATTAACAGCTTTTTCCCCGCCAAGACCAGTTTCCCAGGGGGTCTTACCTGTGCACAATCAGCTGGTGCTGGATTCCCTGGATCTGTGCATAGATCCCACACTCTCCTTCTGCCCCCGGGCTCCTCAGCACCAGTTCAGTGATTTCCCAGCATCTCAGACAGGTCACCTTCCACATGCCTAGCCACCTTCTCCTGTAGGAGCTACCATTGGAAACAGGCTCTTCTCTGTTCTCCCACCCTGCTGGGTGATGGCCACCTGCACACCTCCAAGACTCACCGGGTCATCTGCATCTTCTTTCCTCAGGAACAGATATCCCACATTAAGTAAATGATGCTGCCAGCTGCTCACTAAAGCCTCCTTTACCTGGTGGGCTCGAGACCCTCCCCTGCAGTAACTGTCCTGGTGTTTTCCCTTTTAACCACCAGCTGGAAATCTCCATTAGTGGACCCACACACACGTTCTGGTCCTCCATGCAAATATTTACACCTTTGACACACAGAATATACCTTCTCCCTGGTGCCCCTGCCCCAGCCATATCCCTTTAAAGTTGCAATTCCAGAATAGGACTTCTCCTGCTAATTGAATCTTGTTGCTTTGTTGCAAGCTAAAGCCCCCCAGCTCCCCCCACTCCTCTCCCATTCATCTTGCATTCAGCTATCGGGCACAACAGCCTCCTCTGCTCTTTCTTGGCCCTCCTTTGATCTCGCTTTGAATAGAAGAGGTCAAGCTACACGACCACAATTTCTTTCTTCCGTCCTTAAAGCCCGTGACGCCGGCGGTGACGGCAGGCACACTGAGCACCAGCGGACGGCGCTTCCAGCAGCGGGTCAGGGCTCGTGGACCCCAGCAGGCTGCCGGGCTGCCTCGGCAGGGGGGCACCCATCCCTGGCCATCGCCCTCCTTAATAGGGCTCTGACACAGCGCTTTCCCTCCGCCTCGGCAGCACCATTCAAAGTCCATTGAAGGCCAGAGAAAGGCTCCCATTAGCTTCAGCAGGCTTTGGATCGGGGTCGTGAACTGCGAAGGATGGTATTTTTTACACTGAGGCTGCCAGATCAAGTTAGTAAATTGTCCTCAGCAGTCAGGTGCCTGCCGGGTCCTGCGATAACACAGCTCTGGGCTCTGTGTCCTGGTGCAGAAAGCAACAGACCTGGGCGTTTTTCTCTGCCCTGGGTCTAGCTCTGCAAGAAAAAGCCTTGCTAACCCCACCGGCACCTGTGAGGGTGATGTCTAAGCCAAGAAGCAGGGAAGGGAGAATCACCCCAATTTAAATCCACTCAGCTGCTCATACCAAAAAGGTTTACCTTCCAAGACAGGATTCTGATAGCCCTCAGAATCCCCAGCCTGAAGTGCATGAGGTTTAATTACTGCAGCTTTGTTAAATCAGCTTCGTTAAGCCCCTGTGTAATTGCTTTCTTCTGGGCCCAGCAGTGGTTTATTTGAGGACAGCTCAGGCTGATTTCCAGATGACTCAAAGCTGCTCCTGTGCTGTTTACATCCCCTCGTTTAAATCAGTTTAAAACCATACCTTTTGAGAAAATGCCCTCAAAGAGGTGAGGCCTCAGCCTTTGCTCTGGTTTATGCTGGGAGAAAACAAAATATATATTTTTTACTTTAAATACATGAAGCCTGGTTGCACCCTGTGCTACCAGTGTGCCCTAGACAGCACGTGGTACCATCAGTCTCAGGGAGGATGCATCAGGCACCCCAAAAAAACCACCAACCACCTGGCAATGGGGCCAAGGGACCTGCCCGGAGGAATCTGTGCACCGTGGAGCCCGCAGGAGCCACATCCCAAATCCCGTTGTGCTTCCCACCTCCCTCGCCCAGCTAGGGAGAAGCCCAGGACACGTGGCACCCGGGCGATCCTCCGCTCCATCCCTGCATCGTGCATCTGTGCTGGTTGCTACGGTTACGGGCAAATTGGTGCATTTTGCAGGGTGGGAGGGGGTGGCAGACAGGACCGGGGTGACGGGGGCTGTAAATGAAATGGCTTTTGCAGGAGGGAGGACCCTTGCTCAGTCCTCGGCAGCCCCGTGCCGCAGAGCCGACCCACGCCGGCTGCAGGCGCCTTGCAAATTTGCATGGAGATGACAAGATGACAAGGTGCAAATATGCCAGGCTGCTCGGGAGTAATTTTTACGGCAGCTCTGCCTTGTGCACGTTTTTATTGCAAAGAGGGTAATCGGGCCTCTTCATTATTGAAAACATATTTACTACCCCTCGGCCGCTCTCTCCCATTTTTGCCAGCCCCTTCCTTCCCCCCTTAAGTATCCTGTCCTCCACAAGATATGATCTCATAAATTTACACTGTACTTGCTGTCTGCAAAGTGGATGTTCAGTTTCATTTTTATTGGACTTTATGATACAGGCGGATTGCATTTTATTTGTTGCACCGCTACCAGAAGGCCTGAAACTGTGGGTAAGTGCTGGCTGCAACAGGGATTTGGCCTGAGAAAGGGCTGCGGGATGGGACTCCGCGGTCCCCGGGATTGCTGCCGGCATGGGACACGCTGGCTGCAAGCAGGATGGCTGCAGGGAAAGGTCGTGCTTTGGAGGAAGGCTGCCTTCCCCCTCCTCTGCTGGAAGAGATGCTGCTCTGCCCGCCCTGTGGTCCTCCCGGCTCCTCCTGCGAGGGACTGGGATCGATGCGGGGCCGTGCCTCTCTCCCCGTGATTGACAAGGGATGCACAGCAGGAACACGGCAGCAGTTTCTCATTGCTCACCACTCTGTTTGCGGTTCCCAAAAATGCCTTTTCCAAAGCTTGCTCTCAGGCTAGACAGGCTTGTCCAACCCCCCCTGTCCGGCCTTGCCCTTAGCGCAACACTGACGTACCTTAACAAAATTACCAGAAACCACAGGGAACAGCAGTAACATGTGCGACACCGAGGAGGTCAGCAGCTATGAAACCACCTATTGCCGTCAGTGCGCTGCTCCAGATTTACCCTACTGTAATGGTGAGCAGAGCGTAACCTCACCCCCTTACCTCCAAGCGCCTCAGATGGCTCCTACTTACTGCTCGGGACGCAGGCAAAAACCCCCGTGGTGCCGAGGGACAGGCAGGGGCAGTGGGAAGCCCACGCCTCTGCTCCCACAGACATCGGCTCCGGACTGACCGCCGAGCCAGCCGCTGCTGTCAGGGCTGCTGTAATCAATCGCTAGTTCATTATTAAAAACTGTCTTGCTAGTGCACAAGGAATTTGTTAGCACGCAGCGAGGCGTGTGCCCTCTCAGCATCGGGTGGGTGGGGTGGCACCACATCTCGCTGCACAGCCGCTTTCTTCTCCAGGGGAAAGGGCTTTGCAGCCCTTTCAGCAGCTGCCCGGCAGCGTTAGGAGCCCAACACACTTTGTATCCACCTCATCTCGGCGCAGCACAGTGGAAATAATCAACTTGTGGCATTTCAATCTGAAAAAAGGAAAGAATTTTTTTTTTTTTCTTTTCCAAGGTAACGGGGAGAGGCCAAGCAAAGCACCGCAAAGCAACATAAATGATTTAGCACCCAACGGTTTTGCCAGGGAAACGCTAAAGACAGAGTCTAATCCTTTCATCTAACCCTGGTCCTTCTAAAAGCTTTAAGCTAGGAGTTGACTCAGCATGTCAGTGCCAAAAAGATCCATTGACCTCGAGTTCAGTGCTGAGAAATTGAGAAATGTTCTTTTTAATGTCTATTCAATAAATACAGCATCACCCTCTCCGTGGGCTGAGCAATCCACTTCAAATCCATTACAGCACGTTCTCACAGACTGACAAGTTGTCCTGAGACAATAGTGGCTGCCAGATGAGGTTAACCCTTGCCGAGGGGGTGTAAATCTTTGTAGCCACAAGCCTTTTGCTCTCAGAAGTCCTTGAGAAGAGGGGAGGGGGATATCTGAATTGATGACGAGTGGCTGCTGTGTGCACTCCTTGCTGGACCAAGGTGATCTGCATTGGTAAAAAATATGCCCAGTCAACACAGCTGGGCTTCTGAACATCTTGATGGGAAAGAGGGGAGTGCTGCCGCCCTCTACTCCCTGGTGGGCTGGTGATGCTCCCAGGCTCTCGTGCTCCCAGCGTCTGCTGCCCATTGGATTGGCAGCAGGATGGATGCTGCTGAACCAGGGTTTTGTTGGGAAGCACCATGCTGTGGCACTACCATCCCTTGGGCAGCTCTGCCAACAGCCAAGAGTAACCTCTGGAGCTCATATTGCCCGGGGAAACCTGGAGCTGGTTTGGAGACCTTTGGTGTGGGCAATCTGAGCGTGAGCTCCATGCTCGGTCCCCTGGGGACACCTCCCGGGCTGTGTGGCCGTGCTCTGGGCAGCACCATGCTGGCTGGATTACGTACATGGCCAAGGACGTGGACAGCACAACTCACAAGGCAACTCAGCCCACCTAATTCCAACCACTCCTGGCAGCAGGCTGTGGCTTCTGCTCCCCCAAAAAACCCATCTTAACAGAGTGGCTTCACAAGGGACGGCGTGGGGCTGGCAGCGGCACAGACGTTGTACCTGCAGGCTAGGTTTTCTGTCCAAAAGCACGTCCATGCAAGGAGTGACAGCAGTATGATGCCACTTTTACCCACCACCACATATCTTTAACTCTACCCAAAGCAAGCAAACACAGGGATGTACTTTTCACTAGCTCCTGGTTTCCAGCTGCCCCAGCTGGTGGGTGCCACGTGGCCGCCTACAGATATTTCAACATTGGTTGCCCTGGTCATCTCTGATCCGTACACGGCTGGTGGAGTCTGACCCAGCCAGAGGGTTGTCATCCTGTCTCAAGGTCAGAGTCCCAGATCACTGGGCTAAGCAGGCTTAAAGGAGTGCTGGGGTAGAAGGCACCTGCTTGGCCGGTTTAGTCTGTCAGAGCTCAAACACAAGGAGGGAGGTGTCCCTGCATGGCCCCGGGGGACCCTGCAGCCAGCTAGGCATTCTTTCTGATGGCAAGTCCTGGACTGCTGCAGCTTCCAGCAGTAAGTCGTTAATAAAAATTATCACCTTAGTAATGGTAATAATACAATAATTCCAAAAGGTAAAACTACGGGTGCACAGTCAATCTGCAAGAAATTGGTGCAGAGGCAGCAGGGGAGCTCTACGTCTTTGGTTTTATATTCAGCTACAGGTATTTTACGGTGCCCCCTTCCTCCTCCTCCTCCTCCCTGGTTTCAAGCTGCTGAGCTTTGGCTCAGCAATGCACAGCCACGCTGGAGGCTATGGCAGTTTTGGGGGGACAATGGGGTGCTGCAGCAGCCACCCAGCCTTTGCAGGCTTCTCTGACCCACCAGTGTAGAGGAGATTGCATGAGCTGGTATTCAGGGCTCTCTGCTGGCTCAAGGAAACCATCCTGCATCATGTTTATCTGGGTCACATTTACAAATTCTCTTTTTTGGTTTTGGAGGCTGGAAGTTTCTATTTTTTCCCCCTCTCTCCCCTTGTTTGTATATGCTGGCTGAGGGCAGCTTTGCTAAGATCTGCAGCATACAGAGGGCTCAGCCATGGGGTTGTACTGGTAATTACTGTTTGCTGGTTAACTAGATCATGAACACTAGCAAATCTTTATCTTCCATTAGGCTGCAAAATCTTCAAGGCCGCTTTCCTTGTTCATAGAGTCTTTAAAGGTACAGAATTCTGCTGGAAATCAGCAAAAAGCTTTGATTCATAGAAATCAAGCTTATATATAAACTCATATAGCTGCTGAGAAAAACGTGGGAAGGCCAAATGCCTGCACCCAAAGGTTAAAGTCTGCAAAGGCACAAAACGACCCCTGGATTTTTCTCCAGTGTCCCTGGATTAGATTAAAAATCTCATGATTTCTTGGGGGACAGTAGGCGCACTGGAGGCTTTTGCAGAGGTGAGGCTTCTATCACTGGGAGCATCATCCCAACACACCAGTCCTCACCGAGGGACTTTTGGGCAGTTGGGTGCTTAGACTACACTAGTATGTATTTCTATACCAGTAAATAAAGTGTGCTCAGCACTCTTCTCCAGCACTGCTTCATTTACTTCCATAGGTATAGCCTTAAATACTTCCAAAGACCCAGACCAAAGTCCCTCGTGAAGGAGGGCAGAGCACAGCGCTTGAATGCTGCCCCAGCTGTCCACATCACCACCAAGACCTGCTCCAGAAAGTACGCCTGTGTCACATCCTCAACACTGTATGGTGGTTGGATACTCTGACCCTGACTTTTTTTGGTCTCCCAGGCACTCTGTGGGGAGCCCTACCCCCAAAAAAAGCACAGCCGCCACATAGGGGAGATGCAGCTGCTTTGAGGTAGGCAGTGAGACTCCCAGATATCTCTGAAAGGCACCTAAAGGTCCTCAGGGTGAGGACCACCATCGTTAGAGATACTGTTGGCTGAAAGACAATGTCCCTTCCCTTCTGCAGTCTGGCCACACCAGCCAAATAGGTCATACGGGAGAGATGCTAACAGAAGATTTTTCCCTCCTAATTCCTCACGTGCATAACAACACACCATATGTGTAACCAACAACACAAGTCCTCTAGACCTCAAGAGAGCTGAGGTCTTGCCTCCAAACCCCACGCCAGCACAGCCCTGCAGCCTAGCACCCACCTGCCCTGCCCAGGAGAAGCCACGTGAGAAGGCCAGCACTAATCCAGACCCAGGTCCTCTGCTTAGGGCTGAAATGCCCCACACGGCCCCACGCAGGGTGCTGGTGTGTGCAGGGCGTGTACCCACCTAGAATATCTGCGTAGGCTGGAAGATTTGCCTCGACCATACTCGCAACCTTGCACTGGAGTGGAGGATGTGCTCATTAAGATGCTATGCCCAGAACTGTGCTTGAGCAGCCTCACCAGAGAAGGAGATCTCATGGAGAAACCCCTTGCAAGGTGGAAGGTCTTCAGCTCACTCTTGGCTGAATTTCACTGGAAGAGGCAGAACTGACAAATCAGGTATTGGGGCAACGATTTCCAAGCATGAGGTCTGAATGCAACTCTGTCGCAGGAGTGTTCCCAGAGGTCAGCCAAGGCGCATCGTGGACATCACCACCAAAACAAAACCCTGCAGGAGGAGACATGAGGGGGGTAGGGGGACACTGCTTGGCTGCTGTACTAGACACAGCCAATTCATTTGGAGACAGGTCACAACACCAGGTTGTCACCCTGTCGTCAATAATCCCTGCTTGGGTCACCAGCACCGGCCATGATTTTGGGGCTCCATAAACCCGTGGCACACTGGGCCACCTCCTTCTGAGGAGGGACAGGCTGTCCCTCTTCTACACAAGGAGTGGAGACAATACCAAGCTGGTGGAAGAGCTGGTGGTGGACCACCTCTGTGATGCTCCTGAGATGTAGAAGTGGACCAAGAGGGTGGCAGTGCCCAACACACCAGTCTCCTATGGCACCCTGACCCACACACACCACAGCAGCCACCTGGCCACGGGGCTCCTTTTTTGGGACCCAGGCTTTAGGAGTCTCCTCCAAGACATCTGCTGACACCGCTAATTATGGCCCGGGCTGACAGTGGCTTGGTGCACTGCAAGAATTTCCTGATTGCTTTTCTGGGGAGGGACAGGAGCTTTCCTTCTCCCTTTGTCTCCCCGGTGAAGGATGTGCTCTCGGGCTGAAGTCCTGACAATCCAAGCTGCTGAAATGAATCCTCTTCAGTCTATTTACTTGATATTTACCAAAGTCTGCGATCAACAAGAAAACACATCTCAGCAGCTCACTTGGCAAGAGAACGAATTGAGGCAGCACTGCAGCTGTCATATTTATTTCAGTGGCAAAGCAGGTCAGGAAAATTGATAAAATTAATCATACAAACTAGCAAACACCGGGAGTGAAGGAGAGGGAGAACGAAGGGGAGAGAACGAGAGTGAAGGAGTGTTTGCAGCACCAGGCTGCACCTGCTTTTATTTCTTTTAATGGATTTTTTTTTTTTTATGCAATGTCACAGATAAAATTGGTGCAAGGTACAGTATTTTATAAGTAGGTTTGGGGAGGGGTGTTGAGATTACTACAAGCAGATGCCTATTACACCAGGGCTGAGCCCTAGCCACAGGGTTTGCAAGGAAATAGGAATTCAAGGACAGAAGTGATTTTTCAGACACTCCCCACAGACCAGGTGGGAAGGTCCTTGAAAGTATCTAAAGGTGCACTGACCGGGCTTGGGTTTGGGCCAGGGCTCTGGGTGGCTCCTCAAGGTGCTCCCAAGGTTGTCCTCGGGGCCATATCCCTATCACCTCTGCCAGCCAGGTGCAGATGTGCCCAGGGCTCATGGCAGCAGCACCTGCCAAAGTGCAGAAGCATCTCCTCAGCCAGAGCTTCCCTCACCCTTGGGGGTGAACAGCTCTGGGGACATCTCACCTGGGGACATCTCACCAAATGCATCCCCCCCAGTTTCTGGACCTCGGTCTTGGGAAACGTGGCTGAGGCACAGCTCCAGAGAGCCCCTGTGCTCCCCAGGCAGCGAGGGCTCCGTTCCTGTGGCCAGCCATGCTGGGTTAACCACCAGCATGAGGATTAACACCGAGTTTGCTCTCAGAGCACCTTATGGGTCTGTCTGGAGAACGAAGCCTGCCTAAACCAAGGTCTTTTTGCTACAGGGTCCTACTTGAGTGGGGACCTGCCTGATTTCTAGCTAGGGGGTAAGGCAAGCTGAAAAGAGCCAAATGACTCCAGGAAAACCTTCAGGGAAGGTTTCAAGCATTGAGATTCAAGCATAAAGCCCCTCCCCCCCCCCTTTTTTTTTAAGAGTTTTCAGACTAAGATTTAAATTTTAAAACTTGCCATTTCAGAATGAAAAGTGGAAGAGTGCGTTTCAAGGATGTTACCAAATGGCATTTTGGCATTTCTACTCTTTAGTTTTCTGTCATAAAAATAGCAATCACAAAACTCAACCCAAATTCAGAAATAACATCGGTCCCTCTGAAATGTTTTCTTCTCTCCTCTCCCTTTTTCTCTCCTTTTTCCTCCCCTCTTTTTTCAGTGTCCCTCTCACAGACTAAAGATTCACTGAAAAATATCTCTGCTCTAATTTCGAGTCCTTTTTCTCCAGCTTTCCCCCTCCTCTCCCACACCTCTCCAGGCCCTTGCTGCACGTCCCTGTTCCTGCCGTGAATTACTGTTCTCATTGCTCCAAGCACATTAAAAGTGAAGCTAATTAACCAGCAGAACAATTTGCCTAACGACGTGGTAGATTCTCCATCACTTGCAGCCTTCAAGTCAAGCCTGAACATCTCTCTGACAGAGCCTTAGCAGGGTGGGGAAATTTGGGGGTGAGGGTCTCAGACCCATGCAGGGCTGCAGGACACGTGAGGTCACCTTAGAGACTTCAGGACCCTAAAATAGGGGGTGCCCCCTGCCCCTAGGGAGGAGGGAATCCATTAGCTCCAGCTTGCTCATTTGCAGCCTCACTCTGTCCTGGCCAGGGATGGGGCTGCCGAGGGGGCCGGTGGGTTTAACCAAGCTGTGGCTGAGAAGGGATGGTGGAAGGGACCCCGAGGAGGTAAACCCAGGGGGATGGTGGCAAACCAGCAAGAGGTCACCAGAAACACCAAGGCTGCCATGGAAATCACAAGAGTTAATGAGCATTTTAGCAAAGAAATCCCTATAAGATCTTGCTGACAAGCGCTATTAAATATTCATTCTATAGACTGTGGAGACATCATTAGACACATACGTTCAGGCTCTCCGTACTCCTGGCTCTGGCATTTGTTTTACGCTGCACTGATGAGCTGAGGGCATCCTGAGGGGGGCTGGTGCTGGCCCCCATTGGCAGAGCCGGGCTCCACAGGGGCAAGTATAGTTTGCAAGGGAAAACACATCCCAGGAGCCGCATTACTGCCCATCCAGGGGAGGCAGGAGTAGGTGGGTTTGGGAGATGCCCGTGATGAAGATGTGTTATCTTCCCCGTGGAAGAGCAGCAACAGAGGTTGGAGGGCATGCTGACCCCCAGGAGCCGTGGTCCCACCACCACCATCCTCCCTTACATCCCAGACAGACACAAGGGTGCTCGAAGGACGATTATCTTGCCTTCACCCCCTGCCCCGCACGCACACCCCGGCACCGGCAGCAAACCCTAAACAAGCCCCCTCCAGCCAGTCACCCCTACCAGGGACTGAGGAGAGCTCCTACGGGCACCCCAGGAATTGCCACAGCCCTGCCATCCACCACCTCGGCAGGCTCGCCAGACTGATGCTGCCTGCCACATGTCTCTTTCCCAGCTCCGAGCCATCTCTCCTGTGCCACAGGAAAACCCACACACTCGCCCTGGCCAAAGCCAGTTCTGCCCATGGGAGTTAGGGCTTCCATGCATGCATATAAACATATATATATGTATTTTTGCATACATACGTGGTGACGGCACCATTTATATTTTTTTTTAAACAATCCGTCCATAAATGTCACCGAGAATCCCGGTCTCCTTTTATTAAACCTGAAAAATGCGTATAAATGTAAATAACAAATGACTGATACAGGGAAAGGAACCAGAGCGTCTGCTGGCGTCACCCTCCCTCCCTCTCTCCCTCCCTCTCGCTCTTTCCTCCTCGTGTAATTTGCATTAATAAAGAGGCTGTTCCTTGTCGGAATGTGTTTCATCCGGTTTAAAATCCCAGGGCGATCCACCAGGAACAGCTCTGGGAGAATCCGACTGTCAGAGCCGACAAGACAAATGAATCCCGGTGTCAGGAGCGTGTGGTTCAACGATGACAGATTGAGAAGAACTGTCCCCCTCTCGACAGGCGGGCTTCATTTTCAAATTAATAAATCTGAATAAAATATTTTCCCTTTCATTACGAGCCGAGCCCGGATGACAGTTCCCGTGACAGGAGGGAGTCGCAGTGTTGATGAGGAGACTTTGCATGAATTCCACCTGGGCTTCTTCAGCTTTATTTTTACCTGCAATTTCATCCCTGTTTACTTCTCTCGCCTTCCCTCCTCCCGTTGCCCCCTCTCTCACGCGCCCCCTCCCTCGCTCCTTCCTTCGCCCCCTCCCAGCCCCTCTCCCGTTCCTCCTCTGCTCCTCCCTTCCCACCGTCCCCTGGTGATTTGGGAGGTGAGCCCTGGACGTCACTCCTGCAACACATGCACCAGCTGTCTCGCACCTCAAAGGTGTACATGTAGGAGATGCACCAAGGTCTCACGTCCTCTCTGCGTGCACGCTGGTTTATTTCCACAGGTGCACAGGTGCCTTGGCCCCACTCGAAAACCACAGCCCACACGCTTAAAGAGACCCCCTGTCCTTTGGATCCACTTTACATGGAGGTGGGGCTTGGCCTGGGGACCGGGGACCGCTGGCTGCTCCCAGGGGGCTGGAGGCAGAGCCACACAGCAGCCCGGTCCCAGGGCACGGGCAGCTGGGCCACCGAGGGCTGGGCACGTCCAGCAGCATGGTCAACCCCAGCTAAAACACGCAGCTTCTGCTCTGTCGCGCTGACAGTCCCACCGCCCAGCTCCTGAGGTGGAAGGCACCGCAGATGTGGGTTAATGATAACCTTTTCCTGGCCTGCTGCCTCAGGTACGTCTGTAAGTCTCCGAGCATCTTTCTGTGAGGCAGCAGCATGCCAGACGCACTTGCATGTTGTGTTTGCACAGCAGCACTATCCAAACCAGCACCGAGCTTGGCCTTGGTGCAGGAGCACGTTTTCCCTCCGACACCATCTGCCATCCCCAGGGATGTGCGGTCTGCAGCAGCACCGTGAGGTCCTTCTGATCTGCCCCTCATTACCAGCCTCCCCATTTTCTGCAACTGACACAATACTCGAACTAATCCTTGCTCTGGAACATGCCTTAGGATGCTGAGGGCAGGCAAACAGCAAACAGTCGTGCCGCAGCCGAGCACTTGTGACACTGTAGTCTCCGTTCCACCTCCAGATCCTGCTGTGACCCATAAACATGGCTGGAGAGCCCATAAACATCTTTACTGCTGCATAGCCTCCAAGGCAGTGATGTGTCCCACTTCCCAAGGATGCCGCAGAGACTATTCGATGATGCTCCCCATACAACCTCAGCACAGCAAGTGGTAGCCCTAGGATGAGGGCTGGAGAGCCTCTTCCCATCCATGAAGAATGTCCTGGTTTAGGTAAACCTCCCAGCCTTCCTGCACAAGAGTTGGTCTTTGGTTTGGATGGTTCTCTGGCTCACCCCAACCAGGATGTGGCACCCATGGAAGATCACAAAAACTCAATCCAAAATTTGGACTGAGATGGTAGTGGCATGGAGAGAGCAGAAACAGGAGAGACCATGGTGGGAAATGGAGCCTCTGAGCTGGCTCGGGAATTGCGGTGACTCCAGGGCGCGTTACACAGAAAGCCGGCAGAAATGGAGACACCGACTGATTCTTTGCAAGCCCAATATCCCCCTCCGAAGAAATTAGAAACATTCCAACAGCTATAGCTGTGCCTGACAGTAAATTTGATTAACTTGCCCGTGGAGTTAATGATATAGAGGGCCGTGTGGATTTTGTTGTAAAGAACACAGAAAAGACAGATGAGAAAATGAGAAAACAAGAAAGTAAATTTAAGCAGCTGGAAGCTTTAACAACTGGCATGATAAATCCAATAAAGAACTGCTCGATAAAACCCAACCACTGGAAAGGCAAACAGGGGTTGGGGAGGGAGTGGATATGGATATGGTTTGGATTCACAACCGAAGCAGGAGTGTGATTCACTCACGGTGGGAAAATGCTCCCAGGTCACCGTCACCGGCAGGGCTGCAGCCCTCCTCAGCTGCTCGCTCCTGGAGCCCATGGCAGAGATGCTCCTGCTACGGCCATCCTACACCAGCAAGGCAAAGCAAATCCAGGGACCTGCTGCCCAGGCTCGCTCCCCATCCCTTTTCCACTCTTGTTCCAGTTTCCTTTGCAGTTCTCTCGGGACCAGAATGAATCTGCCGAGGCTGACGAGAGCCTGGGGGGGATTCACACCTACCAAGCCAAACCACACGAACTCTGGAAGGCAGCACAGCATCACAGACGCGCTTGCCAACCAAACGCAGACCAGGTATTGCCAAGAAGCCTGAAGTAAAACCCAACATTTGGACATCCATATTCTTAAATTCTGTCTTCTCTAGATTTTAATTCTGCTGAACCCTGCTGGAAGTCACAGCCAAGAGGAAAACCTTTAAGAAAATGACTGATGAGGACACATCTCTGCTTACCCCAGTAGCAAGAGCTGTGGAGCAGCATCCCATACACCCAATTATCCAATACAGAGGCAGACTTGGAGCATCTCTGTGTCACAGAAGATCCTGCAGGATCCTTGCTCTCTGCACACAGAAGCAATTTTGGCGTTCCCACACTGAGCTCATTGGTGTTCCCCATCCAGTTGGCTGTGCCATGTAGTTCCAGAGGTGAGCCACCACTGCCAGCCTGCTCCAGCCGCACTGCTGCACTCATGCAGAGGGAAGGCAGAGACACCCTCACATGAATCCAAGAATCAGGAGTGCAGGGAAAGAGGGACCAGGGCCACCCATGCAGCACCAGATGCAGCTGGCAACAGTCCAGCCACTGTGTTAGCTCTGGCACAGCTTCCCCAGGGCTCTGCGTTGCAGGAAGGGGTGTTAGCTGGGCACAGTCTGACTGCACAGAACTGGCCTTGAGCCCAAAACCATCAGCCCTGCTGGGACGAGCCCAGCAGCATTTAGGCTGGGTCCATGTAGGACCACCCAAGTATCCTGGCATGGCACTGTCCACCATCCATGTCATCTGCACCTTCATTTTTCCAGCCCTCGATGGCCTGGGCAGCAGAGAACCTCTCTGTTCCCAGCTAGGACGTTCAAGCTGGCCTGCTGACCCAGATCTGAATTTGGTACTTGGACTTTGCAGACCAGTATCTACACTGCTGCACAGCCTGCATCCAACTTTGATGGGTCACGGTCAACCATAAGAGATTTGCTACAAGCACCAATGAAGAACAACAGCTCCAGATGCTCTCCGTGCATTCCCTAATGGGGCAAAAATACAGGTGGAGTCCAGTTCCCCAGAGCCTTAGTTTGCTGCCATAACCCTAATTCCCAAGAATATCTCCCAGGTGTCACTTCAAATTTGGAGTTGGATTTCCAATGGGGGAATGGCATCATCATGAACTGGAGACCTGCTGTAGCCGCAGGCTTTGAGGGCTTTCTCAAGGAACCTTTGGTGACCAAAGAGAGCAAAGTGGCCCCTTGGAGCCACCTCCCCCATCTCCTGCCACTTCCCCGTAGCTCAGCCTCTTGCAGGACCAAGTGGCTGGAAATGTGCAGAGTGCTCTGAATTGAGCTGTAAAGAATGAAGGTGAAGTTTTAAGCCGCTAGATTCATGGCTGGGATTTTTATACACACATAAAATATGAATCTCAGTTGTATACAAAGCTGAGCCCATCGTGCCAAAAGGATCCCAGTCAAGCAGGCCTGTAAAATGAAATCCTCTTGGACTAATTTAAGGAGACCTGAGCAATATAAATTCTGGCCTGCTCAAATGCTGGAAATAAAAAAAAAAAATCTGACTTGAATACAGGCTTCTCTCTCAACGCACTTGGCAGCCTCAGTGCGCAAACAACGGGAACAAAAAAAAAAAACCAACAAAGAGAAAGAAATTAGCTCTGGAGTTGTGAAAAACACTGTTCCAGCTCCCTGTTTACGCTAGTCTTGCGGGCCTAATGAAACCCTCTTCAGTAAGAATTTAATGCAGAGATAAACTTTCTGATAAATAAGGGGTGCTCGTATTTGCTGACTCCTGATGACTTTCCTGACCTGCACAGTCACTTCCACTGAGCTGTTATGCATGGAGAAAACATTTGTAAAGATGCTTCTTATAAAAGAAAATATAAACTGATCTGCCAGCTAGCAAATCTTGACTTGCACACCTTTATCTCCTCAGAGCTCCTCTGGTTTTAGTAGGAATCTCCTTTGACAAGCCACCTCCTGGGAGGCTGGAGAAGGACTTGCTTGCCTTGCTCCTGCTGATGAGTGCAGCTGGAGGAAGGTCACAGGGCTGGAGGAGCTTTCTCTGAGCCATGGCCACCACAGCTCTGGTGCTTCTGACAGTTTAAGGCCAGCCCTGGGGAGACCATGGGTCAGCCAGGTGGGACGAGGAGCAGGTGAAATCAAGCATCTATGTCCCCTTTTCTTTCCTCAGTCAGGGCACTGGGGTGAGAGGATCTGAAATGACTTTGCTCAAGGTCAGAGAAGAAGCCTGAAGGTCTGGGAAACACACCCAGATCTCCCTGCAAGGGCCTGAGATAACATCATCCTTCCTAGCAAAATAAAGAGACAGATAAAAACATCCAATTACAGGATTAGAAATGCCTTAGCTGAAAGCACTGGCTTCTTTTTCTAGAGAACTATGCGTCTGTTTTTTGGAGGGCCCAGAGGAGGAGCATCACTCAGACTTGCTGGGAATTATCTGCCAGCTCGCTGGGACCAGAAGCACATTGCTTGGGCTTGTTCCACCAGCCCCATGGCATGACACACGGCAGCTCCCTCTCAAGCAAAAATAGCTTGGGGACAGCTTGAGTGAGGCGGGGACAGCTGTGCTGCAGTTGCTGATGGACCCTCAGCACCTCTGGAGTTCACAAGTCCAATGGTCTTCTCACCCCAGGACCATCACTCTGCTGCTAAAGGAGCCCTTACCTCCCTCCGTGCCCAGGGTCCTCCTCCTTGTGTCAACGCCACCTCCCCAAGCCACGGAGAACTGAAGTGACTGGGAACAGCGGGGGGAGCCTTTCGGTAGCTGCTCAAAGGCACGAGACAGCCAGCAAAGCTATACAATAATTCAGGGAACATCCTCCAGTGAGAGGATGATAATGGTAGCAAGTTTTCTGGG
This sequence comes from Falco rusticolus, assembly GCF_015220075.1. Lineage (NCBI taxonomy): Eukaryota > Metazoa > Chordata > Aves > Falconiformes > Falconidae > Falco > Falco rusticolus. The sequence continues at coordinate 27,767,988 of NC_051197.1, forward strand.
GCTATTTTTCCAAGCTTTCTCCATTAAAAAAAAAAAAACCACCAACAAAACCAACCAAAAACCCACCAAAACAAAGCAAAAAAAACAAACCCAAGCACTAGCCAGGAAAAGCCTCCCTAATGAACGCATCAGCTTCAGCTCCAAAGCTGAAGGCAACTTCCAGCCCAGCCCATCTTTGCTCCTCAGGGCCTTGGAGAAAGATCTCCTCTTGGGCAGCCAAGTAGCAATTGGGTCACAGAGCAGGATTATCTGCTAGTAACAAGCCGCAAATGTGCTCTGGGACCAGTGATTCATTAATGCAGTTCATGGTGACATATGAACCAGAACCCGAGGGAGCCTTTATTTCTGCCCTCTCTATCCATTCAGTTGAAAGACAGGGAAAAAGGTTCCAGCACCGCACTGATTTCTAACGCTGATCAAATTAGCGCTACCCTACAACCACGGCAACTAATCAAGGACATCGGGGAGAAGGTGTGGTTTAAGTGCAGCAAAACCCTGGGTCTCTGAGTAATGTTGCAAGACAAATCCTTGCTGTTAATAGAGACTAGGAAGACAGAGGACTGAAGAGGCGGGGAGGGGGGCTTTGCAAGAAGGCAGTGCTGCAAGGGGACCTGTCGTGGACCCTCATGGCCCCTCATGGCCATGGCTACAGGGTGCCAGCGCCTCCCTCCATTGCTGGACGGTCTCTTTCATCCCCTTGGGTCCCAAGTTGCCAGCAGTCCTTGGGAACTGGGAGAACAGATGCTCTTCTGGAGAAGCGTGGTCATCCAGAGACACATCGCCCACCCACACCACCTACTGCCACCTCTAAAAATTGGGATAGAGAAGCAAAAATTATGCCGACAGCAGGAAAGCTAATACCCACTGCCCACCTTCAGCCGTGCAGGCTGAGTGTGTTGAAGGCACACTGACCACGCCAAAATGTGTTTCTTTTAATGGCAGCTGCCAAAATATTGCCAAGGTGGCCCACATGCACCCTTTCAGACAGATCTTGGGGGATTTTCAGGAAAAGGCCCTTCCCTGAGGCCAGGACCTCTCTAAGTGCACTGGGAACGTGCATCCGAGGCTTGGTAAGTGACCCAGAAGCGAGTGTCTCTGCAGCAAGGCTGGAGGGCAGCCCTGGCGCCGCAGAGAAAACCCAGAGCTGCTACAGCCTCATGCCAGCGTGGGAAGCGATGTCCATCACACAGATGGAAGGAGCAGCACCGACATCCAGGGAAAACAGGGCTGATGCTGTGTAAGTACAGTCTTCACCGATTTAACGTACCTGTAGGAGCTTTAAATGTTTTATTTCCTGACTTTTATGCAATTTTATTCTTAACCATAATGCTTCATTGACTTTTTTATCTTTTCTTTTTTTTTTTTTTTCTCCTCTCCACAGTGTCTATATCTCCAGGTTATTAAAGCGCTGCACCAGGGTGGATTTGCAGCTGGTGAGTCCCAGCACCACCTCGCCCAGATCCACAGGGGGTGCCAACCTGGACCGTGGTTCAGAGCTATCCCAGAGGTTTTGGCACCAGTGGGACTCCCCCTTCCCACCCTGGCACCTGGCTTGTCTGTGTGTTGCACTGCCCTTTCCAACACAGGACCTGCGGGGGATAAAAGCACCCAGCACCTTTCCGTCCCCTCGTGCTCTGGCAGACGCTGCTCTCCCATTGCATGGTGTTGCACCGAGTCAGGCTGCAGCAGGAGATGGGGCGACCACCCCACGGACACAATCCTGAGCCCTGGCTGAGCCTCGCTGGTGACCACAAGCCCAAGGAGGAGGAGGAGGATGGCAGCAGGTCCACAGGGCTGAACCACACTGCTCCTCCATCCCAACTGACCATGGCGGGACGCGCACCCTATCAATGCAATGGAAAGGTTAATGGGATCGCCTCCTTCCAACTCCATCACAGTAAATGCGGGATTTATAGCGACGCTAAAATACTGACCTCTATCTGTTTTATGCTGATCATTAACTAAGATTATCTCACACCAGAGATTTGCTATACCAAAGAGCACTGACATCACTAACTGCTATTAAGTGTATTATACTTAAACTCCATAAAGGGGAGCAAAAAACCCATTGTCAGCAGCATAGGGAAAAGGCACATTATCAGGCACGCTCATATTATATATATATATATATAAAAAAAAAAAAAAAAGAGCAGTTGCCTGCAGCTTTCTGTGTGCGTCTGGCATTTTGCAATTGCAATATTGAGAAAAATCCTTGAAAACATTTTCAGACTCAACCCCCCCCGCACACAGACACCCAGATGAACGCCCTGTAGCTAACAGTCAATGGTGGGGATGGTTTGCATTGTGTGAGGTCCCCAGAACCTCACTGCAATAGGTGCCACGCGTATGGAGCACACAAACTGGTGCCTGCTCTGGGAGCAGCGGGTGAAGGCATCTTCGTGTCCCCAGATGGCTCAGGCTGTCTCCTCCATGGCCCACCACCCACGCTGGCTCTGCTCACCACCCTCCTCAGCTCTCCCAGCTGCATGGCTGTTTCTGGGCAGTGGCATATTTGTTGACTTGCTCTTTTGGTGACATCTTCTTTTAATAAGGAAATCTGTCTCTTAACAGCTTCTTGCCTAAGGCTGTGCTTAGTTAAAGTGTAAAATGTCAAACTTTAGCAAGGATGACAATAACCCTGCTGGGCGAAGAAGAGGCAACCCCTATATTATTAGCTACGTGAGGAAGAGGGGAGGAATATTGACCCGTTCCATGGAGGAAAAACACTGAAATCCCCTCATCTACCCACCCACCCCCTCCTACGTGGAGACCAGCCTCAAATCCACTTCCACATGATCTTTGCAGCAGCAGCCAAAGCTCATAACTAAAGCTGAACAGCAAACAGCACGCCCTTCCTATTTGATCAGATACATGTACATATGCAACTGTAATAGGTCAAAGTGTTCTGACCTTGCCCTTTCATCTCCCAAAATTCCCCAAAGGCAGATCAGGATGCAGGCATGATGCTGGGATAACAGGATGGAGCGAAGTCCTGCTGTTGCTGAAAAGCCTAAGGCAGAGAGTCGAGCAAAGCCCACTGGGTCCTCCAGAGCAAAGCCCACTGGGTCCTCCAACAACCAGTGGCTCAGGCAGAGGAAGGAAAAGCCAGTGGGCACTGTCGCAGGTGATAAACAAGGGCAGCTGCACAAAGAGGGAGGTCTGCCAAGGGCTTGCAGAAACAGCCATTTGCAGAGCAGAGGAACGCTTTATCAGGCTTACGGGTCTTCGGACAACACTTCTGTGCTGCTGAAGGACTCCTCCATACTGCATTTACCTCCACATGCAGCAATATATGTAGGTGCAACCTTTTCATCTAGAGCACACATAATGGAGGCTAACATAATTTTCTGACTAGTTTTTCCTTGAGCTGCAGCAGACCAGGGCCATAAATTCACATCCCCAAACTCAGCGAGAAGATTTCTGAGATCTGAGACTGGACAATGTTCACCATCAGACCCTAGTCTTCCTCCAGTGGGCTGTACCGAGACCCTGACACACAAATAATGACAGGTTTTGAGAAACATGGTCCACTTTTCAATCAAAACCTGGATCTCAGCTATGGAAGAGCAGATCTGCTACTGGCTTTGTGCAGGAAAGGCAACTTTCAGATACGCAGAGGTACTAGAAGGAAACAGGTGAAATTTTTACTACCCTGTAGTGTCACAGCAGGTGCCAGCTCTTACACACCTTCCTGCCAGCACAGGACCTCTGCAATATCCTCTCCATTAGGTGCCACCAGAATCAAGCCAGGTCAGAAACACCACCTCAGCCAGTCACAGCATCACCTTTGCTCCTTCAAACCTCTGATCCCTGGCCCACAGCAAGGCCACTACTGGGGTGCCCCTCCACCCCTTGGATCCATAGGAAGATCCCATTGGTGCTGGGGCTCCCTGCCAGCCCCAGCACCGCCTTGCCCTTTTCACTTGTATTCTTTCACAAAATATTATTTTAGGGAAACAAAAAGAAACCCAACCACACAGCGTCATCACCTACCCAGGCAAATGTGGCACCATAAGGTTGTATTTCTGGCTTGGGTTGGAGGCTGACCACAAGCAGTCGGAGCCTGAGATTCACATGCCAAGCATTGCCAGAAATTCAAGTCCCCCCTGCTCCAACCCGCAGCATGGCCCTCCGGAGCTGATGGCGCAGGCTGGGTGACACAAGGCATTTCCAGCAAGCCCCGTTCTTTGGAGACACCTCATCAGTCTCCGGGAGAGGAAGCAATCTATTCCCTCCTCCTCTCCATCTCAGGACAGAGGTGACCCAGGGGACTGCCTACGTGCTTCTTTGGCAAGAGCCACCGCCTGCAGCCCTCACCTCTGCTTCCTAAAAGCAACCCTCACAACACCTCTCCCTCTACATTGTGTAACAGTCCCAACAAGAAATATATATATATATATACATGTGCGTGTGTGGTGCACACACGGGTGTGTTGTGTTTTCCCAGCTAACACATGTCAGGATCTGTTTAAGCCTTGCTTTATGCTCAAATGTCACCCTGCCAGAATTCATTACATCCCATTTATTAATTAATTAAAATATATTTATACAGAACAGGCTTTATGAGACAGAGATAAAAATAACGTTTTGAGAGCTGTCCCCTGGACGGAGCGGGTGCTCTCTGATGGCAGCAGCAAGGACAGTAGCCACAGCCTTTCCTGTCAAGTGCTGACTCGCAGGGAATTGATGATATGGAAATTCGGTAATTAAGGCTGGGAAAAAAAAAAAAAAAGAGAGAGAAAAAAAATATCAAAGGCAGGCTCCAGAGCTGGTGCTGGCCATGTGGCAGCTCCACAGCTCCATCCTCTTCTTTGCATTGGGTGGTGGGATGATGCCACCTTTTCCTCGTGCAGAGGACCTCAGTGTGTAGAGCAAAGGGGCAGGCAACAGCTTGCTCTGGCATCTGTGCCACCCATCCCTGCTCCCCAGGGCCTTGCAAAGGTGAGAGTAAACACCAGTTCCAGTAGCTCCCCCTCCTCCCAGTCCACCTCTGTGCTGCTCCTCTATCCCTCCCTGCTCACCACAGCAGGGTCCCAGAGCTGGAGAGGAGCGTTTGCTGCCAGGGGAGGTGGCAGGCTGGCCAGCAAGGGACACAAGCAGGGTGACAGCATGGGAGTGAGGGGCAGTGGCTCACTTGGCCATGCTTTGTATGGGGGAAAAGCTGGTCTTCCCTAGCGAGGCAGGTCCCACTGATGTTGGAAAATGTAGGATTTCCCCTTTGCTCTCCCACCTCCCCAGGAGGTGCCACACAGCCTCCTTGGGACTTGGATCCAATGGCATCAGAATGGACCGTGCGGGGAAGAGAGCGCAGAGGAGCACTGGGAAAGGAGGGGAGGAGAGGGAGGAAAAGAGAGAACAAGGCTGGGGAGGTGACGGCTGGAGGGCACCAACCCCGACCAAACCCCTTCCCCAGGGCTGGGCAAAGGGGGGCTGGCAAGCCACAGCTCAGTGAGCTAGCCCTCCCTGCTAAAGCCACTTCACCGCATGCGTGTTGGCTCCGTTATCCTTTTGACAGAACAACAGTGACATTTCTACTTAAAACTCTCCCTGACCTTTCCCTGTGAGCCAATTTGTGCTTCACTTGTTCTGGCATCTCCTGCCTGCCACCCTCTGGGAGCACCTTGCTCTCACCCTGGGGACGAGGGGGGGCACGGGCTCCATCTGCCAAGGCCAGCCCCGGCTTTTCAGTGTCCACCTTCACCTGTCGGTTGCCAGCAGTGCAGGGAGGACCAGCCAACCTCCCCGATGGGCAACACTGCACTGTGGTACCTGCCTCCCTCAGCGCCAGGGCTGCGGTGCGGTTGCAGGCACAGGACCAAGCAGCAGAGCACCTCGCTGTCCCATTTCCCTGCTGAACCTGACCTCAGCCGGTGTCACCCAGCCATTCCTGGCCAACAACCAGCCCACCCCAGCACTCTGTTTGCATGCTGAGGGGCCAAGGCCAGCGACAGGTCCACCTGCCTGTCCCAAGGTGCCAGCATTGTTAGCTACCTAACGATGCCCTGCAGCTTACCCAGCCAAGGGTCCCTCCAGCTGGCAGTGCACGTTAGCAGATGCGCTCACCGGGGTCCCTGACAGCCACCCACACAGCTTGGGTGCGTGCCCCAGGACAGCAAAGCTGCAGCAGCTCCCACACACCAGCCCCATCACTGGGGAACATGGGGCCAGGCAAGGCAGAAGTTTGGGTCTCAAAAGGTCAGTCAGCCCCTCCATCATTACAGCAGCTGTGGAGACAGCACAGGTTTCCCCAGGCTCTGCATGATGCTGAGACAGGGGGTATATCAGCTCAGAGCCACGCGGCAGGGACAGCACCGCAGCTGGGGCAGCCCTCCTGCGCCACGGCTGGGCATGGGTGTGCAGAGGGAGAACAAGAGCTTTGGAGCTGTTGTGCCCTGGGAACCTGCAGCCAGATCTGCCCGTCCACCAGGCTCAGCTGGCTCCTCTCTCGCCTGGTTTGTTCAGCACAGAATGAGAATAGTCACCTCCCTCCAAAAGCCTTGAGATGGTAACAGAGAACTTCATGCCCTGCAGACCAAGCTGCACTCCCCTGGCAGCGCTCAGCCCTGCTCCTCCACTGGGCATCGTCCTCAGTGGAGCTGTTGGCTTGGTGGAGGAATGGGAGCAAAGATCTTCAGGTACCTACAGCCTCAGGGAGGAGGTGGGTGCTGGATCCAGGGGCTGAAAGGAAGAAATGGGAACAGGGGAGAGCCTGTCCTCTGCATCCCCACCACAGGCTCCCCAAAGACCACCTTGATTTAGCCAGAGAGAAAACCAGAGTATCAGAAGACTAAGTGGTGCTGCCAGCAGCTGACCCATGTCCCACAGCACCCAGGACAGGCAGAGCAGCCCTCAGGACATGCCAGTCTCTCCCCATTGACGGAAAAGTGGTGGTCCTCCATCAGCAGGTGCAGACCTTGCCTGCGGCTGAGTTAATTTGTCCCATGCCTCCCAGGACAGAGGCTGGAGCTGCAATCCAGACCTCCCAAACCCTCTGTGAACAGGGCCACTGTCCTTTCCATCCTCACGCTATGGCAATGCCTTCTTGGAAGGACCAGGTCCTCTCCTCTGGATGTCAGCCAGAGCAGCTCTGCTGACCTCGGAGGAACTCTGCCAGCTTACCCTGGCTGAGGACATAACCATCTATTATTTAGATAAGGAAATACACCTGCAGGTATAAATGAAAGTAAGTCCACCCTACTTTTTTTATGTAGGCAAATATATCTCAGCAGATCCTTACTGGATACTGGCCATAAATGGCAGCAGCAGGAAGGACAGTCCTGAGCCTACAGCTCCATTGTTCTCCCTTACAGAAAAAGGGAGGCAGAGGGGGGAAAGCAGTGACAGGACAAAACACTCTTACCCACGACAGCAGCACAGGCTCACAACTGCATGGACATCGGCCAAGGACTGCACCTCCGGCCTCAGCTGCCATCCCTCTGTCCCGCCCCACGGCCTCAGCAGCTCTGCTGAGGGATTTAGGCAGGCAGTGCATCCCTGAGCCTGGCTGTGCCAACACCTCGGGGTGTGCAGGAGCCAACCTGCAAGGCTCCCATCTGTCCCTGAGCACCCTCCATCACTCAACGGAGGGTTGCACCCCTGGTGCGCACGCACCGTCCCCTTCAGACGGCCCAAATTCAACACAGCCCAATGGCGTGCAGCCCCACTCCCAGTCTGCACGCAACCCTCGCTTGTACCCAGCGCAACCTGCCAAATCTCAACCAAGCGGCCCTTTTTCGCTGCACAGGGATGGCAGTGAACCATTCGTCATCCCTTGGGCTGGCAAGGAAACCACACGCACGAGGGAAGAGCTTCCCTGACTCAAATGATTCTCATTTTTTGAAGGGCAAATTTCCTTAGTCTGCCCACTCAGTCTTGACAAGGACAGCAGGAGACCCACCACATGAATACTAATGGCACCGGCAGCAGGGACACGTGGGGATGGGAGCGCCGGGGCTGGGCACCGTTGGCGGAGCAGCAGGCATATGAGGAGCAAGAGGCATCTGAGATGCCACGGCGGGGGGTGTCAGGACACCAGGACCCCTGGGACAACACAGAGGGGATGCACAGACCCAGAGGGCAAGGGATGAAGGCAGACCTCCACCGGCAGCTGGGAGGTCATCGAGATGCTGTGATCTGGTGATCTGGATCAGGCCACCGTGGGGGCATCACCAGGGCGAAGGGTGCAAAAGGGTTACACTTTCCCCAACAGTCTTTGGCCCTGACCCCTTCTACCCCCCACCCCCTCCCCCACCCAAGCAGCTGTGATATCCCTTGTGCTGAATTCTTATTCAACTTCAAACTGACAAACTGTTTTTAATCTTTTCCTTCCATCCAGCTTGGAGATTGGGAAGCAAAAATCAATACGGGCTGGCAGGTGATCAAGTTGCTTGACAGTGGCGCTGAGGAAAGAAACAGAGAAAGAGAGAGGGAGCAGAGAGGGGGGGGTGGGGACAAGCGGGAGGATGGAGACGAGCAAGCACTCTGCATTACAGGACCCAGCTGGGAGGGACACACTTGTCCCCATCACCAGTGGAGTTGCTTGGTAAGATAGCTGGCATGAGGGTGTTGGGTGCCGGTGTGCAGCTGATGGGGTGGAAGGAGAGTGCATTGCAATCACACCTCGCTCCTGCTCCTCCGTGCTCCCCAGCATTGGCTGCCCAGTGCCCCACGCACTGGCGAGGCTTGGTGCAGTGCCTGGCCACCCCAGCTGGCCCCTGGCCATCTGGGACCCCCACCTCATACTGCCTCCCCCGCATCTGATCTGCTGCAGCCTGGTGGCAGTGGCAGCTTGGGGAGCCTCTGGGCACCTTGAAATGTGGAGCTTGAAGTCCTGCTCCAAGATGCCGTGGGCATCAGGAGAGCAGTCCTTCTTTCCCAAGCCTGCTTCTAGTAGGGGATTGTTCAGGCTGGGAGTGGAGTGATCACAACAAAATGCAGATTTCTCAAAAAAATTCAGCCACTGTTGCTCCTGTGGCCTCTGTTCCTGTCACATCCCAACCCAATCCCCACCACGCTCCTCCCTCCAGCACCCAGAGGACACCCCAGAGCCAAGAAGGGTGAAGGAGGCCAGAGGTCCCAAGCAATGGGCTGCTCAAAGGATACAGAGGGATGCAGCACCCAAAGGGGAGAGGCGGCACCCAGCAGCCCCCCAGGGAGGCGGGTGGCAGCATCAGCACCGAGTCAAGGACAAAACCCCATGGAGCCACCTAGAAGGAGCAAAGACTCTCCAGCCCCAGGGGCGAGCAGGACCGAGCTGGCCTCTTCCATCCATACGCTTCCACTGCCTCCTGGCATTTCCATAAGCCACGGGCTTGCTCCCAGAGCCACCAGAGCCCCCGAGAGCAGAGCTGACATTTGAAAATGATCAGTTTAGGAACTTCCCCCCGCTGCTTTCCTTCGTGTCCCCCTTCCTATTGTTACTGTTCCTCTGAGCTTTCGTCGTCTAACTCGGTAAATCTCCGGGAAATACGGCTGTGTTTCTGTTGTCACTTCTGATCAGAGGGATGCCAGCGGGGTGGGGGGAGTGAAGGGGAAGAGAAGGGGGAAGGGAGAGGGGAAAGAAGAAAAAAAAATAGATTGCCTGGGGCCCCACACAGAGCTGGCATGCAAATGAGTGCCAGCTCCGTAAAAATAGCCCCAGCAGTCACATTTTATTACAACCGAATTATTGGACCAGGGTTACTGGGAACTGGCACTGGGGAAGGCGAGAGAGGGAAGGGAAGAGAGGAGGGAAGGGTCAGACATCATTTATTCTAAATATTTGAACTTTGAGAGTGCCAAGGGGTATGTCCCCCCCTCCATGCACGCCTGTGCCTGAAGCTGCCAGGGTGCTGGATGTGCCACAGCCTCCCCCAGCTCTGGCATGCTCTCCCCCCCTGCACAGCACAGCACATCCAGGGGCTTTCAGCGAGGATTTTCCACCCTCCCTTCCAGACTGGTGCTGGTTTGCAGCAGGGACACCCATTGCAGGTGCTGGCACCATCCCTGGAGGTCCCTGCACTGGGGACCCCACTGCGCACGTCCCACTGTGGGCTGGGAAACAAGGGGGCTGCGAGGCACCAACTCTGTCCCCCAGTTTCTGGGGCAGCTCTCAGCCGTTCCCAGGGTTCACAGGGAGGATAAACAAGACTGAGGGGGTTAGAGGTGGTGGCCGAGTGAGTTTGGAGGTGGCTCCTGCCCAGGGATGGCCAGGCGACATTGCAGACCCTGACACGGGGAGGTGCTGGAGCAGGTGCTGCTTCCACCCACCCCAAGGGCAGCAGTGGTGGGGGGCCCCTGTTACTGCCCTCCCCAGGAGTCTTGTCACCTGCTGTGAGCCCCTCAGCCCTGCAAGCACCTGCTGAGTCAGCATTTCCCAAGCAGGGACACAGCACGCAGGGACTGGCTTTGTCACCATCACAGCCACCCTCCCCTGCACCTGGATGGCAGCAGTGAGATGTTATGAGCCAGGCCCAGTTTTCCCTGAGGGAGCTCAGAGGAGGGCTGAGCAGGCAAAAAAAAAAAAAAAAAAAAAAAAAAAAGATGCTGGGAACAAGCTATGGACTTTGGAAAGAACCCCCTGCACCTGCACACACTCAAGTCCCAGCTGCTTTCAAACCAGAGCAACCCAAACCACTCATCATTGCTTTTCCACCCCACATCATACCCACCTAACGGTCACATTTTTGACTGCATTTCTTGGCAGAACAGCCCGGCCCCCCCAGAGGAGGCCAGGCTGGGAGAGGAGATGCCCTCCCCTGGACAGACAAATCCTTGCAGCGTTGTCTGGAGCCCGGCGGCTGCTCAGGCTGGCGGAGCGCACGGCGGGGACAAAGCGCTTGCTAAACGCCTTGCCTCCGAGTGGCTCCAGAGAAAACTGGGTCAAGATTTTTCTAAAGACAGGAGCTTGGTGCTCACCTCCCTGTCGCAGCAAGCAGCAGCCCAGCAGAGCAGGTGGCGAGCAGCACACAGTGGCACTCAACCCTCGGAAAAGGCAGATGCGATGGAGCAGGCAGCCAAGGGATGGGATATCCTCCTCTGCTCTGCAGCCAGGGGTGCTCCAAGGATGGCTGGTGCTTCCAGGAAAGCCACTACCTACCCGGCAATTCCCACCAACATGCATGCCTCTCAAAAAAGCCAGCCGAGTCACTATTTAGCATCACACGGAGGATTTGCTCTGCTCCTTGTTCCATCCCAAGCACCTTATGGGACCCAGCAAAGTCCTGCAGCACTGCGCACCATCTCGGGCAGACAACAATAGCGCAAACGTGCTGAGGTGCATATCACGACAAGCCACAGAGAAAGATCCTCAGAGGTCTAGTTTCAATGTGCTCAATTACGAGCCCTCACGAAAGGAACCTCACAACACCCCTAACCCACCCCCTGCCCCATGGCCGCAGGGCAATGTAGGCAGCTCCTGTTCTCACACCACCTCCGAGCTTCCCCTTCGCTGTGCAAGTGGGAGCAGTGTGGGTTTGACACAGGCTGTCAGACAGCAACTCCTTACACTTCCCAGCATGGACCACAAGCTGTTCCCTGCATCGCTGCCGAGCCACTCGCACAGCAGGATCTGGCCCTCCCACCCCAGGCAGGCTGCAAGAGTGGGGGGGCTGTACACGCTCCCTCCTGTGCAGCTCTGCAGTCCAACACACCCTTTTACCAATTTATTATTGTTTTTCTAAAAAAAAAAAAAATATCTCATCCCCTAGTTTTGCAGCTGTCCCAAGACATCTTTAGATTTTCACAAGAAAAACTGCCACCAGCAAATCTCTGTCCAGGATGGCAAGATCTTAATTCCTGAGCACATGTGTTGGGGCGGGAACCTGATTTCAGAAAAGTTCCTTTCTGCAAAGCTCAAAAGACCTTCAGAGGAATTTTAAGAAGGTGAGCAGGCCTTACTGTTGAAAAGCTGGTTGTGGAGCTGATTTGGGGAAGGCCTGACTCACTCTTCTGAAATGCCCGGGACTCATCTTCTTGCTGATGCTGCAGGAGCAGAAGAGATGCCAGCCAGCTCCTGTTATCACCTCTGTGGGACTGGCTTGTGATTAAAGGCATCTGAGTTGCAAAGCACGGAGGGAACAACATATGGACAGGAGCAAGGGACTGCTTTTCCAGCCTCTCTTTTTTAGACCATAACTGCATTTGCAAGAGGATCCCAGAGCTGCAGTGCAGTTCTTATTCAGTGCTATTAAACTTCATTAACTGATATATCGTTTCGTGTTGACTCAACAACTCTTAAACCCTCTTCTGAGGGACTTCCTCGAACACAACTATAAATTGCCAGTAACTGCCGTCCACCGGGAGCAAACTACTCCAGCATGGTCCTACCCTGGGATGGAGCAGCACTGCAGGCAATGATGCTCCCCACACTCAAGAACCTGAAAGCTCCTCTATTTATCCTCCTGCAAGCCAAGGAGGGCAACTGGAGGGTCAGGGACTGCAAGAAAGCTGCTCTCCTGACTTTGCTCCAAACACAGAAGAAACCTCCCCAGCAAGTTCTAGATCCTCAGCAGAAGAAAAACTCAAAAAAATTCCTCTCCCAGTGATCAAAGTGCTTCGTTGCCACAGAATTGACAGCTCTGCTTCCAGCTGAACGCTTTCAAGGTTCGCAGTCTTATGTAAACTATAATCCAAAATGATCTCAAATAAAAACAAAACCAAACAAAAACACGCCCTCAAAATTCAAACTTTGGGACCTAAACCCAAATGGGTCATTTCGGCAGCATATGATTCTGATTTTTAGTGTTTCCTTCCACCCCCCCACCCCACCCCAAATTCAAATATCAGCGAGACCAACCTCCTTTCAGAGAGCTCTTTGATGCTGTGGCATACACAGATGGAATATATTTCTGCATATTCCAAGACACTCTGGGATAGCTTCACTCATGTAATTATTCAGATAAGCGAACCTGAAAGCGAGAGCGTGTGCTGCTTGTTTGCCAAATCTGAGCGACTTCTCTTTCAAAGCATCAGTAGGCTCTTCCCCCGCCGCAGGTGACAGCTGCCAGGCTGCGGTCCCCAAGCTGTCCTGGTGGGAGCACCAGGGGAGGTGGGGAAGCAGCTCATAACCTTGGGCTTGCCCCACCCCCCCCCACCCCCCCCCCAGCTTTAGCCCTTTCAGTTTGGGGAGGAGCTGCACATGCATGGAGGGATGCGGGGGCCGAGATGCGGCTGGATGCCTTAATGGTGGCAAGTGACAGCAAGTCAGAGCTATGGCTTTGACACAGGTGGGTGAAGCAGACGAGAGGAACATCTCTGCTAGAGGGTCTCCTCTGTGATTGCCAACCCAGCCATTGACACATCCCGGATGGTAGCAACTGCCCGTGGGGCACCTCGCACCCCCACTGCAAGCCAGAGTACTCATTCCCCTGCGCAGCCTTTAAAACCAAGCACGCTTTAGGAGCAATTTCTGAACGGCTCTGAGGTCAGGAGAGGATGGCTTTGCTTATAACTGCACGGCGAGGCAGGACTAGAGCAGCATCAGGCAGGATAATAGCAGGGCTGAGTGAGTGGCAGGTGGGCCACCGTGCCGTCCATTTACCACTCGCCTCAGCCAAGTGCCGGGTGTAATTATCTCAGGCCACCGTATCATCATAAAGCGCCTTTCTGCTGAAATTATAACGTGTCGCCTTTAATTACGTTAATTGTTAATAGGGATTCTAATTTTGGGTTCGTTTTTCACCGTTAAAAAAATAAAAGGCGAGGCAGCCCAGGCTTTTCTGCCTTCCCTGGGATTTCTCCCGCCAGCGCTAATTGAAACGTCCCCCCGATCCGCGGTGCTCCACGCTGACAGTGGTTTTGCCCCTTGTCATAAAATCAATGGTCTTCCCCTGCCCGCCCCGTGCTGGCTTCTCTCCGGCTGCCAGGGCTCCTTTTGCTACTCGCTGGCTCCCTCGGATCATCAGGGTTAAATGATCTTTTCATACCGCCCGGCCGGACTGTCAGGAGGCATTGAGTGACTTTTGAAAATGAACCATGTTAAGTGGACTTGATGGGGGTTACAACCGCCATTATTGCTATCACCACCGTGATAAAATGGAGCCGTAATGATGGGGGAAGGTACTTATCACTGTCTTTTGTAGATCACTTAAGATGGTTTGGGTCTGGAGCTTCTCACCGGAGTTAAATGGAACATACCAGCGACAAATGGCACTGGGACAGAGCCTCCCACCACATGCAGGACATGAGACAGCAGTGACCTGGCTACAGTGGCTACGTAAAATGATTAAACACCCAAAAAACACATTGCCTTTCCCTGCGGCCGCCATCACAGGAGATGCCCAAAGCCACCAGAGCAACAAGGTTTGCCCAGGCCATTGCTGACAGCTGGGTCACTCCGGTGAGAACCAGGATGGGAAAGAAATGGGACATCCGCCCTTTGCCTTGCAGCCTGCCCATGGGAGTCAACAGCAAGAGAGCTGACCTGGAAAACCGGGAGATCCTGCCTGCCCTGCTGCTTCCGCGGGCGGTGGAACACCAAGGAGCCCCTTCCCTCCACTGGGCTCCTCCCCATCCACCCTGCCCCAGGTGCAACACTACACCTGGGGAATCAGCATCTACCCCCAGCAGCACTCTCCATCCTTTCTCTTGCCCCCATCCCCAAACCTGGGGTGATTTCTACTTCAGCAGAAGGAACGCAGCGAAGCACATGCTCATCTGCTTCAGCACTTGGCTGGATCTGCAGCACAGGAGTCCCCGAAAAGGCACTTGTGCAACATAAAGTGAGACATGAGCTCATGTTAAAGGATTTCTCATGAGGCATTGCTAGAGAGAGATGCAATAGGAGAAAACCCTTTGCATGTTTATTGCTGTTGATCCCCTTGCACATCCAACTAAGCCAAACCTGACCTGCCCCAAGTCCCTCACACAAGCTGCAGCCTGTCTAGCGCAGGCAGAGGAACAAGCTTCTGCCAGCACTGGGTGCAGGACAAAGGCTGGCAGGAGCTGAACATGCCACAAGATACCAGAGAGCTCAAAGAGGGTCTCAAAGCACCAGCAAAAGCAGCACAAAGCAGCCCCTGTCAGCCCAGCCCAGGCAGGGCAGTGCCAGCAAGGAGGGCTGGCAGCCCACTCGCAGCCAGAGAAACCCGAACGATACCAAACTCTCTTCTACGTTTGAGCAGGGAATCCAACAGTTTAAAACAGTCAAAGAAAATGTCACGTGCTTGGAAAACATTAGGTAAACAACAAATAGTATCATCACACCCCAGAGCAACAGGGACCTGGGTAGCAACCCCAGAATGACCCTTCCCAAACCAAGCAGCACCCCATGGCAAAGCCCCTGACCCCTGCAATGCCCCACTCACAGTTTGTGATCCACAAGCAGGAGAGTCATCCCTGTGGCGCCCAATGGCTTTTCTTCCCCAGGTCTCAATGCTGCACAGAGAAGGATCCCAGGACACTGAGCACCCTCATAGCATCCCTCAGAACCCTGAGGAAAAGAAGCAGGAAGGCAGAGAAAAACAGGGAGCTACTGAGAACACCTTGTATCACCTCCTCATCTCCTTCCCTCCAGCCACACCAAGCTGAGTTGTATTGTATCACTTCATTATCACTGAATTGAGATACAGCTGATTTCCTTCCCTCCCTGGCCACCTGGCAGCCCAGGTTGCTTTTGTCCTGCCCTGAAAGTATGGGAAAAGACACCAGCAAGGCCAGGCCACCCCACAAGCACCACCTCCAGTGACAGCCCTGGCTGCTATTGCAAGGGAGAGGGTGGTGGGAGAGGCAGGGATGCAGAACAAGACAGCAGCTCCTACACGAGTGGGCAGAGCAGGTCCCCCCCGAGTCACCCTGCTCCCCACTACCATCAACATGTTGTGAATGTGGAGGTTTCCTCTGCAACGAGGTGAGACGTAAAAAGGAGCCCCTCTGCAAAATGGCTGAGCCCCTCCAAGCAGGGAGAGGAGAGAAGGGCTGGGAAAGGGTAAATAAAAGGAAGAATCTGTCTGGGAAAGTTGGGAAGGGGAAAGAGCTGAAGTAAAAGACTGTTTGTGGGAGTCACGAGAATGCCGTCGACTCAAGTCTCGTCACGACAGACGTGTCAGCTCCGGTTGGGCGCGAGGCTGAGACGTCGGTCCCGGGGTGCCTGGTTTCTCCAGACCTCCCCCGACCCCCCTTCCCTTGTCATGGCAATGGTAGCACCGCTGGCGATATTGACAGCCAGAAGGATTGCTCATTTCCCACAGCCCCACAAGGTAAATTAAAAAAAGGAAAAGTCAAAGCTATCTCTGGCTGCTCGTACTCGGGGAGTCCCAACTCAATACATCTTGGTTACTCAGAAAAGATGCTTATTAATAAGCTAGAAAGGCAAAGTTAGTTCTGCAGGCTGTGGGGTCGCCGGTTAGAGGATTGTTTGCTTTTCAAAGACTTTGTGGAGCTGGATGCCCGGACAAAAACAAGGGCTCCAGCTATGGCTGCTTCTGCAAACCCCTTCCCACGTGGGTATTTTGTCTTGCCACATGTAAAAGTGTGGAGATAAACGAGTATTCGCTTTGCCCAGCTCCGTGATACCAACTGCACGAACACTGCCTTCCAAGCTTGTGCAAATATGGCAAAAATTTAGCTTTAGCTGCAAACCAGGCGCAAGAAAAGCTGCAGTCAGAAACTATGGAAAGTCCGTGAAATTTTATCCACCGCAAAACTGTTTCCAGACTGACTTCAAGGCAGCAAAGCCTGCACAAGTCATGCTGGTGGCCATGTGCCTTTTCTTCAAGCAAGGATTTCCTGCTGTTTTCTAACCTCAAGGCAAAAGAGAAAACATCAGTCCTTTCACCAGCTTTATTCCCATTCCAGATGAAGAGTTGATCCTCTTCTTTTTTTTTTCTTTTTTTTTTTCTTTCCCTGGTGTCTCAGTGTCACAAGACAGTCTCCAAAGCGCTGCCTTCCACCAGCACTGGTGGGAAGCAGCTTGCCTGGGGACAGCCAGATGCCACCTCGCCGGGGCTCTGCAGGAAAAGCCCAGCTGGAAACTGTGGCTGCAAACACTGGATCATTCAGTGCAAGGGCTGTGGAGTGGGAGCTGCCCAGCGTGCCAGCCCTGGTGAGTTTTGCTTTGAAGCATGGACCAAATACGTGGTTTGGCAAACAAAAAAACACTGTGGAGACAGAGGAGGCCTTTTTGCCTTTGAGCGCTCATTTGGGTGTCCTACACTGGTTGTCAAATCATCTTGGTGTGATGAGCCTGGTGAAAAATTTTGCTGCAAAAATCATTTTTTGCATTAAAACTCATGAAACAGGGTTTTCCAAATATTGATGTGGGTTCCCCATCCCATCAGACCCCAGGTAGGAAAGGTCCCCAAGCCCAGTCATCCAAACAGGCCATTTAGCTGTAGAAATACTCTGCTTTCCCCTTTCACTCTCCACTTAAACACAGAGAAGGATAAGCCCTCACAAAGCCAAACCGGATTTCAAGGTTTGCCTCCCACTAGTGAACTGCTTGGACATGGGCAGAAAAAAGGGTAAAGAAGACTATAGGTTTTGCACAAGAAAGGAGGAGCCACCATGAGCTGCAAACGGGCCCCTGGAGAGCTGGCTAGGACCCACACAGCCCCTTTGCAGACTGGTAGGGCTGGTATCACCAGGCAGAAGTTGAACCATAAGCATGCAGCCCAATGCACAGACCCTTCTGTGCCTCCAGAGACGCTTTTCATGATAGAAATGCTTGTCCCAAAAGGTTCAAACCTCATATGAGTGAGCAGCAACCCCTGAAGACCTGGAGGAGCTGGTGCTGTCATCCCATGGGGGCTGTACCACCACGCTATGGTCTCACTGGACCTCTGCTGGGTGGTCTTTCGCTAAACCTGTAACCTTTGTGTGGCACAGAGTATTCAGCAGCAACAGCATCTCCATCTCTCCAGGACCGCCAGGAGCCAACTTCTGAAAAGATCTCCTGCAAGAGACTTTTATAGCTCTCACAAGAACCATGCCCCTGGCCCACCAAACATCTTCCTGCCAGCATTTTGCTTATTTCCCCCCTGCCACCCAAAACCCTGCTGCAGAACGAAAAGCATCCGAACCGCTGAGGCTGTGATTTTCATGACACTGCTGCCTGGCTCATTTCTCTGCTGTCCTCTCAGTTTTGTGAAGGTTAAAGGCATCCTTCCTTGGCGACTGTCAGACTGTTATCTGGGCTGGGACCAGCTACCCGAGCTCCACAAGGAATATTTTATGCAGATTCTCTGCTGCACCTCGGATGGCTCATCAGTAACAAAGCTGCTGCTGGTGCTGTGTGGCTTTATTTCCTCTGAGCTCACCTTTTGCAGTCTCGCCCTTTTTACAGGTGTGGAAAAGTGGATCTCCACAGCTAAAATGTAGGGTCTTTTCCTTGGGCTGCTGCAAGGAGGGGAACAGAGGTTGCTCTGTCCTGCTTTCAGGAGGGGTTTTGGAGGCACTGGGGAGAGCTGGAATGGAGATGGGTCAGTTTTTTCCTCTGGAAGATGGGAAGATCAGGAGACCCCCATTACTCTGCATCAGACTTTTACTCCCAGCCCTCTGCTTCCCAAAACCATACCAGGACAGGGAAATCCCTGGCTCCCTCTGCCTTCCCCTTGGGAACCTCCAGGGGCACAAAGACAGCAGACAGGAGCGCTGGGAACCCAACCCAGTCTCCCTGCTGCCTTCCCCCATCAGAGGGTGGGTGCACGAGGAAAGGGAGGATAGCCCAGCTTCCTCAGGTGGCTGCAAATCTGAGGATGGTTTTCATGCCCATGCCCTGGCAAGTCAAATGACAGCCCATTGCCATCCCGGCCGGCTGGATGCTTTTTCGGTAGAGATCTGCCCAGGGTGGGAATCTCATCCCCAGCACAGCAGCTTGAGCACCAGCCCTCTCCGAGTACCCAGGCAGAGCATACCACTCAGGCATCTTTCCACTAAACGCTGATTATAAATGTCATGATTTCAGAGGGGGAAAGAAAACAGCTGGATTTGTCAGACAGCAGCACTGGCAGCTAAAAAAATACCATCTTTTAATGTGTGAGCCGAGTACAGAGAGCGTGAGAATAAACAGGAGACCCTGTGGTAACATTTTTACAAGTCCCCTGGCTGACTGTTAGAGCCCTTTAACTAGAACATGACTGAGCATCCCTGTTTCGGGATCTCAGCAGCACGCCCAGCTCCTCCAGGGATCACCAGGCTTCAACAACAGATGGATCCAGGCAACAAAGCTCACGTGTGGATGGAAAGTCAGGAGGACTTGCTTTTGGACCCATCCCCATGTCTAGTTTTAAACTGCACTGGCATGAGAGGCTGTGCTCCTTTGGCCATACTTCCCCATGACCATAAATCCAATTTTATGGCACCCAGTCCAAGCCTGAAAACAATGCAAAGCACTGAACAGATATAAACTCTTTCTGCTGCTTCACAAGATCTCCAAAGGGGCCAGGAAGACTTTCTGCTGAATCAGGTATTGTTTTGTACTCCCGCCGCTGGCGGGGAGCCAGATGCACACCATATTGTAAGAGCTGGGTAATTTGGCAAAAATGCGATCATGTGCTCACCCCTGATTCAGACCCAATTCCTCCCATGGGGTGACCGGGTAATGTGCAGATCTGGTATTAATTAACGGGAAACCACAGCCCTAGGCAGTGATCTGTCATCTTCTTTTGGATGCAGCTTGTGCCTGCTAACAGCTTCCCCACCCTGGGCTCCCCCAGCCTGCCCCCCCCCTCTGCTGGCAGGTACCACCCCAGGCCAGGGTAACCCCCCAACCCTCCTGAGTTGGACAGAAGATCCAGCTAACCCAGCACCTTGTGTCCAAGAGCCACTAAATCTGTGCTCCTGCTCCTGGGCATGCCTGCACCCCATGGTGCTGGGTAGAGGGATTTGCTCTTCTGGCCAGGAGCATGTTCAGGAGCAGCAGCAGCACCAAGCTCTCGCCCAGGTCCCCATCCGTGGTGCAGCACCTCCAGGCAAGCTAAAGCTCATACTACTCTGCTGACATTTCCAACAGCAGAGCCCAGGCAGCGCTGAATGCTTTGGGAAAAAACCCAAACATCTCCCAGGCTCCAGCGGAAAAGGCGGCACTGGTACCCAGCATGCCAGAGATTAAGCAATTTACTGAGTCAATTGTCTTTTTTCCAAGGACAAACATGTGTGATAGAAGATCTCCAGATCTGCTGGCATGCTGCGAGCTCTGGGCCATCAGCCCTTTCACTGTCTCAATTCATCTGTCAATAAACCACCATGCCCATTAAGGCTGGAGAAATGGAAAGGGATGTTCGTGGTCCACCCAGCAAGGATTAAATGCTATGTTGCACAAATGATGGTTACTCAAGGTTTCTCAGCAGAGGTACCGAAATTCCTGACCACGACTCCCGCTGCCCTCCTAAGCGAAGCAGGAGTGCTAGTAAACAGCAGGGATGTTATTTGGTACCAGAAAGCCCTTACAAGAGGCAATGTGACCACGAAAGAATCTCATCACTTCATGAAATATCTGGGTGGGAAAACCACACGATGCCAAAACAAAGAGCAAACTCCCTCCAACGCATGGGGAAGACACGAGGTGTCTGCTTGCTGGAGGTCAAACAGTGATGTTCAGCTTTGTCCCCAGACTTTCACAGCCTGTCTAGACTTGTCTCAGCCTTGGACATCACTTTGGCAGCCAAGCTCAGCTCACCAGCTTTGCCCAGGGTGTGTTCCAGTGCTGGTGGCCCCAGGATTGTCACTGTCACCTCCTCTGATCCTGTGCATTTGGTAACAGCCAGCAGGTGAAGTCAAGAAGAAGAGTAACTGCTTTCCAACCCAACTGGTATCTTGTCAGGCTTTGGTGGAAAAGCTGCAGGGGAAGGTGGGAGGATGAAAGGTACCTTGTCTCTGTGCAGGACAGTCCCCAGGCAGCACCTCCTCCCAGGCTGGCCCCTTAACCTGCAGCACGAGCTGCCACCGGGTGATGCTGAGGATAAACCTTGGGGTGGTTCAAAGGGAGAACTGGCATTTTTAAGGGGAAGGAACATCTAGGGTTGGCATATATGAAGAAATACTTTTGGAAGGACACAAACCCCCTCTGGGATTAAATTATCCCCTAACAGCAGCCCAGAATGGATTTGGCAAAAGGAGCAGTAGAGGGATAAATTACCCAATTCTGGGATCGTTTGGTTTTGTTAGACCTTTTTTAAAAAACAAAAAACAAAACCCAACTTCCTCCAGGACACACCCCTGGGACCTGCAGGAGAGAAGACACAGCACAGGAATAACTCAGACCTGAGCCTCACCATCGATGCCATCATTTCCCGTAGCCACCTTTGCAGACCTTTGCAGACACCTCTGCCCAGTGTCCGTAATTAAAGCAAAGTGCAAATTGGAAGCCAGACCTCAGTCAGGCCCTGGGAAGGGGGTCTTGCTTCCTCAACGGCTCAAAGCAAATGTTTGTTATGGCAGAGGAGCAAGGCAAGAGAAACTCAGGACGATGTTTGCTTTTGTCTGTAACCTAAATCCCAAGCTCTGCCCTTTCCCCTGCCAAGTGCCTAGGAGAAAAAAAATGGGAGCGGATTTTTTTTTTTTTGAGTGCATAGCAAAATGGCTAATTTAAAACAATTATGCAACAGCTAATTAAAATCATCTCTGCGTCCTAGAAAGGCGACTGGCCAGGTACTCAGCATGAAGCATTTGGCTTTATGGAGCAGCATCTTGTTAAAGCCCTTCATCCCGTGGCGGTGGCGGCTGGACCCATCCTGCGTGTGCCTGCGGAGAGCAGGGCAGCTGATGGCCTTCCTTCCCGGCGTCAGTGAGTGAGTCCTCCCTCTCCTCCTGCCCAGCTCGGCTCCACGACGTACCTGAGGCACCGGCTGTGCTTTATGAAGTCTAAAATTTTCAACTGGTTGTGTCTTTCCATGCAAACTCATTAGACACTATTTACACCCGCTGCAGCTGTGCAGAGAGAGGTTTTGAACTCTGGCATTCTACAGTAGGCTTTGTTTCTCATTTACATTTGCATATTAAAGTGTTTGCCTGAAATAGGCTATTGAAATTAATTCAGGATTAATTGGTGTCTTTATCTCATTAGGACAATCTAATTTAAGGATGATGAAATTGTTTAGCCTCCCGTTTGCATAATTAGATTGCTTTGAATTGCTGTCATTATTGTGCTCTTTAGCATCATCTGTAGGCCTCAAACAGACAAGAGTTTCAACCTCATAAAGACCAATCATGTGTTACAGCAGAGAGCTGTTAACCCCTTTTAACCCAAACTCCCTCCAACGCACCGCCGCACAATGGAGCGGATGCTCTGCGGCACGGCGGGGACGCGGAGGTCCCCACACCCCGTGTAACAGGGCATCCCCTCCTTCCCTGACACACTCACAGCAGCGAGGTGCAGCCCCAGGAGCTGCTGGCAGGCAGCCCCGTTTCTCCTGGCCTTCCTCCTGTGGGAAGGGCAGCTGCTCTCCCAGAGGGTGGTGGAACCTTTCACGGTCAGGTGGGGCCATGGGCTGCTACTCCCGGGAGGCTGAGCAGGGCCACAGGCACTTGCTCTCCCTCTCACATCACTGGAAAGGGCTGACGGGAGCATGTCCAAGGACTGCCTGATCCCACTCCTCCTGCATGACCTTGGGAAGATCCCTTAGGCTTGCGACTAAGACATCTGGGCTTCCCCTCTGCTGGAGCCGGGGGTGCAAGGGATGCTCGTGGCCACGGGTACCATGGTGTTTCATCCCCTCCAAGGACTTACCAAGCTCCATCTCTTTCTTCTCCAGTCTGGAGGCTGTTTCTGAACCTCCATCTGAGGAGCATTCTCTGAAGATGTTCTGGCCAACACGTAGCCCTTGGATTTGGTACCAGCATGCTCCTTCTGCTTCAAATACTTCTTCTCTCCCCTCTGTGCTTGCCTGGATGCTAAAAGAAGAGAGGAGACCTGCCCATCCCTGTGCAATGGGAGCATACATAAGAGGAAATACCACCAGTGCCTAAGTGGGAAGAGCAAAGGAAAAGAGGAGTAAGCTGTAAGGCCAGATCTCCATGTTGGATCATCTTTAAGCCTAGACTCACCCTGTGATGTAGGCACTGGCCTGATGCTGTGAAGGAGCAGGTGGAGCCATGCCAATCCCATGCAAGGCTCAGCTGTGCACCCGGGGCAAGCAGGGGCCACCAGCAGCGGAAGGAGACCACATTGAGAAAGCATTCCCAGGATGGTTGTACCTGGGGACAGCGATCAGGGTGTGGATCCCCCGACACTTAGTGCGTGCCCCAAAACATCACCCAGCGAGCACACGCCAAGGGGCATGAGAACATGGGTTGCAATGGTAGTGTGTGCAGAGGATGCTGGTGGAAAGCTGCAGCTGTCCTCAGGACCCTTGCAGCCCACGAGGGACACATTCCCCGCCAGCAGCCCCTCACCTGCTTTGCAGTGCGACCTTCCCCAGCCCCAGCTCCCTGCCCACCCAGGGACTCGGGCTTCTCAGAGCCATGGGGACACAAGGGCTGGAGCCACTTGGAAGCAGGCATCCCAAGTCAAGGCTGGCTCCTGGCAGAGGGAACCGGTTCAGTATCCTCAGCTAAGACCTCACTTCCCCGTGGGTCTCTCCATTAAAAAACAGCCTGTTCAGCCAAACAAATGATCCAAAACATGCATCTCAGAAGCGTTTTTACACGATAAAGCATCATACAGCATTGTAACCAGCTTCCTTGCTAGTAACGAGGACCATGGCCTTGTGCATTCCCCCCCCTGTACTGGCCCAAACTATCTTTCCAGATGGCCGCCAGAAGCCAATAGCCACCAAAGTGCCTGAATCTAGCCCTGGAGATGCTCCCCGGGCACCGAGAGCAGGAAGGGGGTCGAGATGGCAGTTCCGTGGTTGCTCCTGGGGATGCTCTCCGTCTGTCCTGGCCCAGCTCGAGGCGAGAGACCTGCTTCTCATTAGCGGGCGGCTGACTCCGGAGGTGGGGGCTGCGCCAGGCAGGCTGCTTCGCCAGTCGCTTCACGTATCCTAACATCTGGTTGTGTCTCATCACAGTGCAAATTTATGACCCTGGAAACAACATGTTGATGATGCACTGGGAAGAGGAGCTGGAGCTGTAATCCCATGTCCGGAGCAGGGACGAGGGGAATCATCACCCGAGTACTTTGGCAGGGAAGAAGAGGTGAGGAAGGGCAGACCTGCCCTTTCCTGCATGATGGGGGTGACCCGCAGGGGGGAGGGACACACATGGAGCTCCCAGTGATGCAGCACAGCAATGTTTTTAACACTAGATCTCTCTCTCCTCTGGGAAAGAAAATGCAAATTCAGCAACGGCCAACTTTGCACAACTTCATCTCGATGAATTGCCAACTTCCAAACCATCCAACAAACGGGAAACCTTCAAGAAAATAAATGAAAGATTTCATTTGAATGCTTTGAAAAGGAACATTTCCATTTGCAGTGACTGGCCAGTTACACTTTCCATTTTATGGTTAAAATTATACAGACATTTTAAATGATGTGAAATGGAAATGACAGATTGCGTTTTGGGTCCTCTAAAGGGAGTTTTGTTTGCCTAGGATAAGTAAATGTTTCATTATTTTTTCTAGAGATCAACTGTATCAGTTGAACCAGAACAGAGCAGGACTTGGGAAGTCTTGTTTGCAGGTTCACACCAAAGATGTTTTAAGTTTTCAGTTTAACCCAAACAAGTGTTTTTAGTTATGTTGCTTTGTTGGAGCTGCAGTGGAAAAGAAGGAAGGAAATCCAGCCCTTACCATCACAGTTAGGCAAGCAAAAAAGAAAAAGGAAAGAAAAAAATTGTAAGATTCAGTGTGAGAGAAAAGTCTTAGGGTGGAAGAATTATGCAAGGCTTGCCTGAAGCTTTCAGTTCTGCAGACTTTTTCAGACTCTTGGTGCTGTTAGCAAGCCCTTTAATATATTGAAGCGGACAATCCTCGTATGATGCCACATACACATATGTATCTGCATAGGCGTGCCTAGCCCAAGGTGGAATGGGGAACAGGAGAAGACACGGTCACCAAAAGTTAGGCTGCTATCCGAGAGAGGTGGGGTGAAGTTTCTTCCCTTGGCTGTCCAACAGCTCCACAGCATGGGTGCCAGCTGGGAAGCAATGAGCAGGAGAGGAGCAGCCAAGGGCCACGCTGGACCACAGACAAAGGAGATTCAAACTGGTGCAAAAAAGGCCTCCGAAAAGGCTCCTCAGACAAGATGAAGCACAACTGGAGCAAGCCTGGAGGAGAGAGGTAAGGACATCTAGAGGTCTGGGAAATACAACAGGTACGGAGGGGAGACACAACACAAACATGCCTTTGAATACGCCGAGGGCTCTTCTTCATGTTGTCAGTGGTGGATGCGTGAGAAGTCACAGCCCAAACAACCTCCAGGAAAGCTGAGCTGAGACCTCAGCAAAAGCTGCAGGTGATGGGCACCATCAGGCAGCATGCAGCAGCCTGGGCACACAGCCTGGAGCATCCACAAGCACAGCAGACACCCCGGCAACAGCAACAATATACCTACCATGACCTTCCAGCATTGCCTATTCGTCAACCCAGGTGGCTTTACGGTGGACACACAGGTCCTGGGTAGAGAAAACTGAGTGGAGCAGCCCAGCTCTGGATGAGCCTGCAGCCCACGGTATGGACAGCTGTGGAAAGCACTGGCACACTCACCAGCAGCCTGGCTTACCTTCAGCCAGGTACTCTGGCAGAGAGGTCTTAAGCAAGAACATTGAAATCATTAGCAAACGGATCTCCCTCTCTTCCTTCCAGAGCTGGAGGGAGATCTCCAGAGATTGGCTTTTCTTCCCCTGCTTTAGTCTTGCCGCTGCTGAGCATTGTCAGGTCCTGCAAGGACAGAAGCAAACAACGGGTCTGAAATACAAGAAAGACTCAGAATCAGGGTGGATTTGCAGTAATACATTATATTATTATCACTACAACATCATGCAGCCTCCCCTGGAAGCCCCCCCAGACTTGCTATTTTTTCCACTCAGAAGTAATAGTGAGACCAGTTGCACCCTGTTTCAGTAAAGAGGGTGTTAGGAAGATATCTGCTGAAGGCAACAGAGATGAACCTTCCCCAGAGGCCAAAACTGGTTAAGCTGCCCAGAGGCAGAAGGGCACCAACCCAAGCTGGCTGCAAGCGGAGGAGCTGCAACCCTTACCACCGGCTGCTGGGACAGCAGGGGCTGTCTAGTAGCAGGGACGACCCCTGCATCAAAAGGACAAACATGCCTCTGTCATCTGCTGGAGCACTGCAATCATGACAGCAACAGCAGAAAGCGCAGCGTTTCCCAGAAGTCATGCAAAGTGTGCGGGAGCCTTTGGCCAAAGACCTGCAAGAGTTTTTAAATACTCTTTGGTGGAGATGCAAAATGCCGTCTGGGAAACTTAAGCCCATTAAGGGATAGTATGAAGTAGCCAGCTTTCAGCTGCAGGTCAGGTTGTTACCAGTAGTAAACATCTGCAACCAGTAGCCACAAACAAAAATGTGGGGCTGTGAGGAAGAGCCCACGCAGGGATTTTGGTGTGTGGCTCACCACCCAGCAATGGTCCTACAGAAACCCCAGCCATGGAGGAGGACCTCCCTGCAGCCCAGCTCCAGGGGCTGCTGGGTGAGGAGCACAATGCCGTGCATTTGGAGGGACCACGACGCCCCTTGGCTCAGCCAGAGCCTGCCTGAGGGGGTTAGCAGGGGCCAGATGCAGATTTACAGCTACCCACCCTCTGTCAAGCCCATGTGCTACAGCCTGTGTGGTTCAGCTCTTCTTCCCAGGAGGACTTTGTTAGCACAGTCCAACAACAGATCTTTATGTTTGCGTGTAGGATGTCTTCAAGGGGTGGAGGAGAAGGAAAGAAAAAGAGAAGAACCCCAGCATTACAATATTTGTGGTTAACTAAAACATTTTCTTCAGTCTTGAGAGTCTGAAAGAAAAATGCAAAGAACACAAACCTTTCAAACCAAAAAGTCTTTGCAAATTAGAAAAATCAGACCGTCCCCTTGAGCAATGTTAATGCAAAAACTTAGGACTGTTTCTGAATTCACACAAACATGCACATATATATACTTACACATATATGCATTCACCAATACATACGAGACTGCACGCTGCTCTTATCCCATGGGAAGGTACCCAGTGAAATCCATCCAAATGAGAAGTCCTGGGTCCTCCCAGCCCACACTGGGGAAATGTGCTCCCACCCTCTGCTCGGGTCTCATCAGTGGAAGAGAAGGGGTCTGGAAATGGCAGTCCTGGCCGCAACAGGGTGATTTATATCACCAGCCAGAGCGGAGGGCAACCAAACCCCAGCCTGGGACCCCCAGGCTCACTCCTGCCAGAACAAGGAGGTCCCCGGCTGGGAGCTGCATCTATCCTCCCGGCTCAGAGATGTGCCCATGGCCCACAAACCCATCAGTCCTTTCCCAGCCACACCAGCAGCCAGGCACGTGCCCCCAGGAGTGTCCCCAGCCCCTCACAGCTGCCAGGGTTAGGGGGTGAGCATGCCGAGCTGCGGCTCCGGCGTTTGGTCAACGACTCCTGACCCATGTAGGTTATCGGTCTCATAAGCACCCAGCCTTGGTTTCCAAGTGCCAATCAGGCCTCTCCTTTGATCAGCGTTGTAATCAGATACAGCACTCCAGCATGGATTATTAAGTTTTAACAGTTGACACATCATTTCTGATACCATAATCTGGCAGCACTTTACAATAAGTGACAGGTCCTCACTAATTCCTTTTGTATTCACTGTAGCAACGTTAATCATGAGTGATGAACTTTGCGTATTCATATGGATGTAATAGGCAGTTCCCAAGGACTGAGACTGTAATTTAGCTTTAACCTAATGGGCACTGATTGTAACAATAAGTAATTATGTCAGCTAAATGCAGTGTTGATGGCAATTGATGACAGCAGCGAAAGCCACGACACCATTTTGGAACTAAGCTTAGAATAGTCATTTGTAAAGCCGTAACGGCCAAGACGAGGAACAATGTGTCCTCTCCTGTGTATCCTATCATCCAGCTACCTTCAGCCTGGTGAGGACAGTCCCAGCTGTGACAAACACGCTGTCAGCTCCCTGTTTTACTGGCTGGCAGATAACTTCAGGGTAGCCAAAAATCCAGCCTCCTAGATGGATGGGACCTGTGGTGCCTTGAAGCTCAGGTAAAAGGAGAGAGGCATCTCATCTGAAACGAGGTGTTGGGGTCAATTCCCTGGATAACCTTCAGGTCCTTTGGGCAAGCCACATCAGGTGACACCTGGCCAACATCTGGCCGTGTCACCTTTCTGCAGAGCAACGCTTGCTGCTCCCCACAGCTGCAGACCTTGGTTCTGTACCCAGCCAGCAAAGCAGGGACAGGCTGCAGAAGATGGGAGACCAGTGCTGAGCTCGGAGACAGCTGAATTCAGCAGATGTACAATTAGGAAAACGCAGGCCTGAGAAGCGTGCTCCATAACCTAAAACACAGCCTAAGTATGTCCATGCTCTTCTATTACCCAGAAGGGCTGGTGTGACCTCTTTTTTGGCTCGAGAGGAAAATGAGGATGGGATATTTTTAAGCCAGAATATCTGGATTTGAATCGCTTTCTTTAGAAAGGGCGAGTGTGGCAAAGTCGTAATAATAATTTTGTTAATGGCAGTAATAAGACTGTAAGTGCTGGTGTCATCTTGAAAAAGTGATTTGTGCTGCCAATAAGAATCTTGTTTCGCTGTAATCAATGTGGTCACAAATGCTTGGAAAACACAAACACAAAGTAGTTATAATGAGGTAGAAAGGGTGTCTTCAAGGAAACAGTTCTGGGGGGCTCCCGCAAGATGACGTCCCTACCCCTAGCAGCCTGGGAGGAAGAAGCCACCTCCCTTGACATTCGCAGGACCTTTGGGAAGCCAGCAGCAAGCACCTCTTTAAAAATACACAGTGGGATTACTCAGGTGCTCTATTTACTTACTATTTTAATTAATTCCCTAAATGCAAAGCAATTATTTTTTTTTTTGGTTGTGGATAGATGAGTGAATGTAAGGGAGGTTGGACAAATGTCTCCTGGTGTTCTGTGAAGGTCGTGGCAGCCTTTTTAACTGGTCCTTAGCACGGCTACAGCCAAGGAGTCAGCTGTGGGCAGGCAGCTGCCTGCAGACCTTGCTTACCCTACGCATGGGAGCAGCCAGGGCAAGGGAAGGGCAACGCTGGACTCAAGGCTATAGTGTGATGCTTTTGGCACCACGGCTATGGAAATCAAGAGTAGGATGGGTCCCTCCTGACCCCTGAAAGTCCCAGGGCTGTCAGCTTTCCCACGTGATGCAACTATTTCTAAGATCTTGGGGTTGGTTTAGAGGTCCTGGCCATGGTTTCCAGTAAATGGGGAGACCTAACTGGAGCTTGAGCTATGCAGAAAGCATCTTTCTTTAGTAAAACCCTTCTGTTCAGGGTGGCTGGGCTGTCACCACCACAGTGCTGGTGAAAGCAGAGGTCTCAACCACCCTCCTCTGCATCCAGCTGCCTGCTCCCTCGGTCCCTATTTCTCTTCCCTGGGGCGACCATCCACACGCAATGCCAGAGCCCAGCTCAGGGCGCACAGGACAAGGGCTCCTGGGGGAAGGCTGAAAGCACAGGCGATACAGTAGTCAGGTTGCATGATTGCACTTTAAAAGCTTAAAATCTACCTGGCAGAAAACAGCAGGGCAATGCTGTGCTTGCAGAGGCACGCACAAGGCAGGGAGCGGAGCCCTGGCAGCCTCAGCCCTAAGGACAGGCAGCCCAGCAGCACTTCCACTGGCTCAGGGAGTGGGAGCTGAGCTATGATGGCAGGAGCCAAGTTTTTCAGCAGAGCAGATGCGTCAGCAGGGTATTGGTAGCCTCCTGGGATCCCAAGAGCTCCAAGGTTTGCACTTTTAAATGGACCATTTGTTGGATTTTGGTCCCAGAGGTGGCCTTGCAGAAGGGGGGTGTCGGCAAGGACCACATGTTAGATGCCAGGCAGCCCCACAGGGGGGAAGGTCCCACTGGTGGAGAAACCATCGGGGAAGATTTCCACATAAGACCTCACGGTGATCCTAAAGCACTGACATCTATCGCTCACCCTGGCACTAACTGATTGTCAGCCCACAGTGCTTGCCACAGAGAATGGTGACAGCGTAGCAAAAACCATGGGCATTTAAAGCAAGAAACATGCTCAATGCTTTCTCTTGATGACCAAGTTCAAAGCCAAAAAGAGCTGCCTAAGTCCCTGATTGCAAGAGATTGGGTAAAATACCCAAGACAAAACTGTTACTGCTGAAAATGCGGTAGGGATGTGCAGCTACAGGCAAAAATGTCTCCCACAAATTGCAGATGTGCTTGTCGGGGGGACGCGTTGTCCCTGATGCTGTGCTACCAGCTGATCTGGAGCAAGCAGCAGCAACAGCCCTCACGAACGCAAGGCAGGCATCACATGCTGCCTCCCAGGAGTTGGGAAGATGAGAAGGGGGTGCTGCTAGCAGCAGATCAGCATGTTGATGATGGAAAAGACAACATTCCCCACCTTGCCAGCCAGCCCCAACACTGAAAAGGTCTTTCATCACTATCATAATCACTACTGAAATACACTGCCCACACACAGCCACGAGACGAGGAGGCGGGAGGAGCAGGGGAAAATACACGAAGGACCCTTGAAAATAACAAAGTTGGAGAAAATCAGAGGAGCAAGATCAATGGGGAATGATGAGGAGAGCTGGACTCCAGCAGTGACATGAGGATCGGCACGCCAGGAGTTGCAGTGTTGCTCCTGTTGCCATCATCTACATCTAATGTATGGTCCCTGCAGCAACCCTTCAGTTACTCCAGATGCACTTGGCTGGGATGCAGGTGCCTCTTCCCAAGTTAAAGCAAGACCAGCCCAGACCCTGCAGGAATCACAGGCTGCTGGCAGCTTGGTTGTGCCGTTCCTGCAGGGATAGAGAGGAGCCCTCAGCAGATGCAGAGCAGCAGCATTGTGCCCGGTCCTGCTGCTGGGGCACCGGCTGGCAGCAGCATTTGCAGCCGCCTCAGCAAGAAGCCAGCCACACCTGCAGCAGGCAGATTTACAGATGCATTTAAGCATCTCTAAAAGTGCATGCCGGCCCCCTTTGAGACAATACCTGCAGCCTGGTGCTTCTGAAAACACCCCTGGGGTCATCCCACAGCTCCTGCTGCCTGCCTGTGGCTGGTGCAAGCTGGCAGGGTGCTCCCAATTTACCACCTTACCCCAGCTGAGAACCAGTGTCCGTGATTACAGAGCACACCTGCTGCCAGCAGAAATCAACACCTGGCAGGTCTGTCTCCGTCCGAAAGGTCTCAGTGCCCCAGCGCTTCCTCAGATGGCTGCAAACGCTCGTGGAGGGGGGACCCAATTACCACTCGTCACTGCCCCAGCACGGTCCAGGCATCAGGCCGATGTCAGAGCAAACCGTGACACAGCCGACGTGATGCCCAGCACTGCGGTGGGAGCAGGGGAGCGCAGGGTGATTGGCAGCCTGCGGCAAGCGGTGCCGAAAGCACGAGCCCTCCACAATTAGCCGTGCTGAAGCGTTTTCCCCCTCCCCATGTGAGGAAGGAGATGAGGTACAGCTCCTTGCCCAGGGAGGCATCCTCGGCGGTGCTGAGCAGTGGGCAGGATCCGTGCCCCAACCATGCTTTGGATGAGGGGCTGCCATGCGGGGAGCGGGCAGCACGGCGTGTGCCGGCGAGGTGAGCAGCAAATCCCGACTGGCAGCAGCCTCGGAGGCCAGCGCTAATGACACCGGCTTGTCACAAGCTGCACCGTCCCCCCTGCAGCAGATGTGACAGCCCCAAAGTAACCAGGTACCTGCTATGTCCCTGCTTCCTCTCACACAAAAGTGACAAGAGGGACAGGTAATAGAAGTGCAGGCCAATTCCTTGACAGAGATCTGATGGCTTCAGCCGGCTCAGGATGCTCATCCCTCCCTGCCGGCTTCATTCCTGATAAATAGCCACCCCAGTGGGAAGGGCGGCCAGCCAGAGCATGCTGCATACCCCCAGATGCTGGCAAGACAGCCCAACCCATCTCCTCACTTCCCTCCGGCTGGCCCACAGGCTCCCACTCCTGTACACTGAGAGGGGAAACTGAGGCACAGCTCAGCATCTCCTCCAAGCTACCCCCATTTCCACAGCTGTGCTCTCGGCCAGGCACAGGGAACCATCCTGGGAGCACTGACACAGCCCAATGCACCAAGGGAGGCAGTGAAAGCCTGGCTTAGGCATGTTTAGCGGTGTCTCCTGGCCACCCAGAAGTGTTCCTCCCAGGCAGTGTTCAACCAGCTAAAGCCCAGCCTTTCCCTTGCCACGAGCCCTCCTTGGTGCTCCTTTGCTGGCTGCAACCCCCTCATTTACTCCATAGCCCAAATTAGACCATAGAAAGCAGCTGTGGCGGTAACAACAAAACAAGAAAGCAGGATTAGCATCAAGTTGCCAGTGGCTTGGATGGGGCCGCTGGAGCAGCGCTGCTAGCACCTCACCGGTCGCTGCACAGCAGATGGTGCATGGGGATGGGTGATGGATGGGCGATAGCACCAAGCCCAGCCGCGGCCAAGGGTCTTTGCTGCTCCCCGCTACCCAACCCTGCCCGCCCCAGCCTCATGCCATCGCCGTGATGCCGCTGCCTCTGTGCCCCAGCTGTACCATCCCTGCTCAACAAGGCTCGGTCTACACGTGTGCCCAACATACCGGAGCGCTCTTTCTTCCTGAGTTGGGTGGATCTGGGCAGTCACTGACCCATGACTGGAACTGATCCTCCCTTTTCCCACAGGACAAACCTCCCCTTCCGTTCCTCAAGCACCTGTAAACTCCAGTTAGTTTACAGCAGCAAATGCTTCTGCACCTCGCATTCGCATCTGCTCTCTCATTACTGACCTGAATTCTGCTTTCACAGCAAATTGGAGCAGTGGGCACAATTTTAGGCTAGCTCTAGGCTCTCTCATCCCTCTTTTACTCTGCATCTGCTCCAGCTTCCTTCCTGGGAAAGCTCGGAGGATTTCTGTTCTCCCACAGGTCTGTAGCAAACCATCATTTGGTACCAGGAGGAGAGAGCTGGGTTTCCATCACAGCATTGCATTGCTTCCGATTCTGTCACGAGCCCTGAACTTCTGCTCTTTTTCTTTAAACCTCAGGAGACACACATCATCTAGCCAAGGAAAGACTGCCTACCAAAAATTCAGCCTCTAAATGGCACATAAAAGGAAACACAGGGTCCAAAGCTTTTGGGGGCCAAGAAAATTCCCCTACCAGGCAGGCTGCACCCCTGTGTGTCACAGCCCCATGGGTCACAGGAGGTGTTGCCTGGTGCTGCTGCCTAAGCCCCCGCCGTGCTGAGGGTCAATAAAGGACTTTAATCTCCCACACTGGAATTCACACAATAAGCTGGAAGTTAGAGCCAACGCAAAGGCAAAGCTTGTCGCTCTCACATAAAACCTCCTCCTCCCCACTTGTGCTTCCCTGCAGGACGTTTCCCAGCTGACAAACCTCTGGGCCAGCACAGACCCTGGTGAGATGACACCAGGTTTCCAGCAAGGGGGATGCTCTCCTAGCGCAGGGCAAGCAGCTGAAGTGCCGTCAGGAGAGACAAAGGCGCCTGGCAAACTTTGAGAAATGCCTCTCATTATTTACAGAATGACACAGGAAAACTTCAGACTGAAACAAGAAAGGCAATTAGTTTCCTGTACGGAAACAAAGAGACATCTGTGCCAAGTATGCTAACATATACACAAGGGGCAGGTATACAGTACATGAGGAATTTCTTCCAGCTGCAAATCCACCCCCAAATTCTCAAGTCAATCTTGAGTACTACGATGCTCAGCAATCCTCTTAAAACTGTCCAGATGCTTTAATAACTTAATTCTAATCTTCTCAGGCACCATTTTCCATTTAACTGCTGAAGCACTGGAATAGGACCGAGGGGTCAGGACTGAAGAGTCACAGTGGGGAATAAACAAACCTGGTTTGGAAGTCCAAGAAGCCCAGGCCAGTTATGCCAGCCCCAAAGTCAGCAAGGATTTTGCAGGGTGCACTGTGCATTGCCTGGGCTGAGGGATGGTGAGCAGGTTTATGCACCCCAAAGCATGCCCTGCCACCTGCCAGGTGCTTCAGTGGAGCTGAACTCAAGTGTGGACCATGCAAAAAGGAATTGCTGAACTGTCACTGACGGCCTGGGCTGTTGAGCACTAGCTCTGGCTGGGTCAGATGCACCCGGACCCCACCAATAACAGCTTGTGTTTGTGCTAAAAATGCTAAAAAAACCCACGCTTGAGGCTTCATCCTCCAGACCTGCTTGATTAAGGCAACCTCTTTGCAGAGGGCTGAAGGTTTTGGTGAGTGAGATTTGCCCCAGGAGGCTGGGGCAGCGCTGGGACAGGCTGCCTCGGGTGGCTGCTGGCTCTGCATCCTCAGAGGGTTGCAACATTCACCTGGACCAAGCCACGGCCAACCCGATGGGGACAGTCCCACTTCCAAGGAGAGTCTGTGCCAGAGACCTTCAGGGATCCTTTATGAACAACACTTCAATGAGTCTAAGTTTGGCTTTAAAAGCGGCTTACCTCTGTGCGGCACTGGGCTGGCCTGATCCAGCCTGGCTGTGCACCACCTCCCACCCCCAGACACCTCCAGCCCCAGCCTCCAAAAGATTCCTCCAGACTTCCCGTCTCAGCCAGCTACCTTTTAGACAACAGCTTCTCAAGAATGTTTTAAACAGGGAAGGAAATTTTGGTGACACTTTAATACATAAAGTGCTTCTTATTTTCCTGGTGCCAAAGAGCGGTGCTTTCTAACACGCTTTCTGAGTTAACATCAGGTGTTAAACAGACACACGCGTTGTTTTAGCAGGAGCACACATTTTATAATAGGCTTTCTATCTAACAGCTTGATATAGCCCCTTCCATTAAGCATTTATTGCTAATGCATTGTAAAATGTAACGTGCTATATACGCTATTAAAGAATGAAGCTGCCACGTACTCACCCCTTAATAATGAAACACTTATGAACGGGAACCTTAGGTTAAAGAATTGTGAATTAAGTTTAATCTCCAAGAGATCATCTAGCACTCTACCAGTCTATTGTGGCACACTATCAGCAGGAGGGCTAGGACCCGAGTCCCCTGGGAAAGCACTCCTGGACTTTGGAGAAGACCTTAGTGAAAATGCCCCCCAAGAAAGAACCTGGCTAAATACCACCAGAGGGCTGGAGAACCAGCAGAGCTAGTTTGAGCTCTTCCTCAGAGGGACTCCCAGACAACCACATGTCCTGGTTATTGACTTTCTAATAATTCAATATAAACCACAATCATTAGAAACCCTTTTAGATGAGATACATCTCCACCTAAGCATTATCATATTTTTTTCCTTAGTATTCAATAAAAAAAATAACATTTAAAAAAAAAATATATGGACAAACCCCCTTCCCCTGGCAAGTGGCAGGGTTGGGTTTATTCACACAATCTTTGCCTAGATAAGTGAGTCCTGGGCACAAGGAGCAATGATGACCTGATACTACGGGGTTCAGCCGCAAAGGCAAGCGGTGTCAAGGCTGTTCCTTTGGAAAGAGTAATTGTCTTGATCTCTTCCCTCCTGCTGGTCTCACCTTCCCAGGGATCTATTTATACACACGCTGATACACAGTAGGTCTTGCCTTTGTTCCTTTTCCATTCATGAATTGCTGAAAAAGCAAGCCCCACATCTCCAAAACCATTGCCCTGCAAACCCTAGAGCAGCATCTTGGATCAGCATAAGGCAGGAGAGGGGCTTTTGGCTGATGCAAGAGATTCACCTTTTTCACACCCACCTGCCCCCTGCCATTCAGTGGTGATGGGACACCCAACTCCCACGTGTGTCCTTGAGGATTTGTATTGGGGTGGGACTGACCTTAGGCGGGGTTGGGAGATGGTGTGTTCAGAGAGCTTGTTTGCAAGAGTAGCTGGGGATAACTCAGTTTCCATGAGGAAAGGCTGAGGAAGACTCTGGTCTTCAGTGGCACTTGCTCTAACCTGGCAGGCTCATGACTGCTGCGGTTTTGCCTGATGTCTTGAAATCAAAAACCACTGGCTTTTTCCAATGGCATAGCTAAGTGACAAACCCAAGACCTCAGTGACGTCTCTAGGGCAAGACAAACGGCAAGGATGGTCTGGGTTTTGGTACCCAATTCAAGACACTTTTAAACAAAAACGCCTGGAACTCCCCCAAACAATCCCCAGGTTCCTGAAGAGGTTTCTATGCAGTGAGGAAGCCCAGTCCTGTGCCTGTTCGCTTGCTCTCCACATTAGCAGCGATTGTGTCAGTGGGAATTCAACATGAATACACCCTTGTGGTACTTGGGGAGAGCTTCAGCACATGGTGACGGTTGGTTGTGTTAGGCTTCCCCCTGCCCAGCCAGCCCTCACGAACCTAAGATGTGCCACCTGAGGACAATCTGCATTTGGGAGGGAAGAGCAAGGAGGGGCAGCCATGTGGCTTCCATAAAGCCACAACGGCAGCACTGAAGACACGGCAGCACAGACTTCAGGAACAAATCATGTACCTTGAGAGGTTGGTGCGGTTTCTGGTTGTGTCCTCTGATGCCACTGGGACACCCAAGGGCTCACACACAGGGGTGGCCACAGCTCATGAGGGTGATCCCAGCTGGTGTCCTCCACCTCTCTGGGGGCAGCTCACTGCCGTGCTCACCAAGGTTCTCCTGGGCCCAGCAGCATCAGGAGTACTTCAGTTACACGCATGCGTTCATCGGCTGTGGTTAAACAAGGCACCTAAATTTACACAGAGGCAGAACGCACTGGAGAGAGATGGAGAGGATGAACCCTCTCATCACCTGCAAAATCTCTTCACAGACTGCAAACGTTTAAAAGAAGAGACCTCCACAGCTGATGCACCTTGTCCTGGCAGTAAGATTAAAAAAATAATAATAAAAAACAAATACAGAGGTTCCCCCAGACACACCCTCCTCTTTAGGTGATGCATTTTTTAAACTTCTTCCAAGTTTTTTTTCAAATGAAGAGGGAAGAAGTTCAGCTCAGGCTGACATACCAGTGCTCTCAACACTCACGGCAGGGAGCTCCGAGAGGATCACTCCTCTTGGCCTGCCAGACCCTTCATGGGCACGGATGACTCCAAAGAACCTCCCTGGACATAGCTGCCCAAGCCCAGATAGGTGACAGGTCTTGGTGAGCGCACTGCAGTGTTGCCATCCGCCCCCCCATGACTATCGCCTTTCTTTTCCATGCCCGTGGTTCCCTTTGTGTTTACGATAACAGAGGGATGCTTTATTGCATTTCGCCCGGCCCGCTGCCATGGCAACCAGCAGTTGCTGCGCGCTGTAAAAATAACCCTCCTTCTTTGATAGATTTCACTTGAGTGAAAATAACCCTTAAAAATAGGTTGAAATTTCCATACTACTCTTCCAGGAGGTTCCATGGAGGCAAGGATGAATTGCAGGATCTGCTGATGGGACTCCGGTGCTACCCTGGCACGGAGCTCTCACAGAGGAGCCCATTAGGGTGCCTTTTGGGAGCCACCACTAGCCAGTCCCCCTGGGTTATGGTGATGCTGATGACATGGGAAAAGGACCTGCCTACCACTGATGTGACCTACCATGGGACCTTGATGTGGCCCATGGTGCAGTTTCCACGTGGCCACATCAATGGATGGACCAGCAGATGTGGTGGCTCTCCAGGGATTCTAAGTATTTCTAGCAAAGAGAAGTGGTGTTCCCTCAGTGCCTGCTATGGGGGCCTGGCTGGGATAAAGGTCAGCTTTATCTTCTCAGCTCCTGTGCACCATGACCTCAAAAAAAGGCTTTTGCCTTCTCCAAGGGTCAGGGATCCTTTGCTAGAAGCTGGTGCTCTCCATCAGCACATAAGCATTTCACAGCTGGCCATCACCGGGAAGCTTCACCATGGGTTTCCATTGAACAGATGGGAGCAGGTGAACAGCCAGTGTGAATTTCTCCCCAAAACAAAGCTCCGCTCACACCCGGGAGAGCTGTACTGGCCATGTCCTCTCAGGCCTCGTGCTCAGGCTTTCAGGGGCAGCAATGCAGCGAGACTCACGGGCACAGCATGTGGCTGATGCTACGGGAGGTTGGAGTCTCCCTCCTTTGCTTCAGAGCATGTGTACTGGTCCCAGCCAGCAGAAAGATATTCAGCACGTTGCTCTGGAGCAATGAGGGTGTTGCTCTTGCACTGGCTTTTGACTCATCCTCAGCCAGGAAGGTCTTTTTTTCTTTTTTGGCTCATTTCTTTCCTTTTTGTTCTCCCAACCATTCAACTCTTCTTCCTCCAAATAAAAGCCGATTCACATTTTAGAGGTGGGCCCCGATTCCTCCCATGAGTTTAGGTGAGTCGAACCATAAGAAGTGGAGTAATGAGATTATGATTAAAAGCACACCTTGATAGTGGGGCATCCATCAAGCTGTCATAGAA
Source organism: Falco rusticolus (assembly GCF_015220075.1). Taxonomy (NCBI): domain Eukaryota; kingdom Metazoa; phylum Chordata; class Aves; order Falconiformes; family Falconidae; genus Falco; species Falco rusticolus. The sequence continues at coordinate 27,806,310 of NC_051197.1, forward strand.
ATCGTATCTCGGAGGCTGCTCTCATCAATCTGACCTTTCAATTATTACCCAGAGTTCATGACTCTAAGTGTATATAATTCCTACCTCAAATCCGAGAATATACGCCTTTGTTTTTTTGGCTTGCCTTGTGCACAGCTGTGCGAGGTCTCCTTCACCAGTGCATCAGCAATGCTTTGCAAAGCCAATTAACTTAAAATAGCTCTTCTATCACCCAAAATATTGGGAACAAGATCAAGACACCACTGGGGCACCAGAAGAAAGCTGTTTGAAGTTTTTATCAATGTCTTTTTGGCTTTTTCTCAGCTTTTTTAAAGCCAGTGACCCCTAAGGTTAACTGCAGTAGTGTGCACAGCCCACACCCTTCTATGGCTCGTGTCCCCGCAGAGAGGCAAGGCTGCTCCCGCCGTGCTACAGCATGTCTCCAGCAACAGGGAAGGCCCCTCCAATCCAACCAGGACAAGCCTACCCAGGCATCAGCACAGATGAGATTTTTCTACCCAAAAAATACTGAAAAAAGCCTCCTTTTTGTGAGCTACACCCCAGCCAACATGGTATTTCAGGAGTAGAATAGAGCCTAATTCCATTTTTCATTGGCACCACTAGAAGGATTCCTCCCCATTTCTCTAGAACCAGAGCACCACTCACCTCCAGCCAGCTCCATGCATCCCACCCCACCATCTGTCCAGTTTTGGGGCTCTCAGGCTGAAATAAGACAAAATTTGCTTGGCGCCAGCCTGGCACCTTGCTGGATCCGAGTGAGTTTCCATAGGGCACAGAGTTACCAAGCAATGAAATCCTGCCTGAATCTTAGTTGTACCCTGACACATGTAGGACATCAGAGTGTGCCCACAGGGAGTGCCCAGTGCTTGGGAACAGTGCATCCTCCTGCTCCCTGCCAGCTCCACGAGCAGAAGAACAAGAGCGACCTGGCTCCTTGTAGCACAGGAATAAGTTGTTCCTAGACTGAATAAAACAAAGACAGACATTTGTTTTATATTTTTCCTTCAAAGGAACCATGTATTTTTTATAAAAGAGTAAACTTCTCTGCTACCTAGTGACTTTTCACAAACAAATAAAAAACCAACAACAACAACAAAAAACAAACAAAAAACCCCGCCACAACAGGTATGTTGCTGGAGAAAAGAAACCCCTGCTTGGTAGAGGAAGACAGGGGAAGCAGAAATGCCTTGACTTGGGATCTTTGATAAATCCAGCCCTGAAGGCGTTTTGCTGGTATTTGTAGTGTTGTAGGGTCTGCACAGCCTCTGATCATAGCTTTCTCATACAAATAAGTAAGAGTTTTAAAACCACATAGATGTGGTGCTTAGGGACGTGGTTTAGTGGTGGACTTGGCAGTCCTGGGTTAATGGTTGGATTTGATGATCTTAGAGGTCGTTTCCAACCTAAATGACTCTATCCTGAATGCAAGATCCTTTGCAAAAATCCCTGCACTGCTCAGGTGACTGAAATTGTGGGAATCTCCAAAAAAAGAGCCTCAAAAACAACCCAGAGATTTCTAGTGTGACCCTCAATTCTGCAGCAAAGGTGTTCAGGTGAGGTCAAGCAAGACCAGAAGAGATTCTGGGAGTCAGACATTCTCAAAAGATGGAGCAGCTTTCAGAAGTGACCCTGAGGCCAACAGGACATAAGGACATTTTTCTGATGACACCTGCCAATCCACGCAGCCCTTCACAGAGAAGCTGAAGGTGAATATCTGCTCCCCTGCCACAGGACAAACCTCCCTCCATCACAGCCCTGCCCGGCTGGCATCACTGCAGACTTGTCTCAAAGCCACTGTCACTATTAGCAAACAAGACGCTTTCTGCAGGGAGAAAACACTTAAGCAATACTTCAGGCACAATTCTGCTTTAAAAGCCTTTTTAAATGAAAGATTAAAGGTAAGCAGGAATGCATCTCCAGTGCCCAACTCAGTGGTGGGTGAGGAGTTATCTTCAACTTCAAGACAGGCACAGGACAAGAACATACCAGCCGTGCAGCCATCACAGTCTCTTTTTTGATGCAACCTATGTCACCATTCTCATATTCTGCACTGAAAAGCTCTAAGCACTATCCCACCAATTCCAGTTTAAAAGCCTCCATAGCGTGGATTTCCCAAAAGCCAACCAAGAAATTTCATCTAGCTGAGGGGCCCTTGCACCATGCCGCTCAGTGTGAGCCTGGAGGGGCTGTGCCCAGCTCTCACGGTCCAGCTCCTTGTGCCTTGCAAACCTCAGCCCCTTTGGGACTAGTTCCATCCTGCTCCTGGAAGTCCAGTGCAGGTTCCCCTCTGTCCAAGGAATGGGTCATTCAGTCACACACACCATTGTCCTTTCCCTCCTCTCTGGTAGCCACATAAAACCAGCAGTCTGGAGGCCATGAAATCTGCATTGTAGCCACAGGTTGCTCCCTCACAGCCTGGCCTCCCCATGTCTCTCGTGCCAGAAACATCGTGAAGGTCCTGATGACAGCACCAGCTGGAGCACCTCTGCCATGAAAAGGAGACAAAACCTGCAAAAGCGCCACTGCCATTTTCCCATTCTCCCTCTGCTGTTTTTCCCAGACCAAACCTTCACTCTCAGGAACAGAGTCTCTGCTGTCTTAGAGAAAGCCATCTCATTTACATCTTCATAATATCCCAAAAGGAAGAAGCTAATTACAGTTCTCACCTGTGGCTGCTATATGAAACGAGCTGATGGGCTCATGCATGCATCTGAGCAGGCATCGTCCACCTCATCCAACAAAAAACTTGTCGCTGGCCAAAGGCAGCCCCTTTGGCAGTGGCCAAGGGTGGGGGGGAGAGGCCACGAGTTACGCTGCTACCGAGAGGAAAGGTCTCTCTTTCACAGGAGCAAAGGGGCTGGCACGCTCCCGTTTCACCTCAGCGCAACCAAAAAGATGCTTAATGCCTCCCTTAAGGTGGTAACCACAGTTGAGCTATGCTGTGCAGGAAGGCTCTAATCCTGTGCTAATTTATTTTATCAAATTAAAAAGACGAGCATCCATGGAACACCAGAGACCTCCTGTTCTCAGGGTCCCAGCAGAAAGCTGCATGATCCCTTTGTAAAGAGGGTTGGGGGGTTGTTGTTTTTCTTCTTTTTTGCCAAGAATATAAAATTAATAAAACAGGATTAAGGGAGATATGGTTTTAATCAATTCCTTAATCCCAGAGAATAATTAATGAGAGCAATGCACCACTTGGCTCGACTCTCCCCACATTTGAATAATAAATAGCATCCACCAAAGAAAAAAAAAAAAAAAAAAAGGAGGAGAAGGGAGCAAGAAGAAGGTTGAGCAGTAAATTCTTGATACAAAGAGCTTTTGCCATATGTATGCGTGCACAGCTTTCTGGTCTTGGATCCAGAAAATGTAGAACAGAAAAAAGCAGAGCCCAGCTCTGGCCACACACAGATGTGTTTAAGCCAAGATTTACGGGAATCTCCACACGTTTAAGAAACAGAATACCACCGTAAGTCTAGATAAATGGCCTGCATTAGGCCCCGCATGCTAACGTCAGCCAAGACTGACACGGGTACTGTGATCCCACAGCAAAGTGCCATCCTCAGCCAGAGCCACTTGCATAAAATACACTAACTTGCACTCCTGCAACTCATCCTCGTGCTACTGACCGCCCCGTGTGCCAAAGGCAGGTCTGGTCTACTACCGAAGAAGCTCTGTAAAGATGCTGCAGATGGGATTTAGGGCACTGAACTTGAACCACCTAATAGTTGTATAAGTGTATGCTTCTCTGTAGGGTCTTCTAGTCAGTGGAGCAAGGGTATCTGGGGTCCTCCAACTTAGGCACTTATTTTAAGGTGGAAGGAACCATCTTTTGTCCCACAGATGGACAAGGAACCCTCTGAGAGTTAATGCTTAAGTTTGCTCATGTCCCTACTGCCTTGTCTTGGAGATAGAACACGCCTTCCCAGGGCTTACTCCAAGAATTCCCAGTGATCATGATGTCTCACAAGTATCTCCAGCTCCTGGACACAGCTCACCTATAGACCAAGCAGAAGTCCCTGCCCAAGGAGTTTTTCATCCCAACATGCAGAAAAAGCGTTACCACCTGAGAGAAATACAGCTTCTCAACGTATGGTCTCATCACCTTTTCTTAAGCTTCTTGACTCAAAGGGGAACCAAGGATGCTCCTTGAGGAGTCATTTTTTAACTGATACAGAGATACCAATGGTGGACCTATGACAGGCTTCCATACAACATCACCTTGACCTAGCCATGACCAAGGCAGCCCATGTTTGGGGGTAGAATGCCCTGGATTGTAAAAGAGCATCTTAGCTTTGGAGGCCCACAGCAGCTGACCAGGCAGGAGGTCAGAGGCTTAAGGAGGAACATCTGAATAAACATGGCCTCATCCCTGCCTGCAGCCCTTGTTAAGGCAGGGCTTTGCTTTGAACTCTTTCCTGATGAAATGATTAATGAATGTCATGCAGACCTCTTCCTTCCTCTGCCTTCACCTGCCACACAGAGCAATACCAAATGAGGTGATCATGACAAACACAGCTCTAATTCTTTATTAATATTAATCAGAGGCAACCTTTCCATTGACACCAGAACCTGAGCGTGTGTTGGCAGGGAGGGAATAACACCGCGGCAGTGACATTTCTTGGGTAGGTGATTTTTTTTATTTTTTATTTTTTTTATCCTGTACCTTCCCTTCCCCCTCACCTTTAATATGAGTGAGCGATACCTTGTACAAACAGAGGAAGGAAGAAGCTGATTAAATAGCAGAGTTGGAGCATAATGAAAGAAAAAGCCCATTGCAAACATGTGCTGATTGTTTTAAACTGGAGGCACCGGGAGCTGGATTTCAGGTGATACCGTGGTGGCTCCTCTCATAATCCCGGCTAAGGCGGCATTATGGCTTTCGAGCTCAGAGCGAATTTTATCCAGTCCCCGCTGGCAGGGAAAGAGGCTTAGGCTGGATAGCAAACCTTAGCCCCATCTTGAGCCAACACCGGAGCAGGGCCGGGAGAACCACAAAGCCGCAGCTCCCCTTAGCCGAAAGGGGCCCTTGCCTCGTGCTGCCGCACTGAAGCAGAAATATTATGAGTAGCAGCATGGAGTAGCAGCATGCACACCTCTGTCTCACCTCCAGGTACTCATCGACACCCATACTTGCCGCTCACGTGTGGCCTGGCTTGAGAGGTGAAGGCAGAGATGAGGGTCTTGTGCGCTTCTCAGGTCACCTGCAAAATTTGCACCTTCCTGCAGCAGCTGGAGGTGGGTTCACACGAGCACCCACCTCTTGGGATCTGCATTTAGTGAACAAGCATAAGGTTTGCAGGGTGAGGAGAGCTGGTCTGGGGAGAAGCCATTCAGTCCATAAGGAACAGAGACCACCACATGCCTCTCATTACCCTGGAGGAGCCGGGCCACCTTCCTCTGGCTGGGAGGATGATCACTGAGCAGGGGCAGGAGCCCCGGGCAGGCAGGACCTGCAGGCTTCCTTCGCTGCCTGGTTGTTGATTTTCCAGGTTTCCCCATCCTAACGACCACAGGACTGCAGGGAGATTTGTGCAGAGAGAAGCCCCGGGTTCTCAGCTGAGTGCAACTTCTCTCTCTCTCTCTCTCTGTCTCTTAAAACAAATAGATTTTCATTGAAATCAACATATCTTTCTGAATTGAATAGGTTTTCATGGGGACAATAAATTTCTTCAAAACAATGCATTTTTATTACAACATATTTTTGTTCAAACCAATACTTTTTGACAACCAGATATTAATGACCAGGCCAAAGCTATAAATTTGCCTCAAACTATGTGTTTTCTCATGGAAGGAAATAATTTTCTCATACAAATACATTTTTATTTGAATCAATCCTCTTTTTTCCACCCCCCAAAATCAGATGTATTTCTGGGTGGGAAGCAGGAAAGCTGCGTACCCAGGAAAGCCCCTTCATTTCAAGAGGGATCGAGAACTTGAGGGCTGTCTCACTCCTACCCTCCCAAGCCCAGAAGCTCCACAGGTCACTTGAAGCTTAAACATAAACTCTGGTTTTGCTATTGCCAGCATAACTAGACCACCGCCTGGGTTCTGGTAGGTTCTACCGAAACGTAGCTTAGATCTTGCTCCCCTTGCTTTGCTGTTTGAGATCGTGTTTGCTCCGGTTAAATAATCCTCACTTGCATTTCTTTCTGCATACCCAGCACCTGCTGATTGCAATGCAGGACTAACCCTCCCCGCGTGTCCCCTGGGCAGACCCTTGGGTCAGTGATGGACAGGACCCCTGGGTCTCCCCACCAGCCCTTAGCAAGGTCTAAGCCTCTTCCCCAGGGAGCTGGGCAGGGAAGAGCGGGTCTCAGCCTCCCTGTTGCATGGACAAACCACGCAGGGGATGCCCCGCTGTGCACCCCCGGGTGTCTCAGACATCATCCCAAATGCAGCTTGTCCAGCCCTGGGAGCGATCCTGGGATGGGGGCTAGCACAGGTGGAGGTTGTCCAGAGAATCTGCATGCAGGGCAATGCAGAAAATGGGTTTGCCAGGGGGCGAGGGCACTTCGAAGGGCCAGAGAGGGAGGGCTGCCAGGGCAGGGGTCCCTACGCAGGGCAGAGGTGCTCAGACAGGGCAGCCCGTGCCGGCTGCAGCTCACAGGGGTCCATACGGACCCACTGGTGGCCAAGGGCCCCTGTGGCAACACAAGCACTGCCACTGCAACTCGCTCAGCTCACCTGGGCATGTCCGGCTGCAGGTGCTGGGCTGGCTGGTGTCGAGCTGGTTCAGGTCCACGTGTCAGGAGCAGAAATCACAGCCACGCTCAGAGGGCCCTTTCCTTCGTAGATCATCACCATCGCCTTTGAAGGAAGCATCGGGTTGTTCTTGGATTTGGGAGACAGTTTCATGTGTGGTAGCTGCTGCAAGCCACCGTGGACAAGCACAGGGGACAGGCACGTATCTGTTTAGTCCCACATCTTTCCTTGTAACCTCTCCAACTTCCTTGAACTCTATGTGAGGGGCCTGAGCCCCCCGGGACAGCCCTAGTACACCAGGGATGCTGCTCCTGCATGGCCCCAGCAGAGCTCATCCCTCAACCAAAGCACAAAACATCAAACTAATTTCAGCCAGAGAGATGTAGCTCCAGCACCACGGCCCGGAGAGGGGCAGGAGGAACAAGGGGCTGGCAGCAGGGCTGAGTTTGCTGGAATTGCGAAGGCTTTGGCTGCTACTTTTGCTACTGATTCAAAGCCAAAGCAGGAGCAAACCTCTTATCTCCCCCGTTTCTCCAGCTGACTGTCCATATCAGACACAGCTCCCCACTTCACCAGCTCCCCACACTCGCACAGCCCTGAGCCCAAATCAAGAAAAATCATTTTTTTGTAGCAAGTAGCTGTGTGCAACTGCTTCAAGCCCCATTTCCAAGCTTGGGCCTGGGTCAGAGCCCGGGGATCCCGGGGCACTTTGAACATCAGGGGCTGACAAGGGTTCATTTCCCATGGCCCCCGTTGGCCACTCTTTGTTGAGCTTCCCCAGTCCATGTAAACATGCTAATTGCTTGGGCTCAGCACAGGGCTGGATGCCGCACTGTTTGTTTTCCATTGAATAGGATTAGGGATTCTGACAACAATGATTAATCGCCGTGCTGCAGACGGCTGACGAGCCCGGGGAAGGCGTCCTCTCCGAGCGGAGAGCACGAACAATCTCTGCCAAGCAGCTGCTGCTGACTTCTATCTAACCCTCTACATCTTGCTCTTTATCTTCCCCCTTCTCCCAAAATGTCTCATGTTCACCAAGCCAATCCCAGGCTGCCTGGGGGGCAGGGGGAGAGGTGGACTGGGTGCCCCAGAAGTGATGAGCTCAGCCCCTGTGATGCTCTGTCCTCTGTGCCACTTCCCTACATCAGCTCATACCCTGCATCCCATGCTGCCAAGACCCTCCCGACAAGCTGTAACGCCTCAGCCAGCCCTTCTCAGCCTTCATCCTGATGGCCATGATGATTCACACAATTTTTCCAGCTCACATCGCCCTGGCGTTGGGGCACAGTAACATCTCTATTGGCACTCAGCAGCCACGTCCCCTCATCAAGCTCCACAAGGCCACTAAGTGCCCCACCAGTGTTTGAGCCCACGGACTGATGTGTACATAGAGGACCTGAGCCCCCAAGAGGGGACAGCCAAGGCAGCCCCACTCACAGTGCGAAATATCAACCCCTCAACTTTCTGCACTCGCAGGCACGGAGGGTCACGCCAGGGGACCCATGCTTTGCAGATAAGCCCAACGCTCCCACTTCCCAGCTGTAGGAGCTGGATGTGCAGTGTTCCCGCACCGCCAAGCTGCCCTGCGCACGCCAGCAGCCCATCTCTACAAACACAACTAGGGCACTGGTGAGGCCACCCAGCCCAAGAGGGACCATGTTCAGGCACTGAGGTCTGAAGGAGCTGTGTTCCACACGGCAGCTCCCAGTCATCTATTTGGGGTGCTGTTACATTGCCAAACGCAGCTCCAGCATCCCTTCTGCTCACTGTGCCGGCCGCTCCTCTAACTGCAGCCCTTTCCCTCCTGCACAGCACCCGGGCACGCAAGCATCCCTTTGCCTGCAAAAATGCATCCACCTTTCAGTGTCACACCAAGGCTCCTCTTGCACTTGGCCCTGCCCACCCTCCTGCAGACAGCCAGAGTTAAAGGTGCCCCGCAAAGGGCATGGGCACCCAGCACTGGCCCCCCAGGTACCTTCAAAGTCCAAAGGACCACCAGGGACCTGGAGCAAGGCAGAGAAGAGCAATGGGAGCACTGAACGCTTTTGCCACCTCCACCCTCCACTCGTGGCTTCAGCGTCTCCCCTGTGCTCCCGTTTTACCCAGCAGCAGGCGAAGGGATGGTGAGGAAGAGGAGGAGGGCTGGAGAAAGCAGCCTTGCAGGAGGCAAAGCATGCCCTCAAAAAGTTGCAACCTTTGAGATTACATCTTCTCCTGACCTTGCAGAAGAAGTGCTGGAGGCAAATCCACCCATCTCTGCCGGTGCCTTGTGTGACATACTGTCACTCAGACAAGCGACGTTCTTAATGGGTTTGTGGGAAAGGCCTGGCCTGCCTTTCCATCTGTACCTTCTGCCGGCTCCCCTCTCCAGCACTGCCTCCCCATACGACATTCCCTTGAATTATTTAGACTGGTAAATCTTCCTGCATCTCACATCTTTAGTCCATCTGTTAGCCGGGGCTTTGCCTTTATAGGAACTGTCCTTTATGCATGCCGGCATCTGTCAACAGTACACTTGCCTCTTTTATTCATGATCTTCCGTGGGAGATGGTACAAGCTGCAGAAATGCCTCATTTCTGGTATGCATTTCATTTTAATGGAAGATTACATGACTGGGGCCCATTTTATTACTTCTTGCCCTGCACATTCATCCATCACGAGCCCCATTTGCTGAGCCTGCACTGGGACGGCAGCCATCAGCCTGCTCATGTCGGATTCCTCCCGTGCCGCTTTCTCCTCCCCTTCGGGATGGGGAGGAAACGCATTGCGTTCGAGGAGGGGAAGGTTAGCAAAGGGGAAGCAATCCGCTGCCGGGTCTCAGAGTTAAGCCAGAGCCGTGGCTGAGCCAAACAGGTTCTGGGAAACAGGCCCGGGAATCCAACAGATCTCACCCCGACATGTGTCCCCTGCACCCGCGTTCACCTTCACACGGTCTCTTTCCCACCCACGCCACCGGCAGGTATTGGGGCACAGCTGTCCGGTACACCAGGGCTCTTTGGAAAGACCCCACACCCCCAAATACACAGACACACGCTCCTTAGTTCCCCCCCTCCAGCCATTCACGGTTCCCTACACAACCCGCTCCTGCCTTGCACACACACACACACACACACACACACACACACACACTGCACACACGCAGCACTGGGAGCAACATAAATAAGATCAATGTGAACCAGCAGTGGTAATTAAACTGCCGGTGGTATTTGCAGTCTCTCTCTCGTAAGGAAGGTTGCATTGCAATTAGTGAAAACATTTTGGACTGGGAACAGTGCCAGTTTGCTCTGTCCTTTCTTTCAACTCCCACAGAAACTCGAGGACCCCTGATTATCCTCCAGACTGCAAAAATAAAACCCCAGTAAAAACACTCTGCTTCTACGCCACGTTTCCCCACATCGAGGGCTTGCTGTGCCAGGAGGCAGCACGGGGGTCAGAGGGGCCAGAGGTGGAGGTGACCTCTTCAGAGACATGGCGACCTTCTGCCAGCCCACAGTCCTCAGACATCACAAGACACAGGTTGCTATTTTAACCCAGCAAATGTGTCTGTCCTCAAAAATCCCAGCCGCAAGACCCTTCCTCAAGGACAACTGCGTGACCATCTTGTTCACGTGGGAGGGTTGTACTGTTTCCACTAAAGATGTTCTCTGAAAGCAGGTTAGGACAGCCCTGCGGTCTGATCAGGATTGAACAACAGCTCTAGCTGAACTTGGATAGGAAATCGGTCTAAGATGAAGTAATGCAAGCCAGTCTCCAGCTGAGGCTCCAAGTCAGACCTTGGGGGGCTTCAAAGCATAGAAAACCTGAACCATAAGCATCATGGTTGGCTGAGATGCCCGTTCTGGCTGGGAAGGGAAAGTGAGCAGGGTTTAGATGACAAGAAGTCCTGTGCAAAAGTCAGTATTTTTCTGCAACTTGTATCAGTACATACTAAAAAAATGAGCAAAAAATTGCTATGAATAACGTGCTAACTACCACAACAGAAATTCAGAGGGAGAGAACCCAGACACGTCTGGAGAAGAAACACTTAAGACAACTGTCTCCAAACTGAACGGGATGAGCTAGAAGAGGCTGATCAGCTCCCGCAGATGGGGGACAAGCCCTCGCCGGCAGCTGCCCCAACGCGCACTCACGGCGCTTTGGAGTCAGTGGAGAAACCTGCAAGCGAGAGCTACTCACCCAACAGCCCAGAGGAAGCAATACCATGTGTGTCCCATACAGCAAGAGAAACCAGCAAGAACCTGGGCAAGCAGCTAGAGCAGAGGCTAAGGGAAGCAGAGCAAACACGCTCAGATACGTTTCATGAGGCTGCTTAGCTAAATGGTCACCATAATTTTAATTTAATATTCAAAACAACCTTAACTCTGTCCCTATTTTCCATCCAGCACCCCCCTCCAGTAGATATTCTACTATCCAGTAGATAGTAGATAGTATCTATTCCAGTAGATGTATCCAGTAGATATGGATACAACTCCATATTGTAACTAGTCCACCTTGATGGCATAACTCAGCAATTTCCTTTCAGGAATCAATGAGAACAAATGAAAATTTAATACATTCTCCAGACAACCCAACTCCCTTCTCTCCCCCATGGTAAATAAATAATGTGCTAGTCAAATGATGGATGGAGTGCTCGGAGATCAGTGGCCAAGCGCTATTAGGGGCTGGGGAGGTCGGTGAAGTGGAGATGTGGTCTAGCACAGGATGAGGTGGTGGCCGTGGGTGATTTGAGCACGTAAAGAAGCCAGGAGTGAGACGGGTGGCACAGGGAGGTTTCTGGTTGATGCAGGAAGGGGGCATGGAGCAGGCTGGGCACTCTCATTATGGATTGCTGCATGGGGGGCTATTTGGTTTCTCTACCACAGACAAGGCTGGATCCAAAGCCTAGTGCTGTTGATGAGAGAAAACAAATTAAACTCCTTTTGTCTTCAGCAGGACCAGGAGATGTTGCTCGATGAGGCAGGTAGATGTGAGATTTTGACCTGTCTGCCAGGAAGCGGATGGAGGAGGCAGAGGATGGTCTGAGGGATCTTCAGCCTGCACAGGAGACGGACAATCGAGTGCAGCTGCACCACAGGTCTGTCGGAGCAAGCAGGGAAGGGGTGTGAAAACGTGAGTCCGGAGCTAAAGCACTAGGGAGGGGGGACCTGGCCACAACCGCAGCTGGACAGGAAGGACCTGAAGCTTCTTGCTTGCTCCCCAGCCTGGGTGATCTTGCACAACCTGTGTTCTGGCACACGTGGTTGTTAAGGAATTATATTTCACCTCCAAGGAAATGGGGAGGGTTTGCCTTTTTCCTTTTGCCTGTGAGATGGGTTCCTGGGGCTTCCCCAGGACACGGCCAGGTGGGGTCAAGGCAGGGCTCTGGAAGACAGAGCTGGGATGCACTAGCAGGACCCGCTGGAGAAACAACTGTCAGGCTGCAGCTCATGAAGCAGATGGTGGCCAGGGAAGATGGTGGTTGCCAGGGACATGAACCTGGGCCAGAGCTCCCCGTCTTCACCAGGACAAGCAGTTGCATTCATTAGCCTGTGTTGATCCTTACCTTCAAACCCAGGTTTGGGGCTCAGGTCTAGGAGCACGAGGGAGAGCTGCTGGCCCCATTCCTCACTGCCAGACACTGAACTAACACCATGTCTGTGCCTCCCAGATGCTGGGTCCCAGCTGGTACATATGGTCCTGACCGCATCCCCCTCTCCCGCACCACATGGCTCTGGCTTTTGATCCTGTCGAACTTGAGGATGCACAAACAACAGTGCCTGCTCCGCCTAGTCCCACAGCTCTGCTTATCTGCTGAGCTGACTGTGTTTCTCCTTATCTCTGGGGAGAGCCTCTGTGTAAATATTGCTGTAAATTCTTTGGCTTCCCTTCCAAGTAGCGCTGCTCTTTAATGCCTTCCTTGTAAGACCTGCTTGCCCTACCCCAAGCCATTAGCTGTAACAGGACGTTAATAAGGAGGGGGTTTGGTATCTCTCAGGGATGTTGACCTCTTTCACTAGAAGCAAGGCACCCATTACAGAGCAATGATAAATCACAAGCCTTCCACTCCTTCCCCAGCAGGCACTTCTTTGCATGCATAAACACACACGAGAGGCACACACACTCCCTGCATTAACTCTGGCAAGACCCAAAAGCCCTGCCAAGCCAATGCGTATGGGACCTCTCCCAACCCATCCCCATCAGCTTTCCCCCACCCCCGTGCACCCACAAAGCACAAGGCATCCTCCAGCCTCTGGGTCCTGGTGTGGTCCTTGCATCCTTTGTGTGCATCTTGGCTACATCCACGCGTGGGTCCCAGACCGATGAGCCAAAGTGTCGGCACTTGAAACCATGGTACTGCCAGAGACACCACAGATGCTCACGCAGAACCAGGTGGACACCTGATGGGCCAGGGCAGGACAAAGAGTTCACCACTGTGCTTCCTCTGGAGTGGCTCGGCAGTTGTATCACCATCTGTCAGCCACGCCAACCACTCCAAGCCCTATGAGACAGAGCACAGACCCTACACAAAGCTTTCCTAAGCAGGCAGCATTTCTCCAGACAGCCCATTTTCCATTCTTCTGAGGAGCTGTTGTGTTTAACGTTGAGTGCAAACGTTGCCAGTTGAGCTGAGCCAGCAAGGAAGACATGGCAGGCCCCGTAATCCAGGTATAAACCCACAGAGGGAACGAGACATCAGCAGGGACCTCTGGAGGTCACCAGACCTGGGCTACCACCTTCCCTGTCCCCAAGCACTCTGCTCTATCTGAACTATTCCCAGACTTACAACTACAGACCGGCAAAAAGACTTAAGAGACACTAAGCCTTCAGAAATTTTCCTGACATTCTTTAACACACATTTTCCCACCATGATAATCAGTTCCTCCATTCCACTTTTTTGGGTTTTTTTGACATAAAATCAAAAATACACTTGGAGACCTTGCTGGCTTGAGCCTTCAGATTCAGATTTCAGTAGCTGACAACCGTGTTGTTTTCAGTGCTGCTATTTAAGCAAGAAAAAAGAAAAAAAAAAACCACCAAAACACCAAAAGCAAAAAAATTTGGCTGAAAATTGACATGTTCTGAGAAAAATTCTGCTCTGGCAGAAAAGAAAAAAAACAATGCCTGTTTGACAGAGAATTGCTTTTGACAGCAAACTATTGACCAGGTCTAACAAGCGGGCTCGGACCTGTTAGAGAAGGAGCATGGGTTTCCTCATCCATCCCGCCCGTAGCACGGGAGTGTTGAGTCAAGCTGGCCGCTGTCTGCATTAACAGCCAATTTGCTTTCAGCCCTTCGCGGCAGAGCTGGAGAGCATCCGAGCGCCACGCACATCCTCGCCCGGGGGTCGTGCTCCTGTGCAGCAGTTCGAGCAGGGGAATGGAGCATCTTCCCGGCATGCCCTCCTTCGAGCTCGTAAACAGCTGCCTCCTCTCGCAGCCATCTCTGCTCATCCTTTAATTACGTTAAGGGAAGATTTCTGCTGAGTCCAGCACAAAGCTGGATGCATGGCGGCGCGGGGAGAAGCTCCTCGTGGTCTTGACCCTGCTCACCCTGTCCTGACGCTCTGCTTCCATTTCCCTGGTCTGACAACAGCACTCTTCACCCTCTTGGGGGGAAGCCACACGCTGTTGCTATCATCTGTTTGGAGTTAAATACTAATGCACCCTCACAACATATTTTTTTTTTTTTGCTTAATTTAAACAACTAAATTTAAAAAGCCTCAAACCATCACCAGCTGATTCAGAGCAACAAGTCTGATCATAGCAGATTTCTGACGATTGAATGAAGGGTTGGACCCAAACTGCTGGGGATGGATGGAGAAATCCCCTCCATTTCTGCCCTGCTGCCATGTGCCCAAGCACAGCTGTTTCCCCTGCTGGTGCTCTATGTTGGACTCGACTGCTGCATTTAAAACTTCGCTTTTTTGTACTCACCTCCTTCCTGCCAGCTCAAGGGCTCTCGCTCCCTGGGGCTGTCATTAATCGGTTGTGATCAGAGGTCGGCTATAACCCTTTCACAGCAGCCTCTTGACTTCACTCTCACCCTGGGGGATGCACTCAGGGACAGAGCAAGAAGCATGTTGAAATACAGCACTTTTTTTCCCCCTCCCTTACTGTAAAGCCCTCACTGTCATCAGAGCAAGGAGCCACTCACACTTGTGACACAAAGCCAGGAAATCAGGGCACTCTCACTCCAGAGTCTGCAGCTGGTAAGTGACCTTGGGCAAAGGGCTCTGCTTCTCTGTGCCTTAGTTTTCTGTGATACTTTTTAAAAAAATAAAAAAGGGGAAAGAGGGGGACTGCATTTCTAATATGGTTACTGGCTCCAAAGATGAGACCTGGAGGGCAAAATCTGGCAGTGACACCACTAGGAAGCCACGTCACCAGCTCTTGCTAGCAGGCTAGCTCCGGAGCTGCGAGATGGGAAGGAACAGGCTGGCGCTGAAAGCCAGGCTAGGCAAGGCTCACCAGCCCTGCACCGAGCACGGTGGGCACCGAACCGCCCTGCAAAAAGCAGGGTGACAACAGGGAGTTCACGGTGGGACCGAGCTCCATCTCACTCACTTTTGAAAGGAGCACCTGCACGCGAAGTGCTCCCACTTGAGACAAGAACGGCCTTTGCATAGTTCAAGCAGCCTATAAGGGCAAAGGCGACTCCAACTACACGTGACTGTGGATAAGCAGCCTGGTATGGAGGGGTCAGTAGCCAAAGATCCCCATGCTCTGAACCTGCAGCTGCCTTACCATGCAACCTGTTTGCTCCCAGGGCACTTCCATTCCCTGTTCCACCTGGAGCAATTTTGCAGAGGGAGATCTCTCTCCTGAGGAGCAATGCAACAAGACCCAGGCTTCAGCTAGGCACTAATGCAATATAAATAACCACAGAGCCATCAGAGGTGCAAATCCGCTTCACTCTCCTACATGATAACACCCTTATAGAGGGATAGCTCATTTGGCAGATTATTCCCAGCCACGATGAGGGGAATGATAAGGATGTTGGCTCTTCTAACCACCGTCGGTAAATTGATGGGAGGTGGATTCCACACAAGCCCATAAAATTAAGACCTAGAGATCAATCTTTCTTCATTTGTTTTCCTGCGATTGCCTGGCAAGCAAAAATATGCACAAGTGATGATGAGGTGTATCCAATCTTCTGCTAGCGGGAGACGGGTTTCCATTCAAGGCCAAGGCTTTGAGATGCCCATAAAGACAAACCTCCAGCCTAGTGTGAAAGAGATCCTTTTACATCTCGTTACACACAGAGGTAAATCATCTCATGGTAAGTCATCAATTCTTCTCGCCCCCTTTTCTGAACTGGATGAGGATGGCTGAGAGGACCTAGCAGAGAAAAGCACGTGAGGAAGGATGGGGAGGAGAAGCTGGCACTGAGACATCAGCTAGACCATGCTCTCTGCCTTCCTTGCAATGTCTGGGGTGTTCACAGTCACAGCCCCACAAAACAATCTCCTACCAGCTCACAGCACAAGGGTGCAGCCAGAGCATCCTTCACTTAAGCACAGTGGTGACGGACAGCTAGTGTATCCAGTTGTCATACAGATATGGGGCATTGTCACCTGTCTACATGTTCAGCTGCCCAGCCAGATACTTAGTGGGTAAAAACTAAAAGGTTTTAGCCCAACCCCATGGAAAACTGGACCCTCACCAGGAGCTTTGTCCCTCCTGGACACTTAAAATTACTCCACTGAGAAAGAGGCAGCACTGTCCCCACTGTGAGGCAAGCGAAGCTATGGGTACCACTGGGCCCTGGCAGCAAACCTTGGAAATGATGTCCTGACAGACACGTAAATTTTAAATCCATTTTATGTGGACACTTCTGAGTGCTGCTGCAGCTCAGAAGCAGGTTTAGCAGCAGGTGAGAATGCCACCTGAGCTAAGCCCGAGTGCAAGGGCTGTGTATACTACCTTGCACCAGAGACAAGTTCACATCGGCTTTGGAAAAATACCAGGCATGGGACCTGCTGGAGTCAGGGATCTTGTGCGAGAGATGGGGAAGGCTTTAGCAGGCAGTCAAGCAGGAAACTGCTTCTAGAGGTATTAATGCTGAGAAGAAATTAATTTATGGGTCAGTGGTGGCTGGGAAGTTTGGGGAGAGGCAGGGCTCAAAGGCCATAGGCACCACATGGGGCAGAGCCAGGTTGGCTCAGGATCCTGAAAGTCTCCCCTCATCCTCCTCCATATCGGAGCAGGGAAAGGAGGGACTGGGGCAGGCAGCACGTGGGGTAAGGGCCAGGCAAAAGACCCCCTGCAAGGGGGATAAGAAAAAGGCCAGAGGGGTGAAAGTGGACAAGGAGTAAGCAAAGGGTGTTAGAACCAGCTGGGAAATGGAGGGTGGTTGTGATCCCCACCTGGAAAACCAGATTAGCCCATATTAAGTCTTCCCACTCACCTCGCTGTTTCACGGAGATGTACCCCCAGCTGCTGGAGTCAGAGCCTACAGGTTGTAGGAAGCATCCCCACAGAGCTGGTAGGTCTCTCGGCTGTAGCTCTTCTCAACAATCCCTGCTTTGCTGGTAGGAAAAAGCACAAAAAGCAACTAGTAACATGCAAATATTCATCCATCTGTACACATCTGGAAGCCAGTGGAGTTCAGCATTAGCTGTATTTCCCCAAAAGAAGGGGACAGAAGAAGATATGGCTTTGTGAAAAATGAGGGCGTTTATAACAGGGTGTTTCTGGGAATCATTTGAGCTGGGACCCCCAGGAAGCTCTTGCATGGGTTAACTCCTATTGAGACAAGAGCTACTGGGACCCGAACAAATAGAGCTGCAAAATTCTTACTCCACAGTCGCCAGAATTTTGGCTTTTTAACAAAAAGTTGCTTTTCTGGCTGCATCAACTCCGCTCACCTTCCTGGCCTAGAGGCAGGACCTGAGCAGGTCCCCTCATGGAGACCACCTTGTGTCCAGCCAGCAAGTCCTGGAGGATGACACATCCCCTGGACCAGATTTCGAACCTGGAGGGGGACTCCAGCCTTAAAGCAGCATGCTTGGGCCACCTCTCCCACCTACACTAGCACCAGTTGCTTGGCCCCTGGAAAGTTAGACCCGCCTGTGTCAGAGCTCAGCTTTCCAGAGCCAGGTTTGAACACTTTGGTCCCTGGAGCCTTGCCTGAGCTGTCAACGAAGTGAGGGGGAAGGAGAAATGTACTGTCAGGAAACGTAATCTCTGAAAAGTGCAGAAATCCAACTGTGGGAGGATTTACAGGAGTTCAAAACTAAGGGACGCCAGGAAAGACAGCTAAATAAACACATAGATCATGCATCTTGAAAGCTGATGTCAAGATCATAAAAAATCAACTTGATTATAGGAGCAGACAGGTGGCGATTGGTGCAACCCCTACGCATCGTGTCCTGGAGCCTTCGGCTGGCCCTGTCCACTGGAAAGAGCACCCAGCAGATGTTTTCCTGATTATAAATGCTGTATAATTTATAATCCACAGCCCTGCACTTAAAATGATCCCAGAGCTGTGACGAGGCCAAGGAGTGGAGAGGCCAAATCCTTCCCATCCATTAACGCAACCAGTCCCCATCACTTTCCAGTGACGCAGAGAACAGACTGTTCCCATGATGTGTTAGGGTCTGGGTGCTCTCAGCAACAAGTACAGGGAACCTTAGAGGATTGGTTTGATGCCATTAAGACACCTGCTTTTGAATCTGGCTCCAGAATCAGCAGGAACATCCACCATGCAATGGCAGCAGAGGTGTGTTGCTCCCAGGAAGAAAAAACCCCTCTTGATGCTGTGCCAGGCTCTGCTCAAGGCAATCGTAAACTCTCTTTGTCCTTTTCTCCCTCTTCAGAAGTTGACCGAGTCTTGCCAAGGCATCCGTGAGAAGCTAGCAAGTGTTACGGCTCATGTCACTCAGAGTTTGGAGAACAGCACCTAGAGATGGAAAACCCAGCACTGCCTCCCCCTTTAGAAAAGTCGTATATAGGGGCCCACGAGAAAAAAAAATGAGCTATAAAAGCGTCCTGAAAACCTCTTCCCATCTCGGCACAAAATACTGCTTTGGGCTTTGCTAGCAAGGAAATTCAGTACCTCAAATGCCTGGCTTTGGAGACAATAAAACAGCCTTGCTCCCGGCCAGCTGAAAGTGCTCCAGCACCAGTGGTCCCAACAGCCTCGGCACATCTCAGTGCATCCCCTTCGCCAGCAGCTGATGCCACATGGCCTGGGCTGGGGACGTGGAGTCCTGCCCCACTATCACTCTGCAGCCCCACGAGCAGGGCACGAAGCAGGGGGGTCCACCCAGGAGCCAGAAGACCCGCTGGGCTGTGGCACAGAGCTGCCTCAGGTGGTTCCAGGCTTGTGTGCGAGCAAGACGGCTGTCTTTGTGTGACAACAGCTGGCTCCTAAGTTACAAAGTGTTACTGGACCTGAGCTGGTAAATCCACGGTGGGCTAGAAGGGCTCCCCAGCGTGACTCCCTGCTAACCCAGTGCTCCCTGCCCACGGAGCCGCATTCCCATGGGAGGCAAAGCAGAGTAGATGCAGACAGCACAATCCCGGCTCACAGCACTGACCTTCCCAAAGGAATTCCCGCTGAGGTTGAGCAAGATGCTGAAAACGTACTCAGGGCAAGGAAAGGCCAGGCTGCACACCGCGGGGCTCAGCCCGAGTCCCCCGCGCGGGCTGCCCCCCAACCGGGCAGCCTGGCTGCAGGCAGCCCAAGGCAGCAGTCTCTGACCCCCCTCTAGTGGCTATAAAACATAGCAAAGTTCACGAACCCGCTGCCAAAGCTGCCTTCTGGGAGCGCGAGGCAGGGCCCGAGCGCTGGGACACAGGGTCTGGGGTCAGCTGTCCCCACACTGGGCAAAGGCTGGCTCTGGACCACGAGAGGGATGCTCAGCCCGGCTCCGGCTCTGGCTCCCACCTCCAGCCCTGCTGAGTGAGGAAGAGAAGGTGATGCCAGGGCCACTTTCCAGCCTTCCTCCTCCATCTATTAAAAAAAAAATAATTAAAAAATGAAAGCACAGATCCTCCCCCGAGTCCCCCATGGAGTGGCGGGGGCAGGCACTGCAGACCACCTCTCTACGCAGAATAGAGCCCTGTGGGGCTCTGAGCCTGCCCTGGAGTGCGGGACATAGCAGGGGGAGCAGCCATACGCGACAGCTGCCCCTGCTCAACCCCAGAGGCACAGCATCCTCCGAGCACAGCATCCTCCGGGCACAGCATCCTCTGGGCACAGCACCGCAGCCGCTTTCAACAGAGTCAGGGCAAAGGAACCAGGCAGTGCTTCCCTGCTGCGAGGCCCAGAAGGGACCCTGATCCTGAAAGGATGCAAGCTGGAGGCATAACCCTCCCACAGGGAAGCAGCAGCCCTAGGACAACACAGCAGAGAAGCAACAGCATCCCCTGACAGCTTCTTCCTCCACCCCCCCGAGGATGCAACAGAGGGACCAAAGCCAGATTCAGAAGAGGCTTTAGGTAACGCCAGGCACAGCCACATAGGCAGGATTGACAAGCATCTCTGCAGGGCCCAGCTCCCAAATCCCAAAGGCTTTCCTGCTGCAGCACACACACCTCCACACACATCCTCCCAAAGAGGCCAGGCACCTATGTACCCCTCCAGCATTCCTGAAGTTCATGTTCAGATGGCACCATGAACATTGAACTAGACACGAAATGATTGTTATAATAAGTGCTGTAAAACCTACTGATGCTTTTCAGCTTGGTTCTCAAGGAAAGTGGCTTATGCAATTACACTGTAGGCTTGTGTGTTCTGATTGCTTTGGAAGCTGTCAGCTAATTTTAACCCAATTTGGTAGAGAGACAGAAAACTCAGATAGTTTTAGTTTCACTGGGCTGTCAGCTAAAGGACAGACACCTTCTTAGTGTCCTCCCTCGAGCAAAGGCTGCAGCATGAGCTCAGCCTCTTAGTAGACACCTGAGACTTCCTGTGACTTAACAAGCAACACAGTGCAGGAAAGGGTGTTTACAAGAGCTCCCACCCCTCACCCAACCTCAAGACAAACCTGTGGGAAAGCTGTCTTTCCTGCCTAGCCACACTTATAAATACTCAACCCCATCACATTTCATTTTTCTCTGGGAAGTTTAATTCTTTTCATCTTAAGTTACCTGTAAACTAAGGAAGTTGCTGGCATTTTTTCATATTTTTTTTTTAATCCCTCACTAGAGAAAGGCAAGAAAATGAATTGAGCATTTTCAGACAAAAGTAGAAAAAAAATCTGATGAAATAAAAGGCAACCCAGTTACATTTGGATGGAAGAAATGTTGTACCTGCTACAGACAGTTGGCACTTACCAAACATCTGACCTTGAAAGATCAGACCAGGTTTGGTATGCGCAGTACAGACAGGGTGTTAATATAAGAGTTTAAGCTATATATAGGAACAGATCCATTTTCATTTTTTTAAAACAAAAGTGCAGAAGGAAAGCCTTGGTGGAGCCAGCACGTTTGGTAGCCAGCATACCTTGGCAGCGCTGAAATGCTGATGGTGCAGGACAACCTGAAGGAGGGATCCAGGGAAACTGCTCCGGGGTACGTGGTGCGAGACCATGGCTAGTGGTCAGCTCGCAAAATACGCTCTGCTTGTGTTCGGCTGTGGCTGTCAAGATGAAATTAATCTTGCCTGGGCAGTCAAAGTTTGGATCTGCCTTTGCTAGCCTCTGATGAAAAATGCATAGTGGCAAGCATTGGAAAATCCCTGACACTCAGCACCAGAGGGTACATTTAAATAATTCTATGAATATAGATCAATAAAACTAATGTACTTATGGCCACTGTGTGAAGTATTCAAACTAGAATAAA
The DNA here is from genome assembly GCF_015220075.1 of Falco rusticolus. Classification (NCBI taxonomy): domain Eukaryota; kingdom Metazoa; phylum Chordata; class Aves; order Falconiformes; family Falconidae; genus Falco; species Falco rusticolus. The sequence continues at coordinate 27,827,783 of NC_051197.1, forward strand.
AGTCATCTTGTATTACAAAGCCTCGTATTAATTCTTAGCACCTATTGTTTTACATATTCAATTAATCTTAGTCGGCAGATAGCAACTCATACATGATATTAAAAGCACAAGGCATGCAAATCTGTATTAGAGAGTCCAGACATCTTCATAACCAAGAGTGAGCTCGGAGGAAAACGTCACTGCAAGACCCCACTGCCTTCCTGCGTGCTGGGGGATAAGATACCACGTGGGCTGGAGACACGGGAGGACAGCTACAGCCACGCTGGGACCTCCAAATCCCCGTGCGTGGTCTCTGGGAGAGCGCACATCTTCTACAGAGAGGGATCTCAACACATAAAGAACAGGAATTGCGGGAAGAGGCACCTTCATGACAGAGGTGGAGATGCAATGAAGACCTAGAGCAGCAGCCCTGGCCACTAGAAGGTCACTTTCAGTACCAGCCGGAGGAGCAGGGGAAGCGTGAGATAATCTGTATGGTTGGACTAAGAGCCTTTCCAAGTCCTTGATGGGCTGGTTTGCCAAAATCTCTCAATGGCCAGCGCCTCTCTCACTTAGCTGCAGGGAAAAGCTATTCATTGAACAGTTACTTTGGAGACCTCCCCAGGGAATTTGGAACAGAAATCTGTTGGATCTAATAAAACATTACATTAGAGGACTAGACCATCAAAACAATTAGTCTAAAAGCTGTCAGCCCAGACTTGCCAGCCCCTGCATTTTCAGAAACAGCTTCTACCTTGGGCCACTTTGCATGGACCTGAGACCCCTTCATGCCACGTGACTGTCGGTATCTGTGTGCTCCACACCGCTGTGAAACCAGACCAGCCTCAAAGCCAGGCAATTGAATTCAGCGATGTCATTGGAAAGGTGGACCAAGGCAACAGAGGGAAGAGGCAAAGAGCTCTCTAATATCTCCCGTGGAGCCACAGAGGGTTGGAAGTCTTGACTCCAGCCACACGGCAGGTCCCCTGCTCAAGTAGTCTACTCCAGTGAAAGGTCTGGCCCCGCTTTTTTGCCTCTGTGACTTTTCAGAGCATCATCTCTGGATGCACTGTCCAGCTCTTCAGAGGAAGACACAGACACCAAGCAGCCAGACACATCATTACTACTCCCCCCAACCCCCACCACGCAATTACTTAAATGGTGTTTGGGTCTCTTTCTTCAGCAAAGGTCACAACCTTTATCGACACCATGGCTGCTGTGACGTTCATTAAGCTGACAGTGGCCCTCAACACACCACTTGCTATGATGAATCTGGTGTTGGAGAGCAGCTCTGCTCTCAGCCACTGGGCAGGAGAGGGCCTTTTGGCAGCGCAGCAATCTGTGGTCGCTGGCATGGCACCACTGGCCGTAACTGTCGTCACAGCTGCTCACAGTGTTTCACTTCTGACTTACTCAGCACCTTACAAACCAGCTGTGAGTTGTTGACCACAACAACAGCACACTGTACATCACAAGCAAAATGTACTCAGTACCTGCAGAGAAGCCCCACATATATCGAACTCAAAAGACAAAGGAGCACTTCAAAAATAATAATAAATAAATAAAAAAAAAACCAAACCAGAAAAACACCAAACCAAAAAAAACCCACCCAACACACAGCATCCAGTATGATCTAGCAAACAGAGAGCACCATTGAGAGAGATCTATGTTAGCCTATTAATAACATGATGCTAGGCTTGCATCTGGACTCATTTTGCTTGTATATTAATCATGTACGTTCTATATAATAAGCCCTGTGTGTTGCCACAAGGTAGGACACCCTTATTCCCACATGGCAGGTTTAATGACTTTGCAAGGCTAACAAAGCTCCTCTTTCTGAAAGGGGGCTGGAGTTGGGTCCCTACCAAAGTGAGGTTCTCAGGAGGTAATAAAATAGCAAGGAGATGCTATCTAGTGGATTTGGAGCATTTCACTCCCTTGAAAGTCAAGTCGACAGCTGATTTAAAGTTTCCAGCTAGGTCATACAAAAGTCAACAGCGGCTGCATCCAGCCAGGTTCAGAGTTTGAATATTTATGGTGTCAATCTGAAATCCAGATAACCACAAATAATCTAAACCCATTAACTCCCCCTCATCCAAAGGAGAAAGCTCTTTGGACATTAAAGCCCATATTGCTTAGGTTACCATGGGATTGTGGGCAGAAGGTTGGGTGAGGGTTTTTTTCGGGTTTTTTTTTTTTTTCCTTTTTTTTTCCCCTCCCTAAATAAAGGTTATTGCGCATTGATGGCGATGTGTCAGGCAGTTCCCGCCAGATCAGCCTGCCTTCCAGGAAAGCCGGCGTGAGCACCACGTGAGCGGAGCTGGTTGGAAGCACCGAGACACTCTAGAGTTGAGGTCAAATCCAGTCCACCAGGGAATAGCCTGATAAATTGCAGTCATCACTACACTGCAGTGCAGGAATGCAAGGTAATAATCGTTGCATGCCGGCCAGCGGAGCTGCCCGCAGCACAGCCGCAGAACGAGGCACGCATGTCTCTGGGTCCAGGCCACCCAGGAGATGAAGCCATCTCGCTCCTTTGTCCTGGAGAAATCCTTCTGACCCATGGGATGTGCTCCACTCCCGGATTGCAGGGACATAGGTCTGTGTGCCCCAGGGCTGGGCTGCAGCGCAGGTAGGGGGGGCAGAGGCTGCTTTGAGCATACAGCCCACATACTGCATCCCATCACAAGCAGAGCAGCTTCACAAGGAAGGCCTAGAGATGATGTGGGATAGCAGAAGATCCCAAGGGGGCGGGGGGTAGGGGGGGGGGGGGAGGGGGGGGTTGTGAAGAAAGGAAAAAAAAAAAAAAAAAAAAGAACAAAGTACCAATAATAGAGGCCCTTCCCCTGGATTATCTGAGCCTGAGCAGGGCTGGCATCCCAGCAGAAAGCCTCTTGCTGAACGGAGCTGCACGGGGAGCAGAGAGCTCCTTCCTTACCCACCCACCGGCTGGATCAAGCTGTGAAATTGCATTATTGTGACATGCCAGCCCTTGGGGGAGGCTATGCCTGAAGCATGGTACCGATCCTTCTGCAGACATCCCGCAGCATGGAATATTCCAGCGGGTTAGAACAAGGGTTTTGAACAGGAATCTGCAGTAATACCCCAGACAGGAGCCATCCCGGGAGATCTTGGCACACTGCCTCTGGCCTCTCCGCAAAAGCTCCTGAAGAAATCAATCTTGGAGCTTTCAGTGGTGCTTTTGCATCTCCATTGGCAACTTGGATGGCCCATCCACAATGTCAGCTATTAACCCAGCCTTTATGGCTCCTCTGTCCCATAAAGGCTTAGAAGAAAGTCTTTCTTAAAAGAGAGAAGAGGTGCTGCCGGTGAGCTGATGCACTCAGGAGACCTTTGTGCGGTGGGTAGGTATTGCAAGCCCAGGAACTGGAAACAAAACACCTGGAACAACACACAGGGCATGCACAAGCAGCAGCATCCCAGATTTTGACACGGTCGCTACAGGGACAGCCCCACACAGATGTGTGTTGGAACAGATCTGCAACACATCTGCTGGTGCTTGCCAGAGCCCTGAGCAGCTCAAGGCATTTGCCAAGTCCTGGGACTTGCTACGGCAAGGTTGTGGGTACCGCAAGCCAAAGGAGTCAGCAGGATGCTGGCAAGAAGGGCAACGCAACTTGAGATAAGAGCAGAACCAGAGTAAACTGAACAGGTTATTCTGGCAAATATCTTCCTATCCAGAAATATCTCCCTAAAGACCAGACCGAGTTTTCCTCTGCTGCTGGAGAAGAGTTAGTGCCCCTTGGTGAGTTTTAGGAGGATTAGTACAACTATTAGAGTTAAAAATAGTTTTGTAGCTGTCTTCATGGACATACAGGAACATGCCTAAATATAACATTAATTTCCATATGTCATCCAAATGGCTGCTTAATAAAAGCAGGGACTGAAACAACATGAAATGCAGTTTCCCCATCAACTCACATGGACCAGAACGAGCACCATATTGTAAAAACAAAGTAGCTCCTGCTGAAGTCAGCAAAGTTGCTGTGGGCTGGAAACATTTTGCTTTTTCACCTAAATTCAGGTGTCTGGAGTGAGGCTGCTATCCTTCCACTTGCCCCAGCTGCCAGGCAGCTTTGGGAATGGTCCTTACCGGTATGATGTTGGATGTTACAAATTGCAACGGTTCTTTGGGGCCATTTTCGGGACCCACGGCACAATGCTGAACTTGGAGGTTAGAGCAAGTAAGGTTTTGAAGAGAAAGGCAGGCAGAGATTGTGCAGCAATAAATCATTCTACCTACTGCACGATTGTGAAATTATGTTGAAAATTGATTCATCTGAGAGAAAAAGGAAGTTCATTCCCTCTGTTGTAATAGCAATTTGCAATGTTGATATGCGTCTCTATTTTGACAGATTTGCGGGGCAAAGTTAAGCTTGAGTGGGTGGTGGAAGTCATTCGGGGTGATAATGAACAAACAATAATTACAAGGCAAAAGGGGGAATTGGCTGGATACCTTAATTATGCATTTCCAGACTTTCTAAACATTAAAGGATCTTACTAAATCAGTATGCTATTTTCAGAAAATATTATTGTGTGGTTGGAGTGCCATCAGAGGAGTGCATGGAAATATCAGTATGCAGAGTGTAATTGTTCTTTGTTCCTTTTGGGCTCCGCAACATTTAGAAGAATTTCCCCCGTTCGCTCCCCACAGCCAGCAGCACCACACGAGGAGCTCCTGGGCTTCACCAGGGTTCCTGCTCAGCACATCAGGCTGGAAGCAAAGCAGAGCAGCGCCAGGTCTCCTGGACCCCAAGCTTCAGACCCCCAGGTGGGGCAATTTTCCTGAGCACTTGCAGAAGAGTCAAGGAATCTTTCAGCAGCTGAAGAGTTCAGATTTAGGAGAAGAGGTTGCCAAAATCCCACTCCAGCCCTATTAAAACAGGTCACCCACTTATTCCTTTTTATCAAACTGTTAGCAGTAAGAGACTTCCCCACACACACTTAGAGATAAAAAAAACCAACAACCCCCCACTTCAAAAGAAACATTTCCATCTTCTAATTCTTAATTTCTACTTGAAGTAAATCCTTAGCTTCAAAACCAAATGCAGCTTCTAGAGTGAAACTAAAATGTTTCAACTTGCCAAAAACTTCTTCCCCAAAAGAGACTGTTTCAGGTCAAGCCAAAACATTTTTTGGACCTGCCAGCAAATTTAGCGACACAATTCTTTGTGCTGCTGTAATTAGTATGAATGGGCTTCCTTAGCACCATTGTTTCAGGAGCAGCTGTGCTACTTTGATGAATACCCATATTTTTGTATGTCACATGCATTTGCCATGGCCTGTTTATAAAGTTTCAAATCATACAGTCAGGGAGCAGAACAGAAATAATATCAGGAGACTTGGGCGATTAATCACAAACTACAAAGGGGAAAGACAGGGATCTTGTTGTGGGACACGGGACAAGGACTCAGAAGACCCAGCTTCAGTTCTTGGCTTGGCCAAAGACTGAGCTGGGCAAGTGAAAAATTACTCTTTTTCTGGCAGGTGAAAGTATCCAGAGATGAAATAACTTGCCAGTTTGTCTATTTAAATTCTAAGCTTTTCCACCAAAGGAGCATGCTACCTACTCACTTACCGTGGAAACAGGTAAAAAAAGTTCCGCTACCATACACATGTAGTATGTATATAACCAGGGAGAAATGCAGATTCAGTAACACTGAAATACTTCTCAAATCACTCTTGCCTCCCTCGCCTTGAAGGCTCTTCACACTGCAGTGTTCTAATTCTGCAAAATCCAAATGTCTAGCTGCAATATCTCCCAGCCTAGCAGTTCAGTTTTGCTTGCCTTGAAATGCCTTTTGCTTCAAATTCAATACAATTATATTTCAAAAGAAGAATTTTAGTGACAGCACTTATTGCTAAGTATCAACAACCATATCAATGCTATTGTTCTATCAAAAAAATCTATTAATTATCCAGAATGAAATGCTGTGTTTCCTTTTGGCTTTCAGTTTGATTGTAAACCCTCAAATGGTTGTTCTTCTTCTGAACCTGGGGAAATCTAAGATTCAGACTTGCAAAGGAGCCTAGCTTAACAAGATGAGGTTTGGCTTTACCAGAGAGGCTGCTATAAAGAAGAGAGCAATAAATAATGTAAGCCAAAACCTGAAGCTAACTGGGTTGGTTTGGGAGATAGAAAAGAGTCTCAGGGTGTTGGGGACAAGAGGGGGTGCAACATTACCCAGCACATCTTCCTCCAGAAACCCAGGATCTGCAGGTAACTCATATAAGTTAGGAAACATTAACAAAACCGACCAGCCCAAAATATTTAAGAAGGGCTTAAGAGAAAATAATATCAGGCATCTTCTCCATTGTCATGTCTCTCTTTAACAGGCAAAAGCACTTTAGATGAAAACAGAGCTATCAGCATAGCATTTTGCTTTCTACAAGAACAGAGGCCAACACAACCGGTGGACGTACGCACTCATGCCCACGGTGCAGCCCTCTTTCTGCTGGGGAAATAGAGACACACTTCTCTTTGCTGTGCTCCTATCTGAGCATCTAAAGAGAGATGCCTGTAAAGGACTCCTTTCAAAGCATCTTTCAGAAGCACTAAACCTGTTACCAAAACCTTTAAACAAGATACACGACCTCATTCAGCCAAACGCAGCCTTTGCAGCAGGACCTGTCCTGACCCCTCGCTATATTGCTCAGCTATCAGAAGGCCAAGTCCAGCAGGTTTTGCAGGACAAAGCAGACCCTGCTTCTCTTGCCCAAGTCAATAAACCCTACAGATATAATCCAGAGCAGATCAGCCGCAGCCCCTCTGGCTGCTGGGGGGTCAGGTGTGACACCCCTGGGTCTCCTGTGGGGACCACCAGATCTCATGTGGGGACATTGAGCCAGGCACCAGCCAGAAACACGTCAGAGCTTGCAGCTCAGTCAGTCCCCCCCTAACTCCATGGAAAACACCAGCCATAGCAAGAGGTTCTGCAAGCTGAGAGCCATTGGCCACCGTTGACAGCTCCCCACCATTTCAATCGCATATCCAAGCCAGCTGCCCATCCACAGATCCTACACTCTTTGCTCCCCAGCAAGCCGTCTGCCACCTCACAGTACACTAAATGTCCCCATCCAAGAAAAAACACACCTTGAATCATCAGTTTTCTTTAAATTTTCGACAAGTATCTTCAGTTTGGCTGATAATTGGTTAGAGACCCCCATTAAAAGGAGATGCAGACAGCACAACTGGTGAGCAACCCCATGCTTTGTGGAAGGGCTCTACCACCAAACTTTCTCCCAGTGCAGAAAAGTTGGGATTACGGCAGGAGGTGACAACTTTAACAGATGAGGGGCCAATAAAGGCAGCCACACAGAGCGCACGGCTGTGCAGCTAACATTTCATTTCTAAGCAGGATGTTTTTTCAGAGGGCCCCATTAATTTCTCCAAGGTCCGTGGGCCTCACTGTCTCCCATCTGTCTAGCAGTGAAAGAATATAGTGCCCTGCCTTAAACACTTGGAGACCTCCAGTCCCCTCTTTGCTCTCCGCTCAACCCACTGGTTAAGTGACTAACCCTCTGCGATGCGGACACATTAATACTCAGCGCTATGAAGGGAGTTCAAGGCTGATTCATAATTCACCTGGCCCAAAAAGACACTGGGTTTCTTAGGCTTGGGGCCATAACTTTAAAATGTAGAAGCTGTCAAAAAAAAAAAAAAATCAGAACAGTAAAAGGCTGTGAAATTTGCACATAGTGAAATTATTCCTATTTTGCAAGGTTCGTTTAAGAAGTTACTGTAAATAGTTCCTGCAATTCACACACAAAACAACATTTCCAGAAGCATTAATGAAACGTTTTTTAAAGCCCCCCCTAAAGTTATTCCTGGCAGAAAAGGGGGAAAGATGCAAGCTGTGGAGTCTGTGACTGCATAAGGGAAAAAGCTGTCGGATCCCATCTGTCGATGAGGAGGATAAACGACCGCACACATCTCTCCTCTGCGTTAGCTCGTAGCCAGAGTTTGAGAAGGAACACTCTCGGGTCACAGCTTTCAGCAGAGGAGGCAGGGATGGCAGCAAGCAGGAGTTTGCTCGTAGGTCTTCTCCCACAGCCCCTCCACCCATACTTCAGGAGCTAACAGACTCCAGATTGGGTGCAAAATGAACTGGAGGGAATGAAAATGAGCACTCTGCATAGCAGCGGGGATGGCAGGGAAGTTCTCCTCCACCAAAAGCCACAAGCTGAGGAGACGCACCCTCCTGGTGGACCTCAACAGGCTGCACCAGAGCCAGAGCCTCCCTGTGAGATCCCTCCTGGGCCACCACTGAGCCAGACTGGACCAGCAAGAGCCACCTGGGTGCTGGGTCCAGAGGAGAGGGTCAAACACCATGTCTTCCCAGGAAAAGACAAGCTTACTAGCGTCCTTCAGCACTATCAAAGACAAAGACTTGAAGAAACAGCGCAGACAAGCACTGGCTAGGACACCACGGGTCAGTACTTCAGCGTATGCTAGACCGGCATTGCACGTATTGGGATTAAACGCCTGCAAATAGCCTTGGAGGAATGCTGCAGTCTCGCTGGGAAGGAGCTAAAGTCAAGACCAGGAGATACCTAGAGGTCAAAGTGCTGCCAAAAAAAATATCTAAACAAGACCCAGAATTTCTACAGCCAACTGCCCAGTCATAAAAAGACAGTGTTACTTAAAATACGAAATTTGAAATTCACTTCAGATATGTTCCCTCCTTATTTGAAGCAGACTTCTCTCAGCACAAATAATACTTGATTTTAGTATCCAGCTAAAACTAGCCAACACTAACTTGAACTTCTGGGGCACTGAGAAGTAGGTGGCTCACAGTTTCTCATTTTCCTTTGGAACTGGTTTTTGGTTTATGGTGTATTGGTTTTTCTTGGTGGTTTGTGGGGGTTTTTGTGCTTTTTAAATATTTAATTATTTTTACATATAATGGACATTTGACGTATCTGTGAGAAGTTCTGGTGGGGTATTTTGCATAACTGGCCTACTGCCACCCTGTAGCTCTCCATGCAATGGCGAAGTGGGACTCCACATTCAAGCAAGAGGTGGCCAAAGCCTTCATCATCTCCATTTCCCCACGCTCGTAGGCAGCTAGAGTTAAATCCCTGGCAAGAAGAGCAGCCACAATTTGCTGCTGCTGCTAACACCATCTCAGCCTAGTCTGTGGTGCCACCCCAGCAACACAGGGCTTGGGTTAGTGGCTCCTGGAGTCTCCAGGACCTCCCAACACCCAGAAGACATAGTCTGCAAGCAAAACCGCCACAATCCCCTGCCTCACCAGCCAGCTGCATTCATGCAATACCTGTTGTCGTTCCTTACACTGCTTTATCTACATGTAAATAGCAAGACAGACTTTTATTTAAACAGTCAAAATCCTGCTTGGGGAGCAAGGGAGTCTCTCTCACAAAGGTCTCTTGTATCGAAGCTGTGACTTCCCAAATGTTCAAGTCAAAGTGTGTGCACACAGGGCCACAACAGGACACACAAGTCCCCAAGTTGTGGCCTTGCTGGAACACAGGCTGAAGTTAAACCAACCAACTTTTTTCCCTCATCCCTGTGCTTTTGCAGCAGGGACATAAATGCAGTTTGCAGGTAGGAGAGGCACAGCATCTCGCTCCCTAATCTTCCTGACTATTCAACACTGGGTTTCTGAAAATCCTTTTGCACACTAAAGACAATATCTCATAAGGAACCCAAACAGAAGTACGCTCTTTTCCCCGTTTTGAAGGTTACCAGTGAATAGAATTACCCTTTGAAGGTGTTTGGGCTCTACTGGATTAAAAAAGGATGTTGTACCTTGTACTGCGTTGCCAAATAGACCCATTACTGGTTTCCCAATGGCCAGTCTACAAGCGGTCCAGCCCAGTCCCAGCTCAGACAACAGCACAGAAGATCTTCTGCAACTTTATGAACTCAGCAATTAGCCCCTGCGCGCAGGGGGAGTTTGTCACGATCCCATCGCAGGCAAACAATAACACAGAAATACAGCTTGGAGGGGGAGACGATTTATCAAGCTGACCACAGACGTCTCCCTCATTTTTTCTTTAATAAATCCAGCTTAGCTCTTGGCTGCGTTCGGTATCTTGTCATTGCTTTCATCTCCTTTCAGGAAGCCTCCCACCTGCAGTCTTCAGGCCCTTCACAACCCTGGGGCCATTTATTTCTCCCAACATTTCTCCATGAAGAAACCCAGCCTTTTCTGCCATGGTGAGGAGGGAAACTGAGGCACCACAAAGCAAGCTGCCTGGCCCACGGTCAGGGAGGGGGACAGGAGCACCCGCTCGTTCGGGCTGGGCTGGTTTGTACTGGCCATTTCCTCCTCGGCACCATGGGCACCAGGAGGCTTTTGCTCCCCCTCATGAATAAGCTGTTTAGGAATTACTCAGCTGCTCTTTGCCATCGGATTTTAATCACCAGGAGTGCCTTCCTTGTGGGACTCCATGGGGCCGTGCAGGCAGGCAGCCAAGCTCCTGAGAGCCAGGCTTCCTCTAAGTACACGCGCCGATTATTCTTAACACGATCGGAGCCGAGCTGGTGTCTGCCCGCTCTTATCTCCATCTCCCATCACCAGCGCAGTGTTTCTACCACCATGTCCACCTCCCGGTGGTCCTCCCACGAGGGCAACGGCGAGCTCCAGGCTCGAGTCCCTTCTCCAGTCCTTGGAGACACTCCTGGGAAGAGCCACATTGGGAGACAGGTGGGTCATCCTCAGAGGCGCAAGTGGGACCGTCCGCCCAGGTGGCCGGCTCTCGGGAGCACCAGGCATCAGCACCGCGAGGCTGCCGACAGACGTGGTTGCCTGTGCTAATTTCACGCCCATCCTCTTCACTCTCCACAAAATTCCAGGCAGGCCTTCCACTTTGGCTGACATTCAAAACTGTCACCTCTCTGCAGACATTAACTTGGAGGCCTCTGTCATCCCTCACATTAAAATGCTATCACGGGGAGTCAGCACAGCTCGGATCAGCCAGCTAAGGGGCTGGCTCCGGCCACACTTGCAGGGACAGCCGATTCACGCTTGACATCCATGGTCAAATTTGACAGTGATGGACACGCTACTTAGGAGTCATTTGCTGATCTCGTTTCCCCAGGTGGGAGGTCGTGCCACTGAGCTGCCTTCCCTGGGGAGGAGAAGCGGTGATGCTCTCCAGCCTCTCCAGGAACTGAGACATACGCAGATGGGCTTCCCCATCCTCTCACTGAGCAGGAGACAATCTACAGAGCCTGCTGGGAACCCAAAATGCAGCTGCCCAGTCCTCCATGGGCAGAAGTGGCTTTGCACACAAACAAGCATCTTGACACACCCCCCCCCCCCAAAAAAAAAAAAAAAAAGGTCACATCCATTTCTGTGGACCTTCCCCACATCCTTGCTAGAGTGCATGCACCAGGGTTCCCTGTCCTGACCGAGAAGGGAAAGGGTAAGAAATCCTCAGTCTTCTCAACCACTGCTTGCATTTTCTGAGCCCGCTTGCTCTTGCTGCAACATGCTGCCAAAGGCCACAACAGATTGCTTTCAAACCAAGGCACACCTTTGCCCCCAGACAGGGTCTGGTCACTATACCCTGACCTCCCTTATAGCAAGGAGAGGAGGAGGCGTGATGCTCATTAGGCTCTAAATCGGCTTTTAATGGACATATGCATCCTCCTTTTAGCAGGTCACATCTCAGTCCGGAGGTGCTCATCCTGTCACTGTACAGCCTTCCAAGCAGGTAACGGCCAGCAGCCCTCACAAGCCTCAAGGGAGCAATGCTCCAGCAAGGAGAGGGCTTTATGAGCCTTCACCTTCCACCATGAGCCCCAGGCACCACCATAGGTGCACCCAGCCCTGGGATGTGTTGGCATACACACACCGACTGGGTGACTAACTCAGCAGATGCTTAACCCAAGTGCAATCACACTCTCCCTTTGACTGAAGGCCCCTCAGCACCTGCATCTGCTGATGCCCAAGCACATTACTGCCATAGCTCTGTTCCAAATAAGTTAAGGGACCATACCAGTCTCCTGTACCTCCGCACACATCTCTAAAACCAAAGCCCACCTGCAGCTCAGGGAGCGCCAACTCTAAACCAGCTCGGTTATTCTGGTGCATAAATTCCAATTAAACCAGGCTGAGTTAAGCTAAACTAAAATACACAGGGAACTAGTTAAAGCTGAACTGAAAATACAAGTTTCCATGCAGACACAAAGCCGAAAGCCTCCAGAGCTGTGGTACTTGCATCCTTATACCACAGAAGGGGACAAAAGACTTGGTTTGCTTTTGGGGTATGTTTTTTTTTTTTAAATGCACAGAGCTGTTTAGAGTCTAACCCCCTAAAAACTCCCTTCCACTTCTTACCGCCCTAGCACAGTGTCATTGGTAACACACTCAAATCCCAAGGCTGCAAAAGATAATTACAGCAGGGGAACTCAGCCAGCTACTGCTGGGAACCACTTCCCAGCCTTTCCCAGTTCTGGGAAGCCTGAGCTGAGCCCTGTCCTAAACACCCTGTAAAACAGATGTCTTCTGCAGCGTGCCCAGAAGGCCCTCCTCAAAACTAGGCTCTTTTGGATCAGAGAAAGGGAGCAAATTCCAGCATCCTCCGGCCCTTGCAGCGAACATGGCTCCTTTGAGAGCGAGGCGCCATCAGGCTTGGAGCGTGCCTCTCCCCACAGCTGTGGCTGCCTGGCTCTGGGACAGTGGCACGCTATTTCTGTCACCGATGCCACCTGTCTCAGATGAAGAAGGAGACTGAGGAGGTTTCATTCCTTCCAGAGATGCCCACAGAGTTGATCAAAGCCCTCAAAGACTTTCTCTCTCGAAGGTGACCAGGCACCAAGGGTGCAGCAGCCGCATCCTCATATGAGGCGGTTTGGTCCATCCCCGCGCCTCCAAGCAGCAGGGCTAACAGCTGCTGGGCTGGCCAGGACGGGTGGAAAGGGACCAACTGACAGCCGAGGCATGGATCTTACGGCTTCAAAAGCAAAGCCCCAAGCCCTAGTGCTGCTACTGCTCTCTCTGCCGAGCAGCGAGGGTCTCTGATGGCCACAGCCGCCTGGCTCTGCTCCAGCACCCCCAGCCCAGCCAAGGCAGGACAAGCACCACGCTCGCCTCCCAGTTACTCGCTCGGCCCTTTTATGGGGAAGATGGTTTTATAGCAGGGTCTGGTAGAGTACTCAGCTTTCCCTTCCAGACTCCAGCAGAAAGAACTTGACCTGTGTCCTCAGACCCTCTTAGTCATCGGGCTGAGCCACCTCTCCCCTCCTCCCACCACCCTCCTCTTTTATGGAGTAGCAGCAGCAGCAGAGCATGGGGTGAGAAGTCAAGGGAAGGACAACTTGACTGATGGAGCTCAGGTTGTGGGGTCAGCACAAGGCGTCGTGATCCGGGCTCAGACAGAGCCATTTCCTCTGTGATTTTATCCGCTGTGATTTTTATCTTTCGTCTGTTCACACGTCATGCCACCTGGACATAATACAGAGCAAGCTGAGCGCTGGGCTCCAGACTTAACCCCTTCCCTGCTTCCCGGGAAAGCGGGAGGCCCCAGGCACAGCACGATCCTGCGCTTGTGGCTTTGCCTGGCAACAAGGGGCTTTTCTTTACAGGCCCTTTTTATTGCCTTGAACATCTGTAAGTGGCAGGTTTATCCTTCTCTGCTGACCTCACAGACAATGTTATGATTTACCCACGAATTTCACATTCTTGACAACATTCGTTAGGTGCAAATTTTGGTGTTCATTTTAGGAGAGACAGGCTGGTTTCAGTTCCCGCTCTAAGCCGGGTAAGCACAGCCCTGGTAGCTTGCAGTGAGGGCTCCTCAGGTGATGGTACAGACATGAAAGGCAGGCAGGAACAATTTCCTCCCACTGCAGAAAAGGTATTCAGCCCTGGCAGCTGCTTATACAGGGCTGGAGTAATGAAGACCAGCCCTCTGCTCCACTGAGCCCAAACCAAGACCGCGGGTGGAATTAGGTGGCATTTGACATGAGTGCAGGTGTTCAGACCAAGCTAGGCCGAGTTATACCAAAAGCAAAGAACGTTTTGAACGTCTACAGGGAAACTGGCAACAATCCCCCGACCAAAGTTGCAGCCATCGAACGTGTCAGATCTAAAGCCTTTTAAAAGGCAGATGAAAACCTTCACCCCCATTCTGTAGGTGAGGACCAGCATAAGGAAGGAAGCAGAGGAGGGAGATATTAAAGCCAGGACCTGTCCCAAATGCCACATCCCCAGCTGTAGTGCGTGATCTCTCACTAACCATTTCATCGCCTGACATCCTCTCACCTCCGCAGGCTGGGCAAAAGTCCAAGTGTCCCCACTTGACATCCACTGACCTTCCTTTCAGGTCCAGGTAGCATCAAATCCCATGGTCCAAACAGGATACAGCTCCAGCGGGAGCCGCACGGGAGACCCAGCCTGTAAAACACAGCAGAGGGGCCTGCAGGAAGCCTGATGACCCCCAGAACATGTACCACTGTTCTCCTCCAGACAGGACCCACCTTCCCAGCCTTTCCTGGCTCCCCCAAAGAGCAGAGGGCTACCTCCCGCATCCGCCTAATTCCACCCTGATAAATTACCACCGGATGGGACAAAAGTAGAAACTGCTTTGAGCATGGGGTATTTTAAGGTGCTTGTGGGGTGGTGGGGTTTTTTTTTAAGTTTCCTTATTTGTTTCCTTCCTTGCTCCTGGTATGGTAACAGGGGAGAGAGTTAGAAACTCCTGTTGTTTATCTAAAAAGTCTAGGGAGAAATACAAAGTGCAGGGTGCACAAAAATTGTACAAGTCTTGAGGTTATTTTAATTTGTGGCTTCTTAAAACCAGTGACCTCACTTTGTGAATTGGGTAAAAACAATCTGGACAAAACAACACATTCTCAAATAAAACCCTTTTGGCTTTCATGTGTGGCTCCCAACCAAGCAATCTATGGGTGGCAAGGTGCGATATTTTTAATGGCCCTCTCAAACCAAATCAAAGCATCTTCAAAAGAGCTGTAACAAGTTACAGTTCTGGTTCTCCTTCAGAAGGACTTTGGTAGAGGGCAGGGATGAATTGGTTTTTCAATAAGCCATACGCACAGTGAACACATACGAATGAATTTCAAAAGGTTAAATAATTCTCATGCAGAAAGTCAACTCTCTTTTGACATTAAGAGACTCCTTTATTTAGGGCAGTCCCTACATCAAGGGCTGCCAAAAGCCACGTAGATACAGTGGGAAGGATCTGTGCATAAATCTCAGCTCTCATACACTCCCAAGGCATCTGCTCTTGGCCACTGTCAGGAGTTTACTATATCAGAAATGATCCATCCAGTTTGGCCGTTGTTCTTTTTCTTATAGGCACAGAGAGCCAGGCACACGACTGGCTTCAAGAGAAATGGGCCCACTTGGCTACACACCAACGTTCACCCAGTGGTGCATCCGCTCTTTGAGACAGGGACCTTCTGTCCTGTGTCTGTGCACCGTACGGCGCAGAGGGATGCTCAGCCATGAGAACTCCCACAGCCTCTGCATATGTGCAGGTGTAAGGAACGTAACTGCAGTATAAGGGCTGTAGTCCCAAGATTTACCCTACGCCAGCTTCACACAGTCCCCAATTCACCACAAAACAGAAACACCCCTTTTTCCCTTGCACAGGAGGCCGAATGCACAAAGAAGTTTGACCTTGGTGTACCTACTTCAACATGGTCTTCGCCCTTCTGCTGTCTTCAGGTAATTCGCTTTCAGCTTCTCCTCTCTCTTTAACTGTTTGCATCAGTCACTCACTGGATTTGCCCTTGTAGCACATCTCCAAAGACAAATGCTTCTGCCACGCTGCACTAGCGAAGACACAGATACCTGATGTCACCTGTAGGTGGTCAAACACCTCCATTCAAAATTTACATCCCCAGGCATGCTTCTCTTCACACACAGAAAATAAACCCAAAAAAAAAAAAAAAACCAAACAGATCATAAGGACAATTACACCTTCTCCCTCTGGACTGAGGACACAGTCACTCCCATTCCCACCACTTCTTCCCAGAATGACCCTTCTGGATTTTTCTTTTGAGAACCCTGAGTTTCTAAAGGCATCCACCGAAACCGCAACTTCCAGATCCAGGTTTCCGTGGGAAGAATGATACTGTGCCACCAAGCCAGAGGTAGCAAACGCTGCTGTGGCTGCACATGGGCAACACCCCCCAGGGAACAGGCAGCAAAGCCAACCCCGAACCATCAGACCATTGTTCTTTCCAGAAAGCTGCCAAGGGAGCCCTACAGCAACATAAATTTTGGGGTGCCCTTGCTCTGTGGTCAGCCCCAGTCAAAGACATCTTATCGCCGGCCGTTTCCCCATGCGGCACAAATTCATGTCCCTATCATTAAAGAGACACATGGTTTATTTACTCATTACCATATCCAGCTGTTGGCTTTCCTTCTCCCCATATTTCAGGGTAAGTAGTGATTTGACATAAATAATACCCCATTCAGCTACAGCCTGAAAGATATTGTAAATATAAAAAAAGTCTTCAGCTCCAATAGCTCTTTTCAAGTGCTTGGTCCAAACCCTGCTTAGTATGGGAGTGGGGGGAGGTTGGGAAAGAGAAAACCCAACGCCATTACTTAAATAGCCCCATTAAAAATGAGCAGAGAGTGAATTACGGCTTTATTAAACAGATGACATTACATCAGGAATGATGAATCATAATGTTTCTTTTCGGGATTACAATGGTATACGACCTCTTCAGCTGTAATCATTTGCCTCTGATTCCAAGCCACCATCAGGTGTGCTGGCCCCTGTCCCCACCACGTTAGCACCAGCGCTGGGGACCCAGGGGCATCTATTTCTCCATGGCTTACAAACCACCGCAGCTTGCTGTGGTGGGGAAGGGGAGGGAGGGTGGCAATCCCACCGGGAAGTCTAGAGGGGATCCTGGGTTTTGTTGCCAGCCCTGGATAGGCAGGAAAAGGCTGGATGCCTTCCCAGGAGAGCACAGCGGGGGTACTCCAGGTTCCCAGGCAAGAGGGTGTCTGGATTCTCAGGCTCAGCTTCTTGCCTTGATTCCTCCTGTGTCAGAGGAGCTGAACAGGGTAAAGCAACAAACCAGTGACCAAGCTCACAGGGGTCACCTTATCCCCCATCTACCTGCACCTCTCAGTTTGCCTCCTGGCAAGCTCATGGATTGATCCATGAGCAGAGCTTGCACACCCTGGCTCCCTCCACACCACTGGCTCTCTCCTGCCTGGCCCCGTGCTCCCATGCATCCACCAACGCGGCCATCCTGCCTCCAGGGCCTCAGCCAGCTTCTCCTGAGGTTGTGCTGGGGCAGTGGAACAAAAGCACAGACACACACAGAGCTCCGAAGCCTCAGGAGAAGAATCTGTGGTGGGAACAAGATTTCAGAGTTGCGTGTCTCAAGACTTTTAATACCCAATTCCCTTCCATCGCGAGGGCAGCATCGCTGGGATTTCAAGAATAAGTAGTATGGGAGGTTGCACAGTGCAAGGTGGCTGGGACCACACAAGGGTACAGCAAGAGGCTGCCAGATAAAGGACTCCAGACTGCACAAGACATAACCCTCTGGTACGCGTACTGCTCTGCTGCTTCACCCACCAGAAAAGTAGATCCCCACTCTCCAAAATGCATCAGTTTAGCTGTTTGCTGCCTCTGTGCTTTGCCAAGCTCTTCATAAACTCCTTCAATCCACCCATCTCTTCCCCCATGTGTTTAAAACCACATCATCTCCAAGGCAGGTCAGGCACACAGATCAGAAAGAAAAGCCCCTCTGAAGGCAAACTCCCCTCCCTGTGTTGGTCCTTGCAGGATCAACCCAGGCACCGTTAGGAGAAGACCCAGGGCTCCCAGACCCCGCAGCTCAGCAGGGAACACTCTGGCCCAAAACCACCACGTGAAATGTTTCCCACGTTTTGTTCCACCCGTCCCTCTCCCAGGGTTTGCCTGCCACCTATAAATAGCCAGGAGAGCGTGACATCCAAACTCCAGATAAAGCAGTGCCGTGCCACAGCCTTGCGCAAGCCAACGGCTTCTATTTTTACATCTTTGGTGAGAACCACGTGTCAGCTATCGACAACACACAACAACGGGAAAAAAAAAAGCCCCGACGCTCGGATCCCCACTCCCCCTCCACCTTCTGCTCAGGCAGACCTCAGACAAGCGCCCGGCGGCCCCATCTGCTCATCACCTGCTAGCATTTGGGTAGCAGATACGTCAAACTCCCGCCTCACGTTTTCACACGTAGGAGTTTGCTGTCTGAGTGATGAGGCTGTCTGTGCTCCCATTGTGCTTTGCCATCCAGAAAGTTTTTTCGGAGCCTTTACAAAACCCTGCATGCCAGCAGCTCTTATGTAAGTTATCAACCTTCTTGCCCCCATTTTACAGACTGGGAAACTGAGATGCAGAAAGCAGAGATACCTCTGCTCCCCCAGGAAACCCTTCCTCTGCCTCCGAGATGTTCCTCTGTCCACTCATCTTCACATCTGTAGCTGTTTCCGAAAAAAAAAGCAAAAACCAAAAACCCACACACAAAAAAAAAAAACAACCCACAAAACCAAAACAAAACCCATCTCCAGCAATAAAAACCCACCAAGGGAAGTTGAGCCCTGGTTTTGGTCCATGGTGGTGGAAAGGTCCAGGGTCTCTTCATAAGGCTGGTCACACTGTGGGAGGCGAGGGGCCAGGACTCCTCACCTGCCTTGGCAATAGCAGGTCCCTTTCAGTTCGCCCACAACAGTCATTTGCACCTCTCCTCCCCTAGGTCTCGGTTCAACCTCTCACCTCCATCACAAAAAACATAGAGTCCTACAAAAACCGAGGGCACATCCCTGGAAAAGGAGTCACAAACATCAGGAGGGACTGAGCAATCAAGGTCTCAGCTGTTACTCCTACCCCAGGTGCGTGGCAGCATCTACAGAGATATGTGACTAAGCGTAACGGAAAAATAAATCCAGTAACTAGGAAATTGTTAAGTGGACAACTTAAATTCAGCTTTTACACATCAAAATCGACAATGACAATCATTTCTCTTTCCACTGCAATTGTTGTAATAGCATTTACTCTAATCTTAAAGAGAGAAAAAAAATCCACCCCAGATTTCATTCCACTCTAGAAGTGAGTCAGCTCTCAAACCTCAGCTAGAAAGAAAAGCACTTGCTAGGAAGGATGTGGGAAAATAGAGGGTTAGATTCACCAGGCTCCTCTTGGGTCATGCTAAAATTACTACGATTTAAGTTAATGAACATATTCCCTTTTGTTCCAGCTCAGCTTCATTCTGCAGCGTTACAGCCCTTATCCCAAGCTGGAAGCAAGCGCTATTCAGATAAAACAAAGCCCAGCTTCCCTTTAGCATTACCACCAAGACTTCTTCATAATAATATTTATAAAATAGCTATTAAGATGGGAGGGGATAGTAAAACCACATCGGTAAAAGTCAGGCACTCGGGTTATAAAATACCAGGAATTAAATCTGCCCTGCAACACAAATTCCCTTCCCACCCACGTCTTTGCTTGTTTCAAAGCATCTTTTAACACTAAGGGCCACATCCTGCTTAATCCTCCGGACCTCTGCCTCATCCAGGCTGGGGACTGAGCAAAAGGTTCACTGGGGCTCTGCTGCTGCATGTCCTTTACACTGGGCTTCGGCCTCTACTTAGACCTGTTTGGCACTAATTGAGGGGGTCATTTGGGTCAGGGCACATCCATTTGGATAACTCCCACCACCATACAGAGCAGGGAGGCTCAACTACACACTGCTCTGAGCTCTATGGGACAAAGAGGGAGGCAGCGACAGAGGTCACAGCAGAGCCACGGGTGACTAGGACAATGGGACTTGCTCCTTGGCAGGCTCAGTCTAGCACCATCTGTGCTTCCAGGGAGCAGGAAAGCATTTTTGTGCTGCCTTTGGCAAGAACAGCTTTCCATGGACAATCTCATACGCAGCACGTTCTGCTTCCTCGCCACAGCAGGCTGCACCAGCAAGGGATAGCTCAGCCTCTAAAGTAGATCTGAACCCCACTGTCTTCCCATCCTTGCCCTGCATACCCAGGAAACCAAGAGCAGAGAGGAAAAAGCATGTACCTGGCTGCTGTGGACCACTGTGAAGCATTAGCCTCTTGGGAGTTAAAGCAGCCCAGGCAAGAAGCTAACAAGGTAGAGACTTCCCTCAAAAGGTTAATTTGATGGAACCATCAGTGCAACCACCAGGACAGTTAGAGGGGGAACAAAAGAAAACAACCAAACAAGCATACAGACAGGCAGCCAGCTTGGTGCCGGGCACTCATGTGCGCCATCACCACGCAGAAGGGAGGCTAAAATACAAGACCAAGAGGTCAGGCTGCGATGGGTTGTACCTTCAGAAGTCCTGCAGCTCTGCACACCCTGTGAGACAGGAGGGCCACAGCAAACCAGAACATTTTCAGAGCATTTTCCAGCTCTACAGGAGCCTGATTATCCCAAACCAAAGAGTATCGTTTCACTGCAGCCAGCCTTATTGCTCAGCATATCTGGTTTCCAGCACAACCTCAGCTCTGGAGTTCATCCAGCACCAATTACATCGAGCCCCAAAGAGCTAGTCACGTCGGGAGCACACAGAGGAAGGTTGCAAGGACCAGCAAGCCAAGGACCTGGGAGGGAAGGTTACCTACATCTGAAGTCTGCGGCTGCAATAAGCTTTTTGCTGACTTTTTTCAGCATCTTAATGGTGAGGCGGGGATGGGAAAGGAGACTTGTGAGAGCAGGAAGAGCCGCAGTATTTATCCGGGCTGACACCCCGCATAACACCAGCCAGAGCATTTCAGCTATAAACCCCGCGTTGTGCCAAGCGTTGACACTAATAGGACAACAGCTGAGCAATTAAAAGGAGAGTAGAGACAACGAGATATCAAGTCAAGAAAGCTCATGGACAAGAGACAGAAAGACCTAATTTCTGCTTGTTTGCTTTGGTGAGTGGAATATTGTCAGACAGATACCATGCTCAGGAAAAACTACATTTCTGTGTCACCACCAATTAGTGCCTCTTCCATAAGAGGCTGGAATCCTCCTGCCTTTTTGCTGGACCAGGTTTTTACACGGACCCTTTAGAAAGGGTGTCAGAGCTTGGAGCGCACAGCATCCCTTCACATGGAGATGTGGCTGAAACAAGCAGCTGGCCCTGCGCTAACTCTCATTTAAAGACTGTTCACAAACTGTAGGAAACAAGAATTTACAGTCCCTTCATGAGGGATAGAAGCATGGGGAAACACAGGGGAGAGCCTCTGCATCAGGAGGCAAACAGCAGCTCGCTGAGGTCTTGTTTACACACTTTCCCAGCAGAGCTAACCACCAGTAGCGTGGAAGTGGGTGTACTAGTTTTGGGGCCCCAGGTATAACTATTCTGCAATCCCTGCACACGGGATTATACATCCCTACACATCTGCAAGTCCTGGGCAGCCCTGGGGCCCATGGCTGGTGAGAGGGCCCCGGGGGAAGCACGGCTGCAGGTCTGAGTGGGCACTTTTTCTAACACATCATTAGGCAGACACGTGGCAATGGAAAAAAGGGAGCAGCGAAAAAGAGCCTGCTCCAGCCAGGCAGGACTCATGTCCCCAGTGTCCCCCTCAGAGCCGTGGTCTCATGGTCCTCTGAGGTCTCACAGGAAATTCACAGCAAAGAGGCACTGGTGGGGCTAAGGACAATGTCAGGAAGGACAAATCCAGGGCAGGGGGGCAGCCAGCAAGCACGGGCAGGCTGGAAAGCTGGACATCAAACGTGGTGTATGGCAGCAGCTGAGAGGGGACAAACATCAGAAGCAGGGAGCTGTGTGTCCAGGCATTGCTTTCACTAGATTAAAAATGCAAACTCCCTGCACACTAGCCTGCCTTGGCAATATGGAGAGTAACAGGCAATTAGGAGTAGCGAAGTAGCAATGACAGCAGCAACAGGCAAACATCTCCAGGAAAGCAGGAGGTTTGGGCAATAGGTGCAAATCTCCCTCCCTCTTTGAAGAACATGTGGGAAGGGTGTCTGCTCCAGCTCTGTTTACTTCTCTGCCAATTTAATGCTTCCTATCAAGCAGTGGCCATATCACATTTAATCTAGGTTAATAGGATCGCTGGCACGCTCAAGGGAGACATTGCTGGGAAGAGGCACAGGCAATGTGACCCACGGGCCTCGGAAAGCCACGGGCACACGTGGGTCTAGAGACAGACACATGCTTTGCAGTTGGGTCCTTGGGGTGCTAATAAAGGTCGATGATACACCATAAACCCTTCCCCAGTAGGGTGTTAACAGTCTCCCTTTGCTACCCAGCCATGCATTTCCATAAAACTAGCAGGAGCTTAATCCCTCCAAGACCGTGATCCATCACTGCTGGGGAAACCAGTCAAACAGCTTCAAAAAAACCACCCAAAAATAAATGGATGGGAAGGTGAAGTAATTGCTGAGCACAATGGTAGAAACGTTACCATCTTGGAAAACCAGGCTAGAAAGACAATTTAGCATGCACTAGTCCCGCTTCATAATGCGGCAACACCGTGAGCAGCACCAGAGCCGAGCTACCTCGGCAATGCCAGCAAGGCACCCACTGCCCTCTGCTCTGCAAACAGTCTGGGACAGAGTAACACTACACAGACGCCCCGTGCCGACACTCTCACTTCCACCTCACCCAGGAAGATGAAACCCAAGATTCAGATGACACCAACCTTAGCAAGAGAAGGAAAATATTCGGAAACATCAGAAACCTGACAAAAGCACCAGGGACAAAAACCCAGGCAAACCTGGAAAACATGGGTGAAGGAAATCTTGAGAAACAAGAGATACAGAAGGGCTGGTGAGAAGAGGATGGAGCTACATGGAGGCGACTGGGTTATAGGCAATCTTACATCAGTTTATGAAAATATCCCATTAATCTTCATAGCGCAATCTTAATTGCAAAATCTTTCATCAGCCTTGTTATTTGTGCACCTGTCATTGGAGACACTCGGAGTTGTTTTGTCGTCATTTCTCACGCTAATTAGAGGGGCTTGGGGTGGTTTGTGGGGTGGGATGGGATGGGGAGGGGGGGCTGTTGTTTTTTTAATTGTCCTCAAGCACAGCTCAGCTTTGCAGTAACGCTGCCAATTAGGGTCCCGCCCTGCGCAGGGCTTGTAGGCCTGCTAGGCACATTACGGAGGACTAGAGGGGTTGTTTTAATTAAATACCCCCAGACTAGTAGGGAAATATTTAGAGCAATTTAACAATCTGCTGCAGAGTTGTTAAGCCTCCAATATATCTGCTTAATGTTCATTTGGGTATTTAATAATCTCCCTACCTTATCTAATCCTGTTTAAATTTAAAGAGATGCATCTAAGCTGGTGAAGTAGCTAGTGCTTATTAACAGCCGCTGGTTATTAAAACATATTTGAGATGTCATCACCAGCAAGCAGTCCCAGCAGCACGCAGGGGACTCTGTGCCCGCGGATGTATTTCTTTCTTAAGTGGGGCTGCCCAGGGACAAGACCCGGTGCTTTCATCGCAAGCCCTGCTGTCACCATGCCAGTACCCTCAGTTTCCAACCTGCTTCATCTGCCTGTGGAGGGGAAGGTGGCCTTATTGTGTAATTAGTTGAAGCTACAGGTTTGTTTATTTTTAAGGCTGTTGCCCAGGGCTTCACCTACTCAGACTGGGGCATTTTTAAAGAACTGGATGTTTTGTTTTCTCAGGTTAATGGAAGCTGTGTGCTCAGCCAGCTCTTCACAACTCTCCTGTGAGGTCCACAGCAAATCATTTGCCTGAGGATATCCTACAGAGCCAGAAAAACTTCATTTTGCAAGGTTTTAGTCCATCATTTGTATGTTGCTAAACTGGCTGTCCTGTTCTTGGTAGTCTTCTTCCGCCCGTTAGTTGCACTGCCATTTCCCACAGCAACCCTCTTCGGGTTGCCTCGGCCATCTCTCCTCCGTTCTCTCCAGAACAGGTAGCTCCAGCACACTCGGAAGTGGTGCCACTCAAAACTGCGACCAGGGCAGGTCCCAAAACATTGCTGTCACAGACAAGAAGGGGTTGTTGCAGAACACGCAACTCTCCGCTTGAACAACTTATACAATGGGAGAGTCAAGCCAGCCATTTAAGTGTGAAATGGCCTCCAGACAAAGCAAAGCATTTTCCTAGCACATTCAGGACACAAACAGTAAGTCAGTCTTAAATCCTATGAAACTGAACAGCCTAGACTGTTTCACAGGCACTAACCCACTCAACTCTGAAAGTACCTTCACTGCTGAAGCTAGAAAATAGCAGCTGTCTGTGTTAAGAGGAGAGTGCTCTGCCAGCCAGTTTAAAACCAGAAAACACACCTGGGAGAAATCTCCTTGCCCAGCTGAATGAGAGACACTATTCCCAAGAGCTAAGGCCACAACGCCTTGAAGGTTTAATGTCAGCATCCTCAGCCAGGTGAGGTTCCCCATCCATCTTGTTCAAGCAGGAGCATCTCAGGCTCTCACAGTAAAGGGCTGATTTTCATCATAGAGTCTGGTGCTCTGCTTTTGGCCACCTTGTTTTGCGACAGAAATGAACCATTTGGAGAGAACGAGCCCAGAGGTGACACATCTGTCACATGCCTTGCGCAGCAGCACAACCATCCTAGTTGGTCCTCATCGATCCAAGAGCAGCTTTCAAACAGCCTGCGAGAAGCGGGAAGGGAAAGGGTTTTTTTCAGCAGCACCCATCACAGAACATAAACCACAGGCTAAAAACTGAGACAAGGAAGATTAGATTGGGGGCAGGGGAGCATGACACACATGACCAACACTTTCTATGTTTGTAACGTTATTCTTGTTAGAAGCCTTGAAGTAGTTGAGCAACCTCTATCCTCAAGGGTCTTTAGAAACTGATTAGTCCAGAAACAACATAGGTAGAGTTGATCTTGCCTCGGGGCAGGGAGACAGACTCACATGACCTTGGCAAGGTCCTTCCGATGCTGGTTTTTCTGTGGCTGTATGCTGCAGCACAAGCAACGCTGAGCCCCAACCCATCCCCTCTTTGCCTTACTGCAAGGAGCTGGTTACGGTGCCAGTCAGAGGAGCCTCGACTCTAGAAACAAGCTCAAACCAGGGACAGGTAGTCCGTAAACACAGTCCAGCAGAAGCAGCCTTCTGGCCTGCAAGGCTTGTTGGTCTTGTGAAAAAAAGCTAACCCATTTCACATCCCCAGCAGAACCTCCAAACCCAAGCCCTCCAAACCCACAGTCCCCACTCCAGATTTGGATGACAGATGACCAGAGGGGAGCAGATATTTTTATTTGTTCTTTGTTTCTCGTCTCTCAGACACTGGTGTCATTTAGGATTTTTTGTGGAGGAGACACATCAGCACAGTGACGGATCCTGTCTGGTCCCATCAGCACCGAGGCATTGTGTCCCCAGAGTAACGCGAGAGGACTGCCGCTCCTGCGGGGAAGGCAGCTCGGCAGGAGGTGTCAGCCTGGGAAACACAACAATTGTTTCTCTCCCATCGGTTCGGTGGCACTTGGAAACTTTCAGGGTGGGGGAGAAGGCTGAGCCTGAACCCTGAGGTGTGCCAAGGACTTGCACCGAAGGACAGGGAGCAGGCTTCACACCCAGGCATGGTCACGATGCCAGCCACCCACCGTGTCAAGGGAAAAGGAGCGACCATACTTCAAGAGGCTGTTTCCTGCCGGACATGCAGTGCAGGGTAGGGAAGGGGACTTCCAAGCCCTCCCCCCGTTAGCCGACACTCCCCGCTGCACTCCCTTGTCACCTCTGTGTGCAGAGCTGCAGTCACAAGTCACGGGTTTATTTAGACTCTTTAAAAAAAAAAATAAATAAAGGATGCAACCGTTTACAATGCGATTTCCTTAATTCTCAATAAAGGATCCTATTTGCTTCCTCCTCCAGAAGTCACCTCTGGTTTAGCAGCGTGGCAGCAGGACAAAGGGATGGCGTGAGTTAACACTCCAGTGCCCTCTAGCAAACACAGCTTTTGCTGTAGCGGAAGGACTTCACATCCTCTTTCACCAGAGCAGCAGATGACTTCAAATTCTCCGTGGCCATGTGGAGAAAAGCCTGGTGGAGATGGGCCATGCTGTTGTGCCTGCCAGTCAAATGGGGACCCAGGGTGCAGAAAGACTGAGCTGTGTGCCACACACACGCGCAAGCTGAAGAGCACCAGCTCTCCAGAGACCCAGCCACCAGGTCACCTATGTTCAACACCCTGAAGATGCCAGCTGGGGCTGCAGGATTTACGTAACACACAGGGAAAAGTGCCTGCAAAAACCAGTCTCTGCATTTGGCTTACTGGGAGAGGAACTGGGTTCTGGGCTCCTTCTCTGTGCAGCAAAGCGGGATGCACCAGTATCAAGTACACGGGTATTACAATGCCACGTTTAGTCTCATCTCTGCTGTTTAGAGCTGCCTGGGTCTTGCCTTTTGCCAGCAGGAGATGCCATGGCACGGCTTTTCACCGAGTAGAAAGTGCTTGGAGGAGCTGCTTGTGAACAGCAGGCTCAGAGGGAGAAACCAGCAGAGGCATGCACAGAGCAAGTGATAATTTCTGCGCTGTGCAATTACAGCTGGGAAGGGAGTAACCTCTGGTGCACAAACCTGCCAACAGTTTACTGCCGACAAGGAAACAAAACCGACAGTTGACACTGGAAAAGCTACTGATACCCTGTAATCATCTTAAAAATAGACTCTTCGCAAACCTGCTTGTTAGTAGTGAGAACATATGCTCTTTTTAAGAGAGGGGGAGAAAAACCTCTCAGCATCTCCAAAGCAACATTTGCATTAGCCAGAGCAAGTGTTCGGTGAAGCTGAAGCTGCAAGCATCTTTC
This sequence comes from Falco rusticolus, assembly GCF_015220075.1. Classification (NCBI taxonomy): domain Eukaryota; kingdom Metazoa; phylum Chordata; class Aves; order Falconiformes; family Falconidae; genus Falco; species Falco rusticolus. The sequence goes on from NC_051197.1 coordinate 27,854,526, forward strand.
CAGAACTTGGCCCAGTCCCACTGGATGACCAAAATACATCAAGATCCTGCATTGCTATAGCACATCTCCCAGCATCGAGCACACTTTCTCCTCTGAACCCAGAAGCGAGTGCTTGCACTGCTATTTCAGACACGCAGCATATTCCATCTCATTACACATATATACATAGCTGTGTTACCTAGCACAGGGCTGCATTCACTGCCCTGTTCCTGCCACACTGTGCCATGGAAATGTCCTGACTTCTGCCTCTCACCATGAAGTCTTCTGGGCCCATCGAGGTCTGAGTGTGACCACAGCAGTGAGACACCATCTGTGTTCATTTCATAATCCTCTCCCCAGTGCTGCTCAGCCCCATCACCCTGCTCTCCCTTCCCAGGACTCTCTGAAGGGAAGCATGAGACATTCTCCCACATCCATGTTCCTCTGGTGGCTAACATCCGCCAAGGCTTCCCTTTTCACAGAGCGAGAGAACATACACGTCTGACACAGGCAGAGACTCTCCATTACCCAGACGTTAAGCCGTGGTAAAGCACAGTACTGCGTCTCCAAACTACACCACCAGGTAACTCCTGGATGATGGAGCAGCTTGATCCTCATGCTTGGGCAGGCAATAAACCCCCTGTGTTGCACGAGGCACTGCCCTTCCCCAGGCTCCTGGTACACAGCCTTTACTCACAGCGAGTAGTCCCCAGTGCTCCTTTTTAACCACAGCCCCCAGGATCCCAGCTGCTTTACCCCAGACCAGGGTGGGCAGAGGAATGCCATCACTGAGCTGAGGGCTCTGCACACTTACTCCAGCCTGGAGCGCTCTCCATCACAGAGAGCTGGATGACAGCACAACCCTGGCCCATTGAACATCTCGGGAAGGGCCAAGTGTAGGGTATTCCCATGAAGGATAGCACAGCTCAGGACTAATCCAGAGTCCATCAAAACAGACACTTCAGCCAGGATCTGGTCTGTTCTGGGGTGTTGTAGGTTTTTGGTTGTTTTTTTTTTTGCTTGATTCCAGCTCATTTTTGTCAAATTCTCTTGAAGACAGAACAATAGCCTTCCAGAAAGGAGAGAGGGCTGCTTTGGTCCCTACCACATTCAACAGAAAATCCACCCGCCCGCAGCTTGCTGTCCCCTCAGTGCTCAACACATCAGCGCTGCAGGGAAGAGAGGAACAAGCGTTCCCTTGTAAGTGGATTTCATTTTGGTATGAGCCATTTAGAGATTATATCCATTTCAGTTCGGGCAGGGATCCAAGGTTAACATCCCTGCTCTTGTTAACAGAGCTTTGCTTGCAAAAGCCCATCAGCTCAGTTTTACATCTTATTTGGAAAAGTCAGTGCAATGTTACACTGTGCGCTAGGACAAGGAGAGGAAAGGTGGAGCGTGACTGCTGTAGCTACGAGTAGTTTCCCTAGGACTCCTGGGCACATGTCACTGGTCTCCTCTGTCTGCCACTCATGAGCACAGACATCACAGACTGTTACTGTACAGCCCTAGGGTGTTCAATCCCAGGGAAACTTCAGAGACTTCCCATTGTCTTCATCCAGCCAAGGAAGAAAGACCTTTGCCAACCAGGCACAACATACAGCATGAGGGTGGCACCCTCCATCCGGGATCACAGCAGCATTCAAAGCCACGCGGTCCTTTAAAATCCACAATTATGCAAACTGTGGTTTCCCTGTTCCTGGAAGTCCCATCCACTTCTCAGTGGACAGGACTTCACCAGAGTTGTGCTGCTAGCCAAGGTGCCTCTGGGTCCTTTGGTAGGCTGGCCAGCCAAGTTCAGCCTGTGCATGCTTTTCTGTCTTGCAGTCTCCCCCCACCCCAGAAAGATCGCAAACTGCCTACACGCAACAATGTGCCAGAGCAGCAACTGCAGAGTTGACCCAGAGACTTGTCACAGAAGGATCTCAAACCACATCATCTCTGGGACAGCAGGCACAAGAGTCCATCTGTAAGTTATGAACTACAGCAAAAGCTGGTCCTTAACAATCTGGGTCTTCAGCCACCTTGAGACACCCCAGCAAGCAGGAGAATGGGAGCACGCAACAAGGAGCGCAGTCTTGGCTGCCATAACTGCCAGCCTGGAAAGGATTTGGCTGCACACCAGCGGGCACCTTGCCGTCAGGAGACTGTCTTTACTGCATAACCCCAGCACCTGAGCAGAAAGACAGCTTCTTCACCCAGGGCAAATGTACTAACGGCTTTCACTGAGGCATTCTCAGATTAGCTCCCAACAGTCAATACTGCCAGCATGAATTATTAATCAGTGTGTCATTCAGCCTCAGAAGCTGATATATCCACACCACACAGGAAAAAAGCTTTTAGCAACACACGCGTGTCAGCAAGCCCAAGGCGAGCTTGCCAGGCACTTTCTCACACCTCCCCACCGAGCTGCTGAGAGCTGGCAGGAGGGGACTGGTGGTGGTCTGCCTGCTGCTGTCTCCAGCAAGGGGCCGCGCCGGCCCCACGCGCCTCCTCTCCCAGAACCAGCTCCGTGCGCGGCTGCATTAGCTCAGCACATCCACCTGTCACGCAAGTCACTCGTTTGGAAAATTATTCTGCTGGAGCATCGCTGAGGACACCTTGCCAGTGAAATATCAGACAACATCAGGCAGTGTTTACTTGCTCCAGCGCAGATACTACACATTTATTATTTACACTTTGCAGTGTATTTTTAGAGTTATGTCAATAAGACTGAGAGTTATCAAGTGATCTGTTTGCAGTCAGTCAAAAACTGCCATGATTCCCCGTTGGCCTGAGGAATTTTAGGACCAGGATTTAGCATTTCACATGGGCCTAATCTACGACACAAGAGACTGGGGATCTGAGAGACATTTGTCTGGGTTTGCAGGACCTTGAACTGAGTTTGCATTGCTTACCTCCTCTGCCTCCTGCTTGAGGGTGCTCCACGGGGAACCACCCCGGGGGAATGGTAGGCTCCTGAAATGCTGTAATAGCAAACCAGAGATGATCTCCCTCTGTCCCAAGCATCTGAAGAGATGGCTGGATTGATTTTTATAGACTGTTCCAACTGTACTAAAAATGAGACAGAAGTGGAGAAAAAAAATTAGGCCAAGCTGAACATATTGTCCTACTGCCTGGTCATGTTTGGAGACTGATCATAATTGAGGCACTGGATACTAGGCTTCACTGTAAAGATCCTGCTCATTGCTCATTTGTGGTGAGCCAAAGAGAAGATGCAAAGTATTTCCCAGGTGGAATTTCTTTCACTGTGAGGCTCTGCACTTCTCCCGAGCACAAGTGTTCCTTCATGTGGTGATACCAGCTGCATCCTGCTGAGCCAGAGCCATCCAGGCACCATAGCTGCCCACATCTCTCCCTGAGCTAGAGGTCAGCTCTTCTGCACCGCACCCCAGTCAGAGGATGCAGCTCATCCAGCCTGGAAGAGCTTGGCAAAGACCAGGCCAGCACAGCTAGCAACTCCCCATGCGTAGGGAACATGGATGGGTCTGGAGAACATGTGTCACAGTTGTCCCACCTGCAGATGTCAGCTCCTGTCCTAGCCAGTATTTTCTCTCCATCTTTTCTACCATCTTTTGTCAGAGGTGGGGAAAACAATGAGTATTTCCAACCCAGTCATGGCATAAGCTCATTATTCCCCTTGCTAAGAGCTGCTTAACAGTAAAACTAACAAATATCCCCCCGACACCTGAGCATGCTTAAAGTTTCTTCTTCTTTTGAAGTGAAATTTGTCTACCTAGAGCTAGATGAAACAATTTCAGAGAAGTCTGTTGAACTGTATGCACTTTCACCAGTAGCACAGACCAGCCACTATTTCCCTCTTCCAGACCCAGACGTGATGGACCATTGAGTGCCAAAGAGCAATAGTTATCACAGAGAGCATAAGACATTGTTCAAGAGCTCAAATTAATAGCCAGGCTCCAGGTGGCAAGGCATACATCATCTCTAGCAGCAGCTCTCTGATGTAGAAAGATTAGCCAAGGTCCTCTCCCCCCTCTCACATTTTTGATTACCAAAAGCGCCTTCAGAGTTCTGGCTGAAAGACCAAAGCATCCAGACATACATCTATACAAAGCCACCAGGTATTTTAGCAGCTCTGCTCTGCTGCAAGTCCTGCTTCCACAATGGAAAAGGTTTAATATTTGGTTCATGAAAAGTCCCTTTTCATCAGTCCTTGGGCTGGGCTGGTTCTGGTGTTCAGCCTAACTCTGCAGTCTGGCAGCAGAAATCTGAATTCTTGGCCTGGTAATGAGTGCCAAGGCAGTTGTTTTTATCTTATTCAGTCAACAAAAACATGGAAATCAATTTTTTCCAATCTCAGTTATGGCTAGAAATCCATTCCTTTTAGGCGAGCTACAGGATTAATCTATTGAATGGTTTGCAGGCATTTTGCTGACATACAAACATTTGAAGAATACATTATGCTTCCCCCCTCCTAGTATAGCATTAGTGCTTTTTTTTTTTTTTTCCTGTAAACATCTTTGTTCGGGAATCCATGAGACAGGATGTGGAAATGCATCTCCGTCTTGCAAACAAGCCTCATGTCTGCAAAGTTTTGCACTGCACTTAAATTGCCAGTGCTTGGTGACTTCAAAAAAAAAAATAAAAAAAGCAAAGACACCTAGCGATACACAACACATGCCAGCAACACAGAGCATGTACTTCACATAGCCAATATGGAACAAAGCATCAGCAAGTATAAATGAAATAAATTATATAAATGCCAAATTCAGCAGAAGCCTTGATCTAAAGACCTGCCAGTCTAGCAATTAGTCTCCTCTGCTGGCTTCACAACATCAGGACATGCGTGTAAAAAGCCATCTCACATCTGTTACGATAGTTGTCTAGTGCAATTCTGTCACCCCAGGAAGGGGGTAGTTGACCAAAGTTTATTCTCTTCCCATAGAAAAAGGAGGATCTCACCACTTGTGGTCCCTTATTTGGTCTCCAGGAAGTTTCTTGCCCTGTTCCCAGCAGGTTTCCAAGACTCTTTTGCAAATCTTTCTGGAAGACTGTGTTTGTTATGTTTCATGAGATAGCTGAACTTAAATTTTTTTTTCCCCATTTTACAGGCATGTAAAGAGGCAAGTTATCCTCTTTCATCAGCATGAGCAGGCCTTCCTGAAAGCACTGTGCTTTGAACACTAGCACCTTTTCAACTCCAAGAGTTGCTTCCCACCCCCACATCTGAGGATACATTGCCCTCTGATCCAGTATCTGCGCCTGCCCGTAAGAAACAGGTTCTAAATTTCCATTTGTCCGATATCACAGCTTTTCCCCACCCAGTCCCCAGATGTCAGGTTTATTTGTAAAACTTTCCACAGGTGATGTATTTCAGGCCAAAGGCTAAGATTTGTTTTAAAATGTTCTTCACAAAATTTGATCTGGGCAGCAATACCGAAATGGTTTTGGAAGAACAGAGAACGATAAAGCAATTATGTGCCATGCAGCAGGACAGCAGAAAGTGAGTGCATCCATCTCACCACAGCTGTCCTTTCTTCCTCCAGCAACCTGAGTCCAACAGACTGTGCACATCTATTTCCTGCCACCGTGGACGGCACCACAGGTATTTCCGATTCAGAAAATGCTCTCGATGCTATAATGTGCTAGCCTGGCCAGAAGGGACATATCTAGTTATAAAGATGTGGTAGCCCTGCTTGCTTACCTACAAAAAGACTCTACCCTCCAGGGCCGCGGGGAGAGCACAGAGCTGTCCCCGCACCTGGACACCCTGCCTGATGCAGACAGCAGCAGAGACCTCAGCGTGCATGCAGGAAAGTAGCTTTTTCTTTGCCTCAGTGCCGTGAATAGATGCAACGTAGAAAGGAAAGCAGAACGGCAGCACCATTCGCTCAGCAGCCATTCCCCCGTTAGCAACTGGTCCCTGCTCCAAAACAGTCAGCTGTGGACACAGACCTTGATGCCTAAATGGTACCACATTCACTTGGAGTGTCACGTTGGCAACTAGACCTCCTCTTAAGACCCCTCAAGGGGCCCACGAAATACACCTCCAGGCCTGTCCCCATCACGGTGCCCTTCTTCCCCTCCAAACAGCACGGCTGTAGTCTGAAACAGATTGTTTCTGGTTCGCCCTTGCAAGTTTCTCTGTTGCCCAGACCAGGATATAGCCACCAGTCATAAAGCATGACGACACCTACACCACAGTGGGAAGCAAGTCCCCTCGTAGGGAGAGCAATGTGCAACGTGCCCATGTTGTGCGCTGTCAGGGGGGGAGCAGGGCACACTCAAGGACTCCTTTGTACTACCATATAGCTCACTGGAGAGCTTCCATCAGGTTCTCTCATCTTGCCAGGACATCCAAGACAGATCCACAGTAACTGAATAATCAATTAATCTTCCTGTAGAGCTCCATTTACATAATGAAAACGCAGCCTCCCAATATACCACTATTTTTCAGTTGTCTAGACTAATATATCTGTCCTGTAGTTGGAGGGGGGAGACCTAACACAGCTTCTATTACGGGTGGCAGAGTTCCAGCTGAAATCACGTGGTGGCAATAAAACTTCTATTGATTTCATGTAAGCATTTAACCCTAGCAGAGCACGTATTCCTCCAACGGCCCACAACGGACCCAGCGCCCAGCAACCCAGGCTGAATTACAGTTGCACCTCATGTGGAGCCTGGGGAATCTCTTTCTTTCTAGCTCTGGAAGAAGGAGAAGCAGATACAAGCAGAAATCAGACAGGCTTCACCGTGCGTTTTGAAATACAGCAACAAGTTTGGATTTTTCGGTTCAATACCCGCAACTTAGCTCAGACTGCAGAGGTAGGTCTCACCCTATAGACCTCAATGAAAAAGAAAACTGCTATAATTTTAGATCCAGCTCATCTAGCAAGTGAGGGCCTGGGGTTGTGGTCCATCCTCAGAAGTCTTCTCACAGACTGAAGACCAGGACCAGCAGTGCTGAAACAACCCTCCTTCTCTGCTCCACGCAGCGCTGGCAAAGCACCAGTCAGTAGGCAGCAGAGACTCTAGAGCTGAATCAAAGCCCTTAACCCTCCCTTCAACTTTCACCTCCGTAAATAGGATATGAAGAGCAAACAATCAGTAGCTCACAGCAGGGCTTATCTGCAGACCCTGGCTCCCAGCCAGACTAGACCGGCTGCAGATGGGCGATCAGCAGAGAAGGCTGAGGTTCAGCTGCAGCCCTCGGTCCTGCCACAGACTTCTGCGGGTCAACAGGCAAATTGTTTTGAACTTATCTCCAAGCCCACAAAGTCAGAGCAAGGCTCTCCATTAATCCAAGACATTGGAAAAGGGACCAAATGCCTGACTTGCACTGCCAACAGCGCAGCAGGGCCACTGCAGACAGAGTGACAAAGCTTTGTCACAGCTTCTCCTGGGCAGGATGGTCTCCACGTGCACTACAACAAGCCCCAAACCAGCGCGCAGGGCTCCCACTGTTCGGTGACAGCGCCATATTTACGTGTTTCTGTAGGAGCATGGTCTAAGTGAGCACGCTCTGCTCTCCTCTGCTTGCTACAGGTTGTCTCTTCAGCCTGCAGAAGCCTAGGCAAACTCGTACATCTCGCCTGAGGGATCACATGGTGCTTTGTCGGTAACACAGCCACCCAACACAGACACAATGACTTCTGGCCATTGCCATGACCAAGGCACATGCACAGATCAGCTGCTAATTGCAGCAACCTAACACTGCGGCTGGGAATAAGGATGCTGATGCCGCACCACAGGGTTCCCACAAGCAGCTGACAGCGATGCTTGTTCAGGTGGGGACAAGGCTCAGCAACTGCTCCACCAGCAAAGGCGGCTCCCCCAAGGCACAGTCCTGACCCAGCACCATTTTCAGAGGAGACAAGGTCTTTGGAGCACATGCATGAAGCACCAAGAGCATCTCACACCTAAGCCAAGGCTGCAACATGCTGAGAGCCATGAACTGCCACACTTAGGGACACGTGGATTGGCCAGACCCTGTGGGGATGGGACAGCCACCATGCCAAGTGAGTGTCAGGGACATGTCCTTAAAGACTCCCACCTTCCCCTGCTAAACCAAGCACAAGGTCCGGAGATTTTCCTTACTGCATAAACAAGCACCAAGATTTGCCTTGACATTTGTAGGTCACTAGAATCAAAAGGTTTTGGAAGGGGAGACTTCAAAAATCCTTGAAAGCTCAGCTCTTGCCAGCACACCTCAGTTTCAAGCTGCCATGCTTCCTTCTGACCTTTCCATGTCCCCTACAACATCCTTCTCCTTATTGTCATGGGATAGAGCTGCTCACCCAATGGCCCTCTCTTCCATGAGATGAGAGAAACTGATTGCTTCAGGTGCTCTGGTTCTTCTGACCTTCCTAACAGAGCTCGGGTGGTGCTGCCATGGAACAAACTGAAGCGAACACATTACTGCTCAGGCCCAGGTGAGCTCTAGTTGCTTCTCTAAAGTCACCTCAAATGTCCTTTGAGAAGCCCTGGCCTGCTTGAATTTCACCATCCCTCTTGCTCTTCAAAATGTGAATTCCAATATTTGTAATCAAAGGTTCCTCCAGCTCTTCTCCGAGTTCCTAGGAAAGATATAAGTTATTTTCATATATATATATAATAAAAAAAATTAGATTTCCAGGGCTAACTCCTCTACATTTCTTGCAGAAGCACATCCAAGGGCGGCATATCTTGGAGCATGCACTAAGGTGCCTGTCCAGTGGGTTTTGTGGATTTGTTTTGCCAAGTTCTCCCCAGGCAAGAGCCTTCAGCATAGAGGAGACCACTAGGAGCCATACCACAGCACTAACAGAAGAGCAGGGACTCCCCCCTTCCAGGACACCCCAAAACTTCAACCATGAAGAGAGCCCTGGGCTACTGTGATCTTGTTCTCCTCACACAGGAGTAAGCTCAGAGTTTTCCATTTGTCAGGTGCTCCTCTGCACAGCGCTGCCCAAGGATGACAGAGAGCAAGTCATTTAGACTTGGCAGCCCTGTGTGTCCCAGGCACAAGTTTTGGCACAAACTCCCAAGTCTGGGATGCTAATATCTTCCTAGATAGCAGCTAATACTCCTCTGTGCTTCTTCTGTCAAGGCTTTCCCTGCTTTGCCCCTCATGTCCTACATCCTCCCTGGGGACCGTGGCAAACACAAAGACGGCTCCTCCTTTCCATCACGCAGAACGGCTGACAACAACTTTCTCTGCAGGTCTGGAGCTCTTGAGAACAGCCTACATCTGGCATGACACTGCGTTTGGAGTCATCCCCGCTCCCAAAGGACAGGCTGAGCCAAGCTTATGTTACCAGCACCAGAAGCATGTTCCTCACTTCCTAAACATTGCATCAGAGCACAGAGTGTCGGAAGCATTTGGAAATGCATTGAAGCTGCCTCTGCATATGTGTGTCAGAGGACACGCACGTATCCCGTCTGGAAGCTAGAAGAAAGGCCATCTGCCTTTCATCGCAAACTGGTGATGGTCGCAGATTCTCCCTGTCGCTTTGGCTACTGCACGCTGAGCGGTGCCCAGCTCCACAGCGAGCTCCAGAGCCACCTCCTGGCTGAAAGGGTAACAGTCCTGGAGAGCAGCAAGAAGGGGGGGTGGGGTGGGGAAATAATGATAAACAAACACCCTAGCAAACCCAAAAGCCAAATCCCGGTTGTTTGATTTATAGCTGCGATGCCCCTCCATATCAGCTTTCAGCATCACTTCACTCCAGACAGAGACACTGCCCTGCTCCCGTTCCTAACCATGGTCCCAAATCCAGGACAGGAGGGTTCGGCCTGCCTCGCCACCCTGGCCCTGGGGCCGGCACGCCTGCTGTACGCCTGTTCACCCCAGCTTTCATCCAGACACGCCGAGTCGCAGACCGGCAGCTGGACACAGATGCCACAGTGCCCAGCACACCGTGCAGGGGCAGGGACGGTGGCTGGTGCCAGGCAGGGTGAACACCCAGGCAGAAGCTGAACCCTTGCACTCAGGCACGCAGATGCTGGCACTCCCCACTGCTTCCTTCCTTCGTCTCCCTCTTGCACTTGGCTCAGGGGCGGAGACCCACCCTGCCCTCCCAGCTTAAAATATTCATCTGTTTCAGCCACTTCTGTTTATACTAGGGGTCTTCTCTGCAGAAGATCCATGCCATTCCCTTACCAAGGTCTGCTCAGCTCAAGTCATGCTGAGACAGCCAGGAGCTGCTCCCTTCCAGGCCAGAAGAAAGGACAGGAGACACAGTTATCCCAAAGAAAGATCCTTGGTCCATCAATACAGAACGGGAAAAATTCCTCTCAGTCCACAAGCCAGATCCTGCTATTTGATTAGGTTTGTTTTGCAGCAAGGCTGAAAAATCTCCAGGCAACTGAGCTGCCTTGAGGAGAGCAAGATGCAGTTTACAGGCTGAAGTATCTTTCCCCAGTCCAACCAAAGGCAAGTGAAGAGATCACCACTGGGATCCTTTTCTTTGATGACCAGGTAATGCCCTTCACATTTGATGCTGCTTTGCACAGCACAGGGCACATTGCCCAGCTCTGGAAGCACAGGCTGCAGACAGAGGCCAGCCAAAGCACAGATTTAACTTTGTCAAGATTGTGCACACAGAAAAACTGATAAAACATCATATCGAACCCTTACAAAAGGTTTTTCCTGCTGTAAAGGTGCTAACATGAGGTAAAGGAAGGGTTATAACAATTCATAGCAACCTTTAGGCTGGATTTCTTCCCTCTTGACCTTCTTCCAAGATGCCCCTGCCATTTCCAGCCCAACTAAGCCCAATACAGAACAATAAACTCAAGCATCCCACGTGATCCCAAACATGAGACTAGACTGTGGAGACAACCGTAGACCTCAAAAGGTCTGGCAAGAAGAGGCAAGGCACAGCTATAACCCCACCGCAGGGAAACCCAAAGGCAGCCAGAACTCCACCCACCACGTACCCATCAAACAGGTAGGAAGGCGCCAGGCGAGCCGTGTAGCCAAGAGTGACACTGGAGTCCGTATGATGTAAAAAAAAAAAAAAAATCTCTTCCCATGTTGCGGCATGTTGACCTGACAACATGCCATCAGAATTTTAAATTATGTATCTGAAAAACCCTTCTCCCTGTCAGCAAGCATTTGAACCTGAAGCGAAGCCAGCAGCGGAGAAGAGCAGACAGGAGAGGTAATTACCCGCGGTCTCCTCCAAGAGCTGACAGAAAGCAGGCCCCGTGCTGGAGATCCTGGCCTCATTACGGGCTCTCCTGGAGGCTGCAGCTGCTCCTCTCTGCGGTCAGACATGAGTCACAGCGTTTGAGAGGAGAGGAGTGCTCCCGCGAGCTCATTAATGGCTGCGAGGTCCGTCGGCCATCGTGCAGCCGCGGCCATGCTGGTGTTTGAAGCCAGAGCCCTAGTGCTGTGCTCAGGCTTCGGAGACCGAGCAAAAACCAGCCATGAAGTTGGCTTGCTCATCGCTGTGGCATTTCTAATACGGGAAAGGGCTTTCTCCTGAGTCAGTGTGTGGTTCAGAGCTAACAAAGTGATGGAAGCAAACTCTCACCCCTTTCTCGTGACTGGCAGCAAGACGATAATCTGTATATTCCACAGAGCATCTGGGGAACAGCTTTAGAGGCCTACCAACTTCTGCAATGGTGGTACCTACCAGGGGAAAAAAAACAAAAAAAAAGAAAGAAACCAATGGGGGGGACATAAAAGAAAACAAAGGGGGGGGGGGGGGGGAACCCAGGCGGGGGGAGAGGTCGGTGTGAACGAAAACCAAAGAGGGGGGGGGGGGGGGGGGGGGGGAAGAAAACCTAAGGGGGGAAAAAAAAAAAAAAGAAAACCAAGGGGGGTGGGGGGGAGAAAACCAAAGGGGGGGGGGAGGGTGAAAAAAACCAAGGAGGGGGGGGGAAGAAAAAAAAAAAGAAAACCAAGAAAAAAAAAAGGAGCAGGTCCCCAGCTCAGCCCCTGGCCAGAGGGTGAGGACCATCTTGCACTACCGAGCTCTGCAATGCTGGCCTCAGCGTCAAACCAGCACCCCTGTTTGCATCTCGTGTGCAGCCCACAGATCAAAAAAATCATTTTGCACCTCTTTCCTTCCCACTCCCACACTCACAGCCCAGTCTTGCCTGTTCCCAGTTCTTCAGCATGTTTCCAGGGATGACCCTTACGCACCTTGAGCCTCCAGTTTAGCAAGGCAAACGCAAGCACACAGCAGCACCCTGTCTGCCTGCAGCAGTGATCTGAGCTCTGTCTCACCATCCCTGGCTGAGGTGTCCTCCGCATGCTTCTCTAATAGCCTCTCCTGGCAGCGACCTTTGCCAGCCTGCCCATTCCAGGGGACTGGAAGGTAATTCCAGCTCCATTCCTGCGCTGCTCCTGCCTGCGTCCCCAGCTGTGCCTGCACAGGGAGGTGGCAAAACCCCCGTGACAGATTGCTGTCCAGGGGGAGCTGAGCCACCCTTGCGTATCTAACAGAGAAACAGCCAGCTGGACAGGAGCCGCAGACCCAGACAGCAAAACGGTCTGTTCCAGCCACCTCAGCCCCTTCCCAGCAAGGACCTGGCCCAGGAAATAAATGTCCTGAACAGCAAAGGAGCAGGGGAGAGACACAAAATGGCCAAGTCCTGCACAGATGCAAGAGAAGCCCAGCACGCATTTACTCAGGGGAAGAGGCGTGAAGCACGCAAAGCCACTCAAACACCAAAACATTAGTGACTGAGAACTTGCAATACATGATCCCCCTCAGTGCTACCTGCCTTTCTGGCTGGTGGCCCAGGCTGAGCCACAACGGAGCGACCGGCCAGGGAACACAGCATCCCTCTCGGTGAAAAGATGCCAAAAGGCTGCGGGCACTCTAGCTCTTCCCACAACGCCAGGAATGAGCATTTTGGCCTCCAAAGGGGTCCACTATTAACTTCCTTCAGGAAAATACAGACCTCACAAAAACAAGACATTGGCTTGACGTGGCATCGGCTGCTGTCTCCCTAGCAGGACCAGCAAACCTCGACCCACAGCGCTGGCGCTGCCTGCTCTTGGAACCAGGGAGCAGGGCAGGGCGAGAGAAGGGAAGATGCGTCGGGCTGTTCACCCCCTTGGGTAGAGGACAGGAAGGGAACGCGTACGCATTGGAAGGGTAACGTTGGCGTATTATAGGCAGCAAGTTTAATGACATCTAATTGTAATGCTACAGAATTTCAGAAGGGACATAAACCCTTGGCCTTTGAATGACCTTTGAAAGACAGAGAAGAATGGGAACAAGTCACCCCCACAGCCACCGACTTTACAATTTCCTCCTCCTTCCACTAACACCTCCCAGTGTTGAAGCCATCACAAACACCAGACTGAGTCAAGCAGACCTTGGTGCAACTCCTGCCATCCCTTCATGCTTAAGTAATAAACACAGCAGACTATTTCCTTTCTAATGGAGCTTTTTTCAGCTGAGAGCAGTTTTCTGCCACCTCCTTTCCTCTTCCCAAATCTTTATCTCGGTTATTTTTTCAATACGAGCCAAATTAGTTTGGCAGCTTGGGGTCCAAGCGCCCGTGCACAGGTACGTGCGCCACGCTGCACAGCCCGCCCCGCACCCTCCAGCTCTCACCAGGCTCACGCCTGCGCTGTGTGCGCTAACAGATTTCCCACCGAGCTCAAGGGAGCGAGATCAGACTTCAAATGCCTCCAAGAAAGCCTCGTATTTCTCTCCACCACATGTCCCATGAGGATCTGTTAACACAGGCAGCTTCTGCTGCCATCCTGGTCGGGGCTGTGCTTGAAGAGTCTTAAAATGGAGCATAAACTCCTGCCTCCTCCTCTGGAAGTACACGTCCTCCTAGAGGGATCGGTGGAAATTTCACACAGGGTTAGTTTTAATGCTTTGAATATTCTGTGACGTTTGCGTTCAATTTCTCATCATAAAGTTTTAATGGGAACTCTTTGAAATTGCCAGCTCTTCTGATGCACCTTCAGACAGAAACTGTCTCTCTATGAAAAACGTGGTGAGGTGCATCCTGATTCTATCTGGGGTACTGTCTACAGTTTTTTGGTTTAAAAAAAGAAAGCGCATCAGATATGCAAGTTTTAGCAACATTTTTAACCACGACATGTCAACATTTGTCCCACACTTGCAAGCTTGATAGTCTAAATCCTTGGTTGGCGGATTATATATATTTGATAAAGGTGATGTTGTAGCTGTCTCCTGCAATGGGAGGAGGGAACCAAGCACACATGGGGCTCAGCCCCGAGCTGCCCCAGGCTAAAACCCACTCCCCCACTGATCACTCAGCATGCTCCCTTGCCACAAACACCACTGCAAAACTCTTGGAAACACCAGGGAATAAAAACCTTTGTTGAATAAGCTCACTTTATGCTACCTAACAAGCTCCCAAAAGTAAATCCATGTCTTCCCCCCAGGAACTGAAGCATTGCCAGCACGAGCAGAGCCATGGAAGGAGGACTGCAAAAAGGCACTGGGCAGCTTTTCTTAACATATCGTTACTTTTCAGGACTGAATCTGCACACAAAATCTAGTCCTAAACAGTCAGGATCTTTAACTAAAAGCAGAGGTGAGGAAGGGAATTTAAAAAAGAAAAAAAAAAAAAAAGTGGAAAATAGGGGGGCGGAGGACAGAGGGGAAGAATAAGAAACTTAATTTGGTCAAGGAAAAAAAGTAACCTTGGTTTTCCAACCCATCATCTCACCACAAGTGTCAAATGTGGAGAACATCAGGGAAAAAAAAAGGTTATTTATGAGACAGGATGAATTTTGCAAAATAGAAACAAAAGTGATGATCACCGCCCTGAGATGGAATTTTTAACCCCTTGCACGTTATTTCTTGGATTTGGCCCTTCTTGCACACTAAAGGACAGCACATCTGCTCTGCCCATTTGCCCTGTGCAGGACACCTTTTTCCATCAGCCCATACCCTCAGTCAACAGCCATAGCTTCCAAAAATCACCGAGCTGGAGAGACACGCCACAACAGGTCTGCATGGCCCACCCTTGGGCAGCAGTGACACACGCTCATGAGGGCACAGCTGGACCACAGCCTCCTTCCTACACCTTGTCCCCGCAGGCATGGCATCAGCCTCAGCTAGGGAGGAGGATTTTCCAGTCTCTACTAATCTGCTGCCCCTGCTGAGTGCTGGTCCCCCCAGAATTAACCAGCCTGCAGCTGCATGTTGCCTGGGCAGCAGGTCGAGGGGCATTTCCCCATGCATCTGTGGACCACCCGCAATCCAGGCAGCAGGGATGTTCTGTGCTGCAATTCAAGAGAAGCTGGGTTTCTCTCCATTTCTTCCCTCTCTGTACCAGAAACCACTTTATGCAAATGAAATCTCTTTCGCTGGCTCCCGCTGTGCTGCAGAGGGTTGGTGGAAGGGAGGAGAGGGGAAGGGGTGGGAAGGAGGGGGGAAGAGGATGGAGCCTTGTTCGCTATCAGCTGCTCAGAAGAGCAGAGCAGAGACAAGATTGATGATGCTCTCTGGATATAAGATCTCCTCCTTGTGAAAGGCTGCTTATGAGGCCTGATAGACTTGTCATCTCTTAATAAACATCACTGATATGTCGGTGAGGAGAAAGCAGGAGCGAGGGGAGGACACACAGAAAGGCAGCTGACAATTTACTTAGAATGACGCTCTTCTCTCGCCTTGGCCCTCACATGCAGTTCAGATGGCCTCTTCCCAGGGAGGAACGTCCCCAGCCCAGCCTCACCGGTACCTGCGGTCCCAGCGGAGCCCAGGGGTAGGCTGATCCCAGCATCTCGGCATTTCTAACGAAATCACCTCTTTCCCTATAAGTCTGGGGCCACCAGCACAGACCTGATCCTAAGCCTCAACAAAGCCAGTGGGATTTTCAAACAACTTACACAGTAACTATGGGAGCAGATCCCAGTGGGAACAGAGTGCAAGGGAGGCCCTTCATCAGCACCTTGCAGGGTCCAAAGCTGTTTCATTGCCGTTGTGCTCCTTCTATAAACTGCTCTCCAAGTGTAAGTGGCTCTGCTCTTGCCCACGTGGCTGTAAATCAGAGGGACTTGCAAGGGATGTGTTTCCCCATCACAGGCTTTTGTTTAATCTCTGTAAAGCAGCAAGGAAATGTTTGATGCCTGAAAGAAGCATTTGCCCTACTCAGTGCCAACAATGACAATCACAGGTAGCAAATGGACTTATCACCAGGTGCTCACTTGGATAAAAAACACCACTTATGGTCACCCCCATCTAGCTACAGGCATGCAGATTGTGTGTGACTACAGCCACATTTTCCTTGCCTATCTGGCTCAGTTTGTATTTAATCAAGCTATGCATGGTTAAAAATCCTCCAGAGCATTAGCAGGTGCTTAGCAGTGCTGGGTAAGTGCAGAGCTAAGGAATAACGTGCTGTAAGCACAGCTAACATAAGTGTTCATAGCTCCCTGTGGGGCTAAGAATGACTGCAAACCAGCTTCTCCACCCCGGGCTTACATATGCAAAGAGAAGTTCCTACAGAGACCACATAGGAAGCTGGCTGGCTGGAAGGCAGGTCCTCTGCATGTCATAGCTGCTCCCTTGCAAGGCTCAGACCTGCACACAGCTACAGGGACACTTCTGGGAGGGCATCAGGCCCCCCTGCGTCTTAAGGCCAGCCCAGGGCACAAGGATGATCAGGCAGCTCTCTGCTCCTGCAGGCAGCCCAGCCCAGCAGGCTCCTTCTGCTAATGCTTTTGGCCCCCTCCAAGGTTTCTTCCCCTGCACTCATGCACTGTCCTCCTCGAAACCTGCCCCAGGATGCTGATGCTTTACAGGACACTTCACCCTACACTATTTCCCCCTAAAATAACACCATGCAGTGATTTCCGCTTTCTCGTGCTAATTCCACTGTTACTTTGTTCTATATAACTTTATCAACAACTCCTAAGACAAATTCATCGAGCTGCAAGGACTCATATCTGCAGTACCAGTACTTAGACTCTTAGGAAACTAAGTCCTTTCAGGGCTTGGATTAATTTTCTTTGAGAAAGCTGGAGAGGGACTTTTTACAAGGGCATGTAGTGATAGGACAAGTGAGAATGGCTCTAAAGCTGAAAGAGAGGAGATTCAGATTAGATATTAGGAAAAAATTCTTTACTGTGAGAGTGGCAAGACATCGGCACAGGTCACCCGGAGAAGCTGTGGGTGCCGCAGCCCTGGCAGTGCTCAAGGCCAGGCTGGACGGGGCTTGGATCAGCCTGGTCTGGTGGGAGGTGTCCCTGCCCAGGGCAGGGGGCTGGAACTAGGGGATCTCTGAGCTCCCTTCCAACTCAAACCATTCTGTGATATTTTAACCATGGCATTTGTGTTCACAGGAACCCAAACCCATAGGCAGCTCTTTCCAAAAAGTTAATACAGGAACTGATTTCCAAGGGCTAGACTCACAGTCAGTGAACATCCATGCTAAATGAGGACAGGAGCGCTTAACACCCCAAACGACTGCCTGGCAGAACAAATGCATTTCTCCCGGTTCTGCACATAACCTTGCCACCACATCTCCCAGGAGAGAGATGTCCAGCCCCCCTCCTCCCCAAAATCAGTGACCCACAAGGAATAAGCAGACTCTGAGCCGTGGGCTCCAGCCTCAAGAGACCTGGACAGCCCCAGTTTGCTTTGCAAGGAAAACATCCTCGACTCCACAAGGTGAAAGTGCAGCCCCGGCATTTCCTGCCCTCTGTGGTCCACAACCAGCTACCATCCCCAGCGTCACCTTCTCCAAAGGGCACTCCAACACCCAAACCCCTCCTCCTCCACCCAAAGAAAATCCGAGGGATTTTTGGCAACCTCCAGTTACAAGGCTGGCGTTCGGGTGTAAAACTGGGATTACACTCACCAACTGGCATGCCCATGCCTGCCTTCAGCTCCTCAGCTCCGCAGAAAAGTTAGATTGTGTTCAGCTCATCTGACTGCAGGCTCCCCTGCTGACAAGGTTTTTCTTAGACCAACCAACACCCCACACCTAAGTATACAGTGTGACCGTAGTTCATATTTTGGTATGAAACAGCTTGCTTTGTGGTCATTCCATGTATACAAGTGCCTCAGCCCTTTTACTCACCCAGCACCCCAGGCCAAATCCATGAAACAACAGTTCCCCAGCACATCCAAACAGATAAAAATTCAGGTGCCTAATCTAATATTCCTAAATCCTCATGATTTCCTTGTCTTAAAGTATCTTAGGAACTTTTTTCCCCAGCTTTTCAGCTGCTGGGGCAAGCGATCACAGGAGATTCACAATAATTGTACTAAAGGATAATTAAAGTTTCTAATCTCTATGGCTGTGAAGTCCTTGAAACCAGCAGGCAAACAAATGTAATGTCTCAAATGGAAATTTCCTTAAATTTCACTCCCCTACATAACCCCTGACAGCCCCTCTCCTCACCTTAGGACTCAAGAGTCATGACTCTGATCTCAGCTGGAGTTTCAGATTCATTTCCAGATGCTCACTTTGCTGGGATTTTTCATTGCACTGGAAAACTGAAGTTTAGATAAAAATCTCACAAAAAACCCCATGCATTTTGTAGATTTTTTTTTCCCACATTTTTTTTACAAAAAAAAACCCTAAAAAAAAGTAGAGGATAAGAGGTTTTCACAAACAAAAAGTAAAAAAGCTTTGCCGAGGCTATAGACAATAAAGAACCAATTAACTACCTCATCCAAGAAACCAAATTGCTTGTCATTAAAAAAAAAAAAGATAGTACCAATCTAAACACTGCCATTGTGATTAGAAACTTAAGGTTTAGTATATACATTTTGTCCTCAGCACTTAACCTAATGGTTATAATGAGGATATCCAAGCAACTGAGGTTATTATTTGGTCAGAGGGTCACCACAGCCCAAGACAGATCTAGCATAACTAGAAAATATGAGGGTATTTTCACATCACATTTTACAAGTTGTCTTCCAATACAAGTAGAGGCACGTAGGAAAGAAAGAAAGAAAGAAAAAAAGACCTTGCTACACCAGTTAGAAATTCCTCACATTAATAGAAATTAAAATAGACAATAAAAAACACAATGAGAAAAAACAGGATTCATGAGTGATGAAGAGAGCAAGTGGGAATATAAAACCTAGCATTTTGGGAGATACACTTTTTTGTTTTAAGTAATCTGAATATAATCAAGTTAGAAAGAGAAACCACAAAGGGGAGGGGGAATTATTCACACTCGAGAATTGTTTGCAATTTTCCACTGCTATCCCATCCATGCACCCCCTCAGTTTTGTGCACGGAGCAAACAGACGTTTCCCTCCCAAGAGCATTGCTGTGGTTTCCAGTAGGCTGTTCTGGGGAGTGGGAGGGGGCACAACTGAAAGCTCCTGGGGCATGAGAGAGAAGAAAAAAAAAAAGAAAGGAAGAACAGACTATTTGCAGAGAAAGAAACACTTAGAGGTCTAAGGACTGCCAGGGTGCATGTGTGTATGTGTATTTCTGCAGCACAGTTCTACCTGAAAAAGCAAAACTCTCATCAGAAACACAGGATCAGGTCAGAGGCCTTTGAAAACTCTGCCTACAGCACACAGCATCAAAGATTAAAACCCCAACAGTTGCCATCTGTAACTCCCCGTGCTTGGCAGGGAGCCTCACACAACTGAAAACACAGAGACAAACGGAAGGTGTCAAGTTAGTAATTTCCTAGCTCTATAGCGAGCAGCATGGAAAATATGTGAACCTGTATTTCATGCTCCAAATCATATTAATACTCACATCTCAAGCAAGAGATAATGCAAGGGTTTATCTATTAGGAGGGCGGTGAGGCACTGGCAGAGGTTGCCCAGAGCAGCTGTGGGTGCCCCATCCCTGGAAGTGCTCAAGGCCAGGCTGGATGGGGCTTGGAGCAGCCTGGTCTGGTGGGAGGTGTCCCTGGGGGCTGGAATCAGGGGATCTCTGAGCTCCCTTTCAACCCAAACCCTTCTGTGATTCTATGAACTAAAGCTGTTGTAACCAATATTTTGAAACACAGGGGTAGAAATATAATACAAGTAGTGCTTTAGGATATATATTAAAATACCAAGTGGAAGGTGGAACAAAGCTAATGAACTTAAAAGATGACATCTGAACAAATACTCCATTACCCAGATTCCAGCATGCTCAAAAATCATATCTCATTTGCTTTCACATAAATGTCCATTATCTCTGGGGTTTTTTTTGTGGTTTTTTAATGTAGCAAGACATTATCGCTCCTAAGATGCTCTGACAAAGATTTAATGCTGACATTTGTCATGGTTTAACCCCCGCCAGCAGCTCAGCCCCACGCAGCCGCTCGCTTGCTCCCCCTCGGTGGGATGGGGAGAGGATCGGAAGGAAAAAAAGTGAGAAAACTCATGAGTTGAGACAAGGACAGTTTAGCAGGTAAGTCTAAAGCTGGTGCACAAGCAAAGCAAACCCAGGAGTTCACTCACCGCTGCCCATGGCAGGCAGGGGCTCAGCCACCCCCAGGGGAGCAGGGCTCCAGCACGTGGGACAGGGACATGGGCAGGCAGACAGCATCGCTCCGAGCATCCCCCTTCCTCCTCCTTCCCCCAGCTTTATATGCTGAGCATGACGCCATACGGCATGGGCCATCCCTTTGGCAGTGGGGGTCAGCGTCCCGGCTGTGTGTCCCCCCAGCTCCTTGTGCCCCCCAACCCGCTCACTGGTGGGTGGGTGAGGGGCAGAAGATGCCTTGGCTCTGCGTGAGCGCTGCTCGGGGTAATGAAGGTTATCGTCCCTGTGTCACCGACACTGTTCTCAGCACAGAGCCAAGGCACAGCCCATAGTAGCTACTGTGGAAAAAACTAACCCTATCCCAGCCAAAACCAGCATACCACTTTGTATCCAAACCCCCACCTACTTGCCAAAAATCCCCCCCTGCTCCCCTGCTGACAGTGTAAATTCTCCAAATCCGCTGTTTTAACAGAAAGCAAATCTAATTTCGACTCAGACTCCAGATGGGTATAGCCATAAAGATATTGTCAGGCTAAAGATTAGGCGCTAACTTAGAGCTATTCAGCTGCAAGCTTGATAGCCTCCGAAACGGCATCTGCCACACAGGAGTTACCAGGTACCGATACTGCTGTCCAGAACAACAGCATGGCAACAGAACATGGAAGTGCTGGAGACTTCTAATGGCATTCAGAGCTCTGCACAGGGAGCTAGTGACCCCTGAATACAGCTGAGGACCCTTGCAGGTTGTCTCTGTCCACACATAGCTGTGACAGTGCAGAGTTTGCTATGGGATGCTGGAGGAGTGACACGTGGTGGAGGGACCACGGTGCAGGTGACCTGCCAGCCCTTCAGGGCTGGGGATGTGGGGCACAGGTACCTACCGTTCTTCCACCTGGGAAGCATGATGCACGGAATTGCAGGAGCAGGGTTAATCCCACCCACCCAACCCACTGACCACCCACAATCCGCTCAGTGCTCTCCTTACAACTCTGTCACCCTTACACAAGGCTTGGCACCTGTAGTCTACGTAACTCATGCAAAATTAGGGGGCATAAGCAAAGGAGAGGTGGAAAATCAGCAGTTGCAGCACCAGGCCTGAAGTGAAATTGCTACCTCCTGCCCCAGAAATCCCAGAACAGGTCCCAGGCTGAGGTCTGGGAAGAATCACTTGGAGTCTGGGAAGAATCCTAGATCCAACTCCTATGAGCACACTGAATTGACCTTCTGGCCCCTGCAGCTCCGAGTCACCACACAGGACATTCTCTCACAAACCACCCTGCCTCCCCACACGTTACCTCTCCACTTAAGTGACTAGCCTCTGCTAACACCCACATCTACTGCCCTAAGAGCCTAACTCTGCATCTACCCCAGTGTGTGGGAGTTTCATCATCATCTGCAAAAAAAGCAGAGATTACTATCACCGAGAAGACTCTGTGTCAGTGCCACACGGCGGAGACCAAGGCAAACACAGCAGACCATAGCATCAACACCAACACAACTGGGATGTACTCACTTCCTTCTGAGGTTCTCCATACTCCAGTGGGCATTGCTCTTGGGATAAAGTCTTCTTCTTGCAGGGACAGGTCTCAACAGGACATATGGATAGATAGCCTTGCAGGCCAGCCAGCTGTGCCATGCCCCACAGCACACAGTAGATCAGCAGCAGTAAGATACTTCCAGCTGCGGGAAGAGAACGAGACAGCTTGGTTAGGTGATGCAATGGAGAAGGCACAATGCCCATCTGCCCTGGACACAGTGCACACAGACAGGCAGCTCAGACACGAAACACAGGAGCGCTGTGCCGACGCTACAAACACTGTTCAGAAGCAAGTCCTTCCTCCCACTTAGTGGAAACATAAACCTACATCCTTAGAAGTGGTGAATGGACTCTGGAGGTGCACCTGAGCAGATTCTGTTGGAGAGAAAAGAGAAACGCCACAAAGTTCAAACACCCTCTGATCACCACCACCATCACCCCGCACCCCCCCAAAAGCCAGAGTCCATCAGTGCAGCTGCGTATCGGGAAGGCAGCCGGCTCTTCTATACAGAGCTTGGCTATCCCTGGTGCTGCCACCCAGGCAGACTCTGTCACTAGGTGCCTTGGGACCTCTAAATGGTCTCAGACTGTATTTGTGGAAAATAACCCCTCATGGGACTCTATATGCCAAAGGGGCTGGAATGGATAAGCAGAAGTAGCCAGGCAGCCAGAACACCGCCTGAGGCACGATGTTTGTCAGAGAGGTGCAAGGTAGTGCCTAGCAAAGCTTGTCAGGGTCACCCTGTCCCCACAAACCCAGCAGCTCACGCAGAAATGCATGCAGAGCCCCACTTCCAAAAACCCCAACCTATCACCCTAGCACCAATAGTTCTGTGCAAAAAAAAAAAAAAAAAAAAAAAAAAGAAAGAAAAAAAGCCTGCCTCCTGTTGAAGAAATAACGCAAAAGGGACAAACTCTTTTGCCATTTGCCATGGCTCCTTCAAGGAGCACAAGCATCCTCAGAGATGAAATAGGGCCTTTGCGTGAAAGCAAAACTGTGTTCATCTGCAAAAATACAGCCATTATAACCCCCTCACACAGGTAAGCTGCACCTACCGATGGAGAGAGCTTAAACTGGGAGATGCCTTAGCATCCTTTCCACTCAGTCCCAGAAAATCCTGTTGTCCAGTGCTCCTCCTGCTTCCCTGATGCTCAAAACCCGCCACACTAGGAGCTAAGAGACAGGTTTCCAGGGTGCATGAGGCATGCCGTCCATCACTAGAAAGACACATTCCTTCGGTGCACAGCCGAGACACAGATGTGACCCGCGATTCCCACGTCACTATAACTCACCCAGCCTCAACAGCATCCCCTTACCCCGCACACTTCCCCATTTGTCTCACATGAAGTGTCGCTGCTCTGACCTACAGAAAACAAACATTTAGAGGGAGGGGGATGTTAAGGAACCTCCCTTCTTTATCTCAGATTAATTAATCCATTCTGCTTGTTCAAGGAGCTGCGAGGGGCAAGTCGTACACTACCCACGGCACGCTGAAGTTCAGCGATACCCCCTGGCAGAGCCATGCCAGGTAAGGCTGGGCAACCACTGAATTAACACTGGCAACTAATTGCACTATGCAAACACCGTAGCACCGGGAAACAGGAAAGCAACTTTTTTCAGAAATGCTAGTGTAGGGCCAAAACATGCAGAGCTGGAAAACAGTCTTCATTACACAACTGCTGCCTTGTTATCCATCTTGCCTCATGTCAAAGAACCCAGAAAGGATCAGGCTAAAGGGATGGTACTTCTTTTTCCTGATGGATCATGCAAAATAGAGCATGACTATTGACTTACACAACCCAACGCACACACAAGCGTAGCTGAGTGATTTTCACCTAGACACTGGGAGGAAAAGTTTAGCTTCCCTAAGTTAACTCTAGGAAACCAAACCATAGATGTGATTTGTGTGCACCAGGCTCCTGTCTGATGAGACGTAGGATAAACTTTGTGCAACAAGGAAGAGTTATAACAGATGATGAATAGATAATGGGGTGTAAGGGCTCTGAAGAGGTCACCTGCACCATCTTCCTGCCCTAAAACAGGAGCCATAAAACATCTCCATACTTCCCCATGCGCACACTTCTATATTTCCAGAGCACCCAGCACAAAAAGAGCTCTGTGCCAATGGATACTCCGATGATTTAGGTGTTAAATAACAGATTGGTGCTATTTATGTGGAAATTATTCTTGTTGGGACAGAGACACAAAAGCAACATTTTCTCCTGTGCCTCTGCCTGCCTCACCTGCACTCTCACTGATCATCCATCTCCCAGGATTGCCTGGAACATTGCACATGTAGGAGCAGTTTCAAACAGCTCACATTTTCTTTAAAAAGTCACCCTGTTCAGTAATGGCTCATCCTGCTCCTCCCACCCCCTGCTATGCGCTCCCTTGGGGCCAAGAGGAGAGAAGATTCAGCCTGCACTGGAAAACAGCTTTATGTACATTAAAATATCACCACTTGTGAGTCTGATGCCATTGCAACCTACAAAGCCAGAAATAGCAGCTTTGTCCCAGTAGGATAGAAAAGGACAAATTTCCAGCCTCCCAGAAGGGTTCAAGGTATGCAGGTGTGCTTAGTCCTGCAGTAACAGCATCTGTAACAGCAAAAATATTACAGGGAGGGTGGAACAATATTGTTTCAGGTCATTTTATATATATATATATGCGTGTGTGTATATTTTATATATATAATGTCCTTGTATACCTGTACAATGAACCTCCAGCTGAAAGATTAAAACCAAAGCATTTTACAGAGATGAAAGTAATAATCCTACATCTGTCATTTTCCCAAACACTAGAAGAACTTTATGAAGCATTTGGTGATGTCAAGGACCTCTACAGGGCACACAGTTAGAAAACAAAGAAATATTTCCCTGTAACCAGCCATCGCCTCAAAATGACAAATAAAGACCCCCAACAATATTTAGATAATCTTCTTTCCCATGTTAAGTAAAATAAATATTTCCATTTTCAAACAAAAATATTTCTTCTGTCCCTGGGGCTGCAGGATTCCTGGCTCTGCCACAACCAGCCCCTACAACTCAGTCAAACCCTTCCAGCCTAGATGTGGATATGCAGAGGCTTAGACATTCGAAAGGTATGCAAAGAACAGGGGGAACCAGGCAACTACATGTCCTCAGAAACACTTTGGCATCTTGTGGAATTCGAAGCTGAAGACAGGATCGCAACCCACCCCTCCCACAGCTGTGTTCAGAGAGGACAGCGAGTTATCACCGAGAGGGAACTATCAATAGGGCTGTTGGACGGGAACAGGGGCAAGAAATACAAGGAAAAGGCTTGCACCAGCTTTTCCTCCCCATGCTGAAGGAATTATTTGTCGACAGGGGATACACACAGCACCGGGCGTAGGGTCCTCCTGCATTTTCAGGGTCACAGCCCAACGAGCTAGCACGCAGGAACGTGAGGGAGCAGAGCTGCTTCGGGCAGCAAGATGAGCGATGGCATCCAGGACACAAGCAGCAGTTCACACTCTTTCCTCAGGGACCATGATGGGGTAAAAGCCAGCAAAACTATTGTCTGTTCCCAATGAGGAGGAATGCTTCAGAAGGTCACTGGTCATCTCCAGCTGTCCCAAGACACCAAGACACAAGTGTTTTGGACAGCAAATCAAAGCAAGTCTTCAGTTCACCCCCTTCCCTGTTGCTTTTCAGTCTATATGGTCCCACAGGAAAGCGCCTGCAGACCAGCAGCTGTCTCCAGCCCTGTGATGGGACACAGATCAGGACTGCAAGGACCATCACCTGTTGTGGTTCTTCATAGTCTAAGCTTTTGAGACTTTTGAGATCTATGCGGCTATAGGAGCTCCAGCCAGGCCCACAAAGGTACGCGTCGTGTGACTGCATCACTTCGTAGGAAGCCTTTCCTCTTATTTGTCCCAGGAAGCCTGGAGGGGACAGGGCTCCTTCAACACCACAGCAACTGAGCTAAAGCGAGCAGCCAGATTTTAGACAGAAAGCAGCCAAAAGAGCCCCAGGAGTTAAAAATCTAGAGTTACTAACTCCAGATATCATCTGCCTCTTGGTGCCATCACAGCAGCAAATGATTTTGCTGGCAAGATGTGGGTCTTCGAGAAGCCAAGCAGAAAGAAAAAGTATTTCACGGAGTAGAAACCACTCTTGGATGTTTCAGTGACCTTCCCAGTCCTCCCGCAGAGAGATACACAGGTGTGTACACACAGATGCACACAGCATCGCTCTGCCACAGCTGGGGTTGCTATTTTGGCAGCCCCCAGATCAGAGCTGATCACAAGTGCCCTGGATACAAGAGGACCGTGCACAGTGGCACTCCTGCAAAACACGAGCTCAATGCAGTGGTGGCAGCATCAAGAGCCGAATTCCCATTTAAATAAAATGCCAAAAGGCAGTCAGCGAAAGTGACATTTATGGTGTTACTACAAATGCATTCAGTGGGAAGCTGAGTAGCAGAAGCAGGTTGGGGGGAAAAAAACAAGCTGTAGTGAAAACTGCCATCTGTATATTGTGCCCCATTTTTAATATTCTGTATTCTCATAAAAAGTGTTGTTTCTGTCACTATTCAATCTCCCAAACTCACATGGAACACTGTTAAAAGTCAGCAGTGTGTGAAATGGTATTTTAAAATAAATGAAACCCGCTCGCAAAGCTGCGGAGGAATATTGCAATGCCAGGGTGCTGACAGACAGGCATTGAAAAGTAACAACCGTTATCATCTTAAAGCAAAGCGGATTAAATAAAAACCCACAGCTAGTGGTGCATTACCAAGTCTGATATTGACACAGCTGCCGTGGTGGTTATTTTTCATTGTCTCATCAAGACAAAGCATCATGGGATATCAATCTTCCCTCTGTCAGGCCATGCCTGGTGTAAAGTTTTTCGTTTACATTTTCATTATATCCCTTTTATCTCAGCTGCCAGCAAAAAAATATATACATGTATTTTATATATATATACACACACATACACATATATATGTATATCTATAAATATGCACGCATGTATGTATTTTGGGAACCTGAGACCAGTTGACTTTTGGCACATTGCCTCTGGCCGCGAGGATCCCTGTTCTCCCAAGACAAAGCCAACCCCTACTTGTCTATCTTAGAGGTGGGTGGGCTGCGAAGACTGGTTTAGGTCCCCTCCAGCTTGGAATGGGGTTAATGGTGAGCTGGTAAAGGTACGATCCCTGGAGAGCTCTCTAGCCAAGAAACCCAGCCCAGACAGCTGCCAATGCTTTCTGAGCAGGCTCCTTCCCATAACCAGATTCCACTGGATGGACCAGCCAAGTCTACACTGCTGCCTAGCTCAGTCTGGTGCGCAGAAAGAAGGAAGAAAACAACGCAGAAATCATAATTCTCCGTGGAGGGCCCCGTCTCGTCAATACTAGCAGCCGTTACATTTCTTCCTTCGCAGGCTGATCTCCTCATGCGGCCATTCCACACATTTCTGTCCTCAAACCTACCTTTTCCAGCCTCAAGGCATTCGCAAAGCACAGCCAGGGCAGAACCCCCAGCCTGAGTATGCCGAGAGCCTCACAGCCCTCACTTAGAAACACAGCCCTGGCAACTCAGCCTGGCCTCTCTAACAACTCCGCTGTTTCAAGACGTAAGACAGAACCAGCTGTTTGCAGCTGGCCACGGCATCCTCCAGAGCAACGAGGACTGCAGTAGAAAGAAAGGGTTCCTTCCCTTATTCTTAAGGGAGCCTCATCTTCCCAACCCGTTGTAAATGTCTGCTATGGCTACTCGTCTGTGCAGCATGACTTCCAACACTTTGTTCTTGTTCGGTCTCATCAGAGGCAGCTCGGCACTGCCTGCTACAGCACTTCAGTGCTTTAAGAGCAGGGACTCTGGGAAATGTAGTGCCTAGTGGAAAAACAAGGCTAAAGCAGCCACAGAGGGCTGCTGGTGCCCTGTGAGAGCTACAAAAGGGGCAGTAAAAATAGTGAAGCCAGATCCCTTGGAAAAAGGGGCTGCAAAGGAGCAAATGTCGAAGTGACCAGCCACCGAAACTCCCTGCCTCGGTCCTGGTGGCCCCTCTGGTGAGCCGTCTTGTAGGCTGACAGTGCAAAGCCAGTGCCTCCCCTCCCTTCCACAGCTCCCAAGTAGTCAGGTAATTGCTCCAACCCTCTGGCGTGTGAGACATGCACAGGTTTGCACCAGTCCACGCATGCTCTGTTTATAGCCCACCATGCCGAGCTGCAGGAGTCAAACACTGATTACACCTTTCCCACACCCGGAAAGGGCTCTCTGCAGTGGCCCAGAGCATTTTCCGCTATCCAAGTGGGTATTACTGCCAGTATGCTCATCAGCTTCACCAACGTCAGCCTTTGCTGCTGCTCTGCAGCCCAGCTGCCCCAGGAGCAGGGCTGACCGGTTCCAACACACAGCATTTCAGATACTCCATCATCTCCCCGTGCTCCACTCAGCCCCTGAGGATCTCTGCATAGGGGAGGGCAGGTGTTCCCTATGGCACAGCAGATGCTCCCTAAACACAAGAAACCCCTGCATGAAAAACAATACAGTGTCAAGCAATACACCCTCCCACCTTCATTTCCCTGCCTTAGTTTCCCCAGAACTGTAGACAATGCCCTTGAGCACTCCACAATCCCTCTCCTGCTGCATCTCCCAAGCTGTCTACATCATTCTCCCCGTTCCCCCACCGTAAATCCAAATCTCCCTGCCAGAAACTTCCATCCCACTGAAGCGTCTGTACAACCCTGGGATGCGTGTCCTTTATTTTGCTGCTAGGGGTATTCCCTTTCCATCCCCAAAAACGTTCTAATCTTTCAAACAACAGCCCATCTTCCCAAGGTGTTTCCATTTAAAGAAAAAAAGCATTAGCCCCTGCAAGAGGCAAACTTCTGGGAAGCGGTGGCAGGTCCGTGTGCTCCAGCCCTCACTTCATCCCTCCGAGGTCACCTGCGTTCACACTCACTTGCATCCAGCCTGAATTCAGCCCCCAGGTCCTGCCCCGGCAGCCTGCAGCCCCAGACCAACAGCAGTTACACCTCCTCCACAGTGCTCGGCACAGCAAAGGGTTACACCAGCTCTTCCAGCCGCCTTTCCTCTCTCTCCCTCTCTGCAAGCAGCAGCAATTGCCATTCTGCATCCTTAATAGCAGCGTAATCAAAAGTTATGATGCATTTTTCAGTAATCACAAGAAATGATCCCCACTTAGCGTTAAGTAAAGCAAATTTGCCACTGGAAGGATGAAAAAAAGAAGAAAAAGAAGAAGTCAAAAGCATTTCAATTTTCATTTGAAATGAATGAGTCAGAGTCAATTTGGTAAAGCAGTTAACAGCAGCTGTGCTCCCCTTTCCCAGCCCCTTAACAGGTACAATTTGCTTTTAACAAACAACCTCACAGAGGTCTCTGGCACTGTGTTAACATAGTGGCATTCAACCCCTCTTGCTGTTGTGTATTTAAATTGGGTAATAGAGTCAGGCAGAGGAGATCCACCATGAATCTTAAGAAGTGCAATTTGACAGCATCTTTAAAAAAAAAAGGGGGGGGGGGAGCTTTTATAAAAAAATAATAAATGAGTTTGAGAACAGGTTTTGCTGGGTTATTTCAAAGCAGCATATTAAAAACAACAAAAGTCCTAGAAAACACCAGCGTGGTGGCAAGACCCCAGCAAGCCTGGGGCCATGAGCAAGCAGGGCCCCTCTGCAAAGAGCTCTGCAAAACAAGCCAAGACATTCCACAGCCAAAGCACCCTCAGCCTGGGTGCATTCAGGATACTTCGCCCTGCACCAAGAGTGACAGCAGAAGGCTGTACATCAGGAAAACAAAAACAAACAAAAAAAACCCACCCACAACACAAAACCCACAAAAAAACCCCACACCAGAACAGCCCTGCACACCCATGCTAAGGTTGCCCCAACCCTCAGGGCATCCCACACCATCCAATAGTCTCAGCAGTTGCTTAGAGAGAGGGCTACCCCTGGGTGTAAGGAAAAGCAAAGATGTGCGATGAGCCTCCAGCCACCCCTTCTTGTCCTTCCTGACCCCAGAGCATCTCTGTCTTTCCCTCACCCTAAAGACAGGCCCCTGACAATGCCCTCATCTCACCAGGGTTTTGGTTCAGGCAGTCATCTTCTCTCATTCATTTGTTCTTTGAAGAAATCTCATTTTATTACCTTCCCGGCTCCTCAGCTTTGTGGGGAATTGCAGGAGGTCAATGAAAAATTCATGTTCTCAGTCAGTAATTGGCATTTTTGTTTCCTTTTTTTAGAGGAAGGAAAGCAAAGAAAAGGATGCGAATGGGGCAGACAGCAGGGTGAGTGGGTAACTTCTGCCAGTTATTAAGATGAAGTCTCTCATATTGCTCCTGACCAGCGTAGTCTGGTGCTTGCTCCAAGCAAGCCCTGTAATCCTGCATATTGAAATTTGAAAGCATTCCCGGTACTTTTATTAGAGGGACAAGTAATGAAAGCAGACTGGACATACGCAATTATTACAGTGTAATCCGCTGGAAATAAAGTCAATCCAATCACCCAGTGTTCTGCTTTCTTCTCATTTTTTAGACTTCAAGTAAGTGCTTCCCAAATTCCAGCTGAAGTTACTGTTATAATCAATAGCACAAGGGCTCTCAGCATAAGACTCAATTAATATGATGCTAGCGAGTACTCTCCTATTGATCTCAGGCAAGTCTGAAACATCAGCCAGCAGCAGCACCAACTACTAGACCGAGCAAACACAAGAGAAGGGGCTGCCAAGCAAGCTAAAAGGAGAAGCAGACCCTCTTCTTCAAGGATACCCAGGAAAGAAGGGAAACCCCTGTCCTGAAAGTATGGGAAGTTCTCCAAAAACCAAAGTCTGCCGGCCTGCAACCCACTCCCGTTAGATTTGCCATCAGCGACCACGAGACCAGGATCTCGCCCATCCAACACACAAAAAGAAACTCCGCTCAGCCACGCTCAAGGTCCTGCCCCGCGGAGCTGCGGACGGGCGATGCTTCTTCCTCCGTCTCTCCCTCCTGCCAGCAGCAAACACGCTGTCAGCCAGGAAACAGATTGCTACATACAGCACGACCAAGGCTTGCGATGATTAGATCTATTAATA
The DNA here is from genome assembly GCF_015220075.1 of Falco rusticolus. Taxonomy (NCBI): domain Eukaryota; kingdom Metazoa; phylum Chordata; class Aves; order Falconiformes; family Falconidae; genus Falco; species Falco rusticolus. The sequence goes on from NC_051197.1 coordinate 27,885,450, forward strand.
CAGTGCATCTGATTCACCTCCAAGGCCCCGACGCGCGGTGACAAATAGGGACAGGTTTCTCTGCTTTGCCGAGTGGGGCCCTGCAATAATGACCTCCTTGCCAGCGGCTGCTCGGAGCCTGGACCAGCAGGATCAGCAGAGACCAGAGAGAGCAGCATCCCCCATCTGCTGGTGGGTGCCCTGGGAAGAGCCCCAGCAAGGATAGAAGATTGACAGCTCCTTGTGCTGTCAATCACAGGTGGTGGTCCCAAGGTTTATGTCCTGGCAGGTCCTTCTCACTTTAAGGATGTGAAGGGGTCCTCGTTTCCCAGCTCTTCCTGCATTCTCCTCCAGCCAGGATCATTCCCAGTCCCACGACAGATTGCTCTGGTGGCCTGGTCCCTGATGGCTGCCTGATGCCATCAAAGGCCCTTGTAAGTCCACACATCCCCAGTGACTGCCACTTGGGATCTGCACTTCCCCGAGGTTAGGATCTGCTCCTCTGAACTTGTCACCTTCTCCAGGATCACCTCTCCCCACCCACATCACCCAGCAAGAACAGCCACCCACTGTGGCACAGCAGGGGAGGTGGGATGGCCAATTCCCTGCCACACAGACCTCCCTCGAGCTTCTCTGACCCCAGGCCTGTGCCCAGGTCCTCCTGGTTCCACAGCTGTCTTCTCAGAGCAGGGGGAGCATCACCCTATGTTTCTCTACTCAACATCCTTTACATTTCCTAAGACTCTCCCTCCAGCCATCCTTTGTCCATCACCGAAAACCCTCGAAAGGAAACCGGAAAGAACACAATTTTAGCACCTCAACCAAAGAGGTGAAGTTTTTCCATGACAAAGTGAAACCCTACCCATTCCCCATCACAACCTGCTGCGTGACTTGTAGAAATCAGGCAGGCCTCACTGCCTCCAGGGCTGATTTACATAAGATGAGGCTTTCATGCCTTAACTTGCTTCCCCCAGCCCGCACCTTGCCCTGGGGAGCTCCTGCCATGCCCGTGGCCAGGACAGCTATCACTCCAGCAGGTCCAACATCATCTGCTTATCAGGCAGGGGGACATCTCATCAGCAGCTGCAGCCCAGGGGCTGCCTCTGCGGGGAGGCAGGCAGGCAAGTTAAAGGTGGACACTTGGTGCATTTATTACCTGCTTATTAGATACCAGGCTCCCGTTATGATGAATTGGCCGAGTGATCGCTCCTGCCAGCTCCCAATGCTCAGCAAGGCTTTCTAATTCCGTTTTGCAAAAGCTGGGCCAAGGCAAAGTTGTTTCCAAGAGGGAGAGAGGAGCAGTTGTCTTTCTCCTGCCTCCAAAACAATCTGACCCTTTGCAACATCTCAGCAGGACCTTCTCCCGATGCGCTCTGCCTTTCCTCCCGATGGTGGGAGTGCAAAGGGCACAACTGGGAACCGGCTGCTCCGGAGGCTGCAGTCTTCTGCGGCTGCACGGGGTGGGCATCTCTGGTGGTCCCGCAAAGGCTCTGTGGAGGCAAGCACGGCAATAGAGGGCCACACGACTCGCAACACCTCCTGTACACACACCATCATTCTGTACCACCACGGTGACAGTGCTCAGAAGTGTCAAAAAAAGTGACATTTGCTCAGCAACAAGAGCAAACAGCTGGTTGATCTCAACACCCCCAGCAGAGGACAGGTTTTGAAGCAAAACTCTGCTGTCTCCTGAAGGTTTCGGAGCTCAGAAAGCAGTTTCCCCCCTGTACAAAAGGGCTCGTGCCAACCTCTGCAGTACAACACCACATCCGTGAGTCTCCCCAGGAAAAAACAGCAGATGGGGACAGGTATCAGGAAGTTAAAAAAAAAAAACAGTAGACTGTGCTAAGACTTTTCTGGGAATGGAGACAGGTTTGAAAGACATTCCAGAAAACTGAAACCCACAAAGGAGATGTTTTTGCAAAACAAAATGATCAGGAGATAAGGCAACTCAGGACCACTGTTCAGCATTTCTGAAGGCAAGAGCGAAAGCACAGCCAAGGGGCCGGTGGCTTTGGGTGCCTCTCCCAACGGCACAGAGTGCTGTCATTCCTTGTGTGATGATTTCTTCCGTATTCCTCAGTTCTGTAGAAACCTGTTCAGTTATCCTTCATCCCTCCCGCAGGCCAGATTCAAAACTGCATGAAGAGGCAGAGTTCAAAGGATAATTAAGCTGCGTTCTCACCTAGTCACTCCCCGGCTTTGGTGATTTTCACATTCTTGGGCTTTTCCTGCTCGTTTTGATCAGCGAAAGCCACCCATTTCCAGCAGGAATGACCATGCTTTGCTAACTAGAGGTGCTTCATCACTCGTTCACCTCTCTTGGTAGGAAAGACATTCTCGTGCTGTCTTTTCACAAATGGCAAAACTAAAGGCAAGCAACAATGCCACATGTAACTGTCCTGAATGACACAGAGCGACTCCCTGGCTGAGGGAGGTAGTTTGAGAGCCACTGAGGTTGGCAAGTGTCAGCTCTTGGTGGCCAAGCTGTCTGTAAACCTAGCACCCAGCTCTGCAGCAGTCATTTCTCCCATGAATGGTCCTGGAAGGCCGGAGAGAACAGCTGACAGGCTTTTAGTCTCCCTCCAGCTTCACCTGCCAAGGTCCTGCTGACTCTCTTCTGGGTCTGCTGCCCGCTGCACCCTTGCAAAGGCATATTGACGCATAGGAACGAACGGGTTGAAGAACCTCATTCATAGAGCTCAGAGGGGGCTGCAGCCGAGTGGGGTAGCTCTGAATGCTGATCCCTCTGCTCGGCAGGAGGTGGGCACCGGGCCCCCTCAGGGATGGACTCTGGGCTCAAAGTTTCCCTCCTCTCCCGTTGCTGGAGGGCCCTCAGCCCCAGCCCGGGGGAGGGCTGCACATTGTACATATCCCCGCTGAATTGTTACACATTTTTGCTGTGTTCCTTAGACAGAGGACTTTGCTACCAGCGAGCGGGAGAGAAACTGCCATCTGGGACCGCATGTGCTTTCCAGACAGATGGCTGACTATTCTAGTCGTGTTTTATTTCTAGCAATGGTTCATACAGCAACAGCGCTAGTGTGAAAATGGGATGTGACAAGATGTGTATTGCTTACACCTTCTGTAAAGTTCAGATAAAACCAAGATGTACAGAACGTAAAAATCAATATAATTAGGTAATTAAGGGAAGCGAAACCCCCTGATTTAATGCTGCATTGTGTTCATGTATATTACAGATTGTGTATATGTGTATGATATGGAACATACATATGTATGTTTCCACATTTATGCATGTACACAATGCAAAACGAATGGAAAATAATGAATGTATATATTTATCCATTAAAATAAAACATGGCTAACTGTTCCAGCAGGTGTTTCAGACAATTCTTGACAACCACCCACTGTTTCACCCTTTAGACCGAAGCTCCACGGAGCAGGAAATTTCCTCTGTTGTGCTCAAGCAGGACACAGCACAAGGTCCTCATTCTGCCTGTGTTCCTTGAGCATTATATCCTGCCTTCTCTGATGCTGAACAACTACCTCTAGAAAGGGTAACAGCAAAAAGAGCAGCACCACACGTGCACAGGCTCTTTACTTTATAAGCACTGGTTAAGTTCAGATCATTGCACTGTTTTCTGCAGAGCCAAGAATTCAGCCCTGTCGCTCCAAGCAGCACATCCACAGAGAGCCTGACACATCCCAGAGTACATAGGAGGGCTGAGACCTGGCCATGAAACCCATTTCCAAGTTGTTCTGCAGTTCAGGGTGGAACAAAGGCCTGAACTGAATGCATTCAAGGCCACCAGTCACGTATCTGGAGCTGGCTAGAAGCAGGGTCCCCTCGCACATGGGAGCACTCTGCAGCTCAGCTCAAGAACTCACACCTCCCATGCACAGGTCTTCACACAGAGTCAAAAAGAAGGAAAAAGTTGGTGAGAAAACTATTCAAGACAAAAGTACCTGTCCTCTGGCTGCCCAAAGCAACCACCATGGATGTAACAAGCTTCTGGAAGAGGCTGCTGCTGCACTCAGCTATGCCGGAGGCTGTGTCTTCCATCATGTCCTGCTTCTTCAGCCTCAAAAGCAGCAGGGGTCCATCTCACTTTGCACCGTGAGACAGCGTGGGACTAGACAGGAAAGCAAATAGAAGAAAAGCATTTCCTTGAGGCACCCCTCAACACACAGACCCTGCTCAGCAAAGTCCTGTGCTCACGGGCTCACAAGACGCCTCCTAAGGGGCTCCAGTCCAGGAGAGACATCCTCAGAAACAGCAACAAGGGCCTGTTCCTGTAATCAAACATTTGTTATAAGGGGCTAATGCAGAGCCGTAGTGGTAAAGACCCAAATGCAGCATAGCACGCCGGGGTTATCAGTGTGCCAAGTCCCTGTCCCTGCGAGGCTATCATCAGGAGGACAGGAGGCAGAGCACGGATGTTAAACTGCAGGACCATGGCTCAGTCAGAGTTGGGTGGCCGCTAACCCAGGACATGCAGGCACACAAGGCCCAGGATCCTATACAGGGACACAAAATCATACTCATTGATAAGCTTAGGGATGCAGAACAGGGAAAATTCATCTCAGAAGCAAGAGGCGAGCCAATCCCTGGTCAAACCACTCGCTACAGGCAGGGATCCAAGCCTGGTCAGAGAGACAAATGAGAAACTGCCACCTCTAGACCCCCCCTGTGACTAACTCTGACTCAGCAAATGATTTTTTTGCACTTTCAGGCCCCAAAGTAGAGTGAAAAGGACATCACACAGAAACCAGACCATGTTGGGGAGTCCTGGCAATAGCTAACTCTTGTCTTTTTGTCACTTTGCAGCTCCCCGGGTGTCACTCAAACTAGAAACCTTCCGTCCTGTTCCCATTAGGTGTAGATGTGTTTTCACACTTCTGCTTAGCCAGGTACTTTCTGTACTGCCGATGGTTAATTACTTGATGATGAATCACACTGCTCAGCGGGGAGGTGGGGCAACCAGCCTTATCTGAGCAAGTCATGGAGTAGGGTGGCAGGGAAGAAAATATCTCTGCATCAGGCAGGTGGGCACACACGCTCACAGGATTCGCAAGGAATAAATTTAGAGGGGAATATCAATAAATCTCCCAGGCTGGCCACTCCTTTCGCCCCCTCCCTGCAACAGGGAAATTCTGCTCTTTCCGGGGGGGGGGGTGGGGGGGGTGGGGGGGGTGGGAAGTGGCGCAGGGCTGCATTGAAATGTAAATTCACTCAAATTATTAAGCACAAGAGAGCAGCTCCTGCCAGCCCTTTGTTCCGCAGTCAGAATGTGTAATCTAGAAGAATAAATATAGTCAGATATCAGCTAAACAAAGAGACCCGGGGCCATGCATATTCAGCGACCCTCTCCCCCAGGACATCCCTTCCCCCTTTATCAGGGAGGCTTTCTGCAGTCAACAACTGTAGATCAAAATGCCCTCATTAACCAGGGCTGAGATGAAAACCTCTTGCTGTTTCATACTGAGGGTGGGGTCCAGGAGCAGAGATCTCCCTACCCCACCATCCAGCTTTTCTCCTTCACCCCGTTTCCACGCTGGGAGGACAGGGCAGGGGTGCTTCTGGAAGCCTAGCACCAGTGGGCTTCATCGGACAGGTGGGGTAGCTCCAGGACAAAGCCCCAGGCTCCAGCAGCTAGCATGGCTCCAAAACCTGCCCCGTCCACCTGTACCAGCAAGGGGAACACCCCAGGAGGGGGCAGGCAGCCTACAGGTTGATGCAGGCTGCACTAAAGAGAGCAGAAGCCACCAAATATACCCCTCTGTCACTTCACAGAAAGAATTACCGGAGCTAAGCCTGACAGTGGAGATGCTCAGATAAAGAGACCACCCAGAGCAACCATTTCACATGCTTCTTCCCACACGCTACTCATCTACCCATCTCCCGCAGCAAGGGGAGCTGAAGTCACCCCAGGGGCTCCGGGTCCAACGGCCTTTGCCGAGCTGCAAGTTCACGCTCTGGGTGGTGATGGCTGAGGATGTCTGTGCCTCCACTCTCCGGTCATACGAGAGCAGGTGATCACACCGACATGAAGCTGTGCTGCTAAGTGAATGGAAAAGACAGGCCCAGCTTCTCCAAGGCATTCCAGCAGGAGTAGAGACCCCAGCAGGCAGCCAAACATTGCATCTGCCCCGAGCCACAAGGAGAGGTGGTTGGAGGCAAAGCAAGGAGAGGGTGCTCTCCCCACCCGTGGCTGGGGTCATTACCTAAACACAGCTTCTCTGACTGCAGTGCTGTCAGTCTCACACCTGTCACTACCACTAAACCCGCTGCAAGATTTAAAGATGAGGTGGAGGAGGAGGAATAAAAAAAAAAAGAGAAAGAGAAAATCAATTTGGCTGTTTTTGAGTTATATGAATATAATAAACCCTGAGTGTCCTGCTTTTGGATGCAGTTTGCGCTTCCAATAACTCGGCAATATATTCATTAAACAAAGAGAGGTAAAAGCAGCAAGCCATTAAAAATAAAGCACCAGGAGAGGGAAGGCCATGCAGGCTGTAAATATCTTTGACTCTTTTTCAACCTCCATTTTCTTATCCCTGCTCATTCACTAATTGACCTCTGGATCCCACTTCTCAGAATAGTTTCCATCACTGTGTTTTTGTCCTTCAACCACAGCTTGCAACAAAGACTCTCCAGCACTTTAAACACAGGATAAACTCATATTGTAGACCTCCAAGGCAGGAGACAGGGTCCATCTCACTCATTACCCTAGTGCTCTGATGCAACACCCCCTGCACAGGGCTACAAAACCCGCAGGATCAAAGATCAGGTGATCCAGGTGAAAAAATACTTCCAGTTTTAATCTCTTTATGCACTGTGCACAGATGCTCTACAGATACATAAGAAATGCCCACCTCCTGGTACTTCAGCTTCATTGCATGAAGTCTACCCATAGCTACAGAAGCAGACTCTTCCTTCTCACACATATGGAAGCGCTGGGGCCACAGGGCACCGTTCCCAATCCAGATCCAGGCAGGACTTCCCTCCAGGTGCCAGACACCAGAGCCTCACATGATGATCTGGACTGAGGACCACCACATGTGAACACTGGGCTATTTGGAAGGGAGGGTGCCCTGCTCCATGACAGCCTGTGGATTTCAGCACTGGTCTAGAGATTCTGAAAAGGTTGAGCCTACCACGTGTAGACCCTCCAAGCCTAACTCCAGGATCACCAGCTTCCCAGCACAGCTGCCAAGAGGTTGTTCCTGAAATCTATCTCACCTTGCCCGGTCTGAAGGGCCACCCCTAGTACCAGGTGCTTTAACTCCCAGATTAGACACTGCCTCCCATCACATGCCACAACAATGATTCACAAGACAGCACCTGGCTGGCTCAGCACCCTGCAAAAGTCTTCCTAACAGCTGGGATAGATCTCATGCTGATACAGAGGGAAGAGGTTACTCAGTAGGAGTATCTCTGCAGCATCTGGTTCTTCTCTGGAGTTCACCATCTTCCACGTGGTCTTGTTTCTTCACAAGTCTTAGAAGCATCTCAGAGCATCACCCAATATGACAACAAAACAGCAGGCAAAATTTCCCTCACATTTCCTCCGATTAGGAAAAATACTTGCTCAAGAAGGCAGCCTTAGGTTCAGTAAGGGCATAAGGTTTTTTTTCTGCCCCAATACAGGAGTGATGAGATTGCTGTACCGCTTGCCTGCAGGCACTCAGAATGCCACGTTTCCTCCTTTCCATGGGATTTAAAAGAGCAGCCTTCATGTTCTTAATCCCTCCCAAAGCTCACAGCATATGGCAGTTTTGAAGGAAATTGGGTTAAGACCATAAAGGCTATTAGAGGAGTTTTGCTAAGTACTGGCTCTGCAAGAGAGAAGCTACAGGAGAGGGACAGCCTGGGGATGCTGCAGACCTTACTGGGGCTTGGAGAGCAGAAAGCAGGCCCAGGAGCTCCATATCATGTGCCCCTTTGACAAGTTATCTGCACCCAGTCCCCGCTGATGCTGAGCAGCAGAACAAAGAGAGCAGAGGAGCTCATCTCCCTGTTTTCTCTGAGAAAGAGACTCGTTCAGTGCAAGGAGGCAGGAATGATGGTGCATCCCTGGAGGTCCTCATGTCCCACGCAGCCCAGGGCTGATGGGGAACTGCGCAGCCTCTTGCTTCAGGCGCAGCACAGGGTTCCTGTGTCATGAACATGAGAACATGTCATGACATGTTCCTGTGTCATGAACGGAGTTCAGCATGGCACAGCCCAGCACAGCCTAAAAGAGAAAAACCTTAAAAGCAGAGATGTCCAAAGCCGTTCTTGCAGACACCAAGGAACTGCTTTCAGGCAGCCATCACCCACCCTCACACCAGGCAGGTGGATGATGCTCCGGTTCTCTGGGTTAAACACAGACTTTAAGTAGCCACTTCTGACTACCGATACACTAGACAGAAGTCCCCTCCGTACAGCTTTCTGCTGCAGGGAGGGGACTTGCCACAGCCAGCAGCTTTCACTCAGCAAGCCTGTTTTTAACTACAAATCAGTTAAAGTGCCACCTTCTTCCCCTAATAACCGAAGCGTTTCTCTCACTGTGATTTTACTATGGTGCAAGTTCAACTGGGTATAAATCAGAAGAAAAAGAGCAGTATCTGGCCTCAGCAACTGATGCTTTGCCCCCTAAACAAAGCCAGTTTGATCAAGAATCTCCTTTTCCAGCTACCCATTCACTGGTACTTGGAGATATTCTCAGAACAGCACGGTACCTGGCAGTTTCACACAAGATTTCTTGCATTGCATTTTTCAGGATAGTCCAAAAGTTAATCAAATACTACTTATGCCCAAATACCCTCTGATCCATACCCAGGTATATGAACTCACCCACACGTTTGACACAAAACCATTAGAGAAGAAAAAAAAAAATTCAAGGCCTCTTAGGTTGGCTCATCAGTGAATATTAATTTCTATTGTCATGCAGTTGACTTGTAAATCAACTGGATCATTAACTCAGACCTTTTGTGCAGTAACATTACAGGATGTTGCAAGTTATTTAGACGCAGTGTGTCCTACACTCCCACTGCTCTGAATGCAGAGTTCTGCTAGTTGTGCTCCCAAGAGGGGCACAGCTCAAGCCCACCCAAACACAGGTAATGTGCAGTGTGACAGCTGTACTGGCTTGCTGCATGGCATTTCCAATAAACCACACCACGCGTGCTGGTTTTGGCTGGGACGGAGTTCGTTTTCTTCACAGTAGCTACTATGGGCTGTGCCTTGGCTCTGTGCTGAGAACAGTGTCGGTGACACAGGGACGATAACCTTCATTACCCCGAGCAGCGCTCACGCAGCGCCAAGGCATCTTCTGCCCCTCACCCACCCACCAGTGAGCGGGTTGGGGGGCACAAGGAGCTGGGGGGGCACACAGCCGGGACGCTGACCCCCACTGCCAAAGGGATGGCCCATGCCGTATGGCGTCATGCTCAGCATATAAAGCTGGGGGAAGGAGGAGGAAGGGGGATGCTCGGAGCGATGCTGTCTGCCTGCCCATGTCCCTGTCCCACGTGCTGGAGCCCTGCTCCCCTGGGGGTGGCTGAGCCCCTGCCTGCCATGGGCAGCGGTGAGTGAACTCCTGGGTTTGCTTTGCTTGTGCACCAGCTTTAGACTTACCTGCTAAACTGTCCTTGTCTCAACTCATGAGTTTTCTCACTTTTTTCCTTCCCATCCTCTCCCCATCCCACCGAGGGGGAGCGAGCGAGCGGCTGCGTGGGGCTGAGCTGCTGGCGGGGGTTAAACCACGACACCATGCTAATCTTTCCAGCCAAATAGTGCCTTCTGCTGGATAGCTTATTCCCCACGTGTACTGGAATGACAGGTCTAACAAGAGACCTGTTTCTGCCAAGGCAAAGGTATCCACAATAAGTTTACAGGTCTAGGCAAAAGACTAAAATTTTAACTAAGGATTTGTGGCTCTGCTGAGAACAGACTGTAGTTTTGGGGAGTGAACAGATCTACATTGATTTACAATATCAAAAGGCTCAGATCTTGTCTGTTTCATCTGTTAATAAGTATTGACTATAATAAACTCATTGAGAACATACCGCTGAATCTCAGTCTGCCGTCAATACCGAATTAGCGGAGTGATGCGAAACTGTTTGCTTCCCAGGCTGTTGCTGCCGTGGATGTCCCATCTGGTCAAGACTAGGCACTCCTGACCATTCTGAAGAAAGGCACAAGTGTCCATCGTCTCTGCTGGAAGCTCTCATTTGCCTTTTCTCTAGAGAGAGGCAATGAAGTTAAAAGCCAAAGTGTTTTCAAGCAGTAAGGAATGCTGACGTAAGCAGCTAATTCACTTATGCAACTTGCAGAAAATTGTGACCCATGGGATTTTATGGAGATTCATAAAAGGAGCTGAGCATTTTCAGCCAGTTCTCCTTGTCCTGGAACAGACTCGGTGGTGACATGCTCACGGCCAGGTCAGGACCAGCTGGGCTCAGTGGTCCAGCCTTGGTGCTGCAATGGTGCAGGTCTACACCTCCTGCCAGAGGACTGCCCAGGAGAGGACAATACCCCTCTGCAGGGGTGCACTTGTCTGCAGCAGCAGCAATTTAACCTCCAGTACAACCAAGAGAGGCTCAATGAGCTTCAAAATGGGTTTCTCTGTAGCACTGCTACTCAGACCGAGTTTTAACCAGGACCCACGCAGCCATCACCTGCCCACGTAACAAGGCATGCCTGCCACGCTGCCCTTCCAGCGGAGCGTGCCTGAGATGAACTCACCTGCGCAGCCTATATGCAACGCGGTTTCTGAGCCTCACCAAACCTGCTCATGCAGTCAGCTCAGTCCAGCTACGTGATGAAGGGCCATGGCACATAGCCTCCCATACCCCACCGTTAGAAAATACCGTACGGCCCACTCGAACACAAACCTTGAGCATTGCTCCTGCTATGTGCTCCCCTTCTACAGCATCTCACTTTTAGGATGGCCACGTTACCCAAAGGTCTGTCTGGTTCTGACCAGTCTCATCCCTCGTTTTGCAAACAGAAGGGAGATCACACCACCTGCAAGTCCACGCGCCCCTCATCCTTACACCACCACTATCACCCTGCCCTGGCTGCTGCTCAACACTACATGCATTTCTCATGCTAAAGAGAGATGCCTGCTGTGCTGGGGACCAGGAATGAATGAAGCTGAGGAGCTGCACATCAAGACTGAGGGGTATTTGCAGGACATGTTGGTAGGTGCATGGGGCAAGGGTAAAGTGCGAAGAGAGCGAGCTCAGCCACACCGTCCTGCGTTCTCCTCCGGCTACATCTATTCAGCCCTTCATCTGCAGAAGCCCAGCGTTGTGTTTTTAAGAGAACAGCCTTTTTGTAAGGGAAAAGCAGCCTGAGGTATTACAGAGCAGGTTGAGAGCTGGACACAATAGAGAGAAGGTGGCTCTGGGGAGGCGAGGGGGTCTCCATTCCCAGTTAAACAGCGACCTCTGGTCTCTGCAGACTGAAACGCACACGTCTTCCCTCCAGCTCAGTTGAGGGACACCTTAAGATAGATCATTTTGGTCCGCTTTATCTATGGGGAATAAGGACACATCTTTCACTTGTGGGCAACCACCGTGACCTTCAAATCCCATCAGATTGGAGCCGAGGGCTTCACAGACCTAGCAGTTGTTGAAGCATCCTAGGATTTACCTTCTCCTACTTCGCTGATATTTAACCAGATGCCGAGAGAGAGACAAGGACACCTGGTTTCTAAATGGATTGTTTTCAGCATACCCCAGGAGGGAATATAGATATATGTGCGCTCACACACGAGACTTGCATGGAAACTCTTAAACAGAGCTACGTAACCGAAACCAAGGCAAGCGGAAAGAAGGGTGCAAGGGTGCAGCTATGAAACACACCAACTGCCCCTTGGAGGCTGGGGGAATTACCACGTGTGGTAGGAGGGCTGCAATACTGAGCTGCAGCGCTCCGAAACCACGGGCAACAAGTCATTTTGACCTGCCCAGCCTGCAGAACCATTCCCACCAAGCCAAGGCTAGGAGATCTGTCTCTGCTCCTCAGTACGGCGCATCCTTAGCCCTCTCTGCACCTCTCTCCTCTGCTGCCTCAACTCACTTTCCCATATCACAAGTTATGGGATGTCTAGGATTCTTCTGACAGTCCACAAAACATCAAGCCAGATCACAACTGGCAGCTACTAGAGCTCCCCACTCACAGCAGGAGAGGGGAGAGTCTCATAGGAAATCCCACCTACGCCATGCCAGGGGTCCAGCACCAAGATCCCCTGCTGGGCTGCGGAAACCCATGACACAGCTCTCACTCTAGCAGCTCACCTAAAGACACATAGTCCTTAGGAACCCAGCATGCTGCAGAACACCTTCCCTGCGTGTCCTGCGGGGGAGTGCCCCACAGGACCTGGGACTCAAGCCCAGTGCGGTTTCTTGCCTCACCCGTGAGGATCGGCAGGCTAAGTGGTTCTCTCTTGCTGGGAGCTGGAGAATGCACGTGCCCCTGGTAGCAGCCCCCTGGTGCCAGCTGTGCCTCTCCACCCCAGCATACCCACACACACCAGTAGATCCACTCCAGCCGCTCCTACTACTTCAAACACTGCAGTGTCTAGCGCCCAGGAAAAAAAAAAAAAAAAAAAAAAAAAAAGGGCTACTCCAAAAAGCCCCAAGCATTTGAAGAGCTGTTTTGGGCTAAACTAAGACAGCAAAGTGAGGATCTCATACCTCACAAGCTGCGGAGATGTTTTAAAGCTCTCCAAAATATTAATAAGTTAAATATCCTGATACTGTTAGCTCAAACAGCTTTTAGGACTGCACAGGACCTCTGCTCAGGAAGGTTCCACTCTGCTCCTCCTTTCTCCACACACACACAACTGTACTGCTAAGTCACTGTGACAATTTTTAGGAAAAGCAGCACAGAAAATGAAGGTCAGTTTAAAATACCTTCTCAGCTAAAAATTTCTTTAAAAAAAAAATCGAGCTAAAATTAACCATTTTGAGTGAGACAGAAGATCTATCAAGCAGCTTCAAAATTGCTGCAGCCAAGAGTGTCCAAAGCCTGGACAGAAGTTGGCAGAAGACAGAAACAGGTCTCTGCAGCTCCTGGGGACTGTATGTGCTCCCTTCACTTACAGTTAAAAAAAAACCCACCACAAACCCCTAAACAAAATAGAAATGCCCACAGCACTTACAGACATTGCCTTACCAATAAAAGCAAGTTTATAGCATTTCTAAGAAGTAGTCCTATCAGCTTTAACAGCTGTGTTGTATGTTGCAGAAAGTTTGTCTCATACTTTTACAACTTTGTATGGCTTAATTACTGCACTGTTTGTACTCCCAGTATTCTGTCAGTTGCATTTGCAGGACTACACCCGCATCAACACCCCGTTCACACAGAGCTCCAGACAAACAGAGCATCCAGGGACCAACCCAGGGCAGAGATCTGCGACAGATGAAGCTGCAGTTCAGTTAAAATTACTTATGCACAGATTTCTGCATATGTTTATATACATTACTATCTATAGATCTTGCATAAACTCTGTCCCTACAGCTGGGTACATCAGTAAAGATGTGGATATTAACCTTTTTTTCCTGTTTTGTCTAAAAGACGGTTTGTCAGGTTTGCTACAGTATTCCTAGATGAAGCATTTCTAAGAGCAGACCACACAAACAGCATGCAGCATCGCTGGGTACCTCTGTGCTCAGCAAAAACGTCTCCACTGCAGTTTCTGCAGTTGCCTCTTGGGTAAAACCTGCGCATCCTCAGCCCATCGACCCTCCTGCTTGCCTCTGTCCCCACGCACTGGTGACGTGACCCTGCTGGATGCCTGCCCTCTAAGGCGACACACAGCTGCCAAGCTGTAACAGCCCACGCTGGGACACCAACCAAGGGCCTAGAAGCAAAAAGCTCAGTGTTGCTTTAGTCTTCCAGAGCTCCACCGCCAAGGTAACATGTTCCGCTTCACTCAAACCAAGAGCTTCTAGAAGTAGTTGTGCCCTTGTCTCCATGGCCCTCGCAATCTCTAATGGGAACAAGTTTAGGTGCATCAGCATCCATTTCATTTTCAGCACTTACACTTCATAACTCTTCCCATTTTGTCACACTTAATATTTATAAGACATCTAGCAAATGATTGATTTTCCTTCGGACCCCTTGTCATTCACAGTTGCTTATCTCCTGCATGTAGGGGGCAAGCAACAGATTTATAGCAGCCCATAAAAGTTGTTACCAAAAGTACAGTTTCTTTTTGTGTGCGATAATTTCTAATAACTCTTATGCATGATAGCAATTACTGACAAAAGTCAGCCTCTGTTAATAGAGTTTATCTCAGTTCATCATATATCCTTTGTCAGTGGAAGCATTTTGACAAGCCTGGGGTTAATTAAAACCAAGAAGACAATAAAATACACCTAATCAAACATTACAGGTACAGAAATCAATTAGCAGATTTATGGTACTTTGGAGCCCTCTATAACGTGCAAAATTCAAAGAAACTGTCAGTTCCATCCCCCCAAGACAGTGTAATTGAATTTCTAATTGAAACTATTTTTCAATAGGTAACACAATCCGCAAAGTTTGATTTGCATTAAAGTGGCATCTGCAGAGGACAGAGAAATCTAAAAAAAAAAAAAAAAGAAATCCCATGCTGCTCCTATTATTACCAGCAATAATTATTATTATTTGCATATTTAAAATTTTGCAAAGGCCCTTTAGAGCCAATGGAGTGGCCAATTCTTTGCCAAGACAGCTCTAGACACTAAGATTCCTGTAAGGAGGAGTTCATTTGGATCAAAAGGGAAAAAAGAATCAAGAAGAAAATTCAGGGTGGGCAGAAAACTGGCTGGGCCTGGCAATCAGCAGAATGAAGCCCAACTGACGGTCCATTACCAGTGGCATCCCTAAGGGATGGGGGGCACTGGGACCCATATGGGATGTCAAGGCCATTAAACATGATGGGATGGAGCAGTCTCAGCCAGTAGGCAGAAAACACCGAACAGTGGGGGCAAGTCCCCGTGCTGGGAGGACGGGGCTGCTTTTCAGTTGACAGGAGCCTCGTGACATTCTGAAGGAAACACCTTCACTGAGCCGCTCTGGTTTTGCCTTTCGGTGCAAAGCTTCCCACAAGCAATGCAGCAGTTGCCAACATGGACACAACAGCCAGGACCTTCAGGAGATCACCCAGCTCCAAACTAGATATCGTCCAAGACAACAATAGCAACAAAGCAGGTTTTAAAAGGTCACAGTATAAGCCCCCTGAGCTTATCGTTACACAGCATTTCTGAAATGCAACAAGACAGAGAACACATACATGCACAACTATATAGTCTAATTACATACAGTACTGTTCAGGATGTATTCTCTATATTTCACATTGCTGCATTTCTGCTGCTGCTTATCAGATATAGCTAGGAGCTATCTCTCAGTAATTTACTGGGAGATAGGAAAGACTAGAAATGAAAAAAAAAAGTCAGAAGAAATCAAGATACAAGGCCAACACGAAGCTTTCCAGTACTTGCATCTCTTTCGGCGTAGTGAGCCAGATTATTTTAACATCTGATTTTAGCACTCCGATATCCAGAATCTGGTACGGACAAAAGTATCGTTGTTATTTAAAATTAAATATTAACTATTCATTTAATATTTATTAAAATATTAATTTTTTAATGTTCTACAATGAAACAAAAATACATGAAAACTGTTTTTATTCAAATACCGCTCTGACGCTAGCAAGTCCAAACTCCATCTAGCTGGGTCCCGCTTCACAAGAACCTGAACAGAAACAGAAGATATTGTACATAAACCCAAAATCCGGATGAAACAAAACAGCAAAGAGTAAGGAATGAAGCAGGAGCAAACATAGGGCTTTCTAGGGGTTTTTTTTCTCCTGTTTTAAGAAACCGTGGAGAAAGGGACAAGGTTCTCAAGTTCCACCCACTTTTCTAGAGAGCATCTAGTCCCAGCCACACACCTTTCTTACGCCAGGTCAAGCCCGTTTCACTAATATCTTAGCAGCATCTCATCTGGAAGAAAAGAGCATGCAGAGAACACATCCACAGTAGCTTCACAAAGCACTAAACCTTATCAGAGAGGAAAAGCATTCCCAGGCAGCCGTCTCTGCAGGATCAACCAAGTGATGCACAGGGGCAGGGATCTTCTCACAGGGAGAAGAGCCACCTGTAATGAAGTTCTGCTTTTGTAGAAAGAGAGAGTCCCTGCATCACCACAACAGCTTTTCATCTGGATATCAGCTCCTGTGAAATTAAATCCTGGTGCGCTGGGGAAATGGTCCATGGAGAGGTTATTAGTTCTATTTGACTATCTGGAGGGAACTCACTTATTTCCTCTGTAAAGGAACAGAAAAGGAGCCTGGAATTCAGATTGTAGCACAATTTCTTCTGGAGCCGATCCTTGAAACTGCCACTTTCCTTGACAAGTTGGCTGTGTTCATAAGCAAGTGCAATTTAAATTCTGTGTTTCCTAACATTTTGCAAGTTTGAAGGCTTTGCTCTGCGCCTCTCCCTCCCGTAGCGGTTCCATGGAGATGCACCTGCAACTGGACATTCCCTGGGACCGCAGTGTTCACCTCCTTTATTTCAGTGCCATAAAACAAAGGACTGTCCTGTTTTCACAGCTTACACCGCTCCACATTAAAAGCTTTCTGGTGGTCCCAGCACACCTTTTGTAAGGCAACCAACCCAAGACGCCAGCGAAGCATCACCTTGCCATCAACTGTAGGAAAGGAGCAGTCTTCTGTTTTGGTTTGGTTTTTTTTGTTAGTGGTACTTTGTTGATTTTGTGAAGGTTTTTTTGTTTGTGTGGTTTTTAATTTCCCCCTCCCCATCTTTCATTCCCTTCCACTATGAACACATCTTTTTGCTTACCCTGTTCCTTGTATGTTTACAGATGCTGCCTGTTTCAAAAGGAACAGAGGCTTTTCAGCACTGCTAGGTGAAACCTTTCCCTTAAGTCATCATTAGAAGCAGCTTTCAGTACCAGCCCCCGCTGGGATTTGCTGGCAAAGCAGAATGAAACAGGTAGCAGGAACAGGAGCTGAGTGAGGATGAGAAGTACGAAACCATCTACCCACACAAGCTGCTGGAACATAAGGCAACCACAGGGTAGGAAAAAGCTCAGTTTTACAAGTTAATAGAAGCAGGTAAAGTTGGAGGACCAAAGGACACATCCACTGGGTTCAAGGGTTTTATTTCTAGCAGGTTGATTGGGAGCATTGAAGCTTATCGTTGAGGTTTTCCCTGGTATCAGCTTCGCTCTCCCTTGCTGTAAGTGAAGTTGTTCTCCCTCCATAAGACTTGTCATTACTTATCCCACAGGTCACGATTTCCCAGCTCTTTCCCATTTCTGGCTTTTGAAATGCAGCATGCAGAGCTGGATACATTCTGCCAGCCTAGACTTCACCACATAACAGAGCAGTTGTATCTCCTCTGACCCCCACAACTTGCTCATGACACTCCTATTAATACTTCCAGGAATAAGATTTCTCATTAAAGGAACATCACTCTGACTCATTTAGCTGTGATTCACTATGAGCCCTAATCCCTGCCTGCAGTACTGCTTGCCTAGGCAGCTGTTTCTCTTGGTTTTTTTGATCAGATGTTTCCTCCCTAAAGGTAATGTTTGTCATGAATTTCATCTCGCTAACCATTCTTTTAGTCTAGATCACTTTGAACTCAAAGCCTGCTCTACAGAGTGACTGTAAGTTTGCTCCCGATGGCATCCTCTTCCTCAGGCACTGCAAGATGTCCTTTCCTGTGGGAGCCAAGGGATTCTTGGAGGAATACCGTACCACCCAGTGCAGAGAGCCTGCAGGACTAGGGAAAAGAAAAAAAGAAAAGTCAGTCCACTCTCTGACAGTAAGCCCAGGGCAACTGCTCTTTGAGGAAGGCTCTTCCAGTAAGTGTGATCCCACTTTCTAAGCAAATTCAGTTCGTGTTGCTTTGACAGCGGTGTCCTGAAGGATGGCACCAACAACTGCAGTCGACAGGCATCGCACTAACCACCCCATCGCTCACCCACCCAGCAGCTATTCAGCCCAGAAGGAAGATTCCCCTTGGATGATCCACACTCAAAGGAAGCAGGCTCAGCGTTCACCCTTGTCCCATCCAAACCATCATAGCTTGCCCCATCCTATCTGGCAGTTCAAAAGCCTTCAGGATCTTATCGGCATAGACCTTCCCACACCCAAAGCACGGCATACCAACCCAGAGAAAAGGCTTGGTTTTTTTGGGTTTTTTTCTTCTTTCAAAACCATTTGATAGCAACACGAGAGTGCCAGCACAGCAAACACTGACCAGCTGACACATCTCCACTGATACAGGGCAGGACAGCTCAGACAGAGCTAACACGTGCTCTGCAATATGTTCACTGCTGTTTTAAAACGGGAGATTACACCAATGCCCCATTCAGAAGATGTCAGACTGTGTTGGCACATGGTCACAATGTGTTGCTACATGGTAATTTTCCCCTCAGCCCAAATATCACTAGCTAACGTGCTGGCCAGCCACTGCAAGGTAATTCCAGGCAGAAAAAAAAACCCAAAAACAAATTCTTTCCCTATTAAGTCTGCGTAACAACATAAACCAGAATTATTTCTTTTTTTTCCTTGTGCCACAGCTTTCTGCAAGGAGACAGGGGTTTAAGACGAATACATCAACCCCCTACTTCCTTAACACTAGCTGCAAATTCACCTGTCTCCTCAATGCTGATACATTTTCCTTCACAAGTTTGCATCCTTTGACATCTTTGCAGTCCCTCCATGTTTCTGCTGCTGTTTCTCAGCAATAGATAAGAAAACTTCAAAACCTGGCTCTGTGCTGGCAATAATGAGATTCAAAAGAAAAGATTTTTTTCCAATCTTTCTACATAAAAAGGCCTGAATCAGAGCCCAGCAGTGCACAAATATTACTCATGTCATTGACACTAAGAAAAGGGGAGCTGTGAATAAAAAATGTTAAAAATGAACACAAGGAGCATTGTTTGCATATCAGAAAAATTAATCTACATAGAGAAGTGTAAGAGCCTGCAATTCAGAAAGCAAAGAATTAGGACAGCCCAGCTGAGAATAATTTTCTAGCCAGTTAATTTAATTGCATAAATCATTCCTTTGTTAGCAATAAAGAGATATAATTAAAATGAGATTGCTTCTCATTTCTATTCTCTGGAAACTAAAGGAATTGATTTTGGGGAAAGCATTCTTCCAAATACCAGATCGGCAAATTACATTTACCTTTTTAGAAAGGCTAAATTATTTTGCGCTAATATCATGGAGGGTTTAATTAATTATAGATCTGCCATATGATCTTAAAGAAATAATTTACTTAATGCCCACAGAACAGAAGTTTGTAAGTGCATGTATCCCTCTGATAGATGGCGTGGAGATTTTTGCAAACAGGTCAGAAGTTGAACAGGTGGCTGTCAGGAGAAACGTGAGGAAATATAGGAAGTGTTTAAAATGGGGGACAGGTTTTTTAAGAGACATTAAAGTACTGCTGCCTATTTATTGGCACGTACCCGGCTTACTGCTCTTTGAACCCCTCCAAACTGGTTTCCTTGTAAATATTGTGGATAGAAAACGACAGTCATTACAAAGATTCAGGGCTCAATAAGCATTAACAGGTTAACAACAGAACAACAGCCAGAGAGAAAAAAAAAATAAAAAACGAAACAGCGTGAAGCCCACCTATTAAAACAGAATATTGCTTTTACCGAGTATTGCAGGGGCTGGCCACAGCCAGGCTCTTAACATGACTGTAACATCTAAATACAGAAGTCTGACACACTGTACATCATCCTCTGGATGCTCTGCTTGCCCCTCAGAGCCAGAGGCTCACAGATCCAGGGACATCGCGCAGGCTGAGCTCCCTCTGCTGCACTTGTGGCCAGCCAGACAACGGGGTCTCCAACAGAAGGGTCTGCAAACAGCCTGCGCTGCACACATACTGCACACCACAGCACTGCAGCTCAAGTCTAAAGACCTGTAGCAAAAACAAAGGCCATAACATGACGGAGCATCACCAGCGCTCCAGCTTTCACCCACGGAAATGCAGAAAAGTGTTCCTAGAAATAAGCAAAATTCTCTCCCAAATCTTCATACGCCCTCAGCTCACATACCGTGCTAGGACGGAGTAACACAGCAGCAGCTTGCAAACTAGTTCCCAGGTTTCACTCCTTCGAAGAGTAAGAACTCATCCACCCCAAATGCATTTATAAAGGTACATACATAATATACACAGCATCATTTGGGATACAAGGAGAGGGTGGTAAGAGAAGGCAGGGAACTAGTTACCATGCAGGAGACTTCAGATACAAGGGCAGGAGGAATTCTTTGTCTCCCACTGCAGACAGCTCTCCCCTCCAACAGCAGCCCCCAATGCAAAGCTTGCTCTGCCCTGCCTGCCAGGGGCTACAGAGGCAAGAAGGGTGATAGAGCGAAGGGTGTTGCTGCTACAGGCAGAAGGCAGGGAGCAGAATCAGTTTCCTTTGTTGCACAGGGGTGAGGTCTCCCATACCTGCTCAGGGCTTCTCTCCTCAATAAAGAACAGATGCTCCTTTCTACATACTTGAGACCATTAGTAATTTCACGGACTTTTATCATGCTGCCCACTCTCTCAATTGTCCTTTTTATCAAAGGTAAAAACTGCCACCCTTCCACCTTCCTCCATCAGAAACTTCCCTTGCCATCAAGGACTCTTGTTCCCCACATCTGAGCCCCTTCAAAGGACTACTAGGTACAAATTTAAGTCAGGCTACTTTGATGAACTCTCCAAACAGCCACAGAAGGTTTTCTGCAGTTCTCAGATGGGCACTAAGCTGCATCATTTCCAAGGAGGATGCATCCTTATGCTGTAAACCCTGCAGGCTATGCAACACCTCAGCCACATACCTGCCTGGTGGCTCTGCTCTCCGTACCAGCTCAGCCCAGCCCTCTCTGGGGTCTATAGGAAACCAGCATAACTGTAAAGTCATTCCCATCACACACACGCTGCCTCTTCCTCAAAAGCTGTCCTTTTCTACGTGCTTTGGAACAGGGGGAAGAGAACAGGAACAGCTTTGTCCCAGGCAGATCATTCCCCACGCAGACTGCTGCACAGCGAGTATGCCCATCACTAGAGAGGATGCTGTGAAGGATGGCAGGTAAGCTGAGAAAGGAGAGGGCTTTGCATGCAAGAGTTAAATAGCAGATAGATTAGATCTCATCATTTGATATTTCCAGGAAAAGTATTGTGTTGCTATGGAAACCGCAACAGAACCCAGGTTTTCCCTCCTTTTGTTTGTTCATTTTCTACAAACACTGGCCTCTCCCAATCCTCTCCAGTTGGGCTTGCAGCTTGCAAAACAGATTTTTATCTTCCTCCTAATGTCCATTTCTCTTTCCAAGTATGTTTTTCAGTACATTGCCTTTCGCAGTATCACTGTCACAACCTCCAAACTCTTAATTTTTGCAATAAGCACTTTTATAATTTGCTACCCATTAGGAAACTCTGCTCCTAAGCATCTCACTCTTCCAGCTTGGGGAAAAAGGGAGAAAAGCCTCATGGTAATAGAACTGAGCGTTCCTGGGTTTCATTCAGGGAAAGAAAAAAAAACCCCACACATACACAATCTCCCTTCTCCCAGAATCAGCAACATGCACCTCTTGTGATTGTGTTTTAGTACTTGTAAGGACCTGTCTTGCTCCAGGCATTGCAGGTGTTCACTCCCAAATTGCTGTACTCCCAATAGCAGCTCTGCCCGCTAACTTCCCATATAGCGAGCGAGACCAAACCCAAAAAGCAACTTAAACCCTGTTAGAAATAGACTTTGTATTTGCAGTAGGGTCAGCCAGCCACATCAAAGCAAGGAACACAGCAAGAGACAAAGCAGGATCCTGTGGATTCTTCTGTTAGATAGCTCTGGCCTCGTCAGTGACTATACGTGTACAGCACGGAGGATGCCAGGTGACAATCTAGCAATATTACTACAAACTGGCAAAGAATCACGTACAGGCAGTGATGCTGGAGAAACCCTGGAAAGGTTATTTCACCTTACCTGTTGTACTGTCTCCTTTAGATTATCAGCACCACAGGAACCAAACCAGATTCTGGCCCGTTGGCACTACTACAAAAACCAAAATGACACAAGGTGATGAAGAACAAGGGGAGCAAACCTGAACTCATCAAGTCATGCACATACACAAAACAAAACCTTGGTCTCTACCTTGCAAGACATCAGTTCAGTTTTCACAAACTGGTACTGGGTTTTGCCACCCTGGAGTCACCCTTCTGTTACTGAACAACGAACCGTACAACAGTAGGAGAGCACCCAAACCTTCTGGGGCTGAAGAGACAGGAGTGTATCGCAGTAGTGCTGACACATACCTACCACCTTTTCCTGCATCCACTGACATCAGGGAAGTCCACCATAGCCAATATTCTGCAAGCGTTTTCATAGAAATGCTGGCACTAAAAATACCACAAATTAAGAGGGTCCCTTGAGTGCCACAGAAGGGGGACCAACTGAGTGAGAAATGCTATCACGTCACAGATAGTTGCCCCTATTTAGAAGGTGTCAAGACATTGAGTGTTCCCTTTTTAGCTTGGTGAAATGAGGCATTTTGCAGGCAAAGATAATTTGGATATTCAGTTTTTCTTGGTTTTATTCCCAGTTATGTCTAGCCATTTATTTTACTCTATTATAATAAGAGGGATTACCCTTAACGTGTCTGATGGAAACACCAGGAGAGTCTTTCCAAAAGGAAGATGCCCCACCAGCTACAAGACTTTGATGCACAGGAGTATTTCTCTGTCAGATTCCGTTTGTTTGTTCTGCACTTCACAACCTCATAGCTTACACACACTTCACCTTAACACCAAAACACAGCTCTACGCGTATGAGCCTTTCACACTCACTCCTAGAGTACTCAGCTGCATAAACCGCAGGGAAGCAACTACCAAGTGCAGGCTCTATTATCTCCTTTCCCCAGACCAGTGCTTACTTCAGCAGCATAAAGGGTCATATCCTTAAGCTGGAAACATCTGTCAGTAAGCTTTGGAGACTCAGCACCAGCTACAGCGCCTGAGCAAGCTTTGCTGAAGGTAAAAGGGCACGTCAAAGCTGAGTCCAACTAATGTACAACGCAACGTGATTTCACAGGTACCGGTGACCTCAAAACACCCTCGTGTTCTCCGGTCTGAAGACAACACCAAGAAAGACGCTGTGGCTTTTTGCAGTTGTTTGGATGGTCTTCACTCAAAACTGACCACCAGTTGCCTGAAATCCTTATATAAAAAAAGGTTTAACTTTTAGTTTACCTGGTCCCGGCTAGGCGTAGAATATACAAATGTCAAGCTGCAGAGGTGTTATTCTGGGGCCGCCGATTCACCGCGTTTCCTTTGGCTGCCTCAGCCAAGCCGCCGCAGGGACAAGCTTGCATCCACCACCACGGTCCGTGCCACCAGCCCCACCACGTGGCCATGCACACCTAGAGCTCCTCTTCCAGCTCATCCCACAACCCCAGCAGAAACCTCTCACCAAGCGCTGTCGAAAAACAGAAAAACTTCCTCACCTAAGCCAGCCCTCCTCACCCTGCCCAAAGCCTAACAGAAAGGGGGCTTCCGAGACACAGTTCTAGAGATCTTCTTTCCAGCAAGACTGTAAAGGCAAAGCAGGGGACTGACAAGGAGGCTTCCTTCCTTCATAAGGAAAGGAGCAGCCAGACACGCAAGCAGGGGACAAGGTATCCCACAGCCTCTTAAAATTTTGATCGTGTCCACATACACACGTACGTGTGCCGAGCCGTAATCGCAAGTTGCCCACCCATTTCCCATCTTTTCCACTACTGCTTTTTCTGCTTGCAAAGGTACCAAAAGTTGGTTTAAACTCTTCAATGTGGAACAACGACCTGTCCTCCCCGAGATAACATATCCTTGTGGGCAGGAGACGCTTGCCTGCCTTTTTAATAGTTTATGGCACGGAATCTGTGCAAAGGAAGGATACTTGGAAATAACAGGAAGCTCCAGCTGTGCTATCCATACAAATATTCTGGACATTCATACATCTGAGCTTGTAAGAGGAGGTATTTTCACCTCTGTATTAATGCACAGCACTCCCAGCAATAGAGCAGCTGCATACACAACTGCTGATAAGCTCCATGCCCTCTCCTCTGCTCTACCCACTTCCCCCCACATAAACACTTTTTTAAAAAAAAAATAAAAAATCCTAAGCTAAAACTGTTCAGCTCTAAAGAAGGAGTTGTGGGGACAAGCTACGGACAATCCTAATTAAACTTCCTGCTCCTGGAAAGTGAACTTTGAGCAGTAACCTATACTCACAGTGACCTTCTGGGTAATCTAAGCTACTGCCAGATCTATGCAGGTTCCCTAAAATCAAAACAAACCAAAAAAAAAACCCACCAAGAAAAGCTCTACTATGACCCAGACAATGCTAAATCAGAGCAAAGCAAGTGCCTGGGCTCTGCTCTGTATTAATCTGAACTGGTAAAGGTACCTGGTTATTCAAGCATACAAGCAGAGATGTAGAGCCAAGTTCACAGGATATTTACACAAAGATGGAGTAGACATTAAGTCTCCCACATAGGATAGCACACCCAGATCAGGGCTACATCCTGCCCTGGTTTCCCAAAGATCACCAGAAGCAGTTCACCATATGGCCTTCCACATATGGAAGACACATACAGCCCAGCAAAAGGATTACCAACACGTCAGATACTAAACAAGCCCATCTTAGAGTAAGATACGTGACAATTTTTAGCATCAGAGGGAAAGTGGTTACTGTTTAAGAAAAGGACATTCCGGATCATTATAGAGCTACAAGATTTTTTTTGCTATACAAAAGGAATAGGCAGCACATAATCTACATACGACTATAAGGGAGCTACGTTTCTTCTGAAGATAAAAACCTTTGTCTGGCATATTCAGGTTGACCCTATAAATAGTCCACGCAAAAGATAAGCATTTGTAACTGGATCTAGACAACACCTAAACGAAGAAAAGGTCTTGCAGACATTAGGTTAGCTACAGAAATTCAGCACAAGGACTTGCCAGTATGCACCGGATGTTTAGAATACAGATAAAGCCACGTTAATAGCACACATGAATTATTTGACCTTGTATGTTATTGATGCTGCTTCACATCATCCAAATGCTCTCACTGTTGATCTACCCAAGAACAGGCACCAGCACTACAGCAAGATGAAGGCCAAGGTCAAAAGTGGAAGTACAGCCAGTGGTAAGGATGAAGGCTGTACGGAGGTTTCCCAGACTCAGTAACTCAGATCAACTCACAAGACCACTAAAAAGATTCCTGCTTCCCTTTGAGCTTTTAGCTTAAAAAAACTCTAGCATGCACATCTATCAGGAAAAAAAAGAAATATTTTTCAGGTCAGCAATACACAAAGCGGCACATTCCCCAAAATACATATTGCTTACAATATTAGTATTTGGGGGTAGGGGTGTGTGTGTGGAGTTTGTAGAGATCAACAGGCTTTTATGGCCAAAGGAGAACAAGGTATCTTTTCTCACATAAGACTTGTGCTAGAAGGAAGTGAGACTACTGCGTAGTCACAGTAGAACACATAAGCAGCATTGGTACAATAGGAGAGTCAGGGACTTTGCTCAAACAGCTACAACAAACTAGCCCTGCCTGGGTGGCCAACCAAGATGGCTTGGTTCCATATACACCCAGAGAAGGGGAGACACTATACGTATATTATTAGACTAACACATTCATATGGAGCACTCTCACCTCAGTAGAAAGTATGTGTTTGCTTACAAGACTGGAAGCTAAGAATATTTTTCACATTACTCTTTAAACCCAATATCTAGCCACAAATACACTCATGCATGCAGTCTGTATTTCTGTACTGATTTCACCCTGAAATAATCCATGTGCTGGGTATAAGATGTAGTCATGAATACCACTGTTACCAGGGTAGGCTTTTTGTGGGTTTTGTTTTAAAAAAACCTCCTCAAAAGCATCACTTGACCCAAATACTGTGGGGAGCACACACACAGCTAGGCTAGAAGCTAGGTCAGAGTACGGCGCTCAGCCTTAAAGAACAAAAAAAACCCAGAGTACAAAAGTACAACCGGTCAACAGCTGCACTAGCAAGCTGAAGGGGTGGTACAAAGGAGGTAAGACTGGAATTCCCTAAGGCAATACTAAAGCTAAACTGAAACACACACATTAGATCTGAGCCCTCCTCAACACCATCTTGGAATGCTTTTCCCCTAGTCCTAAAACAGGACTATTTACCACATAGGTAAATAGTGGTGAGAAGCTAACAAGAGCTATCAAGGAATCGGAGATTCACATACATTCAAGATGAGAGAGACACTAATACTGGGAGGAGGATCACTTATCCTTATCTAAGGGAAGAGCATGCAGAGCTGTGCATAACCTTTTCAAAGGCTATTTTCAAGGACCAGCTGCTTCATGGCTTACAAAATATCGTAACTAAAACACATTTGAAACAAGCGAAACCAGCCCACGCAGTGCAGGTCAAGTTTGCTACAAGCTTTATGCAATATATGAAATACATGCAAAAGTATTTAAAAACTCAAACCACACTTTTAAACAGCATTACACCAAGGCAAATAGCAGCCACTGACATTTAATTATTCTCACAGGTAGACCACAGGGAAGGCTGTGAAGGTCTCATTCCAGTAAGTCTAGCCTGGCTATTCTCTTCATGATAGATGTCGAGCTAATTCACTGATTTCACACCAGTGCCTCAAAATAAAGGAGTTCTGCAGTTTTGTTTGATTTCGGCCTCGGCAGAGGGCTCTAGGTGTTTAGACAGAAGTACTAACAAGAAAACCTAAACAAGAAAATTTTGAATAATGCTGCCCTCTTGAGGGAAATTGAGCTGTATTGCCTTAGCAAAGCAATCGTCCCCACGCTGCTAGTCAGGTCACACAAAAACTCCCCAAGCTGCCCTACCGTATGGTTCAAGACGAGTAAGAGTTCTTCAGAAGCAGCAGTAGACTCACACCTAGGAATCAATTATCTGTAGATAAAATATAGTCTTGGTTAATTTTTTTTTTATAGGTATTTTAGGTACAAACAAATAGGCCACCCTGAAGGCATGAGAACTTAATGGAAATGCATAAGACTGTCCCTAGAAATAAGTTTTGTTTCCTCATGATTTAGGCCTTTTATTTTACCTAAGAGCTGGTGTTGCAAACCCCTGAGAACAGGAACCAGAATCCAGTGTTTTCTTGCTCCTGCAGATTCCTCATCAGGGGACTACACAAGCACGACCTCTCTAGCCTAAGAATCCTGCTCTTCACACGCAGTTTCCTGCAGGACAGCAAGCTTATTCTGTCAAAGTCATCTGCTGGCTGAAGTAATCCTTTGCAGCACCTATTTGAAGCTTTTGGGAATCTTTCCCCAAGAGCTGCTGTAACATCCAGGCTGTGGAGCAGAGCCTCCAACCAGCCGTTATAAGAAAGCAGATCCCAAGTCACATGAATTTACTTTGAATCTTCATAGCATCACCAAAACAACCCCAAAAGGTAAGCCACACCCCAGAATTCTCAGAGAAGTTAGAAGGAGGAATGCTTGGCTTCCAGTCAAGCTAGGATATAGGCTAGACTGACATGAGAAGCAAGGATATCTCAAGAAAGCTCGGGGAGAACCCTACACAAGCCTTGCCATCTGTCTTCAAGGATTTCATAGTATTGTCAGTCTGGAAATACCAAAAAACTAGTTACAGCATTTCACACAGACACGTTGAATAATGAACATCCTTGAACAGACATGATGTTCATTAGCAAGTACTGCCAATGAGAAGCAACATCTTCTGGCAGATAGCATCTGTGTCACACTAAAATCCACACTAAGGCAAAGAGAGTGGAGCACACCTGCACATGAAGAACATAATGCTTTAACACACAGCACAGAATGAGAGACTCATTAAAAAACTCACTTTCAAAGCACAATGCCCAAGACATCACTAGCTATTCCATATGTGGCCTAGTGCATGAAATCCATAAAGAATTTTTCTGTGCCTTGCATGTACTCAACATCTTCAGCTGTTGCAAAAATCATTTACCTTAACAGTTAAACTTTTGCTGGTCTCTACACCAGATGCTGCTGCACAGCACTGCAGGAGCGTGGGGATGAAGAGTATACTCGCCTAAAAACACAAAGTTGTGCTACATACACATACCTATCACACAGATTATATTTGGTGGAAATGGAAAAACTGTATGAGAAACTTAGTGCTAGGTTAAGATCTGCAGATTATCTCACATTCTACAATGATAAGAAAAAAAAAATCAAAGCAAAACATTAGAAGAGTCTGATGCCTCATTAAGAGCTTTAGAAGCACTGATCATCTGCTGTTCCTGACTGACTTGCTAGCACCCCTAGCTAAGAAGAGAAGTTGAAGAATTAAGCAAAGCCAGAAAGATATTATCTATACAGACTTGAATCCTCCTCCCCTTGTTATAAAAACCTTCCAGCAGTACACATTCCCCCAAAAGTACAAAGCAAAATTTTTAAATTGGAATGTCATGCCAAATCAGCTGCAAGTGGGGAGGGAAAACACAGAAGAGGAGTAGGGTTAAACATGCTTAAATCAACTATTTTAAAAATTCTTATTTTATTTTTTGAAATAATTAAAAGCACTGTGGCAAACCAAGTGTCATCACAAGTAAGGTACAAAAATAATCATCTACGTTAATTTTTTATAGGATTAAGCACCCAAACACAGACTAACACACACAGATGAGGATTCAATACCCCACAGAGCAAAAATAACAAAGTTCAAGCATCTAGAGCTACTGTACTGTTTTAACTGAAGTGAGAGTCCTCAGCATTTAGGGTCACCAATATTCATGATGAGTGGAGGCATTCACATGAATGCTACTGCTCCATCAGGATTTAACCTTAATTGAGTAACGGTAGTGGAACATCACCTATTACTGACTAATTCTGAACAGTGTATCCATCTAGGCCAGACCAAAGCACCAGGTCTTCCCAGATCAAAGTTTGCAGAACTGGTTCTACAAAAAACAGGATTCTAAGTGTCAAGCAATTTCGTGTTAGCAAGACTTGCATTATTACCAATAAATGAGATACCGACTGAAAGAATACAAACAGGCTAAATCAAGTGTTTTCTTATCCACATTAGAAAGCTCATGACATCAGGATCTGTCTAAATGTGATCCGACATGGTTTTTGAGAAAGCTGGCTTTTGCCTGGAATAATTATCCAAAGCACAAGATCAGATAGGAGGATAAACATAATGAAAGTAAAGACAGGTCTAAGAACTACTTCCAGGAGACTGGACTCTAAGCAGCCACTTCTTCAGTTCAGCAATTTTATCTTCTCTTGAGGCTGCATAACTCTTTGCTGTCTTAATGAGAGAGTCATGATGCTTTTCCAACGCAGCCTTCAGGTTTAGGTATATTTCCTAGAAAGAGATAAAGGAGGAAAAAAAACAAACTAAAAATCCATCAGCAAAGTTAACGTTTATGCTTTAGAAGGATTTAACTAATAGTGATCTGGTGGTCTCAAGATATTTCAAAGGTACCTCATTCCTGGCTTCAGAAGCAGCATTCACAGAACACAGGGAAGTTACAAAGCACCAGAAGATTAAGAGCAGCCACAAGAAAACACCAACATTATGGTTCTGTTGCAATGCTGGTGGTTCCAATACTAAGATGGTCAAACGACCAGCACTAGCCCTGTATTCACACTACTGCTGCCTCATTTCTGTGTTAGCCTGCGCCACCCAGGTTTCTGCCACTGACTGCCCAGTATAGACAGTACTTCAGTAATGAATAGACAGGATGAGATGGTACAGGCAGAGCGTTATTCCCTACTCCCAACCCATCAGGATTTCTGCCTCTTTCCAAAGCTAAGCTGGACAGTCATCTTCCTGAAATCCTAGGAAGAAAGTGTTTGTGACATGGCAAGTGGCCCTGTATCCGAGGGAAACTGTTGAGATCACCACCGTACTGCCCACCACTAAAACGTGAATGTAAAGCCTCACAGGTCAGGTCCCAGGGGCCAAACAAAACAAGAAAACCCCACTACTTCGACCTGGAACTACCACAATACAAAACCAGATAGCATGGAACTAACATAGTATCTGCTACAGGCACAGGTGGGAAGAAAAGTTTAATTTCACATCCCAAAATACTGGGCAATCACACCGTTCCAGAGCCTTTTCTCTCAGGACTGCAAAGCCCACTTCTCCTGTAGGCCATCTATACAGACTGCAGAGATGAAAACAAGATCTAGCAACCCAGTGGAACCACAAGAAGGAAGCACTCACCCCAGCAACTATCCAGCCGAACCACCACCTACCCAGCCTACTTGGTTTTAGGGCCAATACGTGTTCTTTTATCTACACAGCCCAAGTTAACAAACAGGTTTGCTTTGAGTATTCTTAAAATGGGATTCCTTTAGGAAAAACACGTCACCTTGGCTTTCATTTCTTCTTTTTCAGCATTCTCATTCAGCTGCTGAATTTTGAACCTTGTCTGTTGGATTTCCTTGTGAATGGCCATCACTTTATCATATACAACACCCCTCTTCTCCTGAACTCTGTTACAATATCTAAAGGTGGGAGAAAAACAAGTTAGTACTGAGCCATTTGACTAATCCCAGATTAAATTTAACTCCACCACAAGCAAAGCTTGCCTTTTACAAGCATGAAACTAGCAGCTTCTAGAAGCGATACTGTATAGAATTCACTTGCTTGGAAGTTTGTCCAGTTCTTAACCTAGAACAACTTGGGTACAAGAAATTAAATTTGAAGTGGAGTTAGGAGGAGCATGTTGAAGATCCTCAGTTGCTGCTAATCAAGGCAACTGAAGTGGCTCCAGTGGAACCAGCCCAACAGACAGCTAGACACTGCATCTTCCTGCCTTTGAGTAACACGCTACAGGTGTCAGCGGAGAGCCCTGCCTGAAGACCAGCCTCCGGACCAGGTTAAAAGCAACATAGCTGCACTTGATGTTTCAGCATAATTGAAAGTCACATGTTATCCTTAGCCCCAGATCCCCACCCACCAAGTTAAAGCTCTAATCCCATACATCTATGTATGTTATCTGCAGCTTCTAGTCGATCATTTCACTTCATCCCAAACAAAGACCAAATAACATTTCCCCAGCTTGCAGGTAAATTCAGATATCCCCAGCTGTGAGCTGCCATGTAATCAGCAAAGGGTTAGTGTGGGAACAGATCTACTCCTGACTTCAAGGGCAAAACCACACCTACCAGTTTATAATAAGCATTTGTACGATAATTACAGTTGGAACTGTAGCAGCTGCTTTCTCTAAATGGCTGAAATGACTCATACGTAGCAAAAGCCTACTTACATCTTCCTTCCTCAAGAGAACAGTCAGGACACATTCTCTTATTCACCAGCAAAAATGCTTGTTTTCAAACAAAGGTTGCCTCCTCTTCCCCCTTGCCTATCAAAGCATCTAATTTTATCACTCAAAGGAAATAGCTACACCATTAAAAACAGATAAATCGGCAGCAACTCTTAACATAAAGGAGCATTAGATTGTACTATTTGGAAGGAAAAGTAGCTTTTAATTAATATCCTTTAGCTGGTACAATACCCTGCATGAGGAGCAAAGGAAGCCTGGGAATCTTGCTGCCATTCCAGGCACCACACAAGCCTTATCAGCACGACTAGATCTTCGTTGCTCTCTCAGCTAAGTAAAAAAGCTCTCTTTCATCACAGTTAACCCACCAATAGTTTTCCATATTCCCTTTCCTATCCATGTACAAAAGAAGTTATATAATAAGCATTCTCTATAACTGTTCAGCGTTTCTAATCTCACAGTGAAGCCACGACCATACAACACTGCCGTTTGCTGCTGCAGAAGCGACTGCTGGGCTGTAAACACTGCCCTGGAGTTTGCCTTTAGCATATGGTAGGAAGGAAGATGGGCTAAGAGGCTTTGATCAAATGACACTTTTCCTTTTGTTTTAGAAGCATCATGTCAGGATAATACTCCTCTGAGATACGAGCCCCATTTCCCCATGGGTCTTGAACATCTTTGATAATGAGCAAAAGTGGCAAGGGAAATTATGAAAAATTCATGAAAGGCAAATGGGGCTTTGTTGAAGTCTGATAACTTGGAAAATTATCCCAATGTGACATTCTCTTTAAGAAGATAAAAGAATCAAGAATAAGCATTATAAATTAAATTAGTGCTCCAATAAAAGAACTGCTGTCAAGTCACATTGCAATTATTGATTTGAGACCCCAAGTCCCTGCCTGCAGCATTACTGGTCTCCGTACAAAGCTATCCCACATCGCTCATTTTCTTCTTACTGCTAAGCTACATGTTTGTACCAGACACGAACTTTGGTAGCACATAACAAAAACATAAAGTAGCATCAGGCAGAAGTGTCGATGCATCCATACTCAAACACAGAGTGCTTATGTTGCTCAGCATCTTCACGCTTCTTTGTTATCTTCATTTCAGCTGTAGATAGCTTCTCACGTTTTGCAGTGACCAGTCTCTTTAAGGATATTTCTTCTGTCTTCCACTTTTTCAGCTCTATCTGAGCACTCTCAATCTGGTCTTCCAGATTTCTGACCTAGAGTACACAAGTATTGAAATTAAATGGGGGAAGAATAATCAAAACAGCACACCCTGTTAGTTTACTAAGACTAGAACTAGCTTCCTGCTTTTTGAAGATCAAATTGCTAAATAAGTCTTCTGGTTAAATCCCAGTTTCCTGGTCTTTATCCAATTTTAATATATCCAAACAGACAAGATCACATCACTTAGAAAGATCTGCAGAAGTTACTATGAATTCTGCTATAGATCTTAACCAAGAGCAATTTGAACATATGCTATACAAATACCCAAAAAGACTGCATACCATTTTTCAAGTGTTCCTAACAATTGCTTTCTCCCGGAACTGGGTAGCAAAGAGCAAAGTACTGTATTGTGACAGACATTTCATCAGGGAAAGGCTTGCTTTCGTAGTATTAATAAAGTTAAAGGCATTTAAGGCATGACTCTTCCTGAAGTAGTGATTTTTTTTACTCTTAGTTTCTGCTCTCTAAGCAGAAGAAACTGGATCTCACTTTTCTTCTTCCGTCGTTTCCTACCAACAACCCCAAGACAGTTCAAATTATTTTAGGTCAGGTTTCTATGGCAACAAAGGCTTTGACTATTAAAAGTGGTCAATAGTACATAATCTAGTGGCAGACAACAAAGCAGCAGCTATGTTTTACTTATGTTTTTACAAAGGAGATTTAGAAGTTATCTAAATTCTTTCTTTTTGGGGAAGAGAAGAGATGGGAACTTTCAAAACACAGACATTTACTGATGATCACCTATCTTGCTTAGACATTAAATTCTCCCTAACCAGATAAAATTAGGATAATACAAACCTCTGATAATACACTGGCCAGTCTCTCCACATTTGCTCCTTGTCTTTCTATCTTCTTTTGATACAACTGCACCTCCATTTGACATGATGGCAGAATCTCAACTAGGTCTCTATAAGCTTCGTATTTCTCAGTAACTTCTTGCTTTAAAGAAAAAAGCCTTGTTAATAAAACAGACTAGAAGTTCAGCAGTTGTTTTGTGTAAGTATTACTGCATATCGACTTTTGTACCCATTCCCTCATTGCTTAACGTACACTAGACTGAATATTTAGTAGTTACTGAAATGAGATCTTAAGTTTGTAAAAATAATGTGTTTGCTTGGAAAGCACAGGAAAAGCGACATGCAAGTGTCTTACACTGAACTAACCGGCTTGTTACAAGAGCTTTCAGGACAGAAAAGTAGTACAGTGAAGAAATTCTATGCTGGTAAAATAGGAGTTACATAAAGCATCATAAAAACAGATGTCGAATTACAGCACTAAAGTTTACACCTTTGGAACAAAAATACCTAAGGAGACAAAATTATGCAAGCTTCAGTGACGTACAAGCAATCATGAACTACAGACATTTAAAGACTGGACATCACTATTAAAAAAAACTAGGAAGGGATCTCAGTGTTCAGCATACTAGTGGCGACAGCCATCAATTCCAGAAACAGTGAATGGCAGCAAAGACACCAAGCAGCGTGTATTCTAAATCCAAAGACATTTGTGAGCTGCCAAAAATACTGTAAACTCCTGACACCAAACAGCCAGAAAGGTATAGTATAGATCCAAGAGTTCTACACCTAGCTTCACAAGTAAACAGTCACTCATTGAGGACAGAGCAGCAGTGACTGCAACCCTGCTTTTCAAAAAAAAAAAAGAAAATCCGCCAACAAAAAAGCAAAAATAAACATTCCCACAGCCAACTTTCAGGTTTCTCTGAACTTGTGATTTCATTTCAGTCTGACCACTGTTCTGTTGGGTTTTGACTAGAAGCATAAGTCATTCAAGAAACAGTTCTAGATGACAACAGTCCAGTAAAGCATGTGCTTTTTCTAATAGAATACCTCCTTGTGTGGACAGAGGAAAACCTCACCTTGGACTTCTTGAGTTTCTTAACAGTCTCTTTCATCTGTTCTTTGTAATTTTTCAGTTCTTCTGGACTCTCCACAATTTTTGATTTCAGCTGCTCTTGTTCTTCTTTCAAAGAAGCCATTGTCACTTTAAGCTCATTCTAGTTAAGACAAACACACTTTCAATATTAGCAATTAGGTGAACAAAGAGCTGTGAAGCATGGTTTGCCAGGATCTCACAGCTAGACAGGGTCTTATCTCCATCTTAAGTGTTTCCTCATTAGGAAGTTTGTTTTAAGAAGAAATTCCTCCAAACAGTGTTAACATTCCCAAAGCAGTTAACAATCCATTTTGCTCCTTGAACATGCTGACAGATGTGCAACACTTAGTCACAAGAACAGCATTTAACCAGCATTCCACAAAAAGCTTGCCAGCTAACACATATTACTAGCGCCTCTCCTTCAGAATCCCTCACCTAGGGCAACCGAGGAAGTCACTGCAGGGTTTCAGAGCCAGCTGTATCAGCCTGAGAGAAGAGCAACAAGCTTCCTGTGCAACCTCTCAAAAGCCTCCCGTTTTGTCCCCACCACATCAGTGGCTGCCTCATTTGCCGTTCTATGCACTTAAGGTAAGCCCATAGCATCTCAGAAATCCCCATTCCTTGCCCTTTAACAGATCAGTTTCCCAAACACAGACAGAGCTTTACATTATAGAGATGTGTATTTAAAGTTAACAATAAAACAAGCTACTTCAGTAGCTTTTCCCATGGAGGGAAAAAACTTAAATCAGTTTAAAAAAAAAACCAACACAAACTAACAATCACCACCTCGATGTTACCTAGCTCCAAGAATAATTTGATTCTAGAAAGAGAGATGATCTATTAGTTAATCCAAGATGCAAGCTATGGCCTAGATAGAGGTGTACTTACCAGTTTTCGGGTGCCCTCTGCAGCATCCAACTTCTTTTGCGAAATAGTTTCTTGCAAAGCTGCCTAAACAAAGCAACAAGCTTTAAATAAGCATCTCTACAACTGCTGCCTCCTCTACCTTTCTATCATAGATCTGTCTACAAGAGAAATCCCATTTACGGTTTCTTTGGAGTGCCATAACTAGCAGACAAAATTGCAGTCTAAGACGTAAAAGGCAGGGAAGAACACCACTGTTGCAAAAGCCACTGGGAGCACTAGGGATGCAACCAGCAGCTAGCTAGGAACAGGGATAAGAGACTACCTCTATTCTTACTGACCCTGGCAGCATTATACACACAACCTTCTTCACCAGAGGTACTGTTCTTAAGAAAAAAAAAGTAAGTTAATACAAGTTTCCCAGCAATATAGAAGTCAAACACATGATTAATAATATTGAGACTTGACAACATAAAAAATACTGTGGTTGGGGTTTTTTTTTTTTTACTGAAGCAGCTGAAAAGGTTACCTGTGAGACCTTAGGGATAAGCTGCCATTGCTGGGAAGTTACCCCTGCCATCAGCCCTACTCTTTTTACCAGGCATTCCCTTGGATGACCCTTCTCAGGCCTTATTTCCTGCCACGGCGCACCTCCAGTTCCAATTCAGATGGAAAACAAAAGCGAAATACACCTGTGTTACTGTACACAAGTATGATGTTTATCTCCCAATTATGCAGTAAGGCATTTCACAAAGAGCCCAATACACTTTTGTATTCCCCAAGTCTGATTTCAAGTATGTTTCAACATTCTTTACAGTGAAATGACGAGGTGGTATAGGAATTACATAAGACACTGTGTTGCAGTGACCTTTGTTTTAAACAAGGAAGTTCCCTTTATCCTTTGTAGAAGGAGGGGAAGGGGAGCTAAATCAACGGCAGTAAGGAACACCCATGATCAGAAGTTATAGCAGCATTTCAGGGAAATTTATAACAAGATCATACTTGTTTCCGACGATATTCTTGCCTCAGTAGTTGCTCCAGTTCTCGAATGTTATCTGTCAGTTGCTGGACCTCAGCTTGATGTTCAACTGGAACAGTGCTAAGTGAAAAATAAAATATATTGGACAGTTTCAGCATCATTATAGACAGGTAAATAAAACTCTCCCTCCAAAGAATTTACAAACAATAACTTTAGACATTTTACATAAACAATAAATTTAGTATTATTTAGTATTAGACAGTCTCAAATTAATACATCTTTGTTTCCTTTGCTTGTAAGATTTTGGAGCTGAAGCATAATCTAAAGAGCTATTTTGGCAATAAGTGGCACAAGCATGACAGAGGACTAAGTTTAAAGATAATGTTAAGCAAAGCACGAAGAACAACACTTCTACCAATTTTTTGGGCTATTTTAATGTATGAAATTTGCATAATACTACCTACCATAGAAACAGCTTGTATTAGGGTAGAGCTATAGATAGCTAGAGAACCACCTGTCTAGCACTTACCCAGAGCAGCTATCAGGGAAAAAGAAAAAAAAAAAAACAAAAACAAACTACTCTGTTTTGAAAGCTATCTTGGAAACCAGCTATCTCTTCACCCTACTATCCACAAGCAAAACCAAAACTTAAAGGTGCAGATGCAGGCAGTAGAACTACATGGCCTGAAAGACAGAACAGGGCAAACATGACAAATAACTACAGAAGACAACTTTACGCATTTATTAAGTTAAAGATGGGCTTCTTATGGCTATCAAAGAGAGAAAGACCTACCACCAGAAAATGACTATAACCGCAAAAAGTTTCACCATAGCCCCCAACATACAAAATACAGTATCTTCTCAAAGCAACCACATACTCCTGAAATCACATTTCTATTTTCTGCCAGCAACTCTTCTAGCCCAATGCCAGCACAGCTACTTGTGCAACTCTGAGCACAACACAACAGCAACATCTCCGTTTTCTGACTTATTTCCCAGGGAGGCTAACCATCAACAAACACAGACAAGGGTCAAAGGAGAAGTCAAGTCTGCTCAAAAGTTCCTACAGTAGTTATCCAACACTTCTATCAAATCACACAGCTGAACTACTCAGTTCCTGTTTAAGCATCCCATATAGAATCACAGAATCATTTAGGCTGGAAAAGACTATAAAAGAGGCATCCAACAGTCAAACCAGCACTGCCAAGCCCACCACTAAACTGTGTCCCTAAGTGCCACATCCACACATCATTCAAAGACTTCCAGGGATGGCGACTCAGCCACGTCCCTGGCAGCCCGTTCCAGTGCTTGACCACCCTTGTCAGCGAAGGAATTTTCCAAACTAAACTTCCCTTCGTGCAACTCAAGGCCATTTCCTCTTACCCTATGGCTTGTTACCTGGGAGAAGAGACCGACCCCCACCTGGCTACACCCTCCTGTCAGGCAGCTGTAGGGAGTGATAAGGTCCCCCCTGAGCCCCCTCCTCTCCAGGCTGAACCCCCCCAGCCGCCCCCCCCAGCCTGGTGCCCCGGCCCCTTCCCCAGCCCCTGCCCGGCTCTGGACACGCTCCAGCCCCTCAATGTCCCTCTTGTCGTGAGGGGCCCGACACTGACCCCAGGGTTCGAGGTGCCGCCTCCCCAGTGCCGAGTGCGGGGGGCCGGTCACAGCCCCGCTCCTGCTGGCCACGCTGTTTCTGGTACAAGCCAGGACGCTGTTGGCCTTCTTGGCCACCTGGGCACACTACCAGCGTTCAGCCAGCTGCTGACCAACACCCCCAGGCCCTTCTCCGCCAGGCAGCTTTCCAGACACTCTTCCCCAAGCCTGCAGGGTGGCATGGGGTGGTTGTGACCCAAGTGCAGGACTCTGCACTGAGCCTTGTTGAACCTCCTACAGTTGGCCTGGGCCCATCATCAACCCAGACTGTCCAGATAGTTTGCAGTGAACAGCAAAGTAATGCATGTCACCGTGCTTACTCCTCATACTCACTTCAGTTTCTCCAGCTTTACTACTGCCTCCCGATTTGCAGTCTCC
This sequence comes from Falco rusticolus, assembly GCF_015220075.1. Lineage (NCBI taxonomy): Eukaryota > Metazoa > Chordata > Aves > Falconiformes > Falconidae > Falco > Falco rusticolus. The sequence goes on from NC_051197.1 coordinate 27,923,721, forward strand.
AGTTGCTGGTGTTTCTCCATAGCCGATTTCTGTAAATTAAATATTCCAAGGGATTTTTTTTTTTATTTTAGAGGAATATGGTTTCTCTCTGAGCTTCTGTTGGAGCCCTGCTCATCATTACTGCATGTGAAATGCAATGCACCATCTCCAAACTACTGAGACATTCAGAAGAGAAGCCACCTGCAGTTCTAGCTTCAGCCCACCAACTGTCGCCTCTGTCTTTCCCTAAAACAACGTGAGGTGTCAAACCTTCGCTTATCAGGCTAAGCTACCCTTCAGACAACAGCCCAAGTAACAACTTGGGTCATGGTCAAAAAGAAACCTTTACAATACTGACAAGCTCATCCACTCTTCCAAGCCAACCTGTTTCCTTAAGGGCTTTGCAAAGCCTTTTCATAAACCATTTACAGTAGCTGTGTATGCTTAGAACATGCAATACAATTATACAAGTTTTCCATACTATTAAACTGATACCTTCCTGTATTATTTGGCCACATTTAAGATTCCCATGTGTTACGTAAACATGCAGTTAAAACCCCACAACTTTGATGTTCCCAGCTCTAGGCTGACATTAATTACATCCAAGTCTAAGTTATCTGGAGCAATATGGCACCCAATCTTACATAGTTCAGTTGTAAGTCCAAGTAGACCTCACGTCGGAATTCTCTGAAGTTTACAAAGTTGAGAAGGCCACTCAAGAAGCGAGCTGTCCTCTTTGTTTCTGAAACAGGAATTGCAAGCCATCACTGCTCTGGTTTCTGCATGCATTGCAATTGCTTAGAGCAAAATGTAATTCAGAGAAGAGACGGAAATCACAAAACAAAAGAATCCAAATCAGTTCTTCCTCTGCTCACCTTGCAAACATTTCACAGACTACATAAAAACTAGCACCAAGGTGTGAACTTACAATGTCAGCAATTCTATGCAATTTAACAAATGAAAATGGCACCTAGGAGAAAGGGTATTAATATACAGCCTCCCTTTAAAGCAGAAGTCAGGGAGAAAGTGTCAAACTTCAACTACAATTCTGAAGACAGAACCTCACTGTAACTATCAAGCTAACTGAAGACATCACTTTGAACTGTAGGGACTTTTTGGCTCTATTCCAAGCAAACTCTGTGAAAGATTATTATAAAGTCCTGGAATGCCTGAGACAAGACAGAGTCAGAAGTGAAAGAGCTCTTCAGAACAGCTTTGTCCAAGTTTCTGTGTTGTTCCAGAATCACCACAGCTGGGTATTGAAAAGGGGAAACCAAAAATTCAATTGCTTCCTACACAGGCATCAGTACAAGAAATCCCATAGCATTCCAGAGTTGCCAGGATCATCTTCATGACCATGTATTCTTACATCATTTCAAGTATGTCACAGTCCACTCTCTAGACCAGCAACAAAAGTCCCCCCAGTTATTTAACTGGATTAGCCTACATAAGGAATAAGGAGAACTGCTCATTAGAACCAGTTTGTCTAAGGGCCACAGCAAGAGTCAGAAGAGTAGCTAGGAGCCAGGGACAATTCTCAGTGCCAGCTGCCCACCTGGATATGCTCAATGAGACAAAGTATCTGGATATCAAGCAACACCCACCACACCAGGAAATACAAGGACTAGGACACACTTGCTTACTTGGGTTTAACACATCAGCAATTTGAAAATCATTGATCCGGCACACGGGAAGTAAGCGCTCCCTGCAAGGAAAACAAAATACAATCTTAACTGCAGTGACCATTGCTCAGATTTTGTGCTATATCCATTTACTACAAAAAACACATCCTGTCCTCTCATCCCAGAGCATGCGTACAGCAAGCACAAAACAGCAAGTCTCAGGAGAATAACACAGCAGGACTCCACACACAGATCAGCATTAAAAATTTGTATTCTTACAGTATCTCACAAAGACTTAGAGAGGCAAAATACTTGCCTGTAGATCAAGATTTCACCTTCATTAGGTACCTCCTACACTTAACTGAAATAACACTTAAAGTCTAGCACTTGCCTCATTCCAACAAAGATAACGTACACAGAATTCAGACAGCAAATTTACACAACAGGTACTTAAGATTCCCTCTTCTCTGTGTAATGATGACCCTCTAGCCAGTCAAAGTATAGATCTGCGCTCCATCTTGGCGAGGCTGGATTAGTTAACACGTTAATTTTGACAAGACAGCTGCCTGCTTAGAATTTTATTCTTAATTATTGCTGCCCCCTGTTCACCTACAAATTTCACTTTGCTCAGAGTCAACAAGCAGTGGAACCACCATCAGCAAAAAGGCATAAAGCCCCATAGGTCCAGCAAATTGGACTTTTACAAGGAATAGCAACTGAACAGATGCACCATCTTCTACTTACATGTGAATATACAAGTTACAAACAGGTAGAAAGCCTTCAAATATCTGTGGATAAACTATGTCAACGTTGACCGGCATCTAAAAAGTAAAGAGAGTCAATGCATAAGTAAAGAATACTTAAAACAAAAATACATGAAAACGTTTGTTTCCACAACATAAGTCAAGTAAGTTAACCACACCAAGGATGGTCTCCCCATCCCCAGGGAACACATTAGAGCCTAAAGAATGCCATCAAGTCAATCGGCAGACTACAAGTGTCAATTTTGGCTGGTCAAAATCTAAAGAACAACAACTGAGGCAGCAACATTACAAAATCTGAAATTCAGTCTAAACCCTGGTTTCATATGTTCAAAAGTGGTGCAGAAGAACAGTCTCTGCATTACACACCTAACCACAACAAGCTCTTTCTTTAAACACCCCAAAACCGACAGGCCCAACTGGTTTATGAAGAAGTCAGAAGGAGAAGGTAGTGGTTCACTGTCACCTTTTACTGATATTTTAAACCTCATAATACAGTATCCCAGGTAATGTCACTGCCTGCGAAGAACAGAGTTATCTTGTGCACACAAGATCTTCCCTTTCAGTTTATCCAAAAATAGCATGAGACAACACTATTTATTCTCACTTTCAGGATTCAGGTCTTGCCTAACAGACAGAAGGTAAGTGTTAATCAACAAGGTATCAGTTAACCTCCAGCTCCACTTCTCCATTAACCTCATGAGATGAAAGTTAGGAGAAGTGGAGATGATCAAACACTAATAGCGACATTTCCTTCCCCCCTTCCAGACCAGTTTAACATCTAAGCAGAGACCCTCCTCCAGCCATGGCCAAAGGTGGATGCCCAAGACAACAGCACGCATTTTCAAGGGCAGAGATGGTGTCCCTTCACAGCCTCGTCCAATCCCTCCTGAACCTTACAGACACTCCTGGTACCCACAGTATCTCAGAATTCTTATTCACAGCTTAGCCGCAGGAGGAGAGGGCTCTCCACAGAGCCTGTCCTTACAGCCTACAGCAGTAAATGAGCTAGTCTTTGTGCTTACTACTACTTGTACTGAAGGGAGTCTCCCTTCCATGGGGTGGGTTGAAGAAAAGGAAGCTCTGAGGCAGCACACTCGCAAAACCACTATTTCTACAAGTGTCTTGAGCTGAAGCCAACTTCCAGAGCAGAAGCAATGATCAAACCAACTTCTGACAAAATCAGCAAGGCCTCAGCAACAGCGCACAGATGATGCTCCCAGGTTCATTTACTTCTGGTAAGTGACCCACACTGACGGTTGCACAGCAGTACTGTGCTCTCATTCCTAAGTGAACAGGCTCCTTGCCTCCCTGAACCCAAACGCAAATGCCCATGGGTATACAGCATCTCACACACAAGTTTTCCGCAAGAGAGGTGGAATTTCTAAGCACCTTTTTGTGCAATTACAACATACAAAACAGTAAGCTACTGGCCATTTCCTAAGCCACTAGGAGGAGACGCTCCAACACTACATTAGTTAGGGGCAATATTTGTTTCATTTTGCATTTTGTTACACCTGCCACTACAGACATACCATGTAGAAGTGTTCCAGGCGGATTCCATAGACTTTCTGCAGGATTCTCATGTAAATCATGTGTAAAACTTCAGGCTGCAAGAGGAAAGGACACAAATTAATATTCCGTATGATTGATTATTTGGGGCTCCCGCACTAGACCCTAAAAGTAGTGCTGCCTGTTACATGTGAAGACCAATTTCACTGAACCACCAAGACCAACAAACTTTACTTTCCAATAGTTTGCAGTTCAAGCATGACTATCTCATAATACAGTTACGAGACGGCAATCAGCTCAGACAGCTACAGTCTGAACTACCACAGCAATACATCGGTTTTCACTACATCGCTGCTCACTGAGCATTTTTGAAACCAAGTGACACCAAAAAAGGCCACAGAAACTATAATCCCATAGCAAAACGTGCCCTTCATCACATTATTAAAATGAAGGGGTGAAGAATACCCACAAGCCGAACAGTTATTCATTGGCAAGCACTAATGCAGGATCAATTCAAGTCAGTCGCATGACTGACTGAGCCGGCCACCCCCTGCACACGCCGGGCCACCTGCCCCTTGAATAGCGCATGCTGTACCACTTATCTAAAGGATGACGCACCTATATTTAGGTAAAGTCGGGAAATGTCCAAGGACCCTTATTGCAACATGATGGATGCACAGACTGCTAAGCCCTTGGCTTGGTTATCTTTAGAAGGGACATTTTGTCTTAGAGTCCTGTTGTACATGCAACGTGGCAAAGATGGAGACTAAACACAGCCGCTGAGGAATAGAGTCTGTGCAGAGACAACTCCTCAAGGACATTGCGGAGGCACGAGATATGTAAATAAATTCTCCGAATTGTAATGAATATGTAAACAATTATTTGGAAAACTAATGAATAGGCATGAGTAGCTTGTACAAAGGGAGGACTGAAAAGTCCCCTCGGTGTGCATGACTTTGGTGGAGCGATCCCCCACGCACCCAGCGCTGCCGAACAAAGATTCCTCCGCTCGCCTGCATATTGCTGACTGATTCTTCAGCTCACCCTCCAGCGGGCACAGGCGCTCACAGAGCGGCACACAGGACCGCACCGAAGCGGCGATGCGATCGCAAAGCCGCTTCTCTCGTGTAAGGGCACCGCAGGGCTGCGCTCACACCAGCGCTCGGGCCGAGGCAGGGGAGAAGGCGGCGGCGGAGGGGGGAGGGGCTGCTTTTGCACCGGCTCGGTTTAGCCGATCGATTAAGCTGTTGAAGGGACGACACTACAGCAAACACAGCGGCTGTGGTAACCCAGCCACCCCGAAACGGCGAAGGGCTGTGCGGGTTCACGCCCGGCCGCTGACGAAGGCGGCCCCTCCCCGGCCAGGCCCGAGCCCGCTCCTCCCGGGCCTCGGGGGCGCAGCGCCGCGGCCAGCCCGGTAACTCCTACGGGGCTCATCGGCCCCTGCGGGAAACCCAACCGTCTCGCCCGGTGGGCACTGCCGGGCGCCAAAGGCCATGCCAGCGGGGTAGCGGCCGCTCCAGGGCCCCCCCAGCGGGCCACGGCACCGGCGGGAGGCAACGGCCTCCCCTCACACAGGGCAGGGGCTGCCCGGCCCGGCGGAGCTGCCGGCGCCGCTCCCCCGCCGGTACAGGCCGCGGCCTCCCCCCGCCACGCTCGCACCTTGGCGCTGCCGCTGCCGAACACGTCGCCCTTGGCCAAGTTGCGAGCCTCGGCCCCCGCCAGGACGTGGCTGCGGAGGTAGCTGATGATGTCGTCGGGGCTGTAGCGGGGGAAGGTCATCATCTCCATGGCGGCGGCGAGCAACGACCCCGCGGGACCCGCGACCAACCGCCCTCAGCGCGGCCGCCACCGCCGCTGCTTGAATCTGGCGGTGCCGCCCCCGCCCCGCGCCAGCCTATCGGCGGCCGCGCCGGCGGGAAGGGGCGGGCCTTGGCGAGGCCCCGCCCGCCCCAGCCGTTAGGGGCGGGGCCGCCTGAGGCGCTGAGCGGAAGGGGGGCGGCGGGTCCCGCGCTCCCGGTGCCGGGTCGGGTGTCGCCGCCAGCTGGGGTCCGCGCTGGGCCCGGGGGCTGGCAGCAGCGCTCTGGGGAGCCGGGGGGCGGGGCAGGCGGAGGAACACTGTGTGAGCCAGCGGAGCTGGCTGCCTCGGGAAGAAGCTAATTTAAACAGAATAAAGAGGTAAGAACAACAATAACAGTAATAATAATAATAACAATTATAATGGAAAGGTGGGGGGGGAAGGTAAAAAACAAAGGAAAAGGGAAAAGGAAAACAAGCGGTACACAGTACAACTGCTCAGCGCCCGCTGACCGATGCCGAGCCAGTCCCCAAGCAGCGACCCCCCCCAGCTAACCCTCCGAGTTTCTATACCAAGGATGACTCCCATGGCATGGAATGCATGGAATACCTCTTCAGCTGCTCCAGGTCAGCTGCGCTGGCCATGTCCCTTCCCAGTATCTTGTGCCCCTCCAGCCCTCTGGCTGGCAAGGCCCGGGAAACCAAAAAATCCTTGACTTAGTATAAATATTATGCAGCAATAACTGGAAACATCACTGTGGTTATCAACATTGTTCTCACATCAGAGCCAAACCACAGCACTGTACCGGCTACTAAGAAGAAAGTTAACTCCATCCCAGCTGAAACCAGAACAACACTTCCACATACAGTTAGTAGCTACACACAAGAACTACAGAGCCTAAACAGTAGCTGGTCCCAAGGACGTAGTTGACTTAAATGTTAATTTTTCATGTACTGGAACAACGGATAGGTTTGTTTTTACACACTGGAGCAAAGGCTTATGAAGCATCTATGGCACAAAGATTTATGAAGCAGCTACAGCACTGTACCACCTCCACTCTTCCCCGCAGCTCCTGCTCAGCCAGAGAGGTCATGGTACTGTCCCCAAAGGCACTGACATCACAGAGGTGTCATCTGGAACCCAGTGTGAGACGGAGACACTGCAGACACTGTTTCACACTTGGTGATGTAGAAACTAGGCTGTTTCCAGCCAGGCACTCTGCCAAGGAGTCAGGTGAGGCACAGACACAAAGTGCTTCCTGACAGCCTTGCACCAGACACCTGCTTGGCATGGCCACGACAATGCAGCTTCCATAGGGCCACTCGCAGTCCCCAAAGGGCTGGGCAGCCTGGAAGGTCTTAGAGCATGTCTCCTTTAGGTGGACAGCAGGCCCTGAGACTCATGTTTCTTCTTTTGGGGATGGGGATGTCTTTGGAGAGGAGCAGCTGCCCGAGCCAGTGTAGCTGCCAGAACCTGGCAGTGAACTGCACAGGGCAGCAGTTGCTGGAGCTCCCTGTGGCCATCCCACTGGACACCAGGCAGCTGATTCTGGCGGCCAACAACATCTCATACTTGCCGACAGTGGAACTGACCTTCCTGGCTGATTTGGTCTACCTGGACTGCAGGAAGAACCTCTTGGGGGATGACCTGGATTTCACTTTCCTAGGTATGGCCAAGCTTGTCTATCTGGACCTGAGCTTCAACAACCTCACACGGATCACCTTCAGCACCTTCTCACACCTCCACAGCCTGGTGGTGCTGAAGATCTCAGACAATCCCAACCTTGTGGCCATCAAGAAGGATGCTTTCTCCAACAACACCTGGCTGAGGCACCTGGATGTCAGCCGGACGGGCTTGACATTCCTGGACACCAGCACTGTCCAGGACCTGCCCAACCTGAGCTTTCTGGCATTCAGTGACAACCGGTGGCACTGCAACTGTTCCTTTTTGGACTTCATCACCTGGGTGACAGAGAGCAACGTTCATTTTCCAGGTGAGGGCTGTATGAGCAGGACCTCTCTCCTCCCTTCTCCTGCTTATCTGTGTGGAATGGAGAGGGCCCTCTCCTTCCCAAAATTTCAACTCATGGGGCTGTGCCACTGCGTGTCAACTGTGGGGCCCACTTGCTGGTGTTGCACAAAACACGGCTCAGAGCAGCTGGGTTACACGCACTCCGCACACAGAGTCACACTCACACTCACTTACATCCTCAGGACAGTCAGGGGGGTGTAGCCTGTAGCTAGGACATCGCTGCTGCTCTACAACACCTGGCTCCAGCCTCAGGAGGTGTCCCTGTGCCTGCGAGTCACAGCACCCCGTGGCTACAGTGCCAACAACGAGGAGCCCAACACAGCCTTGGGGAGATCTGTGCTGGGAAAGCCGCTGCTCTGAATTTCCTGCCTTGTCTCCATCTTGCTCCATCGTTTGGTGTGCTGCTGCAGTACCAGTGTGTTCGTAACTATCAGTTAACCCCCCTGCTCTCTGCAAAAATGCTCTCCTGCCTCTGTTCTGACCTGCTTGGAGCAGCCCCTCCAGCCCTGAGCTCTCCACTCTTTGGCCAGTGTCCCTCACAGTGTCACTCAGTAATAGATGACATATAATGTAAGGTGATATAATACAATGTTACGTAGTATAACAGAAATCCCCTGTAGCTTCCTCCTCTCCGCTGCTCCCTTTCCCTCGGGCCCATCCACCCGGGGCATCAAGCAGCGGCATTCAAAACCTACTGGGAAAGAGAGGGCTAACTGTGCTCCTACAGACACCAAAAGGAGACAGTGCTTTTACCATGCTCAGCCTTCACTAACTTCAGAGGAAACAGCATCTGTTTTATCACCACATATATTACAATACGACAGGGTATAGTTGTTATTTCAGTAGAACTGAATCATTGATGAGTTTCCTCTTCCTCTCTCACACAGCAGGTAAGGCTATGCCTTACTGCAAAACACCCTAGCCGTCAAATGCGCACAAGCCTCATTATTCCAGCATAATTTAGGCTATATCACTTCAGAAGGTGTTTGAGATTAAAAGAAAAACCAAGCAGAAGCCGTCTTATATTAAATTAAAATGCTCAGTCAGCAGAGATGAACAGTGCCGGGACAACAGCTTACCACAGTGGCATAACCCGACAGGCGATACTTTCGTATGGAGGCAACACCACAGAAATAATTCTGGCAACCTGGCAATTGCGGATTGGCAGGGCTTTGCCTGCCTGATTTTACCTAAGCCACAGAGGCAGAGTGGTGCAAAACCTGTAGATGTTTTTCAGGAGTTTAGCAAACTCCACCACCATTCTTCTAGCAAGAGTCCGGTTCACTAATGCTTAAGACACAGATGAGAGACTCTTGCTTCTGCTTTTCCCTCTGCAGATGCTGACAACATCACCTGCTACACCCCAGAAGGCCTGCGTGCCCTGAAAATGCCTGCAGTGGAGGCACAGCTCCACTCCAACTGCCTGACCCAGCTCTACAAGCAAGACTACATCTTTCTGTGTCTCATTGGCTTCTGCATATTCTTTGCCGGCATCATGGCAGCCTGGCTGGCTGGCATCTGTGCTGTCATCTACAAAGTCTACACTTCAAAAGGAGAGGAGGAGGAGGAGCAGGAGGAAGACAGTCACTTAGGATCAGCCCTACAAATCCCTCTAACTCCCATCATGGGAACTGAAGGCAGGTGATTTCCCACATGATGTCCCACTCTAGAGTCTGTTTTTTTTTAAAGTGAAATAAAACTGCAAGAGAAAAAACTCCCTGCGCTCCAGTTTCACTCACAGTGCTGCTTCCCCTTGTCTTTTCCCACCAGGACTCAGGACACTGGCAAAATATTCATTGGGGGGGGGTGGGGGGTGGGGTGTGTGGACGACACATGTGAGAGTTGTGCACAGTGCTGGGCATTTATGCGTCGGCTTTACTGTGAGCCCACAGAAACGCAGGGTCACAGGGACCAGCCTGAAGAGGTGCAATCTGAAATACGGGAAAGACCCCAGACCCCAGCACTGTGCTGTAGCCAAGGCCTTCACCAAGCACCTTCTGGCCGGAAAGCCTTACAGAGCTTACTGGGACCAGCCTAGACAGCTTACTGGAGCCCCGGGGAATCCAAGAAATTTCTGCTGTGGAAAGGCAGGTGTGTGAGCAAAGAGATTAAAACCAGGACTTCCAGGGGCCTGAGATTTCACTGGGTCTTGCCATCCTCCTCATTACACCAGTGAGAGCAAAAGACACCATCTGTAGCCCCCTGCGGCCAGATCCCCTGGACCTCCGCTGGTTTAGGAACATTGTTCCAGCTCCAGTTGTCTATCACATATCCCTAAAACTAGGTATTTTTTTAAAACGTAAAAAATACTGGTTACAGACACTCCAAGTATTCTCGGAAACGCTTGTGTTTCGATGCCAAAGCCCCAGGGTTGCACATCAGATCAGTACAACAGGAGATGTAAGAAAGACCCTTCGTATCGCTAACGCTGGTAACTGCCAGGAGAAGTATCTGCTTACACGACCGAGTACAGCAACTCCATGTGTGAAACACTGGCTTCTTCATCCAACACCAGCAGGATCTGGTGAAATAAAAGGGGAAAGCACAAGGTTTCAGCACCCCCACGCTCTCTGAGGGCCACTAAACTGCAGGCTCCGAACCAAAGCTGCAATCTTTCTTAGGTGGGACACGAAGGGTTACGAGTAGGGGCGGCAGCGCAGCCGGCCGAGGGTGTTGTGTGCTGGGGGCACACAGGCAGAGCTGGGGGCCAGGGGAGCTGCCCCCGGTGCCCCCCGCGGCCCGCTGGGCTACGAACACGCCCTGCAGTGCCCCCCGACACCGGGCCGCTGCCCCCTCCCCCGGCACGCCCGGGCCGCCCCCTCTCGCAGCTGCGCCGGTGCAGCGGGGCGGCGCGGTGGGGCCCCGCCTGCGGGCGGTACCGCGGGCAGCCCCGGCGCCGCTCCTCGCTGCCTACCCGCACCGCACCGCGCCGCGCCGGAGGGTGAGTGCAGCCCGGGGACCCTCCGCTCGCCCCTCCGGGGGCTCCGAGCGGATCCGAATGCTTGTGCCGGTCAGCCGGAGAGACTGAACCACAGACAGAGCGACCGCTGCCCCCCGGGCCGGGGCGCCGGCGGGAAGTGCCGGGGGGGGCAGGCCCGCACCCCCGCGGGGGCACAGCCGGAGCCCGCAGGGCTTGCGGGGGCTCGGCCGCCGGCAGCGGGGGGGCAGGGGCTCTGCTGGCTGGAGAGGAAGTCCGGGCTGGGAGGCGGTGGGCCAGCCAGGGTCCAAGCGTGGGGCTGCGCGGGGAGACTTAAGGAGCTTTGCTGACTCAAAACGCTCGGTAAAAGCCGTTATTCTGGAGCAAAAGCACCCCCGGGCAGCTCTTTGCTACAGCTCCCCGTCTGTGCCGGGTCATGCTCCAGAATCGTGGGGCTCTGGCTTGAAACGTTGTTGCATGGAAGATACAAACTCAGCTCGTGCGGCGCGTCAGTGCTTGGCAGCAAAGTCCTCGCAGCAAAGTCCTTGCAGCTGCTGACAAAGGTTGCTGCAACGCTCAGGGCACCAGAGTGCGGAATCAGCCGCAAGGCATGCCATGGGAGAGGCCCAAAGTCCTGGTGACTTTGGAGTGCTTTCAGATGGCTCCACATTCCTAGAGCAGTGGCCTGAGGTACAGTTTTATACCAGTGGTGTCAGAGTAGCAGCTTTATAATACACCCGGCTTAATGCTTTGCTGTGCTCTTTGCTGCTAAAGTAAAACCCCAGATTATCGTTTAGCCCTGTGAAGGTGAGATGTCTGGGTCTTGCTGGCAGGCGGGTAATTTGAAGGGGGAAATGTGACCATCAACCTCTCTGCTGGGTGGGAACGTGTTCTGGTTTTGGGGTGTCATCTGTCAGGTGGTAACCTCTATTACACATGGGTGCAGCTGACTTTTCTTCCTTACTTTAGGTTTTCAGTGTTCTTACTGATCACTGTTTACCAAGCTTTATGCGGACGAAGCCAGCCGTTGTCTTCACCTTGCTCTATCGATAACAGCCCCTTTGCAAATGAGAAATAAAATCCTGTAGCCCCTAAAGATCATTCGTGAGGGGTGCTGGTGCTACTGCAGTAGGAAGGCTGTTTGCACCGGTGGCCCATTTTCCCCCAGACCAACAGGTTGTGCTGGTGGGACAGTGCAGGAGACACCAAAACCTTGCTACATGGTGGAGGCACCAGATGGAGATAGGAATCAGCTGGGGTTTGCTTTGGAGAGAGATGTCTGCTCTCTTTCTGATGTGCTGCATCATGCGGCACCATCTTGGGTCACGCAGACAGACGACATCTGAGGTTTGGGATTGTGCAAGATGACCAGCGTCGGATGGGTGCAGGGAAGGGCGCTGTGCTCCCTTGCAGCCGGGGAAGGTGCTGGAGTGCTGGGTGTGGAGCAGCTCCCAGCAGCGCAGCTGACAGCTGACGGCAGGCCCGGCAGATGGGGAGCAGGAAGGAGGGAGAAGCACGCAACACAGCCCTGCTGCGGGGCAGCGTGCTGGAGGCTGCTGGATGCGCCTTCTGCTCCGTGCTTCTGTCTCAGGCCTGTGTGGGGAAGCGCAGAACCACTAAATGAGAACCACGCAGGCCCTGGTGTCTCCTGGCTGGCTGTCCTGCTTGTGCAGATGTTGGCAAATGCCAGCAGCTGGGTGTTGTTTGAGGCTGTACACTGACTTGTGACTCGGAGAGGGCTCCTTGAAGCTGTGGGGGTGAGCAGTGCTCATCTGGGCAGTGCCTCCTTCCTGAAAAGGTTTGGCTATTATTGCTGTTGTGGTAGGGTTTATTATTATGTAAGGATGACCTCAGGGGTACAAGCTACCCATTCATGTAGCCCGGCTCCTTTCAGCTCAGGGGATTTCTGAGCCAGCTTGTGTTTGTCTGTATTGTAATTCCCAATTTACCTCTGAATAATATATTCCCGGAGCTTGCCCAGTTTCCACTCGAATTTATGAAAACTGCCTGCATTTGCAACAACCCTCTGCCGGGAGTTCCACAGGTCTGCTTCCCACTGCACAAAAAACCCACCTCTTTTGGTTTGTTTTGAATCTGTTTCCTGACTTCATTTGGTGGCCCCTAGCTCTGGTGTTGGGAGTGGCCATGAACAATCAGTTTCTGTCCACCTCTCCAGAGCATCCCTGCAGGCACCGCACTGCGGCGGTGAGTTGATGGGACCTACTATTGGCTGTAGTCCTGCTCTGAACCAGAGGCTGGACAAGGTTCCTCCAGATACCACCTCCCATGAACACCAAAGTGATTTTAAAGCTTGCTTGACAGGAACTGCGCAGAGAGCCCTTTTGGTTTGCTCTGCTTGAATTCCCAGCAGGCACCAAGAAGTGAAAATTCCCCAGCTCGCCATTTCACTCTTCTGTCAGCTAGTCCTCGTGCTGCAAGGTCTTGGGTCCATGCTCAGCAGCTCTTCTACACGCACATATCTGCATGTGGTACTTCTCCAGTCATACCCCGAAATAGTAATGGACTCTCTTTCTCTGACAGCACCAAGATGGCTGTTCTCTCAAAGGAGTATGGCTACGTCATCCTGACAGGAGCTGCCAGCTTCGTCTTGGTCACACACCTCGCGGTGAAAGTGGCCAAGGCCCGCAAGAAGTACAACGTGGAGGTTAGTACTAAGGCTGAGGGAATGGGAAGGTCGGAGCCAGACTGAAGGAGATGTTGCAAACAAGCTGGGTGACACCTTGCTTATTTTGAGGTGACTTGCTGACATTTCCTGCCCCACCACACAGATGTGGAAGGGATGGAGCTGCTATTCTGGCTCTCCAGCCTGGAGCAGACGGCACAACAGAGCTCAGGGTTTGGGACACCAGGCGCTTGGCTCCAAGGCACGATAGCTGAAAGCACAAGTTTTCACTTGGAAACACTGATGAGCAAGAAACTGCGCAGCCCTTTCTCCCTGCAGAGAAGGCTGATGCAGTGTTGGAGGGCAGAGGGACCGTAGTGGAACAAAAGTGACAGGAGGGTTTCCCAAACTCAGAGGGAGCATGTGAGCCCTACCACAAGAGGTCTTTCAAAGTGACCTTCCCTCAGCATCCATTGAGGAGCCCTTGAGCTGGGCAGGGCTCTGGGCTGGGTTGAGCAGCTGGTCCTGTTGATGAGTCAGGGCCATGGCATGCAGAGGCTGCATTGCCACTTGGCTCCGAGCACAAATGCTCTTTGCTTTTTCCCCCACATCACTTGGCAAAGTGACAAGCAGGCGGTAGGCACAAGGACAGCCCTGGGTGTGTGCTGCAGGCCCCACGTGCCTGTTGGAGTGACCCTGCTCGTACTGCATGAAGTCAGGGTTACAGAAAACGTACCCTGTGTGTATGATGCACAGAGCACTGGATGTCAGGCTTAGGGAAGCCTCTGCAGCCAAGCAGCAGCTCCAGCTGGCAGCGTCCTCCCAGCCTGTTCCTGAGTGATGGGTTGCTGCCAGCTCCCCAGGAGAGGTGGGGGGGTGTCCTCAGTAATGCTGCTTTGCTCTCTCCTCCACAGAGATGGGATTTCAACAAGGCGGTCGGTCACCCAGTGCCTGGCTATCTTCTGCTCGAAGCAGGGCCAGCTCCAGGGGACAGTCGGGTTGCTCAGGGAGTTCGGGAAGTGGCCCGGGGCAAGCAGCAATTTCAACAAAACATTTGTGGGCTACAGGGCCAGAGCCAGGCTCTAACTTGCCAATGGAAGTCAGTCTTGCAAGCACCCAGGCAGCAGCTGCAGGGCACACTCCTCACTGCTGGAGAACAGGCTCCTGAGCCCAAACTGCACTTGCTCATATTTTGCTGGTTTGGTGGTTTTTTTTGGCAGTATCCAACCATGTACAGCACAGACCCTGAACACGGACGTATATTCAACTGCATCCAGCGGGCACACCAGAACACGTGAGTAACATGTATGAACTCAGGCCCTGAAAATAAACAGGGCTGTGAAGCAGGGCCTACAGCTAGACTTGCTGCTGCCAAGTGCTTAAGTTCAGGCTCAACACTTGATGAAAGCACATGGCCACGTAATGCTTAGCAGTAAGGCCGTGCTGGCTCCTTGCCATGCCTTAAAACCACAAGACAGGGCTGTGAAGCAGCCTCCTCTTCCCAAGCACCCAGCTCTTTGCCTCCATGGGTAGCTTGGGACACTAGAAATCGCATTTCCAGAAGAGCCTGTCTGGGGGCTGCTGATCTGTGGTGCTGCCCAGGTCTCCCTGGGGACAGGCTTAAGTCCACCCAGCTACCACGGACCAGGCTGCAACAGTACAGAGGGGTGTTGGGAGGAACAACAACTGATTCAGCTGGTGTTAAGTAGTATTTAGCAGTGGCTTTGGACATAAAACAGAAGGTGGCTGGCCTTGGAGAGACGTACAGATGGGGGAAGTTCCTAAAGGTTTGTGCATGCTCAGATTCCTTCCATCTGTGGCCACAGCATCGAGCACAGAGACTTCCAGGTCAGGCCCAACAGAGACTTTGGCAGGGGATGCTCACAGCTTCTGCATTTCTGGAGTTTCCTTTTTGTAAACAACTTCAGCACAAACACAACCTCCTTGTTTTTATTTTCAGATTGGAAGTTTACCCCATCTTCCTGTTCTTCCTAGCTACCGGAGGACTCTATCACCCGGTAAGTGATGCTGCGGTGCAGGTCTGTATGACTAACCCTGCTCCTGCTCCCTGCCTGGGGGACTGTGGGGGGCAGTAGGCCAAGCTAGCCCCTCTGCAGGCAGCAGGCTGCTCCGCTAGCCGTGTCACTCTTCACAGCTGTGCCCTTTCTGAAAATGTAGTTGTAGAAGGTCTTGTGCAGGGGAATTGCAAGTATTTAATAAACTCATTACTGCTGCTTCAGCTATCGGACCCCTTCCCTTCCCCTAAGGGTGCCTTGTTGGACAAATGGAAGCATTCACAGCCTCCAGTCCATCGAGTGGGAAGGGTCCCTCCAACACTGCCTGGTTCTGAGTTCTGCAGGGTCCTGCTGGACTCACAGTAGTGCTTCTCAGCAGCTAGTTGCATGGAGGACAAGGAACGCTTTTAGCCCCACCTAAACACATTTTCACAAGGAGTTTATCTGGCAAGAATAGATGTGGAACATGATGATCTTCCCACTCACTCCCACCACCAAAGAAGGCGTGCAAAGGATCAAAAAACCCTGGGTTATTTTTAGCTGAACAAGGTAGACAACTCACGAGGAGGCAAGCATGTGGGAGAGGCTCTTTGCCACCAAAAGACAAATCAGGTCCTTCCTGAATATTCATATTTGGAGAGGGAAGCAAGCAGCACAGGCAAATCTGGCAAACAGGAGCCACACTGCAGCAAGCTCTAAATAAAGCAGCAAGGTGGAAGTTTTTAATGCCCACAGCAGGAAAACCTGTACACCTGCTGGAGGCAGTGGAGTAGGGCTTGAGGCAACAGCTGCCTCCAAGATCCTGGCACTTGGTCTAGCTCATTAATTGGACTGTGGTGAAACAAGATTCAGCACCTGCTGCCTGTAGTACTTCACCATTTCTTGCTTGGGAAGAGCTGTGCTACAAAAGAGCAAGGTTCTGCAGCAGATCACATGCTCCCTCGCCATAGGTGTCATGGAAGTGACTCCTCCTATACCCAACTCACCTGCATCAGTCACCAGCAAACATGCTGCATCAGTCGCCTGCCTCCACTGTGCTGACTCCCAGTTGTCCTAGCAAGGTCAGGACCCATGCCATAGTTGGTAGTCACTCCTTTGAAACAGGGCAGCTATAATAGCTAAACAGGTGCAAGACGCAGGTCTCTAAAACCTTTAATGATTTTCCTTTCTCTCTAGCGAATGGCCACAGGGCTTGGCATCACCTGGATTCTTGGGAGAATCCTTTATGCCTATGGCTACTACACAGGAGGTGAGTCTTTACCCTGCAGCACCCAGTGGGCACTTGGCAACTCAAGTCTCTTACAGCAGCCTCAAGGCTCCTTCATCCAGCTCACATCAAGGAGGCAGCATAAAGCTCACAGTCAGGGTGCAGGTCCACAGGCTGTTTGCTAACTCTGCAGTATGCTTTTCTGACTGATAGGAAGAGCTCTAGTCTAATAACAGCACGGACAGAGGGTAGGTACATGGCCTGAGCTGGTGCCTGCTGTTTTGCCTTGAGATTTATCTGTAGTTCCTGCTCTCTTTTATTTTCAGGATGGGCTAGTCTTTCAGTCATGGGCTGGTGACCTGACAAAACACACTTTTTTTTTTTTTTTTTCCTTTTTCCCCCACCAGATCCAAAAAACCGAAGGAGAGGGGCCATTGGTTCAGTTGCACTCATTGGGCTGGTGGGCACAGGTGTGTGCTCAGCTTGCCAGCACCTCGGCTGGATCTGCCAGGGCTAACTGACCATTGTGATGGCTGCCTGGGAAACTAAAGGGAGTTTTGTTTTGATTTCTATTTCATTTCCTGTTTTTTGTTTTCCTTTTCTCCTTATTCAATAAAATGAAGTTGTCAATTCTGTATTTTCATCCTGAAGTTTTAGAGGGTTTTCTTCAGAAGTTCTGCAGAATGCAAAATGCTCTTGATTTGTAGGAATAGAGAAATCTGCCCATCAGGCAGAGAAGTTCTAGCTTTTATGATTTTAGTGACTGAAAAGCAATCTTGCAGCCTGTTTTACCCATACAGCAGCAGCCCTGTTTCTGGACCACTCAATTCATGTCACTCTGCAATAAGATGTTCCAAACAGAGTTAACATTTATTTGATCGCTGAAAAAAGATGTAGGCAAACATTAAAAAGTTGTTGCTGTATCATGTTTATAAAGAACAGTAGGCCTATAGGAAAAAAATCAAATAGCTTTTGCTTAAGAGTAGCGGCCTTCTATCCTGTGGTGGAGCCTGCTACCACTTTGGCTGTGCTCCATACTCTGTGTGTGGCGATGATTCTCAGGACCGTGCCTGTTCCAGGCAGTGTAGAATTATGAGCATCAGCTAACCCTCCCCACAATATTTTGTTCCATGTTGGAAGAGAGGTACAGATAGAAAAAAACAAAATTTGTGTTTATAAGGGGACTAAAAGGAACAAACAATCCTACCCTAAAGGTTTTATGTAGTCATAGACACAGCCTATGGCTACAGGACATGAGTGCGTCCAAGAGCTTGTATGTGCATTCTGTTAAGAAGCCAAAACAGAAGTTGACCGAGGGTGGAAGGCAATGGGGTTCAAGGCATGCAGCAGGAGAAGCAGCCTGGGCCAGGCCTCTGCCACTGACAAGCCTATAGTAACACCTACGTAGCTGCACAAGCTGCAGCTGGAAAACTATATTGCTGCCTCCTACTCCATGGTTCCCATCTTCCACCAGACAGGACAGAGCAGGCCCACAGGCTGAGCCCTGTGCATGCCTTTCCCCCTTGCAGGAGCAGGGTGGCTAAATGCTGCTCCAGCCCTGTCTCCCTCCAGGCACTTAGAATTTTAGAGCACTTTATTGCTTGGAAGTGATCCACCTCTCTGGCTGATGGGCAAGAACTGGCTGATGCTCCCTTGCGCAGTACCCAGACCCACTAAAATACAGATTCCACATCACCCATCTCCACGCAGACAGTCTTCAGCTGTGAGTAGTACTCAATGGCTGCCCGCCCGTTTTCTCTGCCAAATCCTGCAGGGACAAGCCAGAAGTGAGAACACAGCTCCAGGCAGTGCCCGGTATCACTCATACCCCTCTGTAACTGTCATGTAGTCATACCGGGGAAGGTCAAACAGAGCTCACCTGATGACTTGTATCCTCCAAAAGGCAGCTCCACAGGGCTGATGTTGTAGTTGTTAATGAAGCACATCCCGGCCTTGAGAGCAGCCACTACCCTATGAGCCTTCTGGATATCCCTGCAGGAAAAGGGCAATTCAGCTGGATCCTTCCCATCCATGCCCTCCGTCCCTGCCCGCCAACGTCATACTAAACAACAGCCAGCAGGTCACAGTGGTTTTTGGAGCCTGACCTGCCCTACTCTGTCTTTGCCTGCTCAAAGGATGCAGTACATATTCCCAAGGACATTCAAAACTGCATTTGATTTGAGAGGGCAGGACAAGGACACCAGCAAAGCAGACTATGGCAAGCTGCCAAAAGCCATCTTTGCACACTTTCAGCAGCGTAGCAGGCTCCTGATGCACATCTCCTGGAGAGGCAGGAAGGCAGCAGGCTGGAAGGAATCTGGACAGCTGGGCCCACCTAACCTTTCAAGAAAAACTGGGAGATGTGCAGTCATTTACAAAACTCCTCTTTTGGCAATCCCTTGCTCTAGCTTTTCTGTAAGAGGATATCCTTACCCATGCCAGGCACTGCAAGAGAAGCATCAAGTTGCTGCAGTATTTCCTCCTTTTCCTCCCCTCCCTAGACTGCTTCCACACCAGCCACACTATCCAGTCGTACCTGGTGAAGACACCACCTGCCAGGCCAAATTTAGTAGCGTTGGCTCTCTCTATAACCTCCTCCTCAGTGTCAAATGGTAGGATGGACATGACAGGCCCAAAGATCTCTTCCTTCACACATGTCATGTCATCTCTGCAGTTCCCTGGAAGCATGACAGAGCACATGTGCTTCAGGTGGAAGAGCCAGTGGCACAGTCTTTGCATTCAGCAACCCACAGAGCCTTTGAGACAGCACTCAGCACTGCACAGCCCCCCACCCCAGCTTGGTCAGCAGAGGAGCAAGTCGCATCCTGCATCTCAAGGCAGCAAAGGCACTAACTGCATGATTCCTGTCAGACCCTGGATGCAGCTCTTGGGTGCCTCAGCTCTCTCTAGAACACCCATATGAGTGCCTGTCCACCATGGACGTACACAGAGGCAGGTTATGCTGAACGTGGCTTTCCCTAGAAGAAACTCAGCAACATCCCTGTAGAAGACCATGAATAGAAAGGATCACACCTAACACACAGGGTCGCATGTAGTAGCCATTCTTCAGCTTCGGGTCATCTGGCACATACAGGTCCCCACCACACAGCACCTCTGCCCCCTGAAAAAGAGCCAAGCAGAGGGTAGGCAGGTATGTCCAAGGAGTGTCCCGCCCCGCTGCCGCAGCTCTGGCTGGCTGATACTCCCTCCTGGGTTTACAGTCCCATTTGACAAACCAGTGCCTGTGCCCTCCCTGTTGTCTCTCCAGGTCAGGACTTCTGACAGATCACCACTGTTAGATCAGGCTCAGGGGGTGAGACTCATCCTACAAGTCCAAACAGTGCTAGTGGCGCTTGCACCCCAAACAGGAGCCAGTGTACATTGGAGGGGAGCAATTATAACTAGGAGCAGATTCTCAGCTGGCATCATATTAATGTCCACATCTTCACAAGGTGCAAATTCCCTTGTTCGTGAGTCAACCAGTCCCTTAGCACCCTGGCAACAAACACCTACCTCCATAAAATGCCCTGCTTTATCTCTAAATCTAAACCTAAAGGGATTTCCTTCCCCATCCCTCTTTCCTGTTTCCAAATCCTCACCTAGCCCTTCTGTCTTTCCTCATGTTTCCCCTTCTCCAGCCCATCCCCAATTTGCTACACCTGGTCACATACCTAGTGCTAACATTTAAAACATCTTCACACTTAACAAATAAAACCTGGAGAAAAAAAAACCCAAAGAGCCTCGGTAGATCTTACTGCTCTGACAGAGATTGTTTCCAGCAGCCTATAAATTTGCCTTTTGATCCTTAGTAAGCTCCTTCTCCAATCAACAAAACTGGAACCCAAAGGAGGTAACTGCCCAGTGTGCAAGTTGTCACCACAACTTAGAACCAGTCCACACATTATGGATTATCCCATTTCACACACTGCCACGCAGGGTATCTCACAACCTCTGAAACTTGGCAACATCAGGATAAGAAAAGTCATGTCAGCTTCAATGCTGATTCAGAGATATGCACCAGGTCACTTTTAATCATAGAATAGTTTGGGTTGAAAGGGACCCTTAAAGGTCATCTAGTCCAACCCCCTCCCCCCCACCCCTTCAATGAGCTGCGATATCTTCAACTAGGTCAAGTTGCTCAGAGCCCTGTCCAAGCTGACCTTGATTTCTAGGAATGGGGCATCTACCACCTCTTTGGGCAACCCGTTCCAGTGTTTCACCACTCTCATTGTAAAAAAATTTCTTCCTTATTATCTGGTATAAATCTACCCTCTTCTAGTTTAAAACCATTACGCCTTGCCCTAATGCAACAGGCCCAGCTAAAAAGTTTGTCCCCATCTTTTTTACAAGACCTCTTTAAGTACTAGAAGGCCACAGTAATGTCTCCCCAGAGCCTTTTCTTCTCCAGGCTGAACTCCAACTCTCTCAGCCCTCCCTCCAGGAGAGGGGTTCCACCCCTTTGATCATTACTGTGTCCCTCTTTTAAACCAACTCAAACAGGTCCATGTCTTTCCTGTGCTGAGGACCCCAGAGTTGAATGCAGTACTGCAGGTGGGGTCTCACAAGAGTGGAGCAGAGGGGCAGTCACCTCCCTCACCCTGCTGGCCATGCTTCTTTTAACGTGGGCCAGGATACAGTTGGCTCTCTGGGCTGTGAGTGCACACTGTTGACTCGTGTCCAGCTTTTCATCCACCAATACCCTCAAGTCCTTTTTTGTATGGCTGCTCTCAATCCCTTCATCTTGCAGCCTGTATTGATACCAGGAGTTGCCCCAACCCAGGTGCAGGACCTTGCACTTGGCCTTTCTGAACTTCATGAGGTTTGCATGAGCCCACTTCTTGAGCTTGTCCAGGTCCCCCTGGATGGCATTCCATCCCTCAGGCGTGTCAACATCAGTCAGCTTGCTGTCGTCTGCAAGCCTGCTGAGGGTGCACTCAATCCCACTGTCTGTGTCACCGATAAAGATATTAAACAGTATCGGTCCCAGTACAGACCCCTGAGGGACACCACCCATCACCAATTTCCACATGGACGTCGAGCCATTGACCACTATCCTCTGGATGCAACCATCCAACCAATTCCTCATCTACCAAACAGTCCACCCATTAAATCCATATCTCTCCAAATCAGGGAGAAGGATGTTGTGGGGGGAAACACGTTAAAGGCCTCACAGAAGTCTAGACAGATGACACCCACAGCTCTTCTTTTGACCACTGATGTAGTCACTCTATTATAGAAGGCCACTAGGTTGGTCAGGCAGGACTTGCCCTTAGTGAAGCCACCCTAGCTGCCTTGAATCACCTCCCTGTCCTCCACGTGCCTTAGCATAGCTTCTAGGAGGATCTGTTCTATGATCCTCCCAGGTGCAGAGGTGAGGCTAACAGGTCAGCAGCTCCCAGGGTCCTCCTTCCTACCCTTTTTAAAAATGGTGCAATGTTTCCCTTTCTCTGGTCACCAGAGATTTCACCTGCCTACCATGACTTTTCAAATATCACAGAGAGTGGCTCGGCAACATCGGCCAATTCCCTCAGGACTCTGGGATGCATCTCATCAGGTCCCACAGACTAATGTATCTGGTGGCCAAGACACCTATTGAGTAATTCAACCACAAGAAAAAAAAAACAGCTTAAATGGGAAGGCAAGAGGCAGAAAAGCAGCTGCTGGTCTGTTTGTCTAACAAAAGAGACACATTTCAGGGAAATCACAAGGCAGCATCACAATCTCACCTGCTCCTTTGCCTGCTTGATAAAGCCCTGGACACGATTCAGGTGGGGCCGGTTGATGAGGGCTCCCATCCGTGTGTCTTCCAGAAGTGGGTCTCCAACTTTGATTTTCTGGGTGCGTTTCACCACCTCCTTTGTGAAGACATCCAATATCTTCCTCTCCACAAACACACGTGTGCCATTGCAGCACACCTGGGATACAGGACAGACTGCTCAGAATAAGACACACAGCACTCCACAGTCCTGCTAAAACAGCCAACTTGTCCCTGGGGACAAAGACGACTAGATTATCCCGAACCATTCATGCTGGACACGGTGGTACTGATGCCACCAGGTGGCAAAAACACATCACGTCACCAACAGAAGCGAACTTGAGCTGACTTTTCAGTTCCCAGAGATGACCCTGGTAAGCCAATCTACCAGCAGGATTCCACAAAATCTGCAGCACCTGTGGAGATCCAAAATTTGGAACAGAGAGAGCCCCATAGGGCTGTGGCTCAGCACACTGGACTGGAACTCTCTGCCTCTCCAGAGGACATCAGCACAGCTTCTTCTGACCTCTGTGTGCAGGACTGGAGCCCAGGGCACAGAAGCAGCCACTCTGAGCTGGGTAATGGGTGTTAGAGAGGCTCCACTTCTGGGAAGGACAGGGCTAAGGCACGCTCTGCTGGGACACCCTGCACTGGCTTCTGCAAAGGCATCCCTTGTGACACTGCACAGGGAAACACGTGGCAAGATGGGAACTTCAGGGCATGCCTCACTACGAAAAGCCACAGCTGGCTCTGCTGCCCAATTCTCAAATCACCCTGCCTCAATGCGAAGGTCTGCTCCTCCCCACGGACACTCACCTCACCCTGCGTAAGGAAGTTGGCCATGAGGGCTCCATTCACAGCATTCTCCAAAGCACAGTCGGAAAAGATGATAAGGGGGGATTTGCCCCCCAGCTCCAGGGTGACTGGTTTGATCCCTTTAGCTGCCATCTCCATGATCTGAGGGAAACAAGGACAGAAGAGACAAGTCACCCACTGGCAAAGGGGAGGCTGGTGGAGGGAGGTAAGAGACCCCCAAGGGAGAGCTCCTCCAGGGCCCTTCAACAACAGAAGCAGCACAAAGGGCAAGCTTTCCTAGATGTGTTTAGATCAGACTGGGGACAGTCTCAGAGGGTTTGGGGCTTGTTCCTTTTTTAGAGATAAAACCAACAAAACCCGAAGAATCATCCACAGGAAGTCTTGGGCTTAGCATAAGCTGAGGACAGCTGTAACTGAATCTGTGTCACTGCACCTCAGATACATGCACACGGAGCATTCAACAGGCAACGTTTCCCCTCTTTCAAATCAGAATTTATTTCTAGAAGACTTTTTAGGGACTTTTAATTTTTGAAGAATCAATTGAGGGTAAGAAATCCACACAAACTAGCCTCTTGCTTAAAAACAGTAGGTTGTATGCAGCTAAACCAAACTATTACTGCCAGAAACGCTCAAACATTTTCCCAGTGCTGCTGTTTTATGGACCCTCCTCCCCACATACACCCACTTTAGCAGCTCAGAGACTTCACTGCAACCAGAGGCTAAACAAGAGAAGAGGACCAAAAGGCTCTTCGAAAGGGCCAACTGCCCAGGCCCAGCAGGTTAACTGGAGCCCCAGTGTGACCCTATATGCGCAAGCTCATTGCTTGAGTCTAAAAATGCCAACTCACACCCCATTTTTACAAGCCTCATGCACAGAAGTTCAAAGAGGTATCGACACCCACAACACACCAGGACAGCTGGCACTATACACCCCCTGTGTCCCTGAGTGCGAAGGTGCCTTTACCTTGACACCAGTCGGCACGCTGCCAGTGAAAGAGATTTTAGCCACATCTGGGTGATGACAGAGAAACTGGCCTGTGGTTGCCCCACCCTGCACCACATTGAAGAGCCCCTTGGGCACACCGGCCTCTGTGAAAATCTCTGCCAGCTTCACCACTGAAATGGGGGTGAAGGGAGAAGGCTTGAAGACCATCGCATTGCCTAGGGGAATCCAGAGAGAGAAAGGCAAGGTGGGATTAACACGCAAACTGCTTTAGGGAACAGAAAAACCCCACCCCACACAATGAGTTCATCTCAACAGATCCCAGAAGATCCCCCCAAGAGACGGGAGGAAACAGTTTCAGCTGAACTCTGCAAGCAGCAAAAGGGAAGAACTGCACCTTCCTCCTGGGAAGGGCTGGGGGAGATTGGGCTGCTGGTCCTGCAACTGCAGACATTTTCCAGAG
Organism: Falco rusticolus; assembly: GCF_015220075.1. Classification (NCBI taxonomy): domain Eukaryota; kingdom Metazoa; phylum Chordata; class Aves; order Falconiformes; family Falconidae; genus Falco; species Falco rusticolus. The sequence continues at coordinate 27,948,163 of NC_051197.1, forward strand.
ACCTTCCTTGTCTGGTACGCAGCCAAGCAATCTATCTTTTTCCTGGTGTACTCCCACCCTCTTGGCATCTGCCGTGTTTCCAGTTCCATTTCCTTTCCCCTGCTCCCAGAGTAACAGCCTGAAGGTTCTGCTAATCCTTCAACACCTCCTTCAAGGTAATCCTAGACTTCACCCACAAAATCGCTCTCCCCCACAGGATCATTTGGCTTCAAAGAGAAGCTTGTGTGGGCAGTCTCCATTACCACAAGCCAAAGCTGGGGCAGACTTCCAGCAGGCAATCTGGAAAGGGTAATTCCAGGCTCCAATTCCAACACACACCCCAAGGGGCTCTCTCCGAGTGTACCCAAAGGATCCCCCAGGAAGCTGGATGTGTTCACCTGCAAAGAAAAGAAACAGCCAGAAGGTAGAGAACAGCAAAGCCCCTTCCCATCTTATCAGAGCCTCAGGGGCCAGATCACGCTCTGACTGGAGAGAGACACAGGGCTTTTACCCCAGGCATGCCCACAGAAGGTGCGCAAGGGCCCACAGAGCGCAACAGCATTAGGTGGAGAGGTCTGAAAATCCTTCCAAGATCATGAGAAAAAGGAGTAGTCCATCTCTTAGAGAAATCAGCAGCAAAGATGGTTGTGTGCCATGGAAGTTACCAGGAAATGCAAGTAGCAGGACAAAGTAAACTCCCATCACGTTCTTACCAGCTAGAGATCCTGCCAGTCCTGCATAATACTCCAGGCACTGCCAGGATATGTCAATGTCCACTCTGGCTTCAAAGATGGATTTCCCATTGTTGATGGTTTCCAAGGTGGCAATTTCTTCTCTCTGCTCCTGTGAGAGGTACAGGACAGTGACAACAGATGAGAGAAGCCTGTAGTAGAACTCCACAAGGAGATACCTGCTTCCCAAGCACACAAGTCCTGAACAAAACTGCCACCAGTAAGCCAGGCTCCGCCATGAGAAACTGTCATCTCTAAAAGGTGCATTCCTAAGTGGTATTTATTGGTTTCCCAGGGTCAACTGATTGCAGGGGAATGTCAAACGGACAGCTGCTGTGATTCACTGCTAGACCAGTCTTGCTTAACATCCCTGTTTATCCAACAGATGAGCAAACCTGAACTTGGAAGCCAGATGGCAAACAATGTTTAGAATTCACAGAACTACAGTGGGAAGAAGAGCAAACAGCAAGATCAAAGTGGAACCAGGGGGCTTAGTGAAGGACTGACAAAGCAAGGCAGCTGGGAAGCATCCTTTAACAGACCATCACCCAGGCAGAAATATTACCCTGCTGCAGAAGTCTGGCAAAAAAGCAGACATTTGGCAGAAATAAAACAGTTTTCTCACCGCATATACACACTGGTTTCTTACAGATCTGCGCTTTGATGGAGATTAGCTTCCAATGTCCAATAACATGTTATCTCACAAAGGAATTTGTGGTAAGAGCTAGCTTATTTGTATCCACTCCCATGTGTATTATCTGATATCTAAGATAAAAAACAGCATTCCTGCGTTTTTTATATTGCTAAAACAAGACAGACTCGTCATGCAACAAGGTCCGACAAGCTGAAAGATCAACAATATGACCGTTACACAATTTCAGCTTTGAAATGAGTGAAGCTTAATCTCTGGAGTTGAGAAAGGAAGTCTGAGCCCTGCAAGAAGTCGATTGGATGGCTTCCATTTATTCTAACAGAATTAAGCAGACAAGGTATATGCTGGCCTTGAATACAGTGATAAAACTGAAGCCCTGCCCAAGGCAGCCTACAGTCTTTTCTGGGCAAAGGTGGGTTGTAACTCCTTTATTTCTTTTGGGGCTCTGGAAGACCTGCCAGAAGCCCCTAACAGCCAATTAACCCACAATAAAGTTCAGACACAGAACCACCCCTCTCCAACTAGGAGACGTACCCGAATAATCCTAGCAGCCTCCAGCAGCACCCTGCTTCGCTCCATGCCAGACATCTGACTCCATATTTTAAAGGCAGCCTTTGCACTCTGCACAGCCAGATCAACCTCCTTCTCCCCAGAGGAGAGCAGCTTGCATATCACGCGACCTGAGCATGTTTTAAACAGGAATTTAGTAACAGGAATATTTCAGTAAAGGAGCAAATAAGAACATGGTTTTATCTTGCATCAAAACCCCAGCACTTCACTCCAGCCACCTATACCAGGCTACAGGACTTCACGCTATGGTCCCCATGGATTTGTAATTGGCTATGGAAGAGGTGTTGCAATTCAGCTGGTCTGAATTAAAAGATCTGCCATTCTCCACAGCCATCTTCTAGTTACTAATTAACTCTAATTGTTACAGAATTCCTCTTTCCCATGGAGCCTGTTATACTTCTACTACCAGCTTCAGGACTCTGTTACGCATTCCTCACCATAGTTAAACACACTCTTTCTTGAAGTGATTCTGCTGAAACCTAGATTCCTCCAATTAAAAATCAGTAATTTTATCAACGTTTAAATCGCATCCTTTGCCAAAATCAGGCAGAACTCGATTTTTTTGTGTAACTGAGAGCCAAGAGCTAATTTCTGTGAAAAAGTCCAGTGCTGGCCTTGCACTGCAGGAGGCAAAACGCAGCCACCACATACCACCGCGGCGCTCAGGCAGCTCGCACAGGCGCGATCCCGTCTGCAGAGCTGGGAGAAGCCGAAGGCACCCGGGCCTTGCAGGGGAGTAAGGGGGCAACCCCCGGCCCCGCACCTCAGCGCAGGCTTATCCCCCCCACCCCAGGTACCTGTGGCCGGTTCATACACCTCCTCAGCCTGGCCGCCGTCGGCAGGCTGAACGCGGGAGCCCGCTCGGTAGTTGAGGGGCTGGTTAACGGTGAGGGTGCCGGTAGCGCTGCTCATGGCGAGGCCGGGACGGAGTACACACAGGCGGGGCAGGAGGTTCGCCAAGCGGGACCGCACCAGCATGAGCTGGGCCGCCGGGAAGGCTGCGGTGGAGTCGGGAAAACCCCACGGGAAGAGGGTAAAGGCCGTAGAGGCGACACGTAACCCCCCACCGTGGAGACGCAGCTCCCACTGGCACCTTTCTACCTCAGGGCCTCGGCCCCGCCCCCCCCCCCCCCCCCCCGCCTGAACCCGCGGCCCTGCCCAGCGCCTGGGCTCCCCCTGCCGGCTGGGAGGTCTAAAAGTTGCAATTTGGGTCAAAAAGGACCAAAAAAAAAAAATTAACAGAGGAATCGATGGAGCATCGAGTGTATGTAAATTAGCACCAGCTGGCAGCAGTTAAACCTCAAAGATGCGAGCACAATTGCCATTTAGCTTGAGATGTACACGCGGGGTTTTGTCTTGAAGTTACATGTGAAACAGAAACAAGAAGGTCTTTTTTTTTTTTTTTTTTTCTCCCCTCTAAACCACAGCCTTCCTGCAGTCATAAACTTGTTTTCCATTCCACTTGATAGATTCTTCGAATTCAGACCTTTCAGTGGCTAAGTGTAGGAGAACTGTTCTCAGTTTGTTATCAACAACCCCCAGGGAACCAGAAAGTAACCAGCTTACAGCAACAGATCAACAATTTTCAGATAATCTCTGGATGCACAAACTCTTCCCTTCCCCAGTGACAGCAGCAGGGAAGGTTACTACACTGCACATTAACACTTCCTAAGCCATTAAAGCACAGTTTTGTCATTACACTGGATCAGATGTGGCTGTCTTAACCAGCTCCTCTTTGATCCAGCAACTACATCCTGTAGAATAAACCACTTCAGCCAAGCTGATGCGTGCAGGTGACAGGCTGGGGTGTTTCTGGCTTTGCTGTCAGAGCTTGCTTTGCTTGAACTAAGAGAGGCTATGCTAGGGAAACAGGAATTACACAGCTAGGGCTGTTCCCTGTGGAAGTTTGCAGCCACACCAGACACAATGATAAGTAAAAACAAAACAAAGCACAACTTTAGAGGCAGGCAGCATCAGTACACAGTATGCTTTCTTTACCTGCCAAATACTCATTTCTGAAAGGTAGAGTATTGAACAGAGGTTCCACTCTCATGATTTATCTTTAAATGGTCCTGTAAGAGTGCCCCGTACTTATTAGTAACAACTACTAAAAACTGGATTATTTAATATGGTCCTGCACGTGCTCCACACTGCCATAAGGTATTTGAGATGTATCCCCTTGCCATGCATCTAGTCAAAAACTCCCAGTAAGAGTTACAGGATGATAAACCCCTAGTCACAGAAGCAAGAAATTAATAGCTCCTGGGGTACTGCTCGCTTCAGGAAAACAGTCAGCCTAACTTGAGAGTGGCAGCAGGATTTATTCACCCCTTTTAAACAAGGTGAGCAGATTTCAGCCAACAAGACTGCTAAACAGACTGAGCAGTATGCATTTTAAAAAGCTTGCTTCTTAGGCCAGGAAGCTCTCTACACTGTCTTCTGCTTCACCAAATAACTAAGAAGCACGAACAAAAAAGCTGCTGTCATAGCCACTCAGGCAATAAAGGGTTCAGCAGCAGTAGATGATACCAACATAGCTGCACTACATCAATGTATTTCTTCCTTGTCCTACAGCGCAATTAAGACACATTTAAATAAACATGCCCATGCCATTTATTTCTCAGAAACAAAAGGTCAAATTATCTTCTGAGAACTTTCTTGGTTTGATGAGCAAACAACTGCTGGTAGAATACTCCAAAAGGAAGATGTTTCCATGACCGTGGCAAATACTGCATAGGCTGGTTTTGGACACTTGAAGCCTGGTGCAGAATCCCATCTTGTTACCTCCCAAAGGCAGTCTTGTGCACCGGTCAGACCTTCAACAAAGGCCGTAAGTGTGCTTTAGGAGAACTTCCCTGCCTGAGGTGGTGGGCCAAGGAAGCCCCCTGCTTGCTTGGTGGCAGCCCGGGAAGGAGCAAGTCCAAGCATCTTCTGGATGTTCTGCAAAAACAGGAAAAGAGGAGCATGACAATATCAGACTGTGATGAGGGAAACAAAAAGGAAGAAATTCCAACTCTGCTTACAAGCACAACCTTCCTACTAGTTTCAACAGATTCAGTTTCTTACCCACATAGCCTTACCACTCTGGCTCCCATATATTGGGCCTCTATCCCTATAAATTCAAAAAGGCTTAGCACACAGCCAGACAACCATCCACAACAGCTACAGTTAGAGCTGGGCCACTCTCACCCCCCTCAACAAAAGCCATCTGATCATTAAATCTGCGTTTTGGTTGAGGAATCTTTTCCACCTCCAGCTACACACCACACAGCCAGCTGGCAGGTACCTCATTAATGTCTTTGCACACGGGTCAATTTAAAAATCAACCTACAATAGCTATCTTTGCAATTTAACTGCAGTGCACGCACAGGAGCGGGTTCCTAACATCTGTTCACAGGCAGAACGAAAGTAGCCCTCTGTTTTCACAAGTTCCAAAAGCCACTGTTGATGGCAGCCATCAGAGCCTGAGGGTCTGCAAGCTGGCGAGGAAGACTCTCTCCTAATGCAGCTGGAATTTGGGTCAGCAACATGGCAAACAGGGTGTGTGCCAAGTTCAAGTCAGGAGCTTAGGCACAGAATTAACTGAATGCTGGTGATGCAGACAGAACAATGGTTTGGTGGAGACATGCAGTGTAACAGGACATATGTAGCAAAACCCCAAAACTGACTATTGAGATGACCTCATCTGCATTTGAGCAGGGTGTTTCAGTGCAAAACAACAAAGAATTAAGTAGCAGAGCCAGACGTCAGCTAAAACATACAGCAGAATATTTAAATTTGATGTTTTTCTTGATTTTTCTGAAATTCAAATTTTGCAGTAGTGTGACTACAGTTTCATCCTTCAATGTAAATAACTACAGCTCAAGAGGCTGCTCATTAAAATGTGCTAGCAAAACAGGGATATCTGATGCAAGGAAAAGAAAACAACAGTGTCCTCCTCTTGTCACCAGCCGAGTCCTGGCTATCAAGGCAACAAAAGGAGGAAGAAGGATTCTCCTCAAACCTGAATGTCCTCTCCAAAATAAATGTCAGGATAGGTCAGATAGCGAGGTCAGAGTTGACCATTTTGATCATGGTAAGAGAACAAAATTAAAAAAAAAAAAAAAAAGGCAGACAGAGCTTCATAATTCCACAGTAGCTAAACTAAAAAATTTAAAAAAATGGGGAATCATTCCAGGTGGAGACTACGGAAAGAAAGGTTTCAGCCCATACGCAAGCATTAAAGTAAGGGAAGGGAACACTTGAAAAGGAATCATATCAGGTTTAGTCCATGGCCTACATAAATCAGCCACTGGTTGATATTCAGCAACTGAATGAGAGAATTTACTGTGGGAGGCTCCTTCACGCAGTTCCCCTTCTCAACGCGTCCCGAGTCAGGAGACAGAAAGGAGAAAACCAAGAGCAGCCAAGGGACAGATTCAGCAACACCAGAGGGTGCTGCAGAGTCAGCAGCAGGCAGGATCAGGCTCTTCCCAGCTTTGTACTGGCTCACCACGGAGCACAGAGATCCTAACGGAGCATCCATGGAAGCAAGTAAGCATGCACTGTCTCCTCCCTATTCCTTTAAGTATCAAGGGAAGAGAACTGTGGTGCTAAAGTTCACTTCATCTGCTCGGACAGTTCCAAGAGAGTGTTGACAACGTGTCTGTATGTGGATTCAAGACTACAGCCACTCTCCAGTATTACCCTTCCACAGCAGTCCCCTCCTTGCTGTGGAAGGCAGCTAGCCTTCTGCACTAGCTGCAAAGAAAGTTTTGCTGGACAGCAATCCTGAAATCTACACAGCTGGAAACACCAGGGCTGGAGCAAGGCCCAACAGAAACCTGTCCTGTCTCTTGTGGGCCATGTTGCACAAGGACGCCCACAGAGTCTACTTCTGACATGACCAAGAGCATCACCTTCAGGAGCAGGGAGGGAAGACCGTAAGACTTAAGGACCTAAATTCCACATCTGAGCTCTTCTGACCTTTCCTCAAATGACTGCAGGAAGGACAGGAGCTGCTTCTGCTTTTGTCTTCAAACCCTGAAGGGACCTCAAAGACAAGGCAGTGAGTAGCTCCCTGCCCCCTTGTGGGAAAGTGCACTCCTGGCAGCAGGGATAATTGCTGGCTCCCCTTCCCACTGGGAACATATTTCAGAGAGAAGCAGCCTAATCTACAGTTCAGGCGTGTGTGAAAAGGAAGTGAAGACCAGCAAACGCCTGAGGAATAGCAGCATATTCCTCTTCACAAACAGCACAGGTGAAGGCTGGGAGCCCAGAAACAGGAGCAGGGACAGAGGATGTAACCCTGACAATTAAGCCTCCCACCCAGCCCAGCGGCACTTTTCCCAGCTGAAACCCAACAGCTCAAGGACCCTTGGAAGGCCTCTCCCAGCAACCCTCCTCTCTCCAAACAGGAAGGCAGGAGGAACTAGGGGACAGGATTTACGTGCCAGGGAGAGCTGGGAACAGCGCAAAGGAAGTTACTCACTGTGAGTTGACTATTTTGGGAGATGCTGGCCAGGTCACAAGCAACAAGCTTCCCAGTCTGTGTTTGAAGAGTTTATCACCCCCACATGCCTGAGGACCACATGAAGAGACTGCCTGATGCTGCTACTGCCCATCCCACTAATGTCAGTTTAATCACTGTCCAGCTAGTCTCCCCACCCTCACGTACCCCCCTGCACTTCCCTCCAGGTCACCTTTTTCACACACACAAGTTCCTCTACTTGTAAGCTCCACAGGGACGTCTCTCTCCCGTCTATGATCCCTTCACAGGCAGCTCCAGGATTTAAGGGAAGGATGAGGGCAGTATGGTCTCCTTAGTGTTTGTTCACAACCTGTTCCCTGATTTTTGGTACAACTCCACTCCTCCTCTTGTATCAGCAGCATCAAGTCAGACAGTAACTCTCACATCAGTTCTCCTCCCCTGGGCTAACAGCTGCTTTGAAGCCAACCTGGTGAGATTTCCCCTTCTGCACACACTGAAACACAAAGGGTCACCAAGCTTTCACCTCCAAGGTCATAGAAAGCAAGTCTTTGGCATGTTTTAAGCCCTTAATTACTTTCTTCCCTTCTCCCCTGGCCTCTAGCAGCCCTTCAAATTCCTCTTTGCAATGCTGTTATCACCTAAGTTCTTTCAAATAGCAGTATAGCCAAGAGCAGGATGCCAGCAATCACAGCTTCAGTTCCTAGCATTTGCACAAGTTAATGTGGCTGGTCTCTGCCCTTCCCTCCACATAGTGAGGAGGAAGAAACTGAGCTGCCCAACAGCTGGAGAACTGCAGGTATAGTTAACCACAACCACATAGATAAGGCAGCACTATGAAGACTGCAGTCTTAACAGTTCAGAGCAGAACCACTCTTCTCCAAAGCAATAAGGTATCTTCCATCCTCCACAGGGCCATCAGCATGAACTCTCAAGCACAAGGCCAATTTTTTTTCCAGAATTTCTCTTGAAAGCCCAACTCACTGCAAATAGCTCAGCATTTCTGCCCAGAACCAGACTGGACCACCACTCAGTTCATGCTGTCTACTGATTTCACCATAGAAAACATCAGGAAATGCCCAGGACTAGAATTAACCACAGGAATTGTATTTTTTGATAAAAAAAAATCCGTGGGGGATTTTTCAGTACGGGAGTTCCCCAGTCAACACAATGGGTGCAGAAAATCTTGCTGACAGTGTTAGTTTTGTATAATAATCTGCAACATTGGAAAGAAGGGACTTTCCATGTAACAGGTGAATAATACAGAGCAGCACCAGCCAAGATTGCCTGAAGGAATAGCATCAGACCACAGCATCCCAGGTATTCTGGAAGATGATCCTTAAGAGTTTTTTTAGAGACCTTTTAAGGTCTCATTTCTTTCAAAGCAGCAAATACTGTTCCAGTAACCAGGAAGCGAAACAAGATTTGTCTTGCAGTAAACACAATGAGGAATGAGGAAGCCCCTGGCCTTTGGTACTCTGAAGATGGCCCTGCACAGACTGAGGGGTGTGCTAGGTGGCCTCCAGGTGACCATTCAACACCACTTATTCTACAATTCATTACCTGCTTTTGCACAGGATCAGACACAGATCCATTTCAACACAAGCACTCAATGCAGAGGGCTACAGAGAACTCTATTCACTAGCATGCACTTCATGGCTAAAGGAACTCGCTATCATGAAGCCACTTCATCAAGCTCATCCAAATTTCTGACAGCAGCTGGCATCGCTTCCCTTTGCTGATCTGCTTTAAGTTGTTCTAAGTCCCTTGGCACTCTCTAAGGAAAAGCAACAAGTCAAGGAGAAAAGCAGCAAGAATTCAGGAAGAGAATTGAACAAAAAGGAAATACAAATACAGAAGAACAGATAATTTCCAGCTAGTTGCACTTGCATTCATCCAGCCCTCAGAGTCTATTAATTTATCCCCAGCACTCTCTGGGGAAATTTGGAAAACAAATTAAAGACTCCTGGTTGCACTGAGAAGGCTCACTTGTCCTCACCGGCCATTCTGCCACTTAAGCTGCTAGTGAACCTTCCCGAACAAGCGCTTCCCTCTTCCTTGCTGGTGCTTCTCTTTCCAAAAGATAGGACTAGCCAGCTTTGCCAGAGAGCTGTGTGTAGCCTACTCCTGGCTTACCACACCAGACCCCCTTTCTGTGTCACAACCCCAGCACTGGGAGAGTCTTGACACCAAAAGCAAAGCTCTTAAGACCCTGGGGAAAAAAAAAAAAATAAAATCACGAAGTCAGTAAAAACAGGAAGGACAAACCCAAAAGAACAGGTTTAACTCTTTCCTTGCTTTTCTAGCAACTTTATGGACTCATTGAACCTTTATAGAGCCTCAAGCCATGAAGGAAGCCTCCCTTAAAGATGCTACACTTCTCTTTTCTCATATTACTGTAAAAGTCATAATTACTAAGAAGCAGTACTTAGACTGGCTTCTGATGGAGACAATCTCTTGGTATGTCACACTGCAAAGTTCAGACACATGCATGAGGAAGGAACCCATTTCTGCCAACTCTGTCCTAGCGCCCTGGTGCAAATCTCCAGTCAAGTCTTCCATGTCAGTCCAGGATAGTGGCTGATCCCAACCTAGAATTGCTTTGAATACGAAGCATAGGAATGAAGGCAAACACAGAAACCAGGAACCACACGCATATCGAAGATTATACATGCAAAACTGGACAGCAGTAAGAGACTCCTCTTTATGGATGGAGATGTGCTTTCCCTGCTCCAGGCATGCAAGAAACACTGAAACGTACTCACCTGTCTGATTGACATTGTGCAGAGAATGTAGAGGAAGATGAAGGAGCAGTCAGTGTAATCCTCACCCAGAAGATTGCGGTGGGAGAGACCTTGGATGTATGAGAGGGGAATAAATGGAAGCTTTGCCACCACTCGACCATCAAATCTGGAAACGAAAGCACTGGATCACAACTGGGGACAGTAAAAGAGTCTTTGGCTGTAGAAAGAACAAGTGAAGTGAGCATCTTTAACAGGCCACCAGAGCAGATAAGACCACATGGGAGGCTAAAAAGCCAGGCTGTCTTCTCTAGCCCACCTCTATATACAATAGACCAAGGCAACTTAATACACCTCTCTCAAATCCCTCCAGAGCCCATCATCCACAGGGTAAGCAGGCTTCCCTCAAAACAGTTTTGCCATAGTCAAAGTGTTCATAGTGATTTAAGTTATCAGCTGGACAAGCTGTTGGTTCATAAACTGCGAAACACCAACCGTGGTTTTATTGGTGCATTTTATTCAAAAGTCAAATTTAGCAGATCACTTCTCAGAACACAGTCAGCACTTGACTAAAAGATGGATCACTCTCACCCTGCCGTACTGCAGTTACCACGAGAAGGTGGACTCTGTGCTTTAGGTGAAAAAGCATTTTTTTAAGCAGAGAATAAACCAAAGACACCTTTCCTTTCTGAGAGCAGCTATGCCTCTTGGCAGAAGACAGCCATCAAAAGAATGCTTTTTAATACCAACAGTCTCCTCTGCATTAGCTCCGAAGACAAAGGCAGTGCAGAGGCAGGATGACACCACATATTCCAAGCAGTCTGTCCTGCTCCTGGAACCCCTCCAGGTCCACATTCCAGGGCATCAGGCAGAGTGTGAATTCTGGCCAGTTTGCAAAGATTTCTCCCAACCCCGACAGTTGATCCAATCTTTTGAAGTAAGTCTGTATGATGCCTCATCAGCATGTGTATATTTGGATGTTATTTTCTCTGCATGTGCTGATTTTCTAACAGGTGTTTCTTGTTTCAAGAGATCCTAAATGAGCCTTCTTTCCTGTGGAGATGCATTCACACAGCTACAGCTCAAACACACACCAATTTTGTTTACATCTCACAGGCAGTTTGGCAAAAGAGCTAGGAACGGATGTTTATCTCCTTGTAACATCCCCCAGTGGCTTAAAATTCTGCGTTATTCCTGCTGTGAGAATGACAAGTACTTCAGCAGTAGCACCCCAAGGTACCTGCTTTTAATTCCAGCAGGTTTTCACAGTTATGAAGGGGTATTGAAACACACAACTCCTAGAGTAAGACAAGAGAACTGACTGCATTAAAAAGTTTTTGACAAGAGAAAATAGAGACACACAGAAGCTAATCTCTCTCCCAGGAAAAATCCCATCTGCTTGGAGGCCACCACTGCTACAGAACTCACTGTCCTAGTACGCCTTTTAAGCCACAAGAGTCATTCAAATGCTCATCTTCAGCACAGCATTCTGCTCTTTGGGTTTAAAACAGCCTTCCAGCATGGCCCACCCTGCTGCCCCATTACTACTGACACTCTAAGAGAGAGTCATCACAGTAATTTCCATTTTGGCTAAGCTGGCACTTGGCAAAGGTAAGGTGCCCAGCCACAGAGTAGCAGCACCTGCACAGTACTTGTCCAAAGGGCAGCACATCATGCTAATTCCATGCAATTCCTGTTCCTTTTGTTCCCCAGAGCAACAAACTCATTCAAGAACAGGAAAGGCAAGCAAATGAGGCTATAGCCACTGCAGGTGTCAGCCACTATTTTCCTTCTTTTCCTACCACACCCACAGCGCCTCCACGGATGACCTGGCAGCAGCGGTTCCCCAGAGGGAAGCTAAGAGCCTCTGAATTCATAACTGAAGTACTCTCCTCCTGAGACAAGCAGCTGCTCTCTGTTATGTCAAGAGGATGACAATGTATCAGTGAGAACCAGCTCCATCAAACCACTCTATCGGCTTCAGACAGTGCAGGTGCAACCCACCAAAGCTGCCATCCAGACACACACACACTAGCTACCTTGTACTGAGACCAGAGGCAAAAATTTATCTAGCCCCAGAGGCCAGACAGCCAAATCTTTACATTTGAGTTCAACAGCCTCAGCTATTAGCAAGAAAGCAATTTCAGCTTGAATTAAGAGCAAGCTCTTTGGATAATCCTGCTGTTCAAGTCCAGGTTTCCTCTAAAGAAAGAGCCAGTTAAAGGAAAGATAGGCCCAAAAGCAAAGCTTCGCAACAACTCTGTGTCTGGTAGCATGGTCTCTGCAGGCAGGAATCCTCAAAAGAGGAACAAGACAAGTAAACTTGGTGGTTTTAAAGGAGAAGCAGCTAATAAACTGGTTTTTTAGGTTAATATCTATGGAAGCAGGTGCCTCACAGGATTTAACCAAAATCAGTTCTTCCTAAAGTTATTAATGAACTTCCAGTCCTGTAACACTTGTCAGTCACAGCATACTCTCAACTGCCTCTTCACACTTTAACAAAGTGGGCAGAGTAAGGTGGGTTGTGGGGGTTTATTTTTCAGTTTGTTTTAGGGGCAGAGGTGGTGGTGGTTGTATTGCACCCAAATAGCTAGGCTAGCACTTAAAGGCCTCAGGTGAAGCACTATAAATCTCCCCCACCCCAGATGCTACGTGGCTGGGCACATGACTCACAATGCACCTCCATCCCAACTCAGGGCTGCAGTGAAATGAGACATCAATGACTCAAGATTGTAGCCAAATTTTAAAGTCCTTCAGTGCAGTGCTCCTCTGCTCAGTTTCACAGCATTCCAGAAAATGCTACGTGCTGAACTCTAAGCTGAATAAGTAAGAATCCACACAGTGGCACTTCTGTTATTATGTTGCCCCTATTTGCAATTTATCCTCCCACAGATCTGCAGTAAAACAACAATTGACTGTCTCCTGGGGACTGCCAGCAACAGAGGCCAAAGGTTTTGGTGCCCAAGAACGCAAATTCCTGTTTGCAGGACAAGTATAATGCCCAGCTATTAAGCAGCCTCCCAAAGGTTACACCAACCATATTCATGCCACGTTCAGATTTAACAGCCAATGAGAAGTTCATATTTCAAGACTGAATCAAGTTTTGGAAGTCAAGCACAGGCTTTCATTTTTGCATATCTGAAACACAGCTGCCTATAACCATGCAAATCAGTCTGTGCTTTATTTGTAGGTGTTTTTTTTTTTTTTTTTTTTTGAAACTAGACCTCTCCCAGGTAATTTTTAAAGCAAAAGGAAGATTCAAGCCCATGCCTGGGCCTGTTAGTATCTTGACTCTGATCACCTTAAGTAGGGCAACAACAAACTCTGCAATTACAGCTCATTTCTAAGGGCAAGGGAGCTGACCAAGTTTTGCTTGCACGAGCATTCTTTGGTCACAGCAAAGCCAAAGAAGCTGAAGATTGTAGCTGCCTGCCTGACATCTACCAAACTTGCCCCAGTAGAGATGTTCCCATGCAGGAAGGATGTTAAGAGTCGTGTCTAGACTGAATGCAATTTATTCAATTTGATTACATTCAGCATGCAGTGTTCCCTCTTGAGCAGAACACGCATATGGTGACCAAACTGCATCTTCATATCAACTATTGATTCATTTTAAACAGATTAGTTATTGTTCTTGGATGGACTCTTGTCACTGTAACACTTCAGATGATAAAGGGAAGGCAGAGAATACATTCACCGTGAGAATTTAAGAAAAATCCATAAAGTTGATACTTACATGGAGTTAAACATTCCCATCAAGGCAGTGAAGCAGAAGCCAATGGCAAACATGGATTTCATCCGAACCTGCAAGCAGAAAGGTCAGAAATAATCAAAACAGGCCTATGCTGAGGGTTTATGAGCTCACACCCTTAAGAACAGGCTTTGTACAGCATCACTGGAGTCTAGAAGACAAAAAGGTGACCCAGAAGCCAGAGGCATTGCAAAAGTGACCAGAGAATTCCCAAAGAGAAGTCTGGTCAACAGCTGGGTACAAAGGCAGCCACAGAGTGGACCACTGATGTGACAAACTGATTTGGGGCAAGGCAGGAGAGAAGCTCTAGAAGTGTCCTGTTACCTTCCACAGGTTGGGTTTTCTTTCCTTAAGCTGGTACAACCAATCAGCAGGAGATTATTACAAAGACAGAACTTACACGAAGAAGTCAGACAAATTAATTCTACTTTAAACACATCATGGAGATGGAAATAGCTAAGGCTGGGCATGAGATGAGGCAGTAACTGCTGGAGAACTCTGTGGCTCATACTGAGATCTGCAGCTAGTGGAATAATCCAGAAGGACCTTTCAAGAGGAAAACTTGCTGTCTGCCAACCAAAGTCTTTGTTGAAAAGCAGATGGAAATCTTCAGCAGTCAGGAAGTGGCTTTAATTTTCTTACCATTGACAAGTCCCTGTTGTTATTCTTCAGTTTCTCTTCTTGTCTCTCTGGAAAGACAAAAACAATAACAGTTATAACCAGTTATAACAACCTAGAAGCCAAAGTGTTTTCATTTCCAGGAAGACTTAACCTTCTTGGCTTTCTGAACAAATAAAACACTTCCAAAATCAACTCCAGCTCTCTATGCCAGACAGTAGAAAGTGAAAAAACTGTACATAGCCAACTGCTGCTCCACCACAGCAACATGCAGCACAGCAGGCACAAAAGAGGAGGCGGCTAGAATCACACGTTCAGCACTTTTGAAAGAAATGCACAGAATGTCAAATTTGCCAACTCAACCAACTAACATAGTAGCATGAACAATGTTGCCAGAAAAGAGAGACAGCGCCTCTATGTCACACTTTCCAAAGGGAGCAGTCTCAATTTGCTGCACATCGGGCTCACCAGTATAAATACATTATCTCCAAAATGAAATCCTTATTTATATATCAGTAGGGATGCTGAAACTGTATACAGAGCTGGGAGCCACACCTCAGCAACACTAATATCCTGCTGGTCTTGGTAATAAATTTCAGACCCTTGTCACACCTAGAAGATTCCCCAAAGAGGAAAATATTTCCTACGTGAATTCCCAGTAACGCACATATAACTATGCTTTGCAGTGAATACTTTAAAATACTCCTTTGGAAATTCAGCTTGTCCTTAAGTCACCACAAGCCTCAAAGATGCGCAGTTTTCTGAGAAGGCATTTTTCATAACCCCCAATGGAGAATTCTCTGGCCTTGAGCATTATCCATCATCTGCCACCCTTCTCGCCCCACATCCCCACTGTGCTCCTCTCAGACTGGGGATCCAGAGGGGCAGCCAAGGCTTGGAAGCAACACCTAGATGAAGTATGTGGACGATGAAGAAATATCCAGAGAACCGTGTTAAAAAAAGAGAGGGGGGGATGCAGGAGGACTGCCAAGGGCTATCCAGCATGCAATTTGTCCAGTGGATCCCTGCTGGAGTTTCAGTACAAGAGGCCCACAGCACAGAAGCTCAACAGTTACCTTCCAAGCTGCTGCTAAACCCAGGGACTCAGAGTAACTTATGAAAAGCCATAACACCACCCTTATCCAATTTCTTACAATCCTCACTGCTGCTTTCAATTGCTCCTAACTACAAGCCATACACTCTGGCAGGAACTTCCCAGATACCTGCTTCCTGACCCAGGTGGAGCGTTTCGTTCTGGGACATTTCAGCAACCTCAGGCCAGCTCTTTAGGCATCACATTTGGCACAAATACTTGTTTTTTCCCCTCTGCTACATAACTAATCATCTATTTAGATGGGCTAAAGGTTACACAAGGATAAAGAATTCAGCCCTTACCCCCTCAATATACCTGACCTGTTTCTCAGCCATTTCTACAGAACAAACAGGCTCCAGGTGTTCTACCACCTTGCATAAATGGTCTGTTCCTGCCCAGGTCTTCACTATACAGCTGAATGGAGGCAGACACAAAGAGGACTGGGTCAACAAGCAGCACCCTGGAGTCCAAAATAGTCTTTATTCTACTCATTGGAACATAAACCATGGGACACTGGGATACAGCAGTAATATCATTTGCCAGCACTGGTTTTTTATTTTTGTTTTGCTGTCTACCCAGCACTCATGTGGACTTCTGGGAACATCACTGTCTTTTCTTCTAGGGGCACATGGACACAGAAAGCAGTAGCAAAGTTTAAGCTAACAAACAGACTCCTTAAGCTGAAATGAGAGAAGGCTGCACAGTGATGTTAAAGGTGTCCTGTTCCAGCAGTGTGAAAGGTGACTCAGACACAATGTAACTGAAGTTGGTTCACTTTACACTTGAAATAAGAAGTTTGATAAGCAACACCAAATTACACCTTCCCATGCAACTTTCACCCCATCTCCTTGTGCACATGCATGATTCATCCTTTATGTAACCAAGTAATCTCTTACGCATACCTCCTGCTTTATGATGTGCACAAAACAGGTGGCAACTGAGGCAGGTCTATACCACAGCTGTAACTTACCTGTAAAGCCTCAGCTTTCTTTTTTTCTTTTTAAACTGGAATGGTAGAATTTAAAGGAACTCCAGCTCAAGTAAGTTTGCTATTACAACAATGCTACACCTTGCAGAATGATTTGACATCCAGTAATTACTGGAATCAGAGACTTCAAAAGCAAACAGCTGTGAGTCATTTTCTGGATGTCCAACTTGACATTTAGGGCCTGATTTTTCAGAAACACTAAGAATTCAGCTTTGCCTGAAAACAAATGAAACACTGAAGTTATGCAGCACTTGCAAAAAAAAAAAATCAGTATCTTAGGCTTGTCCAGCAAGCACCATAGCAAACAAAATCAGTGGTCATTTCCTAAGTTCTGTTCTTAGTCCCTTTGTGCTTTGTTTTTCATTTGCAAAACAAGATTATTTCAGTGTATAAAAAAATTGGTGGAACATCTGAATTCTTCAGCTTCTCCTGTTTATTAGTTTAGTCCAAGCACAAGTGAAATATTTGCTGCTATGTACATAGCTTGGATGGTGCTCTGCAAAAAAGTCATTGCCATGCATTCAAAAGTGCCCATATGTAACAACAGCATGCAACATTAAAAAGTTGTCTTATCCACCAAGTAGCATTCATTCCACACAGGTCAAGATTAAGAACTGAAAATGCGCAAGAGGAAGAATTTTGGCTCCTGTCCCTTCAGGAGTCCAACGATAACAGGTTTTATACCTAGGAGGAACTGTTTGAAGATATGTTTATAATTATTCCCAAGCTTTGTACAGATCAAATGACTAATCCAGCTACCTGGTGTTACAAAGGAATGAGGAAACCAACTCCCAGGAGCTCTCAGAAGTGTTCCTGCCACGATTTCTGTAATAATTTAACTGAGCTTTGCTGCACGTTTTACTAGAGTCCAGCAGATAACAGAATTTTCTAAAGCTTGCATCCATTAAACATCTACCATGTTGTTTTGCATAGTTCAGTACTTTTAAATAGTTTTGAAAGGAAGGAAAGGATAATCACTTCCATAAATTTCTCAACTTTCCCCCATTCTTGGGGCACCACGCTTGTTTCCCAGTCTTACCTATTTTCTTCTTCTGCTGTCGGCCTGCTGATTCAGTTATCGTTTCCTTCTTCTTTTCCACTACCAAGTAAAAAGAAAGATATTCCATCATTTCTGCATAGGGATATCACTACTGCTTTTCCACATACCAAACAAAGCATTTTACTCCTTTAGTGAGCAGGGGCACAAAGGGAAGCTAGGTATGACTAAGAACATATTCAGAATCAACAAGTTATAAACCACCAAGGCTGACTTCACCGAACACTTAAAAATAACGAAAAAAATTTCAAAACCCTGGATAAGATATCAGACTATTTAAAGAGTTAATTTTAACCTCTGTCAAGAGCCCATTACATTGTTAACTGAGCAGTCTGGGGACAGTTTTGGCTCAAATGACCCTTGCTGATTTGTCATTAGTACTAGACAGTACTTTTGATTCAGCAAGTGTAATGAAAAGCGCTTTGTGGCAAGCTCTGCTCCCGATTATCTGCAGTGGGAAGCAGAACACAGGAAAGCCTGTGTTCTCGTACATCCCTTCTTCACAGGCAGGCATTCTCAGGGGAAATGCTGTCCAAGCAGTCGGCCACAGCCTCTCCATTCTTCAATTAATTAGTACTGAAACATTTCCAATATTTTAAAGTAGGAGCCTAAGCTCAAAGTTACGAAAACCCCAGATCAGACACTCACCAAGCATCTGCAAACTACTACTGCAGCAAAAAAAAAAAAGCCTAACATAAAGCCAGCATAGTGAACCTAACACAGTAAGCGGGCTGCTCATCTGCAAGTGCTCTTCTGCTGACAGCAAGAGCTTTTCCAGGAAGTAAGAGACATTTTAATTTAAACCCTATAACAGAAGTACTCAAGAAGTGAAGATGATAAAGCTTGACTACGGTCTAACAACAGATAGCAGCCCTTTTTTACTCTAAACTCTACATACCGGTACTATATCTATTCTATCAACAGACCTGGCTCCTTGTTAGCTCACAGAATCAGCTTAGAGACTTGAGCATTAGGACTTCTCTCATATGAAGTAGTAGCTCAGCACAGCTCTTCTAGCCTTGATTTCAAAGCACAGGTGAAATAAAGACAGACAGCCTTCCAAGTCACACAAGGATTTGTAGTGCTTCCTTATGAAATACCTAAGATAAGCGAGTCACAACTGCTAAGAAAACCACACTAGCCCAAACAGGATACCTGAACATCATCTCTTCCATGGTAATGTAGCAAGACAACTGTTTTCTCCAACAAACAAGCATCTCTCTGACAGGGAAGGCTAGTACAAAGGGAAAAAACAGGGAAGTCTGCTCAGAGGGAATGCTGGAGGGAGGTGCCAGATGACACAAGACACCCACAGAATGCTCTCTCCATAAGCCTCCTTAAGCCAGGTCCAACTAGGGGATCCTGATCACTCCATCCAAACCCTAGTGCTCAGTCCCATGACCCCCAACTCTAAACCCAGCTGGGGAATCCTGACCCTCGTCAGGCTCACCTAGTGCTCCCAGCCCGAAGAAAGGGTCTCCTCTAGACCCCAGTTTCATCCTAGACAGCACCACTAAGCCTTATGCCAACCTCAAGGAACTTTACAACTCTAATTCCCTTATGGTTCAAGCAGAACAAGTAAACATCAGGCAGTCTGGCAAGCCTGTCTGTGAGAACAGACATTACAACATAGCAGCAATTCTAGTGGTGAATTTGTGAGGCTGAAGGCTGTCTCTAGAGTTACCCCATAACACTTACTATAACCTCTGCAGCAGCCTCAAACAAATGCTGTGCCTCGCAATAGAAAGAAGAGGTGAAACTAAGGACTGTGAGTAACAATGTCTGCTCCAGCACACTACTTGGCCCATCTGGTTTTGCAAATCCTAAGGACTGCTAGGACTCTCAGGGGAGAGCCTAAAGATCTCAAATGTGTTTTTTCCTGTTTCAGATGTGTTAGATAACAGTTGGAAGGTGTGGCTCAAGTGGTCTACTTTGCAAGTTGTCTGTAAACCATCAGGTCAGCCAGATGTTCTTAGCACAGGAGGTGGGAAAAAAAAGCAAAGCTGAATTTTTAGTGACTCCTTATTCAGTTTTACTTTTTTTGCTGTTGTTGGGGGTGGGAAATCAAACAAGGAGGTTAGAAACTAATTGAGATGCATGAACCTCACATCTTCCCCTTCACAGATTATAGCCTAGATACCAGGAGAGCTATAGAAACAAACAGCATTAAACTCTTACAGCAATCATTAAGCCCCAGAGATTAAGCTCTGCTAACTGCTTTTGGAGTTCCACAGCTCAAACACATTAGGACGTTAACTCTTAATTTTTCAGCTGGGTTTCAACTACTTCTCCAACTTGCTCTTCTGGGGCCAGATCTACCCTACACATTTTTGTGAGCCACGTGGGACTAAAGTGTGGGATTAAAGTGAGGCCGGCAGAGTCATAATCCCCATCTGATACTGCTGTGATGACAAAGGTCCCTAATTTAGAAGCTGTGACACAAGAACGACTATACTTCAACTCTTTGCTTTATTTTGCCCAGGGGAAGGCTGGAATAAGCCAGACTGGAAAAAGCATGCTTTGATAATATTGGTCTCTCATGCACCAAGAGTGCTGACATCATGATGAAATATTTTTAAGGTAAAACTAGTCCAGGTTTGGCCACAGTTGTCATGTGCTGTCTCTTACTGCTGCAGCTTGTGCAGGTACATACAGCTGAGCTTGAAAGATCAGCTGAATTGCTCCACTGCCCCTTGGCTTCTGATACAGACAGGTTCACCTGAACTCTCCGTGCTCAGACCTTCCCATTTACCATTCCTCTTGCTATCTGATGCATACCTTCTGACTGCTCACCCTCAGCTCCCTTTTCCCTTCCTCACTCATTCTTTGTTCAAGCCCTCCCAGGCCTCTCATGGAAGTAACCTGGGACATTTTTCCCCGCTTCAGCAATTCTATTTGCACCCAGTTTACACTAGTATGATTTATTTTTATATCAGATGCCAGCTCATACCTTTGTCTTTATTCACCCCACCACCATTAATCATCACTTTTAATCTTTACATAGAATGCTTTCCTCTCATGGTATTCATTTTTCAGCCCTAGTTCTTTCTTACTACAGTTCTCAAATTCTCCCCTGCCCTTAAAAAGCAGAAACTGCATCATCGAACATTTCAGGCATCTAAAAGAATCTACATATACAGACACCAGCTACTCATGTTCAAAAAAAAAAAGATGCCATACTGATCTCATACTCCCTTCTGCCCTCCATTAAGAGGAGGGGCAATTCAGACAATGCGATAGGTCCTTGTACTCACCTTCCCTCTAGCAAAAGAGAAGAATAAAGGACAGAAATAAGTCCTCTCAGTACAGATTTGCATAACATGTAAAATCAGGTTCCTATGAAATCCAAGCTGAAGAAAGCTCTCTCCCTCAGCAGAGGAGACAGCTGGGATTTCTCAGATCACAGAGTCTACTCAATTTGACACCTGCTAAAGCAGGGTGTAACAGGAGCAGCAGGACACATTCGCTGATGTCTGAAGAATACTTACATTTCTTGCTCTGTTTTTCCACTTCAGCCTTTAATCTCTTGTATTTGTCTGTTCGGTATACCAGCACCCAAGTTATACCTGAAACAAAGACTCAGTAAGTAAGCAGATAAGTAAAGAGCTCTTGCAACAGGGATACAAGTTAGCAAGTACACATGCAAAAAATACACGTCGTGTCTACAAAACCACATTACAATACAGCAAAGGTACCACAAAGCACCAGCAAGCTATATCATCACTTCCCTTCAAATCCTCTTCTCAAGTTCCATATAGTAATGGTGCCCATAAAAGACATCTTTAGAAGTTACCAGCTATCTTACTGAGCACGGCTATTTTGTGGGACTCATTCAGTTCCTTCTTGCTCATATTTACCAGCTGTTGCTCACCTTAAAACCAGGAGTTAAGGCAATAAACATCCTTGTGTTCTGCATTTTCACAGCACCTAATTAAGGCTTGAAGAATAATTCCCACTCCTACCAGGACCTGCCCATTACTAGTGTCACACTTTGAAAAAGGAAATAGAAATATTAGGCTAGAAGAGACCTCAAGAGATTCTCCACTTTAAATCCCCACCCTCAAACATGATCAAAACGAGTCATGCCACAAGTACAGGACCACTGATTTGTGAACAGTTTAATCTTGAGCTCCTACACAAAGGTTCCCCTGCCCCCCCCCCCTTTTTTTTTTTGCTTTGGTTTGACAACGGGGTTGTGCTGCTGAGTCCCACACTTCTGAGGTCAACACAGGTTTGTGCTGTGAAAGGCAATGGATCTGTATACCATCTAAGCCCAAGTGCAATGCAGTAGGGCCCCTGAAAAGCAAGTACCATATTCCACCTAGGACTCTCCCTGCCCTTGAATGCCCAAAGATAGTGTCTTGCAGCTCTGGGATGGAGATTTGGGGATATAACTCCGCACCAGGAAAAAGGAACAGCCTCTGACTTTGACTACCCCAAAAGGTATCTATACAACCCCACCTTAAAAAGCTGCACCTATTTCAAGACCTTACCATGTAAAAAGCCTTTTCAAGCAACCTAAGTCACCATCATTGCAAGCTGAGACGATTTCTTCACATCCTTCCTGGAACAGCTACAGAAAAACCACCAGTGTCCTCTTTCAGGCACACTGAAAACAGCCCATCCTCCCACAGCAGTTCTACTTCTAGAGGAAACAAACCCAGTTCCCACCACTTTGCACCACAGGTCAGTTTTGTCCAGGAGTTATTGGCTACTGTCCTCTGGGGTGCCTATACCGGCCTGCAAGCACCAGGCCCGGGGTGGTCCCGAGTAACTGAACCCCGTTCCAGCCGTCGCTGCCCCGCTTCTCCTCCGCCACACGCTCTCCCGCCATTCCGCCCACCCTCCCCAGTGACCCTAACCCCACCCCTCACCCCGCTCCCGTCCCAGCAGCGACGCGGCACAGGCGAGGAGCAGCAGCAGCCTCCTGCAGCCCCCTCCCCGTGTCTCCCGCGGGCGGTACCACCGGGCCAGGTCCCTCCCTCGGCCCCAGCCGGGACAGGCCCACAGGCCGCCACGAGGGCCCGGCACTCACCCTCGGCCAGCAGCGCGGTACACACGGAGATGAAGACGATAAGGAGGGTGTCGGCAAACATGGTGCTCATGGCGGCGTCACCACCCCCCGACCCCAATAACGCCGCCGCGCTCCCGGAACTAGATCCCGCTACCCGGAAGCTGCCGGGAAGCACAGTCGCCTAGCAACGGCCGGAAGCGAGAGGCCGCACTTCCGGGAGACGACGCCGGCCAATGGCCGCGGCGCTGGGAGAGAAGCGGCGGGAAGAGCGAGGGGCGGGGAAAGCGCGAGCAGGCGCTGCTCTGATTGGGCGAAGCGGCTGCCAGTGCTGGCACGGGGGAGCGCGGCTTCGGGCCGCCGCGCGGCCTGTCATGGCGGCGGGGATGTGCGGGCACGGCGCTCCGTGGGGAGCGGGACCGCCCCTAGGCGCCGGCCCTGCGACCCGGGCGGCCCGTCCTCCTGCCCCAACACCCCCGAGTCCCGCATACCTGGGACTGGTGATGCCCAGGCCCTGCGCAGGGCCCGCGGTGGGGTTCCTGCTGCCAGCGCCACCCTTCCCCACCTCTTGCCAGGCCGTGGTGTCCCGCAGGGCTGCCCCTGAGCCGCTCCGAGGCCCTTTCCGGGGGAAGACGCACGAAGCTTTGGCTTTTGTTGAACGTACCCCTAGCAGTCATGAAGGGGTTGGCTGGAAGCAGCCTTCCTGGTTTCTAAAATTGTGCCCTGGGTTGATTTGCCAATGGCATGAATACCCTGTTAGCGCAGAGCGGCAGGAGGCATTTTCTGGGATCAAATGTTGCCTGCCCTTTAGCAGGATTTGTTGCGCTCCTCGTATGGCCAGCAGCAGAGTGCTGCGTTCTGTGGCTCACGGGGCTGGAAGCAGGGAAGTCAGGCTTGCATTGCTCTGTGTGTGTAACATACTCGCGGATGGGATGAGGCAAGAACGCTAACGAGGACAGTGAAATGATGGCAAGGATTTAGCAGAGAGACTTAATTGACTTTTATTGAGGCTCTGGCAATTAGACCTGGAGCAACAGAACTAGACCAATCCACAAGTTGTAATGGGGTAAGGAGACCTAGAAAGCAGAAATACAGAAAAGGAAACAGGGCAGGCAGGGAAGGGCAGGTTTATGTCTGTCCTTACATAACAGAGGAGTTTGCCATCAGCGAAGAGCAATGCACTGTGGCATTACATGTGCAGAACTAAGTGAAAAATAGGGGAGGTAAAAAGCCCTGCTGTTGCCCTGAAGTTAAACCCTCCATCCAGAAGGAGAGTGACAAAACCACAGTTCAGAGAAGGCAGTGCAAGTAATAAGTGCGGGTGGGAGATCAGACAGCAAACAAATCCTCCGGAACCTGGTGACATTTGCATATAAGAAAAGATGAAAGCCACGTGTGTGTGCCAGTGGCTATGCAATGAGTCAGGCGTCACTGAAAGTTGCAGCTAAGCACCCCCAGTGTCCCAAGGAAAGTCCCAGCACTGCCTCTAGACACAGCAAGCTTTCAGCCACATTGGAGGAGAACTGAGAGCAGAACCTGGCCATAAGCAATGGGAGTCCAGTGTGGGAGCAAGAGCCATCAGGGAGACAGGAATGAAATTAAGGATAGATATTTCAGTTTAGCGTAAGCAGCAAGAAGATACTGACAGCTGATAATGTGGCAGGACCCATGATAATATTTTGTGCCCTGCTGTGTGCCACCTCATGCACTTGGCTGTGCTATATGCTGTCCTCCGTCCTCGCTCCCTCTCTTTAGAGGTCCCTGGCTTTCCAGGCTGTGAGATGTATTGGTGTCAATCAAGGCATTTGGAACTATTTGGAAATAGTTTCTCTTATACCACTATGGGAAATGATTCACAAGGTATCAGTTACTGGGCATGGTCTTTCACAGAACACTTGCACAGCAGAAACCAGGCCAGGAGAAGACGGTCAGTGACATGAACCTCTTTCCTCTCTAATATCTGTGCTTTGAACTGGAGGTAGAGGTGACACGAGCTCTTTGTAATTTCATCCTGTCTTTTTGTATCACACCAGGATCCTTATCAGCAGGGTTTTTTTCAGACAACAGAAGGCATATTACTGTCAGTGGCATTTCCTTTTTAAAACACATTCTGTGCTTTGATCAACACGTAAAGGACAGATGAAGAGTTGGGTGCAGTTTGATTTGATCTAACAAGCCTGGGATATGAGAAAACTGAAAGTATTTTCATAATACGTAGCTCTGGATGCAAGAGTTCAGGGCCAGTGCAGTCTACAAGCATTCTAGATACAGCAGAGGTAATGTATATGGAGGTAACCTTGAAACCAGATTAGAGAGAGACTCATCCAAACAGATTTCATATACTGAAGTCTCCAGACTTAAACTGAACAAAAGAATTAAGTTGCTTTGCACAGTATGTTAGCGACCAGTAGCTAGGAAGAAGTGTGTGCAAAATTCTCAGATTAAGTTTTGAGGAAAGATGCCATCTAAAACTAACTGGGACTTGGATTTGATTTGCTTCCAGTTTACAGCCCTGGTCTGGTTTTGAAAGAGCCCTTAATCTGATCTTTGCAAGTTCTCCTTGTGTTCTGTGTAAATAAACTGTGAATATTCTTAGCCTGTACTCCTGGAGGGCCTATCAAGAGGCATTTACTTACCCTTCCTTCTACAAGTGTGTCTGCTCCTGCCACATGTCCAGCCTCTGGTTTAGCAGGGGAAGCTGGAGATCAAATGCTAAGATGGGCATCCTACAGAGATGCTCAGCTCTGAGGTGGATGGACAGCACACTGAAACAGTTTCAGCACAGCAGAGGTTTTGATCTGTCTGCAAGCAGGGCAGCAGAGAGGCTGGCAGCAACGAGTGTAGACACGAGGAGAACCAAATAACTGGGAGGTCATGACACGCTGAGGGGGTTTTGCCGTTCAGATATGGGTGTGTCGGTGTGGGGGTGAGAAAGAAGAGCTGTGAATGGCTCCTGGGGCCTGTCGGTGTGAGCAGGAGCCGTGCCCACCATCAGCACTTGGAAACTGGCATGAGGCTGTGGGAATCCACTGGAATTCATCCCCGCAGGAAGCTCTCGTCCACATATAGCACTTCCTTCCCTGGCAGCGGCCGTGCGCGGTGCTATGCCCCCATGCCACGAGCCGCAGCCTGCAGGGGCACAGTTGGAGAGGAATTGGGAGTGGTGGGCAGAGAGGGGCCATGCCTTCTCGGGAGATCCTCTCACATCCTGCCTGGTGGGATGTGGGACCCATCTGGCAAACATTTCCACACCTGCTTCACTGTATTGAAGTGGGAAGTTAAAAACCTCACTGAAATGCATGATCCTATGAACAGGACGGGGCATTGCTTAGGCCATCACCTGCCCCAACACAGGATCAACTCTACTAAAACCTTTCTACACAGGAGCTTGCCTAGTGCATTTTTTTGAAATCCTTAGTGGTGGAGAGCCCTTACTCTCCCTAAACAACCTGCTTGAGGACTTAATGGTTCTCACACTTCGAAGATGTCCCTGGATGCCTATCCTGAATTGCCCTTGCTGCAATGTGAGCTGGCAACATTTTGTTTTAATCCCCGTGGGTAAGAAAAATGTATTCCTTTCCTGTTTGTGGCAGCCTTTTATGTGTTTGGAAATGGTTATCATGTGTCCCCGCAGCTCTCTCTTCCCCAGACAAAACACCTGTGGTTCCTGTGGTACTTCTGCGGAGCCAGACCCCAGGCCGTTCCCAACACCCCACCGGAGTCTCTCCATCAGGCCTCACCCTTCCCAAAACATGGTACCCACCTATGTATGTCCCAGAGGGACGTTTGCCTTTTTCACAGCAGCCTGACATTGACCCTTCTGATCTGCCGTGCTCCTGGATCTCTGTCTGTAAAAGGGCTGGCCAGGCAGCATGTTCCCATCGTGTGTTTCCCTGTCTGATTACTCTTACCCAAGTACAGGACTTCACACCTGCCCATGTGGACCCAAACTCTACATTTTACGGCACCTTTTCCCCTTTTGTCAGAGCATTTTGACTTTGAACCCTGGCCCCCGGAACGCTTGCGGCTCCTCCCAGATGGGTCCATTTAGCCAAAGACATAAGTAGCATTTTTATTCCTAGAGTTGTTAATAAAAGCTTTAAAGGTGGGGTGGGAGAAGCCAAGGTGGGGGATGTATATTGGGGCATCCTGCTGGGGACCACCTCAGTGTGGTGTCTGCAGGCTGATGGTGAGCAGGCAGAGGGGGTGAGGGTTGGTGGGGCGCGGGGTGGCCGCATCGCTTTTGTCCCCGGGGCTGGGGGGAGAGCGGCGGTGAGGTGCGGTGGGGCCATGTGGCCGCCCTGCCGTGTCGTGCCGTGCCGTGCCGCGCCGCCGGCAGGCTGGGCCGGAGCATGTGCAGCTGCGGCAGGCACCTGGCAGGGAGCCGCAGCGCCGGGGATGTGAACCAGGCGGGGAGGAAGGCCCTTGACTCATCAGATAAATCCAGCCCCGCACGGCGAGCGAAGGCGGAGGAGGCGAGGCGGCGGCGCTGCTGGCAGGGGAGGATGGCGGGGGACAGCGAGCAGCGGCTGGAGGAGCAGGGGCAGCCCAGCGGCGGCGAGCCCTTCCTCATCGGGGTCAGCGGCGGCACGGCCAGCGGCAAGGTGCGGGGGGTTGCGCGGCGGCGCTGCGGGGGGAGCCCCGGTGCGGCGAGGCGGCGGGAGGGGGGAAGCGCCCCGGTCTCCTCTCCCTCCTCCCGCCGGGCGCGCGGGCCACATGGCAGCGCGGCGGGTCCGAGCGGCCGCTCCGCCACGTGCGCTGCCCCGGGAGCGGCCCCGGCACCGGGGGGGGGGGTTGGGTTGCTTCTCCGGGGCTGAGCGGGGGCTTATACACCGCGGCCCGGGGAAGGGCGGCTCGGCGGAGAGAGCGGGCCGGCCGAGGCCTCTGCCCGGGCGGCGGCTGCGGGAGCCCCGCGGACACGTGGAGGGGAGGGGGGGTCTGTGCAGGCTTCGCCCCCCCTCTGCCCCCTGGACCCCGCGGCGTAGGGGCGCGGGGGGCTGCCGGGGCACAGCGAGCAGGGTTGGGGGCTGCGGAGGGGGGGGGGGATGCAGGTGGCATCCCCCCACCGCCCCCTGCCTTCGGTGCCATTCCCAGCGCTTCCCCCGGGCACCCCGCACTGGCGGTGTCCCCACGGGCTCCTCGCAGCGAGGCAGTGACTTAATTTTTTTTTTCTTTTCTTTTCTTTTTTTTTTTTTTCTTGAATGGTGTCGGTCGTGCATGGGGGTGCCCTTTTTTTGGCCAACTTTGGGCTAGCAGGAGTGAAAATTCTGCGGTAAATGCTGACTCACAGCGGCAGAACGACCTCCCTGCCGCGCCCGGGAGGGGATGGTCCTTGGCAGCGGCAGGTAGGAGCGGGGCGGGGGGCTGCGGGCCGGGGGAGCCGCTCCGGCCCGGCTTAATGCGGGTTTTCTCGGGAGAGCTGCTACACCCACACTGCAGCGCAGGGCAAGCCGGCAACCTTACGGCTTTTTCCCCCTTTATTTTATTTTTTTTTTTAGTTATTTCATACAGTGTTTTTTTCATGTGTTTAACCAACGTATGTTGCTTTCTATCCTAATACAAAAAGACAAATTACTTTTTTTTTTTTATTTATTTAAAAGCAGTAAAACTAGATCCACAGCTAATCAGCCAGGGCAGTACAGACATTCTACCAGCATTTTTAAGAGGCATTTCAGAGAGTGTGAATAGGTTTGGAAGTAGTAATACCTCTGAAATATTTCTTGCTAAGGAAACTGAATGTGGGCTGTCACAGAGCCTTATTTCTCTGGGTGGATTCAGGTTTGGAGGGGGGGGTGCTTTTTCTCTTGAAGGATGGCATAACACAACTGCTGTACCTCAGCCCATAATAACAGTGTTTGGAGAATGTGTCTCAAAGTACCCTATTTATTCTTGGACTGCTGTTGCTACTGCAAGGGGGGAAAATCCAGATATAACAGGGGAGGGATGGTAAGAGAGGATGCAATCTCCTCTCACTGGGAACTGGAGCTGGATTGTTCCTGCAGTACAGCTCCCAGTGACTCAAAGGCACTGGGTTTGTCTTTCTGATGCGTGGGTCTGCCTCTGTAGCTGTCCCAATAACATCGCGTCTGGCGCTGCTGAACTGTTATGTCTCTGAATGCTGTATCTCTGGCCCACAAGGTAAAAGCAGTGATTATGGCACAATATGCCACAGTTGTTCTCAACTTCAAAGTTAAAATACTTAGCAGCAGCCTAGAGGAAAAAAAAATGGGGAAATGGTCCTTTCTAGCTAAGGGAGATGCACTAACTGGCTTTTCCTGTCTCTCAGCTTTGATTTCCCTCTTACAGTGATTTCTGGCTACTTAAAAACCTCTGTGCACTGCTGCCTGTTGAAGGGAATCCAGCAAATCAGTAAAAAGTTTGTGGGAAAAGGCTGCAAGAAATATGCTGGCAAAAAAAAAAAAGCTTGCTTGAGGAGAAGTAACAGGCAAGAGGACCCAGGGCTTGTGCACCCAGATGCTCAAATTCACATTTGATGCAGCTGCAAGGCAGGGGTGCCGTGAGGCTGTCCCCCACCTGGCTAGTGAGTGTGCCCTGTGCTGGGAGATGCTGGGTGCCACAGCACACTCAGGGAAAGCAGTGGTGGGGCCGGTGTGGTTTGCCTACCTAAGGGCTTGCCTGCAACTAAAATCCAGCCTAGGGACTGCCATGCTGGTGTGCTGGCTGTGGGCAAAACCAAAATAGTCCTAGAGGGAAAGTGAAGCAGGCATCTTTCCCACTGGGAAAGTGGCAAATCCATCTGACTCCTCTTCACACCAATTGAGGGTTGTTGTTGTAACACACCCCTTTGGCAGCACACCAGCCCGAAGATAACAGAGGGCATTTGCCTTCCAAGTCCCCCTCAGCTCCTTCCACTGCTGCTTTTGAGTCTAAGATGGGGAGAAAGGATCCACAGCCGCCCCACTCCACCCCCATCCCCTCTCGATGTACCAGCACAGTCAGGCTGTGGAAGGAAGGGATCCTGTTTGTAGCTTGCTGCAACTTGTTGTCGCGTGGTGCCCTGGGGAAGCTGGCATCCAAAGCGGCCAGCCTTCCCCGAAGAGCTGGGGGCAGTGTTTGGCTGGTATTTCTTAAAGGCAAATTGGTGAGAACTCAAATTCAAAAGCTGCCTGCTATTCCCTAGTGGGTGAAAGAGGCTTGAGCAACTTCCAGGACTCAAATAGGAGACAGAAACCTGAGTGCTCTCCTGGTTTTGGCTCTTCAAAGAAATCTGGACTGCACTGGGAGCAAAACTGGGGAGCCACAGAGGTCCTGGGCAGGCTGTGATGCTGCAGCCTCTGCAAGAGCAGTGCCAGCTGCACAGTGGCTGTTTTGTGCCGGCTCAGCTGGGACGGGCTTTTCATAAAAGCTTACTGGGAGACAGCATTTCTCCCACTGTCCCATGAAATCCAAGCACTGTGCAGCCTGGCCAAAGCTTGCTGCAGTCTCCTGATGGGGAGGAGATGACATGGCATTAAGACCCCCTCCTGTGCCAAAGCTGGAGAGGACTGCAGTCGCCTCACTTCCTCAGAGGGATTCACAAGGCTGGTTGTAGCATTTTCTTTCATCCTGTATGCTTTCAAGTGCTCTGCTGAAGTTCTTGTTTCCTTCTTACACCCATGGTCTTTGTGCTAACAGCTTCTTCCCTCATGCAAGAGATTCCTGACTACCAAGAACTGCAGCATGCGAGGCAGGCAGCCAGGCTGCGGGCTGGAGGAAAGTTCAGCAAACTGACTACTAAGATGAGCTGGAAGGCGTTGGGATGCTCCCTTAAGCTCTTCATGTGTCCTCCCTTCAGCTTACTTCCTGGGACCTTGCAGCAGCTCTGCTGGCAGTGCTGGGGTGGCTCGCTCCCAGCAGCAGTGGAAGCATCTGGTGCTGGGGTGGTTGCAGGGGTGGGGAGAGCTCTTCAAACTCAGGCTGAAGCATTAATTGCTTGTCCCCATGTGTTGCAAAGCAGGGTGCTGATTGCTACCTTCCTACAGGAGATTGTAAGAAAAGATAGATTTACAAAAGGCTGAACACTTTCGTTGGTTGCCTGTCCCTCAGACTGGTGAGGGCTGAATGTGGGTGCCACTGTGGCCCGGGCGCTGCGTCATTTGAATCTTGAGTTAGCACATAAAGTTGGAAATGTCTGTTTGAACATGCAGCCTGAGAGTTTCCAGAGTGTAGAGTGCCAAAATTGCAGCGTGTTCAGCCTGATGTATTCTTCACTGCTAATCCATTAGGTACTTCTGCTTTAAACACCAAAAACGCTGTCTGAGGCCAAGCTGGCTGCCTAGGAGAGAGCATGGCAGAGCTCAGTCCCCTACCCTAGCAAGGGCTGAGGTCCCCTACAGCAGCCTGGGGGTCACTGCCACTATGTCACCACTTGGATGCCTGGCAGGGAAGCCTGGAGGAGACCCAGCAGTGACCCGGTGAAGAGCCACGGGAGGGGGACTAGCAGGGATTGCAGCAGTCCTGTGTCTGTTCGACACCTGGTGACGTTTGTTCTATGGCTGGCAGGAGCCCTGCATCACACGGTCTGACTTGTTAAATGCTGGTGTCAACGTGTGCTAGAGACTAGTCAAACTTTCTAGTAGAACATCATTCTGTGCCTGATCAGACTGATACACAGGACGTTCTGATGGGTCAGCCCTTTGCTGTTACTGATGGAGTATGTGCAGGTTCATTATGGAGCCTGCTTACCGTAGTCCCGTGGGCTCAGCCAGCTCCAGGCTATGGAGTTTGCAGCAGGGGCTAGAGAATAGCCCGCGTCTAAACCCGGTAGATTGGGAGGGCTTGTGTTAGGGAGTTTGTTTTCCTCCCTGCACGTAATCTGTGTCCAGATCCTCTGTGTTTGTGTGTGCCTGTTTATGCTCCAGCCTAGAACTGCTGATCACATGTGTGGTGTCCCACGGTGAGTGAACAGAAACCTGGCTATCCCAGTCCCAGACTGGTTAGCCTGTGGCTCACAAAGGGCAAGGCAGGAATGGTGAACCTGCCTGGGAAAGCTCTGGGTGGAGGCCCAGGCTTTTGGTACGAGAATAGCAAGTTTCCAGTCCCAGTGCTGCCATACGGATGTACTCCATTAAGACTGGAAAGGATTGTGTGGGTCGTGAACTAGCCCTTTGCAGTCGCAGGCAGACATTTAATGGATGCTCTGGGACCCTTCCCAATTTGGTATCTCTTCTGTGTCACCCCAGTCCACCAAGCACTTCCTAATACTGTGTAATTAACATAACCTTATGAGAAAAGACCAAAATCCTTAACTTGTGTGCTGCAGGAGATAAGCTGGAGAGAAGGGCAGCATTACCGTGGCTCCTGGTTTCAGGGCCCCAATTGCCTAGAAGTTGCCTGCGATGCCTGGAGAGGGAACCATGCTATGGGGGTTATCGGAGAAATGCAAGAAGTCATCCCAGTGGTCCCTGATGTGATCTTAAGGAAAATCCTGTCAGATTCTAAAACTGGACTGTTTTATCCGCAAGCATGTGATGAGGACATGCTAACCAGGCTCCTGCAGATGTAAAGCCATCGACAGCCCCCACCAAGCTCGTTCATGTCCAGATCCTACAGGACGGGTGTTATGGCAGTGGTGCCCCTAGAGATAGCCTCAGAGCTTCTCTCCCTGGTGGGATGTAGCTGCTACAGCCTGTCCTTGCTCCTGGATGTAGTGTTTGTCATGGGCCAAGGCCTTACTCTGATGGGAAGGACTGTCCTCATGGTGAGCAGTGTCTTGGCTCAGGGCAAGCAGCCTGCAGGGTCTGTGCCTCCCTTCCTTCCATGCTGGAGCCCAGCCTGTGCCTCTCCTGGTGGGTCTTGCCTCGGGCACAGCCTTTCTCCCTGTACCCACTCTGAGGGGACTGGCAGCTTCCAGATTTCTTAAGGGCTGGAGTCACTTTATCAGGTGTGAGTCACTTTTGCTGGGTGTTTAGCCTAGAGTCCTTGGGAGGATAGAAAGTCCTCCCTGCTGCTGTATCGGAAGCCCAGTGAGCAGCTTGGTGTAGAAACCCCCCTGCAGTGCCAGGCTCCCTGGGGATGGGACTGCTCTGAGCAAGTGGACTTCTGCATATGCACATGCACAAGGCTTATGGATTCCTCCTAGCCCAGGACAGGCCTTACCAGCCAGGGGCAGGAGCATCCATCCTGCCGCTGCAAGGCTGGGGCATCCACGGTGTCCTGCCTGCTACCTTCACACGGTGTTAGCTGTAACGCTGTCCGTCGGCTTTCTCTCTAATACCCATCTGAAGCTGTAATTCACTGGCTGATCAGAGCTACCCAAGAGGGATTGTGGGATAATCTGCGTAATAATATTGGGGAATTAGTCAACTCCTGAAGAGTATCTGAGCAGCTGCCTATATGCCATGAGTGAATATGACTTAAGTATATAATGTAATTAATATATTTCAAATAAATGCCAGGGGTAGGGCTCTGAACACCCATCTGTTGAGTTTCTTCCCCTGTGTACCACCTCTTGTTTTGCAAAAACACACTGGAGTTCTTCCCCAGGTGCCCTCTGCATCTTCCCTTCCCAGCAGAATAAAGCTGTATTTCTTCCTTAAACACTGGTTATTTGTGTGCTTGGTTCAGAGGAGGAATCCTGCAAGGGGAGCTGCAGCTGCATCTGCTCAGGAATAACATCTCTGAGCTCGCTTCTTGCACTGCGATGTGCAGATACCTCCCTTTCAACCGTCTGTCTGTGGTGTGGGTTGGTTTGCACAGCTTTCCCAGGGAGCAGCTTGAGCACAAAGTCTGGGGGAGTGCAGCTCAGTGGGTTGCAGCCAGTTTGCTCAAACCTGGAGCGTGTGGAAAGTAACAAGCGATGGCAGAGAGGCCGGGGCTCCCTGCCTGTGTGCTTGGAAAGTCCTGTATTGGTTTTGCGTGGCTAACATGGGAAAGGTCTGCTTGGCAACCATGGAGGCTCAGAGGCTGCTGTGTCCTGTCTATATTTAGTCTTAAATGAGTTCTGGAGGAGGGGAAGGCTTTTGCTTGAGAAAGCCACAGCGTGCTCCCGGCAACAGGATGCTGAATTGCCATCAGTGTTTGCTTTGGGTCATGGCAAGGTGTGCACGGGCTACGTAGATCTGGGGAAAGGGCTGAGCGGAAGCAAGGAGCCCTGTCATGCCTCTCATCTTCCTGCAGATGAGGTGTGTCACACAGGGCAGAGCTCAGGATGAGGCTCAAATCCCAGAGTTTCTGTATTGGGATTAATCTATAGTGTCATAATCTTTCTCATCATCCTCTGCTGTCCTGGGTTTCTCGGACGAGAGACAATTGTTGTCATCTTCCCTGGGAGAAGCAGTCAGGAATTGGCAAAGGAAGGATCCAGGTTGTCCCTTCAGGTGCATGCTGAGCGCATGTGTCAGCATCGTGTGTCCCCTGGGTTACTGTGCACCCATGCTGGTTGCACCCTGGCATGGTACTTTTCAGTCATGCTTTGGTCATGGTCTTGCTGAGCGTCATCAGGCCTCCTCAGAGCCTGACTGCTCTCCTTTCCAGGTAGTAGTGGATTTTTTTGCACTTCTGATTGTCAGTCACGTGTACCTGTTACTGTGCTGGTTTGGGAGAAGGGGGTTTTAAGCGGTAGGCATGCGTCATTCATTTGGAGGGGTGCGTCCTGAGGCTGGGGGTTTCTGTTCCCGCTGTGTAGGGGAATTTGTAATCTCTGTGTTTCTGGTTTTTCTTCCTCCTTAACATAGGGTGTTTATCAACCAAGGGGAAAAACTGCCTGTTCAGCTGTAGGAGGTATTCAGACTGGCATCAGGGAATGTCCCTCAAGAACCATTCTTGTTTCCATCACAAATGATTGTGAGGAAAGGAAAAACTTTTTTCACTTAGAGCTTGCCAGGGTTTGCCGCCCCACTAAGGCGAGCTGAATGCAGCCCTCGGGTTGGAGGAACATGCCATGTCTCTCGCTGTTCCTTACACTGCACATATATACACATGTATAACATGAGCAGTGCCCTGGCCCACACTTTCTGTGGAACGAAGGTGACACGAGTGCCTCTTCCCCAGAGGTGACATCCTGGGCAACACGGTATGCTGAACCTGAGCTCGGTCCCGAGGGCAGGATGTCCTTGTGTTCATCTTTCTCCCCCGCTGCCAATAGCTCTCCAAAGTCCACCAGAGAAAAGGGAAGGGTCCGTAGCATTCTGCCTGGATGCTTTTGCAATAGGCAATTACCACCCCAGAGCATCAGATGGTAGATGCAGCCAAGACATGGTCTGATCCTTGTCCTGGGCCCCGTGGGAAAACATGTTTCTGTCTCT
The DNA here is from genome assembly GCF_015220075.1 of Falco rusticolus. Classification (NCBI taxonomy): domain Eukaryota; kingdom Metazoa; phylum Chordata; class Aves; order Falconiformes; family Falconidae; genus Falco; species Falco rusticolus. The sequence goes on from NC_051197.1 coordinate 27,983,066, forward strand.
AGCTGGTGAGGACCATTTTCTCCTTGTTTTTTTCTCACCGTTGGGTGTCTTGAGTTGTGGGACATGGAACAGGAGGGTGATTTTCAGACCTGACGGGGGACTCTTTTTCTCCACATTCCAGGATCAGTAGACCCGAGATTAGTGTGCATAAGGCAGGAGAAAGACTGGCAGGAACGGTGTGATGCCCTCAAAGGATTTAATTGTCCACCCACATGCTGAGGTCTGAGGGGAGGGTATGAGTGCAACTGGTGTGTTGCTTTCACTGATCCAAAGTAAAGGAGCCCTGCTCCCTCCCCCAGGCTGGGGAGAGTGGTTCTTGGTGCAGATCTGTATGGAGCCTGCTGATCTACAGGCTGGCAATCCATCTGGGTGGCTGTGCTGGATGGTGGTTTATTCCGAACTGCAAAGGGCCTGGGAGGTGTGGTATACTCAGCAGCTGTGGCAAAGGCTGAACCCTGCTGCGCTGCATCTCGCTGCACTGGCAGCACAGGAAGGCAGCAGAGTCCGGGGGGGAGAGCAGGGAGGAGAAGCGGTGCTGAGCACACCCTGTTTTTGCGAAACCTGTGGGATACAGCTGGATAAGCAATAGGGATGATGCAGGCTGGAAAAGGATGAGGGGAGTGGGAAAACAGAGGAAATGAAGGATGGGCTCTGGCTTCATGTCTGCGCGTGCTGAAGGGCGAGTGGCTGGTGCCGACTTGGAGTGCTTTGTTGTGGGTGGCAGCAGCACGCTGCAGGGCAGGGCTGCCGACATTGCTCGGGAAGCACAACGTGCCAGCTGTGAGAGGCAGAAGAAGAAGGTGGGATGCTCAGGGAGACCTCATCGCTGTGCCCAAACCCAGACTTGTGCCCAGGGCCACAAGAACTGCTGTTGGGCAGCCCGAGCCGGTTCGCTCTGCAGCAGTGCTGTGTGCGGAGGCTCTCCAGCCAGGCTGGGGCTGACTCACAGCGCAGCGGTCACAGCCAAGTCAGGTCAGCCTGGCCTGGAGGGGAAGAGATGGTCTCTAGGGACAGGAATGCCGTCAAATCTTCCAGCTTCTCAGGCAAACAGTCTTGCCCTCTGCCTGCTGAGGTGACCTCCTCTGCCAGGCATGCGTTCCCCTCCCTGTTCCCTCTTACCGCTGTCTTCAGCGCTGCATCTGGAGGTTGCCAGCCAGGTATGGAGCAGATGGTTGAGCCAGCGGGGAGGTGAGAGCATGGAAGGAGCCACCAGCAGGCTGGGGAGGCAGGCTGGGACAAGCACGCCTCTCTTTGCAAAGCGGAGGACTCGGCAGAGAGTATTTGTGGTGACTGAGGCCAGGAGCAGCTCAGCTGGGCATCTGCAGCAAGCACAATTCGCGTGAGGTGAAGCAGCTAGGTTTGGCACCAGGAGCACCCGCTCCCTCCTGGACGGTGGGTGCCGTGGGGCTGATGCACAGGGCTCCCGCAGGCAGCAGAGCATTCTTCTGCCAGCCTGACCTTGGCTCTTGCTGGCCAGGGCAGGCGTGCTGCCTGCCAGTTACTGATGCAGTTAACACTGCTGCGTTGCACGGTGGCCAAGGACTCATATGACTCGGGAGAAGGGACTGAAGCAGGCTTGGGATTTGTCCCCCAAGCTGTGCTCTGACTTGTATCGTGATGGAGGGGTCTGGCGTGGCCCTCAGCTTTACAGCCAGTGCCCGCTGTGGTGCCAGCAGAGTCGATGCTGGCCACCGGCACTCAGCTCGTTCCGTTTGGAGTGCGAGGTGCCGGTCCCTGTGCCAGCAGCGCTCATGGGGATCTTGCACCAGCAGCCGGAGCCACGTGGCTCTTCAGCCAGTGGCTCCGCAGTGCCCTTAGCCTCCCTGTGCCAAGAGGCACCAGGATAGGCTTGTGGCTGCTCCTCCCAGCCCTGGCAGCTGTGGCAGAGATCCCTGATAAAGTCCAAGGGCTCTCCTCCCGGTGCCCTTTCATCCTGGGCTTTGTTTAGGGCATGAAAACAACCTGGGTCTCCCTCTCTGAGTACTCTCTCCCTCCTTACCCGTGCTGTGCTGGGGGTTCTGGGCTGCACCAGCGCTGGAGGAACCGAGGCACTGAGGCTGCCTCCCAGCGGGGATGCTCAGCCCTGGTGCCACATGCAGCTCCGCTCCCTGGGGAGCTGCTGGCCAGCCTGGAGCTGGCTCCAGGGGCCCTGGGGGTGCAGCTGAACCCAGGAGCAACCAACTGGTTTCCTGCTGCCATTTGTGCCCTAAAGAGGAGTTGTGGGCAGGCCATAGGGGCGGGGGAGAGGGAGGCAGGGAGCAAGCTTGGTGCTGCTTTCACATCGAAGGGCTCCACAGTGATGCCTCTGGAGCACTTTTCCCTCAGTGGCTTTGGGCTGTGCCTTTGAGGGGACCACGAACTCTCAGTTGGAGGTCCAGCAAGCAGTGCCCCATGGACCTGGGAATGACTTACCAGGGGACATACTCCCTGTGTGGCTCAGACACCGCTTACCGCTGACTTGTCTCCTTTGCTGTTCCTTTCCCAGTCCTCAGTGTGCTCCAAGATCGTCCAGCTGCTGGGCCAGAACGAGGTGGACTACCGCCAGAAGCAGGTGGTGATCGTGAGCCAAGACAGCTTCTACCGGGTCCTCACCTCAGAACAGAAATCCAAAGCGCTCAAAGGCCAGTTCAATTTTGACCACCCAGGTGAATGGAGAAGGGCACCAGGGCTCTGCCTCGTGCTGGGGGGTGAGGGCTGGAGCAGGACCCCTTGCTCCAGCAGCAAAGAGCCTCGTGTAGACACTGGGACTCTGCGTGCTGCTGGAGTGGGTGGCTTAGTTAAGCTCTTGTGGAGCCAGGTGCATCCCTGCCAGGGTGTCTGGGGGCTGTCTGTGTCCCCTGCAGTACAACCTCTGTCTCTCTTGGGAAGAAACTACCCCTGGGGTGGAGTGTTTGGGATGAGAAAGGGCAGGCTGTGAACCTTCAGACTTATTAAGATGCTCCTCTTCTCTGCAAAAACATCCCCTGGTTTGAAAACCTTTTTGGTGCAGCTGGGTCAGGACCAGGGCAGTCTGGCCTGGCACAGCCCCCTGGAGCCAGCAGCTCCATGTCCCTCCTTCAAGGAGGGAACAGTCTTGCGCAGCTGCTCTGCAAAGCCCTTCACTGAGGGGGCCGTGCCCTGTTACTACAACAGGGGCTTTTTGAACTGTGTCCGCACTTGGTGGGGAAATTCCAGAGCCGCTGTCCCTTCGTCCCTGCAAGGACAATGGCCAGAGGCAGAGAGCACTGAGCAAACAGAGCCCTGTCTGTCTGGCGATTTGAGGCTGAAACACTGCTCCAGTCTCTCCGAGGGCTGGAGCCCTGGAGATGCCTTCCTGAGCCCGCACTGTCAGTGCCACCGTACAAGGGCAGTATTGATCTCTGTGGGCCAGATCCCAGGCTGGTGCAAAGCAGTGAAGCCCTGGGGGCTGCGGGAGAGCTGGGCCTTGCTACACCCATGGGGACGTGCAGGGCTCTCCTCCTAAGTCTGTGCATCTGCCTGTCCCCGGTGCAGGGTGCCAGTGGCTCTGGCAAGGCTACGCTCAGCATCTGGTGGGTGGGAGAGGTTGCAAAGCTGCCTCGGGTAACGTTTCCTCTCTCCTCAGATGCCTTTGACAACGAGCTGATCGTGAAAACACTCAAAGAGATCACGGAAGGGAAAACGGTCCAGATTCCTGTCTATGACTTTGTCTCCCACTCCAGGTCTAACAGCCGCTCCTGCCTTGCTGTGCCTCTGCTAACGCCCTGCAGTGCAGCACGCAGCCCTGCCAGCCCAAACCATTGCCCCACCGCTCCTGCCCACTCTTAGGCGCCTAATGTGCCAACTGAAAGTTTCAGCCCTATCTACTCCAGACCCCTTGGTTAGAGGATCCAGGGCAGATCCAGGCGCAGTCTGAGGGTCTGGAAAGCTGTGCTGCTGTGCAGTGGCATGCAGCATCATACAGGCGTCATGGAGGGGGGTTATGGCCCCCCTTTCTTCCCTCATCCACACTTTGTCTCCCCGTAAACTCTGTTTGCAGCTTTAACAAATTTTCCAGGCTCAAACAGCCCAGCACTGCCAGGAAAGGAAGAGAATGATAGTTCTTGTTCCTGTAACTCTTCCCTTGCATGTGTTCAGCTTGTTTTTGCATGCCTGTGTTGGTCGTGGATGGCGTGACCCTGCTGCATTTCCCACACAAGCGCTGTGGTGTCAGGGGAGCACTGCCTGGTTCCCAGGGGGGCAGAGCTGGCCCTTGCAGGTTCCCGTGGGTCAAGCCCCATGCATAGGCTTTCTGGGCTTTCTGGTTTGGCACATAGCACTTGCAAGCAGCGGCTGACCAAGGTGGGGGGAGAAGGGCTGGTCTGCTTCCTGCTCTGCCGTTTGTCCTTCTAGGAAGTGTACGTATGCCTTGGATTCCCTTCACCGCGGTGGGGTAGGTCTGCCCTCTCCTTGGTTGTTCCCCTGGTGCAGCAGCGATGTCCCAGGGTTGGAGCAGTGCCTAGGAGCACTGCTGCTTCCCCCCACCTCTCTTGGCTTGTTTCTTTCCCCCCCAGCATATTTTGACTCTCCTTCCTTCCACTAGGAAAGAGGAGACGGTGACAGTCTACCCTGCTGACGTGGTGCTCTTCGAAGGCATCCTGGCCTTCTACAGCCAGGAGGTGCGGGATCTCTTTCGCATGAAGCTCTTTGTGGACACGGATGCAGACACCCGGCTGTCCCGCAGAGGTGAGGCCTGGACATGGCTTCTGCAGCAGGGGCAGAACTGTCACTTAACTGATCTGAGCAGCTGGTTGCAAAGGCAGGTGATGGTGACCAGAGCAGAACTGGAATTGGCACAAAGCTGTGCTACTTCTAGCAAAGAGCCAGGGACCTTTTCCTCCCCAGCGGAGAATGTTGCATAGGGCAGCTTATGGCAGTGGAAAACACCTTGCTTCATGTCTGTTAGGATCCAGTGGGGTTTTTGCTGTCTGGTCTGGAATTCCTTCTTCAATGCATGTAGCGGTGTGACTACTGAGCGCGCTGTGTCCTCACATGGCCCTGTGGCACCAGTCCTGTGCCATCGGCTGAATGGCAGCTACTGCTGGTCAGCAGGTACCAGCAGGGAAGTGTGCAACGGGTGAGGCAAAACATGTCGATAGTTCAATCAGAAGGTGGTGCCTGATAGATCTGCTCAGGACCTGGGGTAGAGATATGATTTGAGGATGGCATTTGGATGTGAGGGTGTCCATCATGGATGATGCACATAAAGAGTCTGGTTGTGTATCTTGGTCTGTGCAAGCACAGCCAGTGCAGTGTGGAGCATCTTTGTGGAACTTGGCACTGGGGTGATGGCTTTAGGGGCCAAGAGCCCTAGAAACCAGAGCATCCCTCTCTAGGACTCCCCTTGTCCAGCTGGCTTGTCTGTGGGTTGCCAGCTGACCTAGGAGGGACTCCAGCTCTCTAGGGTCTGCATGGCTTAAGGTGATGTTCATTTAAAAGCAGCCTTTAGTCAGTGGGGTCATTGATGTAGCACATCTGGGGACTCTTGGGGCAGAATTCAGTTCTGTCTGAACTGTCCCTACCCCTGCCTGGCTCCGACAGGCTCCGCAGGGTGTCCGCAGAAGATGACTTAGAGGAGAGGTCCCATCCAAACCTCTGCTTTGATGAGCCTGTCTCAGTGCGTCAGCCTGGGACTGCTTGTGTGCATGGGACTGTTTCACTCCATGAAGGAACTGGTCTTGCCTGCCCTCCTGCTGTCAGACAGATACACAGCCTCCTTGGCTGTTGGGATGTCATCAGTGCTGATTAAAAGCTCCTTTTTACGCATACTTCTTGACCCTGCCCACTGTTCTTGCATGACTCATCCAGGGAGATGACAGCACAGTCATTGCAGGGAAACATATTAGCAAATCACAGTTATGCATTTGCAAGATCCCACAATGTGAACCTTATCCCTTAAGCAGACTGTGCTGTGCAGGAGCTTGGGTTCACACCCAGCCACGGGGTAGCACACTGTGGTGGTTTAACCCCCGCCAGCAGCTCAGCCCCACGCAGCCGCTCGCTCATGCCCCCGCAATGGGATGGGGAAGAGGATGGGAAGGAAAAAAGTGAGAAAACTCATGAGTTGAGACAAGGACAGTTTAGCAGGTACAGTGAAAGCTGTGTGCACAAGCAAAGCAAACCCAGGAGTTCACTCACCGCTGCCCATGGCAGGCAGGGGCTCAGCCACCCCCAGGGGAGCAGGGCTCCAGCACGTGGGACAGGGACATGGGCAGGCAGACAGCATCGCTCCGAGCATCCCCCTTCCTCCTCCTTCCCCCAGCTTTATATGCTGAGCATGACGCCATACGGCATGGGCCATCCCTTTGGCAGTGGGGGTCAGCTTCCCGGCTGTGCCCCCCCCCCCCCCCAGCCCGCTTGCTGGTGGGTGGAATGGGAGGCAGAAAAGTCCTTGGCGCTGTGTAAGCATTGTTCAGCAGTAACGAAAACATCCCAGTGTTATCAACACTGTTCTCAGCACAAATCCAAAACATAGCCATATTAGCTACTGTGAAGAAAATCAACTTTATCCCAGCCAACACCAGCACATTCTCCACCCCTTATTCCACACCATTTACATCACGCTCAGGTCCCACATATCCAATACATCCTCATTAACCACCACCCCGTTCCCATCCTTTGATATCATACGCTGGTATCATTCTGCTAGTTTATGGACCATCCCTGTATAATGTCTGTAATCTGTCCACTGAGTTCATTCGGCCTGTGACTTTGGGCTCCATCTGTTATGGTGGTGACTCGGGACAGGAGAGGTGGTGTGGTGTGTGGAGTTACTGGGCACCAAAGCCAGCTCAGGCCGGGTCACTGCTGCACTCGCACTGCTTCTTGTAAGGCTCATCCTCCACTGGTTTGGGTGGTTCCTGCTATAGCACTTCCTATAACATGCAACTCAAATCCCAGGTTACAACAATTTTAAGGTATTTCTATTACAATCTCCACCCCTGGTCCCTTTGGACCAGACCGTAGGGCTTAGCGTCACAATGAAACCCTCCCCTTGCCCCTAGCCTGGCTAGCAACAAGGGGTTCCTGTCATAGTCATTCCCATAACGTGCAACTCAAATTACAACATTTTTGGCAGTGCCCTGTATCAATTGTCTGAAGGCAAGGTGTTGCCTTGTGCATTTGCCGTGCCACGTGACCGTGCGTGCATCGCAATCCTACTGCGAGCGTGTGGTTCCGTCGCTTTAGACTTGGTGCAGAAGTGTTGAGCTCAGCGCTGGAGAACTGGCTGAGATCCCATTGACTGAGAACCAAGACCATCCAGCTGCCAACCACAATACAGATGTGAACCCTGTTGTGCTCCAGCTGTTGGATGGAGTTCTGAGCCACATGGGCCCAGGCCATTCTTGGGGTGTTTCTCCCACCCGCCATCAATCGCTACAACCTTGCAAAGGGGCAGCTAGGCTGGTTGAGGTGCTGGTGTCTCCCAGTTAGGGCAAATCATCGGTCTCCTGGTAGGGGACCGACCATTTGGCAGTCTCCTGACCTGCTGGCGGCGGTTGGTAGGACACTGCGGCAGCAAACCTGTTTACTATATGTCTGCCTGGTGTTTCTGCAAATGGAGAGCCTATGTGGGGTGCTGAAGATATCATCACGTCCCTGGAACGTAGCTGGAGGCAGCTTGTAGCAAAAGTCAGGATCTTGCACTGGGATGTGGCCCCGAGTCATCTTGCTCTGCCAAAAGTCCTGAAGAGCTGCAGCAAGGGGCTTTTCAGCTGGGTGGCAGCAGGAGATGGGGTGCCTGGAAGTGTGACTGACAGCTCAGTCAGCAGTGTGGGGGTTCAGTGCGTGCAGCTTGTGCTGTCTCCATCTCGGCACCTCTCCCAAGAAAAACGCTGCTACCCAAGCGCGAGGGGCAAGGTCTGTCAGGTGCCTTAGCCTGATCCATGCAGAGCTGACTCAGGCTGAAGTCCCTCACTGCTGTGTCCTTGGCCAGCTTCCATAAAACAAAGCTAAAGCCAGGTGTCACGTGCATGCTTTGGGCCTGATCGGAGTGATGTCTGCGTGCTGGCTCTGGAAAGGTGACGACCTGTCCTTGGGACATTTGCCTGCCCTGGAAGTAGAGGATGGTATTTCCAGATAGGGTGCGTGGTCTTGGCTGCGCTTGCTGGGACCCGTTGCTTTAGGGCTGGGCACAAGACAGCAGGTGCTTGACTTATGTGTGGGGGGCGGTTGCGCTGCTGTGGTCTGCCCTGGGAGCGGGCAGGGGAGATATTTGTCCTGCCAGGACCAGCCTCTGCAGCCTGGGCACTCGCCCTGTGCAGCCTGCACGCCTCCCGCACGCCGTCCTGGGCCGGGTGTGTTGTAAATACGCCCTCGCTGTGCTCCTTCCCTGCCCCAGAGCAGCCAACAAACAGGGTGTGGGACCTGGGAAACAAAAGTGTCTCTGTTTTATTTTCCTCGCCTGTTTTTCTGTATTGTTTGAGCTGGGGCTTGCTCCCATTCTCTGGAGAAGGCAAGGAGCTGGCTAGAGCAGCCTGGGCTGGGCTGAGCTGTTCGTGGAGCAGGCAGGGAGCTGGCACGCATCCTGCTGTCAGCCCTTGCTTCCCCCCATCACCTCCCCTGCGCCGGGCTGTGAAAAGGCACGCTGCAAAGCTGCTGGCCGCGGGCAAACGCAGCCGTGGGGACGCTGCCAAACCAGCACTGGGAGAACAGCACTGTCCTGGCCCGGCAAGCACACGGGCAGCGGCTGCCGAGCAGGTCACGCAGGCTGGCAGTGCCATGGCTTGGCTCTCCTTGGCATGTGGAGCAGGCTCACGGAGCCGAGTGCCAGGCGCTAGCAGGCTGGGGAGAAGCCAGCCAGCCCCTTGGGGAGAGCCAAGAGCTGTCTGTTCGGCCACAGGGCTGTTCTGGCTCTTACCCGTGGATTGAATTCCTGCTGAACTGAGGCACTCATCCACGCTGAAGTGGCATCAGACCGGAGATGGCAGTGGCCCAAATACCTCATGCAAACAAGGCGTAAGGCCCGAACGGCAGAACAAGCAGGAGGCCGGCTTGTTCTCCTGCCTCCTGGCTTCCTCCGGAGCTGATCTCCTCCAAGCGCCCTCTCAGCCTCTGGCTGTGGGATCCTGCTTTGCCTTCCCACCCCGCTCAGCTGGGGACAGCACAAGGAGCCTGGCAGGGCTGGGTAGGTGGGTGAGTTTTACTCTCCTCACCGCTGCAGACCTGAGTTAACCTGTGTCGGGATGGTGTGCGTAGGTGACCCCCACTGTTTTTCTATTCTTTGCGCACTTCAGCTCTCGGATGACTGGGAGAATGCCCCGTCCTTAGGCCAAGGGCAGGGCAGAGTGACAGAAGGGATGTGAGGGCTGAGGCTGGGAACAGTCAGGACCAGGGTGGCACTGGTTACAGCTGGAATGTGCTTGCAGAGCTGAGAAGAGAGGGAGGCCAAGAAAAGCCTTGGGTCAGGTCAGCCAGCCCTTGGCTCCCAGGAAAGCTTGGAAGTGGGTTATAAGCAGGTACCTGGGCTGGGGTGTGCTGGGACACATGTGGGCAGCAGCTTCCAGGAACTCAGACCTTGGGCAAAATACCCGGGTGGCTGGCCAGAGGCTGTACTGAAGGGAAGGGAGATGGAGCAATTCATGTCTCAGCTCGTGACTGTGCCTTGCATCTTCCCTACAGTGCTACGAGACATCAGTGAGCGAGGCAGGGACCTCGAGCAGATCTTATCTCAGTACATCACCTTCGTCAAGCCTGCCTTTGAGGAGTTCTGTTTGCCAGTAAGTAAGGGGAGCAACACTCACAGGAATCTGCTAAAAATGCCTCACACCCTGCCCAGCTCCTCAGGCAGGAGCATTTTGTGCCCCAGAGCTCAGGTCAGCCTGCCTCACCTTGCTTCCTCACTGCAGGCATTGGCAAAAACGGGGGTGCCAATGCTGGCTGAGATGGGGACTATTTATACAGCCACTGCTTTCCTGGTGAGATAACCCCCAGCTATAGGAAGGCTGACATGGCAAGAGAAACCCCTCTCTGTACAGGGGCTGACAAACCAACACCAGCAGCCCAGCAGATGCCAGCCCAGGAGGGAACTGGCCGGGGAAGGGGAGATCCCTCTCCCCAGGCAGCATCCGCTGTGTTTGCCTCCACATTTGGGCTGTCCTGCCTGCCCTTCTCACCCTGCAGCGCTGCTGGCTTCTTGCTGGCTGGATGCTTGGGAGAGCGGGGGAGCTTCTTCCTTCACTCCGTCCTGAGGGATGTGGCCTTGCAGGTGGCATTTTGTGGCTGGTGAGAGGCCAGGGTGCAGAGCAGACAGACCTTGCTGGGGGCCAGGGTTGCAAGGGCTGTCTGGATAAAGGAAGCTGCTTTGGGAGCTGATAACGGAGGCAGGGCTCCCTGGCAGATGGGGACTGCGTGTGTGGCAGACCACAGCAGTCCTGCAGAACTTGCAGGTGCAATAGCACATTTGCACACCCCTCCTGGCTTTTGTGGAGAGGAGCCGGTGCCTTGTTTCTCAGGGTTTTTAAAGTAGATGTACTAGTAACATGAGGAATTTCTTCTTATTCTGGAGGAACTGAGCCAGCAGGTCCTGCAACCTGGGAACTGCTGGCCAGCACCACAGGCAGGAATTGAACCCATGCCTCCAGGCTCAGGAGCAGCTCTGTGCCTATGTGGCCAGCTCTGCCCTTTCCCATGAGAGGGGCTGATTCTTTCTGTCCAAGAACTTTTCCTGGCTCCTGGGCAGCACCCTTTCCTCTGTTTCACTCAGCTGTGGCTGTGGGGACCAAGGTCCAATTTCAGTGTAATCCCAGAAAGGCTTTTCCTGAGAGGCAGGTCCAGCATGGTGGCTCCCCTCCTTGCAAGTGCCCAGAGCAAGGTAAATCCTCTGCTTTGCAAGGCAGGAGATGCTGCATCAGTGTCTTCTGTTGAAGGGTCTGTAGGAGGACAAAATGTGAAACAAGGAGGGTAGTACACAACTGCTTTGACCATACCCAGCAGCTTTGCAGGGGTCTGCTCCCATTTCCAACCTGGTGGTGCGCTCAGCTGCAGAGCAATTGCATGCGGATGTCGAGCAGGCTTAGCACCCACTGTTGCTGTTACTCGACTCCTAAACCAGCTCTGGGCCAGGTGGTCCAGCACTGAAATGGTCTAGCATGTCCTGGTGATTTTTGATATGGCTGGAAACACCTGGGGATGTCAGATGACACCCTTTGCCCATCGGGCTGCCTTGTTTACTGGTGGTAGAGCTTGGCTGTCAGGAAGCTGATCAGCTGTAAAAGCTGACGCAAATAGGAGAGGAAACAGACTGGCACCTGCAAATGAAAATAGGTCAGGACTGGTGTCCTGAATCAGATCTTTTTTGCAAGTGATGCTGATAGAAAATTCTCCCCACAGCCGAAGCAGGTCACGTGGCTGTGCCCCACATGTCCACACAGGACATGCCAGCTCTTGCTCTTGTACCAAGTTTGGCTGGATTCAGTGGGGAGGTTGTTCCCAAAAGCATCAGCTGCTGGAATCTTGCAATCATGAGGGTTTTGAATTTTGGGTTTTGTTAGGGTGCCTCTTAATGGAAATCTGCATGAGCTTGTGGAAATGGAGTCAAGGCACAAAGCATGGCCCTTGAAATACAGAGCAGAAGACAAGTAAGAGCATCCAAAATGTATTATCAGCAATGGTGTACCTCCCAGTGGGTTTGGGTTTGGTAAGGAGCAGGGGAGGACCTGCTCTGGGAAGCAAGGACAGTGCCCCAGCCTGGTGGCTCTCCACTTGCCCTGTAACGCAGTATTCTCTCTCCTCCCAGACCAAGAAGTATGCTGACGTGATCATTCCCCGAGGAGCAGATAATGAAGGTGAGTGAACCCAGACCATGTTGTTACGCCCTGGCAACTGGCTTTGGGTTGTTGCTGTTGCAGCGGAGTTAGGTAGGACGTAGCAGGACCTGCCACAGAGAGAGTGCTGTTACCACACATGCGCTGAGATCCCCTTGGCTCCTGCCTGGAGCATTAGTGACTGGGAGTTCGTGCTCCTCTGATCAAGCCTGGAAGCCGGCCTATGTGCAGTGCCTCCAGGCAAACTCCTGGTTCATCCCACACAAAGGGAAATGTGCTTCTCCAAGGCTAGAGGTGTGACTGGGACAGCCAGGTCTCCACCTGGCTGGAATCAGCCTGACCATACTGGCTTGAGCACCAGGCTCAGCTGGGGCAGGAGGGATGAAGTCCCAGTGGGACAGCTCCTCCCCACAGGGTTGCAGCTCCCCACCGTGTGATGGCGGGGGGGAGGGGGTGGTGGTGGATAGGAGCAGGGGAGACAGCAGGGCCATCATCTCTGGCTTGGCTCTGCTTTATTTGCAGTAATCCTAATGCAAGCTCTCCTCCGTGTCTTTCCCTCCCTTTTGCTCATAGTGGCCATAAACCTGATTGTGCAGCACATCCAGGACATTCTTAACGGAGGACTCAGCAAACGCCAGAGCAACGGCTACCTGAACGGCTACACTCCTCCCCGCCAGCGGCAGCCCTCAGAGTCCAGCAGCCGGCCTCACTGACCCCAAGCAGCAGGTGTGAGGCTGGGGGCGGAGGGCACTCAGGCCCCAGCACCGCCCCTCTGTACATACTGTCCGTTCATTCCCCCCTTATCTATTTAAGAAACCAGACGGAGATGAATGCCTTTAATTTTGTATGTTGAAAATGCCGAATGAGAAGCAGCCGGCTGCTCGGGAGCCTGGACCGCCCACAGCTCCTGGCCTTGCTCAATAACTCCTCCAGCACAGAACCGGCTATAAATCTCTATAAATATAGAATTGCTCTATTTTTGTGTAAATGCAGAATAATGTAAAATTACTTGCCATAAGGTATTTGCCAGGCTCAGTGTTGCTGGGAGGGGGCTGGGAAGAGGGTCCCAGGAGGTGTCAGGATCTTCAGCTCAAAGGCGGTAAGGAAGGAAGAGGTTCAGCAGCTGCTTTGGTATCGCAGTGGCCTCCATCCCGGGGAAGGGACAGGCTGCGGTGGAGGTGGCGACTTGAATGTGGCATGGATTTTGTGACTGGGCTGGGGTTGCCGCCTCCTGCCATTGCTGTTCAGGTCCGAGCAGCCTGGTTTTGACTGGCAGGCACCACACGACACCACTGGGAGCTGAGATAATGATGTGTAATACCCCCCTGACTGTCTCTGCACTTCCAGGTCTCAGTCCCTCAACCAGCATCCCTTTCGGTGTGTGCTGCCCCTTCCCACCACAGGTGTGAATCTGCTGTCACACCCTCCAGCAAGGACCTGGTGGGTGATGCTGGGTATGTGATCATATAAATGTGGCAGCTCGCATCTTTAGCAGTCTCACTGCCCAGCTTGGGTGAGGAGGTGCATGGATATCTTTGGAGCTCAGTGGCCACGTGTGTGGTGGGACTCCAAGCTGAGAGCCCTGGGTCAACCCTAAGCCTGGCAATTGGCTTGCAGAATGTCAGAGGTGTGCCTGTCATTCCTCATTTGGAACAGTTTTGCTCTTGGAGGGGTGATTTTGGGTCTGTAAGGTATGGTTAATGGAGAACCAGTCTCTTCTGAAAGAAAGGGGCAATAGATGAAAGGCAGCTGCTGAGCAGCCTGTCTGAGGAGGGGGGCAGCATGTGTAGCAGTTCCTGGGCTGCCTAGCATCCCCATATCGGACATCCACAGGTCCCAGCTGTGAGTAGCATGAAACTGGAAGCCCAGGAGTCCTCTGCCCTGCTTTTTCAGAGCATGATCTTGCCTGGCTGGTGTCCTGCTGTCCCTGCAGTATGTCGCCCCCAGAGTGTGCCCTCCCTTGGCCAGGGGGTGAGAATTAGTCTTCCCTAACCTAGAAGTGCTGCCAACACCCACATTCCAGGAGAGCCTGGTGGGGTTGTACTGCAGGTCTGGGGATGCCTGGAGAGCAAGGTGGGGCAGCTGGGCTGGGGCAGGGGCTTGGTGGGAGCCAGGGAAGGGGATGTGGTGGGATGGTAGGCAGGAAAGATCCTTTAGCCCATGCTGCTGGGACTGCCTCACCCCACTGAAAACAAAGTTTCACAGGCATCCCACAAAGCCTGGAGCACGGACTGTTAGCCTTGCACTCTGATGATTTTCAGTCTTTCCAGAGCATTGGTTTTGCTCTGCATGGTTAAAAGCTTATAAACCATAGACACACAACACAGCCTTGTGTGAGCCGAGAAAAGCTTTGATTTTTAACAAAGAGAACAAGAAAGGAAGCACTGCCTCCAATAAGTGCTGCTGGGGGAAATTAATTCCCTCTTGATCTGTGATGGGGGCACATGGCAACCCTTTATCCCCCTCCTTGTCTGCAGACACTCCCTGAGGCATGTCGGCGTTGCCATAATCAAAGGGCTGGCACTGGCTAATTCTAGGTACAGCCACAGGTAAGAGGAACTAAAGACCTGCAAAACTGGTGAGGCTTCTCAGGGCTTAAGCAGCCAAGACAGCTCTCAAGATTAAATACTGGCCTCCTCTGCCCTGTAAATAAAGACAGAACAAATGGATGCTGGTGTTACTTGTCTCCTGTTTGGTGCATGTTGCTGGCTGTGGTCCCAGTGAGGAAGCAGACTTGGCCAACATTGTCTTAGTTCTGCAAATCAAAGCCAGACCTGAAGCAAAGCTCCAGGCACAAACTGCTTTAGTGAAGAAGGAGGTGCTGAAGGCAGTGGCTCCGGCTTTTGGCTGGTGAGCTAGGTCTCAGCAAGTCCTGGTGCACACGTGGCTTGGGGTGCTTTTGTGAAACACCTCTGTGCTCTCAGGACAGCAGAGAGATGGACAAGTTCAGCCCTTCCCAGTAAATCTCTTGAACAGCCATCAGTCAAGTGAACTTCATCAGAAGACATTACAGCCACGGTGGCATTAGCACTAGTGGGGTATCGGGCAAGGGTGAGGCTGCTTTTAGCAAAGGGGTAAATCACTTTATGTCAGTGTGGGTTCACAAAGGGGAAGTCATGCTTAAAGACTCTGATAACCCTCTATGATGAAATGATTGGCTTGGTAGATGAGGGAAGAGCAGTGCTTATTGTCTACCTTGACTTCTGTCGGGCTTTTGATACGGTCTCCCCTAAAATCCTCATAGCAAAGCTGTTGTGTATGGGCTGGATGAGCGGACAGTGAGATAGATTGAAAACTAGCTGAATGGCTGGGCCAGGAGCATGGTGATCAGTAGTATGAAATCTGGTTGAAGACCAGTAAATAGTGGTGTAGCCCAGGGGTCAATGCTAGGTCCAAATCTCTTCAACACCTTCATTAAAGATCTGGACGATGGGCCAGAGTGTACACTCAGGGAGTCTGCTGATGACACAAAATTGTGAGCAGTAGCTGGGACACCAGAGAGTCCTTGCTGCCATCCAGAGGGACCTTGACAGGCTGGAGGAAAGGGCTGACAGAAACCTTTTGATGTTCAACAAAGGGAAAGGCAAGGTCCTGTGCTTGGGGAAGAACGCTGCCATGCACCAATACGTGTTGGGGGCCACCCATCTGGAAAGCAGCTTTGCAGAAAAGGCCTTGAGGGTCCTGGTTAACCATGACCCAGCAATGTGCCCTTGCAGCAAAGAGAGCTACAGGAATCCTGGACTACATTAGGGGGAGAGTTGCCAGCATGCCGAGGTCGGTGATCCATCCCTTCTGCTCAGGTGAGGTCACACTTGAATACTGTGTCCAGTTCTGGGTTCCCCAGTAAAACACAGAGATGGAGCTACTGGTGGATGTGCAGTAAAAGGTCATGAAGATAACGAAGGGAATGGAGTATCTCTCCTATGAGGAAAGGCTGAGACAGCTGTGACTGCTCAAATTGGAGAAGACAAGGCTAAGGGGGATCTTCTTAAGGCATATAAATGCAAAAAGGGAAGGTGAAAAGAGAACAGAACCGGTTCTGTTCAGCGGATGCTCTCCCCTTCTCGTCCTGTTCTCGTGCCTTCCTCTTGTAGTACTGGTGCCGGAGCTCTTTCAGGCAGAGGCGGTAAACAGTCCTCAGGAGCCTGAGCAGGCAGGTGTTTTGGGCGTCCAGCCGGCAGAGCAGTTTGTGTCTGGAGAAGGTGCCCTTTTCCCGGCTGCCTGTCCGCACGGAAGATGAGGCCGTCCATCCCCTTCCCTGGGAAGGACAGGGCCGGGAGCACGATGAGACAGACGGGGACTTGGGGGGGCCAAGAAGTGTCCTGCTGGACTTGGCTTCCTCCAGAAGAGCTCGCGCCTTGCCAGTCTGCTCTGGGCAGCACGCTGGGCTGAGGAAAGCTCTGGCAGGCCCTGTGTCATGCTGGGGGCTGGGGAGGGTTTCAGCCCTGCGGCCTGGTGTGTCCCTGGGGAAGAGGCAGAGGACCTGTCGGGGCCTTGCTGAGGCTTTCTTGCCCGTGCTGGGGTTTGTTTTCTCATTGCAAGCCTTCTGGGCCAAGGCTGTTGCGGTTCCCTGCTTCCCTGCTCCCCAAAACCCAATCCCTTCCTGCGCGACTGGTCTCGATCGCTCACCTGTTCCCGGCGTCTCCTGTTACTGGCGTCTGCTCCATTGTCTCCAGAGGTTAAGTTCAATCCAAGCCATGATGAGCGGCCACACGATTTGCCCGGACTTGCAAAGCAGCCAGGTCATGTCCACCTGGGCAAGGCAGTTCCAAAGCCAGACCAGAGTGTGGGGCAGGTCAGAGGCCGTGCTCTCTGCGCCGACGGGTGGTTGCTTCAGGCCCTCGGGATAGACACCCATCCTGACCCTCACCCTGCTGCGGGGGTTGCGAAGGCCAATGGTGCTCGTCCATTCGGCGGCCATGATCTCAGCAACAACGGGTTGTTCATTCAGGCCCTTGGGAAGGACGTTCATGTGCATTATGATCCAGTTGAGCTAGGCAAAAAGTCAAGGCCACCGAAAATCAGAACTGCCATGCAGAGAGCCGTGGTCAGGCAGAGAATTAGGCCGAGCCTCATCTCATCCCTACCATGGGAAAAAAACTGGACATGTCACCTTGCTTGGGCTGTCGCCCTGAGCAGACTTCAGAGACTGACCGCTAGGTCCAAGGGGCCACCCTGACTGTCTGCGCTTGCAAGGTTGCCAGTGAGACAAGCCATGGGCTGATGTCACACAAGGCCTGTCTACCACCTCTGCCTGAAAGAGCTCCGGCACCAGTACTACAAGAGGAAGGCACGAGAAGAGGACGAGACGAGGAGAGCATCTGGTAGCTCCCCGTGCAACGGCAGCTAGAGCGTGCGCCCGGTGGGTTGGCACTGTGAAAGGCAGCGGTGCAAGCGAGTGCTTGCTGTCCATGCGAGGTGGGATGTGGGGCGGGAGAGAACAGGCATCCACAACTGTGAGGTGCCGCATGGGTGCCTGCGTCCCAGGAGGAGGGCCCCGCATCCCGGCAGGGTGCCCGTGTCCCCGTGAGCTTCCCGGTGGGTGCGCGTGTCCCACTGAGGTGCCTGGTGCGTGCCCTTGTCTCAGTGAGGGGTGTGGGGGTTGCTCCCCACGTCCCAGAAAGGTGGCCATGGCCAGTGCCTCCCCGCGACCCACTGGGTTCCTTAGGACCTCCAAGGTTGGTGCAAGGGCAAGCATCCCACTAGGCAGAGGGTCAGGTGTTAGGGACCCGGTGGATAACAGTTCCGCCCGTGGCATTTTCACCCAGCTAACAGTGACTTCTCTTCAGGGTGACCGCCGGCTGCTGCCTCAGGCCATGCCTCAGCCCACCAAAGGCTCCTGGGATGAGGGCCCCTCCACAGACCTCAGCCTCCTCCGCTGGCTGGAGGCCATTACCTGGGCCCCGGTGACCATCTTCCCGCAAGGTGGCCATGGCCATGGCCCACGGGTGACCACGCCATCGGTGGGCCGCCTGTGCCTGCCCTGCACAACAGCCAACGGGCATTCGGCGAGGACCTCTGCGCAGGGCCCCTTCGACACCCTCCCCAAGGTGCTGCCAGGGCCCACCGGCATCCCAAAGGCCAGGGCTCATCTCCGTCTCCTCGAAGCGGACAGCCAGAGCATGCCTGTGCAGCAGACGCCCGGGAAACTCGGCTAAACTCCTGCCGGGAGCAGCCTGCTTTCTCAGTCTTCGAGCGCTGTTCAGATCTATAAAGTGTATTTCTCCTGGAGCACGTGTCGTTTGGGTACCGAGGGGCGCCGGGGAAGCGGGAAGAGGAAATGCAGTGGTGCGAGCCAGGCTGCTCTGTGAGGGCTTGCAGAGCGTGCGCTCCAGGAGAAGCGGGAGAGCTGGGCTGGGAGAGAACGGGCACCCATGGCTGTGAGGCGCCCCGCAGGCACCCGTGCTCCAGGAGGAGGGCCCCGCATCCCGGCAGGGTGCCCACCTCCCAGTGAGATGCCTGGTGGATGCCCATGTCCCAGCAAGGCGGCAGTGGCCGCTGCGCGCCCAGGGCCCCGCGGGCCACCTCCCTCCAGGAATGATTCTAGACTATTCGCACTCCTCATTCTCAAGGGGATACGAGCACCCGCATGCAGCAGTGCTGGCGGGCAAACGCAGCCAGCCTCCTGCCAGGAGCACCCTGCCACCTCCCTTCTCTCGCACGCTCCAGGTCAACAGAAGGCGTGCGTGGGTCGCACGAACAGCGAGGCATTTTCCTGTGGGCTCCTACACTGCCCACCTCTGGGTAAGGCAGGCGCTGGGCTGGCTTGTCAGGGTCTTGGCTGGTGTGGCACACGGCCATTTCTGCCTCGGCACCCAGCAGTTGTGCCAGGGAGAAAAGAGCAGGCCTCTGCGGGGTGAGAGCTGCGCTGGGTCAGTCCTGAAAGAGAAATAATGAACGGGCTGAACGGCGGAGCTCAGGGGGCTGTGACCAGCGGCGCAGAGCCTAGCTGGAGGCCTGCAGCCAGCGGTGTTCCCCAGGGTCAGCACTGGGTCCTGTCCCGTTGAACTTATCCGTCAACGCCCTGGGGGAAGGGGCAGAGGCACCTTTGCGGGCAGCTGTGCTGGAAGTCCCCATGAGGAGGGACAGGGACACATGTCATAGCCAAGCTCGGGGACGCAGGAGAAGGGATGAAGCTGGCACCAGCTCAGCTGCCAGCTGAACCTGGAGCACAGTGGCCCACCAGCACCAGAGACCAAGGCCTTCCAGGAGCCCCGTGTGGGCGTGCAAGTGTCACGCTTGTGGCTAAGGAGACGGACAGCAGGGAAGCCTTTGGCTTTCTCAGTGCTGAAAATACTTGAAAATTCACGGAACGGCGGAGGTTGGAAGGCACCTCTGGCAGTCAGTTTGTCCAGCCCCTTGCTCAGGTAGAGTTAAGATTTTTGTCAAAGCGTGTGACTTTTCGGCTCTCCTCCTAACGTGGGCTGCCACTTAGCCCCCAGCACGGTCCCCAAGAGGGTTTGGAGCAGAACCGCGTCACGCCTGCCCAGCTGCGGCACAGCGCTGAACGCAGCTTGGCTGGAGCTCTGGGCACAGCTCCTTCTCGCTGAGCAGTTCAGGGCACTGCCCAAATGCCCGGGGACACAGTCCCGCTCCCCTGCTGGGCTCAGCGGCTGCCGGCGGCGCAGCAAGTGCGAGCAGCACATTTCCAAACCCGCCTACACAGGTCCTGCCCAGCTCCGCCTCATCCTTCGTCACCTGCCGGGTGGGCAAGGAAGGGCGTTGTGACATCACAGAACCTGGCGTGACATCAGCCCATGGCTTGTCTCACCGGCAACCCTTGCAAGCGCAGACAGTCAGGGCAGCCCCTCGCACCTGGTGGTCAGTCCCTGAAGTCTGCTCAGGGCGACAGCCCAAGCCAGCTTGTGCATCCAGATTTTTTCTCTCAGGAGAGAAAATGAAGTGGCTCTGCCTCGTTGCCTCCCTGAGCATGGCTCTCTGTGTGGCAGTTCCAGCTATTGGTGGCCTTGACCTTTCTAGCTACTACAGCTGGATCACAAGCAAGATCAACATCCTTCATGATGTCCTGAAGGAAGTGCTGATTGTCGCAGAGAGCATGGCCGCCGAATGGATGAGCACCATTGGCCTTCGCATCCCCCGCAGCTGGGTCAGGTCCAGGCTGGGCATCTTTCCCAAGGGTCTGAAGCAAGCACCCTTCGACGCAGAGAGCATGGCCGCCGAATGGACGAGCACCATTGGCCTTCGCAACCCCCGCAGCAGGGTGAGGGTCAGGATGGGTGTCTATCCCGAGGGCCTGAAGCAACCACCCGTCGGCGCAGAGAGCACGGCCTCTGACCTGCCCCACACTCTGGTCTGGCTTTGGAACTGCCTTGCCCAGGTGGACATGACCTGGCTGCTTTGCAAATCCGGGCAAATCGTGTGGCCGCTCATCATGGCTTGGATTGAACTTAACCTCTGGAGACAATGGAGCAGACGCCAGTAACAGGAGACGCCGGGAACAGGTGAGCGATCGAGACCAGTCGCGCAGGAAGGGATTGGGTTTTGGGGAGCAGGGAACCGCAACAGCCTTGGCCCAGAAGGCTTGCAATGAGAAAACAAACCCCAGCACGGGCAAGAAAGCCTCAGCAAGGCCCCGACAGGTCCTCTGCCTCTTCCCCAGGGACACACCAGGCCGCAGGGCTGAAACCCTCCCCAGCCCCCAGCATGACACAGGGCCTGCCAGAGCTTTCCTCAGCCCAGCGTGCTGCCCAGAGCAGACTGGCAAGGCGCGAGCTCTTCTGGAGGAAGCCAAGTCCAGCAGGACACTTCTTGGCCCCCCAAGTCCCCGTCTGTCTCATCGTGCTCCCGGCCCTGTCCTTCCCAGGGAAGGGGATGGACGGCCTCATCTTCCGTGCGGACAGGCAGCCGGGAAAAGGGCACCTTCTCCAGACACAAACTGCTCTGCCGGCTGGACGCCCAAAACACCTGCCTGCTCAGGCTCCTGAGGACTGTTTACCGCCTCTGCCTGAAAGAGCTCCGGCACCAGTACTACAAGAGTGTACTGTGAGGTGCCGCATGGGTGCCTGCGTCCCAGGAGGAGGGCCCCGCATCCCGGCAGGGTGCCCGTGTCCCCGTGAGCTTCCCGGTGGGTGCGCGTGTCCCACTGAGGTGCCTGGTGCGTGCCCTTGTCTCAGTGAGGGGTGTGGGGGTTGCTCCCCACGTCCCAGAAAGGTGGCCATGGCCAGTGCCTCCCCGCGACCCACTGGGTTCCTTAGGACCTCCAAGGTTGGTGCAAGGGCAAGCATCCCACTAGGCAGAGGGTCAGGTGTTAGGGACCCGGTGGATAACAGTTCCGCCCGTGGCATTTTCACCCAGCTAACAGTGACTTCTCTTCAGGGTGACCGCCGGCTGCTGCCTCAGGCCATGCCTCAGCCCACCAAAGGCTCCTGGGATGAGGGCCCCTCCACAGACCTCAGCCTCCTCCGCTGGCTGGAGGCCATTACCTGGGCCCCGGTGACCATCTTCCCGCAAGGTGGCCATGGCCATGGCCCACGGGTGACCACGCCATCGGTGGGCCGCCTGTGCCTGCCCTGCACAACAGCCAACGGGCATTCGGCGAGGACCTCTGCGCAGGGCCCCTTCGACACCCTCCCCAAGGTGCTGCCAGGGCCCACCGGCATCCCAAAGGCCAGGGCTCATCTCCGTCTCCTCGAAGCGGACAGCCAGAGCATGCCTGTGCAGCAGACGCCCGGGAAACTCGGCTAAACTCCTGCCGGGAGCAGCCTGCTTTCTCAGTCTTCGGGCGCTGTTCAGATCTATAAAGTGTATTTCTCCTGGAGCACGTGTCGTTTGGGTACCGAGGGGCGCCGGGGAAGCGGGAAGAGGAAATGCAGTGGTGCGAGCCAGGCTGCTCTGTGAGGGCTTGCAGAGCGTGCGCTCCAGGAGAAGCGGGAGAGCTGGGCTGGGAGAGAACGGGCACCCATGGCTGTGAGGCGCCCCGCAGGCACCCGTGCTCCAGGAGGAGGGCCCCGCATCCCGGCAGGGTGCCCACCTCCCAGTGAGATGCCTGGTGGATGCCCATGTCCCAGCAAGGCGGCAGTGGCCGCTGCGCGCCCAGGGCCCCGCGGGCCACCTCCCTCCAGGAATGATTCTAGACTATTCGCACTCCTCATTCTCAAGGGGATACGAGCACCCGCATGCAGCAGTGCTGGCGGGCAAACGCAGCCAGCCTCCTGCCAGGAGCACCCTGCCACCTCCCTTCTCTCGCACGCTCCAGGTCAACAGAAGGCGTGCGTGGGTCGCACGAACAGCGAGGCATTTTCCTGTGGGCTCCTACACTGCCCACCTCTGGGTAAGGCAGGCGCTGGGCTGGCTTGTCAGGGTCTTGGCTGGTGTGGCACACGGCCATTTCTGCCTCGGCACCCAGCAGTTGTGCCAGGGAGAAAAGAGCAGGCCTCTGCGGGGTGAGAGCTGCGCTGGGTCAGTCCTGAAAGAGAAATAATGAACGGGCTGAACGGCGGAGCTCAGGGGGCTGTGACCAGCGGCGCAGAGCCTAGCTGGAGGCCTGCAGCCAGCGGTGTTCCCCAGGGTCAGCACTGGGTCCTGTCCTGTTGAACTTATCCGTCAACGCCCTGGGGGAAGGGGCAGAGGCACCTTTGCGGGCAGCTGTGCTGGAAGTCCCCATGAGGAGGGACAGGGACACATGTCATAGCCAAGCTCGGGGACGCAGGAGAAGGGATGAAGCTGGCACCAGCTCAGCTGCCAGCTGAACCTGGAGCACAGTGGCCCACCAGCACCAGAGACCAAGGCCTTCCAGGAGCCCCGTGTGGGCGTGCAAGTGTCACGCTTGTGGCTAAGGAGACGGACAGCAGGGAAGCCTTTGGCTTTCTCAGTGCTGAAAATACTTGAAAATTCACGGAACGGCGGAGGTTGGAAGGCACCTCTGGCAGTCAGTTTGTCCAGCCCCTTGCTCAGGTAGAGTTAAGATTTTTGTCAAAGCGTGTGACTTTTCGGCTCTCCTCCTAACGTGGGCTGCCACTTAGCCCCCAGCACGGTCCCCAAGAGGGTTTGGAGCAGAACCGCGTCACGCCTGCCCAGCTGCGGCACAGCGCTGAACGCAGCTTGGCTGGAGCTCTGGGCACAGCTCCTTCTCGCTGAGCAGTTCAGGGCACTGCCCAAATGCCCGGGGACACAGTCCCGCTCCCCTGCTGGGCTCAGCGGCTGCCGGCGGCGCAGCAAGTGCGAGCAGCACATTTCCAAACCCGCCTACACAGGTCCTGCCCAGCTCCGCCTCATCCTTCGTCACCTGCCGGGTGGGCAAGGAAGGGCGTTGTGACATCACAGAACCTGGCGTGACATCAGCCCATGGCTTGTCTCACCGGCAACCCTTGCAAGCGCAGACAGTCAGGGCAGCCCCTCGCACCTGGTGGTCAGTCCCTGAAGTCTGCTCAGGGCGACAGCCCAAGCCAGCTTGTGCATCCAGATTTTTTCTCTCAGGAGAGAAAATGAAGTGGCTCTGCCTCGTTGCCTCCCTGAGCATGGCTCTCTGTGTGGCAGTTCCAGCTATTGGTGGCCTTGACCTTTCTAGCTACTACAGCTGGATCACAAGCAAGATCAACATCCTTCATGATGTCCTGAAGGAAGTGCTGATTGTCGCAGAGAGCATGGCCGCCGAATGGATGAGCACCATTGGCCTTCGCATCCCCCGCAGCTGGGTCAGGTCCAGGCTGGGCATCTTTCCCAAGGGTCTGAAGCAAGCACCCTTCGACGCAGAGAGCATGGCCGCCGAATGGACGAGCACCATTGGCCTTCGCAACCCCCGCAGCAGGGTGAGGGTCAGGATGGGTGTCTATCCCGAGGGCCTGAAGCAACCACCCGTCGGCGCAGAGAGCACGGCCTCTGACCTGCCCCACACTCTGGTCTGGCTTTGGAACTGCCTTGCCCAGGTGGACATGACCTGGCTGCTTTGCAAATCCGGGCAAATCGTGTGGCCGCTCATCATGGCTTGGATTGAACTTAACCTCTGGAGACAATGGAGCAGACGCCAGTAACAGGAGACGCCGGGAACAGGTGAGCGATCGAGACCAGTCGCGCAGGAAGGGATTGGGTTTTGGGGAGCAGGGAACCGCAACAGCCTTGGCCCAGAAGGCTTGCAATGAGAAAACAAACCCCAGCACGGGCAAGAAAGCCTCAGCAAGGCCCCGACAGGTCCTCTGCCTCTTCCCCAGGGACACACCAGGCCGCAGGGCTGAAACCCTCCCCAGCCCCCAGCATGACACAGGGCCTGCCAGAGCTTTCCTCAGCCCAGCGTGCTGCCCAGAGCAGACTGGCAAGGCGCGAGCTCTTCTGGAGGAAGCCAAGTCCAGCAGGACACTTCTTGGCCCCCCAAGTCCCCGTCTGTCTCATCGTGCTCCCGGCCCTGTCCTTCCCAGGGAAGGGGATGGACGGCCTCATCTTCCGTGCGGACAGGCAGCCGGGAAAAGGGCACCTTCTCCAGACACAAACTGCTCTGCCGGCTGGACGCCCAAAACACCTGCCTGCTCAGGCTCCTGAGGACTGTTTACCGCCTCTGCCTGAAAGAGCTCCGGCACCAGTACTACAAGAGTGTACTGTGAGGTGCCGCATGGGTGCCTGCGTCCCAGGAGGAGGGCCCCGCATCCCGGCAGGGTGCCCGTGTCCCCGTGAGCTTCCCGGTGGGTGCGCGTGTCCCACTGAGGTGCCTGGTGCGTGCCCTTGTCTCAGTGAGGGGTGTGGGGGTTGCTCCCCACGTCCCAGAAAGGTGGCCATGGCCAGTGCCTCCCCGCGACCCACTGGGTTCCTTAGGACCTCCAAGGTTGGTGCAAGGGCAAGCATCCCACTAGGCAGAGGGTCAGGTGTTAGGGACCCGGTGGATAACAGTTCCGCCCGTGGCATTTTCACCCAGCTAACAGTGACTTCTCTTCAGGGTGACCGCCGGCTGCTGCCTCAGGCCATGCCTCAGCCCACCAAAGGCTCCTGGGATGAGGGCCCCTCCACAGACCTCAGCCTCCTCCGCTGGCTGGAGGCCATTACCTGGGCCCCGGTGACCATCTTCCCGCAAGGTGGCCATGGCCATGGCCCACGGGTGACCACGCCATCGGTGGGCCGCCTGTGCCTGCCCTGCACAACAGCCAACGGGCATTCGGCGAGGACCTCTGCGCAGGGCCCCTTCGACACCCTCCCCAAGGTGCTGCCAGGGCCCACCGGCATCCCAAAGGCCAGGGCTCATCTCCGTCTCCTCGAAGCGGACAGCCAGAGCATGCCTGTGCAGCAGACGCCCGGGAAACTCGGCTAAACTCCTGCCGGGAGCAGCCTGCTTTCTCAGTCTTCGAGCGCTGTTCAGATCTATAAAGTGTATTTCTCCTGGAGCACGTGTCGTTTGGGTACCGAGGGGCGCCGGGGAAGCGGGAAGAGGAAATGCAGTGGTGCGAGCCAGGCTGCTCTGTGAGGGCTTGCAGAGCGTGCGCTCCAGGAGAAGCGGGAGAGCTGGGCTGGGAGAGAACGGGCACCCATGGCTGTGAGGCGCCCCGCAGGCACCCGTGCTCCAGGAGGAGGGCCCCGCATCCCGGCAGGGTGCCCACCTCCCAGTGAGATGCCTGGTGGATGCCCATGTCCCAGCAAGGCGGCAGTGGCCGCTGCGCGCCCAGGGCCCCGCGGGCCACCTCCCTCCAGGAATGATTCTAGACTATTCGCACTCCTCATTCTCAAGGGGATACGAGCACCCGCATGCAGCAGTGCTGGCGGGCAAACGCAGCCAGCCTCCTGCCAGGAGCACCCTGCCACCTCCCTTCTCTCGCACGCTCCAGGTCAACAGAAGGCGTGCGTGGGTCGCACGAACAGCGAGGCATTTTCCTGTGGGCTCCTACACTGCCCACCTCTGGGTAAGGCAGGCGCTGGGCTGGCTTGTCAGGGTCTTGGCTGGTGTGGCACACGGCCATTTCTGCCTCGGCACCCAGCAGTTGTGCCAGGGAGAAAAGAGCAGGCCTCTGCGGGGTGAGAGCTGCGCTGGGTCAGTCCTGAAAGAGAAATAATGAACGGGCTGAACGGCGGAGCTCAGGGGGCTGTGACCAGCGGCGCAGAGCCTAGCTGGAGGCCTGCAGCCAGCGGTGTTCCCCAGGGTCAGCACTGGGTCCTGTCCCGTTGAACTTATCCGTCAACGCCCTGGGGGAAGGGGCAGAGGCACCTTTGCGGGCAGCTGTGCTGGAAGTCCCCATGAGGAGGGACAGGGACACATGTCATAGCCAAGCTCGGGGACGCAGGAGAAGGGATGAAGCTGGCACCAGCTCAGCTGCCAGCTGAACCTGGAGCACAGTGGCCCACCAGCACCAGAGACCAAGGCCTTCCAGGAGCCCCGTGTGGGCGTGCAAGTGTCACGCTTGTGGCTAAGGAGACGGACAGCAGGGAAGCCTTTGGCTTTCTCAGTGCTGAAAATACTTGAAAATTCACGGAACGGCGGAGGTTGGAAGGCACCTCTGGCAGTCAGTTTGTCCAGCCCCTTGCTCAGGTAGAGTTAAGATTTTTGTCAAAGCGTGTGACTTTTCGGCTCTCCTCCTAACGTGGGCTGCCACTTAGCCCCCAGCACGGTCCCCAAGAGGGTTTGGAGCAGAACCGCGTCACGCCTGCCCAGCTGCGGCACAGCGCTGAACGCAGCTTGGCTGGAGCTCTGGGCACAGCTCCTTCTCGCTGAGCAGTTCAGGGCACTGCCCAAATGCCCGGGGACACAGTCCCGCTCCCCTGCTGGGCTCAGCGGCTGCCGGCGGCGCAGCAAGTGCGAGCAGCACATTTCCAAACCCGCCTACACAGGTCCTGCCCAGCTCCGCCTCATCCTTCGTCACCTGCCGGGTGGGCAAGGAAGGGCGTAGTGACATCACAGAACCTGGCGTGACATCAGCCCATGGCTTGTCTCACCGGCAACCCTTGCAAGCGCAGACAGTCAGGGCAGCCCCTCGCACCTGGTGGTCAGTCCCTGAAGTCTGCTCAGGGCGACAGCCCAAGCCAGCTTGTGCATCCAGATTTTTTCTCTCAGGAGAGAAAATGAAGTGGCTCTGCCTCGTTGCCTCCCTGAGCATGGCTCTCTGTGTGGCAGTTCCAGCTATTGGTGGCCTTGACCTTTCTAGCTACTACAGCTGGATCACAAGCAAGATCAACATCCTTCATGATGTCCTGAAGGAAGTGCTGATTGTCGCAGAGAGCATGGCCGCCGAATGGATGAGCACCATTGGCCTTCGCATCCCCCGCAGCTGGGTCAGGTCCAGGCTGGGCATCTTTCCCAAGGGTCTGAAGCAAGCACCCTTCGACGCAGAGAGCATGGCCGCCGAATGGACGAGCACCATTGGCCTTCGCAACCCCCGCAGCAGGGTGAGGGTCAGGATGGGTGTCTATCCCGAGGGCCTGAAGCAACCACCCGTCGGCGCAGAGAGCACGGCCTCTGACCTGCCCCACACTCTGGTCTGGCTTTGGAACTGCCTTGCCCAGGTGGACATGACCTGGCTGCTTTGCAAATCCGGGCAAATCGTGTGGCCGCTCATCATGGCTTGGATTGAACTTAACCTCTGGAGACAATGGAGCAGACGCCAGTAACAGGAGACGCCGGGAACAGGTGAGCGATCGAGACCAGTCGCGCAGGAAGGGATTGGGTTTTGGGGAGCAGGGAACCGCAACAGCCTTGGCCCAGAAGGCTTGCAATGAGAAAACAAACCCCAGCACGGGCAAGAAAGCCTCAGCAAGGCCCCGACAGGTCCTCTGCCTCTTCCCCAGGGACACACCAGGCCGCAGGGCTGAAACCCTCCCCAGCCCCCAGCATGACACAGGGCCTGCCAGAGCTTTCCTCAGCCCAGCGTGCTGCCCAGAGCAGACTGGCAAGGCGCGAGCTCTTCTGGAGGAAGCCAAGTCCAGCAGGACACTTCTTGGCCCCCCAAGTCCCCGTCTGTCTCATCGTGCTCCCGGCCCTGTCCTTCCCAGGGAAGGGGATGGACGGCCTCATCTTCCGTGCGGACAGGCAGCCGGGAAAAGGGCACCTTCTCCAGACACAAACTGCTCTGCCGGCTGGACGCCCAAAACACCTGCCTGCTCAGGCTCCTGAGGACTGTTTACCGCCTCTGCCTGAAAGAGCTCCGGCACCAGTACTACAAGAGTGTACTGTGAGGTGCCGCATGGGTGCCTGCGTCCCAGGAGGAGGGCCCCGCATCCCGGCAGGGTGCCCGTGTCCCCGTGAGCTTCCCGGTGGGTGCGCGTGTCCCACTGAGGTGCCTGGTGCGTGCCCTTGTCTCAGTGAGGGGTGTGGGGGTTGCTCCCCACGTCCCAGAAAGGTGGCCATGGCCAGTGCCTCCCCGCGACCCACTGGGTTCCTTAGGACCTCCAAGGTTGGTGCAAGGGCAAGCATCCCACTAGGCAGAGGGTCAGGTGTTAGGGACCCGGTGGATAACAGTTCCGCCCGTGGCATTTTCACCCAGCTAACAGTGACTTCTCTTCAGGGTGACCGCCGGCTGCTGCCTCAGGCCATGCCTCAGCCCACCAAAGGCTCCTGGGATGAGGGCCCCTCCACAGACCTCAGCCTCCTCCGCTGGCTGGAGGCCATTACCTGGGCCCCGGTGACCATCTTCCCACAAGGTGGCCATGGCCATGGCCCACGGGTGACCACGCCATCGGTGGGCCGCCTGTGCCTGCCCTGCACAACAGCCAACGGGCATTCGGCGAGGACCTCTGCGCAGGGCCCCTTCGACACCCTCCCCAAGGTGCTGCCAGGGCCCACCGGCATCCCAAAGGCCAGGGCTCATCTCCGTCTCCTCGAAGCGGACAGCCAGAGCATGCCTGTGCAGCAGACGCCCGGGAAACTCGGCTAAACTCCTGCCGGGAGCAGCCTGCTTTCTCAGTCTTCGAGCGCTGTTCAGATCTATAAAGTGTATTTCTCCTGGAGCACGTGTCGTTTGGGTACCGAGGGGCGCCGGGGAAGCGGGAAGAGGAAATGCAGTGGTGCGAGCCAGGCTGCTCTGTGAGGGCTTGCAGAGCGTGCGCTCCAGGAGAAGCGGGAGAGCTGGGCTGGGAGAGAACGGGCACCCATGGCTGTGAGGCGCCCCGCAGGCACCCGTGCTCCAGGAGGAGGGCCCCGCATCCCGGCAGGGTGCCCACCTCCCAGTGAGATGCCTGGTGGATGCCCATGTCCCAGCAAGGCGGCAGTGGCCGCTGCGCGCCCAGGGCCCCGCGGGCCACCTCCCTCCAGGAATGATTCTAGACTATTCGCACTCCTCATTCTCAAGGGGATACGAGCACCCGCATGCAGCAGTGCTGGCGGGCAAACGCAGCCAGCCTCCTGCCAGGAGCACCCTGCCACCTCCCTTCTCTCGCACGCTCCAGGTCAACAGAAGGCGTGCGTGGGTCGCACGAACAGCGAGGCATTTTCCTGTGGGCTCCTACACTGCCCACCTCTGGGTAAGGCAGGCGCTGGGCTGGCTTGTCAGGGTCTTGGCTGGTGTGGCACACGGCCATTTCTGCCTCGGCACCCAGCAGTTGTGCCAGGGAGAAAAGAGCAGGCCTCTGCGGGGTGAGAGCTGCGCTGGGTCAGTCCTGAAAGAGAAATAATGAACGGGCTGAACGGCGGAGCTCAGGGGGCTGTGACCAGCGGCGCAGAGCCTAGCTGGAGGCCTGCAGCCAGCGGTGTTCCCCAGGGTCAGCACTGGGTCCTGTCCCGTTGAACTTATCCGTCAACGCCCTGGGGGAAGGGGCAGAGGCACCTTTGCGGGCAGCTGTGCTGGAAGTCCCCATGAGGAGGGACAGGGACACATGTCATAGCCAAGCTCGGGGACGCAGGAGAAGGGATGAAGCTGGCACCAGCTCAGCTGCCAGCTGAACCTGGAGCACAGTGGCCCACCAGCACCAGAGACCAAGGCCTTCCAGGAGCCCCGTGTGGGCGTGCAAGTGTCACGCTTGTGGCTAAGGAGACGGACAGCAGGGAAGCCTTTGGCTTTCTCAGTGCTGAAAATACTTGAAAATTCACGGAACGGCGGAGGTTGGAAGGCACCTCTGGCAGTCAGTTTGTCCAGCCCCTTGCTCAGGTAGAGTTAAGATTTTTGTCAAAGCGTGTGACTTTTCGGCTCTCCTCCTAACGTGGGCTGCCACTTAGCCCCCAGCACGGTCCCCAAGAGGGTTTGGAGCAGAACCGCGTCACGCCTGCCCAGCTGCGGCACAGCGCTGAACGCAGCTTGGCTGGAGCTCTGGGCACAGCTCCTTCTCGCTGAGCAGTTCAGGGCACTGCCCAAATGCCCGGGGACACAGTCCCGCTCCCCTGCTGGGCTCAGCGGCTGCCGGCGGCGCAGCAAGTGCGAGCAGCACATTTCCAAACCCGCCTACACAGGTCCTGCCCAGCTCCGCCTCATCCTTCGTCACCTGCCGGGTGGGCAAGGAAGGGCGTAGTGACATCACAGAACCTGGCGTGACATCAGCCCATGGCTTGTCTCACCGGCAACCCTTGCAAGCGCAGACAGTCAGGGCAGCCCCTCGCACCTGGTGGTCAGTCCCTGAAGTCTGCTCAGGGCGACAGCCCAAGCCAGCTTGTGCATCCAGATTTTTTCTCTCAGGAGAGAAAATGAAGTGGCTCTGCCTCGTTGCCTCCCTGAGCATGGCTCTCTGTGTGGCAGTTCCAGCTATTGGTGGCCTTGACCTTTCTAGCTACTACAGCTGGATCACAAGCAAGATCAACATCCTTCATGATGTCCTGAAGGAAGTGCTGATTGTCGCAGAGAGCATGGCCGCCGAATGGATGAGCACCATTGGCCTTCGCATCCCCCGCAGCTGGGTCAGGTCCAGGCTGGGCATCTTTCCCAAGGGTCTGAAGCAAGCACCCTTCGACGCAGAGAGCATGGCCGCCGAATGGACGAGCACCATTGGCCTTCGCAACCCCCGCAGCAGGGTGAGGGTCAGGATGGGTGTCTATCCCGAGGGCCTGAAGCAACCACCCGTCGGCGCAGAGAGCACGGCCTCTGACCTGCCCCACACTCTGGTCTGGCTTTGGAACTGCCTTGCCCAGGTGGACATGACCTGGCTGCTTTGCAAATCCGGGCAAATCGTGTGGCCGCTCATCATGGCTTGGATTGAACTTAACCTCTGGAGACAATGGAGCAGACGCCAGTAACAGGAGACGCCGGGAACAGGTGAGCGATCGAGACCAGTCGCGCAGGAAGGGATTGGGTTTTGGGGAGCAGGGAACCGCAACAGCCTTGGCCCAGAAGGCTTGCAATGAGAAAACAAACCCCAGCACGGGCAAGAAAGCCTCAGCAAGGCCCCGACAGGTCCTCTGCCTCTTCCCCAGGGACACACCAGGCCGCAGGGCTGAAACCCTCCCCAGCCCCCAGCATGACACAGGGCCTGCCAGAGCTTTCCTCAGCCCAGCGTGCTGCCCAGAGCAGACTGGCAAGGCGCGAGCTCTTCTGGAGGAAGCCAAGTCCAGCAGGACACTTCTTGGCCCCCCAAGTCCCCGTCTGTCTCATCGTGCTCCCGGCCCTGTCCTTCCCAGGGAAGGGGATGGACGGCCTCATCTTCCGTGCGGACAGGCAGCCGGGAAAAGGGCACCTTCTCCAGACACAAACTGCTCTGCCGGCTGGACGCCCAAAACACCTGCCTGCTCAGGCTCCTGAGGACTGTTTACCGCCTCTGCCTGAAAGAGCTCCGGCACCAGTACTACAAGAGTGTACTGTGAGGTGCCGCATGGGTGCCTGCGTCCCAGGAGGAGGGCCCCGCATCCCGGCAGGGTGCCCGTGTCCCCGTGAGCTTCCCGGTGGGTGCGCGTGTCCCACTGAGGTGCCTGGTGCGTGCCCTTGTCTCAGTGAGGGGTGTGGGGGTTGCTCCCCACGTCCCAGAAAGGTGGCCATGGCCAGTGCCTCCCCGCGACCCACTGGGTTCCTTAGGACCTCCAAGGTTGGTGCAAGGGCAAGCATCCCACTAGGCAGAGGGTCAGGTGTTAGGGACCCGGTGGATAACAGTTCCGCCCGTGGCATTTTCACCCAGCTAACAGTGACTTCTCTTCAGGGTGACCGCCGGCTGCTGCCTCAGGCCATGCCTCAGCCCACCAAAGGCTCCTGGGATGAGGGCCCCTCCACAGACCTCAGCCTCCTCCGCTGGCTGGAGGCCATTACCTGGGCCCCGGTGACCATCTTCCCGCAAGGTGGCCATGGCCATGGCCCACGGGTGACCACGCCATCGGTGGGCCGCCTGTGCCTGCCCTGCACAACAGCCAACGGGCATTCGGCGAGGACCTCTGCGCAGGGCCCCTTCGACACCCTCCCCAAGGTGCTGCCAGGGCCCACCGGCATCCCAAAGGCCAGGGCTCATCTCCGTCTCCTCGAAGCGGACAGCCAGAGCATGCCTGTGCAGCAGACGCCCGGGAAACTCGGCTAAACTCCTGCCGGGAGCAGCCTGCTTTCTCAGTCTTCGGGCGCTGTTCAGATCTATAAAGTGTATTTCTCCTGGAGCACGTGTCGTTTGGGTACCGAGGGGCGCCGGGGAAGCGGGAAGAGGAAATGCAGTGGTGCGAGCCAGGCTGCTCTGTGAGGGCTTGCAGAGCGTGCGCTCCAGGAGAAGCGGGAGAGCTGGGCTGGGAGAGAACGGGCACCCATGGCTGTGAGGCGCCCCGCAGGCACCCGTGCTCCAGGAGGAGGGCCCCGCATCCCGGCAGGGTGCCCACCTCCCAGTGAGATGCCTGGTGGATGCCCATGTCCCAGCAAGGCGGCAGTGGCCGCTGCGCGCCCAGGGCCCCGCGGGCCACCTCCCTCCAGGAATGATTCTAGACTATTCGCACTCCTCATTCTCAAGGGGATACGAGCACCCGCATGCAGCAGTGCTGGCGGGCAAACGCAGCCAGCCTCCTGCCAGGAGCACCCTGCCACCTCCCTTCTCTCGCACGCTCCAGGTCAACAGAAGGCGTGCGTGGGTCGCACGAACAGCGAGGCATTTTCCTGTGGGCTCCTACACTGCCCAC
Source organism: Falco rusticolus (assembly GCF_015220075.1). Classification (NCBI taxonomy): domain Eukaryota; kingdom Metazoa; phylum Chordata; class Aves; order Falconiformes; family Falconidae; genus Falco; species Falco rusticolus. Next base: position 28,015,754 of record NC_051197.1, read on the forward strand.
CTCTGGGTAAGGCAGGCGCTGGGCTGGCTTGTCAGGGTCTTGGCTGGTGTGGCACACGGCCATTTCTGCCTCGGCACCCAGCAGTTGTGCCAGGGAGAAAAGAGCAGGCCTCTGCGGGGTGAGAGCTGCGCTGGGTCAGTCCTGAAAGAGAAATAATGAACGGGCTGAACGGCGGAGCTCAGGGGGCTGTGACCAGCGGCGCAGAGCCTAGCTGGAGGCCTGCAGCCAGCGGTGTTCCCCAGGGTCAGCACTGGGTCCTGTCCCGTTGAACTTATCCGTCAACGCCCTGGGGGAAGGGGCAGAGGCACCTTTGCGGGCAGCTGTGCTGGAAGTCCCCATGAGGAGGGACAGGGACACATGTCATAGCCAAGCTCGGGGACGCAGGAGAAGGGATGAAGCTGGCACCAGCTCAGCTGCCAGCTGAACCTGGAGCACAGTGGCCCACCAGCACCAGAGACCAAGGCCTTCCAGGAGCCCCGTGTGGGCGTGCAAGTGTCACGCTTGTGGCTAAGGAGACGGACAGCAGGGAAGCCTTTGGCTTTCTCAGTGCTGAAAATACTTGAAAATTCACGGAACGGCGGAGGTTGGAAGGCACCTCTGGCAGTCAGTTTGTCCAGCCCCTTGCTCAGGTAGAGTTAAGATTTTTGTCAAAGCGTGTGACTTTTCGGCTCTCCTCCTAACGTGGGCTGCCACTTAGCCCCCAGCAGGGTCCCCAAGAGGGTTTGGAGCAGAACCGCCTGCCCAGCTGCAGGGCTGTTGTGCCAGGGAGAAAACAGCAGGCCTCTGCGGGGTGAGAGCTGCGCAGGGTCAGCCCTGAGCTCCTTCAGCCTCGCCCCCCGCGGCCGATGCTGCAGCCCCCTCGGGCCCCGGGCACGCAGTGGCTGTGCTCCCCGGCCGGGGTCGGGATGCTGCTCATAGCCTGGGAGCGCTCGGCCACGCTGCCGCCACCGTCGCCTGACGGGGCCCCGTTCTCCGGCCGCCCGTCCCGCCCAGCTGAGGGGGCCGGGGCCGTGGTGGGGCGGGCCACGCAGGCCCCGCCGGTGCCGGTGGGGCGGCCGGTGCCGCGGGGGCGGGGGCGGAAGGGGCGGGCCCGGCGCGGTTGGCGGCTGGCGGGGCCGGGGCGCTTCCTGCGGCTGAGGAGGGCCCGGCGGGGTGGGCTCGGCTCATCTCAGCTTGGCTCCGGAACCGCGGCTCGGCGGTGGACCCCGCGCCCGGCGTGAGTGAGCGCGGCGGGGTTCTCCGCGCCTCGGGGGTGCCCGTGTCCCCCGGCGGTGCGGGCCGGGGCGCGCTGCACACCCGCGGGACGGCGGCGTTGGTGGGGCAGGGCCGGCGGCCGCGTGTGCGGCGGCGGGTAGCGCGGCCTGGCGCCTGCGGGGCCGGGGCGGCGGCCTGGGGGGCGGTCCCGGCGCCTAAGCCCGGCTGGGCTCCCCTCCGGCCGGCCGGGGGCCCGCGGCCCTGCCCGCTGCGGGCTGTGCGGAGAGAGGGAGGGGGCGCGGGGGGGCCGCGGGAGCTGCGGAGCGGCCGCTTGTCCCTGCGGGGCGGCCGGGGCCGTGTTGCTGGGACAGCCCCGCTCTCCGCCACTTGCTGCCCGCCGAGGGCTCTACGTGGAGGATCCGGGCGCAAAGTGGTTTTGGTTTCCCCGCCCCGTCCCCGACTTTTCACGTGGGTTTTAAGGGGATTAAACCTGATGTAACCGGGGCTCCGATAATAGCGTGGTCCCCTCTTCCCGGCACGGGCCGGGGCTCGGGGGGGGTTCGGCGTGTTCGTGCCCGCTGGAGCCGCCGGTGGGGCGGGCGGGGGCCGGGCAGCCCCAGAGCGGCTCCGCGTCGGTGCGCGGTGCCCGGGCCGCCAGGAATTGGCTTCGTTTGCAGGAAAATCGGAACCCGAGTGATCTGCAGCTGTGGCAGGCAGCGAGCCTGAGCTTATTCCTCCTTACCTGGCGGGCTGCTCCGTCTGTGTGCCTTTGATGGTGCAGCTGGAGAGTGCTGCGTAGAAAATAAGGTGCTGCTCGGCGTAGCCACGTAAAGCTAGAGCCGTCTTGTGGTTTAATTTGTTACGCCAAAAATATTTTGTTATTTCTGGGCGCAGGGCTCCAATCTGACAATCTTGGTCTTCCAAAAATGATTTTATTCGTGCTAAATTTAAGATTTCCTGTGTTAAATGCTACTTCGGTTTATTTTAAGAGTTAACTCAGTCTCATTCTGTCATTGCTTTTCCTAGAGTTTCATTGCTTTTGCATTTCTCACTCCATTTCTGAATAGGAAAAAGGCTGTGACTATCAATACGGAAGCAGAACACCCTTCTCCCTTCTGTTCTTTTCATCCATGACAAAAAGTTAGGTGTATTGCTTTAATGATTGAATTAATTTTATTCCTAATTGAATAGTTATTAAAAATGAAATTGGGATGAGTGATGCCCTTATAACAAGGGTAAATCTGCACTGGAGTTAGAAGTTAGTGGTTGAATGTGGAAGGCCTGTGCAGTTTGCAACTGTTACTCCTCTCAGAAGACAGATGTTTGGAATGGAAGTGTAGTGAGCATCAGGCAGCATCATTAATCTCTGCAGATGTAGTACCATTATTAGCATCACGCTTACCTCTGGGGTACATAGTTGTCTTCAACTTCCAGGCACAATTTTTATCTTGTATCAAATTCTGGCCCTGCAGTGTGGCTGTTGAGCAGTGCTGTGCTGTTCATTAGATGCCAGCCTGCCTTAAATCTCTGGTAGATGTATGAGAGAGATATCCTGCCTCGGAGCAAGGAGTGAGAGTGAGCACACTGATATTTGAGGTATTATTTTCCTTTGGTACAATAATTTTAAGGTTTCAGAGAGGCAGACAGTTTACTGACTTTATTGTATGTGTTTCATTTGCCTAAAGAATCATTATGCAGCTGTGGTGAAATTACTTTTAATGTTGATTATATTTTCTTCTGCTTTATTCTCTGCAATTCAGACATCATTAATGTAGGCTGTTAGTTTTATAGCTGGATAAGAGCTTGAAGGCATATTAATGAATGGATGTGGTCAGTTTTGTTGTCCTAGAGCTAGACCAAAGAGAGGAAAGAAGGTTCTCTTGCTTCCAAATTTCATCTTTTTTTTTTTTTTTTTTTTTCCTTTTTTCTTTTCAATCAGGTCTTGAAGCATAGGGTGAAGATTTCTCTTCACGGTGCATGGACGGAAAGCCAATGCGCAGGTAAGATGTGAAAACGATTGTCCTTCTGTTATCCAAATACGATAAATCATGTGAGTTGGTTTTATAAGTGCCTAGACCATAAAATGTTGTTTGCTTTTAAAGGCTTGACTAGGAGAATTAGAATATAAAGTATTCATCTTTAGTCCTTACTTAAACATACTTAGTTTTCAATATTTACAAGATCAGGTGTCTTTAAATGAATATGCTGTTATGAAAACTTGTCTTCTGTATGCTTCCTAATTCTGCATCCCCACTCCCTACTTCCCCCATTTACTATCATATTTAAAATTCAGTATTTAATTACTTAGGTCTTCAAATAGTGTGAAATAAACTGCTTGGGAATACATTTAAACTTGATTTCTAAGGGCTTTATTTTTCCCTTAACTAAAGGAGTTTAGTCCCGTTGGTGGGGTGAGGTCTTGGGTGAAAAGGAGATTTCCTTTTCCAATTACAGCTGCCAGCTGCCTCAGTTCTAATGAGCTGAAGATGCAGCTGAAGTTCTAATTCAGGGGAGTTCTTGCTGTGGTCGTGTCAGAAACATTATCTGTTATATAGAGAAAAAAATGTCACAGTAAATCAGCAGGATGACAGGTTGGCAAACAGGATTGTCTGCTAATTGCTTTTCACTATCCAATGGCAATCCTGTGGTAAAACCTAACAGGAGATATATTCCTGTATGTGATACAGGCTGTGTGGAAGCAAAGTTTCCTGAAGTTCTGCACCTCTTAAACTGAAGTAAAGAGAACTCATGCAAATTGCTTAGTCTGTCTACACTCTTTAGGATGTTGAAAGTAGGGAAACTTTATTACCGATAATTCTGTAAACAGTCATGTAGGAAGGTGAGGAATTTTAATCATAGGTGAATATGTAGAGTGTTTTTAGCTACAGCATTTGCAGAAACCATTAGCCTGGGTTCTGTGTAAGGAAGTAAGAAATAAATAGTTGTTTAAACCCTTGAAGAGTGACGCTATGTTGTTTAATTAAATGAACCCCTGAAGCGCAACAAGAAAAGAGCTGATGAGTAAACCCTGGGACGTGATATGGGCATCACTGAGGCTATGTTCAATATTTTTGCAAAGATAAAAAATGTGGTTTAGACAATGGGGGGCTGTATGTGACACTTAGGGTGAGTTCCTTTTCCTCCAAGAAGGATTAATTAGCAGACGAGCAGTCTTCCATCTTAGTCTTCTACAATGGAGACTGGTTAAGATTTAACCAATGTCAAACCGCAGCTTTTCAGGTTCTTATGTTGTATTCCATTTATCAAAATGTTTTTCTAGAATTACATAAAATTGGTAACTAGCATGGCTTGTGTCCTTGTTTTCTCTCTACTTTTTCATGTTCCTAATGGAAAAATTGAGGTTCTAAATTTATTTTTGTGTCTGCTGTTCTCTGCATGTCCCATTGAGTCAGAGAATTAAAGTGTTGAAGCTCGTATGTCTTTTCTGGGTTTGTGGTCTTGGACCTTGCTGTCGCAAGTTCTGCCTTGCCACTGAGACTGGGCAGTTTTAGTGGTGGGCAACAGCACGGGGCTAAAGAAGTAGAGGTTTTCTATTGTGGTGCTGATCCTGGCACTTGAGGGTGAGGTTTTTTTGGGTTTTTTGTTTTTTTTGTTTGTTTTTTTAATTTTATTTGGGTAATGGATGCAGACCAGACCTTTCAGTACCTTTTGTCTTCCCTCCCTCTCTGGCAAGCCAAGGTAGAGCATGGATAACGCATTTGACGTACTTACATGACTTTACTTTTGGACTAACCTTTCAGCTGATCTCTGTGCCTGGACGTATTATATTGCTGCAGTCTAGCCTGACAAGCACAGCTCTGTCATGAGCTGTGGGCTTCAGTTCTTGAATATGCTTGCATGTTTTAAGGGTCTCTGTGTGGATTGTTAAAATTTCTGGGTTTTATTCTACTGTGTGTCTCAGCAGTAAAGGATGAAAGGTTCCTGATTGGATTTCAGGCTCACAGATCTTCCTGTGAAGTCCAGCTAAGCAGATGGCAGAGCAGAGCACTTCCTTCTATCCTTTTATTCAGGGCTCTGCAGCCATTTAACATCACACGCGAGAGTCCTGTTGGATATTGCAAGAAGAGAGGTGTGAGACTTGGTCACTACTGTATTAGTAAACATGGCGAGTTGATATCGAATGTGTACAGCATTCAGAGGATGGGAAGTACAATTTGAACAGAAAAGGAATTGCAGCTATTCCTGTCAAGATTATAATAGAGAAAATGCAGTGATGTTCAAACAGGATTTGTCTTGCATGAGAAATGAAGTGATAGCTGGGGCAGGGTATTCTTTCCCACTGTCAGAGAGCAGCAAAAGAACGTTGTTTTGCTGAAGGTACGAGCAAGGCAGAGGGGATCTTTCCAGTGAAGGGCATAGTCCCACAGTACCTGAGCAAGGAGGACAGAGCAGATCTGATGACCAGGGTCAGTCAGGAGTTCAGTACTCGTCAGGCAGATCTGTAGTGATGAGGAGTGGCTGAGGTCAAGCCAGGAAGCCAGGTCAGCGGGTCAGTGTCAGCAGGGTACATGGTCAAGTGCGGATGTACCTTCACCGTTTCTCAGACTGGGCACGAGGGCTTGAGCAGCTCCCAGGCAAAGTGGGGGGGGCTCTCTCAGCTCTTCCTGGCAGCCCGATCCCAGGTTACGGCAGTGCTGTGTAAGGGCTGGCTCGAGCACAAGCAGCTAGCCCCTGCTGAGGGGGAGAGGCTTCCATCCGGACAGTGCACCTGGGGACCTCGTGTGCACTCGGGAAGTTAACTAATTCGTTGGCTGTAGCTCTTACCCAAGACAAACTGCAAAAGGCTTAGGAAGGTTTTGGGAGGCACCAATAACGACCTCATCTTTCAGAGTATGGACATCCTCATTCTTGGTGAAACTCTTCTGGGCTCGGTCAGTGAATATTAAACTAAATGTAAATAGGGACATAGACACCAGGTCCTTGCTGTTCTCCTTTTGATTAATGTAAAATAGTATTGCAGTCAAATTTATCTGCTTGGTTGCATAATTCAACCTCATTGAGAACATATACCTGAGACTTGCTGGCTAGGTAACAAAAGGAATCTGTGGTATTTTTACTAATAATTGGATGTTTAGCTAACTAATTTCTGGAGTATTGATTGCCACAATAAAGCATTTCAGTTTACTTAGCTGATGGCGGTGGTGGTGTCACTTCTGTTGCCAAAGATGCTGCCTTTGGCTGGGTCAAATCAAAGATCTTTGTTCTAGCTGTTCTATAGCGAGTATAGGAAATACACAAAGAAAGTATGTGTTAAATTCAAAGCGAGGCATTGACAGAAATCACTACTGGTTTGTATTGATATTTTCATTTGCTACTGAAGTCTGTTGCTACTACAGCAGTGTATGATTTTGGATTTCAGTCAATGTTTTCAGTCTTGAGACTTGTTCTGTTTCACAGGCCTTAGGGCAGTCTGTTGTTTTTTGCTGAGCCGCGTTAAGGCTTGCTGGTAATCTTATGCTAAAACATACATTATTTTAAACAAAAAAAAATGCAGACCACTGACTTGATAGTTAAGTAGCTCTATGACAGTATTGGAGAGAATTTTTCTTAGATATGTCTTATTACATGTGTTCTTGAACTTTGGAAGAAGCTGCTATAAGCTCTAAGGATGGATGTCTCGGGTGCCTGTGTTAATGAATAAAGTTTTGGGAAATGGCATAGCTGAATAAAATGGAGGCAGAGCGGCCTATTTATTTAGCTTAGTGTTGCAGACTGCCTGTGTTCCCATTTGTACTTTTCAGCTGCGTGCTACAAAAACCGATCCTTTGTCAGCCCTTTCTTAATCCCATTGTATTTGCTGATTTCCCCAGCCCTGCATTTTGATGGAAGCTAATCCCAGAATATCTGCATAGCTGGGTGTGAATCTTTTATCCTTGCATACACATTTCCTCTCTGATCCTCAGCCCTTCTTAATCACCCTGAGTATTCAGGAGCAGCTCTTAGTTTTGTGCTTGTGGGTGGGTGGGGGAGGCAGCTAGCCTGCCATGTGAGAATCAAGTGCTGCCTTCTGTCTTTCACACCTCTAAGCTACTGACTCATCATTTCATTCTCTATGCATATATATGCATAATGCACACATAATGCAGTTAAATTATTATCCTCGTGGAGACACATGCCATCAGATGGTGTCCTTTTAATTCACACTCCTGTGCCTGTGTATAGCAGCAACCCACAGTGCTTAACATCACGCATCTGGTTTGATCTGGTATGGAGATTCCCAGGCCCATTGATCACTAGCTTCTGCATCACCCAGAGGTAAGTTATGGATGAATCAGGAGTGCTAATTTGATTATTGCTCTTTTTTCCATTCATTCAATTTTCTTTAATCATTAACCAGCACTTTATATCCTGGAGGAAGGATGTTTGATACAATGCAGGCACGCAGATGAATGCTGATGGGAACAATGCAGGAATGCCTCAGTTCTTACTAATCAGACTCCTTTTTAGTTGGTTAATTTAAGGACATATTCAGCAGCCTCATTTGAGTAGGAAAATCCTGTCTGTCCTGGCTAGGAAAGATGAGGGCTACTGCCTGAGTCTGGCCAACTGATCGTGTGGCGTAAGATGGTCCACCCCATTGCTCTGTGTCAGCAAAGAGTCTTGGTGGTGGCATCGAGAAGATACACTGTATTTCTTGTGGCAGCATAGCCTCAGTCTTAACCTTTTTGTACTTGGCATCTCTGCCAGTCTAAAAAGCTCTTTGAGATCTGCTTTAGGGCTGTTGTTCATGGGGGTTGCTTTGAGGAAAGCCTTAAAGGTGTAGCAGCAGGGTTCTGCTTTCCAAAAAGAGGACCTGTCCTGGACATAAGCCGTCTGTTATCTGTAGTTATGTGAAATGGGGTTTTATATGAAGAATGCCTGTTCTGTGCTTCGATGCTTTGACTGACAGCCTGGTCAAGACAAACTGTCCAAAATTATTACAGTAGCATGTGTCTTAATAGGGCGCTCCCCCCCCTCGCAGGGGTTAGTTTGACATAGCTTGAAACCCCTAATGCATAATAAAATCCATTTGGCTTGCTTAGCAAGAGCTAGACTCTACAGGGGGATTTTTGTCACCACCTTTCTCCATCTCTTGGTGGAGGGATTAAGTTACCCTTTGGCCTTAGCTGCTAAGGACTATGAAAGTAAGCCAATTAAGTAAATTAATCTTTAACTAAGGTTTCTTGGGGTTTGTGTAGGGGTACCATTAAACTTAGTTTGCATATGCTGCTGCAAGAACTAAGCTGCATTGTTGGTGAGGAGCTTGGCAGAGCTTTGCAAGTGGTTGTCAAACCCCACAAGGTGAATTTGGGTTGGAAGGAACAAGAGTGGGTGGAGGAGAGTGAGAGGCAACATAACAGCAGAAGGATTTGTCAGAAAAGGAGTATGGTGATGGATGCAAAAAAGATGGACTAGCAATAAATAACCAAGGCATTTAAGGTGCAGAGGCTGAACAGGAGCCAGTAGCAAAACCAGGGGGGAGACCCAGCTGGATCTGTCTAAGATATGAGGAAGAGGTAATGGTCTGAAACATCTGAATATTATGATCAAGGAGAGGGTGTGGGGGGAATGGGAAAACAGGTTAAGATGCAAGTGAATAATTTGAACTGCTGCAAAGAGACTGGTTTCCCCTCATTATTATGTCAAATGCACTTTCTAACCACAGGGAAAAGATGTGAGTTGTTTTTTTAATTCTCTCCTTCAAGCATGTTACAAAATACTTTGAGCAGTATCAAAGTGAAGCTAAATTTCTTTTTAACTCTTAATGTGAACAAGGTGAGGTAGTGACAGCTCACAAATGCCAGTGTACCAGAGAAGCTGGTAATGGACAGCATGTATCAGGTCTTTCAGTGTATCTCCAACAGCCAGTGTACTCGCTGGGTAATTCATAACCATCGGTATTCTGGTGTTTTGCTCAGTATGCTTTAGTTGCTGTAAGTGATAGTTTTCCTTTGAAGTGGGAAGAGGCAGTAGTTTCTTTTATTGTCTTTATTTTCATAGTAATTGATATGTCACTGGTGCTGATGCATCTTTTTTAATAATTTGGCTATGGTACGTGGCAGAAATTCACATATGCTTGGAACATGCAAAATGACATCTCTGTTACATGTGCACTGATCTGCTTAGTTAGTCTGATTGCTGAAAATAGAGATGGGTTTAATTCTTGTTTAGCACTGATTTCAGTCACAATGAGGTAGTGAATCCTGGGGTGTAGGCAGACATCTCTGCAAAGTGAGATATGAGATGTGTCATCTTGGTTCATCTCTGCAGAACTGCAAAAGGGCTCAGGGCAATACTGCATTCCCCTTCTCTTGAGTTGGTAGCATACATGGTGCAAAGTGTGATCTGTCAGCGTTGTCATGTTGCCGTGCAGATAGTGATTGCACTTAAGCTGTGGCAGAGCTGACATCTGCTCAGGGCTGCGAGGGATAAAGGAAAGGTACCCAAACTTTCGTAAAGGAGGACATCAGATAGCTAGAACATTGTGTGTGGAGCTGGGAGGACAGTATGTTTTTCCTACTCTGTGCCAGAAACTTGAGTTTATATATTCTTAAGTTATTCCTCATCTCTAAAGTTACCATCTTGACTTTATTTTCGTCCTGTTTTGGTAGACTGATACGTGTGGATATTTAGATTATTTTGACTTTTTCCTGGTTGGTCTGATAATCCTGATTCCCTTCTGCAGTTCTTAGTCTGCCATTCTTGGGAAAGATTAACCTTTTGGAACATGTCAGGGAAGGTGGGTTGAGTCAGAAGCTTCTATAATTCAAAAATAACTGAAGAGGTGATGATTAAATGGATTTTCTAGATACTCATAGTAGGCTGCAGGCCATTTGAAGTTACTGTAGTCTGTGTGACAGTTTAGTGTATTCAGATAGCGCAGTGATGAGTGACCCTATCAAAAATGTAGGTAGAAGAACAGAGAAGCCTGGTTAAATCATACAGCTGGAATTCTTTGCAGTGGAAATCCATCTCTAGCTCTGTCAAAGAAAACTCAAGTGACAGTGGGCAGCTTGTCTAATCTTCTCTGCCTTGAGTCACTCTCTGTGAAATGGGGATAATCTCACCACACAAGGTTATTATGAGGTTCGGTTAATAAATATGTATGTGAAATTGGATATTACAGCAGTGTGTCATAGAAAGCATATAAAAATAGCTTTAAATATAAGTCTGTTGCAAATTGGCATTTGTTTACTTCTAGGTAAGCTTTGGTTAGAGACAGATTCCTCTTTCACGTGATCATGTGCTTATTTCCACGTTCCAGTGCGGAGCTACAGGCACTGCTGGTTTTGTGCTCCTGATCGGTGCGAGCTGTAGAGCTTTGGCTGACAGTTCCTGGTAGATTAGTCGATGATGGTCCTGTCTTACTACTTCCTCCACTGCAGGTGTACCAGTAGTCGACCAGGAGAGACCGGAATGGATGTGACCAGCCGTTGCACACTCGGAGATCCTAACAAACTGCCAGAAGGGGTGCCGCAGCCTGCTCGCATGCCCTACATCTCCGACAAGCACCCTCGACAAACTTTGGAAGTCATCAATCTTCTCCGGAAGCACCGGGAGTTGTGTGATGTGGTGCTAGTAGTCGGTGCGAAGAAGATCTACGCCCACAGGGTGATTCTGTCAGCCTGCAGCCCTTACTTCCGAGCCATGTTCACCGGGGAGCTGGCAGAGTCTCGACAGACAGAAGTAGTGATCAGAGACATCGATGAAAGGGCCATGGAACTGCTGATTGACTTTGCATACACTTCTCAGATTACTGTAGAAGAGGGAAATGTGCAGACCTTGTTGCCAGCTGCTTGCCTTCTCCAGCTGGCTGAGATCCAGGAGGCCTGCTGTGAGTTCCTTAAGAGACAGTTGGACCCTTCCAATTGCCTGGGCATCCGAGCTTTTGCTGACACTCACTCGTGCCGTGAACTGCTGAGGATTGCTGACAAGTTCACACAGCATAACTTCCAGGAGGTAAGTTGGTGTGCTGGAGTCATGGTGTAAAATGCGTGAATGTGTCCTGTAAGAGCCTCGAGCAGCTCCCGTTTTGTGCTTCTTTCCAAATCCTGCCTTTACAGCTGCTGTGTGCCCTGATAGACATGGGTGTTAGCCATTAGGTGGGGAAGAAAGAGAGAAGAGATACGTGTAGGACTCTGTTGTACTGGTGGTTTGTATGTAATCTATGGCATTTCTTCTCTTGAAGTTGTGTGGCAAGTGCTATGTGGAAGGCAAGGTCTCGGGTGTAGCTGGAGTTTGGCATTGAATCTGATGTGGCTGCACAATGGTATGATGTTCCACTCCCCTTTCACAAATGTTCTGCATGATCAGAGGGAAGGCAGGTGTTAAAAGTAAGGATAATACATCAATAGAACCAAAAAAATTGATGTTGAGTTTAGGGATGGGAAAAACGGGCGTGTGGGGAGCATACATTTGTCTCAGGGGAGTCTTCAACTCCCTTGCTGTAGCAGGGCTAGGGTTTTGCATCTGTTACTCAGCAGAAGTTGTTTGAAAGCCATTCAAATGTGTAATTTTGTAGCTGACCTTTATAAATTAGTCTTTCTTCCTTTGTTAATTCTCCCTAGATGATTTTTTGGGGGAAAAAAATGCCAGCAACTGGTTCAAGGAGGGATCAGCATAATAAATAAGGATTCTGTGAGCAATAGTCTGAGAAGAGTGGGCCTTAACTACTATACCCAGATGCAGAAAGGAGCCAGACCGTTTTAAGTGGTGTCTTTCCTGAGCCCTGGTTGGAAGGGCAAGAATTTGCGTATGTTTTGGAAGCAGCTACTCTCTAGGAGTGCCCTCTGCATGAAGGTCTGTTCCTCTGCCAGAGAGATTTGTCGCTTGCCTCTTCCAGAAACTGCACTTTTCCATCCCTGGAACAGGTGGCCTGCTACAGAGAAATCTCCTCTTTCTACCTTCTTCACTGGTAGATCCTTTCCAAAAGGAGTAACTGCAGTATTGACTCCTGATGCTAATTTAGCTTTCCCAGGGAAGTAAGTGCAGTATTTAGGTGCTGTGATTGATTGCAGCTTGCCAACTTTTTTTTCCCCTGCAGGACACAGATTGGAATTGTATTTATTTCAGCCAGGTAGTACTTAAGAAAAATATGAGCAGAAGCAAACACAATTGAACTTGGCTGTTGGACACATTGAAGACAGCACTTGGTATCTAACTGTAGACACATGACATTAGTTTACTCTAAAAGTTGCAATTAAATACATCTTTCCTAACCATAAAGACCAGAAAATAGAATTTGCTGTTTAAGACGAGAGCTTGTTTTTTGTAGAACTTGGTGATTTCCCAAAGCCCAACATTTTAGCTGGCCGTTTCATGTGTTCTGTGCTTGCTCTGCATTTCTTCTCTTCTGCATTTTTTTGGGGAGCAGGATGGTAACCAGATGGTCGTTTATTTTCAGTGCTTGGTCGTTTTAATGGTTAGAACTTGTGCTCTTGTTATTACATGAGTAGGGCATGCTTACAAGCTTCTAAATAACTTCTTAATAGCATAACAATTTTGTTTTAAAATATTTTGGCATTAATACATGCAGCTGGCTGTTAAAAGCTGCTTGCTATGAAGTGCTTTTCTTTTGGAGTCCCTTGAAGATAGCTTTTTGTCTTCCTTATCCCTGTTTAAAGCACATAAAGACAAAAGTTTTGGACTCGAAAACACACTTATCCTCAAAGATGATACAAATTGGAACTGACTTAACTGAATCATGGCCTCTGGAAAACAATTGCTTAGATTAGAACACTATTTCTTTGGTTTGGGTAGGTTTTGATGTCTTTAGTGCCCTAGGAGTTTTGCAGCTCTTCATCCTTAACGACCACTTCTTTTGCTTCCACTGTTTCTCTGCAGACAATCTTAGTGGTGCTGCTTGCTGGGATTGTATTCTGTTCTGTCATTATTTTCCATCTGGGGAGTGCATTGGTAATCCCTGATGGAAGCCAGTGGCTTGGCTACTTTATCATCCTCCGCTGTGGAGGCTGAGAACTGATTAAAAAATGTGCCGCCTTCTGCAGAGGCTGTGTGGTCATCGTTCCTCCAAGCTGGCAAAAAGAAACGTGAGATGGGAATTTCCTGAATGACAATGTAAAATATTAAGCACTAGGCATCAGGCCAACCCATGCAGTTACTTTGAATGCAGTTTGAATTGCTTCATGTCCTCTGCTGTCCTAACCTCTAGTTCTATTAATTTTTATGTGTATTGCTGCATTACATCATTAACTTGTTGGTAAAATGTTTTTCAAGTTTTCCATTCCCCTCAATTTAATTTGTTGCCTAAAACCCCTAGTGAAGCTTGTGCATGCAATGTGAAATGGTTCTATTAACAACTCTGCTGTGCAAGAACAGCCTTCACATTTTTTGTTTGGTCTCTGACGTCTCCGTGAAAGGAGAAAATATACTTAAGGATGAACAACATGTGCTTTGTGTTAACAGACAAAAATTGCACTCCATATTGTATACTCTGACATTTCTTCTGTCTGTTTGTAAAAGCAGTAATGCACATGAATGCTGTAGAGGAAATGAAGCCCATCCAATTCTTGCTTAGTAAGCAAGTCAGTCAAATAGACCATTAATATTAGTCAGGTAATTATTAGTGTCCTGATTAAGCCAAAATAAGCCAAAGCATTTTAAATAATTACTGTTTTACTATGTAAACTAACAAGCTGCATAGTAGTAATAACTTGGTTTGCAGAAGTGCTTCCATTACATTTGAGTTTTGTGAGGCCATCGATGCAGCTGGGTTTTCTGGGGTGGAAGGGAGAGTGTGGATGGTCATCTTTAAGTCATAAATTTCCAGAGCCTCTGTTTGCAGAGTCTGAGGCTGCATTTGCAAACTGTCAGGGTAAAGTTTAGGCATAAGGTAGTCTATGTAGAGGAGAGGGAGACTGTGGAAAAATGCTGATAAAGTTCTTTAATGGCCAGCCCTGGTCTTAATCTTATGGCTGAAGAAGCGTGTGGGCTAACCTTGTTGTGGCTCTTGCTGTCCCTAAGAGCCCACAGGATCCAAGAACAAATTCTGGTATCTGATCTCATTGCCTGTTGTGTTCTTTTTTAACAATATTTCCTGTTGTCAGTAACTTGGCGATTTTTCTATATTCGTTCAGTGCTCTTAAGCGATTTCTGTAGGTAATTAAAAGGACTGCACAGCTGACTGCTGTTGAGATGATAGTGTTAAAGAATGTACTGTAATTTATGCGGCAACTCATGAAATAAGGCATGGAATTCTAACGTGGTTGCAAACGATAAGGACAAACCAGTGTTCAGTTATTTTCTGTCACTGAACCTCTTGGAGATTACAGGCTACAGGCTGGGAATGCTTGTAGGGAAGCCAAGCTGGCAGTTATTGATCAAACGATTTCTGCAGTTCTCTTATTTTGACTCTTGCATCTTTCGCATCTACCTGGTATCTCTTCAGAAGACATGGTTGTCTGTGAGCTGTAACCTCTCAAGGCAGTCGCAGACGGACTGATGTGTGCTCTGGTGTGTTGCATGAGCAGTCCTCCAATGGCAGCTGAAGCCTCCTGAGAAACTCTGTCCCTTTCTTGGGTACTGAAGGAATTAACATGTTTGCACATTGTCAGTGGCTTGAATTTCACAAGAGATCAGTCCTTAGGGCCCTGGGAGGCTCTGATTCCCTCTTAAGTGCATCTGGACTTGGGCATACTCTATGTACATATTTAGAGCAAATCAAAGAGGCAGGATCAAATTAGTCCATCTTCTTCTCCTGAAGTATTTTCTGTTCTGCCACAAATCAGCATTCGGGAAGACTTTCCATGTTCTCTACAATGCCTCTGGTAACTTGTTTCTGAGACTCTTATTTTTGTGTTCTGTTTTGGATTTCTTCTGAATAGAGCCTCTCAAATACGTGACTGAAAAGCGGTATCGGAATAATCAGCTATGCAACATTTTTATTTCTAATTTATATATTAAACACAGCAAACAAGGAGACTGATTTTAAAGGGCTTTGTTTTTCCTAAATTTTGGAACCTGATCAGTGTGTTCTGTGGCTTAACCCTTTAAAAGTGTCCTACCAAAAAACTTTGTGTAAAATTCCCTTTCAGTTGCATCCCCATCTAAAAGTGTAATTTGTTGTGTTGCTAAGGGACTGTATTCTGCTCTGTGCAGCAAAACCCTTCACGTATTGATGTTGAAACTGATGGGTATTTGGCACTTCACTGGATTAGTCCATTAGACTCTAATTCAAGTGGATTGTATCCCCTTCAGAGTTGTGGTGGAGTGGTGAATGGCTCTGGTGCTTTGGCCACTGTTCTCACTTTCCTTTTTTTTTTTTTTTTTTTCCCCTTTCCATTTAACCAGGTAATGGAGAGTGAAGAGTTCATGCTGCTTCCCGCCAATCAGCTCATAGACATTATATCCAGTGATGAGCTAAATGTTCGCAGTGAAGAGCAAGTGTTCAATGCAGTGATGGCCTGGGTGAAATACAGCATTCAGGAAAGAAGACCCCAGCTGCCACAGGTAATCTTGAGCACAGTAACATTCAAGATTGCTTTATCCAGGGGCAGAGTAAAGAGGGCTGGTACAGTGGTGCCCCAGCAGTGTCACAGTTCTGAATGCATGCAAAGCCACATTAATTCTCTCCGACTTCCACCTGTGTTAGGTGGCTTGTGCTTTCCCTTCCCCTAGGCTGGAAGGTGCACTGTCTAGAGCCTTCAACAGGGGCTTTGTTGAATTGTTTCCAGGTAGGACTTGCCAAACTAGATCACTCCAGTAGCCTCTCTAGACAAACCTGCCTGCGTTGCTTTGAGTATCGTATAAAAAACATAGTGGATAAGAAAAAGCTTGTCTTTGTTTGCACTTTATCTTTAAGCTCTGCTGTTTGATTTATGCCTCAGCCCTCATGATCTTATACTCGAGCTTGTCAGAATGGTTTTGTTGAAATATGATGCTTCATCTAAGCCAAGCCATTTCACAGAGAAGTACCCATTCTGACAAAGCTGTCAGCTGGAAAGCCTCTGAAGTCTCAGGCTTTCTGATCAAAAGAGTCTGTCTGCCTCAGTGTTTCTGCTTTGGCAATAGACATTAAATGCAACTTTATTTAGTGGAAAGCTTTTGAAAATGGTTTCAAATAAACAAACCATGCCAGAAAAAACTGCTGTTCTCAAGGTAGCTCTTAATGCTTGTGTAACTGTTTGCCTTTTTAGGCCCTGTTGTCTATACCTGCTTGCGCCTCTAAATTCTAAACTCTTGTGAATGGCATGTTGTTTGTTACTGTTCATTTAATGCACAATACCACTCGTGTTTGAGAGCTAAAGGGTTGATAAAACTTCTAACTCAATAAGTTTTTCAGGCAGATATACTGACTTCTGAAATTCTATAAAGGTTTTCACGTGTGACCTTGGTTTCAGCTGTTAAAAGGTCCAGGGATTGTCCCTTTTCAAAGACTGATTTGCTGCTGGGTGTTTAAGTTGGTATATTGAAAAGACAAAGGTGCTGCAAGATGAGCTGCATTCAACTAAAATGCCAGGGTTTGGATGTGTAAATGACTGTGTATGTTTGTCAGAGGAATTATTAACTTCTAATCCAAATTTGTTAGCTACTATTCTTTTCTGTTTGACCTCTTGCATCTCTGTGTGGGTATATTGTAGTTGACAGCGTACGTTCTGTTTTGTGTTTTAGGTCCTGCAGCATGTCCGTCTACCGCTGCTGAGTCCCAAGTTTCTTGTGGGTACAGTGGGTTCTGATCCGCTTATTAAGAGTGATGAGGAATGCCGGTAAATCTCCTCGCTGATTTACAGAATTGGATTTCATTGTATTTGCATCTGTTCTCTAAAACTGTGCTGATCTGTTAGTGGTAAATGGGTGGTATCGCACAATTTCCTCTTCTGCAACTGGGAGGAGAAGAGATGCAAGAAAGTGTTTTGTGTTTGCGTAATAGTCGGTAGTGCCCAAGATGCTTTTGTTTTTTCAAGTTTTCAGTGAAATAGCAAACTGAGAGCGCTGTTTGTCTGTTGGTAAAATACCTTTGTGTATTGTTTTCCATTTCACTACTTTTTGCTTCTCTGGTCATGGCCTTTCATTACAGCTTACCACTTGCTTGGCATTCCTGATCTCATTAGGACTTAAAGTAGTTTTTGTATGTAAAAAGTGTGCATTTTAGTAACTGAATTGGACTCTGGGATTAGCCTGCTGTTTCCCACAATGATAGTGCAGGGAAACTAATTTCCTCCTCTTACAGTACGAGTCTCACCTTTCTTGTTCTATGGAGTTCTGTATCATTTAGAAAGCACGCAATTCTTCTTGTTGTGCTTAATGTAAAAAAATTCAGGGGATAGACTAAACTGTTCCCTTCCTGAATAAGCATTCATACTGCAGGAATTCCACACTTGTAGAGGGAAGGAGGACTCTTTTTTTTTTTTTTTTTTTTTTTTTTTTTTTTATTCAAGGGTTTGGAATATTAGGATTAGTCCAGGTGGCAAGTCATGAGGATGGACAGTGTGAGCTGGCCAGAGCTGATGGAGAAAATATTCATCAGAAGGGTACTATCTCCATCTATCGGTCATGTGTGTGTATTATGTATTTGTGTGCTTTTCAACTCCCGTTTTGTTCCTAGACAAAACAACTGATCATTAAGTTCTAGCTTGAGGCAGACTGGGTTTTTCTTTTCTGCACACTAAGCCTGACAAATCTTGTCATAGTGGCTTTTTTTGTCAGACTTTATAGCAAGCAGTATCTATTATTAACTTTGGCTAAATACTGATATTGGTCTGCTGCTGTCACTGTGTAAATGACTTATAAACAACTGATGAGTATTTAGGTGACAGTGTATGTTTTAACTAGAGCTATTCATGCACTTACGTGATTTGTGAATACCTGAAGTGCGTGACTAGTGCTGTGCTGGCTGCTCTTGCCATCAGTGTTGGTTCCTACCTTCTCCTGAGACTGGTATCAGGTGGACTTTGGGGATTAATATTTTCTTGTCTTGCACAGGGATCTAGTGGATGAAGCTAAAAACTATCTGCTGTTGCCCCAAGAGCGGCCACTGATGCAGGGACCAAGAACTAGACCGCGCAAACCCATCCGCTGTGGAGAAGTGCTCTTTGCAGGTACATATAGTTCCTGTTGGCGTAGGTCAGGAGACTCAAGTCTGGGTTTTCTGGTGGTAGCGTTCCCGTAAGGCCAGTCTTCACAACATGTTTCTGAAGTCACCTGTACATTAATATTAGGAGGTTTGAGTGAACTTGTATGACTTCTTCGGTGCTATGAATGCCACAGTACTCCAGACTTACATTAATGCTCTTGAATATCACATTCTGTCTTCTGATTATAACCCTCAGAAAGAGTATCTCTGAGATGGGGCTACTGGGTTAAGGCTGACAAAGTCTGGAGGGGTTCTTTGTACCAGGCGCACGTACAGTATGTGAACTCAGTGCGTTATCATGATGCTATTCCTTGTGTTTGGTTCCTGCAGTGGGGGGCTGGTGTAGCGGGGATGCAATTTCCAGTGTCGAGCGCTATGACCCTCAAACCAATGAGTGGCGAATGGTGGCATCCATGAGCAAAAGACGCTGTGGTGTTGGAGTCAGTGTTCTGGATGATCTCCTCTATGCTGTGGGAGGCCATGATGGTTCTTCTTATCTTAACAGTGTAGAAAGGTAGGTCTCCGTAAGGCCAATATGCAAAATGTTAACTCTGAATGTTTAAACCTGGGTGCAGCCTCTTAAAAATGAGTCCATCTTGCCAGCTATGTTCTTATTTTGCTGAAACCCTGAAATTTCCTTTACACTTTACCTACATCTCCTCCTTCCTTGCATACCCCTTCAATATTGTGTTGGTTTACTGCTGAACTAGCACTTCATGTGTAACAGCTTGTGTCATCATGTCCCCAGCTTAATGAGACAAGACAGCTTTTGATATAGGGGAGGCATATATAAGAGATGGGTCTGGGTGTAATTGATGGGAGGAGTGATGATCCTGGTTAACCTTCTTTACAATTGCTGGTTTGTTTTAGCGTTGTTGAGGAAGGTGAGGTTACAGTAAGCATTTCTTAAATGTTTAGGGAAAGATCCTGGAATTTTATTGTGGAGTGGTAACCAGAGAATTAGGGAACCTTGGCATTTATACAGAAGAAGGAAAATAGGTCAGTTCTAGACCTGTGAAAGACTGAAGTCAAACAAGCTTTACCAAGCTTCCTGTTTCTGGGAGCTGCATATGGCAATCCCTATGCCTAAAAGCCGCGTGACTCAAATACCTCCTTTCACCCCGAGCCTCCCCTTCTTCCCTTCTTCTCCGTGCATACTCCTGGCTTCCCAGATCATGACCCTAGCCTTACATCTCCTGTGTCCTGCACTTTTGTGCTATGCACCATATTTCCTTGTCTCTGGATTCCCAAGTCCATTTGGTTTCTTCATTTTTTTTATCTCGGAAGCGCAGGTCCTAGTGCTGACTGAGTTCTTGTGTGAACTGCAGAGAACATAGAGCAGGGTAGCTCTTGTCTGCTGCTTTTTGCGTAAATGCAAGTTACCACATGTCAGCCAGTCCCTGGTAACCTGCTTTCTTATGAAGCTGAACCTTTCATCTTCAGTTTGAATCATCTCAAGCTGCAGTTTGAACGTGCCTGGAATGTGTATTGGATGCATTCAATCACTTCAGGGGTTTTATTCAACTTACAAACGGCTGTGTTGCAGTTTAAGCTCAAGATAGACAAGTTTCACTGCTTTAGTAGTTCCCAAGCATGGGAGAGTCCGAAGCATACCTAGACAAGTAATTTGTGCTGTTTGGTGTGTTTTTTCTAGGTATGATCCAAAGACAAACCAGTGGAGCAGTGATGTGGCCCCCACCAGCACCTGCAGGACCAGTGTTGGAGTAGCAGTTCTTGGAGGCTACCTTTATGCTGTGGGTGGCCAGGATGGTGTCTCTTGTCTCAACATTGTGGAAAGGTAATTTTAATGTAGGGGAAGAAAAAAAAAAAGTGGGGCACAAGAAGAAGAGGGTCTCTTAGAAGGTGCAGTTGATGCAGATGAGCTGGAGAGGAGGTAAGTTCTGCGTAGATCTTACAGGGAGTTTTGTTTCGAGAGAATAAGGTCAGTCTTCCTGCCCCTTTGTGAAGATGCTTACACTTCACTAAGCTTTGGTGTTTATTCTTTTGACAGGTATGATCCCAAAGAAAACAAATGGACTCGAGTGGCTTCTATGAGCACCAGGCGCCTGGGAGTTGCAGTAGCTGTGCTAGGGGGCTTCCTCTATGCTGTGGGAGGCTCTGATGGAACTTCTCCTCTCAATACGGGTATGCCTTTTGCTGTGCCTTAATTGCAGTCAGTACTTCTCATGGCCTTATTTGCCCTTAGTGTCAGCCAATGGCTGTGAAATACATTAGTGATCAGTTTGTGGTGATTTCCTTCTTTAAATATGATTTTTGCCAGAGTAATTCACTCTGCGGGCTTGTGAGCTCCTATTATGTGGTGGTGTGTCGTGTGTTTTTTTTTTTTTTTCTTGATGCTGCATTTGGCAGAGTGTCCTGAATACAATACTTTGATAATTTGCATAACAGTTGCAAGCACATCCTTTTTTTTTCCCTGCAGTAGCCCTTTTCTGCTGTAGGAAGGAAGATGCCAAAGGTAAAAGTCCTGCAAGATGGTAATGCAGGTCAGTTTGTAGCTTTGCCAGCTCCCTCTTGAATGAGGATGCTAAATGTGACTGACTGTGTGGGCCTGCAGACAGGAAAGATAACAGCAAGCTTTCTATAGAAGAAAAGCATTAGAGTGAAAGAACAAACTGGTTCATTGTATTTTGGTGTGTGGAAGTTACAGCATCTTTACAGACTGAGCAATGCTTTGGATGCAGGTTCAAAAATGCTAACCCCCACTGCAAGCCAGCCCTGTTGTTCAAAGATGTGTCATTTCTTCTGCAGTGGAACGCTACAATCCCCAGGAGAACCGCTGGCACACAATTGCACCCATGGGGACAAGGAGGAAGCACCTGGGCTGTGCAGTGTACCAAGACATGATATATGCTGTGGGAGGCAGAGATGATACAACAGAGCTCAGTAGTGCTGAGAGATACAACCCTCGAACCAACCAGTGGTCTCCTGTTGTGGCCATGACATCGCGCCGGAGTGGAGTGAGTTTTGCTTGGTTTGCTCGTCTGTTACTGTATGTAACCACGTGGTGAGAGCATAGGGTAGAGTGTCATCTTGTGAGGTTTTTCTCTTGCTTTCTCTGTACCTTCACCTCTCTTTGGTGAGGGGAAAGGTTTGCAAAAAGTCAAAGCTCTTTAGCAAGACTCGGGGAATGAAGTGGTGGTCATGTCATGCCATAGACAGCTGTTCGTTATGCCCGAGGACTGGAAAATGGAGTCAATTTGAGGGTCTTTTTTTAATAGTTTTCGTCCCTTACATGGAGTCAACTACTTAGGCCTGAAACACCGGAGTTCTTTAGTTCTTTACTTGGTGACGTAACTGTACTTGGTATGAGATGCTATTAGAGAACGCTATTAAAATTAGTACCTGAGTCTCTTTGGATGAATTAGGAGGTGAACATACTTGCCCAGAAGAAAGAGCTAGGAAACTGGGCAAGCTTGTGTTTAGATACAAACTTCCAGCATAGTCTTTTAATTGCCTTCAGATGTGTGTGGGAACAGCTTTTCTGGGCTTTCACTTTGTATGTTGCCTCTCTTCACTGAATTCTGTGAGTATGGGGAGTGACAGCATGTTCTCATCGACTGTTAATCTTGTGCTTTCTCTAGACTTGTGAACAAAAGATTAACATAGTGTTTTAAGCAGTCATCGTGTTTGGGCAGATGCAAATGTTATGAATATTTATCATTGGATATAGTAAAGAGTGAATTAATTCTGTCTGTATGGTAGTATTTCAGTGTCTGGTGAGGCAAGTATGAATCATAATTTGAGTAACTACTAGTTTTGGAGGCAGAGAATATATATTGAGTGCTGCCCTCAAAGCATATAGTACGCGGTCCAACATGGTCCTTTCCAGTTACTGATTAGGCATTGACTTTTCATGAGCTGGTTCTCTATTTGCTTTCTGTAGAAACTGCTAAACAAATGCATCTGTATCTGCAGCCCTCCTGAGCTTTCTAACTTCCTCAGAGCCAAAGCAAAGATGACTTTACATTGCATTGCTGTTGTCTTTTCTCTGTTACATCGTGAGGTGTTTTCACTGGAAGTGATCTTCCTAAACGACAGAACTGTTTGAGATTTCGGTGATTTTTGTGCTTCGGCAGAAAGACAAAATAGAAAGGCTGGAGGCCAAGGTGCTTACAGATGGTCCGAGCCTCAGCCCGAGAGGAGCAGGCCAGGGGCTTGCATATGGTTCTCCTAGTTCAAACAAGCATTCCAGGCTGTAGGCTCGTAGATATTCTGGTGCATGCTTATTGCACTTGGTGAAGAATTTCAGCCCAGTATATGCTAAATTTTGGCTGATAAAGGCTTAGGTTCTCATGTATCTATTATCATTCAAATAATTCTAGTTCTTATAGCTGGTAATAAAGGGGAACCTTCTGCTTTTTTTGTTAGGAGATTCTCTATTTTGAGATAAATATGTTTTGTTATTTTTTAAGCTGTTTTATTTGTCCTTTTCCCCCAACCAAAAACCTCTTCTGCAGATTGCCTTTCACCAAACATGGTTATTAAATCTTTTTATTAATGTTTTCATGTTAATCCTTCTTTTCAGAACATCTCAGCTAAATAGCTGCTATCTGTGATGGTCGTTTTGCAGGTTGGCCTTGCTGTGGTGAATGGACAGCTGATGGCAGTGGGGGGTTTTGATGGCACGACGTACTTGAAGACTATTGAGGTGTTTGATCCAGATGCTAACACATGGAGGTAACTTAAGTTTGTGAAGCAATCAAATAGCAGTCTTCAGCTGGAGCTGCGGCCACCCAGCTGGAGCTGTCCCAGCCAGATTAGAAATGGGATGTACACCGTGGTGAAGAACTGGGGTGTGGTAGCCAGCATAATGTTCACGTTGTGGCTTGTTGGCTTGCATGGAAGTGTATGAAAGAGAATCACATTTTGATGAATGTCCCAATATGCCACTTACCTGCGGCATTCCCGTGTCTGTGACTGTGGCAGTTGAGAAACATTTTCTTGCAGATTTCTGGTTGAATTCCAGCTACTGACTCCATTTTAAGTAAAATGGGAGTGAGTTTTCCATAGTTACCCCATCCTCGTATCCTGACAGATTTAACTGACATTTAGAGGATAAAGTTTCATTGCATCTTTAACAAGTAGGAAAATGGTGTATAGATCAGTTATGGAGACCCAGAGGAAATAAATTATTTGGCAGGCTTGTTGGGTGGCAAGCAGAGGGTCATACCAAAACCCGGTTTGTTTTTAAGTGCTGCTTTTAATATAACAAAAATGAACCACATTGAGTGAGATATGGCCCTTCTGTTTATTTTGGGCTGGAGTCTTCTGCTTCCCAATAGGACTAAGCTTGTCCTTAGCAGAAGGAGCTCACAGTAATGATGTAGAATTCTGCCTACTCATTTTTGTTTTCAGGCTGAGGCTCTGATTTCCAAATCTTTTTGGAGGAGCTGAGGCAGAACACTTCAAGCATATGATGTTCTTCCCCTTTAAATCTGCAAGACAGCAATTAGAGGAACTTAATCTGGTTTACAAACAGAGAGAAATAATATTAAATTGCTGATCAAAAATACGTACTGAGCAGAAAAGAAATAGGAAAAATAACTACACCTGAAAGCAATTGCTTGTGTATTTGTTCCAAACGTAATTAGTATAAAATTTCAAGCTTCTGTGTGTATTCCTACTGCTTTAGTCATCTGGCAGGGGTGGGGAATAGAAAGAAATTAATGTCCTTATTCCTTCCAGTCTAGTAGTACTAGCAGATTAACCCTGTCCTGCTGAGATAAGCTGTCAAGGAGCAGTAGAGGAGTTTCCCCTTGCTTGTTGAGCTATGGACAGTGCCTTTTGAACTGCTGAGAAAACCAGTTAAGTAGAGAATAATACGTATTTCATATTCCTTAGCTGAATGGTTTCAGCTACTCTCAATGATAGTAACAGTAATAAGATGTCTAGACGTAGGAGTTACTGCCTGGGCTAGCATTCACGGAAGTTTAGGAGGTTATTCAAAGTATTAATGTTGTGGAGTTTTTCTCCCACTGAATTCAATATAGCTCATCAACATCTGTGGCCTTCTCTTTCTTTTGTTTGCTGAACTTCTTGCTCTGTGAAGGATACTTTTTTTAATTTGTGTAGCCTGAGAAATGCTTCCGATGCAGTTGGGGTTTAATAACTTGCATTGGTAGGAGTTGTTTGAAGAACTTGCTTCTCCTGTTTCTGCCAGCAGACTTCAGTGGCACAGAGGGGAATATGCAGCTGAAGTGAGTAGGATGTTGGAGTCTACAGGGATCAGATTTCCATATGAAATGCAGGCACCGTTTCAGTAACATATTTTGGAGAAACAGATGGTGCTTGGGATGTTGTTTTATCTTGGTTGGATCAGCTGCATTTAGGGTATTAGAAAGATAAAAGAAATTAGTTGACTAGCAAACCTATTCCTGCTCATGTGTTACCCAAAACGTGGCCCAAGGTCAGCTGCAGCCTACAAAGTTACTCTCTATCTTGCTTATTGCCAGACAGGGTTACTGTCCTTACTGTAACCAGACAAAGTTACTTTCTATCTTGCATATTACCAGGCAGGTGTTTACTCAGGTAACAGAAAACTGCAGTGTCAAAATGAGAAGTAGTTTCTCTTCTGAGAGAGAAAGGCATGAGCAAATACAGCTGTTCACCTTGAGCAGCAGTCATCTTACATGCTTCTGACTTCTTAGTTGTCATGGTCTGCTTTAACCAGAGGTTAACAAAGGTGTAACTCTGCTCACAAGGGCTGGTTCAGTCTTTCCCATGGTAGCTCCGTGAAGAAGAAGCCAAACCAGTGTGACCACTGAAACCTTGTCTTTGCAGGTTGTATGGCGGGATGAACTATCGGCGGCTGGGAGGAGGAGTAGGTGTTATCAAAATGACACACTGTGAATCTCATATATGGTAAGCATCAAGAGGGAGGGAGACCCCTTGGTTCTCATTCCTAGAAAAACTGAAGAGACTTGTTGACACTGGACCTCTTTGCAGCTCTAGTATGCACGGTCTAGATCCAATGTAACTCTTTGCCGGTAACTCTTTCTATGGAATTATAAAAATGACTTCTGTCAGTGTGCCCAATGGGAGACCATGTTGTCAGACTCCAGGGAACCACTGGACAAAAGTAGAAGGGTTGCTTATGTCCGTATTTTTTCTAAATAGTCTACATTTTTTAATAAACCAAACTGTAAAAGTTACTGTAGCATAAACAATGCTGATGTAGATAGTACATGCTATACTGAGAGTCTGGCAAGGAGGAGGGTTTCCTGCTTTCCCTCCTGCTGTGTGAGCAGCTGTGTGATGGGTGAAAGAGGAAAGTGATACAAAAACATTGCTTTTGCCTTATTTACAGAGAGCTTCAAAAAAGTACTTGACCTGCAAGGTGCCACCTTTGCACAGAAGCTTTTCTGTGCACAGAGTATATTTATTTTTTCATTTAATTTGTATCATGTATTTTCTTTGTATCGCTCACAGCGATAATTCCAACTTTTTATATAGTGTGCATATATATATATGTATTTTATATATATATATGTGTGCGTGTGTGATTTTGAGTTTTGGCGAGTTGGTGGTTGGGGCAGGGCTATGTCCTGCCAGCTATTGTGGTTCCAACCCTTGTGGTATGTTTTAGGGTCTCTTAGAGTACAGGAGAGCTATGAGGATGGGTGCCCTGAGTATCTTTTCAGTCTTGCTGGAGGCAAGAAGTAGAACTGGAACTCTCATCTATCGACTGAATCAGTGAAGTGCCCAAAAAGGGTGAGAGTGAAAAGGATTTCAAATGATGCCTTTTTACTGTACAGTGTATGGTACAAAAGTTCCTCTTTTGTCTCTCCCCTCCCCTGTATATGAACCTAGAAACAACTAGTTGTTGCTTACTTGTAATAAACATTTTACTCGCGTTACCTGCTAGATGTTGGTTCTTGTCTGAAGCTGGGATGCAGGTATCATCTGTGAATTCTGACTAGCCTAGGTCAACACTCACTTCTCAGGTTCTTGCCAGAATGGCAGACCTGCAGTCAGCTCCTGCAGAAAAAAAGCTTAGACCGGCATCGTCTTAGCAGCCCTCCTGCCTCTTACTGTGTCTTTAGAATTCCTGTTGTAAAACACTGACCATGATGAGATGGTACCCTCCCTTTTAGTCATTTTTATGCACTTTGCCTGTGTTTCTTTAGAGCAGGGAAAGGTATGAGCTGATGAGAGTTTGGAGGGGAGGGACCATTTACTGGCACTGTGTGTAACTGTAATGACAGTGGAGGCACCCAGGGGTGGGGGGAGAAGAAAGAGGAACTCTAGACTTAAAGGTTCTGATATGTTTGTACTGTAATTTCTATATCTAGTATGAAAGAATGACCTTTTGCACCTGATGTAACTTTGGACCTTACTAAATTGGATTTTAAAAGAGTAAGAGGACTGTGAATTCTTGAGACTAAAAAGGCAGTGCTGACATCTTAAGTTCTTTAACTTCATAGTTTGATTCATGTAACTCAGATTTTAATGTGCTTGAACATAGTAAAAAATTACACTACAGTAATAAATGGGTCATTAAAACTTTTTTAAAAGCCCCTTTTCCCCTAAAGGTCGGTATTCTTGTGTTTACATATGAAGATCATTTGCACCTTTACAAGGAAAACAAGTATTCTGTAAACAAATGTTTACATGTATCATTTATGCTTTTTTCTAGCATGAGTAACTTGTATAAATAGTGCTATCTTAATAAATTTCTTCTATGCTGTTCTTGGTTTGTTCCTTCGGGTGAAAGCAGTGGACTATGCTTTTGTATGGCTTGTGTGTACACAGATGCTGGTTTTTTTTCAGCTACCAGTCCAAGTAAAATTCTGCTGTTTAGTCTTAGCCTCAGTTGGTTGGAAGCACATCATTCAGCACCAGCTTTTTCTGGAAGAAAGCAGCTGCACTACCTGGTTAAATCCAGTTCTGTTCACTTAGCTGCAGTTATCAGAGGGCCATACCTCAATTTGTAGATAAGCATGTAAAAAATAAAAAGTAGCTTTTTGTTCCAGCAACACCCATGGGCATTGGAAAGCATTGCTCTTGAAAGCTGAGTACAGCTGCAGTTTATATACATACTGCACTGGAGTTCCACATGCTAATATTCTGTCATCTTAGGGCAGCAAAGAGGTTAAAAGAGGCTATACAGAATTTAGAGATTATTTATGCAAATTTGTTGGAACAAGCTGAGCATTAGGATTGTTACACCCATGGCTTGCTTCTAAACCTGTTTTCAAATCAAATGCAGGTGCCAGTTATGTCAGACCTTTACTCCTGCTTTACCCAGCATTCCTCTGAATCGAGATAGTTTCCTTTTATGAAACATCTTAGACAAAGTTTGCTAAAGCACCAGAAGTGATAGTTTAAATAGCTGCTGAGCTGTCACGACCTTCAGAAGATTGCTTAGCTGCCTCTACCAGGGTAAGAGTTATCACTTTACAAACTGCAATCTTTATATGCAAAAATGATCCATTTTAAACATGTTTCTTTGGCTAATTCTGGAAATAGATTATTAAAAGCAGATTAGGAGCTAGGCATGCAATTATGTCATGTTAGGCAGTTACATGTTTGCATGGCTGGTGCATCTCACTGTTGCTGGGGAGAAAAATGAAGGATCTTTTTTAGCGATAGCCTGACAAATCCTAAAATTATGTGGTTGGGCAAAAAAGGGGAAAACTTGCATCCTTGCTCAGGGGCAAGATCACAGCACAAACTCATCAGACCTTAGAGATGCTGCACAAGTGTGAAGCCATGACGAGTGAATTACACAGGAAACTAGATTTCAAATGCTGCCACTGAATTACTTTGTAGATAACAATTAGCAGTTTAATCAGGTAAGTTATAGTTGGAAATAAGCACCATACACTTATGTATTTAGGAAAAGTAAAGACCGCCCATGCATGACTAAGACCAACTTATTGGCAAAAGATGGCAAACATTTTCTTTATTTAGTACTGTAATACAAAAATCATAATACTCAACATGTACAAACTCTATTTCCTTTCTGCTCATTTAAGCTATAGCCAGGCACTGTGCACTGGCTCTCTGAACTCCTACCTCCTGTAGCAGGGACAGATCTAATATAACATTTCAGCACCCGTACCTCCAACCCCAAGAGCTCTCCGGCCTAGAAGACTACAGACATTAGGCAAAGCACAATACAGCGCGCTCTTACACACAGGCCTTCATTTCCTATTAGCTTGTCTGAGGACCAACAGGCTGGACACACAGGGCAGTTCTCACTCTCATGCTGTTCACCTTAGCTCAACTAGGACTTAGATGAGCACTTGATGACCATTGCCAAGCAGTCATACTGTTCATAAACAACTTCACAAGCTAGAAGGGCATTTAGAAACCTGGATTTCTCTGCTTTGGTTTGTAAAGCATGCACCCTTTCTCAGGTGTGCCTGACTTTGGGCCCAAGAGTAGTCGCAGTTTAGCTAAGGCCAGTACAGCTTAGGCTGCCTAGGTATGTGAAAACAGAAATACCTATTAATAAGTTACATTTAAGAATTTGCAGTTTATCCCCTCACCCCTGGCTCATAACACATAAATGAACAGAGTAATTATGGTAAAACAAAGGTGCTTAAACTATTAGTTTGTACCCCTTCTTGAGGGCAGCATGTCTGCTTGCTTTTGCTGTGCATAATGTTGAATTACAGCTCGTTACAGAGTTGAGTCCAGCTTTGGACAGCCAGCATGAAAGGAAAAATGATGCTGCAAAAGCGAGTTTCCAGTTGGTTTCTCAGCGTACATCTTCCAACAGTAAGCCTTTTTAGCATGAAGATTAGCTGAAGTTACTCTCACTGTATGTGACAGATTGCTAGTTCTGTCAGTAGCATCAGCACTCCAGTTAGGTATTGACTTTGTAGAAACTGCAAGAAAGAAAAAGAAGTCAAAACAAATTACAGTTGCCAGATTTCCACATCCTTAAATGGCTGGAAACCAATTACCAGGTGTTCCATGCGATTAGTCTGCTTCTCTGTTGTTTGCAAGGTACCTTTGTTACTATTTTGATCCTGGATATGGAGAAAACATGCATGCCTATCTGGTGCTCCTTTCAGAGCCCTCTGACTTATGCTCCTGTCCCATGTGAAGCAGAGTACTGTAGTCATCCCCTGCTGCTACTCCAGCTTTTTGGAAGGTGAGAATCCTAGCCCTCCTGCTCCTTTGGCTGCCTCCCTCCCTCTACAGGAAGGCCAGGAATGAGACTGTGCCCATCTCCTTGAATACCCCTCTTTTCCCATACTGAATTATGTCTGACTGGAACTTGTTATCCCCATTATGGAAGAGCCAGAACTGAGTTTACACAGCACACAGTCTAGAAGAGAACCCTTCTTCAGAAAGCCTTTTCAGCTGAGCATCTCTTCTGTTCACTTACCTGCAACGTAACAAGTTGTTTCGGTTCTTTTAAACTACAACACATAAACCCAAGCAATGCAGCACTAACATTTGGTGGTTTGCAGTTGTCCTACCAAAGGCTGAAACTGTTAGTAGATGCTTCCCAGCAAAGCTTATTTTCTTTCATTTGATGAACTCATGCTTCAGGAAAGATGTGCAAGTGGGGTCCCAGTTACAGCCTCTAACATTCCCCTTGTACCCAGAACAGCGACATCAGTACGTCGTAGGCTAAATTGAAGCAACTGCATTTACATGAACTGTTCTGTAATTCAGAAGACCGTATTAGTACTCCTTTAAGAAACTTCAGGAAGGATTAATCCTCCATGGTTTTAAAGGCTATTATAGATACTGCTGCAGCACCTGTATGAACAGGGTTACAACTGAAGTAGTTCCAAGCAAGAAGTTTTGACTCTTACCTGTTGTCTTTTGGTTCACCCACACACCAGTTATTTTTACATAGCAGGTTAATTCTGTTTGTCTTCTGCCTGTGTCTTAATAACTGCAAGACTCAAAAGCTAATGAATATTTTCTCAGGTTTTTGATTAAGTCTGAGATATTTCTAAGCTCAAGTTTTGGCCAATGGGCAAAGAAACTTTTGTGTTCATACCACAGCTAACACACCTATTTCTGGCCCAAGACTACGGTTAGTAGCTTCTGCTGCAATACAGTAGTAAAATACTGTATCGATAGCTGCCCCAACTCCAGAATGAATTATCACTAATAAAAGCTGACAGTTTTAACAACTTCTTGTAGGAAATTATGCATGAGAAACATGACACCTTAATTTTAAAGAGGCATTCCTAGACAGATACAGCTATTTTGTTTGTCCAGCATTGGTTAGGACAAGATGCTACTTAAAACCTCACCTTTATAATCCCATCACAGTGTGCTGAGGCAATTGCTGTAGAAACTTTCACCAGTTTTGTAGCTGACAAGTGGATCTTAAAGTGTCTGTGGAAGTGAGCGTAAAGGCAGTCCATAAAAACATCTACCTCTTCTTGAGTGATCTCTCCTGGAGTTTTTTGGATTGTGTCCCACAGAGCTTTTGCATCCTCTGGATGAATGGCATATGAAATATCCAGAGGCTGGGGCAGACTGGGGACAGAGAAAACGAGTTCTATGGCAGATGTTAATATGTCCAGTTTGCATCCAGTCCACATAGCGGCCATCCAACCGAGATTGAGAGGACTGATGGCTAAACGGCGGAAGCTGCAGTCAAAATTCTTCTGAAACCAACTTCCAACAATGGATGTGTAACTCTCTGCCCCATTAGTAAGAAACAGAGGTAAACAAGTGAAGTCTGGTGGAATTTTCTCAGAAAGATCATCTCCAAACACAGAGCAGAAACAGCCCGACCACACCAGTTTCTCTTCTGAGTTTTTTTTGGAAATTGGTGATCTCAAAGAAAGCTGGGATGGGGAAAAGAAGCATTTTTATGCCACACAACAAGTTTGATGCTTTTTTAGCCAAGATTTTTTTTTTTGTTTTATGATTTCAAGTGGTTAGTAGATGTTTTTTCTCAGGATCTCACAGGCAACATTCTTTTTTGTAAAGCTCAGTTATTCAGTCTATCTGTTACATCCCTAAAAGATGTGTGCAATTCTGCTGAAAACTGGGAAAAGCACTTTTTACTTCATTAGGAACAGTCTTAAGATCTGAGTTTATGCTGCTTAATTCAGAAAAGCCAATCCATGCTATGCCCTATAACCACTGTCACACTGAACTTGGCATTTCAGTAGCGTCTTTCACTTGAGGCAAAGCATTTCAGAAATACTAACTAGACTTGAGCTCAATGGCCAGGAGGTAGGATTATGCCAAGTCTATTCAGGAAGCAAAGTAACTGCCCCAAGTTCTTGCAGTAAATTGACTGCTGAACTATTGTTAGACAATCTCACTCACATACTATCAAGGAGTTGAACTCACAACTGCAATTAAACGTATCCATTGCTTGTGAGATGTTCTGTTCTAGTTAAAAATAGACAGGCCTCACTTTTATTAAATCTCAACAGATAGTACAGTAGTTACACCACACAGCTAGGGCTTAGCGTTCTGTTTCTTTTAAGAGAGACACAGCATTTTATGGCAGCAAAAGCAACTCGTAAAATGCTAGTCTTAATTACAATTATCAAAACAACTAGGAAGACTCCTTACCTGCACTAGAATCGCAGCCTGGTCTTGGTCAGTACCTCTCAGGTCTGGAAGGCTGGAGACGGCCACTTTGATGTCCAGCTCAACCCCTACTTCCACAGCCAGTCCCTTCTGCTTCTCGGCAGCAATGAAAGCGCTGAGCAGCCTGGCATAAGCTCGCAAATGGGCGCTGGAGAACCTGTACAGGGGGGTCACGCTGTACAAGGTCCACTGTTTGTGCAGTAGAAACGCCGTTCTCCGGGGATCTGCGTTTTCCTAAAAAATAAAAAAAGAATAAAAAGTTAAAGTCATACGAAAGCCCAACAGGCAGGGCCAGCCTCCCCCTTCGGCGCTGCAGCCGGGCCGCCCCCCGTGCCAGCAGGGGCGGTTTTCCTGCCGTGGGCGCGGTGTCGAGCGGGGGCAGCAGCATGGGGGCGGCGGGGTACGGAGGGGCGGCAGGCTACGGAGGGGAGGCGGGCCGGGCCCGGCCCAGGGCCCGCGGCGGCCCGGCTGAGGGGGCAGGTAGGCCCCGCCGCCGCCATCGCCCCCCCCCCCGGGGGGGGCCTACCAGGGAGCGCGGCGCCGGCGAGAGGCCGTGGCTGCTGAGGCTGAGCCCGAACTGCCCCTGCGTCCGCCCGAACGGCGGCCCCCGTGAGAGCCGCCCGAGGCTGGGCAGCACCCGCGAGCCCCACTCCGCCGACTCCATGGCAGCCGGTAACAGCCCCCGCGCCGCTCCCCGCCGGGAGCGGTTTGAACACCCTTCCCGTCAGCCCCCGCGGCGCGCTGAGCGGGGCGCCGCCCGCTGCCGCCATCTTGGTGGCGGGCGGAAGTGGGGGAAGCGGGGGGCGGTTGGCCGGCGGGCTGAGGAGAGGCTCCTTCAGCCTGGCTGCTCCGCTGCGGCTCGGGGTGAGGAGATCTTCCACTGACGAGCCCAGGGGCAGCGGGTCTTGCGGTGGGGCGACCCACTTGTTGGAGCTGGGGACCTTCTCCCTGCTGCCGCCGGTGGGCCAGGCCTGCTCCGGGGAGAGGCCGGGCCGGGGTGGTTGGTGCTTTCTCTCCTGTGTTTTTACCTCTCACGGCTCGGAGGTTTGTGATAGACTGCTGTCTGGTTCAGGTGCTGGCTGTAAGATGGCCCTTCCCCGGCTGCTGCCGCCGCTGGCCCGAGGGCTGGCCTGGCCGGGCTGCGGGCGGGCTCTGCACCGGGCGGCCCCTGCCTCGGCCCCGGCGGCGCCAGGTGAGAAAGCAGCGTTTGCCTTACCCTGCCCTCTCCCCTGGGCTGTGGTGGGGTATTTTTCCTCCCTGAGACCCAGGTCAGGGTAGTCTGCATAGGCAATTAAAGCTACACTTGTGATAAGCTACTATAAGGCAATTAAAGCTACTCTCTTTTAAATGTCTTCTTTAAATCATATTTTAATCCTGTTTTTTTGGCATCTCAAGGTGAATTGTAATTCAAAACTAGTTTGTCTAATTTTGGTTTTGTTTTGGTTTTTTTTCTTAGCTTTTGTTTACTTCTTGACCCTCTTTCTTCTGTAGCACACAATCTGTAAACAGGGGTGGCGGAATGCCTAACACAACAGCTGGAAAACAAACCTTTGTGTCTACTTTTTTAATTGCAAAGGCTGTGATGAAGGTGGCAAGGGAGATGAGTTCACATCATTATATATATCTCTCTAGGTAATAGCATCCTTCAAATTTCTCTTTGCAAGGTGAATCTCTGCCGTGTTCTGTAAATGCTTTTATAACCAAGTCGTGGTGCCCCGCACAGGGGGGTCTGTGGAAAGTCTGTAATCATGGTTCAGGCCTTTAGTCAGTAGTTGCAGATAGGAAACTGTTTCATTTACACCCATGTGGTGCATGTCAGTATGTTTCAGTCTCGGCTTGTCAAGCCCTCTTTCTGCTGTGTCTTCTGGATTCAGATTTGGAATTGTCAGCGTGGCTCAGGACTGATCTGCGGCTTTCCCTTCCCTTGCCCCTGAAATTTGCAGGGCAACAGTTTGCAGCAAGGCTGTGTTCAGATTTCTGTATGGAAGTTTGACTGAGACATAAATAGTTACTCTAAAGGATTTGTTTAGAGTAATTTCATATTATATTAATGTGTTATAGCAGTTGTATTGAGCGTATGTGAAGTAACTTCTTTGTATATTTCTAAACTAGATTGAGGGGAGGGGTGTGTGGGGGGAACTCTGTAACTTTTGTTTCACTTGTCTGTAAAAGCCATGACAGATTTTACTGTTCTTGTTCAAGACTTTAATAGCTTTGTCATGCGGACCAACACTTGTGGGGAGCTGCGTTCTGCTCATGTGGGACAAGAGGTCACACTGTATGGATGGGTTCAGTACCAAAGGTAAATGCATACCAAAGTGAAAATGGAGATGCTTATTTGCTAGATCCAATGTAGGCTCTAGGCCTAGATTCAAACGCTTATTTTTATGCTTCAGGTTATCTTTTCATATCCTGCATTAGTAGCTTCTGAAGTGAGTATACAAGTTGATAACCGTGCCAGATCAGTATTTAAAATTTCAAGAGTTTCATACAAATCTTAATTGATTCTCATTACAACACTGTAAAGCAGTTAATTGCCCTTCCTGTATAGGAGAGAAAACAAGTAATAGCATATTTGTAGCAATTTTAACAGTTGTGAGCAAATAACTTTTTTTTTTTTTAATATATATAGTGTCCTTAAATTTTAAGCAAACAATGTTGTTTGTCTTTTCAACTACAGCATGTAGTGATGCATGTTTAAACAACCCAAGCTTTGGTTAAAAAAGAAATATTAAGAAATTGTAGTAAGTGGAGGACGAAATGAGAATTCCAGTAGGAATATTTGCTATAGGTGGTGTGATATAATCGCTCCTAATAGTGTTGAACACTTTGTAAATGTAGGGTGAAAAGCATGTCTGCATACAGCATGGAGAGTGTGCCAAAATGTTGCGTTCCTCAGTACGTGTTTGTATCGTTCAGATAAGTCCTGTGGCTTTGATGAAATTAGTTTGTATCAAAAACCATTTTTTTCATTTTGCAGTCCAGAGAAGCTGGTTTTATCCAGCATTGTTCTGCAGCGATGGTCCGCATGGATTGTTTTGTTTGTTTTCTTAGGAGGTCCTGAGCATCTCCTCTTTGAGCAGTCGTGGTTGGAGTTACAGGAAACAGTTAGGATTATTGCAGTGTGATTGTTGTGCTCTTGTTTTTAAAGACAACTAGAGCATGTTCCATTTGACAGCTTCTTGATGGAATGAGTACAGTGGTAGCTGTGTCTGCTGCAGCTGAAGAGATCAAGATTTGCGATTCTGTGTCTAGGAGTGTGCATTGTTCATGTGAAACTTTATGGGATGAGTGTTTTGAGGTTGGATATTTTTTGTATCCATGTCAACTTTAGTTTTACTGCTCATGTAAATGTGTTTATACATATAAACAATCTGAACAATGTTTTCCAGCAGGAAATTGCTGTATTCAGAATCCCTGCTCTATATGGATTAACGTTCAAGTTAAAATCCTGACTCCCTTGTTACTTTCATATTGTCTGTCAGTGGCGGGGCAAAATCTGAGACAAATTGCTCAGATTAGATTCAGGTGTGGGCAAAGTATCTGTACACACATTACTTGGAAATACTTTGAGATTAGTCACAAGGTACAAAAAGTAGCTAGTTGCCATGTGCTTTGGCTTAAAAAGCGGAAGACTACTGAATTCTTGAAAACACTGTCTTTCCTTTTGTGTTTTTCGTGGATCAGACAAGGCCTGTTTCTGGTTTTGAGGGATTTCCAGGGACTGACCCAGGTCATCATTCCACAGGATGAGGTAAGTGCTACCAAAATATGAGTGTCTCTTTTTTTTTTTTTTTTTATTTTATTTTTTTTATTTTCACTTTGGTAGCTTGGGTCCAGCAGACACAGAAAGCAGGATAAAGTACTTTGTCAGACTGAGTGCTCTGACTCACAGGTACATGTAAGCATTATGAGAGCCCTACAAGAGAAACACCAATGCTGTTTCCTCTGGCTTACGAGGAGTGATCCTAGATTCTAATGGGTTGTTAAGAAATGAGGCCCTTGAGCATGGGGCATCTGTCCTGTTCTTTGAATTTCTGAGACATTATCATCTTGCAGGCACATTCCCGTGTGAAGAAGCTCTTGTCTGATGCCCCAGCGGAATCCGTTGTACGAGTGACTGGAATTGTGTCCCATCGGCCCCCAGGGCAGGAGAATCCGGTGAGGTTGGGGTCTCTCAGGGGTTTTATTCCTTGTGGGAGAGAGCACTGGATTATGGTGGGTTTTGTGTCACAGCTTTGCCATGGGGCCTGGGTGTGTGACAGCCTATCCTCAGATAACGTGAGGTGAAATAACTGCTATGACATGTAACTCAGGAGAACCTCAAAGCACACTGAAGACACCTGTGAACTGAATTGTATTCCAGCCCTTAGAAAGGATAACAGCTAGCTTTTTCAGGCTTTCACAGTGGTCGAGTATTTCTTTGTCTTGAAAATAAGTATTGTCATCACAAGCCCCATAGCATGTGATGACCTATTTCTCATGCAGAATAGCTGTTGCTGTTCTCATTGTATATGAAACGAAGGTTGAATAATTTTTTGATGTTATGCATTCCTCACTCTCATTGTAATCAGCTGTAGATAAATCTGTCAGGATGTATGTATCCCATCACTGACAGGCCTGAATAGAGAACCTGGGTTTATGACCATAATTTTTTTTTTGCTCTGACCACTTATAGATATCCATAAAGAATGCAGGCTTAAAGCAATGCTTTTATTTCTTTTAATAATTTATCACTTTGTTGGAAGGTTATATGTACTTTCCCCTGCTAAATAGAGGAGTTTTGTAGGATCAAATGAACTTTGTGGACCAGTGCTAAGTGGAGGAAAGTGTCTGTTCTCCCTTGGGATCTAAGAAAAAGAAAACCAGTTCGAAGAACTGGTGTTGACTTGTATTAAGGACTGATGGTGATGTTGCTAATATACACTGAAATGTCTGCAGCGTGGTTTCATTGAAGCTAATTGAACTATCTTGTCCAAATGCATGTGCCCTAGAGAGGTCTGTGCATGACTGTTCCTCTGTGCTCAACATGTCCTTCAAGGCAAAGGAAAAGTAATTGTATTTCTGGTAGAGATCAGTATGCTACTGGGAAAGAACATGCCATCTTTGGTGAGGTGACTTGTGTTTTCTGAACAGAAGGGAAATGTGGGAGAAATCTGTCCTTGAGGGAAGTTCTCAGAGTTATACAGTGTTAGAAGGTGAGGAGGATAATCGCATGGATTTCTTCACACACACACACCCCCACACACCCGACCGTCTGTGAAATACCTTTATTCAATTGTTTTCCCTAAGTTATTTAATCTATTTGTTTTCTTGCCTTTTTGCTCCAGAAAATGCCAACAGGGGATATTGAAGTGAAGGTGGAGACTGCAGAGATCCTAAACTCCTGCAAGAAGCTACCTTTTGAAATCAAGGATTTTATCAAGGTGTCTTTGGTTTTTCCTTCTTTTTACCAAATTGGTGGCTTTCCAGTATGTTGGGAATTTGCCCACTGTGATGGCCAAATATCTACGGGCTTTGTCTGGTTCTGCCAGCTCTGCTTTGGGGAAAGGATGGTATTTAAAATAGGGGTGCTGCTTGTTAGCTGTGAAGATGTATTTCTAATTAAGAGTTAAGCAGAAGACAAGGCTTGAATGATTCCAGTGCACAGGGTTTTCAAATGTCACTGTAAGAACAGATGGTAAAGGGAAGAGTGAAAGAAATCAGGCTATGCTAGCTTTTTTGAAAGTGTGAAACAGAACCTGCCAATGTGCTGCTGTGTTTTAAGGCAAGGGTGCCTAGTCTCGTCTGGACAAGTAGTTAGTCAGCTAGAGGATTTTCTTCTGTAAGTAGGCAGTCTTAAAAGAGATTTTAGTGCAGGCTTCGTGGAGTAGAGTGGCATTGCTGTTTAATTAAAGATATTCTCTGTGCCATTGAAACTGGAACTGATATGTAGGTGTTGGAATTGGGAGCCTGGATCCTGTTCCTTCTGTGTTGTGGCTCCTGGACAATTCCCATCATCCACACTACTTTAGTTTTCCTGTTTGTAATAAGGATGTGTCACCATTTAGTTATTCCTTTAGATCTGTCTATGATACCACTTCTCTGCTTAAAAATAGCAAGGAGGACTGCTACAGTCTGTTGCAGTGGACTGAGAATAGAGAGGGCTGAAATCCTGAGCTTTGAGGTACTTCTTAGGACAGTAAATGTCTGGTTTGGGTTTAAGGTAATTAAGGTGCATGGAAACACTCTCAGGGGCTGGTGTTTGTCTGTGTAGGTTGTCGCAATAGGGCAGCATCCTTTTTTAGATTCCTCCTTTTGTCCTGTGGCTTTAGGAGCAGCTTCATTGCACATGCAATTTGAATTTTGTTTCTTAATCCTAATTATCTCTTATCTTTAGAAATCAGAGACCTTACGGATGCAGTATCGCTACTTGGACTTGCGTAGCTTCCAGTTGCAGTATAACCTGCGGTTGAGATCACAGATGGTGATGAGGATGCGGGAATATCTGTGTAACCTCCATGGTAAGAAAAGTGCTTGAAGAACAGTGCAGCACACATCATCTTAGCCCTCCATTCTGTTTCCTGTTGCTGGGAGAGATTGCCAATCAACTTGCTACTCCAGACTGGTCCCGCTTTAGTAAGGACGTGTCTGTTTGCAGTGGGGTCTTTAGAGGGATGTTGGCAGGCCTGAAGAACAAAGTGTGTTGAAATCTCTTGGCATGCTACTGACCAGTTGTTTCAAATGAGCTATATCCAGTGAGAAAAGGCCTCTGGCAGGTAGTTTCCCTCTTTTGGTTACCCAGCTTGAGGCATGTCAAAAGG
This sequence comes from Falco rusticolus, assembly GCF_015220075.1. NCBI lineage: Eukaryota > Metazoa > Chordata > Aves > Falconiformes > Falconidae > Falco > Falco rusticolus. The sequence goes on from NC_051197.1 coordinate 28,054,394, forward strand.
ATGGATTTCTTATAGGCCTTTTGCTTATCTTAAAATCGGGAAGTCCTTTTTGGAAAAGCAAAGCCTACTTAAAATTGGATAATTAACAGTTTTTCAGCCTATATGGAGTCCTCTGTCATCAACCGTTCTGGCAGGACATCAGGGTAGCTCAGAGCCTTTAAATCTGTCATTACACAAGTTATTCTTAGAAGCAGCAAAATCTGTAGATTTCTAAGAGGCTACATGGTGTGCTAGATCTGTTTTGCAAACTAACCCTGCTCTGGCCTACTCTTGTGTCATACTAGATCTCCCTGCTCTCAGCATATTCTGTGTCTGAAGCATGCGTTTGTTCCTCAGGGTTCGTGGATGTAGAAACCCCAACGCTCTTTAAGAGAACCCCAGGGGTATGTATTCTGTTAGTAATGCATTTTAGCCTCCTGCGATTGCACAGGCAGTTAGTTCATGGTTGAATTATTGTCAGTTGCCACTTGGCCTTCATTGCTGTTCCCTCGCAAAGTAACAGCTTGTGCAAATTTCTGATACGGTATGTGGATCCTTTTAAAAGTAGGTGGAGTGAAAGTGGAGAGGTGTCTTAATTTTGAACCTTCAAGTGAATAAAGCTTCTGTCTTTTAGAGTGAATGTGGGGTGTCAGCCCTGTCCTGGGACAGCCAGATTATAAAACCAAAAAGTTTCCTCTAAACACTTTCCCCAGCATTTATCTCTTAACTAGTAGGTTACTGCAGTGGCACCGCTCAAGTCACTTTAATTTCTGAGTTTATATTCCTTCCTTTCATTTCAAAAATAATCGGAGGAGAGCGCTGTAGCCCAGTAATTGTTGATGCAGCTAACACATGGAATTCTTGCATTTAACCCCCTGTCTTGGATGGTATGTTGTTATGCGTTACTCTCTGAGCAGAAAGTGGAGAATCCTCCTTTGGGATATTTTGAACCAAGTTGGTTAATAGGTTGGGGTTTTTTAAGCGTAGTGTACAAACCGGCGTTCATCACAAGTGGGATTTCATAATGGGGAGAAGAGGTCCTTTCCTCTTGCGCTTCTAGTCTGTGCTCTCTGTCGGGAATTGAGGCCACTTTTTTGTTGAACTGTGTAAGCTTTTCATTCTCTTGTTAGGGAGCAAAAGAATTCCTTGTGCCCTCGAGGGAAGCAGGCAAGTTCTACTCTCTGCCACAGAGTCCTCAGCAGTTCAAGCAGCTCCTCATGGTTGGAGGCCTGGACAGGTAAGAGTTTCTTGTACTCCTGTTCTCTGCCTGTCCTGTCCAGGGCTTGCTTGCTTTGATCCGTGGGATTTTAGATACTTCCCAAAAGATGTACTGCCAAAGGTTTTCTGTTTTGAAGAGGGATCCTTAAATACTTAGGACTTTACAGCTAGGCCAGGCCCTTTGCCCCCCAGCAATAATGCCTCCCAGTAAGGGGAAATATATCCTGTGTGAAGGCTGAAATCTTCACTGTTTTTTTTAATGTAAACTTGATCTGAAGCACAGTCTGCCTGAAGGGCAGAAAATCTAGTGTGTGATAACAGCCTGTTCAGAGTAATCTATAGAACTAATTGAGCTGAGGCTGAGCAGCTGGGCTGAGACAAGGAAAGCGCATTCTCAGGGTGCATGAGTACAAAGCTTTTAATTAGGCTTGTTTCTTCAAAAAGGGAGAAATTGTTCATAGAGTGAATTGTAGGCCAGGTCTTGACCATGAATGAATTTTGCATGGCTGTTAGTAAGAGTCCAAGTTTGGAGCAGAAGGTAGGAAAAGGGGTTGCTGCTGGGACACAGCTCACCTGCTAACCTCCACATGCCTCTGGAAGATAAGTTGGAGGTGGATTCAGTTACTTCCAGTCAACGTTGTATATTTTTGAGGGGATGGAAACAACCAGGGCTATGATCATCTGCTGCAAAGGCAACTGAGCTCTCTTCTTTTTACTTTTTCTTCTTTTTTTCATGATCGGTCCTATAGCCACAATTTAATTTAGGATACCTCATAAATTGTTATCTAAGTACAAGTACTATTGCAGGTACTTTCAGGTCGCTCGCTGCTACCGAGATGAAGGTTCACGGCCTGACAGGCAGCCTGAATTCACTCAGGTAACCAACTCACACTACCTCTCAACCTCCTCCTCAACCCAAACAGCTTGTAGCTGTTTTCCCTTCTGAAGACTTGGTTTCTGCTAGCTTGTGTGCTGCTTGAGGGGTACAACATTGTTTGCTGTGTGTTTCACAGACCCAGCCCTTTGAAGTTAATGTGGGACATGCACAGAGTGGTTACTGTCCTTGGCTGAGTGCAGGGTCCCAGGTGCAGCAGATGTGGGAACTGTGTTGCAGTCATGATTGTGCTTGATGATGCAATCTCCTCTGGTCCTCCTGGGTCAGGCGTCCGATTCCTCAGCCTTGAGATCCCAGGCAGAGTTAGCCTGGTTCATTCAAGGCTTCTCCTTCTGTCCTTGTCATCATTACGTTATACAGTTCTCTGAGGAGATTGTTGCCTGAGTCATCAGGCTGTACGGAGACCATAAGCACATCCTCAGTGTAATACAGACATGCTATAATTTCATGTAGTATATTGTTCCTTGTTATGCTAACTTTATAGTCAAGAGCTTCTGCAAATAGCAGTGCAAAGGCAAAACCTGTAGCTAATATGGAATCCCCCTCTTGTTTTCTTTCTTAAGATAGACATAGAGATGTCATTTGTAGATCAAGCTGGGATCCAGAGACTAATAGAAGGCCTCCTGCAATATTCGTGGCCTGAGGAAAGAGGCTCCATTGCAACTCCTTTCCCTTCAATGACGTATGAGGAGGCACTGGCTGCCTATGGGACTGATAAGCCAGACACGCGTTTTGGGATGAAGGTGAGGATTTGCCCATTGGAAATGTGCAGCTTTTCCTTTCTGTTAGTATTTTAATAATCTTTGGGTCATGTATATGTGATTGGTTGGGGTACTGTAATTCACACAAGGTGTCTATCCCGTCATTGCTCTTTATACAGGTAATCATCTTTTGGGAAAGAGAGGGTTTGATTTAGTTAGCTGTGGAAAATATGTTTGAAGAAAAATTTTTGAAAGATAGGACTGTCTTAGGAACAGAAGCCCATAAGACATCCAGTGCTTTCACCTGCTGCACTCCAAAGCATACTCCTGGTGAGCACGCTTCACGAGATGGGCTTCTCCAGCCTGCTAGTGGCCTGAAGATAGTTTCAAGATACTGCAGTTGTGTGCATACACTGTTCCTATATGAAATAAGAGTATGAAAGTACGAAATAGGAATATTGACAAATGTATTAAGAAGAACAGTGCTGAAAAGCAAGAAAGCTTCTTGTATTTTGCTAGGAATTAATTATGGGGATTTCTTTTTCTCAGTGTACGGTTCTCCTCACTGCGGTAGGATGTCATCATCTCAACCTTAGGTTTTCCTGGCTGTCTTGCATTTCTGTTTCTGCAGTGCTGGACTTCCTAATGGTTATTCCAGCTTGGCCCCATTCATTTCTTTCTGATTTCTCTAAGCAAAGGAATGATGTCCCAGGGAATGGCGTTGAAGGTGTTAAGACACAGGTGCAGGATTTCTGCTTCATGTTTCTACCACCACTGATTTTCCCTGTGAATTCTCCCTTCTCAGATAGTGGATATCAGTGAGTTTCTACGAAGATTGGACATTCAGTTTGTGCAGAACGCACTCAGTTACCCACGTGGCACTGTCAAAGCCATCCGTATCCCTCAGGGAATGGTAAGTGATGCTTTCACATACTGCTTGTGGTTTATGTGAAATAAATAATATGCTGGTTTGAATTTTTTCATTGGTATGGAAGTGTTTCTTTCTATTACTGGGGGAGTGGTGCCCTTCAGGGAATTTGGGATTGATTGTAACTGATGTCAGGTTGGGCTGAGTGGTGTTAGAATGGAGATGATCAGGTGACAGGAGGAGGAGAGGAAGAGAATATTGCTGCAAGATCCCTTGAGGATAGGGAAGCTTCTCTGGGATTCAGCTTCCTTTTGTCAAGGATGGCTTCTGATAATGCATCTCAAGAAGAAATTATGCCCTGTGGCAAGAGATTGAAGTAGAGCTAGGTGTGGCCCAGCTCTGTTCTGGGCTAGTGAGAGAAAGGTCAAGTGGTTACATGCCCTTCTCATTTTTGCTTTTGCTGCATTTGTGGGCACAACTCCTGTCTGGTAACGAGAATGTCATTGACCAAATCCAAGGCCAACGATAAATGTAGAAGATTGACACAGCTATCTATTTTGGCAGGGAAGCAGATTTAATTCTAGCTGTGGGCATCTTTGCAGCTTGGACAGTATGGAAAAAAAATCCACTAAACACTGTTTTATTTGGGGAATAGGATTTTCTGACTGTTTTTTTCTTGGAATTCCTTTAGTTTTAGCACAAAGTGCAAGTTACTGGCTTCCCACAAGAGGGCACTAAGGTGTGTGTTTGAGCAAAACAAAAGTGGAAACTCGAGCCTCTAAACATTGAGTAGCTGAAGAAATCAAGGTCTTGACACAGGTCCTCATTTACTGCGTTTCTTTTCCTGTGAGAGTCAGCCCAGTTGGTTTCCCTCTGTTCCTCCAAACTGGACTTTGCCTTTGCCATGGATAGTGTGGTGTTACAATCTTGTTTCTGCATGGTACAGGCAGTTAGCTGACACGATCTGACTCTGACCATCTACATCTGATTTGTGAGGAGGAAGAAAAACTGCAGCCAGATATGCAGTCTAGAGGGGCCCCTGCCTGAAAGGAGCCCGTGGAGAAGATGCCCAGCTGCAGCCTAGTGCTGTGGGCCCTGTCCTTTTCCACAGCCCTCAGAAGAACTTGTACTAGAAACAAAAGAACTTGAAGTTTGGAAACAACTCAGTCGGTAGAATTGAATCCTGGGTAGGCTTTCCGTAGATTTTGCTGATGTTTGTGTTTTGTCTTGCTCTTTCCTCAGAGATACCTTAAAAATAAAGATTTGGAGTCATTAAAGGAGTCTGCAAAATCCCAGTTTAACCAGGTAAGACAGAAACACTGCTGAGGCATTGGAAGTGGTGAATGACAAAGTGTGTATAAAGGCACTTACAGGCAGAGGAAGGTAGAAGAGCAGTTTTTAATAGCGGAGTCAGTGCCTGAGCATGTGATGCTTCAAGACAAGAGAGGGCAGCACTGGACTGAACATATTTTTGTCTTTCTTTAGGAAATCATGGAAATTATCTGCAGGCCTGATGGAAGCTTAAAGTCTCTGCTTACAAAGTTTCTTGATGAGAAGCAGCAGTCAGAGCTTATCCAAGCACTGAACATGCAGGTGGACGATGTGGTACTGCTGGCAGCTGGTGAACACAAGCAAGTGGTAGGAAGCATTTCTTGGCTGGCTGTGCGAGTTGAATGTTGCTAATGATGGCTTTGATGTTATCTGACCTTAGTCTAATTCTTCTTATTACTAAAATAGGTCATAATCTAATTCTGTATTTCTCTGGAACAGAAGCTATAGCAATAGCAAATAATTCATGAAATATACATCTTACTTTTATTTCCCCTAGTCACATTCGTAACTGAAATGAAGGCTGGAATAGAAAAGAGCAACAAATCAGTGCCTCCTTTTCTCTCACTTAATTTTTAAAATATCAAACAGATTGGAAAACAAGGTCAGCTGGGTAATTTTGTCTTCTGTAAGTAGATGACAAGAGTGAAGCACAGCTGCTTATTAGCAGCAGTGATGGGAGATTCTCTCCCTACCTGTCTCTGTATTCTTGCGAGCAGATGTTGTTTCCAGGCATTGGTTTATGACTAGGCATCGTGCTTTTCTTGATAGCCAAAACTGTCATATTCTTTTTCTGTGCCTTCATTTTTCTGTCAGCAAAGTACAGATCTTACCTGTGCTCCCTCAGTTAATCCACACTTGTCTAGAGCTTGAGATTAGTCTATGAAGGATCTGTGAAGATGAAACAGTTGGAAGCAGATGGACTGTCCAGCTCCTTACTTGGTCTTTGTCAAACCCTGGAGCTGCTGCTGCCTCAGCAGGAAGGTGATATCCTTCAGGATACAAGGCAAAAGTGTTCAAGGCAACAATACATTACAGTTGATGCTGTCTGTGATATTGCCTTTATGAAACACTCCTTCCCTGGTCGGTGTTTGAGCAACCTCCCTGATAATAAAACTGTTGCATCTCATTCCTTACTTTCTCTTTTGCAGTGCTCTGCATTAGGAAGCCTACGGTTGGAAACTGCTAACCTCCTTGAGGCAGCTGGGCTGGTTCTCCGTGATCCTACAGCTTTTCACTTTCTGTGGGTGGTGGATTTTCCCCTTTTCCTCCCAAAGGAAGAGAATCCCACTGAACTGGAGTCTGCTCATCACCCCTTCACTGCCCCTCATCCTTCAGATACCAGCCTCCTCTATTCTGATCCCACAAAGGTAACTAAGCTTGTGTCTGTCATGCTGGCTTTTCTGTGTGTCATGGAAGACTAGGCAGATAAGAGCTGTTTTTAGTTTAAAAAGAGATGTTTCATGGAACTGACTGCATTATTGTACATGTTTGTTTGCAAGAGATGCTTCCAGATTACACTGAGTGGCAAATATACGTGTGTGCCCTGACAAAAGGGATTTAAAGGCAACAGTGGTGAGGAGCCTTATGTTCTGACCCATCCCATGTTGCTTCAGGTTTTGATCAACTTAGCAAAAGGATTTGTACTGTTCCCACATCTGTCAGCCTCAGTCCATGCCTCTGGTAGGATTGGTACCTGAACTTCAAGGGACGATTGAGAGAGCAGTGTAGTATGTCGTGGCTTTGTTCCCGGTGCCTGCTGTCTGTGTGCAGGTTGTGGTTGGATGCAGCTGTGCCCCAGCCTTGCTAAGGTGCTTGTTCATGTCTTTCTGCAGGTCCGTAGCCAGCACTATGACCTTGTGCTGAATGGCAGTGAAGTTGGAGGTGGCTCCATCAGAATTCATAGTGCAGAACAACAGCGTTTTGTGCTGGAGAAAGTGCTGAAGGTAACACCTGCAGAGGTCTCTAACATTCTCTTGGAGATTTAAAAGACTAATTAATTCAGATACCCATTCCAAATTCCCAAAGAATTTGTGCTTCTCAAGTAAAGAAACGTAGCTCCTAGCTCTGAGCAATGGATGACTTCACCATACCTTCACCTTACATTGCTAGCAGGAGGAGCATTGCTTGTGCAGTGTCACTTATGTAATTTTGCAGGAGAATTCTGAGGTCCTTTCCCATCTGCTTGAGGCTTTGGATTTTGGAGCTCCACCTCATGGAGGAATTGCTTTAGGTAAGTGTTCTCTAGCTTTCCAGATGCAGGTGTCTTGTGACCATTTTTTCCCCCCTTCGTTAGATCCCAAGAGCAAGCCTCATGCTTGTTAGTCATGTCTCCTGACAGAGGTGGCTGTTCTGGGGTTGCAATTTGGCACACCAGTGTGGTAACATTGTGGGCTTACACTGTGCTTCCATCTCTGGCTGCTTTGTAGAAGGAAAGAGGTCTCATCATTAAGTGCAGAATATTTCAGTGTTCCTCCCCAGCCTCAGAGTGATTTAGTTCTTACGCAAGGGCCATATCACATACTGTTGGCTCTAAGGATGACTCTTATCAGCTCTTCTACAAATAGTGTATTCATTAAGATTAGGTCATACTTACTCTCATTCCTGTGCAGCCAGAACAGGATCCCTGTACTGCATGTCCAGAGGCCTGGGACAGCATGGTACTTTGTGTTTCACACCCTGGGTCACTGTCACAACCTTGCCCTCTGCTTCAATCTCACTTCCCTTCTTCCATATCTGTTTTGCTCACTAATTTAGATAATGTCAGATTTTTTTCTCCAAGTACCCTGCAAATTTGTGGTTTTAAAAAAGAAAAACACTCTCCTGCTACAAAAAAAAAAAAAAAAGAGAGCATTTTAACCTGTGGTCTTCCAGTGTGATTTCCCTCTGTTCAGTCATCCAGAGCCTTTTGTTCTTTCTGAATTCCTTCTAGTTGTTGTAATCCTTCAGAACTGGCTGATGAAGAGCATTGAGCAGTTAAGCAGAGCCCTGACAGTGTACCTGCCTCTTAGCTGCCCTGGTTTTGTTACGCTGCTGTGGTGGTTTAACCCCAGCTGGCAACCAAGTGCTGGCTCACTCTGCTCTGCTCCCTGCTGCCCCCCTGCCTCCCCCGAGGGAGGGGGGTTGAGTTAAGAACAATTTAATAATTGAAATAAAATAAAAGAAGCAATAATAATAATGAAAAGGAAGCAGAAGGGGAGAAGAATAAAATCCAAAGGGAAGGAGGGGAAATAAAACCAAGTGATAGACAATACAGCTGCTCACCACCCACCGATCAATGCCCAGCCAGTCCTCAAGCAGCAGTCTGCAGGCCCTGACCAGCTCCCCCCGGTTTATATACCGAGCGTGATGTTCTGTGGTATGGAATAGCCCTTTGGCTAGTGCAGGTCAGCAGGGCTGGCTCTGTCCCTTCCCAGTTTCTTGTGCCCCTCCAGCCCTCTTGCTGGCAGGGCCTCAGAAACTGAAATGTCCTTGACTTAGTATAAACATTACCTAGAAACAACTAAAAGCATGTTATCAGTGTTATTCTCACACCAAATCCAAAACACAGCACTGCACCAGCTACTAAGAAGAAAATTAACTCTAAGCCAGCTGAAACCAGGACAGCTGTCTGCAGAGGCGCTGTTTCTGGCTTGCAGGCCTTGGTGTGTTGCAGAAGTTTCTGTAATATTGAAAAGCTTGATTTTGGTAGGGCCATATCCAGTATTTGCTAGGGCCCTAAGTCAAGTGGTTCACCAATTTATTTTCTACTTCTAGGACTTGACAGGCTGATCTCTCTCATCGTTGATGCTCCAAGTATCCGAGATGTCATTGCTTTTCCTAAATCCTTCAGGGGACGAGACTTGATGGGCAATGCTCCAGACTATGTCACTCCAGAAGAACTAGAGCCATATCACATCCAGGTTTCCTGGCCCCTTGCAGATAAAGAGGCAAAGAAAAACTGACTTAAAGCCAGTGGTGTAATGTAAGCTGATCTGTTTAACCAGAGGTGGTTACAGCTTCTGAATACTAGAGTTCAGTTCTGAAAACATCAACTGGCAGTTTCAGGATTGAATGGGAAATAGATAGCTCTCTGATAGGAATTCACCTTTGGGTTGGTAATGGGGAGAAGTAGAAATGCAAAAGAAAAGAACATAACTTTAGCATAGGATATTGAAACTGTTGGCTTTGAGGTACGATATTGGAGGGAAGATGGGATCTATTTTATTTTTTTTATTCACTGGCCACATTTTACATGTCCCTTGTAAAGTATTATTCCTCCCATCTGGCGGTGATAGTGTCAGCTTCCCTGGCAAGGTGGTTTGTATTCCTGGTGATGGTTGAATCTGGGGATTGTTACAATAAAGCAGTGCTGTGCTGGGCCAAGAGCTCTGGACACTTCACAGCAAAACTTTAGTGCAGCCAGCAGCTTGTCTCATGTTGCAGGATACAAGATCATCCAGAACTTGCCATGAGGAGTTCACATTCAGCTGTGTTCTCTCCTCAAAGAGGGGGAGGGAATTGTTCGTAATGTTTGCAACAGTTGTCTTAGTAACGCTAGTCAAAGAGGTGATGATCTGTCTTCGGGGCCTGTGGTCCTGGTGCTTTTCAGCACACTAATTCTGAAGTTTGTATGTTTGTAAATAAAGTTTATCAAGTTTATCTGACCATGTGGTTTTGACTGAGCTTGGCTTTGGACTTTCTCTACAAGAGCAAGCTGCCAGGTTTTCTTTTTTCTCCAGGAGGTGAGAACTGTGACAGCATAACAGGGTTGCCAGTCTTCTGTAAATTCTGCCAGGTTCTGCAAGTCTGCTGCTACAGTGGCGAGTGAGGCAGCACCAAGTTCCTCACAAGTAACTGTTCATCCCTGTCCCGACCAGAACCGCTACAGTGCAGGAGTGTACAGAGCAGAGCACCAGCTCTAGCAGCATCCTACCAGACCAAGCTACTAGTGTTAGCAAGCCGCCTGCAGAGGCACTCCCCTAGGTGGTGTTAACTCCGTTTGGCTTGGAGCAAGCAGAGAATTGGTGTGGGAGGAAAGAAGGAAGGTGAAGAAGCTGAGGGAAAAAGAAGGAAGAGGTTACCTGAATAAGCTGGGAAGATGGTGCAAAAGAAGGAATGGGAGTGCTACTGTGTCCCAGTTGGGCAGAACAAGCAGGAGGCATCTCCTAGTGCAGAAGGAAGACTGCAGTTCTTGTCTGAGCTGATGCTGAACTCCAGCTGTCTGCAGGAGATCCTATCCTGCAGGTTCTAACAGATTCTGGGCTGCTCCAAGGGTTATCAGCTAATTCAGCCTCCATGTTGTGGGATATCATGTGGTGGTGCATACTGTTGGGTTGGTTGGTTTTTTTAAAAAAAACCTGGACTATCCTGTTGGTAAGAAACACTAAGTGAGGTCATCTTAAGGTTGGTTGGTTGGAGTACTTTGTACAGACTAAAAGTACCATCCATAGACAAGTAACAGTAGAGCTGACTCGCTGCTGTTTTGCAGATTGTAAGATGGAGCTCTGTGTGTGGAAAAGAAATGTTTCTTATGATTGCTATCGTCAGTCTTGGAACATGACTGTTAAAAAAAGCCAGAAAACCAGCACAATCCTGCGTATATGTTCACATTCATTCTAGTCAAACACTATGAATACCTTAGTTTTTTCCCTGAGCTATTCATTCTTGAAATTAATTCACCTTTGTTTACTTGGGTTTTTTTCCCACTGAGTAGAAGTTGTCAATAATGGAATGAGGATCAGTTTTCAGAGAGAAGCTGAGCTGAAAATTGGACCCCAAGCAGATCCATGTTAAAATAATTTTTTAAATTTTTGTTGTTTTTGCAGGGAGGAGAGTCATCTTGTGAGAGTTATACCAGATTTTTTGTTCCCTTAACTTGTAAGCGATGATATGGAATACAGGGCTATATGTATCCTGTTCAGCCTGCTTTTTTTAGAGGATGCTGGATTTTGTTGTTTATTTTCTTTACTAGTAGTGAGATGAAGATTGGCAGGGAATTTGCTTGAGGATCATCTGTGTTCCTAACACAGGGATGTCAGAGGCTTGTTTGAGGATATGGAATCGCAGAAAATACCATTTACCCTAAAAAGTTCATTAATCCCCCCCAGACTTATTTATAGTAACTGTAAACATAATGTGCTGAAGTTTTTATTTTTAATTGTGAATTAAGGAGTGCTGTATCATCTGGTTAGTAACTGCAGTTCTTTTAAATTAGGATTATCAAGCTTTCAGAGGGTAACTGATGCTCTAAGAGGTTTAGGCAGAGATGTAACACTGCCTGCAACATTCTTCTTGAGAGCAATTGTTAAAAGGTGAGCAAGCTGTCCCTGAGGCGTACACATCCCTCTTGAGCAAGCTGTTTATTGTGCTGTTTGTTTACCTGCTGCTATATTAAGGACTCACCGCAGCTAGAAGTGTGTGGCACAGCCACGCTTAGCTACAGGGAAAAAAATACAGCAAAACGTGTCATTGGAGCTGCTGCAGTCCTGCCACAATTAGGTCAGTGAAAAAGATGTATCCCAAATTTATGCAAGCCATCTGTGCTTGGATTTGTGAATGAAGGTGGCTTACAAGTGTGGGAATTTGCCAGTGGTTGTGTGAATGTTGCCACAGAGAAGACATTAATCTTTTTGGTTTTCATAGAGTGTAAGGTTTCACTTGGGCTTGTAGGAGCCTGATCTACAGAAAGTCATTTTCAAACCACCTTCTAGTTGGCATACTTAGCTGCGCATTTTGCTATAAGCAAGAGTAGGCAGGTGTTACAAAGAAATATGTGGAAATAAGGGGTGGTTGTATTGCAGAGCAGTATCTCATGTTTGTTGGGGAAAAGCTGCTGGCCTGTTATCCCGAAAACAGATGTTAAAACTACTGCTTGAGTTCAGCACAATGTCCATCAGAAACACCTCCTGAAAATAAGCCACAGCATAACCACGAACTACAAGCTTTCACAGAGCTCTTGTCACTTCTATCCTCCTCTTGTTTTCCTGTGTGAGACAAACCTATGGAAAAACGTTGCTGTTGGCTATGCTAGGAGGTGCAAAGTCCTGGACTCCTCTGTAAGAGTTAGTCTTTCAGTGATCTTTCATTAGAGGTGTGGTGTGTAAGAACAAAAGGCTGGTGGAGCTGTATTGCTGCGTGGTTTGGGTTGGTTGGATTTTTTTTTCCTTTCCTCACGCAGCACAAGTCTCCAGGCCCAAGCTGAACTAGCTGTGTAAATCTGCTCATCAACTTAATGAGAGTCTAAAGTCCTTGAGGGTGCCTTTGTACTACTCCTTTTTGTCCAAAGAGCAAGCAGTAACACAGCTGTGTGTGCAGACTCCTCTCTGTGTTGCAGGTACTAAGCAGGTCAGCTGTTACCAGAAGTGCCCCCGGCACACAGAGCATCCTCTTGCACTACAGTGTGTATGCACGTACAATCAGTAACAAACTCCCTATCATTAACTGCTTCCAGATTCCTGCAGTGATTTCCACATTGTTGTGACTCCTCTGCTCGCTCTTCAACTACTTTTCAGTGTGTGTGTATATATGTGATGGACAAGAGAGCTGTCTGGCCTCTGGGAACTGTATCCGGAGCAGCTGGCTTTGTTGGGAATAGGATCACCAGCACAGGTGCTGCCTGGGGATTTGTTTTGGGTTTTTGCTGGTATGGATCAGCTTGTGATGGTTGAATGTGTTCTCTGACACAGTCTTCTCAACTCCAGAGAACTTAATGACACTCCTGTATGGGATGTGCACATCAGAGTGGGTGACAGGGCTGTACAAGGAGTGCTCTCGCAGGAGCCAGAGCTGTATGTAAGGCCTCTGTACTCCTTTAAACCCGCCAACTTGCTGGTTTTCTTCTGTTAAGTCTGAACAAAACACCAGTAAAAGGGAGAGACAGTTTATTCCCCACCTGTAGGGCAACTGGCTCCATGTATGTTTCAGTAGATTTGACTGGAACAGCTCTCTAGTAGGTTTATACTGCCCTTTGGGAACATTAGAGATAACTTTCTGGTGTGTTTCAGGGTTTTTTTTCCCCCCTTCCAGAACTGGAATGTAGCATGCTGGTGAGATTTTCAGCAGCTACAGTGTGTTGGTTGGTGAGTTGGTTTTTTTTCTCCCTTAAAGGTTTCCAAGCCTATCCAGAATATTTCAGGTTGGGCCAAGCTGGGGAGAGACTGCAGCGTTTGATTTCAGCCATCCCAGATGGCTTGGGTGGATTTGGCTGTGAGGGTTTTGTACAAAAACTGGCATAAAGACAGGAACCGTTTTCAGAACTCAAGCTGGAGTTTAATCCTGTATAGTGCCGGTATCTATCTCCCTAGAGTTAGCTAAATTACAATATAGCTTCACAGCAGCTTTGTGTAATCCCATGCCGCAGATACTCAGAGGTTCAGGGTGCTGATTAATTGCCAGTTCTGTTGAGAACGCACCACTGCTATGTGAAAACGCTACAATTTGTAACAAGTCAGCAAAAATTTTCAAAGAATGGTTTCAGCTGTTTGCAGCTGGATTTGTACCCACCATTTTACCCCAGGGGGAAAAGGGGGGGACTACTGCTCTGTACCACCACTCTCCTGTAGCCTGAGTCTGATGGAAGGGTGTTTTCTGTTTTGGAGGGATGGGGACCTCAGCTCAGACTCAGTGTGGTGGAAGCCAGAGGATGTTAGTTGGGTGTGTAAAGCTACTCCTGGTGCCAGACTGTACACTCAACCCGGTGTTGCTGCATGTCAGCGGGAGGTTTTGCGCATTCGTGTTGTGCGCCTCCGACCCCAGGAAGGCGCGAATCTGCTGCTCTGTACTTCACCAGCATCTCTTCCTCTGGGAGGAATGGAGCAGGTATGGCGTCGGGGGATGCTGCGCTGACAGCCAGCATCTGGTGCATACAGCCAGCCTCCGAAAAAGTCTGTAATGGTAAGAGCAGAAGGATAAGGAGAGCTTATGCTCTCAAATGTAAGGGCTTTATTTTTCCCCCAGCTTGCTGTACACCTTCAGTTGCTTGCACAATGATTTGTTTTGACCACACTCGCTTGCTGTTGGCAGGTACATCCCCAGCCACCTGGTGAGGATGCTTGGGGTGCTCTTCAGCCCAGGTGTCAGCAGCAGCAACGCAGGCACAGACAACTGACAGCCACCTGAATGGTACTGGGTGGAAATCCCCCGTGTGAGCTTCACGTGATTCCACTCTCAGTGTTTGGACTCTTATTTTAGGCTTGTGTTCTAGTTTGTTAGTTGTTTTTTTTCCCAAAGCATTGTTTTACGTAATTAAAAAATGTTGATTACGTGCAGTCACCAGCTGCGCCAACCACAATTTTTCAGCAGAGCCCTGTGACTGATGTATTCAGATGGATTGGTCACATTTGTCTCTAATAATCCATCGGGCTCCAGCTTTCTTGTTATGCTTTGATAGCCATTGTGTCTACCGTAATGCTAAAGCAGAGTTGAAGAGAAGTGTTATGCGCAGTTTCCCCATTAGTTTGGTCATATTAAAAATATAGTTTTATCTCTGTAATCATGAATTCTGTTGAATTATGGGTTCTTCCAAAAAGTACTTCCTCTCACTTAATTTAAATCTCTCATTCGGTCATTTCACCAGGTACCTTCCCATGTAGGTTATTAGAAGGAACAAATACTCAGATTTCTTCTGTGTTCTCCATTCTGCTCATCATTTCATGAATTAATATCCTCTGTTTTTCAATCGCATCAATTTTGAGTTGTACCATTTTAGGCAGTTTCACCTGCCTTCCTGGGGAGATCATTGCATGCTCCCAGCAGGGACTTTCCGTACACCCATCCACAGCTGAAGTGGCCAAAAGTTGATGCTGTTGTAGGCTGATGGGGGTAATTTTTTCCCCATACATGTTACTGTTCATATTTATCACCCTTCCCTTTCTGCTTTATACCATGTAAAGGTACCAGAGAACATTTTTGGTGCAAAAATTAGTATTAGCTGTGCACTTCAGGTAATATTTTAAAAATTATAAAATATCAGAAAGGTTACAAAGTACCTGAAAAAGAAACCAGCAAGCTTTGGCAACACTTTGCTCTTTCCCAGCTAGCAGGAATATACAAAGTGAATGATAAAAACATTTCTGAGAACAGTTAGTACAAGGGGCATGTGTGGTGGCAGTTTTCTCTGGAACAACAATCACAGTGTACTATTGGGGTTTTTTTTATATTATCTTCTATTTGGAGAGTGATAGATGTAAAACACTCTGCCCTGAGAATTTTCCTTGTTTGCTTAGCAATTTTGGGAAAATTGTAGCTGAAGGCTTCAGCCTTTTGATGGTGTCCCTTGAAATGCAGGCTCCTCATTTGTCATCTATTCATTTTTTCTTGTCATTAGATTTTTATTTGTGTATACAGAAAAAGACGTCCAGTACAGTTCTGTGAAAGAAAAGCCTTAAACGTCTGTTTTTCTTGTAGCATGAACAGAACTAATTTGACAGCAATTACAGTGCCAGTGCTCGGAGTGGGGTGGCACCGAGTGACTCTCATCCTTTCAAACTGCATCACTTCACTCTGAGTGGCAAAACAAGTGTCCAGAGCAAAGCGGGTGTGATATTTCTCATGGGTGATACAGCCCCTGGTAGCTGTAAAATGCCTTTTTTTTTTTATTTTTTTTTTCAGCTCTGTACATATCAGAGAAATGGTAGGAGAGGTGGGTGGATGACAGATCAAGGCCACACAGGGTGTTGTCCCAGAGGGACAGCTCACATAGGAAGCTGTCCCCTAACCTCCTGACCTCCTCCACTGTTGGCGATGTGGACACTGGGATCGAGGGCCCCCTCGGCAAGTTTCCCAATGACGCCAAGCTGTGCGGTGCGGTGGACACGCTGGAGGGCAGGGATGCCATCCCAAGGGACCTTGGCAGCCGTGAGAGATGGGCTCGTGCGAACCTCGTGAAGTTCAACAAGGCCAAGTGCAAGGTCCTGCACATGGGTCGGGGCAATCCCAAGCACAAGTGCAGGCTGGGCAGAGAGCGCATTGAGAGCAGTCCTGAGGAGAAAGACTTGGTGGATGACAAACTCAACGTGACCTGGCCCTGAGAGCCACCCGTGCCCTGGGCTGCATCCCCTGCAGCGTGGCCGGCAGGGCGAGGGGGGGGATTCTCCCCCTCTGCTCCACTCCGGTGAGACCCCCCTGCAGCGCTGCCTTCAGCTCTGGGGCCACCAACGCGAGAAGGGCACGGACCTGTCGGAGCGCGTCTGGGGGAGGCCACGAAGATGCTCGCGGGGCTGGAGCCCCCCTGCTATGGAGACGGGCTGGGAGAGCTGGGGTTGCTCGGCCCGGGGAAGGGAAGGCTCCGGGGAGACCTTCCGGCAGCACCAGTGCCTGGTGGGGCCGGCGGGGCAGCTGGGGACGGGCTTTTACACGGGCACGGAGTGATGGGACACGGGGCAGGGTTTCAAACTGAAAGGACAGATTTAAATTAGATACTAGTAAGAAATTCTTTACTGTGAGGTTGGTGAGGCACTGGCAGAGGTTGCCCAGAGCATCCCTGGCAGTGCTCAAGGCCAGGCTGGATGGAGCTTGGATCAGCCTGGTCTGGTGGGAGGTGTCCCTGCCCAGGGCAGGGGGTGGAACTAGGGGATCGCTGAGCTCCCTTCCAACCCAAACCATTCTGTGAGTCTTTAAAAGGAAAAAAAGCGGGAGTTTAAATAAAAAGTACTCTGTCATATTAATAGTAAAAGTTTCAAAAAGCAACTCTAGAAGGCAAGAGCTTGATTTGGATGTTTAGGATGTCTTGTAAAAATCCCAAGAATGCTTTAAATAGAATTTAAAGTGAAAGCATATAAAGCCATGAATTCTCATTTCATATTTTCACTGTTAATACCATATAACTATAGCCAGATCCAGGAGAAAAAAAAGATCCTTTTAATGGGAAGAGCATAATTTTATCCCAGCTGCCACAGAAATACACAGGACCAAGCTCTGCCCGCAGCTGCCTTTGGAGATAGCTTGCTGGTTTTAATGCATTTGCAGGAGCCACAGGAAGAAAATACCTGGCGTGCTGTTACTAATTTCATTTGTGGAAGATGAGATAAATGTTAATGAATACAAACAACCATTACATGCAGACTCACTGGTTAAATAACTATGCTGACTAAATTAATATACGAAAAGGTACTTTGTAGTCAGGATGACATTCAGCTGGAATAATACTTTCTGAAAGGCAATTTCTGCAAGTTTATCATTTTATTAACTCTACCTGAAAAACCTTTGGTTCGAGTTGTGAGCCTGCAGACCTTTTTTCTTCACATCAAGGTCATTTCCATCCCTCTCTTCGGCTCCTCACTGCTTCCTTGGCAGCACTGATCAAAGCCTTTGAGGGATGCCCGGTGAGCAGCCCTTCATTATTTCACCTGGGATCGGTTTTTGGATCCAGCACACACCACATGGCCTCGTAAGCAGCTGCTGCAGCTCAGGTGAGGAATAGGAGTAAGTGACTGAGGTCTGGGGAATGTAGGAATGAGCTGAAGTAAAAATAACGTGCAGTTAATTCATGCCGCCACCTTGTGCTTAAAAAGATTTTAAAATACTGAAAAGTGTCAAAATAATCAGAATCTATCATGCAACAGTAGGAAATACTGAAGCTGTTCCTGAAATAGCCAGTGACACAGAAGATTTTTGTGTGTTTTCCTAGGGGCAACTGTTCCCTTTGAAATCATAAAGCAGGTCGCTGTTTCTATTCCTTAGCCTTTCACGGGAGTGTGAACTGAAAGCTGGAAGTGCACCAGGTCTGCTTATATGTATTTTCTGTGAGATATATATACACACTATGCATCTTATTATGGAGAACAAACATCATGTAATGTGAAGTGGTAGACATTTTTATGCATTTTAACAAATTCATAAACAGAAAATGTCATTTATCATGGAAGTTGATATATAGTGTTCATTTATTTATTAAGTATACCTGGAGGATAGGTAAAATTGAGGATGAGAAGTCTCACCAAAGCCTGCTGAAAGGCTGTGTCCACCCCAGTGCAAGTAAAGAAGAAACGATGAGGATGCTCAGGAGGGTGAGTTTCTGAACTCGCCTTGCTTTCACAGTTGGGACTTGAACACGATGCTACAGAACAGTAGGAAGTTTCTACTTAAGCTTAATACTTTTATGACCTCTTTGGCAGCTCTTGCATTTGACTTGACCTTGCTTTTGAACTGCTGTAACTTTGTTTTGTCGTTGTTTTTGTTTTTCTCCTCCATGGAGCTAGCATGGCTCGTGCTAATGTCTTAGATTTCTCTGTCTATGGATGACTCTGATTCCCTTAGTCACTGCGGTTGCAGGCATGGGCAGAAACTTCAGGAGGCAACGCTTCCTGACAGCTCCACGTGCTTATCCAAATCTTTTTTCAGAGCACTCTGAGACTATATGAATGGCTACCATGGAACAGTTGGTATTTGTCATTTATAACATTTCATCTAATGTTCGACAGATGGTGTAGTGGACTCTTCTGTATAGCTTGCGTGGCCAAATGAGACTTAATTTCTTTTTCCCCAGGTTTCTACCTCTTGTGTTACAGTATTACATAATAATAGATATTAATAAAAATCATGTATATATAATACATATAACTACAAAAAAAAAAAAAAAAGTATTACAGCTTGGTTTCTTCCAGGTTGCATAACTCAGGGCTTGCCTCTGGAGCAAGGGGACTGAGCTTTTGGTGACAGTGACCTGAAGTGCCACTACTAAATGAGTAGCCACAATTCTCCCTTTGTAACTGTGGGATTCATTTCTATCTCTAAGCCTGCAGGACAAATCCTTTTTTTGCTTTGTCGTGATCCCTTAATGTAAGAAATACTTGTTATGGCTGTGACAACCCTTCCTTTCAGTAGTCCTGGTAAGCACGACAAGAGCAGGTCAGCACTTTCCTTGCTCCTCTTCATACTATTGATGTATGTCTGGGGGATAATCATGGGAACAGAAAGAACTATTGAAAAAATGTCAAGAAGGCCAAAGTGTTTAATGAATTATTTTTTCATAATAGTCATCATTAGAACGTTCAAGAGAAAGAAGTGCTGACTAGCACTGCTGGTGATAATGACAAAGAGGTGGGATCTTTGCTTAAAATACAGGGAAAAAATGCATTCAAGGGGGCTTTCAGGATATCAGGTGGTCTCAAGCTGTCTGGGTGTCAGGAATTTTAATAAAAAGTTACCTGAAGTGATTTCAGAATGGTTTGTGGTGATTGAGGTGCTTAGAAGCATGATTTGGTGGTGATCTTGGCAGTCCTGCGTTAATGGTTGGACTCAGTCTTAATGGTCTTTTCCAACATAAACGATTCTATGATTCTATGATTTTTGACAAATTATGGCGGATGGGTGAGGAACCTGACTGCTGTAAAAGCCGTGCAGTACCTATCTCTAGAAGGAAGGAAAAGATGACCTGGGTAATTACAGAGTGGTTTAATTTTCATTTGCAGAAGAAAAAAAAATCTGAAACAAAAGCAGTCTGGAAGATGTTGGACAAGTAAACCACGTGTTTTTTTGGAGGAAAGTCCTCTCAAACCAAAGTAATATCCTCTGACAAGATTAAAAGGTCTCATTACTAGGGAAGAGGCAGTACGTGATAAATACCAAGTCTTTTCGGCATAGTCATACCTAGCGTGACTCTAAGTGAAACTGGGTACAGAATGGTTGGATGATGCTACCCAGGGAGGGGGTGTGTGAATTAAATGTATATTTTCAGGTGTTTGTCCCAGGAACATTTCTTTCGGTCTTGGGTGGTGAATAGAAAATGTAGTTTCATATAGTTATTAACAAACCACTACAAATTTGGATAATTTGTAGGCTGTTGGGAGAGGGATATGGCTGGGATTCAAACCTTGACAAAAGGAGAAATGGCCATGAAAAAGCTAGGATGCCATGCAATGCAGAGAAATGCAAGTCGCTGTATTTAAGAGGAAAAAAACCCACCACCCAGTTCTGCAGACAGCAGCAGACAACCGGCTGTTGTGACAGCAGAACTGCTGGTGTTTATACTGGGTCACAAGCTAAACATGAGTCAACAAGCTTGTCCTGTTGTGAAAAAGCAAATACCACGCTGGGGTGTAAACAGCCCTGCAGACAGCAAAACACACGTTGTTGTCTCTTCCTTCTGCTCAGCGTGGTGTGGTCTCAGCTACAAAACCTGATTTTTGGGTCTGGGGCTGTGCTCTTGAGGAGAACCTGTGCGCTGCTGGAATTCCCAGGCTGAGCTACTGGCCCGGCAAACAACCCCGCACTGTTTGCTCACTGCCTTGTGACTTGGGTGTCAAATGACTCCCTTTGATACAGAAAAGCTGCTTCCCTTCATCTGGGAGCAGGGAAGGCAGAGACTGATGTGCGAGAGCTGGCCGGGTGAACAAACTGGGTTTCCTTCTCTGTATTGCGCATGATGCTGTCCCAAAGCTCCGTTCCTGGCCCGTGCAGTTATGCTGGCGTGCTTCAGTGGTTTGTTTTACATTTGACTGCTTCCTCTTCTTTAGTAGGTGTTGATGTTTTCCAAGAGGGAGAGATACTGATATTCAGGTAGTTGTGAAAGTCCATTTTTTTTCTTTTCTTTTTTTTTTCTTTTCTTTTTTTACTTAATCTTACTGTGTATTTCTCTCAGATGTAACCTTACAGACCCAGTGGATGATCCTGTTCCCAATCCTGGATTTTTTTTAAGAGCAGAGGGACTGTTTACATTGTACCTGTGCATATTCTGGGTGCTGCCTGAGGTCCATTGGACCCCTGGAACCTTTGTAGGCAGTCTGGGCTCGGGATCATCGGGGTCTGGATCAACTTCGCTTGTCCATGCAGCTGTGGGGACTTGGGAACATCCCATCTGCCTGCTGTCAGGCAAGTGGTGTCTTTGCAAAGGGAAATGATGGAAACCCCTGAAATATAACCCTCTCTGTGGGTCACCTTCTTTGGACGTCTTTGGCCACGCATAAGGAGATGGCACAGCTTGGCTAATAAATAGAGCTTTATGGCTTTTAACACACAGCGAGGACAGGCAGGTTTTAACAAGCCACCGCACCAAGTGCTAGTAGGAGCTGCTAGACCAGGCGTTAGTATGCTTCTACCCTCCTCACCCTAAGGCATCCAAAGAGCCTTTGCTGGCCCCGTAGGCACTGGCAGGAGCAGAAATGTTGGTCTCCAGTGCTCCCTGCAGCAGATCCTTAATGGTGCTCATCTGCTGTCTTCTGCCTCTGTATTTCCTATAGAATTTTCAATATTGATGTTTTCCTCCTTGAATTTTTAAACTACCAACTTCCCTTGCTGCAGCAACCCTGTAACTTTGTCTTACCTGGTCGAGCTCTGGTTTATATCTTTTTTCACTTCTTGGCAACTTTTTCTGCCTATTTTAGGGAGCTGGGCTGCACTGAAATTAGGTGTTGGGCCCTTGGACGCTGCTGAACCCCTTGGAGACACAGTGGAAGGCTCTGGAGAGAGGATTACACCCTCCCCAGCCTTGGAGGCAGCACCGGTGAAGGCTGAGCAGTGTCAGTGTCAGGCAAGTGATGGGTTAGGCTGGCAGGAGCACCGGAGCCAGCGCTGTCTCACCACCAGTGTTGCTTACAGGGATTGCCTTGCCTGCTGGGCTAGCCCCGTAAGGAACATCCCAGCTTATTGCTACTCCTAAGGGACTTTCTGCTGCCTCACAGCATGGCTCTGGGTTCTGTAGGGCTGCAATGATAGAAATCCGAAAGATGAATTTCTGCAGGTGCTTGGTCAGAGCTGGCATGTGGTTTTCCAGGTATGGGAGTCAGTTCTCAGGGTTGAAATGGCCAGTGTCATGAGAGCATCTAAATGCCTTGGCCAGTGTCATGAGAGCATCTAAATGCAACAGTCTGGGCGGCAGAGAGGGATGACTTGGTTCTTGCGCTTCTTGTTCTTTGCCAAACGGTACTTGGGTCACAGCATCTTCCACAGAGGGTAAAGACATATCTCCCCTCCCAGGGCACTGCTCTTTAATAGAGGCTCAGCAGTTTTCCCAGATGTTAGTTTAGCAATGCAAGGGCTAAACAAACAGCAACAGATGGGAAGTCCCTTGTTGTTGTGCACCACAAAGCCAGAATATGACTCCAAAACATGTTTTGCAGGGTTGCTGCTCACAGTGGGTGAGTTTGAGTGAGCAGTGAGCTACAGCCGAAGGAAATGAGCGAGCAGCAGGGACGGTGTTATATCCTTCTCGGTTGTGATTAGGAAGGAGCACTGGAAGATGGTGGCTCGCCTTTGAGCTCTGTGTGTTGCATTTACCCTTGCTGCAGCAGGAGAGTTAATAGCAGGGTTTTTTAAAGACTCTTTTTCTCCATAAATGCCTTACCAAAAGTGTTGCTCCCAGGGGCATTTGCTTTAGGGGAGAGAGAGAGGTTATTGCAAGAGTCCTTTCCCAAAAGAGTTCTCTGTTATGTGATGTTTTAGCAAGAAAGACCTTCTCCCGAGACTGTGCTTCCCCTCAGGAGATTAATCTGTTTCGCAGAGCTTAAACCCCTCATTTTATTTGAAAACAGTGCTTAACATAGGTTGTAGCCTTCGGTCCGTCGGTCCCCTGTATCGTGGTGGTCTCCTTTACCTCCCAAACTAGACTTCAGTCACTCAGAAGTGACAATACAGCAGTCAGCGCCTCTGTTAGACTGCCCCTGGCTTGGACTTGGCTTACAGAAAAAGTCAAAGCCCTGGGTCACCATCCTTTCTGGGAGTCTCATCCCCTGCTGCTTTTGGATAGGTCCAGGAACATGGTCCCAGGATTGGGGACTAGTGGAGCCAGAAGCCACAGAAGCATCCACAACAGCTTTTTCTCTTGGTTTCCCCACGGGAGTGAGTTTTCCACCACTGCCATTTGCAAGCCCAGTTTAACAAATCAAGGGCTCTCCCCGAGTCCCAGGGTCACAAATTCAAAGCCAAGCAAGTAGCAGTATCTTGCTGTTTCCCAGTAGTGCCAGTTCTGCCACGTGATGGTTTCCAGAGCTAAAAGACTTAAGGTATGTGGTATCTGGAAAACACGTGATGACCAGCTCTGGGGCTTTTATTTCCAAGGCTGGGCATTGCTGGGTTCATGACCTGGTTTCAGGGGGGCAGAATATGTCTGTGTGAGGGGAAGGGGAGAGGAAGGTCACAGGCAGGCGGATTGTCGGTGAAGCTGTCTGCCCCTGCAGGGACCAGGGTTCCTGAGGTGGATCCAAGCCATCAGGCTTCACAGCCAGGATGAGCTGCTAATTCCAGTAATGGCACTGCCCCAGCTGCCCGCTTTGGAAGATGCTTGGGTTTTGTTTATGCACAAGGAGTCGTGTTTTGTGAGTGCCCCATCCACCGCAGGAGATGTCTCTGTGAGCAAAGGGCCAGCACTAATGCCATCCTGCGTGGCTGTGAATGAATTCGCCCTTTATTCAGCTCTCTCCACCCCTGCTGAGCCGAGAGCCCTGCACCGCTCACAGGCGTGCATAGATGCTGCCATTTGCAGTGCTTGTTCAGCCGGGCTTCCACACCCTGGTGCCTCTAATCCTGGACAAAACCCGGGCCGTGGAGCAGCAAACACAACAAGACCCCTATTCTTAGCCTGGAAAGCCTCAAAGCCATTTCTCTGGGCTGTAGGGCGGTGAATATGCAGTTGCTGGAGCTCTCGACAAAGCTGAGTGAATAGCAGCATTTGTCGTTAGCTCTGAACATACACTCCTCTCCCATTGGATCCGTAGCCTTCACTGCGGCTTTTCTCAGTTACATAAATATGGCCTATTTTCCTCTCACAAATTAACATCTTGCTCACCAAGTTTAGGCTTTCACATGCATACAAAACAAACCCTCTGATTTTCCACGCACAGCTGGAAATCCTGGCTCACCTGGGGAGAAGCCGTCCCTGCCCGTATAAAGCCTTCACAGAGGTGACGGACAGCGGTGCTGGCAGTGTCCCCTCGTGAGTGGCACAACTCTGAAGTCCTGGAGACTGTATTGCAAATCATCCAAGGTGCCTTGTCCTTTTTCCTGCTGGGAAAATCGGACCCCAGCCGCACGGCTGCGAGGATGCCGGAGGGTCTGCCTTCCTGGCCGGCTGCATGGCATCCTGGAGGCTTGGGAGCTGGCTGTGTGCTTTGGGGCACAGAGGGGATGGCTCCTCACTCCCCAGAAGACACAGATGTGGGTATTATTTTCCCCAAAGGTGGTGCACGCCATCCCCCCCGAACATACTAGGAGATTGCACTGCAGTATATCTGCATTAACAACAGCCCTACAGAGAATTCCACTTGGAATTCTCCCAGCCCTGGGGTGTAAGAGAGCTGACTTGCACCCACTGAGTCTCTGGGCAGCTTTATTAGCGATAGAAGTAATGCAGATGCCCGCGCCTTGCGGAGATCTTACTCCCTACTTCAGCAGCCTAAAGGGACCCAGCTCCCCAGTGCCCCTGGGGTCTCTCCGTGGTGGGGAAATGGTCAGGATCTTGCCATAGCACCAGATCGCAGCTTCTTGCTCCTCTTGTAGTGGGAGTAAGGATACCTGGTTGTAGGTCCTGAAGCGATCACCTCCTGGGCCTACGTACCTGCTGCTACAGTCAAGGAAGCCACCTGTAGCTCTGGATCTGCAGTGAGACCTTTTGTATTGCAGGGCTGACGGCATGCTGTGCCCTGAAATATGTTCTGACAGCTCCTGGCAGAGTGACCGGTGAGGGAGATGTTTCCAGGAGCTGGACACCAACATCCTGAGGCCAGCTGTGCAGGCAGGCGGCTGGGGTGCCGGAGTCTGGCTCAGTAGGACTGGGTCCTATCCTGCTCTGCTGTAGACAGGCGTGCGATCTCAGGTGAGTCTTGAAGGTGTATTATAGAACACAGCCACTTAGAGAGAGATATGGACCCAGCAAAGCGGTGTACTGTCAGATTAACTGTTGTGGAGGGTGCTGACTTGGAGACTTTCTGTGCTTGTGATTCAGCGCATCACACCCATTGAATTATTTTATTAACAGCAGCCCTGTGGCTAGATATCCACCTGCCTCCGAAATCACCGGTGGGAAACCTCGGAAGAGGGAGCCGCAGTAAACAGGTGGCTGAGGGGGTTTCAGGGGTGGCTGTGATACCTGAAGCATCTGACTTTGCTTTCATTTTAATCCTTCTGACCAAACTGAGCATCCCAGGTGAGACCCAGCCCCTCCAGCAGTAAGCTGCTAGGGCAGAGGAGGGGAAGAGGTGTGGGGTCTTTCCAAAAAATTGAAAAAGGCATTAGTCACAAAGCTCTCGCTTCCTTCCAAAGGATCACATGCTTCTAAGCTTGTGATGGTTTAGAGAAGCTCCTTGTAGATTGAGGAATTGGTGCCTCTTCGGGGAGGATTATGGCTACATCTCGGAATCCCTGGTGTGTTGGGTCTGTCGTTGCAGCAGATGAGCAGTGGCAGGGACGGCAGGCAGCTCTGCGCGCAGCTTTCTGTGCAACGTGCAGAGGGGAGGTGTTATGGCTGGAATGTCTTTCCATACCCTCCAAACACCCCGCCAGGTCTTTGGACCTGTATCAGCATGACCCAGAAAGTGGGAACGAGAAGGGGATGCTGAGGTTTACGCGATGCTGGTGCTTTGGGTATGTGCAACCCACTTTCTGTCCATCTTGATGCAATGCCGTCTCTGAAAGCTCTGGGTCAGGCTAGCCCTACGCTACCCTTCAGTGCAGCTGAGGAGGAATGGGGCTGAGGATTTTTTTGTGTTCAAAGGAAGAAAGGAGACAGCAAGGAAAAGCTGAACTCTCTATCCACACAATCCCTCCCTGCCCTCTAGCACAGCCCTTCCCCTCCCAGGTAAAAGCAAAGAAAGACAACAAAGCCCCCAGTACCCAGGCAGTAGTTTTCCTTGCTCTGATGGTCCATGAGGTCCTAATCTCTTCCCTGTCCCTTTTCCCTGCCATGCCTCGGGCCAGCAGCGGATGCTGGCAACTTCTCCATGGGCAGCAGCCAGCCTGCAGCAATAATGAGAGCAAGTCAGGCAGTGCCATCCTATACAAGCCTCTGTCTGCTCTGTGTGTGTGCATCTGCGAGAGTGCGCGCTCTCGCTCTCCTTTCTCCCCCTTCCCTCTCTTCCGTAACCCCCCTCCTTCCACCAGCTCTTGTTCTTTTCATGAGATACAGGGCTAGGGAGCCAGGAAAAGTGGCACAGTGCCGCTGCTCCTCCAGGGATAACTGTGGCCGGGCTGGGTCCTTTGCCCTCCCCGATGCACCGGGAGTCAGCAGACACTGTTCCTCAGGGTCCCAACCAGCCGTGTCCATCAAGCACCAAAAGCCACGTAGCCACCACCCTGCTGCCTGCTGCAAGACAGGTAAGAGCCAGGAGGCCCTTGGTGGGTGATGAGAGGCCCTGTGGTCCTTTGCTTGGCTACAAGTCCCCGGGGGAGGGGTTTTTACTTGCTCCTGCCCTGGTTTTCTGGGGGGAAGGATGGCTCTGCAGGCAAAGAGGGAGGGGAAGGGTGCTGTTCAGATGTCACCCCTATTAATGTCACGGTAGCGCTTCTCCCGGTGCATTAATCTTCCCGTGGCATCTTATGAATGGTCAAAGGGACACAGACATGGCTTCTAATTAACAGGCAGGGATAGAAAGCGGCGTATTCTTACGTTAAGCCCTGGGCTGACACAGGAGCGGGACTGGTTCTGGGGTGATCCCCATTTCAATGGGATTAGTGGTGGGCTTTGATGCTGGGAGAAAATATCAGTTTGTGCTGGTGCTTGCAGCTCTGAGATCATCACCATCTTTTCATCCCCCTCACCCCCCCCACCCCTCCTCCCTTCGCTATTGTTGTTACTTTAAAATGGTGGGCTGTATTTCCTTTGGATAGTTGGGTATCTGTGTCTGACACCCGGGCTGAACGCCGGGGCTGAGCTAGTTAAAAGTAAGACTAATTGGAGCGAAAGGAGAACATGTTGGAGGCGAGAGAACTGCATTGAGCGGAGACTGTAGTGCAAACTCGCAGATGGCAGGAGCATGTGCACTCTTTGCGAGAAGAACAGGGGGCTAACCTGGGAGTGGGGGGGGTGGGCGCTAACCTGAGGAGGGGGTCGTTTTCCTGCAGCCCTGACTATAACTCATGGAGATCCCTGTAGCGGTGAGGGTCATCTGTTTGCTGTTTGATGGGGGGGGGCGGGGGGAGAAATAAGCTGGTAGCTTGGCACAGCTAGGAAATACAAGGGACCCATTGTGCTGGCATCTTCTCCCTGTGACTGATGATCGCTGCGCTGGGTGCCGGCAGAATGCAGTTGCATTCCTCCATCTGGGGAGCGTACACGCTGTGTAAAGCGCTGTGCTTTCACTGGCCTGCTTTGCTGCCCTTCTCAGAGATTCACTTGTTCCTGCAGCACTGTCCGCCCTGGCAGGGGAAGCCTGGCCGCCTGCCCTGCAGCCCTTCCATGTGGCTCTGGGTACGTGGCCCAGTCGTTCGGGCTTGACTGGTGCAGGCGCTGGCGGAGCTCGGTGTGCTCCGCTGTGCCCACTGGCAGGGCGCAGGCGAGGGCTGCCCTCCGGTCTCCCAAGGAGAGACTGGTACTGGAGGCAGCAGATATTTTTATGAAAGAACCACCATCTGCTGGAGAAAGAGGGTGAGCCTGTCTAACTCACTTCATTTATGTTTTAATTAAGGCTAGAGCAGCAGCCTCCAGAGAGGAAAGAGAAATCCCAGCTCACCCATGCAGTTAACTCTGGTTTTCGTCGTACAAATACCCATTCAGCTGCTCACATGTTTCAGGTTAAGCACGTGCTCAGGTGTTTTGCTGCAGAGGGAATGACCTCCCAGTGCCACATTGCATAGCTGTACAGCAGTTAAAATAGCCCCGAAATATCCTTGCTGGGGCACCTGGATGCCCCGTAACCCTGAGTCTTTGAAATAACAGTGATAAGAGGAAAGAAACACAGACCTTATCCATCATAAACGGATTTGTGAGTGCAACCCCAAGACCTTGGGGCTGATTTCTAGCATGGAATAAATGACTGGTTTAGTGTGTTCAGCTTGCAAAACGCAGGCTGCTTGCAAGCACCTTGAATGGTATCTCAGCAGAAAATTAACCCTGTCCATCAGCAAGCCTCAGTTCCTGGCCCGTGTCAAGCACCAGATCTCAATCAAAATGTGCTAGGGACAGAGCATCTGTGGTAGGGGATCTTTGTGGAGATCTGTCTCATCTGGGTGGATCTGTCTCGGCTTCCCAGCCACACACATCAACTGTGTTACAGACGCTGCCATATTGACAGCAGCAGCGATGCTGAAAGCTGGGAGGACTCCAAGGCTGCACAGAACAGCTCTGTGTCAACTCCAATCCTTTCTGCCTCCCTGCTCCACACTAAGAGCATCCTCTCCAACGCACACGCAGGGGCACCACCACGCTTCTTTACATGTAACTGCTCCTGGGCATGGGAGCATGTTTCCTCGGAGAACAATTATGAAATTGTAATAAAGTGCTTTAAAGGGGAAATTCTTCCCTTTGATGCCCATCTCGAGAGCTGCCCCTCTCAGCCCGGAGCCTCCCACGCTGCTTAGCTGTTGGTTTTGTGTCCTACCTGCCTGGAGGAACTGGGGAGGGAGTGGGGACCACGCAGGCTGGGGCCAGGAGCCATCTCGCAGTGGAGGCATCTGTTCCACTGCTGCAATCGCGATGCCCAAGAGCCACAAACATGTCCAGGAGCCACTTTTATCATTGACACAGGAGAGAATTTAAATAGCTGCCATGCTCTCCAGCTGAGCCAGAGACGGAACTGTGGCTCACACTTTATGTAACTCATTTTTATTTTTAAACATAGTCTTTTATTTTCAAGGGGAGTTCAACTCAGTGGGTGTCTCCTATCTCCTGCCCTGCCTTGTTAGCGCACCTGCGGTGGCTTCTTTCATCAGCCCTCCATCCAGTATATCAGCTGCTTGGTTTCCTGCCTACCCCTGAAACTCCAGCTCTCACCTTCCAGGATTTCCTGCCTGCCTGGCCTGATGTGGAGAATGATTCGAGGTTTAAGGTGAATAGAAAAATTAACCCCTTAAAATCAGTCTGAGCCACGTCTGTGGACGTTTCCTGATGTTACTGGGGCTCCTTTATAGAAGGGGGAGCTGTTCTCATGGCTCTTCGCAAGTAAGACAAGCCTGTGGTTTGTTTTGCAGTGTGGGAAGCGATGTCACTCGTAATTCCTTCCTGCCAGGACAGTCACCTTGTGCTGCACCGAGTCTGTTTTCCCCTGGACCCTCAAACAAGCGGGCAGGCAGCGTGCCGCAAGGAGCAGAGCATTGCATGTCAGGTGGCAGTTACTAACAATTTTCTTCCAGCTTCCAGCTGCAAACAGTGGTGGAGAACAGCAGGCTCTGGAGATAAATTAATTACTGATTCAAATTACCTTGAGGTTGGACCCATATAGGTACCAGCCTGGATTCTGGATAAATTTGGAATGACCGCGTGTCAAGGGAGACCAAATGACACGTCGTATCATGAGAGCTTTGCTAGGGTTGCAAGTCACCTGGAGGCATGAGAGAATTCCCAAAGCAGCGACTGCTGTGGGAGGCAGCTGGCCTCGTGTAATTGGCATCTTGCAGTCACAGAGCCTCCATCACTGAGCATCTTCCAGAGAGATCACAGAGGCAGCAGAAGCTCATGAAAACATACCAAATCACGCCTTTACCTGTGGGGATGTAGCTGCCAACCATCACAGCCGTCTGAAGAAGCACTTTCTTGGCACTAGGGAAAAACCTCTTGGACTAGCAAGTTGTGAAGCACACCCTTGAACAAGCTCCTTGCAGCACGGTACTAGACAAGAGAGATGCTGGCACAGACCCAGGAAAAGTCACAAAGTAAGAGCAAACACAACCCCAAAGAAGTTCAAAGCCCTTGTGGTGTGGATCGCTGGAAATATGACAAGTCACGAAGTCAGAAATGAGAAGCAGAAGAGACAGTGGCAGGCTCGGTGTGATGGTTCGTTAAGCATAAAATAATGGAATCCCAGAGCAGCAGCAGACCCCCGAGGAAACAGAGTTAAGAGTGAGAAGACAGGGAGAAGTCTGCTTAAATGTCAAGGTGAAGGACTTTATTGAAGCAAACCCATGGGAGATGTCAACCAAGCAAATGAGCTAGTCACTGTAGGCATCCTCTGGTCTTGCAGCTCCGATCTGAGAAGGGTGGCCAGCTGCCAGCCCTGGGGGGAGCATCCCTGTATCTGGGGAGGCAAAAGCCACACAGCTACCAGGCAGAGCTGCCTTCCTGGTCCTGCTGGACACGTGAGGACAGCTATACTGGAAGGAAGAGATGTCTTCAGGCCATGCAATTTTATCCAGCAGCTGAGGGGCAGAAACTGGGACCAAGTGAAACTAGTGGAGGTGTTTGGTCCGGAATAAGTTTTTTGGGGTGTAAAAAAAACCCTTGAGTGATGATCAGTGGACAAACCACACAGAATAGATGGGGAGACATTTAAAAATGTAGGGAAGTGTGAAAAGGACCCTGAAGATGGTGGGGAAGAAATTGATGTCCAGGGAAGAGGCTGGCAAATTCCCTTCCACCCTGCCTGGTCACAGCCAACACTCCCAGCGCTGCACGTGTTCACCTCTTGTGTGTTTGCTGTTAGCAGGTCATGAGGAAATTGCTTTAAAGTATTTCTTGGAGAGATATAAAATTTTGGATGGGATTCAAGCCTAATATCAAAATGAGTTATTTTATTAAAAGCTTTTAAATAGAAGCTACAGAGTAGTCAGAAGCAGGAGAGCTATTTTAGAAGGAATTTGCCCTAAACCTCTCCTACTGCACAGAAGCTTTCTAAAATATTACCCAGTAAAAAACATAATTCCCTTTATCTCCAATTTAATTACATTTCCCGTAGTGCCTGTGTCAACACAGTTCACTTATTTTTGTTCTCTATTAGCTCGCACCTGGCGTGGGAAGATCTAGTCGTTCGTGGGTTGCTCCAGGATCTCACCGAGTCACGAGAAGGGTGTAGTGACGTACTGGAGGAGCAGGAATTGGGGTCTCTGTCCATACTGGCTATAGCTATGGGATGGTAGTATACAAAACTGGCATAAGAGCTGGAGGGGGAGCAGGAGCACTGGCGTGGTCCTCTGAGCTATCCCATCCAGAGTTAGTCGATCAGAGTTTTTGATCCATTTGAGACTGCAGCAAAGTCCAGGTATCTGGATAATGGACCAGAATTACCTAGAGCTTTGTCCATTGAACGTCTTGTGGACCTCCTCCACCCCACAATGCCTGTGTGTGTAAATGAGATCTGAGGGATGTCCTGGAAGTATTACAAAATGTTGTCACTTGTGACATCCTGTGGTTGCCTAGAGAAAACCTGGAAATGTGAAAATGCATTAAAACAAAAATGACATGTAGAAGTTAAACTCTTGGTGACATTGTATTAAGTTTGGCTTAGGTTTGGGGCAAGGGCTGAAGCTAACTGTTATTTAACTTGAACAAACTGGCTTGTTGTACCAGAGGTGTATGAAGAATCTCAACCTTTGACCTTGGCTGAGAGGAGATCGTATCAGCCACGGCATTTTTTCAGTGCTTATCTTCTGATAGCTGGAGACACAATTAGTCTGAGTCAGGATGACCTGGGCTTTGCGACACGGGGGGGATGAGAACAAGGCAAATATTTCCGTGCTGTGTTGAGCTGTGAAGGAGGGGATCCGAGCTGATGGTGGGCAGGGATCACTGCCTCAGTGCTTCTGATCCCTGTGCTTGTGTAGCAAGTTCTGCAGGACTCTGTCTCTCCCCAGGGATGTTGCCTGGTGATAACGTGCTATCTCAAGATATGCTTCCTGCTCTCAGCACCAGGGTGTCAGCCCCAGCGATGTTCTAGCAGAGGAGAGGCAGGTGACTACAATCTACCAGGAAAAAGGCAATGACTGCAGAGGACATTTTTTTTTTTTTTTTTTTTTTGGTCAATCAGCTTCACCAGGATCAAAAAAGCAATGGAGAGCCCATGGCTTGAGCTCTTGGTGACCCGCATCAGTGCCTGTGCAGCCTGTGCCATGCCTAGCTGATGGCTGGGCTAAGCCCAGAGCTGGGGGGCTGTGCTGCAGCCCCCCGTGTTGGTGCCATGGGTTAGGCTGTTAGAGTCACTGGGGTGCACTGGACATCCCACATACACTTTTTGGAGGATGGAGGTGTGGGTGCAGGAGAGAAAGAGGGAATCGGAGCCTATACCGTGGTGTGAGCGCACTGAGGGAGGTTGCAGGGATGCTGCTGTGGGGCAGGGAGCGAGCAGGGCTGCACACATCAGGTGGGAGATGGATGCAAGGGGTCAGTTACATTGCTGACTTGCCAGACGGATTTTTTTCTTCTGTCACCCCATGCCCTGCAGTAAGGACCTCCCTTGCCTGTTGCCAAAATTTTATTTGGCCCTGCTGACATCTAGGCTCTTTAATTAAACTCTCCCATCCCTTCTGTCTGTGGCAACTCCTGCTGATCTGTGATCTGAGGGCAGCAACCTTCCCTCAATCAGAGGAGCCGATTAAAGCGATGCAGGCGGATGCTTTATTCCAACATACCGAGGGTGACAACAGCGAGCGCTTTTGCAGGCATCCCCCCCCTCCCCACCCCCAGATGCTCCCTGCCAGCCTTTGGGATCCACCGCCCGTGCGGAGCGGTCCCCCATCCCCATCGTGGGAGAAGCCGGGGTTTTGCTGCCAGGTGGGCGAGGAGGGGAGCAGCGAGGCGTGCGGGGCCGGTGGGCTCCTCAGCGGCGCCGGCGATGAGCCGTGAGCGGTGGGAGCCGGCTGCGCAGCCCAGCCCAGGCTGCGGGCTTGAGGCTGCTCCGGGGTTTTGCTGGATGCGAGAGCTGCTCTGAGCTGCGCTGCTGCTGCCCGGAGAGAGGTGGGGAGGGGAGGGGTGTCGAGGTGTGACTTTCACCCCGCGCAGGGGGCTGTCTCTGAAGAAGACCGCTCTGCTCTCTCCCCAGAGCCTCTCCCAGCACGCTGTCGGCACAGACCCACCAGCAGAGAGGACAGGTCAAAGGCAGTGAGTATCGTTTTCTCTGTGTCTGTCTGTCCGCAGTGCCTCTGTGTTCAGTTTTTTCTGGCTTTCTCTGCATGTGAATGGATGGTCTTAATCCCTTGAAGCCCCTGAGACCTCATGTTTGGGTGGGTTGTTTCTTTTGTTTTTTGGTTGTTTTTTTTAACCTTTATGCTGCTAATTTTTTCTATTGGGATGGCTTCTTAATCTTTGCTCAGGTGATCTCCTGAGGTGATGTGATAACCTGAATGTCATAATCACACCCCTCCCCTCCTGTCTCCCATGGAGAAACCCCCCAAAATACATCCATGCTGAGACTGGCAATTCTCCTTGACCGGGGTCCTGCGGTAGGAGGGGGAGGTAGGATGAATGATGGAGCAGGAGGCAAAAAACCCTCACCATGGACTCCTACTAGGACGCCTTTAGACGCCACATCATATTTCTAAAGTCATAACTGGCTTATTTGCAATCAGAGGCAATGCCCGTGGGTACGTCAGCCTAGCAGTGGGATTGCCTTCACGGGAAATACAGGTCTCGGCGTCCGTGAAGTCAGACAGACTTTGGGATGACAGGGAAGTTCGGTGCTGCTCAGCCGTGCAGGTTGCCGTTGCAAGGGCTGGCGAGCGGGTGGGAGCAGAGGCGAGCAGAAGGCTGTTTCATAACCGTACCCCAAAAAGCAGGATGGTAGGGGAGGCTGCAAGGGAGGGGGCACCGGCTCCGCTTCCAACTGGCACATCAGAGCAGCAGTGGGAAAGAGGAGTAGGGGCTGCTGGACTCTAGGAAATCCTGTGCTGTGGCCTCACATGTGGGTGAGGCTGTTAATGAGGAAATTTTAAGGGGCTTAAGGAATTACAAGGATTGATTTCAGTTAAAGCACATCGAAGCAGTCGGTCAGGGTAGGGATTAAGGCAATGCACTCACTGGCATATAGCACAATCCCAGTTCCATTAATTTAGTTGGGAAGAGGCTTTGTGTGTTTTTTAATGTAATCAAGTTTTAAAAGGGCTGTTGCATTGAGCAGCCAAAGCTCTGGGATCTCCCCAGGCCCCAGCAGAGCAGGGTCCTGGCCTCTTTGCTCCCATCCATTCCTTTGTCTCTTCCTTGGTTGCTCCCTCTGGGCAAGAGGACGTGGAGGTTACCTGGAGCTTGGCCCTGTCCTAGCAAACAAGAACCCTTTGCCCTTTGCTTACTGTACGGTCCTGCTCTCTGTCCCATTGGTCTCCTGGCTGGTGGACCTCACCTTTTCTCTCTGATGTGAGATTTATTCAACCAGCTCCCTGTGTGCCAAAGCTCACGGGTGCCCTGCCAACCCTCTCTCCCTCCCTTCTTCCCTCCCTCCCTCCCTCTTGCAGACTGTGCATCTCCTTGGTGGCTCTCCGCAGGCTCCCGCCACCCCGAAGTGGAGGTGCTTTCTTTGAGTTATTTTGGTGTGAGTGCTTGAGCCTGTGATGGTGAAAGGACCAGCATCTGCAGACGCGTGAAGTCCTCCTGTTATTTTATTTGCAGTGCCAGCTTTTCCATGATGCCTGGCCAGTAACATCAGCCATGACCTGGAGGGACAGGGACAAGAGGTAGTTTGGTCTTCTTAGCGAGGTCAGCCCGGAGCTCTGCCTGTTGAGGAGAGACCTTCAGAGGTGTTGAATGATGAGTGCGATAATGCCAACTCCTGCCACTCCATGGTGAGCTGTGATGCCAAACTCAATTCACTTTAGACCTGAAGCTGGACTTAAGCCACGGTCCTGGTCTTAGAAGGAAATGCTGTCTCTCCTCTGTGATCATCCCTCAACTCTGAACGTCTTCCACTGAAAAACTGACCTTCCGCGCTAGGAGGCAAGGATCAAATGGGTTGAGAACAACCGGCCCTCCTTTTTTTTTTTTTTTTTTCAGAGGATTCTTTGATAGATTTTTTTTTTAAATGCCAGGACATGAAACAGTAAATCCCTCCTTCCTGCACTCCTGCCTCCTGCAAACAGCCCCGACTGCTGTCCAAGCCAGCCAGTTAAAGGGTTAACTATAACTGGATGCCTGAATGGCTGCCTTACTGATTCCACGGAGGTAACTGAAAAGACATGATGCATCCCTCACCCCTGCCCATCCTGTCGCTGTCTACCTTGTCCCCTCTTCCCTCCTGCCCTTCCCTTGCCTCTCTACCTCCTGCAGACCCAGTTTCTTTCCCTCTCTTTCTCCTGTGTCCTGTCTTGGAAGTCCTCGCCTAGAGATCAGTGTTCCATGAGAGACAAGCTCCTTGCTGGTGGCACAGCACCTCTGTCCCACACACGCCCTGCTGCAGTCCCTTGATCTCAGGCATCAGAGAGAAATCTGAGCAGCATTGCGGTAATGCATGTCACACCTCTTGCTGAGAAATTCGTGAGCCTGCTAGAACAAGCAGCGCAGGGAAGATAAAGGTTGGGGGTAGGAGGTATCAGGAAAGGTACCGGAAATATCCTATAGCAGACTGGGTGTCCGTTTGAGCACAGCGGGTCCAGCATGCTCGGCCAGGAGCATGACGCTTTGCAGACAGTATTTCTGCACTGGTTGTTGGGGTTTATGCAGCGTAGCATCCCGAGGCCACCGGCCGCGGGCCCACAGATCAAGGCCGTGTGACAATTCCTGCGACTGAAGATCTCCAGTTTTTTGTGCTTGTTAAATGCTGTGAGCTGCCTGTGCTGCACCAGGGAGACACTCATTGCATTTAATTAACATTTAATTTGCTGTAAGATTACATTAAAATGTGCAATAATAGAAACTCTCTGAAGGGCGGGAGGAGAAGGGGGAAACAGGCGTGCTACAGATTGGCTCAGTCGCTGGTGCTGAAGTGTTCTGCAAGAATTACATATGGAAGGGGAAAAAATACCGTACTTCCCTCTGCAGTTACAGAAAGTATTTGGCATCTGTTTGGCAGCAGGGCTCAGAGAAGGGCTTTCTCCAGCCTGGAAGTGAGTCTAGCAGCTGAGAAGTGGAGACTGGGTCACTAAATCCTCCTCCTGTGGTCCAGAGGAGAGATGGCCTCCTTCCATGTCTGGGGAATCTAGCAGGAGAGATGCCCTTAGGCTGGAGAGGCAAATCACCGGCTCTGCCCTTCTAGAGACCACGTAAAACCATTAACTGCATCTATATGCCTTTGAGAGGAGACGATGCCAGCCCGTGTGATGCATGTGTGTTACGCGTCCCTCTCCCTTTGTGTTCCTCCCTGTCCCGGGGTTGCGTAACGAAGGATGCTGCAGGCGTGCTGGCTGTCCCGGGAAGGGGCTGGCAAGGATGCGAGGGGCTGGCAGATGAGCGAGGGCTCTGGGCTGGTTTGAAAATTGAAGGGAAAAAAAGCAATAAAGCCATTTTCTGCCTGGGTAAGCCTGTCAGGAAAGGGGCTGTCTTAGCCTGCTTATGTAACCCTGAGTCCGAAGGAGCTGCTCGGGATCGATCCTGGCCAGGGTCTGATGGCTCTGCAGCACAGGCTCACCTTACAGGTGCCTTACTCCCTCTCTTCTTCCTCCAGCCCCGTCCTGCCCTCAAGCCCCAGCATTTGTGCGCTTTCTGGCTCTGCTGGGTTGTGGTGACTGATTTCTGGTCTCGCTGCACTTTGCTCTCCTCCCACAGCTGACCAGAGCAGGTCTTTCCAAGAAACCATCCCAAAGCGCAGCCTTCAAAAGACTTTTTGGCAGTCAGGGCAGCTGAAGGACCGGTGGGGGTGAGCCTTCGCTGCTCTGGCGCTGTGTCTGTCCTTACCATCTGCCTGGCATCTTACTGGAGATGTTTCAGGGTCCCTCCCACAGATGAGGGAACCAAGGGCACAGGTCTCATGAGGCACAGAGCCACTGAGTATTTTTGTTTTGGTTTGGTTTTTTTTTGTTTGTTTGTTTTTTTGCCACTCTGGCTAGATTTATAATCATCATCTTCTTTGGTTTTCCCCTGCTTACACCCCTGCTCCCCCTCATCGACCGCAGGAACAGAGGGATGAGGACTCGCCTGGGCTGCCTGTCTCACAAATCAGACTCATATAATGATTTCACAGCTATTCTTCCGGACAAGCCCAACCGGGCTTTGAAGTGAGTATAGCTGCAGCATCCCACCCCAACCCCATTTCTGTCCTTCCCCTCCCTGCCCACCCACTCCCTCTAGTATTGTCTTCCTTTTATTGTACTTTGTGTAAGCCTTGACTGGTTCTTTTAGCCACAAGGAAAGAGGAAAACGAAACAGTGCTGAGACAGCAGGAACAGCCTCCAAAAATACCTGGATCATTGGGACAGGAGTTCTCCTGTGAGACAGGACACATGCACGATGCCTATTGCTGTATGTGGGACATGTCAGCACATATTTGAGGATGTAATTTCCCCCTCTGTCATCATAAATCAGTGTCTGAGCAGCTGACTCGGTATGAGAGGTGACCAGCAATTTCAGGTCACGGTCCTCTTTAGCTAAGCCTTGCTATTAAACGCTACCAAAAAGTCCTGTGTTAGTTTGTACAATGCTGAAGAGAGATGCTTCAGGCAATCCAGAGTCCTGATTTGGGATGAGCGGGATGAGATTCATCTGATCACAAGTCACTGCTTACATCTGAGCTAAGACTAACCTTCTTCTGAAAGTCAGGAAAGTAAACACTTCTGCAGGGGTGGGTTTCATTTCGCTTGACTTTTGCCTTTTACAGTATAAATGTCCACATCCGAACTTGTTCCCTGGGCCTCTGCTTAGAGCCAATGAGGAAAAGTTGGTCCCTTTTTGGGTGAGATTCATCTGGCCCGTTTTACCTGCCTACCTGGGGATGAGCGATGAGGACACTCAAGTCCCTGCAAGCCCCTTGGTATCTCCTCAGTGATTCTAAAGGCAGCCCAAGGTGACTTGCTCACCTGGAGACCTCTACATTGTAGACCTCCAAAGTAAGGGGAGAAGAATTCCAGCCTTCCTTGGTGTCCCTGTCAAACAGCCCCAGAGGGGGTCAGCGGCCGGGGGTTTTCTGTAACTTGCGTCTTCCTTTCTTTACAGAAGACTGTCGACAGAAGAAGCAACAAGATGGGCAGACTCTTTTGATGTCCTTTTGTCCCATAAATGTGAGTAGAGATTGAATTCTACCTTTTTTTGCCCCTCATACCCTTAATACTGGTGGTAGCTAGGGCAAACGAAGCGTGCATTGCGTCAGACGGGAATGGTCCCTCGGGCAGCTGCTAGGCAGTGGTCACCGTCATTCATAAGCAGGATTTGTCCTCTGGTTAGGAGGTGAGGGAGTGACTTTCTGTGGGTTCCCATCCTGGCTTTGCTCCTGTCCGGCTGGGTGATCACAACAGAGAGCCATCACCCCATGGCCTGACCTTCTCCAGCTCCTGGGGGTGCACTGGGGGCAGCACCCCGAGGCTGTGGCCGTCTGTAGCACGTGCCCCTGGCTCCGGTCTTCTCACAGAAGCGCATGGCAGGTGCTTGGCTCACTAAAGCCCCTCGAGACTGGCACCACCAGTTCATTTCCCTCTCCCTCCAGCTGCTTTTCTGAGCTGCTGTGCAGGGACGCCGTGTTGAAGCGCAGCCTTTGCTGGGGCATCTACGACCCAGCAGCGTGTGGTCCGATAACCTTGAACACCTTGCTCCATAGCAGGGAAATCACACGTGGCAGCCCTTAGCAGAAGCTAATTTACAGTTAGTGCAAACCTGAAGATTTCACATCCAGGAACCTTGTGCAAACATATAATCAGCGCACCTCGCTCCATTCAATAGATCAATCGTATCAGTTCTGTTCAGAAAATATTATTCTGCTTCACCAACACCTTCACGCTGAGAAATTATAAGAAAGACAGTGAAGTTCACAGTGTAGGTTCATTAATGTCTTTTCATGGAGAATAAAACAAGAGTGAGCCAAGGTTGGGGAAAAGTCACTGCGGGCAGTGAGCTGTTTTATCACGATAAGGAACTGCCTGGCTTTCTTAGAGATTCTGCTGCACTTATATTTGAAGACATTAAGTGTAGGATTATATTATTATTTTAAATAAAATGTCATTTTGCTGGATTTCTACTGAATTGACAACGGTTTTGGCAGGGAATTAAGTGACAACTTTGAACAGGCTGGCTGACCAAGGCAGAAAAAGCAATATGTAATTTTAGCAGCAGTATCTTGCTGAGATCACTGCTTTTGCAGGCAGTAGAAAAAAATACATGGTGGAGCTGGCTGTGGCTAAGGGGGAACATTTCTTGCATGGAAATTCAAAACAAGACGGGGATACGCACAGAGGCTATAGGGTGCCAGGGGGATGGGGAGGGGGGAGGACAGGATATTGCCATCAGTGTTCCTATTCTGTCCTTGAGCCCCTGTTCCTCCTTCACCAGTAAAAAAGTTGGAATTTTAGGTACAGACTGCAGCAAAAGTGCTTTGGTTACAAAAGCTGGCGAATTTAGGCATGTATGTGCTGACATTATACAGATTGTTCCCTCTTCAGCTGACTGCTGCAAATGCTAAATCAAACCTTGGTTCAATTATTTCGTCCAACAGCCTCCACAAGACTGTCTGTTTTTATTAATAAATTAGCCTTATAGAGTGATAAATGAGATATCAGAATTTTTCCTGTCTCTAGAACGGAAAGTAATTCTGATAACTCTGGCACTTAATGAAAAATATTCAGTTTCTAATAGCAACAGAAGGTGATCTTTAAAATTTAAATTAATCTTTTTTTTATCAGCAGCCATGGTGACATTGCCTAGTGATCAGCGACAAAAAAAAATTTGTTGTTTAATAAACTGCACCTGAAGTTTCTGGATTTGCTAGCCTGGCAGTCAAGGGTTGTGATGATACAAATACAAAAGGCTCCGCTGAAACAGGAGTGTTATTTTAGTTACACTGGTTTAAAGGAGAGAAGAGCGTATATCCGTAAGAGGAATTATATGGTAAAATCATTGTGGTTTTGCTTATGTGTACTTGTCTTCAAAACACAGAAAAATTTGCCGAAGATCTATTATGAAAGCAGGATAAAAGACACTTTCGCTGTCAGAGATGTGCTGATGTTAGATGGGTAAGGGAGCCTTGTGCCTTCTCTGACCAACACTGGAGAGTAAGAAAAGCAGCGCCTGGCCTGCCTGCGTCTGTCCGTAGCGAAGCTGCCAGCTCATATTCTACTTTTAGTGCCAAGAGCAGGACAGAACTGTCTCAGTCTAATTTCTCTGTGACTGCCCAGGTGAACAGTATTAGCTGGGGGGAAATTTGAATTCATGCTTGGGGGCATGGGCTAAGCACCAGCTGGGCTCAGGGAGAATTTCCCCTGGGGGCTCAAAGCATCAGCAGGTAGACCACTTCTGCTTGACGCATCTGTCATAAACTCTTTCTTTGCTAGGTGGACAGTTCATCTGTTTTGGAAGGGAGATTGTGATGCCAATTTGAGGGGGTTGAGTGGCCCTTTCTGCTGCAGTTAGATATCACCGTCGTTTCGGGGCCCTTCCAGACAACTTGTTCTTTGGGGGAAAAAAGCAACCCCAGAGAGCTCAAGTTTTTGTGGGTAGTATTGCAAGGGGATGGACAGGTGCAAAAAGAGCTCCAAGGAGCAAGAAAGTGGATCAGAGCTCCTTAAAAACACTCTCTGAAGTGCCAGGGTGACCCCTTGTACAGGGAGCTCGCTCGCAGGGCTGCAGTGCTCTTCATGGGAAAACCAAAAGACTTACACTCTTCTGCTTCCTATTTTCGTGAGTCTCCAAGAGGTTTCTAAATGGAAGTGATCTGAACAGGTGCCATGCATCATACGGACTCTGTGAAGAGTGTCATTATGGTTGGTTTTGTCAAATAACCCTTGAAGTGTGATGGCCCTCTGGAGCCCCGCAACCTTCCCTCTCTTCCCTTTGTTTTAATGAACGGCCTCTGTAGGTAACGTTTGATCCTGACATGCTGCTGGCTGGAAGCATCTTGAGTAGAGGATTGAAAACCCCTGGGTTTTGAAGCGGTTGTGCATCTCCAGAGATTCCCAGGCTGGGAAATGCTCCTCTGTATAGTCCACATAGCCTGATGTGGATTAATTCCCCAGTCATTTAAAGAATAATTTGTGTTGACATTAGCAAGAGACTGTGAGTAGGAAAGGCAGAAAGGTTCTCTCTGTCATACCCCCACCTTCCTTTTGCACTGGCTTTGGGATTTCAGCATCCCTCAGCCTAGCCCTTGTAGAGTAACCAGTGCTGAATGGTAGGACGCAGCTCAGCTCCGTTTCGTTGACAGCCCCAGCTGAACAGGTCAATGCAGTATCCTCCTTGGTTTTGCTAATGGGTGAAGCAAATCGGCTTGAAAACATAGGGTCAGCCAGTCAATTCCCTTTTTACGGGAGGAGCCTCATCTGAGCTGACTGCAAGAGACGCAGGCGCTGCGCAGCAGTGTTCCCTTGGGTCAAGGCTTCTGAGTGTGGCAAGCAACAGGAGAGAGGAGTTTGATCCTACTTGTAGCAGGGAATTGGAAGAATAAGAGACAGATAGTATGTGGCAAGCTTCCTTGGGTGCTCAGGGAGCACAAGCAGTGGTTTTAACATGCTAGATTTTGACATTTTTTCCCATTTTGTGCCGGTACGGGTTAGCGGTGGCTCCCAGGGAAGTGGAGCTCAGTGTGGTCTGCAGAGTGTGTGTGCATGCATGTGAGTAACTGAGGAGTAATCCCCCCTCTGTGCCCATGCCCAAGAGGTACAGGCTGGTCAGCCAGATGGAGATTTCTTTTGACAGGCTGCTGGAGGGAAACACAAGCAATAGCATGTCTCATTCTGCATCCCTTGCGGGGCTGGACACATGGCTTGTCATTTGTCCAGAATCCAGCCGGACAGTCTGTCCTCAACCCTTAGTCACTTTTCAATGGAGCATCTGATGCAGAAAAACCTTTGCGCTGAATTTCCATTTTTATCTCAAGGGTGACTTTTTCCCCACCACCTCCTCCCACCATTTTTTGTGATCTCTGTGCTCTTCTGCCCAAACTTTATTGTTGTCCTCCTCCTTCTGTTGTCTACACATCGCTCCTCTTCCTACACAGCACAGGAATATCCCAGCCTACTCCTAGTTCTTTCTAAGCC
This sequence comes from Falco rusticolus, assembly GCF_015220075.1. Lineage (NCBI taxonomy): Eukaryota > Metazoa > Chordata > Aves > Falconiformes > Falconidae > Falco > Falco rusticolus. The sequence continues at coordinate 28,096,251 of NC_051197.1, forward strand.
AGAACAGCATTAGCATTAGCATTGTGCTGGTGACAGGCAGCTAACATTCAAGGAAGCCATGCTAAGCAGCAGTGAGAGCATGCACGTACGCCATACAGAGCACTGTGGCCTTGTCTCTTCGGCCCTGGACCCAGCGTGCTCCATAGAGCTAATCCATCCATCTACCAGCCGCAGGGACTCTACCTTTATTCCCTACATGAAGCTCCGCTTGCCCCGATGGCGTTAAATGTGTGCATTAAATAAACGATCGTTGATCGCTTGCTTACTCCAGCAGCGGCTAATGCCTGGCTATTAAGCTGTCTGCCTGAATGATTTAAACCACTAAGCTCGGCCTCGCGTTGCTGAAGGTCACTTTGGTTAAGACTTGTGCTGTGTTTTGTGCTAGCCAGTTCAGCCCCTTCCTCCACAGCCCTTCTTGCTGGAAAGGATCTGCTCTCCATGGCCTGAAGAATAGTATTTGAATGGGATGTTGGGAGCATCCGAGCCCCAGTCATTGATCTGCCTGGCTGATCTATAAAACACACATTCTGGTCATTGCCTAGTGCACAGGGGACCTGCAAGGTTACAGCCGTACGGTGCACTGCAAGATCTTGGGACGGGGTGATGTACAAGTACTTGCACAATCCTTCCTGACAATCCTCTCGTGCACTCCCTTGGTCTATTTGAATGGAGAGCAGGGCGTTTTGAGGCTACTATTTACACTGCAAAAGTAAAAAGCAAATGTCTTCCACTTTTTTCAGACTCTTGGCACTCAGTAGAAGAGCTCCATTTCTTTGCCTTCATCCTATCTACTCCATCAATACTGATTTACTCCTTTGGCTTCAAGCAAGGCTCACCACTCCTGAGTCAAATTCCTGAACGTGTCCAGTAGTTGTCTTGAAAGGCTGTGCACCCATACCAGTACGTGTCTGTCTTCTTGAATGGCCATGCCTTTAGGCTACATGGTAGGGATATCTTGTGCTGCTGCATCTGAAAGCTTCTAATCCTGCTTTTCATTTCTGTGCTTTTTCTGTAAAGCATACCTTTGGAATTGCACTTCTTAGGTGCTCTGACCATGTTCTGGGACACTTCAGGAGGCTGACTTAGTAGGTGATGTTCTCCTGCTCATATCGCACTGCATTCCAGTGCTGGTTGCCCCAGCAAAAAAGCTGTCCAGTTGGGTGGAGTGAGCTTTGAAACACTGATCATCCACCAGCGATGCTCCCCTAATAGCCTTCATGTGTAGGAGGAGATTAAAGTCAACATCCAGCTCAAATTCCAGCTCAGGTGGTGGCAGTTCCCATACCTAATTGCCCTCCTGCCCTTTCAATCAGATTTGTCATTGTTCCATGATCAGCTCGTGGGCAGTGATTTACCACTGCCCAGTCATCTGGGCCCACATCTCCAGCTGCCAGGCACAGCTGTAAGCACTGGCAGGCGGTCAAAGGCTGAAGATGAATTCTGTGCAAAGCCCTTGAGCCAAGGATGACCTCTCCTGCATCCAAGGCCTCCTCTGCAAGGTCCTCATGGGTCCAGCTTCATCTTTTCCTCAGAGGCTGTGAGGAGGGCATGACAGGTGTATATAAAGAAATAGAGAACAGCCAGACACTAGTATTTGTCTACCTGCTGCCTAAACTTACTTCAAGATAAAAAGGAGCTGATTGACATGAGGGCGGGAGGCAGAGCGCATGGAAACCTCCTGGTCCCAGGAGGGACCTGCTACGGCTGCTCCCCGGGGCAGGGCTGAAGGAAATGCCTTTCTCACTCATCAGTCATGACGTGCCCTTCTTTTTGCAGATATGCTATTTTGCAGATATTCTATTTGCCATGCAAAGCTGCTATTTCTACAAGTGATCCTCTGTCAGTGCTGGGGCTCTGGGGCTGTTGTAGAGGAAAGGATGGGAAAAAGGACCAGGACAGAGAAAGAGCAGCAAGACCTCTGCAGGGACACACAGTGGGGGCTGTACAATCATAGCAGTGTGCTTGGGTGCTGGAATATTTAACGTCAAACATCCTAGGGGCTAATGATATATACAACAACATACATCTCAGGCCACTGCTGCATTCTTGCTGTTGTACTTTCTTTACCGTGAAACCTGCCAGCCTGCTGTTGCATCTGCTCCTTTTCCTCCTGCAAAGACCCCCTGCTCTATTCTCAAGTCTTCCACTTGCTCCCACACAGGCCCTGTGAAATTTATAGGCATTTAGGGGTTTTGAAAAATATTTCTGTCTTTTAGATTTCAGGAAAGGGAGCAAGGGAGCAGGCCTAAAACATCTCCCTTATTCACCGTATTTATATATGGAGAGGCTGAAAGCAGCCATGGGCAGCATGATCCTGACAGGTACCCCGCTCCCGGAGATGCCTTCGGCACTGTCTGCTCTGCAGGTTTCTCCGAAGCTAATGTCACATTATTGCCCCAGGCTTGAACCCACAGTTTGCACTGTTAATTGCTTTGCAGTGCTCATGGAGGAGAGCCCTGGTTTTGTCCACAGTAGCAATCTGAAACCCTGATCTTCTCCTAAAAGTGCATTAATTAAGAAGTGGCAGGATGAGTTGGTATGATCCTGCTATTTCTTGCTCTCCTGGGGCTGACGGGAGAAGCAAGCGTAGCTAGGACAGCATGTGCCTGTTTTAGGTGCTGGTTGCTGTGCTCTTTGCGAGGCAGATTGCTGACAGAGCACTTAGCGGTGCGGAGCCCATTAATGAAGGAGTTTGGAGAAAGACAGAGGGGAGAGGTTTAGCCTGTAGTTTGGTCCTGTCTAGCCTAATATCTTCCCTGCCTTTCCTTTTGAGGATCTGGACAGCCAGACTTCCCTGCTGACTTACAAGCAGCCTGAAATACAATTGTTAGTTGCTGTTCAAAACCTGGGGCCATTACTTAGGGCTTGAGGCTCAGGACCTAAAGTTGAAAAAAAGATCTCCATGTTCTAAATTATTACCAGAAACAAGAGAATCAGGAATAGGATTAGGGCATACAGGGGAGAAAAAGGGCAATGTTACATTGCTGCTTCTCCTGGCGTACCTGGTGCTGGCAAGAAAACAAGGACAAAGCCGTAGGGGAGTTTGTGATGGATCCTGTGACACTGGCCAGCCCTGTCCCTGGTGGGCTGGGGCTTGGTGTGGACATGTGGAAATGACCCACACCAAGTATCAGGCGTCACCCCACGGGCTCCATCCCAGCTCCCACACTCCCTGCCACGGGAGGAAGGAGGGAAGGCAGCACTGCCGAGATCTCCCGCAGCAGAAAGGGCAGGTGGAGCCCCCAGACCCCAGCACTGCAGGAGTTCAGGTCCTACAGATCCTCGTCAGTCTTTGTCCGTCCCTGCCAGGCACACGTGCACTTGCTCCTCTCACACCTTTGGGGAGTCTGACCTTGCCGAGTGTGTTCCCAACTCCATCAATATTTTTAGACACTTGCTTGGAAGTAGCCAGTGCTGACTCAGGAGATTTCCAGTCATAAACTACAAATACTCAGGCCCTATAGAAAAAGACCAGGAAAAGGAACTCATTACTGGAAAAAAAAAAAATTAGAAGCCAAATTTATCCCAAGACTAAAGAAAGGAGAAAGGGCATGTGTGAAACCTTCAGCTACTTCAACTCTACTGGTGCCAGGGAAAGGAAATAAAAAACAATAGCTGTGTCCATAAATATGCCCAGGCAGGGGTTTAAGAGGACACAGACTGCCTAGTAAAACTTTCCACATTTCCAATCTGCCCCGGCTGACTCAGATTACATTACGGAAATGTCACAATTGCTAAGCATTAACAAGTGATAAGAACACTTTTACCACTGACTAGACAAGTAGTAATTATGTCCCGTCCTTTCCCTCTCCCCTTTATTGTAGCTGTAACAGTTAGACTCTCCGAGATCCTTCCTCTGTTTAAATAAGAACTAAAAACATGTCACAAGGCAATAAAGCAAAGTGACAGAAAACACGGGAGTCAAGTCCACAGACGGTATGTTTTATTAAAGGTTTTTCTTAATGACAGATAGGACACTACAAAGTGTCACGTTAACATGCACAAGATGCTGTGGCCAAGAGACTGTAGTGTTGAAGCCTGATGTTTTCAAGAGGAATTTTTCAAAGGTTAGGTGCCCCAATCTTGAAGAAAGACTTTTGCCATGTTAGCTGGCAGAACACTTTTTTCAGAGCAACAGCAAATGGTGTTTGACTTGGTGGCAGCTCATGAGAGTCCAGCTGATGTGATGGTGTAAATTATGGACACATCCTGGGATTGCAGACCTCAGGAGAAAAATCAAATGGTCTTTGATAAGCAGGGGTGGATGGAGGGATGTCTGTTGAAGAGGCTGCTCCCTGCCCTCTTTCTCCTCCTGTTGCCACTCCCCATGTCTTTTTTGCAGATGGGCTGGCTGCTTTCCGTGCTTTCCTGAAGACAGAGTTCAGTGAGGAAAACCTGGAGTTCTGGCTCGCCTGTGAGGACTTCAAGAAGACCCGCTCAGCAGCCAAGCTGGCCTCCAAGGCTCAGCGGATCTTCGAGGAGTTCATCGATGTGCAGGCTCCTCGAGAGGTGGGTATGCCAGCACCCCGGGTAGGCAGAGCATCCCTGCGGCGTGGGGAGCGAGTCCGTCTCCCCATGCTGGGACCCGTGACGGGTCGAGGAGCACTCCCTCCCCTCCCAGAGGTGATGGTGAGGAGCGGGTAAGGGGGACGGCAATGCCATCCTGCCTGATGCTGCTGCCACCGCTGCTTGTGGTGACTCATTCCCTAGGGAGGGCAACTACTTTGATGGCACTAAATTAGTCATAGTCAGTGAGTTCACTGGCAAACACAACCTACATTTCCTAACCTCTATGAGCTTCCTAGGAGTATTTCACCTTGCTCCTGTTATTTGCTATCAATCCCCCAAGCAGGCTATTGGGCTGATTTCTTGCAGGACATTTTGCACAGAAGCAACCCACAAATGACTAACTTGTTAACTCTCCAGGGAGGAGTGTTTATCTGCTGACTAACTCCCAACTCAATTAGACCTCCTGAAAGATACAAGCAATAGCTCAGAGCTGAACAAAAAGTGCAGTCACAACCTGAAGCCTGGAATTGTTAAGTCCTTTTTCAAGTACTGACAGGCTGATGTGACCATCAGATCCTGCATCGTGATGTTGAGTTGTGTTATTGTATTCGTAACACAGCCAGGAGGGTGCTGTCCTCCTTCCTGCTAGATTGCTTGGGTTCTTGTCACGATACAGCTGCCTGCAAGGGATCCCCCCAGAAGGACTCTCTTTATTCCATCTTTGAACTAGAAGGGATGATGTGAGGCCACTGAGAAGCACCCAGAGCTACACTGAGGGGTGTGGGTGCTTTTGGGGCACGCTTCAACCCCCATCGCCTTCGGCGAGCGTCTTCCTGCTCTTATTCGTGAAGCTGGGTGAGATTTCAGATTCAGGACCGCAGGGCTGAATCTGGGTTAGAAATGTGAGCGCAGGTTGGCTGGGGTCTTTCCTAAAATCTGGTCCTATTGTCAGCGTTTTGGCGTGCTAGAATGTGAAATGACCCTTGAGTGACACAGAGAGCTGATCTATACTGCTGCCATCCCAGTTAAGGCAGACAGCTTTACTTGCTAGACTCCTTTAAGTTTGGACGCTGGGATAATAACAACGAATAAGGACTTTTCAGCCAGGTTTTAAACAATAGCCCTACCCAAGGGTGACTGCTTTGCTAGGGAAAGAAAACAGGAAAGCTCAGGTTGTTGGCTTTGCAAACAAGCGGCAGTCATAACAGGAGGGTGGTTTGTTTTTTAAAGTCCCTGCTCGAGACATTGTAACACCAAGCTGTTATGGGAAAAATCAAACAATTTATTTTATAACAACAGAGTTTAGAAACATTTAATAAGAATGGACCAGTAGTTTAAACCCAGCTGAAAGTTCATTCACCCTTACATTGGGCATGGAGTGAAGAGTAAAAGAAGCGGAGAAACCTTGGTCGACAGGAGAGAGTTTAGGCTGAGTCAGCATGTTTAGAAGATGCGCTACATAAACCTGTGTGTAAGAGCATGAATAAAGGTAATTTGATTTCAGAGGTGCTCAGATCACTATAAATCTAGCTCTACTTTTCCAAATTTGGGGCAGGATTCATAACACTGGGTTGCTGAACCCCACAGAGTTTGGGAGGGGCTGTTTAGGCATGGCCCAAGGGTAGGACCTTGGTCCTGCTGCCGCTTCTCCAGCCACAGCTGAGACAAAATGTGCCATTTGAAGCAGGCAAACCGGTCACTTGGTACCAAACTCTCTTCTGCTACTTTCCCCAGGTGAACATAGACTTCCAGACACGGGAGCTGACAAGAAGAAATATGCAGGAACCCTCCCTCTCTTGCTTTGACCAAGCTCAGGGGAAGGTGCACAGCCTGATGGAGAAAGACTCTTACCCCAGGTTCCTGAGATCCAAAATTTACACAGACCTGCTGTCTCAAACCCAGAGGAGGCTCAGCTAGAGCAGCAATGGGGCCCTCAGAAACCATGTGCTTCCCACAACAGCCAAAACCGATGTCTAAATGTGAAACTCTCTTGGTGTTAAAAGCAGCGGGAATGGGAAAAGAGGGAGAAGGGGAAGGGGAGGCTTCCAGAGTGTGATCCAGATGCGGTATTAGAACTCTGAGATTCTGTGATATTTTTTTTTTCTTTTTTTCTTCTGGTTAATGGTAGCATCTTGCAGTTCTTGCCTCTCTCTAGCACAAACCCATAATCCTCTCTAGTCACAGGGTCATCTGTGGGGAAAGCAGGTTTCCTTTAAAATTACTACGTTGGTTTGTGCGTAAATAATGCCACTGCATCTTTTCCATCCTTCCAGACATCTTTTAGAAGGGCCCTAAGGGTGGTTCTGACACTTGTGATATCAAATCCAGTCCAAAGCGTTGTCTCACACGCTGGCTGCTGGTGTCTGGATCCAGAGACCGTGAGGAGGGAAAGAGGGAAGGGAGAGAGAAGGCAAAGGCACATGAATCATGCCACTTCACGGAGCAGAAACCATCAATGAACTCAGCTCACTTTTTGATTTTGGTTGCACACCTTATGACACCAGCTGCTACCCTGTCACACCCCCTTATCTTCCAGGGGTGGAGGAGTTATTTTCCATAAGACTGTCGAGAAGCTGAGTTTTTCTCATGAGGAAGGTAATCCCAAAAGCTCTCGCTAGACTTTGTCGGGCAAGTCTTCTAGTGTGAATGATTGTTTTTCATTAATACTATTTATTTGTACTGTAGTTCAGCCTGGAGGCCCCAGTCGTCACTGAGGCTCCGTTGTGCTAGGCACAGTACCAAAACCTAACACAGAGAAGCTCCTGGCCGCCACAGACATTAACAGGCTTGGTGGCTTCTTGGGAACAACCTGCCAGCTGTTGGGAAAGAGTCGAGAGAAGGAATGTCTCATCTGCCCCACGCTGAGGTGTAAGAAGAGCACAAGACCTCTCTGCTATGGCAGATAACATTTTTCCTGTAGTACCTGACCCGTGCGTGGCAGGGAGAGGTAACCTGCAAAATCACAATTGCATTATCTTTGTTATTTACTGATTATTGACTGTTGTCGTTACCTACCGATTGTCCACTGTGGGTTCAATGCCATGCAAAGAACTACTAAAGACACAGACCCTGCTGCATGGTGCTTGCTTAAAAACAGGACCCGGGGGAGCAGTGTCCAGGTGTGAAGTGCTCTTTGGCCCTGTTCCCATAGCCTAGATAGCCAGCCACAGGAGAAGGTTCTGTGTGGCACCTCCTCTGTGCTGTGCAAGGACACGTACCATCTGAAGGCTCCATTCCCATGGCACCGCTGACCCAGCTCATCGGCTGTCAGATCCTTGCAGTATTCTCTGGTGGAGATGCAGACAGCCCATCCGTGGAGTGGAGCCTACAGACCAGAGGTCTGTTTTCTTAGTTTTATGAAGGCCTGGAAAGTGACCCCACAGATCTTTTCCTCTCTCAATCATCCACAGATCGGAGGCTGTGAACCTCTGCTCTAGTTGAGGGCGGTGGGTAGGTTTGATGCAACAGAAAACTGATAGTAAAGATTTAGTGTAGCATGGTGTAAACTAGGTAGAGTGAATTCTAAAGGTAAGCTTAACATGCTTGGAATGAGATACAAAAAGCTTGCTTGGACTTGGCAGTCTTGGGTTAATGGTTGGATTTGGTGATCTTAAAGGTCTTTCCCAACCTAAATGACTCTGTGACTCTGTGATATTGACTGTCTATGCATCAGGTAGGAAATAGGTTTTGAGGCTTTTTGTAAGGATGCTGTGCAGGACATTAGGACAAACAGGTTTAGGATCAAGATAGAGATGGTAAGCAAGTTTGGTTTATTCTGGAGGTCTATTCCTGAGGTGTCTAAGACACTAAAATCTTTTGCAGTACAAGTGCAAAATTTATGCTGGGTAGGGAAACCTGCTTTTCAGTACCTGTTGGTCAGCTCTAGAATTCTCCAGTTCTTTGGTGGGCAAATACCATCTCCAGCTGACTGGCCAGAAAGAGCAGCATGCTGTGGCATCATGAACCAGTGTTCCTGCTGGTCCTCCAGCCCTGCCAGGCAGCTTGAGAAGCAGGGGCTGGAGCATGGCCAGAGATGTTGCCACGCTCAGGCTCAACAACACATCTTTTGGAACTGTTGAGGTATGCCAGGTCCATAATGTCACGCGTCCAGAGAGACAAAGCTCCAGGTCTGGATGTTACTTTGCAGATCTCGCTGTGGCAGCTTCATGCAAACTTCTTTGCTGCTTATTTGAAGGAGGAACAAGCAAGGTCTGGAAAATACTCCAAGTTTGCCACAATTCATCCAAGGGGTCTACATTGTGCAGTAGCTCAACTGGGCACCTGTTCATGGGCCCGTAGCTTTATGGCAAACAATGTACCTGGCACAGAAGGTCTAGTGGGACACGTGTCTGAGCAAACTTGTGCAATGATCTGGAAGAAGTCAAAGAGGAGCAAAGGATGCAGAGCCTGCATGCAGCGGCTGTCCCTGCGGGTATCTGGGCTATAGGAAATGGAACAGAGCCATATCACCTGCACAGCCCCCTCCTGCCATAGGTGAAAGGGAAGGAGGAGGGCAAATACCCCACACTGAGGTGAAACACTCTCAATGCTTGACCTGCAAGTGAGGATGCAAAGTCCCTGAGGGGCTGGAAGAACTCTCCTTTCTGAGAAATACGTCTACCACACCTGCGTAACACAGGATGAACTGGCATCTCTCAGGGTCACAGGCTGCTTCGGCTGGAGTAGTTACCCTTGAGACGCCCTGCAGTGCCAGTGGTACCCAGTGTCACTGCAACCGCAAAATGGCACAGCGACGGGTGATCGAACCGCTGCAACGGGGCAGCTCAGCTTCCCAGTGCTGGGGCGTCAGACAAGCTGTGTTGCAAGGGACGAAGGGAGGCCACCTTGTCTGGCCCTGCCTTCCTCCGTTTCAGCCTCCTCTTGACTGCACATGCAAAAAGCATCCCAGTGCTGCCCTGGATGTGAGAGACGGCAGCAGCAACAGGCTTATGCCGTCCTTGCTTTTAAAAAGAAGCCAGAACGCCATATTATCTGCCTTGTTAAAACCCACCGATACACCTTCTGGGTGGGCTTGGATGATGCTGACCTCTAGTGCCAGCTGATTCATCCCAGACAAGGCTTTTCAGCCAAGTGCCCTGCAGCCACCCATGGCGGTGAGGGTCACAGAGACAACCAGGCAATGAGGAAACAGCAGAAACAAGATGTTTATGTTGAGGAATGAGGAGCAGACTCAGAAGTGAGGACAATTCCCAGGCTTCCCTGACGGCTACAACAGCTGGTCCTATTCAGAGTGTGGCTCTGGGAAGCCCAGGAGGTAGCATCTCTCAGCAAGCTCCTCCAGCATTGGTGCTGTCATCCTGAATTTCAGTTTGTGTCAGAACACAAAAAGTTTTGGGAAAAACTTCAAAGTAGCCAACACGCTGTGAAAACCAAGCTCCCCCCTCTCCTCCATCGACCTGGGGAATTGCTTTGAGTGGGTGCACTCGCAGATGCCATTGCTGCAATGCTGACAGGAACTGCATTGATGCCGGTTGATGTAGGAGAAGTTTTTTGCCCGTTAAATTGGTGCCAGATAATATCCTCCATGGGAAACATCCTGGAGCACAGAGTGGAGCAAAAGTATCGTCTGAGGCATATGAGTCTGTCATGGTTATTTTTGTTGCTGCTTTTACAGTTTGTCTCTCTTGAAGGAAAGCAGACCAGTTATTTAAAGTAATTTTTTTCTTTTTAAAACAAGAAATTGGCACCAGCTGCTTCTTTTATGACAAATGTCAGTCTGAAGTGAATTAAAATAGGCAGCTTATAGCTCTTCCCCTTAAACCAGGGGCTGATTAGGGAAATAATGACTGAGCCAAAGCTTCGGAAAGCACTGAGTGATGACTAATCCCCATCAAGGACAAACATCCTATCTTTGATTCATCTCTTACTGATGTGAAAGGGATATTCATAACTTACAAACCCGATTTCCCCTCTCCGCAAGCACACACCTCCAAAATTTTCCTCCTGTTTCAAGTAATGTCAGTGTGCACCATCATATAAAGAGCAGAAAAAAAAAATTGTTTTGCTCAGCTCTTTTTATTCTGCTCCCAAGTCCTTTGACAGCAAAAGGGAAGAGGAGTTTACAAATTGCCTTTCCCTTTTCTATAAGCTTCAGGTGGTGTTAAGTCCAGAAGCAGATGCAGAACTCCAATCTGCTTTGAATTTCTCCTGCTTTGGCCCATCGGCCAAGTTTGGGATGATTTCCATCGCTTGTATTGGACTTGTTAATGTACCGATGGGTACCTGCCCCCCACGCTGGGCAGGTGTGATGGGCAAAGTCCCGCTAGTCTAAGTAGGGGAGGGAAATAGGGGTGTGTGTCTGCCGGTGTGGGTGGGTGACAGTGCATGCGACTTTGTGTGTATGTTATTTAGTGTCTTCTACTAGAGAAGCTTTTCTGAGCCATAGATGTGCATGTTAAAATAGGAGAATTAGGCATAATGACATAAAATGAGATTTTTAGCCAGTGTTGTGTTCACCTTGTGTGTAAGTTTGACTAGTGATAAGAGACATAAAACTCTGCTAAGCTTCCAGTTACCCGTAAGAGCACATGTATCAAACTGAACTGAATGTTCACTGATAGACACAAAACCAAAATGTTTACAGCATTCAGAGCAATAGCAAAGCATACCTCATGCCAGTCCTGGAGTGCCTCTCACCCGTTGCTGCAAGCTCTCCCCTCCCTGGGGGCTTCTTGCTTCTCCCTCCAATCCCCCTTTCTTCAGTCCTGTCCTTGTGGTCTTCCTTCCTCCTCCTCCTCCTTATGGTTTCCTCCCTGAAGCACTCCTGTCCCTGCCAGCCTTCCTCACCACCAGCACTCTTTGTCCCCATATATCTGAGCCTGGGTCTCATAACCTCCTCCCATGCCCTTGTGTTTGTGTACCCTCCATCCCCATCCTCTCTTCTTTAGCTTTTACTTCTGCAGATGCTTGTCTCTGGTCTTGCCATCCCTCTCCTACATGCCTCCTACTGCCACTATAAAGCTCCTAATAGCTGTTCCTTGCCCATTATATAAGAAGAAAATGCTTCACATAATTTCTGCATTATCTTTCATTCCTGGGGCTGCTGCGGTTGTCTTCTTCCTTGGTATTTTGTTTTTTTCCGGCATTGAAGCTTTATAGCACAGAACTGGAATTAAAGTACATTTTGTTGCTAGACCAGGATGCTTTTCTTTACCCCACACACCCTGGGCTTTGCAGAGGCTTGTCTTGTCCCCGCTGTTGCATCGTCTACTTCCATCGGCGCTCCACGTGCCGTGCTTGTGGCAGGGGCTGGCTGGTTGAGAGGGCAGCCGTGCTGCACAGGGGCAGCGGCTGCTTTGGCAGGGTCTCAGCTGTGCTTCCTCTTAGCTTTCCGATATAAAAACCAGAGTGTAAATAAAGGTGTGTGTGTTGTATTTCCTTAGTAAAGTCAATCGTTCTGCTCTGTGCCTCCTCTTGGTTTCACTGGAGGGAGTTACCTCTCATTTCAGACTGCAGAAATTTCCACCGGGGTTCAGGGAACTGAGGGCATGGGAGGGAGGCGGCTAAAGGAGATGAGCTTATTACTGAAATAGCCCGACGTTTCTGGCAAAAAGGCACAGAAGAAAAGGCAGTGCGTGCTTCTGAGGGACGTGGTGTACCAGGGAGGTATAGAGACCAGCCGCAGTGTGAATCACTTGTCTCCAGTATCCCCACGACTCCCAGTTTGCATCTTGTGCTGCATGCCCCAGGCTGGATCTAAAACATGATGGATGAGGAGCTACTTGGCTTTGCATTTACAGCGTAGATGGCAGCGTCACGCTAAGAGAAACGTCTTCACATTGCTCTATCAGTACCCACAGTCACCAGCTAAAAAGCAATAAGGGGAAGGAAGAAGGAGGCTTCTTGTGCCGTGTTTACTCATGCAGTCCTCTGCGGAATGACTGGTAATGAAGAGAGCAGGGTACAAGTACTCCCTGGGGTAGATTCCCCCTTCCTTAAAAACCACAATGGAAGTATCTCATCCTCCTGTAACCTTTCTTCCCTGCTCCTCTACAAGCAACCCAAATCAGACACACAGAGTTCAGATTAAGCTCTCCGACAGCTCCATCTTCGGTGCGGTGGCAGGGTCCCCCCTGCATGAAGGGGCCTGGAGGACCTGAGTCCAAACCTAAGCACTGGATAAGGCTGTCTTAAATAATAGAGATGCCTTGCTCCTTGGGCAATGTGCTTGCAGGTGGCTTGGGACAGGTTTAGGAGGGCATTACTTATACGGAGTGAACTCAGAAGTGAGCCACCAGGTACCTGGGTAGAAAGACCCACTCTTTTAAGACCTTCCCAATGCCACGTTATTGTTTTAACTAGGTCCTGATGCTGTAACTGCCTCCACAGTGTCTGGGTGCTGCTGATGTTGGTAGGGAACAGCAGGAGCTGTTTGGACAGGACACGCAGGCTGTTCAGTCTGATTCCTTCCCGTTCTGGGGAAGGCATGGGCTCGGGTTCAGTCTGACCTTCTCCCTGCATTAGCTGCTCCTTTGCTAGGTTCACCTTCCCCTGTGAGGCTGGAGAAGCTCCTCAGCCGTACCAGGTGTCCAGCCAGCGATGATATCCCCACTGAGTCGTGTCACATTGTAAAGTGTTACTCACCTGTACTGTATAGAGACCGTGAGGATGTAATAAACAACCTGAGACTATTCGCTCTCTGCCTGAGTGTCTGAAAAGGTGTGAGTTGAGCATGTTTTCCTATGGCGAGAGGAAAGTGGGAATTGGGAGCTGGGGAGGTGGAGGGGTGTCTTTTGGCAGGACTGTCGAGGAGGAAAAGGATGGGAGAAGCTTGTGCCTTCTTGGACCCTGCCCTCATCCTCCGTGTGCTGGTTTCACTGGTGTGGACGTGCTGGATGGGGCAGCAAAGAATGGACATGTTGACTTGAAGCAGTCAGTATTCTCTGTTGAAGCAATTTAGAACCAATCTCCCCAGAGGTGTGGTCTGGGGAGGTGTGTCAGAAATATTGTCAGTAGGATCTAGGAAACTGCAAGGAAGGGAAATCTGAAGAGCCTTCCACCAGTGCATTGTTGTCCTTTTCTGGGTACACCCCACTGCTGCCTGTGATGGATTGCCCACTCCAAACCCCAGACCCAAGGACCTGAGTGCAAGCAGAGTCAGGAGCAGCTGTTCTTGGAGAAGGCTGCAGCAACGCTTTCCCCCAGTGTGGGGCTGCTGGCATCTGCCCGGAGAGTAGATGTGGTAGGAGCTGAGCAGGGACGCTGGCTTCAGCCCAGGGAGGCAGGCAGCACGGAGACCAGTGATGGCCAGTGCAGAGGGGTGGTGTGAGCAGCGCTCCGTCATGGACAAATTACTCGCTCCCCTGAACTGCATACCTCATGGAAACACACCTGGCAGAAATACGCGTAAATCTGCAGGACCTTCCTGGAGGGGATGTGCTCACCGTGCTGCAGCCAGAGCAGCAGCGCTGGTAAACTGCTTGTTTGGGAAAATAGAAACCCAAGACCTTTCCCTGCCGGGAGTGTGGCAGGGGGACATGGGGCTGCTGAAGCAGCTGGTTGGGTCTCTCCAGCCTGACCACCTCTGTACACATCCTGCTGTCCCGCAGGGAGCAGTGATAGCTCCGGAGCAAACGGTCTGTATCAGCCCATTAATCCCACTGGCAAGCAACCAGAAGTGGCCGTGGTGAAGGTGGCACAGCTGGGGCACCAGCCTCTCCCATGCTCCTGGTGCTGCAGGTGGCACAGCACCCACCTGCCCCTTGGACAGCGTTTCCATCACGCTGCCTTATTGCCCAGCATGAAAAGAAGTGCCGAGTTGGCTCCCTGTACCAGGAGCTGTGAATGGATCAAGCATGATCAGGCCAGGAAGAGCAAACAAATACTTTCTTCAGCATAAAAAGCAGTCCCAGGCTCCAGCAGGCATCTCGCATCAAGGTCTCAGCTTGATCCATCCTTGGGGGACAAACGGGAGAAATGAGCAGGAACAGGCTGGTGAATCACCAGCAAAGCCTGGGGCGAGGTCTGGCATTGGGATGGGGGCGAACAAGTAAGGAACGGGAAAGGCAAGGGCTGGCTCACCGGGCAGGGAAGGCACATCTGGGGACCAGGGCATGCATGAGCCAGAGATGGGCAGTGAGAGCTGGAGAAGTCAGAGCGATGGGGCAAGTCCCAAGGGCCAGTTTAGGGAGTCTGGGGGAGCCTGCGCTTGCTGGAGAAGGCTTGGGCAGCTGCTGAGGGCAATCCCGGGTACTCAGGGGGGAAGGGGAGGTGTTAGCAGGGGCAGAGCTCAGAGTGAGGGCAGCTGGGGGGTGCTTCGGGTGTTAGCAGAAGATGGCATGGTGGGAGATCTGCTGCAGGGGGGGCCTGCAGGAACCCCGTAGGGGCTGCTGCCCACCCGGAGAAAGGGCTTCCATAGGGAAGGGCTGAGGCCAAGCAGAACGTCTCCTGAGTCTGGCAAGCGAGGGAGAGCAATGACCTGGATCCAGCCCTGGGCACACCGAGGGCACTCCTCGCCTGGTACACAGCCCACCCTCCTTACCAAAAGGTGAGTGTTTGCTACATGGTCTGCACAGCGTTGCATTTGAAAAAAAAATTAAATGAGCTTGTTTTTCTCTGGAAACTGGTGCAGTGGAGATTATCAGTCCCTCTGTCTTTTTTATATCCCCCTTTTTTGCCCTGATTTCCTTCCTTTTTGTATTGTTTTTCCTTTTCATCTGCTGTTTCTTCCCTCTAAGCCTGCCTCTGAGCCAAAACAATTTGCATGCATCCAAGGAAGGATCAGCCATTAGTGCTGCTCTTTCCTCGTAGTTAGGATATATTTAGCTATCATCTTTGTTGTGTTGTTTTGGGGGTTTTTTTCTGTTTTTTTTTTTTTTTCTTTTTCTGTTCAGTGGCTTTAAAGAACAGGTGCCGGGAACAGAAAGAGAAGATTAAAAATACCTGCTGTCAAATACCTCTCCCTACGCAGATGTGCTCCAGTGCTGTGCAAAGCGAACACGTGAGCAGAGTGGATAACAGCTGCCCCTTGAAAAACTCATTTGTGATTCTAATTTTTTTTTATTTTAATAATCTCTTTCCGCACTGCTACAAATTTCCAGAGCAGCTATTTCCTCTCGTGCTTCATGTGAACGCAGCATGCGCTTTTGTCGGGAATGAATTAAATGCTCCTTGGGTTAGAGTGAGAACCTGTTGTCTCACAGGAGCCACTGAGGGACAAGCACTGCTGCCTGTGCAGGCAGCTGCCTGTCCCACAACGGGGTGGGGGTTACCCTGGGCCGGGAGGCATGCATGGAGCATGGTTTACCTGCAACCACACGGACATGGCATCCCACAGCAGCCCCTGACCATCCCTGTCTCATAAGCTGTGCCCATGGCCAAGACCCAGCTGTGGTGTGGCTCACTGGAGACCCATTGTAAATGCTCCACTGCTGTTGCAGTCTCAGTGGCTTCCCTGCTCCTCCCGGGCACCAACGGCAGCTTCCGAGCAATGCCGTGCTCCTGCCTGCACAGCAACAACCTCCCATCATGGGTGACACCCTGCCAGCACCCCTTTCCCCTTTTCCTGTGCCTGTATCTCTCCTTCAACACAACCAGAGCTTAACAGCTTGCTGGTGGAGGAAGGGGCTGTGCCACACAAGCAGCACCTTGAAGTCTCTCCCTTCCACTCCTTTGCATTCAGCATCTCCCTGACTTCACGCAGATGGCTCCAGGGGACTCACGCTTCTGGTAGCCTCTGCTGAAGCAACACAGGGAGCATGCGGTGCTGTCTTCAGGTTTTACTGTTCCTGATTGCCGCCACTGTGGCTCCCCATCAGTTTAGGAGAAATCAGGTGTCAGGCTCCTCAGTGAGCCTGCTTGGCCCACATCTTCTGCGATGCAGAAAGACCTCAGCAGTGTGGCTTGGCCCAGCTCTTCTTCTCCTCCTCCTTCCCCTTCCCATCCATTTCTGTATCCTCCCCTTCTTATCCCACTCAAGCTATATAAAAATGCAAAAAATACTCGGTACCAGAAACTCTCCTTGGAGCTTGGCTCTGCACTGGGCCACATGCACAAGGGCGCTTTGCACCCTGTCACCAGTCCCACCTTTTTCCCTGTTACCTGCCTCATTGGTGTAGTTTTGGAGCTGAAAATTTTATTTTCCTATTTTTCAAGGTTGCTGGCACTTCACAAATACTAACCCAGCAGCAATGCCTAGGGCTGAGAGGTTTTGTGTTTTACTTTTGATGGGGAAACTGGTAGCTGTACCGCTGGCAGTGCTGGCACTGCGCTGCCAAAGGGCGGCTGCGGATGCAGCTCTCCCACCGCAGATGCCCCCAAGCTCCAGCCATCTCCCAGCCCAAGCATGCAGGGTCCCCCCAGCACACCCTGCCTGGCTTGCCAGGACCTCTCTGGTGGAAACGTAACCCCCAGAGGGCTGGTCCCCATAGATGGGAGGTGGGCTTCGTGCCGGCAAGGCTGTGGCACACTTACGGGAAGGGAGCCTGGCCCCAGGCATTGCGACACAGATGTTTTTTGTGTTCCCAAACAAGGGCTGATAATACAGGCAACTGAGCTGGAGCCGCGGGAGGCTGCTAAGCTAAATGAGACAGGAAGGACGTAATTAAATTAGATATAGAGCAGCATAAAGACATTTGAGTACACATACGTCGTCAGGCTTGGAGGCTATTGCATAACCCCACTGAAGAGCTCTACATTTATAAAATATTGCACCTCCTGCATCCCAGGCTGGCAAGCTGCCTATCCTCGAACAGCATCTCCCACCCCATCGAAGGCAAGAGTTAGAAAAGCTGCCTCAAGGGAGCAGGGCTGCCAGGCGGAGGGTTGGCAGGGAGCTGATGGCTGCGGCAGAGCGGGCGGAGGGTCTGTCCTGGCCTTGGTGGGGAGGACATCACTGGAATGACCTGATCCCATTCCTGTGGCTGGGCTAAGATCCCCACCCATGGTACTGCTGTGTCTACATCCCAGAGCTGCGCACCAGTTCAGACACCTAAGCATGGGACTCTGGCAGGAGTGTGACATTTCCTATGGCTTTGTGCATTTTCTGGCTGGGTGATTGTGATGTCCAAGAAAGACACAGCCTTTGACTGACTCTTTCCCTCCCACTGAGGTTTTTTAGGGGTCTCTCCCTCCCATGGGAGCTTGCAGGGACCAAGCTCCCAGTGCAGGCATTTCCTCGCTTTGCCTTGCCATCAGCTTTGCCTCACCCGAGCCAAATCCTTCAAAAACTGCTACAGAGGGGACAAGGTAAAACCATGCACACACTTGCCCAATGCTTTTTGTCTATGGGAAAAAGCAGCGAGGAGACAGGGGCTGAAGCGAGGTGAAGGTTTCAGCAGGCTGTAATACCACAGCAGAGATGTCCAGAGCTTCTCTGCTCTGGCTCTCATCACCCGTGTTGCTCTCCCCTTGGCCATGGCTGTCGTTGCCATTCCGGCTGTGTTTTTGCCATACAGTTACAATGGCCCCAGCTGCTTCAAGCAGCACATGGCTCCCAGCGCAGCGGCTGTCTCGGGTACCACGAACTTGCTGCCAGAACTCATCTGTCCTTTGTGTCCATGACACGTGCCCAGCCTCCTGGAGGCTGTCCTCTTGGCGTAACCTGCTCGGGGGATGTCTCAAACACCAGGCAGCATCACCAGACCATCCTGTGATTTTGCAAATCTGTACGTGGGAGAACGGGCTGCAGAACGTGAGCATGATTTTAAAGGGAAAAAAAGACACAGATGAAGTCTTGCTTGACACCAGGTGCACTGCAAAATGATGAGACAAATCAGCACCAGGGATTTGCTGAGCACCGTGTCTGTGCAGAAAACTGGGGAGGAGATGGAGATGCAGGTAACAGAGGAGAAGAGACATGACATGTTGTTGGCCAACCACTACAGCTGGGAGGGGAGTGTGAGGGGTATGTGTGTGTGGCCAGTGCCAGGATACCTGGGTGTGACCCTCTCCTGTGGGTGCCAGGTGCCCGTACCACATCTGCAACACCAGTGCTCCCAGCACGGCAGTGAGCTGGGATGGAACATCAGGCCGATGTGGCTGAGAACTTCCAAACCTTGCGTTAGGTAAGTGATGCCCACACTGTGGGCATGCACAGACCTTAGCATCTATGCAGGCAAAGGTGAACTTACAGCCCTCTCACCCTTACTCTTCCCCTTCTTTCCTTAAATCCACAGCAAGGATTACAGCTCTAATCATGGTTTTAAGGCACAGGGAAGACATGAACAAGAGCTTTCTGTAGCTCCAGACATTTATCTGTAGCTGAATATTTGTAACCAAGAAGCCTTAAAATTGTTTATTCAAGTGGAAAAAACCCCAAGCAAACAAACGAGAGCTATCGGGCAAGAGGCTGCTTTTGTCATTAATGCCAAGACAAGAGCTAAAACCGTGTGTTTGCTCATTAGTCCTGATCCATCTTTCACGGCTAGCCCTGGGCAAGATAATTCAGTGGCTTTTTCTAAGTGGTGGGAAAAATACAGGAGTCCCCATTACAGTTCAAGGGAGCTGGGGTGCCTGGTGCTCCTCCAAAAGTCTCCTGTCCTGATATCCTCGTGCTTCTGCTCCCCGAGGGCAGCTGGAGAGGAGCCTTTCTCCCCAGCCTGGGGCCAAGACGGCCACGTGCCTGCGCCTCCCCTGGCACGACTCATCTCCCATGAGCAAGACGCTCCAGCAATGTCCCACATGTGATTAATGCAGGCAGCAAGGGAAGGAGACAACCTGAGCTCTGGAAAAAATATCTGTGATGGATGTGGAGCCGGTAATAGCAGGGACCAAGTGGGGATGAAGGAAGAGGATGAGGAGCGGAGGTGGCAGCTCTTGCCTTTGCCCCGGGAGGGCTGTGGGCAGGGGGGGTTAGGGTCGCTCCCCCCACCATGGTGAGCTCCCTCCCAGAGCCACCGAGTGGGGAATCTCAGGGAGGGCAGCTCTCAGGGACCCTGTGCGAGCTCGACCTTGGCATGGGGGACCTGTTGGCTGTCGTGGACCTCTCTGCTTGTTGCACTAGACCTTGGGGTTCACTGCTGCACAGTCTGACACTGGTTTAACTCTTTCTCTTCATGCTTTGCTGATTCAGTCCTTTCCCTCCAGCTTCCAACCTTCCCCCTGCTTTTAGTCTCTTTGTGTTCAGTTCTCATTAGGATCCACCTTCATCAGATGCGTTTCCTCGCTTTGCTAAGACTTTTTTTTTTTTTTTAATGTGCCTCCCCACGCCTTTTCTTCTCCCATCATAGACGCAGCAGAGGATTTGTGATGAAGAGGTGCAACTTCTGCCAGCACATGGGGTCAGACATCAGTCCTTATTTATTCTAGCTGTAAGACCGGCAGTGCAATTTGAGGGGATGTGGAAACTTTACACCCTTCTGCTCTACCTGCAGCACAAGGGTGAGGGGTTATTGCATTGCCCTGGGGAGCGCAAACCCTTCCCCCAGGCTTTGCATCTGCCCCTGGGGTGCTGCAGAACAGCCTGACTCTGCCGGGGACTGGCACCCCCTGCTTCAAGCACCTGGGGAAAAGCGTGTTGCTGCGATGCCGCCATGCCAGCCCTGGCAGCGCTGGGAGGATTGAAAGTCCTCGGGCAACAGGACAGAGCTGACGAATTGCCATGCATGACAGCGTCTGTCCTGTCCCTCTCACTCTCCCCCTCTGTGCACCCACCCGCCGGCGGTTACTCAGCAGCCTCTGCACGTCGGTGGAAACGAGCCTGTTTTTTCCTGTTATCGAGGAAGCAGTTATGACTGTGATGCTCAAGGACAAGCCTGGGCCTCCCACTCCCCCCTCCCTTCACAGCACAAAAGAAACCTACCTAAGCCGTTATCTTCACCGGGCACTGCTGGAGCAGCTTTTGGTTGGCTGGAGGCTGGAGCGATGCTGGGCCCCCCTCCCAGCTCTCCCCCCTCCCACTCGATATAAAGCAGGGCTCCTAGCCGCTTCTCCAGCCGACAGCACACAACCGCGGGCGCAGGTGGTGCCGCAGCTGCCTGTTGCACACCCCTGCTGCTGCTGTAAGGACCCGATGAGTTGCTGGATGCCTGGGTGCCCAGCTTTCAGCATGTGCCAGGGGTTAGCTGCGCTCCCCATCACTTGCCTGGAGAGGTAAGGGGCTTTGCCATGCCGCAGTTCTGGGATGCAGAGGGTTAGCTGGAAAAGATGCACCTAACTTCAGAGCGGCTGGGCCAGCCTCTGCTGCTGAGGCTGTGATATTTCTGTAGAAACTGGGGTACAGACCGCAAGAAAACCTGCAGTGAAGGATGGCCCAAGTGATTTTTGCTGGTTTCATCTGTTCTGCTACCCAGGAGGGGAACATAGAGGTAAAACATGCCGAGGGAGAGGAGGCTGGACAGGGCTGCCCTGTGTGTGTCTGTGTGTACAAACACACAAGGGTTGTTTCTCTGGCTCTGTTTCTGCAGAACTTGCTTCAAGTTGTCAGCAGCAGGACTATTTTTGTCAACACAGTCGAAACGTTAAGTGACATGTTGCTCCTCCTGCCAAACACGGCTACAAAGCCCCGTGCTGCCGGCTTGACATTTAAACACTTATTTTTGTATTGAGCGCCTTGGGATGCCTGAATGAGCTGCAGCACGCAAATAGCAGTGGGACTGCGCGCTGCCTTGGGGGGACCCTGGGGAGCGGAGCTGATTTAGCAGCAGCTCCTGCCGTGTTGCCGCAGAGACCTCCCGGTAGGGAGGTGCCTCCATGCCACCGCTGCAGTGACAGGCAGTAGCATCTCAGGCTCTCGCAGAGGGGCTCTGGCACAGGAGCATCATCGTGCTGCCACCAGGCTCGCCGGGTCTCAAAGGCATGGGGTAGGTGGATGGTGCCGCTGGGGAGCTCAACCATCTCCATGACATGGTGACAGGCTCCTGGTGACTCAGGGGCACCCCCCAAAAAAAAAAGCAGGGGAGCAGCAGCCCTGCTGCGACAGCCTCGCAGCAGGGAGATGCTCCCGCTTTGCTAAGCGGAGAGTGATTGCTGTGTTTTTCCAGTGCTCTGAGAGCAGTGTAGCACTGCCGGGAGAGGGAGACAGGAAAAGGAGCCAGGTTAACTCCAGGGAGGTGGGGGGGCTGGGGGGGGGCTCCAGCTGGGCACTCAGCCGCTGCTCTGCTACCTACCCCAGAGGAAAAAGCTCACCGTGCTTAATAAATGCATACGGCGCTACCAGGAAAGCAAGCAGGAGGAAACGGTCCTCTGGGCTTAATGCACTGCTGAGTGTGGTTGCCAGGGAGCAGAAAAAGCAATTGGGGGAGCATTTATTTTGTAAATCAGAAGGCAAAGAGGCAGCTGAAGCTGAGAAGCAAGGGCTGCCCCTCTGAGCTGTGTCGGGTCTGTGGAGTGCAGCCCCTGTGAGGCAGGGGGTCTGTGGCAGCAGTCCAGTGGTCCAGCGATCCCACTTCTCCCCTTCCTCTCTTCCAGAGCCAAGGATCTGAAGACCCGCTTAGGGATCCTGCTTCATAAACCAGAGCTGGGGCACAGGATTGGGACCTCCAGCAAGCTGCAGAGGTAAGCCAAGCAGTGCCATGTCCCAGGTTCAGCCTGGGACAGGTCCCTGAGGACCAGGCTGTCCTGGGGGATGCTCCTGCCCATCTGCGCAGCAGAGAGGACTGAGCACAGCTCACCCTCCCCATAATCCCACCCCAGAAGGCAGGGAAGGCGGATCATTTCCCAGCTCTACCAGTTATAAAATCAGATGGGAGAACTGATGCTTTGGCATTAGGCACAAGAGAGCAGGATTTTAGCAACAGGCAAGAAGCTGAGAGGGCTCCTGCAGTTCCTGGTGTCTGAGACCAGTGGCTGAGACCCCTGGGGAATGCAGGCAACATTAAAATTAAATACTAAATATCGTTGCTGAAGGCAGGGTGTCTTCTTACAGAGGAGGCTCTGCTGGGCTTGCACCAGCAGAAGAGGGCTCTTCTGAGTATCTTCTAGAGAAGCTACCTGGCCAAAGCTGCACTATGGAGCTGAGGTCTGGTGAGCCGTCGGGGAAGGTAAAAGAAAGGGAGAAAGGAAAGAGAGCCCACAGGTAATGGAGCCCAGGGTCTCGCTTTGCTTTCCTACTGAGCATCGCTGCCTCCATTCTTGCAGTCTCCCATTAATGGGGCCGCTTGACTGAAGTGCTCCCGTCCTTCACTGTGGGGCAGGAGAAACATCGGCAGGATGAGCCTCACATCCTTTTGTCTTTTCCAGAGACTCCTCACGAGAGGTACTCGAATGGAGGGAGTCCTTCGACCAGCTCCTGAAGAGTAAAAGTGAGTAGGATCTTGTTTTCTTCTCTTGTTGAGGGCAGGTAGGACAAATACAGTCCCAGTGAGCAAGGGGGTGACGGTGCATCTGGAGCAAGCGTAGGAGGAGGTCTTGTCTCCTCCCTAAATGAGATGGTTTAGGATTTAGGAAGGGTCCCCTTTCCTGCCCTGATAGAGCTGATGCACAGGTCTCATTTCCTAGCTTGTGAATCTGTAGCGTTTTCTTCTGGCTGGGTGTATTTTGAGGGGCACAAGCACTGCCTCCGGACAGGAGCATCATTGTGGGCATCCCATGTGCAGCAGTGGGTCAGGGGGGACTGTCGATTTCTTCACATTCAGGAGAAGGCAGCTTGTCTGCTCTTGGTGCCTTCCTTTACACAGCAATGCAGCCACCTCCACATGGGCTTTTGTTGCTCAGAAAATTGTGTTGCTACCCTCTAGCTGTTTGTGTGTCCCATGCCTCCGGGGATGGCTCTTCCACAGGGAGAATGAATTCAGCTGCTTTACCGAGTTACATGTAGCCATTTTCCCTCCAGTATTTGCTAGACGTATGGTGATGCACAGGGTTCCCATAAGGTGCCGTCTCCCTCTCCCCCATGGGGACAGTACCTCCAGCCCCAGAGAGAGGACCTCTTTTGGAGCCCCACACATAGTCCCCTCCTTACACTGGGCTTTACAGCAGGTACAAAAATGGTAGAAGTGCCAAATTTTAAGAAATTACTTGTCTACCTTAAAATCTACTCTACAGCAAGAGAAAGTCCTTCCATAGTGCTAGGTTGGGGCTAGGCATGGTTTTTTTTCCCCACCTTCCTCAGACACTGTGATGGCTAACAAGCATCTCCGGCTTTGTAACTTAATACACCCCTGCAGCCTGGCTCTAAAATCCTTGCTGCAATTACTTTCCCATACTCCTCAGCATCACGTTCCCTCTAGATCTCAGCTGAGAAATAAAAATAAAGCCATCACTGCTTGGTTCCTGCAGGCGTACTGATACGTCAGTGGATTTCTCCTTAGGTAGAATTAGCTCTTTTTCGAAGCTGTAAAGAAAATACACTGAAGCCTCATTACAGAAAGGTCAGAAAAATAAAACCAGAGGATTACTTGTCTGTGGGAAAGGATTTTATTGGAGTCTAGAGGCCAATTAGCAGTGTCTCAGAGGGTGGAATTTGCCTGGAGGGAAAGGAAATCTGCAGATGTCATGGTCTGAGCTCTCAGGGCAATGCTCGCCAGGCAGGGCCATGTCTGGCAGTGGTCCTCCTCTTCCTCCCCCCTTCTGCCCTGTTAACCACCCTTCTCTCCTCTCTCCAGGTGGGGTGACCGCCTTCCACACCTTCTTGAAGACAGAGTTCAGTGAGGAGAACCTCGACTTCTGGCTGGCATGCGAGGACTTCAAAAAGACCCGATCAAAAACCAAGCTGGCCTCCAAGGCCAACAGGATCTTTGAGGAATTTGTCCAAAGTGAGGCACCCAGGGAGGTGAGAACATTTTCTGCCTCTGTTCTGTGATATCAAATAGGGTGGGAAAAGAATAAAATACCCCAGTGAGTTTTGTTAAAATGCTTTCAGCTCAGGGAGGAAGATGTGCTCTTGTTCATGAGAACTTTCATTTCTAACATTGCATGGTCTACCAACATGAAGGGATATTAAGGCTTGCGAGCATCTTCACCCCATCTGAAGACAGAGCCCTCCCATGGGAGGGCAGTTAATGCCGAGTTAATGTTTGTAGATGCTGCTTCCTTGCAGGTGAATATTGACCACGAAACCAGGGAGATCACTCGCAAGAACCTCTCGGGTGCCACCTCTGCTTGCTTCAATGAAGCCCAGGCTAAGACCCGCACTTTGATGGAGAAGGACTCCTACCCCCGGTTCCTGAAGTCCGCCTCCTACCAGGACATGACCAAGCAGGCCACCAGCCGCGGCATCAGCAAGCGGTCGCATACCTGACCCGAGCCCAAATTTGCCGTGGGGGCATGAGCTGGGGGACCAGGCAGAGGTTGAAAGACGGTTTTCAAAGGCTGAGGTCCACGTTTCGGGGCTTCAGCTGAAGCCCTGGCTTTTTAACAGGATCCCCAGCACCTCAAGCGTTTCCCGCTTCCCACCAAGCTGCTGGGAAGAGAGGTCCTCCTCCCTCCCTGGAGGAGCAGAGCTGGTGGGAGCCCAATGCCTCCCCTTGCAGCATGGCCGGAGACCTGCACCACCACAGGGACACAAAGAAATCGGACTTGTGTTGCAAGGCCGGGAAAAAGAGACCAGATTCCCACGAGCATCTGTAACTATGGAGCTCCCACCTGCTCTCAGGACCCTGCCTCTGACCTGCAGCATCAGCCGCCAGCTGCAGAGCCAGCACAGGAGCCTGCAATTCCCGCAGTGCCTGGGGCAACCACCCCAGACCTGCCCACAGGGCTTCTCCTACGAGGGAATGGCCAGAATGAAAGTCCAAAGGCTATACGGCGTTTTCAGCTGGAGTGACCCTACATCCTGATCCTGAGATCCTTCTTCTGCCATTTCCTACACATGCTCTGCATCAACGCTTTACACCTTCCTCCAGTACAGCGTTTCCCTAGCAGTGATGTTTTTATCCCTTGCTTAAGCTACATGACCTTTAGATTGCACATATTCTTAGGTCACACGCATAATTTTTTATTATTATTATTTATTTTATCATTATTACTATATATATATTTATTCCAAGAGCACTGCTGAAAGCATACACCTTGCTCCAAGGAGCTTGTAAATTAAATTATTTTAGATATTGTAGCACTTAGCATGCCTCCCACCTTTTCTGTATGACAAGAGAGGTGACCAGCCAGATCTGTAACATGCCCGTGGAGCAAGGTACGCGAACAGCAGCAGCGAGAGCTGCATTCTGGCAGGACTGCAAGAGGGATCTGAGGTGGCAGGTTTCCCTGGAGCTTGGAGGACCACTGATGGCAGTAAAAGGATGCTTTGCAGTCCGTCTTGTTTCCTTTCTCCCCTTAAAACGCGGGTGGCATCTCGGCACGTAGACTAGCAGCCTGTCCTAGACAGAGAGCAGTGATGTAAAACAGGCACTTTGCTGAGTGAACCTATTGAAAACTTATTTTTTACACATGGGAGAAGGGCTTTTCCCTGGTTTAAAATTGGGCTTGGTGTTCCCTTGGCTGGTGAAACCACAGTGGCCACAGCATTTTACCAGAAATCCAGGGAGCCAAGTAAAACAGCAACGCGTGCAGTGAATTCAGCATCTCGGGGTGCGGCAGGACATTTCATCAGCTCAGAACTGTGGGGTGAGCTCTTCAGAAAGCCCCTCTGAGCAGGGATTTCTGGGTCCCACAGCCACCCTGGAAAGCTGTGGGTGCCATCTGGCAGCAACAGTGCCAGCAGCCATGCGGGTGGGTGATGGGGAGCCCACCAGTGTCCTGTGCTCTGTCATGGAGAACATGCCGTCAGCATAGTTTCCTACTGAGACAGCCTGGGCTGCCACATGTGCCTCCATTTACCCCTAAATATCAAATCTGGAGGTCCTCATCCTGCTGATACTCACTCCTTGCCAAGGGAACCATCTTGTGCCTCCCAGCACCCCACGCCGCCCCAAGCATTAGCCCGAGCACAGGATCGCTCTGGCTTTTTGCAGCTGTTTGAGCAGAGCGAGGGACCCAGGACCGGTTTGGGGACGTTACTTTGAGTCCTCTTCCACCTTCCCCACCCCGGTTCTAACTGCTGAGCCTCGGTGGGCCCCGGCTGTGTTTACAGGGAGATTTTAACTGCTTTCTTATTTATTATTTATTTTACAACTGGAACCACCTTCGTTGTGTTACTGAAGTGAATGACACACAATGGTCTGTTTTCATTACTAGCATAATATTGTCATTATAAAATAAATGTAAAGAGGAAAATACTATGACAGCAAGTGTTTTTTTGGTTGTGGGCTTTTGATTAATTTTTACATTCTAATTTTGGATGACTTGTAAAGCGTACTAAAGCAAGCTGCTTCTGCTGTATGGCTTAAGGGGCATTTACAGTTGCTTTACAAGTTGCAATGTCAGGAACAGAAAAGGAAGGGAAAGACTTGTGAAGGGTAAAGCTTCATGGTGTTTGGCTAGGTGAAGAAAACTGAACAGTTCACAGCAAAAATGAAAGCACAAGTTAACTTTTGAATATATTAATTGCCAGGGTGTTCAGTACTGTTTGTATTGGTCACCATTTTCTGAGCACTTTGCAGCACTGCAGTTCCCAATACTTATTTAGTACCAGTAAGACATCATTGCCTTAAAAGCACGGGAGAATTCAAGTGAGGGCTGCTGTTTGCAAAACCCGCTTTTGGGTCACTGTCATAAATAATACTTGATTTTTATCAATAACTCAGCTGATTGAATTCATTTGGAAGGGGGAAGGTATCTAGTATTAGAGGGGTTATTAGAAAACATCCTACCTCTGTTGCAGCATGCGCTGTCTCTGAGGTCTGAGCAGTCCCCTGCGTCCCTGCGGGATGCTTTGGGAGGGCAGAGGGGGGACACGTGGCGTAGGCACCTGTGGGGACCACAGGAGCACTGGAGGGATGCCTGCGGCATGAGCGATGCGGGGAGGGAAGCGTCAAAGTGTAGCTCGGAGATGCTAATGCTCCAAATAAAAACCAAACAAAGCATGTTTTTTAAGTTGTCTTCTTTCTATTTATTGCGTGTTTTGGAAGCCAAAATTAACTGGCCTGCGTCAGTGGAGGAGAGTGTGAGTGGACTGCCGAGGAGGAGCTGGCATGGCAGGTGACTAACTCAGGAGCACTTGGGTCCCAAGGGATCACTGTTAGCACAAGCCAGTCTCTGCCGTTAGAGCCTTTTACAAGCAACTGCGTCTGTAACCAAGCCTTATGTCTCTTCTAACACAGCCACGCAGAGCCCAAGGAGCATCGTTCATTGTAAAATACACCGACTCTCCTCCATCCCTATTCCCCACAGCTGCCATCCGCTCAACTGGAGGAAGCCAGTTTAAACTTCCCCTTCATCTTTTATTCACTATTTCATTAAGCGTGGCCATGTCTTACGAGACAGGAGATCCAGAATCACAGCAGCCTGTGTGTATACCTGATCTTAGTGCATGTCAGAGGGAACAAATGAGCTGAAAGGTGTCCAGGAAGTATTTAAATTAGATATTTGGCAAGAAAGAGCAGAAAAAGAGTCTAGAAGCAACTAGAAACAAAAATCATGATCTTCTTTTTTTAACTGCAGCTTCCAACTAAAGCAAAATTAATGTTTTCTGTTGCATACCTTGAAGTTTGTTTAAATCTGGTTCTCCATTAAAAAACTATGTTTGATGAACAAAAAAAGTAAGAAAAATGTACAATTAAAATCTTTTTGAGCTTTCTTTAGAAGGAAATTGGGGGTCTGTTCATTCTGGATGTACCAGGCATGGAAATGGATGGCCCAGGCCAAGTCTCAGCCTCGGTGGTAGCACTCGACTTCACAGCTGACACTGGAGTGTCCCATTTGCAGGGCAGTTTCATCTTGGCAAGTCTGAGATGCTGCCCCAAAGAGAAAACTCAGTCAATGAACCCATGCTTGCATCCAGCGCACCCTTCACGATTGCTGGCAAAACCCAGTGGTAATATAACAAAACCTTTAAAGCCTTTGGGGGGATAAAAACCCCAACCCACAGAACTGCGTTGAGAAAGAGGAGCTGAAGCTTCCTGCAACCGCCTTTGGGCACGGCCGGCTGTGGTTGCTTCCAATAAACCACGACCGAAGTTTCCCAGGGCAGAGGCTGCAAATTTGGAAGCAGCAGAGAAGTTTTGAGCTCCGGGGAGCAAACATGGGGGCTGGCACTGTCCCCCCCTGGGGTGTGACACATACTTGCTCCAGGGCCAGGTTTCCATGAGCCAGGATGGGGGGTGGATTTATTTGGTGGAAAAAAACCCACCCGTTTCCCTCTGCCCTGGGACCCGGCGCGTTCCCAGCAGTGGCTCGGTGGGGTGGCATTGTCACTCAGCTCTCCTGTCTCCTCCTGCGGCCAAGGGTCCCTGTTCCAGCAGGACCACGCAGCCTTCGGGGTGGCCTTAGGGCACATACGTACGTGCACGAGTGGCCCCACGAAGACACATATTTGAGCAGGTGGATGCGCATGTATAGGTGTATCGATGCTGAGCTTTCTGTGTGCATGCACCGCGATGGGGACGCATGCAAAACAACACACGCATGCAGGCAAATTCTTACCTGTTTGCATGTGTATGCGTGTACACCCATGATTTTTTTTTTTAAAGACAGCGTGCAAACACATGCTACAAAATGCTGTTTAAATACGGTTTTGAAGGAAGGTCACCAGCAAAGGGCGTGAGCTGAACCATTGCAAATACCCCAAACACCTTATGCAGCATTCTGCAGTGCTCAGCCAGCCCCTGTGCCAGCTGATGGGGAGGCAGCAGCTGTTTCACGCTGCTTCCCGCTCTGCGCCTTTCACTCCAAGGCTTTAGCCTGAATAAAGTGCCAAAAATCACATGTGATGTATTTCCACAGGGGTCACCCTCCCTCTCAATACACACGCAGCTGAATGCCGAGGTTGCTAACTTGGTCCAGCTGCATGCAGGGATTCTTACCTCCGGGGTGCCCTGGGAACCAAGAAAAAATTAGTAATAATGTTCATGCTTTTTGACACTGCTGGGGTGCTGAGGGCAGCACTGGGCTCTGCAGCCCTCCGGCCTCCCCCGGGGTGGGCTGCATGTGCTGGAGGGCAGCTCTGACATGGTGCAGCTGCAACCTGGGCTCAGCCTGCAGGGAGAAGCTGGGGATGAGCAGCAGCTGGGAGAAATGGTGGGGAACTGCCTCTGCTGCTCAGGAAATGCATTTAAGCTCAACTCCTCAGCCTGGCTTCTTATTTCATCTGTTTGACTGATCTGGGATGCTTTTGATGGACCTGCTCCACTCTCCTTGCCCAAGGACTGGGACATGGTGCCCTGCTTGGTGAGGTCCCTGCCTGCCTTGCTGTTACCCTCACCTCTTCTTGCCAGCCCACTCCTGCTGGCAGATGTGCTGGTTGGGTTGGTTTTTTTGGGGGTGGGGTGGGTTTATGTTTGTTTTGGTTTTTGTTGTTGTTTTTTTGTGGGTTTGGTTTGGGTTTTTTTGTTTTGTTTTAGGGTTGTGGGTTTTTTGGTGGTTTTTTTTTTTTTGGGGTGATGAGCATTGAGCATCAGTCTAAAAAATCTAGCAAATGCAGATTAAAAATGCTCCATAGTAAAGTGAAACGTGGTTGATGGTCCTGTGTGGATCGCATCACCTGCCAGTGTTTAAATCACATCCTTCTGTGGATTATTTTCCAGTGCTGTGTTCCAGCACTGAAAGTCACATCAGCGTGGTCAAGCATATAAACTCTGGGACATTCCCATTTGGAAATATAATAAGGAAGCAAGTGTGGGGAACATGAAGAAAAAGCCATCCTACTATTCATAGCAGCTTTAAAAATTATTTTGTCTTTGGCAGGCAGCTTTTGTTGCTGCATTTTGCCTCATGTTTATTTTCGCATGGTAGCCAGGACATGGGTGCTCAGAATGTTATCTCAGGGGAAGGGCTGCAAAATGGGTGTAGGTCCATCAGGATGGAGGAGAAGGAAGATTTGCTTAATTGTGCCCTTGATTTCCCTGCTGACTGTGTCTCAGCAGTCCACCTCCCGAGCCCTGTGTGTATGGGGCCAGATAAGGACTCTGCAGAAGTGCAAATACAGCAGGAGCTGCGCAGTGTAGGGGGTACAGCAGCAGTTGCGGAGGGGGGCTCTGTGACTCCCATGCTTTAGAAAAACTTTGAGGCTTTCCTATTCCCCGTCAGCTGCCTGCCACAGGGACTAAGATTTTAAACTTAAGACTCTGTGGAAAGCAATTTGGATCAGGGATGAGGGAAAGGGAAAAATACTACCAACAAATCTTTATTTGCTGGTGTACAGGAAACTTCTGCCGTGGCCCTGCTGGTTGCAGGCACCTTGTTCCGATGGTCCTAGGGTCTGGGTTCCAATGGTCCTGCGGTCTCTCATCTTCCTGCCATAAGATAATGAATTAATTGAATTAAATTAGCAAGCTGAAGGCGGCTTTTATACTTGGGTGGGTGGGTGATGTGCCATTACTATATACTGTAACATAACTTTTTTTTTTATGTCTTTATCGTTGGCTCTGAGCCTGTGATGTGCTCCTGCTCTCCTGGTTCATGTCTTTTTTATTTTTCTCTTTTTTTTTTTTTTTTTTTTTGTTTCTTTTTCCCCAGGATAGTTAAACACTGGCAGCTCTGGTTGAACTGGGAGAGATGGTGTTGAGTTCAGCAGATTTCTGTGAATTGAAGCTGGATCTTGACAGCTTTGAGAGTGATTTGAGATTGCTCCCTGAGTTTTCACGGTCTTTGTCCCTGTGGGGCTGTGTCAAGGTCTCCTGTGGCAGCACAAACTCTGTGAAATTCCATCCAGAGACTGTGGGATGTTCCCAGACCCTGCGGGCGAGCTGTGGGAAGCAGGATGCTTGCTACGACAGTTAGGTACAAAGGAGCGACCCCTGCACAGGCAGAGCTTTTGTGAAAGCTGGCATGCAGATGTGAGCAAGCAATGCAGGCATACATAAGGATTTGGATATGCACGTAAAACGTGCAGGACTGCATCCACGCACCTCTTTAGGGTGTGCTTTTCTGCATTCATGCCCTGGTGTTTGCCTCCAGCCATGCCTCTGTGTACACGTGTGGACACCCGGTTTGTACCACCGTACCATGGGAAGCCAGGTGTGAATTCACTGATGCAATTCCAGCCCTGTTTCCAGCGTGACCTCAATCCTGCAGCTGGCAGAGTTTGGTGGAGGTGGCTGGGGAGGTTGCACGGGCTCTGCACGCTGGTAAGCTCACCATATATTATGGGATGGGGGGGGAAACTGGGTGGCATGTCACAGCCTGGGCTCCTTCACATTTTACCTGCACATGTTTTTCAGGCTGAGGGGACGGGCTGGAGAACTGGGCTGCCTTGGGCGGCACTGGGTGTACACAGACCTTCAGAGGAGCAGGCTGGTGCCTGGGCAGTGGGCAGCTGCCCGCTTGCTGGTGTGGGTATGGTCAGCAACATGCTGCCTGTGGCGCGAACGGACCTGGAGCTCCTGGGGAAATTCAGCAGCATGGCTAGTTTCCTCATGCGGATACATTTACCAAAAGGTAAAGAAAAGCTTAAAATAAAAGACTTCAAACCCCTGCCCCACCCCCTCCAAACAACCACACACCCCCAGCACTGGTACATTTAATATTCCTATGCCTTCCGCTCCTGAACCACTGCTAAGCATATGTTATAAACGGAGTCTGGGGGCGCGGGGGGGGGGGGGGCGGCGCGTACGGCGAGAGCACTGAGCTCACAACCTCTCTGCTGTGTGCTGAAGGTGCCAAACGCCTCCCCAACCCCCCAGCATCCCCCTGCAAGAGGATAAAATGCTCCTGGAGCTCCTCCTTCCTGGGAGGGGAACAGCATGTCTGTGGGGGCTTTGCTGGGAAGCAAATGCTATCCGGGGGTGCTCGCTGGGAAGCAGCAGGGAAGAGCAGCTGCTGGGAAAAGCTGCTCCCTGGCTTTGAAGGGGTTTTAAGCCCTGGCTGGGTTTCTGGCCGTGCAGAGGGACCCCCTCCTCGCCATCCCGCCATGGTGGCGGTGGGTGCCGCGGGCAGGGTTCACGCCTTGGCAGGCCAGCGTGGCGCCATGATGGCGCAGGCGTGATGCAGCTCCTGGCCCAAGGTCATGGGGTGGGATAGAAATGTTTAAACATTTCCTAGGGCAGGTTGCTTGCAGCTCTGTGCTTGTGCTCAGCTGGGGAGGAGGCAGTCGTGCAGCCCCTGCCTTCCCCCTTCCCCGGCTTCTGCCTTCCCGACCACAGGAAGAGGAGCTCGAGCCTCGCGCTGCCCAGGGAATGCTGTGCTGCTTTTTGAGCCAGGAAAGTAACTTTTTTTCTTTTTTTAATATATATGTGGCAGAAGACCTAGAAGCTACTGGAAGGAAATGGGATGCAGCTAAATCAATTAAATAGTTTATTCATTTCCGGGTGTGTGTGGGGGTGGGGACAGCCAGGTCTAAAATGATCCTAGGTTTTCCTGAGGGTAAATTCATGTAAACTTATACTTTGGCTTTATTCCTTGAGACTTCTCTGTCCGTTTTCTGATTTGCTTAGATAATTTGTTCAGCTTGTCAGACAGTGACTCCCGGAAGTGCTGGTCACTCGGACCAGCTTTTGCAGGCAGGAAAATGGGTAATGGGGTTCCAGGTTTTCTAAGTAGACATAGATGGATCAGGTCCTGCCTAATTAACATCTTAATGTCATGAAAAGCTTAGGAAAGGCTTCTGGTCAGGCAGGATCTCCTGACTGCCTATGGAAGCAGGAGGGATTCAGGTTGGCTGCCTGTTTCATTCCAGGTGTCGGGTCAGGACTTCCCAGGACCACGTGTGTGGCTGCCACCCAGAACCGGAGGGGAATGACCCTCTCTGCCTGCCTGCTGCGTTCTCCACCTGTAAACATCGCTGGGGGCAGGCTTGTTAGGCAACCTGGAATAAGTCTGAGATAAAACTTATAGCAAGAACACCCTGGGTTCTTCCCCGTCCCCTCACCCAGACACCCCAAGGGATGCCTGCCTAGGTTGCAATTAGTGTGGAGACCAGGCAAGCAAACAGGATGAGTACATGTGTCTGGGTAATTGCTAAAGCTGTGCTTCTTGCCAGGCCTTAGCTCTTTCGGCTGGCACTGCCATTGCTGTCCTTGGTTGCCCCTCACATAGACCTGCAGGACATCAAATCTAAATAGTGAGGTTTCACAATGTAATCGATCCAGATTTTCTGTTTATCAATTAGGTGAAAACCATAAAGCCCTTAAAATAGCAGGCTTTCCTGCCTGGTGTGCTTCATCAGCCAAACCCAGAGCATCCCCCACAACAAAGGCACTG
This sequence comes from Falco rusticolus, assembly GCF_015220075.1. NCBI lineage: Eukaryota > Metazoa > Chordata > Aves > Falconiformes > Falconidae > Falco > Falco rusticolus. The sequence continues at coordinate 28,129,848 of NC_051197.1, forward strand.
AGCATTGCACCTCTCCCATCCTCCCGTGGGATCCCTGGGCTCAGGTTAGGAAGGTCAGAGGTACAGAGCCCTTTGCTGACCGTCATGGAGCCCACAGCTCACAGCCAGCAGGAGGCATCCACCCCTTCCAGCACAGAGACAGCAGAAGACCTGGCCTTCAAGTTAAATGCTGCTGTGAGGGACAGTAATAAAGAAGATGTGCTGAGGCTGCTGGAGGAAGGGGCAGATGTGAACTCCAAAGCAGAAAGTGGCTGGACACCGCTGCAGAGTGCTGTGCAAGCTAATGATGAGGACCTGGTCCAGCTTCTGCTGGACAAGGGTGCTTGTCCACATACCAGGAAGGACAACGGTGGCACGGCATTTACCGAGGCAGCGATAGCAGGAAATGTGAATATACTAAAGCTCCTCCTTGACCGTGGGTTAAATATTAATGACCATGACGATAACGGCTTCACAGCTTTCATGGAGGCTGCATGGTATGGGAATGAAGAAGCCCTGAAATTCCTGTTTAGTAAAGGAGCAAATGTGAATTTGAGGAGGGCAGTTAGTGAAGAGAAAGCGAACCTGCATAAAGGAGGTGTGACAGCACTGATGGATGCTTGTCGGGAGGGCTACTTCTCAGTTGTCAAAACTCTTGTCCAAGAGATGGGGGCTGATGTGAACATTCGTGACAACAAAGATAGGAATGCCTTGATCCATGCCCTTAAGAAAGGTTGTGCCAAGGAAAAATACGAGTCTGCTGTCTCCATAGCCCATTTCCTGCTGGACTGCGGTGTTGATGTGAAAAGCAAAGATGAATGTGGGAAAACTGCCCTCATCCTAGCTGTTGAAATGCGGAGCCCAGATTTGGTGAAAACTTTATTGGAGAAGGGTGAAATAGATATTGATGATGCAGATGAGGAGGGCAACACAGCACTGATGGTGGCTGTAGAGAAAAATGATTGCGACATAGCAAAGCTGTTGTGTGAAAAAGGAGCACGGACTGATGTTGGGAACCTTATCGCTGTTGCAAATCGGAACCGCGCTCATAATATGGCACGTCTTCTTCACCAGCACAATGCCAGGTTTGTTCCAGAAACCCTCAAGGACTGGGAGCCAAACAGCAAGCGCTGGAGGGACCAGCTGAAAAAACTTTATGCAATATATCGCCCTATGATTGGCAAACTGAAGACGTTTCAATACATCAAGCAGAGAATTCACAACACCTCCCAGGGCGGCATCTACCTGGGGCTCCACGGTGGGACAGAGGTAGCAGTAAGGATAAGCCGCAGTACAGAGGGTGACAAAGAGAAAAGATTCTTCGAACAATGTGGTAGCTGTGAATGCCTACTGAAGCTTTTCCAGTTTGAGAAGGCGAAAGGCTACATGTATTTGTGCTTCCCCCTCTGGGAGAAAAACCTTGAAGAACATCTGCAGGAACCAGAAGACCAAATGTACTACAAAGATGCTCTGAAGATGATATTCCAGGCAGTGAGAGAGCTGCACTCCCTCGGATTTGCTCACCAGGATCTGCATCCCAGCAACTTTTTCATAGGTTATCTTTTGCTTTCTCAATGTTTTTATTTTGTTTTCCTGTTGCCTGTAGTTTAGAGAAGATGCTTCATAACTACCAAAAAAAAGGGGTGGGTGGGTGTTTGTGTGTGTCTATACAGAATGGGATGTCTGTGGCATTAGCTCTTCTCTTTGAATATGTATAGATGTTTGCATGTTGTATGTTCGCAGACAGCCATGGAGGAGTGAGCAGAACAACTTTACATGTCTCATTAGATCTGCCCTCCTTTCCAGGGCTGTGCAGACAGATCAACCTACAGCAGATCACTTCAGAGAACAGTTTTCTAAAGAAGGGGCCATACAAAAGTCAGTGACAGACTGTATTAAAGTTTTCCATTATTATTTGTTAACAATTTCTCTTGTTTCCTCAGATTTAGGTGGCAAAATTTACTTGGCAGACTTTGATAATAAAAGGAAGTTGATTGAAGACAAAAAAGAACTTGTAAACTCAGACTTAGAGGTAACTTCTCTGCAAATCAATGTATGATTTAAAATTTCAGGCTCTGGCTGATATTTTCTGTTGCTGTGAGCTCTAGGGGAAGCCTTTCTGCATCCTCAACTAGGAAACGCCTTGATTTTTGGGAAAGCCCGTATAATATATAACAAAGCAACATATAGATGCTGCATAATAATGATAGTGATTAGGATGCAAGGCTGTGGCTGGTGCTGGGATAGCCACAGATACACTGTGAGCATGATTATAGTGCCTGCCTCCTCTGCCTTTGTGCACATAGCTTCAAAGCTTGTGTATATTTGTATGCTTCTGTGCACCTGTAACTGCATGTGGGTGCTCGTGTACGCAGTCGTCTCATTTGCAAATACTAGTCCTCTTCTGTTTGGTAAGAAGCGTCATGCATCTGGCACGTAAGCAGTGATGTATTTCTTTGCAGGCCCTCAGGAGGCTCGTGCTGTATGTTTTGACGGGGGGTAGGAAACCCCTTCAGCAAGTCAGTACTGAGGATCTGGCTGCTGATTCCCCTGACTACCATGAGGCTCTGGACCTTGTAAGTAGTCTGGTCTCTCACGATGAACGAGGCTTGGAAGGTTTGAGCAAACATCCCTATTTCTGGAGCAAACAGACGTAAGTCCTGGCAATACAAAGGAAAAGCTTTCAGTACAGGATTTGCCTGTGGTGCTGGGAACAGCCATGTCCTGTTGCAGCTAACGAAGCTCCTTATTGCACAGGAGGTTCAGGTTCCTGAAGAGCATATGGAATAAAATCAAAGATCTCCAGAACCGAAAAACTGTCTTTCAAGCTCCTAATCCTACCAAAAGTTTTCCTTATCCACGGTGGACCAAAAAGGTAATCCTCTTCCCGTTGGGTTGATGCAAGGTTTGAGCTAGACATTTAGGCAGAAGCTTTTCCTGAGTGTTTCACAGGTCCTGTTCAAAACTGTGACTGGAAGAAGTAGCTTCACGCTGATACAGGTAACTGGGGGAAACAATTAAGTCTGAGCCATGTAGTCAAAATAAACCAAAGGGATTTCTGCTAAAGAGAGCTCTGTTATCTGGGGTGGTAGTAGGGGTGTGTGTCATTGTAGAATTAGCTGGCACACCTTCAAGGGCATTTGTTGGTGACCCCTTATGACAAGGACTTCTGGCCCTTGTGGCCAGGAATTTTCTGGTGAAAGTGTTTTGTTAGGTTGGCTCAAAGGCAGTGAGACCAGGCCTGCTTTTGCAGGTGCCGTCCTGGAAAGACATGCTGCATCATTGGAGATCGGACAGTCTCGGTTCAGTATGGCAGCGCGTGTGATCCTCTCAGCAGTGGGACAGTTGGATCAAAACTCCCGAGTCCTTCCTGCACCCAGGCATCCATGAAAAATCTCCTGTGCCATGTTGACATTCCTAATGTGAATGGCATGCTTTGGCAAGGCAGGAGAGGGAACACTTAGCAGATTCAGGTGGTCTGTATAGCACATGCCCTGCAGAGTGAACTGTTCTGCTCGTGTTGGCAAATACACTTTTAAGGGTCAGAAGATCTGCCCATGCACAGTGATGTCCCTGCAGAAAGGCAGTGGTTGTGGTGAGTGGAGGTAGACGTGTTGCTTTTGTGGTGTGTGAAAAGCAGAAAATCATCTACATGGGTTGGTTTTTTTTTTCAGATTGACAAAGATGTTCTGAATATCATGGAAAATCCTAGGAAAGGAGTACCATTTAAATATAGCAATGATGTCACAGACCTACTGAGGCTCATCAGAAACCTGGATGAACACCCAGATACCAGGTACGTGTTCACATCCTTGCCCCTGCCACAGCTGCATGACAGGGAGCATCTGGGTATCTGCAAGTGTCAATGAGCTTGAGAGCAAAATCTTCTTCAGATAGTTTTCTAGAAGGGTGAACACAACTGGGATGTGGGAGGAAGTCCGTCAAAGCTCATCTTGTTAGAGGGGCTATCTCTTCTGGCAGCACCATAGTGTGTGAAAGATTGCGTGTCACGGCAGCACGCAGCCTGGAGTCAGCCCTCGGTCACCTTCCTGAGGGTAGGAAAAGGAAGTTAGTTCACAGGATTGGACCTCAGATTTCGAAGCAAAAATCTGAGTCCCAGATCATCTCCCACAGGTGACTATCCTCACCCAGAGCCTTCCATTCCAGCAGCTCCAGAGAATTGGTGACAGCTCCTTCTGCACCCTTGCCTTTGCAGAGCAGCCTGCAGGCTGGAGACGTGGCTCTACAGCAGAGGGCACAGTGAACGTGTCCTTCTGGGCTGTTCTTTTTGCTGCATGCTGATGTTCCTTGCCATAACTCCAGGAAGCTTTTTAGATCACTCTTAAATATTTGTATCACCCTTTAAACCTCTGAAAAGCCTGCTTGCCTACCTTGCTAGTATTTCCAAAGTGCTGATATTTACTGTGCTGAAGTGCTTTGAGATATGGATCAGGAAGCACCAGGTCCTGTTAGGAGGTCCTGACTCCTAAAGAGATGCCAGAGTCTCCAACCCTCTATAGTCATGGGTGCTTCGACATGAGGTTAAGAGGTGGTGTTAGCTCCTAGTGATGGTTTCACTGAAGGTGGTGGCCAGCACTGGTCTTCAGTGAAGATGCAGGTGGGATTAGGCAGATGGTGGTGCTGGAAGAATAGTGGAAAAAAATGGGTTGAAAAGCTTAGGGAATGTATAGAAAAGTTGCAGCTCAAGGATTTCTAGGAATAACTTCCTGTGTTACCAGAAATCCTCTGGAATGGCTTTTTCTCTGCAAGGGGGGAACCAGGGCATCATAGACACTTGACTCCTTGGGCAAAGCTTTAAAAATCCATTTTGGTTTTGTTCTTTTTCAGGATCACTGCCAAAATAGAAGACCATGCTGAGTATTTCTTGAAGCTTTTTCCAGCACTTACCATTTATGTCTACAACAGGTTACGCCAGAATCCCAATTACAGTCACTTTGCAGACATTCAGGACCCTTCTCCGTAGGATGTCGTTGCCTCCTATCCCATGCCTGATCCCACCACCACTACCTCCTTTTATTCCCTATTTCTTCATCTGCAAAAGAGTTGAAGAAAGTGGGTAAGGAGATGGGAGACAGCACATGCAGGGGCAGAGCATGGAGGACTTGGGCTAAGAAATGAAAGATGCTGCAGAAGTGTTGGTGTAACAACCATGAGCTTTGGAGTGGAGCTAAGCTGAATGCCAGCCCAGGCCCCCCTTGACTACCTCTGGCCCTCTGGGCTTATCTTCCTGTGTGAAGGGGAGATTAAGGCCCCGATCCTTACAGAGAGCTGGGAGATGTGGGACAGCTCCCATATACCCAATGCATCTGGGAGGCAGGAGAAGAGCTTGGGCATTGCCAGACAATGTGAGGCTCTGATAAAGGAAAAGGACTTGGAGCTCCTTGCTAGCATCAATATTGCCTACTGCTTGCGCTGATAAGCTGCTCATCTACCCCTCAGATGACATGGGTTCTCTCTTCTTAGCCTTCCTGAAACACAGCAGCCAGGAAATGTGATGTCTAGGCAATGGTCTGGCTGTAGAGCTGCCCTTGGCCTGTTGTCCCTCTGATCTGGTAGAGGCTCACCTAGGCCAGCCTGCTGGGACCTGAAGGACGACTTCTGGGGGATGCCGGAGTTGTTTCCACAAGGAATAGATGTAAAGAGCCTGCTCCCACAACACTCCGTGGCTGTGAGCAGCCCTCACTCACCTGAAAAAGGTCGCTGACATCAAGGGGGCTGCAGGGACTGGTTCCTCCTGGAGAGGACTAGCTCTGCACCTGCAAGGCAGGGCTGTGCACAAGCATTCCTTGTCTCCAAAACGGTGCTGCCGGTGGTGTATGACCGGCCGCCTGCCAGGCTCGTCTCCCTTGCATGGAGCTGTGCCCATACAGCCATAGCATGCAGCCAGCTCGGAGCTTTGATGTTGGAGGTTGGGTGGCACAAACCCATTCCTGCAATCCTACGGCATGCAACGTGCATCTGATTGTCCAAGGGCTTGCTTGTTTCCCTGCTAATGCTCAGATTTGCACAATGATTGTATGTTGCTTATGGAAATATTTTTCAGCTGTTGAAAACATGTTTAATTTTTTTCAAACTGGGACTGTTATGTTTTTTCGATTAGCCTAAGGAGATCCAAACTTGGAATAAACTCGCCTGGAAAACTGACTCCACACTCATTTGCGAATGAGGTTCCCCCATCTCCTCTGCACAGAAAGATAGTCTTGCAGCACTATAAAACACCCAAAAAGCTGGGATTTTTTGCCTCTCTGTGGAGGCGCCTCTTGGTTGTTTAGGTAAGGTGGTGGATGGTTTTGTCACTGTTCAGGTGAATTGCTTCTGGCCCATATGGGTATCTGGTAGGAAAAGATGTTGGGAAGTACTGAAGGCTTCCTGTCCTCAGAAGCAAGCTCCCTCTTGTGAAATAGTGGGCTGAATGGTGGGGGTGTCTGCATTCTTTTTGTGGAGCCAGAGTGAGGATTTTGTGGATGAGTTGAGGTGCAAAGGTGAGCATCAGTGCTTGCATGTGTGTGTTCGCGTGCATATAAACCTCTGGGAGTGGATGTGCTTGAACCCATCTCCTCTACAAATTCTGGCTGCCCAGAACACACCATTGAGCCCCATGATCTGTTTAGCTGTGTGTGCTTGTAGATGTACTGTAGAGTTAAATGTGGAATGTTAAAAATGGCAAGGAGATAGGCGATGGAGAGCAGTACAGCTATAACCTGGATTTGTTGTAATGAAGCACTTCAAGGCATTAGAGGTCATTATTCTACATTGTAATATATTGTTATGCATGTTGTCCTTGGTTAAGTATTCCCAAACTGGTTATGTATCAAGCACTCTCCCATAGCTAGCTGTGTTCCTTTTGGTGTGATCACTTGCCTGGATGCTTAGGTAATTATAACACAATGCTCATGCGCAAACTCACATAAAAGCTTCAGAAACTCCCACCTGTTGTTCTCACCATGGACTGTTGCCCCACTGTGCCAGGGACCTCCCCGCCTGCTGCTTACCTAGCCTGGGAAACTACTGGGGAACCTTCACTGCCTCACTGGGATGTCGAGGTAATAAACACCTTTTGACCGTCTTTGTGTGTATCACGTTTGTGTATCTGACCCTGCCTGAGTTGGGATCAGCAATGCTGCTGGTGGAGGCCAGTCTGGTGCTGCCGCCTGGACCGAACAAGTTGGCAGGATACATGAACAGCAATGCTGTGGCTGAAAAAGATGAAAGGGGAAAACAAGAGCTCAGGTGGTGCTGCTTGTTCTTGTGGTGTGCCAGGATGCCCCAGGTGGAGCGGTGGTGGGTCTTTGGCTGCATTGCTTGGCAAGTTGACCACTCCAGAAGACTGGCCAGAATTGGCAAAGGGGGAGGATGTAGCCCTAAAGGCCATTGAATCTGCTTTCAGGAGCCTGCCCTTTCACAGTGCTTCGGATGCTTCACGGATGCTGGCAGGGAAGTTCGGTTGGGCTTTGTTAACTGGGATAAAGGCACTGGATGATGATGTGTTAGCTTTACAGCAGTGGGTGAAAGAGCCAGAGCATGAAAATGGGGATTTGTGGGATGCAAAAACCATAGTGCAGTAAGTTATTACTTCCAAAGTTGAGAAGAGTCAGGGTTTAACCCATAAAATTGAGCAACTGGTGCTGAGAACAGTGAATAAGCATTGGAGGCAGTATGGTACAGCTCTAGCAACTGTTGCACAGGTTAAAGCTGTTGTATCAAGTCATTCTTGGAATCCTGAGGCATGGGATGGTACCTCCTCTGGTTCAGACTCTGAGGTTGAATATGATACTGAATTGGGATTATCTTGCATGCAAGCTAGACTTAGTTCAGATGAGGGAAGATCAGCCAGATAGGTGGTAATGTGATTGAGCAACTTAGAACATACACTCCGAAGGAATTACATGAATTTCTAACTATGTTCCAGCAGCAACCTTGTTAGCTTGGATGGTTAGAGCCTGGGATAACGGGGCAGGATCATTGGCTTTGGTGAGGGATGAGTTAAATCTAATGAGCCCTTTCTCCATGGATGATCAAGTGCAATGATTATTAGGGCAGAATAGCTGGAGTGCGTATTGATGGCAATCCTGTGCCTACCTCATTATGTCAGTGGCTCTGTCCTGCTGTTGGAAGTGTATATCCTACAGCGGGTGAGCCAGCGGCAGCAGTAGGAAATCAGCAGACCATAGGAGAAGGAATAGCCATGTTATAGCAACTAGGGGTAGCTATTGGATTAATAGACGCTGTTGGTCCTGATGGAGTAGAAATAACCCAACAAATGAAAATGCAATTTCTTAAAGGGGCCCCAAATGGGCTGAAACACCTTTTGCTGGGAACTGTGATGCCTGCTACAGGAACCGTGGGAGGCTGGGTAACCAAAAGGAGGGACTTAGCAATAGCTGGAGTATCAGAGAACCGAGTGAAAGCAGTTGAGAAAAGCAAAGTGAAAAAGCCTGGTGGAGTACCGAAAACTGCTAGCAAAGTTATCAGGAGACAAATGTGAACAGATTTGTTGCAGTCAGGAGTGTCAAGAGGCGAGATAAATGGCTTACCAACCTCACACCTTTTTTTGATTTCTAATGCTGTTGGAATGCAGAGGCTGCCTTCTAGTCAACAAAATCTCATTAAACCCTCAGCTCCCCCCGCTCCTAGCACGCGGTGGGAGTTACCTGGGAAGAGGCCATGAAGGGAAGGGGGTCCCCCGAATCCGAGTGTCTATGGCAGCCTGCTGCGTGGGGACTGACGCCCTCATGTACCCCCACAAATGTGATGGCACTTGGGTGGGGAGATACCAGGTTTAGGTTTGGTGGATACTGGGGCAGAGGTTACCGTTTTACGTAGTGTGGTATGTCCACATAAAGCTACAACTCATCTCTGTGGGCTGGGGGGTCTGTAACTGGCAATAAGAGCTGTAGTTACTTTAGCTATCAGGAAAAAGCCTGCATTTTCTACCCTTGTGTTGTTAGCACCGATCAGTGAACGTATTTTAGGAACTGATGTATTGTTAGGTCGAAACATACAGACAATGCAGGGATTGTTTTCATTCAGGCGAAACCCTTCTTTACTGCAAGCATGAATAATTACACTGATTAGAGGATATCCAAAGTGTGACTCTGTTGAAGTACCTGGGCCTGCAGTTGTGCAAGTAAAACAATAGAGAATACCAGGGGGAAAAGCTGAAATCCAAAGACAATAGAAGCCCTTTTGGAAAACCAAATAATCCGCCTTGCTTTACTTGCCTTCAGCAGTCCAGTTTGGCCACTGAAGGAACCAGATGGTTCGTGGAGAATGACAGTGGATTCCCGGGAATTGGATAAAGCAGCCCCACCTCTCGTGGCTGTAGTACCTGACATGGTAACATTGCTGGAGGGGGTGAGCCAGCATTTCCAAGAATGGAAAGCAGTAACTGATTTAGTGAATGCCGCCTTTTCAATTACTACTTCTGCAGCATCAGAAGACCAATTTGCTTTCACATGGAATGGTAAGTGATATACATTCCAAGTTTTACCACAAGGCTACAAACACAGTCCCACTATTTGTCATCAGCTAGTAGCAGCTGATTCGCCTGCTCCAGAACAAAAATGCACTATACATTGTTACATTGATGATACTATATTTATGGGCTCCTCAAAAGTGGATGTAACTGAACAGTTAGAAGTTTTAGTAAATGCCTTCCAAGAAAATGGGTGGGCTGTAAATCCAAAGAAAATTCAGGGGCCTGATGCTGGTGTTCAATTTCTAGGGACAGTCTGGAGAGGGCACACAAAAGCTATCTCTGAAAAGGTGTGTTAACACAATTCAACAATATCCAGTGCTTGCTACTGTCAGTCACAAGCATTCCTTGGACTGTTAGGTATAAAGGTTCTCCAAAAACCTCATTTAGCACATCTGATGTGGTCTTTACAGTCGCTAAATTGGTGGCCTTGGACCAAAGAACGCCAACAAGCCTTTGATCTGTGCAAGGAAGCTGTAATCTTAACACTGACGTTTTTGTGCCTTATGAAGAACAACCTTTTGAGTTGGAGATTACTGTCTTAAATGATACAGCACCGGAGGGGTTGTGGCAACAGTGCGAGCAGACTCGAAGGGAACCCATAGGGTCTTGGTCACCATCTCTGCAGGGGGCAGCAAGTCATTACACTCCATTGGAGAAATCTTGGTGGTTGTATGGGCTCTCCAGGGCACAGGATGGATTACTGGGCACGACCCAGTCACGGTCCATACGCCCACCCTGATACAGGCATGGGTAAATGACAATACAGTCCTGGCCCATGCCGGGGTGGCACAGGCTGCCACCCAAGGGAAGTGGAAGCATTACCTTCATGCCCGTTTAAAAGGAGGGAAAAAAGAACCAAGTACTCCACATGCCACCCTGTTAGGTGAAATACAATGTACACGTGTGCCTGCCGTATCTGAACCTGAGGGCCTACCATTGCCTGCTCCTCCTGTTGATCTCTCTCCTGTGCTGGTTGCCCCTCCGTTTGAAAACTTGCCAGCTGACAAGTGAAAAAAGGCATGATTTTCTGATGGAAGTGCTGTATATTCTTGGACAGGAGCGTTTGGAGACAATTTGTTTCGCATCAGGTACAGGATATTCCAGTCAATGGACAGCTGAAATTGCTTTAAAGGAGATGCACAGTATCTGTATATGGATAGTTGAGTGATTCATAAAGGTTCATGGGCTTGGCTACTCACAGGAGCCAATGCAAAATGGAAAATTCATGATCAGGAATTATGGGGCGGACCACTATGGGAAGCCATCTGGTCCGTTGACCAACAGTGAACAGTTGCTGTAAGACGTGTGGACACATACCAGAAACAAGATACTCTTGAGTCACAACATAGTAATGCCATGGACCAGATGGCCACTCCTGCTGAATTAAAACAAGCTCAAATAGCCCATGAATTTTTTTTTTTTTTATGTTCCTACCCACAGGTTGTCTCAGCTGCATCTGTAATTGATTGTTATTAATTATCCTCGCATCCAATACCAGCACTTGAGCTACCAGAACTTTCAGCAACCCATGTGAATACCTGGATATGGTTAGCACAATGATCAGCCAATCTGCCCTCTTTCTGCATATGCATCCCACGTGGTCAGTGTTACACCAGCAGAGATGTGCTTTAATTTCATTAATGCTACCTCCCCAGGGGTCTTTATGGCAAATACACAGCTCAAATGTAACATCACCGTGAACATAACCTATGTCTCTGCACATCTCATCCTACTCCTTGGGTGTTTTTTGCTCTGTGGAACCACCACTTACACCTACGTGCCCACCAATTCCACAGGTGGCCCTTGCACAGTAGGTAGAGTCACCTTGAGTATCCTCCCTTATTTAATCACAAAAAAGAGGTTTCTCAGCACAATTTAGATGGTACCTGTGATCCACACATTAATCTATGGATTTAGGGAGAAGCTCTGGGACTTAATTGTTAAGCTTAGTAGGGATCTCGGGGGTGGTAACACATAACTAAACAATTGGAACATGTGGCCTGTGCCTTCACACAAGGATTAAATTGGACATCTAAGGCTATCGCATCCTTAAATACAGAATTGAGTGCAGTTCAACAAGGCACTTTACAAAACCGATTAGCAATAGGCACGTTCCCCACCATGGTGGACCGTCGCTCCTCAATGCCAGGGACCTCCCCGCTTGCTGTGTACCTCGCTCAGGAAACTACTGGGGAACCCTGCTGGGATGTCGAGGTGAAAAACACATTCTGACCATCTTTGTGTGTATCATGTTTTTGTGTCTGACCCTGCCTGAGTCGGGATCGGGATCGCTGCTGGTGGAGGCCAGTCCGGTGCCGCCGCCTGGACTGAGCATGCATGTACCTGCAGATCAGCAGGCATTGCTGTGCACGGGTTGGGTTGCAGACTGTCACGCATGTCCTCATGGCTCCTGAGGTCCATGTGCCAGCCTGTGTCAGGGGTCCCGGCTCAGAGCAAAGGTCCTTCTGATGGTCTTGGGAACCTTTTAAAATACATAAACCTAACAATGAGAAAACTTGACTATGCAACTGTTGATGAGGTGCCATTAGAGAAAAATGCAACTGGGAGAATGTTGACTCTTCTTGTGCCAATATTTTTAATTTTTCCTTGCCTCCCTGCCCATTTTTTCTTGCTCTTTGTGTCATTCTCATGCCCAGAAAGCAGGAGGACACTCAGAGATGCTTGTCCAGTCTCAACAGCGTGGGAAGCAGGGGTGCTATGGGGAGCATGGTGGCTCTGTGCTGCAGCAGCACATTTCTGCTCTTGCACAAGGAGAGGTGAGGCCATGGGCCGGTCTCCTACTGCCTCTTGTAAAATGCTACATTTCCACTTGCTTTGACCTTTGCGTCTTCTTGCATCGCTCTGCTGTTTTGCTAAAATGCTGTGACTTGACGGCCTTAAAAGACTGTGGAAAGGCCTGCCTGAAATCAGAGAGCACTCAAACAAGAGCAATGATCAAACCCGTGGAGGCTGTGACTTGTCTCTCTGGGGCAATCAGGCTGCTGGGGAGAATTTCCAGGGAAGTCTTGTGTGGTCTGCAGGGCTGTGTCCTGCTTTCTGAAAAGCCAGAGGTACCAGCAGGCTGGTGTCAGGGGAGAAACTTGATCCATGCACAGCGTCTGCAAAGCTGATCGCTCACAGAGCGTCAAGCCTTGGGAAGAGGGAGGATGCAGGACTGGGACCAATGCTGGGGAAAACACCAGGCTGTCTCTTCTCCTCACAGGGCTGAGGAGGATGGGTGAGTGCTCAGCAAGAGGCCAGGCAGGGTGACAAACCAGTGTCAAGGACAGTTGGACAGCATGGCAGCTGGGTGGTATGGCAGTGTCTGATGTCACAGCCTGGGGATAGAGACATCCTGGGGAGCTGGGGGCACAGCCAGCTGCCGGACTTAGCGCTGCTTGCTGCGCTGATGGCTCCCAGCTCCAGCGCCCATCTGGGAGGTGCTGCCTGCCTTTGCCTCATAGAGGTGGGCTGGCAGACCGTGCACGGTGCCCAAGGGCGTGCTGATTTGGCCCTACACACTTGGTTCCCCTGCCGTGACACCTGCACATTGTGTATTTGCTGTGCTTCTGCCTTTTTGCTTTACTCCTGCTGGGTGACCCCAGGGCCCGCTGGCTCAACCCAGTGTGGTGGGATCCGGTGCTCCCCATCCTGTCACTTGTGTGCTGAGCACATGCTTGTGTGCACAGGGATGGCCCCAGGGCAGCGTGTCTTATCTGCTCCACCGGAAAAAGAAGCCTGCAGAAGCAGTGAAGATCACTCCTAACTGTAGTTTTGCTGGGTTGAGCTTCAGGCATATCTGTGAAACCTTCTAAGGACTGGGCTCAGGCTGCAGAGCCTGAAGTGTGCAAAGCACACAAAATTGGGACAAAATCCAGTTACAGCACAAGGGCAGTTTTGACGAGCTGGTCACAGTTCAGGTGGTAGGAGTGGCATCAGGTTCCTAAGTCTTTCATTTACAGAGATGTTCCTAGACTTTGGGTTTATTTGGGTTTTTGATCCTCCAGAAGCAAAGTGTTGATGATCATAACTGACAAATACGAAGCATGTCATCATCTGCCCTATATGCACCTGTGTTATTCCCAGGATGCAGTCATCTAGGATCTGAGGGTTAAAAACTAGTTAAAATAGCTCAAAATTACAAAGCTGAGAGCATGCAAGGGAGGTGTGATAAAGGCCACAGTCTTTTCTTCGTGAGGTCTAAAGCACACTTGGGATTTCTGCAGCTTCTTGGTGACTTGTTAAAGCCGCTCTGACTCAGTTCCACCTGGGGAAAAGGAAGACCTTTGATATGATTTGGTTAGTGCTTTGTGAACATACTGGCTTTTAAGAAAACATGCTGAGGCCCTGAGTCAGGCATGAGCTGATCTTGACTGGAAAATCAGAAAGGCTCTGGCAAGACAGACACCATCTCACCGACTGGGAACAGCTGAGTAGCAAACCAGGTGGGGTCTCTTAGCCTTGCCACCCACAGGAGTTATTTAATTTGTGTGAAAAGCATAGAGGGGTGAGGAGCTGGGATGTTAGGCTGTGGGCTATGCTGGGTGGAGAAAAGTAGGGCTGGAGCAGCTTCTAGGGTTGGGTGGTCTTTGAGGAGCTCCTTCCTTGGGTGAGGTACTTACTGTGATTGCTTTCTGCCTTTAGGCACCTTTCATGTTTCTTGGGAAGAAAAACCTCAAGGGTGGTGTTGTGCTGTGCACCTGGTTTGGTTTAATTAAGTTGTTACTGGGTCCCAGCTATGGGCAATGCAATCTTTTACAGCTATGCATGAGGAAGGAGGCTGTGCTGTGGACAGGGGTATCTCCTTGGGTGGAAGTATGTGCTGTGGCATGCCCCTGCCATTGTGGCAGAGGTGCAAGCTGCTGTGCTATGTTGCCAAGCAAGCTGGGGGATGCTGTGAGTTGCTTTATTTTTTAGGTCTTGTGGCTGGTTAAGTGCAAACTGCAGCGTGTCTGGGCTGTTCAGCTTCCTTGGAGCGTGCCCTTGTCCTCTTTGGTGTGGGCAGTGTGTTGGGAGGTCTGTCCTTTCCTCAGTGCCTGTGGAGGAAGGGAAGATGTTGCATCAGTGGCTGCCCCTGCTGGGGGCAGGGTGTGGGTGATTGGGGATGAACAACGTGGCTGCGTGCTCCTGGAAGGGTGTTCAGGGCATGGGGAGGCGCAACTGGGGATTTTCTGTGAATGTTACTGGAGATGGTGGGGGTGACCAGCATGCTGCACAAACTCACCCAGCTGGCCTTTGGGTTTTTAAGGGGAGTCATAGCTCTGCAGCTCCAGGTGCTGGTATGGTTAGGGGGAGGTAGATTGCCTCTGTGATCACCTACCTGCCCTGCAGGCCAGGAGGTAGGCTTGATGAACGAGAGCTTTTTCTCGAGACTCTTATCTGAATCTGAGGAAAAACAACATGCACAAACTTCCTATCAGGGACTGATGCAGGGAGCCCTAAAGCCCAACTCCCATCATAAAATTGTTTAGGTTGGTAGAGACCTTTAAGATCGTTGAGTTCAACTGTTAACCCAGTACTGCCAGGTCCACTGCTAACCCATGTTCCAGCAGCCAGAGCAACCCTTGAGAGCAGGAGCACTCCTTTTAGTGCTGGCTCACCTTTTTGCTCCTCCAATGGCTCTTTTTTTTTTTTTTTTTTTCCTTCTGGGGCTGTGGCAGCAGGATCTGGATGCTTTTCAGGAGAGTGAAGACAATGATGGTGTGATTGTCTGGTGAGGGAGAAGAGATGAAGTGGTACTGTACAGTCAGCGTTATGATGGCAAATGAGGGAGGACAGCAGGATGTGCTGTCCCCTTTGAATCCCGTGGAGCTTGTATGGAGGTCAAGGAAGGGTGGTTGACCAAGGACTTGAATTACCCGGATCTCCTTGACTGTGAAGTAGTTTGGGGGTTGCAGGGTGGGAGTGATATGTCCAACCCTGGCTCTGCTGCAGGGTTGAAGGGTCCTTGGTGGCAGATGGGAGGCTTGCAAGGAAAGGGCCTTTGGGGAGATGGGTGTGCACAGCTGGCCCTATGCATAAATGTGCTCCCAGCTCTCTGCCTGCTTGGGCAGCTTCTCCCAAGGGGAACTCCTTGCTCGTGCCCATGGAGCGGGGTGCAGGCAGCATGTCCAGGCTCAGCAGGACAGGCCCCTCTGCTTCATTCAAAGGCCTAGGCAGTGTCAGTGACGCCTGGTGAAGGGGGATGGATTAATGTCTGCCACCATCCCAGCTGTGCATGCACCACATCTGTGCAAAGCAGCAACCCTCAAAATTGGAGAAAAGAAAGGTGTGCGTGATAGGAGGTGTTCTCTGGAATTGCAGGTGTTTTCCCTAGGAATTTTAGTACCTTTGAAAGGCAATCAATTTCTCCCAGCTGAAAAGCAAGCTTTTAATCTGAAGGTCAGAAAAGCAAGACCTTTATCTAAAGGTCATTATTAAAAGTGTGATAAGGCACAGAAAAACGTCCTGAGCAAAAGGCGGCAGAGGCATTAGCGCAGCCAGAAGCAGCAGCTGTCTGGGGGCTGCAGGCTGACTGGGTTTGCTGCTCTCTGGGAGTCAGGGTGCTGCAGCCAGGGCTGGCGGGCGATGCAGAGCAGGAGCCAGCCCGTGCTGCACCCCTGGGTACAGCTCTGCCCCACCACGGCGTGGTGGCACTTGCCTTTCCAACCCGGCTGCATGTGCCAGCCACACAGGCTAGGGCAGGAGAAACAAGAGAGGGCTGAGAGATCGCATGCTTCTTCCCAAGACGCACCACCGGAGCTGAGGGATTTGATCTGTCTGGCCCTGGTTCTTCATCCCTGGGAGGTGCTACAAGGAGCTGTGTGGCTTGGGGACAGTTGCCCCAGGGACAGTCACTGCAGGATTCATGTCCATGTGAGAAAGATCATGGCTTCTTCTATACATCCCCAGCTGTCCCTCCAGAGCAGTAGCTCACTGTATTCACTCTCTGAGGCTCTGTGTACTTAATACAGGCTGCACCACTTGGGCAGTGGTGGGACTGTCCTAACCTTTGCAACAGTTTGCAGTGGTTAAATGTCTCTCTTCCCACTGAAGACCTTGGCAAACACTTATTTTTGTCCCAGATAACACAACAGGTAGCTCCTAAGTAACTATGCCTCTGGTTTGTCACTAGCTAGCAATACGTACGTGATGGGTTAGGTTTTGTCTGGGTTTTTTTCTGGTGGCAATAGGTTTTTGCATTAAAGCGACTGTTCTTGAGGTGGCCTTAGAAGTGCAGTGAGGCTCTCTAACAAGGTGAAGACTCAAGCTGAATACTGCTTGTTGGCCAGGGGAATACCCAAGGTGTGGGGTGGTTTGAGCTTATGGACATGGCTTGCTGGTCTTGGAGCACACCAGCCCAGGGGTCTGTTACCCCAGCTCAGCTGCGGAGCAGTAGCTCAAGCACCTGCCTGCAGCTATCAAAATTCTGTAACTCTGCTGATTTTAAACCCGAACTTGACAGTGATAAATGATAGGGAGCGGAACACTGGCTTTTTGACACCCACTCGACCGTCAAAGCGAGATTTTATGTGCCTATTTTGGTTTCCCCTTTAATCAAAAAATCAATTAGACAATTTCCAAATGAATATTCAGTTAAGGAGCTGGGTTGTCAGGCAAACTGGCAGCACTTAGCACCACTTTATTTGTGTGGGGTTTTTTTATTTAGAGTTATTCACCATATCTAAACTAAACAAGTGGATGAGGAAAGAAAAATACCTTTCCTCTGAGATGTCCTGGTGAGTGTCACCTCAAATCCCGACTAAGCTTGTTCTCCATTCCAGATCTTCTCAGCATCCTCCATGTAATGCCACTGAGCTTGGTGTTTGGCTGCATGGTGGTTCTCATTTTCCTGCTCCCATCTGACTTGCAACTCAAAACATCTGTTATTTTACTTCTGCATGAGACTATTTTTGACTTGGTTATCAAAGTAAGCAAGAGTTATGCAACACTTCTTTAGTCATGAAGTCCCTGCACCCACTTCCCTATTCCCCAAAGAAACTTCTAAAAACCCACTGGGCAATTTTGACTGAATTTGATGGAAAGGAATGATTTCAGAGATGCTTCATTTTTCAACAGGCCTGCACCACTGCACGCAAGGAAGGAGTTAGGATCTTCTAAGGGGAACCCTGTGGGGACACCAAACCCCAGGTCTGAACATCTCTGCATTGGAAGAACAAGTTTGTGGACAAACTGGAGGAGGACAGGCACTCAGCTTATTTGGACTGTGGACGCCATACAATTTGGAAGGTGTTTTTGTCCTAAGCAAGGAGATTGGCACCCTGTCCTTCACAGAGACCCAAAAGCTCCTCATCACCTTCTAGGTGCAGAACCTGTATGAGAAATACTGAAGACAGCAAACCTCCAAACAGGCATCTACAGCTGAGCTCCTGGGGAGTGTCTTATCTGTATTTTCATCATGTCAGAGAGACGGATGGCTGGAGAAAAAAGGGTGGCATCCACAGAGCCTCCCCCACCTTTGGAGAGAGGGGATAGGTACCTTCTCCAGAAGTGCATCAGGATGGGGAAGATGATGACCTTCTACCTATGGTAGAAGTCACGGTTCAGTAGCCCCTTGGAAGACAAACTGCAGATTAAGTATCTCTCTTCTTCAGAGATGTTTACCTGGCCACAGAAGAGACCTTGCTTCACCAAAGTGGCTTGTAGCACTCCTGATGGGCCCTAGGCATGCTTCTCTCCCTGATCCCACCTTGCATTTTGGCAGTCTTGAAGAAGATAAAATATTTATGTCTGGGCTGACAGTCCCAAATAGAAGGGCAGGATCCCCCTGGATTTCAGTGGAAAGCACTGTGGTGTGCTTTCCAAAGGGAAGGTAGGCAAAGTCATGGCTACTACAAGGGGAAGAGCTGAGTGCAGCGGGGAGGGGATGATGGGTGACATTGACCTCTGGAGAGTGAAAGGACTGAATTGGTGGCATGCAGTACCCATCCTGGTGCTTCAGCCCTGGTATTTCTCCAGCAGGTAGATGATTTCACCATCTCCTTGTCCACACACTTCTCAGTCTATTTGGGTCAAGTGCTAGCATGGGTCTGGTGGTGGATCACTTCCTATCCCATTGGGCCCAAGTGGAGGTCCCAAGCTCCAGATTATGCTCTGAAGCTTCACGGTGTGCTTTGATAGAGCAGATCCTGACCTCTTCTTGGTTCCCCTTTCCCCACAACCACTCGCAGCTGTGATCCAACGGTCTTGAGCAATGAGCAGGCAGCAGCCTTCAGCCTTCCTGGGAGGGTCCCAGGATCTTACCCACAACTTAGGGGAAATACCGGAGTTCAGGAAGAGTTTGATGAAGAGGATGACTTTCATTTTGAAAAAAGCAACTTCCTTTTCTGTTTGTGTGTTGCAGGCTGCCAGAGCTTCAACTGAATCAGCCAGCCTGGAAAACCTGCAAAGGCACGTGGGGTTTTGCTCCAAGACAAAGCGCTCTTGACTGCTAGGCTGGACAGTTGAGTTCTTGCTTGGCTTTGTGTTTGCTGGGCCAGAAAAAGGGAACCACAAGGTGTGGAGCAGTGAAACAGGAGGGATGAAAAGCCACTTCCCTCTTCTACTGCTTCTCATGGTCACGGCATTCACCTGACCTGTTAAATCATTTTTCTCCTTTCCCTGGTAACTCTACAGTTCAGACCCATGGGCCACCCACAGCTACATCTGAGGGGGCCTGGTGGTGAAGCAGAGGCAGTGGCACTACAGGAAAGCATGGGAAAAATCTTTTTCCTGAAAGGAGTGGAAGCAGCAAAAAACCAGCAAAGTCCTGTGCTGCAAGGTGCCAGACCTTGGTCTTCTAGATGGCTTCTCTACTGCAACGGTGGTGGACTCCATCGTGCTTGATTTAGTTTTTCTCATAGGGACAGTCTTTCTGTTCTTCAGTTTGATGTCTGTGGGGACAGAACAGGGTTGGCCCCTTCCTCTGGTGACAGCCAGAGCCTGCTCACAGCTGTCTGTAGGGCAAAGGTGCCCAGAGCCACCATGCTGATGTCTGCACGGTGAACTTGGCTCAGGAGAGACTGGGTGCTGTGGGAATTCTTTACCTCCACATGGTTTGACCTCTTTGGCATCTGCTTTAGAGAAATCCTCCCACTTCCACCCTCTCTGGCTGGATTAACACCCCAAAACATGCCTTTCAGGGGTGGCTAGGCCTCTCTCTCTCTTTCTCTTTCTGGAGTTGTTCTACTGGATGATGGGATGCAAGCAGGGAAGACCCCTGCTTGTCCAGTCCCCTAAGGGTATGCAGGAGCACCTGCAAGGGCTTGATGGTTGGGAGTCCACCTTGTTTCTAGCCTGCTCAGACTGGACCCATCAAGGGATGGGCTTTTGAGACACAAGCTTATTTTCCTTGCTTGGGCTATCCACAGCCAGTAAGGGTTTCTGAACAGGCAGCTCATTTGTTGCCATCTTCTGGGAGTCTTAATCAGATAAAGAAGAGGGGACAGATGCCATGTTCATTCCTTCTGGCCACGAGGAGCTCAGAATGCCGTATTGCGATTGTTACTTACCTTTCCTTTCCCCTTCTGTGCCCTGTTCCCATGACCTACCAGTCACACTGCGTTTCTCAGGTATGATGGAGGCCCCACAAGCTACTTAAGGGTTGCTACAGGTGACTGCTGTCACTCTCAGTGCTCTGGAAGGTGCCCAGAAACTTGATGTCATTGTCAAAACGTGACGTGAGAAGACAAAGCTGGGGTGTTACACCAGTATGGCCAGTCCCAGTGTCCACAGGAGGAGGTCAAGATGTGGAAGTGGGGTGACAGTGGGTGTTGCTGGCTTTGGGTTTCAGTCACTTTGCTGCTGCCTCTGTCTGATCTGGCGACCCAGGCCAGTGCAGGGATGTGGCATTTGGTGCCTCTGGTACTGGCAGGAGGGAATTTGGCCCATTTGTCACTGTCAAAGCTCTGATTATAGCTGATGGCTCCCAGATACCCTGTCCCAACCCACTCCATGATGTCCGTGACCTGGCAGCAGTACATCTGAGTGCTACGTCACTACGGGTGCACAAAATATGTTTTATCAGCTTGAGCCAACGTGAACCATGGCAGAAATTCAGAGCATCACCTTACCGGTGCTGCACAGGAAAGGTTCCACCTCTGCCCAGATGGAGGTCCCGAGTGGCAGCTAATCACCAGTGCTCAGAGGAGAGACCTTCCAAGTTCCTCGTGCCATGCAAGGCCTGGCTCAACTTCAAGGACTGGTTTATCCACTGGGACAGGAGGGAACATCCATCTTTCCCAACATCATGGCCTTGCTTGCACCTCTGGCATTGGGACAACACTCTGCAGAGACTGCAGTGGGAAGAGCAGAGGGTGATCGCACAGAGCACAGACCCCACCTGAGAGACCACTCCTGTGCTGTGCCTGATGGGCTAGCTGCACCTTCTACTGTACCTCAGAGTACAAACCCACCCAAGTTAGATCTCTGCTTTAGCTTTAAACCATCTGGATGAAATCTATGTGAGCTCTACAAAGCTCAACATAGACCTTAAACCCACCCATGCAGCTGCTTAAAGCTGGCTTACATCTGCCTGCATCTGGGATGTCCTGGGGACATGCAGCAGGTCCCCCAGGTAGCGCAGACAACAGCGTGCCAGCAATTCAGCAGCTTTCCTAAAGAAATCAACATCCACCCAGGAGGGCTGTAAAGAACCCCGGTGTCCCAGGCAGAGAGATAACCTCATGTGCCTTTTGGGTTGGCTGCTATCCCTGGGGCTGGGGCTGGCCCGTGCCCTGGGGATACCTCCCTCGCCCACCGCTGAGACCCTCCTGCGGGTTTTGGCCCTCCCCGCCAGCGAGCAGTTTGCACGGCTTGCCAAGCAGCAGAGTCAGAGCAGCTGGTTCCTGACCAAGATACAGGCTGCTGAGAGGAAGCACCAAAAATATCCCCGCTAAGCCCCTGAGCAGTTCCCTGATATCAGTGCAGCGAGACCCGGGAGGAAGCTGGCATGGGGGATGGTGCCTGCCGAGAGCCATGGCCTTGACACCTGCCGGAGTGCTAATTGCACTCCCAGACCCGGACGCTGCTCTGAGGGGTAATTTCCTTGACAAGAGATGCTTAAAAACCTGGGGGGCTAATTAACTTGCAGCCAAGAGCATTTCATGAATCGGGGTCAGGAGTGGCCAGCTGACTTTTCCAAAACGCTCACCTCTCGCTGACTGAGATGCTGGCATCTCTGCAAGCCAGGTCCTTGGGGGCACTAGCCCTGACAGCCTCTCCTTGCTATTTCCAGGATCAGCTGGTGATTTTTTTTTTTTAGTATTTTTTTTTGGGGGGATGGGGTGGAGAGACCTAAGGGTTGGTTTGAAGAACACTGCAGCGAGCAATGTTGCCTGCATTTGTTGTGCAGGGGCCCAAGCAGCTGGGATGCTGGGGGGGGTTCTGTCCACAAGGAGGTTTCTGGGTGTAAGGTTAGCATGTAGGGTGTTAATAACCAGGGGGTATTAGTGGGATTTCCCACTAGGAGGGGACAATAGTCTGGGAAGATGAGTGCTTGTGTGACTGCTTTTTTAAAATCATCCCTTTACACAGTGGAAAAAAATAATGTGGAAAACTTGAGGTTGAATCATAGGCTAAAAGGCTGCATGCCCTCTTTCCCCAGCGTGTTGGCCAGGCACTCATGCTGAAACGGGGACATATGTGTGTGCGTCTGCGTTTGAGTCACATTAATGGTGTTGTTTGCTGTGGGCAAGGAAAAAAAGAGGGAGAGTTAATACCCAGACGTGGGCAAACTTGAGGCAGTTACCCAGTGCACTGCCTGCTCCGGGTCTCACCCCTGCCTACCCTGAAAGGCTGTGTTTAAGTGTCTCCTTGCTTTTGGGCCAGGTCATGGCCCATCTCAGGGGAGCTCCTGCAGGGTGTGCCTGCAGCGCTGCTGGTTTGCAGGATGCTGTGGTGGAAGAGCTGTGTGTGAATCGTTGCTCCAGGCAGCTGGAGCAGAGCAGGTTCTGCCCTATTGCCCTGTGGCAGCATTGGCTGGGGTACACTGTGGGATGCTGGACCACTGCAGCTACTGCTGGGCTTCTCCTCCCTCCCTCTCTCCCAACTTTTCACATTCCCACTGGTGCCTGCACACCCCATGAGGGTGCCTGCGTACCCTGTGCATCCCCTTTACCATAAACTGGAGGAACGTCCTGTCATCATCAGCCAGAAATTCCTCATAGAAGCAGCAGAGCACCTGAGGAGGAGCGCAGGTGGGTTGTCCTCAGGCAGTGCTCCAGCAGCAACCGCCACCCCCAGCCCCACCATACCCTGAGGCTGCAGTGGTGACACTGTGGGCAGGTTACACCTCTCTGAGATGCCCTGGGCAGGTCTGCTAGGATCTGTACACCCAGGCTGGTCCACTGAGCTGCTCAGAGGCTGCCCAGAAGGGTTTGGGTTTTACATGTGTTTTACTCATGTGCTGGAACCAGTGACTCTGATGCAAAGGGATGGCCGCTGCCTTGCCACCCCTGGCCCTTGGCATGTGCATGTAACAAGTGAGGTTAACAGCTGCTAAATGACTGCTCGCCTCTGCTCCACTGCCCCACATTCCAGTGAGGATGCTCCTCTCCACTGGCCTGGCACATCTTTGTCACTGGTTCCAGCGCAAGGTAGCGTGTCACTGTAAGTTTTGCCTTTCCTAATCAGTTCTCGTCATCTTTTTCCAAATACCTCTTCTTAAACATGCCCACAGCCCTCACACCAGCCGAGGGGTGCCAATGCAGCCCTCACACCAGCCGAGGGGTGCCAATGCCAGCTGTACCTTCTGGCTTGACCACTGCCAGCACCACTCTGTACCTTGCAAATCTCCTTCTGGGCTCTGAATATCCAGAGGGAGATTTCTGCAGACATCAGATGGTTCCTCAAGTTCCTGAGAGTCCTAGTATCCAAGGGAAGCTGCTGAATGGTGTTCTCCTCCAGGTAAGTCTTGCATATCTTCTTCCCAATCAAATGATGCAGGAAGAAACTGTTTTCTCTGCTGGGCTCCAGCACCACAGGCAGAAATTCCTCCAGGTCACACCACAGGTCCAGGAGACAAGTCTCCACAGACCAGTCCTGGTGCTTCAAGAAGTCCCTGAAGGGCCGTCCCATGAAGGTCTCAGCACTAAGGGCCCAGGGAAGGAAACTCAAGGTCTTGATGGGCTTTTTCAGGCATGGCAGCTGGATAAGGGGTGCAGAGGAACACAGGTTAGAGAGGACTTTCTCTTCACAGAGGTTTTCCAGGTGAAAGACCTGCTCTGCATTGGGTCTAGGTCTTTTGGGAGAAGTTGCTCCACCTTTGCCTCCAAAGGCAGTGTTTGCAGGCTGTTCTGACTGCTGATGAAATGATCCCAAAGCATCCAGACATGATTTCTTTGTGCTCTCAGCTGGCCGCAGCTGCCTTTCTGGTTGCACCTGAAAATTGGGCACCTTCATTTCTTGAGTGTCTCTTCCCACCTTGAGCAGAGCCCAGATCTCTGCTTTGGGCTTCTTGCTGCAGTAGGGCCCTGACAAACCCTGACTCCTTTCAATACACGTTGGGTAGAGGTTCTCAGAAAAGCCTGAGGGCTCCTGCGAGCTGGCCCATAATAAACGCTCCCAATATTCCTGCAGCAGGGCCTGGCATGATTTCTCTTCCTTCGTGCCCATCTTGCAGTGGATGAGGAATTTAGGGAGCCATTAACTCTGAATCATAAAAAGTGCCCATTACTGCATCTTGCTCAGCATCTCTCTGCTGGTGCTGATGGGCTGAACATGCTTGGCTTTCAGCAGTGATCCTGAAATGGGTGCAGGGGATTACGATGGGGTGACGGCTCCATGCAGACCATTCCTCAGCCAAACAAAGCTGGTGATGGTATCCCATCGCCTTCAGAGCATCCAGGAAAGGCCACCTCTCTGGAAGGGCACTGCTTGTCCCCAGCTCCCATGTTTCTTACCAACAGTGGTCCTGCAGAGAGTGATGATGCTGAAGCCTTCACGCAGGTGAGTGGCTTTCAGCCTGTGCAGCAAGGCTAGGTAGAGGTTCTTCTGCTTTGCATCTGACTCGTCAAGTGCCAGAAGCCTTTCAGTGGCAAGCCAGAAGTTGGTCAGTTCTTCCCCTATGGATCAGACAAGGAACAGGAGTTGGAGTCTCTGAAAGCCCTGCTAATGAGCGAAGCAGCTTTTTTTTTTTTTAAAAAAAAAAAAAAAAGGGGGGAAAGATCACCTGGATGAACAGAGGGGACAGTGTAGAGAAGAGCCAGG
Source organism: Falco rusticolus (assembly GCF_015220075.1). Classification (NCBI taxonomy): domain Eukaryota; kingdom Metazoa; phylum Chordata; class Aves; order Falconiformes; family Falconidae; genus Falco; species Falco rusticolus. The sequence goes on from NC_051197.1 coordinate 28,154,512, forward strand.
GTTATGCATCTCCCCAATGTCCAGTGCCCATGCTGGGGCTCTGCTGCTGGCTCATCTTCCAGGGCTCTATCTGGGATCACAGTGTCTCCTGTTCCCGCTGGTGCTTACCCATGCCCCCAGGCTCCATGCCAGTGTCGAACCAGGCAGCTCACCTGCGGCTGGCTGAGAAGGGACTGCCGAGCATCCCATGCCCACCTGCTGTTCCTTGGATGAAGGCCTGAAAGTGCCACATGCCCTGGCTCCTGCTGACGCACTTGTCCAGCAGCCACTGGTCAGCACTTCGCCAATTCAGCAGTTTTGCTGTTGGAGAGAGCACAGAGCAAGGCATCAGGGCTGCATGCAGGAGCAGCCCCTGAGAAAGCCCTCCAGACCCCACCAGCATCCCTGACAGAGGCTGCCAGAGGGCAGCAGTGCTGCAAGCCAGGAGACCAGCAAATCCCACTGAAACGGGAGTTTCAGACAGGTTGTGAGATGCATGTGTGGCGTTTGCAAGGACAACCCGCTCATGTCCATGACAGTCTGCCCAGCTATCGTGCCTCTTCCCCTTTGCAAACATCTGTCTTTTTTGCTTGAGTTTGGGGCTTGCCCTCAACACCCTTCACCATGAGGTTCAAGCCGGCTGGAGAAGCAGCAGCAACGCACCCAGAAGCAGCACGGCGTACTTGCTGCCACAGCTTTCCAGCGGCCTTCCCTCGTGCTGACAAAGCAGTTGGCTGGGCTTAGATGGCTCCGTTTGGGAGTAAACAGCAGTAAAGTTCGGACTTGCTGCCAGCAAGACAGACCATGGTATAGCCCTGTTTTTCCAGTGTAGGATGCAGATGAGGAGCATATTGCGATACAGTGCGAGAGCCCCGGGTACCCTGCACAGCAGCAAACCTCAAACATCAGGACCCCTGTTTCCCATGCCCTGGGATGCTCTCCAGCCACGCTCCACCCATCAACTGCATGGTAAACCCCGCTAAGCAGCCGTTTCAGCTCAACGGCGTGCAGGCAGCGAGCCTGTACCCCTGGCTGTGGGGTAAAGTCCTGCTCATCTCGTGGAAACGCTGGGATCTGCTGCATGCCTATAAATTGGACGTGCAATGCCTTTTCAACCTGGAGCAGAGGCACAACCCGCTGGGCAGGCACCAGGCGGTGACAGCCCCAGTGAGAGGAAGCTCTGCTGTGGCAGCGAAGCCACTCTGATTTCTTTTGTGCCTCAATGACTCACCTGCTTCCCCCGACCGACTGAAACCCAGGAGCTTCTGGCAGAGGATGAAGTGGAGGCACAGGCTGGATTTGCAGAAGTGAGGCAGCCGGTGCTTTTCCAGCCAAGCCAGTAAAGCCGGGGGGCTGGGATCCTGCGTTGCAACCCCCATGCCCAAGGAGAAGATTAGGCTGTGAGCAAGGAGCCGTCTCTTGCCTGGGGATTAGGGTGAGTAACGGGCCCTGGCTACAGGGGAAGGAGGCAGGGGAAGGCACCCTGTTGCTAGACAGCAGTGCAAGCCACCCCCATGCTGAGAAAGAAGGGGGATACTCCAGCTATAGCCCCTTGCCTGCATCCCCGTGAGCTCTGCCTGCAAAGCTGGGAGATCCGGCGCTGCGTGGCTGCTGGCAAGGCTGCCTCTCCTCACAGCCTGCCTGCTTTCCCCGAGCCCAGGCAGGAAGGCACGGCAGCTTTCTAGCAGCATGGAGGAGCAGGTTCTCTTTTGCTACGGGATCTGAGCACTGCTAGCAGTGCTCGTGGCTGTGGGGAAGGGGGACATCCACGGGGAGAGCTGAGCTGCTTTGAGCATCAACAGGACTTCACTCCCGATGAATTCAGGAGGAATACAGGACACAGAGGGTTGATATTTCTGTCCTCCTTCTCTGCCACCACACATGCTCTCCTTAACTCCAGCTATCGATGTTTACTGAGGGCTGGATGGACCCCATAAACTGCACCAGGACTTTAAATGTCTTGTGCTCCTCCCAGGGCTTAACAGCAAAATTACACCTGGGTTTGAAATAATCTCCTGGCTGCATGAGCCGGAGAGCCAGAGAGTGGCCTTGGTAAAGAAGTGGCTCCTTCCCCTCCTGCCCTGTGCCTTTCCTCCCCCTCCTTACTAGGGGTGTTTTCTCACCGGGTGGCTTGGCAGCTCTGGCCAGAGGTCCCACCAGCCCGTGCTGCTGATGTAAATGGGTGCCGGGCCAAAAACCTGTACCAAAAGGAAAGGGGAGAGCTGAAAGAGGTGGAAGGTGGCAGGGGAGCCCAGAGCCCAGCTGTTCTAGTTAGTCCTCACTACAGAGAAGAGCATCCCCTTCCTTTTCAGACCTCTACCTCCAAGCTGAGGTCCTCAGGTTTCCCTGATTTTTCTGGCCTGAGTGTGGTGTGTTCCAAATTTTCCTGAGGCCTCTAACACCACAGAAGCTGAAAGTTCACCTGAGAAGAGCTCAGAAAGGTCCCAGGCTTTATGGTACAGAGTAGACTTATGGGAAGATTGAGAAACATGTTGAAAAAGTCGACAAAAACATCATCTTTCAGGAGAAGCCCCATGTCCATGGAGGCTGTGGTTGCTGTAAGGGGGAGAAGAGAGAATTATCCAGCCTTTGTGTCACCAAATGCGATATAAATGTGAACCAAAGGATGAGTTTTGAGAGGGACAGCTTTAGGGAATGTGTGGTGTGGGCTTGTCCTGTGCACACGCAGGAGAATTTGGACGTGGGACAGTCCATGAAATTTGGGTCCCAGAGCACCCACGTGCTCTGGGTGGGAGGCACGGGGTGTTTGGAAAGCACCAGGCTCAGCTTTTGCTTGTAAGAGCAAAAGTACATGGTTCACGGAGGCTGAGCACAAATGCGATGGCATCTGTAGGGCAGGAGAAAGGAGGTGCTGTGGCTCGAGGGGACAAGCTGCATTCCTCCACCTTACCCAGACAGCAGGCATGACCCTGCTATCATGGAAAGGATCCATGTGCTGTGCTCTAATGCTGCTGCTCCAGCCCCACTGCCTTGGTGCCCTAGGAGTCCTCTTGCTCAGGTTCTGGTAGCAAATTGCCCCAAATTAGCAGGCACCATCAGGCTGAGGGCAGGTTGTCGTTCTGGGTAGAGTGACAATCACTGCAGACCCCCACCCCATCCACCCAGGACATCAAGACAGTGTGCCAGTGTCCCGCTATGCTGTGAAGTGGGATCCTGAAAGGTCTGGATAGAATGGGGTCGGCTGGCATCAGCCTACCGATGGGTGGACGCCCTTGGAAATGTCCACTTGTGTGAAGGCAGAGCTGTGTCACAGGGAGGACCCACACTTCGGAAGCTTAACGCTCCTTTTTCCCCTCTGTCCCCTTTGGGGGGTGCTTAGAGGGGCTGAAGCTCCCAGCAAAAGTAATTCACCAGTGACCATTATGCTGCCATGTTCTGGGGATGGGTTCCAGAGCGCCACGCTGTTTGTGACGTGCTTGTCCCATTGAGTCTTTAGGGGGGCTGCAGGGCTCTCGGAGACAGCAGGGTTCTCAGCATCTCTCCCTTTGAGGTCTTTCAGGGAAACGTCACTTTTTTAAATCAGCAGCTCTGCAAACACACTTGGGCAGTCCTGAAATTAAGCCTTTCCCCTTGCCCCATTTGGGCAAACTTCGTACCAGGTTCTTTGGTAGCACCTGGGCACTGCGTGTGGCTGCTGTCGGCATGTCTGCTTAGGTGGTGACAGAAATTTTAGAGGAGACCCTGCTACATCTGCCCCAGACAAATAACCCAGATTTCTTCTTAGCTGTCCTGCTTCATCAGATCTGGGGCGCTGAGACCCAACCTTGGAGACTCCCCAGTGGGAAGAGGAGAAAAAAAGAAGGAACCACATCTCTCTTGCAGCAGCAGTGACCTGTTTCCCTGGCAGGAGGAGGAACCTGCTCCCCAGGTGGGTATTTGTTTGCCCTGTCTGTGGTCAGGGCTGCTACTGCCCTCCAGGCTCTGGGCACCATGGTGCCTGGGGTCTCCGACGTGCCTTGTAGCAGAGCAGCGGGTCTGCCTACCCGGGGCTCTGTGCTGTGGTGGGAGTGGGAAAGGTTTCATGGTCTGTGGAGAGTGTGGGGCAGGGGTTTTGGTGGCTTCTCCTGCACTGCACATCTCTTCTGTGCTTGCCTAAGCGGGAGGGGGGGCTGCAGGATTAAACCCTGCCAACCTTCTGTCGCTAAGAAGCCCTGAGCTTCCTCATTCTGGCCACTGATGAAACACCATCGCGTTCTGCCGAGCGTCGTGTCCCCTTCTGCTGCCGTGGCTGCAGCCCCTGCTGTTCTCACCGGTGTGGGCAGGTTAAAAAACACCTACCGGTGTGCAGCACCCCCGGAGCCAGCCCCGCGCGGGGCGGGGGGTACCTGGGGTGGGACAGACACCCGCACCCCGCCGCGTCCCCAGGAGCGGGGCCACCTCACGAGGTGGCGCTGTCAGACCAGGAATGTGAAGCTGTCCCCAGCAGCCACAGGGCGCTGCAGCTCAGCAACGGCTGGGTGACGCCACAGCCGCTATTAGTACGGGGACCATTTCGAATTTATTGTGGGGCTGGTGACCCCAGGGTGACAGTCCTGGGCTGGCTCCGGCTCATGCCACCACCCTGAGCGAGTGAGTTCGTTTCTTTGTGTATCGCTGTGCTGCCCTGGGCGCGGGAGGATAGCTGGTGCTGTACCAAGCCGGGAGGGACACGACAGAGCTTTAGGTTAAGCATGTTAGAGATCACACCTGAACTGTCCTGTGCACACACGTGTGCCCTAGGGAGGTGACATCCCACCCTGCTGCAAGGCACTGGGCCACCATTGTTGAATCTGTTGGGTCCAACAGCAGCGGGTGGTGTACATGTCCTCATGGCGCACGTGGGATGCAAGTCCTCACGGTGACAACGAAGGGATGTTGTCAGTCCTTCAGGTGATGCTTTGCTTTCTGGGAGGTGGGGGTGAGGACTGGCTGGTGCCTGGCTGCGGAGGGCTTGGCGGTGCTGCAGCCCTGCTGCGGGGACAGGGCTGAGCGCAGCCCCTTGGGAATGCATGCTCCCCTTCCTTCGGTCACAGCCCGGGCACATTGGCTGGTCACTATGCCAAAAACCCAAACTGACATGGGGAAGGGGCAGCCGTGAGCCACAAAACATCTGCTTGTTGTAGTGGTGCCAGGCAGAGCTGCAGGAAGGAGTTATGGTAGACCCTGGGGAGGAGTAGCTCCGATCACAAATTCATCAGGATTTATGCCCCTAAGCCCCAAGAGATGAGAGGAGGGGTTAGGGATGAGCTGGTATAGTGGCTGTCTCACACATGAAAAACTCAAAAAGTCCTCAGAGAAAGGTTGCAATTGTCAAAAAAAATATAAAAAAAAAAGAATTTTCAGTTGACAACTGAGCAGATGCCCGGTGAGAGCCTCAGAGGTTGCCGTAGCCCTGCTGGTGCCCGTCAGGCTCCGGGCTGACCTTGGCAGGACTTTGCCGGTTTCTGCCAGGGAAGGGCCAAGGTTGTGAACAGGAACAGGCTGACACAGTTACTGTGGGAGTGCACAGGGCCATTTCCATGGAGCTTCTCCCCAACAGGAGACCCCCAGGAGGTCTGGCAGGATGGAGCTCCACTCAGCGGGGCCGCAGCTCCCCGGGCTTTGCTCGGTGCATGCATGGACTCATCTCCTCTGTTCATCTTGCTGCAACAGCTCCTTGAAAAAGGAGTTCATGTGAGCTGTGTGGCTACTAAGGAAAAAAAAAAAAAACAAACCAAAACCCACAACTTAAAAAAATAGAGGTTTAAAAAAACAGGTGGAAACGTGAGCACAGCCCAGATTTAGAAGAGGGCTTGGAGAGGAGCGCAGAGTGGCTGGACTCTTTGTACAAAGATAAGGGCAGGGCTGCAACACCAAACACGTCAGAAGGGCTTTCCTCCCCCTCTGTTCGAGCCCAAATTACCCATGTCCTCTGGCCCCTGCTCCTGGGGTGGCCGTGGGGATGGGGCTGGCCTTCTTACCCAATATAAGCTGGCACAGCTTGCCGTGGTGGCGAAGTCCAAGGCTGCCCGACGGTGGGGTCAGCCCCTCTGCCTGCGGCTGCTGGGCGCTCACAGCCTCCCCAGGCAGCCCAACCTGCCCCTTGCCATGCCATGGGGGGGGCGTGGGGTGTGGGGGTGTCCCCTCCTCCCACCTGCAGTCGGTACCCACCCACCCATGACAACCCTGAACACCCTGGCATTACTTTTGATCTCAGGTGATGGTGTACAGCCCCTGCAAGCTGGGAAGCTCGAGCATGAGGGAGCAGTGCTGGTACTTTGCTGCACAAGCCTGCTCTCCCTCTAGCGTAACTGTCACACACCCAGAGTGAGCTTCTGGGGGAAGATCTGGGGTTTTTTTCTGTCCGATACAGCCTCAGCCTGTTCTCATATAAACAGTTCAGGACACGTCAAAGACTGTCAGCCATGGGTATGATCCTTTGGGACCCACAGCACCTTAAAACTGGAGTTGTCTGAGGTCTCAGGTATGGCAGTTCAGCTTGAAATATTAATTCCTTTCTTGAACATATTAGGATCATTTTTTTTATACCTGAGTGTCATGCTCGATCTCCTGGGTTTGTAAAACTTGTTTGCTCAGCCAGGACATTTCTGGTATATCCTTATGTTAATTAGAAGTATTTTTGAGCCTATTGCCATCTGTCTTGTAGTTTCTTTGTTTGGGACTGACCGTGAAGGCTGGGCTCTGACCTGTTACACCTGACAGCCCCTGCAGCAGGCTCTGTTTGCTTGCCTCTTCTCCAGCTAAAACAAAATCACTTGTGTAACCTTGTACAAGTGTCCGGGTCTGTTGGCTTCACCAGTCCAGCTTAAGCACGTGTTGTGGCAGAATGGGGATCTAATTCAGCCATAAGAGACAACAGCACTTTGGAGTTACCTTTTATAAGTTCCAATGTTGGGCCTGGATCCCACCATTTAATCCACTTGGGCAGCGCTTTGAGGATTTCTGCACTCTCACTTACGGAGCTGTGAAGTGTTTTAGGCTGAAATTAATCTGCCAGCCACAGCGAACGCGGCCCTGACCTAGCTGGGAGTGCGTTTAGCAGCATGAACAGTGCTAATAAAAAAAAAAAAAAGACAAAAAAACCCCAAAAAACAACAAAACCAACCCTGCCAATGCACACTGTGACCAATTTCCAACTGCAGGGAAAGGCATGTGCTGAGCGCTCCCTGGGATATTCTCCACCCTTGTACAGAGCAAAGCGAGCCAAGCAATTTCTAGGTCTCAAATCCCGTCTGCCCCTGATGTTCTCATCTTCCAGCTTCCCCTGGCTGCTTTTGAAGGCAAGCACATGTTTCTCAGCAGCAGCCTGTGCTCGCTGAAGACACTCAGCCCCTGCGCCAGGTCTGCACACGCGCAGGGCAGAGCGGGTGACAGGTAGGTGCTGCCTGCCCGAGTCGCTGCCACACCTGCCTTCAGCTGGCACCAGCGATGCCCCTTCTGCCAAGAGCCCTCCCCGGGGGGAGCTGGCTGCTGGGGGACCAAAGTGGGCATGGGGCATGGCGACTGGCATGAAGGTGGCTGAGAAAGGGGTGAAGAGGGTGGTCCAGGCAAGTGGGGCTTTTGCACAAGGCTTTCCTGGCTGCTGTGGGCCAAGACCCCTCTTCCCCCAAATGCACGTGGGTGCCCATTGTAACTGAGCTGCATGAGGAGGGAGCTTTTTGCCATTTGCATGTGCCTCTGCATGTTCACTAATTTGCTTTCCTAAATTGCCCTTCTGTGCAGCCCAGGTAATCTGCTGTGCCGTCGAAAGCCCTCTGGTCACCAGCCCTTGGCTACCCTTGACCCTGGCAGCATCTTCAAAGGGAGCATGGGCCTGCTGCGGAGCGTGCAATGTTTGCTCACTTATCGGGCGAGCAGCTACCGCCTCCCTGCCTTGGGGGGTTTCATCAGCCTTCCACAGCCATCCAGGAGAGACCAGCCTGCCACTGCTGCTTGCACAAGGTCAGTCCCCCCCAGTGCAGATGTTTTCCCCGCCCCGTGGCCAGCTCCCTGTCCTCAGTCGGTTACTGCTGTCCCATTCTTACCTGTGCGGCTTGGTATTTAAGCGCTTGCTCGTCTTACTAAGGCATTAGGTTTATTTTTTCCAACCCTCAGTAATCACGGGTAACAGGGGCTGCATCTTCAGTTCCTCCAGCCCCATGAGCTACTCCGGAGCCCAGGTCCCAGTGGCGGTGGACATGCTGTGGTGGGTCCAAGCCGAGGCCGCTGTGGCCGGTGGTAGGCAGAGATGGAGGTGATGCAGCACCAGGACATCCAGCCTATGTCTGGACTTTGGGTGAAACACACTTTGGGTGCATTTCAGTTCCTTACATGGGACCTCGCAGCCCAAAGCACTTTCCTGGATGGGTCTGAAAATGGTATTTCTGAATTTGCAAGTGTCTTAATTGTTGGGCATGGGGAGAGGAGAGATGCTGAAGATGTCCCTGCCCATTGCAGGGCAGGGGTTGGACTAGATGACCGTTCAAGGTCCCTTCCAACCCAAATTACTTTACAATTCTATCTATGCTCGTCCCTCCTCCCTCCCAGCTGTGTCGTTGATAGAGGCTGGGGCATTCTGGGTGCATCAGGTCTCCTCCCAGGATCTAACTGGTCATAACAAAATGGACCGTTCCTCCTCCCTGGATGTGCAACATCTGTTTTTAAAAAAGAAATAATTACTTTCTACTTCAGAATGTATTTTTGAGTGCTGGTGAAAGGCAAATGGGTACCGGGGCTTAGCGGACCAGATCTGCAGTCTGTTGGGTTGAAAGCCAGGGGGTGACCCGTCTGCCTGTAGACCAGCCAGTCTGCCGTCATGGGCCACCCATGCAGATGGCCCCAGGGTTTTGGGAAAGAGTCCCAGCACTCAGCACTGCCAGCGGCCGCCTGCCTCAGGGCCTGAGCCATGGGGAAGTTTCACATCATGCCTTTTTAACTCTTTAATTGCCCTTCCCTTTTTCTTTTTTCCCCTATGGGGGGAATTTCCACATTTCCAGGCATTCCTGAATTTACAAGGCTGCACTTAGAGGCAGTCCCTGCAGCCAGGCAGGGGTGCAACGTCCCTGTGCCCACAGCAAACTGCCCAGGGCAGCTGGGGGACACAGGTGGGCAGGGAGAGGTGACAGCAGCCCCAGCAAGGCACAGCAGAGAGGGAAGCCATGAACCCTCACTGCTTGGCTCCTGGCTGGGGCCGGAAAAAGAGATGGCAGGGTGGTATCAGGCTGGGCACACATGCCCACTCTGGGATGCCTGACCATCCCAGACCTCTCCTGGAGAGACCAGGGACCTTGCTGTGTCCCTGCTGGGTTGGCATTGCTGCCTCGGAGGCAGAAGGCTGCAAAGTCCAGCCCAGACTGACCCTCCCAGCTCACCAGATGCTTTCCAACTCTGACAGTTCTCGCAGGATACAAACCGGGCCGGAGGGAAGTGCCGGGGCAGGCGAATAAAGGTGTTCCCACGAATTAATAGGAGGAAGAAAGAAAAACATGTGCCAGTTGGGATCTCGCCCCTGGAGCGAGGCATTGTCTCCAGCGGGCTGGCTGCGCATTTAGAGCGGGGCCCTTTGAAGGCTGATTTAAATCCACTCCTGGGACGTGTCACCTGTTGGCATCGTGCCTTCCCCAGCTCCCCGATGAGGTTTTTGTCTCGCTGAACGCCGGCGACAATACGGGTCACTGGAGCACGCAGCTGGGCGAAGGCACAGGCTGAGCCATGTTTCCCAAAAAAACCCCGGCGGCCTGCAACGGGAGGAGGGGAAGGGGAAGGCAGGCAGTAAACACGCTGTGGTGAGCCCTGCGAGGGGACGCTCCCCCCCCCGCCCCTGCCGCCGGCTTCCCTGGCTGTGCGGCTGCAGCACCCGGTGCTTCTCTGCTGGCTCGTAAACATGTTGTGCAGGGTGAGGGCACAGGCAATGGGACTGCCGCCAAACCGGCCCCGGTGCAGGGAGCGACATCCCCCCGGCCCAGGCTGGGGGTCTCCCCCGGCAGGGGTTTGCTGGCCGGCACGTATTTATTGGATGCGGAGATGTTTACATTGCAAGCTGCCTTTGCTCCCTGCTTCCCTTCGGGGTTGTTTGGAGCTCAGCAGGTGAAAAGATGAGCTGCCCAACCCCACGGCTGGGTCGGCCTGAGGGTCACCCTACGCCGCGGGGTCTCCCATCTGTGAACACCCTGGGCTTGTCTGCAGCCAGCTCTGGTGGCCAAAGTTTCTGGGAAATTTACGGGTAGCAAGCACATTTCCAAGAGTTTGGAGCTATCAGAGCTGTCAGTGTCTTGATTAAACAAACCCTCTCACAAACCTAGCTGGGCACGGCTTTATGGTGCCCGTGGCTTGGCAGCTCCCCTTTATGGGAGCTATTTTGGGTCTCTCCTGGCCTGACTGGGTCTCTGCACCAGCTCCTGCCTCCTTTGCTTCAGCTGAGCTGTTCGATTCAGGTGACCACAGCTGAACTCGGTCTGAATATGAAATCCTGAGCTAATTTCTATGGGTAAAACACAGCATTTGTTTCTGCGTTGAAACCTTTGCTCTACAGGTAGGGTGCAGGAGCTGGGGTACCGGGGAAGGCAGGTTCTGCTACAAGGCTTTGGTGGCTCTGCCTTGCCCAAGCCATGTGAGGAGGTGAAAGGCACCTGAATTTCACCTCTGCTCTGGACAGCCTCAGGGGATTTTACAGCCGCTGCAAGGCAATGGTAAAGAATGAGCTGGCTTGTCCCCAGAGGGAGGGTGGGGACGGAGATCTTGAGATGGGCAATAAATAAAGGTGAGGCCTTAGCCAACACTTCACCTCCTCCTGGCTGAGGATCCAGCTCTCCCTGCCCACTGTTCCCCCAGGCTCTGGCTGCAAAGAGGCCGTGTCTTCAGCAGGGTGGCCGTGATGGTGGAGAGGGTCCAGCTTCTGGAAGGACAGCAGTTTTGGCAGGGGGCAGCCCAGGATCCTGTTGCCCCGAGGCAGGCATGTGGGTGGCATGTGCTTGGCCTGATACTGGTGTGTGCTTGGCGTGGTACCTGCATGTGTGTGCAGGCATGTCCACATGGGTGGCAGCCACAGAGGGCTGAACAGGAGCAGGGATGTGACAAGCAAGCGAGCTGCCGGGGTGGAAAAATACCAGGCAGTGCTTGCAGTTAGCTGGGTGCCCCTTGCCACCTGGGTGCCCCTGGAGTGGGTGCTCCCGCACCCACGGTGGGGCTGGGGAATTTCCCCTCCGTCGTGTGACAGTGACCGATCCTGTACCTCGGAGCAAGAGTCTCGGCTGCAAATCCAGGTGCTGGAGCTTGTTACCTGCTCCGAGGCACAAAGCGGGGCACTGAGCAGGCACTGCCCGTTCCCTGCACGCCCCCAACCCCCCCACAAACGTTTGCACCAAGGCAGAGCCGGGGGCCGGGGGGGGTGGGGGTGGTGGCTCCCGTTCCTCCCCCCCCTCCCCGCTGCCCTGTTTACCCAGGGCGGCTGATTTCCCTCCCTGCGAGTTATGCAAAGGAAGCCGCTAACGTAAACGCTGCGGAAAGCCCTGGACCCGCTCCCGCCGCCACTTCCCCAGAACTAGGCGAGATGAGGGGTTATTTTTTCGGGCTGGGAAGGTTGCAAAAGGACACCCCAGCCGCCCGCCCCCCGCCCCTCGGTGCGGGGCGAAACGGGGGGCTTCCCTGCTTTGCTGAACGGGAAGCGGCTGGAGGAGGTGGAGGAGGAGGAGGAAGGAGGCGGGGCGGTCCCTTGCCCCCCCGTCCTGCCCCCGCTGCCCAATCGGTGCGGCGGGGCCGGCGCTGCGGGGCCATAAAGCGGCGGCGGGCGCGGCCCCGGGAGCCGAGCGTGGGAGCCCCGGGCCCGCCGCCCAGCGCAGGTAACGGCCCCGGGGGGGGGGGAGGGTAGGGGGGCCCGGCCCGCTGCAGCCCCTCGGGCGGGGGGCAGCTCAGCCGTGGGCCGGGGCTCCCCGCACCTTCTAGGGGAAATTCCTGCTTCGCTTTTTTTTTTTTTTTTTTTTTTTAATTTTTTCATTTTATTGTGGGCGGAGGGGGGCGGGGGGGAAGGCAGCTGGCGTTATCTCCTGAAAACAGATGCTCTTCCCAGTTTCTTTGAGTTTTTGTTGTTGGTTTTTTTTCTTCGCCAGGCGCTTTAGCTGCTTGCTTAAAACACGGTGCCTTCCTCCCTGCCAGGAGGTAGATGCACGCGTGGGTGATGCTTCTCGCAGCGGAGTGGGGCCGGTAGGGACCCCTCCGGCGCCATAGCGGGGGGGGGGTGGGGGCTGGTCCAGCCAGCCCGCCCCGCCCCTGCAGGGGGCTATAGAGTGTTGGAGTGACTTTCGAAGACACTTCAAATTTCTAAATCGTTTGCGTTTCCAAGCTCCTGCAACCACGCGTGGGTCGCGGCTGCCGTGGTCTTGACACACGTGGGCTGGCTGTCGCTGGGAGCCCAGCTCCAGGCTGTGGGGGCTTGCGGGGATGCTGCGGGGGCCCGCAGCCCCTTCAAACCTTCCCCCCCCCCCCTCCCGGTGCCTGCAGGCTGCTGCCTGAGTTGCTCAGGGATTGCTTGCGCTGCCTGTTGCTGTTTTTCGGGCTGCCTCCAGCCCCACACAGGGCTTGTGTAACTTCAGAGCAGCTGATCTGAGAAGGCAGCTGGGGCTGGCAAGCCCTCCTCGCTGGAGCAAGTATATTAAGAAAGCCCCAGCTAAGCTTCCCTGTGCATTAGCCTTGCTCCGGAGCAGTGGGGAGTGTGGAGGTGAAAAGTTCACGCAGGGCTGAGAAGCACTTTTGAAAGCTGTGGCTTGGTGGAAAACACCTAAGTTATTGGCAGGAGTTTGGGTATTAATGGGACGCTTTGAAAGCATCGCTCCTTGAGCCGGGCTTTCCTAGCTGCGTCTGCCTGAGCTGCTGCATTTTCTGCCTGCACGGTGGCATGAGACTGCTGGAGATGGCAGCCAGCCCCATGGCTGGGCTGGCCTGTGCTCCTCCATGGCTGGGGGGTGAAAAATCTGGGAGTGTGGGGAAAGGTTCACGGTTGGAGCTGGTTTTTTATATCCTCCCTGCAGGAACCCCCTCGTCCGATCTGCAGCCATGGCCACCTCGGCGAGCTCCCACCTGAGCAAAGCCATCAAGCACATGTACATGAAGCTGCCACAGGGGGAGAAGGTCCAAGCCATGTACATCTGGATCGATGGGACAGGGGAGCACCTCCGCTGCAAAACCCGCACGCTGGACCACGAGCCCAAGAGCCTTGAAGGTGAGAGGGCAGGTGCAGGATTCACAGGCCCTCGCCGGGTGGAAAAAGCAGCTGTGCTTGGCTGCTCGGGAGAAAGGATGTCATTCCTCCCTTTTCACGGCAGGAGGATGGTATCTGGGGAAGACATTGCTCCTCACCTCCTCCCAGTTACCTCTTTCCCCAAATACTCCAGGGGAAGGTTCCCAGCTCTCCAGATGTGGAGTCTCAGTGAGATGCTGGGGGTGAGGAGCCAGCCCCTGGCACTGCCCCTGCTGCGGAGGGGGCTGTTGGCAGGGGCTGGGGGCTGTTGGCAGGGGCTTGGTGGCCCATTGACGCTCAAGGGCTCAAGTTTTGGCCGGAAGTAGTTTGGCAGAAGAAAGTGGAGGGGAAAGAATGGAGCTATCCGGTGTAATTAAGAGCTTGTGTCCCTCAGAACAAACAGTCCCAGCTTACACAATAATAGCATTAGGATTTTCCCCAGGTTGCCATGGTGCTGGCTGGAGACAGTTATGAAATGAAAATACTGTGTGTGACTGAGCAGAATTATCTTTTTTTTTTCCTGTTTTTTCCCCCCTTCCCCTTTTCCCTCGAAGGGAGTGGTTGGCACAGCTCCTCTAGAATCTCAGTGTTTCCCATCCCCCACGTTTTCCCCAGGATATGGAGGAGATAACATTGCCCCATTTGAGTTTGCTGTTTCGCTTTGACCTGGAGGGCAGTGCACAGCCAGGAGGGGTGGGTGAGGGGGCCACGCTGGCCGTACTCCTCCTCCATGTGAGGCTTCATCTAGACGTGATTTGCTTTCCCACCTTCTCTAGGCCATGCAACGTGGATAAGAGTATTTTTATGGCTCCCCTCATTCCTATAGCTTGAAGATGCCTCGTGCTGTGCCTTCTCCCAGCTTGCCCAGTCTGCAAGGAGACTGGGTGCTCTGCTTGTCCCTGTGGTTGTTGCGACATGGGAAACATCCTCAGTGCTGCTCATTTCACTTGGGCTTGGCCAGCAGCCCAGCTCCTTGTGTTTCCCAGGGTGGCTGGGGAGTTGCACTCCCCTGTTTTTTGCTTTGTTTTGGGGTTTTTTTTGGCTTCCCCCATTTGGAACAAAAATCAGCTGAGCTGGGATTAAACCTATTGTAGGGCTGTTGTCTATAAGCATTTTCACCTCTGTAGTGCTGGAGGGTGGCAGGGCACCCATCCTCCTGGTGACTGGGGACACTGGGTCACTGTGGCTCATTCCTCTCTCCACTCCAGATCTCCCCGAGTGGAATTTTGATGGCTCCAGCACCTTCCAGGCTGAAGGCTCCAACAGCGACATGTACCTGCGACCTGCTGCCATGTTTCGGGACCCTTTTCGCAAGGATCCCAATAAACTAGTTCTCTGTGAGGTCTTCAAATACAACCGCCAGTCTGCAGGTGAATAGACCTCCTGGTGGAGGTGGTGTTCTGGGGAGGGGAAGGGGAGACCTGTCCAAGTGCTGTTCATGTCCTTAGCATCACGCATGACACAAAAATAATCCCTGCCCTGACAGTAAAAGGCAAACAGTGTGCTGGTGATGGAGAAAAGGCTGGTCCTGGGATTCTTCACCAGCACTGCTGGGACTCGAACTGTACATAAAGTGGGAATGGGCAATGGAGGTGGAGATGCTAATAAGCCTCTTGTTGCTTTTTCCCTTCTAGAGACAAATCTCCGACACACCTGCAGGCGGATTATGGATATGGTGTCCAACCAGCACCCCTGGTTTGGGATGGAGCAAGAGTACACTCTTCTGGGGACAGATGGACATCCATTTGGCTGGCCTTCCAACGGCTTCCCTGGACCCCAAGGTAACCTTTCAGGAGTCTGCACCTGACCAGCCCAGGAGCATTTGAACTGTAATCTGTGTGATGCAGCTTACGTGCTTCAGGCAAGCTGAAAGATTCGAGGTGTTTCTAGAACGGAGGGTGAACAACAGCAAGCAGGATATTGGCAAAAACTAGCCCGTGAGATTAAGATTGTTCCAATCCAGATTTGCTGCTTGGTTTGTTAATCTGCCGGTGACTTAAACCGTGCCCGGTATGACGGAGCACGAGCCCAGACTCTGAGGGACTTGCTGTCCATCAGTGCTTTGCTAGTGCTTCCATGAAAACCAGTTTAGATGGCTTTTCCACACATCCCAAGCCTTTTGAGAGTTCTTTCCTGTGTGTGGTTGGCCTTCACTGAATTTAAGCTTTTTTCCTTCCGGAAACTCATGTTCCCCTTGCTATTTGCATGTGCTGTTCCAGGTCCGTACTACTGCGGTGTAGGGGCAGACAAAGCCTATGGCAGAGACATTGTGGAAGCCCACTACCGAGCGTGCCTTTATGCTGGTGTGAAAATCGGAGGAACCAATGCAGAAGTGATGCCAGCCCAGGTAAGTTGTTTTAGGTGCCTCGTGGAATGAGATAGTACAGAAAAATCTCGGGCAGCCAGAGCTGTTGCTGCCTGCTCCGAGTCGTGTAGTTTTTACCAACAGTCAGAGAGTAAGGGGGTGGGAAGTGCTTCACAGCGAGTGTTTCTGCACCACTAAACTGGTGATGACTCCTCCTTGTAGTGGGAGTTCCAGGTGGGACCATGTGAAGGGATCGAGATGGGGGATCACCTCTGGATTGCACGCTTCATCCTCCATCGGGTGTGTGAAGACTTCGGTGTCATTGTGTCCTTCGATCCCAAACCCATCCCTGGGAACTGGAACGGTGCTGGCTGTCACACCAACTTCAGCACCAAGAACATGAGGGAAGACGGAGGTCTCAAGTAAGTTGTTTGAGATGGGCAAGTAGCATCTGTTTACTAGGCAGCAGGCTGGGCTTGGTTGGTAGCAGCAAGCTTTTTGCACAGCTTTGGACAGCTTGGGAGATTTCACTCTGGTGCTTGGTGTTGTCTGAGCCTTTCTTCTGGATTCTTTTTCTTTTTTTTTTTTTTTAAATAATGATACATTCCTGTCTTGGTCCTGGGTGGGAAATTCAGCTGGTGGCACAGCTCCATCAGTGCTGACAGAAGCATGGGTAGCCAGGATGCAGCTATTTGTAACAGGCTGTTCAGCTCTTGATCTGCTAGTGCTGCAAACAAACTCAGCACAGATTATCCTTTTTTTTTTTTTTTTTTTTTTAATAAAACTATGATGAGAGACCATTTGCTTCTGTCTAGGCCAGGGTGTGGAAGCAAATGCCATGTTTTCTTCTGGAAATGTAAAACCTGAGTTCCCATAAGGGACTGCTGTGCCGATTGCAGGCAGGGACCTTACAGCACTGGGGTGCAGATCCCTAGGAAGGTTTTCCTCCTGGCACCTGTGTTTTCTTGCCTTAATCTTAGCGATGGCCCGAGATAACGAGCCAACCTGTGAACATGTGAGCTTCCTGCATAGAAACTTGTGTGTTGAGCAGGTTCCCCAGCAGCAGTGCGCCTGTGGGGTTTGGCCATGGGTTGCACTGGTGGTGTCTCACACACAGCACTCCTGAGGAACTCTGTGGGATTTGGCCATGGGGATCCTTTACAGAGAACCAGCCTGGGTCAGCAGTAGGAGTGGAGAGAAGCCTTGTATTGAGGCGATCGAGAAAAGTGGGTTGTAGGACATAAGGCTTCATCACAAAGTAGCTTGGGGACAGTGATGAAACTCTTGTCACTTTGAAGCAACAGTCGAGAGTGGCTCAGTTCATGCCATCCATCAGATGCTCACTGTGTCTTCCCCTCTTCCTTGCTCCCTTCGCAGGCACATTGAAGAGGCCATCGAGAAGCTGAGCAAGCGTCACCAGTACCACATCCGTGCCTATGACCCCAAAGGGGGGCTGGACAATGCCAGGCGCCTGACGGGTTTCCACGAGACATCCAACATCCACGAGTTCTCCGCTGGTGTGGCCAACCGCGGCGCCAGCATCCGCATCCCCAGGAACGTGGGCCATGAGAAGAAGGGCTACTTTGAGGACCGCCGGCCCTCCGCCAACTGTGATCCTTACGCTGTGACAGAGGCCCTCGTTCGCACGTGTCTCCTCAACGAAACTGGAGATGAGCCTTTTGAGTACAAGAACTAAGCAGACTGCGCCCACAGACACCACCTGCCCCCCCCCCCAGCTTCCCACCCCCCTAAACTTCCTTTCTAGATGTAATCCCGAGGGTACAAGATAACACGTTTTGTGTCTCAGTAACTCTTGTTGTCTTGAGGTGGGGAGGAGGGCAAATCTAGTTTTATCCATGTCTGTTTGTCATTGACCCTTCAGAAGACAAGAGGAGGAGAGGGTGTTAGAGAACTTTTAACCACTGTTTTTGGTTTTGTTTTTTTGTTTTTTTTTTTTTGTTTTTTTTTTGGTCTAATTCATGTGTACATCTGATGGGATCCAGTGGCTTCCAGGGACAGACTGCACACACAAAAAGCCAGTAGGCAAGTGGAAAGCTTAGAAACTATAGCTGACTTCCCCAAGAGTCAAATTTGGGGTGTTAGCCCCACTGCTGGCTCTCTGCAGACTAATGGTCCTCTAAGATTGGTGGCCTTCTGCGGGGAAGGGAAGACTGGAGCTATGGTGGAGCCCCATGTGCCTGTACGGTGTGAAGGGGAGATCTCCAGCCGCTGGCCACTCTGAGGTTTCTGGGAATTTTCTGGCATTGAGCTCAGCGTAGGAGCATTGAGAACTCCTGGTTCTGTCACTGGAGGTCAGCTGGTCTCTGGTTCATAACACAGAGTGAAGTAGTATTTTTCTATTTAAATATAAAAACAACAAAAAAATTATATATGAAAGTGGTTGTTTGTTTGTTTGTTTGTTTGTTTTTTTAAAAAGAAGAGATACGATGTTCCAATGACTCACCCAGCTAGAGCAGGCAGAGCTCCCGAGGATGCTGGCAGAGGGCCTCCAGGTGGGACTGAGGGTGATCTTGGAGGGCTCAGTGGAGGAGACTGGGATGAGATTTGTTGCAGCGTGGATTTTGCAGGAGGCAGTTCCCAGACCTGGGAAACCCGCAGAAGCATTTATTGCTGGAACTTGAACAGCTGTGACATGCTCCTGAGTGTGTCGACCCATGGGAGGAAGGTGTCCTGAGCTAAGAGTTGACCGGTCAACTTACCCGTGTTCTGGACGGAGCTGTGGGTGTGTTACCTTTCCAGCGGGGTTAGCATGTCACTAAAGCAGGGCTTTTGATAAAGGAAGAAAAAAAAAAAAGGTGATTTAGATTATTTTTTTTCCAGAATATTCTTAGTTTATAAAACTGAATGGTTTTACAGAGACCGTTTGTCACTGTTGTGTCCTGGCTCTTGGGCTGCCTGCCATCCAGTGGTGATGGGGGCTAGGAGAAGGGAGAGGCCACCGGTCCCTCCCAGATCACACTGGGGTGACTCAAACATTCTGGGATTTTACACTTGGGTATCTTAGATGGTGCCAGTGATACTCCGTTGCATTTGGACTTCTTCCGAATAGTTTTTTTTAATAATAAAAAAAAAAGAGAAAAAAGAACGAAACCTTAATTTTAGCTTCTGCCTCCTTTCTCGGAGTCACCCTGGCAGCTGCTTTGGTCTGTGTGTTGCCTTTGCCATTTGAAGGGAGTTTGACCTTGCTGGTGGGTAGGCTTTGGCTTTTCATTTGTGGGGTGGGTTTTTTGGGGTAGGGGACTTGCAGTCCATGCGTGCTCTCCAGAAAAAGAGGGTTTGTAGGTGGCTGTTGATCCTCTGGTGGTCCAGCTGTGACCGGAATGGTGTTTTCTTGGTGTGGGAAAGGGACTGGGCTTGTGAGTGGCCATAGGGAGGGTTATGGGGTAAGTACAGGTGTTTGTGCATCTCCCTGCCTCCTTCACATGAGTTCTGCAGGACGTAGAGAGCCACAGAAAACAAAATCCCAGCAAACTTCATGAAAAAAGGGTCTTTGTGAAAGAGGACCCTTTCCCACTCTCCCTATGGAGAAAATGCTGCTCACCCACCTTTGGTATATACATTTAGAAAAGTACGCAAGGTAGTAGAAATGTATCATGTTGTTGCCCACGGTCCTTTATTTAGCTTGTGGTGCTGTTTCCCAGCTCCTAGAGAGGTACGTTCTTCAGAGGTGGATGCTTTAATTATTCCCATCTTTAAATCTGGATTAACCACAGACAAGCATCCTGCTGGGCTGATGAGGCTGTTCCTGCCACTGCAATTTTGTGGACCAAGGGGTCTTTTGTATCTCCCTTCTGGGGAACATTCAAGGCAGCACCTTCCTCACCAGAGTCCCCAAATCACCCTCTCCCTCTGTGCCCATGAGGATGGAGTGTCACCGGAGGAGAAGCAAAGCGGACCCCGTGTCCTTTCCTCCGATCATGACATGACCACGAGGGCTTTGGCCTCTGTCAGGGCTGGAGCAGGGCTACTGCAGCCAGAAGAAACCCCCGCTGTTCTGGACTAACTTACAAGCCCAGAAACACTGGGGTTTTCTGCTGAGTTGGGCGTGGGGAAGGCAGCTACTTTTCTTTCTGCCTTCTGAGAAAATGTTACAGAGGAAAAAGTGGATTGCGCTTAAACATCTGTAAGGGTATCTGCACAGCAGGATGGACAAGACATGGTAACGCTTTTTTTGAGACTTCTGTACCTCTGAACACTGTGCATCCTTGAGGCTGGAGCCATGTCCCTCCAGATACCCTGTTCCTCCAGGGGATGAAGGAATTGTGGAAAGGGAGCATGGCTTAGTTTTGGCCACCAAGCAGCAGCAGCAGCCAAGGCAGCAGCTGATGGGCAACCAGGTTTTATTCTGGAGCTAAACAGCACCTCCCTGCACCCCACAGAGCCTCATCGATGCAGAGACGGGGAGTAACACTTGTGTGTCCCCACAGAGGATGGATGCCACCTCCAGGCTGGCCATCAGGGTGACAACGGGAAGCTGGCGTCAGTCCTTCACTTCTCCAGCTGCCCTGAACATAAATTTAGGATAGGAGCTTGATGCTTAATGGTTCCTTTTGTTCTCAGCTGAGAAAGCATTATCCACTCACATCACAATTACCCAGCTGAAAACAAGGGTGAAGCAATGTTGTGTGCAAAATGGCTTTTCAGATGATTATTAAAAATATATTTTAAAAAATATTATAATGAATTAGAAGGAAAAAAATCTCTCCTTTCTTCGTGACATTGTTTTCTGACATATTGCCTAAAGCCTCCTTGCTGAGTCTGCTTTGCAGTTACCTAAACAGCATTTCCCAGCTGTGTAGGGTCAAGAGGCCTCGTTTTCAGGCTGTGGAACTCTTGAAAATTGAGCCTGAAACCTTCAAAAGCTGAATTTACTGCTTATGCATTTATAGAAAACATTTTGACTTTTAAATTTAGCCTCTCAGGAGGAAGTGAATCCCTTTTCTCTGTTTACTCACACATCCTTAAAAGGCAAACAATGATATAGAAATTTTCACTGGATACAAGAAAACGCAAGTACTGGTCCCAAAGGGTTTGCTGGGCACATTAGAGCATCAGGAACTGCTCCGAATGAAGCCGCCAAAAATAGCACCAGCCTTTTGAGATGCGTGTTGGTTGCGCTCCCTTTTAATCAAACACCAGCCTAGGAGACAAGGCTGCTCCATAACGATTAATAAATCTGCTCACACACCAGGCTTTTCCTCATAACTGAATTTTAAGGCAACCAAAATAAGATTAGCCACAGCTCCCTTCAAATATAGCCTGCAGCAGATGAGCTAATCAGGATCACACTTGCAGCACCTTTTAACACTGGGCTGTGCCAGCCCGGTTACTGTGAGGACACGAGGACTTTTTCTGAAAATCCTGATGAATCAGGTGAGTCTGGCTGGGTTTCTTCTTTCGCACTTTCAGAGTGCCCTGATGCTGCTCCAGTATCCACATACCATTTCCCCGATTTTCCTAAATGACCCTCTTTGGTTGATCAGCCTTCGCATCCTCACATAGCCTCTGGCTGTGCCTACCTCTCCCTTCCCAAATGCATCTTCTGGAAAAGAGCTCGGCCAGTCTCAGGTGGGTTGTTTTGCTGAACTGCCTTTTGGATGCTGTTACCTGGGGAGAGAGAGGCACTTTTTCTGGTTGCAAGGCAAAACTGTTTTTATTTCTCTGTGACTGCACTTTTCCCTTTTCCCGGGGTGTTGATAGTGGTCCGTGCGTCTGTCCTGCATCTCTTTCTGCCCGTGGAGGTTGGGAAGGGATGGTCCCAGGAAGGGAGCCAGCACAGTGCTGAGGGGTGATTTACAGAGCTCTGCAACAGCTTCTGCTTGTGCTTGAACCTCATGCTTCCAGAGCAGCCCTGCTTTGCTCCCCCAAAATGCCTCTTGGAGGTCCAGCAGCCCCTCCGATGTGGTGTTGGGAGGAGCCCCAGCCGAGATCTGCGTTCGCTGTTCACCAGCTGTGTTGTGAGCTGGTGTAGAGCCATAGAAGAGGGGCTGGAGGTCCTATGGCCTCTGGAAGGAGGACAGGGTGTGCTCTGGAAAGGTGCTGGAGCCCAGCCTGCTGGGGACATGTCAAGTGTGGCCGGTTGGCAGGTTTTTTGAGTGACCCAGATGAGAAAGGGGGTGGAGCCTGGGAGGGGAATCCTGCCATCACAGATACCAGTAATTTGGCTTCAGTCCAGCCAGGATTTCATCCTACTTGTTCAGTTACTGATTAAACTGAGGACAGCCACTTAGAAACAAGTGGGAGCTCTTGAAAGGGAAGATCTCCTTAGGTCTGCCTGGCTTCCCTGGCCAGCTGGATGCAGGGTCAGACCTGGGGTGGCTTGTGAGTGGGTCTTCCACCCATGAGTGGTTCTCCTGGCTCTTCAGCTGGAACTGACCACTTATGTGCAGTGCCTGGTTTTCACCATGCAGCCTTTAAACTGAGTCCTGCCTCGCTTTGCTTGCCGATAAAGGGACCAGTCCATCTCCAGGATTTGTAGTATGGAGAGACGAATAGCTTTTCCTGAGATCATGTAGAGTATGGGGGATATCAGTCACTCAGTAATGACCTCTCTGGATGCTTAAAGGTGTCACTAGTTAATTGCCTGGTTCATAAAGAAATGGTGATCTCAGTTTGCTCCTTGTGACTCCTCTCCGAGCCAGTGCTGTGTGTTTTGGGACTGTTCCTCTCTCCTGTGCGATGCCTTTTGATGTGAACATGCGGAGAAGAGCTCTGGGTAGACCCAACCCTGCTGTCCTCTACACTGAAGTGTCTCCGGGGCCTACATCCCCAGTGGGGGATGATGTGGATCAGAGCGTCTCCCAGCTGCTCCTGGAAGTGTCTGGCCTGTGTTTGGAAGGAATGAGGGCTCGGGCTGGGCAATTCTTGCGGATTAGCCCCCCCCAAACCTGCAGTGGCCTTGCATGCAGAGCATGCATGGGTTGGCCTCAATGGGAACCTGCCTGGCTGGAGAGAAACCTAGGGCCAGAGGGGGAAACTTGGGGGGGAAATCCATATTTGTGACTCTGGAATGAGCACTAGGGCTGCACTCCTTCACAGTCTTGTAGGAGGATCAGGCCCTTTGCCTCTTCTAAGCCTTCTCCCTCACTGCTCCTTTCCTCCCTTTCCTGGTGAGATGGTGCAGGACTGCTGCGTGTACTGGGGTAGTGGTGCAGGGGGGCAACTAGATTTTACCTCAGCTAAAATATTTCTTTTTTTTCCTTCCCCCCGCTCCATCCTGGCCTGCCCGCAGGCTGGCACCGCCGGGCTATTTTGCGTTCATAAGCTGCATTATGTAAGCCACGTCTTGAGTGGGGATGCAGTGCCAACTTGGACTTCGCAGCGGGAAGGAGCCACATTCCTCTGCCGCTGGGTTTAATCCCTGCCTCCAGCCACAGTTGGTTAGTTGGGAGGAATTGGAGAGCTGCGCCAAGGCTTCTAATCCCTTGCCCCAGGTGGAGCCAGTTCATTTCTGCAGGAGCCCTGCTTTCCTTTGTCAACAGGTTGTGCCCATGAGTCCTCTTAGCAAGCCCTTTCCTTGGCTGCTAGGAGGGTTGGCCTGGGCATGCACACCACCTTGGGACCTTCCTCTCCTCCTCTTGTTTGTGGAGCTCTCCATGCCCTGTGGCTCAGATGGCACTTGCTCAGAAAGGCTGGTAGGGGAGAAAAATGGAAGCGGATACTTCTACAATTCTAGCCCAAAAAATGGTGGCAAAGGTCTGCTGCGTGGAAAGTAGGCAGGCTGCAGAGGCTGGGAAAGACCATGTCGGTGCCAACAGCTTCTCCATCTGTCCCACCACTGACTGCCCTCCCAGAGTGCCTCGTCTGTAGGATGTGACCCTTGTCCCACTGAGGATCTGGGGGAGCCCTGAAGATCCTGCACCCAGGGGTCCTGTGGCACCAGCCTGGCTGGGTGCAGGGTACAGGACAGCGATGGGTGCTTGGCAGGGTGTTGGGTCCCCAGCAGCCTGAGCCCGTTGCCTTAAGCCCCTGACCTCAGGACTGATGATCTTTAGAACCCCCCTTGGCTGGTCATGGGCTGGATGGGTTCAAAAGCAAAGGTCCTCCACTCAGGTTCTAGATGAAGCTGACAGCAGCAATGCCTTGCTGTGTGTTTTCACGTCCTGTGGGTGGATGAGGTACCAGACTCCACAGTTTTTGCTGGCAGCTTTCCCCGGTGCCAAACATGCTGCTAAAATGAGAATTATTAATCAAACCCAGGTTTGGGCTGCTTTTTCTCATCACAAATCCAGGTGGCTCAAGCCCATCTGTATGGCTCGTGGAGATGCTGAGCAGCTGGCTGAATTGCCCAGCTGCTTCTGTCCTGAGCCAGAGCTTGGCCAAAATGCCTAAAATACTGGCAAAGCAAGCGAATAAGATCCTTCTCCCCTACTGAGCTGAACCTGCAGGATTCTGGAAAGCATGCTGGCCAGCAGGTATCTGGTAAAATGCTAGGATCAACACTTGCTTCAACCACAAATAGCAATCTGCTCAATGCCTCTCTGTGTTTAGGGGATCCTGAGCAAGCCACCAAGTCAGAGGTGGGAATAGACATGCCCCAGGGCTGTGTTGTTCGGATGCTCTTTCCATTTAGGAAGCTTCCCCAGGAACAGTTGGCCTTAGAGATGGGCTTAGCTTGTCTCTGAAACTTGGAGACCAGGGCTTCAGCTCGTTGAATCACCGAAAACTATGCGCTTGCTCTGAAATACAAGATATTTTCAGACTATTTTCCACCCAGACAGATAACACATGCAGGGTGATTATTAACTGGCTCCATTTTTTTCCACCTCTACTTGTGGCTGGCTCTCCTGGCAAGACCTCCATCCACTCTTTAAGATGCTTTCACTGTAATGTGGGTGCCTTCCCTTCTGGCAAATAACCAAGCGGGTGACTGTCAGTGTGGGCTGTAGACCTATGAGGAAGCATTTCATTAAGAGTAGAGATTGCTTTGGTGTGGAAGTTTTTCTATCTATAATCTCTCAAGAATGAAGAAAGCTGCTTGTGAAGCTGGCTGGGGAAGGAGGTGGTCTCTGGTGGGGCTGTCCTCCGCACCATTTTGGGGCTGTGCATGGAGCTGGGGGTGTGACCCGCGTACGAGGAGCCAGGGACAAACCATGGGTGGTGGTTTGGGACCAAAGAGCATCCAAAAGATTTGTGGCATGCTAACAGTCTGAGGGAACATCCTGGTCAGAGTGAGGCATTTCATCTGGGTCTCTGGGTCTCTGCTTTCATGGGGAAGGAAAAGAGAGCTGGCAACAGTGATATCTTACTCCTAAGATGTGAATTGTAGAGCTCATGCATGGCTGTCTGTGCAGTATCCAGGACCCTACGGGTGGTGTCTCGCTGGCTTACGCAGGCAACCGAGAGCAGTAGGGGTTGAATACAGCCTGAACGATGGTACTGCAACACCCGTGTGTACAGGGAGTCAGGCTGTGGCATGGCAGGAGCCGAAGAGCTCTGAGTCACCCCGTGAGCCACCCATGGTGGCCCCAAAGCGTGTGGGAAGGAGTGGGCCATGCAATTTGAGCCTGCACATGGCTCTGCACGAGTCGATGTGTTGTTTCCTTTTGAAACAAAAGACGGTCCTTCTGCACGCTGTGTCTTGCAAAGAGGCAGCCTGGGCTTGCTGGGGATCTTGTGCTGGAGAAGGTCGTATGGAGCACGTAAGATGGGACCTTCTGCTGGAAGATCTGGTGTCAGCAAAACAGAAACCTCCGCGCAAAGGTTGGGGTGGGGGTAAGGCGGTGATGCCATGTGGGTTCTGCAGAGCACCTGCAAGACCAGGGTGAGTGGGTTACTAATGCGCCATAGCTGAGCTGGATCACTCCCAAAGTACCCACACAGTGTGTGACCCCGTTGTCATGGGACATCTCAGGTAGCAGCTAGTGCCAGCGTAGCCCAAACAGCTCTCTGACACCCAGCAGCTCACCCTGCTCGTCTCCCCCTGCTCCTCCCCAGCCAGTGGAAAATGCTCCCATGAAATGTAAAGCAAATGCTGCAATCTTTGACTTTTTTTTTGTTGTGAATAACATCGGGCCTTTTGCTGCACATGCTATTGAAGCTGCAGCTGTATTTCAACCAGCTGGCAGCGCTCTGGGAGATCAAATGTTCTTGGCGAAGTTGGGCCAAATCTATGGCTGGTGGAAATGGGTGTAATTCTGATTGACCTCAGTGCTGAGCTGCTTGATATCACCTTCGATTTGTGCTCCCAGACTGAGGCTTTGGGGGATTTGGGGGGGAGGAAAAGTGCTCTCTGTAGGGGTGACATAGTCATGCATGCTGCGAGTGGTGTCTGTGGAGCAGGTGGGTGAGGAGCTCAGCTGTGCAGTCAGGCAGGAGCTGCTGCTGGATGGGATTTCGGTTGTGTGGGGATGTCTCTGAGCACTTGCCATTTGATAGTCCTCTTCTAAAGCATGCAAAAAAAACCAACCAAAAAACCCAAACCAAAACCCCCAAACAAAAAAACCCCAAACTCTTTTGTGTCCGGGGCACCTGGAGCGTGTATGTGCGTATTGCTACACACTGCGCGTACTGCAAAACCAAAACACCAGCCCTGCCAAAACCTCCAGCCCTTCTGGGAAGCGTCCACAGCACCGTGTGCTTGTCCCGCCGGATACACTGTGCCTCCCACTGCCAGGTACTGTGGGGCAGGCGCCAGCCCTTCCTCTGGGCTTGGGAATAGCTTGTTTTGAATGTTGTTGGCATGGAAAGTAGAGAAAGCAGGAGCAGATGTGCCTGTGAGCATGGGCAGGAATCATTCCTCTGGCACCGCTGCCTTCAGGAACCTGCCCCTGTGCTGCTGGCCCCCCGGGACATGCTGGACCCCCTCGTACCAGCACCGCCCCATGGTCTCAGCCAGTCCCCTGTCCTTTGAACAGAAGGTTTTAGGCAGCAAAGCTGCTCTGTGTGATGGATTAATTAAAATAGTGTCTCGATGTTCAGCTCAACCCTCCCATCCCTCTGACCAGTCTGACCACTAATGTGTAACTCAGCATGGGACTGGGATGAGAAGGATGTGGGGAACTGGAGAAGGCTGGGGGAGCTGGGCAGCAGGGAACGTGCTCAGATGAGATGCTTGCATTTGTTTTGTTTTTTTCTTTTGGGTTATTTGTTATATTCTGGTCATGAGGAAATACGCAACCTTATTCTGTAAGAAAACCCAGGTTTTTTTCCACCCTCTGCCCCAAGATTTGGCTCTTAGTCCTAAGGAACTGTCACAGGCACTGTGTCCATCATCCTGCTACTACCGGAGATTTCCATCTGCTTTGCACCTCCCTCTGCCCCTTGCTGAATAAACAAATGCCTGTCCTGGCCGTGCTGTTCCCAGTACTTGTGCTGGCTGGCTCCAGCCTGCCATGTCCACAGGGACCCAGGTGGCTCCTTCAGAGCAACGTGGATGTGCCCTCAACACAGCAGCAAGTGGAAACAGCAGTGGCGGGAGCAGTGGGGGTGAGAGGAAGGCACTGAATGAATCATACCCATGGATGGCTTTTTCTGCCTGACTTGGTTTCTCTTTCCTAGAAGCTGCACAGGGTTTGTCGTCTTGCACATTTCTGCCCTGCCTCTTCATTTGCCTGGGTGTGCTGGGCTCGTGACTCACTTGCACGGGTGCGTTTCTCCAGTGCTGTTGACATCTGCTGATCGCTGATTGCTTTCCAACCATTAAATCCTATGTGGCAAGAGAGAATTGCAGGGGGGGAAGACATTTCATTAATTTTTACTCCACCCTGCATCTTTTCCATCTCTTTCCTCTTGCAGAGACAGGGGAGAATATTGTTTTGCTCGCCCTGGAGGAAATGAGATGCTCTTTAACTGCTACCACCACGTAGCATGGCTGTTGGAGTCAGGGGCTAAAGGATGCTGTGCTTGGCTGTCACTGTATGGCACTTCAGGCAGGTTGGTGCTTCCCGAGTTGCAGCCTAGCCTGTGTCAAGGCTGCTGCTCCAGATGAAGTGGAGTGGGATTCAGGCAAGATGAACACATCTTGCTGCCTGGATTACTGCCCTCAGCAGCGGAGTCGCTGGTGCTGGTCACAGCGAGTCCTGGCTCCTGTTTCTGCCTTTGCTAGGGCAGGGCTGCCAGACCAATCTAACCATCCTTCTGGCCAGGCTCCCAGTTTGACCTCCTGCCTGCCTTGGTCCCCATGGCTTGCGGGTTGTAGGTCCCTGCAGCGGCAGATGGGCCGAGGGAGATTCCCAGAGGCTAAGGACTAGGAACCGCTGAGTAACGAGGCCAGGCAAAGGGCGAGCTCACTGCCGCAGACTGTCCTCAGCAGGAGCGATGAAATGATTAACTCGGTGGGGAGGCTGGGGCAGCAGCTGCCTGGAAAAGTCTCTCACCCACTGCTGGAGCGAGTGCTTGTGAGTAACTGGCTGTACACTGTCGTGTTAACTCATGCTGGCACACAGCATTCAACCCTTCCTTCACCTCCTCCTAACTGCACATCTCCAAGCCGGCAGCGACCCTCACCTCCTCACCCCCGGCCGTGTGCGAGGCGGGCTGAGCCCTGGGCAGACCCCCTGCTTCCAGCTGCGGTTCCAGAAATCAGTCTCTGCCATGTAAACTGTGCCCTAGCAAGGCCATGCCCTTTGGGGTTTTGGTTTGGGTTTGGGTTGGTTTGGGGTTTTTTTTGTGGTTTTTTCTTTTTTCAGGTGGTATAGCAGAACACTGCTTTGCAAAGCAGCGCTGTGTTTAAAAGCAAAAGCAAGGCATAGGACGCATGTTTTTAGCATCCCAAATATTTTGAGATCAAAGGCAGTTTGCAAGGAAACTGGTGATTATTGCTGCCTCCCAGAGTGCCAGTGCAGCCTGGGATCCCAACAGCTACGTGGTAGTAACCCCGCTGGGTTCCAGCTTGGCTCCTGCTGCTCCCCTGGGCATGGGGATGGCCAGGAACCGGGTTGCCTCAGGAGCTCATTCTGGTGGGAGAGGCATGAACTTCCATCCTAACCCTGCTCACAGCTTCCAAACCACCCGACAGTGCTGAAAGCAGCCAAGTGATGCTCAGGCAGCAAAGTCCTCCACTGATGGGCATCTACCTTCCCTTTCAGTGCCCCCAGATGATGTTTTATAGGAGCTGCGGGTGTTTAATATCCAAGGGCGTTTTTTTTTTTCCCAGGTGGGCTTTTTCTAAGAGGGAGTTGAGAGCACAAACAAAAAACATGACAATGTTCTAGAAGGGATTGTATTTTGCTGTAGCTAAATCTAGCTGTTGTGCCAAACGGAGATTTATTTCTCAAGTGAGATCATCTGCAGGAAGACGGACCGTGCTTTCCAAGCAGTAGCAGTGTTGTTGTGGCTGCTGGGCTGGTTTCAGGTAATGGGCAAGACAGTGTTTGTCAGGAGAGGTAATACTTCTGTTAGACACACCGGCTCGCTGGAAGAAAAACAGGTGACCTGCTGGCACAAGGGAAAGAAAACAAGAAATGCACAAGCAGAGATGCAGCCAGCTTCAAACTAGGTACGTGAGCTAGCTCTGCTCCTGGTCTGCCCTTGGTTTGAAGACTTCTTGCACCTTCTCAGGTGTAAGATGGATTTGGAGCAGCATCCCCTTGGGGCTTTCCTAGCTGTTTCACTAGAAGCTAATTCCTTTCCCTACAAACTTTAAGGACTTGGCACCTATAGTTCAGCTGTCTTAACTTTCCTGTGTAAACAAGGCTGAAAGAGAGAAGATAAAATGCATATGGTGCTTTTCCTGGCTTTCAGACCCCAGGGCGCTGGGGAAGGGGCATACTGGGTAGGCAGTGAGCCTGGCTCGTGGGGAGACAGGCGAAGATGGGGACCGGAGCCTGCTCTAGGAAGGATTAATGCAAACACCTGGTCAAGCAGGTAGTGGCCAAATCCTGCCTCGATGGCTCCTGGCTCCCCTGCTTGGCTCCTGCCTTGGTGGCTGGGAAAAGGGGGGTGATGAACCCGATCCTGCTGATGTGATGCAGCATCTGGGAAACGCTGCTGGAGGCTTTCTCTCGAAAGGTGAATCCACCTCGGTAGGTGTCACACCAGGGCTGGGGTGAGGCAGCAAGCACGCAGGAGGAACAAAGATGCCTTTGTCACAGTTCCCCTGCCCTGTAGAGCTGCCTGGCCCTGTGCCGGTGAGGTACTTGGCTTGCTACCCAGATGAGAGGTTGTGGGGGAGGCTGGCTGAGCAGCCAAGAGCTTCCCAGAGATGAAAACTGGTGGTTGTTGCTCTCTCACCTGGAGATGCAGCCTCCCTCCCGGCAGCAGCGTAGTGGGGGCTTAGATGGGGTAAACCCTGAAACTGCCGACGGGGCCAACACCTTCCCACCCAGCCCGCCTTGGTGCTTGTAGTGGGATGGGTGGCCTCTCCAGGTACATCCGTACAATGGGGTGGCCCTGGAGGGTGCAGGCATGCGGGTGTAGTGCAGAGCGAGTGGGTGCAGGCAGGCTGCCTGCAGGAACAGGGGGAGCGTCACTGCATGAGTCTGTGGCAGGCAGGTGCCTCCCCAGCTCAGCACTAATCTGAGCACTAAGGCTCTAATCGCCATGCTCTGACCTCGCTCAGAGGTGCCCTTGGTCGAGCCTGCGCCAAACCGACCTCCACCATGCGAAGCCACCCCCTCGCTAGGCTGAAGGGAGAGCTCGGGGACCCATGCGTGTGAGTGTCAGGGCTGTATCCTTTCCTTTGGAAGGGAAGGAGATGAGTCCCTCCAGGTCGAGGGTGTACCCTTAGAAATGCCAGATTCTACCCAGGGGATGGCAAAATCCCATCCCCTGGGATCTCCAAGCAGCTTGTTCCGCCACCCATTTAAAATCCATCCCCTTTTTGGGGGCAGGAGAGGATGCATCCATCCTCATGCACAAGCTTTTTTTCTCCAGTTCATCACCACAGGGCAGGTGGGAAGCAAGATCTGCTTGTACACCCCCTCTTCCCTGCAAGGCCGTTTGTGTCACACATCACTGCTCCTGTTTCAGAAAGCCCCTGGGACCGCGAGAGTTAATTCTTCATCCCAACTGCTCTCCTCCTAGAGCTCAGCAGGAAGAGGGATTGTGCTAGGCAAGGGGCACCACTGCTTAGGAGGAGGAGGGAAAGGAAAAAAAAAAGCTTCATGTTTAGACCTTTTACCTAATTTCCAAAGTTTCAGACCTGAAGGGCCATAGCAACATGAGCTGCCGGCGGGATTGGAGGCGGTGGGCTGTGCTGGGCTGCCCTCCCAACCTGTATCGTTGCAATGGGACACGGCCGGCATCGAGGCCAGTGTTGGCTTTCTGCCTCCCCTTCCCCTCATCCATGGGATGCACTCAAGGCATGTGGTTGTGGGTTTGTTTTTTTTCAGCTGATTGCCTTTGCTCATTTCAAGTGTGTTTTCCCTGGTTTCTAGGAGTTGCTTAAAAAATTCTTGGCACTTGTGAAATCAGATGGCATCCAGGAAGGGTTGTTCTCGTGAAGACCTGTCTAGAAATTAATAGAGTGGTAAAACCCCAAGTTTTTGTATATATTTATATAGCCATCTAGAAGTGAGAGGAGATGGCACTTTGCAGCTACAGAGCAGAGTCTGGCCCAAGGCAGCTTGAGTCCAGCAATACTTTCCTTTTACCAAGGTCAAATCAGCCTTTGCAAAAATATCAGGGATTCCTGCAAACCAAAAGCAAAGATGTGACTCTGGGCAGTAAAATCTGCAAAATGTTCTTATTACGCTTGTAGCTTGCTAATTTTCCTTTTGGATTTATTAGTATGGCTCAGCCATCCAGTTCATCTCCAAGTGCAGCCCATCCTCGAGAAACATCACACAGTCTCTATGGGTCGGAGACCCCATGAAACTTGGATGTGCTCCCCGTGGGTTTTCTGAGCAACAACCTCTTGCTTTGGTTTAAAGCCCTTTTATTCCTTGGGAGCACTGCAGAGCTGATGCAGCCGTGGGCTCAGTTTCTGCAGGTCATTGAGATCAAACCACCTGCAACCCTTCCACAGCCGCTCTTCAGAGCAGAATCGCATTTTAATCTGAAGATGTGAGCACTTCTGACAGGGCTGAATCTGTCAGAGGCAGTGAGTGGTCAGGAAAGAGAAGCAATAAAAGTGGTTCAAAGCAAAAGCACTTGCTAAGGAAAAGATTGGGGACTGTAGGAGCAATTGATTTAAATACTGATTTAATTAGATTTTTTTTTTTATTTAAATATTGATTTAAATAGAGCTGGCCTGTGTCCCCCAGATCTTCAGGATCACTCAAAGCTTCAGCAGAGCAGCTGAGTTCCCTTACATCTGTGTTACGGTCTCTCCTGCAGCAGGCGATCTTCCTTTGATCCTTCTTCCTTGATGAGTCACCAGTTTAGCAAAGCATACGCTTAAGTGACTCACTGAATCCACTTGATTCCCCTTACACTGGCACCAGGTTCTCTTTGTCGTGGGGAAAAAGTTATTCCCCACGAAGCTGGCTGTGTTTCTGCTCTTCCGGGCTTGTGCACGGCAGGGTGAGTTTACAGTTCCTTTCCTAGAGAAGAGCACACATTTCCCTGCATATTTCGTATTTATCTTCCAGTAAGAATTAGTATTTAAGAAAAAAGGTCGACATACTCCAGACAAAGCTACCTTTGTGTTTTCTGGAGACTTGCTGTGCTCAAAAGCTTTCTGTGCATCCTTGTAGCATTTGAAGCCTGACACAGAGCAATGAAACACAGTTCATCCCGAGGGAGCTGTGTAGAGACGATCAGCTTCCCCTGGATTTTCATAAGCCACGGAACTGGGTATTTAGCTGTTTGCATTACTCCAGTACTCTAATTTGTGTATAAAAAAATTTGTAATTTTTAGTCCATTCATCTTACAGAAGATCTATTGCGGTATTTCTATTCTTAGGTGCCCTTTGAAAGTAAGGCTGTCTCTTCAGCCCCATCCTACTCCAGTGCTTATCAGCCAGCCAGTGGCCACGTGCAGCAGCTCCGAACAAATCCAGAGGTCTGGATTTGGGGTTGAATAGCTTTTTTGGGGAAAGCGGTTGCAGAAGAGCTACTGTATGCAATGACCTTGTGTCATGTTATGTAGGAGTGATTCCCCACCATTCCCAGTCCCTTCCACCTCGTTTATAGGGTACCTCTCGTGTGCACCACTGGATTTGTGCAGAAAAGCCTTGAAAGCTTGGAGCATCTCTTTTCCCAGGGGTATGAGCCTGCAGGCGAGTTTCCCTTGCAGGCACTGAGCAGACAAGAGCTGGATTGCTTGCATTCAACTTGCTGTTCTTAAGGAATCACTGGAATATGAATAGGATCCTTATCACACCAGGTTCATCCAAAGGACAAGGCCGTATTAATTGTTTGCAGAACTGCAGCAAATAAACAGCATTCCTCCTGATTCCTTATTTGCCTGCTCTAACTCCAATGGCCAACTCAAGCAGAGGCCACAGAGCTTGGCAGCAGGGGGGGGCGACAGCCTTTGGCAAGTATTGGACGGTGTCCAGCTTCCCAGGTGGCGTGAGCAAGCACTATGGAAACAAATTCTGGCTGGAGCCTTTAAATTATGTGTTTGGGAGAGGGAAAAAAAACCCCAGCGTCTATCACATCTGGGGGTCTCAGTGCAGAGGGGAGACCTGTTGTGAAGAAGGCTTTTTTCCTTGAAGACATTTGCCATGCTTTGGAGTTAGGTGAGGAAAATGGACAGCAATAATATATGTGATATATCACATAAGGGATGTGATATAACAGTGATAAAATAGAAATGTGGGGCTTGGCTCCCTTCCCAGGCCAGGACTAGCATCCTAAAGCTTAAGGGCTGGAATACAAGAGGCCAAAAGCTGTAATGACTTTCTGTGCCCCAGGAAAAAAGCAGGTGACACAGGGCATGGCCAGAGCTCTCAACACCTGACATCCCCATTGCTTCTGGAAAGTTCTCTGCCTAAAGAGGAGAGGGAAAAACTGCAAGCATCTTCCTTTGTCTCAGTGCGGACTGGATGGCCGAAACCACTTGTTATTCCAACCGGACTGCCTTGTCCAGCCATCGTTGCTCTCCAGAGCACGTCTGGGTGGTTTCTTTGCTGATGGGCAGCCAGGGGTCTGCCCCATGGAGCACGTTGCTGCTGGGGCTGGAGGCTCGGGGGCTGAGCTCACGGGGAAGGAAGGGCGCTTGCTTGGTGCGTTGCATGGCAAAAGCTAGCGTTGATGCTGGCCAGGCTGCCGGCTCACCAGAAGGGCTCGCGTCTGCAAAATTTTGATCTAGGGCTAAATTTAAACACCAAAATGTAGCATTTAGAAGCCCAGAGAATAGCCCAGCCCTTTTCTCCAGTGGCTGTCTCTAGCCAGCCCTTCCTTTGGCAAAGAAGAACCTTTTGTTTTCCTAGGACTCTGGGCCAGCTTGGAATAATAACACCAGCGAAACCCTCCCTGCCCAGCACAATGAAGCAGCGCTCTCAATTCCCAGATGTGCAGGAGGGAAGTGCCCAGCGTGTCTCTTCCTGATGTTTCTCTTCCAGATGTGTATCGGCAGGGAGCCGGAGGCAGCCTGTTGCCAGCCGGGAAGTGGGCTGGGGAGCGGGCAGTGGAGTTTTCCCCTGGAAACCCTCTAGATCTCACTGCTTGTGGCTGGGCGAAGCGGTTTGGGCTGCCCTGCCAGCTATTCAGCTGGTTTGCAACAGTTTGAGCGGGGTCCTTCTGTGCTCCAGCAAAGGTGAGGATGCCTTCCCTCCTAGACATGTCCTCATCCTCAGAAAGCCCTTGGTCCCCATCTTCCCCTCCTCAAACAGCCCTTGGTCCTCATCATCTCCTCCTGAGCAACACCAGTGATGGTGGACTCTATTAAAAGTCCCGCAGGCAACTTGATAGGACAGGGAGACCCATCACCAAGAGACTCATCCCTCTGCTCAGTCCTCAAGTCCCAAGGTCAGCGGTCTACATGAAACAGTCTGATGTGTGAAGCCTTGTGCCAAGGTCACGCTGAACAAGTCTCAAGGAGCTACCAGCTCTGCATGAATTTGGAGACTGGAGCCTGTCCCCTGGGGATGAGGTCAGGGGTGTCTCAGGTTGAACTGACCTGTGGAAGGTACTTTTTTGGGTAATGTCCTGGGCAGAGGGGTTCAGGCAGTGCAGGAAGGGGCTGCCCGTGGGCATAGCTGCCTCTCAGGGTGCCAGCAGGTGATGCAAGCCAGGGCACCACATCGCGTGACCTGGTTTGGCCGTGCTTACATGGTGGAAAATTCCTGCCTATGGGCAACATCCCTCTGCCTTTATTTTTAAGCAGTTCGCTAAGGACGCGGCTAACGCACAGAGATAATAGGTGCTGACAGGAGCCTGGCTGCTAACTGGGTTTTTGCCCGGACTTACATGATATTTATAATTAAAGGAAGGAGGGAGGGGGGTTTGGTGGAGGAAGGGGACAAAGCACACAGATGTGATGGGAGAGACCAAGCTTGCAGAGGAGCTGGGGCTCTCCAAGGAGGTCACAGGAAGGGATGCTTACACTAAAAATCAGCATCAAGATTACTCATATCCATGGCATCAGCGTGGGTTCCCCCCCAAGTCATCGGCGTGCCAGGGAGGTTGAGGACAGGGTGTTCTCACGTGTGGGATGGGAATCCAGCCCCTGCACCGTGTCAGAGCTGCCCCGTGCAGCAACAGTGCTGAGCACTGGGAGAGGTCACCTTAAATCTGAGGGTGCTCATGGCATTTTCCTGCTGCCCGCAGAGGCTCTCTGCTCTTCCTTTTCACATCCTTCCCTTCCCTTTCTCTTTCCCCCTTATTTTATGCAGCAGTACTCACCACTCGTGTTCCCAGAGCCCACCCAGCTGGGGTGGGTGCCATGCTGACCCTTTGCAAATCCCACCATTTATTTCCAAAGCTTTTTTTGCCCAAGTTCAATTTTCCACTGGGTGGCAAAGATGCTTTGTTGGGCTCTTTGTTTACAAGGGAAAAACGCATACCAGAAAAAAACCCAGTAGGTGTGGGTTAACTTTCAGCTTGAAGCCGTTTCACTTCCCACGAAGGAATGGTGCAAGTGCCTCAGGTCAAACACATGCACGAGTCTTTGCAAGATTAGGTCTTGTAGTTTGCCTTCCTGAATGTGTAAATATAGCTGAGGGAAACCTTCGCTCTGGTGGCAACTCAGAATAGTTTCCAGCCTATCTTAGAAAGCAATCAAATAAAAACCAGAAAGAATCAGACACACAAAACCCTCGGATAGATGTAAACGATCTTTCTTAAGAAGGGTTGTATTTAAAACAAATCAGGGAGCAATACCAGGAGCCCTATGGAGATGCTGGACATCTGAAATCTCACACTGGAAGGTGTTACATGAATGAGGGGAATTCAGGTGGGTCAGCGGGTAAAGACCAGCTGTGGGTGATGCTGTTTTAAAAAGGGAGGGAGAATAAATGTTTTACACTGGGCTGTAGGGCCAGGGCTGTACTGTGCCTGGCAGGGAGCTGCTTATTGCTTGCTGCTGGTTATGCGATCCCCATCCAGAACAGCTCACATCTGCAAGCAGGGCACGTGGGCTGAGGAGCGCTCAGAACCGGCATCTGCAAGAGCTCATCTCCCTCTGCCCTGCACCGCTGATATCAGAGGCATGGAGGGGCTCGGGGAAGAGGACTGCAAGCAAGCTAGCGGCAAGCCGTGCCTTCTGCATGCCCCTGAGTATTGAGGCTGAAGGAGCTGGATCTCCAAACAGAGGCACGGTTCCCAGTTGGGCTGGCATTCCCATTTCTCAGGGGTGTTGCTGGGATGTTAATGGGGATGCAGGAGAGGCTGGCTGGGAGAAACCCAGGTGGCTGCTTTTCCCAGGCTCCCCGGCAGTGATGTATCTGCCCAGTTCCAGCCCTTCTGCTCAGTGTCCCATCCCACTGTGGTGGCATGCCAGCAAGACGATCGCCAGCAAAGTGTTATCGCCAACAGGTAGGTGGTAGCCCTTGGGCACTCTAGCATCTCACCAAGTCAGCTGGCCCAGATATGGGGGGAAAAAAAAAAAAAAAGAGAGATGGGACCTACCAACACAGTAACTGCCACCCCAAAACCTGCTGATGCTGACAGGGAGAAGAGATGTTGGCAGGGCTGCAGGAACAGCCTGAACTTGATCTGAGAGGCTGCATTCAGGTGCTGTGCAGGGAAGATCTCCAGGCTGAGTTTCTGGGTAGCAGGGTGCAGTGTCAGAGGTCTGCAGTGTGTCCATCCATGGCCCAGGGGAGGCAGGAAAATCTCCCTCCTCTACTCTGTCTGCCAGATGGAGGGAAGGCATTGCAGCATCCTCAAACCCCAGCGCTCTGGGGCTGCAGACTGCTCTCCTAGCGCCTGGGTTTGCGAGTGATGCTCAGGGTTTGTGGCTGACTCACACCGTTTCCCTGCACCGGTAAAGGGTTCCTGTACCACTTAGGCACTCTGGACTCCGGGACTTTATTCATCCCAGAGTGGCTGGCTGGGGCTTTGGTGTCCCCTGAGTGGCCCAAAGGCACAAGGGAGGAGGAAACCCAGGATTTAATCATCCCATGGGAGGTTTGGAGATCTCCCACAGGGCCACCACCTCTGCTTTAAATTCAAAGATGGGAAAAGTTAGAGTTAAGAGGAGGGGAAGAAGAATAAAAAAAGGGATGGGGCCAGCCCTGTGCTGGAGATGGGAGGTGTATGGCCAGGGGAGGAGAGTGAGGAAGGGGGTGGGTGATCCCATCAGCCAGTTGGGTAATAACGATGGTGGTCACGTGTGGAGATCTGCTTTAGGCACAGCTCGTGTGTTTGTGCGGCACAGGGAGGGGGTGTGAAATCAGCTCCCACTTCCAGGAATCCTCCCGGCACAGGATACACGGTGGGGAGCTGGTAAACATGATACAACCGCTGGCCTGTAACTCAATCAGCTTCCTGCGTTAGCTGCTCCCTGCCTGGGGACCTCACTAGCCTAACGGCTTCTTGGGGTGCCAGTGCATGGGATGGCATGTTCCAGGGCATGGGGCATTGCCAGTGGTGTGTCAGGAGTGACGGGAAGGCAGAGGGGAGTTTGCCACAAGGGTCTGGGGACAGGGCAGCTTCTCCAGCCCAGGACGGATGGATATTCCTTGGGTACAGCCTGGGTCCAGCTGCTACTTGCAAACCCTCTCCGGCCTCAGCCACGGGCTCCCAAAGTCATAAATAGCCACTTGGCAGAGGAGCAAACATCTCCCCCAGCCTCCCCTTCCCACCTCCCCGTGCTGGCAGCAGCGGGGGCGGCGGGTCACAGCCTGCACCCATTCACAGATAACAGCGGCTCTCGGTGCCGGCTGCCAGCACGCCTCGAGCTGCTCCTAATGTGCCCGCTCACAGAAAGACATCTCCATCTCGCTTGGGCTTTCTGCCCCCCTCCCTCCCTCCCTCCCTCCCTCCCCTGCCGCTTGGCAGAGCTTGTTTATTGCTGTGTGCAGGGAAACCATGACCTCCGCTGCCTGCCGTCCCCTTCGGCCGCCCGTCCCCGGGAGCAGCAGTGTCCTAGCGTGCCAGCTGGGGACATGCGAGGGGACACCCGCCGCTGTGCAGGGGCCGAGGCAGGGCAAGGTGGCTGGGTCCTGAGTTCGCTGTGTCCCCAGATGCAAGAGGAGTGGGGGGTGGGAATGGGGATTTCACAATCACAAGTGATGCCGATTAGACCAGTTAACAACCTCCGTGCAGGGGCTGAGTATTGATGAGCCCGAGACCTGGGGAGGTAGGAACGGGGGTGAAACAAGTTAATACAGAGCATAAAATTGTGCAGGTGAGGGTGGGGAAGAAAAGCTTCAGCTGCTGCTTCAGGCCTTGTCTGAAGTGGCAGAGGAGGAGATGGCTGGGAGCAAGGACACCATGAGGGTGAGATGCTCTCGGTGGCTCAGGATGGGCTCCCCACGGCACAGGGGACCACTGTGCCCTCTTGCCCAGCCTGGCCTCCTGCAGCAGTCAGCTTTGGATGAGAGGGGTGACAGGGTGGTCAGAGGGATGGGAGAACCCAGGGGACGTAGGAAGAGCTTGGCTTGTCTGGCTTAGCAAAGCAGGGGGCATGAGGGGGACACAGAGCCTGCCTCATCCCTACCCCATGCCCAGGTCTTCAGCAAATTGGCCCCAATCGATTTCTAAACATATTCTTCAGCTAAGATGGGAGAAGAACAGGATCTAGCTTGCTTTATTTTTTTTTTTTTTTTTAGCTCTCAGCTTGATTTCTTTCACAAAGGAGGAGGCAGGCAGGGGAGGCAGAGCTTGGCCAAGCAGCCCTCTGTGGGAAATGGGGTGGGTTTCGTGCTGCCCGCTGGTTTATTTGTATTTTTAGAGCGTGCTGCAGGCACAAGGTCGCCAAAGTGAGTGAAATTCCACCCTGGAGCCTAGAGCACCTCCCTCGTCCCCATCCCTCTCCTTGGGACTGTGCTGGAGTCAACAGCTGAGCTGGGGCTCAAGTGTCCCGGCCGCGACAGCGCCTGGCTGAGGCGAGGGGCTCAGGGCAGCTGGGTAGGTGGGTGCCGGGGCTCTGGGTGGAAGAGCTGGGGACCAGCAAGGTGCTGGGCAGAGGTCAGCCCTCCTGCTGTTATCCCTCCTAGGAGAGCCCCTGGGAGTGAGGGTCTGGCTGTGACATGCTGGAGACCCCATCCCAGGGTGGCACAGGGTGTCCGAGGGCTCTTGGTGCAAGTGATCTCAGCGGGGGATTTGTTTGGTAGGACAATGGACACCCTGCCCCGAGGGGATGGGCATGCTGAGATGAGACTGGGACAAACTGGGGACCTCAAATAGGTCTAGGAAGAGGCCAGGGTATACCCTGATTGCTCAATGGAGCGATGAGCTGGCAGTGTGGTGAGTCAAAAGCTGAGGAGAGGGGAAAACCCGAACGAATGGGAATGTGTGGGGGTTTCAAATGGCACCACACATCTCCTTGAGAACACACCTCCATTCTCTTCATCTCCAGTAACAAGTGATGCAAGGGAAGCATCTGGCTAGGTTTTGGGCTCAACAGCGAGTGAGTCAGGCGGGCGGGAGTCCCACCTCTTGAATCATGGCTGGCAGCACTGCCAGACATGACCCCAGTGCTGGGAGCAACCCCTGCCCACTTCCACTTGCGAGGGATGGTGAGGTCATAGCCCCCGTGGGCTGGCTGCAGGCGAAAATCATCCCTTTATGAGCTAAACCTGAAATAAATGAGAAACTGTCCCCTGGGATGCTGATCCAACCAGAAAATGTAGCAAGAGATGCTTCCAGGAAGAGCAGAAAGTGTCAGATCATTGCTGTAAGGCAAGAAATCTAGCAATTAGGACAAGCAAGATGTTGTTTGAGAGCTGCTCCTTCAGAGGTGTGAAATGCTTTCCTCTGCTTTTTCTGATGATCTTCTAGGAGATGGTTTTCCCTGCTTGAGCTGCCCAAATGCTTGGCATCACCCGGTTCAGGCAGCCCGAGCACCCAGTGGTGATCACCTACGGAGGGGGCCAGTTGTTTTCACCCAGAGATACATACACTGATGGGAGTCAGCAGGAACCAACATTTAAATCACAGCCTGAACCTCAAAGGTAGGGATGAGGATGCCTGCATGAGGGAGCTGAACCGCAGGAGAAGGGGATGCAAGGTACTGCTGTTATTGCTAGAAACATGGTGTGGCTGCCAGGGCTGCGGCTTTGATCTTGGACTTAGGGACCAGGATCTCTTTTCTGAGCCATCCTTCCTTGCTGTGGTGGCATGGGATGATGTGATGAGGAGAGGATGGCTGGCTTTGCAGGGCAGTAAGAGTGGGCAGGGGATGCCCCATGGACATGCTGAGTCCTTTCTTCCCGTCCATGCTGAGAGCAAGGGTTCCCCTCCACCCTGTGCCCACACCTCACCTCCAACACACTACAGTTTTGAGGTGATTTTTCCCCTCTAATACACAACCCAGTGCCTGCC
Organism: Falco rusticolus; assembly: GCF_015220075.1. Classification (NCBI taxonomy): domain Eukaryota; kingdom Metazoa; phylum Chordata; class Aves; order Falconiformes; family Falconidae; genus Falco; species Falco rusticolus. Next base: position 28,194,786 of record NC_051197.1, read on the forward strand.
TGCACCTCCTAGATGTCTTACTGCCAGTCCATAGCTCTGCTCTGGGGCATCCCCCCTGTGGGTTTTTTTTTTTTTTTTCCAGGCCTTGTTCTCAAAGATAATCCCTGTTTTTTCCAAAGCAGGCTGTTTCCTCTAATAGCAAGCACCCAGCAGCCAGCAGCTGAAGGCTCAGTTGCTTTGCCTTGTGCACAAAACTTTCCACTTATGCTTTTTGTCTTTCCAGCCGAGGGAAGCGCCTGCCTTCCCCAGCCTCTCGCCTGCAGAAGCGTGCGGGAAACGTCTGCCCTCCTGTGTTCAAAGTCCCCTCCAAAGAGAAGCCAAGGGTGCACTGACCTCACGGGATAAATATTTTCCATGACATCTCCTTCCCGACGTCTCCTTTCGGGCTCTGTACCTATAGCTGACCCAGCTCCGGGTTTGCAGCCAGCCTGCCCGAGCTCGGCGGGTGCCGGGAACGGGGCTGGGTTCTGCCTTCTCCTTATTCCCTACATGGCCCCACGCAACGTCCCTGCCTGAAGGTTTCAGTGACCTCTCTGGAACCCCTTCCAGGGACTCCTCTGGCCAACGAGGCAGCTCGTGGGCCGGTGCTGCTCGCCGTAGACACTGAAGCCTGCTGGCTTGCTGTGACGGTTTCTCCAACACTCCCCCTCGCCCACTCGCAGCTATAACACGGCTGTGGTTATGGGCTGCTGCCAAGGCAGCTGGGATGCTGGAGGCAGCAGCCTTAGAGCAGGCGCGAAGCATCCGTGGGCCAGAGGTGGGATGCAGGGAGGTTGTTTTGAAGTGGGAGCAACTTGTCACCAGGCAAAGCAGGGGGACACTTACTGACTCTGTATCCTCGCCGCTCACCCAGTTGAGTGTTGGATGTTCCAACAGGTATTGTCCACCTCCAGCCTCTTACTGCTCTTGCTGCACAGCTTTCCCTTACAGGCTCCTTTTCCTAACAGCACTTTTCTCAAGGGGACCATCACATCTGGCGCTGATCCCTGGTGCGTCTTGGCAGCTGGATTTACAGCACAGGTACTGCAGAGCCCAGGGCTCTTCGTGGGTGAGGTCTCTTTTATTTGCAGCCACCAAAAAGTCGGTGGCTTTCTGTTGGCTTGCTAAGAGGAGATGCTGCGGTCATTCTCCTGCCAGGGCTTTTCAAACCACATGCCGATTCCCATGCCCAGTGTGGTGTCCTGAGGGGGACCAGGGATTTCATGCTGCTGTGCATAGAACTGGATCCCTTAGAATTGGATCCCTACCCCCCCTGTCTTGTGGAACAGGGAGAAAACACTATATCCTGCCAGAAAGAGTGCCAAGTGTGTGGCACACACCAGGAGGTGTCAAAAAATGCTCATGTCAGTCCCACAGGCAGCTCTGTGCCTTCTGTGTTGGCCGTGTAGGGATTACCCAAGCAATTTGCTGTGGGCATTTCAGAGCCCCTTATTTCTAGGGTAGGGTTTCAACTGCAATAAAAGGGCCTCTGCAAGTGAGGCAAGAACAGCTACACCTGCCCTTCTGGTAGCTCCTCCCCAGTTTGTATAAAAGATACCAGTGTTTCCCAGTTCTTTGGCATGGGAGAAGTGCCATTCTTATCTATAGGGTTATTAGTGCTGGAAAGAAAATGAATATTAAACATCTCTTACCCTGGGTGGTTGTACAGGTTCTTTTTTTGGCAATATATATATATTTTTAACAGATCTCTTGTTGGCAGCCAGGGAGGTATTTTCCACTTTTTGCCTGGTGGTAACTTCACAGGAACACTTAAGGGTGCGGTGGAGTGCTTGGCTGGACCAGAGCTGAACCAGCCTGTGACTTCCAGATATTGTCCTGCCCCTGGTGCAGAGCAGGTGATGGACCTCCTGCTGCCATCCCATTCTCTTGCAGAAATGTGTGTGTGGTGCCCAGCACTCCCCTACGGCAGCAAGCCGCAATGCTCTCGCACTGAAGCATCAAACACGCAGGCTGCTTTCAATGAGCCGTAAAAGATCGTGAGCTCACTTGCCTGTGCACTGAAGATGCATATGTCACTGTCACGTTTTTGCACCTATTTTTGTCTGCATCTTGGAGGAGACAGGTATCCTCGGTCTTAAGAAAGTGCTGCACTCCTCCTTGCAAATACCAGGGTGCATCTTGGCTCCTGGGAGGACGTGAAGGCTGTTACAGCACATCCCACGTGAAGGTGACGTGGATTCCCCCCAGTGATGGGGAAATGTCTCTGCTGGAAGTGCCCGCCTGTTGGGCATGGCAGACTTAGGGGGGCAAACATGCCTCGTATATTAAAGGCTGACACTTAGCTGGATGTATAGGTTTTCCCAGAGGCCTGGGGCTGCCCTGGGGCTGCTGCTGTGTCTCCTCGCATTGCTGGGCAGAGGAAGCTGCAGCTAACCTCACCGCAAACACAAATTAGTTGGTTTTTGTTGCTTTTTGGGTTGGGTTCTTTTTTTTCGGTTTTCTGTGTTCAGTTTGAACAATAAAACATCTGTTCCTGAGCCCAGCAGCTGGACCAAAATGAAATGACGTTAGCATCAATTATCCTCCGGGATGAGGAGGCTGATGGGAGAATGGTGCAGATTTCTTTAACACTGAATAACAAATGAGAACAGCAGCTTGGCTAGGTGGCTCGTGTTCCTGGAGAGTCTCCAAACAACCCACCCACTTCAACCCTTGCATTGGGGCACCCACTGTTGTGCACCACAGCTCCAGGTACCAAACATCAGCTACTGGGTGAGTGGGGGAGATGCTTTTGCAATGACTGGGGAGTAAGACCCTTTTGTGGTAGAAGGACTTACGGATACTGCAGTGGCAGAGATTTTTTCTGAATGCTCCAACCTGATACAAAATCAAAGTGTAGGGGTTTTTGGGGGGGATGTTAAGGGGGGCTGCATGTGTACCCAACCTCCTGCTAGGCCAGCATGGTGAGCCCCAGCTGGGACATCACCTATGGTGGGCGCAGGCAGCCAGCCTGGAGCAGAGCTGGGGTTCACAGAGGGGTGGGATGATGCAGAATCACATTCCCTGGGTACAGAAAGGGGCTATTAATGGGGAGAAAGCGGGGGGGCAATGGAGCACAATGGCTCTGATTTGTTGGCAGTTGCGACCTACAGTCCCTGGCAGCACCTCAAAGCAGCTGTAAAGTGCCAGTCGGTGGCGATGCTTCAGCGCGTGATGCGGGCGCCTGACCCTGGCGTGAGGCTGGGACAGGGGCTTCCTGGTGGGGAGGGCACTGACCCGGCTCTCCTCCCTGGGGCCCGGCAGAGGAAACCCAAGCATGCTTGGGGTGGCCTGGGTGCTCCAGGGACTTTGCTTTCCAGGGCTCTTCCCAAACCCATCTGCCCTGCTAGCCATGCCTGGGTGAAATTTACCTCTTACAGACTCAGGTTGCCTCTCTCCTCGAAGTCGGGTGAATGTAGCCATGGATGAGGTGGTGCCAGTCTCCAAGCATGTACCATGAGTGTGCATACACACAAAAATATCCTCCTGTCCCATCCTGAACAAGCTCCCTAGAAGAAGGTTATTTCCCCCACATCCCAGTAGCACAGAAAAAACCCATGACTGTGGGAAAACTCAGGAAAATTATCAGGGAGTAGCATTTTTATGAGCGAGCTGCTTTATACCTGTGCAGCCAGATGCCTGAATAACTTAATGCAGGCTTCAGGAAATAATTTGGGCTGCTGCAATTTTGCTTCTAAAATAGCTTTCCGGCTCCCCGGGGAGCTGTGAAATTTGGGGCCAGCACCCTGCGGGTGAGCTACAGCTGCTCATGGCAGAGGAGCCCCACATGGGGACTGGGCTGGGGGAAAATGGGGCTCATGGGGCTCACTAGCTCGCGTGATGCTCATCACAATTTTTGGAAGGAGAGTGTTTGTGGTGAGCAGCAGAGAAGAAAGAACCTGTTTAAGAACAACAAACAGCGTGCTCCAAAAACCCGACAGCATGAAGCACCCATTTTGTCTGGCTTCTTCCCTGAATGTCACGGGTACCACCACGGGACAGCGTGTCTGTGACAGGCGCGTGTCTCGGGCTCTGATGCTGCACATCTGCACACCCGGGTGCACTCCAGCACAGCAGCTCTCGTGGGAGCTTCACCCACATCACCTAGCAAAGACTCTGCTGAGAAAAGCCCCTTGCTGGCTCGCCTGAGCTGTTTTACTCTAATCCCTTATTGCCTTTGGCCTCCAGCCTCGGTTACATCAGCAAGCCACATGGGCCAAAACTACCCCCAGGTGTCACGTCCGACGTGCATCGCCTCTCTGCTCCGAGTCTGGGCTCTGCATGTGCTTCTGCCCTGGGCTCTCATACCAGAAAACAGAGTCCAGCTGGGAAAATCCCCAAAACTGCTCGCAGGAGAGACTTGGCAGAATTAGAAGCTTTGGCTTTATATATGTGTATATGTATATATGTATAAATAAAAAAAATAAATCACTTTGTCCCAAAGCAACTGAGCTTACCCCAGCATGCCTATTTTCTGTTACGTACTGTTACTTCAGCCTGTTTTCCCAAGCCTTACCAAAGTGATCATTGTGTTTGCCTGTCCCTTCCCTCAGTAACATGCTGAACTGGCTGATTTTGCGTAGGTTTGGCAAAACCATGAGTTCCTCCTCAATATTCAGGTCTTTCTGGCCGTATGAAAAGAGGTGCCGCTGCTGGGGGCTGGGCTGATCTCTTGCAGAGAGGGAAAGGCTTGCTGGATTCCCCAGTTTCCTGAAAACTCCTGACAGGCAGGGACCCCATCAGCTGGAGCATGGGGCAGCCGGGGAGGTGTCCAGCAGCCTGGGTGGGAAGGGGAGCCATCCAGGATGTCCCATGCGGGACAGGGGTGGGCGATAGATTTAATAAGAAAAGCTTTCTCCTCCCCAGGTCTGGCTTAGGGAAGAGTTTGCTAGCCAGATGCCAAAACTTGGCAATCCCTTCATCTTGGGATGAGGAGGGCTGTGCTGAGACCCCAGGGGGTGCGTGAGGGATGGGGCTGTCCGAACTCTGGGCATGTCCTCCCCTCCCAGCCTGGCAGCAGAGATCCTCTAGTGCATCAGGATCCAAAGGATGGAGCCAAAATAAAGGCTGAGGTCTCTGCACCCTGCCTGCTTCTCCAGTGATCCATCTGAGTTCTTGCCCTTTCTTCTTTTGACCTGGTTTGCAGTGACCTGCTTTTCCCCACCTGCTGGGTAAACCTAATGAGATGCAGACGCCTGAACATCGCTTGAGGAGCTGGACCTTAATTCCCACCTACAGCGCTGGTGCTCTGGCTCCCTGTAAGCCGGCTCATGTCTGCAAGGACTGAGCCTCTTATGCATCACCTTCCCCTGTCCGGGGTGAAATGTGCCCTGAGGGCCGTGTGGCAGTGGGGAAAAGGGGTTTTGGGTTTTTTGGCAAGGAGCCAGCAGGACAGGGCTGGGATATACAGCAGGCACCTATGAATCACCACCCAGAGGAGGTTTTGGAGAGCTGGATGGGACAGAAAATGCTGAACAAGGCACAGGAGGAGCATGAGTCATATGCGATGCAGCCACCCGCCTAGGAAAGAAGAGGTAGGGTAGAGGAAGAATGGGAAAAAGCAAGGCAGGGGCAGCGTCCCGTCTGCCACAGGCATCTGAGGCACTGGTGGGATGCTCAGTGTGGACAGTGACCAGGCAAGGGATGCACGGGTCTGCCTTTTGCCAGTGTCTCTGCTGTGCGGCTCTAGAGCTCTTCCTGATGCCAGGGTAGGGCAAAGCCTCAGGCTGGGGCTACAAATGTTGTAATAACATCTGCATCCCACCTCGGTGGGGGGTTTGGGCTCCGCAGGGCTCCTATTCAGCCCTGCTCACCCAGAGTCTTCTCCACCCTCCAGCCCAGACTCAGCATTGGGGAGGGGCTGCTGGGGCCGGGGGCTTTCCACACCCCCACCCCCACCCCACCCCCGGTCCCCCTCACCCCTTCATTTCAACACACCCCTCCACCTCCGGCTTGTTTGCACAGCTCAAAATGTTCCGAGCATTATCAGTGTTTGCGCTTTTGCCATTGTTTGTGCTAGTTGCACTTTAAAGGTAATAAAGTCAAGCTTTGTTTGCTTACAAGGAAACCGTATTTTTTTTTTTCCCTCATGAGCCAAACCAGAGCTCACCCTAAAACATGGCACTAACCACCCCGATAAGCCTGGGCCTGTGTGGGCTCCTGAGAAGGATGGCCACAGAGGAAAAGGAGCTTTATGTGCGCAAACATAACACGCTCACGCTGTGCATCACCCCATGGCTCTGCCCGCCAGGCTTTATGCTTCATGGGGAGGCTGGAGCCAGCATCCCCAACTTTCACCTTTTGGTGGGTCCCCAGAAGCCAGTCCTGGGACATCCTGGGTCACGCAGCCCCGCAGGCCCTTTTCCAAGCTGTGGCATTACCCCCAGCAAAGCTGCTTCACCTCGACCGGGTCCCGGGGCTTATGGGACTGGTGCGGGAGCTGGGTGCTGCCGGTGACACTGGGCGGTGCAGGGAGGTGACCTCGCATGTGCCCAGCTGCCTGTGGCTGTCCCCATGCTGGCATTGCCTCCGTGTGCTGGCTCTGACGTGCTGTCCCTGTCCGGTGGGTTAAACATTAACAGGTTAGGGCCAGCAAGGCCAGATGAGCCTCAGCAGTGACTCAGGCAAGGATGTTATTTGTGGAGAAAGCAATGCTAAGCAAGTGCCCTTCACTGCGCTGCTCAGCGACCCTCTCCCATCTAGCTGCTCCTCCTCCATCCCTGCTCACAGAAAACCTTCCTCCATCCTCCCCCTCAGCTCCCTTTCTGCTTTCTCCATCTCTCAGTCTGATTGAACAGTGAGTGGCTGAGCTGCCCAGCAGCTCCACAGGCAGGGTATCTAACGCACCGCCTAGGGCTGACCTGGCCGAGGAGATGCTGCTGGAGTGTGTGCTAAGCCTCTCGGGGTGACGCCAGCTCCACCGCTGGCCCCGCTGCCCCCCACCCCGAGCCCTTGGTACCACTCCAGCATCCCTGCGATGGGGCAGCACCCATTGCAAACCCCGCTCTCTGCAGCACCTGGGGCTCCATGGCTGGGGGCAACCAGAGCTGCCCGTTTTTCCTGGAAGGGCAACGCTCCTTGCAACCCATCCCTTGACTAACGTAAGGCACATTCTCCACCCCACCGGGGCACACGTCACCCCTCGAAAGAGCAGCCGCAATGGCTCAGCACCAGGAACACGGCGTAAACAAGGTGCCTGCCAGCCCCTGGCTCTGCAGGGACAGCCTGGGGCTGGAAGGGGCCAGAAAAGGCACAAACCACCACAGCTGTAAGTGCGATTTAAACTGGCAGAAAAAAAGAAGAGCTGTGGAAAAAGCAAAGCTCTCTCTGGGCTGGAAATAAATGGCAGCAGCTGGCTTGCCATGACCTGAACTGCCAGTGCTGTGCTGCAGTGCGTGCCCTCTCCTGGACGCCGGTTCGCTGGCAGCTGGCCCCCTTTGGAAATTTCCTGAATTTTGAAATGCCCCCTGAGAAATGCAGCATTAGCTGTTTGAGGGGTGCAGCTCACGTAGGCCTGTTGCACCAGGGAGGCTGGGGGCATCTCGGAGCTGGTTTAGGATGTGAGCTCTGCTCCTTGGATTAGCAAGAAAGAAATGCAGGAATGCCATCTGCAAACCAGGGCTGAAGCACTAAGAGGAAGGGGGGTATGTGGAGGAGCCCCACAAGTTGCTCAGTGGGGAGCCAGTGGGGATGAGCAGCTGTGGGATATGGCCACGGGGGCAGGAGGGACTCGGTGGAATCGGTGTAACCCTTCTGGTGTGCCAGTGGCATTGATCTAGGGACGGCCTAACACATTTGTGTTCAAATGCCTGTTTTCATGCCCCCAGGACCAGCTGGGGTGTTTTCCACCCCTGCTGCCCAGGAGCAGTGAGTGCTGCTGGCACGGCGGTGCAGGGAGCCACGGGAAGGCGACCTCTCCCACCACGCTTTGGCCCTATGGCTGGTTTCGCCTCGGATTTCATTTATTTTTTGTTGGCTGCCGTTGTTACCTATAAATAAAGCAGTGTGCCTGAGTCAGCTTTAAATCCATGTGCTGTGTTGACTGAGGTGGCCATGAAAATTTGGGCTGGGATCACCAATGGGAAGCACAGCTGGGACAAGGAAAGGCACATCGCTTGGTGCATCCCAATGCCTTCTTGGCAAGTAAGCACCAGTGGCTCTCTGAATTTTCCATTTTTTTTCATGGGGACCATTTTCCACACCAGGTATGAACAGCCACACCCTGATGTGTTGTAACTTCCAGCTGGGCTCCGCATCTCGGAGGAGAAGGATGGCGCAAAGTGGGGTGAGGCTGTGGCAAAGCCTGGCCACATGCAGCCCCACTGCTGCAGCCCCCAGCCTCTCAGGCATGCTAGGGGGGTTATCTGGCAAGCCAGGGGGGAAGTGACTTGCTCTGGGGAGGAGGTATCTGCTGCAGCTGTAATTCACAGGTCTCAAAAACAGCCCGGGACGTGCCTGGTGCTGCCTGCTCCCACCCAGTGTGGGCTGAGCCGTGCAGGTGGGCACAGGGTGCCTGGTACACGCTGGTGCTCGGGGAGCTCATCCCTGCTCAGCGCAGCCCTGGCTGCAGCTCCTATTTCTATCCTGCCCACACACACACCCCCCCGGAGCATCTCGCCCCCACCTCCTGCTACTGCCAACAGCTCTCCCCAGCTCACAGGTCCAGGCCAGCATTCCTTGGAGTCCCCCAGGCTCTGCCAGTGCTAATTTCCCTAATAAACTATGATGCCAACATGTTGCAGGCACTGCAGCACGGTGCAAACTCATGGGACTAATCCTGCCTTAGCCCAAACCCTGGGACTGCGGTGTGGGGTGAGCTGGGGTAGGAGGCACACTCCGGTCCCTGTATTGCGTTCCAAAGCCCGCAGGCAGGGAGCAAGGGGTGACATGAACATACCCGCGGTGCTAATTGCTGCCTGTAATCCCAGGATTATGTTTTACTGCTTGTTATATCCCTCTTACAGCACCCAGCTCTGTTCCCTACCCCAGGCCAAACCAGAGCACAGCAGGCCTTGGGTTCTTCCTAATTAAATGGAATTATTATTATTATTATTCTTTTTACATCACATTTTTTAACGCAATTTAAAACACATGATATAAAGACACAGCGCAGCTCAGAGACTCGTGTCTTTCTGCCTCCCAGCCTCCAAACACCCCCAAGCGTGTCCCTCGGGATTAGAGACCAAGAGGCAAGCCTGAGGGGATCGCTGCCACCGGGCTCACATTGGACCCCCCAGCACCTTCACTTGGGAGGGGTATAAAGAAAAGATCTGCTTTTGGGGTACGTCTGGAGCTGCTGGGCAGAGCAGAGCAAATCCCTGCTCATCCCAGACGGAGCAGCCATCTGCGGTATCTGTCCAGATACATGCACCTCCTTGAGAATGGCCATATTTCATCCCTGGATCCAGAGCTGTTTGTGAAATTATTAGGGGCAGACAAATGGCAATTTTTGTTTCAGCAGACACGCGGTGCACCAGGTACCTTGCAGGAGATAAATCTCCAGACTGGTAATTGTATTTCTCCTTCCTCTCTCCCTGGCTTCAAATAAATGGACCTAATATGGTCCCAGCTCTCCGAGGAGGTGGTGGTGAGAGATGGGAAGTCAAGAGAGGGAAAGGGCAGCAGAAGGCTCTCCCAGCACAGCATCTGGAAGGTCTGAGTAGTTTCACCATAAGCCCAGGTGCCTCCAAGATGCTACAAGGGATTGCATCTGCTCATCCTCTTCCCTCCTTCCCACCTCTATGCCAGACCACCAGGCAGGCAAGAGGGTCTGCCGAGGATGAGGAGGTGGGACTGGATTCTCACCAGCTCTTTCTGCTCTTCTGAAAACATCTTTCTGGCACCAGCAATGGCAGCTGTGCTTTAGCTTTTCCACTTGTACACTTCAGGCTTTATTTGATTTTACCAGGTCTGGTTTTTCTGGATATTTTTCCCTTTTATGTGGCCCAGTCCTCAGAACAGTTACTTTGGGAGGACGCTTGACCCATACACAGATCTCCGTGGATGGTATAAAAGCAGGGGATAAGGGCGCTCAGGATACATAAGTGAGAGAGAAGTGTGGGGATTGATGTATACTCACGCTGTGGGCAACGATGCTGCGGGGCACCAAGAGTAGGATTTTTAGGATCTGCTCAGTACAGGATTGAAGGCCTCTAAAAGGCTTTTCAGGGTGTCTTGTGCACAGCCCCAAAGTCCTTTTGAGCTTCACTTTCAATGGTGAAGAACTCGCTGGGAAACCACAATACAAAGCCTTGGAGCAGGGGTTAAACAGTGCGGGGTTTTTTATACAGCTTCGTGTTTTCCTGCCTTTCTGAACACTTGGCAATAGACTGCTTGGTCCTTGGAAGTTTTGTCCATAAAAACCCAAACTGGCCAGTTTGCAGAGGTTCACTGAAGAAGCATGAGATCAAGGACAAGAGGTCACCTCCTGACAGCAGCTGCCTGCCTTGCTGCTTGCTCGGTTTGCTGATTAACTTCTCGAATGATGAATGTTACAGAAAGCACTTCCCTCAAAAATTTGTGCATTGGTATTTTTTACATAGCAGTCAATGGACATGAGCATCAGTTTGTAGCTCAGAAAAGCTGTCAGGGTGGGTCTCTGCTCCCTCTTCCTTCACGTGACAAAAATTACTCAAATTCTTCTCATCTAATAGCCAGCTAGCAGTTTTGCACTGCGTCGGCTGAAAAGCAGATGCAGCTCTGGCAGGCAGTCAGAAAAACACTAAATGAGCAAGTTTTTCTTCTGCTTCACGCATCCGCACCATTCCTCAGTGTAAGTGTGTGGTGTAATCATCCTCCATTTGTTTTTATGGCTTCAGTTCCAGAATAGATGGGAACAGAAGCTACAGTAAAACTCCACTCCTGCTGCTGGGAGCTACAGGAAAAATGGGGATGACACGGGTGCAGTTACTGCTCTGTCCCTCGAGCTTTCTCTGTTAAGCATTTAATAACTGAGATACCCCAAATCAAGCCCAGCAGGTGCCAAACGGCAAAGGTGCCTCTAGATAAACTCTTTACCATGGAAAACACTTACTGACATTTGCTATGATCTGAATATCCACGAGAGCAGCCCTCTTCTCTGGCTGATTTACTTCACCAGCTAAAACATATCACCCTTCCCGACTTCCCATCAGCTGGAGAAGGGAAAGCAAGCTGTATTTGCATTTACACAGCGCACTATACCCCAAAGAGCCTGGGAGCATTGGCAAGGCTGTCGGACACCAACCCCATTCCCTCAAAACACAGACTAGGATGGCACAACGTGCGAGAGCATAAAGTAAAGGATTTCTTGCATGGAAAGGAAAAAACCAACACTTCTTGTACCAGTGGTTGGAAAATGTTTGAAGAAAAAAAGCTTGTATTTTTTCTTTTTAGGTGATTTATGTAGTTTCCCTGGTAGCTGTGGCAGAGAGTGTTTGTGCGACCCAGGTGCCAAGGACGTGGTGCAAATGTTGCATCAGCAGAAGGCAGAGGGTCCTCCACTTTTACCTTTGCGCATCACTGGTTTATGCCCTGCTCCCTCTCCCCGGGTACCAGCCCGCTGCTGCGGACCAGCTCGTTGGGCTCATTCTCCATCACCTTCCCACCAGGCACAGGGAGTTTGCCTGCCCGCCCACCTCAGCCATGCAACCTGCTCAGGCAGACTTGGCAGGCCGAGAGCAAGCTGTTTGCAAACAAACAGCCAATTTCCTCATCCCCCGGTGATTTATCGGCAGAAGGAAAAGCTAAGCTCAGCCTTGACATCCTGCTTTTTATTCTACTCGGTTTTCCAGCCAGGCAAGCCGGAGCCGGAGGAGTTCAATGAGTGTGGCTGAGGTCAGACCACAAATCAGGGCTCAGTCAGCCCAGGCGCACGGGAGCCTCCTGGCTCAGCCTCCCAGGCAAGGGCCTCTGCAAAGTGATTTATTTTTCTGTCTGCTGTTTCCTTATTTTTAGTGCATGTGCTGGAGTTCCTCATTACTTCCAAAGAGCTGTCCCATGCTGGAGGGTCAGTCATGGCCTTGCAGGGCAGGCAGGTCCCTGCCATGCACCCTGCTTGCTGGAGGGTCTCCAAGCAATGGAGGTGCCTTTGCTCTTCCGACTGCCATCCACAAGCAGCCAGACACCGATGAAAGAGCTGTTTTTTCTCCTTCGCATTGCCCACAGCAAAGTCCCCAGCATCACCCCAGAGTCAGCTTTTGGCTCTGCCAGACCACATTTCTCCCCAGCACTCAGGGAGCTGCCACAGCTCTGCTTTATCAATCCTCCTGTTCATTCATTGGGATATTGGGATGAGATGGCTGCTGATGGGCTCATGAGTTTTTCTTCTCTCCAGCAGCAAGCAGCAGGTCAGGCTGGTGCCATGGTGCAGGGGCTGGACACAGGAGCAGTGTTGCAAGGAGGTAAGCAGGCAAAAGCCCAAGGGGTTGGAGAGAAGCTCCCCATGCTTGTGGGACCAGGGTCTTTGCTCTGGCCATTGCACAGCCTGAGCCTTCAGGTGACTCGCTTTGCCCTCCCCTTGTCCCCAGGAGAGTTTCTTTTGAAAATGTTCATCTTTGGGACAAGGGCTGCCCAGCACAGATACAGCTCTGGCCGTGTACTAACACCCAAGAATCATCAGCAGCAGTTCATAATGCCACGCTGCTTCAAGAACAGCTCTGCCACAGCCTTTGCATGGAAGTGTAGCTAATTTTAGCTCATCTGAACGTGCAGCACAGTTGCACAGCCGAGACTGCCTGCAGTTAAAGACAGCCGGGTGAAGCGGCTCAATTTCTTACTACTTTTCAATGTTCATCATCCTTAAGGCCAACTAGCAAGGAGCTCCGTGTGCGCACCCTCAGAGACATCCTCCAGACTCAAAGAAGATGGACACAAAGAAGATGCTTGACAAGCGAGACCTGTGCAAAGCGGAGGTCAGCATCTAGCTGGGTGCTGGTCCATGCCTGGTGCTGCTCACCGTGGCTGAATCAGCCATCCCAGAGGGATTATTCTCCAGGTCTGCACAAACACTCCGCAGCTGGATCAGGGTGAGCAGAGAGGTTGCCTCGCTCCCTCCAGGGGCAGGGACGCTGGCACCCAGCATCAGCAGGGTGGCCCTGGGACATGGGCTGTGTCACAGCCGTGGGGCTGCCGCTGCCGCTGGACTTTGGCCAGCTGTGGGAAGGTGTTTACTGCTGCCATAATAATGGCAGCTGAACAGCTGGCAGCTTTCCACAGAGCCACATCACCCCTGCCTCCGAGCTGCTGGGGGACCTCAATGGGCAGAGCCTGCCGTGGGGAAGGTGGCTTTGGGGACGCTGGCAGGGTACCCTTGGGGCGCTGGGGCAGGGAGCTGTGCTTGCAGTGGGGCTGGGGTGTGCATGGGGGGCTTTTGCACTTGCTTGCGCAAGCCTGTGTCGTGTGACAAAGTTTGTATTAGCTCTTGAATGTGGCTTTCCTTGGGATACGTGCACCAAAGTGCCCCAGCATCGTCAAAAGTGCGGAGCGCCCGCCTTGCTGGGTAAGTGGGAAGCCCAGTGTTGCAGGTATCTAGCGGGGACAGCAGACCAGGCTGTGACAAATGGCATCCCCCACTCACTGAACCCACAGGCCTCCACCCCCAAAGACAATCAAGATGTTATAAGGCAGTTTAAAGATTTCTTTTTCCAGCTCCTAGGCTTGCAGGAACTGATGGCTGCGTGAACTGCCCCCTCTTCAGGCAGAAAGATTTAAGATCTTCTCCCTGGCCCCATTCCCCCAAATCAGATTTTCTATTTCACTATACTGCGATCAAACATGATTTGAGGTGCAGGGAGGTGGGGATTCTATTTGCAGTGCCAAATGCTGCCCTGCAGCAAGAAGCCACCAAGACCCCCTGGAAGCGCCAGTACTGACGGGTGATGCTCCGCTTTATCCAGGGTTACTTTGGCATACAGGGCCCAGGGCTGCAGCCCTGAAAGTTGTAACTTGATTCTGCAGCCCTATAAATATGACCAGTGCACCCTATAAATACACCCAGTGCAAAACAGTAACAGTAACTGCAGTAACAGTCATCTAATCCAGTTAAATGTAATGACTATAATGCAGCAGATCATCTGAGCACAGATAGTGAGACACAGGGACCCCAGGAGGAGTCTCTGCCCGGTGCTGGGTACGCAGTGGGCGAGGAGAAATGCCAGCCAACTCTTCAGTGATGTGAAAGCACACCGAGGATGAACAGGTTTGCAGCGGTGAAGATGGCATGTGGCCATCCAACAGTCCAGTTCCTCGAGAGGTTCAGGAGGAATTTGCTATGCATCCTTTGGACATGGAGTCAGCTCCGAGGTTGCAGTGCAGAGGTTGCTCCATACCTGTTAGGAGCACGGTCTGTCTCTGGCGGTTGTTGGAGACCAACCTCTCTCTGTAGCCACCATGCCGTGCCACATTACCAGCCAAAGGCTCGTCAGCTGCCTGGGAGCTGCCCAAAACGCTCTGCTGCTGCCTCCTTGGCACGATCCACCCATCCCATGGGTTTTACACCGGGCAGCTGTTTCTTCCCTTTGTATTACCCACCTAAACACAGATTCCTACGCCAGTGATCAGGTGACACCAGGAGGGGGACAAAGGGGTTGCAAACGGATGTTTCAAAGCCTCCTCCTTTTTCTGCATGGAACAGGAGGCTTGTAGCCACAGGCAGAGTGAAGTAGCAGAGAAACCTCCAGGAAAGGCTTTTTCCAGGTTGGAATTGTCCCTCTGTCACTTATCTCCCTCTCAGTATCCCTGCTTGCCCCTTTCTGCTGGATTAGCTGATGCTAAGGCTTCAACAGCCTGTGAGGCGAGGTCAGCCTTCATCTAGGAAAGAATGACAGACCCTAAGACCCCACAGTCCCATAACACTAACATGAAGCAACCTGATTCAGGGTGTAGGAGATGCCTCTTCTGCCCATGGCTTCCTCCTTCCTTTGTAACTCAGCTATCTGCACCTTACTGCCCACCCTCGGCAGTGTCACCAGACAGGAACAGGCCATGGCCACTATTGCCGTGCCATGATTTTTGCATCAGAGACTCAAACTTGATGAGGAATTACACTGCACAGCTCCTGTAAGCTGTCTGTCCTACAGAGATGGAGCATCCAGGCTGTCTTAGTGTGCAAGCACAGGCAGGTCCAGTTCTAAGCACCACTGCTTGAACGGCCATGCTCTGAACTGCATGGACTATTTGGGTGCTTTGAGTCTTGCTTTGGTGGGTCTGAGAGTGGAGATCCTTGAAGGAGACTGGGACCAGAGCTGGGTTCTCATTATGGTGGGGATCACAGGACCATCCGTTTGGAACTGATGTTGGTGAGGAATCACAGGGAGGGTAAATGTCCTCTGCTTCTCCAGTGTCTGCAGAAGACCGACCTGGAGGTTGTCAGTGTGGCCCCATGTTGCAGGATGCTCCCCAGACTCCCCCAGGCATTGCCCATTGGCAAGGGGTTTGGGCACAACTGGGAATGAATGGGGACCAGGGGGACTCAGGGGTCTTTGCCAGACTGACCTGTGTAAGTAACCACACACTTCTAGGGAAGAGGAGCGCACAGGGTAGAACTGTAGGGCATGGACATTTCTCAGTTGCAACACAAAGCACAGTTTTCCTTTTTTACTACTGTAGGAAACTTCATTTGGAAGAAAATAGTAGAGCACATTGCCCAGCTGGCTCTGCAGGATGCAGAAAGCAAGCAGGAGGGATGGGAGCAGCAGGGAGCAGTGGGCAGAGCAGAGGAAAAGCTCACCCCAGGCAGAACCGTGCAAGGGCTGGGGAGAAACTGCATGCCATTTGCCAGTCATCTTTGAAATCCTGGAAACAAGTGCTGGATCCTGGAAATGCTGCTGGAAGAGAGGCTGTACCATGAATGCTGAATGTAAGGCAGTCCTGGAGAGGCAATAGATATGTTTGCAAGCACATCCACACACCAGCCTTCTCACCTCTTCCAACTCTGACACCTCGACATGGTATCTGAGCTCTGAGATATATCCTGCCCCACTACCAGAGGCCCCACCCGAGTCCTGTCCAACATGTCATTTCCAGAGTTCACCTTCCCGTTAAACTTATTTCCCTCTCTGGTCCCTCCTGCCCTGCCCAGGCTGGTTCCTATCACAGTGTCCAAGGCAAAAGATGGCAGTCAGGAGGGCATGGGAAGCATGGGGCCGACAGCAGGAGTTTAAAGCTCGTATTGGCTTTGAGTTCAACAGGGTGGCTGGAAATGCAGCTTAATGAAGTGCAAAGGAATGGGCAGTATGAGATACTGAAGCTGGAAAAAACACCAGCCTACCACTAAATGATTTCCTTCTGACTAGGCCTGGCCTGCAGTCTCTAAATCCTTCTTCCAAAGGACTTAATAAAGCCCCTTCTTTCCGCATCCCCCCCCAACCAGACACTCCTGTGTCGAAGGTGGGTCCATCGCCCCGTGTCCTCCACAGTCTGCAGCAAATGGATGCGAGCTGGCCCCAGGGTCATCCTGCTGGGTCCGTCACACCAGTAGCCAAGGAGGAGCAGGGAGCAATATCCCAGGAAGGTCACTGCAGCAAGGCAAGAGGATGGAGGTGGGAAGAGCTGCTGGTGCTGCTTTGCAAGAGGACTGGGATGGAGATGAGAAGCTGGTGCAGTGAAGGCACTGTGGCTACCATATGCACCTTTGATCCCATCTTGCATCCAGTTCCTGGAGGCAAACGGTCTGGCAGACCCTGATGGGATTCCCCTCTGCCGATCAGCTTCTCCTGATCCTGCTTAGCCCACAAATTAACTCAACGTCATAGCTGTGGACAGTAGTTGCCAGGCCAATGGGGCACAGCCCACATCCTTATTCTGACTTGTCTTTATGCCTGCCTTGGAAGGAAAGAGATGTGAGCGGCTCATTTGCCCATGTGCACTGAACGGGGAGGTTGTGCGATGCTACAGGATGGCAGTGGCCCCAGCAATGTCCCTTAAAAGCCTGAGCAAGCCGGAGAACCTTCAGGGTGCTACCAGCAGCAGGCAGGACTCCCCACAGGCATTGCTGCTGCTGCTGCTCACTCCTTGCTGCTTTTTTGTGCCTTGAATGGATTTCAAAGCTCTTGGCACCACCTCTGAAGAGCCACAAAGACCTGGCCCTGGAAGAGGGCTGCAGCTAGAAAAGCAGATGCTATATCACTCCTCTTTGCTGAAGGACGGCTGGGAAGGGGAGGCCCAGGAAATGAGGGTGTATTTCATGTTGACTTTACTATTTGGTGTGATGCCAGAGCATTCAGCAGTGGGGGAGGAGAGGAAGATTATCTTTGTTCCAAAGAAAACGGAGGCATTCTACCAGGGAAATATCTTCTGAGACTTGAAAACCAATGAGAAGGTCCACCCTTGATGCTCTGGACTGGTGCAACATGCCCTGCTGCAAGGTTGCTGCCCTGCAGCAGGTACAGCTCAAATCACCGGCAGCAGGGGGAACTGCCATAACCCCAGAGCCACGCCACAGCTAACACCCTCCTGAACACGTTTTCCCTCCCATAACCCTGATGCAAAGCTGGGTGTTCCCCCGTTGCCCACCCCCTGCCAGCCCTTTCCCAGCCTCTTGGGTGAGCTTGAGCCCAGCCTTCCCTACCCTGGTTGCCTCATGGACATGGGGCTGCCCTGTAGGAAGGGACTCTGATGTGATCGCTAATTTCATCCGTATTCCTAATCTGACCCTGAGCCAAGGAGGGAATGAAAACCCCTCTCTCTCTTTTCTTTTGACTTGGACAACACCAGACATTTCTTACCACTGCAGCTCTTACAACATCGGATATGAAACCCAGCTCCCAAGCTCTTACTTTGGCTGATGTTCTCTACAGCCAGCTGTAGGTTGTGTCCGTATCCTACACCATGATATCATATAGGATAATGTGCCTGCATTCTACTGCATCAAGCCTGAGTCTGAGTGAGCAGGTACCCAGGAGCACCAGTTTGCCCAGTGAGTACCATAAACCAGCCCAGGGGCAACCAGTACCTCCCCTCTACCTGGCTCTGCACCCATGGGTGAAGACAGCAATGAGTTTGCTGGATGAACCCCTGTCCTGCCTTTGATCAAGTCCACGTGGAGACTGTATCTGTCCTTGCTAGCCATCCTCCCAGCTCCACTTTCCAACCTATCCTCGCTGGCAAGAGCCCCGCTGCTCTTCTGGTACCTTGCGGGGATCCCATCTACGGGTGTAATTCAGAAGGGCTCTAAGGGTCAAAGCTTGGGGCTTTGAATCTTCTGGCTTCGTGCTGGAGGAGCGCAGAGCCAGAAAGCGATGATGGTGCTGGTTATCCATGCAAGATGCGCGCTTTCAGGCCAGGTATTCTGTGTCCTGATATGATTCACTGGAGTCAATGAGAAGGGCAGATGCTGAGAAGCAGATGAGGGAAGCAGAGCACAGGAGAAAAAGACCATGAAGTCTTTTTAAGAAATAACACCTATTTATTGACACATCCTGCACCAGTGCTGCCTGCCCCATCCCTGTGGAGGGAAGATCCTGCACAGCTGAGCTGGTCCCACTTGCCTGGCAATGCCCTCGCCCCCTGGGAGCTGTAATTCGTGGTGTTTCCCGCAGGCAGCTGCAGCGTGGTCCCTGCCCAGCTCTGGCAGCTGTTGCAGGAGAGCTGCCACGGGACAACATCCCAAGATTCTCCATGTCCCCAGGCCCCAGCTTTCCTCACCCTACGCAGTTTGTGCAAGAAGCCCTGGGCAACAGCCTCTCCCTGGGGTGGAGCACCACCAGCACACACAGGGACATGGTGTCCATCCCAGCCTCTCCCAGCTGCCCCCCAGAGACTGGCACAGTGCAGCCCGCCATTCCCCAGGATGTCTGCAGTCCTGCACAAGCTCTGTTCCTGCAGTTTGCCCAACGGCTGCAACACAGTGCCTGCAGGAGCCAGCCCACCTGCTTTTTGTTTGCAACCTAGGGCAGCAGCTTGCAGCCACCGCTGGGGCTCCAGGGGTCAGGAAAATGTTTGTCCCATCCTGTCTTCAGCCAACATTGTCGTGACACCCAAAATGACCAGGGAACATGACACTCCTCTGGAGGCAGCTGTAAAATGTTTGGATGTCAGGACAATCCCATCTGGCTGGTAGTACTGCTGGCAGCAATTTCCCTGCAAGATGTAAGCTGCGTGGTTACCTGGCCTCCTGCTTTCCACCCTTTGCAACAAGGTCGCTAACTTCAAGTCCTCCACATGCTGAGATCCCACAAGGATTTGGTTGCATTAAGCCACTACTCATCTGCTTCAGCAGGATGCAAATCAGCAGAGCGTCAGTGCCATCAACGCAGCAGACAGAGCTCCTCTGACTCTGCGGAACAGCAGCCGTGAGCTGGCCTCCACCTCTCACCAGGCACTGCTGTATCTCAGCATAACCGTGCATCAAAGCAGGCAACATGGGACACGTAAATACTGCCTGCCCTGCTGGTCACAGGTCCAAACACTCATCCCTTACATCCAGGATGGGCGCTGGATGTCCCTGATACCTCTGTGCTCTAAGCATGCCTCACACATTAGCAAACTCACCCTGAGGTGCTGCCTCATGACATGCCAGAAAAGACGAAGGTGTGTTTATTATTTTGCACCCAGTAATGATCAGCTCTGTGGCTGCTAAGCCCCAGGGACCTGCGGAAAGCCCTGACACAGGGAGGAGGCACAGGGACTGGCAGCTCCCCTGCAAGGCAGCTGACATCCTTCAGTTAAATCCCCTGAAACCCAACATGATTGGTGTTTTCATCCCCACACCTACCCCAGCTGCTTCCAGGGGAGTCCTGGAGGGCAGTGGGCTGGAGCCCACCCGGCGGCCGCTGTCAATAACCCCCCAGCGCCCTGGGACCACTGGATTTACAGCAGCCCAGCCTCCTGCTCTGCAAACACAGCAGCTGCTGCAAGCACAGCCAGAGATGAGGAAAAACAGCAAAGCAAAGAGGAGGGGGGAAACCCCCCCACACCTCAGAGCAGGCAGAAAAGCCTGAAAGGATCTGGTTGGACCCAGGGAGGATGAAGCCATGCTTGCCTTGCTCTGCCCCCAGCTCCTTTCTCCTTTGTCCCACCCCTAAAAAACCTGCTGATCTGCCTGCAATTAACAACAAGGCTTCCTTGAGCAGCAATGAAATCTCATCTTATTTTTTTGGGGGTAGGCTGCGTTACTGGGAAAGAATGGGGGCTGCTTCCAAGCTCCGACCCACGCCTCCCCTCTGGCCCTGAATTAAAAAACAAGCAGCTCGGGAGGAAGAAGGGGAGAAGGAAAACATGCCGTTCCCTGCAACTCCACCAGCTCCTGCCCCTCGCATCTCCGCCACCGAGGCCCTGGCCTGTTGGCAGCGCGCGGATTGGCCAGGGTGGGTGGGAAAGGGAGCCCAGTTTGGTGTTACTGGGCAGACTTGGAGATTTTGGGGGGATGGAGGGAGGGGGACACACACACGCACGCGCCTGCGTCGGGAGGGGAGCGTGCACAGGGCTTGTTTTGTGATGCTGGATTCCAGTTCGCCTCCGCCAGCGCGCTGGGACACGGCGTCAGCTGCTTTCTGTCTCACGCTGCTATTTGGGAGACAGCGATAGGGGGGGACGGGGATGGAGGGGGGGTGGGGGGGCTGTCTCTGGCTCTGGGTTGGTGCTGGGATACACGGTGCCCGCCTGAATGTCCCCATTGTGCTGCCGGGGAGGGAGCAGGAAGCGCTGGCATCGCCCCTCTGCACGCCTTGGCACCTCCCCGGCACCCTGCCAGGAGAGGGGACCCCCGGAAAGGGGCAGGGGCCCGGCCCCCAGGGGTGTATGGATGGAGGGGGGCGGGAAATAGGAGAGGAAAAAGAAGGAAAAGGAAAAAAAAAAAAAAAAAAAAAAAGAACAGAACAGGGCTTGGAAGTAGAAAATGTCACCGTGCAGAAAGGGGATTGAAAGGAAAGAGAAGAACACAGCCAGCCAGCCCCTTTGTCTGTTACACTTGGGCATTAAAAATGGCCTCTTTCTCGGGGAACAGTAAAAGATCCCCCTGCCGCTGCCCCAAAATGCTAATTTCACCCCAAAAGCTGGGTTTGCACAGGTGGCTGGCCCAGCATGGGGCTAAACTGACCCCAGCAGGATGTTTCACCCAGCCCTGTAGCCCGCTGCGGACCAGTCCCTGGAGCCACCCCTGTGCTTCACTGCTGGGTTCTCCCGATTTCCCAGCCCCAGCCACCCAAACTGCTCCCTCTCCCTCCCTGCCCGCAGGATGGGTGCTGGGCAGGGGCACCCTGGTCACCTACACCCACCCTGGCCATGTGGAGGTGTAGCCGAGCTGAAGAGCCTGGGTTCACCTGGACGACATCTCCATCGCCAGCATGGGCTGAGAAACTCCAGAGCTACTCAGTGCTCCCATGCAGCTTGACAGCACAAAATTAAACCTGAAAGCGGGAGACAAAACCTTAAATTGCAGCGGGAAAGGATTTTTTTCCCCCTCCTTTTCCTTAGAATGTATGAAAGCCAATTGATTTCTCTAGGCCAGAGCCCAAGAGAAAAAGTAAAACCCCTTCCTGGCTCCCTGTGCCAGATGCCTGCTCCATCCTCCGGCGCAAGGGTCTGGGGTACCTCCGGACAAAGTCTGCGCTGTGCTGAAGGAAGGATGCAGAAATCAAGGCTCAGTGCATAGAACCAAGGGGGAGCTTTTGGTCCCCAAAAGTTATCCTAACAACAGTAGAAAAACTAAAAGACATATTGGAGTAACATTTTGAAGAGCACCTACATGGCTGCAGGGCCCTGGTGCCTTGTCAAGGGGTAACATGGGCTGGTAGGACCCTCACGTTGGACTTCAAGCAACAAGTTGTAGGGCTAGCACCCACTCCATTTTTTTCTTAATTTCTTAATTCTGCTTGCTCTTTAACGTTCAAGCCAGAAAGCCCATCACCCTGTCCTGAGCAGAGGGAATATAAATAGGGCTGGCTACCACTGAAGCAAGCAGGACTGGCTCCGTGCGGACAATAGGGGAACCCATCCTGGTTCCAGTTTCCTGGCACTTATTATGTGACCTTTGCATTAATTAATGTGCTTTGACATCAGGAGGACCAGACACTCGTTCATTAGAGTTAGCACCTGCAGTGACAGCATCGGCGGGGAATACCACAGGCAAAACAATATGCCCATTTGTCCAGAGCCCAGCACATCACAGGCAAGCACACAGAGGGCAGCCTCCACCCAGGGCCCACCACAGCCCCCCAGGGGGGTACCTCTCCCTCCAAGGACTTTGCTTACCCATGCCACTGTCATAAACACGCAGGGCCGCTGCAGATCCACCTTGGCCACCTGGCAGAGTGAGGCACCTTCCTGGCGGCCATCAGAGAGAAGATGGGGTAAGTGATAGCATCTTGGAGGCCAGACTGGGAGATGCAACCCTGGGCACTTCTGAAAGACAAGCAAAGCCCAAGACAAAAGCATTTGGAGAGCCACACTCATTAGAGACGAGACTGAGGTGTTTTTCACTTGTGTGATGTGAGCTGCTATTCATGGTTCCTCATTAGGACTCAAATGACCTGTGGACCTATCCCAACTTTTGGTTGGCAGTATCTGCGCCCCTATCAGCTCGCGATCATCCATTGGGCAGGTCGCTAGAGGAGGGAGGTGGAGGGGGAAAGCAAGCCCATGCAATTATAAACCAGGTCCTTCCTTGTGTTCAGCCTCAGCTCAGTGGACATTCTCCTAGGGTGACCCAAGACACTGACCTGGGCCTTCTGCCCTCTTCCCATACACTCCACAGTCTGGCCAAGGCCAATACCAAGAGATTTTAATTAAAACTTATTTCCAACAACAATGGTGGGCATTTTGTCTGTTAATTGCAGAACAGACAGCCTCTCAGAAAACCGAATGACTGTCCAGTTGGCCAGTGTACCCTTTCCAAGCCAAGAGTTGAGAACATCAGCATGGAGCACAAGAACGGTCTTTCATAGTAAGGACACATACAAAACAAGAGGTGAATGGTCATCGCCATCATTAGGAGGTAAAAATGAGAACGTTTCCTTCTGCTGGGTAGGAGTGGAAACTGGGCTCAGAGCCTGTCTCTGCCACACTGAAAAACCAAGATGGGAGAAGGACAACCACATCTGACCCTCGCACGTATTTCACCTTTGGAGCAACAAGGACAGCTGATTTGCTTTGCACTCACTCCACTCTAACTTCTTCTAGAGAAAGGATGATCAGATGTGTACCTGCTGTTCCAGAGATCTTGGTGGCTCTTGCCCCGAGGTTTTAAGGTCAACAGAGAGGCCTTGTCATGAGAGTCCACCAAGGGTGCACCTGCCTGTTGCATGACAGCATGCAGGCAGTGGCTCCCAGGCACTGAGATCAGTGGATAGTCAGAAGCCCTTCTCTGTCACCTCCAGAAAACATGAAATCCTATCTTACCACATGTTGTTGTTCCTCAAGCTCAAAGACTTGGCGTTCTACACTGCTGAGTTTCATATTGTTCTTGTTGCTCCTGTCTTCGAGGCCATCCCATTCTCTTTTTGTAACACTTACAGCTCCCTGTACTGTTGAGAGCCCGCGGCTCTGCCTCACTCACACAGTCAACGTTGCTCTTCTACTTTTTTTGGTCATTCACAGAAATATGAAATAAGACAGGCCCCGAGGCTGACATCTGGGTAGCTTCAAAGAAACCTTCCCTTCTACCTGACACTTCCCCTTGCAACACCAGCCATGGCCACCTGATGTGCAGTCATCCCGGATCCACCTTCATCCCATTTTCCAGCTGCATACAAATCCACTGGAGATGTTGCAGCCTTCCCTGAAGGAGAACAGTTTGGCTTCTCCAGTGTAGCCCAACCATCTACAGCAAGGATGGGCATCCTCCGCATCAGAGCACAGGTTTTGGTGGGGATGTCAGAGATGGAAGGAAATCGTCCAGCTATGGCATTTCTCTCACTGAAAACAACTCCGGGCACACATGTGATGGGCTTGGGCTGTGTTTGGTGACGCAGCACCCAGCTCCTACAGCATGGAGCACTGTGCAGAAAATCTACACCAACCTTGCCAGGAAAAAGCCTAACATTGCTCACCGTACAGCCCACCTGGGCTGGACACCACCCAGCTGCCAAACCCACCTCCCTCAAGCTGTCCCCTCATTAGGCTGATATAATTACCTAATTGCACCCTTTCCTTAGGCAGAAGTAAGCTCAGAGATGCTGCTCCTACAGAGCGTTGCTGGGAAGCTACTGGTAATTAGAGGGATATTTTTATAACCTATTCTGAGTGCCTCAGATCAGAAGAGTGGATCTAGGCATGCACAAAGCTGTGGTGTGTATCTAAAGCATGCTGCTCACGCTCCTCACGATTAAACATCACCATTAGCACAATTCACTTGGCAGACAGGAAGACCCCAGCTTCTGCCTTCATCCTCTGCAAGGGCCACGGCTTCAAATGTGACATGATTTCAAGGGCATCGTGGTTGGTTTGCTGGCTCAGAGTTCAAGCCTGGCTTTGCCTATAGGGGGGTAGCACAGAAAAATGATGTGTTCTTTAGTGACAGCACAAAACAATTCACCTTGAAGATAAAAAGACCACTCCTCTCTGCTTCTGAGTATGGCATATGCTTCAGGAAGCTGTATTTTGGTCTTTCTGCCATAAAATAATTGCCAGCTTTCCCCTGGTAAACAATACAAGTGTGTTTGTAATTGAAGGATGTTGACTGGAGGATGAAAACAAGCTGGTAAGGAAAGTTTTCACTTTCAAATGCTACAGCTTTGCTGTTTGGAAACTTTCACTATTTCATGTTCTCCTCTCCAGCCAATTCACATTTTTATTTCAATCTTTATAGCCCCAGCCAGGCACTTCTGTACGGAGCTGTTGTTAGTGTGTCATGGATAGCAACACATACCTAAGGGAAGGAGTCAACGGTTGCTGGAAACGGGCCTGGCTGAACTCCCTTTCCCCCTCCCTAATCCAAACGGCCCCCAGCTTTGGAAAAGTTTGCCTCCAATTCTGAACTTGCTTGGCCCCAACTGCTATAAATAGTTGGAACAAAACCTCCCGGGCCAAATGCTCTGAGTGTTTAGAAAGCTTTGATCCTGCACTGCTCTTTGAGAGCTTGAGCCTTTTCAGCTCGTGCAGCTTGAGCCCATATTGCTGCTCACAGCAGGGCCAGGGAGCCCTGACCACCAGGCTGGGAAGCAGGGGGGTGTCGAGCCTTGTGTGCACCCCAAGTGCAGACCCTCCTCACCTATCCCATGGCAAACGAGCATCAGTGCAAGAGCAGAGGACAGGGCACTGAATGGGAGCCACAATACCCGTGCCTCGAGTCCATGGACCTCCCTGAGATCTGTCCCTTGGCTGGAGCTGGCAAGCAAAGCCGCCTCCTTGCTCCCAGCCGCCGTGTTTGCTTTCTGTCCCCATTTTCCTGCGGGTTGAGGGTGCTTTGCTTCCCCCTCCCCTCCCTCTGGGTGTGCCGGGCTCTTGTGCCTTGGCACCACTCGCCTTGGCCAGAGACAGAAGTGGAAAGACACAAACATCAGGGGGAAAAAAAAAAACCCCAAAACAAAACAGAAAAAGGGCTGCTCTTGCAGTATTTCCAACCCATCAAGCCCGGAGTGGGAATCCTATGAGAAAGCTGGCTCTCACAAAACCCCAGGCCAAGAAGTTTGGGTAAGTGGTCCCAGGGTTTGCATCCCCCCCTGTCAAGATCCTAATGGTTTCAGAGGAACTCAGCTCGGGCTCTGCTGGCTGCTCATGCTTGCAGGGGTGCACAGCACCAACAAACCAGCAGCTGGACCAGGCACCTAGGCATGCTGCTCCTCAAGCTTCCCCTGCCCAAGGCTGGTGCGGCTGCATGGGGAGAAAGCCCCACACTCCTCCCCAGCCTTCACTGACCCCAGCCCTCGTACAGCTCCAGCCACCAGCTTGTTCTTCCTGCCTGGGCACAAGACAAGCACCCTGAAGGCCACCCCATCCTGGTTTTCCAGGCTCAGTGCTGCAGCGGGCAGCACCTGCCTCTCCTACCTCTGCACTTCCAATGGGGTTTTATGTGTGCGGCTCAAAGCCTCTAAGACCCCAGCCAGGAAACCAGCTTTCTGCCCAGGTGGCTTCTTCCCTGCCAAAGCTCTTCCTTTTGGGAGCAGAAGCTGGCAATGCCATTGCATGCAGCAGCACAAGGCACGTGGCGGGGCCGGGGCAGGGCAGCTCAGGATAACTCACCAGCAGCGCCCTGGAGGAGAGGGGACCTTGCCGCCCACCATGGCCAGCAGGACAGACAACCTGGACAGAGGTGCAGCACCAAACCACCTACCCTTCGTGCTGCTTTAGCAGTGACACTGTTTCCTAGGAGTTCTGCTGCAGCCTCGCACTTGGCCTATCCTTGGTTACAGGCCACTTTGCTCCAGAGCAAACCCCACTTGAAACTCCTGGAAGTGTTTCAAATCCCAGCAGTGAGCGTTTGCTCCCTGCCTTCTCACCTCGCCCTGCAGCAGGCTGGCAGTGGTGAAACCACAGCCCTGTGGAAATCCAGGGGAGCTGGCACGTGCTTGGGCTGGCACATCTCTGGGGAGCCAGCTTAGCAAATACTGCGTTGGGAAACGGCTGAGCTCAGCCCCATTGCCCTCTGTCACTGACAGGCATCTACCACGGGGGCTAGAGAGCCTGGAAATTACTCCTCAGGGGAAGTTATAAATAAAGCAGCCCAGCTTTAAGGGAGCACTGAAACCCCACACACAGAGCCCACCGCAGAGGGGACCAGCATCTGACCCCTCTCCTTCCCCCACTGCATCCCATGGTGCATCAGATGGGGCTTGGTACCTCTGCCTGGGACTGCACCCTGTGGTTACAGCAAAACCCCTGCAGGGGACACTCAGCCCAGCTGGTGTCCACACGGTGTCCAGCCTGGCATCACTCTGGAGCGCCCATCCTCAGCTCTCCGAGGCCATAGGGCTTGCCGCCTGAGCCCTGCCAGGGAGCTTGGTCCCCTTCTTCCCCCTCACTCCTCACCAATGTGATGGGGCAAGCCTCACCCAGCTGCGAAAATGGCTGCAGCGCCCAGAAACCCCTCTGGGTGGGCTCCCACAACTCCCTGCATCCGAGGCCGAGGCCACGGCACCCTGGATGGGGTGGCTGCTCCCCAAGAAGCACATGGAGGGACAGGCTGCCCCAAGGGGGGTTTGGCATCCCGCTGCCTCGGAGGCGAGGGCTGGCTCGGGGCTTTGTTTTATGTCCTGTTTATCCTGCTGAGAGAAACAGAGGAGTTCAGTGTGCAGGAATCTCGCGCCCTCGCCCCGCTCCCCCGCCGCATGAAAGCTGCTGAGCAAACAGGACGAAATCAAAGGCGCTCGCGCCCCGCTGGCAGCCCGCTGGGTTTCCGCACCGCCGGCCCTGCTGCCAGCTCTTACATAAGCCGCCAGCACGGCCCAGCACCGTGCTCAGGGCTTTCTTGTTGCAAATCAAGCAGCTGCCCCAGCAGAGCCTCTCCAGGACCCTGCAGCTGTGCTACCCTCCCTGCTCGTCGGGGAAGACCCCTCTCCTGCCTCTTCGCCAGCCTGTTGGTTTATTCCCCCCACCAACAGATAAGATATGAGACCTCGGTATGTCTCATATCAACAAACAAGATATGGGCAGCCCCTCGATATACAACCATGCTACACTCAGTGGTCGTTGGCATGGCAGGGCATGGGTGGTGGGTGATGGCCAAGCTGGGCTGTCCCCAATGCACCCCACAGTCCCCAAACTCCACCCAACACCACCAGCTGCCACCATCTCATCTCATCTCATCTCATCTCATCTCATCTCATCTCATCTCATCTCATCCTCTTCAAGACTTAGCACTGGGGCACGTTACCTTCTCCTGCTGGAAAAAGGCAATGCTTCAGCCCAAATCTGAGCTCTGTAACATCAAACCTCACTTCTGCTTTGCACCCAGAGCATCACAGGGGCAGTCACAAGAGGTTTGGCACCAGTGGTGTGGGTGTGCATCCTCTCCACCAAGCACAGCCTGAAGCACCAGGGCAAACTGTCCCTGGCTTTCTTTAAGGGCATCCTGATCCCGTCCTCTTTGGCTCTCAAGCAGTCCCCAGGTGTAAGGGTGCCCCCAAACACATGCCCTCCATGGGTTATGAGGACTCATTTCCACCTCTCTCCAGGGCATGACCTCTCAGCAGAATAGGAACGAAAACCCTGCGGACATAAAAACACCCAGGAAAGAATATTAAATCCTCTCTGTATATATATGCCCCTCACCATCAGGCATGGCCTCACCTTCCCCTCCAACACAAGGTTATTCTCCGATTTAACAAGGTGACAGCTGCCAAAGGAGGACAAGGAAGAACGCTGTCACGCTACCTTCTCTGTTCATCCCTACCCCTTTTTTGCCATCGTTGCATGCCTTTCACCACAGGAAAAGGAAGAAAGCAAAGTTTTGTGTTTTGAGAGGTCACTGAGAGCCAGTGTGGGAGCAGAGGCAGCTCCCAAGGCTCCCATGCCCCCACTCACTCATGCAGCCACACCAGTCCCCCTGCCCTGTGGGGTATCCTGGGAAGAGCTCCCCAGACCACTGCTTCAGCAGCTCCATCCAACATCACCTAGACCTGTCATCCATCAGTCTTCAGCAACACCCTATCGTCCTCCACCATGCAAAAACATTCTTACTTCCTCCTTTTTTTTAAAAACTCTTTAGTAATTTTGGATCAAAAGCAACTCAAAAAAAAGTATCAAAATGCCGTTTTCATGGGCTTCACCATCACTCGAACCTAATAGCATGGCAGCCCTGTTTACCTGCACACTCCCTGAGCCCTCAGTGGGGAATTACACACTTTCCAGAATGCACAGGGGATGGATTAGATCAAATTAACTCATATGTGGGGCTGCAGCAGGATCAGGCAAATCCAGGCTTGGCTATCTCTCTTTAGACTACATCTTGCAAACAGAAAGGCTGGAAACAATTTTGCTTTAATTGTTTTTTAAAATGCAGCCAGCAGATGGTTTGGTAACTTGAATTCATGACCCCTTCCACAGCTTCAGGCTGCTGGACTGGAAACCAAACCCAAGCACAACCCAGGTAGCGGGGCACCCATCCTGCCTGCTTTGCCAAAGTGCTGGCCATGATGCCCAGGACAGGATTGCCCGGGCTGGCCAGGAGTGACACCTCAAGGTTGCCAGGCCATCGGCTGCTTTTGTTGCATGTCCTGTCTGCAATGCCCAGCCACCAGCACCAGTGGAAAGTTGTCTCCATTTATGGCTGTGGGGTCTTGGCTCAGAAACTAGCCAAATGGCACTTGGGCAGCCCAGGGCTGGCACAGACATTAAGCAGGCTTGTGTCCAGTCCCAAGTGTTATTTTTGGTTGCAAAGTATCCAGGCAATGTCCTGAAGAGCACTCGCTTAGCATAGGACAGCCAGAAATAAGAGACAATTTGCAAGTGCACCACAGCCTGTGGTGTCAGGGCCACCATGCTCAGAAACACCCTAGTAAGCCTGGAGAGCCCACGAGTACATAACATGGTCCGCATTTTCCCTGGAGAACACGGCATGGTCTCTCCAGTGCACAAGGGGACAAGCCCTGCCCACATGTCCTTTTGTACTCCTTGGGGGCTGTTTCCATGGCCTGGTGCCCGAGAGCATCCTAGCTGCTCCTGAAAGGCTCATAGGTTAGGCAAGCAGAATCCTTTTCTTGCTGGCTCTCACCCCGACCTGCTGTGTGACTTCCCACTAGTCCCTTCACCTCTCCTTCACCACAGGACTCACAGGATTGCTGGGCCAGTGTCCACAATGCCTCCATGCCCATCAACCTGGGAACAGGGACTGACAGGGCTAAACACTGGTTGCAGACCTGTGCACTACAGCAGGGTTTTAATACATCCAGGCTGACTCTCCTGACCCAATTATTCTTCATGCGTAGTCCCCACCACTCTACGAACACCTACGTGCTCAGCATCCCATAGTACCCAGCTGTAGAGCTCTGCCTCCAAACCAGCCACATCACAGTGCAGAAGAATTCAGGCTGTTCTGAGAACCTCGCAAACATCTCGTGAAGCAGGCTTGTTTTTCTGTTACAAAGTAATTTGAAATTCTTGGAAGGCAATCAGGAAAGTACAAAGTATTCCAGCTCAGGACAGCCTGAGACTCATTCCTTAGAGGCACAATGGTTGTTTACTCAATCCCTCATACATTAATATCTAAAAATTCATGAGTTCAATTGTAAACAAGAAGTACTGGCTTTACAGTGTTGTCTATTTAACAATAGTGATTCCAGCCTGAATGCTGATTTTGTTGTTATCTTTCTTTTAATCTTGCTATCAGAGGGTCAAGATCTTGCAAAATTATGGGAAATATTTCAAGCCCATTTATTTCTGGTTTTGAAATGCATCCCTCTGAAACCCAAGGCCAAGGAAAGACTATTTCAAATCAACATTGAAGAGTACAGGCAGAGAGAAGAGCTGTTTGTGCCAGCACTGTCCTCTGGCTCAAGAACAAATGAGGAAAAAGCCAGCCACAGATATATTTGTGCTGGAAATCTGTGGAAGATTCCTGACAGTTGAGAGGGAAGGTCCCCAAGGCAGTCTCCTTAGGGGACCAGTGGACACAAAGTAACGTAAACCCAACCTGTTTCCAAGACAAAGCACAACTGGCTTCTGGAAGCACCTATTTCAGCAGGTTGCTTGCGGTGAGCAGAGGTCTCATCTGCATTCATCAGTCCAAAGACTCTAAGACCAACATCCAGGACTCTTCACAGAACTTCATCTGAGGAAAGCCTCTGAAACTGCATCTCAATGGCAAGATGGCAAGCCCAGCTCCCTCTCCCAGAATGAACTGTGGGGGGTGACCTGTGGATGGGCAGGCCCAAAGCGTGGTGGTGAGTTAAATCCAGTTGGCAGCCGGTCACACCTGGTGTTCCCCAGGGCTCAGCCTTGCGGCCAGTTCTGTTTAATGTCTTTAACAACAATCTGGATGAGGGGATCGAGTGCACCCTCCGTCACTTCGCAGACAACGCCAAGCTGGGCAGAAGTGTTGATCTGCTTGAGGGCAGGAGGCTCTGCAGAGGGACCCGGAGAGGCTGAATCGATGGGCCCAGGCCAGCTGGATGAGGTTCAACAGGGCTCAGTGCCGGGTCCTGCAGGTGGGTCACACCAGCCCCACGCAGCGCTACGGGCTGGGGGCAGAGGGGCTGGGAAACTGCCTGGGGGGAAAGGGGCTGGGGGTGCTGGGCGACCACCAGCTGAACGTGAGCCAGCAGTGTGCCCAGGTGGCCAAGAAGGCCAACAGCATCCTGGCTTGTACCAGAAACAGCGTGGCCAGCAGGAGCGGGTCTGTGACCGGCCCCCCGCACTCGGCACTGGGGAGGCGGCACCTCGAACCCTGGGGTCAGTGTCGGGCCCCTCACGACAAGAGGGACATTGAGGGGCTGGAGCGTGTCCAGAGCCGGGCAGGGGCTCGGGAAGGGGCCGGGGCACCAGGCTGGGGGGGGGGGGTTCAGCCTGGAGAGGAGGGGGCTCAGGGGGGACCTTATCGCTCCCTACAGCTGCCTGACAGGAGGGTGTAGCCAGGTGGGGGTCGGTCTCTTCTCCCAGGTAACAAGCCATAGGGTAAGAGGAAATGGCCCACATTACACCGGGGGAGGTTTAGATTGAATATTAGGAAAAAATATTTTCACTGAAAGGGTTGTCAAGCACTGGAACAGGCTGCCCAGGGAAGTGCTCGAGTCACCATCCTTGGAGGTATTTAAAAGACGTGTGGATGTGGCATTTAGGGATAAGGTTTAGAGGTGGACTTGGCAGTGCTAGGTTAACAGTTGCATTCTATGATCTTAAAAATCTTTTCCAACCTAAACGATTCTATGAGGATGGAGAGCCTGCAGGATGGACATGGTCCAGCGCTCACTGGAGCTCACCTCCCCTTCCATCTTTGCTGACTGGCACTGCCACAGGCCCTTCTCGTGTCAGGTCTGTGCAGCCTTGAGCTCCCTAGTTCGTCCCACTTACAGACCTCTCCCTTTTGGGTCTGATGCTTGCCAGAGGGAGCAAGCTGAGACCATGCCCGGGCTCCAGGAGGTTCACCAGGACATTCGTGGCTCGGCTGGCGGTGTTTCCTGGCTTCTTTATAGTCCTACATAAACACACTGTTGTTTCAGGCACTATCGAGTCAGGGAACATGGTTTTAGCTCAGCCTTCTCCTCTCTTCTGAGCAACAGATACTTGTTTAGGTAGCCTAAACAAGGTGCCATCCACCCCTCTTGCTTGCAGAGTCAGAGCAGATCAGCCAGCTCCACCCTGATGCTTTCTCACACTTGTGCAGAGCTCAGACACCTCCACAGAAACCTTTGTTCCAAGTAAGTGAGGAGAAACAAGTCAGAGAGTACTTTCATGGGCAATTATGACTGTGTGTAAAACCCCAGCTGCTTCTTCTGGGGACAGAGTCTCAGGCTGTGAGGCAGCAGGCTGCTTGCTGATCTCAAGGAAGTGGTGCAAGAGGAGGGGGGAGCTTCCTTGAGCAGGAGGTTCATGTGTCTTTATCTTTGCTGCTGTCAAAGGGCAATAGCTGAGATTGCAGTGTCTTGGAAAGTCTGCATGCAAGCTATCTCCCGAGGACATCAACAAGTCTGGAAAATCACCTTCACTCTCTTGATAAAGGTTTCGGTGAACAAATGAACTCCAAGGCAGGTTTCTAGGGAGCAATCACCTCTACTGGCTAGAAATGCATCAGCTTACATTTGAGTGAAGCCTTTGGGCTTGCTCGAACTGCAGGTGCCGCCTGGAGATACACAAGCCTGCTCTCCTGTTGAGGTTCACCACTGCTTCGGCTGTAACTTCTACCCTGCAGAAACTAGCCAGGCAGGTGGGGTTTACAGGGTGGTCATCCAAGCGCTGCCAAATCACTATCCAAGGGCAAGAGCTCTCAAGACAAACACAGATTTCAACCACTGAAGAAATCAGAGAGGCAACACTCCACAATCCAATTGCTCTCCCTTCCTGCTCCATGACAGACAGCAGGACATACCATCCAAGAAAGTCCATTTGAACTTTACTGCTGCCTCTTCAGCCAGGAACTCCACTTGAAGTCACTATTGCATTGAAACCTGCAGTGCTACAGCAATGCAAGAGGTAGTACCTGTCCTGTTCACTCCAGCAAGCAGCTACTACCATGGGCACCATGGAAACATCCCCTTCAGGACATTTATCCCTATGTCTGCACACAAATACCCACTGGAAGAGCCCAAAGCCTGCCTCCAAATGCTGGCCCCCTGCCTGCCTCACCAAGGAGGACACAACTTGCACCAAACCCAGGTAGGAGCAGGCTGATGCCACTCAGGGTGATAAATGCCTTGTTCTAATGAAAAAAACCCAACCATCAGACTGCCTCAGGCTATGGTGGGAAAGGCTCCTTCTGCTCCCTGCGTGGGCTGGGGGTACCCCCATCCTGCAGCCCGTGGGCAGGGTGGGAGCTCCTCCTCGACCGCCTGCAGTGACCACAGCAGAACACAAAGCCAAACTGCTTTTTTATGGCTTTGCCTGCCCAGATCTCCGGCTCTCACCCATCCTGCCAGTCAGCCAGTCCACCCCAGAAGGCAGCTCCCTGTTTGTCTTGGATGACCTCCTGCCGGACCACAGCTTTCCATAGCGCGGCTTTTCTGCACTGCCAGAGAGCGGATTTCCTGCCGTTTGATCTAAATTTGCTCATCATTTCACCGAGTGCCTCCTGATTTCCCTCATCAGACCCAATCTTTCCATCAGGGGGGTGGCCCTGCAGCTCGGGGCCCTTTAGCAGGGAGCTGGGGGGGAGGCCTGGTGGTCAGAGCACAAATGCTGCTGGTCCATGCCTCTGACCCTGGAGCCTGAGGGGTGGAGAGGACCTTCCCTCCCTTCCCAGGTGGATCAAGTGTGGACATGCAGTGCCCTCTGCCGATGTGGGAGATGCAGGAAGCAGCAGCATGAAGGGCTCAGCAGCTTTGCAAACCTCTGGACAGGCAGCCCAGCCTCCAGCCTCCCTGCTAGCTCTTTGCTAGCAAGGCAGGCAGTACATTTCTCTCTGCTGACAAACTGCCATTCATCACAGCTCTTGGAGCAGCTGTTTGAGAAGCCAAGTTGGTAGAAGAGGCCCAAGTGGTCCCAACAGCGAACTCCACACCTGCAGGTTATAGCTACCTAAAGAAACCAGGACATCTTCACTACCCTCTGCAGTCCCACCCACCAAGCTTGAGCAATGCTTTCCTTCCCTATGCAATGGGGAAGGGGACAGCCTGGCAAGACAGGTGAAGTGTTAAGGGACAAGGAGCCAGCACCAGGGACAAGATAATGTTCCCTTTCCCCTTGACCAGAGGCTCCCTTTCCCAAGACAAATGTGCTGCTTTATCTTGAAATAGTGGAGGGAAGCAGCCACACTGGGAGGACAGGGTGGTGGTTCAAACTGTCCTGGGGAGCAGAATAACCTTAACAGGAACCAGGTGTGAAATGGAGCTATCGCCCACGCCAGGACCTCAGTGAATTACTGCTCTTGCTACAGAAGCCTTCCTGGGAACACAAAGATAGACATTAATTAGTCTAAGACCCTAAGAGGTCCTTTGTGACGTTCCTGCTTGCAGGACTGTAGGTGAGGTTAGCTGTAGCCTAGCATTGTTAGCTGCAAGCCTGCTACCCGTGGACTTAGTGGTTGTGAGGAGTGTTAGGTGGGTGAGTGTCTCTGCTGAGTTCTTCTGCACCAGCCAGGGGAACTGCAGAGTGAGGGCAGCTTCCTGCTCTAAACAGAGAGAGCATCCCAGCTGGCTTGGTTGGAGTTGGTAGAGCCCTACTGAGACCCTGCATGTGTGACGGACCTGGGCTGCTCCAGCACAGAGGAAGCCAAGAGCTTGGCACAGCCCCCAGACCACCCTGGATCCTGACCATTGCACTGGAGCAAACCTGGAGTTGGTCCTGAAGCAGTGCCCAGCCATGGGGCTGGCAGGACACCCACAGCTCAGAGAAGCTCACACTTGAGGAAACTACTTTGTTTTTCTTTTCCTCCACCCTGTCAAACCCTCTCCAATTCATTTGAGGGTGAAGAACCTCAAGTGAGGCTTAAAGGCCACAATACAGGCAGCAAAGTCCACTCCTAGTTAATAAGATTCACTTTAAGAGATAAAGGCCTATTGGCATCTGGAGAATGACAGAGGTTTATAACACTGGCAGCAATCTGACCCCCAGCAGGTTTACGTGGCACAAGCAATGTCCAGCTAGATAGTCATCTCCTGGTCCTGGACTGAAATCGGCTCCTTCCCCTAACTGCAAAGGCTGCATATTCCTTATCTCCACCACAGGGGAAGGTCACCACTAACATGCAATGCATTCAAGTTTTGATTGTTTTCCCCTCTCCATTAATTTTTCCAGGACTTCTAGGTGATCAGGACACAAAACAAGTGGAGAAGGATCTGGCTCAGTACGGTACTTGATTCCAAGGCAGGGAGGGTTTCCTCATTTCTAGCCACAGCTTTTCTAGCACTGCCAGTCCCCTTCTCTGGGTTCCCACACTCCCTCTCTGCCATCGGTCCCCGCTTGTTACACATCACACTTACCATCCTCTTGGACAGAGGAGACCTCTGCGCCTTCGCATTGTGCCTCAGTCAATTGGTGCTCCTCCAGCTGAGACAAGTGTCTCAGCAAAGGGCTAATGTGAAACGTCAAGTCTCTCCTATAAACCAAAGCATAATTTCAGAGGCGAGGAATACATGAAACCACACATAGCATTAATGCAGAGCCCAGCTCAAAAACCTCAGTGCCTCTCTTGGGACCTCTCACTCAGTCTGATCGCTCTCTCATAAGCACCGTTTGCAATGTTTTGTGGATGTATCAGCCCAGAACACTTCTCCTGCCCTCAAAACACAGCTGCTGCTGCAGCAGAGCCTGGCTGCTGTTTAACGGATGACACAAATGCCACGCTTTAGGTAAATGTAAAAAGAAAACAGAGCCACACAAATTCTCTCAGAAGAAGAAATTAGGCTCAGGCCACACAGACCTGATGCCTTCTGGCATAAAGCCTTAATTTTTTTTAAGAAGAATCCCAAAACCAGCACCTTCCAAGGCACTCACATTCTTTAGCACAGAGCCAGGGATAAGCTGAGGGTGGGTGACAGGGGCACCATGAGGATCCATCCCTGTTTCCCTGACCCACACAACCTTTTGCCGAACCCCACCTCTGGCCCCAGCGTGCCGAGAGTGCACAGTCAGTATCTCTGTATTGCACCTAATCAGAAGATACCTGGCCAGGATGACCGTCACCCCTCTGTGCACAGTATCTTCTTGTTACCTCACACCCGCTGTAAAGTGCTGGCAGGAAAAGTGCTGAATCAGGAGTGTTCAACTGGAATAAATTAATTTGTTTTCTAGCACCGGCATGGCCCTGTGCCAATTTGAAGCACTCCTGCTTGGGGAGCACAGGATGGCCCCAGTAAGTGCAGTTCAGTGCCTCACTCCCTGGTGAATAGCTTGGTCCCAGCCCAAGGTGACATGTGCTGGAGCCAGGCAATGGGGAGGCCAAGGGGACCCGCAGTACACCTCTTGACAACTCAAAATCACTTCCCAGTACCTTTTGGCCTCTCCTTCACAGGCCTGCAATGAGGTGCCTTGGCTGCTTATGTTACATTGGCAGCACCCTGGAGCTCCCAACTGCACCCAGGGCTGATGCCAGCCCTGTTTTCCGTACTGCTGATGCAGTAGCTAGGATGTTGTTAGCTCGGGGAAGTCAGCAAAATGGCATGGCCACTCCTCAGGAGCCTGCCCCGAGCAGGAAACCAGCTCCCATTTCCCTGAGCTCAGCAGCCCTACCTGATAAAGGATGGGATGGAGCCTCTCAGAGAAAAGGGGAAGAGCGAGCTTCCAGCACTGGCTCTCCTCCCATCAGATAGAGAGCGCACGGCTGCACAAAGTCCCCTGAGGTACAGCTCTGGGATGGCCCCATGGCCCCGAGATGCGGCCAAGCCAGGCAGCAACAGCGAACAGCCTGGCTTTCCACCCCACCATGGCTCTGTGGGGCACGGAGCGCTCCCTGAGCATGAAGAGATGCGGCCACCTGAGCCCCCCAGCCTGCTGCACCCCAAAAATACCCACTGGCAACGAGGTGAGTCAGGGAAAGGAGGCATGACACCCTGCCAAAGCTTGTGTCCTGGCCACGCCAAGCCTTTACCAAGGCTCAGCGGTGGGAGCAGCTTCACCCCACTGCTAGAAACAACAGCTGACCAGCTCCGTGGTGACTCCAGTACCCATTCACAAGCACACTCCCTGCCTCAGTTTCCCCAGCTGTCAAAATCATACCCCGCAAGGGTGTGGCAAGAGCCAGCCTGGGCTTTTTCATATCTTGAGGCTACTCCAACTGCAACCAGTCCAGTGTGGGCAGCCCCAGAGCAGCCTTTCCCTGGCAGGACGGGAGGGCAGCAGGCAGAAAAGGGTGTCCCTGCCTTCCCCCTCGCTCACCTCTCCCACCTGGGTGGCCACAGGGAGCAGGGACCCAAGATAGCCCGGGGCCAAGGAGCACCTCTACCAGGTATCCAGTGCTGCTTGAAACTCTCCAGCGTCTGCTAAAGAAGCTGGAGCCACTGCCGAGAGGGTCACTTTGTCCGGTCCCTAAAGAAGCTGCAGCCACTGCCGAGAGGGTCACTTCAAGTTGTCAGCACAGCAAACATCTACCTGCATCCCTGCCTGCCTGCATCCTTCCCTGCAGCTCTTGCAAGGCGACATTGCCATCTGCTGCCTGCTGCTCGGCAGGACATGCCAGCCTGCCTCTGCCACCCAGGCCTGGTTCTCCTCCATCCCTGCCTGCAGGGGACTGTCCCTGCAGAGCCCCTCCAGCACGGAGTGCCACAGGCGCTGGGGCAGCACCCACGCCACCATCTCCACACAAAGCCACGGCTGGCAGATGCCCCACTGACACCAAACCATGTGGGCAGCACAGAGCTGGCAGCTCCAGCCCAGCAGCAAGGAGCACAAGGCAGCCGCACTTCAGTCCCACCAAGCACCACCATGTCCGCCCTACCCAAGGGCTGTGTACAGGGCTGGTACACCCCTTTGCAGCTAATGAACATGCAATCGCCCAGCAGCACAGGGACAGCAGAGCAGCGTCCCATGTCCCCTGCCAACAGGCTGGCTTTGCAAGTACCAGCCTTGCTGCTCTTCGAAGTAAGACCCTGGCACGGAGCACTGCCCTCAGCTCTGCTGGTGACTCACCCGCTGAATGGGAACACACCTCCAGCTCTTCTGCCTTGGGTTCTTCATTTGGAAACACAAAGATGGTATTTTTTAACTCACAGCCACATCAAGAGATGTTCACTTATTTTAAACTTTGAAGCACCTACATATTGTTTCTACAGCTTAAGATAGGAGATGCCATCAAAGGGAGGAGAAGAGTAGTAATTATCTGCAGTTCAGAAGTTTAACCTTTAGAGAAGGAACTGGGTTTTCAGCTATACTTGTTAAATGCTTTTAATCTGATCTTTTCTAAGAGGCTGTGGAGTTTGTAACTGAGATTACCCACCTGAGACAGGAGGTGTCCACAAGCAGGCCTGGGTTTATAGGTCACAACACAGACTAAGGCTGAGGGTTGCTCTAACCTTCGAGAGGGACAGGGCCATGGAAGATGACATGGTAACACATTGCTGGAGGTTACTGCAGGCAAAAAACAGAGGAGGAACATGAATTCCCTTTCCCAGTTACTTACGTGACGGTGGGGACTATCCCCAAAGCCTGGCTGAGAATCAACAAGAGGCATCACATCATTTGACCTCTGCAGGGATCTAGATGACTTCTTATGTGAGTTTACAAATGCGGCAGTGCTTCTGTAGGAAACAGCATACGATATTGTTTCTTGCATTAACTGGTGCAGAAAGTTGGGGGGAGCAGCTACCAGCACTGAGGCAAAAGCGGGGTATACAGCGGGCTTTGTGCAACTGCTGTTGTAAGAGGTAGAAAGTGGCTGATGTGAGGGACTGCAAACCTTTACTTGGAAAGCAGTGAGGGCTGAGAAGAGCCCTAGTGTGAACAGATGCAATCCTCATTATCAATTCCCACTTTATATTTGAACAGCACTTGCATCCACTGAAGTGGGACCTGCCAAAATACAGAGTGCTGGAGGACCAGCCAAGCCCAGCAGGTCCAGAAGGCTGATGGCTCTGCTTTGAAATTCCCTGGTAGGATCCAAGACAAGTGCTAAGCAATACACTTGAAAAGAAATGTTATCCAAGATGTGGGACG
This sequence comes from Falco rusticolus, assembly GCF_015220075.1. Classification (NCBI taxonomy): domain Eukaryota; kingdom Metazoa; phylum Chordata; class Aves; order Falconiformes; family Falconidae; genus Falco; species Falco rusticolus. Next base: position 28,233,852 of record NC_051197.1, read on the forward strand.
CAGCCTCTGGACTGAGGGAACTTGCTTTGTAGGTCAGCTGCCATGGCAGAAGATGGAAAAAAAGAAAGGATCAAACAGGGCTGGAGTATCAGTACTAAAACAGTCATAAAGAAAAAATAAAATCTAATTTTAAAGCATTTTCTCCACCTACAAACAAGATTAAATGCTTTTCTCATGGGGATGGCTATGTCTCCTGTTATCAACAGGAGCACAACAGTGAGCACAAATCTATCGAGTGCATCTGTCACGTCCACTTTAGGGCTGCAGCGAGTTACCACAAGAGATTAGTACATTCACACTCCAGGATGCTGAGATTAACCGAGGTGTCTGAGCTCCCTTTGCTCTCAGGTCCTAAAGGGTGCGGAAATGCACAGTCAAAACCAGCTCAGGATCACCAACCTAACTGCAGCCTCGGAGACTTGAGGGAAGCCGAGAGCCGGTGTCCCTTGTCCCCAGTGTCCTGAACAGACCATCCGGACACACGCTGACTGCTGGACAGGCCACCTTGCCATGCACCTTGGTGCTGGTGTGCACGTGGCCATGAGGGACAGTGCAAATGAGTGAAATCAGGCTTGTCCAAGAGCAAAATCACCTTTGAGGGGAAGGTCTGGCACCAAGATTTGCTGTTCAGTTGCTAAATGCTGAGGTGTTATTTCCTATGTTTTCTGCCCACGTGGCCTGAGACATGCAGCCTGCCCAGTAGCTTCCCCCAGATCCCAGCCTCCCCAGTTGCTGGCATCTGAATGTGCCACAACCCCAGTGCAGCTGTGGTAGAGACCCCCAGCAGCTGGCTTCGGACATCCCCAAAAAGCGGGGACATCCATGCCAGAAGTGCTTAGGACAGCCGCTCCAGCCGCCTTGTCCTGATGGCCCGTGTGGCTGGGGGTCTCCTGAGACAGCCCCAGGGGAACCCAGCCAGGGTGTCCCCTCCCTCTGAGCCTGTAATTTGGGTTCCCATCTGCCTTTGTGCCTCTGACAGCTCCTGTGATGGGCCTGGGAGCAGCTTAGACAGGGTGTTATTTGGGCTTCCTCCCACCATTCCTCTGTGGGCAGCCAACGTGGTGTTTATCCCATAACCTAACACTGGTAACCAGGGAAAACACCAGGCAGATCTCAGATCAGTCCAGGGACTGCAAGGAAAAACGGAGGACTTCACAAAGAAAAATAAAGAAAAACGCACTTACCTGCGTGTTACAGATTTCGTGACACCTTTTTCTTCTTAAATCACTGTTTTCTCACCCAGTTGTATGTCATTGTGCTTCCTTAGTATATGGCATCTCATAAGGTATTTTCTTGGCTGCATCTTCAGCACAGAGCTCTGCTGCAGTGAGAAACCAGCCCAGAACACGTTACTCACAGACCCGAGCGTGGAGGACAGTTTGTTGTATTTTCCCTGACAACATTTGTCCCCTATTTCAAGAGTCTGAAGGGGAGAGTGATACACAACAAAATTACCTTTTTCTTCTGCAGTATTTCTTTTTCTTTCAGGCTGGCCATAGCAGCATGCCTGCCCCGAGCAGGGAAAGAGCCGTGCATGGGGAGGGACCCCCCCCAGATACCCCAAAACACCCAGCATGGCTGGAGGGGGACAAGCAATGCCAGGGTCACCATGGCACCATGCCAGCCTGGCACTATTTTTGGCAACCTGTGTTAGAGAGGGAGCTCCAGCCCTGGTCCCTGCTCTCTTTGCAGCTTGTGAACAGGCTTCAGCTGGCCCCAGTGATGATGCTCCTCTCACCATAATGAGCCAAACCTGCTTCCAACCTCTGCAGATCTCTTCCCGTGACTTTCTCTTGCCCTCTGGTTTTTAAACCATCCCCAGCTTGCATTCAGTGACAGCTTCCCTACAGGTTCAAGTCCTATCACTATTCCTCAGGCCAAGAAAAATCCCCTCTGCTTCACAGAGATGCTGCCAAGACCTGGTGAATGCTTTTTGCTGGAATGGTGTGGTGTGCAACAGGAGGGATGGAGAAAAAAAACTACTGGGAGGAGGATTCACACTACCAGGAGCAGTGATGCTAACGTATGGAAAATACTGTTTGGGGAGGCAGTTCGTATAAAAAAAGCCAGTGATATAAAATCACATCCCCACAATCAAGAATGATTTCAGCCCCTAGGAAAGCAGCAGTGCCCTGCTGAGGCGGCCTGCTCACGGCTGCTCACCTATGCTGTCGCTCGGCAGCGACCTCGTGGCCCAGTTGGCTCTGACTTCAGAAATGGGTTTGCATGTCTCTGGTTTCCTGTGGGCGCCACAACGTTAATTCCTTTGAGTTACTGGATCCAGATCTGTCTCCAAGACACATGCTCTCATTTACTGCGTGCAAGTTGTCCAAGAGAGGAAAACCAGAGGAAATGAGCACCCAGGGAGCAGGCAGTGGGATGGAGATGGTTTTGTCATAGTCATACACCCACCTGGTGAGCGGTATTGTGCTCTGGACTGTCTTCAAGATGCTCTGAGTGCAGCCTGGGGGTAACTACCCCTTCCCACATGCTCCCCCAGTTCCTGACAGCAGGATCACATTCCTGTATTTGCACATGCAAAACCCTGATGAGCAGTGCAGGACTGGAGGCTGCTCTGTAGTGGTTTTGTTGAAATATTACCTGTTGCCAGGACTTTCGGGGATTTAATTTCTGCTAATCCCAAATAAAAATTGTAGGCAGAGGGTCCTCAGTGCTGAGACTGCCTATGAAGTGAGTCAGCTCAAAACAAGGGGAAAGGTTTGATTCTGATGCCAGAGAGGAGACAGAAATCCCTGCTGTGAGGAAGGGAAGGCTAAGCAGAGTGTGCAAGACAGGCAGTAAGAGAAGCAGGGAGGAAAAGCAAGAAAGCTCCCACACTGGACTCGTGGGGAGGGACTTGCATGGTGGCCAAGGAACAACCAGATGGTGACAAGCACATCTTGAAGCAGAAGAAAAGCAGGGATTTAACATAATGCACTGGAGATGAAGGTTGCGGCATGAAGTCCTGGGAGGAAAACGCAGGAAAAGCACCCAGTGAGCCCTACTGATGCTGGGGGTCTCTCCAGCAGAAGTGGCAATAACATCTAAAAGCCAGGAGCAGGCGAAAGCCTCCTGGTAGGTGCAGCAGGAGGCACAAAGTGAGCAGGCAGCCAGTGCTCTCCATCATCGGTGGGGAGGAGGAGCAGGGAAGGGCTCAGGCAGGCAGGGCAGCCCTGCTGCATTTCCTAGGCTGCTTTCTTCGATGCAGGCGGCAAGGCTGGGATGAGGGAAAAGGGCCCCACCTCTGGAGGCTCCGCAGCTGGGCCACTGGATACAGAAGGGTGAGCTAGACACCGACATACTTGCACAGCATGCCCTGCACCAGCCCCCCTTGTCTCCCACTGAGGGGCCCAGGGGGCTGCTCCTGCCCCGCTGGCTGCCCGTCCATGCTCATCCATCAAGGTAAGGCTCTGCCAGCTGGAGCTGGGGGGAGGCAGGGGGGAGGCAGGCAGGCAGGCCTGAGGGTGATGAGAAGCAATGTGGGTGGGGGACCCCAGACAGGGCACAGCCAAGAGGCTGCTGGGCTCTGTTCCCCTCTGCAATGAGACCTCCAAATGCCCCCGGCAGCCCCTTGCAGACCAAGGGTGGATTATGGTCTCTGGAAAGCTGCTTCGGAGAAACAGGTTCGCCCTCGCGGGGTGTGTGTGTGGTTTTCCTGCAGGTCCTCTCCCTTCTCTCTGCAGCAGCAGGCTGGACAGCCTGTACACACTCCCCCATAGCTTTCCCCTTGGGGAGCAAGGACACAGATAAAAGTAGCGCTGGCATTTCCCAGTGCTCGCAAGTGCTGTCTCTGTCAGCAGCAGGCCCGCTCAGGCTCAGCCAGCTGGCTTCGAACTACCCAGCAGCCTCTGAACAAGGCTGATGGGGGATACTAGTAAATCAGCATCCAAAGAGGAATTCACTGCACCTCCTGTCAGTGACAGGAATGGAGCTTCTCCCTTTCTCTGCTGGGGTTTGCAGCTGGTTTTGCCTTCCTGAGAATCGATTGCTCAGATGCCCCCCTCCCCACACCTCCCCAGCCCTGCAGCAGCATGGGGAACAGACACACGTTGCTCTTCAGACTCCACACGGAGCATAAGCTCCTCAGGCCATTTTACCCATGCGCATGAGCAGAGCCCGCTGACCTGTTTGCAAAACTGCAAAGAGCACTGGTGAAAATGCACTGGTCACATGCCAAACCTCCCCTCCTCGGCACTGCACATCCCACAAACAGCAAACCCAGTGCTTGCTGGCTGCATCTGGCTCGCAGTCAGGGTCTGATTTTAATTCTCTTTAAATGTTCTTCATAAAAGAGGGGAGTAGAAATGTGGGTGCACTGCTGCTGCCATGCCTAGGGGCAGGAAGCAGCTCGGCTTGCCCACATCCACTGCCAGCAGCACACAGGACATCTGCTCTGCCGAGCCAGCCCAGTGGGCTGTCGGGCAGCTTTCCCACCTTCACCATCACAGCTACATGATGTCGTCCTTGGTTTCTCACCCTCTTGCTGTTTTTCTTTCTCTGGAAATGCTCTGTGTGGCCACATGACCTTTACTAAGATGATACTTTTTTATACTGCATGATTCTGCATTAACATGGAGCTCTTTTCTCTGCTGGGCCCCTCCAGAACAGAGGAAGCGGCTAGTGCTCGCTTGGCATTGTAACATGTGATCTCCTTAGCCATCAGGAGAAACAGCCACCGGATCTGAAATCTGGCAGAGTATCAGGGCCTCCGTAATTAATAACATCTGTGTTTTGTTTCCTGGTGATTGTGTATTTAAAAAAGTGGGAAAATCGTGCAGAAAATAAAAATCCATGCTTTCAAATAAGCATTGTAGCCATTAGAAGAAGGAAAAAGGACATCAGATCTAAGCATAAATCAATGTGACCAAAGACAAGATCAGCCACATTAAGAAACAGCTGCCTGGTTGCTTTCTGTGCCTCATGCTCATCATCCCCTCCTGCTAAAAATCCAGGTCCCCTTACAGCAATGGCTCAGGGGGTGGAGAAGCCTCAGAGGCATCCATGCTTGACACAGGTGAGGAGCACAGCAAGCCCCAGGCACCCTGAACATCTGGACCAGGAGTACACCCATGGCAGCCTGGAGGAGAGGAAGGGGATCTGACATACGGCAATGCTGATGAGGAGGAAACCAAGGAGAGCAACTAGAGTGGTCCAGGGAATGGCCCAAGGGAGATATGCCAGGGGACCCATTGTGCCAGGAAGGTGAAGTCTTCTATAAAACCTTTACCGTTGTCAATGCTAATGGCGTGGCCAGGAAGCTGAAGCTGCTGGTGAGCTCATCTGAGTGGTGAGCTCAGCTGCGGGGAACCCTTGTGCCAGCAGCACACACCCCGGATGGATGGCAGGGCCACCAGGCTCTGTGGTGCTGAGGACACTACAGTGACCCTGGGCAGCAACTCTGGCGTGGCACCCAGAGACAGCCACTCCAGCCACGTCACCTGGTGAGCATCAGCTCTCACCAGCACAGAGGCCATCGTGCCAGGGGGTCTGCAGAGGTTCCCCCTGGAGGAGCATTCCTACAAGTAGCCCAGCAACTTGCTGAGCCACCAAGAGATGCACAGCCCGATGCCTGTGAGCTCTGCGGCAAAGCCTACTCGCACCAGGGCACGCCGCACAGCACCACTGCCTGCACACGGGTAAGCAGCCCTACCAGTGCCCTGACAGCAGCACAGCCTTCACCCAGTCCTCCCACCTCGCTTGCCACCACCACACACACACTGGCAAGCAACTTTTTGCCTGCTCCCATGCCTTCACCTGCATGGCCATGCTCAAGCGGCACCCGCCAGCCCTGGTGGTGCGTGCACCACCAGTCCTTCTGCATGGACGGTGACATCCCCCAGCACGGCGCAGAGGAACCCTGACTTTCCCATCACAAGGACAAGTGGTTGAGGGAGAGCTGCACAGTTAGAGGAAAACCAGGCTGCAAGTGCCTCTGCACCCCAGGGAGCCCCCAGCCCATGGCTGACGGGGAAAGAGGAGGTGGTCAGCAAAAAGCAGGCTGATCTAGCACTGGGCAAAGAGGCAGAGCTCAGTCACTCGTGCATTATTTATCTCTGATTACTCTCCCTCCAGGACAAAAAGGATCCCAGCTTGGCTGGCATGGCATCCGCCCCCCTGGCAAGGCTGAGCATCCTGCCCCAGCCGTGCAAAGGTGCTGTACACGTTCCACGGGACGGTGAAAATCCCAACACCTCTATGGGTTAAACAAACACACACTGGGTTTAAATTCCACATGGAATTAAGTGAGGAAAACTAAATCAAAGCCCAACCCTCCTGTGCTGCCAAACAGATGAGCACCGCAATACACAACCCTTTCACACAGAGTATGCTGGATATGGTAATTACAGGCAAAATATTTGCACCCTCGCTCTCCTCTCTGGAGAGCCTCTTTCCAAAGCAGAAGTGCACCGAGTGTTCCTACAGCAATAAGCTGTTTTCTGAGACCAAAACAGGGACTAGACAGTTGGTAAAAATGGTTTCTCTCAGGTAGCTGGTAGCTGAGGCAATTAAAAGAAAATTAAACTGACATTTCTAACTTGTAGTGTAAGGGAGATGTGCAGTGGTGAAATAATTAAAAGTTACTGCTGGGAACATATTGTTTTCACCTGTCTACTGTGAAGAACAAAAGGGCAAGAAGCATTTTAGGCGCTTTTTTTTCTCTTTCTTACTTGATAATTAACCGCTAGTTATTGCTGCGTCCCCAAATGCTAAAACCCAAGGGTTTTCCAAATGACAACAGAGATATTTAGAGGTCGGTACCTGATTTATTCAGCCTTACTTGGTGACAAACAACATCTTGCCGGCCAGATCTCCCTGCCCAAGTTATTCACATAAAGGGCTCCGAGCTTCACTGTCTGATTTAGAGCACTTGCCTGAAAGGCCTTTCCAGCAGCTGCCTGGGAGCAGCTCCATGATGAAGCTGCAGTCCCATCCCTTGCTGTCTTACTGCCCAGCATTATTTGCTTCCCACCAGTTACGTTGGTGTACCAGCTGCACCCGAGCCTCTCAGGCAGGGGAAGCAGTTCTCTGGATGGGAGCCCACCTTGGAGCATCCTCATGCAGATAGGGCTCACACTGCCAGTTCCTCCCAAAAACTCAGCTGGCCACCTCTGGGAGAGGGACTTCCCAGCTGTTTTTCACAACTCCACGAACACAGGGCTTGGGAAGGAAGATTCACCCCCCACCTACCTGAGGGTCCCATGGGGCCAGAGGTGGGCCTGAAAGACATGGAATGGTCAGGGGACACAGCAGATGCACCTTGCCAACCTCTTCGATTCAGCAAGGGCCCTGGCATCTGGGAGAAAACTGAAAGCCCCTTCCACCTTTCTCATTAGCTAAAAGCGTGTTATTTATTAATGCCTGCTCACCAACACCAGGTCTGGTCAGGATCCAAGACCCAGAATGCTCTTCATATGAACCTCATGCTTCTTGTCACAACCCCAAGTCATCCTTGACCTCATCATAACTTCCACCAGTCCCACTTGGCTTACACTTCAGCCCATCACCCAAGGGCACCCCTGCCTCTGGCCCTTCCTTCCATCGTTCCTGCTATGCCAGCCCAACACCATGTTCATTGGAAGGAGACAAGAACACTACAGGAAAGCTTCTGGTGGTGTTTCCCGAGTCAGAGTATCCCCAGATTTTAGTCTCTCTCATGCACAGCAAAGCTGAGTATACCCTGAGCTGGTGTTTAGCACTGACCTTCCAGAAGGGAGAACAGGGCTCTGCGTGGTCTTAGGACAAGTATCCCCTTCCCCCACAAGGGAAGCAGGTGTCAGATGAAGCCCAGAAACGTAGTGGGTTTGTGCTGCTCCAGAGTCCATATCACTCTGCTTCAGCCTGTCCGACCTCCAGCATGCCAGCTTTTCCAGGAACGGTTGGCGGACCAGTCTGGAAGAATAAGGAAGTGTCCTGGTTTTGGCTGGGCTGGGACAGAGTTAATTTTCTTCTCAGTAGCTGGTACAATGCTGTTTTGGATTTAGTATGAAAGTAATATTGATAACACACTGATGTTTTAGTTGTTGCCAAGTAGTGCTTACTGTAAATCAAGGACTGTTCAAGTTTCCCATGCTCTGCCAGCGAGACACAGGGCACGAGAAGCCAAGAGGGAGCAGAGCCAGCCCAGCTGACCTGCACTAGCCAAAGGGCTATTCCATACCACAGAACATCACGCTCGGTATATAAACCGGGGGGAGCTGGCCGGGCATCAGCAATTGTATTGTGCATCACTTGGCTTTATTTCCCTTTAGTTTTATTCCTCTCCCTTTCTCTCTCCTTTTCATTACACCTGTTGTTGTTATTTTAATTATCAAATTGTTCTTATCTCAACCCATGAGTTTTACCTTTTTTCCAATTCTCCTCCCCATCCCACTGCAGGGCAGGAGAGAGAGCAAGCGGCTGCATGGTACTTATTTGCTGGCTGGGGTTAAACCATGACAGGAAGGTGCACGCTAGGCTGACTCCATCATTTCCACTGCCAGGGGTGGTGGTCATGTCTTAAAGGTCTGTACACAGTCAGCCAGCAAAATCTTTACAAAACAAGACAGAAAAGTCACTTAAACCTCTTCCTCAAGGTTGTTTCCTGATAAAAGAAGAAAAAAAGCAATTATAGCAAACTGTAAAATAAAAAGGAAGTCAGGTCAAAAGACAGGTGAATGCACAAGGCACTCAACAAGGCTCTGCACTGGAAATTTCTGAAAGCCCTCCCAAATTTGCTTCCCCCTCTTCAGTATGAACAAAACAGATCAAGCTGGGCCTTTCCCCGCTCAGAGCTGGCTGTCTTCCATCGCAAGAAAACGCATCAATTTGAGGAAGCACATCCAGAACGAGAGCCATCCTTGTTTCCAGTTTGGAGTGGAGCAAAGGTCTTTCGCTTTGCCACCTTAGTGGGTCAGACCTTTACAACAACACTGCTGCCAGCACTAACCCCCTGTGCTTTGGGAGGATGTCCCACATTGCTCAGATGTTACTTCTGGATTTCTTATTCTGCCCTTCAAAGTGGTAAAAACCTGCTTGAAGAGCCAAGCTTTGCTCCCAGACCACCTGGGCACGCAGTGCTATTGAAAACATGTAAATATACCTGTAAATGATGATACAGAAATGTGCTCATAATAAATGGGCTTGTACTGTAATAGTATTGTAGCTGCCAAGGACAGGGGGAGCCTAGCTTTATTTTTCACTCTTGTAGTGATTACTGTCTGATCATTTCAAACTGGATGCTGTGTCACAGTATGCAAACAGAGAAGGAAATAATGTAGTTAAAACTGGGGATATTCTTCGTGTTTACATGAACTCCACTGCCCTGGAGCTATTTTAAAGCTGCTGTTCCTTTCTCAAGTGAATACACTGGAAATAAATACTCTCTGTCTACTCATGTATGCCATGAACAGTTTGAAAGAGAAACTGTTGCACTTCTAGCTCACATGTGCTGCTGTATTTGCACAGATGCATAGCATATTTCAGTGTCTATTACTGTATGCAAGGACTGTGCATCTGCACATGTTCAGAAGTGAAGCAGGACACAAAGTCTTGCAACTACTCACAGATGTCTTCTTATACCTCAACCCAAGCCTGCAGGTATCCCGAGGGGTGAGGTTTGGTACATGACAAGCAAAGGCTGGTGGTAGGCTTCACAGAGAGTATGCAGGCAGCCTTGTCTCAGCAGAGGTTCTATCTGCAGGACCATGGTCACAAACAGGGACCTCAGCCTTCTCCACGTAGTGCACTTCTGTCGTGCTCGCACGCTGCTGCGCTGTAACCGGGAGCTGATGTGCAGGTGAAGACAGGACAGCTAACCATCCCTCTGCACTCAGGAAACACAGCCCCCAACCCCCCAGCTCTCTGGGAAGGAAGCAACTCCCAAAGCCTACTGCACCAGGTGAAAAACATCCCCAGTCCGCTGGGTTCAGTGCCAGCAGCAAAGGCAGTGTGGTGTTAAATGCCCGGATTTTCCCACAGCGCTCCAACACAGCCGTGCCTTCTGGCAAGGTCAGCTTTCATCCAGCACATATAACACTGTGCCAGCAGAAATATTTCCGTGGGGTTGCACTGAACCACGTTACAGAGCACAGACTCTTCTCAGTGCAAAAATCAATGCCTTTTTTTTCAGGCTCCTGGGGCAAACTATTTCACACAGTCAGCAGACAAACTTCCACAAGCAAGTTCACCTTCTTTTTAAACAAGGTTAGCTGGATTTCATATTTATACAACTGGTCCAAGAGCTTCTTAAATGCAAGAGCTAAGACATACATACTGGCAAGCTTCCTAAGAGGTCCCACAAGGAAGTTCAGTTAGATCACACTTTAATCTTGTGGTCTGGGAGACTGGATGCTGTATAGTACCTTCTCCCAATTCCCTTTCCCCAAGATGAAAACAAGTCATCCATCACTCACACCACTTACCCATCAAAAGTCTTCATGCCAAATCCTTTAACAACTGCTGACACCTCAAGTTTTAGTAACTCCTCTTTCTAAATTACTGTCAATCGACCAGGCAAGCCAAAAAAAACCCGCTGAAGTCACTAAACCATCCCTGCTGACACCACCAGCAGTATTTTCAGGAGCAGCAACAATGGTCAGGGTATCGAGGAAGAAGAAAATTAGCACAATCTCTTTCAAGCAGGAGAACAGAGGCTGGGCAAGCAGGTCAGCAAAACATGCTGACTCTTTTGGGGTAAAATTTACCACACTCAACAAAGAGCATCCTTGCATCGAGGAAGACATCTCTTTTTAAGACATGCCAGGTAGCTATTGGGAGTAGGTGTTAAATGGCAAGCTGGTGGTGAGGCTACCTTCCTGCTACGTGTGCATGGCTCTGAGCCCAGGGACCTACTCCTTAAGAGTCCCTTGTAGCCAACAAGATGTGTGCTGGTAGCTTGTACAGAAACAGACCTGCTCAGAATAAATTACCGCTCCTGCTTTCAGATTTGAAGCAGGAAAGCAACAATTATCCTTAATAAGGAGTTGATAGCTCTGATGTTTTCCTCTAGCAGATAAACAAGAGGAAAGCCATTACATGAACTGCATGAGCACGTTCAGTTGAGCACACCCTCCCTGGAAAACAGCACTGCCACATAGCAGCAGGCAGTTCAGCAGCACAGCCACCCTGCGGTGAATTTGCAAGTAGACTGCACTCTGGTGCAGAGGCTGTGTTACCTGCTTCATAGGCTGGCTCCCATTCAGTGGTTGGTTTTAAAAGTTGGAGGTTAGATGACCCTAGCCTTGCACAGGCCCACACCTTTTTAACTTTCTCAAAGCATCAGACACAGCTGGGACCACCAAAATAATAAAAAAAAACCTGTTTTCCCTTCTATTTCCACTATGTTATCCTAATGAAATATTCATCTGCCCTTCTGTTGGTGAGACCTCAGCCCCTGCTCGTTTTCAGTCTGTAAGTAAGGAAACCGCAGTGGAGGCTCCTTACGCCAACAGAACCTTCACAACATCAGAGGCAGATCATCACATGATGAAGTCTCACTTTAAATAAAAGCTGCCTACTCCAGAGATTTCAATGCACTTTGCTCAGATTAATTGACAAATGATGGATTGCTTAGTTCTCCCTGTTTACATCAGACTCCTGCTTCAGACTCCTCCACACCGGGAGAAGGCAAATAGTGTTAAGAGGAGGATGACACTATACAGAGCAGCAGAAAGACTGTACAGTAGTAGCTTTTCCTTTGTGCAAGGTGTTGTACGTACACCCCACAAGCACAGGTGTATTTACCATGCAACTCCTTTGTTAACAAAGAAAATAGTACCGTAGCTGCCAAGGACTGGCCGGTGATTCCAGGTCAGTGAGGGCCAGGAGTCTGCAGTGCTGGAGCTATTCTAGTCTTCTTAGTCTTGAGACAATTTTCCTGTGATGGAAATGACTTGGGCAGAAGTGATGTAGTGAAGGGACAGGAAAACTAGCAAAGAGCAAAGCTTTTTTCTACATTCCACCGTTCACAAACACCATCCAGCAACCAAAAGTACTCGCACAATCAGGATCCCCTGCCTAGCCCAGAGCTCCAGCGCTGTGCTTGTGTCCAGGTGCTTCCCGTGATGCCCTGGCAATGACAGCCTGTGAGCGAGTCCTCTGCACAGCACAGTATCAAAGGGAACTGCTTCTTCCATGGCCTTTACAGACACAAATGAACAGAGCTACTCTGAATCAAAGAAAAATTACTTCTACTGAAACCACACAATTCAAAACCTCTCTAATGAAGCAATGCTGTACAGCAGGTATATTTGCTCACTCTCTTCCTGCTTCAGCTAGCTAATGTGACTGATTATGTCTGTTGTAGGCTTCCAGCAACTCAGACTGACACTGTGAGAGCATCAGGGCCTGGGAGACATTTCCAAACCTTTATACTAAAAATGTGAAATGCTGAAGTGATGATCTCTGGGTTAGATTTAAGCTCCAAGGGATTTCCTGCAGCTTACTCAGGAGTTAGTGGAAGTTTCTTTGAGGAGGGTTCAACACACTTTTCCCAGAAACCATGCCACATTTTAATTACTCCTTTCACACATTCAAGCACTTTATATGCAAGTCAACCTTCCAGGCAAGTATCTTTTTAATAACCTTTTAGTTAAGCCTAGTAGTTTTCATTTCACCAACCATTTACTCTTCCCATTAAACAGACCTTTGTTCTAAACACTTTCACCATTATGCTCTTACAGGTACGAATTCCACCAACTGCTAACACCAAAAAGCAGAATAACTAGATGTTCCCAATTACCACAACTGTCTAAGCAGAACAGTCACACAACATGAAGGTGCACATAGTGCTGAAGTTTAATTGGATATTAAAACCCCCTACAGCAAGAGCACTGCACACCTGAAGGAGAAGCAGAATGCCGAAAAGGGGAGACTGCAGCTGACAACTTCAAAATGGGTTTAGAAGATAAAGAGTGGAAACTTATTGCATGATAGCTTCTGGAATGGCTTTGTCACCTTGCTATCTGCCCTCACTCCAGGTCATTTCAGATTGTGTTGAACAGCACAGTCCCCACAGAACAGCACTGAAGATGTCTCTTTGCAGATCATTTACCCACAGTCTCCTTTTAGCCAGGATTTTTTTCATGCAAAGATCTTTCCTCTTAGAGACACTAAGCAGCTCTCAGGTAAGACTGACCCTTTGGTGAGGGGCCCTGTCAAAAGACCTTCAGAAACCTAAAACCGTACTGGAACTACCTGCAGAGGGGAGTTTGGAGAAGTCTCACTCACAGCTGTAGCGAATGCATATGGTACGCGGGGTCCAGCCATCCCGGCAGAGGTATCTGCATTACAAAAGTACATAGTTTCAGACAACGTAACACATCCTTAAGAAGTGGGATGCAGATCAGTTCCCTAATCTGGAGACTCCTTTGAGGAATGAAATTAAAATGACCCATAAGTGAGGCTGGGAGAATTAGTCTCCCATTCACAATCAAGCTAAAGTGCTGCTGTGGATGGCTGTTGTGCTTGATCTGAGCCAAGGACCTCACATCAAACACAACAGTATCCACAACTGTAAAACGCCTGCTCAGCTGTTGCACGGATGGAAGGTGCTAAGCAACCATCACCATTTTTTACACTATGAAACATGCAAACAAATGGCACAATCAGTACTTTACATTAAATAGCCTGGTAGTAAATGCAAAGGTACATTACCCTGAAGCTTTACTTTCACTCTGCTGCACAACTTCCTGCTGAAAAGGCAGAATGCATTAGAAAGAAATTAGTGAAATTACAGCAGCTGGCAGGGGAAAGGAAGCAAAGCTTTCTGACACGGAGAGGAAATTAAGGCTGCAATTTAAGGACAAACTGAATGATTCTACCACAGTGGTTAACCGTAGATGAAGTGTCATTACTAAGTTTCAAAGTTTAAAACCCCACTGCTATAGCTGAGGCAATACATACCTCTTTGGAAGTTACAGCCTCAGGGGATTTTGGCAGCACCTGCCTGAGACTGCTGGGCTAGTTTCTAAGGAAATTTTTCTTCACTAGACGTTTGAACCTAAATCAAAGTGAAGAGCCTCGCAGACGCTTTAGGTAGTGCTCAGACATGTCACAGAACACAAAACGTGGTTTTGTTATGAGAAGCTTCCTCATGTGTGAAAACGTTTAAATGAAGAAGATTCCAATGCAATGAGTAGCAAAGGCGGCTTAAATTTGGTCTTCTGCTCTTTGAATTTTGTGTTCTCAAACATCTGCTACTGTATTACTCATCTGGACAGATTTACAGTGCACTGTTCCATCAGAGACACAAATCTATTCAAATCCCTCACCCCAAGAACATACACCATCATAGCGAAAATAAAGCTTTTTCCATTATTAACAGACATTCAGCTAATCACACAACAGTGCATGTGTACTCCCTTAGACAAAAACATTTATGAAACACGGCTGGTAACTGTTGAGTTTATTAAAGAACTGTTTTGTGGGTGGTTGTTGTTTTTTTTAAAATAACCAACAAGAATACTTCCCTCCAAATAAAAAGAAGTACTAGAAAGAAAAATTCAGCAGAAAGCAAGGAGAGAAGGGGTAGAGTGACAACTCTGGACTGTTCTGACTTAGCAAAGACCTGCAACAGATCTTCAAACCCAGTGCCAAAGAGCCATCCCACGTGAGGGTAGGGCCAATTTATCTAGTGACCAAGACTGCAGAGAGAAGTCTCATAGCCCGTGCATCCTTGCAAAAAGCTCAAGTTGATGCATCGTCAGTTCAGCAAATCAAGGCTGTGTTAGCACATATGAGTGATTTCACTTGTCTTAGGCCTCACATTTCATTGCTCGGTGGTAATTAGGTTATTTTTTCACACAAAGCCAGTTTAAAGCCAGCAAGTGCAATCTCTACCAGTACAAGCTGCAGAGATCCCCCTGACGAACTAGGGTTCCCTGTCAGCCACTGCCGAGAAGTGGGTCTGGACTGGCCAGAGCGCATGCAGCAGAGTGCTTTCTCCATCCCAACCACGCAGGTTTCGTTCAAGTAAGAAGCAACCAAGGAGACGACAATCACAAATGAACAAAGAATTAAGATTTGTCCAATTTGTGTGTGCGCTCATGCCTCCGTAGGGTACCTGACTCAGTGAATGAATGACCACAGTAATTGCAAGAGTAGGGCTTCTCTCCAGTATGAATGCGGTGATGGCGTTGGAGCGATGCCAGCCGCGTGAACGTCCCTCCACACTCCTCACAATAGAAGGGACGCTCCCCAGAGTGAGTCTGCTGGTGTCTTTTCAGCCTGAGCAGCTGGACGAATGCCATGCCACATTCCTGACACTTATAGGGCTTCTCTTGCCGGTGGATCACCTTGTGTTTGGAAAGCAGGTTAGGCTTATCGAAACCTTTGCCGCATGTTGGACAGGCATAAGGTTTATTATAGTCATCTTCCTCAGACTTCTGGTTCTCTGCACAAGGCTGATCAGTGTACTCAACAGTGTGCTGGTTACGGTGCACTATCGACCACGGGTTCCTAGCCATGCCGTTTCCCAAGATCACCATGGAGCGCTCTATCTTGTGCACGTTGCGTAGGTGCCTCCAGACATCGGCCGTGCGAATGAAACCCTTGTCACACTCTGGACATTTGTGTGGCCTGTCACTAGAATGAATGAGCTTGTGCATTCGCAAATTTGCCGCACGGAAGAACTCTTTGGCACAGACAGGACATCGGTATGAGTTTTCCACAAGGTGAGTTCGCTTATGTTCCCGCAGCTCGCTCATACCCTGGAAAGCAGCACCACACTTCTTGCACCGATACGGCAGAGCTCCCTCGGGGACAGGCTCCAGGTCCTCATCGAACACATCAGCAAGAATGGTATTTTTGCTATCGTCACGTAGTCTGTTCTGTGGTTTCTTGGACTGCTCAGAGGAACAGTGCTCTGAATCTTTATCTTCACACTGCAGGTCAAACCTGGTACTGGAGGGGACGAATACCCCAGCTGTACTCTCACCTCGATGCTGGTAGGTCTCATAGGTTTCTTTGTCTTCACACTGCAGCTCTGCAGGAAGCTCCTGCTTACCTGAAGGTCCAGCAGAGTTGCAACACGGACTGCATGTCTGCGAGTAATTCATGTCTACCTCCTTCTGGAGGCTAGATGTGTGGCCCACCTGCTTAGTGGTCTTTCTGGAATAACGTGAACGCTTCTCACCTGTGTCACAAATGCTATTCTCAGAGTCCCAGTCCGCATTCACATCCATCCTCCAAGGCGTACGCTGTGTTCATCTGCAGCTCATCAATGATGTGTATACCAAGAGCTTCAGGTCTTTCACGGTAAGTCCATCTCATTCTCAGCTCTCTTTACAGTCCTACCTAGAAAATAGAACACCCATTTCATCAGTGATTTTTCTGATATTAACAGAAGACAGTTACCACAGTGAAGATTCTTTTCTGATTAAAAGAATGAGACAGACTACTAGTTAAGCAGTACAAGAAACAGTCTTCTACTATTATACAGGTAGAAAACATACATTCAGCATACAAAATACAGACAATGTTTAATGAAGTTAAATCCTCTATCATAATCCAGCCTTCGCTACAAATATAAATTGATAATTTCCACTTTGAATTCACCTAAAGATGAGAAAACTTCAGAACTCTGGGGTGCAAACACTTTCAGCCAAGTCCTACATCACAGCTGCCCCCACCACAAGACCTTGTTCTGAGGATTCATGTTTAATCTTTGTTTTTACCTTGCTAAATATGAACTAGGAGTGCCAGTCACAAGCCTCAGAAACTAGTTAGGTAATGCAGTGAGACCCTGAAACTGTGTCAGTCAAACAGCCAAAACCAGAAGCAATGTGTGGAAGGGGGGGGTCTGGAGAGCTCAGGAGCACCACCTTTGGCCTCCCACCCTGACCAGAAATATTCTGCCTTGGGGATATATGGGGTCCCTGTGCCACTGCCAGCTAGCACCGTGCAAAGAGGACCTATGTAAGGAAAAGCATGAAAGAGCTGTCCAGAGAGTTACTTAGAGCTCTCCCAGGCTTCAAAGCACAGCTAGCAATCCTGCAGAGCTGGCCCACTGGAACAGCTTCAAATTCCCCGGGTAAACCCCCTTTTGCAGACCAGCCTTGCTAGCAGAAAAGATAAGTAATGGTAATTGGTCAGAAATACCAGAGTCACACACTTTCTTGTGAAGATCTTTTTGTTTATGCCATACAAAAGCATGGATTTGCAACAGGTTTTCTAGATTTGTCCCAGCAGCTGCTGTTGACAGCAGCTCCACAGGGAGCTTTCACTCACCTGGTTTAAACCTGCATTCACACTGAATTGCTAGTCTAAGCTCAGAAATTGCATTTTTCCTGTCCTGATGGATACCTTGGCTGTTCCTCCAACTGCCCTCACACCCACTTTTTGTATTTCCTTTACTCCCACTGTTTCTTCACTTCACTACTTCTGTCTAGGTAACTTCTCTGAATACGAACACACATACATACATGCAAAAATATACGTTAAAATGTACATATTTCCATGCATACATACATATAAAGCTTGTCTATTTAGTTTCAGTAGGTTTAAATAGTTACAAAGGCACTACAGCAATGTGCATTAAGTGAAAGGTCTTATTCACATCTCAGAAAGACCAGCTTCACCAGAGACACAAGCTGCGCTTTCTTCTGCTGTGATACAGAAAACAAGCTGAATTAGTTTTCTTCATTACTCGCTGCCTGGAACAGAATGGCTCAGGTCATCCCCCAACTTCAACCATTCCTATTAATTTAATAACGAGTGCATAAGCACAGAACCGTTGCTCACCTCCTGCACGGGCCGAGCACCTCGAGCAGCACAGCGCCGGCTCCCAGCCCCACAACTCATCTGGGAGGTCCTTTGTTGCAGAAGAACTTTTCCAGGGATGCTGGCACGGCTTGGCTTAAGCAAACTCCCTGAGACAGGCCCGGCCGGTTTCCACGGGGGCTGGGGGGGATATTTACATCACGATGCCAGCTTGAAAAGAATAATTTTAAAAAATGAAATAAATTAGGAAAAATGGGATTTTTTTTCGTTGTTGCTGCTGCTGCTGCAGCCAGAACGAAGCCCCCGCCTCCCCCCGCACCGGGGGGCCGGTGCGGCTCGCTCGGCAGAGGCCGGTGCCACCCCCACCGCCACCGCGCAGCCCCTCGCGCCGGCGCGGAGGCCCCCGGCGGCGGCGGCGCAATCGCAGCGCGGCCCGGCCCGGCCCGCAGCGGCCGCGGCTGCCAGCGGCGGGGCGGGACCGGGGCAGCCCGGCTCCGGTAACGCCGCCCGGGGGAGGGGGACGGGGACCTGGACCCCCCGCCCCGCTCTCGGCGCCCTGTTTCAAACTGCTGCGGCAGCGGCCGGGGGGTGCGGGGGAGCCGGTCGCTGTTCCAAAGCGAACGGGCGCCCTTCCCACCCGCACCCGCTCGGACACCCGGTGCTGCGGGGACCGGAGCCTTCCTCCAGCTCCAACCCGCAGCAAGGCGCGGGGTGCTCCCCCTGCCCCCCGAAACGGCAGCACCGCGCATCCTCCCGCAGAAGTTTGGCAGCGATTGGATTCACTTTCAGGCTTTGCTTCGCGGGATGGAAGGGCCTCTGCGCCCCGCTTCCAGCCTCAGCCAGGATTTCTTCACCCCGGATTTCTTCACCCTGAGTACCATCGTCAGCAGAGCCTCACCAGGGCCTTTCACAGCAGCACTATTTCCTTGTGGGAAGTCCTTTGCCCAACACATCCTAGGATCCTGTCTGCCTTTTCCAAAGCCACAGTTCGAGCACAGTCCGTAGGCCTTCTCAAGCTCCTTTCCTCCATCCCTTACAGCTCTGGAGCAGAAATTGTCACCATTTCTCTACCACCATTTCTAGAAGACCTTGTTCGTCCATGGCTCTGCAGCCCTCCCTCCTGTTCATACTCCCTGTCAGGACATTTCATTCCCACATGTCCAGTTTTACATTCCCACCATTAATGGAACCCTTCAAGGTCCAATCCCTAGGATCGCTGTTGGGAAGCTCCAGCTGCAGCCAGTGGTCCCTGACCCTCAGTGCTCTGTACCTCTCCGTTATCATGTTGACCAGTTCTGTGCTTCCTGTAGTTGAAACGACTCTCCAACATCACCGTGTCACCTCGCAGAGAACTTTAACAGCAGTTATGTTGCACAACGGACAGTGATCTTGCTGCCTTTTCTCAACAAAACTCCTACAGGTTTTGGAAATGGGCTTCTACAATTGAAAGCAAATACGGTACTGAAATGAAAAATTAACAAGAATGTATATTGTTGGCATGCAAATAATGGTATATAAGAATGCTCCCATTTCTACATTTTTCTGCTCTTACATATCTTTCTAAAAATAAACACAAAACCAGAAACTACTCTGCTGGGAGTTGATGGTGAGGAAACGTACCTAGTCCTTTCACACAGAAAAGCCAGCTACTTTTGAGAGCAGAGGGGCAGTTCAGTTTCTTTAGATCAGGCAGTTAAAAAATAAGTTAGCAACATTCCTTTAATGTCAGCCTTTGAATCCACAAGAAACTCACATGCTACTCAGTATGGCAAACCTTGCAGAGAAAGAACCATTCCAACTCTCACCAACTAGGGGGAAAACCTCAGAGGATTTTCGTTATTTTTATTATAATTTTTCTGAATTTAAAATTTTTAGATGTTTCTTACTGCAACACAGTAGCTGGGCAGGGCAAAGGCTTTCTTCCACCTAGACCCAAGACGCACAGAACCATGCACCCCTTCCACATCCCTTACGGAAGACCCTCATTCATCAGTCCTCGTAAGGAAAACTCCAGTAATATATAAGCATATACAGCACCAATACCTCCCCAGCCCAGCATACCTGTGTGGGACGCAGACAACGAATGGCCATTTTTAAAAAATCCAAATAATGGTTTATTATGACTAATACGTTAAAACATGAGAGGATGTATGGAGGGAGGAGGTGAATGAGTCGTTCTGGCCAAGTGGGCTGTGCATCCTAACAGTGATGCTTTTGCAAACCAGCCCCAGGGGGTGGTGATAGTCTAGACAGCAACACTTAGCACATGTGCACAACAGCTCTAATTTAACACATCAGTCTTACAAGCATAGGTGCCCAGGTGAGTCCAGCTGGTCCTGATCATATCCAACAACTGCACATCCCTCTTGACTTCAACATGATACAATGGCAGCATTTCCTCTTGCAGCTGCCAAGGAACGGTGTAATGCAAGCAAGCAATGGTCTTCCTCATAGGGATCATGGAGGAAGTGACCAAAGCGTCTTAGGTGCTCCAGGTCCTCCTCCTCCTCCTCCTCCTCAAAAGCATCAATAAGAATGTTTTCATTCTTTCTTATCCTTCCTTGAGGTTCCTCAGAGCGTTCAGAGGAAAAGCATCCTAAACATTCATCTTCACACTACAGGTCAAGGTTGTTGGGTTTGTTGAATTACACTTCTGGGAGTAAATTTCAGGTATCTCCTCTTCTTTGTACTGTACTATACGGATTTCTTGTCAGACTGAAGGCCTAGGAGGATGCACCTGGGACTAGAAGGTGGTGAGTAATCTTCATCCACTTCCAGCTACAAGCTAGTTTTGCAGCCCACCCTTTCTGAGGCTTGCCTGGAATCACCTGAATGTTCCTCACTTGTCTGGCAACGGTCATTAACAGAAACGACACCCGGCTCCAGCCTATGGTATCGTATAGTGCTTGCTTGTTAGTAATCACACAGTCAGTACAAATTCCTGCAACCTCTCATGGCTGGCTTCTTTCATGTCAGCTTCCTTGGAAAAAAAATAAGGATTTCATTATCTGCCAGGAAAAGGTAGTATTTAAGATGTCAGTTTAATTGGAAACACATTAGTAGTACTAAATAATGCAGTACACTCCAAACGGTGTCTCATGGGTCAGAACAAGGTCCATGGTCAACTCTATTCAACACACCATGTCTTCTGCTGTTAGTCCAAGATGAGGCAGAAAAGGGCTTCTATACCAAGGTTAATAAAACCAGCATGTACGCACCGCAACACCCAGACTGACAAAAGTGCCCACATACTCATAAAATTCATGGGCACAGTCCCCATGAGCCTCCTGCTTTCAGTAATGAAGAACAAACCACTCCACTAATGTTTCCCTTCTAACCTAAAATAAGAACCAAAATTTGGAGGTCTTATCTCATGTATATATTGGTCTTCAGCTGAGTATACTTAGCTCTACCAAGTTCCAGATACTATAATTTTTCCTCCTAATACTGAGGTACTTAAAACGTACCCTGCCTTCTATTTCATAGTTCACATTTATAAGCACACAATTTCGTTAAATTCTGCATTCTAAGCCTATCCCATCAGCCTTGATGAGTTATTCCAGCACACACAAAAAATAAGCTATAATCCTCCAAGAAAAGGCAGCAGAAAAATAAGTGAAACGCCTATCTCTTTATAATATACGATTCCTATTAAAATTACATTATTGGTGCTTTTTACCCATCCTACATTTATATTCCCAACACACATATATAGATGCCAAATCCTTCTTTTTATTTATGCTGCCTCACTTTATATTTTTTAAATGTGAAGAGTCTGTCAGGACAGATGAGTATCCGTAACCTATTTGTCAGATTTGAGTCATTTAAAAAAAATTTTTTTTGAAGGATTAGACTCTATGCTCCCATGTTTCTGTTAAATTTGCTAAAAAGTGCAAAATTGCTTGCTGTCACAATGGGAGCTTAATATATTTTATGAAGGGTTTATGATCACATCCCATCAAATTTGAATTTTTATTGGCCATATAGGTTTCTCCCCTGACATCTGGCTACTTTGTTTTAGGACTGTCATAAACACTTTAAACGTCTGAGAGCTTCAGACTCTTCTACATAAAACAAAAAAGCCTAACAACCAAGTTTTCTTCTAAGTAGGAGCTGAATTCAGAGAGACTGAAATGATACTTGACTGAAGCTTGAACTTTTAACTCTCCAGGGGAAAGATGGGCTCTCTTTAACACACTGAACTCTGGTGAAAGACTAGCAATAGCTGCTTACTGTTAAGAGAGACTGAATTCTGCAAGAAAACCATCACAGCACTCACCAGCAAGCGCTCTCCCACCAAAGCTGTTTACACCACACGCAACATGCTACAGCCACAAAGAGTGAGCAGCCAAAAACCCCAGCAGTACCCTGCTGAGAGCACGGCTGAAAGAAGGTGCAGAATCCTCTTTCAAATCACCTGGACCAAGGTATTGTTTCACTATGTCTAGCCAGCTCCAGCCTGTTACAACATGGGTTTTTTCCGTGAACATTGCCAGGATCTTCTACGTCTTTGGGACCCAGTCAACAGGCATCTCATAAACAAGGAATCTGGAAGAAACGAACACACTGAGAATGGAAGTCCTAACTACAGTGAAAATCAGATACAGTTACAAAATCTAGTCAAGCTGTAAAGAACATGGAACAACAAACAGGAAGAAACTAAGCAAGGATCAAGTAACAACTTGCTGGCATGCTTTAGTTTCTTAAACTTGCATTGTCCTCTGCACACGCTGATCTAAACAGGCAGCAATTTTCTATGCAACGCTATTGCCTGACTTTCAAAACAACCCCCACCCAACTCTGACAGCTCAGTTCAAGCGCTGGACACGCAAGGCTGTAAAGGAGCCTGCAGAGCAATAACCTAACCCTTCTGGTGCAGGCCAGAAGGTGCACACACAAGAACAGACATGCTCTGTGGCTTCTTGCAATGACTGGCTGTGGTTTTAGACATGTATGTTATCTGCATGTGTACCTCATACATGCTTAGTTTTGAAAGCCCACAAAATGCATACACAAGCTTGTTAAAAAGTTAAAGGCAGGAATCTCTCCCTGCTGAACACATCTCTCAACACCTTTGAGCTGTACTCATTTGGTTTGTATTGTGACCTCTTGGATTACTAAATTGACTCACAACAGCATTTGATAATCTTTTCAAATAACCATTCAGCATAAAGGCTTTTTACTGGAGTACCTGACGAAGCAGACACGGGGACTTTACTTAGTGGTGCCTTAGGACAACGCAAACTCTCTGCGAGCTCTTTTTTGATTTAAAGAAAAACGGACCGAGCACCTCTGAACTGCCGCTGGAGCCCCCCAGAAGGGGGCCGAGGGGAGCTGCCCAGCCCTGCCCCTCAGGGCCTGTCTCGCCTCGCCCCTCGCTCCTCCCAGAGTAAAAGGGCGGGCAGGAGGCTCACGCTGCTGCTGCCCGCAGCCCGGCCCGGCCCTCCCCGCAGCAGCCCCCGCCGCCTGTACCCCCTCACCGTGCGCGGCCGGGCCGGGCCGTGCGCAGCCGCCGCGTTCCCCCCGCGCCGGGCGAGGGCAACCGCGCTCACCGCCCAGCCCGGCCGGCTGCCGCCATGTTATGTCCGGACCCGCCTCAGGGACGGGCAGAGGGAAACAGGCCGCCCCCGCTGGTGACGCAGCCGTGGCCCCGCCCCGGCCTGACGGACAGGTCCCCTCCACCAATCGGCGGGCGCTGCACGGCCGTGGGGCGGAGCCCGCGTTAGGAACCGTGGCGCGCGCCCCCGGACGTCTGACGCCCCCAGGGAAACGCGGCCCTGAGGCCGGCCCCGCAGTCCCCCCTGGCGACACGCACCCGGGCCGCCGGCCCCGCAGTCCCCCGTGGCGACACGCACCCGGGCCGCCGGCCCCGCAGTCCCCCGTGGCGACACGCACCCGGGCCGCCGGCCCCTCACTCCCGGTGGCGACACGCGCCCGGGCCGCCGGCCCCTCAGCCGCGGTGGCCGGCACAGCCAGAGGTCGGCCCTCATGGGACTGATACCCAGAAACCGGCCCCCGTTACGCCCCCGGCGGGACTCTCACAGCTGGAGACCGGCCCCTGTCACGCCTCACAGTGTGACTGGCACAGCTGGAGGCCAGGTCCTCTCACAACCCTTTGTGTGAGTTACATAGTCCTGTCCTACGCCCAATGTGACTGACACCGCCAGGGACACCCCCCTGTAACACCCCCAGTGTGACCGACACATGCAGGGACCTCCCCTGTAACACCCCCAATGTGACTGACACAGGCAGGGGGACACACACACACGCACCCGTCACGCCCCCGGTGTGACTGACACTGCCAGAGGCTGGCCCTCCTCACCCCCCCAGTGGGAATGACGCAGTCACAGGCCAGCCCCTGTCACTCCCCCAGTGTGACTGACACCCAGACACCAATCCCTATTATCCTCCAGGCTGACTGATACAGCCAAACACTAGCCCCCATCACACCCCTAGTGTGACTGACACAGGCGGGGACCTCCCCTATAACATCCCCAGTATGACTGACACAGGCAGGGCCTGCCCCATCACACCCCCAGTGTGACTGACACCAGCAGGGACAGCCCCTGTAACATCCCCAGTGTGACTGACACAGGCAGGGACCGCCCCATCACACCCCCAATGTGACTGACACCAGCAGGGACCTCCCCTATAACACCCCCAGTGTGACTGACAGAGGCAGGGACCATCCCATCACACCCCCAGTACTACTGACATTGCCAGTGTGACTGACACAGACAGGGACTGCCCCTGTCACACCCCCAGGGTGACTGACACAGGCAGGAACCGCCCCATCACACCCCCAGAGTGACTGACACAGGCAGGGACCAGCCTTGTCACTCTCCCAGTGTGACTGAGACTCTGAGGCTGCCCCGCTGTCACACACACCCCTGTGTGGCTGACACAGCCAGCAACCAGCCCCTGCTTCAACCTCTAAAGCGACTGACACGTTGAGGCCACTCCTGGCTCCTGATGCAGCCCACTCCCACGAGGCTGACAGACCCACTCCCAGTGAGACTGTCACCCAGCCACCAACCCTTGCCACCTCTCCAGTAGGCCTGACACAGCCAGACTCCAGCTCCTGCTACAGCCCCTCAGAGTGACTGACACCTGGAAACCAGAGCATCTTTCCACAGCTGTAGTCTGACCGACACCCAGGGCCACCACCCCATCAGCACCCAGGACACAGGCACAGAAAACGTGATGGCCAATAGTACCAGCATGACAACCAGCTCCCCCAGTATGCCTGACAGGGATCAGTTGCCTATCAGAGCCCCTCATGGCTCTGATGTCTCTGCTCCTCGCACAGCCGGTGAGCCCAGGCCACGTCCCTCCATGGGGCTGAGGAAGCCTCTGCTCACAGGGGTCTCAATAGACATGAAGATACACAACAGGAGACAGCCCTGCCACGCTCACAGGAGGAGCACACTGTTCTGTAGGGTCCTTAGCCACGGAAAACACCTCCTCAGAGCACATAGGACTCCAAAACAAAGCGCCCAGTCTCCATTATGTGTTCAAGCCCATCTGCTCAATCCCTCTCCAAAACACGCCTGTCAGACAGGAAGGGTATCTGCCTGCTGGAGGTCTTCAAAATAAACACTTAAATGCCCACAAATTCCTTAACTGCCAGGTGAGAATCATTGACATCTGACTGTAACAGGGTTAGGGATGCTGTGGAATGGTGTGATGAAGCTCCTTTTCCTGTACCTCATCCCAATTTCAGGCTGACAACCTGCATCCCAGCTTCCCAAGATGTTTTTCTGCCCCCAGGAGTCTCACGAAAGCTCAACAAGTCTAGGGATGACTTGTGTGTGGTTCCTAACCAAAAGGCACTGGGTTTGGATGACCGAACACTCTCCTGGGACATCGGTTCCATTGGTTATCAGTGCAGCCTTCATCGCTGCTGTCACACATGGTCAACCCAAAGTTTTTCACATAAAATCTTCCGGCTGTACGTTAACACACATTTTTTAACAACACGGGATGCCTGGATACAGCCTGAGGATCCAACAGCAGCAGCTGTGCCCCCAAGCCAGGGTCTGCTGCGCCTGTTGCAGGCTGCGACTTACTCTCAAACCCGCCGAGCTGCCCACAGATAACAGAGAAATGACTCTACGAGAGAGTGCGAGTGCACAGTGTATATGAGCAATCCCCTAAATATACAGGCTAAACGGGAGAAGCCTCCAGATCCAGGACTCTTTGCTAAATCAAGTCAGGGGTATGATGCCTGTGCTATGCAGATGAGCTGTCATATTGTCTCCCACACAAGACCGTCTCCAAAGGAACCTACACCTACTGCAATTATCCAGCAGCATATGGACATTTATAGGTCAACCTGGAAAAAGTGAGAGTAATGATTGTCCAAAAAAAGCAGGAACCAAAGAATCTTCCAGTTTTAGTTTGGAAATTGCAGACATGGAACAGGCTCAATTATACCTGAAAGCCATTAGAAAATGTCAAATCACCTCTAAAATACGTTAGAAGAATGCCTCCAGCTTTCTTGTGCAAGAAGAGAATGCAGTATGTAAATAAGATTCCCTAATAAAAATCTGTGCTGGCATGAATTTGCAAGTGCATTCTGTCTCCTGCCATGGGGACAGTCTGGGGTTTCACCCTAACAGCCAGAAACATCACCAGGCTGAAACCCTGACAGAAGAGCTGCACTTCCATTGCAGGAGCAACCGTGATGTATAATCCAGAAACTCCTCCCGTAACGATTTCAGAGCAAACCCAAAATATTTGTTACCCTTCTCTAAATTGAGCCCAGAAAAAAACCCACAACAAAACCCACCAAACTTCTGGTGCCAACTCTATGAAAACAACGCATGTGTCTTGACAGCATAGCACTAGAGGATTTAAAAATGAAGACCAACCAACAATTCAATATTCTAGGCGTTGGGGGAGGGAGAGGACTGGCAAACCCCCGGCGTCTGTGTGCATTTCCAAACTCTCAGTGCTCACCTCCAGCATGTACCTGCCACATCTCCCAGCTGTATGCAACATCTTCAGTATATTTTCCCAAAGCTTCAGCCTCTGAAAAGAGCCAAACCCTCCACTGACTGGTGCTTCTGCCAGAAAAATTAGATTTCTATAATTAGCATCAGAGAGAATTCGGGGAGGGAGCTGTCTCTTTCTGGGATTTGGGTTGTTTGTTTAGGGTTTTTTTTGTAAATTTGGATGTTGCACATTTTAAAACAAAACATTTTACTTAAAACATCAGCACATCGGTTCATAATAGCAGAGTGGAGACGGGAGCACGTCAGTAGTTGAAAAATTTGCAGGGAAGTGAAACGTTTGCACAGAAGGGGGCAAATGGAGATAAGGCAGGCAATCTGCTTGCATTCAGCTGTCGGGAAACTTGTGCAGCAGAGACTTACCCTTTGTAAGAGAAGCAAAGGGAAAAAACAAGAGAAAGTGTAGATACACCCACTTTCCTTTCTCTCCTATGTGTGCGGACTGTCACTAGATGAATTACTGGACCGCAGCTTGATCAGTGGAGACAGTCCCTTGCCACCAGAACAGCTCCCTCTCACAGCTCTGCTGGGATCTGGGCACCCACTTCCAGCTGCAGGACTGTGCTGCGAAACACGTTCACAAAGGTCACAGCATTCAAGGGAGAGAAATGCTCTACCCTGAATCTTTTGGTCACCTCTGGGATGACCAAGGTGCCAGTCTTTGCACATTTGTATAAATGCCTTTTCATTTGGCTCCTTTTAGTTTTCTCTTTCTTTTTTAGCTGCTGCAGGCTGTTGCCTCCCAGGAAAGAGAAACTTGGAGTGAAAATGGTTGTGTGGCAGCAGAGAAGCTTTGCCTTCAGCCCTGAAAACACTCCGTAAGAGCCTTTCTGCGACAGGGAGCTGAATCTGTACCGTGCCACGTGTACAAGGTGGCCGTGGCAGTACTGGCAAGGTTTATGCCAGCACCATAGCTTCCCAGGCTGAGCTTCTCCAGCAAAATATTTTTCCACTGCCCACAGCTACTGACTGCACAAGACAGACACCCAACTTATATTAAACACAGAAATATCTCAGCAAAACCCCTTTAACCTACGAGGCACAAAAGGTCTGGTTTGATTTACATTTAGCAAATCCTCCTCGACCTGAAGCATAACAAACGCAGTATTATCTTCTTACACCGGGGAAATACCACAAAATGCTTACCTGAAATAGAGGCATCTATTCTCCATCTGCTAGGAAAACAAGCTTAACATTTAAAACCGTCTGCAAGTTGGGAGCAGATGAAGTCCTGAATGAGTGCATAAAGGAACAGAATGTAATAAAACTAAACAGGTAATTGCTGATAGATTATCTGGAGGCACAGGCTAATTAATGCCAAGCAAACCAGGAGAGAGAGCTTAAAAATAACTGATAACCAAAGCACAGCTCCAGTGCGGAGTGTGGTAACAGGCAATCTTGTTCTTGACACCTCTGTATTTGCTTTTTTTTGAAACTCAGCAGTTCTTTAGATTAAAAAGCATCACTTGCATGAATCCAGCTAGTGTTATTCACATCATTTTGCACACAGATACTCTACAAGTGCCTCTGTGATTTCACACAGAAAGTAAACCTTATTTTATATAAAACGATCGACTTGCCAAGTAAAATATAAGTTGTCCTACTTTTTTTTTTTTTTCCCAGAGAACTGAAACTCGAGCTAATGAACTGGAAAATGTAAAATGATCAGAAAACACCTGGAAGAAGAGGTTAAAACAGTTATTCTTGTTCATCTGAAGAATCTATCGGTTATCTGTCCTAGATGTAATTAGTGAAAACCACAAAGATTGGCTGGCTGAGCACAAAATTTCTGACCTGAGCCAATTTCATATTTGACAGGATAAAATACCGTTACTTAGCAGGGGTAGCTGAACAACACCTACGAAGCGTGCATGCTGATGAGCTTTCAGAGGGGAAACAGCTTTACAAACCCAGCCCTGTTTTGAGGAAACATGTTTGAGAGATTCAACAAGTGTGAGGAGTAATCAGGGCACAGCCAGGGTGCCTTTGGGTACCCAGCACCGCCTTGGGGTGCCATTCTGGCTGCTGTATCCTTTTGGGTGACTTTTAAACCCAAGGATCAGGGGCATCGCAGAGCAGCCAACATAATCAAAGCTACTGTCATAGGTAATAACTTCAAGATTCCCAAACCACTTATAAGTACATGATACCCATATAAAAATTAATGACCCATTGACTGCAAACAGCAAAGTACAAGGCAAAAACACATTTCTGATGTATCTATTTGCCATTTGCTGCCTATCCTCACACTAAAAGTGTTTCTGGTTATGGTTACTGTTAATTGCTTTTTATCTAACAGTGGAGCTAAGAGGTTTCAGCTGAGATGGGGCTTCACAGTGTTAGGCAATTACACAAACATCCAGATGTACAAAAATTCCCTGGTTTGTAATCTGGACAAGGCAGAACACAGCAAGTTATCTCAGGCCTAAAGAGAGGTTTCTGATCTGGAAAAAAACAAGGTCTGACTGACCAAGGAAGCAATCAGGGAAGGTGAAAAAAATGAATCACTGGCTCCTTGTGCTTCACCTGTTAGAGCTCACAGATTAAAAAATTGGGCCACGGTTGCTTGAATTTTAACTCATCAACAGGGATGCACAGAAGCATCGTATTTTCAAACTCTCCACATCTTCTGAAGACATTCCTCCTAAGGAGGGCTTCCTTGTGCGGTGTCATTATCTCCGACAGATCTGCTTTGGAAATTTCCTCTTGGGGCTCCTTCAAGTTGACAAGTGAGTTCTCTGCATCAGAAATATTTGTTCAGAGGCTGCCAGGCTCATCAGTCACTTCCCTGAGAAGGAGGTGGTCCGGAGGGGATTCTGCTCTTCCCTCTCCTATTGCCCCTGCAAAAATGACATTATTGAGGGGACAACGACTGAAGCCACATGCCTGTGACACTGCTTATTTCTCTGTGTCAGGGCTGGGAACAACACTGCTGCCTGGCCTTGGCCTTCACAGCCAAATCACAAGCACACCAAAGGCAAGAGAGGCACCAGGAGTGGCCTGAGCAGGACTTCCAGCCTCTTGGGCACCCTCCTGCTCAGGGGTTTGGAAAAGCTAAGGCATTCCTTCTGGCTGCCATCCACCGGCATAGGGCTCATTATTTGAGACCTACCCAGGCAGAAGGGAAGCACAAACATCCCAGCATGGGAGTGTTGAACATTCACCTTTGGTCTGATGGCAATTCTTCATGGAGCTCACCAGTGATTTATGGCATCTCCGTGTAGCATCATGGGTGGATGAGGAGAGGATGGCTGGATCTCAGGCAGCATCTAGACTGGTAGGTTACCAAAGGCCTCTGACAGCTCCCATTTTAGTTAATGAAGAGCTCCTTCCTACAGCTCTGAATGCCGCTTCATCACTCATCATTAACAAAGCACTTAGGTGTCTTATCTCTGAACAGTGAGATTTTGTGTGTACACATAAATCAGCCTCTCTAGCAAGAAAGCTCGGTTTTCACCGAGCCAGCTCTTTCTGAAAGTGAAGGCTCTGCCACAAGAAGGAAAAAAACCCTTCCTCTTTTCATTCTCAGGCATGCTACACGGCAGCCTTTTCCCTTTCAAATGTTATTCACTACTTCTCATTCCATGTTCACCAATTATTAAAATGATTTTGCTTAGACAGATACAAGCAAAGTATAGTGTAGCTTCTTCTTGTTTTTTCATCTTCCATGGTTTTGTCACCCAAGTGCAGATTCAATTTGGTCTCTGAAACATGGCTAAGGACCCATTTGTCATCATTATTCCACTTTTAAGCTAGTGCTGCTCTGCTACACATCTGAAATCAGATGAACCCAGTGGTGAACATGTCAGGTTTTGAAAGGTGTCACAGGAGAAAACGTGTTGCTAGTTCATCCCGCTAACAAAGGCATCATGCTGGATTTTCAGCCTCACTGTTACTGCTGTGTCTGTGGTTTCTGAAGCCAAACGATGAAGATTCATTAACAAAAGAAGCTGAGCGATAATCCTGTGATTAAGTTATTGGAGTGGGACCTGGGAGAACTGGGTTGATTTCTCAGTCCTGGACCGGTTGCTATGTGATCTTATTCAAATCACTGCTTGGAGATAAACTCAAAATGTTGGTAGTGCCAGCTCCCCATAGGCTGCAGGCACTGTGGGAAGGGGCTGCTGCACATTATATTTTTCATTATTACCAGCTGGAGTCAGTTCTGCTGCAAAACAAATGGAAATAACCCCCCAAACTCTAAATGCATTTCACATTCTGCAACTGGCCTTTGCTCAAGCTTGCTATTTTCCCAGAATCTCCTGTGATTGACTAAATAATTCCTTTTAATGTTTTTTCCCCTTTCTTCTGTTTCCTAGTGAATATCTTTACCTTCTGTCTGTTGCAAATGTGAACAGTTTTAATTAGGTGCTGTTGAAATGTCTTTTGCAGTTTGGCATCCTGTTTGGTTTCACTCCTCTCGTTCTCTTTGCAGTTCTGTTCCTTCCCACATTGCTTATGTTTTCTTGTTTGTGGAAGCTCTTCTTTATATGCATAATTTAATCATGCTGCACTTCAATTTTGTCTCTAATAAGCATAAATAGGGAAAAGGGCATCTGAAGCCCATCTCTCCAGATGCTTCTGAAACACTCCTCTTTCCCTCTAACGTGTCCCTCAAATGTTACAGGTTTCAAGCTGAACTCAAGGACAAAGCACTCAGCTTAGTGGATTTGTTGTGTTTTCAAATTATGATCTTCAATGACTTCATCTTTTCTACAACTTTAGAGATCATACTGAGCCTACAGCTTCAGCTGAGGTCCAGATCAGCAGGGAACTGCTCAAGAAACTCAACAAAGAACCAAAACCCCAGGGGTGGTGCCATTAAAGCCAGCTCCTCATCCCCTCCTTTTCCTGCTCTAGGGTTGAACTACTGGATTTTGCTTTTGCTCACGTTATCCTTATTGTGTCACCAGCAAACCTACATGGCCTTCTTTCCCCATGAAATTTGCTGTCAGTGTCTTACTGCTCCATCCTCGGTGCTCTAATCTGTGAGCACTGGCTATCGCAAGCCATTTTTCTATGCTAACCAGATCACTGTTGATCTAGTTATATCCAGCTTATCTGGGGAAGTCAGTAATTTCAATTAAGCTGCGTTACGCATTTACTTCTAGTTTTATAAGAGAAGATAGATTTTCCCTTTTATTCTTCTTGATCTCCAACAGCAATACTACAAAAATCATTAAAAAAAAGGGCTGAAGTAAGCTGCAGAGGTCCAGCAGTTCACTTCTCTCACACAAGGGCATGGTCATCTACACTGAAATCCACTCCAAAGGGAGACTTTTAACAGGCTCCACACACAAACTTTTCAGATGCAGCCTCTGTAATCTCTCCCACAACCTGGTCTAGCATTTACCCCATACCTATCATGACCGTGTTTTCTTCCCCTCCTCTGTCATGTTCAGATTGCATCTGCTTTGTTATTGTTTAAGCCTACCACTTCTTCTCCCACCCAGCCCATGTGTGGTGAGCATGATTTTTCCAAACATGCAGTCTGTTATCAGATGTCCCCACTTACTCCCTCCCTTGACTGCTGACCTGGGTTGGTCCCTGCAGGGAAGTGGCAGCGGGCAGGCAATGCACCCTCTGAGCAGCCTAGGTTTGGGCTGAAGTCAACCCCACTAAAAAAAAAAAAAAAAAGGCTTTTGAGAAGCAAGGATTAGCAAGATGAATTTTTTGAGAAGTGGATAAATTAATAGTGACACTTCTTTAAAACTATTTTTTCGGAGGTTTGACATAAGCCAGTCAGGCGATCGCCTCCTATCATGTTCTCGGGGACAACTGCCTTGCTGCAATGAAATCATTTAGCCATGCATGGAAGAAGAGAGGATTAGACCGAAGAAGACTTGGTGTGTGATGAATGGGATTTGCAGGCAAAGCTGCACGCTGCACAGGCACTGCCCTGCCTCCATCCATGGGAGGGTGACAAATACAGAGCTGATCTCTGGGGCACTTTGTGCTGGTGATGATTCTATTCAACAGGTGAATGACACTGCCGTGCTCTCCTTTGTGCTTTGGGATATCAGCAAAAACCTCTGAAGGTGCTCTGGGATGGGATACTCGGCTTTATCCTGACCTTGGGAAGTACACAGGCTTGCCCGTTCTTCCGCACCTTCTTTGTGGGAGCAGACCAGCGTGGCTGTCCACAGCTAACTTTGTGCAGCAATTCCACCTCTGCACTTAGAACTTCTGTTTAACGCTTTCCAACACAGGTAAAGTAACTATTTTTTTTACTCTTGCGTCATCAGATAAGGACACCAAAAAAAAATCACTGTCCTGTAGCTTTTTCCCCAGTGAATAGCATTTCATTTACCAAGTGCTCCTGGCTCAATCCTGAGGGAACACCTGTTGAATTGGATTCTCTTCCAGTCTTAACTGTCAATCCATTGTCAGTCCAGTCCTGCACTGCAAGCCTAGAGGTCTGTCCTGGGCCCACGACAAATAACCAAAGTATTAACAAGTGACCTTTCAGCTACAACAAAAGAAATCTGTACCCTAAAAATCAATTTCTTCATCTGCACCTTTCAGGCTTCCTTTGGATTGCTTTGGAGGATTCAAAGCCTTGATCTGACCTGTGTCTTGAGTCCTTTTTTCCAAAAACCGCACATGTCCATTTTAATCCAGGCTCCAGAGGGGCCAAAACACCAGAAAAGGCTCTGGGGTGGAATGGCTCAGACAGGAGTGAAAGACATTTCAAGAAACCCTTTGCAGCACTGCTTCCTGCTCAAGTTTTCAAACCCAGCATTAAAGTGACCTCCAGAATTATCTAGCACGTTGTTTGCCTAGTGCTGGCTCTGACACATTATAGGTTTGCTCATGCTTAATTGAAGTAGGAGAAGCCCTGGGTAACTTGGTTCTGACAGGCACCGTGACATTTTGTTTCTACAAGGGGAAACCTCAAAGACACTCATGCCTGATAAGGTCTGACTGTTTCCACGGTTCACATTTACAAAGGAAATAGGTAAAAATATCCACAGCTACTGGAGAAGAAAAAGAAGCCTTTTTATTGTGTAGAGCCGAAAGCCTAGCTTCAAAATTAAGGCAGCTAAAATCACTAGTTGCTTTTCAAAATGCTGGCCAAACAGCTGCTGTTTGACGTTTGTGTGTGCAAAGTTATTGTACAAAAAAAGGCAAGAGGAGAGATGTGTTTGGAAGCACAGCAGTAGCTGCATGCAGAAGAAAACACATGGCTCCTTCCAGCCTGGATCGTGTCATTTAGCGCTTGTCTGGGTGGCGGAGCTGAAGGCATCGCAGCCGATGCGCTCACTTGCTATCGAGAAAACTGCTGGGGTAAAGCAGGTCAGTGGTGGTAGCACTGCCAGTGGGATCACCCTGGCTGTGCTGCTGGACTGCACCAGCTTTTGGCCATCTCATGGACCTCCTGTCAGCACAGGAAAGCTCAGGAGAGGATGCTGTGTAATATGGATGGTTTTTTCTCATCCTGTGTCAAAGCCAGGACTCGTCCAGCCCTCACAATGGGTCTGTTAGCATCACTACATCTACAGGACCAAGCTCACTCGCGAGAGTGGAGATGCAAAGGGTGAGCTTTGGTCTGATGGAGGGCTTGAAACGTTGTGCCGTAAGAAAATCAGCAGCCACAGCAGAGAGGAGAAGGATGCCAGCAGCATTAATATAGCAGTCAGGGAATCCTTACAGATGAAGATGACATGGTTAGATAAATTCAGGGTGGTACTGCAGATGAAGTGCATATCACTAAGTCAATGAAAGCACAGCCTGCATTTCAAGAGAGCCTCACTGCAGTGTCAGCAATCGACTCATTTGTTCTGGTCAAGATAACGGTAATGGTGGGGCAGCAATAGCAGCGAGCAAGAAATAGTCTGAGAAATGGTGACAGATGATTTCAGGAGACCCTTAAAATAATGCTAAGATACTAGAGCAGGAAAGAGGTGCAGATTAAGCTATAACAGCTGACCTGTTGGATCAAGTCCCTTCTCCATCATAGCAGAAAGTCCCACAGTTGCCAAGGTGTTCAGCTACAATGAAACAAGATTGATAGGCACTTAATTAGAATGAAAGATGGTGAAAATACATAAAAGATTAAACCCTTGAAGTGAATGGACAGCAAACCCCAGCAAGCAGGGCCTCTAAACCCACACCAGAGAGAAAACAGACACTATTGATCTGGCAGTGGAAGACAAGCTGGGAGGAAAGTGTTCCAGGTGCTCCAGACATGCCATGAGCTACGTCAGTACCTGGAGTCAGGCTTCTCCTGCTGCTTGCTCCTGGGACATCAGGTCTACCCGCTGGGAACAGGAGGCCTGTCCCGGCGTGGGGTGAGGCTGTGCAGCTCTCCCCTCCCTTCGAAGCTATCCCCTGACTGCCAGCTAGAAACCAGACACCACCAACTCCTTAGCTTATTTGCCTTCATCAATATTTTAATAGATATTGGTTTTTACTGTAAAAGACATCACTTCTTGTTAATTTGAGTGCTGGAATGGCACTGGCAGGCAGAATACCTTGGCTCCAAACAAACCCTGAGGGGGAAAGGGAAATATATTCCTAAGAACAACAATTGGAAAGAAACTAATTCAATAATAGATTTTGTTTGGTATCATTCTGGCACCAGCAGTCATCTTCCTGTTATTTTTAGGTTCTGATGACGCCAACAGGTTTTGGGTTTTTTTTCTTTATGGGGTTTTATTGTTGCCGTTATGCAAAAAAAAAAATCCCAAGGAGAAAATTTCCATAGTTTAATCACATTGAATGAAATTGCGATTATTTCTAGAATTTAAGGCTTCGTACCTCTAGATCCCCAGCAAGATATTCAGAGGTTTGCCTGAGTCCAGAGAAGGAGTATGAGAACCTCTTTGTTGGCTTTTGGGGAAGGACAGAGGGATGGGATGAGGACAGAAAGCAAACACATTTACCTAGCAAAAGACAAACAGTTTTAGACAAAGCATATTATGCAGCCCAAAAGGAAGAATTTGTGCTTATAAATACATAAAATACATTAAAAAACCCATCAAAATCATCTTGTTTCATGTGACAGCCTCTTTCTTTGTGTTTTTCTTTCCAAGAGATTAGTCACGGAAGTATTTATTTGGGGATATTAGCTGCAGCAGCTATACAAACCAGGCACCAAATATTACGAATGCCTGGTCCTGTATTGTTTGTGCTTTCCACTAGGTCGTGAAATTCTTGATCTGTAAAAAAATGAGTGTTTTGAAGAGCTTTTCCCTATGATTTCCTTTGCTTTGTGCATCACGAAGACTTATACTTCAGTATACTAAGTGGCTTGATAGCAG
This sequence comes from Falco rusticolus, assembly GCF_015220075.1. Taxonomy (NCBI): domain Eukaryota; kingdom Metazoa; phylum Chordata; class Aves; order Falconiformes; family Falconidae; genus Falco; species Falco rusticolus. The sequence goes on from NC_051197.1 coordinate 28,269,826, forward strand.
GGTGGGGATCGCAAATCCAGACTTCAGTCAGGAGGGGCTCTCAAGGGGATTGAGGATAAAAGGAAGCATATCAGCATCAGCTGCGTGGCCCCATACTCAGGGTGCTGTGATGGGGGGGAGGCGTACCTGTTGAACCTCAACCCCCTTCCCTTTATTGACTCTGAATTCAGGAGCTGTCACAGACAAGCCCGCTGTCGTTTGACCATGTGTGATCCCTGTTCAGGCTGTGTGATCCCTGAACCACATTGCCCAATGCAAATGCCCGCTCGTGTATGTTCAAAGGGATGCTCACCTGGCTGTAAGCACAGCTGGAGCGCAGCTCAGGGTCACCGTTCAGCTGAGATACCTCCATCCTCTTTCCCATTGCTGCAGATTTCTTGTTCTTCAGTGGAAAAAACCTCTTGTGTTTCATCACTGTGGAGAAGCAAGCAGGGAAGGGTTTCACTGAACATCCCCATCTCTTCCCAGGACTGCTTGGCCAAAGGAAAAGCAAGAGGGAAGCAAAGACCATCAAGATGATTCTCTTGGGAGTGGTATGTCCAATGGTGACAAATTCCAGACCAAGAAAGGACATTATTGTTCCAGGGCTGGCCCAAATGAGAGTTAACCAAGCCCTTACAAATGAGGGAACTCATATTTAGGGACAGCAGGATCCATATCCCCTCGCTGCATTTACGGCCAGGCCCAAGGCATTTTCTGTTCTTGCTTGAATATTTGGGATGAAGAGACATTGGTTATAAAACTGCTTGGCTATGAGGAATAAGGTGCAAACTATAAATTCATGTTTTCAAGAGTTTGTTCAGCTTAGATGTCACTTACGGGCCCCGAGTTATACAAGATCCCCTATTTTTTCAAGGGTTAGTAACTGGTGAATTCATTCTGGGTTTTCTTTTTAAATTTTTTTATTTTTACAATTACAAAAGGTATTTGCAAAACATTTTTTTTTCCCTCCAGATAGCTTCTGGCTGCTTTAAAGCTGAAATTTGGCACTCAGCATGCATTTCTTATTCAATAACAGACACAGATTCTGCACTTTAAAACTTGTGTTGGGTACAGACCCAAGAGAATATTTTTTTTCTTTTCTTTCAAATCTGCATTAAAATCGCACATGACTCTTTTTTTTTTTTAAATGTTTTTAAAGCAAAAGCTACAACAGAAACCCCTAGGATGTATATTAACAACGGCCAATTAGCCACATATTGGCAGGGTGGCTCTTGTAGAACACGTTTTTATCAATAATAGGGTCATGGTAGCCGTGGAATTGTACAGTGGGACGATTTAATATCGGGGAGCCAGATTGCCTTGGATGCAAAACAGAAGTGAGGATGTGCGGCTTTTTGTATCTCTTCGGTGCTTGTCCAAAGCCAGCCCACACCAGCCCTGCCTGGTGGTTTTTGATGATGGGTGCCCGTGGGGTGAAGGATTTGGGAGAAGGATGTTCATTAGCATTGCTGGGGGGGAACCCCTTGGCTGATCCTGCTCCCTCCGGGCTTTTGCATTCATCACCTGTTTCCCTGGAGGGAGGTACATCAGAGGAGAGGGAAACGTGTACATTTAGTTTTAACTTTGAAGTGGGGGAAATGATGGCGGGTTTTTTCCTGGAGCTCCTTCTTATTCCCTCCCCTCATTCCAAATATCTTTGCAGACTTTTTAAAACTTAGCTGGTTTGAATATGCACAGGCTTCTTAGCATTCGCTCAGACCAGTTCCTTTGGGTAGCTTTTTGAAAAACATGAGAAATTAACATTTGAAAAGGTATTCCCACACACTCTTTGAGCAGGAAATGTGGCTTCCTTCTCCACCCACTTTATCACTAAGCAGCTTGGAGATAAATAATGGAGACTTTCATGGCCATTGTGGTTTAAACCCATCGCTTGCGCTGGGATTATCTCTCAAGCATGTCTTTGCTGAGTAGGGAAATTGGATGGGGAGCTGCATCTAGATATCCATGTATTGTCCCAGCCATTGCAGATAGTCGCCCACAGACCTCTGTTTACAAGAAGGTGAAATAGGAGATAAATAACTCAAGAAAGCCACGTCCAGGAGCAGTCACCTTGCAGCCAGTGCTGGCCCTGCCAGGTCTCTGCAGCTGAACACCACCACAGCCATTGGCACTCAGTGAGGCTGAAGAAGATGCTCTGGTTCCTTGTCGCCTGTCTTTCTTATAGATGTCCTTGGGTCCAGACACATAACCAAGTTACTGGGCAGCTTAAAGCTACCTCCTGGCATCTGTATGGGCAGGTCAGCTTGCTTTCAATCACTATCCCTTGGGGCATCTTTGCATGAAAATGCTGGCTTTGGGTCTAGGACCTGAGCTGGTGTCCTTCCTCAGACTGCACATCTTGTGCTTGCTTTGGGGTGGCACAGGGAAGGGACTAAAGGCCTTGCTGGAGGGACATATCTTCAGACACAAAGTTTGGGAAAAGGTCATAAGAAAGCTTTACGGTTAAAAAGCCAGCAAATATTTTAGGTGGCCTACTGCACCAGTCATGCAGACAACATTTAGACTGTTGGAACAATATCTGGGAGCCAAAGCTCTCCTGATGGGCACATTCAACGCAGTTGTAACCACGTAACTGTGAGCAGCACCCTCACAAAAAAATGAAAGAAAAAACAGACCCAGTTTACCATCCAGGCCTCAGTGTTTTCATGCCCATTTTTGCGTGTGCACCAATCTGCCAAGCCAGATGTACAAATGTGTTGTGTGGGCAAACAGGCACTTGTATGGGCAAACATTGCCTTGCCGTGCGTGTTCTGGTGGGCATGAAATCAGACGGTGCACAGAGGTGGCGAGGAGAAGTGGGGCTGGGTGAAGGCTGGCCCTCTCCCTGGGCACAAAACCCCTTCCTCTACTCCCCAACACCGAGAGGCTGGGATAACTGAGCTCAACAAGCCTGGGAAAGGTGGGCAATGCTGTGGGACCTCCTTTGGACTGGTTTCCCCAGAAGACTGATCCATCCTGCCTTGCTGGCATTGCTATGGGGTTTGACAGGCTCCCACATCTACCCTGATAGCCACACTCGACTGAATCACATCCAAAGTGATGTGATCAGCTTGGATGTGAAATGAATCACATCAAGGTGATCACCTCATCTCACATATGAATTCCTGCCTTCCCCAGGCTAAGAAAGGACGCCCAAGGAAGCAAGGAAGTGCTATACCACCATAATGTGATATGCAACACTGTTTATCTTCTACTATCTATGAATAACCTTGTATAAGCCATTAAAAAAAGGTGTGAAGTAATGCATTTGCTATGCTTTCACAAGTTAATTGGGAGCATTACAACAAATGACTAGGTAATTAGCCAGTGTTTCAACCCCAGTGCTCGTGTATTGTAATTCTAGCAGAACAGCAAAGACTCTGTAATATTGACTCCTTTGGAAGGAAGCACCGTTACTGTTATAGGCTGAATGCCTGTTCTTAAAGCAAATATGATTCTCCCAGAAGCGGCAGTGGGAAGGGAGCAGTTTCCACACTTGGTCCCCTTGGAGCACCCTGGAGCTGACCACTTCCAAACAACAGCTCTGGCAAAGCAGCCCGCGGGCTGTGCCTCTTGGCAGATGGGCAGGGGAACGGCTGAGGTGGGTTTCCATCGGGAGCAAGCCCTAGCTGCATGGTTGGTTTGGGCTGAACACCAAGAATTACTTAAAGCTGGGAGAGAGACCTCTTAAAGCACATCCCTCTATCCTCCATGAGCCGAGGAGCCCCTGGCCAGTGTGCTGGACAGCAGGACCAGCTCTTAGCGGGGAGAGGACTACCAGCTCCTGGTCAGGGTAGAAGACCCTCCTTCCAGACTGCCAGGTGCTACCATGGACTCACCTTTGTGTCAAGGGGCAGTTACCTCTGATTGAGGGCCCAGGTTCACTTTGGGTGGAAAACAGAAACAGCTTAGAGTGTCCTAAAAAAACCCAGGATGTGACTATTAGTCTGCTGCATGTTGCTTTGGGTTTAGTAGCCCCCGCAGCCAGCACAGCCCCTGGAAAGACCCAGGGCTGCTGAATATCAAGGGCGACTTGCAGCAGAAGGAGCTGACAAACACGGCTCCCTCCTGCAGCTCTGAGCACGCTTTGGTGTGCTGCTCCGTCTGATGCAGAGGATGCCAATCTGGCACCGAATTCCTCCTTTAAAATATTCCTCTCTCAGCTCCTAAAACGTCCCCCACCCTCCCCAAAATAAACAAACAACTTAGAAAGCTCACGAGCCTGGGAACAGGCAGGAAGCTCTGCGAGATGACGGAGCTTCAGCGTCCCACGAAGGCGGGGGCTCATGCATCCTTTCGTGCATCCTTCTGTCTCAGGGTGGTTTCCAGCCCCTTCGCATCACATCCCGCAGCTTCTGCTCCCCCCGCACTGCGGCTGGCACGGAGGTGGCACACACGGACCCCGTAGTGAAGTCACGGTGGGTGCTGTCAGGACACCAAGGCAGGACTGGCTCTGGTTGACCTTCAAGAGAGCCAGGGTGCCGTAGGGCTGGTAGCTCACGAGGGAGACATGAAAGTTGTATTATTAACTCTGGGCAAGACTGATTTACCCCCCATTTGACACCACAGTGCTCCCCTCCATCCAACTGGGATAGGAAGGAGGGCTGTGTAAGCCAGGCATCAAGTCCACACCAAACCCGAGGGAGCTGAAAAGGGGTCTGGGTGATCTCAGCCTCTGCCTCCCATCAGTGAGGGCAGGGCCAAGGGATGCCAAGGCTGCTCCCATCTGTGCCAAGGGATGTCTAGGCAGCTGAAACATCTCTTCCTGCCTAAACTTCATCTGCCCTTTATAGGTCTCTGCCCCCCCTCCTTCCTCGAGAGCAACGAAGCAAAGTGAAAAACAGAGGCTTTATTACAAACAGTACCTGTTTCCATAGAGATTTGCTTAGAAAAATGCACGAGGCAAAGATGGAGGTTAAAAAGGAAAACACAAGGGCTTGTCCTTGTGCATCACAGGAGATGTCTCACCTGCCTGCGGCGTTCAGCAGCCTCCACTCTCCTGAACAGGGCTGAATGCAGGTGCATGACAAGACCTCCAGCCCATCCCCATCAGACACAGGAGCTGGTATCCTGTGCCACAGCAAATTTTCTGGCAGTTCCTGGCACCCTATATGGGGATGTCCCCAGCCAACCCCCTCCAGACCTCAGGGGTAAATGAGAGGACCCTGGCTGTAAAGCCACAAGAGGGTGGAAGGCAGAAATGACACCTTAAGGGAGAGGATAAAAGTACGAAGAAGAAAGCTGGCAACGCCCCCGCCGCTGCCTGTGAGGGGTGCAGGCAGCACAAGGCCTGCCCGTCTGGCAGACACAACATCCCGCCCCATCACTGCAGCATCACCCTGCAGCACAGCCGCTGCTGGGAGAAACCTTCCTGCACCCTCACCGATGCCGAGTGATGCTCAGCCTGTGATTCACCGGCTGTGCGTGCTGTTCTGCGGGGGTCAGGACTGCGCAGCCCTGGTGTCGGTGGCTGCCTCTGCCCAGCTCTCCCTTTGCAGGGTGTCTGCCAATGGGAGCCTTGCCCATCTCTTGTCACGTGCTTGACACAAGCCAGGCCAAATTCACCCCTGGTCCAACTCTGCTGACACCAACGGCATTATCAACACAGCGAGAGCTGCTGCTTCTGTTTGAAGATTAGAGAAGTTTCCTTGACCCCACAGAAACCAGATTTTCTTGTTCTGGCAAATCATGATGCCTCAGGAGGAGACGAAAGCACGGATGCAATCAGATTCTCTGCTATTCGCCTTTAATAATCTCTCTGAGGAAATTGGCTCTGTAGAAAATTTTTGCAAAACCTTATTTCCACAGCTTTCCAGAGAAACGAAAGAGTTGTAAGACAGGCAGGCAGGGCAGAGAAAGAAAGAAAAAGTGGGTAGGGACAGGTTTGCAGGACCCTACATCAGCACCCACCACCACTAGGTGATATTGGCTCAAGCTGGAAGTAGCTGTTCCCTCACCGGTAGAGGGTTGGAGATGCACTGTTCCCACAGGTTTGGTAAAATACATAAAGGGACGTATGCAAGGAATTACATAGATGAGACCTTCTTAGACTGTGATATGTGGTCTTGAGGAAAGGCAAACAAACCCCATGAGCATTGCCAGGGCAGTGGGGTCGGGCTTGAGGACAGTGGCACCCGGCTAGTGAGGGCGGGTAGCCAAGGCACATGCTTGCGCCAAGGGAGAGATGCGCTTGTACCAGGATGGCATCACAACCTACACCGCCTTCATCTGCACGCCTGCTCCTCAGGCATCCTTCCCCTGCCCAGAGCCTGAACTTTGGGGAGCCCATGGGATGACTCCAGGCCACGAGGAGCGCCTCTTTCTCTGATGGGAGACCAAAGATGGGGTTTACTGCCACACTCAGCTGCACAGACTCTCACACATGTACTGGGCTGATCCACAAGCGAAGGTGTAACTGGCTCCCAACAGTACATCCCTGGAGAGAAGTGACCATTTTTATAGAACAGGGATCCATGAATGGCAAACCAACGCCTCAGTTAAAGAAACCCACGGATTCACGAGAAGAAAATTACAGCAGTCTCGAGAGGGACGCAGGCTTTCTGCACAGGGGGAGAGACCATTTGGGGGCAAACGAACCTTCTCCTTGAAGAACAGCAATGACTCAGCTCCACCAGCCGGGAAAAACAACCAGATGGAGCCAGGCATTTTCTCAGCACAGGAAAGCCTCGCCGGGAAGGGTGCAGGAGGTGGCTGCCGCTCGTATCTAGCCTCTGCGAGGCACACGAAGAAGAGAAGCCAAGTGTCCTGCTGCGCTTTCCAGCTGGTGGGTCAGCCTTCGCTGTCACAACACCAACACTCTCCCGGCCACCCTGGAGCCTTTGATGGCACTTTGATCCTGGCACTCTTGGCAGACAGAGTGGCAGCCAGGGTAAGCGCAAGTGCTGCTAGTGCTACCCTCCGACAAGTCTGTTTGCAGGCACACGCCGCCCACAGAGGGGGAGAACAGTGGTGTATCAGCTTTTCCCAACAGGGCTGGGAAATTAAAATGCAAACAAGATTATTTGGTGTTATCTTAGCTGGGCACATTGAGAAATCATCTGGCTTTTCCATTCCTGCAAAACAAGAGATGCTCTCTGCTGGCAGGGCCTCAAAGCTGCCTCTGCATAGCCTCTGTTTAAAAAGAAAGAAATTCACACACCCTTGGCTGGGTCTGTAAGATCAGCGCCCGAGTAGACAAGCAGCAACAGATACCTGCAGAGTGACAGAGCATCACCGCAGAGAGGGTGAAGACAAGCCACTCTGCATGTCCCTGCAGGCTTCTGATGCCCACACAAAACACCGGTGGCATCACAGGGAGCAGATGAGAAACTTGGGCCACTTGGTCCTCCAGACAGCAGCTGGTACTCCTGGGGGATGAGAGCCGTGAGCCTGGATCATCTCCCCACAACAGTCCTAGCGCTCAGCTGCTACATGGGGACAGCTGGGAGTGCAGTAGACTGAAGGGAAGAGGGAACAGGTTTCATTTAAAAACCACGGACATTGTGTTCATGTGAATGATTTGGCTGAAGTGACCAAAGCCTGGCCGGACCCACAGCTGGGTGAGCAGATTGTCAGGCACGCGTTGCGATCGCTGTGGTGATTCAGCCCTCGTCCTGACTCAGCACTGAAAGATCACTGCTGAAGAGCCACCGGGGTCCCGGTGGGAGAGGCTGTTCTGAGACACTCGTGGCTGTGGCTGCTGCTAGAGAGCTTAGAAAATGCCAGAATCCCCTTTTACGGGGGATCCTTGCCCTGCTGCTCTGTGAAGCCCCCGCTGGGTGAGCTCACGCAGCCGCTGGAGCCTCGTGGAGTACCTTGAGTCATCTTTTCCAGCTGCAACTGCAAAGCCATTGCCATGCAGCCTTTTTTGTTGACTGAGGAAGCTGCACAAATTCCATGTGACAGAAAAGCCACACTGGGCTTTTCTGACTGGAACATGCCGCATGCATCTCCTGAGATGCAGATCCCTGTGACATCCCAGATGTGGCCAAATCACAGAGCATGGACCGATTGCTGGGTGCACTTCTGTTTACATGGAAGGATTTTTAGATTTCGCTAAAATATCTGCAGCCATCCTTGCCCCAGGGAGCATCACACCATCCAACACGAGGCAGAGGCAGCCAACCAGGCATGCAACCAACCAGCCAGCAGGGAGCCAGCCCTGTGCCAGGCGAGCTCAGTCTGCAACGGGCAGGCAACCGCTGCCTGTATGGCGAGCAAGCTGCCCAGGAGCATCTACTCCACCAAAGGCACACTCTACTCTCTCCACCACCGAGACCTTGCATCATCACGCTTGGAGCCAAAGCCAGGATGCTCAAGACTTGATAACCACCTCTAGCAAAGTCTCATTCTTCTATCGATGAAGCTATTTGTGCCTCCATAAAATAGGATTTGCTTCTCCCACCCTGAGCTGACATGTTTCAGGGAGCAAAGGCTGTCTCCTCCTGTGTGCCCAGATGGCACCACCCCCAGGAGCCCCCTCTCTGCTGAGAGGCAGGCTGTTACTGCAGCACACGGCAGCAGTGAGCCTGGAGCTTCTTGACAGCATCGGAAGAGCACCAAGAGAAGTTTTAGTGCAAATGTGACAGCACCTTCCAGGCATCTGCCACCGTGACCACACAAGCCTTACGCAGGAACAACATAGCTCTATGAAGGAGTGTGAAAGAGCAGCTGTTAGGTTGCAGCTCCCTCATTTTATTTTCTCTAGGAGCATGCTCCTGGGGACTGTGTTTCTTAGGATAGGGTCTGCGTGGGTCACCTCCAGTCCTGCTGCTCTCTCCTCTCTGTTTTGCTTTTGCCCTCCCTTCCTTCCTACACCTGTCACTAATTCAATTGCACAGTGACTTTTAATCCTGCGTCGCAGTCTATTCAGCCAGCAGCACCAAAGAAGTCAAGCCAAGCTGAGGTTTGGATTAATAGACCAAAACCCACTACAAAAATACCACCAGCTGGTCCACCCCCCAGTTCCCAAGCCACTGCTTGCAACCGTCACTGCTGCATTAACACCAGGAGAGCTATAGGGTCTGCCAGATTGCCCCAGCAGGTCAGCAATATAGAAACTCATGGCCATTTAGTGCATCCACTGCTGAGTACACCACAGGACCCAGGTTGCTGCCACAGCCCTAGAAATGCAAATTGAAACATGGCTGTTCACAGGAGATTTTGCTACTCCCAGGCTCTAAATGGAGCTGCATTTCGCATCTGTCCCCACATGCTGCAGCGCCAGGCACAGAGCACAGGGATAGGCAGGAGATAAAATTCCAGCTGCATCTGGAAATAAATCTTTCTGCAGATTTACCACTTGCCTCTCAACTGTCCCCTTGGTCCTGCCATCATCTGTCTCACCTCTTTGACTGCCAGGACCGAGGTGTGGTGGTGGATGCTGCCAGGGAACGACCCTGTTCAGAGTAAATCCTTTCTCTGGGGGTGCAGAGGGGCTGCTGGAGAAAACAGTAAGGAACAAGGGAGCTGAGCAGGAGGAGGATGACAAGGAGGGTCCCCCTTGGGGACCCTGGCAAAAAGGTGCCCTCTCTCCTCCCCACAGCACATCCTGGCAGGGGCCAATGGCATCGACACCAGGGTGGGGAGGTTGGTGGCTTGACCACCAGCATTACTACATGACCTCTCAGCTTCATGGCATCAAGCCAAGGCTCTGTGCTGTAGCACCAGGCAACACCAGGCCCATCCCGTCCAGGTACCTCATAGGAATGTCACTGCCACCCTCTGTGCCTGCCTGCCTCCACTTGATGAGGATGCCAACATGCCATGGCTTGGCTTCCTCTCCTGCAGGACCCAGCCTGTGGCACTGGGGCTTGCTCCTGCATTTCTGCTGCACACACAGGAGCCCTGGCTTTGTTTTGGGCTTCTGGAGGTTCTTACGATCTACAGAGAAACATGAAATCATGGAAAAATACAAACACTAAATAAGCTCCTTCTGCCTAAGCCCCTGCTTTATATTCAAACTATCATGACAGGCATTTGTCAAGAACAGAGTATACAACGTTCTCCATCTGCAATGTCTCCTTATGGCAGCACTAGCAAAATCAACAACTTGTTCTACTCATGACTGTGAAATTCAGCCTGGGAGGTCTGCCTAGCCCTCCTGACCTCCAATCTCCCAGCTAAAATAAGTTTTTGTTGCTGGGAGAAGAGCCAGGCTCCCTCCCAGCGCAGCCGGTTTGTGGGACAGCATCCTCCCAGCTTCCCCTTTGCCTGCAGCACCGTGCAGGGGTGGTGGGGCTGTCCCCCTGCACCATGAGCCAAGAGAAGGGGAAGAATATGGAAAAACCCCTTATTTTCTGGCCTGAATCCAGCAAGGAGACAGTTACAGAACATCATTTATCCGCTTCCGTTCCAGACTGAAACCTGACCTGTTCTCATGGCCTGTAATAACATCTCCAAGTTAATTCACTGGAGCTGTAGTAATTTGTGTCCAAAAACATGGTTTAGGCTTTTTCCCTTGATGCAGAGGCTGGTCTGAGAGGTAGGCAGGAGCCCCGCTGGCAACGGGGGCAGCAGCTCAGCCCCAGCTGAAAGTTTCCTGATCCCCCACCAGATAACCCTTGCAGGCAGAGCAAGAAAGGGGCTTCTACAGGGGGAAACTTAAAAAAAAACACGATTAAAGCATTCAGGCAAGGAGCACTAGCTCCTACCAAGATCAGAGGAGCAATACCTGACCCACTACAAACCGCTATGCTCTACCTTGTGCCTCAGTTTCCCCACCTATAAGCAGGACTGGACTCGGGGTGGTGAAAGCTTGTCCTGGCTAAAGGATAGACACACCTGGGCAGTGATGTGTCTGGCTGCAATTCCCCCAGGAGAGGAGCAGGGAGAACCCCTCAGCCTCAGCACCGCTATTTAAGAAGTGGCTCATAGGCCACACCTGGGGGCTGCAGCACCTCCACCCTGCACAGCTGGGAATGAGCATCCAAGCTTGGAGCCAGTACCAAGCCCTCTGCAGAGCAACTTACAGGAAACCCAGGGGCACACTGGGTGCCAGCAGCTCTGTCTCCTAACCACAGGAGCCTTGCGGTAGGCATTGGCAGGTGTGTGCATGCCTCAAGTGCAAACAATAGGGTTTAGGAACAGCTAATCCCAGCAGGGGCTGCAGATTTTATCTGTAAAATCTCCTACAGTTTCCTACAGTTCGTTTGTTTTGGTCAAGTATTTCGAAGGGACCCCTCTAGCACGAGGGTGTGGTGGAGGCAGAGGTTCAGAGGGCAGCAACAGTTCTACAGCCAGAGGTGATAAGTAATCACAGAACGAGTCTGTGCTGATATTGATTGATGTGCAGCACCCAGAGTCAGTGGCTAACCCCAACTTTGAGGCAGCCATCCCTGTCACCCCTTTTCCTCAGGCAGGTGTGTGCAGTGAGCATGCACAAAGGAGAAGGAGGTCTAATGAAAGCTGCCTGCTGCAGCTGAGATGACTTCCCAGCCATTAGCTGCTGTGACCAGAGCCTATATCCCAAGTTCCTCCTAGGGCAGGGACCACAGAATATGAGAGTAATGCAGGAGAGGGGAATGCTAGCAAAGGACATGGGGCAGGTCAGCCTCCTCTTGTCGTGCAGATCGTGGTGGGCTGCATCTGGGGCAGCATAAACCTGGGTGGGAGCAGGCAAACAAGCTGCAGAGGCCTTTCCCTTGCGAGCTGCTGGGCTCTCCAGTGCCCAGGGAGGCTTTCCTACTGGGATGCTCCTGGGGCACAATGCGGAGGAAGGGCAGCCTCGCTCAGAAACGTCCTGTCGGGCATGTTTAAACACCCACCAGCCTCTTGCAGACAGCGGGAAGAAGCCGATTGTGTTAAGCATCAAAGCACTGTCGCTAGCACAGGCTGAAAACCCGCTCGAGGAGATAACGCAGGGAAAAAAGAGCCTAAGACAAGAAGAGAGCGGCGGCACATGTGACTGATAATCCCATCTGCCTGTTTCTCTGTCAGCCTTAGGTCTTCATCCCTGCTGGCTCTGCTGAGATGTTGCAGGCACCCAAGAGCAAGCTGGCTGTCTGCAGCGCTGGCCTGCTTGGCACAGGGAGGGATGGTACCCTGGTATCCCTCTTCCCAAACCAGCACAGGAGAAGCAGGGATTTGACAACACTCAGAAATGTCCCCAAGCAGCAAAGAGGAGTGAGTGGGTGGGCACGGGTGGCTTTCTGTGCCTGGCTTGCACCCTCCGTTGCTCTCCTTCTCTGCTACCTGACCGCTGGGGCACCTTCTACCCCTAAGTGATCACTGGGACCTGGGAACATGGATGTTTGTCCTTGCTCCATCTACCACGGGACATGCACGGCTGGAGACACCAGGCATTTGGGGATGTGGGGACTGCAGCAAAGCCCCCATTGCCAGGACTGGTGTGGATAGCCTGGGCTGTGGGTGGCAGACTGGCTGTGACCTGAGCCTATGTCCTTGAGAGGTTGCAAAGATTCACAGCCTGTCCCGTTGCCCGCCCCCTCGCACCCCCTCTGCTCTCGCTTCTGCTGCAGAAAGCAGCTGTAGCTATTCCTGCTAGGAGGTGTAAGACAAGGCTTTGCCAAGGGGCAGGGGAGGCTTTGCTAATTCACAGCTCCTTTGCACAGCTCACACTGGTTTCCTAATGCACTCCTAGATGCTAAAGGAGGTGAGACTTGCTGATACAGCGCAATATCACATGCTGGAGGAAGAGGAGCTCAAGTTGGGACAGGTCCTTAAAAAATTATGGCTGTGTAAATGAAGCCCACTCTTTGATCAGCGAGAAAAATCTAAAAAAATATCTTGATTGCACGTTTCTCCCTCAACCCTGCCCCCCAAGTAAATTAGCAATGAAATAAGGCCACCTGCAAGCCTCTGTCAGCACTTTGGAGGCCAAGGGAAGGGGGTGGCATGGAGTTGTGGCTCTGGCTGATGGTCCTGCATGCTCCATGCTTGGCCCAGAAGACCCAGACATATGACACTGTGGCCCGAACCCTGCATGTTTTCCCAGACATCACAGGATTACACTCCACTGTGAAGTACAACCCTTGGATTTATTTCTTTTCTCTGCTCCTCCTCTTTTGGAAAGGAAAAAAACCCACATCATTCATGATGGCCATGATGCAGAGCTGTGAAAATCAATCTGAAAATCGCATTGTCTATGGCAGATTGCTCCATAAATTGATGGACTAGGTCCCAAGGGAGCACACGTGGGAGGGAGAGAGCGTCTAGCTTAGGCCTGGCTTCAGCAAATAACTGCACATCCTTAACATTTACCCCTACTCCCTCGCCCTTGCACACCAAGTGGCACCAGTACCTCTGCTGAGGTCTGCTAGAGCAGACTTCTGCATCGCATCCATGCCCTGGTCCCTACGGCAGCTTGCTCTTGTGCTGGACTGCTGTGGAGACATCCAGCTCTCAGCCCTGCAACAGCTTTGAGCCAAGTCCACCGGGTGCTTTTGGGTGCAGATCGCTGCTGCTGGGTTTCCACCCACTTGCCCAGTCCTCCCAGCACCCAACTGCCCATTGCCAGGGGCACCTGGCACGTGGAGAGTCCTGTTTTGGTGAGAAGAAAATACCAGCTGGGGAAGGAGAGCAGTTAATGGTTTTTGCATTCATTTAAAAGGCAGAATTGTGTTGATTTGGGTTTGTTGGTTTTGAGGTTTTTTTATTATCTACAAAAAATAGTGAAGGCAAATGAACAGTGGGCTCTTTCCTGCTCTGCGGTGTTCAACCAAGAGATGGGGCGGTGGGTGCTGAGGCAAGGTAAGCCCACAGATGGGGCAGGGGTGAGACCAGCCCAGCCCCTTGCTCCCTGCTGCCTGTAAAACCAAAGGTGACACAAAGCAGCTCCCCAAAATCTCCTGGGAGGAAATATTTGCCAGCTCACTCTTCCGTGTGCTGGTAGGGGCCAGTTTCCAGGGCAGTCCACGGGATGCCACCTGCTTGCATGGGGTCTGGCAAACACAGCCAGCGCCAACGTGCAGCACGACATCACCAAGCAATGAATATCATCATCAAGAGACATAAATAAATGAGAAGAATAAAAAATAAAGTTGTTGAACCAGATTGGGCTGTTCAAGCCCTTTGGGGAGGACAACCCTGGGGAGTGCATCCCACTTCCCTGGGGAGCCACGGTGATGCTGGAAAGGAGCAACGGCTGCGTGTGCTTGCTCGTGGGGGGCATGCTCACCTGTGGGGGGGTGGGGGATGCTTGCCCAGGGAACTGTCAGCACTGTCAGCCCGTGAGCCAGCAGTGCCACGTGGCTGCCGGCATGAGTAAGCACCAGCCCCACTTCAGAGCCCACACACATCCTTGGCACCGGGGAAAGCGCGCTTGTAAGTACCACCGGAGGAAGGAAAGGGAAGGGGGGGATGAGAACCACCCCCAGCATCTCCCCTCTGAAGCCATCAGCTGTGTCCCCAGAGGGAGTGAACCCCTGCCCCCTCAGCCTTGTACATACGGATTTTAAACACCTAGCTGGGATTGGAAAAAGGAAGACAAAACATTTTCGTTCTTTCGTTTCACAGTCCCCTTCTCTTGTCCCTTCCGTGCCCCGGGGCTTGACTGCAGCATCCTCACATCCAAGTTTCTCTTGTTTTGCTGGAGGCATGTGCATGGTCATCACCAGGCGTTTGACTGAGGGGGTGTTTGGGTGCCCGAAGACCAGACCCAGGCTTCCTGTGCAACCCCCAGAGTTGCACAATTGCTGGCATCCTGCCTTAAAAACAACCTGGGGGGTCTTTAGGGAACAGCCAGCACCCGCAGTTACAGATGCATCCAGTGCCATGTGCCTTCATTTAGCTTTGCAGGGGCAAGTAGGAGGAAAGTAAGGCAAAGGCAGAGAGAAAGAATCTAGTAAGATGAGGCCTCTTCCCAGGAAGGTTCTTTTCGCAGGAGAAGAGCCAGGTTGTGGGGTGATGATTTCCAGCAGTCCCAGAGAAAGGACTGTTCATGTCCCCCAGGTGCCTGGATTCAAGACAAGCTGTGCACAGCACTCGCTGCGGTGCCGGTACTCTGGGCAGGGACTGCTCCCTCCTCCTGGGCACCCGCAAGCTGCCTGGGTGGCTCCACCAGGACCTGGGGATGGAAGGGCCCTGGAGCATCCATGGGCAAGGTGAGGGGAGCACACAAAGGCCAGGTTTTGGTGCTTCTGGTGGCCCTGTCCCCTGTGGCTCCCCAAGTCCTGGTGAGGAGAAGCAGCCCCAGCACTTCTGCCAGCCGCACGCCAGCAGCATCTGTTTCTGGGGTACTTTTGTTCCCAATTTATCCCCTGTCTCCTGGAGCTATTATAAGCAGGTACAATCTGCATTGCCATTGTTATTCAGATGATGTACAGATAATTTTAACCTTTCTGTTCCATTTGTCAAGGGGCTTTTTTTAGCCTCTGTGCCTGCCAGGCAGAGAGCTGGCTCTCCGATAGCAAAGGCTCCCCGCTTTGCAGCACCAGTTTCCCTTGGTAGGGTGAAGCTCTGCCTTCCCTGCATAGCTCCAGATATTTTTCACGGCCCCAGATATGTTAGGGGCTTTGGAGAAAGGCAGCAGAGGAGGTTAAGCACTCAGCTAGCTACATCCATCACTCATCCTGGCACCGGCCTCCCAGGCAGGGCTCCGTGAGATGCCCATCAGAGACCTGCACACTCAGTCCTGCTTTCAAAAGCAGCCATTCAGACTTAAGACACTCACTTCAAAAAATGTTAATTCAGGGCTACTGGCCCGCACAGGAGGAGGTCTTCTCATTAAACTGCTTCCAGTGCTGCTGCAAAGCCCTCAGTGATGAAGGAGGCATCAGCACCATTCAGAGCTTTCCCCACAGCCAGCGATGTAGATCACTCTTTTGGCTATAAAATCAGAATGTGCTTCCCAGCCTGAAAAAATGCTGGGCTTGCTTTCTAGCTCCTGGCTGTCATTGCATCCATCACCTGTGCAGGTGCCCTCAAAGCTGGGCCATCTCTTGGGCAATGTCCCTATGGAACTGTACACTTCCCGCTGAAAACAGGCTTTTTAGCACTTCACGAGCCAAAGAATTGAAAACAAAACCTGACAGCCTTTGAGAAATAAGAGGGTAAATGCACAAAGTAAAGGGCAACAGAAAGCCAGTTCTTACAGGTCATGGTGTCTGGGCTTGGTCCTCAGTGGCACCATGCAGAGCTGGGTAACAGCGTGTGGGAGACACACAGGGTAAGCTGGGCTCAAAGCAGTCCAGACGCAGAGCACAGCAATTGCCTTCATCCTTCCCTGAGCTCTTCTTGGCACAGCACCCTCCCGTCACCGGGAAAGAAAAAGAAGAGTCCTGCTGACAAAGCCATAAAATATCCCTGTCACCCATGCTCAGCCTGCAGACTGCCACAGGCTGCTGACTCGCCTCTGACTGCTGGAGAACTCTCTGTGCTTTAAACAGCTCTGCGAAAAAGAAATACAAGACCTGACTTCAGCATCTTTGCTTGACAACTCACCCATGAGCTTTGGACCAGGCAACAGCATCTGAATCCACTTGACATCTGCCGGGCACAGGCGTGGAGGGGTGACCAAGCTCGCTGAACCTCCCAAAGTCCCAGATCCCGACAGGTTTTCCAAGCCAAACCCTTCCTTGCATTTCCCCAGCACTACGATGTCATTGCGGTGCTCTCAGCTTTCCCCAGCCATTTTGCTGCGGTGCTGCTGTTAACAGCCTCAGGCTCTCCTGGTCCCAGCCCCCTCATAGCCCCCAGACCCCCGGTACCCCCCAGCTGGTGTGTCTGGAGGCAGCCAGGCATAAGCCGCAGCTCCCCTGGGATGATGACCCTTCCCAAATGTGCTCCCTGCCTCTCTCCTTCACAGCCCCCACCCTGTCTGGGGACCACAGGGATGCCAGGGCAGCACTGTGCCCATGCTGGGGAACACCCATCCTATGTGATGGGGCTGCCCAGCACAGGCTGTGTGCCACCCCTCCCTCCCATGGGGACCTATTTCAGGGGTCCAGCATCTCACCCAGGGTGCCCGCAGCCCCACCAGCGTTGGGGGGTGCCAACAATATAGGGTCTGTGGCAGTTCTTTACAACAAGGTTTTATTTTTCTTTCTTTTTGACAAAAAAAAACCCCAACATTGAAGTTGAACATTGCCGTCAGTCAGTTTGGTTCCCCGTTTGGGTCCAAATGAGCGTGTTACGTTACATCCTGCCCCAGTGCCTGGGGGGTGAAGGCAGAGCATTTCCCACCCACCCACCTTCCCTTGGCCCCAGGAGCTGCCAGCCCCACGCTGGGGGGCTCTGCCCTCCGAGGCCTCACGGGGGGACAGGAGGAGGGTGCTGGGACAGCCAGCCCGGAGGGGATGGCAGAGCTCCATTCTCCAGGGCTGCCTCAACTCCCCACACACCCTCTGCAGTCCCCACAGGACAGAGCTTCAAGCCCAGTCCCAGCACCAAACTGGGAACTAGATGCATGCTACTGGTGAACTCCTGCCTAAGCAGGGGCTTGTCCTGTGCGGGCAGAGGTTGAAACACATCCCCCGCTTTCTCATCCTCCCACGGTCAAGCACAGCCAGCAGCCACTGATGGCGAGCGCAGCGGCAGATCCCCGGTGTCTGGAAGGTGAAGATGTCCAATAAACCACGGACGAGAGATCGTACAGCAGCAAAGTGAGTCCAGCACCTTGAAAAGCAAGACGCAGGCTGCAATGGCACCTCGGGGCTGGTTTTCTTTCCCCCTTGGCATAGTCTTTTCTGTGGTTCTCCTGGGGGTTGTTTTTGGTTTCAGAGGCGTGCTTTGGAGGTGCCACCTTGTCCCTATGGGTCCCTGCTTGCTCTCCTGCCATAGGAGCGGGACCACCAGCTATTGCAGGAGAGACAGGAGCAGGCTGGTTTTGGGCCCCCTTGGGGAAAAAAGGGGCTCTGTTTCACTTCATACAGTTCTGTACGTTAGCAAAACACAGGGCTTACT
The DNA here is from genome assembly GCF_015220075.1 of Falco rusticolus. Classification (NCBI taxonomy): domain Eukaryota; kingdom Metazoa; phylum Chordata; class Aves; order Falconiformes; family Falconidae; genus Falco; species Falco rusticolus. The sequence goes on from NC_051197.1 coordinate 28,287,670, forward strand.
TATCAAAATAGCTTGGGTCTGGACGCTGCAGCCCACTGCCACGTGCGGATGCGCCCCGAGGAGCTCTGCCCCAGCCTGGACCACCAGTGCAGAGCATCGCAGCACACTGCTTGCTGACCCCATTCTGGGGCCCAAGAAAGAAAAACACCCAAAGCTTGAAATCCGCATGAAATGTACACCCCACTTTGGGAGCATCCCTCCCTCCCTCCCACCCAATAGGCACAGACACAAAAAGCCACCCTCTTCCCTCCTCATGGGCTGTTACTCAGAACCCGGCGTATTGTCAGACACCTTTCTGCATTTAGAAGTAGACGATGCCAGCACCTATATTTAGAGCACGTATGGCATTGTCTCCCCTGGCCCCAGCCCCCCCACATCCCTGGGCCTGGCCCCCACGCACGATCCCATGCTGCCCATCAGGCCTGCCTCCTCCAAACTCCGGCACAGGCAGCAATGCTCCAGCAGCTTCGGGTGGAAGCCACAAACTGCTCGCAGGTGGCTGGAAGGGGACAGACGATGACCAGAGGGGGACAGGAGATGCCCATGCCATCAGCCAGCACCAGGGACCTTCCCCACAGCTGCATGGGGCATGGTTTGCCCCCAGGCACCTAGGTGGAGGATGCAGGAGCTTAGCCAGAGGGATGGAGAGGGCCTCCTGGGGAAGTCTGGAATCCTTTGGCAGCTGGAAGTGTCCGTTCAGGAAGCACGGGGCCAGCAGGGACCCACCGAGGCAGTAGGAGGTTTTGGCTCCACAAGGGCAGCTTGACCATAAGAAAGAGAGGGTTTGGTCCACGATGGAGCCCAGGTGTGGGCAGCCTTTGGAGCTCATGGGATTTGCTTCTTGCAAAGCAGAGCTCATCTGGGAGAGCTCACAAAGTGATCGGGGCAGAGGCTGATCTGCACATGCAGGAGCAGGCCAGTTTGTGCCCATAGCATCTTCTGGTTAGGAGAAGACATGGGTTATTCATGACCAAAGCAAAGCCTGGCCGGAGCTGCTGTTCAGCTAGCCAAAGGGGCTGGAGAACAGCCCTAAGGACCCAGACCACCACAATTCGCAGCAGAGCAAAGCCATGGGACGAAGGCACTGCCTGCCCCTGCCCAGCCCAGCAGGCTGAAGGCCACGTCCTGTCTCCACATACGTGGCCACACCTGGCCCAGCCACACCGACCAGCCCCCCAGCCCCCAGAGCAAGCCCTTCCCTGAGGCTCCAAGGGCACAGCACCCTCCAGCTCCCCAGGACCATGCTCAGGCTGACAACAGACAAACCTCACAGCAGAAACACACCGGTGATCGCCAGGGTGAGCCACCCACCACCACAAGGCCACCAGAATCTGCCCAGGCTGGCAAAGCATCGCACCCACAGTCAAGGGTGTGTGCGGATCATCAGAGCTGACAGCACATAACTACCAGATTAATTAATGACTGGCATTGGAAGGTGACCCTGTACTGCATTTTCAGTACCTGCAGGAGGCCTGAGCCACCCCGCTCACCCCCTGGACCATGCTCCTCTCCCAGAGCCCCGCCGGCTCCCAGAGATGCACCTACCCCTGCACCAGGCCCATGGGGTTTGCAAACCCAGCCCACCCCCACGGCAGCCCCCCTGGGAGCGGGCAGGGGCCAGGGCTGCAGGGGAAACTGAGGCAGAGGAGGTGCCAAAGCCAGGTTCCTCTGCCAGGAGGACACACTAGGGTACCGTCAGGCATGCATGTACATCTTCTCTCCCCTGCAGACATGGGAATTTTCTTTTCCTGGCAAAACACAACACAGAGGCCTCTGAGAGGTTTGGCGTCAACCCCTCAGCACCATTGGCACCAGGCGAGCCGTACGCCCAGGGACACCCCCGTCCTCGTCCCTTGGGCATCCCGCCCCAGCACAGCACAGGGCTGCCCAAAGAGCCCCTCGCCACAGCCACCTCTGACGGAGAAAATACCATTCCCAGCGCTGGAAACGGCCAGGGCAGGGCGAGGGGAGCAGGGTGATATTCCCAAAGCTCTGCTACAGCGACGGGTGCGCAGCAGCTTCCCAGGGAGGCTTGATCCTGCCCCGCCAAAGGGGGTGCGGGCAGTGACAACCCCAAGGGGCTCCCCAGCATTGTCAGATGATTAAAACAAATCCATGTATGTGTATATCTTTATATATACAGCATATAAATATATATACACACACATACCGTATATACACACACAGGCACACCTAGAGTTCTCTGTATATAAATAAATATATGATGGTGGGAGACAGGATACATTTGGCAGCACTGAGCACCCCCCACCCTGCTCCCACCTGCCCCAGTACAAACCAGTTGGTTTTGGTTTTGCCACCCCCAACAGGCAGAGCCGCTCTGGTCTGCCCAGTGCACCCCAACCCCTCAGCCCCCGCACCCCGACATCACACCTCGCCCCTTTTCTGGGCTGGATGAGAACCTCGGGGAGGGAAATCGAAAGCCACAGCAGCACGAGCCCGAGCGACAGAGCAAAGGGGGGCCCTGGTACCCTCTCGCTGGGACTGTCTGGCCTCGGGGAGCGGAAAACCATCAGGACGAGCCTTCCCGGGGGTCCCGCTCAGGACAGGGAGCGGGGCCGCGGCTTGGGGGGGTTCTCACTTGTCCCCCAGCACACACACCCAGCCAGGCTGCTCCGCTGCCCATCAAATGCTTCTCTGTGCAGAAAAAAAAAGTGATAGTAATAAATGAAAGTCGACAGATTTTAATTTTTTTTTTGCACAAAGACTTTTTTTCTTTTTTTTTTTTTTTTTTTTCTTCCCCTCCGTTCCGGTCGGTTTGGTTTTCTCCTTTTCCCCTGCACTTGGTTTTGGTTTTGTTTCATTCCCAGGCGTGGCGAAGAGCATGCATTGGAGAGGGGCAGGGCAGCGGCAGGGCGGCGGGGAGCTGAGATGGGGCTGGGCGGGCAGCTTCTAGCACTTGTCATCTTCCTCGGTGTCGCTGAGCACATCGATGCTGGCCCCGCACATCACGCCCTGCCCTGCCCCTCGCCTCCGCCGCCGGTAGTGCCCGTTGGGCATCTGCCAGCTGTGCCGCAGCGGCGGGGCTGAGCCGATGGTGTTGGAGCGGCCGAGGCTGGTGGCGACGGCAGCCTCAAAAGTGAGCGTCTCCTCCTCACCGCAGTCTGAGGCATGCGAGTCGTCGTGCAGGGCCAGGTAGGGCTCCGAGATGTAGCGTTGCGGGGTGGACTGTCGGCTCTGCTTCCCTGCCGGGGAGCTGGAAGACTCGGTCAGGCCGGCGGCGTTGGGCTCCAGGGTGGAGGAGAGAAGCGGAGACCCCCCCTCGCTCTCATCGGCGGGCGGCGAGGCATCTCCGGCGTGCCGCAGCATGGAGGCGTAGGAAAGGAGGGGCCGTGGCTTGGGGGGCACCGGCGGGAGCTGGCGGCGGCCTCGCCGGGGGGTGCTGGTGTCCGAGATGGAGGGGATGGAGCTTTCACTCAGGGAGCCCATTCCCTGCAATGCACCAAGACGCAATGGGGAATACAGGGGCGACAGGCAAAGCCATGCACCCACTCCCCCCAACCCCAAGCCTGGGGTCTCTGGAGCATCCTCCCTCTTGGATGAGGCCCCGCCGCACCCTTGCCTGCCCCATCCCGGCCTCAGGGTGTGCTCCATGGATGAGGATGGTGTCTGCTCTTGGTGGTCAAAAGTAAAAAGCACCCACAAACCCAGGACGGGAGGAGCTAATGGCTCGCCAGCTGCCAGTTTCTACGGGCAGTATCTCCGTGGGCTTCAAGCACACTCAAGCACTGGCATTTCCAGGCTTGTGGAGCTGGGACGCCTCAGCCTTGGCAGGGAGCAGATGCCACAGTGGTGAGAGGATCAGTGTGGAGATCCACCCCTCTTCCCAAATGCTCTACAGGGTGCTCAAGCAGCCCCAAGCTGTTCAGTTCACAGGGGACAAAGAAATGCCTCTGTAGGGAGGAGAGACAGTGCAGAGCTCCTGGAGTTGGGGCTTATCTTCCGGATTTTGGCAAGGAGCCTTTTCTACACCTCTGTTTGTGCTTAGGAAGGGGGTTTTGTCACACCCACCTGCCTGTTGGGTGTCTGGGACCTGCCTTCGCTGGGTGACCGGGACTCGCGCCGCCGCTCTGGCGACTCGTCGTGTGCCTGGGGACTCCTCTCTTCAGAGTTGCAGCGGGAGATATCGGGGGACAGCAAGTGCTTGCGCTCTTTGGATCGGCCCCGCTCCCTGCCGCCTGAGCGATGCCCGTCGGACCGGTGGCCTGCAGGACATCCCCGTCAATCCCCACTGCCCCCTCCCCAGGAGCAGATGTTCAGCTGGGGGGGTTTGGCATTGGTATGGGATGGCACCCGTCCTTGCTTACCCGAGTCAGTGTTGAGGCGCCGGGCGGAGAGCTGGAGTGAGGAGTGGTAGCTGCGCCGGCGGGACTTGTAGGTGTTGTCGCTGCTGCGCTCCATGGAGAACTCGTCCAGCCAGGAGCTGTTGGTGCGCTTGTCCCGGATGGTGGAAAACGATCGTCGCATCGAGCTGGTGTCTGTCACCACCTGCAAGCAACCCCGGCCAGCCGGGGAGGGGGTTAGCACCAGGCAGGGCTGGGGGGATGGCGGCCGAGCAATTACCAGTTCACCTGCCATCACTGGCACACCAGCTTCTGGGATGGGGAGATTTGGGGGGGGGGGGGGGGGGGCAGGCAGCCAGCCTGAGCCCAGCACTCCCATATTATCTCTGCACAAACGAGGGGTGGGAGGAAAGTGGGGTTTAGACTTTGTGCTCGTGGGCTCCCCTTCCCCAGCCGGCCAGGAACCATGCTCCACAAGCAAAGCCAGAGACAGCGATTGAAGCCAAGGTGCTGAGTGTTGGGGGAAGAGCAGCAGCATCCCACCCCAGGTACGGGGACATGGAGAGTACCAGACGGTTGCCACCCTGGCATCCCTCCCCACCTTGCCAACAGGGTCAAGGGCAGCGAACAGAGACATCAAAGAAGAAACCACTGACAGAGGGGATCCTTCAGTGCCCTTCACTCCATGTTTATTTTCCCAGCTGCTGCCACTTTTCCAAACCCCTCCCCAGTTGTCCTTTATTCCCACAACCCCATCCCCTTCCCCTGCACTCATTCCCTCTCTCCCTGCTCACGCTGTTGTTTTAACTTTCCTCTTCTTTTCTTTCTTTCTCCCATGCTTGTCCTTTCTACCTTCTCCTTTCCTTCTAGCTTGTGTTCTCACATGTTTTGTGGAAAACATCACTACCTCCTAGATTTTCGTTTGCTTTATTCTAGCAGATTTTTGCCCCTGCAGCTGCAGGCCATTCTCCCTGTCTCCTCTCCTCCCGCCATACCCTTTCTTGCTCCTATCCCCTCCTTCTGATCATCTCCCCCACTGCCAAATGGTCAATAAAACCCATGAAGTAAAGCCTCCCTTCCTTTTCACACCCCCCAAAGTGCCATGACATATCACATCAGCACCAACAGCAGGACCTGGTGCTTGCACCACCACCTCTGTGAGGAAGCAGACCCAGAGACTTCACAGCAAAACCAAACCCCACAAAAGTGTCTGTGTCTTGGTGGAGGCTGAGTACAAGACAGAACAACAGAGAACTGGGCAGACAAACAAGGAGGTGAGATGTGGCTTGGTTCCCCTGGACAGACGGAGAAGCGTGTGCATTGGGACAACAGGAAAGGAAGGAAAAGGTGTTTTGTCACCTGGGAGATCATCTGACAGTTGGGCTGGGACTCCTCGAATCTCAGCCAGTGCCCAGGGCTGAAGGAAAGGAGGGGTGTCCCACTGTGGGGGGACCCTGCAACCTCCCAGCATGGCCCTGCTCCACCGTGGACCTTCCACATGAGCAAGGAGATTGGTTCCCTGGCTGCAGGCTGCTGCTGGTGTCCCCCATGTAGAGGAACAGCAGCTCTTCTACTTATGCAGCACCCCAAAGATGGGGAGATGCTCCGATATTGGGCTGCTGGGGAAGCCATGTGGCTCACAGGACTTGCTCAGTGCAGAGAGAAGCCCCAGTGTTACCTGGTAGGCTTTGCTTGGACCCGGCACCCGTGGGGGCTTTGCTTGGTTTTACCTGGGGATCCACAGTGAGACGAGGCATGGAGGAGGCCCTCCCAGAGACAGCATGGTCCTGAGTGTCCACGGGAAGGTAGCTGCCACGGTTAGAGGGCTGCACTCTTTGAAACTCCCTAACCTCTGGCTCCTAGAAATAAACACACAGCCAAGCTCTTGGGATGGGGTTGGGGCAGGGCAGCGTGCTGCTTCTGCCCCGTCTGTAGGGCACAGCCCTGCTTGCTCTCACCTGGGGGCAGAATTTAAGTGGGCCAAAAAGAGAGTCTAAGACATATCATCCGACATGTCACCACTGAAAAATACTCTCTGATCCACAATCTGCTGCAGGTGAGCCCAGACGTGGTGCTTCAGGCTTGCCTGATGGCCAATTCATCCTGCACCTCTTCAGTGGCAGTGGAAACCCTGCCTGGATCTGGTGATGCCTTGACTGCCTGGGCTTTAACACCTTCTCCTTTTGCCAGAAGGGGACAAACTTACAGGATTTTCTCTCTGACCCTGCTTTAAAGACTTTCTGACCACATCCCCATTAAAAGAAAGCACACATCCCAGTTTAGGGGACTCTCTTGTACAGGACGTGGTGTCAAGGAGATGGGCAGGGAGTGACCCTGGAGATCTGCTAGAAGGTGACCTTATGGGGAGGGGGCAGTCTCACCTGCCACCTCCCCGCTGGCAAGACAGTGGCGTGGGCAGGGTGGCCGAGGCAGGGGACACCTGCCCGCGCAATACACAGCTCACACAGAGTATTACAGACCCCAGGGACATGGACCGGGCTGGAGATGCACAGTGGTACAACACTGCATCCAACAAACGTCGGGGTGGTGCGTGAACGCACACACACAGACATGGAGAGATATATACAGATATGTCTATATATATTTACACACACACAGACAGACGCTGCTGCTGCTGGCCGGCATGTGTGTGAGGCCAGAGGGGTGTGCTCCTGTTGGAGACGGTTTGACAGCTTGGTTTGGGACTGGGGACACCAGCACTGACAACAAAATGAACATGAATCCAAAAAACATCAGATACCATCACTCAGCATGGAGTAACCCACTGAAATGAGCACTCAGTGGAAAAAAGAGCAGCCTGTGAAGAGAAGGATATTTTACTGCAGGACATCGGACCTTGGTCACAGCTCTTGCCCCAAAAGAACTTGCCTGCCACCACCAGCCAGGCCTGGTCCAGGGATGGCTGCATCTCCAGCGCCTGGGCAGAGGCGAGGGGCCAGAACCCGAGCTGAGGGACATCCAGGGACATTTGTCCCCTGCTTTGGATCTGTATGTGACTCAGCAGCTGCCATCCCTCCACTGTACTCGCTGCCACAGGGGCAGGGAGCAGCATTTTGCCACCATGCCAGCAGCCCCACACTTCCCCGTGCCCACCAGCATCCCCACCGAGATCACACGCGAGCGCCTGCCAGGCAGTGTGTGACTTTACCAAAGACTGGTGCTCCTGGAACTGCCCGTGGGCCGGATCCATGCACGCCAGCTGGAAGATCTCCTGTGGTGAGAGTGGGCTCAGGGAGGGGAACCCACTTCGGCTGCTCCTGCAAAGACAGTCCAGCTTCAGGGAGGCCACAAGGTGGGTGCTGCCATCACTGGGCATTGCCTCTCCAGCGGCTTAGAGCTGGGGAGCCCCCATGCTTGCCCCTGAGCCTGTCAAGACCCCTAGGACAAACATCATGTTCCTTGGAGAGCTGAAGTGGTGCCCAGGCAGGAGAGGACACCAGTGCCCCAGGTCCCATGGCAGCAGTGGGGACATCTCAAGTGCAGTGCCAGCAACTCCCACCATCTCGTTCCCACCAGCCAGGGTGCTGGGATCCCGCACCGACCCTGCACCACCCAGGAACCCACTGCTCAGCTGCTCTCGTGGCTCAGGGCCATCCCAGTCCCTCCTAGGTAAGACAGCTTGCATGTCGTGCTGGGATTGCCCTGTGAGAAGAGGGACCACGCAGACACCTGGCCATCCCCCTTGGCCACCTCCGCTGCTGTTGGCGATGCTGACACCCACCAGCTACCTGGAATCCTGCAAAAGCTTTGTGCCAGGGGCCTGGACTGGGTTTCCCCTGTTCTCAGCAGCTCCTTAACCCTCTGTGCATCCCAGTGCCAGCTCCAGAGAACAAAACGAGGGCTGCAGGAACAGAAAAGAGACCGGACGACCTCCCTCCTCCTCAGAACAATACTCACAGGCCCGAGAGGGTGTCTTGCTGGAGGTAAGGCAGAGCCTTCGCGTTCGAGATGATTTCCTGCGGCAAGGAGGATGGCTCCATGCGCTGGAACATGGGGGCATTTTTCTGTATTGAAGAAAGGTAGAAACTGAGCCTGTAGGAAATGCAGATGAACATCCAGTGCTTCACCAACCAAGCCCCTGCTGCTTGGGAAGATGACAGCGTGCTCCTATTTGCTGCTGGGCAATGAGGTTGCAAGTACGCATGCCTTGTAGTCACCAAACCCCAATCTGTTCCACCATCTTCATCCCTCAGCTGCATCCCATGCAGCTGGCTGTACATTTGGTTGCGACATTGTGGGAAGCAGCGAGGGTGCTCTGAACAGCCCCATCCTGCCCACGACATGCCCTGGCTGAGCCTCACCTGCTCCTCCAGCTGCTGCCGCTGCTTCTTCGCTTTGCTCTGCTTGTAGTAATCCATGATCATCATGGCTGCATATATTTTGCCAACAGTCAGGTCAGAGGCTGAGAGCATAAGAGGGAACAAAGTGGGGACACTTGTGTCTTAACAGAAACAGCAGGTCTGGACACTAGCACAGATCTTGGGAAGAGCCCTGCTGAGGGATACTCTGGTCACCCTCAAACTCTGCTCGCCACTCCAAAAGAGAGATGAACACCCAGACACTCCATGTGGAGATAAAATGGATGGAGATGGCTCAAAAGCATCCTCATCAGCCACCAAGACACACAGCCTCATCACATCATCAGATGTAACAGAGCAAGAAATGCTCAGCCTCCTGCCCCAGTATGCTCCAGAGATGATTTGCAGGAGACTCAGGGTCTGGCAGTAGATCCCTGCAAACTGGGCTATTTTCAAGAGGGTTCCCAGGCAGCCAGGCAGAGCAAGGCAGAAGCCAGCCTGTACGAACACCGACTCTTTTCCCACTTCTCCCCAAGCTGGGGACAGGTCTGATTGGTCCCCACCTCCCTTTGGGAAGAAGTTGTTGCAGGTTTGATGGCAACTTGGCAGTGATGACAGCCCGCAGAGAGACTCACTTTTTGGCATGGGTACCAACAGGTCAAGCATCTTCTGGGACAGGTGAGGCCAAATGGTCAGGATCTCCTTTTGAAGTTCAGAGTCTAACTGCTGCCAATCTGCACCACCTTGAACAGCAGGGTGAAAAATGGCCCATGTACATCAAGATCTGGCACCAGGGTACAACTAAAACCACCCCTTTCCCATCCTGAAGTGAGGTCCATGAGCAGCAACAAGCTCTCCGGGCTGGGAGGGCCATCTTGCATCAGTGAGCCTGGTCTCCTGCTCTCACAGGGAAACTTTCCTACCATCCCCTCCATATGTGCCTCCATCTCCCCATCCCCTGCCCTCCCACTCAAAGCTGCCATCCTCAAGCTCGCCTTGGGTCCGTCTCTACGGTTCCAATCCTACTCCAGCCCACACACACCTGCTGCTGCCCCACTTTCTCTTTTCTGGTGAGCAGATCATGTGCTGGTGAAAGAGCAGCTCCACTTGGTAGAAATTCTTAAATACTTGGCAATGCTCTCTGCAAGGAGAGCAGAGCACTCTGGCCAGCAGTGAAGGGGTTTGCTGAGCTTAGGAAGACCCAGGCTCAGAGGGATCTGTCACCATGTGCCAATTGGAGACATCCCAGCCCAGGGCAACTCAGACTGGGCTGCAGGAGACCCAGGTTCAAATCTCTGCTTTATCTAGAGGGGCTTGAACGCCTTGTTTCAAGATGCAAGGAGCTGTTTGAGCACTGGGCTTTTGCTGGTATCTTGCCCTGGTTGGGTTTTCTTCCAACAGCTGAGCTGTTCCTAGGGGATGTTTTATTGAAAATGGCAGGTTTCTTCAGAAAGTTTTTGATCTGATGAATCAGAGCGTTTTCAGCAATAACAACAAAGCAGGTTTTCCTGCTCTGAACATTTTGTCTTCCCCAAGAGAGAGACTGCTGTTCCTCACAGCCTTAGGAAGCCAAGCACATGTGATCATTCCCCTCCTTGGTTTGGTTTTGTACATGAGGAGGGGAATTCTCCCTCTCCTCCATTACACAGTGGACATCAAGCTGTTTCTGCTCTCTAGAAGCAGCTTCTAGTGGAAAACTAGCCACCTCTTCCCTAAAGAAACAGGGTTTTTTATAGAAAGCGGCAGAAATTTGCCTGTTCAAGGTAACCACTTCCATCCACGTGCCAGGCTCTGGGAAGCCAACACCAATTTGGCTGTGATGTCCTCAGCCTGCCCAAAGGATGAGTGCTGGTCACACTGAAACCTTCCTGGCTCTGTCCCCTCTCTCCCCCACTGACCTTACCTTTGGCAATTTTGATGTCCAAGGCTGTGCGTATCAGCGCCATCAAGGTGGAGGTAAAATGGACCGTCATGTCCTCGGCCACGGGCATGTTCATCAGCACCAGTCTCTGCGCAAGAGAGAGAAGAAAACAGCGGACGGAAAACAATATCGAAAAACACATCGACCAGGCTGGAGGAAAAGAAATTAAACATTAAACAAAAGGGAAAAAAATAAAAATTAAAAAATAAAAAGCAACAAAGAGTGTCAAAACAGCACAGCCAAAAAAGAAGGGCAAGGATCACCCCACCCCCCCACCCCCCGGCTCCTTCCACCCCAGGACACCGGCTCACTGCCTTCCAGGGCTCCTCCTGCACCCCAGGAACAGCCCCTGAGCCCCCCTCCCCATGGCACCGGGGCTGCCACGGCACCTCCCGGCACTTTTGGGAAGACACACCTGATCCATCAGGGGTGCGGGCATGGGGAGTGCTCAGGGAGGGGAGAAGGGGCTCAGGTTTCCATTCCCAGGTAGTTTGACTTTCCAACTCTCAACCCTTCCCACCTGGGGCAGGGGAGAGGAGGGTCCCTAACCTTCAGGGACTTCAGATCAGCTGGATTCCTCTAGCATGCTACATCCTGGCGCTCCCTTTTTGCGTCTTTCAGAGATGAAGTTTGCCAGCACATGCACAGGGACCAAATTATCCAAGGGTGGGGAAGGAAAGGAGGGGTAAAGAAAGTGCAGAAGGAAAGAGAGAAGGGCAATCAAGGCAGGTTAGACACGCCATGCTCCTTCCCCACCCTGGGCAGGCGGGGTGCAAACCGAAGTGACCAGATCCACTTTCCAGAGAGTATATTTTGCTTTGTGAATACCTTGGATCATCCCTTCCCTGCCCATTCCTTTTCACCTGGCTTCTCATGTCCTTTCCCTGCCTTCAAGCCTCAGTTTTATTCCTGGAAAAATGTGATGGTGGATGTACACGTGCGTGAGCGAACACACGAGAGCTGGAGAGGGTGGCAGCACATTTGCAAGTGTGCTGAAGTCCCCCCTTTGCTAGCCCTGAATGCTGCTGAAAGGGCTGCTGGGCAGCAGCCCGTGGCCAAGAAAAGCTTTAATTTGCTCCAGACCTGGGCAACAGGTTCTATAGCTTCAGGTCTTGTCCTAGCAACTTCCATCCCACGTCCTTTAGGGTCTCCTATGCTCCTGCTCCATGCCTATGCAGCTGGGAGCACGCTGTGCCTGTGCCATGCGCCAGCTGCAGCCACCACCCCAGGTGGAACAAGGGGGTAAAACTCAAGAGACACCTTTTGAAGGCACCTGGCTTTGCCTTGCACAAGCCATCCTTTGGGATAGCTCGTGCCAACGTGCCTGGCTGCTCACGCACTGCAGAGCTGCTCCTACAGGCTATGTCCTTGCTGCCCACCTGCTTCCCATCTCTTTAGCCCTGTTTCTGCGCTGGCAAGGACAAGGGTGGTTCCAAGCCCATGGTCAGCAAGCTCCTAAGGACACCTCGCTCCCCTGCCTGTGCTACAGGGTTGCTCCTCACCTCATCTTCTCCAGCCCTCCCACTTCCACACTATTGCTGACCCTGCCCCTCCTCTGCCACTGGGGTCCTCCACCCCAGAGCTCCCAGGGCTTGTGAGAGACCACAGCAGCATCACATACGTGGGCAGTGGAGACCAGCCAGCGTGGCCAGGGCTCCTCTGAGCACACCAGGCTCCCCAGGAGTGAGCTAAACACATGCTGGATACCCCCAACGCCTCCCCGGCTCCCCGCAGCCCACCTCCCGCAGCTCCCTCGAGCCCCGGCTCCTGCTCAACTCTAGCCCCCGTAGAAGGAAGGGTTGATCTACCTTATAGGCCACTTTGGAAGGACATCTCTTGCCGAGGCCTAGCGGTGGTGACATAAGAGTCAGCATTTCATACATCTCAGTGTAATGGATTCGGCCACTGCTCATGAAGGGGGAAGGGGAGGGAGGGAGATGCAGAGAGAGAGGAGGCATTCCCAGAGAGCAGAAAAAAAACGTACAAACAAAAATAGTACAGGAAAACAGGAGAGAAAAAACAAACGGACAAACAGGAAAAGAACAGGAAACCCGTTAATCAAGGCAAATCATACATGAGAGACTGTCCTGATGTGGATTTATAGCACTGCTCACACAGACCCAGGAATGCTGGCAGAAGGCAACTCACCCCTCGCCTCTCTGCTGCTGGCCTCAAGCGCCTGTCTCGCTAGCAGTCTGGGAGTCCTCCTCTGCTCTCAACCCCTTTCCTAAAGCCCTCCAGCAGCCCCCACCTTGTCCCACAGGTTCCAGGGCTGTGTGCGAGTGGTATAAATCAGATACACGGCACTCGAGCCATGGGTTATTTGAGATAACGGTGGTTTGCACCACAGTGCTCTGTGGCCTCCGTAGCATCTTCCCTCCCAGGGCGGGGGGCCGGGGTATTGCTTTGCATCGCCACCTAACCCATAGCCGGAAGGCTGTGTATCCCCAGCTCGTCAGGTCTATGCAATTGGGAGGCAGCATCTTGCATAGAAGGCAGTGGGCCAGGGTCACTTGTCAAAGGAAGATGCCCAGTTGCTTCCGTCTGGCTCTGCGGATGGACCACTTTCCCACCATGCACCAGTGCAAAAGGCATGCTGAATTGGCTGAAAAAACAAAACCGGGAGGAAAAGTTGTACATGCCATGCTCCCGCCCTGGCTCTCTCCCACATGCGGCTGCAAGTTCCACCAGGTTGGAGTTTAAAGAGTCTCAGCAGAGGCAGCTGTTTGGGCCTTCCAACATCAGGGTTTGTCTGGGTTTCCCAAGGGAGGCAGCTCGGAGGGACCCCACCTCGCGCTCCTCTGCTCTGTAAGAACCTGCCTAGGACCGCTGCAGTGAGGAACGCTACCAGGCCACCCGATGATGCCTCAAGCCCTCTGCCAGGCTGAGATATTTGGGCTGTCTCCCTCGCTCTGCACATCCAGGAGGCTGCTCAAGTACATCTCCCAGGGATCCTGGGCTTGGCCAACTCTTCTTCCCCTCGTGCCAGGCTTCTGTCCTGCACTGCAACACGTGGGATGGTTAACAGGCAAGGGCAAACTCACAACAGCAAAGGCATTGACCTTTACAGCTGGGCTGGGAGGATGCTGCTGGAGAGGAACTCATCTCGGCTGGGGTGGCCTGGGAGAGAGGACATTGCCAAAAAATTAAGCACTCCCTGTGGGATCTTGGCCTCTTCCCTACCCAGGTGCTCAGAGCAGTGTGGAAAGGGTAGAAGGTATCTCCTCTTCTCATGGGTTACCGCTGGTTTGGAAGCAACCCCTGGCCAAAGAGGCATCTGCCAAGACATGACATTTTGGGTATGAACTAATGGTGACAACCTGCAAGGGGAGCTGTTTGGGGTGCAGGCACAGACCAGGCTGGGCAAGCCATCTCCTTTGACACACCTAAACAGGGTGGTAAGAGGATTGATAACAACACTGGAGAATATTAAATGCGATGATCAAGAGGAAATATCCAGGTCCAGGAGTCCATAAGCAGTGCCTTGCAGAGCTGGATGTGCACCAACTCAAGGCATCTGAAGGGGAGAAGAATTTTCATGCAGGAACTTAGTGCAAAAAGGAAGTGAGACAGTGATCTTCCACCCACCCTTCCTCTCAGTACACTGTCTTTTGTACTGAGGTTCTCCACACAACAAAGGAGGAATGGATTTCCGCAAAAGGAAGAATCTGCAAAAGAAGGACCTCACAAGAACTCTGCTGTTCTCACAGACAGGCTGCGCACTTTGCTGCTTCTCAGAGTAGATATCCTAAAGCATTTTGAACAGCACAGCAAACCACATCTCCAGAGAGTGAAGCACGGGCAGGCACGTGGAAAGACATCCATCTGAACAGGATGGCTCCCAAGAGCTGGTCCAAGCATGGGTACATCCTTGATGGGAGAGCTGTCCTGTGCCTGGACAGAGATGCGACCTGCAGCTATGGCATAGGGTGGCTTGTAAAACCACCGGGCACTTAATGGCTCAGTCCTGGTACTCTGAGAGAACCCTGTGAGTGATGGGTTCACCTGGGGGACATCTGTCCTCCTGTGGTTAGGAAATAAGTACTGTGCCATACAAGGCTGTTTGGAACAGAGCACCAGGACAGCAAGTGATGTGAGAGTAGATTCAGGAATAGGTCATGTCCACAGGGACTCCAGTGTCTATGGAGCATTCACCTGACCCATGACCATCTCAAGGGCTACTTTAAGGGGGCAAAAGTGATGCCTTGGCTCACTTTTGCATGACTGCTAGAAGCAGAGGGAGTGAAGAAAGGCAGAGAGAGCCTCAATGAGTGAAGCAGGCTGCCAGGATAAAGACCCAGAAAGGTGTGGTTACAAGACCTGTTCTCCCCAGCACAAGGATGGATCTTGCTGAACTTTCACAGGAAGCCTTTCTGCATCAATGTCTCTTCGTTAGCCCACCTGCGGATGGCTTAGCAGGTGTGCTTCTGTACCATGCTGCACCACTGTGCTGCATCCTGAACTTGCCCAAGAACCACCTCTTCCAGAGCAAGCTCTCCACTGCTCCATGAACACACTGGTGGTTGTTTCTACAAGTCATAGTTGTCACATTGCCTGGAAGGATAGGGGTGTGGGCTCCAGCAAGGTGAACCTGTGCATTGTGATGTGCAAGGCAGGTTCACCAAACTGAAAGGTGAGCAAGTTGGGCTGGCATTTTGGGATATGGACCATGGTGGCAAGATGCAATGACCGTGTGGGTTTTGTTTCTTCATTGATTGCCTTTTGAAAATTGTTCCAAGGCAGTAGGAAGCCCTAAAAATCACTCGTGTCCTTGAAATATCTCATGCACAGGGAGGAGGAGACAGAGGTAAAGCAAGGATGAGATGGGCATGGTCTCCCTCACATGACAGCAGAAGCTGGTCTCACTCTCTTTGCCTTTACCTTCCCCGAGTTTATCCACCTTCACTGCTCTGTCCATCCCACAGTCAGCAGAAAGGCCAGACTGCTGCAGAGCTGCCTCTTCCCAGGAAGCACTACAGGTACCCTTCTGAGCACCAGGTGATCCAGCTTAGGAGAGCAGTGTTTGCCAGCAAAGCCCTGTTGTCAGTGGAGAAAGACTAGCAATTCCTTCTGAAGGTGTCTTCTGTCTGCAGGGACCTGGGGAAGTGTCCTCAGCAAAGCCACCATCCTTTTCCAGGGATGCAACAGAGAAGAGTGGAAAGACTGCAAGGAGCTCCTCCTTGAAGAGATGAGCCAGCTGAGATTCTCGCAAGAAATCTCCTATCCCCAAGTATCTCTTCGTAAATGAGATACTGAGCATCCAGGCCTTGTCTTGCTTGCTCTGCTTTACTTCTGGCGGTCTACTTCAAGATTTCAAATGTGTGCATTATCCCCACGATCAGCTGTGGAGGGTGACAGACCTGTTCCAGGGATGCTGGCTGGAAGAAGCATTTCTGATGTGGCAAGAGGATGTGGTGGCTACACCATGCCACAGCAAGGAACCCTCCTCCTCTGCAGAGTCAAGATTAAGGGCCAGGGGCATCTGAGCTCCCCTCGTACATCTCCTCAGATGCTGTGAGGAACTCAGAGGGAAGAGCAAGCTCTGTGGTCAATCCTTTCATGCCATGGACACAGACATAGGCATTGTGGCACTGGAGAAGGTGACAGGCGCAGGATTTTGCTCAACTGTCACCACAAAATAAAATTTAAAGTGCAAGTCAGAGAGACACAAGGAGGCCAAACTGCTGCCATGGACACATGGCCAGCAGCTGGGAGCTTGGTTCAAGCAGAAGGAGAGAAGCTGCTGAGCTCCGGAGACGTGCCCAGGTGCCACCACCTCCCAAGCAGGTCCGGCAAGCTAAGGGCAAGACTAGCAGGAGTCCTGCTCCCCAGAGACACAGTCATGTGTCCTCCAAGCACCACACTTAAGGCAGAGTCTCTTGGGTACAGCACAACATCCCCCAGGGAGAGGGGTCACCCTGGCCTCCCCGTCCTCCCCCCAGTCCTCACTCTCCAAAACAATAGCAAAGTCTTCGACATCCTCCTGCTTTTGCTCCTCTCTTCTCTCCCCAGGAGCAAACCACGACTAAGCCTCCAAAAAACTCCTGCTCCCCACTTGATGGCACTTTGGGAAGGGAAGCCAAGCCGGGATGATGGCACCTGGCCCAGCACCCTTCGGGGGCTCTCTGTGCCGACGGAGCTGGGGCAGGGGGCTGGCTGGGGGACACAATTTGTTGAAACCCACCCTGGGAGGCTCTGAGCCCCCCTGGCCCCACTCATGCCTCCCCTCGCAGGGGACAGCTGCTGGCTCTGGGAGGTCGCGGACCTCTTTAAACTCGAAGGAAAGCAACGTCAGGGTTCCCTCGGGAGGCGCGGTGGCAGTGGAGCGGGGGGGAAGGAGGGGTGGATGGTGCGTCCCGTGGCCAGGTTGTGGCAGAGGACTGGGAGGCAAACCTTGCACGCCACCCTGTAGGGGCAGTTCTCTCCTAGGCCCAGAGGAGGCGAGATCACCCGTACTAATTTGTACATATCCTTATACGAGATCCTGCCGCTGCAAAGGAAGCACAGGTGGGTTAATAGGACACTAAGAGGGTGGAGGGGAGGATGGAGGGCTTAACTGGGGAATGCTGGGGCCATCTGTGGGGCAAGACCCCCAGGGGTGCATGGGCCTTCTCCTTCTGGCTCTATCAGACCCAGAGAGCAGAAAGCCGTGAGCATCAGCTACTGCCTTCTTCACCACGAGTCAGCTCACACCTCCTCACGCTGACCCATTTTGACCCTGGAGAAGGACAGTTTTGGTGGTGAACACCACCCCATCACCCTTTCTCACCATGCCCCTGGCCACCTACACCTGGTGGGAGAAAGCTGGGATTTTAGATGGCGTGAATCCAATCATGGTTGGGTTCTAGCCACCACGAGCCCTTTCGATGGAGTTGTGTCCCATCACACCACCAGAGAGCCTGCCCTTGCATAGCCAATCCTCTGGTCCTCACAAGGTCCCAGGGAGGTTGGCAGCTGAGTCACTTGTATCTCCAATATCTGGGGAACCTGAGACAGGGAGAGGTAATGTGACCAGCTGGTGACCGGTGGCTGTGGCACTAGCACCTAAGTCTCTCGCGGTCCAGTCCTGTGCTCCGACCACCAGACCACACTCTGCCAAGGGTACACATTATTAGAAGCAAACCCTCCCATACACACGCCCCTTCTTGCCCACAGAAGCACATCTCCCCAGACCCAGGTGCAGTCATCACAAGATACGGCCCGTATCACTCCTGCACCAGCTGAAATAACGAAGCAGTTGAAGCGGAGAGCTGGCAGGAGAGGGCGCAGGGGCTGTTGGGTGCTGAGCTCCCCACCCCAGACCAAGTCCTGTGGGAAACGGGACCGCATGGGGTGGAAGTGCTGAGGTGCAGCGTGCTGCAGCCTCCTGGGCATCCTTAGACAAGCTTGGAGGGAAACCAACAAGGAGGCAAAGAACAGCGTTACCGTCCTACCCAGCACCTTTGCCTCTGGTTTCTCCTTGCTCTTCTCCCATTCCCTTTCCAATGCTGGCCAGAGCTAACCCAACCATCCGGGCAAAACACATCCCTGAGCCCCCCAGGTGTTGGGCAGTCTCCCCATGAGACCTTCACATGATGGTGTCAGGATGCAGAAGTGCTGCCCCACTCAGGTGGTGGGACCCATTTGGATGTACTCACCCGTTCCTCACCCAGCAACAGGGGCCAGGGCTGCCCCCATGGGCCCAGCATCATTGACTCCTGTGCATGTCCCCTAACCACTGGCTACATATCATGACGAAAGAGCATGACTTGCTTAGAAATGAGAGGGGTGCAGGGCATTGGTAGGACAGCTCAGACATGCCTTTACAGTGACTGTCCTTGAGACCCAGGCCATCAACACGGAGAGTGAGCACATGTGAAATGCCTGGTGTGAAGAAATCCTTCCCAGCATCCATGAATGAGACACTCCACACTGAGCAGCTGGGTGTTTCACTGCTCTCACCTCTTCCTTCTCTAGCTGTCCATCAGGACATCTACTCACCCATGCTGACCTCTCCCCCTTGCACAAGGCATATTCACCCACTAACAGGCAAACCCCAGCACAGCAGTAAGTGCTGGAGGAGGCCATGCAGGGAGGAACCTGGCCAGCACTGAGCTGCACAAGGTTGGACAGAAATGGTGAAGGAAAATGTGCCAAGAGCTGATGATATTGGGCATAAAAAAACATCTTGGCTGGAGCTGGTCTCTCGAGGGACAGGACGTTAGCAATAGAGGTGAAGAGTCTCCAAAGGGAGCGTGTGTGGCTGCCAAGGGCTCTCAAGCTAAGATCGCCCACGGTCCCCAGCATAGCAGTAGTGGGTCAGGGTTCCAAAGAGGCTGTCCCTGGGCTGCAGGAGAGAGGAAGGGGCCACACAAGGCACCCTTGTAGTACTGGGGCTGAGTAGAGGGCAAACAGGCTCCCAGAGCTGCCAAAGGCTCCACACTGCCCTAGGGATGCTCCAGACCATCCTGGGAGGAGCGGCAGAGAGCAAGTCCTCTGCAGCAGCAGTGGGAACAGAGCCAAAGCTCAGCCACCCAGGGTACGTACAGCCGCTGTGAACCCGTCCCACTGCCAGGAACGGGCTGCTGCCTGCGAACGGGAGCCCTGGTCACTGGGGTCCTCATCAGCAAAGGTGTGAGTGCAGGGAACAAAGTCCTCCCATCTCCACAGGGGTGAGCAGGCTGGCCAACATAGGAACACAATTCCCCATACCCAAATGCACTCCAAATGAGGTCCTCAGTAGGTGACTTGGCAGGAGGCCAGCAGATCCCCACCATGTCCCCATGGCTGGGAACAAGCCACACTCATCCCTGCTCTGACAGGGAGCTGTGGGTGCTGGGGACCAGGCGGTGGAGCCGGTCTCAGGGCAGAGGCACCCCGCTGACACACAGGGACAGGGAAGGAGGCTGAGAAGGACCTGCCCACTGGCCAGGGAGGAGAGGAAGAGCAGGAACCTTCAGCGCTCA
Source organism: Falco rusticolus (assembly GCF_015220075.1). Taxonomy (NCBI): domain Eukaryota; kingdom Metazoa; phylum Chordata; class Aves; order Falconiformes; family Falconidae; genus Falco; species Falco rusticolus. The sequence goes on from NC_051197.1 coordinate 28,307,156, forward strand.
GGATAAATACCACGGCAAACTTGAACATCACCCAAGACACCTGTGCCACCAGGCACTGCAGGAACTGGGCTGCTCCCCTTGTAATAACTGTGAGCAAGAGCAGCCCGTCCCTGACCATCCCAGGCATCGCAGCTGGTTTCCCACAGCAGAACACAGAGATGGCCATTTAAAACCAGCTCTGAGAGGTTGCTCAGAAGAGAAGGAGCTGGCTACATACCACGCTGCTCTGTCATACTCTGCCCAGATCCGAACAAACTCATCTAGATGGTGAGGTCCCAGGATGGAGGAATCCCGAGTCAGGTATTCAAAATTGTCCATGATGACTGCCACAAACAGGTTGAGCATCTAGGTGAAAGGGAAAAAGGCAGAGAGAAAGGAAGGTCAGGGGGAGCGGCAGCCGAGAAGGGAAGGGAGAGGGAAGGAAGAGTGATTGTGGGGAGATGATGGAAGATGATGGAAGATGACCCTATGGCTGGAGTGCAGGTTGGGGGCCTGATGAAAGGGACCCCCAGGGCTCTCAGGGAGAAGAAACTCACCAGGAAAGAGCAGAAGAAGATGAAGGAGACGAAGTAAACGTAGGCCAGGTCAGTGCCACAGCGCTCATTCTCGTTCTGCCCAGACGTCGCCGTCGTGTCGGGCTCACAGCCTTTGCCCTCCAGGCAGGACAGCATGATCTCCTGCCATGCCTCTCCTGTGGCACTCCTGCGCCCAACACAGCCTTGCTCAGCAGCTGGTGGTGGCACAGGGTGGAGCTGGGGCAGGACACCCCCAGGGAAAACCTCACAAGAAGCTGTGCAACCCCCTGCCCAAATTAAACACATCTCCAGTGTGCAGAGAAGCGAGACCCACATGAGTGCAGCCATGCTGGGGTGTAGCTCCTGGCACACAGGGCCAACTCCCTGCGGCCACCAGTTGGTCCAAAATACTGGGAGACAGACATCCTTTTGGGGACACAGCGGGGGGGGGGTGTGTGTGTGTGTGTGTGAGGTTCCTGAGCTCCTGCAGTCATGTGCTTGTCCAGCTGGTCTTTAGCACCAAAATGACCTCCACCAAACGGCGCACGGCAAGAACCTGCCCAGCCTGGCTCCTGGTACACCTGCACCTAAAAATACCACCAAAGGAGTTTTCTATGGTTGCTTACCTGAAGAGAAGCATGAGGGAGCCCAAAAAGCTGCGGAAGTTGTTGTGCCGGTTAATGTGGCTTTCCTCATCTAGTCTGATATTGCCAAAAACCTACAGGAGAAAGAAAAAGGGCTCAGTTCTTCAGGCAAGAGCTTGTTGGCCAGTGAAGAAGCTGCACGTTCACCTTCACTCAGGCACGCATCCCTGTGCTGCAGGGACCCATCCTGCCCAAGGTCTATCACCCTGGGTGCAGCCAGCCCACAAAGCAGTTGGCATCCACCCTCCCTGCACCATCCCTCACAGAAAAGCACCCCAGCAAATGCATGTTGGTGCACAGCCAGCACACCCAAGGAGCTGGCACCAAGCAGCCATTGGGGACAGAGACTCTCTTCTCCTCAACAGGGGTTTGCGGTGGGCAGCAAAGGCTGCGAGAGGTCGAGCTGCCATGGAAACAGAAGCACAGAGGACCTGGGATCAACCGAGTCCAACCGCTCCACATTCATCCCTCTGCTGTGCTATGGACAGCACCTGGGGATGGCATGGCACCCGGTGGTCCTGAGTGCACTGGAGGCACAGGGATGAGTCACACCACCCTGGGTGGGTGCTGGGTCACAGTCCTGGAAACTCCCAGGAGCTTTTCCCTTGGTGGGGAAACAGTCAGTAATGCTGGGGCCAGGCACAGCACCACAAACAGGTGGGGAAGGGCTCAGTGAGGGAGGGACAGACCGACCACTCACCCACCACAGACAGCCAGACACCTGGGACTACTGCCCCAGGGCCCCAAATGTGGACAATATCCTAATAATGACCCACAGCCAAGGCCATGGCAAGACATAACGAATGTTCGTAAAGTGCCTCAAATAGGAAAAATGTGCTGTTATTACTGTTAAATATTTATTCCACTTTCCATGAACCTAAAAATACACTAACTGCAGAGTATTTTTTCCCTGTACAGGTTTTTTGGAATGTGTAATTGTAGAATATTTTCTGCCTCCAGCTATTTTGCTCAAATAACGCCCACAGACTTTACTGCTTGGGGATTTGTTCACAATGGTGTTAAAAAAAAAAATAAAATAAATCAAATACTACCACACGGCAGGGAGGGAGGCTGAGTCAGATGGCGGTTGTTTAGCACGGAGAACACCTGGAGCCGGTGCTGGGATGTGTAGGACAGAGTGGCCAAAACCAGCCACGGGACTCGGGGTGGGAGAGAGGGGGTGTAAAAGACTAAACACCAGCAACTGCCCCAAGCAGGGGGCCACTGTGCTGCCTGCTGCCTCCCCAAAATCTGCCTGTCCTGGGGGTGCACATCAGGCAACAGCACTGGGTACTGCAGCAGCTTGCTCATCAGGCAGCTCCAGATCCTGAGCATTCGTCGTCAAAGATGCTTTGTCAGATCTTCAGCGTGGGATTTAGTCATCGCAGAACCGAGCCAGCCCTGCGGCACGTGTGGAGTTGAGGGTTTTAGCTCACATGTTTCTAATTTACCAGCTGGAGCCTGGAAAGCTGACATCTTCCCATGCTCTGCAGACCTCCCACCATCTGGTAGGTCACCACAGGACCCTAAGCATGAGAGCCCAAGCAGACCATCAGTGGCACGGCTCCGACATAAACCCTCCGCAGAGGGACAAGGTGGATGGCAGGCGGCAGGGATCACCACCATGATCCAGCCAACCGGATGGGAAAACTAAAAGGCTCCTCACCAGGTCCCTCAGGCATGAATTCAACCTCTGGGGGCTGCTAAGGAGTTGAAGATAGGATGCAATTTCTAAATGAAGGGGTGGCGATTTGAAAGCAGTCGCAGCACAGGATGCCCAGCTGCGTCCCCAGGGCCACACATCTCCAAGAGTTCAAGTTGGGAAGGCAGCTGCGGAGCTTGCCTGAACAAGCCCGTGGCAGCTGCCCCCAGGGCATGTGGCACTGCAGCTCCCAAACAAGCTGTTCCACCCTCGGGACCTTCCCTGACACCGTGACCGAGTGAAGCAGTGACAGGCAGGCACAAGGCTGGCTGCTGTGCATAATGCTGGGGACATGCTGGTCCAGCCTGTCCGCACCGGAGAGATTGCACACCGAGATGCCTGTGCTCACCTGCATCCCAATGATCGCGTAGATGAAGAAGAGCATGGCGATCAAGAGGCAGACATAGGGGAGGGCCTGCAAGAGAAGCAGATGAGTCATTTCATTTAGCACAAGTCCAGCTCCAGGGGAGTACGGAAAGCACGACGAGCAGGTGAGCTGTGCCGATCCATCTCTCCTACAAGCCAACAAGTCAGCAAACCCTCGGGAACAGCCTGCGTTTGGGAGCAGCACCCCAGCACTGTGGCCTGGGAGCAGAGCAGGGCACGTGGGACTTACCTTGAAGGACTGCACGAAGGTCCAGAGCAGGATACGGATGGTGTAACCCTGGCGCAGCAATTTGATGAGTCGAGCAGCCCGGAAGAGCTTCAGGAAGCTCATGTTGAAGCTGCTGGTGTTCACCAGCTGGGAGGAGATGAGAGGGTCAGAGAGAGGTGGGAGCCCCCGACCCTACAGCGGTACACCCTGATGCTCCCAGCCCCTGCTTCACCTTGGTGTCCGTCAGGATGATCTCCGTAATGCTGCCAATGACGGTGATGAAGTCAAAGATGTTCCAGGTGTCCCGGAAGTAGTTCTGCCAAAAGAAGGAGAGAGGCAGCATCGATTTGAGCTCAGGGATGGCAGGTCTGAAGGGCGCTGGGCCACAGGCCAAGGCTGCTCATGGACAACGGCAGCGGCAGCAGAGACCTTGCCACCCATTTGTATGCAGCCACGGTCAGGAGCATCGTCCTGCGTCTGAGATGGTGGCAGACCGGAGCATGTCTGCAGCAAGCAGCTTCTCCTGGGAGATGACTCACACATCCCACAGGCCACCCTGGTGAACAGGAACAGGAAAAGCAGCCACAGACAGCCCTGGTCAGGCTTCAACAGCAAATCACGCCGACCCTCACAGCCACGAGGCTGCTTTGCCTTCCTCTTCATGGGCACCCAGACCCACCTTAGCCCCTGCTGACTGCACAGCAGCTGGTGCAAGACCAGACTTGACTACTGCTGGGAGCAGGGAGGATGGCTAGAAACCCTCCTGCTGGTGGACCTCGTCTCCCAGTATGGGTTAGAAACAGGAAAGAAACTATAAAAGAGCAAATCCAACAGCTGCTCATAAGCAGCAAAGAGCAGCTGAAGAAAAGGCAGTCTGTGACTTCAAATCTTAAATGAGCAGCTGGGGACTTGCTGTGAATTAGGCAAGGAGCTCACTGCTGGTTGGGTATGGTCCAACTGGTGCAACCCAAGGACAGCAATGCACCAGCATCTCGTGGCTCCAAGGGACAAGGGACTGCAGCAGCAGTTGGCCTTAGCAGAGCTGCTGCACAGTACATACATGGTCCAGGCACCAAAGTACCACAGGAACAAGGCAAAAAGAAAAGCACTGGTGTGGCTTCCCCCACCAGCATCCAGAAGCGGGAAGTTTAATGAGAACTGAAGAAGTAATTCCAACCTAAAAGCAGCTCTCAGGCTGGAACCCAAAATAAATAGCAACAGCCTCACATTATTAACACCTTCCCTCTGTGATCTGTGTGCTGCCAAAGTCCAAATTAACACCCTCGTCAATAACAGGAGCAGCCACTCACCAGGAAGCCGAAAGCGATGATCTTGAGGACGCACTCCAAGGAGAACACCATGGTGAACGCGATGTTCAGGTACTTCAGGGCCAGCTCGTAGGTGTATGGAGCAGAGTAGTACTGATGGAAAAAGAGAAACATTGCTAGCCAGAAGGGGGCCTGCCAGCCTTTTGGCTGATGACTGTCCCAGGGAAGACCTGCAGTGGTCCATGTTCCTTGCCCTGGGTGTCTCAAGATCATCTCCTGCTCCCTCTCTCCACCCTCTCCCAGGACAGCTGCCGCTCCTTGTAAGAAGGAAGCGCAGAGTAAACCCAGATCTTTCTGCAGTAGTTAAGAGGTCCAGACCATTTAGGTCACCTCATTTACAGAAGACCTTGCCTCTAGTTTGGGGCACAGGGTATTTCAAGTGAGTGTGCCAAGGGAATACATGCTCAGACTGCCTCAAAGCATCTCCTAGAAACAACCAAAATACTCTCTGGTCTCATCCTGAGCGATCCTCCTTCTCCCCACTGGCCCAAACAGGACAGGCTCACTCTGACCGGCTCACCTTCATCATCAGCACCACGGTGTTCAACGCTATCATGGCCATGATGGTGTACTCGAAGGATGGGGAGACCACAAAGTGCCAGACCCGGTACTGGAAGGTGTGCCGGTTCTGGGGCATGTACCGCGTGAGGGGCTTGGCACTGATGGCAAAATCGATACAGGCCCTCTGGAACAAAACAACATGCATCAGACCCCGGCCGATGGTAACGTGGGGAGCAGTGGTTGCCACACTTCTTTCCTTCATGCACTGGGCAGGCAGGTGGCTCATGGCTTTCTTATACCTTTTCAACACCTAAGGAGTTCCAAGCTCGCAAACTCACAGAAAACCCATGGAAACATTCTCTTTCCCCCTCCCCAGACTGTACCTCGTTCTTCTCCAGACTGCACTCCTCCATCATTTTGTCTCCTTGCTCTTGGAACGTAATGATGATGAGAGCCACAAAAATGTTGACAAAGAAGAAAGGAAAGACCACAAAATAGACGACATAAAAAATGGACATCTCCATGCGGTTGCTGCGGCTAGGGCCGCGGTCCTCCTCAGTTACGTCCACCGAATGCTGCAGCACCCTGTGGGCAGACAGGTGAAGAAAAGCAACCAGAGATATGCCCATCAGGACTGCCACCATGCAGCACCTCTCACGGGACCCACTTGGTACAGTCAGCTTTGTCTGTCCACGCTTGTAACAATGAGGATAAAGCTCTGCCATAATCCGCTTTACAAGGACAACCCTTCTAAGTAGCTACAACTTGTTTTATGGTGCTTTTCCTGTGCCCCTGGTGGAAAATGGATTTTCCTGTGCTCTACACATAGAGAAAAAAATTGCCCAAGCTCACATGAGCATGGAGAGAGGTCTAGCCCTATGGTCATCTCTAAAATTGACCTAAAATATAGCTCAGGGCCACACAGGTGAAGGGATTATTCATCATTCGCTCCCTAAGGAAGAAGCTAACCCTAGCCACGGCCCCAGCCTCATATGGGGACTAAAAGCTCTTTTGTCCTGACATAATTTCTTGTCTTTTCTCTCCCGCTCCCTGCCCAGCAGATCCTTTCTCAGTCCTGCCTGGGTGTAGCCAGTTATGAACCCAGCCACCCCAATGGGGATGTCATCAGCCCCATTCAAGGGGGCAGACAGAACAGAATACTCACTGGGGCCAACCCTCGCCGGTGGAGACTGTGAACAGGGTGAGCAAAGCCCAGATGATATTGTCGTAGTGAAACTCATGGCGTTTCCATTCCCGGCACTTCACCTCCATCTTGTTCTTCTCATGGTCCACGTAGTTCCCTCTGCAAGGTTGGGACAGAGCAGTGACCTTGCTTTTTACGCTGCCCGGCTACGAGAGGGGGGCTTTAAAGCCTTGGGGCAGCGGGGGGGGGGGGGGGGGGGGGGGGGGGGGGGGGGGGGCGGGGGAGGGGCACCTCTCCTCCTATGGGGCTGGAGGGAGAAATGGGGAGAGGCTGAATAACAACCGTGGCGAAGTAGAGAAGGGAAAAGCAAAAGGGAAGAGAGAAGGAGGGAAGAGAACAGGAGCAAAATACAGGGCTCTGCATTCTGCATCCCATGCAAAGATGCACAGCGCTGACACAGCAGTGTGGATGGGGCTCAGCCCATGCCATCCACCCCAAGAGACTATGGCCAAGAGCGAGTCGTGACCAAGGACTTGACTATGAATCACAGAAGACTTTACCCAGCACCCTGCCTTTGCCAGAGGTGTCAGCAGCATCAGACCTACTGAACAGGGCACCTACATGCAGTCCTTCTCCGTGTCCTTAGAGCTGTCAGTGCAGTAGAAAAACTTCCCCTTGAAGAGCTGGACGGCGATGACAGCAAAGATGAACATGAAGAGCTTGTAGACGATGAGGATGTTGAAGACATTTTTGAGGGAAGTCACGACACAGTCGAAGACAGCCTGCAGGAGAGGGCATAGCTCACCTCGGGGAACCCCTAGTCTTGGCAAAGGGCAGGACCAGGACCAGACTACCGTGTGGAAAGACATTTTCCACTTCTGGCGGGGAAAGGAGGAAGGACCTGGGCCTTCTCCCAGGCAAAGAGCTTTTTTATGCACGAATTTAATACCCGGACTATCCCCAGCACATGCATAGACACCGAGCGGCCCCTGAGACAGCAGCAGAGATGGATATTTATACCCTCAATGTTCTCTGCAACCGACAGGCGACCACCCCAGTGATGCCATTAACAGCACTCAAGACCAATTAGCAAACGCTTCATTGTTTTGCATCACCCTGAATAACAAGGCAGAGCAAATGCCTCTGCCTGCAATAGCAGCACCTCCCCAGGCTGTGCTCTCAGCAGCTCTCACAGCACTTTAAGAAAGAGAGGAATGTCCTTATCCTTGCCTGCATCATGGTGGATACAGAGGTGTCCAGGAATGAACTGACATGAGCTGACCAGGAAGAAAAGCTGGGGTCAAACCCCCTGTCTCTGGGTTGCCACTCTGGATCTCATCCATCAGCCAAATAACCTCTTCTAATTAAAAAACAGGGCTTCCTCAGTCTCTTACTCCTTTCTGATTCTATACGCCAGCAAGGGTAGGGAATTCCATAATCCTACCCATGCTGCATAAATAATCTCTCTGCTGAGGTGGGAAATCCCTGTCTAGTGCAACACCGTGACAGCACAGCACACAAAATCCCAAATTGAGCAAGCTGCTCTGGTGGGAAAGATTATGAACTTTGGAAAGAGATTTGAGCTCTCCCAAAGCCAGGACAGCCTGTTTTATCAGGAGAGCATCTGGGCTTTGCTGCCTCGTGCCCACTCCAGCCCCACTTGCCGTGGCGGAGGAACTGACACCTTGCAGAGATCCAGGCTTGCTTTTAATAACTTACTGCACCTCCAGGTATGAAGCAGCCTGAAGGACACTGTGTTTGAAAACCGGGCTCCCAAAACACAGCAAATGCTTGGGAAACTACTCGTTCATCACTCACAAGCTAATCGATGCATGTGGTCCCCGCACCCACCAGTTCAACTGGAGAAGACAGATGTAAGGCAGGAGATGGGGATCGTTACCTTCAGCTTGGGCAGTCGCTTGATGGTTTTCAGGGGCCTCAGGACCCGTAGCACACGGAGAGACTTGATGGTCTTGATATCCCGGCCCTTGTTGGTCCTACCACGTCAGAGGGAGGCGCACACACCCAAAAATGAAAAGGAGAGACAATAACCTTGAAGACCCAGGGCTTCCAGGTGCTTCACCTGGGGTGCTCTGGGGGTTTTAACTGCTGGCAATCCCCCCAGCATGTTGTGAGGGTGGAAACAAGAAGGCCACAAACATGTGGCTGCTGAGTGCTCAGCCCACCTAAATGAGTCTCCTCCAACACATGCGCTGACAGCTGGCGGAGATGAAAAATAAAGCAATCCTCCTCGGGATTAGCACCTTCCTCTCCTTGGGATTAGCACCTTTCCCCTCTGCTGGGGAGCAATAACCTTAACAAATCCCTTGCTGTGGGAAGCAGCGCGGTGCCAGGGCTGGGGCCGGTGATGCAATGCTCTCCCTGAGCAAGGGCAGTTGCCCACCCCCATGTCCCCAGGACAAGCCCCTCGACAGGCCAAGAAGTTTGTTTCCCTCCTGCAGGCATATGCCATTTGCAGATGGGGCTTGCAGGCAGTCCCACCATTGCCAAGTGCTTAGTACTGCTCCTGCCAGTTGAAAGAAACTAATAAAATGAGGCAGATGCACTCAATGGGGTCTACATGTAGGTGTCTCACAAAGGGTTTTCCATCCTGGTTTAGTCTTGAGGTTCATGGTCTTTACATTCACCTAGGGAATGCAAAGCACCTGCTCAGTGCTTGGTTTGTTCACACAAATGCTGTCTCTTGCAGCTTTCTGCCTTATTCCATAGTGCTACCCAACATGGTCAGCCTGGTCCTCTATCTCTCATGTAACTCCTCAGCCCTCCCTTCCCACTCCAGATCAGGGCTGACTTGCCTCCATCCCAAGTCAGCTAAGGGAGCCACAGCTTACCAGAAAGAATTATTTAGTAAAGCCCCCTCACAACCTTCATTTCTTGAATACAATACATTGATCCCAACCACAATACAAGGGGGGTTTTCTTGTCTTTTATCTAAAGCCTATGGGCTGAATCCCAGGATGGAGCAGACAGGTCCTGGTGAAGGTGGCACAGTTTGGATCCACCAGGTAACTTCAAAAAAGTCAAGGAAATTCCTTACCAACAACAGATGCTCCAGATTACACCACTCCTTTGTGAGGGTTAATGCAACAAGGAGCACAATAATGGGCTTAATGATTAAGAGATGTAAACAAACCCACTACTTAATAGTCCTCCCTAGGACCACAGCCCCACAAACGCATGGGAAGTAACTACACAAACAGCCCTGCAACTCACTTTGTATCTCTTGTCTCTTGTTTTGCTCCGTATCAGGGCCTGGGTAATTGGCTGGAGCATCCAGCTCAGGGCTGGGGTGAGGATTTGAGGGTGCTCAGCTGTGCAAGCTGCCACCAAGGACAACTCAGCTGTAGTGGTTTACAGCTGCTGAAGAGGGACTCTTCAGACCTCAGGAAACCTCCTGTGGATTTGCCTGGGATCCAACACAGATATGGAATATAGGGCTGGGTAATGCCTGGAGGAAAGTCTCGCCATGTCTGTGGCCCAGGCTGAGCTCTCCTCAGCCCCCTGTGCGTGGCATGAGCCACATCCCATGCCCTCAGCGGACATCAGGGCTGAAGTCCCTGCAGCGCTTCAGCGCAGGCAAAGCCCCTGCAGGGACAGAGCCTTTGGCTCTGTGGTGGACGCTGCTTTCCCCGTGCCCTGCTCCCCTCGGGTGTGCTGCACACTGTCTGCACAGACGCTGAAATCTGCAATGAAAGCACCCTCCTCCCAAGGCAAGGAACTGCATTGCTTTGCAAAGAAAATCCCGCCTGCACTTTCCTGGAGCACACCACCTTCAAAGCATCCCTGGGGCAATCCAGGGGTGCAGGCAGAGCAGCATACTCCAGTCTCTGCAAATGCAGCTAAGGGTCAGCACAGGTGTCAGACAGACTGACACCCGCCAGCACCCATCCCCCCGTGCTCCCCAGGGTGGCACCCCACAGCAACCCGACCGGTATAGTTACCCCAAAGCATTTCTGTCGGTGATCCAGCCCGGCAGCCACCAAACAGCACCAACGCAGAGAAAAAGAGAGAAGAGAGGAAAAAGGTAAGAAAAGCATCAGGGGAGCTGCACAGGGACAACCACAACCTCTCAGGTGTGGGGACACCGCAGCAGCCCTTCACCACCCCACACCTAGGCTGAAAGGCACAGTGAGTAGATCATGTTGTGTCCTCCAGGATGGACTGATCTCCAGGGAGGGACTCATCCAGCAAGCCAGGAGCCCCTGCCCTCCCCACCTGAGGTTTTGGGAGGGGGCACGTACTGAAACCTCAGCTGCAAGAGGAACCCATGGAGAGCAGGACAAGAACAGGCAGGTGCATGGTCCTCCTCGGCCAGGAGCTGGGGAGGGACCTCGAGGCTTGGCCCCAACCAGCCAAAAGCAGGTGCCTCTCAGGGAACCTACCTGCAAGGCCATACTAGTTCTCATCCAAACAGGCTAACTCTGTTAAATCACCTCCATCAAGAAATCCACTGATTAAGAGCCTGAGCCACAGCATGGGATCTCCTGCACCCCAGCAGGGTGCCCGCTTGGACAACCCAAGGTGGTCTACAAGGTCCCTAGTTGTAACCAAACCTCCATCCTTGCTTGAGCTGAGTCCCTGCCACATGCACACAGAGTGCTCAGCACTGGGGGCAGAGCCTATGAAGTAAAATATTTCTTAAAACCATAAAAACCACCCCAGGCCCTGGCTGCATGTTAGTGAAACAGGTGGAAGGTGTCTTGAAAAGGTGATAGTTTAATCCTGCAGCACTTCTGCAGTGGGATATCAGACCTCTGTCCTGACCAGCCTCACACCAGGTTATTTTGCAGTATGTAGGGGTCCCTCTTCCTTCCAGACACTGGTACCCACAGGCACAAGGAGATGCTGCTCAGCAAAGAAAGCACCTCTGCCGAGTACCTCTGGGTGGAGAAACACCTGCCCTTGCTCACCAGGTAAGATGACGAACACTATGCACTGGATGCTCAACCTTTCCACCAACTTTTCCACCACTCAGACCTTCCCACTGCTGCAAGCCCGCAGGCATCACCGCCTCTCGGCAGCTCCACAAAGCCGCAAGCGAGCACCGCTCGTCTGCACGATGCCTCCTCCTCGGGTGCCACGGGAGGCAAAAGCGAGCAGCATCTTCAGTTATGGTTCTGGTTATTTCCGCTAATTTAATTTGAATTCTTTGGAGATTTATGGTTTTATGTTGGGCTTTTTATTTAGGCTGCATTTGGACTGATGTATTAGCTTTCCACGTGGAGAGCTACAGATAGTCGAGACAGCCTCTCGCTTGGGATGCACAGGCTCTGAGGCGGCAGCGGACAAGCTGCAATGGCACACGAAGACACGGCTTTATGGGTGGCCGCTTGCTTACTGGTGATTTCGATGTGGCACCGATAGCCAGTAGATGGTGGCACTGCTGGACCAGCTCAGAGACCTCCAGCTGTGCCCACAGCTATCCAGGACCCCCATGGGAAAACCAAACTGCTATGGGGAGGCAAAAGGGGCAGAAAACCTGAACGGCATGGCACGTCCCAGCACCACTTCTACTGGGAAGCGCTGGACCTGGTCTCCAGCCACTCTCAGCCATGTCATCTCCACAGCCACTCCATGGGCATTGCTTTGCCCACCCAGTGCCATGGAGGCAAGGAAAGGGAGAGGGAGGACACTCGCCCCTCCCCCAGCCCTACATCAAGGAGCTCATGGAGGAAGAAGAAAAGGAGACGGATTCAAACATCACCACCAGAGTTTTCCTCTCGAGACCAGGAGGGAGGGAAGGGAGGGAGGGTGGCAGGTTGGGACATGTATAGCTGGCAATCATCCTGTGGCTCCTGGGGCCATAGTGGTGGTGGGCTGCCAGGGAGAGAGGCAGGTGTTCTTATAAATGCTTTACAATGTATAAACCCATCAGAAATCGCTGCAGTTCCTTCCCCCAAAGCCCGTAAGATCACCTTCTCCAGCAGGAGCCACCATTGGACATGGGGGAGAGGGACAATCCTGCAGGTTTACATTATAAAGAGTCCTCATCCACAACAGAAGCAACTTGATATCTACCCAGCTATGGCTACAAGAGCCAGCAGGTGACATAGATGCTTGCTGCAAACATATGCGGAGAGGCAAAGGCCTTCTCCATGGGAGGGGGTTCGGTGCCACAGCTGGTGGGAGTGCTCTCCCTCGAGAACTCAACTGCCCCGTGCCCAAAGGGACCTGTCCTTCACTCAGGAGCCTGGGTGGAGGCAGGAGGCAACCAGGGCTAAAAGGGACATGGCAGGTTCCCCACAGGCTCAGTGCTGGCATGTGGACACCCTGCCAGCCCCAGGGACCACCCCAGGAAGGGTGCCACCTTTGTGGGGTGGGAGCAAGGGGAGTAAACACCGATTACAATACTGTTAGCAGTGGTGAGGACACCTATCCACGCAGGAACAGGCTGAGCTATGCTCCTTCAGCCATCAGAAAGTCTGGATGAAAGAAGGAAGGAAAGGGCTCCCTTGTCCTCCTAAAGCCCCTCAAACCACCCAGCACATCATCAGGCTGCTGATGCCCTTGAGCTCCCCCAGACACCCTCTGAGGGGTTGCCCTGGCAGAGGAGGGATCAGCCAGACCCTGGGGACGTTCAATCCATCCTCGCGGTGGCCTGGGTGGCCTCCCAGGGGGCTCAGAGCAACGTCCTCAGCCAGCAAGCCTACACCACATCCCTTCCCCATGCTGGGGTGTGCGGTCAGCCCCCTGCCTTGCCCAGGGGCTGGGTCATCCCTGCACTGTGAGCTGAATTCTCCAGTGCCCTTCCCAAGAAGAGAGCAGTGGCTGAAAGCACTGGGTGTAAGAAGTGGGTGAGGAGGGTGAGGAAGGCAAAAGCGGCAAGCCAGGGAGGGTGCAAATGGGTGAGAGCAAGGGGAAGGAGCTGCCGGCTGGCCTGGAGCGAGATGGGAGGGTTGTAATCCATCAAATAACCTTGGGGCTCAGACTCAGCCACTCCAAAAGCCTCACGTGGTGCCTGAGCTGTGGACGAGGACAGGACTCCAGTCTGGGGGGCTGCCAGGCCCTCCCCTCTCACCAGCACTAACACCACCACCACCAGTGTCAAAGGCACAAAGAGAAATCAACAGTGTGACAAAGGAGCATGAGCCTCTCCTCCCTTCTGCTCTCCCTCCTCAGGCACCACGGCCCTGGGGACCAGGGGGTGCGCCTTGCCTGCAGGCATCGCCTTAGCACCCACTCTCTGGGTACCAGCATGTCCCTCCCTGCGCTCGCACTGTACCACCTGCCCCAACCGGCAGCACGGAGGAGGGCAGAGCAGCATGAAACTCATCCCTGGATGCTCCTGCCCTCCATGGCGTGGACACCACAGACCTCGAGCCACCCTGCGAAGGAGGACCCGCAGATGCTACAAGCTCAGTACTGGAACCCAGCTTCAAGGAGATGCTCAGCAGGGACACGCAGCAGAGTGAGCATGCAGCACCCTGCCCTCGTCACGATGCTGCAGAGTATGTGGTGTAAACCCCACCAGCCACATCCCCATCCATGCACAGCTCCAGGGCAATGCTCCCCCTCAGAGCAGAGGTAAAGTCACCAGCTGGGGTACCATTTCCAGCACAAACATGTTTAGAGGGCAGCTCCACCTGACAGGCTGCTGCTTTGGCTTTCTTTGTGCACTCCGGGATGTACAGCAGGTATATAACTCCAGATCTGACACCCTTAGGTGTTTTTCCCTCTCTAACAGCCCCTTCTGCCCTCTTTCAAGTCCACTTTCACCACCAACCTCTTCCTAGTATCTCCAGCTTGCCTTGCCTCCCTCCTGCTTGCTCACCCAGCATTTGACAAACAAGAAGAAATACATCTCTGGAGCAGCCACGCACCGCTGCCAGGAGCCATCCCAGAAACAGAGCGGAAAGGTGTAGAGGAATAATAAAAAAAAATAATCAAGGTCTAGTAGCTATAACACACTTGCATTCTCCTCCCACCCTGGCCAAAGGAAGGCAAGGAGCTAACAAGGACAACAGCCACTTACGCCAAGGCAAAGGCCACCAGCGCTCCCACCACCACGATAAAATCCAGGATGTTCCAGAGGTCTCGGAAGTAGGAGCCATCCTGCAGGATCAAGCCCTGATCAATCATCTGGAGAGGAAAAAACAGTGAGAAAAACAAGCAGGGAATGAGCACCTCGGTCATTAAGTGGAGGCAGCCGCAGGCGGGATGTGCTGAAGGACAGGGACACTGTCCCCTGGGGAGCAGCAGACCTGTCCCTGTGCCCTGAGTACGCATCAAGGACCGCCATGTTTTGTGGAAGCCTGGAGGCTGATAGAAGTGGTGCTGAGCACTCTCAAGTCCCACTGCTAAGAAGCAGGCTTTAAGGTCTCCATCATCCAAATTTAGGACCAGAACCAAAAAACTGAGCTGTTTCCCACCCGCTGTGAGGATGCTGCAGGACTCAGCAGAGTGCAGCCAGCCTGCAAGGTCTCTTACCTTGATAACCATCTCAAAGGTGAAGACGCCAGTGAAGACATAGTCAAAATACCTCAGGACCTGCAGAGATTGGGCACAGGTGCTCTGTAGCTGCTGCCAAGCAAACGGGCTCGCTTGTACCCACCCAGACCCAGTTACCACCCCACACTGGGGCTCGCCTGGCTCAGGCGCAGATGGAGGGTTGGTTTCCTTGCCCAAACCCAGCCTGTTCCCTCAGAGTTCAGGACAGCCATAAAGCCTGCCTGTGCAGGCAGGAGGGAAACATTCCCTCTGCATGGTGCAAGTGGCTCTGAAATCATGCTGCAAGCCAGAATCGTGCCCCGCCCCTCCCCCCACCCCACCCCTCCCTGGACCAGTGCCTGTGCACATCAGCATCTCCCCAGTTTAAGCCACTTGGCTGTCGACAAGGTGCCCTGGTCCGCTCCCCAGGCTCTAAACCCTGCATGTGGGAGGCTGAGAGCAATTGCCAGGGTTTATAAAGGAAGGTGATGGGAAAGAACTCAGGCCCCATGGTGCAGGTGCTGCCGCTGGCTGTCCTGATCCATGTCCCACATGTGTCCCCCACCACGGAAGCTAAAATCCTACAGGACCCTCTGCCTGCATTGCCTGTGGGATGGGGGGAGCAGGGGAGGTTTGCAATCACTTTATTGCGGTCGGAGTTGGTGAGGACGGGATCCTCCGCCGCGAGGGCGATGCTGCTGGCGGCGATCACCAGGAGGATGCACATCTCGAAGTAACGCAGGTTCACAATGTAGTGGCAAGCCCTCCGCACCCTGCAGGGAGACAGCCCGCACCCCAATCTGTGAGCCCCTGGCATGCCCCAGGCATGGCCCACATGCAAAACCCACCCCACATCACCGCCTTCCACGGCAGAAAGATGGGCAGCCAAGTCCGAGGAGCAAAACGAGGAAGCCCAAGGGTGGTTTGAGCTTGCTGACCCCTTTGCTCAGCTGTCCCAGCCCCCCAGACACCCCACAGCCAGCCAGGGACAGTCCCTGAGAAACTGGGGTGCTTATTCTTCCAGGTTGCTGGAGCTGGGCAAGAGCTACAGGGGAGCAGAAAACTGCGGAAAAATGTAACAAGCATTGAATAAAAATAAAACAGCCAGCAACCAGCAGTCAGGAGAGAAAGCCATGAGCGTGGCTGGCAGAGGGAGAGCGCTGCTGGGGCTTCAGGAACACCGTGGCTGGTTAGCCAGGCTGTTTGGGAGATATCCAACCCCCTTCCCAAGGGGATCCCCTGTTTTCATTGATGTCTAGGTGTCCTTCCCCTTGCAGCCCTCCCCAGCCCCAGGCTCCTACAGTCCAAAAAATGTCTCACGGGTTTGTGGTGCTGAAGATGAACATGGAGCTGTGCGGCACCATCGCTTTGCCCGTCTCACTTTTTTCCTTCTTCCGCTTCTTCTTCTCCATCTCCTCCTCGTCCTCTTTGCTCTCAGCCTCCTTTAAGGGGCTGGCTTCGCCATCTGTCTTGTTGCTAACTGCAGGAAAGCAAGAGCCTTTGCCTGGCCTTGCACCCAGACAGCACCCTAGGGTGTCCCTGCCACCCAAGCATCTGCAAACAGCCCCCCCCCCCCTCCAGTTTCAGCTTTGCATCCCCACGCTGTTATGGGGAGAGGGATCAGAAGGGAATAAAAGACACGAGCTGCCAGGATGAAGCAGACGAAAGGGGTTTTAACAAGGCCAGCTTTTGCAGTGCTGTTTAATTAATAACACCGTTAAATGCGGCTCACCTTGACAGCAAGGATGCTGTTAAGGGGTTTGAGCACAGCGAGCTGGGCCGAGTCTGCGGATGTGTTAGGAAAAACAGGGGATGCCAGTGTTTTCTCCAGGCAGAGAGGAAGGGGGAAGGAGGGATCAGGCGAAGGGGCAGGTGGGAAGGAGGTGAAAAAGGGAGAAGGTCCCCAGGGGATAGTGGAACATCAGCATTGCCTTCAGGCTTCCTGCACAACTGAGGTGCCAAAGAGAGGTGCTGCAAGGAGCAGCAAGAAAAGCCCCCCAGTTGATGGATACAGATAGGAAAAGCAGTGCAAGTGGCTTTCCATCCCTACAGGGTCCCTGAGGGCTGGGAGAGGGGCTCAGGAAAGAGAGAGGGTCCTCACTCTGTACCACAGTGGAGTCGTGGACATCGATCATGATGGTGGTGCTCTCCATGGCCTTCTCAGTGTTGGGGGTGATGGAAGAGAGGTCAGGCTCGCTCCGGCTGACGGTGTGGCTGGCCTCTAGCAGTGCTTGCTCACTGGTGTCCAGGCTGCTACAGTCCTGTTCCATCAGGCTGCCTGTCTTCCCCTGGGGGGGCTCAGGTCCCCCTCGCTGGGCACTCCCCTCCTCAGCGGTCCCAACGAGCTCTGCATTGCCGGCAGGGACCCCATTTGTCCTGCGGGATGGATGTGGGAGAGAAAAAGGTGCAAGGAGATAAGGGGAGAGGACAAGGAAGGATCTGTGGGAACTGCAAGATGCCCTCCCCAGGTACCAACCTGATGGACTCTCCGCTCGCCTCTGGCTCCCCCTGAATCAGTGCCTCCGCTGCAGCCACGTCCCCACGCCGGTCCCCATCCTGCATCCCCTCCGTGGGGCTGGCCTCCTCCAGACCCATCTCCTGGCTGGCCGAGCGGCTCCCCAGGGCACCAGCCGGCTCCTTCCCCTCCATCCGGGCTCTGCGGTGCCGGCTGCGCCGCTGGCTTTGCCTCATCCTGGCCCTATCCTCGATGCTGCCTCCTGCCCCATCCTGCTCGCCTGGCTCACAGTTCCCATGGCACGATTTCTGGTGCCATGGCTCCTTGTCTCGCTTGGCCCGGGGTGATGGGCTCCTCCTGTCCTCACCACCACCAGGGTTGGCTCCCGGGGCTGGCTGCTCAGGTCCCTCAGCCGGTGGCCGCTCGCCCTTGCCGCCCTGCTCCTCAGTGCATTTCTCCAGGGCAACGCCATCGCCCGGTTTCTTCCTGCGGAAGATGCTGGCATGGGGGTTGATGAGGGGCGGCTCATCCTTGTTGATGCCCTCCTGGCTGGACATCTGCATGTGCCGGCGCAGCTGGCTGGTGCGCTGCTCCCACACCGACATGTGGTGCCGCCGGCGACGCTCCCGCCTACAATGGGGGACAGTGAGGGATCGGCCTCCCAACTGCCCCCCCGGTGAAGCACCCACCCTGGATTTAATTTGGGAATCCCAAGGAGAAGGAAATGCCATCCTCAGGGCTACAGGCTGGGCTCCTGCTTTATCCCCAGCCCTCCAGCATCCCTCTGGTGCTGGCAGGGGCTGGAAATGGGACTAAGACTGTACTTCTGCCCCTTCAGAAGGCATCAGGCTGGTGATGGACCAGCTCCAGCAGCCTCACAGCTGCCCTGAAGCTTTCAGGCCGCGTGCCCAGCTTGCTGGAAGCAGCCAGCACTCCAGCCTGCCCTACCCTAGCCAGGTGGTGACCACCTTCCTCTTGTGTGATTGCCTGGGGACATCTTCTTAACTACAGGCAGTGACCTCTCACTGCGGCTGGGGATCCCTGCTTGCACTGGGGACCCCTCCTTGCACTGGGGACACCTTTGCATCGCCAGCTCCTTGGAGCCAGGCTCCTTTTCAGAGCAGCACCGCCATAATGGTACAACTGACAGTGCAGGGGACTCAGACAAGAGCCAGCTTGCCAGCAAGGGTGGCAGTCCTGATGGGATGGGGACAGTAAGAGAGGAAAAGCAGCCAGGTACAAGACCTGCCTTTCTCAGTGAGAGATGGCCCTTGGAGACATTCACAATGGAGAATGTCACCGGGTGCAGGAGGCACTCTCCATCCCTGCGCTGCTATGCTCAGCCAGGACAGCCTCTCACCCAGCACGTCCCGAGTAGGAAACGAGCCCACAGCCTGGGGGAGCAGCGGTTTCAGTGTCTAGGAGCTGTACTGGGCTTCCCTACGTTCCTGCAGGTGTGCTCTAGGGACAAGTAGGCTATGCCATGAAACCTTTGCAGTGCCGTAAATACGCACACAAACACCCTAGAAAAGACAGACGAGCCCTTCCCAACACACCTGGGCACACGGAAGCACCCACGAGCACACACGTGTACACACACCGCTCACCCCCAGAAGATGCGCAGCTGCACATCCACAGGTAGCGGCACACACCAACACACACGTACTGCACGGCACACGCACGAGGAGGTTAGGCACGCACAACAGACCGCGAGCCCACGCACAAATCCACAAATGCACGCGCACACAGACAGGGGTGCAGAGGAGCACACTAAAATACAGGCGTACACATACACACACGAGCCCCCCCCCCCCCCCCCCCCCCCCCCCGCCGAGGAGGCTGGAGGGGAGCGGTGTGCGCTCTGGCCCCGCGGACGCACAGAAAGCACAGGAGCCACAGACGACACGCGCCCCCGCGGCCCACATACAGGTGGCTGCTGCGTGGCTCCCACATCGACATGTGGTGTCTCCTTCGCCTGTCTCTTCTGGGGAGGAAAAACAAACGGGTTCAATCTCCCCTTCACCCCTTCTTCGACTCATGTGGGCAACGCAGAAAGGTGGCCCCCACCCTGGCCCCAGGCAGCCCGCATCTCTTTGCCTGCCGGCTGCTGGGATGCTGGAGCATCCTAGTGAACACCTGCACGTACGTGCTTGCACACCTGCTGCCCACAGGGCTGCCCGCGCTCACACCCACGCACTGTGATCTATTTTGTGGGGGCCACGGAGCCTTCCCCGTGCCAGCCAGTTGCGCAGTAGTGGCACGGGGCAGGCTGTACAGGCTGCAGCCCCTCAGAAGCCCTAGGACATGCTTGGATATTTAACAACTCTTTCAAACTGCTTCAGATTCACCTCTCCCAAGCAACACGTGGCAATTTGAAAGAGGAAGCAATGCATCAGGCTGGCCTCGAGCTGCTCAGAGCCATCGCCGTGGGTTGGTGCTGCCCTGATACCACAGTGGGGAACGTGAAGTTCCCCAGCAAAAGCAAAGCATAAACCTAGGGCTGAGATGCTGACACGGAGAGGCTTAACAGGGCTGTCGGTGCCCTTCACCCCTACTGAATTTAGGCAGCTGGGGAGATTCAAGGCTTAATCCTTTGTATCAGCACAGAAAAGATTCAGATACACACAGCCCCAAGCGAACAGCCCTGAGCATACGCAAATAAATGTGCATGCCATGATTTAGAGGGTTTCCTTTTTGCAAATGCCATGTGTGTGTGCAGGACATGCAAGGAAATACACTCCAAGGGCCCACGTGCACGCAGAGCTCACACAGGTCAGATGGGGTGCATCTCGCTGCCGTCCTGCGAGTGCAGCAATACCCTTGGACCCCATGTGTGTCATGCTGGTGACTGCCTCCTTACAGCCATGTGCACGGGAACAGCCCAGTGCCATGCTCAAGGCAGAGTGCGAGCTGCAGGCACCTGCTGCCATCCCCGCAGCAAGTGGCCGAGCCTTCAAATGCATCCACGCACCACGTTAGGCACCAACACATGACAGCATCCGCATGCGTCCATCTGGCCACCCACTCATCAAACAGCCCCAAGCCATCTGCACCAATGGCGCCCATGTACAAATACAATACTCCGATCGGCACCACAGCCGCCCACGCCAACCTGGCCACGTGGGAACACTCATCCCCAAGTGCCACCGGACCTCTCTGCAGGCAGGAACGCGTGTACCAAACCTGCCTGCGCTGGGTACCCACATAGAAATGAAGCCATCTGTGTCTGCGCACAACCAAACGCAGAGACCGGCTCAGCTTCACCACTCTGAGTTACCAACAGCCCTTCAGTACCGGCTCTGCTCTGGCTCATCCCTTGCTGTGATGTCCCCACTGTCCCTCCCCAGCTGCTGGCGTCAGCGTAGCACCACTAAAAGCACATCAAGACCTGATGCTGGAGATGGTCAGCCCCATGGCATCACATCCCCTTCCCTGCCCCTGACACCATCCATCCTGATGAGGGGGAAGGAGCTGGAAAAAAGATCTGCAAATATCAACACCTCCCATTTCAATGTCACTAGAACAACAACAAAAGGCTAAAGAGATCTGCTTTCCTAACCAGACGTATCTGACAATGGCTAGAAAACTATAGCAGGGATGTGCAGCGTGGACAAATCCTTCAATGTCCTAATACAGTCCATCTCCCTCTCTCCTGCCTGCCCATTCTCCAGCCCCTTCTGCAGCCTAAATCCCTCCATCCCCTTGCCTTATCTGACACGTTCCCACTGGTAGCCAGAGACAGTCACAATACACACTCTACCACCTCTCCCATATCCCCCCTCCCAGTACCTGGCCAGGCACAGATTTATCATGAACATCCCATCACCCCCAAACCAGCGTGATACCTGCAGCGGCTGGAAAACCAGGCAGGGCTGACAAGTACCCCCCAGTTCCTGCTGCCACTAAAGCCACAGGTGATGCGTGCCGGGTGGGGGACCATCGCATCCCACTGCTGCCAAGTTGCTGCCTCCGACACCCCCCCGCCCCAGATCAGTGCTCGCCTGAAGACAGCAGTTTCTCTCGGCAAATCTGCAAGAGATTCTGCCATGTACAAGCTTGGCTGGGTTTCAAAGAATAACGAAACCTAAAATTCCCTGGGAAGGGATTCTATAAAAAAAAGAAAAAAAAAAAATCCTTTCAGCCGTACTGAAATGTACTGTTTTGGGAAACAAATCAAAACGCCTCGTTCCAATGTTGACTTTGAAAGTTTTATGTGATTTAGACCATATGACACTGCAAAATAAAGAGAAAAAAGGCGTCTAGAAAGGAAAAAACAGAATTTTCTTCTGCTGAAACGCAGAGACAAGGCTCCTTAACACCATGCCAGGGGTTTATGTGGTTTGGGGCTTTTTTTTCTTGCCCAAATCAAATTTCTTTACAGTCAAACATGGTTTTGCAAACCTGCTCCATCTCTCATAACTGCATTTGCTACCCGGGGAAGGAGCCCGGGGGAGATTTGTGACACCTCTGCTCCCTTCTCCCCCAACCCTGGCTGCTCTCCCGCAGCTCTGCCAAGAAAAAACGCTCTGCAGGAACAAATATCACCCCTCCTCAAGAAAAACTTGAGATCCTTTCCACCTCCCCAGCCTCCTTCTCCACCCCTAGCAGCAGTCCTGAGTGTTTTGAGCTGTACACTGGAGGCAGAAAGCCTCCTTTAGGGTGCTTCTGCCATGCCCAAGCACGGAGGCTGCTGCTTGGGGCAGGGGTGGGCAACTCCAGGTGCCACAGGGTGACCAGTCCCTGCTCTGACACCTCTTTGGAGACACTGCTGCTCATGGGGAACACACTCCTACATCTCCATCCATCCTCAGGAAGACACGTGGATAGGGAGTCACCCAGTGTGGGGACCCCTTTTTCTTTCAGCACCCCCCCCAGCCAGCCGCGCCAGGCTCCACACTTCAGCTCCCCACTCTGCTGAGAACCCG
Source organism: Falco rusticolus (assembly GCF_015220075.1). Classification (NCBI taxonomy): domain Eukaryota; kingdom Metazoa; phylum Chordata; class Aves; order Falconiformes; family Falconidae; genus Falco; species Falco rusticolus. Next base: position 28,329,413 of record NC_051197.1, read on the forward strand.
GCTGGGCTCAGGAGGGCACAGGGGTAGCAGCACGGGCAGTCACTCACTCGATAGCAGGCATGTTTGGGGCAGACATGGGGCTGACTTCTTTGGCTTTCTGAAGGGCGTGCTTCTGGTTAAAGGCCTCCTCTTCCTCCTGCTCATCCTGCAGAGGAAAGAGGGGAGTTGCTTAGTGGGATGCTGTGGTTTCAAGGGAAGGTGCAGCCATCGGAGGCAGCGAGAGATGCACAGGGATACCTTAGATGAAAAGGTGTGCAGGAGAAAGGCGGAGCTGTATTTCCAGAGACAGCCTTTATTTTCCTTGTGCTGTGGGGACACAACTTCCCCACTATGCCAGATCTTACTGAAGGCGTCAGCACTACTTAAATAAGTGAACCCAGCCCACTCCAGGCAAGAGCTGGGCTGTGCACACTAGAACAGCCCCAGACAGTGTAGACCGACTCAGCCCTCCCTTCTGCACAGCCACAGGGGTGAGACAGGCATCCCCTCAATAGAGTGGGAGGCAAGGCATCCATGAATGACCCCAGCAGAGACCATATTGCTTTAATGAGTATGGTTGTGTCTCTGGAGCAAAAAATTGTCATTAGGAGTCATTAGCATGCATTCAGCCTTTTCGAAAACTCAGCACTCTCTTAATTGATGCTGCTGGTATGCGGCAGGGCTCTCCCACCCCTCTCACCCCAGCAGCTGGCAGTCCCTGGAAATGCCACCTGCACCCACCACGGGATGAGAGGGACTGCCACGTGCACCCCTCAGGCAAGCGAGTACCATGCCCCATTTCGTTTGCTGCTAGCGGGTCAGCTTTACACCAGCGTGGAACCCTCTCAGTAAGCCCCAGGGAACTGAGTAATAGGTATGGGCTCCGGAAAAAACCAAGCACCACCAGATTGCTGGTTTCCTCCAAAGAGCAGCAACGACCCTTGCAGCTCTTGCCTATTCACCATTATCCAGATGGTGCCCCAATACTTTAGCACTCCCCAAATATTTTCCAGCTCAGCCTAATAACCTTCTGAAGCACCATCCTAAATTGCATTCTAAATCACACGCACTGCTTTGTGGGCAGGTGGGGAATAAATACTGACACCACTGGAAAGCGCTTCCCACTCCACATCTCCAAAGTGCTTGGGCAAAGAACCATCCTCACATCAGACCCCACCAGACAGATGAGGATTATCTCAACCTGACCAGAGGCAAACAAAACTGGGGAGCTTAAATGGAGAAATAGTTAAGCCACACTTGATGGTAAGTGGGGTGTTCCTGGAGAGACCAGCAGGTTTAAGCACTTTCCTAAATCAAAGTCTAAATGGCTTTGCCCAGCAATATGAGTTTGTGTTTCAGGGGAGCACTCCGTGAGCCTTCCCGGAGGAAGAGGCTCCGCTTCCAATTTGATCCGACCTCTTTTCAAGGCAGGCTGAGCTGAGGGACTAGGTGGCCTTGGCTCTAGAGCGAGAACAGTCACAGGTGCTGCTCCCGGTGCCTTTCCCGCTGGTCCCCACCTTCACTCTCTTCACAGAAGAAAAAGGAGCAACAGGAACATACATACCTTGGTGAGCTCCTGAGCGTTGGCCAGGTTGTCCACCGCAATGGCCAAGAACACATTCAGCAGAGTATCTGCGAGCAGCTAAGGATGCACAAGCTGTGTGTTAAGGACATGCATGTCTGCAGTCACCAAGGGAGGGTGGCTCTGGTGGCTCCTCCCCAGCTTAGTGAGGAGCAGCCAAAGGGACAACCTCCTCACCCATCCCATATATAAAGCCCTCATTGCATCTCCAGACATCTCTGCTTTTGGGATATCCAGGTCTGCTGCCTGTGTGATGGGTCTCCCTCAACTGGGAGAGAGGGAAGGAGCAGCGGGTAGGGAGGGGGATGCCCGCAGAGAGGGTGATGAGACAGGGTTGTCTCCACTAAAAGCACAGCAACTGGGTGGATACAGTTTCCAAACAAGGTGAGGACGATGAAATAGATGGAGGACCACATGCCCGAGCGAACGCCTCCCTGGGAGCGGATGCCGTTGTACATCACCTCATTCCAGTCCTCACCCGTCAGGATCTGCAGGAAAGCAAGCCAGCAGCTCTGTCACCCGCACCTCCTCATCACCTGGACAGACCCCCGTGATCTATCCCACCAACATGCAGGAGCCAAGTACAGTGACCCCGTGGAGCAGGTAACCCAGCTCTATAGCTGCAGCACTTGCAGGAGATGATGTTGGACACTGCTGAGGGTTTAGGTCTCCTCAGAAGAGTCTGGAAACTCTTTCACCTTCTGTAACAGCGGTGGAAGAGTTTCCATCTCTTGCCATCCACTTCGTTATACAGGAGGAGAGGAAGCGAGTTATATCCTAACAGCTGATGGAGAGGAATTTATTTGGTTTAACAAGCCCCTTCCAGCCAGGGAGAGTGAGCAGGTGGTCCCAAGTCCCTTTGGTTGTGCCCCCTTGCAGCCCAGCTCCTACCTGGAACACTGTCATGATGGCCGCGGGGAAAGTGTCAAAGTTGGCTGATGGTGTCCCATCGATGAAGTTAAACCTGGAAGTGGAACCAGGATGACATAAATGGGCTTGAGTACCAAGGTCATCAAACCCCTGACTGCTGTGCTGTCAGCTCTCTTGTGCTTAGGAGGACCTTTCCCCACTCTAAGGAAGGTCTCCTGAGCCTTTGGTGCCACAACCCAAAAAGCTTGCTGGCCAGAAGGACCCACACACCCCTCCAGCTGGGACTTTGGTATGTGAGAAGTACCACTGTTAGCAGCAGACTGGGGGGCAAGGCTGCAGTCTTCCTAGGCACCTACAAGGGTGTCATTACTTGGCTTTAACACCAAAAAGTTCCTTTTTCTCAGACTTGAAACAACCTACCTGCCTCCAAACAGCTGCATTCCCAGCAGGGCAAAGACTACAATGAAGAGGAAGAGGAGGAAGAGCAGGCTGATAATAGACTTCATGGAGCTCATCAGCGAGACCACCAAATTCCTCAGGGATGCCCAGTACCTAGAAAACAGAGACACTGCTGGAGCACTCGTGGTGCTGCTGACAGGAGAGCAGGAGTGACTAGATCTGGGCTGCAACCATAATCTGAGACGAAGGGTGACAGGCACAGATGGTTGGTACGTACTTGGTTATTTTAAATATTCGCAGGAGACGAAGGGCTCGTAGGACACTGATCCCAAAAGACGTTCCTGGTCTGAAGATAGCCCAAACCACTTCAAAGATGCTTCCCACCGTGACCTGAGAAGCAGGCACAGCCATAGGTCAAAGACAGGCTCGGGACTGGCTGTTGGAGGAAATCTTCGTGTGCCTGAAGATGAGGCACTCAGCATTCTGCCCAGGACCTGGTGCCTTGGTCTGGCATGGGCAGGCTGTCTAAACAGAAAGGGCTCCCACACCCACGGTGAGGGCCACCTCGTTCTTCTCCCTCTTGGTGCCTTGTGCTGCAGACATCTGCCAAACATCTCCCCCCACACCCACAGCATCTCTGGGGCCACTTACCCCACAGTCAAAGCAGTTGAAGGAAGAATGGAAGTAAAGGCGTGGCCCCATCCCGTACATCTTTAAGGACATCTCCAGGAGGAAGAGCCCAAGAAACAGGAACTCTGCATAGTCTGAAAGAGAAAACCCAAATGCGCTAACCTTGGGGCACCGAGCTGCACTGAGCGTCCTGCATGCACCCACCTGTGGCCCATATAGCACGGCACAGAGATGGGACAAGTCACGGCTCACACTGCTTCCCCAAGGACTCAGAGTCTGGGATGAGGGAAGCTTGTCTGTGAGGAGCTAGACTGTATATAACAGAGCATCAGCCCCACAAGGTAATCTTTCAGGGTAGATGCACCGGCGTCCCAGGGATGTGAGAAGACCAGAGGCGGTCGGCATGGAGCAGAGCAGCTCCTTAGCATTACAGGACAGTGGTTGAGGTGCCTGCAAGGGCATTAACCACACGACACTGTAGGGGAATATTAGCAACCTGGATTTAAATCATTGCGTGGCTGGAACTTGGCCAGGGAAACCAAGCCGAACAGCCAAAAGCCAGTGCAAAGCTTCTCCAGCTATTTCACGAACATTAGCAGGCAAGACTCTGGCTCTTCACCTTGCCCAAAAGATGCTTCTCCCCATGACCAGCTGCCATACCACACTGCAGCACGCCAGGACCTCGGCAGGCCTGAGCGTGCTAACGCAGATCTGGGCAGGCCCGGCGCTCAATAGGGAGGTTTTCAAGGTGAGTAAGAATAACACGGCTGAGAACGCAGCACTGTCGCTACTGCAGCAGCTCAGCAGTAACACACACCTACCACGGGGCTGACCATGCTGCTCTGCAGTTGGCACCACACTAGAATAGACATGGGGGTACTGCCTCCAAGAGCTGACCTCATACCATGGCCCACGGTGGGCTGGGGGATGCTCAAGTAACTGGTTTCAAGCTTGGGATCTCCATGCCATGCTCCGCACCAAAACTTTAACCAGGGGGTTCTACCATGACCAGTCCCATCCCTGCAAACTCATGCCTTTCTAGCAATGGCGTGTGGGCATTCAAAGATGGACCTCCAGCAAGCTTTCCGTCACCACTGTTCACAATGTTAGGATAAAACCAACTGCAGTCCGTTTCTATCTCTTGACAAAGACATTGACCTGAAGGGTGTGAGGCCAGTACAGCTCCTCCACGTTTGCTCAGAGGCTGAGACTGCCATAAGGGGCCACAGGGCCAAGGACAAAGCTGAATTAAATAGCTGTACACCGCCCTTCATTATCAACAGTGAACATAGTTTAGGTCATTCCCCACCCAGCTCCATACCAGCATGACTGGTGGGATCCATTCCCATGTGCCCTGGGGCAAGGAGCGAGGGTGTGCTGCAGCCTCCAGCCTCTGGAGAAGGTTGTAGGAGGTTTTGCGTGCCCACACAGTGCTCTCACACCTACACAAAGCCCAGGGACTCACAGAGAAAGTGGGTGAGCCAGGCTGGCTGGTTATGATGGACGATGGCCACACAGGCAGTGTTGAGAGCCACCAGGCTCAAGACGATCCAGTAGAAGACCTGGGATTTCACCATGTGGCGAACAGAGATGCGCAGGAGTCGCTCCTTGTGCCGTAAGTAGGAGGCACCGTCCACTCTGGCGCCTTTGAGGCCAGAGTGACTCAAGGGGTTACCTAAGGGAAAAGAGGGGGGACAAGGAGTTGGGTGCTCCAGTCAAGGTGAGAGAAGGAGTTGGGTGCTCCAGCCTTCCCTGCAACATGAGACAGGACAGACGGCTCACAGACATTGCTCTTATGGGACACAACTTATCCAGACAGTTTTTATGTGGCACAGGGGGCAGCAGGTGGTTTGCCCCTTTTGCTGTCAGACTAGCAGAGATGGCTGATCTGTGACAGTCTCCACGTGATGGATGCAACCCTGGCAACTCAATAAGCTAGCAGGGGTTTTGAGGAAGCACGGTGCAAACTGCACTGACCCAAGGTTGGATGAAGAGGTCTTCTCTGCGCCAGCCTCCGCTCGCCCACGGAGGAGATATCGACACAGTGCTCATCACTCGAGTCACGGTTCATGGCATCTGTCCGGTTCCTTTTGATGGTGGCTCTCCTGAGCACTGGGAAGGGAAGAGTAATGGGTGTTGGAGCGATGAGGTGGCCCCACTCTGCCAGCAGCTGGCTTGTTGGACCAGGACCTGGCGATCGGTACTTAGTTAGCTCAGGTCTGGTAGCAGGATGGAGATACCCAGGTTACCCCAGTCCAGAATCATATCTTGCATGGGACCAGTCACCTCCTGGCCTCCACATTCTCTCAGGGGTTATGCTGCCAGTCAACCACCCCACACCCCTCTCTTGGGCTGCAGACCCCACTGAGATATTCCCAGACTTTCCACCACCGCTGGAGGGTTTCAACCTCCAGCTGCAGGCAAGCACAAAGAAGGGCAGGTAGATTTTTGGGTAGGGCATTGCTTGTCTTACCTTCTAAGGCTGAGGTCCCAGAATTTTTGTTCTCTTCAGCTAGCATGACTTCCTCTACGCAAAACACAGAGTTCAGCATCAGGACACAAGACACCAATTGGCCAAATACATCAGACCTCACTGCCCTGTACCTAAGCACTTTCCCCAGCCTGGAGGTGGTGGCTATAGGTTGCAAACTCTTGTCAAGTATTGGTTAAGTGTCCAAAAGCAAATTCTGGAGAGTGGCAAGTGGCAGCTATCACAAATTACGTCAGAAAGAAAAATTACTTGTAATCAACCCTTCCTCCTTCATTGTAATTAAAGAAGCTGAACATTGGAGACATTGGGGCTCAACATCCCAACCAAGGGCCAAAGCTGAGGTCTGGGGCTCAGGGCTCATTTCAAGATATCTGTCCTTTTTCAAGTCTGAATGCTAGATGAAATCTTCCCTTCGCAGAGCTGAACACACTGACCTGATCCCCATGAGGAGCAAGAAAGGGCACAGGCTGTGGCAGTTTGGGGACCAGCAACCACAGGCTGTCACACTGTTCCAGCAGGAGCCTGGAAACCTCCACCACCCCCATCCTTGGCCCAGGTCCAGGAGCCCCAAGGTGAGAACTGGTGAATTCATCCCCTCCAGACTGCTCCAGGAGCAGGTTTAGCTGGAAAACCACTGTCACCGTTCACTGCTCTACTTCCCTACTGCCCACCACTGCAGGAGACTCCAGCAAATATCAAGAGATAGGAAATCATCACAGAGCAAAGCTCACAGCCGTGATGCTCACACCCTCCCCGGAGATGTGATATGCCTCATGTTCAAAACATGACAGTTTTATGCCACAGAATGTGAGGTTTCAGCAGCTGTTAGCGACATCCTTGCTTGCAGCCTGGCAGGACCATCACACCATCTGGGACCGAGCTCACCCATGCACCCAACACCACCATGTGAGCACCTGTGCAACTTTGGGGTTGCACCGGATGACGCTCAGGGATCCCTCCCCATCTTCACCACTCTGCAGTGCCTGCCATCCCCCCGGGGTCCCCCCGGCCCACCAGCCTTTACCTGCTTTGTCTATCCAGGCTCGGTAGCCGTTGAGCTCCCGCTCGATCTGCTGCTGGCGCCGCAGCTTCATGAAGGCTCGGCGGTTCTCCACCCGCTCACGCTCTTTGGCAAACTCCCTGGGGAAGGACAGAGGGGGGCGATGAGAGCATGGCCAGGGAGCAGCAGGGGGTAGGGGGCTGGGGCACCTCAGGGCTGTGAGGGGAGGTAGCAACCATGGGTGAGCAGGCGCCAAGGTCTGCTGGTGCATGCTGGGGAGATGCACGATCATCCCCAGCCAAAGCATGGTCAGGGGATGGGTGAACAATCAGAAAAAAGGAAAGGCTTCTTTGCAGGAGGAAAGGCATGGATGCATGGGAGCAAACGCCCAGCTCCCTCACTCATCCCTGCGTGCCCCAGCTGGGAGCCACTGCCTTTCAGGGAGGACGTTCCCAGCACCACCCAACTCCAGAACCAGCTCAGCTTCTGTGTGTCCCTGTAGGGAATAAAAACCGGGCTCTGTGGGGAGGCAGCAAGGGGATGGAGGAGGGCAGGTCCTGTCCCCCACTTTTACTTCCTCCTCTGAACCCTTTTTTCTTTCCAGCCTCTTCTTGGGCTATTTTCCCAGAACTTGAGATATCCCTGTCATCCTCTGGACTTCAGCACCTCACACGAGCTATCCAGGTGCAATGACCAGCCCAGAGCAGGCCAGCAGCTTGGTGCAGCTCTGCCATGGGCAGGAGGGCAGGCAGCACCGCATGGGCTCTGTGCAGGTAAGGGCACATCAAACGCTGATCAACACTGGCCAGAGCTAACGCTGTGACCTCTGCTTGTGCAGCCTCTAACACGCATGGTGCACAGATGTACTAGCATCCACCTGCTCACCTGCACTCCTAAGCACATGCATAAATACATCCTCAGTACTTAAGACACCTGTAGCACGGCTCAGAGCTGTGCAAAGACGCCCATACACAGCTAGGGCTATATACACCTTCTCACCTGCAGTTAAAACACAAGACCATGATGGTAAGTAAGCATGGTCTGCTTTCTGGTTTACACACACCTGCGGCCATACGCAAGAGACTTGTGAAGGTTTTTCACCCACCTTATATGAAGAAGCACCCAAAGCCTTAAGTACATATGCAAAGGCCATCACACAGAGAAACAGCAATATTCTGCAGGAAACACAGGGGTGGCAATGTAGGCAACCTCTCATCCACGCCATGGGTTATATGTAAGACAACACAGCCAGACCTGCCTCTAGGAGATCCCATACCCCACGCTTGCACACACCATGTACCTGGGGCATCTTGACCCTCAAGTTATACTTCTATCAATGGTCACATTTGCACTCAGCAAGCATCCCTCACACCAAACATCCCCTAAGTACACCGTTCCCTCTTTGCAAGAACATCAGGGGGATGCAATTTGCTGGCTGCGGCTCCCTGTCCTGTCCCCAAGCACCTGGCTGCAGACCCCCAGCTGCACAGAGGAGCTCAGCCGGTGCCCCAGACTCCTCCCTGTCCTAGGGTACTCGGAGGGAAGCATGACTGCAAAGAACAAATGGCACCGTTCTTTCTGCAAGATGAATGTCTCCCTCCCCAGAGACTAGCAGCAATCTCCAGCCTCAAAAAAAAAAAAAAATAAAAAAAAAAAATTCAAAAGGACTGAAAGAATTGGTCTGTCTGCTGCAGAGAGAGTTCAAGTGCATTACCCCAGCTGAGCTATTACACCCTTAATGCTGTGTGGGCTTTTGCATATGTGTGTGTGTGCACGCACGCATGTTTGTGTGAAAAGCCCTGAATGTTCCTTGCATCTCTTGTTTAAGATCCCCAGCCAATTCAGGCATTTTTAATTCCACCCCAGGAAGGTGAAGTTTCCTGCCGCTCTGGCATTAAGCGTCAAATGACTCTCCCCCTCCATCACTGGCTTTCAGACTGAAATGAGACTTTCTTCCTAGGGCAGGGAAGGGGGAGAGAACAAAAGGCAAGGAAGAGAAAAGCAGCTTAAGTGGAGGGAAGGAAGGCAGGAGGAGACGGGGGAGAAGGAAGGACCTCCCACAGCCAACAGCAAAATGCACTCTCAGTTTTGGGCATGCCACACCAAAAACCCTCCTTGCCCTAGCTAGAGGAAAGACAGGACCATTTTGGCTGTGCCATCATCACTCACCACCCTTTATTAGCAAATTTTGGATGTCAAGAAATGAGAAGATGCTGTTTGCAGCCAGAGTTGGTGGGCAAGTTGCCTCTTTCCCTCCGGTCTCGTCCTCCCACACACCAAACTTCTGCCCCACAGGCCGTAAACCCATGCCAGCCAGCACCTAAGCAGAACTTTTGCCAGCCCCTGCAGATATATTCTGTGACCAGGAGCACCTGGAAAGCTTCCCCTGATTTACACCAGATGGGAATCTGGCCCCTCTCTGTCGCCTCCTGCTTGCCCATCCCTCTGTCTTCCAGCTCCTCCCCTGCTGAGCTAGTCTCCTTTTGCTGCATGGAGAGAGAAGCCATCATCCTGTATCCACAATGAAACCCAGCCAGAAGGACCTGCTGAGCCTCAAATCACCTTTTCCCAGAGAAGGGAATCGGAGCATCTTTTCCAGCACCCCCCTCATCAAGCAGCATTTCTCCCCACCCAACCATTTGCTCATGGAGCCCTAATTTGCAAGAAGCTGGTGCCACACACATCCAGGGACAAGGTCTGTGCAGCTGCAGCAGCGTCTCAGAGGGAGACACTTCCCACATGCTTGATCCCTAATGGAGCTTAATTGCTTTTGTCCATTAGAAGGAGGAAGGGGTGGCAGAGAGGGGAAGGAAAAAAAAAAAGTTAAGCCTAACTTAATGAATTATTACATTTCAGAGAGACACATTACCGAGCAGGGCAGCAGCGGGGGCTGGTGACATCTGAGAGTGGGTAGGCGATGCTGACAGATCAAGGATTGCTCAGAGCCAATTTGCAGCAGCGGGTAGAGATAATACTGTATGTGAGTGAGAACAGGGCCAGCAATGGTGACTGACAGCCGCTTGGGAAAGCTCCAAGTTGCAGGCAGGGCAGCATCACATCACCGAGAGAGCCAGGCACCTGCCTCCTATTGAAAGGCTCTGCTCCTCAGCATGGATGGGTTACATCGCCGGGATGGCCCAGTTCGGTCTTGCAAAGAGCCCAGGGCTGTTCTGCCTTGTAGGGTCCCCGTGAGGGGGCTCAAAGGACGCCAGCAGATAGCACGGGTCCCCACCGGCAACACCTCTTCTTGTCCATCTGAGTCTCCTGGCCCCAAATCCCAATGCCTCCAGCATGAAAACCTCCACCCGTGACAGCCAAGCTCCACTTGTGCCTACCCAGTGCCATCACAGCCCTTCCTCATCCAGCCTCGTAAAGCTGATGGCACACAGCGAGCGATGGAGGCGAGCGCTGAAGGTCGAGGTGGGAGCTGGGGAGCGGTGTGCCATCTGTCCTCCTGCACGCAAGGGCACCATCCATCCACGCGCCGTGGCCAGCCTGCCGGGACGATTGGAGCACAGATGGTTGGCTCCTCCTCTGCCTCTGAGTTCTCCTTTACAGCCTTGGCATTCCCCTCACGTGGCACGAAAGCATCTCTCCTCCTGGTGGGAGACCTTGGGGGACACCGCCACGCTCGGCTGCCTTCCTCCCCAGGCCCCCACACCCTCACTCGCACCAGGGCAGTGATGCTTTTCCTACATCATTGCACTCAAAGGACTGGGGAGCCCAGGTCTGGTTTTAATGGGACAACCCCGCATATGGAAGTGTCCAGCTTGAAAATAGGCCACCTTTTTTGGAAAAAACCCCACCAAAACCAACCGAGCAAACAGAAAAAAACCACAACAAAACACCAAAACCCCAACCACAAGAAACCAACAACCAGAAACCAGTTAAGAAAAAAAAAAAAATCACAGATACTGCAACCCTCTTTTCTTCTTTCTGGTGCTTCTTTGAGTCCAGAGCGGGTATATCGTGCTGGTCACATCAATATTGTGGCTTCCATACTTTGAAACAACAAGCCAACCATCTCCAAACCCATCAATTCATCACCTTTTGCCACTGTTAAAGGCACCTCCAACAAACCAGTTACTAAACAGGTCTTGAAACGATCAGAAGCAGCAGAAAGGATGGGGTGGGAAAAGGACAAATACTGGATTACACGCTAAGGAAACACAGTAAGTAAGCACTGGTACTGCTTTGTCACAGCAGCATCATGCTCCTGTGAAAAAAACCAAACATATATAATGGGATGTAAGGAATTCCATCTGTAAAACATCAGGTAATACTGCTGCTCTTCTCAGCACTCGCAAGGTCTCAGCTCACGGCTCCGCTTCAGGTTTGAGCACCACAATTTGAGGAAAAACCGCCTTCAACTCCAGGAGGGTGTCAAAGAAGGTTATGGGACAGAACTGACAACAGACGGTTTGGAAAACACAGATGAGACAGTTGCAAACCACAGGGATCAGATGGTATTTACCCAAGAGGTGTAAAGGAACTCAAGTAAGAGTGTTGAACTAACTGTGCAGTCTGTAACCTGGTGCTTCAATTTAAACAGACGGCAGCAAGCAGGCACAGCAGAACCGGCACTGCAGACTGGGATTATTGCCCTGAGCTGAGAGCAAAGGCTATGGCAGGGTGTCCAAAAGGTACAAGAACTCTGCAGAGGGAAGGTGTGCTCCATAGGTCTGCTCTGAAGGAGGCAGGAAGATTTTTGGATAAGGGTAATTGCTTGATTTAAGTTCACCTGAATTGCCAGAAGTCAGAGAAGATTCAGGCTGGAGGGGGCTCTGAGCAACGTCATCTAGCTGAAGATGTCCCTGCCCAAGGCAGGAGGTTTGACAAGATGACCTTTAGAGGAAACTTCCAACCCAAACCGTATATGATTCCTTAACGAAGCTGGATTGTCTTGAGAAAGTGTAACTGTTGGCTGGAGGACTAACTGGTGAAAAGAAAGACTACAAGAAAAGGAAAACGGAAACATCCCATTTCTTGTATTCCTTTTTAGCTGTGGCTGTTCGCTTTTGATCATCCCCATGTACTTCAGCAAAAGTTACGTGTTCACCACGTTGTGACAAAGCTGCAGCAAGGAGCAGAGCATACCGCTGACAATGCTAAAGAGAGCACATTTCTAGAGCGCTGGCAGACACACAAGCTGGGGAACGAGAAGCTGACAAGCTGTTGGTGACAGCAAATGGTAAAATAGGAAGGAGACGGGAGATACCAGCCCTGAGATTACCCATTGCATCACTGTCCCCGTTAAGAAGGGGAAGATGCTGATGGTTACCTTCTACCTTGGAGAAAGCTTGTCATTGTCTACCTGGATTTCTCCAAGACTTTTTATATGGTTTCCTAGAGAAACCGATGCATTTTGGTCTAGACAAGTGGCCCATGTGGTGGGTGGGGAGCTGGCTGGCCAGCAGCACCTGGAGGGTACATAGCTCCTCTTCAAACTGGCAGCCTGTCACAACTGGGGTCCCTCCAAGATCAATATTGGGCACAACACTGTTTCATCTCTTCATAAGTGGTCTGCACGATGGGATCAAGCGTACCTCGATGAAGTTTGCTGATGATACCAAACCCAGTGTGGAAGTGGACACTTCAGAAGGGAGGGCCACCTTGCAGGACGACCCTGACAGGCTGGAAGAGTGGGCTAACAAGGATCTTATGAAGCTCAACAAGGACAAGTGTAAGGTCTTGCACATGAGAAAACATAATCCAGCTGGGGAGCAGCTCTGTAGAAAGGGACCTAGGGGTGCTGGTGGACAACAAGCTCAATGTGAGTGAACAGTGTGCTGCTACAGCAAAGCAAGCCAGCGGGATGCTGGGCTGCATCAACGAGGGCATCACCAGCAGAAGGAAAGACTTCATTATCCCACTTCATTATCCCACTCTCAGTGCTTGTCAGGCCACACCTGGAATATTGTGCTCAGTTTTGGTCCCTGCTATACAACAGATGTAGACAGGCTGGAGAGGGTCCGGAGAAGAGCCCCAAAGGTGATCAGAGAAGCCTGCCATACGAGGAAAGGCTGAGAACTGTGTTTGTTCAGCCTTGAGAAAAGAAGGCTTAGGGGAGACCTTATCAGTTCCAGTATTTAAAGGGTGGCTACAAAGAAGATGGAAACTCCCTTTTTATGGAAGGAAAAGGGGTAATGTGTATAAGTTACTCCTGGGGAGATTCCAACTGGACATGAGAGGAAAAATTTTCACAATGAGAACAATCAGCCATTGGAATAATCTCCCCAGAGAAGTGGTGGAGTCCCCAACATTGGGCACGTTCAAAATTCAGCTCAACAGGGTGCTGGGCCATCTTGTATAGACCATGCTTTTGCCAGGAAAGGTTGGATAAGATGATCCTTGAGGTCCCTTCCAACCTGGTATTCTATGACTACAATTGATTTAAATCAGATTTTATTACAGGTACTTACTGATGTCTGTCACTTCTACCAGATCCAAAAGGGGTTCATATTAGACAGGATGATACCAAGCAGCATGAATGATTCAGAAAGACCTCATCATGCTAGTTTGCATTGACACCCCATGCTAAGAGGAGAAGTGAACACGAATAGAGGCAGAAGGGATAGGCAATGACAACAGGAAGACACAGGGAGAAGGCAGCCCAAGTGGGCAACTGTCTCACGAGTGTGGAGAGGACAGAGGAGCTCCACATGAGAAGCCACCAGAAGCAAAGTCAAGACGCCCACAGAGGGCCCAAAGCAGCAGGGACAGGGTCACTGTTGGCCAGGTGTGTTATGGGACCTCTTGGGTCCAGGCTTTGAGCACTTCTGAAGATGAAGTTCAAGAATTCAAATAATTGGGATTTGATGGAGAGCCAGAGCAGCAATGGAGACACTGAAATGGCTCAAAGCAGTGAGAAACACAAGAGAACTCAGACTTTGCACCTGCTGAAAGGCCACACAGCCCACTGAAGAGCAAGGACTTTAAATACCTCTTCTTTCCAGTAATCCCTGCTTCTTGTCTATGGTTAGCTTCACTCAACAGCCTCTCATTCATCCAAGAGCAGGTTTACTCATCGCTTGGCAACACAGCTGAGCATCTGTCCGTCACCAATGGATCCCTGCAGAGGCGCAGGTGTCCAGTCCAGTCTCTGCATTTCGGGTGGGATCAGGCCCTCTCCACACACTTCACGCATACTCTCCAAGAATAAGTAGCACTCCATAATCAAAGTGAGAAAAGCACACGTGGATGCTCGCTTTGTGTTCAGCTCAACCCTGCTGTAACCTTTAAAAACAAGGCAGGTTTTCCATGGCACTTGGGATGGGCTCAGAGCAGCCAACAGTGTGGAAAGCTTCTTGTTTTGAAGTAGAGAAAAACAAATCACAAATTTCTTTGTGGACAAATACCACCAGGAGAAGGGAGCCACTAACATTCCAGTTGTAGAGTCTCAGTTTCAACATTTTTCCAAGGGTAACAACGCAGAGGTTTGCATCTCTGACTCCACTGCTCAGAGAAGTCTGCTGTTGGCAATGTTGCACCCAAGGCAGTAATAGCATGGTCAACCCATGCTGCAAGAAAGCTACAGAAAGGTGGTGGAGGGCCTGGTATCCCCAGCAGCAAGAAGCAGAAATGGAAGCTCTTGATTTTATTTCTTTCTTATCAGGCAGGGCTGGTATGAGCAGCACAGGTTCACTGCTTCAAGGGCCCCGGGCTTTGTTCGCAATCACTCCCACTGGCTCATGCAAAGCTGGGAAAATATCACTCCTCCCCTTCCCTCCTATGCTCCAGTTTTTATCCTCTGTAAGTGGAGAACAGTTTCATAGTCCCTTTTTGCAAGTGACAGCGATCTGCAGATGAAAGGTGCATGGCCAGTACTGCAGGTGAGTTACAGCATGGAAAAAAACAAACAAACAAAAAAAAAATCTCTGATTTTCAACATTTCATCACGTTAACTTCCCAGAAACTTCCAAGCACTCTAATTGATGCCTTCAGCACACAGATACAATGAATTCAGAACCAACCCTCAAGTGTGAAACCCACAATGCAACTGCTAGATATGTCACTCCGACACTGCAAAACAAACAAACAGTCACCTACAATGTACAAAGAACTGGTAACACTGTGATTCATTTAGAGCATCCTGTCTACTTCACCCAACAGCAGTGCCCAGCACCCCCTTGCAAGGATGGAGTCCATCATGAAGGAACTGGGCATCTCCAAAGCCATCTGCCAAGTCAAAGAGCTACAGCCACGGCCACACGATTGCTGTCATTAACTAGGATGATGGAAATTACAACCATCTGGAACAAACAATTCCAAAAGCAATCTGTAAGCAAGAACTATCTGCCGAGTGCTTTATTGAGAGGATCAAAACTGAGCCTTTTCACCCACAGCCCGCAGACAACGGGTAGTTCACAGAGCAAATTTGCAAGGAGACACAAGTAAGAGCAAATCTGAAGCAGCTGAGACACGCCAACAAATAATTTGCAAAGGGAAATCAAAGGGGAAAATCTCCGAGTCATCTTTTTGTTGTGTATTTTTTTTAATCCTGTCCGGCTGGCAGTAAGAGGAGTCATTATTCCCTCTAGCACCGGGAGATACAGCGCACCAGACGCGCACATCTCTTTGTCAAGCAGCTTGTTTGCAAAGGGCTTGGAGGCCCTCCGCAGAAAGGTGGTACAGCAGAGCAAGGAAGAGAGGCACTCATTGAATATGGATGCCCACCTGGCTGCTGAATATAGATGAAGAACCTAAAAGCTCCTTTGCTTCACTCATGTTCAAATGCCACACCAATGACACAAGAGCTTCCCCAGAACAAAGCGACAAGTGTGGCCATTTCTCACCAAAGGCGGCCCAAACAACGTGCACCCCACAATGGTGCTGGGGGATCTGGTGAGAGGCACCACAGCCCCCCTCCTCATTACACTCTCACCTCCATTCAAAAGTGGTGCCAGCCAGCAAATCTCCAAACACACAACAGGCACGGGCATTTTACACCTCATCCAAGCCACTTCCTGAGATGCTACAACCATTAAACAAAAACCCCCCAACAAAACAAAACAAACAAACAAACAAAAAAAAAACACAAAAAAAAGATGCTTCCAAGCTTTCATGCTTCCATTGCAATATTTTGTGGGCATGTTTGTTGTCTTCTTGCTATCAACTCATGATCTCTCCACAAGCTTTCCTGCGTTGTGGCAACATGTCTCCCCTTTTCCCCCTCCACAAACCACCTGCCTCCAAGACATTAATCCTCTTCCCAGCATCTTTGGCTTCAAACCACCTAATCTAGCTTGAATGCACAGTGCACAGGTTTTGTGTAGAGCTGGCAAAAAAAAACCCTGCCTCCATAGAAAATGTACACTCGTTCCTTCAACACCCTTATTATTAATTGCTATAAAACTTATTTTATTCATCATTTGTTATGCCTCAAAATTGGATGGGAAAAAAATTCAAATTAAGTGAAGTGAAAAGATTTCAGAGATGGTACAGAAGGCTCCTGAAGGAGCTGAAGAAAACTCTCCGGAGACTGGGAACGCAGCGCTAACCCAACCTGAAAGAAAGAAGATCTTAAGACAAAGAAATCTTGCTAAATTGATCCTTTAATTATAACATTAGTCGTTTCTTTCAAAGGCTTAGTGCAAGAGCTGGGGGTGGGGGGCAGAAAAGACTTAAAGGGAGAAAAGACTTAACATCACCAGGATGAGTGGAAGCAATTAGAAGGATTTAAATTAGTCTCTTGTTTGGTACAAGGCAGATGGATTTCATTTTTCTTGCCATCATGCTCAATGTCTTGCTCCGCCATCAACTTCCAGAGAGGTCTTCTCCTTGGCAGGCCCAAGGACCCAGCCATCCCAGGTCGGGCAGCATCCCCTTCCATGCTGTGCCCACTCAACTATTGCTGCGGACCGCGAACACCGATGATTATAGCAGCTTTGTCGCCCTGGAAACAGGCTGGAAGTACGAGACTGGAAGGGGGAAAGGAGTCTACTGGCCCTCAGCAGGAGGACAGATGCTGCAATGAATGGAGGAGGGTGATTGCAAACCAGATTTCCTCTGCAGGGGCTGGGGAATAGGAGATGGAAAAGAGTCAAAACACAGCCTGTCTGGTATGAGAAACTCCACATGAGTCCTCAGCATTAGACCTCCAAGCATGGCTTATTTGTCATCTTCACTCTCTCACCTCCTTGCTCCCAGCAACAAGCTAGACATTAGCCATCTTCTTGCCAGGAGGGGCAAAGCGGGCCGGACCCCTGCAGTGGCTAGGACAGGACCAGTGGTGAGCTGTGGTCATTACTGGGATGGCATTACTGCCACAGCAGCACCGTATGTGCCACAGGCAGCAGGGATGGGGCAGCATAGCTCTCACTGCATCTCTGCTGCTCTGGACATGCAGCCCGAACGCACAGATCCAAATTGTTTTACACAAGGAACAGCTGAAAAAGAAAAAAAAAAAAACAAAACACCACCACCACCACCCAAACAAACAAAAAACCCAACACATTTCACAAAGAAGAGAGAGCAAACCTTTGCAAATCTCCAGCATGGGGCACATGCACCTTCTGTATCCCCCTGCGTCAGAGCTGACCGACCGCAGGGCACTGCCTGCAATGGGTGGTCAGCTGCAAGGTGGTGGGGGTCCCGTCCGCCCCCACCCCTCCTGCAGCACGTGATTCCCTCTCTGCACTACAGCGGTTCTCCCTGGCAAGGGGCACAGAGCTGCAGGACACCCTGCCCCACCGCAGCAGGGTGCTGGAGGACACCAGCCTCAGGCCACAGGACGGCTGCAGGCAACACTTGATATGAGTCTCAGCATCTTCCCGAGCTCCCAAATCCGCCAGCTGCCACGTGGCAGAAAACAGGGTATTTCAGCTGATGCTCCATCCTCGCTCGCTCCCACTGACTCTCTTCTGCCAGGATTATTTTGGTAGCTTGTGTAGCTTTAAAAGCTGAGCAGTCACATCTCCTTGGGCTTCATACCTGCTCTCAAAGAGGAACGGGGCCAATTTTTTTCTTCTTTCCTGCTTTCAGTTAGAATTAATTGATCCATAATTGCACCCATGGAGGGGGAAAGTTAATAGACACAGTAATAAATGCCAAAGCCCCAGAAGAACTGGCTCTCCAAGCCCCTGTCTGGAGTGACTCCATCTCCTCTTAATAGCGTTGCATGCAATTCCAGTGCATGTGTGCGTGTTAGTATTTAGAGAGAAAAATTGAGGAGCCTTGGTATGATGGAAATAATTTCTTTTCCTCTCCCACATACTTTGTGCTTAGGAGCAGATGGATCCAGGCTGTTTACATCACGGAGGTCATGCCTCAGCTTAACAGTTGGGGAACTGACTGTTGGGAGAGATGCACATCACAACCAGAAGATTGCTAAATCTGGGCTCCAGCAAACTTCTGATGGTGGCAAGTTAAACATACAAATGTCCTCCTGCAGCCTCTTCACATTCAGGACCTGTCTCGGGTGTTTGATTGTTTCCCCAAAGAAAACCACTGCCAAGGCAAAGTGAGGGCAGCAAGGCAGCTCTGCAGCAGCTTGTGAGCGTGGACTTCGAGAAGGCTGGAAATCCTGAGTGGACCTCATTATCCACCAGCGCAGATGGTGCAGTTTGCAAGTAACGTGGGTCCAGGTTTCTGCAAGCGGGCTACCAGGGCTTGCTGCACCCCAAGTTAACAAAGCGATGGTGATTTCAGCTAGCTGGGCAGGCTGCCTTCTTCCCCCAGAGCAGTGCCGTAATACCAGGGAAAGGTCTCCGTCGCATGGAGTTGTTTCCATGGAGCTCATCCCCAAAGTGACCTTCTCCTCCCGGCTCAGCCCAGCCGCAGGGCGTGCAGGGGGGTCCAGCCAGACCCTGCCTGCTCATCCAGCTTCGAGGATGGGAGATGGAAAGATCACCCTTTTGCTCCCACAGCAGAGCCAGGTGCTCTCTTCCAGCACAAGAGGATTGCAAGAAGTGTTAAAAACAACAAAAACTAATGAAGCAAAGTGAGGAACGAAGCCCTTCTTATTGCACTCAAGGACATACATTGTTTGCATGCAGAAGTACCTTCTCCCGCCCCGCGTTGCACCCCTTTGTGGCTCTGGCAGCAGCTTTGGCAAGAGGATGCTCCACCACCAAGATACTGCATTGACCGAGCCACAGAGGATGTCTGTGGCTGTGGCCAGGCGGGAGGGCAAGTGTGGTGGCCTTGCCATCAGGTGGCAGAGCCCAGCTCTCCACCTCCACTCACCTCGCTCAGCCCTCCGGGGAGCTGAGCAGTCGTGCTTTTCCCTAGATATCTGGCACGCCACTAGAGCATCTCCATTGCCAATTAGGCCACCCACCTACTTGCATCCTTCCCCAATACAAACCCTATTAGCAATAAACAAACAGTCGAAATGCCAGCCGGCGCCTGCAAAGAGCCCTAGAAAACTGCATCCCATTCAGTGGGCATGGAAACAGCTGTCTCATGCAGTCCTGGTGCATGGGCTGGGCATCCCACCAGCCACCCTGTGGTCCTCCTGCCAGTGGCTGGCTTGCAGGCCAGAACAGTGCTACCATGTCCCCAGGCTGCTCTCAGCATCACGCCAGCACCAAAAGCCTCAGTATCCACACAACACACTACATCGGCACGATTCAACACTGCAATAAGGGTGCTACTGCAGCTGCCTAGCCCCAGGCTTCCTAACTTTCCTTCTCTGGGCTTTTGTAGGAAAGCTCCTGCTGGATGCTGACACCCAGCTGGACTTTTCTGCATGTGTCATTAGAAATGCGAAAGCCATCCAGCACTGCTTGGACATCTTCATCCTCCATAGAAGCTCCCTCCCTGCAAGGCAGTGTGAACCCCTTCTCACAGCCTGTCCCCAGAGCCCCTGGCCTCAGTCAGACTCCAGACTGGGAGCTGGGGAAATTCAACCCACCAACAGACCCTGAAGCCCAGCCTGCCACTCCAGAAGTACTCCTGAAACCACCACCATCACATCTGAACTCATGGAGACACTTAGGACAGCAATACAGATGACCAGGGCCAGTCTCCACATAGATCCCTGCATCAAAGGGCTTTCCAGCTGGCCAAACCAGTGCTACGGTGGCACTAGTGATGGGCAATTAGGAAAAAAATGACCTGCTGCTGGGCACGGGGTCTCCATTGCCACCTATGGCAAGGGCAGAGGAGCCCACGTCCCCCTCCCAGTGCAGGAGGGGGCATGCTCTCCCCCTGCACCAACCCCTGCCAGGTGGAGGATGTGCTGATGCAACCACAGTTCATTGCCATGGAGACAAGAAACATTTTTCTCTCCAAACCCAGCTTAATGACTTGGATTAAAACCTCCTTTCCCCTGGGAAGAGCAGAAAAGGGACAGATGCACTGTCCCTACGTCCCTGGCTTGCTCACGTGCGCTCCAGGCACCCCTACCCTCCCCAGCGTGCATCCCCACTGGCACCAGGCACATCCTCCTGGCCACAGCCAGCACAGCATGGAGGAACCCCACATCACTGCCCCAAAAACATCCCAAGCCCACCACACTCCATCTGTCAGCAAATGTGTACCCCACTACAAACACATTCTGGACTTAAACAAATTTCCATAAGCACACACACACCCCCGAAGTCTCTCCCCTCCAGCAGGTCCCAAGTAGCCAGATTGACACCGATCATTTCTTGCAAGTGACCAAACCCACGAGCTCTTCAGCAAGGTGAAACAAGAAAGTATCTTCAAGCTCCTTTCCTGGCTTCCCAGGGAGCAACGGAGCTAAGCAGACCTGGGGAGCGATCCCTTGCTGTGGGGCAGGCAGGCACAGAGGGGACAGGGGGAACCAGCTACTGGGGTCGTGGGGGACATTGCAGTACCAGGGGCCAACCTCAGGGCTCAGAGCCATGTGAGAGGCATGGCCTGGAAGGGAAGAACAGCATCTTGCTTACCCCGACAGCACTCCCAGGACAAGGTTGAGGACAAAGAAGGATCCAATGATGATGAGGGGGATGAAGTACAGCCAGTTCCAGGTGGCTCCTAAGGCATCATTGGTCTGGAGGAGAAAGAAAAAACATGTGTGATACTATCTTCAACACCAGCACCCGGGGCAGAGGGAGGGTGCATCCCTCCAGGCTGACCACACCAGGCTCCTCAGGGTGGCGTGGCCATGCCTGCCAAGCCTTGATGGGCACCAGGCGCTGCCTGGGCAGGCATGCCTGCATGGGAGCTCCCAGCCAGCCTGGTGCCCCTCAGCGTCCTGCCCCAGCCACGCTCTCCTCCAGTGTCTCCAGCCCATGTCAGGCAGGACCACTCTTCTCTGCCTCCCCCTACCATCCCTGCAGGGATGCAGGGGCTGTAAGACAGTGGTATAGTCAGAGACGGAGGGCCCTGCAGCCTGAAATTGGGGTGCTGAGGGCACAGGGGCACCCTGAGCCTGCCTCCCCCAGCCACTTGATTCAGTGCTTCCCTTTGCATCCCACTGAGACAGGGCAAAGCAGCCCCGCAGCAGCGGTGCCTGTCGAGCACAGCTCAGGTTAAGAGGGAAAGATTTATAAGGTGCCTTAGGGCCAGTGAAGCTGGCAGCTAAAGGAGAGGCAGATGATGCTTGTCCTTCCATGCACAGCGGGAAAGGGGCTGGTGCAGACAAGCCCCACACCTTCAAGTAGGCGTTTTGCTGATGGCATCATACTAACACCTTGCAGACACCCTCCTGCCCTGGGTGCGTTACCCCAACCCCCAGAAGCTGAGAGCAGAGGGGAGCTCTAACTGCAGGGCGAAGCCCAACAGCTAGAAAGGCAGCTGGCAAGCCCTGCTCAATACCTCCAGACATTTATTCACTGAGGCTTTTAATAAAGCAGTGCCCCTCTGTACCTTGCAGCTGCTTCCCAGGCCCCATTTGTCCTCCGGTGTCAGGCACGACACACATGACGCCGGGCTGGAGGGTGATGCAGCAGAACGTGACTGTCTGGGGGAGGTGGTATCAATCTTGTTGCAATGAAAGACTCTTTCTCTTTTCTCTCTCTTCCCCCTTCTCCCCGTGCTAATTAAGCCCTCATCTTCATCTGAGTCATTGGCACCACATCTCCCGGTCAGCCAGTGCAGGAGCCGAGATGAGGCTCTGCGAGGGGAGAAGCACACCTCTGAGGGGGAGAGAAAGCCACTGTGCTGGAGTCTTCCTCCAGTGACCGAGGCACCAGCAGGAACCTCAGCTGGGTGTCCCCACCAGCCTGACACCGAGCCCAAGGCAGGAAGGGTGATGCCGGTACATCCCACTGCAGGGACAGACCACAGCACCGGGAGGGGAATGCTGTGGGCAGAGCCCCCAGTGCCAAGGAGCACCTGGCACACAGCAGCAATAAGGGCTTTGAGGAAAACATCTGGAAAGACTCACTGCCCTCCTCCTCTAGCACTAGTGCCTTCCTCTAGCACTGGGGAAACCATGCGTATCTTCTCAAGGTCTTGCACTTTTGAGAGCCCTGGTCCACCGCAAGTCCCTTTCCTCAGGGCCACAGAAGAAGCGAGTCCAGGGAGGTGGGAGCGATGCGTGGGAATTGCATACAGCCAGAGCTCATTGCCCCCCTGCACAGACACCCAGGCCACCATGCTCTGCTCTAACAGCACTATTTGCCATGGCATTAGTCTTCAAGGCATCACGCACTCCTCCGCCCAAACTCAGCTGGGCTTCAGCTCCCTGCCAAGATGCCATTGGGGACCTGCCACCCATGCCAGGATTGCTTGCCTTTAAAACTGGCTCCTGCCCAAAAAACACAGGCTTTCCACAAGGTCCTTGGCACAGGGGATGCACAACAGATGAGCTCCTTTCCTACAGGTGAACAAGGTATCTTTCTTCAGGGCTGGGCCATTGCCATCCCTTCTTTGGCCTTCTCTCCAGCAATGCTCAGCGGGAGATGGGGATGAGATGATGGAGCAGAGGGCAATTTCCCCAGGGATGTCAGCCAGCAATACCCACAGCAGCACCCAGACCACCTCTTTCCACTCCATTTTGTGAGCCTGGCAGAGCTGGTGGCACTGAGGACCTGCAGCCTGGAAACCCGAGGCAGGGGCTTGGCAGGACCCCGATGGGACAGGCTGTCTGCGACCCCAACCTCTATGTGCATTTGGGTACCCAGCTCCCACAGGGGTGGAGGTAAAGGGGATTAGAGAGATTTTAGGGGGGGCTGGGTGTTACATGCCCAGCACCACTAGCAGCCAGCAGCTCCAGGAGGGGCACTGCTGCGGTAGCGGAGGGGATGGGGAGCTGTGGTCATGGACCCCACATACCCAAGGACACACCACTGGCCATGGTAAGCTCAGGGATGGTCCCAGCCACCCAGGCTGATGCCAGCAGCCTCAAGAACAGTACTGCCCTGAGTGGCCACACTGGTCCTGCTGGCTGGTGCCAGCTTTGCTAGGAACCCCCAACCCCTATTTCCTAGGGCACATCCCAACATTCCCTACAAAACCAGGAGCTGGTGATGCTTATCCAGGATGCAGTGGCTCCAGCTCATTATCTGGTACCTGCTTAGCCACTCTGACTGCCAAAACTTGGCCTTTTATTTCCCAAGGAGCTGAAGAGTTGCTCGAATACCTTTGCAGCATGCAGGCTGCGAAGGTCCCAGCCAGGGGGGACAAGGGGGCTTGTTTGGGAAACACGAGGGGCTTGGCATTTCAGACCCTGCATCTTCCACTGCTTCTCTAGCCCATGGCGGAGAGCATGACCACAAAGCATCCAGTGCAGCCGGACATCAGCACACAGAAGAGCACGTGTGCACACACACACACACACAGAAGTGGATGTACCCCATCTCGCCACTCCCAAAGCTGAAGTAAGTCTGCCCAGAAACAAAAGGAACTGCCACGCGTCCTGGCAGCCCTGATGCTCTGACACACACCGTGCTCCCCAGCTGGAGCCTAGGGAGTTTGTCTGCAGGGAGGATGTAGATTGCCAGGGTCTCACGGAGTTGCTGAGTCCAGACGCCCTCACGTCACTCAATCTCCTCCAGATTTTGTCAACTTTACCTTAAAACCTCACTATTCCCACTGGAAGGCTCTCAAGCAGATGATGTAATGGCCGCTCGAATTTTCAGCCTAAATTTATTAGTGGTTATTTTATATACCACTCCATTCTTTTGCCAGCATTGGCCTTTGGCTGAAATAGCTCTTCTTCTTCCTATTTCCCATCCTGATGTATTTATAGATAGCAATCATGGACATCCCCAGCCTCTGCTTTGCTAGCCAAACCGCACGCAAGCAATTCTGATGGGTCCCACTCCATCCCTGCATGGTGCTACCAAGACTTTGCCACACTGGCTGCAAAGCCCCCTCCTCCTCCCGGGCACCACTGGCCTGCGGTCACCCATGCATCCCCTCCTCCTCCTGCCCAATGAGCAGACCTGGGCTCCTAGAAGATATCTTCATTGTTCCTCAACAAACAACAGCTTTCCATTTCTCCCTGCATCCCACATCTCTCCAGTCCTCAAACTCCTCCAGCCCAGTGTGGCAGCCTCTGTCCCCCCAGCTCGGGGAAGCCAGGCGATGCTGGAAGCAGGAAAGCCTGTGACTCATCCCTGAGGAGCCCCACCGGTCACCACCAGCCACTATGTCCCCTCAACAGCACCTCGTGCCATCCTGATGCTGCTCGCTTCCCTGCCAGCCTGACAGAGCTCCTCTTCTCCTTCCCCTCTTCTCCACTTCATCAACACTTTCCCATAGCAAAAGCTTTACTACAAAGAGTAGCTCTACGCTTTTCCAGGTCTCTGATGCCAGGTTAGCCCGGAGTGACCTACCTTTGGCAAACCCATGATTCATTTTCCTCTTCTGCCTTCCAAATCTGTTCCGAAATGGCATGCAATTGAGGTCAGGCTTACAGTCCTATTCCTGCCTGCCTTACTTTTTTTCCCCTCCTCCCCCCGCTTTTAAATATAGGCATTGCATTCGCTATTCTCCAGTCAGATGGTGCCTCCCCCAACTCGATGGAGTTGTTAAAAATACTTGTTACCAGACCTGCCATTTCATGTGCCAGCTCCCTCCAAGCACGGGGAGGGAGAAGCCATCCCGAGCGCTGGGCTGATGGGCGTGATGGTCTCAACACTTGGCTTCCACATCAGCTGCGCTCGTGGCCATGTCCTCATTCCCACTATCCAGGCTTTTGTTGCCTCTGCCTTTGTGTTCACCAAAAGCCCGGGTGAAATATCCATCCATACCCAAATCTCCCCAGCCGTCACTTCACTGTGCCTTGCTCCCATCTGGAGGTGGGGAACCGCTCACCGCCCCTTTGAGCATCCTTCCTGAGGCCTGTGTCAACATGACTTTTGGTGGCTCCCATAGCACTTCCCAACTTCTTTGGCATCGAGATGCAGTTGTCTTGACCGAGCAGCCCCTTTTCCCATCCTTTTGGGGCATCATTTGTTCCTAATATTCCACCATAGGCAGTGGTTCATCACCTTCATCCACTGTGCCTTCCCATAAGTTTTTTCCCCTTTGCTGAAGGTACTAGGAGGTCATCACGTGCAGAAGTTAGGGTAGACACAGGGGGTTTAATCCCCAAATTGCACAAATGCTGTAACTCCTTTAACGAAGAAATTCCTGGCTCCTGCCCCTGGCTCCTGGTACAGCAGACCAGGTCCTGCCACTCACCCAAGCCCTTTGGGAAACGAAGGAGCTGCCTGATGCCTGATCTTTGCTGCTTCTTCCCTTCCTTTTAAGACACCCACCTTCTCATTATTCACCCCCCAGCCTAACCCCCCCCCCTAAACTCTACCCCAGCCACCAGACCAAGAAACACATTTGCTACTGCCTTCAGGCATAGCCCAGACACCGACACAACCAACATGAGCTTGTCAGTGAAGACTGAAGAGCCACAGCTTGCCCAAGGACTATGCACCCAAGGGTGCTTCCCGTGCCAAGGCATTGGTGGAGACTCCCAGCCAGAGCTGAGCCACCACACTCACACCTCGGACATGACCCATCCTGCTGCCAGCAAAGCCTCCAGGTCTATAAATGACACCACCAAGGTGTGGGAGCAGGACTCTTATGGGGTAACGAAGCCAGCACAGCAGGTCCCCAGCCAGCGAAGAAGCCCCCGCCAGCTCCCCGCTTCTCAACCCCCAGCACAAGGTTATTCTTTTGGCAGCTCTTGTGTTGGGGTTTTTTTTAGGGTTTTTTTAGGGGTTTTTTGGTTTTGTTTTGTTGGGGTTTTTATTGTTTTGTTTCGGGTTTGTTTTTTTTTTTTTACAAAGGGCGGGAAAAGGCACAGGGAGCTGCAAAAGCAGGTCTCACTCAGGGGGCCAGATATCTAAAGAAACCTAAATATATACCCAAGTCGAATGCAAAGCACAAGCTCGCAGCCCACACGTACCCTCCCTCGGGCTGCGCTCGCATGGGAAACTTTAGGATTTCTTTGCTATAGGGGAAGGGGGCGGGGAAACAAAAAAACCCCACAGTCTCTCCTAGCTAAAAATAAACAGAGAGCATGTTCTGCCTGTGCAAGGTGCCTTTAACGGCCACTCATTGCCCACCAGCTTGGGCAGCGGGACTGGGGACGGATGCTGTGGGCACCCAGCTCATTTGGAGAGCAGCAGGACATGGGGAGCTGCTGGATTTCACACACAGAGATCCACCCTTGTTGGTTCCCCAGTGTCTAGTAATAGGGCTGGGCTCCCACTTCAGGCTTTCCCTGGAAAGGAAGGGAGCTTTCTGCCCCTTCCCAGCAGGAGATGTTCTGGAGACCTCCACATCCAGCTTGGTCAGCATCAACAGCACACAGTGATGCCCCGTAGGCACTCAGGTTCCTCCTCAAAATTTGTCTGCATTAGGAGAGAGCTTCTGTGGTTTCTGTTTAAATTTGGACCAGAACAGCACATCATTAGATCAGGGTAATATACACCCACAACTGTAACAAACTGGCCGTGACGTGCTCAGGGGCTACGGCAGCACTGTGCTGCGGGGTTGAGGGGAGGATCCATAGGACCTCCAGGAGCACGGGTGGCCCTGTCCCACTCTCCTCGAGGTCCTCTTCTAGCGATCTCCCACCCCGCAGGGAGCTCCCAGGGACCTGTGGCTTCGCTTGCATTGCAGGCAGGCTTTAACAGGCAGGGATGGGGTGACCAAACCATCCCAACCACCGCAGCTGGGCAGGAGAGGTCTGTCTGTGCCCCCTGGCTGCAGTCCTAGCAAGGGGATTTGGGGATGATGTGGAAAGCCAGGATCTCAGAAGGCTTTGCCCTGGGTACCATGCCTGCCTTCCCCAGCACTTCCCAGGGGCTTGCTGCCTAGCACAGGGACAGAGCAGACCTGCTGGGACAGCAGGTGCAAAACCACCACAGCTTCCATGATTTGCCCGCCAAATCCTTGGCTCAGCAATTCCCGATGAACTTTGCCTGGTGATGACGCCCACCGTGCCCCTGCCACAGCTGATGGTATCCCCACCACCACCACCCCTGCGGCACCCGACCTGCTCCTCCCTGCAAACCACAGCTGCAGCGGGCTGATAAACACATGCAGGCCAGCAGCAACAGCCTCAAAATCTCCAGCAAAAAGGAGGAGAAAAAAAAACCCAAAACCCCAAACAAACCAAAACCCCACCTTACAGCAGATTCCCTGGCCTAACTAGTTCCCTCAAGTCCTTGACACCCGCTGCTGCTCTCCCCAGCGCACCACCAGATCTCTTTCTTTCCTTTATTAGCAGTAATTTGATCTGCTGCATGCAGGGCCATGCTTCACTCCTGCCAGCCCTGCCTGGTATCCATCAGCGACCCCGGCACTGGACAAGATCTGAATGAAAATGCTTTGCTTTGCCAAATCAGGTTAATAAGGAAATTGGTACATTTCCTTTGCAGGGCCAGGGCTGGCCCGCGGTGGGACACATCCTGCCACAGCCGTGCATCAGGGTCTCCAGGCAGGGTGGGCACCTCCTGCCCCATGCCCTGCCTGTCACTGGCCGTGGGGTGCTGAGGGCAGGCAGCAGTCCCTGCAGAGGGGTGCAGGATGCTCTGCAAAGCCCACAGCACACGGGCATGCTTGTGTCAGGCATGGGGGGAAGTGGGAAAACAGGGAAAAATCCAATATATTTCAATTTTCTGTTTTCTAAATGGAATGCGAAAAATGCATTGCTAGAAGCGTTGCTAAAAATCAGGTGTTTTCAAAACATTTGAAATAGGTGTTGAGACCAATTTTTGTTCTGTTCTCCTGTATTTCATTGAGAAATTGCACCTAGATGTCCCAGCATCCACCTGCAGACCCTGTCTTCACGCGTGCCTGTGCCCCCTCCTCCTTTCACCCCCAGCCATCCCTCCCTGCGACCCCTCAGCCGCTCCCACCTCTGCTCCCAAACCCCCACCTTCTCCCTGCCCAGACCCCTCCTGCACCTTCCCCAGCCTCAGATGAGGGCACCCCCCTCAGTGCCCATAGGCAGGATGAACTTTTCCTGATGAAATATTTGCAAAGCTCTGCAGCCTTCATTAGACATGGCGCTCGGCTAAAGCAGCACCAGTGTTCCCAGTCCAGATCCTCAGCATCAGGCTCAGACACGTGCCAGCTGCTGCCTCTCCGGCAGGACCTGGAGCCTGCACGCTGCACTGGGGCACGGTTTTCATGGGATCAGCTTTGGGGCTGGTTTTCAGTGGAGCTCGGTGATTGCCAGGCTGGATTCCCTGCTTTGTTTTGAGCATGCAGCCAGCCCAGACAGGCAGCTCAGGGCCCGTGATATGTTTCCTGCCGTGGTAAGGGGGGTTGGAACTTTAAGGTCCCTTCCAACCCAAGCCATTCTATGATTCCTAGATGCAGGAACATCCCCAGCTCCAGCTGCAATGCTCTGGGGCAACAGACCTACACGTAACCTTGCTCAAGGTCCCCAACTCACCCCAATACCCCTGACAAGCCCAGCTGGATGCACATCAGCACATGCACCAACATAGATGCATGGAAACAGCTTTACAAAGCCTCATTGGCACCATTTCCAGCACCAAACCCTCTAATGAAATTACAGGTCCGGAGCTTAACGAAGATGAGCAATGCAGGGCCAAGCAGCACCGAGACCCTCCCATCACCTCCTCTCCTTGAGTCTGGAGTTGTTGGGCATTGCCGGAGCATCGGTGCCTCTGCCAGCCCCTGGGTCCCCCCATTCCTGCCAGCAGACGGACTTTCCCGTGCGGGCAGGAAGGAGGGTGTGGGCAGGGAGCTTTTGACAGAACATGCCTGCAAAGCTGGGGATCCAGCAGACAGTTTGTTTCTTGCTGTGTCATTTCAGCGCACACAGGCAGAGGGAAAAGGGGGGGAAAAATTCAAAAAAATATGCAGGAACATTTGGCAAGCCAGCGAGGGTCTGACTTTGCTGAGTGCAGAGAAAGAGCCGTTTCTTCCAAAGGGAGAAGAGGGTAAAGCAGGCTGGCTGCCACTCACACGCCTGTTGGGGATGAGCTCCAGCACCCATGGCTGGCAGCACGCGAGCTGCCAGCTCGGGCACCAGCAGGAGCCATTTGGGGAAAAACAGCTCGTTCCATGAAGTTTGGAAGGTTTTAAACCTTCGGGCTGGAATTTGAAGTCTCCTCTCTGAAGCCCTGATAACTCAACTGCATTTTAAACGCTCGGTGTTTAATGCTTCAGAGGAAGAAGCAGGAAGGGGCTCTGTCCTGCGGTGCCACGTGTGCCAGGGACTTTCTGGCAGCCCCCCATGTCCCCCCGCCCAGCACACAGCACACCCCGCTTCGCCCTCACGGCTAGGAGCCGCCAGGAATAGCTGCAGAGGCATTAAGATCTGTGCTTGCTACTGAGCTGCTAAGAGCACAGGGTGCTGATTAAATTTTCATACCTCCCTGACAGGATATTTTGTGTGTGTTGTGTTTTAATTTAAAACACATAAGGAGGAACTCCTTTTCCCTTTGCAAGTGTTCCAGCTTGAGAGCCTGGCATCATCCCAGGGCACAGAGGGCTAAAAAGCCAAGTGGTTCCCCTCTTGCACCATCCCTCTCATCTCTTCCTCCTCTCCCCAGAGATCATCTCTAGCCAGCGCTGCTCCTTGCTGGGAGCCACCACACTCCCAGCTTCACCCTGCACAGTGGCCAAAGGAGTAGCAGGGCAGGCTCAGCCCCTGGCTGTGGGACCACCGTGCTGAGCTCCTCCAGTGTTCTCTGCCCATCACTGTGGTGTCAGGGCAAGTGCTTTTTATGGGGGGATCTTTGCCCTGCCAGCCCTCACTGCAGAGTCCCTACAACCCTCAGCACATGGCTGGCACTGCTGCAGCTCTTGCCCTGGAATCGGGGACCCCAGGGGACTGGCACCAATGTCCAGAGGAGCTACAGCAGCTCTGGGAAGCGCTGGAGCTCAGGAAGGCTTCCCAGCTCATCTCAGGTCTGAGCAAACTCCTCTCTGGTTGAATCAATTTCACTGGCCCCTGGCTGCCCCACATAAAGCCAGGCACTGCCCTCATTCTCTGAAAGGCAACAGGAGATACCCACCAAGACCTGCGTGATGCTCAGGTCCCGCTCACACTGTTCACACATAGGTGCTTAAGGGAGAGCAGCTGAGTGCTGAGCATCCCAAGGGATGGCTGTGACACACCAAGAAGAACTTATGCCAACAAGAAATGAGCAATTTTATACACACACCCAGAGAAGAGTAATTGTTTTGCAACAGATCCCTGCTCTGATCCCCTCCAAGGCCGCTTGACTAGTGCAGCTGGGGACCTGGCAGGGAGCAAGGCAGCCAAGCTTTGCACCCATCTCCAATCCTCGTGCTCCAGCACAGCCAGTGATTTAACACACCTCCCTTTCCCAACACCCCGAATCAGGGCTGCCTGAACAGTCCTCATTTCATCAAGGATGGATATTTCACCACATTTGAAAACCAGGCTCCAGCAGAAGATCTCAGGTTTGGAGCTTCACAGTTGAAACCAGCCCAAGCCAACTTTTGAAAACCCAGCTCCGCACCCAGCAGCATGAAACCCCGATCTCTGCACATGGTGAGATTCTTCTCAGCCCTTTAGCACCCCACATTTAGAGGAGATCTCAAACCCCAGGGCCACACTGGGCTCCTGCAGGGCGTCCTCCCCTTGCACCCTCCTGGCCACAGCACCTCGGGCGTGCTAGCAGCATGTGGCGGTTGAGTCACACTTGCTGCGAAGCTCCTTCCTTGCAGCAGCTTTTGCAGAGCCTCTGCTGCCGGGCTCGGCATGCACGGCTTGCGCTTCACACCTAGCAAGCACGTTTGCAACTGCCTGGCTGTTTGCAGGCGGCTGTTAAGTTTTGCAGGGGGCTACAAGACCTGCACATCCCATCTCCCCTGAGGCTGTGGCACACAGATCTGCCCACAGCCACTGCATTTTAGTAGGTATTTTGGAAGCTGCTGAGGACTCGATACTCTTTTCCCCAGCAAACGCTCTCCTCCTGATGCACCAAGGTACTCCTCCAGCACCCAGAAGGCTCCCAGCACTAGCCCTGGCATCACCTAATGCTCTCTGTACCTTTTTGCCCTCCTGCTTCCCTATAGTCCCGATTCTGCCACAAAAGGCCTTTTGGGTTTACAGCAAGCAACTGCAGCCAGCTAGCTCCTGTTACACCTTGCAATGCATTTTTAATTAGTAGCATGAATGCTCTTCCAGTGCTGCTTTAATGCATGTGCTTAGGAGGCAAATGTTTTTACCCATCGCTGCCAATAGCCATGGCCCTGTGCAAAGTCAGCTTGGCTCTTTGCATGGCCCAGCTGCAGGTTGGTTATCACTGCCGTGCAGGCACTCCCCATCTGCAGGTTGCTTCAACTCTCAGAAATTTACTGAAGCCACAACATGAGGATCCAGAGTTCAACCTGACAGCCAGATCCAGGCAGAGAAACACTTTCCCCATGCAGCAGGCTCTGGTTCTGTGCACCGGCCCTGCTGTACCTTTGAAGTGCTCAGTCTCTCTCCCAGGGCGAGCAGAGGGTGCCCAGGGCCACAGCCACACATGTGCCCATGCTTGTACTCATGGTCCCTTGCAACCATATGCAACCTCAGCAACCACTTGCAACCACAACCACTTGTACCTCGCAGCAGCCTCAGACCCTGCAAGCAGTGCCAGCAGGAGCCGCAGACAGCCCTGGCTCCCCTGCCTGCATCTGTCCATCTTTGTGTTGCTCTCACAGCTATAAACAGCTTTCTCCATGCACTTGTGTCGTCATTTGTCCCACACTAACCTAATGTTAATGCCCAGCTGGGGGCTGGGGCTCCTGCGCTGCATGGCTGGCGTTGCCGGCTCCGGAGAGCCAAGAGCAGTGCTCGGGGCAAGGGACCCAGCTGGGACAGGCAGGGCTGAGCCCTCTCCCTGCAGAGCCCACCAAGCCAGCCCACAGCCCCAGCATATGCTTGCCACTGGGCTTTTTCATCCCATCTCAGCTCCTGACAGCATGGGGGAAAGAGAAAAGTAGAATCTCCCAGCCAGCCGGGCTCTTCCTCACTACTTGCAAGCACAGCAGCTGAACACTTCCAAACAGGAAAGCAAATAACTAGTCTCAGTAAACAAATACAGCCTCTTGAGTCCATGTTTTGGAGGAAACTATAAATTCATACTCCTCTCCTGTTTGCTTTCTGGGACCAGGGGAGCTGGACTGAGCACCCAAAGCCACCAGCACCACTGAGTGCCTGTGTCGTGTCCAGCCAGCCCCGTGGCACACACCAGCAGCCCCTCACCAGCCCTGCCACTCCCTGCCCAGACCCCAGCATCACTGTTTAAAGTCAAAAATCTGCAACCCAGCCCCTACCCCATGCCGACACGGCTGCAGAGGCGGAGAAGTAGGACAGTGAGCTTCTTTGCCAGCATTAAATTTCCCTCTGGTCCCTACAGAAATCAGGTTTGGTCTCCAGCCAGCCCAGGGAAGGGGCACCTGCTCCAGTGTAAGAAGAAAAGCAAAATACTCCTTAGCCCCTGTTTTGGACCACAGAGACAGCCACAGGAACCACAAAGCCACAACTCCCCTCTAAAAGACATTAAAGTCCTTCAGGCTCCCAGGGATGGGAGCTAGAAAAGCCATAACACCCCACAATCTGAGGCTTTTTCTTTCTTTTTTAAACAGATACTGTGATTTCTACCTAGTAAGACAGCATTTCACGCAGGCAAGGCTGATTAAAACAAGGCAAAAGGCAAACACATCCATGAAATAACACATGTGGAAAGTACCACCAGGCCAATTAGCTTTTCGTGATGCTATCTACAAATTCCAGGAGCTATGCTTCTAGACCTGGTAAAATTGTGGAAAAATGGGTCTTAAAATCACAATACAGTTACACAGGGGAATACTATAGTAAGCAATTTCTTTGAGAGGTTGCTAAAGTGGTTTTCCTGCAATCTCCTTCTCTGCAGTGTGAACCTGCAAGGATGCAGCCTCCCATCTCTTTACCCTGGTGGGAAAGCAGAGTCCCGCCTCGATTCCCCCAAACCTGGGGCATGTGCTAGGCAAGGTCCATGCTGGTTAGCAGCAGGACCCTGCTCTGGTTTGCTGCTCCAAGTGATGAAGGTGACAGCAGAGCATCCCAGTGGCTTTCCACTCCTGCCCAGCCCTCCTCCTGCATCCCCCGGGGACCACATCCCCCACCTGTATGCCTCATTTTGCTATTAAAAAACAGGCAGAAGCTCATTCTGCTGCCTCCAAGCAGCAGAAGGACTGAGCATCCATAGCCTTTGCAATCTAGAGGCACCCTACGAGACAGCCAGCATCCCCAGGGAGGGCAGGAGGCACAGCTCGACAGTGCTGGGAACAGTGTCCATCCCTCGCCGCCTCCCAGAATGAATCAGCAGGATTTTACTATACCAAGGCCCCAGTCTTCACTTGATTAAAAGCCCAGAAATGTCCATAATCCTTTCCGTTATAGGTAAGTAATAACTGGTTCTTTGCAGAGGAGTGGGAAAGGGAGGTACCTTACGGTCCCAGCCATCAGGGACACCATGACAGAGCACGTCTGCCCAGCAATGCTGCCGATGTTGAGAAGATTATTTGGATAACAGGTCTTATGGCCCCCCAGGTGTCCTGGAGAGCCCTCAGTTTAGCAGCAGCGGTGGTAAACAAGGGATCACCCAGGGCAGGTCCTGCAGAGCACGGTTTTCAGTGCTCCCAGCAGCATCTCCCATCCTTACCCTCCAGTAAGATCCAGATGGTGGACCATCAAATCCTGGACACTGAACGGATTGGCTTGGCTTCCCAGTAAGGATATCCCAAAGAGCAGGAGACCAGACTTTTTTGGGAACCACCAGTACAAACCCTCAAGGTCGCTCAGACCATAAATCACCTGTCCATGTATCTCACTGACTCCTTGCACACCGCAACCCAGGCTCTAGCACGGGAAGTACTGCTGCTAATTGCTGCAGGTGCCAAAGGACAGGGAGGAAGGGAATAGGGAGTGCCGATGATAGCAGCGCCCGGCTTTTGCAGAGAAATGATCATTAACACAAGAAACAAGGTGCAGGATGGGTTGCTGGTGCCAGCCGTGGGCAGTGCTGGGCATGCATGGGATGCTGTACAGCAGTATGAGCAGGCAGCAGTCGCCCAGCCACACTGACAGCAGGGGAACCACGCTGCCAAGCTGGAAAAATCACCTTTCCTGCTATACTCAACTATGCCTGGGCAATAGGTGCTGTAGTTAAGTCTCTAACCCCATTGATACACCAGAAACAGTCGAGAAATGGTCTTTTCTCAGTCTGAACACTGAGATGGTTCAATCATGCCTAATTCCCCTGCTGAAGCAGCAAGATCCTTACACCCCCATCCTCATGGTAAAGTCTTGCCATGAACTCTCCCCTTTCCATCCCAGTCTAGGTTTCACAGTCCATCTACCCATACACACTATCCTGCACCTCCAGAAGGACCCTGGGATGGATGGAGCGGGAGGGGGGCCCCAATGCTGGCAGCGTGGTGCCTTTACCTAGGGTTAAAAGCCACCCTTTCTGCTGACAATGAAGTAACTATCAAAGCATGTTTCCCCATCACAAGCCATTCAATTTGCCTCCCGCAGGGCAATGCCACTGAAATCTCCAGGCATTATGGGAACCAGGGTATAAAAACATTCCCGGTGCAATGACGCCCAAATTGATGCTGAAATTAGGCTGGGAACAGAACTAGCATAGTTACTTCTAGCCCAAAAACTAAAACATACATATACAGTCAATCACCCACAATGATATTGCACTTTGTGATCACCCATAGCTTCGTTCCTGCTTCTAGCTTTGCCCCCAGGTTGCTCCCTGGGCACCCCAAGGGCTCAGACATCGGCAACTTCAAGCAGTTGCAAACCACAGGAACTCAGCCCAGCCATGCCCAGCTTCATCAGCACTGACATATGTTTGCAGCACAAATACCAATGATCTCAGCTCCCTGTTGGACACCAAAATGCTGCCCCTGCCCCCCAGGGAGGGGGCCAAGCCCAGCTTCGGGGCTTTCCAAGGCCACCATGGGGATGCAGGCACCTCTGCTGCCTGGTCTGCAGGGAGAGGGGACGTGCAGTAGCCAGAAACCACATCCACGTATACAGAGCTGCCCCGAGGAGCCCAGGAGGAGGAGGAACAACAAAGGAAAGATACCCTTCAGGGACAGCCCTCAAGCAGAAGGCTTGCTGCAGCCCACGTCCACGAGGTTTTGCTCTCTGCAATGGGTTGCACAACCAGCCCAGAGATGGGGACCAAGCCCTTCAAGCTCCCTTTGCCCAGAGACACATAACACGCCTCTCTGTCCCCCATCTCCTGCCCAAATGGGAAGGACCAACCCCATCCCCATCATGAAGGAAACTCAGGATCTTACAGGTTTCCAGCACACAGAAATACTGTCCCCAGCTCCACATTCCCATGCCCAGCTGCCCAAAGAGACCCCAGAGCAGCGCTACTCACATTGTACAGGACTGTGGTCCACCCTTCCATGGTGATGCACTGGAAGACGGTCAACACAGCAAAGAGGATGTTGTCAAACTGCGTGATCCCATCGTTGGGACCGATCCACTCCCGGCATTCGTATCCTGGGGGGCAACCCTGCACCCCGCATGGATGGGGGGGGTCCAGCTCCTCTAGTTCACCTGCGAGCACACAGCAGAGAACCAAAGGAGACAGAGGTAAGAGAGAGGCAGGGGACAGGCGAGGGAAGGGTCTGAATGCCGGCGGGCTTGGGACAGAGCAAAAGACCGCACTGGGACTAGCCAGGGATGACACAGACTGCTTCCATAAGAAACTGGGACATCCTGAACGCAAGCGGTTGATGCCTGGCGCACACAAAGCAAAATGCAGGATCTTCTCAGCCCTGGGCTTCACATGATAGCAACATGCGCTCGTCCCAGCTGTTTTTCACCCATGGGATGCCAAGTGGGCGCAGAGCCCTTCTCCCCACCTGAATTGTTTGTATAGCAGGCTCGGTGCAGCTTCCCGCTGTAGAACTCCAGGCCGATAATAGCAAACATGAGGATAGCAAAAAAGAGCAGCAAGCCAATCTGGAGGAGAGGCACCATGGCCTTCATGATGGATTTCAGCACAATCTGCAGGCCTGGAAGGGGAAAGAAAGAGCACAGCTCAGCACAGTGCTGCAAACCCCCTGCCTGGGCACATCCATCCCACCTCTAGCAAGAGGAAGACAGTGAGCAGGGAGGATGGGCAGTCATCAGACAGATGCAAGAGGCCAGCACAGCCTGGATAATCCCTTAGGGCAGAGAAGGACTGTGGAGGAAAGCACCACCCTGGGGGGAGCAGGAAGGGCCAGGCTGCAAAGCAAAGCTTGAGGAGGGCTGGTTTCTGGTTCTGGTCTTCCCTCTGGTGTCCTGCCTGTCCTTATCCCACCTGGACTTTGTGGGACATGGCCCGTGCAGCTCTGTCCCCCTCACTGCCCCCAGGGCATGGATCCAGCACACCACCCACCCCGTGCCCAGGGCAGGAGGGATGGGAGGACCAGTGCCAGCAGCAGCCTAGTTTCTTTATTTATCCCCACGCTGGCAGGTGAAATCTTGCAAAAAAATCCTCAGATCTCCTCCAAATAAACCTCAGTCCTGAAAGGAGCCACCCACTGCCTTCTGGCCAGGGAATCGGAGCCACGGGTGAGCCCTGGTGAGCTGCCGAGCCCAGCCTTGCACCAGCACAGAGCAGGCTGGGCAGGGGGAACCGCCACCCGGGAACACCAAATGCTGCCATCCTACAGCTCCCACCACGTGGCAGGGTTTTCCCTCTCTTTCCTGATTTCGCCCTCTGTCTTTGATGGGAACGAGAACCCCTCTTGCTCTGAAGGACATAATGGGATGGGTGTGGACACCCCAAAGGGAGGACCAGGAGCATCCAACTTACTGGGAATGCCTGAGACGAGCTTCAGAGGTCTGAGCACACGCACAGCCCGCAGCGTCCGCAGGTCCACGTGGGTGTTGAAGTGCGTCCCAGCGGTGGCAAGGATGCTGTGGGCAGACAGGGAGAGAGAGCAGAGTTATCCTGGGCAAAGCCCTCAGCCACCCCGGTGCCAAGAGCCATGTTCTCATGCCAGGCTGGAGGAAGCCACGAGGCAGACCGTGTCCCTGGGTAGGTATAGAGATTCAACAGCTCCCAAAGCCCGCATGCCAGCAAGCCCTGTTTGAAGCTAGCACCAAAGCTCATGGGCCACTGTGGTCAGCCAAAGCCACCTAGGGGCCACCCCACCCTGGCAGCCCCCCATCGATGCCTCCCACATGCCAGGATGGCCAGGGACAGCCCCACGCCGCAGCACTGGCCATCACCTATGCCGTACAATTGCGCTCTGGGGCCTCGGTGCTACCAACACCATATCCATCGTGCCTACATAGGTTTAACCTGCCTTCCAGGCAGGTAGCAAGCACGTGGACCAGAGATGGGAGTCACTTCCCTGAGGGTCACCCACACTCCCCTGGCAACACCTCCACCCATCAGTTGCTCTGGCTTTTTCCACATATGGAGCTTCCTTAGAGTCCCACCTCTGGGATTGCCGACAAGGAGCCAAGAACCTCACATGCATTCAAAAATCTATAGTAATGAAAGTTTGATGACCTTGGAAGGCAACCAGCAGGCACAGGAAGGACTCCAGAGGTTTTCCTTTAAAACACAAAGATATTTTTTTTTCAAGCCCATCTCTGGAAAACAAATTGGGGCAGAAGGGAGCTGGTGCACATCAAGTCCAGCAGCGGCAATACTCGAGGCCCCTGTACCTGCTGGGGTGACGCGGGTCAGGGATGCTGGCAGAGACACGGGAGCACAGATAGCAGTGCCAGAGCTCGTGGGCTCCTCTCCCATCGGGGGCTCAGTCCCCAGATGCTGGGCAAGGAGGAGGAGGAGGGAGTGCTGCAGCAGAGGAGCAGGGGATGGGGAGGAGAGCGGGACAGAGAGAGGCAGCAACCTCGGGGTTGTTTGCAGCAATCCAAAAACCCAGGGAAATTGGGTCATTGTTCCACTAATTCATCTAATTACAGGCCAGAGCAGCTCTCTGGCGCGCTGAGCAATTAGCACTCTTTCTCTCCCCCTCTCCCCGAGGTACGGCAGGTACCAACCTGTCCCTCCAGAAAGGCGGTTGGGTTTCCTAGGATACCCTGGCAGCAAAAATGCTCTAACATCAGCAAACCCGATTGTTTCAACTCCTTTTCCTACCCTCCTCTTCCTCCCTGCCCCAGCGCAAAGGGTCAGCTGCAAAGCTTGGCCCCAGCATCCCCCACATTTCCCCGTGTACCAGGCTGCTTATCCCCGATGTATATGGGCATCATTTACCCTTGATAGCACCACCCCTTTCCCCTGTCCTCCTTTGGCAAGGTCCCTGTTCCCCAGCCTGTGACCAGCCCCCACTACCCGCAGGGCTGACGGGAGAGCAGAAGAGGGACTTAATTAAGTCAGGAGCACCCAGAGGCTGGGGAGAGCTGCATTGTTAAATTGGTTGTAAGATCAAAATCAATAAGTATGATAAAGCACGGCCACTCAGCTACACGTGGGAGAGAGAAGAGCAGAGGCGCTTTCATCTCTTTCACGCAGCCTGCCTGTGAGAGCAGGGTAACCCAGTGCTCCCCAAAACGCCAGCATAGAGGACACGCTGTGTCCAATGGCATGCTGGAGACCCCAAGACCCTCCTTCAGCTTTGCTCCTCATGTTCCAACACCTGGTGTCCAACCAGCCTCCCAAAGGGGCGGGGGAAAGGCATTTGCAGCCCCTGTGCTGACTCCAGCTAGGATGGAGCATCTCCAGGAGGCCAGGGATGCTCCTGGGCTGGACACAGGCTGCAGTGCTTCTCCTGAGGGCTCGCCAACACAAGCCCAGCAGGAAGGCTCCTGGCAGCAGAGCAGGATCGACAGCCTTCTCCTACCACCACAGAGCAGCAGGAGCTGTGGCCTAGCACAGCTGGGCAGAGTGGTGGAGGTGGAGCCATCACTGGTCCCAGCCCCACCGCACATCTCCTCCCTGGGGCAGGACCATCACCTAAGGCTGGTCCGGCACGGCGGAGGGAAGGAGAGCGCCCTGGCTGCAAAGTCCTCTGCTAACCCAGATTTGCTTGAAGGGCTCAGGAGCCGTCGCGCTGAGCCTCCAGGCAAGGTTCAGGCGATTTCAGGGCACTACTTCCAGGCGCTCTAAATTAGCTGCTAAGAATGGGACTCCTGTGTGGCAAGGTGACATGCTCCTTGTCCTCACTGGGGGACAAGGGACATCACAAGCTGTTTTAGAAGGGGGTTTGAACAGATCACCAGAGCGAGGTGGTTGCACTGCAGACATGTCTCCTGACCAATGACAGAAAGATGACCAACCGCTACAAAACAGGTGCCTGAGCATCCTTTTGCAGGCAGAGCTGCAGCTCCCAGTGAGGGCAGATGCACTGGGAGCACGCACTGCTCAAGCTGCTCCTGGCAAACCCATCCATCCCAGAGCGCCGAGAGCAGGGTCTGATCAGACCTGGACCACCTTCAGACCAATTGAGGTGGCTGGAAAAAGCAAAGCAAGCTTCCAGGCACACAAGCCTGGCTTCTGCCTGCTTTTCCCAAGCCTTTCAGTGATTCTAAGTATCGGAGATTGCCTCTCCCCAATAACCAGGCTTCACTAGTACACACAGACACCACCACCACATCACTGCTAATAATATACACAATGCTCAAAACACACCTTCCTGCTCTGAACTTCAGCATCTCACCTGTTAATTGCTTGTTAACCCTCTAAACATGCCTCTTTTTTAATTTGCAAAGAGCCACCCGTATCACCTAGCACACCCACTTCTGATTCATTGGCACACGTTAGGGCTTCTTACAGCTCCTCGGGATGCACAGCATGGAGATGGGACTTGGGCTGTGACAAACCTTTGTGCTGGCACAGGGCGGCAGCTCCGGTATCTGTAGAACAATTTAAACCCTTTTCGATCACTTACAATATCCACGTCTGATGTGCTAATAATTATTCTTTATTTTTAGGCAAGGACCCAAACTAAAATTACATTTCACCATCCAAGTTATTTGAAAAAGCTGCCAGATTGGGCTATAAAAATCTCAATGATCTCATGCTTTTCATCATATGTACTGGAGGAAAAAAAGAAGAAAAAAGAAGTGAAGGCGTTTTTATAGGTCACCCAGGCAAAGGGGTTAGTTTTACTTCTTCAGAGGAAAGGGGGAAGAGAGACTTCAGGTGGAGAAAAGAGCAGAGAGGAGCTATTGGAAGAATGCAAATGAAAAAGGAGAGAGGAGGCAGGATGGGAAATATATGCTAATCCCCTGAAGTATAATTGAATAGTGAGCAATCACCGGCAGACAAAAACATGCTTTCGGGGGGGGGGGGGGGGGGGGGGGGGGGGGAGAAAAAAAAAAATCCAATGCTTTGTGTTTGCAACCAGGATGATTGTTTTATTTTATTTATTTACAGACTCCAGAGCGAAGGGCAAGCTCCTGCTGGGCCCGCCGCACCTGCAGGCTTTGGGGCTGGCTGCTGGCAGAGCGATGCTCAGCCCTCAGGCACCACTCCAGCTCGCAGCAGCTGAGCAAAGCGCATGCCCTCGGCCTCCAGCTGAAGGCCTGCACCTATGGATTTCTTCTTGGGGTGTGCAAAAAAAGTAAAAAAAAAAAAAAAACAAACAACATCACACAACACACACATTTTAACTGACTCTCTGCTCTTTGGAACTTAGCAAGAATAAGCCACGAGTGATGCTCAAATGGCCCTGGCCACACAAAGCACTTCTACTAGCACAGAGGCTGTACCAAATTCGGGCACTATCACACACTACAGCACCCACTACACCTCTGCTGTCCATGCCAGAGGCTGTGCCTTGCACCCGCTCCTGTCCCTATCACCCCACCAGGAGCAGCACCAGCAGCCCTGAAGCCTCAGCCCTTGGGGACAGCACACACAGCTCAGGGCGTGCTGCAAAGTGCTTTGTGCTGGGGACCCCAAGCAAAAGCTGAACCCCCAGATGATCAGATTGACTCTCGATTCATCCCCCCTCCCCAAACTGAGCATCCCTCAGCCAGTTCCATCAGGGATCGTTGCAGAGGTACATGCAGACAAGCCATCCCAGCAAAGGGCAGCTCCAGGGTGTGCCAAGTACAGGGAGGGATCGGCTGAGACAGACTAATCTCAGCTCAAAATCTGGGGCAGGGAGGGTGCTGGCTGGCTGGCTGACATGCAAATTAATATTTATAATTAAGTGGAAAGGCCCCTGAAGGCTTGCACTGCCACCTGACTCTATGAGGGAGACTACTTCATAATTAATACACTGGTCAAATGGCTCATGGAAAGTAAGTTACCTGATGAATTTACCCTATTCTTGCCCTTTTCTGCTGGTGAATCTACCCCTCCCCTCTCTGCAGACAGCACCACAAGTAGCAGGATGCACTCTAGGCTCTTGGGTCCAAATCCCACTCAAGGAAGGGCCAGCGGGATCGGGTCACCCACCCTGAGGATGCCCCAGCAGAGCACAGTGGTCCCGCTTTGGGGATGCTGAGGGACAGGGACACCAGGTCCAAGTCCCTGTTCAGAGCAACCTCAGAGCCTCCATCATGTTCACTTGCTCTTTCTAGGTTTTGGGGCCGTGACACAAGTGGATTGCGCTGCTGCAAAGCTGCTGATCCCATCTTTCCTGGCAGCTTCGAGAGCCCTGAACTAGAGGCACCAACTCCCTGCAAAGTGGGATGTGGGTGAATGACAGAATCTGCCTTCACCAGCCTTCAGTGTGGGGGAAAAAAATGATCCCCCAAGGCCACCTCTGCCTGGAGAAGCCCCCAGGATCTGGTGCAGGAGGGAGCATCCCTCCTCTGCACCCTGCTCTGCACCCTGGTGCTGGCCGAAGCCTGCATCTCCCTCCCACCTCCAGCCCCTGCAACATCTCTCAGCAGATGCAGGATGTGGCAGGAGGAGAAATGCTGGTGAAACTACATTTGCACATACAGGACCTGGTAGAAACCTACAGTAGTCATTGCCAGGAGGCCAGAGAGCTGACTCCGGCAAAAGAAATATAGCACAGGCAACCCTGTACTGCAGCAGCATCTGTCTGAACTCATGCCAAAGGAGAGGGGTCCTAGACCCCAGGGATATCCACCCAAGCCTGGGTGATACTACCTTCTCACATAAGGATATGGTGGAAAACAAACCCTTCCCTCAAGCTGGGTTTTTCCCCTACAGCTCCTCTCCCGGCATGAGGTCCACGGCAGTGCAAAGAAATGGTGCACAGGGACTTGGCAGCTTGGCCCAAGGCTTTACCTCCAGGAGGACGAGGGCTTCACCCCAGCCCAGGAGCTCTGCAAGGATGTCAGGGCTGGGGAAGGAGCCCCTGGGGACTGCCGGGGGCGGAGGGGTGCCTGGAGGGGGGGCAATGCCCCCAGGGACCAGCAGTCGCGTGGGAGGGACTGACTCACTCCACAGCGCAGCAGCTGCGGGAAACCAACCGCCAGGGAAGAGGAGCCGGGAAGGACAGGGTGAAGCACTTGAGTGGCATGTGGGCCCGATCCTGTACCAGGGAAAGGTGGGCTGTCATGAGTCTGCCTGCCCAGCGCCTCTCCCATGCCCCCACCACCACCCATCCCCAGTGGCTTCTTCCCTCGTCAGCCACCCCACCCCCTCACGGGGCCAGGGAAATGTTGTACGAGGTGCCGATGTCAGGCACAGCCCCTT
Source organism: Falco rusticolus (assembly GCF_015220075.1). Classification (NCBI taxonomy): domain Eukaryota; kingdom Metazoa; phylum Chordata; class Aves; order Falconiformes; family Falconidae; genus Falco; species Falco rusticolus. The sequence continues at coordinate 28,372,324 of NC_051197.1, forward strand.
GCCGTGGTATATGGCACATGAATCATTCACAAAGCTGGGGAATTAATTATTCATCCAAACGAAAGACCAAACACTTTACTAATTGTCCTGGAAGGAAAGAGCTGGGAAGGGGGTGGGAGATAGGGCAGACATAGGGTTGGAGACCGGCACTATTCACGCAAGAAAATGAAGGGAAGAGGGAATAAAAAAAAAAGTATTATCTGGTGTGATCAAAGCATTGTTCCACTTTTGGATTTGGGGTTGTCTCTTTACTGGTTCATCTTATAGGACAACACTCCTTGCAGTGGTACAGGTTCCTGCCAAATAATTGTGTTGGGATGCTGCACTTATGCTCCAATTTAACGCTTGCTCTCCAAGCCTCATACCCACTCCCCCCAAGCTTCCTTGCATGGCGGTGGGCTGTGCTCCGCCAGGGAAAGAGCCTTTTCCTAGCCTGTGTGTGCACATGGGTGCTCTCACACATGCATGGCGTGCCAGGCACGCTGCTGAGGGCTGGCACCCCAAACCATGAAGGGATGCGGTATATGAATATTCCCACACAGAGCTGCTGCTAGCGCCATTCAAGGACCTCTCTGGACCTCAAAGATCAAAAAGACCACCTCAGACACACAGAACCTGGGTTGCTCAAGGCGCACTAAATACCAGAGGGCAAAGCATCCTTTTTCTCTGCCATGGGGGAGCTCAAGGGAATTGTGAAAAGGGCGCCCAAACATCCAGGCAGCACCACAACCAGCAACAAGCCACCCTGCCCTCCTCATCCCCATGCTCACATTGCAACCCTGCGGCACACGAGGGATTTCACCAGGAGGTCAGAGGGAAAGGCCAGGCTCACAACTGCAGCTTGCCCTTGCAGGGAGAGGACTTTGGTTTTTAGGCCAGCACATGGACTGGGAGAGTCAGGCTTTCCTCTGCTGTCACAGGCTGGTGCCCGGCCGGTTGGCTCCAGGCTTGCTAAGGGCATGGCTGGCACCGCTGGCAATCATTCATTCCTGCCTTTCCTTGGCCACGCTCCACCCCACAAAATCCCTTAATGAAAACCACAGTGCCCAAGGGCTTCACAAAAGGCATCCAGGTGTAGCAGCTGTTATTAAACCCTCCGAAAACCCCTGACGCCAGCTCTTCCTTTTAGCCAGCCCGGTGTATTTATCCTGCTTTACAGCGGCTGCTTCCCCAAGCTCCCGAGCAGCACAACTTCACAAGGGCCTTTTGAATTCCATTTTGATTTTTTTCCCCCCTGTTGTTAGAAGCGTTCCCCCACCCCTTCACCTCTCACGTAAGGTGTTATTGTATTACTGCTGCAACTGCTATAAAAAAGGCAGCGCGATGCTGTGATGCTCAGGCATTGGAGTGTGTGAAGCACACACCCACCTGGATATTTGCAGAGGGAGTTTAACCATTCTTTTTCCATAAGCACCTTCAAATATGGCACAGGACAGGGAAGGCTGCCGTTGGGACCTCGTTTTCTACTCATTACGCCAATGGGACCTGGGGAGCAGGGAGCTGATGCTCCAGTTGCTGATGGCTGAAGCTCCTTCAACCTCACCCTCTCAGGACCACTGATTAAGAGGTCACAAAGCTCCCGCTGCCCTTTCTGCTCATTTCTGAGAAGTTTTCCCCTTTTTGGTCCAGGACACACTGCACTGAGCAGGTCACAAGTCCAGCTTCAGTGCCCAGCCAGCTCTGGTTCATGCATGAGCAAGGCAAGCATCCCCAAGCCCCAGGGGAAACACAGACCTTCCCCTCCCCGGCTCTGCCTGAGGAGTGAAGGTATTTTATGCACGTTTTTGGTTAAAAATATTTTTAGCTGGGGGAGAACAGGCTGGGTTTTTTTCAGACAGCAATGATGATTTGGAAACCACAGGTTATAAACAGAGCAGGTTTACAAATGTGACTATTAGTTCCCCAGTGGAAGCTTTAGCATCAGGGAGTTTTAGGTGGGCGTTGATTTCCACTGAGATGAAAAAAATCTGGATTTATTGATACAAGAAGCAAACACCAGCTGAACCCAAGTCAAAGCCACCCATTCCTGCACAGGGTCCCAGGAGACCTGTCACAGCAGTAGCCCCCCATGAGGCTAATTTACACCAGGGAGACCATGCCCGGGCTATCCCACTGCTCATGGAAACCCCAATGGGATGTCTGGGGCCATGATGCCACCTGCATCGAGCACCTCTCCCTTCAGATATGTGACAAAAAATAAGTCCAGAAAGGAAGAGTAGTACCCTGTGTCACCCTTGGAAGGACAAGGGCCAGCAAGCATGATCCTGGATGGACTAGAGGGATCCAGCATTAGATCTGGGGGCGGGTCCTGCTCATGTGGATATCCTCTCTGATCCATCACCATGGGATGCATCAGCATCCCAAACCTGTCAGCACATCCCAAGGCAAGTGCTATCCTACACTTCCGATGCTCACAACATCCCCTCCACCACGGCCACTGTCTCTTGCTAAGTTGCTACAAGACCCTAACGACCATTAATTCTCCCAAGCTCAATAGTCTCTGTCCAGACACACATATTAATCAAGCGTTAAGCTTTAGTCCACAAAGACAATCCTGAACCCGCCAGGCGCCTGCACACGTCCCCCGTGCAGACTTCACCACCCGCCTTACACAACCGACACAGCATGAACCGCCAAGTGCAAACCCTCTCCCACAAGCTGTTTGCAAGTCATTTGCCAGCCAAGGATTATTTGCTGAAGAAATTTGCCAATAATTCAGCAGATCAAAACAGGCAAGAGGTTCTTGCGAGGGAGGTGCAACTATGGCGCCCAAGAACAGAACCTTTTCAGCACCTCATGGCAAAAGCAAGAGCTGAACAGCACAGAGGCACCCATGACCTGGTCCAGCTGATCCCTCAGTGACCCAATCCTCCCCAAAACCTGTCCAGGATGAAAACCTGTGGGTTGCCTCCTCCACCCATCACACACCAGAATCCACACCAAAAGGCTGGTGAGCACATGCCAGGGGGGCACTGGCACTGCTGGAGCAAAGCCAGCAGGTAACGAGGCATTTCTGGGGGAGAGTTTCATCCTGCTGGAGCAAACACCAGGATGTGAGGGGGCGATGGTGGCGAAGCAGACCCCGGAGGGTTGTGCCCGCATGTAACCAGTGGTGTCAGGGGCAACTGGGCACCTCCCGGCAGGGCAGCCGGCATCGGCGCTAGCAGTCCTTCATGGACAATTGATTCCCTGGCATGGGGCCCGGCACGGCACCGAAAGGAGCTGGCGAGGCTTTCACGAGTGAGTAATTGCTGAGCGCTGACTCAGCACCAGCTCGGTTACAGTCAGCTTGCCTGGAGCCGCGGGGAGAGGTCTGTGGTGACCCCCCCCCCCTCCCAGCCCAGTGCTTCCCCTTGGCCCAAGCCCCAAAGGATGCCCGGGCCAGAAGACAGCCGATGGGCATTTCCCAGGCACCTGGATGCTTTCTGCACACCTGGCTCAGCACCACAGCTACACAGTGAGGCTGAGACACCCCCTCTTGCTGCTACCGGGGTGCGCACCTTTGTCCAGCCCAAGAGCTGTGCCCAGCCACTGTCCCCACAGCAGCGAGCCCGCCAGGCCACGGAACCCTCCCCTGAGGGTCACTTTGCAGATGCAGAAGAGCCAGCAGCATCCTGTGTGATGGCTGCACTGCCCACAGGCAGCCTGTCTGCTGTCCACCGAGGAGCATCACCCCACCACCAGCACACTGAGACCCCTTGTCTTCACAGGCAGACACAGTCCCACGCCCCAGCGAGGCCATCCAGGTCCACACTGGACCAAGGGAATCAAAATGTTCCTAGCCATGTTCTCCTCAAGCCTTTCCTCAAGCATAGCTCTAACCACACCTCTCTGCAATAGACAAGCAGCACCCATCACCACATCCCTGGCAGCACCAGGGTCAGCATCCCCCTTCCTCCTCCAAACACCCAACTGGGTGTCACATCCCATGTGGTGCCACTACCCTGCAAGCCAAGAGATAGGTCTGTGCAGCAAGCAACTCAGGAGAGACCCCCAGGTATCTCGCCTGGCTCCCATGCCTCAGTTTCCCAGCCAGCCCTGCAGCTGCTCTGCACCCAGGAGAGCTCATGGAGTACTCAGGGATCCACAGGCACCATCTGTTTGTAGGCATCAAACCAGCTCCTCTGAACACGGTGTTTCCATCAGCATGCAAAAAGGAACAGCCACAATCCAGGCACCCTTTCCCCAGGTTCTCAGTGGCTGCAGGCACCCGTCTGCCCTCTACACAGTGAGGGGCCCAGGAGGTCACCCTGGGGGACTCAAGCCAATTGCCAGCGTTGGCTAACACAAGCCTAAATGCCCCTGCTCATTTCTATGTCACCAGCAGAGCCCATGTACAGCAAGCAGGACTCAAATCTGGGCCACATCCCTGGCCAGTGACGCCACCAGTGACACGATCAGCACCTGTGACGCTCTGTGTGCTACCACCCCCAGCATCATTGCTGCGTGCTGGGACCCTGAGCAAGCATTACCTGGGAACATGGCTCCACCCAGACCTCATTCCTAAACCCCCAGCACCGGAGCAAAACTGGAAAGTACTTGGGAGGGCAAGAGGAGAAGAGATTTTTTCCTTCCCCATGTAGGGTTTGACTAAAACTTCTCCCAGACCACATTCAGCTGCTTATCAGGCCATGCTCCTACCTCATCCTCACCTTGTCCCACACCCAGATGGGTGACAGATGCCAGGCCACCAGCTGAGGAAAGCTAGACATGATGCCCTCAGAGCCAGCCCTCCTCACCCAGTGAGGAACCTCATCCCACCACCAGCTGCCCAAGCAAAGCCAACACAGGAGCCTTCAGCGCAGGGAACCACCTTCCCCTCCCTCACTGGGATGAAGAAACACCAACAGCAACAGCAAATCACAGCCTTGCCCAGATCCTGGAGCTCGTGTCCCCACTGGAATGAGCCCCCATGCCTTGCTGACCAAGCCCACCAACAGTCCCACGCCGCCTGACTCACCCACTGAGGACCACGATGAAGTCCATGACGTTCCAGCCATTGCGCAGGTATGAGCCCTTGTGGAAAACAAACCCCAGAGCCACAATCTTAATCCCAGCCTCGAAGCAGAAAATCCCGATGAAGTAGGGCTCCGTCTTCTCCTGCCAGAGGGGAACAGGTGACATGGTGAGAGGAGGATACTGGGCAAACACAGCACCAGCCATTTCACATTGACTCAACTCACGTCCCACCCCACCTTCCCCAGCCCTGTCCTCTCCTTTGGGAGCTTTCCCAACCCCTCCTCAGCCAGCACCAGCCTTGGAAATAAAAAGAGGATGGCTATGACCCACTCAAGTTGCCCAGTCCCCCTTCCCTACCCCACGTTTTCAGGGGCTTAAACCTTCCCGAACCCTTTCCATGGAGGAGGAGTAGGTGACAACAGCCCCAGGAAGGCTGGAGGAGCTGGTCCAAGAGGAAACCTCCTGCCCTACCACCCTGAAACCAGAAGAAATCAGCTTGTAGGATAGGGTGGCTCCCCTTGGCTGATGCCCCTGCTCACTCCCCAGACACACCCCACCCCCACCCCCCGATGCAGGGCAGAGAGGGACGGACACGAGGTACTTACTAATCTCCGTGACATGGGCGTCTTGTCATCCTCAGGGAGGTGCTGCTCGAGCGCCAGCACAATGCAGTTGGCAATGATGGTCGCCAAGATCATGTATTCGAAGGGAGTGAAGGGGAGTTAAGGAGCAGAGAAGAGATGGATGACGACCCCAACCCACCTGCCCCGCCCTGCCAGCCCTGCATTTCACCTGCTCGTTAGCTGCCACCACCACCACTTTCCCCACAGGAACACGCACACACACAGCCCAGGTTTCACCTCCCCGCTGCTTCTGAGCAGGAGGGTGAAGCCCACCTTGGTACTGTTTGGAAAGGAGAGGGTTGACAAGAGAACTGAGAGTCCCCAAGATCTTCCTCACTGGAGACCTGCTGAGCCTCATCACCTCCTTTCCGAGTTCATGGGACATTAACCAACGGCCTTTGCTGGGCTTTGAACTCTCTTGGGGGAGAGATGCCGCTTGTGGTGGGAGCCCAGAAGATGGACACAAGTATGAAGGTGGACAGCCAGGCTCTGAGCAGATTAGGCTTTGTCTAGAAGAGGGTTTGGCACAATCCCTATCTTGGCATGCTGAGGGCTGGGGCTGGAACATCCCTTCGTGCCATGGCCCTGCTGCTTGCCTTCTCTCTTCCGTCATGAAGCAACAGGAGAGGGGGCTTGGAAAAGGGGCATCATGGGCGATCAGCAGCCCTGGTCATAAAGCACCCTCATGGGAGGGACCATCTGCACAGCCCGAGGAGGACAGGGCATCCCTAGCAGGTTCTGGGGATTCAGCCTGGATCAGCCCCCCTGTGCCCAGCGCTGGAGTGGGGGACGTGCCTTGGGAACTGAGGATCCCTTGCCAAGCACCCTGTGGGTGGCAGGGTGAGCCCAGGCAGCGCTGGGAGCTGCAGAGCACCAGGCTGAGCATCTGCAACTCAAGACACTGATGGCACCTGTATCTGAGCCTCATTCCAGGCAGGGTGGCAACCCCCTGCAGAGACATCCCAGCTCAGCCGTGCTTCAGCGAGACCCCAAGGGTAGCAGTACCTTACCAACAGGATCTGGGTGGATGCTTACGAGCATCCTAAGGACTTGCACACCCTTCTCCAGAAGCAACCACACACCAGGACAAGTGGCAGCAGATTCTGGCACCTGAGGACCTGAGTGAGTGGGGAGGCGGAGGAAAGGGCAGGCTGACACCCAGCAGAGCACCCCAAACTCAGCTCCCACCTGCCTTTTGATTCACAGGGGCTGCTGGGAGCAAGGTGGGGGCACAGAGCTCCCTCCTCCTGCCTGGCCCACTGCCAGACCCTGAAAACAAAGCACTTCCAAGTGACAGAACAGCCACATCTTTCCAATTTCCCACCCATCTTTACCACATCTTTGCAATAAAACCCCTGTTGTCCTCAATAACAAGATGAGGTGAGATTCATCAGCAGGCAGCACACCCTACCTCTGTGGAAGCCAAAAAACCTGCAGCTATGGTACCGTCACCGCTGGCACCAGTGGCCACCCCAGGAGGGGACTGCCACCTTCCCAAGGCTTGTGACTGGGGAAAGGGGATGTGATTCCACCTGGGATACTTTTGACCATAAAGAAGTCACCCACGCTCCCACCACCGCAAGCCGGTGTGGGGAGCAGCACCCTGGTTGAGCCCTTCCCCACCACACCAGGCTTCTCCAGACCACGCAGCTTCACCACTCAGGCCAGGAGGTGCCAAACACCCATGCCATCACCCCCAGGAAAAGAGATGATTTTCTCTTTTGCAACCTTGTCTTTTTGGCCACCAAAGCTACTGACCGCAGTGAGATGCTTTAAACATGTGGCCTTGAGCCCATGGCATGGGCAAGAGAAGACATCCAGTGCTGGCCACCAGCATGGGAAACTGGAAACTGTGAAGTGACCCCAGCAGCAGCAGCCCTGGCTGCAGTGACCCCGCGCATGCTGCAGCGTGTGGGCAAGGTGGGAGTGGGGCCGGGCATCTAGCAGGTCCCAGGAGAGCTGGCCAAGACGGGCAGCCAAGGGGAGCCTGCACCAGCTGGAAGCTGTTTAGCCCAGTAAGAGGAAAAGCCAGGAAAAATGCAACCAAGGCACTTAAAAGGCCACTCAGTGCAATTCATGGTTGCTAAGTTAGAGACAAACCAAAAAAGGGACCACTACAGAGCTCACCACTCAGACCTCGGTGCCACCAGGCACAACTCGTGAGCAGCTCCCTGTGCTCAGGGAGAGGCCAGATGCCAGAAGTTTTCCTCCTAGGCTTAATACAAACGAAGATTTCATTGCACGGCTCCTGCAAAAGCCACGCGCTTTCCCTGCTTCCCACCTCTGGCCACACGCTTCAGCTAATACACAGACTGTGGCGCTTGGCCTGGAGCCACCGGCCTATTTGGGGTCCTTTTTGTTTCATTTTCTTGAAAGTCTGCGAGCAATTAGCACAAGCTTAAAAGAAAACAGCGTGTTAGTGGGGCGGTGCAGCCAGCTCCCCAGGGGCCAGGCACATTTGCCTAGATGAGAAGTGAGGGAACAGCGTGGCGAGTCCGTCTGGCTGCCCCGGCATGGCTAACCCTGCCGAGCATCCCACCGAGCTGAGCATCCCGTGCCTCTCCCCACTGCGCCAGGCATCTACCACTGCCACCTCCCTCCTGCATCTGCTAATCCCACAGGGAAAACACCCAGGTGGGAAAAATCTAACTTCCCCAAAGCCAGCAGCACAGGAGCCCTGCCCAGCAGTGCCTGGGGGACTCAGGACCACCTCTAACGGCTCAGCTTGCCTCTGTGTTTCCTTGCTGGCTCCAACATCTGGCTCGACAGTGTAGAGACCGTGCACATCTGTCACGGCCCCAGCACAGGAGCGCATCCCCACTCCACCTCAGACAAGTGCACAAGCATGTGGGTCAACAGATATCAAGTCTAAGGGAAACAGGGCAATCGCTGCCCTAAGCAGTGACCTAAGCACGTCGCTGCCAAAAATGACTCTTCCAAACCTCGCTAGCCCAGTTTTCCAAGGACCCGAGCCTGAGTTATTGCATCAAGAGCTGGGTGAAAGCTGCAAGGCAGCAACCCCATGGAAACAAGCCCCCGTAGCTCCAGCCGTGCCAGGTTTTGAGAGGCTGAGGGTAAGAAAACCCTCCCCAAGAAACAGCTGGAACATCTGGCTGAACCAGGAGAATTTTACCAGCACACTTCACTCCTGCCAAGCAAGCATCCTCCCAGCTCAGAGCTGGAGCCCACCGGACAACGCTCTATCACTCCTTTGTTTTCTCTCTCATTAAATGTCTAATTACACAACCTTCCAACCATCCAAAATGCAGAGTAGCACTCGCCTCCCTCCAAGCCCAGTAATGAAAGCCCGTCTCCCTCCAGCCTTCTCCTCCTCCTTCGTCTGGCTTCTCCTGGAGGATCATTAGGGAGCCGATAAAAATAGGTTTTCTTATTGATTTATCTCCTTTACCCAACGCGCTCTCCCCTGTACCGTTGACTTGTTTCCTTAGCAACTTGGCTGATCCCAGTGCACACCACACCTGCAGCTCCATGCTTCCTTCCCAGTGCATTTGAGGTGGGAAAGATGCCCCCAGGACACATGGACACCCCCCCAACCCATGCCCCAGCCCACCTGGAGCAGGCACTGCAGGCCAACCCCATGCCTGGAGCTGGAGTTCCTTGGTGGGTCTGGTGGGACCCAGCAGGGAGCACCAGGGAGATGTCCAGCCACCGGTGGATCCTTGCTTCCAGCTGTGAGCACCTTCTTCACCTCCCTCCCCTAGTGGGAGCTAGAACCAACCCACCCAGAACATCTATATTGCTAACGCAGGGAACGCGCCCAGCTCCAAGTCCTGAAGATGGATTGACAGTGCTGATGGCACATTGATGGAACCCCCTCAAGAGGCTGGGTGTGAAAGAAATCCCTTCCCAGATGTAGGCAAGGCCCAGCAGCTGCAGAGAGCCCACCTCCACCTCTCTCCTTTGGTGACCATGCCTTCTCCCCACTCCTGGTAGGGCAGGTGGGGAAAGACCAAAAGAGCCAGAGGAGTGTGGCCACGTGGGCATCTCCAAAAGGCCTCTTGGGGAAGCCCACCTTAGAGCACCAGCAAGAAGGGCAGGAACAATTTAACCCTTTGCCCTGCCTGCATCACCCAGCCCAGCTCCAACATCTCCTGGAAGCTTTAAGTCTGTTTCCCACCGCTCCTCAGGCTTCCCCCAGGACTTGCTGCACTGAGGGGCTTTCCCTGCTCAGGTGTCAATAAGAGGGAGCTTCAGTTCCTACATCTGTGGACTTCATCTTGCTGGTCCCAACCCCACCACTGCTGCCTGCCCTACACAGATAAGGCATGCTAGGAAGACATACCCACCTCTTCAGCATCCCCATCCCCAGCACACCCCAGTCCCCCTCCTCTCAGCTCCATACCCCAGCAGGAAAGCAAGCACCTCCTCTCCAAAGCCGTTTTCCAAAAGAAACCCGAAATGCCAAACAGAGCAAAGACCGTGAGTGCTCTTAATTCACCTCTGGGGTCCCCCAGCCCTGAAGCACCCCCCTGGCTTGTCCCCGAGGTCACAGGGGAAGTTCCCCCAGCAGATAAGGCTATCCAGTGCCCTCAAGCATCTGTAGAGCCGTGGCCCCTCATGTCTGTCCCCACCCCTGTGCCCTGCCACCCAGTGCTCCCAACCCAGCCATGCTTTGCTGGGGCTGACAGAAAGCGATGGCCAGATGGACAAGGTGCTGACAGACCCCAAATCCTCCCGTCACATTTTGAACACCAGCCAGCTCCCGCGTGCCCATTACACACAATGAAACAGGCTCAGGAGAGCGAGTATGAGCTTGGGGTTGTGCTTGTGTCTCTGCACAGCTCACAGGGAGCACCCAGGCAAGGCGCTCAGCCCTCCTAAAGCTCACTGCACGGACATGCCTCAACTGGGAAGACTTCGCTTGCTATCTGCAGATATAGCTTTTGCTGCTTATAACTCCAAAACGTGACAGTCTGGTCTCCATCAGGGGCTCAATGGAAGGCAGTGTCAGGCAGGAGCCAGTCTGGGCAGAGCTGCCTGCGCTGCTGGCACTGCCGTAGGGATGCGGGGTGCCTGCCTGCCACGTGCAAACAGCTCCGTGGAGAAGCGTCACCTTCTCCCCCACCTCACCCTGCGCTTAAAAACTGGAAATCAAATATCTCTCCTCCTCTTTTTTTTTTTTTTTTTTTAAAAAAAAAACTACATCATGTGATTTTCCTGCCTTAACATCAGTTTTTTAACTTTGGTTGCCACAGCAACAGGATGCAACTTGGCGTCACCATGACAACAGCTGCCTCTGTTTAAATTCACCATCTGACAGGCAGCCTCGCTCTCCCCGGCTGTCAAAAAGATGGACCTGCCATTACACCTACTCGCCCCTCCCAGAAAAAAAAAAAAAAAAAAAAAAAAAAAAAAGCCCAACAATTTCAAATCTGATGAATGAAGGGCACAGAAAACAGCCTGGGGGGGTGGAGGGAGACACGTTCTTGGGTGGTGCAAGAAGGAGGGAGCTGCCCAAGGATGTCACGACATGGCGCAGCTCTTCCTGCAGGGAGACAGGACCTGCTTAAATCTTCTCTGGGCAAAAGCAAAGGTGTAGAAGACACTTGCCCCAGATGGGGCATAACACCGCCAGGGTCCCCGATGGGTAGTGCCCACGCAGCATCAGAGATGCCCGGGTCAAAGCATGAACAAGACTGTTTAGGCACACGCGGGTGTACATCCCACAGAGCAAAATCCCCGTGTGTGTCGCACTGGGGATGCACTCCGGGGCTTTGCAGACACCCCGGCTGCTCTTGGCCAGCCCAACACCAAATTTGGCCCTCAGAGGGACTGAGATAGGAGCCATCCCTCACTGCAAGGAACAGCAAGGTCCCCAGAAAATTGATGGACATTCCTCTCCCCCGCCAAACCTGGGGAACAGGTACAGTGGCCAGTGTGCACCTGCAGCCAGAGGCTGTCCTTGGGGATGTAGCCAGAGCCACACAGTGTCATCTGGCCTTTCTGGAGAGAGAGAGAGGGATCTTATCCAGGTCAAATGTGATTAAGCAGACAAAGAACGGAGCAGATATAGATGAGCTGCAGCCCATCTCATGTGCTAACTGAATTGCAGCTTTCCAGGCAGCCAAACAAATGAAATCAGGGCTAAAGGCCTGGCCATCAGCAGGAGAAGAACAGGCAGTATGTTTCTGAAGGAGAAGATGAGTAGATGTTCCTACAGCCAGAACAGCAGCTGCCTTGCATTTTGGGCAGGACTGGCAAAAAGAGCAGCTCCAGTGGAGGTAACACACTGAGCTTTCTAGCAAGGAACTCGCAAAGACTCATCTCCCCATGGAACTGCATCCCAATCCCAGTTGTTCCTAGTTCTCCTCCTTCCCCTCCATGCATCATCCCTATTTATACTGGGAAGCCAAACTGCAGAGGCTGCTGGTTATAATTATACAGTTACCCAGCAGATATACAGGCCTGAATCACCGGTTATTTTTAGCCCTATTACCTAGTCAACTGAAGCTGGATGAAGAAGAGCCTCCACTCCTCCCCGCGCTCCACCCCAGCCCCTTTGGCTTTCCTCAACGTCGTGCCCACTCCAACCCACAGTGCCAGGACCAGCCCATCTCCATCCCAAGGCCAGCAGCTCTCATTGACTGTGGCCAAGCTCCAACGCTCACCTCCCCAAATCACCCTCGCCCAGAAGCAATGCCACGGGCTTCAGGCCAGGCAGCTGAGATGCTCACACGTTTTCCCCAGCCTTACCAAAAGGCACCAGCTGTGTGTGCGCCAGGCTACAGCTAGCAAGATGGTAACAACTTGCCTGGCCAGCCTCACCAAATTCATCACCAAAACACCTTGTCCATCCCCAAGCCCTCGAGAGCTCCAGTAGTGCAGAGGAGCTCTGGGGTGGATGAGTTTCTTAGAAAGAGATGGCAGCCAGGTGGGAGCCAGGCAGGGATGCTCAGCTCCCGCGCCTGGAGCACACCCGTTCCTAGCACTCATACAGGGATATGTCACTTACTTCTAGAAAAAAAATATCAAATGAGCCCATCTCCCTCATGCATTGCAAATTCCAGGAAAGAATGCTGCTGGGGAGTTTTTACCACGCGGTGGTGAAGCTCTAGTCTCTAGGAGACAGCAGCTGCCTAGAGATGAGACATCACACCGGCACGGGACCCCGGCCCACGCGGGGAGCGCTGGGCCAGTGGCAGTACCCCAGCTCCTTCTTGCTTTAAATGAAAGCCAAAGGGGCGAGGGCCTCCCACACCCTGCTGAAAAAGCACAGGAATAATTTGGCATATTCTGGAAAAGCAGGCAGGCCAGCCTGGCCGCTGCCCTACAGGGCTCTGAGCTGAGCTGCCGCGTCCCCATCCTCGCTACCGCACCAATGCTCCTGCAGCCGCCCACTCAGTGGGTGCTGCCGGCAGGGACAGATTTAGGGATGCCACGGGGAATTCAGCCCCCCTAGGAAACAGCCCCTTCACCCCCAGGTCACCCCCTCAAGCCTGGGGGCTTTGCAGCTCCTCAGCCAGGACCACCTCCTGCCTGGCAGAGGCTCAACCCAATGCAACGAAGCTGCAAAGGGACTACTCCCCTGGTGATGCTCAGCAGGGTGGGTGACCTGTCCTGCATCCCTATGCCTCACCAGAGGGTTTCCCCGAGGTACCTGTTGCACCAGACCAGGGCATTGCTGCTTGGCACCAGGGCAAGCTCTCCCGCGCCCGCCGGCGGAGCCAGCAAGTTAACCAACAAGTTGCAGGGAGAGAAAGCAGCAGCAGCAGCAAGAGCCGCATGTAATCACCACTGCAGAAAACGGCACGGGGAGGGTCCTAAAGCCAAAGCGTGGCCACGCTGAAGTTTTCAAGCTCGGCTCTTCCATGGGGGCAAAGCCCAGGGAGGACACTGGGAGCAGCAGCGTGCTGAGCCCAGGCTGATGGGGAGATGGGTGCTGCAGCACTGGGCACTGGCCAGGGTACCCAGGGGCACCGCAGGGAGGATGAGAGGACAGAGAAGCGCGTGGGGGTGTATGAAAGGATGGAGAAGCAAGGGAAGGAGTGGGGGCATCTGCACCCTCCACCCAGCCCTAGGAGGAGGATCCCTGGGATAAACCACAGTCCTCCCCGTGCCAGCCCCCAAAGGGGCTGTGGGGCACAGCCAGAGGTTTTCAGCATATTCCCCTCTGCCACAGGGAGGGAGGGAGGGAGAGGGCAGCCAGTTCCCAGAGCTGCCGTGGGGGCCAGGGGCTGCAGGGCAAGGATGGGTACGCCCCTGCCAGGTGTGATCGGCAGCAAAGAGGGCACATGCAGGCGGGCGGAGGAGGGGACAAAGCCGCCACCCAACAGGGACTGGAGATTCGTGGTGCTCCCAGGGGGTCCCTTCCCCAACGGGATGGGTGGCTCCAGGTGGGGTGGGTTGACAAAACTCCAGCAAGACATCGAGGCACAGAGGAAAGGCCTCGACCCCTCCCCACCGCCACGCACACAGAGAGCATCCTAAAGCATGCAGGGTTACACCGGGATGAGAGTACCCCCTCCTTGCCGGCATGAGGGGCTTCCAGATCCGAGCCCAAGAAGGGGCCAGGGGATTCCCTGTGGGAAGAAGGGGCTCAGCTCCCCACCAGGCAAGGAGGGGAAGCAGCAACAGGGCATGGAGAGCATCCCCAGGGGACAGGGCACCCCTCTCCGCATGCTGAAGGAGAGCGAGAGCGGAAGGCAGGCGCTTACCTGCTGGCTAGTGCCACACGCACGTGTCCTGGGCGGCCACCGAGGCAAATCCAGGGAGCAAGGGAGGGGGGGGCTCACGGGGGGGCGCAGAAAGGATATGGCCAGTCGATGAGCTTCTTAGCATATTTCCTGACTATGTTCTCTTCCCCAAAGAGGAAGAGTGATCTGTTGACGGTGAAGCAGTTCTGCCGGACAGGTATGGGGTTGTACAGAGCCATAGTCCGGGCTCTCTGCGCTTTGGTTTGCTTGAAGGCTCCCGGGGTCCCTCCTGCAGGGGCAGGGGGTCCTTGCCGGCTCCGGTTCTGGTCGGAGCCCCCGTCTCCGGAGCCCAGCCTGCCGGCCACCGCCTCCCCAAAACGAGCCATCCTGGAAGAAAACACACAGGTGAGCCAAAGCAGCACCACCGAGGCAGCGGGGGGGGAGGGGAGGGAGAGGAGAGGGAGGGGGGTTGCGGGGCGCAGTCCCAACCACAGCCCCCTCCTCCTCTCCGGGCGATGCTCAGCTCTGTCTCTCCTCCATCCCTCCGGGTGAGCAGGGACACGCGTGGAGAAGGAGAGGCAGTAATGCACGGCTCCAGCACGGCATGGGGGGCAGCTGGCTGCCTCCGGGGACCCCCCAACAGCCACACGGGCAGCAGGGAGGGCAGGGAGCCGTCCTTGGGGCTCGGCAGAGGCCGCAGCAGCTCAGTCCCTAAAACCCTTCCACCATGAAGCAAGGGGTTAAACCCAGCCCGATCCTTCCCACCGCTCTGCCCGCAAGCCTAAACCAGCCTCTTCCAACCCCCCCACCAGCCAGGCAGAGCCTGGGGACTGCCCGCCGGCAGGGATCAGGTAGGGAAAGGGCTGGGATCCAAGTCCTTCCATCCGCCCCGTCGCAAAGGAAGACGCAATTTGGTACAGCACCCAGCGCAGCGGAGGCCGGGGGAACAGGTTGCAGCGTGGTCCAGCCTAGTTGGAGCCAAGTGTCCAACTCCCTCCTCCCGACTCCATCTTCAGCAGCCTGCGGGAGCCCGGCCACCCATCCGTGGGCTCCCCAGGGCAGCGGGCAGGGATAGCGGGCAGAGCCCCCGCGGTGGCAGGGATGGATGCTCAGCCCTCGGCTGCCAGGGCAGGAGCGCGCAAGGCGATGCTGGCTTCCTGCAGGAGCCGGGCCACGAAATTAAAGGCTGCCGCGCCTCTGCAGCTCGGGGACAGCTTGCTTTAATGAAGTCAGTGGCAACACACGCGCACACAAGCGCGCACACACGCACGCCTCGCTCCCTCGCTCCATCCAGTGCATTCTTTTGGCAAGCACGGGAGCTGCCGCAAAGGAAAATCAGAGGCGAGGGGAGGGTCTGAAGGGAACAAAGGCAATGTGGGAGCCCCCACCCTGCAAGAAGCCCCCCCACCCCGGCTGCAGAGGGCTCTCCAGCACATGGGTGCTCCTAGGTGAGTGGCTAAAATGGGGGGCAGAGGGGGGCAAAGGGGGGCTCTGCCTCCCCCCTGCCTGCAGGGGAGGCAAGAGGCTCACCCCACCTCAGCCTGGACTGAACATCTCTTTGACCACATGCACTGTCCCCCCACCCCTGGGAAACTTTGAGGGTCCCAGCTCCCCGTTGGAGACACCCCGATGCCAGCGGCTGCTTGAGGAGAGCCCTCCTGCTCACTCGCATACAGATTAGCCTCCTAAGCCCCCCCCCCCCCCCCCCCCCCTCGGTATTTTCTTTTTGACACTTGATGTTGGCCAGAAGAAGCAGCAGCTCATCAGAGAGGTGTAAACAACTCTGTCTGGATGTGTCCCTGCAGCAGCTACCACAGGGTAGGGGGGCTGGCCCCAGGGCCGGTCCAGGCTCCAACCCTGCTCCCCCCAGCCATCCAACTGCCCCCCATGAGCAGAGGACTAGGGACATGGCTGGAGCCATACCCTCATCTCTGCAGCCGTGTGAGGGCCAAGGTCACCCAGGGATGCTCAGGGTCCCCTGGGCTGGGCTGTGCCCTGGTGCAGGGGCTGCCTGCCTACCCACCTTTGGGGAACCCCCCCGGCCCCTCTGGCACATGCAGGGGACTCGTGGCTCCCCAAGGATGTACCCAACGTCCTCCCTACCTAACAGGCAGGGCACCAGCCTTGCTGCTCAGCACACCTGCACACCCTACAAGCTGTTCACATGCAGGATCCCCCCACTGCTTCCCTCCAACCCTGTGTCCAAAGGGTTTCCCAGGGCCTTTGGCACTTGCTAGCTGCCCTTCCCGCAGGAAGGGCACCCTCAGCTCCAGCCAGCATCATAAGACACCCTGCATCCCCATGACACTCTTCTCCCATCCCATCCCACCACACCACCAGCAAACCTGCTCTGCAAACACAGCAGCTACTGCCCCGTCCCCCACATCCGCTGTGGAGCAGCCAGGAGTGCTTAGAGGAACTAAAATAAAAAATAATAAAAAAAGACATTTAAAATAAATGAAGACCTTAATCACATAAATTATTAACTCATTTGGGTAAGAGCTGCTCAAGCTGCAAGAGGTGCAGCCTGGCAGCACCACACCACAGACTTCCCCACCCTGCAGGCACTACTGTGACCGAACAGCCACGGGGCTCGCTTTTTGGTCCAGGCTCTCACAGGTGCATTGCCAGGACCCCTTGGGCTGGCTGGGCAAGGAAGAGGAAGGATCAGGCCCTCCTCAGCAAGATAACAGAGGAGTGTTTACAAAAAAGGTTGTGGGATCATTCCCCCAGCCTCAGCCAGACGGAGAGCTCACCAGGACGATACCCATCTGCTGCATCCCTACTTGACTTTGCTCCTCTAATTAGCTTTCTAACAAAGGTAAGTGTAATTGGGGGGTTTCAGCAAGCCCCCCAGCTATGTCACCACCACACTGCAGCACAGGTGAGGAGATCCCAAAATGCTTCCCAGGCCACCAGCCAGCCCCAGTGCAAGACAGAATGACCCTGGGTTTTCATTCCACTAACAACAGGCAGCAAGGAGGCCACGCCAGCTACCAACTAATTACAGTCCCTTCGATTCATTCTAGGCAAGACGCTGCTCTAAACGAATCAATTATGATTTGTGGCTCATCCCCTTTGCCTCCTCCCCACCACCAGTGCGGTATCAGAAGCCATGCCACTCTTCCCACCTTTCAACCTTTAAGCCACTGTTAATTAAGCCCAAGGCTGGGCCAATTGCCAGGAGCTCCTCAGCCTTGCAGAGACTCCTGCCTCAGCTCCCCCCCGGCCCCCCCCAGCCCTCTCCCATCCTCCTGAGCCCGCAGGCGAGCACCCACCCAGCCTAAATGCTGAGGCTCTGGCTGGTACCCGGAGGCTGAGAGGGATGAAGAAGGCTGGAGCCAGCGCTCCCCCTTGCCCCCCTGCCCAGCTCAGAGGCATCACACCTGCCTCACTGTTCGAAGGGGCAGGCAGTGTTCCTCCTGCCCCCCCAAAGCAGGGATGCACACCTTACCTGGACACCTCTGCTGGGGCAGCAGGCTGTCCCCTGCACCCAGGGGCTCGCTCCCAGCTCTGCTCTATATTCGCTGCTGCAGAGCAGAGCACAAGATGACCCCGCTGGGAGCCTCTCTCCCGCTCAGACGGTAAAGGATGGGATATTTATGAGAAAGCAGCTCCTTAAGAGAAGATTGAAAGGGAAGAAAAAAAAATAAATAAGTCCGGGCTATGCCAAGAGATGCAGGCTCGGTTTCCCAGGATGTTTATTGCCATTCTCATCTTGACCCTGACCCCAGCACGCTGGGATCGGTGAGTCAGGGAGAAGCGTGGCTGATGCCCGCATGATTCAACACGGCACAGAGATTCAGAGCCAGCTATGTAGGGCTGTTTGTTTCTTGGTTGGTTCCTTTTTTGGGTTGTGTTTGGTTTTTGTTGGGCTTTTTTTGTGTGTGAATGAAGGAAATCCAAGAACACAGGACACCAGTGGGTGCCAGGACAGGAAGATGCTTGGGACACGCTGGGTTTTACAGAGCCAGGCTAACCCTCTTCTCATGCCCATACTGTTATTCAAGCCTCCTCCCCGCCTCCTCTTGTCCCGTCCCCCCCGCCCCCAGCCCCTACCCGCGCACGGCGGGGCAGCACCGGGGGCACCGGGCTCCCCCCGCCGCCGGCCGGTGGCCGCGCTGCCGCCGCTCCGGCATTGCCATCTAGCGGCCGCTGCCCCCTCCCTGCAGCCCCCAGCCCCCCCCCCCCCGCTCGGCTTCGCTTCCCCCGCCTGCAGCCGAGGACAGCCAAGCCCTCCCACCCCCCACTTTGCCTGCTGAAGGGGATGCAAAGCCCCCCCCGGCAGTTACCGCATCCCTCCGCACAGCTCTGTGCCACCGGAGCAGCCGCCCAGGCAGCCCAGGTTTCCCATCGATGCGCTGCTGGGTCCAGGCACCCCAAAAACCTGCGATATCGTTAAAAGCATCCTCTGCCGAGCCCTGGGTTGCTCAGAAAGCCAGAGGCTGCTCTTCATCCCAGGGACAGCATCAGGCAGGGCACAGACCCTTAATGCAGCCCAGGCAGGGCCTGAACGGGGCGGGGGGGGGACAGCCTCTCCTTCTGTGACTGATATTCCCAGGAGCTTCGATGGGCCGCACACATCTTAGAAAGTGGCTTTTGGCATCTTGAGTCGATTTTATTTTTTTAAATAAGGCTTTAGCTATGCTGACAGGAATAAAAAAAAAAAAAGATCAAATGAGAATCCTTCTAGGGTGCTCTGGCCAAATTTCAAATTGGGACTGGGTAGCTGTGACTCAGAAACATGTTTATAACCATGCAGGAATGGAAGTGGTTTTTTTCCAGGAACAAATTCATTACCTGCTGGATTAGGAAGAAATATTTTCCCCATTTGCAAAGGGGAAGCCCTGCCAAGCCAAGCACCTCCGCAGCAGGGAGGCAGATTCCCCGGGCTAGTGCAGATCACCCATGGACAACCAGGATGCAAGTGGAAAAGGGCCAAGCAGCTCCAGGACAGCATCTCCGGAGGAGACCATCACACTCTGCCTGATGTTCATCTGCACAGATGTTAGCAGCTGTGGCATAGGCCACCACAGCCCTGTTGGCATCTCTCCTGCCAGCAAAGCCCCAGGACAGGCATGACAGCCTAGGCTACGCTGCAGAGACTCCGCACTGCCTTGCAGCGCAGCAGCCCCCACCCAAGCCAGGGCAAGTGTTTCCTCTCTGCTCATTCTTTTTGATAACACCCTTGCCCGACTCGCAACGCTCCCCACAAGCTGCCCACCTCACCGGGACCTGCCTTCCCCAGCACTACCAGGGGATTAGCAGCAGCATCTTTCAAAACTGCCTGGACCCATTCCCAACACAGACCCAAAGGGCTGACTTCTCGGGGTCAGCACCATAATTTATTCACAGAGAAATTAGATGGTTGGAAGACTAGCAAAAGCCAGCAAATTTCACCCCAAGCTATAAACTATGCATCCAGATTTAAGCAGCCACCACTACTCCACCAGCTTCCTCCCGGTCATTTGGCTGAAGCAACCACACCAGGTGTCACACAGCAGCAGAAAAACTTGAAACTGCTTTAAGCTGAAAGTGTAATTTGCTGCACATTGCCGTAAAACATACTTATATTCACAAACACTGCTGGTTTTAATTACCAAGACCCATGAGTCCAACATCCAGTCTTGGCATCTTTAGAATCAATGGGATAATGATCTTGTAAAGCTCTCTTTCCTGGGATGGAGGAACAACCTTCTGGAAATGGGGATTTTGGTCGCTATATCTCCCCTTCAATGAGCTCTCATGCAGAAGCAGCAGTGCCACAGCAGCTCTCAGCCAGCCTTCCCCCCTGCAGCCCCTTCCCAAGACACAAGGTGCAGCACACCTTGCATTCCCACCCCAGAGACCCTTTTCCCAACCTCTCGGTAAGCATTTGCCTACAAGAATCCAGCCCAGAGCATCTTTGGCCCCGTTTCACAAGACAACTTCCAGTTCTCAGCTGCCAAGCAAAATGCAACACAAACCTGAAGCAAAACGCCAACAAACATGACTGTGGTTCCCAGCAGGTCCCAGTCAAGGTTCCCAAACCCACAACGTCCCCACACCCCAGCAGGGTCCCACCCCAGTCCCCAGCTTCTCTAGGGGTGAGATGCCAGAGATGATTGTGTGCATTACCCATGATTTTCCATGTAGGAAAACCCGTAAGCCTCCATCCCTTTTCCTCCTCCCCTCGTTGCACACTTGCAGATGCTTTCCAGCACCTGATCTGTTGTGACATCCATCTGTGTGAGCAAAGGAGAGGCACGCTAAAGGTGTCTCCACAAGTCAGGTGGCTTGTCAGAACAGGGCTCAGGTGCTGTGTATAATCTGCTCTCTCATGCTCTCCGGCACAGGCCAAGCTCACAGAGATGCTGGTGCCACAGCCCAGCACCAGGTCCTGCTCAGGTGGCCCAAGACCTGATGCTCACCACCACCCACGGCACCCTGGGATCACAAGCACCCCAAGATAAACTCACATACTTCTCAAAGCCACCAAAAGTGCTCAAGTCCACCACAGAGCCTTGAAGATGGATGTTCCCCCACACCACGTTGCTGTGGGACTGGAGTGGCTCATACATCAGAGCCACCGATAAAATAGAAGGATGCTGCGTCTTGAACCGAAGGGGGATTCAGCAACCAAATGATCGCAGGATGAAAGAGCTGGGAGAGGTTTAAAGGACAGTCAAGAAACCTCCAGTCTTGTGCATTTATGGGGACACAGCAGGGCTGTGCATCCAGTCCTGCAAAACGCACAGGAGTCTGTGCTGGTGCTTGCTCTTGGCCACAGTGAAGTTCTTTGCCCGCACTTACCCACCTCCCCACAGGCTGCTCAATGCTTTCCAAAAAAGCCCAAACCAAAACCAACAGCCACCTTCACAGCTGCACACACCCCCCGAACAAGCACAAGGGGTTTGCTGACAGCTCAGGTAAAGGTAGGCAAGACCTCATCCCCCCTAAACCACTGCAGACTAGGGACAGCATCGCTTTGCCCCAGCGCCAGCCACAGCGATGCCATGCAGGAGGAAAGCATTCCCTGGCCTGCCGCTGCCCACTCTCAGATTTCCTACCAAAATGTCCCACCACGAGCATCGCTGACAACTGCAGTGCTCCTTGAGCTAACTCTGCCTTAGGCTGGGAGGCTTCGCAGCTCAGCTAAGAGGCCTGAAATAATCACCCATTAATAAATTGCCTGGAGTGCCCTGCTGCTTTATTTAGCCTTGCAAGTCGGGCTCTGATTAGCATTCGCAGCCGCATCCCAGCTGCTCCGGGCAGGCGCGCAGCAATCCCACCTCCCAGAGAACAGCTATCCGCCTGCCCCTGCTTTTCCATCAGATTAAAGCGAATTTCCATCCTCGCTTCCAACCCCCAAATCCCTCTGCACAACCTCTCCCCTCAGCTAAGCTGCAGAGCATCCCAGCCCTGCACTAACCAAGCTGGCAGCAGGTGAGATACCACCTCTCCATCCTCAGATGGGTCCAATCTGGGGCATTGCACTTCCAGAGAGGCTGACCCAAGAGGATCCAATGGGAATAAATCATATTTGAGAATGATATGGGGGCTGGGCAGCATGGAAAAGAGGAAACTAAGAAGATGACGGAGGGGAAGGAGCACAGGGGGATATTCCCATTCTCACCAGCAAAGCCCTGGAAGCGCAGGGCTCGAGGGAGGCCGATCCTGCCCCAGCCAGACACCAAGCTGCCCAGCTTTACACACGTTTGTGCATGGGAACAAGGAGGCTGAGCTCAGAAAAGACATCCCCAGGGCCAGCCGCAGACAGTCAGCAGGAGAAAGCCTATTTCTAGCCTGCCAAAGGATGGGAAAGGGATTTTTTTAAAGCCTTTTTTCAACTCCTGCACTACCCAAAGCAGAAATCCCTCATTTTCTCCATCAGCATGCTCATGACCCCTCTGGCGCAGCAGCGTTGGCTCCTGCCAAAGCCAGTGGGAGATTTTCTCCCTTAGATCTCCTTTTCGCCCCCACAAAAGGCAGGTCCGTGCCCGAGGACCATCCAGTGCTTTCTCTGATCCTCTGCCTGCCCTGCAAGGCTCAAGTCAGAGAAATGCAGCACCACAGTACTGGCAAGCAGGATGATAGAGAAGCCTCCTGCCTTTGGGCTGCAAATACCCCCGGCAACAAAAAGAAAGCTGGACCAGAAACCCACCAACTCCATCCCCAATCTAATGAAGGCAAATTCACAGGCTCAGCTTTCTCAGAAGCAACCTGCTAGCAAACAGGGTGGCTTCAATAAAATCACATTGTCAGGACAAGAGCCAGGAGAAGATGAAGCTGTTGAAAAAATTTTCCACCAAGTCTGAAGTCGTGCTGAGCAGCTGATGCTCAAGACAGCCAGAGAAGCCCCATCCCTGGCACACAGCCAGGGAGGAGATGCTGCTTCCATCTTCCAAACCTGTGAAAGAGAAAAGGCCAAAGAGCAAAACCTCTCTCCGAAAGCTACTCGGTGCTGGGAGGTGTGAAAAAACTGTCCCCCTTGCTGCGGTGACAAGCAGTCACCAGCTCAGCATCCTCTGTGAAGGCAAACACCCTCGCCCATCCCCAGGAAAGCACGGCTGAGCGTGTTTTGTGCGATTCCTCAATGAGAAAAAGTTCATTGAAGAATTTTTAGGCTTATTTCCACTCAAGCAAATGCACAGAGAAGACAGTTACAACACGTTAGCTACTGTCTTACCGTCTCATGAACTGTAGCAGGGGAAAAAATTACCCCCGTGAAGCTCCTCTGATGACAAAAAAAAAAAAAATAAAAATAAAATAAAAGACTCATGGTTTGTATCAGAGCTGACAAAGATGACGCGTGTTTCATTACAGCATCATCCACCACAGCGGCATGCCCCAAGCTTGCAGGGGACCTGCTTTCCACCAAGCAACCTTCACACGGCTGGTTAGTGGCAGTTACGAAAGATGAGAGACACCACCAGCTCTTTCAGGTGTGTTTTAGCAAGGTCGCTGCCACACTGAACTCCTTTGGCTCCATGGTCTCCCATGGCTGGGGATAAGCACCAGCATGTCTTTCCCAGTTAAAGCCAGAGAGCCTTGCTGGTGTCACCAGCCCAAAGCCAGCCAGGCAACAGACAGTGACGTGTTTTGGGTCACCCACGCACTCCTAACCCGGCGCTGAAGGATTGGAGCAAACTTTCCCATCGAGTGTGCAAAAGATAAGTGAAGACAAGAAACACATCTCTCCTCTCTACTCTTGTAAGAAAGGGCTCTTGATGTTTTAAAGGTCACCTTGGGATATCAAGACCCACATTTGAAAGCTGCTTTAGTACAAATTCAGGGACCTTCCTAGCTTTTCACATGGATTTTTTTTTTCTGCTTTCACATAGTGCAAGCAGTCCAAGCCAGGGATTTATGTTTGTCATGCACAAATGCAGTCAAACATCTTTTGAACAAGGCAGGACCAACTGACAAGTGCAGAACAGCCCATAACTCTTTGGAGGCAGCTCAACTGAGATCCTGTCCCACACACACACACACAGAGAGCAGAAATTTCACTCTTGCTGACATTTGTGTAGTTGGTGGAGGTGCCGTTTCCATGTACGGATACATCTGCAAGGAGCAAGTCCCTCTGGGGACAGGCTGTACACTCATATTTACAGCTGAGTTTTCACCAAACTTTCAAAAATCTTTCCCTGGTTTGAAGACTCTGTAGTCTCAAATGAAGAAAATGCCATTTTGGGAGCGTGCAATGAGACATATATGTTTTACAATGTAAAACATTGAATTGAATGAAAAATAAGTTATAGTCTGGTTGGACTAGATACCTCCTGAGGTTCCTTCCATCCTGAGTTATCTTACTACCTTGTCATCTCTTAAATACAAGTAGTATGAAGGGGTGGGTTATACTACACCTTAGAAACAATGAATGGAAAATAATGTGAACCATATACACTTGAGGGGCTGGAAAGCACCTCTCCAACAAATACCTCCTGGCCAAAGAGCTCCCCCCCCATCAGAATCACATAAAGACAGCAGGGAGCTGTCTGGGAGAGAGGAACAGGCTGGATTCCTCCAGGAGAGGGAAAGGATGAGGGTGCAAACAAGTAATGAATAGCAGAAGTTTCACCACACGCACCCTGCGCCGAACCCTGCTCACGGTGCGGGGAGCTGATACAAAACTGGGAGTGATGAAGCGGAGGGTTGTGCTGCCATCCAGAGGGACTTCAGCAGCCTGGAGAAACAGGCAGCAAAACAGTATGAATCACAGAATCATTTAGGTTGGAAAAGACATTTTAACATCATCAAGTCCGACTATTAACTCAGGACTGACAAGTCCACCATGAAACCATGTCCCTAGGCACCACATCTACGCATTTTTTAAGCACTTCCAGGGATGGCGATCCCACCGCCTCCCTGGGCAGCCTGTTGCAGTGTTTGACAGTCCTTTCAGTGAAGAATTTCTTCCTAATATCCAATTTAAACCTTCCCAGCACAGCTTGAGGCTGTTTTCTCTTGTCCTATCACTTGTCATTTGGGAGAAGAGACCGACCCCCACCTGGCTACACCCTCCTGTCAGGCAGTTGTAGGGACCGATAAGGTCCCCCCTGAGCCGCCTTTTCTCCAGGCTGACCCCCCCAGCCACCCCCCACCAGCCTGGTGCTCCAGCCCCTTCCCCAGCACTCAGAGAAGAGCAACCTGGGACATGCCGGCTGGGAAGCAGCTCAGCCGAGAAAGCCCTGAGAGACCTGGTGGACACCAAGGTGACCACAAACCAGCAGCACGTTCTAGCAGCAAAGAAGCCAACAGCCTCCTGGGCTGCATCAGGCAAAGCACCACCAGCAGCTCAAGGATGTGACCCTTCCCCTCTGCCCAGCCCCGGTGAGCCACATCCAGGGTGCTGTGCCCCTCAGGACAGGAGAGACACGGACTAACTGGAGCAATTCCAGCAAAGGTGACTAAAAGCGTAAAGCAGCTGCCCTACAAAGAGAGGCAGGGAGAGCTGGGGCTGCTCAGCCTGATTGGAAAAGGCTCACAGCAGATCTTATCGATGCGTATGAATGCCTGACAGTGGGGAGCAAAGGCAGAGCCAGGCTCTGTGGCATCCAGCAACTGGAACAAGAAGCAATGGGCACAAACTGCAATAAAAAACCCCATACATAAGAATAAACTTGCTTGTGAGGGGAACTGAGGATCTGGGACAGGCTGCCCGGAGAGGTTGTGGAGTCTCCATCCTTGGAGATACTCCAAAGCCACCTGGCCACAGTGCCAGGCAACCTGGTCTAAGTGACCCTGCTTGGGGTTCTTTCCCACCTCGCTGCCTCCCAGCAACCCAGTGTTTCCGAGCCATGGCCAGGCCAAGAGGGGAGCTCACTCTGGTGAGCTGGGAAGCTGGTTCCTGGAAGCACAACCAGCCCCAGCACGATGCATGGCTCTGACGCAGCCCTGAGACGTGCTAACAACATCCCGACACCCGCAGCTGAGACTCCAGCGTGGGGAGCAGGAACGAGGCATGCCAGGATGCGGTGACAAAACGCAAGGCAGCACCCCCAGAGCAGAGACATCTGCTGGGAACCACCTTGTCCTCCGTGTTCAACAACCAGCTCCTAACAAGCCCAGGTCCCTGGAAGAGTGGCCTCAGCCACGTGGGAAGGCTGGGACTGACCGTAACTGCCCACCCTCCCGGCAGCCTGTGGGAGGTTTTGCAAAGTCACCTAAATTAATTCAGCAAGGGGATCCCTTCAGGGTGTGCCAGAAACCCAGACCCTGAGGAAATTCAGGGAAAGATACTGCAATTTCTATGCTGTTGCCAGGATATTCAGTGGAACACAAGTTCATCCCAGGTCAGAAAACTATCTCCTCCCCACAAATCTAAACCTTGGTCTGCACTGAAGGGAAGGGGGCAGAGCACAGGGAGGTCCAGGGCAGATACCTCAGAGAGATGCTTCCTTTCTGCTCAAGGACAAGTTATCATAAAAAGCTGTACTTCAGTGCATCCACCACCCTTTCTACCGCCTGCATCACTACTCTTGTGGGATAAAGCATAAGCAGGGAGAGTAGTCTTAACTGAGAGGCACTTTTTAGGCTCTCAGAGAGGTTAATTACTTTGCCGGGGGTTGCAGAGGGGATGTGGGTGTATGTCCATAAAGGATGCTCCAAGGTATGGAATCCTGGCTTCGCTGGTCGCAGACACCCCTGGGCTTTCGCCCACAGAGTTGCAGCTCCTGCCAACTGCACTGCCCTGACGCTCCTGCTCCCCCAAGCTGGGAGTCTGAACAAGAGCCCACGGTGGAGAAGGACATGGCTACGCTGCCTCTGACAGCAACCGACATGGCACAGGTGCTGGAGGAGGAAAGTCATCTATTGCCCAGGCCAGGGGCGGGGAGGGAGGCATGAGGAGGGGGGATGACCACTCGACACTGGTGCAAGAGTTGAGACCAGGAGGAGATGCCAGGGCACCTTCTCCCTTCCCCAGGAGCTCCCACGGTGGAACAAGGGCTGCTGTTTCACAGGTCCCTCTCAACACCAACACTGCAGCGAAGAACCAGCGCCCTCCTCCAGCCCCTTGCCCCCAACCCCACGCTGCAGCAGGACAGCACTGAGCAGCCCCCCACAGAGCCCACTCGGGTGGGCAGGAGCTGCACAGAGCAGGGCTGCTGCTTACAGCACAGCAGCAACACCCATCACATCCAACACCTCTTTCCAAAACCATGCTGTGGAGATACCAACATCAGCAACAGCAGCTCAGAGCCACCCTGGGGCTTGTCCCTTCCCTGCAGATCTGAGGAGGACCAGGGTGGTGGGCTCTGGTCCAGCCAGGGCCACGCTGCTGCCAAAGCAACCCCAGCCTGGGGGCATTCCCCAGGCAGCCTCACCAGCAAGAGGCAGTGCCACCCCATACATATTCCTGCCCTCTCCATCACTGCAGCCAATTAATCCCAGATGGTGCAACATGCTGGGAAATACATGCTGGGGAGCAGCAGTGGGGTTAGCAGCCCAGCACACTCCAAGGGGGCCCTTTGTCTCATTCAGCACCAAGGAAAAGAGAAAAAAAAAAAAAAAAAAAAATCAGCTTAATTTGTAATCTGGGATGCAGAGTAGTCTAGGAACCAGATAGAGACTGCCAAGTCATAAAGAGCCGCTGAGATCTGTTAACAACACCCGTGCATTTTCAGTTTCTTCCGTTCTCTTGCTTCTTCCAACAAAGCCACGGGAAGGCAGAGCTGCAGTAACATTACGGTCCAGCCCAAAAGGCTCCCGCAGTCTGCGTTGCAGGTATGGGTCTGAGCAGGCAGCAGAAAGCTCTCCTGTTCTGCCCCTCCATGGACCACAGGCTCCCAGATGGGCTACAGGGACCTCACTGCAGATCATACATGCAAGGGAGACCTAGCAAACTCCTAACCAAGCCATTAACTCCAAGATGCTGCAAGACAAGAGATCATTTTTAATGACCCTATTATCCTTCAGGAGCACGGTCCTGCACTGTGGGCAGAGCGCATTGCTTCCCGCAGCACACTGCAACCTGCCACCCACACCCAGGTACTCCAATGCTGAATTACAGCACCCCACCCTCCACACTATCCCCTCCAAACAGTACCAAGACCCAGTTACTTTCCCTCTGGTCTCCTCTGCTTCCACGCTCCCTGCCCAACATCTGGGAATCAGGCTTTTCCATACATCCTTGCTGTAGACATTCCAAAACATGGGCACAGCTTGCATTCCCCACATTGCACAAGCTAAGCTCAAGGAATATCCATGTACGTGTGATTTTTTTAAGCCATGCAAGGCAGGTGTGGGTCCTGTCTGCTGCAAACAGCTTGAGGCTTTTCTGGGACATTCCCTAGGTGGCTCTGCCTGTCCTTACTATCAGCTAAGGAAGCAGCTGCTTAGCCTGGAGAAGCTGCAGGAGGATCCCTGTTTGCCTATTTTGACAAGGAACCTGTCTTTTGAGCTCTCAGCCAGATGTAATCCAAACGATGCTGCCACACACAGAGCAAAGACACTGGTGATTCAACCACCACCGCTCCACGCAGCACCAGCACACCAAGCCGTGAAGCGCAGCAGGTATCTCTGTATACCTCCATCCCTGACCCCAACACGTGAACAGCGGGATGAAAGGGCAGGGCGTCAGGATGGGACTCTGGAAAATGGGGTTTAACATCTGCCTTGGGCTTAAGTTCCTTTGTCCAGAACAAGGAGGGCTGGGACATGTACCCTTCACCGTAAAGTTAAGCCTCCCATAGAGCCACTGTCCCACACATGCTTAGCAGATAATGTTTGCTCTCTGCCTCAGTTTCCTCATTAAAAAAGAGAGAGAAAAAAAAAAGAAAACAAACAGCAAAAAGAGCATTCCCCCCCTCCTACTCTTATTCCTTCTTATTAAGGGGAAAGCACGTTTCACTTGTGGGTTTTTTTCACTGGCAAAATCCAGCAGAGGCTTGGCAAGGGTCAGACCTACTGGTGCTGACACTGGTAAGAAAAACCCTTTGCTTCCCTTCTCTCACTGCAACGCAGCACAAGAGCAGCTGCACGCAAACATCTGGCCACACACCAGGAATGCGGCATCTGCAAAGACGAGGCTGCTCCTGGGGAGCAGAGGTCTCTCGTGCAGCAGAAGAGAGGCACACACAGCACTCACCCCCCGTGCCCACCCCACTGTGTGCCACCCAGGCAAACAGGAGACCGAGGGGACCACCAGCAGCTACCCAGTCACTCCCGGAGCCCTGACCAAGGCAGAGGATGCCCAGTAGCATCACACCAGAAACACATCTCAGAGTTCACTTGCACAAGACAGACAGCGCTCAGAGCACCACATTTAAGCAAAAACTCCCCAGAATCCTTACGACGGAGGTGCAGACCTCTCTGAGCCACCCCGATTTAACTCATCCAGTTTTGGCAATGTGGAAGGGGAAAAAAAATAGAGAAATAAAATAATAATAAATGAGTTCTTCTGGGGCTGCCCTGGCTCCACAGGCAAGCCGGCCATCCCCCCTGGGGTGTGCAGAAAAGCCATCTCTCAGGTTCCCCGTGTTTCATTTGCTTCCCACTGCCATGCCAGGGCCATGGGAAAATACCACCCCGGCTGCTCACCAGGAGAGAGAACCAGACCTCCCAGGTGAAAGCCCCTAGAGCGATTCAAAGCATGTGAGATGAGCCAACCCAAAAATTAAACCACAAGGAGATCGCATTATTACTAATAAAATTATAGATAAGGATATTAATTTGCTTCCCTCCCTTCCACGTGCTATCCATCTAGTCCCAGAGAACATCCACAGTACCGGGGATACCAGCTCTGCACACCAGCCTGGATTTTGGCAAAGTTTTTGGGGAAACATCCCTGGTTTGAGAGTCTGATGTTAAAGCGGGAGCCTCTGGCACACGGTTTTTGCAGGCTGGAGGGTGTCAGGGCACCTGGCCCTGGGGGAGGCACGGACCCAGCCCGGTGGGGCTCAGCCTGCCGTGCCGACCAGGACCTGCCAGAGATGGGCAGTGGGGCTCCCTGGTCCTCAGTGGGACACAAAGTCTGTGAAGCCCAAGGCAGCCATATAGTGCCAGAGCCTCGCATCCCCCCAGCACCAGGGGCTTCTGCAAAGCACCAGCATCTCCATCTCCTGCAGTGCAGAGCCCCGCAGGTAGGGCAGCCCGTCCCAAATCTCAGGGACGCCGGCCTTCGATGTGACTTCCCACGCACACCCACAAAACTGTTGCAAAATGAGCTGAAATGCCAACACAAGCACCCAGGAGCTGGGAAATGCAAAGATGAGACCCTACCAGGCCTAGGGAAACACCCGATGAAGCAGGCTGGGACAGCAGCAGCCGGCACAGCCATCTGTGTGCTCCTGCTGCATTAAAGACAGAAACATTAGGTTTTGTGTTGGAGTTACTGCTAGATGGAGCAGCTGAGGGCGGCAAAAGGGGCACATCCCACGCAGTACCTGCAGAAAGGGCTCCAGCTTCATCTCCCTGCCACAAAATAGAGCTGTAGTCCTCCAGGCAGTTAATTAGCGAGCAGCCGTTCTAGGAGCTCACTCCGCCAGCTGACAATTAACGAGGCCATCCCTCTGCTTCCTGCCCGGCCATGATTTATTCATCTGGCATCCCTGGTGGGTCGCGAAAGATAACAAGGCACCGAAGGCTTGCTCAAGCCCATATGTCAATTTATTTCCCTTGCACGGGGCTTTCTGAGTCACCGGCCAGGAGGTTCCCTGGGCACAAAGGAAGGAGCACGGAGCCGAAAGGGCCGTGGAGAGCCCACCTGGCTGATGGGCTGTCTTCCAAAAAAAGGCAGGAGCAGCCTCAGCCTTACCAACAAGCAGTTTTACCATGCAAAGCATCCCCAAGAAATCCTACCCGCTTCAAACAAAAGGAGCACTGGCCTGGATCTCACCAAAGCGACATGCCACATCTAATTAACACAGAGGCTCCCACCTCCTTCAGGTATATTATAATGGATTGATTATTCCCTAAATAAAGTGCCCAAGGCAGGGAGCTGCTCCCGACTGGGGATGCTGGAGCAGGACACGCTGCAGAAGCTCATCCCAGGCAATGTTGCCAAGTAGACGCAAGGGGGGAACCCTGTAATTTAAATGCAGTATTGCAGCGTGGCTGCAGCCGTGGTTGCGCAGTGAGGGGAAACAATCCAGGACTTGGAGCTGGGGTTTTCTCACAGAACTGAGGCAAGCCACAGTAAGAAGTTAATTAAAGGAAAATAGTAAACAAAAGGAGTGGGATTCTAGCTCTACTAAGCACTTCGTTTCTGTTTTCCCAAGTTCATTAGATTGCTCTAATTCAGGGGGGCTTGGCCACTTCTTAGGGTTAAATACAAAACCCCTCGCAGCAGGGCTCAAGCCACAGTAAAAGCAGAAGGCAATAAGCCCAAATGCATCCAAAAGCCCCACCACAACCTAGGGAAACTGCCCTGAGGACTACCAAGATGGAGAACTCCCAAGTTTTCTCAATGTCCCACTAACCACCCCACAATTTGGGGAGCTCCTTCATCCACAGAGGCCCCTTTGCACCACTCCCATCAGATGCCACCCTCCAGCTCGGAGCCCAGAGAGGCTTCGCCAACCACTTCACCTGACAAATATTTGCCTCCCATACCCAGCACGCCACTCTCTCTCTCCATCTCTCCCACGCACCCCACAAATCCACCCCACCAGAAAAATACCATGGTCCAGCCGGCTCAGAGCAGCCCAAGCCCTGCGGGATGTGCTGAGCCCTGGGGCAGGATGAGCTGTGCACAAGGTCCCAACTGCTAGAGGCAGGACCACTCATCCCATCAGTTTCAAGAGCACAGGGAGAAGAAAGGACCCAGGAAGAGGTTTGGCAGGACGGGAAGGGAGAAAAAATAAATTTGTTCCCTGTGTTTCAGGTTGTTCTCTGCCTTTCAAAGTCTGCCCTGGAAAACAAAGGCAATAGGGAAAAGCAACCCAGCTCAAACACAGGTGGTGCTGGCTGCTCCACAGGGGTGATGCCGACATGACCCTCCCCAGCCCCGCGGAGGACGATGAACACTCCCACTCCCCCCGGCTGCCCACCTGGGCTGGGGGCTCTCCGGTACTTACTCCCACTCCTTCCTCCGCGCCTGCGGCGTGCTCTGCATCTTGTGCGCCTCATGTGCCTTGATAATGTCCCTCTGCTCGATCAGCCCGCCCCGCCGGCGCTTGATAACGTCCGGGCTCACAGGGACATACTGGCCGAGCCCCAGGTCCAAGGTGCTGCTGGTCTCCGTGCCGGCATCGGCATCCCGAGACCGGGACTCGTAGAGGGCATCGAAGCTGGCAGCGCGCGAGACCAGGGCCTCGGCCAGGCTCTCGGGCTCCAGCAGGTTGCAGGACTGGGTGGTCTGCATCAGCCCCAGCCGGTGCTTGCGCCAGGTCTCCTCCTCTGGCAGGGCCAGGACGTAACGGGGGGAGGCAGCGTCCAGCTCAGCCGCCCTGCCCGGCGCTGGGGCGCTGACAGAGTACGCGCCGAATCCCAGCATCTTTGGTGCTGTCGTAGCTCATCACTCTGGAGGGGCACAAGACAGAGAGAGAGGTTCAGGGCTTTGCTCTGTTCACCCTCCAGTTCCCTCCCTCCCTCCCATGCAAACTGGAAGGTTTGCCAGGCTAGACCCTCCCAAACCAGGCACAGGGCATGCAGCACTAGACCCCCACGGCTAGGGCAAGGGGCAGCACCTCCTGCCTTAGTGCTTCCCTTCTCCTTCCCAATCTGGGCACCCCTGCACCTCTTGAATTGCAGCTCCCAGCCCTGCACCCAGCCCTGCCCCAGGTCCCCGGAGCAGCACAGCTCGCCACAGCCAGACCACAGCGCGATGAGCCCCCCCACTGTCTCACGGACAGGAGAAGAGGAGACCTGGGGGAAACCACCCCCACGCTGCTTTTGTTTGGGTTTCCTCTATTGTTTGGGTTTTTTCCACTTTTTTGTTGAGGTTTGGTTTTTTGCTTTTACAGAGGGTTGGGAGGAATAAGATGGGCTGGCATAGCACAGCTCAGCTGGAAACACAACCTCCAACCCTCAGCACAGCTCTCCCCCACCCAGCCCAGCAGGCAGCCGTGCATTCACCAAAAAACCAAAAAGCCAGCCGGTGCATTCACCAAAAAACCAAAAAGCCAGCCGGTGCCCGCACTCAGCGGCCCGCACAGGCAGGGCCATGCAAGCAGCATGCGTGCCGGCAGATGGTGCAGCACCTTCACAGGCTGCCTCCCAGGTGGGCACAGCGCTGGAGCATCCATGTCCCCCCCTCCGGCTGGCAGGAGGATGGCCAGGCAGCCTGGCAAAGACAGGTAGCAGCTTAAGAGGCTGGATGCGGGAATATCAGCAATATTAGACTCGGGAGCTGCACATCAGAGTGAAAGGTGCAGGAGCGCTGCCAGAAACACCGCACCGAGCATCGCTCCTTGGCTAATAGATGATGCTCTACAGACAGGAGATGCTTGTGTCTGAGAGTACATCCAAAGCCTTGTCAGAGTGAAACGCTTTATTTGCATGCTCTATTCAGCACATTATCGCTGCAGGAAGAGCTTTGCCCCAGCAGTCCCCGAAATCCCCCTCCCAGCACTTGCCCATGGATAGAGGTGAAAGAAGGGATGAGAGGAAAGTGCAAGGCAGCACACGCTTCACACCAGGGATGTCACTCCCTTCCCAACTACATCCCTGACACAGAGGGGAAACAACCCAACACAGGGCAATAAGGCAGCAAAAATACCATCAGTCATCTTAACCCCTTCCCAGAGCATTGTTTGGAGACACCTGAACTCCTCCTCCAAAGCAAAGAGGGGGTCAAGAACAGCGGTTAGGAGAAAGGCAGGGAAATCACCACACCAGGAACAAAAATACATTAAATATTAAAAAAAAATCCAGAGTAACTGAGGGGACAAAACAGAGCACGGCCCCATGCCAGCCAAAATAAGCCTGATGTCCCCAGGGTGCACGGCACAGCCGGGAAAGCATCCCATCCCCTTTGGGTCTGTGGTGCTGCACTGCACATAAGTGTCTGCAGTTACCCCCAGAGCTAAACTTGCCCAGCCCAAGGGATGCTCACCCCTTGGCAAGCTCTCCAGAAAGAAAGAGGCAACTGCCAGTAAGAGCCTCAATAAATTAATTAGCACATCGATAAGAAGAGTTTGGCTGCTCCCACTGAAAGCTATAAACAGATTCCTCACTTCACTACTTTGCTTACCCATGCAACTTTTAAGGGCATTAATTACTCGTTTTTACAAATCAGTTCTGGGTACCTTTATAATATCTCATTTTCCCAACCTCTGCCTTTCCTTTTCATATTGTTTTGCTCATCTTCAACCCTCCCCTGCTAAAGTTTAACTCCTCGTTCAGCAGCACCAGGTTTCCTTTGGGGTTTGGGGGCTTTATTTTTGTTTTGTATTTTGTCTTTTTTGTGGGTGGTGGGGTTTTTTTGTTTTCAAACAACCATTCTGGAGCTCTGTTTCTTCCCAAAGCATTTCCTTGGGAAGGACAGGAGGCTTTCTTGCACACCAAGGACAAGCACTCCAGGTTTCAGCCATGGCGTGGCTGTGCAGAGCACCAAGAACAATTAGCTAAGAGAAAATGAGGACACATCCCAAAGGTAGGTCCAGAATCCGCACGGACACCGGCTCTCCTGATGCCTACCAATGCATCTCCCACCAGGCTTGCTCCAGGGACACCAGTGACTCCCAGAGGCTTGGAGGCAAATGAAAAAGCTCAAGCAGAGCCTTCAAATGAAACATCAAGAAAGTTTGACGAAATAAATAGAAATAATTAGCTCTGCCTCCGCCTAAGCAAACAAGGCTCACGCTGCCAGCAGAACAAGCCACGTTCCCTCCGGAGAAGTGACAAGGAGAGAAGGGAAGATGCCAGAACATTTTGTTAAGGCAAGCTGATGAGGCTATGCGTTAACGAGGGTGCTTGCGGGATGCCACACGCCACGTATGAAACATCTGACATCAAGGTATCTGCCTGTCTTCTAGCCTTTGGTCTCCCCTTTACACCGAAAACAAACCCACTTTATTTTTAGACAAAATCTGAATTAGTGGGAAAAACTCCCACTAATTGTGAAGCTAGATGTGAAAAACGACATTTGTTCACGTAATTCAGCTTCTGCTGTTTAAACGCCAGCCCTGCCTCCCACAAAAGGGAAACTTGTGGCAAGCCAACACGTGGCTGGTTTGGAAAACACAGAGTTATTTTCTGATCCCATCGGTGGAAACCCACAGCTTGGTATGTGCTGGGAATGGGCTGTGGCCGGAGCCAGGACCATAGACCCAGCTAACAGCCCTACCTCCCCACCACGTTTGCTTAATAACATATAACTTGGGTGAGTATTGGAGCCCTGAACCTTTCCAGCTGCAAATCAGCCTTTGCGCGGCAACAAACCTAGGTTGCTGCACAGCTCCTGGTTAACAGCTGGGAAGAAATGGCTTTACAGCTCCATCAGTGAAAACGAATAATTTAAAAAAACGAAAGAAAACAGCATACGCCCCTGTCCAACCCCCTTCCCATGGTACTGCACGTGGTTTCCCACAGGTGACTCCAGCTGATGCTTGTTCTCGGTATCCGTGGTTGCGTGACCAGGATGCGGTAAGAGCATAGCGCAGACCCGCAGAGGGCTCCGGCAGCCCCCACTGCCCCCTGCTCACCCGACCACTGCAGGAGCTGGGGACATTACTGCACAGCAACACTACGCTTGTCTGTATTTGATACAGGAGAACCAAGGAACAGCTGCCGTTGTGGCAAATGGCAGGCTTTCAATACCAGAAAACAAAGTTTCTAGAGGTTTTTACCTCCCAAATTTTGGTCTAAAAGTAGTAGAGTCAGGAAATTTACTGTTTGCTCCTGCAGCAGAGAAGTCATCTAGATAAAACCATGGCGACAGGGTGCTGAGAGCAGCCAAACTGAACTACAGAGTGGATATTCAGCTGCAAAAGCACTGGCACTTGTGCTCTCGCCTGCACAGTGGCTGGGAGCAGCGCGATGCTCCCAGCACAGCCCAGGGCACATCTGAGGACACAAACCACCCAGCTGTGCCGATGCGCAGCTGGAGCTCACCTCGTCTAACAGGGATCTCATTAGAGAGATCGCACCCAGCAGCCATTCATCGCCTCCCGCATCGGGATTGCCGAGGCCAAACAGGGACAGCACAGTGAGCATCTCTTGCCCCTTGGCCTGTCCATCAATGTGGGCTGAAACAGGACACACCCCAGGGCAGCACCCCACCCCACACCCCACCGAGAAGAGCCTTTGCAAGACCTCTGCGCCACAGAACAAGTGATGGAAAGAGGGACGTGCATGGGTCCTTTGCAGCGTCCTCAAGAGACGGCCTCCCACTGCCAAACAACTCAGCCTCCTTACCTCAACCCAAACCACATGCCACAGCCGCTGCAACCCTGGGCTCACACCATACTTCGTTTTTTCCTTCTAGCAGCCGATTACCTGATAAAGAGCTGCAGCAAGCAGCAGGTTCCCAGCAGCACCGCTGACCTCCGAAGAGGAGACTCCTTTTAGGGGGTTTCTCCTGTATGTGTTTGTGTGACGATGGCAGCAATCTTTAGCCAAGTAACTATGTATTACCATAATAGCTACACTCAGCACTTAAGGCACTGGGTGAGGCCTTTGCTTCTGTTACCTCAATAACCTTCTACCAGCCCTCCCAGAGTTAAAGCAGAAAGGTTTAATGCTGCACTGGCCTGTGGGGCTGACCTTCCCCAGGCAGCACAAGGGTCCAGCACCACAGCACTGAGCTCCAGCACTGCCCTGGGTGAGGAGGGGGGCACAGACCCCTTGCTGGAGAGGACACAAGGCCTCAGCCCAGGACGGACAGAACCTGCCTGTGTTGTATGCAACAAGCACCAAAGCCACCAGAGTCTTCCAACCATGGTCCAGCACCCCAGCAACCTTCCCCGGGGATTTGGGGGGCGATTTTGACAGAAGCATCAGAGCAAGAAGCTGCTCCGATGCTGCTGCTTCCCCTTGTGAGCAAGCATCCCTCCCCTCTCCCGCATGAGCAAGGGGAAAGCACGACAAGAACAAGAGCAAACCCCCTTTGGATGCTGCCCCAAGCATCTTGGGGACACCCTGAGCCAGGCAGGGTTTCTCAGCTTCACCAGCCCGCAGAGGATGTCTCTTCCCTGAGCTTGGCTGGCCTCCCTGGGAACACACCTTGCTCCATCCTTCCTGGGGCATAGGGATGCTCCAAATCCATCCCCCTGCTGCCCCTTCTGTCTGGCTCCCTAACCTGCCTCTCTCAGGCCACGGAGGTCACTCAGGTTTTGGGACTATCAAATGCCATCCCACTCTCTCTGGTGAGCCACGCTTACCCCCCAGCTGCTAATTATTAGTCCCTCCTTGAGGGGAAAAGGAGAGCTTATGCAGTGCAGCTAAGCAAAGTACTAAACCTCAGAGCGCTAGGAAGAAATTCAGCGTGGGGCCCCTCCAAACAGAGACAGATGGGCTGCAAGAGCGACTGATTCATCCTCATGGCCTTCTCCTCTCCCACCACATACACTTCCCCTCGCAGCGGCACGGATGCCATGGTGGGCGAGCCCCGCTCGGGATGGTTCCAGACCTCCCCGGTCCTCTGGCTCCCCCATCTTGCACTGAATGTGGCAGCTGGGTCTGCGTGGCACAGTGGCTGTGGGAGCCAGCTGGCAAGGGTGAGCTATTCTTAGTCGAGTCATTTGTTACCGGGGAAAAGTTTGTTGGATTAAACACCCCTCCTGTAGTCCTTGCCGCCAGCAGGTTTGCAGCAGATCTGCTGGGAAGAGCTGCTCCCAGCATCCCCAGTAGGCACCTGGTACCCAGCAAGAGCCAGTGCTGCATCCCATGCTGGGAGCTTTGTATGACACCGGTAACAGAGAGACTTAAGCAAGGTGGGAAAAAGAAAAGAAGAAAGGAGACATTTACAGGCACCCACTGCTCACACAGACCTATTCCTATGCTCAGCAAAAAGTGGAAGTGAAAGAGTCAGGTCAAACATCCCAGTACAGGAGAGCCAGGGGAAGGCAGCATCGCACACACCAGTGTGTTTGGAGCAGAGGGAGGTGGTGCAATCAAAGAAGGGCCACTTGGCTCATTTCCCAAGAAGCATTCATTTCTCATCACCCATTCACATATAATAAATTATTCTGGGGGCCTTCACAGTGCCAAGATACCACAAAGACCCCTGGAATAACTGCAGAGATCAGACGGAGGAAAAAGCAGAGCTCCAAACACCCAGGGGCTGCTTCAGGATGGGAGATGCTCTGGCACCAGACAAACTTCTGTCTGGGAAACTGTTTTTGTTCTGCCATGCCAGGGTTTTCATAGCTGGCATGATGCACAAGCAGCAGAGTCCACTCCCTGGGGCTGAGCACCACTTCTGCTTCCCAGGAACAGCCGTGCTGTGCCTGGATGGGGCCAGGCTGCCGCTCAGACTCTGTCCCAGCCTGGAGGGATCTCAAAGGCCCGGGAGCCCATGGGGGGTGCGCGGGCTCTGCCTGTGCCAGCAGCGGGGTTGCACAGCCCCAGGTATGGGAGCCCTCCCACAGAGCACCGCTCCCAGGGGAATCAGCTTTAAGAATATCAAAACATGAAATTATCTCATCTCTCCTTTAAGAGCAACTGTTAAACAACCCCACTATTATTTATATAAATGTACGTCAAGGAAATCAGCCCTCCATCTCTGGCACAGAGAGGCGGGAGAGCCAAAGACTGCAAGGGGACTGGGACCCCCAGCCCCAGGCTGGCTGCAGGCAGTGAGCCCCAACCCTGAGGATGCTCTCAGGGCACGGCCAGGGGCAGGCATGATGCTGCTGGGGCAGCAGTGAGAGACAGGGCTCTGGCTGGCCTGACCCTGAACAGGGGGGTTCAGTGACAGGGTAGCATCAGGCATGGACAGAAAGGTGTCCCAGTGCTCAGGAATGCCCATCCTGACAAACAACCAGATGCTCAAATTTCTCCCAGCACCACCTTTGAGACAGTCTCATCTCTTCACCTCTTCCTGCACCCCTCGGTGCCAGACAGGCAGATGCGTCTGCATCTCAACGCAAGGTACCCTCATCACACACCCATCGCACCTGCAACCTGCCACCCCCAGTACCAGCCCCACACCAGTGCCAGCCCCCACCGGCACCCCAGCTCCCCCAGGAGAGCAGAGAAAATGCGCACGGGCAGACCTGAGAGCATGCACGCCATCGGCCACGGGCAGGGATGGGGAGCACAAGACGATACCCAGCACAGCTCAGCGTTTCCCTTCCTTGTACAAGCTCTTCTCCCCAGCAGGGCCAAAGACGAAGTATCGCTCCAGCAGGCAAGTGCTGGACTTGGGCTCACCTAGCACACAACCACTGCTCTGCAAACAGCACGGCACCACGCCTGGCAATAGAAAAAAAATCAGGGATGGGAAAGCAAGCCGTGAGCTGTGCAACAGCAGCATCTAGAAACCAGCAGTGCTTGGAGCTATACATACACGCAGCCGGAGAGCACGCCTCAAAGAGTTTGCTTTCCAAAGAAGGGCAGAGAGAGGACTTCTTAAGATAATTTCCAGCTGTAATCACCGGGCCACCCTCCAGGAATATAACTAACTAGAATGCCACAATCATCCTGGGCTGCCTGTCACTCCCGCAACACAGAGCGGACAGCCAACGCCAGCGTAAAGTGCACGTATGGTACAGTCCCCCTTCGCCCAGCTGCGGGCACGGGGAGAGCAGTGCCTCCACGTCCCAGCCCCCCATTCCTTGGATATTTGGCAAGCCAAGAGCCAGTGCATGCAGGTAGTCATGGGCAGAGCCCCATCATCCCTGAGGACAGCCTGGATTTATGCTTTAATTAGCATGCAGCAGCAGAACTGGCTCTGTATGTCACACCTCCGCTGCTCCTGCACCCAGGGATGTGGGAAGCAGTGCTGCCAAGCCTGGTAACTCAGCCTGAGCTAGCTCATTTGAAAGAGGACAAGTGACAAGGGTTCAGCATAAGTCCCCATCGCTCTCAGCCCAAAAGCAGCTGCAAGAATTGCCAAGGTAGAGAGAGGAGCTGCCAGCATGAGCCAGGGTGTGTTAGAAGTTGCTGCACAACAGAGAAAGAAAATGCTTTAAAAAAATTAATATTTTTTTTTCTGTTCTGGGAAACACTGCTGGCAGAAGACAGCCCAGCCCTTGCTCCTTGCTCCAGAGCACCTGAAATGAGGCAGCACACAGGCAAGGGTCGAGAACAGGGCATTGCTTTTGATATAGGAGATCAGAAACCCAGGTCAGCTTGAAACCATGGACGCAACGAGGATGTGATGTAAATAGAGAAGGATGGGGGTCATGAAGGATCCAGGCTTCCTGAGCTCTGCCCTGGGAAAAGTTTGTTCCCCCGTGCCGAGGCAGGCGGAACATGCATAGTCCCAAAACAGACCGTGAGACCCGGGACCTGCTTGGTCTGGGCTCCCCAGAGGGTGGTCGTGGGTCTGAATGGCACCCGATGCCCCCCCGGCACTGCCAGCACATGCCCTCATTCTGGCTTCGCTACAGCTTACCGCTTCTCCAAAAGTGTCTGCTTAGCCGGGAACTGCTGCTGGGATGGCACAGGAAGGACAATGCTCCGACTGCAGCCTTGCAGGAGGGACCCGATCGCTCTCCACAGCTGCCTGAAAGGAGCTTGTAGCGCGGTGGGGGTCGGTCTCTTCTCCCAGGCGAGAAGCAACAGGACAAGAAGAAACAGCCTCAAGTTATGCCAGGGGAGCTTTAGATGGGATATTAGGAAAAAATTCTTCACTGAAAGGGTGGTCAGGCACTGGAACAGGCTGCTCAGGGAGGTGGTGGAAGCACCACCCCTGGAAGCACTTAAAAAACACGTAGATGTGGTGCTCAGGAACATGGTGTAAAGGTGAGCTTGGCAGTCCCGAGTTAACAGTTGGACTCGATGATCTTAAAAGGTCATTTCCAACCTGAACGATTCTATGAGAGCATCCCATGGCCAGTCTCCTGGGTTCCCTCCTTGAATTTCACCCCCACCAGGCCTGGTGACAGCCCTTTCAGACTGCCCTTCTTCCCTCCAGCCAGGAAACTTTCCAAAAATAACAACATTCTTGTTTCAGCTGGCAAAGCCAGGGAGAAAAACTTCTTCTTTCCAACGGTGCCTTTGCCGAGGTGACTCACAAACCACAATGTGTGTCATTACTTAATAGACCCGCAAAGGCAATTATACGATCATGCAAACA
The DNA here is from genome assembly GCF_015220075.1 of Falco rusticolus. Classification (NCBI taxonomy): domain Eukaryota; kingdom Metazoa; phylum Chordata; class Aves; order Falconiformes; family Falconidae; genus Falco; species Falco rusticolus. The sequence continues at coordinate 28,413,171 of NC_051197.1, forward strand.
TCAGATTCCTGGCACAAGGAGTCACAGCACCCCTGAGAGGTTAAAACAAAGGGATGCTTTAAAGGTGAGCGACGGCAGGCTTTATTCTTCTTTGACTTTTGCTCTCATTATGTACAAAGACTCCTGAAAAGGTCTTATCATTTGGTGGGGGAAGGCACTCTCTTGCACAAATTGCACGGTGAGGAATGGAAGGGGATGGAGAATAAATCTGTCCTGCCATGCTGAAGCCTTGGGGGGAATGTGCTATGCATCCTCCACTGCCAGGTCCTCACCAGCAGCTCCAGCTGCAGGCATGAAGACAGGGCAGAGCCCCAAATCACTGGATAAACAGAGCCAGACATTCCTGATCCAACCTCAAAGGAGGAAAGGCAGCTTTTCCTTTTGCTCCTTCACCCAGGTCTCTCATAACCTCTCCCTTTTCACCTCACACACTGTAGAGAACAGAGGGGGTTTGCATTCGACCTTACCCTGCCTTGAGCTGGGTTGGGATAAACTGACAATAAAAACTTATTTCTTGCCTCTCAACGTAACAGATGGACAAATCGGGCCTCGAGGACCCTTTAGCCAGCAACCAGCTTCCCAGCTGGGTGGGCGAGCATGTCCCAGGACCCGCAGCGGCTGCTCAGGGGCAAAAGCCTGGCCCAGCCCCTGTCCTTCCTCATCCTCACTTGTCCCTGCCACCCTCAGCCACTCCAAGCTGCCACACACCCCCAGAGCCCATCCCCTGCGCCCAGTCTCTCCCCAGCCTCCTGCAGTGTGGGAGATGAAGGAAAACAAGTAAATGCTTACAGAGAGCTACAAAGAACATGTCAGCAACCCTGCTTTTTCCACCAGGACTAATAACCTGGCCCAGCAAGCACCCGGTCCTCACCTCCCACCCAAAGCACACACACCCGGGATGTCCCAGGGGAGGCCACCAAATCCCTCAGGAAAGCCTGGGTGCTTCCTTCTGGCTCCTAAATCAGCCCCGGTACCAGACCCTGCGGAGAGCCAGGGGTTAAGCCAGCCCAGGCGCTTCGCTGAGGCGCCAAGCGAAGGCAGGAGCTTCTGGAAACCATCTGGGCGAGAGGACAGGCGCAGAGCGTGGCATTTTGAGGTGCTGCTCTTTCAGAGACACCCAGCTGGACTCCAGCCACTATCAGTGGCCTCCTCTCCTTCCAGCGATGCGGCTTCGCTCCCAGCTGGTGCCAGCTCCCCCTCCAAAGCCCGGTAGCAACAGAGCTTATCACACGCTGCCTGCCTTGCTCCCTCAGTGCCGGCGGTTCCAGCACCTCCCTTTGTGACCAAGGCCACCACTTTATCGGGACCCCTCTCCAGCTCGACATGTTTCTTCTTTCAACAAGAGCTCATCCAGCTCTGTTTTCCCTTCTTTTATCACTTTACTACAATTGCTGACATCAAGCTGTTAATACCACGATTGCCTCTCCTCCTTCTCCTCTTTATATGTGACACTATTTCATCACTGCTGTTTCATCCCTCTGAAGCACGTTACTCAGAATAATTTATACCAAAGCAACCTTCCTGCCAGATAGCTGCTTTGTGGGACACAAGCGCGGTGTAAATAAGCTCAAAACAAGCATGAGACTAATTCACAGAGGGGAGGAGGGCAGGCACATCCAGGAATAACAGCCTAGCTGCAATTTCCAAGCTGTGTGCTGCCGATAGCCAGAGCCTGGGAAGATTCAGCAGGGAAAGAGCAACGTACATCCTATTCCTTATATTTATTAAGATGTGCACCAGCCCAGCATCCTCCACGGTCCTGGCTGAGCAGCCAGACCAGGCATGGAGCTAGAAGGAGCTTTGCTCTGACCCAAGCTGACTGCTTCACTTGTCAACCCCATCTCTCTACCGAAACGATGCCCAAGGGCTGAATTAGCTCATAACTCTATCACGAAATTGGCCCTTTTACAACAGCATGTGTGCTTGGAGCCTGGACTTTACCGTATTTGCAAACATCAGCAATCACGTTGCAACGGCACGCGAACGACTGCTAATCAGTGCCCCCCCACCCACCCCCCATCCCTCTCTGTCTCCAGGAAGGCAGACGAGGCTCTTCCGCGGGTGGCACACAGCTCTTTTTACACTAGGAAACTGCCATCTGTAATTTTTAGGCATCTCGAGGATGGCTGAGGACCGGCAGTGCGAGACTGCCGGCGTATGTCACTCAGCTTGCAGCCGCCTGGGGGTTTCTCCTCTGGCACGGCTGTCCAGCACTGCCATGTAATTTGGCACTGCCTGCCTCTCACCACCACCCCCCATGCATGCTCATGCTGGACACCAGTGGAGACCATTTGCTTTTAGAGCCTCGGCAACTCGGAAACGGGCAATGCTATTTCTGGCAGCGTCACTCCCCCTCTCTCCTCTTGCCCACTCGCTCCTTCCTAAATAGTTTAACACCATTGATTTTCCCATGCCAGCCATCCACCGTCTGCTGGCAGGCTTCAGAGCACTGGCGAGACATTCGAGCAAGCTGGGGTGATCCAAGAAATCACCTGTCACGGTCCCCAGCCCCGCGCCTCCATCCCTCCCAGGAGGGTACCACGCTGACACATCCACCCTTCTCAGGCTGCAGCTGACACACAACTCCCATAAAACATTTTGGGTTTAAACCAGGTCATTTTCTTGGTTTAAACCTTGCTCTCGTGTTAGCTGCCAACAGGCCTGCTTGTGAGGGCTCCAGCCCTACTCCAGTGCCTGCTGATCTGTCTAGGGCGGTATTAAAACCCCACCACGCTACATGCCAGCACAGAAGCGCCATCCAGGAATGCAACATTTGTGCTTGCTTGGATTTTACATCCTTCCCTCTGACTGCAACAGGCCAGACAGCCCCTGCAAACACAGCCAGCAATTTGTTACAGCCCCCAGCTGTAAACAGAAGATGCTTAAAGCCTGAAAGCACTCAGATGAGATCCCCCATCTCAGGCTCCATGAGGGTCAGCGCTGCAGCCAGGACTGGGGCTCTCAAGCAAAACTGAGGCTTCCAGAACCAAAATTCTGGCCTCCCCCAGCTCTAAGAGCTGCTCACAGGCTCTGCCCCACAGCTACTCAGCAACGTCACCTTCTGCAAGTGATGCTCAGCTCATAACCTGCACTGGTGTCCAGGAAAAGAGATGAAGACAACTGGTCTGTCTTGGTCCTTTTCTTGCCTAAAGCCTTTGAGTGGAACAACTCTGGCATCCCAAAGGAATGAAGAAGGCTTTGTGTCCAGCCCTTTGCTGTTCCCTCCTCCCCTGTCCTTCCTGTCCTCGGACACAATCCCTCATTGAGAAAGCAGCAGCTGGACTCCAAGACGTAAACCTGCCTTGTCTCTCCTCCAAAAAGACCCTTGAGCCAAAGCGCTAAGCCAAACCTACTCCTACAGGTGGGCTACCCCCTTCGCAAGCCAAATACAGAGCAGAGCAGACACCCCACATATAAGCTGCCTCCAAAGTGCATCCCGCACACCCTCGGGACACCCTCCCCATCCATCACCAGCCTCGCACGCACAGACCACACCTCACGCTGTGCCAGATGAGCTGCTCACTGGGGATACGCACTGGCAGCCATCCCATCCCAGTACTCGCCCTTTTGTTCCTCTTGAGACACGCTGTGTCACCCAGCACAGGTCAGGCTGCCGGAGCACCCACCCACACCCTGCCCCGAGCTACCTACCCCCGGCTCATGCTTGTGGCTCATTTCCACCACACTCGTCCGCAGTTTGCACAGAAAACCTGGCCTCAGAAATTCAGCAGCAAAGCTTGTTAACACTGGCAAGCGCACAAAGAAATTGTCAAGCTGTCTGCAAAGAACTTCCCAAGCAGTCAGCATCCCCAGGGCGTTGGGGAGACAAGGCTGGCTGCAGATCGCAGGCACCCACCGAGCAGCTAGACAAAAGACCCAATGCAGCCTCAGCACCCTCTGGGGAAATTTCTCAGAGGTAAGTATAGCCCACAGTGGGTTTAGGTTCTTTCCAGGCACCTTGGATCTCCAGCCAAAGCACGGAATCACCCATAGCTTGGTGAAGGTCCAAGAGCGAGCCCCAGGGATTCATCCTGCTGCCAAGAGCTGGGGATCTCCCAGACCACCCCGGCAAATGGCCAGGATCCCAGCCAACATCTCTGGGTCAAGCTCCTTTCACCTACAGGCTTTCCCAGCCCATCTGAAAATCAAAGCCAGCAATTCAGATGAGGACCACAGCACTAAGCGCATGGCTGTGGTGCACTGCTTGGTCCAGATGTGGCCCAGCACAGCTAGAGCCATGGAAGCAGTGCTATGGGCATGCACCCCGCTGCACAGCCTAACCCCCCAGGGGAGGTTTTGACCAAGGATGCTACATACCAAGCCATGCATCCTCTACAGAGGCTCAGGTGCTCTCCGCAGCCCACAGGAGCTGTAACATGAGGCCAATACAGAGCATTTCTAAAAATCCCAGTCTGCTATGAGACATGGAGCACTATCTACATACAGCCTGCTTGAAACGGCTAACGGATCGCATTTATTCCAAGCTTGCAACTTCCATATGCCAGAGGAGGGGAAAAAAAAAAAAAAAGCCCAAAACCAGAGCAGCAATGATAAATTTCTAAAGCTGCTGTAGCAAGGAAAAAAAAAAAACCATAGTGGAAGAAGCCTCATGCCATCTCCCAGAAACTCCCCGCGCTGCGAATGCCAAATTATTAAGTTAAAAGGAAGAAGGGTAAAAAAAACCCACAAAAAACAACACACCTTCTATAACAGATTGCTATTGTGTTTCCTTTCAAAAGGACAACACTAACCACAGTCTCCGGCTGCTGCTTTCATATCCAGCAACCACTTCAACAGCGTGTTACTTAAGAAGTAAAATCCACACCTTTGCCCTCAGGTCTGAAGCAAGGCACGGGAACACGGCCTGGCCCCATTCTCCTTGGGGACAGTGGCAAAGAGGGCAGCCACCAGGCTGTCACCTAAAGGCACTTAACCAGGGGTGGCAGGAGGGACAAGGGCTCACCCTAAACCCAAGAGGACCTGGCCTGATTTCATCCACCCTTGCTGCTGTGCTTCGCCCCGGGGACCATGGCACCCCCCGGGATGACGTGCAGTGATGCACAGGGCTCAGACCCGCTCCCGTGCTAAGCACCTGGTCACAGTGGCACGTGGCAGTGACCAAGGGCTTCAACCCACCAGCCGAACATGCATCGAGCTACTGATGCTACTCAGCATGCCCAGGGCCAGCTCCAACCTGGCCATAGGTCTTCCACGCAGGAAAGCCTTGGGCAGTGAGCATCTCGCTCCAGTCGGCCTCACAGCAGTGGCACAGCCCCGCCACGCTCAGGGGGTGCAGGAGGGGAAACCCGCGGGTGCTCACCTCAGGCTGCACCACCCACGTCTCCTGCAGCTCTTGCCACGGCTCACCCAACCATCGTGGTGTCCTCGGACCCGGGTGCTGGCTACCACACCAGAGCAGATTAATCCCCTCTGGATCCAAAGCAATCCTCGTTAAAAATAGGCTCTACCTATGACTCTCCCAAGCTCACACGGGCGTCATCACCTTGGCCCCGGCGCGCTTCCCAACGTGACTAACACCAGCAGCGTGTGACTAACACCCCGTCCCGCACTGGGGAGGGAGACGGTCCCCAGCAGCACAGGCAGGCACGAGTGGGCGGCTGAGCCGCAGCGTTTTGGCTGGAGCGAGCTCTCCCCGCTCTTCCTCGCAGGGTTTCTCCGAGCACCTCACCCACCCTGCCGGCGTGCACCAGCTCAGGCTGGGAGAAGGTTGTGGTGGTGACGCTCACCACCCCACTCCGGGGATGCTCTGACTGAAGCTCAGCCCCCAGGTCCCCCCATGGAGCCAGGGACGGGCTGCCATCCCAACCCACCAGTGTGCCTGAGGGATCCTGCAAAATCTAATGTTTGGGTTATTTCTGAAAACCTGGAGGCAGGAAATCAGCGAAAATTCGGCTCACTCAAGAGGAAGGACTGGCTCAGCCCCACACACCCTGCTACAGAGATGCAATCCTGGCTCAGTACCAGATGAGCAGCAGCGTCTGACAGTCCCCAAAGTAACACCAGCCATGGAGGCCTCAGGGGAAAAAAAAAATCCACACCAAGGAAGATGCTGATTTACTGAAAAAAGTCCAGAAACAAGCACGATCTGGAAAACCAGAGATTTTTGAGTTTAGGGAAAAGATGGGGAGAAGTACCATCGTTTGGCATCGAGAAGATGAAATGGAGGCAACAGCATCCTGAACTACACCAAGCGTTGCTGAGAGGCCACCAGAATAAACTGCTCCCCAGCCAAAACAAGATCAGACCAGAAGCTCCTTGCAGTCCTCCCTCCTCTCCCTCTTTGGCCTCAACATTTCAGAAAACAGAGACAGACCTGAAAACATGAATGCAAGAAGTACTAATGTTTTTCAGCTCACTTTTTTAGATCACCAATCAAAATTTTTACACGTTTCTATATCCCAGTGCAATGTGTGCAGCTCCTTAGCTGAAGCAGGCAGCAGGAGACAGCAGCCCAGAACCTGTAGCATTCAGCCCTCAAAGCTACAAAACTAAAGATGAAAAAAAAAAACCAACCCAAAACCAAAAAACAGGGGGGAAAAGAGGGGCTACAATGCCAGCAAAGATATCTAATGTAACCAGCACGCATGGAGACATTTTTCAAGCCACCCCTACACCCGCCAGCCCTTAGGAAACACATTAAACACTCCAAGACAGCTTTTATATATTGTGCTGGGAACCACACGCAGCCCGAGGGAGGTTATTTGTCTTCTGCTCCCAGTGATGCACAGCCATAGCTGCCAGCAGCCTGAGTGATTTAACGGCGGCGGTGTCGGACAGGCACCAAGGCACCAGCATCACGCGGGCAGCACCTGTTTCTGTTGCCTACATCCACCCGGTCCAGCCTCAGTTAGAGGAGCCTCACATGGAGGCAGGGGATGGGAGGATCGACACTCAAAGATCTCCCTCAACCCTCATTTTACACTCCCAAACATCACAATACTGACGAGACCCCCATTTGCACCTCTGAACCAAGGGTCCTTCCTGCCCCACCGTGCCAGTGCCAGTCAGACCACCACAGCAAAGCGGCTTCACCTGGGCAGACGGAAGCATTTCTCAGTGCAATCCCATAAAGCATCGTTAATATTGACATGCTACAAAAGCACGAGATGGGGGGGGATCGGTTGCTGGTGCAGGTGTACTCATGTTTTCTAATGGCAAGAATCCAGTATCACCCGTAAGGGAGAACTGTTAAGCCTCAGTACTTACTCTGTAGCTCCAGGAGCCACATTTCACTTATTTGCCAAGTCTGGCCGCCTCTAATGTAAAAAAAACCCTGAATTATTAAGGGAACTGGTGAACAACAGAGGAAGATAAAAACACCGTAAGTTGTTCTCTCTTATCTGTCCAACTTGATTTTTTTTTTTTAAAGCATTTAAATCCTCACTTTGACATGACACTGCTCCAGCTGCAGGGCGCTTCAGTCACAGCACAAGCCTTTTATTAATAAAATACATATTTGATCCAACAGAGCAGCTTCAGCCTTCCTTCTCATCGCCTCACCCGAGCTCTCCTGTGCTGGCACTGCAAGTAGGATATTCATCTGAAGATGACAGGGCTGGAGTGTCACACATGCGTGCGCACACATACTTTCCCTTCTTCCCCTCTCTCAGGCCTGGAGAAACAAGCAGCAGCGCCCCAGAGCCCCCTCCCCTGTCCATGTGTGTCCCCCCAGCAGGAGCAGCACAGTGCTGCTGAGAACTGACCTCCCTCCCCACTTCAATACAGAAGTGACCGCCCCAGGAATTGCCACCATCCCCTGCACCCTGCATGCCATTCCCTGGGGCACAGAGCACCCCAGCAGCACACCCACCCCTCGCCATTACAGACCCAGTGCGTACCAGTGTTCACCTTTGCAAAAGCAGCTGGTGACACCTTCGAGATGCTGAAGGTCAAAGCACCACGCTTCCCCTCCATCACCTGCACACCCCCGGGAGTCACTGCTCTAGGAGGATCCACAAGGCAGGAGCTCCCCATCTCGTTATCCAACACCTCCGGTGAAAGCTTGGGCCAAGCACCTGGCATGCTTTGGTGCGCAGAGGCCGTGGCAGGAGCCCCGGTGGGATTAGGTACCTGAGCCACCCGCCTGCCCACGCTGCTCCGCAGCCCCCGCGGCAGCACTTGGCATTTCGTGCCAGGGAAAGCATCCGTGCCTTCGGCTGCTTTCCTGCGGTGAGCCGCACGCTACAGATGACGGGAGCAGCAGAGGAGCGAGACCGCATACCAGATCTTTCCAAAATTAAAAACAAAGAGAACAGCCTTTGGGGAAGAGGCAAAGATAATCAAAACATTAATTCAGATCTCAGCTTTTGCTCCAAGCGAGCTCAAGTCACCCAAAACTCCCAATAGGGATAGTAGCAGCTCTGAGCTGCAGCCCCCTCCCCAGGCACACCAAAGCCCCCTCCACCAGCCCTGCAGCCCCCTCCAGGGCAGAGGCTGGAAAGGAGGGAACCATGAGGAAAACAAGCTCCAGCTCTCAAGGAACAGAAAGAAAATTAACTAACTGGAATAACAAGTAGGAAACAGGTGACAGCTTCGAAGCTAATAAACCCTCTCAGCAACACTAACAGCTTTCTGCATGAACAAAACAGATAAAGTGACTAAAACAAAGTCACGACAGTCACAAGTAAGTCAAGTGAGACATGAGAATGACTGAGTAAGTTTTGGCAGTTGGCTAGAAACAGGCGCTGGAAAAGCAAGCAGGCAGAGCAAGCTGCAGCAGCCCTGCTGCCCACCTCCATACCCAGCTGTAACCTGGCCACATGGTGCTGGGAGAAAAAAAACAGGACCTCTCCGAAGGTCCTGCACAAGAGCAAGGACTAAGGCTAATATTTGTGCATTGCCATAAGTCACTGGGAGAAAAGTAAAATCCTGCAGCCAAGTGAGAAATTCTCTCTCCCGGACCTTTAATCACACAGTTCAAGTGCTGTTAGCCCAGGGGTGCAGGGGGCAGGAGAGACCTGCTGAGCAGTGTCAGCTCCACAAGTTGCTGGAAGAAAAAAAGTGCCAAAGGTTTGGAGGGATGAAGGGGAAGTCATTTGTAGCTGGTGGAAACTGCTTACTCCAACCCAGCAGGCACACAAAAATTTTGCTTTTTACATCCCACCCACCAGAAGCAAAACACCAGATTTAAAAAATGGCTTTCAAGCCTAAAGTCTTCAAACCTTCAACTTCCTATTCCAACATGCAACATCAGATTCGGGTGTTTCAAAGTTTCTACCCTGTCCTTACCCTTCTTACTTGCTCTCTTCAAGTTGCCTGGTGCAAACCGGCTTTGCTCCACAGAAGCATTTCAACTTCAACCAAACTGCAGTCTCCAAGGCTGGGGAAGCCCCTGTGCATGGCCACCAGATGGTCCAACATGCAGAATGCCCACGGACTCCCTGGGCCACCAAGCTACACTGTGAGGAGCTGTTTTCCTCCTTTCCTTGCTCAGCATCACCCCAACACATGAGAAGGCATTTGAGAGCATCCCTCATCCCCTGAGACACTGCCCTTGAGTCACAAAGAGCTCCAAGATCCAGCAGCGCTTTTGATGCTGGAGTTTGGAGGTGCTGCGCAGCACAGCCCCACTCCCCACACAGGCTCCTACCCCAGGAGCTCTGGAGAGGACGGCCCTGGGACATTGCCAGGGGTGACAGGCCAGGCTGGAAGGAGAAGCAGCCCCCAGAGCTCGGCACCCAGCTGCCATGAGCCCAGAAAGCCAGCAGAAGGTTTACGAGAGACCAGGCACTAGGCTGGGGTCAGGGTATAGGGTGCAAGACCGAGGACTTTCCAACTTGGGTCAGAAGCAGGTTGGAAGAGGGTAGAGTAGATGCACAGCAATGCTCTCCTGCCAGGACCAGCTTCCCACAGCTGCTGAGCCCCATAAGCACAGGATCACTGCACCCATCCAGCCCCTTCCCGCTGCCTCCCTGGCTGTCCGCACCCAAACCTTCACCCTGGCACAGCCCGGGCACGCACCACCAGCAGAGCAGGCAGGGTCCTCAGCTCCTGGGGCAGAAACACAGGAGGTGCAGGCAAGGAGAGAGGCCAACAGGGCTGCACAGCAGCCAGCCCCAGTGGAGAGACTGGTAACCTGGAGCAGCCTCCAGAGAAGCACCAGCCACCAAAGATGGAGTAGGGAGGCATACCACTGAACACAAAAGCAAGGACCACCGGGAAAAAGGAAAAAGACATAAAGGATTTCCTATCTGTGTGGGGATTTATAAAAGCCACACAAGCATCATCTCACCAGAGGACACTGGTGAACACAGCAGCTGCCACACACTGGTACAGAATGAGAGATCACCCTGGTCCCCGCTTCCTCCTCCCAGGAATCTGGCTCCCTGGAAAAACCTGCCCAGCCTTTGCATTTTGCAAACCTCGGCTCTAAAAATAACCACCGGTGCAACTGACACATCTTGAGTGGAGCCGGCGAGCGGCAGCCCACAGAACCAGACTCACTTAGCATCGGTGGAGATGTGTTTTGTAAACAGTTTTGTTTTTTTTTTTAAGGTTGCTTAGTAAGCTGCTGATCAAACAGCCAAAGCCGTTGTCTGATGTGGCAGAAATGAAGGGGGGACCCAAGGAAAGGGAAAAATCCCACAGAGGACAACAGAGTGGGGAAAACTCAAGGGACGGGATCCCCATTTCCCAGCACGTCCCTCCTGCCTCAACTCACACTTTTAAGATGGAGTTTCTCACACCGTATGGACCCCCAGGAGGGGTCCCAGCTCCAGCCATGCCCACAGCACCAATGCCCCCCTCACCAGCTGCCTCCAGAGAGCAAAACCCCTATTTATACAGAAAGCCGAGGAGCAGCAACAGCCCAATAGACCACCCCACTGCCAGGGGACTGTGCACCATCTCCCCCCTTGTTCCCAATTTCCCGGTGAGCAGGGTGCGATCCCGCCCCAGCTGCTGCAGCCGCTCCCCAGGGGCTGGGACAATTGGCAGAGCACAGAGCAGGAAGAAGAGTCACCCAAACTGTTGCTCAGTTAATCATGGTAATTAGCCACCATCTTGAGTGACTCCCATTAGTTACAGCCTAATTTTCTCAGGCACAGTGAGCGTGCAAGGTTTCAATTACAACTCACCAGGCAGCCAACTGGGAAGCAGCCACCCTGAGGCTCATCCAGGTCACAGAAACGCGCAGATGAGGTGCTCCTTCCCCTGAAGGACCCAGCTTATATCCATTTTAAACTGGGTCTTATTTCCCAGCCCTGCACGGGAAGCCTCAGCAAGCTCACACCAGCTTTGCAGAGCAGATGCCGTCGAGCTGGAGGGGAGAGGCTTGCATTTTTTCCCACCCACCACAGGATTGGATCCATGCCCCAAGCGCAGACCAGAGCCGGGGTTTCTCTCTCTGGAGCCGTGCCCATGTGCTTCCACCACCGCACAAACCCCTACTCCTGGTGAGACTTGCACCCTGCGGCAGGCAAGGCGGCACAGGCACCCTGCCCTGCTTTGGGGAGCGGGCTCACTCCACCCGCAGGAAGGGGCATGCTCCCCAGGGCTCTTTGCTAACAGTGCCAGCTTGCACAGAGCCCTTCACCCTCCAGCACCCACCCCTAGAAGTCACACACGATGCCTCAAGGATGGGTCAACATCAAGCAAACTACCCCAGCACAGACCAGTTCCCTAAAAGCAATCACGCTGGTCCCAGTCAGAAGGCACGAAGCAGATGGACCCCCTGCCGCACCCAGGGTAACAAGGGGTTAAAGCCCACCTTTTGCCTGCAGCTTGGAAAAACAAGGCAGGGAAATGTAAATGCTTTGCTGAACCAGAAAGATCCATAAAAATATTAGCCACAGCTTAACTGGCCCTCTCCAGAGATCTGCTCACAGGGGTAAGGCTCATCATCGCCCAAGCCTGCCTACACCTCCGTGCTTTAAGGTACCTTTCCGGCTGGTTTAGTGCTTATTTATAGGCAACAGTCCTCAGAGAATCGCGGGAGGAGATGAAGCTCAACCCCTTCCACAGGGAGCTTGACAAGTCTGAGCTTTCTGCTGCCTGGCTAAGCGAGGAGCAGCGCCGGAGGGAGCAGAAATCAGGCTCCGACATCTCTGGCACCTTGTCCCTGCCATCAGACAGGTGCTTTACATCAGGAGCTCGGTGTGTTTTAAATAGGATCCCCCATTCCCTGCTTGTTCAATTAAAGTAAATAGAGTATTTTGGTACCAAAGAAATGGAAGAACCACAAGCCTGAGCCAGGTTGGGAAGCAGGGATGCTTGCAGATGATGAGCAGGGCTCTGCACCTCTGCGGGGAGCAGGTGTTTCCATGCCCATGATGCCTTGTTTAGACAACTGCCTGGGAAACCCAATATTTGATTTAAATCCACAAGAGGTGGCCTCTGAGGCAGGGAGCACATAACCCAGCATGGAAAGCACTGAAGTTAACACCTCTGTGCCGAAGAGAAGGAAAACATCCCTTCTCAGCCAATAACTAGCACAGGAGCTGGGCACAGTTGTGCCTTGGTACAGTACTTTGGGCGAATAAACCCAGCAAAGCAGGGGAGCGGGCACCTAGCCCCTCATTTTGCAGATGCCATATGTCAACATCAGAAGGGAATTTTGGAACAATTGATGTCAGGGAACCTCTGGTCCAACCCACTGCTCAGAGCGAAGTCAGGTCGATGCCAGAGATACTGGAAAGGGAGAAATGCTGAAGCCTTGGGCTGCTGCTGAGCCTTCACCCCCCGATCCCCCGCTCCCGCCCTGCTCATTTCTCAGCCTGACAGAGCTCAGCAGCCTCTCCCCAGGCACGCGGCCTCACGGCTGTGACTAATGGTATGTTTTGACATCCCTGAAATACTCCAGCACTTCATTTCAGCCGCAGGGAGCAGGAAGGAAGGAGGGGACATGCTGGTGGGGAGCCAGCACCCGGAGGGAGGGGCAGGAAGAGCTTTTGCAAAAGCAACAGGCAGCGATAAAGCAAAGCAGCATGGAAAAATGATGCATGAGATGGCCAAGGGGCAGGCTGGGACCTGGAAGGCACCCGGAAAGCCTGTCTGATCTGCCCCTCACCTGTGCCTTCCCTGGAGCTCTGCAAAGGTGCAGGGTACTGGATTTATCCAATATCCCCAACACACACAATCGCACGGCTTGAGTGGGGACAAAGGGATGCTCCACTAGCTCCTAGTGAGCCCGTAGCTGCTGGCGAGGGATGCGGGATTGCCCCGGTCCCCTGCCCAGGCAGGCAGAAGGCAGTGCCCTCATCCTCCTGCTTTGGGCTCTCTCCAGCAGAGCCAGGAAGGCGACAGACAGGGAACCCTGGGGAGGTTAATTAACCAGCATCTTCCCTGTATTAAGACAGTCACCTCCGGCCTCAGGGGGGGCAGCGGAGGCACAACCCCAGCCTCTGGCAGGGGAGCAAAGAGCATCCCAGCCACCAGCCGAGCTACTGGCCGCGACCATCTGCCAGCCGGCAGCACCGGGGAGAGGAGCAGCCACAGTCATGGGGGGGATCTAGCTTTTTTCCTGACAGCTCTTGCTCATCACCAGCTGTTCATGCTGGGGCTCAGACAGTCCTGCTGCACCCCGGTGGGCTGGCGGGGAAGGAGAAGCAGGCCGCCTGGATCAGGCCCCAGATCTCCACGTGTTGTCCCCAGAGAGACAGTCACGGAAAGTTTTCCCAACCTTGGGAAAACTGGCACAAAACACACCCTGCCCTGAGGGAAGAGCCAAGGGATGGCTCAGCACATCACCCAACTCACCCCAATCTAGCCAGCAGAGCCCCCTTAGCACCAGGGTAGAAGAGCCATCCTTCAGGCTGTGTCACCCTGATGTCCACACATCCATTTCAGCCACGAGCATCCTCTGTGGCATCCATGGATCAACACAACCATGGAATGCAGAAAGTTAGCAGGAACTCCAGATGCCATCATCAGGGTGCTACTCCCAGAAGTTTGCTTGGGTCACTGTGAGCCAGGAGCCCTGTTGGCAGCAGTAGTGGTGATGGGGGAGCAGTGGGGAGATTGTTTTCTCTTTTCAGCTGTCACTAAAGTCATCAGTGTGGCTGTGAGTGATTCACAACAGTGTATGAAAAGCCTGACTCACGCACTGGATGCGGTGGGAGGGTACATTGACTCAACCACACCATGGATGGGGCGCAGGGGGCTGCAGCCTCACACAGGGACAGTCCTGTTTGCAGCCGGGTCAAAGGCAGCACCAGCCCAGAGATCCCACACACATGCTCAGATCATCAGTGCCCTCAGCAGCATGGGTGAACTTAAGGAAGACTCTACACCTCAGCATCAACCTGTTGCCTGTCCACAATAGGTGCCAAGGTGCAACAGGGATGGGCCATGCTCTCACTCAGCCTTCCACTGGGGCAAGGTTTAAGCTGCTCTGTGTGATGGCAGAGGAGGAAGAAACCCCCAGGTGCTCAAGGGATGCAAATGCAGCCCAAACTACAGTGAGAAAACTTCCCAGGTATTCCAGGACCACCAAGGAGGGAGGAAACTCAGCCAGGCAGAAGCCAAGACCAAAGGGAAGCTCCGTGCCAGGGGACAGCTTGCTGCCACCACCATCTCCTCCACCTCCCAGACCTGTAGACATGAATCCAGGGCAGCACAGCCCACCAGTGCTGAAACCCACCCTGCCTGCCTGGCGCCACACTGCTAGACAGCTGCATTGCAGGGAGACCCCCATAAAAGCTGACCGGGGAGACCCCAGATCTCAATTCCCTGGCACCCCACTGCTACCATGCCGTGTGCCAGCAAGGCTGTGTACTTTGGTGAGAGGGAGCTGAAGGGAACTCCTCCAAAAGACACTCCTGTTTGGATTGGATGGCACTTGGTCTCCAATTGCTCAACGGGTGGTAGCTATGCCCCAATCTTGCCAAAGATGCCAGCGAGGCTGCTAACGTGTGTCTCATCTCGCTGACAGCGCCTTCCGTAACGCTGTGCCTCATCTGCCAAACAGCCCCAGCCATGGATCTGGACCAGGCAAGAGTGTCACCACATCCCACGGCATCCTGAGCTCAGACCTCCCCATCTGCACACAGGCCAAGCCTGGACCCTCATCAGCACCAAGAGCAGGATTAGATCACCCAGCCGGGGGGGGATGTGGCCCATGAGGGAAGGCAGGGTGGTCCAGGGTACCAGTAGCACTCATGTTCAGGACTGTGGGGGAGAGTTATCCCTGCTCCCCCCTCCAGCCATGCAGAGAGCCAGCAGAGCAAGCACCAAAACACACACGCTCTGCAATGCAACAGCAGCTGGGAGAGCTGCAGGAACAGGGCAAACAAACCCTGATTTTGGGGACCACTCATTCATCACTGCCATCAGCAACACCTGGGCAGGGACCAGACTTCGGAGCAGCACCCAGACCCACAGAAAGTGGCGACTGGGTGCAGAGAGACAACACAAAACGCTGGGTGCCCAGGGCAGGCTGGGGGGGGCGGGGGGGGGGCGGCTGGGGGCACCCATGGACCCTGCATGCTCCCAGGGAAACCAGGAGATCCTGCACATTTGGGAGGCCTTGGGCTGGCAGAGGAGGGCTGATGCTGAAGGAGCCCACCACCCCCCACCACCACTGCCCCTGCACCCAAGCAGGGGCTCTCCAGAGAGCTCTGAGCACCCAGGTGCTACAAGCAGGGGAGAGAGGGGGCTGCAAGCCCCCCACCCGGGGCAAGAGGCAGGGCAGCCCGCCGGCACAGACACACACACATCCATCCCGCTCCTTCCCGAGGGCAGCGGGACCCCCGGCCCCACCGCCCCGGAGCCGCAGCACGGCTGGCCGGCCGTCCCCCCTCCCCCCCCCCCGGCCGGAGAGCCACCTTAAGCGCACGCTGTGGTCCCGCCGCCCCCAGGCTGCCTTAATACAAACTTTGTCAGAGCTCTCCCGGCACGGCCAGCCCCGGCCACCAGAAACCCTCGGGAGGGGGCAACACCGGGACTCGAGCTTCAGATTTGGGGTCCCGTCCCCCCCAAAGGGCAGCTCCGCCCCGCCGTGCGGGGGAAAGCGCCCCCCGACCCCCAGCCCACCTCTCCCCGCTGGCTGCCGCCGGCTCCTACCCCCGGAGCCGGGATGAGACAAAAGCCGCCAGAGAAGGAAGGGGAAGAGATGTCCACCGAGACCGAATCGCTCAAAAAGAGGAGGAGGATGGAGAGAGCCTCCGCTGGCGGGGACCGCCGTCTCCCGGCCGTCCCCAACAGGTAGCAGCGAGCGGGGGGACACGATGTCCCCACGGCGACAGCGTTTGTCTACTTCGGGAGAGGGAGCGGGGGCTCCCCGGGGCCACCATCCCCGCTTACCTGGGAACGGAGGCATGGCTTCTGCGGGAGAGCTGGGCGAGGTCGGGATATTATTCCAG
This sequence comes from Falco rusticolus, assembly GCF_015220075.1. Taxonomy (NCBI): domain Eukaryota; kingdom Metazoa; phylum Chordata; class Aves; order Falconiformes; family Falconidae; genus Falco; species Falco rusticolus. Next base: position 28,429,490 of record NC_051197.1, read on the forward strand.
AGACATTATTTGTAATAGAAAGGGAGGAAAAGAGCCGGAGGGAGGGAGAAAAGGAGGGAGGGGAGGGGAAGGAGGGAGGGGGAGACAAGAGGAGCAAGGAAGGAAGGAGAGGGGGAGGGGGGATAAAACGAAATATATATCTAAAAAAAAAAAAAAAAAAAAAAGGAGAAAATAGAGACAGTTAAAATCTGTCTCCTGCCCACACAGTGGAGAAGAAATTTCTGACAATCGGAGAAAGGAAACTCGCACATATACCGGGGAGGGCGCAGACGGGGGATAACAAAGGAGGGAAGGAGCCGACCTCCACCAAAACAGAGCAGGAACTGTCCGGGCACACCCCCCTTGCACACACACCAAGGGTAAGGACCGGGTGCCCAGCCGAGCAGCCAGCCACTTCTCTGCCCACCCAGGCCAGCTTGGCCACCCCAGGCTCAGCCACCCACCCAGCCGCAGCTCCCAGTCACCTGCACCCCCAGCACTGGGGACTGCTGGCAAAGGACCCCCCCACGCTACCCTGCCAGACAGTGCTGGTGCTCCCCAACCCCTCTTTCGCAACCCAGGTCTCTGCTTTTCTGCACACACCTTGTTCCTGGGGCATGGGGACCTCCACGGCTCTTCCCATCCAAAGCAAGCATGAGTTTTCCAGCCACCACATATCCACGCAAAACATGACGCTGCACTCCCTGCTCTTCTGCGATACCAGGCCTCCCCTTAACCAGCAGCCAAAGCAAGGGCAACTGTGGGGACATGGAGGTACATGGCCTTCCAGATCAGCCAGAGGTTTACCCCACAGCATCTAAGGACTGCCAGTGGGAAGGAGTTGTATACAAGGCCTCCTCTTTAATCATGTTTGCAAGGGTGCATCCCCACCGCTTCTGCCTGGGCTCCATTTTGCTTTCCTGGGCAGCACCCATGGACAACTGGACCTGAAGGTGCAGGCTGGAGGAGCTGGAGGTGACACAGGGTCTCTGCATTCCCATCGAGGAGACCCACAGCGCTGTCACAGCTGCCCAGGGATAATACTAAGGGGCTGCTGCACTAAGGCAGAATATTTATATTCCCCCTTAGCACATGCAGGGAGAAGTCCTAGCATGGCACAGCTCCCTCCACCCCAGCTCAGCTGGTTTGCACAGGAGTCCCCCTAAAGCTTGTCATTGCTGGCTTCTCTGGGAAACAGCCCACTGCAGCCTCGGCCAGGGGTTGTTTGGGTGGGCAGGATGCCCCCACGCCCCTCCAGCTCCTCCCTTTCCTTCCACCACACTGCAAAGCACCCCAAGCAAACCTGTGCTGCTTCATAGCACCCAGGAGCATCCAGGGCTCGAGGTGCTTCCAGGGCCAGCCACTGTCAGTGTTGCTAACATTGTCCCGAAGCTGCCCCTGTCCTCATGCTGAGCCCCAGCACATGCTGCTGCACAGCACACAACCCCTGCCCCAGCGTATACCTCACCTGCATGGGACGGCCACAAGCAGCATCACAGGTGCGCATCACCACAGAGAGCCAGGGTACCAGGCTGTCTGAGGACAGCTTATGTCACTGTTGCTTGACCGTTGCAGGGCTCTACCATGCCTCACCAGCACCTCTGGGGCTGGGGAAGCAGCAGAGCTCAGCACCCAGCCACCCCCTCACAGGGACGCCCACTTGTGCCACCCAGCCTGGGTGCTGTCTCTTTAAAACCTTCATCCCTAAATCTGAATGAAGCTAAGGGAAGAAAATCCCGCAGACAAGTGTTTCATTTAAATGTCTTCTCCAGCGCTCCTGTTCATTCACGCACTCCGTGAGCATGCTCCTGCCCCAGCACGCTGCTGCCCGCACCTCAGGGAGGAGGCACAGGGAAAACCTGCAAATACCCATCCTCTTTGGGATGCATAGAAATCCCCCAACCAACTACCAGGACACTGCACACCAAAATCCCAAGTCCAGCCCAAGCAAGGCCATCCTGACACGTGCAGATGGGAAAAAACATGCTGCCAGAGGGTCCGCTCACAACAGAAACCCCATTCCTCACCATTTCTCCAGCGTTGCTACAAGCTGGCACTGGTAGGGATGCAAATGCACCCTGTATGAGCACATCCCTCCAGCCCCCCAGGGAAATGGCTTTGACACCCTCTCACACACAGTCCTGCATGCACGCCGCCCCCAAATCCTGCCCTGCGCCTCTGACAGTCTCAACGTGGCAGCCAGCCTGAATGCATTGAGACAGCTTCCTCAGTGACAAGCCCAGGGTCTTTATTTAAATAAATGTATATGTTGATACTTGGGGACTGGTGATGCCTTGGATTCAGATGTCTCCATGGTTACCTGCTCGTGGTGAGAGCTGGGGGTAATTGAACTCTGGGGGTTCACCATTCATCTCCCATCTCCCTCTCCCCATCCCCAATGGCTCCGCAGAGTTCTGCCTTCCCAGACAAGCACCGAGCCAAGGCCGCTCCCAGCTCCCTGCTAGCGCAGCGGGAGGGGGAGGAGAAGCAAGGTTCTCCCTGAGAACTCATTACGTGAATAATTTTGTCAGCTCGGCAGATGATTAGACACGAATGCAGATCAGCTTCCCCATCCCGAAAGAAAAGACAATCCTGATCGGCACGGAGACAAAGCTGAGCATCTCCTCCCACCACCCAGCTAGACAGGAGTGAAATATGGCGAGACGGCATCAGGAGCAGCGCCGACATCCCAGTGCCGAGCCGCTGGCGTCTCGGGGGAGCGAGCAGCAGAGGCAGCAGCACCCACGGGCTGACAGCTCTCCCCGCAAGCGTGCGAAGGCAAGGCAAGCGCCCAGGTTGCAGGTTAGCAGCCCGAGGTGCCAGCTGGAAAGAGCACCAAAAAAAAAAATAAATGAGAACTGCAAAGCCCAGCTTGATAGAAACTACCATATTTTAATTTTTTTTTTTTTACACCCAGGAGCATCCAAATTTGCTTGGCCCTGAGCTTCATGGAAGCACCCAGAGACATCCAGTGCGTTGCCCAAACCCAGCACCACTTCATTTACAGACACTCCCTGACCTGATCTACATTCACTGCTCGCTTGCTAACCTCTTATTCCCATATAGCAGCACTGTGTCATCGAGTAATCCCAAGGACCTCTAGCTTCCTAACACCGCTTTCCTTCCATGCAGCGCAAAAGCCTAACTAGCTTCTCTTCTCTTCCTTCCCACCCGCACAGCCACGAGCACTTTGGATGTGGACTAATTGGAGACAGTTCAGAGGGCAGTAAAGAGAGCGTGCAAAAGGCAGCAAAACACAACCTGTTGGGGGGGGAAAAAAAAAAAAAAAACCCACAACAAAACATCCCGAAGGAACTGGATTTGTCTAGTCTGGAAATCAGGAGGCAGGAGAGACAGGATAGCAGTCTTCAATTATGTAAGAGGTTGCTGCAGAGGGTGTGGGAATAAATTGTGCTGCATCCTCACAGGGAACTGGACAAGAAGTAACGGACTGTAAATTGTAGATTGAACAATAGGAAAAGAAACCTCAGTAGCAAAGATTATTTAAGCTTCAGGATAGGCAGCTGGGGAGCTTCTGGGGTTTGAGAGCAGGTCTAACGCTGATGAGGTGGTCTGGATAAAGTGGCTCCCATTCTGAGACAGGGGAAGGGAGCCCTTGCAAGGTATGCTCCTGCCCTGGGCTTTTAGCACCCAGCGGCTGGTTCAGGCTAGCTTTGCACTGGTATCTGCCAAGCATGAGGGGACCAGCAGCTTTCCTGGGGGCAATGCAGACCACTTTATGCCCCCCACCCAGGTAATTCTGCCTCCACCTGCAATGCCCACAGTGTTGCAGGTAACACAGCATCTCAGCCTGCCCTCCCTGGCACAGGCTCAGGGCTGTGCTGGGGCAAGAGAGCGCCCAGCCTCTGTCCCACATCTATCTGTCCATCCCATGCTTAGGACCCACAGCACATCAGGGAGCACCGTGCAGGTACCACCTCCCCTCCCAGGATAGCTGCAGCAGGAGGATATTGCCCACCCTCCACTTCCCAGGAGGGTACAACCCTGCACTCCATCTGGGTCATCAGTATCTGTCACGTTGACTAGTCTGGGGCAGAAAGTGCAGCCCCTTGTTTTGTTAGACACATGCCTCCTTTCTTGAGTTTCACACTGGTGGAGTTGATCTGTGGGTTTTCCTACTCAATAGGCAAGTGTGTATTTTAAACCGAGCTAAAAAGAGGACATGAAGCAAAGGCCACCTGAAAGCATCTTTAAAAACAAAGGAGCAATGTGTATTCAACAAAGCCTCCAACCCAGCAGATGACAGCTACTGGAAGTGCCTGTCAGGGATCTGCCAAATTGTCTGCTGGAGTGGTGAGAGCTGGAGAGACTCACCACAACGCCATGGACCAACGGGGGGAGCAAACGCTGCTCTCCCCAGGAGACAAGTCTGCAACTGCCATAGGGAAGAGAAATAGGGTAAGGGTTACTGTGCAACTTCCACAGCTGGTAAACACTCAGAAACCTGTGAAAATGCCTTGGGGTGGGGAAAAAAAAAAAAAAAAAAAAAAGGCACTTTCCAGTAAATGCCACATGCTGCACCGATGTCCCCATTGAGGTTTGCTCCCAAGGGCTTGCACACGCCAGAACACCTACTTCTGTTTAACAACAGGAAAGCCGGTGAAAGTTGAAACATCTTTAATGATATTTACTCTAGCACAATAATCTGAAGAAGGACAAAAAGGGGGGTGGGGGGGGGGGTGGGGGGTGGGGGAAGAATGATCTAAGTCTGAGGATGTTTACATGAAGTGAGACTAAACTTTCCCAAAACCAGACTATCCTCCCTGGGGAAAAAAAAAAAACAAAACAAAACAAAAAAACAAAAAACCCCAAAAACTTCAGTAACAGAAACTTCTGCAACTGCTGCAAAAGAAAAATAACAGTGCAGTGGGAGGCAGACAAAAGCATGGACCACACTTCTGGCCAGCTGAATCACAAGGAAGCTGCACCCTGAATGGGATGATCAAGAAACACTAAACTGATCTTCTGTTTATAATAATAATCATCTCACTCATCCATGAGCTATTGCAGACTGCAAAAAGCAATATCAGCAAATTCCCCCCCAGATGCTTTGGTCAATTAGTTTAATGACCAGAGAGGCAACAGTCCCAAGTCACTGGGAAAGCTGAGCCTGCAGAGATGCCTTTGCCCTGCGCCTGCTGCTCCACCTCAGACCTGTAGTTTATATTCCAGTTACAAAACAAGTGCGGCTCTCCATTCCCAAACTCCCATCTTTTAGCTGAAGCATATTTTTCCTGGCACTTGTTCTGCTTCAGTACCCAGGGTATAACTACACCTCTTGTGTTTAAAATGCATCTGCCATCTGGAAAGCACAGAGACACCCATACCTTTGCTCTGCTCCGATCCGACTGCAGGCGTCTGGATTTCAGCACACATTTTTATCCATTTCCCCACCCCCGCCCCCCCTTATTCGTGTCTGAGCCGTTTGACTAAAATCCGAGCCGTTTCTCAGGGTCTGTCTCACAGCCCAGTCAACACGGAGGGAACCGGTGCCAAAAACCCATTTCTTTCTGATCTGATTGTTTGTTTTCCTGCCTCTCCAGTTTGGGATTTTTGACAGGGAGCCATGTGAAACCAACTGCTCATTGTTTACTGGGAAGCCTGGGGCTGCTTTTTAGTCATTTCAATCGCAAAAAGACTGGAGGACACCACAGAAAGTCAACTAGCTCCTTGCAATAGCCTGTGTTTGCAAAGCTCTTTGATGTCCACACACGGAGGAAAGCCAACCCCAATGAGTACCCTGGGGTGTCATTGCTGAACCAGACCAAGGATGCTCCTGCTGCAACGCCCAGTTACCTCCTCGCCTGCTCCCACAGCTCATGCCTACACCAACACCCCAGCCAAGGTACCTCCCCAGATCCACCCCTGCTCCGTATCCAAAAGCTGCAGCTGCTCAGGACAATTTGGAGAGAAGCACAACAGAGCCAGAGTCTCTGGGTGGGCAGCCTAGCAGGTCCATCATCTGGATGACGTCTTTCCTCCTCCTCACGCTCGGGCAGGATGGGCAAGCCCTCACCCTAGGGTTGCTACAAGCATTGAAGAGCCAGAAATCAAGTCACCTCCCCACAGCAGGCCAAATGTACAAGCTCCCTGGCTGTGTGGCACTTTTTCCAACAAACCTTTAATGATGCTTTTGAATCCACTCCAAGCTAACGTGTCAGCATCCCCCTGACTGCAGACCAGAACAGGATGTGTTATTTCAAGAGAATGAATAAAACCAGTAGCAAAGTCCCTCAGCACCCGCTGGCTGCTCCACCCCAACCCCAGGGCTCACCCAGGTGGGTTTCAGCCAGAGCTTGGTAGATTTTCCAAAGCAATCCCTACTCCTTTCCAGGCCACTGCTTCCCCACCCCAAGTACTGCACAGAAGGGGGTCCAGCTTAGCAAGCACTCACCATCAGTCATCACCCATCATCATTTTGGTCTCCTGTCCTTTTCATCATGTACTGCTGCTCCGTCAGCTGCAGACCTCCACCAACAGCTTTGTTGTCTTTCCCATTACTACAAATATTATTAACGAGCACAGCTTAGGGCTGTGTCTGAGACTTCTCCTGAAACACCTTCTAGTGCTTCTTCACTTACAGTAACACTGAAGCAGACCAGAAAACCTTTTACCCACTTCAAGTTATGCTTGACTTGAATAGGAATGATATTAGAAGGGCTCCTAAATCATTGCTTTTAAGTATTATCTTTGTGATGTTATGGGCAACATAACAATGTTAGCTCATCATGGCCCATTTTCTATGGCTACCTGTTGACTGAAACAAGTTACACCTTCCTCCAGTCCATGGGCAAGGCTAGGCTCAGCCATTCTGTGTTTCCTCAACCAAGTTCCGATGTTGAGAGGCTGACGTGCTCCAGTCACCGAGTGCATAGGGCAAGCATCACAATCCTCACTGTCCCCAAAATTCATATAGCGTCAACCAGCACTCACAGAAGCCCTCAGCCAACCCTGCTGCTATTCTTGACTCAACATTGTATGTTCCCACCCTCGCTCATAAAACATTTACCTTCAGCAGATCAAGAGGGGTTCAGTATCTTCTTCAGCTGCAGTACGCAGCAAGTTTGTTGTAATCTGTTATGATTGTAATCTGGTTTTATCTTTAGAAAGTCAACATTTAACAGTTCTGCCTTCTCTGAACCATGTTTGTAGGGTAGCAGAGGATGAACAGGGCTTTTGGGGGCTGGTGGCAGCACCCACCCATAGCAAGAGCAGGGCAGCAGATGCTGCAGGTTGGCCAGTCTGCCTTCATCCTCCCCATTTTCTGTAGCCTTGGCCTGAGCAGAAGGGGCAGTTATGCACAGTCTGATCCTCACCCCCAACTTCCAGACCCAGGAACCACATGAAGCTCAAAAGCCATAATATCTCTTGTCCCAAATACATCCACTCAAACACCCGAAGACCAGCCGCCCCAGAAGTTTTCACAGGCTGTGCCTGATCCACTCAGTTGGGTTGTCCTGGAGCTTGGCAGCTCGAGCCCAATTCACCTGCTTTGATCAGGAGAGATGTAGCATGCAGCATCCTTTCCACCTGTTTTGATGTCCAGGAACACACCGGATTTTATTTTCCAAGCTTTTAACCAGGGGATTTACCCAAGAGACAACCAGCTCACCCAGCAGCTCTGGCCCCCATCACTGCCATGCATTTGAAGCCACGTGGCTGCAAAGTGACCTTAACACTGCGGTGGGGGTGACTACACCCATCACACCAAGTCCTGAGATGGCCCCCACACTGCCAGCCTGTATATGAAGGCACCAAGAAAGCTGAAGACCCTCTGAGCAAAGCCCAGGGCAGGTGATGGCTCTCCCCAGGGCCGATCCTGCCCAGGGAGCATGGAGGCATGCACCGCACTGGGCAGCTGGCACACCCCAGGGCTGCTCAGGCTTTGAGGCACCGTTCCAACACATGATAAACAATATTAGTGAAAAATTGCCTAAACAGATCCAAATAGGATCCTCCTGCCAGCAGGCAGGGAGGGCTTCTCGCTGCAGGAGGCATCCAGAGACACATTTGAGCAACAGGGAAATAGCTTATAGTACGGAATAGCTTTTTTTGTCGTCTCTCTCTCTTCCTGATGCTGCTCATCTCAATCCCAGCCACCAAGCAGTCTCTCCTCTACACCAAATGGACCTTTTCTCCCTCCATTGCACTCCTGGTGGGACAGCCAGGACTTTAGTGGATGCACATTCACATACTACCTCTTAAAGAGGCATCTTGCAAAGTCTCCTCTATATCCCCACCCCTGCCCCAAGGGAAATTCATATTTTAGCCCCAAGGACCCCAACTTTAAGCAAACTTAAGACACAGGCTCCACAAACAGACAAGTCCTGCACACTGCCTCTGCCCTAGGCATGTGGCACTGCGTGGTGTTTTGCTGATTCACTGGATACCAAGCAAAAATGAATTCCAAATCAAATATAAGGTTAAATGCAGTTTGTTATATTACACTATAATAAAGGAAAAACAGCATGCAATATGATAGAAGGAAACAGTACTAGTTATTATGCACACTATGATAAAAGAGAAACAGGAGCAAAGCATCAGATAATTGCTGCAAAGTGCTACAGAGACAAAGAAAAGGAGACATCACCATTTACTACCTTCACATCACCCAGGCCCGCCCTTCAGCTGGGAGCCCCGTTGCAGCCAGTGCCAGGAGCCTCTCTGTAACTGGGAAAATTTCCACATGGTGCATCCACCCATAGGTGAAGCTTCTGGCCCAGTCCCGGAGCTTGCCTGCCTTTATACTCTGTGAAAAGCAAAAATAGCTTACACACCTGGTGTATGTAAACTTTTAAGTTTAGGCTAAGTGGCAGCGTGCGCTCCCTCGTGATCCATAAGGTTCAAACACGCCAGGGACACTGGCCAGATGCCAGTGCCCAGTGGAGTTACTGTCATGACACAGCTGCACACAATATTTATTTTCTGGATGTTCCTGCCCATATCTTGCTTGTTCGGGGGCTCAGGACAACCACCCACCCATTAAAGCTGTCCGCGAGCTCCCTGAGCCCACTGCCCAAGTGAAACGACCCCTAACTAAAGACAAAGGCTTTTTCCTAAGCAGTAATCAATTTAATATTTTTTTCCCCACAGGCGGGGAGCAGGGTGCTGGAGCAGCAGGGGGGTTTGGGCACCCAGAAGACAGGGACGAGGGAGGGAGCGATGGGTGAGGATCCGCAGCAACCGAAGCCGGCAGCACTCCCAGAGCTGCCTGCAGAGCCACAAGCATTGTTCCCAGTGCATCCATCTAATTCCCAAGCACTCACCAAAACCAGCACACAGCCTAAACCACAGCAATTGTACGTTGCTCTTATCCTTCTGCTTGCAGGAACTATTTACAGTGGGTGCTAAAGCATTACGGAAGCGGCTGCCAGCTACTGTATTTATGAAAGCTGGGATCTCCGAGCCAGCTCTTATCAGGTTTAATACAGCTCTCCCCACGTGTCTGTCAGCAGAAATGAGATTTCAAGGGGGCTTTGAGGAACTTGCATCTCCAAACCATTCAGCTAAATCCAGGGAAAGCAGGTAACCCCTGAGAAAAAGCATCAGCCTGCAGCTGTAACAGCCCACAGAAGGGCACCACAGCTTTCCCCAGCTAGCGTGCCAGGCCAGGTCCCAAGCATTTCCCGGTGACCAGCAGGATGCTGGGATGTGCCATCAGGGCAGTCCAGGGGCAGCTGTGATTTCCTAGGCAGGGAGGAAAGCCTGCTGCTCCAGCCCCAGGCTGCCCCAGGTTGTGTATCAGCAGGGCACAAGATGAAAGCACATAACAAGGATCATTAATTAAGTAACATGGAAAAGTGCAAGAGCACACCACTCCCAGCTATGGACAGGCAGGGAGGGTAGGGCAATGGCCAGTCTCGTGCATGGGCACCAAACTCCCCCCAGCAGGGCCAACACATACATGCTACTCTAGAACACGTCTGGAGTGATGAAGTCCAGATTTCAAGCTGTCTGTGCCTAGGAGGCATCTGTGGCACCAAGACTACACAAAGAACTAAGATTTGAAGAGGGCAGGGGAAATACAGAAGTGATGGGTGCCTACAGGTATCAGCTTTGAGCACAGCCTGTACCAGCTGCTGGAGAGCAGGAGTCGCTGCACTGTTTTTAATGTCTCGAAATTCAGACCTGGATTGAGCCATGGAACAAGGGGAAAAAAATTGGTCTGGAGAGCTGAGCCCAGCTGGGTGACTGTGTTCTCACCTCCCTTTCTGCTTTCATCAGCCACTTTGGTGGCAAGACCTGCTGGGCTCACCCCAACCCACCTCACCTGGGCAGGACTTCAGAAAGCTTCTCTGTTTCCCTTGGGTCTCACCTTAGAGATGCCCAGGGCTGCCTGTACCACCTCACATGGGAACAGCATTCCCATGAGTGACAAGGGCACATGGAGGGAGAAGCTGGTAGCCAAAGAAACAGCAGAAAACATCCATCAGATTCAGAGAGCTGTCACACACAAAAAAATAAAAAAACACCACAAACCAGAAGAGCCGATGGCTTTGCTCCGAGGAAGGCAGTGAGAAGCTTCAGCTTTCAAGCCCGGGATTTCAGCCAGTTTGCTTGGCTTCCCCTGTTTCTCCCCACACCTTCCCTTGCAGCTCGCGTTTGGGCAGTTTCAGCAAGGAGCTGAGGAAACTGTTGCTGGGAAACTGTTCCACAGCCCTGGCTAGACACACACCTACAAAGTCAGGGCTGACAACACCCAAGCAGCTCAGGCCGGCGTGAGCAAAGCCTCTTGGTGATCCCATCAGTCCCTCTAGTCAGACTGATATTCCACTTAATCCCAGCCCAGATATTTCCAAATTAGATCCTTATTTAGGATGGACTATGCAATGCTGATGCTAATCAGAACAGCGCATCCACCAAGCAAGCAAGATTTGATATCATGGTCCACTGGATCTCATTAAAGTTTATTCTGTGCCCACGCAGAAGCAGCCACTCAAAACATCCAGTGCTGGGTTGCATTTGCTCCCCCTTGGGCTGCAGGAAGCCTGGACCACCTTCTTCTCTGGCTGTTCTCCAGAGTGGAACGCGCTGCTCAGAACTAGATTCCTATCCTTGGGCACAGCAGGGCTCATTGCCACCAGTAACATCATTCTTCGTCATTCTACAGCCCAGAGACAAAACTGTTACCTTGCAAGTGCCCACATTTCTTCCACCTGCTCCTGGGAACGTGTTAGAGCCTGGAGCAAGTTCTGCTCTTCTGAGTGACAATGCATTACCTGGCTGCGCGGCAGCCCTCAGGGATTTTGCCCCAGCCTTGTAGAGGGACATACAGGAACCCAGGCTAAGCACAAAAGGAATATCTAGGAGGCAGTTACAAGCTCCTTTAAAAGAAAATACTGCTTCCTATAAATATATATAAAAAAAAACCATAACAAAAAACCTCTCCTTGCACTTTCTTGATGAATACACTATGCTGTACATGTTTTGCACAAGATTGATTTCAAAACTTCTATTTCATTATATGCACGCACACCCTTACTGTAAAACTGCCCGCTGAGCCCCACCAGCTCCAAAGCCTCACTCCATGTAAGGACACCCCCAGGGCTTCAGCCCCACTGCAGGGGGGTTCTGCTCCAGCACAACCCATCTCCAGCCTGCTGCCGCAGAGGGACATCACCGGCTGCCTGCAGGAGGCAAATGCCTTTCAGTTCTTGCCAGCTCTGCTCAGTGAGAAACTACTTCAGCAGACAATTAAATGAACCTTTGCCCAACAAGGCATCGCCTCGAGGGGGTTTTTCGGAGCTCCATCCCTTTCCCCCAGTGCCTGATACTGGGGTCACAAAGAGCACATCACTCATTTCTCTTGCTCTGAAGCCTGCCAGTGCATAGCTGGGGTGCAGCTGCCCTCCTGCTGCCCAGCAAGCTCCCAGCTAGCCAGCCTGAGGGCATCTCAGCTACAACTGCTAGAGCTCCAAACCACAAACCTTTGAGGTTTAGGGCAGCAGACAACCCAGGTGTTTGTCACGGGCCCAACATATGTGATGGAAAGAGCCGAGGATGGCCCCAAATGTAGCAGAAACATCCAGGGACGGAGAACAATTTTATACCAGCGCAATTTGTATGATGTCCCCTGGGGAACCACCTCCCATCCTCACTGCCTGTCTCTTGAAAGAACTGAGGAAAGCCCCTACTCGGCCAGCAGAGCTGTTTCCCCACCCCATGACTTGGTTTCCCTGCAGATGAGGGACGCTCATCACTCTCCTTGCTGTGCCTCCCACTCCCGGCTAAGCACCAGCTGCACATGTGGGGTACTGATCTCAGCTGGGGCCTCTGAACGCTGCCGTGTAGCACAAATAAAAAGAGATAATAGGAACTGGAGGGTGAATTAAACATATGAATCACTTCCTCTCCTGGCTTTTCCTGCTCCTGTTGTTGTTCTTATCCCCCTTAGAAAAAGCCCAAGGAGAACATTCATTTCCTTTTCCTCTCCACTCTGCAATGAACACGGAGGGGGGTACTTTTTCTCTTCTCATTTTCAACTGGCAGCCAGAGCTGTGATGATGCTCCTGAGATCATTTCACCATCACACAGCAAAGCAAATCCCTCAGGTGGCTTTAGCAAGAGCCTGAGCCCCTCCAGCTCCCCAGCCCCAACCCAGCCCTCACCCTCCCTCTCCTGCTGCAGCTCTCTACATCCCTCTTATGTATGCCACATGCTATATGCCGCCTTCCAGCCCCATCTTCCTGGGGTGGGAGGGTGCATGGACATCCCAAGCACATCACAGCCCTCCCTGGATGAGGCTGGGCACAGCCACTCCAGCTGCCACAAGCCTCCAAGGGCACAAAGTAGCCCATTGCTTTGGGAAAAATGTTTTTCAAGCCCAAAAAGGCCATTTCCCCCCACCAGCTCACCCCCAGCCTGGCATCAGGGCATCACCAGCATGGCAAAGGGCAGCTTGTTTGCAGAGAGAGCTGTGGCTCTCCTGCCATCTCCTCCACCCTTGGAGCAATCCTGCCTGCAGGGTCTCCTGCCAGACCAGACTGTAATTATGACCAGCAGAGAGGATTAGCTCAGCTAGCCCCTGGGATGGGTGTGGGTGTGTGTGTGTCTCATCCTCCCAACCTGATGGCACGTGGCAGCATCACATTCCCCTTCCTCGCTCCCCTACATTTACCTCTGCTGCAATATTGACTGCTCCAGCATAGAGCTAAATAATCCCTGCAAGGAGATGCTGCCAGAGAAACAAGCCAAGTGGGACACCCCAAAGCAGCAGAAAGCCTGGCAGACAGACAGTGAAAGGACATCTTGCTACAGCTGAAAGGCAGATGGATGCAGCCATCAACACCCAAAATCCTATTAAAATCCTTTGCCCACAGACCAGGGATGTAGCACAGGGGGGAAAGGCTTTGGCACCAGCTTTTCCTCCTGCTTTGGGGCTCCTGGGCTGTCCCTCCTTGCTCTTGTGCCAAGGGAAAAGGCGCAGAGCAAGGCAGAGTTTGCAGAAGTCCTCAGCCAGGCTCTGGTGGCAATGTGAAGCATCAAGATTGCAAAGCCATTTTGGGTTATTAGGGACTAAAACCACTCCAAGGGTGCAGGAACCCAGGAGAGACAGACCCCTCCTCATCTTAATAGCAGCTATTGCCTTAGGTACCCCCAGGGCCACATTTGTTGCGTGCCTGGGGGTCTTTAATGCAAACCCAGGAAGACATTAAAGGTCTGTGATGGCAAATGAAGCTGCATTTCTCTGCCACAGCATCACTCAAGCAGCGAGCAGGGACAAGCCACCAGACAAACCCCCCCTCACACAGACTGTGCTGCCAGGGGAGGTCCAGCTCTGGGCTGTGCTTGCTCAGGTCCAGCATTTCAGGTCACTTCAATGCATCTGGGAGCACTCCAAAACGCAACTCAGAATTTCCATACCGAATAATCACCTTTTATTTGCCATCTGAGACAGCTGAACGTTGGAGTGCTGCTATTTTCTAATGGGAAAAAACTCTTTGGCCAGTTCAAGGAAGACTAAACTGACACAACCTGAATTTTCATCCACCTCCCCTAAATATGTGCTCCCCCAGTGCTTCCCATGCCTCAGGTGCTAAACGAGATCGTTTCTTCCCTGATCCATAGACAGCTACACCAAAAAAAAACCCAAACATAAAAAAACCCCACCAACTTCTCAGTTACAAAGGGGGTTCACACCACAGCACCAGAAGGTCATGTCATAGCAGGCATCACCTCTATCTTTAAGAAGGGTCCAAGTAACCACAGAACAGACAGTTTTATTACAGCGACAAAACCAGATTTAATCTGAAAATATATATATATATATATAAATAGGATTTTACAAGTCCTTAGGAGAACCCTCAAGACATATACCAGAAGGCCTCCTGCACTGGAAGCGTTTCCCCAAGCTGCAGGTAATTTACAGCAAGCATTCCAAGCAAGAGACAGGACATTGCAATTTATCTGAATTTGTCAAATGCTTCAGCCCAGAACTCCCTTAACAAGAGGTTAAGAAAATCAGCAGCCTCCCAAGCCATAAACTGAATTCATCCAGCAGAAACCAATGAAGACACCCAGTACAAAATCAGAGTAAGTGACAACCAGCACACCCAAAATTCAGCACTAGGGCCCAGCCCAAGCACCTGGTGGCGTTAAAAGCCCAGAGCTACTGTTGTACAGGGACCAGAGGGACAGCTGTGGCTGGCACCACAGAGCTCACACCAGGTACGCGAGCAGCATAAGGGCAGGTGACTTGTTGACAGAGCGCCAAAATCCTTTGGCCGAGGCAGTAACAGATCCACACACACACATTGCTGGGCACTACATGTATTGCAGCTGCTTGGAAAGGATGGAGGAGGCCTCAGCATCATCACCGGAAGCATCGCAGAGGTCCCCAGGGCAGCATCGCAGCAAAAACACAGCACCGGGCCCTGCAAACCGCTGGCTGGGAGCTGCCGTGGTGGGATCAGCTCCAGCAGGACTCAGCTGGTGCTTGCAGAAGACTCGGCTTTAGGTAGCACTGTCACACCACTCAGCCCGGCTCCGTGGGGGACAGGGAAGAGCAGACCAGGGCATCAGGCCAGCAGGTGACTGCAGAGCTCCCCGCCACGGTGAGACTGAAAAGAGGAGGGACTCAGGCATGAGCAAAACTGGGATGAGAGGTAGGGAGCTCAGAGTGGTTCCGCTGTCTCCACTGCGACAAAAGCCAATGAAAACAACAGTCCTGAACTCATACCAGAGCACAATGAGTTTAGAACAATAGACAGATCTTCTCTTTTGCTTTTTTACATACAATATGTAATTAACCTGTGGGATTCATCGCCACACAGCTAATTGAACAAAAGGACTCAAGGGAGCTGCAAACAAAGCAGCATTGACATGTGCAGTGAAGAGCATCCATGCTGGCTGGAGGGAGGGGGGCGCGGCATAAAAAAACCATCCCCCAAGGTGGTCATCCCTTGTGGCTTTCCACAGGGATGTCCACCAGGCAGCTGCTGTCCAGGGACTTGGGCATCCTCACCAAGGGCATGGACTGGCTGCCGTTTTGTCAGAACAGAGGGAAACCAAGGAGACGGGGCAACCCTTCTGTGCTCCAACAGCTGCAGCTGGTGTCACGAGCCACCCCGAGAACAGGGCTGTGAGCAGGCATGGCCCAGGTGCACACAACGACAAGCCTTGGAGCAGGGTCCTTCCCAGCCAGGGAAGGTCACAATGTCCACTTACAGCACATGGACCACTCTGGGACAAGGAAAGCCCAAACCCTGCTCTTTATTTCCACCTTTCTTTATATTTACACTCATTTTGAGGCTGTTCCCACCATTCTGCAGTGCAAATAGACCCTATCATACCTGCAAGCAGGAGCTCTGCACCCTGAAGGAGCCCAGTGCTTCCCAGGTAAGCAGCCAGCTCTCAGTGCACAGTGTTTCCAGTCTGACACCAGCGTTCCCAGTGTGGACATAGGCAACTTCCCTCGCTGCCAGAGACCATGCCTAGCACAGGGCTGCTCTCCTGTGGGTGGGTGGGCTGGGATGCCACCCTGGCATGTGCTTGGGGCAGGATGCCTGAATATCCATGTGTCAAAAAAGCGACATCAGAAAAAAAGTACCTAAAACTGCTCTCAAGGACCAATCTTGTTCCTGCTCCAGCAGCCTTCTGCTCACTTACAGCTTGGGAGCACAGAGGGAGGGAGGAAAATTGCTAAATGCAGCCTTTTTTCGCAGGGCTTGGGTAAGGAGAGGGGGTTGCCTTTCCTGGCTAAAACCTGCTGCTGTTGGCAAACATACCCAGCCACACGGGCATCTCAGAGGACAAACAGCAGGAGCTTGAGAGCAGAGATTTATTGCCGTGTCCTCTTCCCTCAAACCCACATTTCAGAGTCAATGGATCTGCTCAGCATCTCTCAGCCACCCCTTTTTTGCAGGGAGATCATCAGGCAAACCCCAAACCTGCCACTACTCAGCGTTCCAGGAGCTCCACGAGCAGCCTGTCCCAGCTCAGACCCCGAGCACTGCCAGGGAGGAGGAAAGCAGACCTTCACAGGTATTTTTTTGAGGGACGCCCCAAGTTCACCATGCAAGGCAGCGCATCATCCCCAGCAGCCGGGAAAAATGACTGCTCAAACCCACTGCAGCTGCTGCCAGCCACAAGAATTGCTCAGGAGGAAAACCAGGTGGGCTAGTGACCCACTGCCTCCCAGAGCCCATCGCTCTCTGCATCCCATCCCCTGTGCTTCAGAAAGGCATAAGCCTCCTCTAATATGCCTAATCACATGCTATGTCGTCAGCAGGAGCTTTTAACCTGCATCTAGCTAATGAAAATGAGTTGCTTCTTACTTGCAGAATCAGCAAGCTAGTCCCCAGCCGCCTCAGCCTGATGCCATCGCCTCTGATGCTCCCCAGCCCCCCACCAGCCCCCAGCTCTCAGAGCCTGCAAACACTGTGGCAGAGCACGAAGACAAGCTCCCGTCAAGCCCCAAAATCAGTGCCAGCAATGTGGGGAGAGAGCAGGAGGCCTGGCATCCTCAGGACAGCTGGGCTGTGCAGACCAAATTAACCCACCACAGCCAGCATGCTTAGAGAAGTGGGCAAGAACAGGGCAAGCACACACCGATGCTTCCCAAAAATGCTCTCCCAGGTTCAGCAGAGGGTCATTTTTATTTAATAGCCCTCCGTGGTCTTTTCTTTCCAGACTTTTTCACCACATCTTGAGCTCAGATTTTTTTTTATTTTTTTTTTTTGAGCATTCATAGCATCCCTGCAGCAAGGAGTCCCCCTGCTTACCACCACCCCACACAGCTTGTGTGTCTGGACCCTACCACTCCAAGCTGAAGCCCCTTGGATATCACATCAGAGTCCAAAACTAAGTAATTCCCACACACCCTCTCTGGGTCACTGGTGATTTTATAGCAAAGCAACCTCATTCATACCCCCAATGCCCCAGATATCCTCTTCTTCCACTCCAGAAGGTACCCAGCAGGTAAGCTGGTAACAGCAGGAATTTTCAGCAGCATGGCCCAGGGAGGAGAAGACATGTCCCTAGCCTCCTCTGCCTGCCAACAAGGTGGGGCATACAGCACTCCTGACCCTCCTCCAAGAGGGTAACTGAGCTCAGCAGCTTTTTCCAGATGGCAGGGCAGCTAGCAATGCTAACAACCATCTCCCAGCTGCCTGGTGGCCCCAGATCCCTGACCTAGATGCCTCAGGCTGTTCCTTGAGACACCGAGTCCCCTAGAGCAAAGCTGTCCCCAGGGAGCTGCAAAGCAGAACAAGAGCAGCGAGGAGCCAGGAGTGACAGCAGCTGGAAGAGGCTGTTTTACAGCTCAAGCAAGACAACAAGAAAAATCATTAATTTCAGTCAACTCATTCTACACCCATGAGGTTTTTATTGTATTACTTTGGAGATGGCATCGATCAAAGGAGATCTCACTAAACAATTAAAATGAATGCTGCATCTGGGCACTCACAGAGGGGGAAGCTGGGGAGGGGAAGGAGAGTGCTGGGGTCTGGCAGGGGAAAGGAGCAAGGACACCCTGAAGCAACCAGACTCCTGGATTGCAAAGAGCCAGGTCTGAGAGCACAGTGCCAGAAGGTGATGCTGGGTACGTTTATTGCAGGCAAGAAGCCAAGTAGCTGCTGCTGGTGGGACATCCCATATGGCCGCAGGCAGGAAAGCAGCACAAGGGTGCTCAGGCACAGCAGGAGGAGAAGGGACATCAGGCATGATCAATCAGCCATAGGGTCCTGACCTGAGGTCCTCATGGAGCAGCCTTGCACTGGTCCATCACAAGTGCCTGGCTACAGACCATTCTTAGTTTAAAAAAAAGGCTGAGGAGAAGATGCCAAACAGCAAACACATGCACCAGTGCTGGCAGAGCCGAGCCTGCATGGAAGCTAACGGAGGAGTGCACCTGGTCCTCCCTGGAGCTCAGCAGAAAGGGCCAACGACACGACCAAGGGTAGAGACACCCACCCAACAGCACTGAGACCCAACAACTCACCGCATAAATCCTACACAGTGCAAGTCCACCCCGAGAACCTCCCCCCCGAGCGGAAAGAGTCCCACAGATGCCCCCTCCCCCCAGGCCCTGCTACATGGCTAGGGGCAGCTCAGAGGGGGGGCTTAGGCCAAGCTGTGGGAGGTGAAGTTGAGCAGAAGTCAAGGACTCTTTCACCCCAAGTGGCCATGTGGGTGACCAGGCTCAGCACTGCAAGGAAAGCCTTGAGGAAATGAGTTCAGCTGTTAAGAAATAATTAGGACGCCAAAAAAGCTTGTGCAACAGACCAAAAATCCTTTAAGAGGGACTGGGGCCAGTAAGCGTCCCTGGGTGACGGCCAGCACCGCCTGCCCAGGGATGCCCAGCTCTCCAGGCTCCTCTGGAGCAGCTCGCCATGGGCAGGAGCCCCATCTGCCGGCTTGGCCATGGAGGATACACAAGCCAGCTCCGCAGGGTGAGGGAACATCGCCAGGCACACAGCACCCAGGGGCCAGCACTGCTGCGGGACCCCGGCTCTGAGCAAAAATGCCTGCGCTGGGTACAGGGGAGCTCCACAGGGGATGAGCCCATAGACGGGCCCTGCTCCCCTCCAGAGCCCACCAGAATCCAGCCTCACCAGGCCACCGACGTCTTACCCACCCACAAAATTTGCCTGCTTTTGATCACCGCTGCAGCAAAACTGTGGATTGCTTTGCTCTGCACACAAATGCATCCAATCTTCACCCAGATGCACCAGTGATTTTTTACCCATCACCGCCAACCGGGTACAAGTCAGCCCCCAGAGACCAAGGACAAGCCCCTGCTGATGCCCTGCTCAAGGCCAAGGCACAGTGAAGCACCAGCAGAGAAGGTAGGCTGGAGAGACCAAGAAACCGGTGTCAGCTGAACAGAAACACTAAATATTTACACAGCCTGCCATCAGCCCCCAGGCACAGAGGTAGCAACTATGCAATTTAAATGCAACCAGCATAACAATTTTTTGTGTAACTAGAAGTACAAGAAAATTACTTAAACATACCCAACATGGGGAATTAAACTCAGCCAGGACAAAGGGACTCGAGCGTTTGGGCAGTACAAAGAAAAAGCCCAGCTCCTGAGCATTCAATGGGATTTAGTAACCACGAGGTATCGATGCCCCCAAAGAGCACCCCCTCACCTGCCACCATAATAGAGCCAGGACTGGGGTGGGAGGGCACCCAGCTGCTGCCAGCAGCACCAGAGGGGTTCCTGGGTGACAAATACCCCCCTCACTTGGGGCAGGGGCTGCTGTGGCAGAGGGAGGCTTTTGATGGCAGGAGAATGCAATTACTGGGACTAGAATTAAACCAGGACTTGGGGACTCACAAAGGAGTGGTATGTGCAAGGTGACCATTAAATGGTGCCTCAAAATAAAATGCAAATAATCCCTTAGAGGTACTTGTTTGCTGTTCCAGGCACTGAAATGCTATATATAGCCAGGCAAAGGATGCTGCTCTACCATCAGTGCCACACACACGCTACACAGCAACTGCAGGACCACAGCACATGGGAAAGACCCCCAGGGCTCAGCACAGAACCCACCAACCCATACCCCTAAACTCTGCAGGATCAAACCTTACCTCAATGCCTCATCCTCGGCTGTAAGCAGGGCAGTAGATGCTGTTTCAGTCTGACCACGTTCCCTGCCTCCCAGCACCAGGCAGGGCCAAGGGGGACCCTCAGATGAGCAGGACAGCCCAGCATCCCCCCAGACAACCCAGCAAGGAGCCAAGCCCCCTAGGCTGAGCTTGAATATAGTATAGGGGGTGGGTGGAAAGCCCAGGTGAAACCATTTAGGACCCTGCCATCAGCCAGCCAGCTTTGCAGGTGAAGCACTGGTTTGTCTCTGCTGGATTTGAAGAGCCAAACAGGTTATATGCGTGGGGGAAAAGAGCTTCCTTACAGCAGGTGACCCAGGCTGGGGGAAGGAGCCGAGGCGCTGAGGGGTATGGCATTGCTCACACCTGGCGTGGGCAGCCCAGGGGACAAATGCCACTAGTAATTGTGAAGCTTCCAGGTGAACTGAGGTACACTGCAGTAAGTGAGGTGTCACCTTGGGATAGGGACGGCTCAGGGGACAGGGCAGGGGCCCTGCCAGGGCATGCAGGGTACCACAGAGTCACTCACCACCCCTGTCCCTGCACTGTGGCCACCCTCTTAAGGAGCCCTGCACCTCCAGAAGGAATGTAGTTGCCGACGGCGTTCCTGCCTGTAGGAAGGCAGAGGAGGTTGCTGCAAGGCAGGGACTCATCCTGCTGTCTTCCCCTCTTCCAGCAAGCATGTCTGCCCCAGCAAGGTTAGAGTTTTGCTTGGGTTTATGCAGTACCTTTGCTTGGGTTCGTCTCTGAGCCTCTGTTACATCAGGCCACCCCACGACCAGGCAGTCTCTACTGCTGTCCTGTCCCCTCTCAAAAGGGGAGCTGTGACCAAAGCACCTGCTAAAAGCCAGCCTGCAGAGGTTGACACCATCCGCTGTCGGTCCCAGGAAACTACCCGTGCTAAGACTGTGGCAACGTTCGTGGGGTTTGGAGCAGACCCAGGCAGCGCCAGCCCCGGAGCGAGCACACACTGTCCCACCACAGCACCCCAGGGTCACAGAGCCCAGTAACAGATGCTACAGACTGAAGATGTCTTGCGGCGTCCTTAAAAGCAGTGGCCCATATGGAAAGCCAACGTCACCACCATTCCCATGGTCTCAGGCACACATTGAAGGACAGGGCCACCCCGCCGGCTGCCGAGCATCGCCAAACAGAGCCAGGAGAGCAGGTTCAGCAGCTCCCTTGAAAAACCTGAGAACTGAAACACAGACATGCAAAGCTGACGTGCAGACAGGCGCTTCAGGGGTGCAGTGGTACATCCAGGTCTGTCCCAGGCTCTCTCAGGCTGGGGCCATGGGACAGCCCTGCTAACCACTGCTGGTGGGACCCCAGGGGACGGTGTCCCGGAGAGAGGGTTGCGTCTCCCTGGGAAGAAGCAGCACACGGCAGCAGCCGGCTTTTCTCTGGCAAGCTACTGCCGACCTCCACGAGAGGGCTTTGCTGTACAAGGAAACGAAGTAAGAGCTCCATTTACAACCTGCTTCCAGTTCCGTCTGGTGTTTTCCCCAATCTTCTCACCAAGGGCTTAGCAAGGCAGCAGCCGGACACAGTCACCAAGGGTTACACTCCAAGGTAATATTCCTATGTTAGTGACAGCATTGGAAATATCTTCCTAAAGCTGGCCATGGCTGGGGTAGGGGCTGAGCGCAGCTTTCCTGGGGGACTCTGGCACCAAACCTGGCCCCAAAGCACAGATGCAGCCTTTGGCACTAACACACCTGTGAGACAAGCTGCTGGTCACCGTGTTTCAGGAGGCACAGGGCTGTCACCCACAATCCCTCCCACCAGAGCCGAGGGCTTTGAAGCACAATCTGATGATGGACGGGCAGTGCTGTGGTTCCCACATGGGCATCCCTGGAGATAAGTGCCTGTTGGGCTGCCACCGTGGGAACTCACAGGGCAGAGGAGGAGCAGGAGAGAGGAGGATGAATCTTCTGCTCTGGCACAACCAAAACGACTTCACCCTGATTTCCATGCGCGCTTGCGCTGGTCTTAAGCAGGAGACATGAATCATAGTATAGGTTGCAGGCCACCAGCTCCAGTAAACGACAGCAGCTCGCTGCACCTCACCTGCCCACCCTGCGTGAGTCCTCTCACCAGCCCTCACAGACACAAAAAACCCTTTATCCGAACAGAAGCATTGATGCGGCTGGTTTTGGGTAGCACCACCTTAACTGGAGACCTCCCAGGAGCAGGTCCCCAAAACAGTGGGGTTTGGGGTAGAGCAGCCCCTTAATCTCATGGGGTTTGAGTCCTGCGAGGGCAAGCCTGATGCGTCCCTCACCAGGCAATCTCCAGGCTTGCCGGAGAGCCGGAGTGGCACGCTATCTCTCAAGGTCACTTCCAGCTTCCTATGCTGCTGATCTAACAAGAAGCGACGCACAGCCGGGCAGGCAGGTTGCTGCAGGGAGGACACGGCGGCTGCTTTTGTGCGCTGGCTGCTTCCCCCCCGGGCTGCGCTCCGAAAAGAGCACCGGAGCGAGCCACGGCCGAGCACACAGCCACCTCCCCACCTCCTCCCGGCACTCCGGACCTTCTCCCCACCCAGAAAGCTCTGCAAGGACAGGACACGGCCAGCTCTGCCTGGCTGTGGCACCAGGACCTCCGCAGCTCCAGAGACAGGGGTATCATGCTGCTATGGGCACAAAACGGTGCCAGCTCCCAGCTCAGGTCCCCCAGGGAGTCAAGCTGCCCTGCCACTAGCTTCCCAGCTGGTGGTGGTGGCATGGGGGGACCCAAACCTCTCCGTCACCTGACACCTCGTCACCACCGGCAGCATGTGCCTGTTCTGCAGGATGGACTGCGCTGATATTTGCTGGTCCTCTGCTGGCAGCCCACACGGTGCCCCTCGCCAATGCCATCCAGAAGGGGACCGCTGTGTCCCAACGGGGTGTGGGAAAGCACAGTGTCCCCACCCAGCCAGTGTGGCTGGAGGGTCCCAGGCACTGGGACAGCACTGGGTTGTGCCATGGAATCTCCAGTGCTCTCCAAGTCTGTGCCAGGAAAAGCCAGGAGGTACCTTGAGAACAGTAAGTTTTCCCCCCTTTTTTTTTCTGCCAGCCTGTGAAGGTGACATTTCTCCAGCACACATCCTCCACTGCTGGGACTGCCGACTGCGAGCCAGGAGGGAAGGAGCGGGCTGTGACTGGGGGTGTGAGGCACTGGGGTGACCTGGGACAGAGCTGACCTCGCCACCACAGCAGGGTTGGGATCAAAGCCCAGCTCCGTGCTCAGCTCACCAGGAGGGCTGTGGGGACACAAGAAGTGGCTCCTTCCTCCTGCCACTTGTCAGCCTGTTTATTTTTAACAGCCCTCCCTCCTGCTCAGATATGACCCCCCCAGGAAAGTGTGTCCTGGTGCTCTCCAAACACCCGTCAGCCCCATGCCACCACGGCCAGTCCCTCCCCGCCTGGCCACTGACCAGGGACATCACGTCACACTCTCCTGAGCTGAAGGCAAACACTCACTCAGTTGCCCTTTCCAGGGAGGGAATTTTGGTGAGCCCAGCATGCAAGGCACTGCCCGGGCCAAAGGGGGACAAGGTCGAGTGGGAGGAGTGCGTGGTCCTGGCCACCTCCTTGCAAATTGGCTCTAACACAAAATGCATCAATTCTCCCTGGAAAACCTCAGCAAGGATAAGGCAGGGAGAGATACATGCTGCAACAGGCTCACCAGTGCTACCCTTTAAAAACAGAGCCATGCTCCAAGAAAGGATGGCAGAACGATTCCATGAAGATCCAGTGAGGCTTTTACGCAACTCCCTTCTGCCGGTGTTTACATCCCTCTGACATTTGCTTTCCATTAATACAGATGCCACAGGGCAGAGCCACAGCAATTAAGCAAATGGCACGGGCTGTTTGATGGGTGCTGCCACCAGCCCTCACCAGTGCCAGCACTGGGACTGGGAGCACAGCCCCGCCAGCCCTGCACAGGGCAAACCCCAGCTTGAAAACACCAGCCAGCATTTTGCAACTCTCCCCGGCTGGCTCCACAGCACCACCGAGGAGGGAAGAAAAGCCACAGGTTCCCTCCCCTGTCCATCCTTCCGTCCCTCCTGCCTTTCCACGGGAGCTGTGCCTTCCTCCGGATGCAGATGCGACCCCCCCCAGCCCCTCCGCCATGCCAAGGGCCCAGGGGCTCAGATGTTCCCTGGCCACAGCCAGCTGCCCGAGCCAGCTCTGCCCTCCCCAGGGGCTGCTGATGCACTCAGCCCCGGATCGGGGGTGAGATTGGGGTCTGGGGGTTTTACTCTCACCCCAGAAAGCTGAGGGTGGCCCATTGCCCCTCACATGTCCCCCATCACCACAGGACTGTGGCTGCTTGCTGATACTGCACGCCAGCTACCGTAAAATGCTGCTCTGGGCCAATGCCATGTGAAAAAAACCCACATAATTCCTCCCATCTTGAAAAGTAGCAGCCCATTGCCATGGAGACATAACACCTGCCTCCTGCCCTGGCTCCTGGCTTGCCACTTCCATTGCACCATGGGCCCACCAGCCCCGGCACACCACAGCATGGAGGGACCTGGGATGAAGGATGGCACGTGCTGGCAACCACCTACCTGTGCTGCTTGGTGCCTGGATTTGTGAGATTAAACGCGGGGAACTGAACGGGATGCGGCCAGCAGGGATTTCTTTGGCTCCTGCTGTGGAAACAGCCGCTTCTTCCTCTTCTTTTCTAGTGATGCTCCAGCCATGCTCTGGCTGGGACCCCAGCTCTGTGAGGGATGGCACAGGGAGAGTCACTGCTGCCCGCGTCCTTCTGTTTGGTCCCAGAGGGGAGCAGGGCACCACGGCATGCCAAACCCCCAGCCCAGGGGCGAGGGGACCCCCACAGACCAAACCCAGTGCGGTATTGGTACTCCCCCCCCCGCACCCCACTCTGGACATGCTCCCTCCTTCCTGCCCTTGCTCCCCTTTCCTGCCTTTCCCAGCCCACCCTCCAGATTTCCGAGTGAACCGTGTCCTTCCTGCCCTTCACAGCAGGGCCAGCGTGTCCCATCCGCCCCACCAGCCACCTACTTCCCCATTTCCCTCCCTGTTCCCCTTTCCCCACAGATGCCCTCCCTGCCTCACGCCTCCAGCTTCCCCTCCTGCTCCGCCTGACCCGGGGCCACAGGGTTTTGCTGGCGGATTGAACCCCGGGGCTTGCCAAAGCAAACAGTGGCAGGAGGAGGAGGAGGGTGGTTGAAGCCGGAGCAGGCAAAGGGCAGAGTCCACCGGCAGACCCTGGAGCTCGGCAGGCGGCGGGTGTCGAGGCGATGCCTTGGCTGAGCAGAGCCCGGGGAGGCTGAGCAGCATGCGGGGGGGGCGAGCACCCTTCGTGGGTTTCACCATGTGGGCCTGAGCTTCATGGGGTGCTGGAAGCCAAGGGAAGGCAGATCCGGGGCTCAAGCCTCCTGCAAGCAATTTATAGTGAGGTCTTTTCCTCCCGCCCTGCTGGCTGCCAGGAAAAGCAGCAGGAAAATATTTCCCTGGGAATTGTTTTTGTTCCTTCCTCTGTGTCTGTACGCATGAAGCTCTCCTCCGCCTTGGACATGCCTCAACCTGTCCCGAGGCTCAGATTAATCCCCTGCACCACCAGGGACAACAGCTGAGGTCAGATGCTGTCAGTGGAGGCGAGGAGGAGGAGGAGGAGGAGGAGGAGGAGGAGACGACCTTCCCCCTAGGAAACCACACATGTTCCCAACCAGAGCAGCAAGCGTGAAAAACAGGCAGCCCTGCCTGTTCCTCCCGGGCAGGAGGTCACCCTGCACCACGGCGGCACATTGGAGCAT
Source organism: Falco rusticolus (assembly GCF_015220075.1). Lineage (NCBI taxonomy): Eukaryota > Metazoa > Chordata > Aves > Falconiformes > Falconidae > Falco > Falco rusticolus. The sequence goes on from NC_051197.1 coordinate 28,455,318, forward strand.
CCCGCACAGGAGGGAACATGGCACACCGGAGCATCCCACACGGGAGGGAGCACAGCACACCAGAGCATCCTGCACGGGAGGGAGCACATGCTGCTGGCAGTGCCAGAGGAACACGGCAGAACCTAAAGCCTGGCTTAAGGGAAAGGCTGGGCTGAGCCAGGGTAGCTGCAGGCAGCAAATGCATCCACAGCCAGGCAGGTCACAGCCTGGCAGTGCCTCCAGCCACGCAGGTGCCCAAAAACATGTCAGTGGCACCTGGTACCTCCACTTCTCCACAAGCCTGGGAAAGGCCTGGCTGGCTTCCTCGGCTGCAGCTGCAGGAAAGGGAAAAAAGATGAACCGTCTCCCTTGGCTGCACCGGAGAAGCAAGCCCTGCAGGCTGGGCCGGGCCAAAAGGTCTCGGCACCCCACTGTCCATCAGGCAGGGAAGCCGGGATGGAGGGATGGTGGGGAAATCAGGATGGAAGGAGAGCACACCCACCACAAAGCCAGGACTTTGGCATGCAAAGTGTTCAATGGCACCTCAGAGCAACCAGGACAAGCTCAGGAGAGCTCAGCTCCACTAAATGATGCTCTTACAGCCCCTGCCCAGGCAGTTTACCTTCCTCCCATCCTGTTTTCCCCTCTGCCTCGCGTGAGTGCTTGGGAAATACATGATGACTGTTCGCCTGCAGCTCTAAGCCCTTCCCTCCCCCTCTCCCCAAGCTCCATCACCAATAAATCACCCCGCTGGGAGAGAGGGCCAGAGGAAACCAGAGGCACAAAACCTCAAACAGAACCTTTTTCCCCCCTGCTCTCCCAAGCAGCTCTGCATTTCATTACTGCGGCCAGGCCAGCCCTCGACCAGCTGGGGAGGAGGAGGGGAGGGGGGGCCCTGCAGGGTTTGCATGTCGGCAGCAGAAATCACAACCAGAAGACCAGGAGAATGCAGTTGTTTGTGTTTGTCACCACGTTCCGGTGCTTGCCTGGCCCTGACCCTGCCTCTGGGACCTGTGCTGGCCCGGAATAGCTCTCCTCGGTTGGGCTTCCCCTATGCCAAGGCAGCTCCAGGGCACCGTCCAGTCAGCTTCTCCCCCCTGCCAGCCATCCCCTTTCAGTGCCAACCCCTCTCCCAGCCCTGCCCCAGCCTCACAAAGGCGCTTGGATGCTCCTTGGAAGAAGCCCCAGGGTTTTCTGCAACCCTCGCCAGCGGGCTCAGCCCTGCCAGCAAGCATCGCAGCCTTCCTTCTCCCCCTGGGCTGGAAGCCCCCTGCCCAGGCAAACACCGAGCCCAGCCCAGCCCGGGGAGAGTCAGCGAGGATGAGCCCCCGCTTCCCTGCAAGCATTCCCTAGCCTGCTGGGGACCCGGGAAGGGGCTCCCGCTGCCCACCCTAAATATATACTGGCAGAGCCTCGCTGGCAAGCACAGTACATTGGAGACAGATGCAAGCCCTGCAGCGGTGAGGGCTGGCGGGGGCGGGGGGGATCCAGACATGCCTCTTAATCAGCCTTTTTGAGCCATCATTTAAGCAAGAAGTACTGTGCCATAGCGCTTCTGCACCCCTCCTTCCCGCAAAACCCCTGCCCTGGGGTTTAGCCTTGGCAAAGCATCCCCCCAGGGCTGCGCGGTGCCCCCCAGCCCCCCGGGCGGGCAGAGGCCCCAGCAGGCACAGCCCCATGGCGCTGGGCTGCCTCCCTCCTCCCTCCCAGCAGCTCGCCAGATTCCTGAGCGCTGACACAGGATGCTGCAGCAATGAGTGTGCAGTGCCTTCCTCCCCTGCCCCAGGAGAGGAGGGATGGGCCGGTAATGCCGGGTCGCATCAGGCCAGGAGGGAGCAGGAGCATCCAGAGTGAAATCCGGAGCCTCCTGCGAGCCCCAGCCCCTGGCTACCCATTGCCCCCCAGCCCCACGGGCCTCCGCCGGCCTCAGCTGGTGCCTGTCCCAAGCCAGATGTCCATCCCTACCTTTAAAGGCTGAGATGATTCACGCCATGAACACTCCCTTATTGGCAAGGCCCGGTTTGAAATCATTCCCTCTCTCCAAAAGGTATCCCTGATGAGAGCCGCAGATCGTCTGCCCAGAGTTGCAACTGGCGATTGCTCCTTGCCAACTACAGCAGGAGCAAAGTGAAAGCCAGCTGCTTGCCCTCCTCCCCAGCATCCCTGCTGCCACGCTCCTGGCTCCCTCTGCCCCTCCGCCAGCATCTACCCCACCCTCCGGCTGCGCTAAGGGATTCTCCCACCACCTCTCCCAGGGAATCTCGTCTGAGCCGGGGGGAGGACAGCAGCCTGAGCAAGCGCTTCCAGCAGCTCGTTGCTATTATAGGAAGGTGAGGATCTTACCATTAAGTCATATCCTCCTTGACCCCATGAGGTAGTTTCCATAGGAGTCACCCTCTCTTCCAAGTGATGGAAGTTTTTATTTTTATCTAGCTTATTTATGCACTTTTCTTCCCTCCATCAGCTTTGGCTCAGGCACCGGCTTTGGGTCATGAGCCTTCTCTCAAGCTCATCCCCCTTCCTTGCTCAGCTGTCCCATCCCATCATCCCCACATCTGCAGCAGTCAAGGGGCCGTGCCATGAGCAGAAGGGAAAGTCCAGGGATCAAGGCAGCACGACAGAACAGATGAATTAAGGAAAACAGACGCCGTTTAGATAAAAGTGACTATAGGAATAGAAAAAGGCACTGGGGGAGGAAAAAACAAAATAAAGAGCAGGAAAGTTGATTCCAAAAGTAACACGGCGTTGTCATTATGGGTCATCTTTGATTCAGACTCGTTATTCAGTGGCAGTGCAGACCCCTCTGTAACGAGCCAAAGCTCACTGGCAGCTACACTGCCTCAGCTTCTCCAGCCCCCTCAGCAGGAGCAGCCCGCAAGTTCCCCAGGAACACACACATCCCAGAGAGCAAACCCCACACGTTACCAAAACACAGCCATGGGAACAAGCGAAGCATGCATTGTCACAGCAGAGAAGGCTCTGGCAGCTGACGGAGCTGATCCAAGTCTTTCAGGGACACGGCATCGTGGTCACCAGCCGCTAAGTGAGAAATTGCTCATGTCAGACAGCTCTGCGGAGAGGTCACACCAGCCGGAGGGAGCTGCGTTGGCACCTACGGGTAGTCTTTGCTGTATTTTCAAAGGCCAACGGCAATTAAGCTGTTGCACAACTCCTCTCTGGAAGGTAGAACAGATACGAGCGGTGCTGGTGATCTCTGCCAAAGGGAGGCTGGGTCTTGTCTGCACGGGGACACCACACAAACCAACCAGACCAGATGCTCTTCCACCAGTTGGGTGCCTAGAAAACTTCGGTGCCGAGACACTCCCTGACAGCCCAGAGCAGGAGTGCCCCCATCCCATTTCAGCACTGGGATGCTGACAGCAAGCCCAGAGCAAAACCATCCACTTCATCCATGGAGATGCTGTTGGCAGACAACCTGCTCTCCGTGGCCTCGGGAAGGAAGCAGGGCTGGAACAGGAGCAGGAGGCTGTTTCCATCCCCCAGCCCAGCTTCTGACCCACAAGAGCAACCTGTGCCCTCAGAGCAGGGCGTTCCGCAACGCAGCAGGAAAGCTGAGGAAAGTCCTCCACAGCCACCCTCCTCCTCCCACTGATCTCTTCTTACTGGGGAGGTCCCCAGGTGACTTCATCTCCCACCCAACAGCCATGCTATTGGACTGCAGAGCTCTCCTGGAGAGCATTTGTGTATAAATGAAGCAGGGACAGGCCCTTCTCATCACCTCTCAAAGGTTATCAAGTGGAAAGAAATGTCTCATCACACACAACTTCCTTGGTGTTGCCTATCAGGCTAAAATTGTGTGTCGTCACCATTGAGTGCAATCATCAAGAAAATTAAGATGGTAGGACTTTCGCTTTTACATAACAGGGAGCTACCAACTTGTACACAGACTAGTAGAGCTCCCTCTAAGCTGCCCTAGACCTGGCAGCATCTCTTCTATCACAAGCCCTCCCCTTGTTGCTTTCCCAGCACTTCGGGAGGACTGAGCCCAACGCCTCCAGTTCTCACACAAACACGGGTGTGAAAAACCCCAGCCTGCAAGCCCAGTGCCCTCTGTAAGGGACAGTCAACATGCCGATTTCAGCTGTGCCAGAGAAAGCACAGAGCAGAAAGCTTCACATTGGTCACCCCTCATCTCCCACACCACTCCTCAGCTCTCCCACTCGAGCCACCCCCCCTAGGTTCAGCCAGATACCCCAGGCTGTGTTTCACAGCACACAAACATCTTTCTTTACTCCCAAGAGATGCAATCCTCAGTTGAAAAGTTCATTAATTAGGAGCAGAGAAGCCTCTAGTGCATCTCCCAGCAAGAAGCAGGAAAAAAAAAAATTCCCCCACAATTCAGTCTAATTACAATGCCTTGAGGCACTCCAGTCACTGTGAAGCGGAGGCCAAACTTTTCTCCACACCCCTAAGAGTAGGAACTTTAACCCACTTATAGTTTTACTGATAATTGAAAACCAAAAAAAAGTGCCAAAAAAAAAAAGCGCCCTGATATTCATCATTTTAACTATTCTGCAAGTAACAGCAAACAGGAGGCACTTAATTTCTGGCAGAGCAGTAGCTGGCTGCAGGCAGAGCCTGTGCCTGGGAGGGATCCGCGCACAGGCCCCCAACCCTCCGAGCAAAGCTGGAGGCCAGCCCTCGGCTCTGCCATGCCACAGGCCTCCGCAGCACGGGCCGGCCTGCACACAGCTGCTCTTCGGGGATTTAGCAACTGCTTTCCACCCACCGAGTGACTGTACATTAGGTACTTTCTGAGCAAGACCTCAAACGCCGCATCAGCTCCAGCCCTGGGAAGAGGCTGCAGCTGCAATGAGAGCACCCGGGAAAGCCTCCAGTCGCCCTGACAGAAGTTCCCTTTCTTCCCCGGCTCCCAGAAGAGCTGGACTCCGACCCACCCCGAGCCTCTGGCGAGGCAGGGTGGATCCAGCCACAGACATGCAGCAACCACACCCTGGCTGCTGCCTGCCCAGCTCCCCGCAGCCCTCCTCCCCCCGAGCCAAGGGCGGGGGGGGCGCAAACAGGGACTAGGCTTATACAGTTGAAAATATTTAATACGTGTCGTACACGTAGAATTACATTTTATACAAAACATGATACATCACTGAAGGAGAACACTGTACAAAAATCCCTACGGGAGCCCCAAGCCTTTATACAACAAAGACCGGGAGTTACCAAGCCTAACAAACAGGCTGAAGGACCTTCCGTCAGAGCGTCTGTAAACTTCGTCTCTCTCAATAAACACTTTTAAAAAGCACCATGTAATAGTTCTGACCTAAACCTTTCCAAAATAGAAACTTTATTTAATAAACTTAATACTTTCCAAGCTTAAAACATGACCCGCTGGGAGCGCCTCCGGTTGCCGGCTGCAGCCGCGGAGCCTCCCCCGGGCACCGGAGAGCCGGCGGGCGGGCCCCGGGGTGCGGGCGGGGAAGGGGGAAGTGCTGCTGCTGCTGCCCCGCGGTCCCGCCCGGCCGGTGCGGCGGGGCTGGGCGCCGGAGCCCCGCGGCGCTGCCCACCCGCTCCGCTGCGGCGGGCGCCCTCCTCCGACGGGCCGGGGGGCGGGAGGAAAGGGGGGGGGAATCACCTCTCGGTCCGGCTGTCCGCCGGGGCCCCCTCCCCGCGGCGGGGGTGGGGGGCGAGTCTCTGCGCCCGCGGCCGGCGCGTCAGAAGGCCACGATGGCCGTGCTCCAGGGGTTGAGGGTCCGCAGCACCGGCTCGTCGCAGCAGATCTGTCCCGGCTCCGCCGCCGCCTCGGCGGGCGTCGTGCTCGTCGCCGCCTCGCCGCCGTCCAGGGGCGCCCGCCGCCGGCCCTTGGGCTCCTTGCTGAGCAGTCCCGAAAAGCTGGAGCCGAAGATGCTGATGAGGCTGGCCACGTTGCCCGTCTCCATGTCCTCCTGCTCGCCCGGCGGCGGGGGCGGCGGCTCCTCCGCCTCGCGGCGGGGTTTCTTCACCGGGGAGCCCGGCTGGCCCCGCTCGCCGGCGCTGCGCTTCCGGGGGCAGTGGGGCGGCGGGGGCGGCGCGGCAGCGCAGACCGCGCGGTTCGCCTCGCAGCAGCAGCCGCAGCAACAGCGCCGCGGCCGGGGGCCCTCGCAGTCCGCGCCGGGCAGCCGCGGGCCGCCCCTAGCCGCCTCGTCCTGCGGGGGCGACGGCTCGCCGGCCGGCCAGGCGGCGGCACGGGGCAGCGGCGACTCCTCCTCTGGGGGCCCGCAGGCGGCGGGGGGCGGCTCGGGCGGGCAGCCCGGCTCGCTCAGGTAGACCTGTCGGGCGCTGCGCAGCACCAGCGACACCAGGAGGTTCTTGTGCAGCTTGAGGCCGCCGCGCTGGCCCCGAGCGCTGTAGATCTTGCCCAGCGAGATGCTGACGATGCGGTGCGCCTCCAGCTTGAACTCCATGGGGGCGCCGGGCCGCGGGGGAAGCCGAGCCGTGCCGAGCCGTGCCGCACCTCCGGCCTCCGCACGCCGCTTCTTCGCGCCGCCGACTGAGGCGAGCCCACGCGCCCGGCCACCTTTTATACCGCCCCCGCCCCGACCAATCAGGGCGCCCCGCCGGCCGCTCCAACCGCCGCCTGGCCCCCGCGCGCCCGCGCCGGCCAATGGCGAGGCAGGGGAGCGGGTTCGAAAGCTCGCCCCGCGGCGGTGGCTCTTAAAGCGGCGACGCCGGCAAAGGCTGCGCGTGGGCCCCACCTCCCGGCAGAGAGCAGAGGACAGCAGGCAGGGCTGCAACAGCACCCAAGATTTTGCAGCACCCCAGCTTCACTGCACCCCACATTGGCTCGATCAGGCCGGAAGGAAACAGTGGGAATTTTGGCCAAAGCAGTTAAAGCATTTCTGGGAGGAAAACAAAAATTAAAACCACCAAAACCCGAGAGCAACCCCAGTTTTGTGCAGGTTAGAAATGTTTCCCCCAATTTCAGCACCGGTCTCTGACATCGTGTTGTGTCACAGAAGGAACTGGTGGTGTTGGCTGGAGGAGGAAGCGTACCTTTGAGTACTTCAAGGAAAATCTGGCCTGGCGTGGAGCAGGAAGCCATCCCTGCGCAGCTGCCAGGTGGAGATCTGCTCCAGGGGTCTGGCAGTGAAGCCTTCAGAAAGCTCTGGATAGAAGAGGAATGTCCACAACGGGGGAAGGAAGGGCTACAAGGGAGGATGGAGGAGGACAACAGGCCACCAGCATCTCCAGGACTGATGGAGACCGTAGCAGCCTGGAGCACTTTGTTTGGGAACTGCTACCTGGCTCTGCCATAGCTGTGAAAGCCAGCTGCAGGGCCAGCCTGGTGGCTGGGGCTGCAGGGGACAACCCATCACCCCCAGACACAGATCCAGGCACCAGGGAAGCCTCCGAGAAAGCTCGAGGGGCGTTTCAGGGCTTGGAGTGGGGACACTCCTCCTCCCACCGAGGAGCAACCACCATCTGCAAGGAAGGAAGAAGTGAAAGGGACCAAAATTAAGGAAGTTCAATGTGCTGCCCTGGAGTATCATTCTCGGCTGATACACAGCAACTCGCTTCCATCCGTTTTTTTCTCAAGGGACCAGTCTGCAGACCCCCCAAAGGGAGAGCCACAGCCTGTCGTGACGCTTTATTGACAGGGTCTGCCACCATGTCCTGGCTTGCTGGAAGGACAAGGGGGTAGCTGGTCACAGCAGTAACAAAAGCCAGGTGAAGAATCAGCCACATCAAGGCATAGCTGACAGAGGAAGAGCCTTTCCCCGCAAAGAACCTCTACACTCAGACCAAATGCATATTTCCCTCCTGCTCGAATGCAGCTGGAAAACCTCAAATGCCACTCCCCTGATGTTGAACACAATGGCAGGTCCACCTGGGGGCTGACATCTCAAAATGCCCACCTCCTGTTGCACAAACCTGCCACGCTCCATCTCAAATGACTAGACCAGAGCATGCTCAACCACAAGGCCAAAACACCGGCCAAAACTGCCGGTCCCAGCATTCCCCCTGCCCATGCCGGGGCGAGCCTCTCCCAGCTGCAGAGAGCGAGGCTGTCCCCTCCACACCCGGCGTGGGAGGCTGGAGGGACGCGAGCCCCGGTGGTGGGAACCGAGGGTTTCCAGACCTGCCGAACCTGCTCCCCGCACCTTGGAGGGCTGGCAACACCCTGGCCTAAGCCCTCGGGTCAGTCTAACCAGCCAGGGCAGGTCTGGGCTCAGCTCAGATGTTTGGGACTGCAGTCATGCCTCCTCGCCCGCAGCCGGCATGTCTGCCCACCACCGGTGCCCTCTCCGTGGCACTGCATTCAGTTGTGCCCCTGCAAAATGGCTTGTGCATCACCAGGCGTATTGCTCTGGGACTGCTGTTTGCAGGTGTCACCATCCACTCAGTGGACCGACTCTTACAGCGGGATCCAGGCACCTGCATCCCCAGCAGAGGTGACCCTAGTTAGAAGGACAAAGGTTTGATACATCTCAGCTGGGTATATTCCCAGCTCTGATGCAGGTGAAGAGCAGTGGTGCAAAGCCACTCCACCAGCTGCAAAATGTTGAATGTGGGTGGAGAACATACAGCTCTGCTGAGTAAAGATGCCTGGATCCTAGTGGACCAACCTGTTCTGCCGCTCACCACCTCACCCCAATGGCATGAGGCACCATTTCTCCCCGGTCACCGCATTTTGGCTACCTACCCTGCCTAGGAGCTAGTGGGCCAGCAGCATCTCCCCTGCCCTGGCCAGGGACAAGCAGGATGGGGATGGGTACCAAGCGGTCCGTCATCCCTACTAGTGCTCAGAGCCAGCAGGGAAGAGCAGAGGTGCACACCACCAGAGGACTTGGTACCACTGGTTTCGCCCACCAACACCATGCCTGGTGTCAGAAACAACCACCGGCACGTGTTGTTCCCAGGGCACCAAAGCCCTGCTATCACATCTGTCCAGCCCCTGCCTGCACTTCATGCTCTTTGAAAAGAGATGGGGTAGTGGTCTGCTTGGGGGGGGGAGGCATGCAAGAGGAAGGCAGGAGGGAGAGGAAGGGCAGCAGTGCAGGCAGAGGCTGTCCCGGCAGCCCGTTTAAGCCAGGCAGTATTTTGGTGGCAGCCCTGCCTTTCCCTCCCAGGCTGATGTCATGCTTTAGTAAGTTTGAGGCAGTCACATGGCAGCTTCTGAGGTCAGCGCCTGGGGTGGCTTTGTTGTCTGCCTGCCTGCCTGCCCTGGGCTCCTGCCTGCCCTGGGCTCCTGCCTGCGCCCAGAGCTGAGCCGGCGGTGGGCGACCTGCCGGGGTTGCCCTCTGAGCAGAGCGTCTTGGTGATACCCACAGCTGGCACGGCGTGGGAGCCATCGCTTCGGTGGGGCTGACATCCCAGACAGTGGGACATCCTCATGTCCGTCCATCTGCCCCCACAAAGGACATTGCCCCCCATCCCTGCAGGTCAGGGGGGATACAGGAGAAGGAGGTGGAAGAAGAGGGTGTGACGGGGGCACTCTAATCTCTGCATGTGATCTAACCAGGCTGGAAGGGGGTTGAGGAACAATTAACAATCCTCCAGCTCAACTGCTGTTTCCCGAAATAGCTCTGGCAGGAGGAGGAGGGCGGACGGGCTGGCAGACAAAGGTGGCCTCTCAGCCAGCGAGCTGCAGCCAGCGGCACGGCCGGCAAGCCGGCGGCGAAGGCAGCCCCAGAGGCCGAGCAGCGGGGAGCCCGCAGCCCCACCTGGAAAGGAAGACAATGCGAGATAAAAGCAGCTTGGGGCAGGAAGCAGCTTGTGGTACAAATAATAATTGCAGAGGGCTGCGCACACCACCGGGTTTTTTGGCGGCACTGAAATTCGCCTTCGACGGCTGGCAAAGGACATCGGCGCCAGGAAGCTCATCAGGGATTCGTGCGGCTGCATCTTGGCCCGGGGCAGCGTGGGCTGCTGGGGCTGTGTGCCGGCTGCCTGCATCCCTAGCCACAGCGGCAAAAGCCGGGGCAGGGTCCTCCCATCCCCTCCAGCTGCAGCCCACGCTGTGGCGGCGTGGCTGGGGGCCGTACCGGCACTGCCATCTGGCACACAGCGCAGCCGCCCCGACCTGCGGCGGTAGGGCTGAGGATGTGGTTAGCAAGATCCTGTTTCAACAGCAGTGCCTGTCCGGGTCCCCACCTCCCCACCAGTCCCTCGCTGTCACCAAATGTGCAGGCCACAGAGGGGAAGCCAGCTGCAGCAAAGAGGTGTGAACCCGCTGGGTAGGATGGTGAAATCAGGGTCTACTCAAAGCACAGGCTGAGTTCATCCATCACTTCTTTTGGCTGTCCTGGAACCACTGCAGTGCATCGTCCCCTCTCTCTTGTATTTGCACCCGGATTCATGAGTTAGACCCTTCCTGGGAAGAAGATGAGAATGAAACAGCCAGACCTCCCACCCCCACCAGCGGGGTTGGGGCAAAAGCTTTTGCACCAACAGCTGCCTGCAGCAAAAACAGAGCTTCAGGACAGCCAAAGCCCCAGGAGATGCAGGCGCATCCCCAGAGGTTGCTGACAGACATCAAACAGGACAGGGAGGAACATTTCCACATGTGGATTCATCCTCAGCCCGAGTTCATTTCTAGATGGGAGTAACAAACATCTGAATTGTGAGGGACCTACACAGGGCTCAGGAGGAGGAGGAGGACAAGGCTTGTTTGGGGTGGTTGGGTGCTTTTTTTCTTCAGAAAAAACGTTGATTCACATGGATGCAGTATGGACCTGCCACAATCAGACACTGGTAACGAATCCTGTGGGGTTCCCAACTGCTCTGGTTTATCCATGCTTGGAGATAATGTCAGAAGAACTGGGAAATATCCCAAAACACAGCCAAGAACGCTAACCACTAATCGCTGCCGAATGAAAACCAAACACAACACGCAAGCAAAACAAATACAAACAAATCAATACAAGCCTAAACCCAAAGAAGAGGAAGCAGCTCCCTCGGCTTCTGAGAGTGCTGAGACACCCACCCCTGAAACCACAGCGGGGTGTGAGCCAGCAGCACAGCCTCGTACTAGAAAGCAAAGGGTTTTTCCAGGGTTAAAAACCCCCTTCCCATCGACAAAGATGATAGTGTAGATAACCCAGGCAGGCAGGGCTCCCTCCTACATGTCTTTTTTTTTTTTTTTTTTTTTTTTTTTTTTCCATCGGTGACCTGGGATGCCCCCTTTTCCCACTGCACAAATGATTTAAAATTTCCCTTCCCTTACTCTGAGCCACTGGCTTGGGATTTCCCTCCCCTGCCTTGGAGACCCGTGACCTGAACCCATCAGAAATCCTGCCCATCACAAATCTTGCTACTCCTCCAGCAGCCTCTCCAAACACACAGAAGGGGCGGTAGAAAAATCCTACTGCCAGCTATCAGCCTCTTCAGGCAGCCATTTCCCTTGGAAAAATGTGGCCCCACATCTTTCAGTGTTTTATGGAACTGGTTTTGGCTTCCTGGGGAAAAAACTGCATGTATTTGTCAGAGGTTTCCTATCAGACAACCCTTCTATTGTAGTTCACCTTCCTGTATATTTTTTTTTCCCTTTCTGATATGCCTGCAATGGGTCTTGTGCCACTTGTGCCACCAAAGACAGAGGCTGCCTTGTGTCCAGGGGGGAAAGAAGCAGGACAGCCCTGGGATGCAGCCAGCAGACAACCCTCTGGCTGCCCAGCAAAGCTCATGCTTTTCGCTGGAGCAATTTGCTCCCCAGCAAACTGCTAATGAAGGCGGCAGCCTCGGTGGTGTTCACCTGCAGCCCAGCACAGGGTTCAGCATCTCAAATTAATCGTGCAAACTCCGCAAGGAGCCAACTGAAGTCACAGTTCAGCAAACCTTGAGGCAGATTGCCTGCCCAAAGGAGTCTCAGCCTAATTATTATTATTTTTTTCTCTCCCTGTATCTCAATGTCACCTTCCTTTTAGCCGGTGGGCAAATGACAACTGCAGCCCTCTGCACATCCCAGAGCACAGATGTGTCCTCTGTGCAAGTGCTTCCTGCTTAGGCGTGATGGGGAAGCTGCACAATGATGCTCCGGAGCCATGGAGCCATTATCCTAGGAGAGGCTGCCTGCTCCGCTCCTGGCTGACAAAAGGGGGGACCGGGGTCCTTGGGACTTGCCAGCAAATCACACCACACGCAGTGTTTACTAAAAGTCCAAAGGCATGCCAGGAGGCAACCTTGAGTCCTCCGAGTAGCAACCACCCACGAGAGCAGCAAGGGCAGATCAAATCCTCTCTGTGTCAAATCCCTCCTCCCACCATCAAGGGAAACTGCAAAATAAAACATCTGTGCATGCCAGCAGGCCTCACCTCCCCCTGCTCCTTCAGATCTGCGCTCCTCCCCTCATGTAGGGATCTTCCTTTGGCCACCTCGTCCTTCACCTGGTTTGTGGGGCTGACTATGTGACGGGGCCCAGAGCCCTGGCGAGGTCATCCCTGGACACGGGGATAATGAGGAAGGTTACGGGGAAAGGCTGCTGGAGAAAAGTTCCTTCTAATTTCACCCACTTAAGAAAGTAACAAGGACTCTGGCAGTTCAGCACCTCGCTGCTCATGTCATTTAACCTCTTTCTGGGTCTGGGTAAGCGCTCAGCATCCTTGGCATCCCGTAGCAGGCAGTCCCAGATGGTACACCCTGCAGAGAGTAATGCCACTTTTGCTCAATTTAATTTCTTGTTTTCATCTCCATTAAATAACTGATTGCTCAGGCACCACAAAGACGAAAATTAATTCTCTCCAGAACATCCCGTATTCTGAATAGTCATCCTGCATCCTACCATGAATTATCACCTTGCATTTGCTTATTTATTCCATACTTGATTGCATTTTTACCATTTTTGTCCAGCTGCCCAGTCAGGGTTTGCAGTTTCTGCTGCACACAGGCCTTGCACTGTTACAAACCCACCCAAGGGTACAGCTATGGCATGAACCCAGACCTCGTTAGACAACGAAAGCCCACAAGAGACAGCAACAGGAGGAAAGCCACAACCACAGGAGAAGCTTCATTCAGGCTTTGCTCCTTCCCAGACAACTGCAAGCCCAAGGAAACCCATTCCATTGGCTCCGGCACATGGGACCAGGAGCATCCAGCATCCAAGCTGCCTTCTTAGCAAGGAGCAGTCACCTCTCGGAATCTTTTTCTTTTAACACCTCACAGCTGCTGCCATCAGGTCACCATGCTATCGCAAGGCTGAGGCCTCCTGTCCTCTGCCCCCTCTGTGCTTCACAGTGAAGTCCCCACAGATTTGTAAAAACAAGGCTCAGGAAGCCAGTTACAAGCGCAGAGGGGCCATGAGTGGGCAGGATTTGATGGAAACCCTCAGGGTTTGGTGTAAAACCTCGCTGCCCACCACAGCACTGAAGATTTAGCTACAGGCTAATGTTTTGCATCAAGTTATCACTGCTTTAATCCTCCTCTTACAGCCACCACTGAAAACCTTCAACAACTTCCACCAAAAATGCAAACAAGGAGGAAAAACACCAAAGCATCTGAAACCCATTTGCTTTATCACTTCTTTAACTGTAAAACTTTTTCTGGGGAAAAAAAAAAATCCCCTATACTTCTACAAATCCAAATTCAAACCAATCCAGCTTTTTCCCGAGAGGAAAAGTCATATCTTCCACACCAAATGCATATTCTTAACACCAGGCTAGTATGGGATCACATGCACACCCCTGTGCGTGTACACACATGCCACAAAAATTTTCCTGATAAAAGTTTCAGTGAGCCCAGTTCTTCCCTGCAGACAGTTGGGATTTTGATGAGTTGGCGCTTTTCGGCGCTGAAGTGTTTAATCAGATCTTTCCTGACCAGTTCTGCAGCTGTGTGCCATGCACCGAGCACTCCTCTTCCAGGGAGGAATCGGTTAGCCGAGCATGCTGAAAAGCTACCGAAACACTCATCACTGCTTCCAAACCAAAAATCAGAGCTTTCCACAAGAAACTGCAAAAATGCTCCCTTTCTAAAAAATACAGAGCAGCACGGCTGGAGCAGCTTTCATATGAAAATCTAAATGATTTACTACATCGTGTAAATTAATTTCCAGCATCAAAGAAAAGGCTGTTTTATTCCTGGAAAGTCTGCAGCTTCCCTACATTTTGGTAGCACCTCCTTACTTTCAGCCCTCAACAGCTCTACGAAGCTTTACACTTTTTTGCAAATGCATTAAAAAACCAAAACAGTTTCAATTAAGTGAATAAAGTGTTCACATAATTTCTTAAAGGTTTTCTGAAATTCCTAGCTAGTAACTCTAAGAGGCTATGGGAGCTTTTCCCTTTTTCATTCCCAGCACAGTGAAGGTTTCAGGGGATGTTTGGCAAGAGCGAGCTGAACCGTGCAGCCTCAGTGCACCGAAAGGAGAGCACTGCATATTGTCACAACAGACTTTCACAAATGTTTGAACAAATCTAACCCCGATACCCTTCAGCACACTGCTCAGAATACACCACATCTTTAAGCACCCCAACGACTACAACTAAATCCCTCAGAGGCTTCAAACACAGAGCAACAAAGCTATGACATTCAGAGGGGTGTCCCCGCTGAGGGTGCACGTTTGGACAGGTGAGTTACAGTGTCCTGCACTTTGCAGAACAACCCACCACCTCCAAGTCCATCTGCGATACATGAATCGTTAAGGCACAGCACATTGGGAAACGCTGTCCCTGCAGAGCACAGCAGCATCCAAAGGAAAGCCAGCATGGGTACCCAGTAAATACCAGGCCTTTGCTGGGATGTTGTTGGCACGAGGAAACAGAACCACTGAGCAGCTCCAGCCCAACCTAAGCTCTCCTTCCCCTGCATGGAAACACGCTGGTTTCTCTATCCCAGCAAGAAATCCAAAGCTGTCAGAGCAGGAGACAAGGACTGCAGCAGAGAGTGGGAAACAGCAGTAATGGGGAAGGTGGGAACTCCGAAGGGTATGAAGCACAGGTGAAAATCATGAGAGGATCATGAGTTTCTGGACAGTACAAGGACTTTGGGGAACAGGGGCAGACAAACTGGCTGAGTGGCTCTTTGGCATTCTGTTTTTTCTTAGAGGGAACCCACCGTGCTCAGCACAGCGCATTTGGCAGGGATGCCCCCCAAAACCTGGTGTGGGAAACAAGCCATCCAAGGTGCAGCAAGGAAGGGCCAGCAAACACAAGCCCTAAAGCTGCTGCCTGTTGCACCACAGCTGGCAAGCTACGGGTTCCCAGGCGTGGAGCTGGCCGGAGCAGGAGGCGGCTTTCTCACCCCGCAAACTGCAGAAACCGGTTTTACATGTGCCACAGCCTTCCCACCCCACACTCAGCGAGTAAAGCTGCTGCGATCGCAAAACCGAGGTATCCAGTTCACATGCTGAAGAAGCATCTCTGCAAATGGGTTTTGAGCCTGTTCCCTCAGCGAGCCGGCACTGCCTTTGCTAGGGATGCTGGACCACAGCCACATTCGGGAAGCACAGGCAGGGACATGCACTTCGGTCAAGGGAGCAAAGATCTGGGGGATTACTCCTGGCCAAGCCTCCGCAAAACCAACAGGCACTGCCTGTCCCGTGGGAGTAACGCAGGGATCCCGCAGAGCGCTGCACCGGCAGCTCGGCCGTGCCAAGTGGGAACGTGCCAAATGCCGCACAGGCACCAGCCCTTTCCTGCCAGGTTTCCCAAGCCCAGGGCTGTCTGTGCTCGCAGCTGGGAGAGGCTACTAAGGAGCCCAGAGATGTAAGAGAGCAAGGAGCGAGGGAACCGGGGGTCCTCGCCCTGGAATGGACAAAAGCCAGGAGGCAAAGGGCTGCTCCGGCCCCGCCGAGGGAGGGGGAAGGAAGCGGCGCCCGCGGGTCCCCCGGGCAGGAAGGGCAGCGGGGCAGGGCAGCCCGCCTGTCGCTCTCCCCTTCTTGCTCCCCCGCCCCGGGCGGGACGCCGGTCCAGCAGCCGGGCCGAGCCGGGCCGGGCCGGGCCGGGCCGCGCCTCCTCAGCGCCGAGAAGCCGGCACGTCGGGGACAGGGCGGCAAGGGCTGAGGGGACACCCTGCCACCGCAGGGCTGCGGGGCCCAGCGGGCCACCGGCTCCTCGCCCCTGGGAAAAACCCTCAGGAAGAGCCAGGACGGTCCCACACCCCATGGCGGGGCCGACCCCCGCCCGGCACCGGCCTGGAGGCACCGACCGCCCCCCGGCACCCGCCGCCACCTCACGCAGCCGCCGTGGCGCCGCCCGCCTCAGGCGGCCGCTGTGACGTCACCCCGGCCCGCCCCACCCCCCCGCCGCGGCGGTGTGCGCAGGCGTGCGGCGCGTGACGGCGAGGGCGGGGCGCGGGGGGCGGGGCGCGGCGGCGGGGGCGGGGCGGGGGGCGCGCGGCGGCGGCGGGGGCGGCGGCAGCGCCATGTCGATGGAGGACCCCTTCTTCGTGGTGAAGGGGTGAGCGCTGCCCGCCGGCGGGCACCCCGCGCCCTGGGGGCCGGGGAGAGGGCCGGGGGGGGCTCCCCCGGGCTGGGAGCGGCCTCCCGCAGCACGGCAGGCCTGAGGAGGGGCGGGGTGAGCGGCGGTCGGGGGTCTCTGGAGGCGATCGGGTGGGGGAAAATGGCGTCCCCGTCCCCCCCGCCTTGTCTGTGGGCCCCGCTGGGTGCCCGGCGTCGAGGGCCGGGCGCGGGAGGCCCCGGGGCGAGGCGCTGTGTGCCGGGCAGGTGCCGGGCCGCGCTCGGGCCTCCCCGCACGAAGCGCTCCCCGCCGCGCCGGGTAGGCGCCCCCCGGGGCCGGGGCCTGGGCCGGGGGAGGCGGGGGGGGGGCCCTGGCCGCAGGTGCGGGTGCTGGCACGGTGGCCCGGCTTGGGGACAGCCTGGCTGCCTGTCCCCGCAGTCAGAGCTGCCGTCAGAGCCAGGTAGCAGCGGCTGGGAAATGTCGCCCTTGGGGGGGGTGTCACCAAGAGGCCGGGGGTGCCGGCCGGAGGGATGGAGAGGGGCAGGCACCGAATGGCGGCAGAAACCGCAGCCTGGACTGCGGGCGGGAGTGGGAGCAAGCAGAGAAGGGCCCCGAGCCCGGGCAAACACAAACCAAAGGTGGTCAAGGCAGGAGGAAAGAAAAATCGTAACTAATAAGGTGAAAGCACCTTGGTCTCCAAGATCTACCCCAGGGCCACCATCAGCTCCTGCTGCAGGCCAGTCTCCTACCACATGTCACAGTAGAACAGCTCTCGGGAGCAGCGGAGGCTCCGAGGGGAGCGGTGGGGAAAGCCCTGTGAGGGCGAGAGGTGTGGGAAGGGATGCTGGTGCTGCCGGGGAAAGTGAATCGCTGCCAGGTTGAACTGGTGCTGAGGGGAAAAAACAGGAGTCACCATGGGTGGGGAGTAAACGTCCCGTCAAACTTCCCGGAGAAGTTCTTGCGCCGTGCGAGGAAGGGCTGGGAGGGGAGAAGGGATGTGCTGCCGCTCCCAGTGTTAATTATTACCCAGTGGTTCGAAGGGGCTGGTGGTGGTGGAGCCACCGGTGTTGCATTTGGTTTGCTTTCCTGGTGTTTGTAACTCCTCCCGTCACAGGATATCCAGGTCTGCTTTAAATTCCTGCTCAGATGAAGGAAAAAAAACCCCAACAACCAAACCCAAAACTTTGCTAGCAAGTAGTGGAGGGAATGAAGCTTGCCAGATCCTCAGTGCGGGCTGCTGACTTCAGGGCACTAGCTGTGGCAGACTCGGAGCCGTAGGCGTGTGAGAAGAGAAGGGCATGTGTTAGGGTGTTGAGAGACTGCAGCTTAGACAGCAAAGTTGAGTACTTCAGGCCACAGTGTAACATAAAGAAAGCTGATGGCCTGGCACCCCTGTAGGTTGTGCGCTCAGTTGATCTGTCCTGAGCTTCCCTCACTGATAACCTGCTTTCCTTCACTGGGGATAAACACTTGCATCTTAACGTGGATGCTGTGTGCAACCTCTTGGGCTTGCGTGGTGGCCACCTTTCATGCCAGAAAGTCTGATCTCGTCTGCATCCCTCGTTCTGGCTCCCCATGAACCTGGGGGAGGGCTTCACAGCTCAGGACCACAGAGTTTGTAAATACAGATGGCCACGGTGATGGACCATGACCCAAACTTACAGACCCACTTGCCCCAAACCAGCAAAGCAGTGTTCAGTGCTGTCAGCAAAGCCTACCTTCCCGTGCTGTGAATGCATTCATCTCCAAAAAGCTTAGAGCAGCAGAAAAGACTTCTGTTCCCTAAGCCAGCATAGTAGAGCTGTGTATTTTTTAAATGCTGAATTAAAATAAACAGTGCTCCACTCAACAGCCTGCCTGGCTGTATTGTGGGGACAGTTCCTGTAATTCTGTGTGCCCTTAGGGTATCTGACATAGGTAGTCAAGAGGCTTTGGAGGAAAGCTGTTGAGAGGAATGCAAAACATTAATTGCCAAAGATGTGCCTTGTCCAGACACTCTGCCCTGGCTTGCCTGTGTGACACTTAACAGAAACTGCCCTAAAGAAATAGGTCCCTTCAAGCTGACCTGTAAGTTGCTGCTCATTGCTTTGTGGTGCAGACAGGATTGTCCAGCAGGTAGGGCAAATCCTTATTTTACAAAGTATACTAAAACTTGTTTGAAGGAAAGATGTTTGGGAGAAGGCTGCTCAGCTGGGCACAGCGCTGTCCTGGTGTGACTGCTGTAGGGCAACTGATGTTAATCCCTTTGCTTCTCTTTAATCACCCTGGCTGCAGGGAGGTGCAGAAAGCTGTGAACACCGCCCAGGGGCTCTTCCAGAGGTGGACAGAGCTCTTGCAAGATCCCTCCATCGCCACAAGAGAAGAAATCGACTGGACCACTAATGAGCTCAGGAACAATCTGCGGAGCATCGAGTGGGACCTGGAAGACTTGGATGAAACAATTAATATCCTTTCTGTGGTCCTTTGGAGGTAGGGGTGTGCATTTCCCAAGTTGTACTAAACGGCTGAGTACCAGTGCTTGCCAGTAGTTGCTTTTTGCAGAAATCAGGACTATTTGGGGTCAAATTTTGCATTTACATCAGCTTTCCTCAGAGTGCAGATGGGAAATTAAGGCAAGTGTGTTCAGCAAAAGGATTTTCCTTTTGCCTTTTTGTTTTGTTTTCCTTTTGACAAGGTATGTTCCAAGATGCTTTGTTTCAGAAAGCCTATTGTGTGCTGTATGAATTTGGATTTCTGTGTAGTCAGTCATACTCCAGGCTGGTTTCCAGAAATACTCCTTTTTCCTTGTGTTCATCTGAACACTCCTGAAAGCGCTGTGCAGCATCAGAGAACAAAAAAAAAAAAATAAAAAGCAAGAGAGAAACCTCACACTGGTGCATGTGCTGCACAGTGCGTTCCTGCTATGCCTGTTTTTTCCTCCAGTGTTTCATATGTTGCTAATCAAATTTTGGGAAGAAGCACATCGCAATGGCCATTTGGTAGGTCCCCGCTGAAGCACGCTTGGGGTTTGTCGATCTGTGTGCGTACCCACCACCACTAATGGGGATTCCTTGACTCACTGCCTACGCATTGTTGAGGCAAACCCACGGAAATTCAACCTCGATGCGACGGAGCTGGGTATCAGGAAAGCCTTCATCACGAGCACACGGCAGGTGGTCAGGGTAAGGAATGTGGGTTTGGGGTGGGAGTGTAGGGAAGGCGGGGGAGTGATTAGGCGGTTTAAAAAAGGAAAGCTTGTGGCTGTTTCTGTGCTGAACTGGAGAGCAGAGAATAAACCTGCTACCTGCTCTCTCTTAGGCTTCCTCCTCTTCCCTGTGTGCTCCCTCCTGGGGCTGCCCAGAGAGGTTTGGGGCTGCAGGGGTGCAGGTGCCCCCCGTGGCATACTCTCCTTTTCCTGCTGCGGCCCTTTAAGTCCTCACACCTGTCTCACAACAGCAAGCCTGGGAACCTATAGTAACTGGAGAGGAAGAGTAAAGATCCCACTGTGATGCAGGGGAGGCTAGAGCTTCCCTTCAGAGTTGAAGGAAATCGCAACTGTCCTGTGCTATTGTAGCACTAGTTTTCAAAAACAGGGAGTCCACTTTGAACACTGACAGGTGGTTAAAGCCTGGTGTTATTGACATGGTGACTGCAGCTTCCTACCTCTACCAAACAACCACTAGATTTATTTTTAACTTCAGGGAGATTTTTTTTGGGTGTTTAAGCTCACACTTAGAAGCAAAAAGAGAATTTTAACAACTTGGTGGTAATAAATAGAGACGAAGCATCTTCTCAAAACCTTCGCTGCCTGGTAACAAGCTGATAGTTAGGAAGTTTTCTCCCTGTTAATAGCTACACTGAGTTTAGCTTAGTTTCTGCTGTTCCTCATGACTCCGATGTTCCTGCTTCACAAAACGCATTGCTGTGGCTGGCAGCAAGCATGCACCCTACCTGCAGTCCTGTGGTCTGGATGCAGTTCCTAAGGCTTGCTGCGTGGGAAGGGATCCTGAAACCGCGCTGGCTCCGGGTAGCAGGCAAGTGCTCACTGCCTTGCCCTCGACGTGGTCCACTCCCAAACCCACAGGATCAGGCAAGCCTGCTCTATGGTCCTCTTTTCCTGGCTGAAAAGTGCTGGCTAATGGGTTTTGGAGCAATGTTTCTTACTGTTAAATGAAATTCATTAGTGGCATTTTGCAGCCCACTTCCAGTTTCCATGGGGAAATTCCTGACGCACAGCAGCATGCGTATTAGCTGGTGAGAAGTAATCGAGTGGGATCTGATGCTCATGGGTGATTTATTACACATCTCTGGACAGTAAAATATACCTAAATGTTCTGGTGACATCAGAACTGTGCTGGTGGATTAACCTCTGCTAGATCATATTGACTATTTGCTAGCCTACCCTGTGAAAACTAGACAACTTTATGTTGTGATGGGGAGCCTTCTGTGGCTAGTGATCTCCAGGAACTCAACAGCAAAACTTAAGTGGTGAAAGAGAAGATGTAGGCATAGTCAGAGAGGACGGCCACAGGACAGGAAGTCTGCCTCATACTGTGCAATATAAAACCAGATGCAACTGGGAATAAAGTACAGAGGCTTACAGGCTTCTAAGACCTTGAGGAACATAACTCTTTCTTACAGTCTATCAATGGGAATATTAAATGTTATGCAAATTGTTTCTGGCTGTAGTGGAACAAAATGTGCAGTAAATAAGGAATATTTTCAAAATATCCCATTGCTGTTGATTCTAGTATTAGTAAAACAATGAACTGTGATGAAGCTTTCTACAATACCTTTCTAGACTCTTTAAAACTGTACATTTTCAAAGAAAACCTCCCTTCCCTCACCCCCCCTAAAGAAGCCTTGCTAGATATAGACAGCCCTGTAGCACCCTGAAACTGCTTGTCACCTCAAATCCAATGCTTACATACCACTTCTTTTGTTGAATAAACAGGAAATGAAGGATCAGATGTCAAACTCCTCCATGCAAGCACTGGCTGAAAGAAAAAACAGGCAGGTGAGAACCAGAAACAGGCAAGTTGAGTGCATGCAGCGGCTGTTTGGTACTTGAAGGAGTGAGGAGGATTTATTTGCTCTACCAGCTGTTGTCTTAAGGTACATGTTAGGTGAAACTTACATTTTCACTTACTCCAAGGCCCCATGGCGTAAGGTAGTGTATAGCGTTGATCAAAACTGTAAAAGCTGTTATTACAATATACATCCTGTCTGTAACTCATCCCGTTAAAAGCCTTTGTTCTGGGAAGGGGCTTGCATGCTGCAGCAAAGCTGTGTGTGAACCGTGTCTGTTCTGCTGACCTGAGAGAGCTGGTTCTCACAGGCACATTGCTGCCACCCTCTCAAAGCAGTAAATCAGCACTTGCCATCTGTCTGTCTTCAGATCTGGTTGTGTACAACTGTCAGTGTTGCATCATCTGGCAGTAAGGGGAATCTCCCTCCTCCTCAGGGGGAACGGACTCAGAATCCATGTCAGTGAATGTAATCCTGCGCTCTGCTGTATTTAGGAGCCAAAATGCTGCAATATCCTTTCACACAGCTGCCTTGTGTAATAGGTAGCCATGTAAGAAGATGGAAGAAGCTCAAGGAGTCTCAAGTTGTCTGTATTTGTAATCTAAGGAATAGGAATAGATGCAGCTTGTGTTTCTTCCCAGCTGATGAGGAGGCTGTAAGGAGATCGCAGAGCTGCCTCAGTAAAAGTCGGTTCATCCTTCGTATGATTTAACTTAACTGGTGGCATCAGTCTTGCCACTTGTGGCAAAAATGACAAATTGCAACAAGCTACTGAGAAGCACAGAGCTGATTCCTGAGCTTGCTACAGGGATAATTGACATGATTGGCAAACACTTGAAGAAGCGAAGTCCCTTACACCCTTGCTCAAACAAGTCTGTAGCTGTGTCTGTGTTTTGCTGTTTTCCTTTGCGTGAAGTTCCTGCTAGCTGCGGGAGACCATATGGCCCAGCTCGTGCAGTGACATCTGGTCAGGAAAACCGACTTCCCTTTGCTGTCTTCCTCTCCCTTCCCCAGTTCCTCTCCTTCCTCCAGACCGTGAAGCTTTTCCAGCGTGCCTTTGTGTCCGAGAGGCTGGCTGGTGGCAACCTGACCCTCACAGGCTAAGGCTGGCAAACAGGCCTTCCTGCTGAAGCTGCAGCAAAACAAGCACACCACGCTAAATAAGCAGTAGCTGCAGTTGCCACAAACTGGAGAGAACCAGGAGCTTGCTTAGTGTCTCAGGGGCAGACAAAGCTAGATGTCCTGCTGGCTTCCTGCACAGTCAGCCCGTTGGCTTTTGTCACTCCGCCTTGAACCTTGCAAGGCAGATGAACTGCAGAGACTGTTTTGGGTTTTGCTTGCCACAGCAGCCTGGTCATTGTCTTGCTGTTCTTCATAAATACTCAGCCATCCCCTCCTGCCCGTGACCAGAAGCTGCAAGATGGTCTCATTACAAGTCGACCTTGCCACCACGCTGGTGGGCAGAGTTCCCTAACCCATTCATAGTGCTGCAGGGTGCAGCTCCTCACCTGTGGGCCGTGTTCGTTCTCCAGTGTCTGTCACTCATGTTATACTCCTTCCAGGGATGAGATTTAACTTGGCTGGAAAGCCATGTCCCTGCTGGCTCTGCACAACCTTCTCCATTCAGGTTGTAGAGCTTGTAAGCAAGTGTGATCTTGTATGCTGGCAACTGAGCAGTACGCCGGAGGAACAGGTAACCTGAATCAAAGAACATGAGCACACAGCACTGCGAAATACCACACTATTTTATGGTCAGCTTAACTGGTTAAGTACTTTATCCAGACCCTCTTAAGCCCCTGTCATTAGCAGTACCGTGCTCAGTTCGAGCTATACATCTGTTAGCACAATGTATCGGGATACATCCCAGCTCATGTGTCCTAGCATGCAGTGCTGCCTCTCGAGCAGACCTTTGCCAGTCCTTTGTGCTGTGCAGACCTCCTGTGCGTACCGTCTGTCAGTCGTACTCCAGCTCTCCTGCTGCTGGAGAGGCACATCTGCAATATCATGCTGCAGAGACTTCCCAGGCTGGCATTTTGGCATCGTGTCGTTTTAGTTCCTAACACCACTCTGACTGAGTAGCACTAGAGCAGGAGGAAAAGGATGTTGTATGCGTGTGTACGGGAGCATTGCCTTGTCTGCCTTCCCCCTACACCTGTATAGACGGGCTGTAAGCAGATACAAGGGTGTTGCTAAGGGCTCTCTGCATCTGTTTAGGCACTCCTGGGAGAAAGCGGGAGTCAGAGTTGGAGCTCTGGTCCTGACAAATACAGCCGTCTGGACCGGGAGCTGCAATTAGCAAATTCACACTTCATCGAGGAGCAGCAAGCTCAACAACAGGTAAGGCAGCTGGCACCGTGCGGACTAAATACCTTTGCTTGCCAAATGAGTGCTGGGGATGAGGTACAGGCTGTAAGAAGGAAAAAAAACATTCAGTCTTTGGCTGGTCTGGATCCAGGGACCCAAGAGCCCTCCTCTTTGCTTGCCGTATATACCTGTGCATGTGTTTCCTGTACACCACAGCCTTGGATGCATCCTGGTGCAGAGTTTTTAACCCTTGAGGCCTGAGTCTTCTGCTCTGTGCAGAAGGCAAACGATGTGAACTGAAGGATGTAGCACACTAAGCTTTAATACGACGGGGATTGCTGAAATCTTTGGAAAAGCAGAAATGTTGCAAACAGAAAAGAGCCTGTTTCTCTTATGCGGCTTCCCCTAAGCTGAAAAAATGAGCTGATGTTTGCTGTTGTTGGTGTGCATCTTCATCAGAACAGGCTAGAAGCAGGAGCACATGCCTGCTTCCTTTTCCTGCCTTTGTCAACAGGACATTCGTGAGAAAGCCTGTGCATGGGTTTTGCAAGAGCCCCTGGCGAGGTGCTTCCCCGCTGCAGGGGCAGTTCGCCCGGAGGTGCAGACCCACGTGCAGCACCCCACTCAACATGGGCCTTTAAACAGGCAGCTCCTTGGAGATGCCAGACTCTACTAAAGCTAGTAGATGATGCCCCGGCTCAGATGAGTTTTACCTAGTGACTCTAGGAAGATAAATAGATTCAGAAATAGGTAACTAGGGTAAGTCTAATCCTTAGTGGGACTGTGCCCTGAAAGTGACTTAAAAACATCAGCAGACCTATTCCTTTGGCACAGTCAGAGCCAGGCTTGCTATTTTTAGCTGTAGAAGCTGCAACAGCCTTTACTCACATTAACCTCTTGTTAGCTGCAGCAGGTTCCAGGTTATGTTTCCCAGGCGCAGCATCTGTGTGGCTCCCTGGTGCCCCGCTGCCATACCTGCAGTGGACGGCGGGGCTTGTGGAGGTTTTGGTGACCAGCCCCTGTGGCTTTCAAGAGTCACTTTAGTGGTGGGTGTAGCCGGGAGGGGAGGGGGCATGGCTGAGCTGAGGCTGGATTTGCAGCGATGTCGACTGCAGCCTGCTGTGCCACAGGGATGCCATGCTGGGGAGGCTTACCTGTGGCTCTCACGTCGACATTTCTTAGGAATGCGGTCCTCGTTCCTGGTGGCTTAGGGCTGTGCTCAGGCCTTGCAGCTGACGCTGGCCAAGCAGTGAGTGTCTGTCCACTGGATTGGCTGGTGCCAACCCAGCTGCAGGAGGCAGCAGACCTGTAACTGCCCGTTTCCCTTCTCTTTGGTCCCAGTTGATTGTGGAGCAGCAAGATGAGCAGTTGGAGCTGGTCTCTGGCAGCATTGGAGTGCTGAAGAACATGTCCCAGCGCATTGGTGGGGAGCTGGAGGAGCAAGCAGTGTAAGTGTGAGACACAGCACCAAAAATCCAGTGGGGTGTGGGGTTGGCTGCCACACAGCTGGTAGTCCATGCACGCGTATCTACCCCTGTTAGGGCCTTGAATTTACTAGTCTCTCAGGCAGCCTCTCCTAGCCAACCTTTGATTTTAGGCAGCAGAAAGCGTTTCTTACTGCAGCCTGCAAGGATCCAGCTGCAGTCTCATTGAAAGCCTGCACCTAGGGCAGGCTTGGCTGCCAGTTTACCCTTCCTTCTCTCTCCTTTTTATGGACCTTCCCTAAGGCACACAGTTGGCTCCTCTGCTTCAGGCATCCAGCAGTACTGAACAGATGAGGAAGGGAGGTGTTGTGTAATGGGGATACTGGGCACTTTCTCACTCCATGGGGTTTTGTGCTGCCCACAGATAACTGCTTGACCTGGGGGCTCTTGGCTCTGCCTTGCTGCTCTGAAACGCAGCACAGAGCTACTATTCATAGTTAAAGCTAAAAATATCCCTCACCCACGCAAAGGGTTAAAGGGTAGCTCACAAAATAATTTGCATCCATCCATTTACATATAAATTAGATTTTTTTCCCAGTGCATGTCCTTTGCAAACAACTGCATATAGTTTCCAGTTATGCAGGCTAACAGCTACCACTTCCAGAGGCTTGAAGGGTTCAATGCCTAAGAGCCCTCCTTGGCTGATAGAGACTGGAGGGCTATGTCCCTTGTGAAGTGACATCTACTTTGATGGAGAGGAGGAACTTTACACCTACCTCCTGTATGAACTTTTGCAGCATGAGAGTGTTCTGCTGTCGTAGAAACATGTTACTGTGGTGTGTCCGCTTCCAAGTCATCACATAAGCCATCAGTGCTTGCTAGACTAGTAGCAAGTAGGTAACTACTGCAATGCGTTTTTTTACAACTTTTTGCCCACTGAATGAGGGTTTAACAAGCACTCTAGAACCCCAGATGAAGGAAGTTGGTCCTTTGAAATATGTTAAGCATTAAAGTCCCGCTGGCTGGAGACAATCTGATTGGTACCTTGATTCCAGATGTGCTTGTTTCTCTTCAAATGGACTCTTGGCATTGACAAAACATGGCTTCATGAAGCCATGCTTCATGAAACATGAACCGTGTTCAGATTCGTTACAGAATTCAGATTCACTGCAGTCGCTGTGTGGAAGAGGCAGAGGTGGTAGCTTCCATGCAGAGTTCAAAAAGCACCTTAAAAGCAATTGCAAATCTCATTCATGCTTGATACCTGACTGGAACAAGATTTTAGCTTCAGCTGCAAGTCCTGAACAAGGAAAGAGATTTAAAGTCCAACCTGGCACCTAGATCTAAGTAGTCTCTGCTAATCAGAGACTGTAAGTGAGACTTTCCTCTTAAAAGGAGGAAATTCCCTGCTCCTCACCTCGCAGGGGTGCGTAGAGCTCAGCTGTGAACATGCAGGGGACCAGTCCAACAGGAGTCCCAAATGACTTCCCACTTTCCACCAAAGCAGAGCTGCTGCTTCAGCAGGATTTCTTTCCCCCCTTGGTTGCTTTCAGGAGACCAGGCTGTGTTGTTTTCTCTGCCAAGGTGTGATACATTGATAACATTCATGTTTTGATCAATGTGTGTGAGCGTGCCGAGAAATGCTGAAGGGATGTGCCACTTGCTGACGAGTGCCGTGCTTCTCTGTCCCCAGGATGCTGGATGACTTCTCCCATGAGTTAGACAGCACTCAGTCACGGCTTGATAATGTCATGAAGAAGCTCGCCAAAGTGTCTCACATGACAAGTGGTAGGTCCTGGAAAGTGGGATCCAGTCCTGGAAAGGGAGAGACAAGCCTTTGGATCTTTGGGCTGGGACACTATGTGCTCCCACCCACCGACAGCCATCCCAGACCCAAGCAGAGAGGAGGGAGCAGTTCTTGGTGCCTGAAAGAGAGGGAAGACTTCCAAGCCCTGCAGCTGCTCCTGCCCAGACACTGCTCTGCAGCCTGTCCTTTGCCTTTGTTTTATTTACAGATGCCTTTCTATTTATGCTGCTACTGCTGCGGTGGGAAAATCCCCCTCTAGATGCTAGGAGGGGAAGCTCTGCAGCCTCGTGCTCTGCTGCAGTTTCCTGGGCTGTCTGCTGAACAAAAGCTTTCAAGGTGCCATAAAACACTTGCCACCTCGCGTGGCTTCTCCCACACCAAATGCTTGCCTGCAGCAAGCCCCTTCCCAAATCCCACCTGCCCTCAGGCTGCTGGTGCCTGCCTGCCTGCAGGCCTGTATCAGTCAGATACATCTCTCAGCTGGCAGAGGAAAGAGGTGATTTCTGCACCGGGGGGGGGAGGCTGAACCCACAAGAAAAGTCCTTATAAGGCTGTGCCTGAAGCCGGTGGGCTGGCAGGGTGCCGTGGGCAGAGCAAACAGGAAACCCAGCGTGCCTGCCGGGAAGTCCCCCGCCGCCTCCTTGCCTCTCCGAGCGCTGGCGGTGCGCCCAGCAGTTGCCTCCTCCGTTACCCCTCTCCCGTAGGTGCTTGGGTAGGTTATGGAGGCAGCATCGAGTCGGGAGGAGAAGTATTCTTCAGGATTAGGCTGGCTGGAGGATTAATGAGGTGGTGGAAATATGGCCCTAGAGAGAGCATTTGGAGTGCTGATGGTGCACTTGGGGTCACCAGTAGCCCAGTGGCAGCACAATCGCTGGCAAACTGTTTGTATCTCCCTTTTCCTCTGAGAAAAATGCTTTGATCGTTGCAGAGTGCTTCTGAGAGCTGTGAAAGCATTTCTGCTGCCCCTGGCGTCGCATGTGGTGGGGCTGACCAGCAGGGCTCTTCCTGGGGTAGCTACCGTACCCAGAATTTGGGACGGGGTGCCAGCAGCCCTGTCCCTGCTGCTGCACCGTGATCTCATCTCACAGGGGCGTTATCTCACCGTCACAGACACTGCTACAGACAGATAGCAGCTCTCAGAGGTGATGCAGTGATGAGCTTCTGCAAAACATGCATGGGGACAGCAAGGTGTAAAGACATCCAGGGGAGACCTCATTCCTGGCACTCTCCTAAGTGGAGCTGTCACAAGCTCTTCCTGGCAGAGCTCTTTTGGGCAGCTTTCACTGGACCCCTTCTTGTTCCTTCAGCAAACAGGTTACTCCCTGACTGAACAGCAACACCTAGCAGCTCTCTGCTTCTTCCTCCTGATTGCTTTTGACCCAGCCAATCAAGTTTGTTTGAAATTGGGGAGAAGCCTCAAAATTCCCACAGCTGTCCCCAAAAATGCGTGTGTCCTGGAGGAGGAATGCTGTTGCCCCATGGACTGCAGTGGGGCACGCTGCCAGAGGAGCTGCTGCTTTGGCTTTTTGTAGCTTCTTTAAGCTTAAATTGAGCTCCTAGCAGTACAGTGAAGAAAACCTCTCCCCCGATTTTTCTTCTCTATTAAAGCAGGAAGACTGATGCTTCCTTTTCCTTCCAGATCGACGGCAGTGGTGTGCAATTATCGTCCTCTTCATCATCTTGCTGGTGGTGCTTATCCTGTTTTTTGTCCTGTGATGGACTGAACTTCCTCGGACACCCCCTCCCCGCCCCCTCGCCCCTGTAGCATGGGGAAATGAAACTCTCACCATTTCCGTCCGCCCACAGAGATCCCCAGCAAGAAAACCCGCACCCAGCTCTTACCATTCTCCTCCGAGGACCGTGGCTCAGCCAGCATCTCACCTGGACCCGGGGAGAGGGGGCGGGGGACTGGAGCTGCCTCCTCCCCCGGTGCAGTGCGATCTGGACCTGGGCTCCAGGTTTGGACCTTGGCAGCTGGAGGGGGACTTGACCCCTGCGCTTCCACCCCGTGCAGGTAGGAGCTGGTTGCAGCGGTCCCAAGCCGCCTGTGGTTGGATGCGGACACAGAGCAACGAGCCCTGGGGAGGACGGGACAGGGGAGAGGAATGAATTCACTGAGCATTACAAACCACATCGCCAGCCCGCGGGTGCTCGCCAGCCAGAAACATTACCGGGAGGAGCGGTGGTGTGAAACCCCACGCGGCCATGGCGAGGGAGGGGAGTCCCGGCTGAACTCCCCCTGCCCCACGCTGCCTTCCCCCCATGGGCTGGCTCCGTGCCGCCGACTTACCGCCGAGGTGCCACGGCGAGTCTGCAGCAGCACGTTCACATCCACCACCCCTCGGCAGAAGCTTACGCGCAGGGTGTAGCACCCTGCCGTCGGCCAGCCCGGCACGGTTACAAACCCCAGAGCTTTAAACCTGGGCTGATGCACACTGAAAGCTGGCGAACAACCGTTAGCTGGAGAGTGAGTTTCTTAAAAGCTTTTGAAATTGCCTCCTTCGTTATACAAGCTTCTAAAGCTCATTGATTGATGCTTTCTTTGCCCTTGTATAACTGAGTAACTGCTTCTGTTTAACAGCTGCTTCCCTTTGGCAAGTGATTTGTCAGGTCTAAAATAACTTATTTTTTTTAAGAAAAAAAAAAACTTTGAAGATTTTTTTTTATGACCATTCAAGCTACGTTCTCTCTGTGGGTGCACGACGTGCATTATCAGAGGAATGGGGCTCAATTATGTATTTTAAGTGCATATGAACTTGTAAATAGGATGTCTTAATTTTTCCCAACCTCTGTTTTTTGGACACCTCCGTCATAAGCAACCAAAAGGCAGGAGATTCACAGCTAGGTCACGTTTCTGTATTACTTCCCAGTCTTTTTGTTACCTTTGAGTTGTTTGTCGCTTGAGTTGTCTCAGCAGTGTCGGATAGCCTAGTTGTCTCCCTCGTACAGTGAATTAAGAGTTAGCCAGGAGTTCAATACCAAAATACGATGAAGAAAGCTCACCCTGGCAGCATCACTGGGGAGTAACGCAGACGGGGGTTTCGTGCTGTAAACGCCGATTGCAGGGTATGGGGTGGCTCTTCAGGAAAACAAAACCGATTTCTTCCTGGCGTCTGCTCCCATATTTAAGTTGCAAACGCCAAAAGACTTGGGACAGGCTGGCTTATGCCTCCCATCTGGGTCTCAGATGGGGCTGGGGGAGGTGGTTAATTGGTGCTGATGCTAAGACTTCTGAAATTGCAAATCGCCCCCGAAAATCATCCTCCCCAAGCAAATCATCCTCCCCAAGCGGGAAGCTCACCACCAGACAGCTTTACCTCCGGGATGCTTAGCCCAGACTGAACACTCCTCCCCACCGGGTTTGTGGCTCCCTTCAAGCAGCTGTGTGACACCCCCCCTGCCCCCCCGACAGCCGGCGGCACCGTGTGCCGGATGGGGTTTGGGGGTGTCTGTGAGACCGAGCTGCCCTGCCACAGCCTGCGCGGGTGCTCTCATCGTTAACACCCGCGTGCCCTTAGCACCAACCCGTGCTAATTCTCTTTATCCTTGCAGAGCACCTCGCTTCTTTTGGTTACGCTGCAAGAAATACGCGGTGTCTCCTTTCCAAGGCTGGCTATCGCGGTGTCTGTGTAGCTCCTTGGGTTTCATACCTCTCCGAGAGCAGGTTCCCGGGAGCGTGAGTCCGAGCAGGGAGCAGGGAGCAGGGCTCGCTGTTGGCCGGTGTTTGCACACCTCTGATCCCCGTCCTACTTTCGGCGTGGTTGTGCCTGCTCCGGGAGTGACTGCTGGCGCTCCGTGCGGGACCGCTCCTTTGTTAGAGGGCGGCCCAGCTGCTGGCATCACCGCAAGCCACCAGACTGTCTTCAGTCACTTTTCTTGTGTACATTTGCTTTTTCTGTTGGTGGTGGTGCCCCTCCCTTTAACAGTGAATAAACGCATTGCTGCTGTGTCACGCTGGGCAGCGGCAGAGATCACGGGTCGTTCGCGCAGTGACCTGGCTCGGGACACGCGGGTGGCCTGGCACGAGGTAGCAGGAGAAGCTCCCACCGGCATCTGCCAGGCATCACCCTCCTGGCTTTTAAGGCATAAGCGGTAGCTGCAGTTTCTGGGGTCTCCTCTGCGCCTTGAGCAGCTGCTGCCCAGATGTGGGGGATGCTGCAGGCAGCTGCAGCCCAGACGCGTGGGCGCCAGCGTGCAGAGGGCAGCCATTGCTGCCGTGCTCCTCTGTGTGCCGGCCTCGGCGCCTGCTGAAAAGGCTTGTCCCCGCGCAGCCACCCCGGCGCCGCGGCACAAGTTTCCCCTTCTGTGGCTGGAAGGAAGAAAACCCCCAAACCAGCAGCAGGAGCGCAGACCCCTCTAATTAGTGATGGATACTTGCAGGCGCATCCTCACCGCTGCCCCGGCAGTGCTCGCAGGAAGAGGAGAGCTTCCCCCCACCCCCCACGCTGCTCGGTGGAGCAGGGAAGGGGGGTTCTGCTCTCTGAGGGACACTGCAGCTGGCTGAGCCCCCCACCTCTGCCTGTCCAGGGCACCCCCAGCATCGCAGCACTGTCGGGAGGCAGCTGTTGGAGCGGGTGGGCCATGGGAAAGTGGGCAGCAAAGAGCCTGAGCCCATCCAGAGCCCTCCCCCCAGAACACAGGCTGCCTGGGGGCGCAGTGGGGAGAGCCCCTGCCAGCACAGCTCTCTGGGGAGCGTGGCCCCCAGGGGGCCCGCCTGCTCCGCAGACCGAACAGGTCCTTGGGCCCCAAAGACCTCCTGCCCTCAGGTGACAGTGTCCGCAGGCTGCACACCATGGCGCCCCACAGCCAGGGCGCCTACAAGCTGCCCACTGGGGTTAAACTTCGGGGGGGTGGGGGCTGGCTCAGCCCCATGCGAAGGCACCCACACGCTTCCCAGCTCCCAGACCTGGCTGCAGCTCCTGCACCCACCGGCAGCCCCGTGACCCCGGGGCTGGGGCATGTCCTGTTCCCTTGGCCAGCCCATGCCAGCAAGCATCACCCCAGCCCCTCCGTGCCACCCACAAACCAAAGGCACCCTGTTTCGGCATTACTTTTTTTTTTTTTTTTTTTTAATCCTGTTTGAAATAATTTAAAAGAAGCCCACCACCCCTGCAGGCAAGGGAGCCCTACATCTCCTGGGGTCACAGGGATGGGACATTCCCACCTCAGTGCCCAGCAGGACAGACCCACCCTGGCTCCATGGCAGGGCTGGGGCTGTTCTCACACTTGGGGCAGCTCCTGGAGACACTGGACACGGTCTTGGGGGTCCTTGATCCCACTCTGTCTCCTGGGGGGGCCAGGAAACCCGCCTGCCCCCCACCCCGCAACGGGGAGCCGAGTGTTGCACCGGAGCCGCGCAGATCGTGGCACCGCGGGGCAGCTTGCTCCACGCCGTGCTGTCCTGCAGCATCGGGGCATGTCGGTGGGATGTCATCCTCCTCCCGCCAGGCTTCCCGGGAGCCGTGCAGGGGCTACCGGCGTGCCGGCCGGTGCCTGAGCACGCGGAGGGACAGGGTGTCCGCCTGGAGCAGCAGCTCACGGATGCGGGCCAGCCCCAGCCCCGAGACGGCCGCCCCGTTGACCTGCAGGATCTCGTCCCCCACGCCCAGCAGCCCCGCGTACAGCTTGGCCGTGCCGGCGTCCGCCATCTCCTGCACGTAGACACCTGCGGAGAGGGACGGGGCGGGTGAGCTCCCCAGCCTGCACCCCCCGGCTGGGGCTGTACCCCCGGGGGTGCCCAGGGGCCGCGCACTGTGCCCGTGCATGGGAACAAATTCAGTAGCAACAGCCTTTGGGATGGGCTGTGTGTCCCAAGCCAAGGGCTGGTGGGTACACGGGACCGTGCGTGGCCAAAGCCAAGTGTGGCAGCGACCCCCCATCCAGTGTCACCCCAGAGGGCTCAGGTAGGATGGAGCAGCCCCCTCCACCCATCCCTGAGCTCAGTCCTGGGGGGGGACGAGAGCCACCATGGAGGGGCTGTGCCGTGCCGTGCCTCCCCTGGGGCTCGGGTGAAGCTTTGGGATGACCCCACCGCACCTGTGTCAGGCCGGCCGTGCCCGGAGGTGACACAAAACCCGAAGGCGCCATGGGGGGGTCGCTGCAGCTCCAGCTGGCTGGTGCCGTCGGGGAAGACCTCGACCACACGCCCCACCGCGTGCAGCCGCCCAGGCGCCCCGATGTCCTCCACACTCAGCGAGCGCCGCGGCCCCGAGCCCCCCTTCCTGTGGGAAGAGGGGAGATGGGGTGAGCGGGGACCCTGGGAAGATGCTGGGGACCAGATGATGGGGCTCCCAGCCACTGTGTGTGGCTGAGCACCCCAAAACAGCCTTTCCAGGCCCCGTCCTACCTGTCGGCCGCAGGCTGGGGCAGGAGGTAGGCGCTGGCGCGGGGTGCCTTGCCCAGGAGGGGGTGCAGGCTCTGGACAGAGGCAGCTTTTTGGGGCTGGCAGAAGGGTGACACCTGGGGAAAAAGCACCCAGTTGAGATGGGGACAACCGCAAACACCGTGCAACCCTGTGCCCACTGATGCGCTGAGGGAGCGGGGGGCCATGGGGGCATCCCACACCCCTGCCCCCCCCACCAGAGCCCCCCCTAAACTACCACTGAAGAGGGGGAAGCTGGTGTCCCCTGCCCCAGCCCAGGACACCCACCCAAGGAGCAGGGTTTTTGGGGAGGCACCTCACTACTCAGCTGGGACACACAGGCCGGGACCCCACACCAAATTACCCCCCGCTCTGCTCCCCAAATCTGCTTTTCCACCAGCCCACCCACCCCTGGCTTGCAGCTTGCTCCTTCCTTCCCACTCCCCATTTGGCTCCAGGTTTTTCAAACCCCTTGGGCAGCTTAGGGGTGGCGCTTGCCCCCCCCCCTCCCCGGGATCATAAAGTGATGCTCAGGAATGCTTCACCCCCCAGCCCAGCGCCCCCCTCCTGTGGGACCCCCGGGACCCCCCCTGCATGGGGTGACATTTCAGGCTCACCAGCTGCAGGGACTGCAGGGAGGGTGACTTCTTCACGCCGGGGCCATCCTGGGGGACGCTGCTGGGGGCCGGGAGCTGCTCCATGCTGTAGCAGCGGAAGCGGCCCAGGCGCTGCTTGGTGCTTTGGCTCAGGCTGCACAGGAGCTTCTTCAGCCCCGACGCCGAAGCACTGCTGCCCTTGCGGCTCGCTGGCCGCCCCGGCTCCCTGGATGGAGAGGGATGACGGCCATCTACCACGTGCCTGCAGGGGGAACAGGACCGGCAGCTGCCTCGGGGCTTGGGGGGCGTCTTGCACCCACCTTCGCAGCCTCGAGAGCAGCAGCACGGTGAGATCAGGGTGCACGGTGAGATTGGGGTGCAGCCGCCCTGTGGCAGTAACCTCGCATGCACTAGGGATGGCTTCAAGAGCCAAAGAGACCTGAAGGGCTCCCTACCCATTTTCCCCGTAATATGGGGGGTTTAACACCTCTCAGACCTCCCCTGCTCTCTGCCTGAAGGGATTGCATCCTGGCAAGGAGCTCGAACGACCCAGCGCTGCCTCCAAACCCTCCTGCCAGGCTGAGACATGCTGCGCCTGGGCCCAGATCCAGCAGGATTGTGTTTGGTGATCCCCAAGGCAGCCCTGGGGCTGACAGCATTTAGCAGCTGATTTTTCCCCCAAAAGGGAAGAACCTGGCACTGAGCTAAACACCTCCAAGGTCACCCACCATCACGTCTGCTGCAACACCCCCCCAGTGGAACCAGATGTGGGGTGAAATGCAATTCCCCCAAACCCGCCTGAACACACATGCAAAATTATCACCCCCACATTATGGTTTCTGGGAGGTTTTTTGGTGCCGAAAGGCAGAGTCCCACTGGGAAACACCGTGGGGGGGCTCAGCCTGGCCACATCCTGCTGCACTGAGAAGGGATGCTCAGGGATGCAGCACCCACCACGCGGTGCAGGATGCTGGCAGCCCCTCGCTCTCACTCACCCGCGTGCTGCACTCCCGGCTGGCTGCGGCTGCTGCTGCACTCCGGGCGTCCTGGCAGCTCCCCCCGGGGGACGAGCAGCCTCCTGGGGCGTAAGGGCGATGGGGCTGGTGATGGACTGTGACGGTGCCCCTGCAATCGCAGTGAGACATTCACATCCCCACTTTGCTGGGGACCCCCACCCACGCCGGGTGCCCCTGTGCTCATGTGGGTCTCTTACCTCTGCCTGTGCCTGGGGGGTCTGGCCCGTGGGTGTTGTTGCAGTTGTTGGTGGACAAGGCACGGAGGGGGCTCCCTGGGAGCCACCTGGGGCTGCAGGGACCCCGCCGCTCCCCCGGCCCCACCGTGCCCCCGGGCTGGCAGGGCGCAGCGCTCCCAGCATCCCGCTCTGGGCCCCGGCTTCCTTGGCTCGACGCCCGGCGGCTGCCACTGGAGAAGAGGGCTTTCCTGCAAGGCACCTGGGAGCAGGCCTTTTTGGTGGGAGGGGGAGCGGGGAGGTGGATGCCCGACGTGGGGGTGCCGGCCCCCAGCTGCGAGGAGGGGTCCAGGGGCTCACTGGGCTGCTGTGGGGTACGAGTGGCGTTTCCCACCCCCTTGCTTCCCGTGGGATGCTGGGGGGGATCCCCGTCCTCCTGGCTACCGGCTCTCCCTGGCAGTGGGGGGCAAACAGCCCCCGTCCGGCTCGTGGCACCACCAGAGCCCCCATCCCCCGCACGGGGGTCACCGCTGGCTGCACTTGCCCCTTTCCCGGCCCTCGCCTCCAGCTGCGGGGGGGCACAGGGGGCCCTGTGCCCGTGAAGCCGGGGGTCCCGGTGCCCCCGCAGGTGGGGGCTGTGGGGTCCTCCCTCCTCGCTGTCTGTCCGGCAGCCGTCGGAGGTGTCGGTGCTCTCCAGGGCTGAGTCCACCTCGTCGATGTAAGTGACGTCCCCGATGTACGTCTCCTTGATCTTCTCGGTGTGGATGTGCTGCCGGGAGGGGAGGATCCACAGTGGGGACCCCCGGGGGCCCAGAGCCCTGGTTTTGGGTTCCAGCCGGGCAGCACTCGGCCCCCCGCTGTCCCCTGGGACGCTTCCTTGTGCCGCAGGGCTGCTTTCGGCCACAGTGGTGGCCACCGGTGTGTCTGTGCCCTGGCCGCCAGCAGCACCCAGGAAGGAGCCGCAGGCGCTGCACTTGCCGCCTGCCACGAGGTCGCCGCTCTGGGCTTTGGGCTGTCCAGCCCCGTCCCCTGGCTGCCTGCCCCTGGCCGGCTCCAGCGAGCCCAGCGCCGAGCCCAGCGCCCGCCGGTGCCGCAGCTGCAGCCGCTCCAGGTACCGCACCTCGGCGTCACGGGCCGACTCATCCTCGAAGCGGACGCGGGACGGGGATGGTCCCCGCGGCCGCCGCGGCTGCCCGCAGCTCGAGTCCCCACTCGACGAGTCGCTCAGGCTCCCGCCGTCCCGCGGGGCGATGCTCGGCCTCCCGCCTGGCTCCCTGGCGTGGGGACAGACCGATGGGGGACAGGCCAGTTGCAAGGGCTGCCCAGCTTCCTTGGGAAAGCGAGGCAGGAGGGGGAAACCCTGCAGAAGCTGGAGCAGGAGGAAAAGTCCACCTGATGCTCCACCCCGCTGCCCTCCAGCCCCCTGCCCGGAGCTGAAATGGTGAGAGGCTACGGCGATGCCCGGCTGCCACGGCACAACCGCCATCACCCTTCCCCTGCATCGAAGCGCGCGGTGGCTCGGTCCCAGACACCGAATGGCACAGGACCCACACACAGGGCAAACCGCGGCTTTGGTACAGCCCCCCAGCCCCGAGCCTCCCTAGGGAGGTGCTCCCCATCAGCTGGGAGACGCAGTCCCCCAGGCAGCCGGGAGCACACGGTTAATGCCTCCACATCATCATCAAACACAATTAAACACCCCGCAAATATTACGCTGGAAAGGTTTCACGCGTGCCCCGGCAGAAGGATGCTCCTGCGAGCAAAGCTGCTCACGCACCGGGATGGGGCTGCGGACCCTGGCTCTGCACACACGGCTGCACGCTCTGCACATGTGCCGGCACGCGTGTGCATGCTCTGCACATACATGCACACCCTGCACATGCACCAAATCCAGATTCCCCCCCCTGAGAGCGCTGTGGCAGCGGGGTTGGGGGCGGGGGGGGGGGAGAGGCAGGATGAGGCCCGTGGCGCTGGCACTGACCTGGGGTGCGGGATGGCGGTGGCTGCGGGGAGGAGGAGGATGTCGTGGCTGGCGCGCAGGGGGTTCGTCCGAGCCTTCATGCGGGCGCGTTGCAGCAGCTGCTTGGCCTGCTCATGCCGCGGGCTCAGCTCGAGCTCCTGCCCGGGGACAAAGGCCCTGCAGCCCCGCAGCAGGGAGGGGGATTAGGAAAAAATAACAGGGATTAGACATGGTTTAACGGTGACGATGAGGCTGCTCTGCCCAGAGAAAACAGGGCCCAGCCTCCATGCACAGGGACAGCCAAGCAGGAGCCCCCGTAACTCCCGGTGCCAGGCGGGAGGAGGTGGGTCACACCCCACACCGGTGATGCTTTGAGGGGGCTCAGCACCCACACAGCTCGGGCACCGACTCGGCCAAAGCAGCGCTTTGCACCACGAGCACCCCAGAGTGGGTGAGGAAACCGAGGCAGGCATTGCCTCCGATCCCCGCTGGTGTAAATCCCACAGCGATGTGAACACAGGTAGGTCTGGGATAACCCCCCTGTCCCGGCTGCCTTCCCTTGCTTGCAGGGGGTCTCCCCTCCACCCCCCCCCCCCCCCCCAACACTTCCCCAGCTGCAGGGTGGGGGATCCATCAGCTACAGGAGGGCACAGCCCTGCTCCAGCGCTGCCTTCCCAGTTGGCCATGGCCCTAATCCCTCTGATTAAAATAATCAGCTCAGGCAGTTGCTTTGGGGAGCCTGGCCTTAACCTTGTCATGGCAGGAGGGTGGGCGCACGCCAGCCCCCAGGCAAGCCCGCTGTGCAGCACCGGGGGGGGTCCAGGCTCCCCCCCAGCTTTTGGCTGCCCCTGCTCATGGGGAACGCAACATTCCCGGCTCTGCCCTGCACCCCGCTGTCCCCAACCCCGCAGCCACCGGCGCGGAGCAGAGCCAGTAACCACCACACAGGGGGGTCTTCCCCACACACTTGCTTCCCCCACACGGCTCCCAAGCTCCCAGCCTGGCTCCCCAGCCCACCCTGCTCACCTGCTTGTCCCACCTCTGTATTTTTAGTCCGTACCTCTAAGGTTTATCATTAGTCCAACAAGATTACACACGCCTGCTGCCTCGATCCTCTTAAGCACCTGGAACAAATTTCTGTCCCATTCTCTTCCCCAGCTCCCTTCTCACCCTGGGGTCCTGGTGGGGACCCCTGCCCTGCTCGCACAGAAGCATCACTGGAACCCTGCCATGCTGGGGGCCTGCCCCCCAGCCCTGCCCCAGAGCCCCACCGAGCCCCAGCCCTGCTTTGAGGGGTGCATTTAAAATACAATTCTGGGGAGGGGGAAAGAAGCAAACGTCTGTCTCTGCCACACTGGGACCAACCTACCTGCAGCCCTCGGTGTCCTGCAGCGAGACCCCCGAGTCCCAGTCCCCGTCACTGGCTGGCACCTCTGAAACGCAGGACAGGGAAAAGTATCAAAAGCCTGGCTGGACCGCAGCCCCTACCCTGATCCACCTCAATAGCACCCACGGACCCCCAGCCCCACTCCTCAGCCCATCCCAACAAACACCCTTCTCAGGGCAATCCCACCCGCTCGGCTCTGGAGAGACCCCAGAGGAAGGGGACATGGGGACATGGGCAGCAGCACCTGGCGCGTGCGCCCGCAGGGATGGGCGCTGCGGGGTCATTAGGGCAGATGCTTTCAAAGGAGGAATTAAATCCCTTTCCCGGTGGCAGCTGGCGAAGGGAAGGTGATGCCCGCAGACCTTGACTGCCCCAGAAAGTGAATTTCTTGCTTTTGCTTTTCGCAGTGACATTCCTTGCCAGGACGCCGGAGGGACCCGGCAGCACCCAGAGCACCCCAGCGATGCAGCACCCCGCTTTGCCTGCGGGCACCTCCTACAGCTGCTCGCAAAGGGGATGCAGCACCCGTGGGGGCCAGGGCAGCCCCGGGGTGCGAACCAGCCGCATGGGAGGCTGGAGGACAGCACCGAGGACCCCCATGTGTCCCAAAGCTTTTCCTTCCCGCACCCAGCGGCTCTACCGAAACAGCTGTCACCTGCCCAAAT
This sequence comes from Falco rusticolus, assembly GCF_015220075.1. Taxonomy (NCBI): domain Eukaryota; kingdom Metazoa; phylum Chordata; class Aves; order Falconiformes; family Falconidae; genus Falco; species Falco rusticolus. The sequence goes on from NC_051197.1 coordinate 28,494,343, forward strand.
CACGCACCGGGAGCGGCGAGGCCCAGCACCTCCTGCAGCAGCCGCCGGTTCCTCTCCACCCGTTCGGCCAGCGAGAGGCTCTCCCAGCCCTCTGCCACGGTGGGGGACACGGAGGGACCCTCCTGGTCCCTTGGCAGGGTTCGTGCCTCTTCTTCCAGGGGAGGTCTGTCATGGGGGGAGGCAGAGCCCCGGGACCCACTGCCCTTGTCCCGGGGGAGCTCAGTGCCTCCTGGCACATCTCCCCTGGGTGACGGCACCCGCCAGAGCCCCGGGGTACCAGTGCGGGGTGCCGGGGCTGGGGGGCCACCGGCCACGGGCTCCCCGCCATCCAGCAGCCCATCCGTCAGGTAGGTGCGGAGCTGAGCCCGTGGCTCCACCGCCGCTGCATCTGCCCCCGGCTTCCCCCGCCGCGGCCGGGACTTCTTGGGTGAGGGGCGCTCAGGGGGGGCTGCGGGGGTCCCTGACCGACTGCTCCCCCGCTTCTCCTTCAGTGCCTTCACCTTGCTCTCCAGGACGGCGTGGGGGCCACGGGGGCGATCAGGGGGCTCCGGCAGGGCAGGGCTCCGGCCGCCGCTCTGGCCGTGCTGCCTGGGGGGCCGCGGCACCCGCCGTGTCTCAGCAGGAGAGCCCCCCTCCATGTGTCCTGCGGGGAGAAAACCCAGGGGAGGGTGGGCTCGCCCCCCCGGCACCCACCCTGGTGCTTCCTAAAAAACACATCTCTCCTGGCCACCCGAGGCTCTGCCGGCAGCGGGCACCGTGATGTGCCCAGGGTGTCTGCGATGCCACTGCCGTGCACGGCCGGGTGGGGAAGGGGACAGGGACATGGCCCAGCACGAGGCCACCCAAAGCACTGACACCAGCATTGCTCCGGAGCGGGTGGGTCCCCAAAGCGGGTGGCCTTGCCCATGCTTTTTGGGGCACCCAGCAAGATGCCCCCGAGGGAACCAGGTCAGGCCCCCCGAACCCCCCAGAACCGAAATCCCTCGCGGCTGCACCTCGCCGAAGGTCCCACCCGGCAGATATCGCCCCCCTGCTCCCCCCGGGGTCACACGTGTCACTTGTCCTGCACCAGCCTCCTGGGCCCGGTGACACCCACGTGCCGCTGCCCCCCTGCCCCCCGCCGGGAGCATCTCGCCCCACCGGACCCCCGCAGGAGCCTCCCCCGTGGCCGGGGTTGCAGAAGCGCCCCCGGGAGCCCCCCCCCCCCCAGGATCCCCCCCCCCTACGGCTCAGGGCAGCCCCTCGCCGCCCCGGGGCAGAGCGGCAGCGGGATGGGGCTGCGGGTGGGAGGCGAGGGCAGTCCTTACCCCCGGAGCGGCATCGGGAGGGGGCTGGGAAGAGGGAGAAGAAGGCGGAAGAAGGGAAGGAAGCAGAAGAGGGGAAAAAAAAAAAATTAAAAAAAAAAAAAAAAAAAAAAGGACAAACCAGCAAATCCCAGCCCCTTCAGCCGAGCCAGAGCTCAGCCGCTTGGCTGGGCTGCGGGGCCACGGCCAGCCCTGCCTCCCGCCCGGCCCCCCGCCGCCTCCGCCGCCGCCGCCACCTCCTCCCCGCCCCCCCCCCCCCTCCCCCGAAGCGCCGGCCCAATCCCGCCCCCCCCGCGGCGTGGGGGTCCCGGCTGCGGGGCGGGGGGGCCGGCCGCCCCCCGGGAATGTCCTTTGCCTGGGCTGCGCGTTCGGGACGGAGGGGGGTCAGCACGGCCAGCCCCCTCCCCGGGCCTGCCGAGGGGGGCACCCTCGGGGGCTCTGCCCCGCACCGGCAGCTGGGGCTTCAGGAGGCCCAGAAGGATGGGGAGGGTGGTCCCGGCTGGGGGGGGGGCTCCAACCCTCCCCAGCCCGGCAGCCCAGCCTGCTGGCTGCGGGCACCCCCACCAGCATCACGCCTTGGCAGCTGCGCTAAACTTTCCCGCAGGCCAAACCCTGGCCGGAGCTCACAGCCAGGGCCAGCTGAGCATCTCCAGGCAGGAGGGCGGTGGGAGCCAGGCTTGGTGCACCCACCCACCACCCCCCCTCGGCCCAGTGCGCACCCTGCACCCCCCCCCGGCTCCCCACGCACCAACCCCCTGCCCTCCCCCCCCCTCCCCCTCCCCGAGACCCCTCAGAACTCATCACATGGGGTGAGGGTCCCGGTGGGCACCGCTTACCTGGGGGTGCTGGGGGTGCCGTCCCCGGGGGGCAGCAGGGGTGCTGCGGGGGCCATGGGTGTCCCGGTCCCGCTCCAGCTGCCGCTTTAAGCTGCAGCTTTTGATATTCGTGATTGGTTTCATAATCCCGATCAAAAGGAAATCACCAGGATTATGAAATTGTTTTAATCCTCCCGGCTCCAGCCACACTGGCGCCTTCCAGCACGAGCAGCAAGAAACCACACCGATCTCCTTAAAACACCCCCCGGCACCCCAGTGGTCCCCATCGCAGCCAAAACTGAGCCCAGGGGCTTCCTTCCCGGCGGGGCTGGCCGGGCTCGCAGCGGGCATCAGGGATGACTCCTTGCTCCATGGGGAATGGACCCAGCACCTTCCCCCCGCTGCTCCCCGGCAGGAGGGGAGTGCTGGCAGGTTTGGGTGGAAGAGCCCAGAGCAGAGAGACACCCCCCCACACCCCGTACCCCAGCCCTGGGGTCTAACCTCCCCTGCAATGCTGGGACCCATCCTTACCTCCGTGCTGTCCCGGAGAGGGACCCCAGCTCCTCTGCCTGGGCTGGAGGCGTGAAACGCACCGCGGAGATGTTGTCCCCATTGAGCTGGGGACAACTCGACCGGTGAGGTGCCAAAGCAAGGGCAGCCGGGCTCCTGCCGCCAGCCAGGCAGGGAGCTGCAACCGGGATTAAATCTCTGGGAAGCGGCTGGTGTGAGCAGCAACAGGCTCAGAGCGATTTCAAGGCACTGGGCTCTCTTCTGGAGGAAGATTGATTGCAAGAGAGGATGAAGAGATTTAAGAGAGCAAAATAAAAGCACAGATCCCAGACAACCCAGAGCCAGGCTACTCAGCCTCCTGGCCATCTACTGTGCAGGCAGGACGACACTTTGGACCAGGGACAAGCTGGAGAGAGGCAACCGAAGGCTCCCAGAAGGACCAAGAGCCTTTAGCTGGTACAGCATGTTCCAGGCAGGTCTCCTGCAGCATCACCCCTGGCATGTTGGGTTTGAGACCTGGGCACCTTCCTCTGAACCCCTCCTGCCCCCCTCCAACATCTCCCTCCTTCAAGCACCTCCACCTCCTCCCAGGACACAGATGTCCCCCACCTCCGGCCACCAGTGATAGCCCACCGCTCCCAAGGGCGCGCGAGCAGCATCTTCGCAGAGCGTGGAAGCAATGGCTTCGCGCGGGGATGTGGCACCAGGGGTGGGACGTGGGAAGAAAGACACACAGACCGGGGACAAAAGAGCCATCAGATCATTGGAAAACAAAGAGCTTGTAATAATGAAAAAAGGACAGATTTCGTAACCAATCACTTTTTCCTTTGAAAAACACAATCACAGTAACTTTGCTTTATACAACCACCTAGAAACTATGAAACAGTATCACATTGTGCATTTTTTTTTTTTAAACCTACTTATCAAGAAGGGTATTCCACACTTCAAAAATTATATCCATTTGGGGAGGAAAGAGGAGACAGCTAATAGCGCAGTCACAGATACATCATGAGTCCAAGCAAGCGGCAATTCTTTGTCCTCACCTTTTCCACTTAGCCAAAAAAGAAGAGTGGAGAAGGGGATAGCAAAAGAGAAAGGAGGAGGAAAGAAAGAAAGCACCCACAGAGGACTAATCACACTCCATAATTACTTTTGACATCTACAGGGCTTCATAGAAAGATCATTTAGACCAACACAGTGGGGAGGGGGAGAGGAAGGCGGCAGCGGGACCCGGGGGGAACTTTGGCATTTCCACCCCGGGCCCCTTCCAAAGGCCAATCCTTCGCCAGGAGGACCTACGGGACGGAGAGGTCATCACAAGTTCTACCAGGCTGCCCAATTTCTCCTCTGGAGCAAAGAGTTTGCAATTTGGTTTCTAATAGCTTGAGGGACTGCCAGGCCATGGGGCATCTTCCCAGGCAGGGTCGGTGCCTCTCGCCCACTGTGGCACGGCTCTGCCGGGGCTAGAGAAGCCTCCGACTCCCACCGGGAACAGGGCTGGGGCAGCAGCACCTGGGGACACCCCGCAGCACCATCGCCTTCCTCTCCTCCCCCAGCCAAACCTGCGTTTCTCTTGCAGCTGGGATGCTGCAGCTGGGGCTGAAGCCCCCCCAGGGATGCTGACACACCGATTTAGCCCCATGGTGCTGGGGGGGGGGCTGACAGCTGGTGCTGAGGGGTGGGATTTGGGATGGCATCATGTAAAGGAGGCAAGGTTTGATGAGGTGACAGCCACCGAGCCCAACCGTGACTGCAGCAGAGTTACCATAGGGATCTTCCACTCTTCCCTTAGGAACCCCAGCCCCTCTTTTCCAAGGAGACAAAACAAGCCGATCGCCTTCTGGAATAAGACTTTAAAATAAAAAAAAAATCCTATGCTTAAGGCAGAAGATCACCTTCCCCCTGCGAGTGCAAAGCAGAATGGTGGAGAGGAGGGAGGACATGGGGCTGGGATGCGGTGCATGGGTGAAGCGGCTTTGGCATTCCCAACGGGAGCCAAGCCATGCCCCAGTGCCAGGGCACGTCCCAGCATGACCCCGATGTCAGGGCCACAACCCCCCCAAAAGCCGGGGGCGCACACCGAGTCCCGGTGAGCAGCATGCAGCAGCATCCTTGCAGGATAAGGCCAATTTCGCTCAGCTGTTCAAAACGCAGGCCACGCTCACAGGCTTTGCACTGTCTCCCTCGCTCTTTGGAAGATCCATAGTAAAATTCCCCAGGGATTGTTATCTTCTGGACCGAGACAGTGCTGTCCTTCCCCGCCTCCCACGCGGCTGCAGCAGCTGAGCCCTGACAAGGAGGCAGGATGAGCAGCACAAGAAGTATTTTTAGGGAAGTAAGAGCAGCAGGATCCAGCTTGGCTCCACAAGAGGCTTTCCCCCCCCCCGCCAGGATTTTCCCACAGAAGGCTGCTGCCAGGCACACCCCCCCCGCGCCAAGGGTACCGTTGGCTTCGGACAAACAGCAAGGACAGTGACGGAACAAGGAGGGCCGGGAGCGGGGCAGGGAAAGGCGCAGGATGAGCAGCAGCCGACTTTGGGAACGTGTCTGGGTTGGCGAGGTAGCAGTTTATTTGATACACCCCGGCTGCAGCCATGGGTGCTGCAAATGTGTTTCTTTCAACGCGCGGCTGGACAGCGTCGGTTCCCCTTGATGGAGCAGCTCCCGCTCCCACTCGCCGAGACCGTGGAGCCAAAACCCGTCAGGGGCGCGCAGCTGCTGCCCGGCACGGCTCTCCCCACGCAGGGGCACCTGGCCTTTCCAGTGACATGGTCCCAAAGCCACGCAGGGAACTCCAGCTAGCAAGTAAGACTCTCTGGATGCTGCAAACCCTAATCCCCTGCAACCCGAAAATCCCTGGGAGAGCAGGAAGGATGGAAAGCAGCAGGGAATCGGCGCGGAGAAGCAAGGTCAAAGGGTATCTCCAAAAGTCACCGGCCACACTGCGGCACCACCTCCCCTGACATGGGACCATCTGCAAGGGCTCAGGGCAGACAGAAGCAGCTCCCACGCCATCCTGGGAGGGAGCCGCACACAACCGCAACCTCCGTGCCGAATCGTGAGGAGAGGGCGAGCTCAACACCCAACATCCAGCACTGCTTCCCAGCAGCCAGAGCATGGACCCGTCTCAGCTTCCACCTTCCCTCCAGCTACATCCCAACAACTAAAGTGCCAGATAAAAATACCCCGGCTCCTTCTAACTCTGCTCCACACACTTCTGGACCATCACCCTGCTGTTCTCCCTCCAGGAAGGTGCCCGAGCACCCACGAGCAAAGCCCGCGTGTGACACGAAGCCACCCCATGCCCATCCCCGGCGCAGGCTGCTCGCAGGGGTGGCGGGGCTGTTCCCTTACCATCTGCTCCGCTCCGTTAGGTCCCCCTTTATTGGCCAGATGTTCTCGCAGCTACGGAGCCACCCCAGCTTTAGCGCTGGCTCTCAGGAGGAATCTGCACACCCGATTTCTCAGAAATGTCTGGGAGGGGGGGAACAGGCAGATGTGGCGCCGGGGGGCTGGGAGCCTTTGAAAGCCAGGCCTCTGGGAATTCGGGCTACATTCCCCTAAGAGGCCACCTTCACTGCCAAAAGGGACAATGTTTTATTTTAGGAGATAATGTTTGCTAGCTATACAATGCCACCTCCCCTTTTTTTCTTATTTCTCCTGCCAGCAAAGACAGAGAAAAAGGGAAGAGCAGAGAGCAGAGCAGACAGACAGGCTGAATTCTTGTTTCCATAATGATTTAGGTAAACTACAGAATAAAGATTTAATTACTTGCAACCTGACGCTGCCCACCGGGTTGGGAAGCGAAGGGCTGGGTGGTGCAGCAGCAGGCAGGCAGGAGGGACGCAGACCACCCGGCCATCCTCGCTCTCCCCAGCCCAGCTGAGGAAGGCAGAGCGCTCCCAGGGGATGGACATCACTTCAACGTGTCTCTTTTCCTTCCCTCCAAAAGGAAGAATTGCCAGTAAAGCTCTTGTTTCTGTCTACAAAGAACCACTTTGCGTAAGTTACACCGCTGGTTGATTTTGCATTGCCCCTCCTCAGTGTAGCTGCCCTCCTCTGGCCCCCCCGGCAGCTATGGCTTCGCTCCCACCGATCTCGCTGGAAACACCTACACAAGGTTTGGACACAGCAACAACCGCTGCAATGCAAGATAGGCAATGGAAATATTTTCAAGGGCTTTATATCTCAGACTCCACCTCCACAGGAACAGGAACCCTCCGTTTAAGTATGAACAACAGATCTAAGGGAGTTAAATATGGGAAAACAGGCTCCTGGGCACAGAAAGGATGAAGAGCACAACCTAGTCCAGCTGCCCTCCCGCCAGAGCGGACCGACAGGGCAGGAGATGCGAGGAGGAGCACCACAACAGACACACCAGCTACGCCACCATGCACACTGCTGACAGAGCAGAGGCATCTCCCGGCAGGTCCCTCGGAGTTTCTTTGCAAGCTGAGAGCATGTCACGGCAGCGCAGGCAGGGACAGGGCTGCAGCGCTGCCCTTAGCCTGGCACGGGGCACGGCTTCACCACCACTGAATTTGAATCTACCTCCAATTAAATGAAGAGAACTAAGTTTCCTTCTTCAGTTCCTCTGGGCAAGAGGCACAGCAGGCAAACAGAAAACGCAACGTACCAGTCATGTGAAAAACCATGCTATTAGCTAACTATAAAAAAAAAAAAAAGCCACCAAAGAGCAACCGAGCAGATTCCTGCAATTCCATTGCCCAAACGATAGGCAAGCCACCGGACAGACATCAGTGTGAGGATCCTACTCCAAGAGTTTCACCCTTCCCTTGCAGTCTCAGCTGTGCACCGTGAGCTGAGCAGAGGGGCAGGCGGCATTCCCGGGGCCTCGGCCACGCCGACCCGACGCGGTGGTGGGGTTCAGCTCCAGCTCCCCGTGCCCACCGGTACTGCTGCGAGAGCTGAGGGCACCCGTCGTGCCAGGGGAAGGACGGTGGGACTCGGCAGGCACTCATCTTCCCTTCCCTACAGGAGGAGAGGCTAATGAGACCATCGAGTTGGCATTGCTCTTCCGACACGATTTGCTGGCAACACGGCTGCCCTTTGCCCAAGTCTGCTTGATAGCACCGCGCTTCCCAACCCGGGCTGGCGAGAGGAGGCGAGGAGCTGAGCCACAGGGCGACGCAGCAGGATGGAGAGGCTTTGTGCTAAACCAGAAGCCACCAGGAGACCTGTGTTCAGTTTCACCTTCCCTATCGGGTGGGCTCAACACAGACTTTTCCACGCTCCCCGACAGCTCGCTAACATACCCCCCCCCCCTCCAGCCCACGGCCATCAGCTCCTCGCCTTGTCCCACTTCTGCTGCGCTGGGCTGCAGGTGAGCACCAGAAAAGCTCCCTGCTCAGTAAGGGATGCCTTCATGCCATCTAAGGCTTCTTAAGGCTCTGAAAAAATACTTTTTGATCTGGAGAATGAAGTTCTGAAGCGTTTGTTTGCCTAGCTTTTTGCACCGTTGGTAGGACCCAACTCTCCTTTCCAAAGGACCTTAGGATCATCTGCACTACTTTCACCCAGCTGCATGGAAAGTTGGCGTTGAACCGGCACAAGAAACATGCCCAGAAGCAGTAGCAGCAACTAAAAAAATCAGAAAGAGAAACTTTGGTTTAAAATAAAATAAAATTGAAAAGAAAGAGAGAGAGAGAAAAGGTAAACACAGGTGCAACTTGTCTCACGAGAGGGGTATTTGCAGGGCATAACCCCAAAACCCTGGAGATCTAGATCAACATTCCCGGCTTTGTTTTACTGTTACAACCTTCATTGCACAGGACTCAAAATCACTCTCATATGGTTGTTACGTTTCATAAATAATGTGAAAACTATATGCAACAGATACATCATATTTCCAAAAAATTATAAGAAAAGTTACATCAAATTAAAAAGTAGCTTCATGAATGAAGATACTGCTCTAAGTGCACTTTCCCTGCAAGTGCAGCCAGTGCCTCAGCGCTGGATATGAAGAAAAAACAAAACAAAACAGAACAAAATAATCAGATTTAAAAACTTAAGTCCGGTTTCAACCAGTCAAAACCGGGCCAAGCAGAAACCGAGTGTGGTCTCGGCACTGTCCCATGAGGGAGTCCCTATGATGCTTCGTTATCCAGACAGGTTTGTATGTCCTTGTTGAGACTGTAAACAATCCTTCTTTCCTGAACTGTCCTCTTTATTGGCAAAACAAAGTAAAATATTTTATTTTTTTTTTTTTAAAATAGAACATTAAAATTAACCCAGAAGAAAAGAAACGAAACACAGTGAGCTTGTTGGAGTCCATAGGATCTGGTCTGGAAGAGCTCAGAAAACATGTTGAGTGTTTTCTCCTGTTTTCAGCTGGAACTGTACCAGAGGTCGGGTTACTTGGGGAAGAGGGGAACAGAACGAGAAAACAAAGGATGCGGAATAAGAGACCGTGGCCATCTCATGTGTTCGCTTCATTCGCTAGGTCCTCTATCAATACCTTAGTGTCACAAGCCTTGGACCTGGAAAAAAACAAACAGAAAACACTCACTGGGGAGAAGAAATCCTTCTGCCCGAACATGCTTGACACGTCTCGGTTCGCTGCATGACGGAGGGAAAAAACCGGCACGGTTGTAGGGAATTCACCCAGGCTGTGGCCCACATCCCCTCTGCATCAAGTTACTCAGTCTCCAGCAGCCACATGAAGCCCGTTGGTGTTGGTCGCGACCCTGAGCCAACACGGATATGAGACAAGCATGGCCCAAGGGCTGCAGCTCAGGCCAGAGCACACCCTTTGCGTGACAGCCACGGCTCCTTTCCCTCCCATCCACCCTCCCACGCAGTGATGCAACAGGGGGATGTGCTGCAAGGATTGCACAACACCCCGACACGAAGCACTTCAGCATCCCCCGAGAGCACAGGCTTGTTCTCTGGCCAAAGGGCAGGGCTCTGCGGCTGTGCTGCTGGGGCAGAAGTGATGCCTGGACACTGGAGCACCCTGTGATGCTTGGAGCATGGGCACTGCCATGAAGATACCCAGTCAACAGGTTCAGGGGCTTGGGAGCAAGAATGATGGGTGGAAAGGAAAAAAAATATGGATGGGTTTAGATCTGTGAGAGGATGGAGTCCGAGATCTCACATACGAAACCTTAACCAAACGAGAACTGAAACCCTGGGGTGGTCCGAAGCCTGGAAATGTCCAGTTGAAGAGAACCCCTCTTCCAAGTTTGCACTGGCAATTGCTACAGGCTATTTTTGCAGGAGGGGAGTCTTCTAAAGGGAACTCCCATTTCCAGTGGTTTACCAGAACCCCAAGATGACGTAAAGGACGGCTCAACCCCCCAGCAGAGGCACATCTGTTTACTAATTGGACCTGTCTTCCCTTTGAATAATTATTTTGGCTGAGATCTTCGCCTGACTACCCAGCCCACAAGCAGCCACCGTGCACTAGCAGCAGCTCCCACAGGTGACTTGGTTTGTTGTGCCAAACAACACAGAGGAGGGGCAAAACGTACTGTGAAGCAAGACGAGGTCTGCGCAAGGACACGCTCTGGCTGCGCTTCCACTGTTTGTTCTTGCGGCGGTTTCGTACACCATCTTCCTGGTCCATCATCTGATCCAAGAGCGTCAGGTCATCGGCGTTCAGCGGTGCCACGGAGATGTCCCTCACGGCACGGAACTCACCACAGTTGTTCAGGTGCTCGTTCTCCAGACGGAAGAAGTTCCACACAAACCGCCTGGATGAGGAAAAAATGAAAATTACCATTTCAGTTCCACGTTTACAGGCATTGCCTGTGGTTGGCAAAGCACTGGTACGTGCACCTGGATACCACTGAGTCTTCTCACTGATCCAAGAGCCTCTGGGAACATGCTGGGAGCACGGAGAAATGGCCAATGGCTAAAAGCAGCACCTGCTGCAACATCTTCCCAACTCCCTGAGAATAACAGACGTGCCAGGCTCATTCACTGTCCCAATGATGACAGCCCTGGTCTGGACAGCGTGGAGGCACCAGGCGTTCCAAGCTAAAGGCAGCCTTCACCATCTACATGAGTGAGGTTCAGCTTGAAGATCTTTTAATCATCTCAGGAAGCCACGGCGGTGGGTTTCCGCCTAGAGTACAAGTGTGTAAAGAGCCCCAGAACCTTGCAGGATCCCAACCGATGGTGCAGGATCCCAATTAGCATTTGGAAAAGAAGCTGAGATTTGAAAATTGTCAACTTGAGAATCAAGTGGAACTTCAGCTAGAAATTTCAACAAGGTAATTTTTAAGGAGAAATTTAGCAAAACCAAACCCCTCAAGATCAGGTATAGGTTTGGAAGAAACCAGACATAGTATGAAGGACCCAACCCCAGAGCCCTCTACAGCCTTCTTCACTCAGCACCCTGCTTGGATTAGATGTTCCTGTCAGACCTAGTCTTCCATCTCAAGGACCAGTACCCTCCGTGTCCCAGCAAGGCACTTCCCACCGTGCTGATGTTATACAAGTAACAAAAACGTAAATAGAGAAACAAACTGTTCAGTCAAGCAGCCTTACCGGAATACCTCAAGTGGGGCAAATACAGTAGAAATGATGTCCCCAGCATACGGAAAGATTTGCATGGAAGTGAGGGAGATCTGGATGGTCCACGCAAAACGCAGGATCACGTCTTCTACAATGGCACAATAGTAGTATGCCTGAAGGACAAGACAGACAAACAGGACAGCTCATCCTACGTGTTCTGCACAGAAGGCAGACCTCTTCAGGCCTTCAGGAAGGCACAGAATTTTCTGCTCATCCGCTAGGAAAAGTGAACAGTATGAAATTATCTCTTTGAATCAAATGAATTCTACTGCTAGAGAAATCTGAGCCCACAGCATTCAGAAGCACCAGTGGCCAACGGCAACATGCTCTAAACTCGGCAAGTTTTGTTAAAATATTCAAAGCCTTTCCTAATAAGAGGTATACGCACTTTCTGTGGGTAGACAATTCCTTCTCGAAGAAAGGTATTTTCACCAGCATTTTTGTCAAAGAGACCCCAGTCCATCTTCAGGTCCCAAATTAGGGTATAGCAAGAGCTGATGAAATAGAAGATAATCCACAGGTAGAAGAACACTTGGGTGTCACTGTGGTTTTTAGCTGGAAAAGAAAAGAACAGCATACTTCTGTACAGGTTGCTTCTTAAACCAGCTACAAATCGGCTGATTTGATCAGAGGAAACAACACCCCTTTCATTCAGGTTCTGGGAAAATCATCAGGCTAGCTAATCTGAACCAAACCCAAAGCCTCGCCAGGACCAGCTTGATCTTGTCATTTCAATTCCACTTTCATATCGTTCAACGTTTTGCACGTGGGATTGAAATTTGCACGGATATTTTTATTTTCTCGAGACTCGTGGCAGACCTGCCGTTCTGGCTCTGAACAGCAGGTGGAAGCTGAGGGCCAGATTTCACAAAGGACCCAGGCTCGTACAAAGGAAAAAATAATGAGGCGGTGCTTAGTTAGGAGCATTTTGTAAGAAAATATTTTAGTTTGTATAAATACAAACAACTGTGAATTAGTGTCCTAAAAGCCTGAAAGGGGATGGGCAGTACAGGAATTTCCACCAGCCATTTCGGAGGTTGCAGCAGCAGGGGAAAACAAGCAAAGCAGCGGCAATACATTAACGTGTATGTATAAATCCTGAGGAAGGCTCTGTATGGAGTTCTAAATACCCATATAGAGCTCCACTTTGTGAAACACAGGGCTGCAGGCCCAACGTCTGCTCACCTACGGATATATTTTTGCAACAAAGTTGTTTCCCGTTCCCCCCTGGAAAGGTTACGCTGCTCTCAATTCAGCTAAATTTCCCTGCATCAGTTGGCTGGGTAAAAATCAAACAGATCTCATAATTCTGTTTGCTTTCAATTAGCAAATCGGGGTCATAAAGTTCCTAAAATAAAGCATGTTCTAATGCTTTGCGAGACTGTGACACTTTGCATCTCGCTGCTACCACGAGCCTTTCCTCCTTTCTGTGCAGCCACCACAATTGCTCGTTCACTGATTCTTTCTAACAAAGCCAGGAACACTTCTAATACAAAAAACCCGTAATGTTTTCAGTCCAAACCTGCTCCCACACTAAGTGACAGCACTGTTTTCCATATACATGGCTTTAAAACAACAGAATCCCTGAAGCTGATCATAGAGGGAGCAACAGTGCCATTTGGTCTCTCCCTCCCTTTTTGTTTCTAACAATTACAACATAAATGTAATGCAGGAATCCAATAAAATTAATGGAGGTGAAAATGAGAGGCATCGTGTAAGAGTACATTCCTCCCATTGTGCCTTTCAGGCTTCCTGGACGTGATGTGCAGGATATAGGTCAAACACACACACTCATTCTCCTTTCAAAACACACCCCCTAAAGCAAACCTATGAAAGCCACTTCTGCAGCAGAGCCTGCCTGCACTGAAGCCGCACATCAGCGGAGGGAAAGGACATGGGATCTGCGGCAGCTCTCAGGGTTGACTAGCTTCACTGCTTTTGTACGAGGCTGGAAGCCTTTGAACAATACCCCACATCCTCCCGATGCTGGGCTTTAGCCCGGGACTGGTCTAGCATCGTGGCAGCCGCCACTGCCGCTGCAGCGAGCCGTCATGCCAGCCGGAGCAGGCACACAGGTCCTGCAGAATACGGGCTCTGGTGCCCAGGTACATTAATGCTGCTGCTTTGAAACCACCTCTCCCATCCATTTTTCAAATGCAGATGCCCACAAAAGAGGATGCAGGTGAGGTTCTTGGACCTTAGCAATTAGGGCTCTACTCCAAGCTTGTATTTTCCCTTATCAGTTCCTCCCCAAACCCTCCACTACGTTATTTCAGGAAGAAAAGGCAGATACTGATGTTCAGTGACTCAGAGACACTAAGCCTGTCCTTTCCAACACTATTTTTAGCTCACCAGATCTCCAGTCTCCCACTACCAGATCATAAGTGATAATTCAGAGGCAGTTAATGGGTTAAGTGCCTTTAAAACATCTAAAATGCTCCAAACTAACCTGTGAGGCTGTGTGGGCTGCAAGCTTTCTATGGGTAGCTTAGGCTTGAAGGTTAGGTCATGCTTTTTTTTTTTTTTTTTTTTTTCCCCTTAAGGATGGAATTTATATAGGCTGAGTCTTACTCCACGTCTTCATGGAGCAGACGGGCAGAAGGCAGCGTAGACAGCACCATCCGCTGCCGTGCTTTTGGTCACAGCCCTGGCACGAGCCACAGCAGCATTGCTGGGAGCTCCTTTGGCGTTCTCCAGTCACAGGGGGGCCAGCGTGGCCCCTGACTACCACCTCAAACTACGTCAGGGGCTAACAAATCTGTATCCTAAGTTGTTGATTACACAGGAAGGTGATTTCAAACGTTAACACTGCTAAAACCTAAACTGCCTTAATGGTTATTCTGTGCAATTATGGAAAGGAGTACCACCAGGAAAAAAGGCTCAGGTAAGAAATCTTGTGGCATTAACCTCATCAACCTCCAAAGGATGTGCCTGATTCTAGGTAGGTCATCCTGGTCTCAGCCCCCTTTCCCTGCCCCTGTCTTTGCAGCAGTCTTTTCAGTGGCACCTGGGGTCATGCTGCTTTGCCCCTTGCTCCTGCTCACTTTCTCACCGACCAGCTCTGCAATGCATTTGGCTCCTGAAAAAATTCATTAAAAAACCCAAATCACTCCCCAGTAAAATGCTCTGATCAGAACTAGCCTATTGTCTTCAGCCTTGGCCTTTGAGTCCCTTCCTTTAATCATTTATCCTCCCTTTTTCTCCCGCCTGCAATCGTTTCATACCTTCCTTCCTTCTATCCTCATTGGTATTCAGCTGGTGTACGGAAATATGTTACTGCTCTAGGCAAGCAATTATATCTCAGCCTCCACTGGCTGGTCCTAGTGGCCCTCTTCACTGCTGCTCAGGGGGGTAGAAAATCAAGGCATTCATATTCTGCCCAGAGGCTCCATCTACTCCTAGCCTGCCAGTTTTTCAGAAGCAAGACATAGCTGTGCATATGTATGATGATGTCAGGGTCTATTTAAGCAGGAACCGTTTCAATCCTCTGTTTTTTCTTTGTTTAATGATGTGCCAGAAACCACGACAAACCATTAGAGAGGGAGAGTCTCAGGATGACAGAAGCACTCTGGACTCCTGGTAGATCTCAGCCTCTCTAAGAAGGGAAAAAAGGCCAAGTCTTTTAACATCCCATGGGCTGCGGCAACCCTTTGACAGTGCAACTGCCAGTCCACCCAGCAAGGGGTGCATGAAAGACCTTTCTACTCGGTGCTCCAAAGGGCAGCACCATGTAGCAACTTCCTAAGCTACGGTTATTCAAAACAGCACGTGCAGGACCAACCCCCGCCAGCACCAAACCTCCCTCTGCATGTAAAGTTGCAGGTGCAGCTTCACCCTCCCTGCCGATGGGCAAATTTCAACGTGCGTTCACATTACCATGTCCACAACCTGGAGGTGTTCAGCTATGTCAGAAGCCATTCGAGCTCGCAACGCCCTGCTATCTCCACCTGCCACAAAGTCCACGGGAAGCGGCGTACCACAGGAGCCGTTCACAACCTTCACCACAGAATCTCCATTGGCATGCCCTATAAAAGGCAATTCCAATAGATACACTGCACAAATACACCTAGAAATTGCTCTAGGTCAGTGAGAGAAATAAGGGAAGGCTTCCACCTTCGAACAAGCTGTGAACGGCCATGGTCCGAGAAAACAGCCAAAGGCACTTGCGGCAGCAGAATTTACTGTCTGCAAAAACTGCTGATAGACGACGGTATGTTGGATGCCCAAACCAGCTCCAGGGGACACAGTATCTGACTGGCATTCAGAGAGAATACCACTCTGCAGAAATTACAGCCCCTTCCAAACACAGGCAAGAGAAAGGCTCCTTTCTATCAAAGATAGACAGCAAATACTATCCTGAACGCTGTTAATATTGACTTTACTTCCAAAGAATACTATCTGTTTACCCTGCTGAATTATTCTGGGGAATGTAAACACCATATAGTATTCAACACAGCAAAAAAAAATCAATGCCATGTATTATTGAAGATGTGGATAAGAGCACAATGGCCCTCGATAAGCACTCCTGGTGTGTCAGCCGGCTGTGGTTTCTGCTGATGGGGAAAACTGTGATAAAAGCTGGAAGAAGCACGAGGTTATCAGGAAAGAGTCAGGTAAACCCTGCAGCATCAGACCGAACGGACCCCGCCAGGGGAGCTCTGCCTCCAGCCCTGATTAAGAACCACTCGGTCAAGGTGTGCCAAATTCAGTCTCCTTTTGATGACCAGCCTGGAAGTCACCAATTTAAGCAGAATCAAAACAAAAATACAGTCACAGTGTGCCAGCCAAGCACAGGCACAAGTCCTGAGCATACATCTTCTGCCACCTGGATGACACCTGCCCATTAACTCCATCCCAGCACATCACGGGAGGGGGGTGACAGCCAGAAGTGACTTATCTATAGACGAACTGCCATCAGAATGACATCCCAAAGCATTTGTCTAACGCCTTAATGCTTGAAGCGCGGTATTACCCCTCCCTCAGTAATTATCCATCTTAATGAGGGACTAGCAGCAGCGTTGCCTTTCTGCCCAGCCAGCACGTCCTGCTATTTAATACCAATCAATGGCAGAGCTGTAACATGACAGTGGACTTAATGCAGTAAAAAGGCAAAAAACCCGGAGGAGCACACAGAGGACTTGCCATTGTGCACTGATGGGCTTTGTCAAATACCAACCACTTCGTATGAACAACCTTCCTGTTAGATTCTGCAAACCTCTGCTATAGCCTCCGGGCACAATTTAAAGGAAAGCAGCAAGATAACAGCGCAGTAAAGAACTGTCAGGAGACAACATCGCGTTTCTTCTTCTAGTTAGATACCACATTTGTAGAGCAGGGAATCCCCAAATAGTGTTTTGACTAAAAATACTCTGCAGGTTTGCATTGGGTTTGTAGGACAATATGGCTGTGTCTAATTTCAATGCAACGTCATTGATTGCATCTCACAAACAGAAGAATGTGATTTAATTGCAAACGGGAGGAACCATATCAGTCATGACTGAGATTTGATCTGATTCTTCTTCTGGTGGCTTTTCTAGCATTTGAGAAGTTTTCTTGGGGGATGCTTTACTGCTACCTTGACAGGGATGGGGTTTCCAATCTAAGCATTTGCCAGCAGTCTCACTAATAAGAACGCCTGGACTCACAGTCAGAAATAAATGGCATGGTAATCAGAACCTTCATTAGTCAATTTAGGGACTGGGACACAATGTCAACTGCTACCTCTGCCTCTGCTTTGAGATCCAAAAGCAGATTCCTTCAAAATATAATAGCAACCAAAAAAAAAAAGAAATTGTTGCACGATTGCATCTCCTAGATTTCTGCAGCACCAGAGAACTCCAGACCTGCATACATTTGAAAGGAAAATCACTTGTGATGTAGTCAGTTGCTTTTCTTAAAGTGTTCCATTAAAAAAAGGTCAGGCTTCTCCCTCTTAAACGCCCATGAAATGAGGTATCAGCAGGCCACCCTTTTTACTTACACCTTATTCATTGGTGTTCCCGCTTCTCCAGCCACCTTTAACACAAAAAGGGTATTAAGTGATACACATGGTACTATTAGTCCACTTTCCAAATCCCAGCTATTAAAATCCGTATCTCCCTCTCTCAGCTGCAATCTTGAGAAGCAAACGCATGAATCATGCAGCAGCAGGGTGCGAGGTTGCCTCTCCCCCCACGGCACGGCTGCCGGCACCAGGAATGTCCTGCTTGACATTTGTAGACCTACAAAGCAGGGGAAGATTTTCCCTGTGGGATTTTACGCCTCATTTGTGCTGACGTTCAGGGTGAGGTGGCAGTTCCCGAAATGCCTCTAACCCCCTCTCTCCCAGGCTCCCGTCTCATCCCACCTTCCCTGCTCACTTACCGCAGGCTGCTGGCCAGGGAGCTCCTGCCGGCACCTCCGCCCGGCCAGGGTGGTCCTGCTGCAGCCCTGCCCTGGTGCTCCTCACCCTTCCTGGCTCCATCACCCAGACGGGTGTCTGAGCTATTAGAGGAGCTAACGAGTCAGCGTGGAGAAACCGGGCTTGCTCAGGACGCTGGAGAGACCCACGTCAAAGCTGGGAGAAGGTCAGAGGCCAGGATGGAAATGTTTGCCCGTGGCAATGCCTCCGATTCTTCGCTAATGACACTGCTGCTGCTCTGATGGAAAGGATCAGAAAGACTGGCTAATGAACACAACTCATTACTGAAGGCCTCCTGGGCATGGGATGACAGCGTTTCAGACAAAAATTCATCCTAGCTCACAGCAATGTGACAGACGTTGCATGTTTTAGCTCCAAATAATCATCCTGATGGAGTTGCCTGTATGCTGTGCTAGGGCAAGCCGCACGAAAACTGCAAGTATTAAGAAAGGCGGCAGTTAATCCATTACAAAGTTTGGTTTACTTCAAGAGGTCAACCCAAGCACTCTATAAAGCTCTTGTGACACCCAAATCAAATCATCTGGCTTGCCACAGTGCTGACAGCTCTTCCAGAGCTGAGAAAGAAGAGGAGAGGTAAGAGATCTTGTGCTGACATACCAGGGATAAGCTAGGGAACAGGATCTCAGAAATGCTACTTGCTTCTTTCTTTCGTGAATTTTTTTGTTTTCAAGTTTGGTACATTTTTTTTTAAAAAAAAAGATTTGTACTTGAATACTGTCTGTCCATTTATTTCACCTTGCTCCACTCCCTAGAAATGAAATGACGTTTCTCAGCTGAGGTACTTATAAGCAGTTGCGCCGACATCTGATTTCTGTAAAAGTCATTTTAGTGCCGGTTCTCACATCACCTTGCTCTCCTCTCCTGCTGTAACCATTTAGGATCAGAGTGAATTACTGTTCCACCGACCAGCAAATTCACTCCGCAGGGGCTGCACCCTGCGGTTTCTAACACAGCAGCAGCCAGGGCTAAGTGACACTACCCACCACCCAGTACTTGAGCCAGCAGAGCTAAGGCACAGTCAGGTGTGCTCCTGCAGCTCCCAGCGCAACAGCAACACCCTCTTCCCCCCTCCTTCTCTCCCCAGCCTTCACCTGGAAGCCATACCCCTCCCCCATGGGAGCTGCAGTGGGACAGACCGTGGGGGAACCAGTGCTCTGTTCCAGCGTGGAGTTGGCTACGCCAGCCGGTATCACCACCGGGAGCAGGTGAAGCCACTGTGATTAATGAGGAGTGGGCAGCAGTTAAGAGACCTGGGGATCTCCCACTGTATTTTCAAGCAGCAGCACATTTCCCATTCATCTTCATCTGGGCAGACCTGGTCAAACCTCTCTGTTAGTATGGGATGGTCCAACACCTTCTTGCAATAGCCCATTAATCGAAGGGTGTCTCCTGCCTCGACAGTTCACATCTCAATTCCTTGGCAAAGCAAACAGTTTCACAATTTTTTCTTATTCTGGCTTAAAAAAAAACCACGCCAAGAAATTACACATCAGTTCATGAGAGAAGCCTGTTTCTGAAGCAATGATGAGAACACAGAGAGAAGCACTACTCTTTAGAGACAGCCCTATTTAGTTAACTTCTGTATTTTTAATTACTGTCAGTTTCCTGGACTGTTTAATGAGAAAGTGCGTGGCAGTCACATTATCTTAGACCGACCTAAGGCTCTCCGTGGCACTTCCAAGCTGATGTCAGCTAGTGTTCAGTAGTCTTGTTTGGAGTACCTGGAAAGGGTGTGGGAGCAGTATGGAGGCAGAGACACTTACTCAAGTTTCCAGACCACAGGGATTAACTTTGGAATAATTCAGAGGTTAATAAATAGCTGGATACTACCCAGACCACAAGGATTCACTGAATAAGGTGTGTAGATCAAACTGACAATGAAAACTTGCATAAACCATCTTTCCTTTCAGTTAAAGAATAAAATCCCATATAGCCCGTTTTAACCCAGTACTTGTGCTTAAGCTTAGTAATGTGCTCCTGAAAGAAAATGAGGAATGAGCACACGCTGAAACAGCAAATCCCATGAAACAAGAAAATGATGGAAGAGTACAAAGCACTCAGGAAGCTCAGTTCTTCAAGCGCAGGCGCCAAATACATATTCTATGGGAGCCAGATACTTCTGATGACACCGTGTGAGCGAAGGGCATCAAGGTAAGAGAAAACTGACGGACGTTAGCAAAACCAAGATGCGTCTTGTTTTACAGAGAATAAAGTCGGAGCATAAATCACGTGCAAAGATTAAGAAGTGACTGGCACTCTTAAAGTAGCACAACGCAACCCCTGTTGCACAGTTTCTCGCAAGAGCTGAACACCTAAATATAACAAACCTATCCTTACAAAGTCTGAACCGGGTCTGAGAGAGGAACGAAACCAAGGCTGGCTATTCGAGGTATGTCAGCGTACCTTCTTACATGCAAGTGCACTTTATACAAGAGGGGATGCCTGTGGAATGCTGTGATATGCTGGACTGAAGTGGAAGCAGCTATACTGGTGCATTTGTTGAGGAAAGCACACCTGCCTTTGGCAGAGTGAAAACGCTGCAAAAAGCAGCATTGTGTCAAACTAACACTGCCCTTGGGGTAAATATTCTGCTGCAGGCACAGCTTCATCATTTGTTTCCCCAGCGCCACGTCGGTTTCCGTAGGGATTAAATAAGGCAATACAATATGCAGTTGGCTAGCTCTGGGCAAGGCTACTTGGCACTGCCAGGGAAGTCAATGCCAGCACCGAACTCCTTCGTGTGGAGCAAGGGGAGCGAAGCACGGGGAGAAGGGGCTGCTGCCTGGCCGTGCAGCGCAGGCAGGGACCGCAGCGCAGGCAGGGACCGGCGGCACGCACTCCAGTTGCTAGGTAGCTTAGAGTTACAGATATGCCTCATTTGCCTGTGCAAACATACCCTGCAGGACTATATTTACAGAACGCGGCCTTTGCTTCCCATTCCTTTGAGCGATATAAAAATACTGAGAATTCTTCCTTTGGGAGCTCAGCAACAGTTGCCCTTGGGTTGCTGCTGTCGTCTCTGAAACGCGGTTGTGGTGGCGCAGGCGGCGTGGGTCGGCGCTCGTCCACACAGCCGCTGCCTGCTCCCATCTTATCTGATGGGGTAGCTGCTTCAGCTCCACTGATCCAGATGACAGCTGAATATTGATATGGTATCTTGGAGTTAACTCTGTAAAATCAGTCTGGTCCCAGGACAACAGGATTGCAAGCCTGGGAGAGAAAATCTAACAGAATTTACTTTTCTATCTCTACCCATCTAACAGCCCAGCTGCAATTAGCAGGGGAAATTGCATTCTGCATCTAAAAGGAAGAAAAGTAAAGGAATGTCTTCTCTGAGGGAAGGAAGAACCAGAATTATGCACTGCCTGAGCAATAGGAATTACTAAACAGTGATATTTTGGGGAAACTGAGATACTCATCAAGAGCCCAGATGACACTGTGTTACTGGGGGGATCCTTCGCTACAGGAGGTTTGGAGGAGGGAGTACCTGATATGACTAGAAGCAGCACACATCTCAAACATAGTAAGGTGGCATTTGTTTGAGTTGTTTTCCAGCAAGCGTATGAAAACACAGCACAAGAATGCCACGAGTGCACCCGGTATGACTTCATTGGCTTTCAACGCCAACAAACCCTCCCGGCTGCACAGTCCAAGCGACACAAGCTAAAAACCTCCACACGAGCTACAGATGATTCAATGCTCAAATCGGGGGAGGAAGACAAGCCTTTTCCGAGGGCTGCGACATCCCCAGGGCTCCCAAGTGGAGAACAGGCACTGGTGTACATTACCTGACCTCCCGAGAAAAGGCCACCCATTACCCTCTTGTCCCAGAAGCCAAAAGCTGTCATGCCAGAGGTATAAGTCATAGGCTTGCACACACAGGCATGAAAGACTGTTTAAATAAAACTCTTGTTACCCCTGCAATTAACAGGTTTGTTACTTACTCCAGTTTAGAGCACGTGTAAGAAGCAAGGATCTTTACCAACTTGACGCTTGTTTTGGGCAGCGCTTGCTTTCTTAACAGCAAGCAGCTAACCCTCAACAGATGTTTTGTAGGTAAGAGATGGGTGCCTGTCTCTGCTGTCCTTAGGCAGCCACAGAGAAGGTGTGGGCGAGCAGTGCGTCTATTTTCAACAGTAACATCATCACAACTTGGTGATCGACCATCTGATTCCAAGTTCAGAAAGAACTGGGAATCTATGTAAAGCACAGAGATAAAATTGGATTCTTAACAGGTACAGCATATTAGAAAGTGCATTTATGGCAGGATGGGAATAGGCCTACAGGGCTGAGAGGGCACAGCAAGGTCTTCAGGCAGCCCTCTGAAGAATAACTACAAGCCCAGCATGGGGACATTTATAAAATCTGTGCTAACATGTAATTTCCAAAGGCCACCAAGCTTCCAAATTTTTATTTTTTTTTGCACGACACCAACAACTACACGCTATTGACTGCCACTAACAAAACTGGACAGACAAAAGCTGGGAGTCACGAACATCTCTCAGCAATTGGAACCAGCCCTGTGCCTGGCTCGTAAACACCTCATTACAACCCACTCCCCGCCAGACGTGAAGAGCAGGCAACAGTTATGTATGGCAGCAAGGAGAACAAGGGCCAGCGGCGCTGGCACGCGTGCAAGTTTCAAGGGGAGTAGAAAGAGGTCAAATACTTCAACAGGACATTTTGACAGATGCTGGTTTTCTTCTTGGTTCCAAACCTACCCCAACCTTCCCACAGAAGGCTCTGCCAGCACGTCCCCCCCGGGAAGGAGAAGCATTAGTCAGCCTCCCCAAAGCAGGCACTGGATGTAAAAGCATATAAGCACTGACTATAGCCAGGCAATCTGTATTTGTCTCATCTCGGGGTGGCGGTGACTAACTGGACTGCAGGGCTGGAACAGAGCTGCAGAATGTCACTGAGCAAGCAAGTTAAAATGGGAACAAGCTCCAGGGACGCAGCAGCGGGTGGGGGAGATGCACAGGGGGGCCGGGCGCTGCACCCACCACCGATGCTCCCACACCAGGTTGGTGTGCACCTCCAGATTACAGAGCGCCCGACTTACATCCTTCAGCCAGTTTGCACCAAAGCATTTCTCTGCCGTTAAAATGTGCAGCCTGACAAACACGATCGGTGTGGCTGCAGGCCCAGCTATATCAAAACAGCCATTTCTTGGCCACAGGAAGGTTTCAAATAACCCTGCCACCCCTCCAAAAAACCACCATGGTAACTAGAAGCATGCCTTGGACACTTCTGGCCCCACCACAATCATATTTCAGGATAAGTAATTGCTCAGGAGCGTGTGCGGTTGCTAATTTCTAGAGACCGAGAAAGCATATATTTTTCAAATAACAGAACACAGCTTTTAGGACTTCAGAACAATGAAAGGCAGGGCGACTGCCTGAAGTGCAGAAACTAAAAGCTTTTTCCTTCAGAACAAGAGCAGAATCGAGTAATTGTCGTTTCCAGGGAGATGAGGAACTTCAGGGATCAGAGCTCAATCTGCAGTTAAATGGATTGGAAACAACTCCTTACCAGCTACAGAAAAAACATGGATAAAAACACACAGGAAAATCCAGAGAGGGCATTTTTCAGCACTGTGCACATCTCCCCACATTCAGGAACGATGGACCGACTTTATTTAGATGATCCAGGTTATCTGTTCAAGAATGCTGAGGCAGAAATATTTCCTATGTTATCCCTTTCCTTATTATTCTCCCATTCAAACTCCCTTCACAGCAAAAACTGGCATGTATTTCAGTTTTCTCCTTTTGAGAGAGAAACCTGAAAATTCCCTCTTGACACTCCCAAAGTGCAGTTCTAATCAGACCAGGTATGTGAAAAATACCTAAAAGGCCTTCAAATACATTTTGCAAGCTAGGTATGCCTTTGCCTTTCCACTGAGATGTTTCACAGGTGGCAAAAGACAAAAGCTCACGCTTCGAGGGGATGCCAACTTCTGAGCTTCTCCCACATAAAAAGCAAACCCCATGACTGGCAAATTATTTTCCAAAATCACCAATACCTTTGTGAGTGCTGTAGAGGGCTGCAAATGTCACCACAAAGAAGGTGGTGGAATATTTTCCAGCGTTAACCAGATGAAAGGCCCGTTTGTTATCACGGTATCGGCGCAGGCACTGGATGAATCGCAACCAAGCAGGGATGCACTGGACGACTGCTCTCACTCCGTAGGAGTAGCTGTAACAAATCTGATTATCTGCAAGAAAAAAGTTTCAGGAAGAAAGAGTCAGTAAGTTTAAGAACTCCTATCATCTTCCTTTCTGTAAGAGTAGTATCACTTGACACGAGAGCAATTCCCCATCAGTATCTCATACTGGGGCACACACATGTACGCGCACACACATCCAGAACAGCAACCAGCTCATCACCAGAAAGTATCCTGAAGCCCTTTACTCCATCTCGGAGGTATTCACATGACTTGACATCAATAACACATCCAGACAGATCATCATCCAACTCTTTCACTGCTGCCAGTATAATTAACATGCAAGAAGATTAGAAATAATCTATTTTTAAATTTATTTTGTGCTGTTGGCAGTCCTGTGAATAATCAAATTAAGGATGGAATTACAAACGGCCTTCGACACTGAATTTTTGTGCATAAATGGGAGAGCATTTCCAAACTCTGCAGGACGGTTCAAAAAGGCTACTTAGCCTAACACGTCCTTGACCCATTTTTCTTGGATATTGTAATAGGAAAAAACATATTTCAGTATGTGTTGGGGGTTTGGCTTTTTTTTTTTTTTTTTTAAAAAAAAGCAGCAAAGCCCATGCTACGCTCTGGCTTCAACAGCCAGGGTGAGAGGTAACTACACCAACACGGCATAGTGTCACACCCCTGATGTTTGAAAGCCTTCTTTTTATTGAGGAAATTAAATGACCAGGAAAACCCCAGCTTTGCCTGGAACCCCCAAGCACGCCCTGTTCTTATGTCATCTCGCTCAGCCCATCCAAATCAAACGCTGCACTGACTAACAAACATTTGTTTCTTGTTCAGACTAACGGAGACAAATTATTAGCTGATATTTATCCCCAAGTATTGTGCTATCATTCTGCTGTTTGATTTAGGAGAGGACAAGTTGTTATCCACTCCATTGCTTTATTTGTTTTATTTTTATTTTTAATAAATAAATATTTATTTACTTGCAACGTTGTCTTAAAGGGAAGAGAAAGATCAGACAGGCTGGAAGAAAAAAGTGAACACTGATGCTTATTGAAGCACACTGCAGATTCTTTCAGCAAGTGTCAAACCCAACAGACAACACAATTTGCCAGCAGTCACTGCTTCAAGTGGGAAGCCAACAGCCCGACCCAGGAGGAGACAGGTACTATTTTACCACTAAGAAGGCCAAACTCAAAATTCAAACGCCAACTCTGTTGCTCTTTGGCTAGAAAGAAGAGGGAGAGCAAGCACAACGCTGGCGCCGCAGCATCAGCTCTAATTGAGTCAGGGGTGGCACTACCAGGGAAGTTTCTCCATCCTCTCTTGCTTTAGGATACTGCCATGGAGCCTGTAAGAAGCAGGCTACAGCACAGAAAATTGCTGTTAACAAGCTCATGCAACTCATTTTCATGCTGAGTAACAGACACAGGCTAAAAGCAAATACGTGGTTAAACGACTATGAAATAAAACAACAATGCCGGGAAAATGGTTTTCTTTTCCCGGTCAAGAAGCGCTGCGTCTAAATTCTTCAATGAATATACATGTCAGGCTGAATGACTGGATTAGGAAATGAATGCTGATGTGAGATTCCATTTCCCTGGATGGAAGGAAGAAAGGGGAGAATCTCTCTAATGCTGCTTTTACAAGAAATGCCAATTATTTTAGTTTCCTATGTCATCGGTAGCCCTCTTCAAAACAGATAATTATGAAGTTGCCTTGCTCAGTGTTTTTCAGGTCATTTTGACTGTTTGTGTGGGTCATCAGCATTGCTCTACCTGTATTTGCCAGAAGTCCAGCATTGTCCTCCCACTGAACCTCAAAGCTGTAGAAGCAGATCATGTACTCCAGATCCATGAGTATCACGACCAGGCTGTTGAGCTGATCAGCCAGCCAGAAATCTGCGAAGCCTACCTTGTGGAAGGGAGCGGTGAACACTCGAAACTGTCAGGAAAAAAAAGCGGAATCATTCATGGCAGCCTCAAAGACATCTGAATGCAGTGGTGGGACATCATAGCATTGAACAAATATGGAAATAACAGAAACGCTTGAAGATTTATTGCTGACCTTTCACTCCCGCTGACAAAAACAGATGTCTCCTCACTTGTAGTACAAATGCCATTCCTTCTTTTCTCCTCCTGTATGAAACTATTCATGTCCCACACACACCTTTTTGGTTTTTTACTGGCAACAGAGCCCACTCTCCTCCAACCAAGCTCTTTCCCAGAAACTCCCAGTTTCTATGTAGGAGCCCTCTACAGCTCTGTTTCTCTCGTTGCTCCTCATTTTGATCAGCGCTTTCTTTCAGGCATTTGTCACTCTACAAACACCTTGCACACTTACCTTCTCCCTCAGACTTAACGGCAGTGAGATTACAGCCCCTCAGCATGGCCATTAGTCCGACCACCGCTCGGTTTATTTAACACATTAGTTGTTCTTTGGTGTTAGACGTTGTAAAAGCGGTGATTGTTACTGCTGGATCTGCCAAAGCCCCTAGCAGGGGAAGAGTTAAAGAAAGGGCAGAAGAAATCCTATTGACTGTCAATTAGCCTCCCCCTCAATCCTGTCCACTTTCCCTCTAAGCCTTAACAGCAGTTTTGTTACTTTCAAACCAGACAGTTTTCATGGTCCATTACCTTTGATTACAACTCTCTCTACCCGGTTAGTTATAGTTACTAATGGCCAATTTCTCAAAGAGACGGCACCAGCACCATCCGGTAGTTCAGAGATTTACGAACCTTTAAATTAATGAAAGCACAGGCTAACACCAATCTTTTGTATTGCTTTCCTTCTCAACCTAAAGGGTACGCAGTTACAGAAACCTGGGATAGGACTGACACATTCACATCAGCTTCTAATGCCAATTAAAGGCTCTGGTCCTAAATTTCAAAGCCAAATAAGGGATTAAGACTTAGTGGCATACAGCAGACATGGATCTTGACCCAGAAAGCACTGTGCTCGTGTAGGACGGCACCTATGACAAAGGCTCAAACAGGGCCAGCCCTCAGGGAGGTCTGTCCTCAAAGCCATCCGGCTGCAGAACAGCTTCTGCAGAGGTCCCAGAAGCCACACCAACCTCCCTTTCCAAAAGGTCCTTCCTCCGTTTTACCTGCACCCTGATACTATCTTTACCTGTTTCATCATACTTTTTTTTTTGCGCCCCCCCCCCCCCCCCCCCCCCCCCGTGTACAAAGACTTAACCAAAAGAAAAGTGAAAACAGCTTTACAGCTAGATCTCCCTGGGAAAAAAAAAAAGAATAAATTCATAAAAACCCATGTCGCTGCTTGATTTAGGGAGAGACACTTAGGCACTGCCAGACGACAGCATAAAACTTCTAAGAGAGCAGAGCAGAAGCTTCCCACCTAAGCGTTACAGCAGAGACAAGGAGTCAGCAGGCACATCCACGGCGGAGCTAAGGCACTGCCAGCTGTCCTCGGGGACCCGAGCCGCCACGGGAACCCTCCTAACCCCACGCACTCGCACTGCGGCTCCTGGCTGCTGCCGCACGCTGCCCGGGCACAGCTGGAGCTGTACAAGCTGACCGTGTACTGCACGCCCAGCTAGCATGTACTGTCATTGCTGATCATGGAGCTGCAGCCCAGCTAGCAGAGGGGCACCGCGGCAGCTCCTCCCTTCCCAGCCGAGAAGCATCTGCAACATCCTCCAGAGAAGATGGGCCGCCAGAATAAAGTCAGAAAACACCAACAGCTGGAGTTGCCCCTCTCCCTTTCAAGCCATCGGTTGCGATTATATATCAACAGTTCCACAGTCTGAGCGCAGACCTCCCGGTGCTGATTGCTGCAGCTTCAGTAAGTGCTGCGATGGTAGATATTTGAGCTGAACACTTCCTCGATTGTCACCTCTCCCAGATGGGCTCCCTGCAGTTGTTTCGCCATCTCGGCGCCCTGCAGAGAGCGTGGGCACGCAGACACGGTGCCATCCCCCACGCTCGGATCCGATTCCTCCCGGTGAGCTGCTCTTCTCAGCCTACAGGAACGCACTCCTGGGCTTCTCATCTGGCAGCAAAGGGGCAAAGAACGCTCACCTAAGCAGGCAGGCATGAAAGAAGAGCCTGGCATGGGAATTAAACTTACTACAGGCTAAATAACTATTTTCACCGGGAGGAAGATCAATTCAGCTGTAACTTGCAGTCCCTCAGGGATTATCAAAGGAGATTCCCCACGCATGAGTACCAACAGGTGTGGATGATCACAGGTGGATGCAGTAAGCCTCCTAGATCCGTTAGGAAATGCTACACCACACTCAAGTATGCTCCTGGTTTGGTTCTAGAAAAACTGGAGGTGCCAGTAACGCTCCGCTACACCCGATATATGTCAGACTTCACTTTGGCTGGAAATGAAATGTATCAAGCATGTGAAGAAAAACGCTCACCACCCCAAAATTTATGTGAACAGCACAGTTCCAAGAACTGCGCGATTTGAACCTCCTTTCACTCAGATAGCTGCTGGCGACTGTGCAAAGAAATTAAATACACCCACCCAGCCAATTACACACAATAAAAATTAGAAAAGCCTAACAGCTACTCTTTATGTGGTTTGTCTGGCCTCTTTTTCCCTCTTCCGCATAACACGCAGTCAGAAGTACTGTGTCATTTTCCACCATTACGGTGATCTTGCATTTTGATGAAGCTTTTTTCCCCAAGGAGCCTTCGGGACGAATTGGCCTCTGCACACCCAAAGGGACACCTCTGTCGCAGACTGCAGTGTGGTCGGGAGACAGCTGGGGTAGGAGCAGGTACTGGGAACTGCCTAAGAGCTCTGTGAAGACTGAGAACCTTACCCTGTTAGGTATTAAGGTAAATTAGCACAGGTACTGCTCACAGGGCTCCAGCGCTTCCCCTAGCACCAAGGCACAGCAGGAAGACTGATGAGGCTTGAGACTAAAGGTACATCTGTGAGAGACGGCTGAATGCTGGGAGGCAAAAAAGGAAGAAACTGGAATAGTAGTAAGCTAGCAAACCCAACAACGGGGGTAAGCACACGGAGATTAACTAGCTGTGCGTATACCTGCACGCACATGCTCGAAGCACGAGTCTACGTTTCATCTTTGTCGTGTTCCAGATAAAGTTAATTGTTTTAATTGGCATTAAAATGATTCTACGAGTAACATCTACCAGCCAAAGCCTCTTCCGCCCCATGCTCTCTGAGCAGTTCCAGCAAGAATAAGGTATCAAGGGAACCAAACTGATTAAAGTCAATTTAAAAGCGCATACAGGGTGGGGATGAATGTGTGAAACAGCCACCTGGGAAGAGACTGATGAGCCATCCAACAAGTTTGAAAACTGTTCTTTTGGAGCTCCCACCTATAACTGGAACACTGAAGTAGCACACGTATTTACATGTAATTTACCAGATTAATTTACCTGGAAAATAGGAGCTGGGTCTAAAATAAATAGCTTGTGTAAGACCGCAAACAGATTTGCTGAAAAAAAATCCTACCCATGAACTTAATTTTGTAAGCAGTAACCTTTGCAAAGGTTCCCTCTCCATTGGTGAACCCTCTCTGTGTTGGCACTGCCCCAGTTTGGGGTGAGGAGCATCCATGCAGCCCTGCCTTAGAGCATCGTCACCCCAGTCAAACTGTTTCACTACATTAAGGAACAAACAAGCAAAGATACGTGAATGTTTCTATACGTGCAAAGTATGTATACGGCTGTCTATGGGGAGATTAACAAGTAGCTACCTGTAACACAAAGATAATGGCAGACTGGTACAGACAAGCAGAAGTTGTTTCTGTAAACCCATGCTCAACAACCATTTGTAGTCAATACCTTCTCAGGTCTGCTCTATGAACACACAGTGCTATATAAGCATCCCTCTTTCCTGAAGATTAGCGACACTTCTATATACTTAACCTCTACTGCTCAGCTACAGCATTTTTTAGAAATTTATTTATTTCAGTCAGGTTTGAGACTTACCAATAGTTTGAGCAGCCAAAAACGGGACTTGTAATATAAGGTTTTGGTAGGGTTGATGAGAAAAAGCAACATGAAGCCGTACAAGATGAGTGGATTCACCTGCATAGGGATGTAGGTGAATTTACCATATATACATGCCAGCAGGCTCAGGCACCACAAAACACCCAGGAAACCAGCAATCTATAGAAAGATAGAAAAAACACGTAGATACCTTATGAAAATATAGCTCTGAAACCTACAATGAATTCTCATTATAAGAAAAGGGAGAACAGTGCTCAATCCTGTAATCTAATCAGCCTTCAGCAACTTCCTCTTCCAATTGTATTAGAACTCCTTGCCAGGAAATGGTGCAGGATTTATCCTCCTGATACGCCGCACAGCTCAACCCCTCCTATAATCTATCCTGTTTACCTCAAAGAGATGTTGATGGGACAAGTTGCTGCGGGGATTGAGTTCGAAGATGAGGACGTGATTCACTCCAGCCTGTCTCCAGCCATATGTGTTGATACCCAGGAGAAAGAGGAATTCTATCAGGAGAAAGCCACCTCGATAGATTCTCACCAGTGGCCACACATTTGGTCCATCTATAAAAGCCACACCTGGCAAAGACAAAAATGAAATTACTTTAGTGACAGCACAGGTCATGCCACAAAGCAAAGCTGCGCTCCACTGCTTTATGCTGGTTCTCAGATGCTTGGCTGTACCCCGTGAAAACGGGGTACGCTCGCACGCGCCTGCACCTTCCAGCAAGCGGAGAACATTTTGCCTGGCCTGTCTGAGGACTCAGGAGCGCTCTGGGGAAAATCTGCTCGCCAGTTGTTGTAGCTGGGGCATTAGCAGCCTCTCAGCTCCCCTGTCTTGCACTACAGGCACGAGGGACAGCACTAGTGTAAATGGTGACTACGTGCACTTAAAACTTCTGGTTGAGTGGAGATGAAATACTTCAGCTCCCCAACAAAACCAAGAGCCACTTAGAGTATTTAAAACAATGCTAAACTATGCCTAATCACTGAACTCAATACAACTGTAATGTAATACATATTCATAACTAGTAATCTAATATCCAACCGCACCCAAAGAGAGAACCCAATGCAAGGCAGCACTACTGGAAAGCCTGTTGCTTCCTTTGTTCACTCTTCAGGGTTTTGGAAACAAATTTGCTTAATTTCAAATAACAAGTAGCCTTATACAGCAGCAGCTTCTCTAGCACAAGCCTCTGCAAAATACCGACCCCCCGCTGGCCGATACAGGTTTTATGAGAAAATAAATATACAAATAAAATACAATTGTTTCAATCCTCAATTCCAGCTTCATTAAGTGTTTCTCACCCACATGTTTTTTAGGAGGGGAGAAAAGGAACATGCAGGTTTACAGAATTGATGCTAAGAATTTATGCCCACAAACCTTCCTGTCTAAATTAAAGCCTCAAATTTTTCAAACTTTTCTTCAGAGAAAGCATACCCATAAGAAGTTTCATGTGTTCAGCATCTGTACTTTATACTATATAAGATTATGGAGGAAAATTGTGCAAGGAACAATGACTCAAGAACTGCTGCTTTAAATTTAAGACTTAAAGGGACTACTGGATTCAGGCAGAATGGAGTCAAATTTTGGACAGAAAAGACAGACACCCTGAGGAAGCTGAAAGAAATAAGTCTTAAACAGGGACTTGCAGAAGCAGCATTTAAAATTTAATCTGTAAACCAAGGGAGGTGCTTCCAAAGTGGACAGAGTAGCCCCAAGAAATGTCTAGACTGAACAGGACAGATGTGCTGTGTGCTGTGGTTTTTCCCGAAGCAAACGTAGTTCAATATGACAGCTTAGCATATAACTTCCACAGCTAACGCACACTAACCTGATTTCTGGATGCTCAGGGTGGTAGAGGGCCATAACGGCAGTGTGAAACAGCGGCTCGTTCTGGAGAAAAACCAGATGCTGAACAGCACGAGCAGCTGAGATACTAAAATGTGGAAGCGAGTATTTCTGGTTTTCCCTCCTCTGATACTAAGACCCTGTGTAGTTTAACCTCCACAGTGCAAAGGCTAGATTTGATTCCCTTTTCATGTTTCTTAACTGAACCATGTTCTTCACTACAGCCGAGCAGTTGGACTGAAGACCCTCAAAGGACCCCGCTTGCAGGGAAGTGCCCTGCAAAGGTGTATGAGGTTCCAAACTGGCATGACCCAGTGCAGGGCTCAGTACTACAGCCCCGAGGCAAAGAGCTTTTCCATTCGTAGTGTTTCCACCCAAATCCAATACAAGCGAAGTCACCCCGTAGGGTCAGCAGGCAGGTGACACTCGCTCAACGCATCCCTCCAGCAAGCGTGGGCTCTGAACAAGGTGCTCAGAGACAAAGATGTCCCTGGTGACAAGCCCAGCGGCATCGCAGCGTAATTCTCAAACAAGAGACAGGGCACTGCTGCAACAAGAGCCTTGAGATTTTGCATGAAATCTTACAGGTTTCTGGTTATGCCCATTTCCACGAACTTTCAGCCTCAGTTACACACTGTGGCACCTAGGAAAGCTGACACAGAAACGGTGAGGCCTCAAAATTGGTACTCTCTAGGGTGACACCCTCCTGGGAGCCACCTGTAGCATGTGCAGTCTTTAACAGACCCCAAGTTATTATGAACTCATCTCTGCAAAATGTTGCTGTTCTTGTTTTAAAATCAGGCAATAAGGAAGTGATTTACTATTGCAAGCCGTGTTCTAATGCTGTTTCACAGACCCTACACATTGCATACTAAAATCCTATCTTAGTCAATCAAATCATGAAAATAATCTGGCAAAAGTAGCAGAGAGGTTAGCAAAGTAACATCCAATTAAAAACACTTTACAGTTACAATACAGGTTTTTCCCAATATCTGAAGTAACGTACAGATATCAGATCACGTCTGCAGATACAAACATACCTATTATTCACACTAGGTTAGTTACATCTGCCCTAGAGATACAATCATTTTTATGAATTCCTTCTCACAACTGTGTAACTTTTTTATTCTTAATACTGAACCATAAAGCAAACAACTGGCTTAATCATATTTGCATCTCACGAAGAGATCAAATGTCTAAGTAACAGGGGGAAAAAAAAAAAAAAAGATACAATGAATAAAGGACAGCTACTACACATTAAACAGACCCTTTACACAGACAGGTCAACTTTCTGCTGCTACCACAGGAAGACCAAACCGGGAGCACTGCAAACAGCTTCTCAAACAGAGACATTTTATCCCAAGAGATGACAGGATCCAATTACAGAAACATCTGATTAAAAATTCTTTTAAGTCAAAAACACAGACATGGGCTTTCCCTAATGCAAGAGCTCGTACGTTGATTTGTTAAGGCTTTTCCTTTGTACTCCTTAAGCAAGTTACAAGACTACTGAAATCACACACGCAATTAGCAAAGTTGCTTGTGATTAAGCACTGGATCTGGATTTACAGTACTAACATGGCTTTTACTCTAATCAGAGTCCAAACTCAGAAGGCACAAAACAGAATAAAACCAAGGCCTCAGATATGCAATAAACAACCTCACCAAAATCTGCCAACAAGAATAATTCAATTAATGCCCTTAACAGGCACCAGGCATTGAAATCCTAGAAATTTCTACATGAAAATGTCCCAACTGGCATGGTGCTCACATGGCTCCATGTCTGGTCCCATTCTCTGTAGGGAGTCAGTACTGTGCAAAAATTAAGTTCTACGAGCATCTCTCTCAAGGTGGGTGAGGGCTGCATGTTCACAGAACAGTAACAGAAATCTGTCTTTACACATGGATGTTGCACCTCCAGATTATCCCTCCAAGAATAAGGAGGAAACCAAGAGAACAAACCATAATATGTTCAAAGTCCAAATCCAAAATCTACATACATAACATGAGAAACCCCACAACCTATTACTGGAGCAGAACTAACAGTTCATAACAGCGTGATGTGACTCAGCCTCATTTAATCCCAAACATCCCGACATATCCAAACCAAGGCACGGCAGCAGCCGGTCCAGCCAACGATACCCACCTGAAAGTATGACAGTGACGTTCAGTGCAATGAACAACCCACAGAACAATCCAACCCTGAATGTAGTCCAGGCTGGTACAGGCTGCAAACAAAGCAACGGTGGAATTAAGGTGGGGTCAAAAGGTTATCAGCAAAGTCATTAATCTGCGGAGTAAACTTAAAATCAGGAATTAATGTTCTGACGCTGACGGCACTCTTGCTCTTGAAGTGAGGTTTTTAAAACTGAAAATGCTGCATAACATTCTTGCCTATGTTGTTGCTGTGTTGAAACAGAGCTTGGGCATCTCGGCACCCTTTGAAAAATATTCTGGACCGCACAAACACTAAGCATGTGTTATTATTAGCACGAATTTCCTTTAACTATTTATCTCATCCCTTCATTACCTTGTCTGAGTGCATTAGGAACAGTAAGTAGGCTACTTCCAGATTTTCCAGAACCAAAATGGATTACGTGATCGTGCCCCCCTCAATTTGCAGAGCATGCTCACATCAGTTATTTTCACTAATTTGTTCAGATATTGAATCTAATTGGGCACCTCAACAAGTTGGAGAAGCAGCTTTGCTGCATAACTCAGTCTCTCACCTGAGCTGCTCCTAAGGGTGGAACACGCAAACGCTTCATAGCCTTCTGTCTGTCTCCATCTTCTAACTCATTGGTCACCACTTCCTAAGGAGATGAAAGATACACATCACAGAAGTTCATTCTAATGATAAGCACGTGGTGCTGCATTCAAATAAAAAATAACGGTTGGTTTCCATGTTACATTTGAGCCCTGGCCCAATACTCCCCTCATAAATGGTAACAAAGATATGAAAAGCCCACCACACCGCATCAAGTGACTACACAATACAAGCAAACACTGCACTAGCTCTTCCGAGTGAAAAGTTACCAGCTGAAGAGAACATACCCAAATCTACGTAAGCAGTGCCAGAAATCAGTGGCATTTCAAAATCAATTAACAGTTGTCTTGGTGGTGAATACAAGCTATAGAGAGGGCAAAACGTTACAGGAATCAGTAGCGAACAAGAAAATACTGTTTTCTACATAAAAGAGGAGCAATGCCCAGACTAGCATCTTTACCTCCGTTTCGGATATAAGCTGGTTGATCTTCTTGCAGGTGTAGAAGGGTGCCACCTCCACCTCGGCCACACGCCACTCTGCCCCCCGCGCTGTCTCCAGGTTCTTGTCATGCTTCTTTAAGATCTTGCGGAAGCCGGTGAAGTTCAGGTTCTGCAGACAAGGGAGAAGAGTTACTTTTAACCTCAGTCACCTGCCAAGAAAGCTAAATGGTTCTATTTCCAGTGCTAGCAAAAAAAAAAAAAAAAAAAAGTTAATAAGAAGAATCAGAATAATTGCATCTATCGTGAGGAAGTACGAGCTACTACTTTATTAGAAGTAATATATATCCCTACATATGCCCGGCAAATAACAGAAAAAACACGGGACTCAAGGGCATAAAAACAGGTCACTTATTTGTCAGGAACTACCTAAACCTCATATTCCCTGAAAAAGCCAAATCACTGCCACTTTCCTCCTTAATGCAGGAAGCAATGACATTCCTGATGAAACCACACTGAAGACAAAAAACCTTTGGACGTATTCGACACTTGTATGTTTGAAGTTACTTCCAGACACGCTCCCTCTGTCTGGGCACACCTGACTGCATACGTTCCAGGTATGGCAACTCTGGATGAGCAGGAGCTGTAATGAGCTCTTAACAAACATACAGAGCTGCAGGAAGGCTACGTTTTGTCTCAGCTCCCCCAGTCAGTCCTTCAAGCGGTTTTCCCCTTCTGAAAAGGCCAGGCTACTGACTTCTAGTTTCTTTAAACTTTACATTGATTTTCAAATCAAGTTCTCCAGATAAGTGCACTACAGATGGGAAATCTTTGTATGAAAGTTTTGAATGCTGCAGCTTAAATCCAAACAAGCGCACCCCCATAGCAGCATCCTTTTCCACCTAGTACATTGCACAATAACTGCAAAACTAGTTGAGGCTTGCAGATGTGGGAGATGTAACTCTAGAGATATCTGCAGAGATAAGCACATGATGCTGCATTAAACCAAGAATTAACGGTTGATTTCCAAGTTGTATATGAGCCCTGCCCCAACACTCTTGTAATGCCCAGTAACTAAGAGAGGCAAAGCTCACCACACTGCCAGCAACCGCCGTGACACGATGCATCTGAACTCCTGCATTTCATAAAACACCACTCAAAAGACTCAACGTTTCATGCAAGCAACAGGAGGAACGCAGACAGACCATGGCAAGATTTATTTCTAACAAAGCTTAGAAAGTAGCTTGGAAATAGAAATGGAGAAAAACAGCAAAATCCAATGCCCTGGGGAGAGGCGCCAACTACTCACTGAAATTATTTTGAATCTAATTATGCTCTGAGTGATTTAATACCAGACCCCTAGTATATAGGTGGGGAAATGAGGCTAGGGAGGCAGAGGCAGGAAGCCAATGCATTAACGATCTGCATTATTGCAGACAAGAGACTTTAATTACTTTCTATTGGAAAAGCCAGCATTCCACCCCCGGAGGAGCAGATCACTATTTAAGAAACTTGAAATGAAAAAGGCAACAAAACGATGATTTTGGTCAGAGATTTTTCTGTAGCCTGAACTAACATCACTTTTTGTGCCACGTGGGCTATCACAGCCTAAGTGCGGTGTGCCTTGGCCGGTCGGGGCATGCTTATGCTGGGCACCCTAGAAGCTCTCCAGCAGTGTTTCATCCTCTAGCTGCAAAAATTCTGCAACCCCAAAGTGCATGATAAAACCACTGTTGGTTACAGCAGTACTTGTGACAAGGAACATGCAGCAATGGAACTGTGAAACAGAACAGTCAAACATCATTTATGCGGTCAGACGTTCTGCTATGCTTGCTATTCGTGATGCTTTTATTAGGCAAGGGGCTTTCTCCAAGTCTGACTTCCATTTCTGCTGAAAACTGATCTAATCCATTGAAGTGAATCAACTAATGATCTGTTTTGTCATTAAAGGTGAAAAAAACCAAACAGTGCAACTTCGGCAATAATATCATGCAAGATCAAGTAGAAGCAAACAGTGGACTCAAAAATCTTTGCTGACATACCAGTGTATTAGGAAACGCACCAGCAAGGCAGATGCACAGCAATTAAATAAGACTGATTCAGCCTCCATTATTGCCTGATGAACAGACTACATTATATACAATATACATAAGTAAATATTATATGCTTAATTTCTCAAGATTTTTCTTTAAAACACACTATTTCAAATAGATTTATCTATCTATGCACACACTCTGGAATGATACATTACTGTTAACAATATATTAATTTTATCAGAAGATTAAGTTAAACAAGTAACAGCTGCCCCGGAGACAAGTTACAGTTTCACTTGGTGTTTGGTTTGTGTACCTTAGGAATGAACGCATCCAACTCTTGTTCAGTCCTAACAGACTGAGGAATTCGCTTCACATGGATCTTCCCTTCTCAGTAACCCAACTCAAGACTTTGGCATTACATGAAACCCATAGTCTGATATTTATAATGCCACCTGTCGACTTCACTTTACCTCCTACATGAAGGCCTCAGATACATCATCTTCCCACCAGGTTGTTGATTTTCCTCTCTAAAACTGCAAAAGCTTGAGTATTCCTTGTTCTTATATTCTAAGCCCAAAAGCGTTGAAGAGTCATATTGTGGGATTTAGTTTTGTGTCTGTTCTAGTACTTGTATTCTTTGTCCTCAACTTCATGACCAATTTGAATTAATTTTTCTGGTTCTCTCTTTGAAGTTATGTTATAGAAAGAAGCTCTTCTCCTTTTGGAAACTGTGAAAGCTATCAAATCCAGATGGGTTTTACATCAATATTTGGTATACATACAATGGATGTTTTAGCAAAAAGCAAAAACATAAGTGTGAAAGATGCCTTTCTTCACTGATGAATAATAGGAAAATATTTTCCAGGGGAATGACCTATGATCTTTCTTTTCTTTGTTTGTTTTTTTTTATTATTATTTTTTTTTTTTTTTAAAGGGAAGAAATCACAGCACGTAATACTGATTTACTCCTGAAAAGCTACAGATACTCCATCTTTCCCAGGATTTTGAAGTAGAAACTATCCCTAAAATTTAAAGGGCTTTATTGAAAAACTCATAAATAATTTCTGGACAAGTGCTCAAAGACGTAACATCACTTTAGGAGAGGTACAGACACTCAGAATTTTGGAAGAATATGTTTTGTCCATACTACAGAGCGATACTAGATTAATTCTTACGGTGAATTTTGTTTAGTAAAATTCTCCAGGACAATGCTGGTAAAGATCTAAACACAGATGTAGTGAATTTAACTTCAAAACACTCTTACTTAACAAGCTAAAAACCCTCACAGTAAGACATTTAAAAGCATTTCAGAGTTTTTAACACCAAAAGAGTTAGCCCAGCAAAAAGGATCTTAACAGTTTCAGATCCTTGTTTCAAGATTTTTTGGAACAAGATCAGCATCTGCAATATTTACCATGCCCTTTCATGCCAGAAATCCAAGTACAACTAAAGATTTGTTTTTTCATACTTCAAGGCAAACGAGCCTGTATCCTACAGAATTAAAAACACTTTTTTTTAAAATGGATGTTTTAACAAGAAATTCTGATATAGCAAGGTCACAGCCACTGCCATGGTAACGCCAAGAGGAAACAGTACATTAGCATTTCAAGTTTCATTACAAATACTAGATAAAAGAGCTTCTTCACTAACTTGCCAGCTCCAGCCCTGCACAGAGCAACATATTACAGAAGAAGGAGGTCCCAA
Source organism: Falco rusticolus (assembly GCF_015220075.1). NCBI lineage: Eukaryota > Metazoa > Chordata > Aves > Falconiformes > Falconidae > Falco > Falco rusticolus. The sequence continues at coordinate 28,532,868 of NC_051197.1, forward strand.
TGTGACTTCGTGTTCTGGCCATGCCCGGGCCAAGGGTGCTGGGGTCAGCCAGCCCAGAAAAGGAAGAAGGAAGGTCCTTCTGCAGGTCAGCTCAGCATTTCTAGCTCAACAAAAAGCAACAAGGCGTATGCTGCTAGCTGCCAGGCATCTGCCTTTTCTTTAAAATTGTTTAGGGACCAAAAAAAAAAAAAAAGAAATTTTAAAAAGATGTCTTGAATGAGGCAACTCAAAGATACACAAAGCACAGAGATGTTTACATGCAGGGCTTTGTAAAACCACCTCTTTTTGCAAGTACCTGATAGTTCTGCAGTAAGATGAGGCTGAGGTAGAGCTCGCTGAAGGCCAATTTCAGATCTTTGATATTCCTATGTTGGACACGCTCTTCGTGGGACAGGTGGAAGACCGGCTTTCTGCGCCGCTGCAGTGTGGACACCCCACTGGCTTCTTTCTGTGCATCCAAAGTTGACTGTAACTCAGTCCGAAGAGTCGTAAACCTGCGCTGAGCTTCTGCAAGCTTTTCTGTTCGCAAGGAAAGGGGAAAAGTTAGATGAGAGGACAGCAACTTGCCTACCGAGCCCATCAAAAGCACTATACCTTTTCCTCAAATAACATGTCTGTAGGTAATAACCCACTGCCTGGCCTTCCCCCACTAAGCATTAAATTCAACTGCGTATTTCTCTTTTAGGAAGCTCCTTCTCGTTAAAGGTTTTAATGCATTATGTAAGGCATACATGTTCTCAAAAAAAAAAAAAAAAAAAGCCATCATGTCAGACAAGTCTTAATTAAGTCAAAATCAAGGGGCTGTCCCCTCAGCATCAGCACTAGACATGAATTCAGATGTCTCAACCAGCCAGCCCAGCTGTGATTTCTAGAGGATGCTTGTTTCAGGACCATATGGATAGCTGGGTGGAAGAAGCCCAACCTGCAGAGCTGCCACCTGTACCCAGGGGCTATAAAGCACCCCAGGGACGCACAGTCAGGCCTCCCCAGGCTGGCAGAGCCCCAGCTGGAGGTGGCCAGGCAGATGGGGTCCCATCCAAATACCAGAGCAGTGACCACACGTCTCCTCTGCGTGCAAAGGAAAGCTGCTTGCCTTTCTCAAATAAAGCAAACGTACAAAAAGCACGAGGAAAAACGCCCCAAACTGCTAGACAAGATTATAAAACTCGACAGTTAGTAAGCAGAGCACTTTTCATATCTGTGCACCCACTACTGACTACGTTTACTATCTTTTTTTATATGACAGTAAGGAAATCAAAGGGAAAAAAAAATACCCAAACCAAACCAACACACTTCAAATGTGACACTGAGTTTTGCTGCTCAGAGAGCAACGCAACCCCTCTGCCAAGCTCCCGGTGACAGACAAACACAGCTTCTGCTTTGATCAGGAGTTACAACACTACTAGCTGCTGTACATGATCCACTGTAATAATTTATTCCTCTTTTTCTCAGTTTAGGCTCACACAGGTTAGAAGCATTGCCTCATTATTTACTGATTAAAGGGACAGTCAACTTGCATTTAAATATCATTTTGATGTGTTTTCAGATCAAGTCAGTCTCTCTTCCTCACATCTCCAGTATGGAAAAGGTGTTCCATTAAACATGCTGCTTTATGTACTTTCAGAAAATAATCTTTTTGGCTAAATAACAATCTTTTAATGCTAAAACCAGCATAACTGACACTATTATCTTTCTCTTTGTTCTGTACAACTAGTTCCTTCCTGGCTTCCCCCCCACACACACTATGGCTTCAGTCACAGCTTTGGCATCTCTGTGGATAAGCTGCTGGCCAGGAAGATGGTGAGCAGGTGGGCAGCGTCGGAGCTGGCCGGGAGCTGCAGCCACCGCCACCCAGCAGCACCCCCCCAGCAGCACCCACAGCCATGGAGCCCCAAGCTCCCCCCGACACTCCAAGCTCTGCCCGACGGTCTCCTGGCTGTCAATTTAATTCTCTTCGTCAGTATCTTAGATAACTTAATGGTAAATTTCTCAATTGCCCACCCCCCCCAAGAAGTAGGATTTACTCCTATGGGAGAAATTCTGACCTCTCCCCTCAGTCTTATTCAATTCTGGTTAATTTTAAGAGCAAAACTGCTCTGTAAATAATTTTACAGTGTTCTTGCGTAAGATATGTTCCAGAAGGAGAATGCCTTTCTGAACTGAAAATGGGGATCAATATAGAAAAATCAAGTATGGAAGAGAACTCTCTATAATTTTCTCAATTATAAACTTCAATAAAGTATGAGGTTTTAAAAAGACAGAAAAGGACAATTAGTCTCTGACAGCTTCTACAGCTGGCAAGGACTTCACCGAACAGAGGCAATGCGGCCCACAGTGAGAACTGTCTGCCCGCAGCCTACAACCACATAATATCTAAGACACACAAGGACAGGCTGCGAAAACAATAACCTCTCCCCACTTTGAGAGCTCTCCCACGAGGAAGTAACAGATATCTATTAGCGCAGCTGTTAGAATCAAAAGCCTTCACATAAATAAAATTCACAAGTTCATTCTCTACATTCAAAACATCATATTAAACCGCCTGTGACACACTGGGATTACTTTTGCATCAAATTAGTAAACATGGAAGAGTTTAAATTTACATTTTTCAGTTGAAAACATGATTCCATTGTCCCTATATCCAGAAAAACCTTAAAATCCATCAGACTAATAACACAATAAAGACACTTTGAAACAGTTACAAAACTACTGCTGCAATTTTCCTATATGTCTGCAAAGCAACATCCACAAAAATGCATCATCTCGAAATACAAACATTCTTCTAAATAATGCACCACTGAGAAGGGTCATGTGCTGTCTTCTATACAGCCCTCTCCATCCATAGGGGAAGACCACAGTCCTCTGAGGATGAAGCTTTAAAGGCAACTGATCCAGCCCTGTAATGACCTGCCACTCCCCAGAAACAGCAGTCCTGCACCTTTCCCCTCCTACCCTCTCTCTTGCACTGAGTCTAGTTATCTGGTCCACAAATCATTTCATCTTGTTAAGGTACGATTTTATCACCAAAATTCATTGCAGAAGCAAACCAAGACAAAGCATGTGCTGCTATTCTTAAAACCTCCTAGGGAATTGCCTAGGGAAACGGCAAAGCAGAGTAGAAGTCAGTTTCTCAGTTTGCAGCATACTCCAAAATAATTGAAAAGGCTTTCACCACCAATTCAGCACTCAAAAGAGTGACTTTTAAAAAATATGCCACTCAGAGTTAGAAAAAAGCAGCGTACACTTAGAAACTGGAACCCCTCTTGTTGTATTGCAGCATTTTGCACAACTTGATGCCCACCGAGTCCTCAGCTCAAGTGTAATCTTACGGCAAAGACCAAGGAGAAATCCAAGACCAACAGAGGCAGACTTCAACAAAAGTGTTTGCAATAAAGTAGGAGCTTTGCCCAAAAAATGTTTCTAGATCCTGACTAAAACCCACTGTCTAAAAAGTCATCACCTCAACTGTGCAATTCCAAGTTGGTTTTGACTCCCTTTTTCAAGTTTAAAGAAAAGTTCACACATAAGGATCATTAGGGAAAAAAAACCCCAAACTATCACACCAAGAAGCTAGTAAGATTTCCCCCCAAGGTTCCAGTTTACATGGCCATGGTTGTGATCAAAACCTGTTACACCATACAGGTGGTTGAAATTACCTCCAGTACAGGAGGTAATGGACCAGCTACCCGGCTCGGGGCTCTTTTAGCACTCTTTCCTTTTCCTACTTGTACATATTATGTTCAGTATTTTGCTTACCAAGTTAAAGCTGCGGCTTCCTACAAATAATAAAACCAGCTCCTGAATTAACCACAAAAATGTTACTAGCTGAACAGTAGCCCAGCAGATCCTGATGATGCTAATTTAAAATATAACAAACCTCCCCTCTAGAAAATCCCAAACACAAACCAAAACTGGCCACAAATAAAACTTTAACACTTGAACAGGCATTCCTCTACTGGAACCATCTGAAAATTTTACTGCTTTTTTTTTTTTTCCCCTCCTTCAGTTGAGCACAGATTTTCTTGAGTGTAGTCCAAATAATCACAAACTGTTTATCAAATCAGTTTTAGTTAATGGCAGTTTTCCTTCCTACTGAGCTGGGATAATAGTCTGGGGAATTAAGGCTATGTTTGACGACAGCCAGCAACCTGAGCACACAGCGAAAGGCAAAGGGATTTTGCAGCAGGCACTGCAATCCCAAGTGCTCCGGGGAGCTGGAGAGGAGCTGGGCCCTGGGAGAAGTCCATCCCAAGAGGATAGGGTTGTCCATGCTGTGGTAATCTCTGGCAATGCTCACCAAGGACCCCTCAGCGCAGGGCAAGACAACAAGGAAATGAAGCAGAGAGAACAGAAAGTGTAGCTTTCGTGAAAAGGTATAGTATTTATTGTCGTAAAGACAAGCATGTAATAAGCTATATAATAAGCCTATAATAAATAGGACATACCAGGTCATAATCCAAGGCAACCCATGCCTGGAGTTACAATAGGGTCCAACATGACAAATTTCTGACATGATCAAGAGGAACCACTGATGGAACATGTCTTGATGCAGCTTAACGTTAACAACTCTAATAAAGTGTTTCCATACTATTAAAGTCACGTCACTCTTCTGCAAATAAAAGACTTATTTTAATCTTATCACAAGAGATTTTCAAATTACATGTATTCTCTCCTATAACTTTTCAAAATGACAGCCAGTTGGAAAAAACCCTACCCTATATTATTAATGCCATTTTAAACAATGCTGGAATGGGTGCGTATATGTGGGTGCACGTGTGCTAGCAGGTCCTCATTAGGGAAAATTATAATCAGTACAGTGCATCTAAATTGTCAGAGCTTCCTCCACAGAGTCTAGCTCATAGTCTGTAGGATCTGGTATAACTAGAAAGTAAGGCAAGTTGCTGAGCATAAAAGCCTTGCCTCAGACCCGGGACAGAAATAGATCTCACCGGGAACCAGAACAATTGTTCTGAGTTAGGTACATATGAACTGCACGTAGAAAAATGCTTATAAACTGTAAACCCTAATAAAACATACCGCTTCTACCTACAAACTGCCCCTTGCCCTTGTCTGACATCCACTCTGGCTACAGCAAAGCCACTGCCCAGGGAGCCGGCGAGCAGGCACAGCTGGCCCCAAAGAGATTTATTCCCCGAGATGGAAGCTGAACAGAGGCAAGGCAGCACAGTTACTGCATCTATTATACTTTCAGCTATTCTCATGTTCGCAACCCAGATTCTGCTAGTCATAAAATAGCTAGCAATAAAGTCATCACCTGATGGCTATTAAAATATTTTGCACAACTCAACTTTGTCTTTACTACCAGATTAAAATCAGAAATAGAAAAGGCTACTGCATTGTGCTCCAAAAACCTGTTTATAGCACCAAGGTAATAATAAATCACCGCGCTAAGAGAGAGTAGAGCAGAAGGCAATGCATCATCGTATCCATATTTAAACACTTTTCTAGTTGAAACTCCACTTTAAACCTTACCAAAAGAGGCTGAAAACCAGCCAAAGTGTAATGGTGGGTGGAACTGCAGCACGCTATTGCTAAGCTTTTTGTAGCAATATTACAGGGTGAATTTCCAATTATCCCATTCTAAAGTTTATTTTCAAAACACAAGGATGGGAAAGCAAACTTTCTCAGGGAAAAGAACAACAAATAGCACTTTGACATATGACCCCTAGGAATCCCTACTCTTACCACCATTACATTTTTACTCAATTTACTAACCAGGACTTTATACAGAGCCAATGACAAATTCCTACTGGTTGATCTACTCCAGAAAGTTGCAAGGATATAAGGAAGAGTTAAGTGTTTACAAACTTGCTGGATACATCAAGATGGTCAAGTTACCATACATAGGCAAGTCCACAATCACTAACCTGGCACAGTCTCAGGGGACATCAGCTAGCAAGCTCAGCATGCCTAAAACACGCACAGGAGTCTGTCACCATGCAGAAACTGAGGAACTGAGCCCTGTATGTAAGCTACCAGCTCAGTTTAAGAGCATCTTCATAAAGTTCAGCAGGATGCTATTGCAAAGCAATGAAATCACCTGCCCTTCATTCTCTCTCCATTCAAATACCACGGTTTAGCTCCACATCTGTCATTAAACCAGAGCAGTTTCCCATATAAACCTGCCCTATAATTACCTGATGGTAGACCTGCGTGACCACTGTGGTTATTCTGAAAGGTTGGGAGCTTCAGACTCGTTTCATGTTGCTGTATTTTCCACAACTATACACAAATAAGCACCTTACCTGAATAGAAAATGTTGATTTTGGCAAGTTCTTTCTCACAGGTTTGGAAGAACTTCTCTTCAAACGTGGCAAAGCATCTTTTTACTGTGTCCTCATCTGTGTCTATTAAGAAAAAAAAAAAAGAAGTTGTGACACAAGAATGTAGGAACAATTTTCTAAGTGGCTGTCATGGAACTATTTCTTCAGAGCAAATCCACCTCCTCTGTCACCCAGGGAAAGAAGCACAATCATGTCCAAAGGGCTCTGAGGGAACATATATTTGCCTGTAAAAGGAACTGCACCAAGAGAAAGAGGGAAAAACTCGTATTGGCAGTTAACAGCACCTTGACCAAAGTTTCCATCATCTTTTTTGATCCTTCAAGCGCTGCTGCAGGTCTTCCACGCTTCATTTCTGCTACCTAACCCAGTTTGCGTGACTGCACCTGTAGGGCCACTCTGGATCAAGACTGTTCTTTATACCTACAAGATCTTAGGAACTTTATTTTAAACAGCATCTCACCTACCACCACAGGGCCACCTACCCTAAAGTCAGACACCAGTGGAAAGTGAAGACCATGTGTCATCCCCACCTGCCTGCTCTGCTGCCTCCAGCACCCTGAAGCCACCTCTCTGCTGCCACATCAACCCAGCACAGGGTGGTCCCTCCTCCTCCTCCTCCTCCCTCCTGCATTGCTTCTGCAACCACGCAGTCAGCCCGAGCAGGGAGAGATCTTCCAACCAAAACAAAAGCAGATCAAGTAGCAGCATAACCACCCCTCAACGTGCTACTGTCACTCAACGTTAGGGCTAAATTCTTAAGCTTATCCACCCAGATGTTGTTCTGCTCTGCAGTCTTGGGCACTGGCAAGTTCTCCAATACAAACTGGAGTGAGAGCAAACCTCTTTCACCAAGACTGGGGTTTGTGGTGGGGGTTTGTTTCTACTTCCCTGGCTTTGCCATAGCAGAAAGCCAAGTGCCATCAGTGCCGCGTGTTCATGCCCTGCCCTTTCCACTGGTCAGTCACTTCTCCCAGAGCTTCTCCAGTGCTCCCACCACTGCAGAGTGCTGGGACCCCTGTACCGGTGTGAGCCTACCACAGGCACTGGGCTTGCTCTTGAAGAACAAAGGTGGCCATGAAAAGTATTCATCCCAGCTTAGCAAACAATTGTATTTAGAAGGAAAGTGCCGAGTTTTTAAATTAAGGCTTTATCTGACCTTCCAGGAGGACTCACTGGCTTCAGCCACCATTCCCACCTTCTCATCACTACAATCCTTTAAATACAAATCTAATATCACAGCAAACCAAAATCTGCCTGATGAGGATACTGGAAACTGCCTGGAAGCTACCCTCTTCCCTTCTGGAAAATAAAAGCTTTCTCTCCTAAGGAAAGATTAATGGAAGAGGCCTGAATTATGGTGATGGTGATCAGATCCACACTTCTTCCCTCCTGCTGCTCTGGGACTGTTTTAACTCTTTTGGAAGAGCTATCTACAATTCTGTAATTACAGCCAAAATTTGAAATGAAAGCAGCAATGCGGTCACTTTGTTTTTATAAAAAAATACAGTGCAGCATCTCCATAACTGCAGAATTTCAAAGACAGAATTAATTTTCTAATAATTAAGAAATTAATGTAATGAGCAAAAAATTAAGGAAGACATGCTATAATTACAAATTTTAGCACTGTCAAAAACCTGTCGCACATGTTCCTAATGCTGAAATGAAGCAGACTACGCAGTCTTACAGACTGAGGAAGGTTAGCATTATTACAAAGAGGAAAAAATAAGATTTTATTATGGTCTTGATAATGTCAAGAAATAGACTTTGAAATACATGTTATTCAATTGAAAAGACGAGCAACTACACAAGAGTTTCACTCACTAGCGCATAAAACACTACACTGTCATAACCAAGAAATCTTTTTCTTTCAGCACTAACTTCTAGGTTAAAACAACTTCATAGTAGTTTTAATCAAGAGAATATTTAATTATTAACTTGTAATATTTAGAATTTTCTGATTTTTATGTTTGTGGCACTAAACATCATAACCCCCACACACACTTCAGTAAGGTTTTTAAAAGTTTGTACAGAAAGAGCAGATAACAGAATGCAGACCGCAGGGTACAGTTGGAAGAAGCCTGTCTCCTTTTGCAGTTTGACAATGCTTTAAAGAGTAAAACAGAAAAAAAACCCAACCCAAACCCAGCCCTGCCCAGATGACTGCTGTTTACAACTCCACCATCCAAGGGCTTGTAGAAACGAATTCACAAGGGCTCCACAGGCTGTTCCAAACTCCCAAGGTTTGGCTCCCAGGGTCCCTTTATTATCTGATGATTATACTTGCAGATCCACGGCTACTCCCAAGGATGCGGGCTCCCTCCCTTGTGCACACAAACCCTGAAATGACAGGGCTCCATCTCTTTGCTGAAGCAAAGCCGCAGCAGCCCTGTGGTGTCATTACACCCTTGCCCGGCATCACCGGCCCGACGTGGACTTTGCAGAACCGCACACTTGCGTGCCGCAAGCGCTCCTGCTCGCCTTTGTGCCTCCACACAGATCCCTCTTTGCAGGCAGCCTAAAGCACCAGGAGGACAGAAAATAACCCTGCTTGGGGGCTGGTAACCTCTAACATCAGTCACAGCAGTTGCAACATCCCACCCTGGGGCCCTACCAGTAAAGCCAATCCGAACTTGCCTCAGAGAGCTCTAATCCTTGACCCAACAGCCCCCAAAAACAATGCCGGCAGACAAAACACAAACAGGGGGGTGAAGCAACAGGAATTACTGTGCTATGATATTAATATGCAGAGATTTTATTCACTACTTGCCTGAAACTTTTCAAATAACAGTAAGCAGGCAGGATCAAAACAGAGCTGACTCCTAAAGATGAACCTGAAGGTCAAATGCTTCAGCCCAAAGAACTTACACATCTCTAACAGAAAAGCTTACCTATAGACATTTTCTATAGATGACATGAGGTAATCATCCTTTCCTCCCTTTAAAAAAAGTCATGTAGAAATACAGGCACACAGGCTCACTGCTCTCCTGCTTCGGAAAGACTGAACCACTTCTGCCATCACTTGTTTCCAGGTTTCAGTAAGTTCACAAAACATAATTAAAACGGAGAAAGTTTTTAAACATCAGTCACTGGAACTATACAAGAATTTTAAAAAAAAATCTCATCAGGAAGTGGAGTACATATTTTGTCTATAAAGTCAAGCCTGAATATTTCTGTGCAATCAAAATATCGCCTTTTAAGATAGCAAAAAGCTCAGCAAAGCCATGTAATGTTAAGCTAACATAATGTCGAATAAATTAATAAATATCTTGGTTTGTATACTACTGACCATTTCAGGAAATGATAAATAAGTGTGTTAAACAGTTTGACGGTATCTGAAGGTTAGAAGAGGAGAACAGGTTTTAAAACACCAACCAACCAGCTACTGGAGGACCTTTCAAAAACCTTGAAATTAGGAATTCAGGTCTCTATTTCAACCTCCAAACACTGCTGACTCAGAGGAAAGCAAGTTCTATATAAACTATTCAAAATCCTTCTCCAAATGTCAAACACCTTCTTAGAAAAGGTATTTTGCTGACCACAGTGGACGCCAGCTTTGCAAATCAGGATTCTCTGTAAAGAAAAGGTTTCCCGTTGGTCCCATTCCCACCGCAGCTCAGTCATTTAGCTGCAATAATAGACAAGTGCTGCCAAGGCTACTGCCTTTACTTATTTATCCCCGCCCCCCCCGCCCAAGGCTAGGACAGGACAATGTTTTTTTGCCATGAGAAAAAAAGAGGGTGCCAGAACCCGGCTTTGGATTCAGAAGCTCCATGACAACAGGAGCTGTTTTGAAAAGGCATCCAGCTATTGCTGCCAAAAAGGGCCAGCAGTAACCTTCCTTTTGTCCTTTTTCTATAGCCCTAATACTCCATTCACCCAAACGCCAGGAAGCTGCCCCAAACAAGGTTGCCAAGAAGACAGTCTGATCAATACCACAGCTTCCCGGCCTCATCTTCCTACGCTGTTGCCTGCTCTCAATAAAAAACACAGTAAGCCTGAAAGGCTCTTGCTTCTCCTTGCAAAGCCACCAGGTAAACCAGTAGCCCTGTTGCCACACTGTCCAGTTTGCAGAGAGCTCAGACACCGGCACAACCTAAAACAGAACCCGAAGTTGGAAAATTAACATGCGAGTTACATTCCTGCACTGTCCCAAGCACTCATTTCTCAGTGCATCTGTCAACTGTTAACTTAATTTCTCATTTTCTGCAGCTGGAGGATACAAACAAATGATCAGCATCCCAGGCAGCTCTGCTTACTTCCATGCAAGAAAATACACAGTAGAAGTTTTCTTTGTTAGAGCAGTGCCCTTTAAAAGTAATCATTAATAAATAAATAAATAATCCTTTAGTCTTTATCATGCTGAATTTTAAGGGGCATTTGATTAAATATTAATCAGCTTTGTTATGAGATCAGCACAGATGCAGTTCTCTGAATCACCTTCTGTTTGCCACAAAACAGTTTTATCTGAGTAAGGTTATTTCAACACTTCATCTAGAGAGGCAATTTCTTTTTTTAGAAGGAGTCTGCCCTCTATTCCGTGGGGGAAAAAAAGGTCAAACAACACTGGCATTAAACATATCAAATCATATGAACAGGTGATCACAAGTTTAATATCAGCACCATTTGTGGAATACACTAAATGTTTAACATTTTCCACACCCGGCCCTTGGCCTCTTGCTAACTAAAAGCCCTGTACACAGGGCTCAAATAGGTCTACAACAGAACTGTGCTCTCAAAAATTAAAAAGATTTAAAAGACAGTTTTCTTGTTTCCAGGTCTATGAAGACACTAACTGCTTATACTTCTAGGCTCAGTGGCACATTAGGGAAAACAAGAAAAAAGGCCACTTTAATTACCACTCTCAAAATTCTAAAAAAGTGGGTCACTATAATGAAAACACGCACCTTCGCCAACCCCCTCCCCTCCCCCCATCAGCTCTGTGGGTCTACTCCACCATCACAATCTTCTAATACCCTCGACAGTTCTACAGCACCAAGATTTTAGTTTCTCAAACTTTTGCAGTGAAAAAAATCTACAGCTAAAAAAAAATAATAATCAAACTGTGTAATTCATAAATTCAAGGATGAAGGTTACCTTTACACCTCTAATGCACCATCCTCACATTTACTGGAGTATTTTTCCAAAGGAATGGTTATTCCGCCACCTATCTCCTTTCTTCACAGCAGAAAGCTACGCTTGGGTCAGCTGCAAATGGGATCACTCACTGAAAGCTTCCAATAAATCAATTATTCACCATGCATTTTCATGTCCAATCTTGTTGCAAATAAAATTCTGTGTGAGAAAACTTCTAAATGCTTAAAGTAATTTCTTCCTAGGACATATTCCTGCTATAGGAAGAGGAAGGAAGCCAGCTCTGCTTGCAGATAAGGAACATTTGCATTCATGTTACTCCACCTTAACTTCTGGGCTGCAAATTGTACGTACACACGTCATGGTGTGCATCTCTCTTGGAACTTATTCCACCAACCAAAAAGTGGTCCTCGAATTAAAATACTACGAAATCAGCAAGAAAGAAGCTTCATGCACTAGTTAATATTAAAACAAAAAACACTAAGGAAACTCATAGCTGGCCATACTTACTTTTCTAAACCATCACAGATGAGCTAGCTAGTCAGCTCTCCACTTAATGAATGCTTTAGCCCAAATTAGATTTGGTTATTAAATTATTTCCATAAATCTAGTAATAAAAAATGACCACTCAGGTAGCAAATGAGGTTGGTATTGCCTGCACATGCAGTGTTTATGTGTGGGTAGGGGAAGGAGGCGGCAAGAAGTGCTGCAGGTCACCAACACAAGTTCTCTCAGGTTTTGGTTCACCATTTTGTTGTTTTTACCAATTAACCCAGAATCAATGGACTCTATTTCAAAATCCTTTTCGAAATTACAATTTTCAGATTGGTAAAAATTTGGCTTCCTTATTTTTAAATTGTATCACCGAAATCTTAAAAGGAAACCAGCCAGATTTTTGTGGATGGTTTATTTAACTGGAAAGAAAAAGCAGCATCCACAATCTGCTTACAAGCTAGATATCCAACCAAGTACCTACTATAAATTATTTATATTTGTGACTCTGTAAACATAGATGCTAAAGCAACGACAGTGTCCTGGTATGAACTTCAAGTGCAGAACAAACAGGCAATGCAGTAGCCAGATGTGAGAAGACAGCTGTTACCCAGCTGGCTGGCTATGAGCTTTGTAGCTCAAAGTGTCAGGTTTTGTAGCCTACAGGGCAGCTGCACAGCTGTTCGACAGGTTCCCTTCTTTAAACAAGTATCTAGCACCCATAAGAAGTCATTTTGCAAAGCAAGAAGGTGGTACTAATCTTTGTCAGCTATTACAGGGAAGTCACCAGGGCGAGAGCGTGGCGGTGCTGTCACTAGATTCTCCTGGTATGAGTGAGGCTATGTGCACATCACTGTGACAATGGCTCTGCAAAGCCATCTGTGCAATGATGCTCCTGAGCCGACCTTTTTCAAATTATCTTCTTTCAGAGGAAAACGATCCTAACCCTTCAGCAGATATGTATAAGCGTGGTTCGAACCCTGAACACCTGGAAAAGGACCTCAGTAACTATTTTCCAAGTAGCTGGGGTGAGGGGATGCAAGAGGGGTACAAAAACCCCCAGCTAGGTTGCACAGCTTTGGAGCATACACGACCCCACGGCTCTGTAAGCTGACATGCCAGCTGCCCCCAGTTCTGTTACAATTGACCATTGTTGTCTGAATTTTTAAACTGCCAGTGCTGTCTCAGCTTTGGGCTTATACCTCCATTTTGTCCTCTGTCCTTATACATGACCACCGTGCTTCAACGCTTTTGTGATGCTTCGTTTCTGTACCATTAGCAAAATCAATATTCCCAGCAGAATCACAAAACCTAGGATATGCGATACCTCAGGTTCGAAGGACAGCTAGGCAGACACTTGTGACAGAAGAAAAAAAAAAAAAAGGCAGAAAAAATGCCTAATAATATTTCAAAGCCTACCATAAAAATATTGTTAATACAGCATGACAGACCTGGATGCCAGGAGACATCATACAGTGACAGCACCCTCAATACCTGCCTTCCCTGGTCAAGAACAACCTTTAAATTCTTATTTATGAAGGAAAGTAAAGATCCACTATATGTTTTTTTGCAAAAGTTTCCCAATAAACTAGACCAGAAATGCCACCACCCACTTAAGGGTGAAGAAAAGATGGTCAACAAGAGCTAAGACTCCAGATGAAATGTCACCTTGACCATTACCAGGCTGCAAGACAAAGAATGGAGAATACCAGGGTTGAGTTACTCAGCCAGTGCATACTAGAACCTGTCCAGACATAATGGTCATGTATGCTCAGTTTAGACAAGTAACCAGCGATGTAAACGGAGATGCTGCAGCTTTGTGGAGTTACCAGGATCATACTGGGACAACCCCTGATTACACAATGCACCTGCATGTTCCTCAAGATGCTGATCTACTGCCTTGGGTCCTGGCTTTCAACAAGAAAGACAGCAGCAATTATGGTTGCACAAAAAAACCTGTATCACAGTTTACACATCTGAGGTTAAGTAAAACAGAGATACTCCAGCCCCTTACAGACGAAGCAGTCTGAACTAGCCCGTACGCCTCAGACAGATGCTACATGAGACAGAGTTCAGCATTGCCATCCATTCCTTCTGCCAAGGGAGGCCTTCATTAGCAACGCTGCATCAGAGATGATGGTTTCCCCCTCCTACCTCAATGACGGGGCCACCAAATAAAAAAGTTAGCAGTATCTGTTCATGCTTTTAAGATCTATTGAATGGATCTCACGTAGATAATCACAGCTGTGTTGTATGCAGGTACAAAACAATCCGAAAAACTTTCTTCTGCTAATTCAGATGGATGGAAATAAGGATACTTCCCAAAGATGCCCAACTTGGTCCTTAACCCAAGGAGGCAAATGCAAAAAGAAAGAGTCACAAAAGCACACAACGGCATGGAAAACCAAGACCAGAACTGTTGATTTAAAGCCAGGTGCTCGGAGTTCAAATGGAAGTTCTCCCGTATATTCACCTACCCCACATTCCCTTCAGCCCGGCTAAACTCAATGCATTCAGCAAATCCTCGGCTGATTATCAGTACAAGTGCTAGAGCTCCCAACCTTTTAGCCAAGGGACATTTAAACAAATATATATGTAGACTCCAGGAAAGGGAGGGGAAGATCATTCCGGTTATACAGATTGGGTCTTTGGGCCAGCCCCCCAAGCAGTGATGGAAAAAGTTACCATGGGGACTGAAACAGCAGCAAGAGGCAATGAAAGGAAAATTAAACACTCCAGCATCAAATACAGAAGAGATCCTTCACCCTAAACCCTACAAATACTCTCTCCCTGCCTCACCTCCTGAATGAAGGTTGTACTTCACAGCACAGAAAGAGAAATAACAGGAAACTTTCCAATTTTTTTTAAGTGCATTCATATTTATCAAGACAGACATAAATTCGATCTTGTGAATATTTTAATCAAGAAAAAAAGACTTCTGTCAGGAGACAAAGCTTCATAATAAAATGACTGTTTATGCTCCTTTTATTTAGCTTCCAGTTTTAATAGTTTTACTTCCAGAATGAGAAATTTTTACTAAACATAATACTAAGCAATAACAACTACCTTCTCATTAAAACTGCACAAACCCCTTCAGAACATCTGACATAACCAAAAACACAAGACAGGAATTAAAACAAAACTGAGCAATTACAGCCAGTTAAAGGAAAAGTGATAAAGTGCACTTTGAAAATCCTGTATTATTAGATCAAGTTTTTTCCTCCCCACGAAAATCACATGAAGATGGAGTGATGGGGACATCCAGCTGCAGTTCTGGCTGCCCTTTATGTCCTTGCTGAGACACACAGCTGATGCCCCTTCCCTTGCTCTGGTACCACTGCCCATTCAAGCCCACAGCGAACCAGTCCAGGAAGTTAATCCGGTATTTAGAGAACTACTCAATGTTACAACTAAAAAGCATTAAAACCCTAATTGATCAATAAACTAGTTGCTTGTGGTTTAGTCCTCTGCAACAGCTCCTTGCAGGTAGGAAGGAGGCAGCGAGGAGGAGATTACCCCTCTGGCAGCAGCTACCTGTTAGACCGATTTAACTGGAATATCAAATCGTCCCCCTGCAACTCACATATATCTTGTGATAAGAGATGACTAAAAGCATTACCCCGCAGCTCAGCTGACAAGGAGACGTCGGTAAAGCCAACACAACTCACTTGAGTTGAAATCACATGCCCATACCCTTGAAATGAACACAGTAAATGTCTCGATTATTAGTTAAACAGATTGAACGCGTCCAAGCTTTGGTCTTTTTCTGCACAGCGCCTAGCCTCCTGCCAATGCTCCAGCAGCACACGTGCCTCTAGGCTTCCCTTCTTCCCAAACTCTGGAATGATGCATTCGTGGGGAAAAGCCTTCCCTACCTTGAATGCAAACTGGCTGGTTCCATACATCCTCACAGGTCGTACGTGTACCAAAGGTGCTCTGCACGTGGCTGGCTACACACCAGGTCCATACGTTCCCTTGCAGACATTTTCCTCTGCCCACAGCCCCCACGGTGCTGGCAACATTCAATGTGACAGTGACATACAAAGTAGAAAGAAAACCTTCTTCCCAGAAAAGAACCGAAAAGGTTGAATAAGGTTCATACATGCATGCCACGACAGTCTTAACCTGTCACCCGCTCAGCTGAAGAACAAGATAAATGCAGGGCAGAATCATCTTGAAATGTAATTTAAGTCTTGTTCTTTCAGTGCTTTCTCCCCCACTTTCTTTCTCCCACCTCTACCAAATATCAGTTTCTACAGTGTGTGTGTGTGTGTGTGTGTGTATATTATTTTTCTTTTTAACTTGCTGGCAACAATCAGGTTGTGCATCAGCAAGTCCTACGAGAAAAGTGCTAATTTATGCTGAAATAAGAGGCCCAGAAACTATTGACATGTTCACAGTGATAAAGCCATCACTGCAAATGCAGCCTGACAAGCTGATCACCTGCGCTGCACCATCAGCCGGTGCACCCTTACCACGCTCACCCAAACTGAGTCTCGCACCACCTAAGCAGTCCTGCTCCTCAGCAGGACTCACGGGTGGTCACCCGCAGGGTACACGCTCGAGGAGCTTTAGGAAATTACCCCCTTTCAGCATTAAACCCATGCCCTGCTCAGGCTCCTGTGTGCACGCTGTGACAGCAAGCCCAGCAGCCCGACAGCCCGCTCCCCGCTGATGGGAGCGATTAGAGAGAGCTGCAGAAACTGGACCCACATCAATTCTTCTGGACTGATAGGTAACACATCCTAAGTAACAAGTAGAGGCATCAATTTGTTCCTACAAAACCTCACTTGGGACTCAAGCGCTTCTTTGAGAGCCAGTCCTTGTCCCCAGCAATCTCTGCTGCTCTGGTACAACTGGGCAACCAAACAGCCATGTGCTGCAGAAGCGTATTCCCAGCCCTTCCCGGTTCCCTGCTGGACTCTGCTGTGGAAACAACAGCCCGACTATGAATGAGGGGCCAAGATAAGGCCTAAAAGAAGCAGCGAGGTCAGTGTAAGGCAGAACAGGGAGAAAAGCAAGCTCCAACTACAGAGGTAGTGTGTAGCGGGTCTCAAAATATTTCTTTTGAGGAACCAAGCTATTTAAACCCAGAGGTATTTCATCCTGCTGCAGGTACGCACACTGGGAAACCACAGCCAGCGCTGTCTGGAACGGGGGAATCTTCTCCATAGCAGGCAGGAGGCACATACCTCCTGCTCTGCGTTACCTAAGCAAACAGCATCCACGTGGCTTTGAGTGCTGTCAGTAAAGCCACCGTAACACAACTACTCCTGGTCAGCAAACCCCTCCGCCGCTGCACACCGAGGTGGTAACCTCAGAGCCAGAACCACCTCAAAGGCCACAGGAACGTGTTGCTCTGTTACCAGCAACCGTTCTCTGCCTCACGCAGCACCACAGACAAGGCCACTCCACATTCAGCCACCCAACGAAGCATCCCGCTTTGCCACCAGCGGTGGACAACGCGCTTTGCTACCTGCTACGGCTTTGCACAGGAAGGGACGAAGCTCAGCAAAAGGCTCTGCAGGCCAGGTGAGTCGCTGGTTTCCATCGCTGCTGACAAAACTGTGAGAATCTCAAGATGGAGCTAATATGGCCTCCTTTAAGTTGCCAGCAGCGGTGCTGCAAATCTTTAGGGAAATGGTGTAATTTAAGAGCGTTACAACTTTTTAAAAATACAAGGAAGTAGCAGAGCGTGCTTTCTGATCCCGGCGCTGCTGGGAGAGGGCACGATGGAGAAGGGGAAAGCCGCCCCTGCACAGCACACCGCTGTCCCAGGAGAGACCCTGCTTGGTTGTGTTTGGCTGGGGGGAGGCAGAACAGGGAATTAGAGCTAACTGAAAATATTTTGCATAATTGGAGCTGATAAGAGACCCATACCCATCACTCCAGGAAACTATTTGCATCCTTATAACAATTACAGCACGTACAAAATTCAGAAGTTAGGCAGAGAAATAGAAACACTGATATTAGTGGTAAAAAAACAGGTGAATAATAGACCATCAAGATTTAAAAAACCCAAACCCAAACAAACAATGCTACTTTGCAACCTCTTTTCAAACACAGGAGAGAATTTTTGTTGGGGATATCAGGGGCTGGGGGAGGAGAGAAGTGACAAAAGGAAGATTAACAGAAGCGTGTCTTGGGAAATACTTCAATTAATATTAAGAGCAACCAGAAAGACAAAACAAATGATGCAGAACCAACTACAGGTTCCCCATAGGAGGACAGCGAACGCACAGCACAAAGACAAGCCTACTTTAAACGTGCTATCGATGGCTTAATTTCCCCCCAGGGAATCAACACTTCTCAAATTCATTTCTCCTTTTTTATTTTACCAGCTAGTAAAAGCAAATAATTAGCGAGAAGATAATAAGCAAGCAATTACCAGATGAAGGAAAACATGTTTCCAAGGTATCTGAGAGAAATGACATCGGGCTCGAGAGTGGCTCTGTGCAAGATTTTACCATTTACCAGGGGACGTTTACAGTCAGGCCATGTTCAGGAAACAGAACAGCTTTTTAACTCTCATCAGTGTTTACATCAGTGTCTTCCTAAATGTTTTGCTAATTTAAAACACCGTTTTATTTTCTAAATGATACAAGTCTAGTTCAAACACCAGTAAATGAACATTAAGGTAGCTGCTTATCTACTCAAGGCAGTAATTCTTCTGCTTTAATTCTTACATTATTACAGCGACAGATGTTGTAAGATGCTCGCAACATTACAAAGCCTAGCCAAGGTTATATCCCTCCTCACTCGCACATGAGCACAGCCACCCAGCTGAGCCCCACCCTACTACTCATTAAAAAGTATGTATTGAAGCACGCCTGGAGACACTGCGGTAAATTCAAGATAAGCAGAAGTTCTCCAGTGCAGGTCTCCACAAGTTTGGAGTTGTTTTCTTTAAAACACACTTTCAAGCAGCATCCCTTCCCTTCCCTTCTTCTCCATCCTGCGCTTAAAGGGCTTGTTTAAATCCAATTCAAGTAAAAGTAGCATTCCTCAGATGCAGCTTTGCTATGATGTAAGGACATGGAAGGAATAAGCTATAGTTCAAATGTCCTTCCTTCAAGGGGAGAGAAGATGGTCTTTCTAAGGGATTGATTTGAAAAGCTATGCCCCCTTGAACTCTCCGACAGAGCTACTGTGTTCGAGGGGTAATTTTAGTTTAAGATACAAATGCAACGGAGACCAGGACTGCACTTGTTTGTTTGTCTTCCAAGCTAATCTCTTTCTTTTTGCACGGCGCAAGTCCCTAGCCAGAAACTGCAAGGACTGGGTATCTCCTCTTGGAGCATCCCTGCCAGACTGGGACTGGAATCCTTTTGAAAAGGATTTTTACACCCCAAATGAGAAGAAAGATTTAGAAGCATGTGATTTCCACCCCCCGCCCCCGACATTTCCCCCAGGCTCAATGTGCAGCGATGCTGGCACTTGGTAAATAAAAAGGCAAAAGGAACCATTCAGTCATTTCTATTGCTTACAGAACAAAACCTGGTGGGAAGGGAATACACAAACTGCAGAAGTAACTGCCAACAGAAAGGTTTTGCATCCAAACACAAATTCTAAGCATGCAGAGGGTAAAACACCGATTGGCCCAACTTCCTAAGTCACCTCTTATTTACATTTCAAAGAATGAGTGAGTTACAGAAGCCACCACAATTAATTCTACCTTTACCCCTATTTGTGACAGTGGCAAAAAGCCTGAATTCTAAGTCCCAGTTGCAGTATCAGCTGTGCAAATGGACAATATTCTCAATAAACCTGAATAAATCATCTATGGACATCTTCCCAAAGAAACCTAATTTACCTACAAAATGGCACACCGTCCACTGCCACCATCTGCAGCAGAGGTTACAACCCAGCTCAAGTAGCCAAGTTACAGCACAGAAGCTCAAGATGAGGATGACCAACCTCAGCTTTATCCTGTAGTATCCCACACAACAAAAAACAATTAAATCTGAAATTTTAGTGTGTTGCTATTCTAGATTAAAAGCTGGACTCGCGTTTAAAGATGCTGGGGAGAAGGGGGAGTTACACATTTTGGGTACCAGGGACCCATTTCCTTCGCCATCCTACCTTTACATTTTACATTTGCAGACTTCTAAACATGCTTACATCACGTTACACACTGGCACTTTCTGTCTTTTAAAGGTAAATAAAATTAAGCATATTTTGCTGCAAAAAGCCCCTGCCAGTCCCTTTTCTGCCCCTGCTGTAGACAGCAACTTTGCCAAGCAGCAGTTAACAAGATACTGCCCACTTCGAAGCTATGGTTGACTTGAAACCTTGCTATGCAAAACCTGTTAAATTAAAGACTGCTCCTTATTTAAAGTACAGGTGATGCAACTAGAACAGAAAGGCAAGCACTCAAACCAGCAGCAGCAGCAAGCAGGGAGGAAGACAGAGCTTTGTCCACCAGGTGTTTGAAAGCTTTTGCTGTGCTCCAGGTACGATGCACGTTCAAGCCAAACTGCCCATGAAGCACTCCCTTTCTAACATCAAAACCTGAATTGTTATTCTTGCACCCCTAACCATGCTTTTAGCTTTGTGGTTGTGTCCTCACAGGAAAAAATTAACGCAACAGATGACCATAGCGTCCAGAAACACTGCTCATGTAGCTGGCATGCTGCTAATCAACAGCCAGAGCAGATGGAATGCAAATCTCCCAGCAAGGGGAGACCAGGAGGCTGTCACCATCCTGCTCTGAAAACGTAAATGAGCTATTATCAATTAGGAGCTAAATTCAGACAGAATTTTGGTGAAAGGCAACACTTCAAGGTGTTTATGGGGAAATCAATCTGCTCCATTAAAAAAATAACAAAAAAAATCCATCGTGTATTGCAAGATTATTCTGTGCTGTTGTATCTGTCAGCAATGCATCAGGACAAGTTGTTGTCCTGGTTTTATTTCCTGCAAGGATTTTCATTTGAGCTTTAGGCAAACTAATCCATTAACTACAAATAGCTTGAGGACGGCCCTAAATGTAACATTATTTTCCTCTCACCAGACTTATTTTTTTTCCTAACAAATATTTTGGAGGCTGGAATCAGCTCCTCTTCAACAGCAGAAAACAGGAGGAGTGGAAAAAGCATCACCCTAAAGTCACATGGAAATGAAGTTTTGCTACAGCCATGGTGGTCTATACCAGCAAGCCACAAAGAACCAGCTTCAGTAGGTTTGGGGTTTCTTTTAAACATATTCACACACAAGAAGCATTGAAGCTGCCCCAGTTCATTCACTCAATTGATTCACCTACTGTTCTGAAACATGAATAAATATGTAAGTGGCTACTCTGCTCTAATTAGTGACATTCAGTGAATCTAACCAGAGAGCCTACATCTCCAACCCCTGCATTTAGCTCTCAGTGCCTCTCCCTTGGGAACTGAATAGCAATCAGGTATGTAATGCAAGGATGGTTACTTGTTTCCTTCCCATTTAAGGTGGAAAATAAGGGCAGTGGGGCACAAATATAGGCTGGAAAAAAAATTAAAAACTTAAACCCAGGAAAATGGTTTAAACATGCTTAAAGATCTGATTAAAAAAAAATTAGAAAATAGGGAGAAGGAATAAAGGAAAAATAAAACTGACTGCAATTGCAGAAAACATGAAGCAGGTGATGCATTTCCTATGTGATAGCTTAAACAAGTCCCAAGGCACACCACCTAAGTCCATCAAACACCAGATTTACATAAAATCATTAATTCATTACAGTCATGAAAGAAAAGAGGGATGGGTTAGAAGGGACAGCATGGAATGAATGAAGTGAAAATTTAAGCCAGAGACAAGCAAAATGTCCATATCCATGCACGTAGAGCTTCCTGGAGATAACACAACAAACCTCAAAGAAATTTCTTAGTCTGAAAAGCCTTAAAATTTGCCAAAGCTAAAAGCCCATGGTTATAAATATATGGAAAAACGTACACATGATGGTAATACCACTTGTATGCCTGCACTCTGTGGCAATACAAAGGGAAGCTGCTGATGCTGCACTTGTTCCTACCACTGACAAGAGCTATTTGCTTCTGGTTTGGTCTCCATCACCCTGAATTAGATGGTCTCCTCCTGCTACACGTGCCCAAGGACTGCCGGGTCTCAGCCACCTCTTTTGACCCCTTGGAGTCAGCTTTTCATGAAGCTTCTCGCCATACCCCTGAAATAATGGTAACTTTTAACCAAAAAGTAATCCAAAAGATTAAAGCCCCTTGCAAACTCACATATAACATATGCATTAATTTTCAGGTTTCTCTGCTGTTTTATCACTTGATTTGCACACACACCCTGAAACTGCAATTCTGTAGCTATCAATCTGCCTGAAGAGACAGCCTTATCACGGCAATCCCACAACATGACACAAGTGGTCTTACAGACGGCGACACTATTTTTAAAGCAGAGCATGGATGTATTTTCCTTCTTTTGCCAAACAAGTACATGAAATGTGCCACATGGCAGGTAGCATGCAGATGACAAAACAGTCAGAATTCTGCAGAAATACAAGATGGGGTTGCCAGAAGGTTGCCAACAACTCTACATCGAAAACTATATATGATTTTGTAGCTGCTGCAACAAAAGCTTTGTCATATTTGCTCTCCAGGGGTGGTAACTTTCACAATTGTTGTAATCTTGGATTCAGTTGAATAAAGGAGAACTGCAATTAAGACCAAACGAGTGTGCTGGGTCTTGGATGCAAATTTACCCGAATACCTGTTGATGCATCTGCCTTAACCTCTGTGATGCAGAAAGAAGCCACCACAAATTTTGAGACTATTACAAGGCGAACTGCTGACACAAAGGAAATCGCCTGCGCCAGAGGCAGTGATAGCAAATCTTCTGTGATGGATAGACTCAGCGCACACAGCTCATTCTGGAGAAAGAGTCCAACTTTGGAGCTTACCTGACACTCACACGCTTACAGGGTGTCACACACGCTTAACACTGGACACTGCAGAAGCAAGTCTGAAAAAACTCTCTGGGATGAACCACAACACAAATGTTCATACAGACAAGGGGTTTAAATAACATTTTGAATTGGTAGCCAGGACCAAGCTGAGCATTTGCTACAATAACCCCATCATCTGAAAGGTCCACGTGGTGCTCATATATTCAACAGTCATAAACCAAAGCTATAGGCTTTGTATCACATGACTACAAGAGAACACACGAACACAAGGTGTCCAAGGCAGCAAAGACAACAGGTACACAATAAAATGCAGACACACTTAAACAGAACATTAATAATTTTTTTTTTTTTAAAAAAAAAAAAAAAGCCTTCCCTTTTCAGGGGCTGCATGGGCACCTTCCCTTACTTTGGGAAGAGCTGCGCCTAACCAGAAGCCGACTCTGTTGGCAGCGCTTGAGCAGCCCTGGCGCTGCAGCCACGGAGCACGCAGCTCCGCTGACAGTATCAATTACACTGGATTGTTTTGAGGGACAGGAGAACACCCACAAGGCACAAAATACAACTACACACAGGCTGCCTTTATACAAAAAGTCAGTGATCATTAAATCAATCTTGCTTTTTAAGAACAAGCTTGAAAAGACCAATCTGAGTGGCTGCTGCTGAACTAATGGATGTATTTGCTTTTGTGTTTGCTGTAGAAGAGCAAATCTAAAAAATTTATAGCAAGTGACATTTTACGAGAAAGTATCTTTGCAGCTAACTGTAAAGAATTTTATCATTTTAATTTCAAAATGCAAAAGCAAACCCAAAGACTCACTCGCGCATGACCTAGCATGCATTATTATAGCGTGTTGTTTCATAGTACTTAAGAAATTATCTCTGAATTGTTCTTTGGATACCCGCAAACTACGTATCTCTCCTCATGAGCAGCTCCATTAGCACTGAAAGATGGAAAATAAACTCCTTCCCTGCAGATGTAGTATAAATACATGCCACCTCTACAACAACTAGCAGCTAAGACTTAACAGCAACAGCCCATGTGCATGTATTTAAAATATTCACAACATAAGGTTTCAAGTAGGCAAATCTGACAAGAATTAAATGAAGTTACATAGAGGTGATGGTGCATTCAAACAAGCTATACACATTTAGGAATGCTGCCAGTACTGAAAAAAGGTTTGTAACGCTACAAAAAAGAGATTTTATAATTTTAAATAATTGCTTTTTATTTTGAGTGGCAAAATGTTTGCCAAAACAAGTGTTCCTTACGAACCATAGCCTACTGCCCTAGATTCCTCTTTGAAAATCATAATTATTTAATTACAGTAAAATAGTTACATCATTTTCAGAGCCTGAAATTGTAACACTGTCAAAAGACATATCACAGAAGGGTTTGGGTTGGAAGGGAGCTCAGCGATCCCCTAGTTCCACCCCCCTGCCCTGGGCAGGGACACCTCCCACCAGACCAGGCTGATCCAAGCCCCGTCCAGCCTGGCCTTGAGCACTGCCAGGGATGGGGCACCCACAGCTTCTTTGGGCAACCCTTTCCATTGTCTGGTCACCCTCCCAGTAAAGAATTTCTTACTAGTATCTAATCTTCATCTCCCCTCTTTCAGTTTGAAACCATGCCCCGTGTCCCATCACTCCGTGCCCGTGTAAAAGCCCGTCCCCAGCTACCCCGCCGGCCCCACCAGGCACTGGTGCTGCTGGAAGGTCTCCCCGGAGCCTTCCCTTCCCCAGGCCGAGCAACCCCAGCTCTCCCAGCCCGTCTCCGTAGCAGGGGGGCTCCAGCCCCCCGAGCATCTTCGTGGCCTCCCCCAGATGCGCTCCGACAGGTCCGTGCCCTTCTCGCGTTGGTGGCCCCAGAGCTGAAGGCAGCGCTGCAGGGGGGTCTCACCGGAGCGGAGCAGAGGGGGAGAATCCCCCCCCTCACCCTGCCGGCCACGCTGCAGGGGATGCAGCCCAGGGCACGGGTGGCTCTCCGGGCTGCGAGCGCTCAGGGCCAGGTCACGTTGAGCTTCTTGTCGACAACACCCCCGAGCCTTTCTCCTTAGGGCTGCTCTTAATACGCTGATAGATAATCCAGTGCCATCAACTATGAAGTCTGACTTGCTTTAACAAGTCTTTAACAAAGTCTCAATGAAACTTCTCCACTGCCGCAGTGTTCATTAAGGAGACAGCAGTGAGCTGCCTCCAGCTCCACCGACGTACAGAAAAGCTCCGAGCAGCCGTAGTGGAAGCATTTGCATCTGTTTTCTTTGCTGGTAACCACAGAGCTCACAAAATTCACATCACTTACTTCACCAGAGGTCAGGAAAACAGCAAGCGGAGCAGAGGAAAGCACTGAAACAACTCAGGAACTGTAGATCTGACCCAGTCCCCCCTCAGGCTGTACCCGAGCCAGTTGCCAGGTGCTGGCAGCAGAGAGATTCAGATGCACTCTGGGCTCCGCTAGCTGGGAGTCCCTCACTGCTCAGAGATGAGAACAATGAAACATGTTATAAATCGGGCTAAGCATTAGGGCCTGGTGATACTGTGCTCTAGTCTAAGAGAAACACCAAATAACTGATGCACAACCACATCCCCAAATATTTATCGTGACACATTACAGTGCTGAGGAATGAGGCAAACCTCTTTACTTCTGCGGGAAGTCTAGGATGGAGGTCCACCCACCAAGAGGTGGGAAGGGGAAATCATGGAGGTGGACCTTTACATGAGTTTAAAGTAATCTTTCCAGCAAATTTAGCTTCTAAAGAACCAGAAACAGTCTTACTTTCCAACAGCAAGAAATAAGGTTCTTTCAAACTCTCCTGCCATTTTTTTTTTTTTTTTTCATATGCAGAATCATTACTGGATTCTCCATCTGCACTCACAATTGCTCTTAACATTTGTGCAGCCCAAAACAAAGATGTTCTCAGTAAGCTGCAGTCCTCTTCTGGCAACTTTCGGAAATTAAATGCCAAATCAGTCTGGTGACATCTTTGACCCATGACAACACTGCAAGTTCCTGGGAGGAAATGCCTGGATGAAATGAATACAGTGCTATAAACCCCTGTCATTTTTGCTACTGTTCAACAGAAGGACTGCCTCAACAGGACAAGAGCGACAGAAAATCCAGTCCCAGGATATGGCATAGTATGGAAAAGGCTGGACTGCTAGGGCTGCAGGAGCAGTGGCAGCTTCAGGAATACAACCCCAGTGGTACCCGCAGGAAACCTGTGCAGATGAGACTGCAAGGCAAGCCATGCTCCTAGATCTCCAGAATACCCACAGTTTGGAAATGGGAAAAAGAGCTTTCTTTTTGAAAAGAGGCACTACGTCGTAATCTATAAATAAATATATCATTTCAAGGGTCACTTTCCTCTCTTATTTTACCTGCTCGCTGCACAGCTCTCGCACATCCTGTCACTGACAATGGATAATACTCTTTTAAACTCAGGACATGCAAAGAGGGATTGCAAGTGCGGAAGACTTTCTAACAAAAGACATTCTCCCATCCACGTGGGATGGGATATTTTACTACCCTTTCCATCAAAACAATATTCTCAACGCTACAACATGTCCCCATGGGCTGTACTTAACTCATGCAAAGATGCTCTGCATGCACGGCAGCCACATGAGGAGCAGCACGCAGCTGAAGAGCACTGATACAGCAATTTCCCCTCTTCTACCTTTCAGTGTTATTCCACACTGGCATGTCCTGACTTCTGTCAGTTTGGGAAGACTGCTCATAGTTTTAATGAGACATTGTTAGGAGGGCTACAGGCATCCTCCCCAAGCTACCAGCTGCACGATGCATTCACAATCCTCTGATGCTTCGCTATTGTCTCTGCTCCCACTTGTTTAAAATTCCTACGGGATACCGACATATTTCAATGGTGCTTTAATAATAGCCTAATAATTGCTGCAGACAATAACTTACATTGTATTGAGACCTTGCCTGTTGGGGGGGGTGGGTAGAAGGGTTGCCTTGGAAACAATGAAAAAAATTGTATGGCAAATAAGAGACACGAAAGGACATGAGCTGATCCATTTATTCCCTCATCAGAAATCCGTGGGAAACAGTGACACTGAAACAAAAGTGAGGTTATTCTGGTCAGAATGTGTAAATAGCAATAAACCCCAACTTACCTGGAGGTTTAATTAAGGCCTAGGTAAAGATGATGTCATGATTTACGCAGTAAGGGCTGAAAGTAGCAGACACTACAAATTTAGCATGATATCAAAAACGGTCCTCAGTCTCAGCGAGATGGAAGTTTGTCATGTGAATAGCTTCACTTTAAGTGCTGGAGACAAGGTAATCAGGTCAGTAAACTCAAATGCTCCAAGCTTGTGTTTTCCCTTTGCTCTACTTTGATCAGCTTTCTTTGGCAGCTTTCTTTGAAAGACATCAATACTGTAATATATAGCAACTCAAGACTCAAGTTTTTAAAACATGGCAAGGATCGCTACTGTATGGCTGAAAATAAGCATGTACAGACGACACATTCTGCATTTGTCCTACAGAGCAGGAAAAAACACCTCCTGCAAGTGCAAGCCACCTAGCCAATCCCTCCGTCTTGTTTCTGTTCTCCAAAACTGCAGAAAAAGTGGCTGCTCACCAGGAAAAAGCATTGGAAAAATGAGGGTTATGATTATTCCTGACATAACGGCTCACGGGTTCATGCTCCTCAAAATCAGAAAGTGACAGCAGTAGGCAGAGCAGAGTGGCAGCCAGCAGCTTGGTCCATCCAAGAGGAGTTCACGTTAACGGATCTATAAAGCCCAACGTGCCCAGCACACGGCAGAGGCACAGCCAGGAGTCAGCAGCAGAGCCGGCACTGGAAAGGCTCCCGTACCACCCTCTCGTTTGTTATCTCAAATTAAATGCATTTTCCAAAGCACTGCAAGAACAATGATAACTAATAAAATTCCAGTCCCATGATGCCATTTTATGTCCGACTGTTTCTGAGAAGCTATTAGTGGCTGGCCGTGCTTATATGTGCCGCAAACGTAAACACGGGGAAGCCACGAATCCACACGGCTCTATCTGGTGATCACACGTAAGATCACTGGTGAGAATCACGGTTGACTAAGGAGAACCAGGGACATGGTTCCTATGGCTGTGATAATGGCTAATGCACAATTAGGCAAAGATGACCCGTTTCTGTGGATGATCAGGCCCTGCAGAGGCTCTGAAAGCTGAACAAGGGGGGCCGGGGAGCAGCAGGAGCAGGAAGCCCGCTGATGCACCAGAGGGAGGAGGGGGCTGTCGATGGCAGCTTCACCCCTGCGTAAAGGCCGCCTCAGCCCTGCACTAACAAGGCAGCTCAAAGAGGGACACAATAGGCAAGAAATATCACTCGTAGGAGGGAGGCAGAAGGCTCTCAGAAAGGCAAAGGACAAAGAGCTCCTCTTCAAAGGAAAATGGCACAAGCTGATAAGATGGATCCCTTCCAGCACGCGTTTTTTCTTCCCAGCAGCCAAGTAAAGGGGTTGGGCTTTCTTAGTATTGCCTTTGGAAACAGGATCAGAATACAGATATTTAAAAAGCGTGTTCTGGCACAGACCCAGTTTCCTTGCCAGCAAGATTTTCAACCTCTAACACCGAGCAAAATCCTACTAATTGCAGAATTGTTCTTTCTTCAAAGAGTCATTCCTACAAAGCTTTACAAAACCAAAGACGTCAGATGAGGCCAGTACTGTTTATTCTCTAAAATACATAATGGCAGAAATTTAAACCTACAGGGATAAGAAAAGAAACAACATTCAGGAGTAATTCTATAGACCTCACTCAATTTTGAATTTCACGTTTAAAGCCACCTGCAGAAAGCTGAAAGGGCAGCTGCTCACTTTCACCGTGAGCTGGAAACAGCATCGATGGAGGAGAAAAGGCAAATGGGGGTCGGGAAAGGGCTGGAAAGGTGAAAATCCCCTGTGACATCCTAATCATGTTTTGCTACATATCACAGGATACCAGACCACCTCAGAAATGGAAGCGACAGCCGTCTCTGCTATCAGGAACATTTATCCAATGCATTCTCAAACCTGGGAAGGAAAGAGACCGATGATACTGCAATTTAGTTCAGCCATCCAAATTGACTAACCAAATCTACAGATAGGACTAAAAAGCCTAGTTTATCTACAGAACTATGTGCAGATGTTTTTCTGTCAGACAACTGAGGGAAAAAAAACCTACAACAGTCTTGTTATCCATGTTTCAAGATAAGCACTTAAGCCAGTCATCTCTATCTTTGATACCTGTACTCTTAAATTATAGATGCAAGAGTGAGGGTCCTATAGGAAACAGCTATTTCTTCAGTTAAATAGGTTTTATTTTGAAATAAGCCAAATAATCTTTTCAATACCTGAATATCCTTTCAGCATCCCAAGCAAGAAAATGTACAAGTAAAAGACCACTCAGAATAAATTCCTAAGAATTGACAGATACATAGCCAGACGTATAACACTTTTTTGTTTTCTTTTAAATTAAAAACTCTGAGAACAGTTAAGACCAATCCTCAAAGGCAGGGAACAGATGAGAGATACCAGGACTATGAGAAAGTATCATGGATACTGAGCATATACTAACACCACAGTGAGATGAAAAAAGGTTAAAAAAAATGTAATAGGTTCAAAGTTAAGTTGACATTACTAAGCACATTAAACAGTAAAAAAGCCAGGACGTTAGAATATAGGAGTACCATGGTAAGATTAGCCAATTACTATGCTTTTGCAACAAGAACAAAGCACGCTGCAAGCCAGTTTGAAGCACACCCAGGACCCCCTAGGAAGCAACACCAGTTTCTTGAATGTTAAGCAATGGAGGACAATGGACATAGGGACAGAAATGCTTATTTAGGAAAGAATTTATGCTACAGCAGGCCTTTTCCACAGCAGCGTTGTACCTCAATGTAAGAATTATGAAGAACTGGCCCGCAATAGATTCAATTACAAAATTTAACAAGATTGGCCTTGGGGTTTTGCTTTTGTTTTCTTAAAACAGTATTATTTAAGGTCAGGTGCTCAAAAAAAGATGTAGGATAAAAAAAAAAAAAAAAAAGCACAGTGCTCTGAGCTGAAAAACATACCATGAGCAAATACGAGAACTCCCACAGCTTGTTTGCAAACAAACTTGTATTTGAAACTTCAAGCAAATATAATTAACAACAAAATGGGCAAGAAGCTCTAAGTAGGCAGATGCCTGAACTGGTTATTTCTAAAAATGCAATAATTACAAAGAAGCTGGTAAAACCACCAGCTTGACCTTCCCGCCCTCTATACCTCAGGTCTTTGCCCCAGCCCACTCCCCTTACAGTCCAGCATCTGCCCTTGTTATTCCAGCCCAGCCATCCGCGGGGCTGAGCTCTGAATCAGGGAACTGACCCAACTTCAAGCCAGCAAGCAGATACCACCCTTGCACTCCCCTCCTTCCCCAGCTCCTGCAGAGAAAACCTCAAAACTAGAACTACTGACTTTTTTTTGTTTGTTTTAAAGGTTTTAAGCCAGAACCAATCCTTTGCTTTGGTGCTGAGCACAGCTGCAGGGACTGCTGTGCCAAAACGCAGGAGAGGGAATAACCGGGCTCAGGCAGAGCAGAGGAGAAAAGTTTCCCTGAAGTCGGCATTGCTGCTGCTTTGTACTGTGAAACTGTGACTCCAGCTTCCAGTGCTTACAATGAAAATGGGCTCCCAGGACAATGCACCTCTAATTACTTGGGTCTTCTTAAGCTCACACGAATAGTGATGCATCCACTGGCAACGGGAGTCACTTCAGCAGTGGTCCAGTTCCCTAACAAATAAATAAGCATGCTTTATCTGTCAGGAGAAGATAATGAAGGAAGATGCTTGGATGTTCATCATCCCCCTTTTACTTCAGAAAGACACATGAATATACAGGCAAAACCATACAAGTCTATAAAAAAAAAAAGTGTCTTTAAAAATCTGTCTGAACTCAGAATGAACACCCTCTTAGTGCAGAGCCCTATTTCCAACTGTACAGACTGAATCCAGTGGCAATACTCAGCCATTCTGGATACAAGCCACCTGTCTGGAAGGTCAGCAAGTTCTTCTTTAGATGGACTTGTTTACAAATGCAGCAATTCTGACACAAGTTATACAGTGTCTGCAAAGGAAAGCTGTTGAGACTTGTAATCTGGAACAAGCAGAAAGGCCTAGCAGACTTTCACCAATTGGTACTATTCCAGTGAATATTTCCTTTCACCTCAAAAAGCAAGAAAGCAGCTGAAAGGTCAGAAGCCCTCTAGATCATCTGCATCTCTTTTAAAAATGTCCCAGACAGCCAAGCTAAAAGAAAGTAAGATTGGGTTTATTCAGTATTAAGATGATGAATGGCAATGTTTTACTGCTGTCTGCAGCTGTGTAGTCAGAGGGTACACAGAAGACGGAGCCAGACTCTTCTCGGAGGTGCACAGTAGAAGGACAAGAGGTAATGGGCAGTTACAACGTGGGAAAACCCAAAAGTAGAGAAAACTTTTTCACCACAACAGTCAAGCACTGAGAGTGAGTCCAGAGAGGTGGTGGCATCTCCACCTTTGGAAACGAGATGAGGTCCTTGCCTACCTGATCTAGTTGGACCTGCTTTGAGCACAGCCTTGGACCAAAGACCTCCAGGGGGCTCTTCACATACATTATTCCCTGAAGCCACAAGGAGCATCTTTCATGATGGGAAGTATCACATGCAAAATCTCAAAATGAAACAAGAAAACGAAACACCCACGAAAAAAACACATACACAAACCCAACAAACGTTTCTGGAGGTTGGATAGATTACTTGTTGGCTTTTTAGTTATGTCAAAGAAACATAATAGATGTGATGGTCTGTGGATATAGGCTTGATACTCTAGTTTTATTCTGCTGAAACTGTCATTATGTTAAGATTTAAAAAACAAAAGGGATACACCTTATGGTCTATGAATTCTCTCAATGTAGTGGAACAGAAGAAAAAGGAAAAAGGTATTTGAGAGGTCTCAAAGATATTTAAAGCAGAAAGGAAAACTATATATATACACTTCTCAATTTCCCCTTCATGGTAGCTTCTCTACATACAGTAGTACCAGCAGAGAAAGAAAAGCAGCAAACCAAAATGTCATTCTGCTTACCAAAACAGGACTTGGAGCACCACTGAAGTCACGAACAGCATATCATTGCTGTTTTCAAAATTAAATTGCATTTGCTTGACTTCAAAGTGCTTTATCCAAATACGGGAATACCACAGGGGAAGAAAAATGGGTTCATTTAGGATGAAAACTTGTAGCTCAGAAATCTAAGCTGAAGGTTTTAAGTCATAATCTAATGATTAAGAATGTTTATCTATGTCGTAAAGAAAAAAGCCAGTACAACACCTGAAACAAATAAAACCATCTCGCATGGAAGTGCAGTTTGTTGTAAGGGCAAGTGCTCAGGTGCTTCATCTGTGGGCAGCATCAGCCAGAGCCGAGGGCAGAGTATTCCACCGTGCTCCTGCCATGGCTGAACTCTCACTGCCCCCAGATCTCCAGGACACAAAAGCTTTGCCGCGGCACTGAGATAACACACGTGGTCTTGAGATTAAGCGTGCCTGGAATTGGACAGGCTTTACCAGCCTATTTGCAAGGCTGTGCAGCAAGTCACGATTTAATTTCTTTAATTTACAGAAATAAACTCCCCATATATTTTAATTATCTAGATGCATGATCATGAAATACATCATTATCCTTAAGCCTGCTTTTATAGCAGTCTTAAAACAGTACCTATAGCAATCCTGGCTAGGTCCATCTCTCAGAGCCTAAAATTACAGCCCTGTCTCTGCCCAGGGCTGCACTGCACAGCTGAGAGCGGATCTCTGGATGCCAACAAACCCACTGCTGCAGAGAAAAGCTGTGATGCAGGCTCAGCACATCACACCCATCTCCATCTGAAACCTCCTTTTTCAAATTATTTGCTACAAAACTGGTTTTATTAGAAGTAATCTGTTTTATTAATTGAAAACTGAGAGGAACGGGGAGTGTGTCTCTCCCTTAGCCTGGTGCTACCCAGCTGCGAGGGGCATCTCAAAAAAAATCCCACAACTTCCATCTAAAATTGAGAGCAGCAGGTCAACCCGTATTTTAGAAGCCACCAAAGCTGCCTCCTCGGCAGGGTTACAAAGCTGCGCTTTGAAGTAGAGCGTCAATAGCGTTTCAGCAAGTATGAGTGGCACAGGCTTATTTCATGGGCAAGTCACCGCCGACTCTGCATCAGGGGACACTCAAGAGGGCAATAAAGACCTTTACAAGCTACAAAGTCATTGGTGGAAGCCAGCAAAGGGAGGAAATACAGGCTCTGATCTTGCCTTCCTTTTTGCAGAAGGCTAGTTTGAGTAACAACATATTTGATGACAAACCCGTGGACTATGGGAAGGAGGTAAAACCTCAGAGCTTAAAAAAAAAATAATTATAATCAGTTCCACGCTTATTGGTCCCAAACCTGGTTAGTCTTCTGCCAGTTGCTTGGCAGGTGCCAATCTCAAGGTAATCTTTATGATGGGTAATTTTTTTAACGCATTTGTTACCCTGCCACGACAAAGCATTGGGCTGGAGGCACTTCCAGCCTGCACACAGGTCCCGCGCGGGGCCAGCAAGGCACACGGCACCAGCCCTGAGGGCTGGAGACCTTAGGGGCAGTAGAAGGTCCACCCAACTCATCCGGCACCTGTGGTATCACAACCCAAGAACAGACTGCCAATTAATTTGACACAGAAAACAGGCACGTTCACATCATGGCCACTTTGTGACCTCCATCTGCACCCTACAGCAGAGAAAACACGTTTACTCCTAGCAAAACTGAGGTTCTTCCAGAGTTCATTTTTGCTTCTTCAACCTACGAGGAGGTCTCTACTTTCTGGCATCCCATTTGCATGAAAGTGAAGTAGAAGGGGAGAAAGAAGTGGAATCGAGTTGAGACTTTCACTCACTGTGAGGAAGACATCTCGAGAGACCACTGAAGGAGAAAAGATATGTGAGTAAGAAGTATTAATGCAGGAATTATGTTAGAGTCTTGCAAATTTGTAGAAAAAGAACTATTTATCCCTTGTGGTTAACAAGGGACAACAAGGCTACAGAAACTGAATATAAACCCCCCAACATTTTAATGTGTGAGAGAAGCAGCAGTAAAGGTCTGGACTGCAAGCAGAGGAAACTCTGCCAAGAATTCATGTGCCATATGAAGGCTGTAACGTCAAGAGCCCCTAAAACAAAAAAGGAAAATGGGAAGGAGAAGGCTTAGCCAAAGCACTGCGTTTTAAAGCTGTCATCTTATTATCACAGTGTCACGAGTTTGAACAATATACATGTTTGAGGCATACTGGAAACTGTGGGTTTTATTAGATATATTATGCAGGATGCTTCTGATGCTTCCAGAGTGCTTTTTATAGTCCTAATGCTGTGGCAACACAGGACGTGATATTGAAGACTGCACTCCATACACAACCCCCGAATTCAGTATGTGTATGTGGCTGAATGGTAGGATGACCCAGATTAGGAGTCAAAATAGAAGAAAGAATTAGAATACACCTGGAGTGAAGAAGCAGGGGCGGGGGGGGAGTGCGAAAGAATAAAAAGACATTCACTTAGATACAAGGGTGTGCTCTTCGCTGGAAAAAAACCCCTGGCTGGATGGCCATGCCCAAAGCGTGGTGCTGAATGGAGGTACACCCAGCTGGTGGCCGGTCAACCATGGTGTTCTCCAGGGCTCAGCCTTGCGGCCAGTTCTGTTTAATGTCTTTATTGATGATCTGCATGAGGGGATGGAGCGCATCCTCCACCACTTCGCAGACAACGCCAAGCTGGGCAGAAGTGTTGACCTGCTTGAGGGCAGGAGGCTCTGCAGAGGGACCCGGAGAGGCTGAATCGATGGGCCCAGGCCAGCTGGATGAGGTTCAACAGGGCTCAGTGCCGGGTCCTGCAGGTGGGTCACACCAGCCCCACGCAGCGCTACGGGCTGGGGGCAGAGGGGCTGGGAAACCGCCTGGGGGGAAAGGGGCTGGGGGTGCTGGGCGACCACCGGCTGAACGTGAGCCAGCAGTGTGCCCAGGTGGCCAAGAAGGCCAACAGCATCCTGGCTTGTACCAGAAACAGCGTGGCCAGCAGGAGCGGGGCTGTGACCGGCCCCCCGCACTCGGCACTGGGGAGGCGGCACCTCGAACCCTGGGGTCAGTGTCGGGCCCCTCACGACAAGAGGGACATTGAGGGGCTGGAGCGTGTCCAGAGCCGGGCAGGGGCTGGGGAAGGGGCCGGGGCGGGAGGGGGCGGCTGGGGGAGCTGGGGGGGGGTTCAGCCTGGAGAGGAGGGGGCTCAGGGGGGACCTGATCGCTCCCTACAGCTGCCTGACAGGAGGGTGTAGCCAGGTGGGGGTCGGTCTCTTCTCCCAGGTAACAAGCCATAGGGTAAGAGGAAATGGCCCACATTACACCGGGGGAGGTTTAGATGGGATATTAGGAAAAATGTCTTCACTGAAAGGGTGGTCAGGCACTGGAACAGGCTGCCCAGGGAGGTGGTAGAATCACCATCCCTGGAAGTGTTTAAAAATGTGGTGCTCGGGGACATGGTTTCATGGTGGACTTGGCAGTTTTGGGTAGGCTGGACTCCATGATTTTAATGGTCTTTTCCAACCTAAATGATTCTATGAAGGAGCAAGGTAAGGGGCTAGGTCCTCCTAGGAATGTAAAGGCCACCACCTCCTCCTTCCCTGCCATTGGTTTGGCCTTTAACACATTGACTCAAACCTATGATAGTTTTACTAAGCACTGCTGCTCTCAATCTCCAAATTAGGGTTGGCACACAAGGAGTCTGCATAGTACCGAGAAGGGAGCAGGAGACATGAGTGTGCATGCATGGAAAGACCTTTCCTCCAGAATCCAGCATCACTCGGTAATGAATCATGGGGCAACACACGCAGGGTCTTTTCCTGGCCAACCTATCAGCTGCACCATGTGCAGTACTTGTGTGTTTGGATAAAGACAAGAGTACGAGACTGGGAGCACCTTGGAAATTTAAGCTACACAAGCCACCTACCTATGCCATGACTTAAGAGATAAAAAGAAGAGTTCACCAGTTAAAGCATTGGCTCTCACACAGAAAAGATGCAACACACACACCCCGGGGAAAAAAAAAAAAAAAAAAAGTAAGCATCAAATGACTAGGTACAGAGATTATTCCTGAACTAGTTCTATATTGCGAGAGAACAGAAACATCTTACTTCATTGTGCTGTAAATATATATACACTGTAAGATGGGGTCTAGTTATCAAGACAGAAAGGATTAAACCCTGTATATCCACAAACTCACAATACAAACACATATAACAGTTCTGCAAGCTAGCTAACAGAGCACCATGACGGTATAGGTGTGAATGGGGAATATACCAAACTGGTAGGTTTGGTTTCTAAAATAAAGAAAAATATTCTCAGAAGGGTATTGGTGTGAGATGGCTGTACATGCTTAAATATGCAGCATGTGGAGATGTTCACCAACACCAGAAATGGTTCAGAGCTTTAATATTTAATAATCTTAAAGGGAAAAAAATCAGATTAGCCTAAGAGAAGATGTGCTTAATTGTGATACTCAAGAGAAGAAACTGAATACACATCACTGTTTAAGTGCTGTACAACTGCATCCTAAACACTAAATACTAAAGCTTTGATTTCTTCTATCCTCTTTCCCATCGTAAGCATCCAGTTCACAGGGTGAGATGTGTTTATTTAGATTAGAACTGCCATATTGAGTCAATACTACAAAAACGCTGCATCAGTTGAGATTCCCAATTGTCAAGTCAAACTTTCTGTGGAGGCTTCGATTTCTTCAGAACCGAGGTTATTGCTGAACCTTGGTCAAGAAGAAGGAAATCAGTCAGGAAACACCACCAAATGCTTCTTCTGTAGGAAAAAGACAAATATTTTCCAAGAAGAGGTAAGCTACGTGCTGTAGCATGCATTGCATTTGGTAAGACATAGATAAGTCATAGCTTTAAAGGTTCAGGCTGTAGTTTCCCACTGCCTCTTAACCAACTTTTTATGTTTTTTATTGGATCTGTTTCAAGGCACGGAAGTTATAACCAAGAAACAGCTCAAACAATCTGACTCCTTTAAAAGCCTGCAACAGCTTGAAGTTTGACTTATTTCCGAGTATACAAAGTCTTTATTTGGACCATTCAACTTTAAGAAGCATTATCAAGTGACTTTTAATTCATTTTTGTGTAGATGCATACAATTCAGGAGGAAAAAGGCAAGTAGATCTTTAACAGCTGCTGGAAATATCACCAGTTTAATATTGAGTTAGAAATTTAAAGCTAAACAAACATTGAGGTCTACTATGTTACCTAAATAACAGTCTACTGAGAACTATTAAAGGGAATAAGAACAAATGCATCAAAGCAAGGAAGCACAAATCATTAGCAGTAGCAAAAAAGCTATCTAATAGCAAAGAAAAAAATATATACATTAACATTTCAAAATCTCCCCTGGGCTTAGCTAATTGGTATGATCAATTCTGGTTTGTTCACAAAAGCCTGGACAGCTAGCCAGAGGCAGGTAAGGAAAGAACTAAGAAGAGGAGATGCAACTTTAATGAGCTTTTAAACAGTTAAGACAACATCCCAATTGACACGCAGGTGCACTGCAGCCCCAGAGACCATCCTCACCAAGCGCAGCTTCCCACCTGACAAGCAGCTGCGAAGGGAGGGCAGGATACATGAGCACGCATTAATCTCTTTGTGCAAGCACCACTGAATTCTAACTACCCAATTCATCTAAGTCAGCATCAAGAAAGATGCTCCCTGAAGCCAGCCACTGCTCCCCTGATTGCAGTCAGCTTTTTAACAAGTGGCTGATTAGACAAGCCAGAAGCACCCAGGCTTACATCATTAAAACAAAGAGCCATAACAGCTGTTAGGGGCAAACTTGGGCATATTTTGAATATTTAAAGGCAGGCATGCAATCTCACCTGTGTTTTGACCAAGGCATTAAGAGAGAGCTTTTGTATTATTAGATGTACGTCATCAGACCAGACAAAGACCATCAGCAGCCCTTCACTGTTTAACATCTCACGAAGTCGACACGCAGAACGGCTGGCTAGCGAGCCCTGCTTTGGGGATGGAAAGGAGCTGGAGAGCCAGTTGGGACAACTGTGCTACTTCAAGTGATGGACAATGTTTCACTTACCAGATGTTGTAATAAAATAATTAACTGTTCTCCAGAAGCAAAGAACTTCTGGTAACACTTATTAAACAACTCCTAAAATACTGGGGTTTATTTGAGGAAACAGGTACATTTGATTTCTGAAGAGTATTTACAAAGATTAGGAAACAACAAAACACTGGGACATATTCTTTTCAGTATAGATGACAAAGACGTAATCCTCTTAATAGAAGTCTCAAAGCATGGATAAGGGTTCATCACAGCGCCCTTGTTCTTTTCTTCGCACACAATCTGGGTCAATCCAAGAGCAAGGCAGTAAGGTGCTACACACGCACTGTTCACTACCACTTCTCACAGCTGACCACCGTCCTTGTCCCAGTATCACGCTTCCAGCACAGTCCAGCCCTGCAGTCACTTTCACCTGCTAACTCGCAACTGGATTTTGAAATACACCTTCAGAGGTGAAACACAAACTGATTGTCAACACAGGAGCATCCCGTTCGCCTGTGGCACTTGCCAGTACAAAGATTACTTGGAAAAATAACATTTTATCAAAGCTATTTCAGCTCAGGCTAGAAGACAACAAAAAAACCACACCACCTCACAAGGACCATCCAATTTCATGTGTCCATAAGGTAGGAAAGCTTGCCATGTCAAGTGACCTTTATCACAGAGTTTCTACAGGATTTAACATACCTTTTTAAAGATGTGATTTCTTGTTTCTCTTTGCAGAAGGCACACTAAACACAGACCACAAACCATCCCAGAGTAAACCTCACTGTGTCTGCAGACAAATCCTATGCCTTTATGCTACTTGGCTGCTTTGCCAAGAGGCAGGGTAAAATTAATGCACCATTCACAGAAGCAGGGACTGACATCTGCCCCACCATACTCCCCTTTAAATTAAAGCCAGCAGAGGGGGTGTGACGGTCCCACCCTTTTCATTACTAACTTCCAGTAATTCTAAAAGACTTCTGACTACACACTTACTTTGTCTGTTTTGAACAGATGCGGTTAAGCCCCTTTGAGGTGTGAAGGGAAGACTGCATATAAATTAAAATGTGCAAAAAGGGACACCTTCAGAGGTTTGCATTGCCAGGACACTGTAACAGCAAGCAAATTTTACAGTTCATACATGCTCTCATACAGCGAGAGGTGCACTAATAAAGTAACCAAAACATCAACTAAGTGCTCAAAGATTGCTACAAGTCATTTTACAGTAATTAACAAAGATTTCTTACAACTATCATGTTTTGGCTTGAGAAAGCCAGGAAAATGCAAGCTTCAAAGAGAAACTCAAAGGATAATCAAATCCTGCTCTTCCACTGCAACAAGGCAGTTCTGTTCAACAATGTAACTGAAAAAATCCAGAATGGGTATTTTTAAAGATCTATTATAACGTCTTAAGAAAAGAAGAACTTTAACGAAGCACTTTTGCTCTTAAAGCTTATGGTCATTTTGCCATATTATTAGTGTATTACAGTATTACATATTTATATTATATATTTTTATATATAATATACATATACCATATTATAGCTTTATTACAAGAACTGCCACACAGAGTTAGACAAAAAGGTGCGTTAGCCCCGTAGCTCATTCCCAGCACCATGCAAAAGTGGTTGTCCAGGGCAGAATGCAAGGACAAAACAATGTGTAAATGAAGCTTCCAAATAACCTCTCCAGAAGTAGCTATTTGTGGTTAAGGGGCTTCCCAACTTTGTGTTCAAAGCTTAAATATATTTGTCTCCTAAGGAATTTCTTGAGCCCCTTTTTGAGCTCACACACTCCTAGCATCCTCTACACCTATAACAAGAAGTTAATTACTCTTCCTTTCGCTTTGCATCTGGCATCTGCTACTTCCATTTGATGTCCCCTCGTTCTTGTTTCGGAATAAAGAGTAAACCTTTCATCTTTTTAATCACATAGAACTCTATCAGATCTCTTATTCCAGGCTGAATAGTGCTAATGAACACAATCACACCGAAGCCATTCTACACCTTCATTCATCTTTACCACCCTATTTTGCACCTCTGCCAGCTTTGCTATAAGCCTTTTGAAGCAGAATGCCAGGCAGGGAGGAAGACCAACACCAGAACCGCACACAAATGATCTGATAAGAAAATCCTACCTTTTCCTAGCAGCCTTTCTTTCATGTGATTCCACTTTTCCAACCCTTCCACCAGCTGTGCCTGCTTCAGGTACAGACTACGGTGCATCAAGGCCAGCTCCTAATCAGAGCTCAGGTACACCCACAGCTGTGCACTTCCATACTTCACTACAGCCCTGCATGCAACACAACGCCACAGCAATTCAATACAAAATACTGTCAGCCAAAATAAAAGACCAGCTGTAGATAAACAGGAGGGACTTATTTGGTATCCATCTTCCTCATGTACTGTCAGCTTCTAGGGGTCTTGTTCAATCATTTGAGTGTGCTGTCCTTGATAAAACATCAGCCAAAACTGTGAAAATAATATGCAAGAAAGTTGATATCGTTCCTTGATCCTAATTTCCACAGTTGGATAGCTATTACAGCAACATTTTGTTCTTGCATGGGGATGCGAGAGACAACTTGCATAAAATTCAGCTTAGTAAGATTAATAATCAAAGCAATAAATCAACATAAAGCAAGCAGAATGCTGAACCCACTTTGAATCCTCATGTTTAGTCAATCAAAACAAAATGAAACACACATATTTTGTTACTTATTCATGGACTCCCCGTACACACACACACACCTTGAACATTCAGCACATCAATACAAAGCACTTATGCATTACAAAGCTGTAGCATCCTCCCAAGTCTACCATTATACTTCCAAGTGGAGTTCTTGTCTTTTCTGAAACAGCTTCATCTGGCTTATGAAAAGAACAACATTCAGGATTATTAGGAAAATATGTATTCAAATAACCAATCCAGCACAACATTAAACATCTCCACCAAACACACATTTTCACATCTCAAGTGCAATAAGCCTGGATCTTTCAGTAAAGTGTTGCTAGTGTATTCAGACAGCAAGGAGAATTCAAGGACATGGCAGAGACAGGCTCTCGCACGGGTGGGAGGCAGCGCAGAACTCTGCAATCAGCTAGCTGTAAAGCTCAAGGTAAAGAATAGTACCATGATCATTTCAGAGATTAAAAAATGCTCTAAGTGCCATATTTAACACATGGTTAGTGTAAATAACGTATATTCCTTTTCAGGCATATACTAGCTATATGGTCAGGCAACTCTCCCAACCCCTTATAAGCCTTTCCTTTTCCTAAAACCTGCTCCTCTCTTCCTTCTGTGACTGCTGTTCTAATTCCCCAGTTTCCAGGGAGATGAAAACAGATCCGTAACAAAAGACACATCAAAAAAAGAAAAATAAAGTGCAACTTCAACCCACACAAATGTCATCCTCACAATCTACCTGCGCCTGGCATCCAGCTGCCATTTAAACATTTCCCACCTCCTCTTCCTAAAGGACTGCGAACAAGCAGAGTAACAGTGAATGCTTTCACATTTCCCTTGCAAAAGTAAAGACAGAAAGCCAAGGCATTAACTTGACTATTTACTGCAAAAGAGGACAGCCAAACACTTTGCGCACTTTTTAAGGGCAAAAAGACTTTTGCTCCAACAAGATTGCTGTCCCAACAGATCACTTCCCTGAAAGCACCCAGGTGCAAAGACAGCCTCTCTGAAAGGCATTTGTCATTTGTGGCTGCAAAGGACAATGCAATTAGCTATTCGTACTTCTGCCCAACCCCCTTCACAAAATTATCTCCGGTATCATGAGCAGTTCTCTGCATTTCTATTAGAAGTCCTTTCCCTGCCTGCACCCCTTACATAGGGTTCACACGCCAGTGTGTAACAAAACACAAGTTATTTCCCTCTTGCCCTCTCCTAGATTATTAGCTGCAAAATTTTATGACATCTGAAGTCAGTTAAAGTCTCTTCAGTTTACAGCATTGATTTTTTTTCTGGTTGTTGGAACACTTAGATATAGTCACCCTCTTCTACAACCAGTAACAGAAGAAAAAGGAAGCGTTGTAGCCCTGAGGAGTCATCAAATGCGATCTAGCTCCCTACCACCTCCCTGGATGAAAGACTCAAGAAATGGGATTTAGAGTTCATATCTTCTAAACTGAAAAACATTTAAATTATGAAGAGACAGAAAAAAAGCCGTGATTAGATCAATTTTATTTCTTTTAAACACAACTTATGCCAGCTGCTCTGCAAATTTCAGCCGGTTACCAGTGAGCATATGCACAATGCATGAAGGAATGAAACTCTATGGCTTCTCCTGCCCCTGGAATTCTCATGCCAGGTTATCTTGCATTTGCAGCCTTATTGAAAGAAAGAGAACAGTTTTCTGACAAATGTAAGTTTTCATATTCTTCAGGTTTATCCTCAAACCATGCTTCTGCCCTCTGACAGTATCAGAGAGCTTATACACATCGTTGCGTGTGCACATACGTGTGCATCAGTACATACATGTATGCACACACACACTTTCTTCCAAAGAATTCAATGGGTTAAATCTTCATAGCATGTTTTAAACCACTGCTAAGGTCATCCCTGCGATGTCTTCACTAACAAAGCCTGCATTTTCTAGGAACGCAGCCGAACAAAACATACACTCTTCCATTGCTTTCCAATAGAAGGGTTCTTTGAAAGGCATTTCCCTGTTCCTGAAGCTGGCTTCCATAAGGTCTCTCACACTCTAACTTTTTTTGTTGCTTTGTTTGCCAATATTTAGAAAACTTGATCACACTGAAATAATTGTCACGCTTGCTAGCATATGGCAGACTGGTTTAAGGTGTTTCTTCTGTTTCTTTTTCCAGTGAAACTTACTCACCAAGTTGGGAATTCCCCATTCCCAACCCCTTCCATCACCCTGGAGCCAATTCAGGAGACTGAGAACCAGAAATAAGCTTTGTTTGCATCCGAGTTGAAGGCACCTTGTAGGTACCAATTTCACATCTGCTTTTACAGAAGGTTTCAGTGACAGCTGTATCAACAGCAATGGGATATCCTGGCCATGGATGTATTTACAATTACACATAATTTTTTTTTTTTTGAGAACTTTACTTTTCCAGGTCAAAAGGTGAACTGATGTGCCAGTATAATGTATCCTTGTGTAAAGTTCAAACACCCTGAAAAGAAGCAGTTCCCAAGAAGATCACTGGTAGGATGTTTCAGGAAGGAAGTCCCCAAGACTATTTTGACACTTCAACAGCATCACAGATACATGCCATGTTTCTCAGAGCATTCTCCCCCCTACTCTAGAAAACCTATCCAAGGAAAACAAAGATGCATTTGTCCAGGATCTCCAGCAGTTTCAAAGAAGTTGCAGCCAACATGTAAGATGCTTCCCAAAAAAACTCCCCCCCCCCCCCTTTTTTTTTTTTACTGCCCACATGCTCAGATGATACGCAGCAAATCTGATGCATCCTGAACAGAGCAAAGCCTGAAGTTCTGGACACAAGTGTGGATATGTTTTTCTGCCTTATGTCAGCCAGAACAGACTTAGGAGAAGCTAGAAAGCAGCTTTTATTTAAATTAAAGAAAAAGCCTTAAAGCAAGTGGGAAAACTCCAATACTTTTTCTCAGGAAAAGTCAGATACTTGCTTGCATTAAGAACCCACCTTGAGTTTCTGGGAAACTTGCTTGCATTAAGAACCCACCTTGAGTTTCTGGGAACATAGTTGGATGATGGAAGTCTACACTAATACTCCCAAAGGTGGTTTCAGAGAAAAAAAAAAAAAAAAAAAAAGACTAGCAAATTTTGAAGTCTTTCTTCCATGCCCTCAGGAGCTTGGTACCACGAGCTGGATGAGTATCTGAGCCACTTCCTCTTACAATTCACTGAAAAATATTTAGGAAGAAATGCCTGGTAAGGGTGTACTTCCAAAGATCAGTTTGTCATCATTTCTGGATATCCCCTTACCCTTCTTCCCCAGTTGTGAGGTTTACAGACAATAACATTATATTAATAATAAATATAAATATATAAATAAAAAACTCAATAGTATTTTTATCTCAATATATTAATTAGTATCTCAGCCTTGAGAAATCCTCAGAGTCACCTCTTCATTGCCTACCCATCAGCCCTGGAATCAGGCAGCAATCTGCAAGGAGAACTGCACCTGCTATTATACTGGAGCAATAAACACAAAGTTTTGAAACACTGCACACTCTAAAGGGTCTCCCTGCACCCAAGTCCTTCAAATCCTCATACCGCACAGCTTCATGTAACTCACAGACAATGAGATAACATTATAAATAACAGCAGCATGTCGTAGCTGTTTGCCTCGGTAAATTCCACAGTGAATAAGGCTCCGTGACTCAAGGCTAAACAGCACTTGATTCAAGAGTCATGGGGAAATAGTTTAAAACAAGAAGTGGGACACTGCTTTTCCATCCCTACCTAAAAGCTGTGCCCCTCTCATCTGTCCACAAAGGACAGCTGAAGGACAGCAAGAAAGCTGTTCACTGCTGCCAGGGCCTCTCTCGCAGCCAAATCTCTTGCGCGTTTGTTTGGTCTGCCTCTCCACTGCTCCACTCTTCCAGATTTAACAAACTCAAATTTAAGGGGTTCCTTTTCTGCAGCTGTATTTTCTTGTTGCTGAACCAAAGATCTAAAAGCTTGAGGGAAATCTTTTCCACCGACATACATACAGAGCACATGAAAATGTGCTTCAAGGACACAGCTATTCCTAGCTTACTATGGAGAGGAAAAAAAAAAAAAAGCTATCTTCCCAAGAAGCTGTACCCATGACCACTGTAATGATGTGCAAAAGAACCAACAAAGTTCCCGCTAGAGCCACAATCCACCTCCACTCCAATAGTTAATGATTAAA
Source organism: Falco rusticolus (assembly GCF_015220075.1). Taxonomy (NCBI): domain Eukaryota; kingdom Metazoa; phylum Chordata; class Aves; order Falconiformes; family Falconidae; genus Falco; species Falco rusticolus. Next base: position 28,577,657 of record NC_051197.1, read on the forward strand.
TATTTTCCATTTTAAAAGCCTCCTGCCTCTCTTTTCTTCTAATACAATATCAAACCTTGGTGTTACCGAACCCCGAGATCACAGGATAAGGGCAAACAAGCTAGAACAATAAGACATGCTATCGCCATGACATCTCAAATAAATTTCAAACTGCATTATCAACACAAGCATTGTTAACTTCTGATCCATTTCTGTGCTGAATGCTATAATTTACCTTCATTTTGGTTATGGAGGTAAGCCAGCCAGCCACAACAGCATTACAAAATCATACAACTAGCCAAAACCAGTAGCAGTAATAGCTGTGTCAAAGTGGAGGGCTACAAGACAAACAGCCTGCTTGGAGCTCTTCACATTTAGTGGATCAGAAGAGGCATGCCTATACCTGCTACACACTTGTATTTTGCAGGTGGAACTTGGGAATATTATCCCTCCAGTTACTACATGAAAGAGTAACTCAGGGTAATGGTATTCTGGAGGAACAGTGCCTACCTGGCCTGCTATGTTAGCACTTCTGAAGGCAACCTGGTACACGGACCAAAAGCACAGAGAGGATACAAAAATACCCCAGACAGTGATGCAAGCAGCATTCGTTACTGAATCAACCGTTAAAAGTACACGGCATGCACAGGTAGAGCAATAAACTGATCTTGGCTGTGAGCAGAGAAACCTTAAGGAACTGAAATTAAGACAACAACCCCTGTTCTTTAACAAAGGCTGTCAAGCCCACGTCTCCACAGTGTCTCAACAACACTGCTGACTTAACGGTTACGGACTCCCTAAAGAGCCAGAGAAATTCCAGTGTCATAAACACCAAGGGCTTAAGACACAAAGAAGATAAACACAGACAAGGTAAACTTCAAGAGCAGCACTGCTTGGTTAAATAGATCTGGGCTCAGAAAGATCATGGTTCATAACCAAATCTCACTGACAGCATTGACAGATGCTGTAAACAGCCACACCTTGCAGATGAAAACCACGTTGCATTGCCAATTCTCAAGGCAACGTCTCGGTTCCTCATTCCAGCACCAACACAGGTGCAGAGGCCATAGAAGACTTCATTCAGCTTCACAGCTGAGCTGGAGAACTTATCCCCATATCCACAGAAGAACACGAAGCTTACTGTGATTAGCTTCATAACATATGAAGCACAGTGGTATTTTATTTCTGACAAAATTTACTATAATTAAAGTAAATAAGAGTCAAATATAGAGCACTTTTACTCTGTTCTACCAATTAAGTGAAGCAAAATTACTAGGTGGGAGAGTTAGGTGGACAAACTGGGCAGTTACAGTTTTGAAGCTGGCACCAGAGACAAGACAACAACATTAAAGGACCAGAGAAGTTCAGAAGTTAAAAGAGCACACCAGTCCAGAGAAACAACTTCACAATAAATCCACTGGCAGGGATGTGTGCTCTCTATTCACTTGCTCAGCCTGGAATTTTACCAGCTGTTTCTCAGAAATAACCATGCAGATTTTCTGAAGTAGCTCAGTTTGCACAACATCATTGTAAGTTAAAGGAAAATTACCTCCCCTTTTCCCACTTCTATTTCACAAGTACTTAAGAAAATCCCCTAAAGTAATATTATAAGGAGAACATCAAGAAGAGAGAGTTAAATGCCGACCAACAAGCATTTCTTGGTTGGAATATTACATTTATTATTATTCATGATAAACCCACTCCCTAGAGGCTCGTAACAAAACCCAGCAGTGCATGTGTATCTTCACTGGAGTACAGAAGGTCACCACCTTCTAAGGGGTAACAATTATAAAACTCTTAAGAGTTTATCAGCATCAAAAAGACATCCTCAGGCAGTAAGAACAAACACTTCACTAGGTCAGGAGAGGCTGCTCCACATCAGGAACTTTCTCACAGCATCAGTTCAGAAATGCTACGTCCAGGTCCTGCAGAAACCTCTGCAAGATGAGGCGGAAAAAGCTATAAATTTTAATTAATATGCTGCACTGTCACACGAATCATTTTACTTTGTGCTGTACTATGCACAAAGCCATAATTTAATAAAAAAAAATTCTGAGTTTTCATCACTGGTTTCCATCATAGTGAACCTCACATTATGTTGCTTTATGCCCTGTTGCACTGCCTGGCATATCAAACAATGGTCAAGACCACGACCTGGGATATGCAAGTCTAAGCAGGAATGTTTCCTCACCATAATCTGCAGCAGATTCACAACTAGCCTGGAACACAGGTCTGGCTTGGGGGGGTTACTACGCAAAGGAGATATGCCAGAAGTGTCTGCAAAATGTTTGACTAATCTGCTTAAACATAGCCTCTAAAAGTAAAAACCAAAAAAACTTTTAAGTTAATTGTTATTGAATTCTGACTGCTAGAACTATTTTATGCCTAGATGTGGTGTTTAAAGAAAGCCACAGCCTCGTACCCAAATCTTATTTTGTCCTCCAAGTCATACCAGTTCCCCGGAGAATGTGCTACTGCCTCAGATTCCTCCGTTTAGTTTTTTTTAAAGCACGAATGGCCAGCATAAGTGAGGTCAGGCTCCAGTGACCCATCAGGAAAGTACATGAAAGCTGGAGACAAATCTGGGTGATGCTCACTCATCTGTGTCAGCTCTTTAAAGAAAGAATTCCCCTTGTAAAACATGGGTACTTTTTATTCTGTGACTGCATTTGTAAGGTTGGAACAAGAAAAATCAAGAATAAAGGAAAACCCTGAAGAGGAAATAAATGGAAAAGATAAACTTCAGATGACACCAACAGGCCTCCCATAAAATGCCTTTATTCTCTAGTTCAGAGACCTCTTCTTAACTGCTACAGGAAAGTCTACAGTTTGCTTTGCAGAAAAGTCCAAACTCAACTTCATAAAGTTTAAAACTGTTAAAAATGTTATTTGTGTTAGACCTGAAAAAGAAATGCTTGCAAAAATGTTATAGAATCATCTATTATGTAAAACAAATACATAGGATATTTCTGAAAAAAATCCTAATTGTGCAGATTTCTCCAAATGAGGTGTCCTTTCGACAAAGCCAAACCTCACTGGGTGATTGCCACTAACACATGCACCTCATATCACCGGTGGTATCTCCTCAGAGAAATGCAGGCATCTATAGGAGACGACATATCAACGCTAGCACTCCAGCACGTCTCAAATTCAACAAGCCATTTCCTTGCTCATCAAGCTGCCTCAGTGATCTTAGTTATTAGAAATCAATTAGTGCAGCAGTTCATAAGTTAGGTGTACCGTAACATGCAGACAGGCGGATCTGAAGCTAGCATGCAGGTACTGAATTAATAACTAAGAATCTAAATGAGATGGGTTTTTTTCCCCAGGAAGCAAGGCCATCTGAGCCCAGTTTCTGCACGTTTGACTTCCCATGCTACCTCTCTCACCCCTTACCCTGAAGTCTCCGAACCCATCAGCAGCTTCCCCAGGTAAGACAAAGCAGTAGGTGGAGTGGAGAGAATGAAACTCCCTGGAACCCTGTTTAGATGAGTTTCTGACGTGAAGTCACTTCTAAAGAAAAACTTCTGGTCTGAACTTGTACTGGGCTCAGACAACAAAATGCAACTAAAGAAACAGGGTGGGGAGGGGTGGTGGTGGTGGTGGGAATCTCAGTTCCAGAGCTCAGGAAACATCTGGCTCCTGAAACAGGTGTCTTTTACGAGTTGTGAAATAAGGTATCAATATCAATAGCCAAAAATGATGGCTATATAGTCAGATTCAAATACACACGATCCATTTTCTGACAGACATTGCACGAGAGGCCATCCATATCCTGCTGAGATAGCAACAACCGAAGGAGTGTATCACACAATTCAGTGCCAGCAGCCAAACCAGGTAGTAGTTTTAGCTAATAAAATACTCAGGGCGGCTAGAGTTCAGGAAGAGAACTGTAAGCCACCACATTCAAAGGCACAGGCGAGTAGCACTAATCGTTCGTGACAAGACAGCATAGCTGAAAGCCAAGAGGCAGGTAGGTTTCCATGATGGATTAAGGCTATCACATAGCAGGGGTGGTGACCAAGCCAGTACACTAAAATAAGACACCGAGGCTCCAAAACAGCTTTTGGCTCCTTACCTCTTAGGCACCTGATAAATGTGAAATGCTGAACCTCCAGCAAAAAAAAAATAATAAAAAAAATCCAAAGCTTACTTCAAAATCAGAGCCAAGAGTTTAGAAAAATTCTTGTCTCCTTCTTTTCAGGTACACAGGTCTAACTACTGTCAAAGAATCTCAAAAATGGGAAAAGAGGTGAGACCTGGTAGATTTTCAGACCATAGCTCAGATCTTCCCCTCTTCCCCTTCCTTTCGCTCCTCAGTTAACATCAGTATATCCCACCTAGAGTAGCAACTTCTCTCCCAACAGAATAGCTACTGCGAAGACACCTCTTGTACTTTAGAGTATTTGGCACAAATGTTTCTTGGGTTTCTAGAAATTACTGAAGAAGGTGCACTTTTGACCACCAAAGAAGATAGCTCAAGCATCAGAACTTTTAAGACACTATAGGCTAGAAAAGATCAATTTTCAAATAATCCTTTTGGATTGAAAACCAGATAAATTTCAAATTATCTTGCATTATCCATCCAATCCAAGTGATCAATGAAGTAGAGAGGTTTCCTTAAAAGAGTTATGAGATTTTAGTATCTTGTGCAATATTCGATATATGCTAAAACCCCATCACTACAGATGTTATAACAGAGGCTATGTCCTCATTATTTTAGCAGCTATCAAGTCTGAAATTATTACAGTGATTAACTGGAGATCATGTCAGCAACTTTCCTAACTTGAAGACAGATAGATAGAGCTGATCACTCACAGACATGGACCTGAAACAAATTACCAGCTATAAAAATGGAATAAACATTGGCTCAATTCCTTCTGTTTTTCAATAAATAGCAAGCTGTTTTTCTCTTCCTATTCTATGTTAAGCTATCCCTAAGTTTCTGACGTCTCAAAAATACCCACCAAACAATACATGTTAAAGTTAGAAAATGCATCCCATTTAATTATGATGTTGTGGCAGTATAAGCTTCAAAACAGAAAGAGGAGGGCCCTCATGAGATGTTCACCTTTTAAAAGAAGATGAAAGTTGTCAGAAGAATGCATTCCAACTTCTAGAGACTTCTAATTTCTATGTAGGAATAAAACTTAGATTTAAGTTCCTTGTGTTTGAAACTATACTAAATAACCAGTCCCAAACGCTCAGGCTACAAACAGCCTGTGGATCGGCCCCCACCAGAGCTATGACCAAATATTTCTCTTCAAGCATATGGTTGGCAACTCTGGCCAGCCCCCAAATCTCAGAAACAAATTAATTCTCTGACTATACAGCACTTCACAGAGGTAATTAATCTCCAGTAGGATTAGCCTGCTGATGCTCAGAAACCACCGGTTATGTGAATAACCACCAAGAAAATCACAGAGAACTGCAACTCTGGTGGCGTTTTTAGACCCTATCTTACCTCCATATATTTGTGTAATTATTCAGTAGTAAATAAGCTGTTATATAGACAGGGAAAAAAAAAAGTAATAATGAAAGCAGGTTCCTGATGAATATCCGTTATCTCCCTCCAGCACCACAATGCAATAAACCAAACATCTCCCAGAACTACCACCAGTTATTCCTGCTCTGCTTCCTCGTGCAATCGGCACTATCGTGCTATGGGCATCGAAGAACCAACCCCAGACCTTCAGCCGCCTCTTTCTGCAGAAAAGGGGTAGGACCTTCCACCCTCTTATGGAAACAGATCATTATGCTAGAAAACTGAGGAAGAGAGAATACAGTCAAGCACCTCACACCATCAAACCAGGCAATAAACCCTTACCACAAACAGTGCACTATTGCATTTGTAGCTATTTAGCTTACTTCATTTTGTAGGGACAGTAGCACATTTGGTCCACATGTAAAAACAGACCGAGTTCTTACTTCAACCTCAATTCTAATTTGAAATGGTGGAATTAAGACACCAAAAAAGTGTAGAGTGCTCTTCAATTTATTCTTGATTTCTTTTCCCCCTGCAATCTATAAAAAAACCAAAAAAAAACCCCCCACCCAGCTGTAAGAGCAGGTTACTAACATTTCAGGCCACACATTGGAAGTGTTGTTCATTTCAGGTTTGTTTTTTTTTAAAACTCATCTTTCAGTGAAAAATGGTCCAATTGCTAGTTTTACTGTTTTATTACAGAAAATTCTCACATGATCCAAGCTTTCAGAAAGTTACAGAGATTCCTATGCTCCGTTGCTAATACAAGCTACGTTTTCAGAATATGAACAAAGTCCTTTCAGCTGTAATTGCACAGTGTAGAAAAATCCCACATTTTTCTAGACTGGGAAGGAATCTATGCATTCCGCAAGTAACACTTTTACAGAAGCCAGATGACTTTTTTTTAATTTCACACAACTTCTCAAGCTGCCATCTACTCAACTTTTCTCCTTCCTCTGAAGTTACAAGAGAAGTAAGCAGTTCACGTTGTTTGCAAATGTACAAGGGAAGCTTAACACCACCCAATTACTTTGGAAGGTTTTTGCCAAGAACTGCCCACAACACTAACAGAAACCTCAAATGTTTCATGCCGATCTGAAAATACCTTAAGTTAAAAGACCTGACACCCTCTTCCCAGTGGTAATATTTCTTACTAGTTTCAAATAACTCACTTTGGCTGCAATGTGGTCATAAGACAAAATACTCATCGTTTGCTGGCCCACGCTCACGAATATTGAGCAGGTGGAACACTGGGGAGATCAGCTTGCTCTCCACCAGATCCCATTTTTAATCAGCTTGGCTAAAAGCCAAGGGTTATAGAAACCAGTGACTTGCTCAGAACTTTTAGATTGTTTAATCCTGGAAGTATGGCTAATTCTGAGCAAACACCTGTGATGGAGCTAGTGAAGGTTAAGTCCGTGTACAAGATCAAAGCAGTTTAATGCAGCCGAGACCTGGTGTAAGCAACACCATCCTCCACCACGGACAGCACCTATTTACAAGTAGTAAAAAAAAAAAATAAATTACTCCTGCTTTAATAGCAGTATGAGACTTTCATGCCATTGTCACAGTCACAAGTGGCTAAATTCTGGCAAAAAACCCTAAACAAAAATACCATGGCAGCAGATGTGAGGAACATGCAGTACCCCCCTACAACTGCGTAGCATGTTCTGGGATTCCCACCAGGAAGCTATTCTCCTAAGAGTATTCTTTACTGCGTGTATGCATACTAGGAGTTGAGAAATACCAGCACAGCATGAAACTGTGACCAAATAAGCCTAGTTACATTTGCAGAGGTCCAAAGAACAGAACCATTAGACCTGCTTATAGCCTGTGTCACCATCACAAGCACCGGCTCTTCCAACCAGATCCAAGTGGCTTAAGAATGCCATCATTTGTTACAGCACAAAATGAATTTCCACAATTCAGCCAGTTGAAATGAATGTAGTTTTAAGCAGTTTTATAGTATAAACAAAGATCAGTGGAAGAAATGCAAAAGTAGCCAATAACTGAGATAATACTGCTTCCTACCCCCAAACCTCTCCTTCCAAATCCCCAAATACTAGGTCTGCAAGTGAATCCTCAAGCCTGGATTGCGGAGATAAGAAACAGGCAAATGGATGAACATCACAAAATTAACTTGTTTGAAGACAGTAAAGCAAAAAAACGCAGCACTGAGGGAAGTTGTTTTTTTTTTTTTCCTTTGAATGCTATGAACTGAAGACTGCCAAAACAGATAACAGATGGCTTGCACTGGACAAGTAATATTCAGTATCTATTGAAGCTGGAGTTGTCTGAAGAAGTTTTTAAAAAAGTTTCCCAAAAGTTAGAGAGACCAAAAGCATCCAAAGGGACATCAGACAGGTTCCGAGTATTGTAGCACAGTGTCAGGCTTCCTGCCATGGCAGGAGCAGTTCTCCAGGTATCGGTCAGGACAGCAACCTGACCCAAGTAGTTACAGTACGTATGGCACCAGCAGTACTACAAGGAGAGATTTATTGAGTCTTGAAGGCACTCAGAGCTTTGCCTAACAAGATTTCACCACTACCGCACACTCTGAACAGCATCTGCTTAAAAACAGAACATCTTCCCTTAGTAACGGATTTTTACAAGTTAATCTACAATTCATATCCTTTAGTCTTAAACAGACATGTTAAACAGTGAGGTTTGGTGAGGTTTGGGGGTTTGTTGTTTTGGTGGGGTTTTTAACCCGAATTACGAGTTCACGTACATTTCTTATAAGAGGAGGTCAAACTCTTTCTCTTGACTGACTCAAATGAAAACATATTGAGATTATGAGTAAATGTAGCCAGCCATAAATCTTTCTCCCTCAATTAGTTTCTACAATCAACTGAAGAACAGCATCAAGAATACCCTGCAGATTTGAACAAGAAACAGCAATTTACAAGATATAAATAATCACTTTCGATACAATTGGGAATATGAAGATAATTACATACTTCTCTAAACATATCTGCGTGGGATTTTATCCATCCTTCTGGAGACAAGCATTGCCTTCCATCAATGTTTTAGCCACTGTAGACATCTTAACCTCCCATCTTATTCTTCCTGAAGTTCAGGTACTATCTATCTTTTTAGGCACACCATAAATTTATTCCAAGTCGGTATTCACATTACTACTGTAAAACAGTAAAAACAAAAGTTTCTGTAAAATTTCTTTCTACGTAGCTCCTACTAGCATTTTGACTAGGTTTTGAAAGAGTGCCTTAAGTTAGCAAGTCTAGTTGGGCACTTCTTTCCATCATGCTGGAGTCACTGAAATCACAGTCACATGAAACCCATGGTTTATCTGAAACCTTGGCTGTGCTCATTTTCCCCACATCTTCATTTCCCAGAGCCAGTGAACTGTATGATAAAATAAACAAGTTTTTTATGAGTTCTCTTATGGACCAACATGACACAGGGCCAAGATTCTACATGCACTTGATGATGCCCTGATTTCCTTCCTTTCCATATCATGTCTTCCTCAGTCCTATTTAAAAACTTTTAGTAGTATTAATGACATACTCAAGTCATCCAACAACTGACGAGCAAGACAACTAGTAGCATCATTATCTGTTTTACCAAATTAAATATTTTCATTTGTGAGGGAGCCATTCTTACCCCACTGTAATCTAAGTGCGCCTACCTCAGCACTTCAGCTGGTCAAAGAAAAGCAGAGTTTAACAATTAGCACAGGGTCACAGCATGTTAATGGATTTTACTGCATGCTACATATATTGGTATTCAGAAAGATTAATGGCAGAAAATGCATTAATTAATCATCTTAACGAGCCTGATTGTTTCTCTAAAGGAAAGGCAAGAAAACCAGTTCTTGCTCACAAGTGGGGAATGTGTGCTGTCTGCCACATACCTCTCTGTATTGTTCAAGTATCCTGGGGTTACTAAACTGCAACAACACGTGGCTCACTCCAGAAGCCTACCGCCTCCGGCAGCAGCGTTCTTCTTCAGAGCACCCTGCATTGGTGAGCAATGTCGCCAGGGAATTCTCCATCCCAGGGTGACAAGAGGAAAAAAAGCAACAACGAAAAAATCCCACTAGCATGGTGGGTGGGGGTGCTTAGTGTTTAGTCCTCCGATCTTATTTGCATGCAAAGCTCTAATGTCACACTAATTCCAATGGGACCAGTTGTGTTACTCCCTGTAGGTACCATTCAAGACTCCAAATGATCACTTCAATTTTAGGTTTACTTTCAGTTTACAGATGTATCAACAAGTTATTTTCTCCCTTCTCACTCAGACTCAAGCCTTCCAACAAGCATTTTCAAAAGACACACTTGACAATAATTACAATAAATTAGTAACACACACTAAAACTTGATTTTGGCAAATCTAAGCAAATTCTAAAGTGCTAGCACACCTTCCCTTCAGCACTCAGTGACAAAGCACTGGTAAAAGCCATTTACCACCCAAGACTAACAGAACTTTACTCCACTGCCATTTGGAAATAGTAAGGAGCCGCCTAACTCTTGCATGATTACCGTCAAGACAAACCATCAGATACTACTGCCAAGAAGCCGATTTCTCTGCTCCTGACATTACGCCTTCTGTTAGATTAAGAGCTTCTCTTCTACTGTGAGGAAATACAACTTTCTTTTATTCTTGGTTTCAGCTAATGATATTTTACCCCCTCCTGAACAGAAACCAAAGTTAAAATGGAAAGGCTCAGGTCTACTGCTCTTTAAAATACACTTTTACAAATTACCACCTCCTTATATCATTGCTTCAACTTACGTTAATAAAATTAACATATCTTAGCTCAGATTTCTGACATTAAAGGTTGCAAGAGGCCTACACAACACCTTATCTAACAGTCCACCTCGGAGAAGCTACACGCGATACAGATGTCAGAAGCTGCCTGCAGTTTGAATTTCAAAAGCTACCCCTATCAGCCTACATCAATCACAGGAAAATATAGATCCGTTTGCTTCACAGAGAAAAGATTTTTGCCTTTATAGCTGAAAAAAAAAAAAAGTTTCTTAAAAACCGTCTCTATTGATTTTAACAAGAGCAAGGAGCACTCAGAACACCAACAAACCAAATCACCTATTAACCCTTGGGAGAAAGTCCTGTGGCAAGTTTTGCAGCCCTTCAACTAAATAGCTGCCAAATAAAAACACCTGTGTACAGTGGCCATGTATCACCATCTGAACAATCATCGTGCATTTTTCCCCCCCTTAAAATTTTTAAGTCACACCAGCTGCCCAGATGCATTTGAGGAGAAGCCTCATTCAGGCCAGGTATCACGTATTTGTCATTACACTTATTTGCCCCAAAGCACAAAGGCCTGCCCTAGAAGTCAGATAATTAGAACAGTTAATGAATCGTTTTAATATTTCAAGTCCTTAAGTGTCTTGGAACCTCTACCAGGTTTCATGAATTTCCATGAATTTAGTTAACACACACTATAAGGCAGGTATGAAATAGTAAAATTTTTGTTGGTTAATGTTTCTTCCACAGGATAAATTTACTTATTATGCAAAATCAGTTCCAAGATATTCAAATTAAATACCGGCATCACCAGGGAAAGCTCCAATACTTTCATACACAAACAGTAAGAACAAAGGCAGGCAGAAGGAATTTAGTTTTTTTAAAAAATCCTCAAGCTTGTACTCAAATGAAGTTCTTAATGCCACACTTCTGATAAAGATAATCACTGAGTGCAAATCAAACAAACACCACTCCTCCCCCCAAAGGAAATGCTTTAAATATGGGAAGTGGAACACTTAAACAGGTTAAATATAAAAAATAAAAATCCTACTACACAGTGAAACATCTGAAACTCCAATGGACCCACGGCAGAGCAGGACATGCAAAACCCTGAGGCTCTGCACCATCGGCAACGGACAAGGCAGAGCACAAAGCAGCTGGAGGACAAAGCTCCCTCTTGCTATCTTTAATAAGCAGACTATGATATCTAGCTCTCTGCCAGCACCAACTGCTAGGGAAGCTTAAAAGGAAGTTCATTATGAGTAAATTTTGACACCAAAACCAGCTACAGCAGCAGATCATGGAATGAGGTACAACCTGGCTACTATTTAAGAGGTCCTTCTTTGCAACTGGAACAGTCATTCTGATGACCAGTGTTAAGATGTTCACAAAACAAAATTAGCCCAACTGCTACGCTGAAAAGGTAGTTTTGGGGGGAGAGAAAAAAAAAAGTAATGAAAGCTTGCAAGAGAGCAGCTCACGAGAAACAGAAAACAACAGTGGCTTCACTGATCAAGTGCCACAGAAGGCAATCACAAAGCAGAAAAAATTAAACAGGACAACTTCCAAGTCACTCAGAACCCACCAGAAAATCTCTTCATGCTTCTCAATCATGACAGAATTCACAATCCATTTTCTACATTTCATGGTTTCTAGGAGAATATACACCACCATACATGTACTCGTTCGATAGCTTTCACTTACAGGCAATGGGCCAAGAAGACGCCTGCCTCATTAGGCACATGTCAAAGCCTACATTTCAATACTACAGAGCCATACACAGACTTCCAACAATTCAATAAACTTCTGAAAAAAAAAAAAAAAGATATAAGAAACAGCCCATCCAGCAAAGTAGCTAACTTAACCTCAGAGGCCAGGCATGACAGACCTTGTTCACAGATCGAAGACTTTTGCTTAGGAGACACGCAAGTTGACTACCTTTAACGTAATCTTAACTTTAATAATTTAATTTTTTAATTACTAAAATAATTTAAGTAAAATTTTAACTTTAATCTTAAAATTAATAATTTTAAAAATTCTAAGGAAAACAATGTCATACATAAACAATGTACTGGAAAGCAGTAAAGGTTCTGAGCTTACTCACGTTATCTTACGTTCCTCTGAAACAGTGTCATGATTCCAACAGTTTTACAAGACTTAATGAAGACACGGAGTGAAACAGCTCAGCACCATCAGTGCTGGGTTTTCCCCTTGCCAGCACCATGCCTTCTGCAGGAACTCGCTCCTGGCCCAGAAACCAAACCATAATTTTCTGCTTCTTCCTCTTCCTCCTCAGCAGTTGCACATAATCCAAGTTGTAACGCTTGCACTGAAGTTTTACAGAATATACAAGTGTCTTCACTCACCACACTCTAAATTAGCTACCCAAAAAAATATAAAAGAAATATTGTGGTCTATAAAAGCAAGATACAGCCAAACTCAAAATCAGCTTGTCAAAGAACCAGGCACCAACTCCTATTTCAGTCATAAAATTCCTCGCTATGCAGTAAGGAGGAAGCTACAATAAAAATAAAATGACAAGAGAAGGCTATTAAACAAAATCTGCCTTTAAAAATGATCCGATATCACAAATGCTACTTGTACTTTGTGAATGTAACCAATTTGACAGGAGCAGTAACTGGAAACAGATTGTAGTTGACACATTGACGTATTTCTACTCTTGATTTAACAGGGAAGTCGTTCAACTTTCTACTGGTTTTCTAACTTGAAATAAAATAACAATGAAAGTGAAGAGACGAGAGCCTCCCCATCCACAGAGAAGAGGCCACAGCTAACGGCAGGTGGTTCAGTTCTTCAGCTGGCTCTCCCTGCCCCATGACAGACAGCATTTCTGCAGACTGAATTCCTAAACCACTAGATCAAAGCTTGTGCTATTCATTTATTTTATTATTGACAGGTCCCAGAAACTTCAAGACTTGCACGAGTCTCAATTCAATCTAGGAAAATTGGGGTTTTGCAAATAATTTATATTCACAGGTTCATTGGAAAAAAGCCACAAATGAAAATGCTTAAGTGCAAAATATGTGAATATTTAATTGCTCTAAAAGCCATTTCTTTTTACATTAAGATTATATTGGCTGATAACAAACACCATGCGTACAGGTGCACTTTAGATTAATAAAACGCAGTATCAGAGACAAAGCAAAAAGACTGCTGTTGAACACAGCTACCTAAATAAATGCTGCTTAGGTGAGAATATCTGGTAAATTGTAAAACCAGAAACGTATGGCGAGAAAAGACACAACCTGATTGCTTACCTACAGCGCAAAAAACAACTGTAATCCATAACTCGTTGCTAGTTTCATATACTTCTCCACTTCTGGGATAAATATACTGCTTAATAAGACAGACATACAGTCTCCGTGCAGGTTCTACTATTCTAATAGTCTAATTCAGACTATTGATACATGTATGCAAAACAAAATCTCTGTTTTCACGAAAATTGTCCCGAAACCCACACCCACAGAGGATGCACTATATATTTCTTACAGCTATGTGAAGATAAACTTTGCACTGCCTATGGAACTATATGCAATATATCTTTCCGTTAAAAGTAACCCAGTTCCTTAGGCTTTGAAATGCAAGAGTAAACGTACCAACAGAAAGAACAACACCTAAGTAAAATAAATAAATAAAAAACCCACCAACCACAAAACATCAAAACCAACGAATTATTCACATTATCTTGTTGACAACAAAGAGCCCGTCAGTTCAGGTAGGCCTCTTCAGAGCTGCCATTTCTCCCCCCCCCCCCCCCCCCCCCTTGCCAGTTTAGTTCCACTTTAGTTTAGGCAGCAGCATAATCCTCCCGCTTTGATCAGCTGCAAAACTGCTTGTTCTAAACAGACGGATGCGCGGAGCCGTCACATTCCACAGTCAGTCATCTTCTTGCAGCTTCCCCAGCCAGAAAGCGAGCACCCAGCAGCAGCTAATAGAGCTGGGTTCCTTAATTCAAGATCAAGAATATTTGTAAATAAATATACGTACAGAACACTTACTAAATAGGCCACTTTCTATTAGGATCTGAACAGATTATTTTTCTCCCACACACTGAAGAAAAGCACAAAAGATTAACTCAAGGTCGGCAGGCAGACACGGTACACCACGGACCTATACAACCAGGGAGTAGATGCTGCCTCCTCCCTTACAACTCTTCTCAGAAACAGCCACGGTCTTTGAAACCAAACTATGAATTTCCCTTTCCATCAACAAATGATTGCACCAAGCACGGCGTAGAAGAAGGGCGCTGGATAAAAACCAGCAAACTCATTCTCAGATGGCAAACTCCCTGCTTTGTTTAGGTTTCAAATAGCCTTTCAAGCCCTTGTTTTCATTTCAAATAACCTCTTGTCATCCTCCAAAACTGAAGATCTAGATAAATTAACTTTCCAACGAAGATCAGTGCAACATTATGCAAAATAGAAAGAGTGCTGCCTAATCCAGAAGCTGCAAGTGCAAAGCAGCTGCACTCACTTCCGACACAGCAGAAGTGAATTCTAACTTAAAAATCAGAAGCAGGACTTAGTATTAAAAAAATCTCAATGTAAGTCTTGAAAGACTGAAAACAGAACTATGACTCAAACCAAATCCGAATCCACAAATAAGACTCAAACACTTTAAATACAGAAGTTGCCAACTCTCACCATACACAACACGACACTCGAGCAACTAAGCGTAGTACTTCAGGCACTTCCTCATTTTTGCTAATTTCTGTAAATAAACTTTAAATCGAAAAACAGAGAATGACAAAATGCCAGTTCTCAAGCAGTCCAAAACATCCTCGCCAAAGGGCTGGAAAAAGTAAACCTAAGAATGGGAAGAGAACTCATGGTGGCAGTTTTCTCCATTCCATTAGAGACAAATATTGTCATCCAGAAAAAAAATATAAATGAAATAACACCACCTCTTTGGTTTACAGTTACAACCCACTCCTAAAAGATGAAAGCTGTACTGACATCAGTTAATACTCTGAGAGGTTTGGGGTTTACTTCCTCTGTTTAAAAATCTCACAACAGCAGAACTGTGCAAAGACTGTAAGGTCTGACGGATATTTGCAACAGAACTCAAGGAAGTTGTGGTATTTAACACTATGTCTAAGCTTCTTCCTCTCTACTTTTTTTTTTTTTTTTAATTTGGAATATTTCAAGTGGGATCTCCTGTAACTGGTATAAAGTGATTAGACAGTAACATTACAGCACCAGAAACCAAACACTTCCATTCTCCAGACAACACTTAGACAAAAAGACCGTTTTCAAACTCCAACAGGATCTTGCTGAAGTAACTGCAAAATAATGAGAGAAAAGAGCACAAGTATAAAGTGGTTTCATGTAAATCGCAGCTTCTTGCAGTATTCAGAATAAATCCCCCTGCAATATTCTAATTTTGCACTCCAGCACAAGTCAGTATAGGACTTAATAAAAATCAAGCCCCTTCAGATACCAGAAAGTTAAGACAAACTGGAAGCTAGTATTTGGAAGGCTTTGGCATGGTTATTCAGTATTATTTTTTTTTAAATAATAAAATTCAAAAGCCCACAGCATCA
The DNA here is from genome assembly GCF_015220075.1 of Falco rusticolus. Classification (NCBI taxonomy): domain Eukaryota; kingdom Metazoa; phylum Chordata; class Aves; order Falconiformes; family Falconidae; genus Falco; species Falco rusticolus. Next base: position 28,593,415 of record NC_051197.1, read on the forward strand.
ACCATAATCTTGAGATTCTTGTGCCACTTCCCCTTGCCACAGCAGAGGATCACTCATTTATCTGCTGCTGCACATGGTGTTTGTCCAGCAAAGGTAACAGAAAAAATTATAGGCTGGCCAGGAGCCATAATGGCAACTCTCCTCAGCATAGGTGGAAGTTACGATGGAGAAATTCATAAGGCAGGAAAAGAATACCGACACTAGCTTTTTACCCGCTCTAAAGAGTAAAATAGTGCACGTAAATGAAAATCTCAAACAGACATTGGTCTAGTTATGTACAAAAGAACACACAGCGCCGTAATTTCTCTTCCTTATTTGATAGGTAAAGCTTCAAAATATCTCAGAAAAGTTATCATGCGTGATACCATGCACCACAGAGGCACAGTTGAACACTAACGAGAGTAAAATACCCAAACAAAATGAGAATTGCAGCCAAGGTCAGAAGGTGGTGATGGAGCAGAAACACCTCTTCCCAAACTCACTCCATTATCACTCATACCTCAATATCCATGAAATCACTCCTGAAACAAATGGAGGATGGCAAACCCCTCCAGCATACCCTGCTTGCCACATAAAAAGGGGTGTGTAAAATTGCAGTAGAAGGCTGCAGAATTGCTACAATTAAGGTTTGCTGCCTTTGGTTTCAAAATGGCCACTGAACATCTTTATGTAAGTTAGGTAGAGAGGCCAAAGCCTTTAAGCACAGGCTATAAAGCACTCTGTGTAACTACGGAAATACCGAACTAAAGGATTTGGCAACCTAGCCTGACTTTATTAGCAGGGGTGGGGGGACCCTTCTTCAGCTGGTGAGAGTTCCTGCATCAGCAATTCCTGACTGACAGCTGGGCTGTACCAGCCTCCCTCTCCGTGTCCCCAGGGAAATGAATTCCGTGTCTGATGACTAATTCATTATTCGGATTTGTGCTTAGGCAAGTCCAAGCCCAGATCATGCACCTTCCAACGCTGAATTCCTCCTCAGCCGGAAAGTGAGCGGGTGCACATCTGCTCCATCTAGAACATCGCATTAGCATGCGGCCACATCAACCCAGCTCAATCAGCTGAGAACAAAAGCCGGGATTGAATCTGTAGGAGCTGGCTGAAAGCAGAAGAAACTGAAAGGGAAATTGGTACAGATCAATTCTAGCAGAGCTGCATTTGGATTTCTAAAACTGGAGAGGCAGATTTGAAAGCTCTTTTGTCGGTGCCTTTGAGACTCGAGCTCTAAGTCCTATTTAACACTGGCAGCAGCAAACTAACCTTCCACTGTAAGAAGACATGGGTGCAGCTCACACCAGAGCCAAAGACACCAGCTGGGGAAGTAGAGTGTCCACATGCACACAGAAACGTGAGCCAGGAACCAAAAGCAGCCTGGCAAGCTCCACTCCGCACTGCAGCCCCTCCAAGAGCCGGGGGCTGAGCCCTGACCCAGCTTCTGGCAGGCTGGCTGCGCACAGATGAACCTGCTTCACATCTCCCCTTCGCTATCCTTCTCGCTCCTTCGCCTTCTGAGGCTTCAGCATGAAGACATCTGCTGAAGAGAACAGTATTGAAGCTGCGGCAGGCTCCCCGTTGCTGATGTATTGGTAAAACTCACAGCTGACACGGTGCATTTTTGCAGGATCTGAAGTGTTCACCAGAACGAGCAGTCACCGTCCAGCCAGGATCACTGCAGCAGATGGGGCTGGTCAGGTGTGGCAGACCCTACCAGCTCAGCCTCCTGTCTCTAACCTCTCTGCCTCCAACTGCTCAAAATGTCATTCTCAATCCATATTTTACCATCTTACCCTGTGAAACACGTAGTTTTAATGAACAAGTCTTATCGACATCCTACTAATTAAATCTACACGATAAATGAATGTCGTGTGTTAAGAGCATCACCTACAGCATCTGAACCCTGCAAACGCATCCTCTATATACACAATTATCACTCGTGAGCACTGAGGTTAATCCAGTTTGATCACAGATGAACAGAAGGTATTTTTGCTCCTTGCCTTCTCTGGGAAGCCACCTTGTCTCTAGATTACAGTGAACTGTAATCTCATAAAGGCTTCACAAGGACATGAAATTTCCTCCTGCACCCATGTTCACCAAGGTCTGAGCAGGACCAAGCCTTGACTCAGGCTTCTAACGGAGAAGCGTGTTCTCCTGTGGCTGGGCAGGGGAAACACTGAACCTTTGCCTTGGGCTGCTGCAGAGCTCAAGGACCATTTGGCACATACAAAAGACTATGAAGTAACGTGGAATGCCGTATCAGGCTGCCAGATTATTTATTTCCTTGCTTTCTAATTGCTACTTCTGATTAGGGAATACAAAGTCATATCAAAACAGTGAAGTACAAACCAAATTCCATTAACCTATTTATAGACTTTATCTTATAGGTACATCAGCCAATCCTGTGCATTATTATCCCATTTTACTGCATTGCCTGTGACTCACTCCTACAGCTGTGCTCATAAGGGAGGTGCCTTTAAAAAGCATACCTGGCTTCACAGATTAGCAACCCCACCGCGAATGCTGCCGATGCCCCGGCACACAGCATTAAAAATACAGAGATATTCACAAAAAACTCCTATAAATGACCAATTAGCTACAACAGGCAATTATAAGAACAAAGAATGGGGGTTTAGACCAACGATGCCCATTTTTCCCTATAGGTGACACATTATGGAACTGACTGCTGGACAGGCTAGGTGGTACAGAACGGCTCCGTCTCGGCAGAAGCGAGGAGCTCAGCAGGGCTGTTCTGGAGAGCTGTGCAGGGACAGGACACCAGCAAAGGCGGTACCAGAATAGCAGCCCTGGCCACATGTCAGAACAAGCCTGCAACTGTGGGACAAGATAGATCCCGAGTTAGCAGCTCACTTGCGCTGATCTCTTCAGCTTCTCTGCACTTTGTCCCACAAATACATTAGGAGCATTTATAAAAGCACGCTAAGCAATTACAGTAAAAATAAAACCCAGATTATAAACACAGTCTGGATGTCAAATTTGCCTCTTTTGGCTATTTAGAGCTCAATAGCATACAAAAAACACACACCCACCCTAAAATGTGTGCCTGGAGCTATAAAGGACATGCAAAATAAATTGCATTTATATTGGAATGTTATGGCATGCAATTCCCCTCTTCCCAATCACACTGCCTGCCTCTCTTGTTAAGTCAAATAGCCTGTCAGCTTCTCATCAGAAAGCAGAAATTGGTTTTCCATCTCCTAGGAGATAAACAAGGCCTCCCCCTCTGCAGAGGGGAAGTTGAGCTGCTGAGTGCATAAGAGCCAGTGCCCACAAACCGGCGGGCAGGGGCTGGGGGGAGGGGGATGTCACCCGCGGGCTCTGCACCATCCCAGTGCCTCTCTGTGCCCACCACAGCGCCAGTCACCTTCCTGGACAGTAACGACTTTAAAAAGTCGATTGGTGTATTTTCATGCAGTTTTCTTTGTGATTTTTAGCTGAACAGACACAACTCTGACTCACAGTGCTGCTGCCTTACAACTAAGGAGCTTTAGGTACCACGCGTTAGTAAAATATCCTTTACACTTCTCTTGAAGCTACACCCTTCACAAGGGAACAGAACCGTAGGATCAGACTTTTAGATTTAGGCTGTGCTAATACAGGGGAAAAGGGTCACCACACTTGACAGAAGTAGCATAAATGAATCTAAAAAATATTAACTCAACAGCTGTATCATAAATGGAATACAATATTTTTTTGCTTTAATCTCAAGGTTTTTGAACTGTGGCATTGTAAAATTAAGATGCTGTAATTTTGCAGTTTTATGCTGTAACTAAAAGTTAAAGATTGTGTATTTACAAAAAGCAGAATTACATATTAAAATTAATTCATGATCTATTTTTACTAAGAAGGGGTCAAGCTGCAAGGCTACAGATACACTGTAAAAAAAAAACAAAACACAAAACCGAAAACACAGTAACAGGTGAAATGCGAAACTAGCCTTCATTTTTACTTCAGGTATCAGGGAAAAAGAAATATGACCAGGAGTGGGTTGACTTTTCACCACACCCTTGCTAATTTTAGAATTACTTAATCAAAGAGACAGACCTCCTCACGTTCAGAGACCGTTACTGTGATAGCTGCTGCGTGGCCCCACAGCAGATGAAGGTATACACAAGTGACAGGACCGCTCCGGCAGGGAGGTGCCCAGGGACAGCCTTTGCTCTGCCACCACATCACACACCATCAAGACTCCAGGGGGTATGGGCAAGTTGGCCATTTTTCTAAGGTATCTTATAAGCAGCTACGACGTAGAAGAATGAGATTTCCTTCCAGGGATATTCTGCTCGTTCCCTCGCCCACAGCATGCATTTTTAAAGACAGAAAGAAACCAATCAAATTTAATTCATATTGCATTATTCACCAAGTAGCTATAGTCTCATCCAAAATCTTAATTGTCTAATAATTCAAATCACCTATTTCAAATACAGCTCCAAAGGAATGACTAGAAACCCAGAGGCTGCCTCCTACACATGCACTAAATCTTGCTGTTAAGCTGTCTAGCGCAGTCTTTTTTTGAAACAAAGCAATAAATACTGGCCTCTTGTACATACATGTGTAATGCTGCTTCATTTCTACAGCCAAAATGCTGTTTGATGTTTCACTGCTGTCTCAGGAGTGCTTCGTTGAAGGCATGGCTGTCTGTCAATCTTCTAGTTTTGCAAATCTTTTTCTAGTTTACAACCCTCCAGTTTTGACCACCAACATGAAACCTGGCACACACCAGTTAAATTAAGAGCACTGTTAATTCCTCTAACCACTAAAAAGGTAACAGACCAGCATTTTACATTACTGGAAAGCAAACACAGGAAGGAAAAAAAAGAGGAAAAAGAAAGGCACAGTTGAGCTTTACCCTACATACATTGTTAAGGGATCATCTACAGCCCTTCTGCAGCTGGACTGATAAGCAGTTTGCAGACTTGCAAAAGAAACCTTCCCCTAGGCTAGCCTTGACTAGCAGGTCCAGCTTTCACCGCTACCTCCTGAGCCACATACAGCTCTTCAATGATGCTGGCTTTAATAGCTCTTAGTACTCAATACCAAAAGATGCTTAAGTAAAGGAAAACAGGGTACGGAACAAAATTACAGGGCTATTAACTGCCCATCCCTAAGCCTTGAGCCTACACTTTTTGGTACACTTAAGACTCAAGCTCTTCACCCAGTGTGAATGCCCCAAAGCTCTCCGAGCGTCTGAGGAAGTAACCCAGGACAGGTCGGAAGGCAGAGGAAAAGGAAAGGCAGCTTGCTCAGCAACAAGGCGAGCTCCTCGGCTCATGCACACAGATGAAGTGGCGTACCAGCCCAGGACCGGTCACAGGGCAGATGGAAAGCATCAAGTCCGCTGTTTCCACCCATCGCAATCACAAGCTTCCTTCAGAAAGAAGCAGCGATCTACACTGCCAACCTACTAAACTACTTCCCACCACAACCTTCTTCGTTACCGGGCACGGTCCCACACCAGCTTCCCAGGGAAGCTCCCATCTGCACCCGGGGTACTCTCCCACAGGCCTTCTGGAGCAAGCGGTTTCTGGGAACTGAAAGGTGCAAAAACACCAACTTGCAGCCCACAGGAACCAGGAGCTGCACGGAGGGCAGGAGCCCGAGCACACCAGTCCCTAGGGGCAGCAGAAGGGGCTGCTCCCTGCCACCAGGACAGCTCTGGGTGGACGCTGATGCCACAGCTGGAGAACCTGTGGTCTATGCAACAGTAGTAAAATCCAAACTTCCATTTGGCCGGTTGTCCGCACTACCAACAAGTTACTCTCAACCATTCCAGCTCCGTATCTAACCCGACCTTTATTCCACACCCACATTACACTAATTAATGGTTAAGCAGAACTCAGTCACTCAGTACTCAATACCTCCGAGGCAGTCACTATATCAACAGCGTAGGTGGCTGTGCATTACTCTGAATGAACAGAAAGTGGCATGCGTTGGTATGAAGCACGCAGCGCGGTCAGGCTCAGCACTGACTCGCTGCAAACACTGTGCTACTTTCAACAGCAAAACAATTTTTACCTGAGAACCATGGTACGCTACATTTTCATACAGGCATCTGTGCTCCAAATACTTTGGTGATCAACCAGCTGTTCTCCCACGCTACTCTGCACCCTACCACAACCATATGCACTGTTTACCTTTCAAATTTTACTGCCCCTAGGGTAAGAGAAATCAGACATCACCTCCTTTCCTAAACACTGGTAAGCAGCCAAGTTCTCCTCTTGTCCACCGTCTGCATGCTCTGGAAGCCAACATTCTCAGCAAACCCAATAACCTATTTTTCTATAGCTAGTCCCATACCTGGCATCGGGTCTCCAGCTGAGAAGAGGGCAGTCATGGGATTATTTTTTTGAGTTTACACACTGGTTATAAATACGGAGGCCTCCAGACTGAATTACAATCTGCACAGAATCGAAGACCAGCACCTAGGGTGTAGGACACCAACCTGCGGTCACATGCGTCCTTCAGAAGGACACCAATCCCTGTGTCCTTTACGGGTATGTAACAACACAGTGAAATAAAGATAAAGCATTAATCTGCTAGTGGCTGCTTCATCATAGGTGATGTGAAGCAATTCTGTTGAAGATTCCCTTAAGCATTCCCATGTAAACAAAACCTCAGTCCGCTACTTAGTATGCTTATGCAATTGGAAATAGATGTTTTATTTTGAAATAGAAAGAAGACATTTGTATATACACAGACAAACCATAAGCCTTTGATCAACCTTACAAAGCACATCTGCATATAGCAAACAAAAACTGTCAGCCTCAATTTCCTCTGGAAAATAAGAACGTGATTTCCCACACACTGCTTATTTACTAAGATTGCTTATCACCCTAAGAAAATTGTTTTATTTAGTTACAGAGATAAATCCAAAATAAAGACTTGTAGCTATCAGTTAACACGGTAAGTGTATTACAAACAAAAGCAGAAACAAGGGTGTAACTACACAGGACATGCCAGAAGTGCTGGCACTCTCAGGATGTCCCCAACTTGCACCTCTTGCTTTTCTAATCCAGTGCAAGTAAACGGGCCACCATACAGGTTACAAGTACCAGCAGAGGAACTCCACGACCACTAAAGTTTCCTCCTCCCAACCAAATGTTATTTCAACATCATCTATTAATTCTGGGTTTGAGTTCTACCTTAAAGCACCCGTACTCTCCACTGGTATGCTGTTACACCATTCCAGCACCACACAGCCCTTCACCCAGCAGTGATCCTCGTTCGAAAGGTGCCACTGGAATTCAGGATTGGGGTTAAGTGGAATAAGTAATCTCCATAACAAGAGGATACAACAGAACGCTCTTGTACTGATAATATGAAGACAATGTTTGTTTACACAAGTATTAAAGGGAGGTTAAATTTCAATATCTGAAAGACAAATATTCTAGGAAATACTTAGAGTGGACCCTGTCCATTCGAGCAGATAATCAGAATGAATAATTTACAGCCCCACTTTCATCTATGCTCAGCTGAGAAAAGCCGCATCATAAGGAGCTTGGGGAGATACAGACACATCTGCTTACCAAGTGGAATAATCAGGAGGACTCCAAGCAACAGTGGTCCAGTAACCCATTTTACTTAGTTGACAAATGGGACAGGAAGCAGTGGGAGGAAGAAAGAATGCAAAAAAAAAATAAAAAAAAAATCAGCATGCTCATGGTGAGGTCATTTTTTCATGCTTTTGCAATATTGCACATTCTGCCTTGGAGAAAACAAGTGGTACACTAGGGTTTTACCTCTAAATTGTCAGATTCTTCCTAAAGGTAGCTCAGGGTTAAGGAAGAGTGCTTGCTCACACTGACCTGGCATGTTTGCATGCAGCCTTCCTGCCATGCCATGAGGACTCATAAGCTGAGAATAACATCATGGCAGCATCAATTAATCCAGATTGTTCCGGCAACCAAGTAAGCAGCACATATAACAAACAGCTAACAAAGCTAACGTGCATGAAAAAATTCTCCAGAAATTCAAACAAGTCCCATCACACAGCTGGGAATCAAGCATTATTTGATACTTTCTCCAGTGATGTATACAAGATTGAATTAACAGACTGAACACTGATTTTGTACAGATGTTGCTCAGGTAGAAGGATGGTGCAGGTTTCACCAGGGGAAAGCCTTGTAAAGAGATGATAAGCATCTGGAGGACTAACACTGGCATATAAAAAACATGTTACAAAGTAGAGACGGGGGGGAAAAATGTACCTTTGAACTGATTAAAGAAATCTCTGTGTACAGCTAACAAATGCCAAAAAAGACATGCATACAGTCTGTTACAACTCTCGTGAAACACAGGGAGCCACAGCACCTTGCAGTAGTGTCAGGGGACAGCTATAAACAATCTCCTCCTATCCTACAGCCTTGACAGGTTTTGCTTATTCACATCTAAAGCGGGTTTTGCTAGCATCGCAGTCTGTGTTTATTACCTGAAAAAACGAAAAAGCAGGTAGGCATAGGAATGATTCAACGTAGCACAAGAAGGGTCACCAGGTAACTAGATAAGGAGCAGAGTAAAAGTTGCACAATTTAGAGCCAAGATTCTCCTCCTGGCAACGCTTTGTTCGCTAAAGTAGCACTAGGACCACCAGCTGCAGAGCTCAAGAATCATTCCGAAGTTACTTTTGTTTACCCACGTCCCAACCACAAACAGGAGATTCCGAAATACAAACCCACTGAAATCTATTAATGATGGATGGTTCACCTATTACCTGCCTTGCCTATTACTTACAACATGCCTTGGCTGGGGTAGCCCCCCCTTTTTTTCGCTTGTTTTAAAGGGTTTCCAAAATGCTTCCAGCATGCTACTAAGCAATACAAAGCATTTCTGTACATACACAAATTTACCAGCTGACATAGTAAGCAGCCTGCAGCAGAAATCTAAGAAACTTATTCACAAGTCCTGAATTAAACATCCAGCTGAGGGGAATAAGAACTAGGAACAGCCTCAGCTTTGGTTTACAAAACTCACTCTTCTTCACTGTCCAATGTATTAACTGAAGATTAACTTTACAGTACATGCAAGGTAAGTCAAAACCAACTGTGCAAGTCTACAGTGTGTCTGTGATCAACTAGATCAATTAGAAAATGGATTTTAGTTAGACCAATCTAAAATGAGATTGCATTAGGCTCACACAGGGAAGCTGGGTTTCAGTACCATGCTCCTGCAGTTTCTGTGCTAAACTCAAAATAACACCGAAGTATTCGTTGCAAAATCCATATTAAACTGAAAACGTGCAAATCAACAGCCAGCCCCTGACAGCAGCTGCTACATTCTCCCACCAAAGTCCATGGAACTTGCTCCATCTCCTCTGAGAGGGACTAGAGCAGCGTTTTGGGTGCAGTTTGTATGCAGTCACGTACTAACCCTGGCCTAAGGCTTCTATGAACAAAAGCAGAAGGGCTTAAAGGAGAAGGAAGTGAGAAACAGGGATGGAGAGATACCCGGTCTTGCCCCATTCCCAGTACAAGCCTTTCCTAAAGCCACAGCTCGTGGAAAAGACATCTGCCTTCCCTCCATCACCTCTGTGCTCCCACGGGCAATGGCAGAAGAACCCGCTGGCTTGGACCTGCCTGCTCAGACAGCCCAGTCACTCCAGCGCAGGCAGCCTGGCCCCATCCCGAGCAACACCCAGTTTGCAGAGAGGAACCCAGACACTTAAAGAACAAAACAGATTCTAAGCAGAGAGAAAAAAAGGGAGGGAAAGAACAAACTTTTAAAAATCCAACTGCCACGCATATACTCACATTCCCTTAATGAACAAAAGGTGAAGGAGTTAGTACAGATGCTCTCTACTTAAAGGCAGGTCAGGCAAGACAGAGGTAAATGTGAGTGGCTCAACACAGTTTGGATTACTGTGCTCTCTACAGTACAGAGGAAGTGACCCGATCCCCCCAAAAATGAACAGAACGCTGTTCTACTTCTGAAAAGTGTCTCAAGTCATTACTTTCCTTTTGTTGAGGTTTTGAAAGCGTTAAGGCAGAAGCACGTCAAAATTCTTTTAACATTTAAAACAGCATAAATACAATATTATGCCATTTTATTCTTCACCTCCTGCTTTGCCAAATATGTTTATACACAAACATCACAGCACATTACAGAACATCAGTATACCACAAGCATTATAAAAAAAGAAACCAAAATGCTGAATTATAACACTTCCAGAGTTTTACAGCTAGCAGCTCAAAGCCCACCCTGAAATTCTCAGTGTTACCAGCAAAACCCAGTGAGTCACATCCAAACACGATCAAAAAGACTACAAAATTTTATTAGCACAGACACCATTTGTTCCCACTGTCAATAATAAACTAACACATACAAGAAAGAAAAGGAATCTTGTAAATGCTCCAGTCTTCCATAAAACTAATGCTGGATTGTCAATAAAATTAGAAAGTTGTCTTTAAAAGTTAATAAAGACAATCACTTTGGTCTACACAAAACACTTTAGCTCCTCTAAGCTAGAAAACTGGTCTAATGCTGTTGGGGAGAAAAGGTTTGTGGGTGGGTTTTAAGCAATTTTGCCACTCAAAAAAATAAAGCAAGATTTCCCTCTTTTGCCAGCCTATTGCTGGCAAGTTTTCCAAAGATAACCCATATATTTTAGATGATGCTAGGACCATAACCTTTAGCAATCCAGTTCTAGGACCTGCACTTTAGAGAAAAGGGCGACTGATTTAACAAAATTAAGAGGCTGAGCCAAGTGAGCAACTGTCACGTTAAACCTAAAGATTATACTTGTCTGAGCATTGCTTCAAGGAAGTTTTCAGCCTGGACTGCACCTCTGAAGAGTATGAGGAAAGATTGCCCTGTCACACACACACACTTTGGCTATTAACTATTTGTTTTTAAATCCTGATCCAAGAACAGGTAGAGTTACATGAAAAAAAATCAAAACCCCACATTATTTTAACTATGTCATATCTCATTTCCCAATTCTAATCAACACAAAGTAGTTAGTAAACTAACATTAATAGTGACTAGCACTACTTATGTTAGCCAACTGACTACACTAGAAGCAGCCGTTGTTTTTCTGCTCTATAAATATGCAAGAAGCCCAGAACCGCATTCGAAGAGGTTAGTGAAATTAACATTACACTGCAGTCAAGGTGAAAATAATAAAGGTAAGGAGGTTTAAAAACCACTTTGAAATCCACATGAAGGGCAAGAAGTAGGGAGTGAAGCAACATAAAGGCAAAAACTAGTCAGTACTACAAAGAAAATGAAAGGAAGAAGATAGATAAAGAAAGGGCTCTATTGACAAATTTTGCACAGATCACTTAATTAAACAAACCACTCAAAATGCAGTGAGCTCAAACCCAAATGCTGCACTGAAATATCAGTGGTAATAAATGCATGCAAACAAGAAAATATACTCATGTCCACATACGAGAGGTAGCAAAGCATTCAGGGAGGACGCAGAATGAAAGGATGAGACTCTTCCAGTTCAAATCACCAGTAACAAACCAGTAACCAGTATCTCTCTAGCACAATTATCTTCCGAAGTGGCTAGCTGTCACAGGAAAACAAAGGTCTATTCTCAAGCGATGAAGAAAGTACTTCCACCAGTGAATGCCCTTATAAGCAAGAAGAATCCAGCTGTTACAGTCCCAAACTATACAAAGACATTTATTGTCCTAATGACAGAGGACAAAGAGTTCTAACATCAAAATTAGCACGCAGGCTGTGAAAGGCCAAGCATTTGCCCATCAGTATACTGAGTTTACCAATTTAGGAGGACTGAGGACAGAAAAGTAGCAGAACTACGTGTCCAGCGCTCAATGCCAAGAAAAACATGATTCTCTATCACAATTTGCTTACCTTCTATAGAAGGGGCCTGGTCCACAGCTGCATATAGCATCTCTTTCAAAGCCTGCAAAGGAGAGGAAGACAACAAGGAATACAGTTAGTACTAAAAAACCAGAAAATACATTATTTTGCTATGCCTATTTGAAAACCAAAGCAATTAAAGCTTTTTTATCCTCTAGAGTGACACAGAAAGCTATGATACGTGATGTCAACACTATGACACATATTTCTGTTAACAAAAGAAATACAAGTTCATGTTTACTGACTGCTTTGTCCAAAGCCTGTTGCCTTATGAATCTGTAAAATTTATTCCAACTGAATCTTTCAATATCTTCCTTTGGAAAAATATTTCCTAGTTGGTAGGATGTCAAAGGTTTTTCGTATAAAAAAAATAAAGGCAAAACAAAAAATGTTGCGTGACACAAAGAAGATTGTCAAGGCAAATGGAGGAAAAGCAGCCTCGGGGATTTCTTATCACTGTTATATAGGAGTACAGAAAAACACATACATTCTAAAAGCTGAAGACAACATGACGAAGGAGATTAGGGAACCAGGGCTGACAGCCTTCTCTTGAGGTGGAAGCTGAAGGACAACATTAACACCAGCCAGAATTATTCACCAGGTGTTCAGGTCCAGACCACAGAACAAGCCACTCACCCACGCTCAGGTTGCCAGTGCAAGAGATGAGCAGTGCAGGCAGCAGGAGCAGGAGGCAAGGCAGGCCCTGCAGCTAAGTACTGAGCACCCCGGCAGTAACCATTATCAGAGCCAGGAGGCAGGCACCACATCAGAAACCTCATCACTTGCAATTCCTTTTCGGAAGACCTCTTTTCAGATAGTTATGAAGATGCTGGTATCGTTCCAGTCATAAAGACTCGCCCTCTCTCACATCGCAAGTGCAAGCAAGAATCAAACAAACTGAATTCAGATCAACAGTTGAAGGAATAACCTGGACTATAATTTTGGAACTAGAAGCCACTAGGAAGGGCCCATTCCTACTGCAAAGTGAGTTGTTTACACACACACACACACACTACTTGATAAAGATAGGCATCTTAATGCTCATACTGAACGTGAGTGTGCTTCACATGCAGCTGCTGCGAAAACTAGATTTTATTCCCTTCACTTTTAAGCCCACAGAAATCTAACACACTAAAGTCATACAGGTCTTTCTAGTTCCTGGCTCTTCTGCCCTGCCTGTTGCCCAACACATCCTGTAGGTCTATAGCCCCACACCTCTGCATTTACCATCTTGCGTGTCCTCTTCCCCCAGGTCAAAACATCACAGCCTAATTAACAAATAAATACCCTGATACCCTCAAGGCGAAAACCACGAGCTCAGCAGCTGGAAACTCAGCACTGTTGTAACATAGTGGTTATGATCCTGTTAAGCAAATACAAGGTCTAAAGGACATGTCTGTTTATCACAAGATATCCTAGGTGGCAGGCTACACCGGCAGCTCCGACCCGACTCCTGAGCCCACGGAGGTCTCAGCAAAGGTCACTTGCATAATTGTTTTCCCAACAGAGCCACTGCTGAACGATCCCAACTCTCGACTCTTGTTCCAGTGGCACTGCTCTCCTCTACCCTCAGTGGTTTTTTAAAATTCTTCCCCAACACTGGCCACTTCAGTCCTTTTGCTCCATGACTCACTGGGTCAGCAGCACGTGATCTGTCTCCGTACATCAAGTGCTCGAAAAGCTTTCCACTTCTTCAACCCACTCATCATCCTTCCCTACCTGTAACTTTTTCCATGAACCACAACCACATGGCACAGGATGAACGAGTGTGAAGAGACAGCAAACTGAAGGTCACTGTATTAAGAACTCCATCCCTTAAACCCACCCAGAGGTAAACTCCCAGCGTACTTCCTACCTCTGGTTTTACCAGTCATTAAAAAAAAAAAAAAAAAGTAATTAAAAAGGACAACACTGTTGATGGCCCTGCACTGAGCAATCTTGAAAGCTGAAGGTGTCAGTCATCCCACAGACCTCTCCCCATGCAGACTGACATATCACAATCTGGCAGCTGCAGGGCAGCAGATTTTGTTACTGCTTACCTGACCTATATACATAACACAATAACCTGAAAGTGAAAGGCTCAGTGCTCCTGGATTACAGAATTTTAGAAACAATTGTTTCCAAGTTATTCATCACACTGTCAACTTCAACCGTTTAAGAATTACACTTTCTACCCTCAAACTAGACAAAAAGGGTTATTTCTTTGCTTTAAATTGCACTGGTGATACACTTCACGCCAGCAGCAAACTTGTATAAATGTTTATATTAATAGATATAATAATGAACAAAAAAGGCAGAAAGGAAACTGACTTAAACACAACTGTCAAACCTTAACAGAGAATAAATTCAAGGACAAAAAAACCTCAAACCGCTTGAACAAAACCATTGTTTTAAAGGAGCAGCTTTCAAACTGCTTACGCTCTTCCAAGCCCGTCCGCTAACACCCAGAAGGACAAACAGTGAAATAACACAACAGATTTGTGTCAGGAGGTGGCAAGCCTGGGTGCGAACTGCCGATCATGAAGCGGGGTTTGATGAGCAGAGTTGGCCACCTCCCAAAAACGGAAAGCCTGTTTCTGGAAGGGAGGCTCTGAAGGCAAGCAGGCTACCTTAGCTATCAGTTTCATTTTCTCCACCTACTTCCTGCTGGAGGTTGTGCCTCGGAGAAATTATTTTAATACTTAGCAACCTGTTTCTCTTCTCTCCGGAGGCAGAAGTACTTCAAACCTGGAGGCTTCTTAAAAGGGAAGTCACCCGCTCATACCTTTTGCCCATCTCTCTCATGAACTTTGCACCTATAACTGTTCTAATTCTCCTTCTCCCTCACATGCTGCAATTTCAAAGGTATTAAGCACTTTTTCTTTAAAAAAATACCACCAGAATTCTGCATCCAGATAAACAAATGCAGGCCACATTAACCGAAACAAAACTGCCATCTGGCAACTGCAAAACTTCACTGGAGCAACAGTCTCCTCTTTCTCCTAAAAGCACTCCAGAGACGGACACAAGAGCGAAGGAAATCTGCAGCATGGTTTGCGGATAAACAGTGGGCTAGCGACCCAACAATTTCACTGTGTATTAAGTGAATTAAACTGAGTGAAGCACACTATTAGCAAAAAGGCATCAGCTGAAATTCATCTAAGAGTTATCTGAATTTGTTCAGTACTGACCACATGAAAAAGAGAATTCTGTTGTCTGACACAAAAAGATGGGATTTTGTTGGGTTTTGCATTTTATCTTTATGCCAAAGGAACTGAAGAGTAAACAAACAGTTCAAAACTTAAGGTTTTAAGACAAGAAGTGCACAAAAGCAGCACATGCCGCAGCAGTAATTTAACAGGCTCAGAAAAGGGCTACTCAACTTAACCGAAGATACCTGCCAGATCCCCTGAAACACGGTGAGCAAACCTTTTCATTGCTGCTGCCAGGGTCGGGGCACATCCCTGGGTCACTGCCCAGCAGGAGCCCGCTTGCTGCGCACTGCAGATGCTGCAGCTGCAGGATCTGAGTGCCCAGGTACGTGCGCACACCCCTAAAACCGCTGCTCCCCTCCGCTGCCATCTTCGCACAGAGAAGGCAGCAGGTACAGATACTTGAAGCATTACTTTTAACAAAACAGGAAGTTTTTGGATGACAGCCATTGAAATCAGGACCAAAGTTGTTCAAAACTTTGGCATATTTAGCATTTAACACAATTAACAAGCATTTCCACAAAGGAAGCATTTGTCAATACAATGTTTTAAACCAAATCACATCCAGGGAGTAGCCTGATAATGACACTCTGTACTTCAACAATAAAAATGCCCCTTTACATTGGGATTCCATATTGTGTTATTGCCACTGGTCCCCACATAAAGACCTGCTGATCACCTGGCACTGACTTTGGTTTCACGAACCATCAGCTGGGAATGGAGCTTGTGTAGTAAATGCGATGTAAAATTTGCATGCTTTCATGCAGTCTTGAGAATGGAAAGTCAAATCAAGCCAATCAAGGTTTGTGTAAAGTTCCGTGTTAACGCCAACTCGTGGCAAAGGTTTTTGTGAAAAGCTGAATGAAACAGAATAGCGCATGTCATCATTTTTCCTCTTTTCTACAAGCCAAGTGCTCTTTCTCAAAAAGCAGACGCACAGTAATGGCCACTGCAGAGCTTCTGCTGAAAGAAAATAAGAACCTAAGCCACAGCTATCGAAGTATATCTTCTTTTTGTCTGTTTTAAGGAAAAATAATGGGTTTTTCTCTCTCTAAAGCTCTTCCACCGACTGATTATCTGCCCTAAGCCCAGGGAACTTTCATACTTCCTAAAAGTATTACAACACTTAAACAGATTATTGTTGGATGGAAAGATCACATTAATGGTAAAAACTTTGAGGACCGTAAATTGTTAAAAGACCACCTGAAAGTGAAACTACATTTTTAGATATTTCAAAACACAACAGTCTCATTCTTTCTCCTGACATTATCAGCAACAGACTACACCCTCCTCCCAGTTTGACTGGCAGTTGATGCAAGGCAATAATGGGATCATCGAACCAGAGACACATCACCTGGTGAGGATCTCACAAGTTACCTGGGTCTTACCACACTTTGGGGCCATCCAACTGCATGAGTCACCTGCACACCAACGGAACTAACTACAAATATCAGAGTAGAAAAATAAGATGACTACATGTAAGCTTTATGGTACAGAACGACTTAAAGCAATTTCTATACTGTCTTCTAGTCCTTTCACCAGCATCTCGAACTTGACACGGGAAGGCCCTGGAAACAGGAATAATCTTTTCAGAGTTAAAACCCTACAACAAGACCTCTCACTCACTTGATTACTATTTTAATTAAGAAGGAAAAGATAGGAACTGTCAGATGAAGAAACATTCTAATGCTATTACATATACAAATAATTCTTCAAAATTTTACTATGATGCATGCTGTAAGCGCTACTGCACACAAGTAACACAAGCAATGTTTGGCCTTAGGTCTGCTAATCAACAACTCAGATTATTTTCTTTTTTCTTGACAAAGGGGAGCTGTATGCTCTTTGCCACAAGTACAGCCAACAAGAAGCCGAGGTAGCACTGACCTTCTATGCACCACACCCACACGACCACCAGTTATTGAATAATAAATGCCAGGCTCTTCCACTACTGTAATATGCATGAGCGGGAGGCTGACTCACATTCAGCCAGCTGCAACAAGGGAAACAAAGAGTTTTGAAAGTTATTACTAAAAAGGAGGGTGGGGGGTTGACTTCAATTCACTCTACGTTAAGCTATCTAGCCAAGGAGAAGATTACTTGAAGTCTAGAAGGAGTAACAACTCGAAGGAAGTTTTTACTGGATGCCACCTTTATTTTAAATTGGGATGGGGGAAGGGAGAATGACATAATAATACTGCCCTAGTTAAAACACCTGAAAATTAACCTCCTATAATGAAAACAGTGGCCGATAAGCAGCAAGAGTTCTTCACACATTAATCAAGGTGTCATAGTTCACTGGGTCTCTCCTTTACTCTCCCCACCGCAGCTCTATCTGGTCAGCCAGCAGCCAAATCTTCTGCCCTTCTACTTCCTCCCTGACTAACCTCTTTGACCCACCTCCAAACCTTCTCTTAGCAAGACACACAAGTTTTCCGTTTCCAGGAACGGATAACAACCCTTGCATGGGCAGCCCACCAGAGACACGATGCACAACTAAGCCAGTACTTTATTTTATCGAGAAAACGGTTTTCCTCCTTCTCAAAGACCAATGCGTTCATTGGTCACCTAGCTCTCCACCTAATTCAAGCAGATCACAGTTTTGTTCTAAAGTCAAATCTGACCACAGATTTTATTTAAACATCCCTTCCTCTGCAGTCAGGTAAAGGAAAGCAAAGGAACAGTCAAAAGGGCAAATATAAACTTTTCAATTGCAACGTTATAACAAAGCAAGCTAAGGTAAACATGATCTTCCTTGCAGATGCAGACAGATTAATAGGGATACTAGAAAGAAATGGCTCTTATAATCCTACAGAGAAAACACAGGCCTTTGAATGGTAACAAATGTTGGGACGGTTTTGACTGATTCCATCAGTCAGGAAGTTTGCTGATGGTGGCTCTCCCATAATCAGCTTTCCGTTGCCTAGTTTAATTATTACTTGTGGAAAAAGACCAACCCCAGCAGCACCAGCCACTTCTTCTGCTAATGCTGAAATAGGAAACGGTTCCACTACAAAAAATCCACCTTCAGCTTCACCTAGTTAAAGGCAGGTCAAGCACCAGCGCGACGAACCTGCAGCCAAGCCATCGGCGTGACCTTTAGCAAAGTGGCGTGCTAAAACCCCAAAAGCTGTGTTCTGCAAATAATTCACAATTAATGCAGCGGGACTTTGTGTAACCGGCACTGACAGATGTCCCGATGCCAGCGGTTTGCCTGAAACCGAGTGTGAAGCCGAGAGACGCAGAGCCTCGCTGGCCTTATAAAAAAAAATTTAAAAATTAAAAAAGAAAAAAAAAAAAAAAAAACCACCAACAAAAAAGGCGCCGGTGCCAGGTTTGCCGCCGCGTTTGGAGCCGCCCAGGGAGCCAGCGAGGACCGCGGCCCCCGCAGGGCGAAGCCGGCGGGCGGGGGAGGCTCGGCCCGGCGGGCGGGCGGTGCTGCCGGGCTCCTCGCCGGAGCTGAGCCGCCCGCCCCTGCCGCCCCCCGCCCGCCCGGAGAACTGGCGGTGGTGCTGAACGGCCGCCGTGCAGCCGGGCTCGGCCGGGGACGCCCGGGAGCCGGGCGCTGCGCGGCCCCGCCGGCCGCACGGCCTCCGCCCGCACCGGAGGCTGACGGGCAACGACCGGCGGCGCAGCGCTCGTCCCCCGCGGAGCGGGTCGCGGAGGGCCGGTAGCCGCGGGGGAGCACGCTGCTGGCGCCCGCCGCCCGCCGAGGGAAGCGGCGGGGAGCTGCCAGCCGCCAACCATCGGGCAGGACAGCCGCCCGCGGCGCCGCGGCGCGGGTGCGCCCTGGAGGGCCCCCCCGGCCACCGACCGCCCGCCCCGGGGGCGCAGCGGGGCCGGTCCCGCACACCCCGGCCCGGCGGCGAGCGGTGCCCGCGGGCGGCGCGGCCCTACCTCATACTGGATGTACTGCTTCCGCCACTCGGGCGTGATGTGCGCCGCGAGGTGCTCGGCGAACTTCATCCTGCCGCCGCCGGGCCGGGGCCGCGCTCGCTCTGCGCCCGCCGAGCCGCCTCAGCGGCGCCTGGCTGCCGCGGGGCCGCCGCCGGTAGTGGGGGGCGGGGGGGGGCCGCCGCCGCACATGGGCCCCCGCCCGCCCGCCCCGCCACTCCTCAGCCCGCCTCGGGCCTCCTTCAGCGCCGCCCCGCCGCCACCGCCGCCGCCTCCTCCGCCGCCGCCGCCATCTTCCCCGTCCCGCCGCCCCGCCGCCGCCTCCCAACCGTCAGCCGGCCCCGCAGCCAACCGGCCGCCGGCAAGGCGGCATCGCCACGGCAACCGCCGCCGCCGCCCACCGCCGCGCGGGGCGGGCGGGGCCCGGCGGGGGGGGGGCGGGGCCCGGCGGGGGGCGGGGCGCGGGGCGGGCGGCTCCGCCCCCTGTGGCCGGCCCGGGCGGGGGGCAGCGGCGGGGGGGCGGCCCCGGCGCGTTGTGCCCGACCTGCCCGGCCGCGGGGCCGGTTCGGGGCCCCCCGGGGCGCCCCCGGCCCTCGGGATGACTGGCCCGGGCCCCCCAGGGGCCATGGCAGCGCTGTGGCAGCCCCAGCTGCGCCCTGGGCTCCCCGGGGCTGGCTGGGGCTGGGCGGGAGCGGGGTGCGAAGGGGGTGGGAACGGGAAGGACAACGGTATGGGAATCGGATGGCAACAGAAATGGAATGGGAACAGGAATGGGATGGGGATGAGGTGGGGATGGAATGGGAACGGGAATGGAATGGGGAACGGGGATGAGGATGGGGATGGGGATTGGGATGGGAACGGGAGTGGGGATGGGATGGGGATGGGGATGAGATCACAGTGGGATGGGAACGGGTATAGGATGAGGATGGGGATGGGGATTGGGATGGGAACAGGAGTGGGGATGGGATGGGGATGAGATCACGGTGGGATGGCAACAGGAATAGGATGAGGATGGGGATTGGGATGGGAACAGGGGTGGGGATGGGATGGGGATAGGATCACGGTGGGATGGGAACGGAAATAGGAGGGGAATGGGGATAGGATTGGAATTGCAATGGGATGGTGTAGGAACACAAATGGGATGGGGATGGGGATTGGGATGGGAACAGGAGTGGGATGGGGATGAGATGGGGATGGGGATGAGATCACGGTGGGATGGAACAGGAATAGGATGGGAATGGGGATAGGATGGGAATTGCAATGAGGTGGTGTAGAAACAGAAATGAGATGGAGATGGGATGGGGATGGGGATAGGAAGGGAAGGGAATGGGATGGGGATGGGAACGGGATGGGATGGGAACAGGAATGGGATGGGGATAGAAAGGGAAGGGAATGGGATGGGGATAGGAAGGGAAGAGAATGGGATGGGCATGGCAATACAGCTGGGATGGGAAGGAGATGGGATGGGATATGGGATGGGATGGGATGGGATGGGATGGGATGGGATGGGATGGGATGGGATGGGATGGGATGGGGAGAAGTGCAGCAGGGGGAGCGGTGTGCATGGGATTGAGAGGTAAGGGGATGGGGAGGTATCACCCCGGGGGAGGGAGTGTGGTCAAGGGTGTCAATGGAGGGGAAGAGTAGGAGAAATCACAAGAAAGATGAGTAAGAACTTAGGGAGGAGGGAAACTGGCTGCCAGGCCACAGAAACCTGGGGGAAAGGGAACGAAAGAGAAGACAGTGCAAAGGAAAATGAGGAGGGGAAGAGAAAGGGGGAAAAAAAAAGGTAAATTCTCCAAAAGCTGCATGATCACAAAAGCCTTTGCCCTTGCACTGCGTGCCATGCTCACCGGCTGGCTGCCGCGCGCCCCATGGCTGGGCGAGGAGGAGCAGGGAGGCCCCGGGCAGCACCCAGAGCTGCCCGCCCGTGCGGGGCACGTGCCCCCAGGTGCAGGCACCCCTGGTGGGTGCAGGGCCCTGTACCCATCACGCTCCTGTGGGAGAGACCAAAGTGGAGCCATTGGGAGCGGGGACTTTGCAGCCCTCCGTTACCCCCAGGCATCCCAGTGGCCCTAATCTTGCCCCTCCCCAATTCCCATATTCTGGGAATTTGCTGCGGTTGCGATTCATTTGGGTTTTCCCTGAAGCCTCCCAACCTCTGGCATGACCTCAGATGATAGTTTTCCCCATTTTCCCGTAGCCGCACCAGGGCCGACCCTATCCCAGATGCCAGCCCCTGGGCACAGCGACGTTCCTCCCCGCCGCCACAGGCAGCTGCCCAGAGCATCGCTCCTGCTGCCGTGGGCAGGAGCAGGGCTCCTTCGCTTCACTGATTTATGGGGGTCCTGTCACAGGCCCGAGGACCTCTGATTTGTGAAGGCTCTTACCCGTGCTGAGATTTACCCGGCAGTGACAGTGGCACACGCAGCAGCGATGCTCACCGATGCTATCTCTTAATTGTGTTTGCAGAAAACTAGTAAATGAATAGAGCTTTAGTGCCCTTCATCTGAAACTTCACACTCAGCAACCTGCCCGTTGCTGACCTCAGCGTGAGCCAACCGCTATGTCACAGCTTGACTTACGTTTAGCAGGTCACCAGCTTTTTAATGCGTTATCTTTGCAGGCTTGTACCAGATAAAATCACTCTGGCTCTCAGCCTGCTCCCACCACCATCAGTGGCACTGCCTTCAGCAGGAGCAGGCGGGAGGGGGGGCTTTGCAGCTTCGACCTTTTGAATGCTGTCAGGCTTCCAGAGATAACGTGCAGCATGGAGGAGGAGAACAGATTAAGAAATAAATATTATTTTTATTACTTGCTGGGTGCATTGCGTGAAATAGGTACTGTGATGCGTAATAAGTGAATATCTTCTGATACAACAGCTTCAAAAATCAGCGATGAAAATAAGTAGTGAAGCCCCCTTCCACTTGTGCCTCAGAGAGGTTTTTTCCCCGACATAAATGCTATTTATTTAATTAATACCAGTAGATGCTATTTATTTATTTAATACCAATAAATACTACTTATTGAATTAATACCAATAATTACCAATTAATGCTGTTTATTGGTATTAAAGACAGAAGACAGCAGGGGAGGCAGGGCAAAGGCTGGACTCTTTACTCACCGTTGCATTGTTCTCTAGCAACAGCTCCGTTTAAATATCTGATTGGCAAAACCCTGCCTCCTGTTATCAGACGCGCCCTGGGACCACGCTTAGCATCATGTTTCGCTGCTCTGCTGGAACCTGGGGCTTTCCAACTCCTTGAAACGTTTCAAAACTCAGCTCTGCATATCCAGGGGCTGGGGGAGGGAGGTGGGAAGGAGGAGAGGGCAGGAGAAGACTAAAATGAAGGAGAAAGGGCCACCACCACCTGCCTCCACCACCCTCTGCCCATGGCTGGCCTGGTGGGCAGGCAGGGGGAATGCAGGCATCTCATCCCAGCCAAGAAGGGATGCTGATCCCAACCGATCCCCATCTGAGGTCCGGATCCTGGTCCCTGTGCCTCAGGTCTGGATTGCGGTCCCCATACCTCCCTTGCATCAGGCTGCTATGTTCTCCTCATCTCTCACTCTTTTCCAGGAAAGAGTTGGCATTGTGCTTTTCCCCCATGCTGTTGTAACTAGGAAAAAATAAAAGAAGCAACATTATTTGTGTTTTTAAACCG
Source organism: Falco rusticolus (assembly GCF_015220075.1). Classification (NCBI taxonomy): domain Eukaryota; kingdom Metazoa; phylum Chordata; class Aves; order Falconiformes; family Falconidae; genus Falco; species Falco rusticolus. The sequence continues at coordinate 28,616,003 of NC_051197.1, forward strand.
AGCAAGGAGAAGTCGGGAGTGGGCTTTCCGCCAGTGCAGTCTGGCACTTGCTTTGTTGAAAGCATATAGAATAATTTATAAATAGCATGCCGGGTGGTTTTTTTTAATATAATTATACATTTAAAGATCCTTCATTGCTGGGGAGAAGGACTTTTCAAAAGAGGCTTTAGAAAAAGAGTCTTGCAGAGGGAAAATTTTCTTTAATGGCATTCATAAAATCACGAAGATGAGAGTTTTCCGTAGCAGGAGACAATGCAGGACACCCACAGACAACCATTCCCACACCTTGCTTCATACCTCCTCCCCAGGCAGCTGACGTTTAAGATGCCTGGGGATTTAGGGGCTGGGTTTGGCACAGGAGGGGATGCTGTCACAGCATGACCCTCCTGGGCCCCACAACCAAAGCAGGACGTGTTGAGCCTGGACTACCAGGTGGGTCAGCCTCAGGGAGAGCTGGGGAGATAAATTCATCTCCATCGAGACCAGAAGAAATAACGCCTGAGCTCAGAGGGCCGAGAGCAGCAGCGTGCCCCTGACCTGGGCATGGCGAAGCTGCTCTCTGCCACCTGCCAGAGCTGCTTTGCAGGGGCATCGTGCAGGGAAATGGCTGCTCCCTGCATCCTCCCCCGCATCCTCCCCTCCATCTTCCCCTGCATTCGCCCCTGCATCTGCCCCCCGCATCCTCCCCTCCCCTCCCCTGCCCTGCCCGGGTGGTGAGTTCTGCTCCCCAGGGAGGACCAGGGGCTTCACAGCCATTGCTTGGAAAGGAAGGTGGGGAATAAATAAGTACAGAAGTAAAAGCAGGTCAGGGTTGAGCTTGATGTGGAAGGACAAGGGGATATGGTACATCACACCAAGGGATGCTGCCCTGCCTGCCAGGATTGATCGAGCAGCAGCCCTGGGCTTCAGACACCCTCGGCATCCGCCGGCCAGCCCCCAAACCTCCCATTATCTGCTTCATCAATACCAGTCTTGAGAAATGCAATAGATATATTGGTATTTCCCAGAGACAGCGGTGCAAAATGCACAAATCCTCTGGCAGACTGAGCTGGAGCTATTGATTTTTCACATATTCTCCCTTCCCACCCAGCACTGGTGGAGGACGAGGGTGTGATGATGAGCATCAGAAGCCAGGGGGGTCTCGGTCCCCTGGGCAGAGGCAGCATACAGGGTCAGAGCAGGAGCAGCACAGCCCAATACACTGGGAATTGTCAGGGTATTTATGCACCCAGGCAAGCCGCCTGCAGCAGGTTTTTTAAGTCAGGAGCAGCAGTGGTTTCCAGGCAATAATAATGCACTGGACGGGCCTAATTCTGGCAGCAAGGATACTGGTACTGATCTGGCCTCTTCCAAGCACTGTCCCAGCAGCCATAACCTCCCACAGCTCTGCCAAGCCCAGTAAGATGATGATTTCATCTCTGTTTCAGCTGGAGCCCGGATGAGACCTGCCAGGAGGGCATGTGCCTCCCACCGCCTTGGCTGCAGGTGGGTCACTTTACCCACCGGCTGAATTTGATCCGTTGGGACTTGAGCCCATCACGGAGGTGGATTCAGAACTCAGGATCCCCAACAGTCAGCCCCGGGGATGGGGCAGCCCTGTCCCCAGCTGCCAGCTCATGGGCATGTGGGTCTGTGGGCAGTAACCATGCCCTGCTGGGCTTATGTATTGCCTCCCCTGCACTCTGCAGGGCAGGATTTGGCCCATACATTGCTCAGCTAGTGTCAACACGCTTGATGTTAAAAATCCCAAGGTCGGACAACAACATACCCCTGGCTGTAAGCCCATGCGTAGAGGCACAATTGCTATCAAAACACATAGGGATGCAGAGACATGGAGCAAAATCCAAAGCGGCAGCAGCTCCCCTTTGCCGGGAGCCTGCCCCATGGAGGGAGCGGGGCTGCTCTGCTTGCTGCCAGGTGCCCCGAGCAGGCTGACCTTTCCCGGGCTGACTCACGACCGACGTATGCATCACACGTCCCCTCTGCTTTGCTGGAGATCGCGGGGGTACGTATCCTGCCTGGAAACCCAGCTGGGGAGTAAGAAAAAACCATCTGCCCAGACGGTTTAGGTCAAGGTGCCCCTGCCAGGTTGCTTCCAACCCCGGTCCTGTGCTGTCAGGGGTGCAGTGTCCCCCAGCAGCGTCAAGGGACAAGCCCCAGGGAGCTGTGCTGTTGGCGGCTGGGCTGGGGACTCACTGTGCTGTCTTACAACCAGGAGCAGATGGGGGGTTTCACGCCCTTCGCTGGTGTGTAAGTGATTGCTCCTGGATCGTTTCCAATACATATATACGTGTCTGGTTTAATTTATGCACACCTGCCTTGTGCAAGAAGACAGCAGCTGACCAGTGGTTAAGAAAACTGGACACCCCGAAAAGATCTAAAATTAGAGAAGAAACAAGAGCTGCTTCCTCCGAGCCCCGGAGCTGCCTGGGCTGCTTCCAGGAGAGCCTCGGGAAGAGCCTCTGACTGCTCTGCTCCAGCCCTGGGACTGCCCCAGTGCTAAATCCCCCTCCTCACCAGCCACAGCATGGGGGGAGCACAGCACTATCCCCCCAGCACCTCTCCACACCTGTGGCATTGCCCTGCTGTGCCCTGGGGCAGGACAGACCCTTATCCCTTTGGGATGTTTTCCAGGGGACAGAGGCTGGTAAAGTGCCAGGTGGCCTTGGAACCATCCCTATCCCCTTTACCCCAACCTCATTTGCCCCCTTAAACACACTCTCACCTCCCTCTTGCCATCCTGGCTGCTGGGCCCTTCCCAGGGGGATATAACGCACGAGGGGGAGGGGGAGGGAAGAGGGGGCAGTGGGCACCCTGCCAAACAGTGGGAAGGGAGGTGATCCGGGATAAGAAACAGCGTCCCCAGAGCTGCTGCTGCTGGCTTAGGCAGCCAACGCCACCATCACGCCGGAGTCACGGCAGGTCGTGGAGGAGACATGAGCTATGGGTGCATCTCGGTGTATCCATGCTGCTGGCACCAAGCTGCCACAAGCACAAGAAAGTGGTGGGGTGGCACCGGCAGGCACCATGCTCTTCGCATGGGCGATGGCTCCCTCCCTCCCACTGCCTGGAAAGGAGCCCATGCCGAGCTGCTCTCTCCCTCCCTCCGCTCTGGAGCCGGCTGGACCTGGGGGTGCAGGGTAGGGCTGGGGGGACCACTCTTTTCAGTGCTACCCTCACGGTCGATGGGCAGTTGCTGAGGTTGTGCCTTGGTTCTGGTAGAAAGATGCTTTATGTCTGGCGAGCGGTCCCCACTCGGAAAAGCAGACCACAGCTGTATGTGACACTGTGCACCGGCGTCACTGCACACTGTTGGATGTGCCGCTGTGATTCTCTGCACTAAACCTGCGTCGCTTTAACCCACATACCTACAACGACAACAACAAGCTGAGTGCAAGTGAGGTTGAGGTGTGTGGTAATAGCTACGGCAGAAATCTCCAAAGCTGGCCAGACTTTCTGGGAATTTTTGGAAATCCTGCCATAGCTTTGTGGGGTTTTTTCAACAACCTCTGGACCTTATCACAGTGCACAAAAGGTCACAGGTTTCCTATTTGCAAGGGCTGCATTCAGAAAACAACAGCAGCTCCTGCCAAACCTGGCTTGACCCTGCCTGGCTCGAGCCTTGCATCGTGAGCATCCTCAGGGCAGTCAGCTCCTGCGGGTGTCCCCAGCACACTGTAGGGGACAGACCCTGTTCACAGCAAGTCCATTTGGTGAGGACTTACTCACCAAGTCCTCCAGCACTAGGTTAGACTGTTTCTCCATGGAAGCTCTTGCTTGGCCAGGAAGGAATTGTGTCTCCAGTTCATTCCTTTATACATCAGGGCTGAGCATGAACCGTCCATCGGTGCCGTGACACACGGCTCTAGGTCCTGCAGCCTCAGGACAGATGTCAGATTGGACAGAATCATTTAAAACAAGTGGGGACGTGTCCCAAAGGTCCTTGTGCCACCGGGGCAGAGAGCGAGAGGCAGCACGGCAGCTGGGTTCCCAGCCCGGCTGTGGGCTGGGGAAGGACTGGGCTGCGTCCGTGCTGGGGACTCCACATCTGCTCCCAGCCAGCTGCTGGGAAAACAGCGGCTCTGGTCTCCAACAGCAGCAGCAGGGTGGACACAGCCTGGCTTTGTCCTTGCTGTAGGACTCAGTCCTGGTGCTACAAACCGCACGTATGCAGAACCCCCTCAGCATTTCTCAGTGCCTCTGATCAATGCCAGCAGTTCTGGCTAGGGTCACCCCTACAGCCTGAGACCCCCATCCCCCCCAGTTCCTTTCTGGCTCCAGATACCACAATTTTATGTCTCTGGCAGGAATTAGGCTAACCCCCCTCCCCTGCCAACAGGGACCACGGAAGGGACAGGAACGGGGGCTCATCCTCAGCTGGGTGTCCCCTTCGTCCGAACCACCCCAGCCCATGTGGTCAGGACACATCAACCTGCAGCCCAAGCCCTGCCTGCTCTATTTTATGGCCAAAACAAGCCATAAATCTCCTTCTGTAGAGCTGGAAGGTGCAATTGCTTTTCTGTGGTGCAGGTTTTTCCTTACACGAATTGTAGCATCACGTGAGGGAAATCTGTAAGTAAAAGTCAGGCTGGAGCCATTTATAACAGCAGCACCGTGATTGTTGCTGCTGACAGCTGCAATTACAGGCACTCCCTTCTATCGCTCCTCTCTTGGGGAGAGCGGAGCCAGCTCCAGATGGGGATGGGGTAGGTAGCAGCTTTTCCAGAGCTGTGTCCCCTCTCTGGTGGACCTTGTCACTCATGGGCAGTGCTCAGTTTCAGAGAGAAACGTAGGATGGAGAGTAACCCCCAGTAAGGAGGGTTTGTGGAGGGATGCAGGATGCTCCCCAGTAAGGGGAGTTCATTGAACTCATCAGCTGGTGTCCACCTCCATGGGCATGACATCAACTGATGCTTGTAGAGGAATTATAGAGGAATGAAGGCAGGTTAATTATCATTGATAAAATACAGCTGTGGGCTTGCTTCAAGGGCAGTGGGTTGGCTGATGTGGGTAAGGTGCAGCTGTGGCTGGTTCCTGCTAAGTAGTTAAATAGCTCTAAGGGGTATGAAAGATGAGTGGCCAATTAAAAGGGATCTGGAAGAAGCAGAGGGAGGAGAGAGGGAGACAGTGTGCCCAGGAGACAAGGAGGAGGATGCAGCAGAGGCAAGAAGCAGGGCGGACTGGCCTGAAGTGGATGGGTAAATAGTGTGAACAGTAGAGGAGCTGTTGAAACCTTGTGGGGAGGTTGGTGGCTGTGCCAGGGCAAGGTGTGCTGATTACTTATTGGAGTTAAGCTGGTATGTGATGGTAAAAGCTTTGTTGCAGCTTGATAGTTTTGATAGTGCTGCAACAGATGCTTGCCTCTGTGGGTGTGACATCAGCTGGTACCCATCTCCTTGGACAGGATGGAGATTGTCCTGGGGTTGTGCAGGGACAGACAGCAAGCACTTGGGCTTGCTGGGGAGAAATGGTGCTGGTAGCCCCAGATAACCCCAAGGTGGGCTGCAGGTGAGGGCAGCATCCCGTGTGGGTGGCTGCTGGGCACTTCTTCCCAACACCATGGTCTTACTCCCCTACCTGTGGGATGTACAGTACATGCTAGCCAGGTACATACCAGGGTGCCATCAGCTGCAGTGGCTGGGGAGCTGCTGGGTGATTTGGGATCTGAGTACCAAGAGGGATGCCAGGAACCTTGCCTGGGGGAGATGGAGAGCAAAATGAGGGACATCTGTGGCCTTGCAGTGACAAACAGACCACTACTAGCTGTCTGCTGCTGCATGGAGATGTGAGATGGAGGGGAGCGGGCAGGGGAGTGTAGAGGTGGTGGCCCTGCAGCAGCCAAACCTCAGCTGGGCTTTCGTGCTGAATGCCTTGGCTTTGTCTTCTCAACATGGTTTTAGGGGAACTGAAACATCTGAAAGTGAGCTAAATTTCATGGTTACCTTAGGTGGGGAAAAAACCATCCGTAAGTAACTTTTTATTTTGCTGTTTTCAATGAAGAACACCTAGGGTTTTCTTTCAAAACTAAGAGCTCTGCTGCGATTTTTGTACATGCACAAAAAAAGATAAGAGAATGGATGAAGCAGGAAGCTGGGTAAAGTGAAACAAAATCGAAGTTTTCAGTGTTTCACACAAAGCAAAACAGACTTGGTCAACCAAGCTGACACTTCCCCTTCTGTTTTTCGTTTGAATTTAGAAAACAAAATGCCATACAAAACTTCATCCAACTGCCCCAAACCAAAATGACTTAGTGGTGAGATATCTCTCTTCACAGAAAGATCCACTATTTGCAGAGCTCCAGCTGCAACCTTTGAGCCGCTGGCCAGCCATCGTGTTGCAACCATGCTGTTGCTGCTATCAGGCCAGCAAGGCTTCAGGCACGCTTGGGGAGTAGCACTTGGCACCTGGCAGAGGAGTTTTTCCATCAGTGTTGAAGAGGTTTCATGATATGCTGGGGAAAGGGGAGATTTATGCGCTTCTGAGGGGGGTTATGCATTCCTTTTCCGTTGCAGCTACTGATTTGTATTCACCACAGCACAGGAATTTATGGAAGGAGGGAATCGATGTTTTATATCAATACCTAAAAAACCTATATGATGGATGTGCTAATTACATGCTTTTCTCCCAGACCCCCTTTATTGTACACAAACAAATGGCCCTGGTGCTATAATGAATGCAGGTTAAATGTGCAACGGAGCCCAACCCGGTGGAGGTGAAGCATGCAAGGGGGAACCTTGCTTACACCAGGGCAGAGACCTTGGCCCTTTGTTTAGCTTCTTCCCTGCCCAGTATTGAATTTTAGTTTCCCGTTGCCTTTGACTCCATTTCCATTTCATGGGAAACACCTCCCTTGTCAGGGCTGGGGGCATGGCTCTTGCAGCCACACTGCGGGCTCCTGGCTGCTATAGCATCTATCAGCTCCCAAAAATATTGAGCCGGGGGGAGGGTGTTTGCTCTGCCTTGCTAATGGGGGATATATGCACAGGGTGAAAAATGAGCAGGTTTTTTTTATCTCTGTTAAAGCAGTGAGTGTGCAGAGTAGAGGGGCAGCAGCTGGTGGTCATCTCCCCTCCTCATTCTCCCACTGCAGGGGTGCAAGCTGGGTGTTGTGACATGTGCAGTAATACATGTAAAAAAAGTATTTGGGATGGAAATCACAGCTTAAGACAGGCATATGCTGCCCCATCTCTGCCTGACCAGCTGGGCACTGCTCCAGCCCTAGCCCCATGCCAGCCCTTCTCCTGTGGGTCCAGCCAGGGAGGGCTGATGGCTCTGCCCAGTGCAGGGAGGCAGTGGTGCTCCAGGGTCTGCTTTCTGCATGGGGAACATGTTGTTTGGGAAGCCACCAGAGCAGTGAAAGGACCTTCTCGGTGCAGGACCCAGAATAGATACAAGAGGTGGTGGCACCATAGAAGAGAAGGTGGGATAAAGCATGGAGCCCGAAGCACTGCACCGGTGTGACACCTGCCAGAAACTTGCAGCACAGCTTGTTTTTTTTCAAAGTTAAGGACACTGTGACCTTGGGGGCCAGGTGAAAAGCTCTTGGCCATCAACTGTGTCCTGCCAAGAGGAGGCTTTGGCAGGCTGTGGCCACCTGTGCAGCTCCAAGCAATCCCAGCAGGCAAAGCCTGGCCCAGCCTGGGTGGTCCCTGGCTTTGGGGACGCTTGGCAGTGCCCCACAGGGATGTTTGGCAAAGGCTCAGTCAGGACCAAGTTCCCCCTTGGTCCCTCCTGTGCCCTGAGCATAGGAGCTCCTGCATGGGGATGGTGGGAGGCATGATGCAGAGAAGGCTTCTCCCCCCACCCCCACCCCAGGCGCAGGCACAGGGGGCAATCCCCCAAGAAAGATTGATGAGGGAGACACAGGATATGAGAGCGGTGGGATGTCACACGAACGGGTAGCCTGGAGGAGCTCAGGAGATAGGGGGGACATTTACAATGCGGAGGCACAGGTCTGCCCGCAGTGGAGGTGACACATGGTGGGTTGATGCATGCGGGGGGCTGTGCCATGGGAAGGAGCACGTCGGGGGCTCCTCATGCCCCTCGCCCTCGGGAGGGTACAGGCATCCCCAGCCTGCAGCCTGCTCCTCCTCTGTAGACAGGTGTTCCCTGCAGTAAAATGCACGGCTACAACCAAACCAGCCCTTAATTGCCTCTTTCTCCTTTTGTTATGGAAAAAAAATATGTAATCATAGCTTGGCTTGCAGGGATCCCTTTGAATGTTCCTTTTGGGCTGGCCAGTGTTTGGTGTGTGCCATGGCCTCTGCCCTCTGCAGAGGGACAATGACAGGTCTCCAGGGTGATGGGCAAGATGGATATGATAATTATACAAGGATATTTTTTCCCCGCTCAGCACTGCTGGTCACAGCCTGTTATTGTGTCTCTGCAATCCCAGCACGGGACCTGGGGCTGACCCACACATGCAGCTCGTGCAAGGGCCCTGCATGATTTTCTTTACCCCTTGGTGCCCGTAATGCTTCCGGGTTTGTGCACTCTGCAGCCAGGGACTGGGAGAATGGGCTGAATTTGGCCTGGCTCATACTGGGATGACTGGGGCACTCGCAGCCCTGTGCCACTTCAAGTTTGCAGGGGGTGGTTAGTGCATCTGGCACGAGGGCATCAGCAGTGGCGTCCACTGAGCCCTGGTCCTGCCCTCTCCCAGGCTGCTGGGGACCAGCAACTAAATAAGCATCACCCTGCAGAGCAGGCACAGCATGTCTGAGCCTAGCACCCCCATCCTCAGTGTTTCCACACCAGGCTCCTAGAACCTCCATGGTGCCTTGCATCAAGCCTGCTCCCACGCCTGCCAAAGCAAAGGGGTGGAAGAAAGGATCAGGCCTTGTGTGCAGTCGTTCTGAAAAGGCAAGGAAAAAGTGAGAGCGATCTAGTAGGAGCTGTAAGTGCTCTAGCAAAGAAACCCAGCAAGGTAGTTAGGCCTCTCTCACCATGGAGACAAGCTGGAGAGCGTGTGGAGGCTGTGCGCTTCAGTTAATTTGCTGCAAGTACTTTTCCCAAGCTATTCAAAGGGGGTTTCATCCTGCCAGCCCGCCTGGCTGCCTGTCCCTTGCTGAACGCCAGCCTGCTCGGACCAGGCGGTGCTCTCCCGGGGCGAGTGGGGCTGGTCAGGGTGACACAGCCAGCTGGATGGAGCCAAATGGCTTTGGTGGAGAGCGGCGGGGAGGATGAGTTTGCTGTAAATATTGCGGTCTGTTTATGAGGCTGGGTGTTAATCACATACTGGAGAGAAGCTATTATTTTTTTATTTGCAAGTGGCAGAGCCAAGCTGTTTCCGCCTTTCCTCCATTTCCCAGTTGAAACTGGGGCTTCATCACCCCTGCACAGGCAAGGAGGCTGTGGGGGCCACAGACCCGCTCACAGGGCACACTCTGTCCCCTCAGCAGGCAGCCCTGGGCAGAATGGGCACTTGCAGGCACACTCCTGCCTCTGGCACAGCTGAGCCCATCTCTGCTCTGGTACTGAGCAGAGTCTGAGACCCCACTGCCCCTCTCATAGACGCTGGGATGCAGGGGTCCCCTCCTGCTCCGTGCAGGGCTATGGTGTACTTGATGGCCCTGCAGGGCTGTGTCCAGGTGCTCCAGCGATGCTCCAGCTTGCTGCCCTGGCTGTGTTGGGGCTTTTTTACTCCTACGCAAAACCTTCCACACCCAGTGAGGCTGTAAAGGGAGTAAAAGAATAAAAGCCAGCTTATTTAGAATCACAGTCATAGAGTCCTTTTGGTTGGAAAAGACCTTGAAGATCATCAAGTCCAACTGTCAACCCAGGACTGCCAAGCCTACCACAAAACCATGTCTCCAACCACCACATTTTCAAATACCTCCAGGGGTGGTGACTCTGCCACGTCCCTGGGCAGCCTGTTTCAGTGCCTGACCACCCTTTCAGTGCAGACATTTTTCCTAATACCCCATCTAAACCTGCTCTGGCACAGCTTGAGGCTGTTTTCTGTTGTCCTGGTACTCGTTAAATGGGAGAAGAGACCGACCCCCACCTGGCTACACCCTCCTGTCAGGCAGCTGTAGGGAGCGATCAGGTCCCCCCTGAGCCCCCTCCTCTCCAGGCTGAACCCCCCCCAGCTCCCCCAGCTGCCCCCCCCAGCCTGGTGCCCCGGCCCCTTCCCCAGCCCGGCTCTGGACACGCTCCAGCCCCTCAATGTCCCTCTTGTCGTGAGGGGCCCGACACTGACCCCAGGGTTCGAGGTGCTGCCTCCCCAGTGCCGGGTGCGGGGGGCCGGTCACAGCCCCGCTCCTGCTGGCCACGCTGTTTCTGGTACAAGCCAGGATGCTGTTGGCCTTCTTGGCCACCTGGGCACACTGCTGGCTCACGTTCGGCCGGTGGTCGCCCAGCACCCCCAGCCCCTTTTCATTCAGGCAGCTTCCCAGGTCTTTTTGCCGAATCTCCTGTGTTTCCCCCCGCAGGTGCGGGGGTGCGTTGCCCAGAGATAGCGCAGGGCAGGCCGCAGCACCTGGGACAAGTGACCGAGAGCAGCCAGGCCGAAGGATGGCACACCTTCATCCTCATCCCCACACCGGGAGAGGGGGAGCACATCCATGCTTTGTCGTGAGTGAGGGGATTCCTAAGACTCCGGTCCAAAGTCTGGCTTGCAGCCTGCTGCTCTTTCCCACAGCGTGCCCACCCGTGATAGGGGCTCACGCCGCGGCAGCCCCCACGCGTGGCACCGCGCCCGGCCGGGGGCTCCCACGGGGGCCTCCGGGCCGCCATTTGCTGAGGCTGGAGGTGGAGGAGGGAGATGGACTCGACAGCTGTGCCAGGCGAGGGGGGGGAAACTTTCCACCCGAAGTAGATACCGGGTTAAATATAAACCGCCTTTGGGCTGGCACTTGGCTGGGACCCCCGGGGCGGCCGGCAGGGCTGAGCCGGGCCGCCCCCGGCACCCGCATCCCGGGAGGATGCAGGCGGCCACCCGGCCCCCGCCACCACCGGGGGCCGGGGGCTCCCCCCGCCTCGCCGGCCCGAGCCGCGGGCGGCCTGCGAGTGCCCTCCAGCGGCGGCGGGGACGCGCCGGGCACCCCCTCCTGGCCGCCGCGGGAGCGGGGCCGCCGGGCCGGGCCTCGGGGGGTCACGGGGCCCTGCCGAGCACGGAGCGGCGTTTGGGGTCGCCGGGGGGACGGGGGGGGGTGTCGCGGCGGCCAGCGCTTCCACGGAGCATGAGGGTGCGGGCAGCCCCTGTCAGGCCGTTCCGTTTCATCAGCGGAGCCGCGGGCGAGGGGGATACGGGGCCGGGCCGAGGGGACGCGCCCCCCGCCGGCCCGCTGACCCGGGCCCGCCGCCGCCCGGAACTGTCGGGCACGGGCGCGTTTCCCGCGGGCAGCCCCGGCCGCGCGTACCGAGGCGTGAGGGGGAGCGGCGTGGCGGGCGGACCTGGGCGGGCGGCGGGCCGCCATGGCGTCGCCCCCGCTGGCGGCGGCGGCGGTGGCGGCCGAGAGCGGCGGCGAGGCGAGCTCGGGGTCTGAGGAGACGGGGCCGGCGGCGGCGGGCCGCGACCTGGCCGCGCTGTTCGAGCAGGCGGCCGAGCGGCTGCCGGCGCTGCTGCCCGCCGCCAGCAAGGAGCAGCTGCTCTACCTGTACGCCCGCTACAAGCAGGTGAGGCGGCACCGGGGCGGCCCGGCCCGAACTGCGGTCTGAGCCCGGGCGCCCCGCGGGCCCGGCGGCGGGCGGGGAGGGGGCAGGCCCGCTGCCCGAGTGGCCGCGCCCGGGGCTGTGCCGGGGCCGGCGGCCCGGGGCCTGCGCGGCGGCTGTGCGAAACGGGAGGTGCCGGGCGGGGAAAGTTCTGTGAGGGGCTGGGGGGGGGGGGGCGAGGGCCGGCCGGGCCTGGCGGGACTCCTCGCCCCCGCCGCCTCCCCCCTGCCCGCTGCGGGCAGCCCCCGCGCTGCCCCGCTCCCCTCGGCCCTGGCTCCCGCGGGCTGCGCCGTAGGGTGCAGGTTGGTGTGGGGGGTCGGGCCGTGGTCGTGGGCCGTGGCAGGCTGCTGCTGTGCTGGTGGCACCGCCGCTGGCTCTTCGTGGGATGACAGGGCTGGTGGGTACTGCCGCCTCGCCCGGGCTCTCGGCGATGGGTGGCTGGGACCAGTTAAGGGTGGCAGTGGGGCGGTGGGTAGCACATGGCAGCGCTGGCCTCCCCAAGCATCGGGCATCTGCAGCAGTGACCCAGGTGCAGGCATCAAGTCTTGGGGATTTTCACGCGACCACGTGAAGGACGTGCCTGTGCAGATCTGTGGAGGGCTTTACAGTGCACTAGGAAACTAAACTGGTTGGTTCTAGTTATAACGTTGAACATGACTCCTTTTCCCATTCAGTCCCTGTGGAGTGAGCAAGCTGTAGGATGTATCTTATGGGAATACACCGTGTGGCTTTTGCCTGTGGGAGAAGTTTCATAAAAAAAAAAAAAAAAAAAAAAAAAAAAGCACCAGTTAAGATACAAAGGACTGTAATAATCGCCTAGCCTGGAGAAACAAAAAAAAATTGAGTATTGTTACACCTGGAAGACTCAGGTGTGTGGCAAGAGGTGCTGCCTCGACTTGAAAACTGAATCCCACCTGCTTGGATTAATAGTTGAAGTTGGGTGTGCACATCTTCCCCATGACTTTCCTCCCATATAGAATGCCCTTGTCCTGCTACTTACAAAGGCTTTAATTTTTTAATGCAATATTTAATTATCCTCTAAGCTGGTGGCTCCTAGGCTGTGGTTTGTGGACCATTAGTCTTATTAAAAGCAAACTGGTCATGTGAGGTTTTGGGTTTAGATTTTTCTAGTTCTTAAACAGGTCTCCAAGTTTCTCTTCCCCTTTTAAGAAAAAGGAGGGTAGAAAAAAACATTAGGAGAACTTTTAAAAATAACAAGGCCATGCCTGGGATGAGATGAAAAGAAGGGGTTGGTTTTTTTCCTCTTCTGTATTTTTTTCCTCTGTATTCTCAGGAAACTTGTTGCAAATAACCTCTTATTTTTTGCTCTGTTGCAAATGCTTTGTGGCTGTCCTAGGTGGAAACAGGAAGGTGTTACTTGAATATCGGCTCATGATTGTCCACAGACTCCAGAGGGTTTCCTGGTGGTAGTTCTGTAAGACCAACAAGGTGTTTAATGTTGAAAATTATTTAAATGAGAAGCTATTTTGCAACAGTTTTGATACAAGTCAGAAAAAGCTGATAATTAACACTGTGTCCGCACAGATTTCCAGTTGCCTTCAGCTGAGGGGAACAGGGTGCTTCTGTCCTCATATCGTCTGTCCCTCTTGTCCCTGGCCAAGCAGGATGCAACAGCAAGTGCCTTTGTGCTCCTTGGCTTCAGGCTGTGCTTGGCTCTGTGTTTCTGTGCTTTTGGCTGCCCAGTGCCTTCCAGAAAGGTGCCATCCCTGTTACAGAGTGCCTGGGAAGGTAGCACTGGCAGTGGAGATGGGAGAAGTTTGCTAACACAGCTACTGCAGGATTACGCTCCACTAACTTTGAGTTTTGCAGCATTTTGTGCTTTAAATCAAAACGAGGGCGCTTAATGCAAGTTTTCTCTATTTAATTATAGCAGCTGTATCAGTATGCATAATGGGTTGCTAATATATTACTCCGGTGGACAGTAGTATTGCTAGCGCACAAAAGGTGCTGACTCAGATCTGTCCGCTGTCCTTGATTTGGCATCCTTGTCTTTCCTCAGTTTAGTATTTTATGTCACTAAGGGCTTTGATTTAAGATACAGCACCATCATAAAAGAGGTGACAGTAACAGCTGAGCTCTCTGTTAAAATACTGTATATTATTTATTTCAAACTGTTTGGGTATATAGGCATTTTCCTGGAATTTTATTACCTTTTATTGGAGGCCATTTCAGGATTTTATTACTTTTCTCTCTGATTTTGTTTATGTGTCAGAGACTTGAAAATAAGGGAATTGCTTAGTTGTCAACTCCAGTGAGGTTTTTCGAAGATGTTGCTGAGTTTATGACTCTGCCCCAGAACAGACTAGTTGGTAGGGCTCTGAACTGGGACTGATTTTCTTTTTCTCCCTCTACTTTTTGTGTGGCTTTGGGCAAATCACTCCTCTGTGTCTTGAGTCTGTTGTAGTGAAATGAAGGTAGTGCTTGCCTGTTGTGTTCAGGATGTGAAAATCCGAGGTTCAGTAGTAACGGAGACCAATGTAGTGGTTGTCATTTAGGGAGGGGAGGGAAGCCAGAACTTGCTGGAAATGATTGGACTGAGAAAAGTGATAGGACTGAGAAAACTGCCATGCCAAGAGGAGGATGTGCCAGTGCCTATGTAAATGCTGAGAGGTGCAGGCAAGCTGGGAACCCAGTGCCGCTGGCAAAATGGAGTTTATGCTGTCTTTGAGTGTAGGCTCAAAAATATAATCCTGTTTTTGCGTGATGTCTTTCAAATATTTTAGAACATCCTGTTGCACGGAATAGCGTGATGGTGCTGACTTGGTTGTTTCCAGCGTCACTCTCTCTGTCCCTCTGGGATATACAGCCCCTCAGTCATCAGGGCCAGGACCCCTTGCCTTCTGTGGTTGATGTTTGCTTGTTCTTCCTTACGCCCCACTTTCAGTTGGTTAAGTACAAGGCTTTCCCATGGGTTGGGGCAGGTTAACAGGGCAGAACTTTGGGCAGGAACAGGCAGGAATTCCTGTCTTGCCAAAGAAATTCAGCTTACTTGGTGTGTGTACAGTTAGAGCTTAGTCCTGCTGTCCGTGGCAGTGAGTTCTGTTCTTGTTAGTACTCCACAGAGAAGCTGCAAATATGATTCACCTTATAAGATTTATGATCGGATAAGAATATTTGGCTGGAACTCCCTGCTGTATAAATGTGTTAGTTGAAAAATTAGCAAAGAGCAGTTTTCCTACCACCACTGGGGTAGGGATCAGTTGTGGAGTAATGTGTAAGGGGAATCTCAGGGCTTCTCGCAGTCTGGACCAGCAGCTGAAGTTGTGTGGGGATGGTATGCAGTGCTAACACATCTCCGAGCACCTCTTTATGTGAGTGCTCTTCTGAATGGTGTGACCTGCAGCTCCTAGGTGAAGGCTTCATCCATTTTCGCCACAAATGCAGATGCCTACAGACACTTCCCATTTGGAGCTGCCTGTACATACGATTCATGAGTGTAATGCCTGCAGGCGACTCTGCATGCAGAAGCAATACTAGGAGGGTATTTAATGCATTCTGGCAGTCTTCTTTTTTTAATGCAGTTGGTGAGCTGTAAGTGAGGAGAGCTAAGCATCAAGTGACCAGTCAGCCCCCTAAAGACCATCAGTAATTATTTTGCAGACACAGAATGAGAAACTCTTGACTTGAAATACTAGCATGGGCTCTTGTCTTTCTGCTGGTTAGGGAGGAAAAACAGCTTTTGAGGCCCTCCAGGGAAGCAGCAGGAAGACAAGAGTCCTTCACAAAGTTCCACCCTCCCTGCCCAGCACTGGCATGTTTAGCTAAAACTCCCCTTCCTCAGCTGTCAGGCTTGGGTCCCCTCTCATGTTTAGATTCCTGGCTGGTTTCTGATGCATTATGGAGTCTTGCAGCAAAAAGAGGGAAGCCAAAACCTTTATCTTCTTCTTTCCAGCAAACCACTGCGTCTTTTTAATATATTGTAAAAAAGCAAACAGGGCACAAGTGCGCTTTTTTCCCCTCTTGATGGATGAAATTTAACTACTGTTCCTTGATTTGTATTACTATTGATGTTACTAACAGTCTTTCCTGACGCTAGAACAGCCTTTGAATGCCAAATCTAAAGAGAGGAAACTGCTGTCGTGTTTTGATGATGGCAGTGGAAAATTAATCTTAAAACAGATTTTTTTTTTAGCCCTCTTGGCCAATTTTTTCAGGTTAGATGTTGAACTAAAGAATTGCCAAGCAGGCGTTTTCCATACAGATAATGAATTTACATTTTATTTCCATGTTTGTTTTGCTTTTTAAAACAAGTAGTCCCATCCACCTCTGAGTACATTTACACTACATGAATTGTGATTGATTTGTAGGACTTAACTGTTGCTAGCCCTTTCTCCTATTTCTTCATGAAATGCGATATGTTGTTTTAAAGGCCAGCTAAGATTTCTAATTTGAATGAATTGCTCACTGGGAGACAGTCAGATGTACAGAAAATTAATTTCAGTTGCAGTCACTCATATCCTCTAACACTTTAAATGAAAACATAGTGTAACTAATAAATATATCTCACTATGGGCATGCTCTCTTTAAAGCCTGATTAATGATTCCATCCTCAGCATAAAATCCCCACCCTGTTAAGGTGAAGAATTGTTAGTTGATTTAAGCACTTCACCTGCCTGAACACTTGAGCGTATTTCATAAAACATTTGATGAATGCGGTTTAGTTTTGCTTGGCTAACAAAATGTTCAGCTGGCAGCCTTTGCCCACCTCCAGAACATACCTGTGTTCCCCCTGCGGGGTCTGTTTAAATACCCCATCTGTCCTGGCCTTTCTCTGCTCTCGGCTGTGCTTGGTGTTGCAGGGATGTGCTGTGTTAACTGCTTCCCAGGGGCTGTTGCATTTGGAGCTGTGGTTCTGCTCTGGCTTCTGCAGTCTTTCATCCATCATCCCTGTGGGATATATAGCACTTTCATTAAAAATAAGTAACAAAAAAGGCAAAACCTCTCCTTGCCCCCTCCAAACAAACCAACCCCCATGTTTTGTGTAAATTCATTCCCTGTCACAATGATATTTTTGTTTCAGTTAGATTGATTTTACCAGTGACACCTGTGTGCAAGAGGCTTGATTTTCTACGAGGAAGGGGCACTGATAACAGCCAGATCTGATGGGTCCTGACCCATATTCCCTGGCTCTTCCAGGCAGGGACAGAGACACATTAATTTATACGTTCTGCTGAGCTGACTTCAAGAAAATATGTTACCTAAATCTCAGCCTGCTAATTGCTCTGTTCTTGAGGCAGTTGTCAGCGCTGGCCTCATTGCAGGAATGTGATTGTGCAGTTGGAGCCCTGGGCAGGCGTAGCCTGTCAGTCCTCTGTACTCCCCTTTGGGGTGAGCTTATGGAGGAGATACGGCTGCTAGACTTCCCTGCAGTGGGAGAAAAGGGCTTTGTATTTGTCCCATCAGTACACCACCCCATGGAAAACTGCCTGAATCCCACTGGCACCCTGTCTGTTTTACACTGGCTGTAAGATATTTTAATTTTTTTTCCATATCTCCATCCACTGTTCTGGCTTATTCCCTTGCTTCCTTGTGTTTCTTATTTCTACCCCCAACATTTTAATTTTTGGCTTGCTTCTGATGGGCTGGATCATCTCCGCCACTCAGGCCTTGACTTGTCGCTCACGGTGCTTTCTATGCAGCCAGATGTCTTGGAGCAAATTCAGAAGCTGCTTGGCATTCCTTCGCTCGGGGTTTGTCCACTTGCCTTCCAGAGGACCTTGAAAATAATTAAGTAAATTCTGTTTACTGAACTTTGGGTGGAAGCAGGTGAATTTCAGCCTTAATGAATAATCATCTCTGTAGAAACCCTAATCAACAGAATTTTTCTTGATACTGGTGGAGGATGAGGCATTTGGCTGGGTAATAAACATAACATTAAGTGAGAAATCACTTGCTGGTTATCCCTGTTGGCTAATGCATGCAAAAGAAATGAGCTGCCTAACAAAATTGCTTCCCTTGCATCATGCAAAGAAAACACAGGGATGCAGAGGCGCTAATAACTGTGAGAGCGCTAAAATGAGGGCAAGATGGGGTTCAGTTGTGACAGTTCTTTCCCTCAAAAACCTTCCCTCTGGCACAAGAACAAAATACCCTGAAACCATCAGAACCCAGTATTTCCTTATGCCAGTCCCCTTCCCTTTGTCTTGTTCTAACAGAAGGAAACTTTTTTTTTTTTAGGTGAAATTTGGCACCTGTAACACTCCCAAGCCAAGCTTCTTTGATTTTGAGGGAAAGCAGAAATGGTAAGAGGAGATCCTTGTAATTCCTAGCGCTTTCTGGGTCTACTTTTTGTTGCACCTTGTCTCATCTGTTAACTGTCTGCCACTGAACTGGCTTTAAAATCCTTTGTTTAATAGGGAAATGTTTACTGCTATGCATGAGGCAGACATGAAATAGCAGACTCTTGTATTTACCTTGTTCATCCAGAATTAGCCTGCATACAAGAAAAAATTTGTGAAAATAGCTACAGCTTTATGAACAGCTTTGCTTTGTGAGTGCAAACTATGTTCCAGGCTGGATCAGGGTCCCCGAAATATCCTTTCACAGCAGAGTGCTGCACTGACAGGGGCCATTCATGGCTTCAGAGAAAAGTTGACTGTTTCAAACTGAATGAAAAATGGCTTCGCACCCCCTGAAAGTATTTAGATGAATCTGTTCCACTGATGGCAGTATAAAACCGCATTGTGCTGTCTCCGGGCGGCTCACTGATGTTTTGCTCTCTCTCCTAGGGAGGCTTGGAAAGCCCTGGGAGATACCAGCCCTCATCAAGCTATGCAGGAGTATGTTGCTACAGTGAAAAAACTGGACCCCAGTTGGAATCCACAGGTAGGAAACATGAAAATATTGTTCAGAAAACAAACCAGCATTTGTCTTTGTAAAGCTGACAACGGTTCAGCTTCACACAGATTTTAATTGCTGCTTGGCAAACTTCATTTTGAGCAGATTAAAGTCTTAAATTAATTTTTTAAACTCCCCTTTTGTTATGACTGAAACGTGAAGAACCGTCTCTTTCGTAATTATCTTCATTACATTGAGCACATGCACGGGGTTGGTTTGGCTATAGTGATCTAATTTATTTTGCTTTTATCGGTTCATGCTGTATTTAGCATGTAAAGATACTTTTTATCCTTTTCTCATCTTTCTCTTTTCAACTGCTATTTAAATGTTGATCAATAGAAAGCAATCTCCATGAAAGTGACATGAACTGAATGATCAATTCTAAAAATGTTTCCTTTTTGTTTCGATGCAGTAAATTACCAAATCTGATTATGATTAGGTACTCCAACATAACAAGTGTATTTGTAAGTCCTGTATGTGTGTGTTACAGGGAGACTGTACTGTCATTTTAATTAATCTCTTTCATGTACCAGGTTTATTACTTGATTGAATATTTTGAGGATATCTCCCTGGTTATAGACTGATTTTTGTACATTTTTTTTTAAAGAGGATTGCTCTTCAGAAAAAGTATTGCCTTTGATTGGAGATGGAGTGGAGATACTTCTCTAATAGCAAAATGCTGAAGGCATAATAATTTCTTTACACGGTAGGAAACTGATTCTTTTTTGGTCCTGTGCTTTGGAAGCAAAATCTTGTGTGAGCACAAGCCTACGAATCAAGGATTTGATTCTCAGTTGTCTTCTGATGCTGTTCTGAAGACTTAAGGGTAATTCTTTTTTCTTCACTAGTTTATGTTTCATGGCGTTGATCCTGTTTTTGTGGCAAAGAAATACTGTCATTTAGAGGAAAGCCTTTTTAATGCCCTTGGGGAAAATAGTTGTAATGCTGTGTGGTGCAGTTAACAATGTGCTGTGCAGTACAGTTAGCAAAATCTAGCTGCATGCTGTGTAAATTCTTGTCCAATCTAAAATTCTCATACAGGAATAAAATAATTTTAAAAGAATCCATGTACAGTCCTGACTGAAGGAAGTGTCTAGCAGTGTAAAGTGGAACACACAAATATTCATTAAACAGTGAAATAACCCTCTGAAAAACCAAAACACCTAATGCTTTCCTGAAGTTTTACGGGTAGAGCTTCAGTTTATAAAAAGATTTGACGTGCATGGTGACAAGTTTTAGCTTTGGGTACTCTCTTCACTTTCTTGCTTCAGAGAAATACTTATTGTCACAGGCGTGACCTTCGGGTTACAAAGCTGTTGGCTAGGGAAGAGGAATAATCTGTTAGGTTTTTTTAATAAATAAACAAAGAAGCCATATAGCAAACAAAGAATGGTTTGCAGCACTGCTCTTCCTCTCTTCCCCTAAGGTGAGGAATGAATGTGTGTGAGCATGTTTCTTCCCATTGCTGTCCTTGCATAAGCCTGTCCCAGGACTCAGCAGAAACTAGACCGTGCTGGGTAATGCTGTTGCACCAGCATGTTTGCTCATTTAGGTATTGCTTCGTCCTCCCTTTTTGAATAGTTGGTGCAAGAAGTGTGGGCTTGCAGGAAGAGGGCAGTGCTGGAGGTTGAACAAAAGTTTCTGGGAAGGTAGGTTAGAGTGGTTTAAAGAAATGTGGGTTTTCTTTGTTGAGATGTTTATGTTGCAGTGTTTCAATAGCTGTGCTTCTCTCACTATTGCAATATGCATATACATATAAAATGCATATATTTCTTGGCTTTTTTGAAGCCAATGATTTTTTTCCTCTCTGTGGTCACAGCGCACGGAACTATAATATAATATAATGCTCAGGAAAGCCTGTAGGGTGTTACTGTCCCTACGCTGCTGCGCAGGTGCCACGTTTCTTGATCTGCCTTCTTTGCTTTTCCTGGGCCTTGCCTATGGCTGAGCGAGAAACCTGTTAAGAGATCTGAGTGCTTTACATGGAAGGAAGATGCTGAGGTGCAGAAAGGCCTAGCAGAGGAAGTTACGTGAGCTGAGAATGTAGTTTAAAAGTTAGCATTACAGTACAAGTGACACTTCTTTAAAAGAAGTCACCTGTCCTTCCTACTACATCGTCCTTTTAATTCCAGTTTTTATACAGCCAAAATACTATCAGGAGTCCTCTCACTCTGATCTGTCTCGTGTTGCTCTGTACTCGTTAATTTTTTGTTATTACAATTTTTTTCCCCCCTACCAAATCCACCTTCTGGAGCCACGAGAGGGAGCTCTGTTCCTTAAAATGATGGAGATGTATGTGGCAGGGGATGGAGATAAAATAGCTATTTTAGTCTTCAAATTTCAAATTGGATTTATAGAAAAGATCTGTGGGTACATTACAAGGTGCTTCATCACTGTCATTGTATCTCCTTTGCATGCTCATCTGCTGGGTTCCTTTGAATTTTTCTTACGTTCAGTAGATCATGAATGAAATACTCCTAGTATTTGGTTAAAAGTGGTATAAAGTGCTTGGTACAAATTTGAAAAGTTCGGCTTTCAGATCATTATGAATCTTTAATAGTAATTATAGTACAAGGGTGTTGAATTTCTTACTGTGAAGCTTCATGACTTTTGCTATTGTAAAGCTTTCTCAATACTACCTACATACTTTATCTTCAGCAGTTCATCTCATCCCTTGAAGTTGTTCTTGTGTGTTATCTTAAATATTCCTCAGTCTCCTATTTCATATTTTTGCAAAGGGTTTTAAGTCTTGATCCTTTAGTACTAAATGTGCAAAATTTAAAACTTAGGAACACCTTATCTTTTTCATAGGTTCATTTTCTTTGCAGCAGATTTGCTGCTGCAGCTTTCAAGCTGTCAGTATTTTTCTTAATAAATAGGATGGAACTAAGTGCAGTGTTTCTTTTGCAGTCCAAATAGATCCACTTTTTAATTTCTTTTTCTTGATTCTTCATTGATTCATTCTTTCAAATTGACCTTGCAGTTCTTGTATTAGTACATTTTCAGCATCAGACTGTAACTGCTATCATTTAGTAATCCTTGCTTGTTTTGGAGGAAAAAAACCCAGAAGTAAAAACATTCTGATGCAGTAGGAGCACCCTGAATTTGTGTTCAGAAGCAATGAGAACACCAGTAGGAGCCAAGATCTGACCTGCTGCTTCCTGCATGGAGTTCAGAGTAGCTAGGACAGTAGTTAGGACACAACTGAACATGGAGAAGCAGTCGCACAGCTGTTCTCTGCTCTGCGAAGCTGGTATGCCACTTTTGACAGGAGAGGCACATCTGCTGGCTCATCTCCATGGCTATTTCCAATGTCGTTTAGTTTCTTCTTCACCCTTGCTAACAGCAGGTTGTCTGGTAGTCATGCCTGATTTCAGAGCCTTGTCTAAAACCTGGATAGAAATTATACTGCATTTATTATTAGCAATTTCCTTGTTAGGAAATCTTTAAAGTAGCAGATGGCCTAAGGGGTACTGAGGTGGGATCCATTGTCTTTACATTCACAAAGCTGCAGGAATCTCCTTGCTGTATTTATCTTGAATCCAGAAGTGTAGAGCCAATAATCACAATTGCCTTTCTGGATGCTTTGCAGTTACGTCCTCCTGGGTTGGCATGGTCATACTGTGTTTTGTGTCGTAGGTTGTTTTGTTCCTTTTCCCAAGAAGAGCTGTTAGTAGGAGGTCAGGGCTATACTTTTCCGTGCTTGTCTCCATTCTCCTCTTGATGCAGTCTTCCTTCGTCATCTTCTACCTTTTAGTGCATCTTTTGTTTCTTGTTCTTTCTTGTGAGTCATTCATTTCAGTCTGAAGTTCCAGGCAGTGGGAAGGTAATTGCTTGGACTGGCTCAGCTCTATTTGCATATTTCAGAGACATCACCTGTCCTTCAAGTCTATTCACTCTTCCTCCAGAACAGGGAATAATTTATGAAGCAGTTCTTTTGCATTCTCTATCCTTAAACAGAAACCTTTCATGCCGTCAACACCTCCCACTGCTTTGGGTCCCTTTAGAGGGGTAGTGTCCCAGCTGCTTTGCTGCTTGTACGTTCACCTGTCTTCTTCCTGCTTTACTGGCAGCAAATGACATGTTGCTTTCAGAGGCTTTTGCTGACGTGTGTGTGAGTTTGGCAATGATGCTCATCTGCTCTCCCTGCCAGCCACCTGCAGCTTATTGCCTACATGTGCTCATCCCCTGGCCCCTCTCGTGTGGTGGCTCTGGGGTACCCGCTGTTGTGGTGCTCTCCAGAGGTCTCAGCAGTGGGTTTGGTGATTTAGGGAGGTTCACCTTCACGAGCTGGTTGTCTTGCATTTTTATGCAATAACTTTGTTCCTGTGTACATCGCTGTCTCTACTGTATAATTGGGTGCTTCTAGTACTTGCAGTTTTTGAGACAGTCTCCATGGCTGTATTTCCATTCCGCCATGCACTCTAAAATTCTGATCTGTCCTGTATTTGATACCACAAATCCCCACTGGCTTTTAAGCACCCAGATTTTTCAAATCTCGGATTGGTATGGGAGTTTGTCCACAGGCAGTGACCATCCGGGGGCAGGACCGGGACAGCACCTCTTCTGCTCAGCAGCATTATACACATCTCTGCAACTGAGTTCATGTCGCAAGGGATGTGGGTGGAGGTGTGTACACAACGCTGCAGTGAGGCGGTTAGGAGCTGTTATTGATTGTTTCTTGTAACAAGACGGTTATATGGCACAGCTTAAACAATAAAAATAAATAATAAAAAAAGCATCCAGACTTGCTCATCAGTTTTAGCCTTCCATTTGCTGATTGCAGTTTTGGCATCTCTTGATTCTAAATATTTCCTTTTCCTATTTCTTATATTGCACATTTACCAGTTCCAATCTCAACAGCTTGTCATGCTACTAACTTCAGTGGCATCCTTCCCCAAACACTGAGAGGCCTTCTTTCTATTTGTTTTGACTGCTGAAATTTTCAGGAGGACTTAATGATTTTTCTATTTCTGTATTAAAAAGAAGCAAAATTGGCATTTTGACTTGACTGGGTTTCACCAATAATGCACTTAGTAAGATTTGTGCTGTGTAATGAGGAGAGTTGAAAATCTGAAGAGCCATGTGTCTAAGGCAAATCAGGAAGACAACTCGATTTCAAGGAAAGTAGACATTCACTAAACATCTCTTTCAGCTGTTAAAGGTCTGAAATTCCAGTGCTGATGTCTGCAGGAGAGAAAGCTGCCTGGGTTTTTTCCAGTACTGTTCTGTGCCTTGTTGGAGCAGAGGAGGATTTATTTCTCTCTACTCTGGACCAAGTAGTCAACAGGGGTAAATGTACCTATTGCTCTGCTGGCGTGGGAGCACCCAGTCGTGTTCGGGGCAGCTGGGAGAGGACCCCTGGGGAACAGACAGTCAGTCTCATGGAAGAGAAAACTTCAGAGTGAATAAAATAGCAAATGCACTATTGCTGCAGGCTCAGAGCAGTCCAGTAAGCTGGAAAACCTGCAGGAATAAAGCAAATGGATTTGTCCAGTGGCCAGTGGGTGTTTTTGCAGGAGGTACTGCAGGGGGCAATATTTGATAAGGTGGGTAGCCAGCTCCCCCACACAAAGGGGTGGGCTTCACACACCCCCACACCCCCCACTTGTTTCTGTTGAAATAACCTTTCTCGATCACATTTAAATGCAACAAGCAAGTTAAAACTAAAATGTGGAAAAGAGAATTTGCAATTCAAGGGTACAGTGAAAAGCAGGAGAAACAATTTCCAGATCTGCAGAGGAGTGGGGTTTGTATGTATGCTTTTTGTAGGTTGCACTAGGTGTTACTGAAATATTTTAACAATTGATTCAAATTGATGAGCTGCTTGTATTTCAGTGGGATCTCCAAGGCAACTTAAAATTTCTGTAGTGACTGAAATACAAACTGTGTATCCCATGATGTTAAAACAGGCATTTGGAAATCCAAACCTTAATTTTTCTTAAATTTGAACTCATTGCTCGAATCTGGCCTCATGTCTGAAGCAAGCAGCTTTGCTCTTTTGCAGTTTACGGGTTTTATGTTTGGTCAACTTCTTAGAATTACAGTAGTGAATGGTAAATCAAAAGTAGTTTCAGGCTGAAATCTGTGGATTTCTTGGTTAGTACTGCAGGCCGATGGAAATTAAGAAATGCATTAGAGAAACTGCAGTGTCTAAATAAAATGAGTGCACCCATCATGTTTTCCTGTTTTGTCTATCAGTCAAACAGATGTCTCCCTTGATAATCTGTCCAAGCAGCCACTGTTTGGGGTTGGGAAAGAGCAGCAGAGTGGTGTGGGCAGGATTACAAGGGGGATGGGAAGAGCAGGAGAGGAAAAGACCTGTTTGGGTCTCTGCCTGTCACCAGCAGCACCGTATTTACATACCTGCTATGCAGTTAGTTTGGGTAAACGTCTCAATTTATGGCTTGCTATACTGCGAGGTCAAAAACTTTGAAACTAGTGACTTTATTTCTTTTGTAGTATAAAAGCAATTTAATTGCATCGTGTAAAGTGGGGACTAATCGAGTTATGGCTGTGCTCCTTAAAGCTTGCCTTCCTGTGCTGCGCTAATGCAGCACGCTGGGGAGAGCAGCCTGCTGCGCTCCTGTGAGCTCCGCAGCAGTGCTGCCCGGGGTCTTTGCTCCTCGCTGCTCCTGTTTCTTTCTGGGTGTGTATACATCCTTGTGTGTCAGTTCACACTGAGTGAATTTCATGTGTGACTTTCTGGTTTTCTCCCAAATGTTAAGAATAAAAATTGTACCAAAATGCAGAAAACAAACTGCGCTATGAACTACATATAATTTGAAATCTCTTATTTTGATGGATGACCAGATTGGAAGAAGCAAATTACTGAGATAATTCACAAACTAATCAGGCTCTTCCCCTTAAAACAAACAAACCCCAAAACAAAAACCAAAAAAACCCCAAACAAAAAACCCACAACAAAACAAAGCAACAAGCCTATATTTTTTTACTATTACTCTTTTAACGGAAAAGGAAGGACTAGAAATTAAGAACAAAACCAAGAAACTGAGCCACCCCAGGCCTTTGGCCTTGGAGCATGTAAGACTGCAGTGTTCTCTGGGTTTAGGCAAACCGCAGAGTTGGGGGTTTTGGGGGAATGGTTTTGCAGTATGTGTTAGTTTGGTGTATGTCCTGAGGCGGGTTAGATCTTAATACACAGAGGGATTCTTCTGCCCTGCTGCCTCTTGCCAGCTGTGCAAGCGGGGTTCGTGGTGGATGCAGCCTTCCTGTGGGAGGGAGTAGTCTATGCTGTGCATGGCTAACAAAAGCTCACAGTTTGTGTACACCTTACTCATATGTGGAAGACTACAGGCAGAGTCACCCACCTTATTTTATCCACTTGGGAAAAATGGCAGTTTATTAGCTGTATAAGTTAGTCCTTGAGTGTTTTGCTTCAGGAGCATGCTTTTGGAACTGATTTTTCTTACTAGCAAGGGGATGTTTTCTTGTTTCTGTTGTGTAAGACAGTAAAATATCACAGAACAAACATGAACTAGATTTCTTCATTCTTCTGCAATAAAGGTGGAGAGTGTTGCATCCTTTGCTTCTCTGTACCTTCTCATGAGAAAAGCGTGCTGATGCTTTATGTACTCAATATAGGTCCTATTCATAAACATAGCTGTCCATATGTTATTTGCTACCTTTCTGTCCCTGTCTTTGCATGTGTAACTGTTTATCAATTTTATTCCATGCAAGATAGCTCAACTCTGGCCCACCAGACAGGAGGTAGCGTGTTGCCTGCCTGCTTTGTTTTATAGACTGTTACGCTCTCGGCAGCACATCAGATTCAGTTTCCTGTTTATCCTTGCTGTTATTGAAAGCAGCGCAGGCTCATGGGCAGTACAAGTCCTCACTCAGTACTGGGAAGAGAATGCTGCCATCCCTTGGCTGTTGTTTAAGTGAGAGAGTGGATTAATAAAATAGTATGTGTAACTTCTGTTCATAACGATGACAGCGTGGATGGGAGCTGGCAGTTGTTTGCCATGAACCCGTGGCCTGAGGATGGAGTTGTCAGAGATGTCCTGAGGATGCTTTGTTCTAGCAAGTAACTCACGTGCCAGGCGTTGGGGTGCTGTGCTGGTGGGGCTGTCAGCCATGGTGGTCTGGGAGTTTGCCTGTGGACAAGCTTGATAAATTATAGGGCTTATTCTCTTCCGCAGCTGCATTGTGTTGCAGAGCACAAAACAAAGTGCCAGATCCAGAGTGAGATTTTCGGGTTTTTGGAATTGTGGTTCTGGCAAGCTGTGCAGAAGTGAAAAAGTTAAAATGAACGAGCATCTCATATAGAAATATAAACAGCTGGAATATGTGTCAGCCTCCCACCCCCTGGGACTCTGTTGGATTGTTCTCTTTGATTTTACATCTCTGCAGAAATTTATGGTCTCGGCTCCTTTTATTTATGACATTGCAATCCTCGTTCAAGCGATTGATTGAAATACAACAGTGTCAAGCTGCAAGCCTGTATTTTAGAAAGGTTGAAGTTTAGAAAGCAAACCAGCAATGCAAACAGTAGTGTATTGAAAGCTGCGCTGGAATCCTGTACAGAGGTTGCCCATGTTTTTATGATCCTGAAATTCCTCACAGTAAAGCATTACCATGACAAAGATTTATACCTTTTCTTTGTTCCTCCTTCCTACAAACATACTGTATGTTAAGTATGCAATCTTACTAGCCCTGCAAGGGCTAACTTTTGCTTGTAACGATGTTAGCCCCTGTGTTTCCAGCTCAGATCCAGCAGTGCTGATGCACAGTATTGTTAGCGTACTGTGGGCAGCATCATATATTCTCTCGCAACTACTCAGATGTAACAGTAGCTGTTTTCTGGGGTTGTAAACAAGAAATTGAGGGGCTTCTTGTTTTTGGCTCCCAATGCAGTGATTTTGGTTAAAAATTCAAGCAAAGATGAAATATTTTTTTCCTTTTGAATTTGTCAGTGAATTAACTTTCATCATCTTGCACTAATTCAAAAAAATACCTTGTACTATCTGGAATGTATTCAGAAAAAAGAATAATTAGAAATGTAGCTCTGCCTTGCTGATGCTGAGTGTGCTGCTGCAGCATAGTGATGTGTGTGGCACCCCAGCGTCATGATTCCTGGCTTACTGGTGGATTAAGACACTGCATGCTAGCCAGATATACCAGAGGCAAACGGAGGAAAAATCCCATCAAATCAATTTAAGTATATATATCAAACTACTGGCATTCAGTGATGACAAGATGTAACAGAATGAGGCAAGGTACTTGCTTTAATGTGTAATTTTCTGTGGAGCCGGGACTTTGGTTGCTTTTTTCTTTCCCCTGTAATAGATGTCCAGAAGTAACAGGTTTTGCTGTATGGCCGTAGTGCACAGGTAGCAGTCCCACAGCACCTGGTTATTCTGTATTCCCGCAGCTGTGGGGCTGGAACCATGGGATACAGCTGAGCTCTGGGATCTTAAAACTTGACTTGAGCAAGTGCTCTCCTAGCTGAGAAAGCATCTCAATATCAGAGAAGGGCCACCAGATCAGGTTTAAGTTGCTGCTGATTCTCTGCTGTGGATTGTTGCTGCTGTGGCCGAGTTGACAAAAAATGGATAGGTGCTGATGCTTCCAGGAAGAGCCCAAGATCATGGCTTAATCTGAGATGGCAAGGTTGAATTTAAGATGTCAAACCACAAGCTGAAGTGGCTGAGGTGCAACCAGGTGTTGCCCTCTGCTGTTTTTTTTCCTTGAGGTGGCAGTTTCTGGCAAAGCAAGGAATGGTTTTAAATGTCACATGCAGAATGTCATACGCAGTCTTCATTTGCTGCGGATTTTAGCAGCCAATGCTGCTTCTCCCCAGCAACAAAAACATGGATAACAAAAGTATGGGAAAGCTTGTTTTTATGAAACAGCTGTGTAAGGCTGGAAGCAGAAAGAGCAGTGTTGTTGCATGAGAAGTGCCTCCACCAGCAATCAAAACTTTCCTGTTAGGTTAATTTCTGTACTGACATTCCATGGGCTAAAACAAATGGGAAAATGAAGCTTTCAGTACTGCTAAGCAGCATTACAAAATTGGGATCTGGGGAGGTTGCATCGTGGGCTGACAGAGGGAAGGTGTTGAACCAAGCAGGATGGTGTCAGGGCTGTAGGGACAGGGCAGGCAAGCAGGCAGTGAGATGAGTTAGGGGCTTGGAGCAGAGGCTGAAAGAGCAGGCTGAACGTAAGGCTGATGTAACAGGAGGTCTAGAAAGGGACAAAAAGCAGATAAGAAGTTGCAAGGAGAGGTGGGGAGGAACAGCAGGGTTAAGAGGTGCTTTCCCTGCTCAATTTTAGCTTCCTGCTGGCCCAGCCACTTCCCAGGCAGCAGAGAGTCTCCCTGACATCTTTGGACCCCAGTATTTTCCTGGGGTGCTCAGAAGAAGGTGGGCATTCAGGAGGCGGACGTTCAGTTGCTCTACAGCTTGCTCAGGAGATCGTGGTAGCCTCTCATCCAAGTCTTGCTCCTGTTTTGGCCAGCAACCCGCCAGGCTGTGCTAGCAACTTGACGGTTTTAAAAGGGGTAGGGTGCAACCTCTAATTAAAAATCCAATTTTTCAAAGTAATTGAAACTGTTGCAGAAATTTCAACGTGCTGTGTCAGATGCTGTTACAAAATTCAGGAACTTGGGTAGAAATTACAAGTTTATCTTACTGTGCAGTATGTAATGCCTTGATTTTTTAGGTATGGAGTTGTAGACATTTATTTGATGGTATTCAGACACAGGGAGGGTCCGTGTACCCTGGTGCTTCCATTCGGTTGTGTAAAGGCTGGTTTAAAAGAGAGCATGTGTTAATTAAAAATAGCATATGCTTTTCAATAGTTGTAATTGTTTTGTGCGTAACATAAGCTATAGCATAATTAGGCTGTTTCTTTAGTGAAAATACAGCTTTTCATGTTAGAACAAGGTTAAGTGGTTATGTTTAGCTTGCTCTTTACACGAAGTATCAAGGAGGTATTGAGTGTAATTACTGGAGATTAAGATGTTGTTTGGAAATTAGCTAACACATTGGTTAATGTCTTGTAAATGCTATTTGTCTCTTAGAGTGGAAAAAGAGTTATCCTTTAAAAGAGCAGGTATTGTCTAGTACTTAGATACTTGGGCACTATTGTACCCCTTTACTGCTATTGTAAGAAAAGATGGCACTCCTTCAATGTCTCTAGAGCATCCTGTGAGTGTGTTGAGCTGAACTAACCAACACAAAGGCACTAAAAGGCTCAGACACAACGTCAGTGCAGGGCGCTGGGCAGCTGCCTCCAGATCCTGCTGCATCCTTCTGGCTGAGCCTGCAAAGGGTTACACCATAACGTCAGAAACCTTTGTTCCTGCTGGGATGCTCAGATCCTTCCCTTGCCTGAGCCTGTGGGGACAGGGACCAGTGAAGATCTCTTCATTTTATATTTCTCTGTCTGCAGAGTGCATAAATCCACCCTCTGCCTTCACAATCCAGATCTGTTGGAGGAAACACATTTCAGTGGTGCTGGTCAAACAGCCTTGGAGCCGTTCCTTTTGCGAATGGGGAAATTGGCCTCTGCCACTGCTGTACTGCTGTCTGGCCCAGTGTCACTCCAGAAAGTACAGGATGACTATGTCAACAGGCAGGCTGGGGGTGGGGGCTGATGTCCTTCCTTTGTTTCTCAAAAGTGAGAGTTGCCTTTGGCTTTCAAGCTTCAGAGCACGTGTTTCATCTCGAGCTATGTAGCCTTTCAGTATTTCTAGTTTGTCTCGGAATATACTTCTGGCTCATACAAATGTCTGTGTAAATCTATATAAATGAATATCTTGCATTAACTTGACCAAAACCAGCAATTACAGTACAGGCTCTGCTTGTATCTATAGCTTGGTCCCCTCTGCCTGGGCATTTGTGGATTTTCATATGGGTGATGTGACAGAAGTGATTGATTGCTTCCAGGGCTGACGATGCAATGCTCTGTGTTCCCCTCGTGAAAGCTCAGATTTCTGCAAGCTGCCTCACGCCGGGAGGGTGCAAACAGGCCACTCTCTTCACCCTTTGGTCTGCAGGCTTTGGGAGTCTGCAAGTTACTGCAGGGTCCCCAAAAAGGGGATGAGGAAAGGAAAGTCTGCTGGTGGTCTTGTGTTTGCCACCTCTGTGTCTGGTTTTCCATTAAAAAAAAAAAGCTCCACAAATCAAAACCTGTTGGAAGCCACTGTATTAGGGTTTTTTTGATTGAGCATATTATTTCATTCCATGCATATGTTAAAATGTACACAGTGAGTCATGAAATCACAGCTACTGGCAAGTATAAAACTTACTCAAAATTATGTTAAGCATTTTACATTTATTTCCACTCCCCTGACTGTCTTTACTACTCATTTCCAACTGTGATTATGGTTCAGTTATTAACTAACTCGTTATAGGTTAAATGAGTAATCTGCAAGGCCTTGTTTTAGATCACAGTGCTGTTTAATTATGACATTAATTATAGTGTGTTTGTTTTTATTTTTTGAATGTAATCCAGAAAATATTTTCCATGTCTTATGTTGTGTTTTTTAAGAGGAAATCATGTGATGAGGTTTAAAAGGACCAGAAAACTTTTTTTTTTTCAAATGTAGCCATTAATGGAATATTAACTAAACTGCCCCTGCAATATTTAAAACAAAACAAACCAACAACCAAGCCCCACATTATCCTGCGGAGTGTACTGCCATTTTTTACAGGACAGGTTGCTCAAATGGTACAGATCCTCAGTGGTCTCTTGAAAACGCTCCAGGTGCTGAGTCATGTGCACGCTCTCCCTGAGCTGCTACTGGGAGCCAAGAGGGATTGTTGAGAGAGGAATATTAAAATAGTCTGTTTATGACGGCCATTAATACGCCTGGTGCGGAGCGTACAGCAGCCTTGCATGAAAGGTGGCTTTGTAGCAGAGGCTGCCCTCAGCCAGGGTGTGTTTTTATCTTGTTCGGATGTCACTGGCCTCTGCCAGTCTGTGAAGAGTGGTGAGAAATGCTGAGCTCACGCATTTTAGCTGGGAAAGGAGGATTTTGCATCCTGCTTGAGCGTTTAACGTAGTGCCTAATTTTATAGATGGTAAAAAAATAATTCTTCTAGTAGCATCACCTCTGAAGGGTTAATACTATCCTGCCCTCCTGCTGCAGGTAGTGTGAAGTTCAGCTGAGCTGTAAAATCAGAAGGATACAGGTGGAAAATACCTTTGGAAGAGAACATTGTTTGTCCTCATTTCATGCTTCATTAGCCGATCTGCCAGAGGACACTCCTGCATTGTTCTGGGGTCAGGAGCCTCCTGCAGTGCTGGGGGAGAAGGGACATCTCCTCCCTGTCCAAGGGCTCTCATCTTCGGACCACCTGCATTTGGGGTGGAGAGCACCCTCCTCCCCTTGGCTTTCCTGGCACTGGCCTTAACTAGCAAAGGAAAAGACGGCAGCAATTATGGCACACACAATTAACGAGCTTCTAATCTCCAGCCTTGTGTGTAATTGCTGCTGTCAAATACAATTAGTGTCTGCCCAAGTTCCCTTCCCAGGGGGATGGCCAGGCTGTGGCACAGAGGGAGAGGAGGAGGGTGAGTATCTGAAACTTTAGGAGAGTTTACATTTTCTTGTTAGCTTCCTAATAATCCTCACTCCTCTCAATTTGTGTCCAGAAATGTTAATCCAAAGCATTAAGGGGACATGGTGGCCAGCAAACCAGGCCTCGAGGTCTACTGTTGGGTTAACTGTGAAGTGTCTTCTATAAAATTTGTCACCTGAGACTGTACCAGCTTAATTACAATTCAATCAGCACACTTCAGGGATTTACTGGTACCTGATGTGAGCCTGATGGGGTTGCAGGATGTTGCTTGTCCTGTCATGGCAGCTGAGACTGGAGTTGCTGATCACCTCTCAGGTGTATTTTGGGGCGCTGGGACCTGGGCTAGGGTTTCTCCTGCCCAAGCAGACCTCTGTGAACATCCAGCACTTGCAGCTCCTCCAGACTGTCCAGTTCAGGAGCCTCAGTTGCACCCCAGAGCCCTTGCAGGCACCCTGCGAGGCCAAGGCAGATTTTGGTTGGTTCTTTGGTGGCTGCTGAAGGCTGCCACGTTCCTGTTGAGCAGGGTGTCTCACTGGTCTGCTGTTGTGTGTCTGCACCTTCCTGCAAAGTGGTACAGAGCAAGGTAATGTGTGGCCCTGGCGCTGAGTTCTGCGCAGGGCCATGCGGGGAAGCCAGGGAGCATGCTATGGAGAAACCCTCCTCTACAGCTCAGCCATTGCTCCAAGAAGGTGAATTATGCAAAACACATGTAGACTGAAATCTGTACTATGTATTTGCTGCTGTGGAAACACTTGAGAAATTTTGATTGTAGTAATTTTGTTGGGAGTGTTTCTTGTCTCCATACCATAAAGCTGGATACAGCTGCTGCTCTGCCTCAAGTTGTGTCAGATTCAGAGGAGAAAAACAGTACAGTAAGTAGCCTCTGAACATTGAATCTTAGAATCATTTAGGCTGGAAAAGACCTTTAAGATCATGGAGTCCAACCGTTAACCCAGGACTGCCAAGCCCACCGCTAACCCATGTCCCCAAGTGCTACATTACATACCTTTTTAAGTATGTCCAGGGGTCATCCAGTATCTCAGCCACCTCCCTGGGCAGCCTTGTTCCAGTGCTTGACCACCCTTTTGGTGAAGACATTTTTCCCAACACCCAGTCTAAGCCTCCCCTGGCACAGCTCGAGGCCTTTGACTTGTGTCCTATCACTTGTTACTTGGGGGAGGAGACAGACCCCCACCTTGCTGCAAGCTCCTTTCAGGTGGTTGTAGAGAGCGATAAGGTCCCCCCTGATCCTCCCTCTAATCTAAAGTAACTTCTTCCATGCGCTGCAGTGGCTCAGGTGTCAGATCCTGATGCATAGCTCATTTAAGTTGTCCCACGTTTCTGTTTCCAAGATGTGTGATGATGAAGAAATTGGATCTTGACCGTTTTAAGCCGTTAGCCAATGTAACTTCAAAGATAAGTATTTTGATTAGATGAACCTTTTTGCTAATGGCTTTCTCTTTTTCTTAAATATGTATTTATGTGAAGGTACTTAAAGGTTTTTGGTGTGGAGAAAAGCCAGAGTGAGATATAAGGGAATTGGGGGAGTTGATAGTTGTGCTGGGCAGCACAGCCACATGCCGTGCCAAACAGCTCTTGCTGCTCTGTGTGTTGGGTGTGAAATTAGCCAGGCAGAGTTCTTGTTTTGCTCTGGATCAAGCTGGGGTGCCCTACATTTAACCAATGCCTAGGGTCTAGCTGTTCTTTTAACTCCAAGATCTGGGTTTGGTGTGTGTAGTGTTTTGGTGTTTTTTAAAGCTTCACTGAAACTTGTGCTGTTCCTGCTTTTTTGTAGTGTCTTTGTAGGACTTCTCTGTACCTTTCCTTCTGTCAGATTCATGAGTGCCTTGCCCTACATATAAAATAGCTGTGTGCCGTTCGGTCCCAGCTAATCACTGATGATTTTGCATGATGTTCACTTGCATCTCTATAACAAGTGCTGCAAAAATTCAAGAGGAGAAATGGATCATGCGGTGAGCATGGGAGACTTAAGACCAAAACAGAAGGTGAACTGAAAACTCTCACAAAGAAAACGTTTGTCTCTAATGGTTTATTGTTTCCATAATGCTTAGTATGATAAAGCTATCTTCTCTCTTGCCTTTATTTTTCGATCATGATTAGACTTTAATGTTGTTAAAGCTTATAAGTGAGTTTGAGCTACTGTCTTGTTGAAGAGAAGATGGAGCTGAAATTTTCAGTGAGGCATTGGACAGGGTTTTTTAATGTGTCTGTCATTATATGTTAACCTCTGAACTGGGACACGACGTCTGTTTTATGGCTGACAACAATTTAAAAGTATACATCTTGACATCATGGATAAAGGAAGAAGGGGGAGTGGAGAAAAAAAAGAATTAATGATGTTAGCAAATATTAGTCCCTGTATTTCCATTTTGCTCAGAAAGTGGCTGTCAGGCTTTGAGGCCGTCTGGAGCAGCATTGTCAGTGACAGCCAGTCGAGATGCGATTGTACCTTGAATCGAGCTGGTCTTTTATTGACAAATACAGTGCACTCGAGGCAGGGATGAGGATGCTCTGCTGTCTGTTCCAGGAGGAATGCGGCTTTTCTCCTGGCATTCCTGGTGACATTTGAGAAGGATAGTTCTGGGCTTAGTGGAGTTCTCTGCACCAGTCTGTGAGTGCATCGGGAGTCAGGGGAGTTGAAAATGTCTCTTAATGAGTACGTATGCTGCATACTGAAGCACGTATTTGCCCATGATTTATGCTAGCTTTGGTCAACCACATCCACATACTAAAGTTACCTGTCAAGAATAGTACTGACTTTGGTATCAGCTTTAACTGTACACGAGCAACCAAGAATCAATGGGCAAGAATTAGGGGTAAATGAGAAATTCCAGTGCCTCTTAAGGCCTCTTAATACTTCTTTACCATCTCTTTCCAGGTCTCTTACGTGCTGCTGCCTGTGCTTTGGCACTTGAGCGCAATCCTCCACGGTTTCTTCCTGTGCTGTCACAAATTCCCATTTATTCACACAGTTTTTAACTGGCAGTTTGAAGGCAACCCCCTCACACTCATGGAACCCACAGTAATTTTTGTCTTTTCTATAGCATCTCTCTTGCATGGTCCTCACTGCGGATAATACTGCTGTCATCTCTGTTGGATTCAGATTGCAAATTATGGGAGCTTGGGATCATGCTATTTCTTAACTATCATTAGTTACATGTGTATCTGCAGTGCTTTTGGACAGCGCTGCCAGCAGTGAAAGAAATTGAGCTGGCTTAATTGAGAGCCACATAGTTAATTATTAGTGCCTCTTTTAACAGAGGAGAGAGAAAATTTGCAGTGTCAGTTTTTAATTTCATTGTGGTTTGCAGGGTAGTGTGGCTTTAAACTCACTGGTTGTTATCTGTGTATATGTAGCATTTGCTTTCCAGCCTTTTTCTGTTGTAGAAATGTCAAGAGATTTGAGAAGGAAAGTGCATCTGCACCCTACCGATCCCTTCAGCCAGTATGGGCAACGAATAAAAACAGTGGTTCCTGTTAGTGCAATAGCTGCGACGCGGTTTGGAAGGAGTAACTGCTTCTGTTCCACTTCTTTCATTACCCAGTTTGGTACATCGTGCTCAGATACTGTGTGCAAATCCCTGGCAGGCTGGGTAGTACAGATATTGGAAGTGGGCAGATGAGCTCATGGTGTATAGGCAAGTTGTCAGGGGCGGCTGGAAAGAAACTAGTCTGTATCTACGTCAAGGCAGAGTTAACGTTTTGGGGAAGAAGCATTCCTTGTAGCTGGACAGATTCCCCTTGGGAAGTCCAGTGGTGATGAATGGTGGAGCCATGATGCTGTCTTTCATGGCTCTGCAGAGTCGGGGCACACATTAAATTCCGAGAGGATAGCTGACACTTTCCTGTACATTTTTCATAAACTTGTTCTACGTATCGAAGACTGTGATGGAATAAGCTTGGTTCAGCATTCATAAATTGAATATTGAGTTACCTATTTCTTTGTGAAAGAGATGAGATAAAAGCTACTTGGACGAAGTAACCTGTGTATGGATTAAAAGCCAGAGAAGTTTTTTGCCTGAGCATTTTTGGGAAGCCTTTATCGCTAAGTTTCCCGATGACCTTATGCGTACTCAATCAACGTGATTAATCTTTGGTAGAAATTCATTGGTTGTGCAAAGAAGGTGAATTTAATCCAAGAAACCTTTTTTACAGTTTCTGCCTCTAGAAAGACAAAATGTATTTTCTCAAGTGTTGTTTCTGACTTTGAAGAAAAGCAACAACCAAAAACTGTAGTGGGAAGAGATGAAAGAACATAGATTAAAAATGCTTTGTAGTTTCTGATACTGGTTGAATGACCACTGTCCCTCAATATCGAAGGAGATAGACTAGTTGTGAATATAGCTTCCTTTCATAGAAGTAACTCCTGCATGTAGTAGGAGATGATCTGAAATTAATTTTCTTTATAAGTGGTGTGGAAATAATTGATGGACAGTAAGGTTCTCTGCTAAATAATGTTTTAAGAGGGGCATTGCACTGTAAAGACTCTGAAGCCCTTTTCCTTCAGGAAGGGAGAACTTTGTGTCACCTTTTCCTCTAAATTAGAGAAAGCCTACTTGCCATAAAATAGGTTTCAAAGCCAATTTCCTTTCCATTTTTTCTCATAAAGAAATATGTCTGTGATATCTGCAAACCCAAACATTACAGCTTTGAGCAGGTACAGGAGAGCTGAAAGGTGGAACTGGTTGGCTCAAACTGGGCAGAATGTAAAAAATAAATGTATTATGGAGAAACAGTAAATTGATCTAAAACAAAAGCAGTCTAGAGATCAGGAAGACAGACAAACGGAAACAAGTTTTATTAAAAAAATAATCTAGTATCTTTGTAGGTAGAATTCTGATGAGGCAGCAATGCTTTTTGGTGTAATCAGCAATGTATTTCAGCTACTGAGAGACTACTAAAGGTTGGGACGGCTTTCCCTTTGCTTCTGATTTTGTTCACCCTGAGTGTGATAATCTCTCATCACGGAAGGCTGCAGAACTGTCCACTGACAACAGCACGTTGCAATTAATGGGCTGGTTTTATAAAGAATTCCTGCAGGGAATTGCAAACCAGTTTTGACTGTTTACCTGAAGACCAAGAAACTAGATGCCCTAGAAGAGTTAGGGCTGCCGGTGCCCTGCACCCCCTAATAGGGTCAGGCTTTCAGACAGCATGCACTTAACCCTTTCTGAAAGTCTGGCATCCATGTAAAGTCAGCCAGTTGGACATACCAAACTGCAGGATGTTTTTTTGAAAAGGTAGGCCTGAGGCTCCGTATCGATCAATCATTATTCTAATTGTTCATTTCTATTATGGTGGGAATCATTCGGAATCCTAGAGTTCCTGGGAGTAAATCATTTGGAAATGCTGCCCATTATAAAATTTAATTTTAAATCTATATTAAATAGATTTATAAAGGCAAGCTTTGCAATCTAGTAACATAACACTATGCTACCTCACAGAGGCTCAGCTTTTGGGTCCTAAGGGGCCACGGCTGGGAGTGCTGCAGAGGCCGTGCTTTGGCTGGTCGTGAGCGGGACAGCAGGACTGCCAAGCCTACCTTTCAGGTGACCTTCTGGGCCACCTTCAGAGGAGCATTGACCCGGTTTGCTGAGAGATCTATCCAGCTGCTCGGGATGGAGCAGGGTCGTGGGGTACCATCTGCCGTGAAGATGAGGCTTTCAGAGGGCTGATCCCATCTCTGGGGCAGGGGAAGGGGTGGGAGGTGGCAGAGGGGTGGCACAGGCTGGAATGGAATGGGAAACAGGATGCTGGACCAATCTTTCTTTTTCTTTCAGACAACAGAGAAGAGGGGAAAGGAAAGCAAAACTGCATTCGGAGGCCCAGTTGTCAGCTCATTATATCAAGAAGAAACAATCAGGTGATTATCTGTGCTGGACTTCAGTTAAAACCAGTGTTTTTCTAGTGTCATTTTGTTAAGATTTTTTTTTTTTAATATTGCACAAATGTGGTGGCAACTACAACAGGGTAATAAATGACAGGAAAGAACTTTTCAGGTTCATAATCATTTAAATCAATAACTGCCTGTATCATTGCCAGGTAGTAACCTTTCCCTAGCGCAAGATGTGGAGGAAGGGCAAGGCTTCCCATTTTTCAGTTATATGGCTACAAAAAGGTAATATTGGATATTTTTAATAGAAAGCTATTCAGACAGTACCTTTTTCAAATAGTTATTTCTTTACCAATACATTCATTAAGGATTGTTCAGTGAAGGTTTTAATGTTGGACAATGTTTGCCTTCAGGGAGAGTTTGTACCTTATATCAAATTAATTTCTTTCTAGCTTCTGCAGTAGACATAGCAGAATCGCATTTACTGAACTAGAATGGCTGCTATTTAAAAACTGTCAAGGTGCTAGTAGTAAGTGACATTAGCTACTGAATAAGGACAGCTGGGTTTTTTTGTTTGCTTGGCTTTTTACTGTTCTAGACTACTAATCATGGGTATAATATTAACTCCAATACCTAAATGATTGCCCGGAGGATCTTTCAGCATACAGCATCATATTTTTAGTTAAAATGAACAGTCAGGGAAGACTAAATTTTTGAGCAGTGTTTGCTGTCATGTTACAGTCACTCATTTATGTGTGTGTGATCCCATTTGTTTTTTTGAATGTCTTACATCATTTTAGCCCCAGGAAATTAAAAGATAAACACTGATTTCTCTACGTATAGCTTCCCAGGCTTGCTGAGAACTTTCCCAAAGTGTTAAAACTCTAACAGCATTTCTTTGGCTTTTTGTCACAAACTAATGAAAAATAAATCTTGAGCAGGTGGCTCCAAACCCTTTGCAAGGAGCTCAGGTAGAAATTGATATGGCTGTTCTGCCTAAGCAAATAGGGTGGCAGTTTTCTGCATGGCAGTAATGCGGACACTTCCCTCAGTGTTGCAGTCTGCTTCATAGCGAGATGGAACAGCTGGCGAGGAGTTGCCTTCTCTGCCTTATGTGGAGAGCCAACACGTCTTTAACTTGCCCCTGGATCTTGACCAGAGTTGGTCAGGTATGACCTTGGTTTAACACACTGTTTGGGGAATTATAAATAGCACTTCTGCTAGCCACAAGCTCCTTTTTCTTCCCTGCTCTGTCAGTGTAGGTCTCGGCCAACATCCTTGATCTCATTTTGACCTTGTGGTTAAATCCTGTTTGAGCTTTTGTTTTAGGAGTGGAACATATGAGTGCTGCCCAGTGTTGGTTGTTAAGTATGAGCTATGTTTAGTCTTACAGTGCTTATAGAGTCTCGGCTATCCCAAGCCTGTGACCCTTCCTGGACACAAAATACAGCACAACATAAAGGAAAAGAGAGTTTGTTCTTGTTGTCTTGACTAGTCTAAATCTTCTTGTCATATTTTTGTTTTATTTCCATGAGAACATGACTTGTGCAGGACTTGAAGATAAGTACAGTTTCAAATAGTTTTTTCCCCCCAACATACCATGAGAAACATACGTGTTGCATGTTTAGTATGATACCATTGTAGTCTTTATGAATGAGAGTGTAAGCAGATGTAGTCTCTGACACAGCTAGAATAGGGTGATTCTGCTGAAAGTGAGTTAAATGAAGTCTCCTGACTCAGCTGGCAGAATGGAAACTCACGTTAGCACAGGTTGACTTGCAGGCATCGGTGCCTTCAGCTGCAGGGTAGGAAGTGAGTGTCATAATCTCACTCACATGCAGGTTGTACAGCTTCAACTTTCTTGGTGCAGTTGCCCATGTATTCTGGCTTTTGTCTACTTTCATTCTCTTACTGGAACAGGGAATAAATGTTTGCAAGTTTAGGCACATCCCTAATGGTGATAATAATAAAAACATAGTCCTCATCAGCAAAATTGCACTGGTACCAAATTTGCAAGCAGATGAGCCAAAGGAGGGTGGCTCTGGACATTCACGTTGGCATCCGAGTTTATCTAGAGCGCGGAGTGAAATGGTTTGGTAGATACCACTCGCCTGAGAAGGGTGACACTTCTGAGGCTGAGAGTGGTTACTTACAAGAACATAAGGTTAGCATTCAGTAACACTTCAGTGCACTTGTAAATAGAATGTAGTCTTAAAAAAATAATGCATTTTCTGTAGGGGAAGAAAATGTTTAAGGGGAAAGAAAATAGCTTGAGCCAGCATAAATTTAAATACATTGATAGTTACAGGTAAGTCCCGTGCTGTAAGTTCAGTGTCTTACGTGTATGCTACCTCAAAACCTAAGATCTGAAAAAAGAAACTTTGATGCAGACTATTTTATTGACTCCGTTGTTTATGGTGGGCCTACTGAAGCTTTACAGTAAGCTTGCAACGATTGGAATATAAATGAAACCACTTTAGTCTCTGTTTCCCAGGGCTGTTGATAGGATAAATATTTTCTAGTTACAGGATCATATTAAGGCACTCAGAATAAGCAAAAAAACCCCTTATTTTGTGTACTAAAAACTAAAGCTGGAGTCCTGGATTCTGACAGACTGCTGAAAGCAATTTCTCAGCAGGCATTACTCTGCCAAACACAGCCTACTGCATGCCCTTTAGGATTCCGCTGATGCAAAGGCAGGAAAAGGCTGTCTAATTTATCTGGAGCTCGCCATCGTCACGACCTCGCCTTGCACCAGGAGATAGACGAGAATGCAAGTGCGGATTTTTGAAGGTTCACCTAAGCAGGTTCGCTTATTTTATTCTTACCAGCAGCTTTTGAACAGTTTATCAAACGGTTAACATTCTCCAGGCTGCTGCCATGTAATAGGAAGATGAGAGCTCTTGTTTTAAATAGTGCACACCACTAGTTTACCATCAGCAGTAAACTACCAAGCAAAGCAGCAATGCCATTGCTTTCAAACTGGGTGTCTTAAAATTATGCATGAATAATGCTTACATTGCTTTTGTGGAATAAAATGCTTGGGTTTTAGGGTACAAATCTGTAAATATTGGTAACTGTACTTTGTCCATACCCTCCCCTAAAGTCAGCTGGATCAGAAGTAGGAGGAACTGGGGTGGTGCAAGGGCTGATTTTGCCTTATCGCTAATTATCTCAAATGTTTCTGCTTTGAGAACAAGACAGAAAAATGGTCAGTCTGACTCACAGAAGTATGTTGCACTGATTCCAAATAAATTCAAGAGCATCCACAGAAACAGGTTATGCTGATCTAATTAAATCAATTTAGAAAGAGATTCAGTTAAATCAGTGCAATTTGTGTGTTCATAGATCAATCCTCAAATCAGGAGAAGGTCTCTTGAGCTAATGAGGTGTAGCAGTTATTTACTTTGGGGTGCTGGGCACTGGTCATCAATTAGGAGTCATTAATAAACCCTGGCAATAAAGAGCTCAAGTGCCCCCAGTGACTAATGGGGAGCAGTTGCAGAATGTATTAGCGTAGTGCTCTGCCTCTGTGTTTCTCTGCAAATCACTTATCTCACTTCGGGCATTACATAAAAATAACGCATGCTGATGATTGAGGATGGGACTTGGAGGTTCCCTGGGATGGAAGGATTTAGAAATTGTCTGTGATTTCAGGCTGGGTATAGTGGTGGGGTTTTTTACTGCTACATAAAGCTTTATGTCTCTTTTCTGGTCTTATTACAAGAACAAAAGCAGTAGTAGTTGAGCTCTTTCATGATCAAATAGCTATAATTACAGTTTCACAAACCTGGGAAATGAGCAGTGAGATGAGGTTGACTGATGTGTCACCAATATAAATCTACTCTGAGACACAAACTGAGAGAGATGCCAAAAATACCATAGCATTGGAAAATCAACTTTGAAGTTATTTTTCGGGCAGTTTTTTTTCACGTGGGGGCGCGGGGGAGGCAGTTTCTAAGCGTTTCCAGCAAACGAAAGCATTGACTTGGCAGGTGGAGAATGCGAAATAACGTTGCCAAACATCCGTGTCCCTTTCCACTTCCACTGGAGGAGCCCTCCTGCTTCCACACAGCCTTGGCATGTTGGCATGGGAATGACATCCACGAGTCAGCACGGAGGCTTCTGCCATCCCAAGGGATTGCTGAAGAAGCCCTTTTCTGGGAGAAACTTTCACCCTTTCCCATAATGCTTGGGAGCAACCCCAGTCACCAGTGGGGCTCTGTTTCGGATCGGGGTGCAGAGAAGGCATCCCTTGTATTCAGGAGCCTGCCTGATGCCATGTAATCTATCAGAATTGTATTAATCCCACTAACGCAGCCGCCATCTGGACCTGCTGCTGGGCCGGCTTGCGCGAGCCCCCGTGATGGATGGCCTCGGGAATTGATTAGTTGTTGTGCGAGACAAATGAACTGTTTTGGCAGAAAATACCAGAGGTCGCTGCGTGTGGTCAGGCACAAAGGCTGCTGAATTTTAAAGAGCTGCTTCCAGCATCCATTGCAAGGATACCGCTTCAGAGCGC
This sequence comes from Falco rusticolus, assembly GCF_015220075.1. NCBI lineage: Eukaryota > Metazoa > Chordata > Aves > Falconiformes > Falconidae > Falco > Falco rusticolus. The sequence continues at coordinate 28,658,445 of NC_051197.1, forward strand.
TGATGGCTTTTGAGACGAGCCCAGCGCTCCCGAGCACAGTTGTGGTTTTGTTCTCTCCCTCCAGTCCTGCTTTTGGGAACTCCAGCACTGGAAATGAGTGCAAAGCTGCAGAGATGTGGGAGCTGGCATCCTTGCCATGTTGGGAATTACGGGCCCGTGCCGGTATCATGCGTGCATTTGGGTGGCCGCGCCGCAGATGTCTGTCACTCGTGTGGATGCTGGGCTGTGCAGTCCCTGCGGAAGAGCTTTCCCAGTGGTGCGGAGCCTGAGCAGCCCGCAGCGTGCTCAGCCATGGCGTGTCTCAAACAAAACACCTGTGAGTCCAGGCAGCTGGGGTTTGGGTTTTTTTTTCAGGTCAGTGTTGTTTAGAAATGGATGCTCTTTTGGTGCTGTTTAGCCGGCAAGTCTCTGACTTCCAAGATGATTGCCAAGTTTATTGCTTCCCCCGCTTTTTATTGTCCCCGGAGTGGTGACCCTTGGGGCTTTGCTTTGTTGTGCAAAGGGCCATCTTTGCCAAGGCCCACTTTACCTTTGGGAGAGCGCATCCTTCGGTGACGGTTCCTATTTGGGGGTTTTCAGGGCCGCCTCCTCTCCAGCGCTGCCGCTAATCTACCAAAGTGCGTGCGGCGGCGCGGTGACGGGTGGGGAATTGGATGACACATGTCTCGCTATGTCCCGGCAGCTCTCGGAGGACAGCATGCGAGTGTGGCAGCAAGTGGGCAACACTTCCCCTGGGATGGCCTGCCGGTTCAAAATAAACTTGAGTTATGGATTTATTCAGCTTGTAAAACCTCAGCTGGCATAAATAATTGAGAAAGCAAAGATTTGTCTGTGGTGCATACCTTAGGGACCCGCTCCTGCCTCCCTCCCTCCCACCACCCTTTCTTATGAAAATGATCCCAGTTGCACTGATAGATAATAACAACACCAAGCAATTAAAAGCTATGGGTGGCTGGAGAGAGGAGAAAAGGTTCAGTTAATGAGCTTTTCCTCTTCCTGTGCCCAGGAGAGCCTCAGAAGTGACGAGGCGATTAAAGCGAAGAGATAATTATAGATTATGTGAAAATGGGTCCCTTGGGGGCCGAGGGCCTTGACATAAACAGTAAGTGTTGCGAGTGTCTCTCAGCTCCCCGCACGCTGCCTGCTCCGCTCCGCCGCGCTCCTGCTCGCTTAGCAGCGCCGTGCCAAGCAGACGGGCGAAGCCACCTGTTAGCGGCACCCAGGGCCGCTCTGCTGCGGGGCCACTGGGACATGGCTTGGACCAGCCCCGGGAAAAGGGGAGAGGATGCCCAAAGTAGCACCCGATCGCAGCCCTCTTCCCAGAGCTCTGTGCTGGAGGTAACCTGCGAGGGGGGAGGAAGGGGACAGGGCAAACCTGGAGGATGCTCTCTGCGCGAGGGTAGAATGTCTGAATTTCAAGTCTTTTTTTGTGCCCTTTGTCATGGCAGTTCTCAGTGTCTGCTTAGAAAGCAAGGAGCCTTACAGCACTCCAGGTAAGAAGGAAGTGAAGCCTGATTAACTGGCAGCAGATCTTTTCCATCAGCTGTTTAAAAACTGTTGGCTCAACACGTGTGTTGGACAGCATATGAAGAAGGCTTGTGAAGCCTTCCAAGCTTGGGGAGAGGTGGCTTCATTTAAGTTCTTCCACATCCTTTTATTCAAGGATGGAGAAAGCTGCCCATGTGTTACCTGCAGGCAACAGATACGCTTCAGCTCAACGTTAAATCAGAATTAGCATCTCTTGCTGGGAATGGGGGAGAGCAGATGAAAATACCTTTGGGGGCTGAACATGTGTCAGCAAGGGAGAAGAGAAACCCTTCTGGCCATCCTCAGAAAATAGATGTAAACACGTTCACTGCCTTTACTGACAGTCAGGTGGTTGCTGGCTTGAAGACTCTTTTTTAGCTCGACAAAAAGAGCCAGTGCTTCTATGTCACACAATCTGACATGAAAACAAAACTGCATCTGAGTCTTCCTTGTAGCAACAGGTTTTAAATAATTGTGCGTATCTCCATGAGACTGCGTTTCATGGTCTTTCACATCTGAAGATGCCTTAAGTGCTGTATTTTTACGTAAACTGAGATTTTTCTGAAAACTGATAGAAATGCTTTGGGTCATGTACCGCCACCACCACCCAACATTACCTGAGCAGTGTCTTTGCAGTCTTACTTACTTTTGCATTTCTGATGTGCTTCTGTCTGGGTTTAGATTGTTTCTACTGGTTTCTGGGCCTTGCTGTGGACTCTTACTAGTTTTATGCGGAGTGCAAATTCCTGCTAGGAACCAGTTTGATATAAACACTGCATCCTTTTTGTTTTCTTGTAGCTACTGCAGTGGAGGGATTATTCAATATGTACACAAACACATGTGAAATAAAGGGGAAATAAAAACCAACTGAGCTCCAAGGCTTTCAGGCTGTGTTTTGTATTTGTCCTGTGTGGGTTTGAATGCAGAGTCAGCAAATAAGAATAACTTGTCTTGATTCCATTCACACCATTCAAGTGGAGCTTTTTCCCCAATATTGGTCCCTCCAAAAATCTGGTTTTAACTCCTTTGAGTTCTTTTCTCAGTTTCCCTTCTTGGTTTTTGGCACGCAACTAGATCAAATTGTTTTAAATGTCTGGAGTGCGGCTCTGCATGGCTATTTTGTTTGCAGGTGGAATGTCTTCATTACAACTGCATGGGCTTTCCTCAAATTATTCAGGAAAGGGCTTATTTCTCTTTGTTAATATTTATAGAACAGTTGGAGATAATACAGGCTAAATATTTTTTTAAAGGGGCATTGGGAGTAGAGGAATGGTTTAAAGCTTGAGAAATAAATGCAGAGCTGAAAGATGAAATTTCCCAAAACCTTCTCTTAAGGTGGGGAAATTGCTATTCTGGATTAATTCCATTGTGGAGACTTCTGGAAGGAAAGTGGCTTTTTGGAAGGGGGATATATAGAGTATTTGCAGAGGTGGCTATTCCAGAAAAGCTAAATCATATCCAAATAGCTGTGTCAGGTCGTTTCCCCTTTACAGACTATAATTTCCTTGGGAAAAGACGGTAAAGGTCTTGTCTGGAAGCTGCAGTGGGAAGATGGCCTGGGTTTGGTACGTCAGCGTTAACGTGTCATCTCTCCGCCGGTTCAGGCCCTGCAGCATGCTCCCCGTGGGGCACAGTCAGTTGCTTTATCGCTGCCGTGTACCTTCTGACACCTCCAGTGCTGCCGAGCGAGGTTGGCAGGGCTGAGCCACCCAGGCTCTGCAGCACGTGGAAGTGCCAGTGCCCAAGCTGACCGGGTGGCATCACTGCTGGGGATGGAGGGCACAGCCAGAGCTCCTGGTTGTGACATGGCAAAGCAGCCGAGAGTAACTGAGGATGGTTGTGGGCTCCTCTAGCGGGGAGAGGCTAGGCTCTGCTCTGATGTTAACAGGAGAGTGATCTGTAATAAATGAAGTGCGTGACTGTGCAATGGGAAAAAAGCTGCTGGAACCAAGTTACTGTACAGTGTTGTCTGAAAAGCAGCTTCACCCAAAGGACTGCTTTCAGCAGCCCAGGGTGTGTTTGAGAGGTTGGACTAACAAGGTAGGACTGGAGGGACTTCCCAGCATATCAAATCAGCCCTTGTTAGTAGGGGCAGGCACGTCTCATGACCTCCATCATGAATCTGTCAAGCTCCATCTCGAGCAATATAAGCTTTTGCCTTTTCTAATCCTACCATGAGATTCTTTTTTTCTCCAGAATTCAAAGTAATTGCATCTAAAGCATGCGGTGATCTGTTTCCCAGGAGCTTGTGTGTAGTGAGTGGACAAGACCTCCAACAAATAAGTTCATGAGAACTGGTTAAGAAACTGGAAGACCCCTGTAATGTGCCTAGGCCTAAACATGGAGTGTGAAATCTTGTGCAGCAGCCAGCTCTTCACTAGAAAGGTGCAACTCTTGTCTGAAAGGACTGTTTGCATACCAAGAATAGGGGTGATATGCAGGACAATGGTGCTACTAATGGAGCAAGGTGAGAGAGATCAGAGGAGGTGACTTCTTTGGAGAAAGCAGCATTCCACTCAGCTGGACTGACTCAGCTGGACTGACTCTTGACTTGAGCTGAGTATCAGCACTTTTTCCCATCTTTTGCTGGCACTGAGGAAGGAAACAGATGCTTGAGGTCTGAGGAATTAGAGTGTAACTGTAAGCTAGATGCAGAACAATGAAAGATGAAGTCAAAGCTGTGTCATGGAGCTCTGCCTGTCCTGATGGGAGCGGGGGATGTCATCTTGGTGACATAGGTATTTTCTTTTTTGGGGGACTGCAGGTCAAACAGCCTAACTTTCTCTTTGCAACCTGTTGCTCAGAAATGCAAATAATGTTTAGACTTTACTTTTGCTTGGTCTGATGCTTTTCAGCTTGTGAGGTTCAGGAGTGGTGCAAATGAATAGGAGGGGAGTACTGCTGCCTTTTAGCACCAGGGGATGGGTTCTCAGTGCCCCATTGCATTGCAGAAGCTGTTCTGTCCTGCCCAAAAGACTCACAGCAGAGCGACCTCCCTACTGGGTCTGACCTGCTCCAGCAACTTCCCATTTTGATGAGGAATTTCCTTTGAGGCTGTCAGGTCTGAGTCCTGCTGAACTTCCAGACTGTCTTAAGCTAAGGTGATTGAAAACTGAGGATGTTGTGAGAGCCAGCTACTTTGTGTTTAACTCCTGCGAAGCTGCCAAGTCCCATAATAATGCTGATGGATTCATTTGAACCACCATTTTCATCTGGAAACTAGAGAGGGTAGTATGTGGGTTTACTTCCAGAAAACTAATGACCTCTCTACTTCTTCCTAGCAACACAGTTCTATCAGTGTATCTATACCTAAAGTTATTATTGTAAAACTGCCTCATGCTAGTATGGCATAGCCGCTTTTCCATAGAAAAATTGGCTGTGTAAGAAACTTTCCACTGGCATACCAGCACGGATGGTAGGAGAGTTGTACTTTCTCAGCAGTACAGGTGTCAGTAACTTCCCACCATTAGATAGGTGAGTGCAGATTTATACAGCAAGATAAATATGTCTTGGTTCTGCTCTGTCCGTTTGCTAAAGATTCCTACCACCTGCTTTTTTAACTGCCACAAAGCACTGTAGCTCCAGTCACTCATACAAAGCTCTTTTGTAATGTTTTAAGAATCTGTGAAAGGTCTTAACTTCGTTAGAGATTCTGTTTGGTTGGCTGCTGAGAACAGAAGTTTCACTGTAGAGCTTTTAGCTCTAGAAGAAGCTATGGGTGTAACTCAAGCACCTGTGATACCACAACCTGATCTTTCTGCCCCCAAGCAGACCTAAGCGAGCGCACACCGGTGTCCTGGCACGTGCTGGTCCCCCTGCTTACACCAGCCTGCTGCTCTCGGCGGCAATCATGGTCAAGCTTTGTCTTAACACTGTCAACGCAAAGAGGAGGAGTGCAGTTGGGTCACTTGCAGGCTGGTGAATAAAAACCAAGCCCTGTGGTCAGGCAAACACCAAAGATGTCATAAATCCCTGGACAATTAGTTACCGAAGAGTACCCGATAATAGCAGGCACCTGTTTTAAAGCCACCAAAAGAAAGTATTTGCCCACTTCTCACCCCTTCAGACACAGAATATGAAGTTGTAGAGCTTGTCCTTTAGAGAGGCCAAGAGTATGACTGGGTTAAAGAGCAGAACAGAGTGGAAAAAAGACCTAGAAGAGGCTAATAAATATGCTTATCTGGATGCAGGTTCTAGCTCCAGAAATCCTTAAACCACAGAATTTCTGACACTGGGAGGATCCAGCTGGGGACAGATTTGCTTTGCATGTGTCCCTGTTTCTTCTGCTTTTTTTCTCCAAGCTACTGTTAGTGGCCACTGTCTGAGATGGATGGCATCAGAAGGGTCTTTGGTCTGACCCAGGGTGGCTGTTACAAGTCTGTATAGTAGGGAGAAGAGCAGCTTTAGCCTTTTATCTTCTGTAGGATTGCAGTGATTTATACCAGGACTTGAATATGGGATTTGCTGGCTAGTTTTAAGGACTTCTTGTGCCAATTCACAGGAATAAGCTGACTTTTGTGCTGGCCTAATACTGTGAAAAATAACCTTTGTTTTCTAGGAACCAGGATCTTTTGTCTCTTTAACTTGGGGGGGGGGGGGGGGAAATACTATTCTGTGTGTGCAATACTAAGTGTTTCAGTCCAATGGTAGTATTGGAATGTCCGTAGCAAAGTTAGAGCATATGATGTGCATGTGGCCTTTGTATTGTTCAGTAACACAGCGCTGCTTTTGCTTTTGTTTCCTGAATAGGGAAGAGGACAAGAACATTTTTGATTACTGCAGAGAAAACAACATTGACTATGTAACCAAAGCCATTCAATCAAAAAAAGTGGATGTGAACGTCACAGATGAGGAGGTATGGACAAAAAGATAAAGACCATCAATCTGCTAACTGTTTTGTGTATTAATTCAGCACCACTCCTTTTCAAAGTTGCCTGGTTAGGATTGTTATAACAAGGAACCACAACAGTTGAACAAACACTTGGTCGTTGAGACAATCTGTTTGAAAACAGCTTTCCCCTGGATTTCTAGTAGCGTGGATGTACTAATAGTTGTGCTGTAGCATATCATAAACTTACTTTCTATGTTATTTTCAGCAATATCAACAGCCACATGCAGAATAAGATGCAAATACTTCCCTTTGCCCACCTTGTACACTAAATGTGGTCAAACAGAAGTATAAAGTGAAGGAAATGGCTTTTTTGACCCAGGAACTCTGTTCATGGGTGAAGTAGGACTTCTGTCATTCCATCAGCTTGTCGTCATTCCCAGGTGGAGGGAAAATGAGTGAACACTGCCTTTCCAGCTTCACAAAAACAGTGACGTTATCCAGTCGTTCTCTGCTCATCAAACTCAAAACACCATAGGGAGATAATGCAGCCATTGCTAGAAACATCAAGAAAAATGTAAGTGTCTAGTATTGTGAATTGGCTTGATCCTTTTCTTGGTAAAAGTAAACGGCTGGTGTGGGCAGTTTCCTGTTGATCCTTCAGGAAATCCAGCAATACCAGCTTTATTGCCTTGGTTTCGATGCTTGCATGCTGCCACCTAGCCCTGCTCATGGTCCATCATATCTACAGCTACTTTTGCCCGCTGCTTTTCAGCACATTGTGTTTTGGTGAACAGATGAAGTGCTTACACATTCATAGACTGAGACGCCACAAATTCAGTTGGGTTCTCCTGTAGCTCTAAGCAGATTTCTGCCCTCTGAGCCATGACAGCCCCGGCTGGGGCTCTGAATGCTGATGGCAGGGCCTTTTATTATTAATCAGGAATTCATGTGAATTAATTTTCATAAGAGAGGAGGGAGGGTGTTCATGATCAGAGTTGGAATTTCACATCATAAATTCAATGAACTGAAACTGTCATGTGCCAGTGCCATTACTGAGCTCCATCCCTCCTTCTGCCGATCACAGGTTACGAAAGTAAATGTCCAGGGCAGTCCCACAGAATACAGCTGGAGTCCTTTCATTAATAAAAGCTCATTTTGGAGATCACACACTTGCAATAAGTGTATAATAGCATCACGTTAGCACTGCTTCATTTCCACTGGCAAGATGCTCTTTGGTAGCAGTGTTCAGCTCATACCTTCCTTTGTGTTCAGGCAACAAATGTGCTTGGTTTTAGCCAAAGAAATTTTGGTTGTTTTTTTTTAAAAAAAACACAACAAAAACCAAACCAAAATATTTGGTGAAAGATGGCTGAAATATTCTTGTACTCTAACAACTTAAATACTTAGAGTTGGATCTGAAAACTGCCAGGCGACATTCTCTTTGGGAGTTATCTGTGAGTCTCTGGTGTAGGAGGAGACTTGTTTCTGAACTAACGGATATTAGCACTTGACTGTTGGCTGGGCATGGAATTGCTTCAGCACACATAGGAGCGTTTTGAAAACCCTGCCTACCTGTGAAGCGTTCATGGGAAGATTCCCACTGGTGCAAAATTCCACCATAGATGAAAGTCTGACAGCCTCGGTGATTCTGGCTTGCCCCAGCAACTGCTCAAACAGGGAAGTAAGAACCTTTTTCTAAAAAGCATACCAAAAAGAAAAATCTGAAAGAAACACTTATTTCATGTTACATTAAGGAGCTGAAACCATTACCAATGTTGTTTGGTATCCAAATGTGTGCTTCACAGTCTGGAGGGTAGCTTATTTTCCAGTATCATGCAGGTTGGTTGATATTTCAGAACCCATTTTAGACTAGACATAACCCAGACCGAGCCTTTGGCAGAATGAAGTGTATGCAAGCATAATCTTGTATTTTTTATTAACTGTTCTAGTGTTACCATATAAATACATCCTGCCAACTCCAGAAGATGCCTCTGCTAGCCCTCTGGACATAACTCACGCTGTCAATCCTTTGATTTAAATGCATATAAATTTAAAATGGCAGCAGTGATGTGTACGAAGAGTTAACTTGTTATGAAACAAAATCTACTGAAGCACCAAATAGTCTCATGCTAAACTGCAAAGACTAGGCTCAGGCTTTCCTTGTACAGTAAAGACTTGACTAAGGTTGTAAGGTGCTTAGATTTTATTTCTCTGTGATACATTAGTACTGCAACTGTATCCCTGCATTTTGTGCAAACCTGAAATACGTTAGCAAAAGGAGAAAAGGAAAATGAAAATGTAAAATGGGGACAAGCCAACTTCCTCAAAGCAAAAGGATTTCAGAAAAGGCAGTAAAGTCTCAGGGGTTGAGATAGGTGCACTAGGCAGCTTTCATAGCCTAAGTGTCTTTTCCCTGCAAGAAATAAAGATTGTTGTGTACAGCATTCAAGCCAGCTTACCTGCTAACAGTTTGGATATAATAAACTTCAATTTAGAATTAAACAAAGAATCTAATGGCAGTAATCATGTACAAGTTTCCATTTACTGTGTCTAAATTGCCCAGAGTTCAACAGAATAGCTTGCATTCACTTAGAAGAAGTAGCCCAGACTAAAACAACCCGTTTCTCTTACATATGACAGCAGGACTAATGAAATAAAAAATGGACTGTGGCTGTGAAGTCACCACAGGCATGTCCTCGTAGTGTGGGTTGCTTGCTGCCTTTTTGAGAATGGTGTGTCTTCAACTTTTAACAAACTAGAAGCTGCTGAAAGGCATAGATGAGTTGCTTTGGTAATTTGTGCCAGGGGCTGTGGAGGTTGTAGATAGATAATATTTTTTTTAATTGCTGGAGAAATCCCAGTAAACAAACATGTTACCTGTGTGCAGTAGTTAAGCCCTTGCCAAAACTTTAATGAAAGGCATCTGAAATAATGCTCGCTTAGCCCCCGATCCTTGTGCTTTTGAGACAGGAAGTGCCAAATTGGTGCCAGCTTGCCAAGAAAAGGCCGGGGGGGGGGGGGGGGGGGGGGGGGGGGCGCGGAATGGGATTGAAGAAGTATCATGTTCTCCTGATTTACAGGCTTACTCCCACTAGAAGAACTTCCCCAAATGTTTCAGAGCTCTGAAAGCGATTGGCTTCCAAATCAAATCTGAAGTTTACCTGTATAATTGCAACAATGGCCCTTCCATTCACTGTTTTTGCTATCACAGGGGGAAGCAACCAGTCTATATATCTCTCTTCTTAATTACTGGTAATAAAACACTTGCCACAAGTTAGAGTGGCTTTCATTACTATACAGCCATTACAGCTGCAAGCATCATGCCTAGAAGTATAGCTTAATATTGTAGCACATCCATTCAGTTTGGCTTTGTTCTCCTCTTTCTCTGCACTGGCTAATTGATGTGAAAATCATTCCCATCCGTTTGTCTGCTGAGACTCGGCATATCTGAGACAAATCCCTGTCCTGTGCTTTGTTTGTGAACACCCTGTGACTTGGAGCTGAGCAAAATTGATGTGCTGTTGGCTTGAGAAACCGCTGCAGAAGCTGGCCAAGCTGGCAGTGGTTATCCAAGCAAAGCACAGAAGATTTAAGAGGCAGGGTTAGTGCACTGGGGCTATTTTTATGCTTTTTTTTATTAAATACTTCAAAGGTGGGGGAAAATGCATCCTCTCAAGTAACTTCTGTGACTGCAGTTGTGTTTGAATTGCACGGAGGGATTACCTTGATGTTTGGTTGCATTTAGTCATACCTCACTACTGCAGTGCTTTCCTATGTGCAATTATTCGTGTTGCTTCGACTCTCTTACTGCTTAATGAAATAGTCATATGGGAAGTGTTTTGGGAAAGCTCAGTCTGTGGCTCTTAGATTTCTGCTATGTTATTATTTAACCACATAAACACATGTTACGTATGCTGATATAAAACAGCAACTGTGCAGAGTAAAGAGTTTTTCAACACACATAGGTGATACCCATGCTATACAAAGAGTTGGGTTGTACCTTCAGTGTAAGTTTGTCTTATTGTTGAGGTTTGTTTTAAGGAAGACATGGGACACAAGTGGACTTTGTAGTTGTATAGCTGCTTAAGTACCTTAGGTAGAACTCCCGAGTGATTTAATTTGGCTGATACTATGCAAACAGTAGTGAATATTATCTTGGTTTAAATACAAGTTCCTTAGGAATGCTTTTTGTTACGTAGTAAGTAGGCTGAAATTCTTCTGCAGATATTTTTGCTTCCACATGAAATTGTGTGCTCTTGCGCAGAAGATCTCCGAAGTCCCTTACACCCTGTGTTTAGGGTGTAGCACGCTGCAAGGATGCAGACATTTCTTGCATGGAATGTGTCAGCTTTTTAATAGTGAACAATTACAATACAGAGCCATTTAAGACACTATTTAGAAAATATTGTATCCATTTAGAATTGCAGAGAAAATATATAGGTAAGCAGAGTGTAATTACCCAAAGTGGAATTGGCCCAAGAGTTGAAATCCATACTCCTGCAAATAGCACGAGGAGATTTTTAATGACTATAGATGATCACGCTTCACTTTCTTGTCTTGTTCAAAAGGCAACTTTTGCAGCAGAACCAGCCTTCCAGTGTCAGGGGACAAGACCGACTGCACCGTGGTGCAGTACCCCCTGAGCTGACAAAACTGGCAGCACCATCTCTCCCAAACTGTTGGTTTTCCATCGTTGGTCTCAGCCAAGTTCAGCACCAACAAGACGAGATTCTGCTTGTCCAGAGACAAACGCAAACCAACATATTTTAGCTACTAAGCTGTAATGTGCATTTTGATATAAAGGATAGAAGTACCTTTATATGGTTGTGTAATTGCGCAATAATTACAATTGTGTAATGACAGTGTTATTCCTCTACACATATATAAAGGAAACTGAAATCATCTATTGAAGCATTTATTTCTGTTGTGCATATTGCAAATAGCGCTTCTTTCTTTTGAAATAAACCTGTGTGGCGCAAAAAAAGTTGGTATTTATCCAACCAGAATCCTGTCTTAAGTAATTACCAGTCCAGAGATGAGTTAAGGATGCTAAAGATGAATTAAAGATCTTTCCACGTTTACCAATTGTTTTAAATTGTACCTCTTTCCTCCTTTTAGACTTTGATAGTGGTGTTGAGTGCAAGAACATTTAATTAATTAATTAAGTGCCCCATGGATGTCATCAGTGCTTCCATGTAAAGTAATTTTCAGAAAATTCATTCTAATTCAAGGTTAATTAGTGAAACATTAAAATTATGTGTTACAAAAATTAATTACTTGCTGGGTCAAAAAGTGTGTTAAAAAGCTTAATGCCTTGTGTCTGACATTGCATTTTCTGACTGAAAATCATGTTCTGCCTCTGCTGCCCTGCCCAAGAACATCCCCCAGAAGCAGCGTGAGCTTCCGTTGCAGGTATCTTCTGCCCCTCCTGCTGCTTTGGCACCGGGGTCAGGAAATTTGGCTCACAGTTCCCATTAGCAGATAAATGAGTTGCTCACCTCGTTCCCCACTGCTCTGTTGAGAGATTTATAACCAGGCGGGGGCTAGTTTAACTGATTTTATCTGTGAAGGTCTGTGGTTGTTTTCTGTAGCATACTGGAAAACGCAGGTCAGCCTGACAGTGTCCCAGCTGGGGGGTGGTTTCCTGGTTGTCTGCAGGGTGATTTCCAAGGAATCCCCTGCAAACATCCACATGCCATCCTAAATCAGGAGAGACTGATAGTAACAGTCTAATTTACTAAGGTACATGGTAAAGGAGAAAACCTTCTATCTCAAACTGCTTTGAGCAGCTTTTCTCTTTGGAGCTGCCAATACATAAAATCTGCAGTTTGTAGCAAATGCGTTAGAACTGCGTGTTCAAACTGTTAGTGCTTTGAATGCGTGTTTGCATTAGAAGAGGATTAGCACTCCAGCCTCAGCACAGGGCTGTACCAGTCTATGAAACCGTACCCCAGCTCTGCTGTGATGTCCTGTTGCAAAAACAAGCATTACCTTTCACAGGCTTGGCTGTTTCAGCCCAGAACCAGGGCAGCCGGCACCCATGAACCCAACCCCAAAAGCTTGGCTCCACTACTTCCGAGGCCAGCTGGGGTTTCAGATGTGCATGTCAGCCCTCAGAGGGGTCCTTTGCTACTTCCCATGTCCTTCACAGCAGGAAGAGCTGAACTTCCACTGCATCCCTTCCCATGGCGGCAGGGAAGTGCAGTGAGACTTCAGGTGTGCAGAGACTTAGAGAAAGGGGATGGGAAGAAAACTGCAGAAATTTGGGAGGGACTGGAGGCATGGCTGCAGCAGCCTGTGTTGTAGAGCTGAGAGGGGGGCTGGTCGTGGGCGATGCCTGCCCAGGCACCCAGTTTTAATCTTAAATCACAGCGGAGGCAGGGCCTGTGAGTTGAGCATTTTGGACCTGCCAGAGGAATGAGCTTTCAGGGACTTGGCATCCCAGTGACTTCGGGTAAGATTTTTCAATGCTGCCTTGCTTGGAAGGTGTTGCTCCCAGAAAAGTCAGAAGTGTCAAAATCCTAAATCTGTATAGGAGAACAAATCATGCCATGGCTCCTGCTTGTCATGCTTTGCTGTTTTTGCCCTCTAAATTTTTTGCTGGCTTGTGGGTTTGATGCTAAATTTATGAAAAATCAAATTGTGTGTCAGTTTTAACATTTCTAGCATTATTTTAAGTCCAAATCAGGAGCAATAGTATGTTACAAACATTATTGTAGGGGGTTTTTTTAAAGTTTGTGTTAATTTTGTTATTGATACTCAATACTTAACAGCAGGGCTGTGATTCTCTGTGCTTTGGGGTTTTTGCTGGCTGTGTTAATTTTCTCCTGGATGTTGCAGGGCCGGGCTCTGCTCCACTGGGCGTGTGACAGAGGACACAAGGAGCTGGTTTCAGTACTGTTACAGCATGCTGCTGATGTTAACAGCCAGGTAAGAAAGGAATAAAAGCCTGAATTTGATTGATGTGTTACGGAGCCTCCTGCCCGAATGTTTCGTGTGAAACTGAATTCCTCTAAAACTCCATAGTGAGTTCTCTCGGGGCTCTTAGCACAGAGAAGAACATCCAAAAAGGTAACCTGGGAAAAATAGCAGAATTTGGTTGCGTGAAATACGTAGTCTTAAGGGATGTTTTCCAATTCTTGCTGAAACTTCTTCCTGCAGTAAAGTTTTTTGATCAGCTGGCTGTGGCTTCCAGTGTGACTCGTGGCACTGACGGCAAGAGGAATTCCCTGCGTACAAGGTGTTTGGTAGCTTCCTATAGAAAGTGCATTCTCCAGTGTAATTGTTGTAGCACTACAGTCTCAGCAGAACTCTGTGGACTAATGGAAAGAGAATCCCACTTTGCCTAGCAGAACAGCATCTGATAAATGCCTCTTTTCAGCAGAGCACACCGCAGGGGTAGGTGATGTTTCAGGTCACAGCGTGGTGGCCATGTGACAGCTGTAGTTGGGTCTCGGTGCTGACTGACGGCAAAGTCAAACAGCTGACACCATTTCCATCCCCACATACCTACCTCACCCCCTTGGGGGTCACCATTTCTAGCACAATTCGACTTAACATAAAGCAGCAGCTTTTGAGCCACTGCAGTTTGTAGCCCGTGTGTCTGAGCTTAATTAGCAGCAGTTTTAGGGTACCGTAGTAGACCAGGCTGTGAACTGTGCTGCTTCAGCAAACGCTTTGCAAGTGGTTCATTCCAGCCAGCCAGCTTGAGTCTGCCTGCGCCTGTGAGTCAATGCTCCTAGTTTTGTCAGCTTGTTGTAATTAAGGGCTGACCTGTGTAAATGTGATCGTGTTCAGAAATAATTGTTCAACATATTTCTGTCAAATTATGATTGACTGCTTTTTAGCAGTGTGGCATTTACTGGCTTTGCTCTTCTGCCCAGTCTGGCCATAGATACACCTCTGCTGACAAATTTGCTAACTCTTACCAGTGAGATCTTAAGCAGCGTTGTGATAAATGCTTCAGGAATTTGTAAGAGGTGGCCCTTAAGCACGGTTGCAATCTGATGGCTGATCAGCAGACCGGTGGTGTTCACAGGCTACAAATAGCGGAGTTGGTATTTACACACACATGAAATTGTCATTAAAAAGTCTTTCTTGCCCTTGTCTGGGCAGAATTGCTAGTGGGATGAGTATTAGGAAGCAGGGCTCTGCAGTAGCTGGTGAGAGATGTATCCTCGTGCTTAGATCTCGGGAATTTCAGTTGTAATGGATTTTATAGGATTTTTTTTCTTACTTGGAAGAGGAGCAGTGGAGCCAGTACAAATGGGAGGCTTTGCATGCCCCACTGTCAAACTAGAGCATCGCCTTTCAGTCAGAGCTAGTGGGCAAATGTGTTGGGTATGTAGGGGAACAGCTTTGCATTGAAATCGGGCAGGAGTTGGATCAGGCACGCGCCCATCCCCTTCAGCCTGGCAGCCTGGGAGACGGTTCTGTCTGGGATGCTGTACCACCGCAGCAGTCTGAAAAATCACTTCCCTTTGATGCTCGTCTCATTTCTTCAGAGGTAAAGTCTGACTCTTGGAAGAAAAGGCTGAAGGGAGAGTCATCTTATTTTTTCCCTGAGCATTAATTTTCTGTTAAATTCTTCTCTCTTTTTCTTTTTGATGTATTGCACATTCTCTAACCAGATTATTTTTGGCTGGTAACAAAAGGTTAATAATAGCCATAAAAAGAAGATCAATCTTTGATATTATTTTTTTCCCCCCACCAAGGTAATAAAGGAGAATTTTTTTATAAAGGTCTCTGTTCGCACGTAGGTGTATGCCCAGAGAAAGCAGACACATTTTTATTCTCAGCCATATATAAATTGCAATAACATTTCAAGACTTTGTGACCTAATGTTTATTTCTCTTTTTTTTATTTTGACCTTTACCCTGTAAGAATTCATATCCAAAGCAAGAGCAGGAAGAATTTTAAGAGCAAGTAGAAGAAAACGGGAGAGGAAGAAACTCTGGCTTCCTAACAGGCCACAAACCCCACAGTGCTCAGGTCTTCGGGTGGTTTTCTGTCTTGTTCAATTTTGCAGCAGTACGTACATGCAGGCAGCATAAGAGATAAAGAATAAATTAGGGATTACAAGGGTTATGAGCAGGTAGGGAAGGAGAGAAATACAGACCAGCGTGGTTTTTTTTTTTTAATTGCCTGTGGTTTAGTATGCTTCTAAAAAGTTAGTCAAACAGCACGACACATTTATGCTCTCTTCCATTACCTTTTTAATAAATGCTCTTCCCTCTTGGCTCTCTTGGAGTACGCAAAAGGATTTAGCTGCCCTAAGCAGATGGTGACAGTGGTGCTTTGCTAGGTGACCTGAAGCAAGTCATACCAGTTCACTGTGCCTAGAGATGTGTCTTAGTCACTTTTTGCTGCCTTATTTTAGTTATCTTTGTAGTACCTATTGTCAAAGTACTTGCGGTCTCTAGATCAAGAGGGTGCTGCAGGAGTCAACTTACTGCTCTTCGCTGATTAACAGCTTGGAAGCTGGAGAAGTTGCCTGGCTCTGCTCGTTCCTGTAGCATGCTCGAAACCGCTTTAATTCTGGGAATAACCAGCCCTCCTGCACCGCAGCTGTCCAGCGCCTGTGCTTTTTGTTTTAACAGTGGCACTGCAGTTTCAAAAGGGTGGTTCGCTAGCGTCACTGAAAAGCTGCAGCCACGGAGTTCTCTGATTGTTCGTAATTGGCTCTAATAGCACGTTTAAAGGTGGTAAGCGATTGCCATGGGCAAGAGGATACAGAAAGGCAACAGGCTTCTCTGCTTTGTTGCAAAGGGGCGTTTGGGTAATTGAATTACCTAAATCTTCAGAGCCAGAGGCCGTTTCAAAGTGGGTGGTGGTATGGTATTTTGGAGCTCTGCTGAAAATACCCAGAGCTTGGCGTTCAGTCTGAGAACAGCCTCCTTCCACTAGAACTGTTTGCCTAAAATGTAGACTTTTAATTCAGCGTTGAAGTGAAAGGAAGGGGAGTATATTCATAACTTAAGAGTTATGAAGGAGCTTGGCAATGTGATTGTAGTATGCGTTTCTAGCTCAAAAATATATGAAGACACGAATGAGATTTCCTTGCAGAGGATGAGCAAGAGGAAAACCTTTTTCCCGTACAGGGAGAGTTTTTCCTTGCAGTATTTTCTCTTGACCAGGAGGTTTTCTGGGGCCAAGGAAGGCACTGTGTGCAAGCCGTGCAGAATTACACCCCGGCTGTGCTGTGGCATCCTTGGTGTTCCCTGTGCCAGAAGCAGCAAGCTGGCCTGGTCAGAGACTTTTCTTTGTCCTCAGTTGTATCTGGTGGTGCAGTGCCAGTGTGGAGGAGGCGGCAGAACTCGGCTTCACTCCTGGATGTGTGACACTGCTCAACCAGCTTTCAGAGGATCTCCTTCAGTGTATTTAGGGGGAAGATCGGCTGTGCATTGCTTCAGTGCTGTTTGGTGGAAGAGTGCTCTTGGGACAGGGTCTAGGTCTGGTCGCCTCCTCCTGCGAGAGCAAGGTGGCTTGAAAAGGAGGATTCTGTGCTCTGGTGCAAAGGCCCCATGTGATTGCTCACCCTATGCAGGGAGCATTGCAGGTGTACAAATTACTAGTGCTGTTTTAAGAAAGATGAAGGGCATCGTGGTGTAGTAATTGTCCAATGAGAGATGGACAAATACCATCTCTCATTTGTAACACCAAAACAGTAGACCGTAGACTTTCCTCCTGGACCTGCTGTGGCTGCACTTTGTTCCATTTGTAGGCATTCTTTACTCCAAAATAATAATCTGTATTGTGTTCAGGGTGTGCCCTTGGGAATGCCTAGGGAGCTCTCCTGGAGTCGTTGCTGCAGATCACTTTACTTTGAAAAAGCTTTTCAAGCCTATCTGGCCATGTCAACAAGTCTTAAAATAAATATTGTTAGTTGTAAGTGGAACTGTATCACTTGACACACAGGATAATCAAGGGCTGTGTACATATCTACATGGTAGAGCAGCTGAGTTAAAATTGTATCTAAATATTATTTTATGATTTTCAAACTACATCATTGTGCAGTTCTGTTAATCGACTTATCAGTGTAATGGTAATAATTGCTGTGTGCTAAAATTGTACTATAATTATGACTACAGAGATGAAAAAAAAGCTATAACTGATCTTCAGTTTTTATTTGCTGACCTTCCACTTTCCTAGTAAAGGTGCAGATCACCATACTGAGACTTTAAACCGCTTGGCAGCAAGTTCTTGGTGGTCACTCATGGACCCTCAGGGGTTTGAGAAGGAAACTTGAGAACCAAAGCTGAAAATCATCGGGTTAGGAAATCTGTTGCTAGTATGTGTGGATTTTATTTTATTCATTCATATACACCAGTAATTTCAGCGAAAAGCATCTAGTGTCTGTGCTGTCTGCAGAGAGTTTGTTGCTCTTTGATGCCAACGTTTTATCTGTGTCTTGTGCCAGTTCACACAAGGCTGCACCGCTGTCTGAAGTCGTGCTTGTTAGCTTGTGATTTTGAGTTAGCTGGATTTTTATTTATTTTTTTTTTTTAATAAGACATCTAGAGCATCAGGAGGAGTGTGGTTGTCTCTCCAGCTTGTCTTTTTTCCCAGTCCCCTGCCACGCACTTGTAGCAGACAGCCGCTTCCCTGCTCTGTATTTGCATGCTAACCCATTTGTGAGTCAGAGGGCTTCTGGAAACCGGGATGTGGAGTAGCCATCCCCTTGTAATACCTTCACTCACATCCTCATTGGAGACAAAAAAAAAAAAAAAAAGAAAAAAATCTTTTCAAATGAAGACAATACAAACATAATAAATGGCAGGGAGGGTTCATCTCCCTCATGACTCAATCCTTCTCAAACAACATTATTATTGACTGGCCTATTGGTTGCCAAAAAGGAAAATCAATTGTACTAGAAGTAGTTGCTGGGCCACAGATCATGGTACTAACCCAGCAGAGACAGGTTGATTTTTATCAACTATCCAAAGACTAATTTCCACCATTAGCTAAAAATGAAGTAGAAATTATGGATATGTCGAAGATTGCTAAGATTGATGGTCTGTTGGTTTTGTTTTATTTGTATGTTCTTTTCTGTTTTTCTGTCTGACTCTAAAAGGATTGTGTCTGTACAGGATAAAAAGAACTAAGGAAAAGTCAGGCCTGCTTGCCTGACTGGTTTTTTTTTCTTTTCAGTGTTGTTCATTTGGAGTTCACAGCAAGAATACAAACTGCTTCAGTCTCTGTATGGACCTCGTGTTGCAGGCGTTGCATAGACATTTAAAAATGAAGCTGATCTCTGCAAGCATGCCTCCTGCATCAAATATAGGTCATGCCCTCATTTTTCTGTATCTGTAAGGAGATACTGAGGAAATCAGTGTGGGCATCTTGACCATTCTGACTGAGCACCAAAGGCCACAGGCTGTAACCACAGAACTTTGCCCCTCCCCAGTGAATGTGTATGTGTGTGTGTCCGTCCATGCAGCCCACCACCTTTACTGCAAACTGATGGGTGCAAACACCCTTGTAAGTAGTATGCCAGCTGCCAAAGTACTCTGCTGTTACGGCCATTCTCTAAACCTGGCTAAGATTAAAAAGGAAAATGTCTGAGCCTTGTGCCCTTGTAGTTAATGTCCCTAATATAAATTTCCCCCTAAATATACTAAAAGCCTGGCTCATAAAGCCAGGAGGGACCCTGTCCTGGATCTGATGATTGCTGCAGAGGGTTTGGCGTAGTTACGCTCACAGCAAGCAAAGCAGGTACTGCTGAATTGACCATTGCTGCGGTAGAAAGGCACAGTGGCAAACGGATGAAGACACAGAACAAAGATGAAAATCAAAGCAATGAGAGCAGAATTATTAACTACAATAGTTTCACTTTTTCCTTACATACGCACGCACACCCTGGCCAATCCCTGTCTCAATATTTCTGAACTCAGCTTTGCCAGGCAGATCTCAGAAGACTCTGCAGGCTCGTACCCCTTCAGTCTTGACATTGTTGCCAATGGGTGTGAAAGCCATTAGCCAAAAGAAAGGAGAGATCTGCTTAGTGACAGAGGGTAGCTTTCTACATTAAAGCATTGACATGGTGCCAGTCACGCAGTTATTAGAAGTGGCACAGCTCCATGTCTCTCCTGCGGGTCTCTCTGTAGAATGTAGATTGGCAGCAGGTTGAATGTTAAATGGTCACCACTCAGCAGATGCTGATTTCACCTACTGGGAGAAAAGTCCCTTTCAGCAGAAACATTTGCAAAATATTTGCAGCTGTAAATATATGCTGGGAGATGCAGAGATTTATCCCAGGTTTGCTCTTCAGCATCCAAAGACACCTCAAGCCTCATCAACACAAACTGTAGGTTGTACAGATGATGAGATGTTTCCTTCTGCTTGTGCAGGCTGGGCATTTTTGCATTGTTTCTTCCCATCTTCCAGCTTGACATGTACAGTCTTTGTTTCTCCTGCTCCCTGTAGACATATGAATCATTGCTTCATTGCTGGTGCAGCAAAGCGGTTGGCACCCTTGCTCAGGCAGTACGCGTGCAGCATTGCCTGCAAAGCAGGCTCACCAGCTGAGGAAGCAACTGCAGGCTTCTGTGGCGTTCCAGCCATGATTTCAGGGTCCGCACGGTCCTTTCAACGACTGCATGCAAAACCACCGTTTGAAAAGTGAAATCCAAAAGCTGGTCCTGAAAAAAATAGCAGTGGTTTCTGTTGCTTTAACCTCAAAATCTAAAGCTGCTTTCAAGGTAATCAAAATGCAGGGTTTAAAGCCGGGACCGAGGACAGCAGCACATTTTAGTGTATTGCTGTGAGATTGTGTGGCTTGCGGGCTTCGCCTTGTATTGAGGGTTGTCTTGTGCAGAGCAAGGCACTTTCGTGGCCAGTGCTGGTGCAGGAGGAATGCGGTCTGGCAGTAGCACATCATTTTAGCTCAGGGAGCGTGACCACCCTCTGCATCAGGGAGCCTAGTGCTTGTTTCCATACCCGACCAGCACAGCTATTTTGTGGCATGGTGGCTGCAATCTCTGGCGATGCTCACAGTAGACAGAGGCCAGGAGCACTGAGCTTTGAGGTCGGTGCAGGTGGCACTGTGGCGTGTTGTGTGTTCTGCTGCAGAGGAGAAACAGCTATCTTATTCTCTACTGTCTTTGTAGAGGCAAGAAAAGAGGTTTACCTTGAATGCCTCCCTGGGAGGAGGACCTGGGATGGTCCCATGCCCCTTTGTCTCTTGGTCTGGGGGTCATCTTTGAAATAAGCATGTGTTAAAACACCTGTAATTTGTGAAGTCATTGTTGGAAATGCTTTAGCCCCTCATTAAGGTATTTGGTTAACTGCGCAAACAGGATACCACTGGTAGCCAAGCTGGTTTTTCAGGTGAACGCATCACCATAGGAATGGTCTCTAATCACCATAGGAATGGTCTCTAGCCTTGCTTCATTTCCTATAGCCTTGGCGTCGCCTCTCCCTGCCAGGGGAACCACCTTTGCCAAGCAATCAGCTACTCTTTGTTCGGGAGAGATGGTTCGTAGAACATCTTTTTTTGCATTCAGCCTCTTGGAAGAGCTTTCCCTGTTTTGAAAGAGTTAAATTCTGCCACTCACTTTATCCCTGAGGACTTTCCAATATGAGAAAGTCTGGTTTTACTTTCCAAATAGAATTTTGCATTCATTTGTTGTCAGCAGGTGTCTCTCCCAGTTTGCTCTGAAAAACTAAACAAACCCACACACAACAAAACACCACAAAAAAACCAGTTCTTACTAGCATCATTGGGACATCTGGAATTTGCAAGCTTTGGTGCAAAGTACTTTTGTTAGTTTTCCTAAATAAGACTGTTCTAACACTTCAGATGTCGGGGGAATAACTCTTTATGCTTATTTTGTTTAGATTTTAAATAAGATTTTTGATGACCATAGGTATTTCTTGGCTCCGTGGATTGTAAGTGGCAAAACAGCACTCAAACTGGCAAAGCTAATTTAGGAGGTTCCTGTCTCTCGTTTTGCACATCTTACTTCTGCATTCATGAGAACAGCTGTCAGTGCAGGAGTCTTTCTGGTGTAGTATTGTGTCTCCAGTGGCAGGGAAGAGTGAATGCTTAGGGGACAGAGTAGGGTAAGCATGCAGTGATAATTTCATATATTTTCCCAGAGTCTGTGGCTTGGAGGCTTCCTGAGCCATTGGTATTATCTTTGCGCTCCTGGATTTTTCTTTGATAAATTTCTCTCATCCCTCTTTGGATTCCCAGCCTTTTATGCCAGTGGGAGTTCTGTAGTTTAACTGTGCATTTGCTTTGCACTTGCCACAATAATTTCATACGAGAGCCCATCGTTCTTGTGTAATGAGAAACAGTAATTGTTCCCCCAGTTACCTCCTCTATCCTGCTTTTGACTTTATTGGCCTCCTTGATTCCCCTTGATCACTCCTTTTTCAGACTAAGGAGTTTAATCTATTTAATCGTACCCCATTTGGAAGCTGCTCAGTAACTTTGCTCCTTGTCATTCTTTGAATCATTTCTAGTTCTTCCTTATTTCCTTTCAGATGAAGGGAGTAGCCCTTCTTTCAGTGCCCAAGCTGTAAGTGCAGTAAGAGGTTTAATGAAGCAATATAATGACGTTTTCTTATTTCCTCTTCCTTTTTTTTTTTTTTATGTTTTCATGTTGCTTGCCTTTTACTAACTACTGTTGAATACTGAGCCAGTGTATAATAGAGCTGTCTATAATAACTCATGATCTGTTTCCACAGAGGTAATAGTTAGTTCAGAGGCCATCACTGTGGATTTAGACTAAAGATTGTTTTTCCAAATGTGCATTACCTGGTGTGTATTAGCACTGAATTTCATCTGCAGGTTTTTTACCCTGTCACTCTGAGATCCTTTTGTAGCATTTTATAGTCAGCTTTTGGTTTAACCGGCTTGGATGCTTCACTCTCACCCTGGTTCCCCTGTTCGTTTGTGTGGGTTGAACAACCCAAGCCCTTGCATAGATCCCTCAGAGACTCCAGCAATCACCAGCAGTTGTGCAAGCTGGTGGTTCAATCTTTACTTTTGTAATCAGTTATCAAGCAATGCAAAGACCTTCCCTCTTGCTCTATGACAGTATCATTTAATAACCTTTGATGAGAGGATGTATCAGAAGGCTTTTGGAAATCCATGTGAGCAGGCATCCCTGCTGGTGGGAGCGATAGGAGGTCTCACCAGTGCTTTCCTGTATAGGGAGACAGAGGCTGATGCCGTCTCCCTCAGCCTTCTGCAGAGAGACTGCTCAGTTACTCCCTTTTGCAACAAAACAAGTCAATCCTATCCTGGAGTAACCTTCTAGTTTGTCTAACAGACCAGTTGGCTGACCCAGCTTAGACATCCCATGTTGAAATGAGTCTTCTGTCCTCTTACAACAAGGCTCAGTGTGGCTGGAATAAATCACACTGTCCTGGGAAGGGTCTCTTATAAAATGAAGGCCTGAACTTAAAGTGAAGGTAGAAGGTAAGTTGTCTGCCACATTTGTTCTCGGGTTCAGAGTTGGCTGGCTGCAAGCTGGGTACCAGCGCTGGAAGAATTGGTGAACTTCCATCATCTAAATCTGTTTCTGCTGTTCCAGCCAATTAAACATTAAAATGAGCGTGACAAATAAGTGTTCATTTATGGGTCAATAACTGCATAGTATGTCTGTGACATGGCTGGCCGAGACAATCCATTTCAGTATGGTCCTGGGCAACCCGACATCTTCAAGTATGTAATTGCTTTTATAGGGAAAGAGAAGTAATAAGGATAATGTAGCTATTGGGCCCCAACTCACTAGTTCCGAAACTTCCCCTTGCCAATCAAATTTCTTTGGTATGCAACCCATTGTAGGCTCATTCCAAAGGCATTATTGTGATGTCAAAAAATATCCTGATGGATATATGCATTTTCTCCAGTGTTAGATGTTACCTTCTTGAAGACACTGGCTTTTGTCTACCAGCCAATTAACTATCCCTATAAAGAGCCCTCGGTGCATGCTTTATGGCAATAGACAGGGTTGCCTTGTCCCTCTCCTTTCCTTTTCCCCTCCCCTATTATATCTATTTTTTCTCATCGCTATTAGATTATTAAATGCTTAATGACTATTCCATTCCTGCTAACTATACTTTTGATGAGCTGCAGTAATAAAACTTTGTAACAGTAAAGTGTGTGTCTGTTTCCTTTATAGGAAGGGCACATTTGGGGAGCTGAAGTAATGGGGGATAAAACTCAATTAATGAATAGAAATAAAAAGAAGTAAATGAGGTAATCAAACTCAGAGAAATTAGTATTGGCAGGTTCTGAATGATGCTCTTGGATGAACAATCTTTCAAAATCCTTCCTTGTATGCTGCTGCCGTCTCTTTATTTATTATTAAAATAACATGATCCATGAGGCGCTCGGGGTGACTCCCAGCCTAGCTAATTCTAATTAATCCAGTCAGGGAGAGCAGCAGGGTAAGTGGAGCAGTCTATCGGATTGAAATTCATAACTTAATTGAGGTCAAAGTCCCGGGTTGGGAGAACAAAAGTCTTTCGCTGGGACCAGGCAGATCAATAGCAATAAATATCTGGCTTGGATACAAGTAGCTTATAGTGACGGATTATCTGACACTGGCCAGAAGTCTTGGTCTTGTTCGGGGCAGAGTCCTATGGCATATACAGTGTAGGGTGACTTTAGTCAGTGTTCCCTCCAAAACCCCGAAGAACCCATAAAGGGCTCATGGGAGCCACAGAAGAAGGATGCCCGTAAAGGACCCCATGTGAGTCATGCTGAAATTTGGATTTGGTTTCTCAAGGTGCGGGTGTCTCATCGGTAGCACAAGGGCATGTGTCACATTAGTGCTGATGGAGGTTGGAAGAAGTTGCTCAGGCTTACAGGAACTTGGAGCTAAATCACAGCTTGTCCAGAGAAAGACCTTTAGGATCAGGGGAAGCTGAGCAGTAGATTGATGGGCTTTATGCCAAGTCTGTATTTATAGTATGTTTACATAAGAGGAGAGAGGAAGGTTGGAAGAGCGAAGCGTAAATAATCATTAAGGTAGATTTGTGGTGTGAGAGAAACCAGCAGAGGCAGATGTGGTCTCTCCTGTTCTTCAGAAAAGCAGTCAGTGTCTCTGCTCTGACCTCCAAAATGTTGTGTTTTGTAGGGATTTGTATGTGTTAGTGATGGCTGGTTTCCCAAGCCCTTACCCAAGCATGGCACGACTTTGGGTGTTGACCACACCACTGATCCCCTAACTCCTAAGCCAGGGAGGAAGCAGGAGGTCCTAGCCCGAGACCTGTGGCATTGCATCATACGCACAGCCTTCCCTAGGAGCGGGTACTGAAATAGTCGTGAATACTGGCAGCTGAAGAAGCTTCTCTGAACTTTTAAGTAAGTAGGTACTTCAACTGGAGTTCAATATTAAAATGCAGTCTTCACCCAGTCGGTTATTAATGCGATGTTTATGCAGATTTGACTGTTCTGCATGTATCCTCTTTGCAGAGGACAGATACTGCTGTGGTCAGCATTCGATACACCCCTGATGGATGTTGTTCTGCCAATGTACTTCAACACATCTTGGAAGAGAGATGGAAACCGCAGCTTGGACACAGGCAGTGACTTAGTTTGACATACCTGCTCCTCCCATTAACACTGCATAAGACTAAAGCATCTGTTAACGTCCAACCTGCCAGAAACATTCAGAAGATCTCTTGGGCTCCACTGTTCAGGCTTCGAGGTCTAGGTCAAACACCTTGTCTGGTCAGCTTTCAGGTTTTGACATAATGAGCAACTGTTGATATTTCTCTGTGTGTGAACAGTTGCTGTACCCTCACACCCTTTTGAAACTGTGTCTGGAAGACACCTCTGGTTTTCCACTGCATAGGGACAGAATGTTGTGAACAAGGCAGCTGTTCAGTAGATGCATATACTTGAATTACTGTTACTATATACTATATATACACTATATATATACTATATACTGTTACTATATACTGCTGCTCTCCTTCGGGTCCCACTCATGGCACAACCTCAGCCTCTTCCTTTTGAATTGGTGGCTTCACTCTCCAGGTTTCTGTTGTTGTTTGTGCATTCCTGCTGCATTCCTGCTTCATTCCTGCCCAGCCTGGACGGGAGCAAAACAGAGTTCCTGAGGCTGTTAGACATTACAGTTGCAAAAAAACCCCACACTGGCAACTGTCGTTTTCTTGTGTTATCAGGGGGAGAGGCAGGGTGGGTAATTTATGTCACGTGTGTATAAAAACTAAGAGAAAAATCCAGATGTACCATAGTGCTGAACCATTTAACAGTAAAATGTTACGAGCAATGCATGTCCTGAATGCACAGAACTTTGAGATGGATATTTCCCTTTAGCTTACATTATGGCTCTGCTAAAGTTTAAGAGAAAAAATTTAAAATAACGAGTATTACCATTGTTTTCCTCTTCATAGAGACGCACCTGTGATGCTGACCTGCTATTTGAAATTTTCAGAACCAGCAATCGATGTGCTTTCAGGTGCTTTTGCTAAACTTCAGGCTCCCCCCATCTGGTAGTGGTGGTAGGCTAGTTTTATTCATTAGTGAAGGAATTTGGCATTTTTTTCAGCTAAGAGAAGTAACAGGAACCGTCTATTCAGAGCCGAGTTATCCGCAGTTACGTATGTTATGAAAAAACACAGTGGTAGATACCCAGATCTGTAGAATCCGTGTTGATTCGGTGAGGAAGTTCCCTTTATGGCTATTTTCAGAATCGAGTTCAGGTTTCTAATTCTCCAGTTTTGCTACAGAATACTGGCGTGACCTTGAACAAGTCACTTAATTTCTTTTTGTCTTGGTTTCCCATTTGCGAAATGGTGGGGCAAACAATCATTTTTTTTCTCATGGATATAACAAGATTATAAAAATATGGTAGTTCTAAGATCCTTAGAAAACTGATCAAATGAAATTAAACAGATCTTGCAGTCCAGATAAAATGAGATGAAACAAGCATGAAACTATTAGTGAAAGAAATGTTTCTTTATCTTCTACAAATAAAAATGCAAAGTGATTAAGTGGGTCTTTTCTAGCTATTAGCAATAACGGCTCTAGCCAGCTGACTTCTGTCACCCTGGAAAATTAATTTGTGGGGTACAGTCTTGACTTTAGTGTGCTTACAATAAATACCCCTAAAAATGCTGTCACCTTCTCTGATGCGTGATGTTACGGCTGCGATAGTACTGCAATTATTTGCCCTGCAGATAAAAAGTGACTGCTCTAAATGAGGTGCTCTAACACAATGGCTTTCAAATTTCTTTTAATTGATTTTTGTTTTCCCCTGCCATATTTCCTTCCTTTACTGTACATCCAGCAGTATTTTTGTGAGGTAGGGGAAAGGAATGGGAATAGCTTTAAAGGTTATTCTTATCCAGGACTATCTCGGAGGTCTGGTTCATGGGATGCACGTGCACATGGCTGTGCAGCGGAGCCATGGAGAGGGGTGGCCCAGAGATGGAGCTGAGCGGCTGGAGGTGGCTGTACCTCCAGGCAGCTTCTCGGCCGCACGCTGGAGAAAACCACACACGTCCCTGCTGCTGCCAGTGAGGCTGAACACAGTTGGTGATGAGCTTTGTGTGTGTGAGAAGTGTTGCGAGAGAGGAGGAAAACACTAGCTCTGTCTATAGGCATTTTCCTTCCCTGACCTGGTGATCGGATGAGCAACGTCTCCCTTTCAGCATGGCCCTCAAAGCAAGGTAGTGATTAATGAAGAAAAGAGTAAGGTAGGAGTTTTGACTGGTTGATTTTCTCGAACACAGAAGGAAGACAAGAGATGTATTTCAGAAAGCTATAGGCTGGAATATGCTACAGAGAAACCTGGAGACATGTTTGGACTTGGCCAGGGACCTAGTTACCTGTGTACGGAAATTTCAATTTACTCTTTTTTTCTATTTATCTTTTTTTTTTAAACTCAAGTTTTAATCACGTTCAGACCGCGCAGATGAAATGTGAGTCAGAAGCCAGGTCTGCAAAAGCTGCCTGGTTATCTTCTCGGTGATGCCCTATTCCTGCTGCTATTGTCAGGATATTTTCAAGCGGTGCTCACAGATTACATGGTGATTTGGCTTTTGAAGTGGTATGAAATTGAGCATTGCACTTTAAATTCCAGTGGTCAAACTCAGAAGATATTTGTAAAGTTATGGCTTAGCAATTGCAAATGATCAATTTTTCATAGCTTAATAACCAAGTGCTTGTTTTTTGAATGACGGGAAGTGATCATATACACCCTTACCTCCAGTCCTAATTGCAGAGTTAAAGAGGTTAATTTAAAGCATGAAGGCAGTTTCGATCTGGATGTTTCACAGCAGCAGAAAAAGTCAGAGCTACGGTGACTTCAAATCATTAATTTTATTTCTCAGATGGAAAAGTTATGCATGGATGTGGTCAGTTTGCACTCATTAGCTGGTAAGAAACAACTTTCTAAGCCAGGGGAGCCCAGTTGCTTGGGATAAATCACAAGGTAAAGACAGATTATAAATGTGTATTGAGTCTAAAATCGAAGATGATATAAACTATTCAGGTAGACCTGTTCTAAATCTCCAGGTTTGTTTCTTTTTTGGCTGTCAGCTCAAGCATTCCTCTTGTGCAGATGTAAATTGTAATACGAAACAGCTCTTTGAATTTACCAAAGAATAGCTACAAAATCATAGAGAAAGTGGTACATTTTGTTTTGCCTGGTGGAAAGCCCAACTTGAGTAGAAAAGAAAATCTTTTCAAGTTTTTAAAACATTTACTAAAAATGCAAGTTTTCATAGCTCTGCCCAGTTCTGTCCTCAGATGCATGTGAGTGGTGGATGTGGCTGCAGTGCCTTTCCATGCACCGGCCAAGGCAGACCTGTAAACTACCCCATCGATAAAGGCAGGTTTAATTTTGCACTCAGCTCTTCTACCTTATGTTGTCCGTAGTAGCCAGCAGAAATGTCAGTCACGGCATCAAGCAAGAGCAAAGACCATCCCTATCCCAAAGAGATCATCTTGGCATGAGATGCAGTGCAACAGGTAGCGCAAATAGAAAGGTTGAGTGAATGGAAGGAAAAGAACAAAACAGGGATCAGCAGAAAAATGGTACTCTTGGCTCAGTGCTTCCCCAAGCAATGCCAGACAGCAGTGACACAGAGGGTCATGGCAGAAGTAGTCTTATTGTAGATGAAGGATGGTAAGGTGTCATTACCGAGGACTCCTGATGAAGGATAAACACGTGAATTCCCAGCTTAAGTCAATGGGACTTCTCTTGGCATGTATCTCAGGGCTGAATGTGTCCCTTTCTGATCGGTTAAAAAAAAGCCCCACAAGTGCTGTGTTTTACCAAGTCCATTGGGAGATAAATTCAGCGATGGGGAAGAAATGGGAGACTTTTCATAGAGAAAAAAAGAAAATTGCTTCATTTGCATAGGAATGTATCACAGCTGTAGCCAACGCAGAAAATGTTTCCTCATGGGATAGGGTGGTTTAAAATGTTAGCTCCTATGGTAGCATCTCCTGCATCATCAAATAGCATATAAACATCCAGCTCAGTGCTTTTCAATCATCATTTTGTCTTTGAGATGCTTAGTTTGTAGCTGGTGCTACCCTTCAGTGAGTCAGCTGTGTGTCCTGCGAATCTGGAGTTGTAACTAGTCACAGATGGTCCAAGAGATCAGAAAATAGATATAAGATGATGTTGGGGGTGTCTGGTGTGCTTTTAGCAGCACTTATTTCCCAAACACAAGCAGATTAGTGGTTCCTTTATCAGGTTTGCTTTCAGTGCGGTAGGCAGGAAAGTTCACTGCATCTCTGGAGAAGTAGAAAAAGAGAAGGGTTTTGCCATGTTTTGTTGGCTAAATAAATTCTCCTGAAAATGTGAGTTCTAGTTATTGTTGCTGCCACCAACTTTACATCCTACTCTGAGCCTGAGGAGTTATATTTGAGATGCCACATCAGGATGTACCACCATTGCCGTGATGTCTTGGCCATGCATGGTTTTTCCTGTTGTCTTCCGTTCTGTCCAGATACTATTTGCTTATTCTCATTTTAAAATACTCGACCAGTTTTCACCTGCATTTCTCTTGTGTGTCTCGTGTGTAGCTAAGCTACAGGTCTACAACACGTTAAGTGGCTAACGCCTGCTCAGGCCTCCTGCTATCGAGGTCTGTTGGAGTGGGGTGCCTAGGTATCCCCAGGGGCGAATCCTTTTGTTTTCCTTTCCCTAACATCTGAATTGTCTCATGCCCACGGCTTCAGCATCTGGTATTTTTGCACCCAGTTACTGGGCGTTGCTCCATTCTGCTGTAGCCGGTAGCATGTGATTCCAAGTGCTCTCCCTGTGATACTATCTAGGGAAAAAGGGAGAAATGCGGTAAATGTCTGATCTTTAGCACTGAGAGTTTCGTTTTGCTGC
The DNA here is from genome assembly GCF_015220075.1 of Falco rusticolus. NCBI lineage: Eukaryota > Metazoa > Chordata > Aves > Falconiformes > Falconidae > Falco > Falco rusticolus. Next base: position 28,688,142 of record NC_051197.1, read on the forward strand.
AAAAAAAAATCCTCAGCAGTGTTTTAGTGTAAGATTCAGAAGGTTTCAAAGAGGCATCAGTTCAAGCTGCCTGCTCTGTGATAGCCAACAAGTGGATCTTTCAGATGTCTGAGTGTTCCCTGGAGGTTCACGTTATTAATATCTGCCTTATGACAGGGTGGCTGTGCTGATGCCAGGTTTTTTTTCCCAGCCGGCATGATTAATTTTTCTTTCCTTTCTTAATATCTCGGAGCCAGATGCTTCTAAATGTCCTCATAGGGGTGTACTGCTGTTCTTAACCGCTCCTCCTTCCCCCCCCCCACCCCTTTCCAACTAATTCATATAATGGCTCCAGAGATGCGTTTTGTAGAGTCACAAAAAGCAAAACTTTGAAAGCCTCCTAAGGTGATGGACTTGACATGTGCAGATCTGGCCTCCTGACGTTCCTGGTGGGTTTGAAAGCTTAGTGCCAGGTAGTCTGTCAATAACGTTTCCCATTTCAGAGTGTGCTTATTTGCCTAGCACTTTACAAATTATATCCATGCAGAACTGCTGAAATGCAAGTATTTCTGGTGGGAGAATAACCGGTGTGTTGGACTGATGTTTTGGAGAAAGCAAAGGAAGTTTTGGCTGAGGAAAAGGAGGCACACTTGTATTCTTTATGGGAAGTGCCATCGATCTTCAAGCACAGATTTATTTTAAAGCCTTCAAAACATTGCTGACTGTTTGGTACTGACAAAGGTCTTTATTTTGCAAACAGAAGTTAATTCTCCTGGAGAGCTCTTGTTCCGAAGTGCAACTGCACAGGCTTGAGTTTTACCAGGTCAGAGAGCAGAAGACCTTAGCAAGCTCTACAGCAAATGGCTTGTTTCCAAGGTGTTCATACTTTTGCCGTTTCCATCCATCAGTTCCCTGCAGATTACAGATTTGTGGGTCTTCTGTACTTCTCAGCTGTTTTCAGTCCTTAGTGCATTCACCTGTATCTCGGGGGATTTTTCCTGGAGGAAGCAAAACCCAGAAACAGAATAGTTAGTGGTAAATAGATTAGCATTTACCTGCTTATTTTTGAGTGTGTTTAATACTGTATGTGAGAGGCAGATCACTGGATTTAATGATGAAAGTCTTAATTTAAGAAGCCTGGAAAGCAGTGTTTCTTAAATTTTTACGGGGCAGGCTGAAATCTCCTGACATTATGTTCTAGTGTATTTTTTTAAAATTTTTTTTTTTGCAATTCAACAGTGAGGAAAGGTATAATATAAAGCAATGGATTTGCCAGCATAAATAAAGCTATAATTAGGGGAATCAAGTCTTTACTTTCAGTTTTCTTTTTTGTGGGTATATAAAGATACTAAGAATATCCTCAGAGTAAGAATACTCCTAAGAGTATCTAAGAGAAGAGCGGGAGGACTCCTACAGCGTTCCTCTCTGTAATAGATAGCTGGTCATTTAGCTGTGTATCAAGCAGCCCTTTAGCCCACAGCAGCGTGGGAATTAAGTTAAAATTAACTAGAGTTTGGAAAACAACTAGCACCACTTTATTTGTCCATTTAATTGAATTATATGACACTGTGTAAGTATGCTGACCCACAGACGTAAATTGCTCCACCCTACCCATTTCCCTCCTTAATTCTTTCATGCTAATGGAGCTGATGGGGATGTTGACTGCACAGAGAGAGAGAGGAAAAAAGGCTGGAAATAAAAAAGACCGTTCCAGCCTCGTGCAAACCTTCCCTTTCGGTGAAATGCGTCTGAGTGTCACAGCTGCACTAACTGCGCTGTGATCTTTGTTGCCATTAAGCTGATTATATCTGCTGAAGGATTCATCCAACTAATCCCGCAATGCTGCAACTGGTTGCTTTATATTTAAACACAATTTTTATTTTTTTTCTAAGAAATAAAAGTCAGTTTGGCTTCACTGGACTCTCAAAATGGGTCAGACTGTTACAGGGAGACGCTTATTTTTATGTTTGGTTGGTTAATACAGGAAAATAGGACACATTAACGGGCTCCATGTATTAATGGATGCACTCAGTTTGGGAGAGGTCTGTGCACGCATTAGGACTCGGCAGCGTCTGGCGTAATTTTGGGTGGATGTGCTGGGAAGGTGCTGTGCTGTCACTATACCTTTGGCACTGCATCATTTTGTGTTTTGCCTGTGTGTGCAGACCTTATAGGCAGCAGCTTTGCATCTAACAGCGACTCTAATGAGAGAGATTCTGACAGGTTGGATTGATTTAATTGATTTAATAATCAATTTAAATTTAGTTCTTGGTTATTTTTCTAAGGAAAGGTTGATTTTCATTGGTTAGTAGCCATTAAAATATGTTCATTTGCAGCTAAATATAGCCTTTCTAGTAAATTTAGTTGTTCTTTTTGCTAATCAGATACACAATGTCTGTCCATGTTTACTTAATTATGTAGTTAAACCTACTTTATTCACATTCTTAATTTTTACATTTGAATCAGGCTAGAAAACAGCAAATGCAGCATTTCTTCTCTGTTAGACTATTAGTTGTTTTGTTTTCTCTTATGCCTGAGTACATCTGAAGGGAAGCTAGAATTTAATTTTTAAAAATCCTTACAAGGAAGATTTTCAAACACTTTTTAAAAACAGATTAAAATCTCATCATAAATATGATGTGTTTAGTTTTGGAAGGGAATTAATAACACACTACTTAACGGAGGTGATGTCTGACACATTCAGGGAGTCAACTTCCCTGGGCAAGTTTTGTTAACAAAATGGAAGATTGAAGGAGCAACTGGAGAAAAACAAAGGCCAAAGATGGGTTTTAATTCTGTCATTAAGCATTCAGTGTTTGATGAAGTTTTATCCTCTTTTCTCATGTTGTCTGTTGTCTACCCTGAGACTTTGGCTGCCCAAGACGCACACTTCCCATAGTCCAGGCAAACTGAATGTGGAAAGAAAATACTGTGCATCCAGTGACATAAATTACAGAGAAGTGTGCATAATGCCGTGATTTTCGTGCAGGGTTCTGCAGTATTCTCTGAATTTCATGTCTTCTAAAAGCTATTCTTTCAGACATAGTGTGCACTACCACTCAGATACTTCTAACTTTTTGCAGTGTTGCTGAGACTGCTGTCATATACAAAAGCATATAGTCATTCTTTCCAGTTCCTCAGGATTTTAAAACTAGTGGTTCTGTTGTCTTGTAGTTAATTTTCATCCGTTAGTATCTGAAGCTGGTCCATTACCTTAAAAGAATAGTTACAGGAGTTTACAGAGTGACTTTACTGCTTTGTAGTTCAACTTTCTTTAGAAAGTAGGCATCAGACCTGTGCTGCTTGAAAAGATGCATAATTTTTCATTTAATTGTAGTGATTTTATGGAATTGTATTCTGTTGAGCCATTGCTTAGGTTGCCCTAACTTCAGAAATGTTAGGGGAGTATTTTTTATTTTAGCAGGGGGAAAAAGCATGGAATTTCATCCCTCCTAGGCAGCAATTGTAACTAACGTTACTGCGGTTTCATAGGAGCTTCTAGAAAAGAATCGTTTAACAATTCCAAGTCCAACTTTTCATATAAGCTTTAAGGTCCCATTGAAGTTGGTTGAACACAGTATATTAGTTCCTTTTGGATATTTTTTTTTAACATCTAGTTGTTCAATTAACCAAGACTTCTAAAGCTGCCTGCAAGCAGTCCTCAATAAAAATGGAAGAAGACTGAAGATAACCATCCAGAAGGCATGTGCCAGCATGCCAACCCAGTTGTGGTGGGTCTCCTTAGCAGCTGGGAAGGTCTCAGTTCACAGCTTACGGTTTCCAATTTTTGGCTCTTCGTTATTTTTTTTTCCTCCCATATTACTCAATGAAGGCAAGATTCTCACTAAATGTAGGCTTAGGTGAAGACAGATCTTAAAAGAAGAGGGAAGACCTTGTGTGGGAAAGGACAGCATGTCCTGATAGTCCCAGCGTAGTGCTGGGAGCTCAGCATCCTGAAACTAATCCCAGCTGTGGGCTGTGTTCCACATTTGACCTTGAGGAAGTCAGACGGTGGGTTTTTTTGTGTGTCTCGGTTTCTGTAACGAACATGGGAATACTATGTACATATATCCCTGGGTCTTGCCTAGATTAATAAATCAATATTTGTAAAGTAAGCCTTGATAAATGCTAACTGTATTAATACGTGTACTTGAACCTTGCACAGAACTTTGGAAATGTGTCTGCGTTTCTGCATGCAAGTGGCTGGAGTACGTCGGGACCCTGGGCCGGGGTGGTCAGCAGCGAGACACCAGTTGGGGTTGTTTTCTTCCTCCCAAGGGACTGCCTGTAGCACATATCTGCAAGAAGGTCTTGAATACAACTTTTCCACTTAACATGCTCCCCCATCACCCACTGTCAGCAATGAGATTAAATTCTGTGCGACTGCAGAGGACGTTGCATGATTAAAATCCTCTTTTAGAAATTAATATGTACCATCGCTCTATAGTACTGTGCCCCTTCTCGGAGAAGGGTATTGTCTCCTGAGCACTCAAGGTGTGAAAAGCCACCAAGTGAAGCTATCTATCTTTGAATTTTATGCTGTTGCACAGTTGCTCTGATGACAGCTACAACTGCATAAAATCATAGGGACCTGGGGGCTTCTCCCTTCGCAGGGTCATGGCGATGTGGGGTAAGTTTTGCAGAACAAGCCATAGAATAGCTAAAAGAGTGCTTGAACTAGAAGTCCTCCTTACAGCAGGAAGGGTTTCCTGAGGGAGAAGGATGGTCAAAGTCCACATTCACCTTAGGGAGCATCTCCCATAACTGAGTATTCTGGAAAAAAAACCCAAACCAAACCAAAAAACCACTTTGTCCCCAGATATTGCACAGCTTTTCCTTACCTTGCTGCCTGTGTCAGCCCAGACAAATAACAGTAATCAGTGCATTTGCATATCCAAATGCAGTCTTCATTAGGCATCAGACATTGATGCAGTCCACAGAAGGGCTTTACTTCCATAAACTTTGCATGCTCTTGGTCGATAATGTTTAGATGCGCAGGGCTGCTGTTTTCAGTGCAAATTGAAGTTCTTGAGTCATTTGGGTTCTGCTTTAGATGCTGGGAGGCTTTGGGGCATGATCAGGGTGTGCCATAGGGTGAGTTCTCCTGAATGAATTGGTGCTTTTCTGGAGGAGTTTTCTGGAAACAAGCAGCTGATATTTGAATATCCACATTTAATGTGGCTAGCAGGCTTCATGTTGCTTTGCAGAAAGCTGCAGCAGAAGTGGCTGGCTCTGCTGAGAGGTCTCATTTTCCACTCACACGTCCTTGGTAGCTGTAGCATGAATGTGATTTCTACCAATTTAAATCCAGTAGTGAACCTGGTGTTCTGAATCCCTGTTTAACGCTTCAGTCCTGATTGGTAAGTGCAAATATATTTGCTGGTGCGATTATCTACCAACTGAGAAAGTGCTGATGTTGCCAGCCCACCTCATGGGGCTGGTGTCCATGGGAGAGTTCTCCTGCCCCTGTAGGGACACTCCTGTGGACAGGGGTTTGCCCTACCAGACCCCAAGGCTCCTTTTTAAAAGCTCTCTTATTCCAGCCCTTGCCAGCTGGGATAGGAGGTGAGAATAGGAACTGTGTCTTTTTTTACGGCAATTAGTATTTTGTCTTGGAGCTGGCTTAGTGAAGACTGAAGAGATGTTCTCAGGTTTGTTCAGGGCTCCTTCAACTGCAAGAGATTGCTTTTAGGTCACTGTTATCAGATGGAAATCAGTGAGGAGGATGTTAATCTTTTCCCCTTTATCATTCTTTTACAGTGTGTGAAGAAAATTTTGAAACGGTTTGTTTTAGAAGGAAGGAGGAGAATGCATCTTTAAAGACGGAAGTCCTAGTTTTTATCTATTCATTTTATTCTAGCTAAAACTATGTATTTCAGAGAGAGAAATCTCATGTGATGGAATGACTTTTCTTGTGAGAACCTGTAAAATAGTGCCTTTACTTGCTGTTAAAGTTTGCCTGGCATTTGAGTTTAAAGTGCTCTTGTTAGGGCACTCCTCCTGCAGTGCCTTCAGTGGGCGATGGACAGCACGTCCACCCCTATTGCCAAGGCTGGCAAACAAGACCTCTTGTGAAATTAGGTTTTACTAGGTTAGACCTTCTTAGCTTTTTCTAATCTCAAAAAAAAAAAAAAAAAGCAGGAACTTCTCGACATCATGAAGAAGTCTTTAAAAAACATAACGGTTGCAAACGTTTTTCTTCCCTGTGTCAGTAGAAGTGAGCTTTTTAACTATTGATCTTTTCCTGGAGTATGTTTTCTCTGCCAGCTTCCCATTGTGTTTTATTCTTCTTTCCCTGAGTTGTACATCAGACATCAAAGGGCTCTAGCGATGTGATTTCTTCAGATCCATTGGTGTAGCATTTTTCTGTGCTTCAAGCAGCTTGATCATCTCCCTCAATTTCCTGATTTGCTGCAAGAGGGCCCTGGCTTATTGCTAGTGATTGTGCAGGAGCAGTGGGATTTAAGAGGAGTTTATGTCTCTTCAAGTCCCTTAGTCCTGTTGCATTCTTAAAAGTTAATTCAGCATGCCTTGGAGAAATAGCTGTCTTCAGAAGTGTGCACACTGACTGACGCAGGTATACAGGCTAAGGGGTCCAGGTGAAAAATGATCACATAGGTTTGCAAGGTGGGCATGTGTCCGGTGTGTCAGCACAGGCTGGAGATGGACCTTTCCTGCTGGACTAGGGTCCTGAGCATGCTGCTGTGTTCCCTGGCCTGCATCGCAGGTTGGGAAGTGGGGAAAAAAACCCGAGTCCTTTTTCTAAGGCTGGGTCTGAAATACCTGCTGGAAGGAAGCGTCGATGTACTTTTGTTTATTCCTCTGTAGGACTTACTCCCCATTTGTGTCTGATGTGATCTTTGGAATTAGATGCAATTCGGGCATTGTGTATGGTGGCCTTAAGGCATCTGTGCCTTTTTAGACTGTACTTTTTCATCTATAGACAATGCAATGAAGTTGTTGTCGGGCTCTGCAGACTGGTGCACGGGAGCTGTTCTCATCCCGTCATTCAGTCCCTGTTGCTGAAGCATATGCCGTAACTCCTGCTCTCCTGACCTGCCTGAGTACAGCTGCCGAGCCTCAGGCACACGGCTCTGCTTCGGCTTCATTCCCCTTGGATAGCTTGAGGCACAGGGACAAGTGCCCCAGCTGGAAGGCCCATGACATATTCCCCATTTGACAGGTGGGGAAACTGAGGCACAGAATAGTTGGGGTTTAGCCACCATTTATCATCAGTGCTCCTTCTTCCCACACTGTGCCTTCCCCATCTCTGTAGGGAAGAAGGGCTGCAGTTAAGACTCTGAACAGGGATACTTTTGCCACAGGGACTGGATTATGTGGCAGACTGGATTTGTGCCTGCTGCTTCATGTTCTGAACGTGTGTTTCTGCTAAAGCCTTTCCCTGGCTGCTGGCAGGCTCCTGGATTCCAAGAGCTCAGTCCCATTTTTCCTTCAAAAAACAGAGGATCTGGGGGAATTTAGAAGAACACTAACTCAAAGCGGACACGTTGTTTCCAAAATTGAATCTGGCTTTCCACAGCTTTTAGCAGAAAGGTTGATTTGGGTCAAAAATAATGCAAACACTTGTGTAGGCCATTTAACGTTTAGTTTATGGACCTGTTAAGGCAGCAAGATAATCCCTTTAGATTACCCGTGTAATTCCTAGTGAATATTTATTTTAAAGTGACTTTGGTGCCCTTAGTCATTAGCAAAGGTTAGTAATGCATCTTACAGCTGCCAGACTCAATACAACAGCATTTGTCAATGGGAGGGTTACTCCTTTTGTTTCCTTTTTTTGTTTTGTTTGTTTTTTAACATTTCTCCAACTCTTGCTGGCTTAATCCCATGAGCTCACCTCTAATCACGGGGAAGCGTCCAAGCTGCCTTTGCCATGTTGACTTCCACTTGAGCGAGGCTAAGGAGGGTGCCTAATCCTGGGCTTTTCTCCTGGCTGCCGAGGGTGTTGGGTACACAGCCTGCGTGGGCTGCGGGGGGGAGGATGGAGTGTGCTGTGGGTTCAAGGACACGCTCCCGCTTTAATGTGCGCAGACATGCTCCCGCTCGCTCTCTGATTGGCAAGGTTAACTCTGAGAGGCTGCAGCTTTTTAAACTGATTTGATTAGACCACTACTTTATCCCATTCCCTCCCCCACCACTTGGCCCACCACCTCCTGATCCTTTTAACACAGCCCTTGGTCCAATAACCAGCCAGTCTGATATTTCCCCCCCCTCCCCCTCCCCCTTTTTCCGATTTTCGTGCTGAATTTTGACATTTTGTAAAATAGATTAGGCAGCTTTACAGGGAAGATCAAGAGGCAGTGTCAGTCTCAGGGCTGTGTTTTATTTTGACTAGTTAGGAGGCTGGGATTTGCCTCCTCTTCCTCACTTTCCCTGGCTCTGCACCTTTCCCAGCTCTCGGTGTGCACATGTGAGTTCAGGGACAAGAGGATGAGGGCTGACATACACCAGCCTGGATAATCGTTGCCCTACGGTTCATCTTCTCCCTTTAGAACCAGGGCTGGGGAGAATTACACGGTCAGCCCAAAATGACTTAGCACCCCAGGTCCTCTGTTGCGGTGATATGACGACGCGTTCACTTTTTACAAAAAGAAACAGGGACAGCGTGGATAGAGAACTCCCTTATCCTGCAGGAGCAAAATAATGTTGTATTTTAGTAGCGTTTAGTTACTAGTTGGGATTACTCTGGCAGAACAGACCACCCGTAGCTTCCAGTTTACGGGCTGGCTGACAAGCGGAATGGGCTTGGAGGGGCCAGGAGAAGCTGGTTTGGCATTAATGCCCACAGCCGTTGGGATGGTGTTGCGTTAAAGGGGAATGGAATAATTTAGCAGGAAATAACCCCTCGCTCCCTGCCTTCCAACTCTGTCACCGAGGTGAGAGGTTGGTTGCAGCTAGGGTTAAATTCTAGGTGATGGCCAATTTACTGCTATCAGTCCAGTCTTTTTTTTTTATATATCCATAGTCCGTTTACTATGTATATTAAACTACCACGGGTCTGGATACACTGGATACAGCCATGGCATGGGTTGAGTGGGCACCAGCCCAGCCTTTGAAGGGTTTGTGACCCTGTTGCTGTCTCTAGCCGGTGTGTGTTAGCGCTTTCTGTGCTGCCGGTTTGCAGTTCTGGTTCTGCCTCCGGTCTGCAGCTTATGTTTGTCATATTAAATACTCCAGGGGTATCTGGAGCCTTGCGTACGTAAGTGCCTCTTCCCAAGTCTCTCTAGTCCTCCTATAAATACGTGAATAAAGCCTATAAATTACAGACTCTCTCAAAACCAGAGAGCCCCAACTCACAGAACCGGATTACTGGAGAGTGACCGTCACTGCTGAGTTTTTGGGAATCCCAGACTGATCCAGGAGAAGCTGCATCTCATCTCGTTGTCACTTGCCCGTTTGTTTCACCAGAGCTGATCTAAAGTGGCCTGGGTGCTGGCAGGGACCAAATCCAGCAAACAGGACTGACCCTACAGAGTCACCCTGGTGAAACAGCACAGAATATAGACAATCCCCTGCACGCAATGTATTAAACCTTGACATACTGCATTACTTAAGAGGTCTCCGGGAAAATTAAAACCCTTTTGACTGGGTTTTGCAATGCAGGGAAAATTTTAGTGACATTTAAAAGGTTTCTCTTGTGTTCCTCTAATGGGATAAATAAAAAAAGGCTTGTTTTAGGCCAGCAAATGGGGGGACAATCCAATTTCCCTGATTCCATCAAGACACTCTTAAAGCATTAGCTTGTGCAGTTTTAAAAAAACCCACAACAGACTGACCCCTCTGCCTGATGGCTTTGAAAAGTGTCCTGATGTGGAGGTATTTATCCTACACAACATGCTTCATCGAGGCACTCCAGCAGTGCTCCTAAATATACTCCTTTGTTAGTAAACTATTTAGGAGGACAGCATGCACACAAGGAAACACAAACACCGGTTTATTATTTACTGAGGCAATCCATGCTGGGGCTGTGCTCAGAGGCTAATGTGTGATGACGTGCTCTTTAAATTTCGTACTTGGAAGAGAAAGAAGATGGCATTAACTAGTAATGTTTCTGAGGAAAGGCCGAAACCTAAGCATGCCCTTAACTTTGTTTTTAAGCGTAGTTTTGGCTCGAAATACATAAAGATTCCCCCACGGCACATTATATTTGCAGTTTGTTTCCATCAGTCAGGAAGATTAATGTATCAACACTTACTTCGGAGGGGGCTCTGGGGATTGATAATGGGAGATAGGAAGCCTTTCACCTCGAGGTCACTGGTTCAGCTCTGCCCCACGTCGGTCGCCACCACCAGTACATGCCATCTGCTCCTCCCCAGCCATCCACCCAGTATGAAATGGGCTGGTCCCAGTTCTGGGTGCTGAGGACAGATGTCCGGGTCCCAGCAGGCTCCCTGCGCTGCTTTAGTAGGAAATGGGACGGACCCGCTCAGCTCAGCCCCAGATGTGACTGCAGCCCCAGCCTTTGGCTCGGGCTGAGCACCACCCAGGGAACTTGACCTTCTGCCACGCTTGTACGACCCATGAATGGCAAAACTGTGATTCCTGCCCTGTGCAGAGTAACTCATTCAAAAAGCAGGACGTCCCTGAACATAAATCTGTCCGTTACAAAGTTGGCCATGGTTTTCCCTGGTTATCTCCAGCTCCTGCTGAATTTCATTAGGAACACCTCTATTATACAGCACAAGGAGGAAGCAAGTGCTGCCTCTAGACTTTGAAAGAGCCCTTTAAAGTGAGGATAGTTTTGCATCTCACTAAACAAGTAATGACAGACCAGACTGCAAATACTTAGTTCAGCTTTATTTTAATAGCAACGTGGCTCCATCGAGAAATCCCAGTTACTGATTTAGTGTGATGCCCTGAGGCAGTTTTCTCCAGACATTTTTCCTTTTTTCTTTAGCATTGGCACTTTATTAATAGCGGTTCGGAAACCTGACTGTCTGTGAATAAGCAGCACCAATAAATGTTTTCCCTCTCTATTTATTTCTCCTTTCTTCCATCAGGAACAAGTCCCAACGATCATAGACTGAGACGAGAGTTTTCAGAGTCTGACATCTAGTTGTACTTGGTGGTGGATGATCAAATGAAAGAGCAGCTTCATGCCTTATAAAATAAAAAATGGTAAATCAGCTACTAATAAAATTCACAGAGGCTGCTAAAAGGCTGTTGGATGTCACAAAACCAGCAACCCTTTGAGGTGATGAGATGGGAGCTTCTTAAATCAACACATGCAGTCAGCTTCTCCCTGGCAGTGGTCCACTTTGGGGCAGGATCCAGGCTCTGATGCCTTCCCCCTCTGGCAGACAGCTGTGAGTGTGCGAACGTCCTCTCTAATTCCAGATTAGCCACAAAGAGGAGTCATCATCCTTAAGAAACAGGCATGCTCGGGAAGGAAGGGCTGTCTGGAGGCTGCAGGGCACAGCACTGTCCTGAGGTGCTTTGAGATGTCCGAGCGAGGTCCCTGGTGTTGGGTTTTTCTAACGAAGCAGAAGAAAGAAGTGTCTTTGAAGCTGTGGGCCAAGGGCCGCTGTAAGTCAGCTCCCTTGCTAGCCCAGGCTTCCCCAAGCTTGGCTTAATAAAATCCAGATCCCATTTAATGAGGTCAGGGGATGCTTCAGATCATCTCAACACCTAAAGTTTTGATTTTGCACGCCAAACCAAGGAAGGTTTATGAGACCAAAATAGAGTCTCCAGAGCCTTCAGCCTCACTGACTTAAAAAAGATCCCTGGGCCATTAGCAGCACCTCTGCCACTCCTGCAGCACATGGACACGTGCAACTTGGCTGTGCTTTTGCTGCAACTGTGCCTGCGGTCGTCAGTCATGATACTGCAGCCTCCCTGCCAGCGCTCCAGCCGCTCCTGCAGGGTTCTGGGCATTTCAGCTGAGCCTGCCTTTGCCCAGTTCCGTGGAAATGAAACTCCTGGGTTCAGACAGGGCGCTGCTTCAGCCTACCCAGGAGTGGTTTCTCTGCTTGCTTTTGGATTGCTTTGTCTCTAGTGGTCACTCGGCTGTCGGCTTTAAAATGTGAGTTTATCCGAAGAGGACCACCTGAAATGCAGAGTGGCAGCTCTTGGTCCATTGTAGTTGACAATTAAAAGTGCAACATCTCCTTGGCCACCCAGGGCTGTGGGTTCAAGCCTGTAGGGTAATTTCCAAAGTCCTGAATCCCTTTAAATAAATATAAGCCATCATTTGCTTTGAAGTCGGGAAGGACTCAGGTGAACTGAGCAATGGCAGCAATTCTGCCGGCTCCTGCTGTCTCCTGTCCAACCTGCTAAATTTAGCAGCCTAATCAAGCTTCCTCCTCTCTCTCTTTAATCAGGTGGAGCAAGTGGCATGTTGACTTGCTGGTTGGCGCTGGATCCTATCCTGCTCGCAGCATTTCCAGCCCCTCGGTAGTGGCCGGGGGAGCCATATGCAGGGGAGCAGCATGTCTGATAGGCCACCGCGGCAGCACTTCCACTTAATCTCTCTGCTCCCATCCACACGTGCTGCCCTGATATCCGACAGCCGGTCCCATGCGGGCACGATGCCAGCAGTGACTTTACAGGCTTTGTGGCAGAGATTATTTAAAGGAGATTAACCCTTCTAAACCCCTTAGATTTTAATTATTTCTGTATGTATTTATAAAACCTGCAGTCTGCTAGTTCCAGGGCACAACTGCCCCAGTCACTATCCTTAACCTGGATTCGTGAATATACAATGCAGCCACATTACAGGACAGGGGCTGGGCTGGACAGGGGTCATTTGACTTATTTATTTATTGCCGTTCTGGAGCAATTCACATCTGGGATGAAAATGAAACATTATGGTTTCAGTTTGTAAAAGGAGCTAATAATTCGAATGACTTTAAAATACTAGCACTAATACTGCATTAATTGAATTGTTTGAGTCAATGTGGCATCTCTCGCTAATTGTTTTGGTCAAGGCAGCTCTGTCATTAATGCATAGTGTTGCCTCCCCACGGCCCGTGTGGTGAACACGGAGCACCCTGCATCTCTGCAGACAGGGCTCTATAGGGTTGATGTATTGGCAGCCAGGAGAGGGAAGGCCTCTTCCTTTCGTTCAGTGTCCTAGCAAGTTTTTTATATGCATATTGATGTCGTGAAATCACGAAGTCTGGAAAACTGTCGTGGCTAGCAGGTACTGTTAAAAGGAGGGGGAAAAAAAGGGGGGGGGTGTGCACCCGCATCCTTTCATGCTTTCTCTCCTATTTGTCACGTTAGTGCTGGGCTAATTAGTTTTTTAGAGTCAAGGAGTGATGGAGGTAATGTTTCCGCTCTGCATGTGAGCTGTAAAATCCAAATGAAACTGGAAATACCTTATTTCTGCTTCACAGAACAACCTGGCTGACCTGAGATGATACACACCTTGCAGAGGTGGGAAAGCCGGTTAAAGAGTTGGTAAGCTATTGTTGCCACTGAGACTGTCACATCAGAGATGCGCCAGAGGCCACCTCTCAATATGGGGTACAGTCCTGGCATGAGTGCTGTAGCTCTGTTCCTGTATATTCTAGGGTTGCTGCTGAAAAAAATGACAGTATTTAAATGTATATCTGCCTGTTTTGTAAATGCAGGCATAAAAGGTGGCTGTTGGAAGGAAACAAAACCCACAGCATTATGGACCCCAGTGACCTGAGGCAAAAATAGGTCATTTTGGATACATTTCTTAAAATCAGGTGATTTTTATTTATTCTTGTCTCCTGAGCAAGGAAACAAATGCAGGCAGTGCCAAGGAGTCCATAAATAAATTTTGTTCTTGGAGAATCTCTTTAATATGCACACGGTCCTGCTTCTGTAGTAGTGAACATTTGACCAGTAGCAATTAATTTCTTATCACAGTCTTTCTATGAGGTAAGAAAACATTAGTGTCTCCATTAGGAGGTGGAGAACGGGAGCTCTCCGAGAGCAAATGATGTGCCTTGCTTCTGTGCCCTGCCCCACAGCTTGCCAAGAGCTGCTGGAGGGAGAGAGCCTTGCAGCGATGCCTCTCCAGCAACGCGGCTGGATGCTCCTCTCCAGGTGGATCTCTCCTCCTAATCAAATGATAGACTCGGAAAACGCTCAATAGCTGTATATTTCAGAATAAATATCGTTAAGCTAATGAATTTTCCACCACTTACTGTGAAGCATACAGTATTTCCTTTAATGGCAGGTGGTAAAATAGAGAGTAATAATAAAAAAAAAATAATAAATTAAGGTGCCTGGTATAAATCTCTCCTGTCTAGAAAGGATGAAAAGAGGGCTTCTTACAAAACCAGCCTTACGGAAAATAACGTGTGATCCCATGGCATGTAGATGATTAGGCAAAGCGTCCCAAAGGTTAATACATCTTTTCTCATTCAAATGGCTGTGATCTTGAGCTGAAAGTGCCGGACCTGTGCCTTCAGCTGTGTGCCCTGGGGAGGGGGAACAGGGAAGCAAAGGGTTAAATTTCGGGGCTGTAGAAGCAGATTGTGTTTTCCTTCTATGATGTGGGCTGACAAGACATCAGTATTCTATTCATCTGTTGGGAATTAGGCTGTTAATCCAATCAATGACTCTTGAGCTAGCTGCAGCCTGCCTCCCCACTGGGGAACAATCGGATCAGACGGGAGATTGTTTAAGAGCACAGCGCGGTCCCAGTGTCAGGTGGAATTTCCAAGCGTTCCCTAGTGAATTGGGGATGGGAAAGCTGTCTCAGCCCATTTATCCTGCCCCTTAAATAACCAGGTATCTGCTTCAGCCACACTAAAGTGATAAAGCAGTACAAGAGCTGCTAACTTTTACATGGGGAGGGGGCAGGGAAACACCCTGAGAAATGCGATTTTAGCATCTTGCCTTTAGGAATATTGTCCTGTTTGCCGCCTGCGATGGCGTTTGCATAGTTTTGTTGGAGGCTGCTGGCTCAGCTGCAGCGCTGTGACACTTGTTACAGCTCTAGGCACTGGCTCTTGATCCCTGGGCTGAGGAAGCCCGCAGCTTCCTGGCAGCTTTTCTATTGCACCAGCGCACTTGGGTTTTGATGAGCAGCAAGATGCCTGGTGCTGGAGGGAACAGGCAGCAGCAAATATTCTTTGGAGCAACCTGTAAACACGTACGTACAAATACACCGCTGTGCGTGGAGTGACGGCTGCAAATAGGGATGAAAATGCTAAACAAGAAAACAGCCCGGAGAGTTTCAGTGTCGCTGCGTGAGCCACTGTATAGATTCAGAAATGGGTTTGTTCTGCAATTAAAGACAGCCACGTCTGCGGCGGGATATTGAGAGTCTGTATCTGTGCCAGCAGCACTACACGCTGATGATAGTAGATGTGATAAATCCCACTGAAATTGCACTTGGAAATTTAGGTACACCACCAGTTAGAAACTAGGGCGATGAGGGATTAGCGTAACCCTGGCACACTGAACTCCTCGGGCCGGTGGCGTTTGGGTGCATTAGCAGACGCAGGCTCCGGGAGGGAGGGGGTGGCAGCTCCTGAGCCTCGTATTCTCTCTGAGCTTTCTTAGATCTGGTTTTGACAGCAGCCTTGCAAAGTGGAGGGCTCCTCCAAATTAGTGCACCTAAATGAATGAGCTCAAGCAGCGAATATGAATAGGGAGGTCCCCAGACAGAAAGATCCCCAGCTCGGAGGCTTGGCTTTAAAGGGCTTCAGCATCCCTCTTCCCTTGATCATAATTTTGAATCAAACAAAAGCTAATGCAATTTTCTTTGCCTTTCACTAGCAGATTGTGCTGTAAGGGTTCATGCCATTAGAAATGTAATAATTGCTTCTCTATGCAGATCTAATTTATCTGTGAGGCACTTAGAAGATAGGCCAAATGATAGCCTGGCAGGTAGGCGCTGGAGAAGGGCCCAAGAGGTGATGATAAAGATCTGTCTAGCACCTTCCATCCCTACGGCTGTCTGCCCGGCACAGTGCAGGAAGAGGTCTGAATGGAGGGGAAGGGGACAGAGGAATGAGCTCGGGGAAGTGGACAGCTCACTAGGAGAGGGGTCCCCGCCAAGCCTGCCCACATGCAAGGGAGGTGGGTGGAAAAGTTCATTGAGGAGCCAAACTTACAGGATACCTGAGCCCTGCACTTGTCAGCCTGAGCTATTTGCAGTCCCCAAATAGCAGCCGTTCATGACCAGCGCGTGGATTTTGGTTTTGCTTCTGTCAGAGGTTGCTCTCTATCCTTTGTCCCACAGTGTTGGTCCTCGGGGAGTGCCTGAGCCACCTTCGAGCTGGCACCAAGGATGCACATGGTGATGTCTCACAACAGCCTATACTTAACATCAACAACTGCAACCTTACAAGCATTTCACAAGCACCAGCTAACTAATTATCCTTGTGTGGGCCAGCCAGTCTAAAACAGCAGGTGAAAGTAAGCGGGCACAAGTATATTTTGGCTTAGCAAAATCAAAAGCTGAAAAACGGGGAGAAAACATAAAGATCTGCTTTATTTTTCTAGGGTCCGAGCTATTTGGGACTCTAGATGCTTTGGCACAAAGCTGTTAGATGGTCTTGTTTCTCAGATTGCACTGTCGCTGGCATCGCTTTATGGCTCAGGAAACAACTAGAAGCAAAAGTCTATTTGCATGTGGGGGCCTACTGGTTTAAGGTAGGGATTTTAAAAGAACAGGATCAAATTCCAAACTAAATTCCATTGCTTTTCTGTGCCAACATTTGCACACACAGCGATCCACTCATCTAGCTCCTTCAGTTGGACAAGCATTCATTTTACATGTGTTGATATACGTGTCCAAACCTAGGCTGCTGTGTGCAAAAGCAGCGTGTAAATGAAAATAAAAGCTGTGCTGGGGCCATCTACTGAATTGTCTGGTGGAGTCTGAACCAGTTATATTAGCCTGCATTGCCTGGTTTTACATATTGGTGGGTATTAGCATGTAAATTCTGGTATGCTTTTAGCTGTAGTCACGCCCTCAGTTGTCTTGGGGATAAAATTTCAGGGAAAGAAAAAGAAGGTGATGAGGTTAAAGTAAATTGTTGGGATGTTGAAGTGTAAAGTGGAAATAAATGAGAAATAAAACCCTTTTTAAAAGTGGAGGGAAGTATTTTCTTGCTATTTTTCATCTCCCTGGCTTGAGTGAGTGTGTGTCGTGAGGCTGCAGAGATTTAGATTTACAGCTCCTAAGCACCAGTGCTTGTTCGGAGGCTGTATTATTCTAGCCTTTTCTATTCACTCACCTTCTAAAGATGTAGTGTAAATATTTATCTTCCCTCCGGCCCATCCGTGCTGCCCAGAACCCAGTGCTGTTAAACACTCTTATCACCTCATCGGTCTTATCTCCTGTGATCCCTGCCAACATTGGGAGTGCGCCGATGGGAACAAGTGTGCACCTTCAAAAGTGCCACAAATGAACAGAAAGAAGAGGTGATGCGGGGAAAGAATACCTTAAAATAAAGGGTGCTTGTGCTATCCCCTCAAAAGAGCAATGTCTGTGTTTCCTACTGCGCTTTTCCTGCTCATCGTGTCTATGCTTGGAGATGTGATTGAAGGCACAGAGCTGAGGGCTCAGTGTGGGCCAGCACCCGAGGAGGTATGGGGTCCCGTACAGACCCCTGCAGCTGGTGTGGAGGGCTGTCCAGCCCCAGCTTCATCACCGATATGGGGTCTGGCTGGACCAAAGCTCACCCAGGTCACCAGCGTGGTTTTGGTTTTCCTCTTTTGCGCTAAATAAAACAGAGTAGATGGAGGAAGCGACAGCATCTCCCTTAGGGCTGCCATCCCACTCGCTGAGGTCTCTGCACACACCTGGGAGAGCACATGAGGCAGGTCTGGAAGATCGATGTTTAGATAACACTGTTTTAAAAACTGTCCCCTGAAACCAGCACAGTGGAACACCGGCTCGTCAGGGTCTGCTTACCGTGGCAGAGCAGCAGCAGTCAGGTTTTATAGCGCGTGCAGCAGCTCAGCAGGGCTCAGCCATGCCATTTCCATGTCTCTGCCCCTCAGTCCAGAAACCTTGTGTTAGGTTAAGCAGGGTACAGAAATTCCCAAGGAATGAACATGGGATGGCAACACCGATATAATCCTATCACTTATAAGACAAAATTGACGTGCAGTAGCCATAGTACCACTTAACGGATAAGACAGTTGGTCCATCTGCGCTCGGTCCATCTTCTCTCATTTCTCTTGCTTAAATTTCTCAGGAGCAGAACAAAATCCTGTTATCCAATAAGTTACCCACTGGTAGTTGGATTTTCATTGAGTGACATCTGTCGCAGACCATGGATGTGGGAGGTACTGGTGATTTTGTAGCATCTTTTGTTTTGAGGGGGTTGGTAAATGTGGACATTCGGTTTTAGTTTTGAAGTATTTGGAAACGCTCTCATGTCCCTTGAAGGCCGTGCAGCTTGACTGTCATCCTGATGTGGCCAGTTGTGCCAGCAGGCTGTAAAAGTCACCAGGGATGGCACGCAGCATTGAGAGGAAAGAGGAGAGCTTGGAATTGATCTGTTGTTGGTCAGTGACTTGCAAGTATGGGACTGAGTGTCCTGCATTTGAGTGTGTAATGGTCTTTCCTTCATTTCTGGTCACCTTCTCTCTGCCTGGATGGGTTCTGCCATTTCCACAAGCTCCTCCTTTGTGTAGACAGGATATTGCTAAAAGGGCTCAGGGGCAGGAACCTGCCAGTGCCTGGCAAGCCGAAAGCAAAGCTTTACAGAAACACGTAATACTGCTTTGAGCCTGGCCTTTTCCCCCTTTTGTGTTGAAGTTCACTGAATCAGAGCACTGATTTCCTCCTTTTTAACCTGTCGCATTGATGTTGTTCCAGCTAACACATGGATGAAAGGGCGTTTCTCAGAGGCATCCTGGCATAGAGCAGAGCTTGGTGTTGGCCCCAGAGCTGCCCATCACTTATTCTGCACTCCCTGACATCAGCTCCCCTACTCAACACCTTCTCTTTGTGCTCCTGTCACACTACAGAAGCTCATATTGCGGGGGGGAAGTCTAAATTTTTTTAACATGCCTTAGCACAGAAATGATAATATACCATGATTACCTAACTTTCCATAGGCACAGTTTGGAAATAACTAGTTACAATATTCAGGTTTTTACGTTACAGATTTATGAAATGATTGGTTTCAGTGTATATCAGTGGAATCTAGGTCTTGGTGTACTTGCAGCTCTGTATGATTTACATTGCTGTAATCAGAAAGCTAAATGGGAGAGAGAAGAAGTGAACAGTCACAACAAACATCCCCCTCCAACTCGGTGTTTTGTATAAAATAAGTCAACAAAAATCCTGGTGGCTTTCAATGGAGAAAAATTATCTGCCCCTGCTTGTAAGACAGATGAGCAAAATGGTCCATCGGATCACTGCCAGCATCTCTGCACTCCTCCCAGCTGTGGAGGATGCGATCGGGACATCCTGCTCCTGACCAGTGCCAGCGCCCCCGGGCCAGGCAGTGACAGTTACCAGTGTCCTGGGCAGGGTGCAGCAGGTTGTCCCTGTCCACTCACCGTTGGGGGTCATTTGTCCTAAGAGAGGCATGTCCTGGCAGAAGGACACACCACACCTTGCATAGGATGCTCCAGAAACCACTGCTTTCTGTTGCACTTTGGGAGGTATCCCTTGCATCACAACCAGCTAGAATTCATCTTAAGACCACTTCTACACGTCTTGTTTTGTTGCAAAACATTTCCAGCGCCTGGTAGACGATACTCATCTCACGTAATTTCCACAATGGGAGCTGTAATCCTCACTTTCACAGCCTGTCTGTGATTAGTTTCCAGGTGTGACCATTTTGCACCGAAGGCTCAGTGTTGCTATACATGGAGCCAAGCGCTGTGCGCAGAGAGGCCAGGCACGTTGGCCTCAGATTAGCCATGGTGCTCCAAAAAGCCAAATCAAAGAGGGATCGGGATCAGCAGCTTCCCAAGGGCATTTCAAGGTCCTTAGTGAGTGACCACGCTAGAGCTTTTTCCATTTACCTGGATTAAAATTTGTCACAGAGGAAACACAAGCAAATAGCGTAGCATCTGAGAAGTATAACAAATAGCATTTGGCCAGCCGTCAGGCTCAAAGCGGGGGGGGGAGAAATCCACAGTTTAAATAAAGTGTAAACAATGTTTGCATAACATGGGATTAATAGTTCTTTTTAAAAACCACACTGGGATTAAAGAGACGCATTTTGTATGCTGGGACTTGCGCTCCCTTCTTAGCCCCATAAATGCCAGAAAGTCCACCTAAGAGAAACAAAAAGCCCTGCTAGCCCGCAGGCTGCTGCTGAAGCAGCAGTGCTTTACGCAGGCCTTTGGAAGAGGAACAAATGGCTGTAGTGTTCCTGGAACGGTCCTACGTATTTTATAAGGAGTTTTGCAGCAAAGCGTTCCCATGGAAAGGCATTTCTGCTGCGCGTCTCCAAGCCCGTTCACCTGCAGGTTTGGTCAGCTGTAATTTTGAAGGCGGGGATGCGGAGGGGAGCTGGCTTCCCATCCCCCAGCACACACAAAACCCGCATATTTGAAAGCCTGCCTTTCCCATAACTCATTTGTAGCGCTCCTGCCTCTTCTTCCCCAGCCCTGCTCCGTATTTTGCTGAAGTCAGTGCCAGCCCTGTCACTCCTCCGAGCAGGCATGTGCTTAAGGACCGCACCGGGGCTCCGGCTCAGATCGGTTACCTTATTAGTGTGGAATAATCAATGGATGCTGCCCTTGATTTCTTCAATTGTTTGCTTTGCGGTATCTTCTAATGACACACATTTGCATTACGCTCCCTACAATTTGGGCAGAAATAGGGTCCTTGAAACAAGGCACCTCCAAACGCTGGTATGAGTGCCATGGATGGGGCATAGTGGCACGTGGGAGGGAAAATCTGAGCCCCCCCCCCCCCCCCCCCCCCCCCCTTTGCTCAGAAAAAACGTGAAATGGATGTTCAGGCAGCAAATGCCTGTTAGATCTGGCTTTTCTCTTTTGTCCCTGTTGCTCCTGTGGTTGTCGTGTTGGTGTGGAGTCCCAGAGCAAAGCGTGGCACCTCCCAGCCTGACACACAAGTCATTCCCAGTTCCTCAGCTGAAGGGTTAATATCAAACAGAATAACAGGCTGGGAAACCAGAAGTCTCCAAACAGCTACGGGTGGGAGTTCTACCTGTTCTCCTGTTCTACTTTTCCCTTTCGCCTACTCCAGAATCCACAGCAGAGTGCAGAATTTGCACCTTAATCCCGAAGATGATGGTAATTAAAAACTTAAGTCTCCATAAACAGATGCAAATAAATTAAGGAGGCAAAGAACTGAATTAGAGGCTAATCCTGGTGGGGTAGTGAAAGCAAAGGGGCCGGTAATTCTTTCCTTCTGTTATTTCACCTGTTCTTGTGGCAGGATGAGGCTGTGGCACAGCGAGGTGCCTGAGTTTGCGCTGCTGGACGTGCCACGTGAGCACCAACCGCTCACCGGCAAAGCCCTACCCGTGCTTGCCAAGTCTGGGAAAGGGGACACGCTTCCCAGACCATTGCAGCTGATGCAGTGGCGTACGTGTTAGCTCGAAAAGGGAGCTGCGTGCCAATGTCTTCAAATCATGCGGTTTGCTTTGCCCTTGCGCTGCAGGTGTTTCACAAGGATGAGTTCAGCCACCGGCTTTCATTCCCGAGCGCTCTGCGTAGCCCTTTCCCTGCTGTCATCCTGCAGGGATGCCAGCAGCCCAACAGAAATGACTTGGGCTTCGGGTCCACCTTTGGCCAGACCTGAATTCAGAAGAGCAGGGACCTAAGATTTATTCAGATGGAAGAAAAGTGGGATTATTTTTTTTCCCCCTGTGTGCTCCTTGGTGCTGAAGAGTGCAGCACACTGAGCTGTGCCAGTCTCCCGGTGCTTTACCCTTCTCTTGAGCAGCTGCCCAAAGCTGGGCTTGCACAGAACCATCTTGCACTAAAGCACCAGGTTTAGTGAGGGTCCCAAAGCAAGGCTGTAGGACTGAAATCCTTCATTTTTATGGGCTGGAAGTGATAACGCTATGAACTGAATTATACTTACGTCATGACGTGATCCACACACTCTGATGGGTGGATAGATACTGATTATCCGTCAATATGGATTGATGGTGGAATGGTGACTCAAAGCCTAACTGCCAGGTAGCTGAGTGTCCCGGGCTGTTTGTCTAGTCAATTAAAATATCACTGTGATTCAGCTTATTTATTGGAAACTGGGATTTACTTGTATCCGCACAACGTTACCTGTACCTCTAATAACCAGTCTCTGTCTCTCTTTCAGGACGGGGAAGGCCAGACTGCACTCCATTACGGTAAGCTGCCTTTCAGCTTGGTTGCTCCCTCTTCACAGGATGGATTTGCAGCTGGAGTAAATGGTCTATGTACAGAAAGCAAATTTCAGCAGAAATATGAGCAGGGAATCTGGATTTGGTTAACCAGCAGCTACCTCCACTGGCAAATCCCAGCACAGTATGAATAAGAGCGCTGGGAGAAGCAGCGAGGAAGACGGCTGGCCTCCCTTCATTCCCCTTTGCAAATGTCACCCTCAGCCTTCCTTTTCCCCCAGTTGATGATTCACTTTCCGCAGAGTTTTCCCTCTGTGCCTCCAGGATGTGGTTGTGCTACCTCCAGAGCCAGGAGTGGCGCTGGTTAGGGGATGCTAAATCCCTCAGCCATCGCAGGGTGAGAGGAGGCTGGGTACCAGCTTCCCCAGGTTCCGCAGCTGAGGGGAAGGGGCTGAGTGTCCTTCCCCTCATCGTGTCCTGGTGACAAACCTGTGTGATCGCAGCTGAGAGCAGCAGGTTCTCCACTAGCAAAATCAGCAGAGCGAAGTTACAGTTCCTGCCCCTCTTAACAATTAACGTGCTAATTAGATGCGCGATTTTATAGTGATCTTTAATTGAAAGATTGTTCTAGTTCCAAATGAGAAGAGTAGAGACTAAAGTGACACATGCGGTTCTGATGCGCGGGGAATAGGAGAAAAGTATCAATTTAATCTGTATCACTTTTTTTCCCCCAAAATTAAGACATACCCAGTTATTATTTTATACTCTCTCTCGATGCCTGTCAGTGTGTAATTAAGAGCATACTTGTAATTCTCAAGTGTTTGTGTCTTTTTCTCTCTTTCTGATCTCTCCACAAGGACATTAGCAGGATGGCAAATTGCTTTGCAGAACATCAGTGCAAGGCACGGCATTTGGATCTGGATCTAAACTACCAGATTCCAGGGCCCCTGAACCGATCGCTGTAATCACCATGATGTATGATTTCTCCCCATGTGATCTTTCCTGTAGGATACTCTTGTTTTTCAATATTTTATCATTCCGACTGGAGTAGCAAATCTGTTGCTTAGTGCAGCAGTGTCAGCAGAGTGACAGCTTCTGATGCCACATTGCCTCTTCCTCTGCCCAGCTCATGCCACAGTTTGGGCTCTTGCTCTCCTGGGAAGATTCTCTCCCCTGCTCCCAACTCCAGCACTGACACCTGCCTGCTGAGGGGTGCACAGTGGGTTATAGTAGGTCGTGCAAAAGCGTAGTGTGTAAGTTATCCAAGAGCACCTGCTTCAAGCGGGTCCAACATGTGAAAGTAAAAGGTGGATGCATCACCTCCATGTAAATGACGTGCAGGTGGATCCCTCTGGCTGGTGACTGAAGCAGATTGTTTAACACAAACACAACTGATTTAAATAACATTATTTCAAAAATGGTTTCTCTGATCCGCCCTGCCAGCTCGGCTGTTTCAGTAACGACGGTTTAGCAGGGGTTTTTTCCCCCAAATGTTTTAAGTGGTAGAATTTTTTCTTCTTCTTGAGTATTATCCCAGCTCCCCTCCCTGTACATCATCTTTGGGGAAGCCTCTCTGGGTCGGGTGTGCCCACAAGTGCCCTGCTGTCCCTGGCTGACCATCGCTGCGCCCAGGCTGTCCTCGCTCCCTTACTTAGCTGATCTGGTCATAAATCACCCTGATCTTGAAAAGAGCTTGTTAAATGCGTGCATGGGTTGGATTCAAGTGGCTATTGGCCTGAAACTGGAACTCACTGAAAATCTCCTGATACCATCTCAGTAAGCACTTCGTAACCGAGGCATTAATTGCAGCAGAGAGGCATGAGAGCTCCTGTGAAAACTGTCTGTGGCGGTGCTGAGCAGAGCAGTGCTTTTACAAGGCCTTCCCTTTTGTTAGAGGCTGTTTGGGGAAGGGTTAAATCCCATGAGCAAGGCCAGCGAGGCAGCCACTGCTTTTAGGGTGTCTCCATCCCTTTTTATGAGCCAGCGTGGCCTGACAGCTGTCCTTGTGGTGACAGCTCTCCTGATTACAGCCGGTGTCAAACTGCATCCTGCTGCGGGTTATAAATCCTGCCTCCTTCCGATCGGCGCCGACCCCGGGTTTAATCGGAGGTTAAGCGGAGGCCAGCTGGCAGCACGGTCCGAAGGCACCGGCTCACCAGCGGGACCCACCGCTGGACCCCCTCTCCCCTGGACCAGAGGCAGCGGTCACTGCTGTGATGATGGGTACGAGCATGGTTTCTCGGCTAAACGGCCCGTTAGTCTTCGTCTCCTCTCCATCCATCCATCCACCCACCCGCCGGGAATACTAAAATCATTGCCGCTGCCTCTCCCAGAGGAAATCAAGGCTTCTCCGAGCACGTGGCCACAGAGTGGGCAGGCTCTGTATCCTCATGGGCGCTCCGGCTTCCCTGCAAAGCACCATCTGTTCGGCTCTTTCTGTGCTGTGGCAGGGCAGTGGGAGGGGACGCTGGAGGGAAAATAAATAATAAAAAAAAAAAAAGAAAGAAAGAAAAAAAAGAAAAGAAATTCATCATCTGAACCCTGAGGATTAATGGAGTCGGAAGGCAAACTGCGCTGAATGGAAATTCATCTTCACCCGTGCCAGTGTCAGGGCTGCCGCTCCGGCCCTTGACAAATCGAGGGTCTTGGGGCGCGATAAATCCAGCAGCTGTGCTCATCCCTGGGGAACGTCCGCAGCCCGCTCGAGGACACGGGCTGTCAGCACCCATGGCAGCGGCACCAGACGAGGATGCTGCCTCTCCCCGTGCGGGCACCAGCTCCCCATCCCCAGGAGCTGCCAGCACCAGCGTCCTTGGCACCCCTGGCAGTCTGCTTTCTGCAAGAGTGCTGTGCCCTCGCCCCGGGACACGTCCCCTGGCCCTTTAGCTCAGCTTCATCCACACCCCCACCTGCTTCCTCACCAGCCCCTTGCCCCTTTTGTTCCCCTTTTTTTTAATCTCCTTCAGTATAAGCTCCAATCACACGTCAAATTTATTTTAATTAAACATTGCTGCTTGTCCCTTTGGGTTGGTAGAAAACTGCGGAGTAATGCAGAAGACGCTTTTAATGACTACATTTAACAGCAAAAAAGAGTTGGTCGGTTATGTTGTAAAAGCGCCTGAAATACAGTGAAAACCAGTTGCCACCAATGCAAGAAGAAGCTGCCGGCTGTGCAGTCTCGTAAGGCAGCTTGTGGCTTTGCTAGGGTCTGCATTGCACGGGCTTAAGGGAAAATCCAGGGACTGGGACTTCTGCTGACGTCAGCCAAGCCCAGCTCTTCAATGTTAAGAGTTTTCCTGGTCTTCCTAGTTCTTTTATTTTTGTTTTTTTTTGGTTTTAACATCCTTCAGCCGGGTTGGAGGGGGAGCTGAAAGCTGCCAGGCTGTTACATCCTCGGGACAGGGAAGAGCTCAAGTCAAACTTGATTCTATCTTGACAGAGTAAATCGTGGTTGAAAAAAATAGTTGCTGGTGGAGGTGTGAGTTAGGAATAACAGTGGTGCTACTGGTTGCCCGTGGGCACAGGCACATTCCCTGGAGCTTAGGGCAGGGCCAGCCAGCAGCTAAAAACCATCTGAATTTTCTACAAGGAGAAATGATGGGTGAAAGCCGGGTGTGAGGCAGTACTGATGATGTCCTGCCTGGGACCTGCTCCCTGTGGAGCCCTGGAGGTTCAGGAGGCAACTGAGGAGTAGGGGCTTACCGATACGTTATAAATGAGAAGTGTGTTATAAATTCTGGGTACCAAAGCAAGCAGGCAGTGCTTTCCCAGGTGGCACTCTGGGGCTCTGTGCCATGCTGCAGTTGCACTCTGGGGCCCTTCCCAAGATGTGTCTGCAGTCCTGGGGGCGAAGGAGCATTAGCCAGACTGTGCCCAGGCACCCCGTGCGTCATCCCAGGTGATGCCCGGCAAACCACCTGGCTCCCGGTGGCTCCGTGGCTGAGCTGCGGGCTCTGGGTGATGGCTGCACCGGTCGCACCCCCTCGGGACTCCAGGCTTGTCATTTCTTCCACTCTGTCTTGTCTCTTTCCTTTGCACTGTTAAATCCAAAGGCAAGTAATACATTGAGTACCGAACACTGCCCCGAAAAATGATCTGCTCCGCCTGGCCAGGTGCTGAGATGGCATTTTTTGCCTCTGGCACACGCATGGGATGTTGACAGCTACAGCACCGCTCCAGAAACACCCATCACTGCCGCCTCGGGTCAGGCTTCCCAGACTAATCCTTCCCTTTCTCCCTCCAGCTGCCGCCTGTGAGTTTTTGGACATCGTGGAGTTGTTGCTGAAGTCAGGGGCCGACCCTACGCTCCGGGACCAGGAGGGCTGCCTGCCGGAGGAGGTGACAGACTGTAAAGCCATCAGGTCAGCTCTGCAGCAGCACACCGCTGGCCAGACCTAACCCGCGGCCAACGCGGTGCCCAGGACAGAGATGCTCCGCAATAACGCCCCTTCTCTTCCCCCGCTGCCCTCCGGAACACCTCAGGATCCGAAGGGGAGCTTTTAGAGCACAGGGTCTGGGTGGGCTCGCCAGCACCAGAGCTGGCTGGCTGAGCGCATATCCTGAGCAGGATGGGAGCAGGGTTTTGCATGTTCTGACATTTATCAGTATTTGGGGGGGTGGGGGGGGGTGGGGGGCAGCAGGGGAGGGGGAGAGGGCCTCGAGAAGGCCCCAGTTACTGGTTTAACATATTAAACACAAGTACTGGATCAGATGTCTCACCTGTCAGCCTGTGCTGACTGGTCGGCTCCTCTGTAGGGAGGGCTGCTGGGCCAGGTGAGATGCTCATCTCTACCATTTGGTTGGGTTTTGGCTTATTTTCTTTTCCCGTGGGTCCAAACAAAATATTATAAATAAAAGCACAGTGTTGGGTCACAGCCTCTGTGTGTTTTTCATGCAGGGAGTGGCTTGATTCCCCAGAAGCAATATAAGGGTGGGAGGCAGCTCAGCGCTGTCACAGCCCTTGGAAAGCTCTGCTCAAGCCCTCATCCTGGGAAGAGGGGACTACGAAAGGCAGCAGGGACACACAGCTGTCTGTCCGTCCCTCTGGTTCACACCTAACGCGTGTAAGATGAGTGCTTTATGGATAACCAGCCTCTCCAAGCTGACAGGACTTGTACCACATCACACAACCACTTTGCTGAATTAAACAGCGTTAAAACTCCACCTCCATCAGCAGCTCCGGGTCCCCCCCGTCACGTGCCAGTCCCCAGGGTGGCTCATTCAGGGCTGGGGTTTTGTAACAGCTGGGCACAGACAGAAACTTGCACTTGCCCTGTCACCCTGTGGGCCTGTCTTGGTCATTTCATATTCCTCCCAGCTGGCCAAATACCCAGAAAGTGAGAAAGATGTGCGAAGCCTGGGGTGCTGGAGTGAGGTGGGATGCTCGTGGGGCTTACTGCTTCCTCATCGGGATCTACTGGGCTGTGCCGGTGGGTCCAGGGGAGCTGCCGGGGATGGGGTTGTACTTTGGGCTTGGCAGGGAGGGAGGCTGCGGTGTCGGGTGGGTGGACGTGGCAAGAAGAGGCTGTGCCTTCCCCGTGGGGCATTGCTGTGCCGCTTGCTTTTCCCTGGACAAGGAGATTTACAGCCTGGGGGGAGTGTAGGAGATCTCCATCACTGTGATGGGAAGCTGCTTGCCTTTCTGCAGCACTTCCAGCCTCCAGAAAAATAAATGGGAATGTTCCCTCCACTAAGGACTGGCTGGGCAGGAGGCACACGTGGGTTTTGGCCCCTCACGGCAGCGGCCGGGCTCCTGCCAGCTTTTGCTGACACAGAGGAACGGCTGCACTGGCTTCAGTGCCACCAGCAGCCAAAGCACCACCACGGCACGGCTCACACACACGAGGCGCGGGCCAGACATGGTGGTGAGGACAAAATGGCTTAGGTAAGTTAACGGGCTGTATGGGCCATTGTATTGATCACATCAACTTATTTCCCATTAATTTAATATTGGAGGGGTCTGATGGACTGGGGAGCCGTGGTGGCAGTCTCTGGTGCTTTTGCAGAAAAAGAAAAAAAAAACCCACAAACCAACCTTTAGGGCTTTTTCTGACGTCAGTAGGAAACTTGAGGTCTAAGCCTGCTCCTTACAAACATCCCAGAGAAACTGCCTTCCTAGCTGGAGCTTGGATGGCCAAAAATAAAATACCCCTTGTGCTTCTGTTCGCAGCCACCACGCACACACCAGCCCCTCTGTGTTGGAGGACGATTTGCTGCCCAGTGGTGACAAGGGGCTGGTGAAACAAGCTGGCAGGGAGCTGGGATGCGGAGAAGCATCACCTCGGTAGCATGAAGCAAGCTGCCAATGATTAATGCTCTCCACTAAACGTCAGATTGCAATATTTTGGGTCCCTACGGGGCAATGCTTACCCGATGGCGGTGATGCGACAGCCCTCTGACCCTGGGGGAAGGCAGTGGCTCCTGCTCTCCTTCACCCTGTCAAGGGGCTGGTGGTGCCTGGTCCCACCGCAGTCACAGCACGTGCGGTCAGAATGCAACGGGTGCCGACAGCAACGCCGGTCGCTTTTGCATCCAGATGCGGATGAAGCAAAGACACCAACCCCAAAGCTGGGGGGCTCCGCCTGGAGCTACCCCCCTGCCTGTGGGATGGAGATGTGGTGGCATCGAGGTTAGGGACAAGCGAGGCCACCCTTGTGCAGTGCCATAATGCACAGCCACCGCCTGGCTTGATGGACAGGCTGGGTAATAAAAAAAATCTCTCTTAAAACAGGGATGGAAAGCGCTGCCCATGCTTTCAGAGAGCACGTTGGGGGCTGAGCGCTCAGCCCTGGAGATGTTTATAGCACTTTAGGTCCGTTTGTGAGGTTGGAGCCTTTCCAAAAAAAAAAAAAATATATAGCGGGGGGGGGGGGGGGGAGGAGAGAAAGACATATATTATTGTTTATAATCTGCTTTATTCAGCCAAACCTTTCCCCAGCAGCCTTGCGGATTGCTGTTTAAATCCCTTAGTGCCTTTAACTACCGATACAGAAAGTGGTTAATGTGCATTCGCCCTAAGCTTGGCATCTACTCCAGGAAATCACTTTAATTGAGAAGCATTAAATGTTAAAATGATTAAAATACAGAAAGCCAACACACCGGTGCCTGTGGAGGGGCTCAGACCCCCGCCCCGGCATGGCTCTGCCATCTCACCTGTGCCCGCCGAGTGCTGTGGTGGTACAGCCGGGCGACAGCGGTGGGCACGCTGCGGGCATCGTGGGGTACCACGTGGCAGGGCTGGAGCTGCCCACCCCAAACCCACCCACCTCTCCATGCCCACATAAAGCCAGGGAACGATGGCCATGTCGCTGGCCATGTCGCTTGTCTCATTCCAGGGATGCCAGCTCCTCCATCCAGACAAGACCCAGGGATCCAACACCAAAGAGCCGATGGTGCCGGGGCAGGTGATGCTGCTGGTGGCTGCTGCCCTCCCATAGAGGAAGAAAATCCCAAAGACAGCAGCTGCTAAAGAGCATCCCGAGTTTATTTGACATTGCTTTCCCTCGAGGCAGAGGGGGTGACCGTACACATCTCATGCCAACACACCGGAGGCAGGGTACAAAAGCAACGCCCTGGGTGCGAATTTGGGGGAGTTTGGGGCGTCCTTTCTCCCCAAAGACAGGGCAATAAATAAGGTTTCATTCTTTGAAATTTTTTATTATTATTATTATTATTATTATTTTTGTTGGGTTTTGTTTTTTTTTTCCCCCCAGGAAACAAGACTTTCACTTTCTGGTACTGTACAAAATTTACACAGCAAGGGGAGGGGGCGTTTGGCCTTGTCAAAGGGGGGTGGAGAGCAGTGGGCATGGCTGCCCCCGTCCCCCTCCCCACCAGCCGTCCACGCTGCCCGGCGAGGCCGGGGGCTTGGCACAAAGCAGCACCCAAGGTTGCAGGGGTGGGGGTGGGGGGAGGCACATGGGTGCAGCTGGGGCGACTCCTGCAGCACCAACACACCCAGCTGGGGGGGGGCGGGGAGGGACAGGGACATACCAGTGATGTGCTTTCTTGTGTGGCATAATTTTTTTTCATTTTTCTTCTTTTTTTCCCTTTGCTTTCAGAGCCCCCCCGGCCTCTGGCAGCAGCTGGCTAACTGGATCTGCCCGCAGCCCTTCCTGAAGGGCAGGCGGGATCATCAGCATCACCCCAGAGCTGGGGGGAATGGCAGGGACCCCATGGCCAGGGCATCCCTGTGGGCCTGGGGCAGAGCCCGGCACACCGGGCAGCAAGCATGGAGCTGGGTTTTATCCATTGGGCTGAATGCTTCAGCCTGGCAAGGCTGGGGGTGTGGGGGAGCTGGGCAGGTGGGTGTCACAAGCCCAGGGATGTAGGTTTTGAGGAAGGGGCTGGAGGCTGGTGCCAAAACCACCTGGGTCCTCCCCAGCTGCCTGCACCCACCTTTGGTCCTGTCAGCCCCACAGCCCTGAAGGAGGTGGGTAGCCTATTCCATGGGGGTCTTACACCCCGACACCGTCCGCTCCCCACCGCGTGGGTACTCCTGCAGCTGATGAAACGCTCTTTTTCCCTCTTTTGGGGGGAATTTTTTGCAATACCCTCAGATCAAACATTCCCCACCTCTCCTGCCCCCCCTTCCCCAGCACCTGCAGCGGCTGCCATCCACGTGCCAGCCCCGAGCATCCCAGCCCAGCCCAGCCATTGGGCACCCTGGGCTGGATCGAGGCTTTTTTTCTTCTTTAATTCCTCCCCGACACACGACCAAGGTAAAACCCACAGTGATGCATCGTAAGCGCGCCCGTGCACCCAGTGATAAATCGCGGCCCCACAGCCACCGCACGACGGCTCTGCTCCCACCAGGCCAGGAGCGGGCGGCATCGCCCCCGGGCAGCGGGGCAGTGGCCCTGCCCGGACAGGTCCCCAGCCTCGCCAAAATAAATGCTTCTACAATATAGACTTTTTCTTTCTGCTGAGGCTCCAGGCAGCGCCGAGTCATTTCAACTCCATATCGAAAAATAACTCTTGAAAATAGCAGCGGTGCTCAGCAGGAGGGGTGCGGGGCTGGCACGGGCACCGGGATGGACGCTGCCATCCTTGATTGTCCTTCCCTCTCGCCAGCCCACACCGTTACCAGCGCTGCACCGTGCCCCAGCCCTGCGCCGGGGTCCTCGCCGTGCATCCCGTGCGCCAACACCTCTCTTGTGCTTACACCCAAAGGCATCTGTGCCCCCCGCCCCAAGCACAGCCACCCCCGGCCATCGCCGATGCCGCCCCCCCTCCCTCCAGCCCTCCAGGGCCCATTCCCATGGGAAATCCTGGAAAGGTCAACCAGCGGCGGGTACCCTCAGTGCTGAGCTTGCAGGCTGGGGAGGGAGCGAGGGGGGCCGGGGCAGGGGGCGAGCGGCGCTTAGAAAGGGGGGTGATCCATGTCGTCCAGCCAGGAGGCCGGGCTGGTGGGAAAGTCTGGGTACCCGACGCTGCTCCCCGTGGAGATGTCGGAGGTGGGGCCCCCCCCCGGCCATGGCCCGCAGCGTCTGACTCACCCCCTGCGCCCCGTGGGCCACCAGCCCCAGGCTGCCGTCCATGGCGTAGTCCAGCCCGTTGAGCAAGGGCGGGTGGGACGGCAGGGAGGAGATGGAGGACGGCGACTGGGGGAGGCCGTAGGGACTGCCGTCCCGCAAGTCCTGGTACGACTGTCCCGTCCCCTCCATGGAGAAGCCGCCGTTCAGCAACTGTCCGCCCGCCACGTCCCCCACGGTGCCATAAACCCTGTTGGTGTGGCCCAGCTCGGAGAGGATCTGGTCTTCTGCCGGGGAGAGGAGGGAGAGCAGAGGAGGGGGGTCAGCGCAGGGGGGAGCCCTGCAGCCCCCCCGCCCCCCACCAGCACCCTGCTCACCGCGGAAGCTGAGCTCGCTGTCACTGACGCCGCAGTCCTCGGCCGAGCTCTCCTTCTCCAGCTTGCCGCCCCCGCGGCTCCGCTTGACGCTCTTGTAGAACTGCCCCCAGCGATGCCGCCCCGCGTCCTTCTTCAGCCGCTTCTCCTTGGCCCGCCGGTTCTGGAACCACACCTGAGGCGGGGAATGGGGACATGGATGGCACCCTGGCTCCTCTGCATGCCAGCACCCCTGCAACCTCGCATACCAGCACCCATGCCTCCCAGTATGCCAGCGTGCCAGCACCCTGGCATCCCTCCAACCCAGCATGCCAGCACCCATGCAACCCAGCACCTCTGCAACCCGGCATGCCAACACCTCTGCAACCCAGCTCCCACACACCCATGCAACCCAGCACGCCAGCACCCCTGCATCCTGGCACGCCAGCACCCCTGCAGTGCCTCATGCCAACACCTGTGCAACCCAACTCCTACACACGCATGCAGCCCAGCACCCCGGCAACCCAGCACCCCTACACCCCAGCAGGCCAGCACCCTGGCAGCCCAGCATCCCAGCATGCCTGAATCCCTGCAACTCTGCATGCCAGCTCCCACACACCCCTGCAAGCCAGCAGCCCAGCAGCCCTGCAACCCAGCTCCCCGACACCCATGCCACCCCAACACCCCAGCACCTCTGCATCCCCTGAAGACTGGCACCCCCTGCAACCCAGCACTCAGACACCCCAGCGGGACCCCTGCGTCCCCCTTCGCTAGGGGCAAGGTGGAGAGGGGCACCCCCACGGCCTCACCTGCACCACCCTCATGTCAAGCCCAGTCTCGGAGGAGAGCTGCTCCCGCACATGCCGGGCGGGCTTGGGGGAGTTCTTGTAGGCGTTCTTCAGTGTCTCCAGCTGCTTGGCCGTGATGGTGGTCCGGGGCCGCTTAGCACCTGCCTCGGAGTCATCTGCAAGCCAAGAAGCTGGTACCAGCCCTGACTGCAGCAGCATGAGCAGCCCCACACCTCCAGCCCACACTGCTGGGGAAAAGCTCCCCAGAACTGGCTGCCTCAGAGCCCGCAACAACACCTTCCAGCAGTGACACGAACCATGGCCACCCCTCGGTGTGATGTCCCACCTCGTAGCCCTTTCAGGGTGCCTACCGTTCTGCTTGGCAGTCTCGTAGTCCTCCTTGCAGACCAGCCGCCCGTCCTCCATCAGGTAGAACTCGTCGCCAGTGGCCAGCTGCCGGCTGCAGATGATGCAGGCGAAGCAGTGGAGGTGGTAGACGAAGTCCTGGGCTTTGCGGACCACCTGGGTGGGGGGGATGCCCTGCTGGCACGCCGTGCATTTGGTCCCGAAACGTCTGCAAGGAGAAGTGGGTGACCCTAAGTCGCTCGGCAAGGTGGGCTTCGCCAGAGATGGGATGGGGACCAGGAGACAGGGCAGAGTTTAAACCAGCAATCAACCTAATTATGCATGACACTTCACACGGCAGGGGTTTATCTTCTTCAGTGTGAAAGACCAGCCTAATGGAGCTGAGGAAGGTTTGATTTTAATGGTTCTTTTAACTAATGCTTATAGGCTGCCTGATTTTCCCCTGCAAGGACAGTACATATTTCATCCACATTAATACCAAATAAATTAATTACGCCGCCCCGCTAGCATGATGAATCCCAGATTAATGCAGAATGATGGGGCTCTTACACCATAATGACAGCCCGATGGGTGCATTGGGTGTGCTGGCTTGGGGTAGGCGTGGGGCCAAGCAAGTCCGCCAACACGGTTGCAAGGAGCGTGCAAGAAGTGTGCAAGGAGTGTGGAAGCAGCACACAAGCAGCCATGCAAGAATGGGATAAGAACGTGGAAGGAGCAAGCAAGAATGGTGCAAGAAGCTTGCAAGGAGCATGTAAGTATGGTGCAAGAAGCGTGGGAGAAGCATGCAAGGACCACATAAGAATGGTGCGGGAAGTGTGCAAGGAGTGTGCAAGAGGAGTGGAAGAAGCATGCAAGGAGCATGCAAGGAGCATGCATCTCGCCCAGCAGCCCCCGCGGATGGCAGGCACTCTGCTGCAGAGAGCCTGGGGTGCCTGCCGCTGTGGGTGCACCCCAAGCTGGGTGCCTGCGTGGGTGCAGCCGTGCCCTGGTGGGGGGCGGTTGCCCCTGTAGCCATGAAGGCTGACACCCAGGTGACACCTGGTGTAAACTGAACTAACAGCACGTGGGTGACACGTGCCACGAGGGGGTGGCAGCACGAGAGAAAGTCAAAAACGAGTGGACATCCCACTGGTGGTTCCAGCAGCAGATGCTGTGGGCTTTGGGGCTGGCAGGGGAAAGATCCCCCCCACCTCCCGCTGGCACCACAAGGGCTCTCCTGGGTCTCCCCTGCTCCCCCCAGCTCCCTCAAACACCTCATCAGTGGGGCACTGGGACCCCACGGAGCCACCCAGGTGTTGCAGCAGCAGCTCAGGCAGCAAAGCTATCAGGATAAATTTGTCCCCTACACCTTGAACAGACCCATCTGCTTCAAAGGAGGTGGCCCAGCAAAACCCAAGCCCTTTGGTTCCCTGCCCCAAAAGGGGCAGGCAGTGGCATTTGGGGGTGCCCAGGGGGTACAGCCACCCTGGGCACCTCTCGCTGCCCCCCTTGAGTGTTAAACATCCCCCATCATGTAAAATCACCCCCCCGAGCCCCACAGCTGCCCGTGCCCTCATGCCGTCCAGAATGCCAGGGCACAGCCACCAAAGCTGGGTCCCCACGTCACTCAGGTGTCACTCAGGGACGGGTGGCAGGCACCCCGGAATGCGTGGCACCAGCGTGATTTCAGCAGCTGTCCAAAGTGGTGTTGGAAGCAGAAGGCAAGGAGGGAAATCCTTTTTTTTTTTCTTGTTTTCTGGGCTTCTATCCTAAAGGGAGAGTCCCTGGACATCTGCT
This sequence comes from Falco rusticolus, assembly GCF_015220075.1. Classification (NCBI taxonomy): domain Eukaryota; kingdom Metazoa; phylum Chordata; class Aves; order Falconiformes; family Falconidae; genus Falco; species Falco rusticolus. The sequence continues at coordinate 28,723,094 of NC_051197.1, forward strand.
GGGGAGACCTCAGCTCTCCTGGAGTCAGCTGGGAGGGAGGGATGGGAGAGGGAGAGAGGGAGGGATGAAGGGATTGAGGGAGGGATGAAGGGATTGAGGGGACAGAGGGAGGGAAGAAGGGGTGAAGGTATGTACAGAAGGAAGGATAGGACAGACAGAAAACACCTTTCTGTGCCCAAGGCTGAGACAGTGCACTCTGATACCCCCATTCTCCCTCTGCCCATCCACCCCCACCTCACCCAGCACTCCTAAAGCCATGTTAACACACATCCCCCAGCACCCCGGAATATTTCCACACCAGCTGGGAATAGCCAGAACCAGGACAGAGCTGCCTGCAGCTGAGGACCAGGAACTACGATTTGGGGGAGGAAAATAAAGATAAAAAATAAAAAAACCTGGTCTTTTCAGAAGCAGCTCCTGCATTGCAAACCTGCCTCTGAAGTTGGTCTTAAATCCTCATGTCTCCCACAGGTTGCCTACCCCAAAATCAATGAGCGGTTGAAAGAAAGGTGAGGTGAGCGCCTGAGCGAGCGCTGAGATGCTATTGATTGGCACCAAATAATCCAGGCAGGACCTCATCTAAGAAAGTCGCTGATCTTTCAACTCTAATTAACATTGATTACCCGCACCTTTTGGGCGACTATTTAAATGACTTGGAGATTAATAGGCTGGAAAATATCAGAACTGAAGTGTTATTACTCAGGCTGTAAGCGGCTGCTTTGATGGCCGCACGCTCCCCAGCTGGGGAGGAGGAATTCAAGCTGCATCCTTGGCCCTGATGGCTGGGGGTGGGGGTGGGGAGAGTGGCACGTAGGAGGCCTGACAGCCCAGGGATGGGCAGGCAGGGAAAGCCTTGCCCAGGGTTTTGCACCGGGTGTAATGGCCATCAGTTGGTTAAGCCAGCTGGCCGGCAGCGGGGAATGATGTGGAGAGCCAGCACAGCTGGGAAAAAGCAGATGATGGTGCAGGGAGGTGGCCCCTGTCCCTGAGGTGCTGCAGCTGCTGTTCACCAGGGCCCTGGCACCTGCACCCGGGCAGCAAAAGGCACCTGCTGGCCAGGATCGGGCCCCCTCCCCGCAGCGGGCGCGAAGACAGCGTTTCACCACCGGCAGAGCTGTGCCCAGCCCTGCTGCAACACCCCCTGCCATCCCCTGGGAAAACTCCCAGGTTTTGCCAGCAGCCAGGGACCAGGGCATCCCTGCTGAAAAGGCCGTTTTTAATGGGAAACAGGTTGTCCTGTCCCACGGGAGCAGGGAAATGCCGAGGCTGGGCAATCGCACAGCTCGGAGGCAGCTGCCAAAGAAATCAAATGAGGTTTTCACGCTACTGGGAGCAAAAAAAGGATTAAAAAAAAAAAAAAAGGAAAAGAAAAGAAAAGAAAAGAGAAGAAAAAAAAAAAGGTAAAAAGATGAAGGGAGAGAAGCAGCATCAGCAAACCCCGGCGCGGGCAGGAGCAGGCAGCGCTGCCGCTGCCTTGTGCGGGTTTCTCCTGCCCTCTAGCTCCGAGCAGAGCCGGGGCCACTGCCGAGCCACCGCAGCTTGCCACCCCACGGGGCTGGAAACCCGCACAGGGGAGGGACAGGGGCATCAGGGAGATGTGGGGCTCTCAGAAGGTTAAAGCCCAACAAACAGCATCCAGCCTGCGGCAGCTATAAAGCACCAACATTCCAGTTATTTCCATAAGAACGACAAGAAAAACCTCAAAAAAATTTATAAATTTAGATTTTGGGGAAATTCTACTTCAAAATAGGTTGTGTCTGTCTGCTGCGTGGGTGGGAGATGCTGCTTTCGGGGGGCTGTGCCCCCAAGTGGTACTCACTTGAAGAAGTCCTCCTTGCAGTAGACGCTGCCGGCCCGGGAGAAGCAGCGGTCGGCCAGCTGCATCTGGCAGTCGGCACACTTGAGGCAGGAGCTGTGCCAGTGCCTGTCCAGGACCTTGAGGATGAACTTGTCCAGGATGTGCTGGTTGCAGCCGGCGCACTGGGGGATCTCTGGGCAGGGGGAGAGAAGAGCAGCGTCAGCCCCCTCGGTGCTCCCAGCCAGCCGGCATGGCTAGCAAAGCCCTGCGCTGGCACATGCCGGTGCTTTGCAGGGTGATGAGCTGCCACCCCTCACCTGGCCGGTGTCCCAGCACACCTTCCTTTGCAAACCTTTGCCAAAATCCTCTGGGATAGCAAAGCCCACGGCCCCACCAGGCAGAGACACACACACATGGTGCTTTTTCCTTCTGCACCCCATTTTTCAGGCTCTGTCTTGCTCCCCTGCCACCCATTTCCCTGCCTGCCTCTCACTCCCTCTGGGCTGGCATCCCCCAGCCCAGCCCCCCACCAGGGACACGGCTTGTTGCTCCCCGCAGCCACCCCTTTCCCCCGAGGCCAGGCTGCCGTGGTGACCCAGGGGTTCAACCAGGGGGTCTCTGCCATGACCCAGGGGTGCAGGCCACCAGCCACCTCCACCCCACCCGCAGAGGCAAGGCCAACGTCTCTTCCCCTCCGCTCCCACTGCACCCCAAGGACCACGAGCCACCCGTGCCGGCCACGCTGCTCCCCCCCCAGCAGCCTGCAGTGCCCCTCGCCCTGCAGTGCCAGGGCACCGGGGGACTTTGCATCCCCACGGTCCAACATGCCTTTGGATCCCAGTTTTCCTGTGACAGGGGTAGAGGGTTTCTGCCTGCTTTCTCCCATCCAGCCAGGGTGTTACAGACCCCTGCCGCTGGAAAAGGCTGGAAAACATGGGCTGAAGCAAGGCCATGCTGGACCACAGCACCAGTAACCGGGGACAGCAGGTCCAGCCCCATCCAGCTCCCTACAGCACCCACACTGTGGGAGGATGCTTGGAGGAGGAAGGCTTTTCCTAAGGCAAGGTGTATATACCCAGCCACCCAGGCTCTGCCTATAGATGGACAGCTTCTATAGATCTGGAGAGCTGGATATTTATCTCCCTCTCTACCTGCCCGTAGTTGAGAATAAACAGGAGGTGCTGTAAAAGTCTGCAGGAGAAGATTGCCCGGTAAAAGCCAGGCACAGAATGCTGACACGCATGCATGAAAGCAGATTGATTTTGGGGGGGAACCCCCCCACCGTGCCCGGAGCTAGAGCCTAAGAGCAGGAGAGATGTTTATGTATAAGGGCTGCCTCCCTCCTGCCAGAGAGCGGCTGACAGTAAATACCGGGGGGTGGGGGGGGTGGGGGGGGTGGCGAGGGGGAGGCGGGATATTTTTTTTTATGGCTGCTACAAGTGCTGGGGAGGCTCGGGGGACTCTGCTGTCCCCAGCCGAAGTGGCCGAGCAGGGTGGCTCCTTACTGACCCGCGGGAAGCTGATCCCCGCGCCCAGGGGCTCCCAGCGCCGGCGGCCAGGGGAGGGGACGGGGGGGGATAGCCCCCTGGCCGGGCACGGCGTGGGCAGGGGGCTCGGCAGCGGGGCACTGCACCCGGGGCACAGGGAAGGAGACTGGGAAAGGGGGAAAGCGGGGGGAGAGGGAAAAGGAAGGAAATTAATCAAGGGAGGAGAAGGGGAAAGGGAAAAAAAGGAAAGAAGGGGTGGGGGGGAGAGGAAAGAAGGGAGAAGGGGAAAGAAAAAAGGGGAGAGGAAAGAAGGGGGAGGAAGGAGCAGGAAGAGGAAAGAAAGGGAAAAGAGGAAAGAAAGCAGGAGAAAAAAGGGGAATGAAGGGAGGGGGGAAAGAAGCAAGAAAGGGGGGAAAAGGGAAGAAGGGGGGAAAGAGGCAAGCAGGGGAAAAAATAGGAAAGAGGAAGAGGAAAGAAGGGGAAGAAGAGGAAAGAAGGGGAGGAAAAGAGAAAAGAAAGAAGGGGAAAAGAGAGGCAAGAAAGGAGGGAAAAGAGGAAAGAAAGGAAGGGAAAAAAGAGGCAAGAAAAGAGAGGGGGAAGAGGCAAGAAAGAAGGGAAAAAAGAGGCAAGAAAGGAGGGAAAAATAGGAAAAAAGGAGAAGAGGAAAGAAGGGGAGGAAAAGAGAAAAGAAAGGAGGGTAAAAGAGAGGCAAGAAAGGAGGGAAAAGAGGAAAGAAAGGAGGAGAAAAAGAGGCAAGAAAAGGGGGGGAGAGGCAAGAAAGAAGGGAAAAAAGAGGCAAGAAAGGTGGGGAAAAAGGAAAGAAAGGAGGGAGAGAAGAAAGGAGGGGAAGAAGAAAGACAAGGGGGGGAAAGAGGAAAGAAAGAGGGGGGGAAAGGAGGGAAACAGCACGGGAGAAAATTGTTACAGCCTCGAATAACATTATTTATAAATACTTTGGGGTACTGACACGTATCTCCAGTGAAGGCAGCTTATTTTATCATTCACAAGGTTAGATAGTTACAATCCCAGTGCCCTTCAGCCCATATTTATTGCTGGCATTTAAGCCTGTGTCGCATTAACAACAGTAGAATAAATTTAAAAATAAAAAATTAAAAAAAATTATCTACAGCTTCCATAGGTCCCTCTTCTCCTTCTTGCTCTGAAAATACCTGGCTGCTTCGCCCCCAGCATGCTGCTAGGAGCGGCACCAGGGCTGCAGGTGGGCAGCAGCCACATTTTCCGTATTTCATTTGTTAAACCTGTTTCGGAGCGATGTGGAAGCCGCTGGCACAGAGGATGGCACGCAGCAGAGCATCAGCCCCGGGAGAAGGTACATTCGGTGGCATTGCAGAGTAAATATTTCTTATTTATTTCATAAACACGTATGCACGCTTGTGAAACATGTTTTATATATAAATGGTTATTTATAGAAACGTGTGGATGCATATACATCTACATACACATACTCGCGTGTATATGTGCGTATATACACACACCCACAAGCTAACGAACAGCTTTTTCCTTCCCAAAAGCTTAATTTCGGCAAGCAAACAACTGCAGCAGATAATACAATATTTTCCCCCACGTTTCCAGAGAAAAATGTGTGTGGGGTTTTTTTAACGAGACATATTTTTTGCATTCGATCTGTCCCTAGATGTACGGCACCAACCAAATGCACACAGGTTTGTGTGTGCACGCAGCGATGGGCAGAACTCGCACCCGTTTGGCTGCTTTCCCCTGTGCATTGACAATAATAATAACAATAATAATAATAATAATAATAATAATAATAATAATAATAATAATAATAATAATAATAATAATAATAGGGGGAGCTGCTGGGGTACCAGGAGGTGTCCCAGCCAACCCACTGGTTTGCTCAGTGCATGTAGAAAAAAAATATCTAAAATACAGCCCCTGCGCTCTGCTTTGTGCTTTGCAACGGAGGCGGCTGCGCCGGGGCCAGCGCAGCGCTGCCTCCCTGCCTGCCGAAAGCCTTCCATTTATTTTACTTGTTTTAACTAAATTATTTGCTATAATAGGAATAATGTTAATGGCGTTATATGTTGCGTTGGTGCCTTTGCCCAACAGCAGCTCAGGGCTGGCTCTGCGTGCAGGGCGCTTTGATAGATGCTCCGACAGGCAGACCTACATAGGGGACAGCCCCACGGCCCCCTCCTCTCCACCCCAGGGACATGGGGACCACCCCAGGGATGCAGCAGCCAGCCCTAGTGCAAACCGCTGCCGGGGCGGCGGGCGGGTGAGGCTGGGGGTGTCGTGTCCCCCCCAGGGCGATGTGCCGGGGAGGAGGACGCGCAGCCAGTGTGCATCCCTGCATCCCGCCGGCGGCTGCCCGGGCAGGATTTGGCCGTATCCCATTCAAAGCCGTTGCCAGATCTGCAATCCCCCTACAGCTTCAAGCAGCCCCCCACGCTCCGGGGCAGCCGAGCGATGGCCCGACACGGTGCGCCGGGATCCGACCCCCGCCTGCAGCGCGGCCGCCGGTGCCATGATATATTAGCGACGGGTCCAGCCTTCCATCCCTATCCCTCCCCGACGAAAAAAGAAAGAAATAACGATGGAAACGAAACAAACTGGCGGGTGGCCTCAGAAATCCCTCTGAAATCCCAAAAACCTCGGAAGCCGAGGGGGGAGGCGGTGCCGGGGCAGCGGCCGGGGAGGATGCGCAGCGCCGGCTCCGCACCACCCCGGGCACCGGCTGGCGAGCTGCCCCTTCTCTGGGGTTTGGGGTGCGTTGGAGTGTGTTTTATTTTTCCTTTTCTTTTAAGGGGAAGGGATCGTCACCCGCGGAAACGAAGGTGCTGCAGAATCGGTACCGCGGCAAATGCCGGTGGGAAACCGGAGCACAAAGGCGGTCCCGGTCCGGCGGTCCCGGAGCCTGCACCAAACATCCACGGAAAGCACCAGGTCGGGGACTCCCCAAAAAGACTTTCTTGGGGGGAGGAAACCTCATTCCTTTACATGCAAAAAAACCCTCCGATTCATTTCTCTGCAGCGCGCAAACGACTTTCCCAGCGGCGATTAATCAACTCCCCCCCCAGCCCGTTGGCCAGAGGCTGGCGGCACCCGGGCACGATTCCCACGGGCTTTGGCAGAAGTTTTTGCTTCGGTGAGATTTGCAAAACAATATTCATAAATAATATTGGGAATTATATTTTTAACAATTCCGCCTGCAAGGCTGAGCAGTAGCCAGGTTTGCCCTGGGAGGCGGGGGGGGGGAGGGGGAGGCTCGGCTCCCCAAAACCTTGCTGAGGAGGATGCTGTAAGAAACAGTCGCTGCTAATAAATAAACAAAATAATGAAGCTGGGCAGTGGTTAAATAGCGAGGAAAACCAGCGATTTAATAGCGATTAGATATGAAAATGTCACGTATTTTCATGGCGCACACGATGAAATACCGAGGTGCTGCTGGGGGTGGGGGTGGGGGGGTAACCCCGGCGCAGGCAGCGGGGCTGCATTCCCTGGGGAAGGTGTTCCCTGCCCGGGGCCAAGACCCCCTGGCCCGGAGGGGGCCGAACACACGTGTAAGGGTGCAGGATGAGGCCTCAGGCGCGTAACGCGGAGCCGGGAGCCGGCCGCGGGCGCTGGAGCTGCCCGGCGGCTGCGGAGCCCTGGAAACTTTTCCAGCAGCCCCCTCCCCGACATGTTTTGGTCCTGCCATTAATTTTGAAGCTTAAATAAATAATAAGAATCGGATCTGGTTGGATTGTTTCCTGGTAATTACGGATATGGGGTGCAGAAACGGCAATGTCACGGGCAGGGGGGCTTGGTGGCACCCGCGGGGGCCAAAGCAGGGGGCTTTGCTGGGGCGATTGCTGCTCCAGGGTGGTCGAGGCACCTGTTTTCTCCTTAAATCAGTGGGGCTGCGGGGCACCCTGCGGCTGGGAATCGGGGCCGTTATCCGGTGGCAGGGGGACGGTGGGGACCCGGCCGTGGGACAGACCCGGGCTGTCCCCGCACCGGCTCCGTGCTCCTGACGGGGAGGTCTCTTCCCCTCTGCTGCGGTGAAATCCGGTTAAACGTGGCTGCCCGCACCACACCCCCCCCCGCGGCCTGGCAACGGGGGATAACGGGGGCGACCCCCCCGCGGCGAGGCAGGACCGGCCGCTCCCCCGGGCAGCAGCGGGCCGGGGCACCGGCTTCACCCCCCGTGGAAATACCCACGGAAAACGAATTACAGCCGCCGGGGGGGGGGCGGGGGCCGGTGCGGGGCACGAAACGGCGGGGGAGGCTCTGGGGGCAGCGGCAAGCGGCGGGGCGCAGCCCGGACCGCAGCGGGCAGGTGGTCGGGACGCGCACGCCCCTGCCCGACCCCTGTGTGTCCCCCGAAATGCGGCCGGACCCCCCGGCACAGCTGTCCGCCCCCAATTGGCTCGGACCCGGCTGGCCCCCCCGTGCCGCCGGGACCCCTTCTCCTCAACTTTGCCGGTGCCTGGGGCGGGGGGGGGCAGAGCATCCCCTGGCTGCCCCCGCTCCGGCCCCTCGGGGACACCCCGGTTCTCGGGAGCCGTTTGCAAACGGGGAGAAAGAATAATAACAATAAATAATAAAAATAAATAATAATAATAAATAATAACAACAACACCCGCGCATCCCGCGCCGCCGCCGCCCACCCGAGCAGCCCCGGGGCCGGGCCGGGAGCGCCCCGGGGCCCGGCCGCCCCCGCACCGGCTCCACGCGTCTATAGGGGTGGGGGTGCCCACGGGCTCCCCCCGCCCAGGGCTCGGCCCTATAGAAAGGAGGAAGCCACCGGCCCCTATGGCTGACAGCCGGCTGCCGGCGCGTGCGTCCCGCAGAAACACGCGAGGGTCCATACACCCGTGGGATCCATACACACACACCCCCCGCGTAAGTGGGTACATACACCTCCCAGACACGCTTATACACCCCCCCCGCAGCGCCCGCGAGCATGTGCCTTCACACGAACACGCTACCTGTAGCTACAGGGCATATATGCGCACGTATAGATTATATAGGTGGGTTTTGGCTAGACGCAGACACGGCGGCATCGCTCCACGGGCCGCGCGGAGCCGAGCCGGGCCGGGCTCGCCGTCCCACTAAGGCGCCCGCACACCCGCGGGTCCCTTTCCACCGCTCGTGAGGCGCTGCCTGTCGCGATAAACGATATAAGCGGGGAGTCGTGCGCTGCGGGCCGGGGGTGCGCGGGGGCGGGCGGGTGCCGGGGCCCCACACCGGCACACACACACGCATGTACACTTGCACATGCATTTGCACACACGCAGCCGGCGGCCGCCCTCCCCGTCGGAGCCGGGCCCGCACGGCTCCGCACGGCTCCGGCCGCTGCCCGCCCGCCCACGGGGCACCGCTCTGCCTTCCGCACGCTCCGAATTTTTACGTCTATTAACAATTAATCAATTAACACTGCTACACGGCGGGGGGGGGGGGGCGGGGAGCAAAGGGGAGGAAAAAACCACCCCGGGGCGGGAGCGGGAAGCACCTGCCCAGCCCGCAGGGCGCTGCCCCGCCGGCTCCTGCCCGCCTTGCCCCGCCGGCCTGGGGCCGCCTTTGCGGCAGGGAGCGAAGGAGGGAGAAGAGAAAAGCGTCCTTACGTTGCACCGGCACACCGAGGATCTCGGGAAGCCCCTTGACAGCCCCTTCGGCAGCGAGCGCGGAGCTTTGCATCATTTTATTGGCCCGGGGGCGGCGGACGGGAGAGAAGAGGGGAGGGAGAGATGCGGCCCGGGCCGGCGGAGCCCCGCGGCGGGAGGCAGCGCCGTGTCCCGCGGGCGGTGCCGGTGCCGGTGCCGGTGCCGGCCCGGGCGCGGCGCCGCAGCTGTGCCCGCCAGCGCCGCCCGCCTCCCATTCATTCACCCTGCGGGGAGCGCGCCTGACGTCACCGCCCGCAGGGGGGCGGGGGCGGGCCGGGCCACTCGAGGCCAATCGCCGCCCGCCCCAGGCTGGAGGGGGCGGGGTCTTCCGACGAAGGGGCGGGGACTGTGGGGCGGGGGCGGGGCCTGCGGGAAGGGGTGGGAGTTAGGGGCGCCCTGCGGCCGCCAACGCACCGCGGCCGAGCTCGGCTTCGAGCGGTTGGCGCTGTCGCGACAGAGTGCTGTCGTGACCGGGAGCGCTGTCCGATGCCAGGAAGCTCTGTTCGACGGTACCATTGGTGGTAGAGAACCAAGAGCCAAAGCCCCCGTCCCCGCTAGCGGGACTCAGGGACCTTCTCCCGCTCCTGCACACCGCCCCAGCCCTGTCCCACCTGCCGCGGGGATGGGGCTCAGCCCGGCAGGCACCCTCCCCGGCGGACATCGGCGTCACCATCCCCTCACCGCCACGCCAACGTGACTTATTTCCCGGCAGCTGGTAAACCCCCGTGGGCAGCCCCGGTGCCAGGCACAACAGCAACAAGCTGTGCTTCGACAGGGTACTGTCACGCACCCATGCCCCAGGGCCCATCCCAACAGCAGGTCCCCCGGGACACCTCTGGGCACAGAGGGAGCTGACCCAGCTCCGCAGTGCCACAGCACACTGAGCCCCACAGCCCTGCTTGCTGCTGTGGCACGAGGGCGGCAATGCCAAAGTCCCGGGGCAAAGAGCTTGGTGTGACTACGGCTTCCAGAAGGATCCCTGTCGGGCTTTGCCGAGGGAAAACCCTGGAGCAGCCCAGCTTGTGGCACCAGGGTGAGACCGATGTGTCGAGAGGTGGCAGTACCTGGCAGTGCCCAGCAGCAAAGGGCCAAGCAGAGAAGCTCGCTGAAATGCAGCTGAGGTCAGCCAGAGCAGGTGCCTTGAGCGTCGCCCTTCCTGACGCTTGCCGCATCACCGGCCTGGGGACAACAGTGCCGAAAGGCCCCGATGCACTGTGACATCCCACTCCGCCTGGCTAAGGGGTGCTTAGAGCACTGAGCCTGCCCCAGCAGGGTGACACCTCCGAGGGGGTGCACATGGCAGCGCGGGGAGGGGAGGATGCTTGCCCAGCCACCTTCTGCTCACGTGTGCCCTTTCAGTACCTTTGTTTCTAAGCTGAAATGCAAACTAGGGAGAGGCTTTTCCACCCGAAAAAAAATGAACTGGCACCTCAGGAAATGGGGGGGGGGGGGGGGGGGGGGGGGGATGAACATGCCAGCAATTGGAAAAAAAGTGTTGTTTAAAAATAAAATAAAACTTAAGAAATGTATTAAGCCCGATGGTTCCTTAGGAAAAAAAATAGTTTTTCAACGAGATGCTGGTTTTTAACCCCAAAGCTTCATTTTACGAGCAAAACCCTGGCCAGCTTGTCTCACACCACTGGGCAGAGACCAGGGTGCGCTCATTGCAGGAGTGAGCCCCCGCCCACCATCCCCACAGTCCACGGAGCCCCTAAATCAGCTTCCCACCATGGAGGAGGTGAATACCATCCCCTTCCACCCATCCCACCCCATCCCATCCCTTCCCCTTCTCCCCTAAATTAAGTGCTGGCTCTTAAGTGCATTAAGCACCTCCTGGGCCCCACCGCCCCTGGCCACCTGCGCTCTGCAGCCCCCTGGGGCAGAGGCTGCTGTCCCCCCCCCCCCCCGCACTGTCCCCAGCCAGCCGGCACTGCAGGAGCGTGGCTCCCAGCACACAGCAAGGCAGGTCCCTAAGGCAGATTTACGGGAGAAGTTTAGCCGGACATGTGGACAGGCAGACAGACGGACGCTGCCCCGTGGCCTCCCTGTCCCACCGCTTTGTTTTTCCCAACCTATTTCCCTAATTATTCCACCGCTGCTGGAAGTCGTCTCCGTCCCCCACTCTCCGGCTCGCTCTGATTTATCTCTCAGCCGGGATAACAGCTCCCCCCACCCCCTTCTCCTCAGGGAATTCAATTTTCATTCATTTTTCTGCTTTGCCAGATTGATCCAGCCCCCTCTGCCCTGCTCCTTCTCGTGGCAGCCGTGAGCGGGCAAAGGGAGCCGCGCAGCACCGAGCCTTCACCTCGGGGGAGCATCATGCGGCCGGGGGCTGCCACCACCAGTGTCCATGAAAAAACCCAATCCACCGACACCTTCCTCCCTGCTCGCTCTCAGCTCACCACATCTTCCCAGTAGAGCTTTCATCCTTTTCTCCCCTTGTAGTATTGCTTTGTCGCCCCCCCCCCCCTTCCTAGCGTCCATCTGTTCCTCGTGTTGGTGTTTTTTTGGTCTCTTTGGGGTTTTTAGGTTACTTTTTGGGGTTTTTTTGTCTCTTTTGGATTTGCTTTCCTCCCATTATCCTGGCATGTCAGGGCGAGAGCGTGGTGGAGGTGGGCATGAGCTGCTGGCCAGCAAACCCCCTTTGTGCCACCCAAGGTGCTGTCGGGTCCTGCTGGTGCCTGAGCGGGGGGGGGTGGGGGGGAGCTATATGTGATGGGTGGGAATTGCCATCCTCCAGGCTTTCTCCTCCTCCCAAAGCTAAAACAGAGCTGAGAGTCTGTGGTGACCAGCCTGCAGAAGGGTGAATGTCATGATTTTCATCAGGTTGTATTTCTGGGGCAGTTTGAGGGGGGCTCCGGCCCCACACAGATGCCCCTGCTCCCTCCTTGGCATTGCCTGAACCCCCTCCAGCCCTGCAGCTGGATGAACATGAGCAGCGTGTCACAAAACCCGCAGGTGAGCAGGAATGGTGTTCCCACACCTTCCTTGCCGGTATTAATTAAACAATTAAAAAGCAGGCAAACCCCAGAGCCTCTGCTGAGCTGCAGACCCAGCCCCCCTTGTGTGCCCCATCCCCAGACACGCAGGGTTTGGGGCTGGTTTGGGCAGCGTGTCACCGAAGGAGCCATCAGTGCCTTGTTCTCAGGTGACAAAGGGGTGTTCCAAGGCAGAATTGGGGTAGGGGGGCTGTAGGGAGACCCCATGTCTGGCCCATGCTTGGGGGCATGTGAGCACAGCCGTGTCCCCCATCAGTAAAGCCCGAGTGGGCTTGGAGGTGCTGGGGGAGCTCAGCCGACAGCAAGGCTCTGTGCCACCTGTGCAGTGAGTTTGCCAGGTCTCAGCCCAGCTCCCAGAGTCCCCTCGTGTGACAAAACCAGCTCCCCCAGCCCCAGGTGGGGACATCCCTATGGGGCCAAAGCTGCCACAACCACCCTTCAGTGGGGGCCACTTCACCTCTGGGCAGCACCAGCTGCAGCATGCTGAGCCCCTGTGTGCACAGCATGCCAGTAGCACACACCCCCCCCCCGCCCCCCACTTCTTAATTACCCCAATAATTAGTCATGAGCCTACCCACATACACCCCTATGGCCTGGAGCGAGAAGCCAGCAAGACCCGGGTACTCACCAGCGGCCAGAGAAATCCTCTCCCCTCGCAGGCACTGTCAAACAGGGCATTGCTAATTGTAATGGAAAATTAATCGACGTTAAGCAGACCCCCGTGATTTTATGGCCCGAGCGCTGGTGGAGGGGGGATGCCGTGGCGAAAGGCTCTCGCCTGCGCTGAGGTGGGAAAGGGAAGAGGGGCACGGCGGGAGGGGTGGGAAGGTGGCTGGGTGTGCGGGGGCCGGCCGCCGGCCTTGCGGAAAATTAAATTGCACTTGAGGATAAATTGTATTAGGGAATAGCGGCCAGCTCGCGCCAGCCTGTGGCCATTTGGGTAATTAGCCCCGGGGACACCCTGGGAAGGGGTAACCCCCATTGGGAACGGCACCTCGGGGGGCTTGGAGTGGGCTCTCCCCCACCCAGAAGAGCCCGTCCCACCCATGAGCGTGGCCGTGGATGCCCTCCCTGTGGCAGGGCTTGGGTGGGGGGCCTGCCCCCAAGTCACCATCCCAGGGGGGCGGTGTGGGGGACACCCCCCCGGGCAGCACCGAGCCCTGCAGCAGCCCCCTGCCCGCACTGCTGCCTGCCGTGGTCACTTGTGCCCCGCATTGGGGTTCCCCAGGTGCCGGCGGGGGGGATACCCCAGTGCCACAGCCCAGGAGAGCCAGGGCTGGGGGGATTGGGACGGCACCAAACAGGATTACGGAAAGTCTATTTACTGTACTCTCTTTTTTCCTGCGTGCACTGCAGCTTTAGACTGCGGGCCCGTCGGGGATGCTAATCTGGGCAGCCCTGCCCGCTGCTGCCTGCTAACCCCCTTCCGGCAGCTCCCACCCCCCAGCACTAATCCCCCCCTCCTGCTGCATCCCCCGCAATGCACCCCACTAATACACCCCCCAACCTGGGCTTCAACAGCCCCACCGAGATGTTCTGGGGCCAGGGGTAACCGCGGGCAGCCCCCCATCGCCAGCCCTGGGTGCCACGCAGGGGAGCAGCTGGTGGGGAGGGGGTGCAAGGGGGGTTATTGATGTTGGGGATAAACCCCCCAGGGAAATCAAGGAGGAGGCAGCAGGGCTGCAGCAGTGAGACCTTCCCCATCCATCACCCAGCGGCGGGCAGGAGCGGCACGCAGCTGGGGGGAGGCAGCCCCCCGCCACGCTGGGATGAGGCCACCAAGGACCCGGTTAAGTGACATGTCCAAGGCCAAGTGGGCCAGAGGTGGCAGGGCAGGGGTACCAGCCCTTCGTCCTGTGGAGGCGTGACCACGCACAGACACCGCAGGAGGAGGAATGACGGAGCAAGAAAATTTATTTCCAAGGCAGGCAAGGGAGGAAGGGCTGGAGGAACCAGAGCTCCTGGTGCTGGGGCTGCAGGGGGGCCGGCCGCCCTCCTGCCCCATCCCGCCAGCCCTCGCCTCCCACCTGGGCAAAGTGAAGATATCAAGAAAAAGGCTCCAAATCGGATTGACACCCCCCCTCCCCCTTAATAAAGTTTATTATCGGCCGGGCTCTAATCCTTTTAAATCCCCCACGCTGGGGGAAGGGCCGGGATTAGGGGAGGGCAGCATAATCCCGATGAATTTGTTACAGGGGGATTTAGGCAGCGCCGGGAGAGCAGATGGCCCCGGCCCCGGCTCTGGAAAACAACCATTTTCCTTAATGATTCCTAACAAGGATAAAAGGGCAGAGAGAATCGGGGACAGGCACAGGGGGCCCACACCCGCAGAGGTCTCCGTCCCCAGGGGGATGCGGGGATGCTCGCGTGTGAATCCCTGCTCTGGACCAGCACCGAACTGCAGCTCCGTGGCTCGTGTCAACTATTTTCCAGCTGCTTCCTGGGCCCCCCAGGCTCCCTCCCCATCACCCTGTGCCCCAGGACAAACCATGGGCCACCTCAACCGTGAGGACATGCCGGCTGTCTAGGGGGGCAGATGCATCCAGGAGCAAAAAGCAGGATAAAATGTACAATAATAACAACTGAAATTATTTCAAGGATTTAAATTAAGCCAGTGCTCTTCCTGGGGTGATGGGGGAGGCCCAAGTGGGATCAGCCAGGGGTGGGGGGACAGCAGGGAGAGGAGGTGCTGCCCCGGTGTGCCGGCACAGCAGAGACCAGCCAACACAGCGGGGCTGGCGTTGGCAAAAATAATTTATTCCACTAAGACAAGCAGAGAGTGAGCAACAGCATGGGGAGGGGTGAGGAAGCATGGGGCGGGGGGGGGGGGCCCGGTCCACATCTCAAAACAGGCGGCATACACATAAAATGCAGCTGAACCCATGCCTGCCAGGGCGCACCCGCTTTTTGGGGAGCTACACCCCCACCCTCCTGGCCTCACTAGTGGTTTGACCCCAAAGGGCTGCTCCCAGCACGGGACTGGGCTTCCTTCTTTGAAACCAGCCCAGCACTGGGGAGCTCCTGAAGGCAGCTGGGTGCTGAGACCCAAACTGCTGTCGACGTCCCAGCTCCCGCACACCCGAAACCACGGCACCATGCCCTGAGGGGGGGGGAGCTCTGACACCTCCTTCTCCCCCCCAGAAGAGCCCCCCACCCTGGGTGAGGTGACTGCTGCGAGTGGGGCAGCTCCCAGGGGGACGCACCAAACCGCTTCCCGCCGGGGGACACGATGCTGTCCTGGGGGTGTCTCTGGCTCAGCAGCCCACCCACCCTGGGGGCAGCCCCTGGCCCCCTACAACCGCTCTCAGGCCATGGGGAAGCCGGGGCGGCCTTTGCGGGAGCGGGTGCGGAGTCGGAAGAAGGTGTACATGCCCAGCAGGCACATGGAGGAGAGGAAGTAGAGAGCGACGCAGAGGCTGATGTCCAGGCGGGAAAAGCCCAAGCCGAGCACCCGCAGCCAGGGGCTCCTCCGCACACCCTCCCCAGCCTCCTCCTCCTCCCGGACCAGGACACCAGTAGCCCGCCGGTGCTCCCGACCCGCCCCGGCATCCTGGGGCAGGGCGATGGTGTCCCGCTTGCTGAGCCGCCGGCGTCGGCCGGCCGCCGCTCGCAGCGCCTGGCTCTTGAAGTGCTGCTCGCTGAAGGAGTCCAGGTCCACGATGTCCTCTCCCACCTCCCGCAGCTTGGGGTTCAGCCGCACAATGCTGGGGCGCCGCGGCTCAGGGGAGCCCAGTCGCCCCGGAGCTCTCGTCTCACCTTCTGTCTCCTTTTCCTCCTCCTCCTCCCTCTCCTCTCGAGGGCCCTCGGTGCTCAGCCTGGTGCTGATCCTCTCCCCAGCCACGGGGATGGGGTCGGCCTCAGTATAGTCCAGGTAGATGTTGGCAGGGGAGAAGTGCGCCTTGAGGAAGGTGAGCACGGCTGGCTCATCCCAGGCGTGCACCCCCCGCTCCTCCTTGTGGCACTGGGGACACATGTCCGGTGGAGGCCACTGCAGCTTGGGGAACTTGGGGTCCTCTGTATCACCTCCTGCAGGGACCCGAGCCGGTGACTGGGTTAGAGGGGACAGGCAATGCAGCCCTCCCCCTGTACCGCTATAAACACCCCAGAGCATCCAGCAGCTGGGGAGGGTGATGGGGACATTTGGAGAAGCAGTCTCGGGAGGAGGGATCCTCCAAGGGCACGTGGCGGCTTTGGGAAGCTCCTCCTGGGGAACGTGTAAGACCCAACCACATCTCCAGGGCAGTCTGAAGCTGCATGACTAGCTGCTGTCCCCTGTGATGGGGCACGATGACAACAGGATGTCCTCAGTGCTGCACCCTAATGCAGCTATTTGCCACCTCCATCCAGAAGGAGGGATGCTCCTCTACCTCCCCTCCCCTTTTCCCTTGGGAAGCCACCCCGGCTCCCCTCCTTGTGGCTCCCCTCCTTGTGGCCCCCCTTACCCGCCAGGCGAGCGTTGACCTTGTTGTGGTGGGACCAGAGCCAGAGGGCAGCCTCCTCCCGGCCAGCCACCTGGTCCATGGACTCGGCCGCCATGGCCTCGAAGTGCTGGGCACACTCCTGGCAGCCGAAGAAGTGCTGGACGTAGCAGCGCAAGGTGCCCAGCACCTCCAGTGGTAGCTCTGGGGAGAGGCAGAGGACGGGGTGGGGTGGGGGGGACGGGGGACACGGGAGAGCAAGTCAGGACCCCACAGTGCCACCACCACGGTCCCACGGCTGAGGTGGCAACCCTGTACCCCAACTCCACGGCTCGTGTCCCCCCTGCAAACCTGCCTGGTGGCACAAGGAAGAAGAGGGGAAACAAACCTTTGCCCGCACGCAGCTTCCCTGCCCGTGCCACAGCCACCTGGACACCCCCTCCCCGAGCCCCTCATCCCCTCAGGGATGCCAATACCTTTGTCAGGGCCGCTCTGGGCAGCCTGGATGGTCAGCAGGTGGAAGATGGTCCAGAGCCCACAGGGGTAGCCACGGAAGTGGGGTTCGCTGCCCTGGCAGCCCACCCAGGTCACGTTAGTGGGGAGCACAGCGGGGTGGGAGGCCTGGTGGACGGATGGACACAGCATGATGGAGCTGGCAGATAATGCAGGTTGGGGGACAAGGGCAGGGGTGAGGAAAGTGGGGGCCAGGGTCCCCGTGGGCATCTTACATCTCTGTTATTCTTCATGGCCTCCTTCAAGGCGCTGCGGGGCAGCTCGGGCTCCGTCCAGTTCCTCAGCCATCCATCCAGGGACTGCAGGTAGGTCTGCACGCAGGGGCGCCCAGGGAAGTACTGCAGGGGAGGAGAGGGGTGAGAAAACCCAGACCTTGCGATGGGAGCAGCCCACCAGCACCCCCAGCTCACCCTCACTGGGACAGGCGCTGGGCAGCACGAGCATCCTCTATGGCAGCGTGTGCTGGAGGGCAGCGCAGTCCTGGCAAGGTTTTGGTGCCCTCCCCCCGAGGGGCTGGGGGCTGCGGCATGTCCCCCCCCTCCAGCAGCGAGACCCCCGTGTCCGTGTTCAGGCTCTGAACCTCGGCCCCATCTGAGGGAGGCAAAAAGCCACTCTGACCATAAGTCAGCTCAAAGCCGATTAGCAGCCGCACTTTAAAACCGCAGACACCCCGGGGAGAGGGGGCAGCCTGCCAGTGCGTGTCACTGACCCACGGATGGACAGAGGGACAAGCAAACAAAGGAGCGTTTTGCCAAGTCTGAGCTGAGTCTCCCCAGGCCCGTGGGGAATCACACCGAAAGTCCCCGTTTCACAGGGAAATTCACCTGTGACTCGGTATTTCTGCTGGAAAACACAGTCCCCCCGGGGCTCCTTCGGCAGGAGGCTTTGCCCTGCGATTCCCTGCTTTCCAGGCACCAGTTCTTTCCGCCTTAGGATTTTTCCTCCCTCCTTGCCTTAAATACCTCTTGGGAATGGAACAGTTAAGGCTGGGACCCGCTGGCTGAGCTCCCCCAGCCTGAGCCCTGCTGGGCTGGCAGCAATCCTGGGGATGCTGCTCCGTCCCGTGGATGAGTGCGGCAACGGCAACGCCAGCTCGGCATCCTCAGGGATGCACCGGCACCCTCAGGGATGCACCGGCACCCACCCAGCACCCACCACCCACGGCTCCGGGGCCTCCTGCCCACGGTAGGGATGCAGCTTTGCCTCCTTGCTGGCTCCGGTGCCACGGATCGCTCTCGGCCAGCGAGGGGAAGGTTTGCAGGAAGAATTAAAAGCTGATCAACTAAAACCACTGCTGCTGGGGACAAGGGGAGGAAGAGCCACATGAAGCTCTTGAGCTGAGGACTTCAGATTCGTTGCACCAGAGGCTCACCTTTGGAGCACTCTGAAGGGGAGAGCAGGCAGGGGTGGGTGCAGGGGGTGTCTCACATATCAGCGAGGGCTTGTCCAAACTGAGTGTGAGACCCTGGGTAGCAAAGGAGGGAGCAAAGGCGGCAGGCATGGCCAGGCAAAGGTCTGCCAAGGAGCCTGGGCTGCAACAGGGATGGGGACAGGGCTCCTGCAACTCCAGTGGTGGAAACCTCAGCCAAACACAGCACTCCAGCACACCACAAAATTAAACTGCCCTGCTCCTGCTGGCTTAAAGCTCCTACACACCTCAGTTTCACCAAGCCCAACAGAGAAGGCAAAAGGAGACCTTAAGTTAGGCTCTTCCAGAGCTTGACTCAGAGTGGGAGTCCTTTTCCTGGATTATCAAAGGAGCCCACGGTGATCAGCTCCCCGAGCTGAGCATGCAAGTCAGGCAGATCATCATCTCTGACAGCGGGTGACAGCATCTCTTCTGAAAAGACCTACTACCTCAACACCTGCAAGCACCGATCCTGCTCTGCCCACCAATACCTGCACTCCACATCTTGCCTGAAACTCTCCAGCACCTGCTCATGGCTCCCATTGCGACTCTGGGCTGACTTTGGAGATCCAAGGGGATGGGGACAGCCCCACAGAAGCCGTGGGACACGCTGAGCACCAGGACATGGGGTTCATGTCCAAGACCGCCACGCTTCACTACCTGGGATTGCTGGGATGTGGTGGCCCGCACCCTGCCTTTGCATTTCACCTTATAAATAGCTACGTGGAGGCACAGGCAGTTCCTCTCCTGACACCAAAAGCTCCTCACCTTCACCAGTGTGGCCACGTAGCACTTGAAGGCAGCCAGCTGGGCTCCTGACAGCGTGGCAGGGCGGGCAGCCTCCACCCGCAGCGAGTAGTGCAGTGTGGACTCCAAGTCAGCCATGTACAACTTGGAGCTGGGGAGGGCAGCACAACACCATAGTCCATCAGCCCGGTAATCCACACCCGCAGGCACCCAGCCACAATTTGGGGGTTTTCCCAGGGGAAAGACACCATCCTAGCCCGTTGCCCACCCATGGCCAGGCCACCTCCTCCTCTCACAAGCCTCAGCCTCCTCCCACAGCCCCAAAATGATGAAGGTGGGGGGGGGCTGACCGGTCAGCATGCTTTGGCTGGGATGGGGTGGTCTCGTTGGAAGCGCTGACGGTTGTGTTCAGCTTGTAGGAGCCACGGGTGACGCCCGAGAGCGCGCGCAGGTAATAGGTGTAGAAGGAGCGTGCCTCCGTGTGCCTGCAAGGAAGGAGAAGCCATGAACTAGACCCTCCTCCCTCCCAAACAGCCCCTGGCCCCAAGTAGGAAGCAAAGGAGACCAAAGGCTTAGCTGGACCGGCAACTTGGACCTGGGGAATGAACGCAGGGTGGTCCGTACTCTCCCCCTGCCCTGGCAGTGGGTGTCCTGGTACGCAGCCCAGAGCAGAGCTGAGCCCCAGGCAGCTGTGCCGTGCCACCTCCAGGCCGATGTGGCCAAGGGATGGCTTGGTCACAAGCCATTTTCCCAGCTCCAGGTAGGGCTGGCAGCCCTGTTCCGTGCCCACCAGCAGCCCCTTGCCCCCTGCCAGCCTGACCAACCCAGTCACTGTCTCTCACAATTACAAAGGAAAGTGCAAAGATGGGGCACAAGGCTGGCACCCTGCCGGGGTCCCCAGAGCCACCCTGCCATCTCCCCCACTCACACTGGCAGGCGGGAGAAGGAGCCATTGCGGAGGAGCAGGTAGCCGGAGGGGAAGGTGGTGACACCGAACTTCTCCACAAGCTCCTCCTCGCTGCTCAGCACCCTCCTCACTGCCACGTTCTCGTACTGCAGCATGTCCAGCACCACCTGCAAGCCCAGTAGCCCCAGGGTCAGAAGGGAGGGCAGGGGGACTGCCAGCCCCACCGGGGATGCAGCAGGGCTATTTAGCACGCTGTGTAACACTTTGCACCTGCAAAGCAGCATGCACGCTCACCAGGGGGGCTGCTGGGAGAGGACTCCACTGCCAAAGGCACCCAGGAGTTATTGGGCACTGGGGATACAGGATTCAAGAGAAATGGGGGATAAACGCAGCTGTACTCACCTCTCTGCCCACGAAGGAATTGCTCTTCTCAAAGATCAGAGCCAGGTACTGCTCCTTGTTCCTCTGGAAGAAGGTGCGAACCTCCTCCGCACTACAAGAGAGAAGAAGATGGCAGCGGGTGCCTCAGTACCAGCCCGATGCTCTGCCCTCCTGCCTGAAAGTTCAGCCCTTGTCTGCTGGGATTTGGCAGGGGATGCCACTGCACGTTCAGCCCTACCCAGCAGGCAATTCCTCCCCGCTGAAGATTCCAACCCAATTTTCTGCTCCGGTTCACAAGCTTTGAGAAATCCTGCAAGGATTAGCTAAGGAGGCAGAAAACAAAGCACGGGCAGGGCAGGAGGGAGCTGCACAGTCACCCCGGGAAAAAGGCAGCAATGAACTTGAACTGAGGCTGTTGGTTTTTTGGCTAGGACATGAAGGCACTGGAGACCTGAAGCACGTGCTCAACCATCGCTTTGGGAAAGCCAAACGCTCCCCTGGGACAGCGGAGCAACTGCCTGTGCCTGGCAAAGACAACCCAGATCCCAATAAATTTGTACTGAACCAAGAAAACCCTTTCTCTGGGCAGGACAAAGCTGTTAACAGTAACAGCCTCACTCGCATGGCACGGCGCTGCCATGTCCCCAGCCCAGGCACCGCTTGCTCTAATTAAGGCTGACGAGCAGGTTTGTTAGGGAGATGCAACAACATGGCCTGTCTCACCTGGGCCATATAAATGGCTCTGGCCTGGCCAAGTCATCCGCGCCGACCTGGGTGATGCAGGGGCTGCTCCATGGTCACTTTTGGCTCAGGATTTCCCCAGAAACCTGCTCTCCATGGGACACAGGCCGCCACAGCCACCCCCCCATCACCCCGCCCCTACCTTGCTGGCTCCAGCGGAGGACAGGCGGGCGGCCAGGCGTCCTGGCTCTGCTCAAGGTTGGCGATGATGGCATGGCGCAGGTCCTCGACGGTGGCACTGGGATCTGCAGGGTGGCAGGATGCCAAGGGGTTAGTCCTGGGGAAGCTGCTCCCATGGCCTGAGCTGAGGGGAGCTGCCCTGAGCCGCTCCCCTGGACTCCCCGAGCTCCCAATGCATAGCGGGTGCGGGCAGCAGGGCCACTCGCACCACCTGGGGTAAATAAACCCTGTGGCTCTGAATACTCACTGGTAATCCTTATCCCATCCTCTGCTTTCTTGCTAAAAGCTCTGAAGAACTGAAAGGGAAAAAAACCCAACACGAAGGGACATTGGAATGTGTTTGGACTAGGACAGGGAAGCAGTGCAGCTCAGCGGGCAGAAGCAGAGGCTCCTCCTGGGCCAGCTCTGCCTCAGTTTCCCTGTGATGTTACAACTTGTTAACTGACACCAGCCACAGCAAAGGGAGCTCCTGGCCAAGCCCCATCTTGTGGGGCATCCTTGGAGGGGAGGGATGTAGGCAGGGGCTGGGAGCCATGTCCAGCCTAGGGCTGAGCGCTGGCAGGCAGCAGGGCAGGTGCCTCCAGGGGTCCCAGGGAGGCAGCCAGGACCTTCCCAGTCCTGCAACCCACCGTCTCCTTACTCCAGAGCTCCCACAAAGCAAGAGGAGGGTTTTTTTCCCACTCCTGGCTTCCCACAGTAGCCCTAGTGCCCATGATACAGCCCCAGCAGCGAAACCAGGTTGCATCAGACAACTGTTTGCTTTGCAGGCTGGGCCAGGCGTGCGGGCTGTTTGCAAAAGGTGTTTGGCAGGGACAGGGGATGCGAAGCAAGTGACTTCTTGGCACCACCACATCAGCACGGCTCCTTGCCCTGGGAGATGTTTCAGTCCATGTCCCACAGGCAGTGGGTGCTTGGTGAGACTCCAGGGCACAAGCCAGTCTACACAGTAAACTCTATAAGATCTGACCCCACCTTGGGCTGAGCCTGTAAATTGTAACTGAGGACGTTATCTGATGCAACGCTTATCCCCCTTGTTCTATCTCAAGCCGATCCTGGCTTTTGCTGCCTGCACCTGGGGTGCTTTGGCTTTATTGTTTGTGTTGGAGAAATGCTCTGTTTGCAGTGGGAAATACTGTGAAAGAGCATATTGACACAACTAAGAGGCCAGGCATGGGCCCAAGAGGAGGGACTGCACCTTTCCAGCTGCCGCAGGAGGCTCCCAGGAGAGCCCTGTGCTGCCTCCCGCAGCATCCCTGTGCCCTCCTCCAAAACCTGCACCTGCAGCTGCTCTCTGCCCTTCAGCAGACTTTCCCAGGCATTTCCCATCCAGGTTTCAGACTCTCCCCTCTCCTGGGAGGGATCTGGCTTCTACGTTTCACCACGAAGCAGCGTTTTGTCTTTCCCCTTCCTTGTTCCTACATCACCCAGCAGTTGGGCAGCCTGCAGCCCAGCCGCAGCTATGTTTTGGGGAAGGACAGAACAGCTCCAGCCTGTAAAGCCCCAAAGGGAATGTTTTGATGCAATAGCACCGTTCGTCTGATTGAGCAAGAGAGCGACAGGCCAACAGGCAAAGCCCAGGGAAACCAGGCAAGTACCCGGTACACACAGCCCTTACCTTCAGCGTGGGGAAGCCTGTTATCCCAAAATCGGCGCACACTTTCTGGTTGGCCTCATCAGCACAGTCGATGGCTGCCAGCATCACCGCAGGCCTCCACTCTGCAGAGACAGGATGCGGTCAGCTTAGCTCAGCCCCTCTGCAGCCCCCAAATCACCGCTCTCACCTCGCAGGAGGCCAACCGATGGTTTCCAAGCCCCACAACACCCAAAGCTACGGTCCGCGCTGGCGTTTGGTGCCCTACTTCTGGGGTGGCAGGAGCACAGGGAAAGCCGTGTGAGGCGGGACCAGGCTTCGCACACCCTGCCCTCGCCGGGGCTGGAGTGCAGGCAGCTCTGCCCGCGGCTGCCTGCCTGTCCGGTTCTGCCTGCCCAGCCTCTGCCCCAGCGGGACAAAGCTGCCAGAAGAGGAGGGACAGCTAACCGCGGCTGGGGGCGAGCAAGGAACACGGGCTCCAGCTCGTCTCACCCCAGACCAAGAGCACAATCGATAACTGAGAGGGAACAACCCAAAACCAGTATCCGGGGCACCGCGGCAGAGCCTGCCCAGGTGCCGAGCATCCGCTCCCCCTCTGCAGCTCCCACCACCACCTCCCCGGGGAGGAACAGCAGGTCCCTGGAGTAAAGTAGAAACCAAGAAAATGGGGCATGCAGGCATTTCAAGCAGCGGGATCTGAAAGCCTGTAGCAAAATGGAGATAAAAGCTCTGAAATGGCTTCTTTTTAGAGTAAGGGACAAAAGCTGGAGAGCGTCCAGCCTCTCCTTTGAGCGGGATGGGGAAGGACATGGTACCAGCACACGGATGAAGCCCATGCCACCCTCGGTAGGAGCCTGCTGGAGGTGGGGACCCACTGGGACTGTCCTGTGTTGCAGGTGACCTGCTTCCCACTGCCCTGGCACCAGTAGTACTGGGAGGGCTGGCTGCCAAGCCCTGCTGCAGGGAGCCAGGAACACTCCTAGACTCATCAGCACGTGGCACCCACAGGTCACCCCAGCATACTCCCCATCCAGCCCATTCCTGTGAAAACCCACGCGTGGGAACAGCGGTGAAGATGCCGAGTGGCGTGGGGGTGGCTTCCCTGCCCAGCCTCCACGGGCATCCCACCCGCAGTCCAGCCTGCAGAGCGGGGAGCCCTGGCGGAACCCCGGTTTGGAGAGGGGCCAGGAGAGCCGGCATTCCCCCGCAGGGCCTGGGCACGCACCCCATTCCTCACATCCTGCCCCATGGGGGAGCACTGACGGCATCCCCTGGGAGGGACGGAATCCCCTGGGAGGGACGGGATGTCTGCCCCGGCCAGTGCCCTGACTCACCTGGCAGCGACCGCGCTCTATCAATTAACGCAGTAACAGGGAGAAGCCGTGGGCACCCCAGGGTGCTGAGGGAGGCAGGATGAGCCCCGGCGGGGCAAGGAGCTTGGCAGCAGGGCATGCAGGTCCCCAGGCGGGGCTGAGCACCAGCCAGGCCAGGCACCAAGGTCAAAGCCAGGAACAAACCAGCTGGGATCAGCCTGGCCGCAGCGCCCTGCCAGCACCACGGAGGAGTGGGGCTAAGGGAGGGTCTGGGGGTGGCAGCAGGACCCCCAGTGCCTGAGGCAGGCTCAGGTTGAGCTTCTCCCAAGCAAAGGGGGCTCCAAGGATGCTGCTAAGCCATGCCTGGTCATGGTGGGGGGGGGGGCGCCTGGGCCTTCCTAGCAGGCTGAAACTTCAGGGGGGGCTGGGGCACAGGGGGCTTCAGGGGGGCTGGTGGAAGGGAGGGCACAGAGAGCTGAATGATGCGGGTGGGGAGGGTGCATTGGGGATGCGCAGGTGCCGACAGGACCAGGGATGCGGGACCAGGGATGCAGGGAGGACTGAAGAGCACTGACGGGGATGACGACGACACAACAAAAGGACAGCGATGCAGGAGGGATTTCAGAGCACTGCAGGGGCACAGGGAAGATTTAGGGGTGCTGACAGGAGAGCAGACAGGGATGCAGGGGGGATTTAAGGGTGCTGGTGAGGACACGGGGGCAGAGACATGAAGGATTAAATGGGGTGCTGATAGGAGAAGCCAGAAACGGGGGTACGGGGGGGCCCACGCGCAGCAGATGAAGGACACAGGGAGGGTTTCGGGGTGCCGGCAGGGCAGGCAGAGACGCGGGGAAGGGGCAGCGGGGCACAGGGCCGAACTCACCGCGGAGGTCGTGGGCCAGGGCCCGCCATGTGGGCGCGAAGTGGACGCAGTGCCCGCACCAGGAGGCGAAGAACTCGACGGCCCAGGCGCTGGGGGAGCCCAGTAGCCGCCCCTCCGCCCCCGGCCCCAGCAGCTCCAGCGGGTCAGCGGGCGAGTACAGCTGGCGGGACCGCGCCCCCGGCAGCGCCAGCGCCAGCACCAGCGCCAGCACCGCCGGCCACCAGCCGCCCCCCCCGCCGCCCCCCCGCGCCCGCCGCCGCCGCCACATCGCCCGCCAGGCCGCCCGCCGCCGCCCGCCGCCTTTAGGGCCGCCCGCACGCCCCGCCCACCGAGGGGCGGGCAGGGGGCGGGGCCGAGGCCGCCCGCAGAGCGGCGCCCCCTGTCGGGCGCACAGCGCCGCTCCCCCGCAGCGCCCCCGCGTAACAGTGGGGACGCCCCGGGCTTCCCCCGCGGCGTGATGCGGGGGGCGGCCGCAGCGCCACCCGTCCACGGGAGCGCGGGGGGCGTCAAGCCACCGACCGCCCATAAAGCGCTGAAGGGCGGCGGCGGCTGGCTGAGGCCCCAGAGCCACCATTACGCCCCCCCCGAGAGAGCCGCCAGCCGGGGGGGCAGCAGGGTGGGACGCCCCGATGTCAGCCGGTGTCACCGGGCAGCGCCTGCCGGGATACCCCGCAGGCCACGGGGACCCCAGAGGCCTCACCCCAACCCTGCCAGCGATACGCCACAAAGGTACCCAGTGAGGCCCCCAAAATCCAGCTCTTCCACCCCAAAACCTCAGTGCTCTGCCCGGGCAGCCCCACATCCCGGCCCTGCCACCGCTCATGTTCCTATGTCACCGGTTGCCAGACACAGAAGGTGCCCGCTGCCCAGGAGCCCGGGCACCCACGGCGGGGGGGGCAGGGCCCTGAAACCAGCCCCCACCCCACCCCCACCCCCGGGGCCAGGTCCCCGGCACTGGGGTGCCCATGGCTGCTGTGGGCTGGCTGCTGGCTCGGTCCCCGGGCAGGCCATTAGCCACCCTGCGCCCCACCTAGGTATTTGATGCAGACTTGCCATGCTAGAAAAACAAGCCTGCCACTGCCAAGCCTTGAGGTGGCGGGAAGGGGGGAGGCAGGACCCCCCCGCAGGGCACAGCTCCGGGGTGCTGCAGGGCTCCCCGACAGCTCAGCCTGGGGGGACAGAGCCCGTCGGACACAACATTTGTGGGATCGCTGCCACGCATCATCCGCGCGTCCCAGCTGGTGCAAATGGGGCAGAGGATGGCTGCCCCAGCCCTGCCCGCTGTAATTAAATGCTTAAGGGATTATCACACCTTGCTGTCCAACCGGGCGGGAAGAGGCACAGCCCGGCCGCCAGCGCTGCTCTGAAGGTGGTCCCTGCCGTCCCCACCGCCCCTGACCCTGCCACAACGTGTCTTCATCCAGCTGGTGATTAAAAGACAAAAAATCCCTGTGTTTAAGGATGTTCATCACCGTTATTTTACCCTGGGCTAAAGTCCTTATTTTAAGGGCTCGTCAGCTTGATTAGTTTATCACAGCAAAGGGGAGGCGCTCAGCACCGGCATAATTGCCAGCATCCTCCCCATCCAGCTCACCCCTCCCTCCCAGGGTGCCCAAATTCCTTGAATCCTTGCAAAAGCGCCATCTTAACCCAAAGGGAGACCAACCAGAGCCCGCTCCCTGGGGCTCGGGCTCCTTCCGAGGTGAGCCATGCCATTGCTCATCCGCCAAAGCCCTGGGGTGAGGATGCTCCTGCTTCCGGCTGCTCCGGGACAGCCAGGGCTGCGGGTGCCACCAATGGCCCTGCTGCCATGCTGGCATTCCCAGTCCCCACACCTCCCCAGGGAACAGCCTTCTGCAGCGGCAGGGTGTGGGGCTTTCCAGGCACGGGCTTGCCCAGAAAACCTTTTTTCCTTATAACATTGCTGCGAAGCAAGAGATGGGGCTTTTCTTCCATCTCAAACTGGGAAGAGCCAGATTTTTACTGCAGAATGCCCCGAGACAGAGCACGGGCACGGAAAGCCGAAGATGAAGCAGACATTTTCAAGCAACCCATTTTAAGATGGATTTGAGAATAACTAAGATGAATTAGGGGGAAAAAAAAAAAAAAGGCAAGAAGCTGTGTAAGTCTAGGGAGGTTTTAGAAATGCCCTCCCAGTGCTGCCTGCCCTATCGTCCACTCTTGCTTTGCACCCCCTCGCTGCTAGCAGAACCTGCGGGCAGCAAAGTACAGGGGCTGGGGGCTGGATGTCCCTAATGCCTGGCTGCTGAGCCCCCAGCCCGCCCCAGAGCCCATCTTTTAGGCACTTGTGGCACCTTTAGGAACCTCCGTGGTTTTCAGTTGCGCCGCACAGCAACGCCTTCAGCACCCACCTTGGGATCCTTAACTTTGGGAAGAGTTGTGCTTCATGCCTACGTAGCAAGGCCACAGGCTAAGGACCACTGCAGGCGTTCCCATGCCAGACAAGGTCCCCAAGCAGCAGCTGAGCGGTGGCTTTAGCTCATTAAGCTCATCAGCTCTCAAATCTCCTTTCCCAGACCAGCAGCCAAAAGGAATCTCCTTGAAGTCAATGAGGTGTGGGCAACACCAGCAGGCTGAGAGCCTCAAAGGCCGCCAAGATCTTCCCAAAATTATTTAAGCCCTGCAGAACTTGTTTTGTGCACCCAAAATGGATCATTTTCACAGACACAAAGGGTTACCCTGACTACTCTGTGCTGGGTTAGAGACAAGGCGAGGAAAGAGCGGTTGGGGTTTTATGTATTCAGCCCTTGAAGTGCTGGAAAGGAATGCACTTCAGAAAATGAAGAAAAGCTTTTACTGTCCTTTTTTTAAAAGCATGAATCTGACTGCAAAACACCGAGCTCAAAATGGTCAGGTAAGCTGATCCCAGACCTTCTCACTTCCCTTTAGTTGTGAAGGTTCCAGGACAGGGAGATCCTGAAATGGACTTTCTTCCTTGAAAATTAAAGAACACGTTCCTACCTAATTGTGTGATTCCAGGAACTGACTCCAAGAAAAACACGCAACCAATGCAAGACTCATGATACAATCATGGCAACCCCGTCACCCGGCCCTGGCATTTCAGAGGCTGTTCAGAGAAGTTTACATGCAACTCCCCCGTGAGCGTTTCAGAAATACCAGTTGCAGAGGAGGCTTGACCATTTCCCTCTCCTTCCAGTCACAAGATGGGACTGATGGACTCAGTGAAGCCCTCCTCAATCTGGAGCACAGCACCGCTTAAAGTGTGGTCTTCCTCCAAATAAAAGAAAAAAACTCATTTCCCCGATCAGCATCTTCAAACAGCCTCAGAGGGTGAGTGAGAATTGTGTCCCCTGCCACCTCCCAGCCAGCTCAAGTCAGCTGGAACGCTCCAGTCCAGGTGGCACTTTTCCACTGGTGGCACTAGTCACACCTCCTTTGAGACACAGTTTCAGACAAGACCTTCGGCAGCACCTGCACGATAAACCTGCCAGCTTCCGTGGCTCTGCCGAGACAGGGAGTAACACGCGGAATGGATGTGAACCCCAGCTGCTTCCCACACCCTGCATCAGCTCTTCGGGCTGACACCTATGAAGACCAGGAAAGCCCCTTGTAGCCCCCCTGGGAGCTGGGAATTGCTGACTACACGAGACAGGCTTAGCTGGATACAGTTGGTTTCTACCTTTCAAGCCCAACTAGCCTGTAATGACAACAGGCATGAAAGAAAATCTGGGGTGCATTCTCAGGATGTGATGAATGTGTTCACGTAGTTTGTGTCTGCAGACAGAGACTACAGCAGTACCAGCCCCTTTCTGCTACTCACCCTCTGCTGATTCATCCCTGCTCGGGAGAGCAGGCAGTCACAGCAGTGACGCTGTCCTTGCTCTGTTCGGGGGTACCTGGGGGGACTGGGAGGAACTGCTGCTGTCTTTGGTATGTCTGGGTAGGAAACGTTTTACCCGCAAATTTAAGATCTACTTAAAGTCATAAATCATCATCGTGACCCAGGATACACAGAGCAGATGTTTTCCACTCCAGCTCATCTGCCCAGCTTCCAGGAGCAGATCAGAGGAGGCCACACCGCCCAGATTTGCCACATCACTATTTGGCAGCTGGTTTAATTGCAGCGCATGAAACTGAGAATGCCACACGGATGACAACGGAGCACTCCTCTCTTGCTGTGACAGTAGTCCCGCAACATAAGCAAGGGCTCACCTACCAAGGACTGGTGTGCCCAGCCGCAGGTTCACTGAGCAGCACTGGCTCCATCACCTCTGCAGAGTAGTGCAGCGGGACATGGACACTGTACCAGGCTCCTTGGTGAGCCCCTCAAGCCAAGCAACATGAAGGATAGGATCCCCTGCAGCCACCTTTATTTTTCTGGAATAAAAGCAAATAAAATCCCTGGGACAGCCCCCCAGGGCTGGCATTAATTCCACCTCCAGCAAACTCACAGACAAAGCCCTAGATTTCATGGGGCAGTGACAGACGAGGGAGTCTGCAAGACAAAGCCACCTGAAACCAACATCGGAGCCCAAGGGACACAGCAGGTCTTGCACCGCTGGAGCAAAGGGCTAGAAAACCAGGGCCAAGAGAAACATTCAGAGCAGGAACCAACCAGATCTGCTCCAGGCCATCCTCACACAGCACACTTGGCTGGCAAAAGAAGGCATTTTCGCCCCAAGTGCCCTCCCTATGCCCTGCTCCTACCCAACCCTCACCCTCCTGAATTGAGCTGCTGCCCCGACAGTTCTATCCTCCTCCATTTCCCCAAATTTCTGCAGAATCTTATTCAGGAGGAGGCAGGAAGGAGCAGGGCTGAGGCTATGGGTTTTGTTTGCTCCAGTCTGCAGACCTTGCAGGGTGCCTCTCCCTCCCCCCCCCCCCCCCCTCCCGACAGGACCCGCATCCTGGAGAGCGCCCTGTGCTTTCAAACTCTATTACATCTCATCTGCATTCCGGCCCACCAACGGCCCGTGCTCTGGGCTGGGTGCCAGCGGCTGGGCAGCCCCCCTCCTCTCCTTCCTGTACGCTGATGAGAGCCGCTGGTGTTCAGCAGCTCCCCACAGGCTCCTTTTCTTCTGAGGGCTGGCTTAACGAGAGCCTGGACATTGCAGAAGCCCTTGTGCTAGACAGGGAGCAGCGATGTCTGGAGCAGAGTCAACATTTCAAGTGCTCCAGAGCTCTGCCAGGCATTTTAGGAGCGGTGAGGCACCTGGGAGCAGGTGGCACCCAGGCAGGGAGGCACCAACACAGCCCCACTCGATGCACCGTGCCAGCAGAAAGGCGGCTGCCTGATGTTGCCCAACCCGGGAGTTTCACCAGGTCCACGGGTGAAATGGCTGTTGAAGGCAACTGCGCTCCGAGGGTTCTGGGAAGAGTTGCACAAACACCACCGTAGAAAGTCAGTGCCAAAGTGAAGCAACATAGATTTGCAAATGAGGAAATTAGAGCCTTCACCAAGCTGATTAGTGGCCATCCCGGGCAAGGACAGCAGTAGCAATGCAGCAGTTTGCTGTGTCACTCACCAGGGCACTGTGGCAACGTTCCCACTGCTCCAGCCGTTTTAAAGCAAAGCCAGTTCTTTAGCCAGGGTAGCACAGATGAATTGCTCTATTTTCAACGCGCAATGTACTCTAAGCCACTTCCAGGGATGGATGCAAGTAGATTGCTGTCCAAAAATACAGGACTCTGGGAGTAAAATCGCTGCAGGGTGAGGAAAGCAATGACACGGATGCTGTCCTGCTGCTTGGTAATGAGAGCGCAGAGGCTGCAGCACCACTCTGTCTCGGCTCTTTGGACATCAAACGGCCCACCGCCGCGCTTTGGCCAGTTCAGCCCCGAGCTCAGAGGGCTGTGACGCGCTTCTCCATCTGTACAAGGGCTGTGGATAGCGTTCCCGGCACTCTCCACTGAGGACTACCACTGCACACTGGCACCACCGGACTGCAGCAAAGCTGCTTCCATAATGTAAGTCCAAGCGCAGCAAGTCCTTCTCCATGATGAGGTACCTCTGTTAAGGAAAAGCAAAGAACAAACAAACTGCTCAGCACAGAGCAACACCTTTGCAATGGTTTTGTTCACACAGGTTCCCTCCCATTTAACGCATACGCCTCTCCCAGGCAGAGAAGAGTGGTGAGGATCCTCCAAGCTGGAAAGACCAGCACTGGGTTTTGTAGACATCTGTAGTAAATGGAAAGCAAAGCCTATTCTGCTGGGCTGTACCTTAATAAATGGCACCAAAACAGAGCAGAGGTGCAGGAGCAGCAGCTGCTGTAGGC
This sequence comes from Falco rusticolus, assembly GCF_015220075.1. Taxonomy (NCBI): domain Eukaryota; kingdom Metazoa; phylum Chordata; class Aves; order Falconiformes; family Falconidae; genus Falco; species Falco rusticolus. Next base: position 28,754,350 of record NC_051197.1, read on the forward strand.
ATTGAGGAGGCCCCATAAACACACGTGCTTCTGGCCTTACACATTTCATGCTGCCATGCATTTGCCATGTGCCCGCACACCTGTGGTTTGGCACTGCAAGTGTTCAGCTGTCCTCTTACACAGCTCCGGGACCTTTCACATGTTAAAGTGAGGTTGGGTGGTTGGTTTGTTTTCTTCTCCTGGAAAGGAAACAGCAAAGATTTAGGAATGTTCCACCAATACATACAGTTTCCAGGCAGCAACGCCTGCCCCCTCAGTGAAGAAGTGATCGGTGCCGGTAACAGCAGCTCTACAGAGCTGTAACAATTTACAAGCCTAATGGAGGAATCCAAAACAAGACCGAGGCTCTGAAGAATTTAATTCCAAAACTGTTGCTTAGCATAAAGATAGTTCCACCCCCAAACGGTATAAACAGTGAGTTTTTAAAACCTATTTTAACCAAACTTGCGCAAGGAGTAATTTTTCTCCTGCAGACGATGCAGCGTGCTCCTGCAATGATTACGCAATGCTATTTTATGTTTTGCTTTTGTCAACATTCACCTTTAACAGTAAGGAAATTCTAATAATGTCATGGTTATAATTAAGGCAACTCTAATGGGATTTTGTGGACTGTGATTGGCATCCCAAGTACAGCATCAGACAGAAAGGGGAATGTACAAGGGACAAATCTCCAGGACACTGTCAGAATTTTTGCAACCATTTGGGTAATTATAAAACTCCATTTTATAAAGAACTAGGAAACAAGATTAATTTATAAATCAGTTTATTTACAGATTTTGTTCTCTTAAAGTACATTTCAGTTACCAAAGATATTTACACTGGTGTACACAGGGACTACCCTGGTTATTTTACAGTTCTTAATTACAAAAAAACCCCCAAACCCTTCCGCACCCTTGGGTCTGTCTACTGTGCAAAGCTGCTCTGGATGTGAACGTTAGCTGAAACTGGCCCAAAAACCAAGTTACCAGGTTATTTACACATACACAGTAAACGGGTTTCTTTTCAGCATCTCCACAACACAGTACACAGGGAGATGGAGCCTCCCAAAAGGCGGCTTTGCAAGTGTATATCAAAAGGCTCTGCAAAGTCAAGGAAAAAACTAGTAAATGCAAGTTAATTACAGTATTTCTTTCATCTGTATATAATTTTGCATTTAATGTTTAAATTACAAATAAGTTCAATAGTTTGCTTTTCTCCATTTTAGTTGATTTGTAAACACTTCAGATGCACTAAATACCTTATAAGATTCAACTGTTTCTCTGCTGAAAAGTACTTTATTTTCCTAATATTATTAAGGTAGCTAAGGGATATGAAAATCAGAACTGCACGCAGTTCCTCGCAGAATAGTCACTTAAAAGGTCTCTATCACTGTGCTACTGAAGATCTTCTGCAGGTACACACTAATTCAAGTATTGCAAAAAGCTAAGGCCACTTTTTCAAGAAAGGAAAGTGAACAAGATGGGATTTTTCAATCCCTCATTCCACCTTGTGAGCAACAAGCCTTTTCTGAAAGGCAGAAATACTGATATTCCACAGCTCGGCTCAGGGAGCATCCTGCTGAGAGAGAGGTACTTGCGCTCCTTGTCCTCACAAGCCTGGGCTTTCCCACCTGGCACCGAGATCCCTCCCCAGTGATGACAGCCACAGCCCTAAACAGCTTACGGGCCTCAGAAAAAACGTCTCAGCCTTGAATCTTCTAACGTGGTTGCACCAAGATTACCAGGACCCAGGAATATAATCTTGTTCTTACAGTGAGAAGGCTGGGGAGAGGAAACTGAGAATTCAGCCTCTGTTTGTGAGGCTCCAGGCTTCCCCATACCTCCTCGTTACAAGCTGAAACCCAGACAGACCATTGCTTCATTGCTGTAATCATCAGTCCACAAGTACTCGAGACACTCCAGGTTTTGAGTATGCACTCAACTCAAAGCAACACAACTCAACACACTCTGAGGTACTGAGAAGATATTCACGTATGTTCAAGTCTTTTTAGGGTTGCTCCTAGCAAGGATTGCCTCCAAAAATAAATGGGGACGTTTGCAAAGGAACGAAGCCATTACTTTGGCTCAGCTTCCTTGTGCCCAAACAGCTGTAAAAATAGTTACTACTTCTGTTGAGGGTACTAAACTAGTGCTATCCAAACCAGCAAGACAACAGGCGTATGACGTCCGATGGTCCCTGGTACCTTGGCAGGCCAACCATACAACCTTCTCCTTGCTGGTGGACAGACCAGAAAAGCCATGCCAGCCCTGCAAAACAGCCAAAAAGCCTCGGGGGCGCAGGGCAACCTTCTTAACATCAGCCACAGAACCTACAGAACAGAAACTAACTTTGTTTCTCAGATACTCCAGCTACAAACCTACGCTGCAGGTTTCTGCCTTCTTTCTGTAATTGCTACCTATAAAAATAGCAATCCTTGCTATTGAAAAAGATACACCCAGGAAAGGGAGTCTGAGGTGGTGACCCAATCAGTGACACCATGCTGGTTAAATGCAGCAGCTTTAATTTGCTTCTTTCTTAAGCATTCAACAGTTTCCTGGTTCAGCATCGTAACATTTTACGTGGACAAGTGAATCACTGAGGAAAAAAAGCTGAACAATGCTTCACCGAGACCATTTGACTTCCAGCCAGCCAGAAGGGCCACGACTGCAGGACAAATGCGCATGTGCCTGCTGGAGGTGTTCCTATACACCATTACCTCCTCCTTGTCCTTCTACTCATTAAGCTCCCATGAATATGGCTCACCATTAACTCACAAGTGAGGTGCTGGCAATACTACATCTGAGAATCTGCATGGACCTCTGACAAATCCAACATTTCCCAGTGCTCTCCCTGAAGAATTACCAGCTGTGTGTCGTTGTGCAAAATGCAAATATTCCAACGATACCTTTAAAAAAAAAAAAAAAAAGGTGGAAAAGAGAAAACAAAATGGAGCAGTAGCAGAGGTATGCATAGCAGGAAGCCCAAGAACCAAGCAGATAACGAAATGGTAAAGATCTCCCCGCCACGCCTGTTGTGGGCCGCAGAATCTTTGGGGCACCTGTGAGGGCTTCAAAGCGTCTTTCTGCACTCTGGTGTGTCTGAAGAATCTGACTCTCCTCCGGGTCTTGTCCCAGGTTAACAAGCAGGGACATCCACTATTAAGGCATCAACGTTCAACCCCAGATTGTCTGCATTCCTCCAACAAAAACACAGGAATGGGATGGACAGGTTAAGAATGAGCACTCAGCAGAAGGACACCGCAGTTGAACCCAGCACCAAATCAACCACGTAACAGCTGCCCATGGCCTAGAATTTCTGGCAAAGGAAGGAAACAGATGGAGCAGGGAAGTTTCACATCATTTTTCAGCACAGCCCTCTCAACTCTCCATTGTCTCTGAACTAAGCGTGGTGAAGCTCCACTCCTAGTCCTGCATTTGCATCCCACCCCTGGTCACTGAGGTTTGGTTCTTTCTTACTTTCCCTGCCCCATACCTGCCTCAAGAAGCTGCAAGTTTTGTGCAAAGAATACAGGGCTCTGGAATTTTCCAGAACAGATGCTTTCTCAAGTTCGGCTGTCTCAAAACATAAGACAGGTCAGCCAGCGGCACAGGACGCTCTCCTATAGCCCACTTAATAAATTATCTGAAAATAAATAAAAACCCCACAAGCAGAAAACATGCAGACAGTCAAGCACTGGACACCGCTTTCTTTGGTGAATACACTCTGTTCTCTAAATTGTTCAAGTAACAGCTTCTCCCAATGTATTAGGTGACAGTAATGGCGGAAGCTGAGGGATTGAAGGCCAAATTTTTGTGAGGAAACGTTTTCCATTCCTGCATGTCTCATGTCTCCATGCCTGAGAAAATCCTGAGTATCCATTATCTGGGAGCAGCTGGTGCTCCAGGAAGAGAAGTGCTACACAGTAGGAGGAAAGTTGTGCACGGGCTCATCTTTCACACTTGACATTAGGCGGCCTTTATCTTGCTCCACCTCGGGACTGAAGCAAGTTACATATGAAAAGCAGCAAGAATTCTTTACTTGAATGCAGAAAGCAACATCATCCGATTTCCCCGGACTGGCTGGCACCATACTTGATACCACACCACAGAAGAAAGCTGAAAACCAACTTCACAAAGAAGGGAATTAAACGGGCTCTGGAGCAGAAGAAACTGATGCACATTGTTAGGGCTGCAGGAGAAGAGGTGTTAAGATTGTAACACTGTTCAGTACAGTAAGTCTCCATTTATGACTAAAACCTGACCAAACTGTTTCTTCTCCGAATTACTCACATTTCTAAAGACAAGTCAAGTACTGATGGCTAACAGCCATTCCAGCAAAACAGCCAACAGCCCAACTTAACCCAGCCCTCTCAGAGACAAGCTGAACATGGCAAAGCCCCAGGCCAGGGCCCCAGACAGCTGCTGACAGTTATGTGGCATAACTGCATTGGCACACGAACAGTCTTGAGCATTCTGCAATACAGCCTCGAGTGAGGGATCAGCTTGTTCCAAACAATAAATCCGGTGCGAGGTCTCTAGTGGCAGCCGACACAGATCCAGGTTCCTTTAATCACATCTGAACTGCCTTTAAACCCAATGTGTGCAAGTCCAGCAGCAGCGCTCGCAGGGTGGAGAGTACATCGGGAGTCACAAAGGCCCGTGACTCAGTGGTTACACAGCTGTAATTTTTTTCAGCACTGTCAGACAAGCAGTAATCGCCGCTGTTTCTCATTTATCTGGTTCAGTACATCAACAGTGTCTCTGATTAAGGCCTCGAAGATCCCATCTGCCAACTGCATCTTTACAGACAGTTCATCCTCATCGTAGTTCACCCACTGCGCTTCTTCCTCATGAAGTTCCTGCACCTTGGAGGGTGAAAAGGAAAAGACAATACAAGCATTACAATTCTGTTGCTCTAGGATAACATCCTCTGCAAAGTTCCAGAAAGAGTCCAGAACAGCGTGCATCTGCCAACAACCTATCTGTCTTTGTAAGAGATTACAGGAAACGCTTGGAATAGCAAAATGAACACCAATCTATTTGAACCAGGCTAAATGTTCACTGTTTGAGTGTTTTCCACCTTTCACCGTAGTATCCATTTTAAAGGATTTCATATTACTGCACAAGTGTTACACATGAAAGAACTCAGCTAATGGGATACCCTTGGCCAAGAGCAGAAGCTCCATTTAAAAAGTCCCAAATTATGTATTTGCAAGAAGCTGATTCCATGCAGCTTAAACTGGGCAGAAATCATGCAAAAGCCTTGAACAGGGGAAGGAGAAAAAGAAAAGACTATACTGCTGTTCCATTTATTTGAATAAGAATTAGAAAATCTAAAGGAAATAACTAACTTCTCCAGTTCAGTATAGGAAGACAAAACACCGGCAAGTGTTGAATGATAGTATTACACTCATTCGCAGAGAATACTCCATGCTTCATTGGATTTGACTGCATTACTACAAATGGAATTTTGTACCATTACATCCACAAGCATAACTCAAGAGTATTTATTTCCCTCTATTCCTAAACTGTTGACAAGCAAAATCATGTTTTGCTTGTCGCTGGCAAATAGGTGTTTTAGTAACAGACAGAAATATATAATTTCATTCAGCAAATCAAGTCTTACCAACAGTCTCTCCAAAACGAACATCTCCGATTAAGCTTATTAGAATTTGTTTTAGTGACCATTTCAGTATTACAGACACATCCTAACGAAGCTCAAGCTTTTGAGAAAAGGAGGAGTGGGTGCAAGCATCGCTCATATTTAAAATAACAAAGAAAACCTGTTGAAAACTCTTTCTCTGCTCAGCTTCAACAGAAAGTTCTGACCATAAATCCTACACTGAACTCAATACACATCTACAGTGTCCACTTAGACAAGTGGGCCAGACAGCTAGACACTGCTAAAACAAGGTTAAACCATACTGAAAATCCACCAATGCAGTATCAATATGTAATAGTGTTGTTATCTAAAGAGAGTAGAAGAGCTATAGCCCCAGTCCCCTCTCTTCCTCCCTTTTGCCTGAAGCTGAACTGCCCAGAAACTTGTCTCTCTTGAAGATGACAGCTTCTGTGGCATAATGATAATAACTCAAACACAGTGTGAAGCCCAAGAACAGGCTGCTGCGGGAACCCCAGGGAACCGGCACGGCTTCGGGGTTTGTAGCCATTCATAAGGCCTCAGTTATACGTAGGGTTTCAGTCTGACAGCTCCTTTCTCCCTCCCTTAAGAGAGCTTGGGGAGAGGGGCAGGGATCTCATCCTGCAAACAGCTTTGGAAAGGTCACATTCCATGCTTACAAAGCCCTGTGCTACCACACCAAGCAGTCCTCTTTGGCACAGCCCTCTTTTCCCATACAGCTTTCAAAGATGAGGCGTTAATGGTTTCATTATGCTTCTTACTAATAAGGAAGAAGCCGCAATATTGGCAATCAAACTTTGAACCAGTTTTGTAGGTGAAAAATAATTTAAATTGAATGCTAGCAAGCAGCTGGTAACTGGGTGTAAGTCTGTGTGTGGGGTGAATGTCTGAAACAGACTTCTGAACTCTCAAGCAGAAGTGTGCTGCCTGCAACCTGGTTGTAAATTTTGATAAACCCATCAATAAAGAGGCATAAGATAAAAGCACTGATTTCGAGGCCCATCATGTGTTGTGTGTCTGCATCACAGACTATTTAGGTGAGGAAAAGCAAGAGACAAGGGTATGAAAAGAAGAGGTGGTGCCAATAAAACAGGGTTCCCAAAAAGCAGAAGTGGTCTGGGAAAGTAAACATGGGGCCTAGAGGGAGAAGGTTAAGATCCTGGTTGGAGGGAATAATCTGGAAAGGAAGGAGGTGGGTGAAGACAAAACACTGGGTGAGGGATGCCCAGGGACCTTGATCAATGATGTCCAAGACTAGTAACCAGGAGCAGCTGCACAATACCAGCTGATGCCATTTTCTGCGTGACCCTCCCAGGCCAGCAGCGACCTTGCTGCTGGGAAGCCAAGTCGACACCTAGTGAACCTAACATTGGGGTTGGGGGGAAGCAAGAGAGTAAAATAATCAAGCAGATTAAAAGCTCTGATCAAACTGGCCCTTAAACAACCCCCAATATCCAGATCCACACTAATAAGCTGCTGTTTATTCCGTCTCACCTGGAACAACGTGATGGGCCAGTTCCTTTACTGTGTTCCAGGAGGAAAAAGAGGTACGTGGTATAAAGAAGTGCAAGTAAACAGGAGAGGAGAAGGTAACTTGATCCAGGCTGGATGTTAAATAGCAGCAGAAAGATGAAGAAAGAAAACCAGTATCAGTTATTAATTTTCTCTTGCCTCTATCATTCCCCTCTTTCTCAGAGGCACAGTGCACAATTTCCGTTGGCATTAGGAGGACTTCCTTGAGCATACTTTTGTAAAACTCAGAAAATGTGCAAGCTGCAGCTGCAGGCAAGTGTTGTTTATAATATATTCAGAACACACGTGGAAACTGCCGTACTGCTTTGCAGCCCTTGCTGCAGATATCCGAGCCAAGGCAGTTGCACTCCTTTGTCTGGGAAAGGAAGGCAGTTGCACTCCTTTGTCTGGGAAAGGTTTGATCCATTTGTTGTATTACCACAAACTGCTTGTAAGCAACGGAGACAGTTTGCTTATGTTCAGCAACTATCGTGGCTTTCATGGAAGTGGGCTTTACACTGTCCTCAGGACACACACAGAATTTAAGTTCTTGCCCATTCTCATGGCAAAAGTAAAATTTCACACACACATTTGATATCAGGAAGTAAGTTCTCTGTACCAGAGGGAAACTGCATTTGGGCAAAATCAGGACAAGAACTGTTTTAATGAAACTGAATTTCATGCTACAGGAAAAGATAAATAGTGACACAATGCAGAAGGCTGTGAGGTATGATTTTTTTCTGTGTGCTTTTTTCTGTATGCATATTTTTTTTTTAAACACAGGAAGAAAGAAGGGGGCATGCACACAAAAGAAAAATCAGGATATAACAAGGTAGTGTGAACCTGCTGGCCATCCAATAAATGTCATGATACCCAAAAACAACAATTAAAAAAATTACAATCTGAAGGAAACTTTAGAGAGTAAGTTTTGTTTTCTGGAAGTTCCCATCCAAATCCATGAATATCTGCAAAATAAACTACATTTAAGGAGTCACCAGATCATCTGGGAGACTGAAAAGAATAAAAATCCAGATAGAAACTAGCGCCTTGGAAAAACATCGGTAAGAGATATGCAGGCAGGTGCACTGTCACAGCCCTTCGCTCTGAGTGCCTGGAAATCTTAAGACGCACGACTCCACACACAAACAGGCTTTGATTCTCTTGTTACTGTTATGCTCCCCTTGGGTTCAGATCTCTGGTGCCATTGAAGTGGGCTTTCTGATGAAGCCAGCTTGATAGGAACAGTTTTTCTTTGTTGCAGAGTTTCTGCACGGAGAGAAACATTCTAGCTGTTAAGTCAACAGGTCAGAAGATCAAGTACTTTTCAGCACTCTGTTGGCAGGCTTCTCAGGCGTGAAAACTAAACACATAGGTCTGGCAGTATCACGGGAGCTTTGCTTTACTCAAGTTCTAGATAAAAGAGAAGAGGGGGTGGCAAGGAAAGCAATGGCAGAGTTTGTTCTAGCCTCATGCACACAGATGAGCACAGGGAGTTCTGGCTGGAGGCCCAAGTGGGAAAAAAGGGAAAAAAAAAAAAAAAAAAAGTAGTGGAAACAGTCTATTGTTAGCACCCGAACTTAAATAAGGAGATAGGAGGGTTCTGGCTGTAGCTTAAAAAGAGGTTTTGAAAGGTTTGAAAGGTGCAGGCAGCCCTGATGTACTGAAATGCAGCACCTCAGCCTACCTGTACATTGGAGATTTTCCCACAAAGGACAGACTGTATACATGTGATAAAGGTGGCAACACCAAGGGACATAAGAAGAAAGAAAACACCTAAATATTCCTTTACCCTGTCTTTAAACAAAGCAGCTTTTTATAAATGTGAATCTCCCGTACTTGGTTACTGAAAGCCAAGATTTGCTGTGAATGTTAATAACTGGGGCAACTATCCAGCAGATCAGAAATCTCTTAAGAAATCCCAATACAAATGCTTTCTGAGGACAGAGATGCCTGCTCAAAGTTAACAGTGCTGCAAAAAAGGAGGAGAAGAAGATGGGGTTTCCCCACTGGCAGAAAACCATGGCTAACTATATTAGTGTCAATGCTGGGAAGCACAGACAAAAGTGGAAATGCAACTAGATGCAGTGACTGGGTGAATCAACAAAGATCAATGCAGACCAAGGAGGCAAAGGACTAACCCATTCCCGTTCTCTCCTTAAATCCCAGCAGGTGAGACAGCTGATTGCAGTTACCCACAGGACCCAGCATGACAGAGAGCACCCATGCAGCGCAGGCTGCTCCTACTGCCATGGCTCCTTCCCTACAAGGCTGAACCTTTGGTGGAGACAAGAATCACTGGGAATTGGGTTTAGTATGATAATCCCAGAAGGATGCATCCAGAAATAATCAAGGAGAGAGTAAGCTGGGTAGAATAGCCTGGCATTTGCTTCTGTGCCTTCAGAAGAAATAAAGTCATGCTTAGCTCCTGGGTCAGAGTATTGGACAGTCAGATGTGTCAGTACTCTCACTGAAGCCACTAAAAATACAAAGTTGTCTCAACAGAAAACTATTAAAGGATGTTTGCCTTCAAAAGGTTAGTTTTAACTGAAGGGGAAATGAAGAAAATGGGAAGGATCTGTGTTCAAGGTTTACATCCAAATAACAGAAGCCTAAGAATGTTTACTCGTTTTAAAAAGATCATGTTTTACTTTAACAGTCTTTGTAAGCAGCAAAAGAATGCAGAGAATCAATCAGCTCACGCACGTACCCACATGACACCCCCTGCACACTGCAAGAGGTGTGTGTTGGCTGAATCTTCACAAAAACTTGAACAAAGCATTTTTGATTGTGATTTCTAAAGAAGCATCTACAGCACCTAAACCTACCAAAAAAAGTCTTCATTTCTCTTTCAGGAAATTGCTGTGTTGTACAACTTGAATATACTTTTACCAAAATTTGGAAAATTCCAAACCTGACCTCTCAGTTTAGGGCTACACCGTGAGTTACTAGGTTAGATGGCAGATCTTGCACAGACCTGTATATCCACTTAGGACCTTGGATTTGCATTACCACAGAACTCACAACCTTAACAGAAGTTGGAGGCTGACTAGGAGACAGAGAAAGCTATCCAGATACTTCATGTTTTATAGAGATTTTAATAAAGCAAAGGTTAAAGAAATTGAATGCTATCTCCCTTAGGTTTTTAGTTAGAAGTTTCTCTGATAGTGTCTCACATTACAGTATAAATTTGTTAGCAATGCCACTGAGACTGCCTTATTCCTAAAGCATGGCATGCTGCAACCTTCACAGAGTTATTCCCAGCCTTTGGCTAAAATTTTATTACCATATTCTTGTGAGAACAAAATAAAATTAAACACATTATTTATTAAGCCAAACTTGTCAGAGCTCCATTAATCTTTGATGTCTGGGTCTGCATGTAAATTGCAGATCAGATCGTCTGAACTTCAAATATGTTCCACCTAAAGCACTTTGGATGCCTTCAACTAGAACAATTTTTTTCCAGTCAGGGATCTTTCTTTCCAAGCATGGTTCAAAGAAATTAGGATATTGGTACACAGACATAATAGTTGTGCTATTCTCTCAGGGATCTAAACATAAGACTTTTTTGTTCATGCTTTAACAGCCTCCATATCCCAGACATACAGGAGGTCCTATGCATAGATATTCTATTTACACACAATTAAACCCCTGGGAAAAAGCCTGCATTGGAAACCTTCCACTGATGGGCAATTAAAAGACCACACGACCCATGACTCGAAGTTACTTATATGTGCGCGTGTGTGGAATCAATTTCAGGTATAATTAAGTGAAGCACGGTGTTAATGACAACTCATATTCCCAAGAAGAACCTTCACTATCATTATAGCCAATAAAGATGTTAATCATCCTGCAATACAAGCCAACAAGTAACTTTCAAAAACTAGTACACAGCCAGACATGCTCTATTTTGCAGTTTTAATACTGAACTGCCTTTGCCCCAGTCGCAGCTGCATTCACTAGTTCACGTAAAGCACTAGAGGAAAAGCTCGGCTGTGGGTACCGTCTGCCAGACCAGTTACCTTGTACTAGTGACTATCCTGTCCCATACTGTCTTTTCAGAGTCTTTGCTGTTCTAACCCAATGACTTCTGCAACCTTTTGGTTGAATCTGGTTAGCAATCTGGGCTATTAAGTTCTGAATATTACTGTCTCCAATTAAACAATACTACTTCAAAATAAAAACATTTCAAATTAAAGTAAGAGGAAAAACCTATTCCCTTCCCAAAGAAAACATTTCCTCTTTCAGCCAAATATTTCAGTGTTTCCTTCTGTAAATTCATGCTTTAAACTTTTGGGAGTGGGCAAATTTATAGTCCAGTCAAATCAGTAGGCATGAACAGTGAATTCGCTCAAATTGCCTCACTTCACTGGCACTCAACTTCTCTTTTTGTCAACAGGGTGCTCTCTAAAATTAAACACCTTCTATCAAGCTCTCATGTGCACTTTTACTCATTAAACAGCATGATCGAATACTGAAAAATAGAATCATATATCACAGTTCAGTCTGATGGACAGGATCTGACATGATTGTTTATTTTCATCCACTGACCAGTATATGATCCACTCTGTCTCGTTTCTTCCGCCCAAATTTCATCATCTTCTGCCAATCTGTTTTGTGATTAGGCTCCTTTCTCAGGCTGAACAACTTCAGTACTTCAGCTGCAATGAAGCTCTACAGAACAGTAAAGGTGAGATTTATCACATTTGAGCTAAGAAATAAAATGTATGCACAAAGTACCTACCCTAAAACATCACATTATAGAATGCATAACAGCCTTCTGTTTAGCCAAGAGACATTTGGTGTATGCATGAAAGCTACAGTGAAAGTCTTTGAGGCAGCATTACACAGGCAAAACAATTACTGAATCCAGAAGTGGGGTGGGGAAAGATACCCACTGCTGTAACAATCTTGAGAACAGAAACTTTCAATCAAAACAGTACAGCAAACAGAAGAATTCATTTTATGGGACCCTATTAAAGAAAAGCGGGGTTGGAGTTTGGTGTCCTTGTCCTGCGTCCCTGCTCTCCCCTGCCACACGCTGCTGAAAATCTTGTCAACACAGTGATCTAGACACTATTTCCGTCTTTTCTCAACAGTTAACATGCTGTATCTTCAGTGGGTTAATAAAAAATACAGTCAACCCTCCCACCAGTTTCAGAAGAAACAGTACAGGTGGGAATCTTCATCTGTTTCCTGATGAGCTGTATGGGAGGTTCTTTGTTGAACGCTTTCAGGCAGACAGTTTCCTTCCAAATGTCCAGCACTGCAAGTTTCACCTAGGTCCAGTCAGGCTCTAACTTTTGGCATTTTGTCCTTTCTTCAGCACTAGCACCAGTAACAGAGACGTCCTCTGGCTTGCCAAATATAATGCCCTCACCTGTCAAATTGTGGGTCCCTCTGGGCAACTCTGTCCTCAGTGAGGCTGGCACAAGTGTGTCTGAGTACAAAATCCAGCTCATCCCATTTGGCCCAACCCTACCATGGAACCTATGGATCTATGCCAATATACTCGTACCGAGTTCCACTGAAATCTGCTAAAGCAGCAGTCTGTCAGCATACCAATTTTATAAGATCAAGGTCATCCTGGCAGTTCTGCATAGAGGACTAAGGTTTAAAAGCAACCAGTACCAGCCAAAAGGACAGGGAGGGCAACCTGTTGAGTAAAAAAGACCATTTTGACAAACTCCCTTTCAGGTTAGTAATCTCATTTCTCTTCCCAACTCATCTCTTGCTGGATACACCTGTTCTGATCATTTAACACCCAGGCAAGTGCCAGTACAATATTTTTCATCTCACTTCTCCTGCACAACAAAGGTATCTTCCTACCTTGATTTCATCCAGATCATTTGGATCTTTTACTCGGCGAAAGTAAGCAGATGCGATCCTACACGGTTTCATCCAAATAGGCTGATTTAGATTAGGATCCTCAGCAAAGATCTCCCCGAAGATCTCTCTTGTCAAATCAAATACCACCTTAACAAAGAAAGAAGTAAAACTTAAGGCTTCTGTTGTTCATGGTAAACATTCAAAGTGCAAGAACAAAATGCCTGAAGACTGTACCTTTTTATAAACCTGCTTGTTTATCGTGTCTGTGTCCTGCTCTTTAAGAGTACTGCTAAGATCTGTATGAAGGTTGAAACTTTGCAGATCACGACCCAGTTCTTTCAGTTTCCAGAGTTCCTCAGCTGCTGCATGCACCATACCTTCCACCTCCACCGCAGTATGAGGGACCGCCAAAGGCTCCTCACATGGCTTTGTTGGCACTTTCTGCGGTTCCACCTTGGGCAGCACTGCTGGCTCCTCAGCTTGCTTCTGCTGGACCTTACGGGAACTCAGACCATAGTCCTCATCAAACCAGTCCTGGTCATCTCCCAGCACACTCAGGAACTCCTGATTGAGCTCCAGCTCTGCCAGTCTCTTGGCAAGCTCTTCCTGACCACTGGCACCAAACACTGGACTCTCCTGTGAATTAAGAGCCACAGAGTAAATACAAAAGTGGCATCACACCATTGTCCAACTCAGATTTTAGAATGCTCTACTGATGTAATTGGCAATACATGCACAAACACTCAGAAAAATTGTAAAGAGCCCACAGTGAAATTAGAAACGTTTTGATTCAAATACTTGAGGTTTCTATCACTCCCGATGAATGCTTTCAGAGTGTTCCTACAGAGCTTAAAAGACTCTGCCTCCTGCCTACTGCCTGTCTACTGTTTAACTGTTTATGAAAGGCTGAGTGGTTTAAAAACTGATAATATGACATACAGCTTTTCACTTCACTTACCAGCAGTCTCAGATCTAAATCAAGTGCTTAAAAGCTTTTAGCAGGCGATGGCTGTTTTAGTGACTGAGTGGTGCTATTACTGGTGAAATGGGCTGAAGTTTTCTGTGATGATAATATACTGAGATCAATGGCAAAGCAGACAGGTTTACTGGGATCTTCAGCAGAAAGGCCATGTCCTGTACCTGTATCATTAATGGCTGTTCTGAGGAAGCTTGAACTTCTACTACTCACGATATATTAGTTCAGTGGATAGAACACCCTGACAACTTAATGACATCCATAGCAACTAATTATGTTTGAGGACGATTATTTCGTATCAAAAATAGACAGAGGTAAGTTTACAGCCTACCGGATTTTGCCGTTTTTAAAATAAAATTGAAGGTAAGGCTTAAATACAAATTGAACATGTAAGCAGAATGCAACCTAAAAGAAGTATTTTTCACTTTCATGTGCCAAAACGCAACTTTCAGCCTGTAGGGCTATCAAAACGATCCATGACCTGGGATACACAAGAACAAACATGTAAGACATACGTACAGGCAATCTCCACATCACTCAACAGAACTTGGGAAAAAACAAACTGGTGCCACACAGCATTCCTCAGATTCAATCATCATCAGTCAAAGGAACAATCAACTCTTAACATCGGTTTGCTACTTACTGGTCTGGGACACATGTCTGGAGAGGAGAGTTCTTCTCTTTCATCTTCCAAATTGCAACTCAGAAAAAAGTTATTCAGTCCGTCAGGAATCTGCTTTTCTACGTGCTGGCATGGGGGACTGGAATCCTCCTTCACATCACAGAGCTCCTGGTTGCTGAGCTGGATTTTCTCATTCCTGACCTTCTTTATATGCTGTAACTGATTAACTGTGTCTTTCACAAAATCTCTAAGTAGACTGTCTGTCAGCAAACTGACTTTTTCCAGTTGGTCTTTTGACTTTTCTTCCTCTCTAAGCGGTAGTCTAAGCTGTGCTTCTAACTGGTTCTTTTCTTTTGTCAGCAAATCCAGAAGTGGTGTTGCAGGCTTCTCCACAACTCCAGGAGAGAGATCATCTAATTTTTCAGCACACTCTTCTCCCAGTGTCTTCTGCTTCTCCAGTTTTTCAGAAAGGAAATCTGGGATGTCATCCAACTGAACAGTGGAAATCTCATCCACAACACTAGGAGTGCGAGAAGCAAGGCTGGTCTCCTCTTTTACAGCATGCTTCAGATAATCCACCACTGACTGTTCTTGGGCAAATGATTCAGTAGCTACACAAGTCTCCTTTATGCTGTTTGCTTTAGAAGACAACTCCTCATCAACCCTCTCTTCAGCTGAGGCTTCTGAAACAGCTGTGTCTGCAGGAGCTTTATCCTGGGGATAGTTCTCTGCTGCATCTCTGCCCTGGCTTTCATCCTCTTTGCCAGGTTTGGAACTCCCTCTGTCTTTCTGCTCTGCTTTGTGTTGCTTCTCCAGTCTATCATCGAACAATGAGTCTTCATCCTTGTTTGTGTCTAAATGGCTATCAATACTTCCTGTAATGTGAGAGATTTTTTGAGGAGGAGCAAAAATACCATGCTTTTCTTTGCAATCAAAATATTTAATACCATCATAAGTTCCATTATTGTTCCCTTCAGGTTTATCCAACTCCACGCCAGCCCAAAATCCTTTGGCAAATTTAGTCAGACCCTTGAATCGCAATGTTCCAGGTTGGACTTTACTCACAAGTACTCTATCACCAATGTTGAAATTCAACAAACTATCTGTTTCTTCCATGACCAAAACAGAGGCCCACAGTGGTGATCCAGCAGGGGACTGTTCTTGCTCCACATCTCTGCGTTCAGTGTTTTTTATAAGTTCTGTTGGGGACTTAAGTTCTAATAACCTCTCTGAATGCATGCTGCCAGAGAGAGAGAGAGACCTGTCGCTGAGGCATTCACTGATTTCGCCATCACTGCCGAGGCTGGTGGATCTACTTCTGCTGGTCTGTGTGTGCTGCGACCACTCTCTCAGTGACTCCCCATTAGGGGAGAGAAGAGATGCTTCGAAGTCATCTTTGTAATGCTCCCCAGGAAACGTTTCTTCAATTGATGCCCGTTTTCTGGAGGAGGATCCTTCAAAGTCTTCAAGGTATGATGGCTCTTTCTGACTAAAGGGTTGTTCTGAAAGCAGGTAACCTTTCTCCTCTGCAGATCTGCTGAGCTTGCGAGAAGACTCTTCTACACTTGGGCCACTTACGGCTTCTTTATCTACCAGTCTGTGTTCTAAGATTTCTTCTGTACCATCAAGACTTTCCACAGCCAAACCAAACAGTTCCTTCTGAGAGTGCTTGTCTTCCGAACAGAGGACTTTCTTTGGAAGGAAGTCCTGTG
Organism: Falco rusticolus; assembly: GCF_015220075.1. Taxonomy (NCBI): domain Eukaryota; kingdom Metazoa; phylum Chordata; class Aves; order Falconiformes; family Falconidae; genus Falco; species Falco rusticolus. Next base: position 28,770,617 of record NC_051197.1, read on the forward strand.
AGCTCTCCTGCTCTTTATCTAATGTCAACAAGACATCAGAACTCTCCAAAGGTTTAACATGAGAACCTTCAATCTCATATTCCTCTGACTTTATGTATTCCAAGTCTTCCTGTATCTCAGATTTATGACTGAAGGCAGCCTCATCACTGGATGCATTTGCCACATTGTTCATTGACCCATGCGATATTCTGCTGATGTCTTTCACATCTTTGAAAAGAGATGATGAAGGTACATTATCTAAGGAATCACCAGATTCTGCTCTGGAACTTCTCGGTGACATCAAAACCGAGGAAGATGTTCCAGAAGCATGAATATCTGTCACAGCCACCTTCTTGGTGTGCACAGGCACAGATTCCTCAGTCCTTGATGATACAGCATCTTGAAGGAAAATAAACAGTGAATTATAGCAGATCGTACAGCCTGCGTTGTTTTATTGAAAACTGCAACCACAGGCAACAAAACTAACCTCAAGGTTTCTATGCTAAAAGAAGATACAAACTGGTGCCTTGGAAACATGTATATCTAGCTGTCCTATGAACACAAGCAACATTCACACAGTTCCAGGGTGCTAACACTTTCCTTCCAATTCTGTTCCTTGTACCAGTATTTCATAACACCATAAAATACTAAGCCCAAGGCAAGTTATTTGTTTGCAAGCCGCAAATGTAACCAAGAATAGAAGTGCAGATAATGAATAGACAATGATCAACAGCGTAATATTGAAAAGTATCTAAAGAAAACCACCCCTGTTCCTAAATTCTTCATGATTTCTGGTTTTCTTACTTTCTTCAAGTGAAAAAAGAATAAAAAATAGAAGGGAGAAAAAAAGCTGTCACTTAACTTGGGTTTCACACAAACCTCAGCAAGGGTAAAACTAAACACTGAATATACAAGAAACAGCAAAAGAAGAAGCCTACTAAATAAAAATAGCAAAAAAAATAGCTTGATCATTACAGATAAAAGTCTGCACCATCTCTTAAAACCTCTTCTTGAATCAAGAAGGTAAAAATTAAAGAATTTTAAAACAGTCAGACTTCATGATTTTAACCTGTAGTACAGAATCTTCCAGTTACATACCTGCATGTTCTGAAATGGATTCCAAAGATGCTCTGGATCGCTCTGATTCAGCCAGTGATTTCCAGTTTTTAGCTGTCTCAGGCCTAAATTTGAAAAATCAAATTGCATGAATCATGGTTAAACCAGAGTATATTGGGGTTTTCTTTGTTGTTTTTTTTTTTTTTTAGTAAATAAAAATAGAAATACAAGCCTCTATAATTATAATACCACATGAATGATAACATAAGCAGTTGGTCAACATACCGTGACCTTAGAAAATAGGAATGGGGACAGAGGGGAGGCTTTGGCAAGTCCAGGAAACTAATTTTTTAAAAGACTAATCAAACTTTAGCCTTTTTTGAAACCAAAAAAAAAAAGAAAAAAAGAAAAAAAGAATAAGAAGAAACCTTTTTTTTTTTACTTGAATGCACTAAAATCGCACCATCTGCTGGAGAAAAGGAAACACTTCAAAATACACTGGAGTGTAGAAATTCTCCACCTTTTAAAACCTGAGATCTAAACCAGATTTAAGTTGCAAAGCTGAATGGTTTGCCTCACACTGTGGCACGCATGAGTGACCAAAATGGGGAAAAAAATTCATTTACGTCTGCAATCCATACAACCATTTGGCACAATTCTTGCACAACTGAAAACGATTGTTCAGAAAGAACTTGAAAACGGGACCTGAAAGGCTGGGCAGGACAAAAGTGAGATGCGTATGCCTACAAGGACAGTACACTGTACCTGTTTTGGGTCTGGCGAGACCAGCGAATAGGTCAACAGGATACTGCCACTGTCCAGTGCTTGAAGGAAGAGCACTTACCAACTTTCCTTGCACTCATGGTCCCCGCTAAAACAGCATTCATCACAGTTTCAGAATAATGTAAAAAAGAAGAAGACATCCCAGTTACCTATGGAGCGGTGGTGCCTTGATCTTTGGTTTTTCAGCAGCAGCTGAGGATGGAGTTTTAATCTGAGGTTTGGCTGTTGGTGATGCCTCCAGATCTTGGCTCAGCTCTGCTTCAGTCTTCTTGATAAACTCATCATACGACTGCACATGTAAAACAATTACGGCTGTTAGTCTGCTAAACCACAACTACAATCCAGCAATCCAAACCATTAAATGAATAAAGGATACACTTGGTTTCTCTGTAAAGCCATCTATTTAACTTCCTAAAGCTCTACAGTTGTGAATCCTAGAAATTTTAATAATTTACTTTCAAAAACAAATTACATAAGCATCATTCTTTCATCCAAGCTAGGATACTGATGCCTATAAACATAGATAAGACCCCTGAATGCTACTAGTAGCCCATTAAAGATATACATTTTAAAGGGGAATGGCATTTATGCCTCAAGGCTCTGGTTCATTATTGAAAACAATTAAATAGCCAGAACACAGTCACACTTATATCACAGTAATGTGTCTGTCACAGCTGTTGATACAATATTCTGCCAATACCATCCATACTATAATGATCTATCCAAGGCTAACAGTCTTTTACTTTGCCCTTCTTCCTACTGTTTCTAACCTCCAGTTGTTTGATCAAACTGGCTTCCTGGGCCTTCAGTCTCTCCTTTTGTCTCTTTTTCTGTTCCTTTTTCAGCTGGTAAACCACAGACTTCCTTTTCCGTAGTTCATCTTTCAGGGCCCTGATTCGTCCTTCAATGTCACTTTGATCAGATGTGGTTTCTGAAAAAGTTTAGTTTTAGTCTTTGTAAACTTGCACCTTACAAAACAGCTCCATGCAAAGCAATAAATAGTTGTTTAGTAAATACAAAATATCAATGATTTCAATGTCAACGTGTTCATTTTAACATAGACAGGTTCTTAAAGTGGGATATGAAAAAGTGCTGCATCCTATTTAATTTAGAAGAGAAAGGCTTGTTACCTAGAAGAAACTTGTTGCCAAACTTGTTGGTATCAACTGCCCATGTTTATGCTACTACCTCATTAACTGCTTATCAAGTCAGCTGCTGCAGAAATTTTTTTCTGACATATTTAAGAATATGACAACTTAAAGATGCATAACACAAATAGATCTGAAATACTTGTTTACAATCACAATATACGGTTTTGAGCTACAGGGTATGCTTCACTGATGAGAATATCACTTAGAAGAGTGGGCTCCAAAACAAATATAGGTTTCTGGCCCTTTTAGATTTTCTGCCACCTAAATAAATCTATGAAATGGAGAGCTGACTGGTCAACAGTTGGAAAAAAGTCAATTTGAACAACACAGAGATTTTCACTGTTGTCAGGCCTCAGGATGACAACTTATTTAGGGTGAATGGGAGTAGAGTTGAGCTTAGACATGTGGGGGACTACTCAATAATAGCTTATACAAAACTTCTTGACATATCTTTGCTCCAACTTCAATTTTACAGATCCTCCTATGATGCCATTACTGACTGTAGCTACCTTCCACCCCAACAATTTTTTTCTTAATCGTTATCCTTATTAACATCTATAAGATCTTCTCCATTCCTCTCCATCCTCAGAACTTCATGCAACCTGGTCTTCCAGTACTATTGATGATGTTTTACCTCTTTTCCCTTGATACATTGTCCCCCGATACTCAGATCCGTTCCCGGCATGACAACCCCATTCTACCGTAACTCTACTACTTTCATTACTTCTGCTGTAACAAGTTTATAGAGAAGCTGACTCAGCATCTCATTACTTGTTCTTTTCCGCCCACCTGATTATGTCTACTTGTTCCTTGTTTTAAATGTATATCAACATAGTGTGAAACAAGATCCTTGTTCCACATCGGTGCTACCACAATTAAGTACCAAAAACTCTTAAAAATATTTATCTGACATAGTCTTACTGGCGCTCCTCCCTGCAGCTGATGTCTCCCTTCCTCTTCTATAGCAGCGCTGCAGAGCTCCTAAGAGAAGGATTTTCACTGGTTTGCTTTTCTAACGCTCAATATTACCTATAATGTTTTCTGGACCAAAAGGCTTGGATGCTTACAAACGCCAATTGCCGGACTGAACACGCTAGAAAGTCACCAGTCTCACTTGGTCAGCCAGCAGGAACAGCTGGACATTTTGCTAATCAATCTAATTTCTCAAGACAACAAACCACCATAATGAAGGATTTAATCATCAACAACAGCCAGTAAATACAATCAAACTACCGTATTCTTTTTCCATTAACAACTGTTGTTAACCATTTACAGAACTTAAAAAAAAAAACCCAACAAAACACCGAACACAAAAACCCAAATAAGGAGAACAAAAAGAATGGAATCTCACTAGCTAATCAGGAGTACTTTATGATGCCACTGTAATTACAAACTCCTCCCAAATAGTAAGTGACCATTATGTAATTATAGCTTTTCTTGATCAACTCATAAGGGAAAGATCTGCACATGCTTTCATCTTTGACGATCTTGTCTACGCATTAATTGGACTGACATAGCAATGACAACATAACTACTCAGCAGCTTGGAAGATTCATCTCTTTATAATGGAATGATTTATTGTGAAACCAGCACCATCCTGATCAGCTTCCCACCTCGTATACCTTTTCTTCAGCATTTGAAATCAAAGACTTCTAAAAGAAGAGATAATATATAGACCTTCTTACACATTAAGACCTTCTTAAGCTGAAGAGATTAAATTACATCACGGGAAAATACTCCCACAAAATCCCAAACCTTGGCAATTTCTAGGAATTTCTGTCTGCCTCCCCACATCTATGTCTGCATTTCAAGTTCACTTGTTAAAAGCAAAAGCTTTGAAAAAGCAACTTAAACCCAAGCGGGTATTACACTTACCTGACTGTGTCATAGATAGAGATTCATCAGACCAGTTGTGAGATATCTGTTGAGACTTTACAGGTGAACGTAGCTGTCCTGCAGTTCTATGGCTGCTTTTGCTGGAATCTTGCTTTGATACAGATACGCTGCTTTTGGGAGGAGACTATGGGAAAAGAAAAGGACAAGTAAGTAACTGCTTGTAAAGCTCTGTCTGAAAGCAGATCATCGTCATCAGAAGCTAGTTACAAGGAAAGAACAGCATGACTAGAGAACATCTCATAACCAGTGGTACCTATCCAACTATCTTAAGAATAATTTAACCTTAGTTTGCTATATGAAACAAAAATACCAAGAGCAGCAATAGCTGACTCCTTTCTTAGAACCTAGACTTCAGTAAACCTGCTTAGATTGCTTATTACCACCTGAGTGAACTGACATGCTTCTGACTCACAGGTGTTCGATACAGTTCATGTAATCTTATTTGGTAACAGCTACCGCAATAGGAACTCCTAGTACAACGTATTGGTGAAAGCAAAAGGACCATTTCATGCACGGGATGCAAGATGACAACCTAAATCACTAAAACAACAGAGCACTATTTCTCTGAGGCCAGGCAAAAAAATCTAAGAGCAAATATTCTTCCAAAATGCTGCTTACTGCTTCAACATTATACCACACACCTTGAACACAACCTCTGGAACATATTACATCTTTTACCTCACTACCTTCTCAGCAAACTTTCCAAGAAAATACTTGTAATAAGTCTAGATGAGCAGCTCTTTAACCCCACAGACAGTGCATTTTCTGTCTCACTGGGCAAAGTTACCGGGATGAGAAACTTGTCGAAATTAACAACCAAGTACAAATAACAGTTGGTATACAATAATAAGGCAGCATTAGCTAGCAAGCAGACATAATCTGAAACCCAAAGGATTGTGCATGAGGTTGCAGCTCTGCCTCTTCCTATATGCCCTGGGATACATTACTTCCAAATAAAGCAAAGCGGAAAAACAGAGCATAGTTTCCATGGCCTCAAAGAATTTATACAATGGTAACAAGCTAGCCTACAGGTAATTCACACTGGTAAACTGGGTCAGTGTTCTACCACTTAATACTGCATACCTACGTGACATACACAAAACATTTTGCAAGACTACCCACAAGTTTAAAAATATCTAAACCCTATGCTGAAGCAGTTTTTCCTTAAGACTTCAAAGAACATATCTGATCACAATGTTCATTCACAGTAATGTAAAATGGCACTGCAAACACAGCTAATAATCTCTGATAACTGGGATTTTACAAGTGTAAGAATATATACAGCACAAAAAGCTCACTCACAAGTTTGCCAGGTGAGACAGAGGACTTGAACTCTTCAGAATAAACCATTTCCTCATTATTTGTACTTTGATCTGGGCTTTCTGGCTGTCTGTGGCACATAGTCTCTGATGGGACAGACTCAGCAGCTAGACTGCCAAGATCTTCTGGGATAGAGCTTTCACTGTTCAGATGAGAGCAAGAAGGCACTGGAGACTCTTCTTCGCTAGCTGTTTCTTAGATTCAATGAGAGAAAAACCAAAGTGTGTAAGAACTTGCACTGACTTACACGCCTTCAGAGATACTGCTGCCTGCATAGAAAGCAGCAACTACTACCAGCACATGTCGAATTGGCAAGAGTTACTTCACTCACCTAGACACCGAGGGTGGAATATTTAGCAAGAACAAGCACGTTTACCAGAGAACTATGATTTAAGACTGCCAAACATTCTTAGTGATCACTGAATGTCTAAAATAAAGAGTTTTTTGAGATATTCTAGGATTTTCCAGACAACACACTCCAAAAAGATTGTTAGGGAAACCTGTCCTTCCAGTTGACCATACACCAGCAAGAGTCACTATTAGTCTTAAGAAGTCATGGAGGAGCATATAATCTGCAAGCCAGATCTTGAATTTAGAATTGATTGCTTCCTTTACAGTAGTTACAGAAAACATTTTAATGTTATGATTTCATCATGACTCTCTCAAATGGCAACAAGTAAAATAATAAGTTGGGTTTTCAATACTCCTGTTTACTGAATTCCGCAGGAGTCACAGCATTACTGAGGCAGCCATGGAGAACTATGCAATATTTGAGCAAGGGCTGGGGAGAGGAAATTCTGAAGCAGGGCTGTGCTCCAATGCTTACTGGTAGATACAAATAATAGAAAGCAAGTGCTATTTTCTCATCTGTTGATGAGAACTCAGCATTCATGCTGAATTTTTGTTCATTGGAACTCACTGACTCATACAGACATCACCTCTAAAATGTCTTACAATGCCTAAAATCCATGTGACTGTTTTCCGTAACAAGTGTAATAGGGCGTAATTCTGAATTCCCTTTGCACATTCAAAGGACATGCTGCCTGCTTTCAGCAAAGTGGGGAAAAAAGGAAAATTGATTGTTTCTAGAACAATTCCTGAAGTTTCATTATTTTCTCCCACCACAATCCAGTTCTCTGTGCTTCATGCTGAAAGTATGGTCCACTTAAGACCAAACAGTGAAGATGTAGCTCCCAACATCTGGGAACTTATTTTCCCTCACAACAGCATCATTTACACTAATCACATTCCAGCACACTTTAGCTCAGTTGCACATTTCAAACAGTTATGTTGCATTAACAACAGAGGAAAGAAAAAAAATGCTTTCAATTTTTTTAAAACATAGACAAGGGGAAAGCGGCTGCTGGTAAGAACCATCCTCACCAACATAAGGCTAAGAGGATAGACACTTCGAGCACTACAGGGGAAAATGGTTTTAATAAAGTTCAAAAAATGATCAGCAAAATATCACGCAATATTTTTGTTTGGAAAGACAGGAATAGTTTCAACTGTATGCCGAAACATCTGATGGGCCTATGCTGCACTGCTTACTTGAGAAGATATACAGCAAAGGAGGAATACATATTTAACTAAGGTGTAAAATAAAAGAACAAGGCAACAGGAGGCAGTAAAGAGTGCAGAAATCAAAATTCTAAGTGTCCAGAGAAGAACCACCACCAAAACATCAAAAAAGGAAGAAAGTGCAAACCTAAGAAATCGTTGTGTCAAATTATACTTTACTCTTGTCATTTGCATCACTTCCCCCCACTTCCTATTACCTTTGGGCTCAGTTCTCTGATCCCCCAGCTCTTTCTTGGTGATTTTGGTTTTGAGCAGCTCTTTGTCCCAGGCAGCTAGAGCCTGCTTTTCTATCCGTCGTATTTCTGCTTCCTCTGCATCCAGGCGGCGTTTCCACTCCAACAATTCTTCAGCATGTTGCCGACGCTGCATCAGCTTCTGTTCTCGCTTAGTTAGGAACCTGACAGGCAGAGCAGAAGACAATGGGAAAACAGCCAACCACACTCAAAGGTCCTGATACTCAAATGCTCTATTGCCACAACTCGCAGAATTATAGCTATTCAAATTGTTTTCTAGCACAATATCCATACTAACTACTATCCCCTAGACTTCTGATGGGCTGCTGAAAAAAAATCCATGCAAGTAGACAAGAGTTTTTGTCTTTGCAGAAAGTAAAGTCTACAACATAATGTAAACATACTGCTTACGTTTTAAAGATCTTCAAAATCATTAAAAGTGTTACTAACTATTCACTGAAATGGACAGGGGTAAATTCCCAATTTCAGGACATCAAAAGTACCTGTGGTATTAAACTGGAACCCTCAAGAAAGCAGCGACTGTTTGAAAAATGAACCTTTCTTTTTGCTAATCCCAGTAACAGAAAAATTTAAGTTGCCCAGTTGCCCCACAGTTCTTTCCAAATACATAATTATAAGAGAAGGTGATTCAGTATTAATAGTTCTCCTGAATTACTGGAGCTTTTATCCTTGTTCCTTTAAGCATCATCTCTATGGATAACTGGGAATGCTAATTGTGAGCTGAAAGCATCAAGAGAATAAGGATGCAGGACTGTTTTTTCCCAGCTACTAACATGCCTGGCTACTAGTTTAAGAATAAATAAAAAGTAAAGCTCATGCTGAAAATTAGCAGATATTTTCTTTCTGACAAAGATTTCTTAGGTTATCCATGAAACCACAGACATGAGGGAATTCTTATAGAAATTGGTAGGTGTAAGTTTATGTGCATATATTCGTTCTGTTTGCCAGCTCCTGAACAACTGTATCTCATTTATAAACATGGAAGTAACCAAGATCATAGCATTTAACCTTTAGGACAGTAAATGCAAATAGCAGAAAAAGATAAGCAAGTTCAACATCAATTGTACATACTACCTCTAACATGCCAAGTCTAGAGAAGAGTGTATATCAATCCATTCATCTCCTGTGCTGCCATTTTTAAGATACGATAGAATCACTCTGTAGAAAATAAATGGTTTGCCAGCTAGAGTGGCAAACATTGTCATTGCTACAGAAGGTGTGGTGCCTAAAAAGGCAGTCTTCTAAGACTTGTGATGTTTTGCTTTGCAAATGCTCTTATAATCTGTAATTTTCAAGTCATCCTAAACACTTAGCATCAAGATTTTTAAGCGGCAAAGCAGATAATAATTTCATTTGTGCCTTTTAATCTCTCGTGTTTAAAAAAACCCTTTTATTTACAGAGGCTGGAATAACCAACTGGCTGCTCTGCAAGTCTTGCCTGCTAAGGGACATTTCTTGTTTGCTCACTTAGTTTTCATTCTGTTCCCTGGAAAAGTGAGCTGGCACTTGATCAGAAAGATTAAGATTCAGATAAGTCCTTCTCTAAGATTCAGATAAGGTGTACAATTTATGATGTGAAGATCAAGGTTTCAGAAGCCAGTAAAACATGCCTACAATCTTCTTTCCTATGGTCAAAAAAAGACCAAGTGAAAAGTAGAAGCACGTCAAGAGTCTCTGGGACACCTGCCACCTTCAAGCTGACAGATTCTGTTACTTTGTGCATTACTTTATCACTTTCTATAGACAAACACCAAACACTGTCTATTCTTAGGCAAAACCAACAGATTAATAACATTAAGAAACCAGACTACAAACACTAACTGCATTACAAACATGACAGGGACAGTCATGCTTATGTTGTGTCTTTCACCAGCACTACCAGATTTATCAACTCTTACTTTCAGATACACATCAATTCCAATTAGTCTGGCAGATCATGGGTTTGGAAGTCATTATGGAGGTCATTATCACAATGATTTCAGTGCAGAAGGCAACTTTTTCTTCTTCCTTCACCTACAGCTTGATTTCATCAGAATGTCTGGATCTTCACAGTTTACTGGATCTTGAGGGAGGCAAGTCCAGTTGAAGTAAAACGCAAGAGAAAGACTGAAATAAAGAGATTCAAAAGAGCAGGACTCCTCAAAAGCAGATGTCAAATGAATTAACCCGGAAGACCACAAAGAGGAGAATTAACTAAATGACCATTAAACGAATCACCACACAAATACTACTTAGTAAGAAAGATAAGTCAACAGAAGTGATGGGAGAGAAAGTGGGTTCCAATATTCAGCCTATAGGAAGAGGAGGATTGAAACAGCACGGCTAAAGATGCAGACCCTTTTGTAACCCTGGGGTTTGAAAGGTTGGAGCCACAAGGTAGTATATGCACTGCCCTAATATTTACTACAGTCTAGAGGGTTCCAGTTGCAACGCCAAGGGTACCCATTCATCCTCAAAACCAGGAGCACCTTTACAGAAAAAAAAAGTGCAAAACTACATCTGGCATCTATGAAGCTTTATATCTGGGGGAGTAAAGAGGAAGCAGCAGCACTCAGACTACACCAGCATGATTTCAAAGTCTATTTCTCTGGTGCTAACGTCACACATTTTATACATGCATTCCAAATATTAACCTGGAAGCATTAACCTGTTGTTCTAACATGTACTTTTACATGTATATCCAAGGTATACAGACTTAAAACCCAAACCAGACAGTTTCAACAGCTATTCTGAGGTAGTGACCAGACAGTGGGAGCAAAGCAAACTGTCCACCTGCCACTCAGAACACAGTGGGAATAAGAGATGAGAATCACAGAATACCTTGGGTTAGAAGGGACCTTAAAGATCATCTAGTCCATCCCCACTACTACCAAGTGGGACATCTTTTACTAGATCGGGTTGTTCAAAGCCCTGTCCAGTCTGACCTTGAACACTTCCAGGGACGGGGCATCCACAACTTCTCTGGGAAACATGGTTCACTGTCTCACCACTCTCTTCATAAAAAGTTTCTTCCTTATATTTAACCTAGATCTACCCTCTCTCAGTCTAAAATTGCTATCCCTTCTCCTGTTGCTACAGGCACTGGTAAGAGGTGTCTCTGTTTCTCCTGCAAGCTCACTTTATATACTGAAAAGCCACAATAAGGTTTCCCCAGAACCTTCTGTTTCCCAGACTGAACACCCCCAATTCTCTCAGCCTGTCTTTACAGATGAGGAGTTCCATCCCTCTGACAATTTTCATGGCCTCCTCTGGACACACTCCAACAGGCCCATGCCTTTCTTACACTGGGGACCCCAGAGCTGAACGCAGTACTCCAGATGGGGTCTCACGAGAGCAGAGTAGAGGGGGAACATCACCTCCCTCTACCTGCTCACTGCACTTCCTGCCCAGGATATGACTGCAAGTGCACATTCCCAGCTCACATCCCATTTTTTGTCCACCAGCATCCCTAAGTCCTTCTCGGCAGAGCTGCTCTCAATCCACTCATCCCTCGGTCTATACTGACACTGGAGATTGCCCGGATCGAGTTGCAGGACCTTGCACTTGGCCTTGTTGACTGACCTTCATAAGGTTCACACTGGTCCATGCCTCAAGCTTTCCAAGGACTCTCTGGAGGGCACCCCTTCCCTCTAGTGAGCCAACTACACCACCCAGCTTGGGGTTGCCTGCAAACCTGCTGAGGGGGCACCCAATCCCACTGTCTATGTCATTAACAAAGATTTGGGAACAGTGAGGAAAGGGTCAAAAATGTTCACTGGGGAAGAACTTCTTGACTTTCTGGGACTGAACAGAGCATGCTCTATCAAAGAGTCTATCACTTGAGAAAGATACAGTTACCTGACCAATTGGTTGTAGATATACAGCTGGAATTTGGGGTGGAGGTTGGGAAAACAGACACTGAGAGAGGCCCAGTGGTGAGACGTAAAGACAGAGAAGAAGTAGTGAACAGGAGAGCAGTGTCTACAAAATAAGGAGGAAGAGTTTAAAACTAAGATAGCAAAAAAGGCAGAAAGAACGAGAAAAGGATAGCATCTAGCAAAGAACTTTAAAATTAATTGCATTTAACATTGTATAGTTATTACCCAACATCTGAAGCAGAAAAACTATACACTGTTATGCGTAAGGTAATAGAATACACACACTTACAACACTTCATTTTCTGTTAATTAAGGCAAGCCACTTTCACAATGCTGTATTTTTCTTTAAATTTTGGAAGGAGTTTTATTACTTGGATGCAGAATTCCACATGCACTGGTTAAAATATCTCAACATGATCTTTTTGCAACTCCTGCTATTCTAACTGCTGATAATATTAGCATTAAACAGCATGCTGGTTTTGCGATATGAACAACATTGCTAGCCTGAAACTTTAAACACATTTTCGTTCACCTGGTGAAACCTCAATAAAAATACTTCTCCAAAGGTAAGCACCAGTGAAAGGGACAAAAAAAAAAAAAAAGTGAGATATATTTTTTTGTATTGTATTTTTAAAACATGAGCAATTCCAAGAAAAGCCTGTGTACATACACCCATAATTCAACTCCTAGCTGCTATTTAATTTTTTGCAACCAAGTGCAGATTTGGTCTCAGAACACTCACATATTGCCTCTTTCATTTTTAGTACTAACTGCAGAAAGATAATGCCTATCGTTTTCAAAAAATCTATATAAACTTACAGCTGTGCTTAAAATGGTATTTCCTGAAAAAATACTATTTTAAGCTAATTCCTAATGAATTATCAGTTACAGAAAAACACCATGCTCCATATAGCTCTATCAACTACAATGCAAGCTAAGCAGCATATTAAAGAAAAGCAAAAGAAAATGAGCATTTCATCAGTTCTTCTGTTGCATGGATTATCATTAAAGTTGCATATACAACAAAATCAAGGGGAAAGTGGTTAATTCTCTTTGACAGAGCATGCTCCTGTTCCATGCAGTCTACACAGACTCATCAATTAAATTAAAACAGAACTATTCTTCCATTCCCCTTTCAGCAGAAGAGAAATATTAAAGCTGCCTCATAAGTAAGGAAGCCAAAGGATTTCTGCCTTGCTACGGAGTACAGCAAATCCAGCATAGCAGGCTTTCCCAATTCCTTCCTCTAGTTCCTTCGTACTTCACTCGTTATTCAGCTTCTCTCCTTTTGCCGTATCTCACAGCCTGATTCCCTTCAAATGGCAGCTTCCCATCATTACATCCAAACCAAAATGTCTCACTATTATGTTAATATTATTCTTACGGGTTTTACAAAAAGGACATGAAAAAAAAATACAAAGTTGGCACTGGTTTTCAATCCATAAGTACTGCTATTGCTATCACAATACCTGCAAAAGGTGTGCAAAAGCTATAGAATTAGGAAGATCAAGTTCTAGAAAATCATTTATGTTTACAGAAAATGGTACTTCCTTTGAACATATGCAGCAATCCAAGACAAAACTGTGAAAATAAAAATACATGGCCACATATGTTACATCACACACAATTCCCACTCGTTCTGCCTAAAAGCAATTGTTTCAGCTCAACTCCTGCTATCCACCTTTTGAAAAGTGAGCAGTATTTTAAACTGACAATTAAAATATCTTTAAGGGTAGAACATACTTCGTACCTACTACTATCCCTTGTAATACTAAGAACATTTATTTATTAATATGTAAATCTTTCTGCAATCATAAGTGTTGCTCAGAAATGAAGGTACTTTGAAAAAATAAGATTTCAAAAACAATACTGACAAAACCACTACCTGGAAAAAAGTGACACTTTTATATTCAAGACTTCCTGTGCATCTGTCATCCCTTATAGTATTACTATATTTCAAAAGTCATAAGCTGTAGCTTGGTTTTGTATCACCACTTGAAATTTTCTATGTTGAAGCTTGGGTGGAAAATATAAGACAAAGACCCTCTTTTAAACAAAAAATATAGGATCAGAAGAAAAATTTTGTTGCAAGAAGTCAACATGGCCTACAGAGTACATCCCTTTGAAGCCCTCATCTTAAGCCATTTCCCAACCTCAAAACATACTTTGAGAAAAAGTACGCTGCCATAACGATGTGGTGGTTTTCATGTGACTTGAAATGCTAAGAATTTCATTTTGGAAATACGACACTTCAGAAACTTGAAATAATTTGTGATTTTGGCTGTTCAGTTTACCGGACCTTACCAGAAGAGTTTGAATAAAACAGCAATCAATTCAGGCTAGAACATGAGGACCATGTAACTAAAACGTGTTTTTGGTTTTTTCCTATTTACACCAAATCCTCCCTTACTACTACTGGTTTTTATCTGCATCATATACAAATACATGCAAGTGTTGGAAATGTGTTTCTCTAATGATTTCAACCAAATAGGGTGCTAAGGAGTCACAGACAGCTTGCCTTTACAAGTGGAAGTGCTTGCTTTTTGATGTTTTATCCAGCTGCGTTAGGAGTCTCAAGAAAAAAAAAACATTACAAAGAACACCCATAAGGACTACAACATAGTCACCTACTTTGGTTATAAGTTCAAAAAAATTGTTTAAGTGAAGACTATTTCTTGTGGAAACTGGCAGAGGCCAGATTTTTAATGGATTAGTCTCAAATAAGAATTTAAGGCTTCAAACTAATGAGCACATCCTCATAAGGCACTTGGGATGTTTAGTGCAGACAAAGTAATTCCTACTCTGAAAAAATGCAGAAACAATTTTTGATTCAAAACAATTTAACAGGTCAAATCAAGAGATCCAGTCTTAGTTTTCAAACACTGAAACTGCACATAAACTTAATTATTTCCTCCAGTCTTCTACAGCAAACCCTTGACTATACAGTTTGCCAGCTAACAACATTCGAATCTCAGTATTCATGCAAGAATCATAGCCTTTAAAGTATTATATTCAAAGATTAATATTGTTCTATTAATGCTTCCAATCAACTATTTTTCAGGCAACTCAGATCAAAATGCATGTGGTCATCAACACCTCTAATTTTTCTGACGGTCATTTTAGTGCAGATACTGGCCAAACTCGTTCTATTAAAAACAGTAAACTTTTGCATAAGAAAAAAAAAGTTACTTTTCATCCATTCTGCTGCGCATTTTTTTAAGTTTCTGCATAATGCTACTAGTCTCACTGCTGGAGATGGAGATTGGGGAAGGGCTCCGTGTTTCTGCATCAGTTGGAAGTGGGCTGGAACCATTGCTCTGCTTGGTGTCATCCTCGCTGTGAAGTTCCTGCAATTGTTAATAAAAAAAAAAAGCAACACTAAAAGTAAGAATAGTTATTTTACAATCATCTTAAAAATTGTGTTAATTCACCTTCTCCCCAAATTACATCAAATACTACTTCAGGTAAGTTTGTCCACCTGCAGATTTAACTTCATTTTCCCACTTCCTTTTAATTTGACATAAAGTATTTTAGTACACCCTTTCCCCCTGTAATTTAAGTTCTCCCTTAACTGTATCTAGAACAAAAAAGTCCAGCAGAATTTAGTTACCTAAACAGGAAACCAATCCTTTCTATACTACTACTACTGTTCAACTTGTGTCTCCTCAAAATTCTGTAAGAAGGCAGACAGTTACAAAATCCCATCTTGCCATCTCGTAATGGAGATGCAAGAAACTTAGTGTAGTGACACTAACATACACACAAAGCAGCAATTTTGGGTTTAGTGCTAACATTTAGTTCTTTGGGGTCTGATAAATAATCAAACAAAATCAGAGCCTAAGAGATCTAAGCATCAAAATACTGATGTTCTCGAAGTCATTAGTTAAGCTTGAGAATTAACAAACACCATCTACTGCACAGTTAAAGCAAAACATTTTATAACTACTCCAAATACATTTCCTTAAACAATACTTCAAAGAAATTAAACACAAAATTGCTGAGATAAAGAGGATGAGATCGTTTGAGGCAGACAAAACTTCCAAGTGATAGCTCTAATCTCTTAACTTTCCATTCCTCTAAACACTGAAGTCAAACACCACGATCAGAGAGGCAGGACTCCAGCTTCTGTACTGAACACTTACCAGCTTGTTTTCTCCTGCAGACTTTAGTTTTTCCTGCAGTTTCATTGTAGTCTGACGGATTCGTTCTATTTCTGCCTGCTGTTTAAGGATCAGCTGTCTCTCTTTCCGAGCAGCCTTGTTAGCCTCTTGAAGACGCTTAATTTCTGCCTTTTAGGTATGAAAGATTAAGCATAAGAATTGTGACAGACAGCTTTCAAGAACACACTCTAAAGCTGCCACAGTGTCCGCTATGGGTTTAAAATTACTGCAATTACATGATGAAGTAACTAGCCTGGACTTCAGCAGCAAAGAACAGATCTATGCATACTTTAAAGTCTCAACCAGTGAGATTATTGATACAGAAGGACCCTTTAAAACGAAGTGTTAAGTACTACAGAAACGTGAATAAAACTTACTGGTAAGAAATACTGCTAGCTTCCTATCCAAAAGCCTGGTATGGAGCTCTCAATTCTTAGCTTTTACAGTGTCTGAAATGTTTAATGGCTATACGGGGGTTTCAACAGGATTTTCCTAGAGGGCATCAGTTACCTTTTCCTGCTGTAATCTGAGCAGCAGACCACGCTGCCTCTTTCGAATAGGAGGCATCTTATCATCCTCTCCCTTGTCTCGCAAATGCCTGCAAATAGTTTGGAGGAAAGGATTAAATAAGGAAAAAGTGCACAACCACGAGCATTTTACTCTTTAAAGTAAAAAAAAAAAAGTTGACTCTTCCTAACTTGCAGAAGAGTATATGCCTGTATTTAATTGTTAGCATATTCTATAGTGGAATATTTTGTACTGTGTAGTTAGACATGCACAGTTAAAAGGTCAGGTGAAATGAGATGTCACATAAATGGGTAGAAACTCTGGAGAGGCAGCATGCTCACCATTTGAGCAAGTCCTGTCCCAAGGAAGGTCACTTGGGTAGTCACTACCTCACAATCCTTTGTCAAAGCCATAATGACAAGAAATTAGAAGAAAACGTCTGGTGAACAATGCAGAGTGACCACGGAAAAGTATTATTGGTTAAATCTGGCCACCACTGTTCAGTAGTATCACTCAGTACTGCAAGTAGCATTTCAGGACAAAGTATATGTTAGGCTGGAAACAAATCATGAAGTACAACACACATCCAGATTCACAAAATTTGGCCTGAGTCAACCAAAACAACCTCAGACAGACAACAAGCTAATGGAGGTCTCTTTGACGGTGTCACAGCTTCTTGAGTTAAGACTTGCAGATTAATGGCTGGGACTACCTTCTCTGACTGACAAATATCTGACCTTCTGCTGTTTCAAGAAAATTCTCTTTTATCAGACCATATTCAATGTAAACATCAAAGCACACTTACAAACTGGGTTCTGTTCTTTCCAAGTGACAATAACATTTGTATAGATTACTGATGTCAGATTAGTTCAACTATTGATACTTTATAAGGGAGAGGTGAGCTGGAAGCAAAATCTTACAAAAAAAATTCAAGTAAAAGTGTAAGAAAAGGGTCAGTCAGCATCAGAGCTGCCTTACTTCTTCTGGTGTTCCAGCCAAGCTAATTCAGCCTTGGTCTTCTCTTTCAGAGCCTTCTCCCGGAGCCGAAGCAGTGAGGACTGATGAGCTGCTCTCATTTCCTCCTCTTTCATATACTGTCTTACCATCTCCATAGTAAATTTAGAGAAACTATCTTGCCCCCCTGAGAATGGCATGCTTAGGTCCTAGAAGGCAAGACAAATTTGGCATGTTTTGGTAACACAGAAATTCCAAGGCTTTTTTCAATTACGAAGTGTGCATGTACACACACACACACAAAAACAGAGGAAAACCAGCTTCCCCTCTTACACCTGAGCTTTGTGCAGACCAGCTTTTTCTGCCCTGGGCTGCATGACAGTTTTGGGATATCCCTTCTTGGGCCAGAGAGCATCTTCTTGTACTTCCTAGCTGCGTGTAAGCATAGTAGGAAGACTTAATCCACTGGGCTTTTATAACCTGCCTCAAAAAGTCACTCCTCCAAAGCCGCAAGTGAACAGGTAGAGGCCTGGATGGACTGTTTCGTAAGTCAAGTCATCACATGTGTAGAACAGTGACATACAGCATGATTCACACAACTCTAAGCTTTGAGATGCTCAGAGAACCACAAGGAGAAAAGAGTCCTAAAGTTTGTAAAGACAACTACAAATGGCTCACTTGAAGCTCATCAGCTTAACTATTTCAGTTCAGTTAATTTACCTTAACTATGGTTGCTTAACCCACCTTGATAGATGACAGAGCTGTTTTCTCTGGGGAGACTTCCTCATCAGAATCATCACGATTACCCCGTTTCTTCTCCAAGTTATTTCTGCGATGACTCTCAGAGGGCAGCAAAGACCGAAATGACTTTTCCTCAATCTCATCCTCTGTCATGGACTCATCAAATTTCAGGGAATACTCTGTTGCAACAGAAGCAGAATCTAAGGGAGAAATCAGAGAAGTGGTTTTATGCTCAGGTATGTATCATGAATGCAGTTTTAACTCTCTCATCTCAGTGAGGTTACGGGGGCAAGAAAGACAGGAAGATAACTAATGCAGAAAAATTGGTGTTTTTAGAAAAGAGTGACCATGAGTTCGAAGACATCATGAAACACTGTTATCTAGCTTCAAAAGGCCTAACAGACTTCTGGACACAGGTGTAAACACATTTCTGGGACTGCTGAAACAGCTGGCATTCAGCCTGTGTATTCAGCAAGCGAACATCTGGCTATAACTAGCACAGCAGAAAGCAGAATAACCCACAGACTCCACCACTCAGATGTGTAGGATTTCAAAGGTTCCCATCTCACTGTGCCATCCTCTGTTACCTCTTAAGAGGCTACCGATTCCCCTGGGGCTCTACTTTCTCCACCCATATTCCCTCATTTATTTCACAAACTAATTCTGAAACAGCATCTCCCTCCCCCTCTCAATACCTTCACATTCATCACACACAAACAATACAGCTAACCTTTTTCATCTGGCAGTGATAAAATACTATCACTTGGCAAGGAATCGTCCACACCAGTATGAGCCTGCTCTTCAATACTGCTAGTTATCTTTTCACGACGGGAAAGTTTTTTCTCATTCTCCTTCGAAGAAGGAACTGAAGGACTCTCTTGGCGGCTGCTGGTACTACTGTGTTATCAAGAGATATGGTTTTTTAAACATTACTTTGCACGTTTCAAAATATTTATATTACATTACTACTGTAAATACCATGATTAACATCCCAGCAATAATTGGCATGCAGAGGGTTTGGCTTTGTTTTTAAAGCGCAGCTTAGCTACTTCAAAATTCCAAGCCTCATCAAGCTGCTGATTGACAATGGAACTTGTTATTTTTATTCTACCTCAGGATGCAAGTGGTTTGTAGGTAGGCACACCCTCTACCTGGCAATGAGTACTGATGATAAAACATTGCAAACATCTCTCCTTACATTTTTTTAAAGTAAGAGTGAGACAGTGATATTGTTTTAAATCAGAAGAACTACAGAGGATAAAATCATTCCAGCTGGTCAAGATCAGAGAAGGGCTGTGAGAAACTTCACAGGACCTAACTAGATCACGTAAGCGAAAAGGAAACAAAAAGCTAAAATTCAGTATTAAACACAGGCAAGATACTGGAAAGCAACAGCAGAAATGAGTCAAATCTAAACCTCAGACAAGCAATACTCCAGGCCTTTCATGTAAAATCTCAAGCCAGTGCAAAGCAGCAGTGAAGAAAAAACAAACCCCTAACAAAATGGCCAGATACACAAAGAACAGAACAGAAAGTAATGCACGTTAGAGTAGGCAGCTCTACAGGTGCCTGCACCGCATTTTCATTCTAGCCCATTTCAAAAAGATACCGAAAAAAATGTGAAGGGCACAAAATGCGCGTATTTGGGACAGGGAAAAAGACTCAGATAAACAGAGACTTAAAGTGACTTTTAGGTTACAAAGGTGACACAATATAAGTATGTAAGTAGGCCACAGCACAGAAATCAGAATCGTCTCAGCCCAACAATTTCTGAGGGTATTACATCCAATCAAAGCCAAGGCCACATCCCAAGTTCTGAACACCTGCAAGGACAGAGGATCCCATAACCTCCCTACACCCCCATTGGTGTTTGACCACTCTCACAGGGAGCACTTTTTTTTTCCCCAATGATTTTCCCCTTTCTGCAGTCCGTCACCATTGCCTTTTGTCATCTCACTGTGCACCTCCAAGAAGAGTCTAGCCTTGTTTTACCTAACGACCCACCTTTAAGATACTGCAACTAGATCAATGCACCCTCAAGCCTTCTCTTTTCTAGGTTAAGTTAGCTCAGTTCCTTCAGCCTCTCTTTTACATCACAGACTCCAGCCTCCTAACCATCTTGGTGGTTCCCCACCAGACTTGTGCCAGCATGTCAATGTCTGCTCTTTACCAAGGAGCTCAAAACTGGACACTGTATTCCAGATATACAGAAAAACCTTTTCCCTTCACTGGCTTGCTAGACTCTTGCTAATTCAGCTGAATGAGAAAGTACATGTGGAACTCAACTATTCCTACGTTACGAAAGAGAAAAGTGTCCAACTGGAACAAATACAAAACTGAAGATACTAACACGCAATATACCATTACACTGCTGACCACAGTGTGGTAGGACTTCTAATTAAAAAGACAAAGCATATTCTGGTAGGCATGTAAACCTTCAAGCTCTGGAATATAAGGCAACTTTACTTGTTGGAAAGGTTTAATATTGACTTTCCCTCTTTTTAAAAAAAATATTGGAAGGAATTTTGATAGTCCTTTGTACTTTAGTCTTATTTATAGCAAAAAAACCCCTGTGTAATCTAAAGTCTTCTTACCTCTGATCATGAACCTTTGACCTTGAGGATTCTGAATAACTATCAAACATTGGTGAGTATGTCTGTTTTGAGTCACCCGTCTCCTCTTTACCTTGTGATATGGCACCAGACTCACATTTCCTGAGAAAGAAAAGCATTTTGGGCAAATCTGCATTGTCTTAAACCAAAGAATAATAGAGTTTTCACAAGCTTTCATCAGTTTACTATAAATTCCTGAAAAGATCACAGCTTAGACTAGTTACATTATTCCACAAAACATTTAGAACATCTTTTTCTGCTCTTCTATATAGAGCTTCACAGAATCAGTTAATGTCACCTCTGGCATACACCATTAAGGCCATAAAGACGGAATCTAAACTCTTCTTAAATTCTCACTCAGAACATCTTAAAATTTTCTTCAAGAATAGGTGAAGCAAAACCTAACAATTTTTACTTCCCCCTTCCCAAGATGTGAAACATTAGGCAAAACCTGTTCGTATCAGTAAGAGCTCTCAGTTGTTTCATGAACTCTGAATGATGCTGTCGCTGGTGGTCAAACAAGGTGGTGACTGGAGCAGCTGGAGCACTCACAGGATCTGAGATCTGGGTTCGTGCTAACTCTGTCATCTGAGCACAATAAAAATCAAAGAAATACAATGAGCTTATCAGCATCAAAATGTTTTTGAAAGAGAGAATATTCACTCTCACAGGCAATTTACTGAACAAATTTACAGGCATTTATGGAACGTGTAAGACATGGTTTTAAGATGATTTGTAATAACATACATGTCAATTTTGGTTGTAGGAGGTGCTTATTGCTCTTTAAATACATATTCTTTAACTTATGAAGAGTGCAGTTATTGACATGAAACATGCAAGATACTACTTATATCATTGTAATCAACTTAACCAAACTCTGATAAGTAGAATGACTCCTACATAATAAAACATTCCGACTTACCATTAGAATTAATTTAAAATAAACCCAAAACACACAAATGGCAGAAACAATGTTTTCTTCTTCATTTGAAGTGTATCTTGCCCAAAGAGCAAGAAGTATTCTTTCCACTCCAAAGGAAGCAACAAGTTTAAGTTCCAATACCATGCAAACTGTCAGGTCTAAAACTGGCAGCATTAAAATAAATGGATAGCCATAAATTATCCTTTTTAATGTATGTTTCTAGTCAGGTACACAGTGACTGCCAAAAACTTCAGAAACCACAGCAGATAACACTGGTTTTCAGAAGCTTTAGAATTTAGTATTTTTCTTCTTGTTCAAGGGTTTGTGTCTTGCAGAGCAGGGAACTCTGGTTGGTATTAAAGGTAGGAATAACCTGTATTTCAATAACTTCCAATACACATAGTGAGTTTCTTTGTTAACTCTTCAATTAACATATACAAATTTTATAGAAACAAGTAGTATTTTTTTAAATTGGATTGTCTGTATACATCACCCACTGTTTTCTCCTTCATTACTACGACAGTCAACTCTTAAGCAAACAAACTTGTATAGTAGCATGCTACATTATCTCTTTTGCAGAAGATAAAACTCCATTCCTTTACACATAAACAATTACAGAGTACATCCAAAAATATTCCTAGCACATTGGTAACTGGCATTTCCATTGCTGCATTCCAGTTCAAATAAATGTTTTTTCAACTGAATATCAGAAGTCATTTCTGAACATGGATGGAAAAGCTACTCTGCTAGCCCATCACCACTGACCAGGTCCTCATCAACTGCTCCACTTACTCTTGGACTTCAAACATAAAGCAAGCCAAGCAATTAAAACTCTATACCAAATAAAAGCTGTCTCCGTTTCTTCTACTTTGTTTCTTAATTGGTTTCTACCCACTTCAGCTCTATAAACTACAAATATTTGTCTTTATCCAAGACCTCACTACCTACTACCAACAACTACTACATGTATCTGAGATGGCCGAGCTTTTCTGCTTCTTTAACCTAACCCATTCTTGTCCATTCAAAAATTATTTAAACTTCACGTTTCAAAGCCTAGAACAAGTATATCAGTATTATTCTACAGTCCCATTACCCATCATAAAACCAGCCTTGCTAAGCACCATCATGTGTGTAAACTGTGAACAGTTACGTTCCCACTCATCAGCCTTCTCCACTCCATCCCTAACCCTAATCCTAATGACTGCTAAACTAGGAAGAAGCAAAAGCATTTCTTCTGTGGGTTTGAATTAGTTGGTTTTTTTTAAAACTGTGTTTTTTACCTATAAGTGAAGCAGCTGCTACGAACAGGGAACAACAAATATGCAAACTGATAAACCAATGTACAAAACAGACAACTAATAAATATTCTGTATACCACAAGAACAGACACTCAAAAAGCCTTGAAACTCTGTATCAAGTTAAGAGCTCTGCTGAGGATCTCCCCCTTCCTTATTTTGTTTTTATTTTTTGGTCCCCTACCTTCAGAAGTAAGCAAAATTGTTATTTCCCTGCTTTTCCAATTTGATTTGCATATGAAATAGATACAGGATCAACCCCCGGTGGAGCGCAACTCTTACAAATTCAAGCTGATGTGTTCACTTCCATCAATCTACCCTGGAAGAACAAGCTTCTTAACAGTTCATTAACTGGAAGATCATAAGAATAGTGAACATGGATTTAAGGCTGCTGACGGACTTCTAAGTAATGATGTCAGAAAAGCTCCTTTAAAGTCCTATCATTTGTCACGTTAAGTTGCACTGACACTGAACATAACATAGAGGCATAAAAGTATCCAAAATAATACTGAAACTATAACAGCTTTTTTCTTTCACTCAGGACCTTACCTCACGAATCTGGTGAGGAGCATCTGCAGTGCCAAGTACAGTTCCTGCCTGCTTGGTTGCAGCCTTGCAGGGGGTCTCTTGTACAGCCTCCTGCCGTGACTGGACCAGTTGCTGCAGTGACTCTGCATGGACCTATGCAGAAAACACAGCCAGTTCAGCTCCTCAGAATTCTCTAGTTATAATAACTACAGCTTTATGTCTCAAAACCTACATGAAGAAAAGTTTGAAATTGGCCCCTAAGAGCTCTTTTCAGCTATGTTAAACCCCTTCAGCACTTTCATGATGTTTACAGCTTCAAATTAAGAATACTTGTAGGCATGAATTTACTTACAGCATTTTGCCTGTTATACACTCCACATTTTTTGAAGGGCAGCATTACCTGAGCTGCCTTCTGCCTTGCCTCGTCCAGTTGTCTCTGACTTTCTAGAGCTTCTTGTTCAGCCTTGATTTTCAAAAGAGCTAAGTCCCGTTCATGGCGCTGCTGCTGTGCCTACGGATCAGAAAAACAAGTTTTAATCATGCAGGTTACACGAAAAGACCTTTTTTGCCTTAGCCACTTGCTGCATCCACCTCTGAAAGATCTAGACCTACTCTACTGGTGGTGCCTCTTCTGCTAAAGTAAAATTTTCAGCCTACCAACTGACACTCCCTTCTTACGCAGACGGTAAATAATGCATATTCCTCATACTCTTCCACCACAGTGTAGAAAGAAAGAGGACTTAAAGACCAATTAACTCAACAAACTAGAACAAGCAATCTTGTCAACGTAAAGAAATTTCAACCAAAAATATCCTTTTAATGGAGTAAGACAAATGATCCTGCCTGAACAACTACACTGCATGGCACTGGGACCCAAAATAAAATTTTCATTTTACTGAAGTACACAACCAAAGCAGCAATTCCCACTAATGGTACATTAGTGACACAATCTAGAGTCACCAGTTTCTTGGTGTCAACTTAAAATAAGAAAGATAATAGGCATTAATCCTACAAATTGGACATCAAAGATGCCCCGTCGCACCCATCATGATTTCTCTGCATTGCTAAGGAAAGCGTAACTTGCCCTAATTTGATTGATTTTCTTGCAAAATAAAAAAAGGAAGGTTAAAGGAAGGTTAAGACAAGGAAGTATTTTTCCATTACCTTCAGAATTTGAGCCAAAGAAACACTCTCCTGCTGGGCAAGTGATATGCCTCGTACTCGTTCTGCATCAGTAAGCTGTCGTACAGACTCCTCAATAGCACTGAGGTAGTTCAATTCTGCTGACAAACGATGCTGAAGACCAGCAGGGGAGAAGCGCATACATCCTGCAGGATAAAACTTAACAGTCAACTTCCACAGACTTTAGTGCCCCACATCAAAAAATAAAGGGGGAAACCCACCCCTCCCCTGCTCTGGGAGTGGTATGGTTTTACCAAAACAACTCACCACTCGCTGAGGCTGCTCCTGCTGCAGACCTGCTAGTCCCCAGACTCAAGTCGGGGAAGGCTACATTAGGCTTCAGCCCTGACGCTGTACTTCCAGAAAAGCCAGCAGGTGACTTGACTCTTTCAGCTGTATTGCCTATAGAATCAAACTGCAACATTTTTTGGGAACCAGGAGATGGGGAAGAAGTCGGTGTCTTCTGGGATCTTCCCTTATCTGAGAAACTGGCAGCAAAACAAGAGAAGGAGTCAATATTCACCTAAGTCCAGCCATTTGATAAGACAATAAAGCAATAACCTAGTTCTTCCACTAATACACACCAAACAGATCCATGCAAAAGATACAGTCTTCTATTGTTTGCACAGGCCCAGTCTGCCTTTAGGAAATGGGCTCATGAGATGGGTTTTGTACCTATATCCCAGTTTCAGGTTAAGTTTCTAGAGCACCCTATTCCCCCGCCCCCCCCCCCCCCCCCCCCCCCCCCGCCAAGTATTAAACCTAGTTAGCACAGGGACACACACATACACACACAGAAAAAATATTAACATCATATCTACATGTTCTTCAGGGCCAGACAAACAGTTTCAATGCCTCCTGTTAGGAACCTGGCATGAGAAAGTCAGGATGCGCTCATCTGCATGTGCATTCACACATCTGTTTTGAGAGGCTGAGTGAAGAGCTTCTACTCACAGGATATTAGGGCAATAACTTGGTACCAGAATACAATGAACAGTATTTTTAAACAGTAAACAGGTTACTATCAGCATGTGGATGCATCTGAATGAGATAAGCCATTGCCCTGAGTCTCGATCTCTTTCACTTAAAATGCAATGAAATGCTTGAAGGCCAAAACTTCACTTAAACAGTTAGTAAAATACTACAGCAACACTGCTCAAGAGAAAATTAAAGACATCTCTTCTTTTAAACACACAGAAAATAATGCAGACACTTCTTAAATCTAATATTCCAATTTTATTAAGCCAAAGAAGATTAACAGCGGCTTCTTAAATCCCTTAGGAAGATGTTTTGCTTTACTTGGCACATCTTGGGAGGTCACAGGACCTTTCAAATCCAATACTGGATTATCAGTGAAAGTCACCCACATAAGTCTACACTCTTTTCTGAGGATTAGTTCACCTCTCAAAAAGCATCAACTCACAGAGCTGCATAGGCTTATGAATATTAGCTGAACACAAGCGTAGCCAAAAATGTCTGTGGATCCCACTGAAAAGGGCAAGATAACTTAATAGGTTGACCAGCTATTCCTCCCTCCTCCCCCACTCTGCTCCTCCCTTCTTACATACCACTTGAGAAGTGGAAAATGAAAACTGTATTTCAATGCTTAAGGTACTGAACCTGACAAGACACCTGTATCAGCCAGTTATCCTTACAAAAACAGAGGAGTCATTTGGAAAGGAATCACTGTTTTGTATTTTCTCTTAGTACAGCCACCTACTTTAGGCTTTTGTATTTAAAATATGAAAAATTTAATTTCACTTAAAAATGAAGAAAAAAAGAGAAAAAAATTTGAATGTCATTAAAAAAAACATTTTCTGCATTGCCATCTTACTAACATTTGATCATTTCTGTTACTCTCCCTTTGCACATCCAAATACAGTGCCATTTTTGATAACATGCCATAAGGCTACCAAGCTTATATTTGCATACAGTCTTATAATGTTCATGTTACCTCATCAGGGAGTGTCCAGACAAGTTTTCCAGTGTGCTGTCTGTATCTGGGCTCTGCTCATGATCTTTACTAGAAATTCTGCTATTTGATAAGGATTTTTTTGCTTGTTGGGTTCCCCAGTCTAATTCAGAAAGCCTTTTATCTTCTTCCGCAGAAAAGTGGTGAGAACTTCCATTGAAAGAGTCCAACCCTAAGAAATAACAACATTGCCTAAGGTTTACATTTGGTATTCTATTTATGACTACCTGACCATCAAGAGCCCCAAAACAAATAATTGAGAATTTTTTTCCTCAATTAAAGATGCCTTTGAGTGAGAAGTCTACAAATCCAACAAGCAAGAAACATAAATTTGGCAGCTTCCAGCAGGAGATCAAGTTCTCTTCTGCATATTGTGTCCAGTGCCAACAAAACTGTCATTCAGCTTTCATTTCAGCACACTATCTGTTAATCTAAAGAAAATACACATTTGACTTCTCGATACTGATAACCAGAATAAAGCCTAGCTTTCTTTGGGTAAGCTAGAGAGTTTTGAAAAAAGAGGAAAAGAGATTATTTGGAATTGCCAATCCTATTTTTCTCATCCTTTTATTGGCTTTAAACCTAACTTTTTCTTGTTATCCACTGCTGATCTAGTGAGAGTATACCAAATCTCAAGTTTCTCCATGGTTTTGTAATATACAAGTTACCATAGGAATAAGTGTATTTATTAATTTGTGCGCTTATAAAAACTGCCTTTGATCCAAAGATGAAGCATACAGGCAAACTTGTTGTTGCTTTCATAAATGTGGCCCGAACTCTGATTTCTCAGCAGCCTACTGGAATTTCCTCAGTACAGAATCTGAGGATAGTTCTCACATGATATTAAAACTAACTAATTTGTTAGAAGGCTGGTTTAGGAAAAGAAAACTTTTCAATGCTGTTAACAACCTCTTGCTTATTTAATTTTAGATTATTTTATTTTAAGGTCAGAGAATAATCAGAGTCAAAAAGAATTTAGGAAGGAATTACTGGAGGAATAAATAAATCATACTATCGCTATTAGATAACAGTTTCCAGATAAGTAGGACTGCAATTTTCATGACAAGAAAACCCTAAAACCTCCTTCAACAAAAAACCTGCCACAAACCCAAAACCCTACAGTCAAGTACAGCACTTACGTTCCTTTTTCCCTCTCTTTTTAGAGGAAGCAGATGAGCGAGAAGAGGCTGCAGACCGTGGTCCAGATGAATGCTGAGAAGCAAGTTCTACAGATCGAGGTTCGTGGGGAGACTTCCTGCTCAGAACTTCCTCCTGCATGCTTGAACTGCTGCTGCCAGCAACACTAAAAAGGAGCACATGGACAGTGGTGAAGGACTTCCAACTCCCACATTACATTGTACACAAGAAATCCACCACACTTTAGAGACAGACAGATAAAACTAATTAGCCCATCTTGAAAAGCATCGATTTTGAGATTAAAAACTGTGATAGCTAAAACACGAGGAAGTTTAGCATGATATTGAACATAATGAAACATGCTTCCAGTAACATGAAACAGTAAAAGATGGGTAACAACCATCCTCCCCAACACTAACTCTTACGAGCAATTTAGCTACAGGCTTGAACAACATAAGAAGGACTCCAAGTATGACTGAATTATAGATCATCTCTGGGCACGTAGATATCATCAATTGACACATACATGAGTGATTTTCCATAAAGGATTACAAAGAATTTGCAAAAAAGAGGGTAATGCATCATATACTAAATACCAACAGAAGACCTATCAAGAAGTTTAATCTGAAAGAAACCATTTCTTGCAACCAACATGGTTTCAGTGTGGAAAGTGCCTTTTACCTTCCTTTCTTCTGAGGTGAAGTATCACCAGTATAAACACAGTACTTGTGACCTCCCCCAGGATGCCCAAAAGACGTAGGTATATCTCACTACCAAAAAAGAGGTGTTAGAAAATTCAGGAAGCCACATGAATTCAGCAGTCATATGAAGAGTCTAGGATTTCCAGTCTTCAAATTTTTGTCTGAACAAAAGGTTTTAGAAGTTCTTACAGACAATTTATGTATCTATTACTAAGCATTACTGAACCCTCACTGAAAGCAATCATAGGCTTTTTATAAAATTCTGAAGTACCGAAGATTTTTTAACACCTTCAGGTATCTTTTCCCTTTTCTAAATTACAATGACTGACTAGCTGAGCATTATAGCAGCCACACAAGTTGGAGAACTCATTTTCACCTGACTACAAAGGGTAAGAACCTCACCTAAAGTTACCCAGCCAGACTGAAGAACAACAAAAATTAGAGAGAGAACAGGAATACTTCAGTCATGCTGGTTATTATATTAACTGCAAGGTCCCAAGGAAATACCTCATCACTTTGGCTAGTATTACAATACAGCATAGCATAAGATACCCAGCATATTGTGAAATTTTGTATTAATTATGTTCTGTCAAATTCTACATTTTGATTTTTTACAAGAAGCCTAACACACAGTTACCTGAAGTCACGTGCCATCTTTTTTTCTGTTAAAGTGCCACTTCCTTGCGATGAGGCAAAATCATCTTCGTAAGAAACCACACTCTCTGGAGGGCTCATGGCAGGCAGTAAAGGGCGCAGAAGGGCAGCCCCTCCATTCGACCTTTCATCGAACACTGAAGTGTGGATAAAGAAGTGAAAAGACAAAAAAAAAAAAAAAAAAAGACAAATGCAAATGTGCATCAAGCAGGTAATAAAGCTGCAGGAATTAAAATGCTCCCAACCATGAGTTACATAGACTTCCTTTCAAACACACAAACATCAGGAGAACAACAGTACAGCCATCCCATGGCAGTTTTAGCAACACAACATGCAGTCTTCCTCTTCTTGTAAATTATTGAATACTCCATTAACACACTCCAGCTAAAACGTTCTTGAAGAGCGCAGTGCTTGTGAGTAGAGCCATCTGCAGAAAATTTAAATGCAATCATCTTTAAGGGAAATAAAGGAAAAAAGAATCAAGAAAAAGCACAAGATAAAAATCAACTTCTCCGAAAATATTCCTCCTCCAAATGAGGAACTCAAGGCAACAGGAACAGTACTCATAAAATGAAGAATAAAATTGTACAAAATACAAAAATCAAATGAAGTGTCCTGCATGAGGCACTTGTCAAGCATGCCCTAAGACACCAACACCTGAAACAGGCTCATTTAAGCAAGAGACTTTCCCTACTGATACACCAAAACCTTACCTTTTCAAAATCCAATATTGTTACTGGAGCTCTAATTATTGCACTACTTTGAGACAGTATCAAGTAACTCATATGAGCAAAGATGCAAAAGGAAAGTCCACATGGTTCAGCCACTGAAGTTACGTTTCTAACAATACAGTAAAGCCGTATTATTCTTGTGTAGGGAGAAACCAGGATACATGCAAGCACTCGTTTAAGCCGTAACACAAGTGCTGCATAAAGCATACATCTTCCTGCCTTAACTGAAAGAGGAATGATGTGTTATAACAGATGATCTGGAGTGCATATAAAAGTGGAAGGATGCGCATTCCAATCCAGAGGATCTGTCCTCCATGGAGGACAGAACCATTTCCAAACGCGTTCTGGGAAATTCAGATTTAGTATGCAATTTTTGATAAAATAAATGTAAACTTTACATTCACAATTCCATAACTACGGCTGTCCTTAATACATGTAGCCCAGTATATGAACTGGTTATTGATCTAGAAATACAGAGCAATCTAATACAAAAATAACCTTCTTCCAGTTGAAAAGTACGGGGTTTTTTCCTTCTCTTTTTTACCTTAGACAAGAAGGCAGGAGGAAATAACTTATCATCCCAAAGTAAAGTGAGAAAACCTTACACAGATTCATGTTTGAGACATCCAAAAGCACATTCCTAACCTGCGAAGTATAAAGTGTAAGGAGTAGTAACACTGGAGAGCAGCAATTTACAAGAGCTTTGAGAAATTTTTCCATTTTTACCTTTTCCATGAAGCTGGTAACTTTTCGCAAAGATGTTGATGACACTGTGGGGGCTTCCCTTCGCCAGTTCCTCCCATGGTCCCTTGCTGTGTGTGCCACTTGTCTGAGCGAAAAGTGGCAAATACTTCTCAGCTGCTTTCTGAAACTCCTTTATGGGCTCAAAAGCATTTCTCTCCCGAATGCAGAAATCCTTCTCTTGCAACGTCTCCAGCATCTTCAGTGGCAACTGTTTGTGCTGGCCTCCCTCCTCTTCAGAGAGGCCTCCGTCACTCAGGAGAGGCCCTTCACTGATGGATTCGATGCTGGACTCATGAGGAATTGCAGCTTTATTCAGAGTGTAAGCCTGGTTTTCACGCCCTGGGGAGTCACTCTGCCTTTTAGATAAGTGCCCTAGTACCTCTTCACGCCTGTTAGCAGTGGGGGACCTCATTACAAGGCTGACTGCATCAGTATGAGGCCTGATCGTCTCAGGGAGTTTTTTAAATTCACTAAGGTTGCCTACCCCAGGAAGGCTGTCATCAAAGGCTGTATGAGACACACAGGTACCCAACATTTTTTGAATTCTGGCTGCAAAAGCATCTTCATTTTCCTCTCTCACAGGAGGACTCACAACCTTTGCCCACCGCCCATCATCCTGGTTTTCTTGCATAAATTCATGGCCCGAGTTCCACATGGTACCATAATTGATACCAGCCCCAGCCAACTTTTTGGCTTCACTTTCAATTCTGCTAGAAAGGGAAGCAGCTGTAGCTCTCAAAGCTTCAATCCGATCTAATTTGCTCTTATATTGGTTAGCAGTAGGTTTTACTAAGAGATTCTGCTGTGCAGCAGATGAATTCAGGTATGGCTGAGGCATCAGGGTCAGCGATCCCGCAGGTGCAGCATGAGTCCTCCTGCCTGCCAACATCGCATCACACTCCTTTGACAAAAGGTCTATCTGCTCCATACTCCAGTGCTGGGAGCAAGGGCCTCCAGCTGAGCCCATAAGAGCTTGCGGGTGAGAGAGCTGGACTCTCGGGCTCAACCTGTCTGGCTGTACCCATGGAGGCTCCATCAAATCACTCCTGAAATGAAAAGTCAGCACTTAAGTTGATGATTTATACAAGTTTTAGACGAAAGTATCATTGCCCCTACTGTATTTTACAGGAAGAAATACTTTTTTGTGGAATCAGAGGGGCAGGGAATGGGACTGCAAACAGTTACAGAATGTTATTTAAAAAACGTCCAGCACATTCCAAATGTGATTTGCCGTTTATGGTGTACTGTGTGTTTTAGGGTGGTAACAAGCTGAGTGTTTTCAGCAGCAGCAGTAAGACTTTTCCAAAAGTTTCCTGACTTCCAAAGGGAGGAAACTTTTTTTTTTCTTTGGAATTTCTTAGCTCCAGCCTTCCCCCTCCAGTTTAACCCAGCCCATGTTTCACTGGAGCTGTCACTTAGGATAGTCAAGAGAAACAAACAAAAAGAGGACTGGAAATACAAGGATGTTTGAAGTTCTTCAAGACATCTTTTCTTATTTTCAGAGAGCTCACTCTTGCATGACAGGAGTTCTGCAGAGATGTTCCTTCACTAACATCACTTGCACATATTCTGAATACTAGGAAACCTGTAAAGTCCCTCACAAAAAACCTGTTGCTTACTATGAGGTTCTTCAAATAACTTATGCAGCCCTTTAAGTCTCATCTCTTCCCTACTATTAGCACCTACATGTTTTTTCCTTACCATGTTACACTAACAATATTTACTGCCATACGGTTTAGCAGCCTATTCTAAGCACAGTACTACATAGCATCCCTAGTGCTTCCTTGAACTTTTTCCAGAAAGGAAACAGGTCTCATTGAATTTACAAAGTCTGCATGGATTTGACCAAGTTAAGGTACAGATAATGAAGCAAGTATGTATTTAAGAAGCAGACATTCAGTATGTAACTAAAAACGAAGACACACTTGCACATTGAATACTAAGGATGTGCAAGAAACTGTCATTTTTAGTTCCTTATATTTAAGTGTTTGGTTAGACACCTTGTCTTACAGTAAGAGAAACTTTGACAATACACTGAACAACTAAAAATGGGGAAAAGCAGCATGGAAGAAAATCGGGAAAGGCTAGTTTCCAAGCAGAAGCAGAGGGTTTTGGTACTTTGGAGACAGTAACTAAAGGCCTGAATCCAAGACAATAGAATAAATAGAAATATTGAACAAAGCAAATAATAAAAATCAACAGATGTATTCGTATGATCAGCTTCTCTTGCCCGATGGCAATGGCAGAGGAAAAGTCTCCCAGTATGAAATGCACATCCCCTTGATGCCAGCAAAAGATTAACAGCAACCACCACTCACTTTACTTAGTTACAGACTCACTAAATACCCATATCCAAAATTTTCATCTGCTTTTCTGCATCAGCTTCCTCGTAACTGTGAGGAAACGTCACAGTTGCCATAAAGACAGTTATTCTCACTAGAACATGAACTGAAGAACGTAGTCTATTATCAACTATCAGAGATGAAGACTGGAGTATTTTCCTCTCTCTCAAAAGGCCCACAACAGCTCACCTCAGTAGCGGCTGCTGCGGTTCTGAAAGCGACATGTCACTACTTGAAGACGCACTAGGAGGACGCTCCTGAGCCTTGTTTTCCTTGTCGGATTCCCCAGATGGTTGATAACCAGGTCTGGGCTAGAAATGAAGACAACCAGAAAAATGCATTTGCTAAAGCCTGTAGGAGTTTAGAAGCTCTTGTCTCATTAAAATTGAAAAGGCTTACATTTCTCAGCGTAGTACCACATCCCTCTGACAAGGCAAAGACTTAAAACACAAGACATTTATGGTTTTGCCTCAGCAGAATATACTGGGGAAAAAGCTTTGCTCCCATACTGAACTAGTTCAGCTGAACACATCAACTTGCTATTAGTCTTTTACCATATATTAATCTTCTTTCAGTTCACGATTAGCAAAATTATTTAACCCACTGCTGCTGAAGTTCATCCACTGAAAGCAACTTCAGAGAAAGCTCTTCAAATCACAGTTTGACTCATGTTTAAAGTTTTCTTAAGAGCCAACCTTTATAGCTGCTGTTAGCTAATATCCAGAATTCTGCTACTATTCATAACACAAAGATTATCTCAATCACCTTTGCAGGAGGCCTTGCTCTGCTGAAAAGTGGCCACTGGCAAGGAGGGTCCAGATCAAAACCACTATGTTTCAGGAAAAGCTAGTTTTCTTTGTATCCTTCTTAAATGATAACCAGACCAGGACAACTCATGACCTTCCTAAACATGTGACCTCCTACTCCTGCCATCAACTGCAACACATTAAGTTAGTGAATCAGCTGTACCTGTGTTTCCTGCACCGTAGGCAGCTGAGGTGGCTCTTCTAAAAGCGTATGTTCCAGCAATAGTTTAGAATAGGTTTCCTGTAACCGTTTGGCTGCTGAAGGCTCAGGAGGTGGCACATTCTTCACTTTAGTGAAAGCCTCTTTCTGCTTTCTGTAGAGCTCTTGGAGCCTTTTGTTCTTCTGTTCTGTTGCCTCTTTTTGTGCTTTCTTCTCTTCATTCTGCTTCTTCTTCCTCTCCTCTTGCTGCCTGATGATGTACTGACGAACCTCATCTGTATCATAGTGACGTTTCTTAGAGATCACCTGAGGCTCCTCACTGGCAGCTACCTTGTCCGGTTTCCTTTTGGTTGGACTGTGGCTCCTGGCATTTTGAGAAGGCAAACCAGATTTCTGATTCTGCTTTTCCACATCTTTCTCTTGCTTTATACTCATGGAATCCAACTGCAAGTCATCGAGAATTCCACGTATCTCCATGGGTAGGAAGTCCTTATTTACAGAGGCATGATGTTCTTGGTTATCATCTGGAAGAGCAGCCTCCAGTTTCTTCAGATTATTCTCAGACCGTACTTTACTTCTCGACCTTTGAGAACTTCTTGAAGAGGTTTTATGGGTAATATCCAGCCTGGAATCTGAACCTGTCCTTCCAATACAGCCTGCTAAAGAATAAGACTTGTCAAATGTTTCAAGTAAAAATCAAATTTGGAAAATTAAATGCCATCACCGAAACAGCTGAAAAAGTGAGGATGAGGGAGAAGTGCAGATGTCACTCTAAATGTGCTTTCACTCAGTGTCACAGTCCGATTACAGCAGCCTTTGCTTAGACTGAGCTCACACCCTTTATACTCTTGCCAGCTGCACCACCTCACAGTGATAAGAAGTACAGCAGCTACCACTGCCCCTTACTTGCCCTGTCTGAGATTCTGGATAAATTCTGAAAAGGGCTGGTGGAAAAATCAGTGAAGATTTATGATGCACATGAATGATGTGATATAGCTGGAAGAAACACAATTCCTGTACAGCAGCGATCCCCAACCATAGCTTCTGCATTATATGCAGCACATCTGGAAAATTCATCTGACTTGTGGACCACTGCTAGCCACTCTTTTCCCCACTAGCTTCAAGAGGCAAAGACAGATTGCAGGTGATCCATTTTTTTGGTTGCAACCTATTCCCCAGCTTTTCCAGAGCTCCTGAGCACCTTTGCAGCACGTACTGCCCCTCAAGTGACATGTGCAGGGCAGGCTTCCCATGACACCAAGAAAAGCTGATAATCCACCCAGGAAGAGGTTAAGCATCCCAACCATGGATGTGAAAAAATCTCCCCCCATTTCCCCCCTCAAACTCCAGGTTAAAAATAGGAGTTATTTTAATAAGAGACCACTTACATTCTATCTCACAAGTCTACTTTATTCTGCAGACATGTAGCGTTATATAATAAAGTATAATTAAAAAAGTCCAGTGATAAAAAGTGCAACTTACCAGACTTGGCAGCGCTCTCTCGTCCTGTTCTGTCACTAGATACAGCTCTTCTGTCCTGTTCTATTCTGGGAGCTGCACCCAGTATCTTTTTTACTAGCTTTTGTCCCTCCCGCCAGGAGGATGCATTTATTACATAGTTTCCACCTGCACAATAAGCATTAAATAAAAGTCAAGCTCTAGATGGATGTTGCAACATATCAAAAAAGTATTTATTGCAAGCATTAATCATTTCTGTGCCATTTAGTTCTGTGTAAATGGTATGGCTGCAGTCGCACCAAACAGTCATAATGGTGATGTACCATGAAGACACTCAACAGCTGACTCGCACAACTACCAGTGTTTCATGCCTATGCACCACAACATAAAAATCCAACACATACTGTAGCACATTAAAGCCCTACAAAGATTGACTTAAAAAAGGAAAAAGGGTTACGCAAGTCTGAAACATATAAGCAAATGTTAGTGGGGAGAAGCGAAATATTTGTACAGTAACTGAGAAGTTGTTCATCTCCACTCAAGGAGGGGGAATAAGAAAAAAAGATAAAAGGATCTAAAATGTTGTAATAATAAGAAAAAATAAAGGTGGAAGATAAATAACAATTCACCTTCATATTAAAAGAATATTTAGCTGGTATTCTAGGAAAAGCCCCTATACTTTAGAGATGTTTATGGGTAATTAATTGCTGAGATAGGTGTCTTGTGAGGACATTAAAATATGCCAAGCAGCAGTTGTTCTACGCCAATGCTAGCTCACTGTCCTCTAGCTGGGATTTCTGTACCATGACTGAAAATAGTTAAGATAAACCCTATTAGGTGATACTTAAAGCAAGAGCAGACTACCTTGCAGGTGACAGAAACCCAATTAAAATGTTATTAGTATTATTTTTATCATCCTGCACATACTTAAATTATAAAAACTGAGTACAGTGGCATCTTTACCTAATATTGGTCAGATTAAACACTAGGTTTATTCAACTCACCTTGCATTTCACTAACTTCTAATATTATTTTTTTTTTCTTTGAAATAATGACCTTAAAGAGCTTTGGAGAAAAGCATCATATAAAAAAAGAAAATTATTAATAACCCGTCAGACCATTCAGCAATATTTTATTGCTAGGAAAGTACCTAAGTTGAATACACAATTTGCAGTCGATTTCTAATTACTCAGTTTCAGGTTCTACCTCTGACAGCACTGCCTGAACAAACCCAGACACTGCAGCATGAAAATACTACAGCCACACAAACAGGGATTGCGCTCTGGGCCCAACAGGACATTGAAGACATGGTAACAAAGCAACTTCAGGTGAAATTCAGGACAGCAGACAGACAGTGGTTTGACAATCCCAGTACTCAGTCCCCCCAGTCCCTTTTCTGTTTGTTATTTTAAAGCAGGAGGAGGAAATCTGTTCAGTCAGAAGTCTGCAGCCCACTATTCATCCATTTACTAACAGTACTCTTTGCTTGCATTGTAAATTATCCAAGTATTTTATAAATCTGTCACTTGAAACATGTCACTACAAGCCTCTTTGAAAGAGACTTATCAGCCAAAGGGGTTCTCTTGCCCAAGTCACTGTTCTCAATTACT
Organism: Falco rusticolus; assembly: GCF_015220075.1. Classification (NCBI taxonomy): domain Eukaryota; kingdom Metazoa; phylum Chordata; class Aves; order Falconiformes; family Falconidae; genus Falco; species Falco rusticolus. The sequence goes on from NC_051197.1 coordinate 28,807,710, forward strand.
TCTGTGTGCATTTAAAAAGGTGGTGTAAAGTCTCATCTTCCATTTCAAGACAGCTGTTTGAACTAAAACACGCTAACAGAGCAGAACATGAGCTGTGGCTATTTATAGCCTTGGCTATGTTAAGCAGTTTCTTACTGCTGTGACTGGAGGAGGATGGACCATCACGGATATGCCACTTCGATCTGTTTTTTATCTTCTAGGGATTTCAGGCCATCATTCTCCTCACATTTAATCCATTATGGAGAATAACCATTGCCATTTAAACTTGAAGCAATCTGTGCTCCTTTCTCACTTGGAACTCTCACAAGTATGTAAGTTAGTTTAGTGTAGTTCCTTAAGTGTGAATTGATCAGCACGGGAAGGAACAAATCCATATTTATCACTTACTTTTAATCACTACCGCAAAATACTCACATGCAGCCTAATGATTTACAACATGCAGAAACGCATATTCACGCTCTAAAAAAATTGTCTGTAACAATTTTTTAAAGCAGTATTTTTTCTTCAAAAAGTGTTTGCCAATTATGGGTCACTGTGTGTAAGGAGAGATAGAAAACCTTAAAAGGTACGAGAGATGCCTAACCTTGCATGTGTTTAAAGAAAAAAAATAAGCTCTGTAGTGCAACTGCAGTCATAACTCCTTACTTTGTATGAAAATTAAAACCAAATATAAAGCAGATGTGGAAGTATCCCTAATTCTTTTGCTACACACAGTATCAGAAATTAGCATTACTGGAAAACTAAGAAGTACTGACAGAATTGCACAAGCAGTTCATTTCATTTTCTCCTACAAGGCACTGCTCTACAGCAACCTGTTCACATCGTCATCTCTAAATACTTTTATTTAATAGACAGCACAAATGTCAGACAACAGTGAAAGTAAAAAATTCTTAACTGGCAAAATAAATCAATATTTCTTTATAATATCAAGATTTGTAAGACTTGCTGGGGAACATGTTTTTACACTCTTTCACTAAGTGAAAATGTTAGGAAGGGGTCAAGCCAGAACTGAAGGTGTGGAACAGCACCAACTTGACACAGCGTGTAGAACAACAATAGCCAGAGAAGAGCCAGAAGGACGTCCTGTTCTCTGCTTCTCCGTTGAGAAATTGTACAAGAGAACAGCCTTCACTGTACCCCTCCTCGCAGAGGACAGCAACTCAGCAAGTCCCACTGGCACAGTTTTTTAACATCATCTCCACTCCTCCTCTCAGCATTACTCCCTGAGTGGTAGAGCAAGCATTAACCAGCTTCAACATAACCAAAACAGGAGGAGGATCCAGAATGAACAGAGCTATCACTGCTTTTTGTCTGTGTTGGGCTGAGAGGTACCTAAGGATACCTGTCGTGTCCCCCCCACCGAGAAACAACATACTTCAGCAGCTTCCGTAAGGTGCACACAGCAAGTGGAAAAGCAGATAACTAAACCAAAAAAAGCACGCACAGCCAACCAATCAGTAACACCATACATATCCCCAGTGGTGCATACAGTCTATAAGCACACTACAACAGCACTGTTGCACATCTGAGAAGACTTTGCAAGCAATAGGCTTTAAAATTTTTAATTTCTTGAGACAAAACTAATCTCTGAAGGGCATGAGACAGCCTTCCCTCTAAGCAGAGATAGTCACCTTGCTTGGACTCTGAAATTGACAACTGTGTCAGTTTTTGCACTTTCCGTACTGGTCTGGTTGCTTTTTTCTCTTTGTTTCTCTCACTAGGTATTCCTTTCACTGTTGAATGCTCTAAAAACAAACAAAAGCTGGTAAGTGATATTCCACAGGAAAGCACATAGAATAACAAGTTTGCTTCAACATTTACCTTGAAAAAACAGAACTCAGAGAAACACTATATAATCTGGGAGACTTGGTGAATTTTATTTTGAGATTAATTACTCCTGGTCCAGCATTTCAAAATCCTCATAGCACGAAAATTTTGAATCAAGTGCTGTTTACCTACACACTGGAACACAGTGAAGTCACAGCACCACCATAATGTAACTTTACAAAGTTCATTTTCAATTTTAAAAGATATGTTGACAGTTTGACAGGAACAATTGTTGGTTCTCTTCTACTATAGATACTACATTTTACTGCATTAATGTTCCACAAGAACACATAGTTCCTTCACTCCTGAAACACACGAGCTGCTGCTTCCGCATTAACGCATGACAGCACATTCACTCGTTGCCTCCATGCTAAAGCATGAAAGACAGGACACCCACGTGCTCTACTTTCTGCAAAACTCGTCGCAGAATTCACCCAGTGATGCAGAACTATTCTGTATCACTTAAGCCCTCATTCACAACACAACTGGGTTTTACACTTTAGAGAGGCCAGGAACACTTACCAAAGATAAAGTAATATTTTCCCATGTTTTCAAGTTAGGGCAAACCAAAACCTGAGATGTGGCTCAATCACCATCCCACTGAGTGGGCTTCCTAGCTGTCTAAGGCACAAAGCATAGACAAGCTGTATAATCAGTCTCAGCACTCTACACTGGACATCTCAAAGACTTATTCTAGCATTTTAGTTTACATGGCTTGAAGATGCTCTTTTCTTAATCCCAAAAGCAAACTGTAGATAAGGAACTTCACGGCCACTACCACCACTCTTTTCTTGCTCCTCTTCCATAAAGAATGTGGTCAAAGAACCTAAAACAACCAGGAGGCAACCCTCTCCACAGATAGATGTGAAGCTTTATTTAGGTAAGTATCTGCCAATACTAACTTTTACAGCCCCTAATTTCAGCTGAATCCACTCTCTGATGGATGCCCATAGCAAGTATCAGAGACAGAACAACAGGCCATATTACAGGATGTGGGAACAGCATTTTAAGAGACTTTCTCCCCCTTAATATCCTTTCCTTACAAATTTTCCAGTCATCTTTGAGGCTGACAACAAGCACAGGGAAGACAACCAACGCATCAAGTACTAGAGGCCTCGGCGACTGCATTTTCAGAAATCTGCCCTGCCTCCTCACCTCCTTCAGTGACAAACATCTCCTTCCTAGTTCCAGGAAACCGCAGGCTGCTTCCCGCTCACTCTGTTGGTATTACAGCAATTTGTTCTAGTATGGCAAATCCCAAACATCTTTAAGACAGAATTACTGGAAGTTCAGGGTCCACACAATATCCTTCAGCCTAATTACTAAATAAAGATAGACATTCTGTATGGTCTACGCTTACACGTAAAATCTTGTTGCAGTAAAAAACAAAGCTTCTGTAGATTACTAAATTATCTTATAGCTTATTTTAGCACTAGAGAGCACAGAACAATTTTGATACAGCTGACCATACACACCTGAAACTCCACACACTGTAACTTTAATATAGAATTAACACATGGATAGATAGTGTCTGACAATCTAAAAATACATTTACAGTACGTGTTACATGCAGCACCAGCATTTGATCACTTGGAATCAGCTATTCAATATAACCTTTTCAGGTCAGAAAGGAGACATGTTCCACAACAGCTGTTCTATGGACAGGAGTCCAGGTGAACATATACACGCAGCTCCTTCCTTTTGCAGACAAAAGTCCACTGAACACATGATCCAAGTACCTTTTTAACTGGACCTCTTCAACGAAACTTTTCAAAAATCTGGATTTCTATAAAGAGCTCATGAGTCATTTATATTATGCTTGTCAAAACTTAAAAAAAATAATTAAAATGCTAGTGTGCATTGAAAGTCTTAGAAATCTGGCATTACTTTCATGGACTGATGCTGAATGGCGTATTTGCCAAACAATTTTACTGAAAAGCAGCAGCTCTTCTTTCTAAACTTTTTTAATGAGTGATTCCAGAAAAATTCCTCAGTACCTTGTCAAGCTGTACAAGCAAAAGAAAACTGGAATCTAATAATTTCCATACCAGCCACTATACTATCAACATACAAAGACACCTACAGATTTACAATCTCATCGCATTTTCCTCTGGTCTTAGACATTTCAACCAATGAGAAAAGTTATTTTTAATATGCAAACACTTAAGCTGCAAAGCTAGCGGTGCTCTGGGGATTTTATTTTCCATTCTCTTCTTTTTTTATTCACCTGATCTCCTCCCCCTCCCCCAACCCAGTCAGTCAAAAGCAATTCAATCTTACAGCCCTCTGCTGTAACCAGCATAACAAATCAAAAAGCACACTTGGGCATGCCACCCTAGATCACCCAGAGAAAAGAGCTACCAATGGTATTACAGTTTTCTAGATGAAAAATTAATAAAGGCTGGGTTTTGGAGCAGTACATTGGAAAACATAAAGCATATATTACTGTTTTGGTCTTCTAGCAGCACATCAGTCAAGCAAACACAGTATTTTTTAATTGTCTTTGCTCATAGTTTTAAGCATCAGAATACTGTGTTGCTAAATGAGCTCATCACCTAAAAAAAGATCTTTCTTCCTGTGTTGCCATTTTGCAACAATGGTATTTAATGTTTTTTCAAAAGACCGTTAAGCAAAGAGGAATAAGTAACAGTTTTCTAAGCTTTTAACATTCAACATTCTCTCCTACACCTTCATGTGGAATAAACCCCAAAAGCAACGTTCTGTTAATTTACCCCTGCAAGTTACAGTCACCCCTCCCATATCCTACCCAAGCCTTGTAATACTGAAGGTAAAAGAGCTGTAGAGGAAATAAAATCTAAATTATTTAAAAGGGTTCTTAAATCTTCTGGTCTACCTGTTCTCCCCCTCCTCAGGGAATCGAGGTAAGATGTCTAAAAACGTCCATGTGTACAAATATCTGGGACACAAATTTCTCCAAGAACTTCAAGATTTGGATAATTTTGACATAAAGCAATAAAAGTTCTACAAGTTCAGAGATATTAAACCAACCTAATGACATATAATCTCACCATCACACATAGCTGAAGGCATACCCCTTTACTGCAGGCTACGTACTCCACTTTCCACAGCACATGCCCCCCATCTCCCCTTTAGATTCCCATACATTCCAACTAAACCACTAACAATTCCCACAGAAGCTTCAGGACTGACAATTTGTTAACACCATATTGAAGGAAGTAGAATTCAGGCTTCATTATACTGTATATGGTGCACATACCACTTTCATGGTGTTAAAAAATGGCAAACCCCTCAAAAATCTAAGTTGTTCCCATGAGATAATACAGGTTTCATCAAAATCCAATGTGGTTTTGTCTTTCTAAAAAGGAAATTGCATTCATTCATGCAAACATGTATAGAGATGTTACAAAATTAAACAAAGATTGTTCTAATGAAGACTTTTTTTTCTTTTTCTGTTTCAAAGAAAAGCCATAATTTGCTTCTTTTCAGTATTGATTTTCTATTAAAAGCATTTTAATGAGAGAATGGGCAGAAGGATCTTTTTGTTTTAGTGTTCAAGTTACTTCTGTGGAGAGAAGTACAATAATTTAACACTCATTGCTTCAATTTTTTTGTTTCCATGACTTTGCAGACTTTGACGAAATATATTTCTCTGCCTCTTAAGAGAAGGTTGTGTGACTTAACTCAGTTTGAGTCTCACCCTTTAACTGGAGTGCTATATCTCTGTACAGCTCCCGACTAATGTGAAATTCTTCCTCATGCCAGATCTTTCCATCTGGAGCGCGAATCTTTGTTTCGGCAGGATTGAAACCTGAAAGTAAACAATTTAAGAGTTTAACATAACTGTGTAAAATGTAAATAAAGTTTTTCAGGGTGGAAGGGGTGGGAAACTGCCAAGTAAGAAAGGAATTACTTGAATTTCTAATGGTAAGAAAGCAATATACCAGTCTGCCACCTGCTCACAGTTGGAAAACAGTGGACTGGGTGAAGAACAGGTTATTCAAAACGTGAAAGGCTTTCTCAGCCAATACAATGTTATTAAGCTCTGATATCATAAAAAAACATATTGAAATAAACACAAACACGAATACAGCAAGCTTCTTTTCTACAGTAAGTTGTAAGAAGAGACAGGAAGAGTTTCGAAAGAATCCACACTTCTGTAAACTGGCAAGAATTTATTTTCCTTCTTGTCCTGTAATCAAACCATGCTATCCACTCCTGTACTGCCCAAACACAGCTATGAGTCACATCCATACTCTGACATGTTGCTCAATGAATTGAACTCTGCTCCTTCACCACATATAACCAACAGGGAGGGGTCCTGCACCTCCGTACCTCTGTATGATGGAGCGGCAGGTGCAACTGCCACTTTCCTGACTTTGGGAGTCACTGCACTCTCCATGTTTGTGATCACAACAGGTTGCTCAGCATACCCCGAGTGCTGTCCTCTGCCAACTAGCTCTTCAGAATGCTCCCACTGCTTTCGAATCCGCTCCTTCAGTTTCTCCAACTTAGCATCATGCTGACGCCGTTTCAAGATTTCCAGCCTATGAGCACTAGAAGTACTCGTGGCAGAAGGGGAAGATGCTTTTAGTTCACAGTCCTGGGATGTGTTACTCTGAGGAGTTTTAGTGCTACTCTCATCTCCTCTGGAGCCACTACTTTTTTCATCTTCCAATCGTGGAGGTGTTGCAACCTTAAGAAATGCCTCATTATTCTGCAAGGCATCAACTGCTGGTCTGTCATTCAAATATCTAACAACAGTCTCATCTGCAGCAGAACATGGGCTTTCAAAATCTCTGCTGTGTAGATCCCGCTCATCTCGGTCATATATCATATGGCCTGTTGTTTCAGTCTTCCCTTCTGCTTCACTGAAGTCCAAAGTAGAGAGCAGCTGCTTGGCCTCAAGTTGACTAGAACCGTGGTAAGGTAGAGAACTGTATGTATCCCTGATGTAACGGAAGGAAAAAGAAACAGTCACCACCAGAAACAAAACTGTGGTACCTTTCAACTCAACATGTTTGTTAACCAAAAGAATTACTTCCTACACTTTGCCTCCACTTTAAAGGCAAGTTCTTTTAAATTTTGATCACCGCACATTTAACAATGCAAGTCTGACAAAACTGAAAGAGGTTTCTGTTCAAAATTTTGTTCTTTGCAGTCTCTGTCTGAACAGGACTATATATAAAGTTGAAGAGCTGAAATTAGGGCATGTAGAAAATCAGCAAGCAGCAATGTCACCCTTCAGTTTAAAGAAGATTTAAATAAAACCCAAGTGTAAAACTTAAGCATAATTAATATGTCCTCTAAAACAAACCAATGCACACATGCAGAGCTCCTTGACAGCACATTAACTAGCTGAGAAAACAAATAAACTGCACCAAAAAACCCTGCCCTGTATTTAGCATTAAAAAGGCAAGCCCCTGACAAGAATTTCAGAGTGAACTGTCTGTATTGCAACAAATGTAAAGCTTACTGAAAGCTTATAATTCAACAAACTAAGGCTCTCTTAGCATTTTTTCACAGAAAAAGTCTCTATATTTGAACAGACTCATGGTACATATGTTGTTAGGGCAAAAATGTATTTAACATTTTTACCAAAGAAGTGCTGAAGATGTGAAAATCCGGCAGCTAAGCTACTTGGCTTGCTTCTTCAGCAAGTATGTTTAAAGAACTCATTTAAGCCAGGTCATAGCATTTTACTTGCAAAACCGTCTACCTCTCTTTCTCTAGTAGCACACTCCTGTTATATAGTGTAGTAATCATTACAAATCAACATAAAAGTTGAGTGGTTTATTTGCACAGAATTTCACCAAAAATGTATATAAATACACACACAGATTGTTCTACCCATTATCTGCTTTTGTTTTCCTATGCACACTTTAAGCATCGACTACAGGCTGTTCTCAGAGAATGAATAACGTGTTAACATAGCAGCTCTGATGTTAATCCCCAAATTTATCTCCCCCAATACCACACACACTTCTTCCTGTAAGAAGGCTATTCTTTTTGACTGGATATAATGACACAAGTCTAGCTGCTCTCATTTTCTTCTTCTCCTGAAGCCTGTAAGATTTACTACATGTTTTTAAGTCAAATAACTGATGTATGCAAGTTATTCCAGATCAGGTAGACAACACAGCTGTTCAGTTAACAAAACTGACCCAAGATTACCCAGCCCAAAACTTAAGAGGTTAGGATAACAATCATTAATAGATATGTAGTGGAATTAAAAAAAACCAAAACCAAAACAAAAACAAAACCACACTCTTCCAACTCCACTCTAATCAGGTCAACAGCAATTTGACTTCACTGGGGCAACATTCAGAAAAAAATGCAAAGTATGCATTAGAATCCAATAAAAACCTATTACTAACCCAACCAAGCTACTCATCAGGGATGCCTGTGTGAAGAACACACGCTACATATAGAACACAAGGAATTGAGGAAGTTATGGTACAAGTCTTCTAGGCTCTGATATTACAGCAAGTTATAACTAGTTTATTTCTGCTGCAGGTTCTCTTTCTTTTTGAAAGCTTTTGAGGCCCCTTATATCCACTACAGTACTTAATGCAGGCTAGGAAAAACAGGCTTTCCACACGTTCCTTCATTGCTCACACGCCACACCACATTCTATGGCCTGCAATATTCTGTACCACTCTTTCCCCTTAATACAGCTGTTCATATTTGAGTTTCTCACACACACAAAAGCCAACTGCATCCTTAGTACTAGATGGTTTTGCTCTACAGTGTCTTATGGTAATACATTTGGGAACATGTGCTGAAGAACTAATGAAACAATGCTGGAAAAGCATGAGGAAGCACTCTTTTTGGTCCTTATTACTGAAACTAAATACCTATCAAACCTATCAGGCCACTGAAGCCACAGCCACATCATCTTGATAATCTCTGAGGCCACAGCCACATCATCTTGATGATCTGGCTCCATTTCAACACTCTGGACTTAGTAAACTCATATTCACTAAACAAAAAATAAATTTGTAACATTTTTTAAAAAGGAAGACACTTCTGTCCAACATCACATGCTGCTCATGTGGCTGGCAGAGGGGAGGAATCAAATCAATTTTTGATGAGTTGTCAAAATCATCACTATTCGCTTAACTCTGATCTTAGCATATTTTTTCTTTGTCAGCTGCCCCAGCACTAACCTGTATGAAGCCAACGGTTCACGAAATTCCACACGATTGCTTTTTTTCACATTGCTTTCAAGAGTGGTCACTCGAAGAGGGCTCCGTGAGGACTTCTCCTTGCTTGATTTATTTTGGCTGGAGGACCGGGAAGCTGAAGCAGAAATCAAAGAATCCTCTATGTACCCATCTCTCCAGAAAGAGAAAGCTCTTGGGGCTTAACAATTAAGAACACAGTTTTTCTTAGATTTGAGCAGGACTCCAAAATAGCATTTTAAGTACTCCTTCTCTTTTTCAACAACCTGATTTCAACAACTAGGAGCAAAGTGGTAAGTGCTTGAAACAATGGGCATATTTAAAGAGAAATAATAATGCTTAAACATTAATTTTAAGTAATTACATTTGTGAAAGTTGACTGTGTTGCCACTAGAGGTCGATCTGTCTGTTCTCCAGTGGCACGCTACCAGAATGCTCTACATAGTATTTAAAATAAGGGCTTATTTCTTACAAGCAAATGCTCTCCTTAAATGAAATCAAGGAAGCATCAGATTTAGCATTCTATTAGGGCACAACAGTTGTCAAACATTAAAAAAAATAAACAGCTAGCCCAGTGTAAACATAGGCATCTACAACCGTTACCCAAAACCGCCACAAAAACATGGTAATGGAATGGGATAAGCACTGCTCACTCACAGTGGGGGAGAGTTCTCTCACTGCCTCTAACCAAGTGGCTATGATAGCACACCGTCCTTCCTAAGCTAAGGGAAGAAAACATTATTTTCTCCTGGGCAATTAGTGTTTCACAAAAAAAGATCATTAGCAGGAGACAATTTACGGGCAGGGATGAGAAATCAAGTTTCCCCAGAATACAGTGGCTTCCCCCTGCCTTACACGCCATGTCCGCAACAATACATTACCCTTTCTGCTTATTTTCCTGCTACTGCTAGCAGAGGGCTTCTTGGCGTCCATGACAGAATCAAATACAGCTGTGCTGGTGGGAGCTATTTCCAACTTGTTCTCTATATGACGCAGCTAGAATTTGAACATAATGTTAAGTTAGAATATTGCTTTCAATTTTTAAGCTACAGGGTTTTTTTCCCCCTAAGATGACCAATTTCCCCCCATTTTCAAGAAGAATAAAACTGCAGGCAAAAGCAACTTCACAAGGCTGATGCTGCAAAACTGTATGGCCTTATGGCCAGAAACTACCTCAGATTATGAAGTTTTGTTTAAAAAGGTTATCTAAATCAGGTTTTGTTGCATACTGTTGTTTCTGTAAGTAGGCTGTTGTGAAAAAAAGAATAAAAACATGCCATTCAGAGTCTTAATGCTTGGCCTGAATGAAATATTAATTCCACTTGGAATAAATTCTATAATACTCTTTTCAAAAGAGAGCATGGTACCAGATTCCACATGTAAAACCCCACACCAATGCTCAGCTATTAAAAAAAGACAGGACAAGGCTATAGGAAAGAGCTGAATTCCCCAAAGAAACAAGCTGCTTGGCTTCACTGAGGCCAGGTTTTAGGAACTAGTATGGTATCTTAAGCATCTACTTCCCACAGAAAGACAGCAATTCCAGTGCTCAAAGACGGAAAATTATGAAATACACTAGTGGTGTCCCAATTTCTGACTGGTTTGGGTAAGCAGGAGAGAACAGTTTTTTCAAGTGTTCAGAAAAATGAGAAGTCACCTCTTTCTTAAACAGAAAGGTAATATTACGCTCAAGGCTTTGCACATTTTACTACACTCAAGACTAAGCTTGCCATGGCAAAAATTTCTTCTGCTGTATGTAGAAAACTTTTTCCAAGATGCAACCATGTTCAGCATGCATGTACTCCAACTGCTTGCCCTATTTTCAACTTGTTTAACAATCACCGAGCAAAATAATACTTTGGTTACAGCTTTTGTAGCCATTAACTGATTTGAAAAGGAGTAAGGAAAAAAAAAAAAATGAAAAAAAAAAATCAGTACTTACAGCAGCCTTAGTCTGCGAAAAAGTAGCCCATGCTGCGGTTAGATCTTACAGGGCAGAAACAAAGAAATAAATTTCTCATTAGTACATGGAAAACAATGAAATAAAACATTGCTTCAAAACAATTTCCATGGGCTCACTAATCAAGTTCTTTGCATGACTCAGTTCAGCCTGTAAATCTTCTCTATAAGAGGCTATTATTAGTCAAGACTCATCTTAACAGAGCAATAAAGTATTTAATGTAAAATGTAATGAGTTCACTAGATTAGGTTGAATGCATTATTACAGTTGAAAGCAAATCTACCACAAATTATAGAAGATATTTAGAAGATAAAGTAAAGCTGGTTATCTACCCCAACACCAATATCTTATGTTTTCCCATTAGACTATAGTTTAACTATTTCTTTTCCCCTTCCATTTTCTTCTTCAGTAAACTAAGCATGAATACATGGTCACTGAAAGGCTCCACTCAAAAATCAAGCTTTGAACACGTGAATTTTGAATAGTAATCTTTTTGAACTGTACACCCTAGAAATAAAATAGAAGCAATGTTTGCAAAGAACAAGCAGGAGGCACTAATCAGCTTCAGCCTTTTAATCTAAACACATATCATGTGCCCTATGTGCAAGCTAGTTCAGTAGGATGCAGCAGCATTTTCTTCTAAAAATATTTACTTCCTCAGTTCCCCTCTTCTTTTGGTTTCTAATGGGTTTCTTCCAATCTAATAGTTTACACAATGCAACGTCCAAAACCTTACTATGCATCAGAACCATGGAGAGTAGTAGTACTAAAGTTTAAAAAAAAATTTGAAAAAAAACCCCTTTTCTTGATAGTAAAAAACCTTCCCATTTCATTTGAGGTAAAATGCAACACCAGAAAGGAAGAGGGTCAAGGAAGTAGCACAGAAACAGCTTTGCTTTGACTTCAGGAGATGGTGATTCATGTCTACAGAACACCTCAGTTCCACAAGGTACATAGTTTTAGAAGAAACTGAACGTATGACAGGAAACAATCAGCAATAATGTCTTCTTACAGATACAGATATATAATCTGTCTCTACCTTCAAAATAACTTCTGGAGTCCAGTTTTGTCATAGTGTAGATCATAAGACTGATCTTGAACCACAGACTTAACATGAGACTCAGCTGCTCTGTAGACCACAGCTTTCTTCCTCTCAGGGATGCACTATAATTTTTTTTTTGCCCCCTCCTTTCCCAAATTACAGAGTAATCATGACAGTAAAAAGCTAACAGGATCTCTCCAGTTCAGGGAGACAAAAGTGCTGCAAGTCACCTTAGTGGGAATGTACTGCTGCTATTCAAGTGTCTTCAGCTCTTCACCACTTTGGAACTGAGGAAGAAGAGTCAGGAGGAACTGCCTCTCAGGCTCTTCCTCACTTCTTTCAAGAGCCTACAGCTCCCAGTTTCTGTTCCTGCACTGTTCTTCCTTTACAGCACCCAGAAAAAAAAAATAAATCTGTCTCTGTGCCATCTTGGCAACCATACCATAGGCTGGCAATTCCTAATGCAGATCAGCAAATACTCTGCAGACCAAAGCATGAAACTGCTACCCCTGCAAAAAAAGAAGCCATATAACACATGGTCTTAGCTTTCAAATTGAGGCAGGAGAATGCTTTCTATAAAAGCTCCCCAAAGTTTCAAACAACTCATGATAAAACATCTTCACAAACAAGACAATAGAACAGAGAAAGTCCATACCTCTGGTAGCATCCTTGTTTTGGTTATGTCTTGGATTTTGTAGAGGCACCTCATTTGACTTGTTGCTCCACATTGTGTCAATTTAGCTACAAAAAAATAGTCATGTAAGAATCAAAGAAGTATAAAGTGAGAACCAATGTATCTTATGCTAAAGAGAACATAACCTTGATCACTAAGATGAACGTTCAACTCATATGATTTCAAAAACACATCATGAACAAGATCAGAAAATGGGCACCAAATCACAAACGTGTTTACAACTTGCAGTTTTTCAGAAACCATGTAATTCTGTGGATACAGAAGGGTTTGCTTTTGTTCTTACTTGTTACAAAGAAGAGTGAGCTTGATAAAAGGAAACCCAGAATTTAGATCACAGCCGCGAGTATTCCAGCAAGTCTGAAGATGACCACACTGAAATACTGCACATGAAGGGGTAACAGAGGCAGCACTGCATGGCTTGAACCTACAAACGTTTGGCAAAAATACCCAGTTCTGGCAATGACAGATGAATGTGTCACCTATCCCTGCTAAAGGAAAAGGCAGAACAGAACGGTGCAGCAGGACACTACAGCCAGGAAAGACAGACAGGACTGGAGCTGCCATTGTTTTCCTGTGAACTTCAAAGGCAAGACTCACAGTGAAACTGAAAAAGCGTGAACTCTGAGTAACAAACCAGGCAGCCGCTATTACCAAAGGAGTTTTTTTATAAAGGAGATTAAAAAAAAAAAAAAAAAAAAAAAAAAAAAAAGAAAAGCTACTCAATCAGGAAATATAATTTTTAAAAGAAAAGGCAGGTAATCTATGCAAATAGTTATTTCTCATTACTTTCATTGCAAAAGATGGGCTATCATATGTAAAGTTGTAACAGACTTTAAAGTGCTATGTAAGAAGAAAAGTAAGTTTAAGAGAGCGAAGAGGAGCTCATACAGCCAGCAAGAACTCTGATTAGTCATACTGCCACTACCTTCTCACCAAGGACCTCCTATCTGGTGGCACATTTACTGAGCTGTCTTCACAACAGTCTGAGGACATTTCTCTGTTAGGGAAAGAAAAATTAGATGACCACAGAATTCATACAGGAAGTTCTGGATGTCTGAAAGAGCCATAAAGGCACATTTTCTTCTCTCATGCACTCCCAGATATCATTTTCCTTAATTTTCTTAATGTCTGAAAATTTATTTTGCTTTCATTTCCCTATATAGTGTGCCACACAAAAGGGCATTCAAATATAAAGGTCATTCTTTTGATAAAAGGTGACCAAATATCCCACAAACTGAACATTGGGTACTAATTACTGGAACAGATCATTGCCTGTCTATTTTGACAAGGATTTTTATCATATATGGTTTTAAGGATACTTGCACTGACCAACAGTGAAGTTTGGTTCTCAAATTCAGTCACATAGCCTGTATTTATGGCAGCAAGTTATCCCACAAAACTGTTCTTATGCCCCAAGAATAACAAGAACACAGGGCTTTAAAAGACCTTCAGTTCTCACTTTAATCTTTAAAGAATCCAAATATATGTTCAAAAGAGCGTGGAAAAGGTATGTGAGCTTATATGTGCACATACAGAAACACACACACATATTATTGAAGTCCACAATAATGCAGAAATTATAGAAAGAAGTGGGGGGTGTTTTGGTTTTTAAGAATCTAGTTATAGGCAGCGAGCCAATAGAAGTTAGAAAATTCTGCTTCTAGGGCAGGTGCTGCAGAGCTCATTCATGCAGAACTGCAGCTTTGTGCCTCACATCATTCATGCTCTAAACCACAACACCGCCCTGCCCTGGAAATCATCTAATTGCTCTTCTCCATCACTGGAGCAAAAAGCTGTTTTCTACATTTGTAGCAGACCAAACACTAACAGATATGCCGGAACTTCCCATAAAGAACAGATTCTGAGAGCCGCTGAAAATGTCCTACTGTACCACTATCAGTTTCTTGCCATAACACAAACATAACAAATCCTGCTTAATATGTAAATTTAGCATAAGGGAACTTCTGGGCCAGCAACTGTTTCTTAAGGGATTAAGTATCCCTCTTCACGTAATTGCATGGGATTTCTTCTTATCATTACAATTACTAGGACAGACAGGAGAACTTAGTCAGGGACTAGAATTATTATTACACACACAGAGATCTATATAGTTTATTTTATGATGCCCTGTGAATGTAGGATTGTAATATCTCTATGTATTCCCTAACTCTCTATGAAAAGTACCAGATTAATTAAAAAAGTCTGAAATTGCTTGTTATACCTTTCACCCTGACAATCAAGTAAAAGCAGTTAACACTTTACCTAAGCTGAACAGAACGTAAGTCAGACAAACAGTGAACACACTTCTGAGAACACCTTAGTTCTGCTAACAACTCAGATGTCTGCTGACGATCACAACGGTCAATAATTCTGTCTCAATGCCTCGGTTCAAAAGTATATGACATCCCTCTAGGAAAGGCCACTCAACCTCTCCTCCCTTCTGTACAAGCCACAAAGTAATCACAAAGCATCCTGCTTTATTTCTCCTAACAAATACCTGCAGTGCCGGCTCCGAGCGTACAATGCGACTCTTATTGGCATCAGTGCAGCCAGCTGAGATCCAACGAGCAGTTTTGCTTAACTCAGGTTGCTGCTGTTTGAAAAAAAGACATCTAAGAACAGAGCATTCTGGAGCTGTCTACAGTTTCAGGAAGGCAACACCACAGTAGTTTGCAATCGCAATGTAATCTTTGTAAGTGTAAGGGTTTGGGTTTTAGATGTCCCCCTCTCCCTCCTTTGGAAGGGTGGGAGAAATTTATCAGCTTTCCAAAACGTATCTACAAATTATGTTGATTCCCATCAACCTTTCAATTCCTACAGACTACTAGAAGAACTTCTTTCTATTGCTATAGCTTACATGAATATGCAGTACCCTACAAAAAACAAGTACTTGTATAATTCAATACTCTGCCTCTGCAAAAGTTAAACCAGACAGTAAAGACACTTTAACGCTATCAAGGGTACAGCCAGGGGCTGGGGGAGAAAAAAGAAATAAATCAAGACACAGTACCATGTCTGTCTATAGGACTTGTATGCAGCGTAGTCGACCAGTTAAACACTAAAATACACTGAAACAAATATTGATCGGAGAATAATACTAAAATTAAAAATTTATGCAAAGGAAGTTTAAATTCTTTTAAAAATACATTTTACATCAATACAAAATTTGTCACAATGTCCCATGAAAAACTTTAAGAAGAAACACATTGTAAAAATTACATTCTGAAATGACTGCTTCAAAAAGATTTTTTTTACCAAACTAAATGATCCATCACTTTTTAATATAGATCTTAAAGAAGAGATTGAGCTCAATGGATGAAATGCCGAAGAACTTCTGGGGAGAAAGCAGTGATGGCAAAAGGTTATCTGCAGGTTTTTTGAAAAAAAGTGGACTGGGGAATTGGCAAAACCGATCTCCTGGTTATTTGATTGCTGGCTGGTAGAGACAGACATACTACATAGGTTCATTCAAGGCTGGTTTGCCAACCCTTGTCTTGGGTGAAGGGCTAAGACACAAATACCATTATGTTCTGACATTACAATCCCACGCCAAGTGCCCATCTCATTCTCTACACATGTGTATAAGACAAAACAAAAAAAAAAAATACACAACAGAAGGCACAGCAGAACTGCTGCAGATAAAGACCTAAGAGGAAACTAGCAAAGAAAGGATATACTCCAAATTCCTGGAAGAAACTAGGGGTGGGGGCACTGTGTGTGGACAGGGGACATGATAACCACTCTCTTCTGCAAACACTGTTCCTATGGGAAGGCACCGATGAGAACAGACAGATCAGAAAGTGCATGGGAAGGCACCAGGAAGGAGGAAACTGAAACAAAAAGAAAAACCACTGCCAAATAAAAAAGATGAGAAACCAGCCCTACATTTACTACCAAATATACCAAGGATGGCATTGAAAAGTACAATGGATAACAAAATAACAAGTCAACATAGTTAAGAGGACAAAAGGAATTGAGAGATTATGGAAGTAGAAGGCACTTAGCAAAGGTAAATAAAAATGTGAAGAGATGAAAAACAGGGAGAGAAGCAGGATATAAAAAGGAAGAGAAAGACAGGAAGGAGAGAGAAACAGAATGAGCTTTTGAAGAACCAGCATAAGAGAGTGGCAAGAAGGAAGAAAATGGTATATTGGTCCAATAGTAAAGTTTTTCCAAGTATCCTTAGTATGATTTTTTTTTTTAGTAGCATAGCCTCAGTAAAAAAAGGAAAGAGGAAACTCGGAAGTCATGGCACAGAAACAGGAGAGGAAACTGAATCAGAGTTTCAGAGAAGGCAGAGAATGTGAGCAAGAGATCACCCAGCGTTATTCTCACTAACATTTTGCGGTTATGAAAAAAAACCCCAGTATGCATAAGGAACAGTATTCCACAATAATTTGTTTGCTATAAAAACACAAGGGATACCACTAAAGAAAAGATGAAGCTTTGCTAAGAGTAGAGAAAGAAATGAATTCTTAGTATTTACTTCTATGGGATATTCTTAGGTGTTTAATCCCCAAAGAGGCAGGTTTTCCTACGAAATGGGTTCACAGTGCAGAGGCCAGCAATAAGGCAGCAGTGCCAATAAAAGAAACCATCTTTCCCTTTCTTTATGCCTTGGTCTCTCATGCCTTATTCAGGCAGAAAGTCAATGGGATTATGTGGTAAAGCAACGTGGACTGGGAATCTGGTAAGGTCTGACAATAGATAAAACTATTAAAGCAAAAAGAACGTAACCACTACGTCATACCATGAGCTACAACCCCCATGCAAGCAGAATGAGAAGGAATGGAAACACTGGGGAACAGCTGGATCAGTCCCAGTCCTGTACTAGCTGCTGCTGCGTATCATAAACCATGGTTGTTCCCCTAAAACAAATGCCTGAAGCTGCTACTGCCTTTACCTCAAGGAGAGCGAGTGGCACTGGGGAAAACAAGAACCATTCCCATCACCTTCTTCTTACCAGTGGAGATACCACTGGAGCTCAAGGGCAACACAGGAGTCCATACACCCCGCTACCATGTATCCTATTGCACCCATGACTCACACAGGGCAGACAACTTGTCCACAGGGGAAATGGGCTGAGACAAATAAAAGGTTTTAGGGATGTTTTTTTCCTGTTTACAAAAATATTTTACATTTCCACATACAAATAATTGAAAGTTGACTTCTGAATCTTAAAGACCCTCCGGAGCTCTGCCTGTGCAGCTACAGCTCTGCATTACTGGCAGTAACAGACACACACAGGTGGACAGACACAATCAGACCTTAGTCAAGCAAACTATTTTTCTGAGCCAGCCCACTGAAAGTGATGGAATTTCTATTTAAAGATGCCAGAAACACTTTCCATGTCTTCTCAAATACCACAGAATACAATTTATGATGATATGCTTGAGTCTGGAATACAAATACCTTTACCTACTCATTTTTCTGGAATCCAAGCCTTTACCATACTGCATTATCCCACTTAAATAAGAGCTAAAAATATCCATAATATGTTGTTTTAAGACTTTTTTTTTTGGTTATGTTTATGGGCTTTTAAAATGTTTTTAATATATCAGTAACATACTGGGTTGTGGGGTTTTTTGGCCTCAACATGTTTTGAGAAAATTTTGTCTCTCAATGCAATTAGATGCAGGTGATTTGCTGACCTTCCTCAGGACTGAGGACAAGTTCCAGCACAACAAACAAATACGTGAGATATTTGTCAAAAAAGTGCCACATCTCCTGAATCTCTAGCCGACTCAGCAGAATCAGGTGGGTCCTTCCCCCACCCTTTTTCAATGTTCATTTATATAATAAGCCTTCAAATGAAATGTATTTCAGGGGCAAAGGTTCTTAAAGGAAGTTAATATTCAAAATTCAAGTACAGCTCCAACTGCACGATGCTTCACAGACACAATCTTCATCTTAACACTTCTCTACCACAGGATTTCAAGTCTGTAATCTCTGTTTTGCTCCTCCAAAACTGTTTCTACTACAAAGCTGGGGATTTTTCTTCTCAGGATTTTTAAGCGGTGCTGAGCTAAAAAGTCAGTGAGTTCAAACTATTTGGAGTGCCTTTAAAGGTAGTTTTTCTGGTATTTAATCTGACCGGCTGCTAATTCTATTTGACTTAGAAATATTTTACCGGTCCAGACTACGCTGCACCCCAAGAGTGGGGCTGTATGTAAAGACAATGGACACAATTACGTAAAATTGATGCAAGACAAATCTGAAGTAACAAACATCAACAATTCGCAAGGAGCTTTTGCATGTTAGCTACTCTGAATAAGTAAAAGTTTTGATAATACGCAGTATTTTGTCTCATAATGCAAACAGTAAATATACCAGAACTCACATTCCAATCACTATGATTTTGGAAAACAGTAAGTAAAACCAAAAAAAGCTTCAAAAGTGAAAGAAACACACCAACAAAATTTGATCTGTCTTAAGCTAGAAAACCATTTTAAAAGCTTTTAGGGATATTGAGGTACTATTAAAAAAAATGAGCCATCAAGATACAACACACATGCAAACAGAAAAGTAATAAAGAATTTCAAAGCACATGTCACTACCTCTAACTGTTAACCAGGAAGATAAATTACATCAACAGTCATACACCCATCAAATGTCAGAAAATACAGAAGAAAAATACAAATATGTTTCCTAGAGCTGTAAGATTAAATCACTGGCATTAGCCAGCTGCTAAATTTGCATCCAAACTATAGTGAGTTTATATTATATATTTTTTATATATATTTTTTTTCTATAAATGAAACATTTCTCAATCTGATTCTCTCCAACTGTACATGAGGATGGACATTTACAATGCCATTCTGCCACAAGATGACATGGCAACTTGCGCAGAAGTGTCTCTGATGCATCACAAGTGATGCAAAAGTGATGAAAAAAACCCCTGGCACTAAAAATGGATTAGCAGTTTTACTGAAAGTAAAATGCATTGAATGTCTTACGCTGCTACATCACGTGCTAGGAGGTACTCTGAGGAAACCTATTGAAATGAATGTTGTGACAGCTAGTGAAACTCGATTCATTGTTCACGAAGAAATTGAGTACAAAGGCACAGATAATGCATCTGTTTATTAAGGAGATGCACACAAGGGTTTGCCTGTCCATTCAGAAGTTCTGTATTTTCTTTGACTTCAAAGACCTTAGCATTTATGAAGGAAAAGAAAATAAGCAACATACCCTCATTTCAAGAGCAAATAAAACACTCCTGCATTTGTTTCCTTGGCCTTCAAAACAAAAGTTCACTCGGTCCCATCTCCAGTTACTAGAAACTGCACAGTAGAAGATTTCAATTCTTGCAGCCCATAATAAATCCATTCAGCAAAATATGCTCAAATTCTTCAAGTCCTGTATCAGCTCACAAGGAACAGTCCACTCGGAGGAATCTTCATGGAACTCACAAGCAATCCTCTCAGCCAAGTACAAGAACCAGACCTGCCAATTTTGGGAGTCTAAGACAACAGCTTTCCACTGCTCAACAATACCAAGCACATACAAGCAGAGCAGCAACTTTATCTGCATCTGTGTCAACTACAGACTGATGGCTATTTTTTCGTCAAATCAGAATAAAGTGCATGAAAACTTCAGGGAAAATATGCCAAATGTCACTCACTCAAGTTTGACACCTTCGCTTTGAAATTGCATTCAGAAGTAGTGTCTGAAAAACTTCTCAATGACATGAGATGTGAAAAGAAAAAAAAAAACAACAAACCAAAACCCCATGACAAGGTGAACAGTGACCACCAGCTGTGTCTCTGACCTGGAATTACAAAGACTGATACCAGGACTCTGCTGAGAAGACACTTCCTTGAACTAGCTAAAAACAGCAATAAAATATTTTCTCATATTTAAATAATTCTATCCCATTAAAAGCTTTAAAGTGACTAAACCCTAAATCCAGACTTTTCTGTTTCAGCATACTTCCACCTAATGTATTTTGCTATTAGCAATCATAACACATCATGTTAATGACTGGAAAATATCAGAGAAAAACTTTTTTTAAGCTTTTACACTCTTTTGCCATGGATCGAACTAAGTGTGAAATTCTGCCATCAGTGAGGAGTGTTCTTCCGAAGCTAAAACACACCAGAATTTTTGTTAGCATTCAGTAAGTTTCAACTGACATCGCATAATTGATTAGTTAATTTATTTGCTCTATTCTTTCCCCAGTATATTGATAAAGGTTTCAAACTTATGCATACAAGTAAGTTTATTCTCAATCCAGTAGTCCGTTGAAGTCTATTACATCAATAGCACAATGAGAAAGATATATGTATCTTCCAAGCACTTGCATCTGTTCTATGGATAAATTTTATACTCGTTGTGATCCAGCCATGTGCCTAATATATTAACTATACTGGAAAGGTTTTCTTTCTGCACTCAACTACCAAAACCCTTCTGTTATTTTTATTAAACCACTATACCTGTTCTCCTATTAATACACCCTAGACGGGTTTGAATAGCATTAATTATATTAGTTCATGTACATTAGTAGCCAGTTCAAACAGCATTGCTGTACTGATAAAAAAAAGTCATGCTCCTGATGTAAATTTCTAAGGTAGAGTTGAGATTGAACAACTTGGCAGTGATGAAGGAATGCATATATTCCTCCCCACCTTCCCCAGCAAACTTGTGACTCCTCTGTGATAGATGCAGTGCTCATCTGATTGCATCACAAGCCAGTCCAGCTCACTAACCCAGCAGAAAATTATTCACTCTTTTTTTTGTTGGGTTGGTTTTCTACCAGTTTACCAAACTGAGTCAGGTTGCTGCACAATCAATGCCAGAACTGGTCAAAGTGGGGGAAGAGAAGCAGCAACAGCACATCATGCTCACTCACCTTATGTTGTACGACTTCACCTAACCGCCACTGATACAGCAATATAAAATAGCTCGAGGGCTATGCATACTAACGCTCCTGATGTCAAACACATGCCTAACTTTAAAGATGTTAACAGGACTACAGCCTCATCTGGGCACACTAAAGTAAACGAGACTAATCACGTTAACGACTTTATCCACAGGTGTGTTTGACATAACTTTCTCAGCAGAAACCAGCAGTATGTCTAGTGGAAGGTGCAAGGAGACACAGAAAGTTCAGTATACGCAAGCCAATAAAACCTTTAGAGTAAATGCAGCAATTCCAAGATTAAAGTCTTACCTATTTAAGGTATGCTTTTACTATGGTGGCACAAATTGCTGATCAAGTTATCTGAAGACATGAACGACACCATCCACACTGGGACTGTTATATCTGTAAAGTCTTTCCAGTGTTACAGTGGCAAACTTAAGCTATGCACCAAAGCTTAGTAAGCTTAGTAAAGCAAATCCACACAAAGTGTTTTTATAGTTTTAAAATCACATTCCTTCAGTTAACACTACACCTAGCCTAGGGAGTCTACCAGACCTACACCAATCAGCAGTATAATTTCCGCAGTACCATGGCCCCTTGTAGAAATGTGTCATTGCTACATAAATTAAGTTGCTCTATTTAGTGGATGCAGCATACCTTTGTTTAAGGTAGCGTCACAGAAACTGAAGCCTTCAACAGTTTACAGTGTTTGCGTGGCCACACCCTCAGTTGCATTTAATTATCTAAAGCATGACCTAATGAAACTGTTGTAGCAACCAGAACTGTATGAAAGAGCAAGCAGTTCACGTAACTGAGCCTGTCCATGCAGACAGACCGACAGAACATTCTGAGCTCACATGCAAAACAACAATCAAGCACCCGACTGTCTACAGCTCCAGCATGCCTGTCCCACAAGTAGTATACTTTTGGTCGCTGTAGGCTCTTGAATGAGTTTTCAAGCCTGTATGCTCTCAGGCACTGTGAAGGAATTTAAGATGATAAAAATGCAGAACTGAGCGAAGTTGTAAATTTTCAATTGCAAGACACTGGATGGTTCATCTACACAATGAAGCTGTTTAACACATAAACCCCTATGTGCATGTATGTACGTGACGTGCCAGGAGACGCTTGCTCACTGAGATAGAGCTTATATCCAAAGACAAAGACAGATAAACTATTCCAGAAGAAATACATCAACAGTAGGCTTTGTACCACAGAAAACTGCACCCACAGAAGAAAAAGCCACAGTCACACTAGCATAAAAACCTTCACGCCAACAACAGCCAAGATGAAATGACAACAAAGTCACAAAGCACTCGGGGCAGATGCTACCCAAGGATGCAAAGACGCACTTTTAGCGGGCTGACACCAAGCGATCCCAGTCCTCCTCCGCAGCCCAGCCAGCCCCAGCCCAAGGGCAGGAAGCCCCCCGTGCCCTCTACACATTTAAACTTTAAAAGCGCCGTCGCAAGCCCGGCGCAGTCCAGCGGGGCGGCTGCCGAGGGGGGCCCGGCGCGGCCCGGGGCAGCGCTGGGGGCGGACAGCGAGCCGAGCCGGCGCGGCTCCCCCGAAAAGCCTGGTTCCGGCGGTTTTCCCATACAAGGCGACAACAGTGGAACCAGAGCTGCCCGACCCTCCGCCTTCCTCCGCCACCCCTGATATAACCAGCAGGAGAAAACAAGTTAAAACTGGAAGAGGAAAGAGACTTCAAGGCTGAGGCGGGTGAGGCAGAGGGCGGCGGAGCCCGGCGGCGGCACCAGCGGAGGCCGAGCCAAGTGACAGCCGGCAGCACCGCCGGCACCTGGGCCGCCGGCACCCCGGGCCGCCGAGCCCCCGCCAGCAGCCGAACCCGGCCCCGCCCCGGCCCCTCACGGGACAGCAACGGCCGGCGGCGCCGGGCCGAGCGCGGCCTGGGGCGGCGGCGGCGCGGGGGAGCCTCCTCACCTGGTCGTGGCGGCGATCGACGCCCGCTGCCCCGGGGGCAGGTCCCGGCACATCCCGCAGAAGCAGACAGCAGGGCGGCGGGAGCTGGCGGCGCCCCGAACTCGGCTCCGCTGACCGCCGGCGCGCAGCCCCCTCAGCGGCGCCAGCCCGTCGCCATTACCGGCCAGCAACTGACACGGAGCGGCAGCGGCGGCGAGAGCGGCGGCGCGGGGCAGGGCGGGAGCGAGCGGCCAAGTCTCGCGAGAACTGGCCCTGCCGCGGACCTTCCCAACATGGCGGCGCGACGCCGCTCCCCCTCGCCCGCGGCCATGCTGGCTGAAGCGCGGCCTCCCAGCCGAGCAGCGGGGCGGCCGGCGGCGGCGCCCCCGGGGAGCAGCCTATCCCGCTGAGGAGCGGAGCCCGGCGCCGCTGGTGCAGCCGGGGTGGCGGGGAGGGCTGAAGGCGGCGCCGGCCCAGCGCACCTTTCACGGGGCCCGGCTTCCCCCCTGTCACCTCAGGGGCTGGGGAGGTTCGGGCCCTGGCAAACCTCCCTGAGCCCCGCAGGGGTTTGCCAGTATGTTCCTCAAAGCTTTTTTTTTTTATTTCCTTCCCCCCGACGGCTGTGCAGGCTTGACTTGCCGGTTCAGTCCACATGCAAATGATATCAAAATAAAGAGCCGTGGCAGAGCTCTGGGTTTGGATGCAAGAACGGGACTTTGCAATGTTTATTAAACCTCAGCTGCAGAGCAGTGCCAGCGCTGATGCTGGCATTCCCGAAGCAGCTTCAGTCGAAACTAGGGCACCACTTTTTAGTCATTTGTATTCATAACTAAGTCATCTTTATAAAAATAATCTTTCTTTTCTCCCAAATGAAAGTGGCTCCAATTACAGGTTCCCAGTTGCCAAATTTAAGTTTAAATAAACAACATTTGCAAAACTTCAGAGATGACTACCACCAGCTTAATTTCCCTTTTAACAGTCATTACAAACCCCAAAGAGTTTGTTAGGATACTACTTTCTGTTGCAGATTCCACCCCGAAGACGCATTAAAGCCACCCACATTTCAAAAATAGGTTTAAGATGTTATCCAGCTATAACAAAATTATTTCCACTGAAGAAGGGAAGTTGTTAGAATAGGAAAAAAAAATATTCTTCCTACAGTTATTTTGGGAATGTCTCCTTCAGGGTTTGTCTACAGCTTCACCAGAGTCTGGTTTTCAGTCATTAGCACAACTGACTACAGATGCCCAATTTCTTGGGGGAGCACGGGGGTGGAGAGTTATCTACCCAACTACTAAAGAATCACTAAAACTACTGAGGCTTTTTTTTTCTTAACCAAAAAAGATTAAACAATTTTTACATAGCCTCCCCTCTAGTGAATGGTCAACACTTTGCATATAAATTATTTCAGTAAGGGAACACCATATGAAAACACCCTAAACACCAAGAGACCATTACAGCTGTGAAGCTTAGGCAATGCAGAACTTAATCATGTCACAATTACAGGATACACATTTAACCTTAGTTTGTGTATGTAAAAGAACCAAATTAATTACAGAGTATATTTTCCAGCGTCAGCATACCTCCTTTGAAACAAAATGTAAGGTTGACATGTCAGTGCTTAAACCTTTGAAAACTATTTTGTTTTGCCTGATAAGGGAAAAAGTACTTGAATACCAAAAGATGAGCACAGCTCCAATGGGAAAAAGTGGGAAGTAGGGCCTAATTCCCTCCAGAGTTGTCAAAGAGCAAATCTCCTCACAAACACAGGAGAAGACTGTAAGTAATAATAATAATAATCATGACAATTTCAGACAATGAAAACAGTATTACTACAGTCTGTGGAAGCCCTGATTGCAGACTAGGGCAAATTACATTACTACATTCCCCGTCATCACCTAGCATTTGCTTAAATTCACTGCTTAATATTGCTGGATTGGCAACCTATTTAAATTATTCAGCACTTTAGTAATGCACCTACCTCTTTAATTATGCTTTTAAACATAGTTTCTCTTTTCTGCTTGGAAGCAGTTAATCTAGTTTCATGCTCCTCCTTTTCATCTTCAGGCAAACATCACATTAGGATTTTCTCAAACATCAAAATCATTTGTTTTCAGTTGAAGTTAAAAAGGAATGTTTGTCTACTGGTTTTACTTCTATACGGCTTATATTTATTCTCTGTATCTGCCAGTGGAACTGAATTGTAAAACTTTCCAAAGAGTCCCTACCAATGAGCAGAAAGGTCTGATAGGCAAACATCACACGAAAAGAGAAAGACATTCTTACAGAAAATGCAATCATCTTGTGAAATTCTTCAAGATTAGAAATAAACTTTTACCTTCAAACAGCCCCACCTGAGAGAAAAAGAACGGAACACACTCCAGTTTGATGAACTGCTCATTAAATAGCGAAGGAACGGAGATAACTGCAGCAAGCCCTGCCCAAGCACTGAAAGTAGAGGATGGAGACAGATACTAAGTTAGAAGTAAAGAGCCACAATCTCATCTTACGCTAACTTGGTTATTGCAGCTTTCAGAGAGAGGTTTGGAAAGTTTTCCACTCCATACTACTCTTGCGCACCCCTTCTAAAATTAGAAAGGGGCAGCTGGCTATTGCAGCCAAAAGATCGGCTCAAGCCCCCCAGACTCCCCCCCTCCTTTCCTTGACTGACATGGCTCCCGAGAGCCATGGAGGAATTTGGGGAAGGGTGCTTCCACCTGTTGGACATGGAATGAGGTTGTTCAGTCCTTCAGTTATAAATCCAACTGTCAGGAGCTGACAATAAAACAAGACACAGGACAGCTGTGAGGACTACGGGATCCAACCCCCACCTCCTGCTCCATACTCCTACAACTCTGCAGTTTGTCTTACAGCAGAAACAATGCATGAAAATTGTTCTTACATGATTCAGGCTTATAAAATAAAGGGATCACTTCAGATTTGTTCTCAGTTTTCCAGCTGTGCTACACAGTCCTAGCACAGCATCTGGCAAGTTGTTTATGTATCATTACACACCTCCAAACCCAGATTCTTTATTCCCCCAAATAAAGCATGCTGGCGATTGCACCGCAGATGGTGCATATAGCTGCATTCTGTATAGCAAATACTTTTATGCCTACCTTAACATGGAGCTCACCTGGCCTTTTACACTCAGTTTGAGCTGAATCTTTTATTACTTCAAAACAAACCTACTTTTCAGAAATAGAGATGAAAACCACAACTTTTTAATTTGTGAAAAATTATAAAATGCTTTTGTTGGCATGAAAAAAAAATTAGTCCTTTTAACGAACCCGCTTAGCATGCTCGAAACTCCACTGCTCAGTGCAACATGACTCAGAGCAGGGTGTGAGAGACAAGGTAACAACAGACAGGGCTGCGCATTGTTCTGGGTGCCTTTCAGGACAACCACTGCTGAGGAAATACAGGTATTGCCACCTCCCAGGTGCTCAAAGGCAACAGCAGGAGAGGGGCCACGCTCCACCTTCCACCTGGGATGGCTATCTGCAAGGGGGCTTTGGCCAGCTACAGGGGTCTGTCTGCTGGCAACGCAAGGAGCAGTCTGACTGCGTTTTCCAGTTCAATTTGCAGAGTGCTGGAAATTTTGTCTGCAAATTGATGTGTAGCTGGTTTGGCTCCCCAAAGATTATGTTCTGCCCAAAGTTTGTACCTTGTAAGGCCACAGAACAAGAAACATCCCCTTTTGAGTCCCAAGGCCAGACCTGGTGCCTTTGTCTATGTAAGCACATTTTTGTTGTCAAAGACCAATTTGCTGATCTGCTGACACTTAGTGACAGTTCAACTTCAGATGTGAGATTTCCCTAGAAGAAGCCAAAGTATTTTACAGTTTAGAAAACATCAAATGGCTATGCTTACTGCAGGCAATGAAATAATTATACAAGGAGGATAGTAATCAGCTGCCTGTGAGCAACACAGACAGACATTACTCTTCACCTCTGGCTGAGGAGGAGTTACTTAATGAGATCTGCATTAAGTACCTGTGGACATTTAATGACAGCCTTTAAAGGACAAAGCCACAAACAGCTACAAGAAGGACCTACTAGTTCTAGACCAGGAACAGTCTTCTAATCCTGAGCCTTTCCCATCCTCCAGAAGGGACTACTGCATATACCAATTTGCTTCGGATTTATCTTTCCCTACAGTTAACAAAAAAAAGCAGCGCGATTCTCCTTTGTCTACATTACATAGAACTTTATATCTTTAGTTTCCAGGCACCCTCCTACTTTTTCTTAAAACGGGTACATAGCTCTTTAATACCCCATAATCGGGGGGCGGGGGGCGCAGTTTTAGAAACAGAAAATAACCTGGATTACGTGTTTTACTTGTATAACAGCATGGACTCTCCTGCCTTCATGTCACCACTTTGTCTTTTTTTGTGGTTGCCACTTCTGCTCGTTACATACTTTTTTCCTAAGCTCGTTTGCAGTGAGACTCTCCCTCCAGCCAGTTCACAGTGCACTAGTTTGCACCAGCAGAGGTACAGGAACACGCAGCTAGGAGTGGAACAAGAATGAAGTCATCCCTTTTGTCAGCTGCTGACTCTCGTATCAGACTAATGAAGCAAGTGAACCATATCTTATCATTAGTTCCAGCTGAAATCAGAACTGAGGAATTAGTACAAGAACACCAAGTAAAAGACAATTCAGAATTGTTACAATTTCCTGAAGTGTTCCCTGTTAGAGAAAAGCCCTGATATTATCAAATAAATGCATCTGCATCTCAGTATCTACCACTCCACTCAAGTTTCTTAAATTTTGGAAAAGGTTGTACATTTTAGGTGTGTGTATTTGGTCAAAGGCAAAAGAAACAATGTTAAACATGTACAAAATAAAAGTCTGACCACTTAAAATTCAACTGACATCTTAAAAACAGCTTATAAAACAAACATATTTATTTTTAATGATTACTAAAATAGTTTACATAATATACAAACAAATATGCTATCAGGACATACTTGGAAATAAGTCACAGTTGTTTTCTTAAAAAAACATTTGTCCAGTGAAATGTCCAAAATGTAAATGCCATCTTTTCCTTCCTGAGCTATTCTTAAACATCCAGAACAGCAGCACTTCCATGTCTTTTTACTGTTGACATTTCTTCCCATTAAAATAAAAAGCACTGTCCACTACTAGCTCTCAGTAGTTAGCACAAATCCACCTCTGGTTGAAGTGACCACAGCTTCATGTCTCTCGAACTGCGTTTTTATATGCTTAAGGTAGTTTTGATCCATTCCACTTAACACCCCAAACCTCTCCTTGCACAAAGAAGCCAGAAACTCCAGCACCTCAAGAGGTTTTCCTGGTTAAGAAGGACTTTTTGCAACAGGACAGCTCAAGGGGCTTGTGCATAAAGGATGGGTCTGAGAGTCACTAACCTCTCAGCTGTTACAAGAAAACATCCCATTAATTTGAGAGCAGTCTTCACACATTCCTTCATACTCAATACAACCAAATGCACACAGACCAATAGTTCAAGAGCATACGGTAACAGCAATAAAATGGAAGTGCTGCAATTCTCTTATTTCTTTACGCTAAACACTTAAAATAGAAACAAGTACATGTTTTTAGTCTGGTGTGTGAGTGATTCTCAGCATGAGGCACACTAGAAAAAATGTATTTTAAAAACATGCATTGCAAATCTGTTCTTCACTAGAAGCTTATACAGCAAGCAACTGGTTATATGCAGACACATGAAGAAAGGTTATTTTTCTAGGGTACCAAGTACCACAAATAAATTATTTTGATCAAAAATAATTATCTTATTAAAATGTGAAATAACCTATGTCTTCCTAAACTTTTGTTTGGAAAGGAGATAGTACATACACGGCTGACATTTTATCACTCCTCCCAAAATTTTAAGACTTGCCAAACTTTGTCAAAGAGTTCCTAGAAGCAGCAAGGCGAAGAGGTGCTGAGGGATTATTTAACTGACATCAGTACTACTAACATTAAACAATCCTTTGTACCTCAGCTTTCCTCCTCTCCAGAACTGTTTGGGGCAGGCTCCTTTAAGGAAGAAACACTTGCTGAAAGGTTCTCTACAAGTCACAAACCTTTCAAGCAATTTTGCCATTTCTAGAAGCCACCAGAGACAGCTGACATCTATGTTGTGATCGGATGGACCAAGAAAAAGCTTGTGCTTAGATTCACACCTATCATAATTTTCAGTTTATGTTTTTTCTTATGTTAAAAGTAAGGAATTCTAGCAGATGAAGGTGATGTTTTTGCATACTATTACCTTCTTAAACGCCATACCAGCTTTATGCACCACCAGAAAAGGATCCTCATAGCAACAGTACACCAAATAAGCTTCAGAAGCAAGTGAGTGGTTCTGCACTAGTAGAGACTTAATTCCAGCTCCAGGACACCAAGCCTGAATAAGTCGCTGAACACAACTTACCAACAACCAGCAAGTTCCTTGCTTACATTCTGCAGTTGATTTAGAGAAGTCCCAGTTACTTTAGCAGAAACAACCCTGCCACTTGGTGGTATTTCTCTGCATAGAAAGGACTGTATGCTGCCTGACCTCAGCAACCACAGTAAGTTCTTCCCTTACATACATTTTCTGTCCTCCTCCTTTCCTGAGCCCTCTGCAATAACTTTTATGTGCATCCCTCCACAGGGAGGTCTTTTTCAGGCCAAACAGGCAACACAAGATGAGATATACGGCTCCACAGTCCACTCAGCTTATCTGTGTCCATGCTATTATAAGAACTAGCGACATCTGAACCAGTAAACTTCGCCCAGAGGAAATCCCGGACTTTCTCCTCCACTTCTTGCAAGGTGAGGCTCTTTCTAAGCGACTGCTCATCCAGGAGAACTGTAAGTAGAAGAGCCACATCCTTAAATGCCGCATTTTCATGGTCACAGTACTTGTAAAAGATCAGGGTGGAGCCTGCAGGCAGTAACTCAAATCGATGCACCACTGCTACTTTCTTGCCTTCTCTGAACCCAGAGCTGAGCTCATTATCTACCTCCAGCTTGACAATGTCACTATCCAATATGGCTTTGTCTTCCCCATTAATTTTGATTGTAGTAGCATCCTGGGAGAAGGCCATCGCATCAGCAATCTCATTACTTAGGCACCTCAGTGCTTTCTCAGCTTCTTGGCCAGCTGTAAACAGTAAAATGGCTGGCTCCAAATGCAGGTGGGAAGCGTTAAGGTGCTTCTCAAGCAACACATGGGTTCTTTTCCACAGACTGGGATCCTGACTTTGGTAAGTATTTTGTAGTTTCTTCATCCGGGCCCGAAACGCTTGCAGAATTTGAGTATCTCTACTTGACAAAGTTGCATCTAGAAGACGTGGAACTCCACTCCAGATGAAATAAAACAATGGAACACTAATTAACAGAACCAGTAACCAAGTCCAGCTCTTGTGAAATCCACCCTGCGATTCACTGTGACCTATGGAAAAGAGCAGCAAACAGGAAGAAAATGTTTTAAAAGGAATCAGAAGTCGACTAGTGAGAGGAAAATAAGACAAAACAGTAGAAATCAATGAACTCATCCCACTCTCAAGCTACTGGTACATTAGTTGAAAAGCAGAAAGATGATGTTCTAGTTTTAAAGAGAAAAGCAAGAACTTGGAACTTATTTAGCAACTTAATGAAGTGACAGCATTAAAAAAGGACATTTTTACACACTTTAGATTGACTAAGAAATTGGACATTCTTCTGAAAAAGGAGCTCTTCTGAAAGTTTATCAATATTCTATTTAATCAAATCCAAACTAAGAGCTTAAAACAGTTCTGAAAAACATCAAGCTTTTCCCTACATTTAGGCTCTGCAGAAAAAGCCCTATACAAAACCTGGCATCACCAGAATGGTTTCTGTGTTGTTGTTTCTCCTTCCTATCCCCATAAGGATAAAAATAATTTCTGCAGCAGTCTTTGCATCTCAAACACTGGTGATCAACACTATCAGAAAATGTTTGTGATCTTTGGATTGGTCAGCTTCACAAAGCATACACACAGCAAACAGTGCACAAGATTAATACAGAATATCAGATATTTTGATTTGGTTTTGTATTTCAATTAAATTAACACTTGTTTGATCTGGTACAGGCATAAATGCCATAAAAGAAAAAAACTTTCTATAAATACATCAGCAACAAAACGAGGGCTGAGGAGAGTCTCCGTCCTTTATTGGATGCAGGGGGAAGCAGTGACAAAGAATGAGGAAAAGGCTGAGGTAATTAATGCCTTCTTTGCTTCAGCCTGTAATACTAAGACCAGTTGTTCTTCAGTTGTTTTACCCAAGCCCCTGAGCTGGAAGACAGGGATGGGGAGCAGAATGAAGGCCCCATAATCCAAGGGGAAACAGTCAGTGACCTGCTGCACCACTAAGACACACACAAGTCTATGGGGACGGATGAGATCCACCCAAGGGTACTGAGGGAGATGGTAGAAGTGCTCATTGAGCCACTTCCAATCATTTATCAGTCGTCCCAGTTAAATGGCAAAGTCCCAATTGACTGGAGGTTAGCAAATGTGACACCCATCTACAAGAAGGGCTGGAATGAGGATCCAGGGAACTACAGGCCTATCGGCCTGACCTCGGTGTCAGGGAAGGTTATGGAGCAACTCATCCTGAGTGCCACCATGCAGCACGTACAGGATGACCAGGAGATCAGGCCCAGTCAACAGAAAACAGCCTCAAGCTGTGCCAGAGCAGGTTTAGATGGGATATTAGGAAAAATGTCTGCACTGAAAGGGTGGTCAGGCACTGGAACAGGCTGCCCAGGGACGTGGCTGAGTCACCACCCCTGGAGATATCTAAAAGATGTGCAGATGTGGCACTTGGGGACATGAGTTAGTGCTGGGCTTGGCAGTGCTGGGCTAACAGCTGGACATGATCTTCAAGGTCTTTTCCAACCTAAACAAGTCTGATTCTGTAAGGCTTGATTCTGTTCCCAGTAAAATTAGTGACAAAATACACTAATCTCCCTGGGTACAGGAAAGAACTGTACACCTTATGCTACCTTTTCATATCCTAACTTTTATCAGGACAACACCTGTTAAATAAGAACACCACTAGGCCTGCTCCAGTCTTAACCTTGAAGCAAGTCTTGTAAACACTACAGATGGAAGACCTTCAATTCAAGTGGAAATGTTACCTATCAGACAACACATCCTTCATGCTGAAAACACATGCCCTAGCAAGCAAGTCATCTGCTCTGGCAAGGACCCCCTGTTTAACACCAGCTACCAGGAAATCTAATATTTGAACAGGCATGAAAATGGTTAAATGTAACACAAGTGTGAAATAGAAGTGAAAGCAGAAGTCTTACTTCTGGCTAAAGGCTGCGACTCTTTCCTTATTCCGGACTGATCTCGAAATTTACTTCTTCCTGTTAAAGAGATTGAGAAAGGAATATGAGAAAAATACTAAGACAACAATTATAAGCAATCTTCCAGCAGAGAATTTTGCAGGGAGATGAAATCACCAAACTGCATTATTTTCAACAAAAAGCTATTCTTAGTTATGCTTTTACATACAAAAGTCTACCAAGGTTACACGAAGGTTAACAAAGCACCCTCACCTAACACCTTGTTGAAGCAAACACTGTCCTGCTAAGTAGGAGCAAAGGAGGCTGCAACCCCATCCTGGGTAGGGCTGTATCAAGTATGAGGCTTTCTGTTCCTTTCTGCATCATTGTGTTCAAGCAAGGCTAGTCTTGAACATGGAAAAGGACATGTTCACCACTATTGGAAGTCCCACTCAACTGGCAGACCAACTCTCTATCTACGCTATTTGCCAAATGTCAGTTCTTAAGCCATCTTGACAATCCTGCACAACAAACACAAGTCCCCAACCTATCACAGATCATCCCCGAGGACTTCTAACTCTTGAGAAGTTACGCTAATAAAAAACAGGCATTTCAAGTGACAAGATGACAAAATAGCAAAGATTTAACAACCTGTTTTCTGCACAAGGATACTATGTCTCAATTAATTCCTGATTTTGCTCCAGAATTTGAGGGACAGAAAAATGGAAGCTCAATTAACACACATATTGGAAAAACACCACGATGCAAGGCATAAGCAGCAAAACCAAAGCGGCACAGTCTCATAACCCCTTTCCATCTAGCTTGGGTCAGAGTCCTGCTTCACCAGCAGTCAGTTTCTTGGGATGAATTGTGCTCTTAAATAAAAATGCAAGCTTTCAGCTTCTAATTTCAATTTCTACTTTTGGTCTATTTATTTAAATGGGCTCAGACAGCAAAGTATAAGACATTATCCATAAGGAGAGTGTTATGAACAACTTTTCCCAAGAGACCAGTATGAATATATACAGTGCAATTACTGGTCAGCATGTTTTCTGCATTCAGTTAATTAAAAAGACACAAGAATTTCTGGCTCCTTGTGAATTACAGCAACTGGTTCAAAGCTGAAGGCTCTTTAATAATATATAACCAAATCAGGACACTGTCAATGGCACTATTGAGAATAAATTGAACAAACACACCCTGCAGTAGTTATTTCAAGAACACTAAAATAAATTCTGTGACTTTGTTTCTGTATGAATGTAATTGCAGAAGGTGCTAAAAGCAGCTCTGGTTTAAGCTGGAGCTTAACTAGCTTAACAAGCTACACTATTCTGTAATTTCAACCCCCCACTCTGAGATACAGCACAGACATGGAGCTTGTAACTGGCTACGCTTAAATAAGTCTTGTAATAGTTAACAGATTAAAATCACCTAATTCTATAATGTTTTACAATGTAGTCCTGTTTGCAAAGACTAGATTTCATATTTAGGAGACAGCTGTGATTCGTACCCTGAAGGAAAAAGTATTCAATAAACAGCTTAAAAACAGATCCTATCCTACCTAACAATCTTGCCTTATTTACAACACAATCTGCATGAAGGCCAAGCAAATTATTTGTCTCGCCTAACTCAAAAGGCATAACTTCTGCAGACACCTTAGAGCTTTCAGAGTTTCAAGTGATTCTCCAGAGCTCTCACTCAATACAGAACTGGTCACTTCTGCAGCGTCTATTACCTCTGGTACAGCAGAGGAAAAAGTACCAGAGGAGCGAGAACTCCCTGCATCAATTCATTTTTCAAAGGCATTTCACAGATGTGCAGCTACCACAAGACAAGCTTCTCTTCCGGAAGGCACTGTGGTTTAATAAAAACCCCAACAAACAACCACCCCCCCAACCCCCCAAAAAAACCAAAACAAAAAAACCCCAAACTCCAATGCCCCCAGGTTCTCCAGACTGAATTCTGTTTTACAAGATTCTGTTTATCTAAACCTGTTCAAGATAGAAACAAATGCCCAGACATTAAGAGCAGAAGGCTACTAAGAATTCAGAACAATTTTTCCTCTTCTTTCAACTACTCTTCCAAGAGGAAAAAAAACACTCAAGCAACAAAACTGCCAAAAAAAGCCAACAACAAATACAAAAATCTGAAACACAAAGAACTGGTCGTTACACGACCCGACTGGAGTTTGCCAGCAAAGAAAAATGCTGCTCCTCTCCAGGAGTATGACAACTAATTCAGTCACAGCAGGCCACCATTACCCAGGGAAAGGCTAGAAGGGAAGGTGATGTGTTCAAACTAATTTAACATTTACTGCAACCAAAAGGTGGTTTTGTTCCCTTCCTCAGCTCACCCTGACAATGCCACTAGTACATGCTCTGCACTTACTGATTGTCCCATGAGTCAACTTCATTTCCTAACCCAGCCAAAAAAAACCCCACCAAGTGGGTCATTTTATGCGGTCAGTCAGTTGAATAACCTCATGGAAGGGCTCTGGAATTGCTGCCTTCTCCAGCTTCCATTTGGATCTGCCTCCTGGGTCCCTTTCAGCCTTCCCAGACAGTGTCCCCCAGGGCACGAGAAAAACCTTAATTCTGTATTTTTCATTTAATTAGAGGGAAAGACTAACTATTTTTCAACTTACTCTGTGATGTAGCTGAGTGGTAGTGCTCTTGATTTTTCTCAAGGAAGTCAGCTTTTCTTTCTGAAACCAAAGCACAAATGAAAGAACTCTGTTATCACATCAGAGGTCAGAATAAGACAGACAAGCCATAGTGCTTTTAGCTCTTTCTGTGAAATCTTCAAAGGTTATTAGGGAAGGAGTATACGCTGTGCTGCCAAACCAAACCTGCACCACAGACCAGCCTCTTGGACCCCTCTGTAGGTGGAGAAAGCTACTATTATCTAATAGGAGGAGCTTAATTTGGCCCTTCAACCTGCTTTTCCCAATATGACACAAATTTATCCTTCCTATTTTTCCTTTAAAAAAATAATGATGTGACAATGACAAAATGCAAAGGATGGGAAATTAGCAGCACTAATTGGTTGATAACGGAGGGTACAAGTTTTGTCACTTGTGAAACCGAAACTATTCGGCAGGATGGAAACCCAAAAATAAACAGTGTAAAACTACCACCTTAACAACAACTGCTCTCAGACCAGAGGGACTCCAGCAAACACAGGCATGTTCTGAACTGCCTGAGCAAAATGCCTGTGTGTGCTGCCGGCAAACAGCAGGCTGACACCGACATGTTCTTGTGCACATCTCTGCTACCTGGTTCACGCCTGTGTTCTGTCAGCCTGCACTCACAGCTGCTGTCAGTGCTCCCCCAGAAACACTGTGTGATTAGGACTGCTACTGACCAAATTCATGCAAGCCCCAACCTTACTCTCTAACCAGTCACCAGCTTCTCCTAAAAATCTCCCTTATATAGCGTATCTGTTCAGATGTATTCAAACCACCTGTAATAACACATCTACCTTCTCCTAGGCTAAAAAGTATCCTGTATTTTCTTCCTCGTATTTCCCTATCGCTTCTGGAACACACATCGAGAAAAATCTCCCGAGCAATGAACAGAAGTGCTCTCTCACTTTGAAATCACTTGTTCCCCCTGCTAAAGTCAAAAGTAACTCATCCGTTTAGAAAAAGAACAGTTTTGTTTTGCTTTGCCTGAGGCAATTAAAGACCCACTTTCATAACAGTTTTTGAAGCAGGTATGATGCAACTCATCTTTTTCATTTGCTTTTCAAAAAACCAAACAGCTATGTATTTATCAAAGTTTAAAACATTGCTTTCTTGAACTTTTAAGGTTTTACATCACAGCAGATGACTGTCATACTACAATCAGTTTTAATCTAATTCATGGGCAGGAGCACACCCTGAAATATTTTTTTTTTTTTCCAAAAAACACACCAACTTCTTCATCCATTCCGATTTCAACTTAACAACTCCCCTTTTGTAACAGAACTGAAAGAATGCAATTTAACACATTTAAGCAACCATTTGTTACATCATGGAAAAGGTACTGATAAAACTAGTGTTGTTACCTTTTAACAGCGTATAAATGTTAGGTTGATACTCTGCTGGTTTCTCGGGTTCGTTACTGTCATAAGCCTCTGCTTTTTCATTTACTGGACTCTCTGGAACAAAACAAATTGAAGAACTGTCTGTTAGGAGGCAAAACAGATAAAAAAGAAAAAGAGGATTAGTGTAGGTGCATATATATTTGTGCTCATATCATCATAAAATTGAAGGATGAAGACAAAGTTTCAGAACATACATGATCTAAATCAGTGATTTATGTTGCGATCTCCCAAGAGTTACTTTCTTAAAATATAACTAAAAGCAACTAAGACTCGAAAAGGTTATGGTAAATTTGAGTTCACTACAAACATAGCTGTCTACACAACCACAAACCTTTTTTTAAATTATTTTTAGGAGCCGTTGGCTTAAACACACTTGGAAAGAAACCCAGGTATCAAGACACCAAACGGACCAAGAAACACCTTACACTAAAAGGATTCAGTGTAAACCAGTAAATACACAAATGTGGGAGTAAAGAGAATTTCCTCCACAGCTTTGGGAACACAACTCACAAACAATAATTGCGCTGTCTTCCACAGACAGAGGGGAAAAGAGAGAGAAGCAAATATAGAACTTAAGTCCCTTTTTATGTAATCCAAGCTATCCTTTAGCTGGGTCTCTTTCTCTCATTAGCCATAATGGCAATTTAGGACACCTAAGCTCCTAATTTAATCCTCTCAGATAGCTGGAAATAATCTAAAGCAGCACCTTTACACTGTTTGCCAAATTTCGCAGCCATTCAGATGCTGAGCCCCAACTTAGTCAATGTTACTAATTAGAAAGGGTAAAGCCCTGTAAGATGATAAGAGTCACAGAGCAAAGGTCGGGGCTGGAAAGGCAGTCAAAAGCAGAACACCAGGAAAAGAAGTTTCAAAGGATAAAGTACAATCACACGTTTGCCCAGAAAAGGTTCTGGTACGGAACAAAGCTGTAGTGCAGCTGTGGAACACAGACCACAATGCAGCCATCAAGCTGAAGGGCATAAGCAGAGGAAATGGTAAAGGGAAGAATACAATTGGTAAAACTTCTCTGTAACATTCACACTGAGCCCCTGTATTCGTTTAACAGAACTGGGTTCTCCCAGGGTTTAATGTGTTTCTTCTGCAGCTCTTTTACTGTACATATGAGGGCAACACACAGCTTGCCACCTAGTGTTGATTAATTTTACTTCAAGAAAAGAAAACAACCTTTTTCTAATAGGTTCTGGCAGTTTTAGCACACCAGTGTATGTGAAGCACACAAAGGAGAAAAAAAAAACAAACAAAAAACACAAACAGGAGAGAAAAATGCAAGTTTTAAACTAAGCTATTAAGTCACATGTACAACCGTAAAGTATTTGCACATAGCAGGGTGGATACTGTATTTTCAAAACCATCGTAAAAAGCTGTTGAGTGATCTATTTCTCACCAAGCTAAGGATGAAGATCCTCACCAAATTACTTGAGCTTCAGGAATGCCAAACAACATACCCATAACGTATTGAGGTTTTGCAAAGAAAATCTCCTTAGTAGCAGCAGCTAGTAATCACAAGACCAGAAAGATCTATGAATCTAAAGAGGGCTACTTATGCAGTCCACGCATTTCATTCCTGCCCCCTTCTTTGCATCAATCAATACCCCATGTCTCTCAAAGCGTCCTTAAAAGCTAACATAAAAAGGAAAGATTTAAATACACACAACTTTGTTTCTCACACAAACACAGCTTGTGAACCAGCACCTTCTGTAACACCGGGTATCGCCAACAGGGAGTATTAGTGCAAGCAGACAGCACACATGGCATCCCCCACAGAGAAAAGGAAACTCCCCCTTTATCAAGTTGAACTTTCCTAGAAATACATATAAACACAAATTCCATTCCAGACAGGCCTGTTCTTTCCTTACAAGGCCTTAAGCCTCCTACCCAAAGGATCATTCCTGCCTCCCTGGCAGCTAGTGAGGATTTTCCAATCCACCTGAAATTTGCAAGCCAGCCACCTGCCAAGAGACACTGATGATCTGACTATCCCCATTCCATACACTGGTGTAGTCAAAGGGATTCAAAATCAGCGAGTCCATAAACTACACGTTTATAAACCAAAATATAAAGCTACTATTTTAACACCTTGGAACTTGTTCTATGAAGTCTAGTACATATTGATTGAACCCTGCAGGTTCAACCTCTTCCATCACAGAGATAAGCCTTCGACACACCTGCTGCAACATCCCACAGCCATTGCAGACAGCACAAACTCGAGTGCCAAAACCACCTAGTGCCTGCCTTTAACTCCTACAATCATATACTCTACTGGCATATTTTAAGACAATTTCAACAGAGATTGCCAGTCTGTATCTTTAGCTCACTGATCCAGAAGATGCCTTGATTCGAGGCAGGGTTTGTAGGCTCTCAAAGCTTTGTAGCTCTAGAAGCAAGTTTCCTAATCTCTATTTTAAAAAAACCTCTAAGCAGAAGCCAGAAACTGGTTTCTCTAGTTGTGGTTTTGCTTCCATTCTGCTCTCAGAGAAGGATAGCAATTACATCCTTATAAAAATCCAGCCTGCTTGTCCCGCCACCTCATAGACCCTGCATTCCCCTAAACTCAGCAGACAAGAAACCAATGCTGTATAGCTACAGGTGGGAGGACTGCGGGGAGGGAAATTGCTCCTTCATTTCTGTAGGAAGCATTAGCATCTCTAAACATTATACTTTTACACCTGTCATGACTATGATCAAATACCACTGTTAAGAGTGCAGGGAGGTGGGGGGAGCACACTTCTCCCCACAACCTCATTTTTAGAGGTGTCTACATTAAAAAAAGCCAACACTCAGCTGCACCTCCTAAAGCAGCCCAGCCACATTGAAAATACCCCACACGTTATGCCATTGTTTGGGAGCAACAGCTTCCCACAGCTTTACCTTTGTACTTTGCCAAAAGAAATACTCATAGCCTCTCTTCCTCCCTCGAGATAAGGTTTTTCCACACCTCCTGGACATTCTGCTTCTGAAGCACAGCACTGGCAGCCCTTTTTAAGGGCAGTGCCACGTCATTAAGGGCATGTGCTGCAGCTGCAACAAAAGCTTGGAGACAGCCCTGTTGCGAGAATATGGACAGGATGGGAGAGAGTCTTGGGCTGGGCCAACTCATCCATCTGCGAGTTGCCCCATTCTCAACTCAAAATAGACCAAGAAACTAAAAGGGAAGGAAACAGCTTGCTTGCGGTTTTCTGGTGGAACACCAGGCTAAAGCCACATGATTGCATTACACAAAGTTAGCATCTCTCTAAAGTTTTGAGGAGGATGCAGTTTTCATCAACTAAAGAAAGAAGAAGGTGCCACACAGAGATAATGCATCAGCCTGCCCAGCCCGGCGCTGGGAAGCAAGTATGGATATACGCTTGGAGCAGCCTCAGTTATGCAGCTCCTCATAAGTGATGCTGCCCACTGCACACAGCACAGCCTCAAAGCGAGCTGGTTTTGCAGTTCCAGGTACCGTATTTAAATCCAGCCTTTGAAAGCAAAGCGGTGTTAGCAACGTCAGGTATCACCCATTTTCGTGCTGTGACAAGGTCCTGGGTTGGTGTTTCACCACCATCGGGGTAAAACAGGCCGCTAAGGGCTCCAGCATGCTCCGCACGCCCCGACCTTCGGGAAGATGGAGCAGCATTCCTCCGGTCCGCCGCAGGGAACGGCCACGGCGGTGGGATGTCCCCGCCTGCAGGCCTGAGCCCCGCAGGCCCCGTCCCCCCGGAGCTGCGCGCGCTGTAACCCCCCCGCGCTCGGACCCACCTGGCGACCTGCGCGCCCTTATCGGGGGTCGGGTCAAGGGCTCCGGGGTCCCGAAGGGGTGCTCGGCTCCTGCAACAAGAAACAGCTGCAAGGCGCGGCGGGGCCCGGCGGTTCCGTTCCAGCCCACCGGGCCTGACAGCCTTCCAGGGGCAGCGAACCACGCTCCTGCGCTCCCCGCGGGGCACCCCCGTGCTCCCAGCCGGAGGGCGCCCCCGCCTCGGGCCCGTCCCCACCCCCTGTCCCGGGCCGCCCCCCGCCTCCCCCTGGGGGCCAGCCTGCCCGCCCGCCGTTTCACGTCGCTCCCCGCACCCTCAACCGCGGGATCCGCCGCGGGGCGCTACACGCGCCCGCCCGCGCCGCTCACCCTCCAGCGCCCCGCCGGGGCCGAGCTCGGCCTCAGCCTCCGCCTCGGCCTCCTCCGCCCGCGCCGCCGCCGCCAACCGGGGGCTCTTCCGCCTGCGCTTCAGCTCGGGGGCGTCCGGCGGCGCCTGCCCCTCGCTACCCCCCACCATCCTGGCCGCCGCCCGCCGCCCCCCACCCCGGCCCACCGCCGCCTCTCCGCGCCACGCCGGACCGAAGCTGCCGCTTTCCCGCGGCGGGGGCGGCTCCGCGAACCTCACTTCCCGCCGGCGCCGCCGCGGGGCGGGCCCAGCGCCCGCCGCTTCCGCCGCCTGGCCGTGCGCCGCCGCCTGCGCGCGGAGGGGGCGCCGCGGCGTCACGTGGTACGGCGGGAGGCCCGCCATGGCCCGCGCGCCCCGCCGCCCCCCCCCGCTGAGGGAGCGGGGCCGCCGTCCGGCCTTCCCTCGGCCCCCTCCCGCCGGGCAGCGGGGAGCGGCCAGCCCCGGGCCCCTGCGGGGAGGCCGGGAACACCGAGCCCTCCGGGCGGGCCCAGCGAGCCCTCCGGACGGGCCTTGGCCCGCTGCCGTGCTCCCGCCGGTGGCCCGGCCGCCTCCTCTTCCCGCACCTGAGGGGCCGGGGCGGGCGGGCGGCGGGTCCCCGCGCCTCGGGCGGCCCCGGGCGCGGCCTCTGGCGTGCCGGAGCGGGCAGCTGGGCCGTGCCCCGAGCCGGGCGGGGGCTCCCCGCCCCCCGCTGCCGGGGGCCCGCTGGGGGGGGCGGTGGCGGCGCTGCGCGGCCGCCTGTGGCCAGTCTGCTCCGCGGGGCCAGGCCTGGAGCTGCGGGAGCGCTTTCGGGGAGCGCCGCGCCGGTGCTGACTGAGCGGGGCAGCCACGCTCCAAGGCCCGTTTGGAAACCAGCGGCCGAGCCCCTCTTACAAATTCTGAGCGATTCCTACGTACTGGAAAAGGCATCCGTAAGGACAGCATCTCCTACGGTGCTCCAGAACACACACGCTCACATTGGCAACGTTACTGGTTTGACTGGGTCACAAATGGAGTACCTGTACTGAAATGAAGTAGTTCTGTGCGCTCAAACAAGCAGGCAGGGTGAGGGACGTGCCATTCAGCCTTCGCTTCTGCCGCTACCTTGTCTGCATACATTTCAAAAGAAAAACGATTTTAATGCTGCACTTGCCCACTGTACCTGTTGCAGTCTCACCCAGAAGCAAGCTAATATTCCTGAGATGTATTATGCATACCTCCTTGGGTGCCAGCACTGAATACCATGTTAAGTGCCATTCTTTCAAGGTGTAAAAGCAGAACACGGACACTGAAGAATGCTTTCTCAAGGAAAAATAAGAGGGGATGTAACAAATGTTGCATCGGGAGGTTTCAAAGTACAGCCCGACCGCCCTGCTGGTCACTGGCTCATGATTTCTGACCTGGATGAACTACAGCTACAGGTAGCATCACTTTATTTGCAAGTTGCCAAAGAAAGTTACTAAATGATTACCTTGTGTAAATACTTACATAGCATGGCCTTTACAATTCACATGGTCACTGGTGATTCTTCCGCAGTGAAAAATAAAATGTTGTTCCTATTTCAATGAAACCCTCCCTCAAACCTGAGTTTAAAAAAGACCATACCTGTTAAGTTACGATTCTCTATCCTAGCTCCCATCCCATGACTTTGTGAATGCTAAGGGCAGAAAAGCAACCGTACCCAACGCCAACATGCATTTTTGTAACAGTTTTGTGATGGTGCCTGACTTCACATCCTGGGCCCATGGATTCATTCACCTGCCAAGCTGCTTTTCCCTAACTGGGTTCTCAACGCACACAGCCTGGAGCTGCCCCTGATTTTGTCACACACTCACCTCTTTCACCTGCTGGGCTGGAGCATTGGCGGGTTTAGTGAACACATTAGTCAAATTGTCCCCTTCAGCCTTCTGCTCTCCAAATTGAGGAGTCCCAGCCACTTGGTGCCTGCTCTGTACTGGCACCGTTTTGGTTGCCTTTCCCTGTGCTTCGTCTCAGCTGTTTGCTGCTGGGCTCCTCTGGGAAGCTCCTCTTAGCAAAGAGGCTGCACACTGAGTTTGAGAGCGGTTGTGGTCTCTGCGCTGCGGCTCCTTGCACCGATGCCTTTCCCTCGTCATGCCCTGCTCCGTGCTGCTGCTTCCCATGGAACGTGCCGCAGGTGGGTGGGAATAGGGAAGGGGTTGGACTGTACCCTGTGCAGGCACAGGCAAGGCAGATCATTTTTTTTGAAAATCGTTGTCCAGATGAGGCCAGTGGCAGCTGTACACACTCTCTCTGACCTCCCCCGTTGCATCTCTGGACCACACTGGAAGGGGAACGCTGGGGGGGCTCCCCATCCCTTGTCCTCCAGGCTGATGCTAACGACGCTCCATTTCACAGCCTGTGGCCCCCCCGCCTCCCAGCACTTACATAGTGTTACGTTTCCGAAATCTGGGGTTTGCTGGCTACATGTTCAGGTTGTTTTTCTTGTGGTATTTTTCATCTTCATAAATCAACTCTGAAAACAGTTCCCTCCTCACTGTCATTTCGTTGTTTAAACGTGCAACGCTGTTATTTAATGCAGGAAGCTGCCGGCCACCCAGTTTGCCTGAAGGAAATGCTGCACGACCGGAGAGTTTCAGAAATACAGCCAAAAACCCGACGTTCCCGATTCCTGCACGCTCCCAAGAATGACTGCTGTCCCC
This sequence comes from Falco rusticolus, assembly GCF_015220075.1. Lineage (NCBI taxonomy): Eukaryota > Metazoa > Chordata > Aves > Falconiformes > Falconidae > Falco > Falco rusticolus. The sequence goes on from NC_051197.1 coordinate 28,851,370, forward strand.
TGGGGAAAAGCCGCCCGCCTTTGGTGAGGAGGAGGGAAGGAAAACTACAGCTCCCAGCAGCCTGCTGCGCACCCTTGGAAGAGCAGAGTTCACTGTCACGTTGACAGTGGAGGATTAAGGGTGTGGGGGCACCGGCTGTCCTGCCACCAGCAGAGCCAAAAGGCCTGTGGGAAGGGCAAACGGAGAGGCCAGCGCTGGGCCCCCCTTGCCACCCCTCTGCTTCACTTTGCCGCCTGGACCAGCTCCAAACCGACCTGGGTAAGCATCCGACTCCGCAAGCCACTTTGTTCCTCTGACTTCCTTCTTCTGCCAGAGCGTCACCAGAGGGAACAGCACAGGGTGGGGAGGGACGAGAGTCCGGGGCAGAGAGCAGCAATTATACCCCCCCCACCTCCAAAGCTTGCATTTGGCAAGAAACTCAGCTGTAGAGACAGTGCGGGTGGGGGAAGGTGCCCCCCTAGGCTGGAAGAGCTGCTGGGAAGGCTGGGCTTGAGATTTTTGTACGGAAATCCGCACAAACCTCTCTCCAGCAGGGAAAGTTTCTTGGGAGTTTTCCATGCCGCCCAGTTTTCCGTGGGTAGGCGTTGCGCTTGTGAAAGCCACCAACTTTCTGGGGTTACAGCTGTGCAGCCATTTGGTCCCAAAGCACTTTAGCAAAGGGGGGGAAAGTGCCCCCTCAGATGGGTGCGAGATCGGGTGGGGGTAGCGCTGCTGCACAGGAGCCAGGTGGTGTTTCTGCCAGCAGCTTCACCTTCCAGCACCATCGTCTCCCAGTTTGACATGCAGGAGGCAGAAAGAAGCTTGGGTGGAACGGGCTCATGGATCTGTGTTGACCCAGCTGTGAGATACCAGGTGCCCGAAAGCATGTGGGGCAGCCTGCCGAGCCCAGATGCCCCCAGGCCTGCCATCCTGGAGCACAGCTGAGCCCACAGGAGTCCATCCAGATGAGAAAACTGTGCCTCACCCCCCTGGCTTGTCCCAAGAAAACCGCAGTTTGCGTTAGCTCTTGAACTGCTTGTAGCCTGCTGGGAAGCAAGACAGCTAACAGCCCTTGGGCTGAAGGTTCACCCTTATCTGTGGCATCCACCTATTTTCACACCACCTTGGTCATCACGGAGGGAGGAGCCTCCTTCACCATGAATCACCACTCCTGTGTTTCTGCTTCTCAGGTTTATGGACGTTTAGTTGCAAGTCCCAAGACCAAGACAGGATGGTGCCTGTGGCAGGTATAGCACTTGGTCAGCAGCTCGAACTGCAGGAAGGTACAGACATCTCTTTATGACCAAAGGAGAAAGTGGGACAGAACGGTGCAGAAGCCAGAGCTCCAGGAAAGAAAGAAAGAAAATGGAAGAGAATCCAAGCGTGGATCTGTCAGGAGGTAAGTGAATCCTGTGCTTACTCCATCTACTAGGAAAATCCCTTTGCAAGAAGATTTCAATAGTGACATGGGAAACCTAACCAAAACAAAAATAAAAAATAAATGAATCTGCTCTTTTCCAGGCCAGGAAAAACAAGTTGCTATCTCGTTTTGAAGGGTGAAAGATTAACAAATTACTTTCAGTCTTGGATGCCTGTCAGCAACAGGTTTAGACTCTGTGTCCAGGATGTCAGCACAGGGAAGGGTAAAGATGGAGCTCCAAGCTGGGAGAGCTTTCTTCCCTACATCCCAGTGCTTCCCCCATAGAGATGCTTAAATAATAAGCCAGTTTTCCACCACCTGCAGATGGGAAACCTCTGGAAGAGGCAGGGCAAGGAGTACTGTTTGTGCCTAGCTTGAATAGCAGGTTCCTCTTATTTTAGTTTCTACCAAGTACTTACATTCTCCAGGTACCTTCTTAAGACAAGTATTTAAAGTACAAGTATTTCAGTGATACTGTGATGCCATAACCAGCTCAGATTCGTCCTTGGCAGTCAGAAGCATTCCCATAACAATCAGCAGCAAGGAATGTAAGAATCATGCTCTGAAGGACATGTTCTGACACATGACAAGTGCAGCTTCTTTCTCCATTTTCAAATTAGTAGGGAGTTCCTTGCCATTTTTGTCAGTCTTTATTCTAATTTTAGCAGAATCATTTCTGTCATTGTAGTGCTTGGTCATTCATAAATAATTTTGCACAAAGAGCACCTGAAATTTGAGGTGCGCTGTTGGGTTTTGTAAGATTCAGAATACATTGCAAACACTTATATTCAGCCTCAAATTTTTTCTGTTGAATTATGCTCCAGTGTTTGTTTTTAATTATACTCTACCATAGCTCTTTGGGAAAGCAGCTCCAGAACAGGAGCAGAGAAGGAGCACAAGCAAAGCTTACATTTACATTTTGACAGATGCTTGACGTGTGTTGGCATAACTCTTCTGGCCAGTACTCAACAACAGCCATAGAAATTCTTGAAATTCTTCAAAGTCCATCACTGTAATTTACCAGCCTAGGAAAACCCACCATCTGTGGAAGCTGTGGTAATATATCCTACCACTTAATTAAAAGAATTGCCTGCCCACCCAAGATAGGACAGCATGGGCCGTAGGCTGGAGTAGAGTTAACTTTGTCATAGCAGCCTGTACAGTGCCGTGGTTTGGATTTGTGGCTTTAAAAAAAAAAAAAAAAAAAAAAAAGTGTTGATAACACAGCAGTGTTATGGCTCTTGCTGAGCAGTGCTGGCACAGCATCAAGGCTTTCTCTTTTTTGCCCCCTCTCCCTCTGCCAAGCAAACAATCTGGGGTGGATGGAAGATGTGGCAGAGACCCAAGGTGGGCAAAGGGTTATTGCATATGGTATAACATCATGTCAGCAATGAAAACTGGGGTACAGGAGAAAAGGAAGAGGGGGCTGGCTTCTAAGGTGGCCAGTGCTTGGAGACTGGCCTCGCATGAGCCCACTTGCAGGAAGTGGTGAGCGATTGCCTCTGCATTGCTTGTGATTTCCCCCCTGCCTTTCCTTCACCTATTCAGCTGTCTTGATCTTGACCCATGAGTTTTCTCACTTTTTCTCACCTCCATCTCACTGGGGGTAGATGTGTCTGAAATGCAAGAACTGGGAGTTTTACAGGGTGGTGGTGAGGCATATTCTTGACTCCTGTATGGCTAGCTGAGCTTGTGAACTCCCATCCCAACAGCTGGGCCAGTCCAAGACGAGGTGGAGAGCACAGCAGAGCTTCCAGTGCACCAAGAGCCCACCCATGAAACCCCTGAGCACCAGGTGACAAGCCAGTGGCCTGAGACCTCCTGCAAACCAGAGGACAACTCTTTGGTGTGTAAATCAGCTACTGTTGATGGAGGAGAGACGATGCTGTCAGATTTAGCTGTCCTCACGGCAGAGGAGAATGTTCCCCAGGAAACTGAAGTATCACTGGAAGAATCTGGGAAGACGAGAGATGGTGTCTCAGAAAGATCCCAGGAAGAAGATGACTTGATTGAACGTGAGTCTCTCCCCATCCCTGTGTGCAGCATTTCCAAAATGCTGATAACCTGAGCCTTTGCTTAGAGGAGGCGGAGGAGAAAGGGTTTTTGGTTCTTGTGTTGAAAGAGACTAAGTGTAGGTCTGCGAATTTTATTCCCCACAGCCACGGTGGCCCACGGTAAAATGGGCAGCAAAGGAGACAGCCCTGTCCACCAGGAAACACAGGACCCTGAGACAAGCAGGCAGTGTGAAAGCTCCTACACAGCAGAGGAAGATGCTTCATCAACAAGCAAGTCACCAAGCTCTGACAGTAAAACAACTCATTTGGATGAGGCTGCCACAGAAGATATCACCAAGGGCTTCTTGGAAGAGAAGGGCACCAGTGCCCCTCTCCTGGACTGGGAGCCAGAAGAGCACACAGAGCAAGAAACACAGGAGAGTGGATCCCAAGGCACGTTAAGGAACAGACGTGGGTCTAAAGGTGAGCTGGTGGCTGCACACTGCTGTTCTTCCATCATGCACATGCCTACACTTTCTATCGGCATTAAGGAAGTAGTACAGTGACATCTCTAGTGCCTATTGTTAAGCAGGAGTTGAGCAGGAAAGAAGGTATAAGAAATTAATTGGCTTCTCTCCCTCTCTCTCCTTTGGCTGCTGTCCTGCTTTGGAAGGTACGAAACCACTCTGTACTCTGCATTGTCCTTCTCCTTCCCCTGCCCAAAAAGCAGAGAGATCCAAGACTCAAAGCAGCATTAACCCAAAGCAGTATTCACCTCTGACCCTTTTCTTCAGCTGGAAGCTCTTGGCAGCTCTTGCTTTTCTTATTACAGCTCAATTCACCTGTTCTCTCAACAGTGAGTCGCGCATTTCTTTCTCTTACTGTAGGGCGCACAGCCCCAAAGCCAGACGCTCAGTCCTGTTTGCAGAACGTCATCACCCAAAACACAGATCAGGAGAAGGCCAAAGGGTCCTTCTTGCTGAAAGGTGAGGAAAAGAAGCTTCCCTTGCATGTTATTCATCGACCAGAAGGCACTGATCCTCCAGGAACAAGTAATGAAGCACATTTAATTCTTCTTCTCTCTCAGGACCTTTCACAGCCTTTTGTGAGGGTTTGAGGGGAAAAAACATCCCCTTAAAAATAGGCTCAGCTTGAGCCTATAGTAGCAGGTTTCCCTACAGCTCTCCAGCCCCAAAAGCAGGCACACTGTGTTCAGCGTGCTGGGAGTACCCTGACATGTCCTGGGAGCTCTGAGGCTCCTACGCTGATGGTCCCCCTTCCCAGTCCCCCTCTGTGTCATGGGGCCCCAAGCAGGAGCCGTGATGCTCACCTGCACCACGCATTTCTCCTGGTCAAAACAGACTCTGCTTTGCCATGGAGAGGGCTCAAGCAGTTGTGTCTGGACCTCGCTGTCCTTTTCTGGGCAGAAGTGTGGTAGCACAGCTAGGAGGAAGGCAGTGAACACAACACTTTAGCTGGGTTAGGCACCTCCCTATGTGGACGTAGGTGCTCTGAATGGCCACGAAGAAAAGCTTGTGGCCAGCTGCAATTTCCTCAGGAAATTTTGCACCACCACAAAGCTGTAGCCTTGCCTCCATCTCTGGAGCTGTAGCCCCCCCGCATGGTGTGTAGGAGCATGGCTCTCACAACATGGAGCAAGCAGAGTCTTCATGGTTCCCGGGCCCCCTGAGAATGTGCCAACCTGAACCGCTTTCCTAGTGTAGGGGGGAAGGTCTGAGAACAGGAAAAGAGCCCCTGTAGATACTTTCCAGCATATCACTGCAGGTCACTTGGGATTGACTTCTCTTCCTCATCTTGGGTCTCTCCCCTGCTCAACAGGGCTTGTCGTCATGAGCCTCCTACTGCTCGCCTTCTGCGTATTCTGCTTCAGCATCCCAACTGATTCCCAGCAAGCCCCCAAGAACCCCACAGTGGAGGCATTCCTGTCCCAGTTCAATCAGCTTGAGGACAGGTTTCCGGGCCAGAGTCCCCACCTGTGGCGTCGCGGGCGCAAGTTCCTTCAAAAGCACCTCAATGCATCCCACCACACGCAGCCAGCCATCATCATCTTCACAGCTGCCCGCAAGGGTGAGCGGACCTTGCGATGCCTTAGCACCCACGTGGCCAACACCTACTCGGCTGCCCTGCATGCCAGCACCGTCCAGATCGACGGCACAGATAAATCCAGGCTCCAGAGTGACCAGGCTAAGCTGGAGGTGGACTCAGACCTGAGCGAAGCTTTCCAGGCTGGGGGCCGTGCTGCGGTGATACACCGCTTCGAGCTGCTGCCGGCAGGGGCCACCCTCATCTTCTACAAGTACTGTGACCACGAAAGGGCTGCTTTCAAGGACGTGGCCCTGCTGCTGACCGTGCTGCTAGAGGAGGAGATGCTGGAGACACACATCACCCTCCAGCAGGTGGAAGAGAGGGTCCGTGACTTCCTCTGGGCCAAGTTCACCAGGACCCCCAGCTCCTATGACCGCATGGACTCTGACAAGCTGAGCGGGCTGTGGAGCCGCATCTCCCACCTGGTCCTACCGATCCACCCGGTGCAGAGCATCGAGAAGGGGGGCTGCCGTGTCCACACCAAACCCTAGGGGCAAAGGCTGCCAGAGCCCCAGGAAGGCTTGGAAAGACAGTCCTGGCTGACTCCGGTGCGGGCGGAGGCACAACCAGTGCTATTTCTCTCCAATTTGTTTCTCCTGCCTTCCTGGGAAGAGTTTGACAGGTACAAGCTGATCCAAGGCCATTTGGCCAGCTGAGCCCTGGAGGTAATAGATGACACGCTTCCTTCTGGCAGAGGGGAAGAGTGGGTATTTTAGATGGCTAATTGCATGGGAGAACATCTCTGTGTGGGGAGGCAGAAGGGAAAACAGGACATTGCAGGTAGCATTTCTATCAGGAGATACAGAAATGTTCAGAACTAGTATGCCAGAAAGATACTTCAGTTCTGTAGCTCTTTCATTTCTCCCTACCCCTCAGTTTGCTGATGTCATATACATCAGTCTCCTAACTTGCTTTATCTAGAAGATTTCTCTCTCTTTGCAGAGAGCCACTGGAACACAGCAAGGTCAAATTCCCCAAAGCCCAACATCCTGAAAGCAAGCTTCAAAAAGAAAACCAGTTTGCTAGGCAAGGGTTTGACCGGTCAGTCCTGATAGGAGTCCCACTTACACAGACTGACTGACACCCCCCCAAAGACCAGATCCTAGATATAGGGTGTTCAAATACACCTGCAATTCAGAAATCCCCTAAACATCAATTACAAGAAATTTCAGGTTGTCAGCACGTAAACATGTCTCTGAAGTGGGGGGATCCCACATGCCAGAGAATAAACTCCAAAACCAGAAAGCAAAGAGACAGAAACCACCTTGCTCTGATAGTGTGAAGCCTCAAGGGAGGTAAAAGAATAATAGTTTAACTTAATGCTACTTCTGTAAAAAAAAAAAAAAAAAAAGTCAGCTCTTGATCCCTTTGCCACCAGCACAAGGCTATGCCTGTCTCTCCAGGCTGATGTGTCAGCTTTGGTCCTACCTGACAGACTGCTCTTCACCCAGATCTCTGGTCGGTGTGTAGGGCAAGAAGCCGTCTGCCTGCCTCTCCCCAGCTAACTTTAATTGATGAATGTAGATGTTAATAGTGATATTTATTTCAAACCGCATAGGGTTGCACACCAGGTCCCTGCCCTGCCAGGTAGCTGGTGCTCTGGCGTATGCTGAAGAGCAGGGCTGGGATTAGCTGGTGAAGACAAAATCTCTGGCGTTAACACTAAAAATCTTCAACAAAGCACGTTGGTTTCTTACCATGCCTTCTGTTCTGCACCCCAGGAAGAGAAATCTGGGTCCTGGAAATACTGTGGTGCCCCTGCACACTGCATTTCTGCAGATGCTTTGGGGCAGAGCAGCCATCTCGGGGAACACCTAGGGGATGGGTGTGGGTTACAGCATTTATAACATCCTGTCAGCCCCGGGTGTCAGTCCTGTGTGCCTATGGTGCTGCCTGCCAGAGAGGGAGCAGCTGTAGCGGAACATGGCTTATTTATATAAGCAGCACAGACTGGGGCCTTGCAGAGCCAGGCTCTCTATCCAAAGAAGACACGAATCGAGAACACTACAGTATTTTTACAAGCAGCACATCTGAGTGCTTCTTACAGAAATCGGACCTCGGTGTTGGCCGGGTCTCCTGCCAGCGGTGCCTTCCTGACCTGCCCCACTGATGTCTCAGCTGAGGCCCAGCCTTGCACCCCAAAACCACAACCTGCCTCTTCTTTCCTCCTGCTGTGTGCCTTGACCTGTCTCAGGAGATTTGTGGCCATTAACTTGGAGGAGGGCACAAAATGAAGGAAGAGGAGGGGGTAATTTGTTCATGTCCTAATCAAAGAACAGACTTTTTTGGTTGGCTGGGGACATGAAGACAAGACCACAGCGGTTTTAACTGTGTCAGACACTGGGCTAGATGTGAGAATTACCTGCTGGAGTCCAGCATTGGCAATGGCAGCCCAGGGCATGGTTTTACACAAGATATGGGTTGCTTCCTCCCCTCCCTCCTTTTTATTGCTATACACTACTTTGGTAACAGAAAATACTGCTTCTGCCCTGCACAGTCCAGAATGGGCGCTGGTGTAAGAACCAGCAGAGCCTTAACCATGTTATGCCAGTATCTTGAGGGAATCCTGTATTTTAACTTCATCTTGCTCTCAGTTTTATGTACTGTGTTTGTAACGCATAGCCAAGGCTGCAAGGGCAACTTCACGCTGCTTGGGCACGTCGCTGTAAGCATCATTCACCCAAGCTGTTCTAATACAGAAATGTTTTTATGACCTTTTAAAGACAAAATATCTGCTTGCTTCTGAAACAAGACTTCTATTTAAAAATAAATAAAACCCAGCAGTCTTTGAAGTGATACTAGAGTCTTTCTGTATTCTGTTGGCGTTTTTTTCCCTAGCTATTTTCATTTCATTAAGCAAAAGAGATCATCATATTGGGCAAAGTTTTATTTAGGTCAGGGCTGTAGTTGTGCAAAGCGAATATTTGTTTTTTCCAGAAAAACTCCAAACAACCTTTTTCTCAGTTGTTGGGGGCAAACATTTGCAGTTTTTTCAACTACGGCACAACTATAACCAAAAACCCGCAAACAGCTGCTGAATTCAACCCAGACTGAAACATACTGAGTTTTGCATAATGCTTAATTATAATAATTAAACCAAAGTCCACTGACAACTGAAATATTTTAGAAATACAGAAAGCAAGTATTTCTCATTTCAACACCCTTGATCAGACCAGTTCCACCCAATGTCACAACACCTCAGCACACACAAATTTTTATGTTCATGGTGAATTATTTTTCCTAGCTCTGGCCTAAACAGAGGGATGGGGATTAAAAAAAAAAAAAAAAAAGAAAGAAAGAGGATTTCCCCTTTTATTCCAGATTTTCTTCAGTCCCTGTCCAGGCCCTGGCAACCTAAATACTCATAACATTGGCATCTCTTTTCACATAGATGTTCATGTGATCAATTGCCAGAAGTAATCACTCATCTCCTGTTGCCTGATGCAAGAGGACAAGATTTGGTCCTAGCCCAAAGATTCAGATGAAAATCCGGTGTCACCAGGTGCAGTGACTGCTGGATGCCAAAACCAGGCTGCTTTTTCAGTTTTGCACATGAATTCAAAAGCAAGTCCAAAGAAAGTAGCTGAGCAAGCTCCAAGAGTGTCTCTAGGCAGAAGGGTGCACGGTGGTTTCTCCCTAGATGATGTGGTCATCATGATCTGCGCTGGCAAATAGCATCATCATGCTTGTACCTGCTCCAAAAATCAGGCTGAACTGAGAGTGGGAGTGGTGCTTGCTGTTGAAGAGAAGCAGGGAAACCAAGTCCAGAGGCTGCTCAGCAGTGACTGCACCTCTCCGTTAAAACTTTGGGGCTATATCTGCAGCCCGTTCAAATTAAAGATCTTTAATACATACCAATCAAGAGCCTCCTGTGAGTCCCCTAAATGGCTGAGCAGTGCCTCCCCAAAAGGGAGAGACGCCAGCGCAGAGGTGCAAGGCCAACCTTCCCACCCACCGTGCCAAGCTGCAGCATCTCCACACTGTCCCCTTCCTCCCGCACCCCAGCTGGCTGGCCCTGGGGTCACTTCAGGCAGGACAACTGGACCCCCAGCGAGGTTTCTCCCAGCCAGGGATTCAGGTTCCCTTCTTCCTAGGCTGTGAGTTAATTCAGAAATGCTGTGCTCTGGCATGGGGCATGGGTGCAGTGGCTGCAGAGCCCCCGGTGAGGGACACTGCTGGGTGACACAGAGGACGTGGGGCACAGCCAAGAGCGGATACACCCACGGCAGCTCCGGAGGAGCCAAAGCTCCCCCTTTCCATCAGCTCTCCGACGGCTGTGACAGGTCAGCACAAGACCAGGATGGAGCAGGACATGGTCCAGCACAGCAGCATCACAGGTAAATGATTCCTCCCAAGCACCCATCAGCTGTCCCCCCACCCCTGGTTCATGATCTCTCCGGGAGCGTCTCTTTCTGCGCGTGCACATGTCACCCAAGCACGGCAAGGCCATGGATTTGGCAGGAGCTTATCAGTTGCCTGCCATTACGTCAATGCTACAGCTAAATCATTTTTCAATTCCTCAACTACAAACCAATAAATAAATGATTCTTATTCTACTTGACTTATTGAACAATGTGCCCCCCTCCCTTTTTTTTTTCCAGTCCCGCTCTCTGCAGCAGTAGTTCTGCAGGGAAGGATATGCTGCCACAGGGTGCTCAGCAACCCTAAAAATTACCTTGAAAATTACATAGCAACTCGACCAAGGGGCAAAACCAGTTCTGGAAGGCCAGTCTGGACTGCTCCACCACCAAATTAGCGCTGATTATACATGTGAGTGTGCACTGCGCAGGCTTGGCATGCCACCCTGCTCTGCCTGCAGCATCCCTGTCCCTGTGACAGGCACATCGTGCCACATCTCTTTTCACCCCTTTGCACCAGCATGTGCTAAGCTGGAAGGAGGCAGGATGCAAAGAGACAGGTAGAGAACCCAGCTGAGCCTCATCTCTCCTGTTAAGCTTTAACCTCTGGGAGCTCGTCTACAGCTTAACCCTCCCGCAGCTCTATGCATGGGCAGGCTCCGCCACAGGGCTGGTCCCCTGGGGGTCACTTTTAGGCCTGCAAAACCTCCGTTGTAAAAGAGATTTGCAGACACTGGGAGCTTAAAACTGTTTTTATTTCCCCCTTTCGCCTCTTCAGGGGACGCAGCCGTACAATGAGCTGAACAAAGGAGCTTGGCCTCAGCCTGTGGGATGCAGACCCAAGAGCCTGCAATGAAAAAGCTTGAAGAATACAGCTTGCAAGTGTGTTCCCTGCACAGGGAGGGGGCTAAGCCCTAAGCAGACCTCCTGCTGGGCTCTGCCTGCTTTGGCTGGGCTGCCTGGTTATGCTCAGGCTGAGGAGAGGGCTTTGCAGATCCCTCGTGAGGCCACTCAAGAGTTGAGGATCCTCTTGGAGCCAGAGCAAAGGCAGCAGCATGGTTTGACACAAGGGATGGAAACAGCTTCCCCAGATCACATTGAGGTCTGCTCCATCCTCTGCCCCAGCAGCCCAGGGACCACTCAGGCATCTCTGGGAAGCAGTTTTGGGTTATGGTGATCTCCGCAAAGGAGCCTCTTCCCACAATTACAGCTCGAGCTGAATGAAGCCACTGTTCTCTTTATGTTAACACAGCTGAGCTCCTGCTCAGAGCAGCAGAAAGGAAGCCAAGCCATTTCCCTGGTCAGAGCCTGTGTCTGCAGAGGGGAGCCATGGAGCACACAGGTTCCTCCTCAGAGGGAGAGTAAAGTCCAGTTGTTGTTTCTGCTCCTGGGGCCAGGGAGGGGCACCTGTGCTGGGGCAAGCACCAGGTAAAGCCAGACAAGTTACTGGGACTGTTTGGCCAGAGGGATGGACTGAAAACCCAGTGCAACACCCTGAAAGACAGGCTCCCTCCAGCAGCTTGGTCAACGGGAGAAAAGCACATGCACACAGAGAGAGAAATGAAGAGCTGTGCAGGGACCTTTAGCTCCAGGCCAGTCTCTCACATGTGTTTTTCTAAACTCTCAACCTCTATAATTATGATCCCAGGACTTTCTCCATGGGAAGACGGCTGCCATCTGTGACATCTGCAAGTTGTGAGAAGAATAAAGCCCTTCAGGTCATGTGCATGCCAGTGGCATCCTGGCTTGTACCAGAAACAGCGTGGCCAGCAGGAGCGGGGCTGTGACCGGCCCCCCACACCCGGCACTGGGGAGGCGGCACCTCGAACCCTGGGGTCAGTGTCGGGCCCCTCACGACAAGAGGGACATTGAGGGGCTGGAGCGTGTCCAGAACCGGGCAGGGGCTGGGGAAGGGGCCAGGGCACCAGGCTGGGGGGGGCGGCTGGGGGAGCTGGGGGGGTTCAGCCTGGAGAGGAGGGGGCTCAGGGGGGACCTGATCGCTCCCTACAGCTGCCTGACAGGAGGGTGTAGCCAGGTGGGGGTCGGTCTCTTCTCCCATTTAACGAGTACCAGGACAACAGAAAACAGCCTCAAGCTGTGCCAGAGCAGGTTTAGATGGGGTATTAGGAAAAATGTCTGCACTGAAAGGGTGGTCAGGCACTGGAACAGGCTGCCCAGGGAGGTGGCAGAGTCACCACCCCTGGAGATATCTAAAAGATGTGCAGATGTGGCACCTGGGGACATGGGTTAGTGGTAGGCTTGGCAGTCCTGGGTTAACAATTGGACTTGATGATCTTAAAGGTCTTTTCCAATCTAAACAATCCTGTTTCTGTGTTAGAGAGTGGTCTACTCCAGTCCTGCAGGAGCTGCTGCAACAGCAGCCATAAACACCAGTCCTCCCTTCCAGAGGCAATATGTTTTGATTTCTCTCCTGATTGTGTTTGGAAGCTTTTCAGAGAAACAGCTGGCTGATGAAACCCAATCCAATGGAATAAGAAGTTGAAATAATCCCAGGCAGCTTCCAGAAGGCAAGGGATGAGTACGAAATCAGTCCCGTGTGAGCAGCCCATGTGTTTGAATGTGGCCGGCACCTACAACGATACACACTGGCTGGCCCCAGCTCAGTTCTGGTTATGAAAAGACTGTTAGGATGAAACAATGTAGCTCTGCTCTTGGGTGCTAATAAGGGGGAGATCCTCAACCTTGTGAATCCTATAATACAGACCTACTTTCTGTTAACAGGGCATATGAAACTGGGAAGCAACTGGGAAAAAGCCTTTTGTAATGGTAGGGCTGAATGCAAAACCACAAAGGGCTGCTGCACATGCAGAACTCAGCCTGCCCATGCACATCATACAGTCCACAGCAGAACCAGCTGGCCCAGTTAGAAAGTGGCAACTTTATGGTCTAAATAAAGACAGTAGGAAAAAAAACCAAACAAACAACAAATTGGAAAAGGCAGATTAGAAATTATTATAAAACTGGAAGCTGTTTGCAGTGGCTAGTGATGGGTTTATTAGCAAGGTTTTAAATGTACTAGTCAGTTCAATAGCAGTATCAAACCCTTCCATACACTGGTTACCAGGATATACTGGGGGTGGGGGGTTATGAGTCCTCAAGACTACAAGGGAACCTTTACCTTGCATACCCTTATGCCCACACTGACTGAGAGTATTCAAAATCTCCTCTAAAGGAAAACAGCCACACTGCTTAAACTCAGGATGTAAGATGGCAAGCAGCATTTTACCATTGCCTTGCTGCCTTCCACGCCGCACTTGCACCACCTCTGCGAGCAAAAGAGGCTCAGAAGTTGCGCCTGTGGGATGAGAGCAGGACTAGCACGAAAGGTCAGGAGAGAGGGGGCACGGAGGGGCCCTGGAGGGGAAAGCATCACAGGCCACCTGGATTTACCCCGTCACGCTCCCTTAGTGCCTCACATGCCGATCCCCCTCCCCAAATTATCTCTGCACCAAGCGGCGCTCAACAGCCAGCTGGCACCTCCCAGGGCTCCTGCCCAGACACTGGCTTTGAGAGGCGCTGAAGATGATCAGACGCACTGAAACTCACGTCAAACCCGCACTGCTGCTGACTGCCTCGCTCAGTCGGAGCCAGCCACCCTTTTCTTCTTAGGCACAGCCTCTGCCCCATCTCTGTGCCTCTCCACAGCTTTCCTTATCTGCCAGGCTGGAGCTGGCTCCAGAGGGACATTACACAGGGCTGCAGCAGGGCAGGAAAGTCAAGAATTGACTTTGAAGCTCTCCCCACCCCCCACCTTTGTAGAAGGCAGCTCATGGCACAGCCATGTTATTTGTCAGTGCTCCTCACGCTCATTGTCTCTTGACAGGTCAGAAGCACATCGCCTCCCTCCTCCCCTCGCCCCCCCGCCTGCTGGCAAACAGCTTTGATCAGGGGTGCCTGGTTGCTCCCCCCGCTGACATCCCTCCATCATTCCTCTCCCCTCCATTGCTCCCCCCTGCTGACATCCCTCCATCATTCCTCTCCCCTCCCTCCACCTTGAGGCTGAAACCCTCGCTGTGGGAGAGGTGCAGAGGGCTCAGATCCCCTTCCCATATCTGGCAGGCAGAAGACGCCGCTCCCCAGAGGCCCGCCATGGGCTGGGGGCACCTGGTGCCATTTTTGCACAGTCTCTGTCCATGGCTCACAGCAGCCAGCTCCCGGCAGGGCCAAGGCATGCCGGCACAGAGGCTCACAGCACAGCATCATAGAGCCTTCTAGGTTAGAAAAGACCTTTAGGATCATCAAATCCAGCCATCCAAGAGCTGCCTTCTGATCACAAGTGTGGCAAGGGGGGATCCTGAAAGGAGCAGGGAGGGTGCCAGGCATGCAGATTCATTCCCCTGACATTGCACAGCTGGGTATCACAGCGTGCCAGCCTGCAGGCAGTGCCTGGAGATGGGAATTGCCAGGTCTCTTTAGCCTGGAATGTCTCCGGGAGCTCATGGGGGCTGCTGAGGTGCCACTAGGTTTTTGGAGAAGGCCTTGAACAGAGTACCAGCTGCTGCGAAGAAGTTCAAGCAAAATCAAGGTGATTCACAACGTGCATTTTTTGCAATTACTGCCCAAAGACAGGGCGCACAGACTGAGCCGGCCGAGAACAACATTCCCAGGCGGCTCGGGCTTTGGTGCGTGACCTAAGGAAGCACGGCCTCTGCGCAAACATGTCCTCCACCAGGACGGGCCAGGCCAGGCCAGGCCATGGGGCTTGCTCATGGCACGGGCACGGCTGCCCGTGGTGCCAGCCGGAGCAGCTCTCCCAGCGCCAGCTGCCCCCCGTCCCGGAGCCCCTCTGCCCCAAAGGTGTGCACCGAGACACAGAGCTCGCCCGGGAATGGCAGGGAAGATGGCAGCAAGCGGCCTTTGTGCAGCAGGGAGCAGCCGGAGGGCCTGGCGGGGCAGCCCGGGGTTTGCGGGTGTGGGAGGGGGGCAGCCCGCGGGCCCGCTCGCCGCCTCCCGCCGCCGCCCCCTGGGGGGCTCCGTAAGAGCCGCTTAAGGTGGCGAGAGCGGCTGGGGAAGGGCCGGGCGGCGGCGGCCGCAGGCAGGGCGGTGCGAGGGGGCAGGCGCAGCCCGCCCGGCCCCACACAGCTCGCGGGCGGGACGCGGGGCCGAGCCCCGGGGCGGCGGGGCCTGAGGCGCGCCCGCCCCCCCCCTCCCCGCCCCAGCCCCCGCCGAACGGCCGCGCCGCGGGTCGCCGCCCGCCACCCGGCAGGTTGTAAAGTCATTAACTCCCTCAGCCATGCCGGGCCGCGCTCCGGCGGCGGCTGCTCCTGCTACCGCCGCTGGTGGGCCGCCGCGCCGCCTCGCCGCCTCCTCCGCGGCGGCTGCAGCAGCAGCGCGGCATGGCCGCCGCTCCCCGCTGCCTCCGCCTCCTCCTCCTGCTCCTCAGCGCCGCCGCCGCCCCCCTCGGCGCTAAGGTAAGCGGCGGCGGGTGGGCCCGCGGCGGCGGAGCCTCCCCTCTCCCCCCCCTTCCCTCCCTTCAGGGCGCCGCGGTGGGGCCGGGGCCAGAAGGGGCGCCCCGAGCCGGCGGGGCCGGTCGCTGCCCCCCCGGGCCTGCACCGGGGCAGGGCGGCCCGGCCCAGGGAGCGGGTGGTCGCCTCAGGGGAGTGGCGGCCCCTCGCCCCCCTGGCCCTGCAGGGTTCTGGTTCCTGCAGGGGGTAGCCAGGACGTGGGGGTCCCCCCGCTGTCGCCCCCCCCCCCCCCCTTCAGTCGTGAGGTGCTGGAGTGGGGGGTTTTGCCCAGCGTCCCACACGTGTGCCCCGAGGACCAGGCGCTGTGCCCGCTCCCCGGCGGCCTGGCACGACAAAAGGCCGGGGGGTGGGGGGTGAGGGTGCTTGGGGGGGCTGCCCGGCATCACCAGAAGGGCCGTGGGGGAGCAGGGCCTTTCCTGGCTGGGGGTTCGCCCCAGTGTGCCCCCCACGTCCATCCCTACCAGAGGGCTGACCCCAGTTTAGGACTGAAAACAAACAGATTTCCTTCTTCCCTCTCCCTCCCGCCACCCCAGGCGTGGGTTTGGGCAGCTGCTTTCTCCACGAGCTGTGGGGTGCCCCACACTCCCCTCATCTCTGCTTGAAGAGATGAAGATCATCTCCACAAAGGCCCTCCACAGCCTGGCCCTCCTCACGGCACTTGTTCCGCAGCAGCACCAAAGCCCCTCCGCCAGCCCCCTTTCCTTTCCCAAGGCCTGGAATGGGAGAATCACCCCCCATATTGTGGCAGGGGAGGCAGAAATCCCAGCTCGCAGGGCACCGGCTGTGCCCCTGCCTTCACGGGTCACTGTGTGCTTTGTGGCTCCGTGCTCTGTTTCCCCGAGGGGAACCCAGCCGGATTTCTTTGCGGCTAAAGAGATTCTGCCCTGCTAAAGGAAGAGGGGTTTGGGTTGTGTTTCCCACCCCAGATTCCCCGTGGCTGGGGTGAAGAAATCTCACATGAGCCATCTTAAACACTGAGAAGACCAGACACCACAGATTTATGGCAGATGACCCAGGTTTGAGGAGCAGCAGCAGCTCCTGTTCTGGGGTTGTCTTAAGTTTAAAGCTCAAGTGTCCCATTTTCACTTGGTTTTTACCTTCACGTGCTTCTGCTGCCTGTTCTGTTTACCCCTTAACTGTAGGGATAAGTCGGAGAGAAGCTTCAGGTAGAGCAAGCCAGGTCAGGCTAAACGGATGTGAAGTCCTTCGCATAGGGCTGACCTGGATGGACTCCTTCATCAACATGTGTACACAAGCCCTGGCTGCTGGCGGTTCTCCCTACCCCTAGCAACTGTGTTTATACAGTGCCTAAGTCGAGGGCATCCGGGGCTGGGAGGAGGGCTGCTCAGCCCTCCCCAGGACAAAGCTACACCAGCACTGTTGCCAGGTCTGCCCTGAGGACTCCCGCGCTCCAGGAGATCCCTGCAGAGCACTCTGATCAAGGATTGAGTAGTGCAAGTTGTGTTGCTGCTATTGATTGGTATCTCTGGTGTAAGACAGTGCACAGAATGGTCATTGGGGGATTAACCTGCAGTTCCTCTTACTGTCCCGTTTTCTATATACAACACGATTATACAAAGTGTCATAGAAAGCCTCAGTACTTAGAAGGGGTAAGCAAATACCTTCCTACGTGGGACTAACTGCATTCAGTGCCTCTGAAAAACCTGATGGTAGACACGCCTGTCATGCACACTGCCTGTTACTCCCTTCTACCCCTTCACAGATTTCCATCCTTTCAACCAGCTTGCCTTCAAGTGTTAATCCCACTTGAAGGGAATGACCTAACTGGCTTGGATGAAGTGTTTTGTAATGACATACAGCACTTGCCTGTGAGCTTTCTGTCACAGCAGGATGATGAACAGTGCTTGATAGTTCTCCACTGGCTTCTGTTCACTGGTTTTCTAATTTGCTTCTCATCTGCACCTCATTATATGTTCAGATTTCTGTTACTTATCTGCTGCAATATCACATATTTAGCAAACTACCACTTCTCCTCAGATTAATGTTCTTCCTGATCCCATAAAAATTATTCTGCATTGCTCATTTTACCTCAGGATACCTTCCCCTCACAGAAAACTCCTCAAATACCTTGTTTTGACTTTTCCAAGGAAAATTTGGGGGTTTGTCTGCTTCCAGCATTGAATCTGTCATACAAACTATCTAGACTACCCAAACAGGATAAAACAATGACAGGGTGAGAAATAGCTTTACACAAACACCAATTCTTTTGTAAAACATCGGGACATCATTGCAAATGCTACTGTTTTTTTTCAGGGCTGTGGTAAAGTCTGTCACCACAGCTTTAGTTAGAGAATGACATGGGGTGTCCAAACCAGGGGAGCTGAGCGTGGTCATTCATTTCCAGATAACAATCTGACATCCATTCCAGGCATTAAGACATCTGAACCTACTTAGTATTTCAGTAAGTAGTATGGAAAGAAGCCCTTAAGCAAAGGGATTGTGGAAATTTTTGGTAGAGGACATGCAGTTAATGGCCTCGGAAAAGATCTGTAAAGAATTTATTTCATTTTCAGCTGCCATTTCTAGTAGTCTTACAAGCTCAGAGAGGGTCGAGCAGAACAGTTTATAACAGCTACTGTGCCCTTCAGTGGTGGGCCAGCCCTTAAGGCATGCCAGGCTGCAACAAGAGCCTCCCCTACCCCCAACCCCCACAAGCTCCTCTATTAAGGGAACTAGACAGGCATGTTTGTGGTCTCTCTTCCCAGACAGCTTTTTTCCAGAACCCAGGCTCTAATGAATCTCAAGATTAGGCACAACAATAAGCAACGCAGGAGGCTGAGCCACTGACACGGTAATTGCAGTTATTCCCAGGTTTCTGGGAAACCCAGCATAGCTCAGAGCTGATCCAGAGCATGACAGCGAGTCAGCGGAGAATTTATTTTATCCCTTTCAGCTCTTCAGAAAGACCGCCTGGAAATCCGATAGGATGTCAGTCCAGGCCCCCCCCTTCTTCGCAGGGCTGAAGCATTTTGTTTGTGGCAGCCTTTGTTTGGCAGGGGGGAGAGGGGAGGCAGCTGCTGGGTCTTGGGTTAGACAGAAAAAGCTTTCAGTGATGCTGGCTTAGAGACTGATTTTTCTGTCATTCATATTGACAGATCTGGAGACAGATATTTTATCCTTGAAAAGTTCCCTGCAGGTTGGGGTTCAAAGCTCTGGCCCCTCCAACGAGGGGAGGGGAGGGCAACCCTCACCTACTCAGTGGTAGAGGCACAGGAATAACCTGGTTAGCTTCAGAGAGGAAGAGCTGCAGCTACATAATCACCCTGTGCCAAGCCACAGATGCCTCGGGGGAGATTCTTGTGGAGAGCACCTGGCTGAACTGGAGTATGGTCTATTCTAAGGATGTAAATTTTAGGCCTCATATTCCTCATCACCTAAGGAATTGTGCCTGATCCTCTTACCTCCTTTAAGTAGAGCCCTCATCCAAGCCCAGGCAGAACCAGCATTATAAAGTCTGGGCCTATGTGCATTTCTAGCCTGCCCTGTTTCTGTGATTCTGCAGCAGAGCACAAATAAGAGCAGCTCCAGCAGCGCCTATAACCAGGAAAGTGTAAAATAGTTTTTGTAAAGCCCCTTTGATTTCCTCTGCAAGGAGGGGGCAGGGAAGATTCACTCGGTCAGAAGATAACTCTTGAGATTTGCAGAGGGGCTTGGTAAAAACTAGGAGCTAATCTAATCTGGAGCCTTTCCTACAGTCCTTATTATCTGGAAAATGCAAGTATCTCAAATTAAAAACAAGAACCATTTGTGTGTCATGGTTAATGCAGATTTATTTCTGACAATATAATAAATTCAGCACAGATTGGAATCAGATGCCCCAGCTCTAGATACCTGAAGTTCCCCCTCCACGTCGCCAGGCCTAGGACTTGGATGCAGTCATGCTTTAAGTCTCACTGGCCAAGGGGACGGCTCAGCGTTGTCCTTGCTTACACAAGAAAATAAATGCTCCTAGGCAAGGACTGGCAAGGGAGCTTGGTCATGGAAAACCTGAGCGCCAAATCAATCTACTTAAAAAGTGATTGATTCCTTCAGTGCAGAGAGGAAGCAGGAACAGGGCTTATGGATATAGGGGAACACATTTTATGTTTTTTTAAAAAAAGTCTCTTTGACTAGCACCCTTCAATAAATCCTCATTTGGGCTCCTGTCATTCCTGAAAGTCACAGTGCAGAGAGGCACGGATCCTGTTCTAATCATAAGAAAGAGACGCACAAAGGCAGAGATGCTGATCTTCCCCAGACCTCAGCTCTGCCATCACATGCCAAGTCTCCTTACGTCCAGGCAAAACTCCCTAGAGCAGTAACCCTGAAAAGGAGCCTGCAACTTTCTACCATTCCAAACACACACAGTCTTTTCCATGTCCAGGGGTAGGTCGGTAGAACAGGCTATTTCACTCCCCTTCACCCGTTTCCCTTCTGCCCAGTCTCAGCTATTTGAATTGTAAGATCTCTGGAGCAGAACTATCTTGTGGGTTACATATACACAGATTTTTATTGCTACCTGGGGAAAAAGCTATGTAAATACTGCAGCTTTTGGTCCACATGCCTTCCCTCCAGGCAGTCCATGTGCCTGGTGTAACTAATTACTCTGTCTGATAAGACACCAGCTTTGATTATTACCCCAGCCATGCAAGAATCTGCATTGTGCTGAGCTCTCCGAACAGGCACTGGATAAATCATTGTCATGCCCCTTCCCCACAGTTGTGAAGAGCTCTGTCTCCACAGGCCTTGAGATGCTTATCACAGAGAAGCACAGAAGGGGTCACAGAAGATTTTAGTGGAAAATACGTACAATAAGAGGCCTTTGGTTTCTTTCCTTTGTAAATGCAGAAGCTGCATAGCCAGCATTTCCATTTACAGTCTGATAATTATACAGGCAGACAAAAATTCTAACAAGAAATAGGATGATCTTGGAAGAAGAGGAGGAGGTATTTTTGAAAACATGTCTGTTTATTTTAAATTTTGTTTTTCACTTGAGCAACTGAGCTGCTGGCTGCAGCATTTTCTCCCTGTCAGGCAAGTCAGCTCCAGCCAGAACCTAAAGTACAACAAAAAGTTTTGTTGTATTGTTTTCAAAATTAACTACTGTAATCACTAGAGAGTAAAGCACCAGGTAACATGGTGCTTTTTTGCAGCAGGGTAGGTTACTTTCAACATGGCCTGGCTATCACCAAGAAGAGGCATTATGTGCATTTCAACCACACTGATTTACAAGTTAAAAACATTTGCATAAAACCAGCTGCATCTCCTTTGCCCAGTGGATGTTCTTTTGGCAGATGCTGTAGAAACAACAAGTTCTCAGGCAGGAATTACACAAGATTAAGAACGCTTTGGCTTTATTACACCACCGTGAAAAAGCATAAAGCCAAGGGACAGTCAACCAAAAAAGTGAACAGAGCACATTTAGTGATGAGCAATCCCTGCTGAGTTTTCTCTCAGATCCATCAGTTAGGCTTTGCAGACCAGTTCTTTGCAACAGGACTATCAGCCACTGCCACAAACTAGCATGTTTTGCTAATAATAGCACGGATAAAACTTCCCTGAGCCCTTACTTTAACATAGCAGACTTCACACACATAAAAATTACTTATTTTCTTCTACTAGAACTGAAGCGCTGTCAGCATATCTAGCTTCTAGTCACTGTCCTGTGTTAAACTCATTGCTGCATTCAATGCTACTCACAGCTGTATTTCAGTAAACAGCAAGTTAGTTCCTGCACTGGCTAGTTTGCCAAAGTCCCTGGGAGCTTTCAGGCCATTGGACACTAAATGGGAAAATATTGAAAGAAAAAACCCAACAACCCAGCTAAAACACAGAATCCCTTACCTGCTGGGAATTGTGGAGGCACAGCCGACAGCAGCCTGCTGCAGTGACCACATTGGGGCCAGAAGAGCTCAGGTTTGTCAAATTTAAAGGCTCAGCCCCAGCAAGGCATGCTGGGAGAGGGAGCAATCCTCCTTGGAGCATAGTGGGATGCATGGGGAGAGGGGACAACAACAACTGCAGGAGGCTCTGGTTCTGAAGCACCCTTGAAAATTACTTTTGTGAGGATTGGAGAGTGAGGAGCTTGGATCTGAGCTGATCTGGTCACAAAGAAAAGTTTATTCGTTGAAATGCAGTTCCAGTGAAGTGACAGATGTGTACCCCCAGCTTCCCTGCAGGCAGGCCTCCGAACGGCCAAGCGCTGCAGCTTTTCCTCTTCTCTCCTCACCGTGTGTCCGTCCCAGGCAGGGATGGCAATGAGCTGTGAGCTGCTGCCCTGTCCGACCCAGGCTGGGAGCAATGCTGTGGGGTCAGGCTGCAGCCGGCGCTACTGTCACACATGTCCAACCCAACAGCCCTTCTCTGTCATGAGATCCCAGAGGCACCCTTCTTCCCATGCATAACCCAGTCTTGGAGAGAATTTTGAATTTTGAGTCATAGGGGCCTTATCCTGCCACAGTTGTCCTAGAGCTGCCCATTTAGAAGGCATCCAGGTGACATGGTCCTTGGGGGAGCTGCCTTTGGAAGGCCTTTCTCTGCCTGGGGTGGGGAGGAGCCAGGTTCTCCAGCTAACCATGCTCTGTTTCTGTCAGGACAGTAGTGAGGCAGCAGATGGAGCTGGCCCCTGGGATGAAGAAGTCACCAAGTGGTGGGGAGAGTGGAGCTCCTGGTCCACCTGCTCCCGGTCCTGCGGGGGAGGTGTGATGTCCCGGGAGAGGCACTGTTTGCGACAGAGGTGAGTTGTGTCCCAGCCTGAGCCCTTGGCCAGATCTTAAGTGGCAGAGGGCAAACGAGGTGTCCCCAGCCTGCGTTTTGGGGCCGAACCTTCAGGGTTTGCAGGGTCAGCGGTTCCCTTTTCTGTGGCCCTTTGGAAAGGAAGGTGGCTGTTGCCCACAGGTTTGGCGGTGAGCAAGCGGTGGTGGTGGTGGTGAGGGCTGACGAGGGAGGAGCATGCTGCAGGGGGCAGGCGACAGGGCCCCTCAACATGTCACCCACTCAGCCGGGCTCATCTGATGGGGAGCAAGGGGTTGGTCCTCTCTTGGGGTCTGTAGGAGTCTTGAAGGTGACAGGGTCATGGGCTGGAGAAGGCTAGCTCTGCTCCTCTTCCCCTTTCCTTCACAAACCCTCACTTAACTGTCGCTGCTCTGACCAACCTAACCCTGATTTGTAGCCAGTTCCTGTGCTACGGATGTGGGTACCTATTCCCAGACACCTTACGGGGACTTGATTTACGCCTGGCAGCAGCCAGCTCAGCTACGTCTCAGCAATTTCTCCTCTTTATTCCCTGCAGAGCTTGCAAGTTTTTTTCCCTCTGTCATTTATTTGGCTGTCACCTGACAGCATCTCCATTTGTCCCCTACAGCTACATTTGTCCCCTACAGCTGCTACAGTCCTGGTATCAGTTGGACTGGCTTTGTGGGCGTGGGGAGAGCTGGGGAACTTCAGCTGCCTGAACTCCCACTGTCCCCTCCAGGTCACCTTGCCACCAAGCCCTCCTCCTCCTCCTCTAGCACCTCACTAACCAGCTACTCCAGGCTCCTGAAATGTTAATGAGAGCCGGCATCCTGCAGCACAGCAAGCCCACGGGGGCTGCCCACCCCACACTGCCCCCCACACTTGGCCTCTTTCTCTTCTGCGTGAATGCACTCCTGAGCGGAGGAGGCTCAAGCCAGGGCCCCCAACCTGCTCTCTTTCCTGCAGAAGAAAAACTTCTTTTATGTGGGCTGGTTGACAGCGTGGTGAGGGTTCAGATGTGCAGTGGTACCTTCCGTCTGGATGTGGCCTCCCTGCTAACTGGGCTTGCCAATGTCTCTGCTACTCCTCCTCCCCAGCATCCTGTGGCCATCATGGGAAAGCAGTGGGAAATGGAGGGTGGGAGGGAGCCCTTTTTCTCTCCATCTGGCATCTGCTGTACCCTTGACTCCACAGCCGGAGAGGGGAGGGCTTTGCTGTGGCGTTTTACTCCAGGGATCAAGTCTGAATTTTTTAAAAAAAGTCCAATGTAAAATCCAGCCAAAAGGGTTTGGAGCTTTAAGGAGAACAGCTTAAGTGTGAGCCAGGTATGCCCATGAAACAACTTCTGCCTGAGTCTGCTGGCAGCCACTGCTTCAGCTGAAAGAGGTGGCAGTTTTCAAGCCTTTTGGTGAAAATTTAGGCTTTGCCTCCATCATGTAGAGCATTGCTCTGGACGGGAGCTGCAGTACCTATAGCCAGTCCAGACTGAATATGTCTGCGGGGTTCTTCATTACACAGTGCATCCTAAGTTCCCAATACTGTTAACACATTGTCTGTTGCTCATCATTACACAGGCCACATTCCCTTAATCTATGGTCTTGGCCATTCTCCCTCTGTCTATGGCCAGAGCTAAAGCATCAAGTGTTGAGAAATTCCCATGGTTTTGGTCCATTGTCTGCAGCAAGCCTTTCCTGCTAATCTGTTAAGGTGGCCAGTCTCCTCCATGTCTCCTCCATGAGAGGTGCCATCTGTCTGCCTACTGCACAGTGAATCCCAAAGTCAACTCCCCTGGTCACTGCAAATCCTGGGCGCTTCCATGGGAGTGATGGATCATCAGTGTCTGTTGTCCTTTTGTCACATCAACCCTTTTGGAGCTCAGAAATGAAGGGGGACAGAGGTGGTGATGCTGGAATTGGTCCCTGCCTGCTCAACCTGCCCTGAAATGAGAACGGCCTGAAATCACAGTCCACCTAAAAGCACTGAAAATGCGTTTCAGAGATGTTGGCTAGTGTAGATTCAGAAAGTTCTGCTCTGATAAAATGCCTGCCCTGCTTCTCCCCCTTAAGGCAGGCCTGGCTTCTTGGTCATCTCAGTACCTTAGTACTTCACCGACCTCCAACTCATTCTTTCTGCTTTGCAGGCTCCATATGCCCCAGGGAACAAACACCACCATGTGTGTTGGTCAAGCCAGACACTACCAACTGTGCCAGCAGCAGGTGAGAACCACTTCCAGTACTGACTGCTCCTCACTGGGTGATGTGGGACTCAGGGGGTCACACCTGGAGCTGCAAGAGCACCAGCACTCAGGGCGTGACTGGTCCATAGGAGTGCAGACAAGGGGTATGATCTGCTCCTGGCATGGTTGATGGTGTGCCTTTGAAGACATGGGAGATGGGCTCTACTCTCTGAGACTGAGAGGTGGGGGAAAAGGATATAAAAATGTTTTTTTTCTGGGGTGGAACCAGGGACAAAGTTTTTCCAGTACGCTTTTCCCTTTGCTGGAAGGAATTTTTGTGGGACTGTTAAATACAGCTGTCTGAGAGGCCCCCGACAATGGAGGCCTGGCCTTTCTACCTGTGTTACAGCACCTCAGAGTCCATCACCGATTCCTTCCAGGGTGGGCAATGCATTTTCATTCTCCAAGGATGCAGCAGGGACAAGCAGCTGTCACAGTCATGGCTGTGACACAGGGAGCTTTTGATCACATTTATTCCCTCCATAGCCCTGCCCAGCCAACACAGCAAGCTTCAAACAGCAGCAGTGCTCCAGTTTCAATGCCAAAGCCTTTGGGAAGCGCTACTACCACTGGATGCCTCTCTATCCAGGTGGGTTTTCACAGCTTCACACAAGGGATCAGGGTGAGAAAACACCCACAGGATCTTCTCAGACACAGGAGAAGGGGAAGGTCCCAGGGGACAAGGGATGGATGCTCCTGGCTGGTCTGGAAGTGCTTCCCTATGCTCCCTGCTTTGGAGAAATCGTTCCCTGTCTCTTCACAGAACTGCTCCACCCAGCCAGGCCTCCTCTCTCACCACATTGCTCCTGTTTTGGATCCTACATCAGCAAGCATTGGTGGGCAGACAGGACACAGGCTTCTCTGAGTTGTCTTGGCTAACCAGCAGTCATCTTGGCAGAGTGGGTGTTCACGCTCTTTGTGCCTTCTACCATTTTGGCTGCCTCTCTCACCCAGCATGCTTCCCACTGGGTTGGTGGTGGGTTGTTCTGAACAGGATGCCCATCCATTTCCTGCACAGGCGAGACAGATTATTGCTTCACTTGGGTTGCCAGTTGTCCCTTGAGGCCCAGATTGAGCTCACCTAATATACTACCCTCTTTCTGGACCCATCTGGTTTTATCTTTCCATTAGCTGCCAAGGGGACATAGAGCATCTGCACCTCTAGCTTCAGTTGCTCAGCTGAATGGGGTGTAGCTGGCCACAGCCCCACGCAGTCAGTGCCTCTCTTACAGGTCTTGCTTGCTCTTGTACGTTTATGTGTGGCCTGGGATCTGCTGACACAGATTCCCATGTCTGGCTCAGGGGATGGCATCGCAAAGGGGAGAGGGTACGGCAAGGAAGAGGGTTTGCCAGCAGGAAGTATTTCTGCTAGGCATGGTCCCCAGCTGCAGCCTCATACCATGACCCCTTTACTACTACAAACTAGCCTTGGGGGTCTCACATCAAGCAACAAGAGCATCCAATGTGACATCAAACCATCAGTATGGATAAGAGGAAAGTCCCCTTCCTCGCTGTCCTTCTCTGAGCACTTTGATCTGCCTGGTGACTTTCCGCCTCTGTCCATTTAGATGACTACACCAGTATCTCCAACAAGCCATGTGACCTCCAATGCACCACCCGGAGTGGAGAGAGGCAGCTGATGGCCCGAGCACAGGATGGTACCTCCTGCAAGGACAGGACCTATCAAGGGGTCTGCATCAATGGGAAGTGTGAGGTGAGGCTGTGGGAGGAAGCAGTACAGAAACTGGGAGCGTAAGTGTGTGACTGGACCTCCTGGGCATTACAAGGCCAGGAGTCCCAGCAAGGAATTGAAACTGAGGCCTGGCATGGGGTGATTACATTCAGTCTTGAATGCCTGTAGGCTAGAGGAGAGCAGAGAGGTTCACACAGAGGGAATTGTATACATCCACATGTTCCCACTGAGTGGCAGCAGTTTCCTCCCAGCACAGAGAAGACTAGGATTCCACATTTGTTTATGGTCATCCAATTTAAAGAAAAAATTAAGAAATCTTAGATCTCATTTTTCACCTCATATGGCAGGATGAAGGGTGGGTGTATCTAGTTTTACAAAGAGGTGCCTTACAGCCTCAGAAAGGCCTGCCTTTGATGCAGCATCTCCTGGAGAGTGATGTTGTATGTCATCGTTTCAGTGAGAACGATTGGCCCAAATACGGAGACAGGAGGAACCAAAACATCTTACCTGAGTCTTACTCCATTCACCTACACGCCCAAGCTCCTGCCCCAGGTTCAGGGGCACAGTGTAGGTGGTCACAAGTCACACAGGTGGATTTCTGCTGCTGTTGAATTCATTTCTTACTCTACTCCAAGCTAACCTACATTCCCCTCCCCAGCCTCATCAAGAGAGCATGGTAGCATTTCCTTGAAAAGACCCTGACCTGTGGAGATAAGCTGGTCTCAGAAAACACTCTCTTGTTTTATTCTTTGCAGCCGGTTGGGTGCGATGGGAGCCTGTACTCACCCCGGACGATGGACAGATGCAGGGTGTGTGGAGGGGACGGCAGCACTTGCCACCGTGTCTCGGGCAGCTTCCGAAAGGCACTCTCACAGATAGGTACTCCCTGCTACCACAGTCTGGAGACTTCACCTGCTACTTCTTACCACCAGCTGGCATGAAGGGTGACTGGCTTGAATGCGGGTAGGAGTTTCCCAGCTGCTTGGTGGAAAAGACTGAAGAGTGCCACCCCTGCTTAAATGCCTGTATTTTGCCCTTTTCACTTAATCATCACAGGAGATTGGTTTGATGTGCTGTATATTAGGCTGGTAAGGTTTCCCTTCACGGTTTTATGATGGGAAGCAGCTGGGGATCTATTTGTTCCTATTGATTTTGGCATCTTGCTCACCTCAGATAATGTGAAGAGATCAATGAATCTTCTTTTATTTGTGCTATGTGGTCATTTGAAACTTAAGCTCCTGTGATGAGGGTCACAGTGTTTGTTTCAGCCTGCACTTAGTCTCCTGCTTTCCCCAGTCCTGTGGTTGGCGCAGCTGAGGGACAGTGCCTCTGAAACTGGGCTTAAGTTCATCCCTTGCAACCTCATGGCCCATTTTTCCACCCACAGAAGGCATAGACTGTGGTATGCTCATTAGTAATTAATTAACCGTGGTTTGAGGGTGTTTTAGAACATCATTTTACACTGTTGTTGTTTCACTAGTCTGCCTCACTCTCTGCAGACACCAGACTAGAAAAGTACTCAGGTCCTTTTCCAGAGCAGGTCTAATGGTGCTAGCTCCTCTAGCAGTACAGGTACAGTTTTGGCCTCCCGTTTCAGTCCTAAAATCTAACAGAACAGACAAGACCTGCATTTCTCGCAGGAAAGACTAGCTGCCAAACCACACAACTTCAAGAGCCTGCTTATTTTCTCTCCCTTTAAAGGTCAATTTTTATGCTACCTGAGACCAATTCTGTTGAGTCCAGAGCTGAGGGGACCAGTGGTACACAAATCATAGAATGGTTTGGGTTGGAAGGGACCTTAAAGATGACCTAGTTCCAGCCCCCTGCCGTGGGCAGGGACACCTTCCACTAGACCATGTTGCTCCAAGCCCCGTCCAACCTGGCCTTGAGCACTTCCAGGGATGGGGCACCCACAGCTGCTCTGGGCAGCCCCTTCCAGTGTCTTGCCACCCTCGCAGTAAAGAATTTCTTACTAGTATCTAGTCTACATCTACCCTCCTTCATCTTGAAACCATTACCCTTTGTCCTATCACTCCATGCCCGTGTAAAAGCCCGTCCCCAGCTGCCCCGCCGGCCCCACCAGGCACTGGTGCTGCTGGAAGGTCTCCCCAGAGCCTTCGCTTCCCCAGGCCGAGCAACCCCAGCTCTCCCAGCCCGTCTCCGTAGCAGGGGGGCTCCAGCCCCCTGAGCATCTTCGTGGCCTCCCCTGGACCTGCCTCAACAGGTCCATGTCCTTCTCATGTTAGGGGCCCCAGAGGTGAATGCAGCGCTGCAGGTGGTCTCTCCCATCCTCTGTTCAACGTCAGCCCTGATCACTATTAAGCTTTTTGTGTGCTCTTGCCAGAAAGAGCACATTCATCCACACATCTAAAGCCAGACGGTTACACTAGTGCAGTTCCTTCCTGACTCCAAACCCAGCAGTGCTCACTGAGCCTTAGAGACCTGTCATGGTGATCTGTAATGGGACTTCAGAGGGCAGCTGGGATTAGAGCTCACAGAGTGGTGCAACGTACTTTTATGTCCTTGGTGTCCTGCCCCTGAAGGGCAGCACTGCCCTCCTACATACGCACTCGTCCCACGAACTGCTTTTCCTACCCAGATGTTTTAATTCTGCCTCAGGGTGTCCTCACCCTCTGTTCTGTTCCTCAGGTTACGTGTTCATCACCAACATCCCTGCTGGTGCCACGGACATCCTCATCATTGAGCGCAGGAAAACAGAAAACATCCTAGGTAAGCAGAGGGACCAGCTGGATGTGGACATCCCAGTTCAGCTGTCTGGGAGGTGGGAGGAGAGCTCTGTGCTGCGAGAGATCTGTCTGTGAATGTTTCCTTCAGGGTAGCACAGGGGCACTTAATCTCTCCATAAACCAAGGCTACTGCATCTCCAGCAGCAGGAGGGACATTTGGAAACCAAGCTCACTATGGGCAGTCCTTGTTGTAAAGACATTTATTCTCTTGTTGGCAAGGGAAATGAAAGCAGCAGGCATTGAACATCGCTGTTCTGACCTGACGCAGAAGACGAATGCTGGAGGGCCTGCAGTTCTTTTTCTACTGGGCTTTTCTCAGTCATGAGCTGTTTCCTCTCGGTGCCGGTGCAGCCCCGGTATTTTGCACAAGCATCACATTAATCAGTTTTCTTTCTCTTTTAAGCACTTGCAGATGAATCTGGGCATTTCTTCTTCAACGGCAACTCAGCCATTGACAACCCCCAGAACTTCAGGGTAGCTGGCACGATCTTCAAGTACCGGCGGCCCTCGAGCCTGAACTCGGATGGACTGGAGTATATCATAGCTCACGGGCCCACTAACCAGTCTCTGAATGCCATGGTATGCGAGGAGCTAGTTTTAGGCTTTCCTGTCTTGCCTGTCCCAAAATTGTTGTGAGCCTCCCTCAGACAAAGGGAATATTAACTTGATTCCCAAGCCAAACCTGAATCTGTAGGTGGCTGAGGAATCCAGATATTGACTTGGGGGGGGGGGGTGGGGGTGTTTCCTCTTGGATTCATGAAGATGTCACCTTAACATCCATCACAAAATGAATGTGGCTAGAAGAGGTCTCTGGGAGACACATGTCCTTAAAATAAAAACAGTTTTCTTTTCTTTCTCTGTTTTCTCCAGTACTATAACTTCAATGGGAAAATGCCACACATAACTTATGACTATACTGTACCACGGACACCATCTCTCCGAACAGTAGCCCCTGCTGTAGGCAGACCTCTCTATCATCAGCTACCAGAGACCAGCCAGAACCATCCCGTTCCAGCCAACTCCAGAGCTGCCCAGGACTTCAATGCCACGTGGCTCTCCCTGTCACCAGATGACACCAGTGAACAGCTTCCTCTAAGAGAAGGGCATGATGATTTAGGCTTTGGTCACCCGCACTTCTTCCAGACCAACTCCACCAGCCAAACTCGGGACTGGGGCTGGGAACAAGGTGAAGAGAAGAAGTATGACTTCCAGATAAGACAGGTCTACGATGCAAACACAGCAGGAGAGGAAGAAGAGGTGGAAGCAGCAGCAGTTGGTAGAGAAACAGAGCTGGGTTGGTTGCTTTGTTTTTCCTTCTGTCCCGTTTTATTCATTGAAAGCGGACATCCCATGCTGGTCTTGAAATGTAAAGTGGCTATACCATCAGGGTGGGTGAGAGGGAGTTAAATAGTGGGGTAGAGGCTGTCAGGGAGCAGCAAGGGCCAGAAGCTCCGTCAGAGAAAGGGAGCTGGGAGAGAGTGGCCACAATACAGATCAGGCAGGGTGGTGCCACAGCACCCGAGCTTGGCAAGCAGGCCAGTGACAGCAGCAGGTTCTCGCAACAGTCCTGTGGCCATCAGGTGAAAGCAAGGTGACAAGATAGATCTGAGGTCTGTTTGGAAAAGCCAAACAATTCAGGAGCAAAGTACCCCTGCAACATCGCTCAGGCCAGGACTGAAAGCCCAGGCCTGAGCTTAAATGGAGCTCCTGAGCAATGGACAGCGTGTGTGAGGTTGGTCAGGATGGTTAAGGTCTGTTGGTTGGTGCACCCTGGTGGCAATTTATGATTTTGAGGCCAAATGCTGAATGGTTTTTGCTTTGATAAATACCACAAGCTGAAGTATAAGCCACCCGGTATAATTAAAGCATCCCTGTATTTTCCTTCCAGCTCTCAGGTTCAATCAGATTTCCATCAGCACAGCTGTACCCTACAGCATGAGGAGATCTGAGCTCTCGGAGAACAGCCGCATAGCATCCTCCAGGCTTCGTCTTTTCAGGCGACTGTGCCACCGAGACCCGCACAACACTGCCTTCTGTAGGGAGCTGCAGCACCTGGCAGCTAGGCTGGCCCCGAGGAACTCCACAGCAGGACCATGGACCACAGCTGCCTGGTGGCCACAGGGTCTCCACAAAGCGCCGGCCCGTAAGAACTCACTGGAGGACTTGAAGGTGGAGGCATTTGCTGGGAGTCAGGGGGAAGCAGCCAACTACAGCATGATGGCATCTGTGGAGAGCCCTCTGCTAGGTGCCAGCCCAACCGCGGACATCAGCCAGGCAGAGCCTCTGCAAGCCCCTGGCACTGAAAGGTGGCACTTGATTTCCTGGGCAAAACAGGAGCATTGGTTAGCTGGGGAGGGGGGGGGTCAAGCCAGTCCTCTGGTAGCCTCACTGCTGTTCTTGATGTCCCCATTCACCAGTGTCTATCCATGGCAGATGCTTGACCAGTGGTTTCTACTCCAAAGACTGATTGTCACAGCTGGCCTGACACTGAGCTCCCAGAACGTATTTCAGGTCCCCCTGCCTCTAAGGGTTCCTTTTAAATGGGGGCTGAAGGACCCGTGAGGTCAACACCGATGTGATTGTAAAGGTCAGGAGTCCATAGCATGTCATAAACACACATTTACCACCACATCATGCCCCTTCTGTCCTATTCCTGTGGGCACATAAGCTTCTGAGGCTGCTGTAACTTGAGTAAACATTTGGCAGGAGACTGAAGGCCAACTTTTAAACATTTCTGGCAAGCCACATGTGAAGTCTCCCCACGACATTATATGATACTAAGAGGGACCTTGCTTGAGCTCCCCTTTCCAACCTAACATCGTATGTCTCAAGGTGATAGTATGAACTGAGGCTGAGGTCACCCGTGATGGTTGAGAGACCATAATATACACAAGACTCACTATGAATGATGCCTCCTCTCAGAGGGATGCTGATCCATAGCTATCAAGGTCTTGCTAGTTGAATTCAGGAGGCGGATCAAGGCTTTACACTCTGTTTGTCAGTGATCTATCTTGCCCAAGGTAGAGGAGATAGACAAATGCTGGGTTTCTTCCTATCTTCAAAGTCAGCAAGGAGGAATTTCACTGTATGTTACGTCTGCAGCAGTTTTTCATATGTAGCTCATGCCACCTTCTTTTTCCACAGCAATGAGTTTGATGTGAGCCCCGTGGGCCATGACGACATCAGCTTGGCTGACATGTATCGGTGGAAAGTCTCAGCTTATGCCCCATGCAGCTCCACGTGCACTTCAGGTAGGTTTGGCTTCAAGTGACTGACCATGTGAGGTCCTTTTTGGCGGTTGATAGAGAGAATAGTGGTATTTTTTTTTAAATGGCAGGTAGAGTTTCAGATGTAGTGAACACTCCAGTAATTTAATCATGGTGGGAGGAGGCTTTTGGATTTGATGGAGCCTGACCAAGAGAGGGTCTTGATTGCCCAGCAGGTATCAGTACCTCCTATGCGATGTGTGTCCGGTACGATGGGGTGGAAGTGGATGAAACTTACTGCGATGCCCTAACCCGACCAGAACCTACTCACGAATTTTGCACAGGGAGAGATTGCCAGCCTAGGTGAGTGGAAACGACATCAGCTGTCCACAGGGACAACATATTTCTGGGCTGGAAGATACACTTAAACAGCTAAGCCCCTGTATTGCCTTGTAAGCAAAACGGTGGAAGGAATTTGCTGTCTGAATTGCCTGCTAAGGGCAAAGCTGCTTTCGAGACCAGCATCGCCTTAACAGACATATACACGATGAGCAGATTCATAGCAGCAGCTACTGGATGAGGGACTCCCAGGCATGCATGCACTCCCCAGCCACCCCGTGTCCCTTGTCCCCCTTACCTGGGTTTTCCTTTGTGCTTTCTCTCTCCTGGGGACCGCTCGTGGAGGTGGGAGACCAGCCGGTGGAGCGAATGCTCCAGAACCTGTGGTGAGGGCTATCAGTACCGCACTGTGCGCTGCTGGAAGATGCTGGCTCCAGGCTTTGACAGCTCCGTTTACGATGACCTCTGTGAGGCAGCTGGGTTGGCCAGGCCCATGGAGAAGAAAGCCTGCAAGAACAAGGCCTGTGGGCCCCAGTGGGAGCTCTCCGAGTGGTCTGAGGTAGGCAGCAGGGGAGCTTTGCTCATGCAGGTAAGCAGCTAGGGCTGGGCTGGGGCCTGGGGGAAGGTGGCTGGCAGATGTTGGGCGCCAAGAAAGGCCCTGGCCAACTGCATCCTGGTGAAACAGGGACCGCCTTTACCCACGGTTCCCCCGTTCTGGCACTGCTCAGCAGACAAAGGCCATTGCAAAACGTTTTCTCTAAGGTCACCTCCCAAGCAGGACATTGACCAAATGAAAGCCCTGCCAGTGAGAGGCTTTGCCTCCTTCCAGAGGATCTAGATGGCTGTGTGGTGCTAACAAAGGGTGAATGGGAAAACAGTGGCGTGGAGATAGAGAACCTAAACCCCAGTCTGAATCCCTTTTATTGACTTTCCACAGCCTGCTTGGGACTAGGCTAGTGGCCCAGTGACTTTGAACAGTAGTCCAGGCATCAGCATCTTAGAGCACTGGAGCTCTAGGACCCAAAGTAAATAAGCAGCAGAGACAGACCCGCCTATTTCTGTCCCTGCTGGGGCCTTTCCCCTTTTCCCTAGTGCAGCAGGAGGAAAACAGGAGGAGGCATAGCTGCCTCCCTCGTCTTTGCTTGTCCCCGTTGTTCTCGGCTTCCGAGCCCCAGCGCTGACTCTGGATGCCCATTGCAGTGCTCGGCCCGGTGTGGCACGCAAGGGACGATGAAGCGGGAGGTGCGCTGCTCGGTGGAAGCACCGCTCTGTGATGAGTCGCGGAAGCCCAGCGGTGAGAAGGCGTGCACAGGCCCACCCTGCGACCGCCGCTGGACTGCTTCAGACTGGGGCCCGGTGAGTCCAGGGGGTCTGCTGCTCCTTGCGCCCAGTGCCAGGGTGCAAGGCTGGCCCGAGGGAGCAGATGAGCGGTCATGTTGGTGCTCTCTTTTGATTTTCTTCTGGCAGAGGCTAAGCTAAAGAAACTGGAATAATCTCTATTTTTGCTTCTCTGTACTGTAAATTTTGGTTAGCTGTGAGCTGAGCTCCATTCAACAACCTGGGAAGCTCAGGGCACCTGCAAGTCCCTGACCAAATGTATCTCTAAAGACCCCTGGGGTCCAGTATCGGTCCCACTGGCAGATTTAGGCTCTGGATTCAGGTCTTCGAGCACCACTGATTCCGAGTCCTCTGCCTTCCTCCTTTCTGATTGTCTAAAAGCCCTTTATTCCTCCAAGTGCTCAGGTTCGTGTGGTGAAGGACGCATGAGCCGCTTCATCGCGTGTCGCAACCTGGAGGGCAAGGTGATCTCCAACTCGCAGTGTGACCCAGCCACCAAGCCCCTGGCTGTCCATCCCTGTGGAGACAAGAACTGCCCCGCACACTGGGTGGAGCAAGAGTGGGACCAGGTAAAGCCAAGCCCAGCGCTGTGTTCTCAGCCCTCCTTCCTACCCTACATCCCACTGGAGATGGTGGGAGCCTCGCTGTCCTGACAGAGCAAGGTTGTATGGTGCAGCCTCCAGCCACGGAGCTGTACCCCGGTCCTAGCTCCTTTTAGAAAGGGGGATGGAGTAACGAATACCCACACTTGTCTGCCCATACCCTGGAGGTCACCTCGAAGTTTGTGGCATTTGCTGCCTTCCCAGGGACGTCCGTGGGAGGGCACCAATGTCCCAAGGAAACCATCCTCCTGTCCCACCTCTGGCTCCCAGCTGGCAGCTACAGACACCTCAGCAGAGCTCTTTGTCCAGAACCTGCACTCACCCCTTGCAAGGTTTCGGTCCCACTGTTAAAGGGAAAGACTCAGCAAAACCAGCTTAATTTCTAATAAATAATAGCTGGAGGTAAACCTGAACCAACAGCCCAGATCCCTGCCCTGGAAGTCACATCCAGCCCATAACTGTATACTTGCCTCAGGACTTGGAGTCCAGCGAACGTGGTCCAGGTACCCTGCTCTACCAAACAGTCTCTGCCAGCCTGCTTACTCTCCTTCCGCTGCTCAAGGCCTAGAGGCTTTAGGCTTCCAGATAGAAGCTGATCCAAATCCCAGAGCACCCAGAAGAAAGCATCCAGTCAGTTGTGGGGCTTGGGCTTTGTCTTCAAAGTCTTCAGCAAACTATGGATTCACAAAGCGCTAAGGAAGAAGGTTCCTTAGAAAACCAGCCAAGCCCTCTCCTCTCTAACCATAGCTAAACCTCTGTTTTCAGTGTACTACCCTTTATAGCTGTTGACTACATTCAGCTGAGTCTCCTTCCAGCACTGGGGTTAAACCTGGGGACCTATGGCAGTTCCATAACCTTCTCCTGCTCTGGCCTGTGGTGTGGGTCACACACAACACTGCAGTGCAGTTTTTCAGCTGTGTGCAGGCTATTAAACTCACCTGAACTCTGAAAGAGCAGCTGAGCTCTCCACCTTTACGTGTGCCAGCTTCTTTGCCTTGGCTGTGTTCTCTCAGCTGATCAGCTCTGAGTTCACAGGATGACTAAGGGTGGATGCAAGCCAGCTGTGCCGGCCCTGCCGTGGTGAAGAAGGGTACAAAGCAGTGAAATCTCAAACTGTCAATTGCCTTTGTGGACATTAGGAAGCAGAGCTGAGCTAGAATCAGATCCTGCCTCCTGCTGCTTCTCTTGGTGGTGTCCTGAGAGACTGGGTCCTCCCAGCTAAGCCCACGTAGCTCTGAGCTCAGCAGTGCTCGTCCATGCAAATCACCTGCAGTGCACCAGTTTGGTCCCCTTGGGCCCACCAGTTTGTCAGTACTCCGAGATGTAGGTTGCTACGTAGATATACTACGTAGTTTTTGAGAACATAGATAACACATAAAATAAGACAGAAACAGCTTCTTGTAGTCTTACTTTGGCTGCTCCAGGTCCCTTGTGGTAGCTGCTCTCAAGGCCAGCCAAGGTGAATTCAGCATCCTTGGTGCTGGCTAAACACTAATTACCATCTTCTGTCCCTGCTCCCGAAGAACTTCAGCTCCTTTGCAGACACTCATTGCTCCTGTAACCTGGGCAGCACTGCCTCTGTTAGGCTGATGCTAGCACAGGCATTAAGCAGCTTGCTTGTGAGCAGGATGCCATCTTACTTGAAGCTCTGCAGCTGATGAGCATCGTTTGTTACCTGGCTGTTATGTTCTCTTTCCAGTGTGATGCCAGCTGTGGGCGAGGGATGAAGACCCGGGTCGTCTTGTGTGCGGGCCTGGAGAATGGTGTGTACAGGGAGTACCCCGAGAAGCGCTGTGAAGCCTCTCAGAAACCTGAGGAACAAGCTGCCTGTTTCAGGAGGCCATGTTCAACATGGTTCACTACCTCCTGGTCTCAGGTAGGGCTTGGAGTGGTGGGGAATGGAGAGAGGAGGTCTCATAATCCTGCTTGGTAGAGTTGGTGGACCTGAGGCTTTCTAGCAGCCTGTTCTGCTGAGGGCTTTGTTAGGTCTGGATGGGACCACGAGCTCTGCTCTTCTGCAGACCAGGCAGCAGGTGGAGGAACTGGCACACACAAGCTAGAAAAATCCTTATAGCATGTGGATTAGTGCTTCAAGCGAGAGCACCCACCACACTGCAGGCCTACAGGATACAGCCCTGTCCCCTCCTCTGCCAGGAGTCAATGTTCTGTCTTTCCCTGCTTTCCTTTGGTTTTAACCGGAGAGCATTTAGGGAGTGGGAGGACAGGGGAAGCTGGGCCTGGCTCGCAGCAGCCATTTTTTGCATCTTCTGTCACAGCATCAGCACTCAAAGCAAAAACAATTCCGAGTTGCACTGAAGAGATGAAATGCTCCCTTGCTCTGCCCCAACCCCCAGCTCGTGGAGGCTCTGCTCCAGCAATAAAAAGACCACAAGTTTGAGATCAGTGTGCGATTTGACCCAGACCTTCTCAAGAATCTCCAAAGCAGGGACTGGGAGGCCTCACTGGAGGAAAGAACTTGGGAACTATAGAAGAATTTTTAAAAAAGCTTCTCATGATCCCTTTCCTCTCTCTCTCGATGCTGATAGTGCAGCAAGACGTGTGGCACTGGCGTGCGGCTGCGTGAGGTGAAGTGTTACCAGGGGGAAGCGCTGGCTCAGGGCTGTGACCCCACTTCCAAGCCAGAAGCCAGGCAGACGTGCCAGCTCCAGCCGTGCCCCACAGAGGCACCAGGTGAGCCTGGACGGGCAGGGAGGGAGAGGAGCCCTTGGGAGCCCTTTGCTCTGCCCAGCTACCTGCTGGGGAAGCACGTGTCCTTTTTAACCCCTTCCATGGATGCTTCTGTTCCCCAGAAGAAGACTGTGAAGACAAAGCGACGGCCAACTGCGTGCTGGTGCTAAAAGTAAAGCTGTGCTCTCACTGGTACTACAGGAAGGCTTGCTGCTGGTCATGTCGGCTCAAGTCACCCTGACTGCTGCCGTGCCGTAATTCCCTCCCAAGTTCAGGGGCAAGAGCCTTCTCGAGCCAGACTTTACCACTTGAAGCCACCCCACTTGGCTTGGCTGTGGAGCCAGTCCCTGTAGACCAGCCTGCTCAGCGAGGAAGGAGTCCTAGGACTTGGTCATCACTGTTCCCTCTTCACCAAGAGGATTTTACACAAGACAAACCATCAGTTCCTAGAAAGCTACTGAGAAGTGAGTTGGGAAAGCCTGTTTCTGCTGCCATCATCTCTGAAGAGCTCTAGTTGGAGGTGGTGGTGTGCAGACGACAGCAGCTGTCTCTCTGCCCTGCCCTGCAGATTTTGCTACTACAAGGGCGATTTCCAAAACACCAAAAAATTCTGTGTCGCAATAAAGAACTAAACTATAAAATTGGGGTTTGGGGATGCATGTACCTAGGCCAGAGGCAAAGGAGGAGGGACACAAGAGGAACAGAAGTAGGAGCAGGGGGGTTGGGGAGGAAAAGTCCTTGTGCCAGTACAGCTTCCAGGCAGCGCCGGATAAACCCCATTTTGTGTTGCCTGCCAAAGAACAGAAACCACTCCTGTTTTGTATTTCAAAGTCCTCATTTATTTCTGACATTGAATTTGGACCCACAGCTGAGCAACAAAGACAGAGAATAGTAACAGGAGAAACCTGAAGTGGAAAAAATCTGGGATCCCTGCCCCTACCGCGTCCTGTTCCACCGCCATCCCCCAAGCCTTCTAACCCATGCTTGCACGTCCCGTGTTTCCAGCCCTCTCAGACTCTGCCGTTTCTCTGTAGCCGTGCCAGACCCAGGGCATTGTGTTGGCCATGAGGCAAACCCTTGTCCTGGCCAGCCAGCTACTCTGGAACTGCCTGGCCAGCCTTGGCACCTCATTAGCCAGCGACAGGTCACACGTAATTTGCACGTGATGAAGATGACGATACCGTGGCCTTCCTTTCACCAGAAGGGTGAGCCACAGAAGCAAAAGCCCCCTGTGTTATTCCCACCCTCCGGAGGTCATGGCCTGGCATGTGCTGCCGTTGTGGTGGGAAGCCTTGCTACGTGCCAAGAGGTAGAGCTGGATGCCGGGAGCCGCGGTGCCCGTGAGCTGGCTCTGTGCCCTTTGAGGGGATGGCATCGCAGGGCCGTCTGGCAGAGCAGTGCGGGCAGCAGCCTGCAGATCGCGCCGAGGCATTAACTTCTCGTGGCTCCCAGCAGGATGAGACCTAGCTGAGCAGATGTTCTAGTGGGAAAGGACGGGATTTACTGAGTTAGACAAGATTTTTGTTCCAGTTACAATATTTTCAGGGAGGAGTAAGGGCTGGATGGGAAGCAGTAGGAGCTACGGACTGTCGGCCAGTGGGATCCAGAGAGCTTTGCTGCTGCTAACTGTCATCTTCCCTCCTGCCTGCCCTTAATGTG
Organism: Falco rusticolus; assembly: GCF_015220075.1. NCBI lineage: Eukaryota > Metazoa > Chordata > Aves > Falconiformes > Falconidae > Falco > Falco rusticolus. Next base: position 28,889,956 of record NC_051197.1, read on the forward strand.
AGAGGACATTTAAAAGCTGCAATCACTATTTGGAGAATGGAAGGAGACTCTCAAAGTGATGCAGCTAGACTAAGTCTCAGGATAATGGAAATACAATGTCTTTCTGGGCCAGAGGTGGGGTAGATGGTGCGTAATGTTTGCTCAAAAGGCTGTGTAAAATGCAGGCTGGGGCAAGGTGTTTGGTTACAAGGACCATCACCACGTTTGGCGTTTGTCTGGCTCCTTTTCTTTGCGTAGTTTCAGCAGAGGTGCCAAGGCATGAGCAGGTCCGAAGTGTACATTAGCCTTTTGCCCGATAACGTAGATGCTTGAGGCTCGTGCGCCTCTATGCTGAAACCTACTTTTTCTGTGCGTGAATGGGGGAGGTTAAGTCCAGATCCTTCCGTGAGCAGCAGGATGATTTCTAAATAGCAGTGGTGATAAAACAAAACCCCACCACTCGCATTTCTGAGCAGTCATACCCTACATCGCAAAGGCATGGCAAACGTCACCTGCCATTGCCTCCAACAGCATCCACAGGGCTGCGGGGATGGGTGCTGGCCGGGTCCCTCTTCCCTGCCATGAATGGGAAGCACTCAGCTGAGCGGTCCTGCACCGGTTGCTATGGAAGTGCCTGTGAATGATGATGTCCTTTTAGTAATTTTTCACCTAATTTGATTTATGGAGGAAGAAGGAACTTTCCCACATTCATTTTTGCAGAAGGCAGAGTCACTGGCTGTCATTAGCAGCTGCAGAGCCGGTCAACCCAGGTTTGGGTCTTGCACCCTTGTCTTCCAAAAGGCAAAGAGGGGGGGACCCCAACCACCTGAGCATCATTCTCCCATGGGAGGTCACGGGCCCTGCCGAGGAGGAGACAGGACCCGGTGGTCTCTGCTGTTGCTGTTGAAAGCAAAAGCCGTCCTAAAGCCAACCTTCCTCTGGCTGCCCGGGTAGGGCTTTGCAAGCTGAAGGTGACCCAAACTGCAGTTCTTTAGGGATGTCGTTCTTCCCGTAGGTGAAATCTTGCCATTTTTACGGGTCCAAGTTAAAATCGCTCCTAAGAAAGCTTGTGAAGAGTAGAAGAGGTGGGGGCTTCGGCTGCAGAAGGATCAGCCTGTGCCTGTTTGCGTGGGTGAGCGGTTTTGGGAGCAGCTTTGCCTCCCCCAGAAGTGATCTAAACTCACGTCCTGAACTTCTTCAGCATGTGCGAAGGCCGAAGCAGGTGGCAGACGGTGTCCTAGCTTAAACAGAACAGCTAACGGCTAGCGGCTACGAACACGGTACGAGGGGAACAGGACGATCCGCATCTTCCCTTCTTTGCTTTCCCATGGCTGAGGAGCGCTGCCGGTCCCAGCTCAGCAGCGGGATTTGCCAGGGCAGCGGCTGGTGGGTGGTCACGCATCGCCCGTGTGCCGGAGGCGCGGGCATCGCCTCGGGTGGCCGCGTGGGGACCCCAAAGGCCTCCCTCTGGGCTCGGGAAGCTGGGGGTAATTAAATTAGGTTGTACTGTACATAGCCCTCGTTAGACAAGTCCCTTCAGGAGATAGAGTAGAATAATAATGACACTTACGATGGGTTCAGAGGTGGCCGGTTTAACGTCGCCCTTTGAGGTCTCTCTCATCTTCTCGCCCGTACAGCTTAGCCGTGCCGGGCAGTTCAGCAGGAGGACCGTGCTGGTCTCAGGCTGGGCTTATGGGGTCCTCTCTGCAGGAGCCCCCCCCCCAAAAAAAAAGACAAGTGAAAAGCCCTGTCCCTCGAGCATGCGCCGGCTGGGGACACCCTGTGCTAGTGGCAATGGTGACTACACCTCCGTGCTGATAGCCCGCGGGTTCGGGAAGCTCTCGCGGAGGAGGCCGTGGCGGCTCACCGGGTAGCTTTGCAGGGTGGCCATGTTGATGGGCGGCCCCATCTCCTTGTAGCACGCGGGGGCGTAGGTGACCCTCTCGCCCCCGTTGCGCACCATGTCAGGAGTCTGGATGTAAAAGGGGGAGCCGTAGGGGGAGCAGGTCGGGCAGTAGTTGTGAGCCCCGTGGTGGTTGAGCTCGCTGAGGGGGGGCGCGGGGCTGCCCTGGCCGTCCACCATGCGGGAGCTGCAGGCGTTGCACATGCCGAGGTGCGAGTGTGTGGGAAGGTCGGGCTCTTCCTCTTCCTCCTCCTCCTCCTCCTCTTCCTCAGCGGAGTCATCTTTCTTGCAGCAGTAGTACTGCAGGGAAGGGACGGGGCTGTGTGAGGGGAAGCGGAGCAGCTGGCGGGCAGATTTGCCTTCACAGCCAGCCCTGCCCCCTCCCCGCTCCCCTCGTCCCCCTGCCAGAGAAGCCCTCCGCCAGCTCCTGGCTGCTCTGCTCCATCAGAACCCAGGTCCTGCAAAGCACCAGAAGCCAGACAAAGCCTGGATCCCAGCGTGCTGCTGGGGAACCCACCTTCCCCTTGCAAACCTCGCTGGGAGTGGAGAGGAGGTTTTCCCGTGCCAGTTAGAGACTCCTCCGAGTAACCGCTGTGCTTTTCATCACACAGGCACTGCTGCATGGCACAGACTTCACATTAACTTTTAAAAAGCAGGAGGTTGTAGCTAGCTGTTGTTGAAAGCCTCCTCGTTTAATTTACAGGGTGGGGGTGGTGGTGGTGGTGGTGGTGGTGGAATAAAACATAAAAATCTCCATCTGGTATCGCAAAGCCAGCCAAGCCTACACCTCAATTACCAAGCACTGCAGAGACTCAGAAGCCTTAGGGGAACACCCTGGGCCCGGAGGAGGAAAGGACATAACTGCAGCACCTTGGGGGAAAGGGGGTTTCAACTCCCTGCCCACCACAGACAGACAAGAACTCCCCTTCGAGACCCCTCCTGCAGCAGGAGCCTGAGGAGCTGCCACGCTGCTGGGGTCCGTGGCCAGACAGGGGACAGACAGCTGCGGCGCTCACCTGTAGCCTACAGTAGCAGAGCACGGCAATGATGCACAGTAGGATCACCGTCGCTAGGATTCCCCCGGTGATAACAACAGTTCCCGCTGTCATCCGACCGATTCTCCATCAAACTCTGAAAGGCAGGGCCACACACGTCACCCCAGGACGTCAAAAGCACCTGGCGTGGCTTCGTCATCGTATCACAGGCAAGATGCTCATGAAGCATCTCAAAATACTGCATCCCTGTTCCTCCCTCCCCAATTGGAAAACTAGCACCCAGCATCATTCTTCTCCTCTTAGTGCAAGGACACCTGTGACGCAGCATCACGTCCCCTCGCCGCCATCGTTGTCTCTGGCTTGGGGTCTTTGGGAACCACCCTGCAGTGTCCCCCTCAGCCCTCCCCCCTGCTGAGCAAAAAGGGCCGACTTCCACCATCCCAGCGGAAAATACAGCCTCTGCTTCAAAACGCAGAAGCAAACCTGGGTTCCCACCAGGAAAAGCCAAAGGGGAGCCTTTGAACTCCACAACTCTGGCAGTCTGAGCCCCAAACATGCACCCTGCTGGGCGCCTGCTGGGCACCGACGCATCTAACGTCAGCTTGGCACAAGCCGAGCATCCCCCACCGCTCCCCCGCTGCCATGGGACTGGGGGGCTACTTACGTTCAGTGACGGAGGCGTTGGACCTGGAAGAAGCGGAGGGAGAGGTCAGCTGTGGCCCGACAGCACCCCTTGCACCCACCCGCGTTTCCCTGCTTCCCGAGAATCTGCCTCCATTCGGGACCGGCGGGAAGCCCTGCTTCGTGTCCTGTGGGGATGGGGCTCAGCGTGTGCCTGCGCCCCTGGCAGCCTGCACAGTGCAAAAAGCATTTTAGGTCCTGCAGATGCTGACGCTGATGTGATGATGATGGCAATTAGTATTATTGTTATAATTACGATTATTTTCTTTAATTTGGAGCAGGGAAGGGAGAAGTTTTCCAAGCTCAGAGGAACGCTCTGCTGGCCAAGGCTGTGCTACCAACAGCAGCTCGTGAATCACGCAGCTTCACAGGGCGAAGGCCTGGCTTAGTCAGCACTTGGACTTTTCCTCTTTAAGATTAATTATGGGGGAGGCGGATGCATCATCGCGCAAGCAGCCAGTGTTTGAGGTGCCGCTGGGAAAGGAGCTCTGGCCCTCCATCCCTTCTGGGGCAGGCAAGCCCTAGGGACCCCCCCAGGCACCCCCGCCACCCCCAGGCACCTACCCAGAAAAGGACAGGCAGGGTGTCAAGGTCACGCTGGCCCTGGGGTGGCCAGGCAGGACAGGCAGCACTGCATGGCCACAGGGAGATGCCGGCGGCCCTGAGAGGGAAGACAAGGAGAAAAATCCATCACTGTCAGCTTGTCTCCCCTGCCCAAGGGGGCCACCCAGTGTCCCCATCCCTGCCGATGACACCTCTGTCCCTACAGCGGGGGTAAATAAATCACTTTTTTAGGGAGACTGGCAGGAAAGGTGGGTGCTGCAAAGGTGGGTAAAGCCAGACCGCCAGGAAAGGATGATCCCACGCCTGAAACCTGCAATTTCAGCAAAAGCAAGAGACCTGCACCCAAGAAGTGGGGGCACCCATCACCCTCACCCTCCAGCAATGCCTGGCACAACCACATTTCATTACTGGCCCCCGCGTCCCTCTGTGCCTCGTCCAGAGCAAGGCTAATTGATAGGGCCGAAGTGCCAGCCGGTTGCAGCCGAGGAGATCTAATTACCTGCTTGCCACGTGGCCCTAATTGACAGAGAGAGGTGGCAGCTTCCAGACGAGACCTGCCCAACTCTGCCCCGGCCCCTCGCTGCCGGCAGGCACCGTGGGGGTTCCCCCCAAACCCACCCCCCCTCCTCACTCCGCTGCGGTGATCTGCAGGACCCTGCCTGCTGAAAATTGATTTTCAGCTCTTGGAAAGTTCCTGTACGAAGCCAAAAGGCAGGCACGCATTGGATTTCTTCCTCGAGCCTCCCTCGCCCACGAAACAAAGGGGAAAAAAAAAAAACCCTGCCTGAGAAATCAATAGGACCATAACCCAGCTAATATCTCCATCCATCAGGGGACCCGACACAAAGCTAATAACAGAGACCGACACGCTCGGCTCCTGTGCCCGCCACCCAACTGCACTGAAACACTGCCAGGAGCGAGGGGCGCTGGGGGTGGGGTGGGGGGGCACACGAGGCAGCCTTTGGTGGGGTTCTCACCCCCCCAGCTGCCACCCTTAATGGGGAGAGGCTGACCGTGGGTGGCTGGAGAAAGCAAATGTTGATCTTCCCCGACCCCCCGAGAGGGACGTGCCGTGAGCTGGGCAGTGATGGATGATGCAGGCGGCCGTTCGCATCCAGAAAACTTCATTTCATGGGAGCCGTGATTTGATTTAGAGCTCGGAGAGCAGCATCCAATTAGCCAGAGGTTTGGAGCGAGCAGGCGGCCTCAGAAAACGACCCTGGGCAGGGAGGGACCGGCCCTGGGGACCCTTTGGTCACCTCCAAGAGCCACGTGTCTGGCTGGTGCTGCCTGGTGGGCGGCTGCGCTTGCACGTGCCCCATCTCTGGTATTCCCATCCCTGGGGCTGCTGGGACCAGTCTTTCACCGGCTCTGCTCAGGAGCCGCGCTCTTCCTTATTAAAACAGTGAATGTTAAAATGAAAAAAAAAAAAAAAAAAAAAAAATTAAAACAAACCAGAAGTGAAGCGCTGCCTTTCCCTACCTCTTTGGAGGTGATGCTTTCAGAGAGAAGGAACTTTCTACCCTTCCCCTCCCTGAATCCTGCTCACCAGCAGCCTAGCAGCTCATTTGTGCCTATAAAACAGCCCTCTCTAACCCACAGCTCCCTTCTGTAGGCACACAGAAGGGAATGGAACACCTCCCTGGGAAGGACCAAGAGCCCCAGACTCAGGACTAATTGTGGACTTGGCAACTAGAAGGTAAATGTGCCCAGAAATGGGCAGGACAACTGCAACAGCCTTTTACAGCCCTCGCACGGGCCGTGCAATGGCCCCAGCAGCCACACCGCTGCTGCTGGGGGTCTGTCCGCATCCATTTTCCAGCTGCCCTCCCCAAGCACATCCAAACCTGCCGGGAAATGGGCATTTTGGGCTCCCCTGGCTCAGCTCCCCCAGGCTCGGGCACCGCACGGTCCCACCACCCCATCCCGCACTGTGAGCCTTGCCCCGCGGCTCCTGCAGCGGGACGGGGTGGATGCAGGGGCATCGTGGGGGGGACGCACAAGCTGAACTCCCCGGGGCACAGCCCCGTGTCTCCTTCTAGCTTAAAAAGGGAGTTGAGAGATGTTTAAATATTTAGATACCCCACGCTGAGCAGATGCCTCGGCGCTCACCTGCTCCTGGGCGGCTCGGGAGAGGGGGCTACAGCCCAAGGGTGGGCGTGGGGACACTCTGGCACATAAACTGTTGCTGAATAAAATCAGGATTTATAAGAGTGGGGCTGTATTGCCCTCCCTGCCCCTCCCTGGCTTTCGGGAAGCGATCCGAGATGCTAGGCAGCGGTGTCACGCTGTCCCCAATGGAGGGAGGGTCCCCAGCTGTATCGAACTCCTCCGGGCAGGCGTGCAAAACTGCTTGCTGCAGAGATACATTTTCTTTAATTGATGTTGCCTCCCAGCGCAAAGTTACGGCCTGAAAAGTGACTCTGGGAACGGGTAGCATCTCAGGCTTCTATATTTATTCTCCTCCAATGACGTCCATAGCAGATTTGCACGGTTTGCAAGTCGGCGGTGAGGATTTTGCCAGCTGCCAGCACTCTCAGCCCAGCTGAGAAACTCCCGTCCTTCCTCACCCTGCGCGTCCCACCAGCCCCCAGCTCAGCCCCACCATCCGACCAGGGCCAGGCACCAACACCAGAGCTGGGGAGCGGGTTCTAGGCTGGGCACAGCACGGCTCTTTGCCGTCAGCATCACGCCGAACCTCGCTGGTGAGTCCTGCCCCAGCCAGGGCTCTGCTCTCCTGGTTTTGCTCTGCAGCTCACGGGCTAATTCAATGAAATGTCTGCCTGGTAAATTAGCCCAGCCGCTGCCTCACCAGAATCATCTCCCAGGGCCTAATTGGAAAAAAACAGCATCAGGGGCTGCCTTTGCAAAACAGATTACAGCAGCAAACAACAGGGCAGCTCCCGGGCGGCTGTGGCCTGCCCGGCACGGGCTCAGCCCAGCAGGATTTGGGTGGATTAACCCACAGTCACAAACCTCAGCGAGGGACGAGGACATGAGCAGCACAACTCCCCCAGCCATGGGGCAGGATGGGTGCATAGGGAGGCTGAGGCCTTGCAAACTCCTTGCATGTCAGATGCTCTGCACTGCAAGGCGTAAGGGGACCGGCCAAGCTGTGGAGGAGGAGAAACAAGGAGAGCCCCCCGGCTCCGAAATGTGCCAAGCCCAGCTGAATTTTCACCCAAAGAACGATGGCAACACGGGATGTAAGAGGATGTGGAGGGCTGCACCCAGCCCTCGCCCGCGGGCTTCTTGCCCAGCTCCCAAACCACTGAGGCACCTGGAAGCCTTTAAACTCTTAATTAACGAATCCATGGGGGTCAGCAGGGGGCAGAACCCGTGCCCACCCTAGGCTCTGTAAACATTATTTTTTGGAGTTACAAATTGTTGCTTTCATTTGCCCTCAAACATAAGCTTGCTTAAGCCCCATCATTTCAGGGAGGGGGGTGGGGGCAGGATGGGGCCAGCCCTGATTTTTGATAAGCTAATAATAGGATATTAATATGTTAATACATAGATTGAGGAAAAAGCATCTTTAAGGCATAAAAATTGACCTTGACACCGGGTGACTGGAGCAAGCCCGTTCCCCCCCCGCAGCAATCCCACCGCCGGGAGTGGTGCTGAGCTCCGAGGCTGGCTCTGCCTGGTTACATTTGAGACTGGACCAGCCCAGGGACAGGAACCCCAGCAGCTGTTGGGAAAACGCTGGTTTCAGCCTGCTGCAGCGAACACCACACAAGGCTCTTACCAGCAGAAAGGGCGTTTTGTGTGACCCGTTTCCTACTCGAGGCTTTTTCACGCCACGATCCCTTTGGTGCCTTGAGACACCCGGGGTTTGGCGAGGGAGTTTTGCAGGGGAAAGCGCCGCCAGCACCCTGCTCCTGGCCACTGCAAGGACAGCCAGGTCGCAGAGGTGACACCATCCCCCAGCTGAGGCTCTGGCAATTTGCAGTCAGTCATCAAAACCGAAAACCCCGTGCCCTGCCGCAAGCCTGCCCTTGCTTTCCCTCCACCACCCGCACCAGCTCGCTGGGGCTCCCTGCCTCGCTCCTGCCCAGCTGAGAGATGGGAAGGAAGAAATACCAACAAGGTTTGGAAACCAGCTCTTGCAAAAGCTTTGTGGAAAAGGCAAGATGTTAATTGCCGTTAACAAAAAATCAAACCGCTTCAAGGGTGGAAGCTGCCAGCCAGACCCCAGCTCCTGGGCGGGCTCGAAGGGCACCGCTAACACTGTGCTCCCGACCTACCGAGCCCAGGACATTACCTCTCCCGGCCGTCAGAGTCTGCCAAAAACCAGCTTCTTGCCAACCTAGCTTCGCTCCCTCCCATGCCGGGCCTCATCCTGCCCTGCATGAGCCCAGGAGACCTTCCCTGCCAGCAGCAGTTGCCTTTACAGCCGCATAGGACCAGGCATCCCCCTCCGACCTCTGGCCGTGGCAGCGCCGGGTGTGTGAAGCCCTGGCACATCCTGGGACCCACAGCACATCCACATCCCTGTCCCAGCGAGACTTCCCGGCACTTCACAGACTTTGGGAGGAAGGGCAGCCTTGCAGCTTGGGACATCTCGCGTACAGATTACACCAGTATCTCGTTACTTGGGCACTTCATCTGCTCTTTATCTCCTTAAGCGACTATTCAGATCCTGTCTCGCCTGCCTGCGTGGATTAACTGGAGCCACGCGGAGGCACGGAGGGACACAGAAGGGACCGTCACCCCATCCTGTCCCTGCCAAGCACACACATCAAGGCGATATTGCAAAGCCCACGGCACGGCCAGGGCTACACCTGGATCTAGGCAAGTCCTTCTATAATTTACACCCCCTTGCCACCCCTCCTCATCACAGGAGGGCTTAAAACACAGGGCAGGAACATGAAAATGACACCTCCCTCCTCATCCTCCCACGTGTCTCCTACCCCCTGCATTTGCTCAGCTGGCTCCCCGACCAGCCCAGCTGGGAGCCACGGCACCCACCACGGGGAAGGCATCGGACACGGGCAGCCCACGGTGGAATGCAGGAGGGAAACGTCCCTGGTCTGACCCACATGGCTCATCGCCTGCCACTGCGCCCAGGGTCCCTCCCGAGGCTGCTCCTGCCAAAAGCCGCAGCCAAGCCCCAGGTATACGTGCCAGGGAGCTGCTCCGCTCCGGTCCCAAAATAACCAGGGACAAAACTGGCGGCATCAAGCCAAGTTGCACAGAGAAGGGCTTTTGAGATTATCCTGCACGTCAGATCCCCGCGGGCTCTCCAGAGCCAGCCAGGACCTGGCCAGCATCCCTGCTGCGGGCACCATCCCTCCCAGCACCCAAATAGCCCCTCTGACGAGCAGCTGCAGCAGCAGCCACCGCGCCGGGAGCGCAGCGAGGCTGTGGAGAGCCAGAATGCTGGGTGTGCCCTGGGCGACACCGACCCTCGCCAAAAAGCCAGACCGTTTTGTGACACACACGTGCTCGGGACCAAGCCTATGGCCACAGCCAGCGGAGAGCCAGAGCCCAGGCGGGATCCTGCTGTACCACGGATCCCTGGGGGACACGGCCCCAGACAGCAAGGACTTGGGTCTGATTTGCACCCAAATCCCTCTGCCACTGCAGCGCCTGGGTGTTTACAGCGTACAGCACAGGACAGGGATCCTTGTGAGCATGGAAAGGAGCAGGAAAGGTTGTTTGCTTCCAGCCCAGTGTCACCCTTGGTGTCTGCATAAGCTCATCGCACCAGCGCAGGTACACCACAGCTGGTTGAACCCTGTGCTAAAAGCACCACCACGGCACAAGTATTTCCCCTGCATCCACCAGCGGCTCCCAGCAGTGGCCCAGGGAAAGGCAAAGCAAAATGCGGCAGCAGGGACCTCTTCAAAAGTGCTCAGCCTCCAGCCATTCCACACCAAGGCCTCAGGGCAGGGGAAGGTCCAGGGGATGGATCAGGATCCTGCAGATCCCGCAGCCTGGAGACCCTCCCTGGCAGCATGATGGAGCCAGCCTCCCTTCAAGGATCTCCTGCTCTTCATTCTCCAGCACCCTCGTTGCTCCAGGATGAAACCTTTACCTCCTCGGCACCCATTTATTTTCACACCAGCAGGCTCCTCCCATCAGGGCAAGGAAATGATGACCTCGGCCGGATCCTTCCGTCCTCCCGGGGCTGCAAACACACCCTGTGGAGATACAATCTTCCCAGTTTGATTTTCTTGCTGCTCCATCACAGGAAGGTGCGTGCTTCTGCTCTCAGTGGGGCTAATCCCACCGGGGGACTTGGTGACATCAAATGCATCTTCGTCCCGGGTGCATATTGAAAGAGGAGGATCAATCCCAGCGGAAGCATTGTGCAACACAGTTCAGAGCATCCCCGACAAGATCCAACCGAGCACGGCAGTGAGTTTCTCACTACAGATTTTTTTTCATTTAGCCAGCTTCTCACTGGCTTTCTTTGAAACAACCCCCAGGCCAGCTTCTCCTACAAGGCACCACTTTGTTATCTACATCCTTGCCCTGGACATTGGCGCCATCTCACCCTTTCCACCTCAGTTCCATCACGCCCGTGAAGATTCTCTGCCCGGTTTCCCAATTCCCACCCGGAACTGTACTTGCTGCCCTGTCCCAGTTCCTCCCAGCCTGATGTATGAAACACGACTTGTGCAAAACCTTTCCCTGCAGCAGCCAGCTCTGCTCCCAAAAGCAAAGTGCAGAGGAAAAGCTCTGGCTGAGGTAGAGCCTCTGTAATCCCATCAGCTTCAGCCCCCCCAGCATGGGACGCTTGGGCAATGCCACCCAAATTGTGCCAGGGTGGCTCTGTCATGCCTCAGCGTTACCCAATATATTTTATTTTAGTAAAGCAAATAAAAAATAAATTCTCCTGCTCAACCCCTGGTTGTAACTCGTGCCCTCCCGCAGCCTGGATAACGCGATGGGGCCGGTGGCTGAAACAGTGACTGTGTGTTTGAGGGATGCTGCTCCCTGGGGACACACAGGGGACGTCCCCCTGTGTCCTGCCGGCATCTGCCCTTCCGCCCGCTAGCGTGCCAGCAAGGCAGCCACTGTGGAGGGATTAAATTAGCAAAGACATCGTTAGGGGTAACTGGACCATCTACCAGTTAGGTGGAATGAAGGAAGATAAACCTTGCCTCTGCCCACGAGTTGAGGAGCCACCAGCATTCCTCTTGGCTCCTATTTACAGCCAGGAAAACCCTATGGATGTCTGGCAGTGATGCACCATACTTTCCCTTCCATGTTGTGGTGCTCGCCTCACGTCCATCTCCCTCCAGCCACAGGGCCAGCTGAGATCTCCCCCAGCTGCCCATCAGATCCAGATCTGGGTTAAAAAGGACACGGCCAACAGCTGTCGGCATCTTTAACAACCCAGGAGCCAAGAACCGGGGCTAGTTACATCTCTGCCCACTTCCAGCCGGGCTGGTGCCCTCCAGCATCAGGGAGCAGACCACCCTCAGACCACCCCTTCTCCAAAAAAACCCCAAACCAACCAAAAAAACCAACCCTCGGGCTGGCTGTAATTTAACCCCACTCCCACCTGGTTGGGTTGGGAAATGTCCTTTTTTCAGTGGGAAAGGGAGATGGAGGGTGTGGTGGCCCAGCCCTGGGGAGGAGGGCACGGGGAAGCGCAGCCTCTTGCTCTGCATGATGCAAGACCTGCTGCTCCGACTGTCAGCATCCCCCCAGCATGTTCGCTTGGAGTAGAAACAGAGATTTATTTTAATGACTCATTAAAGCCTAATTGCATTCAGGCAGCAATACAGAGAGAGGAGCCTCCCACGTGCGGCAGTACTACAGGCAGGAGGGCTCTCAAAGCCTCCCCGAAAGCACAAGGCAGACAGACTGTCTCTTTTCGGTGGGGCCAGACAGCAGAGCCAGGTGCTGGCTCTGGAGCGGCATGGCTTTGTGGTCGGGATCCAAAAAACAACCCGGAAAAGTCTCTGTTCTTGTCTTCATTTGCCTCTGTCTGCCCAATGCTACGGCTGCCACCAGCTGCTCATCCCTGAGCTCCAGGGAGGAGATGTGACCTATCCCTGAGCCTGATGCCCATCTGCAGGGCCTCAGGCCGGCAGCTATTTTGGGGCAGGGGGCAATCTCCCAGCCTTAAGGACATGTGTTTTTAACTCCCCTGTGCTTTTAAAGACCCCACAGTGGGATCATCGCAGGTTGCCCCAGCAGAGAGCGGGACATGGCACAGGGAAGGGACAAGCTGCTCCTGCTGCAGGGCCAGCCAGGGTGGGGGAGAACTACAAACCAGCCAGCTTGGAGGCAAACCAGCTAAAATCCCACCACCTGCCCTGCAGGTAAACCCCTGCTCCTGCCACCACCCACTAGGAGCTCCGGGCTCTGCCTCTTCTGCTTTTTGGGGTGCCCCAGCTGGTTCTGCCCACGTACCCCCTCCTTGCCGCTGGGATGCAGACCCAGTGACAGCCACGTCACCCATGGGGACGGAAGCTTACAGCTGCCCTGACCCCCAGGGATCCCCATCCCTGGGGCGCACGCTGGAGAGCCCATCCCACCCTTCTCACCCCCCCAGCCAGAGCAGCTCAGTGGCTATCGGCCTGCAGCCTTCTCCCCCCGGAAAGCTGCCCCACACTGCGGGGGGGAAGCCATGGGCCCCCTTTCCCACTCCGCGATTCGGATACCCGCGGTACCTGCAAGGATCCTGACCCCATGTTGTGGCAGAACAGCCTGCCTGGGGACAGCCACCCCGTGGGACAGGCGTGGGTCCCCACCGCAGCTCTGCTTTCCAAGCCAACGGCAAATCATCCCTGCGGGACGGCCCGTCCGGCAGGATCCCGGACCGCAGCCCACGGGCTGTGCAGATCCAGGGAAAGCTGGAGCTGCACATCGCTCCCAACCCAGGGACACAGCGCCTGACCCCTACCCTGCCACCTGGGGTAAATCCAAGCGGAGTCACTCCAGCATCAGGTCCAGGAGCGACTTTTCCATAAAGCCACGGGAAAATCTCACTCATGGTTGCTTTATGGGACCACTCACACTCCTTTCGCCCACTGCATCCCAGCCGGGGCGAGGAGGTGCAGCGCAGCCAGGCACGGATGGGTCAGCTCTGCAGACCTGAACTCTTCACTGGATTTCAGAGCAGCTATTTCATCCCTGGCTGGTTTATCACACGGTGGGGACACAGACTCTGCCGTTGTTCGAGATGCTCCACCTCACCCAGCCTGTGCTGCCCGACCAGGCAGGAGCGGGGCCGGTTGGGATGGTCACGCACACACCATTGCATGCGCCCAGCGAGAAGGAAAACCCGCTGTGAAATCTCTTAATGTCTCCTGCAAATGAAGTGTGAAACTCGCTTTCAAGAAAACAAGGGTAACGGAGCCTCAATAAATATTTCATCCTGGTGGGAAAGCAGCGATGGGGAAGGTCAGGCAGGCAGAGATGCCAGGAGGGATGGGGGGCGGCAGGGACGGGGGCTGGAGGGGGAGAAGGGGGAGGAAACCGAGGCAGGGAACACCGGGAACACCACGGCCTGACCTTATTTCTGTTCACAACTTGCCCTAGGGGCTACTGGATTTGAGGCATGACCACAAAGCGGCCCCCAGAAAGGGGAGCAGCTCTTGTTTCCCATTCTTGCCTGTGGTTAAGGTGGGTGATCCTGCTCCAGCCGGGAGCTGAGCTCCTCCGAACGCCCCATCCCAACGCTTCCCGGCAGACAGGCAGCTGCCTGCATCTCCCGTCAGTCCGTGCACCCGAATGCTCCCACGTAAAATGGCTGGAGGATGCTCGGCGCTTCTCCGGAGAGGAAGGTTTGACAAGTGGAATATCCCGTGTGCCTGATTCCCACCCTGTTAAGGGTCTTCCCAGCTGGAGCAGAGTGGGGCCGGGCTACCTCGCCTAAGCAGGGCTCTGGAGCCGGCTGTCCTCAGGCCTGCAGCTGGGCTGAAATCCAGTTCTTTGGAAAGAGATGGGAGAAGATCTCACATCCCAGCGCAGACAGTGCTGGAATGGGATCAGACTCACTGATCTGATGTCCAGCATAACAGGGAGAATGCCAGCCTGCTGCTGCTTTCCCCTCTTGGCTTTTCAACAGGTGAAAAAACCCTTCCTAGGAAAATCCTTTTATCCCCAACCCTGGCAAAGCCCAAGTTAGAGCCCGTTGCATCCCATGGGGACAACACCGAATGCCAACCAGCAGCCCCAGTACACCCAGTACCCCACAAACAGCATCACGGGGAAACTCGACGAGGGGGTAGGCAAGGAAAGGCACAAACCCCTAAAGGGCCGGTAATACAAACCGTGGTCGGGGTGGAATATTCCACCACACCTCAGAAAATTTCTCTGCTGGAGAGACAATCGATAGCACACAACCGAAATCCAGCTGAAAACACTAGATGTTTCCACATGCCCTTTTGGAGGGAATAAAATCCTCCAGGATAACCTTAGGAGCCAACAAAAGCCAGGCAAACCACTCGAGCACAGGTCTCCTTTAATTACCGCAGCATGGCCAGAGATAAAACAGAGATCCTTCGGAAGAAACAAAAGGATTTGATTTCCTCCACTCCAGCAAAGGCAGCCACCATTCCCGCGGGGAGGTTTGCTGGCCAGGTTGGGGCTTTCTCGGGCCACCAGCGAGGGACCAGAGGCAGCGCCGCGGGCGCGGGACTCGCCGAACTTGGCCGCGGGCTTTGGTGACAGCAAACTCAGCGCGACCCACCCGCCGGCCACCAGAGTTACCGGTGACTTGAGAGCCCAGCTCAGCGCGGAGCTGGACCACGTAACCCAGGGACCCGCCGTCAGGGCCCCGCAGGGACCCCCAGCCCCGGGGCTTCGGCCGGGCGAGGCTGCGGCGCGGGGCTCGGCGCAGCCCCGGGATGTGAGCGCATCCCACGGGCACCCCGGCCCGCAGCCCCCACCGCCCGGGACCCTTCCCTCCGCGGCCCCCAAGTCAGGCGGGCGCCTTCCTCTTCCCCGACCCCCTGCAGAGCCGCGGTGCCGGGGGGGGCGGGGGGCGCCCCGGCCCTACCTGGGTGCCCGGGCCGGGCGGCAGCGGGCAGCGGCGGAGCCGGGTCCGGCGGCAGCGGCTGGCGGGCGGGGGGCGCGGGGGGGGCCGGGGGCGGTACCGGTGGCCACGACGGCGGCGAGCATACAGAGCGGGAGAGGGACCGCCACCGGAGCGGGGAGCCGAGGCGGGTCCGGCCGGCCGGGGGGGAGGCGAGCGGGGGAGGAGTTTGCCCGGGGCCGGGGCTGCCGCCCCCAGCACCGCCCCCGGCCCGCACCGCCCCCAGCTCGCACCGAACCCGACCCCCGGCCCCCAGCCCCCGCCCCCAGCCCGCACCGCCCCCGGCCCCCGCCGCTCGCTGCAGGGGGGCGCAGACGCGTCTTTGCTCCCGAAACTCCCCCGCCGAGCAGCCAGGCTGGGGGCGCCGGGCCACGGCCCCCCCCGACTCCCCAGAAGCCTGCCCCACGGTGGGGAGCACAGGGGGGCAGCCCCCCAGCGTACACCGGGGGGGGGGGGAGGGCACACATCGGCAGCATTCCCTGCGCAACCCCAAACTCCCGGGTACTCCCAGGGCACCCCCAAAGCGAAGTCCTGCAGCACCCCAGGCACTATCAAACCTGCAGCATCCCCAAATCCAGCCCTGCAGCCCCCCCCCCCCCAAGCCCCCCAGCCCCATCGGTGTCCCCGCCTCAGCCCCATGCTGGGGTCCGGAGGCTGTGGCTCCTGCTGGATCCATCCCACCGTGTCCCAGGTAATGACAGCTCCTGGCCGCCAGCACAGGCAGGGGTCTGGCACTGCGAACAGCCAGGGGCAAAACCCATCACACCGCTGCCAGAGGGCTGAGCTGGGGCCAGGGGGGAGATGCCAAGCCGACCCGCTATTTTTCAGACAAGTTTGCCCCCCTCCCCACAACTGCTTGTAAAACAGAGCCACCTTTGTACCTACGTCGGCTTCATCGCTGCCTGGCCCCAAGCACACGCTGACACCAGGGAGGCACAAACACAAGCACACAGAAAGGTGCTGCCCCCAGTAAGTGTTTCCAGCTGCTGGGAAGCTTTGAAGCTCCAAACCAAGAATTTAAGCTGGAGAAGGTACAGCTTGCAGCTGGCATCACCTTCCCAAACAAGAGAGCTGCTCTCGTCTGCGAGCTACGATAAAGATAATTGAATCTCATGCCTTGCACCACCAGCTGACTGCTGTGAGCTTGAGGGTTACTGTGCAAGGAGAAATGTGTGTTCACCTATTTTTGCCTGATTTTGGTCTCTACAGGGCACAAGAGCCGCTGCGAGGCAGCGCAGCTGGGCAGGATTAATGCAAGACCTCTGCTACAGTGACTCAGTTGAAGCCTCCTGTGCCTCAGTTTCTCCATTTCTAAGCAAGGGACACCACCGACACTTTTCCTCCCTGTAGAGCAAGCTCCAAAGCTGGGGAGAAAACACCCTCCACCTTCTCCTCCATCACCCTTGCCATCAGCCAGGGCATCCCGTTGGGCACGGATTGCTCTCCCCAGTGTTCCAGCCCAGCCCTTGCAGCTGCTTGCTGCCGGTGCCAGGAGCCCGACCCGCTTTCTCCCCGGGATCCGGTGGCAGAGCTGAGCCAGGAGGAAATAAACACTCGTTTGGATGCTAACAGCTTTGTGCCTTTTGCAAAAGGGCGGGACGAATTATGAAATGCAAAGGCGAGATAAGTGGCTCCTGTCACAGCACTTACCCTCTGTGCCGCAGGATCCGAGCGCCTGCCGGCTGCGCGGCGCACATGTACGGCCGCTTGCAGCCTGGGCCGGCGGGGGAAGCCTCCCTATTCCCCTGCCGATACAGAAATCCGCATTACCGACTCCAGCACATCAGAGGGCTGGTAAACATGGAGAAGCACTGAGCAAGAAAAGCGAGCACGCGGAGTATTTCTGTGGCGGCTAGTAGAGATGCGTTTTTCCTTAGGTGGGCTCCAGAGCTGCTGAAGGGATGTGAATTAGAGACATCCAGGTGAGGACGGAGGAGGAGGAGGCCAGGAGAAGTGAGAAGGTCATTTCTTGGGCTGCTCTGGGCAGGATGCGAGGAGGTGATGACAGCCCAGGATGCAGGGATTGCTGCTTCTCCCCTTGGAAAGCACTGCCAGGGCCACAGGAGGCATTATTATGGCTAATTCAGGAACTGGCATTTCACCGTTTCCATGAATGGATGTGGAAAAGAGTTTCTGTGGGATTAAGGAGTCACTTGGTAATGCTGGGCTGAGGTTGCCCAGATCCAGACTGCGCTCCCCCATCACCCCCGTGGCTCTGGCCCAAAGCAGGCAAGTGCTGCGGAAAATCCGAACAAAACAAACGTGAAGCAGCATCGCTCCGGCGAGCAGGGTTATCAGCTCATGTGATTTTGCTGCCCGTCTCATTTTTTGCCCCGAAGCCATGTTTCCTATCGTCATTGCATTAGTTTTTAAAGCAGTGCATGGGTGACCAAACAGAACACAAAAGGTGGGATTCCCGCCTTCGTGGTGGCTGGGAAAAACTCAGAAATGGGAGCGCCAGATGCTCCGCAGCAGGGAAGAAAATTAAACCCAAAGTTGTTCTTTTCAGTCAATGTGGTTTTAAATAAAATTCAGGGTTTGAGAAGCCCAGCTGGCACATTTGGAATGCTTGGGGTTAGCGCTGCTGACACATTGAGGAGCAGTTTGATCCAAAACACTTTTCCAAGTTCTTGTTTCAGTTTCTTTTGGGGCAAGGGGGACACAAAGCCCCTGCAAAGCACCCCTGCCTCACTGGCACCTCGGTGTCTGCTCTCCCTGGGGCATCACATGCAGCTCAGCCTGCTCACGCCCTGGCTGCACACCCACCCTGGCCATTCGGGATCATAAACCTGCCAGCTTCTCACCCTCCGCTGCCCCCAGACACTGCGGTACCCATGCGTACAACTGACTTGAAAGCTTTTAAGTATTGCAGCTAAACTCCTATCAGCCTGGGAAGCTCGTGTGGGTTTTAGGAGATTCCTTCTTCCCAGCACTGAAAAGGATTTTACTGACTAGTTTTAAAACAAAACCATAAAATTCTTTTATCCCCTTCTGGTTTTCCTCTCTTGCAAAAAATCTAAGCCCGCAGACTTTGCCACTGCACACTGATACTCCGCTCTCTTAGCTGTTAGGGTGAACGTTCAGCTAAATAATGCAGTGAATCTTCGTTCAGGTCCTGCAGCAATATCTGCACATGCAAACCCTGCCAGCCTTCCACGTGCGCGCACACACAGACACAGCCATGCTGCAGAGATGTGGACAGTGCATGAAGCCTGGTGCTGACGGCTGCCCTTGTGTTATTAAACCTTACACCCCTGCACTTTGGCACATCAATAATTTCCTTCCTGTTCAGGCAATCGTTTCCATCCGCCCAAAACGCTGATGCCGGAGGATGCTCAGAGGCTGAACCCACGGCTGCTGGCATGGGGATTTATTTTGCTGTATGCTGGATCTTGCTTTTATTTTCATTTTTAGCAGAGCCTGAGGCGACTGTATCAATCAGGAAAAGCCTGACAGTGCAGAATGCCATCCTCGCCAGCATCCAGCCTGCTCCTCATGGGTTTGAAGCTATCTAGTTGCCTTGTGCACTCAAGAACAGGCTTCCTGGGCTGTAAACGGGGGCATTAGCGCATGGAAAAGACCTTGGGAGTTAGCCAGAGCAACCTTCAGCCCTCCTGAGTTTCTGGTTGCAGGGGTAGAAGCATGCACGGAGCTGGTTACAGCATCTCAGAGTGACGCTGTGATGCCTTCATTGCACTTTCTTCCCCCAAAACGTGGCCCTGGGAACAGATCACCGCAGCCTCCCAAGCCTGCCCGCTCCCTGGGGAGGGCTCTGGGGAGCACAGGGTTAATGTGCAGCTTTCCCCTCCGCAGCACACTCCCGACAGATGTGGATTAGTCATTATACACCTCGGTAGGTTCGATTTTGCCTGCACAAGCACTGGAAAACGAGCCCATCCCCACAAGGAACACTCAGCAGGAGCTGCCCAGTAGCCCTGACCTCTCCCCATTACCAAAGGGATGCAGCCAGGGATGCGCCCATCCTGCAACCCATGCATCAGTGTCACAGGAGGTCTCTGCACAGCTGTGCACCCCCAAATCTGATATGTTTAGGGGACTGCACGGACCCCCCTCATCTCAGCAAGCTGGAGGAGAGACCTGCTGCGGTGCCTGCGCGCCCATTTAACAGGGTGAATGGTTGCTCTCCCGAGAGCTGGTCAAGGGAGGTTGCGCTCCCTCAAATAAAAATAAAAATAATCCTTCCTCATCACATGTGGCCACCTAGAAGCTCCCAGCTGGGAGGATGCCCTCAGTGCACAGGAGACACACAGGGCTGCCTTCCGCAATGGCATCTGTTTCTGCTCAGCCCTTGCGTATTTTACATCCAGAGATGCAACGACGTTCCCCCTCTCCCTTTTTGGGGGCAGGACGGGGGGCCGTTTGCAGCCTGGGGTGCAATTAGGCAGCAGGATAGCACTCACCTGCCACGCTCCCCAAGCACCAGCCTGGGAGCCAGAGCCATTCCAGCTTCCCTCCTCCAGCCAGCTCAGTACCCCCATCCCGGCGGCACGGGACGCAGCGCCAGGACCCAGGGGGATCAAGAGGCAGCACATGAAGCTACGGCGGGGAAACGCGTGCAGCCCACGAGATGCCCGAGTCTTGCACATCCCCAGTGCCAAGGGGCCCTCGCGATGTCGGCAGCATGAGCAGCGGCACGTGCAGAGCGAGGCACCCGGGAAGCATCACGGTGCCTGGGATTGGCGCAGCAGGCGTGAGCAGCCCCGGGCCAGGGATGCTTTTACAGATTTATGAGCCACTTAAAAGTCACATATGGAGCAGTCAGGAAAGATCTTTTTTTTCACCCCGTGCTGTGATTTTTAAGTGCCCAGTTAAGGCAGTTAAGGAGCCGTTTGCTGCTCACCATCTGTCTTTGTTATTTTCCTTGTTTAGCGGCAAACGTGCAACATGGAGCTTTATCCATGTGCTCCTAAGCCCTGCCAAGGGCTGTGGGTGCCCTTTACTTACCCTGAGATAGTTGAGATGTGGGGAAAACGTCCCATGTCACATTTTGGACTGTTCAGCCAAAAAGTGGGATGTTTTCCCTGAGCTGGGTAAACACATCCCTCCAGGTTCATCCTCCCCGGGAGACACAGCATGAGCCATACAAAGGGAGCAGGCTTCCTTGCAGGGGGGCTGGGAAGTTTGGGATAAAAAGTGGGAAAGGGGGCGACACTGGAAGGAAGAACATCCGCTGTACCCACTGGGATGGCCCTGAGAATGGCAGCATCCGTGGAAAACTTGGAGAAATTAAAAAAACACTGTTGATTTTCACCCCCCTTTGCCCAGCGCCCGTGGGGAGGCAGGATTCTACCTGACCAACACTGGGGTCCCACGGGGAAAGAGCTGCTGCTCTCCCCATCACTAGTGGTGCAGCAACAAACCACATCATTCCCTTCTGCCCTCCCACAAACATGAAGCCTGAATATCTGACGGAGCCAAGCAGGTTTTGCCAGCACTGGGAAGGAAACGCTGCACCGTGCGAGCAAGCTGGGGCTCTCCAGCAAGGAGAAGCTGCCCTCGTGGGTTTCACCCTGTCCCAGTGCCCAGGGAAGAGCCCCTGGTTAGGGGAGAGGGGCTGCGGGGAGGTGATGCCCGTCGGCTCTCAGGCAAGCCCGGGACTTCCTCGGGCAGCCCGGCACATCGATCGGCAGAGGGGTCTCTGCGCCTGCCAAGCCACAGCCCTGCTTGGCAGAGGCTCATCGCTCGCTGCGGGCACAGCCGTGGCGTTGGGTTTGTAGGGAAAACATGCCCTGTGGGACCTGCGGTTCAGCCGGCTCTGAGCGGGGCCAACGCTGGGCATGGGGACAAGCCCACCCCAGTCTGTTGGTCCCAGGGTGAGTTTGGGTGATGCTCAGAGGAGTGGGAATGAAGAACAGAGCAGAAAGTTAACTCTTTCCAGCCAAGTGTGACCTTACCACGCGCACACAGATCGCTTCTCTGGGCTCATGGTAACACAAGCCCCACGGCTGGTTGGAGGATCCTCCCGGAGATCAGCCAGGGGCCATCCATGCCACACAGCAGTGGCAAACCCACGGGGACAAAGCCAGGCTCGTGTGCTGGCCAGAAAAAAGCTCAGGGGCCAGCAGCAAGGGGCAGGGGGTGCAGAGGTGCTGCTCTGACCCAACCTGCATCAGCACCCCTACACTCCAGCACAACACAGCAATGAAGACCCCACTGTGGTGGCAGCCCCTGGCAGGTTTTCTCCTCCCTGGCTGCCCAGAAGCCTCTCAGAGTCACCCTCCAGCCACCCTCCAGTCACACTCGACACAGCAGAGCCTGCCGAGCCTCGGGCAGGCCAGCCCAGCTCTCCCCTCCTCAGGCACAGCTGGCAGGGAGGTCGGGAACACCGAGATGTTACTCTGACAACCACCCGGCCGGTCCCCAGGCACCTTTAGGGCTCCGGCTCTCTGTATTCACATCTTCCCTGCCCTTCATCGTGCTCTTGTCATACATCAACTCCTTCCCACATAGCTGCAAGCCCACAGGCAGACGGGGCTGCAAAACTGCTGTTGAGCAAGCTCAGAAGAGCGACGATGAGCTGGCTGGTCCTCGGGGAGCCCCCAGCCTCCCCGCAGCCTGGAGCTCTGGCACCCTGGAAACCCCCAGAGGTGCTCACAGACCATCAGTGGCCAACAGGGGGGATGAGCGACAGCACCTTCACCTCCCACTGCCGAGCTGCGCAGCCCATTTTGCGAGACTGGAGACTGGGAAGGATGCTCAGCCCCAGTTTCTGGCCCATTAGCTCCCCATCCCGCAAGTGCCTTCTCCGGCTGTTTTACCTCCCAGGGAGGCGCTGGGAGCTGCATGCGGCAGCACGGGAAGGGATGCCCGGCTGCATGCAGCGTGAACAGCCACATGTGCTGCGATGGGAGCAGGGGGAGGTCGCCAGCAGGTTACTGAAACGCAGCCACGCTCCTTGCGTGGAGAAAAGCACATGCTGAGGCTGCAGTGCCCGAAAGGTTTTCGAACACCCTCAATGCCCGGGGAATGCCACTTGCTGCCATCCCAACTTCTCTGCATCCCACTCCCAAAGCGACCAGGCCACCAAGATGAGCTGGTCTCACACCAGCTTGCAGCCCCCCCAGCAGCTGGAAGCTTTGGGGAGAGCAGCGCAGACAGCCATGGCCCCTAGACCATCCCTGCCTCCTCGGCCCCTGCCTGCTCCAGTGTAGCCCAGGCTTGTCCTCATTTCAGGCTGGGCGAGCGGCGGCCCAGCCCCAGAGGTAGCAAGATGATGCCAAACCTCCTAATGGAGCTTGACAGCAGTGGGATTAAAAGCACAAGTGAGATCGCAACCCCTCTGCAATCAGCTTCTGCTTTGGAAGAGCTGAACCAGAAAAGAATCCTCCTGGCAGTGGGGAGGGGATGAAGAACCCACACGCAGGCAGGGTGAGGGCAGCAGGGGCTGGGGGAGTGCTGCTCGCCCCAAGTCCTCCTCGCTGGCCCTGCCAACCCATCACCAGTGGAAAGGAGCCAGTCTCTCCCCACCAGCAGCAAGGGTTTCACCAGCAACAGCCCCAGTTCCAACTGGTCCCTGTGGGCTGGTACTTCTATTGCCCTAAACGTTGGATGCAGAGCAGCCCACGCCATGCGCTGCTCGCCCCTTCCTCTTGCTGCCTGTGAGCTCAAGGCACCAAACAGCACCTGCAAGCCCCGCCCCCCCCCTTCTCCCTCTCCTTTGGGTCACTGCACTTGGAGCGGTGCCACTGGTGCTGGAAACCACCCAAGCAGGCAGGTCCAAGGCGGGCAGGAGACGGGAGTCCTCACTTGGATGCGAGTGGGTGCTTAGGTGGACACCCACAGCCCCTGTTTCTGTGGGAGGGGGTGTGCACAGACCCTTGCGGCCAGCACCGAGCCCCGTCCACCCCAGAGCACAGCCCCTGGTTATACTAAAAGGCAGCACTGACCCATTGCCCACCCGAGGGATGCTCCAGCAGCATTGCTGCCCCAGGTCTCCTTCCACCCTCCTTCCTGCAAGCAGGAATATCTCAGCATCTCCCCCAAACGGGCTTTTGCAGAGATGAAGTGGCAGTTAGCTTGCCTGAACCATCATTGGGGTGGCTGCTTAGTCACCCTCCAAAAAGCCAGCAACACACAAGCACCATCCTCATCTCCACTCATCTGAAACCCAGAGGCTGTTCTCCTGCCTGGTAGTTGTTTGCTCCCAGCAAAGTGCAGAGCAAAGTGGGACTTTTTACTGCAAGAAAAAGGGAGCCACTCCAGGGACCGGTGCATGTGCTCAGGAGTGGTGGGAAGAGCTGATGGGTTTTGGCACAGTGCTCAGGCTGAAAAGCTAGCTCCAGCTCCAGACCTTGTTTTGCAGTGACCCGTACCGAGAATTGGCTTTTTCCTTTTTCTTGCCAAATGGAAAGAAAAATAAATCCTTCCAGGTCAGAGGAAAGAAAAGCATTTACTTGTGGGTCAAGTGAAGCAATCTGATGCAGGGTTGAGTGCACTTTTATCCTCCCCAAACCAGGAAAAGATTCAATTTCCATCTGAAAAAAACATCTAAAAATAAAAAGACAAAGGTTTTTGGGGTCAGAAGCGCTCGATTTGGGTTTTTAAGACCAAATGAATTACTGAATTGAACCCCACTTTGCAAAGCATGGGTCAACCCAAAAGCACAGCGGGACGGGAAGGGGACAGGCTGATGCAACGATCTGGAAAATTTCAACCACGCTGAGACAGCACCAGCCGCAGCGACAGCAGCCACCACAGGGGCCAGCCTGGGACCCCGTGTGTCCCGGCACACAGCCCGGGTACCCCACCCCAGCTCCTGCCAAGCCCGGCCGCACGCTGCAGGGAGGCGTTGGGCCGCTTCCACGGCGCTTTGCTCATCCAAAGCGAGCTGTCACCCTCTGGCCCCCTCCCCGCCAGCCGAACGCTTTCTGACAGCCCGCTTGCAACTCGGAGCACCTGGTTACAGCCACGGCCAGGCAGCTGCTCAGACACCCTGCTAAACTCTTCCAGAAACCACCTCCCTCTCCCAAAACAAAATCCTTGCCCAGGGCATCACTCCCTACCCTTTCCAGTCCCTCCCGCACCCTGGGGGCACCAGGGTCCTTCAAGTTGGTCCAGTCTGGCTCCATTCTCATGTGCATGGCCCCAGCCAAGGGGACCCCACGTTCCCACCACTGAAATGCCAGCACCCACTTCCCACCATCCCAGCAGCGGGGAGAGCCGGCTGCCCAGGCTCCATCCACCCGGCAGGGCTGACCCCAGACCCCTCACATCACCCAAGTCCATTAGCAAGTCCCCGGAGCACACACCTTGCTCTTTTTTTGCTTAACCTCAGCTTTTAGGGAGAGCTGCAGAGCTGCGTTGCCTTTCAATTTTTAATTTGCTCTAAACATTTTGGTCTTCTCTCACGGGGACTCCCAGTCGATAACCTCTGCTGGCAGCGCCGCTGCCCCATAGCTATGGGGAGGGTGGAAACTGGGGGCAATGGAGAGGAAAGCGGCTCCACCCCACGCTGCTCTCCTGTGGAGGAGCGGGATGCCGTTGCACGCCCACACTGGGCACTCCAGTGAAAGGGCTCCCAGTGCCCCAAGGAAATGTTTCTCGAGGAGGACTGGGGGGACCCCCAGCCGCTCCAGGAGGGATTCAATGCCTGCAGAGACAAGACTGTCACAGGGCGGAACATCTTCCTCCTCTTCATCAGACACCTCTGTGGGGTTGGACCCCTCCAAACGTCACAGTTCGCTCAGGTTTACCCTGCTGCCTGGCGCAGCCACCTCTCCTCCCCTCCTGCTCAGCACCGGCGCGCAGACAGGAACACGGCATCACTTTCCAGTCCCTGAGGTGCCTGTCTCTTTTTCCACTGCCTTAAGCAACAAAAATCTACAAACAGGGACCTGCTGGGCATGAAAAATGTGATCCAAGCTGCTCTGGGAAGGGAGATGCCACCATGCAGCTGGGAAGATCAGCCCAGGTCACCCCAGAGCAGGGGAGCAAATGGCAAAAATTCATAAGAAAAAAAAATTATCCTGACCAGTTAAGCATCAGAAAAGGTACATGGGATGGCAGAAAAGCCCTGTGCCCCACCTCCGGCAGGTACCCAGGGAGAGCGTGCAGAAACGGCGACGCGCAGTGCTGACAGCCCAGAATATGCTCCCTCCCTTCAGAAACCGGCAGATTAGGGAGCTCCGAAGTCACAGTGGATGCCTTGATACCGCTCACCCTTGCTGGCTCCCTCCCACGAATTTGCCCGCTCCCCTTCTGCACACGTGTAAGCTCCTGGTGTCCACACACCCCCACTTCCAGACCCCCCAGCATCTCCCCGTCCCCAGTTTCTTGGGACAGCCCACACCAAGAGCAGCGGTGGGGCCCATCCCCAAAAGCCCGCCCACCCCCGTTACACCTCCCTGCAGCCGTGGGATCTGTCGTGCCCCAGGCAGGGAGCAGGGGGCGGCCCCAGCCGAGCAGGAGGGTGCTGCCCACCCAGCAGGGTCTTCTTCAGCTCCTCACCTCCCCCACCCTCCCCCAAAGAGGATTTTTAGGCTGAAGGGAGCCAAGCCGGCGAGAGCTGGCCTCGGCTGCCACCTAGCAGTGACCCGGCAGCAGCAGGGACAGGGTGACTGCTCCTCCAGCCCATCGGCCCCCACCGCAGCCGGGGACAGGCAGGGAGGACGTGGGGGGGGGTGTCTCCTCGGGACACCCCACCCCAGCCCCAGTTCTCACCTCCCCAAACCCAAAAGGGGATGGCGTCAGGGAGAAGCGCTGCCTCACCCAGACAGCTCTGAGCAGCCACAGTTCTGTTCCAGTTGACCCCGACGTGAGGTGACAAACGCGTGCGGTGCCACCCCCGGCCTGCACATGGGACCAGAGAAGTCAGGCACCCTCTGAGCCTCCCCGCGGGTTCTACAGCCCCTGCTCGAGCCACAGCTCCGTATCTCTGTGCCTCTGCAACGTGTAGTCATTTCCTAACGAGCCCAAGATTTTCTTCCTCCCTCTCTCTCTTTTAGTCCTTTCACATCCAAACCCACTCCTAACTGCTGAAATTAAAATAGTCGTAGAATCACTGAAAGGTTTGGGTTGGAAGAGAGCTTTAACGACCTAGTCCAATCACACTTCTTATGGTGGGCTTTTATTCAGTCCAGTATTAATGTTAAATGCTATCTTGAGCTTTTCTTGGTGGCCTGCAGCGAAGCATACCTCTGGCATGTTTGCAGGTGGGCACAGGGCGGCCCTCGAAGCCCCCAAAGATCTGAGGGAACAGTCTAGGCACCAGCAAGCCAGCAGAACGCCAGCACTCACAACCAGGACACTTGTACTTTCACAGCTCTTCTCTGCGTTAGACTTAAGCCCAAGAGGATTTCTTGCCACAGCAAGGAGCTACATAAACAAGGCCAGCATCACGCTTCAAGCTTCCTCTCACTGGGTTCTTTACAGATTTATTTAATTCAGTGCCTGTAACATGGGATTCCTGACACTTCATACATGTGGCATCCTAATTCACCAACAAATCAGAGCACCTTCTTGGGGAAGGAGGTTTCATTTTGCAAGTTACCAGCGCTTCCAGGGATTGAGGCCTGAGCTGGGATACAACCAGCTCTCTCTCCTAACAGCAGCGTGTGTAGAGCATCCACTGTGTTAAAAACCAAAACCATCTCCCCCACCCAATACCAAAACTTACCGAGTACTGAAGGAGGGAGGGACAGGTAGCCAGTTTCCCTCTCCTAAACTTAGAAGATATATAACACAATGTGACACTCAGGTGTTTTCCTGAAACATTACATTAAAGAGCAATAAATCAGTACAACAAAACAAAATATTTTCCTGAAAGTAAAAGTAACATCCCATGTACTGGGCACATCTATAGAAGATGTCAGACTAGGTTTTTCAAGGGATTAAATGTTCCTGAACAAAGAAAATGACAGCATGGTCATACAGAAGGCCTTTGCTGCTCGAGGCAACCTTCCCTGGCAGCTGCTTCATCTTCTCCCCTCTTTTCACACCTTCTTTCTCAGGCTGGGGAGCCATTGGAAGTAGTCACTGGAAGTGGCTAAGCGTGCAGCTGCCACCACTGCAGACAGTGTGGTAGGAGGGACATACAGTTTCCAAGACGGCCCTTGGTCATACAGCCCACGGGCAGCACACAGGCCAACTGCAAGACTCCCGGGAAGGTCTTTATTCTTCATTTTCTCTTCATCTGCATAAGGAGGGAACACAGAAAAGAAAGACGGTATCTACACTGGCAATTCTAAGAGCTCCAGTTTAAAAACCCTTTTGCCTAGGCTTCACGAGGTCATGGCAAGAGGACTTTCTACTGCACACCTATCTGATGAGCCTGGCATGGTATAATCCAAGAAAGAGCCTCTCTCTCTCCTCCCAGTGCTCACCACCATTTCCCCAGAGGCAGGCAAATCAGACATGAATTGAGTAGCCCCTGCCTGGAGAACTGGGCCTCCACTCCAGACAGACAGCAGACAGCTCTGTTCCAAGGCACAAACTGGCACTGCCTTTGGCAAGTCACTTGATCTACTTCGTAAATCAAGCAGCTCTCGAATGGGTGTTGTAAATACTTTCACCATTGGAAAGATGGAAGACTGACACCCACGCAGGGACCTTATGAGATTTAAAAAAATGCTTTTGCCCCTTTCAGTTGGGAGATGGAGAGACTCTCAGTATGAAATAAACACAGGCTAACTTATGGAGCAGAGAAACAAAGACTTCTGCATGAAAGCAGCAGCAGTCTTGAAAAGACAAAAAGAAATAATCTTCAATTCATTTGTTCCCATTAAGCATTTAGAAACCCATTTTGCTGCACAAAGGTCAAACCAATGTACTGCATCCAGCTATTTGTTATTGTTGCATCTCCATCCCAAGAAACACCAACATTTTCATCTGTTCTAGCAAAGTAGCAGCACCGGTCTTAGGACAGCCAACAGTGACTGCAAGACTCATAGCACAGTAACAGACTGCTCAGCCTGCTGCTGTGTTAACTTTTACTGACAAATCTATTCGTACCGTTACGGTTGTCCAGTATAAATGGCATTGCCATAAGCAGAACAGAGGGATGTACAGCTTCACGAAGTTGGGCCTTGTTGGAAAATCTTTCTATCTGATCTGTGTCATCTTGGCTCTTTTCTGCTGGTTGTCTGGCGCAGATAAAGGCCGTATAGAAGTCTTCCACTGACTTGAATAAGACAGCAGGCAGTGAAGACTCTCCAAGAACATGAGGTGCCTGCAAATGTATTCAAAAAACTCAGGAGAGGGTATGATTAGTGCACACTCCCTCTGTTCATTAGCTGCCTTAATCTTTATTATCTCTTAAAGTTCACAAAGAACTGAAATGTCAGCAACTGGATGATTTAAAAAACAATATAAGAAAAAAACCCCAAACAACCAAAAACTAGTTATTCACAACCTTGGCCAAAGGGCAGCTTTTCCTGCACAGCAAGCTGAAAAGTGACATTATTACAAGATACAAATCACCATGTCTTAGGAAAGAATAACAGCTGGCTCATCTCTCAGCAGCCCCACGCTGAACAAATGATGAGAGGGACAGAGGGAGTTTCTGCAAGGGAGCAGGAACAGAGTCAGAGGAAGTCCCTCTGCATTTTTCCTTAAAAATACAAATGAAACTTAAGTTTCAGGGATGATCACCCATGTCTCAGCCACAGACAGGCTATGTTTGTACTAAAGCCAATGTTTGTATTTGTTAACTCAGTATGGAGGAGAAAAATTGTGAAACTACAGACAAGCAGCAATTCACCTTGCCCAACTGTAGCTGTTAAAAAATTAGGTGCTTGCTCTCTAGGTTTCTTCTGTTGTCCAGGCAGCAGAAGAAAGGCATCCATCTTTAGAAGGAGTGAATCATCATCCAGAAGTGCTTCACCCATTTGTGAGAGTGTTTAGAGGATTAGCCCAGAACAAACCAATTGGTTTTACACAAGCAGATTTAAGCAGTTTAAATTGTCCCTCACAAGTGAACCATGAGGCACTTCTGAAGCAGCGAGGACAGCTACGTGGCTGGGCAGCAGGAAGTCAGTGCTGACAGGATGCCAAGACAGAATTTGACAGGCATCACTGGAGTCTAATTAACCAGCTACTCAGCTTGATACCACCATTCCACTGAAAACCTCTGCCTCACAAGTATTAAAAAAAATACTGTGTTAGGTATGTTAGGACAAGAACAAGATTGGAAGAGGATTATCTCCTCTTGCCACCCACGCTATCCTTGTTGGCAGACAGGCAGTGTCACTGCCACTCCAGAACAAAGCAGAAACAGACAGCGTGCAAGGGTGGACATAAAAACGTCTGCTGGCACTGGGAAAAGCTGGGATGGAAAGAATTATAACAGGAGACTGTTCAGTTTACAGAAGAAGCAAATGAGAACAGATATCCAGTATCAACTCTTCCTTCTGATTTACACAATTAAGAACACCACCACTGAAAAGGTAATCATGGGCAGTGAAAACTGAAAAGGAGGGAATACCATTTAGTGATGCTGCAAGTGCCACAAAACCCTGAGGTCAGGAGATGAGCAGGAATCAGAGAAAGGAAATCCTCCTGTCTGTCCTCATAACTAGCTGACTGGTGCCTTTTTTCTCGCCCTGACAGCTGTAGGCAGGATTATTTTTTCATCCCACAGTCTTCCTCAATAGAAATTCTTGTCACTTCTTCTAAAGACTGTAACAGGGATCACAGCCAGGGACACAAGACTTTTCTGATCCAGCTAGGAAACTCCGGTGCTTTGAAACTCACATAGTTTAATACTTGCAGGGGAGCATTTAAGTCATCTCACAAGGACCCTATAGCTATCTACCTACTTGCTTCCATCTCATCTAATCTCATCGTACTTTAGCCCTGCACTTGCTACCAGAATCTTTCCTCTTCGCCCACTCTCTCAAAGTCTCTTTTCCCAGCTTACTTTCTCTCCACGCCTTTCAGGTAACATCCCTCAGACACACTGATTCTTCCAGTGCTGCTCTAGACTATCTGAGAACCAACTTCCCCCTCATCCTTCTAGAAAGAGTTAACTGTATAACTCTTGTAATAAGCAAGAGAAACTGTAACTCTAGAAAGGCATACTCACATTTCCAGCTCTGCACTGCCTTCTGGGTCTCAACAAATCCTGAGTGATACTGGCTCCCTGCTGAACCCAGAGCACAGTGTTTGCAAAATGCCACGCTGCAGGCCCTGCTAGACTCATCATCAACTACTACTTAAGAAGCAATCTCACAACACCAGCACCACACAATGCCTCAAAGCACAGCCTAAAACGCAGCCCTTCCAAACACACCCTCCTAACTCGGGAAGAGGAAGACTCTGCATGGCCCAGAGCAGCCCCACAATAACTCCCAGTAACCCTCTGGACTGTGAATGCAGGGGAAATAGAGGAATGAAGAAGGGCCATGTTTGATCTATAAAGTGCTCAAACAGTCTTGTTTCCACACCACCTTGATGTGTCAGTGAAGGCCTAGTGAATCACCAATAACACCAGAAACAGGAAAGAGCAAAATGTATAGCTCTGAGTCCATGCTAACAGCCAGTTCTTTCTTTGCCAGTCACTTTTAAAAAAAACCAACCAAACATGTCAAAGCAATCAAATGGTTATTCAAATAATCTAAAACCAAGAACAACCCCTCTTCACAGCAATAGCTGAGAGAAATGCCCTTACCTTAACCACTGCCATAAGCTCTGTAGAAGTTTTGTTTGTATCCTCCTGTCCAAGTTCAGGGTCTTGGTCTGCTGTTCTTGTCATGCTCGCTTCATCCAAAAGTGGCCACACATCCCATATTTCCTTCTTAGTAGACAGGTGTAGTTGCTAAGGAGATGGACAAACCAGGAAAAAGTATAGCTAGCATGGGTAGAAGAAAGCAGGACACACTGGAGTGAATTACAGAGCCATCAGATGATAACACTTGGGAGATTAACTGAGAGAGAAATGCCAAGGAGCTTTCCTGTTCTGCTCAGAGTTTTAACATTTCTATCCGGAGAAGTCTGGGCTAAGTAGAAAGGACAGAAAGAACATGGAAGGACAGGAAATAATGTGACCAAGAAACTAACTGTGATTTTGACTCCTCTCCTCCACAGTAAAACTTATCACTTGGGAAGTACAGTTTTATTCAAACAGTATTTTCTGGTTATTGCTTGCTGCCTTTAAGAAATTTTACCATGGATAAGTGTCTTAATGTAGCAGAGCTGATACAACACAGTGTCCAGCCATTCTGCACTTAAGGGGGGGGGGGGGGGGAGTCGTTAATCCTGACTAGGCAAATCTAAGATTGGACAAGGCAAAGGGAGTTACCCACTGCTTAAAAGGAGTTGCCAGAAAATGCTACCTAACTGTAACAAGTGTTGTATTAGACACATTTCATTCCAGTTCAAAACACTTTGAGCCATTTCATAACAGTCACCGATGTTCATGTTAGTGATGCACTCAGGAAGAGAAGGAAACATTTTTGACAGCTAAACAGAACAGCAGAGAAGGAAACATTTAGTCTTACACAATGAGATCTAGAGGACCGTGGTTTCTGGAAAAGGATTCTAATAAGACTCTTGAAATCAGACGTAA
This sequence comes from Falco rusticolus, assembly GCF_015220075.1. NCBI lineage: Eukaryota > Metazoa > Chordata > Aves > Falconiformes > Falconidae > Falco > Falco rusticolus. Next base: position 28,921,602 of record NC_051197.1, read on the forward strand.
GAAAACCTGGAAGCATTTACACTCCTCTAGTCTCCCAATCACCAGCTACATCTGACATTTACAGAAATGGATCTTGCTACAGTTAACTAGTTAGGGTACTCTCCAGATTTTTTCCATTAAAAAAAATAAATCACAGTAAACTCAGATTTGCAGTCTTCGTCACACTAATTTCTTCCACATACCTAAAGCTCCTGGTTTGCGTCCTTCAGTTCAGATGATGTATCAACAGTGCACAGACATTACTATCCAAGATATACAGCTTATTTAGAGCTTCTCTATCACAGAATTGCAGTTGGCTAAAACAAAACCTAGGTAAAATGACTGCTTTACAGGCTACGAACATTGCACTAGCTTTTATTTGAGAAATGTCAGAAAAGCAGCCTCAGAGCAGGCCCACAGCTGAACACTTCAACAGCTGACACTTACTTGAGAGGTGCTTTGGCCCCTGTAGTAAAGTGTGTCATTAAAATACTACCATTTAAATAACACAGAAAAGTAGAGCGAGAGAGTAGACAAGTGTTCCTGGCGTTTCTAACAGTACCACAGTAGTTTGCCCTTAAGACCTGGGTTTTAAGGTAACAAGCCGTAGTTGTATACGGTAGCCTAACCCCCTGCAACAACCAGGATTGCAAATCGCTTGCTTATTCTAAACTTACCTGAAAGACCTTTAATGGAAATAATATACCACTAGTTCTTCTGGTCTTTTCCCACATTGAAATGATACCCTGAGTTATTACACATCCTTTGCCAAACCCGAGATGTGAGAGGGAAAACAAACCACTTCTTGGCTCCTGGGGGTGCAAAACATGAAAGTGCTACATCAAACTGATCTAGAGGATCTGGAACTGGTCTAAGTTCTCAGAGTCCATTCTCTCTCCAGCTGAAAAATTATGGTGCATGAGGGAGGTTACAGAAATCACTGAGCACAGACTCCCTGAAGCCTGCAAAGGGATCAGAGGACAAGCAGCTAGAGATGCTTTTATGGTGCACACTTTTATATCGTGGTTCCTCTTGCTTTTTAAAGAAGTGAAAAACAAGTCTTCAAAATACCCAACCAACTCCACAAAAAACCTGCACGGGACTAAACCATTACATGTCTACTGACCCCTGGAGCCAATTTCACTGAATGATAGCTACACCACAGCTGAACTCCCACCTGGTCACACAGTTCATCCTCACCCAGCGCTGAGGTTGCTATTTCACTATCTGCAGCTAGAGATTCCTGCTGCAAGCAAATGTCTGGGTCCACCGGTTCAGCATTCTCCTGCTTTCCACTGGGCTGAACGTACAAGGCTGAAGGATTCAGTTCCTCGAATTCCTAGGAACAAACAAAAAAACCACCCAGTATAGTCAAGAAAACCATGTTGTAACTACCACAAAGAATAAAAAGGATTCAGGAAATTCCTAATAAGGTTTATGAGGAAGCACACCACCCACAAGTTAGGTGCAAATGCTGGCGGGAATTGTCTTAACCATAAAAACCAACTCCTCTCCCTCCAGCAATAAGTAACTCAGCAATACCCTCCCTCCTCCCAAAATTGGACACACCCAAAAATACAATCCTAGGGTCTAATCCTGCCAAAACATGCATTCTGCATCTATTGAATAAAACAAGATACAAGCTCCAGGCTGTAAAGCCTGACTTTCTGCTGAGATACAATATCATGGCAGTACCTTTCTAAGGGTTTTCGTATCCACGTGGTTCTTACTGAAACTGAGCCGAGACATTCAGATAACAACACAGATGGGCCTAAATCGTAAATGCTCTCTGCGCTGGCTTACAACTTGAATGTCTGTCCAAGGCACAATGTGCAATCTATCATGGTTACGTTGTACTTTTCACTGGCAAAGTAAGAGACTTTTTAAACCAAGACCATTTCCATAATTCAGTTTGTTAACGGCAAAACCAATCCTCAATGCCTAGGGTAGACAAGGCCAAAATAATTTATTCAACTATCCTGTTCCTCACTCAACTGACTTAAAGTAGTGCTACATAGCGGCAGGGGCAGACAATAAAACCTAATCAACTTGCTCTCATTAATTGTTTGGATGAATCTGGGGCCTCAACTTATGACTAACAAAACTGGCTGAATTAACAATGGGTAGTGAAGTAACTGACACATCTCTTAACAGCCTCTCAATTCCAGCTCAGTTTGGCCTTATGCTCAGAACATCCATAGCTATTTTACTTTTTCATGTTATTTATACAAGCTGTGTGTCAGCTCCCGATGAATCTGTAATACTAGCAAGCTAAGGATGAAAATAATTCATTCTACTGAACCAGAACATCTCTGCTGCATCGTCAGATTCCACCTTACAAAAAAGCCAGCTCTCACCATAGAGTCAGACACTGTGGGATGCAGTCACAAAACAGTAAGTTACAGGAAAGCAGGGAATACTAGTATTGCTTTTCACAAAACTACTTGCTTCAAGCTAAAGATCTTCCTATTACACGTGCCCAATCGATCCTTTCCCTGCCCTCCCTTTCAGCAGCACACTCCTTCCTCCTCACCTGCGAAGGGAGGTTCTCTCTGCAGACACGAGCGCATCCCCCATCCTGCAAGACACAGTGGAAGTAGACATCCTCTTCGGTGGACGTGTCACACAGGAAGAGATACAAAATGCCATTCACATACTCATCCACGATGCCCACAAGAAGCTTGGAGCTACACAGCTCCTTGAATAGCAGAGTTGCTGCACTGGACCATGTACCCTGGAGAAGAAACAGGAAGGTAAAGTTCCTATGAACAGAACAACATCCACCGCCTGCGACTTTCCCTTGTGGGCATTTGTCAGAAAGGCAATTAAGCTATGTCTATTAGGCTAGGGAGACAAATACAGCAGTTAGGCAGACAGGCTTCGCAGCACAGAATGAAATCTAGCTACCCAAAGCCCAAAAAGCCCCCCTTTCACCCTAAATACCTTTTTCCAAACATGGTTCGATGGCATTCACCAGTGATTTTATCACAATTGCCTAAAATACAGTTATTTGGGTTTTGTTTTTAATTCCTGGAATCATATGATTATAAATGTTAAAAGTGTCAGAAGTTTTTAAGGAGCTGCTAAGCCTCATTGCAATGAAAACTGATTCTTTAAGCCTCAAAAAACTGCGGAAATAACTTTTAAAATAATATCTTTAAAACACAGAAGCAGCAACTCTGCTCACATGCCTTACTTCAGAGACTGTATTTCTCAGGCTTCTTGACCAAGAGGTTTCCCAGCACAGAGGAACTTTCTTACGACTTCTATAATTCTTTGTCTACACTGTTGCATCAAACCATCTCACTTAAAGCTCTGTCACTGAAGAATTTTTTTAGATCAGAGAGCTGGAGCTACCAAGGCTTCAGAAGGACTCTGGAAAACTACTGGCAGGGGAAGAAACAAGTTTGTGCAGCAATACAAGCAAGAATACTCCGATCACAAGGAAAACAGTAGAAGGGAAATCATTTGCAGAGATAAGAGTCTTAAGCAGTCATCCTCTGCTGAACATTAACAGCAGCAATTCTGCTGTAAACATCAATAGAACCTGAATTAATCCAAATGTTTGCTCTTTATCAGGAGAAAAAACCAACCTCTACTTTATAGCTCTCATATATATGTCAATAAATGAAACTGCATGTGAACACATACCTCCACGGGCTTTACCCATGCCAAGGAACATGGGATTGCCTGAGCAGGGAACTTCAGGTAGCACCACCTACAATACAAAACAAAGCCATCACCATTAAAGAAAGAAAAAGAAAATTAAAAAAGGCAAAACCAGGCAGAAGAGCAGAACTTCCTCCTCTTCTGGGTTTTAAAATCAGCTTAGAATACAGGCACAGATATTGGATTTTGTACTTACTACTGAAACCCAACAGCAGCTTTTGAAAACACTCCATAGCCAGAGATTGGGCACAGCAAAACCAGCAGCAACAACTTAAGCCTTCCTTTGCCCAAGCACCTTCCCATCAAAACCCCTCATGATTACAAAGTTATGGACAGAGTACAATGACTTTTGAACCAAAGAATGCAAATGGCCAGGTATAAAAAGAGGCAAATGAGGGGGAAGAAGCAAATATGGAAAAGGTACTGAATTGCAGAGAACAGCTACCTTTGACACTGCAAACACATCCCACCTGGACTAATGTTTATTCAGGATGCCTACATCCATTCACAGAACCCTGGAAGGGTCATGGAGCTTGCCCCAAAGTAGCAGAAAGAGGAAACACTGAGGAGCGACGGCAGCAATAAGAAAGGATTTAGACCAGAGTCCCTGTGAGGGAATGATAGACAAGGCTGATGAGCAAAGGGCCCAGAGCGATCAGCAAAGCAGGTCTTAAATGTCACCTCAAGCATTAGCATGTAAGCAAGGAAATGCCTGCAAGGCACCATTACGAAATAAAACCCAAGATCCTTTCTGGGAAACTACATGCCGAGATATCTTTCTGAAGAAAGACAGGCCAGCCAGCCTCATCTTGATCGCTGGGAAGGAGAATTAATCCTGGGAACCGTTTCCAGGCCCACGAAGGACAAGAAGGTGACTGGGAGTAGCCAGCACGGATTCACCAAGGTGAAGTCATGCTTAACCAGCCTGACTACCTTCTACAATGACACAACTGGCTTGGTAGGTGAGGGGAGAGCAGTGGCTATTGTTTACCCTGACTTCTGTCAGGCTTTTGGCACCGTGTCCTGCAAGATACTCACAGAGAAGCTAATGAAGTATGGGCTGGATGAATAAACAGGGAGGTAGATAGAGAACTGATTGAAGGGCCAGGCCCAGAGAGTGATCAGTGGTCGTGATCAGTCTAGTTGGAGGCCACAAACTAGTGGTGTACCCCACCCAGTCAATGCTGCATCCAATATTGTTCAACATCTTCATTAACAATCTGGATGATGGAGGAAAAGTCTACCCTCAGCAACACTGCTGATGATACAAAACTGGGAGGAGTGACCGATACACCAGAGGGTCACACCACCATTCAGAGGGACCTCAACAGGACAGAGAAATGGGCAGACAGGAGCCTCATGAAGTTCAACAAAGACTCGCACTTGGGGAGGAACACCACCATGCACCATGATATGCTAGGGGCTGACCAGCTGGAAAGCAGAGTTTTTACCATGAGGGTGACCAAGCAGTGGGACAGGTTGGCCAGAGAGGCTGCAGAGTCTCCACCCTTGGAGACATTCAAAACCTGTCTCGACATGGTCCTGGGCAGTCTGCTCTGGGAGGGAGGTTGGACAGGATGACCTCCAGAGGTCTCTTCCACCCTCACCCATTCTGCAATTGTCACCTATGTGTAATTTACTTACTTGAGGAATCTCAGCCGAGACTTTTGGACAATTTTGAGGTTTCCATAATCTGGGTAGAACACCTCTACTTCTTTATCATTGACTACACAGTGGATGACAACACGGTACCACCATTCTGAGTCAGTTACGCAGCAAAGCTGTCCAGGTTGTACTGAAGATTCAGGCATGATATAACGATCAGAAACAAGTTTATTTGAGTAACACTGTCTGCAAAAGACCATAAAGAGAAACTGTGCTTGGTAGGATGCAGGAGATGAACACAAAATAAACAGGGCTTCGTATAGTTCCTGATTTCTCAAAGTTCCCATGGTATTGTTACTCAGGAATTGTTTTAATAGATTCTTTACATCTCTGTTCTGCGACACTTAAACTGAAATGACCATAAAAAATGCCAACCCAAACTTTTAAAGTTTGAATTATATTCTTGGGGTCACACAAAAAGATGATTAACGGGGATTAATCAGAGACTAAAGACAGTCTTTCTAGTCATTAATTTTTAACATTACCTTGACATGTCGGTACTTCTTTAAACCAGGTTCTGGAGTACTGACTCACAGAGGATCTGTATACAGAGGCTGCAATCACTTACATGTGCCCCACAGACATCAAGCAATTACTCTGGCACACAATTAACAGCAACTGCAGCACTGTTGTGGTGGAATAGTATCCCAAATGCATAATGTAACTGACACAGACACTGATGGGGTTTTGCTTTCAAATATAGGTATGACAAAGGCCTAGTACCTGTGCTTTTTGGAAAGCACTGGAGATGGAAGTAAAAGCCTTAACTGAGCACATTAGCAACAATAGCACAGACAATAGAGAGGTGCAAAGGAACGCTAATAAGTTCCTCTCCATAACCTTTCCAGGCTGTTAAAGTTTAGGACTGTCTAGGACACAGCCAAACTACCATGAAATGCTATTAATCGTACTTACTGCTTGCTAGTTAAAAGGAACAGGTAAGCATTATGAGTATGTGTTTCAGTACAGCACTGGCATCTCCATTTCAAGTAATCAAGCCAGCAGTGCCCATCACTAACAGCTGGGTGCCCTGCTCCCTCGGCACAAACACACACACAGTGCATAGTAATAGTGAATCAGCACAGCACGTCCGCACCTCATCTCAAACATCATATCCTGCAGTTTATCAGATGTTTCCCTGCTGCAGATGTGGATGTAGAATTGGCTAGGAGAGATGATGAATTCCACAGAGACTCCCACCAGGCACCTTCTCTCCAGTGGTGGTAAACTGCAAAGGCTTTTGTCCTGAACAGCATCTGGAGGGATTTCTGGAGTCATTATCAACTTGTCTAGCAGGGACTGCTCCAAATCTTGAAGCTACAAAGGGATAAGAGGAAGGTGGCACTCACATGTCTTGTCATGCACTGAATACACATAACTGGCCTTTCCATTAAGGTAAAAAAACGTTCTGCTCTCCTGGGGACCTGTGAATTACTGATTATCAGAGAATCCCAACAAACTGGCAAACTTGGATTAAAACTTTCCCTGTGATAGCAGCCTTCATTTTCATGCTCTCTCTTCCTTCCCTCCAGTGTGAAGAGGGGTACAACAAAAATACCTTGCTCGTATTCTTGCAAGGAATAAAGGAGAGGAATTGAAGTCTTGTCACACATTTAGACAAACGTATTGAATGGCTATGGCTAAAACAAAACAAAAACCCGCACCATAAAAACCCAAACCAAACACAACCCACCTGTTTGTTGGATTTTACCCAAAAGATGCTATTTCTATATTCCACGACCATGAAAGGGTACATGACTGAACCAACAAAACTCTTAATCTGAAAATGTTTCAAAAGTGACAGAAGGCACAAATACATCTCACTTTCACACTAGAGCTATTTCCCCAAGGATAAACACAAACAAAACCTACAAATTGTGTATTTTCTCACTCTAGACAAATTATACAAAAGAATAATTTTGCATTATTCTTTAACTACTAAAACCATTATTTCTCTTGAACTAGTGTGGATGGGAACCTTAATCAGACATCAGCTACCTTCACTGCCTCAAGAGCTTTCTTTTGTGCCAAACCCCAGCACTCCTTCAATGATCAGAACTCAAAACTGTTTCAGTTTTACTCATCATGAATATGCTACAAGTTATCACTGTATTAGACACCAGGCAATGTATGGGAAGTTTGTCTGCCAGCACACCCCTGTTGTTTATATGGCTAAATTCAACCACAAACAATGGGGTTTTGCAATACTGGCTCTTTTAACTGTGTTTAAAACCAGCACATAAGAGTCTCTCCTTCCACAGACTGAGCAAGGGCTAATGCCCTTGGATTTTTTTTTCCCGAGTTAAAAATTTTGACTAAAATATTGAGTTAAACAGTGGAGTTAATATTTTTGAGTTAAAAAGCAACCGAGGGAGTTCTTGCCTGAGCAGCAGCATCACCTCTAAAACCCCCTTGTGTTTCATGGATTTCCTCTAAGAATTGCCTGTGAATAGCAGCATTTCTAAGGGCCAGTTTTGCCCTGAGAATGCTCTTCGTATCAGACTGTTAAGGGCACAAATGATCTGTATCATATAGCTCAAACACTGGTGGTGACAACTGACATTTCTTTGAAAGACATAGAAGACATCTACTTAAAAACGTGTTCACAAAAGCAGCAACAAAAGGATAAACCAAGAGAACACACTACAAAACTAGGCTTACAAGAGGTATGGCTTACAAGACTGGCTAACTCCTCGCCCTAAGCTGAACTGGCAGCCGTCAGATGGTGTGGATGACATCCTTTCCTCTGCTCAGGGCAATGAGAAAAAGCTGCTGAGAGCAGCAGCTCTATATACTTCAGCCTTCTCAGGGCTGAGCAGATTGACTCAGCCCTTTTCCCTCATAACAATTCCACTATTAGTCTCTTGTAACCGGATACTTGGATACCTTGCAGCAGAGTAACTATCAGTTTGCATCTTTCCCCTCCACCTTGCGGCATCCTTATGAAAAAGTGTTCACCGTATACCCAAACTAACACATTCCAACCTGCCTTCCTCCTCTTTAGAGCATTTTTTAAATAAAATGGCAAACTTGGTGTTTCATGACAAACACTAGTTGTACAAACACCCTCCAAGACTTACCCTGCAAGGACCTTTAAACAGGCTTCCTCTGTAATAAGCAAGAACAAGTATCTGGGGCTACCTGGACCATATTCCCCCTTTCTCATCCTTCCCACAAGTTTAATCTAGGGGAATTCCCTGTGGACTTCATCACACCAAAACCAAATTTTTTCTTTCAAGGATCAGAACAGCCTGCCCAAAATCTCTAAAGGGTATGTTTTATGAAGTGCCATGCAAAGCCCAGGCTTCCAAGTTCATTAGTACACAAAACACCAAAGTCAGGAAGAATTCCTAGGACCCTTTCCCTACCTATGTGCTCCAACTGTGCAGTTGCATACAGCCACAAGACAAGCTTGGCAGAGGGAATAACTCTCAGTAGGAGGATTTTCCCAAGAAGGCCTAAAGATGCTCAAAAGAAAAAAAAAAAAAGGAGGGGGGACAAAAAATTCTCCCAATCCAGTTTGGCAGTTCAGAGCCTCTGTACTGTTCTTCTCCATCCCTTTCTAAAAATACAGTGCTAAACAAACAAAATCAAAATTTTCAAAGTCCAACCAAATAGCAGAGCTGAGACTGCAGGAATTAAGGTTTCTGAGAACCACTGCCCAGCTCTGCTAGACACTCAAGCCCTGACTACTGCAGCAGGGGAAATTTCCACACAGCTGGCCTCAGATTAAGTTATTTAAGTCCAGTTTCAAGAAAGCACACCAAAATGTATCACCACTCTTATCAGGGAGCAAGCTTATACCTAACTGACCTCAGATGATGTGCAACATAGTTCTCAAGACCAGCAAGAAACCAGAAAAAGACCTAGTTTGGATGGCATATAAAGCTACATACCAGGTCAGTATGAGTCTGTCACCTCCAGACTCATCTGAAAACAGCTACAAAAATTTTTGGAAGCAGCAGTTCATCAACACCACAAATAAAAGCAGTAAAAAAGAAAAAAAATTATTAACCCCTGGATTAAGACATGAAAAAGCTACAGATTGCTTGTCCAGCCGCTTACTTGTTTGAGGCCATCACCCAAATCTACCGCTTGTGTTTCCACTGGCTCAGACTTCTCTTCTGCTGTCAGGCAGAAGTTCTCTGTCCCCTGGCTGGGGGGCTTCTCAACTGCAGGTACTGCTGCAAAGACATTAATCTGGCTGTTAATTCTTTGTTGGACTAATGCAGTGTTACATATTAAGTACAAAGAGAAGACATCTGAAAATGAAAGTCTGAAAGCACTGGTGCTGTTTTCCTCATCTCTTGGAGCATTCAGAGTCACCACAGGCACACAGCTTCACTTGAGAGGCTTCCTTCACTGTATTAGTAAAAGAAACCAAACCAAAACACACTTGCTCTTGTAAGCATGCTAAGGGTTAATTGCTAGAATGATGCTAAAATGAACTCCCAGGAAAGTCAGGAATTTGGCAGGAACTGTATGTGATTTTCTGCTTTCTCTCATAGCTCCCGTTAAGGGAGCACTGAGGATGTCCACAGCCTCTTCTGTTTTGTTTTGTGGAACATCGTAGCTGTGCTGTTCAGACGAGGACTAAACCTTCAGTCTCAAAAAGTGCATTGGAAAGGCTTTACCAGCCTGCAGAACAGACATTTTTCTAGAATTACTAGAAATTCCAGTCACACACACACACATTCAAGAAGTCCATACTCTGAACAAGCTAAACGTCCCTTCTTTCACCTCACACCAAAAAATGGCGGCAACCTGCAGAAAACTTCCAGTTAAGCTCTCTGTTACCAACACAACTGCCTTGTGACAGCTGCTTCCGCAGCACCCCACCACCCTTCTGTGTCAAAACCTAGGGGAACTGGGGCTACTACAGCAGCTGGAAGCACAGTGACATTCACTTGAAACACAGCTGCTTGGCCATCGTGCTTGCGAGAGCTACATGCTTAACAACACACTCAGGAACACAGTTAAATAACACACGCCTCACCTTGTGGTACCTCTTTCTCTTTCTCACTTGCCAGGTACTTCTTCAGGGTCAGCAAGGAACCTGCTCTTGTCTGTTCAACCACAATGATATCAGACACACTTCTGAGGACATCAAACATGGATAAAAATCCATATTTTGTGTACTGGAATGCCCGGCCAAAGCGTCTGAAGAAGGCCTTATCAAAGTCCAAGAGCAAAAGCGGTGAGGAACTCAGCAGATCCTGCAGCTCAGCCTTCACTCTTGCTGGCAGGACAGGAGCTCTGCCCCTCCGAGGGAAACTCTGTGGTTTATTACAGGGAGAAGCAGCATGTGCCCTCGCAGCAACACTCTTCCGTGCCCTAGCACTTTTCCTCTGTCTGGCAACCAGTCTGGCAATCGCTTTGGTGGTCTCATCTGCAATGGCTAGAACAAAAAGAAATAAAGCTGTTAGACTACTGAAACAACGAATCATTAAAAGCTCTACACAGGCAAGTCTCCTTCCCTTTCTTTCTGCTTCCCTCCCTCATCCCTTTTCAGAAGCAGGTGTCTCCTTCAAAAGCAATCACATTAAATCGTGGCTGATTTCCAGCAGGGCAACAAGTTTTCCTCTCCTTTTGCAAACTGGCCTGAACCATTTTTAACAGCCAACAATCAATTTCCACCCTCATACCTATAAATCCAGATCCAAGTAGGAAGGTAGGTCAAATTCTTGGATACAGGACAACAAGAGGAAACCCAGCTGCTGCACATTTTGTTGGTAAAACAATAAACGGCACATTGCTCCCCTCAGCTGGAATCACAGTAAACACTCACTATAGGGCACCCACCTGCCCAGGCAAGGTCTCTCTGGAGAGCAGCCCAGGTCTTTTCCTCACTTTTAAACAACTTTTTCTTGTCCTACTGTAGCACTCAATTTCACCCCTCCTAATCAACTCTTCGCACCTGTCATTTGTTTCCACAGCTCCTCCCCAAAGAAAAGGAAAGCGTTAGGTTTTTTGATACAGACTGAACCTCCCATGGGGTCAGGTATGGAAACATTTACAGCCTTTCCTGAGGCGCCCCTTCCCTGTTTTTGGCTCCTGCAGCAGTCTGTTTACAGGAAAGGTGATGCTTACCATTTCTAGTGTACACGTAAGAAACGTTACTGTAGTTTCTGAACTAAGTGCAGAATGCAAAACATCAAAAAATAACTAGAAGCCTGTGTGCTTCTTCAGGACAAAAGAGCAGAAAAGCATTAAAAGGCAGATCAAAATACAAGAAGAAACATCAAAGACAAGAAATTAAACAGAGCTATAAGGAGAAAAAGAATAACGAGATATGTGACCAACTGCTCTGGGAATTCATCCTGCACATCCTGTTTTGGGGCATCACTTCATACCAGTATGTGGTTGCAAACAACTCCTCCATCTATAAGGAAACAAAACCTCACCTTTGAGGATAAAAGTGCCTTTCTCATAAGGACAGACTCTGACAACTTCAGGCATATTTGACACCAGCTCCAAGGTGGATTGGAAGCCCAGGTCACGTAGAGGGAGAGGTCTGCCAATCATGGCTATGTACTCCTGCTCCAGCTGCCTCGGGGTTAAGCCCTCTTTGGCAGCCACTAGCAGTGATCTCACCTCCTTCTTCAGCAACTCCATAAGCTGCACCTGCTTCGAAGTGTCCGCACTACAGGGGAGACAAAAGCAAGCAAAAGACAATTTAAAAATCTTTTAAAAATTTCAGCTCATCATTAATTTTGACTTAACCTTTATCAGATGTTTCTGCAGCTGAGGGCTGCACAAGGGTCCAACCACTGCTTGTCAGATACTCCTGCTGCAGTATCAGCAGGCTGGGGCTTCAGTCCTCTTTTTTAAAAACAAATCGTGAGTCCATTCACTTCCAAATTTCAGTACCACAGCTACTCAAATACAGGCAAAAGCCTTTTTACCACTTAGCTGCTGAAAGCTCTTGGGGGGAGAGGGCTGCAAGCCACACTCACCACAGCTACTGCCTACCAGCCCCTGTATTTCCTTGCCTGCACCCCTCGAGCTGCCACCCCCCAGCACCCCTGGTCCCCAGCCGACTCAGCCTGCATTTGCTGCCTGTCCCCGTGAGGTGACAGCCCTTCCAAGCACCGCACCCCCAAAGCCCAGCGCGCCTCCAGACCCCTGCCCCAGGGAGGGCTCTCCACACACCCTGCCGCCCCACGGAGATCCCTGCTGTCTGAGGGTCCCCCCCAGGCTCACTGCTCCTCACAGGGATCCCTGCGTCCCTAGAAACCCAGACCTCTGCCTCAGCAGGGTCACCACCCCCTGAGGAGACTCCCGTACCCCTCACCCCCAGCCCGGGACCCCGGCGGGCCGCCGCCCTCACGCACCCCGCCATCCCGCCCCGGCAGCCCCACCGCGCCTGCGCGCCGCCTTTCCCGCCTTTCCCGAGCGCGAGGGCGGGGCCGCTCCACCCCCCCTCCCCCCTCCCCTCCCGCCGCGGCCGCGGGGCCACTGTGGCGGCGGCGGCCGCGGGTCTCCCAGCGCCCTCCGCCGGGGCGGGCCGGGCTGGGCCGCTGAGGGGGCCCCGGGGCTGCCGCCTCTGCCTTCTCCTCAGTAAGAGTGTCAGGGGTGTTTTCCCTTCCAGCAGCCAAAGTTAGAGCGTCGTGGAAGAGCCGTGGGACAAAAAAAAGAAAGGACCGATTTGAGGTAGCAATGTTTGAACCCAAATGCCAACGTTATTAAGAATAGTCTTGTGTTTTTGAGTTCCATCTGAGAGGAAAATCCACAGTGGAGACACCGAGTGACTTTCCCAAGGCCAAAGCATGTGGTAAACTGGGTTGTGATGGCCATTTCCTAAGGGTTCACAGACACTGGAGAAACCTGCTCAGCCGTGTGGGTGATTTCCACACGTTTCAGTGTGACAAGGGGGGCAAGGCGGTGGATTTTGGGATGGTAAAGATTGCAAACCATCAGCACGTGCTTTCAAAGTATTGCTCTTGTCCTGAGGTAGTGGCCAAAAACATCCCCTGGGGACAGAGGAGTTGGGATCTGCTGGTCAAATTAATTGTCAGACAAACTAAGAGAGCTGCAGGTTTGTGGGTGTTAAATATGCCATGGTGCTTTTGACAAGAAATCCACCAGCATCCGTGCTGCCCGGCCAAAACCAGATCCGAGCTGCTGCTTACAATGCCACAGGCCCTTTGGCAGCTGGAGACCAGCTTCCCCTGCTTCACCTTGACCAAGTGATAAACACAAAGCGAAAAAGGGTTCTGGAGCACTTCCAACGCAAATACAAACACTGTATGACTGTTAAATACACCTCATCTTCACCCAGCTTTTCTCTGCCATTAGCCTCTCCATCCCTCCCTTCTGCAGTGACCTGCTGACAAGGCACTCAGCATGACAGAGCAGAGAAAGCAGGGAGCTGGTGCTCCTGCCCTCCCTGCCTGCAATATCCTGACTGCGGGCAGGCCACAAGTCTCCAATAAAACAGGAATCCATGAAAAAACAAGAGCAGCACCTCCCCAGGGAGCTTCCTGGCTCCCTCAGTCGCTCCTCCACACCAGAGACCAGGCATCCCTGAGCTCAGCACTGTCCCATTGACAGGGAAGTCACTGGTTTATGTTCCAGCCTTGTATTGCTGTAGTTCGATTTCTAGCCAGGTGCTGGTTTCCTTAGTATAGTCAGTTACTTTAAAAGACTTAAAAAGTGTCTTTTTGCAGATGTTTCTGCAAATGTCACCACAGGCTGAATGGCATGAGAAGGAAAAGCTCCTATGTTTGCTCTGCCATGCTCCTGCTGCAGAAAACTAGGGAGGCATTCAGACACAAACACTGACAATTTAGATGCAAGAGCTCTAACCCTGCAATGGCCTCCACACTTTGCACCCATTCAGGAAAGTTCATGGCTGAACTGAGACTAGCTAATCTCCCTCCCTGATAAAATGTGAAGTAACCCTAGAGAGCGGGTTTGCTGCCAATGTCCCTCTGCTGTGCCAGCCAGAGGGTGTCTAGAGAGCAGACCAGTGTGAGATGCTATGCACCCAGTCATTCTCTGCAACACCCCCTCCAAACACTCCTGAGTAAGCCACTGGTCTCCCCAGTAAAAGTTTTTCACCCTCGTGTTTATTGTTCTGGGCCACTTTCACCATTGGAGATCTTTGGAGCCACATGTGTGGCAGTAACTTTTAGGTTGCTTTTCAACAGCTTTGCTGAAACCATCTACATGATTTTTATCATCTGAGGGCTTCTGATGGTATTTTATTTCTAAAGGCAGGAAGATGCACACAGAATGTCCTCCTGGAGTCCACCCTGTCCAGGTCCACCCTTCCTTCCCATCTCCACAGCAGTGTGTAATGAGAGCAGAGCAGCTGGGAAACAGCTTGCTCACTTCACTGTCCATTATGTCTGACAAGCCTGTGGTAAACTTGAAACAAGTCTCATTGATCTGACACCTCCCCTTCTCTCCTCCTCTGCCTGGTTTTCCTGCCTGCAGCAATAAATTCAAGCGCGAATTCATCCTACTCCCACAGGCAGCTGCAAGCTCCTCGACATAGATGAGGATGGATAAGAGGTCTCGGAGCTCTTCCAGGGAGTCTCATAGGAGACGGAGAGAGTCCTCCGCTACACCAAGCAAACGAGAGAAGAGGGAGAGCAGCAGAGAAGCTGGCAAAGGAAGGGGAGACATAAAGCAGGAGAAAGCAAAGGAGATCAAGAGCACCACAGGGACCGATGGTAGGGTGCACACGTCCACAGTGGTGGACGTGGATGATGTGATATCTGATGAAGAAATGGAAGCAATGGCGTTGCTGGACAGCGAGCAGCAACAGGAAGGTATGGCTTATAGAAGGGAAGGGGACGGAAAGCTATGGACTTTTTGACCCTGTGTGGGTCACAGTATAACTCCGCTTTCTGCGTGGTGTCATCACACCTACCTTGCACAGTCATGGTTTTCCTTAGGACAGGATATGGGAGACTCCAGCCAGCCTCCCAGCCAGCTGCTGCAGTCAGTACTGCAGGCTGAGCAGCACTGTTTAGCACAGCAATGAACTTTGCAATACCCAGTTACATCCCCAGTATCCTTCACGCTTCAGCTTGCTACTCCCCAGTTCTATTCATGTTCTATTCTCTTCCTTTTCTCGCTTGCCCTTCTGTAGGTGGATGGAGTTAGCCCTCATGCCAGTTCATAGCCCAAAGGACTGCAGTGCAGTGTATCTATTTTGATCTATCTATTTGCATGCCATACCTGAAGATTTTCCCTCAGGCAGGAGCACAACAAAGGGCACCCAGAGCAAGATGACCCACACTCACTTTGGGGGAGATGTAGCAGGTAATATTCACCTGGGGCTGACCACCTCAGTCGGCCTCTGGCACTTTGGTGTGACCGCTGTAGAGCACAGGGAGATTTCAGCAGCACCGGTGGCTTGGTCTCACTGCGTTGGGGGGCTGGGATGTGACTAAAATCCTATTCCAAAACGACCTGAGATACTCTGACAGGGAAGGGCACTTCAGACTGTGCATGCTGAAAGCTACCTCTTATTTAGAATCTTTCTCTTTGCCATTAGCTTATCTTTCCAGATAAGCTTCTGGGATCCCAGCTCAGCCAAGCAAGCTGGTCATTCCAAGCCTTTCAACATGGCTTGGTAGCCACAGGCCTTCAAGCTAAAGGCTGCTCTCTAGTCAAAGCACTATGGAGAAGCATGGCTCAGTTTCTGCCAGTAAAGCAGAGACAGACACTATCGGTCTATCCTAGCACCTCCTGGTCACCTGGGGCAGGGAGGTGTTCTTTAACCCAGCTCCAGAGAGAGCCAAATGGGTCATACACCGGGTCTATGCAAAGGACAACAATGAAGCTTATCTGTGCAGGCACTTGTCAGGCCATCGGTATTTTGGGAGCAGTCCTCTCCTAACACAGTCATGTTGGATTTTTCCCTAGGTGCAAAGTCTCCTGGTCTGGGCATCTGTGAGTGGCTTCTGACCATCTTGTCTTTCCTGTTCATCATAATGACCTTCCCCATTTCTGTCTGGTTCTGCCTGAAGGTGAGAATAGTCGTGGGCCCTCTCTAGATTTAATATTTGCTGTCTGATGTGGATGTAACTCACTGGTTCAGCCTGCGTCAGACATGAGCATAAAGCTGTTTTGGTCTAAGGTCCTGTTTACACTTTTTCAGCTCATCATTAATTTTGACTTATCCTTTATCAAGTTGCTGCAGCTGAGGGCTGCACAAGGGTCCAGCCACTGCTTGTCAGATACTCCTGCTGCAGTATCAACAGGCTGGGGCTTCAGTTCCTCTTTTTTTTAAAACAAATTGTGAATCCATTCACTTTCAAACACAACCCTTAGCCTACTCAGCCCAGAGATGGCTGCATTGCAGCAGCAGGGTAAATAGGTTTTGAATTAAAAATGTTACGAGAGATCGATCTCTCAGTTAATAGTGCATTTTCCCTCTTCCTCCCCTTTTCTCAGATTTATAGCATGGCTACAAGTAGGCATATTTTGATTTCCACTTCTCAGGAAATTTCATGTACATATTGTTATCAACAAAAGCATCAGTATTATGGCCCAGATCTTACACATGTGTGCGTATACATACAAGGTTCCCTTGCAGGAAAACAACCAACATGGAAAATTTTAGCTCAGGGTGTTCACATCTGGCCAGGCTATAAGGAAGCAGGCTGCTGGCTGGCTTCATCCCAGGAAACCCTGGGCAGCTCTCACACAGGCTGCTCTTGACAAATCTCGGGCCGTCGCAGGGCTGCTTGTGGGCTGCTCACACACTAGGCCAGCCAGTAGTTCTGGGCAGGTTCTTTGCTAGGGTAAAGGGACTCAGTAAGAGGTGATGCCACCAGCTCATACCTGCTGAAATCCTCACTTTGCAGGGCTTTCCCAGAACAGACTTCCTCCATGCTGGAGAGTCCCCCTTTCCCCAGCCCTACACCTTCCTCTCCAGCCTAGCTTTTGTTTCCCTCTGCAGGTAGTGCGGGAGTATGAAAGAGCCATCGTTTTCCGACTTGGGCATCTCCTTCCCGGCAGAGCCAAAGGGCCTGGTAAGGTGTTTACTGAGCTCCCCACAACCATGTTGCTCCTTTTCCTCATGCTCTACCAGAGCTTGCATGCCAATGCCCTTCAAGCAGGCATGGCCAGATAGCAGATGGGATGTCTTTGCTCCCTTCCTCTTAAGGGCCTAATGGCTTTTCCCATCACAGAAGCAGACTCAGAATTTGAGCCCATGTATTACTGTTCCTTTGTAGTTCTGCATGCCAAACCCTCCCCTGTTCTCCAAAGCAGGAGAGGCAATTTCTGTGGTTCTGATGATCACTAGCTGCCTTTCTCTTCCTCCCACAGGCCTTTTCTTTTTCCTTCCCTGTCTGGATACATACCACAAGATAGACCTCCGCCTCAAAACCCTGGAGATCCCCTTCCATCAGGTATGGCTGACACCCCCTCTCTCTATTAATTTTTTGGATGTCTCTAACATTATTATACCTTATGCTTCTAGCCTTCATTTCTAGGTAGAAAAGTCTGAAAAAACATCTCAAACACCTCAGAAAGGGAAGGCTAAAAATTCACCAGAGTGAATTTTCTTCTCTTTTAAAACTACTGCTTTTAATCCCATTCAGTTTGACATGCTGTAGTGGTAATACAGACCAACAGAGAGTTGCTGGGCCAGAGATACGGGACCTGATTCTTTTACTTACCACACTGAGGAGTGTCTGCAGCAGGGACAGAAGCTCAGACTAAGATCTTACAACAATATAAGGGTGGTACTCTGCTCCTGTATAAGCCTGGGAGGAAGAAAGGGCTGAACCCTTGTTTCTAACCCTTGCACCTGCAATGTCCCTAGCCACAGCCCCTCCTCTCCTTTTGGGATATGTTGTTTGTTCTGCTGTGTTGCCAGTGGGACAGTCCTTGTGGGATAGCATCTCCAGGCTCACCCCCGTGGTGTGCAGCAAATCCTTCTGGAGATACAATAACCGAGCACACACCTCAGGACACAGCCTATGCTCTCAGAACAGGAATGGACCAGGCAGCTGTGTGCAGGGAAACGCAGTGTTATGACCTACTCACAGTCTCTAGCTCAGCAGCTGTACTGAGGAGACAGACACAAAGATGCTGCTCAGGAAACTGAGATCTAGAGGTTATATCCTTTGCCCAAGGTCAGTCAGTAGCAGAGGTGGAAACTACAAAGACTTAACTGTCTGGATAGGCTTCACTGTCTTGTGTGCTTTCCGTGCTACCTTAGAGTTGTCAGAACCAGCTCCATCTCCCCTAATGTCTTCTGCTTAGGTGGTGACCAAAGACATGGTTACCTTGGAGATAGATGCTGTCTGCTACTACCGGTTGGAGAATGCCTCTCTTCTCCTCACCACCCTGACCAGCATCTCCAGTGCCATCCAGCTGCTGGTGCAGACAACCACAAAACGCCTCCTGGCACATCGAGCTTTTTCTGAACTTCTCTTGGAGAGGAAAAGCATCAGCCAGGAGATAAAGGTGCTTCTGCAGGGGGGAGGCATCAGAGCAAGGGGTGAAATGAGGCTCCACAAAGCAGCTCAGGTCATCAGCCCCTCAAAATCACAGACACCGGTTTGCAGAAGGGTGCAGTAACAACATGTGTTTCCTTCACAGAAAAATGGGAAATTTTCCTTCTGTTTATTTTTTTGACACTGATCGCTTTAGGTGAAGGATATACAGTGTGGGCCCCCACATGTGGCTATGGTGAGCAGCAGACAGAATATATTCTGCAGCCCGAGTGAGTTGCCATAAACCCAGTACACATGGGATATCCAGTAGCAGTTCTTTGTGGCCATGACACACATACAAGATGACACCAGTCAGGAACTGAATGATTCCTATGGAGCTGAATTGGTTCCACACTTGAACCTATATGGGCTAGTTAAATTGTGCTAAATCCCTGAGGCAAACACAAATCAGAAGTAAGGGAAGTAATTTTATTTCTGAGGACCTCACATAATAGCACACAAAAACTAATAAATCTGCCTTACAGTCCTGCAGTTAAATTCCTTAAATTAATGTCCCTGCACTGTCTTACTCCCTGTAAGGGGCCTAGGCCAGGGCTGGTGTTCTCCCCATGCTCTAAAATTATTCCTCTTCACAGGTGGCTTTGGATGCGGTCACAGGCTGCTGGGGGATCAAAGTGGAGAGAACAGAAATGTAGGTAGGAACTGCTGGTAGAGGGGACTTCCCTGGCCCTTTGCAAGTACCTGTTCTGCTGCCTGCTCCTCTTCCTGCTTTGCCTCTGGCTCTCTCCCTGCAGCTATTCTGCAGAAGGCAGAGCCTCACCTCTCGCCTTCCTATTTTCCCTGTCCTATATTTCCCTTTCAGCCTCTGCCTCACGTAGAACTTCCACATGAGGGCTGTGCTTGCTCCTGCACTAACAGCCAGGGCAGGATCCTTAGCCGGGATCTCATCACGATTTCACTGCTGCTGCAGGCAGAGTTTGCACCCAGTTCTGCCAGCCCAAGAGGTGCAGCAGGCACCAAACTCTCTGTGCCCCACCCTAGAT
This sequence comes from Falco rusticolus, assembly GCF_015220075.1. Lineage (NCBI taxonomy): Eukaryota > Metazoa > Chordata > Aves > Falconiformes > Falconidae > Falco > Falco rusticolus. The sequence goes on from NC_051197.1 coordinate 28,941,385, forward strand.
CAAAGGCCTCGGGGTGCTAGCACTGGTAGGGATGGGCTCATCATTCGGAAGCCCATGCAGAAAGGTGGGACTGGCTCGTCCCATAGAGGGCCATGGAAGAGAGAGCCAAGCAGTGCATGAGTAAATCTATGAACAGAAGGAAATTCCTGTGCCTGTCTCGAGAGCAGTCTACCCAGCGGATTCTCTGCTGTCTCACAAAGAGTGAGCTTAGACTTCAGGCCTCAGAGGCACAAAGAGATGTCTCTGCTGCCTAGTGTTCATGCAAGCATGATCATTAGAACACGAGGCTGGAAAAGAAGAATGGGAATGGTAGTACAAGGCTAAAATGAGATGCATGGAGAGGGACACCCAGGGAACAAAGAGCATGTGTGAACTGCTCTGCAGAGAGTGACTGATGAGCCCATTCCAAGCCCGATTGACCATCCAGTGCTGCCAGGAGAACCTAGAGCCCAGCTAATCCCTGTCCTTTACTACCACAGCAACAACGTGCAGCTGCCTGCTGAAGTCCGGCAATCCCTGGCTGTGGAAGCGGAGGCCCAGAGACAGGCCAAAGTGCGGGTATGCCAACTCTGAATACTTCTCATCTCCTTCTAAAGCCCCCCTCTTTCCTTTCACACCTCTGGTTTGAGGTCCCTGGGGCATGCCCCACAAGGATACAGCTCTGGTGAGATATGTTTCCTTTAATTCCTGTTCAAGAGCTGTGTCTAGCAAAGGGAGATGCAGCAAGAGCCTGGGCCAGCCCAGTGGAATTCCAGATCTGGTATCTGGTCTCCAGGTAGGACACAGACACACACAGAGGTCTGGAGTTATCCCCAGGCCCACTGTGACTCCCATAGGGATCTCTTCCTCAGGGTTTCACTCTTCCCTAGAAGCCCAGTGCCGGGCTGTCACCACTGTCATGTTCCCTGCACCCTGCTCAGCCCAGGCTGGTCTCCATCCCTTGGCACTGAGCTGTGCAAAAGCCTGGATAAGGTTGGTGTCCAGCACCCCTCCCACAATGCTAGCCCAGGGGCTGCCCTCTCCCATGCTTTTGCAGCAAAGGTATGCCCAACTATGAGCCCTGATGGGCCTAGTAAAAAACAAGTTAGACATGAATTCCCAAACTTTTGGGGGTACCAAGACGTCTAGTACATACCATGGTCTTCAGAGAGCAGAACTGTTATAATCACACCGTCTCTGGGAATTTCATGCCCCTTAAGTCCATGCTCCTTACTCCCAGCCTCACAGAAACCCTTATTCTCCTGCTTGGCAGGTGATTGCTGCTGAGGGGGAAAAGGCTGCTTCTGAGTCCCTGCGGATGGCAGCTGAGATCCTGTCCAGCACCCCTGCGGCTGCTCAGCTCCGTTACCTCCATGCACTGCACTCCCTTACTGCAGAGAAACCTGCTGCTTTCATCTTGCCCTTGCCTTTGGATGCCATGAACCTGGTCTCTCCGGCTACCCACAGTCCTCCGGCAGCGAGCAGCCACCTCACAGGCACCATAAAGCTCCCAGAAAGCCCCAAAGACAAGAAGGACTCACCCATGCTCTAAGAGCTGTCCCAGAAATGGTTGCCACACTGCCCCTGGTCAGTCCTGCTCAGAGAGGCGCAAGAAGGGTGGACTATTGGCAGCCCACCAGCAGGTCCTGGTCTGGAGGCAGGAGGGAAGACAGCCCAGGCCTGTAATATAAAGTGGGATGTACATGGAAGAAGCCTCTTCTTGTTTTGGAAAGGGAAAAATATGGAGTAAAAGGAGCAGGGCTGGCATGTGTGTGAGCAGGGGGTTGAAGGAAGTGGGGTATCATCCCTTCCCCTTCACAGGGCCAGAGGCACTTGGGGCCTGGGCCCTGCGCTCTGATCACCTTGCCCCATCACCTCGGCAGGAAGGACAGGCTAGCCCCTAGGTACTTAAATGCTCCCCTGTCCCCCCGAAGAGCCAGGCAGGCGAGGGTGGGAGCCCGACAGTCGGTGGGGGAACAGGAAGCGGCTCAGCACGCAGGCGGGTTGGTGGGTGCTGCCAGCCTAGTGGCTCTGCAACAAGGGAGAGAGCTGAGTCCCGTGGACTAAGTCCTGGATGTGGGGTTTCAGTCACCACCCGTGCGCGCCTACGTGCACACACAGGCAGCCAAGGTATTTAGCCCTAGTTCTAAATTAGGAGGAAAAGGAAGAGGAGGACAAGCCAGCCTTTAAGTCTTGGCACTTCCCTGCAAGGCACGTCAGCTGAGCTGAGGAAAGGCAGGCTGTGCTGCTGCTCAGTTCCACTGGGGGGTGAGGCAGGACAAGGTCTGAACTTGTGGGCATTTAAACATTTTAGCGGTGATCCCTTTAACCAACTCCCACTGAGCTGACAAGGGGGAATCCAGCAGCACTGGGGAAAAGCCAGCCAAGAGCCTCGAGAACAGTAATACTTTTGCCTGCTGCAGCTGCCTTGGTAATCTCCGTACCCAGGGAAGGAACAGAGAAAGTCCTCCAAACTCCTATGTATCTTTCCTGCCAAAAGCTATTTGAAATGGCCGGGAACCTACAGATACTGCAATCCTTTCCCTTAGCAAAGATACAGAGCACTGTCAAAGGAACTACCGCTGCACTCGGTTTCTCTGATGCTGCTGCCCTTTGGCTGGCTGTCAGCTCTGCTCCTGCCCTTTTACTTGACCTGCAGCATTTCCTCGCACTTCAGCACAGACCTCCCCTGCACAGCCATTCCCAGGACATACCTTCTGCCGGTGGTGGCCTGTAGAGGCCAAGATAGAGGGCACTTGGTGGCCCTTCTCTTAACTGCCTACACAGTAGTTGGCCATCATGCACAAGCCTAGCAGGGGTTACCCAGCCAGTTGCTCACTCTTGTGTTTTCACTCATTTGTTCAGTCCCTCTTTGCCTGCTGGCAAACACTCATGCACATTGGCATATATCAGTAGCATTTCTGTTAAATGCCGCTGTGTCACGAGGATGGCCTGTACGTACAGGCTTAATGCTGCTACAAAAGACAAGGATCCCACTTCTAGTAAGTACCACGTATTCTGTATTTAATCGGCCCCTTCAGCTCCCTGGAGTCCCCTCCTCAACACTCAGTGCTCCCATAATACTTGCTCTACAAGTATTTGCTGGTCTTTTTACAGCAAGGACACCCAGCAAACCAGTCCTCTTACAAGTGGCTGGGGAGTGGGAACAACCCACCTGTGAACTTCTCAGTGATCACACAAGAATCCGAGGCGTACCCTCCCATCTGAGTCATTCTGCCACTGCAGGAAGGGTGGCACAATGGCCGTGGCTCCTGCCCGTGTGTCTGTAATAGGTCTCAGCAGCGATCCACTCAGGGAAAACTAGCTCTGGGAGGTGGAACAGCTCTAATCTTCCACTGGCGAACATGAGCTGTGTAGTTACTTCTCTAAAGCTGGTCCTGGTTATTTCTCATGCTGCTGGAACAGGCCCCTGTTTCCCAACCTAGGGCAAAAGGATGTAATGCTACACAGACTGAGCTGCAGATGATTCTTTCTCTGAACACTTCTCTGGCTGCATTTCTAACTCAGTGTAAAACGATCCATATTTATATGGATCAAGATTCCTTGGCACATCGAGGACCAACATCTCCACAGATAATGTCTCAAAGGAGCGACACTTAATCTGAGAAATGAGTGTCAAGAGACATACAGTGCAAATTATAGCTAAGAGCATCAGTTCTAAAGAACACGCCTTGTTCCAGCAGGATCTTCTCTCTCTTACATATACAGAGCTGGCAGAAACTTGTCATTTTACCTACATGCAAAAACCTTGCAGAAGGAAAACATCATTTAAAAATGTACTTCACGATTAGTGATATATGGTGTTTCCAAAATAGAATTTACTCTGAGGGAGTTGGCAGGGGTTGTCTGAACTGATGTAATTCCTGACAGTTTCACTGCCTGCTCTTCCAAGCTGAGACTGGGTCAAATTGCAGAGCCCTGCCGAACCCAGGCAGCTCTGCTGGCCTTGCAGAGGTTTAGGACTATACAGACTGCCCCGGGCTGGGGACGTGACAGAGGTAGAAGTCCTGGGTGGCCACCTCACTGGGCAGTTTGGCCTGTTGAGGCTGTAGGGGTACTGTGGATGGGCAGCCAGGGGGCTCAGATGCCAAACACAGAAACCACAAGTAGATGAAGTGTATAAATGCCATCCCAGTGCACTAAGCAGGTAAACTGGCATCATCTGAAGTCTGGTTTTGTGACCCTGGTTAGAGGCACTTCTCCTGTAGCAGCAATTTAAGAAAAGCCTTTAGGATCATGCACAGCTTCAGGCTTTCTGAAAAAGGACAAAACCTCCAAAAGAAGATTCAAAGACTAACAAAAATCTGTCCATACACTTCTGTACAATTTCTTCTTGACCATTCAGCTGGTAACTGGATCACCTGAAGCCGAGAGGATGAAGGAAGTACCCATTATCAGACACACAACCAGGCCATGCTGGCACTGAGAAAAACAAGCCTTGATAACCAGAGGAAAGAGGTGCAAATGACTGACTTGCATGATCCAAGAGGGGTGAGGCAGAATGAGATACAGCAGCAAGAAGAGACTGACGAACACAGGAGGCAAGCACCAGGGAAGGGGAGGGCAGGAGGATGCACAGGCAGGAGAGATGTGGGTAGAGAAAGCTGAGGCAGCAATGGTATTACAAGGAAGACATGCTGTAAAGAGCTGTGGGAGGAGGTAAAGGACAAGCAAGACAGATCTGGAAGCAGTAAAAGCCAGCTAGAAGAACAGCATAAATGCTGGGATGGCACGGAAATGCTGGGGTAGTAGGTAAGGAGTAACAGCAGTGGATCGGGGTGAAATGTTACTATGAATGGGCACTAAGAAACTACTAAAGCATTGCTGTTCTTTAATGCTTGCTTTTTCTGGATGTCTCAGACTGGCCAGAGGTAGAAACTTTGGGACTTGAGCAGGCCCTGACTTCTAAGACACTTTCTTGGAAACATTTTTCTGAAAGAAAAACAAAACAACAAACCATAGCTAATAAAAACACCAGAGTTAAAATCTTCCCAGGGCATCACATCCTTAACAAACAAATTAGCCTCTCCTCTAGCTTCGATGTCAAAGAGACAGGACACAATGAAGGACTAAGGAAAGAAGTTTTAATTCCAATTCTTTCTCCTTCTTCGTATCTTATATCTGTGTGGATCCAGTTGAGAAAGGACACAAGGAAATGCTTTCATCCAAAACAAACACGCAACCTAAGGAACTCACTGCCACATCATAAGGGCGAGATCAGTAGGTCAGCAGTATTCACATACCTCCTGGAGACAGCAAGAGTGTCTGGTGCTATAAACACAAAAGATTTGTGGCCTCTGAGAGTGAAGGGACCTCAAACATTATTTCTTTTCTACCCCAAAATCAGTGATCCTAAACACAGGGAACACTCACAAGGAAGATGAAGTCAATTACAGTGATCTCCTAGATATAGACCCTGTGTCATATGTCAAAATCAAACAAAATTACTTCCTCTCAAAAAACTGACCATGTTCAGCAGTTCTTTCTGCCCTGATCTAGAACCATGTTAAAAGCCTCCTTGCTTGACAACAATCCTAGGATGTGCCCAGGAGGAGAGGGCCCTGTACTAAACAGGAGACGAATGAGGTGTCCTCAAAGACTGCTTCCCTCTCTGAGCCTGGGAGAGTGTTCAGAATATTGATTCTCCTGACCTTGTCCTTCTTGGTGTGCTGCTTCTGGGATGACTTTCCCCTCTTTCTCCAGCTCACACTCTAGCTCTTTGATTCTCTGCAGAGCTTCTTCCAGCTTTTCTTCAAGACCTTCAGATCTCTCCTCTGCATTCTGAGCACGGATCTCTGTTTCTCTGAAACACAGAAGCATAGATAATGCTGAAACCTGAAATCTAAGCAGCTGCAGGCAGGATACCTAAAAAAAGATTTAGATATCTGAAGCACTCAGTGGGGTTGACTGACTCTGTAAAACACATTTATGGTTTCAGAGAAGGACATTGTTAAAAGATCTATAAAGGACTTCATGGCACATCTATGTAAATCCTGCAAAGTGAATTAATTTTAAAACTCAGTGTTTGCCAGCAAAGGGTGAGATGCTGATCTTTACTGTGCAAGGTTATATACAGAACACAGTCAAATCTACTAGCAAGGCTAATGAGATGGGGTTACCCTGGATAATGCAAGCTCACAGACGAAAAAAGAAGTGTAAGGGAATGTAATTCAGAGCGTCCGAGCCTGCTTAGGCATGGAAGAAGTCATTACCAAAGACAAACCTCGATGTGATTCTGCATGGAGACACTTGGATGTCCCTTCATTGGGTTCCCCACATGTAGGCACAACATTGCATGGCTCTACCTGCCAAGCTCCTGGACACTAGCAGGCCCTGAAAGGGCTAACTGCATTCGCATAACACTCTGCAAGTGCTAACAGGACCCGAAGTATTAACAAGTCTTGCAGAAAACCATCATGAGTACCTCTGCAATGGACCTCGTGTACACAAAACTGAAAATCTGCACACAGATGAAGGAGAGCTGATGTGGGTCATGCCTTCAGCTAATGTAAAACACACTCAATGGCCTGAGACAATCAGAATGGAAGGAATCACAGAACTAAGCCAATAGATATTGGATGAAGCAGAACCTTATCAGAGAGCAGAACAGGCACTTGCCTGGGATGAAACCTTGCCTGCCCATATCTCTAGCACAGGCCCAGTACTCACAGGAGCTGCACTTGCAGATGTTCCAGCACTGCCAGGGCCTCAAACTCTTTCTGAGAAAAGGGAGTCGATGACCTGGTGGCAGCTATCTCTGTCTAGTTGGGAACAGCAAAACCTTCTATAAGTGAATGTGAAACCAACAATGCCACATTTCATCTGCAGCATGTGCCTGGTTTGGTGCTGGTGTCTTAGTGCACAACATAGACAAGAGCTCTCTATCAGCAAAACACATAAAACTTGAGGCTACTTCAGGCACTGAACTGATCTTGGCATTAAAAATAGACTAAAATTCTTTTCTGGCTCTGACACAAAACTCTTACTGGTTCATAGTCTTGAGTTGGCTGGTGTATTCACTAGCTTACAGAGGTTGGAGATGGCTGTGGCCTGACCAGGAGCAAAAAACCCCCCAAAATGATGTTCAGAAAACAGAAAGAGGTAGCTCCTCACAGGGTCCAACAGGCATAAGTCAGTTTTCTTCATCTGAAGAATACAAACAGGGTTTTTCTGTAAAAGTAACCATGGAAAAGCTCCTTCTCTAAGCTTTGGAACATAATCGTGATTTCCAGTGATTCATTTCTGTAAAACAAATCAAAGTTCATAAAGAAATGCTCCTGCATCTCCCACTGGCACTCTGAACTAAAGCATGAAGGGCAAGGCACATGCAGCAATGCAGCACACTTAAGGAGTAGGACCATCCAGTGACAGTTTGCTAAAGATCCACAATTCCTGTACCTCTGGGCTTCACTCTGGATGACTGACTGGCCAGGGGATGACTGCAGAAGGCAGGCCCTATGACTTCTGATGAGCAACTTTATCAAAGAGCACCATCCCACAGGCAAATGGAGAAAATAAGGACCTAGGAGGCCAACACAACCTGAATTTCTTGCTTCCCTGTTGTTGTGAGATCTCCCTGAATCACTGAAGCCTCTCCAGGTTCTCCCACGTGCTTAGCACCAAAACATTTTCACCATCCCAGTTTCTGCAGATAGTCCTGGTTCAGACTACACACATCACCTGTTACTGGTCTCATGAAAGTCCTGGGGCCATGGCAGTAATGTCATGAGGACAAATTTCAGCTGTGCTAACTGTGCTAATGATTATTTAAAAGTTGCAAGAATAGAGGAATCTGAGAGAACACAGCACCTTGCACGGCCCCAGCAGGTCTGACAAGTGTTAAACGGGGTCTCATTAACAGAGTCTGAGTAGACAGGTAAAACCCAGCTCCAAATCTCTGCCAACAGGCTAAAGCCATTGCTGTGGTGGAGACTCCTACCCCTGTAACTGAAATGATGTCCGATTTCAGAGATTTCAGGTGGATGTTGGAGTCACGCCCCATGTATCATGTCTGCAGTGGCTTCATTGTCTTCAATCAGATACTCCATACCAGCACCTGGCTGCTGCTGAGAGAAAAGAAACAAGAAATAGGAGATCCTGCTAGCCTAGTGGCATGCAAGGCAGCTGTAAGGCCATGTTTCACATTGCATACACTGAGCAATAAATAAAAAGGCCCTGCTAGAAAGTAGTGTATTGCAGCTACTACAGTCACCTGCATAATAGCAATCTCCTCCTTTACTTCTAATGGTTCTTCCTCTGTTACGGGTTTCCTATTGCTGTTGGCATCGTCAGCTTCAAGCTCACTCTTAGTTGAAGAAATGACAGTGTCCTTATGCTTCAACTGCAATTCCTGCAAGGCACCCTAAGGATCGGGTTAGTAGCATGCTCCCTTTAACCATCCAAATAACCTAGGCAAAGCCAGCTGGTCTGTGACTTTCTCTTGCATGTATTTAGACTTGGAGTCCAGCCACCCAGGAGGTCCTGAGTATGAATATAATTCAAATCACAAGTGAATATGCTAATTACTGAACATTACATAAGCAGGATCCCCTGTGGCATATCTGCTTTCCATAGGCCGCGGCAGGGAGAAAAAGAGGAGCAGCACATGAGCTACAGCACTGGCTGTACACAAGTCACGAACAGCATTGCTTTCCTTGGAGGCTGAGCTCAGAACTGATGCAAACAAATTGCTCGAGACAATAATTCTAAAGCCCTTTCCTCGTCATCCGAATTCAACCTGTTTTGTATGAAAGCAGACCAATGCCAGGCCAACGGTAACACAACACATGTAATTGTCACAGGCAGTCTCAGACATCCATCTAGTCACTAAAAGTTCAGCCTGATCTCCTGGACAATGCAACCACCAAGATTCTAGCCAAAATTCACCCTAATGGGAGAAACAAAAGCAATTATGCACCATTGGGAACTGATCTACCAGTGGGGTAAAATCTCTTAGCTCCACTGAAGCTCTGGTTTTGCCTTACACCTGCCCTCACAAGCAGCACTGTCATTTTTGACCAGTTTACAGTCATAACACCTCACAGTTCTAACTACAGCTTTGCGTGTATGCAGGTCTCCATGTGAAACCTTCCCTCAAACGAAACTGTAGCTCCTTCCTTAAGGAAAAGTTTTGAAGCAGACCTTCATCCAAACAGGTCCGACCTAGAGCAGCAAATGCAGTCTGCATATACCTCTGATCCAAAGAGGTTTCTCAGTTCTTCTAAATCCAGAAAGGAGACTGGAAAGCCTTTAACTTCTGAAAGGAGGAGACTACATGCTTCAATCCAATTACAGCACTCAGTCTGGGAAAACATAACAGAAAATGATTATCCAGGGATTATTTAGCACAAAAAAATAGCTGTTACCCTATTCATTCAGTCAGTTAAATAATTCCACCTTTCTGTCTATTTAAGGGAAGGGGCCTACCTGGACCGTTCCATCCTCACCATACAAAGGAAAAGGAAGACACATTTCACCAAGCTTTCAGATACGGCATCTGTCACCAGCTAATCACTCCCATCAACTATGTCCTTCAACAAGCTCCTCCTCAGGCCAGTGTAGAACATGTCTATCATAGCCATCGCCCCAGCCCACGTGGGGAGAAATGAGTGTAAATCCCAGGGGTCAACTTTTCCGCTCACTAAGGTAACACAGAACAGAAACACAAGTATTTTCAATCCCTGCAGAGAGGCTTCTTAAATTCCTTGAAGTAACACCACTTGCCCTGTGCTCAGGGAAGCCTTGGGCTTCAGGAAGGGTCTACCTTTCACATTCCTAAAGCGCATGTGAAGCTCAGCTAAACACTGGTGACAACAGTGGTAGCGATTAAGAGCTTTACATGCAAGTGTAGAATAAGGAGATGGCAGGTAGGTCAGTTGACTGCAAAAATTTTCAGCCATGTCTGTATAAAAGTATATTGCACCAAGCACCTCCAGGAGCTCCTAAGCACCACTCAAGTCTGGATGTACATGGCTCTGACAAGCTTTGAACCAGAGGTGAATCTACTGCCACTCATATGGAATAAATCTCGCAGGAGAGCCTTTACATATGTACCCTGAAACAGGGCAACAAAAATATTAAAGCTGAACATGACCTGACCCAGGTTTATCTGCTTTCCGGGACTGTGGAGTCAGTAGGGAACTTGGGGGAGCAGGGTAATCCACTGGAGTAGCAGGAGTCTTCCTCCTCTTTAAAACCCTGACGTACGTTTTTCTCTACCTCTTACAAAGTAAATACAGTTTAATCTACCCCCAGACCTAGACAGCTGGAGACACAGGCACCTTTCACCTTGATCTTATTCAGCTCCTCCAGCTCAAAATCAGCTTCTAAATCTGCCTCTGACCGTTTCTTTCGAACAATTGCATTGACAATCTCGTGACAGCAGCTGCAAAGATGCAGAATGTCATCAGCTCTGCAGGAGTGCCCTCAAACGCTTAGAATCCTAGAATCATTTATGCTGGAGAAGATCCTTCAGTCAGGAGCCCATTGCCGTCAGCAAGGCACAGGAGCTATCTGTAGACCTGTGCACTAGAGAAGCCTTCAGAAGAGCAATCCTCACCTGCCCCACTCACACAGTGACAGCTTGTCCACACCAGTGCTGTTTTAACCCACAGAGGATGTGTGAGCACAGATCCTGCATCAGGTGGAGGCTTTGCTCCAGGTGACCTGGGCTGCAGACTCTGCCTGCACTGCCTGTGCATCCTCCGCCGGGCAGCCTCAGAGGCATGGGCAGAGTCCATGCAGTCACCGATGCTAGTGTATTTTATAGCAGTACTAGGTATAAAGCAGGAACTGCCATTGTCTTTAGGTGTTCCTATCTTACTAGGCTCCCTACAAATTCCACTAAGGCCATTTAAGACCTAGGATGATCCAAGGACAACCAAATTGATGGGATCTGTTGCCGTGATCAATCTCTCGGCACACTACACATTTTTTCTTGAGAAAACTCTGTCTGGGTTTCAGCTGGGATAGAGTTAATTTTCTTCTCAGTAGCTGGTACGATGCTGTGTTTTGGATTTGGTATGAAAATAATGTTGATAACACACTGATGTTTTAGTTGTTGCCAAGTAGTGCTTACTGTAAATCAAGGACTGTTCAAGTTTCCCATGCTCTGCCAGGGAGACACAGGGCACAAGAAGCCGAGAAGGAGCAGAGCCAGCCCAGCTGACCTGCACTAGCCAAAGGGCTATTCCATACCACAGAACATCACGCTCGGTATATAAACCGGGGGGAGCTGGCTGGGGGCCACTGATTGCTGATCAGGGACTGGCTGGGCATCAGTCAGCAGGTGGTGAGCAACTGTATTGTGCATCACTTGGGGTTTTTTTCCTTTGGGTTTTATTCCTTTCCCTTTCTCCCTCCTTTTCATTACAATTTTTACATATTTCATTTTATTTCAACTATTAAATTGTTCTTAACCCACAACTTTTACCCGATTCTCCTCACCATCCTGCTGAGGGGGGGAGAAGTGAGCGAGCAGCTGTGTGGTACTTAGTTGCCAGCTGGGGTTAAACCACGACAAAACCCCTTAGATTAAATTGAAAATGTCTGTTGCTACCTGATTATAGAACCAGCCAGTCTGCCATGTCCACAACCAGCTCTTCAGCTCGATGCTGAAGCTTATGAGCCCTCAGAAGTCTGAGCTTCTCATCTGTCTCAGTGTCTGAGTCTTCTGGCTGGGGACGCTCACGGGACAAGCATTCTGCTGTCATGTGTCTCAGCCAATCCACCAGCCACAGGGTCAGGTTTCTGTGCAGTTCGATCACCTGCACAAAATATCAGAGCAAATGTAATAAATGACTGGTCTTGCCAAGCAGTCTGAAGTCAGTGTATTTCATGTAAGTCAATGTCCTCCCTAATTCAATTTGCAAACTGACCTAAAGACAGAAACACTTATTTGTACCATTTTTTCTCTCATATTGATTCCCGTTATGAACACATCTTTTTCTACTATGGATCTATCCTTCTCCCAGTTCTTGTTTAGGATCATATGCTGCGTGGCACACTCTCGTGTCTGGAATTCAGTGACAAACCACAAATCGCACACCACGCTTAAGGAACATATAAAAAAAAACGCATAGTGAGGGCTTCTAGTCTACAGTCCTGGGAGAAAGAACTAAAACCCGAGAGCCAGCAGCCACAGCCAGCTCTCTGAACAGGAAATATCACTGTTATTCCAGAGGAAATGCTTGCTAAAGATGAAACAACAAAATGGTGTTCATAGACTGTATGGAGACCTTACAGCTATATTTAGAGGAGTTCTCCTCTGCTCTGTTGGCTAGAAGACAAAAGCCACAACTCAAACAGGAAAGAAGGTGTCAAAAGAGAAAGAAGCGTTCCTCACAACCGTGTTTTGGTGAGGTGGAAATTAAAGGGAAAGACTGAATACTAGATATAGTGCTTTTATCCCCAGCAGTTTCAGGCTTGTGCTTACGTTTTCATTAAGATGCATGATGTTCTTCTCAACCACATTATTCATGGACAGAACCCATTGCTGAATCATCTGAAAAAGTCCTCCAGGTACCACCCTGAAAAGAAAAACAAATCCAGAAACAGTGATCTCTAGTGCATCAGACCCGAGGATCTCCTGTCTCAAAGACATCTTTTGCTTCCCAGCTCGAGGAAAACAATATATTTTGGTACACCGTATGCTGGAAACCTGACGCAGGCTTGTTTGTTAATGCTGCAATTGTGGGCAAATTTGGCATTTGCAAGTCATCTCTTACTTATACGTTATGCATGTGCTCTGCAAATGATTTATGTCTTGATGATATTTACCAAAGACAATGGAGCACCATGAAAAGGAACACACCCCCACAAATCTGACTGTAAATGAATCACATATTTTGGGTTTTCTTCAAATGTCAAGATTTCCCAAGCAGGTGGCAGTTCTGAGGGAGACAGTGATGTTCCAGGAGCGATACTGAAGCCACCAACTGTTTCCACAGATATTGCCAAATCAAAGCAAATGAAAGGCAGTCACCAAGCATTTTTACACTTCAGATGATCGTATTTATCCCACTGCCAGTTTCCCATGCCAGAGTCCCCACAAAAGGACGTTTCTCTTTTTTTATGAGTGTAGTTTAATGTACAAGGCCAGCCCAGACACAATTAACACCTCTGTCCTTACAAGAAATGCAATTTCTTATCACACTGAGCTTCACGCACCTGGCTGGAGCCTATACAGCTCATCACTGCATCCACCTGGGCCAGGCACGCAGGGATCTTGTGATAAAATGCCTGCAGCTCAGCTTCGTGCGTGCCAGAACCTCGCTTCAGCTTTTGCACCTTGAATAACCAATCTTCCATACTTCTCACCAAAGCTGTCAAAAACCTAGCTGTGCCTGCAGGGAAAGAAAATACAAACCTTTAATTATCATTCTTTCAGCCAACTAAAACAGAGCTGGATCCAAAGAGGGATGCCAAGAGGGATGAACAGCCTACATGGGAAGTGGCTACACTTGGGACTAAGAATGAGCTGTTTAGTAAGCACTGAATTCAAAGCAAGCTGAAAGAAAATGAGTTTGATTTGAAGCCCTGATTTTCCTTCTTGTCTCTGCAGATTTGGATCTCTCGTTGCGTAAAGGCTTAATATAACTCTTTTTAAAATGGCTTTGCAGTTACAATCCTGTCCTTCAAAGACGCAGGTGGTGCAGTATGCACAGATGTGCCAGGTGCCTGGACAAGGTAGTAAATTACTTGTTCATTCACTCCTCTGGCACATGCTGATGGATATTCTCCATTTGTTGGGGAATATGCTTGAAATGTAACAATGCTTGCTCTTGATATCCAATGTTTAAATTTTCTTTAAATCCTGCTGAGGTCCTGGCCTCCATGACATCTTCTAGCAAGGATGGCATGTTAAGACCATGGTGGTGGTGATGATTTTTTTACTATTTCAATGATTTTGATGCATGGCTCCGTTTGAAGTGCAATGAAGCAGTGTTGGATTGTCCAGCCTGGTAAGAAGAGGAGGAGGTTACCCTCTGCAGGGTGAAGTCTTTTAGGGCACACGATGGGAGCTCCACAACCAGGCATTTGTTTTTAGCAACCAGGAGGGCAAGGACAAGTGACAGGAATGATATTAAATTTTCCTGCCATGTAGCATCAGCTTCAGAGGAAAGAAGAGGCCTCAGGAGGGCATGGGATGAAGGAGAACAGCCACTTCTCATCACTTATATGTCGTTTGGCTGTGTTAGCCTTTAGAGTATTCTGGATCATTATTAAATGGCAGCTTGCTTTGGGAAGGTTGGCTGTGTCATTGCCTTTATCTTACAAACATCATCAAATCCCCAGCAAAAGAGAAGACCTAACTGGAGCTCACTGGAGAAGTTGCTCTAGTCTCAAGTGCGAATTCCAGAGTCAAAACCATCTTGCTCTCACAAAAAAGTGAGTGCTTCACACTGTGAAGGCTTTAAGAAGTGATCAAGAAAGACTGAATAGCAAAGGCTTAAGCCAGACCTTATAAATCGCATGTAAGTCCTTTCTTTTACCTCCTATCTAAAACAATCTCACATATTGTTCTCTCTCCATCTCTAATCCTTGTCATCAAATACCAAACCCTTTGTATTTCTGGCATACGCTTCTTGAGACCAGGTAATCAGATCTTAGAAGATAATAAATACTTCAGGTAACTGAATGCCATTGCCTTACAGGATAAAATTACCATGTTCTCAGTATTGTCTCTTACCTATTCATTATAATCTCTTTTATTTCCACTGTTTCTAACCAAAGATGCAATGTAAAGAGAATGTCTTTTCTACTGAAAGGCCATTACATTACAATACAAAAATGAATCCAAGCCATTCAAAATACGCTGCCTTGTATGGATCAAGGGAATACTTTTCCCATGCTCCAGTTCCCAAAGCCTTTGTTAAAATAATCTAAAATTGCTTTTTCTGGACTTTACTGGCTGAAGCAATTCTGGATGAGATGTCTGCTGTGCTGCCTAGCCCTCTGTTCTGATCACGATTATTGAGGCTTCTGACATCTGCTGTGAACTTTTTGCCATGCTGATGTCTGGCCAGTTATGGCCCCGCTCCTCCTTTCTCTCACTTCCTAATGAGAGCTACTGGGAATATTAATTTCCTTTAGCTGTCTTTTAAGGATGAACAGACTTATCATTCTATCTCAGCTGCTTCAGTAGGCTGAAATACAATATGTAGCATAAGAAAAGGTAGGGAAAAGCACAGAATAACCCCAAGTGAAAGAATAAAATGACAGTGTGAGAAGAAGCTTAGCAAACATGAGTAGCAGTTCTGGACAGCACGTTTGGCTTAGTTTTAGTCTGCTAAAAGGAAATAAGCTGATCAAAAAAAATCAGAGATGAAACAATTCTGAAATCAGAAATTAGTTAAGGTCTTGCAGAGGCAAAGGTTGAGAAGGCTAGTTGCAAATTACCCAACAATTATTTGTTATCTTACACAGGACATGGTAACTTTATATCAGCACAGAAAACACTTGTTTACATATTTCATTATCAGAATAATGCGATATCTAGATTAAGATAACTTTGCATTAGTGATAAGGTAATAAAAACAAGTATTACCCTCTGAGACAGTGTTATCTGGTTAATGATCTTCGAAATGGTTTTACGTTACATTTTCAACACCCATTCTTTCCTTTTACATTTATTTTCTTTTCCATAAATTATCCACATAATCACAAACTGCCCACACTCCCTCTGAACATAACATATGACTTCCCTGTGCCATATCTGCATTGTGTGATCTTTGCACTGTATTGCATTTAAAATTTCAGATATTCTTTTTATGTGTGACTGTGAGTTGAGTTGCTTGGAGTTTATCCCTTGAACGCTCTTGATTCCCAGCACATATCTAGGGGTCAGACTTTAGCTTTGGAAAAGCCCAGTACAGATTATGTCAACTGGTCCTTTACTACCTGCTACTTTCCTGGCATCCCCAAGGAAAGACTGAACTGCAAAATCAGTGATTCCTTACCATTATCCCCATTTATCCTTATCTTGTACTGCTGGTAGTTCACATGCCCTTTGGTTTATTTCTTGCAGGGCAGTGTGCTGTGGAGGCAGTGCTCCAGCCAAGTCCCGGTGGCGATTCCGCATTGTCTGTCCCAGCTCCGTCCAGTGTTCCTGCAGGCTGGCAGCGCTCCTCAGACTTTCAGTCTTTCTTAGGTACGCCTCCCCTCCTTACTGCTCTAGGTCTCCTTTGAGCATCTGAAAGAAAAGGAGCAAACTTGCCCTGCCCCCAGAAGTTGGACCACCCCTTGGCTGTGACAGAAAGGTGATGGAAATCAAGTAAGTGAGGAATCCATAAGCACAGAGATATCACAGCGAGTAGAGAGCACAATAAATTGGAAACTTACTGGTGACAATTCTGAGCATTTCTATGGATTAATATGATTTATCAGTCACCAGAGCTGCTGGGCAGATGGTGCTCAAATGCACGACTATGTTTAATGCACTGGCTGAACGATGGTATCAGTCAACAATAACTTCTCATGTGTAGACTCATAGCTTAAGCTTCAGCACAAATAATTTGAGCTCTTGTGTTTTCGTTCACATTTGAGATGGGCATAGCTGCCCACTGGGGCTCAGCTAACACATGGTAATCTGCTAAGCAGATACCACTCAATAATATGTCCAACCCCAAAATCTTACATTTATCAAGTTCTTTATGTCTTGTAGGATTTCATCCAGTAGCTTTTCATTCATGAGAGAGGAGCTAAAGCAGAGGGAAAGAAGGGATGAGAGCTGAGAGAAAAAACTCCTTTAGTAGCCAAGGTAAAACTAAGAGTCAAGATACATACTCTAGGCATACCAAGTTTGTGATACAAATTGTAACTTGAAAAAGGAGTAAAAACCACAAGGCCCTATTCAGCCAGGGAGTCTTGTTCTCTCATGCAACGTAACATAAACACTGGGCATCAGTTAAGAAAATACGTTACTTCTAGCAAAGATGAAAATCAAATTCAAGCACATATACAAAATTCAGACTTTATTAACTCTATGACTGAAATCTATAAAGTGATGTCTTCTGTTAATGCACACACTGTATATTTCTGCATTTTGTGTTTGTATTTATGCTTCGTTTTATTTAACATATCACAACGAACCAACAAAAACACCTTAACACGGAGAAAGGCGGAGTCTGAGCCTCATGTGCCTCAGAGTCTTGTATCTGTACATGAAAGAAACTGTGTAACACTCAAGTTTAACTTGAACGCTCTGTGCCTGTGCACTCAAGTTAAAAGGAACCAAACTAAACAGAGGAATTCTGTTATGGCAATGACAGCTGCAAAAAGGACACTCTGGTTTGCAGCAGGAGGGGGCAATCCCTGCTCCACTGAATTCAACCACAAAGCCACAGCATCACTTTAGAGTTGCCGTTGGGGACCTGATTACCAAAATAAACACGTCAAGCAGAAAAGTAGAGCAGTGAGGGGCATGCGAATTGCAGATCCTACCAAAACTCACTACACTTGGGAGCCAATGCGCACTTTGCATTGGTCCAGTGAGACCTACTGTCACAAGGCAAAGGTTGAGGGTATTAACTGCTCCCTTTGGAGCCACTCACATGTCACTGCTATGGAAGTATTGAAGCTGCCTGTTGAAGCTACTGCAGACAATTTGCAGTTTTCCCTGGCTGGACTTCTCTGAACACTCTGTTTCTGCTCTGACGTGACCCAACCTCTCCCTGAACTGCTCGGTCTCTTCCTACAGATCAGCCAGGTCTCCCGTGTCCTGCAGGCGTTGGGCAAGAGGGTGGGAAAAGGGAACTGTTGTTGTGATTCTTTTGATCTGAGTCGGAGGAATTCTCCCTTTGCCCCAGCTATTTTGAGATACGTACATATCGGAGATCTGGGAAACATCTGTAGTTCCACAGCACAGCCCTCACAAACCCTTTGAGACAGGACCAGGGTGGCTCAGTGCCCCTGTGGACATGCCAGAACTGAGCACTCGACTCCTTGTTGCTTGTTTGCTACTGAGAGACCACGCAGGCAGCCCCATACCTATGAGGCCAAAATTACACTAGCCTGGACCTGTTTTGGTTTTGTGGGCATGGAATGGGGAGAGGGAAGAAAGCCACAGACAAAAAAAGGGAAACACAGGGAAAAAAAAGAGTAGTTTGAGGTAAAGGGGACATGGAGTAAAGAGCGAAAAGCAGAGAGAGAATGAAGTCATTCCAATTTTAATGCTCATTTGAAGCTAGACCAAAATTCAAGAGTTCAAATAACAGCCAAAGTACCGAATGCTTTACTGAGAAGCTCAGAGCTACATAAAAGACACATACACGCACTTTGAACAGGCACCCATCACAGGCAGGTCCTTACCTTTGAGGCCAAGAGGACTATGAAATGCTTGAAAATGTTGGTCAGTGTCTTTCCACTAATATGGAGCCTGCAAACCAATGTAAGCTGGTTTCTGTCTATTATCTGGGGAAAAAACCCACCCCATTATTATTATTATTTGTTGCCCTGTTTTCTTCTGAGAGGCACCTGACAGTAACACAGGAGTTTTGCCACCAATGAAATGGAGCTCAAGCAGCTGAGTCCACTTTCTTTACAATTAAATCCCTGATCTCTCAGTCCCAGAAGTTCTTGCTAACAGATTTTAAATTGAATGAGATAAAGTAAGAGATCCCAAACAAGGGGGACTCACAAACAAGGAAGCACACAATTAACCAAGAATGATATTTCGTGAGGAATTGTAAGGAATCTGGGTACAATATTCTAAATTATGGGGAAATAGGAAACTCTTTCGTCAAACCCATTTCCCAATGAAAATATTAATTTCACAGAAGTTCTTCCTGCACAGAACTTGGAGATCTGTACCAAAATTGCTATGTGAATCAACTGGTTTCCATTAAAACAAACCCACATGTGAAATAAAGCAGATCTCAGGAATGAGGTCAGGGCAGTATGAGATGTGCTACTGCCCAACTGTATTAAATAAAAATGCTCTTTGGGATGAAATCTGCCCTTGAAACAAGACCGCTAGCTGCGATGTTTCACGCGTTTCTGCGTATCACTGATCTCCCACACCTACCTTCAGAGCCAGGTCATACGCAGCTGAGCTCCATGTCTCTCTTGAGCGAGCAGCAGAACCTGCTCTTTCAGTCGTCTTCTCTGTAACTCGTATAACTCCCGATGCTCTTCCACAAGGCTAGAAGAAAAGAAGGACAATGACATATGCACACCTGTGTTTCTCATTCATATTCACTGTCCTTCTCCCAGTTCCTAAAGGTTTTCTTAGATATTTCCTCTTCCTCCCTCGCACACCTCCCGCACAGCCGGCAAATCCACAGGCCCTTTTCCCGAGCCTCTACACACCTTTCTGTTGGCACTCCCGTTGCCAGTTTCCAATCAGTATGAACACAGATCCCTGCTGGGACTAGACTAGCCGTTTTCTTCATGACAT
This sequence comes from Falco rusticolus, assembly GCF_015220075.1. Lineage (NCBI taxonomy): Eukaryota > Metazoa > Chordata > Aves > Falconiformes > Falconidae > Falco > Falco rusticolus. The sequence continues at coordinate 28,960,781 of NC_051197.1, forward strand.
GGGATTCTTGGAAGTAAATCTGTGCGCCTACTCACTCACCACAACTCTGATACCACCCACCTACATCTGTGATTTGTTAGGTATCTGAAGATGTCCACAGCCCCGTCAGCAGTTCACAAAAGCAGCTCTGCTGGACTATGCAGGGCTCACTGGCTGTGAATGTGGGGGGAAGAAAAGGGAGTGCCAGCCCTGAGCAATAAATGCAACTTTCATGACTTAAGACTAGAAACGGTTTCTATCATTTTTAAGACTAGAAAGCTTTCTATCCCTTTGAGGCATTTAGGACTTACAGCAAAATAACGGCATCTGTCATAAACAGCAAAGCACTCTTTCCCCAGAAGGAAACCTGTCCTCATCTCTGCTTCCAGCAGCGCCGTGAGAATGATACCAGCACACTGCAGAGATCTCCCAACCTCAGCCTTGAAAGCAACTTACTTTGCATTTGTCTTAGCCTCCTGCATGGCTGCAGCTAGCTCCTCTTGAGCTGCTTCTGCTTCTTTGGTCACTTTCTGGTCATGTTCCTGTACCTCACACAGCTCGCTGAAACAGCAGGGAACAGCCTTAATGCAACTTACCCCAACCCAAAGGTCTCTGCTCTGGCAAGTGGTGGTGGTGGGCTCCACGCTATCATGCAGAGCGGCGTTCTTCCTCCAACACAGTCACCTCACACAGGGGTGCAAGGCACCCTGAAGACCTCCTCCTCCCATGCACACATGTTACGTCAACAACTCCTTTCTGTGGTCCCCCACCAGCAGCACACCTTCAGCGTGCTGAGGAAAGGAGGTGGCTTTGACGTTATCCGGCACTAAGAGGGTGCAGTGAGAGCATGAGGAGGCTCAAGTATGGTCATTGTAGCTCTGCTTCAAATCATAACACTGCCTTCCTGGCCCTGTGGGAGGAAGACTAGAAAACTGAACAAAATCAGTGGACTAAGCTTAGGGCATAGAGGTAATTTCTTAGGGTCAGGCAGAATTCAGACCTGGCCAGCTGTCCAACAGATTCTTTAAAACAATGTAGTTCTTCTCTAATACGTCTGTCCATCATCTGCTGTGCCATCATTTTTTGTAGAGGGTCTTCATCTGTTCAGGAATCCGCTCTAGGAGGCTCACCTACCTCTGCCTACAGTAAAATGAGTCAAAAAAGGTATTTACCTGAGAGTACAGATCTCTCTTATGCCAGCTGGAGACCTTTTCCTTTCAGTGCACAGGAAGCTATTTAGGAGGTAATTTTTGAGTGTTTGGAGATCTTAAACACTCTGGAACAATTTAATTGCTACAAATTGCGGTAATCTGAGCATGGGAACCCTGGCTGTGAGGGAAGTACCAGCTATTCTACATGTGAAAACTTCCCCTGAATGTCACACCCAGAAGATGCCCACAACATCAAGTGCCACCAGCTCCAAGCTCCAGGTTACCTGACAGAGGTTCGTTAGCCCCAGTCATTAACCAGGCAGGGGGATTCTATTTCAGTCCTGGCATCAGAGGCCACGCCAATTCCATTGCGACGGGCCAGCTTTGCTGGGCGAGGACATCAGGAACGACGGGCAATGGCTAATGCTGCTCCCGAGGGGACACTGCCGTGAATCAATAGGGGCTTTAGGGTTGGCTATCGATGACCCGAGCTTCGAAAGCAGCTGTCGTCTCTCCATGCGGTCCACACTGACCTGCTGAATCAGCTCATGGGAAATGATGTTGTAGATGTTCTGCTCTGCCTTCAACAGCTCCAGCACGTTGTACAGCTGGCAAAAGAGGTGAGAAACACCACAGCCTTGCAGAGCCTGGCCAGCCTGCTCCTTTAACAGCAGATCAGCACAGATCTCTCATTTCTCCTGAAGCAGGTTTTCCTTTGAGGGCAAAACACTGCTAAAGGTAGGAAGGGGAAGGGAAAGAGCCACCCTGCATGCATTTACAGGTTGGTTTTCAAGCATGTTATGTCCTGTCCTGACTACCCTCCCATCAACATCCCTGGGATCTTCTCCACTAATTCCAGCTGGAGCTCCTGTGGAGGCAATGCTCTACATTTTTCAAAAATCCTTCTCCATCACCGTGCAAGAATAACAGAAAATAAGGCAAGGCAAGGCCCAGATCTTCTTTGACATCTGCTTTTTAGGTGTATGAAGGTTTCCAATGGCCCGTATCGTAACACAGTGGCCTGCCTCCCAATGAAGGGATGAGACAGCTACTGCCTTCATTCCTCCACAGTAATAATGCCAAATGCATTCCTTGCTGGCATTTTTGCCAGAAATGTAACTTCCTAGACCAGCAAGCTAACTGTTTATTCTGCATGGATCAGATGAAGGTGAAGAGAAGCTCAGGAAAGGAACCCCCTGGTTATGACAAGACCTACAGACAGCTGGCTTGGGCAGAAACTAGTGCCTGGCAGGCACCTTAAACACAACAGGGATAAACACCAGGGAAAACAAGATGTTATTTTTCTGGGTACAAGAAAGTTCTCTGGGTACAAGTGAGTTATCCACCTCTGAAGGTCTCGTCACTCTGATTAGCTTGTCTGCTCCAGCTTTTTCCAACATGCTGTCCATCGCCTCCATCAGCTGGATGACCTCCAACCTCCCAGAAGGTTTCCTGACAGACCAGAGAGAGACACATCATTGTTCTATATAACACGTTATGATATTTTCCCCAACAAATTAAATTCAAACAGCCATTTTCTCCCAACAACAGCTCCAAGCAGGGTGGTACTTACATGGATTGTAACAGCTGCAGTTTCTTTTCATGGTCCTCAAGCAGTGTTGTGTATTTACTGAAAAACACAAACGCTAGAACTCTGTTCCCAAGCAATCCTCCCAGCACTAGCTAAGGGATCCCGCTCTCTCCTTCAGTCTCTTTGGCCCATGTACAAGCTGATGAAGGTTGAAGAGGTAGAGAAGAGTCTACAGGGCTGCTCTTCAGTGGGAGCATCCAGAGCCTAAGGTGAGAATCGGAGCTCCTGCAGCTCTTCTCCCAGCTGGAACTCCTTCTTCTTGCCACTAACAACAGAAATCTTGTAGGAACCTTCTCCCTCTCATGGTACTTGGCCAAGAAGTGACCAGAAAATCACCACATATCCAGTTCACACCCAGCCAGAGGAGACCATTGAAATAATATGATGTTCTCTTACATCATGTTGGCAAAGAAGCTGTGAGGATTTCACTCCTAATCTTAGTATTTTAATCCTTGAACAATGAGAAATAACCTCTTTTAAATTTATTAAGTTACTCAAGGGGAGTCTCGAGTAGCTTTTTTTTGGGCAAGGCTGAGTAAAGTCAATTCAAAACTCATAGTCTGAAAAACTGGGACACACACCCACACGACACGGACACCATCCTTGCTCTGCAGGATGAACTACAGCCTGGTCGTTAGCATGGGATTTGCACAACCACCCCTTTTATACACTCCCCACCAGCAAGGGGAGTATCTGGGCAGCATCCTCAGCCTCTTGTCACTTTATCTCTCCACTCTGAACAGCTGAGGAGAAACCCTTCTATGCCAGAAATCACTCACCCATCGAAGTACTTCAGGGGCAAAACTCCCCTGTTCTTCACGATGTGAAATTCCTCAGGAACCAGCCTACCTGCTAAGGTTGCTCATTGGGGGTGGAAAAGAGGGAGAGCACCAAACACCAACATGAAAGATGTGCGCAGACTCTTGGTTCCTTCCCACAGAGGACACAGGTTTGGCAGCCAGGAGAGCGAAGCTCACGTAGCAGCTTTTCATGTTGCTCTTCCCTTTCCCGCTCCATGCATCCAGAGCCCGATGGAAACAATTTACATCCAAAAGCAGACTGAAACAACTAACACCAAACTGGGGCGGCGGGCTGGAGCCACAAGGAGAGCTGATGAGTTTGAGGGTCAGGGTAACACCGGGACACGTGTATGAGGACCTCCCTTCTCCAAACCAGTGATACACAGAGAAACACCTGAATGGCAGCACTCACAGGAGCATGTGGGACTCTACCGCGGCTGCTCCTCTGGTCCTGATGACCCTCAGAAAAAGAGCTTCTGCCAGTCATTGCTGTCTTAGCTTCTTGGCCAACTGCAATGTCACACAGGTAAGAGACATCTCTGAAACGGAGAGGAGCTCGTTCACTGACCCACCGCGCAGGCAACCTGCTGTTCCCTTACTGCCAACTAAACTACACGTGGGTTTGCTCTGCTCAGCCTGCGGCCAGGCTCACGGCCAGGCCTCGTGCCTCTGGGCCAAAACAGACAGAGCAGATCATGCGTTTTAGGCAGATCAACCTTGTGTTGCCTGTCCCTGGCCAAAGATCATTTTTCACGTCTGCTGCCAACACCCTATCACGTACGTATCCAACGTCCGATAAAGAACAAAACATGTTTTGCTTCCTAGTGCCATTAAATGTTGTTTATTTACAACGAAGCATAAGTCTATTCCCTGCTAAGTCCATTAAAGCCAGAAGAGCTTCTTTTCTTAATCGTGGATCACAGAGCATCCCTGCGAGCCTGGCATCCTTTGGAAGGATGGCTCCAAGCACTGCTCATTTAGCAACTCTTCTATTTGTTATTCCCAAAATGTCTTTCCCTTGAACCTCTCCATCCCGAACTCGGACGGGACAGCCTGTCCATCCATCCATCCGCATTATGCAGCACAGGGAGAGATCTCGCTCTATGTTCCCAGCTCTAACATCTTTCCATCACCCTGGGCTCCTTATCCCTCCTTTGCTTACCTTCCAGCACCCGTCAAACTGACAGGGTGGTCTGTCAGGTGTCAGAACTTGCTCTGACGATTAGGATAATGCCAAAGCCGATCTGGGGTTTGCAGGCAGCCCTGAAGACAAGGCACACGTGGCCATCACCGCTTAATGAGAAATGTGCCAGGAGTGGGAGAGGTCAGGGTGGCTGCCTAAACAAGCTCCGTGTCATTATTTTTGTCTGGAGGCTAAAGAAACCGGTGTGGACAAAGCAGCCTGGGCGAGGGCTCCGCAGCAGCCCCAGGGTGCAGGCACGTTTTGTTGGGACTGCGACGCAGCACTTTGGATCTGCACCAAATGGCGTGGTCAAAAAGGTGATGCAATATAAGATTAAATTTATCTCAGCAGGCTAGCAAACTTCCCTTTTGCCCAGGGAATGAGCACGTGCCTCCAATGAAGAGATGATTCTGGACGGAAAAAGGCAGGAGATGGAAACACACTCACCCTGCAGCCCATTGAGGTTTTGGTGGTTTGTGGGGACCGTAAGCGCTCTGGGCTGTAGAGAGAACTGCTGGTACAGGTCAGGCTTTGGAAAACCTCTTCTGGAACAAAACTATGCTCCAGGGAGGAAGAACCAGGCCTGATGGGGCCAAGCATCCTCGAGGTGCCCCTCACTTGGGGATCCCTGGAAAAGAGCCTGACACAACCATTTCAACAGCATTTAGTCTGTTGGTGAAGGAGAAAGCAAACCTGAGGATGAAATACAGGGTGAGAAAACCTGTGACTAGGTTGTCTGCTCCCCTACCCGACCACCGGATCTAAACCACGGGCAGCTAATCCCACTTTGAGCCGCTGTTAGATCTGCGGCGAAGGCCAGGACACGTCACTTTCCACTGATGGGAGATAAAGCACCGGCTGCACGACCGCGCCAAGCTGCCAGGCACAGACACCGAGGGATGCTGTGAACAACTGCAGTCTGCCTGTTTCTGTGAAGCCATTTCCCTTCCCGCGGGTCGCTAGCAGTCTGCTTCCTGCAATGATGTGAACGCCCTAAAATACCCGCCACCACTAAATAAAGGCAAAACGTAACCAGAGAAGCATCCCGGTGTTAGGGGGAAGCTGGAAGGACAGACAGTGAGAGGTTCAGCCCCCCAGCCCCCAGCCCAGCCCCACCTGCCAGGCACCGCTCCGCTTCCTTCCACCAGCTTTTGGTCCAGGAACCTGCACTCCGGTCGTGGGCACGGTGAACGCTTATTTTATTGTAACGGTCAGCCAAGGAAGTCTGCAGTAATGATCTAGAAACAGAATTAAACCTGCATTTGTACTTCACAGGGTTAACAGGGTTTTTTGTTATTATTTATAGGGAAAAACCCCTTGCACCTGGCAGCAGGTACATCTGTGAGGAAGAAGCCCCCAGCGCTTTGCTCACCCTCCATAGGGTGCTCTGTTTTCCGCCTACAAACTGCATTAGGAACAATTGCTTCTTTTATACATCTAACTGGGCCAGGGATTTATTTGTATCGGTCTCCAATTATTAATCTTCCTGCTTTTCCTTCTTCGTAATATCTTACCAATAATAAAAAAAAAAATCCTATTTCCATTAGTTTCGTAATCTCCATGAATCCTCTTCTGAAGCCTTCCCCCCTGCCCAAGCCTTGCCAATATCTATCGTCCTTTATAAATGCTTTTGTTATTAAACCTCCTTATCAGCCATACCCTTGTGTACTGCGGTTCCTAATTAGTTTATCTACATTTCTTTGCCTCGAGACACACGTTTGTGGGTGTAGGTATAACGCAGGAGTAGTCTTGCCAGGTAGCTTCTTGCCTTGCTGTGCAAAATGGTTTCTTGGAAAGAAAATATAAAAAAAGTTTGCTAAAAATTTCTGACAGAAGAAAACTGTTTTTTGGGTTTTTTTTTCCTCTTTAACAGCTCTGTTTGGCAGTACATGCTATTCCCACCAGAAAGGATGGGAAGATTAATGGCACCGTTCTGCAGCAGCTACAGTTTAAGGACACAGTCAAGACTTGACTTTAGAGCGTGTGGTACACAGCTGGAAAGTATCACATTCAGTTCTTGGCAGGCAACGACTTTTCAGGCCCAAAATAAAGGCAGAAATCATTGACGTGATACGCATTTGTCAGTTGCTGCAATTTAACGTGCATTAAGGAGGGAGAGGTTAGACACTCTGGTCTGTTCCAAAAGCCACCAACTCCCTCCCCGTGCTCCTCGCCAGCACTTCCAAGGACATCCTTTCCTCTTGCTGGGTTGCCACAGCCGACAGCAGGTTATAAAACCCCAACTACCCCTCTCAGCTGGCATTTCACACCGGCATCTTCTGCTGCTTTTTAGGACCTGAAGAAGGGCTTGCGTAGGAGCTCCTGGGGAAGGGTTCCTTCCTACGCACCCAGCCAAGGAGACGCCCTCCCTGCCCACCGCCTCCAGGCTCGGGCCCTCCCTCCCTCCCTCTGCCCTCCCCCCGAGCCTCACGGCCCCTGCCCAGGGGTGGCTCTGCCACCTTCGGGCCGCTCCACGCGTGCTGGCAGGCGGCCCCAGCCCCCCAAGGCAGGCCAGCTCCCCCCTCCCCAGAGCAGAGGAGGTGGCCCCCATACCTGCCAGCGCCCCCAGCTCCATCGCCATGGAAACACAGGGCTCTCCACACACACGCACACCCCCCCAACCCCCATCCCCCCCCCCCCCCACCACCCCCCCCCCCCCGATCTGGAAGAAGCCCCCCCTCCCCAGCCGTACAAGGCTCTGACCCACATCATCTCCCCACAGCCGCCACCTTCCCCCGAGGGCAACCCCACAGATCTTGCTCTGCCCCCAGCCCCGCTCCCCTCCGCCCTCTTGCAACTCCCCCCAAAATCAGGAGCCTCAGAGAAGAAACAGGCCAAGGCGATTTTTTTTCTTCCCCTAATAGCAAAATATATTTCAACTGCTGTAATACAGTAGATTATGAACAGCTCTTCTGCCTGACAGAACACTGTAGAGGTTGCGTATGCGGGACTGCTGGTGCCAGGGCACATATGGCCCCATCCTCCCCCCTGCCACCACTGGTGAGGGGCAGCAATGGCTTCTTGGCCCTGCTCAAGCGCGGGGAGGAGAGGAGGGGAGGCTGAACGCGCCGGCTCCGAGGTGCCGCGGGCAGCCAGCTCGTAACCCTGGTGCCGCAGAGCGTGTGGGCTCGCTCAGGCCCGCGCTGCTGTTCTTCCAGCCCATCGACACTGAAGGTGGGAGCTCAAAGCGTTGGGTTTGCCTTTAGCGGGTGGGCCAATGCGTGTAACCCGTGCTGTTCCTTATTAAGAAAAAACATCAGGATTTCCGCCCCCTCCCACCACAGCACTTAGCACATGCCTTACTGGGATGGCTGTCCCGGGACAGGAGACGGCAGCTCAGGTGCAGGACTGCTTCGCCTCTGAAGGCTGCAAGCAAAATTCCCCAACAGAAAGGACACACTGGGCACAGAGACTCTGCGGAGGTTCAGTCTTCCTGAGACCAAACCGTCACCAGCCTGACAAGTGGGACACACGCCGTATTAACACCGATTCTTGTGATGTTACCGAGCAAGGAGCTGCAGCTGTACTGGCTACCACTCCCAAGCTGGAGGCTTCCTGCCACAAAAATCAAGGGAGCTACCCTGGAAGCAAGCCGCACAAACCTCACGTAGGAGAGCGCCACAGAAACCAGTACAGATCATTATTAAGAACTTGGAAAGGGCAGGCGGTGAACCTTAGCGCCCTCACGATTGCTCAGACCACCATACTGCTAGCTCCGGCCCTCACAACCTAAGGAAACTCCAACAAACCTGGTATAATTGACTAATTAAACAAGCAATGTGCAAAAGACTTAGCATTTCCCCTCCAGTCCTCTTGAGAAAAAAAACTGAAATAAGCCCACATTCAAAAGCAATTTTAAACCCCCGTGAAATCAGAAGTAATCCCAATTGTCAATGCCCTGACAGCACGGTTGCCAGATGCCTTGATCTACAAGGCTAAAAACCTCAACCTGTCAAAAACTAAGACTAATTCCAACAGTCGAGTGTCCCTTTCTGGTTGCGTTTTGCTCGCCAGATGCTCAAGCCCTCAGGCTTCAAACAGCGGGGACGCTGACACAGTAAACACAGATACTCTTTATTAGGAATAGGCCAGCGCCAGCTGCGAGGGGAACACCAAAACTTGGCACGAAGCACCATGATTTTAGCTCCTTTGTTTTTTAATCTCCTTTTGAGAACACTGAGACAGTGGCAAGACCCAACACAGGCACTGAAGTGACAAACCCATCATACCCTATTTGAGTGCAGTTACATCCGTACGTAAGTTTTGAGCACCACAACCGAGAAGTACTGGGCTGAATTGCATCCTACACTAAGGAGGTGACAAAGCTGTTTGGCCAAAGGGTGGGAGGTTTTGTTTGTTTTTCTTCAAAAAGGAAGCTTAGTCGCTCCAGCACTACTGTCCCTTCCTCCTACAAAAGGTATGGCTAAAGATTTAGGATTAAATCAAACTGAATGAGGATAAGGTAATCTATTCTCGGGATTTTATACACGAACACTGCCGCGTTTGAGTACATATGTGAGCCCCTTCCGCTGCAGTTACCCCAACTGCTTCAGCAGACAAGTTCCAATAGCAGGTCTGTTAAGAGGAGAGCCACACACGCAAACACTGGCTTTGGCAAATCTGACCTGACACAATGTCCTTTCTGAGGGGCGGGATTCCTTCCTACAGAAAACTGAAAGCCTGCAAGAGTTTCCGTATCACCTACCTTTCCTGAAATTACTTTTCACTCAGGTTAGTAAAAACAAAAGCTCAAAAGTCACCTTAAGTGGGTTGGGAGGCAAGTCAATAGACAGTCCCAACACTGCTGGTATCAAATACCCAGCCTGCAGGTCAGCAAGGAAAAGCTGTTACCAGAAAGTGCCAATGAAGAACGTCTGAGTAACTCAGAAATCCCTGTGACCAAAGTTAAGGTACCTCCACCAGGTTTCTCTCTCTCCCCAGTACCAGGAGGTGCAGTTCCAGTAAAACTGGAGAGAGATGTACCCAGCTACCATGGAAATTCACTTTTGTGCTTAGCATCTGACAGAACAAGGAAACCGACGGGGCTCTGCCCAAATGGTAGATGTTGGAACACCAGATTCACGTAACGCTTCTGCCTTTATCACTGGCCATGGGAGGACGTCGTACCTCTTCAGAAAGGAGGGGGCAACACCCAGGAAACCGACCTTCCCCCGAAGCCCCCACTGACGGAAGAGCAGGCACAGGCAGATGGAAAAGCAGCTCCAACTCCAGATGCTGGCCAGCCCTCACCACCCACCGCCACGGCAGAAGCTGCTGCAGCACACGTTGGCAAGCGGCACCAAGGCGCGCTGGCGTACTGAAATGGACGAGCCGTTTCAAATGGGAACGCGCTACATACCTGTAAAGTTGCTTGTGTTTTCTTACAGCTGGGTCATAGTATTTCAAATTTTCCCTCACTAAAGAAAGCCTTAACTTGTATACCTTAAAGCACCTGCCAAATTACAGCAAAAGCTCTTTTACAAGTTAATTGTGTTAAAAGAATTGATTATCTGGAGCAAGAGAAAGGAAGAGCTAGAAGAAAAACTATTCCTCAAGTCGCGAGGGCCTTCAAAGAACAAAAATGCTGTAAGTCAGCTAAACTAAATGAATACAGAGGAAACATAAATTTTCAGTCTAAAAAGACATATAAAGACTGCAAACACTGCCCTGCGTTTGAACCTGATTCTTCAATGCAGCCACAAGTAAACCGACAATCCCCTCTTCCTCTGCCCATTTTAAATCTGCAGGCAGCCAACATCCACAGAATGCGGTTCAGAGCCATCCAGGAATACTTTGGCTATCTTCAGAGCAAGGAGGCAGATATCCTGGTGCTCCGCTGCTTGTCCACATCATAGCAGCAGCCAGGATCACAAAGAACAGAAGTTTTGCAGACATCCCATTACCGAAAGGGAGAAAAAACGCTGCAAAGGGATGGCTAAGGAAGATGGACGGATGCCAGCAACGAGCTAATAGCAAATCTGACTAGCCTATCTATCATCCAGAAGAGCAGCAACTTGGGGGAACCCCTGGATGAGTAGGATTCCAGTAGACTCCACCTTCAGCTCAATGTTTTGCCAGCATGGAAATGGCTCAAAGTGGGACAGCACCTGGTAGATGCTGCCTATGAAGCCTGTTGCAATCCAGGTCAACTGGTTTGCCTCAGTAATGTTTAAAAAAATTACAGTTTCTCCCCAATAACCTGGAGGCACAACTTCCCTTAGAAAAAGTCCATAGCAAGCTAGGTCATTGATCCAAATACTTGGAGGACAGCTCTGATTTTCTGCGAGGACAGGGCCAGAATGTACCATTTTCACATCTTCATATGACATGACCATGAGCGTGGTTTTAAGTAGTCCAGGAACGTAAGCTGCAAAACAAGGAGGGGCAGTAAGTTAGTTACAGGCCAACAGTACCAGCTGTGGTGTGGTCTCCTGAAGTCAAATTGTCCCTCACAGAAAAGAATGGGCAAACCACATTCCTACACCCTGCAACCCTAGTCTCATCCTCACTAAACACTTTGTGGAAGTGTAGCTACAGCCGCAACAAGCCGTTTGCCTCCCACCCACCTTACATTCAGGTCTTATACATCAGGTGAATGCCGCACCTAGTAGCATATTGTATCAAGAAGCCAGTCATTTACAACGTAAACTCTTAACTAAGGAGGATCAAACTTAGAGTTTGTCTGAGAATACCTTTGGTTAAAGCTGAAATCAACTAGGACAGCAACAAGTTTTGTATCGAACAGAATCTGCTGCCAAGAAAATAAGTTACAAGTCACAGAAAGTAACACCAACAAAACTCCAAACTGGCCATTTACAGCAACCAGTTCTCACTGCCACGCGACCTAGCCTGGGAGAGGCACAACGGGCTCAGTTTTTGCGAGCCTCATCGAAGTTTCTCCTGACCTCGCTGGCCAAGGGCTGCGGTTCCATGCACGCAGCCTGAATGGCCTAGCGTACTCTTAAGTCGCGGCTTATGGCTGCAGAAGTGTGGGAAGAACACCCTCGGCTTCCAGTCATGAAATACTATCAGCATAGTAAGCACTAATGAAAGCAGTTTTGTTAAGCAGTTTCTAAGCCTAACTCCTAATGAATGAGGCTCAGGCCATTGAACTTCTGCGCTGTCCCCAAAGCGAGAAAGGACAAGCTGCCCGCAGGGTCCGTTACCCCCTAGGAAAGGCCAGTCACTCACATTTTCCATAGGACAATACTGGCGGGCATACCACTCCTGGCTATAGAGGCAAATGATGACACCTTGGCCCAGGAAGAGGGAAGTCCACATGATCACATTCCAGATGGGCCCTTTCCGACTGTCATTAAGGATGAAGTTGAAGACCACTGGGGAAGAGGTGAAATGAGAAGCATCGTTCAGAAATGAGAGTCAGGATTCAAGAATCAAAGATCAACTGATTTCACTGGCTCCTTCCCTCCCTTCACTTCATCTCTGGAGCAAGAAGACTGCTCTGTGAGTTCAATATAGTGCAAGAAAATCTGATTGTGCTTGGCAGCAGAGCAAATACTATGAGCCAGTGCTGACATTTACCTCCAGTAAGTGTGCCGACAAGCTGGCCCGGCTGTATGCCTCTGGGGATCAATATTGTTTGTGTTACACTGTTGACCAAGACGTGCTGCCAGAGGAGGCTTAGTTTATTAGAGCTTTCTAACTCAAAATCCAAAATGAAACAATAGAGCTCTGCCTTCTAAATAGGCTCTCTTCTTCACTGCAGTAGCAAAGCCATACTTGCCTTACACTATGACTTTAAAGAAGACTTCCAAACTGCTGACATACAGCAATTCAACTAAGGCTCAGCAAAGAAGAAGCAGTGCTATTAAAGCATGTACCATGTCACATAAACAGCAGTGTATCATATACAGCTCTCTTCCTCTCCATCAATACCTTGCTTGCCTAAGTCCTAAGCCTGCAAACCCAGTGTGCATGTATATATACATATATATGTAACTACTTGGCTGCAAAAAATCCATTCATAAATTTTGGACTCACAGCTGCAACTCTTGGACAAAAAACAGTTCTGTGTGTTAGTGCCTAAAGAATAACTGGCATCATTAACAAAAGGGCAAAAGCATGCTTGTTTAAAAAAAAAAAAAAAAAAAGCCATAAAACCCACAAGCCACTCACATACTCTCTCCCTGGAACTTACTTCCAAAGCACATAAACAGGCAGAAGAGAACCGGATAGAAGTAGCCAAAGCAGACGCTCAGAACATATTCATGCACAGCAGCTGATACTGCAAAGACAGACAGCATAGCTGCTGCTTTGAACTTCTTACCAAAAAACTGGAAGAGAGAAGAATACCGAGTATTATAACCTGCTCTGCTGTGGGTTTAGTTCAGTTTTCTCATTTATTTTATTATTATTTTTTTTTAACCTTAGCTAGAAAGGGCTTCCTCCAGCCAAGAAACATATGTGAAATGTTAAGTGCTTTACAGAGCAGCTTGGATTTTTGGTGGTTTTCTTCAGGCATATTTCTGGTCTCCTGTGTAAGTACTCAGGTTGGACCTACTCATGAAATATCTACCATAACTCATCCAAATAGTGCAACATGAGTTCACTGTTGAGTCAACCTTTACACTCAGACCCACATTTTGTACACATTAAGGTCTTGGAAATGAGCAACAAATCTCTAAAAAGCACAGTTTTCTACCCGCAACAGCTGAGGCAAGACATTTTTGTGCTTCTCAACACACAGTGATGCCGCATCTTTACAAACGTACTGTCTTGCCCAGCAGTTAAATGTTTAATTAACAAAACAGAAGAATATATCTGCTTGTTACTCACCCAAAGGAAGTCCCTGTAGGCATAGTAATAAAGCCAGTCGTGTACTACCACATTCCAGGTTCGGTAGTAGTTTGCATAGGAAGTGGAATTCCACCAGTCCTGAAAGCACAAGTGAAAGACTGTAAATCTAATTAAGCATAAAACGTTCTGTAGGCCTTTCCTGGGATATCAAGTTGAAAAATATCGATCAGAATAATAACCAAGCTAACATAAGTTATAACAAGCTGCACCATGAAATAATGCTTCCCATTGTATTTTCAACGTTCTACTCTGTATACCAAAGTTTGGTTTTGACCCAAACTGCAGTGACTGAGATGACAGAGGAACTAAATAGAGTGTTAACAGAGCTATTGGGTAGCTCTGGTGGCTAGTTCTCTTTGTGCACAGGGTATACTACTTTAAAACAATTCAGACTGCCAAGTAGAACAGATCCAATTTCTACAGCACAGCGACAATCTTAAACCCTAACAGCGTAACACAAACAAAACCCTGTGGATGCTTTATTTGATAAGAACCTTCAGTTTCCTTCTCTTTCCTTTTCATTATATATAACTTTATATATATATTCCTTTATAAACTATAATTCCCGCTTCTTACCTTGTAGAACATCCTGTCTGCAAAGCGCAGCATCTCAGCAAATGCGTTGAGCCAACAGTGAAGGAACGCAAAGAAAACCAGGAATAGAATCAGTACACCTAGAAATAAGGTAGATTCAGACCAGTTTTGTAGCATTTGGTCTCAGCTATAGGCAAGAGCCTGTAACGCAGTCAAGACTGTTCTTATAGGCATGGACACAGATGAGCTTTGTCCTACCTACACGAAAATGTCAAAGTATTTCAGTTTCTCACCACACCAGGTCATGCTTACCCCAGAAGGCAGCAGCAAGGCTGTCACACAGCCTAGGACTTGATTTTGAATACTGTTACATTTAAACCCAGGCTTTTTTGTGCTGCCGATTCTAAAGTTTAACACCATAATGCTGAAGACTGCCCACAAGACCTCCTTGGCTGGTACTTGCCTGTCATGAATGCTTCTCATATGAAGCACTTCCCCTCCCTCCTCCCTCTTCCATGAGGATAACAGTTACTCATGAATCCAGGTCTTACCTGGCAGAATGGAGTTGAAGATGCAGAGGACCAGCCCTCGAAGATTGAAGGTTTCTTGACTGCTGTTGTGAAACAGAGGAATGCAGAGTCTCACGAAAATGTAGTAGGCATAGAAAAGTGAACCAAGCACCTGGAAAAAAAAAAAAAGAAAAGTCTGACTCCATATGAGAAATGCACAATTAACACATCACCACTTGACAGCTCTAGGAGAGCAATAGCAGCTGCCAACACTAGTCAAAATTTATTTTACATTGCTGCCAATAAACTTCCCTAAGGGTCCAGGCAAAAAGTAAGCTACAGCCATCTGTGTAGCATGTTGACATTGAGGAGCAAAATCAACTTGTCTTTTCTACTACAGCAGCTCTAAGTTTCTCCTAGTCCTATCAACTCAGAAGTTATGACAAATGATTTGTGCCAATGCCAAAGTGAGTGGGGAAAGTACCCTCTGATCTAGGTCCAAGACAAGGGCAGAAATAATTAAGAAATACTTACTGTAGTTAAAGCTAGTATTAAAGCTTAAGTTTCTTTTATCCCAAAAAAGAGCTATTTACAGGCCAAATCGCCTCAGGCCTTCTCTGGCTCATGAACCCACATTCTGGAAGTTGTCAAAATGCAGGTCACTGCTTTACTGCAGTCACTCCAACTGCTGTAAGCCAGGTGTGGGCTTTGTCACCCTCTTTTGTCAGAAAGCAAGCAGCCAAAGGTCTTTTCATGCTTCATTTTTAATTTGGTTGGGTTTTTGGTTTGTTTTGTTGTTTTGTTTTTTTTTTTTTTTTAATTGGCTGGTTTTTAAACCATGCACTGTGTGACAGTATAAATTTCAATCATGCAAAGCCACTACTCAGAAACAAAGCCATAAGAAGCTACTGAAGCTCACATCCAGAGACACAAAGATCAGGTCAACTTTCAGCTCAAATAAGCACTGAAGAGCCGGACTTCAGGCCTCACTATTTCAAAATCAGTCTGAATATCTGAAGACAGGTAGCTGTGCCAGTGCATAACAGAGCATCAGTGTAAAGAAAAATGTCAGAGCATGGATATTGCTCTCCCCATGCACACATGCAGCTTTTGTACAGAATAGAGTCTAAAGGCTTCTTTAAGCAAGGATTTATTTTTTTTATTTTGACACAGTCATCAGTGCAGCAAGATCACTGTTTCTTTTTTTTTAGTTCACTGAAAAGCATTCTTCACTTGGTGTAGGCTTACCAGGAAAAGAGTGATTTAACGCCAAAGGGAGAACTGTTCAGCAACACAGATCCCTGAAAGCATGTTCTTCAGAAAGCTGCACTACTCACCTGTGCAAATTTGGTAGCCACATAGCCCCATCTTATCATGGGATTCCTAGGAAAAAGAACACATGATGTCATATCCAAATAGGACCTCCAAGCGGCAAAACCCTCCCTTCAATTATTGATTTTATTGACCTATACTCTGAAAAAAATGGGTTTTTAATTCCAGAGTTCTTAATCTCCTGACATCCAAGAGACATCTGCCCAAATTGCTGTTCCTCACTTTCAACTGCAGCAGGGCAACTACAGCAATTCCATAAATGGAAAAGTATCTGGAGAGCAGCATTATGCAATTACGTAGGAGGTGGTGATCTGCCCGATAGTCACGTAAAGGACTGCTGACTTGACACTGTCAAAGTGCAACCCAGTAAAGTATAGAAAAGTTTGGCAGTTCCCAGTTTTAAAGGCTTCAGCCTGCCTCCTCAAACTCAAGAGACAGGGCTGCTTATTAGCACCACATAAACCACCACACAAGCCTACTGCAGGAGCTGCGTACCACTAGATATTCAGTAGCAAGTTCTTTATTTGTTTCACTTCCAAAGAAATAAAATCAGAACTGTAAAATCAAAATACTACTAGCATTAGAGTGAGTTTTCATGATCAAGTCCTGCCTTTTTTATCAACCAAGTTTCTGATTTAACCAGATCTTTACAACAGCTCTAACTCATGAATTGAACAGAACACATCTAGGGATGCTTAACATTGGCTTCAGCTTTTAGACTCATGTTCTATTGGTGTTGCTCACATTACCTGGGATACTTGTCTCTGTAGATGAGGGTGGGAGCAAAGAGGAAGTACAGGTACTGAGAAATTCTGGGAATAGGTACTGTGCCTGGAAGAAGCAGGGAGGGGGGAAAAAAAAAAACACTCTGAAATCTCTTTGCTTACTGATGGTTCAGTTTCCCCAGTACCCTTTCACAACACAGAACACAGCAAAAAACCTCACTTGAACTAAAAAGTATGGGATTTGCAGAGAATTACATAAACTAGACCCATCATATGCAATTGCCCCACCACGAAGCGTAGTTAACAAGTGAGGGTGACTAACAGGTAGCGCAGTGCTAACACCCTGATAGCACATTCCCTTTTCTCCCAGGGAAGATGAAGCTGTAAGGCCTGTATCAACATGTGGGCTCATGTTCAGCTCTGGCATGCCTTGCTGAAATGGCTTCTATGCTTTTATGATTGCTGTCATTTCAGCTAGAGCACTGGAGGCATGCAGGCAGATTCTGAACACCTTTTGCTCTTAAAAGCAGAAATAAGGAGTCCTGTTGAAGAAAGATCTAAGATACAGAGATGACTTAGACCTGAATAACAGTCTAGCTCATTGCTAATACCAGATGAAAAGGTTCAGGCTGAAATTATGATGCAGAAGGCCAGCCTAAGAGCCTCGTGACCTCCCCATCAAAAAACATCTATTCAAATCCTACCTCTCCAATTCATGAGGGCAGCTGAAAGCAATGGAGGGAAAACAAGAGTTGGTTACGCACTGCTTTCAAAATAGGCAAGTTACTCACTGGACTTGTCCTTTACAGAGGACAGGACTCTGGGTACGTTCTCCCGGATGAAGGAATAAGCCTTCATAACAAGACGAACCTGTAAAACCATGAGAATGTCAGTTTAACATTCTCAGTTTCCCAACTTTCCAGCAAAGACTGGATCAAGCATTTTAAGGCAACACCTTCAACATCTTGGGCTCTCTCCAATTTATCCCTTTTACAAGGAAAGGGCTGCTTCTGCCCACAAGCCTGTTTAATGGACATGAATTTAAGACACTGCAGGGTGAAACATACCATAACAATCATGGCTCAGGAGTGCCATAACACATCTCATTCACATTCACAGGACCACAGCACACACGAGGACTCCAAATAACACCAGCAAGCCACTAACCAATTAACATTAACTTAAAATTGAAGGTAAAAACCCCTATTCAATAGGCCAGTATGTTTCAAAGCCTTGAAACTGACTCCTTGAAGTTAGGCATGTTGACAGCAAGTATCACTACTTTGGAATAAGGTGGTGACCCACAAATAGTCCACAGCTACCCAGCAGGGTTTTTTGGGTTTTAATACTGAAAGACCAAAAGGAAGGCTAGCCCAAAGTTAATTCTTCAGGCTCACACTCATCTCTGACCATCCTTGTTTTAATTTGATGGTCTGACCAGTCCCCTACACTCTTGCACTTTTCTCCCTCTACCCCCAAAAAAGAAAATTCCACTCTCACTAAAGACTACAGGACAAAGATGGTTGCTTCTTAGGGACAAAAAGGGAAACAGGAACCACTTGTTGACTACCTACTTTCTCCTTTTTTAAAAAAAAAGCATGTTACAGCTTCCTTGTGAAGTATGGCACAACAGCTTCTTAAAACTGGTTTTAACCATTTAACATCCACAAGACAACTAGAAGTAAATGGAATTTCAGCCTTGAAGTACGTTCAGAAAAAACCCACAGTAAAATCTTAAAAAGGCAAAAAACCCCAAGTGGTTTCCAGGTCAAACTGAAGTTTACCATCTACTTTTTCTCATTAGAGTTGCTGCATATAAGTCTGTCTTCAAGTCAAAAGACAAACTCCATTCACAGCCCCGACTTAATGAATAAAAGCAACACATGACTCCTTATGAAAAAGGACCCTTTCCATTTTGAAAACAAGATTCAATATATCCAAAGATACCAAGTAGGGACCTACCTGTTCCAGTATTACAATAAAACGGGAAGCCGGGGGCAGGGCATATGATACAGCAACATAGGTTGGTCCAAATCCAAGCCCAGCTGTTTGGAACAGTGTGAACAACATCCCATAGAAGAGAGTGTGGATTACGCGATGAGAAGAACTGCAATAGCCTTGGGCCCACCAGACAAAAAGGTTGTAGGGAATGATAACTGTGGCACAGAACATGCACAGCCAAGTACAGAAGACAACCGGGAACTTTCCAAAAACAAAGACCAAGAGATCAAATCCCAGGACCAGCCTAGAAGGCACAAGGAAAGAGACAATACTCAGCGTCCATTGTTTCATTAGAAATACTTCTACTCCACTAAGTGGATACAAAATGCAAAGCTTCCAGATTATAACTGACAGCCCAGCTAGAAGCGACTGTGGCAATTTTCAGCTCAGAAACAGAGGGCTGTCTGTGGCAGATTTAAGTGACCACCCACAAACACATCAGAAAATAAAGAGATTAAGGACTCATGCCACCAACGCTGTCAGGCACAGCTTACCTTCAAATCCCAAAGGGCTTAAGCACATCTTTAAGATCAGCATGTGCTTTAAGAGCACGCTCAAGATCATCCCTGCTAAGAACAAGCATGTGACTAAATGATCTACTGCTGAACCAGGGTCCAAAAGAGCTTTTGGAGAACACTCCCAAGACATCACCACTATCACATTAAGAATCAGCTCTTTCCAGGAGTTTAACACCTAAAGAGGCTTTTTCCCTACCTCTATAGTCATGAGGTATTTTAATATCTGACACTCAAACCTAATTTAATTTCTGCTTTCTGAAATCTATAGGCATTCCACATAGATTCAGTTTAGAAGTCACCCAAAAGGCTTCGGGTCATTGCATGGTCAGTCCAAGTATGTCCAACTGGTGTGCGCCAGGTACTTAGTTCACTAATCAAGCTTAAAACGTAACGACATAAATAAAAGGATGTTCAGCCTTACCGGCTATCAAAGTCACCAAAGCTTACTCCTACACATAAGCAGCTCTTCTGAACTAAGGTCAGAAGAAGGTGGTACAGAGTATACCAATTTATTTGTTCTCATGTGGAGGCTCACTTGTAAACTGCATCCAAGTTATCAGATCTAGCTCAGAACACAGCAATGATTTTTTTTTTTTAAGTAATCTGATAATTCTGCTCCTATTAGTTAATTTTAGGGGTAAATGCCTATTCTCCTTCAATTTCCATACACTATTAAGTCAGGATCAGCTAAACAATATTCAATAGCGCACGAGCCTCTTATACTCTTGGACAAGAAGGACAATGATTATCATCAAGATACAGCTCCAGTTTTGCACACTGAAAATCAGATAATTGGCAAGATAAACATGTAATCCTACTTGTGTACATGGGATACAGCTTGCCAAGATACTATATATAGCAACAAGCAAGTGTGAGGAAAGCAGTCTTTCACAATCTTGTTCACAACTGGCTACCTGCAAAGCACAACCTTAACAGAGGCTGTGCCAATCCCCTTGACATTTTTTCCCCCAGGAAAACCAAAAAGTTCTATTTTTATTTAAGCACGAGTACAGCGTTCCAGGACTGTCATTTTTAAACAGCGGAAGTACTGCTCAAGTATTTAAAGTTTTTCTAAACACAGTTCCCCTTCAAACAACGCAAGCAGCTGAAAGCCACCATTTCATTAAAGGTATTCAACTAAAGCAGTCTACATTCAATGATGACCCCTCCCTTTTGCCAGCCTTGTGATGAACTAAGCACGTGCTGGCCATAATTCTCACAGAACACACCAATCTGTATTTTTTTCCTAATATCTAGCTATCAGATTTGAAGGGACCATATCCCCCCTCAAGGGATCTGACGGGATCATTTCCCCCCCCTTCAATGGACTTCATCACATATTTTAAGTATGCCCAATTGAAAACCCTCGCTTCCAACAACATCCCAAGGAAGGATTCCCCCTCCTTTCCGCACCATTCTGCGGTTTCATGTACCTCTGGTGCTTTGGAAGCGAGTATTTCCCAGCCCTGATCCCTGCCTTTCCAAAGCATTCTTACCTTCCTTCATCAATGAAGTCTACTAAAAGTGTGCTGAGGATGAAGACAATGAGAAGAGCGATGAACATGTGGTAGATCGTCCTGATGTGACTCACTTCAAACAGCTCACTGAGGGAGAGATCCAAATGCTATCAGGCCATTCACACAGCACATCACACCCCCAGTACTTGGCTTTCAACGTGTTTCACAGTAAGGCAAGATGACATCACTGCCACCCCAATTCAAGAGGCTGAAGTTAAGGTACAGTCTAGGTGCCAGTGTACACAAGACATTTCCCCCATTTATCTTCAGACAAAGGATAATTAGCCATTATCTCAGTGGTACTGAGAAGACTGTAATTAAGGTTTACATTTGGGGAAGCCTGCAAACTGCACTAGAAAAAACAGAGAAGCTTAAACAGATTAGCCCACATGGGTTTGAACATAAGACCACAGGTGGTGGTGGGGAGAGTACCTCAAAGCAAAGGCTAGTTAGTATTTTCAATCAATTTAATGGAAAATCTGAAGTTAACTCACTCCAAGAGGGACCTGCGGGCAGTAAAGATCTTCCCATGTTCTGGAGGAGCCCTCAAGGTCCTGCAAACACAGATGAGAACATTTGAGACAAGAACGGAAATAAGGCTTCCAGGAAACATAACCTTGTTATACGAACAGCTTAAAACTGACTTACTTGGCTTTGTGCAGTTCCTTCTCTGCACAGGAAGCTGGGAAGAGGGAGGCTGAAGATGAGGAGTCCAGGAGTGCTGATTTAGCCACTAAACTGTTCACAAACTCTGTGAAGTGACTGTCCACTTCCTTCATGAAAGCTGGCTTCAATTGCTGACAGTAAAAACAGAGTAGAAGATTGTTTAATTCCCTGGATACATTTTCATAAAATATTTATATTCCCTTTTATTCCAGAGCAGAACAGTGCAAGGCATCAAGAAGACATCCCTGTACCATCTGCCTACAGTTGGCACCAACTTGGGCAAGATGAGGGGCTTATCCTGGCCTGTTCATGTACCTCAGGCCAGAGGACTTTGAATAACGTTCATCATCTCCATCAGACAAAACACTGAGGAGCAAAGTAAACATACTGCTCTTGGTATGCTTTTGGTCTGGAGTGGCAGGTATTTCACATTTTTCATGGTGCCAAGAAGGTTCAACTAAATTTAATACATGAGCCCCAGAAAAATTTCTCAATTTTAACTGGTTACACCCTTAGCATACGAAACAAGCATGAACAAGATTTACTTTTTAGTCCATATAGTATTATTAAGGGGAAAACAGATCTTTTCAGGCTTGTGGCTAAACAATCATCCTTGATGTTCTTATGCATTAATGCAGAAGTGATCTCAATGACATGACTGCAGGAAGAAGGACCAAATTTATCCTTCCACTGCTACCACTGTTTGGATGAAAACTTTCACATACGACTGAAGTTACAGAATGTACAGAAAATTTTCATGAAAGCAAAATACTAGGTAACTGTTAAGTGTTAAGACTGAGCAGTGAGAGACACAAAACTGGTAGGCAGCAAGACTGAAGTTCAAGAACTCATGGGGTCAAATATCCCACTTGAATCTCCTACACTCCCTTTTCTTCGGATAACTTTATACAAGTTATCTTCTCCATTAACAGCCAGTTGTGACAAAATTTCACCATTTTTAGCCTATTCATATTTTTCTTCTCTCATTTTAATAGACAAAGGCAACTTCTGAAGCATCTGGTTTACTAAAGACCTTGACGTCTAGAGGGTTCATGAAAAATCAGAGATGAGCATTCCCCTCTACCATATTTTTGGAAAAATGCATTGATAGGGTGCAAAAAAGGAGATAATGAGTTGTGGATAAAGCATAGGTGACCCTAGTCAAAGACTGCTTGTTTCATCTGATAAAGAGTTTCTTTTCTAGAAAGGAAAACATTGCTTAACCCTCCCAATAATAAGTTATCCAGACAAGGGCTATAATTCACCTGCAAAAGGCAGACTAAAATGCTATGATGTTTCCACATCCTTTTTGTCTTGCCTTAAGACTAGCATGTGTAATTCATTCCTGTATTTTCCTGTCTGCAATACAGTTGGATCTGCTATTCAGTCTCATAACATGAAATTTCAAAAACTTGATTTCCCACCCCCCAGGCAGTTTTAAAAAGTAGATACATTTAGAAGAAACTTGATGATAAAATGTTTCAAGTTACTTGTTTCTGCAGAAAGTGCTACACTGAGCTCTGGATAGCATTATGTTGTGGTGCAATTTCTCTTACTCTTTATATGCAGAGAGGATCCTGAGATTTGCACAGTGGCTTTTTATTCTTATGACTAGAAAAAAAGCATTCAAAATTAATTCCCTCAAGCAAAGAAAAATGCATCATGCATTCACTGTATTTCAGTGAGAACTTTGGGAATCTAAAGATCCTAAGACCTCTTAAGATCTCTACCGAAGACAGTGATTTATGATACTTCTAAGAATTCAGTTCCTTAATGTCAGGTCCTCAGACACCAAATGGTTTCCCCAACACTTGAGCCTAGTGATGAAGCATGGGTAAGGGCTAACCCCTCAGTTCCTAAACGATAAACCTTTTGAGAATGCTCTGCCAGATAGCCACCATCTTCAGCACAGGAGACAGGCAAGTTTCCAGAAACTACTTCAGATCTAATTGCATACTGTGCTAACAACATTTGTCTGACCATCCTTTTGCCTGGGACTTTTCGTCTGCCTCCGGATTCAAGGTTCAAGTTTTCCTCCATAATATCTACATATTTCACTAGTCTTCCTACTGATACCTGCTTAAGAAGCATTTCTGTTTCCCCAATAACCTTCAGAATTCCTGACTGCTACCTACTTTCTAATCTTTAAGGCTTAATTACTTAAGACAAGTAACAAAACCAATAAATCAGTTTTTGAGGAGGGAAGGAAAGAGTCGGGAAGTTAGGCACAAAAATGATGCTTCCTCAAAAAGGCATTTGTGACACTTGAGCTTATTTGTTAGTACATGTTTTAAGTTTCAGTGCCTAACTATCATACCACAGCAAGCTGCAGCAGCATTGGTTTTGCTAAAAAAGAATAGGTACAAGGTATAAGAAGGAAAAGCCAGATAACCAAAAGAAAATGTTAGCTAAAAGCTGCAGCAGTGATATATTTGCCTCTTACATAGACCTCCTTCCACAGCTATGTTTTAAGGAGTCTGTTTCCACTGATGGACACTTGCCATCCATGGTTATCTCCTTCATTTTCCAAGCATGCTTGAATTGATTTTATACGACAGATCACCCAAAAAACTAAGCTAAAAAGTCTTCTCTAGAAGCAAGACTTGTAGACTAACAAAATATATTAATAGAGGATATATTCTTAGAAAATGCTACTGTCTCGTGTGACAACAGCCAAGTAAGCAAGTTTAACTCTCTGGCAGAACATACAAGACAATGTGAAATGAGATCACATAAAACCAGAAGACCCTGAAGTCAAGGTGCCTCAGAACTTTACATTCCTCCTGTTTTGTAGCGGTCAGATCCAGAGAGATCTCTTGAAACAGAAGTTGCACTAGGAGGAGCAGATTAATATTTAACTTAAAATTTTTTCCCCCCTATTTAGCAGTGGTCAGTGCAGAATAAACAAACTTCAACAGTGCTTAATGAAACAGAAGCTCTTAGGAGCTGGCTACTTTTCAATAGTGCTTTTTCGGGAGGCAGAGAAGATTGCCTCTGCAAGAAATGGAGACTTGTTAATTCAAGAACAGGATTAAAAAAACACCCCACTGAGTGCTTTAGAACTAGAACCTGTAACAGAAGACACTGGTGCTCTCTGGCATGCACGTATCGCTACTAAAAAAGTCAAGCAGAAATTCCTGCTCCTCTTGGAGCACTCAAATTTCCATGCCAAACAAAGCACTATTCATTCCTACCAAAACTCTTTTTTGACTGTGGTTTGGTTTTGTATTTTTTTAAGTTTCTCCCCTTTTTTCAACCTAATCTCTCAGCATGAGTTCAACAGAAATTATTTCCTTAAACTACCTTTTCTCTGTAGTTAGCACTCTGCTGAGATTGCCTCCCCCTCATACAACCCCCCAAGGCTGATAGAAACATATGCACGTGTTTGGATTGGAAGAGCAGGGCATGAGTTCTCATTAGATTAAGTAAAATACAACCAGAGCATAGACCTTACAGTAACTGTAATTCTGTACAACAAAACTGCACAATATATCGCACTGTATTATCAACTATTACTACGACCATTCAAAGAGCAATCTAGTTGAGCAATTGACAGAGTAACTGTTAGTGCTTAGCAAGCCAAGCACCCTCCACCCAGTCACCAGAGAAATAAAAGTTATTAAAAGAAGCACCTCCCACCAGCCTTCACTATGACAGGGCATGGATACACAAACAGCCTCATTGTAGCTTCCCCCAGTGGAGAGCACTTAACCAAGAGCTTCCTAAAGCATGCTTGGAGCCTCAGACAAGGAACTGGACAGATGCACTCAGCTGTCACCATTCAGTTTAAAAAAAAGAATCAGGTCATTACAAAACCACGAAGGGGGGCAAGTATGAAAAGAATGCTATGCTGTAAAAGGCAGAAGCTGACCAATAATTGATGAGAAGTCAGAGAAAGTTGAGGGAAGTAACCCTGTAGCTTGCTTATAAAGAGATAGTTGCAAAAGTTCTCCAGCATTTTACTCATTAAAACAGATCAGCTAATTGCAGTCACTGAAACATGACAAAATCCAGCCCTGACCAAGTGACTTAACAAACCATTCTCAACTGAGTTTAGGATGAACAAAAGGACTAGATTTTCAGACTGGACTGCAGATGCACAAAGGCAGCCTACGCATGACTTAACACCTTGCACCTACAAACCCCTTTTAATCAGTTTAAATCAGTGGGAAGTGTCAGTGACCAGCACTCTGCAGAAGTCAAACTACTGTCTAGACCTCAGATACCTATCACCTAAAACATAAAACTGCAATCCAAGCTTTGTTCAGTGGTTCACACAACAAAAGGGTCAAGTATCCAGGAATTCTCAGGAGCTTTGCAGTAGATTGAGGTTTTTACTTAGCTTTATAGCTATTACTGTAGCTTTGAGGCACCTTAAACAAACTTGCCAGCTGCCTAACTTAAGGTTTAAAACCTGAACTCCCCATGGTTTGGGAGAAACTTCAGTAATTGAAGTGCCACTGACCTTGCTGGTTTTCTTCAATTCTCTTTGCAGATAAGATATTACTTTGTCTACAGACTAGCATGTCTCAAAGCCGGTGGCCAGGAAAACAAAATAAATTAGAAACAAGAGACATTCCTGAAGAAACAAATCCAAGATGAAGCTGTTCCCTTGAAACCAACTAGCATTCCCTGGAACTTACAAAGCTCCATGTGCTTAATAGTCAGAGTGTTCTCCTGCAAGCATTTATTGCCAACACAGTGATTTGCAGTAGCTGTTTTGTTTGGAGAGTAAAGATAACAGGCTTGTTCTATCATGTCCCCACTAAGAATTATTCAGAGAAGGCAATGTATGAAAAAATTCAGAGCTGAATTTTAGGAGTTTCAGCACAAAAAGCAGTATGCCCTTTGCAAAAGACATTTAAATACACTTTAGTTACATCTGTTGTAAGTTACACACCACCTATAGAGGTAAAAAAAAAAAAAAGAGACTTGAACAGGAAAACATCTCAAAGGTGCAAGATATTTTTCTCTACCTTGTAAGTATATACTCCCTAATATTCACATAAGGCTGGCACAATTAGATTACTTCATCTTTACTATGGAATTAATTTTCTGCAATAAAATGAAGCAAGAGAGCAGAACGATTTGCCCTGAAGAACATGCACACTACAAAACAATGGTTAACGAGGAGGGTGCAGTTCATTGTTAGCTAACTTCATTTAATTTAGGCATAAATCACCTTAACATAATTCAAAACAATGGCAGCTCAGACAGAGATTACATTAAAAATACTCAGTGCTGTTTTCTTTGAGGATATTGCTCACTGACAGAAAGAATGGGTCAAAGGCTCAGGAAGGTCATCTCTACAGCCAGAGCGACAGAAGCTGTGGGATACAGGCTACACACTACCCTTTATTCAATGGATAGCAGGACGCAGAGCATTTTAAAAACCAAATATGCCAGCATGCTAGCTGATAATCACACTGCCAAAAGTTAGGTAAGGGAAGTTCCATTTTATTTACAGGCCTCAAAGTTCATTCTTATCTTTGGACTTCAACCTATTGGGGTCAAGTGCAACAGAACGTATTTGATAATACTACCCCTCTCGTGCAAAGTAGAAGAGAAGGCAAGGAGAGAAAGAGGGCCGTATAAGAGTCACTGCACTCAAGCTATAATTGAATAGGGATTTGTGCTCCAAATACACGACTCTCCAAAAGACGTTCAGGGTCAATTATCCCACTCCCCCCCACAAGCAAGCATTAGAGTGTACTTACCTCAGCTTCTGCTATTAGCTGCATTTTCCTTGTTATCACATGGTCAACATCAACCCGGCCTAAGGAAAGAAAGCAAATATGTTAACACTTGCATTTTCAGTAATGTGAGCTGCATATCTGGAAACACAGAGAGCATAACATACAGTAGCTCAGTCACTGATTTTTCATTAGTGCTTCTGGCTTCTAATAAGGGAGGTTCAAAACAAAGAAAGAAATTCATAAGCTATGATGAAGTATTTTCAACAGACATTTAGGATCCCAGCATAAGGCAGTCAACAGCTGATAACATGTTGGATTTTCAAAAGCTTTGTTTTCCATCAGCAACTCTGCAAATCTTCCCAAGGTCCCTAAACATATTCAGCCTTGAAACAGCAATTAGAACAACCCTTAGAAGGTCATATCCAAGTGTGCTGATCTTTTATCAGAGCTTTATCTTATGCACAGTGAACTAGATGTTGTCTGTAGGTCTCTGCATTGCCAATAGATGAGGCAGTCAAGTCACAACTACCTGTAAAATACCATAACCAGCTCTGAAGAAACACTAAATGGCAAGTTGGAAGGTTCAAACCTGGCTATTCCCACTCCTTTCATCCCCCAGGAGAAGCACTAGATATCAGTCTGACTGTATTCTTCAATGTGTTTCATTGCTTAAGCAGTCAGGTATAACCATGCTGTGAACATCATCTAACTTTTACCATTACTAATACCACTGGCTAATATGTAAAGCCTCAAATATCACCTTTCTTTTGCATAAAGAACTACATACATCTGAGATGCCTCTGACATCAAGGGAAACAACATATACAAGTCAGACTTCAGACTAGTTGAGTTTTAAGACAAGGTTTGTCTGCAATGGTTACAGAGTGCTCGCAAGCCAGCTGGTGTTTCACTTCTTCAATAAGAACACCCCAAGATACTTAAAACAGACCCTTGCATGTGAAGGAAAAGCAAGATTAAAGCAGCAGTATCCACCCCCCAAAATACTAGTCAGGTTTAAAGATAGCAACAAACCTTGTGCTTGTTGTTTGGCAACTACAGCTACAACAGTACCTTACACATGAACACATGGTTAGCATTACAACTTGCACGCTCAGTTTCTAAGACAACATTACCACTTTTAGAAAAAGAAGGTTCTGAACTGATTCCCTAGTAACATTTCCAGGGAAGCATGAGCTAATGGATTTGCCATAGAAGTGCCAGTGTTGTGCTGCTGTGTGACAAGAAAAACAGATTCATAGCAATATCACAGTTTATAATACAGCCTCCTTGTCTCGTCCTCCTTTTATGTGCACAGCCTATGTACACAAAATGTAGTGTGTTGCTCTAATAGAAGCAAGTGCTTCTATGATGAACACTGGTCTGAAGGTGCTCTCATGAGCAATTAGTTATAAGAAGTTTGGGTAGATCTGCTTCAGAGATGACTCCAATTCCAATATTGGAGAATAGTTAAATGAAACAAGAAAACAAGAGACTATCTTCAATGAAACTACACTCAGTTGTTCAAATTCCTCCCCCTGCCCCACCCAAGGAAGAAGATGGGGGTTTTGTCCATAAAAACTGCTACACAAGCTATAGACTTAAGAACAGGCCAGCAACAACAGCCTATTACTTAGCAGCCTTGCAATGCAACAACAAACAAGGAAACTGCTTAACACTATGAATTTTTGGCTGCATGCAAAGATCCATTTTTACAAAAATAGAATTCCTGGTTGCTAAGCATCTCACCTCCAAGACAAATAAATTACCTCAGCATTTAAATTCATCATGCTGTTACACTTGCTGAACAGCAGCAGTTTGGAAAACAATTTGAGTGTAAAATACTGCTAGAGGGTCCCTCGTCCCGCTCAGTCCCACTCAGCTCGTCTCAAACAGATTCTCCCCCAATAAATTAAAAAAAAAAAATTCAAATCAGGTTTTTCCAGAAGCAGCAGAACTGTATCCTGTTCGTATCATCTCAATGGCTCTAATCCCTCACTGTGCCACTCCACAACTGTATTCACAGCTCCCTCTCCTACACCGAGAACCACTTTGCACTTACCTGTTAGAAAGCAGACCAGACAGAGCTACTGAGCTCAAAGCACAACCAACCTTTTCCTGTAGAAAGGTAAGAATTTGTGTCTCTTATCCAGCTGTGAGCCTTCAAGACACTATCAAGTTTGCTTGAAGCTGTTCAACATGGCCAAAGAGGACAGACAGGACACATGAAATTTAAGGGGTTACACTATTTCCTTTGTAAGCTAAGCTAAAAATAAATAACCACTGCTTTGACCATTTATTTCCTGTCAGATCTTGCATTCAAAGCCTCAGTTATAATAACTACCCAGGAGTGGCTCACTTTGGAAATGAAACAACCTTTTTGATTTACAATGCCTTAATGATGGATATACCAGTTTTACAGATACCTAATGCACAGCCCTAATGGTTGGAGGAAATGAGACCAGTCTCTGACCTGCTGACACTGCAATTGCTAAATGGTAGGCAGTGTCCCTCCTATCACTTTATTCACCCACACACCAGTGTGTAGGCACAGCATCTTTCAAAAGGCTTTAAAATCAAGATATCTCCGTGTCTTCAGTATACACATCACCTATAACAAAATAAAAGCACCTGCAAGCTTGTTGCTTCTTTCCCAGAACAGAGTCCTGTGTAGAAGAAAATCCACCCCAAAACAACAACTCATTCTGCTGTGTTGCATTGCCCCATAAACTCAAGCTGCTTCACAAGGCAGATGCCAGAGAACACAAACTCATCATCTTCTTGCATCACTCATCTTCTGTTGTGCAAGCTGCTACTAATGTTCTGTGAGGTCATTCACGAAAAGAACCATCATGTGATTTTGAGTCTAAAAGGAATTATGCACTGCTGAGAAGTCCAAATCCTCATTTTTCTTTGACGCTGAAAATGAAGTCTGGATCCCTCTGTGTCACTTTGGGATTGCAAAGGCAACACCATTACAAAAATGGACTCAAGGCTTCACAACACAAGCAATATTATTAAAATACACATCTTAGCATTTAAAACAAGATGGGATACACCTTAAGAAAATGGGAAATATATTTAAAGTGATAAGGAAGAAAATCTTCTTTGAAGACTAGTATGAAATACTAGCAAGTTTCACAGGCTTTGCTTTGGAAGAGCTTTACTCACAGGGAGAAGTTCTAGCTTAATGGGAGTCATGCTCCTTTCCCAAAGACATTGATAAGATCTTTCGCTGACCACTTGTTTTGGGCTTGTAGACATTGATCTTGTAGGATGCAATAGCCCTGCACAGCCCAAATCCCAAGCAGGTTCAACAGGCAGAAGGGGGGTGGGGGGAGCGGGGGGAGAAAAGAAAAGAAAAAGAGCAATTTAAGTGTAAGCTTTGTTTCCATAGGAAACCAGGATAACAAAAGATCACTTGAAGATTGAGAACCAACACTTATTGCTGAAAACTTGAGCATCTTAGGTTTCACAGAAGACTTACACACTATCTTTCTTAAAGGATCCCATTGTCCTTTTTTCAGCCTACTCTAGCATATGTTACAGATAAGTGACATTTGAGATGACTAGAGAAGTGTCCCATTCGTATGATCTGTTAGTGCTGCAGCTGGGGATCCAACAAAAACAGCTTCTACGTGAGACACTAACCAGCACTCTACTAAGCAAGCTCTCAAAAATTAACTGTGTTTAAAAGCATTCATTTTATTTAACCGCTACACTCTGCAATTACCACTGAGGGCACAAGTGGGAATAAGTCATTTGAGTAATGCTGTGGCTTGCGTGCAGTGTTATCCAGCCTGCAGCCCAGCACTCAAACCTGTTGCCACTCAAACTGTTCCTGCATTGTGGCAGTAAGCACATTACTGAGCAGTCAGAACAACCCAGGGAGACTACTGCTATCTAAATCCCTGCACAGCATTCAAGACAAAAATGCCCTTCACAGAGAGGCTAGGAAAAGCACACAAACAGGCTTTAGTTTATTGACACTTTAAAAAAAACTAACAAACAAAAAAAAATCCAAAAAAAGACATGCTTCTCAAAACAACCAAGCACACCACCCAGTTCAGAAGCATTTTCCCCTAAGGATGTCAGGATCTGTTTAGCTTCAGGATCTTCATGGAAAATCACAGATACAAACTGTACCAACACTGTCCTTCTCTACAACAGTTTGAAAATACTATCTTCAGTTTGAAAATACTATCTTCATTATTTCTTGATCAGACAACTTGCCATTCAAGATGTTAAATCAACATAGGCAGAAAGATTTCATTACTGTCAGATACCTGGATTGAACGGCTCCCTCCAAAAACACTGAAGATGTTATCTGAAGGAAAGCAATGCTAAAGCCAACCTAGTGTGTGGCTACAGCACGAAGAGGGAGTCTTCCATATACAACATATGCTAATAATTTAATGCTTATAAGCCTTATTCTTACTTACAGTTATTTATTTGGCCATTCAGCAGATAAGATGCAAGTTATGACTAGATTGCTTCCAGAGCTCAGCTGATCTGCCTCAAGAATGCACAGGCCATAGGTCACTGCACCACAGTTGGGCAACAAATTCAGTTTAAAGTCATTTCTGCAGGGACATGGGACCCAAACAGCCTCTTCACTAGCAGGAAGAAACACCAGCGTTGTCTTAGGTCATGCCACCACGTCCACAGGCACTTCAGAAGTAACTGCTCAGCCTTCACCAAACCCCCAGGTTGCAAAACATGAGATCACCTAGAATTACCAGAACCTAGCTAGTCTCAGACAAGACAGCTCTGTTTGATCCATCAGCCAGAAACACATCCAAGATACTCAATTCAAGTGGCTTCATGCCAAATTCACTAATCTGTAAGAAATAGCCCGTTGATACAATGAACAATTACTGCTGTGAGTCAGACTGCAAACCCTAAAGCTTTCCAAATTGCTCCCTGTTTCAGGGCTCCCTCCTCCTCCATCTATCACCAGGCGCACACACAATTCATGCAGCGACATGAACTTTTGCACTGCGAATGATCAAAAGTAACCTCTTCACTGGAAGATAACAACCCCTTTCTAAGATCAGCATTACCAAACAGGCTTACTCACACCAAAGATGCCACACAGACTGTTTGCAGATTACTCTTCAGAGACACTTTTAATCCTTTTCTGATTTCTGAGGAAACAAGGGCAGACTCCAAAGGCAACAGTTCACTGTTTTGGATAGTCTCACCTTAGCATTTTGGAGGCACTCAGAAGCACACTCAAGAGCCACATCCTCTCTAACTTTAAAAGGTCTGCCCATGCAGTTTCTATTATGCTCGTTCCAGGTACTTTTTCCTGAAACTGGTACTGCCCGATACCAACATCCCATTAAGCAGAAAAGTCTTATATTTTTTATGTATCTCCAGCTGAAAACGTATAAGCCTGATTTTTTTTTTGACAGGGGATTATTGCTGCCTAGATCACCTGTTGACTCTATGCCAGGACCAAATTAGTTGTTTAATTATGACACTGGAGACAATTCAAGAAGTGATATATGAGACCTGTCAAAGTGAAATTACAGAGTGAATAATTAGAAGATAGAAACACACCAAGAGACAGAATTCTTCTGGCAATCTCAAAGCTATGAATATTTCCACATCGCTATAAAATTTGGGGGTACCAGAGTACAAACTATTCAGTCATAGAACTCAAGAAATGAGACAGCTTTCAGAAGCACTGATGAGGCAAGAAAAACAATAACCTAACCTATACAAGAGTCAGACCTAATGTAGCTCTGAAGCCAATACATGCATTAAAATTA
The DNA here is from genome assembly GCF_015220075.1 of Falco rusticolus. Classification (NCBI taxonomy): domain Eukaryota; kingdom Metazoa; phylum Chordata; class Aves; order Falconiformes; family Falconidae; genus Falco; species Falco rusticolus. The sequence continues at coordinate 28,993,574 of NC_051197.1, forward strand.
CTCCTCTAAGCAGATCAGCCAATGCACTTGAGTTTTAATGAAGAAAGGATTAATGGCCTAGAAGTTTCTGTAGAAAGTTCACACTTCTGGAAACAATTGGCCCTTGACACATTAACTCTTAAGTTAAAAAGCAGATTGCATTTGCTAATCGGGGAGGATTAAGGATGGGAAATCACATTAGTCATTTAGTTTTCCTGCAGAAATAATACTTGCATACAGGAGACAGTCTTGACCTGGTTAGAGTCCCTTGACTGCAATACACATGCATCTTGTCTAAAATTCTACACAACACCCAGTGTTAAGATGCTATGGTATAAAAAGGAAGTTGCCAGACAGCAGATCATTAGCCTTATGCGGCCTTTGTACACATCAGGAGTAATGCCTTAGAAAGAGCTATTCAGAAGTGAATAACTAGGACAAAAGAAAGTGAGGAAAGTCTATGGCTACTGATTTTGAGAAATTCTTCCACCTCAGCTGTGCTTTCACAGAAAGCCCTACCAAGTTATGCAAGCACACTGGACTACATCAAAAGGCCACTATCTGGAACATGGGAACACTTCAACTTTATAAGGCTTCAACCTTTGTTTCACAGAGGTCCTGATCTAACCCCCCTATACGGAGGAATTCCTGACCATCTTCCTCCTGGGCCTATAATGTGGTCAGGCAGGCTCATGCCTCCCACCTCCCTGCAGTATTCCTGTTGTGCCCATCACTGTGCTGAGCAAAAAGTCTGCAAGAACTTAACGCTTCAGTCCTTCTGACACTTCTGTTGAATTGGCAGCAACCCTGGAAGATAAGAGGGTACCTCACCTTCATTAATCAGGATTCCTCCCCACTGTCCTTGCTGTCCTTCACTGTAGTTTGTACTGTATTAAAACAAGACTGCACTGATCTGAGCCAACCCACCAGGCACGTGTACATGCATGAAAGCCCGGTACACTTTCAAGAGATGTTTACTTGCTGTGCACGCACAGTATCTTACCTGCAGTGACATTATGCCACATCTGAGGTATTACAATGAAAGGCTCTTAAAGACAAGCACACCCACCTATCAAGTCCTAATTAGCACAGCTATATTTGCTCTTTACCCACGAGCCTGAAAGAACTCAAACTCATGCAGAAAAGTTAAAGTGTTTCAATATGTAGAAAGGTAGAAGTCTGCTTCAAAACTCATCATAACTGTTTCCCAGTAGCCCTCAACTCCATGCAATTTTCTAAAAACAGCAGTAATGGAACAGTCCCATTTGATTCAATTAAAATGATCATACCACCAACAGCTTAAAATCCCCGTTCTCTAAACAGTTTGTGGGATGGCTTTCTCTCCAACGTGTTTTTTTGCAAGAAGAAATCTGACTTGTACCAAACTTAAATTTGCCCCAACTCCCATTTCAGCTGAAGGAAGTACTATGAAATAGCGACAGTATTCTGAAGCATACCAGTAAGAGTTACCTCCCTGAGTCACTGGCACTTTGGAACTTATACTGGGTTTGGAACTTATACTCATGTGGCACATTGCGATAAACCAGTTAAGCTTTTTACTTATTCTGTCTCCCAAAGAGAAAGGAAACAAGCTGTATTTCATCACCAACCTCCTTATCACTGGCTGGAATGTGGTATAGCATAACCCAGGAATTAGAGACAGTCACAATGTCCACAGGCAAACCCACGCATACTGCCACAACCATCCCTGCAGCTCAAGGGACAGGACAGAGGCAGCAGTGACCCGTCCACAAAGCCAACTATAAGCCACATATTTTTTTAAGGTAACCACAACAGACATGAATACAAACCTAAATGTTTTATTGTTCTATTTTATGGCATCCAACATTGAGACTGGATAGAAGGGAGCTGTTCTGACATTAACAGGGCCCACAGGAGCACAGAATCATCCTTTGTGCCATTCTACCTCCATCTGTCTGCCAGGACAGATACACCAGCTTAGCCTGGTATGTTAAAGACCATTTTATTCAATCTTGAAGGAGCCACATACTTTAAGCTTGTAAAGGAAGCAAGATGAACTCCCCAGAAAAAGTGTTTGTCAGGATGACTCAGAATTGTTTTCAAGATGCATTTGCACCATTTACAGCATTAAAGCATCTCCTCCTCATGACACACATTTGTCCTGTGACAATTAATCACTTTCTTTACTCTAGATCCCTGTAAGCACTGCAGTGTGCAGCCCTGAGGGGAAGTTCTGCAGGACAGCACTCCAAACAACCTAAACCTGCTGAAGAGGTGCAGCTGGTACACAGGGAGCTCCACCTTGGCAGCCTTTCTATGAGCAGAAAAGCTGAAATGAAAGAGCAAAGAGGCAAGAGCCATAAGCTAGAGAGCACACCTTAGAGGAGATCACATGCCAGAGATGCAACTAATCCTGAGCAAAAAAGTCTCACCATTGCTTGAGCTTTGAAATGATCTCTCAGTCTCAGGTCTCCTCTGTGTTTCTTCATTCTCAGGGGTCTTGCAGGTTGTATTGGAGCCAGACTGGCGTTTTCTTACACAGTCTTCACCTGCCATTGTTGCCTAGCTAGACCAGAAAAGGACAGCAAATAATTAATGAAAAAAAAAAAATATTTACTCTTTACATTGTTCAAGAGTAAATTTACACAGCCTTCTAACACTGAAGTCAGACTTTCTTCCCTCCACATGACTTCAGAGCAAGTGTAAGGGAAATAAAGCACTTGTATTAGTCACTTACTGTAGATCACACTTCCTCTCCCTTACTACAAGCAGTAAAGGAACAAAGTAACCAGGCAAGATCCCCCACCACTACCAAAGTGACTCTCCACAGCTCCCTCTGTTACCTACAGACCCTCCAAGTATTTAAAATAACGTAAGTCTTTGTGAAATCTTTAAAAGGCCCTCACAAATCCTTTCTGACAGTCAGCTAGACAGCAAAATTTGTCTTTGGAGAGATCTGGTAGGATGCAGAATCACCCGCATTATTTTGTCTGAGCCAAGCCCCTTCCTGTCAAGTTTTCAATTCTTACTGAAAGAGCAGCTTCCTCGTACTCTGCTTGGCCAGACAACAATTGCATTGCAAACCATGGAAAAACAGGAAGAGAATCAGGTTTGAACTACGCCTGATTCAATGACAAAGGTCACTGCTGGGGACAGAGCTGCTAGTAGGGAACACCTGAAGCACCACAGCCAGGCTGAAAGAAAAAAATTCTCCATTAATGGAAAGGGGAGAAGACCAGAACTTGGTCACAAAGTGACATTCCAACATGCTCTCCATGAAGTTCAATAAGCTCTCAGAGATGTAGCTACAACCAGGGACAATTTTCAGAACCAGACTTCCAGAAAATCACACAGGCATGTATGTAACCACATTTGCAAACTAACACTTTTCCTTTTTGATATATTTTTTCACCTTAGCACAAACTCTTAAATACACGTTTTGTGCTAGTGAACAGAATACATGCACCAGCACAGATAAACTATTAGAGTAGGCAAGGAAAATTCATGCACTTTTAGAGAAACTAAGAAAGCAGAACAATTATTTAAGGATGGATTTCCGCAGAATACTGAGACTGGCACTTCTGCAAAAGGGAAGTAAGACTATGATCAAGCATTTTCCTGAGTCTTCTTGTGTTTGTCTTTCTAGTAGAACAGTCTCCCATTCTCCTTTCAGGCACCACAGCACATAGGTGGGGAAAAACCTTCTGCAACACCAAACAACAAATCACCAATTCAATCACCAACACCATTTCTTGCAGCATTGCCTCTTGGCTCTGTCTCAAGAGATCACAGCAGGTCTACAATCTATTGAACAAAAAGACCACAAGTCACAAAGTTCTCAGCTGGCCTTGTGCAATACCTGATAGCTCATACTGTCAGAGTTTACATAATGCAAAAAGCATTCACGTGAATAAGAGAAAGAACCAGGGAAGAATATGGTAAATCTTCCTACAGTAACTACACGCAGCAGCACAGAAAGGTAGCTGGTGGGACATAGCTACTTCCTACCAGCTCTGTATACAGTTATTGCTGCAACCCTCTTGCCTTTAAACACAAATCAGTCACTGTCATGGAGACATTACTCCTTCCACCTCTCAGCCTTCCCACAAGGTTCTAGGTACAGACACAGCTGCATCATGCTAGAGCAAAGTATCATTTTGCCCACCTGGGTCTTACAACTACATAGAGATCCTGGACAGGCAAACATTTCAATCTTTCTGCTCTTACACAAGAGAGATGCCCAAAACCCTATCAAAGGATAAGAATGGATCGCACTGATCACACAGTATGGTTTATGGAACAGTGGAGGGGGAAACTGAGCGGCCTTATAAAATCATGCACTAACAAGCTATTCCTCAGGTCACTAGTGAGCCTCTCCACTGCCTCCTGATCCAAGTTAAGCTGTTCTTGTGGGCCACATCTGTCCTTAAAGGTGCAGTTTTTCCAACTCTTAACGGAGTTTAACTCTTTTCTTAGTACACTTTTCAACTTCTTCGCGAGGTGAAGGCGGCACTCCTTCCTCTCCAGTGCAGAGTGGTTAAGCGTATCTCACTGAAGGGCTAACAGAAAGGAGTTAAAAATAAAGTTTCAGGATGAGGGAAAGAAAAAGCATGTGTGTGAGAAAAAAAAAGTTAAAAGCAATTAACTTAAAGACTTACTCAATTCAGATAGGCTAAATGATCACAACAAAGCATTTTCCACACTGAAACCAGAACTGTGCTAGGGGAAATCTTATGAAAACAAGCATTTTCCTAGTCTACTTCCCATATGAAGAGAGGTATGTTACAGTACCTAAGCAACTATCAGCACATCAGTGCACAGAAGGCATTAGACCCTCCCTCTAATCTCTGTTAGAACTAAACCAATCATGACACAATGCCAGGGTAACTCCAAAATGCTCATCATCCCCTTCAAAAAAAGGAAATCGCTCCTTAAAATTAATGAACAGTCATTCTGCTCACCCCACTCCAAGCACTTGGAGGACACCTGGAACCATAAACACATCCTGTTATCAGATTTCCCAGCAGAAACGCCCTGGTCCTATAGGCATGACTGCATTACGGTACTCATAAAATGTCTCAGAAACCTTGAATTTCTCTATCTTCACTTTTGAAACATCGGTAATTATTAGCATGCCTTAGGAGAAAAGCAATATCCTATAGGAAGTACACCGCATTTCAAAAGGCTTGGAAGCACCGTGAGGGCACACTTTCTACCTCCAATACCGCTTACGCTAAATAATAACTTATCCCAAACACCCTTCCCATCTCCAAGGTTTTTCTTCAGCTCTTGGGGGTAACATTAAATAGCAAACTCTGCGGGCTACATCCTCGGTATCAGCAGAGCTCTTCACGAGCTAGGCTGGTACCAAAACAAAGTTAAGGTCATTGCACAGCTCACCCGCAACGCGCCAAACACTCCGCAGGAAAAAAAAAAAAAAAGAGAAAAAAAAGACGGAAAGCTGCAGATAACAATGGAAGCTGCTTAAAGCACTGCCGAGGCTCCAGCACACCCGAGACCACGAAGTCGGTTCCCCTCCTCACTAACTCCCTGGAAACAAGCACGGAAGTGTTACGCGGTGGTGGCCGCTGTCAGCAGAGAGACACCCCCCCTCCCCCCCAGCCCAGGCCCTGAGGGCGGCCGGTGGCCTGCGGAGCGCTGCCCGCCCCCCTCCAGCCGCCCGGCCCTCCGAAGGGCGCCGGCCACAGCCGCCCCCCCGCAGCCTCCCCGCGCCGGGGGGACGCCGGTGCCGCTGGGGGCGGGCCGGGCCTAAAGCCGGCGGCGGGACGGAGCGGAGCCGCTGCCGCGGAGCCGGGCAGACCGGTGCCGGCGCCGTAGGGGGGGGTGGCGGCCGCCCTCGCCCCACGGGAGCGTCACCTCAGGGCGACCGAGCCGCTGCCTCCGCGCGCGCCAGCTCCCCGCGACCGCTTCCCGCCTCCGCCGCGCGCCCGCGCGCCAGGGCCTCTTCCCGGGGCTCGCGCACGTCACCGCGCAGGGGGGAGGGGGGAGGGGGGGGGGGAGAAAGCGGCGCCGCCGCCGCCTATTGGCTGGGAGGCGTTCCGCGGGGGAGGGGGCGCGCGGTGCGGGGGCGGCGGGAAGCCGGGTGGGAGGGCGCACGTGAGGCGCACGTGGGGCGCGCACCCCACCCTCCCTTCCGCCACCCTCAGTGTCCCCCCTCCTTCCCCCCCTCCCCACTTTCCTGTCAGGCGGCCGCCTCCTTATCCTGCTCCTCCAGAGGCGGAAGGTAAAGCGGCGGGAAGGTTGTGCCTCATCCCCGGGGGCGTGGGGGGGTCTCCACCCCCAGCCCAAGGTCCTGGGTGGGCTCCCTCAGCACCCACAGGCAGGCCTGCCCTCGCCCTGAGGAACCCACACCCCCGCAGCCCAAGGAAAACTTATTTCAAGGAAGCCGGAGGACACCGAAGTCAAGGCTGGGAGGCCCGGAGGCTTTATCTGTCCTCGTCCTTCAGAGGGAACACAAGGGTTGCTCAACACACGCTTCCTCCAGGCTTCAGTACGGGAGCAAGGGCAAATATTTGTAAAGGGAAATAAAAATGGAGAGCCTCCAGCCTGAGTAGCACCCCCTGTCCCCCCAAGAGTGGGGTCTTGTGGCAAGGGGGTGTTCACCCTCACAGGTTGTACCCCAGGGAGCACAAACTGCAGCTCACCAGTAAGGCAAGGAGCTGAGAAGGGGCCTGGCTGGAGAGGTCTCCTGCTCTCCTTCCAGCCCCAGCCCGTACTTCCAGGGTCAAAAACTAGCAAAAGGCTGGGGTTTGTACCCTGGCTTTCTCTTTTTCTCGAGGCAGACACAGGCTCGTGACAGACGGTGAGTCACAGGAACACGTCACCACCAGCAAACAAACTCCAGTAACCTCTTGGTAGCTGCATTTCAGTGTAAATGGGAAAGTTTTCCCAAACTCGGGACAACTAAGCCACTAATTTCCTACTAGCAAGTATGTGTCAGGGCTATGTCTCCATGTGACTTCATGACAGGTACCCAGACCTTGAAAGCTCATCCCAAACCAAGGTACAAAGCTATGATGGGATATTAAAACATTTCTATTACATTACACCTTATGAGACCTGTTAATAAAACAGATTTATTTTGACCAACATACACCCAAGACATACTCTTTTTACATGTATAACTGTTGGAACTGTTCAGAAGTTGTTTTAAATAATCTGTGGGGACTCTGAGCAGAGCCACTCAGTGAGAAAATCTGAAACTGATGTAGTTAGCAAAGCGTGTTCACACTATTATCCCATCACCCATCTTTCATGCTGCTTAATAGGAAAACTGTGGAAAAAATTAAGAGATAGAATAAAAAAGCTCTCATTGCTGAAATGCAAATAGCTGCATGGGTGATAGCACCAGGAATTTTCAGTTAACTTTGCCCCTGTTCTTAAGAAGTAGATTTTAACACAATGCTGCTCAAGTCAGGCTATACATGATCACTGGTGCCCTCATGCTGAAAGTGCTGTGCTAGCTATTTACACTGAAGTGTCTTGTGGTGCCAGCATTGGCTCGGTGAGCAATTGGAAAAGCAGAAAAAAATAATTAAAAAAAGGACAAAAGACCCACGTTCAAAAGTTTCCTCAGGTTCAGCAAATTGTTGAGTTTACTATTTCATCAAATTAGTAAAACCCTAACTCTGGGTGGTAGAAAAATGAGATACCTTTAACAGAAAGCAAAGTGCACCTAACCTTCAGAGTGAGTCAGATTGCTTTTCTTCTTAAAGAGGCTGTAGGTAGGTGCTACCAGACTTTATCAGCACCTCTTGACAAATCTCCCAGGCCAAAGCAGCACAGTGTGACGGGCACTGAGCTCCCTCCCTGCTCTCTCTGCTTCTCCCTAGCAGAGCTGTTTCACAGCCTACCTCACCTTCTGTTTAGAAGCTATTTACCTGCAGCTCACTGAGTGTGAAAAGCAAAGTGGCTGCTCTTGTTACCTTTCTTCCCACCGTTTACACAAGAAATGGGAAGAAGGCATTGCCGCCTCTGCTTCCTGCCACTCACGCCCATCACCTGCTGTTGTCTTTGCTGGTCCAAATCGCTGTGCTGTTTCATCAGATACATCATTTACTGTGCTTGTCACCACGGTGCTTGCAATCTTCTTTTTTCTAGAGTGTTGTACCTTAATCCTACAGGTTGCATTGCTCAACAATTGCCTAACCACAACTGTTCCTGAGCACTCCTGGCTGAACCACTGTGTGGTTCCCATTTGTTGACGACGGAACCTGTGGCCCTGGCATCCCAACTTTTTGCTTCAGCTTCACTTGCTCTCAGCTACCGAGTGCCAGGCAGAAACTTGACTTCTGCAGCAGTGGTTGTTTCCTTCCTTTCTTCCTTCATTCCTTCCTTCCTTCCCTCCTTCCTTCTTTCCTTCTTCTTTCTTCTTTCTCGCTTTCTCTCTTTCTTTTTCTCTCTTTCTCTTTCTCTTTCTCTTTTTCTTTCTCTCTTTCTTTCTCTCTCTCTCTTCCTTTCCTTCCTTTTCCTCCCTTCCTTCCTTCTTTTCCTTCCTTCCTTCTTTTCCTTCCTTCCTCCCTCTTTTCCTTCCTCCTTTCCTCCCTTCCTTTTTCTTCCTTTTTCTTCTTTCCTCCCTTCCCTCCTCCTCCACTCCACGCCCCCCCCCCCCCCCAACAGTCTGCATTACACTGCACGGCCCTGGTGTGCACATTCCGTGTCATCACGTGGGCTGGTGGCTGTAGGTAGGCTTGATGAAGCGGCTGGTGGCTGAGCCTGCCTCACACCTGTCATGATGCCCAGGGGAGCATAAAGAAAAGCCTGTGCTGATAAGGCTGATGCACTGCCAGGGCAGACCGACACCTGCATGGTGCCTGAGAGGCTTGAGCAGCCCAGGGGAGGCACTGGGTAGGCAGCAGCAGGGCCTGTACCCGGCAGGTTAGGGAGAGGTGGGGACAGCAAGGGGGGTGAGGCAGAGGGTTGAGGCTTTCACAACCCCTCTGTAAAATCCATGGCTGGTCCTGTTCCTTTCTGTCATTTTTGGTAGTGCTGTAAACTAGATGTGATTAATGCCTACTTTTAATCCTGTGTAACTCTGATTTATTTTCTATATTAAGATTTTTGGTGTCAGTCAGCCTGGGGAGTAAGTAGCTATGGCTGCTTCTGATGCCTGCATTTATTGACCAGCATGATTAATTCCTTTAAAACTTCTATCTGGGATTTAAATTCAGCCACCCTAGCACCTCAGTACTTCCATGTATTACAGTAAAGTGTAGTATGTCCTATAATAAGCTGTTTAAAGGTAGGGGGTTTAATTTCCCAGTATGTATGCACAGTACCAAAATCCTAATGTGTAAATGAAAGAGCTCCCTCAAGTGGTTAAAAATATCGTTATGTTTCACTTATTTTTTTCCTTTAAAAAAACCCAAATGACTGTAATGTTAGATCTACAATGTAAAGCTGGTTCTAAATGTAGTAATATAGGATCTTCCATTTTTGCATAATGAGAAAAAATGGTGTGGATGTAAGAGGCCAAAACTCAGTCAGGCAAGTGCTGCAGCTAAAAAAAATTATATATATTTAGGAAACTGTAGAGGACTTCAGCCTGATCTGATAACGGATGATTGAATTTTGGCAGGAAAACAAAAAACTAGCTCCAGCAGATATCACGTTGTTGAGGATTCCTGAAGTGTTTATAAATCATAAAGATTGTTTTTTAAAAACTCTGGTTCAAGTTTTCACAGTTCCTGCTATCATCATGTCAAGATTTTCTGTGTAATCACCCTTGCTCCTCTTTACTTAAATGAGGCATAGAGTTTTCAAAATATTTGGTGAAAGAGATTCAGATCAGCAAACTTCAAAGGAAATACAGAAGCAGCCGGAATTAAACTCTGACTTCAGCGAGCAATCCCTCATGGAGTTACTTTCCAAGCAATGAAGTTGCTGGTTTCACTGGCAGATGACAGTTGGAAAGAAACAATTGCATCTCTCTCGGCAGAGGGCAGTGGTATCCTTACCCAAACAACACATCACTTTTTGCTACTGAACTGAGATCATCCTTTTAAAAAAATGAAGCTCTACTGCCAACCAGCAGGTTGCTGGCTTCCTCTCCAAGCTCAGAAATTCAAGTGTTGAGCTTCTTGCCACGACCAAGCAGGAGGCATGACAGCCAGTGTAATTGCTGTGATTCCATTCCTGAAAAGGGAAACTCACATTATTTTTTGAGAAGCAAATAATTCTTCCTTTCCCTGCCATTTTGAAGTAATGGCACGAATCTTGCCAGTTGGGCTGGTGTAATAGTTGGGGTTTTGTTTGTTTAAAATGAGAAGGTTATTTCTTCAGTATATTTTAAAAGGAAAAGATCCTTCTCATCTGGCTAAACATCAAATCATGAACGGTATTGAATCTGTATAGGTATAACTACTGTCTAACCCTGCTAGGCTGAGCTGTGTTTTCTGAAACTGTTCTTTACCCTCTGCGACATACCAGCTTTCTCATTCTGTTAGGCACAGAAACCATTTTGCCTGGGTCCCAACCACATTATATGTGACCATCATTCTTCCTGTGACACCAGCTCAAACCAATCTCAGATTTATTTTGCAGCATATTCTGCTGCTTATTAAAATTGCATGAAAATATTGAACTGCCTCAATGAAAGGGTTTCTGAAGTTGTTTCAGCAGGAACACATGGCATTAAATGTGCAGCCAGCCCTGGAAGAGTGACTTCAGAGAGATTAGTTCCAGAACAAACAGGTCTAATTACTAGTATTGACTCTCCTGCACGTAAGGACTTTCTAAATATTTTTGTGGAAACGCAGCACTGAACTTGGCCAGTGTCTCCTTCCCTTTCCTACACCAGCAACTGTACATGTTCCTTGTGACTCCACAAACTGCCAGCTGTTTTAGAGAGCTGGCACCATTCCTCGTGAAGGTAAGACACAGCAGGTGGAAAAGTAGACATTTTACATCTAGTTTAATGACTGCTTGCTACTCTGTAGTAGTAATCTCTTCCTCTCCATATTTCATAAAAATGCACATCCTTTCTCTTTTCCCTAAGTAAATACGAAATGGTTTGCTGTTGCTCTCTCCATAGCTTCTAAGGTGCTTAGATGGAGGAAACAGTGCAAGCCAGTATTTTCTACTATTTCATTGTCTGCTATTTATCTGTTACAGTATAAACATGCTGACTGCTGACAGATGTGGAAGAGAGTGCTCATGGAATGACTGATCCAGGATGATTCCCAGGACAGTTGTTTGCAGGTAATCATACACCCCTAGCTATTCCATACTTTGCAAAGTGCAGGTTATAGAGACTAGTAACTTTCTACTGCAGTAATCAATTTTTCCACTTGTCTAATGTGGGAGACTTCCACGGCTTTCTCTACTCTCCAGCTATAAAAACAGAAGCATGTTCTTAGTACAGAGCTTTCATACACAAGCTGTAATATATATGTTTTTTGTAATCTTTTAGACTGTCTTCAAAAATAACATTATGAGGCTGTGGGAAAGGTATTTGACTTGAAAGGTGTGGGGAAAAACAACATTGAGGTGCTATGGTGAGAACAGATCAGCCTTTCCAGGGAGTATAAGATCCTTAGAGTCATCAAGGAGAGATCTTACAGAGAAATATCATGCAGGTAGCCAGTGTGCTTGTCAGACACACGGGGAGCACCATGGAGAAGTCTAGAAGCATCAAAACAGCAGCTATAATTATAATGCCAAAAGTGTAACGATCTCTGTAGTGAAAGACACCCCCCCCCAAATAAGAGGACATGGGGAAAAAATAACCCCTATCAAAACCAGGCCATATTTCTCAGAGACGAAAACGTATCTTCATAAAGCCATGGAATATTGACTCTCCATTGTAAACCAAGAAAGAAAACACTTTTTCAGCTTTCGGTGTCGGACAGTTCCTCTTTTCACTCTTGTTTTTTAATTTCTGCAAAGACAGATGACATCTACCAAAAGCAGTCCCAAGCAGGAGACATCTCTGAATCTTTCCAGGCAGCTCTTTGGCTGTTTCCATGGCAATGAGGCAGCTCGATCTGCTGCTCTCACTTCTGCGAGAGCCTTTCCCGAGCTTGATATGGACCGACAACGCCATGCCTTTGCAGCTCCCTTGCCAAAAACTTCCCTCTTCTCTGCTCAAGGCCTTTCCCATCTGTTCCATTCTGCTTCTCCCTGATTTTGGAAATACCTGGCTAGAGAGGGAATCTATCCATGTGCTCCCTTCTCTGCTGCAATGATTCAGGCCAAGGAGAGACTGCTGCTGGTAATACAAGTTGAGAGACTGGAGAGGGCAGTGGCTTCCAGCCTTCCTGCCTTGGAAAGAGGTTTTGGGTGATAGTAACGGAGAACACTGCAGGGGCCAGGCGCATGAACAAAGCAGAGAGAAAGAAAATCCAGATTTCTGTCTAGTCTCCCAAAAGAATTGGACTGAAACTTGGCATTTCTGGCCATAGCAACAAGTGGAGCAGTAAAGAATGTACAGACAGTACAATGCAGTGCTTGCTTAGTGAAGGAGATGACAAGCGTGAAGGAACACTTCCAAAACCCTGAATTCAGAGAGATCTATGTCACAGCTGAGTCTGCAGCAGCTCTCAACAGCATTTCACTGAAAGTGGAAACAATAAAAGTTAAAGTTACAAAGCTGAAAGAAGAGCTTTTGCTATCAGCTGAGGACTAGCAAAAATGGGAGATTATAATGGAACTACACTGGGAGGTGAAGCAATCTGCAGGGTTTGCTGCAGTTGATCTGCATGGGGCTGAGTTGATGTGGTTACAAAAACATCTTTGTGCTCAGCACTATTCCGTTGTTGGCCTAGTGCCTTGAGGCTTACATGCTTTGGGAATATGGATGAGGAGATGAAAACTTGAGCTTGTTTAAAGGATTTAAATCTGAAGATGGCAGGCCCAGGAGAGGGATCCTGAGTTCAGGCATGTAGGTCATGCAAGAGAGGTATTGTCTTCACTAGCAAGTTAATATGAATTATAGTAAAAGTGTTCCTGTTAGTTCAACCCTTGCTCACACAAAAAAAATCCCTCATTGTATAAAGTGGCTGGAGACCCATGCATTGACAAACCAACCAGAGAACAGGCTAAACCTCCTGTGCATTCACTTCATCCTTTACTGCTGCCATTTCTCTCCAGTAGGGACCCACATTAGCACCACCAAAACAAACAGCAGCGCTCACTCCCCACAGTTTTTTCCACTTGTGCTTTCCTCACCAACCGCTTGCTCCTTACTTCCTATTTGTGAGCTTATTTACCCAGCTGCAACAGGCTTCCAGCGCCCACAACAATCACCTATCTTCAGCACAGGAATCTTTTGTTTTATTATTTTGAAATTGTGTCTAACAAGACCTCATGTTACTGTTGCCTGCTGATCAGACACCAAGTTATGGGAGAATCACTGGCATGACGCTACTGTAGTCTATGATTTTAGGAGGAAGGATCCAGGCTGAAAGCTTCCTGGTGATATTCCAGTTAAGGTGTCATGAGAAGAGAATCCAACACACAAGACCTCAGTGCTGAGGGAAAATCAGAAGGTTTCATCTACTCAGAGGAAAAGTGTAGAACTATAAATGCTAACTCAGTAACTCCCCAGGAATGAGCATGTGCCATGCTGAGACTGAATGCATCATTAGCAAATCCCTGAGGCTGGATCTCTATTTCAGACTGCGCAGTATAACAGCTCCAGGGAACATACAAACAGAAGATGCTGATAATTTCACAGTTTCTGCTTCCCTGTGAGGCAGAAAATAGAAGTGCTCTGAAGCTCTTTCCCGAGAGCACAGAAGTAATGTTTTCCAGGGCCACCAAAAGCAGAGGAAGATAGGTGTGTTCTCTGCAAACTGGGAGAAAAGGAAACAGAATAATCTGCTGCCATGGCTGCTAAAGGAGTCTCTCAGCTGATCAGGCAAGCTTTGTGGACTGAAGCTATACAACTCGTCCCTTGCAGCAGAGAGGCTAGGGAGGGATGTGAACTCGGCTTAGGTGGACGGAAATCTCAGAAGCACATACAATCCACAGGGGATTCTCACCCTATCAGCATCTCCCCTAGCAGCACAGATCATTAATGTGCCTAGTACATCTGCCCTTTATCACAAGCAACCCATGGGAAAAACTTCCAGGACAGATGACTCAAGGTAATTTTGTAGTGTGACTGCATGCTAAGAAAGAGTAGACAAAAAGGGAAAGGCAGACAGCCAGGCGGTCTCTAGCACGCTGAGGTCAAATTCCCCTTTCTGTCACTCTCGGGTATGAGAAAGTTGAGGACAACACAGAGAGGTAACAGACACACTCCTCTGTCTGCTGGTAGAGACCGACAAGGCACCAGGCAGACTTAAACATACGCTTGTGTGAGCACAATGATATAATCTCTGACTATCAGAAAGAAGATGCCCGGGTTTCACTCCTAAATGTCTCAACTTCTCCGCATAGTTCAGATTGCACAGTAAATGCCTCAGCTGTATGAAATGTGCTGTTGGCTCTGGGGAGGTATTATTTCAGGTTGGCTGCAGATGGGAGTATGTAGCATGACTTCAGGCCTCATTAGATGCACACTTGACAAGTTTTCTGCACAAACATAAAGGGAAGAAAGGTTTTCTTAAGGAAACAAATCTTACACAGTTGTCCTATGTCTGTAGGGAAGGGAGTGTCTGTCTGTCTGCCCCAGCTGCCTTTTACCTCCCGGTAACTTTTGAGCCTGTTGGCCACTTTTGTGCACATCAGACGGAGAGACAGAGGTTCCAGGAATAGTCAGTTCCTATTAGTTTTGTGAAAAATTTGGCCTAATTAGAGGACAGAGTCTTAATTAATGCTCTGAATGGAGGAAACCTGCAGATGAACTCAACTTTTATTAGAGTAAGAATTCAGGTTGGCAGGGATCACTGGAGTTCATCCAGTCCAGTCTCTCACCCAAAGCAAAGCCAGCTCCAAAGTTAGATGAGGCTGCTCAGGGCCTCATTTTGAAAACCTCCGAGGTGTCAGAGAATCCACTCTGGACCTCAGCTTCACAAAACAAATGCAGCGAGTGCAACTCCTCTGGCTCTGCTGATCAGGGAATTAACTTTCCCCTGTTCTAAGGAAAGCTTAGAAGTGGCAACCGATGGTAAAGCCTGCAACAATCACCATGCCAGGCAGTCCGTAGGACTCTGCTTACATTAAATACATTTAACCAGCAGCTAGTTACTTTATTTTGGCATTCTATGTTAGTTAATGATTACAAGTACAAAGGTCAGACTGAGAGACACAAGGCTTTGTATATCTCATTGTTTGATTTACCAGAAGCTACAAGGGAAGGAGCACTGTTCTGTATGAGTGGAAACTACAGGCTACATATCCAGCCTCACAAGCTAATGAGAACAAGTCATTCATTAACAGAAGACTTGCTGCTAGGCAAACACACACAGCTGGTATGGGAGAAGAATTTGGATGTGAAATGAGACAGTGTAGTTGTTTTTTATAAGACATTTCCTACTTCAGCAAGTTTATAGTCTAAATAAAGACCACACAAAACACGCTAAGAGCCTGATCAGGGGAAAATTTGGGCTTGTGTCTTTTCTGAAAGGTTTGGTAATGAGCAGAGCAGCAGAATTTGCAAAGAGAATGGCAATATTTGCATGTTTAACAGAAGGAACGAGTTTTAAAATTAAGTAAGATTTGATTACAAATGTATATGCTGCTGTCTTGGGTACCAGTCTATTCTGTGCACACACACATACATACGTGTTCACAGAAATATCTTACAAAACCCTGATGCTTTCTCCTGCTTCAGTTGTACAATTTCATTTTTCTTTAGAGTCGTTTCACACTACTGAGCACTTTTTAAAGAAATAACATTAAAGCTGGAAGCTGAAAAGCATAGATATTTAATACTACATAACTGTGTGAGGAAAGAACACAATGTCACTTGAAAGACAGTAATCACTTACAAATCTTGCATAATTAAATAAAAAAGCCTGCCAAGGAAGAATCTATTTGGACTTTGCAGAATGAAACAATAATAGTATTTTAGATGAAACTCTGACTTTTAAAAGTGATTTAATTATTTAGGACCATTGCACAGAGCATGACACTATTCATGGCCAGGGCACGTGGGCATTTATCAAAGTGGTCCAAAGCAAGGCTGGTTCCCTGCCATCCTTATTTTGCAATGCACAGAGCACCAATCCTGCAAGAAGCTGAACCCTTAGGCTTCCTTACAAAATCAAAGACTAAATTCAGAAGTGTGTACAACTCGAAACAATACCGGGAGTGCAATCACAGAGAGATTAATTATTGTAACAAGGGCAACTTTTGGAGACATGGTTTTCAGTATGATTCAGAAAAAGGAAGTGAAGGAGTCAGGAAATCACTGGCTGGCAAAGTATTCTGAACACGAGCGGCAGTGTGAGCAGGCAGGAAGACAGGTGAAGGAGGTATAAGGGGAAACTAGCACATGAGGCAAAGAGCATGGAGAGGAAGCACTGCTGAGTCTGGAGTCTTAGTGGTCTGTTCCAACCTAAATGGTTTTATGATTTTGATTCTGTCTTATTTTAGCTGCGTGTCTTCGGAAAAAAAAAAAAAAAAAAAAAGATAAGGATTTTTTTTTTTTCTGGCTAATGTAGCCTTCATTCGGTTTTGGACTATCATGGTCGTTATTCTAATTCAAATACAGTGCAGTAGTCACCAGAGGAATGTAAGGTGGGGTAATGTCAGTCTCGTAGGCATTGATGGAGAGGCACCGCAGTATAATATTGTGCTCTGAAGCATTTGCTCTCCTTTTCTAAATGTCAGCTCTCTGGCTCCAAACCGTTTGGGGAGAGAAAACAAGAAAACACATGAAGAAGAGCTTCCATCTGCGAACTAGAGAATCCCTTTGCAGTCCAATGAGCTAGTAAGATTTCAAATTAGGAACCAAGAAAATTAGGCTCTTAAACATGAATTAAGGCAACCCTGGAACTCTGGTGGCAAAACACTCCTATTGACCCACCTGCAGACAAATGCCTAAAAGCCTGAATCATCACCAGGGCTGTCAAGGGACCTCATATTACCTCAGCAAATGTACTTCATCAGTGATCGCACTGTGCAAGCTGAGTACTAATTTGCAATTCCCAGCAGATGCAGAGACTTGTCATCATTTTTGTTTGGTAGAGGCAACATTTTCCATGGAAAAAGGCAAACAAACAACCTTCTTAATGTTCCTATTAGCATACTCTTCTACAACCTTTTGTGCCTTAAAACAGATGCTTGGGAAGGGTGGTGCAGCTGTAGTACTTACAGAAATATATCAGACAGGAAAACAATGACTGAATAAGTACTATAATCTTTTTATTCCATGTCTCTCCACCTCTGGCTTTACTCTGATGGAGGCTGTGAGAAGGTTATGGGTTATACCATGATGGGTATACTTCCTGCAAAACCTCAGCACAGTTAATGTGTTGCTCTTCGCGGTTAATAGATACATACACATGGACCAGCCACACAGTTACCATCTGTGACGATGGTGAATTACACAGTATACCTAATGCAAAAACATAGAAACACATCAAAGAAGAATCAGGCTCCTTGAGATGCTGTCGTGAGCTGGCTGTCTCTACACACAGACACACTCATCTCTTCTGCTACAACACTGTACACCCAGGCCCTTTCCTGCCTCCACACAGAGCCCTTCATTTGCTCGCTCTCCTGGTAGGCGTCAATGTTTAGACTAGTAGCTGGCAGCATCAGAAGGGTAGTTTGAATGAGGATAATGCTGAAGCAGCATCGAAGAGCTAAGAAAAGGTTGGTTGCACTGAGGGAAGGGCTGAGTTGGGTGGTGAGATGCAGTGTTTGGAGGAGTGTGTGTGTGTGTATAGTTTTTATTTTAGCTATGGTGGAAGAAAGAACAGTTATTGACAGGAAATTTCATCTGTCAAGGGCTGCACGTGAACCCTTCTGTGCTGTTGGGCAAAATCTGTTAGAAAGCCATACTTCCCCAGAAAGCTTTTATGTTCATAGACTCTTATTGAACAGGCATGTGAGTACCTCAAGCTATCTTGCTCGAGATTCTAATTTAAATCATAGTAATGATCTGAAATAACTTTTAAGACAAGACTGAAACACTACCTATTGCGCCATGAAAGATGGGTGCAGACAGTACATTTTAAGAGCTGTCAATCAGAGATGGAAGAGTGAGTGCTTGTACGGGTTGCACCAAGAAATGACACACTCTTCTGAAATAGCTCAGAATTTAGAAGCTTTCAATGTTTATTGCAGAGTAATTAACTTTGTGCCACAAGCCTTTACCAGATTTTTAAATCTTTCTTTCTTCTTTTTTTTTTTTTTTTCCTAAAGTCTTTCATCAGAACCCTCAATTAAGGCTAAGAAGTGGCTGCCTGGTTTTCATGCAGGTTAAGTTGGGGGTGTTACAAGGAACTGAGCAGCAATGCTACGGGCCATCTAGTGGACATTACTTATTGGCTTTGCCGACATCCCAGGGGAGTTGGAGCTGTCCTGAGCTTCACAACTTGTTCAGGTATTGCAATAAAAGCATAAAAATCCTGACATGTTACGCACACGCAGCCCCTGCTCTCAAGAACTCTGCAAATGCCTCGATCAGGCCTCTGTTGTACCAGGCACTTAACAAATACCTTAACTAATACCATCCGTATTCTAAATACCAACCAATGTTTAACACAAATCTGTTTCTCTGTGTAGCTGTGATACACAGAAGGTATATGAGCTGGAAGAAGAGCAAAGAATACTCCCATAATTAATTTTCAAGCCACCGACAGAATACTGCTGGGCAATTTTTCCTAAGTTACAAACAGAACCTACCCAGTTGACTCAACACTTAGACTTAGGAGCCTTCAACTTGTCCACAGGCTTCTTCTGGCACAGAACCTGTACCTCAGGCAGATGACAGCAGCACACTCATGACATGTAATGCTGGGCACGTAAGACTGCTCAGCCAGCAATTATTTGTTTGTGTGATTTTTGGAGCACACCGTGGATGTGGAGCAATGCATTGTCAGTGCTTAGAAGAAGCTTCAAGAAATGGATATACGGTGAATATTTAAAGTCACTTCATAAGTGTTTCTAGAAATACCACATTTCACATCAGGTACATTACTGCAACCTCAGTGCTGCCTTTGTTCCTAGGTCCTTTTCATCCCTTACTCGAACAGCTCATGAGATGGCAGATTGACTGGAAGCCCAAAATCACCGTAAGGACAGTAACTGTTACTGACGCCTCATTAATGCACAGTGCCAGACCTCTTCAAAAGAAATTACCTTCTGAAAAACAACCTATTCCTGATACTAAGTGAAAGCTGATAACATCACAGCTGATAATAATGGGTGGCAATGAAACAGATTTTACCTCTCCAAAGCACTTTGTAATCTTTGCATGGTTAATAACCACGACACTTGGTGAAGTGAATACTTAGTAGCTCCTGTTTTAACAATGAGGAATGGTGTGGCTCAGTGTCATCAGTGACTCAGTAGCACAAGAGTAATTTTCAGTTTGGGGAGTTTCTTGTTTATATCCCCATTGCCCTTCTAGCAGGTGCTCTCAAAGAGCTGTCACCAACCAGGGCAGGTCCCCTGTTTCTGTGATACCATATAACGGATGTTGTTGAGAGGACCAGCTGGGGTATACTCTCAGGGTATGGCTTGTTGAGCACACAACCAGAAATGCTGGGGCACTGGTTTTGATGCTTTTTTCATAGAGTACAGCATAATCTTAAAATACTATTATACAACAGCAAATGGTAACCATGCTGTAGCCCTCTTCCCCTTCTAACAGGCCTTTTAGAAAGCCCCTGCTTGACTCCTTGCCCAGTAAAGATGTTTCTGTGTGTCAGATAAGTTCCATGCTGTGAGACCCACAGCGAGCTGCTATATGCACACAAGCAGCTGGTAGAGAGAATGAGGGATTTCATGAGAACCGAGGAATCAGAACAGTGTTTAAACCCAATTCTCCTTAGTGCACTAAGTATAAGTCTCTTGACACTGGCATCTTCTTTTAAAATGCTAATGGCCTTCCTCTGGATAGTTCTTTAGCATCAGCAAGTAAAAGGCATTAGGAAAGAAAAACAGTATTTCTGTTGATTTTTAAAGAGTGTTCTATCTCACATGGCAACTGCAAATGGCACGAGGGAGTTTTGTTTGTTGTTTCTCTACAGTCTCCAGAGAACATATATTTTGTTTACAAGGCAAACCATTTATAAGTGTCAAACCCTGCAAATTCTAGCTGGAATGAGACCAGAAAATATCTCCACTGAGGAGTTCATCCATGTGGGCCAGTTCTGCCCAAGACCATCCATCCTGCAGACACACCCTCTGCTCACATCCATGTAACCATGCCCATATGAGGCCCCGGACTTGGCAATGTGTGCTCCATGCTACACCCCAGATGTTCCCAGCACTATTTTAAGAACTGTTTTGTTGTGTGCTATTAGCAAGTCTGTCTGTGATTCCCGATCTCCCCAATGTTTTTAGTCCATTAATTTAGTGAGTTAAGGCATTTCTGGCTCCACATGCTGCTCTCTCCCATTTACTCCAGCCTGTGTCAGAGTGCACACCAGCCCAGCTGGATGAGCCACCCCTATTTTAGATGGAATTATTACTGCAGCAGTTTGAGTGCATGTGACAGTATGGATAGTATTTTGGTAGCACTTCATGACCCTGGGAAGGTAGAATATGACCTTACAGTTCTTGTCGCTAGGAATTTCATGTAAGGAAGCTGAATTTCATGGAGCTCAAGAGACGAGCTTCTCCTCACCTCCCCACCCTAGGACAGCCACACAAAGGTTAGTCCAGCCACAGGTTGCCATGGCTCCTTGGGAGCTGGCTGGCTCCTACCAAGCCAATTTGTCGCCATCCTGTCAGTTCTCCGTGATGCAGTGAGGGCATCTGAGTGGTGGTGTGGCTCATCCATGACGAAGCAACACAGCCAAAGCATTGCCGAAACAGTAGCTAGCATGGAGAGAGAAATACTTCCAAATGCCTAAGTCCTGTAAACTGCACCATGCACCATTATCCTTCACGACGAAACCTCCACCCTTCTGCTCTGACCTGGAGAGCTTTACGCTAGTATTAAAGAAGCTGAAAGAAGAGAGTTTAGCAATTAGGTACGGAATAAAGCATACATGCAGCCACACGATGACAGGCCACTGCTGCCAGCCATGCCTGGCCACCAACACGCCCATGGGCTCTCCTCTCCCCCCATGCTCCAGGCCAGGAGAGCGGGCCCGGGGCCTGCTGACCCACAGCAGGGGCAAGGCGCAGGGCCCAGGGCAGGGCCCCCACTGCCGGGCAGGCGGCCCCAGCCTCACAGCCCGTGCCCCCTGGGCCTTCAGGTGACCGGCCCGGCCCCAGCCTCGCACCCCGCGTCCCCCGGGCCCGCGGGCCGGCCGGCCGGCCCCAGCCCAGGGGGGAGGCGCGCTCCGGGGCCGGCGCCTGGCCTCGCCAGGAGCAGTCCGGCCCTGGGTCCGCGGCCTGCCCTCGGGTGGCCCGCGCCTGGCCTCAACAGTGGCCGAGACTGGGCGGCCCCCCCCGAGGGCGCAATCCGGCAAGCGAACTGGGGCCTTGCGCCTCAGCCCCCGCCAGCCCGGCCCCGCCGCCGCGCTGCGGGACTGTCCGTGCCGGGGGCGGGGTGGGCGGCCTCCCTCGGAGGACCGGAGGTGGCTGCGGGAGCCGCTCTGTCCCCGCTCGCCCGACGCTCTGTGGTTTAAGATGGCGGCGGGGGCTGAGGGGGCGAGTCCGTGAGTCCCAGGCCGGAGCGCCGCGGGGGCCGGCGGGGGCGGCGAGGCGGGCGGGAGCCGCCGGGCCGCGCCGGTGGGAGGAGCGGGAGGCCGCCTGCCGGGCCGGGGAGCGGC
Organism: Falco rusticolus; assembly: GCF_015220075.1. Lineage (NCBI taxonomy): Eukaryota > Metazoa > Chordata > Aves > Falconiformes > Falconidae > Falco > Falco rusticolus. The sequence goes on from NC_051197.1 coordinate 29,015,341, forward strand.
GGCATGTGAGCGCGGGCCGCGGCCGGCAGCGCGGCGATGGGGCAGCAGGTGGGCCGCGTCGGGGAGCCGGGCGCCGGGCTCCAGCACCAGCCGCCGCCTCAGCAGCAGCAGCCGCCGCGGGGGCTGCGGGGCAGCAGCGCGGCCAGGCCGTCGGGCCGTCGGCGGGAGGCGGCCGGGCGCACGGCGGAGGGAGGCTTCAATATCTTCACCCAGCACGGTGAGGGGCCGGGCCGGGGCCGCGCCGCCGGGCGGGAGGGGCCGGGCCGAGGGGGCGCCCGTCGCCGGCGGGCCGGGGGCGGCCGTCCTCCCCTCCCTGCCCTCCCTCTTTGTTGTTGTTGGTGTGACGGGGGGAGGGGAGAGCTGCGGGGGTGGGGGGGGAGCGGGGCTCGGCCCAGCCCGCAGCCTGGCGGCGAGCGCGGGGCCGGGTGAGCTGCCCCCGGCATGGGGACGGGGCCGCCATCCGCGGCAGGAGCCAGGTGGCACCTCCGGCAGCCAGAACTTGCGGTGCTGGGAAGCTGTCACTGCGGCGGTTCCTAGCTCCGGGTTTGTTTACCAGGGTAAGGGTTACATGTGCCTTGTCAGAAATTCCAGCTTACTGAGGCGCTTATAACTTGCCCTTCTACATGTGTGGGTCTCTGTCGCTGTATAGCTCCTGACAGAGCAAACGATTTTGTTTAGGCTGGGGTATTATAGCTGCCATCCGATTCTCGGTTGGAAGTTTTTGCCTGTCCACTTCTATTCTTACTGCTGCACACTGATACCGGAAATGTTTAATGCAACACAAATAGTTTCTGTAATCTCTCCTAGGAGGACCCCACAACTTCCAAGTTCCCCTTCGTGACTGTGTTTTGTCCTTTTTTTTTTTTAATTATTATTCTGTCTGTTTGGCAACATCTTAATAAAAAGCATAGGTTTTGAAAGGTATGATCAACTGAAACCTGTCAGCCTTGACAAGCACGTTGAGAACAGATGCATGGATGCGCCTCTAATCCTAAACAACTGAATCTGTTATGGAGAGCTTGGCTGGTTTGGCTTGAGGTGGAGAGAGGTGTCAGTGTATAGAGCAGGGTTGCTTCTGACAATACGTATTTTCTTTTGCTCAATAGAATGAGCGTAGGCAAAAAGATTAAGGAACATGCAACCAACAGTCTAAATGTAAATATCATCTGCTGTGACTGCTGACACGTAAGTATCTATGAAAACAAGAGCACGGCGCTAAATCTGGTTCTTAAAATCGCGGTGTTATCAAAGCTTTTGAGTTCAGGGAGCAGTATCAACTTTAAAACCAAAACAAAACTCCATGCTTGCCGAAATGCCTGACCCGCTATTACTACAATTAAACCTAACGGTTACTATTTTACTGTACCTTTCAACCATAGTGTCATCAACTTCACGTTTTACTCAGTCATCTTTGTATTTTTGTACTTTAAAAGGCACTTTGGCAAAAACATTACTATAAAAGACTAAGTTCACAATGTTAGGAGCAGATCTCAGAAGTTATGCACATACCCTGCTTCTTTCTGTATGCTGAAGACTGCTTAGTGTGACTTAGCTGGCAACACCATGTCTGCTAATGACAAACTCTCGGTCTTTTCGTGTCTTGGTACCAAAATGACTACTTGGTTCTTGCTTTTACAAGGCAAGGACAGAAAGGACGTTTGTGAGAAGTGCGGTACAGCATTGTGAGGATGTGTAGTTACTTTAGAATAACACAGTTGAGACTGACTCAAGTGCATCTTTTAATTTATTGCTGCATGTTTTAGTAGTAATTTAATTCAGCATCCTACACAAATCCTTCTAGCTCCTCCCTACTACATTTTAAAGGTAGAAGGTAAGGAGAATTATTTAGATGTAGTGGCAGGGAAATGGAGAGGAGAAGCTTTCTTAAGCACGCATGCACACCAAGACGACAAATTATGTGCTCTGCCAGCCCTTCTGCTCTGTCTTCCATTGAACTAGAAAGAAGAATGAGCCTGGAAAGCCAACATGCTCTGAATAAAACTGTTCAGTGGCATGTAAAAAGAACATTTCTCTGTGATGACGACTGTATCTTTTAAAATAATTTCGCTACTATTTGTATGGCTTCGGTTATCTGCTTCAGTGGTAAGATGATGGATATAATTTTACTTAGGTTTTTGTTGCTTCTCTTATTTTCTTTGCAGACTGTAAAGGAAGATGTATCTATTGAAAGTAAGATACAGCTTTTTGTTCTGTTAGATTACGTGAAAGGGGTGGGTTTTTTTGGCAATCCAGTTTTTGAGAGTTTCAGGGCAGGCTTCAAACTCCTGTCCTGTCTTGGTGAATGCCTCAGCTGTGTTAAATTGTTCCCTGATTCCGTGCACATTGTACTAGAAATGAGCGAACAACTCGCTATTAATAATCTATACCAAATGCTAGCCAAAGTTGGGTACCTATTTAAATACTTGTCCTGTGCAATAACCAAAGATTTTTGTCATGTTCCTGAATCCTTTCTTTCTCAGAGAGGTTGTTTTCTTGTGATCCTGACTCCCCTTGTCTGAGGGAGGGGTGGTTTTCCTCTCAACTTCTGTTCTTATTTTTCACTTACTGACCTTGTTCTCCTGTTTTACTTAAGCTGGCTTTCTGCTAGTTTTCTTTAAGTGCTACACTGCTTTTGCTGCGATGCTGTTGATACTATGTGATCCAGATTGCTCTTTTCTAGTCATTTCTTTCTGAACCTGACCGTCCATCCTGTCTCTAGGACATGTATTCACAGTGTATGAAAAGTGGTGGAGAAAGCGCAGGGTTGTGGGTTAGCACTCTTGGACCAGTGACTAAGCCAGCCAGTCAAAGGATGAGCCTGGATTATCTACCTTCCTTGGCTTTCCTTGATACAGTCATTGATGCGAGGACGACAACCTGTTGACTCTGCTAGACTCTTACAGGTATAAATCCCTGTCTCAGTTCATGTTGGCAGATTTCATGCTATACTGTGCCGGGAGTGACGTGAATCCTATTAACTACTCTTGCCAAAGTTCATTTTGAGGGGGCTGGTGCTTCCGGATTGTTTACAGAAAGGATGGAAGTAAACAATGTTTTCAGCCTCAGACCTGTTTTTGTTTCAGGATTTTGAAGAACAGCTTGTGTCAAATCAAAAATGTGTAAGATCTGTTATGCTAGGCTACTGAAAACCTGCGGTGAGCAGTTCTACGCAACTAACTTGGAAGTGTAGTTGCCCTTGAAAAATTGAGAGATTGAGCTGAACCAGTTTGTCCCAAGTGTGTTTTCTGTGTTACAGTTGTGTAGGAGAAGCACTAAAGCAGGTATACAGGCACTACATACTTCAGGACAAATTTTTGGAAGAAGCAAAGAGATGTTTTGCATTCTTTCCTTGTTCTTACAAGGAAATCTGTATTGTAGCACCCCGCTATCCTATCATGAGAACAGTCACCTAGACTCTTGGGGGGTTTCAGCTCACCATTATACTGAGTTCTGTGGGCACTGCTATGAAGTTGAGCAGAGAAGTCCTAAGCAAGCTGATATACTGGTGTGATTTGTTAGCCATGGAGCAGAGTTCTCCAAGATGCAAAAGACAGTAATGGATTTTGCACCTTTTGCAGTTAGCCCTTCAAAGCGCCCCTTTCGAGCATTCCTAGCACATAATCTGTGGCTTACAAAAGCAAGCAATGGATCATCAAGCGTGGTGGTTGCTAGTAACATACTAGAAAGGAAGAGTGTAGTGAGAAAGATCATTCAAACATCAGTGTTCCCGTGTATGCTGCATCAGAATTAACAAGTACCACCGGGACAACTACTCAAGAAGGAGAAGCTGTAGGGAACACTAGTTAGGATCAAATTCTTACAGTTCGGCACAACCAGAAAAGAACTACTTGGGGCCATTACAGGATGACCTTCCCTTTCAGAGAAGGAATGGGCGAGAGAGCAGGGAAATAGGTTGTCTACTTATGCTTTCGGTAGTTTCCGTGAGGGAAGGGGTACAACTGATGACAACCAGCAACTTCCAAGTTGCATGGGCTGTAGCCGGCTCCTCGTATGACCTTTGAACAGTGACATGCTCTAATATTCTTCCTGAAGAGCAGTGATAACTGCCTACCGTACCAAGATACTCTTTGGAATGGTGTTAGCATGCTTTTCATCTCTGAAAAGACTTGCTGAGTGTTGTAGAAAACATACTGCAGGAAAATCAGATTATTTAAATCCTGGCTGGGAAGACTTTGCAATACCTGTTTGCAATACTGCTACAGTTGCCTTGGTAATATATTTTGGGGTAGCGGAAGGCTCTGCCACACTTGAGCTTTTGATCCAGCAGGCGCAGGACATTTGTTCCCTGTTTTGTTTTCTAGAGGAGGAGTTTAGCAACCTTTTACTATGTGCATCAAGGTCAGGCAAGATAAGCCTATACTTTTAAAAATAAAATTATCATTAAAGCTCCCCTAAGGCAGTCAGAGTGCTATGCCACATGATAAAAACATTCTAAAATAGGAAGAAGCATAAATACACTATCCCTTTGAAATTGAGTGAAACTGAAGGGCTGGATGCAGGAAAATGGAAAGAAAGAGAGAAAATAGGGTCAGTTTAACAACTGCACTTTGTGGGCCGCCTAAAATGTTCTTTATTTTTCATCCCAGTGAAATGCAGCAAGCTCGGGCCAGAGCTACTTGCCTGCAGACTTTCCTGTCAGTAAATGCCCTGTGCAGATGGAATATAATCACTGTATTCAGTGCCTGAGTCTTTGTACTGTAAATCAGAAATCTTCTGGGACCATAATGTATAAATAACTCTTAACTAATTATTTGGGGAATAAAGGATAGTTCAGCTAAGTGTCTAGAGGAACATCTCCTGCAGAACATGAAATTATAGGCGTGTTCTCTGTTGCATCATTCTACGTGATATCTAAATTATTCCTGCAGATCCAGTTGCATTCAATACTTGTTTTTATACCTTGTCTTAAGTTGGGATTTTTGCGTACTGCATTTCACAAACAAAAGGACTCTTATCAGCTCGGTGGAAGGGACGATACAATAGACTACGGATCTGTTGTAATTCCTGGCATATGTATATTTCCTGTGTACTTTTCACATAGTCTGAAGAAGGTAAGACTGAAATGAAGTTACTTCAAAGGATGTGAGCCAGAACTAACTCAAAAATCAAATTTCAAAGCCCAGACAGATCTCCGATTTCTCAGTTCTCCACATATAGCAGATGGTGTGGTACAAGTTGTTCTAGCAATATTTCACAAACTTGCTGTTGCTTGTGAGTGCAGTGTTTTGCAAAAAAAACATTTGTGGGATTTTTTTTGGAAATAGGGACATGGCCAAGTGAACAAACCGGTGGAAAGTGAACGTGTAAGGTATTGGACACACAAGCAAATTGTCACAAGCAGCCTAAACTTTTTTAATCTAGCAGGACTGACAGCTCACATAATTAGAGTTGGAAGATAGTTGGACTATCTCCTAGAGATGCTGTAGCAGGGTTGGCTTCAAGAATATTTTACGGCTGGTAGTAATTACGGATTCTGGGACAGTAGGCTTGAAATCATGTTTTCACCGGTGTTCAGGAGAAGTGACCTGTTCTGTGACCCACTTATGTCAGCATATGTCATGTTCGTTTGTTCTTAAAGCAGGCCAGTCCTTGCTGAAGTCAAATAATACTTTTTAGACCTTTGTTTTATAGATAAAGCTAGATGATCGTTAGTGTGATTTATTCTAGTCCATTTCTCTTAGTTGTGACAACTTAATGTTTCCAGTATACTTATTGTCTGTAAACTGTCTTCTAAGTACTGCTGACAGCTGACTAGTTCACACTCATAAGAAATGTTAAAATCCAACTAATGTAAAACAAGAAACAGCAGTTTGTACTTACACCAGTAGGGATGCATATGATAGTTAACTGAAAGTAATGCAGTTAGGATTTGTTCAGTGACTTGCCAAGTTTCTTTTCACCTGGTTGTATTTCAAAAAGCCAAGGCTAGATGGCCACAGACTAAAGCTTCACCTACATTATAACTGTTTCAGAATCTGATGTCCTAAATCACTGCCTGCCAAATGCTTAGTCGTTCTTTCAACAGTGTAATTATGAGTGACACGAAGCTTGGTAGCTGTAGTGCAGATGGCCCCTTGAGTGGCTTTGCAGGTGAATATGCAAAGTAGGCGAACAGGTTCCTTCTTAACAGCATTGAGGAGAGTATTTACCAGTAGAGGAATATTTCTCGTAGTTGTTTGGACCACCAGCAATCTCTCTTTCCCTCAACACAGCAGGAAAGAAACAAAAGCTTGTGTTGAGTTGGGTAACACAGTTGACTTGCTGGGTCTGAAGTAATGGTTCTCTCACGGTTACTGCATCAGCCCTCACATTCATCTGGTTTTGTGGTTATGAAATACTTTATTTTAAAGGCTGGTCTTGGTATTATCCGTAGAGATTATTCTCTCTAGAATAAGTGACTGTTACAAAACCATTGAGGCTTCCTGTTGGTAACACTGTAAACCACAACAACAAAGCTGAGTTATATTACCCATATCTGCTTAGGAAGTTTCATGTGCTTTGTGGGCTTTCTATAAAGACATGCACGTCTCCCAATAAGATTGCATTAACTTTTTAATAGGTGGCTTTCTGTATCAGCTAAATCAGCAGAGAAATTTGAAAAAAATGTCTTTTTTTAAAATGACTTTGCCATTTTTGAGGGTGAGACAAAGATGCACAGAAATACTTTGCTAAGAATTGGATTGATTTTGTTTCAGTCTTCTAGTGCTCTTTAAAGGCTATTTAAACATATTTATTTTAAGACTGAAATTTTTCAAGAAATTCCTTTCTTCTTCTCCTGCTCTTTCCTCCCAAATGTTGTCCTTAGAATCTTAATCTTACTATGATACGTCCATTAAAAACAATTACAGGTGTTAGTGAACTTAGAGCTTCACTTATGTTGATTTTAAGGTATTCTATGACAATAGTGATATGAGAATTGGGAGTACAGTTGCGTAAGAAAAGTAGCTCTTCAATGAAGGAAAACTAATTTTCTATAGGACAGTTCTGTATCTCCTCATCCTTTAATTTGACAATGTTACTGGTTTGGATTTTGTGCTCTTCCCTGGCTCGTTGTTATTTAATACTAAAGTGAAACTGAAGTAGCTGCTTCTTGTTATAAGTGATATATGGCAAAGACACAGGAACCATCTCCTGCTGCTGTTGGGGTCAAATTAGGATTCAACTTAGAGGATAGGAAAATGAGATCATTCTGGTTTTGTGACCCTGTGCACCTCCCAGTCTGTTTCTCCTTCCTTTCTCCTATAACAATCCCAACAACTAAGCATCGAGCATGTCTCTGCTGTTCCTATTTATCATCATCTCAACTAGAATATGTAAGATGAGCAACTGTGGAGGAGAGTGTCTCTAGAAAGACAGATAATGCTGGAGAAGAACTAATGGGAATAAGGGAAGACTGGAAAAAGAGAAAAGGGTAAAAGCTGATGTTGCACCTTCTCCCTGACAGTGCATTTTGATACACTGGAGATGGTATTTTAAAACATTGTCTGCAAAGCTGAACACTCAAAATACAATCATGGGCGTGTTTAATAATTGTTAAATGAGACAGGTGGGCCTTCTAAACCGATCTATGGTAAGTTAGAAGTGGTTTACTGACCGATGTCCTTGTAGTGGGCAGCATACCGGTTGGGGAGTTTCCCCACATAGAATAGAATGGAATAGACTATTTCAGTTGGAAGGGACCCGCAGCGATCATCTAGTCCAAGTGCCTGACCAGTTCAGGGCTGACAGAGCTGATGACTGGTATAAGGCACAAAAAGATGAGGAGTTCCAAGCTCCTTGAGCACAACCAAATGTTAATTTGCAGGACTGAAACAAACAGTCCTCCCAAAACAATGGGAAAGAAAAACCCACCAACAAGTTCTCCTCCTCATCATCCCTTCTTACCAGAGGTAGAATCAAGTACAATGGAATAGTGAATATGTATATCCACTCTTTAGAGTTCACATGTGGGATTTACAGTGGGTTGGCACGAGATACCAATAATCGCTTTTGCAGGCTAAATGTGCTTAGCACCATGGCCAATTTTGAAACAGGTGCCAAGCTTGCTTCTGGTTGAAAGAAATTATATTAATATTGGCTATTATGGTGGTAGTATGTAGCACAGGTCACAAAGTGTTGCTGTTTTTTCACATTCCGTGTTCAATTAGATGCATAGTTTTTGGAAAAGTTGATTGTAGAGTAGCGTGCCTTTACAGGAGACACACCAGAACACAGAGGAATTGCAAAGTGAAGAAACACTTCTTCATCGCAAATCTGTGTACACTCCAACATGGCCCAGCCTAGAAGCTTGTTTAAATGTTGTCATATCCAAGTAGATTAGTATTACCTTCTACATTTACCCTAAACATCAGGCGTCTGAAAGGTGTTTAAAGAACACGGATCTGGTTTCTAGGCGAAACACAAAAAAATTTGTACATTCTAATTTTGTAGCCCCTGTATTGTGGAGATAACCCTTCAAACCCAAGCTGGAGTGTAAATTAATATAATGAAGCCTTCCTTAGCTTACAGGGTCAGCTCAGTTTCTCAAGATTATTTCAAAGCCTTTGCTGGTCAGGGTTTATTTTACCTACCAGAAGTGTCACAGAGTTAGCAAGACTGTTCAGTTTTACTGCTGCTATTCAGAAACCTGTGGGAGGCTGTGCAACTGATGAGAATATCAATTTTGAGTTGCTACTTAGAAAAGAGCAGAAGAAAAAAAGCAGAAGTAGAGGCAAGATACAGATACAGTAGTAGCTCTGAAATTTACTTTATAATAGAATAAAACTGGAAAAAATATTTAATTAGCCTTGAAGTGATTTAAAAAGAAATAATTGTAAGTGTTACTTCCAGTCCAGCAATCTAGTATGTCGGAACTTGCCAATTAATGAAACTATGGTGACTGTTTAGCAATAAAAAAAGCCTGTTCGTGCAAACTTTTAAAAAATTAATACAAGTTATTCATCTAGGAAGAGTGAAACGGATTCTTCTTTGAGATCTGAATAACCTCGAAGATCTTTTGAAATAGTGGCATGGCTTCCTTCCTCCATTAAGTCACTGGGTGCAGCGGAGTCCAAGCTTATACTGGCCTGAGCTGGATTGCGTAAGCATGGACTTACTTGCTGCTTGTGTTTAATGCAGTTTTTTCTTACAACGCAGGTTTTAATTGTAAAGCTTTCTTTATGTTCACTGCTCACTTCAGTACAAGTGAAAGAGAAACAGTGTCCTTTGTCTAAGAGCCAATTTGTGGTTCCTTTTCTCCTATAGATTGTTTTTCATCTTCTCACCTATAAACTGGCAAATAAAAAATTCAGTCTAATCGTTCACAGCTCTTGGGCTCAGAGTTGATGTAAGAAAGTTAAAATAGCAAGTTCTTAAAACTTGAACTTTAAATTGCTAAATGTCCTACATGTGCTTTTTAGAATGTTGTTGATATTAATAGTGTCAAGTCTTAGTAAAGTTACTCTTGGAGCGGCACCTTGATCAAAGCATAAAGGCTGTGGTATAGGCAAGACCTTGAACAGATGCTCCAAGGTTGTTTCTTTGATCATTTTGTGGTGATACCACTCAGTTCTGGTTTCTTTTCAAACCTGCTTTTTCACTGACTGGATTGGCAGTAAGTAAGCCACTATGAGCTTTATAATTTGTGTCAGTAACGTATATAAATAGTGGGAGCCAGCTCTCTGCATGTCCCAGAGAATTCTTGCGCTTTCTCCTGACTAGGAAGTGAGGTTTTGGTAGGTTTTGTCATTTTTAGGCAGGGAGATTTGTACAACTTGGCGAGGGATGAACCAGTGCTTTTATAATTGATATCAGTGTTAAACCTGTGCTCTGGCCCAGTTAGTTACCCAGTGAAGCACAGCAAAATACTTTTTCATTAATCATAAATTGTATGCTTGTTATTCAGGATGATATTTGTTCATTTTACTTAATTTTGATTTATGGCTTTGTTTTAAAAAAGCTAGGTAAACTGAGAAAGTTGAGATGCTTTATCTAGAGAAGATCCTTAGGATAAACAGGAAATTAGTATATAGCGTCCTGTGGTGCTAGTATTCCAAATTGTATTTAGGGTTTTTTCTTCAGGATCTTAAACTGTGGCTTTTAAGGTTTTCTACATAGCTGTGAGAAAGGAGCTGATTTTTCATGTTAGAAGAAACTGAGATCTATTTTTTTATGAGTAATCTGATATGTACTACAGAAGAACAGTTAGCCCACAATTCGTAAGTTTTTCTTCCAGAGGTGCATTAGATAGCTTAGGATTGATGTGCAAAATCAGCAGATGCGCGAATGATGATTTGAGTAGCGTGCCATAGCTATACTGTGAAACAGAAGTCTAGCAGGTTTAAGTCTTGCTTTTGTCATAACAATACTAGATGTGTTTCGTCAGAAAACTTTTTCATTTTCTGTGTTTATAGGTCATCATAATAAAATATATTTAACTTCTTTAGGGGTAAAATGTTTAAAGAGGGCACTACCCTCTATATTAGAGTCATTTAGTTGTGTGATAATTCCTGCACTTTAGCACCTAGTTGGAAGTCCAGATATGCTTTGAGAAGCTGAAATAGGCCACGAGCTTAAGTCTGTCGAAGCTTATCTTGTCTGTAGTCTTGTAAGAAGTTCTAATTCTTTCTTATTCTGATGTGAATAAGTCTGTAGAGCTTCCATTCGCTTTTTTTGTCAAACGGTTAAGCTAAACTTGAATATTATTCTAGGTATGTGTCTTTCCATCAACACACAAGCTTGCGCCATGGTAGTAGAGGTGCAATTACTTTTTCTTGTCATTGTCTGCACCTTGTTACTGTTTCTGCTAAATTAAATGTTTTTCTCATTTTAGGGGTTGGTGACAAAGCACGTAACTACTGCGAGGTGCAGCCTAGCTCTAGGTAATGCTTAGCTAGCCTCTCGGTACCTGCTCAGCCACAGGTGGATGGACTTAGCCCTGGTATTATACGCACTTGTGCTTTAGGCTGTGGAAACAGGTGTGCCTTAAGGCAACGTAATCCATAGGCTGTTTAGATTCAGGTGAGCTGTGCCAGTTCCCTTGCTTTACCCATGGGGACATGGTATCCCCAGGTGCTGATTTTAGCATGTTTTCTGTTGTGCATCAGCTGTGACAGAACTACAGTGCAGCTGATATGCTTGAGGCGTTGCCATTAAGTATTTTGTTCCTGAACAAGAACAGCACTTGACTACGAGGAACCTCTTAAACAGCCTTTCTCCTTTCTTTAGCCTTCTTCTCTCCGCACAAAGCTCACCTTGTTATGATGTTCAGGCAGGGAAGCAGGCTTTGAAACATGCACCGCATTGTCAGCGGGGAGCAGGTGAGTACGAATGAGTACAGACCCACGCTGGGCAGAACTACCACATGAACTGAGGAGCCTGGGCAGCACACAGGAGGCTGTGTGAATGTAAAGTAAGAAGGTAGAAGGATCAATTACATAGCTGCTTATGGAGAAGATGATTTTCCAGCCTACCACGAGAGGGTGCTACAATGCTTCGACTTAATTTATCCATTGCGAAAAAGTTTTTCTGGTAGGAAAAGTTAAGGGTGTTTTTCAACATTACTGTGTTACAGTGAAGTTTTAAGTAACTGTTGGTTTATGAAAGCGTGCGAGATCCATGTATCAAAATGCAGATGTAGCTGTCTTAAAATTTAAGGAAATACACGTTCATGTTGCTTTTGCTTTTAAGAGCTGAACTGCTTCCTTTGTAGTTGTTTTGTTTCTGTTGGGCTTTATCCTAGATAACTTCATCTGCCAGTAAGAGAGGATTTCCAACTTGTTTACGTGTAAGTGTGCAGGCAACCTTTCGTGCATGAAAAAGCATTAAATCGGATACTTCTGCTAGGTAATCTGAGCCCTCAAATTAAGAGGCACTTCTCATCTGTGAAATGGCAGTAATGCTTGCTTGCTTTTATGGAGATGTTTAGAATTAACTTTTGCAGAAGCAAACACAGAAAAGCTGTCTGCAGGCTAAATGTTCAGTCATGCACTCTTGTCTCATCCTGTAAGCTGGTTAGAGAAATGTGTTTGTTGTGGTTCTAGCCTGTATTTCAAAACACTTGTGGCATGGTAATGGGTCTGAAAGAAGTTTAGTGTTTGTGTAAATTGTTTAACTTGCCTTGAAATGGAAGCTCAAAGCACTGTGCTTTGCTGAATGTTATTTATTAAACATCCATAAAGAGGCTGAAGCTACAGAGAATTAGCAACAGATAGAGAACTTTAGTATACTGTCTTTGGTTGTTCAGCAGTAGAGCAATACAAACAAGAGAGTGAATTGCACTAAGTGTTCATGCAGTTAGGTGGGCTGGCAAAGAGATCCCAAACCTGGTGTTTAGGGTCGAGGCATGTAATTACTAAGAAATAAGATCACTTGACATTACTGTGGTGTAGTTCATCATTGACTGCTCAACTGTGGGGTAGTTGTTAAACTAAACTGAGGTGCATTTGTGTTTTTCTAAGTCACTTATCATTCCCTTCAATACTAGTCAGAAAATGAAAGACCACATTGAAAGAAACACATTAATCAGTCCCAAAACAGACTACTAGAAAGGAGATAAGAAAATCTGTTTAAAATGCAACCAAGACAGACTGCCTGGCTTGCATACTATAGTGTAAGAGCAAAGGCATGACTTCTGGTATGCTGTAGCTGTCCTTTTTTTCTCTCCTCCACACTTCCCTAATTTGTTAGGAGGTTGAGATCTTGCCTGCATTTCAGGCCCAGGCACCTGGCTTTGTTTCATCCATCCATCTGTTATTTCCTCATACAGAAAGATTAAAACACTCTTTATCACATGGTTACCCCCTGTACTTCACCCCCTGAACCTACAAGGAAGTGGGCTAGTGATTTTTGAAACCATAAAAGCTACTATAGAAGCAGCATCTTGGCGTTAGTATGTAGTATAAACTGCTCTGCTGCAGCAGTGTTCATATCACCAAGGTGAAGGTCACCCTTCCAGGGGATTGCTCTTGTGCTTTTAGAAGTTAGATAATGATCCTGTGCGGTGAGAACAAGTATCATTCCACGGTGAATACTGTGTGCAAAAGAGGTTGTCTGAGGCTTAAGGGGAAACAGAACTGAATGTCCAGGAATTGGTGCTGGTGACAAATTAGGAAGAACGGTTTCCTTTCCTATGAGCATTTAGCATTCTTGCTCATCTGCCTGTATCTTTATTTGGAGTCATGTCTGGTCTGAAAATGAGACAGGTGATGCACAGTCTATCTGACTCTGTCTGCTCCTGGGGAAACTGTTCCCAAATTCCTTGCCTTTGCTGACAGACAAAGTATGCCAGCTCTAAAACAAGGAGTACAGATAAGCAGGAATAGAAGAAAATGGTTTCATGCTCGTGAAGGTACTATCTTTGTTTAAATATTAAAAAAAATGAGATAGTGTCATGAGTAAAAATCCCTGCAGTTAAGAAACTATTTTCTGTAGTAGTTAGCTATTTAGTCTTGCCCCCCTACACACTAGTAGAGTAGTAAGTTTATAAAAGGAAGACAGTGTTTTAAGTGAGAGGCATGAGTACACAAAATGGCTTATGCAGCAGGTCTCTAGCAGAACTACTGATGCAGCACCCTTTCCTCAGGACCATGTTTTCCTTTTCCAAGTTGGACAGTAGAGGCTTTCTATTATGCTGTGACAGATTTTCTTCCCTTTTTTGATGCTTGAATGTAAAGCTACTTGTTTTATTGCTACTTCATTAGTGTGATGAAGCGTAGGAGTTTTTGTTTAGAGAACATCAGTAGTTGAGGCAGTAGCTGTTTTCAGTGTTGCGTGTCTCTAATTGAAAGTGTTACTCATTAGGGAGATACTGAAAGGATTTTGTAAGGAAAGCTCCAAGTATTGCACTTCAGGAAGGATAGCTAATCAACACCAGTTTGAGTCCTGCTCTGCCCTAGTCTGATATTTAGCAAATGACTTTGTTTCCTTGCTTTAGATCTTCTGCGTAGTACAAATTTTACCCTACTCTGTAGGACTGTCAAGAGAATAAAATACCAAAACTGTGAAGCACTCTATGTATCAAGTGCAACAAAAATATCTCATGTAGTATCAAGTCATAATATTAGCATGCCCTGACTTGAGAATGTTCTGTAGGCTGTGAATTTAATGCGTGTGAGAGCCAGCATTTACTGCTGGTGAAGGGTACAGCATAATTAGCACTGGTGAGGGTAGTCGCCAACAAAACATGTACAGCCTCAGCAGAAGCCTGGGATCTGGTACATAGTCTTTCTCTCTTCTTCTTAAATTATTAAGAAAGTGTTTCAGCAAAAATTGTGGATCTTATTGTTTAGTTGTAGATGTCTGAGCAGGCTAGATTGTTACCTACTAGAGGGTTTGGAATAAGTCTTACTAGAACTCATATTCTCATTGGGAAAATATTGCATCTTGTCTGGATAACAATTATCTAGATTTAGGAAGACTTCACTGCTTGGGATGAGATCCTCATGCTGCTGTTTCCTGATTGCCTCTTGTATAAAAGAACAGGCACATCACTGGATGTCTTCACTCTCAACATTGTATGTTAGCACTCATGCAGTGTGAAATCTGATAAAAATATGACTGTGCATCTCAGGCCTGAGCTCTGAGGAGGAATGCCGAGTCCTTTCAGCAGCGTGCCTCCAAAGACAGCTGCGCAGTTAGCATTTGTGTCTGCCAGGGTCTGTGCTCTCCACAACGATCCCCACCCCAAACCTCCGGACAAAAACAGGAGATGAATCTCAACAGCTGCAGAAAGCTCAGTTTATGAATCTTAATTAGGGTAAGGAGTTATTTGAAGTGCTTCTTTTTGTAAATCTCTAATGATGGTTGTAAGGGCTACGTATCCCCATTGAAGTTGTCAGGATAATGCTAACCTTTTTATTGAAGTGGAGTTCTGGTGGTCTGAGCTGCGCGGATGCCACATCTCTCTAAACATAAATAATGCTCACATAGACTATAGTGTTTTTCTGTGCTCCACCAGTGTGCTCTCAGTTCTCCTTCCTCTTCTCCCCTGTCCACGTTGCACCATTTTTTGCACGTGCTGATTTTTCCAGTTGTACTTTTTGCCTTGAGGAGGCTACCACCCTTACATGATATACTGCTTTCATAACATTGGCAAAATGCCCAATAAAACTGGTTTGAGACCTCCACACCCAGACCTGAATATTTTTCCTCCCCAGTTTAAAGGAATGACCTGCATTTTATGTATTTGTCTTAGATTACAGCAGACACCTTCATGTATTAAGAACAAAGCCAAGACTGTCCATTTCCCCATAATTATATTGTACCTGTCATTATGTAGGAAGCCCTGCCCTTGCTTTAGAAGTCATTAGATTCCATATATTTTAATTGGGTGAGTCATTTAGTTTCAGTCCAGCTGCTAGAGCATGCATCTGTTGTGTCTAATGTAATTTCCCCCTAATGGGGCCAGCAGTAGCCGTACCAGTAGCGTGAAGTCTGTTACAAATAATCTGTCTACAATATTCACAGTGCGTAATTTCTAAAAGGTTCACTAGGAATTTTCAAATTAAGAATAGCTGCATTATTATTTTTTTTCTGTTATGGAGAGGGTTATAACTTGATCTAGGAAATACTTAATCTTGAAGTAAACTTTTAAAGGATACAGCCTGTTTATATCCTGGTTGTCTGAATTACAATATGATAAGGCTTAACTGATGAAAACGTGTCAAAAGAGAAGCTTGTCCCCACCACCACTGTGCTCCGTCTTTACCAGGACTGGTTCTTGTCTGACCCTGTGGTGAGCCAGTCCAGGGAGCTAAACCAACAGAAAACTCTGAAGTGCTGGTTTGGTTTCCCGACCCAGGTCGCTGCACAGCAGATGAACGCGGTGGGTACGAGCACATGGGAAGCAGCCAAGGAGGCAGCTGGGA
This sequence comes from Falco rusticolus, assembly GCF_015220075.1. Lineage (NCBI taxonomy): Eukaryota > Metazoa > Chordata > Aves > Falconiformes > Falconidae > Falco > Falco rusticolus. The sequence continues at coordinate 29,031,207 of NC_051197.1, forward strand.
GCAGGGGAAACAGCCACAGACCTGGCAGCAGCTGCTTGCTGGGTTCATTTAGCCACATGCTCAGTCTGCACCCTCAAGACCTTAGCGAAATATTTCAGTGGTTTTGTTTTTATGTCTGGGGAGGGCTTTGATGAATCTGGTTTAGGATTACTAAAAAAAAAATAATAATCTAATAGGTTATACACATACACTTTGCATTGTATTTCTTTAGCAAGGCTGCTATCTGAAATAAGACCCTGAAATTTGTTCTTTTAGAAATCTTTGAAATTCAGAAATGTGTTAACTCAGATATGCTTAAAGAGTCAAAGGCAGTTATCTCTTCATAAGAGGTTACTTCTCTAATTTTCTAAGAATAGGATCACCTCTTATCTGATTTAAGGGTGGGGATTTTGTAACCGTTATTTTACTTCAGTGGTCACAGAGTTCTTGGCATTAATGGCCATACGTGTATGTCTTGAATGAAAAGCTGATTATTACCCAGTGGCCATAACAGCAGCTCTTCATTGCAGTCCTTGCGTTGGTGAGACTGACAGCTAGAGGAAAAGGCTGGCTGTCCTTCAGGCTGCTGACCTAGGTGTGAACTTAGAGTTGGATAATCAAATGGATTATTTAACTGCTGTTTCTGCCAAAAGAGGCTCAGTTCTGTGAATAAATCTGTTAGTCTAGTTTCTCTAGTAATTAGGAATTAAGTTCTTACACTGGTAATTTGCTGCATTTTAGTTACACCCAATTCTCAATATACAAGTTTTTACTGAACAGTCACATTTGGCGTCACAAGAGAATATGACAACCTAGATTAGTCAGTCCTTTTGAGGGCTGATTCTGCTTGATGTATTTGATCATGATAATTTGATGTTTGCTATTACTCAGCTTTTCCGGCTTTAGAACCTGAGGTTTGACCCTGCATGTTTAGTTTACTCTTATTTTAGTGAAGGAAAAAAACCCCACAAAATTCATGCTTTTTGTAGGTCTGTGCTGGATATTCTCCAGGCTGTCATCTTCTGTATTTCAGTCACTGATTTGTGTGCTGTTCACCTTCATGGATTCACCTCCATTGGTCTCTGTGGGTGCTTCAGAGGTTTTCTTTTTGGGGGGGACACAGGCAATCTGCTGTTCATGATGAAAGCACGACCTTAAAGGGTGTTTGCCCCAGCATCTCTGCTGATGCTTCATGCAGGAGCTTCAGCATCCTTGCTGGAGGAGTTTAAATGTGCTGTGTGTTTCCAGGTTTCTGAATTTCAGCTCTTGCTTCAGTTTTTCAGGGACTAACCATCAGGCTTTATAAAAATTTAACATTGTTATGCTTGTATGGTTTATTTTAGATTGCAAGAGACTTAGATCTTGAAGCAGTAATGTGTCCATATAAACATCTTTCCTTGCCTCACTTCCCTCACTGTTTTTGACAGTTTTGGCATCTGCTCAGTTCTATAACCTATCCAGGATCTTGTTACTTCCAAGCAGCCCATGCAGCACACTTACATTGGCTTTAAGTAGCTTGAAAGCAATGGTAAGATTGTTTCTGGCAATGATGTAGATTGTGCAGGTAACATGTCATTAATTCTAAAGACCCTTCAAATACTTTCAAATATTCATTAGCTTCTGGTTCTGTAAAGTTCTTCTGAGCTGAAAGACCTATTTTAAACCAACATGGTGTAGCGCCTTTCAGTCTGAAGTTATTTGTAACTGCTTCTGGATGCTCTGTTGCTTGCAGAGTAGTAGCTCTTCAGCTGAGGCATATGTTGTAGTTTACCACAAGGGTACTTTTTCAAAGAAATTTGAGAGTTAAGTAACATGTCACAACAGCATGGAATTCCAATAGGGAAATGCCCTAAAAGGCATGGTTTAGTGGCATCTCAGGAAGCTGGCAGCAATTGACCATCTTGCAGTAGCGCTAAATAAGATGTCTCCATAAGGATGGGACAGAGAAGCCCTAGGCTGGAAGCAGTGTCTGCATGGTTTGGTAAGTGTATTTCTTTCCAACTACTGCACTGAGAGCTACAGTTATTTTGAAAACATTCAAGTACAGGATGGCCATAGGTAACTGCTGTAAATAGTATTAATGTAACTGGGAAATCTTCTGCCAAGCTACCAAAAGCCAGGGCTTCTTTAGTTTCCAGTACCTGGACAAAAGGCAGGAGACGGCATTCTGCCCCTTTGCTTTAAGAGGCTAAGCCAGAATGGAGTACAAGTTCACCATGCTTTTGGTTATTCGGGTATCTGATTGGGAGTAGATTTGTACTGTAAGAGGCTCAAGAGAGAATGATTTTGAGAGGAGCATTTGCAGGACTGCCTGTTGTCTTGGAATTTCCAACTTCAAGACAGCACCTGGTGTGTTGGCACAGCCCAGTAGTGAGCCCTGGTCCCAGAGAAAGCACTTAGTGTGGCTGGTTCTTGAAAGGATACAATATAGCCCTGTGTAATCCAAGCAGTCAGCTGTCCCCACAACCTATATAAGCCGGCAACAACTGGGAATGTTTTTCTGTGGAGTAGGAGGAAGAAGGAATGAGGTGGAACTCTTGTCAATTTAGGAGAAAAAAAAATTACCTTAATTTAACAGGATAAAGGGACCTTTCTTGGCCTTTCAAACTGGAAGACATGGGGACGCTGCAAGCAAGGTCCCTTCTGGGTGTCACAGTTAGGCTTCGGTTTCAATCTCAATTCAAAATTTCCATTTCATAAAACAACACTCCTGGACTCAGAAGCAGTTTCACATACCTCCCTCAAAGCAAGCTGTACGGCACAACTGGCAAAAATCTTGCCAAGAAACCGAGTGCAGCTAATGTTCTTTTGTCAGAGACCTTATTTTCTAGCTTAGGTTAAGTCATCTTGCACTTAATCTTCGTTAATTTCCCTATTCTTTGATTAATAGTGATAGTAGAGTACAGATACCATTCCTCCTGTGGCTGCAAGTATCCTGTACACCATATGAATGGATTGATTTCTCCAATTTGTGTGACCTAAGAACATATTTTTGCCTTGTTCACATGTTATGTATCAGTGATGACTCGTATCAACTTGAATGGCAGTTTTCTGTGCATTTCTACTTGTCAATGTTACCATTGCAGGCGTAAAAACTACCAGTGCCGCAGGAGGCAAGGTAATACTGAAGTGTCCTCCCAGTCTGTGGTGTGCTGTACTCCTTGTCTCTATAGAAAAATGTTACCATGCACAGTAAAATCCACAAAAGCTGATGATGTAGATGGATGCAATTTAGGAGCTAACCAGTACTTTACAGAGTGAGAGGAAACGAACTGCTGAGTGAGCTGCAATGTTAGACCTCCCACTGGGAATTTCCAGCCCTTTCCCTCTTCCTTCCTCCCTGAGAATATATATAGTAAATGGAGTAAATTAAGCACTGGGGGAGGTGGCACCCAAAGGCAGAAGCAGTAATAGAGGCTAGAGTAACCTTTGGTTAAAACCAGCTGACAATATATCGACCAACCTACTCTGAGCATCCCAGTCGTACCACCACAAATACTGGCAGCAGGAGAGATGTCTCAGACAGCTATGCCAGTATTAAGTGGGAGGAAGGCTCTTTAAATAACTGGTAGTGGGTTATTATTCCCTGACTGTCAACATTGTTTTACCCTCTGAACAGGAAAAAATTAGTTAAATAATTGTGTGGCAAGCAACTGACAATTTTTTTTTTCTTTTTCTAGTTGCTGGATCTGTTTTAGATGATAGCAGATACTTTGTCATTTTGTATTTCAATTCAAAAACCTATAAACAACAGATGAAAAATCAGAACAAGAGACGAATAGATTGGTTGGAACTGAGGGAGTAGCACTCTGTTGTATTTCATTCAGTTGCACACTGAAGTAGTCCAAAAGAACACTTGTCTATGTGTTGGTTTTGGAATATTTGCATTTTGAGAGGGCTAAAGGTGGCATTCGTCCCTTCCTCTCTCACTGTTAATTTTAGCTTGCTTTTAAGTTAGTGTGCATAATCCTGTCTTGAGAAGCCTGCCTGACTCTTACAATATAGCTTATGTTGTCTGTCTCTTCTTATGCCAGGTGAATAGATGGTTTTGTGGTACCAATTCAATAAAATAGGATTTCGTTTCATTAGGATTGCCTCAAAGCCCTTTACAATCCTGGATAAATCCATACAACTGTTTTCCTCTTCCATATTTCCCTAGCGCAAGGGGGGGAAATGTTTGAAGTGTTATTTTGAAGTGTTATAGAAAGACAAACTGTTAGTGTTCAGGTTAGCATTGTAAGTTGGCAACAGAGCTTGGCTCTGGTGGGGATTTGTCTTTTGATGAGTTATTAGGTGAGTCTGGAATTGCAGCTACCTCTTTTTATGATGTTTATTCATCTATAGATCAGAATCTGGCCTAATTTAAGGTTAATCTAAGCATTTTCCATGCGGTTTCTGGTTTTGAAATGGCAGTCTAACTTAGTCAAAAGATGTGGGCTAACATTTCTGGGGAATTAAGTCACTCATTTCCATGCTGTTGTACGTTGTTTGCTTTTCTTTACTGCTCTGAAAACAAATTAGTAGAAAAAACATTATCTATGGGATGTTTCTGCTCTGTTTGCATGCAGGCATATTCAGGTTTCCCATCTCCTGGAATATTTCTCCCTGGAGCCAATTACACCTTCTTTAACCAGTCTTCTAGTCCAGCAGTTTCCCTTGCAAAGTAATTTTTGTCTTTTTTTTTGTCAAGTGCGCCTCACCATAAGACAGCAGTATCTGATGATACTTAACCAGGTCATTCACTGTACTAAACACTGATTGTAGCATATAACTTGCTGGAACACATTATTGGTTTTTGTTTAGTGAAATGGTGCTAGAAGTGAAGCAGCTATCAAACAGGAATAAAGAAAATGTCTTTCACTCAACTTTCTAACTGTTCTTCAATTCAACTGTTTAATTAAAATCTGCTATGAGACTAGGACAAATGATGCAAAGAGGAAGAAAACAAATAGCAAGGTGGTAAAGTTGCTAATATTATTAAGTTATTAAAGACACTAGAGGCAAAAACTGACTGAAGAATTGGAGAAGGTTCCAGGCTGAAGAAGTGGTACAAGACTCAGTGTAACCACATGGAAGGTGGTACTTAGAGGAAAACGGTTCTAGCTTTGCATGTGAGGTATTTAGCTCAGAGCTGACTACTATAACAATAAAAATAAATCTTTAAGCTGGAATATGACTGTATCGTGACAACATTTAGAATGATAGTCCAGAAACCAGGGCATTGGGAATAGAAAAATAGATCGTTCTGTCACTGCACAAAGTTATGGTTTGAATGCTGCGTGTAATACTGATCTAGTTATCTGGAGAGGGGCAGGTATAGTAGAACTAGAAAAAACTCAAAAGGAGGACTGTTTAAAGGTGACCAAAGGCAACATCATCAGACTGCCTAAGACAAACTCTTTAGCCTGGTAGAAAGGTAGCTTAGGTAGAATAAGATAAAGGCCTATAAAAATCACAAGTGACAGGGAAAGCACCAACAGGTAGTGATTGTTCAGGGTTCATCACTGTAGAGACTGAAGATCATCAAACGAAACTAGCAGATGTGTTCAAAACAAGTAAGAGCCTTTATTCCACATTATTCCACGATGTGCAGTTGAGCTATTAACAACACTGCAGCAGGATACCGTTTGTGATGAGTGTAGTTTGCACTACTTCAGACAGTAACTGGACAAAATAGTGGAAGAAGCCTATCAGGAAGTTTAACTGCAACGCCAGCTCTGGCTCAGAAAGACCTTGAGCTGCAACATGTTGGAGGCTTGGAAAATATTCTGGAATAATATCATTATCCTTTCCCCAGGCAACTTCTATTGGCAATGGTGACAGCAGGATGCTGGGCTGTAAGTGACCCAGTACAGTGATGTTACATGCCTGAGGAATCCCAGTTGTCAGCTAGCTGACTTGCTTGTGACATTCTGAAGTGTTCTGCTGAGTTCAAGAGGCAGGACTTGTTTTTCCTATCATACTTCCCTTAAATGTTCTAGAGTTTTGATGTTTACAAGTAGTACTTGTACTTCCTAAAAAGAAAAACTTATCTCAATGCCTGACTTCATAGTAGATGCTACCACTTTAGTAGCAGGCATACATATAATGAATGTTTCTGTCTTAGCTGCATAAAATTCCTTCCATTGAATATATTGGCTAGTCTTACCTCCCTTCAATTAATTATTTTAAAAACACTGGGTTTCTTTTATTATTTTGTCCAAAAATATCAGATCTACTGAGTAATATCCATCACAAACCTACAGAATTACATAAGCATTTTCAATCCAGATCCATTTATTCATAATCTTTGTCTATTCATTTCTAGTTATCCTTGTTCAATAAAACTGGCTTTACTACGACACCAGCAAGTCAAACAGTGACTTTTTGTAGCTTTGATTACCTTTAGAATAGGAGTATTGAACTTTCTCAGTCTGACTGTAGTTTCTGTTCCTTCAAAGCTGTATTAATTCTGCCATAACCCGGAAAGGATTTTCCAAAATTGTTATTTCAGTGAGTACGTTCTCGTCTTAATACTGGCCTCAGACACACGAGGGCTTAGCACTGCTGTTAGATTTGTAAAAGCAAATGCAGTGACACAGCCTAAAACTGCAAAGCTGTCGGTGCTGGGCTAGGAATTCTCCTTCTGCCGTGGCCGGGATTCGTGTTACCCTGGTTATTTAGCAGCTGTTGGACACGGCGCTGGTGAATGGAGGCCCTTGTCTGCTCAGCCGAGCCAATGACAAGCGCCTGGCGTTTGCCAACGGGCAGCAGCACAGAACCAGTAGCTAAGTTTAGTGCAACGGACGTGTTTCTTGGACTTCATACGTGCATATTTACACTGCCCCCCCCCCCCCCCCAAGTGAATCAGCCTGCAGGTCTGAGAAGGAGCAAGACAAGTTAAGACGCCGTCAGCCAGGGCTCAGGCAAATGCCAGACTCTGGGGATCTCCTGATAAGCATCCGTATTAAGAGTTTTCCCTGGTTCTGACGTTAACAAAATGGCATACAATTTTTGGGCAAGTATTCATGCTAAAGCTTGGCTTTTCTTGGAGGAAAGGAAATGCTGGTTTATTTTCTAAGACAAATATATTTCAAAGGAGGCAAGATCACGAGAGTATTTTACTCAAACGAAGTAAATACCTTAAAAAGGAAACCCCTTCTTTGTTCAAGAGAGGAAAATGGCTGTGGACAATGCTTGAACAGCATATTGGTTGCTGACAAATGAGGTTGACAGTTTTGTGATTTATTTTTAGCTAGAGATTTTTTTTAAAAAAAAAACAACCAGAAGTACTGTGTAGCTTTGGCAGTTGCTGCATATTCAGCGTGGGTGGATGGAACTGAGAAGTCGCATCTGTGCTAACAAGCATTTTGGGATTCCATTAAAAAATTAACTCATGTACTGGAAACTGAAGCTATATCAGCTCACCTGGGGAGCGCTGCCCTCCGAATATCCTCCAGAAGGTAAGCAGTGCTGCCTGTCCAAGGCACTTGTAAAAATAATTACTTGGGCCTCAAGATGTGACATCAACTCAAATTTGGGCGGTTAGATCGACGTTTTCTTTCACTCCCGAGATTACAAGTCAGTGAGGTAGTCTCTACCCTCTTCTTCCAAGTTTTACTTTTTAACTAGAAAGGCTAAAAATAAACTTCAAAAAGCCAGCTGAGGAACAGTTTAATGTGGTCATTGTTCGGGTGCCGAGTCTAAGGAGAGTACCTAACACTGGAAGACTTCCAATAAGATGTAACTATGTTACTTGGAGAGCAGTTTGGACATTTATGTCATATTAACTCAAAAGTCTGATAAGTTGGTGCTTTACATCTGCAAAATAAACCTCTTGCCAGCTAGACTTTGTTAATGTAGGTATTTCTGGCTTGCTTAGAGGTTAGTTGAGCCATGATTTTTCAAGTAGTCTTTTTGCAGAAGAGCTCTTACTTCAAATGTTTTTCTTAACACTGTGAGTAAATGACTATTAATTCGATTTGCTAAGAAGCAGATAGTATCTTGACTTTGATCTGGCCGGTATTAACAACTCATCAGAAATTCTGTTTGAGTGAAGCGTAATCCACATTAAGCAACTTTTCTCCCAAAGTGCCGATTAAAAAAAGTGCTAAATGACTTGCTGTAAGCTGTCATAATGTTTGGCCATCCCACCTTTCCTGGAGAAGGACTGGGTGACCTAATCCTCCTTACCCTTCACAGTAGAGAGGTTTACTGGAACTTACTATGACAGAGGAAGGATGTCAAATAGACTTTTGATCTACATGTATACAGTTTCCCAGTTACCTTTGAATTCCGGTTGTCCCTTCGTAGCACTCCTTTCCCCAAAACTGTCGTTGTGGGAATCGTTACTCTACTATAGGCAGGATTCAGAGGAACAAAGCCTACAACTTCATCACCTCGGCGCTCAATGGAAAGAGGTATGTAATATAGAACATCTGAAGTTGGTGGTCTCACTACTTGTTTCTAGATACCAGCAACTGCAAAGCTGAGTAGCTTCATAGGAGCTGAATAAAACCTCAGTAATTAAGGTAAACACTTTGATACAGTATTCAAGATTTTGCAAAGAAGTTACATTTGTAGCTTTTTGTTCTAAAATTCTTTTTGTATATAATTGTACCTGCCTTAGAATCTCTCATTTCAGGGAGTGTTTTTCTCTGTTGTGTTGTTGGGTTTTGGTTCCTCACCTAGAGGCCCATTCAAGTAGTCATACTGGTAACTTGAGTGACTACTGGCCCTTGCCGGTACCGGTGACAGGAAATGTCCATTGTACCTTTTAATAGCTTAGGCCCAGCTCTCCTGGGTTTACATGAGTCCCTCACCCTAAAGTGTTCTTTAAATGCATGTAAAACCAGCATCATTTTGCTAGCTGCATATATCCCAGAGCAACTTTCCTGCCAGAGTTCTATGAGGACACAGAATCTTAAAAGGTAGTGAGAGCCAGTCTATTGAGTTAGCAGCATTCGTACTGAAGATGCTCAATACTTAGTCTACTTTGAAATTCTCTCTTAAAACAGCAACACTACCGTATGCTTTGATAGAAGGTTTGGTCACTTACAGCCTAGACAGTTGTTGATCTATGAAGAGAATTGTGCTTCTTGGATTCAGAAAGGAATGAATGAAGGTTTTCACGTGAATACTTTGGAGCTTAAGCTTGATTTATTTTATACTGGATTCTGTGCCAAAAAGATACTTGTTTACCAGAAATTAGTTGATGAAAAAGGTAGGGAAGTGCTGCACTGGGTTGATACTGGGAGAAGTGGTATACGTGTGTGTCACTGACATCTGAGCAAAGGAATGAGCTGAGGGACGCCTCTCTTTGTCTGATATTATTAATAAAAATGGTGAGCCTAACTGGAACCAGTGAAACAGAAGGCAGGCGGTTCCTTCTGTCAACACTGGTTTGTGTGGGTTTTGTTTTTGTTTATTTTAAATCTTAACATAGCTAATCTCTTGTAATGTTCAGGTAGACAGACAATGTCTTGAATTCTTCATACATTGGTGTAACTAAATAGAGATCAATTTGTCTGCCTCATCCTACCAAGTAAAATTCAGTAACACAAAAAACCAAACCTTGTCTTCCCTTGGAATTTTGTTTCAGGCTAGCTAAAAAATCACGTCTTCTAGGTAAAGTCCCACCACTTTAACCATTAAATAAGTGCAGAGGAATATCATATGCAGCAGTTTGTCATGTTGCAAAATAAATCTGCTCCTAAGAGTTGAGGTGTACGGAGAGCTTTTAAGTTTCTCCATATATTTGTCTCTGATACCAAAGATCCCTTTTATTAACCTTTTCTATGTAAGATATATTTTGATAACTGAGGCAAGGCATTGCCACCAGCTTGGCTTGAAATGTTTCTTTTTATATGATGTGAGCTGTTCATGATGCAATTTTGTCACCGATTCTGAAGCCTCCTCCCATTCAGTCTGTCCCAGCATGGTACCATAAATAGAAACCTATTCCTTGCCCATCCCAAGTTCTTGGCTTGGAGCTGTATTTCTTGGCTTTATTCAGTGGGTTGTTTACACTGCTTAAACCTTGCACCACTCTGTGGGAGGCCCAAAGGCTAACTATGGATCTGTGCTTAGCTCAAGCAAACCACGTTATTAAGAGTCTGGTTGCTTGCAGGAGAGGAACACCTAGGAATGGCATTTAGTTAGGTTGCCTGCATTTTACCAGAGCTGTATGTGAGCTGTCTGTCCCATTTAAACTGGTGTTTTTCATGGCCACATGTGTGTCAGCAGAAAGACTAGGTGGTCCATTTAGGTAAGGGCTGAAGTCTGTTACAGGGTAAAGAAAGTTCATCGGTCTGCTTCTGTGCCACCACATTATTAGACAGCAGGAACTTGGCCTGTTCAGCATTGGTTTGCTTTTTAGTATGTAGTTTGCCTTGAGTATTTTTGGTTAGTAGGAAACGCTGAGACTTGGCTTCAGAAACAAAGCTACTGTAGAACTTGATACTTTTCCAATCGTGTCAGCAAAATAGGAAACCCGCTTGCTGCTGTGTTATCAATTTTGTTTCCTTGTATTCATTAAGGCAGAAATCCTCCCACTAACAAGCTGGGTAAAGATCTTGAAGTCTAGTGATGTAAAGTGATACATGTTTTGAAGATGCAGTGGAAAATACCAATTGTACTAGCCGTCTTTAGTTACTTGATGGTCTACGTTCTATGCTTTTAAGTTGACCAGTACCTGTTCTTTGGTAGTCTTAAAAGCAAGCATATAAAATGAGCCTGTGTGTAAAATAAGCATCACGGATATTTATATAGGTATTTAGTTTAAAAACTCAAAGTGAAAATAAAGATGTGGTACATGCAGGAATCCTGGTGGGCTTGTGTTCAAGTGTCCCTTTGTGGAAAAAGGACTGTAAGAAGCCAGGAGATAGAACACCGTGCGTGTGTATATACACACCCACCCCCATGCTTTTTGATGTAAAATGCTAAGATACCAGGTTGAGACTGTATGCAATAACCAGGATTTACCCACCCTATAACCCTTACTTTGTCTGTCTTCCTTCCATTGACAAACTAGTCACTTTGGCCTGCTCCAAGCAACACCAAGTCCTTTTCAGAGCTGTATTTCCATTTACACGTTCTTTTGTTTAAAAGACATCAACAGTTGGTTCAGAAATTCAGAGTACAGCAGATTTGTTAGAAGCTTTAGAAGCTCCCTGAACTATATATTTTTCAAAGTAGCATAGTCAGCAAGATTTCCTTTTATTCAACTTCTTCCCACTGCTGGAAGAACAGAGAAATGTTTCTAAGTGGATGATTTAAGTTGTACAGGAAGGGTACCCAACCACTCTCAGGAAACTGCTTTGAAGGACACCACAGGGAATAGTCTAAAGAGCTGGGAAGAGCTGCTGTGCCTGAAAGGTGGATTCTTCCACCGAGGAAGTTAAGTACACCAGAATTAAGATTTTATATTGTGCACTTACTGCGAAGGGAATAGGAACAGGATGCAGATGTGGTGGATGCAGATGTCAAGGTGACGGCCTACAGTACTACAAAATAACTGTCTAGGAAAATCAGTTGTAAAAGAAATGATGCTCAGGTAGAAAGATGCCTGATTTTGTTCTGCCTGAGTGCATTTGACAGGACCTTCTGAACTGCTACACACTGTGCAGGGACACTCCATATCCTGCCCATGGAGGAATGCCTTCAGGAGGGTGGCTGGAAGGATGCAGCCAGAGAATTGCCCTGTTAGGGGAAACTTCCAGCTAGGGTATTACTCATCCACAATGCCAATGCTGGCTATGACTTGGTTCCCATCAGGAGCTCATTAACAGACCAGCCAGCCCTTAGGCTTTGCCTGAGGATACTCTTCTGACAGAGGCTAAAATTGATAGGGTCAGTAGATGTATTTGCAAGTTACGTTCTTAATCCAACCTAACTTTCTGCTAATCCTTCTTTGTTCCAAATACCAATTACTCATCTGTTTTATTTTAGCTAAGAAGTAAATCTGTGATTTTAGCTAAGGTTATTAACTATTACAGCTAAGACTAATTTAGCCACAGATCCACATGTAGCTTGCCATTTCCTGGTACCATTTCAGCAGTGTGTTTGTCGCAAAGTTCATCCACGTGTTTATGAGGCTGCATTGTCTTTCTCTACAAATTCTGCTTATTCTTTGTGTATTAATAGAAACACTAAGGGTAGTACTAATACCAGTGTAGTTAGGAGTACTTGGAGCAAATAAGGGGAGAAAACAATAAACTGCAAGAGACAAAACCAAAGATGAAAATGGATAAAATAAACCCTAGGCATCTCAACCTGTAACTACTGGCTAGCATGCTGCAGGATTCACTCAGCTTGGTTTTGGAGAAGGAAGGAAAGAGGTCACCCACTTGTCAGAACTTTAGGAAGACAACAGTATGTAGGTATCCCAAGGTATTTTGTCTAGTTATTTTTTCCACATACATTAGGCGATGGTGGTAGAGGAAATAACTTATATCGCAGACCATACAGGGAAAAGCAACTCCTCACCACCACAAGCATACCCATAGTTACACAGTGTTTTTCCGCATCCACAAAATGCAAACATTTGGAATAAGGCAGGTTGCTCGTTTCTTACCTTTAGCCTGATCTGAGGCCTCATCACGTGGTGCAGCAGTCTTTCTTACAGAATGGTGGGTTATAGAAATGCCGCTTCTTTTGTACTTCTTCCTCCTTGGTGGGCTGCAGCAGCTCCTCTCCCCTTACAAAGGCCAAACCATTGACTTTCCTTTCCCTGCTCCCTTTTATACCCCTCTGCAGCAGCCCCCACCCACCCCCCAGGTGTGATACTGCCATGGTGATTGCTTGTTCTTTAACCCTTCCTTGTCCACGTGTTAGGAGGAGCTTGTCCTGCTAGAAACTATACAGCCTTTGCTAGACAGCTATGGCTTTTAAAGAACTCATCCTATAAATCTTGTGTTTTTTGAGAGATAATTTGATGATGCCCTTTTAGAGAGCTGTCCTGAGTCTTACTAAATCAGCAAATATGCAGCTCAGATTGGGAGTGCTGTATTGCCCTTGCTCTCTGTTTCTTTCTGAAATGCTCAAGAGAGTTTGCTTGCTCAGTGCTTGTACATCTTAGATGTATGTTTTCATTAACATCATCCTGTGCCGATTCATGTAAATAGTGGTCCCTCAATGGTATGTGGAGTAGAAAAATGAATCAATCTGGGCCGTCCCCTTAATGGGTGATCTGTTTTGTAATTTGTACAAAGGAATTTCTCCAAGGAAACTGTTTGCTTTCTTCCCAAACACTTTGTTGCCCAACTTTTAGCCGAACAAAACTCTGTCTTCATAGCTTATCTCAAATTTGTTTCAACTTGCAGTCCATTCCCCACATCCTCTGTTTAGCGTTCCCTGGGAAGCTCCACCCTCACTTCCAGCTAATAACCACGTTAACCCGCAGCTCGATTTCCACAGTTTCTCCTTCGCCCGCTGGCAGCACTTGGTTTTTCATTGGCGCCAGCCTTGTCAGCAGTGATCCTCTGCACGTTTGTGCTGGCAGTAGCAGTCCAGGACTTCTCGTGTCAAGCAGCCTCTTCTGCTTGCTGCAGAGCACAGCATGATTGTGGGGACGGTCCTCTTCCAGTCCAGCAGCTATGGCAAAGAGGGTAAGCTGCTCTGCTGCCTTGGTGAGGAAACTTCTGAGCCTGGCGTGAGTTTCACAGGTATGATGCTCAGGGATGTAATGCTGTGCTATCCCTTTCCTGTATTTCTCCAAGTGTTTCAAAAGGAAGGTATGGGACTGTTCAAGTCCTATCTTTGTCTTGTAGAATGGGACCAGCCATGGGCAGGACTGAGATTCCCTGCTTTTATCTGGGTTTGGGGATTATTGAAATGCTGCATCCTTATGAGCATTTACACAGTTAGCATTTCAGAAATAGAGACCTCTTCAGCACTTAACGTGACTCTAAAATTTAAGAGTTAGCGTGTACTACCTCCTGCTCTTGGACCAAAGAGGTTGGTAGTTGCAGTGTTGGCAGCACAGGGTGGGGGACAAAACACCCCTTACATGTTGGCTGAATAGGAAAAGCATTCGTATCCGGAGAGAAGCAAATTGTATTGTGGGAATAAAGAAAAGGAAGGAGATGGGTGAAGCATAACCTTCTCGCATGACTATGTATTACTCTTACTAAATGATGATGTAAGTTTTCCATTGTATAGGAAATGAAAGTGGTAATATGTGATTTATGGCTAGCCTTTAAAAGGAACTGATATGAAACAGAACTTCCCAGCTCATTTCCTCACTCTTGGTGCAGACAGAGCTTGCAGGCTATTCAGTTGGAGGGGTATCATTTGTGATATGCTTTGGGTTTCTTAGTTTCCTTAATAAGGCCTATGCGATTATCATGTTTCCCTGACCTTCCATATCTTTACTTATTGGATGGTATAGATTGCACACCATATTGAGCAGCATAGGTTATTATGTAATAACAACCTGCAATAGGTACTCGTATGTCCTGGTAGATTTCCCGTAAATACATATTGGGTAAACTTCAGTTACTTAAGCATCCAAGCCACTCTAGAAATGAAAGTAGAGGAAGTTAGTGAGACATGAACTCTTAAAAGCTTTTGATTTTTAGGTGATGTGTTTTTTAGGTAAGCACTATAGCTAAGAGATTGAAGCTCCTCATCGAACATTAACTTCTGCTGGCTTTTTTGGTACATAAAGTGGGTGTTAAGAACATGCGCCAGCCTCCCCGGCGCTCCCAAGGAAGTGGTGGTAGTCCCACACCTGCTTTGAATCCTTGCTGGCAATCCAGGACAGCACCAGAAATGGTTTCATGTGGGCAGAGCTGCTCAGCACGTGGCAGCAGGTGGCATTTCTGCTGGTTTTGCCTTGGCTGAGGTGCCTGCTGCTGGGCTCCCCATGGGCAGGCTTAGCTGGTCATGGCATTTGCTGCAGCAGCTCTAAGCTAAGCTGATACTAGGCTGCTTCAGGCTTACCCATCCAGTGCGTGGTTAAATGCTTCACTGTGCTGTCTGTTAAGTCAGGGTTGAGTGCTCAGTTCATGAGCTTTTCTGGCTTGAGAAAGAGACTTGAAGTATGCTTTGATTTAGAACAAATGCATGTAATTTTGTAATGCATGTAATTACAGCAGACATGTAATTGAAAATAAGCAAGTTATTTAAACACCATTAACACATTTTGGAGCTGAAAGTTTGAATGTTTTTTGGAAATGCTGCCTACTTTTGCGTTTGCTCCTCAGCAGAGATGCGTTAAGTCAGATTCCTTCTACAGCACATTTGCTGAGTGACTTTGCTTAAGGCACTGAAACACTCTCTAACGCAAGTCACTGTAGGAGTATAAAGAATGTATTATTTAATTAAAGATGTATTTTTACTCCATAAAGATAGATGGATTTAGGAACCCGTGTTATTTCCTTTTGCTTAAAAACTGGACATGCATATGCACACACTCAGCCCTAAAAAATTAGAGTGGGATGTGGGCAGCCATGCTGTAATGTAGGTAGCAGAGCAGGCATTGGGATTTCCTCTCTTTTCCATGATAGCATCCAGTCTGATGGGTTAGTATATTGTAAAACTAGTTGCAGTTGATAGTTAGGAACAAGTTAGGAACAAGAACCATGTGTCAATATTGCATCTGCAGACAATGAAGTCGAAGAAGTGACATTTTGGTAGCTTACTTTCTAGTCACTTCTGTTCTTGCCAGGAGAACCTTGATAGAGAGCAGCTTTGGCAAGGCTTGGGAGGTAGGTTATATTAAGTAATTGCAAGATGCAAGCAGTGTAACTGACTAAGTACCAGAAATGCAGTCAAAAGCCACTTAGCTAACGTGTTTAAAAACAAAACAGAACAAACCTCAAGTATTTACTTTCTCATGTACTACAATAGGGTCAAAAAATTGCATATAGATGCTGGGAAACCCCTTACAATATCATTTTCCAGGCTTGAGCTCCGTCCTGTGACACAGATTTGGCATATGTTTGCCTGTAACTTGGCACGGGCCTCTTCCTGTTTTGTGTCTCACTGACTTCCCAGTTTTCCCGTCCTGTATTGCGTTTGAGCTCTTTGTTCTCTTTTAAAGTGCCTTATAGACTAGCTCACGAATGTTGATCTCATGGGAGCGTGGGGAAGGAGTAGTCAGACACGTGTTCTCTGGCAGTGGTCTGCTTAAAAACATCCTGAGCCTGACTCTCAGTCCCTCAGAAATGGGCCAAAGCAATGATTGTAAAGCAAAGAAATCCTCAGTTTTTTTAAGGAGGACTTTTTATATGTAATACACTTAATGAAATCTCTTTTACAATGTACGTTTCCATAAGTAAGTTCAGCAAGAGAATTCAGTAATATATATTGGGACGGGAACGTAATGTCAGTTGTGCCATCAGAGAAAATATTTATATTTTTACACCTTCTTTTTTTTTGCTTCCTTGAGCAGCCCAAATGTATGAAGCCACATCATTGCTCTTTCTCTTGTCTTAATATTGAAATTTATTCTGCTACATGTTCCTGGAAAACCTCTCTTCACTACAGTTCTTTCCAAAACCCTGTTTATTTAGATTGTTTTTCATCATCAGAGGAACTGTAGGGACTTTCTTCTTTTGTCTATAAAACAAGTCTGATTCCTCCCCCCCACTCCCTTGTACTATCAAGATTGCATCAGTTGTCCTTTGAAACAGCAAAATAGAACTGGCGGGGTATTCAGAAACACTGCTGCTAAATACCTAGCATCGCCCTTACTACTTTCTGTCCCTGTCAGTTTTCCACCTCTTATTTACACAGTCTTGTATGTATTACAAACACCGTAATTCTTGCTAATACTGAATCGGTTACTGTCCCAACCTATGGATCTCATTTGTGTCATAATTTGGTCTGGTTTACCTGTATTTGTAATGTCAGTTTCAGATCCAGGCTACCTACTTCAAACACAGAAACAGTAAAGACATGAAACAGCGTTGAAAGGTTTCCTTCACTACTTCACATAGTCAAAAAAAGCGCTTTTAATTTCTCACCCATTTCTTATCTATGAATGCTTAAATACTTTCAGAGAGAGGTGTATATAAATAGAAGTATATCTAATAAAATAAATATAAAAGGTGTATACATAGCTTGCTGCTTGATATATAGGTAGTTAATCACCTTCTCCAGCCCGTTAGAAGTAACCTATAGAATGAAGAGGCAGCACGGTGGGGATTGAGAACCACTGATCTAAGATGTGTAGCTGTGGTGTTCCCCCTCCATAAAGAGCACATTATGCAGCAGGAGCTTTGCTGTGCTGTATGCTGGGTTTTGGTGTATTGACAATCATACACAAATTTACTTTTCTGCTCTTTCTTCAGAGGCCCTGCACCGCCCCTATGGTTGTGATGTTGAACCCCAGGCACTGAATGAAGCCATCAGATGGAGCTCCAAGGAGAACCTGCTTGGAGCCACTGAGAGCGATCCCAATCTCTTTGTTGCACTTTACGATTTTGTAGCAAGCGGTGACAACACGCTCAGCATCACCAAAGGTAAGGCTGCAAATCGCAGAGCAGCTACTAGGTTGAAAACTTAGCAACAGAAAATAGGAAGCAGAATCCTTCCCCGGATAGGAATAGGAGTGCAATTAGAGAAAGTTATTCTCTGAACTGATGATTTTAAGCAGACGGCCTGTGTCTCACTTGTGCTGGAGGGCCACCTGCCGGGCAGTTCTCCTAGTACGGAGACAGGCTTGTGTGACACTGCTGAACAGTCCAGCCCAGCTACGCTTGTTCCTGTTCTAGGCTGCCCAAATCACTGGTCCTGCAAGACACCTATTTTGGGGAGGGCCAGAGGAAACACGTTACATTATGGATGATAACAGAATTCAGCACTTTCAACTGGAGCAAAACTAAGAATTAAGAATTGCAGAGTGATTTTTTTCTATTTCTGTTCAGTACATACATCAGAACGGCCTGCGGCAGAACTGTTTTAAATCACATGCCATTTCAGGCTTCAAGAAGGAGGCAAACCTCATCCCTCCAAGAAAAAAGAAGTCTTTCTAGTCTAAAAAGCTGGATTACGGGAAGCTTTTTGAGTTCATCACTCACACTGCAATAAATTAGGGAACAGTACCGTAGGTATTCTGTCTGAAACTTTACTTTGTACTTTATATATAGCAGTTTAGTTACAAGACCACTGCTGCAGACTTTTATCGTTAAGCTACAAACCCATGCTTAGTTGTGATGAGTTTGTCCCTCAAAGAAACCCAACAGATTGCACTGTGCTTATTTTGTTTTTTTCTTTCTGGTCATAGGTGAGAAGTTGCGAGTCCTGGGTTACAACCAGAATGGTGAATGGAGTGAGGTACGTTCGAAGAATGGGCAGGGCTGGGTACCGAGCAACTACATCACACCAGTGAACAGCCTAGAAAAGCATTCATGGTACCATGGGCCAGTGTCACGCAGTGCAGCGGAGTATCTGTTGAGCAGCCTCATCAATGGCAGCTTCCTGGTTCGTGAAAGCGAGAGCAGCCCAGGGCAGCTATCCATCTCGCTCAGGTACGAAGGACGTGTTTACCACTACAGGATCAATACCACCTCAGATGGAAAGGTAAGGATCTTGGCACAATGCTGTGGGAGAGGAAATAAAGATAGTAATTAGGAGCTGGTACAGAATCTCAAGTTGCAGGCTGTTAAGGAAGGGGTGTGTATGAGAGAAAATGGATCCACTGGCTGGTTAATATAAAAAAAAAAAAGAGAGAGAGAACATGTATGCCAAGAGTTTGGTGGTAACTCACCAAACACCTCTTTGGAAGAAGTACAGACAGTACTTACCCTGGCTGAAAGCAGCTAGGGAGCAAAGCAGCTGTGGTTTGATGTGGTGAGGTCTTTCCATTGGTTCACTTGGAACGCGCAGAGCTTGGTAAGTCACCATTTTTAACCTTGATGAAATTGCAATACATTGCATTGAGAGATGCAGAAACAGGCCTAGCGCTTGGCCACAAGAATTCCAGTTTCTAGTCCTGTGAAGTACAAGGCAGGAGGCAGTACTGCTCTCAAGAGATAGCTTACATGTAGCTGCCTTCTGCAGGTAAAAATATCCCACATTTGCCCAGCAAGATGAGAACAAATACTCTAAGATCTGGTTGTTTGTTGGGTGTTTTTTTAAAGATGTTAGAATGTTTTTACTGAACCTGTTTTCCAGTGTTAGTGAAAGCTTCCAGCTGCCTTCATTTAAGTAGATTCCTGGTTCTTTTTTAACAGGTATATGTGACAGCAGAAAGCCGTTTCAGCACTCTAGCAGAACTGGTGCACCATCACTCAACAGTAGCAGATGGACTTGTGACAACTCTGCATTACCCAGCACCCAAGTGCAATAAGCCCACTGTCTATGGAGTGTCCCCCATCCACGACAAGTGGGAGATGGAGCGGACCGATATCACCATGAAGCACAAACTTGGGGGAGGGCAGTATGGCGAGGTGTATGTTGGTGTCTGGAAGAAATACAATCTCACAGTTGCTGTGAAAACATTAAAGGTGAGTTTTCAGATTATTAGGCACTGTTCATTCAGTCACCATTTACAACAAGGGTAAGGGAACTGTAATGTTCTCAGTTATACCACCTAATGATAGAAATATCAGAAAGTGGAGCGTGCTATCTGAAAAAAAAAAAAAAAAAAAAGAAGTAGCTTTGCAGAACAAAATGAGCTTATGAAGCTTGTTTCTAAGCCACATGCACCGGTGCAATTTCTAACTTTGGCCCAGCACACACCTGCATGTCCAAGTCAGATCTGTAGAAATGGCTACCAAGTCTGCTTCCCTTCCCTCAGAAGAGCTGTGGAATCTTTCAGAAGTCAAAGGTGTTGGAAATATCTTCTACAACCTCTCCTCTATTCCTGGAAAAATTCAGCTTCCTGAAAAATTTCAAACCTTTTTGTTTGTTTCAACGGCTACAATTCTGTGTCCTCTCTGAGTAAGGAAGCTTTCAAGCCTAATTTTAATACAAGGCAGGGAAACTAAGAAGCAGATAGTCCTGAGTGTCTTCCTCTCACCAGCCACAACTGCTTTGGTAGCCACAACAGCTACCAGACGAGAAAGCCTAGAACTCCCTGGGTGCTGCAGGTCTGTCACTTAGCCATGCTGCAGGCCAGTCAGGCAGCTTCTCAGGGCTGTTGTATTTTGCTTTGGTAAAAGCCAAACTGGCAGAATGGAGACAAGGTTACCATTATTTCTATTCAGCTAGGATATGTGGTGTTAAGCAGACCTCGGTCATGAATATAAATTTTCCCTTCTTTTGTCTCTGTTTATCTAGGAAGATACCATGGAGGTGGAAGAGTTCTTGAAAGAAGCTGCTGTGATGAAGGAGATCAAGCACCCAAATCTAGTGCAGTTGTTAGGTTAGTGAAATACCTTGCTGTTTCTGTCTTGAGTTTCCACCAAAATGAAATCTGTCTTGTTCAAAAGCAGTGGCAGATTTTCTGTATTTATTTAACTTTTTGAATCAGCTTGGTTATGGGGCGGTATTTCTGACAGCTTACTCCTTTATGTCATATTGGAGCTGAGAGGCACTAATTTTAAATAAAACATCAAATATAGTCACTTACATCAGCAGACAGCTTTGCTGTTGAGGCATGACTATGCATTATATAAAAGTGTGGAATATCAGCCTCCTGTTAGTTTGTACCCTTGGCCTTAGACGTACTCCAGGGTTCAGTTACCAGGGTCACATTACTTTTCTGTGTTAAATCGGATTTACAGAATTTTCTGTGACTTATTTTTCTGTTAGAACAGAACAAAGCTACAAGAAAATTCAAAGCGAAAGAAAAAAATTATATTGGAAGCACAACAAATACCATTCTTTATACTTCTCAGATCAGAGACATTTCTAGAAAAAGCTCCACTGAATAGAAAAATTAGTCTATAATGAAGCAGAACACAACCAGATCGCTGCTGCTATAAGGGACCCTTGGTATCACCAAATAAGTACATGAGAATAAGGCAACAGAGATGCAAGTCAGATCAAACAACACGTGACTGGAAGAAATCTGCAGGCTTTACAGGTTGGCTGTGCCCTGTTTGTCTCACTGGCAAACGCATGATATGCTGATCGCTATTAAATAGTCTGCATAGCAGTTAATTCTACGAGTACAAAGATTCTTAAGGAGACACCCTAAACCTTTACTAGTGTTTAATTGCCTCTGGACTTGCTGCTTTCAGGAGCAAAGCTGTCAAGCCAAGCCTAGGATAAAAGGAGAAATGTGAAGAATGTGAAGGCTTTTAAGAATGGCAACTATTCTGTACCCATTTAAAAAAAGGGCACAGATGAAGTGTCTGCCCAGCCCAGTCTGGTTCCAGGTGTAGAGACTAAAAGATTTCTCATCAGAGAGATGCATTTTTGCTCTTTCTGATGCACAGCGTAGTTACGTTTTACTGCTGTATGTGCGTAATGGTATGAGCAGGCATTCAGCAGTGCTGCAGTGGGAGTTCACAGAGATTTGACGTGAGTATCCCGTTGCCCTCCTCCTCCGCTAATACATGCTTTGTACATAATTGCAATGACTGTAGCGAGTAGTCATCTGAGGAATGTGTGAGACTGCTTCGTTAGGAGCAGGTCCTACCATGCTGATCACTTACCCTGCTAGCACACATGGGAGTGCTTCACATTGCTCTGTAGTGACATTTCACTCTGGAGATCTTGCCAGTTGACAGGTACCTGCTTCCAGTTGGCCACTCTTTAGCTTTACGAAGGAAGAGAGGGAAAGAAAAGTAAATCGTATGTTTCAAAATAGCTCCTGTTTCATTCTGTAACCCTCTAAAGAAAAGAACTGCTCCTTCACATTTATTGTACAGGAACAGTGGTGCTTTGATGGACGTGTTTCTCTCTGTCCATAAAGTGGATGGACAGATAAATAGACAGAAGCACTGAGTTTTAAGTTGGGCTGCATTGGTCTGAATCTTGTAGAGGGAAGTCTTCACTTTTCAGAGAAACACTCACCAGTAGAAAACTTGACAAATGGTTATTAAATCAGGAATAGTTGTAAGCTAGGGAAGAAATGGAAGCTTTGTTCACACGCTCCCTCCTCTCACTGCTAGGTGTATGTACCCTGGAGCCCCCCTTTTACATTGTGACAGAATACATGCCGTATGGGAACCTGCTAGATTATTTACGGGAATGCAACCGGGAGGAAGTGAGTGCTGTTGTGCTACTCTACATGGCTACTCAGATCTCCTCTGCCATGGAGTACCTGGAGAAGAAGAACTTCATTCACAGGTGGGCGAAGTCACATTGAGCTGGTACAGTTTCAGGTTGCAATGAACAGGGCACCAGCATGGTGGCCCAGGAATTCCTCCTTTTGGGGAGGTTTCTTCCAGAGTTAGGTTTCACTCTGGCTTATCCATTGGCTGTTTTGGTTTCAATACTGTCTTGCAGTACCTTCTCCCCATGACTTTTATAGAAGACTGACAATCCGACGCACAACTGTTCTGACAGCTGTGAAAGTTGGTGCTGTCCTGTTCTGAGGTATCCCCTATGTGCAGGACATTGTCAACCCCAAGTCCTATTTTAATCCAGTCAGATAAAGTCAGGCCATAATGCTGTTAACAGCATGTGATGAGCTGCTGATCTCATCCTGTTCTCGGGAAACATAAACTGTGCGTCGTAACAGCTGTCATTGCTGGAAATTTAATAGAGTTTAAAGAATGAACACTAACCCTGATTCACCTTATTGCTCCTAAGAACAAGCAACTCAGTTGCTGACACTGTTCAGAGCAAAGCTCACATTGCCTTTACTGATGTATAAAGGGAGCGCTTCCCAGTTCAGAAGAGAGGGACAGGCTATGCAACCACAAGACTGTATTCAAAAGCCCTGCTCTTGCTCCAGTAATGGAGTGTGCTTTTTTCTTTTGTACAGAGACCTGGCAGCACGGAACTGCTTAGTTGGAGAAAATCACGTGGTGAAGGTGGCTGACTTTGGCTTAAGTCGACTCATGACTGGAGATACCTACACAGCTCATGCTGGAGCCAAGTTCCCAATCAAATGGACAGCTCCTGAGAGCCTGGCCTATAACACCTTTTCAATCAAATCAGATGTATGGGGTAAGAAAACTCCACTTCCATGTTCTTTTTTCTTTTTTCATTTTGTTTTTCTTTGCCAGCCTAGACAGTAACTTGCTTTCTGGCCTGGGCAGAAACGTGGGGATGAGATGGCCACATGCCAGGCCACAACTTCATTAATCAATAGCATTTTTATCATGTAATGTCTTCACCTAGACTGGCCTGAAATATCTGCAAGAAAACGAGGCTACCTCAAGCTGCAATAAAGGCCCCAATGTAATGAGCAACACAAAAGGAGGGCAGATTTATGACCAGGAATTTTGTTTCCTCCTTTTGCAGCCTTTGGGGTGCTGTTATGGGAAATTGCTACCTATGGGATGTCACCATACCCAGGCATCGACCTCTCTCAGGTGTATGATCTGCTGGAAAAGGGCTATCGGATGGAACAACCGGAGGGGTGCCCTCCAAAGGTTTACGAACTGATGAGGGCATGTGAGTATCTTCTTCCAGTTTGGGGGACAAAGCATGGGAGGGGTGGGAGAAATCTGTAGTTAACTCTGGAGTCTTTGCTTCTTACGTGCCGTTCCATTTGCTAACGTGGAAAAGGCCCTGTCACCTGAGACGTACCTGGTTACTGACGCACAATGATCTCTAGGGAACAAGAATTCACTCTCATTGTAGCAAATCGTACTGGTGTTTTGTCAGTAGGACTCTTTACTATGGAATCACCAAATTAGAAGGAAATTTAGTTCCCTGCAAATACAGCATCTGTGCAGGAGAACGTAGTTGATGAGATTGCACAAAACAAATCCTCCAAGCACGCCATGAAAAGCTCCCTCATGCTCCATAACGAATTGAAAATTTACTAATAAAAGGCCAAAAGATACAGTTTGCTAACAGAAGAGAGCAACAATGTTTAAGAGCACTGTGAATCTCCTTCAGTCCAGCAAGAGCAGGGAATACACAGGGCAAAATGCTGAAGATCCCAGGGAGCAAACTAGGCCATGCTGTTTAAGTAAGGCAAGCAGCTCTGAGCAGAGACCCTGTCAGTGTGACCAGGGTGGGAAGAGAGTCCTTGGCGCTAACTCAGGCAGTCTGTGTGGCCCTCAAGGTTAAACCATGACAAGGTACAAGACAGACAAACCAGGGCTTAAGAGACCATTCAACCTGACTCCAGCAATGCCTGATCCCCAACATGTCAAAGAAAGTCAGGGCAAATTTCAGTTATGGAACAAAGAAGCTGGGTAATGATGAAGGATATCGCTTTAGAAAACTTTCAGGAAGCTGATAAAAGCCCAAAAGCAGGGAATTCATATGATACTAACGCAACCCAAAATGAGCAGAAGACCAGGCACTTTCCAGACGCTATGGTAATATCGGCAGATAGTGCTTCCAGCATACATTCCCCTAGTGCAGATGTCTAACTACAGAAATTACACTTTTTGTGATGATACCCTTCTAAACTTTCCAAGATCCAACTTAGATCAACGCACTCTCTTGTACCTTCCCCCACAGGGGTGCATACATTCTCCTTTTGGAAGGCTCTGCCTGAATTTCAGTATTAGGAGCACGTGAGCAGAATGTTGCCTGGAGCTTTGCACACACAGTTATGTGTGACTAGGCTAGATGTGTTCAGTCCAGACTGAACCAGCCAGGGTAGCAAACGTGGAATTCTCCTTTGCCCAAAAAATTCAGAAGGAGGGACAGAGAGATCAGACAAACCTGTGGAGTTGACAGAGAGCTGGGATTTTCAGAATTGATTCCTTCCTCTCAAGATCTGTTTGTTAGGATATGGCAGAGTGACTGACTGCTGCTATGAGTTACTATCTGTGAATGAATCTAAAGCCTGTTTAATAGTAGGAGATCAGAGTCTGACTACAGTTGAGAAAGCTTAGGTATTTTCTGCCTCCTTGGACAAAATAAAAATTTATCTCCTGCCTGTTTCAGGCACTGCGACTTATCCTGCTTTCTCACATTGCAGGCTGGAAGTGGAACCCACCAGACCGACCTTCCTTTGCCGAGACCCACCAGGCTTTTGAAACCATGTTCCACGACTCGAGCATCTCAGAGGGTGAGACCCTGTTGCTTTCTGAAACAGTACTGGAGGTTATCCCCTGGCGTGCTGTGTCTTACGCACAGGCCCTTAAGTCTTGCCTGCTAGCAGTGGAGGTTGTGATGAAGCTTCGTCTCTTACTTAATTTCTTAAACATAAGTGGGTAGATACGTTCTCTTACTTGCTGCACAAATACTGAATAACCTTTAGACATATATCAGCGCAGGGGACAGTACGGTTTCATTTGAGCGCTAAGGTGCCAAAGACTTAATTGAAAAAATACGAACTCCTCTGTTAGAGGCAGACTGAAGAGTATGGAACAGTGAGTGATGCTGAGAGAAAGATATATGCATATCACAGTCCCTTGCTGACTGAAGCAATTAGGTCATGAAATATTATTCTGCCAGCCTTCACTTTTACAAAGCGCCTTAATCTCTGGATTTTCTACTTAGCTACTTCTAGGAGTGAATCCGTGCAACTCAGCTCTCAAATATAATTGGCTAGGAGGTAAATACTGGTGAGAAGTGTGATACTAGACAGCAGACAAGCAGAAGTGTCTGTGCATCTTCTACGTTTTAATATTAAATATGAAGCTGATCCATCCACTTCCCTACTACGGAAAAAACACACCAGGTCGAATTCTATCAGGGAGGATCTAGAATAGGCACAGCAAGTGGCCCACACAAATGCCACCCTGGGTGTGACCAGGAGGTTACAGGGTTTTTCCCATTTTTTTTCCCAATCACATACCTTGTGTTGATGTTGGGAAGGAAACGTGCACTCTTCATCTCTGACAGGGATGTGCAGTGCTTTTCCTTAAGCGAAGCAGCTTAAATCCAGATCCAGAGAGGACACAACTTTGAGGGGATCCCAGGAGCATCAACTGGAGGCACCTTAATTAAAAACAGGGGCAAATGCTTTCAGGGGTGGCTTTAGCTCTTGAGCAACCCTCAAGCCTGCAGAGAGCTAGATTCATACTAGACCTCTTGTACAGATCCTACCACTGGGGTTTTTTTGCTGAATTATGAAGATGTAAATGAGTTTGAAAGCATTATGATAAACAACTGACCCTGAATACCTCTAGACTTGAGCAAAAACTAAATCTGTAAGTGTGTATTTCTCAGTCGCGTATCTCTTCTTGCCAGTCTGCGTTTGTAGTAAAGACCAAGATTTTCTTTTCTTCTGCTGGTCTCTGTTCTAACTATTCCCTTTTTGGTTGTTTTGTTTGGGTTTTTTTCCCTTACAGAGGTAGCAGAGGAGCTTGGAAGAACAGCCTCCTCCTCATCCATAGTACCTTACTTGCCCCGGTTACCCATGCTTCCCTCCAAGACTAGAATGCTGAAGAAACAGGGAGAGAACAAGGAGAACATTGAAGGAACACAAGATAGTGTGGAGCACTCAGCTTCCAGCTCAGCACCAGGTATGGGCACTGGGCCAGTGGCAATGAGGCCATGTGTTCTGGGCTAGGATTGCTGCTGGTGTAAATTGCCAGAGGAACAGAAGACAGAAAAACGTGACATGAGAAGGGGCTTTGTGCTGCTACACCATTAGGGCTGTTGGCCTCCTCAGCAGCCCCACTATTCACTAGCAAATAGAAAACACTGTAGTTTTTTCAATGTTCTTTTAGTAAATCCAGTTGTATTTTCTCATTTTAAATTTAGTTCTGCTCCTTCTTTTAAATGACAGCTTCAAAATTAAAGTTGACAATGCAATGAGATTTTCTATTATGCTTGTGGTATTTGGGGAAAGAGGAAAAACTACAGGAAGGGAATAAGAAACTGGAAGGAAAGAGCAACTTCACTTTTTCCTGAACCCTCTCCTAAGTGGCCTCCTCGGTATAGACAACAGACAAATCACACATGCAGAAGCGGAAAAAAAGTTCTTAAAAAACTCACAATCACACCAGCCTCGCACAAGAATAAAAGTGCTAACTTCCTCTCTCAATTTATCTCTGCAGAACCTGTGCAGCTAAATACGCCAGGCCCACAAGGCCCACTGCAGGATAGGGAAGTGGGAATGGAAATTGATTTTGCAGATTCACACTTGTTTCTTCTGTCTAGGTTTTATCAGAAGCACACAGCTGACAAGCGGGTCTCCCGCGCTGCCTCGCAAGCAGAGGGACAAGTCACCCAGCAGCCTGTTGGAGGATGCCAAAGAGACCACTTTCACCAGGGACAGAAAAGGTGGCTTCTTCAGCTCCTTTATGAAGAAGAGGAACGCTCCCACACCTCCCAAGCGCAGCAGTTCCTTCCGGGAGATGGAGAATCAACCCCATAAGAAATATGAGCTGACGGGTAACTTTTCATCTGTTGCTTCCTTGCAACACGTGGACGGGTTCTCTTTTGCTCCCACACAGCAGGATGCAAGCCTGGCGCCACCCAAGTGCTATGGTGGGGGCTTTGTGCAGAGGACCTTCTACAACGATGACGGCACTGGTACCAGCAGTGGTGGGGGCGTAAGCACTGGTGGTGGGTGGTCGGGCATCACTGGTTTCTTTACACCACGTTTGATTAAAAAGACACTGGGTTTACGAGCAGGAAAACCCACTGGCAATGAAGAAGCTTCAAAGCCTTTTCCAAGGTCAAACTCTACATCTTCCATGTCCTCAGGGCTTCCAGAGCAGGATAGGATGGCAATGACCCTTCCCAGAAATTCCCAGAGGTCAAAAATCCAGCTGGAACGGACAGTGTCCACCTCCTCTCAGCCCGATGAAAGCACGGGGAGGGCCAATGACCTGCTTCCCAAAAGGTTTGAAGAAGGCCCTGCTTTGACCAGAGAGAGACCAAAAGCAAAACTCTTGCCGAGGGGTGCCACGGCACTCCCTTTCCGAGCCCCCTCCGGGTCAGAAGAAAAGGAGGGTCCAGGGCTAGCAGCAGCTCCTAAGGGCAAAGAAAAAAACAGCGGCCCACGGCAAGGGGCCCTTGAGGACGGTGAGAGACCGGGGTGGTCGTCTCCAGTAAAGGCTGCAGCAATACTTCCAACCACTCATAACCACAAAGTGCCAGTCCTCATCTCACCCACTCTAAAACACACTCCAGCAGATGTGCAGCTCATTGGCACAGACTCTCAGGGTAATAAATTTAAGCTCTTATCTGAGCATCAGGTCACTTCTTCCGGCGACAGGGACCGGCCCAGACGGGTAAAACCAAAGTGTGCTCCACCTCCACCACCAGTGATGAGGCTCCTACAGCAGCCAGCTGCCTGCTCCGATGCAGCAGAAGAGCTGAGCAACACGGCGGGAGCGCAGCACGGACTGGAATCAAGTGAAGGGAGTAAGAAGGCAGCAGCAGCAGCACCTGTTGGTGGAAAATCTGGGAGGCCTGTGATGCCTCCACCTCAAGTGCCTCTGTCATCGTCTTCCACCTCCCCAGTGAAAATGGCCAATGGCACAGCTGGTGCAAAAGTAGCACTAAGAAAGACCAAACAGGCGGCTGAGAAAATCTCCGCAGACAAAATCAGCAAGGAAGCACTGCTGGAGTGTGCAGATCTTCTCTCGAGTGCCATCGCCGAGCCAACACCAAACAGCCAGCTGGTGGACACAGGGCACCAGCTGTTGGATTACTGCTCAGGCTATGTGGACTGCATCCCGCATACACGCAACAAATTTGCCTTCCGGGAAGCCGTGAGCAAACTGGAACTCAGCCTGCAGGAACTGCAGGTGTCTTCAACAGCTGCTAGTGTCCCTGGGGCAAACCCCGTCCTTAATAACTTATTGTCATGTGTCCAAGAAATCAGCGATGTGGTGCAAAGGTAGCTACTGTCAATCTGGGTAAGAGAAATACACACGGGGAGGGGGGGACTTTTTTCTGTACTGATGCTTTCAAAAGGAAAGACTGATACTTGAGTATGTGAAGTACCTCAGATCACTGAGTTCTCCTCACGTTTACAGGTTCATCTCAAAAAAATGGGGATGGAGAGGGTAGATTAAAGCTGTAAGGGGCAGAACATCAAGTATTTGTCCCTACCTAGTCAGACTGATCTGCTTGGTATGGCAGGGGAAGGAAGTTCCTCGTTCCTCCCCTGGAGAGGCAGGAGAATCGATGGCAGGTTCTTGCTCTGGGAAGGATGATTTGATGTGTGATAGCCGGAGTACTGGAGCAGCTGCAGGCTACGTGGCTGTACGGATCCTCCCCGTCTGCACTAACGCGTGCTTTGGTCTCCTGACAGGGCAGAGGACTGGCACGGGGGCTGCGCTGGGACCACCGGCCGAGCAGCCTGAGCTGGAGTAGCTCGGAAGCGGGAGGGCGCGTGCAGCTGGGGGAAGGTCTAATGCACTGACAGTATTCAGAGCTGCTGGAGGTGGATGCACTAGCCCAGACGGCTTACTTCCACAGCGCTGCTGCTGCTGCTGTAATGAGAACTGCAAAATTACTTAATATATGAAACTATCCCTTTTTCCCTCCTGTCCACCTCATCTACCACATGTTCTCATCTTCGTTGTATTGGAAGCGTCAGGGATGCTGGGCAGACTTACCACTGGAATACCCCCTTCCCCACCACACAGCCTTCACTTAGCTGATACTGATTTCTAGTGGTCTAGCACGAGTGCTGCTTGATGGTCCTTTGTGGGTAGTTCGGGGCTCTTGCGCAACTCGCCAGTGTTGTTAGTGGGGTGGGTGGATTGTTTTTTGGTTGTTTTTTTTTAAGCTCTAGTTTTTAACTTGCTACCAGGTTGACTCCCCAGTTCAGTTTCATCACTTTAATGGACCCACGATAGGTAAGGCAGAGCCTCTGCCACCCCTGGCTGTTCCCCGCTTTCCTTTAGCAGTCATGGCACTGCAGGGCCAGCTGGAGAGCCAGAAGGCACAGCCTGGCCTGCCCACCACGCACCCTTGCTGCTGCGGGATTCCCTGGAGCGGTCCCTGCTCTTGGCCTAACACTAACACTTCCCTCCGACGGCTTCCTGGGATTTGTTCAGGTGCTTGCGGGTGCTTTCAGCTTCCCTGCGTATGGAGGCGACTAGGTGTGTCAGCACACAGGGGAACCATAGCTATCTTTTTTTATTTGTTCCTGTATTTTAAAGGCTATGCCAGAATCTCATGCAGTGGCATAGGGAACATGCACAGACTGCATGCTCCTCCGCCTGAGACAACAAATGTTACAGCCCTGCCTTGGGGAGCTCCCACTGGGTTACGGTCTTCTGATGCCTACCAACAACCCCAGAATGAAAGCAGTCACGTGGTTGAGATTGTTTTCCTTGGTCCTAGTGCTGTTTGTAGACTGCTGTGGCCTCAAAAAGCTGGTCTTCTGTGTATATGCACAACTCCCTGAGATTTAAATGTACTGGCAAGCAGGAAGACCTCAGCCAACTGTTGGTTTGCAAGAGGAAAAAAAACCAGGCCTGATACCTAGCTCCAAATACACGTTACCCTGTGGGCTGCTGCTCACTTCACACTTTTGGTGATGATAGAAGATCTCGCTTGCTTTGCACCTTAAATCTTTTATTTTTGGCTAAAACGCTTTTTAAACTTGTTTTTAAAGTGTGACTGTGCTGCTTTTAGTTTGAGCATTTAGAGTTGAGCTGGGGCACAGGTGTGAATTTAGAAGATGGGCACTTCCATTTCTGTCTAGAAGTGTTGCCCTATTGGTGCTGTCTCAACGAGCGTTCCCCTTTTTTCCATGGAGCATAGCGAGACGGGGCCTGAAAAAGTCTTTATAAATGGGCTGGTGTCTGAGAATCCTCATTTTATTACTGGTCTGTGGTAAACAAAGTTGTGTCACAATGCATGAATGCACACCAGTGGAGCAGTATGTGAGATAAAATGGACCACGTGAGCTTTACTGTCAAAGCGAGTGAAATGGTGACGAAAAAAAAGAAAAGCAACCCCTCCACCACAACTGGCAAGCATTCAAGTGAATTAATTATTTCTATGAGTCAGTTTTACTCTAGTGAGCTGGTACGTAAGTGGCGACAAATGAAAGTACAGCGTGGGTTACTCAGCTTACCCAACAAAGCTGGCTGTCCAGTTCTGCAGTAGGATCTGCAGCTTGCCCAGGCTGTCCTGCAGCTTGCCCAGGCTGTCCTGCAGCTTGCCCAGGCTGTCCTGCAGCTTGCCCAGGCTGTCCTGCAGCCCTCGGGCCAGCCGGCCGGGGGAGGCTGTGCTGGGGCTCTTTCACGAGCACCAAACCGTTATCTTGTAGACTTTACTGAGGGCTTTTGTGGTTTACCTTATCTCTTTCAGTCGTCTTTATCGAAGGTGTGCATCGCTGCACACCAAACTAACTGCCTTTGGAAAGGTGACCTGCAAAGGGAAGAAGGCTCGTGGTGTTGCTTCACACGGCCTTTTGAACAATCAAAAGGATTTAAAAGCTATGGGAGCTTTCTTTGGGGCAGAAGGGTAGGTCTTGTTTGGCAGACAATCGTGAGGTTTCATCATTGTACTACTACTCAGCCTAGGACAAACGGACCGAAACTGAAGTGATTCTCAGGGGAAAGGTATTTTAACCAGAAAATTTTAAAGCTGTTAGTCCGGTTCTGATGAGTATTTTGAAAGAAGCCTTTTTTTTTTTTTTTTTTTTTTTCTTCCCTGAATGCCAGTCTTCCAGAAAAGCTCCAACAAAAGTGATGAAATAGCAAGCAATTCCTAACTACTAAAACTCCCCTTTTGGCCCTTTCTGAAGAAACTAACTGTGCCCCAAGGAAGGACTGGTTCCCCCCGACTGGTCACCCCCACTTTCCTTCAGGTGCCACCTGGTTTCTCCTCCCCCACGGCAGAGATGCCATAGCCATCATCTGCTTTCACAGTCACGGAGTGGCTGAGGTTGAAGGGACCTTTGGGGATGGCCAGGTCCAACCCCTCCCCTCAAGCAGGGCCATCCCCAGCCGCGGCAAGACAGATTTTGAATGGCTCCAAGGATGGAGACTCCACAACCTCTGTGCGCAACACAGAAGCCAGTTCAGTTCTTATCCCTATGTGGTGGATAAACAGAACAGTGGGAGCCGGGAATGTGCCCACCATAAACCCTGTGGAGAGTGTTTCCTCCGCTCTTCCTTGTTGTCTCACATCAGGTACATAGATGGTGGCAGAGGCAGTGCTGACTTGAGCCTATTTTTTTTTTTCCCCTCAGGCAGGGGCTGCAGACTTGTTGCTGCTTCTGCTACCCGACAGCATTCTTCCTAAACTGGAATTTTCCCCTGCCCCCTGGCAGGATAGCAAAAGGATTGTATGTGGGAGAGCTGGTTCTGCTGTACATCACCATTCAGTTGTTCTTCCTTCCGCAGCTATTCTAAAATTGTTACTGTTCCTTCTCCCTTTTGCTAGGTTTGGCTTTCTGTTCAGCCCTAAAGGTCTCTACCATAGCAGTTTCTCTGCTTTCAGCCTTGCACAGTATGTTCAGAGGAACGTAAGGATGGTGAAGCCCCGTTGTTTGTCCCAGCAAAGAGCACTTCTCGCTCCGCTGTTTAGGGAAACAAGGCACAAACTCCTGTCGCGTTTCCTCACCACTGTCAGGCGGCCTTGGGGGGTAAGGATGCAATTGCAGCCGGGCTCTCTCACTTGCACTAGTAAGAGCTAGAATTTAACATAGTCTTTGCAACAGGGGGTGGCATCACATAGGGCCTGGTAATGCCAAGCACAAAGCATGCGCTCACACGAGTGAGTTGATGTGGGGCACTTTCTCTTCCTGCACTGTACACCCTTTTTAACCCCAGAGGTGGTGCACGTGGCTGGCTGACAAGCAGCACTTTGCTTTAATCGTATTTTCATTAGTGTGGACGGGGGTGAAGCTGAATTAGGAGTCTGGGTCTTGGGACTGGATCAAATGTAGCCACTGGGAAAACGGAATTGAATGGGGCGGCGTTGCTGATGCAGAACACGATGGGAAAGGGGGGCAGGGGGGGCTGTCTGTTCCGGTCCTCCTCACAGGGGCATTTCTCCTGAGCACCGCTGGCCTTGTGGCAGTGAGACACGGCCAAACACACGCATGTTGACATTCCCATCAGGTGTGCTTTTGCAAGAGTTTTATGGCACACCACTCTGCAGGCAGCAGGAACTAAACCCCACAGCGTGGGGCGGCAGCTGCACCAGAACTGCTGCGTTAACAGAGCAGCCCCTCGCCCAGAGGCAGCAGGTGTGTGAGCAGGTAGGATGGGTTACACCACGGTGCAGTCAGAGAGGAGAGAAATCCAGACCCTGATGTCTGTACACTTACCTACGGCAGGCTTCCCCCGCAGCTGAGGCGCTCTGCCTTTTGCTCATGGGTGCTCTCGGGCATCAGCAGCCACGACAAGCACCAATGAATCCAGGAGATCGGTTTTGCAACCTACCAGGCTGCTCTCTTCTCTTGTAAAACGCCCAACCCAGCCCTGCCGCTGATCAGTAGCTGGCGGGAGAGCCGGAGGGGAGCGACTACAGCATGCTCGGAAACCTCTCGCTCCAGTGAGTGGCACCATCCAGCACAGATGGGCACTGGGCTCGCGCTCCGGTTCCCTGCAGTGGGCAACAAAACGTTCAGCCTATTCCCTGGTGGTAGGAAATAAGAGGTTATGGGACACCTGATGTATTAGTAATACCTACACAATAAGAAATGTCTGTACCAAAGGAGGTCACTCTTCCAAATGTGTCTGTTGTGCATGGGAGGGAAAGCCCAATCGGCTCAGCACGCTGTTTGTATCAGTAGTGAACTCATTGAGAGCAGGAATGGATTAAAATGAAACACGTTAATCACCAATCACTCTACCAGTGTTGTCAACTGTTTTTGTTTTTAATTGTTATTGTAATATATTTTGGTTGTTTTTCTAATTTAATTCTCTCACTATCGTCTGACTGTGAACTGCGAACAGTGTTAAACTTGATGTAAATAAGGCCCTTTGAAGGGCCTCTTTGCCTGTCGTTCCACAAAGTTTTGCCAATTTGCATTTTGTTTTAAATAAAGGTTGCAATATTTTATTGGCAAAAACCACTTTGAGTATATCCTGCTTTTTTTTTTTCTTGAAGGAATATTTCAAGCTGCTCATTACTAACCTGAAGTTGGTTATTTTGGGTAGAGAAGACAAGATTATTATAAGCTTGTTAAAAGAGAAATAATTTAATTATGTTGGATCTCAAAGAAAAGCAGTTTATTTATGCCTTAAACTAAACTTAATGTTGTCATGGTGGGGGGTCAGAGGAGAGCGGTTCTTGCTGCTGGGGTTGCGTAATCAAATGCTCACTTAATTCTGAAACATACACCTGTGACCTGACAGCGTGCAGGGTCTTGCATCATCCGTTTGACAGTTGCCCTCATTAGTGACACCACCTCTTTAATCAGTGACAGAGCGAGAACCGCTTAACACGCCAACTTCATACCAGCTGGTGAAATGGCCGAAGCGACACCCTGCCACGCCAGGCAGCACCAGCCTGACCTGGGCACAGACACTTCTCTAGTTAAAAAAAGTAAGTCTAAAAGTCATCTAAAGTAAGTCTAAGGTCATCCTGGCTTATAGACCCTTCAAAGCAAATAGCCTTCAACCAAATAACTAACAACTGTCCAAACTGCCTGCCCAGGTCACACAGCACAGCCCGCGCAGTGCCCTGCGGGGCCGCATCCTGACCCACGGGCGCAGCTCCCGCCGAGGGGCGCAGCGCCCACCGACATTTCCCAGGGGCGCAGCTCCCGCCGACCTGTTTCGGGCTGGAGCTTTAGGCCTGACGCTTGTGGTGAAGAGATTAACCATCAGCCCAGGCTGGCACGGGCCCCGGGGCCAGGCCGGAGACAAGGGGTCAGTCCGGGCTGACCGCAGCCGCCGGTGCCCGCAGGGAGCGGAGCTCAGAGCCGGCACGCCTGGGCAGTGTGCCCGGTCAGCGCTTTGCCAGGGGCTCTGCTGCACCGCCGAGAGGTACAAAGCCTAAAATAGACCCAAGGGCCGCGGGTGGGAGCCCAGCCTGGCCTTGGCGTGCGCGGCCTCCCCTCGCCGCCCTGCACCGCCGTGTTGGAAGGGAGTTTTGACCCAGAGGTCACAGAGCCGTTCCCGTAAGGCTGCAGGATGTTTTGGTCCTGCTGTAACACGCTTATCGCCTGGCAAGTACCCAGACAGCAAACAGCCCTGCAGCGGGGTAACGCTGACACCAGCCAAACCACCACAGCGTGCAACACAGAGAGAGGGAAAAGGAAGAGGGGGGGGGGGGAAGGGGAAAAAAAAAGAGAGGGAGAGGGGAAAGGGAAGGGGAGGGAAAAGGAAGGGGAAAAGGAGGGAAAAAAAGAGAAGGGAAAAGCAAAAGGTAAGAGGAAAAGAAAAAGAAGGGAAAGAGGGAAAAGGGGAGGGGAAGGAGAGAGAGAAAAGGGGAAAGGAGAGAGGGGGAAGGGGGAAGGAGAGAGAAAAGGGGAAGGAAAGAAAAGGGAAAAGGAGAGAGAGAGAAAAGGGGAAAGGTGAAGGAAAAGAGAGAACCCCAAGTTTACCACATCCCCAAAAATCTGAATTCAACTGCAACCTGTTCCTTCAGCCACCATGCTCCTCAACTACCCTTTGGCCTTGAAAGGGGAATTAGTGTCTGCTTTTTTCATTTTGCAGTGAAGCAAGCAGACTTTTCGCCAAACTGCTTAGAAAAATAATTTTGGCAGAAGTTCAGCTCATCCCCGCAGCTGCTTCCATACAATGAAAGACTCCAGTGAGAAGGGACACTGAAGCGAGGGACTACGGAGCTGACACCTCCCGAGGAGATCATTCCACCATTTTCTCTACACAAGGGCCTCCCCGCACAAACCGCGGCCCTGGCGTGCGCATCCCTGAGCAGCAGCAGGCACCTTGCGAAGGCGGGAGAGCAACAGAGAAAACCCCTCAACTCCAGCAAAACAGTTCTGTGCAATCATGTGAAGAGACAGAGAAAACCGGGGACAGGGATGAGGATGTGGCTTCTGCTGGACTGCCTCAGCAGGACCGGCCTGTCCAAGGGCCACCTTCATGACGTGCTAACGAACCAAGGATTTGGGCATCCCCACTCACACCAAACAAAGTGTCAGCACAACCGCTTCAGGCTGCTACCTGCTAAAAGAAGGGCCTTGAACCAAGGATGGGCTTCCAAGGCAGCCAGGTGCAGGCTGCCCTGTGTCCCAGGGGTGTGCCTCCTTCCCTGCAGACAGCCCTCGGAGTAACAAGGGGTTAAGTCTCTGTCCCTGTGCAAGCCGCGGCTGGGTAACCCACTGGCTGGGTAACCCACTGTGCGGCACCACCTTCACCACTGGTGCAGTCCCACCTGGTGGTATTCAAGGAAGGAAGTAATTGATGCGCTGGGATATAGATTTGCAGCCCTGTGCGGAGAAAAGCTTCACCTCTTTGGGGACAAACACCATCATCCTGGCCACCTCATCCAGGGCTGCCTCGGTGTATGGAAGTCCACGGGCCAGGAAAGCATCCCGTGCGCAGAGCTTCACGTGGTGGTACTCCAGGGGCAGAAACGGCACGAAGAAATCAATGAGGTTCTCTTTGATGAGGTGGCTGCGGGCGTAACTGTTCTCTGTAGCAAAACACAAGACAAAAACTTCAGAAGCTTCATCTGAGGGCTGTCATCGCTCTGCCAGGCCACGCTTGGCTCTTCCAGCCCTATGTGGTGGGAGAGAGACACCACTTGTAAAGGGCTGGCCAGCACCTAGTCCGGACACAGAGCATCACTGCGGCTTGCCCATCTCAGGCCAAAAGAAGCCTCGATACTTCCCTGCGGTGTTCGGCTGCCGCCCACAGCCTGGCCGTTTTCAGGGCTGAAGGGGCCACAGGGGACTTGCAGCCCCCTCCTCGTGTGCCGCGGTGCTATGCTCGTGGGGCTGTGCCAGTGGGGACGAAGGAAGGGGCTCACGCTGCAAATAACCCTGGGGTGGGGGCTGGGACGAAGGCTCGTCCCACAGTGCACACACTTGTGCAGCACAAGGTGGATGGGGCCGTGTAAGCAGCGCCCCGCAGGTTTGGGGGCAGCCTGCCCACCGCGTCCCGCCAGCGAGCCCGGCTCTTACCTGCAGGCTCCTGCAGCTCCAGCCGCAGCCGCTGCTCCAGGAACTCCACGGAGATCTCCTCCCGCGCCCGGCCCGCTCGCCAGAAGTCCAGGGCTACCTCGTTGATGGTGTTCCCACCGAGATTGCTGCGGACACAGAAGGGAAGGCACTCAACGTGCGCGCCCCCAGAGAGGGGCTGCCAGCAGCCCCCCCGTGACAGGCCTCAGCAGTTCTGCCAGCCAGGCAAGGTGTGCTGTGCAGGATCAGCACCTGAAACATCAGCCCATGGAGGAACCAGCTTCCATCCCAAAGCCCCTTTCTACAGGCACCTATACAGCCATCTTCCACCCCGCCAGCTCAGCCTCTGGGGCAGCTGCTTTCTCCCCCCGGGGGGGATCAGGAGCCAGCAGAATCCTCCATCCCCGACAGCCCCCTGTCCTGGCTGGGATGCCATTGACCTCGCAGGTGACACTCGGCTCCACACCAAACTCTCAGCAAGCCACCACTGCAAATCCAGGTTAAAGGGCAGAGCACATGGCAGGAGTCCCACCAGCAGCAAAGGTCCAGGGCAAGGATTCAAGTGGCAGCCCAGGACCTGGCAAAACATCCCCTGCCCGAGGGACAAAGCAGCAAAACTGACCATGGAGGCAACCGCCTCTTGGAGGAGCCAGACATCTTCCCCTCCCCTGCAGCCTGAGCCCCTCCTGTCACACACCTCAGGAGATAAATCCCATCTCCCTGTTCCTCCCCATCCCTTTGGGGACCCAGAAATCACCTGAGGAATAGGAAGATGGATCTCCGGTAATCCACCTGGCTCTTGTGGTCGTAGTGAGCCATGAAGGGCTTGATGGTGTCCAGGAGGCTGAAATGAAGTTTCTCTGCCTCGTCGAAGATGAAGAGGGGCTGCCTGCAGAGCTGCACAGTCTCACGTATCTGCTTCTCCAGCTGAGCCTGCAGAGCGGCGGGCAGGGGTCAGTCACGGCCGCCAGATCATCGCCCAGGGGCTGAGCCTGGGTGCTGGGGGCTAATCCTGCCGGCAGCTCAGCACCACACAGCCGCCTGCTTGTCACCTCCCACCCAGCAGGACAGGGCGCAGAGCAGGAAGAGTTAAAACAAGCGAGTCAAATTAGAGATAGTAAGTGAAGGGGAAGAAGAAAGGGAGAAAAGAGAGCAAGCGACACGGAGGCAGCCACTCACACCGACCGCAAACGGACTGATGCCCAGCCACTCTCTGAGCCATGGCCCCCTACCCCAAAACACCCTCCCCTCAGTTTTATTGCTAAGGACGATGGTAAATGGTGTGAAATATCCCTTTGGTCAGCTGGGGTCACCCGTTTGGTGTCCCCCCTCCCAACTTCTCATGCACCCCCAACGCACTGACCACAGGGGCAGAGGGAGAGAGGGAGGAAGCCTTGAGGCTGCAGGAGCACTGCTCAGCAGTAGCCGGAACATCGCTGTGTTATCAGTTATCAACGCTGCTTTACTCACAAATCCTAAACGCTGCCCCGGACAGGCTGCTGCGAAGAAAACGAATCCCACCCCAGCCAGACCCAGCACTCTGGACCATCCCCAGGGGCACGCCATGCTGCTGGCTCTCACCTTGTACGAGTCCATGTACGTGTGATGGGGGAAGTGGAAAAGCGAGATGAACGTCTTGACGCACATGCTCTTCAGCCCATCCCGGTACAGGTGACTGGCCACCATCCGCGCCACAAAATTCTTGCCTGTGCCGGACCAGCCATGGAAGGAGAGGACCAGCGCCTTCTCCGGCCGCGGGCTCTGCAGGAACCCTTGCACTGCCCGCACCACCACTTCTTTGGCCACGTGCTGCCCGTGGAGCTGCCCGGCGAGGTCTGCTTCCAGCCCTGGGGGGGAGAGAGCAAGAGCTCGGCCTTACTGCAAGCCCAGCTGGGGCTGAAGGTGCGGAAGGAGAGGAGGTGTAGCAGGGCACTAAGCCCACACCGCTCTGCTGGCGGGGCTGCCTGCCTGCAGGGACGCAGTGGTGGCACGAAAGCCACCGGGTCGGTGAGACAGGCTGCCCGCACCCTGCCTGCAGCAGCTGCTGGCCGCAAAAAGACACAGATCTCCCACTGACTCCCTGTTCCCTTTGGGAAGCGGAGGAGGTATCTGGCAGCTGCAGAGAGCACTGAAGCCCAAAGGCCCTCATGAGCTGCTGGCAGAGGGAACGGACACCAGAAATCTCAGGGCCAGCAAAATGCAGTGACACCCATGCAGGGCTCAGCCAGGCTCACTGCGCCCTCCCCACTGGGGGCTGGATACTGGGCCAGTTTGGATCTCCCTGCGTATGCCTGGGAGCTATGGGGTGAAGGCAGGGCTTGTGGCAAACTGGGGATCTGCTGTACTGGAAGGAACAAACTCAGCCTCAGAACTACAAATGAATAACAGGGAATAGGACTCGGCTCAGCCCCTCGCCCTCCCACCAGCTCAGCACCCTGCTCAGAGATGCCATTTGCTTACATCACTTGCTAAAGCACACTGGTTTTAAAAGAAAAAAAAAACCCAACAAAAACACCACCACCACAAACAACAAAAGAGACAACAGGGAAAGGCAGCAAAGGCAAGCACTGCTCAGCATCTCCCAAGCACAGCACAGCACCCACCTGTGATGTTGTTGACGATCCTGCAGTCTCCCGTCTTGCAGCACTCGCTGAAGCTGCAGTACCAGGCAGAGAGGATGGCCAGGTAATCCTGACCCACCAGAGGCAAGCTCCAGCCTAAAAAAGGCAGCGCTCTGAGCAGAGATGTTCCAGCAAATACCTTCTCGCATTCCGGGTGGACACTGAGCCAAGCCCGGTTCGGCGCTGCCCTCCCGCCAGGGGACCGGCCGCAGGGGCTCGGAGCTGCCGTGCCGGGCAGCTCGGGGTGCGGGGAGGGGGATAAGCCCCTGAGGGCAGCCGCACCAGGTGCCCGCACGCCCCCCCCCCCCCCAAATAGGTGTTTGTGGCAAGCCGGGGCACGGCGAGTAAGGGGGGAGGCGGCCCGGGCAGTACCCTGGGGAGGGGGCGGGGGGCACAGACCCCGTGCCGGGGCACGCAGGGCGTTCGGAGCCGCCGCTGCTTCTGGCCAGAGGGAGAGAAAGGAGGAAGGTGCTTACCTGGGCTGGGGCCGGGCTCTCCCTCCTCCTCCTCGCAGCCCTCCTGCCACACCTTGCAGGCCAGGTACCGCCAATACCGCTTGGAGAGAGCCCCCACGGCTCCCAAGTGCTGCTTCACGGCTTCGTACCTCGCCCCGCCCCACGCTCCCCCCGCCGCCGCGGGGCCCTGCTCCCCCGCCCAGGCGGTCCCCCGGCCCCCCCCGCCGCCCAGCAGCAGCAGCAGGCAGCAGGCCAGCCCCGGGTGCCGGCACATGGCTGCGGGTGGGCGCCAGCCCTGCCCGCCGGCTCGGGCCGCCCCAGCCGTGAGCTCACTTCCTGAGCGGGGGGGTCACCGCCGCGCCACCGCCTCCGCCCGCCTGTCCCAGCCCCGCCGCCGGGCCCCGCTACGAGCCACGCCGCGAAACCCATCCCAGCTGCCAAGGGGAGGCAGCCGGCACCCCCCCGCTCTGGCCGGTGCGGAACCGGGCCCCCGTCCCGAGCCCAGCTCCTGCCGACCCTCGCTGGGAGCGGGCTGGAGGGGTGCCCCGGGGAGCCCCCCGACACCGCTGCCAGCCCGCTCCCACGGCCCCGCACCACCGCAGCCCCCCTCTGCCCCCGCGCCGCCCCACAGCACCGGCAGCAAACACCGGGGAGTAAGAAACGGTCCAGCAATTCGTGGCAATAGAGGGTTTCAAAGGCAAACGTTGGGACCTGGATCTAGGGGACCGGAGAACGAAGGAGTTTCCAAACGACGGTTAACTATTGCACGGGACGCTCTCTGCAATTTTTTTGCAGTTGCAAGGGACAAGTCTCTGACATCCAGCCAAGAGACTACCAAAGAAGGAAGAAAAGGAAACTGAAGGCCGACTGGAGGACAAAGCCTGGGAGGAAGACTGCGAGCCTTCAGCCCAAGAAACTAATTGTAATAACCCTGCCTTTCTTAGAAGTAGTGACGAATATGTATTAGCTCCGGAACGTAAAAAAACCAGCTGCCTGATGTAACACGTGTGTGTGTTACAGGAGCCCTGACTCCCCGCACACCCAGCGCTGTTTACTTGCCTTTTATTAACCCCATAAATATATAAAACTAAAAAACTTGTAATTTCTAACAGGGGGAAGGCAAATAACCTGGGTTTTAAGCAGCCCAGGGGCCCAGCCGAAGCTTTGCTGCCACATACGCAGGAGGTGGTGGCAGTTGTTGTTCAGCAGGGTCGTTTCCAAGGGGACGCAAAAACACAAGGGAGCAGGAGGCAGGGGATGAGGCAGAGCAGCAACACAGGGAGCTGCCCTGCACTGCCTGCCTGCATCTG
Organism: Falco rusticolus; assembly: GCF_015220075.1. NCBI lineage: Eukaryota > Metazoa > Chordata > Aves > Falconiformes > Falconidae > Falco > Falco rusticolus. The sequence goes on from NC_051197.1 coordinate 29,072,494, forward strand.
CTGCCAGGCCAGTTTAGCAGTTAGATCAAAGCTCCAGGACGAAGGGGTTTGCTGCTGGCTCTGGGCCAGGCTTGCTGTGTGACACAGGTGTGTGGGGCTCCTCACCGACTCCCCAAAATGATGCCGTTTCGTTTTACATCGGCACACCTTCGCATGCCACGCACCCAAACACCGGGGCTGGCAGGGTAGGCTCCACTCAAGCAGCCAGGGGAAAAAAAAAAATAAATTCAGATCAGCACAGAACTACCACGGAATCGCGTACAAGAACCGAGGTATCCCCTGCAAAGCCTGCCTCTGATTCTGCAAACAGGCACATACACCAACTCAGCCCCGGGGGGAGATGACAAGTGGATAAGCCCCATCTAACTTGCACTTTACCTTAAGCCATACCTACTGGTGGCTTCCGACAGGAGACAAACACCTCTACAAGTTACTGAGCATCAGGACAAGTCCACCCATAACTTATCCTAACCGAGCTGAGGACACAATGCTTTGGACATTGAAAAAAATTTTCCAAGGTTATCCCACATGTTCAGAACAATAAAAATAAGAAGCATACTAAATGCAATTCATCCAGCCTGGCAACTCACCCATCCAGGTGGGTGGGGAGCAGGATCCCACACGGCCAAGGCATGGAGCAGAGTGGATCTCCATCAACAGGTGGTTGTAAATATTATACATCAGCATTAAAGATACTGGTATTAACATGACTGCCCTCTCCAGCTTCAAAAATAATGAAGCTAAAACCTTAACACCAATTGCAAACTAAAGCCAGCCCATGTTAAAAAAAAAAAAAAAAAAATCAATTAAAAATCGAACTCACTGTAGCCACAGCAAATAAAACTGCCATCAGCCTTTCTGAAAACTAGCTGAAGCACCTGAATTGAAGCATTTATATATATTTATAAAAAAATGCATAGCTGTAACATTCAAGCTCTACCCTCCTGGGGATAGGTGCTTTAGCTGAACAGAACTTATCAAAAGGGACAGACTTCATAAAAAAATAGGTGTTTCTATGTGCCAAAGGAAAAAAGAAAATTTTAAAAGATAAAACGACTGACTGTCCAACACCACACCAGCTCCATGGTACTATGGTGTAACTCCTAGGGCGTCAGCTTTGCTCACGTGCATAAAAGCTAGAAGGGAAAATAAAACCAGTTGTTCAGTAACCTGCCAGCTATGCCCTGCGGTTATCGAGGCACTGAAGTGCTGAGGGGGTGGGAATCACCCCCTTTGAAGAATTCAATTCCCTTCGTGGGACCTCAGGGGTGAAATTATCCCCATGGATTAGAAGGGATGCTGCAGGAGACTGGAAGAGATCCTAACGCACTACATGGAGGTGAACTCGCCTACACGCGGCTTGGGAAGGATGGGGCTAGGAAGCACAGCAGTCAGTGCCCTAGTACAGCTCGCTGGGGTTGTGTCTCCCCCCCCAGCCTCCAGCGTCGGGTTGGTTTTTTTTTTTTTTGCTTCCTCTGCTGAAGCAGCACTCACTGTGGTATCTGCTCCTCCAGCTGCCAGCCTGGCAGTAAGAGGCAGCTGCAGGGCCCGGACGATGCTAGGACGCACGGCTTTTCACCTCACGGCTGGTCGTTCCAAGGTAGTCCTGGTGAGCTGCAACCACCTGATTAAAAATCCATCATCTTGGGTCAAGTCAGGCTTTACAGTGAAAGTGTCATCTAAAAAGGAAGGAAAAACAGCACCACAAAAACGGCGTTATGCCTGGCTTACTCAGCACCCCTAACACAACGTATTACAAGCAAACAGGCAGAGGGAACCTCGTAATCCACAATTTTATACTCCAGGGTGTATCTGCTGGACAGTCCAGAGATGCCATGTATCCATCCTTTTGTGTTTTTTTCCAGTTTCCACATAGCAATGCCTTCTGCACATCCACAGATGAACTCTGACAGAAGGCAGGAGGAGGAGGAAGAGGAGGAAGAGAGTCTCCTTCCAGAGCTCAGTACAACACAGCTACAGATTAGATCACTAAATAAAACGAAGATTGGGAATAAAGGATGTAGGGGCAGTCCTTTCCCCGCAACAAAGTCGTATCCCCAGTCTCCTAAAAGTATCAAGACTCCACAAAGAAAAAGCAACAGAGCACCAGTCCCAGACTTGGAATATAGGAACTAAGATCTTCTTTTAATTTCTAATTTTTAGAATCAATAAAAATTCGTAAGGAAAGATTTGAAAGAAATTCAGGGAAAAGGGCTAATTCTCAAAACCCTTCGGATCTCCACTGGCTCCAAGTTGTTCATAATCAGAAACACTCTTAACATCTTCCAGTTATCCGAATTCTCCCCCTGCTACTAAGACCAACCACTAGCAGTAACACAAGGGGCTTCTAAAAACAGCTGTCCAACTAGCAGTCTCAGCCTTTCAAAGCTTAAAAGCATCTGTAGTTTCTGCAAGTTGCTGAACTGTTTATACACAAAAGAATCCCGTCCTCCCCCCTGAGCAAACTGGCACCTCCGAAGCAGAGATGAAGAACATGAAAAATCATCACCACACAACGCCAAGAGACACCCCCCACCCCTCAGAACATCCTCCCCCCCAAACCAGTTCTTCCAAAATTCAGCTATGCAAAGTTTCAACTGAGAAACTCTAGTCGGGGAAATAAATAAAATAAAAAAAAATAATTAAAAAAAATAAAAGCAGGTCCCTTCGGTTGTTTGCCAACACGGAGCTGACGCCACAGAGCAGGTCACAGACACCCCCCCCCCCCCGCGCCTCCCGGAGCAGCACGGCTCCGTGGTGCCCTGTCCTCAGCAGCTCACCATCCTGAGCACACAGCAGCTCTCAGCACCTCCCGGATGCCCAACGTTCCCAACTGCGGGCATCGCCTCCTACCTCCGAACCACTCCTGCAGGGGGTTAAGAAAACCAGCCAGATTCAACCCTCGCACTCTGCGGGCACAGGTTCTGATGCCTGTTTACTTGGCCAGTCTCATACAAGGGCTTCAATAAAAGCTTGGAAAAGCCAGCCGTGAACACCTGCCGAGCCGACAGACGTCTCTTGCCGACTCTGTACACATCCCTCGCTCCACAGAACAAAGCCAACCTACTGGGGCACAACCAAGAAATCAGCCCAGGCGCTTGGGAGGTGCGGGGCCATGGGATGTGGTTTCAAAAAGTGTCGGAAGAGTCTCCTGTTCTTCTGCATCACTCTGGGACGCTCTTCTTACAACACATCTCTCCTCACCAACAAGGCTCTCGCACACAACCTGCACATTTGACCCCGTTCTCAGATATATGTGACCGGAATAAATGGCATTGATATTAGCAAATGAGTAACTATGGAACACCAGCAGCAAAACACTTTAAAAATTCAGTCCACCACATGTCAGAACAAGAGAGACAGACAGACAGGAGAGAGAGAGAGAGAGAGAGAGAGAGAGAGAGAGAGAGAGACTTAAACAATCTATCAATGTTGCTTTATTAAAATCTTTATTCACACAACGTTGCTTTATGCAGAATCTGACCCTGGGGGATACAAGTAGAACGTCATGATTGCGTTCCGTTTTCTTATTAGCAACCTCCATTTGTGCAGCTGCTCCCAGGGGCGATCCTCCGACAGCTCCAGGAGGGGTGTCTGTTTCGAGCATCTTGCTCCAGCGCCACAGCAAATAAATTACCTTCTTAATAAATTAGTATTTTTCAGCTGAAGTTTGTTTGGCAAGACACACTCCAGTTCATTAGCTGCTGGAAGAGGAGCAGACTTCAGTGCCTCCTCCAGCTTGACTGCTGACTTAGGAAGGAGGAGATAAATAGCAGATGGCTGATGATGCTCTCTTTTTAATTAGTTCTTGATTTCTGTGCTTCAAGCACTCCGATATTACTAATTTCCACAACACAACCATTTTGTAACATCTGGAGCCAGTGGATTACAGCGTGCGCAGTGAACGAGAATTAGAAGGTGTCACAAAAACCTCATCAGCAGAGCTCAGCACCTGCCTCACAAATGACGCTGTTTTTCAGAGATTCACGCAGACCCTGTTCGCATGTGGATGCTGCTTCTTATTTCTTTTGCAATGGTTACAATCTAAAATTTCTCAGGGCTCTGTATTCAAGCAAAACAACAATCGCTGCCAAAATGCCAGAGTTTATCACAAGGCCAAAATCAGATCTTCCTGATTTTGGGTAAGAGAGAAATTTATTCTTCTTTCCTGCTGCAGAACACCAAGCTCCAGTGGTGTTTACAATGACCAGAAGCATCAATATGAAGAAAAAAAAAAAAAAAAGGAAGAAAAAAGCAACTCTTCGTTCCTTACTTCCTTTTGCTAACAATGCTGGACTTCAACGCCCTTTGCTCACAAGTAAACCAATACACTGCTGTAAACCTCTGATGTTCGTACCGGGGAAGAACTTATCCCCAGGCTCCATCTGATGGCAAAACCTTCAGCTTAGAGCCCCGTGGACAAGCAATACTAAGTCCTGAACGCTCATTGAATTTCCTAAAGACAGAAAGACTTTTTTGGGAATCCATTATTAAACCAAACATAAATGGTCAAGTGATCGTATGGAAATCAAAACATCAAATTTTGGTAGATCCTTCCCAAAATATTAAGTGCTTATGATTAAGCTCAAAGAGAAGAACATGCTTTTAAAAATACTACAAGCTGCTACCATGTGCTTCGCCCTCTCGCCTTTCTGTAAATCATCTTAAATTTCCTGGGAAACAGTTTACGCCAAAATGCCTCAGTATGAGCCTATTCTGCTTTCGAATAAAAGCACTCACTAACCACCCAGCTGTGGCCCACAGTACTTCCCAAAACTGTCCTGCTCAAGCACCAGGCTGGCTCAGGCGGGGGCAACCCCTGCGCCGCTCCTGCCCATGCTCCCGCCGCCCCGGGGGAGCCCAGGCACAATCCACGGCGGTGGGCGAAGCTCACCGAAGGACCGTGGCTTCTAAAGCACGTGTTACATTATCAAGTGCAGCAATAAAGAGGCGCTAGCTTACCAGTGACCTAAAAGCTGGCTGCGCATTGCAGTTCTGACCAGTGACACCAGTAACTAACTCCAGATCCTATCCTGGCTCAGGGGTGGCTGTGTGACGTGGCCAAGTCCAGAAGAGGTCTAGCAGAACATAAAATTCAATTTCAGATAAACACTGGCTTTCAAGATACTCTGCTCATGCAATGACAAAAGGACTGCAACAAAATAAACCTGCGTTTTTAGAATAAGCTCTCACTAACTCCTCTTTGATCAGGTCCCTTTGAGCAGGCAGGTGCAACAACAGGAACAGCACTTTATCTGCCCACCACACTACAGCAGAGCTAGAAAGATTTTGACGGACAAATCACGGAAAAGGTCTTAAAGTGACATTTTGCTGCTCTTGCTCACAAGTCCAGTAATACACAATCGCTTTGGGAAGTCAGCTCTTATCCTGCTTCTAAGGACCACACCGTCCAAACCGAAAATTAATGCAAAGCTGTTCAATTTGGAAACGTAACCATGAAGCTGCTTCCCTTCTAGACATGGATTCAGACCAACAAGTGTGACAGGTCCTACGGCCACAAGCTCACCTGCAGCACAGGCAGACGGTGCCGAAGGGTGACAGGACTAGCACAAAATAAGTGCTACAAGTCTGCCCTGAAAAGCCAACTTACACCAACTCTCCCCTATCTATGGCAAAACCGCTAGGAGTGAGAACCCCGAATGCCCACCCCAGTCAGAACATGGCAGCGGGGGTTAGGGGAAGCAGCTGGGAAAGGCAGAAAACTTACTGGAAGCTCTGGCAGCAGCCAAGCTCAGCCACAAGCCACCAGGTAAACCCGTGGGACTGAATAACCTGCCGGTGCCCCACTAAGAGCAGCAGGGAGCTGCGGGGACAACAGCGTGCTCTCTGCGTACGAGATGAAGCCAGACCACAGCTCAGGGTTCCCTCCATTCCCCAGGGCCTGGCCCACAGCTGTGGGTTACTGGGAAGCCCAGCAATACACCTCTCCCCCCACAGTGCAATGCCCCCAGACCCCCCACCTTAAAGCAGGCCCACAGTAAGCAGCATGACTTCGCGAAACGGAACCTGCTTCCACGGACAGATTCTGTCCTCCTCCTCCTCAGCTACAAGATAATGAAAGTTTGGTTAATACGGACACAGGACTGCAAGGGTATTTTCTCTACTCAGACCTTGCCAGATTCCTTATAAATGGAAAACAGTAACGGGAACACATGGAAACATACTTTAACTCCTTAGATGCCAAGTGCTGTATAACCACCCTGTCCTCCCCTGAATCTCCAACCCTGTGGATCAATCTTTGATAGGCCTTCAGCAATAACTCTGAAGCATTACCACGTACAAGGCAAACCCCTTTCCCAGCCTTTTATCGAGGAAAAGACAACTGAGCAGCAGAGGTCCTCTCTCCCACCCCTAATGGCATTTAGAAGAACATCCCACCCCCAGGGGGGTGGCACAACTCTTCAGTCTAATAATTGTTTTATTCACCACTTCCTCTCTCTCTAAAGAAGCAGTAAAATGCCTAACCAGCTCACAGCTGATTATGCACAGCCCTGAATCAGACAAAAACTCGCCAGAGTGTATGTGGGGAAGAGAAGGGGAGAGGATCGTACTGTTCGTCAACATTTGTCCCCTCTAGATTCAGTCCACAAATTGGCGTCTACGTTCCGCACGCTTCCACCGACACCAAGAGCCGTTTTTATCCAGTGCAACGTCCACTGCCGGCAATGGACACAGCACAACGGCCAAGATGCCATTACGGGTACTGAGCCGCCCGAGGCTCCAACTTGCCACCTCTCACCGCTGTCAGCCCAAGGTAAAAGCCAGTGCCACCTCTGTTTCTCCGGCTCGGAAGCTTTCCTGTTCATTTCAGTCCATCTTGGCCACAGCCTTTCTGAACCGATTGTGCTGTTTTTCTATCACTTTGTTTTGTTTGTTTTTAAAAAGGGAGTTTCATCTGTGTTCCACTACAATTACAAATGAGACAGAGTCATCCTGTCTTCCACCAGCACAACATCTGGCCCAAATTGGTCTGTGCACTGCTTCACTGTGGCCAGAATGCTGAGAAGCCGCTGGTCTAGGGCATCCAGATGCGGGTCAGAAAGCACTGGTGAGATGGGGTCATGCGACATAGCAGTTTTTAAGGCAGACTTCAGTACTCCATTCTTCAGGTAATTAAGTCTGTTCCAGGTAGAAACCCGGATGCTGCAAAAGAAAGACAAACACAGTCATCATACCACTGTCCAGCTGAATTCTCACCAGCAAACCCAGAGCCAGCCTGTCAAGGGAGCCTGCTACATCAGGATCGCAGTATTATTCCCTGGCAGTTTGGGGATGAGATGTCCAGGTACAACTGCATTATATGCAAGACCTAAGTGAAGCCTGAGAACTGAAGGTGAAGAGGAGGAATCTAGTATGACATAATTCCTGTGTTATACAGGGCCACTTCCAACTGCTAGCAAGGAAGTTCTTCGGTCCTGAAGATTTTCAGTTTGAAAAGGAAAGGAAATTGACAGTCTGGCTGTTAATTCAAACACAAAACTGGCGTCACCTCAGAAAGAGCATCGCTGACCAACAACTGATCACAAAGGACCAAAGTCAGAGGACTGAACTTCCAAGAAGGTGAACGCAGCAGCGATCTTCCCGCTTCACTGGTCACCGAACTTGTTCGTGTCAGCTCATCTGAGCTGTCTTGTTCCGTGAAGTCTCTTGGGATTCTCCCTCAAATTTTTGTGGTTTAGCACCACTGGTCTACACTCTTGGCTTTTGATGATCTCTAAGGAAACCAGAAATATAAGCAAGTGTCGTAACAAACCTATAGTTAAAACAATTATGCATAAGAATCGGTATGTGGCATTTGCCTGGTATCAGAAACAAAGATGAGAAAGACTCCAAAAGATCCTCATAAAGCAGGAAATTAAATATGCATTTAAAATTAATGCAGGAAAACTAAAGAACTGGAAAGTAACTTTAGTTTAACTGTTCTCCACATGGTTTCTAAGGGAATCTGGTAGAATGTAGGCCAGGTATACCACAGCACGCATAGAGCCTTGCTTAGTTCAAGCAGGAAGTGACAGCTCAGGCTTTCCGCATAGTTCCCAGGTTCCCTGAAGAATTTGGGAGACAGAACCTTCCAAGCACAGGCTCCAGGAACTCTCAACTAAATGGTTATTTTGGAAGCCTTAAAGGAGTTAATGTTATTTTGAAATAACAGAGGCAGGAAATATATACCAGCATTTTTCTCCCTGGAACTTTTATCTATTTGTTAGCGAGAAGAAGCAACGGCCTGGTGAGGGAGCGAACATGGAGAACAGATAGCAAGTCACAGTCTCGAAAAATAAAACGAACACAGCTCAAAAGGCCCAAGTCGAAATGAAATCCTGCAAGAAAACTACAAACTTCCTTTTGAAAGGAGCACGCTGAGCAGTGCTGCGGTCTTGTTTAGAAAGACCCTTTGGAAATGAAGGTAGTTAAGTTGCCAGACACGTTGAGTCCTTAGCTTCTGTCAGGGAGAACTCAAACTGTGATGTGAACTTTTATTCAGCAGGAGCTGGATGGAGACAGCTGCAGAGGCAAAGGACCTGTCATACTGACTAAGGAGAGAGCTGAACCAGTGACCTGGAGGCGAGACTACTTCCTACAGCCTACCGTCTGATTTACTACCTTAATGAAAATTTATTTCTCGGCTTCTTAAGCAGTGATAACACATCAAACGAACGTCGTGCCTCAAAAAAATAAAGCACTATGTGCCCAAGTGAACATTTTCAGGTTGCCAGAAGGCTTCAAAACTTAATTATATTGCAAACCTAAGGATCGCATAAGTGAACAGCATCCCTGCGTTTCACTTACATGCAGCACTGATAAAGAGGAGCCAAGATGCTTCTTTCATCCAGGGCAGGGTTTCCAAAGCTGAAAAACAAAATTAAAACCAAGTGAACCAGCTGAACTCCTAATGTTGTTCTCAACATCAATGGCATTTGTGAATAATTAAACAAATAAAAATAAAAATCAATACTAGGCAATTTCACGCTCCAACAGATCAAATAATTTACATTAAAATGTAAACAGGCCATGCCCAATTACAGATATAACTCTCAACAGCATCAGCTAACATACCAAGTAAACGGAAGCAACAACAGTGTACCTAGTTCTTTATCAGACCAAGGCACCTTAGAAATGAACTTCAGAGTAGTTTAGAAATTGAGCTCATCTTGCAAAGCCAGGGAAAAGAGTAATTGGTATTCTGGACACAGAGAGTGGGAGCTTTGCCTGCCTGACACAGCTGGACAGGGAATGAAGGAAACAGCAGCCACGTGCTGTTTTAGATGGCCAGGCTTAGATCAACAGTTCAACTAACAAGGTGATCAACTTTAACATTTCACGATCATGCTCTCTAAGGAAGGCCTGTCAAAAGGGTTTCATAGTATTTCAAGCCTCACCTAAATATTTCTTTAAAAAAAAAAAAAAGTTTCAACCTGCTCATAATGCTGTTTTCAACAAAAAGCTTTCCCCTCAATGAAGATAACTTATTCTAGGAGTCTGGCATTACGCTGCTCAAATAGCTATTAGTAGCCTTAAAACTGGAACAGGGTCCCCAGATCATGGCACCAAGGAGTGTCTGGACAATGCTCTTAGTCATATGGTTGAGTTTTAGGTAGTCCTGTGAGGAGCAGGGAGTTGGACTTGATGATCCTTATGGGTCCCTTCCAACTTGAGATCTGTGATTCTATGAAAAAAAAGTCCCCCTGCCCTTTATCTCAAAGCAGCTAAAAGCACTTAACTTAAGCTTTCAAAAAAACAATTAACTTCTGGGCCTGCAAAGCTCCATCAGAAATGTTTTCATACCGTCATAAGCACGTACCATAATGAAAGGTATTATGACATTATGACAAAAGCAAATGAATGACCTTCAACTACCACAGTCACTTCCAGTGACTTAACACATCAACTTCCTCCTAGCCCATTGCCAGAGCATTACAGAAAGACAATTTTTGCCAAATTCATCTAAAACGGTCTGAAAGCAGCAATAATTAAGCAGCCCCAAGGTGGAACACATCCTGCTGACATAACTGAAGGTGCGTTACTGAACAGGCTGATGCATAAAGACAAAACAACTCAGCCACTGCAGGCAAATTAGAAACAAAGGAAAGAAGGAAGGAAGGAATCCACTATAGGAAAGGCAAAAGGGGGAAGAAATCCTAACTCCAAGCCTTGCAAGGATCTGTCTAGAGGTCTCAACTGCTGTGCAGGCTTCGTACAAGTGGTACGCAGAACCGCAGCAGAACAGAGCCCTGCGCAGGAGCTGCCAGCGCTACCCACCAGAGGCTGCCCCATCTGCAGCAGGGGAAATTCACTGACGCTGCAGATGGCAGCACCCGTCAGGGAAACAAACTGGCGTCTCTGGACTAAATTGTGAGGAAGTGGAATAGGTTATCTGTGTCTTTAAGAAAAATTCAGCAAATTGTTGTGATTTAAACAAGGCTGCATATTCAATAGGATTTTTAACTTAAACTATTCCAGCCACTGTACAAAAAACATAGCAAAGACAGAACAGCTTACTTTTAAAACACATACACATCCTAGTCTGGCCACAAGAAGGACTTCTCATCAGTTCCTCCCAGTTACTACATGCTCCATTTTTGTTTTGGTAATAGTTAATATCCACGCTCAGGACATCATCATATTTTCCTCTCATATCAGTTTTATCTCCATTTTAAACTTCTAACCTTTTAAAGTCAGAGCAGACATATCCAGAAGGCAGGGAATGCCAAATCATTCAGAGACACTTTTCGAAAAGATCTGCTTTCACTACGGCACTCACTAATACTTACTGGGAAATAAGAAACCGTAAGTTTCTAATCTTCCATTAATTAAAAGCATAAAAGTGAGGGGCTTTTCTGGGGATAGGAGGAAAGACACAAGCAAACTCTTGAAAGTTGCCTGGGGGGAAAAAAGGTCATACTGTGCTAATTTGTGGGTTTCTGTAGTTGGGGTACGACTTTGCCGAAAGCAGCCACGGTATCTAGAGCACAGACTGAGCACCACAGCCTTTGAAGGACCCCAGCACTTGGCGAGGTAATTTCTGGTAAGAAGGAAAGCTTTAGGTTTTTAGCACAAAAGGTAATAATGAAAAAATCAGAGAGAAAGAAAACAGAGACACAGAAAGCAGATAAACGTGTGCCCTTGTGCTCGCCACTACCTGGCCACCAGATTTCCCTCACCCTCACCTTTTGGCGTTATCCAGGAGGATGAGCATACTGGCTCCTTCATCATCCTGGAAACTCTCGTAGTGATGCCGGTCAGCATTCCCAATCAAATAGTCAAAGACGGCGGTGTCAATGATGTCAAGGAGACGAGGGCCCGAGTCATATGGTGAAGTCTTTTTCACAGCATCACAATAGCTTTCGTCATACTCCCACCTGTGGGCCGTCAAGAGAAACCAAATCAGATCCTCAAGGAACGCTCCATCATCGCACACCAACACTATTTATAGCTGTCCCTTTATTCCCTTATGAGTGCATAAGGAAAAGGTGAGTGCAGCAGTCAAGGCTATATAAAGAAGAAAGAGTTAAACAAAAGTGTTTTCTTGAAAGAGTAAGCCCTGTACTAGCACCCTAGCGTAAGGGGCAAGCTGTAGTTTCAGTGCAAGGTTACACACCACCTTCCTACAGAAAACAAGGTCAGAGATTGCTTCCTCGCTGCTCACAATGCAGCAGTGGCTGGGCTGCCTCATGGCATGGTTACTGTCACGACTTGCCTGCCTTAACTTCCTAACTAAGGACTCCAAGGCCGGTCTCTATTTCTATTGCACTGACCTGCTTCCATCAGTCTTGCCTTCCAGCGACCCTCTTCATTTTGTCTAATGCAAATAGCCTCATCACGGTTACTAATGACCTCCCGTGCCCTGAACAGAAGGGCCTCACGTACATTCGTTCTCTTTCACTCGCAGTTGTCCTTTCCTCCCTACTTTCCTTTCAGGGTATCTCACCTTCTTCTCCACCGGCAGGATTCCAGCTTCCCTTTTCTCTCCTCTCCTTCTACAGGTAACCTAGGCATGTACTTCTGGTCTTTAACATGGATGTCATGTCTCAGTTCTCCAAAGCTGGAGAAATTTCTCATTTTCTTCTTTACAGTTTTCAAAGCTATTCAACACCACCACCGAAACAGCCAAATCTCTGGTGGATATCCATTCCATCTGTCAACCTAGATAACAAGTACATCTATAACATCTTCCATGCAAGGACTGAAACGATCCTTCACAAAATAGCAGTTAAGTTGGAAATGCCTTAAACCATCTGTGACTTGGAAACAGAAATGGAGGAAACACAAGCTGGAGAGGCTCACTGACATACTCCAAATTACAAAGTTGTAAAAGCGTGGAGAAGATCAGAATTTAACTATCAGAACAGCCACATACCCCACGCCATCTTCTGGAGGTCTGGAGCCTAAGCTCTCGATATCCCATCTTTGCTCCAGTTATCCAAATCAGAGCAGCCAAAAATTTATCTTCTCGATGCTTCTGTTAACACATCACACACACTCCCTCAAATGCTGTCACTAGTTCCCTTTTGCATCAAGGTCCAACTCACATTCAACTTATAGCACAAATCCACAAAGCTACATTATCAGAATGTACCCCTCCTTGTACTGGATACATTTCTTTTATGCTACATCCCTCTCTCCCTCAAGTCTTTCCCTTTCCCTCATTTTACTTTAGATCAGTATTTGAACTCCTTCCAACAATTTTTCAGACATACTATGCTCTCTCCTCTCATTTTCCATTCAGTCTTTCAAGGCAGACCTTTCTCCCACATTTATTTCTGATAATTTATATTGTACTAGCACACGACTTCGAAGGTCGGGGATTTTATCTATTACACGTCCATTAAAAATCATGTACACTAATGTGACTATATGGATTACGTTCCAAAGGTTAACTCAGGACAGAGTAGAAGCAGCTAGATCAGGAAAAAAAAAAAAAAAATCCCACAAGAGTTATTTTTCCATAATTACCAGACACAGAAAAAGGAGAGCACGACATCTAGAACGTTTAATCACCCTGCTGCTCTCAAAGTGAAAAGCGCGACATGACAAAGTGCAAAAGAACAGAACCACGTAACCCCATCTGAACCAGGCAGGAGCAAGCAAGTTTTAAATACAGTGAATGTCAAATTAGCATAAGTATCAGGGTAAACTCCAGTGTAAGCAGGCAGTTTATGGCGCAAAAGTCTCCCCAAAAAACCCCACACCTCCAAGAAAGAGTCCATTCATTACTGCAATTCACCAGGCACTAAATACAGCTGATGTTGACCTGTTGGAAAGGAGATAACATCTGCTGCTAAAAAAATCAGACTTTGTACTTAATACTCTAAAACAATTCAATGAAGCCTTTGGATGAGATTCTTTCTGAGAACAATCACATCATTGGAAATCAACGGGTATTTTAGATCAAGAGCTAAAAAAGAAAATAAAATAAAAAAATCTTTTTAATGACTTGTTCAGGGGACAGACTTGGAAAAATTTGCTAAGAAAAAAACATTTGCTCTGGTCATGGCAAAAATATCTCCAACCCAAATACTCAGACATGTTACATCTATCGTACAAGACTACCAGATCCCATGTTTGCTCTTCTCTAAAAGCATTCTTTAGATGCTGAGCATGGTCACCAAACGCTGACGGTATTCAAAGCAAAGAACTTTTCAGCGCCTACCTACTTAAGCTAAAACAGCTCCACAACTCCTGAAGCCAACTACAAGGACCATGAAATCAGGTCTGGCAGAAAATAGCACAGCGCTACCGTATTTTAGTGGGCCACAGAGAGGTGCAGGGTCAAAAGAAGGTCTAGTGGCACAAGAGAAGAGTCTCTGCTTGCCCAGAGCCGGGACTTTCAGAGCCTGGAGCGACTGCATGGGGGAGTTTTGTTCCAGCCAAGAAGCAGGAAAAGGACAGCACTTAGTATCGTGGAAAACCAGATTTCTTTCTTGTTCGTTTTAATTTAAATCTCATCCTAGAATTCTTGACTTTTATTGTCATATCAAGAAAGCTGTCAGGAAAACTCTAGGTTTTGAAAGCACATGCTCCTTAATTAGCCACTGTACTGCAAGGGTATTTCTAGTACAAATTACCATGTGTAAAGAACAACCTTATCATGCTCTCATACCTGGCCAGTTTGCCTTCACGGTAAGTCCTACCCCATGGGTGCCGATGTTTCTGAAGAGGCCAGACATCGGGCAGCCACAGAGTCACCGACCCCTCCATGATGTCCCCATCTGCACAAGCTGGTTCTGTTTCCCGACAATAGTAGCACTTCCCATAGAAGCAAGTGTTATTACCTTAAAAAATAAATAATACATATCAAAAGAGCAGAACTTAATGCAAGGGATGCCAACTGAAATTCAGGAGCATATTGTTGCAGCAGAGCCTTCCTTGCAACAGGATTTCCTTGCACTTGACGTCATGCTTCCCATCGCTGAGAGGGAGAGGCTCAAAGGAGGTTAAACAGACATCTATTAATTCAAAGGAACATGAAGGATTAATATTCAAAAGACAGTAAATCTATTTTCTAATGTTTCTGTCACTCAGAGTTAATACAACACTGCACAATCAACAAGGTTTTGTGACCCCTCCCTAGTCTTTAGGACCTTGACTTCGCAACCTTAGCACTGCTTGCTTTTTAAACTTCACGCTTCGTGTGTCAGTTTTCCCACTTTTTTGAAAAAGTTGACCAAAAAGAGACAAGTGAAAAAAATACTAAGCAGAACTCAGATGGATTTGGAGCCCTGACACCTGCCACACGCCTCAGTTACTTGAGCTGACTTAGCAGGGGAAATTCAAACAAGCTGTCATCCCTATATGATCTAGGAATGCAGAGCTGTCAACATTTTCATGAGTGTCTTCTGACAAGGGAGGAACAATGAAATCCTGCCACCTTTAGTCCGTTAAGGCCTACATAGCCTGCAGCGTAAAGTAACCTACGTAGCCTAGATTAACATTTTCAGCTTTTCTGTTTCACCCTTCTAACCTGCCTTGGCTTGACGCTTGCCAAGTTAATTCCGGTTCCATATTCACAGATGTTCCTACAAAGTTCAACTGTGTCTCACTTCCTTGTCATTCCTCTTATTCCCTGCCCTTTCTTCCTTTGCCTCTGCATCCAACACCCTCCTCAAACCAGGCCCAGCTCACTGAAAAAATAAAAGCATTTCTCACTTTCCACCCTTACACACCACAATCCCTCAGCCAGCCAGCACTCCTTTGCTGTCCTCCATCCAGCCCCGGCTCCTGTGCTCCCACTAGCCCCGTCAGACAACTTGAGGGCATCAGAGAGATCATTACCATCGACATGGAGCTTGCAGCAGACCAGACCTCTTACCTGTGTGGAAAGCCCTGCAAGCCTCTCTTCCTACCCGCAGCCTGCAGCAGGTCTAGCCAGAGGCAGAATTCTTTGAGATTCTAGCTGCAACTCAAGCAAATCTGCACCGAGTACGCACGAATCATCTTTTCTTCAAAAAACTCAGAAACCTGGTCAAACGGGGGTTGACAAGAGATCACAACCTTGTCCCCAGATCCACCCGTTTCTTTGGTTCATGCTCTATACAGCAGGCGGTTCCAAGGAATCTATCTATGGGAAGGCACTGAAGTTTTGTGGAGCCATACTTTTCCAGTCAGCATTTCTGCTAGAAAACTGCTTAGTTATCTTGGCTGAAATTTGAAAAAGTAAAGTCTGCCTGAGGCAGACACCCAATCTGAATGCAAAAAGAGTTTGGCAAGGCAGAGCTACTCTCATCTGAAAGTTACACCTTATAACTGAAAGTGTTAGGCAAACTTAGTAGGTGAGAGTACCAACAGTGCTTGTAATAGAAATAAACACAGGCACGCATATTTACCAGCTGTAATGAACAACCACCTCTATGGTCTTCTTATTAGGGGGGGGGGAAAAAAAAAAAAGAAAAAAGTAGTAACTGGGTATTTTATAAAAGCCTGAAGAACTTAAAGGCTGCTGCATAAGTCATTTCTTGGTGCTTAATGACCACCTGGTAGGAGTTCACATTAAGAATTCCCATTAGGTGCCCTTCACAGCATTACTGCTGCAAACAACGTACGGAAGTTCTGACACATGTAGTTACAAATTCTCAGCAGACTCTGATGGAGCACAAACAACATCTAATACCAACCAACGCATCAGCCCTAAAAATCATCCCAAATCACCACTGTGTTTGTCTTACCTACAATTCCGTATTTTTTTTTCCTTTCAGGTCTCATCACAGACTTTTCTAACCACCTCTGACAGCAGAGAGAAAATTCTTACTCAGAAAAATTCCCACCCATAACAGCAGCATGAGGGAACACAGAGAAGTTACAGAGGAAAAACTATCTGGAGAAAATGGAGCCCTCCTTCCCCACCAAATGGGGTTATACAAGCGTTAAGATCACTCTTGGCAGAGGAAGAGACTCAGCAGCTTCCAGCATCACAGTTAACTGTTCTGTCGCTGTACCAGAGTCCCACAGCTCCTTCTCCCCATTAAACAAATTTGTCTTACTGGGCTGCACAATCCACAGCCTCCACTTACCCACAGTCATGAAGGTGCCCAGAAGCTGCTCCGTGGCTACCGGTTTGATCTCCGTACGTAGATTCACAAACCTCCCAACCACCAGCGGAGCTCGTCGGAAACCCAGAATTCTGATTTGGGGGGAAAAAAAACCACATCATGAGAATGTGCAACATAGGCAGCAGTTCTAAATTCAAACAAAACCAAACCACAGTCTCTGTGCTGTTGTCTGACATCGAGATGACAGACCAAAGAATGAAGTTGGAGAAGGGAGGAGGTTGCTGCAGGGCTCCAAGGTGAAGTAAGGAAACTAATTTTTCTTAAGTGCCTGGATGTTAAACTTGCTTTATAAGCCATCAGTGACACTATTAAAGCATTTGCAGCAGAGCAACAGAGGATGCACCATGCTCCAACTCAGAAATCAGACCCCATACCAGAAATATCCATCATCTGTCTTGGGTGCAGGCTGAAGCAGTAACCATATGGCCTCTGAGCCGGTCACCTGGAAAGATCATTTATAATTTGTGGGAATTACCATCTATTACAATGTTATGTTTAAGCCCAGTTCAATTACACTTGAATGTAAACAATCAAGGAGTTATCTCATTTGACATGAGGGGAGAGAAGGGAAGAGAGAATGGTAGAACAAAACTGAATGCCTGAAAAACGTCTGGAAAAAAAAGAGGTGGGAAGAATAATTATAAAACTTGCAGACACAAGATCCAGGTTCCACTCCCACGTCTGCCACAGCCTTTGGTCTGTGACCACAAATGACTTGAGTATTTGTAATGGTATTTTAAAAGTGCTTAAAGGAGGAGTACAAACATCAGTGTATCAGCCCCAACTCTCCCAACGTACTTTTGACATCCTTTTGGTAGCCTTTGCATCTCAGAAAAAGAGCCTGAAAAGGGAATGATCCGCATTCCACAGACATACTGGGACAGCCACTCTAATAGCAGGGGTTTTAGATATTCAACAAGTCCACTCCCTTCCATAAGTATAAAATACCTCAAAGAAAGGGCAACACCAAACATCTGCCTGAACAAATCAGGTATGCATAAAGACAAAACTCATAGCAAATACAGAGTTACGTACAGCTTGAGGAAAACACAAGTGTTCCAAGTAAACAGGCACAGAGCTTAGATCTGAAAAACTTGTCCCTGTATTTTCAGACCCACAGCTGAAAGGCCACTATCCCGGCTAGCACAGCCTCCCCGTTAGCTGTGAACATACAACAGGATTCAGATCCTTCTTGAAACTACGGCATCCTTGGACAAAATGTGTCACTGTCACCATTCAAACCAAAGGTACATGCTGAAGTTCTGAGGGCAGGTGTTGCTAGGTGTTCTTGAAGAATACAGAGGTGCAGACCCACAAAGCGAGGAGAACGGCCAAAGAAACAAGCACAAACCCACAACTGAACAGACAGCAAGGAAGAGCTAAGAACAAGGGGGCTGGACACCACGAAGAGTTTGAGTTGGTGCTTTACCATGTTTGATTGCTGCTTTTTCAGGGGAAGTGAAGTCTAGGTGTTTCTTGACAGACAAATGGACAACAGCCATCTGGCTACATCACCTTTGTCTGGGCTTAAAATAACCTGATTCTGGCCAACCGCCTCAAGACTGCAACAGCAGCAGTGGCTATTACACAAGTAGTTAGCACCAAACCTCCCTACAAATACTAATGTCCACTGCCTGTGCAATCCCACAGATGAACCAGGACTAACAAACCTACCCTTTACCACCTATGAATTCTGTCACAGTGATGAGCCTCTTATTTGTGTGCTGAGAAACCTCACTTTAAGGGCAGCCATTCTATTCTTTATTGTATTTGTCCCTCCTTACTCCTTTCCCCAAGATTTTAAGTCTCTTCCTGTAAAATTTTTTTGCATCTTCAATTCTCTACTGAAATCTTCTCCCATGTGCCACCATAGTCCTCTTACCATGAGCAGACCAAGACTGCGCTCATTTATTCTAGATGATACTGCACCTCTAGCAGTATTGTTACCGAAATCTCAGAATGAAGAACTTATCAACACCAACGTGATGCAGATAAGCAGACACTTCTTTATTGATGGCTGGGTGCGTGAGTGAGTCCTCTCACGATCAATGCACACCAAGCTTCAAAATCATACACCATATATAGAACTTATTCATGCATATTCATTAAATATTTGTGCAGAATCATAGTATTTCCCAAAAATCATTAACATACCCTCCTCCCAAATCCGATTCTGCACAGTAAAGGTTAGAAAAGTCTAGAAATGGGTCTGGGGTACGATTTGGGTAGGTGGTACATGAGTCGGTGGTCGCGATCTCCCCCCTGCCGGAATTACCTTTTACTAAAGCTCACGGTTTCTTGGCAGGTAACTACAAGCTGTTCCAGTCGACTCTTCTCCCCAGTTCCCATTAATTCTACATTCTGACATTTCAAAGCATTCTCCCAGTCTACTGTAAATACTGTATCCAATTATCTTCAATCATCTTGAATCTTAAGTCTATTGTCTAAGTATTAATCATTCCTACTAGGTGATTCTGACCTATTCTTCTGGCCTTGGTACAGGGCTGTACAGAGGATTTCATAGCAGCTTTTGCTGTGCAACTACAAGTTTCATTAAAATATATTTCTTATTCCAAATGATTTTATAAAATCAAATAAAATCAATTAACTCTAACTTATTAGCAGATCTGTAACAGTATTTCACAGCTATCAACATGCAGTGTTTGTATTTTCAGTCCCATTCTTTGTACTCCCTGTAACTTTGTTTTTTCTTCTGGTAATTGCACCTCCAGCTCAGGCCCACACACCCACCTGGGTACCTGTATATGAAGAGCTGTTTCTCCTCTAGGATGCACCGATTCATAGTCAGTCTAGACATTAGGCTTAACTTCTTAGTGTACTGGACATTAACTCAGCACATATGTGCAGCATTTCACACTCTTCCACAGCATTTGGCCAAGTTATTTCTTCCAGATAACGTGTCAGTCCTTTCAGTGCTCACTCTCCTTTTCAAAATTTTCACAAAAATCTCAAATGTTAGAATCTCACACAGATCTCTGAAAAGAAGTTTCACGAAAAAGCTGATCCTTGGCCTCAGTGTGGTATATCGGCAGGTTAGAAACAGCTCGCATCTGAGAAGTATTCAAGGAGCTCCTTTTTCCCCAACTCCGATAAAGCATTTACCCGACACAATAAAACCCGGTAACCCAGTAATTCCATACCTGTCCAAGTGAAAGGCTGCCACTTCTGCGTTGTGTCTGTCATAGCCAGCGTATGGTTCTCCTTCCACTACATAATCCCTGGCATATCTGTAATTGAAATAAGTCAAACAAAGTGATTCACGCAGGATTTCCATCAGTTTCGCTGTTCAGAGTAACAAACGCAATAGCAGCGCTACATTAAATAGACTCTGGGTCACTTTGAAAATGATTGCCAGTAGGAGAGGGAAAAAATATTAATGAGATTAAATAGTGTACCAACTGTTGAAGTAGTAAATAAGGAGGAAAGGTCAGCAATGTACTCAAGAGTTTGGGAAGCGCTGCCCATTCAGACTAACGGGTTTTAATTCAACCATATGCCAAGTCACATCTAAGAACAAAGAGCACAGACCCAGCTACAGAACAGAGGGCTATTTATACTGGAAAGCAGCAACTGCGCAAACGATTTTGGGGTTAGAATGGATCGTAGATTAACATGAAAATACAATCTGATATTGTGGAAGAAATGCCAAATGCAATCTTTAGTAGCTAGATGATCAGCAAACATGAACCCGAGGACAATACTGGATATAAAAAGACCCTTTATTCTGGTGGAGAAAAGACATAATGGACAGCAAGAAACAGAAAGTTGACACTCATTACAACAACCGTGGTATATTTTGGTGAAGTGTTGGGCTTTTTTTCCCCCCCTTTTTAAAAAAAAATAAAATGTTACATAAATAGTCAAGGCAAACACAAATTTCCAAGATTCATGACATTTGAATCAGGTGTAGATACTGTTGAAGAAGCGTGCTTCAGATGAGCATGAAATACCACAATCAATACCAAGCAAATGCGTGACATGCAATAACATTTTCAAATAAAGGAAGGCCAAATTAGATTACCTATTTTCTTATTTTTATCTGTGTCTCAAACTGTGTCAACCGGATTATTTCCAACAGGCCTGCGGTTCAAGCAGTAGCACCAACAGTGTAAGAGAAGCCGCAGTACTCTGATGTTTTAACCCTGCTCAGAGAAGATGTGGGGCAAGATGACAGTCCATTTCATTAGTCTGAGCAAATGCTTTAGCTTCTCTGCACGGCAGCTCAAAATGGCATTAACCAGTGGCAGGACGGTATGGAGTTTTTGGGTAGAGCATCTGACAGACTCCTGCCAAACTGGAACTTTACACCAAACCAGCAACTTATTTCACATACACCACTGGCATGCGATGGTAGCAACTGTTAATCATCAGCGATTTCGGCTGGATTTTAAGTCACTTTGAAATGAGACAGCTAAACCTCAGAGCATGCCCTCCAAGGCAGGTCTTTTGTACATACTTAGAGCAGGCTTTGGAGAACACGGCCACATGCTGAAAGCTGCAGAGCTAAAACTTAGTGGTAAAAGAACCAAATTCTTGCTTCCATGCACAGTAGGCACCTAGTCCTTTCTAAAGCAAAGGCAACAAGAGAATTCGTTCTTCCCCAACCAGTAAGTTTTCTCAGAACGTTTTTTAGTAGTAACTTCGATATACCGTTCAGGTCAAAACCGAGTTCAATAGACTATCTTTCAATGCCAGAACAAGTCTCTACCTACAAGCCTAACTATTTAGCAGTCACAAACACAACACTGGTCTACCAGTATGGCTAGGGCCATACTGCCTAGCACTCCCATAAACTCCTAGCACTCCTATAAACACTCCCCGCTGCACACGTCCTTGATGGAGCATAGTCACTGTGTTCGCCTGCACAGACATTCTATTATGGGAATGTAATTTAATGCTTGGTGAAACGCTTTATGGCACTCAGTTATACAGAAAACACTACAGAAATGCCATGTCTTGTTCCTGCATTTACTGGACGCACCAACTGTCACGCTGCTGAGACCACTGCCTGAAAGGTTCACACTGTTCAAACACAGCCCAGCCCCACAGCAAAGCTCCAGCCAGACCAGTAATTGACCATACAGAAAAGGACTGTGAATTCAAGAAGTGGAGAGCAGATTATTTTTCCTCATTCTCTGATCATTTATTAACATGACAGGAAAAGTTCATGCTTGCTCAACCCAATATCCTTCGGAGAGAGATGTACTCATCCTGTGATGACACCACTTACATCTGTACTCCAGTAAAACACACCTGCCTTACTTCTTTCCCATCTTTCTTTCTTCTACTTTTCCCTGAAGGCAAACAGTTCAAAAAACTTGCAGGCATGCACAAGATTCTTCATAAATGTTCAATCATACCAGATTTCCCGGTGGATCACTGTAAGCAGAGGCAGTATCACTACTCACCCGTCCTTACATTGCTCCTTCAGTATTCACTACCGCCAGAGAGAAAAATCAGGGGCTTTCACTCACCTACCAAGCCATCTTTACAGCCTTTATGCAGCTACACCAGACACCCAGGTCTACGTTTACGACTACTGTCAACTTTCACTCCTTCCCTGTTCTCCAACTGCATCCCCTCGTGGCAGTTTGACACGACCCTTTCTCGGAAAGGGTACCGAGACTTGCCTCCACACTGCCAGAACCTGCACTTCCACAGTGCTTCCGCAGTGCTTCCAAACATCAGGTTGCACCAACACTCCCTCAGGACTAAACACGGTGATTATTCTTTTAACCTAAAGGCAGGCAGTTCCACACATCAAAGCTATACAGCCTGAGCGGCAGCTGGCACAGCAACCTAATGTTACTAGAGCACCAGCAAGGCTCTATCCTGTCCGCCTCACAAATAACAGAACAGACTTTCTATTTGCATGTAAATTTGTAGCTTAAATATTAATGCAACAACACGGAGATAAAAAAGAAAAGTATACACAAAACAGTTATTGATCCAGTCACCGAAAGCAGTATTTACCTCTTGGGTTTGAAGACAACCTTCTGTCCTCCTTCAAGTATTAGCAAAGCTTTCAGTTGGGTCCCTTTGTATCCCACATCAGCTTTTATTATTTTCTTTGTTGTCATGGCATGCATAACAGCCCCCAACTCGGGGGTCTCCTCGGGATACACCTCCCGCGGCACCACCCACTGGGCTGCAATCTCCCAAGGGGACTGCAGCGTATGGTCGAGCCGGGGGTCCAGTTCCACGTGGAGGCTCGCCATCATACGGTGAAAGGCGCGCTGGTCCTCCCGGTTGGCAGCTGAGGTGTCCAAGTTGTCAATGAGGAAAACTTTTGTGAAAATGAAGATGACAAGGAGGATGGCCAACAGCACAACTCGCTGCTTTAGCTTCATGGTGACCTTCAACCCTTCTCCCCTGACCCTTTCTTCCAAGCGTTACAGGAAGTCTATGGGAGATCAGGGTGAGGAAGGGGACGTTAGTTAATGGATTTCATTCATAACTTGCATTGTGAAAGAGGTATGACCACTGAAGCATCTTCTGGCACCCCTAAAAATAAACAAAACACAAACTTACAAAACTGCATTCCTGCAGATCCCACCAAACTCAAAGTCCAGTTTATGCTTGGAACATAAGTCTGCATTTACGTACACTTGTATCCTAAAGCCCAAACATTTCTGCTAAAGCACATGGGGTTTGCTGTCTTCCTGTAGCCTTTCAGTGATCTGCACAAAAGGGGAAATCGTCTGACAGCATCTCTATACAGCTGGAATCACAACAGCTGCAACTACCCCAGGCAAGACTTTTGCAGAGAATTGTAGTACGAGCTGATGGCTCCAACTTCACAAACACTTTTCCATTAGTAAGAGAACCCACGAAACTCTGGTTTTCCCTAAAGATCTGTCCCTCAAGAGAAAGCTCCCAGGTAGATTCTCTGGCATCCAACAACCAGCGACAACAGCTGCAGCCTAGTTTCCTGAAGGTATAAGACAGAAGGAAAGAACATGCTTAATGTGTTTATTGTCTTTCATTTGCCGCCACTAGAATTTACTCAGCTTTTTCTCCCATTTAAAAAAGGAAAAAAAAAAAAAAGAGGGGGATGAGAACATCTTTGCTTCCTTGCAGTTAACCACATATCTTCTGCAGTCAACTGTAAAACCAATAACCACAAAACCCATACAAAATATCTGCAATCTCAACACCAAATTAACAACAACAAAACCCCCCAAAACCCAGAATACTAATAGTGCCTCTTCTCAGAAACCTCACCTCTACCACAGTGCCATGGTTTAGCCCCAGCCAGCAGCTAATCCCCACGCAGCCGCTCGCTCGCTCCCCCCTGGCGGGATGGGGAGAGGATGGGAAGGGTAAAAGCAAGAGAACTCGTGGGTTGAGATAAAGGCAGCGTGACGGGTACAGAGAAAGTCACATGCACAAGCAAAGCAAACCCAGGAGCTCATTCACAACTGCCCATGGCAGGCAGGTGTTCGGCCATCCCCAGGGGAGCAGGGATCCAGCACGTGGAACGGCGACTTGGGAAGACCAATGCCATAAGGCTGAATGTCCCCCCCTTCCTTCTTCTTCCCCCAACTTGAAATACAGAGCATGACACCATATGGTATGGAATATCCCTCCGGCAGTCGGGGTCACCTGTCCCAGCTGTGTCCCCTCAGCTTCTTGTGCCCCTGCTCGCTGGCAGAGCATGGGAAACTTGAACAGTCCTTGATTTAGAGTAAGCACTACTTAACAACAACTAAAACATCAGTGTGTTATCAACATCATTCTCATACCAAATCCAAAACACAGCATCGTACCAGCTACTGAGAAGAAAGTTAACTCTGTCCCAGCCAAAATCAGGACACAGAGTTAAAAGCCACATCTGTGTTTCTGCCTTTCTGTACAGGTGGCAAGACGTGTCTCACCCCTCAAGCCTTGGCTGGTACAGGTTCAGCAACGTGCTCGCAGCCCGGAGAGCCACCCGTGCCCTGGGCTGCGTCCCCTGCAGCGTGGCCGGCAGGGCGAGGGGGGGGATTCTCCCCCTCTGCTCCGCTCCGGTGAGACCCCCCTGCAGCGCTGCCTTCAGCTCTGGGGCCACCAACGCGAGAAGGGCACGGACCTGTCGGAGCGCATCTGGGGGAGGCCACGAAGATGCTCGGGGGGCTGGAGCCCCCCTGCTATGGAGACGGGCTGGGAGAGCTGGGGTTGCTCGGCCCGGGGAAGGGAAGGCTCCGGGGAGACCTTCCGGCAGCACCAGTGCCTGGTGGGGCCGGCGGGGCAGCTGGGGACGGGCTTTTACACGGGCACGGAGTGATGGGACACGGGGCATGGTTTTAAGCTGAAGGAGGGTAGAGGTAGAACAGTTATTATACTGTGAGGGTGGGGGGACACTGGCAGAGGTTGCCCAGAGCAGCTGTGGGTGCCCCATCCCTGGCAGTGCTCAAGGCCAGGCTGGACGGGGCTTGGATCAGCCTGGTCTGGTGGGAGGTGTCCCTGCCCAGGGCAGGGGGGTGGAACTAGGGGATCGGGGAGCTCCCTTCCAACCCAAACCATTCTGTGAGTCTATGCTGTAAGGACCACATTAAGACACAAACAATTGTATTTCAGTTATGAGGACAGAAATTATCTTTGCAGTATTAGCTGAACATAGTCAAAACCCAAATGGAAACTGATACTAAGGCAGATCCGAGGAACACTCAGAGGCAACAGATTTCTCTCTGCACAAGTGACGTTAATCATGAAACCCACAAAAGGCATCCTGAGCTGTGGCAGGACCAATATAGAAAAGCCTTCTCATGCAATTTAATATTGAGCGTATAAACCGGTCATTATTAATCATGACACTGGAAAAACAAGCTGCTAAGCTAATTTACCAGCAGCACCCAAAGGACAGCCAGACTATGCCTGACTAGCCAAACGCAGACCACAGCCACCTTCAGCGTCTGTGTGGATGCGGTGCCTGCAGAGGTCACGGCTGGTATGATGGATACAAGGAGCACATTGTTGAGGTCCATCTCCACCAAAGACTAAGGCTGCAGCAAACAGCAGATGACAGTAAGGCACATTCTTTGAGCAAGTCGTGAGTGCAGAACCAGGTTTGGTGCAGTATAAGAGTACTAGTACAGTAGGACACGCAAGCCCATTTACATTAAGCGTACAGCAGACCCACCCTACCTCCCGGCTCCATGGCTCTCCCACCTTCCCGTGCATTGGGGCAGCATTCATACAACCCAGCTGCAAGGTAGCTCAACGATCCAGGCTGCCAACCCACCCAAACATTAACCACTTTCTCCAATTTGTGTGTGAACCACCTATTAGTAGCAGTTCTTTGAGCCAACAGCACAGGTTTCATCTGACCACAAAACACCACTACCCGTGCAAGCCAGAGCCAAGGGAGGGTGGCACAGCAGCTCCGACAGTGGGAGATGACCCGTCATGTACCCACCTACAGAGGGGCACCTTAACTTACTCAGGTCAGCACTGCCACCCAAAGAACGGCCCTGCCCTCCACGTACTTCTTACCCTCATGGAATGAACTCCATGAAAGACCTGATCAGTGCTAAAGCTTGACTGTTTTTCTTAATTTATTTCTTCCCTCAGCCCTCCTCCCCCCAATCTGGTGTCCAACACAGTTTCAAAAGCATCTGAGGGCACGCAACCAGGCCAAGAACAAGTGTTTCTCCTGGCAGCAGCACGAGTGTTTATACATGTAGGTAAAACCATGGCCCAGGCCAGCCCAACAAATAAGAAGCAGCTGAACCACTTGGGAACAGCCACAAAGAGCCCAACCAACAGGGATGAGGAAATCTGGTAACAAACTGCCACATCTTCCTGTTTTCAAAACCACTCTTTTCAGCATAGCGACAGAGCCAAGCACCACTCAACTCGCAGGTGACAACACTGTGACGACGCAGAAGCGTGCCTTTTAGCCCAGCTTAGCAGCTGAACTGTTTCGCTGTCATTGTCCCGCCTCAGGTGACAGCTCAGTTCAGCTTGGCCCTTCCCAAGCTATGCATTTTGCCTCTTAAATACCTCCTATAAAACCTGTTCACTG
Source organism: Falco rusticolus (assembly GCF_015220075.1). Taxonomy (NCBI): domain Eukaryota; kingdom Metazoa; phylum Chordata; class Aves; order Falconiformes; family Falconidae; genus Falco; species Falco rusticolus. Next base: position 29,099,086 of record NC_051197.1, read on the forward strand.
AAGCAGTAAAGAAAGTGAAAGTCTCCTAATGACAAGGAGTTAAAACTGAAATGCAAACCATTAATAGCAGCTACTTAACAACAATATAGAAATCTCCACGAAGGGTAGAGGGTAGGACAAAAGCAGGCTACCAAGTCCCAGAGATGCTTCAAAGTAGTATTATGGTCCCCTGTTAACTGCGTAATACTGATTTTAATCTACTGGAAAGTAAGTGCTTGTGCTAACAGCAAAAGAACAAATCACGTGTTTATATGGAAATTAAAACATATCATCGTTCATCTCAGTTCTGTTTAGGCAGCCTCCGTTTCTCCAAACAGCAGGTCAATCTGCCTATCACACACGGCAAGCGTGAGAATGAGAAGCACAGACAACCAAGATGCACCCCACCTGAAAGCCCTTGTCCTTGCAAATACAGACTCGCCCAGCAGGAGAGCCCTAAATAATAATATTATTCTTAAATTTAAGGAAGTGAGCAAAGGAGATCAGGCTGTAACTTCATAATTTCACTTCCTTAAAACTAGTAATTCTAAATCACTTTGAACATTGCTGTTATAAAGATCTGCTTTCATTCATTTTTAAAATCCATTAAGAGTTTGTAAGAAGTTACACAGAAGAACACAGTTCATTTCAGAACGGTTACTCCTCATTATGAGATAGGTATATAGGAGATACGTATACGTGTACACACATGTTTTAAGAAAGCCTCACAGCCCAGTGTTAGCCAGCTAAAGCACAGGACAGAAATGTTCCGTATCTCTGGAGCTCAGGCTGGGCACTCACTTTCCTAGACTGATTTTCAAGAACACGGAGTCTGTCTAGAGGTGTTCTTCCTAGGGGTGTGGGGTGGAGAATATAACCAGAGCCACTGCTGAAATTAAAGGTCATTTACTTAGTTTATCTTTTGCGACAGCTTTGAACCTAATTTTGGCTGAAAACCTCCAATGATACAGATAGAATTTGCCAAAAAAATTAAATATTTGCTATTAAGACATTTCAGCGATTCCCTTAACTGAACAACCTAGCCTCACCAAACATTTCTCAAGTCACACAATTCCTCCCGACATCCCAACTAACCCCCTACCCCGATTTTGCTCTCTCTAGCTTTCAGCAGGTGACTCGGCTCTGACTTTTTACTGACATCTGCTGAAATGAGTCATGAGCTGCTCTCCTCCAACAAACAACAAACCACCCCTGAGGTTGCCATGCCATCGATTTCACAGGCTACCTGCGGAGCCCGCACATCACGCCTTCGGTGCCAGCATTATGCTCACTGCTGTGCAAGCCACCAAAAATGAAGCCCCTCGTGAAGAAGTTTACTGTGGGAAGAACTTAAGCTTTATCGTTTTCAAATGAAGATGGCAAGAGTGACAGTGTTGAGGTGTAAGAAAATATTTACAGTTATGGAAGAAAGTAATTTGAAGAAAAGGACAAGTCTTTGGAAAAGTCTCAGATTGGAAAAGAGGACTGTGAAAGCTCAGGAAGCATGAAGCTGATCCTGGAACGAGGACAGAGATGGGAAAGGTGGCCACAGAAACAAATGAAATAATAATAAACCCCCAAAATTTTAAAAAACTGAAAACCAGGGTGAGCTGTGAATAGGACTCTGTGGAACAAAGGGCAAAAGGGTCTAGGACAACAACAAAAATAAACCCGGGGAAAATCTCAGAAGGAGACCCAAAAAGGAAACAGTTCCAGAAACTGGCAGGGGTGAGAGGATAGGGCAAGGGTCTTCACACTTGACCAAAAGAAGAAAAGGGACAGAGTAGCCGCTTACTTCTACATGAGTCATGGGAACATGGGATGTGCAAAATGACAGCAGATGCTCTTGGAACCAGAAGGCATCAGAGAAGGAAAAACCCTGACAAAGTTTTCAGAAGTACATTTTAAGTGTCTGACCAGAGCTAACACGACAGAATGACAGAGTAATCCCTGTGTACCTGCAGTCCCAGAACAACACACATTCCCTCCTGCTGCTCGACGGCAGCTGCTGATCTCTTACCAAGGTCAGGTAACTCCAAGCGTTTTGTTTGGTTGGGTTTTTCAGGTTTTATTTTATTCGTTTGGGTTTTTTTTTTTTTTTTCCTTTTTCCCAAGCTTCTGCTTAGCATTATCTCCAGCTACCATTACTAAATGGAAGGCATAGTCCAAAGAGTTTCGCTGCTCTACCACCCAAACTCCATCTCCATGTTACACAAGTACAGAAAACCTAAATTCCCTCTGTACCATTTTCTGATACTCCTGATCAACCAGGAAAAGAAAATAGTCAAGAAATAAACAACCACACCAGCTTTTTAATAGTGGAGTCAACTGGCCGGTTTGCATAAGAAATGCTTCCTGTTTTTCACTACCTCTTCGGGATATTTCCTGATCAATTTTGCCTCTCATTACCACCAGGTCTGTATTCTCAGCAAGTAAAAAGTCTTCCAAGTCAATATCCAAATAACAGCATCTTTTATATAGCACAGTGGGGTCACTGTGCACACAAACGTCCGAACTAAAGCATGCCTACTGGCATTATATACCAACATCATACCACTTTATGCCCAGATCAAAAAACAGCATGAAACTCGCCTGTTACAAACAACAGTAAAATCACAGCTCCTGTAAGCAGCCTGCAAAGTTAGCAGAGGACCACACCCCAGAAAACCATTTTTATTGGAGTCACAAGATCAAGGCTATGCCACGAACCATGAAGCTCGAAAACTACTATCTCAAAAACACTTGTGTACAATTTGCAAGGATTTTGCCATGCTCCAAGTAACAAATAAGGTATGAGGGCAGGCAAAGGTTTGGTTTGTCAGCACAAGTACACAAAAAATCATCGCTCAGACAGATGCCAATGTGAAATAAATATGATTAAGTATGCTCTAATTCCTGTTTAAACGCACGTTTTCTCTTTCCAAATACACTGTGCCTTTTGGGATCTCCTATCAAAAGGTCTTTAAAAGTCCTCCAGTAAATCCTGGAAAATGCCTTGCAGAAACAGTGTATACAGTAGTGCCATTTTCCTCTTCCCAAAGTGTACTTCAGTCTCACCAGATCAATCTTTCTCCCTATCCTCCCCTCTCTGGCCAACTCGTCGGTAGCTCATGCTTTCCCTCTCTGTGTAAGCCTCGCTATTTGAGTTTTCACAGGCAGGCTCCTACAGACCTTTGTTTAGATTTTTCAGACTCATTCTGTCACTTCCACTCTCCGTATGCTGCCTGGTTTGTGTACGAGTTCAGTAATCCAGTGCATGAGGCTTCACACGTATTTCCTTGTCTGCTATTCCTCCATCTCTCTTTCTGTTAAAACCCCTGCTATCTATAGGCAAAATCTTTGCGACACTCTCTGCTCAAACTTTCCGCACACACAACTGCATCCCCGGTTGAGACCCAGACTATAGATAAATATAAAAGCTCACAAGCATTTTAACCACTGCATTATCTATACTTGCAACTGCAAACGTCAGTGACTGCCTGATATATTCTCCCACGTCTCCTGAGAGAAATGAAAGAATTTCGTCCATCTGTCTGTCCGCCTTGCCCCGTTATATTCCTTAGTAACTTTAGAATCCGTTACCGACATTTCTGCCAGATTCAGCAGAGGAATACTTGCACGGCCTTAACAACCACCACCGCCAGATGGAGGGCAGAAGCGTCAAGAAGCCAAGGACAACTGGATATATATCCTCAGCCCTTCCCCGCGGCCGGCTGGCCACTCGGCAAACAGGAACACCTGACTCAGCCGGCTGCACAAATACAGATGGGGCACATCAGGACACAGGCAGCACCTGGGCGCAGGCCTGGGGGAAGAGAAGCTACAGGGGGGACGGAGGGCGGTAGAAGACAGACAAGAGTTACTACAGTAGGAGGTGGCAAAACAAGTCCTCAGGAAACCAGGTTTCATTTTCTCCTCGCAGAAAAACTTTCTTTCAAGCACAGTTTCCTATGGAAACAAAGTTTATATAATCACACTTTTCACTAGTAAGCTTCTGGATCCATCCGAGGGAACAGTAGATGTTTTGAAGACAGGGTTTCTGAGTTTATTGGAAATTGGCAGCTGGGGAGCGCTGTGGGAAAGGCTGCAGCATTAGCTCAACAGTTGTCTGTTCGCCTTGGCCATCTGGGCAACCAGCGTGCGCACAGCTGGTACGAGGAGGGAGCTGGAAACGCTGCACGGGAAGGAAGGAACGGAAAGTACTGTGAAGTGGAACGGTATGAGACGCGGGCAGGAGCCAGGGGTACCGAAGCTGGAGGGAACCTGGTCAAAAACAACCAAAACCGTGCTAGTTGAGCTATGAGAACAACTGCCCCTTGTTCCTATCCCAGTTAACGAAGCTCCACCTGACCATCCCAGGCAGATAAGCCACAACAACAAAGCGAGCTGGAAATGTTTTAGGGGGCCTTGTTCAACTTGGAAGCGAAGCCAAAGCGGTAAAAAAAATCAGTAGTTTTCCTTCTGAACCTGACATTTCTATGTTAGTTCAGCTCAGCCATAAAAAGGGCACCAAATATTTAAGCAGGGCCCATATAGCTACCTGACATTTAGCAGCGACGAGCCTGTCTCTGCCGCAAAATAGTGCCAATCAGCCTCCCCTGCTCCCAAGAAATGAGGCTGTGGACCACAAGGCAAAGGACGAAAAATCTGGGGGAATCAGAATTGAGCTGCCAACTTTGTTACTGTGTGAGGCAACAAAACCCGCCTTGCCCTCCCGAGATGCTGTACTGCCAACGGAGAAAGATGTAGGTCAGGCTTAAGGACATAAGGAGTACAGGGAGTAATTTTCGAATTAAAGTAAGACCAGGGTATTAACTTGCTGTTGCGTGGTAAGTACCAAGTGGAATCTATTCATACGGTATTTGCTGCAAGACTAGAATGTACGTGTTGCAGTTTTCCCTGCTTGCTCAGCCCCTAAAGCCTGTACGTGTATGGTGGGGCCCGGGCCGCTGCTCGCAGACAGCAAAGCAGCCGCACTGCTTACGGGCAGCTGCATCGAGAAGGGTTTAAAGACAGATGGCAACTAGAAACGATTAAACCCACGGTAAACCCGCGGCTTTTGACGATGGCGGCGGCACTCCCGCCGCACGGCGAACACCCCATGGCTCCCGGGCGGGCAGTGCCCTGAGCCGCGCTGCCGGCGGGGCCGGGGGGGGCAGCCCGGCCTGCGGGGGGGCCTGGCTGGCAGAGGGGCACCGCGCACCCCGGCTACGGGCACCCCGGCTGGCAGGGGGGCACCGGGCACCCCGGCTGCAACACGGGGCCGGAGGGAGCAGACGGGAGAGCGCCGGTAACCGGCCAGGTCTGCCCCAGCCAGGCCCAAAGCGCCCGCCCGGGCGGGGCACCGGGCCTCCCGCACACCGACACGGCGGCGGGACCCGCAGCGCGGCCGCCCCGTTCCCGCCCGGCGCAGCACAGGACCGCCCCCCCCGCCCCGGCAGGCCCGGGCCCGAGCCCGGCGGAGCCGCTGCGCACCTGCGCGGCGCGCCCCGGCCAACGGCCGTAACGGTTCTAACGGCTCCTCCCCCCCCGCGCCGCGGGGCTCCTCAGCCGGTACCCGGCAGCCAGCCCCCGCCGCGGGACCCCCGCCGCCCCCCCAGAAGCGGGCCCGATGCCCCGCCGGCGGGCTGGCCCCGGCACCCCCCGCTCCCGGGCCGCTGCCCCGGGCAGGGCGAGGCGGCAGGGGCGTGCCCGCCCCTCAGGTGCCGCCGCCCCGCCGAGCCACGCAGGCAGGCGCGGGAGCGGCCTCCCCCCGGCCCCGCGGGCCCCCCCGCGCTTCCCCGCGGCCGCCGCCGCCGCCCCCCGCGCCGCACCGCACTCACCGCGCCCGGCGGCCCCGCTCCATGCCCCCGGCCGGCGCCGCCGCCGGCCCCCGCCAGCTCCCCAACATGGTGCCGCCCGGCCGCCGGCCCCCGCCCCGCCGCCAATGGGCGCCCGCCCCGCGCCGCCGGCCGCCCGCCAGCCGGCCAATGAGCCGCCCGCCTGCCGCTCGCCGACGGGCCGCGGCGCGCCCTGCCATAGGCCGGCTGCCAGCGCCCCCGGCCGGCCGCCTCCAATAGGAGCGGCGGAGAGAGCGGCGCCGCCGGGCGGCCAATGGGGGCGGAGCGCGGGTTAACCCCGTCCTGCCCGGCGGGGCCCGCGGAGCGCTGGCGCGGCGGGGGCGGCTTTGGGGTGAAATCACGGGAAAGCGGCTCTTCCGACGGGGCAGTAAAACTCCTCAGGCCTGACTGCGCGCCGCAGCGCAACGCCTGCTGTCGCGACACGCAGCACCCCCGAGGAATGCGGGTATCCCAGCACCACCGTTACCTGCGCTGTACGCCGCGGCGATGCTGCGCAGCCCCCGCTACTCCGGGTATTAGCACCACATTACAGCCCTAAACAATACATGTCCCCCCCCCCGCACGAGCAGACTTTGGGCACCTATGCGCAGGCGATTGCAAACAACATTAAATTTCATTTCCCCCCCGCTGCTCACAGGGCGGTAGCAGCCGCTGTGATCCGGCAGGCGTTACTCGGAGCGTGGCAGCTGGTGCGACACACCAAGCTGCCCCGGCGGGAGGCACCATGGAAGGGCACGGAAACGTCCCCGGAACAATATTACGGCAGGGAGGGCGGCGGAAAGGGGGGAGACAAGGTCCCGCTGTTCTGGCCACACGCACCCCCGGGCACACCGGCACGGCACGCGCTCCCACCCTGCAGCCTGCCCGTCCCGTTCCTCCAGGGTTCCTCACTGCCCAGAACATTTTCTCCATCGTTTCCACTTCCCGTGCTGATCCTGCGCGGTTTTTTCTCCCTTTTGCCGACCCGGTTTCCACCTCCTCCGGGACTCAGTCCGTCAAACGATGGAAGGTCGCTTCCCTCCCTTTCTTCAGACCTCCTGAGGGCACCTCCTGTAGTTCTTCACCAACCCAGCACCCTCCATCCACCTCCTCCCCGCCTGCACCTTGCATTTTATCACCCAAAGCCAAGACATCACATGTTTTTCTTTCATTTAGGTGGGGAAAAGGGAGAAGTCCTATCAGCTGGGAAGATGGTCTCCTACACAAACCACTCCCAGACCCTTGGATGAGAGGTGCCAAGGAAGCAGGCCTGAAAGCCGAGCCAGGAACAGGGAGCACCAGCTCTCACCTAGGGAACAGGGGGAAGGAGCACACTGCCACTGCCAGGACACGGTGGCATCGGCCATCAGGAAAGTTGCATCCTGATCCATCTGGCTTCCACCACCTCCTTCCAAGCCAAAGAAAGTTTCTTTCTCTGGTGCTGGAAAGCAATCCCTTGTGGAGAGACAGGCAGAATGGGGTGGGGAATGTTTCATCTTGCATGTGGATCTAACATGTCCTGCGCAGAGCATCCCCAGCGTGTTTGGTACCACGCATCCCAACACCACTATCTTCATTACCATGGCCTTGCCCTGACTTTACAAACAGTTGAATGCAGTATCTTTGGTTACTTCAATACTGCAACAAATACTGCCGTTGCAGACTGGCCTGTCTGAAATGGAAAATAAATAAATATCTTTCCAGGAATTTTCCCTTCCCCTCCTCCATTTTTAAGCCTCAGAATGAAAACCTTTTTTAACAGGACTTTTTAAAACCCCTTTGAAAAAAAATCCTACCTAGTGCTTTATGACTTCCTGCTCCAAGCTTCCAAGCGTTGCAAGCAAACATCTTCACAGCCATCCAGAGGCAGGATACTTGTGCAATGTTATTACTAGAGCAAAAGATACTTTAAAAAAAAAATAATCTATATATATTAATAGCGCAGTTTCATTGTTATGGACTGCATCTCTGCTAAGTCCTCACCGAATTAAAATTTTATACCTAACTACAATTACTGTTTTCATTATTAATTAGAATGTTAATATTTAATATTTAAGTGCCAAGCACTTGACTACAGCTAAAGAAACATCAGGAGCTGGAAGCAGCCAGCTGGATTAGGTTATGGACAAGCCAAGGAGATGGGGATGGTGGATGGCAGAGGGACCAGGAGGAGGCAGGGTAGTCATGATGGGCCAGTATCTTCCAAAGCTGACAGGCAGAGGAGCTCCATTATCCCTTGCCAAGGAGACAGAGGACTCCAGGAAAATCAAGGAAAAGCTGATAGAGCTGCCTACAAAAACCTGTAGGTCATGGGAACAAGGACTGTCTCAGGCTGGAGAACAAGGTCTGACTGGGGGAACAGCAGTCAAAGAGCCGTCTCAAAGGCTGGGGCTGGTGTGGGAAGGAAGCCAGAAAGGCTGTTAAATAATTCTATCTGCTCCAGGAAAATCTCTGCGTGCTCAGAAGGAGAAAGCTTTAAATCAACATACGCACTGTCACCAGATGCTGCACAGATCTTCCTATTCAAAGAGGTGTATGGTCCTGGCAACAGACCGAAATCGGATTATGCAACACAAAAGAAATTCCTGAGTCAAGAACAGCACTTAGACCCAGCGAGCGATGAGAAGTGTTGCTTTGCAGAAGATATCTACATAAAATAAAATCATGTGCCAATGGAAACAATAGGCTGAAGTTACAGAAATCAATTCAGACAGGGTGACGCTGAGGTCAGGTATCAAGCACAGGCTCTCGGATAGAAACTCCAACTAAATAGCTGCTACCCCCAACCCCATCCATTTCTCCCTGCTAGGTGGTGGTGAGAAGAGCAGGTACTGATGCCTTCACTTACCTCTGAAGATGAGTTCTTGGATACTGTGAACCGGGAATGGTGAAAGAACCTGAAACAGTGGGACCAGCAGAGATGAGACAGAGCCTGGGGAAGGATGGGGCAGGTGGGCTGAGGAGCACTTAGGTGCATGGGGTCTTCTTCACCTTGCCAGGCTTGGCTGCATCCCACCACGTTACTATGGTGCTTAGTGCGACCCAGCAGCCACCCTCTTGCCTTCCCTGGGGTGCTACCTTTAGGCAAAAGGAAGGGCCACAAGGTCACTGCTCAGTGGAAAGGTGCCACAAGAAAGCGTTCACCGTGACTAGGAAGCAGCAAAGGGCTCTCTCAGTATACGGTCAAAAAGGTCAGATCCTTAGCACTGGGATTAGGGGGATGGGATCTGGGCTTCGGGCAACGTGTAGACACGCAGGAGTCTCCCAGGCGAGCAGGAAAAGCAAGCGTGATGCATGATGACTCAGTCAAGGTGACCTGATCAGTTGACAGCAGGTTTGCTGGCACCTGAGGGGCAGACGGGCCAGGCAGGGCTTGCTCTCCTCGCCTGGACCCATCCAGAGGGAAGGATGGCACCAGACCTCCCTTTCCAGCCCCAGGCCCCACCACCGCACCCTCTGGCTGCTGGTCACCACCAGCAGGTGAAGTCACTAGCACCAAATTTCTGCCCGCAGAGAAGTTCTGCATCATCACCCCCTGATCTCCTCCAGGGAAAAAATCAGCCGGGTTCATTTGTACCAGCACTTTGAGCCACCTCGGGTGATTCTGCCTGCAGCAGATTCGGGAACGCACACCCCAACTGCTCCCCAGACAACGCTGGGTAGAAGCGTTACAGTAAGAAACTACACATGGTAGTATTTTAATGGAGTACTGCACCCTGAAGCGTGAAGTTAAAGCACTTATACAAGAGATTAAAAATCTTTTTATAGTGGTGTCAGACTTATTTCTACAATTAGAATGTAATTTTTGTAATTAAATACTTGGGCTGTTTGGTGGTGTTTGTTTTTTTTTTTTTTCTCTCCAAACCGGTGTTTAACTGGAAAGACAAAAGCATACGTTTAACATTTAAACTTCCTTAATTGCTTTTAAATGTCACTACAAATTAAACAGTGTTTATCTGCAGCGTAACTGACAGGCAGTGCTAAGATGTCACCCCTCCACCTGAGCTGGAAGGCTGGCAAGGGAATAGCGCAGCAATGCAATCATGCATCGCACAGGCTGATTTTATACCCCCTGCCTCCCCACTGGCCCCTCCGCGCATGTGTGTGCCTACCTCCGACGGACCCGTCCCCAGTTCTCCCAGTTTTCCTGCCAAATCCCAGCCTCGTCCCCCCTGTGCAGCAGCAGCCAGCTCAATACAGATCGAACCTGCTCGTGGCGAGGGGGAAGAGGCTTGGGTCCTGGGGAAGAAGAAAACAAAGAGCAGTCAAACGAAGGGCAGGCATCGGCTGGCGTGGGCTTCCCGTGGAGCACAACGGCATCCTTCCCACCGGAGGCTGTGCTGGGAGAAGAAAGAGAACTTGAGGATCAGTAAAAATCTCATCAGAGCTGCACGCACACAGAAAACCTGGTTGCAGCACTGGAGAGGCCATTTCAAATCGGTCAGTCCAGTCACAGCAAAAACACAGTCCAGGGAGTTCAAGGCAGTTTTCTAGGGTTTCATGTTTTGCATGAAAGAAGTGAAAGATTAATTAATTTTTATTTTTTTTTTTTAAACTCAGAGTATTTTTAAATTACACTGCAAGTCCACTTTGCTCGTTTCGTGAAGCATCGGTGGCCAAAATCAATTTTTGGAAGGTGGAATCCAGTGAATAAAAGCTGTGCACGTCATTCTGAACCTTTTAAGAATTTAAGAGATTAGTGTTCAGCACAGCCTGGGAAAAAGCAAGGGAGAAGCAGGGCTGCCTTGCTTGGAAAACAAACTCCACAGAGCAAGGCAGTGCCAAAGGAAAGAAGTAATACCTACAGCATGGAGATTTTTCCCTTTCTCACTAGAAATAATGGAAGTGTTAGAGGTATTGGAATAAAATGGTATTCTCAAGCTTCTCATAGCAAGTGAAGAGGCTGGAACAAGTCCCTGTGCCATGACAACACGCCAGTCAGGCTTTTGTATACCTTTCTTCTTCTCTTGTGTGCCTGTTACCCTGAAATCATGCAAAATGATTTCAATCATACCTAGCTGACTTCAAAGCAAGCCAAGCCAGCCGTGCAGGGGATCTTAGGGTTCTCCCCATCACTTTTTCAGGCTGTCAGCAGCGTCACGTGGGTGTTTCTCCTCTGCGTGACTGTTTTACCCGACCCCCAGGATGGAAGCCCTCCATTCCTCACGTGAGCCTTCTGAAAGCGCGCTCAGCTGTTTTGAGAGAGGTCAGGGCAAGGATCCTAAGCGCAGGCTTGAGAATCAGCTGGGGAAACTTGTCTTTCTCAGTTACTTAATCTTGACCCCAACTTGGCTTGCTTACCCGACAGCCACGGTTCCAGGGCTGAGAGAGTTGCTTTCATGAAAAAGGTTTCCACAATTCCTCTCCTGGTGAGACGGGACGCCACCCAAACTTACCCAACCTTTATTTAAAAGGAGCGATTGATGCCGTTTGTCCCCCAGGGCTACAAGCTGACCCCCTTCCTTACAGATCACCCCCTTGATGGTTTCCCTTCAGGGCTGTAGGCAGCTGCGGCAGAACACAGAGTGAATTCCTCTCTCCCCTGTGGTTCAGAAGGTGGCCGTGACACTGTTTGGTGGCCGTAAATTCAGGAGACCACCAAAAGGAGGAACATCTCCGCGACTGGCAGCCCTCATCACCCCACCTGCAGCTGGCAGGGCCATGGGTGTTGCAGCTGGAGCACAACCAGGAGGGGTTTTGGGTGCATGGGGATGGGGGGGAGAGAGCAAGCCCAGCCATTTCGGGGCTAAGCTATTCACATGTTGAGTCTAATCCTATTTCCATGAGCGTTTCCAGTCTTGGAAGCTGGATCAGTCCCTAAGATTTTATTTTTTTTTTAAGTGTCTATAAATACTTTTCATCTCAAAGCGTTTTACAGACAGACACGCTGGATCTGCGCAGAAATCCCTTCCCGATGGCTGAGATAGGGCTCAACTGCTTGGCCAGCTTACTGCTCCCCCACACAGCGGCTTTGCACAGCATATTAAATATTGATCTCGGCAGGGATGGAAGTATGGAGCTCATGGGAGGGTTGACAGAGCTAGTAAGTTAAGTAAAACCATACTGTAATTTGGCCACAGTCCTCAAGGATCCGTTATTTTGAGAAGTGAGACTGTATCTTTAAAGCCTTCGACACGCTAGAGCTTGAACCTCCTCCAGGATGGAAGGCATCTCCAAAGACGGAGTGAGGGTCTAGCGCTATGGCCGACTGACCAACGTCATTCCTGCAGTGGGGAAGTGATTCCTGGACACGGCGTAGCGCTAAGTGTATCCAGCCTCGCTTACCCACAGAACCAAAGATCAACTTCTCGCAAACAGCTCTAGCAGCCGTCGAGTTTATACCACAACTCATTTCTCCCGCATATTCTGTCCTCACTCAGCGCCGTCTAGCTCACTCTTCCCTTCTGCAGATGATGTAAACACGAGAGAATTAAACACATTATCATCCTCGGAGGAAATTACTTAGACCAGGCAATTCTCGAGGTGAATAATGCACTTCCAGCGCTCAGGTTCACTGCGTTTCAGACAGCGTAGGAGAAAAGGGAAACGCTCTCAGACTGCCAGCAGCTCCCGTGCAACGCCTGGCTGCACTCACATCACCAGGAGCCTCCTCGATAACCGTCCTCCTATTTCTGATCTTTAGCCCTGCACGTAAATGGGGGTCCTGTGCTCAACTAGAGTGAAAAGGGAAACTCACCCTTTTATTTCGGATGCCCTCTGCCCAGATGTAAACACAAAACGGCACCTCAAGAGCCAGACAGTCAACCCAGCGACTTGCAGCAAGAACATGCGAAACACAAAGCTGTTGCTCTGCTTATTCGAAATGCGCGTTTACAATCAGACAAACCTTACTCGCTCCTGTGTTTTTAAATAGCAGTCCAGGCTGGGAGGAAAATTCTTAGCATCCTGACTTCACCTAGGCATGGAATTCCCTCCAATGCTTCTCGCTGTGCAGAAGAAAGTCCTTTGGGAAACAACCCATTACAGGTAACTTCTTCAGAACTTGTAGAATATTCCTCATCCTCCTCCTCCTTGGCAAATGAGCTTTTGTGGGTTTAGCTACAAGATTAAAGAAAAATTAATGAATTAGTTCTAATAGAAAAGATAGAAAGGATTTTTATTTTTTTAATTGGACTTAGAAAAAGAGGAAACTTTCCACTGGAAAGTAATTAAAGTTTTCTCTAAGAGAGGACACAAAGGAATCCAATTACTGGCCTAAGGAACAAGGATCAGCAAGACCTGCAGGACTCTCCTCACATCTCCACAGGGTGTCAGTCTTATTTCAAATTTGGGTCATTTTACACTGGAATCAGACTAATTTTCTCACCACATTATTTTTATGAGTCTGCTCCTCAGAGAGCTGCTGCCACCACAGCCTGCTTGTTAGAGAGCTCCCCCTTTCCTCCCACAGCCAGCATTAAAATGAAACCTCTTAAAATGGGGGGACAGAAAAGCGTAGTCACGGTGGTCTGGGGACCACGGGAGGATTTCAGAGGGATTTGAGACAGGGTTGACATTCACCACTCCAAACCTACCACCAGCTTGCTGGTGGGATTCCCAGCTCCTGCTGGGGGATGATCTTCCAGCAGGTGATCCAGGGCTCTCTCCCATGCACCCAGCCAGGGCTGCGTGCCCTTTCCCTGACGGACCCATAGCCACAACGAGCATCTCTGGCACTCCACGCGACTGCTGCAACCCATTCTGTGTTTTAAAGCTGTTGGAGAGCTGACTCCGAGGCAGAATAAAGCTGTTTAAGTTGACCCTTGCCAAAAATTATTTTCCAGACACGTTACTAATATGGCTGTGCTGAAACAAGGTCCCACTGTACTCTGGCAGCTGTGGCAGATGTGTGGTGCGACACACAATATCCCCACCGACGGGCGAACTCCAAGGGACTGCACAAGCCGGCTTCAGTCCTTCCGCGGGGGCTCTGCGAGGATGGACACCCCCTGAACCAACGCTCCCCCTCTCAGCAGCTGCCTTCGGTTCCCCTTGGGCCAGCCTACCTTCTACAGTACTTCTAGTCCTACAATAGCTCCCCTCCGAACCTGTAATTTTGGGAATTATTGTAGGCACGCCACTGTTGAACGTGCAACAGGGATGAATCCCGGGTCACGAAGTTTCAACAATTATTAACTACTCAGCATTTCAGTTCTTCATCATATTCTTCTTCAGTGGGCCGGTTCTCATCAATATTAAGGTCACCATCCCAAAGAAGCTTTCCTGAAAGCAATGCTCGAGCACGTGCTTGTACAGGGACAGGCAGCAAACAGGCAGCATGTTGTGTGCTTAGTCCTGCGGAGGACATGCTCTGCCTTAGGTATCAGGCACAGTTTGACGGGCAGCAGTATTTTTTCAGCAGAAGCACCAGTTTAAGTTGCCCATGCCATGCTTCTCACCATTTATCCTCCCACCCCTACGCTAGCCCTCTGCTTGCACCGACACAGTAGCCTGCACGGCCGTGCAGTAAACTGAACTGCAGAATTGACCTCGATTAAAAGTGATCTGGCAACAAAGTCAGTAAGCATATGTTTAACCCAGATTAATTATCCCATCTCATTCACCAGCTGGCTGCACAGTAGCTGTGCCACCAGGAACAAGCACAGGCAGAGCGGCGGGTGGGAAGGACTTGCCGGACACCCCCATCAGCACTGCTGACCCCAGCCACATTCAATCCATACAGCCTTGGAGTTTGAGCTGCATTAGAGTAACAAAGACATGTAACCCTGGGTCTCCAAAAATACCTAGGGGTCCGGTTTCCTATAGGTTTCAAGGTTTTCATGATCCTCCTACACCAGCAACCAGCTTGCTTTCTCCAAGGAATCTGCCCCAAGCTCTGCAAGCAGCCAGGCTCGGAGGTCGGGATGGGGTGGGAGGACTCCTCATCTTCACCCGACACTCGCTTCCAAAGCTCAGCTGCTCCAGACGGTCCTTCGCCAGGTTACGGTTAGTCAGAAGCTGGTCAGTGGCCCCTCCACTCAGTGGCCAACCCTCCTTGCCATGGCCCTTTGCAAAGACTGTTCTACACGATGACCACTACCTCTACCAAGTTACAACAACTTTTTCGGTTTGAAGGAAGCTGGAGGAGTTGGGATGTTACGGTGGCAGGTCACGCAAGGGGATAAGGCCCTCGTGTTGGACAGGTGACCCGCTGGAAGGTCAGGCTCTGGGATCAATGCCAACACTTCCAGCACAGAGACAGCAGAGGAGGACATCTCCTCTAGCTGCAGTTCTCAAGGGGAAAGCAAGGATGATCACACGCCCCAAAGAAACTCTGAAACAAAAAGTTATTTTGTTTTGGTTGCAGACCTTTGCCAAGACTCCAGAGCAGCCATCGCACTGTGGGTTTGTCCCCCGGACTGGGAGAGCTGGTCCTTGCCACCCGCCCCCAGCACAGCCCAGCAGGGCACCAGGCAGGCTACCAGCCACACAGCGAGCCCTGCTCCAGCTCCAACCCACCTGGTGGTCTGCAGAACATCAAAGGAGTTTGGAACAGCTGCACTACATGATGGTAGAGAAGGAATATTGACTGGGACTGCTGTGGTGATTTCTTAAGTCTTTAAAAAAGAAACATCATGGCAGCTATTTAGTACGGGGTTTGAAAATTCAAATATTGACAGAAGGAAGTTTTCCAAAGGATGCCAGCAGCTTTTGCAGCAACCCCAGTAGTAGAAACACACTGCGGCGTCAGATGTGGGCTGTAGCATGGACCAAACCCACAAGCTCCACGCGGCGGGCGGCAGAGCTACCGGCGGAGCAAGAGCAGCGCTTCACCCCTCCGCAAGAGTGTGCGCTGGAGCAGGGGTGCTGGCGGTGGAGGGTGGAAGGGAGAAGCTCAAATGCCCCGAGGAACTACAGTCGCACTTGCCAAATTCTGCATTTTACTGGGAAAGGGAGAGAGTGACTTCACTTCTTACCTCCCCTTCCCCACTTCCCCTGCCCCAAACAGACAGATGTGGCTTTGCAAGAAATTAATTACAGATGGAGGCTGAAAAAAGCATGTGTGTGTGTGGGGAAACCTCAACCACAAGGCTTTTTCCTCTGCAGACTTGAGGATGGATGGGGCGACCTGGGAAAACTGGCAGATGGAAAACCCATTACAGACGTGAGGTTTGGAGAATAAGGCCGAGGGACAATTTGAGAGTTGTAAATTTTAAGTTTGAGGGTATAAATGCATTGCTTAGCAACAAAAAACAAATAGGAAACAAGAAGCCTCACGAGAGAGACGCTTAAATATTTTAGAATCCCTATTTGAGATGAAGACTACATTACCAGAGACCTGAGGGGCTGCTATTCTCAACAGTTAGAGTCAAGATAGAAAGAAAATTAGGACTTTAATCTCATTTCCACACAGAAATGTATATAACTTATTTTGGGCAAAAAAACCCCAGTTATTTGTTTGTTCCCATACGTGTTTTGCACGGTGCGTACCTGGTAAGATCAGAATACACTGTGTATCTGCAAGCAGTTTTCTACCTGGGAAAGATTTCTCATAATGTGTTCAAATAAATGCAGGAAAGCTGCTTTACTGGGATGTGCAATCATTGCTACCATATGTCTGACCCTCGCTACGTGGTCCAATGCCTTTTTATGCTGCTGCATAAATCTTCTAAAATTCCTGACATCTCAAAGGATGGCAGGGGCCTCCATCTCCAGGGAGAGAAGGAGAAGGGTGAAAAAGAACAGATCACCTGGAAACAAATGCTGAATGTTTTACAGTTTCTTTGCCGTGAAAAGACAAGGATAAAGGGGAAGGGGGGGTGGGGGGGGAAGACATTACCGGCTTTGGAAGGTCAAATGTTAACTGCTTTTGCTTTTTTTGATCCATTGAAACACTAGACATACAAAGTAAAGCAAAGCACAAAGCTTCCAAACAAGCCTGTGACCAAAGCCTCACCTTCTGCAGCAAAACACAAAGGGAACTTATTAAAGATTAAAGAAGAAATCAACAAGGAAGCAAAACTCCCTTTTAAAATTCTTTTCTTCTAAGACCCCGTAAGAGCAGCTCCTCAAATACATATACACACACATATATGCATGCACACACTGAAATACAAAAAAAAAAATATGTAAGCACCAGGTAGTTCTTTGCCTTATTATGGGGTATTAGCCCACCGTGTTACCTCTGGGATATGCTGAATCAGTGGCAGCACGCTCCAGTTCTCTCTTACACTGCTGCACATGACATCATTCTGTTTCCTTCATGAAGGAGGTCCGTCCACATGAGTGGAGTTCAGAAATAACCCAGACATTCCCATTTGGTTTTGCTGCTTGAGCTAAAAGGGATGCTCCAGACCTACTTTTTATTTTCCTTTACTTTTTTTTTTTTTTTTTTTTCCTATCTGAAAAAAACCCCAAGCAGACAAGCCCAACCGACTAACAACTCTGGAAATATCTAAAGCTTGCAAGAGTTAAAATCAATAGGAAAGTTCCTCGGCAGCTTCGAACTTCAGGTCAGTAAAACCAGCTGTTCGTTTTTAAAAATTAATGAAAAAAAACCCAGAAGCATCACGGACACATCTTGTTTAATCTACTTAGTACTTAAGTACTTTAAGTACTTAGAGAAAAGGCACTCTGACAAGAGGCAAAAAGTTTGTCACTCTCACACTTCTCCTAATTTGGAGAACTAGAAGAGTTTTATAATTCTCTAGAAAGAGAAGACAGAGTCCAGTATCAAAGGCAACTGATATTTTTGCCTAGAAATGCATTCAACTGCAGTCTTTGGTATACTAACGAAACCAGTTCAGAGTTTTGGCTTGTTTTGTTGCTGGTTTGGCTGGTGGTTTTTGTGTTGGTTTTTTTTTTCTAAAAAAGGTAGGAGGTTTAGATACTGATTTTTCTTTACCTCAATACAAGATAGAACGCCTGGAAGGGCTACCCTGGATCAGTGCCTCCTGTCCTCTTGCCTGCCTTGGGATCACATCATTCTTCTAAGGGGTGCGTTTGGTTTTGTTGTTAATAAAACAGTGAAGTAACACCACACAGGCCACCTGAAAATGAAAATGTGATGAGCTTACATGACAAACATCAATAAATGTTGAAGAGCTATCAGAATATTACAGGCCAGGGTTACCTTTAAAGACAAGGGAAGTAAGTATTACTATATAGATCCTCAACAGTTTTATGAGTAACACTACGTCAGCTGAAACTACCAGATGCAAATACCATGGACAAGAATCAAAGAACCAACTCCAACTGTGGTTATTCTCCCAGCATTAAGAGATGTTCAAAAGACCAATCTGCAGGCGTGCTATGAAGACAGTGTAAGTCAGAAAACAGTGTCTGCGGCTCAGTATCCGTACACCTGCCCGAAAGCCAACATTGAGCCATTCCTGGAAGGCAGCCTTTTGGGAAACGGCTTGATCTTTGGCCAAAATTGTCATGTAAGAAAAGCTCATACAGGGAAGATCTCAGATAGGTGGTTTTAGCTTGGCCTGGGACAGCAGCAGAGACCATAAGCAGGCTGATGGTGGGAACACAGCGTGCTGAAGGCACACAAGCTCATGTTCCCCTTTCCCATCTCCTTGGCTAAACCCACGCCGGCAGGACTATCAAGACTTCTTTCCTCCCCTGCCCTTGCAAGATGTTTTTTTGCTTTGCGGACCAAAGAAATGAAGAAGCATCCTTCCAGTCCCTGAATTAAAGACTAAGTTATTAAATTACCCACATATTTCATTTACCAGACTCAATTTGAGAAAACGCCTGCTGCAGCAATCACTGGGTAGATCAGCACGAGCAGATGACCTTCACAAACAAGCACCTTCACCTTCACAAGCAGCTCCCAGTAGAATTTTTTCTACAATTGGTTAAAACTATTTGACAAGATGGTAAATACACCCCAGAAACTGATGGTCTCATCTAAGCACAGGCTCCCCACTGCTGCTAATGCTTAATAACGCCACTAACCCAGGGTAATGTTAGCTGGAAAGTTTTACAGAGTTCCCTCAGATAGCCAGGGGTCTCTATTTCTGGGATTAAAAAGGCAAGAAAGCCTGGGATATTACACACACACACACAGACACAAAGCCCCTATAATTTCCTCTGTTTTCCTCTCTCCAAAATTCATACGGATCCTCACTGCACAATGCAAGAAAGCAAAATAAAACACAAACTCATTATTCCACCTTTGCCAGCTGCTTTTCCTCACAAGGAAGCTTTTTCCATAATGTTCCCATCACAGACGTGTCGTGAGACTGGGCTGCTGCAGCACTGCTTCCCAGCCTGGCTCGCATTTTTTTTTTTTTTGGAAGAGAGTGGCATAGTGAGAAACAAGCCTCGCTTAGTTGGATTCTTTCCTGGATAAAGGTAGGAGCTCCTACCAAACCCCACGTGCTGGCGGCCAAAAGCGTTGCCCGGGCCGATGATGTGACACCAGGTCACTTGACACAGGGAGCTTAACAAAGGGAGAAAAAAAAAACCCAAACAACAAACCCTTAGAGTTGAATCGTGCTCTTGAGTGAAAACAGGCTGCTAAAAATTGCACTCAAATTAAAGAGCATTATAGTGTGGAAACTGAAATCTCATCAGATATTCCACTGGAAAAGAGCAGGAGTGGCTTCTCCAAGCGCGAGACAGCACTGCTGCTCTTGGAGAGCCAGAGGCAGCGAGCAGCCAAGGGGCCGGGCAGGCTCGCCCAGCTGAACAAGCCTCGGTTTTTTGGATGCTGCTGAAACTTGCCACTGTTGCTGAAACCCTGGCTTTGATATGCGCTTCACGCAGAGGAGATAGATGTGGGGCAGGAGAGACGACGGGGAAAAGGGCACACAGAGAGATAGGAAGGGAAAGGGGCTGCTCTGTTCCCGAAACCCCTGCCTGCCCCATCCCTCGTGAAAAGGCTCCTTCAGCCAGACCTATCTGTCAGTCTCCAATCCGCCTTTCAAGATTATGATGCTCTTTGATTTTATTCATTCCTGCTGGAGGCTTTGCTTAAACATAAACAGCAGAGCATTTCAGCAGGAATCAAAAAAAAAATAATACAAATAAAAGAAATAAGAAATTCCCCAAACCTCCAGGCGCATTTTAAAACACATTAAAAAAGACACAACAGTAACAGCTTCATACATAGCACAGCTGCAGTGATCTGGAGCAAAAGTAAGGGACGCTGAATGCGCTAGTGTTTTGTTTTAAAATACGGCCTATAGACCTCACACTCGTGCAGGAGCTCTCTACCACGCTGGAATCTCCCCTTCTTTCCCCTGAAGGAGCGAGAAATCCAGCGATTCCCACTTTTCCCACCTTCATTTCTGCTCCTCCACGTGCCGGGCAGGCTGGACTCCAGGAGAGCAGAGGCTTTCGTGCGGTCCCCCGGACTCCGGGAAACACAGGCAGCTTTACACTAGGATTTACAACCAGTAGGTAAAGAACAACTCAAGAGGTGTTTTATTACTTGTGATGAGGGACTATCAAAGAAGCCACAGGGTACTTTGCCAACCGTTTGGTGGTGTTTCTTCAGTTCTTATTGGCAGCGCTCTTGGTTACTGCTCTGTTTTTCTTTCCCCTCCTGCTTGCTTATCTTTCATCTTGCTGGCCCCAATGTTGACTTCATTGCAACGCACCATATCTTGGAAATAAATCCACACAAACGCTGAAGAAATTTCGGCTGCTAAGAAGCAAAAAAAAAAAAAAAAGACAGCAGCTCAAGCTCCTGACACACACAGGGCAAGATACCACTCCAGAAAACAGAAAATAAAATATTGGCCTTGAACTTCAGGGCTCCCAGTAATCCTGAGCCCAGGACGCTCAGCTCAGCAGCACCTCTTTTCAATTCTGCCCTGCCAGCACCAGGGCTACAGTGAGACGAAAGAGGAACCAGAGACATGACCCTTTGGTTGACCAACCCCATCAAGAAACTCCCCCTGTAAGAGACGAGGAATGACCACAAACCTATGAGCTGTTTTCCTTTCCAACCTTACCCCAGATCCTTTTCTGCTTCCCCTGTTCAGAAAGGAAAGCGTACTGCCTTTGCCTGAAGTCAGCTCTGCCAGTCCCCCGGGCTACCAGTAAAGGCAGAAGGGTCTTTTGCCCAGATTTTGACATTTTGACATTTCTATTTTCTAGCGTGAAACACGGCTGAAGGATGAACAGCTTCTCCTTCAGCAAGCGCAGGGCTTTAACAATGTGTCCCACCTTGCAATTAACAGTCACGTCTTGGTTTCTCGACTCCTTTGACATGAAGAACGGAACTAGATAACCAGCCAAACACCATGTGGAAACAATAAGCATTTACCATATTCGTTTAGCCTTTCTCAAAGACTGCCCCAAATAAAAGCTCAGCCTTGCGCTGCGAGTGGCCCATGTACGACTGCTGTGACAGACAAAGCAATCTGCCAGGTTAAGAAATACAGGTGAATATCTACTGACACTCATTTGCACTGTGTGCAAATAAAAGGGCCCACACCAGGGCAGTTATGTTTTATAGCATCACAAATGTCAATTGAGATGGACTAGCTGCCGGTGCAACTTAAACAAAAACGATGAGAGAGGTGGCGTACGCTGGGAATCTATGCTGGCGGATTTAGAAGCAAATAAACCTCTATCAATCTTTTCTGGCTCGTATGTACAGATGTTTTGCTTTTTGTAACACTATTTCAAGTTGGACGCAGATGTTGTAAATCAAACTGTAATACTCATTAAATATATATATAAGAGAACATGAATTCCATCTCTCCAGCATGCCGGGCAGTTTGGCAGGGCAGAGCACCTACCCTCCGCAGGGAGCGCAGAGGGCATACGTGACCCTGGCAATGAAAGCAGTTCAAGCAGCAGATCCTTTTGTAAACTGCTCCTCCTCGAGCCAAGACTGAGCCTTCCAGACCAGTGCCTCTCTGGAACAGAAGGCACTGGTTTATAAAATGCACCTACTTTCTCAGCTGACAATAAACACAAGTATTGGACTGTGTATGCAGTTCTTTTTAGAACCAGATTTATTTATTTATTTTTCTCTCTCGAGAGCTACAAGGCATCTTCAATACCAAAACTGAATTTAAAGAGTGCTAACAATTTTTCTTTAATTTTTTGTAAATTCTGCCTTTGCCGAGAGCCCTACACGTTCATGAAATTCCCTATTCACCTTTTTCGCAGATCGCACTGTTTGGTGGCGACTGTTCAATTCTATACAGACCGCTGTGTAAATGGCCAGCTGAGCCCAAGCAAACATTCACCTTCTTTTTCCAATCCCACCATTACTTTTGTATTTACTCCTCTTTGTTTTCTGTTTTGCGGTTCCTTTTCTTGGCCTTGCAACCATACTTACTCACTACTACAATCCTTTCTATTACCAAATTGTTTAAAAGCAACATCTATGCTTTTATGTAATAAAACATTAAAAAAACCCCAAAAATAGAAAACTGCAGTCCAAAGTAAATCACAATGGGACACTGATAATAAACGAACCTTATTCATGCCAGATAAAGCAACACATCCTCATTTAACACACCAAATAATTTATCCTTAGCCAGAAAGACACTCGGTCCGACATTCAAACAGCCGTCTTTGTACATACAGAGAAGCTGCCAAGTCTCCATACTGGAATGATCTCATAGACTCCGGGGGGGGGGGGGGGGGGGGGGGGGAAGAAAACCAAAACATTTTACCATACAAGTTGAATACACAGGGGCATAAAAGGATCAACTTTAAAGCATTTTAGTGGTTTGGGTCCTAGTACAGATCTGCAGACAAGCTTTGGGAAAAATTATGACCACAAAGTCACAGAAAAATAAAAAATTAAGCAAAACCTCCTTTAAGTTTTCTCGCCTACGACAGTGCTATCAATGAAGAACAACCACTTCTAAATACCTGTTGCTGTTCTCTCCCCTACTCACACCAAGCCCAACTCATCCTGGTTTTGCAAACAAGGGAAATGTATGCAACAAATGATAACCCCTGTGGGAGAAGTTAAAGGCAGTAATGTTTTTCTCAGAATCACCAGAAAAAGGTGATCAGTTTTCATCTACGATGCCTTTTTGCCTTCTGGTGCCAGTGAGGCATCGCTTGGTTGAGAGGGAAAGGAGAAGGGGGGAAGACATGGATACAAGCGAACAAGAGGACATTGATCCGTGCTGCTACCTGGGAGAAATACCTGCGTGCAGCCCAGCTGGCTTGGGCTTAGGACGGAGCACAGATCGCTGCTGAGCTCAGCTTGGTGCCCAGCTGTGTACACTGGACCCGACTCCCTACTTGGGTAAATTTCCGTAGTTCAATTAGGCTGTGAACGATGACAATTTTACCAGCTGGAGACTGGCTACATTTGGGGTTTCTAACAACACTGCGGTGCCTTTCATCGTGCGGCTGCACATGTGAAACCGGCTCTGAAAGAGCACACGAGGTACACCTTACCCTGCCCAGATGAGACAAAGGCAAGCAGAAATCTCAGGTTTAAATAACAACCCATAGGGTTTGGATTTCTCCTTTGCCAATTGCTGGGTCAGGATGGGCTGAATTTCCAAATGTGCCGCATACTCAAACTCCCAGTTGACAAGAGAGACTCAAACAGTCCATTATACCACGGAATATTACGTCCCTTGAAGTGTTAAGCCAAATATGCATAACCAATCTTAAAAAAAAAACCCCAATAAACAGGAGTAAGTCACTTTGCCTGATGTAGCGCACCAACTGCACATGAAAAAATAACAGGGAACCTTTCGGAGGGAGCACGTGGATTTCCTTCACGCCTTACCTACTGGTAGCTAGTGTTTAACTCAGCATTTCACCGTGCTGTTTCGCTGCTGCTCACACATGAGGAAAGTGACATCAGATGCGAGAATCAACTCTGTCTCAGCATCCCTCACTCCACCTTAGCCTCTCCGTGCTGCTCCCACGCAGCCAGGTCTCCAGCGTTCCACCAGATTCATTTGCACGACCGAAACGGCACCAACGCTGCTGGGTTTTGTGCATTTGAAGATGCGGGGTGTAACCTCAGTGCTGCTTGCCTGCGAGCAGGGCCAGCCAGCTTTTAGCCGCGTAGGCACGGACGGAGCTGCGCTGGGCTATCGCGCCCTGCTGCACACCTGCAGGTAGTTCACACTCAGCATCCAGCTCTGGAATCTCTCTCTCTAGTCCTTTCTGCATAAATCAAGCAGCAGGGAGGCTCAGCAACATGACGAATACGTTGGCTAGAATATCTCCTGCTGTAAAGACACAGGGAGGAAGGGGGATACTAAACTAACCTTGCCTTGGATGGAAAAGCAGCTGGAATTTAATGTTCTTGGAAGCTGGCCCTGGCTGTTCAGACATGGATCTGCCAGGGAAGTCCCCAGCGGAGGCATTGCTCATTCCCCAAAACTCAAATGTCAAAAGAAAGCACTGGAAATCATTAAGCACTCCGTTCAGCATTACTTGAACAATCTCAGGCGGGGTGGGGGGAAGGAAAAAAGGCTTCTCAACCAGAAACAAAACAGAAACAAATTCTTAGTGTTCATGCAAAACGGGGGTGCGTGTGTGCGTGTGGGTGTCTCATCAGGAATCTGAAGTGGGATTTCGCTTAATTGTGTCAATCTGATACAACATCAAGCCAGCCTTTAAAAAAAAAAGAAAAAAAAAGGCAAGAAGGAAGAGAGCAGCAAGCAGAAAAAGCAGGAAAGATAACCAGCACTGTGTTTGGTCTGGGTTTTCAGGGACATCACTGTTCCAGCCCACCTTGTGCCACTGCCCTGCACCAGCTACGCCACCCGCACACAGCAAGCTCCGCTCCGGCACCAGGAACTCACCGTGGGACAGAAATGGTGCTCACATAGAAGGCAGCAAAGTCAGCTTTCCCCCGGGAAGGGCAAGCAGATCCCCCAAAAGTTTTATCTCACTGACAGAAACCCCGTTTGGAAGTACGTCACCACTTTTCCTAGAGTTCAAATTAAGAAAAACCAGGAGGTGACTTTGCCATCTGCCACAAAAGTGCAGCTCTAGAGAAAGCACATGTGAGTTTTAATCCTACACCAATTTAGACACCAGTACCAACTGGCTATTACGGAAATACGTTCCCAGAGTTCGTACCTCCCAGCCCTTCCAGGGTGAGGGATGATTTTCTTACAGATGTTGCCTCTTCTCCAAACACTTTGCTAGGGAGGTACCTTCTAAATCACCGGCAGAAAGGCATAATCAGCACTGAATTTTGATGCCGTGCTATGGAAATACGCACCATGGGAACCACCACCTTTCAGTAGGAATATAAATAACACAGTCGTGCCCGCTGAAATAGCTAAAAACCCACTGGCCATTTTTGCAAAAACAGAGGCAAACTTGGTAAGTGGCAGGTTAAACTGAATAGGTCTTTTTGTTTGATGTCAGAAAGATTTGTATGTTCTAACAAAATAAGGTTCTGTATTTTATGAGTGGGGTAAACCGGTTGCTTACTTGATTGGCTGATCCAATCGGTGCCAGAAACTATTTCCCTTTTTCTGTACGATCTGTAAAGCATTTGGCAATCCCTTTTGGAAGAAAGCTGTATCAAGGAAAAAAAATATAAATAAATCACACTATTGTATGCAACTGAAGTGTTAAATTCTCAGGAATCGACTGAGAAAGTACTCCACATTAGCTAAACTTTATTATTGTTTTCCAGTTAGGATTACTAACATTTCTTACAATGCTGGAAAACACAGGGAACAACTTTTTTTGGAATGGTCTTACTGAGGACCGCTGCAGATTGATGAAGCATCTAGTCTTACAGCAATGGAAATTAATGGAATAAATGGGAAAAAAAATATGGAAAAACGGACTTTATCCTATTCCCTGAATGCCTGGTGAGGTTCTGGCTCAAGCCGTGCTCTGGGGCAGTGGAAGGGGCAGGTTTTGAAGCATGCTAGAAGAAGGGTGCTTCTGCTTAACACGGTGGAAAAACTCATAAAGACAGAGCACAAGGTATAGGTGAATCCAGGAGCTGCTCATATGGAGCAGCTGACGGGGACCAAAAAGGATCCCCCCAAAGCAGCCCCGAGGGGAGCCTGGCACTGCCGCGCAACTTCTTTGAGGGCTGGAGAAGGAAACAAGAAAAGCAGAAATCTGAGGTACATGGGAGGATTTCTCAGATTTGTTTATATACATGTATTAATGGACACATTCCAGCAGAAAAGACAGATATTGCTTAAAAAAATAAATAATAAAAATCAACAAAATGAGAAACAGCCTTTGTGCATTGGGATGAGACATGCCTTCCCAGAACAGGCTTCCAAGCAGAAATAAACCACATTTATTCCAATATCTAGCAGCGTACATTGGATTTAAATTGACAGGGGTGGGGAAAAAAAGCAAAAGAAGTTTTATCCTCCCACAAGCTGGCTGGTATAGCAATTTTCATCTAAAGCTGCAGCAGATCACCAAGACAAACATATTCATAGGGATTTCCTGTCAAAAGTCACTCTAATGCAAACATATTTTAGTGGGAGAAAATAAAGCTCACTAGTGACACCAGCAGAACGCTATTTCCATTTAAAATGAGGAGCGTGGCAACTTCAGTTTTAATGGAAATTAAAGCATGCTGGCACCGTCAACTAACTGTAAAGCCACTTGCGGGTTTTCTTTAATTTTTAATTTCAAAAAAATAATACTTCTGAATAGGACATAGTGTCAATACTTTTACAGCTCCGATCCCACTTTCCACGTGTGCTAATGGAACACTTACAGTTCTCAGCTCACATGACTTAAATTTGAGAAACCACAAGAAACGTCTTATGACTCAAACCTTTAGCCTGATCTTTTAGGGAAAATTAAAAGAATATTTTTCCATAGCTTGTAATTACTTATGTACAAAATATGTTTATCCTTTGTTCCAATTAATCTTCTAATACTAACAAAGGAACCAGAGTCCATCTGCAGAGAAGTTGCATCAGTTAAACTCATATTTTTCAAGTAGCTGAGACCCCCACCATTTAAATTAGGACAGTCAGAGGCTCAAAGGTATTTGAAACCTCAAGTTCTTTGATGTTCAGATATAAGAACTTGAAAATGTTCATCTTAGAAACCTGAATTTCGATAGAAGGCATAATCTCAGGAAATTCTGGGCTACCCTGTGAGCTCCCAGAAAGTGGCAGATTTTAGTAAGAGTTGCGCCATTCCAGCCAGGGATACTTGTCCCTGCAGTACAATTGGGCTCAAATTAATATTTTGTACTGCCTACAAACTAGAAATAATACGGTATTTTAAAAAGTACCTTTAGAAGATGACATCTCCTTCACCACTGAGAATATTCGTAAGAGACCCCAGCCCAGAAGAGGCCTCCTAAATCACTGCGTGCTGTCTCGTGGTGCTGCAGACATCTAACAGTAGTACAATTTCTTTCATGATCTGATTAAGCCCCACAAAAAAACCCCACAGGTAGGGACCTGCTCCCCACGGTTCCTTTGAGAAGCTGCAACAGAAACTTTCCCTCCTTGACGGTGTGAAACCTATCAGTTATTTACTGCAAGTTTATGCACATTTGTTCATGTGAGCATCTTCTCTTACTTTAGATGTTTCTTTCCTATTTCTTGGGTTCCAGGATAAGGGTAAAGAGCCTCTTCAGGTTTCACAAGTGTAGGAATAATACATTTTTAAAGTAGTAAAGTGAATTCTGAACTAGATTTAAAACAGCAACATAACTTTAAAATATGGAGTGTTGGGTGCCTGAATAGCTCTTTAAAACAAACCATGAGAAATTAAAATTCATCCAGCTACCAACATTCAAAACAGCATTGACTTAATCCAGTTTGTTATTTCCTTGCCAGCAGCAGAGTTTTGCTTTAATCTAACCGCCTATTACATTTTCATTGCATATCCTTGACACTGAAGGCACAAATACTGGGTTGATATCATCAGAGCATTCAATGTCATTATCTAACTCGAAATGACAGGCAGAACAGTGTATTAAAGAACTCATGCTTAACTGAAGGACTTGATGAGCTCAAGGTGAACCAGCCTGATGCATCACAAAAGCCTGCTTTGGAAGCTCTTCATACATGCACAGCAGGAGGAAAAAAATCCCACTGTATTTGCTGGTTTACATTCAGCACTGAAAAAAGCAGCACTTCAAGGATCAAAAGGCAACACAAAGCACCGAGTTACAGAAAATAATGAATGTGTAAGCCTTGCAGGATTTTTTTACCTCCTCTTACTCTTGAAAAGGACCCTAATATGGGGGTGAATTAAGATGTTTGCGTACTTTCCTTTTTATACTTGGACCTAATTAATATTTTTTTCATTACCTTTTTAATTTGAAGGTACTGTTTTACTCATGTTTTCCCTGGTCACTTTTTGCAAACCAAATGGCAAAAGGGCCGGTGGCTTACCCATCCTGAGACCGGCAGAAGGCTGAACAGGAGCAGCATCCAAATCCATTACTAATCTTAAGTAACCACTTCTTGGGAGCATTGCTTGACACGCTATTGGAAAGTCTTCAGCTCAGTAAGCTTTGTCTAGAGACTATTTTCTTATAGCGGTTTTGATATTATGAGCTTCTTCGAGTGCAAGAGATCATTCTGTCTGCATGGAGCCCCACTGAAATCCCTGAGGCTGCACTTCCACGTACACCCACCTACAGCCCTGGCAGTACCAGGATTTAAATGATTTAGCTTGCCCAACGTTTTTCTTGGTCTGACTGCCTGGGAGACACCGCCAGCCCACTGATGGGCTTTACCTCCACACATCATCAGTGTCAAAAATAATGATTTAAATCAGGATAAGGGATATACTTTTGCCAGAAACACTGGAGCAGATGTGCTCTGACAAGTTCTTGCTTGATTCTTTTATGTGTTTAAGACCCATCGGAAAATGCACTGGATATAATCTCAGCAGAGCTGGCTTAATCTCCAGCCTGGCACTATTACTGCTGCATACCGAAAACAACACTTACTACTATTACTCTGCTGTGCCTCAGTTTCTCCATCTGTAGCACAAGGACAGTACGATACCAGTTTCCTCTGCAAGGCATTCCGAGACCAACTGATGAATCCCATGGGAAGAGCAGACATAGTGACCGCTTCCCGATATTAAGATTCGGGCAGTGAGGCATCACCACACTCTTGAGGAACGGCTTTCCCTGAAATCTTAAAACCACCGGGTCACTTAATTTGACAGCTTTCATTCAGCCGAAAGTGAGTGGAAGAACAGCAGCACAAGGAATACGATTTAAGCAAGATGGTGTTTAGTAAATATTTACTAGACACCATAGTAGCGAGCACGATACGTCTCTACAGAATGGCTAGCAGGTACTCTCAGATAACCAAATGGCTAATGCATTTATCCTGAAATAGTTTCCTTATTCCAACACCTCACAAATTCAATGCAAAGCTGTGCACAAGAATCTTATGCGGAGACATTACATGAAGTATTTTGACTCCTAAAAATAAGTAATACTATACAGATGTCTCTGTCAGGATGTAAACCAAGATTTAACACAAAGCCTCAGGCGTATTTCATATTGGCTTTCAGCTGGTGCATTCATGCCACACTGGTTCTGCTCTTTATCATCTTACATGCACAGCTTCAATCCCTTTTTGAAAAACATTCTTTCTAGAACAGAGGCTCAATGCACCACCTCTCCCCTCGCCCTATCCACTCCCCAAACACACTGTGGGATTTATAAAAAAAAGTAGGCTTCATTTACAACCTTGCTTCCAGCTGACAGTCAGAAACCTCTCGCACAGCTGCAGTGGTGCACAGCGCTGCAGGCAAGAGGTGTCAGGAACGGATTCTCCTTTCTCTATAGCTGTGGTACTCAGAGACTACTAGAAGCAAGAGTCGAGGCTAACTTCCAACTGAGCAAGTCTATGGAGAACACGAGTGTCAAAAACATAAAACAAAAGAATGCCAAACGTGCTGTGAACGTGCTCTCTCCAAGCCATTATGCCTGACGCGTTTCAGGGATGCTATACAACAGCCATGAAGCATCTCTGTGTGTGTGACTCCTCACAAACATGCAAAGACTGGATCCTTCCTGGAAGGACCAAGACGATTCCTGAGCCTTTCAATTGCTACCCAGTCTTTTAAGAGATCCATTCTGCAATGGAAGGTGGGGCTGTTGTACGCTCCCATGTAATCCCTTGTGCTGTCAAAACTCAAGGTTTTGGTGCTGGTATAAGCTACTTTTTTAATTATTATTTAATCTTACCTGAGAAGTCCCTACAGCTCTCAACTGTGCTGGCTGTGAGTCTGTTCGGTAATCCAGATTACTGAAATAGTCCAACATTTAAAAGTAAACTTCTAGAGAGGGGTTATTTTCAACATAGAGCTCAAGTATTTTTATTATCAGAAGTGTTTTCTGAATCTTCATTAACATACATTTTGATGGATTACACCAAGGAAACAGAGATTAGCAGAAACATTTTCATTATTGCAGCCATCATCATATTGGATGAAATTAAGAAAATGAAAGTATTAAGTTTTCAATACATAAGTCAGTCATTAAGTGTTAGAAGTTGCTTACCTTGCTAAAAGTTCATTCCTCATCTGCGCGCTGTAGGTTTATTCTTTCCTGCGGGCCTCTGATACAGGTATTGGAACAAAAGCAGCGCTGGTGTAACGTTATGGATTTCATACTGTTGGGAACTGATTACTGCGGCAAGAGCAACCCAGGTTTAGGAACTGCCCACACACAGTATTTGGGATATGCAGCAGAAGTCAAGAATTCATAAAATGCTTGCCAATAGCAAATATCCCCAAGAAATATAACAGATCACAATTATCCCATTGAGACCGTCTTGTTTTGGATAAATCTTAGATACATGTTTATACTCATTAATGAGCATACTGCTGTTTCAGCATTGGGAACTCAATTTGCATACACTTTCCCCAGTTCTATCATATAACGCGACTGAGCTATTCACAATACCATAAATTCTTCTCTAAGCCACTGCTTTGGGATTGCTCCTGTATGAGGCAATGGCTCCCTCTTCTCATGTTTGCTCGCTGTATTTCTATATATCTTCGCCTACAGAATAAGCTGCTTTCTATATTCCAGACAGTTGTTCTAAAACATTAAAGAAAATCTGCAGTCAGGTAGTGAGCCACACAAGCCGCAGTTTAACCTTGGCTGTAATCTTCAACAAGAAATGAATTATTTAAATGTTTAGCTGTATTATTTGACCTTAAAACAGTTCAGCTCCTTATCCCTTTTCCATAAGGAAAGTGAAACATTTTCCTACCTGAAAAGAAAACGAAAGACACATTAGCACTTTGTTGCTGGCTGTATTCTTGTACAAGGTCAGTCTTTAACTTAAAAAACTGGCTTGGAGTCATTTTGTGTTTTGCTACAGACAAAAAGACCCCAGTTTTTTAATCTGGAAAAACCGTGCTTTCACTTTTCCCTCTGCAGGTTTCCTTTGAGCAGACCCTTTTAAATGTTTCAGAATAAACACTGCAACATCTTACATGCCAGAACTTTTTGTCAAGTCAGTCCCTGACATGCTCGGTTCATGTTATACACATCACATACAAACTGCGTCTGTTAAAGAGCGAGGCAGAAATGTTCAGTAAAGACTAATTTTGCACAGCAGCAACTGACAGTCTCCTGTACTGGTTCAGGGAGGCAAGCAGGCAGTTTTCCTTTGGGATCTGTGTTTTGTCCTCAAGTACCAAACTGAATTAAAAATGTGGAACTGAAAGAGGCAAGTACCAGTGCAAAGGTAAATATTACCTATGTAAGGAAGTATGTTTCAGTAATACTGCTCAGTTTAGGTGAAAGCTAATAAAACTACTACTTACAAGTTAGAGCACGGATTTGGTCTTCTGTATTCAATTTATCTGCTATTATAAAAAAGCACATCTCCCCACTGTTCAATCAAGACATACAGTTCATGCCAAAATGGTACCATCTGCTTACAACTGGATATCATCCACCTACCTTTTTGTTACCCAACATTCTCACTTCCAAAAACTAAGCTTAATACAAAAAGAGGGAGAAGACCACCGCCTCTTTGCAGCTTATTTCATGCCTCTGTGGTTTGGATTCTGTTTCTCCCCCAGATACGAAGCCCCCTCTTCTCCCACTGCGGTTCCTTCACACGCAAAAAGACAAAAAGCCAAACCAAAGACGAAGTTACAAAACCAAGGCAGTAGTTTGTATTTTTTTTACAGTTTCAAAAGGAACATTTGTTGATGGACTCAGTAGCGTATGCACCTGGTGAAAGACAGCAGGAAGCATACCCACAACAAAAAGCATTCCAGTTGGGAAGCAAGGAAGGGGTTTGGTGCCCTTTAACAGGCACTGCAGAAAGGTGCTGTAGCCCTGAAGTATTTAACGGCAAGAAAGCATATGAAAGACAGAACTCACAGATAAAATGATGGAGGTAACAGCAGAGAGGGCCAGACTTGGAATCACTAGCATTGTTGTATAGACAGAGATGCAGTTGAAACAGGGGAGGAAAAAAAAAAAAAAAAAAAAATCTCTTCTGAGAAGAGGCATTTGACCCCAGAATCACTTCACTCTGCTTGTGCCTCTCCACTCGCAACCTCAGGCTCCCACCTGAGAGCAGGCAGTCAGCATTCAAATTAGTAAAGCAGCTCATCAGAAAAACTGTTTGCCAGAAACTGATGAGTAACAAAAAGAGCTTTGAAAAGGAACAAATATAAAAAAAAACAAGAAGAGAAAAACAGAAATCACCAGCTAATTAATTCTGTGTTTCTTTTTACACTATCGAGCACAAAGCATTTCCTCCAACAGTAATCTGGAACTAAGAAAAAGGGGGTTTACCAAAATCTACTTTATTTCCCTCTCTGTAAATCCATTTGCAATGAATTCTTCCATTAAGAGGGGGAAAAAAAACGCCAAAACAAAGGAGGAAAAAAGAGAAGGACCCCAAGGCTTACAATCTGACAGGCATTTCCCAGCCTGACCCCACAGCATTTCCCACAGAGGGCTACATGACCCCGTTCAGTAAGGCTTACCAGATTTTAAAAGGCACAGAAAGTAGAGGAGCACCACCAAACAAAAAGCCAGTGCAGTACAAAGCTTTGCAAGCTATTAATTCATTCTTTGGTTTTACTTCATCTTCCATGCAGTCGCTTCTTAAGTTTAGAACCAATCTGCCTGATGACTGCTTTCAGTGAGTTTAAATTTATTACATCTATAAGTGTAGTGACGGCAGACAAAAAACAACTGGTAAACTACCATGGAGAGAAAAACCCCACATCATTTAACAGAATATCTGCAACCAAATATAAATCTCGTCTGATTTGAAAAACGAACTGTATTTTCCAGCTAGTTTTTGCATTTCTTTTGTACCAACAGACAATGGTATGTTTACGTACCACATTTCAGAGGTTCATTGAAAAAAGCTACTAAAATTCCAGCTGATGTCAGCATCATTCTGACAGACAGTCACAGACTGTGTTTCAAAACCTGGATGCAGTATCAATGCAGCTTTCTGACGAGAAATCAAAACTTCAGACACAGGCCATCTTTTAAATCATTTATTTCAGTAGGAAAGATTTTTGAAACCTGTACTTAAATTCATTTAAACTAGCTTATGCAAACACACAATTTTCACACACACACACAGAATAAAGTATTAAAAAAGTTGAAGAAAAAGGCTAGAGGACAGCCAAATTGCACATCACTCAACGAGATCATGGTGCAATCCCTCTATCTCTAGAACGCCTCACGCCAGCAGGGAATATTAAAAATGGCTTGTTTACTGCATGACAACTTTGATCCCCCCTTCCAGTGATGGTTGGTCCTCACAGGATTATTATAAAACACTGTCTACGATTTCCTGGTGCTTTTCACACTTCAGTACAGTAGTAATTGAATGGATATGCTCCTGTACCCGAGGAGCTAGAAGTGCCTGTAAACAAGGCACCCTAGAAACCTTTATTTCAACATTTAATCCATTTATACTGCTTTTCAGTTTCATCCATGAACAGCTTTGGAATGGTAAGAAATACCTTCAGGAAACACGTGTGAAGGCCAGAACCTACCCAAATAAAGAGAAATAATATGCTAATCAAACACACAAAGGAAGCAGAATATTTACGATGCTTTTAGTCACTGGAGCAAGATCAGGTTAACAGCCACAACCTGCATTTCATTACATTTCATACACCTTTTTTCTTAGCAACGTAACTTCAAGAAAACTTGTCAGCTCTGTTCTGCAACAGGCACGGCTAAACTAAGTAACTGGTCTTTCCCCCTCTGACCTAACCCTTCTATTGTCTTTCAAGATTCTTAAAAAGAATAAGATGAATTTTCAACCTATCCTTCCCATTCTGACACCTGGATTTATAAGAACTACAGTAAAACCGCTATGTTTTTATAAGGATGTGTTCCAGGAAAACAGATGTTTAATTGCTGAAGAACAACACATTCCTTCTCTCATTTCCCCATGCGAAGCTTATAAAGTCTTGCTACTAAAACTATCTCTAGGAGTTGTTTCAGTGAAGGACAGTACTCTCTACAGTGTTGGCACGAGAAATACAATATACATAACTGAGCTTATGGGATATTAAGAAAGAATAAGATTTATCCAAGCCTTCTCTTTCCCCGAACAGTTTTTTCCTGTAGTATTTATTTTACGTTAACAAAAAGCTTGTAAGAAATAAATCTCCTAAGAATGGTCTCCAATGTTTAAATCAAAAAGGGAGAGAGGAAAGCAAGCTCCTTTCTAATAATGTGAGGTCTTAAGTTCATGTGGTCTAGACCATGACTTGGACTAACCTCTTCAATTTTTCTCTCCTACTAAATCCATTTAGAGACATACCAGAATAGAAATAAATTAATTTTGAAGAAGTCTGAGCTAGGTCTGATAAAAGCTGAGCAAGCCCAAGCTACCAAATACCTCTGCATTTTTCCTAAAAAGAGGCTATTCAAACAGAAAAAAAGCCACAAACAACTAAAGCAACTCAAGCCACAACTATTTCACATTGACCAAAACAACCAACTGCCGCAGAAATGCAACGACTGCAAGGAACACTGCCCCTTGGTACATCAAGGACATGGTACGCAGGTCTGCCACCGTGGTACTCTCAGCACTGAAATAAAGGAATTGGTCTTCAAGTTAATAATAAGGCACTGACAAAAGCCTCCTTAAATCCAAGCACTCACTCTCTCTTGATGCATTACAAATTCGAATGATGGTTTTAAAAATAGGATAACGGTCTACAGACAAATTCAATGTCCACTCGTACAGATTCTTTTAATGACACCTGTCCCAAGCCAAATCACCTTATGCACAAGCCACTTTTAGAGAAAAAATGAAAGAAAAAGCACAATACTTAAGTAATAACAGAACTTTTAAAACTTGTCCTTGTAGGGAGAATGAGGAATTAACTGATGTGATTTAGTACCAGCCCTGGTGTCCTTGCAACAGGCAGCATACTGCAGCCAGCCGTGGAAAAGATTGGAACTAGTAATGCTGTTGAGTTAGCATACCGAAAAAAAGGACAAAGAATGAAGAAAAATGCCACTGAAAGAGCCAGAAGCAGCAACATCCCACGATTTATCTTATCTTGATTTAGACAGGATTTGCTAGAGTTAACCAAGACCACAAAATCAATTTGCCTTTTATCAAAAGGGACCTCACCTCCTCCAGTGCCTTAGCAGCACAAAAACCTGCAATTACTTCTGCTGGAAAGCAAAGCATTTCCTTTTAACATTTGTTATGTCTGATGCCAAAAGAGGAAGACTTATTGTTGAAATTGTATAAACGCAAATACAGGAGGCTGATATTGCATGCAAAATTAGATTAGATGCATTTACTTCTAGTGAGGAAAAAACAACTAATAGAATCCTGCTGGTTTTTTTATGCTTCCTTTTGTTCCCAAGATGTTTTCAAATATGCATGCTTCTAGAAACGCTTTTCTTGGTAGAAGTTCAAGTGCTCTGTAGTAGCGTTTTGAGGAGGAAAGTTAATCAACTGATTCCCCAAAAGAGGCACCGATTCCTCGGGCAGTGGGCTAAAACATCTGCGTAACTAGGGGGCTGCTTAATGCAGCTGCAGAGCTGACAATAAGGTCTGCCACTGCAGTATTCTCCTTTTCAGATCTTTCTTAAGTAGGATATGCTTTTCACAGTAATTTAAAAGAACTAACTAACACAATTTAAAGCTGGGTGCTAAAGCTCATTCATGTAAGTATTTATGAGCATTCATTTATTAGTATTTGTCATTTTAATACCTGTAACTTGCACCTAAATATTTAATGAATCATAATATCCTGAGTAATATCCCTCTAGCATGAAATGTCTGCAAAATGAAATACGTGTCTGGGATGAGCTGTGTTTACTCAAATTATCAGAATTTTTCAAAAATAAATCTCCTTACTTGCTTTCTGAGAACACTGGAAGGGAAGTCAGGTTTTGAAAAACCTAGCCAAAAGCAGCATGGAGTAAGTTAGAAAGATAAAAGTTAGCAGTAAGTAATCAATAATCAGTGCAATGTTACGTATTTCCAATGCGCTGCACCAGTTCCATAAACCAGACATTCCCTGGTGTCCAGTCTTTCCCAAGACTGCTTGGCTAACAAAAAGGTTAGCAGGCAGCAGACGATTAACATTTGCACGTGAAGTCTTGCTAGGAAGATCTACTCTGAATACTTTTTGCTCACACGCCTCCAAAACAGGGAACTGTAAAGGGGCATCTTTAGTTTAAATATCAAAACTTTAAGAAATGAAAGTGACAAACATAAGCTGAAGTATTTCAGCAATTATTAACAAGGTAAAGAATTCGAGCAATATATTAAAAATAAAAGTCAAAAGAGAAACTGCCAACTATCTGAAGTAGTCTGGATGACAGTCTTACCTGAAATACGAGAGCTTGTTGCTGTCCTTGTTTTCTCAGCACTGGTTTTAATTATTTCAGTCTTTTGCTTGTTTGTTTGTTTTTTGCATTTTTTTGAAAGAGCATTACTATGTTCTTTACAGTGTATTTGACTTGTCAGTCTTTCCAAGGTTAGCTGAGGCAGCTTTCCCTCGGGGAACAAATCCACCACCTCTTCCTGAGCACCAATTATCTCAAAATATGTAACATTTCAGTCTTTCTGTGTTGCCTTGTAGGACTAGGTGGCTAAATAGGAGATCAACAACAGGAAAGTAGGGAACTACTCATTGTAACAAGTGCCAATAATGTTTTCCACATTGTCATTACTCACTCCAGTTACACTGGCTACACATTTTAAGAAACTCCTCCCACAACACTCAATTTCTCCCACGAAAAACAGCATATCTGTGGGCAGAAAAACAGCATTATCTGTGGGTAGAAAACCAAGGAAGAGTGGAGGCCGAAGAACAATGAAAGCTGGTAAGAGCAACAATTCACTAAATGATGATTTGTGAGCTGTTTCCCTCACCATCTTCCTACCATAAAAACCTAACTCAAAACAGCTGGAAAAATAAAAATAATAATAAAAAAATATAAATGACACCTTGTGACCTGGCTCTGTCTTTAGCAAAGCTGGGTGATGTCAGGCTGTGGCTCCCAGGTGCACGTTTCCTTTCACTAACAGAAGAACAAATACAGTTACACTGCAATAAACCTATAATAGCTTATTTAAAAATTCAAAATCCACAGGCTATTATCCACAACGCTTAAAAAAAGTACACACACTGTTAAAAAAACACTTAGTCATTGAGAAGAAACACACGTTAAGTCATTTTTAACATAAAAAACCCCAAAACTAAAGTTGTGCAAAGTCTACTCCAGTAACACCGCTGGCTATGAAGATGTTGCCTTTGCTACACACCCAACATGGGTAAACTTGGGAGATACGTGAATTGCAGAGGGATCCAGCACCAGTAACCCCTTCCCAAAATACATGACTTCAGGATCAGAACAGACTATTCATTCCCCATCAAAACAACAACAAAGAAAAATTGCAAAGGGACACAAATTCCCATGGTGCTTGTGGTGCAGTTCTGACAGAAGCATCCTTCTACTGTTTTCTTTCTACCAAGTGCCAATTTGCAAGAACAATTCTTGGAAACATAAACCAGCCTATTACCCTTTACATCACCAAGAAGGGGTTGGGGGTTTTGTGTTTTGTTTTTTTACTGTGAGATTGGATTATTCTTCTTTTTTTGCCCCCCCCAGTCATCAGAAATCAATCATTTCCATTAAGAGATTAATTTGACTCTGGAAAACAACCAAAACATGAATTTATAGGCTTCTACTTCGGTGCAATAAACAAACTGTACATTTTCAAACTAGTAACTGCTAGTAGAAACCTTTATTAGATAGTCAGAGAACTCTGCCACAGACTGGTAGGTAGCTTGTTTGTTTTTTAAAAAAGGAGTATTCATGGTGGAATCTGCAAGCGTATTTACGGCCACTAAACCACAATGTCATGGAACAGTTACTACTTTTTCACAGACTTCAAAGTTTTGATATCGGAGTCATATTTTGGACAATGTTTCCTTGCTTTACAAAGATAATATTTTTGAAGATTAAAGAAAGACTAATCAACCAGGAAACTATATCTAGGTGACGTCAAAGAAATCCAAATAAAGCAAGAATCAAAGTCTTAAGCATAAAACACGCACAGAAAGCATGGCTCCCTTTTTACAACCATAATGTTTTTCTCCGTGAGTAACTTCAGTGACCAAGAATTACTCCTGTCAAGGATGGAATTTTGGTAGTCCCACACCTTTTCTCTCCTTAGGTTATCCTACTTATCCTACCTTTAATGAATTAATTATTTGTCTGAAGATCAAAAGAGCTTCTGTACGTAAGGTCTGCTTTAGGCCGTGTTATCAATACCACACAACGTCAACTATTTTGACCAAGACAGATACTAAAATCAATTATTGCCAAATAAGAACATGAAAGCTTGAAACTGTGCCTCTATCTTTTTAAATGCAGATCTTCAGTGATAATACGAAACACCATACACTGTCAGTGGTCCCTAACTGATAATTAACAGATACCCAGAGAAGTAAAACGTCTCCGTGAGCTATACCCCCATGTTGGGTTTTCTGCCTTCGTACGCAGGAGAATAACACGTGTAGAATCACATGGGAAGAAAACACTCAGTTCTGACCCGACAGTGCTTTCAGTTTTCTCTTCCACACACAGTCCCTGACCACCCAAACCCATGTGAACTATGTTTTTTAACCAGGAATTAGGTAACAACATACCAAAAAATTTTTTGGCGTCTAAGTGCTCGGCCTTTGTGCCACTCATAGGGAATACGGCTCCCATACAGTACTAAGGTTTGCAAGCTTACTGCTATTTTAAACTTGCAGTTGTTAACATTTCTTATACTCGTAGGTCTGAGAGAAATAACATTGCTCCAGGCTAAGCGTGCCTGGGATAAGCTTCCATCAAGAATTCCTGGTATAGTATAGTCTAAACAACATCTTTCAAACGCGTAGTACCTCTTTTACCCGGTCCATACATAGCTTTTATACAACTCTCAAATACCAGGTTCACTTGTTTTCTTAAGAATGCCTAAAAAGGTGAGTTATATTCAAAATTAGTATAAAGTTAAAAGAAACTCAAACTAGCTACAATCTATTTTACTCAAGCACAGCACCGCCAGAAGTTTCACACACACTGTTTGGTGTCTCATGTTGTTTTTCCTTTCATTCTTTAAGGCAGTGGTTTCCACAGGTCAGTTCAGAGAATATAACGAAGCATGGTCCATGGCAATTCATGTTGCAACTCCATTTTTAATTTGGGGGACTCTGCTCCCCAATCATTAGTGGTTTTGTTCAGGGCTCCAGAGTTCAGATATCGAGTTGATGGGCTCTGTTCTGGCACAGAATACAGCTGGCACATTTTTCATCAGGACCTCGTTCTCAGTTATGAGATGGTTCTTTTGAATTCGCCTATTATTCAAATGTCATCAAGTTGGCAGGAACCTGAAAACAAAAATATAAACAATAACAGATTTTACTTCAGGTAGTAGCTACTTACACTCCACTGTTTCACAGACTAGCCACCTGTTTAAACGCACATCGTTTAACTCATTCTGTTTCAAAAAACAGGGAGGAGGATTGCAACTAGTGCTCAACAAATAAACTTAAGAGCTGTAGAATCTGCTATCGTTTCTGTAGAAGACACAGGTATAACCAAAATATTAAGCCGCTGGATCTCATTAATTCTGATGAGATTTACGTTGTCAGCCAAACAACCTTAACATGATAAATCTCAGCACCAAACTACACAAGCAGAAGCTTCTCACTTCAGTCCCAGCTAGAGAATTCTTGACACACAGGTCAGTGATTGATGTAGGCCCTCTAGTATTTTTAAGACTAATTTAAAAAAAATGAGGCATAAACACTTGCCTGGGCTTTTCCCATAGGAAACCTGAATGCCTGCTGCAGACGTCACTCCCTTTTATGAAGATTAAAGCTAATTTGCATTACATTAGTTTATACCCCCATTTTCTCCCCATCAGGAATTTGCCTGACAACAACATCTCTTGTTTACTCAGATTATTAAAAAGCCCCCACATTCCTGATGACTGTCAATAAATACCCAGTTTGGACAGACTGGAAACAAGCATTTCTTGCTTTGCATTTACCAGCGGCTTGTAGAAGCAAGAATAATGAACTGGGCTAAAGTTCCACCATTACAATTAAAAATAGTATCTATTATAATACTTCCCAATATTATTGACACCTACCCAGTTGAATATTCTATTGAAAATACATTTAAACATCCAGTCTTTCTTAGGCAGTCATACTGTTAACAAACAAGATCTTCCATTTTGAACAGTACCATAAGGCATCTCTCTACTGAAAGCACTGTTCAGGAGTCAAATCACAATCAAAAGAAAAATTTTAGAGGATTTTCTTGCAACTCATTTGGTAAACCAACCTTTGTAACCCAACGTTTGCGTAAAGCACTGCTTCTTCTGTGGCAGCAGCTATGCTGCAAGAACCCATATAGTACGACTACGCAACATGCCAGGAAACAGAAAATATGCAACAAATTATGGTAGCAGGGTTTTGGCCTTTCAGTGGTAGGGTTTTTTTCATTAATGCTCCCCTCCTTTTTTTCTTTTAAAGTCTCCTACACGTATCTTCACTTTGCTGTCATATTTTCCACAGAAGGCCCTGCCAAGCTCCTTATGCCTGCTGCTTTTGCACAAGCAAGGGGCTGAACGCTTTAAACAAGTTTGCATTAAATAGTATTGTTAAGCATAATTGAATAAAGGCTGTCCTCAGAGGGCAGTTTACAGGCTTGCCTGGAAGTCACCACTTTCTTGCAAACTCTTCGCTGCTATTCCCACATTCTCCAGCCAGGAACACAAATTTCGTCTCTTTTGCACTGTCTCAAACCCTTGCGAGGGAGCTTCTGCAACCCTCCTTACTCCTTAGATTTCTCTCAGAAGCAGAACTGAACAAGAAAGCACAGAAGGATCTGGAAAGGTCCTTGAAATTCAGCAGTACTTTTGCTCTGGGAACACCATAAACAAGTGTGCAAAGTAAAAGGGAGAGTTCAGGAAGACAAAGTGGTTAATTAAACAAGATTTTACTGATGGAAAAGGTCAGTAAGAATTTATATGGGAACAGAATTTAACAGGGGTTGGAGTAGTCTTATCTTCCTTTTTGGGTCATGGAAAATTCTACTTCTGCTTTCAAAGTCTGCCAAATGTTACCCAGGACAAAAATATTTTGTTATACATTTTAGAAATAGGTACAAACAACAGAAAACATGCATGCCCAAGACCTGACAAAATGGCACTGTGGGAGTTATCTGGAATCGATGCTGAATGCTACAGTTTACAGCTTTTTATGTAACTGTACAATAGCCTTTTGAAAATGGAGAATGACAAAAATACTGCCGCTTGGACAGATCTTCTAGAGCATTCCTTCCATTTTCCCAATTGCTTTGAATTGGCCCCAAATTAGCCCCAAATCTTTGTTCATTACCACAGAAGCTCTGAGGACTTGTTTGCAAAGGAACAAACAGAAAAGCTAAGGCAAATCAATAAGCATGTGAAATTGATGTGCCTTCATAGAAAGCCATCAGTTACAGCTCAGTTGTCTTGAAGATCTATCAGTTCTGAGCTCTTAACAGCTCATACACCTTTTCAACATTTTGTTCTCACCTGTTGTCTGTTGCTTTGGCAGGCAGCACTCAGGTGTTTAAACCACAGCATTGCATTCATTCTGTTTCCAGCTTGAAATTTATATGAATTTCCTAAGTGAGAAGGGTAGAGAAAAAACTGATAAATCCCCATCAAAAATACTATACACTTAAATCCTACCCATATTCAAATAACACTAGATTAAAACATTATGAAAATGTTTAATAGCAGAAGGTTCATGTAACTTTACACTTTGGCACAGGTGCAACTTAATTATTTGACCTAGTGCGAGAGAAGTTTCAGCTTGCCCGTCTTCCTTTCCAGCATTCTAGATTTCAGCTGACACCAGCATCAACCAGGGAAAAACAAAATATTTGTCAGAACCATACAACAACTTTTTTGTTCGTTGCTATTACTGCGATTTGTTTATAAGATCGTTTCATAATTTTTAATGAAGTGCAAGATAGCACTGAAATGCACTCTAAAAATCTACATTTGAAAATATTTGAAAGTTGTTCCTTAACATATTGATACATTTCAGACTAGTATTGTCAGCGTTTGGTGTTATACCAGCACTTGCTTGGGTTCAGAAAGGCCAAGTATTACAAAAACATTTCAGGCTGATTTTGCTGAGTTTAAGCTAACAAGCATTCATAATGTACACCACATATCGGTGGTGCTACAATAGATGCTTGGAAATAAAACGTACTAAGACTCGAAGAAGACAAAGTAATAAATAACATTAAGCTCCTTTATCAGAACTTCTAATGATGCTTTTTCTGCATAGTTTGAAGTGCTATGGAAAAGTAACAATTCCTTCACAGTTTAATCTGAAACCAGGGCGCTATGTTGGAGTAACAGAAATCAAGGCTTCTCTGCAAAACAGTCCAGAGCTCTTAGGGTTTGGTTTTTTTCCCCTGGTAACATTTGAACACGTGGTTTGGGTTTTTTTGGAGAGGAGAGAGGACTGGTCAAGCACCTAATATTACCTGACTATTGAAATTTTTTTATGTATTGTTACTTACATTTTCACATACGTGAAATGTATAGCCTCTGATGGGCTAAATATAGTTTAAAAGAATGCAGATGAACACTTCCAATAAAAATCAGAACTGGAGTTGTTGAAGTTTGGAGAGTTCTAAAAACTTAGTGAAGATTCTCCACAGACAATTGTTCCCATAGCATTCAAAAGGCAAACATGACATGTTAAAGAGCAACTGAGTAAGTGACAAGTAACAACATCCTTCCAATTTCATTTAGTTGCTTATGAATACCTCAGCAAAGCAAATGTTTATTCTGGGAATCACCGCACTCATGGTGCTAGCATTGCTTACCCTTCTCAGAATCAGTCAGTAAGAAGAGATCCGGATGCTCAGGGTCATCTGCCATCATCACCATCCAGCCCACCACTGACACATTCTTACTCGGCGTGGATTTGAACTGAAAATACAAGCAGAGATGTAAACTAACATAGAACAAGAAGCTTCGGCCAGACTGACAGCACTACGCAGAACAAGTCATCAAAAGGGCAGTTCTCAGTGACACTGTTAAAGACACAGAATAGCTTCAAAGGAAGCATGGCACTTCATAAGGCTAAGAAAGTTTATGAATTTTATACGGAATTAGTGCAAGCAGAACTTACCATAATGAATGATATTCAAAACAAATTAAAAGGAATATCACAATCCCCCCAAACATGTCAACAGACACCTAAACTGCACTGTATGAATACAACAGCATTTCTCACCACATTATTGCACACTTGTATGCATAATATAGTTCAAAAACGGTGCATTAACAAATGGCAAAGCTAATCCCTCCACTGTTAACACAGAAGAACTGAACTTGTCTGTGCCACAATTTTCAAAGTTAACATGCATTAATTATTGTAATAGTCTGCAATTACACCTAACATTAATCCTGTGGACAAGATAACTTCCAAACAGAAATGAAAATTTCTTTGAATATTCCAGTCAGTATTGAAAAATGTTAAAATAATTTTATCTGAAAGAAGGAATAAAGACAGGGAAAGGAAATAAAGTAAGGATATAGCTCATGAGTTCTTAAAAAAAAAAGTAAAACATATATATTCAGGACTTGTTATGGACCCACTGAAGACACTGCCTCGAAAAATAAGATTGACAATTTACACTTAAAAGGTACCTGCAAAATGCAAATTTCCAAATAGTCCCACAATGTATTAATAGGCCATCTTCATAGAGGTGGAAATTTGAGTCACAAAGCAGTTTTAAGAAGTTACAGATCAACAATGTTACCTCTTGAACTGCACTAATTTCCAGAGTTTCATGAAAACGGCACACTTGCACTTTCCTGTCTTAGTTATATATCATAACAGCAGGTACCCAGTGCGTGAAATCACCAGGCAATCCAAACTCCTAGATCTCACTTGTTTTTTCCTTCTACTCAAAACAATTAGTTAATCATCGTACTTCTCCAAAAAGTAAAAAAGCTCCACCACAAAAGGAAAATGTTTCCTGCCGGCATCAATCCATCATCACTTGAAACACATGTCAGTTTTCCATCCCTGCGCATGGCTGGATTTGTATTCCGTGTTTACACAGTCCCCCAAGGCAGTTCATTCTCCACTGATGCACAGAGCCTTGCTAACAGCAAGTCTGCTTTGTTAACATGAAGGGAATGAAAGCTTCATTGTAATTTAATGTTCCTGGTTCCTCTTTGCCTTTTTTTTTTTATATATATACAGACCACTGGAATGATAGTTATTACACATAGAGAACTACACAGCTCTGCTGCTACGCTTCACATAACTAATTACGTTGTTGTTCTGAGTTCAAAGGCATTTATACATAAATCTTTGAATCAAAAACTCCGAATTAATCTGTGAACAGACTTTTCACTCCAATCTTTTGGCACTTACAAATCTCCCGCTCATCACCTCTTGTTGAGATTTCATAGCCTTCTAATAGTCAATTATTTTCTCTGGCTGAACACACTTGCTAGAACGACCGCATTCTTTATCAGGGTATTTCAGTGGAAGTGCTTGAGCAACAACTACCAAGTTTACTAGGGTGCCAATAAATGGGTTGAATTTTGAACATAACATGCAGTGAAAGGCTTGGAATGAAGACGGGTTCACGTTCGAGCACGAAGCCTCAAAAAGTCTCTGTTGCTTTTCCAAGGACCTACAAACATGGAAAAAAACTCTGCATGCTATGTTGTCACAGAAATCGG
Organism: Falco rusticolus; assembly: GCF_015220075.1. NCBI lineage: Eukaryota > Metazoa > Chordata > Aves > Falconiformes > Falconidae > Falco > Falco rusticolus. Next base: position 29,144,024 of record NC_051197.1, read on the forward strand.
CAAGACTCTTCCAGCCTGATCACTATAAAGTGGTTTTTTGGGTGTATGCACATTTTACAGGGTGAATGCTTTCTTTAAGACTGATTTTAAGTTGGCTGGTTTTACTAATTGCCTTTTCTAAAGGCGCACAAGTGCTATAGTGCTATCACAGGAGCATGTTTGTGGGCACCATTTCAGCATACGAGATAAAACACCTTAAGCATTCTACACACATTCCTCCTAGATTCTCCTGCTTCACATCTCTGGGCTCTGAAGTTCACATTCTCTTTATAAACAATCTTCCATTACTGTAGTAGTAACTGAAACCTGTTCACTACTTAAAACACAAAACTCATTATATTTAGTAGTCTTTCTGAGTAGATGCAGCACAATAAAGTTTGTCACATCCACCTAGATATAACATCCTCTTCCTTTTGACTAGATTCATATCTAGAATACATACTATACTGGATGCACTCCTTTGTCTTTGCTCACGGGCATGAGAAGAGCAGCTGGCTTGCCCGTGTCTAAAAGGGAGGGGGGGGGGGATTTCTTGCCCTTTTTGCTGGATTACACTGGGATTTTAATGAGGTAATTTTCCAAAGAGATTGGCTATTATAAGCCTGGAAGAGCTTTGAGTGTCAGCGCACTCCAAGTCCTCAGTCTCAGCTGCCTGAAGCAACAGCAGCAGCAGCAGAATAGTCAAAAGCATGCCTGTAATCAAGACACATTTACCACAACAGCCCCAGCCAGGAAACTTTACATAGCAGACTGACTTTTTCATTGCCAGTGTTCCTTTCCATGTCACAGAGGTCTTGAGAAAGGAAGCTAAAAAGACAGATGTTCAGATGGACCCAGAAGATGCTTGGAATATTCTACCTAGTAAATCTCAAACGTATCAACTTTTGAAAAAGAAACCTGCTTCAAATAGACCACATCATGCTTTTCATGCATTTAATCTGGACAGTAATAAAACAAAACCTAGATCTAACCTCAAGTCTCTTTACTTTGCAGAACTGACCCCTTAGGTATATCACTGGACAGTATTGGTAAAGTGAACATATAGCCATGCACTAGCTGTCTACGGATGGTTGACTATCCAAACCCACAGTTTATTCTCTCTTGATTAACTTTTTTTCTGAAAATGCAACCAAATGTGAATTGAAGCATGACACTTGACAAGTCATCTTCACGGATCCCAGAACAAAAGCTGAGGCTTTGTACAATAACCCTGTGGTGAAACGGATGGAAATCTACGCCATCAAGGCTCAGTGACAGGTTTTGCACTTGGGTCACAACAACCCCAAGCAACCCTGCAGGCTTGGAGCAGTGACTGGAAAGCTGCCCGGCTGATAAGGACCTGGGGGGTGCTGGGCGACCACTGGCCAAACGTGAGCCAGCAGTGTGCCCAGGTGGCCAAGAAGGCCAACAGCATCCTGGCTTGTACCAGAAACAGCGTGGCCAGCAGGAGCAGGGCTGTGACCGGCCCCCCGCACTCGGCACTGGGGAGGCGGCACCTCGAACCCTGGGGTCAGTGTCGGGCCCCTCACGACAAGAGGGACATTGAGGGGCTGGAGCGTCTCCAGAGCCGGGCAGGGGCTGGGGAAGGGGCCGGGGCACCAGGCTGGGGGGGGGGGTGTGGGGGAGCTGGGGGGGTTCAGCCTGGAGAGGAGGGGGCTCAGGGGGGACCTGATCGCTCCCTACAGCTGCCTGACAGGAGGGTGTAGCCAGGTGGGGGTCGGTCTCTTCTCCCATTTAACGAGTACCAGGACAACAGAAAACAGCCTCAAGCTGTGCCAGAGCAGGTTTAGATGGGGTATTAGGAAAAATGTCTGCACTGAAAGGGTGGTCAGGCACTGGAACAGGCTGCCCAGGGACGTGGCAGAGTCATCACCTCTGGAGATATCTAAAAGATGTGCAGATGTGGCACCTGGGGACATGGGTTAGTGGTAGGCTTGGCAGTGCTGGGTTGACAATTGGACTTGATCATCTTAAAGGTCTTTTCCAACCAAAACAATTCTATGATCCTAAAATAGCTAGGCTAAAAGCACAACACAGGTAGGCTAGCTGAACAAAGTTATAACCAACTACTATTAGGCTGTTTAATAAACCGGAGGCTCTCCCCCTAATCCCCCAACCTCAGTCTTCCACAGCAGTTACCAGTTTATTTTCCACTTGAATTTCAGTATAAAGATTAAAACTCTGTCCAGAAGAATGAATGTATCCACTGTGAACTACCTGTTTAAATAAAAGATAATCCAAACTATAGCTAAGAGGTATTTGCGTTATTTTAACTGTGACTGCACCTGGGAAACCAAATCAGAGACCTGAGCTTTATAACATGCTTTACATCCAGAAACAGAACAAAATACGTTTGTTGCCCTCAAAAGCTAAAAGCAAGACACCAGCTGTGTACAGCCAAACCCAAGGTTGCACTGCATAGTTCAGTCCAATTTCAGAGAGTTAACTCAAAAGAAATAAACCTGCTTTAACAGTCATTGCTTTTTACTACTGGTCCGCCACCTCCCCTTCCTGGGAACCTCATTGCTCAAATTCTGCTCAGAATTTGCAAGCCATAAGGCTGGCGGGCTTCTGATGGGTAATGCTGCCAGCATTATGGACTTGAATGTCTCCTAGCCTCTATCTGCAAACTTTGTTATTGGTCTGCTGGCACATCCGTGGACAAATAAACACAAGAACATAAGGATGCGAGACAGATTATAGCTTTGTAAGCACTAGTCTCTGTTCACTAGTAGCTTAGTTATTGTAGGTATCTCAACACATCGGTGACTTGGGGAATTTTAAGTCATTTCAATATGTTCAGAAAAGAATTTCTGAAAGAGCATTCTAAATGGATATGACTGCATTGCAAGATAAAAGTGAAGGCTTTTGCAGAAACAGAGACTCAAGAGGATCAGACACCAGACTTGAATGTTTACATTTGTTACTTTTTTACTTCATTTACTTTCCCTAAAGAAAGGGCAAGGCTATTTAAATGATTAAAACTGTGATTCTGCAGGAAACATATAAGCAAGTGGATCACATAAGAATTCCATATATTTCATTTCAAAGAATAAAATTACCAGCTATGCAATTCTTCCAAGTTCTCTAAACCTGTAGGCTATTTAGATTGTTTTGAAATATTTATATACAATACTGAAAAAGCTTCTGATTGAATAGGTACAAGTATGGTAAACTCCTCCATCATTCAGTACTTTGACAGCAGACAAGAGGGACTTACAAATGCATATTCTACTCTTAAAAGACAACAAAATGCAATTTTGGCATAAAGCCTAAAAGCATCACATCACTAATAGGAGCACAAAGTCTGACATTACAAAAAATTTTTTTCCCATTTCTCAACATTTCCAGAGAAAACGAAAAGCTAACCATTAGTGACATAAGGGCAGCACAACTTCTCTCTTGGTCCTTTCTTTTTCCTTTGCTTTAATACTTTGCATTTCTGCCTGTAATAGTTTATACGTCTGCTCTTTCCAGCTACCTTTACTTCTATTGGAACAGACTCCTTCTGTAAGGGCTTCACTGACAGGGGAGGCAAATACATCCAGACACATACACTTCGCTAAAGACACCAGGACACAGATGCCTGGCTAACAGGCCTTTGGTCTGGGCTAGTATTGTCTTAACTGGCAAGCCAAACTAAGTGAGATCAGTTTCAGTTTCACCTAAGCAATCAAAGCTAGTAGGGGTGAGGTAGAGGGATGATGACAAAAAAAAATATGCAAATATTTCTACAAGCAATTAGCTATTATTAAACTACTTTGAGTATTAGAATACCATTTCCTAATGAGCTACTTTCAATAAAAGTGGAAAATACACCATTTTTTGCAGATTAAGACAATATTACACGCAAACTTCTCACACAGGAAGTTCAAAGAGTCCGGGAGTCTATTAATCAGAAATCTTAAGCTTCAAGCCTCTACCCTCTGAACATAATAGGACAAGAACACACTATTTTGTACCAGAAAGAAATAAAGATAGTCCCCTTACAAAAATTCTAGAAGCACATCTCGGTTCGTAAAATTACATAAGCTTTGCTTTATGCAAAATAAATGTTTTTCAGTGACAGTTGTCATAAATTAAACTGAAACGCTGGCCAATGCAACTATAAGTAACAGTTCTGCGTAGGGAATGCACTCACATAAAGATCCAAGTACCTCAAATTTTAGCTGGTTTCTTAACAGAATTTCTGGCAGCATCCTTTTCCATTATAATTAACCAGTGAAAACAGGAACTACACACCTCATAACATCTCTGGAACACCTACAGAAAATCCTTTTACTACTTCCTCACATAAGCAAAGTATTTTTAGCTTCTTTCAAATAAAGCTGTGGCACAAGGAAAGCCAGCATCATACGATATGTTAGCTTTCTGCTTAACATACGAAGTGTTCCGTACTCTGGTGTAGTTAAGGGATTACATGATTTAACAGGAAAAGACAGTAGTCTAATTTTACCACATATGTGGAATCAGTACACGCTTAATGTCATATGTAGTGACTTCTCAGTCTTTCCACATCAATGCTTGTTTGGATTTTAAGTAGCCACCAACTGTTGCAAGACTCAGAGATCATCAAAAGCTATGATTTCTACCTTAGAAAAGCAAATGGACCCAAGACATAGTTCCCTTCCTTACAAGGCCAACCAACGCAATGAGATGCATGGCATATGCACAGCAGATGTTCTTGGGGTAGCACATAAACGTGCACGATATTTCCGTTAGGGCATATCCATATGAGGTGAGTGACTGACTGGAAGACAGAACAGCGCTGATTCGAAATCATACAAGTCCTGAACCACACAGTGTTTACATCAGGGAATCACATTTTAATTTTGGCAGATGATACTAGAATATGCCTGTTTTACATACATGTTTTCTCTCCGTAGCCTTCAGAGATTTTGCAGCGTAGTAAAAGAGTTGGGTTCCACACAGTGCTACCCAGTATTTCGTCCAAGATGCTACCTAGAGAGAAAAGAGAAAAAAAACGAGAAGCGCAACAGATAGGTGAAATGTTCTGTAATACTGCGCTGTAAAATAGCAAGCATCACTCTGCAAAAACGTGACAGCACTAACTGCCAGCTAAACAATCAGCCATGTTTCCAAAGCTGCTGTTTCTAGTTATTCGTGGAGGCCTATGAATGCACTAAAAATCTAGAGAGCGGAAAGAACACATGCCTTTCCTCACTATTCTGAGAAAAAACGTCTGCGCCTTACTCTATACATTCTGCAACCCTTATTGAACACTTCATTGGGTTAGAGTACATTTGTCCCTTTTTTTTTTTTCCAATTCATGTACGCCATAAGGTATCTCTTAGGCATCCGATAAGGTATTTTCGCTTACAATTCAAAATCAAGCATCTGCAATGCAATGCTAAGGGTTATTACCTATTGGTAAGTTGTTAGGATCCACATACCGTTCCGGAAGACAAAACATGCTCCTCTTTTTTGAATTGTAATTGAAAAAAATTTTTGTAGTCTCTTCCACTCCCTAGAATGTGGATGTAGTTATATAAACTGAATAAATCCACCAAACAGAAGAATGCAAACTCTAGCAGTGACCCTAAACCTTAACCAGCAAGGCAGAGGAGATCTCAGACACTTGAATTAGTTGTACAATGGCCATTTTATTGTATTTATAACTGGACAAAGGAAGAAGGTGAGAAAATGAATTAAAAATCTTACTGTAGGTTTTTTGCCTTCTTTCAACAGTGTCTTCCTCCTGAGAACACCTTGAATAGTAACTGCTCCTGGATACAAATGAACAGCCAAATCTTCAGATTCTAGAGAGCTGAAAGGAGCATATGAAGATTTGTGTGAAAAACTATTTTTCCTAAAGTAGTTTTCCAGTCATTACCACAAACTAACGCAAACATCTGCATTTTAATTTAGAAATGTCAACTTTTTTGTTTATTGGACTTCATTGTGGAAAAAGACTTTGGCTGTGACAAGGAATTGCTGTTGTGAATTTACACTCACAAGCAGAAGTGATCAGAAAAATTAATTAGCCAAGCAGGTAATCCTTAATTAAAAAAAATTAAACTCAAGACAACTGAAATACAAGAACAATTAATTTTGAAAAGCAAACATTTGAAGTACATTCATACAGCTGCTCTATGTGTTAAAACCTCTCCTTCAGCCCTTGCAAGAAAGATTTGAGTATTTTTTTTGTTAGAAACACTGGAATCATTAGCACACCAAAACCAAAGCATAGCTCAAACATGCACAATCTTTAAAATATCTGAAGGCAAGAAGAGTGGGAAGGAGGAGTAATAAAGAGTAGAAACCGGAACCACAGCTTTAAGGTGTTTTAACACATCTGGTGCTGTACTAATCATCTACTCTACGTAGGATCTAAAAGCAATGGGCCAAAACAAATGCCAGGTACGGCACTGTGAAAAGAAAACTTAGTTTTATTAAAATTACAAAGCTGACTGGCTTACAAAACATTTTCAGTCAGAAAAAAAGATAACAGGAATCATTTCAGTAAACGTCAATCACAGTAGCTAACAAAATCGCTGACCCCAGCAGCTTTCTAGAAAAGCCAAGAAATTGAACAGCACCTGAAATTCATTTCGAAGCAAGCCAGGAGTTGCTGTTTCATCCATCCTAACATTCATGAACGTTCAAAGCAAACTAGAAATCTAGCAAACATTTTCATTGCTGCGCCTAGTGAGGATGATGATATGGAGACGATTTTTGACACTGATAGATGTGAACATGAGTTTAATTCAGTGAGACAATGCTTGCTTCTTAACACGGGAAAAGTTTCACAGTTAACGGCCATCTCTTTCCCAACTGCAGTGCCGAACAGCTGGAGACAGAATTTGCATTTTAATTAATCAGAATAATCAGTTATACTCTTGTCAGCTTGCAAATGATATTATATGTAATAAATTTGGGCTGATTTTAATGCGTTACTCATTTTAGGCGTATCTCTGACTTCAGGGAATGGGGGAAAAGAAATTCAATACAGAACTGCCAGCAAAGAAAACATCTCGAATGCCATCCATTAGTGCAAGCAGCAGCTTTGTTGTCCACATGAGAAATACCAACACTGCTACGCAGTGGCAAGCAGTAAAAAAGCTACCTCTGGTAAAACATCTTTAAGCCTTGATATAAAGATCCAATGGTTCAGAATTTGGATTTGCAGACCAGAATGAACAAAAGCCCTTACGGTGAAACAGATTAAGTCATAGAAGAGGAAAGCTTTAAGTCTGAAGGAAAAGGTCTCTACCTTTATTTTCACATGTAAGTTAGAAAGATAACATCAGAAAACACCCACTTAATTATTAAACCAAACCAAATCACCAACACCAGAGGGAAAGTCTGACACCTCTGTGTGCCGTGGGGATTGTACCTGCTGGCCTTCATGTGGCCTCGATAGCCATTTCGTGACACTCTTGTCCCCGGACCGAGAGAATGGTACAACCTGTTCCTGTTGGATTCCATTATAAATTGTATGTATTACATATACTTTTATTCACACAAACAGCACGACTGCTAAAACAGCACAGTATTTTTTTGTGTGTGTGCATATCACAAAGCACCTTCTTTCACACACAAAACAGGGTAATTTTATTTAGAAAAAAGCATGCAGAGGTAGATACCATGGGTTTGTTATTTCATCAGATGTTCTCTTCGTCAGAACTCATCATACAGAAGTGTTTTATTGACACTGAAGAACAATACACTTTGACAGCAAATTCTGCGTTTAGATCTTAGAGATTAAATCAGTGTAAAGGATCCACATTAATAAAACTTGTCTTTCAATTCTGACTTCAGCTGTTACTACAAAAAATGGTTTCAACTTCTATGATTATGCACACACACAAGCTGCTGGGCTGAAAGAAATCAAAGGCACTGTCAAAACATGCCTGACACCATTTAGAATATTGTTGTATTAAGTAACATTGAAATAAGTGAAGCAATATTTCAGTTCCGCAGTTCACACAAGCTTTAAAACTTCACCTATAAGCTTCACATTTTAGAGTCCTTAACCTGATCTATACCATTATCCCTAACCAGAGCTGTGTTCTCCATCTGCCTTTTGAATGCTGCTTTGCTTCATTGAACCTTGTTTTTCTGGAACAGATCCCTTTGTCGACTGAATTCCATTTAAGTCAATAGAAACACAGGCACTTTGTCCTCACCCCCTATTTTCAATCCATTTTTCTAGTTGCTTGTGTTATGCTGAAAGATTGGAAAGCAGCTCTAACTCTGCAAAGCAGGCAGTTAAATACAAGCCTATGAGAATTTTACAAGCATAATCGCCTACACAGTAAAAATCTAACAATCTGTCACCTGTGAGAGGGGTTTTGCATTAGCTGGAAAGCTGCTTATGCACGGACAGGGCAATATTTCTCAGAATGGGAAACCTAAACAAGTAGCACTGTCATGTTTCAATCTGAACTCAGAATAGCACAGAGCAGGCAAGCGAGACGGGCTTGAAGATGGGATACAGTAAAGACCAGCAGCGTTAAACAAGAAGAACAGGGAGGGGGGTTGTTTGCTTTTGTTGTTTTGTTTTTTGAAACCAGATCAAACTATTGCCTTCGCTACAAGAAGAGTTATCAAAAAGATACTAATTAATTACCATCTACTAATCTATCCCAGAATTTGCCAGAATATGTCTTTCAACATAACCGCTACCTTTGAATTCATAAGTGATTTTTTTTAAATACGTTCAAGATATAGACGAGTAAAAGAATAATTAAGATGAAGGAAAGAAAACTGTAATTTGAGCTGTGTATTTGTGCATACATATATTTTACATGCAAATGAAATACATTCTCTTCTTACCTTTAAGCTTGGGGTTTTTTGCATAACAAGGAGGCTATATCACTCTTGGATTCGTGCTATTTCAGGGAAATCTATTCAGAGACACTCAGGATGACAACCAATGAGACTGAAGAGCTGTTACGTATACTGCCCTTAACGTGATATAACTGTCAGGACTTGGAATTAAATTGTCCTTCAAGTAATTTTGATTAGCCTAAATGGACACCCCAATGCTGAAAGCTATTTCTCAAGTTTCAGACTGTGTCTCTGTTGCACTTGAAAGCAATCAGTGAGTCCAATTCTCAGCCCTTCTGCATTTCCCACTTACAAACAACGGGAGGGTCAGGAAAACTGGGAATATTTGTTAGAATTCCTTCTGTTACCTGGGGAATCTGTGTGTGGAGTATCTCATTTCTTTCTCTTAGGCATATGATGCAGATTCAAGCCCCCTACCCAAAGATCCAGTTTCTAAATCACTGGGAAATACTGAATTCCCACTCACACTGCATAGGAAGTAATCGTTAATAACACTGAATGTATTCCAATTTTGCCAGTAGCTGTTAATTCCAGACAAACACTCCTCTGTCACTTGAAGACTCTTAGAAGAATGGACACCCACTGTAGAGATCAAAATTAGAGTCACACCCTTCTCTAGTTATCTTAAATGTTGACATTTGCATGTCAGTGTATTACCTATTGAATTACAAAACGTGCTTCACCATCTTACAAACCAAAGAACAGACACAGGGTTGCTGGTGTGTCTCTAGGAATTTCACACATGACGTTTTGAATGTCTGTAAGGAACCAATCCCTCTCCCTGGGAGCAGGCAAAAGAACTCACCCTGAAAAACGGGCAACTTCAGAGTTCTCAAAGAGCTCTCTCAGGAGAGAAGAAAGTACTGAAGGCAAGCGGAATTTGCAGGAGGTATCTTCTGACAAAATTGTTTGACGTGGAGCAAAGCTTCCAACTGGGAAGAGTCTGGACCAGCCAGTTCTCATTAGGACAGGGATGAAAAAACTCCACCTCAGAAGTCCACACAACGATCTGGAGTGTTACCATGAACTTAAGCCTGAGGCTTACTAAAACTATTCAGTTTCTTTTGCTGCTCTGAGTAAAAGCACTTAGTTCACCATTTTGTCTAAGGCTTTCCATATAACTTTTTAGCTTTGAGAAATAACCTGAAAATGATTAATTCCATAAAGCAACAGGGAAGAAAAAGCAAGAAAACCTTGTGAATCTTGCAGGTTGCATCAAAAAGCACATACAAGAGATTTTCTTTCTGTCGCAATTTTCTTTCTATGATTATGTGGACTGTTCTTATAGCTTACATGATAGAATCATAAGGGCATTTCTTCATGCATCTGTAATCATATTTATAGGATGAGGTATCAAAGAATTCACCTTTGGCACATAGAGATTTTCAAAGATTTCTTTCAAAATTAACACAGAACTTGAACTGCTTCAATGAATTCAAGCAATATAGGTTTGTGGTAAAAAATCCTGGCTATAAAGTTCTTTGACAAAAAAAAAATAAATCTACAAAACATGTCATCAAAGCATGGTAGAAAAAGTCACCCATGGCAACTCTGAAGCTGATGGATTACCTGAAACTAAGTTATAGAAGCAAACTGCACACTGTATTGTGCACCTTACTCAGCTGTGGGAAGATGAAATTTCCACCTTTTATTATATTAAATTACAGCTGTTAGTCTTTTTCCACATTCTCAAACACAACACGGGAAAGGACTGAAGTGGTCAATGTCACCTGAGCACTTGCAGTATCGGATAAGGGGCAAGATGTTAATTCTGGACCACAAAGCCAGACATTAGCAAAGGGCATTTCTGCATTTTTCCCGTGTAACACAAGGGCAAGTAACAAGTGAAGAGCAGGTGAGAGAGAGTGAACCAGGTGACTGTGTCAATGACAAGAACAAAGGGACTAAGAATGGATGAAATATCTCAGGGAAAGTGAAAATGAAAAACAGATGGGTCACATAAATAGCATACACAGGACATACAAATATAGAAAACCAGAAAAATCATTTGAGGTTTAATGGTACTCTGGTTGAACTATTTAAAAGAATGGGTGCAATGAGTAAGCACCCAATGAGACAAAAGCCCTATTAACTACCACTGAGCAGAAGGTACTTCTCTGCTGCTTTAACAGAGCCCATGAACTTACTACAGTTTATTAATATTCTTACACACAGAAGATCTCTAGATCATTAAAATCAAGCACCATTTTCAGGACTGAGTTAAAGATTGTAAGTAGCAATGTCTGAATAGAGAAATGCAGGTTCTGAGCAGCAGTTTTTCTTACCTTTCAAATGCTGGCCATGAAGTCTCTTCACTGAGTTCAGAACCATCACTGCTGCCTTGAAAAAGATAAGAATGAATGATACTTTTATTTCATCATCCACAATCCATCTATTTCAATTATGTCTGCTTCTCCTCAAAATATTCAAGTTTAAATGTATAAAAACCACTTCACTAAAATACTACAATGAAAATACTTTGTGATTCGCTTCAGGAACTCCACAAACTGAGGCAGAGATTTGAAGGGACAGGGTCTAGGTGCACATTAAGTTGAAGAAAAGGAGCACTAATAATAATAAATACAAAGGCATTTTCCAAATGTGAAGAACACCCTAAATGCAGATTTTTCTGATTAACACAACAAGCATTTAAAAAGAAAGGTCACTTTTTAAGTAATTCCTTATGAAGTCATATGTGGTCATAACACAGAGGTGCCAATTCACAGTACTGCAAACTCACTGCTGAATCTCCAATGTATCAGAAGGCTTTGCTGATGTGAGAAGCCTCGAACAACCTTTTAAAGCTATCTCCTGCTTACTGCATCAGACCACAACAGTATTTTTTCCTCCTGTGCTTCACAAAGTAATCCAATATTACTGCAAGTATTTTATTTTAAACACTGAAAGTTGAGGAAAAACGCAAAATCCCAAATATCTGATGCATCCACTTAGGGCAGGCCCATAAATAACATACTAACTTTACAATTCTAGTAAATCCCATCAGCCTGAAAATTCGTGTTTAAATATGCACAATAACACAAGGTAGCGTTATCTGTAATGTTGTTAAAAATCAGTAAATATGTCAGTATAGAAATGCTGTTAAAAACTCAGTATCTTCAGTTACTAACTGTCCTACAACCAATGTTTCAGCTGTTGCCTTGCTAGCTCTCCACCTTTCAGAGCAGACCAACTTCCCATGCCTGCTGCCATCCTTGCCCCCCATTTCAAGCCAACATGTGGGTTTGGCTCCTCAGTTTCAGCCTAATTCCATGTCAGCTACTGCTAAAAGCTCACCTTTCGGCACACTAACTTGACAGCTTGTTGGCTCTGCCTCCTGAATACCCGGCTATAAAAGAACGAACTGATTCACAATGATTTTCAGACACACACACACAAGCCCGAATCAGTGCGCCTGACTTAAGGTTTTCCACCCAGAAACAAAGACTGAAAACGGGAACAAGTTCGCTGTAGTTTTACACAGAAAATCAGCAGGGAACAGTGGTGTCCTAAAGAACAAAGCTAATCTGTACAAAGGTGAGTCTGGATACCCACTGAGTAAACACAGGGTAAAGATGGAGGCAATAAAAATTCACACACAGCAGGGGTAATTCCAGCCAAGAGCTGAACTGAAGCTCTCTCTGTGCAAAATCCAAGAGCAAATACAGGCGAGCAAATGCAACTTAGATGCTTCTTTTGCAAACATTAACTCAACATCCTCTTATTAACATGATCTCTAAGGGACAGTAGATAATTTGGTCTTGGTTTACCCTGAATTTTTCCCTAAAGGAAGGTCCTAACCTAGGTCACTCTAACATTACAATATAAGAGACTTGTATAGTAAAGAAGCTAAGGGACATACATAAAAGTGATGTTCCAGTGGAGATACTCGCTCCTATGCTAGGCATAAAGGTCTGCAAGAATGGGAGTACAATACTCTGCTGGTGACTAATTATTTTCTAGAAGTGCCTACGATTTTAGTAGTTACATTCTCAGATCATCGATCCTCAAGCATTCAACTGCTTAAAAGGTTACAGTAGCAGGTAGCTTGTCCATAAAATAAAAGAACAGTCACTTATACTTCTGTGACTTATACTTCCTCTGTAGCTGTGACAACAATGTATCAAAGAGCACAGTTACTACAGTTGAGTAAGTATTTTTACTTCACATGACTGCACAAATCTAATCTATCAGCAGTCATTCTGGTGCCACAAGACAGGTGAGCAAAAAGTGACTAAAAAAATAATCAGAAGTTCTGTTCAGCACAGTTTACAGCTGACTTGCCTCACGGAAAATTAAGAGAATCTGTAGACTGAATGCCGTAGTCCTACATGCTTCTAAACAAGAATACCACCAGACAGATCATGAAGTATCCCAGGCAAAACTGGAGTAACTAGTTGGAGTAACCTGTCTAGATAGAGCCTGCTGTTACGGTAGAAGTCTTTTCAAAATCCTAGAACAAACATTGGAATTTTCTGGAAGAAACAACTGCCACTTAATGTTTTCAGCAAATCCTACATTAAATCACAGTGAAAAGCTCAATGACTGATTATTTTTTTTTTTTCATCCAAACAAAAACACAGCTGCACTCTCTGTAAGGCAATATACTAAGTCTTTTCAAATAAATAAGTAACATGGTTTGGGGTCCAAGAGACACAATCAGATATAACAGAATTCAGAGACAACTTTAAGCAGGTATTTTTGTAAGACCTCGCAGCTGTCTGTCTTTGAGGAAGACTGTAGTAGAGTATCTTGTAGTAAGATCTTAAAGTACTGTAATCCTTTTAGCAGATGGAATGATGATTAGGAAGGTAGGTTTCAAGTATGATGATATCTCAGGAAAGGGAATCCAGCATCCTGGACAGTTGTGAAGACAAGAGTGAGTTTCTTGAGCCATCTAAACACCAAGGAGCACAAGTGAGGGAATGGCATGACTAGGAAGTGATTAACTGATGCTACTATCAGGTGCACTCGTGTCACCGTAAAGCACAGACTGCATGACTAAGCAAATGTAATAGCCCAGTATGGCAGCTCCTAAACTGTGTCTAAGAAGGCCTGATCCAGACCTGTCCAAACAGAGGGTCTCTCCTATTTGTTTCTATAGGTTATGAATCTACTTATATATTTTGTAATAACTCTGGCTCAAAGGGACCTTAGGAAGTCATCTGGTCCAACATTCTAGTGAGAACAAGCCTAACTTGGTGATCAGATTGCTGAGGGCTTCATCTAGTCATGTTCCTCAAGGAGTCTTGAAAATATAGTCTACAGTCTCTCTGAGCAGCCTGTTACTGTGTTTCACCACCTGCATGTGAAAAATGTTTTCCTTGCAGGTTAATTGAAATTTTCCATGTTGCTACTTGAAGCAGTCTGTGCTGCAAAATGCAGCAGTAATTCCTGTTTACCCTAGTCATCCAGCCAACACTGAAGTTATTAGGGACACTTAGAATCTGATTTATTTCTTTATTACTGCATAAATTTAGCTTTATATTAACAAAAAGTGCAACTTTAGTATGACTGCGGCTCTACTTGAGGCCCACTTGATTGAAACCCACATTAGAATCTCCGAACAGTCCTGTATTAAAGTCATTTTTTAATATTTAAAGTAGGCTGATACATTAAAATTTTATATGAAATGACATTTTGATGGCAACTGAATTAGCTTTGCTAAAAAAGTTATATTTCAAACCCTGTACTAAGTACTCTACAGAAAGATTTAAAAGCTAGTGTTGCTTTCTAAAAATGCAAAACAATCTAGAGCAAAAGAGCTGAAATCTCACATTTCAGAAAGTGATAATCCTTGTTACAGTACCAGTACAGTTACAAAAATTAAATTAACTTGAGGGATTTATAAACAAAGTTTCATTTAAAGAGTTCAAGCTATATAGAAATTGCCAATTACACTTTTAAAAGCAATGTTAATTTGGAAAAAAGTGGGCCAAACATCACAGCTATTGATTTAACATCTATATTGATGCCTACACATGTTTTAAGAAATAGTAACAAAAACCTGGAAAAGGTTGAATTTTAGCATTTGACTAGCCCTCTAACATCTATATAGTGCATCTTGTAATAGGATTTTTTAGATTCTAACAAACTTTAGAAGATTTTTTTTCACAACAAACGTTCTGATACTAAAAAAACCCTCTTTCCCCAAAAGCAAAAGGATATACATTACATCCCTCTCTCCCAAAACAAAACAGAGGTGAAAGGAACTGGTTTTACCTTAATAAAAGTTAGATGTCTAGCCAAATTCTGTTTAAACATTAAGTGCACTATTTGACTATCACCTCAACTGGAAATATTTCATTCAGTCAGTCCTTTAAAAATATATCACCTTCTTAAATTCTTCTCAAGTATGTACTCAATATTTGAGTTTTTCCAACAACCTCAAGTAGGTCTTCAGGTTAAACTTAATAACAAATCCTAAGCAGTATAAGCCTTCTCTATTAAGCAATGTTATACACAAGTTTTGGCTTTATATAAGGAGACACTTGACACAAACCACTATCCTCCTGGTTTTCTGTGCTGCTAATAAAATTTAAAATTTCTTGTACAGGATTAAAACAAAAACAAAACAAAAAAACCCCCAGAGTTGTGTTTATCTTTACTAGATAACATGAAGGCTTTTTCCTATCTTGGGGATAACAGCAATTGGCAATTACTTCTTGTTCGCTGTGCTGATGATTATCTGAGAAGCTTCAGGATTGTTTACATACAACTGTAGTGTTGCAGCTGAATACAGATATGAATTTTCTGGTTTCGTTTGTAGGTGTGCATATACGTATGTCTATGCTACAGCCACACAAGCAGCGTGAGGCTGCGTTCCTAGTTATGTGATAGGGAATGCCTACACCATTGCATACCCATTCCCCCCTGGTCACGGCATCTACTCATTTCTGAAAGTCTGAGGATATTGAACATTTAACACAGGCTTCCTTTATCCAGAAGTTAGTCCCCAAAGTTAAACAGGTGTTAATATAAACAAACCAACCCCAAAGAGTTTAAAAAGTATTCAGACTCAAAATTCTTTCCCCTTCTCAAATCTGTAGCTGACACTCTCTTGGCTCCAGTCACACAGCCTGACCTGACAGAGCTCGAAATTCTAACGTGAAAACACAAAAAATTGCTCAAGAGGCCTGAACACCAATTGCTGTAGTACAAAAAACCAAACTAACATCATGGAGATGGACTCCATGCCCTGAAAGTTATGTTCTGCCTTGTTGAGTCTATGACCACACTGAAAAACCTCATACGTATTTTAACTAGTTCACTACCATTTAACTATTGTACAGTAAAGTTTAAATAGCTCAACTTTGACTAGCTAGTTAACCAAATAAGAACAGTGTGAAGGCTGGCAAATGAGTCGAGCAATATGATGCCAGAGAACAGGCATTAATTTTTAATACCATCACTGATAATGAGTTCCATTGTGAAAAACTAACCCAAGCAAACAACCAAATGGATAAAGATGAGGAAGAAACAGGGAGGTTGTACAACAGCATTAATCACAAAATACCCATAGTACATGCCTTGGACTGAGCAATACTAATAAGGACTGGGGAAGAAATGGGGTACTAGAATTCCTGTATACCCCTCTCCTCCTCTCAAATGGAGGCCCCTACATGTGCATTTTCAACCTGAAATATTATACAGCTTTTGTATTAACCCTATCACTAATAAAGCAGTAGTTCACAACAGCAAAACAGGGTACCCACATTTAGGGCAGGAGACAGGCATCTATATACCCATTTAAATGGAATATTAAAAAAAGAACCACCAACATATTTCTTCTGCCCGAAACCCTACCATAACTTTGATCTTCTGATGCAGACTGCTGATGACTCAGAGTCCTAAACACCCAAACAACATACTATAGGGTAAGGAATCAAATAAACATTGGCTGTGTATAGTTCTTCCCTACTGTATGGGCTGCCAAAAACCTGAAAGTAAATGCATATACTGTATACCTACACCTATACTTCATTTATTTAAAGAGAAATATAATCCCTTGTAGAATTCAAGTACTTCAAGATGGTGACTTAATAGAGGAATTCATTAAAATGCTGATATTCTTATACGCATTTTATGCCAGTTCAGGTTTGAAAACATACTGTTCTTACAAAGGCACTTTCTTACATTAATCCACAATGATTCAAAATACCCTTCTTTGACTCTGCAGTATTAATTTCTCTGACTGCATTAGAATAAAGGCTCAAGTTATTCTCAAGCAATTGGAGCACACAAATGAAGGCAAATGTTCAAGAGCCATAGTTTTTCCACAGCTTTCATCCATATCATTGTAGGTTTGGAAAAATAAGTGGAAAAAAAGAAATAGTTTGAGAAAGAAAACACTGCAAGTTAGAACAGAAATTGCATCCAACACCACAACAAACATAATCCATTAACATGTTTTCTTTGAGTTTTTAAACACCTAAAATTACATTCTCAATTTCAGCCCAGTATTTCTGTGTTCATACCTCAACATCTATTCTTAAGTGCACCCTTAAAAAGAAAAGCCTCCTAAGCAAACATACTTTGCATCCCATACATTAAGTGCTGTAAGAGGAGAAAGGCCAAATATATGAAACGAGGTGTCTATTTTACACTGTTCTATTACCTCTAGGATTATTTGGACAATTAGCCATTGTGAACAAATTCAACTTCAGAAAAGAAATTCAGTAACGCAGCTGAGCCAAATTATAAAAAATGTTGGAAATCCCAAACTTCTGAAAACATCAATGAAGCAAGCTGAACATTGCTGCAAAGATACTTAGGAGTACACTTAAGCAAGAAAAGAATACTTTAAAAGTATAAGGATATCAAGGAGTATTAGAAAACCATGCATTCTTAAGAAAAATCTTACGAATAAAAAGGAAGTTTCATGCTATTTGAGTGGAACCACGATCTAGTAAAAACATCTTAATTTATGCTAGTTTTAGGTGAGGAGGTGACAGCAGGGAAATACATGCAGGAGAACAGCTGGTAAGAGTGTGCAGGTGGTTCCTCCAACTCAGCCAAGAGCAATGCTTGGACCCCAGAAGGGCAAACTCACTCTTCTTCTTGAGAGAGTACATACAGTGACCTCACCAAAACAGAGGGACTGCAGAACAAGATGATCTTGTAGCTTTAGGACTTACTGATAGCAAGCACTTGAGGTTCTCAATGAACTTGCACTGCAAAGTAAAAGCATCTGTCCCAGTTTACTTAAAGCAGATATTCTGGATTGTCTGCACAAAACATTTTCAGCAGTATTAATCTGCCTGTATCTTTAGGTATTATCTGTCAAAAGTCTCTCTGCAGTCAACAGAAATAAAGTGGGGTTTTAAGGACACAGGTCATATAACTTCTTTTTAGCCACCCACCTAAGAATGAAGTCAATCATATCCTTGATGATCTTAATTCTCTGTGTAATTATAAAGACCTCCAAATGACTAATTCAAATGCAGCTGTCTAAACTATGAATGTTTAAAACTTAGAAGAGACTATTTCCTCTTGTTACATTCCTGAATTCAAGAAAACATTTCCCATCTGATATTGTATATACGACTGGTCAAGTGTTTCTTTCTTCTAATTAGGATAGCCTTGGCACTGCTGGAGAAACATTTCTCACTTTTGTTCAGATAACAAGCACCTATGTTATAAAGCAAAATGGCAACAGAACCAGATGTACATGTCCCTTACTCCAGCAGAATATACGACCGTCTGCTGAACAGAGTCTCATACTTCTAGGAACCAGAACTGTTTTGGCCCAAGTACAAGAACTTTATATAACAGGGGTTATATCTCTAATTTTTTATTGTATTTTAGTTCCAGGTCTTTGCAGAATGCATTGAATGGACACAGTCAGCCTCCAGACCCTGAAATTAAGAAAAGAATCTGATAAAGATCACTGACCATGGCTGTTATGTTACAGACAGGCCTGTTTTCAGGAAATCCCATACCTGGCTCACTTTCTGCCTTGCTGCTGCTTTACAAATCGTTCATTGGAAGGAAAAATACCCACTTAATATATCCTTCTTATCTGAAAGATTAATTACATTGATGTAAAAGTTTTGGTACACTATGCACCATTGCCAGAATGGATCATCAGTCTTTCCCAGCACAACACAATCAAAATTATCCATCATCACCTGAACGTGTGTTTTTAGTTTAGATACACACGCACTGGCTGGATTAACTGCTCAGTGTTAACATGCTTACAGGCAGAACGGTTTCCTCCAGTCATGAATCTCACACCTAGTGATGATGCTCTGACTGACCTCTATCACAGCCTGAAAGCTTCTATCACAGGGGTAACTGAAGAAATCCAAGTGGAAGAGTCCTGATGTATCTGAAGCAGTTGGTGTGTTCAGTGGAAAAAGAAACACTATTCCTCATGAGGAAAGGCTGCCAGAGCTGAGCCTGTTCAGTGTGGGAAAGAGAAGACTGAGAGGGGATCTCATCAACATCTGCAAATATCTTTAGGGCGAGTGTCAAGAGGACGGGCCGGGCTCTTTTCAGTGGTGCCCAGCGACAGGACAAGCGGCAGCAGGCACAAACTGAAACACAGCAAGTTCCTTCTGAATAGGAGGAAGAACTTCTTTATTTGAAGGGTGACAGAGCACTGGAACAGGCTGCCCAGAGAGGCTGCGGAGCTTCCAATGGAGGCACTCAAAACCTGCCTGGATGTGACCCTGTGCAACCTGCTCTGGGTGTACCTGCTTTAGCGGAGGATTGGACTAGATGGTCTCCAGAGGTCCCTTCCAACCCCGACCAGTCTGTGAACTCAGACATGAGGCCTGATAAAAAAATGCATAAATTCACACGCTCTAACGATTCAGATAAGGCATCATAACGATACACCACTACATACAAACATCCTGTAGACCCTCACTACTGTTACATTGCTGCTTTTTGATATTTGATGTAGAGGTGGATTATACCCAGTCCTCCACTATGAAAGGATTGGGAAGGTGTGAACACCTCTGAGCCCTCAAAACCCAAGAGTGATTTTAAGTAGTATTACAGTCATCTTGAAGGTCATATTCAAGGTGCTGACATACCAGAAACACTGTGTATGTTTTGAAGAAGGGTCATTTATCCAAAAAGTTAAGTCCCATATAGGCTTATATCTAAGAAAAGGTAGTCCTGTTTCTAGAGTTACAGGTTTAAATCCACTTTTATGGGCAAGGTAAGGAATAACACTCTTTTCAGTACACACATTCAGAAGAAGTTTTCTTGACCGTCTTTTGAAGTTGTGTTGTAGAATACTGTAAACCTCCTCTCTGCTGCAGTGACTGTACTATTTCCAAATCCTGAGTAAACAGACTACTTCAAACATTATGGAGGAACTTAGCAACTTCAATCAACTTCCCTAAATCCTGCTGAAGCAGCAGTACAGAATGCCAGACAACTTAAATTTCCAAGAATTCTTCAGTAATAGATACTGCAAGCCTCCAGAATTTACTCTCTTCCTCCATATGTACTTCTAGCACCTCTTTTACATCTTTTGTGTAATTGCAAATTTCATAATCAAGAAGTAGCAAAAATAATAATGGTGCTAGACTGTCAAAACAGTGATAAAACTGAAGTATTTGAGTATGGGGAGGCTGGAGGTGGAAAAGAATGGGAGAGGGAAAGTTCTAGCCACAATTGCTGATCTTACACAGATTGCATAAGGTTGTTGTTTTACAAGTGATTTATAAAAGTCTTCTAAAGTGGCAATTCTGTTCCAGCTTGTAAGGATGACTACATCAAGTCCATAAGGTCATGCCTGAGCTAAGCAAGAGAACAGAGTTGAAAAATTCAGAGATGAGACGAAGCAGGAAAAACCCTGTATTCTCCAAAATGTCTAGATGGTGACTGGTTCTTAATTGTACCTCATGAAAAATTGCTTGTCAGCTCTGGCAAACCTTCCCTGCTAGGCTCTAATGGAGGTAAATAAATAATTTACCCTGGAAAAAAGGACCAACTGCAGAGAAGCTTCTTAGATATATAGATAGAAAACATCAGTAAAAAAATTGCACTAGGAAAAGGGTAATGCTACGTCTCAACAAAGGTGACAAAAATTTGATTCTCCTGTACTGTGCAATCCATGAGAAAGCAGTCTGTCTGTATGCTGATGAGAAGTATCACTCCTGCTGGATAATTTGGAAACAGCAAACTTTGCTATAGCAGAGAACTTGTAGAAACAGAGACAAGGCAACGCACATTTAACAGTGGAAGCTGTCTGATGTGAAGAAGTTCAAACTACTTTGGACTAAGCTACTTCCACAGCTTTACTTATTAACGTTGGGGTTTTTTTTAATTATTGCCTCCACATATTTGACTTTTTCCACATCAAAAATATATTTAACTTTTGCTCAGAATATAGCCTTCTCCTCAAGAAAATACATGAGCAGCTCCCGAAAACAGAGTAACTTGAAACTGTGTGACCTTGTTTCTCTCCGCGAGGGCTAAAAAAGAAAACTTCTTTTAAAATTAAGTTATCCAAAGAAATGCATAGCACTACAGAAATCTTTCATTACCATAAATGCATAAAAACTGAACACTGTTCAGTTCCATCAAGCTAGTAACTCTGAGAAAAAGGACTGTGATAGAGGTTCCATATTGCAATCCTGGCTGCAGTTAGGGGGATCTGAGAGGCACTGGCCCTGCCCTCCCTTCTCTCCAAGGATCTGTGCACAACAGGGAACAAGAGCAACTGCCATCACATAAGGAACTCAGGAAGCAGAAGTTCTCAAAAGAAGAATACCCTAAATATTTGAAAATAAATAACTTAACAGTATGAAGTAGATTCTGACATTACGTAGTATATGAATGTTAAATTGCTATCTAGCCCTGACTAAAGTGAGGAGTATTTAGAAATTATGCTCTTAAAGATTGTCAGCAATTTACAGTTCTCACTGTCAATTCAATATGGCATTTTAAATCTAAATCCTACCACAAGACATTTTTAATTTGGATTGATCTAGGGGGGGGAGACTAGGAAGAAAAAAAAAAAAAAAAAAAAAGAAGAAGAGTATCATCAGAGGTTGTATTGGTAAAGAGGGTAAAAATAAATCTTTTTTTTATTATTTATCAGTTCATACTGCATAAATTATGCTGCCCTTCACCTAGATTTCTCGAATTTGTTCTAAAATAGAATTAGTATTTCAGAACAGTACTGCTGCTTGTACAATCACCAACTAATCGTGTTAAAATCTTTATTAAAAGACCATGTACTGCCTGGGTACGTTTACATTTCCTACCTATTGAAATTCCACTAGAAAGGGTGGAGCTCTCCGCCTGCCCTCGGGATGGGACATGAGGCTCCATGACGCTGTCATCCAGTAGGTGCCTTGGTCCTGCGTTGGGGAATGTTGCACTTTTAAATTCAGCCGTATTCATTTTGTGTATGAAACTAGAAATGAACAAGGATAAAACCATTACAATGTTATCTTTGATACATTTCATGAACTGTTGCTTTAACATCCTGAACGACTGCAGTGTATTCCAAATACCAAACTAAATCACAGCTCATCACAAGCAAGTGTGCACAAACTATATTATCGATAGGAACTGCTAGTCTTAAAACTGCACAGCACTCTTGGAGCGAAGTCAGCAGTACTTTATAAAGTACTTTCAACATCAAAAGGTATTTTTGTCTTACGGTAACGCAACCGAACTTCAGAATTGCATTCTAGCTCATTAAAGGTAAACTTACACAACGTAAGGTAAGAGATTAATTACTGAATAGCTACAACTGTGCATTTTGAAAAGACGACAAGGGAACTGATGATATAATGATCAAGATATTAATTAAGAGTACACCTTTAAAGAAAAAAACCTGAAGCCACTGCTATACAAAGTTACGTGAAAGTCTACAAAGGAGGTCTCACTATAAAAATACCAATAAAGTAATTATTTCAGTTTGAATTTGAAAAAATTACACTGGCATTGAGTTGCTGTATGTGATAGTTTTGTAATTCAAAAAGCCTATTTTAGCTAATTCATTAGCTATTCTTATCATGTTAACAGCTGCACAGTCTTCCTACTTTGACTAACTCTCTTTGCTTGGGATACTACCGTTATAGTTCTGAGCTTGCTCTCTTGCCACAAATCGGTCTCCAAGTGAAGTACCATGCACAAATCATGCTACTTTTTAAAAGCAAAGCTTTTGTATTGAAAGATAATACATCACAAAGCTTAGGGCTTTCAGGTTAAATAAAATGCTGACTTGTATCCCAGACTGTGACACTTCCTATGTCCATGTGGTATCAGGTTCCTAGGCGAAGGGGGTGTTGGTGGTAGCAAGGCTCCTTCAGCCCCAACATTTTTCCGTCCACTTTGTGGAGACGCTCCAACTTCAGAGCCTGGGAACAAAAAAGACATTACGCCCAAGTAATTTTAGAATTACCTTCAGGGTTACCTGCCAGAAAATTGTGGAGGAGTTGCACAAAACTTCCTAACTCAGTTTGTGAGAGAGGGCCTGTAATAAAACTCATTGATGTACTCATATTGATAATTTAAAAACCCATACTTTATGGGTTTTGCACAGGATTAAAAATAAAGATACTTATTTCAAATAGATCAAGTAGTTAAAAGTATTTTGTAAGTCCTAAAGTTTGCTGCATTAGCTATATTGGCATTAAACAGGTCCCACTGATTCTACATTTTGAAACTCCTGCCTTCAACCACTTTTGGCATTGATCAAAAATAATCTACGTTTTTGGAAGCATATTATACCATGAAAAGTTTAGATGAAGGCCCTTCTGTCTAGACGCAACAAAGAATGAATATTTAATAGCTTTTCACCCCAAATGACACTACAAGTTAGTGCCACAATACATACAAGAAACTAAAAAACCAACTCAATTCCTTGGAAGAATTTCTTAACAGATCACCTTTAGACTTTTTATTACAAATACACAGTGTTTATACTTCACACTTCTTTATTAGCCTCAGGCAAATATTTTCCATGCTTGCAACTGAAAAATAATGCATTTGACAACCTCAAGTCTTTGCACATTTATTAAGCATTTACCTACTAAATCTTCTCTGGAAGCAGCAGAGTGGGGGGTGCTGGTCCCTGGTTCTATCTTTAACGAAAGTCTGCATTAAAGAAGCATTAAAAATTACTTTATCAGGAAACAGAAACATATAAAAGTTTTTGAAAGATTATTTTTTTAAAATTTACAATTGAAGGCTGCCTGTTTCTATAATTGCAAGAAACACTACAAAGTTAATACAAACTGTGCATAGTTATCTTTAGCACGCGTTATTTTCAAACTCTTTATTAAAAAAAAAAGTGGAAAACCCCCTACTACTGCAACAGGGCCCAATATTCAAAAAGTGACATGCTAGGGCATAATGCAGCAAATGAGTTTTTTGCTTTGGTTCATATAGACAGGACAGGTTTGTAATACCATGCTGAAAGAGGACCATACTCAACACCAAAACCTTGGCTACAATACAGAGCCTCTTCTGCACCAGGCACAGCCAGCCACCAGCAGCCAAACAGCTGGTTTGTAAGTCCTAAAGGTCGCTGCATTAGCTATGTTGGCATTGAACAGGTCCCACTGATTCTAGAGGCTGCCATCTTCACCCTCTGTGAGCAAAAGCTCGATGTGACAAAGTCACACTGTGGAAGGAGCAGGGGAAGAGGCCATTGCTCTGCCTTGGCACCACCTTCCAGAGCAAACATCAGCCACACGTAAGCCAGGACCTACACAGCCCGGGGACGGCTAGCAGGTATCAGACACTCAGCAAGAATACCGCCAGCATGAAAAATAGCAAGAATAAAAAGCATACAACTGCTCCCCCTACCTTTACTCAAATAGTTACACTTACTACACTTCACCATTTACATTTTCCTACGAAGTGTACTGGTGTTCCAGGCCAAGTCTTTTGTATTTACTGGTCTAAAAGTCAAAAGCCTTCTTTGGCATTTTGGAAAATACATTATCAACTTGACTGCATCCATAATTCAAGCTTCTTCTACAACAGGCATTTCCAACAGTACCACTAAGATGGCAGACTCCAGGAGCAGAGAACTCCAGGAAGATCAAGCATATCTTGTCCACACAGTTTGCAGAACTGGAATCTTTGAAATTAGCAGAGTTGGAAAAGCATCTACATCATTTTGGGGAGAAAAAGTTTGAAGTTTGACAGCTCTTCTCCCTCCCATCCCCAGACAACTTAGCAATGATTTATTAAATTTTTAAGATTTAATTTTTTAAAATGAAATAAAATCCACTAGGAAGAAAAACATGTATCCAGGTCACAATGGCTGTTCTCTAAATCTTTAGAGATTTAGAGAAGAACCTCCCCTTCTTAGTGGATAAAAAGTAAAATAGTTATTTATAGTAAGAATAGTTCTTCAAAATACACTCCTCCCTCATAAAAAAAACCTAACCAGTTTGGAGACATATAAAATAAATGGGCGTAAAACCAGACTTTCTGAATGGCAGTTATGCTGCTGCATTATGTGCGATTGTCTCCATTCACTTCCCTGCTGTCAAACCAGGGCTTGTACAGGATGAAGACAACGGAGCTCCTTCAGCAATAAAATTTCCACTAGTAGTTTAGTCCTATCTAGTGAAAGCAGAGTAAAGTGGAGCATGGAATTCATGAAAACAATATGTCACTAAGAAGCAGGCACTGCAGTTAATAAACCTAGGTTTGTTTGAGGGGTTTGGGGTTGTTTTTTTTTAACTCAAACGTTTAACTGCAAAGCTTTTACTCTCAGTGATAAGCAAGCAGTATTTTCAAAATCAAGCTATAGTACATTTCAGCAAAAAAGGTAAGCTGGATGCTTGCATATGAACAGGCAGAGAACAATTTACAAATCTTAGAAGGGAAGCCGAGTGTCGAAGCTCTTGTTAACTGTTCTTTGACATAAATGGAAGGGTCCCCATTTGCTGCCTTTTAGTAAATCCCAAGTTAGGGTTATTAAATGGTAAAGTGTATCCATTCCTCTATGTGCATACCCTGCCCACCATTCGAACATAGCTACACAAGCAACCAATACAACACAACCGACCTGACAAACTTCCCGGGTGGGCAGGATGGGAACGGGTGGGGAACGTCCTCAAGCGCACCAGCCAATGGACAAAAACTTTCTTCATATGCAACAGATTTGCTTGAGGTTTTTTTCCTATCCTCAGGGCTTGTTCCTGTCTCTTGCCAGAGATTTCCATTCCCTAGTTTTGCTGGATGCCAAGTCACTTAATACAGTAACAATCTTTTAATTAAGGAAGTCAAACCCTCTGTTTCAAATGGGCGGGGACATAGGTGGACAGTAACTCCCAAAAATCAAGTGTTTACATTTTACACTGTATATAACCTAATCAAAAATATAAATGAAAGTAAAAAATATACATGAAAGTAAAAGCCTTAAGTCACCCTCAGTGAGAATTTGGGACTAGACTCACAGATGACTTAATTCCCATGAAAAATGACATAAGCTATCTTCAATTATGGGATACATCTTATTGACTAAACAGTACTATGTGTGAACCAAAAGTACGGAGCCTTCATTAATGAACACCTGAAGAGGTGTGCAGATCAAATCAGCAGACCTGAAAGCTAGGAGATAAGCCCTCCAGCATGCTGAAAATTGTCTTGAGTACAGGACCTTGCCGGAACCTTACTACTTGCAACTAGTGCATCTGAGATGCATAGTCCCCCGATACAAATGCAATCTTAAAAGCAACAGGCTCTGTATTACAAAAGTTATTTTGTAATGAGCTACAGCCAGTTACAGCATTTCACATACTTACTTGTAATTGTCATCTTCTACAAACTTTTGTAGTTCTTCTATGTACTGAACTGAGTTTAAATATTTTTGGACATGAGGCAACAGAGGAATATCTGGAGAACAGACGACATTCATTATCACTGTACCATTCATTGCTAAGCCAAGTTATTTTCCAGAATCTATTTAAACAGAATCAGATCTCTTGCCTTTTTACATGAGATGGAGGTACAAACTACAGTCCCTACTGATGCTGAGATTTTTGTCCTTCATAGCAATTCCCATGCGTTGAGCTGACACTCCCCACATCATGAAGCCAGGTATGTATCCCCCTAAAACAGCTCTGCTTATCAGAGCACATGTAAGGGAAAAGTGAGAGAGCATCCCTGGCCAAACCGAGGGTCCAAACCTGGAACCTGGAGGTTTGTACCTGAGGACTCCTTCACAGCCCACTTTCTCATTACATTGAGCTTTCAGTGAAGCCACAATCCCATGCTAATTCACATTCCACCATCAAAAACACAGCCTTATGACTTCACTAGAACTTGAAGAGGACTGTGAGGGAGACCATCTTTGAAGAAAAAATACATTATCTGATCTATGAACAGAACTATAAACGTCCAAAAGCCAAGCTGAGCGTATTTTATTATCTCTGGTAAAACTACTACTCCAAAAGTAAGCCTACTATTTGTAGAATTCATAGTCATAAAATTATGAAACACAGGGATACAAGTTTATATCGTACTAGTAAAACTACTCAAGTACAATGTATTCCATATTTTTCATCAGAAAATACATACTGCAAAAATGTGTGCAATGTAAGAAAAGGGCAATTTTACTCCATCTTCTCACACTGCCGCTCTGTCATAACCAACAATACCAGAAGGAACTCAGACTTTTGGGCTGAGAGGGTGAGAGAGCGCACTAATGGCATTCAAATGGGTCAGGCCTTACTTACGTTGCATTACAGAAGACAAATATTAAAGCTTTTAAAGTTGTTCCATTTAATACTGCAGTATTTACACACCAGCTTACCATATTCACATGACTGCTGTAAATCTGAGATAATCCGAAGAATGTTGTTCATTAAATTTGTTCTTTGCTCGCTTTCCAGAATGCTCCCTGTTGATGGGTAGGCAGAGTCAATATACGTCAGGTCGGACAGATAAATACCTGAATAAGATTAGAATGAAATGTTTCTTTATTTAGTGTCTCACATTTAGCAGAAAACACTCACAAACAGTTTTGAGGAATTTTGGCTTTCATTGACTAATGTGCATGCAGAATGAGTACAGCATTGACTCTGAAATTTTGTATTTACTTCAGAAATTGCTTTGACAAGACCTCTGAGAGCCTTCGGAGTAAAACAGTAATAATGCTTGGACTTACAGGAAAATAGACCACCATGCCACCCTTGTCTGGGTTTGCACTCTCCCCAGTCACTTAATCCTTAGTGTTGTCAGTCGCCTCTCAGCTGGATTTGCAGGTGCTGAGGGTACGAGTACAGCCAGTTTCTGCGAGCAAGCTTTCCTTCTCTGTATGGCAAGTTACAACAGGGGGCAGAGAGGATCCCTTCCTCCCACCGCCCACTAGGCACGCTCTGCCTGGCTTTGTGTTTAACAGTGTCATCACTTCTAAATCTAGAAATAACTACAAGGACATGCACAACCACTCATGAACCTAATCTTCTTCCATATGACCAATTAATTATTCCCTTGTCAAATATGAAGCATACTAAATGCACAACGCTAAGATACACGATCAAAATTACTAATGATTTTAGGAAGTTACTACTTCATTCCTCCAATTCAGCAACTAAAAAGCATAACAGAAGGAAAAGTCATGTCATCGGTAACTCTTGAAGCTGAGAAGTTAACTAGGCAAAAAGCACACTCAGATTGAAATGTGGTACAAATCCTGCCATTGGTATTAAATGCAACTCCAAAGATCCAACAGACTTACAGATAAGTCTCTTCAAGTCTTCTACCTGTTTTCTTCCTCACCGTCATTGTAACCTCACTACTCTTTCAATCCCTTGATCATGTAGAGGGAAATCTTTCTCCTTACATACTAATGCTGTAGATAAGCTACTTATTTTAATTCTAAATGCAATTCTACTTCCTGAACTTCACCCAAAGACTAATCATTTTTGTCTCAGCTAAATGAAATATATCCTGACCAACTCCGCTCTTAAAAGTAATTGCTCTTCATCCCCTGCATCTTCCACAAAAACTCCAAATTAAAAAAACACCAACAAACCACCACCAAAGTTAAATACTATTTTCTAAGAAACTGATTTCAGTAACTGGGAATTTCTAAAATTACATTTTGCTTCACCTCTCAGCATTGTATAACAAAAATCATAACAAGACATTTGGCTTTACAGGTGGAAGACTATTGATACAACCTCACAAGAACAGCAGTTGTGTTTGTATAGCACCTAACCAGTACAGACCTCAAATGTGAGTTGGGAAACTGGGCTTCACTCCAAAATCAACACATACACGCGCGTGTGTGCACACACACAGAAACAAATTAAAATACTTGTGGTTGAAAGGTGACATATAAAAAAGTGAATAAAAAGGTATTACACATGACCTGATACACTACTAAATTTCTCATTTTTTCTATTCTGCTAGAATCAGTTTATTAAAAAACAGAAAGGATAATCAGAAACATCAGATAGTCACATTTAATTGCTACGCTATCTAGACTGCATAAGCTGTCCTGAACCTAAATTTGCTAAGCAATATCCAAACAGGCCTGAAAAATCCAAAACTTGCTCAGTCTTCCACAGAAAGTAGTAAATCATGCTTACTAATAATAATTAAGGAAATTCACTGTGAACACGCACCTGCGATATTATGCAGGATTTTATAAACCAATGTAGGATTATCCTTCTGAACGACTTGCTCAATTAAGCACTGTTTTTTTTTTTCTTTTAGCTAAATCAAGACCTCTTCTGTAAAGACCTGTTCTCTAAACTTATTCGATGCATTTCTATGAAGTCTAAAATAATTTTGAAACCACACTAGGGTAATTCTCTTTCAAATATAATCAAAATACCCTTTGTGAAGAAACCAAAGATCAATGAAATCAAACTGAACGCACTGAAGTGCTGGCTGACTACTGACAGCACTAAAAACTGCATTCCTTACAGAGCATAATCTCTGTGGCTTTTGCTACTTCTAACACCAGTCAGATGTTATCAAATACTCTGATACCTACCCAAAACCATCACACACACAGTTTTAACATTTTCCACATGTTATCGGAGACTTCATGCATTTAACAACTGGAACTGTTTCTTATTAAGTGAACGTCAAGAATTGAATGCGACATTCTGTTGAACATTCTTCTGGACTATAAATGGTTCATTTTTCCTGTTGTATCCAGCCAGGCTGCCCCTTTTATTCCCAGCAACACAAATCGAGTTTTATCAGCCTGAAAGAATCTTTCTTCTAAATGAAGCCCAGTACTGTAATAACTTGAAAGGCATCTTTAGGCAGCGTAGTAAAAATGTTTGATTTGTAATTGCCTGCTGAACTCTTGCACAGTCTGTTGCCATATGGTACCCTCCCTTCTACTGGCAAACAATCTTTCCTTGTTCCTAACTTCTCAGCCTCCCTACCCCCTCCTTTTCTGGAGGGTATGGATAGGAAATCCGAAGGAGGAGTTTCTTCTGCTCTCAGTGTGTTCGCGGTGACATCATAGGTGGGCTGAACGTCTAAGTCGAGTGTGTGTTTGTTTAAAAAAACACTGTCCAAAAGTGATGTATATGGAATCTGGGTCAGCTGTAGCTGGTTAGTGCACTTCTGCATGTGAGAGTAAAGCACTGCAGTTTCAAAAAACATTTCCTTCTCTCTTCTGGAATAACCCATACTGGAACATTACTTTTTTTTTTTTTCTTTTTTCTTTTTTTTTTTTTTTTAAATGATTAGTTAGCTTGGTTATCGTATGGAGAAACCCAATTCCTCAACACAGCTTGGATCTAACAGAGAAAGACAAAAGCACTTTTCAACTCCAACTGCAGATTAACAATCCACAGCATCGGGTAATATAGGAGGAAAAAGCAACTTGGCCTCTGGATTTTATATCTACCACAGGAGCAAAAGAGCCGGAAGATTTTTTTGCTTGGTAAGTTTTAAAGTTATTCTTACTTACAAGTTTAATTTTGAGCTATTTGTGAACTATACATGCATCTCCCTCAACACAAGATTGTGATGAAACAGATCTGTCTCAGTCTGAAAAGCGTTTGACAACTAAAATATAAAACTCACTTTTGTGGCATTTGGTAGACTTTGGAAACTTGGAAAGAATTAAAAAGGACTCTGCATAAGAGCAGAGACTAACTTATTCCAGTTGTAAGGATGAACAAGTTTCAGTTGTTTAACTGTACTGTAGATTTTGTTATCTATAGTTACAGAAAATTAGTACTACCAGATTCTTTGCTAAGCATGTGATTTGGGTATTGTGAACATATTAATGTGAAATTCTGATCCTACCAGAAAGAAAAAGCCAAAAATCCTATTGATTTCAGGGAAGCTGGATTTCACCCAACAGCACAACGTAGACCTAGCATTACTAGAACTAGAAAATGGATACCTCAATAAAACCACTGTAAAAAGTCCCAAGTAAATCAATGCACATCTGTAAGTAGCAATCATTGTATATAATTTCAACAGAACTTCTATTTATGGTACTTCTGAGCAGTAGAAGTAGATCGAGTTGTACAACCAACCAAGAAACCCAAGTCATACATTGATTCAGAATATAATAAAGTTTGTAGCATTAACAATTGTGCAGCTGAAAATCCAAAGGCATTGCTGCACCAGGCACTAATCCCCTTAACGATTTGTGGAATGATAGGGAAGTTAATTGTACCTCAGCAGTCTGTTTCTAAATAAAGATTCATTTCATAAACATGAAATGTAATGTACATACAAGGCAACACTATATTAAGTGAAAAATAGAGGGGTTTGTTACCATTCTTCTTGGGGGGGGGGGGGGGGGGGAGGTGGGGGTAAGGATGCAGTTGCAAGTTGACAATTAAAAGAGTTGTTTACAAACAGAAGACAAAAGTACAGACAAAACTCCAAAAAAGTTTCCAATACATAATTTTCTACTTTTTTACTTTCTTTGTGTTGATTTGCAAGTTAAAATACAATAAATAATGCAAAACAATGGAAAAGAATTCAAGTTACGTATTTGCATTGACAAACTCTCAGAAATGCTTGACGCATTCAGAGAGAATGAAGAGGGTGATGCTAAAAGAAGAGACAGTGTTACAGAAAGCAAACTTAATTAAGATTTAGCAGCTATGGGAGAAAAAAGCTCTGAAGCAGTCTTCACAAACAAGAAAGATGGATCCTTTCCAAGTTCTCAAGCCCTTTTTCTTACTATCCTTTTGTGCTTTTTTACATATTGAAGAAAACAATCTAAACAACAAGAAACCCCATTTGAAGCCTACGTAGCGTGCTTTGGACACCAGTCTCCATTCATTCATGATTCGCCAAGGTTTTGATTTACACAGCTTAGAACAATTCCTAAATCTTTCACAAACGAAAACAGCTGAGTCAATTTTAAATACACTGGCTATGTCCAAGGTTTTAACCCTCTCTCCTTTGCTGCCTTCCAACTTTAGAGTTCAAATTTTGAAATGCTTATTTTAAAACAAATAAAGAAATACCAATATTATGCTGTTGCCACAAGAATCATCTGAAGTATGATGGAAAAATATGGCATTTAAAGTTTTACAGGAATTTACTTCAAAGAATGGAAATTCTGAACCTTTGAACTTTTGCCAGTAACTACATGGCTTTATCAGGTCTTAATTATTGCTTTACTGGGCATAGTGTGTTTTTCATAATGAGCCCTATTAGTCTGGTCCTTAATATTTATACACCAATGGATGGATGA
Organism: Falco rusticolus; assembly: GCF_015220075.1. Lineage (NCBI taxonomy): Eukaryota > Metazoa > Chordata > Aves > Falconiformes > Falconidae > Falco > Falco rusticolus. The sequence goes on from NC_051197.1 coordinate 29,176,470, forward strand.
AGCAAAATTTCCTATAGCAAACATCACTAAATGCTAGTCTTCACTATCTGTTTTACAGACAATTCTAGAGTCCCTAAAGAACATATTTCCAAAGGCAAAATGCACCACTCCATCGTACCTGCCTGTTAAAATGGTGCCAACACACACAATGGCTGCAAACAAACATAAAGGAACCCTTACACCAAAAAAAGTCACCAAAAAAAAAAATCTAGAAGTGTTATGATATCTTGCTGTGTTTTCAGAATATCTAGTACGACAAGATTATACAAATCTCTTCTGCAAAGAATTTCAAACAATCCATGATTTTTAACTGTGACACATTTTCAATGACTACTTTAAAAACCCCTGAAGATTTTTAGCTTGCCTTTCCTAAACGGAATGAGATTCCTGTTAATCTCAGAGAAGCAGAATTCTGTGACTCAATACATCACGTATCTGACTAACAAAACCCGAGAACGTATTATTCCTGGATCTCAGTCAATACAATTGAAAGTAATCCTGTTTTTTCAGTAGAGGCAGAGTGACTTACCGGAAAAGCACTTGTTTATATAGGGGGAAAGGAACTTATTGAAGCACACGGATACATCAAAAATCGATGTGAACATTTCTCCTATAATAAAAGCGACTTCCCCACATAAGTATTACTTTTAACGTTATGGACAAAGTTTTAAGCCAAAAAAAAATCCACAAAAATCTCCACTTACTCCGTGTAGAGACAGGAACATAGATTGTTCTATTGATTTTAGCTGCTTAGACAAAGCTTAACAGAAAATGAAGCACATGTAACATCAATAACAGAGCTTTCAGATTAACTGGTATCATGTTCAGAAAATCTTTATTCTCAGTATTATAACTTAGTTTCTAAAAGAACCCCATCTCTTTCTTTTCCCATTTTACACGTTTATATATGGAGGTTTATAAAAGAGGGCACTGCTGGTACTTATCATTTGACCATATTCTTTTAATAAATACTCAGAATAAAGATACATACTGATGCTACACTTTCTTTACAAAGAGAATCTTATATTCACATTTACCTCCAACACTTCTGCTACATTCAGTCGTAACAACCTACAGTGCCCAGGGAGAAGCAGTCTGTCAGCTCTGAAAAAACAGATTCCAATTTGTGTTGTAGGTCTCCAAATTCTACATCCTGCTGAACATGAGAGTCACAGCAGTACAACAAAGAACAAATAGTTTGTTGTGTAGAAAGGTAAAAAATGCCAAATATATACTAGTTTCCACACTTCCTCACCCCGGCAACTCTAATACTTGTAAGTGATATAATGTTTTTTGTGATAACACAGCCCACATTAGTTTCTCAGTGAACATTAAAAATAGTAGTTAATGGTCTATTTTGCTCTTTTCAACTGGAATTTTGTTCTTTCAAACACTTTAAAAAGTAATAAATCAAGGACTAATTCTGGAGAGAAGTTGGGGGTTTTTTGCATAGGCATCAGTCTGGAAAAAGAAAGAAACCAGAAGAAAAGGAATGGCATTTAATGTGAAATGGTATTGAAGCCCTATCCACAGCTCTGTGTATTTCTGACAAGATGATGATGAAGTTTGTGCTGCTATGAAGAGTTCCACATTTCCTCCTGCAGAAGCAATAAAACATTGGCATGCCAGAACATACGTAATGCAACTTCTGCAGAAATCTGAGACCCAAACCCGGGTGATACAGAAACACAACAGAACCAAGTGAAGTGACATTCTATTTGAATTAAAAAACCATGACAGCTCATGAAGAGTTAAAGAATGTATTTTAAAGCAACAGTGTCTGTAACCACAATCTCTCTTGCTTATTTTCCAAGGTCTGCATTCAGGTCAGCAGCCCCTCTCATTACAAGCAACCCTGGACTTGCAGGGAGGGTTTGAGACTGTGGTTCTGTCTAAACTGATCCCTAAGCCTCAACTGCTTTATCTCATAACAGTTATGACACTACCTAAACATCTAAACCTAGGAACCCATGACAAAATGTGTCTGATTAAAAAGCCCTAAAACTATTACCCAACTCTAATATTTGTCATTTTTATGTCTTACATATTAGGTTATCATTCTGTGATATTTTGGATAAACAGTTTTATTTTTTCAAGCTGCTTGCCCAGAACATCAGAAAATTTCTGAAATGGTATTTTAATTTCCTTCTAAGCTGATTAAAACTCCAGGTAAATATCTTACTCGGAACCTATTCTTGTTTAACAAGTTAGGCATTAAGCTGCTCAATCATGCCAAGCAACATCCTAAGATGTTTAGTTTTTTCAACATCAACATTACCATGGAAGCATAAAAGTTCCCTACCAGGCAGATTCTCAGAAGGAACTCATCCCTGCTTAACTGAATATCTCAGTTTAATACATGATGCTTAAATTATTACAAGTTCTAGAGCATAATCTTATGCAGCTGTTGTATTTGGTTGTGCTCTAATAGATCATTTAATTCATTTTATGGTCTGACAGCACATACACAGACGTGAAAATCCTAACTTCTAACACATAAGTGTAAAAGTTCAAAATGAACACATATAATATTACAAGAAATGCAGAAAGCAGACTGCAGCAGAATACATGACCAGAAAGTGGGGCTGCATTGCAAAATGTTTGGTTTTGAAAGATTCATTTAGGTTTTAATGTATTTCAGGGGGAAAATGTGCTGCAATGGGGAAGACCCCCAGCCATTCATTATTTAACTAACTGTATAGGGTCTTTAAAAACTACCAAGAACTAAAGTGTTATTCACTTTCTTTGGACTATGAAGCAGCTATTATATACCGTGAAAACAGTAAAATACTGGACTTGTACTATGGCTTCATTCTGAACCATATGCCATGAAGTCAATTGCCCTGCATCTGCAAACACTGAACGTAAAAATATGGAAAAATAGTTCAGATGTGAAGAGTTCTCGAACTTCAGACAATTAGTTCAGTTCATCCATGTCAAGTTAGAAACCACACACAGACCCGATTCCCATGTGTTTCCCATGATTCATGTGACTATTTAATCTAATGAACAGTACTCAGAGTTGGAAGTTCAAGTGATTAATATTTTAAATATCTGGAATTACCACAGAAAAATACATAATTAGCTACAGGGAAAAGTGATATTTTCCTACTTTTTTTTTTTTTAACAGAAGTCAACACTTTCAGCAGAGAAATATTAACAAAACTTTTAACCAAGTTCTGGTTTTGATAAAAAAATTTACTAGTAGACACCAAAAATACTTATTAGTACATACTAGCAGTAAACCATACTGAAATACATTTTTAAATATGAAATTTCTCAAACATCTATGTATTACTGTCATTTACACAGGGTAAGAAATTATTTTCAGTATGTGTTAAAAGCACGTGTTCTCTTCTCCTCCCAGAAGCAGGGCTTGCAATACAACTGTCAGCCATAGAAAAAGTTGTTTTTTAGGCAACAGTGGAACATTTGATCAGGATTCCTAGATATAATTCCTGACTGCATGTAACGCATGGTTTGAAGTTTATAATCACTGCTCTTAGTGAAACCAAAAAATAAAGACTCAATACGTTTACTCTGAGGTTGAGCAGGCATCACTTGTAGCAATAACATTAAAGCCAGAACTGGGGAAAGTGACCTGACACAAAAGTCACCTTATCATTTGTAAAGGTGAACGTAAAGGAAGCAGAACAGGTCTGCTTCTCCTTCAGGGTGACTGTTTCAGGACTGCCAAATGCACTTAAACTTGAACCTGGCAAGAACTGCATGAAAATTAGCTTTCTCTGGCTTTACTCTGTTTTTCTTCTTAACTGTACAATGGCCACTGTACAAAGCCTTGTATGACCACTAATAGTAATCTGGAAAGGAAAGCCAGATCAACAGCTGAGATAAGAAGAGTGATCTGCTTGACAAAGCAAATAAAACATGAAAAATGAGGGTTCCCCGCCCTGCCATTTAAGTGCTACCTTTATTTATCATCTCAAAATATTTTAAAAATAAAGTTAAAACCCAGGTGTCTCAACATTCTTCAGTCTATTATCACTTCATTTTAATTCTTTACACAGAGCTAAAAAGAAACACATTATTTTCTTTTAAAGGTGAATTTAATATTTCAGTAAAGTATTTATAGTGATAAGACATCTAATACTTCACTTATTTGGATTAAAATGTTCTCAAAGGTTCAAATATAGTTGAAAACAATTTTAAACTTTCATCTCAAAAGGCAACTAAGCTGAGACACACATGCAGAGCGTTATAGACTTTCCTTAGAAATAGAAAGTTATTTGAATATATAATTTTCAATGTTTAAGATAACTATCTTATGCTAATCTCCTGCTTAACACTAATGTCCAAAAATAGTGTTAGATATGTGTATATTTTTCAAGTCTACCATATGTGTGTGTATATAAATTTGAAAAATGTATGTGTATATGAATAGGTATGTATATAGTATTAAAAACCCTATACATCTCTCTCTATATATACAAAGCTAAAAGAGGACCAGAAAGGCTTACATAATCCAAGTTCCAAAATTTATATAAACATTTTTGAAAATACTACCACTCTGTCTCCCTACTTCCATTCCAGGAAGACACTCTGCAGGCACTCTGTATGTTCTGTAATCATGTGCATTCAGTTGCAGTGAGTACAGATCTAAGCAGTCCAATTCATAATGAAAGCATAGCACATCATCCAAGCACAACATTGTTTCTGAGAATATACCTATTGCAGCGACTTCTCTACTAAATCCAATATCTAAACTTCAGGGTTTGCTGCTCAAAATAGAAAGCTATTCTTTGAAGCTAATCTAATGGAATCTATGTCTACATGTAAGCATGGCAAACGCATCAGTTCAGGCAGTTTAAGTAGTACAGGAGCCTTCGTTATGGCTCTAATTTAATTATTTTACCTTTCATATATTCAACAGCCGCTTCTGACAGTCATCATACTTGCTTTAAAATGAAGATATTTAAATGGACCTTGGGCGTACTGTTGTTCCTGCTGTTGTCTATCGGGCGGTGTACAGAACAATCTACGCCTAATAACACATCCCAGCGGAGGCACCCTCGTTCAGCAGATGGTGGAGAGGAAGGGAAGAAATGCGGTTACACATTCTTGGTCCCAGAACAAAAAATCACAGGGCCAATTTGCGTGAATACTAATGGACCAGGTACTGGTAACAGAAAAGATGAAGTCACAAGAATGGACATCGAGAACTTGAAGGACGTGCTGTCCAAGCAGAAGCGGGAGATTGACATTTTGCAGTTGGTGGTGGATGTGGATGGAAACATTGTGAATGAAGTAAAATTACTGAGGAAAGAAAGTCGTAATATGAACTCTCGGGTCACCCAACTCTATATGCAACTCTTGCATGAGATCATTCGAAAGCGTGATAACTCGCTTGAGCTTTCCCAACTAGAAAACAAAGTCCTTAACGTTACAACGGAAATGTTGAAGATGGCAACAAAATACAAGGAGCTTGAAGTAAAATACGCAGCACTAACTGATCTTGTAAATAATCAGTCTGTGACTATCTCACTGCTGGAAGAGCAGTGCTTGAGAATCTTCTCACGACAGGACCCCCATGGGTCTCCACCTCTCGTTCAAGTCGTGCCACAGCACATTCCCAACAGCCAGCCTTACACTCCGGTTCTTCTGGGAGGTAACGAGATACAGCGAGACCCCGGCTACCCTAGAGACAGAGATGTAAGGCCACCACCTGACCCAGCTACTTCTCCTACAAAGAGTCCTTTCAGAGTACCACCACTGGCTTTAATTAATGAGGGTGAGTTACCTATCGCTGTTTATCTAACCTGAGATTTCTCTGTTTCAGAGGGAAACTGTCCTGGCTATAGAAATAGAACGAAGAATTTAAAGAATCTGGTATAGCTAGCCCTTGCTCCCGACTCTGATTTTCTCTTCCTCCCCCACCCCCTAAGGAAAGCTTTGGTTTGCCAAATAGTCTAATTCTTAAGCTATAGCTGCCTAAGAAGAATTCATTGAATTTCTGGGTATCAGCTATTTCAATCTGAAGAACCCGCACCTTTAAGTCACAAACTATTGGGGTTTCTGTCTCCAGCTGGGTCCGAGTTATGGAAATGAAACTTAAATATGAGCAAATACTTTCTAGTATTTAGCCCTGTATCTTTGAAGATTGCCTGCTAGCTACATGTTGCAGTACATGGCAATGGTGAATAAGAGAAACTAGTTAATCTTAAATAAATCAAGTAATTATAAGTAGTTGTCCTTTATACGCACACATACAACGTTTGCCAGAAGTTTATCCTGCTAGAAGAATTTTACTCCTATTCTGAGCTGCTTTAAAATTAGCATCTAAATCCACCAACACAGCCGTGCAATAAGTCTCTTAAGTGTTTGGTGGAAATATTCAAGAGAGTAATATAAGTTTGAAAGGGTAATTGAATCAAGGCTGGATCCAATTAGACGCACTCAGCTTTGAAAATTTAAAATGAGTAACTACATTCCCAGTAATGTGATGTCAGTAGGTGATGGCAAGTTAAATTAATATCATAAATATTATGAAAATACATCCAGGAGGCGGTATCAAATCTTCATGTGTTACATTCTTCAGGTCATCAGATAAATTCATTTCTCACTACAAACAAAACTAGTGACAAGAAAATTAAGCTGCCCTGAACTCTGTGATGTTTCTCACTTTACTAAAATTTTGACAGAATTGTGATTAAAAAAAATTAAGGATTGAGAAAAACAAGCTTTTCTCAGACATCCATTCAAGTGCTTGGTCTTGGCTTCTGTTAGCTTGCACAAAAAAAGGATTTGGTTGGGGTTCTATTTGTGTTTGGATTTGGGTTTTTTTTTTTTTTGCTTTTGCGAACATATTGCCTTTAGTCACAGTTGGAAGTTCAACTTCATTCCTAAGATGAAGACAAACATTTATTTGTGACTGTTCTACAAACAACTAGCTGCTGATGTAAAGAACAACTATTTTTATTCAGGGTCTGCAGAAAATTCAGGCACAAACCCAAGTAAAATGCCAGATGTCATGAGAATTTAAATCACACATCATGACACAAAATAAACAATATAAAAGCACTATGTTAATGTCTGGTCAGACAGCAAAAGTACCATTCTAAAAGCCAGCAACTTCCTGTTTCCCAGAAAACCCATGCTTCAAGGTTTTGTTATAAATGCATCTTTTTCTTTCTCAGTGTATGCCTGCTGTACATAAAAAATTTAGTGTTGTTGAAAACAACACTAAATGTTTTCCTCTGAATTATGTACCACGGTTTTCACTAACCTCTACCCCTAAGAGTTCAGAGTTTGAATCCATTTTTACAAGGGAACACAAAGAAATCTTAGGAAATGTATTTTTGCATTATTCAACTTCCTTTATTTAATACTAGTTTCTCGAGTTTGAAAGTTTAAGTGTTTCTTGCAATGCCTTGGGAAAATGAGGGCTGAGAACTGCTACAGCTTGTTGAGCATCAAACATCAAACCCAAAACTTTGAAATTGAAACACAGTGCCCAGTTATTATCTTTGATATTTTAAATTAAGGTTACCATATTTAACAGTGTACAGAACCAAAACTGTCTATGTGATAGAAAAATGAACTTAGCAGTTGAAAGACGATGACTATTTATAATGTATAAAGATGTCAAAAGAGACCAATGAAAACTAAATGGTCCCATTTAGAAACAGGCCTGTCAAAGACTTGGTTACAACAGAACAAACAACTGGACAAACAAGTTGGGAGTTTTCTCCTACTGTATCTTACTGTATAAGATAGATCTATGTATATATCATATATATATATATATATATATATGAAAAAATATATAGTGGTACCTAACAAATACTTGCATGCAGCAGAAGTTTACAGAAGGGTCCACGTGCATCTTAGTATTTTGGGTGGAGAGTAAAACTCAAAATACATGGGGAACAGAAGGATGAGATATTTTTTAAAGAGTTTTTTGCTTAATTTACATAAAAATTGCTCTAAAAAATGAGAAAGAATAATCATAAAATCATAGAATGGTTTGGGTTGGAAGGGACCTTAAAGACCATCTAGTTCCAAACCCCTGCCCTGGGCAGGGACACCTCCCACCAGACCAGGTTGCTCCAAGCCCCGTCCAGCCTGGCCTTGAGCACTGCCGGGGGGATAGGGCACCCACAGCTGCTCTGAACAACCCGTTCCTGTGAATTATGGTTTTCACAATTATCTTAGTCCTTGGAATAACCACCCACGTCCCCAAATTTTACTGTCACTATGTTGTAAAAAGTACCTTCAAGTAGACAGCGTACTTGACAATTTCACACACAGACACCTCACTCTGCTGCTAACACCTGTCAGTTAACAATATAACTTTTTTATTTTTAATACACATCCAATTTTATTTGGGCATTTTCCTCCGCTATTGCTCAAAAAATCTTCTGTATGAAGCTTTCACAAGCACAGCTCCTTTATCATCCACTCAAGGTAACATCTGGCATCTTAAAGCAGGATTCAGCCATCATTTTATGAACCTTCCAAACTTACAATATTTCATCATTTCTGTTCTCTACTACATATAATTTACAATAGAATATGATCTGTACTAAACCATAAATTTAAAACAATTTTAGAAGTGAAATATTTAAGAGATCATCTTCTTGGAGTATTCCTAACATAACTAGTTGTCTCAGCAACTTAAGTGTACACAGACTGTTACAAAACAGTAAATATGCACGAGATACTTGCTACATAGATAACAAGATTTTGAACAGAATAATTATGCTTTTTTCATCAGCCAGAGCCTCCACTCACACCAGCACTGTGTATAACCTTACACTGTTTCACCAGTCTCAGTATTACCACTGAACAAGAAATGGATCAGTTCTTATACTCTGAATTTAAAATTATTACGTATAACAAAGAATTTACTTCTCAAAAGAGATTCAAGACAATACACCAAAAGTTACAGGATTTCTTGGATTTCCTTACACTACAAGTAGAAATCTGTTACCTCTACTACAGCAATAATTTATGATAAGCACGTACACAGATCTCAGCATCAAAAAGCAGACAAGTTGCATCTTGAGACCCTAATGATAACTGACAATCAGAAGTGATCAAAGTGTATTATATAAGGAGGCTAGTACCATTCTGTCTGCCTTAAAAGCTACTTAAAATCACTGCAAGCATCTGCTTGGGTGTCTCACGGAAAAATAAGTCTTCAATTCCTCCTCCAGTAGAAATCACGGGAAATAATACATAGGATATCTGAGCTATTCTTAATATTTAGTTAACATTACAAAAAAACCTACTTGTCTGTAGTAGTTCATTTTAACCATGTACAAGAAAAAAGCACTCATATACCAAAGCTACTGGATTTCCTGCCTAAGCTAGTACTGCATGCACTGCAAGAATGACAAAAACATCATTAAATACTGGTAGTACAGTACGCAGTAGTACTTACAACAGTGACTCAATGTCTGCGGCATCGTTGGTAACACCGTTACAGCCAGAAGCTTCAAGTCATCACCTTCATTAGATATAACACCTTTCTGCATTCTAATTAATATGAAACGCGTTATGGATTTCTTGCTAATTACACACTTACCCAACTGGCAACCTACTACTTGAAAATCTAAAAAAAAGCATGACTTTCAATTTGCTTTTGTCACACGACCTCAATCTGCAATGAAGGTCACTTTCACTCGACCTCTACTTTTGATTAAAGAATAACTTCAGTCACTGTCTGCTATGCTTCTTTGCACATTAGCTGCTTCTGTGACTGATGAGTTTTCTCTGAAGTTCCATTTCATTTGAGAAAATGAAAAAGTGTATTTGAGAAAATGAGTCTTCTAAAATGAGAGGAAAGCTGTAGGTAATTTATTTTCAGATTTACTGAGTATGAGTTTTCAAATCCATTTAGGGTATCTGCCACTAACTAGTCATAAGAACGTATTCTGCTTTTTCATTAGTAAATAACCAGTTTCTCTAAATTAACTGAAGTAATGATACATGAACATAAATCCTTTAGTATAAAGTCGAAAATAGAAATATTACCAAAAATTGAAAGGCAAATTAGGCAAAGCTTTCAGAGATATATAAGCTGCGCACTTCTTATGGAATAACCAGATGCTCTTCTGTAAGTGGTATTGGTGAAACCACTATTCACGTGGTCTAAAATAGAGCTTTCAAGCAGCACTGTCAACAGCATTTTTTGTAGAATCACAGCCCTGAAAACAAGTATGTGAGCCCTTTTAGCTGCTCAAAAAGTCCCTTCTCCATTGCTCACATCTTTTCTTCATCAGTATCCATCTACATGTATCACACCAGCATGACAAATGAAACAGAAATTCTTATCCACAGTTAACTGGCTAATCCTAGAATGGGTAAGTACATAAAGGCAAAAAAGTTATGCAGTACAAGAATACTCTTTCACTAAATTCCATGTCTGTAGACTGTGGCAGTAAACACTTTTAACAGCTACTCTCAAATTAGATAGGGGAGGGAGGGGGGGAGATATCTGGGGGTCTTGGCTTTGTTTTGTTTTAAACTTCCACCAGTTTCAAACAGGTGCACCAGTACAATGAAGTAAATTGATGTGTACATGTCAAGAGTTGGAGTATAAACCTTCGACACAGTAGGCAAAGTTAAAAAATGGGTGTTGGTAACCGAAGTCTGTATCTGTTTAGCAAAATGAAGTTTTTCTTTAAAAAAACCCAACATGTTTGTTTATATATACACAAATAATCAAAGACAGTTTTCCACAGTAGTTGTACCTTAACTGAATTACTGACTTTCCATTACCATCACAAAATATTCTTGAACAATGTGCACCGCACAGCCAAGCTTGAACACTTACAGTATTTCTTTTTAAAAAGGTCCATTCAAAGACTGCCAACAAGCCAAGGAAGCTGGGCATTCCAACAGTGGGATTTATATGATCAAACCTGAAAACAGTAATGAGCCAATGCAACTATGGTGTGAGAACAGCCTGGACCCTGGAGGATGGGCAGTTATTCAGAAGAGGACAGATGGATCTGTCAACTTTTTCAGGAACTGGGACAGTTACAAGGTAAGTTCTGAAATGCAGAAAATCAGCTGCTTCATTTCAGTGCAGCAGTGACATTATCTATAATGATCAAGATGGTGCAAACACTTTCAGTGCAATTCTCCATTGCAAACAGTTGTACAGAGTGATAAACACTGAGGAGCTGGAAATAGATAGCTGCTTCAGTCAAACAGTGAAATTAACTTTATGAACAAAGATAACTGAAAAGAGTGGTCATCCCTCAGAGGCAAACATATTTCAGTGGGACTGTCCTATTTCACTCAACGCAATACTTAACTTTGTATGAACTAATTTATTGTCTGAAATAGCTTGCATTTATGATGCACAACACAACTGGGGATACATGTGTTATTCTAGACAGTGACTGGGAAGTCATTTATTACAAAGACTCGACTAAACACATGATTTTTATTAACACAGAGAGAACTACAGTAAGTACTTGCAAAGCTTAATTGTCTCCCTTATTCATAAGCCAGTGGAACTGTTCATTTTAGCATGTTCACAGATCTGCAGGATCAGGGCCTTAACTGAAAAACATTCCCAACAGTAAATTAAAAAGGAAATAATTTCTATTTTTAAAATTAGGTTAGAAATCTGAAGATTGGTGAAGGGAAGCACATTTTTGCATGTTACTGTGCTATTATGCACTAGCAAGCATAATGCCTAGGACGACAAACGCATGCTGCTTTGGAGTAATTACACGCTAGACAGGAAATCTGAAAATCCATTTGGTTGGATTTTTCAAATAATAATAGTGTGCTGCCTTCATACATATAGGACACAGTTCTCCCCTACGATGCTGTGCCCACTTCACATGGATCTACAATTGCCATGTGCATTTTATCTGAAGAGAGAACTGAGCCACATTTAACTAAAAGCAATATCCTAAGTTAGTAATAACCACTAACTAAAAGTAGTACCATACAAAGGAAATGACAAAAAAATTACTATGAGGATTTTCACTTTTTGCATTCTTGGAATTTAAGGATTCAAATGTTAATCATTCCATATTAGCAGTTATTCAAAGTCTTTACTTCTCAGTACGTGGTTGGTTTTGAGGTTAGCTTTTTTGTTTTTTTTAATGTTGTAAGGCAGTTATGGACTGCCTGATAAAGTAACCATAAACATTTTGAATATAATGCAAAGAAAATGTAGAAGAGTATATAACCGGTACCTAATACGGCTCAAACTTGGGCAGATTTGCCTCCGAGAAAACTTCTTGTTAAATTGCAGTGGCTGAACATGGTATTCCTATTACCTAACTTCAAGTAATTGAAGGTGCACCTCTGTGACTGGCTTTAAACTAAAGCTTGCACCGCTGACAACACAGGTGTCTCCCACACCCACATTTCTACATCTGTCCCTACCTCTGTGTGGCTGCACGGCTACAGCGTTGGCACAAGGGAAGTACTGCAAACGTGGCCGTGAGCCCAGAGCAAAGCACCGCTACCATTTTTGGTGGTAGCATGATGCTATATCAACTTAAGCCACTTGTGAAACTGCAGCTTGAGGTCAGAGCCTCGACTGTTCATCTGCTGGAGAGAGACTTCCCCAGAAAGTGAAAAGAAGCAGGAAATCAACTGTAGGTCCTACGTAGCCAGAAAGAGAGGGGTAGCCAGACTTCAGAAACTCGAAGTGTAACAGATAGCTACAGACCCTAGCAGCAACACCAAACATTACCAACACTGCTTTACCCAGGGACAAGGAAACAGCAAATATGAAATATCACTTTACAGCTACTGTGCTGGCAGTCTGTGATTTGAAAGGAAAGGTATCTTTATATTTGATTTCTGAGCACAGTTGAATTACGTGATTAAATTTACAGTCAACAACGAAACCAGTTGCATTGAAAAGGCAATAAAAAGTTACTCACCTTTAATACTGAGTGCTGACCCATAAATACCTTTCTCAACCTCGAAATAGACCCCCTCAAATGTCATTATTCTTACAGATCCCTTTAGTTTTGTCCAGAAATATACTGTTTCAGTTTCCCTGATCTCTCTCCCTTTACATTAAAAAAGAAGAGGGCATCACAGAAAACAGAGTTTTGCCACCTTTACTGACTCTGGTAGTACCACAAGCCGCTGGCAGTCCAACTGAGTAAATGGCCAAGTGCAGTAAAATAAAGCATTTAAAAGCATAGGTTGAGCAGTCACCCAGAAGCTTAAAGGCTTTCACTACCCAAGTCCCAGTGGTTTATAACACTCCTGCTGATGAGTGTTTTGACAAACAAGAAAAGCTAAGCTAACATCACCTTCTGCTCTTCTTTTGTACAGAAAGGATTTGGAAACATTGACGGAGAGTACTGGCTGGGACTAGAAAATATTTACATGCTTACCAATCAGGATAATTACAGACTATTGATTGAGTTAGAGGACTGGAGCAATAAGAAAGTCTATGCTGAATACAGCAGTTTCCGCCTGGAGCCCGAAAGTGAATTCTACAGGCTACGCTTAGGAACATACCAAGGAAACGCAGGCGATTCCATGATATGGCATAATGGAAAGCAATTTACAACACTGGACAGAGACAGGGATATGTATTCAGGTAAGGAAACTAGTATACATGTGAAAAGTGAATACAGTAGATTCCATTAGTGATACCACCTTTAAAAAAAGAATAGTGCAAAAAAAGTAAACAAACTCTGATAAAACAACTACATCGAAAGATGCTTCAAATTGATAATGATAAAAAACCATGCTGACAGGGTCCCCTTCAAGGCCCTGCACCATTCAGAAATTGAAATTCTATTACCCTCACTGCAGACGCACTAGAGCAAGCTTTATATTTAGCTCAATGACATCCTTATCACTTGCACATATGTCTGTGCAGTCAGAATACCTGTCCAGGTGATCTCCAAGAGTAATGCTGTGACCACAGAACAATAATCACTGTGAACTAAAGCCTCTGAACAGCATGAAAGGAACTGCCGTTGTGCACAGGCTTAGTTATGTACCAGCACTTGAGAAATGGGCAGATCACTTCGTTTTGCTCTCCTTAAAGGACACTTTCTTGTTCATTTCCACGCTCTTCCTCCAGCTTCCCCCTTAAAGCCTTAGCAGTAAAAGCAAGCTTGGGGAGCTTCAACTACTTCCAAGTGCTTTTTCTCAGCTGTCAGTAACCATAAAACTGGACAAATCTTGCAAACGCTTAAACAAGCCTGTAACAGTAAATACACAAGTTACAAGCAACTCTTTGTGGAACTGTGGCCCTGCATGCTGCTTGGTACTGTATCAACTCACATTGCTTCCACTGAAGTATTTCTTAACAGCATATAATCCGAGTTCCTCAAATGTTAGTACTGCTGGTAGTCTGACAAGAGTTCATCTCCTTGGTTTTCAGCTGTCATATTAAATCCCACATCAATAATCCCCCCTCCAGGCAATGGTTGCTGTTACAATAGAATTTATAATTTAGGTAGAAGCAGCAATTGATATGAAGTACTTCAAAGCTCCCTCTAAGAATAAGGCAGAAGCTGAAACCGTTTGCTAATCTCCATTTCTCCTCTTTAATGTCAAAGTTCACCGTTTTCTTTCTGTCCCACAGGAAACTGTGCTCATTTTCACAAAGGCGGCTGGTGGTATAACGCCTGTGCCCACTCTAACCTTAACGGGGTGTGGTACAGAGGAGGCCACTACAGGAGCAAGTACCAGGATGGAATATTTTGGGCTGAGTACCGGGGAGGTTCCTACTCCTTGAAAGCAGTTCAAATGATGATCAGACCTATAGACTGAGGAGGAAAAATCCCACAGTGCTCAAGTGATCACATATAAACTTCTCAGCGCTTGAGTTCCAGAAAAATAAAATATTACTTTTTAATCATTATTTTGCACAATCTGCCCCTGCAAAAAGCAGGTCTACAGTTTTCCTGCCTTTTTTCCCCTGTTGTGTTCCCCTCTCCTTTTGTTAGAAACCTTTTCTACTGTGACAGACGGTGTTTTTTTAAACACACATTCACAAAAGCAGATGTTTGTGCTTGCAAAGCATATTTATCTTTGTTCAAGTCCAACACACTTTATGTCAACAATCATTAGAACTGGTAAAAAAATCCAGATATATGACAAGATATAAGCTTTTTCACTTAAAAAGCTTATGCTTTTTCAGGTTAGCTCAACCCTTAAATGTAAATATGTGAAATGACATTGTCTTGCTTTAATGTGAAAATTGATTAGTTATTTAACAATTTATTTAAAAACGTTGCTATTGCTTTCAATGAAAATCTGACTTCACATTACTGTTTAAGATTTAGTCCAAGAAGCTACAAAAAAATTGAAGACTTTCTAGCTTTGCCAGCAGAGAAAGATCTTTGCAACAAATAATTATTTCAAAATGAAGCAGTGAATTAAAATAAAATATTAAATTTATTAGTGGTGTAGAGAACTCCTTAAGCTCTGCATATCTTACCTTCTGTAAAACACCTAGGCAAAATGTTCCTAACGAACAGAACAATTGTATGACATTATTGATAAACTTAAGACAACCAAAGTGCTCGGCAGGCTTTTTTACTTTCAACCTCCGTATTCAAACATCCCCATTAAACAGAAATTTTATTTCTTGATACTTTGAACTTAAATGGCAAACCAGAAAGTCCTCATATTACAATCATGACTTGACACTTGGAGACCCCTCATGTGCTCCCATTAGGAGAGATGAGGTCTGAACAAGCGCTTAAGCATACTAATTTAAAGAAGGACCAAGTCTCTACTGAGTATTAGTTTTCCTCCAACACAGCTTTCTGCTGACATAGTAAAACAAAGATTAGAAATCACCTCTAAGTATATTCTCCCTGCCACCCCAAAACTGGACTGCTCCTGTGACACAGATATTTCCCTTCCCCTACTTGTATACAACTTTTGATACTGTCTGTATTAAATTTTCTATGTTCTAGATAACAGATTTCCACTAAAATTAATAAATTAGAAATACTTTTCCAACCATTAACAAAAGTCATACAACATACTGCATCAAAACAAGATACTTCCAAAATCTGAAACATGTTCAAGTGCTAGAGTCTCTGAAACGAAAGCTTTCTTCCTAGTATATAAAATTATGTAATAATGGTACTTAGCCACACAGCTTACCTAATTTAATTCGACAGAACAAAAGCTAAATATATTTTTCTGAATGGTAAGCAATGTATTTATTTGGCATGTGCCTCCAGGATTTTAAGGAACTTTACTGCTATTTAACATAAGAAACCTTAATAGCTAAAAGAATAATCTAATATTATTGTTACGTTAAATCAGTTGATATCAATTGCTATGCAAATTCAGAGGACAAAATAGCATTCTCCTTTCAAAACACATTCTCTGGGGTACATAAAACTTCACTGATAATATATGGCTGCAAGGGGTGTAATTAAATCTTTGGCCAGAGATCAAAGCCAACAAGTTTCAACAGTATTTAACTGGGGTTGGCAGGGGTAGGTGGAATCAGTCCCATATTCTGTTCCCCAATTCTAAGAATTTAAACTGACACAAATGTTTAAGATTACAATTCTGAAATTGGTCTTCATATAAGGAATATTTGTTTGTTACAAATATCATACAGACCTCATTGATTGAGTGTTCTATAAAATGCTTTTTAATTGCAAATACTTAAAACTCAGACTATCTATAGTCTATTCTTTTTTTTTTTTTTCTATGGTAGCTGAATAGAAGAGCAGTTCAGGTAATTGAAAAGCTGAAAATGCCCTCCAAAACATTCCTTTAATGAACACTTCTGACAGCTTTAGTTCATTCAACCAACAGATTTCCTCTCCTTGGAAGAGATCTTGTTTTACCAGAAAACCCGCTACAAAAACAGTGTTTGTTTATTCAGTGCAGTCAGTGAAAGGTGTACTTTGCAGAAATCCCTAAGTAAAATTAGCTGCCACTCAGCCTTTAAATTAAATCTTATATATTAGCCATCTAAAAAGTGAGTCTTCCCCAATTTAAAGCTGCAGAATGACGTTAATTAAACATTATTACAAAATATATCCAGGAAGGCTCAGACTGTACAAATGCTGTGCTCTGAAAGGAAAGACTTAATTTTAAACCGCGCATTTAAGATTATAAGAAGGGAAAGCACAGCACCTCTTTTTCAGGTTGGTTCATACTCTGTACAATAATTTACTGTTTTCAAATGCTTGTAACTCTTTCAGCTCTTAGCTTTTGGGTTGAATTTTCTAAGCAGAGCAAACGACTTGGAAATTAAGTGTCTTCTCTCTCACATTTTTTTAGAAAGTTTTTCAAAAGAGGTTTTAGCATCCCTCAAGCTTATGACACTGGACATTCAGAAGCAGTCTGTCTGTGAAGGGTATAGCTTTCACCGCTCCTGTACGATCAATTCAAATTTAACCAAGCAGACCTTGAGAAAGTTCAACCTGTACTAAACCTGAAACATGGTTTTCACATATATTTCCAAAGTCTATTGCAAGCATTATCACTGGAGTAGCTGAATATTCATCAGATGAATACTTCAATAACCTGTTTTCAGCTTTTCTGTTTCTGGATATAATTCCTGAAAGACAGCTGTAAGAAAATATTTCACAAGGTAGTACTGTCTAGTTAAATAAAACTCTTACTTCTCAAGATATGGCTCCATTGTTTCATTGTGCAATCTCAAATTAATCAAACTCCATAAGACTCCCTTTGAGAATGGGTTTTTATTTTAAGGCAAAATATAGCATCATAAATACAACTCCCATTTATTTTGGCTACTTCTGTTGGCTGGGTAATGCAATAGTGATGGCATATCCCACGTGATGTAATAAGGGCCTAATGCTGAACATTTTTATTGGTGTTGCATGGCTCTGAGCACTCACATTTAAGTTAGTGCATCCACATTGATAATGCGCTGCTCTCACTTGCATTTCTAGAACTCTGGATCACATCACACTTATCGTTGCAAGAAACTGAAAAAGGTTTTTATACACACACAAAAAAATGTGGAAGGACATCTTTACTTTGTACACAGTAAATGAGCTGTGATAATAAGAAATCAATCTGTATTTCTGTGGCTCCATTCTCATTCCAAAGACTACACCAAAAAAAAAAGCATTTCAGCTTTACCTTATAATGCTAAGATGGTCATGAAAAAAACTACACACACTGGATATTTGGTTGTATAAGGGTAAACCTAGTAACCTCTAAAGGGTAGAACGTTCATCCTTGAAACTGCAGCTGAAACTCCTCTGTATGCTCACTTTCCCTATGACCTTCCAAACAGGGTCTCTCATGACCAGTGCCAATGTTTCTCCGGAGGAGATTTGCAATGGCAAATGGAACTGTGTGGCACATTCGATTCTCTGCACTCTTCTGAAGAGCATTTTAGGGGAGCATGGCAACTGCAGGATCTCTGCACCAAGAGTGAGAAAGCCTCACCCCACCCCACCCCTTCTTTTACTCGAAGAGGAAACTGACCTTACGATTAATCCCCCTCCCCAGCACATCACATGATCACAATTTTTAACTGCAGACTTTTAGGCAGACTTTTCTACACATTTTAAACCAGGAGCAGCACTTCCCCCATATACAACTGTATACCAGAATTAACAACAGAAAAAGATCCTTTCAGGAATTAAAACCTATAGTTTGTAAGCTTAAAACAGTAAGTAAAACAAGCAACTTAAGTTACTTCTGTTCCATATGACCCTTATATTAGTAAAAATGCCTTGGGAAGGAAATTATAGAAATAATACTCTGGCAAATCTACTCAGGTCTTAATGGCAATTAAAGCTTTGATCAAATGAGAAAAACTGAACTCAACAGCCAATCTTCCAAGATAGATCCAGATTTATCACAACTATAGTTTCATGACACTTCTGTTCTTTTTGCCACTTACTTAAACCTTACAAAATTAATTTCGGAGGGGATGCACTAGTGGGCATTTGCTGTTCCTTTGGAGAATTAAAAAGGCTTGAGAACGTAGTTTATGTCAGTAAGAATTGGTACCGTATGAAACCAGGTCACAACATATTCTTTAACTACAGAGGGTTACAGCAAAGAACATTTCTTTCTTTCTAAGTAGAAAAGAAACATACATTTCACTTCAACGAACTATCAAGTCAAGTCCAAAGCTTATTCAGATGCAAAAGTTAGACAAGAAGTTGCTAATGTACTATGGAAAACATCTGTAACTAAACAAGACTTAAAACATTCTTTTCCAACATTTCACCTTTTTTTTTTAACTATGCATTTGCAGGTAGAAAGGCAGTATTTTTAAAGGGTCAGACAAATACACCAAAGCGTACAGATTTCTCTGTACAGCAGTAAGTGTCAGAAGACCTTAACTGCAAGGGTCAGAGAACCACTGACATCTTAAAAAAAAATAAAAATCTGTCACCAGGTTAGCTTAGAACTTTTATAACCAGCCAGAAAATATTTCAAGCCTGCCTTTATGTTTCAAAAACCTTAGCAGATAGGTAAAAAGCGTCTGAAAACTAAACCCCACATTTCAGACCCACATAGAGCGTGTATATACTATATACATGTATACACATGATGGGATAGCTGCAGAATGACATGTTTAATCACATTACATTATGCTTGCCTCCTTTTTTTGCCTCTTTTAATTCAGGCCTAGTTTTAACAGCAACAAACAGGGTAGCATGTGGCAGTATGCCACACCAGCAATTTTCACACCTGAACTTCAGACAAAACACACTTTGATTCTCCCATTCTAGGCACAAAGAATTACCATCTGAATACTTAAAAATACAGGAAATCAACAGCTGTTAAGATCATGTTGGAACTGATGGATATTTCTGGGAGGGATGTAAGAGGGAAGTAAAAAATGAAGACAGAAGAAGGATCTTTATAAGACTACTTGTCATTAAAATTATTATTGGTTCTCCACAGTGAAGTATTTTTTTCTATTTAAGTGTGAAGCATCTAAAATCCATCCAGTTTTGCAAAACCTGAATATATGGATTTTAGAGGCATCATCCTAGATTCTAACATCAATGATAGCATTGCTGCTCATATCGAGCTATGAAGCAACTGCTGAAGTAATATTGTGATGGACACACAGATCACAGCATAAAGATAACTGTTAAGTTAGTAATCTTGAAAAAGTTAATAGCTCAGCTGAATAAAGGAAGTATCAAACTTCAGGAACAAAAAAAAAATTATAGCTTAATAAGCCTTACTGACCACAAGAGGTCATCTTGAATTTAAGTGTAAGAGCAACTTGTATCTACAAATGTATCAACTATTTTTTCTGGAAAAGGGAAAAACTTGTAAACATTTCCTTAATTTTATGTGACTACTAACATCTTACGATAATAGAGAAAAGCTACATCAAAAAAACCAAAACATACCAATTACTTTAAACAAACTAAAGACATTAAATCACACTACACTAGCTTGGCAACAAAACCGATACATATTAAACACATTTATCTAGTTTTCAGATACACGGAAATACCATTTATTCATAATTACTCCACAAAGCTGAGTGTCACAACAACCTAGTTTTTCTTGTCACCTTAATATAATTAAATGCAGCAATATCTCTAGATTTTAGCATGTTCCAAACCCTACTATATATGTTTGTCTCAGATGTTGGTGATTTATATATAGCTTCTCATAAATGAAAAGCCATCGTTACTGTAACAGTCAAGTATTTAGCTCTGAGAGTGCTAGCAGGCATAACAATTTAAGTACTTCCCCAGAAGTCAATCAGTGCATCTATACAACATATGGGAAAGTAATTTCCTAGAAAACCGATACTGTATGTAAAACCTGAAATGTTTGTGAGGTTTAATAAGCATTTTTTTCTGAAGCTAGTGAAGTTATTTGTTGCTATATACAGAGTATCCAGAATCAACTAGATGTTACAGATTCATTACTGAAGTACTGAAATAGTTTCATGAAGGCTTAAAAGATGGTGTTTACTTTGTGTAATCACTGGAGAAGTATATTTGTCATTAGTGTTTCATGCTAGAAATACTTCAACTTACCTAAATAGGGAATACAAGGAGTCATTTTCAAGCTGCTGATATAGTCTCTAAGCCTTTTGTAATTATCTTCTTTACTCATAACATACTCCAGCTTTTCAAAGGTGGCTTTATCCTTTCGACTCAATAACTAGGAGGGAGGAAAAAAAAAAAGGCAAAACTAGATGAGCTTAAGTTTGATCATTATGATTTCTTTCTTACCCTTATAAGCACAGATTTCCACCCGCACACACACCCCCATTGTTGTTATTGGTTTGGTTTTTAAATAGAACTGCTTCAAAATTACAGCATTTACTCCTTAATAACAAGTACTTGGAGAGTTTACAAAGAAAAGTAGCTATTTTGGCTGGTAAATTTAAATGATCCTTTTAAAAAATTCACCAGGTAAAACTCCAGTTTTCTGGAGGATTCTTCTGAAATAATAAAAGTTATCAAAAGACTAATTTAGCTAACACACATCACAATTTCAGGTGCCGTCCAATCTACGTATTTCAAACCAGTAATTTGTTCACTCTTGATTATCGGTAAGTGTGCTGGTTGTAACTGGGATAGAGTTAACTTTCTTCACGACAGCCAGTATAGGCACATTTTGAATTTGTGCTGACAACAGTGTTGTAACACAGGGATGTCTTCATCACACCTGAGCAGCCCTTACACAGAGCCAAGGTCTTTTCTGCCTCTCACACCACCCCACCAGCGAGCAGGCTTGGGGTGGGGGGCACAAGAAGCTGGGATGGGACACAGCTGGGACAGCTGACCCCCACTGCCAAATGGATACTCCATACCATATGACATCGTGCTCAGCATATAGACCTGGGGGAAGGAGGAGGAAGGGGGGACATTCGGAGTGAAGGTGTTTGTCTTCCCAAGTCACCATGACACGTGATGGATCCCTTCTGTCCTGGGGATGGCTGAACCTGCCTGCCCGTGGGCAGTTGTGAATGAATTCCTGGTTTGCTTTGCCTGTGCACGTGACTTTCACTTTACCTGTTAAACTGTCTTTATCTCAACCCACAAGTTTTCTCACTTCTACCCTTCCAGTCCTCTCCCCATCCCACTGGTGGGGGGAGTGAGCGAGCAGCTGTGTGGTGCCGAGTTGCCAGCTGGGTTTAAACCACAACAGCCCTTTCTTGGCACCCAACATGGTGCTCAAAAGGTTTGAGACAATGACAGATTTGACTGGAATGTGCTAGATCCATTTATAGCTGTTATTGCTGTGTAGCTATTAATTGGCAGGCTCCTGCGCTTGCCGTGGGGTTTCCTTGTCTTATTGTAAATTAGAGTCCAGTGCTCATTAGTAGCTGTTTTTTCACTTTTGCTGCTTTCTGTACCACTTATCATCTTACTCTGCTCTGCCTGGGAACATTTTAATAACAGCAATGGCAATGTGCCTGGGCTGGCAGAGGGCCAGGGCATCACTGCTGAGGCTGTGCTGCTGCACTGGACGGGCTGGAACTCCAGGGGGAAGGACTGTGACCTGTGGACAAGTCTACACAGCAGCAGGACAAGCCAAAGCATCTGCGTCTGTAGTTATGTCTGTGCTGCAGCACGTATACCTCCGAAGGGATTGTGGCCCAAGGATAAGTCCATGCTGCAGAAGGTACACCTTGAAGGATCTGTGGCTGGGGATAGGTCCGTGTTGCAGCAGATACACCCTGAAGCATCAGTGGCTGTGCATGAGGTCACGCTGGAGCACCTCGAAGCATGTGGCCACAGAAAAGCCCACGACAGAGCAGGTACAGGCCTGGAGGGACTGCAGCCATGGGTAAGGCCATGTTGGAGTAGGTTTACTTCTGAACAGACTGTGGCTCATACATAAGGTTCCACCTGGTGCAGGTACACCCCCCTAAGGGACTGCAGTCTGTGGGTAAGTTCAAGCTGGCACTGGAGCAAGGGGAGGAGTTCACTGCAAGGTTAAACACTATAGTCTGGTCTAAAAGGGACTGGGGTGGAGACTGTAATGGAAATAATTGTTGTAATGTAATAGAAATTAAATTGTTGTAACCTGGGAATTGAATTGCAGGTTACAGAAATTACTACAGCAGAAACCACGTGAACCAGTGGAGGATGAGCCTTACAAGAAGCAGTGCGAGTGCAGCAGTGACCTGACCTGAGCTGGCTTTGGTGTCCAGTAACTCCACACAACACACCACCCTCTCCTGTCCCGAGTGACCACCATAACAGATGTCCAAAGTCATGGACTACACCAACATTCTGTGGACATTTGACAGACATTTTACAGGTATGGTCCCTGTAAAACTAGGGGAGACTAAGACTAGGGGAACGATATTTATGTATTGTATCAAAGGACGGGAAGGTGGGTGATGGTTAATAAGGATGTATTGAATAGTGTGGGACCTGAGCATGACGCAAATGGTATGAAATAAGGGGTGGAGAATGGGCAGGTTAATTATCTTCCTAGTAGGTAGTACAAGGCTATGTTTTGGATTTGTGCTGAGAACTGTTAAAGATGCAGAGATGCTTCCGTTACTGCTGAGCAGCGCTCGCACAGTCAAGGCCTTTCCTACTCTTCATACTGTCCCATGGCTGGGATTTAAAGCATGACGTAAGCTAACATTTCTCCATCAGATATACTGAGAAATTTTATACTAATTCAGCTTCACAAAAACCCAAATTGCAAAGTATGCTCTTATTCTTGATTTGAGAGCTATCTCAATAATTTTCCAAAGAGCAAAAAACCACCATTAGAATCTGATAAATACCTTTCAACTACAACTTTAAAAAACAATGAATTCAGATATACACATATCCATGTACTTGAAGGTCTGGAAAAGAATAAGGATGTCATCCATTTTTCCTGACAGCAGGTATTATGGACTTCATTACAGGTTGTACATATTGCTCTGCCAACTAGCAATTTTACTGACTCTTAATATTACAGGAATATCCACTTTGAATACAAAAGTTAAAAGTCACGAACAGTCTTCATTGCCCATTCCTGCTCCCCCACACCTCTTCCTCTGGTGAAACTAACAGCAACTACACTCTCCTTGCAAGATTAGGGAAGTAAGTTATTTAAAAAAAAAACCTAGATTAACTACTGCTGCAAAACCACCTTAAAGGCTTCATTTCAATTCAGAGTCACAATTTAAAGAAGGGTGTAAGATGTTCCCACTGAGCATTCTGGCAGAAGACTCAGTGTCTTCTGTCCCAGTCACAATTATCCCCCTATAAGACATGCAATAATGCAAAAATTACAAGGGCCATATTGCTAAAATTTTGTGCATATTCCCTTTTCTCCTTCAGTTAAAGATCAACCTATGTGAACATGACAAAAGTGTCTCTATTGTAAATGTACTATTGAAATAAGCATTCTTTTTACTTATATTTTTTATAATCTAGTCTTCATTAGGATAGCTAACACACCACCAAACTAAACACTGGCTTTCAGAAGAAAGCAACTTTTCAAAAGTCAATTGTTCCCCAAGACAAACTGATCTCTGACATTTCCAGCAATTAATTGACTTTAGCTTTGGTTCCAATATTTGGATGAGCAGCATCTAATGTTCATTAAAACTGCAGACATCTGCCAATTCCAGGACAAGGAAACAGTAGACAGGCATGACTTCTTTCCAACCACCAGAACACGACATTTATCTTTTGAAGTTTATCTCCTCAAAGATGGTTCCAGTTTAATCAGACTAGATTAGCTTCCCTTTAATAATATTCTAAAATACTCTGCCACCATTTGGTCCCTGGAAGACTTTTATAGTTTCGTAGACTGGAAGGTAAGACAAGACTAACAGATATAATTAATGGCATAAACTCAGACTTGATGAGATTAATTGTATTTTCCTCAAAACATGCTGATCTGCACAATCTTGTGCAAGTCTGATACACCATTTCAGGATTTTTGAATAACAACGTCTAAACAAGTTGATGCTGTTTGACTTCCCCTTGTGCTCAATGCACAATTTATACCATGCCTCCACTTCCTGCATTAATATGGAAAAGTACAGAGAAGTCAGTAACATTAAAAGTGTTTCTGTGAGGGCAAGTAAGGACCCAGCTGTTATTTCTTCAGTTTTAGAGCTGCTACTTTTTCTGAATAATTTTTCTTCCTCTGTCTCTTAGGCTCAAAGGATGCAAAGAACAGTAAAGAGATGTACATATGCAGAGACAATAAAAGCTAAGGCTGATGATTGTTTACAGTAGCAGGGAAGGACTCTGCTTCCAGGCTGCTCTTCACTTTGTAATTATAGTGTGCCAGCACTGAAGACAACCCTTCTGGAATACAAGAAAGGAGAGATGAGGTTTTGGGATGCTAGCAGAGTGGGGCAGGATTCACTCACCTAACTTCAGATGTCTAATGATTATTTGCTTATATTGCCCAGGTGCTTGCTGGTCTTCTAGACCTCCTTTACACTCAATTGAGAGAAGCAGAGCATTCTATTCTATTAACTTCCTTGGAAAGGTTCATAATTCTTTTCAAGTTTTGAACGGGGCAAATCATGCATTAGAAGCATTTATTATTCTCCAGAGTTCAGAGGGCGTGCAGGCAATAAGCGAGACAAATTTCAGACATATTCAGACATACCGTCAGAAGACATGAATTTCATCTTTTTTAGGAACATTAGATTACCAAGCAAATATTTAATGGTTCTTTTCAACTCTAGATTTCAACCATATAAGCTGACTTTTGTTGTTGTTGTTGTTAGGGAGAGAATATACTTGCAGCTATTTTCCTGAATTTCTAAGTTGAGTTGATTGCGGGTTGCTACACACTATCTCAGAAACGGAGAAGAAATCCTTCCTTACTGAAGGTTTTGGCAGGTTACTGCATAACTTAAATGACTTGGTGACTCAAATAATGGCTTGGTGTGCCTCTTCATAAGTCTTTTCTTGCTTTTAATATACAGAAAGCCAAAGGCTTAGAATTACTCCAAGAATTTATAAGCTAAACTTCCAAGAAAAAGACAACTAAATCAGTTTGCAACGCACATGGCTAGGAGCTACCCACAACTTGAATTTGCAAAGGCTTACATAAGATGATGAAAAGCATAAACTTGCTTGGGATTATATGAGAAATTAAACAACTGCAGAAACGTGGGAAAAGCTACGGGACATTTCAGAGGCTGGAAGAGAGGCAAACTTTAAAAACTGATACGTATGTCAACAGCACACGAATAATCCTCCTAAGTTCAAACTAGGACCTCTGGTTGACCAAGAACGAAAAGAAACTGGGGACTGCCAGTTCTGAATGGCATGATCATGCCAGTTACTAATATGGTTATAGCTGACATTTGTTTCGAGTCATACACACACACAAATCAATTGGCACAGTTATCTAAAACTGTTGAGGCATCAATTCATTGACATGACAAAACCAGAGAAACCGAAGTTCTCCTTGAGATCATTTTGAAGTGTTAACTTCATTAAGATTTTCTTGGAGATAATATTTGTATTTTTGAAAAACCAAATTGAAATTACTTCATTGTGCCCTTCCAAAATGCACCCAGAATTCTAGAAGAGTATCTCAGCAAGAGTGAATTACATTTAATTTTGGGAATGTTTATCAACTGAACAGCATTATCCTTCAGTTATCAGACAAACACTTTTTGTAACATGCAAGGATGTGTTGACATGTCTTCAGTGAAAATTTTTAGCTCTTTTCAATGACCTATTTATATGGATCCCTCACACAGGAGAATTTCAGTCACCTGATTATTTCTATCACACTTGAAAACATCACAGTTCGTCTGTTTATACAGCTGGGTAACTACACAATGTATGGCTGAATCAAGCACGGTGTTTTCTCAGCTCTGAGGTAACAATGAGCAAAATGTCTTCTGATCAAGGACACAACTACACAAAAATAATACTAATTACAGTCAAAAGACAGTTGTCAAATAAAAATGTTTCCAAAGAACGTCATTTTGTAACTCTACAAAAGCAGACCTACAAATATACTGTGTAATGCAGTTGTTCCAACTATGAGAACAATTCTGAAAACTCTTAAGGAAAATTGCCAGATTTAGTTGTCAGTCAGAGAAACTACAAATCTCTTTAAGCAAACTGAATCAAGAGTTTCTGGACATCTGCTCTCCACAGCAAAAAAAATTCCAACAGTTTCAACCCCTAAACTATTAAAGTATGACCCACTTTGGCATTCATAATTTTCCAGTAACTAAATACAAAATAGCTTCTGGCCAAATTAGAAGCCTCTGCATTTAGCAGAATCTGCAGGGAACTGTTTTTCAAAGGAAAATATTTCTATGCCAGAATGAAAAAAAAATTCAACAGGAAACCATAGACTTAAGAGGCACTATTATATATACAGTACAAGATGATTAAAAGTATCTGTAATAATTATTGCATCTTTGAAAACAAGCTACAGAATGTTGCGTTTCCCTAAGAACACATTCAAACCCCTCCATTGTCCTGCCGTTCACTTACCGCCCACGTTTTAGTCAGCCTGAAAATTGGAGCACTCTGTAGGCCTGACACAACTGCCATAAGAGCATGCAGATTATTCAGTTCGTACAGTTTCTGAGGACAAAAAAGTATATACAATAAGAATAAACAACGTCCAAATGCAGTCAATTATGAATACAGAATAAGTAACAACCTAAAAACGAAGAAATCTGGCATGTTCTGGAGTTCATTACAGTGAACTGCTGTGCACCCACACCACTTTTATGTGGCCTCCTAATTTTTCATTACTGCATCTGCACAGTTTTGGATTAGACTATACTAACTGTTTCATAGTCCACAGAAGCCTTAAATTTTTTTTTAAAAAAATCTATATAGGCATACATCTTGGGACGTATATCAGGAGTTGCAGAAATTTTCTAACATTCAAACCCAACAAATTCCTTTCATAGCATTCAAGAGAATTTTAAAATGTAACATGCCAAAAAGGATAACCCAGTTGTGAATGATGTAATCGTGGCAGTACTTAATACTGTAAATTCATTTGGTACCACAGATTTAGCAGCTACCAAGGCTGCACCAAAGCACCCAAAAAATATTGTTGCAGGATGAAATCAAGCAGGTATATTTCAAAAGTCATGTACCTGAAGTATTTTTCTGACTGAAAGACAATTTTGGGGGTACAACAAACTAAAACTAGCCAGTGGAAAGGAACAATGAAATCAACGCTGAACACAGAAAATACCAGGGTAAAAGAATTTTCTTTAAAACTCTCTACAAAACACTGAGTGTATGTGCATTTCTTGGAATTTCCCTTCCCCCATTTTTCCTTTTCCTCTTTCTCCAAAACCACCAATCTGCCTTAGCTAATTAATTAAGTACTACTATCACAAAGGCTTAAAAATGGTCCAAAAGAAAATGCTGTTTCTTAAGCCCTTCTGCAATATCAATTATTCCGATAGCTATGAGCACCCAGAGATCTGAGTGAATGAACTACATTTGGGGATTTTTGGTGGAGTGAGCACAAACTGAGGTTTTACCACCAACAAAAAGACTTTGATAAAGAGAAACGGATACTCTATCACAGTATTGCAAATACTGGATAACCCATTTGGAAAATGCACCAAGGTAGGTTAGGATTTCAGCTAGAAATTATATAATAGAAAGAACCCTTGCTATTCAAGAAATGGTGGAAGTCTTTTTTTTTCTTCCTGGAAACTCAGCTTACCCAAATTCCCTTGATTAGGAGGCCTTTTGTGGGATTACAGGACAAAAAAAGCTAGACTAGCTTGATTCTGAATAAATGTTGGTTATCAGAGGATACCTTATATTCAGAAGGCTAAAAGCAACACTGCAAGGATGGCTTTCTGGCTAATCATTTTGCAGCAGGGCAAATTATCCTCTCTCCACCTAACGCACTGGCAGAAAACTATCGGTATTTTACAGAACATGAGGACCAAAGTCCTCATAGGTATTACTCAGAAATGTCACATTTAATGCTGATTGCTTACTGTCAGGTCACCCTAGTAGCAACCTCAGTCTGGGTGCACAAATCCCTAATGATTCCAGGATGTCTAGTGACAAACACGAGTCTGTCCACACCTACTAAAGGAGCATTTCCCTCTCCTAATCCTCTTTTGGGAGGATTCTTTGGTAACTGTGTGTAAGGACAGCCAGTATTTTGTGGGGTGAGGTGTACAGGTGGCTATTTGTCTCATACCATAGTCCTACTACTCTTCCAAATAGTACTGCTGGTGTTGCTCCCTCCACTTACACAATAACCCTTTTTGCCCCAGACACACATCCCCAAACAAGGTAACGAAGTTCCCTGTTGCAAAGGATAGTGTAGCTGATTAAAAATTAAAAAAGGGCTTTCCTAGCTGCTGCCAGCATTGAAACAGAAGTCATAACCAATCAGGATAGTCTGGGAACTTCAGGGGAATGCAACCCCTAAATCAAATTAGTTCATGCATAAAGCAATATAATATGAGATGTCATTAAAGGACTGCTAGCTATACAATAGAGTTGTCAGCACAAAGAATTCACTGTATTCACTGTGAATTTAAACCTTCTCTGAAGAAAGGATAATTACTGTGACCTCTGGCACCAAGCTGCTTTCTTAATAGTTTTGATGTAAACAGAAAATCCTTCAAATGGGACTCAGTGCAGTAACTTCATGTTAGTAGCCATACGTAAGCAAATCCAAGATAACAGATACAGAAAGTGAATGAACAGATATAAGAAACACGCCATCTATAGTTTCTTGCTTTTTGTAATTGTGATTTTTATAACTCACGGTAAGCAAAGCTCAACTAATTATTAGACAACATAACTGTCTCAAAACCAGAAGCATTTCAGCAGACACTACTGTCTGCAGTCCACTGATGAAATCAGGCACGTTCAGAGTGCTGTGCCCAAGGCAGAGCCTACAACACCCAGTGCTGGCAAGTTCCATCCAAGTACTAACCAAACCTGACCCCACTTACTTCCAGGGTCAGTCCTGCACTATGACCACACAGGTGAACCTCCCCCCTTCTGTGGAGGAACACGGATAATGAGGCATATTTTTGTATGTTTGTATTTCAAACAAAAAAAGAAGAACGGATTTTTAAAAAATACATGAGATGAAGATACATTAACTCACCAGGTATCATAGAATCACAGAATCAATATCAAAGGATATTTAAAAGAGATCTTAAACAGTTTATGACCACAGCATGATTATTGAGCAAAAACTGTGGAATTTTACAGAACTAGCTTGCTTAGCCCAAAATCAGTAGTCAAATCCCATAGAAGTAAACCACTACTTCATTAGAAATGTGCCTATCAGGGCAAAGAATGCATCTGCAAATACCAAGGTAATTGACAAAATTATTTTTTTTTGCAGGTAACCTGAAGTGGTCACAGAAGTTAGGGGTAGTAATAGCCAGCTGCCATCTGACAGCAAAAACTTGAAAAACATCCCTCTCTTCACACCACATTGAAGAAGTTTCACGGTATTTGAAGGGCCAGGACTCTGGTTCATCTACACGTAAGAAAAGGGTCAGCAAATCTTGACTGACAAATGTCAACAACCCTAAGGCTTTAAAAAAGATATCACAGGATGAGAGCTCTAAACTCTTTTCTGAAGTCAGGTATATTTTTGGAACAGTATTTATTAAGTTGATATTATTGATGTCACAATTGGAATAAGAGATAACAGACCCTTTCCTTTCAACAGTAAAAGCAAACAAACAATGCCTGTTCTGACTGATGCCGTTTGAACAGATTCTACGCACAGCGGGTTTTTTTGGTTTAACCAACATTAGAAAACACATCCGGTAAACTACATTATCTAATAAATAACATTTAAACTAAGGCATCTTTGCATTTCCTTAGTTAAGCTTTTTTTTTTTTTTAAACAAAGGCTTCCATTTCAGGATTTTGGTCTGTCACTATTTCTGACAACTTTGTTACATGCAGAAGCCAAACAGCTATTCATGTAAACAGATACAACCACAGCTAAATCAGGTATCAGATAAATATTTACCCATGTGTATTTTTGAACTGACCAACTTAAGTATAAGAACTTTCATCACTGTGAATCCCACAACCCACCCACCCCAAAATCCAAATTCTTACCTTTGCAGTTTTAATATAGTGGCTCAAAACCTCAGCTCTTATTTTTAAAGTTTGTGCATGTAGAATCTCTCTAACAACCCAGAAGCTTACCTAAAAAGAAAAAAAATACCTTTTAAAAATAGAACTTTGACGTTTTATTTTTAATTTCATGAGTAATACATTAGAAGTCACACAGCATTCAATTCCATCTAAGTTGAATACATACTAGAAGATGCAAATGCTTATACTACAAAATCCCAACCAATGCAACCCAAATACTAATAAAAAGCTTTCTTCAAAGTGTTTTTGTTCTGGTAGCCTGCTCATTCTTATCCAAGATACCTTCTACTATCACATGGTCAAGCAAGTGCTTAAATCAAATTAATAAACCCAACTTATATTTAGAACTGAACCTTTTATCTTGTCACTCTCTCTCCACCTTCCCAATGTCAGAACTGGTAGCCATGCACTCCAGTATTTTGCTGGAAAGCACATGTTCTGATGCCTGCTTTTCTCAGTGTGTGGGTGGCTAGAACTTGTCTTTATAAAATCTGTCACATCAGTTAGCTGTGCAGAGAGCCATTGGGATCTGTTTTTCTAATAAGGAAAATCCTTCTGCCACCAGCACATGTCAAAAAACCCTCAGTTATCTACAATCTATGCAAACAGACTCATTTTCAGGCTAAAAGACTGAGGGCGAGATCTCAGACACAAAGCAAATGGCCAAACTCTCAAACTTCAAACAGTGTTCTCTCGAGAAAATACAATCATGAAGAAATTTTATTAAGAGCGTGTACAAAATGAAGGAATATAAACACTAAAACTGAGTTATATCCTTTGTGTTTGCTTTTCCATATCTTCAACTCATCTGAGAGTTGAATAGCGCAGCTTTGAACAGCTTCAACTACAGTTCACCGATATTTTCAAATTCTCAACACCACATTAAAAAAAAAAAAAAAGATAAAGCGCTATCACCCGAACAGAACTGGAACATAAAGTAGGATGTCTCTGCTACAACCTGAAGTTTATAGTTTGTACTCTTATTGCTGGCTAAGTCAATTACCTCTTAATATACAGCACGCTACCACACTCATTTGTTAAGTTTTATAGGACTAACTTCAATGCTGTATAAAAATCAGTGCTATATTCAGAGCGGTATGAAGAATGGTTGCTGCATTTCATAGTTCCACAAATGCCTCATAAAAATTATACTTTGAAAATTATTATTTGTTAACACATCTAAATTCTAATCTTTTCTCTCCTCTGCTCCCCCCACACATACTGTCCTCATACACTTCAGCACAAAGAAGAATGATAGAAAATACATAAATACAATAAAACAGTAGCAAAAAATCAGCAAATGGTAACAATTACTGTAGCTTTTATTCATGGATTGACTAGAATTCAGGAAGAAATGAATGATCAGCAAGATACAGCATGACAGGTATTTACAAAACTACTGAATAACAGTGTTATGAAGAAACATAAACATACATAAACATCTTTCAACCAGTCATGCTGCTTTGATTTTTAAGAGTGATGCTAAACTACTTGTAAACTAACACTGTGTACATATCCAGGTTCCTGCCTAAAATTTTAATTTAAAAAATGAAATATCCTGTTTATCCTCTTTCACTTTGTACAGTATTAGAGCTCTTTATACAGAATAGCACAAGAATATCCACACCTCCAAAATTATTACATTTTCAGTGAAGTTACAGGGATCTGATGAGAACTGGGATGTCAAAATACAACAGCTCTTTAGAACTAGAAAATGGAAGAATTATAAAAAACATTTCAAAACCCATGAACGTCTTGCATAACAACTGCTTTCCTTTGGTTTGTTTGTCTAAGGCTGTATTAGCCAGCAAAGAATTAGCCAAGAAGCTCAGCTTTCTTTTTCCTTTCTTTTTTCTTTCTTCTTTCTTTTCTGTTTTTTTTTTTAAAGCAAAGTACCTGCAGAGAAACTATTACTTTGACAAATACAAAAAACAGTGCTGTGCAAACAGCATTACTACAAAATAAGTGAGTACTAAATACTGAAGTATTTCACGGTACTTCAAAATATTGTCAAAAAAGTTAAATCTCAGTTTGATGTTCTGCTGTAGTTACAGTTTGAGAAAACCAACTTTTCCCTTGATTGATGAATGAGTTTCTAAGCAGATGCTTTCCCTTGGAAGATCAGGGGAATTTAAGTTTGTAACATAGATTTTCGTATTGTAAGGAATCAGGCTGAGACAACACACTACACTATGCCTTAAAAATCCCAGATCTCTTCAGTCTCAAGCTGACAGAGCATCAATGTAACGGGAGACTGCTTGCAACAGGCCAGACTATGAAATGCTTACTCAAAATACAGAGCAATGCTCAAACATTTTCAGAAGGGTAAAAAAAACAGTTTACTACATTGGCCCTGACTTCTATGAAAGTTCATTAGTATCACAGTGTCATAAGCACTGTGCCACACAAGTACTCCGGTTTACTCAAGGAGGCCTGGTTTCCATCCCAGTCCCAACCAGCCCCAGCTCCAACACTTCCAAGTTCTTGCAGGAAAAACAAACCAGAACAAAATGCAAAACTTTCTTCAAAGTTGAGGGCCATCCAGTTTCTTCTGTGACAAGAGTCAGCAGAAGATGAAGAATTAAACACATTTAATCATTTCCACTCCATCCTCCACTCCTCTTTGATGCGTTTTTACTGGCATTGACATTGGGTTTTGCCCAGTCTCATCTATCCACTGGTATCTTTAGACAGCACCATAATCTAATGCATTCCAAATATTGAAAATTAAACAATTTAAATAAACCCGTTTGTTTCAATAGGCCACTTTCTTATTTTAACCAGACTCATTCTTCATGTAAGTCACACATATTTGTTCCACACATATTTTGTGGTTATTTTGCTTCAAATCCTCTCTCACTGCATTTAAATGTTACTACTTCTCACACTCTCCTGCCAATATTAATCATATGACCCCACAGCCTTTAGGCATCAATGGCTTTGATACCAGTCCAAGACAGCATTTAACCCTTAACATCTATTTGTGTATTTATATTCTTACCTATTAAGGTCAAAAAACATGCTTAACTTTTGAACATATCTTTTCTTGAATCACACTTTAAGCTTTTTAAATTATCCCATGTTTGCCTTTTCTGAAATACTATTTTTGTTATATAGGTGCTTCTAAGTTCAGAGTTGCTGGTTCCAAAACCAATTATGCTTTCTGTGCTAATTAGTAGACAGGCAAATTTGAGCATTTCTCTTTAAAAGAGTTTCTGGATTGTTTTTCCAAATATCTGTTAAAAACATTCTGATATGCTACACAAAAAGCATGTAATGTAAAACAGACAGCGTTGACCTTGTATCGTTACAGCTAAGGTAGAATCCCTGTCTTTGTTTTGTTCAGTTTCCAAAGGAAGCACACTAACCTCTTCCCTTCTTCAAGCATTGCAGCAGCAGGGAGGTGGTGGAATCACCATCCCTGGGAGCACTTCAAAAACGTGCAGATGTGGTGCTCAGGGACATGGCTTAGTGGTGGGCTTGGTGGCCCTGGGTTAACGGTTGGACTTGATGGTCTTAAAAGGTCTTTTCCAACCCAGCTGACTATGATTCAATGATTCTCCACCCCATTTTTTAGTTTCTGATAACCCTAGTAAAACTTCACTATCACACTTCACTGCAACTGAGCAACACTACGACATTCAAGACAAAATTCTCCCATGTAATGTTTGCATTTGGTTTAAAAAACAAAAAAAAACCCCAGTTTCACAGTTAGTAGAATATAAAATTTTCTTTTTTCAAGTGGGATTTTGTGCTTTAAAATTGTTCCAAATGTGTTGAAACTAGTCGACAAGTTTCTCTAGTATTTCAAGCTCTGTGGCAGAACAGTTCCACTCCCATTTAAATGAAAACCTCAAGAAAGAGCTTTTTAAATCTTATAACCAGGATAGCAAGTTACCTTCACATAAACTACAAAATGTTTTCATATCAATTCCTAACAGCAATCTTCAAAAAACACAGGCCTCTTGTTTATTTGAAATTTATGATAAACGCTTATTTTCAAAAGATAGAGCGCAATGATTTAGTAAGGAGGCAAACTTGACAATTCTGCACTGACAGATTTACCAGTAACAACAGTAACATTGCAAGTATAGAACTAACTTTCAGAAGAAAGCTGAAAAAGGCAGAGATCAGAGGTTTAAAAAAAAAATTATGTAAAGAAATCACATATTTAAAAACAATACTTAATAGCAGACAGGTAGATCTATACAGTACCACATAGCAACGTATTCTTCAAGAATAAGAGTTCTGGCATGGAATGATTCAATTGATTTCTCTTCCCTGAACTCACTCCGTTTTTACAGGCACCACCAAATAATTATCACATAACTAATGCTGGAAATACACTACTTCATTCTCAGTGGACTGCAATCAACTACATATAATCATTTCTGTTTCCAAAACGTTATCAGCAAATCAATTTGCTGTGAAGCAGCTGTTAGTGATTTAATATTCTCTTTACTCACAAAGTGAAAGCTGCTCATCATTTTCTTTTGGAAAATTGAGGGGAAAAGGAAAGAGACAGATGCATAATTTAAACCCAGTGAAATTTCAAAGGTTAACAACAGTTTGATTAAATGTATTCATGCCTGATAAAGCCAAAAGTCAAAATAATTTTCCTGATTACTTACTTTAGGTCTAAACATTAGAAACCCCCAGCTCAGTGGGGCAGGTGCCCAACAGAACTGAGCAAGCACCTGGGGTGAGAACTGAATGCCAAGGCAAACCAGACAAGGAAGATGAAAATTGCTTACTCCACCATGCTTTCTTATTCCCAGCTGCCACTGTCTATATCCCATAGGAGTTCTGGGACTTTACCACTCCCAAAAGGATGGTGAATCGAAATATGACATCACTATTGGAATGAATGAGTCCTCTGCAATGATGCATCTGGAACTGTAGGCCCACACCACATCAAAAAGTATCTAAAGCACTGTCTCACTAAGTCACAAGTTGAGGTACTAACTCGAATAGGAACCTGTGACTGAAACAGTACTTGCCCTTTTTCCCTTCCCTCTCCAGTCCTCCTGTATTACAGTAAGAATGGTGACTTTCCTGGTGCCAGAATAAAGGCTGATGCAAAGTTCTTGGAAGAGCTTTTTGCAAATGGTACGTCCTTTTGCCACTAAAGCTGCATGGAGCAATTTCTCAGAAAATCGGTTAGAGGCAAACTAACCCAGCATCTGAGAAGACACTAAATAGCTGGACTTGTTTCCTCTTTGTTACCTACTCCTCAACCCTTCAAGGCAGAGTTTCTCCTGCAGGCTACTATGACTCCTGTATCGAAGTTTTTCAAGTAACACCTTAAAGAGAGCAGAAACAAATGAGAAAAAAAGAAATAGGAAAGACCATCCAGAAACGCCTTCAAATCTGGCTTTAAATACAGTCCAAGAGACAGCCTAAGTATTGCAACATCCGAATGTCATGGTGCTGAAAGCGTGAGAAAGAAAAGCTACTTGTCTTGTTCCTGGAAATTTAATGGTGAATTGCAACGGCTTCAAGTACTTATGGGCTGCCTATTAAAAAAAAAGACCTTTTTTCATTTCTTGGGAGATAATCAATGGAACAGAGCCTCCAAGTGGCTTGTCTCAATTATACTAGTGACTCCACAAAAACTCACTCACGCAAAGATGCTTCTAGATTTCACCCGTTCTTGTTTCATGGGTGTCCCAAGGACAATTCAGATTACTGGCAATGTATTTCATTTAGACATTACAAGCATCAATAACAGGCACCTAAGTAAGGGACTCTTCTGTAGCAGCCAACACATCTGAAACCCTGTAAGGAAATGAAAGCCAGGGACAGATCCTGTCAGGATAGGTCTTTGCTGGAGCTTAAAAGAAGATAGAAAACAAAATTTTCAAGATATTAAGAAGGCTCTTAAGAAATTATTAGCAAAGATATTCTCAGTGAAGGAACGTGTCACTTAGAGGGGCACATCCGACTTTTATGGGTGTAAGAAAGCACAGAAGTGGAGTGAGACAACTATAAACCTAAACCTTACGACAAGAAAATTTGCAGCTATATTTGTGTATATACCACTATATGGAATGCCTATACAATGACACCCACAGAGGACCACAGATCACCTGTCATGGCACCAAGCTTTAAGTTAATATAACCTGGATTTATGTTTATTGCTCTTGTGGTGTTCCCCAAAAATAAGCTACAGAAAGGGAGAGTCTTAGACCCTCTTTCTGACTGCATCATTTCTAGTGAGGCTTTCAGATGAAAAGTCAAAGGGAAGAGAGCGGGAAGAGAAACAGTACAAGAAATTCTACAGACTACTCCTCGAAGCCAGAGTGCTGCATTTTATACAAGGTTCTCCTTTACCATGCAGAAAAAATGTAAACAGTGAGGTAGGTCTTTTAAGTCCATTGAAACATACTGAACAAGCTCAACTACAGACCTTTAAGAGCCACCCAGTTTTATAATTTCTTTCAGATTGACCAGTCTTTCAATCAAAAATAACTGTTCCTTGAAACAAATGAAGCATAGTAGAAAAAGAAAATTAAGACAGATAAAATAGCCAGTGACTATTAACAACTATCCAACATGCACTTCAAGGTATCTAAGGTTCCCTTTAGCAACTAGCGATGCTTTCCAGGGAAACAAGATTAGCTATTATGAAGAATGTATTACTAAAAAGGCAGATATTTCTAGCATCTTATTCTTATTGCCTTTGTTGTATGCACATAGCCAGCTTTGTATGGATTTTTATAAAAACTAAGACTGAACAAAAAAAAAAACCACCACCCCCCATCAATCTAATAATCCAGTAAAGAGATTTGATAAAAGTTCCACAGAGTAAAATACAGAAACATCCTTTAAAAAAATTAAAATCTAAAATGGCCACAAAACCAGAAAGTCATTAGGACGAATAAGAAGGGGAGACTTAAGAGAAGTTTACAATAATAAACTAATAGGATGGTATGATGGAATTCCTATATATTAAACTAAAAACACTGTATTTAGAATTTGTCAAAATACTATTTAACAATAGAGTTAGCATTTTAGCAACATGTAAGAACTTTAACAGCTACTTTTAAAGCACAGGTATCTCCTCCTGGTTCTACCCTGTGATACAAGGCAAACCTGCCTTCCCTCCGTCCTTAACTTATTTCACAGGTTTAATATTTTTAAACAGTGACTCTGTAATGACAAATGGTCAGTTTGCAGACAGCTGATTGCTCATTCCCATGATAAGGTTTCTTTCCTCTCCTTCCTTCTTGC
The DNA here is from genome assembly GCF_015220075.1 of Falco rusticolus. Classification (NCBI taxonomy): domain Eukaryota; kingdom Metazoa; phylum Chordata; class Aves; order Falconiformes; family Falconidae; genus Falco; species Falco rusticolus. The sequence continues at coordinate 29,214,704 of NC_051197.1, forward strand.
TTCTAAAAGCATGCTTTACCAGTTCCTTAATATGTCCCAAGCTGACTTTCTGTTTAGCCAGTTTCTGCAGTTCTTTAGTACATTATACAACAAATGAGAAGTGAGATCCTTGATGAGGTAGACTGTTTAACATAGCCCTTACTACAAAAACATTTCAGAATATTCAGGAAAATAAAATCTTTGAAGAAATTACATGAATAAGCAAGACAGCAGATATTGGAATCACTGGCATATCAGTGAGATTAATGTAAAAAGTATTAATTTTTACACTAGCCTGAGGCTGGATATATGGTTCAATAAAGGAGCAACTTCAAAAACTGTGTCAGGAAAATGTCAACTAAATGCAACCTAAACAAAAAAAAACACAAAACCAAACAAAAAAACCCTAACCAACACACCACCACCACCCAAAACAGCAAAATTCCACTCAAACCCCCCAGATTTCAATAGATGGTACAACTACAAGATGTTTGTGGTGTTAACATTGTCTCTTCAGTTAAGAGAAGAATCAGGCAAGTGTCCAAAAACCATGCCCAGACAAGCATTTCAGTCATTAGAAGGTTAAGAAATATTTTAAGTGTTGTTGATGAGAAGTAATACAATTTGGTCATATCCTGAACATGAGCAATAATGAAAAGTGAGACAGTAAACAACTGATAGAAAAAAACCCCACATGATAGAGTTTTGGTCTTAGTTTTAGATGATTAACAAAGATATCTGTAGATCTCAGACTGGGTACAGAAGATAGGTCTGGAATAGAGCGTGTAAGTTTGAGACATTATTAAACATTTACAAGAGGAAAGATGACTAACAAAATTACTTCATCTGAAATACAAAATATGGCATTACATTAAAAAAACATTACACTTCTGAGACTTGGTTCCTTAACTACACAGGTGGACTCCTACAGCTTTAACTGCTGAGAAAGCTAAAATTCTGATCATATTTTAGAAGTTGATTTTACACAGTGAAATTTTTAAATGAGAAAGCCATGAATCTCAAATACACTACCTGAAAAGTTATGTCAGATAAAGAGTTAAAGAACAAGTTTTGTACAGTAAAATTGTTTGGAATTTTTAAAGTTTGCCCAGAATCACCTTAAAAAGGTAACCATACTGACAAAAGGCTTATATTTCTAGGTACAAAAAGATCTACATGGAACAAAAGACACACAACTAACACAGAAAGAAATTACATCAAATTACTACTCCAAAAATCCTGTATGGTAAGGCTTTAATCTGCAATTATGATTCTGTATTTATGTAAAGGACAGCCAGCATTTATGGGGAAATAAGAAAGCCAAACACTTAATATTGCCCCTAATATTAATTAGGCAATATTGCACTTAATATTCATCAGTGACTGCTATTTAAAACACAGCTATTTCTTCAGTACTGTTCTGATCTTTCTGTATGTCTTGAGGATAAGAAACTCCTTACAGCAGATACTTTAAGTTTTCAGGTAAACAGCTGTGATCAGTAATAAAAGTGATGTGCCAGAACACACAATTCCGCAGACTTTTTAAACATGCACGCGTAACAACACTGGAAAAAAAATAACTCACGTGATTGAATCTTCTGGTGAAAGCGACAGCATTTGGTGCAGAACTGTATTTCTCTTTTTTATTCCAGCCACAGCTTGCCAGCTCCTGCGAGAACAAGGATGAAAATCCTTTTTTTTTCTTTTCTTTTTTTTTTTTTTTTTTAATTAGCACATAACACATGTTCAGAGCCAAAAGCATATAGAGAGACAAATCCTACAAGTTTCAAAATAGCTAACAGGGTAATAATACATTGAAGTAATAAATATAGTTACACTTTTCAGGTTTCTTCTGTAAATTGAGATTTCACAAGTGTCATTTCTGAATTGTTGCGAATTATTAGATTTTCACAATCATCCTTTGTTGACTTAGGGACTTTCTTTTTAATTCAGCTCTTATTAGAAACCAGTTAAATAATTAGAGATCCACTTTGTTACCATGGAAAATCCTGCTTTAAATGTGCATCTGAGCTAGGGAAAAGGCATCTTCTTTTGGCTTTAATTGTTTCCTGAAGATACTTAAAAGTCTATTGAGAAGATACACCTTTACTAACTCAATCTAAGACATGTCCCATTATTTTAGTTTGGCATGTTGCATTAAAGAACTACCAAAATTGTCATTCTGTGCAGCAACAATAAAAAAAAACCCCTATTTCCCATCTTCCCTTCCAAAGGAGCCCATTTTATTTTAAGTTGAACAACACCCAGCATTTAAATAATTTTCTGGAGTAGAAGGGAGCCAGGAGGCCTGCTTAAAAGTTAAAAAATAAACCACATAATTCATGTACTTAAGTCACCCTAAAAACTACAGGTCTCAACAACTTAACAAATTACTCATAAAGGCTGAAAAAGCATTACTTTATCTACAAAGCTACAATGCCTCTTACTTGTCCATAAAACTTAGCAGATGGGCAACTATATCAATCTTCCCTGTTATCTACTACCACTTGATTCCAATAAAGCAGTTTTAATGAAAAACAAACTAAACACACCAAAATAAGCTCTTCTATTCGTATACAACAGCATACAGATGTAAATACATAGAGCATATAGCACACACCTATTCCACAGTGCTACCAAGAAAAATAATCAAGACAGTTTAATAATTGAAGTGGCATAATAGCAAAGTACAGCCTTTCATTTTCATTTATTCATGCTTTCTTTCCACATCTCCCACTCTGAAGCACTCTCAGTTTTATTATCACATTAAAAACTACTCTGTTTAAACTTTTACACTATACATCCAGCTACCACAGAACATAGGTAAGATGATTCAACAACGTATAACCAATAATTGTGCCATTTAAGACAGTTAAGAAGAATTTTCTGTCTGGATATTGTAGGCTTTAAAGTTTGGGTTGGGGTTTTTTTTTTTGTTTGTTTGGTTGGTTTTGGTTGTGGGGGTTTTGGAGGGTTTTTTTGTTTAAAAAAAAAGTTTGATTTTTTTTTTTTTAAATCAGAAACTTCTTAACATCTTTTTAACCAACGTCCCAAAACTATTAAGGAGTCTCATGCCAGTTAAGAGAGAACACAAATTCTTCCATTTGTTGGACATGCTGGTATTTGTTAGAGAAGACTGAGATGCTCCTGTCCAGAGGCACTGGGAAGAATATGGAGTCTCCAGCTTTGTATTTAGGGCCATTCCTTCAAATTTCACTAGGAAGTTCTGCCACCAAAAACCATCCTGGAAAGCACCGGCATGTTTGGTACAGGAATGTACATGCCCATCTCCTTATACCTGCACTGCAACGGCTGTGCACAGACAACCACCCAGCCCTTAGCTGCTCCTGCCGCAAAGGAGAGCGGGCTGCTGAAGAAGGAAGCCATCCGAGAGACTCTTGGTCACATCCTCTATCCCTCAGCATCTGCTAATGCTGCAGTTCCTATTGGAGTAACAATCACAGCTCTGCACCTGGGAGAATATAAGGCGATTCATCCTTATTGGCATCCGATGATTGCACTTCCTTAACAGCAGACAAAAATCAGTTGCTGTCTCAGGTTTAGGGAAAGCATGATAATTTCTTAATCATCCAGAACCTGTCCTTGTACTATTTAAATTCTCATCACCAACTAAGAAAACAATGATGATTCCAGGCAGAAGTGACTCATTGCCCTGGCACTGTACATCTAAGGGCTTACATGGTACAGACACCAGAAGCAGGCCTGACCTAGCTAGCAGCCTGCTACCACTGAGGTTTGTGGCACTGATGGGATTAGCAACAGAAATGATATAATTTTCAAGAGAAAACATTACCAAGAATCTTTAGACAATATGTAAATAACAGTATTAATGTTAAGGTCAAATTTATATTTACACACTCCAAATTAGAGGTCTAGTATCTATTGGGCACAGATGCAAGACCTGACTCTCGGACCACAGACCACATATATATGTGTATTATATACATTTATCATTATTATTTCAAAGAGGAGGTCTCCCTGCTTTGACAGAAGACTTAGACAACTGAAGCCTCTGCTCCAGAAAAACCTTGTTGAGATTTTCACTGTCGCACCGGAAAGAGAAAACAATGACTGCCAGGGAATAAACTTCTCACTACACACTGAAATCTAAACAGCAGAAACAGCTCCCAGAAAACATTCCTAGCAGATTCTTTTGGCTACGTAAGATTGTTACTGGATTCCTGGGCCTGAGGCTGGCTATAAGGTTGTACAAAGATACAACCTTATCATCCTTAACTTGGAAGGAAAGGTGTTTTCACGCAGTCTCACAAGAAAAGGTAAAGACTTAATTGGACATTATTGACCATATCACATACTGTCTAAAACTCTGAAACGCTAGTTCAGTCAAGAATACAGAATAACCCACCAGGGCTGACTGAAATTATAAGTTTTCCAAGTTAAAAAGAAAAAAACCAGACAAAAAATATTCTTCAACATTACTGCAGGTTTTTTAGCATCTTTCCTCACCATTAAAGCTAAACAGATGAAATCTTTTAGAAAGGCAATGTTCTGTGATCTTGCACTCAAAGGGTATAACAGGGTCACCACATTTTGCTCCAAACCAGAGATTCCTCAACACTTCTACACATGCTGCTGGTCTACACAAACACTTCACAGGCACAGCAGCTCCCAGCTCCACCTGCATGGAGCACTTGCTTCAACCAGTCTTCTAACGGTCCTTTCCCTGCCTCCCCCAAAAGCTTTCAACTCTGTAGTAAGACCACAAGCTGAAATAGTCATTTGTGAAGGGTACCATAGGACACAAAGGCACAGGGATGAGGTATACGAGATGTGAGAGTTACAGGTGGATTTGGACTCCTAGAGTGGGGTGGGTGGGTGGGTGTGCGCGGGTGTGTGTGCAGAGGAGGGGAATATTATGAACTCTGACTACAGGAGGTAGAAAGGAGGCAGACTGTCAACTGGAGACAGGTAGAAAAACCACATTGTAACAGACTTAGGCTTAAGATAATTTGAAAAGACACAGGTGCAGCTGAGAGAAGACAGGTATGGGATTGAGATGGTTGCAGAGTATATGGGGTCCCGATAAAATGACAGAGCCAAAGGCACATTCTCTCCTACACACGCCTGAAGCTCAGCACAGAAGCAGAACAGACAAAGCAGTCCCGATAACTGCTAGTGGTAACAAATTTGGGAATCCTTTGGCCCTATCGACGTTCTTGAGTGAAAGCACACAGCACTAGATACTGCAAGGCAAAAGATTCTGCTCCTGACCTGAAAGGTACACATCAGAATCCTCTTATTGAGGTGCTGGGGCACCGTTACAGAGGCCCTCAGGACCTGGGCTATCAGTTCAGCTTCTTCAACAGCTTAAGCCAACATCTACACTGCTGTTTAGGGACAGACACAGGAGAGGCATACACTTCTGAGAGTTCACAAAGCCCTTCTTGCCCTCCCTTTAGGAAATGCTCCTCCATCTCATTTGCAAGACCCCTCTCCCCTGTACAGCCAGCTTTCTTTTCTTGTGGCTATAAACTAAAAGTACTTTCCCATTGCTGCCTGTGCACAGTTTCTCGGTATTGTTACCTGACCACTCTGCTCAGAAGAAACTCTGTTGTTCAGAACCCTCTTATCCCTCACTAGAACCTGCTTGCCTAAATTCACTGCCCTTGACACTGCTCACCCCGCTGTCCTCAGGTGCCACTAACAGGAGAAACCACCAAGGTTTTTGCCTTCACTGCATTTGGTCTGGGAGAAGTAATACAGTCCTAAAGAGCATGGACCTGACTCTGCACACACTCCTGCAGTAAAGCATGCTAATTTGCTGAATTGGAATTCAGAAACCATTCTTCTATAAAAATACTCATATTTTCGCTAAAGAGACTGTGCTATCTATTCCATTACTTGACTTCAGGCATGTTTCTTTGATCTTCCTCTAGAATTGCACTTTTTCCACCACAAGTTTCAAACCTGAGGTATTCACAAGGATTATTTCCTTTGTCTGCCAGTCAACTCGAGCACAGAAGCCACCCCACCACAACTACCAACATCTTGTTACATGTAATTTCTTTAAAATGAGGGAAAGACTGAAAGATTCAGGATCAAGAATACAAAAGCTGAACTTCCTCTGTAACTCGTTTTGGTTTTCATTCCTTTTTGAATCTGTAAAATTTTGGTTTTCTTACAAACTAGTACAGCGACACAAATTATAACCTGTACCACATGGCAGAGAGACTGTGCTTCTCATTAAAAACTTTATAGATGGATCAAAGTGAAAGTTTCAAAAATAGGAGGAGAGAAAAAGCAAGGATTAACAGCGGAACCATTATACAGTTCACAACAAGCAGAGACGCATATTCAATAAGCAAACGTTGTCTTTTTTTCGTGGCCTAGACTAGTTAAGCAAAGGGGATAAAGGATTTAAAAACAATAGCCCAGTAAAGATTTTCAATGTGAGTACATATGGATAAGTAATTTTGGGGGATGTATTAAAATATGAAAAATAAGTAATAAGATTTTCCAATAAAAGCGAGCTAATGTGTTCTGCAAGGGGACATCTGGCATTTAGTTAATGCTAACATAGCTACCAGCAGCACAACTGAGCAAGTCTGTGACTACCTTTTTACTTTACAGTCACTGCTCTCTAGAAAGCCACCACCACTGCAACAGAAAGAAACCAAAAACCAACATACCGTTTGTCATTCACAGCGAATAGAGGGAAATCATGTGATTGACTTGGGAAACTCCTATCTTCTTTTGTTTCCCAAAAATGAAAATGCAAATTCACTGCATTCATACAGACGTTTACGCAGCAGAAGCGTGTTCTTTATCACCTTAATTTCTTATACTGCAGCCCACTAATTATTTAATTAACAAAGAAACAGCAATTCCTTCTATTTTCTTTTCTCCTAAGTAACTTGCAGGCATTTCTCATAATTAGGAAAGGTGGTTTCCAGTATCACTTGAAGCGATACAGTCTGCTTAAAGCTCAGGCAGAGGATCATGTCACTATATACTGTGACATGCTAACTGTTCAAGTCCATGCCTCCAGCTCACCCTAAACGTAAAGTGATCCACTCTACCTTAATCCTGAGTTAGGTGGGCTACACATTTCTTCCTAAAAGCATAAACCACAAAGTTGTAATGGGTGATGTGCAGGAACCGTGGCACACACATGAACCCATGATATCTGTAGGCAATTTGAATATAGACAGAAAGAATTATATTTATTTGCTACAGATAGAGGCAAAAAGCTGTAGAAGCGTGTAAGTGTGTGCTATAAGTATGTTCATTGATTTTGACGCTAAAAGAAAAATTACTATATATTGCTTTAAAAAGTGGTTCAGCTCTGGTTTTTGTTAAGGTAACCAAGATGAAATTCTGAAGGTTTTTTTTTTTAAAAAAAAAACATACCTACAATACTTTAAGAAAAGATTTTAGCATAATGAAGAAAATGCAACACAACAGACAGCTAAGAAAAACTATGATATTTAAAGAATATTGCTCACAAACCCTTAAAGATGGTAAAAATCCATCTCCAGTTATTTTAAAAATTATGCATCTTTGAATAGATCTTTCAGAATGCTTATTTGGGAAAACAAAACACATTAAAAGCTAAAAATATTACTTCTATACCATTCTACAGAGTCTAGGAAGCAGATGAGGATTCACAGCCTGTACAACAAAGATTTGTTGGTGAGTTACAGCCATCTGTAATAAGCACCCAGTTTTTGTATCTTGGCACACTGGGAAAGATGTTGCTTATCTCCCACCATGCATGCAGATGATAGCTGTGAAAACTGGTATCAGTGCTAGTAGATACTCTATTTAGAATCAAAAAACCAAATTCTATCAATGCCTTTTAGTCACTCATTAAAGCCTAAGTTTAGAAAGTCCTTTTATACAGATGAATTCACCTCAATATTGTTCTGTTTTCTAATTAAAAATTCAACAATGTTCAAGTGCACATGTAAAAGCGTTATGTAAAGATCTACAAGCCAAATCAAGACACAGACACAGACCACAGCCTGATAGATACTTCAAAGAAACTCAGGTATCTACAACACTTCATTAATCTGCGTCAAGACATCTTTAGGCAAACTAAGTGTTCCATGTCGGTTTTCCCCATCTGCAAAACAGAGAGGAAAGCATTTCATGTGTCTAGCTTCTTCTGACCTGAGAGTTAATCTGTATTCCCTTTTCCATAGAGGATTAAGACAATTCAGAGGCACATCAGATACAAGACGACAGACCTCTGTCTACCTGTTAAGCAGCACTGATGGACAGGTAATACTTGCAGGCTGCCTGTGCTGTCAACTGTTTTTGTACAAACACTTGAAGTGTCAAAACAGCTACTCTTCCTCCTCATATGGATATTTTCCAGTGGAGACATCGCATAAATTCTACTTATGCAGTAAATACAGATTTCTTAAAAGGAATTACTTTATAGAGATAGTCACCTGTTCTCTCACAGCTGGGTTTTTTTGGGATACGGTTCATTATTTTATTCTGCTTTCCTCTTTTACAGTTTACAATAATGGGTTAGAACAGCCAACAAAATTACATGTACTTTCTTGGCATTTCTTCTCATCTCTCAGAGACTTACTGTAGGTCTGCTCACACAACAGAATCTGAGATACAAGAGGCAGCATAAGAAGAACAATAAATTATGAGGTATGGAGTACTGGATCACTGCCACTATGTCTAACTTCCTTGCTTGCTTGCTTCCTTGTGGTTGTTACACAGCTGACTGCTCATCCTGTGCAGTGCTGGAAGCAGACTGCAAAGAGTAAACTACCATCAAGTTCAAGCAGCGGACTTTCTTTATTAACAGATCATTACACAAAGTTCTAACTAGTTAAATCAGTGTTCTGATTTTTCACTACTCAGTACCTTGAAGCTCAGACTAGCTAGATATGAGGCACTGCATAAGAACACTCAAGAGTGTATTCAACATTCGGGAGGAGGGTGAACCCGACAGAGCAGTAACGTTTAACATTAGAAAAAGTTGACAAACACGTATCAGGAAAATGTTTAGAAGAATCAGATAAAAGGGTAAAATGCTTTAAAGTTTTCAAACAGCTTTTTTTTTAAAAAAAGAAATGGAACCTATTAGAAGATCAGGATAAATGTATTCCATCAAAAAAACTCTAAGGATACCTGGGAGGGCGGGGGGGGGGGGGGGGAGGGCAGGGGGAAGCCAGAGAGATCAAATGGGAGCCTCTTTGAAGGATTTTAGAGAAAAAAAAACAACCAAAAGACCCACACAAATCCACATGGGTTGGGAAATAGCTTGCTGAAATCATGAAAGCTAAATCATCACAACATTTTCAAGTACAGATCAAAAGGAAGCCTTCAAAAAATTTGTGGGTACACAAATGATGAAATCAACAATCACAGCCAAGAGATTCAGCAGGTTTCTCCACTGGATACAAAATATTCTTCAGTGTGCCACAACAGGGACACAACAAATGCCTGCTACCAATAAAGTAGCATATGATAGCCTAAAGGTGACTGATGAGCTGAAAAAGACTTACACACTATTGATGAAGTGGACAATAAACCTTCAAAGTGCAAAACAACGCCCACAGGAAAATGCTAATCATGCAGAAATAAGAATAAACAAATTAATCATCTATTATCATCACAGAAGATTCTAAAAACATCAGTTCAAGTCAGGTTGCAATCAGAAAGTAATATGGCATTTTACGTAAAATAAAACAGAAGACACAAATCATCAATATATTATCCCAATATATCCACAGATCACACTCATTTTAAATACACGATGTCATTACAGCCATTTTTCTTTTTTCAAAAAAGATATGAATCAGTTAGGGAAACTGAAGACAGTACGAGGTATGGCATGAGGTATCAGGAGCTGAAACCTAAAACGTTATGATCAGAGTAATCAAATCAAGATGTTTATAATTCAGAAACATTAAAACCCAGATAATTCATCTCTGGCACTAGCTGAACATATTTAAATACCAATACTTCAATCCCCAAACTAACCATTAGTTCCAGATAGTTTTGCGTAACAAAAACCATCTGCTTTGGAGCTATATGAACTGGGACAACGTTGCAATTCCAGAAAAGTTATGCCACTGTATAAATTCTTCATGTAAATCTGAAAACAAACCCAATAAACCACTTACCTCTGGCTGAATTGCTTTGAATACGGGGACATCCATTAGTGTTATCTGACCCTGAAATTAGAAAAAAAAAAATCATAAATTACGTTTTAAATTAAACTTGTATTCCATTAAGTTGCTATGCTGCATGAGAACTGTATTTGTTCTGATTTCTTTTCATTATTTGACTTTCATTTTGTAGCTAATTTCAGAGGTTTCGGCTCCTACCACAAAACTGTTCTGCAAAAACGGAGGACAAAGCGCTCTAAACTTCACATTTAGTAAAATAAACGAATTATGATAGATTATTCTCGGGAGCATAATCCTGCAGTTACATATGCAAGTCAGAGCTTGAACTCAGAAACACAATATAAGAAGCTATCCAAGAATATAAGAAACTAACTTTAGTTGCTCAAGGACAGTTTCTCTTCAAACTGAGTCTCAGTCTAGGTGTTACACAATTCTATTGAAACACCCCTAAAATTTTTCAATCAACACTTGAACCACATTTGAATAATTAAGCTAAGTAATTGTTCAGTTGCACAGCAACACTTAAAATTAAATACAGGCCATCTCACGGCCAGCAAGTCAGAATCAGGAAGTACATTCTCGTGTCTGGGATATCTGTTTAGCTTTGGAAAAGATAAAGGGGAAACCACAGAGCCAAACACCACGTTTTGCATTTCGAAACACATTCACAGAGCCCTATTTTAAGTGTACAATTTAGGATTGCTGCCTGGCTATGAATAAAAAAAAAAAAAAAAAAAAGACCATCTCTTTCAAAGAGTATGTAGGTAGCCCAGAAATACCAGTGTCATCTGAGTTAGGTATCACAAATACCCTTTTAACAATGAATCCAAGGACCTCGTTTGATTTTCTCAGATGTGAGCTGCACAGCTTTATTCCCATTTCCTTGAAAACAGTGTTTCCGCCATTTATACACTCTGCTGTATATATACACTGACATGTTTGTGACTCTCACAAATTGCAACTGCCATCGAATGCCATTGCTGGCTAGCAGAATAGCTTCTCAGATAAAGACAACCTTGCAGAAAAAATTTAACTAGGATGATCTACTTTCAAGAAAGCATCTCTTTGCACCTGCTCTAACAAGAAGTGATGTGTCTTGCCAAAGACGATCAAATCTACATTTTGTTGCACATCTCCTTGACCTCCACATCTATTTTCAGATGGGTATTTTGGCAATCAAGCATGACCACAAAAAACCTGTATAAATCAGTCCCAGTTTCTGTAACCAACATACTGGACACAATCATCTGGTATTTTGTAGTACAACGTCATTGAAGCGACAAGCCTTTTATGTGTTTCCTTTTTACAAACTTTCTTTCCTGGGCTCTGCTTTAATTGGTTGCTCCTTCTTCCAAACAATGATGTTTGCAGACAACACCAAGCTGGGCAGAAGTGTTGATCTGCTTGAGGGCAGGAGGCTCTGCAGAGGGACCCGGAGAGGCTGAATCGATGGGCCCAGGCCAGCTGGATGAGGTTCAACAGGGCTCAGTGCCGGGTCCTGCAGGTGGGTCACACCAGCCCCACGCAGCGCTACGGGCTGGGGGCAGAGGGGCTGGGAAACCGCCTGGGGGGAAAGGGGCTGGGGGTGCTGGGCGACCACCAGCTGAACGTGAGCCAGCAGTGTGCCCAGGTGGCCAAGAAGGCCAACAGCATCCTGGCTTGTACCAGAAACAGCGTGGCCAGCAGGAGCGGGGCTGTGACCGGCCCCCCGCACTCGGCACTGGGGAGGCGGCACCTCGAACCCTGGGGTCAGTGTCGGGCCCCTCACGACAAGAGGGACATTGAGGGGCTGGAGCGTGTCCAGAGCCGGGCAGGGGCTGGGGAAGGGGCCGGGGCACCAGGCTGGGGGGGGAGGGTGGCTGGGGGAGCTGGGGGGGTTCAGCCTGGAGAGGAGGGGGCTCAGGGGGGACCTGATCGCTCCCTACAGCTGCCTGACAGGAGGGTGTAGCCAGGTGGGGGTCGGTCTCTTCTCCCATTTAACAAGTACCAGGACAACAGAAAACAGCCTCAAGCTGTGCCAGAGCAGGTTTAGATGGGGTATTAGGAAAAATGTCTGCACTGAAAGGGTGGTCAGGCACTGGAACAGGCTGCCCAGGGAGGTGGCAGAGTCACCACCCCTGGAGATATCTAAAAGATGTGCAGATGTGGCACCTGGGGACATGGGTTAGTGGTAGGCTTGGCAGTGCTGGGCTAATGGCTGGACTCCATGGTCTTAAACTTTTTTCCAACCTAAATGATTCTATGATTCTATGTTTTAAAGTTTTATTAGATTTTTCTAGTCTGATTTCTACAGTTAGAATGGTCTTGAAGCTAATAATCGAGACACTTTCAGAAAACATTTATCCTAAAAGGAGTTGAGGAACAATTTCATATACTTGTTTCTAAATCTTCCTTAAAACTTTAAGATTATAAATTCAGAATGCCCAAGAAAAGGGCTTCCCTATGAAGGCAGCACTTACCTAAGTACTGCACAGAAAGTGTGTACTACTGTGTGGGACAAACTTGCCTGATACTTAGGTGTGTGCATTATTTCTTCCCGCTCACTAAGAAAGAGCGGATACATCCCAGTTCTGTAAATCATCTAACCACGTACCCATGGCTGTGCAGGCGCAAACATCAAGGAATTACACTTTCTTACCTGCAGAGAACACTCAGGAGACAAAGGGACAGAAGGAAAGCATGGATTCATTTTTCTAACCTGATCAAATCCTGACCATAGAACAGCCACGCATTACAGCAAGAGTTAATTCTTCCTTTTGATTTCCAAGGTAAAGAACCTAGTCCTGAAAAACCAGCCATAGAACTCAATCTCTAGTCTCCTGTTTCTCTGCTAAATATGTGGCTGATTGAATGTATCACTATGCTTCTCAATAAGGGAAATGAATTAGAGAATTGGTTGGGTTGGGGAAGGTGAAAACAGAGGAATGGGCACTTGAATAGAATTTGAATATAGGGTATATGAAAACATCTTAACAAAAGACCCAGGCTTTTAAATGGTTATTCACATTTCATTGCATATACTACAAGATTACAACAGTACAATAAAAGTGAGCCAGAGAATGGATTCATTGTTCGCAAAGAAGAGAGAATGCTTAAAAATATGTTGCCTTTCTTCCCATCCCTCCAGAATTGTCCTCTTAATCAACCTGAACTGCCTTGGCTACATTAGACTATTAATTGCTTCAGTAGTGACTCCTAAGCAAATAATTACTTTAAGACAAGATCAACACCCAACACCGATGAAACAAAGACCATTATAACTTCACAACAGAATTCATTTAAAATCATGCATTGATTTTGATAAACGGTGACATTAAATGGGTAAATTAACATTTGAAAAACACATGAATCCTGAAGTTAGAGATTAATGTTTATTACTAAAAAGATTTGAAATTGCTATTAAGTACCTTACAGTATTTGAAAAAGCAAGTTTGGAACAAAAAAAAAATTCAACAGAGAAAATTCTTTCTTCTAGTATCACATTGATATTAGGCTGATTTTTCTTTTTTTTTTTTTTGCTTGTTTGGTTTATGCCTCTTGCTGCTTTCACTAAAATCTCCAGTAACACTGTATCACATTACCTCTTGTTCAAGAAACATCCCTTATGGAGGTTCCTTTCTTAAAAGAGCTTGCAATTTCCATTAAGAGTTCCAAGCACTTAAAAAATTGTTCACAATTCAAGCGGCAAGTAACTGACAGCTGAATACCTAAACTGATGGATAAAAAGCCATTTGAGTTTGCAGTACCTCACATAAGAGTTTAAAAATAACTTTTGACAAAACAGAACTTTTTAAACATTCACTTACTCATATTTTAAGTCTAACACGTAAGTGAATTTTTACCCTTAAAAGGTAAAAAAAGGTGCTTGCTCACTGCTAAGGCAAAAATAAAGCAAACTGGAAAGGCTGGCATTCTAATTAGTAGCACTTGAAATGATAAAGCTTCGAAAATTATTATGTTACATGCCATTGCTCAACTTTAACAACAAAGAACTTCTATCATGACCAAATCAAGGGGAATTTAAACCCCAATAAACAAAGCCACTAGTTTGATTTCTGCCATGGAAGATACAACACACCAACTTTTCTCATTCCAGCTCCTTAGCCCAGCCAATACAAATTCCTGGATAGCACCTTCTCCTAAATGTAGTTTAACATTCAATATTCAAACAAAAAATTGTAAGTGTGCACATCAATTTGTTACATGAACCATAACCCATCTTGTTTTTGAGTTGTCAGCTGCACAGATACTTAAAAAAAAATGGAATTACATGTGTAATACAAAAGCGTAAACTTATTCCTACTTATCAGTTAAATAAGCATTCTGATTACACAAAGATAGGAAAACTCAGTATCTTCTGCCTTTCCACAAGCGATATGTCTATCAAGTTCATTTATATATTAAAGTACTTCACTGGTGAATGGAAGTTTTGTGTTTATGTTTGCCTTAGATCTCCTACATAACAATTCTAGAATATGATTAGAAGAGGTATGTTTTTAATGTATGACTAATATATTTCCCAATTATCAACCACCTGAAGAACGTTACAAGAGAAAACCTACTTTTAAGCACAGCAAATGATCACCTTGCAGTTCACACACAGGCAGTGCGGTTGGAAGGTAATTCTGCTGCCCCTGCACAGCCGTGGCAGCTTTTGCATGTAGTAGAAAGACCCTGCCTGGGGAAAGTCCCCAACAGGCAAGTTTAAAAATACTTTAGCTCTCCTGGCTGCTGAGATGTTGGACTTGTTAACAATTAAGTACTTCAAAACCCTAAAATTATTACCACACCGCCTCGTATACATATAAAGAGATTTACCCCTCTCTCGAGGAGATCTGTCAGGCCAAAAATTTTACATCCAGATGATGAAGAACTACATTTCAGTATGTTGCTTCTTTGAGGAATATGGAGCAGCTCAATGAAATTAAATTGTAAAATATTCTCTAATTCTTTCTGGTTTCTGTGAATACATACGGATTACCCTTCTTCCATAAAAACCTGAACTTAGGAACGCCTAGCTGCAGTTAACACCACTGCATCGAGTCCTCCCCACACTCCTATGTGAAACTTCACATTTGATATGGGGTACAATCCCACCTTTCTAGCCTCTAGACCTCCCCAAGCACGAGTTCTTTCTATCAGGCTACTTGCTGTACTACAAATTTTCCTGCCATCCATGTACCTACTGTAAGGACACTGTACTTCCCATATTGCTCCTGGACAGAGACCATCAGTGTGAAAGGAAAAACTAAGTTTCTGTCTGAGATGAAAAAAAAAATATCAAACGTCTACATTTTGGTTGTTGAAGAACACTGCCATAATCTGATTTTCCTTGAAGCCATGTTGGTTCAAGCAGCACTTCATAAATTGTTCCTTAATCTGAATTTTTAGAAGGAATTATATTTAAGCCTTCCAACTTGGCTTAGCACTGTCTCTCTGGGCTGCCAGAATACTTTTCCTCACTGAAAAAATAGCTAAGTCTCTGTTAAGCACTGCATCAGTAGGAGAATAATTCTGCTGTCCAAAACGAACGCTGGGGGATTAAAGTTCCTGTGTTGAAACTCTACTTTTTTCTCGCAAACTCCACTCCAAAATTTTTATCATTAATAGTGCCTCCACACGCTATAATAAAGTTGCTTCTTCTTGCTCTCATTGAGAACATACTTGTTCTGTAATATTCTTCTGTAAAATAAAGTGAACAGGAACACATACAAGCAGAAGTCCTTTTTCATCAAAAGCTCCCAGGGCCCAGTACTTCACTTTATTCAAACTGCTCTCAGATGCAGCAGACAGACTTGCCTCAAACTCCCTAAATCCACTGACAACCAGCCTCTGGAGAGGCCAAAACCAACATTACTGCCAGGAACCGCGTAGCACAGCTCACACCAGTAGCCACGCAGGAACTCGCAGAGGGGACTGTGAATCTGCCAGAGTCCCACACAAGAGAAAGTTCTCCTGGGGGGAACCCTGGGCCAGTTAAAGTTATTTTTGTTCTATTTGAAGGGGCAAAAAAATGAGTTGTTTGAACCCCACACACCTCAAAACCTATTTCTGCACTTTTATTGCACACACAATGTGGTTCCAAAACTCTTGGGACCTGCTTCCTTTACAAAACACACTTCTCATGCTCTTTCTTCAGATATAGATAGCTTGATATTTAACTGTCCTAAGAATGCAGCTGAGAAAAATTCCTTGTTTTGTCTGAATGTTTTTATAATAAGCTTTATTTGTGTATTGTTTCCAAAATAAGCAATATTCTTTTTTCCAACATCCATTTGACAAAGCTTAACTGGAATAAAAAAGAAATAAACATACATGTAAAGTGTGAGCTTACTTCATAGCACTTTCAGAGACTAGGGCAAAGAATAAAGAATCCTTCTTAGATAACCTGGTGGAAAAAAAAGCAATGGATTTATACAGCTGCGCTTCCCTTAATTCTACCTCAAATATTTACACCACTGTGGCTTAGTTGAAATATAAAATGGAAAAGCAAGTCAAAAAGTAATAAACAGTCAAATAATTAAACAGTAGCAGTCTAAGGAATAAGAATTTACTGTAAAGCAGAAAATAAATATTTCTTCAACCTGAGGTTCGCCAACATCTTAATTTGGACCTCATGTCCCCAAGCATTTTCCTTTTTTCTTTCAGTCTCAGCAGCCCCCACTTTCTACTGCCACTGCACCATTAACATATCCCTCCCCCACAAATTGTGCCCTGTACGCTTGAAACCACACTTCTCCCTTCGACGAAAATGGACAGCATTCACTGCCGCGGTGCCTACCCTGCACACACACGACGGCTCCATCGGCAGGGCCAGACACCAGTGGGTAATCCTGGCACCGACTTGTTTTGTGGCTTTTAGCCGTTTAATAAAGAACCAAGCAGTGATCAGCCTAAAAGCAGATATTTAAAACAGAGACAGTCTCCTTACTAGTTACAGCTAGAAAGCAGCCTGTAGAACCCTTAGGAGAAAACAAACATGTCCTACTTCATACTCATTGAACGGGATTCTTTTTCCCCAAAATCTATGAAATGTTCAGGCATTCAATAAATCCCCTGGAAACCATTTCTGTAAGCTGCAGAGGGATAAAGCGAACTATAAATTTGCAACAGCAGCAACTACACCTGAAGATCTCACCTATTTCAGCTGTAACTTGACCCTTTCTAAAGCAGCCTTCAACCTTA
Source organism: Falco rusticolus (assembly GCF_015220075.1). Classification (NCBI taxonomy): domain Eukaryota; kingdom Metazoa; phylum Chordata; class Aves; order Falconiformes; family Falconidae; genus Falco; species Falco rusticolus. Next base: position 29,232,010 of record NC_051197.1, read on the forward strand.
CAAAGAGCACCTGGCTGGTAACAACAGTATAACTGGACTATTACATGTCTATTGCAATAATAATTTCCATCACTGCTCAAGCTAGACCCCTTGAAGGGCTAGCATACTTTGGCTAGAAAGTTAGTACAAGACTGAACAAAGGACCATTCCATGAAATGGCACACCAGCTGAGTATTCAGGACAGTGCTAGATGACTGCCAAAGGGAAGAACATGGAAATAAAATCACCGAAAATATTTACACTTGGGCTTCTCTTTGGCCTGGTAAACAGCTTCTTGAAAATACAGGATTACAAGCAATAGATTTTGTAGTCCAACTTGTCTCTTACCCACTAACTGACTAAACAGACTTTTTAAATAACAGTATCTCTAACACAGTGAGAACTCAAAACACATCTGTGTGTTTCATACTGGTACTGAAACCACTAGTATTAATCTTATTTCCAGTGATCTCTCAAACTTAATTATCTTTCAGAGTTTTGCTCTTCTTCCTGCAGCATAATTGTAATTGTTACAATTATGTACACAGATGTGCAGTGACCCATTTTTGATCAAAATGCAACTTATCGTACAAGGTACAGGATAAAACTTACCAATGACAATGTTGACTTTATCAGTTAACTCCCACCTTTGTGCTACTTATGACTGGAATCCTTTTTCATTCAAGCCAAAGTTTCCTATTAATTAGACAACTGTCTAACTAGCTCTTGTGTAGCAACTTGCATTTATTGCTGTTTTACTGGCTTCATCACATTATTTTTTCTCTCCATGAATAAGGTACACAGCCCACAAATTATTTCCTCAGTTTCCCACATAAAAAAAAAATAAAGCACAGTACTGATTCACTCAGCCTTCACTACATCACAGATGTCTGCAGTCTGCACTGCATATATTTCACAAGAGCTATCACTAAACTAGAAGTGTTCTCATACTTTGAAATAGCAGTTTGTAGCATATCCATGCCCAGTGGCAGCAGTGCATACCCTGTATTATAATGAAAACCTTACCAACATCACTTTGCATTCTCATCTGTGCCAGTATGCTCAAGAGCCTGGCCATACTGCATCACTCTGGTAGTCTTCACATTAAAACTGAAATCCAAATTAAGATTTTATACTTCTCTGTAATGGCAGGACTAAAACCAGGAAGAAAAGGAAATGGACAATAAAATAAAAACAAGCATAAGGCTTAAAGGTATTTTCTCCTCCAAGGTACCTACGTATTCAGTAAATCTACTTATTTCTATAACCTTCAGCAAGAATGGAAGAAGACAGCATTCAAAGCAAGCAAGCCCTACTATAAAAGCAGATAAACTTGCCTGGGGAAACAAACATTAATGACAAACTTAAAGCTGTGTATATGAACTTTGAAAAAGAAATGAAATTAATTATAACCTTGCCAAAGGGCTGAACACTGACTACTAGTAATTTTGCTCAATTGTTCAGAATTCTATCTGTAAGCCACTTTAGTCCATTTACAGTAAATGAAGCCCAATTTGAAGAACTGGATACTTTAAAAGGGAGAAGGCTAAGAGTAAAAGGTGCTTTCTTTTGGGGAATTGAGAAAACTGCAAAATTATACCAGGTAGTATAAACCAAAAATACAACCACACATTTGTAATCCTAATGTGAGATGTTTAACTAAATGATTCCTCTTTGTGAGTGGAACTCCACACAGTTTGAAGCATAATATGAAAACAGTACAAACACCAGATTTTAATAAAGATTTTTATCTAACCAAGGTTTAAGTAGGCAACATCCACGAAAGTAAAAGGTTTCCACACATGAGAGATGAAGGATTAGACAACAGAGGACAGCAGAGAAAAAGGGTTATGAAATGCGATACAAGACCAAGCACCTTTGTGTATTTTGCTGTCCAAGTGAGTGACAGCAACTCCACAGAGACCAAGTGATCTACTCTGCTGCTCAACAGCATCCACAACTGGCTAAAAAGCAGAGCCATTCAAAGGAATTCCTTCTGGCCTATGTGCTTAACTCCGCTTCAATTCATGCCCCTAGCCCCAAACTCCTAACCATTTATATTTCCTTTATGTACAGAAATCGTTAGGATAAAATTGAAAGGATAGCCAGCTTCAAAAACGTCTTCCCATGAAAAGTCGTGATTCATTGCCCAGCTGTTCCCGACAGAGCCAGTAAGAGGCCTGAACCTCAGTCAGAAATAAATCCCATTAACTATTCAAGAAGAATTTAATGTCTAAGTACCACTTCATACTCCAGATGCTTTAAATTTTCAGTGTCCTCATTAAAATCAATTTATCCATTAACAATTCACTGAAAAAGTTAATGATTAAAAAATAGAACAAACTTAATGGGAATATTTTGTGATGCATCCTACCACGTATTGATCATCTCCCCAGGACAACTCATCACAAATCTTGTAACTTGAATTATAGCTTGCTAGCAATCTTTCTAGTAACATATCTGAATCACTTAGAAGGACCATCTGTCATCTTAACCTCTAAAAGTAGCGTAAAAATAAATAAATAAATCACTCAATGTTTTGGTTAAACATCTTTACTCCTTTGGTTTTGGTTCTGCAGGATATCCAACTCATTTTTCTGTACCATTGCACCCAAAAGAAGAAAAAACTTCCTAGACATAAGAATTAACAGAGTGAACAACTAAAACACCCCCAGAAAAAAACAAGTAGAGATCTAATACATTCTTGCAACTAATACACGCATGTCAGAATTAAGCTTCATCATATGGATTTAAGAATCCTTGGTCTATGTTACATATAACGGTGTGAAAAATGCCTGGATGGCATAGCTCAAAAAAGATCACATAGCATTAAAAAGAACATAGACAATGAAGAACTATAGCGCAATATCCATTTTTGAAATCCATGGATGACAGAAGTTAGGCTAAAAACATATAGAAATGGAGAAGCAGAGGAAAAGTTGCCAAGAAGATTCACACACAGGTAAAAAATTACTGGAATTGCTTACCGCATATTCTTCTGGTGTAACCTTTAGGACATCAAATACCACTGCATCAAAGCTCTTCTTCAGTTCAGCTGAACCTTTGTCACTCAAGGATTCAGAGCTGCTACTCTTCTGCAGAAACAAACAGAACCAGTAATAACATTTTGGTTCTCTCCTCTTCTGTTCTGTTTCTGCACTCCCAAAAGCAAAATTTCTGTTCAAACATCACTGTTCACACAATTTTTCTATCGGGCAAATTATCCATTAAAAGTCACTCGGAGGACATACCTTCTCCTGACAAAGACAGCTAAAACCAGAGACTCTCAAATTGACTTCAATGGATTTCAGAGGTGTTCCTCAAAACAGAACAGTTACATTTCAACACATAATTCAATTCCAATTTTGTTGATGGGAAAGTTAATAATAACAATACAATCACACTGAATTTGAAACAGGAAAAATACCACTATGGTGAGGAAAAAGTCAAGGTCAATCCCAAAGGAATAGTTAACAAAGAACAGTATCGATCTCCTCCTGTTTCTCTCAGAAGTATTAAAACTTAAAAATTACATTGTGAGCTAAAGATCTGTTCCTGTTGAAGACACTTGGTATAAACCATTTTAGTTGCTTTTTTTGGTAAATGCTAGTAATTCACATTTGCAAATACTGGATATTAGAACATTATTCTCTGAATCTTTATCTGCAACATAAAGATTTAGATTCCCTGCAAAACACAAATAGGATTCAAAAAATTAACACTTTGTATGAAATTAACACTACCTACTGGTTTCGTATGTTTCATGTATTGTTTTCACATGAAACAAATGAAAACAATGTATCTGTGTTAGGTGTAATCACTTCCTCTAGTGTATGGATGCAAAACTAGATTCTGGTCCACCATCACAAGCAAGAAGGGTTTTACCCAACGGAGACTGAGATGTCACATCTAGATGTATGCTTCACACCTGAACCACGGGCACACCTATTCCAGAAACATTCATACAGCATGCAATGACTTTGCTGCCCCACACTCTCCTCTGAAGACCCAAAAGGCTATGCATGTTTCTTGCTTGGTTTCTTCTCACTTTCAGAAACCTGGTACAAAGCAAACTCTCAACTAAAAAGTAAGAAATAAGACAAGACACGTGGGCAAAATCATGAAGAACCACAGATACTACAGCCAGTGACTGCACCAAATTCAGATGTTTGCTTCTTCATCAAACAGTACATTTACCTGAAGCACAGAGTGGCACCTGCACGCTTCAGCAAGAGCATAGCCTTGACCTAAGTGCCAACAGAGCTCCCGTAACAGTCCTGCGAATGCTTTGTTCGGAGACTTGAGAGAAAGAAAATGAGTATTGGTGCACGGAGCTTGTTCTCACCATGGCTGGGAGCTCCAGCTCAGCTATGGCAAAACACAGTGAAGACAAACCAAGACCTGCCTAGTCTTTATGTCGATCACCAATGTATCCTCAAGCTCTGTCCTCATCACCGTCACGGGGGATGGCTCTTAGAAAGCTGAAAAGATTAGACTTTGGCCCACATAAAGGCAGTTGCTGACAGTCTGTGTAATTTTACTGCTAATGTTGAAAGTTTTCAAGACCATGGGTATGGGTCACAAACACAACACCTTCAGGAGTGATTGCTTCACCAGATTGCTTCTGGTGGAAGCCAGATTTCAGCACTGTTAGACTGCACTTTTCAACTAACATCTGCATCATGTCTGCTGATGCCAGCGCAGGAGGAAAGACAGCACATGGTCACTGATGTTAATAGCTCTACTGTGCTAATGTCTTCTCCTAAAAAGCTACCCAAGGCAGTATTTTAGGGCTACACTATGTATTTTGCCTTCAGCTTCCCACTCACCGAAACAAGAACACTCAAACTCCTTAAGAATTCAGCCAGCTGAAATAAACTCTTGTCCATTTTTAAGCACTTTTGTTATGAAGACACATAAATAACATACATGCTAATTTGATAATCATGTCTGGTTTAGTTAAGTTCTTCTAACAGTACCATCTCTCTCTGAAAAACCTGATTTTGAAAACACCACCCACCAAAATCTCCAAACCAGGCTGGCATTTTCAGTAACCAACATAGTGAAACATTTCAGTTACGAGTCCTTCCTCCTCCCAGTCAAGAAAGAAACAAAAAAGTACCACTTTTACTCAAATTTATCAGACATCATGTAAACATTCAAGACTATCTTGCTGAGTAAAAAAAAAAAAAAAAGAAAAAGAAAAGAAAAAAAAAAAAGAGAGCTTTCTTCCAAGAAATCTTTTCAGTTGTATGCCAACAAATGGTCAGTCAATGATTCATAATACAACAATCAATAAGGGAAGTACAAGCATCTGTATAAAAACAAATAATAGTCTTGTGATGTCAGCTTTCTTGTTTAAATCTTGACAATACTTGTGAAATTATGCTGGAAATTATTTTTACCCTTTTGATAACACAACACTCCAATTTTCCTTTCACCTTGTTTGTGGTACTTTCCATTTCCATATGCACATGCAAGTGCACAGCACACATGCAGCTCTGCTATTGAAATACTTGTGTAAATATGTAAGTAAAACAACTATCTTTGGTAAGGTTCAAAGATTCATTTACAAAGGCAACTGTGTTCAGGATGTTGTGGCTCTCATCACTACCACCTTTGTAGGGTTCTTGAATACCATGTCTTTTTTTTTAAAAAAAAAAAAACAAACTGAAATCCACCTTGCTAAAAAAAACATGTTTCACACTGTAACAAAAGCAATAAAAATAATATGCATCAGCAATAAAGTAACTGTCTCCCATTGTACATCTGTACAAGCCAAAGCATATATTCAGTCACCCTAATGACAACACACAATGCATCTGGGAAGATCACTCAACATACACTGAAGGCAGATTTTCAGTTCCCTTCACCTCAGTACTATGAGGCATTAACAGGAAAAAAACCAACCCAAACCCAACAAAAAACTTGAAGAGGGAGTGATCTCCAAGAGTTCTGGAAAAAAAAACCTCCAAACCAAAGAGGTCCTGCAAACTCTCCAACATTGCTAAGAATTTAGGAATCAGTCACAACTCTCAACAGCTCCTCACATGATCCTAGCAAAAAGAGCTCAAAAACTCTGGTACCAACTTCACCCTGCCCCTTCTTTTTCTTTAAGTAGTAAGATGAAAAATGGTTAACCAGATTAACTTCAAAATAAGAGGCATGAGCATAGGAGACCAATCCCCATTGCTCGGCTGATACACATTCTCTTAACTCACAAGCTGCTCACTTCTGGAGGGCAGCAGCTTTGCTGGGCCAGAGGGGACCCATACCAATGCTTCAGCACAGTCCGAGAGACAACGGGAACAACCTTACTCCTGTGCTACTGTGTCAGACCGCCCCTCACCACACAGGCACACAAGTACCTGTCAACGAAAAGAACATTTCCCACAGGCTTTGCCAGCCCAGCTTATCGCACTAAGAGCGTCTATTATTGTTAAAACTTAAAAGAAAAGCTGCCTTGTCTAAATGCGATGGAAGAGAACACAAAAAAAGGCAGCTTTGGCAATGGCAAGGCTGTAAAAGCTAGCTCACGCTTTATTTTGGTATGCAAAGGTCAGAACTTTTAAGTTATTCACATCTGAACTGGGGCATATGAAACCAACACACAAAACAAGAACCTGCCGCACTAGATCTGTTAAAAGAAAAACTTACATTTCGGTGCATTTTAAATAATGTGAGTACTTAGAGTCTTAAGTATGCAATAACTGAGTTTTGTAATCCTTACCTCTGAAGCAGTAGCTGCAATATTAACACTGCTTGACTGTCCGTTCATTAGGTCCATACTGCCCACACCATTAATCTTCACCCCTACATTTACAGCAGCAGGATCATCTCCAAGGCAACTGAATAACCATTCCTACAAAGAGCAAAAAGTAATCACAAACCATTTTTTTCAAGTTTTAAGTAAAATTCAGTATCTAAAATCTGTGACAAAAAAAAAATTACTTCCAAAATGGCTACACTTCTTTGAGGTCCAAAATTTAAGTTCAAACATATATTCTGAAATTACCAGCTCTAAAATGACATAAAGAACTGAAAGTTCCATTGCAATCCAATACTTACTGGCAGTATAGATTTTCATATGCTTTCCCCTGCTATTTTCCATATACCAGGTATCAATATGTAAATGTATGCATTAACCCTAACTTGAAGTTAGGCCTGCACATCAGTACACATATGATTCTTTTCCTGATTACCAACTTTAAAAAAATATAGTGCAGATGTTAACTATCAGTAACTTTTATAAGAAGTTATTCAATGATTTCCTCTTATATGTCTATTCACCAGCTTCAAGAGAAAATTACCGCATTAAAAGCAATTTAAGAGTACAAGCGGAACTTGGGCTTTTCTCCACAAATTACCCAAATTATTGTTTAGCAAAAAAACCCCAAAACACCACCAAAAAACAAACTGCAAAACAAACCACACAAGGGAAAACTCCACACACTAGGTTTATTCTTGAAAGAATACTATTACTCCTCATTTCTACAGAGAAAATACTGCAAAAGAAATTGAAAGCTTTGGCATCCACTACAACAACAGTAAGACTACCCAATACCTCAGTGTTAGAGGGAGAGTAAAAATTGTTTTGGACTTAAATTTCATGAGATCTTAGTGCCCTCTAGTGTGAAAATTATTATAAATCAGTTTTCACAGGTCTATGTTTATAACAAGTGTGACTATTTCCGAAGTTGCTATTATTTATGAGATTCACTTTAGGTTTGTAATTTTAACTCAGAACTATTACAGACTGTGCAAATAAATGGAGAAGGTAAGTGACAGGAAACTGAGTAATGCCACATAACAAAACAGCATTACAGCATCTCATATTTAAGACCTCTAAGTAATGAAATAAAATCAGTAATCCAAAAATTTCTATCTCCAAGTGACATAAGCCAGATATGTCAGGTAAACAAGCCTGGAAGGCAAGAAACTGCAATATCTAAATAAAAAAATATCATTTAAAAAAAAAGCAGTAACTTTCAAGTGTCCTTGTAGGAATGCAATACAGAAAGGATGCAACTGAAAGGGCCACACTGCAAATTTCAGTCAAACACTATAGCTGCTAGATATTTTGGGGTATTAATAGTCCCCACCTGAACCATGTTCAGTCATACTTCTGCAGTTCAGAACAACCATTCACATTTGACCTTATCTTGTTTTGTTTTGGTTTTGGTTTTTTTTTTTTTAAATGATAGGCTCATTCACAGGACAGAAGACACTACATTTCACTTAAACATTATAGTCCCAGCCCACATGCTATAATTAAGATTGTTTCCTCCACTAAAAATACACTTAACTGCACTTAGATTTATTTTTTTTATAATAAGTATTACACTAATAGAACATACAAAGGAGGAAAAAATACCTCATCTTTGGCTTGTGAGTGTCACTGCTGCCCTGTCCTTTCCTATCTCAATTACCCTTCAGACTGTCTCATGTGGAGTATTTCCAAATGCTCAGCTCCCCAGTGCCTCCTCCCTATAGCCTTCTTATTTACTGAACTGAAAAGCAAGGAAATAAAGCTAACTGACGTGTCATAATTTTCATTTATGTAGTGACAGTGGAGGACAGAGACATCACATCTCCAAAATCAGTTTCAGGCCTTCCTCGTGTTCAAGAAGGTACACTTGTCCTAATTTAATCCTCTTTTCTGCTGAAGAAAACCCTTTACCCTTTAAAAATTTGTACTTTTTGTAACCAATGTAATCATAGGAATTTTCACACTTTGAACAATTTCATCATACCACCTGGCCTGTAATTGCATCATACAAAGCCAACCTTAAACTCAAGGTTATGTATTTGACCCTCTTCTCACAAATACTTCAGTCCTTCCCCTTCCCCATACTACTGGAGGTGAGAAGGGGGAGAATTGGGGACAAAGTGTTTCTGGTCAAAGAAAAGTGAAAGTTCAAGTTTGTTTCCGTGTTTCTTTGGTTTTTGGAGGGATTTGGATGGTGCTATTTAAAAGAAATTATACATATCATAGAAGCCTATGGAGTTGGCAGCGCAGCCTCCAATGACAAGAGTGAACCGATTTCTCTATAAACAGGGTTAAAGCCCCGCTTCCTAATGACTAGTCCCACATAACCCACAGGCACCCAGACAAGTCCTAGCAATTTCCCTGCCTGCCCCGTGTTCCCTAATGCACTATCTTAAGCCTTATCCTTGGTCCCTTAACGTAACAGCTCCAGTCTGCTGCTACCTGTTTCCTAAGCTATTATGAGTTTTGTTTGTATCTGCCCACCCACCTGAGCGGCAGCCAGGCAGGCACTTACGCCTGGCACTGTCTGCATTCAGAGCCTGATGACTATGTGATAGACTTTCCACCTCAGAGGACTGTACCTGGAGGGTACAGTGGTGGTTCACACTGATCCGAGTTTTCCTTTTCTACCCACTTACTGGGATAAGAATTGTGAGAATTCTGCCCCTTAGTCAAGTAGGGCTGAAATTCACCACTGTGCGGAAAAGAGACTCCCATGAAGCACATAAAAGTTGGATTTATTTTTTTTACTAAGTGGAAAATCACTTAGAAAAACCCTGCATGCAAAGAAAAAGAGAGATTACAAAATATAACATCTGCCAGTCAGCTTGTATTATAACAAAGCTGTCTAAACAATGTTAAATTTGTACACATTGCTGCATTACAAGAGTATATATATGAATACATTTATACTTTTTCCCACTTTGTGGAGATACAGTAGGGAGCAGAATTAGTACTGAACTGCTATAAACTAGCATTTATCAACTTGAAAGCTCCAGAACTTGCAATATTTAAAACGTACTTTTGAAAGCTGCATTACGCACGAGATCACCACCACTCCCGTAACAATGAAAAGTCGCAGCAACAATTTTGACCTATGTATCCTTTTAAGATGAATACTGAAAAAATCCTAACACTGGAATAATTAAATAATTTGCTTGCTATACTACCCTTCTGCTTAACACCACAATGATTAGTAAACAGCAATATCAGAAAGTGATCAACAGCAGAGCTGTTCAGAGCAGCATAGCTGGAGATGTGAAATGACTGTCACCACACTGCAACAGTGAGTCAGTTTTCACTGCATGCCCTGTATATCCAATTACAAAAACTGAATTACACTGAGTAATTTGAACTTCCAGTCTGTTTCTCCCCTTCAATAAATGCCTTTGTGCTCAGAAATGCATTAGATGTGAAATTGAAAGTGTTTTATATGATGCATAAAATACTTAAGCCAGCATTTATGCCAACCTGAAGCACAGACACGCTATGCAGTATCTTCCTACCTCTTCATGCCACGCATACCGTACAGTAAAAAGCAAACTAAAAATGCTGGTAAGCAGATTCACCATACCCAAAGAATAAAAACGTCCAACATCATGGTTTAACCCCAGCCAGCAACTAAGCTCCACACAGCCACTCATTCGCTCCCCACCACCACCCCACGGTGGGACAGGGGAGAGGACTGGAAGGGTAAATGTGAGAAAACTCATCGATTGAAATAAGGACAGTTTAATACATACAGCAAGAGCCATGCAGACAAGTATAGCAAAACAAGGAGTTCATTCACAGCTGCCCATGGGCAGGCAGGTGTTCAGCCATCCCCAGGAAAGCCGGGCTCCATCACGCGTAATGGTTACTTGGGCACGCAAACACCATCATTCCAAATGTCCTCCCTTCCTCCTCCTTCCCCCAGGTCTATATGCTGAGCATGATGTCATATGGTAGGGAATATCGCTTTGGCAGTCAGGGTCAGCTGTCCCAGCTGTGTCGTGTGTGTCCCCCTCCCCAGCCAACCCGCTGGTGGGGTGCTGCGAGATGCAGAAAAGGCCTTGGCTCTGTGTAAGCACTGCCCAGCAGTAACAAAAACACCCCTGTGTTATCAGCACTGTTCTCAGCACAAATCCAAAACATAGCCTCACAGTAGCTGCTATGAAGAAAATTAACTCTACCCCAGCCAAAACCAGCACAACTAAGCAGAGCCTGCTATCTTCAGGGAGTCTGAGTTTTTCTGCAAATTCACCCACGGCTGTATGAGATGATCATTCCACTACAGTGACTGACCTATAAAACCCCCAAATGGAAGGCAGCTTGGTGAAGACAAGCAAGGGCAATGTGCCCATGAAGCTCAGGGAATAATGCAGGGTGCAACTGACCGCAGCTGTTGCAAAGAAGCTGACTTTATTTCAGCACAAAGGGGACCACAGAGTGGTCTTTGTTTTAGATAAACAGCTATGTCAGTTCAGCGGATCAACTGACTATATTACAGTTGACTGAATCAACTAGTGGTGTAAATGGTTCTCCCTGAGCTCATTAAACAAAGTGAATGTCTCCCCGAGTTAGCTAAACCACGACAGGGGACTGAATACATGGCTCAGCCCAACAGAGTACAGAAACTAACTAACAACGGAATTCCAAAGAGATCATCAGGCTTGAGCCGGCTTCAACCCGCATGCTCCTTCCTGGTGACTGGGGATGCCCAACATCATGACAGCAAGCATATTCTAGCAACCAGTAATGCGGATCACATTGGTACTTGTTGGAACTGTATGTTGCAGTTGCTATATTGTGCCAAGTTTAACTTGCATTTGTATTGTGATTTCAGTATATTTTATATTGCTCTGTTAAATCAGAAATCCTCTTCAACATCAACTGTCTTCAAATAGTAAGTTTAATATTAAACATTATAACCTCCACATGCGGAATATTTAAAAAGAACCTAGCTGGAGAGTATTGGAATCTGACAGGTGTCTAACAGGACACCTAAGCCTGACTCCCTTCCACAGCAGAATCCAGGGATATTCTTGTCTCAGCTTGGGTCAAACACTATCCCAAAAATACACTGAACAAACACTAAAGACTACCATAAAATTAATTAAAAACTTACTGTCCAGAACAGCACAAAAGCTTTGGGGAAACACGGCCACAGTACATTTTTATGAATAGCTCAAGAGTCATGATGACCAATATCCTCTTTGTTCTTATTCATAATGTCAGTACAAAATGTCATTTGATTTGGTCACAGATCCCCATGAAGAAAACAGCAATGACTTGCATGGATTATAATCAACTACAAATGCAGAGTCACTACCAAAGACTTTGGGGACCAAAGACCAGTAGAAAAAAAAAAAACCACCAAAAAACCACAAACCACCAGTGCCAGACACAATCAACATGAGTTCCTGATCTTGTGCAAATTCTCAGTAGTATTTTGACAAACAGTACAGAAAAAGATATTTCTTTCTGAATGAGGAACAGAAACATACTGGCTTTCACTGAATCTTCACTCCACCATGAATCAACCAGCTAGAATCAACTAATTCCATACCAGGACCTCAAGACACTTCAGTGAAATCTTGGAACCACTGACCAAATGCTAATTCTGGATCTGAGCCCTTTGATTCTTAGTTAGCAGTGTACTTTTTCCAGCGCTGCTTGGCACTTTCTAAATTAAGATTTCTTTCAAACAATGAACACAAGGTAGAAGCTTCAATAAAACACAAATTCAAGTTCTTCAAGCAACTATCACATTTGCATAGTATGCACAAAATTGGATCCTTCCGTCTGGAAGTACTTTGTGTAACCACTTCAGTTCCTTGACTAGAACTTCTTAAATACAAAACAGGCCAATTAATCTATAGCTCCTTACCACACAGGGCTACAAGAGCAAGCCTCTATTACAATTACTCATTTTGCACACAATAATCCCTGCCTTACTTGAAGAACATCCAGAAATGGTTGTGCTTTTGTGTACTGGGTTCCTGTGCACCTCCCCCTCTCACAAGTTTGAAGTAAAGTGTCTCTGCTAAAGAGTCACAACAATATGGCCAAAATGAACCGAACAATACTAAAAATATGGCAATGTTAGGGTGCTGCCACTTTACTCTATTTTCCAGGTACTTTTTCCTTAATCTTCATAAGACATACAGTTATGAAATACCTTTTAGTCTGATTTTTTGTGTTTTTGGAAGAATAGAATATGGATTATACTTCCCATAGGATCACTACGCTGACGTTGTGAGACTCACTTAGGTAACATACTGCCCCTTGAGCAAGTAGGGGCACAGGAAATCCTGCTGACCCAACCCCCAGCACAGATGCTTCTCACTGGTCTGCATCAAGTTGGCAGGTGGAAGTTCTGGACGTTCTGCCATACAGCAGCACTGTATGACCCTACTAGCTGCACACAAGCTGCTGCTCACTGAAGTTAATTCTTTGGAAGTGGTTCAAGGTGCCCCAGGGGCATGCAGGCACCAAGGAAGGTTAAGGAAGGAAGACCAAGTACCCTGGCATGCAGGCACTACAACTACCACCATATACAAGTATTCATGCCACCTGCCATCAGAGCAAGGGCTGATAATACAGTTCTTCCCTGCAGTTCGGTGCACCCCGACATGCCTCGAAGTTCTGTGTGCACCAGGACTGTGTTAGCAAAGGCACATACTACTCAATACTAAAGACAAATCACTCATTTGCCAGGCAGTGTGTTGTCCCTCCTGCAACAGGAAGATCTGGGAAGCAGCACAAGGCTGCACTGTGATAACACGGGTCATGACATGTACTGGGGCAGGGTGGGGGGGGAAGGTAGTCAGAGCAGACTGCCAGACTTTTAATGCTCCTGACAAAGAGAAATGCATGGCCTCCTCCTCTTGGCCCCAGAAACTACTGTTCTTTATTACTTACTTCACATTAGAAGTTCTCGAAGTCCGTAGGAGCTACGTATAGATACGTAACAGCTTGAAACATATCTAAAGACGGTAAGAAAGCTTATAGCTTAAAAAGGCAAATGCAGAGATAACTGCTAAAATATACCAAACCAAAAAAAACCTAGAAAAAAAAAAAGTATTAAAAGAAATACAAACCACACACTCCACACCAAAACAAAAACCAACACACACAAAAGCCCCACAACTAAGCAGAAAGTCAGCAAGGAACAGGTGACAGGACAAAGAATGTTCATCCAACTATAAAAGAAAACTTCATCAAGTCAAACCAAACTGCACTTTCCAAACTATATTCTTCCTTTTTACACTTGACCTACTGAAACAAACCAACTACGTTACTGCCCTGTAAGAATAAAGATAGTATGTACACAGCAATAAAAAAATAAAAATTAAAGCCACGTTAACACATACTTTAATTCAGTTTTCAGTAAGCATGATAATATTAAAAGGTAATGTAGAGACAGAAAAGCTGATAAAAATAGAAACTTCCACAATAGAGATAAATAGAAGCTCAAGCAACTTAATATAACCCCATCCTCCTGCAGGAAATTTATCACTGAAGATAATCAAATCCCAGATCTAAAATTTCACATACTACGAAATCTCCAGTCAGACATATGAATCTTGGCAAAGCATTTGATAAGCTGCCACTAGTGAAGCCTGAGATAAGAGACACTAGAAGGTGACATGCATGGGGTAGAGACATGACAAAAACAGAGATCGAGGAATTAGAGTAGCAAGAGTTTAATAACAGTTATTAACTATGCAACACCAGTACAAATATTAGAAACAAACCATTTGGAAATACAGGAAAACACAGGACAAATAAAACTATCTGATGGACAGAAGAATGAAAAATGAAAGTCAGTCATTAAAGGATTATTTGGGTTGATCCCTGTAAAACTTCTGCCGTGAATTTCAGCACATCAGTTGGAAGTGACTGCCAGTACTGTAAGCATGAAGTAGCCACGTGAGATCAAGATATTTGCATTAGTTACAAACAAATACTACCTGCAAGACATTTCAAGAGACTGGAATGCTGTACTCTATGCAGTTCTGGTCACCTGGCTTCCAAAAGATTTTTGAACAAAATATATGCAGAGAAGGGCTTCCAGGTTCTCTGAAGACTCCACTGCAAAAGTGGAAACCAGGAGACCTCAGCTTGGTTATGCCGACAAACTGAAATTTGCATGAAACACTTGCCATGTTTAAATATCAGGAGAACAAACCAGAAGTATGAATACGATGTAAAATTATGCTCAAAAGCAGAATACAGCAATTGGGTTCTTGAACAGTTTCCAGAAAACAGTATTTCAAGCAAAAAAACATAGCTGCTTAAATTGATACTGGACTCCTTCCTGAAAGAAATTGTGTCATATAGTACCTGCATCAGCAGTATAGCTAACCCGGTACACAGACTCCTTTTTTCATTGGTTTTATTAATCCTGCTGCAAACTCAAAGCACTTCTATACTCATGGAACTCAACCACTCAAAGTTATGTCACACATCCGCTCTTTCCCTAAGCATCTGTTGCACAACAGTCTCAGTAGTATCAGCTATTTAAGCTCAAAGACAGATGAAGTAAGAATCCACAGAACAGTAACAAATGGAACACACAAAACAAAACTATTAGGTTTGACAGTGAAGTTTTAAATAATAAAAAAAATCTATAAAAGCTTCATTTAAATATGGTCCTTAGATTCTCTCCTCTTACCCTAGAAAAGGCTTTACCTGGATAACAATTAAGTGAAATTATTATTCTTTTTTTTAAGATTGCATTACCCACTGAGCACTTTCACAATCATGTGTGTGCTTGCATTCTGAACCAATAAAATAATCTTATTTCTGCTTTTACGCACCTCAGTCTCCGACTTGGGGCTGAGGGAGAGAAAAGAAAGAGAGGTAATGTTGAGGTAATGCATAGTCAGGCTCTGTCTCATTCATATCTTACTCAGTTTCCAGCTACCAAGAACCCTTCTTTGTGGTGCTCCAGTACCCGTGCTCTCCTTTTAATCTCAAGGCCTGGTACAACTCGTAGCTTAGTTTTCCTCAGATGAGATAAAAACCCTCAAAAATCCAAGAGAATATCCTTCTCCAGGGCACAAGCTACTTGTTTACCAAATCCTATTACAAAAAATTAAACTATTAGCTCAGTTTGTCATCCACTTGCAACAACAGCAAAGAAGTTTAGCTCAAATGAAAGGTTTTAAATGAGTTACACACAAATAGGAAGGAGATCCTTACCGTTCTCACTTCAACCATTCAAAGCCAGCTATGCTCAGTGGACTGACTCATAGCCCAGAGTTAAGTAGTGGATACTGTAACACAAGAACTTTTTTAGCGCTAGCATTGGTACACAGCTGCAAGCAGTAGCAGACCCTGGCCCTGACACCAAGCAGGCATGAATCAAGCTGAAAGAAAATATTATTGCAGGCAACAAATGGAATAAGCCAAAAATGTGAACATGTGTACATGCTATTTAAGTTTAGCCTGGGGTTGTAAGAGGTTCTGTTTTTTCTAACAAAAGGTCTCTCCACCAGAGTTTGAGCATTAAAAGGCAAAATGTAGGTTCACAAAGTAACCAACCACACAAGAACTTAAAAATTGTTTCTGTTCACATACTGCTTACAAATTATCAGGTTCCCAGAGTTTCTTTCTTCAGAGATTGCCTACAAGCTTCTATGCTGTTTTGTAGTTCTTTGGAAACAACACTGTACAGCAGAACATTTTATTCCTTTGGATCTGGCTATTATTTTACAATTGCTGTTAGAACAGACAACATTTGAAGTTACTATGCACAGTTTGTTTTTCCTCCCATACACCAAAAGGGTAAGCGTTAGAGAACCAAATTATTTTAGTAAAGAAAGCACATTAAGTATAATAAGGTCTTGCCCTCCTCTGTCTCCTTCTCCAGAATTCAAGCCTACCAACAGTTCAGCCTGTTTGAGCAGCATTTCTTCAAATAGCTGAACAAGAAATCCAGGCTTGCTCTGTCAGGAACCGGAGGAGGAACCTACTCACTCCAAACACACAAAACAGGAGAAAACATAACCTAGAGACATTTTTGAAAAACAGGACCTAGTGCTATTTATCTCCATGAATAAGCAGTAAAAGAGGGCAAAGAAAATAAACAGAAATTCTTTAAATTACAACCAGATACTTTTAATTAATTGGGCAGTTCTAGAAGATTATAACCTTTCCAAAATGGGCTTTTTCAAGTCCCCCACCACATGGCCATGTCTCTATCAGTTCTGTTTGCAAACAAGAGGAGCAGTAAATGATTAATATCATGTTGATTAACTGATGCTGAATTTGCAAAATATTTTTGTTATGGGTGACATGTGCAGGCATGATACCAGTGGAACTAACAAAGCCAGAATACACCCATGGGCAACGTTCTGAAGAGCATGCAATAGCTGAGCACTGAAAGCTGCTAGCACGAACTGCAGGATCCAAATAATCTTTTCAGAGGTACTCGGATCCACAGTTTTGCTGCATTTCTGGATAACGCAAGAGACAGACGGACAGGGAAGAATTATTATAGACTGAGCATCAGCAAAAGTATCACAACACAATCACTATGAAAAGTTTCTAGACGCTGCCTTTTTTACTCTTAGTTTCAAGTTTTTTCAGTTATTTTTTTATTTTAAAATCAGGCAACACTAAGAATTCCAGCCAAGGACAAACTTGAAGAAAATCATGATAACAATCTATAAATGGACACATGAGCACGGCATACCTTCTCTCAGAATAGAAAAAGTACTTCACAAGAAAGAGATTTGGAAAAAATATTTAAATAGAATTTTATGTGCAACTGCACACTTGCAAGTTCTGAAACAGATGACAACTGACAGCATGAGCCTTGTTACTGTCAATAGGCTACAGGAACTCTGTCACCAACAATCACCGCAACCCAGATGCCAAAAGCACATATAGGAAAAAACAGGCATGAAAACTGAGACTGAGGGTCTAGACTGGATATTCTGTGTAAACCTACATATCACATGCGGATATGAAGAAAACTCAAATATCCATGCAAGTCATTGCATAAGCTTCTATAGGCATTAAGTGCTAGAATCAAAACTGTGAACAGCCAAATACAAAACAAGATGACCAAACCATCCTAGGAGGGATTTTTAACAAGTGAGAGATGACAACATACTCACTGTTGCTGAGTAACAGCCTCCAAATCCACAGAATTAAAGACTCAGTACATACACCTGCCTCAAATGCACACTTTCTCTGTGCAGTAAGACAAAAAAGATTTACTTTTAGGGAAAAGGCAGCAGAACTCCTCTGACATCGAATGCCTGACTTCCTCCTTCAGGAAGGAGAAAATACCATGAGAGATTATTTTACCATATTTTTTGTAAAGCCATTAATAAACAATGAGGATCTTTCTTGAACAAGACACACTACCTTCGTCTGGTTTAAAATGTAGCTTTCAGAGAGGTGGGTACAGTATTTATCAATAAAACCTGTGGTGCCAACATTTCAATTATGTTCTCTATAATTATTCTTCTTTTAACATCATGCATTGATGTGGAAGTTAGTACCATTTCTATAGCAACGGTGCAAACAGCGAAAAAAATCCAAAACTAACAGCCTATAAATTGCCTATATTTGGTACAGTGACTTATGTGCAACTACAATAGGCATTTGGCAGACAGCTGGATTTTCTGACTGTGCCACTATCCCCTGCATTCCTTTATGAAAGCATGTCAAGCTCAGAGTATCCAACTTCTACAAGTAAACAATACATAAATCAGTTATCCATCCAAGCATTCACATCTTTCCCACATTTCTAACTCCCTTTGGAAGAACGTCAGTAAATCAGGCAACTAATGAGACAGCAGGTAAAGACCCAAATAACAACAGTGTAATATTAAATATTTTTCTTAACCCAAGACCAGTCAGTAACTGCTGACCATCAAAGCATCTACCTAATAAATAAATCACGATAAAGTGAGCAAACCCAAATTCATTCACACAAATCCATGATTTCAACAAACCAAATGCATGTTGGAACCTTGTTTTAAATGTTCAAGAATGACCAGATAAATCCATGGAGGATTTGTCAGCTGGCCCAACCAGATGTCAACAACCTACTCCAAATGCCTGAAATTGGAGACCAAGCATATGTTTGCTTCAACCAAAATAATTTAGAGTGAACATTTTCATGAAGGAGGATAGTGGATTTTGAAGCATGTATCATTTTTTTCTTGTTATCAAAACAGAAATTGACAGTAGATTGCAGGGAAATCTTGTCTCTTTAGATACCCAAGGCAGACACGCATATATTTGGAGGCCTCAAATTCCGGTATACCACCTTACCACTTCTCTGCACTAACAACAACAGTTGAATCTGCAGAAAAACTAAATGCAACTTCGGGTAAATGGACAGTATAAATGAGAGCCCTGCTGGAGCTATTTCTAAGCCATCTATCGACATTATTGATGAAAGGATCTGCTCTAAAGAAGGAATGACATAATAAATATCCACAGAGTTTGCAGAACTTGTATAACTGATGTAGAATACAGTATTTTCCAGAAGACATCAAAAAGATACTGAGGTGTAGCATAAGCATTAATTTGAAGAGCATAGCTGGCAAAGCACGAGAACCAACTAAGCAAAAATATTTGTATACCTCTAATGGTAGTGAAGACAAGCCTCAAAATCTTGTTACAAAACAGGGAAAAAGAAACTGCAGGGGCAAAGTTAATGATAAAGTTCTTTCCAGCACACATGACAAGTTTAACCAGGAACCAAGGAAATCAAGTAATTTCTCAAATTACTTTCTAAGGAGGTAGAGTTAAGCTATTCTGCTTGAGAGCCATGCTTCAAATGAGGAACGTAAAAATCATTAACTGCTAAAGAGGTGCACATATCCTTTAGCTCTACACTGGATTTAGTGGCAATATGATCAGCAAACCAGGAAAAGAGAACACAAACCTGGACATAGTTTACTGGCATTAAAGAAGTAAAGGCACAAGATGAACACATACACACAACGTTGATGGGCCTGCCTGGTTTGACAGACATAGAAAGGCTGCAGACACTTAAGCCAAGTGAGAACAGTTAAATATGTTCCAAGTAGGGGCAAGAGTTTTCTTCCAGATCTCACAGAAAGCATGGGGAATCCTGCAATTTTTATATGCCTTTAAGAGCGTGGCAACTGCTGAAACAACAGCAGCATTTGCTGGTCTTTTCAGTATTTGCGAGTCAAGTGCAGCTCATTCACCCCACATACAAAGATTCCAGTATGCCTTCGATACAGTCTGTCAAACAGGATTTTTAAGATTATTCCAGCACTATGAACTCAGCACAGTAAGTTCACAAGTGAAATCCTATCCAAATTCTACTTGGATATTTGAGATATTCGGAGGATGACTGGATAGTTGTTACTCAAACATATCCCTCAGCTTATGAAATGCAGCTGTGTCCACTTCTGCCAAATCAATGGATGCATGCATTAAAAATTACATGCAAGCTGAAAACTTGGGTCCAAGAGCAAAGACAGAGAGAGAACCTGTACTCAACATAGTTTTGATAGGAATTTGGAGGAGAATGGTGTTTTGAATGTAAATCTGTTTTACAGCAGATAACACTATTTCTTCTTAAGGAAATCATGCAGTTTAACAGTTTATGTAACTAAAAAGAAAGTTATATTCATCTTTGTGTTAATCTTTTAACTGATAAAAAGTAAATGCAGAATGCTATAATGCAAGGAAGTCCACACCATGACACGGCAGGATATCACAATTAGGAATGCAAAAACCACTATTGTGTGACTATTCAGTGATGTTAACAGTATCTTTAAAAAGCACACAGACTAGCACCTTCCAAAAAAATCCACTATAAACTGCTACTTCAGTTAGTAGTACTAACAGCTGAAATCTCTGCTCTTAGCACACTGATTAGAAAATTCTTTGCTTTCCTTTCTAGGATCACCAAAATCATCACAGTGCTATAACAAAGGGGTAGTGCAGATCTTGGGAAAATCACAATTAGAACAAAAGCAAAGATCCTTGGATCCTAGCACACCTACCAGGTAAGCTTTTCTGTTCTCTAGCAACTTCTGGCAGGAAACCTTGCAAGAGTTCTACCCTAAATTTTGCACAACAATCTTTTGCCCCCCTTCTGCAGAGAGAGGGAATCTTCTGGCCCAAACTGGCTTACTCTCAAGCAACGGAGATTATCCATACAGGACAAACCAATGAAAGCTAATTCTTCACCTCATCTAAATGAAAGCACAACACTTCTTTGAGACTCTGTCAAGCCCTGTATTGGTGTCTTACGAGTTATAGTGAAAAAAAAAAAATAAATTCAGCCACCCAAATAAATACACAGCTTGGCCAAGATGACCATTTTTGCCGTCATGCAAGATCCACCTTCAGTACGAAGAAAACCACTAGGAAAGGCCATGACTAACACAGAGAACCAAAAGGTTCTGAGGAACAGTTTCTCAGTATTTGGAACCAGTAGCCTAAGTTACAACTTGTACAAGGATTTGATACTGCTTCATCGTTACATCATTACTGACATTAAACTGTCCTTGTTGTACAAGGAAATCCATCAACATAAGAAATATAAATGGACACTGCCCACCAAACCGTGAGTAGCCTTGTTTGATTCGCCACAAGAGCCCCACAAAGAGAAAACTGTGCAGGGAAACAGACTGAGTTGGGAGAGCTGCACAGGGAACCCAAGCTGCCAGCCAGACATTTCGTTGCCCTGCAGAGGCAGAGCAGAGCCCGTGGGCTGGCCAGCTGGAGAACCTCGTCCTGCAGAATCATCTACTTCTGAAAATTCTGCAACATTTAAGCACTTTTAATGCCCTATTATTCTGAGTTTAAGACAAATTACCTTAACACTGCAATTATTGTGGCAAGGACTGAATTTGATTCCCAGTTCAGAAATCATATAAATTTGCAATTCCAGAAGACATTATTTGATGACATACAAGAGACATTAGATTACTTTATATTGCAGTATTTCCAAATAGTTCTACTAATAAACTGTTTGCCATGCCCTGAGCAACAGTATGGACTAGACGACCCTCAGGTGTCCTCCCTAAAGTGTTCTGATTCTCTAAAGAAAACACAAAAGCATTAATGATCTAACTAGACGCGTGTAGGTTCAGAAAGAGGTATATCCAAATATACTGACCAAGCATAATCAAACCACACAATCTACTTCATTTCTCATCTCACACATCTCATGATTATGTGAATTTTTACATTTATTTTTTAGATTCCAAAAACAGTGGATAAACATTATTCAAGAAATCTTGAGGTCTGTTTGAACATGTTGGTACCTCCCCTTATCTCCTTCTAGGAAGATCTGGTAAAAGTTGGCTTCAAGCCTCCAACAAAAACATTCTACTTCATAATAAATACAAAGATGATCTCCAAAAAAGTCACAGGAAGCTATTTTTAAATGCATCACTTCAAGTAATCAACTTGTGGCATGACTATATTCTCCTAGCTAGGAAAAGCAGCACTACAATGGATACTCAGATAGCCCAGACAAAGGTTATTCGTGTGGCCTCTCCCCTCAAACATTAAGGAGCACCACAGGTTGATCACAGTCCATTTTGTCCTTCCTGAAAAAACATTAGAGAAAAGCAAGACTCCCAAACATACATACACAGGTTCAGAGGTGAGAAAGCCCATGGACCCCAGAACGAGAAATAAAACCCACTGACGAGGGAAGGCCATAACCCAGGAACAAGAAAGAAAAGCTGTGACCTCTCATGCTGTGAGCTAGACCCATAAGCAAGTAACAGCAAATCAGCTGGGTATCATGGAGGGACACACAAGCCCTATCCAGGCCCACTTCTCCTAACCCTGATATGTGTTTGACTCAAGTTTTCACTGTGTTTTGATACTTGGTGATACCGCAGCACTTCATGGTGTCTCCACTATGAGTGATTCAACTGCTACTGCCCATGAGGGTTTGGAAAATCTGAACTACAAATAATTTGGTTAAAGAGATGAATACAGGGATGAATTTTTCTACAGTTAAAAAAAGTAGATATTATAACTAAATAAATTCAGGTCTTTCAGTGTTGTCACAAAGCCAAGATTATTCATATCAGTGAATTATTTTTTTAATAAAAAAACAAACAACACACAAATTAGTAATTCATTTCCTCATTCTACACTACCAGGATCTGAGTTGCCTCTTGCCTGCTAAATGAATGGCCGAAAGCAACAGTACCTCAGCTGCACTTTGAAAATACTTTGATTTTTTTTTTTAGTTAGTTTCATGTTCCAACTTGCCAAGCTGGAAGGCTCATTTTGGTCATGAATGTTATTTAAACATAAATGAGAGCCCACCACATCATAAATACAGTATTGGTACCTTACTGTTGAAATACCACTGAAGTCATGCCACAACAGGGTTAGCGAGGTTTTGGCAGGTGGTATACTTTTGAAACAGCTTTATCACTTAAAAGCTAAGGCATTTTAGCAAGCTACACAAACTTTTCTTCCACTGCCTCCAAGACAACAGAGAAAAACAACCTCAGCAAAAACAGCAAACACAGCTACCAATTTAAAAGCAATATTCATATAGTGATTTACAGGATCTTTCCAATCTAAGAATCTGGTTGGGTTTTTTTCACAAACAACAGAATAGCATTTTCCAGCCGAGTTGCATGTGGCTAATAAACACCGTAAATCTGACAAAGCTATCAACTAGCAGGCAGCAGCGCTGTTCTACAACAGAGACTGCTGCATAAGCCAGCTCCCTCACAGAGGAGTGAAGCAAACAACATCAATTCTCTCTGGGGCACAACTGCATGCTCTATCCAGCCCCAGCCCCCAAAAAGAACACAATTCACAAATGGCACCTCTAGCTTAGGCAAGACCCCTTTTTCTCTTCTGAGATATGTTTTTTGACTTTGAGGATTGTTACATTAAAAAACCATTGGCCTCCTCTGCATTAGAAGTGATGCCAAATATGAATTCCCCAAAATTGCAGTTTTCTTCTTGTAAGAAAGCACTTTTACCAACACTCAGAGAATCATAAACACAGAAAAAGCCACAAAGCAATGCTGATCGGCTAGTCTAATGACAAGATCATAGAAACACACCATATTGCCCTAGGGAAAAAAAAGATATCAGATTCCATTAATGACCTGGAATGTAATAGGGAAAGATGACACCAGCAACAAGAACTTAAGTTGCTAAAGCCCATCACTTGTCCTCATCTTCCCTACCTCACTCTGACAAGTAAAATCAAGAAGATATCTATGACATTCAGTACCAGTCTACACAGCAATCTGACACCTAAAAGCAACACAGAAACTCCAGCACATCCCAAGACAGCAAGGGAAGCCTTTTTTCCTGCTCCCTGAAGAGATGTCACTTCTGTCCCTGTCCTTTAACTCCATTACTGCCCAATTCTGCTTTCCACTTAAGACTATCACTTCATAGAAAGAGGGGAAGAAAAAGAATGTAAAACCATGGAAATTTTTTTTCTGTGATGAAAATAAGAGCTAGCTTTTCCTAAAAGAATAGGTACAGCTGACGTAATTAAAGCTCTCAACTTTTCTAGAATATACCTTTGTTTACAAATAAATGAGGGATTTAAAGTTTTGTAGGTGCAACAGCTTAGCAAAACATCTTTCACACTAGCTACTTGCATTATTTATCAAACAAGCTTCCCTTTTTAGCAGTATCACTTAACACAGGCTAACTGGATTTCTGTGTCTATCTAACTTAGCATAACACAAATACAACACACCTCTGAGTTACATTACTACATCGATATGCACAACAGATTTCACCTTTTCCTAAGCTATCCTTTATAAAAAGCTTTTTGGCCTCAGCAATACCCTTTCAATTAATGTCTTCATTATCTTTTAAGTAAGATATGAAATTCAGATCAAGAATTACTTCTCAGCAAAGCTGTGTCAGCCCCAAATCATTAGCACATATACCTTTGATACTCTCAAGTCTAGATTTGTTTAAGAAGTCATACCCATTTGGCACATACTCTCTTTGGACTTAGAACAAGCATGTGCTGTAAGTGCACAACCCTGCTTCCACACCCACAGGCGTTTCAGTTTTCAACTATAAATTCATCAAATAGAACAGGAAAGGCACACCATTTCACAGGACAAAAAAAACACCAACAAATTTTTAGTAAGCTACTCTGGATGCCCTGGCATAACATCACCTTAAATATTTTTAAAACTTTCCACTGTACATATAAAAAATAATTTGGGATCATGTAACAATAAATACATGGATACTTCTATTCCCTCTCCTAATCACACAGCATTTGTTACCAAAAGGAGAAGAAACTAAAGGAGTTCTGATTGCTGGAATTTTTAGACGTCTCTAACAAACCAAAATACCTGAATGCTAGCTTATACACAGATTTGTATGAATACTTCTTTTAAGAGAAGTTAATTACCTTATCTGAAATATGAACTAAGTCCTAACGAAGAAGCCTCTCCACAACTAAGCTGCAGAAGAGTCAAGATTAACTTTTCAGAAGTATTAAACACAAGTCAAAGCATGAAATACAGTTTGAGTTCTGTCGTCACACAGACCCTACCCATATTAAAAAAAAAAAGTCAGCAAGTTGATTAAGCGCAAGGGCAAGCCATTACATGCAGACATTGAGGAAGTGCTATCTGAAAGCAGGTCTTGAAGCACACTATCTGCTTATGAATAGAAATGCTGTTCTTCAAAGGTAAAGAAATACTGTACCTCAAAAGCTGTTTTTCTACTTCCTTAGTATCACTTTAACATGCCCTCAGCTTTATAAAACAACCTACATCTGGCACCCACCTCAAGTGAAAACAGTTATCAAGCTTGCCTTTTTGTTTGATCTCCTGACTACAATTTGGTTAACAACTTTCTAAAAGTTTGGAGAGAGAAGTATTCTGGGTGGACACTTTGAACACTTTAATAGTTACTGCCAGTATTGCTGAACAACTTCCACAAATGAAGTAACTTTCTGCCAGCATAGTTAGATCTATACACATGTGTTAAAAAAACAAAACCAAAAAGAACCCCAACCACCAAAGAATCACAGTTTCATACTGCAATTAGATTTGGTACTACTGCCTTTGGTACATTTGTTATGAAGACCTTGTCCAGCACAACAAAATACTTGTTTAAAGCACCATTAAAAATTATTACCATGACTGGAAATGCCATAAACTAGGCTGCATCAGAAAGAAAGTTACCATCCACTAGTAAGGAGAAAAGCACTTTTAGCAAGGTGTATCACTAAGAACATCAAAATCTATTATCAAAGAGTTATCTGACAAAATCTGTTCAAAATAAACTCAAAATAGGCCCAGACTGGGACGAAAAAAACAGAACACCACAAACAAGGACTAGAAGAAATTACGTATCATCAATAGGGCAATCAATCAGCAAAGGGTGGCTAGCCAAGCAACTTTCAAAGAGGGAGCAGCAAAACCATTTCTACTACAGAGGTACACTTCCTATTATTATATAAATAAAATGGAAACCAGTTGCATTAGAAACGGCACACCTGACACCATCCACGTACGACATATTAAAAAGTAATAATAAAGCCTTATACCTAGGTAATGATTGTTCATCCTCATCCTATCTTAAGGCAGACCTGCAAGGGCCAGGTTTTATCTGCCTGAACAAACATCTCAAGTTTCAGGCTGCTCACTGCTCACCACACTGTCCTCAGAAGCACAGTAGTAGCGTGGCGCAAAGAAGAAATCTTGCTAAGCCTTCAGTAATTTTGCACTCTGAGCTCCAGAAGATACCTGAAGATCACCTCAGCTGCATGGAAGGACTGAACTCAAGAGATTCTACTCTTTGTATACATTATTCCTTTCCAAAATCCCTGTTGGTATTTATAACCCTCAAGGTTACATAGAAAAGTTTGATCAATACCAAAATTATTTAAAGGTACTTACCAGACAAGTCTGACAACTAACACCCAAACAGATTAGTCAGTCTAAAAGCACTTGACTGTTATTCTAAAAATAAATGAGATAGCTGCCCCTATTCAGGTATACTTACCAATAAAGCACATGGGAAAACTGGCTGGTAATCAAAGACAAGGCTGTTGGCAGAGTGGTCTGGACTTGCTAGCAACGGCAGCACAGTTCAGGCGCCCTTTAACCACAGAGAAAGTCAGTTGTGTGACAGAGCAGGAGAGGAAATACAATGATGATAAGTCATCTGCTTAACCATATGCATTATCAATACACCTCATTATATTAGAGTTACTAATTAGTGACAGGACAACACAGTGACGCTTTAATGGGGGAGCTCATAGCCCAATTCTTGGGGCCATTTTTTCTTTTATTGATTTAGCACTTCAAACAATTTATGTGTGCTTAATGTGAAATGTACACCTAAGAAACTATGCGATGCTACCAGCATTCTAACACTTCACACAAGTAAGGTGATTGCAGATGATTTTGAAATCCCCAAAATACTTTACAGGCTTCTGGATTAGCTTTTGCTTGATCAGAGAAACAGCTGTATTACCAGCTTTCCAGTAGCACCACCATCATTCCCAACTCACTCCACCAGCCTATGCTAAAAGGTGCAAACACTTAAGTTTAGCTCTGCGCAAAGGAGTTTCCAGAAATGTCACCAGGATCTTATAATGCCTCAAATATTTCTGCATGAAATCTGAAACTAAGAAGTTTTATCCCAAGTTCCCAGGCTAGCAAACCCAGCTAGGGATTCAGAGTAGAACTGAGCTCGTACACTAGTACCAGAAATCAACACTCCACAAGCTCAACTATAACCAAAAGGACTACTGATCCACTTAATTGATTTCAGCTGGTTTATGGGAACTCTTGATTTTGTACTTGCCAGTCATGTCCACCACTAATTGCTTTTGTTCATTCTTTTCTCTAACATGACATCAGCACAAGATTTTGTATGGCTGGAAAATAAAGTCAATAAATAAGCCGCCTCACTGCATGTGGGGTCACAACCTAACTCAATTACAAACAAATTTAGTCACAGCTGTGGAGGACCCCAATGTTATCAACCCAGTAACAAGAGAAATTAGAAGATTAAACAAACAACTTGGTGCTAAAACAAGTGAACTAGAAACACAACCTTTTAAAGAGTTTATAAATTTGAGTTTGACGTGGAACTAAGTCACAGCTCCACCTGTGCTTACAGGTCTATTCAGGTACAAATTCAGACACGAAGCTTACAAAGAAACAAAAAAAAAATAATCAGTAAACAGACTTTCAGATTTTTATTGGAGGCTTTTGCCTGCCTAGACATTAATCTGAAAAGGTTGTATCACAGCAGAAAGAACTCTGTACTAGTCCTGTTTATTCACTTACTGGTCCAACTCCAGTCACTCTAAATGAAAATGTAATACCATAGTTTAGACAATTATCCCAAACCCTGGGCACCTTAATCATGTGATAAAAGCAATCCAATTTACAAACTGCATTAAGATCACTTTTTCAGGATCTCCGCCAGTTTTATCTAGCCACCATTATCCAAGAAATACACCTCTGACTTGAAAAAAAGATCAATATTCTTCTTCCCTAGTTCGATCAATCTGAGCCTGTCTCAATGAGGAAAGCAAATTCCATAGCCTCAAAGTTGTCCCTTAATGAATAATGAGGGAGGCACAAATCAAACAGCTTTTAATGCCACATTACTACAACAATGATCAGAGAGTTGATAGCCAGTCCTTGGTCACTTCAAACTTAATTGATTGCTGCCAATACCACAGCACCATTAAAGAGAAAAAGAGGTAACACATACATATCCCATAGTATCAGTGCCACAGAGTCCTACGTAGACAGCTCCAAAGCAAGCAAAGCCTTCTGCATCCCATTTTGCCTCCAAATCGCTTTAAAATGGAGTTACAGCATGAAAACTAGCATTAGCTCAAGCTTCTCTGCAACACCCATTACACATTTCTTCTCTGCCACTCTGAGTGCTTCAGCCCCTGGACAGCCTACGGACATACAGCACAAGCAGTGTAAATGAGGAGATTCACAAGCTCCAACAAATTACTAAATGGGGCCGACCACTTTTCGGCAAAGGATCCTATAGCAAGCTTAACAACTGGTCTCCCTCTCTGACATTTCTGCTTTTCTTTCTTCC
Organism: Falco rusticolus; assembly: GCF_015220075.1. NCBI lineage: Eukaryota > Metazoa > Chordata > Aves > Falconiformes > Falconidae > Falco > Falco rusticolus. The sequence continues at coordinate 29,260,808 of NC_051197.1, forward strand.
TTAACTGGCCCAGTCTCTCCCCAAGTGATATTTCATTCCTTGCACTATGAGCTACTGCGATGATCTAAAACCAATGGGAGGAGGAAGGGCACAGGCAACTTCCAGCCAAATTCTAGTCAGCTCTAGTCAGGTGAGGAGGTCTCAATCTTCTAGTCAAAGATTTAAAAAACTGATTTTACTGCTTCAATATCATTGCTAAGAATGACAACTAATAAACTCGAGTCACCAGAGGGCACTAACACGTCTACCTAATGGCAAATGCACTCCTTCAATCAGGAAGGCTGATAATTACATCCACATCATCATGTATATTTTATCTCGATTGAACTTCAGCCAGCTTGTTCTAATCCATGTTCAAATCTCAACTACATGCTGATGAGGCACTGAGCTACATCAACTGTTGTGGTCACACTTACAATATATGGGGAAGACTTACAGTCTCCCCAGACAGACCAGAGAAAACAGGGCAGGCACATGCATCTCCCAGTTCACTTGCAATCTAATACTGCCTATGAGATGTATTCGTATGTATACATATAAACGTAATTCTGAAACAAGCATGGAGAAGAGGTCACAAGTTCGACACCTCAGAGAAACAGAATAAATTACTACACTTACGAGTTTGCACCAAGATGAATCCTACCATAGCGGACTGCAAGCAATACCTGCCTCCAAGAGAAAAAAGGGGAGGGCTTCCATTTGACCACCAAACAGCAACAGATGCATTGCTCTCTCAAATTTGGCATCAAGTCAACTGCTATGTTACATGCTCAATCTTTAACAAAGGAGGCTGCTCTTTACCACTGAGAAATAAGCAGGTTTTTAAATCACAAAAATGATGCATAAGAGGGGCTGACAAGAGCGTTTCTTGATATTCTGACCAAGCAGCTCTTGAGCCTCTCTGTTTCAGGCACTGCAGCACAGCCAGAGATTTTCTGGGGCAGGAAACCTTGACTTGTTGATGTGCTTGATACAGTCACAAAGAGCCAAAACGCAGCCTGACTGGTACAGCCCTATGGAAACGAGGGCAAAGCTGCCAGGACCAGCAAGGTATGCAGCTTCTTTTTTCCCCAGCATTACTGCCCTGCAGTTCTACCTACACACTGTTGTTCTCATAGTCAGGACTATAAGAGAACACAGACTGGGGAAGGAAAAGGGAATCCTATCCTCACTTACAGAAAGGCACACAATAAGCATGGATGTCATCACTTCTCTACGCTGAAGTTACAGCCATGGAAAAAGTTACACTGAAAATAAAGCTGGGACAGCAAGGATTCTGAGACCATACTCAAGGCATCTCCTTGAGTTCAAGGAAGACACCATTTGTGCCACATGACAGCCTACAACCCACCTGGAAGCCTGTAAGGAGTTCTGAAAAGACCAGCTGTGGGCGTACTAGAGAGCAGCACACCTCACAACAGTCAACTCAAGAGAGTAATCTTTTATGCATGTCAGGAACATTGTATTTTAAAATACTTAGTACTGGTCCACTAGATTTCCAAGGTTTTTTTATTTTGCTATACTATAAGATTCAGTGAACAGGTCAGTTTTTGTAGATAAACTGCTCTATGAACTGAAACACAGACAGGAGTCTCCACCTTCCTCAGCCATCATCAACACCATACTGACTTTTTAAAGTCACAGCAAGAAGCTCCTACGTTCAGAACATACCCTGCTGCTGAATACATCCTCCCATTCTGCAACTTTGGGCCACTCTCTCCTTTCCCTGCCACCACCACCACCTTCTCTGCTTTATACAGCTCCTCCAGACTGCACAAAGCTGCTGCCACCAGCTTAGCCCAGTGACTGCTGCTGCAGCAGCAGGGTAGCAAGCTCTCTACCTGACACCCCACATCTGCCTTGCTCAAGCTCTGATTTCTGAAGTCGTGTTTCTGCTCAGCAGACTACTGGGTGGTACCACCTTGCCCACGAGAAGGACTCCAATGCCATTTTTCCTGGAGTCCTATAAGGCCTTTAAGGATCTTTGTAAAGTAAAAAGAGTTGCAGTCACACATCCATGTGTTCTAGGGGACTAACCATACAGAATATCTACTTAAAACACTCAACTGTAACATTACGACTCTCACTTCAGCAGTCTTTTAAGTTGATTAGTTCATAAATAGACAAAACATGAAGCCCACAAAGCTTCTGTTCATGCAATAAATATTACACATGCAAAACTTAAAAGATGATTTCTACTGCAGCAGTTCCGGGTATTTAAATGTAAAGGTTATGAAAATAAATGTTTACTCATTATTTTGAAAATGCATTTTTAAGTACCTTTTCTAACACGGGCTGTAAAACACTTGACTCAGAAATATACCGTGCCTTTGATGTCTTATACTTTGACAAAAATGCAACCAATTACACTCCCCACCCCTAAAGGAAGTTTTCAACTCAGCTTTATTTATTGAATAAAAGGAGGAATTGAAATGACTCAGCTCAAAGCAAATACAAAGGAAAAGATTAATCCCTAACCTCAATGAAGAAAAAAAAATTGGGGGGGAACTGTTTTAACATCGAGCTGTGTCCTCATAAATTCAAATCTTTTATTATTCAAAGACTTGTCAAGCAGAACATTAGCACACTAAGACTTTTATTAGCTTTCTGAAATGTTAAAAGACATTTATTACAAACCACAGAGAATTTAAAATCAAAGTTTACACAAGAAACTGAAGTTAAAAAGTTAGCCCTGTATCTTCATTCTTCACTGGTGCTGCGCACCATCAAGAACAATAAAATATCTAAACATTGGGATTTTCAGTCTACACAGTCACTAGCAAGATACAGGTGTGCAAGGAAAAAATCTCTCCAAAACCTCTGCGAAGGCAGGTTTCAGAAAAAAAACCAAACCCACAAACTGACAGCAAACAGGACAGCCTCATGAAAAGGTTCGGGGAGTTGGGGGTGTCCCTCCATTAAACTGAGGAATCAAACATTTCTCAGCAAAATCCAGTCCTGCCCTTTTGCTGGCTGAGGCCAGGATTTGCTCCTGCTCCCCAACACAACTCATCCACAAAGGCTACAAATTACAAGGTAGAATATTTCACCAGTGGGGTAACAGACTCCAAGCAGCTGCTGTGAATTTTCCACGTGTATTTGCAAGTTACTGCTCGTCCCTACCTCAGACATGCCACATGAACATTTCAGTGCAGAATACACCTCCAGCCTTGCTGGGAGGAATATTTAATTTCAGACTGGCAGGAGTGCTTCTTTACATCAGTCCAAACGCTAAGTACAGATGTCACCAGAGGGCACTCTTTCAATTCAAGTGACCTAGCTTTAGCAAACTTCTGAGCAAAACTGCAGACAATCCACATGCAGGGATGCAGAGGCTGTGCAAAGCAGTAATAGTTTTCCCTTAAAAACAAACAAACAAACAAAACCATGAAACATGAAAGAAATTTCATTATTTATCCCAGAAACGTGAAATGTTTTTCAGAGTAACCAGAGGCACTGCTAGTAAAGAACACAAGCAATTACCAACTTCTGTACTATGTTACACTGTGGTACCAATTCACTCAAGCAGCTTTGGCACCCATGTGGATCATGTTTATTTACAGCAGCAGAGCCTAAGCCAGTACAGCTCATGTAGAAGCGCCTATGGAAATCCTCTGGCTGTATTATCACAGATACTAAACCTGACAGCAAGACATGAAAAAACGCATTGATGTTGTGAAGAGAAAGCTCTGGGAAACAACGTATTTTTCTACGCCTCGCTGTTCTGTATTTGATGTTGTTTAAAAGGGCCACAAATTAAGCTATTATCATGAGGATAATATAAAAGTATCAGCAGTATCCAACCTGTGGTCCATGTGTTATTTCTAATGGCCTGCTGAGACCTAATGAAGATTTTAAAAAAACAGACTGGTGAGTTGAAGTTCATTAAACAAAGATGTGCACAACCACTAAAAAACACAGTAGGGCTATATACTAAAAAAGGTCACAAACTACAGTTTTATGTAAATAGAAAGTTAAACCCATTTTGCTTTGAAACAAAACATCACCGCAATGCTACTAAAATCAAGTCAGCTGCAGGCAGGCAGCTGTAAGAAAATCATCACTGTGCATCCTATGACATTTTCCAGCTTTGAGAGAAACTCCAACACTGGAGGCCTACAAAACATGGATCGCCTGCTTATTCACCTATTCCAGTTGAAAACAAATTGCCTCCATCTCTTCTAGCTACCTCTGATAGCCAAGCCCATTAGTTTAGCATAGGAACAGAAAGGGAGGAGTATAAGACCTGTGCAAAGGCACCTTTTGCCAGCATAGGGATCTCGCACATAGATAAACATACCCACAGAATTTTACAAGGTTGGTAACTGCTATTAAACACACAGGGACAAGTTACTTCAAACTACTACCTATCACCACCACTCATCTCGATTTAAAATATCTCTACAGAATTGTTTTTCCAGCATCTGCTGCCAGGAAAGAAATACGCCAGACATTCCTGATGTCAAATAAACAGCATCTGTTCGCCCACCCTCCAAAGCAGATCCCCGTTTACTGCAAGGCAACACGCTCTGGGCGCGCTGAACTCACCCCGTTTTACAGACCGCAAACGCCATGTCGTGCGGCGGGACCCCCCGTCCGCACCCCCCCGTGCGCCCGGACCCAGCGCGGGCCGGAGCGCGGTATCGCCCCGCCGCAGCCGCCAGCCCGCTCCGCCCCGGCCTCCGCCAGGCCCCGCCGCGGCGCAGGGCCCGGGGACCCCCGGGGGAACGCGGCTCTGCCCACCCGCACAACCACCCGCTCGCCCGGGCTGCGGCTGCTCCCGCGGGGCCTCTCCAGACAGCGTCCCGTCCCCCCCGCCCCGAGCCGGTCCACAACCTGCTCTCCGGCCCCTCACGCAGGTAGCGGCGGGGGGAAATAAATGACCGGAGGCGCGCTGCGGGCTCGCTCCACGGCCACGCATCCCTCCATCTTGCAGCGAGGCCGGGGGGCGGCCCGGGCAGCGCCGTCGCCTTACAGGCGCACGCACCGGCGGGGGAGGGGGCGCTGCCGGGCCCCCGGGACTTGGGGGTCGGCGCCGGGGGGGGGGGGACGCACGGCGCCCCGTTCCCCGCCGCCCCCCGCGGCGCCCGTGTGAGGAGGCGGGCGACAGGTGGGCGGCGGAGCGCGGGGCGCCGCGAGGAGCCGGCCCGCGGCGGGGTGGCGGGTGGGGGCCGGGACCCTCCCCGGATCTGGGAGGGGACGGCGCGCCTCCAATCCCCGGCCGGCAGCCGCTCCGGGCCCGCCGTGCCAGCCGGGGTTAAGCCTCCCTTCTCTCCTCCTCCTGCGAGGAGCCGGACAATAAGCCTCGCCGCGGCTCCCCGCGGAGGCGGGCGCCGGCCGTGCGGCTCCCTCCTTCTCCTCCTCCCCGCGACAGCCCAGCTCACCTGCGAGAGCGGGGATGGATGAGCGGGGCCGGGCGAGGACGGGGAAGCCGCTCCGGCTGCTGAAGGGGCTGCCGGGCTCCCCGCCGCCCGTGGTGGCTCAGCGCTGCTCGCCGCCTCCGGGCCGCGCTGGTGCGGGGGAGCCGGCGGCGCCGCCACACGCACTCACACACTCACACACACACTTTCTCTCACACACACACTCACACACACGCGGGGGGGCGGGGGTGCCCGCCGCCACCCGCGCATGCGCACCGAGCCCCGCCGGGCCCGCCTCCTCCCGTGTGGCGGAGCGACAGCGCCGGGCGCGCGGGCTGCGCAAGCGCCGCCTCCGCGGTGCGCTGGGCCCCGGGGGCGCGCGCCTGGCCCCCTCACCCGCCGCCGCGCAGCGCCCGCCTCAACGGCCGCCGGGGCGCGCGCCCCACGCCCGCGCGGGTTGCCGTAGCGACGGGGGCGGGGGGGGGGGCGGCCTCGCTCTGAGGAGCGCCCCGCCTTCCCGCCTTCCCGCCCCTCAGGCCGCCGCTGCCCGGCGGCCCCGCACGCCGCTCCCCAGCCTCTCCGCCGCCCCTCGCGGGGCCTCCGGGCCCTGCCGCTCTCTCCACGGGGCCGCCGGCAGCCCCGCACCCTCCGCCGCCGGGGGGAGGGAGCGGGATGCGGAGGTACGGGACAGCGGCCCGGGAGGCGTCGCTCCCTTAGGAAAGACAATTGCGGCAAGGAAAGGAACAGGCTGAAAAAATCATTTAAAAAAACCAAACCAAAACATTACATTGCAAAGAAATCCATTCATTCAGAAGGAGCGCTGTGCAGGGACTTTCTAGATTCTTCTTTGCTCCCACAATCGTTAGGAAATGACTAGCTCGCAAGAAGAAAGCAAGGCCTTCAAGCTGTTTGCATCACTTCAGGAGCGTGAGCTCCCAGAAACCCACTGGCTTGTGCAAGAATTGCCCTCAAGTCGCAAGAGCTGGTGGTGCTGCTGTGGTGTGACAGGCCTTGCGGTGTGACAGGCCTTGCGTGGCCGCTTGCCCCTTGCACCCCCTGCCAGGGAGGCTCCAGCCCCAGTGAGTTACTGCAATAATTAATAGCTAGCATGTATACATACTCAGTATGCTTTGCAAACGATACCTCATCTCGTTAACTTGTGAACTGACTTGTTTCCATCCTGTTGTGGAATTAAGATAGCAACTGCTTCCTTCACGTCCTTGGGAGACAGTCATTTGTTTGTATGCTGGATAACCCGTTGCTGCCATCCAGTATATAGCCACCTGCTATATGTGGTGCCTGATTTTTAATAGAGTTGTAAACTGGTGAGAATACAGGTACCAGGCTCCAGAGCATATTGGACAGACCTAGATTAAACGAGTACGGCAGGCTGGAAAGACAATACTGGCTTTTAAAACCGTGACAGGGAAATAAGGCAGGAAGGATCTGAGAAAATGTAGGCACCAAGTTTGACTGTAAAGCAGAAAGGCATTATTCTGAGGTACAGTGCTGTTTTTCCAGTTTTAAGAAAGCTTTCCACCTAGAAAGAGCACATTTTTTCCTCTTGTTTTTGTTTTGTTTTGTTTTTTACCACAGTAATCTGGCATAGGGTCAAACTCATTCTGAACCCGGATAAATGAAAGGAAAATAAAATTGCCAAATGCCACCCTTCTGCAAGGTTTTCAGCAGGTGGGTCAGTGAATGGAAAGAATGTTTCACTAGGTTTGGAACCACAACTTTTAATACAGAAATAAGAAAATATTATAGGAAGAAGGAGGGGGGGGGAGAAAGGAAGTAAAGACACCTCAGAAGGAGGTGTAAATGTAAAGTTTTTGTAAGCTATTCTTCACTAAAGCAGGAGACAAGCTATTTCATAAAAACAAGCTTCTTGGCATTAGTTAAGTGTTGGATCTAGGGGTTAGGTGACAAATTATGAAAGACATTTTACAGTTCTCTCATTAAATGCTTCCAGAAAAATTATGTAGTGGGTTGTGAGGAAGAAGCAATGTCATGGACCGAAAACTAAGAGAAATGAAACAGGAGAACGTATAGTCATTCATAATCATGGTAACAAGCTGAGAGAGTAAGGTGTTTTTAAGGTTTTGTTTTAAATACCCTTGAAAATAGTCTAGAAAAATGGCTGTGGGGAAGGATACGACATTTGTGGAGGACGCAAAACTACTCACAATTTTGGGCAGACTGTGATGATACTCAGAGTGACCCAACTATGTAGGAGGACAATATAGTGACATTCAATATTAATAAATAGCCATCAGTACAACACACTACATACTGGAGGAAAAATCTGGTTACATATTGTAGAGGGGGTCTAAACCAATGCTAATAGTTTAAGAAATGCGCAGGCATCCTAGGCAGGAGTTCAGTAGAAGTCTCTCCTCAGTATGTGAACAGTCATGCACACAACACATCGAGATATGAAATGGAGAAAACCAGAAAACGTTGGCTGTCTTGCCATCATTTCATATCAAAGTGTTTTAAAAGAATGAGTGGGAAGGAGAATGTATGTCAGACTGTGGAACTGAAATGCCCAATTCCACTTAAGTGATGAAATGCCACAGATCTACACTAGAGCTCCATGTTTAGTTGCTTTTCCCCTATGATTCCAAAATCTTTTCCAAGATACCACCTTCCAATATGCAGTTGCCCACTCTATACACATAGCTGATGTTCCTTATTATTTGATAGGTACCAATTTTCCCCTTTATACTAAATACTCCATTTAAAATTCATTATTAGTTGAATATTGCAGCTGTGCTGTTAAATATTCAAATCACAGGAAGCATCAAAAAGAGAGGAAATGACTAGATGAAAATATGTGGCAAAATAGTTGGTTATAATGAAGAAAGCTGCTGTCAAAAGTAACAGGAAACCACTGTCGCTTGTGACTGGCAGGCTGTGAGGGAATGGGTGCAGAGGGCCAAACCTGAACAAACACAGTTAGGTGAATCATCCCAAAGGAACGTGGCTGAAAATCTTACAGCCCACAGGACATCACACTTGCCATCACCACTTTCACCCAAGACAATAAATTTAGAAGTGGTGTGTGTGTAGCCATCCTGCAGATCAGTATTCTTCTGAATAATTATTTACTATGGATCTCAGAAGTTATTTTTCAGACATACTTATCCCAAATTTTATTAGCAACCATTATTTGTATAATTCACTGCCCAATAAAGAAGCTACACTGCAAGAGTGTAACTAGGTTCACTGTACGTAGAAACCACTCAAACTATATCAGATACAACATTTTCTTTTGAAAGCAACAGCTTGAATCTTCAACATTGTCTACCAACTGAGAGGATGGAAATTTATCCGTGTATTTCTAATTTCACAGATCAAACCCATTTTTCCATTAGACAACATAAAATGTGTATGCTTCCATACACAAACTGCAATATGTTTGCAGGAGCAACTGCAATCCAAAGCACTTGCTATTGTAAAATCCAAGTCTATAAAAATGCCAGCAGAGTACAGTCACTTTATTATACTTTCATTAACAGAAGATAGCATAAGCATTTTAGATTTTAAAATTTATAACACAAGTTACTTCAGTGTGATCAGCTTTGCTTGTATAGATTACAATACAAATTATTTTGAAAAATGTAAGAAAAAAAGAGAAACTATTTGATTATGACTGGGTATATCATGCTGCATACGAAGATCTGGGATTAAAACTATACATCAATATAACATCACATTAATCTTGTTGCCTTTCAGCCAAGCTTCCTGAGTACTGCAGAAAAGGTACTTCTTAATCTTGTTTTGGTAACTAATGATTTGAAAGAGTATAGCTTACATCTTGGCACCTAGGTAGCACTTCATTAATTACTAATTACTTGGCACTAAGTAAAGTTTTTCTAACATTGCCTGAATCTAGAAACAGTTGTTATCATAGAAAATCATTAGTTAAAATAAGTTTGATATGAGATGACCCAACCAGATAACTGCTAAAGATTATAGTTCCCTAAGGAATGAGAACATAGTAGAAAATATTTCGTTTATGTAACCCGTAAGTGCTATTTTCTGTCCTTACTTTTTCCCTAAGTTATTCCATGAGTCTAGCTGCGCTTAATTCACACAGTACATCAGGATGAGGGACACTAAAGAAATGCAAAATACTGCTAAATTGTCAATTTGTGAGAATGAAGTTGTATAATTTTTTGTTGAAACTTTGTAATCGTATCTCAAGACAGCATCACAGTGCTGAAGCACACTTGTGGTACCTGTTGCCTTAATTTTTTTATTTCCTGATTTTGGAGTGCTTACCTATACAGGTCTGACTTTATAAATGCAGTACTTTTACATTGTGCAATTAGTATTTGAGTCCTTGTAAGGGTATATAGTCTGTGACATTTACATTACATATGCCTGCTTTTTTGGTCTGTGATTCTCTGTGGTGTCATTTCCCTTGTTATAGGTAAAATAGGAGTCAGACCCAGATTGCTCTAAGTCAGAACACTGCTGTAACTATCACCATCTCCCTCTTTCCTTTTGGAGGATGTTTATGCTTAATACATAACACACACATACTATCTTCCACCCTCTAATACGGAGGATGAGCTTCCTGCTGTAGTCATAACAAAATGGAATTTTCAGTTGGTTCAGTTAAACTTGAAACTAAGCATTAAAAATATTCTAATGGATAGAAGTGCCTGTATTTCTCTAGAAATCTGGTTCAAACAGACACTAGACACCCTACATGTTTAGAGTTTACAGTTTGAGGATGAAAACCATGCCAAGAATGCTGTACTGCAGAGTGGATGTATGCTTCACAGCTGCTCGAACTCAGTATGTTCAACTGATGTGCTAAATATTTGCTCCTAAAGGTTTTGTGATTAATAGTAGAACACCTCCTTAGGTATAGATGCTTACTTGTTTTTCATTCCAGCAATGAGGGGACGGGTTGGAATTATAACAACAAAACAGTAGTCTGAACTGGTTCTGGGGTTTCCTTGATATTTTTAAGATCACAACTTTTTAAAGAGCGTATCCAAGGAGCAGGTTCTGCATTCACTCAAACTTACATGTAAAAACATTTTTTTTAAAAATTATATTTTTATATGTATATCAGAAGAGTGTGCATACACACAGACGCTTTCAGAGGACTTCCTGTTTACATCTGCAAAGCATTTTTTTCCCAAGGTCAGCAAAGGTTCTTCCACATGTCTTGGCAGCGAGGAAGCTGCACACAGATAACGTGTTATTTCCTCACTGTCTCTCACACAACCTACGGATTTTTCCACAGGAAGAGAATACTGTTCTTTACTGTGCTGCCTTCCTACACTCCAGATGTACCAAAGTCAGAACCGTGCTTTATGTTAGGGGCCCTAAGAGGCGCCGTTTGCACCGGGGAGGGAGCTAGAAGCAAAGAACGGACTGGCAGCACAGAAGCTGAATACAGATATCCTTCTTTTTCTGCTTTCCTCCTGCCCCTGTACATCGCAGGAGACAGGAAACAGTCATTAGAGACTGCTTAAGAGAAAGCAAGCACCATTTTTTATGTTGTATAAATATCTATCTACACGTTTTCCATAAAGAATGGAGATGCTGGGATGCCTACATGATTTATGCACAGTACGGAAGTAGCACAAACATGATGATTTACAACAGGTTTTAATGACCATCTGAAGAGGAAAGATCCCAAATAATGGACAACAGCAACTGTTAATTGAAACTAGTAATATTTCATCTATGTAAACAAAGTAATGATCATGTCTGCCACAAGACTTCAGGAGATTTATCTTCCAGACTCCCTAATATGGTTACATCTGTCCCCTGCTTAAATCCTATGTTCTTGCCATCTGCTTCAACACACTTTTTTCAACCTCAAGCAGAGATTAAACAGCTATTTGGAGAAGAAAAAAAGGCTTTTTAAATTTTTGAGCAAAATGTTTAACAACTGGGAAAAAAGTTAAAAAAACCAAAATCACACACACACTCCCCAGCTCTCTATTGTTTCTGTGATACGAAATGTTATTAGTGAGATACTCAACTTAAATTTCTAGGAATCTTTACATTTGACCATACAACAGGAAACATTGCACCCACAGATTCAATGTAGTTTAATTATAGAGTGTGATAAATTGGGAGGAGATTAAGTTAATACCATTCAGTTAATCAGTCAAATTGTCATTAAGAGGTAACGTTATATGGGCAAATCAGGAAGTGTTCTGCTTTAAAAAGAAGGAAACTTCCTAGCATTCTTTAGCTGCACTGTGGGAAGCCTAGCCAGTTATACTCCTTTGAGATGTGCTGTGTGCTTACCTCTCCATGTCCAGACATGGAGGTGGGGGAAGGACAGAGCTATAGTTCGCTCTCTTCTTCTGTAGGAGGAGACCCAAAGAAGAGCAATTTCACAGATCCTGTGCTCCTGCCTTCTGGGCAAGACTACAGCCTGCCTGGTCCTCACGTGTGTCACGTTAATTAGGAAAGAGCTTTACCAGGCATCCATCATCCACTGTAGTCACAGAATGGTCAGTCACAATCCACCTCTTGGTAGCCTTGAAAATTCTGGAAAGGGATTAGAGATGGACTGAGCATCTTGTTATGGTAGAGGTACAATGCAACGGTAATAGTCATAAATACACTAAAAAATCACCTCATCCCTTCTCTAGAAGTTCCCTCAGAAAAAAAATTTTTAGACCGTTTCTTCCTCCTATAGAGAAGAAATCGTGGATTTCACCTCATCATTCACCTGTGCTTCATAGGAATTAACTGGGCTCAGTACCTGCGCTTTTTAGTCTCCGCTCTTTTGGCTGCTTTACTACGCTTCTGCTTTCCCCTGCAATTATAATTCCTACTGCTTGCAAATATCAGAAAAAAATTTTTGCACTGTTTGTAAAACACTGTGAAGTATTTTCAGAAATAATGCAGAACAAAGCAAATCTATCATGTCTTTTTTATTCACAGTTAACAATCCTTGTCCGAAAATCTAAGCATGTAATGTTACTAGTATAAATAGGCGCAGCTCCACTGAAGGCCTTGCTATCCATTACTGAAGAGCTTTGCCATGAAGTAGGTTGATAGAGAGTTCAGCTTTAGATTTAATAAATACCATTGCTTAAATTGCTAAAATAGATAAAATACACTGTTTTATAGCCAGTATTTTCAGAATTATTTATATAAATCTCTTGGGAATACTTTTGGGATAAGCAGAGCAGCAAGCCATCATCTGTTGTAGTCTATGTGTCTTGCTAAGTCTTTATCTGCTGGTAATCTCTTTGGTATCATGCTCCTGCATGTAAAGTGGCTTGTCAGGAGCTGGAGTTAGACTGAGTAAGTACTCTGATGTTATGCTCTACACCTGCTCAAAGGAAAATTAAGAAGCCAAATTATAATACAGTTGTTGTAACTCATTTTCAAATAAACAAATGTCTCAGGTACTCCACGTTTTCCAGGTACTACATTTTTTCCTGTTTATCTCAAACATTATCAGTATGATCAAGTTCAGTTACAGAGACAGGACACGTAGAAAATGCTGATGTTAGGACTTAGCAAACACTCTTCAAGATCATTTACATTGAAAGAAAAAAGACAAAACAACATTTAGAACAACATCTACATCAGGTTTCAGTATCCTTTACTAGAACTGAAAAACCCATGTGTGAAATTAATTCAGCTTTCTAGATCCAAATTATCTTTTGAGCTGTGAAACACTTTTCATACCAATATAAATATTATGGGGAATGTAGAGACTTCCAAAAATTTCATTTTAAACAGAAAAGGTAATAATGACATTTTCACAGCCTCATAATATCCATGCTGGAAAATCACTTTAGCTTTCATCAGAATAGTTTCTTGAAAAAAGAAAAAAACACAACCAGTAACTATATTTTTTAAAGTAAATAAGAAGTCATTCTGTATGGAGGCAAGGCTTGTTTCTTGAGAAAAATCATCTGACGTGGAGCACTTGGACTGGAAGGTCTAGTGTTTACAAATGTGTCTCAGCTGGAGACGGCTGCTGAACTTCTGAAATTTTGAAGAGATTTTTCCTGTATACTCTGGAAGGGCCTCAAAGTACCCTCAGCAAGCAAATTCCAAAAATACAATGGGTGTATTCTAGCTAGTGTTCACCTAAACTTTTACTGCACCCTGATTGATTCTGTGGCTAAAACTGACATCTGTAAGCTAATTTTCATTTGCGTATCATCCTTTCCCACTGATATTCTTGGGAATTTGTCATTTGAAGATTGAAACCTGAGTCTTACAAATCTAAACCAGATGCATGCTAAATACATGAAAGGATGAATTCTCCGTTTCCACAGTTTTCTTTTAATTTTAAAAAGGGGACCATATATCATGAGGACAAGGAACTCAATCCATGGAATTATTTTATAAAGAGAGCTTCTGACTGTTAGGTTTAATTTTGTGGTTAATACTTTCTATAAATACACAGTGGTAAATTCTAAAGAGGTAAAAACATTAGAAGTAGTCATTCAACACTGCTAAAATGTATGTTGCTTTACAGTGTCCTCTCCACCTATTGCTATATACCACGATACCTGAAAAAAACACACCTGTGACTCAGAGGAGTATTACAACCTGAATAATTACTTATCCATTATAAATTATCCTTTGAGAGCTGCATGAAAAAACACTTTGCCACCTATAATTCTAACAATGTAGAATTGGAGTATTTTAGTCTATGCTACAGCTCATGATATCATTTTTGCCAACACACTGTAACAGCAACAAAAATTGGACAGATTTGTTGTCTTGTTCTCTCCCTGGAAGAGAAGTGTAAATAAGCTACGTTGTTTTGCTACACTTTGTGTCTTAGATATACCTACACTTCACTTTTACTTTTCACTAGAGAAGATAAAATTGAAGAGGTACATACTGAGCTTGAGTCAGAAATTACAGAATTTCCCAATGGTCCTTAATTCTTACAGGGGTCCTTTCTAAGGTCTCACCCTGGCCGTCTCTGTCTCCTGCATAAATAAAATGTACCTATATAGCAGAAAGTTCCTTTGTGTCTAATAAGCATGGTACATTTTGCTTCCAGGACTCAGGTTTTCCTATAGAAATACTGATCTTGGATCGCAGAGTGACCTCACCTAAGGACTAACACTTTGAACATGATGTAATACTCTGCAGAAAGGCAATGCAGAGAAAGTTTGATGTGCTCCTTATTGCTTACTTTGTCCATGACACGTTTTCTTTTTTTTTAATAGTTGGCATTTAAGAGCCACTAGCTTACAACATTACCTGTCATAATTAACAGTCCCCGTTCTCTCAGCCTGATAATTTCTTCCTTTCATGAAGGCTGCCAGAACTGAATGCATGTTATACTTGGGATTCCCAAAAAGTTACACATGTATGATAATTTGTGAACCCTGGATAGCATTCGGATACCAATTAGCCAATGGGGCTAGATACAGTAAAGGGATGAGGTTTGGGACTGTCCATGCAGGTCAAGGCACGATGCTGAGAACAAAAAGAGGTGTCAGAAAACAGCGCAAAAGCCAAGACAGGGATAGTGCTTCAGTAAGTGTGTTTGTATAACAATGGGGGGATAAAGATGAAGGAACAGGAGGTGCCTTTGCCCACATGGAAACTAGTACAGCTGCTCAGAGCAGCCCAATCGTGACTTCTGCATACAATCCAAGCAAACTGAATTTGGGAACCCCTGTCAAGCAATCTTCTCAATTATGGGCATACTCCAATAAAAATGGAATAGGATACTAGCACTGTACAACTAAACAAAACATATGGAAAACACAGAAAAGATGATAGCATTTTCAGCAATAGATGCTTTGCTTAAAATACTAATCTTAAAATCTAAAATATTTTTTATTTTTTAAATATTTATTTAAAAGTAAAATTTTGAATATTTATTAATAAATTTAAAAATTGCATTTTCGCTTCTAGCTTAAAGAAAATATAAAAAATTAATGAGGATTAGGAAGAACCACAGAATGGTTAGGGTTGGAAAGGACCTCTGAAGATGATCTAGTCCAAAACCCTGCTAAAGCAGCTTTATTTAGAGCAGGTTGCCTAAAAGAACCACAAGAGAAAACTGTAAACCAAGAGAAACTAAAAATAGTGTGTTTAAGTGCTTTGATCTACAGACTAGAATTACAGACAAACTTCTTATCTGCATTATCATCATCATCCAGTGAAACCAGCAGGCCAATGCACTTGTAGGTACATAGATTCATAGAGCATGACAGTTTCTACACCAAAGATGAAAAGAGCACACAGGATTACTGATCTCCTGTAGCAGCGTGGTGGGCTTGCTGAGGGAAGAGGGGGCACCAAGGCCTTCAGGCAGCACTTGCTCCCCAGCCTGGCACACCATCACAATTCCCTCAGTCAGGGCCGTGTTCTCCCAGATCTGCTCTCCACAGGTGAGCGAAATACAGCTCCCAGCACAACTGCTGCTGCTGTGGCAGCTTCCCAGCTTGACTGAGGCTGAAGTGAAGATCTGTCCCACCTCTTGGGAAGGGAGGGCTGGCAGCAGAGCCCTGGAGGAAACTTCTTGACATCTTTACACAGCAGGGAGGCTTAGGTGAAGCTGGGAAGCAAATGAAACACATCTAACACCCTGTCACATGCTATGAGAAAGAGAAAACACCTTGTCAAATGAAGAGACAACAGGAGCTGGCATTAACTCTCTTTAGATGCATATTAATGCAGTGTACTGCTTCAGCTCTGGAACTCTATGCTAGAGAACAGGTAGTTTAGCAAATGAAACAAAAGATTTTTTTAAGGAGCAGACACATACATGTACAATAGCAACATGCTGACAGGGAGAACAACTGCAAGCATTAGTGTCAGTGATGCTTCACAGGATAAATTGATCACTGACTGGAGAAATTTCTTTCTCTTACCTATTTTGCATACAGTTCAGGTACATTATACCTTCTGCTGTAGCATTTAATATAGGCTACTGTTGGACACAGAGAAGATCCTCAAGACTGACAGTCCTTGGTTCTAGTCTTTGGGGGGCTTATTACCAGTTATTTATAATATTATGAATAAGTCAGACTGTATCAATTTTGTTTTGAAGCAGAGGGTGTAAGCATGTGCATATATGAAATTTATGTTACTGTGTATTTGGTAAAAGAACATTAAGAAAGGATCTTAAGAAAAACTTCTTCTGTTTCTCCCTTGTAACCTCTAATCCCATTTGAGTTAAGTGCTTATGGTTTAGATTCATACAGGTAGCAGACAACTTTCAAGACTTTTCCATCTCAATTTAATCAATTTTATTTCTGTTGGTTTATTTCTATTAAGGAACTGGAGACAGGTATTTAAACCTATTGCTGCACAATGAGCCATGAGAAAAGGGAGCAGGTTGGATGGATACTTATAAAGCAGGAGGTTTGAAGCGTACTGACAAGATATTACCCCATTTACAGCTCTTATCTGTCAAAAGCAGCCAGAACAGAATGAGGGCAATTAGTCTTACTAGCTGGTCTACTGACCTGTAAGAATAAAAGGAATAAAAATGCCAGTGTGTGATAAAGCAGGCAACACTTGCAAACCAGTAACAGAATATGCATAATAGCTCAAGAAACATCCTTAGGGGAAAAAAATAAAATTAACTTTATACTTCTGTTTTCATTATGAAAAACGTAAAGGGAGAGAACCACCAGCAGCTGTGTGGAATAGAGCTTGGCTTTTCAGGAAAATACACAGGGCCAGATCTTGCCTCCTAGTTCTTCACATGTTTTCTGCTCTTCAGGCCCATGGAAACAGGCCAGGAAAAATTAATCGGCGGAGAACCGTATTATCTCTTCTGCATAGTTCCCATGTAGTGTCTCAGAGAAAGACCATGCAGCTAGGGAGCTGGCTGGAAGAGCTGTCTGCCTGGGGAAAACTGTCCTTGACTCCCACAGATCCCAGAGGACATGCTAGATTTCAGTAGGACATCTCTTTTTTGTTGATCTGAGACGATCTGAGGAATTCCGTTGCTGAGATTTCCTTCCGTAGATGCAAAGCAGGGGCTGATTTGGGTGTCAGGGTTTTTACATACCGTCGAAGTTCTGGGCAGAAAGATGAACACCAATATAATGACAGCTTTCCTAAACCGAGAAGTACTGGCGGGTCACTGATCGAATGCTAGGTCATTGAGTCTGCAGCTGCCTCAGAAATATTGTAGAAGAGGATTTGATCTTGGAAACGGGGACAGTATAAAGTCCTGGCTTGCTCCCACACAACCCACTCCCTCCCCTATCTTTCACTGTAGGAGTTTCCAGGTGCCCAGGGAGGAGGAATAATGTCTTTAAAAGTAGGTGATCCCCTGCTTTAATATATTATGAATATAAAGCTATGATCCAGCCTGCTGATTTACATAAGACATATCAACCGACCAACCTTCATTTCAGTTTCCCATTAAGCAATACACGTCCTTCTGCTTCCTTTCCAGTGGAAAAATCCCATGAAGTAGGAGAAAAACATTCTGGAATTCGCATTGATAAATTACTTAAAGTGTCTCTCCAGTTGGGGTCTGGGAGGCATGTGAAAGGGTCATCGCCTTCCTGTCCTCAGCCCCTTGGGGAACTCTGCATGGCTTCCATGAAGTGTCACTGGGGCCTCTCCCCTCCTGCATCATTTCCTGCTCCCTCTGCCAGGGCTCACCGAGACACTGCGCTGCCCTTAGCTCCCCCCCATTTGGCTACACACGAATCCCCCCTCCCACAACATTCATGCAAAGCGGAGAGGAACTATGGATGCGGTAGAAATGCTTCACTGAGCAGCACTGTCTGCTATCAAGATTACGTCTGGCAATTAAAGGGTGCAAAAGAATCATGCTAAACAGTGTGGCTGTTTTCCTCTCCACTCTGCAACATCTGCAGAGCTCCCAAGTGCATGAATTTGCAAAGAAAGATTTTTTTTTTGGGGGGGGGGGTAGTCTTAGTATTGGGAGACAGCTTGCAAATTACCCCTTTCCTCTCCACTTACAATAAGAAGGTGTTTTCCACAGGATTTTTAATTATTCTTTTTGCTTCCTTGTTTATTCTGTTTGGTCAAAAGAAAAATCCACCCTGGAACTTACAGAAGAGCAGGGGAGTTAGGGGAAAAAATATAATTGAAATTGAATGAGATTTAGGAGACTTAACTTTTTGAAAAAGCTCTGCTTCTATTTGTATTGAAGTTTTTGTTGTTGTTGTTGTTTGCATCCTAAGAAAGAACGTCAGGAATCTGTCAGGTGCTTGCCATAGCGAGCTGCCAGCTCACTGCCTAGCAACTCACACTGCGCAGGGATATCCTGGCATTACATACGCTGTCACCTCTCATCGTCTAATACTTGCCTTGATGCCGTCTCACTGGCTGACAGCATGTTGTTACATCAGGTTCCTCACTTGGGAAATACTGAGCTGCCCTTCTGTGTCATCTGGCCCAGTGAGGGCACCTAATGACACCAATATGATAAGCAATATAATGGTTTATCTAGGTAGCAGATTTGCTATACTACAGAAGTCACAACGTATTTACACAGAATTTTATGTTAAGTAGAAAAGTCACCATCAGCGTAAAACAAACATCAGGCTCCCTGAAATGTCAATAGGTATTTTAAAACTTATTTCTCAAAACTAGTTAGTGATTACCTGTGAAAGAAAGCTATAAAGTAGAAAAAGACCCCATGCGTATAAATAAAACCCTTTTGCTTTACTCACACAACAGCAGCTTGGTAGTGTGATTTGGTGATTAAATGGGGTAGGAAATCTGAGGTTCCAGCCTCATCAGTGACAGCAAGTCACATAGGGGATCTGGGGCCTCAAACGGCTGTCAGATGCTATTGATTGTCATCTTGCAGGTCATGGCTTCCCCCTCCCAGGGCATTCTGTTTCTCTGTTGTGATACAGTGGAACAGGAGGAACAAAACCGAGGCTCAGAATCCTATATTATTTAAATCCTTTAAGAGCACATAAAAACCCCCTTGACTTGAACTCAGTAAATAACAACCAGATCTCAGAGGGCACAAGAAAGTCAGTTTTGAGGTGAAGGTCTTTGAAAAACCCACTGTGGTGTTTTCAACACAGCTGTGTTAGGGCCTTTTATTCCCAGAATACAAGCATCTCAGTAAGACTTGTAACTGTGACAAACAGCTAATGCTTTTTTACTTAGGTCAAGAGTTTCGAAACACAGCCTTTAATGTAACACTGAAGAGATGACTTAAGTAAAAAGCATGCTAAATGAAACAGAGGCCTTCTTCCAGCTGCCTCTTTTACCAAACAAAAATCAAGAAATATACTCTAAGCTTGTGAATTTTATGTACATATACAGCTTGGAATTGTTTCGGTGCACGTACATTTTTAATTGTCTACACATTTCTAGACAACTGTATGGGAAACGGGCAAGAATACAGAACCTTTCAAAAATGCAAGTCTTAAAGCAGACTGTACCCAGGGGTGGTACTGTGTGCAAAAAATGGAGAACAAAATCTCCAGTTAACTAAGTTTGACGAAAAAAAAGCATCACAGAGTTAAAAATGATAAATGATTACGGAGATTGAGCAGCCCTGACACAGAGGAGGTGAGTTCGTTCAGAGCCAAAGAGCCTAGCAGTCCCTGAAACCTCTCTGCTGTTCAGCTCAGTCACAGGCACAGTGGTTTTGCTGTTACGGCACAACTGGCTCCACACACACGCCAGACAAAAGAGGCAAACTGATTTAGTTAATGCCTGCGGAGTTCTATACAGGACCGTCAGACCTGATCAATAACTTTTCATCGATGAAAACCCTAAAACTCCTCCCAAAGAACACATGAAATCACTCTCAATGATTTTTTTGCTAGTTTGTGCATTGGGAACGGTATCAGTAGTGGTGAGGACCAAGAAACAAGTCTTGCACATCAGAGCAGAAGACCGTCTGAAATAAGTTCCTCCATTCTTGCTAACATACTGTATGCTCCAATGGGGCATGGAAAGCTAGGTAATTTTTAGGAAGCCAAAATCTATAGAATCCTAATTAGAAGGAATCGTCCTCCCCACTAATTATTTTGGAATTACTCACATATGTGCATAAATTATTTCTCAATAAGATGTCTTTAATACTGTTATTCTGATGAATGTCATGTGCACAAATAGATTTTCCATGGAAAAATTACATTATAGTCATAACTTCTGTATTAATTAATACAGTAACACAAATTTGTCAGTGATTGTGGTTTAATCTGATCCATTTTATTTAAGTTTGTAACCAGGCAAGTGCATGCACTTGGCTAGTTATCATGTCTTAGCTGAGGCTATGGTAAAAGTTTAAAGAAAATACTAACAGGACCCTTGTGAGTATAACTCTGGAAATCAATACCCTAGTTCTGTTAGAAAATGTACCTAAATACCCTCTAATCAAAAAATAAAGCCAGATAATAAAAGAATTTTCATTTTTAAACAAAGCAGAAACATGCTGTGATGCTATTTTTATCAGCATGTTCCTTCATTTGCTTCAGGAAGGTTTCAATGAGAACCCAAACCCTGTCAGAAATGCATACTGTACAGCATTTGATGTACTTGGCACATCAGCAGCTCTGTAAACTCTGCATCACTTTCCTGAAGCCTACTTACCCCAGAGTACGCTAAAAGCATTTGAAGGGGTGCAGGAAATCATTATAGGAAGCGCAATTCTTATGCTTAACTACATACAAATGTGGGTAGTTCATGTTTCATAGTCTTTGGAGTGTGCTGCATTTAATACCTCAGGTACTTACCTGTTTTTTTATTGCAGTACTTCTAGTTCTAGACAGAAACTGATGTTAATCAGTGCGTCTTTCAGTATGTTGTAAGTACATTCATATAGATGGCCGTTGTATGGTATATATTGTGGCATTTCTGGGAGACACATGTGGACATACACATCACCATTTGCAGTTCAGTTTGTAACCCATCACCAACATATTATTTTTTTATCAGCCTTGTTTTCAACCAGGGACTTGGTGGTACAAATAAGGGAGGCAGACATACTTGAAACACATAAAGGCTGTAAGAATTATCCATGTAAATGTATAACATTTGCCAGAAAATAAATGCAGACGGTACTTGGACTCCAAATGACAAATGTGTCTCAGGGATTGTTCATCATTGTGCTGACTCAATTAACCTTCCAGTTCCATAGAAGTTGGTTGGTTTTGAGGTTGTTAGTTAGAGAGGCCATCAGAGTTGGTACATCTCAAACCTGACCCAGCCACTGCATTTCAGCAGGCAGCCCACCATACCACCTTTCAGTCTCCCTCTCCTCTCCGCTCACAGGAGCGGGCTGGGCATTGAAGAAGAATTTTCCGCCTCAGAACCCTTTGGCATCACAGTGCCTTGCTGATGAGCTAAATCAGAGCACAGTGAAGTCCAGCGGCGGCTTGGCACTTGTCTAGACCCCCCAGGCTCCTCACCCAGACCCTGCCACGCCGCCCGGTCTATCCCCACAGAGAACAGATAGGCCTCTCCACGATTACTTGATTCCTTGTGTCCCAGACAGCAGATGGGACCCAAGGAACAAATTAAAGTTGTTTTAGCTGCAGCGGCCCCACGGGATCTGCAGAATGCAGCAGCGCTCCAGCCATGCCCTTTTCACTGCCTGCCCTTTCCTGGGTCAGAGAGACGAGGGTAATTCCCAGCTGTCTGCTCAGGCTGTACGCTTTCCAGGGCTCTCCTGACACCTGGGAAACCTGCCTACAGCCAAACGGCTTTAGAACCGCTTGGCTTTGTCCCGTAATACAGAGGGTCTCGGGGCAGGATTACCCCTGCCGAGCTCTGCTTCCCACATGGCGTCTTCGCCTGTGGCTAGCTGCTAGCCTGGCTGAAGGGGGAAAACGTCTACACACGCCGACGAAGAATCGAGGCTGGGATGTCTGCTGTGCTCTGGACAGCAGGGTGACTCTGCTTATGACTGGCAGAGGAGTGACAGCCCAGGCCGGCACTAAAATGCTGTGCTAGTGCATTAATAGATCAGCCACAGCCGAGCGCAGGCTGAGGTGTAAGTGCCAAGCTTCGGAGGCGAGTCAGCGCCTAAACGCAGGCTCAGACCTGCGCTTGGCAGAGCCTAAACCCGGCTACGTGGCTTCAGCAGGGACAGAACGTGGCCATTAAGTCTACCAAAAAATCCTGTAAAAATACCTGGCAACCTCTTGCTTCTTAGTTTAGTGTTAACCAGAAGAGAAAGAGGTAGTACATGTCTCTGTTGGCTTTTGCAGCTTTTGTTTTGTGCAGCTATAAAATTTTCCAACACTTCCACAAAATGGTATGAGGAGAGAGGAATACAAATATTCTTAAGCCATGCAACAGTAAGGACGCTCGTATGTTTATGTAGCTTTATGTATGACTCCTTGCAGTTTTACCGAGTAAGCTCAGTTGAAGTCCAGTGCCCTTGGCTACTCCAATTGCTAACAGAGCTAACAGTTCGAATTCGGAAGCAATTTCCTACTGATTTTATCTTCCAAACTCTAAGTCCTCACATAGGTTACTGTGCTTCACCTAGCTCAGGTTTCAGAGATAAGATTTCCCAGGGTCCTTTCAGTTCTTGAAGAATCCACACAATTGGGACTACACCATGTTTAACTTGGAACAGTACAGAGCAGATTTTATACTATGTGGGTCACTCCTGTGATTTTTCCAGTTTGGGTTAACCCAGTTTTCAATGATTGCTTGCTTATTATAGAGAAAAATGCCGTATCATGAATAACAGTAACAAAAAGTTCCTTTATGTAATTTCTACTGCACTTTTAAATACAACTAAAAGCTTCACAAAGTTCAGGTTCAAATAGCTAGTATCTGTAAAAACAGAAAAACGGGTTTTTTTTCTGTTGATCTTTTTTTCAAGCTGATCCAGAAGTGGTCATCCCTGGCATTTCGTCCATGACTGCTTGGCTCAGAATCATGACAGGTGGTGGATCTGATGGCTTCTGACAGTGGATAATCTCTAACTCTTAGAAGCACAAGGATTTCTTAATTGCATAAATCCTTTTTTGAAAAATAAACTATAAATATTTTAAACAAAAGTTAAATGAAACAAAGCAACAAATAAGGAAATACAGAATAATAACACAGTAAGATTAGGCCTTCAGATGATCTTAAAGCTGTATGGTAATACAAGGGCTTTAACTGAGCTGTATCATATTAGCCCCCTTTTAACTCTGCTATGCAATTGCAATTACAAATAGTCTTAGAAGATGCGCAGATGCTCCAGGAACAAACTGGATTTTTGACTTGCAAAAAAGGATATTTCTTTGGCTAGTTCTGTATTTGCCATGCACTCTAATCTGGACCCGTAGCTGACAGGAGATAAAAATAATTTCAAATGAAAACTGCATAGCTCAAAAAAGTCTTTTTCTGTATAGAGGAATCATCAGTTCGCTAACGTGAAGTGAAATTAACAATTTGTCTTAATTATTTGATAGGGTTTTTACACTGTAAAACACATGACCAGAGCATGCTTGTTTATCCAACCTGAGGTAATGCCAGCAGGCACCTCCTCAATAGAAGAGGTCTACACCGCTGGCTGCACGCCCTTTATGTGACAGGGAGAAGGCTGACATCTGAAAAATATCACTGGAGAGATCAAAGAGGAATTTGGTAAGATACGTTATCTAGAACTAATGAGACTCCAAGACAGATAATACCTCAGTCCAATATTCTCGCTTGTAGAAGTTATTGAGCAATTTTAAAAGCATACATTCATGTTCCTTATACATCACAGCCATTCACTTTTTCACCTTTCTTAATAAAAAGGGTTAAAGTTGCCAGGGATGTTTAAAGTACCACGTACAATGCCACATTTCCTGTTGATTCAGATCCTGCCTCAGACAGGCATAAGGACAAACTGGACACAGCTAAGAACAGAGCACATTAGGTGGCTGCAGCAATTCCATAAAAAGTATTTAACAAGAACCAAGAGAACAACAGTGTTTCTCGTTAAAAACACATAAGTGTGTGAAGGCAGAACCCAAGTGTAGCTAAACAGAGGGGAGAAGTTTTATTTTGCAATGCAAGTGAAAAAAAAAACCAAACCAACAAAAAACCACCACACATGGAAAGGGATGATTACAAGAGGTTCAGTGCCACGCCTGCAAAAAGCAAGCAATTTGCAGTGATGCATTGCACTCACTACAAATTAGAAAAGAATTTAAAACCAAAACAAATGCATGAACATAGCATTTTCATAGTCAGAAAATGCTCTGTTTACGGTAGGTAGTATTTCTTCTTGGGTATCCTAAAATGTTTACAAAGTAGAAGAGGGGAAAAAAAAGCTTTAGAACCATGTAAGTAAATGAATGGGAATGAACTGAAATACAGCTACTCTCATGAAATGCAGAGTAATTATATTAAGGGTATAAAAATATTACCAGGGGCCCTACTTTAAAACTAAAGAAGCTCTAATACCCTTTCAAATGTGAGCATGTGGCGAGCCACACTCCCAAGAGCAGATGTACCTCCACAGGATTTGTAACGGCAGAACAAAAAGTCCCACATGTGCTGAGGTTAAAAAGCACTCCCCAGATAAAAATGATCAAATTGGTATACAAACCTGCCTACAGAAGAGGATGCAGAAGATAATCCTAAGGAATTTGATTATGTGCTTAAGAGCCTGTAATGCATTCAGGAAGTAGTACACTACATTATTACAGGTACCAGTGTATTTATGTATTACGCAAACCCTCTTGGCACTGAAAGTTAACTTAAGGAGTGAGGTTGACCAAATGCTAAAATGAGGCTTTATTGAAACAGTATTGATATTGACCAGATAAATTAACTGTTTGGTTCCTGTAATAAAACGTATAAAAAAAATGTTCATAGTTCCACTACAATAAAACCAGCTGGCACCGAGTATTTCTTCACAGGGCCAACTGAGAATACTGGTATTTTAAAGAGTCATTCTGGTGCAGCCTTTTTGACAGAGAAGCTATGAAAGTTGCGCTCACAACTCACTTTCTCAGAACCTAGAAAAAAAGCATCTCAATTATATATTGCATACAGTGGTACTAAAATAACAGTATGGTTTAAAAAATAAAAACATCCCTAAGATCTCTATCAATCAACACACATATGTTTGGGGAACCATCCAGCAGGATTCCTGCCCACCAGCATCTGTATAAAACTGAGGTTTCTATAAAGTAGAGGAATACTTCCTGCTGTTGAGAAGAACCAAGGCTGTAAAAGCACATATCAGCTGTGAAATACAGGAGCTTCTAATGGCTTATACTTCCCCATAGCAAAATCCAAAAGCTGCAGGAAAAGATTATTTTTTTTTTAGAAATATGACTCAATACTATTATATCTTTCCTGAACACAAAGTGGTATGATAAACTCAAACACGAAATATAAAATGACTCAAGCTTATCAAAGCCTGGGAAAATAACTCCTGATGCAGTTACAGATTGCACTGGTTTAGGTGATGGGGTAGAGGGAAAAACTCTCCGTGATGTGCTCTTTTACCGCAGGAAAAATGCCCCCTCACCTATAAGGGAAAGATGATAGGAGTTGGCCTACCTACTTAACTTGGTCTGTCTCCACACACCATTTGCATTTTAGATCTCTAGTTACAGTCATTGTGCCATCCTCTTTTTATTTAAAGAATCAAAACCTCACTACACTAGTACCGCTCCCAGCACCAGCCTTTGTCTGGCTGAATACCCACCCTGCACGCACTTGAATACATACAAACTTCACATTGCTGGGATGCTTTGGGATTAAAAAAATATGTGACTCGTCAACACCTAATGTCCACAGAAACAAATCCAACTGATCAGAAGATGAGTCTATTGTGTCCTGTAAGGTGCTTCCAACTCCTTTTCCAGAGATGGACAGGCTGCTTTTGTTGTAGAGGTGAACGCAGAGTGAGGAAGGCATGTGGCTTCTATTTCGGTAATAAGTGGTTTGATAATATGAGGTTTGACAGCTTATTTTTCAGACTACAACAGCCCCACCGACCACGAAGCTCGAAGGGAGCAGTTGCAAAGGTCCTCGAGCTATCCAAGAAAAAATGTATCACATAAGGCAGGGCAATTAATTGGCTGCTATATACGTGTTTTACTGCTATATACTAAAAGTTATCAAGCATTTTTATTTAAGAGCATAGGTGTTTACTTTTAAAAGCAGTCTTTCCTTGGCTAGAATTGTAATGATATTTTTGCAAATGCCAAACATACACACCCTATGTCACAACTGTTCTTTCCAACTTGGCTTCCGATTCTAAAGAGTATTTTTAAATATAAACAATAATAGTGCTCTCTTGAAAGTGATTTTAAAGACCCATGAACCACACTGTCAGCCTGAAGGGAGATGAGGGAAGTAAAACTGAAAGAAATATTCCAGTAATAAAAGTTACAGTAGAATAGACAGCACAGAGTGCAGCACCCCAACTCTTTTTAGAGCTTTATCTGTCACAGCCTATTCAACTGTGTATCAGCACAAACCTCCTGTAGTGCTAACATACCCTTGTTGTCTCACAGGGTATGAGTATGTGCATGTGTGTATCAAATACTTTCTTTTTCTTCAATACTAAAAGCAGAGAAAAATAAACTTTGAGAAACAGTGTTTTAGGATGCTGGCTCTCGAAAATTACTATCAGAAACTAAACAAATTGATGCCAGAACACAGCCCTGTGGAATTATAATCTCTCTCAGCCAAAAGGGTAAGATAAAGATGACCCTTCAAATCACCACAGAGAGACGGCTAGCACAGGTGCTCACCCACCAACTGACCCTCCTGCCGAGTGTTTGTGGGAAGCATCAGTGATTTGTCAAGCCTAGAATGATCACGTGTCATAAAGCTCATCTGTTATGGGTACCTACTCGTGTTGCACTGCTAGGCAGAGAAAGCATTTTCTTCTTGCTAAAAATACTTCCTTATCCTCTATAAAATGACAAAAGTATAACTTTGCCTGACCTATTTTTCATCCTTACTCATTCTGTGGAAAACTTGCAAAATTGACACCTAATTTCCAGGTGCTGTTGCTTAGCTTCCTAAATTATTAACAAGTCTAATTATTATCCCTTTTCATCATCACGTGGGACAGGGAATAGATGCAAAGGTTACAATCGCATCACCCCTCTCATATCTGAGCGTGTTTGATATCAGATGATCCCTCTACCAGTTTCAATCAATAAGCAGTATTAAACATGCTTTTTTTGTCACAGTCTAATGGCAGAGTATGCTGGTCTACTCTAATTGTATCAGCAGTGGCCCAGGGCAGAGCATAAAAAGTACAGAGGAAACATGGACCAAAATCAGGGATGTCTGACCTGTTTACTGTGTTCCGGGGTGGTGTCAGGTGGTGCCAGAAGTGGTTGGGGTGCTCTGTGTGTGCTGATGCTGACACAGTTTTACAAAAAAAGAGAAGAAATGAGAGGAGCAGAGACGAGTTGAGACTGGTAGCAAGGTGTGTCAGGGAACCACTGATTAACAGGAAGAACTCTGACATCTTGAAAATACTCAGAATTACTTCAAAAGTGAAAACAAGGGATATTTGCATGCCACGATATCTTCACAGCTGGACCTGGACCTGCAGAGCTGTGTCAGCAGGGCTTCCTATTAGCAACGTGGCCAAGAGGAAGAGCTTTTCTGCCAAATTAGCCGCCCCATCTCCCAAGGCACGACAGACATCCTCATCTAGCCCTTCTGGCTGAGTTGACTGAAGATGTTCTGCTTCACAGCTGCTCATCAGCACCTGCCAGCTGGGAGTTACCACCCCACAGACGGGCCCACAAAAGAAATTCTGTGAGTGTTCTCTCACCCTTTGGACAAGGCTGGAGGAGTTAGCGCTAACCACTTTCATCAGTGCTTTAAATCACTCGATGGACCTTGCCTCAAGTGGGCTGGGGCACAATCTCTTCTGCATGCACATAAAGGGGGCTACATCCTCCAGGAGAAGAGCAAGCCAGAAGAGGAGAATAAGGCCTTCCGTGGTCACAGCTGTTGGCAATGTGGATGTCTTTTCATGGCCTGAACGACGTAAACCCAGGTAACAAAAGCACATGCTGGTCAACAGTTGTACATCTACACCTATTCCTGGCACAGCTATCTTAGCAGACCTTCATGGTGCTAGAGCCTGAAGCCGCAGCCCCTGATGGATCCAGCTGTACCCGCTGAAGATGTTTTTGCTCTCAGAGCTGTGGGACATACAGACGTTCAGTCATCATAGCTAAATCCAGCAGGGATCATTCAACAGAGCTCTTCACCACCAGGATTCCCATCTCAGGAAGCTCGGCTCACGAGTGTTACAAGCTGCTGGATTAGGGGGTGATCTGTGGCGTGTACAGAACAGAGGAGACAGCCCACTGTTCTGCCTTCTCTCTGCATCGGCCACTCTCCAGCACAGGGGCGACGAGGACAGGCGGGGGCAGAAGGCTCTTAAGTTGCCATCACAGAAATGGCTGGACTTCAAGAGACTAGGCTCTGGTCTGAGCCAGCTGCAGGAAACCAGGGCAGTTCGCAAAACACCAGAAAAAGAAAACAGAATGAGATAAGGGGAGTCTGGTTGCAGGTGGAAAACAGGGAACTGGAGCCCAACTAAACGAGACGGGACAAAGGACAAGTTCGGAGCACCGAGTGAGCTGGATAACCACGTTTGCCCTCCTGCTGCCGTGCCCATCTGCTTAGAATTAGCTGTCAAAACAAGCCCTATTTTCCTTACGTCTGTCCCGATCCAAGCTCCCCTCTCGTCCTATATTGATCCGGTGCTGTCACTCAAAATCATTTAGAGCAGAAAAGCCGAAGTGAGAAACAAAGCAAACTTACTCTTCAACGTACACATTCATCACCCTGATAAGTTTCTTTCTGCTGTATTTTGCCTTCACTTTTATAGGTCAGAGCCTTCTGGCTGGTTTATTACAGGCATCTAATGGCTAAAAAATGATTTTATATGACTGTCTGACTGCGTTACAAATTCATCACAAGTCCTGGCTGTGTCTGACATTTAGGTCCAAACAGCTGCATACCGTTGGAGAACCCCCATCCCCCATGAAATACATTCACTGACCTCCCCTTCCAGCAGAATGAGGCCATCAGCATAATGAGCTCTCCGAATCGATCCGTAAACAGCCCGATTCACAATTTTTCTCGATGAAAGGGAAGCTACGAAAGGAGCGGTTTGAACAGAAAGGCCTTCAGCTCCACCCAGTGGTACGGAGAAATTCCCAAACCATTCCTCTGCCATCCTGCCAGGGCCGAGTACACGATTTTTTTAAGCTGAGGGACTGGAGAACCTCTGCTTGGACACTGACGTGTTAGGGCTTGAGCTGTTACAGATCTGAACAGGATTGTTTCCTTAAGAGCCCTCAAGAGCTGGGGATTAAAAGTTACTTGAGATTATATGCATCAGCCATCACCATCCTCTTTGGTATTGGCAAATTTTGAACTTTTCTCTTCACTGCACTAAACATCTTCCAACGAACCAGCTGGCTGGGTGTAGCACCATGGCCACTCTCCCTGCGGTGATTTTAGGAGTAATTAAGATTTAAAACTCATCTTTTCTAACTCCTATGCCTGCCTTTAACCATTTTTTTTTTAATTATTTCTCTGATAAGACACCACTTTCCGATGTTAAGTCTTGAAACTACTTTTAGAATTGGGGATGCTTTTAAGTAAGGTTTTTCT
This sequence comes from Falco rusticolus, assembly GCF_015220075.1. Classification (NCBI taxonomy): domain Eukaryota; kingdom Metazoa; phylum Chordata; class Aves; order Falconiformes; family Falconidae; genus Falco; species Falco rusticolus. The sequence goes on from NC_051197.1 coordinate 29,290,720, forward strand.
TGTCTAAGTTTTCTAGAGCAGAATGGCTCTCTAAATGAACTTTACAGTTTGAATGAAAAGGACCTTGAGAAATTCAAAGCCAGCTCCAGCTCTGTTGTTTGGCCAATAATTAAATAGTTCACATCTGACCTAATTAATGCTCAGTTACACATCAGCAACTCTTAGGCTCTTACAGCATAAATTTGTGACAAATGAGGCTCAGGCAGATACCATCACCTCGCCCACCCCCAAATCTGCCTCATCCCCACCACCAGCTGGATGTGCTATGCTTTTTGGGAGGCACCGACTCTCTGGGAAACAGGTTCTGGGTTAGATGGATTCAGGTCCTGTAACTGTAAAACATTAGAAACCTTTATTCTATTTCTCATCACTGTTCCTGTCCTTCCTAACTGCCCTGGGTGCTGTTTCCTAATTTTTTGGAATTATTTTGCCTGTCTCATTTTTACCTCTTTATTACCCCCCATGTCGGTATCATTATTGGGTTTATATTTACATTTCAAAGTGTTGAGCCTGTAGCATTTGTCCATGAGTTTTGAGATTATAATTAGATGCAGTGCCTCATTTTCAGCTAAATGATCCAAAACATATACAAAATCTGAAATATGTTTTAAACCAATGTGGGCTGCATGTAAGCAAAACTGTTTTGGTTTTTTTTTTCCTGTCTGAAAAAATTCCAAACCTGTTCACTTCAAGCATTCCCTTGTGTGCTTTCTCTCTCACCTACGTATAGAAGCCCATATTTATTTTCATTTTAATAACATTTTCACGACAAAACTGGTATGACATGTTTAGCTATCAAACGATATCACATTCATCAATTAAGGCTTGAAAATTAAACAAGAACAACACGAAAAAAAATTAGCCAGCCTTTCTTGTCCCACGCAAAATCTAACTTGTAGAACCGGTATTTCACATTTTATGGCAGCTATTTAATTGTTCAGCTCATCAGTGACAAAACCAGATAAAGCTAGTTTTACGTGCAGTAACAATTTGTACAACACATTGAGTAAAGCACCATTATGGTTTTACTTACAGGAGGAAGGGAAGTGGCGCATCCGTGCAGGCTGGAGCACACGTGCGTGAATTAACGTCAGTCTGCGAAGTGGCAGGAAGGTGGAGAAAAGGTGGCTTGTGCAGGACGGGCGAAATGAGGCTTCCCGAGGGAACCTGGAAGAGAAGGCTGCGCCCTGGCTGCAGCCATGCCCCCCATCCCTGTGCTGCTTCTGCTGCCAGCATCACCACCGGGAAGAGGCAGAACTGCCCCAGCTTGAATTCAGTGGGCATTTTATCATCAAAATAACTCCATTGCTAGCACAAATCTGTAATGCCAAGGGAGTCTGGACACCCCGCGCTTTGAAATAACACTCAGCTATCAAAGAAATCCATTTTCCTTGCACAGGCAGCCTGACTGCTCCAGCTCGACGCTGGGGCTCCGAGGCCTTGCTGTGGGACACCGCGCGGTGCCTGCCACCCTGGCACAGAGAGGGCACATTGCTAGACAAGCTGCCTTCATTTCTAACAGCTGCATTCACACGTGCAGTACCGCCAGGTGAGTTAGCTTAGGGGTACCCGTCCCGGGCTATTCCCTATGTCTTCTTTTGAACCTCTGCCCTGGCTGGATCTGGTAACCAGCTGCGTGGGTGAGACTCCCAGCACCAAACCAGCAGCGAGGCAAGCAGCTGCTGGAGTATTGCCTGGGGGAACCGAATGTGTGCCTTCCCGCTGATCTCTCCCTTCTTCTGCATCTTTTAGAGAGGCAGGATCCCTACCCCTAACCTTTCTCTGCAGATACAACCAGCTGCCCATCAATTCGGGGACAAAGAAAAACCAGGATCACTTTCTGCATGTTAACCAGATGCCTTGGGGGTATGGTGAGCAAAGCCAGCAGCGTCGCTGATGAAACGTAACCCTTTCTCCCTCAATCCGTACCCATCTCCCTACCCTCTGATTAGTGCCGTTGGTGGTTTAGGAGATTCTTGTCAATTTAGAGTATTTTTATAATGCAGGAATTTTATTTTTATGGAAGGGTGTGTCCCCTCCTGTTGTATAGGGAAAACAAAACATGTAAGATACGGCAGGCAAATTTCTAAGAAAAAGGATTCTCTTTGCAGCCAAAACAGTTATTATTTCAGTCTTACCTTTTCTATGTCATATAGCAAAGCCAGAAGATAAATATTTTGGTTTTTACCCTTCTGTCACTAGAACAAACACCTTGTTTCTGATCTTTGATGAAATCTTTGGCAAAATACAGCCTGATGACAGCTCCAAATATTCCTTTAACACCCAGGAGAATTTTCAGGAAGAAAAAGACATTCAAAGCCCCCGACCTTCCAAAGACGACCAAAACCATAGTTCATATTCCGCTTAAGTTCTACCAGGTAGATAAAACCCTGGATAGAAACAAGCATCAAGCTGCCAAGCAGATTACTATTAGACCACAGCTAACAAGAAAAAAAAAAACTCCAGCTTTTTTACCAAGTAGAAGTGAAGTAAAGCTGAGGGGCAGAAATGCTTTCATATTTCCATGAAACATTAACCTTCAAACATAATTACTACAGGCACTGAGATTGCACCTGAAGGCTGCACTGTTGGGGAGAATTGCTGTATAACTGGCCTGCAGGGCAAGAACATGGCAGGTAAACAAAAGTAATGTCTGTGCAGAAATAATGGGATACAGGGCAGTGCATAAAAAGCGTAGCTCTAGGGGATGGAAGTGCTGTTAATGACAGGAGATTTTTGCCACCTTCCACACCGCAGCAAAGGTGATGGTGACTTGTTTGACATTGCACGGTCATCTTTGAAAACAGACACTGCTGAAGCATAATAAGCTGGATGGGGGAGCACGAAACCAATGCTGTCCCTGCTTTTAACTTGTAATGTTGCAACTATTTTAATATCTGAAAAAATAATTAAGCTAGATTTACTCTGAACACTTAACATCTACGTTCCACCTTGAGATCTGAGATTGAAGGAGCAGATGCCTCAGTCTCTGCAAGGTTTGCAGCCCTATTGTGCAGATCCACGGGTTGAGAAACAGACAAAAAGATAAGCATCCAAAAATCTTGTGTGGTTACATGGTCCCTACCTCCTTCCTGTATTATCTGATATCTGCAAAACACAGTGACTGAGATTGTGTGCAGTTTCTTCTGATAATACGGCATGGGGAGGACAAGACAGAACAATGGAAGCTAAAAAATCAGCTTTGGGTGGCTCTGATTTCTGGACATTGCATTATTCAGTGTGATGCCCTTCACAAGGCTGGTACACTTATATGCGTATCAGGTCAGTATCTAGCCCAAAATAATTTCTCCTTCTTCAAGTGTCCAGGGTAGAGACACCTATCTAAATTCCCTGCACTTCACTACTCAGCCTGACCTTTAATATTACTCTATCAGCTCAAAAATGTCCAGAAGGTGTATGCAAATACAAAAGATGTGATTGTTAAAGCTCACATTTCAGGGAATGCAAATAAGAGAGAGAGGTGGAAGGGGGCCAGGTCTGTTTGGGGTGTGATTTGCAGAAGCAACTGAACTGGAAGATCCCTGTGCTGGCAGGCACAGGAGGAATGGTACAACACAAGTTGTGAACTGCAGCAATTTCCACCAGAGCTCTTCTTGGCCTTCCAACCTTTCCCCTCCTGGGATAAGTTTTGGGGTATGTGTCAGGGATTAAGGGCTCTGGCCCATACCACGTCAAAGCACAATCTATTTGAAAACTCAGTTCCTAAATCTTCTTAGTGAAAAATTACAACTTACAGTGCGTCATCTCTTCCCCAGCTTCTCCTATTATTTGAATCGGTTTTTAAATACAGGAAGAGAAGCAGTAATTTAACCAGTGCTGATGATTTCTAATCTGCTACAAGGAAAGACACAGCACGGGCTGAGCCTTCCCTCCCAGCCAGCAGCAGTCCCACTATCCCAGCTGGAATTTGCTGCTCTCCACATCATTTTTACTGTTCCGAAAGGGAAACGCTTGTGGAGGGCCAGGCTGTAAGGTTGGGGCGCTCTGTACTGAGCGAGGATAGCTGGAAGACACCAGAGCACTACCTCTGAAAATAAACCTTGGGCCAGGTCACTGGGTCTGACATAGAGGGACGTGAGCTTGTAGCCGGGATGTCCAAGGACACGGGTGCAGCACTGGACAAATAAAAGCATCAGGAAATACTGACTTGCTGTGCAATCCTGAGCAGGTCACACTGCCTCCTTGACTCCCTTTTCTGTCACTGTGAAACAGAAGCACTGTGGCTGCCAAAGCTCCTTCCCAGAATACCTGGTGAATACATTGCTCTGGAAACAGGAAGATTATATGAGCGCATGGAAGTGCTTTTAGTGTTTTAGAGGTAACATTACAAAAACAAGCTTTCTCTAATACTCCATTGAACAGAAAGGATTTCTGCTCATGACAGACCGAAGCTGCGTGTTCAAGGCTGCAGGGATAGTGCAGTATCGCTTTGGATTTGCTTACGTCATCTCAGAAATCTGCATGCTCTGATGACTAGGATAAATTTGTGCTTTAAAACTGCTAATGCATCAGTCAGAGCTGAGCTCAGGGGGTTTATAGCGCTATTCTTGTCTGCCATTAACTCTGCAGGGGACTGTTCTGGCTCCAGAGACCCATGCTTGATGAGAGAGAGAGGTGCCGGCAGGAAAGGCTGTGACTCAGGAAGGTGTGTGTCGTACCTAATTTCTTACCTCCACAATCTGCAGCGTACAATCACGAACAAGAGTTTTGCTTCCGTGTTGATGTTCTGTTCCTGGCAAACTGGGTGCCTCGGGAGGGAGTGAATATACCAAATTCCCAAGAGGATGTCATTATATTGTAGCTTAACAGAAGGTAAAGGTAAACCCCACAAAGCCTCTGCTGAGAACATACCACTAAAATCCTCAGATGCAGCTAAACTTCCTTCAGTCATGTTTGGATTTGTCCTGCTTGCCTGGCACGCATTTTAGGCTGAGCTGCGAAGGCCAGTCTTCAGAGGATCCTGCCCTCTTCGAATAACACACTGAAACGTGCGGTTGAAGTTCCCAACACAACTGGCACCCTCCAAAATGTTGCCCGAGGTGGCACAGAAGCTAGAAAGTGTCTTTTTAGCCCTGTCTCCAGTGAACAAATAATCCAGCCTATGTGACTGCGTAGTTCATTCTCCTCAGCATTTCTGTTGACTTAGAGCACATGGGAGGAATTAAAATACCCAATATGGGTAACAAATCTCCATCCCTGCAAAGAAGATGCAAATTGCATAGTGTTCCCATGGCTCCAGTACGGTTTGCATGGCTGCATGCAGAGCAGCCTTGCTATGCCTACTGTTTGGCTGGCTGATAGGCCAGGTGGGATTCCATCACCCACTGCTACACACTGGATCATTAATTATTGCATCCAAACCCAATCACAGTATTCTTACTGTATGTACTTTGCAACAGTTTTCTTCCTCCCCTCCCCCCCGCCCCAACTGAACCCCTGTTCTTTTTATCCCAGCCTATTCAGTTAATTTTGCAAGATATTCTGCTCCTCCCGTGTTTGAAGGCTCCCAAATTTGCAACCTAAGCAGCCTTGGTAGCACATCTGTGCTCTTCATCCCGAGGTCAAAATAAACTCTAAACAAGATGTCAGAACTGCAGGTTGTGACAATTTACTACCCTCCTTGTCAGACAGATTGTTACTCGCCTTCCAGTCTGGTAGGAATCTTCTCATCTCCGTTTTAAGCAACAGCTTTCCGTGTCTTATCCAGGATTTGTCCAAAGCTCGATCTGCTGCACAACCCTTATGAGAAAACCCCTGGCTTCCAAGCGAGAGATATTACTGCCCCTCGTGCACAGAAACACAGAGTTCTTTACTCACAGTCTCAACGCTTGATCTTAACTTGTTTGTTGGGTTGAAAATTTGTCACGGGAATGTAGGTTACGTGGTGAAGAACCTTCAGAAACATGGTGTGTGAAGGCTACAGACACAAACATTATCACTTCTTCCACCTCTCAATTCTTGAAAATTTTTCCTGAGTTCCAGGGTGATGGCCTTAAGGGCCCAGTAGATGAGGCAGGTTTTCACAAAGCAAGCGGGGACGAATGTGGATTCATCACTGGTCTATCAGTGTGGATCCTTCACGTTGTTATCTTGGTTGCTGAGATCTGCAGTCTTGGTTTAGTCAAAGCAAGAGAAGTCAAAGTAGGCCAAGACTTAATTTAAAAAAACCCACCCAAACCCAGAAACAAATGTATAGCCCAGTATCTAGAAGGCACGGTAGAAACGCAACGCTACTCGTGTGCATGGAAGAGCAAAGCCTAATGGTTTTTGCTGCATCTGTGTGAGGGTGTGAGGGGTGAAGTGGAGAGGGTCAGGTGAAACAGCCACCTCCACGGCACTAAACAGGCCTCTCTGTGGAAGCAGCAGCAGCCGATTTACCAAACCTGCGGGATTACAGCGGGATCTAGGCATACACCTCGCCAGGACAGCACGACTTCTGCGGAATCAGCAAGAAAGGAAGTATACAAAGCAGCCAAGCCAAAGATAGAGCAAAACCAAAAAAGAGCAAAACAAAGGTGAACGTGCTGTGTCCCTGGGACAAATGCTGTTACGCTTGCAGGTCAGCTCTCCAGCTCAGCAAGCGTGCCTGGCAGGTGCTGTGTCATCCAGGAGAACATTGAAGCAGAAATTATCAAGCCCACTTAAAAGCCCTGCCCAGTGATATGAAACAGAGATTAAAGATTGCTGCTGCTTTCCCTGTGGCCTGCAGCAGTACGGCGTGCTATTGCACCTGGATCCTGGACTTTGGGATTGGGAAGATCTTCTGCAAGCATCACCTTCCCTCATCTCCCAGCAGCAAGAAAATCTTTCTTCCTAATGTACCCACTCCGTGCAGTTTTTCTAGGAGATCTGGTAAAAAGATTTGTTCTCTGCACAGATGTGCCACTGGGAAGCTCCATTTCTTTGGATCTTTTTCCCTAACAGTTTCATACAGCTCCTCTTCAGGTTTTTCCATTTCTCCTTCCTAGGATATCTCCTCAAACACCCCTAAATAGCTGGGGGTAGGAGTCAAGCGTGAGGAAAGGAGCGGGAAAAGGGAGGTCAGTTGGAATACTGGATGCCTATTGACTCCTGGAGAGCCCAAGTTCAGAGTGACTGGAACCCACAGTATTATGTGGTCGCTGTCGGACAGCCCAGGCGCAATCCCTCACCACAGATCCCACTAGATGGTCTTCCCCTACGCAAAGGCTGCTGCTGCTAGGGGCTGTTTTGCTCTTTGTAGGAACAAGGATTACAATGTCCTTTAATCCTCAGCATGGTTTGTCCCACTCCTCCACGCTGATACGAGGACAGCCTATTATTATTGCTGTGCGTGCACTCCTCATCTTGAGCTATTTATGTACAACATCAGTGCATTACTGCACGGCTATTAATCATTAGCTAATTTTTCCTAATATATATCACTTCTGTAACAGAGAAATATTTCAGGCCAGTCTGTGGGTGGGAAGGAAAGATCTGTTATTTAGCTAGTCAGCGGCTGCTCTGTCCTCCTTTTTACCTTCCCGGTCCTTCAGTAGGGCATAAATTAGAGGGCAGCGCGGGTGGGAAGTCTACATGGACTTTGTCACAGTGACAGATCTGGATGTGGTCTCAGAGAAGACAGGCAGTTAGCAGGGATGGCCTAAGGCTTTTGGGAAAGATGAGCATTTTACTGACTGCAATTCAAAGTGTATTGAATTGCAAATGCTGTCCCTGAGCCAGTTTGCTGATAATGCTTGTAGCTCTGGTAGCATCTGCACAGGTGGTTTTGCCCGAGATACTCGGCATACTTGTTTTTCATGCTGATAAGGGAGCAGTGGTTAAAGAAACACTTGTAGCAATGAGTGTGTTCGTTCCTGTCATGCGTGCGTAGGACTCATTTATCAGTTTCATTCCAGCCTCATGCTAGTAGAGGCCTGTCCGATAGCTGTGGCACTTACAAGCCAAAAAAATGCAGTGGGAACCTAGAGGAATGAGAAACGAGTGGCCACACAGCCTGGTACCAGCGTGGTAGGTACTCAGCCAGCCACTTACACATCTATTAAAGAGACTACAATGAAATTTTGAAACTTACAAGTTACATATGGAGTCTTGACAATGAAAGTGCCACTCCTCACATGGAGTAACCACAGTCAGGTTGAAATAGTAACTCCGAAACTCCTGACTCACCAGATTTTCTCCCTTCAGCTGCTGGGGTGACCTTTCCCATGGGGAAGGCAGCCAGCTTGCCACAAACTGGGCTGGGGCCAGCTGTAAGTTAAGCAGATTCCACATTGTTGGACTTCTCCGTGTTCATCAGCAGCTGATGCAAGGCCTCTGGGCTGGCATTCTGACAAGTCCACCGGAATGGGTTCTTTAGGATGGTGCACATCCCGTCGTTGACCAGAGTCAACTGCAAATGTTGTACCGAAAGGTACAAAACCTTAGTTGTCAAGATACATTTTCAAACTACTTAATTGCATCCTGCTTTGCGCTTGTGGGGTCGGCACCCAAAGATCTGCTGATGCCCCTGGGACTGTGGGGCGATAAAAGCCCTTTTACCTTACACCAGATAGCACAATGAACAGATCTGGAGCAAAAGCTGCTTTGTTGTTTAGGATCAGGAAGAGGCTAAGTTAGCGTTTTACTCCCCTAACCTGGAAGGGAAGGTTGTTGAGAAGCATGAGCATGAGCTGTATCATAGAATGGTTCGGGTTGGAAGGGACCTTAAAGATCCCCTAGTTCCAGCCCCCTGCCCTGGGCAGGGACACCTCCCACCAAACCGGGTTGCTCCAAGCCCCGTCCAGCCTGGCCTTGAGCACTTCTCACCACCCTCAAAGTAAAGAATTTCTTCCTAACATCTAAATCTATCCTCTTTTAATTTTAAACCATTACCCCTTGTCCTACTGTTACAGGCCCTATTAGAAAGTATATATACCACAGACCAATCCCCGTTAGAGAGAATAAATCTACACCATCATAGTCCCACACCTGGGAAAACTGCAGAGAAATGTGTGAATACAGGAAAGCTGCACAGAGCAAAATCACCAAGGAAACACCCGCCCAAGCCTTAGTCTCCAGAACAGCAAGACTGAAACCAGCCAAATACTCACACCCTAAAGATACTTAAATACATCCGAAACCAGATGCCTGAGTATTTTTGAAGCAAGGCCTAGCCAAGCTCCTTACCGAGGGGACAAACCTCAGGGCACAGTCTCATTTCTGATCTTTTGTCTTTGAACACAGGAGCTGCAACCTGGGACAGACAGACACCCTCGGTGCAAGGGGGCTGCCCATCCGCTGGTGCAGGTGGCCTGAGGGTCTCCAAATGATGGGGCACACACGTTCCTGTCAGCTCATTCCTGTTCTGGGCAGCCACAAACAGCTCTTCCTTCTGCACCCAGCTCCTTTACCCCTCCTCTCAGCATCTCTGTGACTGACGGTGGCTTCTTGCTGAAGAGCATGGCATCTGGGCAGGAGGCAGCTGACTTCCACCCAGCTCTGCCAGTGCAGCCCATTCCTGACCCACAGCACTGCAGCCACTCCGGCCCGGGGCTGAGCCGGCAGGGACCAGCCCCTGCAGCTGGCTGACATGGCACAAACATCTGTGTAAGGTCTGGGACTGCCGCCCAGCTTCTTTTAGGAACTGCTGTAATCAGCACGCAGCTCCCAGAGGTTAGTGGCTAACAAGATAATTTTAGTAGTTTTGAATGGCACTTGAAAAGCCACTACCAGCAGTAAACCCGTAAATGGCTCTTTTTACCCAGGATTTCTGATCTCTGAGATAACTGATGCCTGCTCTTCACAGAATCCTCTGCTGCCCATAGATTTTAGCAGCTGACACAGGCTTCTGTCCCCAACCAGAACAGGAAATGCTTTGCATACAGGTGGGAGCATTAATGCCTGCACTAACTCTCGGGAGGACAGTCATTACAGTAAAAAACCCAATCTAGCCCTTCAGGAACATTTCCTAGCAGCTGTGAGACCACCAACGCGTTGGCAGAAGTCTCATAAAACCACATCAGCCGTGACTGAACAGAGCATGGCTGCGCACGCGGGACGGAGCAGGCTGCCTCCGAGGTCTCCCTGCCTTTCCTTTTCAGGCACTCGGCTTCCTCCAGCATCCCAGTTGTCAAGTCAGCAGTCAGGGCAGATGGACCTTCCGTTTTAAGCTCCCTATTTTGCCAAAGCCACAATCTGGAATCTGCCCGCAGGAAATTTATTTCTTTCAAGACAAAAACCAGCAACCAACCAACCAACAAGCCACCACAAAAAAAAAAAAAAAAAAGTTTCTGCAGGAGAAGCAACCTCTCTGCCCTTCAGTCACCGCCCGAGGAGATGCATGTATTTTATCAGCTTTTCTAGCCTTACGGGTTGCTGTAGCAATAACTTTCCAACTGCATCCCAGCAGAGCACAGATCCTGGCATAGCAGGGAGCGACCTTGCACAGTTTCCTAGTGACGGAGAAAAATCTGAAAGGTAGTGCTCCACGCAGTCCCAGTTATTAAAGTCTTAATCGGGCCTAACTTCTTCAGCGACTCCTGATCCTAAAAAACATCCTGCAACACAAAAGAACAATTTGCGGTGGTTTCTGGTACTGACAGAGAGAGGGAAGTTGGTCCTCCTCTTTCATTGCCTTCCCACCAGGGGCGTCCCGAGTCCTGAAAAGTCCTTTAAAAGTGCTGGAGGAAGAACTGGTGCACACAGAGGTACTACTGGAGAGCAAAGCTTTGAGTGGTGAAACACAGCCTATGTAGCCACACCTGAGGTTAAGGGGAAAAGGGACACACATCCCGGGTACGAGCTGGAGGGCAAAGCCCTGTGTCCAAGGGGATGTACACTCCCCTGTATTTCAGCTAATTTGGAGGCTGAAATAAATTCTCTGGCTGTGATGAGAACCGAAATGCACCCAGCACCTTTTCAAGGCTTTTAGAAAGTAGGATTTTACCGGACAGTCCTAGTTAGTGTCCCCGGTAAGGACAGCTCCTCCTTCCAGAGACAATGCTGGCTCTGCAAATCCGTTTTCTGCACAGAGTCAGCTGCTGAATGCGCACAGGGTGCCACGGTCAGGCTACCTGCCAGAGCAGCTCCCTCGGAGAAGGCTTGCCCTCTAGGGAAGAAAGGGGAAACCAGCAGCCAGCACCTTGCTCTGCCCTCCCTCCCAGCTGCCAGGTCCCGGATCAGGAGAGGCTGACCCAAATGCCCAGACCTTTCCATGGAGACAAAACCAGCCCCTCCGGACGGGAACTGTGGCTGCTGCTCCTCGGGGCGAGCTGCCGGTTGTTCTCCCTTATCCTGCCAAGGGCTCAGAGCAGCGTCTTAACTTTGAACGAGCTCGTGCCACCCTGTTACCCACACCGTGCTTTTGTGTAGCGGGTCTTGTTCAACCTCCTCTCTTCTACATCTCCGGAAGAGAGGAACCTTTCCTTCTGCCTCGACCAGCACAAACAAGGGCTGTAACATCAGAAGCAGCGCCGGTGCTGAGCCTCCAGCCAGCAGTCTGCAGCCGTGGTAGGCTGTTCCAAGGCAACTGTCTCCCAGGCAGGTACCTACTGCAGCTTTGCTGTGTTCAGCTCCCTTCCCCGACAGGTTTCGCTTGCACCTCTGAATGCAAAGCCATTTTGCATGACGGCTGCCTCTGGGAGCCTTCTAACAAGTTACACACTGGCATTGCACATACTCCCAGGAAGGACGGTCCCTGCAAGATACCACATGCTGTGTGTGGTACTTTGCATTTGTTTGATTACATTCATTAGTATTCAGATTTGCTTGTAAATATACTGGGCCCATAGTTCTGAAAATGGGTCTTCTCTCATGTGACTCTGAAGATCAGGAGATATAAAACAATAGGTAGTGATGTATAGAATCATAGAATCATTTAGGTTGGAAAAGACCTTTAAGATTATCATCAAGTCCAGCTGCTAACCCAGGACTGACAAGTCCACTGCTAAACCACGTCCCTAAGCACCACATCTACGTGTGTTTTAAGTGCTTCCAGCGACGGTGATTCCACCACCTCCCTGGGCAGCCTGTTCCAGTGCCTGACCACCCTTTCAGTGCAGACATTTTTCCTAATACCCCATCTAAACCTGCTCTGGCACAGCTTGAGGCTGTTTTCTGTTGTCCTGGTACTCGTTAAATGGGAGAAGAGACCGACCCCCACCTGGCTACACCCTCCTGTCAGGCAGCTGTAGGGAGCGATAGGGTCCCCCCTGGGCGGGGGATATACGCCATCGATACAGCTCCCATCAACAGAACAGCCGCTCCTACAGTAATAATCCATAAATCGGCAGTTTCAGGCAGGGTCCGTCACAGCACCTGCATGTTGTCCGACTTACGTGAGCTAAGTGAAGGGAGAGAAGCAACAAAGGGTAGGGGTGGATAAACACGGCCTGCAACTTGGCTGACACTCTTCCTCCTTCGCTGCATGCAGGACTTCCTCCTTGCCAAGGAAAATAGGAACTGCTTCCAGCATCTGTATCCTGCTGCAAAGAGAAGCCTGGAGAGTGGAGAAAAGGGGGTGAGGAGCATCATTCGCCTCTGCGCAGATCACATTTCATCCCGTCACCACTGTATCATCCTTCACTCCTGGTGTCAACCCTAGGTATCCGTCCCTCATGATCCCCCTCTCCCCAACAGTAACACAACAGCCCTTAGGGTCGTATTTTAGCATAAAAGCTGGAAGAACCCAGAGGATGCAGGGAACACCTACCCCAGGTGCCCTGCTCCCAGCAGCTACCTGAGGTCTGCAATATCGGCAATAATTTCCTCTCTTTCAGCCAAGGCTGCTCTGCTGCCGGGCTGGGCTAAGCAAGGTGCTGGAAAGGGGGTTCGGGTCCACGGAACTCGTGTTTCCAGTCGCATCAGCAGGACCGCACGTTCCCATGGAGCTAAGGACAAGGTACCCATACTCGCTGCAGGAAGAACTGATGGGTAGCCAGGTTTCGTGGCTACAACCAAGACATTTGATCTACCTCTCACAGCAAAAAGCAGGAATTTAATACATCTTCTGGAGACACGAGGATATTTAATCTGTGGGACCAGAACAAAGGTGAAGGACAGCAATGTGAGATGGGTTCCAGTCCGAGCAGAGACTCTCTTCTCATGAGACTTGTATCTCAGCATAAGCAAATTGGTATTCCATCTGCTAATGGATTTAAGCATCAGCTGCTGCTTACTTAAAGCAGCAACACATGTTCTTGTGCATAGGAAATGATTAAAGGTTTTACACTTCCATCCTTTGGGCAGGAGGACTCTTGGAGGAGAGACTCCCCAGAGGAATTTCCCAGCTGGAGCAGGTGAACTGCAAGAGCGACAAGGACAGGCGCCAGAGCCCTGTGCGTTTTGTCCAAAACGGCCAGAAATGGGGAAAGAATTTGCAGAAACGGAGAAAGAATTCGCATATTCACGTACAGGAGTTTTACTCGGTGGCACGAAGGAGCACACTCAAGGTAAAGGGGAATTCAGCATCCCCAGCAGGACAGAACACTTGACCATCAGTTGCTTTGGGACAGTCACCAAAAAGCCCAGAATTTCCACAGCTTTAATTGTATTATCTCAGTGTCGCCCTAACTGGCATTTGTGCAATGCTCTGGCTCTGCCTCGCGTCACTCAGCACGCCCTCCGGCCGTCTCCTTCCCCCAGCCCTGCCTTCCCCCGCCCGTCCCTCTGCCCCTTAGACCCCCCCACCCCATCCCTCCCCAAAACCACGACAGCAAACACAACACTGATGTCACTCTGCCTGCTAGGGTCTGCATCCCACCCTACCCCTCCCCTCCCCGGCTCCTGCCTCGCCTGTTCACACCCAGGCAGCTCCCTGGGCAGCGCTTGGCATCGCCCCGAGGAGCGGGCGACTGCTGGGCGAGGAGCGGGCGACTGCTGGGCGAGTGCCGAGAGAGGACGAGCCATGGGTGTGGGAATTTGCAGACCCACCTCCTTCAGGGACGCTGCCAGCGCTGCCCTCGTGCCCAGAAGCATCAGGCACCCGCTGTTTCGGGTTCCGTACGGACATGCAGGGAGGCAGCTCTCGGCATGGAAAACTCACAGCCTAAGCAAGAACAAGGCAGAACATGCAGGGGGACTTGAACACAACAAAGCGTCGGGCCAGGGTGGAGGCACACGGTAACAACTCGAGGTTCGCTGTGTGTATTTTGCAGGCTTCAAAGCGATGGGAAAAAAAAGCATCATGTGAAATGAAAATACAAAGACTTTTAGCAAAACATCCCCTCGAGTACAGGTTTCACGCTATGACAGAGGTCTTCTCACTCGTTAAGATACAAGATTTCATACACGTATGAAGAATAAATATGTATGGCTTAGAATCCAGCATTTTCTGTGAACTCCTCCTGTGTGCCCACGCCTCAAGCACCGCAGCGCTGGGCTGGTGCATGAGAACTGCAAACCAGGAGCTCCCCGAACACGGAATTTGCTGGTTTGGCATGAGAGGCATAAACACATCACTTAATACGAGGTAATTCTCTCTCTGCCTTCTTAGGATGTTATTATCCGAGGAATCCCATGCCTAGAAGCGGCAGAGAGCAATTCTCCGCGTCTCCACAGCTTGTCGCTCTCTCACTCCACAACGCCAGCGATTTTCCAGGACAGCTTCGGAAAAGGCAGGCGGTGACCGGGGAGGCAGAGCTGCACACAGCTGGACACCCCAGCAAACCCACCCAGCTGCAGGAACACCAGAACGGCATTAATCCTGCTGCTCGGCTCAGCCCTGCACCCCCGGGGGTCACTCTGGGAGCTCCAGGCGCCGAACGGGAGCTACGCCATCCCAAACGTAAGTTACACTGAATCTCCCACCACCCTCTGGAGTTACACAAAACCCAAGCACAACCCGAGGGCAGAAAGAGCAGAATTCTCAATCAGCATAGGTTTACTGAGTCCAAATTGTTTAAAGTTAAAGTTTATTTGTATTCTTTGTAGGAATATCAATAAAAGACCTCAAATGTATCTATATCTGTACATATTACAAGAACCTTCAAAAATTATTCACAGAACAAAAATAAATCTTCTTTAGAACAAACCCAGGCAATGAAATGCAGAAATGGATCTCAGAGACCAAACAGTCCAGTGCTACTAGCATAAAAATACGGCTTGAAAAACAAGTTTATTACTTTTTAAGATGTACTTTGTTGAAATAAAAAATAAATTATTTAGAGCTATCATTGTAAAACAGTTCTGTGTAGTAACACTCTTATTAAGGCCCTTGAGACAGAAAATCTATTTTTACAGGTAGGATTCCTGGCAGGCATGATCTGTAACGACATGCTTGCTCTCACGGGAGTTAACTTACTGTGCAGAAGGAAATACCTAAAAGCATCAGCCTAAATGTAACTCTTTTTGCTTTGTCAGACTCAGCCGGATACCTGTGCCTGACCAGGCTCCTCACGGACGGCAATACAGCTAACGGTTCAACCCGGACAGGGATTATTTGCCAGGAACGACACAGACATTTTTGCAGAACAGACAGAACTCATACAGACACGGTGACCTTCGCAGATAATTACTGCTACCACATTGCACGGGCACTGCTGTAAAACCGATGGACTTCAATCATCGAGTGTTCAGATGAAGTTAAAAGCTGGTGGGTTTAAGCAAGCATTAAATCATTAAATCAATATATCATATTAGAAAAAAAAAAAAAAAAAAAAGCCTAAGCCAACCCAAAGCAATTTCAAGAACATAAAATAAGACCCATTTTTTGGATGACTTATTAAATGGATACAGAATTTATTACTGGATACACCTCAGATTCTCTAACTAGAAAATACCCACATCCCTTCCCGCGCGCCTCGGGATCGCCTGCCTGCGTTACGCCACCGGAGAGGAATGTCGCAAACCGTGCAGCCGTACAAATCTGTGCTTTTACGTGTAGCTGCCCACTTTTAGTGCACCAGAGGAGTAACTGTTGGTACTTCCTGGATGTGAAATCTATTTCCCTTAAAAAAAAGGTCCGAATTCCCGGAGCTGCAAAGAATGGGCAGTGACGGGATGCTGCTGCTCCCTCGCCGTGCTCCCTCACTTCTCCGCCAGTGCCCAGCCCACGCCGTCCGGGCCACCCCTGCTGCACACATGCTGCAGATGCCACACGCAACGTGGCAGGTGGCCACGGCGCCACAGAAGGCCCCTCCATCTCCCACCCTGCCATGCTGGCTCTGAGCTTCTAGCGACAACTCGGGAGCCCAGCTGGCTTTGGGGGCTGGGAAAAACCATCCCAGTAATAGACTAACGTGGCCAGCAAGGACCGAGACGCCAAGATGGGCAACTTTTCTGTTTCAGCCTTAGGAATACACGAGAATTATTGCTACAGGCTATGAATTTTTTCCTGCACTACTTCAGCTGTTTCCAAATGAGAGCAGCAGCTCCTTACAACAGCATCAGACACAGCCCAATGCACGTGCTGGAAGTATGAACCAAACCCTAACGTCTCTGATGCGCATCGTCAGACGTCCTGCTAGTTGCTACTGCTCTCACTGCTGCAGGGACCACGGGCTACTAGTCTGAAACCAAATGCTCTCAGGCCCCGTAGGGCCCTTGCTCCTAAACAGACAGGCCTTTTGGCTGCCACGTGGTTTAGTGCCACTTGGATTTTGTCAGACTGGATGAAACATGAACTGGCATTTTCACATATTGTCGGCTTGAGGCAGCTTAAAATTTCTCTAGAAAACTGCTTGGTAACAAACCAGGAAAGACAGCTGCCAGCAGAACTCAGGAGCACAACATCTTGTGCTGCAGCTAATCAGTTTTGGTCTTGCAGCACTGCGAGCCTGCAACCTTCACCCCCTCTCGGGTTGACAGGCAGCTTCTCCTCTACAGCGGGAGTTGAGAGGAGCACACGTTGTACTTTAGAGTAGGAACTGAAATAGGAAAGAAATAACCAGCCTAGCAACAAGCTATGAGGACGACACCGATGGTTCAGGCTGTTTTAGACTAGCAGCTTTTCCCTACAAGCATTCTACAAGCTTAAGAAATACAGAGGAGAAGGTGTATTTTAGAAAGACACGTTACTGAAGACCTCGCCAAAACATACCGATCTTGGAGCAGGTATAATTTCCCCTCTAAAATTCAGGGCTGAAATGTTGCCCCTGCTGCGTTTCTCTGCAGAAACCAAAATGGATGCTTTGGAGTCTTCAGCATCAAACCGCACAGCTCAGGCAGTGACCTCTGATGGATTACCAGACAGCTGGGGAGCGCCGGTGAAATGCACTTCCCCGGTTAATGTTAGACCAACGCCACCAGAATGATGTATCTGCTTCTGCTGCGTCCTAGTCGACGCACTCCTACAGCCGCTTGCTCTTAGGTCCCCGTCACAGAACACCCGTCCTCTTTGCACCGCGTATGAAGTGAGCAATGCACCTACCCATCTGAAAAGGCTACTGCTGGGGAACAGATTTCGCACAATGAAGCTGTCTAATTAATGTACACAGCGATGGGGAGATGCAGATCACACCAAAGTACTCAACAAAAAGGGTTTGCAAAGGTTTCTTGTAAAAGAGAGCTACTCACAAGACAGATCAATACAAACTCGATAGACTGCCGACAGCTGTGATGCGTGAAGGGAGAAGGAAAGGAGGAGGAACTCAAAGACACAGTTTGAGGAAGAACGTATCGGATGCCAGCAATGACCCAGAGCTGGAAGACGGTTTGGGAAGTATGGAAAAGTGATCACTACTCGGGACATGCAGAGCACAGCCCCAGGTGCGCCAGGCAGCGCTGCCGCGGCTGCGACACACCGGGAACAAGCCAGGGATGCTCCTGGCCCGCGGTACCAAGGCGCATTTGAGCGGCCGGAGCAGCTCTCACCTGACAGGCTAAGCAAAAACCGCAAACCCCAGCTTGCTGCAGCCAAGTCTTCTCCAGAAAGCCTTCCTGGGAGAGACGCATCCACGTTTCTCTTGTACATCCTACAGTGCAGGAGACGCAGTTTCTGTACTGACGCACCGTTAGTGACGTAACACACCCCTGTGATGGTGTTTAACTGGAGTATCGTGACACAAGAGTCGGGCTGAACAGTGACATACCGCGACAGTTTCATGGAGGCGAGAGAAATGCATCGCCGCAGACCAAACCAACCTGACCACAGATGCTGAGCTGGGTCCTGGGCACTGCCGATCCTTCCTGGTCAAGGCAACACGGGTCACTTTCAGGAGGTCAAGAAATTGGTTTAGGAACGGTCACCTTTGTAATGTAGGGCAATTTTAGAGATTCAGAAGCCAAGGCCAGCACGGCTGACCAGCTCCCCCACTGACCTTCCCGTACCGCAGGCTGTAGGGGTTCAGCCAGGTGCCCCCCAGCCACCTCATTAACTCGCGGCCTGACTGTGCCAAACACCCCCCGTGCCCAGGCACCTGCGCAAGGTCTTGTCTCGCTCTGCAGCCAACTCTTCCAAGCTCTCATTTCCATAACATGTTTGAATGGCTCATCACGCTCGCTATTATATTTCTATAATTCTGAAGTTCAAGTGCTGTCGCAGTAATTTCATTCACTTTGTGAGTCTGGGGGCTAGAAACGTACACCAAAAGGTGAAAGTGAAGATTCACACACTACTACTTGCTTCCAGAATCTAGGGCTTTAAAAAAACCAAACAAACTAAATATTGTAGCATTTGATGAAATCATGAGAATGGACGATACTGTGCCATTTACTGTTAATCTTTTACAGTTTGAGAACGTCATTATCTTCCACAAGAAGGTCACTTTGTCATTATATATGCATTCACATACAGCCTGTAAGTATGCTTCTATGAAATGCAACTGGAAGTAATTGGAGATGAAAGCTTAGTCAAAACTCCTTAAGAACAAACTGGTGTGTACAGAACTTCAAAATAACTCCTTTAAAGTATCCAGAAAAAGGAAAAAAAAATCAGTGGAAATGAAAGATCTTTTAACACAAACGTGCAAAAAGCATCTTTCATTGGAAGTAGACTGGCTAAGCTAGCAGCTGAAACAATGAAATTAAACAAGAGTTAAAAGATAGAAATCTGCTCGGAAAAAGGAGATTTTGCATACTTTGCTGGGCGTGGGCGCCTTGGGCCAGCCCCTTCCTCAGAGCATTAACCTGGCTGTTCCCGACGGAGCACAGGGAACGAATTCAAGGCGCCACCGAAGAGGGGCATAGAGTGGGGGCTGGATAGAAATTTTTTAAAAAAAGTATTTACAGGTCTGTAAATTCTCAAAACAGAAAATATAAAACTGCATTAGAACTGGGGTAAAAAAGAAAGAATCCTACCTCGAAAAACTGCAGATTCCCTCTGTCTGTTTGATGGGAAGCCTGACTGTGTGCAAATGCAAGGAAACACGCTTGCTGCTCCAAGTTTTCACCTTGTTCAAAGAGACTGGCAATTTTTTGCCAGAGCCCTACTGAAAGTAGGTACAGGATCCAGCAAGAGCCCGTTTTCTTGCTAAAAATGTTTGCTATCGAGTTTGCATTCAGGTAAAGAACAGCTAGAGAAGAGTGGAATAAAACCAGCAGATGAGTTTTGTTACAGAATTCATTTCACCGCTATTTCACTCCACTCGTGTACGTGTATCAGCCAGCCTGACACATACAGCCGCTGCCTAATGTAACCCACTGCTGCTCGCTCGCTCTCGCACCCACAACACACATGCACTCACACCCCCCTCTTCCTCCTCCAAGGACTGCAGTGCTTTCAACAAGAGGAAAAAAAAATAATAATAATAAAAATAGCAATAATTAAAAAAATCTACAGTATTCACTTCCTTTTGGTATATTACATCGGCATTTTCTGTACATGACCCAAGAGCTCCCTCTATTTACACAGTGATATGGAAGGACTTGCGGTCGGGAGCCCAGTTCTCCTGGCCTGGAGTGGGGAATCAAAGCCCACCTTTCAGAGTTCTTCTTGCTCTTTTTTTTTTTTTTTTTTTTTTTTTTTTTAATTTTGTTAGCAGCATTATGTAAACCTGTAAGGGGAAGGGGGGGCTACGTTGAAGGTTTCTTGAGTCTGCGCCCTCTTGCCCTTCTGGGGAGATGGCCGGCAGCATCTGCCCAGTTAGCAGCTGCTGTTTTTGAATTCACCATTCTCCGTGATGGAAAGCTTGGTGGGATTGGTGGGGGAGATGCCATTGCGGACTTGCATGCTGTAGCGCTCCTTCACCTGCGTCAGGGCACTCATCAGCCGCGTGTTGGCAGAGTCCAGGGACACGATCCGCTTCTCCTGCAACAAACACCCCACAAAGTCAGAGCTCCCTCGCCAGCGAAACGCCTTTGCCCCACCAGCCTGCTCCACGGGGAACTTCCAGGGCCCGGGGCTGTGACAGTGTCTTCAGGTGATTTCTAGGCAGAGGCAGCTTGGCTAACATTCTCCACTAAGATGGGATGTCTGCCTCTTTCTGTTTTCTTGGGGTAACGCGGCCCCCGCATGCCACGGGCTTTCCCCAGGCTGGCCTGGCCCTCCTGGCCTTTTGGCGTGACGGGAGGTGACGGCGAGTCACAGTTACATCGCTGAATCGATCCGGTCACAGTGGCTTTGTCCAGGCAGCCTCCAGCCGAGGCAGATGGACATGCGCTATTCAGCCAGCAGAGGGGAGGGGAAGGGCGTTGGTGTTAATAACAACGATAGCCAATTTAATTGGTTTTTAATCTATGTTAGAAAAACAGAAACAGGCAGCAGAAAACAAAAGTGGTGGAGGTTTCATCTGGCAGAGAAAAGTGCAAGTGGTATCTAACGGCCATTGTCTCTGTACTTTGGATGGAGTGTGCTCAGAATAAACTCATGGTATGCTTGAAATAAATAAATAATAATAAAAAAAAGCAGATAATGGCAGCCTGCAGTCACCAGCAGGAGTGAGGGTGCAACAGCAACATAGAGAAGAAGCAGCCAAAAGCTAAAACTAAGGGGTTATTTGAGGTGAAGGGGAAGAGGGCGGTGTGGGTGGAGGGGAGATGCCATCGACAGAACACAAGAACAAACACTGAACACACTGCTCCTAGACCCATTCCAGCTCAGAGGGCTCCCGGGCTCCGCCGAATCCAGGGCTCCCACATGCCCGTTTTGATTCTTCTCGCTCACGAAGTGCTAGCCTCTACTTTTAGCTGAAAGCTCAAGGAGGTGTACTAAATTTATAAAAAATAAAAAAAGCCATCAACAAAACCCAGCCTGCTAACAGCTGGATTATCTGCAGTGGGGTAAAGCACTAGGGGGTGGGTCAAGCCCAAGAGTTGGTGACACGATCAGAAATGACAATTTTCATCTTCCCTCAAAAAAAAAAAAAAAAGAATAGATGCAGCCAAACAAAGAAGCAAAAGAGATGGCAAAGGGTAAATATGCTCTCCATGCTACCGGCTGATTGGCTTTTTTTCTTTCAGAAGGAAAAATGTCTAATTTCTTTGAATGAAAAAAAGCTGCGTGCAGGAATTTTATTCCCAGTCCAGCCCACTGAGAAACAAAATGGAAGGAAAAACGATGCACAGGAGGCACAGACATTAAGGGATAGTTCAGACATACTGCTCAGGAGACCTAAGTGCTGCAACAGCCCCTTGAGATTTTGATCCCAGCGTATCAGCTGCCTGGTACATCAGTAATCGAGTCATGTTTGCTTTTCTCAGCGGGCTTCCCCCCGGGGGTAAGCGTCAGGGTGCAAAAACAAAGCAGAATTTAAGTACTGCTTGTATTACAGCCCTGAAGAGACCCAGCTCTGTAGAGCAGAGCAAATGGGGGAGGAGGCACTAGAAACCAACAGCCAGGCAGGCTACAGCCTGCCCCAGCACGTGCCCTGATCCAGCCGATGCGAGCAAAGAGAACAGACCACGGAGCAGGAAAAGGCCGTAGCATTCCCTCCCACGCAGAGATAAATCCTGCAAAACACAGCTCCCTGAGCAGAACCGTGCTCTTCAGCAACTTAAAGCTCCTCCTCGTCGGACTACATTTCAGTGGAATATAAAATTTCAAATTCAAATTTATTTCCAAAGAATATAGCTTTCCAAAGAGTTAAAAATTAAAGGCTGGTTATTTTCTGGCACTGATACGTGCTCACTGTGCCAGTGTACAAAACAGCTGGAAACCTACACTTGGAAAAATCAATCTTAAAAGCGTGAGCTTGGTGAGTAGAGGCACCGTCTGGCTCAAAGGAAAATACAACCTAGCGGAGATGTCTGTAACGCACAGGAATTGGGCACACGGAGCGGGAGGAGCTGGAATGGGTAGGAGGTCAGTGCGCTGGGCCAGGACTGGGTACTGCTCAGCTAGAGAACTGATTGGGTTTACTTGCCTGTTGGAATTATCTCATCCCCATTTATGACCTGTAATTTAACACAGCGGAGATGTCACTTGCAATAGCAACTGGGCTAGTAACTCTTTGCAGCTCCGCTGCTCCAAGGAGAGCGTAGGCAGACCTAGCCCCTGCCCCCAGCGCCAGCCTAGGGGTGCCCAGCACGCACCAGGCGCTGCACGCAGACGGAGAACAAGGCTGGCCTCCTGTGTCGGCGCGGTAGCGGGTGCTGCACCCGACCACGACACGAGAGCAAATCCCGAAAAGCATCTTGTGTCCATCGATGTGACTGAGCACAAGAAGCCTGGGCTACCGCTGCTTCCTAGCAGCCACTGAACTCTTCGGGCAGGTGTGATAAGCCAGGTTCCAACTCCACTCCTGAAGCCTGACGTACAAAAGGCCCTCTCTTTTCTAGCTGCTGCCATATCCCCCTGCCAAACAAATCACAGACTAAGGAAAACCTTCCGAGCAAACATAGGTTGCTACAGACCCCAGCAGACGCTTGGGCTCCTCTGGTGTGTCTGCTCTGAATCCTTCAGCATTTTCCCCTTCCGCTCAGGTGCCCATGGAAGGGCAATGGCAGCTAAGCTTCCCCCATGAACTGCTTGACCTTGAAGCAGTTGAGGTTTGCCGATAACCTTACCTGCCCTAGCGGCTAACAGCACGTTGGAAGAAAAAATGTCAGATTAAAGGAGGAATTGTTAAACGCCACTGTTTTTTCAACAGTTTCCACTGCAGGGGATAAAGGATGCACCATTTGATCAAGTGTGATCAAGGAGCACACCCTCCTGGCCCTGAGGGTCTGACAAGCCAGCAGCAGTCTCCTCTGCCAGCTGGTGACACGGGGGGATCAAGCTGGTCCCTAACCTCACACCGAGCCTGAGCGCCTGCTGGCACAGCCAGCTAAAGGAAGGGCAAGGTGCTTACTGACACTCTCTCAAATCCTTCCTTCCAAAACTCACCTTTTGTGAGTTTGCTCAGTGCCCCTTTCACCTTCTTGAGGCAGCTGCAAAAGGCATCACCCACCTTCAAACACCAGGCTGCTGTCTGGATGAGCTGCCATTCCATCAGCAAGGTGCCCTGACTCTGCCCACCTCCAAAAAAACCAGCCCAGCACGTCCAAGTTCTACTTCTACAGCTTACACTTGCCATGCTCCTTGATCACCTTGGAGGCTGCTGTACTGTTCCCCTCCACCAAGAAAAGTAAAAAACTACAGTACCTGGCTACGTTCCTGTTGACCCCCCAGCACTGGGCTCTCCCACTCGGCATTCCGAGTGCAAGCCCTCACAGCCAGGATTTCACCTTGAGCTGCACCTCAGAAGGTTGGCCACACTGGAGCCTCCATGCAGAGCATCTCGCACAAGAACTAGGAACTACACGTGGTGTAATTCCAGTAGGCTTTCCTTTTTATCCTGCGAGGCTAGGTAACAGAAGTGCCACGTAATTGTACACAAGTGATTTATTCAGATTAGATGGCACGGATCCAAAAATCCAGCTTTCATGAACAGTCTTTCTAAAGAACTGTGGGAAAATGGGCAGAGGCAGCAGGAAAACCAGAACTTTTCAAATTATCAAAAAAGGAATCTGCTATAAATATCCTCCTGGTGTTACCAGGCTTTTTAAAACACAGCTTTTTTCTGTATTTTTTATTTTTCCCTACAGTTCCGTGTGAGCTCAAATGTTTCTATTATTGCTGGCCATTCAACAGGAAAAAATAAGAGTGGCTGAAGGATGCCCTTTTGTGCTCACTGACACCTCTACTCCAATCCACCATCCTTAACAGTGTTCAGCTGAGGCTCCCCATCCTGCCACGCTGTGGAGGGAGACAACTTTCTGAAATAACTTGGGTTATTCCTGAAACAGGTCACCTTCTTAAGATGATCCTTCAAGGAAAGTTTACAGTTGGAACTACTGAAAAGCCCAGAAGCAGGGAAGACGTCCTCCAAACGCAAATATCACAAACATAACATGGCAGGCAGATATCAAACCAGCCTCGGGTTCTCTCGAACAAGCTTTGCTCTCTGGGATCAGCACAGACACAGAAGAAAAGCTGGAATGATCCCACACAATACACCCGCATGCATTGCCCGCTGGGTCCCGCTTTCCACAGCTAAGTGGTGTCGGCTGCGGCAAGCACTGCAGGGTTGTGGCAGCGCAGGCATTTCTCCGGGCCTGCGGGGGACGGTCAGATGGGGTGAAATGCCACACAGGACATTATACAGGGCAATGCTCCATTGCAAGCATTCTCTTTTCTTGACTCAAACGTTCAAAGCCATGCTCTTAGCTTGCACAGCTGAGATGCATGCACATGGCAATTTATGCTGGGACGAGGCAGAGCTTTTCCAGAGTTCCCAGCCCCACGCTTGGAACAATGGCTACACAATGCACCGCTCTTCCTTCACCCCCTCGGGATCTCACAAAACAGGAAAGGTTTTAGAGAAGCCATCAGCCCTGTGATTTGTTGTCAGGCTGTCTCAAAACCCAGTGTCAGACAGTGCAGCCTTTATGAATTCAAAAACCCAATTCTCTCCTCGGAGGCAGTAAGTCACATGTGCAACACCATGGGCCAACACCAGCTTGGGAGTTAGATACGACGTTGGGGGCGGGGTGGGGGGGAGGACAGGGGAGAAGAATGGGGTCCACGCACAGAACACTTGGTTCTTGGAGATCCTGAGCTCCTTACCTGCGCATCAATAATTTTCTGCTTTGCATCGATGACAGCTTGCATCTCTGCATGATCCTTCTTCAGCTCCTCTTCAACTGCCATGAGTCTGGTAAGCAAAGAGGTACAAATTAGGACGGCTGAACACCGTTCCAGAGTGTTTCAGGTACTCTGGCCTGTTGGTTTGACCTCTCTGCTTGTCCCGGCTCTGCAAGAGAAGAATTCTGCCGCACTCAGAAAAGCTTCTCTATCCATCCGACACTCCCAATTGCCTAACTTTGTCATTCTCAAAACAGACACTGCCAAAAATGCAACTGCTCTGAAAAACTATTGCCCCGAGTACAGATCGCAAACAAAGTAAGTAAAAAGACCCGTTATAAGTCCAACAGAGACCAGGGTTAAAAATTCCTAAATCTTTTTCTTTGCTCTCCTGGCAATCTAAGGCAAGTTTCCACACCTGCATCCCCATGTCTTCACCTCTAAGGCAGGACGGTATCAGTCCAGAGAGGTCAGGAAGGTCACGCAACTACCTTCCTCAGCATCAAGGCAAACGCGCGACAAGGGGAGCTGCTCATGCTGCGCAGTCCCGAACTTCCCAAAGCCTCACCTGCTGATGATGCTTTTCATCTGGCTGTCCTTCTCCTCCTGTTGCCTGCGCAGTCTCTCCTCGCTGTCTTCCAACCGAGACTTGTACTCCATCAGCAGCTTCTGCATTTGCTGCTCTTGCACCAGGAGCCGCCGCTCGTACTCCTCCAGCCGGCGGCTCGACACCTTCAGGCGCTCCTTCAGCTTCGCGATCTCTTGTTCATACTGCAGGTGGAAGGGGAAGAATCAGATGCAAAGGAAAGAGTCCGGATCCTTATAATCTGCTGCTGCTGTTCAGAGGAGGACACTGGTTTTTTTAATGAAAAATAAATTGATGGAAGTAAAGGGAATGCCAAGCAAACAACCGTGGGCAGCCATGGACACGGAGCACGCAGCTCCCACGGACGTTACGGTTTTCCCACCGTGCAGGGGGCCGCTCTGTAGCACAGGTAAAGCAGCCAGAGGGCTCCCACACTGCTCCTCAGCCCTGACCAGTAACATCCCCAGTTAGTCCAGACTCAAGCAGCTCCCAGACAGAAGCTGCCAATGCTGCTCAACTGTAAATATGTCCTGGGCAACCAGACTTCCAAAATGGACCAGTATGGCACCCAAACAACTCACTCTTCAGTACCCAATGAAGGTGAAACCATGTGTGAAACCAGAGCAAATCATTCGCTGCAGAACAGAGCCTGGAAGTTTACTTGGCTGAGGCTTTGTTCTACTTATGGTCTCTGTGGACAGTCACTTCTGCAGCAGTGCAATGAATCTCAACATATTCCACTTTGGTTTGGGTTCATTTGCTTTTCCTAACAATGCTGCGTTCCTGCTGCTTGTCCGCCAGATGTGCTCCTCACTCTCTGCCTTCTCAAAATACCAAACCTCTTACTAAACTTCGTCACCATAGTGGCATATAGATGTAACCGTGTTCGGAAAAATGGTATCTACTCCTGAAAGAAAATACGCTTTAAAAAGAGGGATCATGGACGTTTCTGTGTAGCCCAGAAATACCGTCCTACCTCGATGACAGGGCTTTGCTGCAGGGGAAGCCCAAGACAAAACCTGAATGCAGCTACTGACAAAGACTGGATTGCATTTACAAAGCCTTGTACAATCACTGAGCGTATCCTAAGCTAGACTCAGTTAGGTTAACAATTGTGTGTGTTGGGTTGTTTTTTTTTTAAATGGACTTTAATGATCATAAAATGTTTTGCAAACATAGGAGAAAGGCAGTATGCTGTAGCTATAGTATTGTCATAAAAAAATAATGATCTGAGCAGGATCTAATACACTTAGGCAGTGTGACTCACGATGCACCTAAGTGCCAAATACCAGCCTGTCATGTACAAACTCTCAGCTGTGTCACTCTGCACCCATTTGACAGGTTACAGCCTGTACGTGGGTTAATCTACAGTATGGGATGCTGTACTACAGGTATGTGTGTCAGCAGGTACAGCAGGAAGTTACGCCAGTACAACCCGTGTTGGAAAGCACGGCTGTTGCAGCAGCTGTTCTGAACTCAGCTGTAGCGTGGACAGGACCAGCCCTCGAGATGGCTGCATACAGAATAAAATCTACCTTCTCAGCATGCTTGACTTCATCTGGATTCTGCTCTGCGTCCTCCTCTACTTCTTCGTACTGTCCATTATTGAGAACCCACGCAGCTGTCCTTTCCACCGGTGACATGGTGGCAGAGTCCACAGGTGACTGAACCTGCAGCAGAGATACCCGTAAGCTTTTTTCACAGAAACTACACATAAATCAGCTCTAAGATCCAGTATATTTGGAAGAGAAAAACGACTGTTAATCCGTCCATCTCAAAGGATCCCCCAACCCTCTCCTGCAGAGGTGCTTCATCCCTCCTTCGACTTGGGACCTGCAGCCCCTCTAAAACCCACACACTGGAGAAATGTTTCTTCCTTTCTAAATGAACTTCTCTTTGGATAACTCCTTGTTTCCAAACCCTGTTCACATCCACCTTTCCCCTTTGCCAGACTTTACGTAAGGCTTTCTCAACCTGTGATTTCTCTCCCAAAGCAATCAGAGCGGCCGAGCTTTGCTCGGCGCCCGTTCAGGTACAACAGATGGGCTTCTCCGGAGCGCTGCGGAGCTCAGCGTGGGAGCAGCCGCCCCAGCCAGGCTGCAGGCAGGCTTTGCAACGCAGTGGGGGGCTGCAAGGCTTGCACGTGAGGCAGCACGGCAGTGCTTAAAAGAGGCAAAGAGGTGTAACATCAGCATCGGAGCACCGGTGAGTTTTTTACGTTTTTATATTTAGCTGGTCTGTTGTAGCACACACCCCCAGGCAAGGCTGCGAAAGGCAGCCAGGGCCAGCAGTGCTTCCTAGGAGATCCATAAAGCATCACCGGAGGCTATCTATCCTCTAAGGGAATCCAAAAGGCCAAGGACGGAGACAAGAAACCCTCCGCCTGGCTGGGGAAAATATTGCTTGCTACAAATTCCAAGCGATTTTCATGGACAAAGACAAGTTTATAAGCACAGGAATTAGCATAATTACCGCTGAAAGAGCGACACTGTCTGAACTTTTTGAGAAACGCGAAAGATCAGCTTCCCCCTCAGTCCCAGCTGTGGCTTTTTTTTGTGCTGGAGCAGCAGTACTGTACCAAGTGACACGGGCTCCCTGGGCAGGGCAGTTCTGAAGTCTCAGTTTCGGCGAGGAGCTCCTTATGGGGCAGTACCAGCTTCGTTTACACCAGTCAGGCGAGGGATGGCATCGGCCTCCGCTTTGGTTTCTCTTGCTGGCGAGGCCAGAGGACCTGCCCGCAACGGCTCGGCTGCCCCGCGCAGGGGTGCGGACTCCAGCACGGGAATAGGCCTCAGCAAGGACGGGTGTAAAGGCAAAGGTGTAGGAATTAGGCAAAAATCCCTGGATTTCGGCAGATGCCTTTTTACTAGAAGGAAGTCTTCACAGCAGAAGGGCTAACAGCCCCTCTCCAGTGCAGCGTGACAGCCCGACAAAGTTCCTTCCTTCGGTTGTTTGGGGTTTTTTTGATGTTATTTGCTGTCAGGCAGCCACAGCAAGGGAAACTACGGAGGGTGCGTGGCTCTGCCACCAGCAGGCTCTTCTCGGAGGTAACTGCTTTGGCTCTAGGAAATGCCAACAGCTATGGATGAACGGTGTCACCGCTCGTTGGAGTTACGGAGGGCTAAGCAGAAGGGTGACTAGAAATTCCATGGCCGGCCTTGTAATAGACTGCTGATCAGCAGCAAACTTGCCAAGCCATCTTGCAGGCTGTAGGACGGGATACTTTCAGCAGCCAAGCTCGGAAAGCCCACAAAGACCAAGCGGACGGCAAGCACTTCACATGCTAATGGGTTATGAGTTATACTCTAATAAAGGGGGGAAAAAAGAAAAAGCCTGCTAGGAACATGTATTAATTCCTCTCTTTGCCTCTCTTCCAAAGGAACACACTGACATTTCTGTTCCCACCTACCTACTAAATGGAAATGGAAGGCAGAAAGTGACCTCTCCCAGCAAACAAAGGGCCTAGCTCTATATTCAGAAACAAATGGGACTTGTAGAGAACAGAGTCCAATAATTATAACGCCCACAAAGCACGCCTAGAAAGAACATGCCCAGAAAGAACATGCCCAACTTCTCTTTTCTCCTTTTCTTTTTAAAATCAGAACAGAATTCCACAACATAATTTGCAATTAAAAGGACGCAATGGAATTTGCCTCCAAAAAATTCTGGCCATTCGATTTGGCACACTTCAAGACATTTCTCAAGGGTGTGGGGAAGGAAAGAACAAATTGATTTCTCTGAATAAAGTAGGAGCAAGTACTCTAATGAATCCAGTGGAAACAATTAGTATGGAAAGTAGAGTGGAAAAATAAGTGGAAGCACATTGCCTACAAGGGGGGGGGGGGGGGGGGATGGAGACTGCCCTGAAGCCAGTCACAGTCGCAGGCATCTATGAAGCTGAATGTAAAGAGCAACTGGAGAAGAGGGAAGTCTGAGGCAGCCACTTTGATGCTAAACGAGCAAAGGTAACCGATTTTCTTGGGGGCAGTTGGATAATCAGCAATTTCAGACAAGAAGAGCCGGGGGTTTGCAAAGAGCAACCCAACGTTTCTTGTAAACACACGCAGGGCAGCAGCCACCCGCAGAAGGTGCACACACAGAGACTGGAAACACACCACCTGGGCTTTCTCTTCCTTATCCTCACGCCTTCAAAGCGAAGACCTTCTTTGCCTGTTTGTGTAGACACTTCCCCTAACAAGCCCTGAGGAAAGACACCAGCTGCCCAGGGATGCTGCACAGAACCACAGAAGAAGACTCAGCAGATCATACAACACAAGTTCACACTGGACGCCTGAGAACTGCAAAGGGAGTTTATCCTTCAAATTTATCTTTGTTACTGGCCTAAAAATTTCCTAGCACCTCCACACTAGGCTTAGTTGTATTCAATACACTTCATTTATCAACCCTTCTACACCCAGGTGTAAAACACACACTCCAAAGGAGGACACAAACATATACACTTCAAATAAGATGCAACTACTTTTTTTTTTTGGTATTACTAAGTTGGCATATTAAGCTTTGCTTTGCGATTCAGTGTTTCTGGTCTCCTTGTACTTTAATGAACCTGAGGTATCAAAGTAGTTTTGAAGCCCCAATTGCTCCTGGGTTCCCAGGCATCATCCAGATTTTCCTCCTTTCGACTGTAACGTTCAGGAGTTTGCCAAGAAGGCTACACCAGCAGGGGTACGGGCAAAACCTTTGGCACAGCAGGAGCTCACGCTGGCAGCCAGGTTCTGCCAGCTTCACCTTCCAAGCCAAAAGCTTTTCCCCTTGCACAACCATGTCTTCACCGGCGCTTTTGCCAACAGGGCTACGTCAGCAAGGAGCATCACAACCTCCTGCTCCTTGCGGAGGAGTCTCAACCTCAGGGGCTACAGCCTTCTGGAGCGAAAGCCTGCGTGCAGAGCGGCATCCTTCCTAGAAGATCTTGTGGAAAGCCAGAGCTTAAAAAATTTCCTTCTATACTAGGTAAGGTAAATCAAACGTGACCACCTTTACCCTCACAGTAACCACAGAAGAACACACTTAAGCAGCAAGAAACAGCATCTGTGTCGCCTTCAAGAGCCTCACCCTGCCCAGCCGATACGTCTGTACGCACTTATATGACACTTCTAAAAACAACCCTCCGACCTGCAGATCGAGACATTTTCTATGTCTGCTGTAGTGCCAAGCGTTTAAATACTAATTTTCTCTTTAACATCAAACTGATATAGAAAAATGTTTAGAAAAATATTTTCACACGCAGCAAATCACGGCAGGATTTAGTTTTAAGGTAAAGGAATGTTGGCTTTTTGACAAGAAAATCTTGATTTACAGTCACCTATGAACAACTGCTAAAGTGCATTAGGAGTTGGTACATATAAGCATTCCTTTCCAGAAAGTGTTTGCATTATTCATAGTTTGGGATGAGTAATGAAAAAGCAGTACTTACCTGGGGACCAGCAACGGACTGTTGCTTCATGGTGAAATATAGATTTCTCCACACTTAAGATGACTGTACCACTTCATTATTTCTGCAGCAGTTTATTCTATGATATTTTATCTTTATTTCTGGTTTTAGGTAGCTGTACTTATAAATTAGCACCACAGGGCAAACGCAGTCTCACTTGGCAATCTTAACTATGATTTGGAACAAAGCTGCTTCTGGTTGGTTTTTTTTTATTCAGGGAATTTGTAAACTTTTGTTTCTTTCAGCAGGCTTGCTGCTGTGTTAGTGAAGAGGAAAAAAAAATTGTTTTGGATGTAATACAGAAGCATCCAAAGAATAGGTAAGCTAGGTTTGCCAAGCTTGTAAGGATAATGGACATGACTATCTCTTACACTTGCTACTGGCCACTTAGTGCCAGTACTCGATTCAAGTCCAAGGTCAAAAAGCTTTGCAGGTCACTGCAGCTATCAGCTAAACACCAAAGCAGAACGCGCCTGGAAAAAGGCTTCCCTTACCTGCTGCGTCTGCTGCCTCTGAATTGCCCTCACCTTCGGGACAGGGCTTTCCCTGGAGGACGAGGACTGCTGCCGGGACCGGCTCCCGTTCTGCATGGGTTCGGTCACCATGGCCCCCGACACGGCCGACACGCTGCCCGTGCTGCGCAAAGAAGCGCTGTGCGGCAAGGACTGCGGCGCTTTGGCCCTGGCGCCCAGCCCGGCCTGGTCCATTTTGCGGATCTGCGCCTGGCTGCTGCTGTTCTGGCGGGGCAGCGCGATGGGGACGTGCTTGTCCGGCACCGCGTGGCGCCGGGAGAAGTCCTCGCTCTGCGTGCTGCGTTTGGTGAAGTCCTCCATGCTGCTGTTGCTCGGCCCGCTAAGTTTGAAGTCTTCGCTGTTGCTTCGGCTCCGGGAGCTGGCAGTGCTCAGGTTCTCCAGGCTGGAGTCCACAGAGGCCTTGGGCAGCGGTGGGGTCGGGTTGTTGAGATGATAAACCGGGTTCTGGAAGGACAGAGGTTGGAGGCTGCCCTGTTGGTTCAAAGCGGGGTGCAGGGGTCTTCTCACCTGGGGAGCGCTCTGGGGTGTGCTCTGAGTTTCCCACAGCTGTTTGATGTTTGCCACCTGTGTGACAGAGAGCTGGCTGCCAGCCAGGCGCAAAGGCACGTCGTGCATGATAGAAGCGTGGTCACTGTGAGCCGTGTGAGGGTCCTGGAGGTCCATGAGCGAGATGCTACGTCCATTGGGCAAGATGCTTTCCCTTTCATCCTTATCTGAGTAGGTCATGCTCTGGGTGGATGCCTGCTGAACCAACAGTAAGGTCTTGCCCCTAAAATATCCATCTACGTTTTCCTGGGTTGGAGACTTCAGCTTATGCAAGTCACTGTGGAGTGGAAAGGAATCTGGTTAATTTTTAAGCAGCCAAGATCCTGAGAGATCTGTCCCAGAGAAGTCTTCCTCCCTCATTTAACCTCCCCCCCAGCTGAAAGCTTCAAGGAACCAGATTTCCTTTTATGAGCTCTTTGTGTTCGAGTCAAAACACACTCTTCCTTAATTACCGCTTCTCTTTGAGAACTGCATTTCGTTCAAGGAGCGCTTCATCTTTATTTTTTTCACAGCTGAAATGCAAACCATTCCCACCGAATCCTCCCCCCTCCCTTCTGTCTCCCAGCAAGACTTCAGAGCGGTTTGGATCCCATTTAACCCTTCACCAGCACTACGTATTGTGGGGGCCTAAACCTTCAACAGGAGTTGTGTGAAGGCTCCTGCAGATCTAGATGTGAGCTCAGAGGGCGGACACTTCCACATGTCCTGGCCCTCACGCCTGACGGCACAGGAACAACCGGGAGAGCCCAGTATCCAAGCTCTTTGCCAGTTCTGCCATGTCACAGCTTTTTGCTTCTGATTAACAGCTGTTACAGGCTGAGAAATGCTGCGCTGAACCGAGGAGGGACTGGTTTTGCTGGTCTGTTAGTAACAAGTTCCTCCTGAAGTCCAGTTTTTTCATGAGCAGTAATTAAGCAGCCCGATCACCAGGAGGAAGCACGAGGGCTGACTGCGCATCCAGGCGCTCAGACTGGCAGTAAATCGCAAAACTGTTTTTTCACAGCTGAAGACCCCGGCTCCCAGGGACATCTCTGAGTCCTGGGTAAGCCACAAGCTTCAGGTCTCCAGTGCCACCTTGTGCATGTCTTACTGGGACCCGTGACAACAGTCCAAGCTTCCCGCTCCTACTGGGAGCTCCTACTGGTCTGGGCAGGCAGCTCAGGTGATGGAGCACTCCACTCCTCACAGGCTTAACCACCCCCTGATCCCACATCACCCCTCGAGCTCTGGCTGTTACATACCCATCAGTGGGGTCCTCAAATATCTTCTGAAGCCCTGAGGAGAGACTGCCACTGACGTTTGGACTAGAGCTGTGCTCAGTGAAACGCCTCAGCTGCTGCTGTATCGGCGTAGGGTTGGTCATTGATTTGGTGATATCGGCAAGAATACGAGGAAGAGGTCCCAGTTTTGCCACGGTCGCCTGTAGGAAGGAATTTTCACCCTAATTGGACAACAAGCACCGCGACATCCGCCAGTTTTTTGATAACGATGCACAGAGGCGGAGGGGTGGAGGTGGAAGGAAGGAGGGTGGGTGGTTGTGTGCGGGTGTGCCAGGACCGTAATGCAGTGTTACGGAGCAGCGTAACCACGGCGACGAGATGGATGGAGGAGACGAAACGGGGTGCAGCAGACATTGAGGAAAGAAAAGGAAATAGAAAAGAAATTAGGATTGACCCCCAAAATTAAAAATCATGCTCAATAAAACAAAACTATTGCCATTCCAATGCAAAACTATCATGCAAAGCAAACTAAGTCCAGGGTGGGTGAGGTCAAAGTGAAAACTACAGTATCTACTCATTAAAGGGCATTCAAAGACTACAGGTTCAGCTAGTGGGGGAACTTTCCAGGCAAAGGGTGTCATGTGGTGAAGGAAATGCATGCCAACAGACAAGGGGATGCGGCATTCAGGGGGATCATGAGAGAAATCGCAAGGGTTGAGGGTGATGGGGAAAGGGAAGGTTTTCATTTCATAAGCCTTTTGCTTTTGGCATCCTACACTGATGCCGCCTTCCGCAGCACCCTGTAATCAACAATTACAGCTTTCTTCCCTACCTAAAAGTGAAAAATAACTGCATGAAAACATCAATGAGCCTCATCCCAACATTATCACATCAGCATGGGATTAAATGGGTAGCTTCTTCTTGGATTACATGTTAGCTCAGTGCTGGCCAGGCCTAGGATATGAGCAGCTGACCTTCCAGCAAGGAAGGCTGCTCATTCAGGCTCTTTATCTTTCTCCCCCCCGTGGCTCACTGCTGGTTATATCACCTACAGGGCACCTTTTCAGGCTCTTGGGACAGCAGGAAGAAGGTGAAAGCGCTGGAGGTTTAAAAAAAAAAAAGTGAAAACTCTGCTACAAAGACAACGTTCTTTTTAAAGATACCCTCCTTTTTCCTGCAAGCAGGTATTCAGTCAGCTTGGCTCCCGAGCAAGGTCTTTTTACAGACATTTTCATACAGCTCTTCCGCTGTGGCTATCAAAATCTCCGAGGTGACTTCTCCTAACGTTTTCCAGTCGTTACCCACAGTAAAGCAGTCTGGCACCTAACTTTACCCCTTGATTTTCATTTTTGGAAACCACTACACCAGCTCCCAAGGGCCTGTTAGGACAGGGCCACGCGTCTAACCTACAGAAAGGGCAAGGCAGATCTGCTCGGATGGTTCATCCAGGTCCGGCTCCTTCCTTTCCTCGCTGTCCCAAGACCTTTACAACCTTTGCATTTGGAGAGCAGCTCACGGTAACTAACACCAAATCCAAAGATCCATTTGCAGTTCTAAAGACCGGAGCTGGGCTTCTCTTGACCTGCGCCTGACCGGCCTGGAGGGAGACTGCCACGTTCCCTGCCCTGCTGGGTTTACCCCAATTTGCAGAAATGGAGGATCCGGGTTTTTTGAGTGCTCGCTTTGCCTGTTCTGAGGCTGCTGACCCACCTCTGTAGCTGACTTTGTTGCTGCCTGTGACATTTTGAGTGTACACATATGAGGGAAACGGAAAAAACAGGATCGTAAATTGTTATCAAACTAAGATTAACTAACATGAATATATATTGCCTTTCTGAGTCAAGGACATGTCACTTTGATGCAACTGGCTCCGTTTTTCTTTTTTTATTTCAAATAATGTACTGTGAGAAAACAGATACACAACAAATAACTATTTTGGCAAACCGTAATGCAATAAAAATATTAGGAGCGCGTTGCAATTCACCTCACTTCTCCAGTTTCAAAAGAAAGAATAATATAAATGGAATGTGGACAACATAATGCACCTCTAAAAGTTGAAATATGGAAGAGTTCCAAGCACTTACAATAAAAAAAAATAAAAAAAAAAAAAAAAAAAAAAAAAAAAAAAGACAGACTTGCAGCTCTGCTTTTCTGGGTCTTACCAACTATCTTTGCTATCAAGGTTCTAATGATTTTGGATCCTGCGAAGGCACATAGCTAAGGAAATGCAAACTAGGGCCTTTTCTCATTCTGTAGCCAAATGGAAGCCATACTTGTTGTTGGCAATGTCTATCGCTGCAGAACAGAACCTGGACAACGCGTGTGACCCCAGCACAACGCACGGCAGCAAGCACTTGGCTTGTGTTACAGGATAAAATGGAGTGGATCCAAGTTTTTACATGACATCCTCTATGTATACTAAAAACTAACGCAAAGATTGCGGACAGGAGAACACCTCAGCAGGCTTTGGATCAGGTCTTTAGTGAGAACAGTTCTGCTGGGCCAACACATGACCCCCCCGAGCCGGGCAGGGCAGGGCGTGGTGGCACCTCCATCAGCATCCAAGAGGGCACCGCAACGCTTGCGCATTTTCTGCGCAAACACCCTCCCTTTTTTCCAGCTCACTTACAAGCAAGGAACGGCTGCTCAGGGCATTCCAGGTCTACTCCTAAGCGCTGCCCTCTCCACCATTGAACACCCAGCCTTACTTAAGGCTCCGCCAAGTGTTTGCACGGCTGCTGAAGCTCAACCACTTCACATGCCCTGCTTCGGGCCTCGGTCCGAAATCAGGGGAAAAGCAATTGTGCAATACCATGATCAAACATTCCTCTCCAAAGCTGTTGAATAAGCTCTCCCCAAAGCAGGCTTCAGCTGCTCCCTTGATGTTTCCCAGTGTTTACTGTTGCTACGGGACAATCGCCGGATTCGCCCCCCGGGCCTCCAGACTGCTTTACCTTATCGAGTTGGGACACAACCTCCCACAGGAGGGAATGCAACACCGAGAGCTCTCTGCCCAGGTCGATGTAGCCCTCAAATCCAGGCATGTTTGAGATGGTATCTGGATTAGAGATCTCCAGGAGAAAACGCTTCATTCCTCCCCACTCGTGTTCCAAGAAGTCATTCATGAAGGCCATATATTCCTCCTTATTACCAAACCTGCAAGAAACAGGGGGGGGGGACGACGGACGGTGCCAGGACCCCGTCAATAACCTCCATCCAAAATACAGAGCCCAAGTGCTTACAGACAATTACTTAAGTGCTTAACTTTAGAACTGCCTTTCTGAGGTCTGGGAGAAAAAAACCTGGATAATTTAAGAGGTTCAGTGCTTTCTTGGAATTATTTAAATACTAGTAATTTACTGTTCATACTATGATCAAGGGAACAACACATCTTCCCCCACCCGCCCCCGCCAGACACCCTTTTCTCTCCTTCTCTGCATCTCCTCCCCTGTAAAGGACATGCTGTGCCGTCTGTATCATTCAGCTGGAAATTTTGGGGGAAGAAAGGAGGAAAATCATGATCCTTGGTGGGAACGGGCTTCTTTTCTTTTGAAATCGCATACACACTGACATGCTAATGCACGACTCCTTGATTTTATACTGTGTTCCCTCTACCGGATTCAACACAGCTCAAATCTGCATGTGAAAAGGAGAAGGTACCTAGTTCAGCACTGAGGTGTCTCAAGGGGAACAGAGTTCACATATAAGTGAGAAGCTTCCTACTTTCCCAGAGCTGACTTCAGCTTGCCAGAGGATCAGCTGCCTCCCAAAGCAGGGCTCGCCTTGCTCTATAGCAGCCCGCAGCGACCTGCACCCCTAAAAGCACAGACTTCAATTTGATTGCCACCACCTACTTAGCAAAATTGGCGAGATTCTGAATGACTTTCGCGATAAGCGTGAGCGTGCGAGATGTCTGGTCGTCGGGATACTCCTGCATGAGGCTGAAGAGGCTGGGGGACATGATAGCGGGGCAGAGGAAGCGGAGGAAGAGGGAGGCACTGATCAGGCGCTCACTGATGTCCTGTTTGCCCCTGCTCAGGCACTGCTGCTTCCAAGATGCAAACACTTCCTTCAGCTCACGAGGGAACACGCTGAAAAATAATAAAGCAGGAAATAAAATTTGTACGGGCAATGAGATGCAACAAGTTGAACTGGTGATCGATCACTCAGAAATAATTACTGGAGGGGAACATCAGCTTCTTCTCCCATCCCACCCCCCCTTCTCCCCCTTTTCCCTCTCTAGGCTAGGAAATGTCATTAGGTGTCTATTCTTAGATCCCCATTTAATCTGGTGATACTTAAGCAGTCTTTGAAGCATCCCTTGTTCATATATGTTAAGTGAAGCCGTTTTCAGACACACTGATTTGCAAGCTAAGAACTGCTTATCCATTGCTACCCTGGAGCAAACAGCGGGTTAGAATATTAAAAACAAACTGAACCAAACCCATCTCCATAATTGAAATTTTTATTTCGCTTGTTAAGCTCTCTCAGTGCTTCATTCTGAAGCAGAAAGGCCCTCCTTTAGTACTGCTCTGAAACAAAGATGAATAGAAATCTCTCTGCCAACGTTTCCTCCCTGTGATCTCCTGCTCAATTCTACAGATGTAAAGGGTCTGAAAGTTTTCTATACACATCAAAACTTCCAGCTTTTCATCCCAAGTTCAAGCTAAGCTGTTATCTTCTCACTTTATTCCCTCCTTATTTAGTCACAGCTCAGTCTGTGTTCCCTTGGCAGAGTATTTCAGCAGAAGCTCCTGGCAGGTACGGTGTGTGGGACTGGAACCCCTCAATTCGCGCACAAGTGCCACCTGCAATATGCTGTCACACGTAGGAAGAAGGTAGCGAGGAAAGGAAATCAAGGCAGTCTCACAAGATAGATGGGTCTATGCTATTTCCCTAGACAACTGCTGTGTTCTCATCCTCTGAGAAGAAATGGGCACCCTCTAAGCCTATGACTTAATGGAGGAGGAGGGGAGGGAAGACGCCTCACCAGTAAGAATTGATAATCTTGCAGAAGGCCAGCTCACAACACATTTTCAGGTTGCTCTGATGATCTGCTAATTCACTGGATGAACATTTGCTGGGATCCACTTCACAGTTTTCATCTGACTCATACAAAGCCTTGATAAACTCCCCTGGACAAAGGGAAGAGGGTGACAAAACCAGGGTAGTTAGATGAAAAGCCTCCTTGATACACCTTTAAATCCTGCTTATATCTTTCCTTATGCCCTTTCCTCAGCAACAGCGTCTTCTGTTCCCTGTGTCTGCCATACAGCCTCCAGACACCAGATGTTGGGGACACGGCTTCCCAGGTCTTTCAGAACAGAGCACTCGCCGTACCAGATCAGACGGCCGGTGTTCTGACGCTTCAGCCTCCCGTGCCCTCGCTGCCCCCACACACAGGTGCAGTAACAGGATGGCTTTGCTTACAAACCCTGCAGACACCTCACTTACAGCCTGAAGAATAGGATTTGACTTTTTATTCAAATTGTATTATCCACTATAAAATTATCCACAGTCTTAGAAATGAAGCTGTGCTCTTTTGTCTTCATAATTTCCCCAGGAAATGCACTTGATGATGCTATTTGCTTTTATTATTTCTAAATTTACCTTTTTTTAAAATTTTAAAAAGTGTCACCTTGCTCTTGAATACGAGTAATACCTGAGTGCTAGCTAGATACTGCTGATTTTCTCAACCTCTTTTTCTCAACCTCTTACAACACTTTCAGAGCTTGCGTGTCTCAAAATCCTTTGCATTTCTTTCATCCTCCTCTTGCAGCATCCCAACAGCAATGGGACACATACAAAACCAGACAAAGTTTCCTTTGCTTGACACACTGGAATGAACTACTTACTAGGTTTCCTTCTACATATGCTAGAACACCAAGTGATTTCTCAACTGCCCTTCACTAGGAAAAACTCTTTATTCATTCATTTCATGATGCAAAGTCTTTAAAGTTCATCTCCTCAAATGATCTTGCTGGCTTCGAGCTAACGCCACAAGGTTTGTTTGCAAAAAAGGGTTTTGGTTTTTTGTCTGCCTTTTCATAAAAACCCTTAAACACCTCCCACCCCCTCTCCCCAAACCTTAAGTCAGCAGTGTTCTTGCAAGCAAAGCAGGCAGCACATTTTCTTAAGCTTTGTTTTTTATTGGGGTCCAAGAAATTTCTGCTGAGGGCATCTAGATCGCTTATTTGCAAAACTCTCAGCATCAGTTCTGTTGATCCAATTCTGTTTTAACTGTTGTTTACCGGATAATTTTTTTCCCCTTAAATACATTTGAACCTTACTCTTTGTGGTCCACAAGACCCTGCCTTAATCGTATATTAAGATGCTCTGGCAGATGTATTAAATAGCTAACACCAAGCGGAATGTCGTTAATCCTTTCAAAGAACAGGGCATCAGAGGAAAATGACATTTAAAACTTGACAAAGAATTAGGCGGGTGTATTGTCACGAGCAACCTTGCCCTGAGCTACAGACAAGCTGGATGACCTTAGCGGGATCTTCCATCTCTCACATCTGTGATTTACAATCTTATCACTCAGCTTTAAATGATGTATTAGAAGTCATTATTTTTATGTAATTACTGCACGTTAAGAGACTTGCAGTCAAATGTAATATACTGGTCCCACAGCTGATCGTTCAGTCTGCTGAAAAGCACAGCTCCTAGTAACACGCTGCTCATTTCTCCACACCAAGCAAGAGCCTAGGACTGTGACTTCTGCTCCGTGGTTCCACCCATGAGGATAAAACTACCAGAACAGGCTCATGACACTTAAGAAGTGGACAAAATGCACATAATCACAGACCTGACTGTACTGACCCTTGGAGCACTAATTTAGCCAACTACCTCCTTGATGGCTTGCCAGCATCTGG
Source organism: Falco rusticolus (assembly GCF_015220075.1). Classification (NCBI taxonomy): domain Eukaryota; kingdom Metazoa; phylum Chordata; class Aves; order Falconiformes; family Falconidae; genus Falco; species Falco rusticolus. The sequence continues at coordinate 29,330,851 of NC_051197.1, forward strand.
GATTGCTGAGGACAAGCGAGACTGCTGGGAAAGCAAGCTGCTTGCATTTGTGTGTGTGTGTGTGTGTGTGTGTGTGAAAGGATGTGGTGTGGGACGTGGCTTTGGCCTGGTCTTGTTTCTCTTGTATCAATTTCCAAAGCTTTCTTCATCCAAGAAACAGGGGGGTGGGTGGCTCATTGTGCAATCGTGGGTGACAAGGATTGTGTGGAGCTGGTAAAAGCTAACTGTAGCCAGGCTGCGAGTTTCTTCGCAGTGTGCCTGTTTTTGGTCCTCTTCATTGCACTATTAGTTGCACGGACAGTAATTTCCAAAGCAGTGGCTTATGACTAGAGCAGAACCTTTTGGTGGAGAGGGGACAACAATATGATTATCAGAATCCACCCTGGCACGTAACCGCGAACATGAACACCCTGCGGGGGGAACGGAGGAGGACAGCACAGGCTGGCCAGACAGTTTTAATGAGGTGGTGAATAAAGAGCACTTTGGATAAACACAGGCAGGAGGCTCCCCAGACAGTCTGCATCTTGATCTCCTGCCCTGTACTGCTCAGGAGCCCTGCAGCCTCGCTCCCTCTGGCTGTGTGCGTCCAAGCACTTTTACTGGGGCAAGGTGTCAGTTTGAAAGGTTAACACAAATGTTAATGAATTAATTGCTCCGTGGCAAAGGTAAGGGCTGAGCAAGTCCAAGGGTCACTCTGGAATGTGCCAGCATTACCAACAGTTGTAGCTGAAGCATCTGGAAATTGGTTTTCTTGTACTACCTGTGTTCAACCCAAGCGCTAGGGTGGGCATCTCACACTTGACACGTGTCAACACCACAGCTAACATTTGCTGTTAGCTACGACAAGTGAAAGAGCCTGACCAGAGATGCTTTAGTTGTCAACCAGATACCCCTGAGTATATCTAACCCCCTAGGTGGTGGCACTTCAGCCTAAAGTGAGCGCAGGAGCGTCTCTAGCAGAGATGATCAGTGAAATACACGCTTCACATTCATAACCCTTTCTGAAATCTCTACCTAATTGTATTGCGCATCACACCAGATTCACTTCTGACACCACGACACAAAGCACTGGTCTCTATCCCCACTGGTGAACCGTATGTCAAAATCCCTTTGTTTTTTAAGCCTGTTCATATACCAGATGGAACAGTCACCGTTGCCCACACATCAATTGCAGTATTATACCTCTTTATCGCAACTAGACACACAAAAGAAAGTTACCCGGAAAAACATAACGTGGTGATAGAAACTTTAAGAGGGACTCAGCTGTATCAAATTAAGTTTGCCCTGCCTTGGGCGCTACTCCTGCAGGCACCCAAGGGCATCTCCCTCTGCGTGGAGGAAGGGCTTCAAGAGTAAGCCAGCATGTATTTTGCTATCTGGATACCAGGCACCTGGGCTGAGTGCTGAGGCAGCTCCTTCCCATCCCACATACCTAGACACACGAAGCACCAGTCATGTGGCAGACAGTTCGGGATTAGCCCCTGCAATGCAAACAGGTGACAAGACAGGCACTTTCTTACCTAGCGCATCGTGAAGATACTTCTGCCCTACCAACTTCAGGTATTCCTCTATAGCTTTGGTAGCAAGCGTGTTCTCCCTGAAGATCAAGACATCATGTTCCCCACAACGATCTACCTCGGACATCACCAAATCCGTCAAGAAGTCCTGAAGAAAAAAGGTCAAATGGCAAGAAGTTATTTTAACCAGACTCAGTCATGCCAGGCTAACAGCATGAAGCCAAGAAGAAAGGATAAACACGGGAGCGAAAGGATTACTGAAATAGTTGCTCAGCTTGGGACAATGGGTGTTGATGCTGCATATAGTATGGGCCAAGCAAACAGCCAGGGCTCCTCTTGGATTTATTATACTTGTAAAATGATACAGATCACAAATTATAAAGGGAGAAGCAAAAGTCTCTAAAACCTTTACAGCCAAGCTTGTGTTTCAGTTTAGATCCTGAACAGAACCCCTCCCCAGTTTGTCAGTGGCTTTGTATGCTTAAAGAAGCTGTGATATTATATTTATCTTTTAATGCTGAATATTCCATACAAACTTGGATTTCAACACCCAAAATGGAAGTTACGCAGAAGTTCTTATAGCTTGGTGAAGTTTAAATAAGAAGAATGGCCTATATAAATTAAATTCACAAGCCAAAAGTGGTTCAAGATTTGGGAAAAAAGTTAACATACTTGCTGTGGATCTACATGGCTTCACTTGAACTACATTCAAATGCCTGGGCAGCAGCTATCAGCAAGTCTTGGCTACAGCGAATAACCTCTTGATACAGGGTCTAATTCTACAGTAATACTTATTTCCTGAGTGATAACTTCATGTGAATCAAGGACACTCAGCATTTCACAAGAAATACTTGGTTGTCTGCAAGATCCAATTTCAGCCACTATAAAGTTCTCCAAGACAGGAAGCATATTTCTCCTTTTATTTTTTTTTTTTTTTAACTGCTACAAAACAATAAAAAGGAACCTCCAAAAGCCAAAACCAAACCACCACCCTGAATTAGGGCTGAGTGATAAATGTGACTTGCTGGTATGCTGCAAACAGCAGCACCCTCCAAACAGCTCGAAGAGTGCTGTAGCAGGGTTTCATAACCCCATTAACTGCAGAAGCCATAATGCACTGCCTGCACACGACTGTAAAATACGTGGAACAAATTATATATGATAAATATAGATCAAAAATGCATCTAGTACTCTTGGTTTTTTCAATCCACTATTGCTGTTTCTTTTCAGCAAAATCTGAGAGAGTAATTTTTCACCTGGTAGAAACTGGGGACATCCAGCTGCATCTCCACCGATACAGGGAGAACTGGAAACATACTGTCTTTGCAGCTCTGGGTTATGTCAGCCTAGACTGCTCAACACCTCCAGTAAACAGAGGTCCAAATGTTCAGGCAACAGAAAAACGAAGCTGTAACGCTAAGTTATCTACCTGTTGCAGCTAGCACTGCGGGAGTCCAGAACCTGTTTTCCAGCAGGATTTCAACACAGCCCTACAGAAGCTGTCTGAGCTACCAGCTTCTCTCAATCGACAAGTGACTTGGTAAGGAACGAGGTCCTATCACACACACTGTCACAGAGCACAAGCCCTCCCGAGACGTACGGCAAGGGGAGAACAGCAGAGAGTGGATACGACTATGCAAACATGAAAGGATCTTTTTGGAACAGTTAAATTAGGCTGACCCTTGGATGTTGCTTATGGCCATCCTTCTGCATCTCTTACTCTCTAACTTGTGCTTGGTTGTGCTTAACTTGCTCTAGCTGGCCTTACTGGAAGAAGCTGACTCCAGCTCGGTACTACTCACACACCCACTTGACAGGCAGCATCCTGATAAATCAATGCTTATTAATGCTTCTCAGAATTTCCCAAGACCTACAGGATTATTCTCCCACGATCTATTATAAGAAACTGAGGATCGCTCCAACTGCTGCCTCACAGAGACCCATCGGTGTGCACCAATTCCTACTAACATCCTTGGGGCAGGTGGGACCGTCATTAACCGAGTATAGATTCTCCAAATGGCTGTTCAAATGCTGACCGAATCAATGTCAGCATTGACTAGCTGACTTAGCACCCTGCTACTCATTGTAGCAGAGATTTGTTTATAGAAGTAATTCTCCAGTTTACCAATCTCTTGCTTACTTATCTCTTATCCTGTATCATGATTTTAGAAATACAGCAAAGGTTCCTGAGTGAACCTCTCTGAAGTACCACACTGCAGTGCAGGTCTCATTTTTAGAATAACACGAAGACAGGATAATAATATATAGTCCTCCTACTTGCACTATGTACACAGCACCTTTAATCTTTGTCTTCTCTCTCATTCATTGTTGGTACTGTGCCTGTCTACATGCCTTCCCAGTAGATGCAATTGCCCAAGTCTCTTCAAAGACTTCTGAGACCTTTTTCTTAGCCTTACCCCATCAGGCACCTTCTGCTGCTGCTTACGGTCGTGGGCTTCCTAGTTTCTAGCTGAAAAGGTATCACCTGCCAGCAGTGAGAGGGAGTCGTTTTGACAGGAGGTTTTTCTTACCTTAGCTCTCCCAGTGCTCTGCAGGATGTGCACCAAAGCACAAGCCATCTCCTCCTTGTTCCTGACGCTGATCACAGGTTCCAGCACAGAGCACAACATGGTGTAGTTGCTAGTAACAAACTCTGCAAATTCTTTGTACTGCTCCATGGGCAAGATGGTGATGGTCTGGTAACGGGATTTTATTCGAATGGAAGGTCCCCCCGATTTCCCTTTGTTGGGTGTAGGTGTGCTGACTGGGTACCATTTTTCCACGAACTGGCGCCCGGTTACACTAGCCATGGGAATGTTGACCAGGCCTACGTAATTGTTCTTGTCCTTTTTCTTCTTCTTCTCCACGTCCTTGTAGATGTGAACTGTGATGCTGTGAAGAGGAGGAAGCCCGCAGAACTCAAAGTGCTCTCCCCAGAAAATGTTATCTGCTTTTGTTTTGCTGGTGGTGCGGGCAAAGAGAGTGTCATCAAGGCACAGCTCACAGAAGTATTTCTTCTTGGGGGCCAGGTCCTTTGCCTCAATGATCCAGAGGCGGAGCACATTTTCAGCTCGACGGCAGTTGTCCTGTGCAGAAGAAAGAGCTCAGCTTTCATTCAAAAATCCCTAAAAATTGACTGATTTGTCCTCTAAAGGAGCAACAAAGGGCTGCCTTTTGTGCCCAAGGCAGGGACAGAGTCAGAATTCAGAATCAGATTCTTTGATTTTCAGAGATTCAGAATCTCTAGAAAACCAGACATTTTCTAAAATAGAGGCAAAGGGCTGTATTCTGTATGTCAAAGGTGGGGACGAGAACATTTTGCTTCTCAAAACACTGTATTTGAAACGCATTAGAAAACAAACACTCTGCACAGGAGCCCCTCCAAAGCTGCCAGCCTGGTGTGACACACGAAATTGTTGACTCTTGTGAATTAGCTCCCAGAGCACTCGCTGTTGGCCTCTCCCTCGAAGGTTACTAGTATGCCAGCTACGGAGGTGACCTATCAAATATTTCTAGCTGATCAATAGCTTGACCTCCCTTCTCACTCCGCCTCAAACTCCTTTTGGTTCCACTCCCACCCCCCACCCCCCCCGCCCAAAACTGTGCCCCCACAGTAAACCATGAAACCTAGGAAGCCACGTCCCATCCTTCTGAGACACACGGTATCAGAAACCCAGCCTGAAACACCAGTAGGCACCGGGGCAGGAATCAGGAAGCACGCCGACAAGTAGTTATTCATTAAAGGTTTGACCTACTGCACTCACTAAAATAGTACACAGCAGCTTTTGAGACACTGACGAGTGGACATCTCCCCAGACTACATTAATTGAGGATGCATCTGTGGGAAGCCCTGGTAGGCTGGACTTAAATCCAATCATGCCACCTCCATCCCCCCAGTAATCTGATTGCTGCAGTTTCTATTACCTTATTCGGCTGCACCGTCCTGCGTAGGTTTTCCATCCACTTGTCCCTCTCTGCTGCGGAGGAACAACTGAAGCATTTACTGCCGCTAGAGTAGGTCACCTGGAACATATAAACAACAGGCTGAGTTCAGGCAAGCCTAGGAGACACTTAAGAGGCTGCAAAAGACAGGAAGGCAGATACACACAGCTTGAGCAGCAAAGTAAATATGAAAGAGGCAAGAAAAACAATATGGGAGCCTAGAAGGCAGAGAGGTTAAAAGGCCCACAAAATGCAGAGAGAAAAAAAGTCAGTTCAAATTAATATAAAAACATATGAGAAGCACCAGAGGCTCCTCTTAAAGACTTTTAAACCAGGCTTTAATCAACCAGTTAGTTTATTTTTTTTAAAACACTTGTTAATTGATCCATAGCTATTAAATGCTTGCAGTTTTCCCTGTTAAGTCCCAGAGGCAGATGGTTTGGTTACTAACAGTGTAAAGAGAGACAGAACTAACAATGTATTAATATAAGGCAAAACACACTGGCAATGGTGTCTAATGGTGTCTTCAGTAAATACAAAATATTTCCAAGGGTCCATACATACAGCAACAGTCTAAAACAAACCGAAGGAGTTGTGCTCTGCTCTGGCCCTGACACTCGATGCCATACACAACGCTGCTTTCAGGCAGGGGGAACCACCTGGGTTTCTTTCACTTCTATGTGGCCTGACAAGCTTGGTTTACTCTTTCCATTCATTTGTGCACACAATTAAAAAGCAGTTTGAAGCAACAGCCTCAGAGCTAAGTCACTGCCAGTTTTCTCACTCAACTCTCCAGACCTAGGCAAGCTGGAAAGCGCTTCCAACCAGAAGAACGAGACTGAAGCGAACAGGAACAGCTCCTGGATACATCCCGGGGGAGAAGAGCCTGATACGGTGGTTTTCTGCCAGAGCAGTTTTCCAGGTTGTAAAACAGATCTTTGTTCCAGAAGTTTAGATGCATCTGACTAATCCTGCTGAAGACAGACTGGCACCCACCCCTGCCACGATAGATTACGACGGCCTTAGATGCATCCAAATAGCACACACGAACACGCTGCTGGTCCTGCAAGGTCAGGACTGTGCTCAGCCAGCCTGTTTCTGAAACAAAACCAGGAGCCGTGTAGTGCTGAGCCGCAGTCTGGGCTGAAACAAGAGGATCTTTGCATCCACAGTGCAACGGATGCATCTGCAGTTACTGGAGCTTTTCCTTTCGCAACTGGAAAGCAGGCTGAGCTAATGGAAGGGGGCTCTGACTGGAAATCCCATTTCTCAGTTACGGTATATTTTCTAAATTTGATTTTAGGTGAATTTGGAGAGGATGAATACACACACAGCTTATCAGCAATAGTATGTTTCAACCATATATTTGCATGCAAACTACAAATGCTTAGATATTTATCAAATTAAAGAGATTTTTTACAATTAGAAGATGCGGTAATTGAGAAAGATTTCTCTCCATGGAGAGGCTGATGCCATTAGCCTCAAGGACTTGGAAATGGCACGCTGGTTAGACAGCCCCCACCCAAACCTCGGGATAGCAGCGGCTGCCGATCTGTTCTCCAATTACAAAGTCCCAGAACAGCGAACCCGCAAGGACTGAGACCGACTGACAGCATCTAATCGGCAGCGTGTTTGGAGAGCCTTCTTTACCTCAAAGCAGAAGTCTTGTCCAAGGATACTGCTGTGAAGTGGTTTGACAAAGACTTTTTCTTCTGACCCAAGATCCAGGGCCTCCACGGCGCTGCCTGGGCTCAGTAAAGACTCGTGGGAACGGGACTCTTTCAGCTTCGGCAATCCTCGTGACCTGCAGGAGCGCGAGGGGGAAAGGAAACATCATTTTTTTTCCTCAAAATTACCACAAGAGCTGGCAAGATCCCAGAGAAAGCTGCAACTTGGTGGTGTTGCTTCGGAGCAACTTCTACAATTAGTCTGTCAGCCTTATGAAAATAACATCAGGCTGGTAATCCCAGACTCCTAAGGAAATATCCAGCTACACCAGCCTAGGAAGTCCATTCCCACCGACCTAGAAATTGGAGCTGCCGAGCCATCAGTGAAAGAACAGCAGCACACCAAAAAGTGCAGAACTTAACTGCTGAAATTTAAAGAAAAGCCATAGATACGTTTGGATATGTTACTGAAAAGATTTACTGCTGTCTAGATTACCAAATAAACGTTGCGTATTAACAGCAAAAATCACACCAATCTCTAAGCCAATGCAAAATGATAGCTACTCTCATTAGAGATGACACTCCGTCCCACAATACACTTGATTTTTCTTAAAATTCAAAGCCTTTACACTAAAGTCAAATACTCGAATAATTTCCCACTTCACAATGCTCAAGTCGGTTACCTTATACACAAAATTTAAATTTTGCATTTTCTTCTTCAGTTGCTTCTTCCAGTTTTAACAGTTTCCAATTTTTTTTTTTTGTTGACACCTCCATTCTCTCTTAACGTCCCCTCACTAACACGTACCGCTTCTTCTCAGCCCTCTGCCCTGTAAATCCCTGAGCTTCACCTGAGCTGGCACCTCCCAAGTTCACAGCACCTTTTCACCAAGGCAGTCTTCTCTTTGCTCCCACCGGTTTTCGAGTACTTCTCCAAGACATTCCCCTGCCTCCGCTATGCCGTCGCTTTTTGCGACCAACAGCCACGGCATAAAACGCACTCCAACACGTTCTGTACGCTCCCAATTCGATTCAATCCAGCATTTGTGCATGGCAGGGAGCTCTGCTGTCAGACAGCATTCTAAAACGTGCTCCGTGCATAGGTGACAGTGGTTTCACCTGTGCTCCTTTACCTCCAAAGTGACACCTCGACTACACGCTTCTGCAATCAAGTCCTGTGACACTCTAGGCACAACCAGCACTTCTATACTTCCGAAAGTAAACACGACGTGCACACGCATCTTGTTCTTCCTCCAGCTGGAACTTGGTCAAGGCCTTCACAGATGACCAACAAGGAGGAAGAGCACAGAGTCCCGGCTTAGCAGAGAAGGAGCTGTTTCTTTAGGTTTTGTTAAGATACCGAGGCTCGTGCTGGTCCCTACGCCTGTTCTGTGTTCCATGAAAGCGTGTCCATAAATACGGCTGTACACCCAGCAAGGAAGGCTGAGCACGAGGAACAGATGTGAAAGTAGAAAGGCATCAGTTGTCTACACATTACGCAGAGAAAAGTGAAGCTCTGAAACAATGCTCTCTCTCCTGTGTTTGTTTTCACAGTGTATCTTCTACTATTCAACTCCCAGTATCAAACAGAAAATGTTTAAAAATAATATATTTATGGAGGAGTAAAAACCACAGCTACCTCCAAGAGCTTCCTTAATTTTGAAAAATAAGTATTTTTGTATACTTCCTTCACATATCTTATACAAAAAAAAATCCTCGCGTTTTCTATTCTTGGCAAAATCAAATCCCTCCTATCCTTGCGCAATTCTGTGGGGTAACAGAGAGGAAAAAAAAAATAACCCCAACAAATATTTGGAAAAGGCATCTTCAGTACTACTAAGGCTGCTTAACAAAAACCTGGGTATCACGAAGGATACATGTAAAGCAACAAGCAGAGCTCATTTGACTGCTCTTTTGTACAAAACAAAACGCCGAAGGTATCCTAGTAGATTCACATACGATAAGATTTATTAAACAGTAAGGGAGAACTTTGTTCCCATTTAATATATTGGATGACCTAAGTGCAGGCAGCAGAAACCTTTCATAAAAGGAATATTACAAAGACATTGATTTCAAATGCAAAACAGCAGCCCCGGTACAAACGCGTTGGCTGCACTGTGCATGCTTTGTTATAACAGGTTACAGCAGCAGCTGCTCCAACGCAAACCTAAAACCTCAGCCCTGTATAATTGAACACTCGCTGCAGTGAAGGTAGGGCAAGTCTAAAATAAACACACCACAATACACCGCTTTAATATCATCTCTGCAAATCCTCTCTAATTTCTCCTCTCAAGAAAGCACTGCTGAGGTCACTTGGCTTCTGTCCCTTGCCCAAACTCTCAGCAATTCCAGTCCTAACAAAGTACTTTGGTGCACAGCGGAGGGGAGCTGGCTGGGAGCCTGCAGCCAACTCCCGCCTTAGCTCCTTGTCAGGGAAGGAAAGCATGGAGTGGTCACAAAGAGGGGGAAAATAAGGGGAAGAAAAATAATTACCAGGTAAAGGAGAAAGAAAAAAAGAGATTTTACAAATCCCAGTTAAGCGGCGGCTGCGCTCGGAGTAAGGCAAATCAAGCAGACCTACATGAAACAATCGTACAGCCACTTAGCAGCGCAGCCCCAAATCATAGCGGTGCCACATGTCACAGCCCTCCCTTGCCAGCTCCGTTCTCTGGGCTACATCTCAGACAGTAAATCCTGCCGGGAGAGGAAGAAAGGCACAGATATCCAGGAGGAGTTCTTCCTCAAGCCTTAGGTTACACATTTCAGGTGAGCATCATGCCAGGCAGATACGCTGGGACAAGAAGAAGAGTCACAGCTGCGCGGCGATGGAAATCTCTCTCCTCATCGGCTGTGCTCCCACCCGGCCCCACGGGTGACACCACCAGGCTCCCGGCTGCATGTCACCATGGTGCAGCCTCCCGTAAGGAGATTAGGGGGGCCAGCAGACGCGGCAAAGGTGACCTTTCCAGAAAGAAAGAAGTCCCTCCTCTTCTTTCCCTATTCAAGACCCAGACAGTTAAAGAGAGCGAGAGCAAGGGAGGCATCTCCCCAGCATGCCTGCGCACAGCTCTGGGGACAGGGTGTGGGCACAGGCAGGCAGGCACAGCCATCGTACCCCGTGCCTCTGCAACCCGTCTCGCAGGCTACATCTTTCAGTAGCATCTAGTCTGCTTCACTGCTCTTCTAACGAGTTAGCTTTGCACGTCTTGTTGGGCTGCAGATCAGCTGGAGCACGGCTAGTTTCCTTGACTCACAGTCCTGGGGCAGAGGAAGGTCTATCTGTTTGAGCGATCCCTCGAAGTTACCGTATTTAAAACAGCACAATGAAACCATTAAGTGGCTTAGAATTGGCACTTTATCTTCCATAAACACCACGGCAGTGTCATAAAGTTGTTGGTTAGATGCAACCGCATGCATTTCCAAACGCAAGTACATGCACTTGTAAGCACCGTGGTATATATTTGATCTATTGATAGATCTGCAAAGCAAATCATTGACTTGTGCCTAAATCAGCAGCGTCCCAATCAATACAGGCAATAATTATCCAGAAATAATAGTCTTCTGCTGCTTTAAAACCTCATCTGATATTCTGAAGCTTTAAGTAACAAAGAAAGAAAATTGCTTGCTGGCTTTCCTTCTGCATAGATGCCACTAACTTTCCAACGTCCAGCAAAGGGGCTAGATTAACAGAATCTTTCCTGTATTAGGTACGAAGCTACTGATAAAACGCATATTGCTTGGAGTCTCTGTTAAGAGAGAGGTAATCCCAGAGAAGCAGATTACTGTAAACAGGAAGATCACACATGCAAAAGGTGGGGGAAGGGTTGTTTGTACAAATCTGTTTCTGTTAAACAGCTCCATTAACAACACCAATCCTGTTTTAAATTACAATTAACCACCGATGATCAATTTTTTTTCCTGCTGCTTTTTCTTTCTACTACTGCAGGCAAGAAAAAAGATTGTAAAGGAACAACATACAATACAAGCTCTGAGCAAATAGCTACCAGCAGCACCAAACAATTCTTAGACAGGTATTCTCCATAATTTCTTTCCCATAGGAAAAGCAGGTGGAGGAACTTCTCACCTCTTTTCACATGTTTTGGAGCACTGATCTTCAGAGCTGCATAATTTCCTTCTAAATCAGAGCCCAGGCAAAGCCCCAAACCACTGGCCTGGCAGCATCACACCACTGCTACTGAAAAAGATCTCATCCACACCACCATCTTGCTGGCCCAGCCACAAGCTGAGCCTCTCTCCTTGCCCACCATAATTCAGTAATTTTCCACTACGGGAAGATTTCGGTTGTAAGCCGGGAACTAGCAACCTCTGTCTTTCAGTGGCTGCCCATGGCATACAGCTGCCTATTAGCCGACTTCTGTTATGTTCTACTATCTATAAGGCATGTAGGATAAAGGGTTAAAATCCTAATTGCTCTGGTTATGAAGCTCTCCTGCAGATTTTGACCTATTTAAAAGCCAACCTACAAAGCACAAAAGACTTTCAATTACTGTGCTTACCAGGGAGAGCACTATATTGCTTGGAAAACAAGCCTGTGGACATCAACAATCAAAAACATTAAAAAAAAAAAGTCTAGAAATGAACAACCAAGGAACAGAATCCCATAATCTGTTTCTTTTAGCGAACTGGTATGAAGGCAAAGAACTCTGAAAAGCATTTTTTGTTCAGCCCAAGCACCCGGCTAAAGCCATGCCTTCACTGGTCTTACGCGAAACTGTACATCTGCATGCTTCAAATAATTCCAGCACAATACGCGTGTGTTGAGAGACACACCCCGAGATCAGAAAGCTGAGTTCAATACTTAGCCACTCGCAAAGTCACAGGAGAGAGCTTGGACTGTAACGCAGTGAACTTTCTGCTCAGCGCTGGCCGACCTGGACCCTAACGTCGGCAACATCATCTGCAATACAGGTGCGCTCGAACCAGTGCTGCAGCATCAGGTTTCCCCATGCAAGTGTTCATTTTGCAGGCACCACACCCCACTTCATTTTCCAACTGCCAATTAGCAGAACATCCTATTACTTGGTCAACAATTCTACAAGTTTAACCAGTTTCATTATTAATTTTTCTTTCAAATCATAAACTTAGGGTAGCTTATTTAGATGCAAGTTCTACTCCGCTGCAATTAAACGCTGGCTTTTTCCGAGCATATTGCTTTAGCCTTCCGTTGAGATTCTGGTCCTTTCTTGCCAGGCCCTACCCAAAGCCTCATTGTCTGAATCCCGGTTTTGCAAAGCCCTTCCCTGCCTGCCTCCTCTCTCTACAGATCACAGCTTGTCTAACAGGCACCTCATACGGCGCAGCCAAACAGGCTGCTGAATTTCACAGTGGTAGCATTCCCCTCACCCTACTGTAACCATGGTCTCTGCTATTAATGTTTCAAATTCTTTTGTTTTGCTGGACCAGAGATGCTTAACTGATTCTGTTTCATTTCACTGCTAAGCAATGTATAGGTGAACACAATGTGGAAGAGCCCGGGATTTGCAGAAAAGCATCAGCCATGAAGAAGCGTGTTCTTATAAAGGGGTCAAGTGAGCGTGCAGGTGGGACAGAGGCATCTAACACCAAAGGTGAAAGTTTGTGACAACAGGCTTAACACTGAGAATCAGTTTTCAGTGAAAAACAAGCAACTGAATGAGGGTTGAAAAAAACCAGCTGAAAGAAATATGTTCACCAAAATAGGAGTGAGACGTCTCTCCGGAAACAAACCACTCCTCCCCTCTCCCCACACTCCAGTATGCAGATAGAAACAGATACGCTGAATGAATACAAGCTCCGAGTGAGTCAAGCCTTAATAACGCGTTGTGTAACAAAGATTTTTATCCTTACGTCTAAATCAAGATGAAAATCACCACCCTTTTTTTGAAAACCGGCGTTAAGTTAAAATGAATGAATATGAAACACACAGCGAGATTTGCTTCTATTATTTATACGGTCTGTGCTATTTTCATACTACAAAGAAATCAGAAGGAAGGAGCGAGAACTTACCGAAAGTAGAAAAAGCTGTCGTTGGAACAGCGATAGCGTTTCACCATGAACCCCAGAGCCATGGCTACCCGCTTCCCTGCAACCTGCCGGAACCCATTCTGAGCGAGCACACAGCGGATCCTGTGCTCGTCTACGACTATCTGATAATGCCATAAAATGACTTTTAGTAAAGCAGGAGGATTCCCACGTGGCACTAAATCCCAACAGGGCAAAACCCTCCCAGCTGTCTGCAGAGCTTTATTGCAGTCGCTGAGACCATATGCAGCCCGTCTCGACCATCTTCGCTCCCTCACCGTAAACAAAACTGAGGCGAGAACTGTTGGTCCACTTGGAAATACTCTCAAATTCCTGGCTGCAAACTGAAAAATACTGATTTGGTCCCTCCTTTCAAACGCAATTTTCCTTAAGTCTTTTCTCACGCTTTTTTCACATGTTTTATATATTACTGACACCGAGAAGATGTGAGAGACAAATATGTGGGTTGAAGAGCTCAAAGAATGCAGTGGGAAACAGGCTGGAAAAGCTGTAAAAGATGATGCGCTAACACGGTGCCAGATAGCCTCATGGTGAGAGCCAGGGATAACCTGGTGCGGTGCCGGACTGGCCACGTGTCTGAAAAGCTTCATTCACATCTGGCACCGGCCACAACGGAGCAGAGTCTAAATCTTCTCACGTTAGTGCCTTGTAAAGACAAACGTGGGTTTTCCAGTACAACAGACTACCCAGCAAACAAGCTGAGCCTGGAGTGACAGAAGCGACGGGAATTACGGATGAGAGGGTTTGGATTTCTACAGGATGCCTGGCTGCTGACCCACAGCAGGCTCATTTCTGGAGGGGCACCGCAGGTGTCTCCTCTCCCCATCCACTAACCTAGTCACACTGAAACAAAGCGAAGAGCCAAAAAAAGTAGGTTGGCCAACTTCTTTCTGCTGAAACAGAAAATCTGATTATGAAAAAAACCTGCAACTTATCTCCATCGCTCCTTCCTACAACATTCCTGAATCCTTTCTATTTTAAACCAACTCCAAACAGACAGCTCCCACCCTCTGTCACCATCCAGCACGGCACGCAGTGTTACAGTATCCCAAATCTTGATGTGCACCGGGGTAACTAATCTTCCTTATTCCAGAATTTTTTAGGTATTTATCTATAAACATCTCCTGTTTCTTAACAGGATCCAAACACCTCAGAAGCATGAGAAAGCAACATGACAGCAGCCTCTATTTCCTTCTAATCCTTACAGGGTTTTGGTTTATAAAGCTGTATAATACTTTCTTTGAAGGCAGGGCTCTTGTATTTGTCAGAGCAAGAAAAAGTAGATGCTATCAGTTAACCTGGCCCTGAAAACCTGTATAACACCATGACATCACCTAGCATCACCTGCTTAAAATGGGAAAGGGCTGACTCACCAGCACAGGACAGGAAAGTTTCTACTGCAACCGATTAAGACTCATGCAGAAAGCAGGGAGAGCAGAAGGTGAGAGAACGGCAATTCCCTCTCATGAATTAAGAGTCAGCTGCTACGTGTTATCTTCTTTCAGGCAGAAACAGTTGTCACTGATTTGTCCCATTGGAAAAAATTCCAAACAACAGCAGAATTCTGAACACTAATCAATCTTTTTAGCCTCCTATTTCTTCCAGCCCATCTCCTCCCAGTACACTAATCTGTTCCTCATCTTCAGCGCTTCATTCCCACATGGTTTCCGAGTTGTTTTTCCTGCTGTTCTACCCACCAATTGCAATTTCAGGCACCCTTAGATACAGAGTGAAACATATGGGAGGAAAGGGAGAAATTATTGGCAAGTTTCCCTTTACAGTGGAACTGAACTTCCTTTATGGTTTTATTTATAAAATACCATTAGAAAAGTAGTAGCTTTAACCCTCAACTTTCAAAGTTGGTATATTCAATTGGTGTGCTGTCTGATTAGACCACAAATGCAAAGAGAACTCCATTAAACCGTCAATCTTGCCAACAAAAGTTAACTACAAGCTGGAGTGGTGCTGTTCCGCTTTCTTTCCAAAAATAACTTTGCAGCAATTTGTGATGCTCACCCGCAGCACAAGGCTGCAAACAGAGCTTGAGGTGAGGCTCATGTTTTTGAGCATCAACACTCATTTGTACAAAGATTTATCTCCAAATAAACTTAATCTCCGCTTGCTTTCCACATAGCTTGGCTACTCCCAAATGGTCCCCCCTGCCTCAAAACTGTGCCCTTTGTTTACTTCAGCAAACGTACCTCTGAAAGGAGGAAGATCACATGGGCTGGTATCAAAGATGCTTTGTTCCATTAGTAGCAAGTGATGGCATCAGGCCAAAAAAAACCCGCAACAGTGTCCCATCTCATGCCCTGATGATGCAAGATGCACTGCTATAAGGCTGGCAGTGTAGAAGGCCTAAGGAGGAGGGTGACCAGATGGAAAGTAAAGAGCAACCGCAGGTTTGTCCCTGTCTAACATCCTGCACGTCGCTGCCTTCCCAGGGCTCTGTCCCCCAACCCTCTGCATGAACTCTGCCACCGGGACTTCTCAGCTCATTTGCATCTGGATCCTCCTTTTTAAATCCATGCCAAGCAGACTTAAGAGGACTGACAGAACAGACCAGCTACGCCTAATGCCATCACCACATGCAATGGATTTCATGCTTTGCAAGTCATCAGAGAAAATCCACGTTTCATTCAAGTCTAGTTGACAGTTTGTGCCCACACTGGCAGGGAGCAGAGGGGGACCTGGTTTTAAAGAGAAGGTGGCTTTGCTGTGTATAATATCATGTCTTAAACCAAAGCTGCAGGGCTTAATTGTAGCTAAATTTACTGGCTTTCCCAGAATGACAGCATTTCCCTTGCACTGCAAAGGATGTATCATCAGTCCACATCCAGCATGAGTACCAAGGTAGGGAAAGACAAATACATTATTTACAGCAAAGAGATTTTTTGCATGACAAAACTTCAGGCAAAGCTGGTTACAAACAAGGGTAAAAACAACAGGTACTTTATCACATGCTGGCATTATTTAACACGCCTAGGCTCACTGAGTTGCTTTCCATAGCCACGTTGCAACTCCCCGAATATAGGGTTTTATAACAAAACTTAACTCAAAATAGACCGGGTGGACATTACTATGACTACAGGAGCAACATTATCCACATGGTTAGTCACGTTTGGTAGGCAGCAGTCTTTTCTGTAACTCGTGAGCTTAACAAGACCTCTAACATCCGAAGCCTTGCTATCTCCATGATTTCATGGTGCTGCCTTTCAGATGGGGAAGATAGTACAACTGATTGAAATAGCACAGCATGACAGATACAAATAATGAATTCAACTCAGCCAAAGGAGAAGGGAAAATGCACTAAACAATGCAAAAATCACAGAAGCCTGCCGTGGCCTTAAGTACGGGCAACCTATTTTTCACTCAGTCTAGTTCTCCTGCTGAGCTAGGTACATGCTCTGTGGCATGTAACAGAGTAATGTTTAATAAAAACAATTAAGAGACTTCACAAATAGTTAGGAAAAACTGCGTGTGAGAGCTTTTGCTTGCCTCATATACAATCCATTCCCAGCCTGAATCGCCAGCCAAAAACTAAACAAGCAAGAATATACCAAATGGAGCACTAAGATGGTCTGAAGTTACCGTGATTTCCAGTTTCCTGAAGAACAGACCATCTGTTCATTGTAGTAACACTGCAGTAACTACACAATTGACTGACAACAGCAAGGATTCTTAACGAGTCTGAACTGCACTGCAGATCTCTGGGCTTCGCCAGTGCTAGCTGAACTGATCTGCTCACACCAGCACAATTCCTCCTATTCGGCCACTGCACTGATCTGCAGATTAAGTACTGCATATATCAAGGCAAGTTTCTCTAAAGCTGATCAATCCAACGGTTTTGTATCATGAAATTTAAAGTCTGCGGCTTATTTGAAACAGATGCAGAAAAAGGTATTGGATTCCATACGCTTAACCTGAACTTTTCATCAGGTGTTAAGAGCAGTAAAAGTTTCCAGTCCTGTGTCAGCAGTAGACTCTAAATAACTTCTAGTATAATAAAGTCGGCCCAGAAAACTACCCATGTGCTTGTAGATTTGCCAAGTAGCTCTGGATGAAGAGAGATTGTTTGGGAGATGCATTGAACCTTACCTGTCATCCGCACTGCGGAGAGATGGGAGACGAAAACTTGTGTTCCTGTCCAACTTTGACTGACTCTTCGTCCTCTTGATGGACCCTTTCAGACGTTTACTGAAGAAGCCCTAAAATGAGAAGTTGCAGAAGTGAAACAGGGAAACTGATGCCAGTAATAAATCAATCAATGCACTGTCATCAAGCCCAAACTCAGCAGCGATTCCTGCCGACAACAATTACAGAACGTGCTGTACTGGGATTCCCCTGAGCAGGAAGAAAGGCAGGGCTAGATTGTCAATGACAGTTCCAGTATGTGATAAATTCAGATCGCAATAATTAGCACTACTGACATTACAAGTGCACTTCAATGAATTCCAGCTATTATACAAGACACCCAAACCCCCGCAATTATCATTTAAGAATTAGATGTCAGCATTTGTTCCCACTTCCCCTTTACAGGCCATGTTTTTAATTCTTGGTCATATTAAGGGTACAAGATGTCTTTTATTATGAGCATCTATTGCAACCACAGTTGCACCCAGATTTCCCTTTTTGATTTAGATATAGCATGCTAAGTCTTACAATAATTGTAATTTCAATAGCCTCACTACCCAAAACTGAAAATTTTAAAAGATTTCACATGCTAGTGACTTCACATACCTGTTCTGGTCTTGCTTTGAAGCAAAGCTTAACTCAAAAAGCTACTTATGATCTAAAAATACTGAATCTTCAAGTCATCTGCCCTCTGAACTACAATTGTTCATCAAACAATCGCAGACCAAAGCCACGTTAGTCGGAGGGGGCCGCTGGGGATTACCTAGCCAGCCTCCTGCTTGATGTGGGCATCTGCCAACAGCTGGTCAGCCTAACTCTGACTTCGTCTAGTTCAGTCTCAAAAAACCTCTGGTGCCGGAGATTTTGCCACCTCTCTGGGTAACTCAGTCCAGTGCTGCACAACCTTTCCAGTGAGGTGGGGGAAAAAAAAAAAAAAAAAAAAAGAAGTCCTTGTGTTCAATAAAAACTTCCCAAGCAGCAATCTTCAGCTGCTGCCTCATTACAGCATCTGCCACTGTGGGAAAAAGTTTGGCTCTGTCACCTTCGTAATTCCCCTCTCCGTTGCAGCAGGCTGCCTTATATCATCCCTTAGCAGCTTCTTTCCCCGATAAACAAGTCCTCAACCTCTCCTGATAGTTCTCTCTTTGTCGATAGCAAGAGCTACTGCTGCGTTACCAGTAGTGAAACACAAATACACCTGACCACTGAGATACAAGGGCTGTGTGCATCTGTACATGTGGGGGAACACGGAAATATTTCAGCACCTGCACATTTTGATTTCCTTCTATAGCCCTTTAAGTTACTTTGAGCATAATACACATTTTAAACAAACCAGACATACATGCACATACATTCTTTAGCATAATCAAACACAGAGGTTCTTAATCCAACAGGGATTAAGCAACATTTTACTGGCTGAATGAGTTCTGCTCCTTCACGCAGAAGAGCTGCACCGGAGCCACCGCACACTGTGGGCTGCTGCCGGGAGACTCAGCAAACGCACCTGAGTGAAACCATGTTTGTTAAGAATATTACACACTGGTTATAGATTGGTAGAATCTGCTTAAAACGAATGCTCTTTTGGTGTGGGTTGAACCAGCAGGTTGCTTTAGTAAGGGTCTAGTAACAGCTATACCCAGCTGGGGCCAGCCCTCTCCCCCATCACCCGTGTTTTGCTAGGATAGCAGTCAAGTACAGCTGATTTCCAACACATCTGCAAGGCAAACCTCCACAAACTGCATTTGGGACAGGTGACAGATGCTGCCCACAGCTGCCTCCTGTAATACAGACATCAGCAAATTGGAGACATACAAGGTCTCCTGTTCTTTCCTGTGCAGGACACTGACAAAACAAGAGTGTTTTATTGGCTCCAGGTGACTCAGCCAGGCTGAAGTGTGTGACACTGTTCATCTCAGACTCCTAAGAATTAGGCCACCACAACAAAAGATGACTTCATCTGTAATCTTTTAGTCTGAAAAATCTCACATCTCTTTCACCTCTTCAGGAAGAAAATGTGGTTGATGGACGATTGGACAGGGTGCTACGTGATTCCTCTAGGCTTCATTTCCCCCAGAAGGCTGGACCAGGCGACCTTTTGAGGTCCCTTCCAACCCGGGCTGCTCTATGATTCTCCAGTACTCAAAGGAAAGGGCTATCACCCTCTTCTCATCAGTGCATGATGCCAGGTTAATTGCTGGAAAAGAAGTTGTTTCCAAACAGCAAAGCCTGCATTTGGTCAGGTTCAAGACACGTACAGTGCAAGCATCCCTAACCAATTTTCCAGTCCCATATGTGCCTTTTTCTCCCCATACTTTCAGTGTTCCTTTTGCAACAAAATGTATTCTCTTCCCTTTAAACAAGCACACCCTTCAACGCCCCCCCCCCCCCGTGCCTTTACTCACTCTGTTATTCTTTATCCCTTTACATTCAGTTGTCCCTCCTTTCCTATACAATTCAATCCTGTATCCTAATCCTTCTTGAAACTGCACAGTTCCCCTCTCTGTACACACTGGTAGGTGGGTTCTCTCCCTCCTCACGCTTGTTCTCACTCTGGTTCTTTCCACAAATGACCAAGCGAGTCCTGCTCAGCTTTCACTTGTTAAAATCCCACCAAACCCACAGTTCCTCAGCCCCCCGCCACGTGACACCTTCAGCAAATGCAGCATGATGGCCCGGCTCCTCTCTTGCACGGAGATCTGGATGGTGATGCACTACTGAAAGCCTACCCATATCCAATACTGACTGTAGGATCCTTCCAGCACATGCAGATCATCCTCTCCCAAGTACCTATGTAGGAAACAACGTGCTCACACACACCAGAGCCTGCCACGTGCCTGTCCGGGCAGCACAGAAATTGGGATGCCCTGCGGGATGGTGCTGCAGGGGACAAAGGAAGAGGGAATCTGTTTGCTGCATCTGAAGGCAGTGCTGCATTTAAGGCTGCCCTTCAATTCCTGAGGCTTGCAGCCAGCTGGCTCCTCAGGGGTGAAAGCTGCTATGTTCTTCTGAAATAGGAAACAGAAGCGGAAAAGGTATCTTTTTCTAGATATCTAGATACTGCAAAAAAAGCCCACAAATCTACATAGCGTGCTGGGTGAAAAGGTACTGTCAAAAGGGAAGACGTGTTTTTAGCTGTGTGCGCCACTCAAACTGTACTGGTATTCCTGCACTTTTCTTGGTCTTGGTATTGAAAAAGTGCCTTTGAAAGAACCCTGTAATCAATAGATGCTCTTGGGCTTCTCTTGGGGCCATTGCTGGAATTCAAGCAGAGAATGTATAGCACTTTCAAAGGCACTTTCATATATTCTGACCTCTCAGCATAAAAAGTAACAAACCCAACTACAGGGATTCAGATCTGGTGGACCCTGGCTTCGTTCCAGTACCTCTCAGGCTACTCAAATTGCAAACACGAAATAACATGGTTTTCTCCCCTTAAGGGCAAATAAGACAAAGGTGACCCAATTCAGCAAGGGTCCAAAAGTATTTATATTGAGTCATTCCAAATCCCACTCAGAGAGGGACCGTGAATATTCATTTCTGTGTGCATGCACAATTTTAAATTGGCATTGCTTTAACATTAGTGAAACACGTTCTTGGTTTAAATGAATATAATCTACTCCCTTATGAAATAAATATACTATCTGGGGTTGAATACGGCTATCCAGAGTCAACTATACCAAAAAAACCTGAAAAATTAAGGAAAAAATATACCTAAGGATAAAAATTATTCCAAGAGCGTACTTATTGGTCATCCTCAGAAGACTTGAAAATGTTTGCAATATTTGCTCTCTGCACCTTGCTGGCAGTTCATGCGGGGCCAGTGCTTACAGATGGACAACCTGGGAGCAGCATGAAAAATTCATGTGTGCCAGAACTGAGCAGTTTTTCGACTTCCATTTGCCAAAGGAAATGCTTTTAAATACTGAATGCAGATATAAAAAAGATGTAGTGATGAAAAATGGGCAACAAAACCATGTAACTGGAAGTTTTATTTCCTTTTCTTCTACAGAGAAGAAATCCCTGCCAATGCCGTTCAAAGGACAAAAGCACCCTTACTTCTTTTCCTGTTGTCTAGGTATTTCTCTTAAGGACCTATTTCAACACAAAATACACTGCTGTTTGATTCCAACACCTAAATGAAATGAAGTGCCTGAGCTTTACGAATCATCACGGAATATTTTCAAGAACAGTGTGCTTTTTACTGCTTAAGCAAACACCCTCAGACAGAAAGATATAAACTTATTACCCAAACTGGCAGAAGACAACTAAGTTCTTAATAAAAAAGTACAACATATTTGGGTAGGATAAATTATTTAGCTAGGATGAAACCTGAAAAGATCAGTACAGTGTAAAAGCAGTATTTTAAGAGGAGTCCAGCGAGAGAATAACTGTAAAAAAAATGTGCCTTAATCCTTCAAGAGACAGACTCGATGGTCCACACCTAATGGGTTAAAGCTCAGTATAAATTCCCCTCAGAACCACAGGTTGAGGTGAACAGGGATGGAAGAGAAAGCCAGGGAAGAGAGCAAGCGAGAGCGCAGAAGCGTGTACTCAGCCGGGCGTGTGGAGTAGGTTCAGAGCAGGTTCATCATCTCAGCCAAAAGCATCAAACACTGGGGTAAGAAATCCCAAGGATACAACATCTAAAAATAATTCGATCCCACTGAGAATTCTACTCATCTCATTTGTAAGTTAAGCAACTCAAACTCTCTCCCTCTGCCAAGAAGAAATCGCCACAGGAGACGCGATAAATTCGGCAGGCGTCTGTAACCCCCCTCCACAGCTGCGCGGGGAAGGTACAGAAACGCCAGCCCCCAGGTATTTTAAACTCAGGGATGGCCCTTGTTCAGGGCAGCTTCGGCTTTAGGGAATGCTGACTCCTTGCCAAAGATTACAACTGTGTGACTGTCCTCAACCTCAGCAAAGCGGCACATGAACCTCCCGACAAATGCAAAGACAGCCCAAACATCAACTGCTCGACTCTTCAACTATCGCTCCCCTACGGATGCACCGATTCTTCACTCTGGAGAGAACAGCCCATGCATAATAAATAATGATTGTCTTTGCTGTTTTGAAAGTGAAAGGTTAATTCAGCCATGAACTAATAAAACTATATATAACCGTAACACAAATTATCCATCGACAGAATGCAACGATATTAGTGGCAGTTTCAAACCAGGGGAAAAGGGGCGACAGTGAAAGGTCCATCTTACATACAGGGCTGTGGTTTGCAGCACTGCTACCTACATTATGTATTTCTGGGGAAAAACACATTGCCTTTTGGAGGCTTGCAACGCATCTTGAACAGCTATAATTCCAGATGAGGAGCACTAATGTATTATTAATAACAGCAGGTGGGTAACTTCATTTACAGAGTGGTGAGACTTGTTCTCTCCGAGGGGAAGGACTGGGTGGGTACAAAGATAACGCTCAAGTGGCCACGGACGACCGCAGAACTGCCTCCCAACTACTGCGCGTTGTTGGTACACGAAGCATTTTATTTCTTAAGTTGCTCACAGGCAGCTATCAAGAAAAAAAAAAAATAATATCATAGCCAAGTGGAAATGCTCTTCTGTGCCAGTAACGTTGTAAAGCTACGGGAAGCAAAGAAGCAGGGGAAGATAGCCAGGTCATAAAATTGAAAGATAGAACTAGCAGGATATTCCAGGGATTAGGAGCAAACATGGTGAAGTTTACTATCCCCTGCAGAACAACAACAAAATTCCAGTGTAACTAGCAAAGAGGTGGAGAAGTTTGCTGATGAGCCCAGTAACGGTCATTATTAAAGTATTAGCAGTGACTACCTTGGAAAAGGCTCTCAGCCACTCACGCAGTAGAAAAGCAGATGAAAACAACCTTACGTACACCTTGGTGGCAATGTAAAGAACAAGGCAGTGACTTACAACAGTCAAATTCCACCATCAACTCATCCAAATCGCGTGGCACTCTGTCACTGAAGAGGTGGTTTATGCACCGGCAGAGCACAATAAAAAACATGTTTGAATGTATAAACAAAGGATAAAGCACAATAAAAGTCAAGTGGTATTATGTAAGTCTGCCACAGCTTTCACACTAATGCACCACACTCTACTGATCTTTTCATCTCAGCAAGAAAACTAGAACAAAACTAAAACTCCAGAAGTATAAACTGATTAAAAGCAGACAAGAGGGGGGATTTACAAATGATATGCTTTAAAGACCGACTATTTATTTTAGAAACAAAAGCAAGAAGGGATTATAGATGAATAAAACAAATAGCATGGAAATTAACTAAGCTCCTCATGCACCCTGTTACATAAGAAACCCAAGGGGCAATTTAACATGAGAGGCAGCACATTTCCCTGATTGTCAGGAGACCTTTTCTAACGCTATCTATAAATCAGCCCCTAGAATTCTCCACCGCAAGATATTATACAGACAAATTTTTTCAGCAAGATTAAAAAAGGATTATGTGTTTATATAAGGAAGAATAACATATGTAGCTGCATTAGTCAGGTTTAAAAATAACAAGCGTGAGCAATAATCATGCTTCAGGACACAAGCTGATCAACAGCAAGGATCAGGAAGATATTTTTCTCCTGATGGGACAGCACTGCAGATTTGGCCAGATAACAATTTCAACTTTCCAATGAAAAATTGTCTACAGCCACAGGAGGGAAGCAGGAGAGGATGAACAAGTTGAAGAACAGTAATAAGAAAACCAAGGAAATGGAAAGGACACCAGAACAGGGATACACTGATGATACATCTATTAATAAAATGGATCATAAGATTGCACGTACTCTGCATGATATGTAGTCAAAAGCACTAAAGGAATCAAATTTCCAAGTCACTGGGAATCATACTAAAATATTCATGAAGAAACAAGAGCTACCCGATAGCTGGGGAGAGCTACCTCAGCTTTTCAGATCACAATCCAGCAAGGTGTCCAGCACGGATGCGACTGGGAGCACTGAGGCCACCCGCCTCCACAGGGGCTGTCCAGGCACCAGCACAGGAAAAGAGCATCCTGAAAAGCCCCTATCCAGGAATTAAGGAAGAAAGGTCAGAAGCCTGTCTAGAGAAGAACAAAACAAGGGTGGCAAACAATATTCTGAGACATGGGCCACCTGAGTCTATCAGAGTGTTCAAGCAAGCCACAGTTACCGGCTGAAGTCCGTGGAGAAGCGATGGCCTCCAGCCTACCTCACCCTGACTCCAGCGGCTGCATTTTTGCCTTTCCCTCACGTCAGGAAAGAGGCAGTTAATTTTCATGACCCTGGCTCTTTAGTGCCCTGGCACGCAGCCAGTAAGCAGCTCAACACTTCAGAGTACCTTTTGATAATACACCACACGCACTAATTAGAAAAATTAATGGAAACAAGCTTTGCCAAAGCTAGTAACACAAACCTGAGAACTAGCTGCAGGAATATCTAAAAAGAGTAATTACAACAAGTGATAAGGTATCAAGGCAGAAGAAAAGGTCCAATGGGATGCGGTAGGGATAGTGGCATGACTGCTTCTGTTTAACATCTTTGTTAATGATCTGGAAGAAAAGTTAAACAGCACATTAATTACACTGAGCTATATTAAATTAGGAGGTGAAGTGAGGGCCAGGGAGGACAGAGAAATAACACAAAGGGTTGTGAGCAATTAGAAACTGATATCACACATTCCTGTGAACTTTAGTACCAGAACTCGGCGAATCAATTGAAGGGAATTAAAAACAGAAGAGCAAGAGAAGTGATAAAGGGGCCAGAAGGACTGATTTGCAGAGGATGCATTAATTAAACCCCTGCATAACTTGAGTAAGCCATGATTTGGAGGTGAAGAGTAGAGTGAGTCGGTACAAATTTAAATACTATTAAACCAAGGACAACTGGAATGTGACCACTTATTTTTGTTCAAAGCTATATGCATTCATAGTTCCCCTACATTAATCGCAGGGGAATTACATACTAAGTCAAGTTCACAGCAAACACGAGAAAAACGTTCCTGCTGTTGAGGTCCACCGGACGGTGTCACAGACTGGATATACCCATTGTCTGACTCCGTGCTGTAGTTTGATGTCATGACCAAATCCTCTTTGGCAGAAAGGTAGTGTGAAGTTTATAGAGCCTATGAGCTGTATTACTCCAGGAGAAAGATGCGGATGGGAACTTGGTGAGCATCCCGGAGATAGCCAAGCACCCATTTATGCCTTTGACACAAAACCTGCAGCATAAGAGCCAGCATACCTAAGTGAACACATCACAGGCAAATAATAAAAAAAAAATAAAGCAGATTCAAACAAACACGTTATGGTAAGAAAAGAGTGGAAAGCGGAAGGAAAAACATTAGTCTTACAATAGGGAGGCGAGATCTGAGCACAGCCAGTTTTTCATGAAGGATGCCGCGCTGCCTCACGCTAACGTAAATCAACAATTCCATCTCTGCATTGGCGCTGAAGCAGAATTAAAAATATGTACTTGTGTGCCGTCAGGTCACATGGCCAGGAAAGATCAGACTTGTCCTAACCTGGCAGCGCGATGGTAGCGGAGCAGTGCTCTGGAGAAGCAACAATCTTGCTGACTGCATAAAAGATGAGGCTGGGCAGCCGCGAGATCTCATCAAGCTTTGACCTTCACTTAGGCTGGCTGCATTGTCTTCTGTTCCATTTAGCAGTACTCTCAAAGAGCAAAGAGGCAGACAGTATTTCTATAGATCCAATTATACTCTTGACTAGAAACAAACCATGGAAGGCAATCTGTAAGTATCAGCCTTCCCATCAGGTGCACACAGGGCTCCTATAAAAATCATTTTATTTACTGCAAAGATTGTGTTCTGGCTTTCCTATCTCATTTGCACTTGTTTCTTTGCCTCTTTCTCATCCTTTTCCCCCCCCCCCCCCCCCCCCAATAGCCAGCAGACATAGATGAATCATTTATTATTTGTAATAACAACTCAGTAACTACCCTACCCCAAAGATGCAAAAATCAGAGAGCACAATCCAAGTCTGAAGACTGGTTTAGCAATTCCTCTCTACCCTGCCACTGCAGGAGGTTTGAAGATTTTGATCTTCTCATATTTACCCTCGTCCCTCAATTCCAATGGTGGAGCAACAACAGAATACGGCAGGGTGCAACAGTGCAACCGTAGGGAACGGGATGCGCTGAGACTGAGATGCTCTGCCAGGACAGAGTGTGTGTGGGAAGGGAAAAGCTGGTTCCTCGCCCACCTATGCGTCATGATGCCTACTTCTAGCCAGTTCCGTCTGCCTTCCTATTTGTTCAGTCAAATGCTCATTATTAAAAATATGACTTTTCCTATCTATGCGTATCTATAAACATCACACATCTGTCTGTATGTGAGAAGACACACTTAGACACTTCCTCATTTCAGTTTTCCTAATTTTCATGCCCTTCCACGCTCTCCCTCTATATTCCAGATACACCTGGAAATTGTCAAACGGCAATTAATGCAACTAAACCTAGGTGGAGGCTAACGTTTAACTGCAGACAAGAATATTTGGGGAAATGGGGAAGAAAAAGAAAGGACAAGCACCAAGAGCTCTTTGTACGCATGCCTTCTGCTATGCCATGTCAGCATTAGCAGAATCCACTTTATTCCCCTTGGTGGGAGATAACCAGAACACACACATTGTACATGCTGGTCCATGCGGTGGTTAGTCCTGAGAAAAGAGTATGTTTATAACCACTGAGATACTACTTTTCACACAATAGTAAGTTTAAACATTTGTCTTTTCCTCCAGTGCACATGCAGGAGGTAGGAAGGCAAATTTCCTGAATTTTACGCCTCAGCCCCTCAAAATAAATCCTTCACTGACCACTGCCACTGAAGAGGCTACTTAAAAATGTCTCGTCAAGGAAATGTTCGCTTAAGGGCCATTAGGCTGTTATGAATCAAAATTCCAGATGCTAAACAAATGCCAATTAGCAGTATTAAAAAAGCAGATGCCTTGTTCTGAGTAAGTACCACTGCCTGGTGTTTGAAAGGAAAAAAACCTGCATGGAACATGCTGGAAGCCACCGTCCTATTGAGAAGACAGCTTTTAAATAGCATTTCTGAGAGGCAAACTTAAAAAGCTGTAAAAGCAACTTATTATGAAAGTCTCAGCATAATTTTCCATCGGTATGGAAGAAGGTTAAGCCGTCCCCTGCCTTAAGCTGCTTTCTGTTAGAAATCCAAGCAGTGAGGAGGAGAGGTATGGCACAGAGTCAGGGCCACGGCAAGAATAACTGCGACAGCACGACACTGCAGCTGCCTAGAGCCCTCCAGCCTGCACCGTACGTGTCAGTGTCAGGAAAAATAAAAACACAGGTTGTCTTATTATTAGTCTCTTTTCTGTGTATGGATATGTGTGATACATATATATGTGTATGTATCATACATCCCTGTCAAATAAAGATGACCAAACACACATGTGTAAACCATTATAGGCACCTCTTACAACCTTCACCCAAAGCCCTTCTCAGACCACTGATCCCAGACCTCCTCCATGAGGTGCCCAAGTCACCCCACCTGCTTCTCAGAGCTGGGAAATTCTCAATTTAAATCAAAGGAAGAAACACCATTCCTCCCCACCTTATCACCCACCTCTTAGATGTATGCCCATCCACAAAGTTAACAGTGTATTTTATTTCGGTAGTTTTGGCTTGAGCTCATCTGTATTCTTAAGCGATCCGATTGCAGTTTGCTCTTTTAAACAGAGCAGAAGTTGGCACATTTGAAAACGGGGTGATCTCAAACCCCCACCTGCACTGCAACCTGCTAAGGAGTAACAGCATACAAATGGCTTCTTCAGAGCAAAACCCCCAAAGCCTGGTGCCTGCGAGGAAGGCAGGAGGGTGCATTATGCTCCTGGGTATACAGGTGGCCAGGCGGACAAAGAAGTGCAATACCAGCCACGCGTGGCACAGATAGCTTCTAGGTTTTTTTGCTGGTTTATGCCCAAGAAGGGCAGCCGTATACTGCTTCCTCAGCCTATTTGCCAGAGTCCTCAAAGTCCTGAAATACACTGCCAGGGGAAACGAGAAACATTTTGTGAGGTTCTTGCTTTGAAAGGGAGCAGGAGCTAAGAAGTATTAAGAGGACTGTTAGAGAAGAACTAGAGAAACATCAAAACGTTACTTAAAAGATAGGATCAACATTAAAAAAAACTGTACAAAAATGAGGAACAGAGAAAAAAGGAGGCATATGAAATAAACAATACAGACAGTAATCAAACACTTCTGATCTGTCGCTTGCAGTTGTTAGACAAAGACTATGACAATGTATAAGAGGCTAGGGCAATTACTTACAGATGAAGACAAAGACAGAGAATTTCTTACAAAGGAAGAGTCCTTAGCTAGGACTTTTGAAGGCTCTCAGAGTTCAGAAAGCCTCCTGGAACTGTGTGGACCATGGGCTCAGCATAAAAAGCTCAGAATTTGACATAACAGAATATTCTTGTGACAACTTCACATGCAACTAGACCAAGACCCTTTCCCCCCACCAATTACCACCCAGAAAACAGGTCACTGAAGCAGCAGAGGATAGATAGTTCACAGAATCGCGAAATAGCAGAGGTGGGAAGGCACCTCTGGAGATTGTCTAGTCAGACCCCCTGCTCAAAGCAGGGTAAGGGTAAACGAGAGCATGACGCTTAGGACACTGTGTCCAGTCTGCTTTGGAATGTATCTCCAAGGATGGAGACTCCACAACCTCTCCAGGCAACCCATCCTGTGTTTGATCACCCTCACAGTGAAAAAAGGGTTTTCTTCTGTTTGAACAGAATTTCAGGTATTTCAGATTGTGCTCACTGCCTCTCGTCCAGAGAGCCTGGCTCCGTCATCTTTATTCTCTTCCATCAGGTATTTATACACATTGCTAAGATTTCCCTTGGAGCTTTCTCTTCTCAAGGCTAAGCAATATATTCTGCTTTAACTGCTACTTCAGGTATTTTTTTGAACTAGAGGAAAATGTGATTCGTGGTATTTCAATAGACATTAGAAGTTCAAGTTTTATTCTGACAAGGAAGTCTTTACAGAAGAAAAATTCTTCACAATGAGGATAGTCAAACGTCAGAACAGGTTGTCTAGCAAAGCTGTGCAATCTGCATCCTTGGAGGTTTTCAACACCTGACTGGAGAACACCCTGAGCAATCTGATATAAATCGGTCCAGCTTTGAAGACAGGGTTACATCAGAGACTTTCAGAGCTCCCTTCCAATCTATATTATTCTATGACTTTGAAAAGTGACCAAGTGTGGAGACCCTGCACATCTAATTGCTTCCTCAGTCCCTTTTTCAATTCCAATAAATCACAAGTTTACTGGTTGCTTTAAACACCATATATTCTATACACTCTGACCAACCTCAATCCTTGTGTAATTTAAGTGGCTGTCATTAAACTCTTGGCGTTTTTTTATTTTATTTCTAAAATGACGCAATGTAGTATTTAATCAAATCCAAGTTTCACACACATTTGGATCTCAAGTGAGCTAGGAAGTGTACTTAACAGGGACAAGTGCTATCTAAAGCAAAGCAAGAACTTACACACTAAAGTACAGAAATGTACTCATGTCCATAGAAAATATACAAAAAACTCCAACGTTCACTAGACAATTCTTCTCCCGTTTTTCCTCAGGTTTTAAACTAGGCAGATGACTTGCCAAAAATAAAGAGGGGTATGAAAATACTTGTAATATTCAAGTTAGATATTTTAAACCACAAATATTGTTAAAAAATTACCGAGCACCTCATTTTAACTTGAAGCATTTGCCCTCAGTCTAATAATAGAAAGGCCTTTGTGCTCCTGGATACACTGACCGAAGAGTGACACAAGCAAGAAAATCCAGACCCCAGCTGAAATTGCCTCATGCAGACCCAAAGCCAACCAAATTAATGACAAAAGCTGAAGAGCTAAAGAGCAATTACACACCTGCACAAATTTCATCAGCTTCTGAATAAACTATAAAGCCATTTCAGTTTTCTATGTATTTCAATGGCACGAGGGAAAAAACCCCAACCAAGCTAAAGGAACTTTTTTCCCTAGTCAAAATTGAGTATGTAATGCAATCCTTGGCAGCAACTTCAAAAGTATTTATATAGGTCGCTGCCCACATTAACACTGGTGTTTCACTATTTGCAACTTTAAATCACGGCAATGAAAATAAGCAAGTTACGGATTTACCAGAAATCTCATTGATAATACATGACAGTTGATAACAATACCTCTTGGTCAACTGGAAATATTAACTAAATACCCTTCCAACCCCCCCAACCCCGCCGAGCTTAGTTGTACACTGTGATATTTTAATCTCCTCCTATTCAATTCAAAAAATTCCTCTTTTGCAGGAAAGGCACACTTACTGGCACTTTGAAAGGAGAAGTATTCGAAGCATCCATGGAGTTGGTTTTCTCAGAAGTGCTGGTCCCAGAGATGCTCCGTCTGCGAGGAGATCTCTCGGCTGGGACCTCTAAGGAAGAGAAGAAAAAGAAGGTGAATGGGTGCCGGGGGGTGGGGAATAATCAGGTTTTATGCTCTATAGGACAGACGCTGCAAAGTTTCAAGTGCATTACTAAACTGCTGAATGACACACACCTATTTTTCTGTCTTATTTACTTCCTAAATCACAATGGCATTTCCACTGACATTCAAGGTTGTGAATCTGACTTGACTCTAGGCAACAGGCAATTAAAATCAAAAAATGCTGGTAAAGATCAATACCCAAACATATTCAGTATTCTATTGCTGTTTGTGAGAGAGCATTTAGAGAACTTTTTTTTTTTCTTTTTTTTTTTACATAAGCAATGCAGTAATTAACAGGTAACTAAAATCAAGACCCAGGGAAGCTAATTTTAGTCACAGCTGAATACAATTTGACAAAGGTCAAAGTTCAGTCTTATATGATCACACTGCTTGCTCAAACCACACTACCAGCAGAAGACATAACTGCCCGGGTAATATGACATATATCTCTCTGCAGATCAAAAAAAAAAAAAAAATAGGTCAACTTCTCA
This sequence comes from Falco rusticolus, assembly GCF_015220075.1. Classification (NCBI taxonomy): domain Eukaryota; kingdom Metazoa; phylum Chordata; class Aves; order Falconiformes; family Falconidae; genus Falco; species Falco rusticolus. Next base: position 29,362,134 of record NC_051197.1, read on the forward strand.
TTCTGGCAATATGACCTTACTAAGATACGACTTTGGCATCTTAAATCCATGCAGGCTGATGTGACTAGCACAAATATTCATCAAAGATGCACTTACATCTTTTTCTAGTACAAACACTAGCATAATAGCATAATAAAGTATACACACTATTAAAAACCTCTACACATACACACATATGCTGCACATCCATGCATTTTTGTATCTAGCTAGAAACACATAGATATACATACAGATACCTTTATCGCAACTGCTGCCCATCTCCAGCTCAATAGCCAGACTTAAAGGAATCCAGCTTCACAAAACATCCCCCAACGCGGGGAGGGATAAAAAAAATCACTTCCTAGCAGAAAGTCCATTGTTATCTTTGGAATCTTAGAGAAAAGGAGTAAGCCGTGACTCCAGACAGTGACATTTTGACTCCTGCCGTTTTCCTTTCAAAAGACAGATGCAGCTTAAACTTCCATTTCTGGCCGCCTGGCCCTGGGGATCCGTGCTACTTCCACTTAAGAGAAAGCTGGGTCTCTGCGTTCCCCCTCCCTTCCCACAGCTTGCAGAGAGCGAGCGAGCGAGCGAGCAAAAAAGAAACACACAGGACTGCAGCTATTCAATCAATCGCTCCGACTGCACATCCTCATTAGTTACTTTCAGGCTATTAACAGACGCCCAACTGCCGGCTTCCCTCTGCTACAGAAAAATTTCACCGTATATCCTGATTCACAGCAGCAAAAAAGGTTTCCAGAGAAAGACAGCCAGCTGGTGCCACGAGAGTAGTGTTTTCCTCAAAATAACCGAAGAAAAAACGAGAAAAGCCTTCTTCGGGGATAACATTACTTGTGATGTCTTTGCATACCGGCTTTTGATTTCACCAGAGTTATAGTACGTGTCTCCCACGGATGCGTGAGGCACGACAAAATGGAGCATACTGAGCGAGAGGCTAAGAAATCTGGACCCTGCAGTATTAGTGTCTCACTCTGGAGATATTTATCTTTTAACAAACCAAGCCGCTAACGTTCAGCCTCTTCATCTGCTTGTAACCAGCCATAGCGAAAGAACCGCTAAGAGGGAAACAGCCTCCCAAACTGGGCAAACCAAGTCTAACGCACAATGTAGTTGCCACTGGGAAATGGGCAGGGCAGAGCGGCTCGCTGCCGACCCTGAGGGCGATGCACCAGTAAATCCCGGGCTGTCAGAGCTCGCCCTAACTGCCAGAGAGCAATACCACTTTGGGGGAGACTTCTCCTTCGGGCTGACGAGCAGCATCAGGCACTTTTACAGCTAAGGAGGCAGCGCCTGTTCCAGTGCCGGAGGGTAAGTCCCCGTCAGGGCACCTTTAGAGAACAAAGCGCTGGAGCGGGGCCAGTGCTAGACCAAGGTTTTTGAGTAACGGTCAGTCCCGCCATCTCAGGAGCCTTTGCAGAGGCCGCTGGTCTTATCTGAGGATGCTTTCTTTTATACCACCAGCCTCCTCCCCCTGCCTCTACAAAGGGAAACTTACTTTCTGCAGCACCTGTAAGTACTGCTCTCCCAGAGAGCTGTATTATGTTGGATTTAAGTGATCGCTTCTGCTGTTCTCACTGTAAATGCCATGAAAGCAAACAGCAGTGATATATTCACTTGGAACTGGGGATAAAAGCGAGCATCTTTTATTTTACATCGAATAGTAATGCGTAACGTAATAGGTTTGGCTTTCTCCACTCCTCGCACACAGGAAATCACATCAAAGCTGCTTCAGTCATTTAACACAGTCCGTTAACTTTGCTGAGTCATAAATGAAAACAGGAGCCTGAATTCCCCACTATTTCCAACAATAGGTTCTGCAGAAGGGGCAGTTTCGGAAAAAGTTTATGTTTAAACCACATGGAGTTGAAAAGCTACAACAAGGAACACGCCTGGCTCTCCTTGCCTTCCCTCTTCCCCCCACATCCACCCAGCAGCAATTCAGGTTCTCTGCAAACAAAACACTGCCATTCCGTCGATAAAAGGGATTTCTTCCATTCCCACACCATCACAGACATGTACCAAATGGGGACGGGAAAATGAAATATTCACAAGGTGCCTCCGATAAACTAAAAATAAAACCACCTTTCCCTCTCTTCTCCTTCCAAAAAGCATGAGAAAATAAACAACATGCTCAGTCCCCAGGAAAACAAAAAAGACCTAGATAGAGCAAAATTGTCGAGACATGTTAACTGGAAATGAAAAACTAAAGCAGCCTGCTTATGATGCCTGTAGAACAGCATTTTTGCTGAGTCGTGCAAAAAAATCTATACTGTCACCACCAGGCAAAAAAATTAGACAGTTCCCTCCCCTGCTCCACAAGTAATGCTAGAGGCTACTCTTGCATAATCTTCACCTGCTCTAAAAATCGATGCACCTCTCATCGGCTTAGTATTAAATTACAACTGCTTCCTCCATTGCTCACTCTCAGGGACCAAGACTACAGATAAATCACATTGTTTCGATGGATAAACAATCTGAAAACCTTTTCACCCACTCTCAGTTTTGGGGAAGAAAAGGAAAAAAACCCAAAGCACAAACCCAGAAGGCAGGCAGACCTTCCCCTCTTCAACCCTAAACAAATAATCCATCAAACAAATTCCTAAACATCCCCATGGGACGCTTTCTATTCATCACCTCATATATTGGTGATAGGCAGTAATACTTAAGTAAGTAAATATTTATGCAAATAAATATTTACACACTACATAGTAATAGTTACAAATTAGCTGAGCCAATTACTCAGCAATGGCAGGTGCCTCTGACGAGGGAACTGCCCAAGGATATAATGAAGGTAGGTCTCTCTTCACATCATATTGCATCACTCTACCCTCTGCAACACCAAAGCCTGTTTTGCTGGCCAGAAGGCAGGTTTATGTGAGACAGGTGCCACTTACTACTCTGAGTAGTGGTGATCTGCCACAGCGGCATAGCCTCAACAACCTCCAGTCAGTATGTGGTTCTTGGACTTGATCTGAATTTCCTACTGCTGGGTGCTCTGCCCATTGGAAGTCCAAAACTTTGCTGTTGTCAGAATTTGCACGCTGCTGTGAAGAGCTTTTCCTCAGGGTGGGAGAAGCAGAGATGAACCACACCTCTCAGCTTTGCAGTGGACAGTGCTTGCTACTCTATCTCCTTTTCTCTGAATTAGAAATGGATTGGAAAAGCGCAGGAAAAACAATCAGGAGCAAAGAAACGTCCTCAGGGGTTAGTGTGAAAAGAATTAAGTTACTGAACTTGCAAATAAGGTCACAGAAACAAAGACTGCAAAATCACGGACATCCCTGTAAAGGGCAATGCAATGAAACTACTGCACAGTCTCAGCGGGACTCGCACGAAGGCTGTGGCATCTTCCAGAGCAGGCTCGTGCCCTCCCAGGACCGGCAAGAACATCTCCAGATCCAAGTTTCTGGACTTCATTAAGCAGGATTCTAAAGCAGTCCCAAAGACCTACCTGGAGATGCAAAGAAGGGGTAAGCACACGGGCACACAGAATTTGTCTGTCCTTACTCATAAGGGGCTGGGGCTGGTCTCCGTCACAGTGACCAACAGGATCAGACCACCTACTCCAGGCTGGCAGGTCCTATGTTTCTGTGATCAAGTTCTCGGCCCGGTCATGTTCTGCACGCCACCCTTTTTATCAACTGTAACTTTCAGTACTTTATAGCAATCAATGAAAAGTCACAATCAATAATCAAAGTCATCATTTTATCAGTTGTGACTTTTAACAGTTTATAATAATGCACAGCTTCGCGCTGCCCCATTACCTGCTACAACATCCTTTGCTCTGATGCGCAAGAAAGATTCAGATTTCTGAAAGGCTACATTTACCATCCACTGGGGAAAAAAAAAAAAAAAAAATCATACTACTGACAAAAAAATTAGTATTTTTTGCCAAGACATAGCTTCTGTTGAGAAAAAAAATAAAAATAATCCATCCTCAAAATAATTCTCCAAATACCTTCCTTTGGTATCTTTGTGTTATCTTTACTAGGAAGGGGACAGACCGCTGCTGTGTATTATCTGCTGGTTAGGAAAATAAAAGAAAGATATAATCACATCTCAGGGATTAGGAGTTCCTTGTGTTTTGTCTCCACGCATCCCAATATGATGGGCCTGTGACTAGAGGGGATAAAGAATATGAATCATAAAAAGAATCAACTCACTCTGCCTCTCAAGTCTACCTTAATTACAGACACTGGCAAAATACGGAACCAGTTCCACACTACCAGCTACCCAGCCAGAGCCAAGCATCCCCCAGGACTGCCTCTCAGGTGTACTTGCATTGAAATTTCGCCAGCTGAAACCGAACAACCCCCACCCAAATATTTTCACCCCCTGTATAGAGCTAACTGGGTACTCCCCAGGAGAAAATGGTAATTGCTGCTGGTCAGAGCACTGGCCAAACCATCAAGCAACGCCGCCACTAACCTCTTGCCCGAAGGAAGGCTCAATAAAATACACATACTATACGCCTTTTTTTTTTTTTTTTTAAATACTGTTTTAAATGTGGTAGCACTTAGGCAGCAATAGTTAGCAGCGCAGACAAAAGATCTAAATATTTACCTTTTAGCTCTGCCATTTTAGAACGTCATCTGCCTAGCTGGGTAGTTATACATTTCAGATAGGGTGATGCCACCAGGATGCAGCATGCCAGACTAAGCAGTGAGAGCAGTGAGTGGGTACCACGTCTGCCCAAAGGGTTCCCAGTCTGAACTTGGAACAACCAGGCACAGCCAGTGCGACAAAGCCTGCGCGGGCTGCAGGAGGGATGGAGGATGTTAAGAATAAGACCTGCAAATTAAGTGAAGTTACCCGTTACAGGTCTCTGGGGTATTATTTTTTAAATACTTAACCCCAGATTAATAACTGAATCCTAGGGGGTGAAAGTAAGAGAGTATCTTGAAGGAGTATTTGGAAAAAAATAAAATAATCTTAGATATTGAAGATTCGTAAGAACAGGAAAGATGAGTGTTTCTCCCGACGGTGACAGAGAGGAGACACACTGCTGGGAACGTGACAACGGACTGGAGAGGACTGAAGGATTTCCAGGCCTCCTTCAGCATTATTTACTACTCTGTCAAAAGGCCAATTAGTCTCACAGATTAACTACAAAAGAAACACAACAGAAACCTGCAGCACTTGACTTTTTGTGACTTAGTATTTCCTTTACAAACAGGCTTACAGAGTTAATGGGCTCGAATCTAAGCTTGGAAGAAGAGCTGGGAGCACTGATGGGTTTGCCGGTACAGTTTTTGAAGTTTTTGAAGAAGATATTCATAGATGTAACCACCAGTCGAGTGGTTTACTAGAGAGACAAACAGAGATTCAATAGTTGTTTCAAGGGACAACAGAACTACAGAGCTTGTTTCTTATTTTACAAAGACAGTACATGGAAACTTTTATAGCTTGTAGGGCAAGAAAACAAGCCACAACAAAGATACTGCCTTTCTGCTCTGCTCCATTTTTATTAACTGTTTTTATTAACTGCATTGTGAGTTGCTGATCACCTACCACAGCACATAGTGAAAGTTGTGTACGTGACCCTGATGGTTTGGTCTCATCCTATATGCAAATATTAAAAAACCCCTAACGTACATACATAAGTAATTAAAAAATATAGTTTTATATGCATGAATGAATGTTCATCAAGTGAGAATATTCAGTGGGCTGCAAATTCAAGTACTTTCATTCCAAATAAAGCTACTGCATTGAGCCTGTTAGAAAGGGAGTATCTAATTCCCTTTTAAGCCTTTTAAAAATAAGTGGAAAAATAAATAAGCATTTCAACAAGTACAAAAATTCAACATTCTCCAAGGCGGTTTATGATACGTCAATACAGCATATACATGCAGTAACATTATGGTAGTCACAGCTTCCTTACACAGAAGAGACTATTTTTGTCTCATTGTCTCTTTAGGGTTGTTTCAGAGCGCTCATGTGACAGCACTAACGAGAAAGAGACCTCGTTGGGTGCCGTCAGTATTTACTGTTTACTTCTACCCTGGTAAAAATACATACCAGCTGACAAAATTAGAGACGGTAATGAAAAGCAGACAGATAGAAAGCATTAGGAATAATTATTATTATTATTATTATATTAAGAAATGTCTGAACAGCATCTTTCAGATGAGTACCACTCAATGAAATAGGAAGCCTCATATAAAAATAAACAAAACCATTAATATTTTATCTGGAGTAAGCATTTTGCTCACTTAGGGAGAATTCAGACTTGGGCCCAATTTACAGACTGTCATAAAAATGTAATTAAATGCCGGTGTAAGACGATTAGGGCAAAAGCAAACTCCCCGCCCCCCCCCCCCCCCACCCCGAGTCTATTTTAAGTCCTGAAGTCCACGTTGATGTTCTGACTAGAATACATTATGCAAATTCTGCAAGGTATAACTTAAAGGAGAAAACTGAAATTTGAAGTGACAGGTCTTTCCCATTTATTAAGACAACTAAGATGGGGAAAAAAAGCCACAAGAAGATACATCAGAAAGAACGCAACCAAGTCACAGTATACTGAAGTCCACAAAAGCTACCAAGCCCAGAAAGGGAAATACAAAGGAAACTCTGCAAAGCTCGCTGGCTATAGAACTCCATCATCAAACAACTGTCAGATACCAATTACGATCAAAACCTCTCCCAGTCCATTAGCAGGGATTTTAAAAGAAGATACAGTGCTTTACTAGGGCTTGAGTTGATCAGACAAGTCTTGCGAGATGATCCAAGTAAATATCAAAGATTTTTAATTTACAGACAAGTAATTCTGTTGGTGTTAGACACTTGCATTGTGCTGGCATATAAAAAAAAAGTGTAATCGAATTAGTGGCCAGCTCAGAAGATGCATAGCAAGCAACCTAAATGACGGTTTAAGTCACTTAAAAGACATTTAAGTCATTGATTCCTAAAGGACTTCACAGTCTGAAAGACAAGACAACATGCAAAACAAATGAATACACAGAGAAGGCTGGAAGAAAGGGCATGAATGCCATAGGAGATGATAATTTTTGGCCTTCAAGTATTGACTCTCACAATTTCTTTTTGCAGAATGTTCTGAGGAAACTGTACGTGGCATTTAGTGAGTACAGCATCAGCTGTTATTACACTGATGCATTCGCTTTGAGGTGGGGGAACGAATCCTCCAGCTCTGCAAACGTGAGTCAGAAACAAAACAGATGCACGTCCCTAAAGTATCTTCTGCACGATGAGTGTGGCCATACAAAATTTGGAATAGTTGCCCCTTTTTAACCTCATCAACCTCTGAAGCCTCCTTTAATGTTTGACTCTACCCACAGCAATACGAATTGCCTGGACAACTGCACCAACACAAAAGCAGACACCAGGAGCTACTGCACGTGACCTGGAGACACTGATGTCCTCGTTAGTTCCTAATGATCTTGGACTGCCTCTGCTAATTCAAATTACCTTGTGTTTGCTGCAGAGAGATTGCACACAGACAATTAACACAGATCAGCTGATGCATGGTAACTTGTTCCTGCAACATAATTTGTTTAGAGGCTTACGACTTAGACACACATGAGTATGATATCAATATTTATTGTTCTCATTATTAAACAACAGCCTTGAGCCATGGCTTTTAAACCAATCTTTTTACCCTCTGCTTAAGGGCTGTGAGTCAAGGCATTCTCTAAAAAGCGATCCTTTGCTCTGGTTATCGGGATATTTTCACAAGTGACTGGCTCCTGGATGCGTCAAAGCTCAACAGCTCTTCCCCATTCCTCTAAGGCTGCTCTAAGCTTCAGCACCTCTTGTTCACTGTGGCAGGATTTTGCCCTTCAGCAATAGGAATTTTTGTTACAAACACACAAGAAGAAAGTCCCAAGGTACTGTAGGCATCTGAGGGATGTCACTGAACAGGAAATATGGCCCCAGAGTTACACCACCATTGGGGAATAGATTTCTCTTTAAGATAAAAGAAAGAAAGAAAAAAAAAGATAACTTAAGTACTTGGAGGCAAAAACTGCTACCTTAAATAGCTCAGCTTTATGACACCCGTCATACTCCGGTCTGAATAAATACTTCCTCCTGGTGTTGCTGGGATGAGATTTAGGACACATCTTGAGGATCTCTTGGTTTGGAACAAAATGTGAATGCAGGCATAAGCGTAACGAGAATAAAGTCAGTCTCTTGCAGAGCAGCACCAGTGCCCAGCCCATGCATACTCTCGTCCCAGTTCACATCTGGTACGGTATTCCCAAAGACAGCCACAGCACATCGCGATGTGGTGTTAGCAAATCCAAACAGACTCCGCGGGAGTCCCTCACCTTCCGCATCCTGTACTGTTCTGGACCTGTTAAGTAAGAGAACTACTTACTGTAGAGAGACTAGCGTAACCTCCGCCTACTGAGAAGAGCACAGCCACACCAGGTACCTGCCTGTGGTCTGGATGGAGGAGAACACGGGGGAAAAAATGGCATCTGGATTGGCCGTCACCTACTTGACTTACATAGCCCATAATGCTGACTACTGTATCGGGGGGGAGGGGGGACAAAGACGACACATGAGATGAACATATTACAGCAGGTATTATACCAAACATCATTTTAAATAGCCCATAGAAAGGAAAAGGGGCATACACATCAAGCAGCCCAGCGGAGCAACTCAGTACCTAAAAATTATCAAAACAGAACGAAAACAGGCTGCATCCTGAGAACAACAGAGACCGTTAATGAGAGAGACGGAATGATTTGTGAAGATGGGAGTAAAAGAACAAAAACAAACAACAACAGCTTGACATAGCGACAGCTCGAAGGAAAAGATGAAACAATAATCAGCTTCTATGTGTGAATTCTGCTTAAAACATTTTCAACCTCTTAGTGGTATTTAGGCTGGACTATAAGTAAAAGAATAGTTTTATTTTCTACCTGAATGCCATTAAACTAGTGTGTCAATATGCAGAAACAGAGCACGAGATTGTCTGATAGTGCTTCCTAGATTTAATTTCTAGGCTACAGAAGTACTTGATCCCTTGGCTGAAACTTTTATTCTAAACGCATCTAAATATTTCTCTTCAGAGGAAAAACTTCCAGCAGTCTCCTCTGCTTTATCTTAGTACCATCACACAGTTGAGAAGTTGTAGGCAAGCCGACAGAAATGAGTGGAAGTAGCCTGAACACAGGGATTGGCTCATCAAATGGCACAGAGAAGAAAAACAGACCGGTAAGTAACATAGTTCAGTCCAGAAACGATTTTTCTGCATGGCACATGCTCATTTATAACTCGACCTTTAGCCCCGTATGTTTGAAACTATTTCAGACAGGTTGTACCCAAGTTTAATTAACAATTGCATACCACTCAAAAAGCTTTTAAAAAGAGTAAGGTCAGGTAACTGAAGGACTGAAGAAATCAAGCACCAGTGAAAGCAGTAAAGGCTTCCCAGTAAAGTGTTAAAAAATAATAAGAATAATACAGTTAGTACCCTACCGTACCAAGAAACGAGAGAAGGCTTTTCTCATCTTCTGTGCTGCTATCCAGCCATTCGGCCACATCACCAGGAGAAAGAAGACTCATTCTCCAGCCAGAAAACTTTTCCATACAGAAAACAGTAAGTGAGCGAAGCAGGGTAGGAAGGGTGGGGAGGAGCTGATGGTCTTGGGATTCCAGTACTCCAGTTATTGTCTACACTGACAATGTGGGAGCGTGATCCTGCCCAGTTCCCTCAACCCAACACCTGACAGCCCATACTGACCAAGCAGGCATGGGTGGGAGCAGTAAGTGGGATCTGCACTTGTTGTCCCTTTGTGTCAGGTTTCAGTCCAAGCAGGAACAGAAAGAAGGCAAAAAAGGGGAGCAGGGGAAACAGAGGCTTTAAAATCCAAACGAGGTAGCAGGTTATGATAGAATCAGGTTAAGTAAAAAGAAGAAATAGGTGTCAGTGCTGAAGAAGCTCAAATAAGTCAGCACAATAGCTCATCAGCTAAGTGTAATATATCCCTATCGTTCCTTGTAGTGTTGGCTTTGTTTGAAGGCTCAGGTATTATGCTTTATGCCAAAAGAAAAAACAGCCAGCTTAGAGACAATTTAAATACCCTCCCATGACTGAAGAGCCTGCATTCCCCTGTTTACAAGCCCTTTCCTGCTCCAGCTATTACAACAGTATCCCAGCCTTTCTTACAATGAATTTGTTCATGCAATGGCAGGTTGATCAATCTGCGACTAGGAAGCTCCCACCCCTCCCTCTCCCCTCCCTCCTGCATGGCGGCGGCATTGATCGGCAATAATGGAATCTGCCGCTGCCTGCCAACAGCAGCATTAGAGCGGAGGGAACTGCTCCTCTTCATCAGCGCCAAGCAGCCTCCGCTGCGACAGGGCAAACCAGAGAGGCAAGGGCAGAGCAGCGCTCTTGGGGGCTCCGAGAAGTCACCAGCGCTAACAGCCGGTTATTTATTTAACAAATACAAAACGCAAAAAGATAAATGGGAAAGAATTCTGCTCTGTCTAGACAGCGAGCTTGCTCCGCACAGCTTTGCAACGAAGACTTGTCATTGTGACTAGGAAGGGTCACATTTAATTGTACAGGATTTATAGCATATGATTTATTCTACACAAAAGAGCGTTTTACAGGTTTACACATGCACGAACAGAGACGAATCCCGGTAAGTGAGGGACTCCTGGGCCCCACAAATCAAAATTGCCTTTGTCCTCAGGGGATGGAGCTGATGCTTTGATCAAACTGCCCTCTTTAAAGAGACAGCTGCCTTTTGTTCACCATTTTCTGAACCTGTCTTTATTGTAAATAATTTATACAGTTGCCAATCCCTATTACAAACAAGGACACTTGCTGACCGCTGGCTAAAACCCAAGCCAAAATGGCAAAACCAAAAAGCCATTAGATCTGCAAAGCAAAGAATTAGATAACAACCAAAAAATGAAGAAAAAAAAAAAAAAAAAGAGCCATCAAGTCCCAGCAGGGAAGAAAATTCCAATTACTAAGACAAACTGTAGCAAGTATTGTTTGTGCAGGACAGATATTTTCATAAAACACCTGCCAAGAAGGGCAGATGCTCTACAGAATTCACAATTAACGAGGAACAGGAGAGAGAGTTCAGGAGAGAGGTACCACAGCAGCATGGAAGACTTCACTGAGCAGTCCTCCTGTTCACACTGAAAAGGTACACGCCTCCACCCTCAACATGAACAGAGGGATGAAAAACCAGAAACATTTCCTACATCATATAAAACGCCACGACAGAAAGACATCACTGATATTTCCCATCTCTGCAAAAAATAGCTGGTTTTTTTTGACAAAATGAGCTTTTCCAACAAATTTTACTGTGCGTGTGTGGGAGGATCACATTTTATCCAACTTCTACAAGTAGAATCTTTTTCTTTGAGTTAATACTGTGCAAATCAATGACATAAATCTACTTGCAATAAGAACGGAATTAAAGAACTTTTAGAGAAAGGATTAGACAGCTATTTTATTCTGCCTGGATGGTAGAAGAAACAAAAATTTCACCTCCTTCTAGTTTTCCTTGAAACAAATACTGTGCCCACAACCACCTGACTATCCTTCCTTTAAAAACCAGTGTAATTTGCAATGTTAACTATCAACTCCATAAATAATAGGTTCTAGAGAAAACAAAGTTATGAGTATTGATTTCCCATGAATGCTTACCAATTTTGCATCATTTGTAAGAGTACAGATTGTGTACAGATCCTGTTTTCCTTCCTAGCTGCCTCATCTTATATCGTAATTTAGCTTTATTCATCCTTTTCAATGTTTTCTAATGTACATGATAAACAGGGGGAAGTATATTAAATATCTAGTATGAAAATGGCTTACGTGAGTATTTTAAAATAGGGGGAACATTAAAAACTTTGTGAAAATATGGAGGTAGAACTGGCAAAGACTTTAGTCAGGAGGACATAATGAGGAACGGAAAGGGCACTGAAGGTCTTCATCTGAAGACTCCTCCTGTGCATTAGAATTCCTGGGGCAACACACAGAGGGGAAAAAAGCTGCATAAATACTTCCCTACTATTTATCTCCTTTTTGTGTGGTTTAACAGGTCAAAGTATCATGTAGGAAGCCTGTCTGCAGTGGACTGTCAGAAGGTGGAGACGGGCATCAGAACCAAAGCATGAACTGAAAAGTCCTTGTAAGAAAGTCGGTCATGAACACACCCCCGTCACAAATCCAGGAAATTTAAAGCAAAAGATAGATGCAGAAGAACCAGCAACATTTAGAAACAACAAATCCATCACCTTTAAAAGCCGAAATAATGATTACAATAATCTAACTTGACTTGAAACACCTTTAGAACATCACCCAGTGACTCATCCATTCACTGCATTATTTCTAGTTGAACACAGACACATCTTCCAGGAAAAAAAAAAAAGAAAAAAGAAAAAAAAGAAAGAGCGACACATCCGATTGTAAACAGACACAGCAAAGACATAAAGAGCCAGTCTGTCCTCTTGGTAAGCTGTTCCAATGGTTAACTCCACTCATCCTTAGCAATTTGCCCTTAGTTCCAAGGATTAATTTATCAAGCCTCATCTCCCAACCACTGGGCACTAGCTGACATTTGTACGCGTTGATATTCTCTGTTATCAAACTCTGGTATCCAAAATGTCCTCCCCATTTACATCCTTCGAATACCTAGTTTCAAACAATCACTTCAAAAATATCTTGAAACTCCTCTGTAGTGTTGATTTTATTTTTTAAACCTTTTGCTGTGCAAGAAAAGCAGAGACTGGACTTGCTCCACAACTGCAGGAGGGATGCAGGGCTGGTCTCCCACTGAAGCTTGCCACAGGCAGAAGAAACACTGGAAATAGTTCTTAAATTTGTCTTTCTCCATCCTAAAGCAGGTCTTCTCCTCTAGAGCTTACCAAAAGCTTTCAGTCTTGTCTGAATTTTGGAGGGCAGCCAGGTTTTGAGATAAGCTGTAAGTAAGTATGAAAGGAATATTCAAAACCTAACTTACTTCCATGCCGTGAGACCCACCTACACGGAAAAAAAAAAGTTTGTTGAACCAATGCAAATACAGATTCAAATTGCTCAGCCAGAGTGGAAGCATGCAAAACGTGAAAATATAGAAAGGTGGGGAGATCAGTAAAGCAGTAATAACAAACAAAACAAAACAAAAGCGAGGAGTAAGCAGCAGTTAATCTCTGCCCTGAGAGACTGCTGCTTTCCAAAATTAGCACCAGTAGCCATACAGGACATCAGGCGAAAACATGAGAAAACTCCTTCAAAGTGTTTGAGTTCACCTCCCTCATCCCCGAGTTCCAAACACAGATGAGTCCACAAAGCTGAAAATTAATCCAAGCCCTTATGTTTTCGAACCTCTTACATAAATGAATTATTTAAAACTTGTATACGTCCCCAACTGGTAATTCTTTGCAATACCATCAGTGAATGAGCTTCTGCTCCTTTCTGCAGTTGCCAGAAATGTCACCCTCCTACAGTTATGATTTTGAAACCTATGAAGCTAAGCAGCTTTGCCATCCTGTGGATTTAAAAATTAGCATTCTTGATAAGTGAAACTACACAGAAGCATGAGCGCTCAGAGTCTTCTACAGAAATTTTAGTAAATGGTAATTCATAATATATGCAAATAATAAAGCACAGATGCCTTCTGATGCAGATGCTTTGTAAGCACAAAGTCGCAGCAGTATTATAAATCATAATGTATTAATGTTCTCTGCATGAGGCACTTAGAAGAAGAGGAAAAATGGATCTTCCTTGCACTAGGGACAGACTGACGGACTGATTGATGGATATTGCTATAGTCAGTAGATGATGTCTTCGCAGCAATATACATTAGACATTGTACACCCAAGTCATTCTTATTAAAATGTTTTACACTTAATTGAGGAGTGGATAAAGACAGGATATTTGTGCACTTGAAAAAGGAAATGCTTTCTTCAGAACAGGGGCAGAGGAGGTAGGGAGAGGGCAAATGTTTTTCATAGGAAACAGGCAGGCACAGTACATATCAAATAGCGTGCTGAGGCTGCAGCGCTAGTTAATCCACAAGAAACAATGAACATCCACTTCTCCAACTCCTGGATCAACGTCATATGCACCAAAGCTGTTCTCCTCTATACCTGTCCGTTCGGAAAAGTTATCCGAGTCACTTTGCCCCAGAAAAACGCAAAGCAGTAGTAATGCTCCAATCCTATTCAACGGCACAGCACGGAACAAGCAAGCTAGCCTGAAAATAAGTTTCCCAGACATCTAAAAATGTCAATTCTATATGCAAAAGGCTCTGTTTCCTGCATTAAATGATTTTAAATGCCTTTCTGTAATGAAAATCATTTTGCTCTGAGAAGTGGTATTACAATATAAGAGCCTTCCAACCACACTATAATCTAGTTCCAGTGCATCCAGATGGACAACGCCAAGTAACTCATCTTGTGTTATAGAATCATGGTGGAAGGATTCGCAATTATTCTGTGACATAGATAACTTTTTGGCTTAAGCTATGTAAGCAAATCCAGTGTGTAATACTGTGACACAAACCTATGAACAAGCGATGAATAGCAGAACAGAATCATTCTGTTGCAATGTAAATCAATCGCAGATTTACGTCAGACACAAGAAGATGTGGATAGTCCTGTTGCAGCATGGCAAAGTACACGCACAGCTCTTTTCATCAGAAAAAAAAAATAATATTGATGGACACTCAGGCGTCTCTAAGTAGTCCATTCTGTTGTGGAAAGTGAAACCGTGCTGATGAAGTACCAGCCCACACATACACATTATCGTCTAGTACTTTATCCTTTCAGATTGCTTAATGAAGTGAGTTTAGCACAGTCAGTGATCTTTAGCACTCCCTCTCAACAGCTCTCATCTAGCTGAAGATGACAACCTCTACATGCCACAGCACTGATGCAATGTTATCTTTTACCAGGGTGATAGCTCTCCTTACTTTCCAGCGTGAACACCACTAGCCTTCCCAACCCAACTGAGATCAGAGATGTTAATCTAGTGGTTACTCAGGAGGGAGGCAGAGCAAAGAATGTCCTAAATAACAACTGCTGGAGCAGCGAGGAACCCGGGGCAGGGGAAGCTGGGCCTGCTGACAGCCTGTAAAGATAAAACAGGGACAGAAAGGTTTAAAATGAAGGTGAGAAAAACAAACCTTGATGTTTTCTAGCATGTAACAATACAGGCAAGAGCTCCCATAGACAAGTGACATCAAATAATGTCAGGAAGCTATTTCCACATTTAGTTTTGACAGGACATTGGAGACAAACAGGTTAGCAATCAAAATGAAAATTTAAACTAAACCCAAAGAGGCTAGCCTTTATAAAGCTCTTCCAAGTCCATGGTGCCTCCCTAGCAAAATCACCTGGCCTCTTGGCTGGCTAGTCATCTTTCATCTTTACGGAAAGCAAGCACCAATTCCCTACCACCAACTCTTCAAAAAAGGCTAAATACATAAGTCTAGTCACGGGCCTCTCAGACAAAATTCACTTACACTCACACAGCACAAAAGCTGGCTTATACTTCCCTTGCAATACAAAGATACACCTAGCTGCCTACATCAATGCTTCAAAATCTTTTCCATAATAGCAACCTATGTCTTAAGGGGTCTCTCATTACATTGTGTGTCCTTGGTGCATATAAACTATTTTGAGCGTACCTTAGAATTACAGACACGCTTTTCAGGTTAAAGAAAAAAAGCTGTCAGAAACCTATGAAGCTACTCGCTAAGGAGGTGAATTTTAAACTACTTTGAAAACAGGTCTTCAGTTTTTACGTAACATTTTCCTCCTGAACATTCTAACACAACATAAACAAGGTGGCTTTTTTTAGAAGGATGCGTGCCCCTGTTCCCTCTCTAGATCCCAGTACCGTGTTTTCCTGGTGAAACTGATGCAAGGCTGTAATGCTGTAGGGGCTGGAGATGAATCCCTCATGCTGCTGACTGTACCTGCCCACAAAATCAAGTTTTGCTGAGTCTTAAGAATATACACCCCTATACTTTCTTCCTTCAGGTTGTATTAATAAGGAGATACTTGAGGAGAGCAGGAAGACAGGGAATCAAACCACTAGCTGAAGATCAGAGTGAGCGAGACATGTACCTGCACCCACATCCCAGAGAATGTCCAGCACATTACAAGGGAAGAAACTTGGCTTTATCTAGTGGCCGAGGCGGCAAGCACAGAAGAACCCAAGCACACAAAGAACCATCATGCCGCTCATGTACAGCAAGAAAAATGCAGTCCTAAAAGATTTTAAAAATACTACTGTAATTGAAGAATAAGCAAATTACTGTGATTTTGGTTCTTGGGCATGGTCACCCTAAGCAAGCCAGTTCCAAGAATCAGAAGAACCATCAACAGGGAAGTTTTACTACTGTAGGTCAAACCATCCTGTTACTGTTGTCCACTTTCCCATGGAAAAACACTTTGCCAGCGTTACAGAGCAGTGACCCAACCAGGGGTGCTAAGAGCTCTGACACAAGTGTTTCTGCTGGGGAAGACTGTTGCATTTTCAAAACTTCACTGATGAAGCAACCATGCTTAAAAACATATTTTTGTAGTCAATCCAGCTTCAGGTATCCTCAGCATCGCCAAGAGATTCGGCCAAGTTATGCTGCTAGCAGGATGGTAGTTTGTAAGTACCTATTAATGACTACTCTAAAAACATTAAGCTAGTTTAATTCCTAATTAGGGACAAGACATTATTTACAGTCATCCAGCCTGAAGTGCCTTTCCAAACTGTGAACCCTATGCCTCATACGAGCAGAAATCCTGTATTAAAGTATGAATACATCCAGCTATATATTTAACGAGTAGTATGTAAAGACTACTTAATTTCTGATGCTGGTATTCACACGATGACTTTTTCCCCCCAAGAATGTGTTCATGAAGAATACCTTCTACATTTTTTCCCTCCAACCAAAACCATTGGGTGTTCAGAACAAAGAGCAGACTGAAAATGTCCTGAAAACACAGAGCTGTGGGAACAAAACAAACCCCACACTTTCCCAGGTTTTCCAAGCACAACGACTGATATGGAAGCCCTTGCTCAGTAACTGTAGAACTGACAGCTTGAAATGAATTGAGTCTCAAGCACTTCAATTTAAAAAAGGATTTCTGAGCTAGCATCTTTGCTAGAAGTGTTATGTTAGTTCTAAAGCTATTTAGCATTAGAAATGTTACTTTAATGCTAAGACTGAAAGAAAAATAAAGAAGCCCCGAGGGGTGCCAAACCTTCAAGAATGGATGAAGAACATTAAAACGTTAACATTCAGGATCTGATCCCCTGCCCGCTGAGCCCAGTTATATCATCTGCTCCACACGTCTGAAGATCCAACCCAGAAATTCAAGAGCTCTTCTGTCTGTTATCTTAGCATGAAAGAGGAATGGGGAATGATTTTTAATTATTTTTTTCAAGTTTGATACTGTGAGGACTAAAACGGCCAGGGTCTCAAGGGATGTTGTCATCACTCTGGTTTTCTGAATAAGAATTTCCAGGAAATGCAAACTTCAACTATAAGTACAGCTTAAACATGACCAAAACAACAGTCAACAAGAAGGAACACTATTTTTTTAGAGCTGCTGGAAGGAAAATAGCAAAACATCAAATACAAACATTTGCTGACAAAAAAAGCTTCCTTCTATTTCCCAGACCTGCATCACTTAGCAGTAAGCCTAGAAAAATCAACCTTTCAAGGAAGGAAGCTTTGCTGGCTGTACTTCCAAGTCTCCCAGGTATTAAGAAGAAGAAAAAAAATTAACAAACTGCCCAGAAACCACACAGTAGGCAGGCAGCAAGCTGATGTACCCGCTCCCCCTGCCCTGTCTCTAAAGGCACAAGTCTTGATTTAGCAGTTCAGGTACAGCACCACTGCTATTTCACTGACAATCTTAAGGAGCCTTCAGATTTTATCTGTTATAAATCATTGTAAAGGGGCTTTATTAGAAAGACAGACAAGGAGAAGCACTTAACATATGATGGGTTTATTGGAAATTATATTGGAACACCATGGAACAAGTATCTTATATTACAAGCACTGGCAAGAATTATTTAACTGACAGGGAGAGGCACAATACAAAGGGTCAGGAACGTGACAGGTTGTTACTATCCTTGAGGACTCAACTGCTTGATCCTCTGCACTTCAAGACGCTGACGTGCTATGAATTGTCAGAAAGAGAAAACAAGCAGGCAGGTTTTTGTGGCAAGGGGACACCTTGCACTAAGCTACCCTTCAAGTTCCTACTAGGACAGCAAAGCACTTCCCCATGAATGCTGCGGTCAGGCATGGAAAAGGAAAACAACTTTCCTTGCTCACCCTGCAGTCCCCATAGTTTGCACAAATCACATCTGCCGATTTTTGCCCGAATTCAGAAAAAGGTGCCAGTGAAAATTGATTAAAGGCAGTTTTGTTGGAACACTACCACCACTCATGGCGGTCTCTATTATTACTTTCTGACCTACTGTTTCTCCTTGCGCATATACTCTTAAGCAAAGCAGGGGAACAGCCAGGAATGATTTTTCTTATTTAGACTGAGTTATTTGGATGACACCTCCAACAAGCAAACAAACAAAAGAACCAATTTAGTGAGGGCTGGGGTTTGGGTGGCGGTTGGCCTGGGTTTTTTTGCCTTCTACGACTGGACACGATCACAGAGATAACAGAGAACTTGAATTTTGAGAAAAACAGTTTCAGATGAGAGAGAGAACTAAATGTCTTATCATCCAGTCAGCAACATTCTGGTGCCATCAGAACGTGTAAGACCCACACAGATGGCTTCAAAGGATTTTGGGAAGTGATTCAACATGATCAGTATATGATGTTCTACTGACCATACGACTTCTTAAGCTTCTGGTCAGATCACGTAGGAATTGCCACACCACTCCATCAACTTAAGCATTAGTTACCCTTTTCCTACAAGGTTTAGTACAAGGTAACAACTTTATTAGCACTCCCACAACGAGTTCAGCTTGCTTGTTTTCAGCACAAACTGAACACCAGCGAGTCTTGCAGAGCAGGGTTGAGGGTGCTGTGCCAACAGGGAGCTTTACTCCACCCTGAGGTCACTGCTTGCTCCCTTTAGATGTCAAGAAACCGCAGCTTTGCCGACATCATCAGGTGGGAGTTAACTCTCCTCGATTGGCACAGACACCAAAAAAAAAAAAAAAAAAAAAAAAAAAAAAGGAAAGTAAAAAAGACTAATTCACAATAACCTGCGCTTCTAACACCAGATAATGAGACAGAAAACTAGTCTAGTAGCCCACAAGCATGCAGCTTGCACTTACCAGGTACGCAGCAGCAAAGCAGGAGCATTCTGGAGAAGGAGTGATTACAACCAGCAATATGATTTCCTACCCCTGCCTATGGATCATGTGGTCTCCCTCCCTCTTACTACTCACTTCCACCTGTGTTTATAGGAATACGACGTTAATCTCTATGTAAGCATCAAAATAAGGCAACTGCCAAAGCCCAAGGCCTTTGCAAACACTAGAGATCAGTACAAGAAGGGCAGTACATGAGGGTTTGGTTTTTTTTTTAAACTGTTCCCAAATTAGGGACCAAATTGAATGGTGCAACAAGGAAACACAGCAATGTAAGACACTGTATAGTCTGGGGAATTTTTACAAGGACATACCAAGTCCTCCATCTTGTGGACATGGGCTTAATTTCTGACTGACACAATATCTTAAAGATTCTTCTTGGACACTCTGGTGAGAGTTGCCCTGCAGAATATAGCTGACATTTCAGAGTGACCTTAGGACATACCAGGACAAGGCTTTCACATGCTGTGAAAGCTGGCATTAGAACCACGCTGCATTTTGTACCTTTGGCATTTTTTCTGTAGCCATTATGCTGGATTCAAACAGATGTGGAGACCATTACAGCCTCTATTCCAAAAAAATGACCTGGCCTTCACAGTTTGAGCGTGACTGAACTTGCAAATCGGACTGAAGTCTACTCTGAAAAGGATAAAACCAAGGAGGAAAAAAAGTTAATATTTCCACCTCCTCTTTTCTAAGCCAGACTTGCATTTTTGAATGCTGGTGGTTGATGGCACTTTTGAAGGTTGCCCGAAGCCTACTGTAAGCAAAGGCAGCAGTGGAGCTGCTTCACTTCGCTTGGCAGGCATCCCAGCACAGCAGTGCCCTCCCAAAGTCCCTGCTGAGCATGCTGCAGGTGCAGGAGAGGAAAAACGCAAGACTGTGTGTCATCCCAGCAGACCCACTGCCTGACTAAGGATTCAGCTGTGGAAGGAAACCCTGCACAGACTCACCATAGCTATTTGTGGCTGCCATCACCTGCTCAGACAACCAGCTACTGCACAACTCTGCAACCCAAGTTTTGCAGTTACGTACCACAATTTCGGCACCGTTTCCATTAAATCTGTAACATATACAGTCAAAGTCTGACGACCATTTAACAGTGGGGACGATACTGTCAAAACTGTAAAGCGCTGACTGCAGTTGCATCATTTGCTTGCTGACTTCTTATGCAGATTTCCCTCTCCCTTACTAGAAGCAGTCACCCGTATATGCAGAATATTAAATGGAAAGGGATCATTAGGTCTCCCTTCTGCCATTGGCCCAGTTTCAAATCCCACCATTATTAGCTCTCCTAAAAAACATTTGTGCTGTCTGATGCCAATTAGCCAAGAAATCTAGATAAAAGGAAGTATTCCCTTTGTGGAGAACTAACGCTTTGAAAAGGTACATACCTCTACAGGCTGGAAAATTAATCTGTCTCTTGATGCCCACAAGCCATTTACAAATGCTGTCCATAGCCTGGCTGCATCACAGAATTCTCCGACTTCCAGTATTTCATAGCTGGTGCAATGCTTACTCCCAGAAAACGGCAAGGAGCAGGTCAAGCCTCAGTATACCAGAACGCCCCTTCCTCCTGCTAATGTATAAATGAAGCTGATTTGTTCCCATGAGTTTTAAGGGCCTGTGACAGATCTTTCTGACAGAAGTCACCTCAAGTATCCATTACAATTACACCGTTTTCCCCTCCCCACAGATTTTAGAGAGAGAAGGAACAAGAGCACCCATGGAGCATCGGATAAAGCTAGGCACAACATGAAGAATTTGCAGAAATGTAAGTTGCTACTCACGTTTGCCATCGAGAACTCCCCAGCATTGTACTTTTAATTCACTACCCCATTAACATGTTAATTGTATGCAAGAGCCCCCCAAAGAGACGGGAAATTCTAAAGGGTACCTCCTGGTAACCACCCCAAAATCACCTCAATGAAACTTGGAAGGGACCGGGATTGTGTGGCCTTGAGCTTTTCTGACCAGTTTGCCAAAAGTTTTCTTGTTTTTGAAAGAAACACATGTTTGTCCAAAAAAAGCTAAGGCAGAAGGTTTTCATTTTCTGATCATGTAATTCAAAAGCAGCTGCAGAACAGCCTCATTGGTTCAGGCTAACAAAAACACTCTCTCCAAGTTAGCAAATTAGTATTCTCCCTGGTCTACAGATGAGGAGGAAAATGACAAAGAAGGACTTCATAATTGGTACCTATTAAAGAATGTTTCCAAGGTAGAAAACAAATTTCAGTCGGGAGATTCCATTCCCGGTTTTCTTAGACAAAATTTATTGATTTTGTAGCTACTAAAAGTGTTTCTATCAAAAGGCATGAAATTTAAACGCTTCCCAGCTTTCTATCACTTAACAATGCATTTTAAGACAAAGGCTGCTAGAAAAGCAAGCAGCATTACTAAGGCAGTGCCCTTTAGATTGAAAAAGAAAAGAAAAGAAATCCTCTTGGTTTTGTGAGCAACCTGTAGGATTCCCTGAGCTGCTACGATTTATCATCACTTGCTGGAGGACAGGAAGCAAGGCTGGCAATATCATATGCTGAAAACACCACGCAATGCCAGCCACAAGTAAACACTGAAAAATATTCCCGCAGTGTGCCCTTGAAGAATGATGTCTGGCCTTATCCAGAAATCCAATGTCATACAAAAATGTACTAACTTATGTTAGGTAAGTGAAGGCTTTTAGGGAGAGGAAGAAAAATAAACTTAATGATTTAAGCAGCAATAAACTAAATCTTTAACTTCGACAGCCATTACAAAAATTTGTTTCTCATCTTTGCATCTACATGAGGTTTGAATACTAGTATCTGATTGCTGTACCAGTGAGCAGAAAAGCACAATAATCCACTTTTCCACTGATAAGATTAAATTCATGTAAGTATCTCTTTAAAAACCTGGGTATAAAACTGAAATAACGAAGAGTTGATAAACACATGCAACACAGAAAAAAACACCTTAAAATGTCGAAGTTGCTTTAAGTCTCGTCACTTTACATTGCCAGCAAAATACCTACGTGCCTCCTACCCAGTCCTGCCTCACTGGAAATCCTGCAGCAATACAGTCCCCTATTTGCATGGACAGTGCCAGGAGGGATCTCTCTCACCTGGGAACTGCATTCTGCGGTAATCCTAATACCTCTACCATGGTCCTGCCACCATGCCAACCAGAAAGCCTCTTGCACGCTTCACTCCCGCGCTCCGTGTTCTCTGCCTCAGCCGGTTTGGAATGCAGAAAAGCCAGAGCCGAAGCCCGTCAAAGGCAAGACTCTGTTCAGCTCCTTGGCTCAAGTTGAACAATAGCCGCCCTTCGGTCGCTCGCCTTCCCTCGCAGCGCCTGGGACGCACGTCCTCCCCGCGACCAGCGACATGATCGAGCCGGGATGGGCAGCCACTTCATTTTTTCCTGTCCCAAGGGAGGCAGGGGGGGGGGGGGAGCCGAGAGGCAGCGCAAGCACTCAGGGTGGGGTGGAAGGGGGTGTGGGCAGGAGGAGACTCCTGTTAAGCAAAAATATGTCCGATGCCGAGAAAATCCAGCGATTTCAAGCAGCTGACTTCAAGTCTAAAAATCAGTTACAGGGAAACTTAGGAGGCTGGTAAAACTGCATACACTGTCCGGACTACATACAGCCAAGTCAAGATGAAAACACAGTTTTGCCAGCTGAACAAGGAACTACGTCTGAACGTGCCTGATAAAACTGCACTTTATTTGAAGACCTTTTCCCACTGCAAATGTTTCTACAGTTTAGGAAATATGCAGTACCAAAACAAGCCCTGGAGAGTCACTTCAACAATGAACTTCCCCCCCCCCCCCCCCCCCCGCTTTGTTTCCTGCACTGCCTTCCTCCCCCCCCCCTTAAATTCAATTTAAGATCCATGGCTTTGAAAGTGAAATGGTGAAGTCTGATACCACGAGTCTTTTCCTGAGCTCTGTTCATTTTTATTTTAGCAGTGCTGAGAGCTGAACTTCCAGGTATAGCTCTGGTCTAAAATAAAAAGACAAAAGCTGCTCTGTAAGGCTCCAAAGCAAAAACATACAGAGTTTGGTTACTGCTGCCGTTGTAACGTCCCTTATCCATTGTAATGCTCCTGCTGAGAATAGCGTGTCAAGTTGGATCAGTTTAAAAGTCCACGGCTTTGATTCCCAGCAGATCCCACCTGCCAGTCGGGGACCAGAGCAGACAGGCACGCACACAGGAGGAATGCAAAGTTGTTCAGCCTGTTGCTGAACAGGCTAAAATTGCTCGCGAAGAGCCGAGGCTGCACGCTCCCTCCCACCTCCTGCAGTTCGTGAGCGTGCATGCGCCTGTGGGGCTGAACACACCTATCTTACTCTAATTTTGCCACTTGTTTGCAATAAGGTATTCTCCTCTGATTTAGTCCTTTTGTTCCGCTAATGCTACCCATCTCCTTTTTTTCTTGCTGGATTACTTACGATGAGCTTCTGCACATTCTCTTAGGGAACAACCTCCCACTCCCTCACAGCGTTTCCCCGGAAGAAACAGCAGCTTCGGTCACCCTAGCCCCTACCAAGGCTCACGTGAGAAATCTGCCTGAAAAGCACAGCGTAACCCTTGGGAAAGAAACTTGTTGAATGCATGCTCAAACAATACCGACTGCAAAATAAATAATAGAAAATTATACTTGCTCCCTTGCCCTCTAAAGCTGATCACTGAACTATACGGAGGGATCTTGCACCAAGATTAGCGCTAGAACAGAACAGCAGCTCAAAAATACCACCACCACCACCCCCCTGCAAAAAACCCAACCCTGTCTAACAGCAGTGTAAAAAAATAAACAGACAGACAAATTGGTTTGACCTGCTGCTTAGAAATGGCCAATTACCGGAAACGGTAGGGCAAAACGGTCTCATGATCTCAGTTGAGCCAGATTCTGCAAAAAAGCAGTTACAGCTTATAAGAGATTGCAATCTCCTCTCTCTTACCACCCTTGCTCCGCAAAAAAACCAAATACTATGGTAATTATATAGAACCCCTCATTCCAGAGCGCTGTACCACCTACATTCGCAGCACCACAGAAAAGCATCTTTCTGGAGGGTGGAGCAACATCAGACAGTTTATGTATACCACAGAGCATGATAGAAAAGATGGAAAAATTAAGGACTGGGCCGTTCAAATTAGTCTGTACATCTCTTCAAAGAGTTCTGATTCTTTTATAGGCAAACCCTGGCTTTTTTCTTTTTTTTTTTTTTTTTTTTTTTTCCTTTGTCTCATTACATTTCTGGGTTTTGTTTCCATGTTTTGCTTTTTCATTTCACATCATTTATAATCCTTCATTTTTTAATCAGGTTCAAACAGAAGGGTTAAAACTTTGGATCCATCTCTGAAATAAGGCCATAATGTGCCTATTTCTTCCAAAGAAGCCATTTTTAGTGATGTGGGAAGATTAAGTCCTGGTATCTATTTTTGTAAACGCTAAAGCTTGCTGTATTGACCTCATAAAAAGATTTCTGAAATGCCAAAGGAGCCGTCCGGCTCAAGCAAATACACCTGCTGAAGACTTAGGAATAGACTGCGAATTTGGAAGATACTAAAAATAAATAAATAAATCAGGGTGTGGGGTGTATGGCGTGGGGAACACAAACCATACAGGTACTCTAGAAACCTACCCAGCCTCAGGAATTTGAAATGCAATTTGCGAAGCCTAGGAATAAAAGTTATTTCCAAAAGACCATGACACTGAACAAGGATTATAAAATGAAACCCCTGATATTACCATGTGACTTTTGTTCAAATAACCAATCTTCTGACAAATGTTAAGATTCCACTTCTCATAAAAAAAAGGCCTGTTAAATTGGAAGAACAGGAGGTTGCCTCAAGTATCTCAAGAAAAATGTCAGTGCAATGAATTAACTAGTTCCCGGCCAGCTCCACCGCCTCTGTTCAAACCAGGCATGGTCACAGCTTGTGACTCCGGAGGCGGCTGCAGAAGAAACCTATTAGCAGAGCAGAAGCACTAGTGCAGAACAGATAAAAAGAAAACAACTGAGGCGTGGACCTTTTTTTTTTTTAAATAAAATCTAAATTTTACATGTAAATCCATTTCTTTTAGTATAAATCATTTACAATTAAAGGCAAGATGTTGACTTAAGGTCTGTCTTCCTATGATCTAGCTGAACTGCTTAAAATTAGAAATACGTATGGGAACACTCAGCTTGCAGAAAATTTTAGAAACAGCAAATTAGGCCGGGAGAGAAGCTACTAGAAAAATGTTTTAATAAACATTCCCTTCATATATCCAGCATATTCCAGATTATCTAAAAAACAGCTGTCTGTATTCAGCAAAGTTTACATTACTTTGATGCAAAGGACTCAGAAATTAATTTAAAAACTAAAACACATCATTAGGCTTTCTAACATCTTAGAGGACTATATTTAAATTTTATATTTAAATTTATAAATAAATTTATATTGTTGTAATACATGCCGAGTATAGTGTCTTTATCAGGAAAAAGCACTGAATTCAGCTTGTATGCCTGTATTGATCACATTACCACCAAGAGCATGAGGGAGAAGTGATGCGGCATGAGGATGGTATTTCAGTGTGGATCCTCTTTTTTCCACAAATATTGGGACTGCTGGCAGCACAGAGAAAAGCGGTGCTTTCTCTACATGCCCACGTATCCAGAAATGCCACACTGAGCCCCAGCTGCCTCCAAGGTACCCATGCAGGGTGCTGGCAGCAACTGGACGCTCTCTGGGAGGAGAGACTGGGGCTGCCCCAGCTCGGTAATGAAGGTGTGAAGGTGTAAAAAGGGGCAGGGGAAGGTGGTGGTTCAGGTTTTGCTCCTCCAAACTTGTTGTAATTGGCAATAAATGAAATTAATTTTCCCCAAGTCAAGCCTGGTTTGCCTGTGACCATGACTGGTAAGTGGTTTCCGTGTTGTTCTCTTGACCCGTGAGCTTATCGATCTTATCTTCTCCCTGTCCTGTTGAGGAGGGGGGTGAGAGCGGACAGCCAGCAGCCGGCCCAGGTCAACCCACCACCAGATGCTTTGCCAGGAGCAGGAATAAAACATCTCTTCCAAAATTCACGTTCTCAGAAATCCACCAAAAAAACCATTCCTTAAATCCTTCCTGTTTGCTCGTGGGTGGAACGGTTAACACCTCACCCTCACTGTCAAAGCAAGACCAGAGCACTAATCCAACACCGACCAAAAGTGACCGTCTGCTAGAGGCTCTGTGAGTTTCCCAGCCTTTAGACCAGCAATCCCCACCACCACCTGCAGCCAAGGGGTGAAGTAGTCGACTGTAAGAGCAAGCCCTAGTTATCTGCACCACATCGGCATCTTTGGGTCAGCAAGGTTGGTGACCGCTGCTCTAGACCTTCCTGCTATCGTTTCAGCCCATACATGCTACAGAGCAGTGGGAAAAGACCATCGGTGAGGAATAAGTGAGATGACCGGCGTTTTCAACGGTCAGATTCTCACCTAAATGACATCTAACTTGCTGGGAAAAAAAAGGTTGCTAGGTCAAGAAAATATTTGCAGTTCCATCTGAGATTTTTTCAGAAAAAAAAAGGGGACGAAAATTCAATTCTTCACTGGGTAATGCACAAGATAAAGCAGTCTCAAATATGCATCAAGAATTATTAGCTTGTAGCCAAAAGCACTTTACTGGACACCGAGTTGAATCTTAATGGACACTAATCACTGCTAGAACGTACGGTCCTCTCCATCTCCAAGGCAGCTTTTGGGAATTGGGGATTTGCTTGCGACACAGAGGTGCCTGTTAGAAGAGTTTCTGATGAACTCCAGCAGAGTTCAATAGCCCACTTTTCCTCTGTGGCTTTATTATTTTTCTTTTAAGTAAATTATCTCTCTGCTGTGCTGCCAAAACATTTTTGTCTGTTTTGCAGATAAAAATCACGGTTATAATTCTTTCCTCCCCTTGCGCTACGGAAGAGTGATCACTTACTAAAGGGGGAGCAGGTTAGCAAAATATACAGTTCATGCTTGGGTAAGTCGAATTTAATACCTAAGCCACCTCATATATTATGAGCCTTTCTATTTATGCATCAATAAAATGTAGTTCACCCACAGGTGTGTCACCGCCCAATAACGTGTAAATATCAAAAGATGGTACAGGAAATACTGAAAACTCTGCTTCTTTTATTTATTATTTCTTTAAAAAACTCTGCTTCCCAGAGGTGTCATGGAGATTAATTAGCTCACGTTCATAGACTATTTTGAAGATGTAAAAATATTACTGCCTGATGGAAAACAAATCTCCTGAGGTCTTGCATGGAAAAACCCAATATATAATTGACAATGGATTTCTTACCCCACTACAGCAAGTTCTACCATCCTCAACCAGAATTCATTAAGAAAGAAAATCCCCCCAAATTTCTGGTCTTAAGGCAGCAACGCCAGAAAGTTCTGCAGTACTTCTAATGCAGATGCACAAACCCCTTTCACTGCATACCTTCAGAGACATTTCAGCACGGGCAGCTCAGATGGAAACCTGCCAAAGGCCACAACAATCCATAATGCCAAAACAAAAATACACGGATTCACAGCGTTTCAGCACTCCAGAGATAAGATACAGGGCAGCTCACTGGTTATTATAAGTTCAGTACCTGCCAGCCCTGCTTGTCATAAGAATATCCAACATATCGTGACATGGAGAAAAGGGAGAGATATGAGAGGAGAAAAGACCTGTTCAAACCTCCTAGGAACAACACAAAACCAAGGGGTGGGGGGAAATACGAAAAAGCAGAAGTGACAGTCCCAAACTTCATTAAAATAAAAACATGTTGTGGTTTTACTACTCAGCATAGTGCGCTTATTTAAAACAAATCTATTTCTTTACAGTTCCTGGAAGTGTGACTTGAATGGTCCTCCAGACGGTCTCTGTGTTTTCCCCACTGTTTGTACAGGCTTGTCCATCAAATATTGTGCATGTATTTTTCTTGAAGTTTGGACTATAAAAAGATTACAGAAACACATGAATGCTACAGAAGTGGATGAACTCGTAACACAAAGTATGCATTGCCAGCATGAGATACGGAACTTTAGGCTGTGCCTAGGACAGAAGAATGTGCAACCCTAATGAAATAGTATTCAAAAGCGAGGCACGAGCCCTAACTGCAGTGCACAAAGACATACCAGAAGTAGTTCAAGTAACAGGAGCTTTAAGAATGTGAGAGCACAAACTTCAGCTGTGGCAGAAGTGGGTAGTAACCCAAGCTCTTCTGAAAACCTCACACAGCCCTTGTTCAAACCTCTGCTGCCCTGGCTCCACTCTTACCGTAAGTGCACTGGCTAGATCAAAGCTAACAGAGCAGCTTCAGATTACACCCAAGTTACACTCCGGGCTGCTACTAGGGGTGAGCCCAGAAGGGGAAACCATTTGGCTCTCCTACTGTCCCCTTAAGCAACACGCTCCCACCACCTCCTTTGCGTTGGAGCCACCACACAGCTGCAGGGTTATTTGGAACACCTACCAGGTCAGATTCAAAACTAACCCTTCAACACTTA
The DNA here is from genome assembly GCF_015220075.1 of Falco rusticolus. NCBI lineage: Eukaryota > Metazoa > Chordata > Aves > Falconiformes > Falconidae > Falco > Falco rusticolus. The sequence continues at coordinate 29,390,911 of NC_051197.1, forward strand.
CTGGGACGTGAACATGATTTTGCTGCGCTAAGTCGAACCGATTCACCTGGCAAGCACACAATGGAACCGGCACCAAGAAGGGTGGCAAAGCAGGGACACAACAGCGTGTACACCCCGGCGCGGTGGAGACAACTTAGTATATTTAATTTCATAGAAACTTCAAACTAGATGCACTTAATCCAATTTCACAAATATTTACATTGTCAAGCATCAGATTATGCTAAAACAATAAACTGATCAGCAACTAATTCCATAACCAATACCGAAGTCTGAACCAGATTTATTTACATCAACATTTTAAAATTTAATTCAACAGTTCAAATTAACTCCAGACAACCCTTAAGATAAGGAAAATCGGGCTGTAGGAAGGAAGGTTAATTCTCCATTAAGTGTTAAGTCGGTTGTTACTGAAGGAAGAAAGGCAAGTATACATGGTTGGGTGAAGTGTAATTACTTTTTACCACAAGATCAAACAATTATAAAAGAGAAGCTACACAATTTAACAACCCGCAGTAAAGTTCATGCATGATTTGAGGTAGATTTCTCTAAAGAATTTCATAAATAAATTTTTATTATTGTTTTGAGAAACCAAGGAAAAGGATAGCTTCCTTCATAATAAACCAAAGTTTGGTTAGAACACAGTCAACAAATCTGCCCTAGATGGTCCAAAAGCTTCCCGTTCTCAGCAATTAAGCCATTGCGCAGCATACTCTACTTATAAAGTGTTTCTATGCTCACATAACAACATTTTAAAACCTCTAAAGCGATTTTTTTGTGTGCTGGAAGTAGTAGGCAGGGATGTAATAATACATTTCCAAGAGGAAAAAAAAGAAAACCCTAACGGATTACATGTCAATACTAGAAAGTTACGATTATGTGTTCATACCCCTGTTAATCCCTGCTCTAAAAAGGTTTAAGATCTAAACAGATAAAATTTGCTTCATGATGAAACTTGGCTTTCAGTACAGATGATCTCTGTGCAAGGGAATAAAGTTTCAGCAGTGTTCAGAACAAAACAAAATTCTTTGGCTTCACTTGTGTTATAGAAGAAGAAAAAGATAGCAGCTTGGCAATTTTCTGTAGACAAATAACTTCAATTGCCCAGGGGGAATGTCACTGAGATCCAGGCATCCTGTTTTGTTACATCTAGCCTCCCTGGAGTCAGTTTTAATTTCAAGCAGAGTTGTCTAAATTCTTCATCCTTCCAAGGCAGGCAAATTGCACTGTACATTGTCCAAATTTCAGATTACTTCAGGGCTTTCCCCAAAGTTTCTAACCTCTTTTTTGGATGAAAAAGATAGCAGGACACTTTTCACACAGTAAATTTTTCCCTGTGTAGACTTTTGTTCTTTAACAATGCCCAAAAGCAGCTGTATTTCACAAGAGATTTTTAAAAATGCAATTCACAGTTTGCATTTATTTGCATTTTGGGATAGAACACGATGGGTAAATAATGTCAGCTAAAGACAGTTAAAGTTTTGGAATTTCAATTGATCTTGGCATAGCTACAATCCCTACTAATCATACCCAACAGTCGCAGCACTAAGAGATGGTAACCCAACGCACTAGCACAGAGGAGCAGGCAAAGGATAAAGTCTTTAGCAAACCCTGGTCTGCGCTGTGATGTGAGCCAAAGGCTTCAGACCTCAGCTCACAAAAGGCTCCCACGCATGGGTTCTGGCAAGTGTCAGGGCAGGGCTGAAGAGCCGCAGGGCTAAATGCATGCAGTGCCCACCTCAGCCTACAGAAACACAGCCAGCGCTTCGGCCACCGCCAAGCAGGGTCAAACCACACAAGTGCAGAACGGTGCTTTCCGTACTGATCTCATTAGAGCATGGTACAAAGCACTTACAGGTCAAAAAAAAAAAAAATAATCCTTAAACCGCTCATCAGGGGTTGCTAAATTAAACAATAAAGGCAACGGACAGTAACGCGCCTGATCCTTCAGACGCCCGGCTCTGCAGAGAGGAGGACGTGAGGCTCTCACACGTGTATATTGTGTACGTATATACAAACATGCTCGTGCAAGCCCGAATCGGGCAAACCCAAAGACTTGCAAACAAGTCAGCACATCTAAATCCATCTTCCTGCCAGAGATACTGCTATACAACACACCCCTCAATTAGAGGGCTAAACCCAGAGCTCTATTTTGCATCCCTGCCATGCGTAACAGTTGACAGGAGACGGCTATTTTGCACATAGTGACACAGTGAAAAAGCAGACAGTGCTATTGGGAAAATTATTTCATCAAGACACATCATAAATCCCTATGGCTGAGATACAGGGAGCTGTAAACTGCATTCGTCATCCTCACTTTCTAACAAATATTCTTTGTAGGGAAAGTTCAGTGGTGGAAGGTGAAAGGACAGCCCTGTTTTGAGCCCACAGTTTTGTTAGGAGTTACAGGAAGACCATTATTTCAAATTCCTGCACTTCCCTCAATAGATCTTTACCAAATATGTAAAGATTGGTGCATTGCAGATTCTTTCATCAACCAGGTCACAAACAACCTCTCTTCTTCCAGAACAGACTATCCATCCCCACCCCTATCCTCCTCCCCTCCAAAAAAGTAGTCGCCCTTTTCAGGTATTCATCCTAAAACGTTAGTAGCACAGGGATTGTAATTATGTGGTGAGCACACAGTAAATCTATTTGTTCTTTCATCACTAAGTGCTCATTCCAAATGGAATGCACAGAAAGCAAGGCTCAGCTTCCATTGTTTTAGTTGCAAACAACCTTGTCTCAGAAGCAGCAGTTACTGAAGTAACTTAGAAATCTTTTTAGCTAATGTTTGTTCTCTCCTGCCAAGTTTTTACCTGAAGGAAGAGCAAGGGCTGTGTATCTTCTTGGTGCAATCCCCACGTAGGAGGGCTCGGCAGCAGCTTGCAGGAACTCTTAAGAGGTACATGCCAGACAGCAATGAAACCAGATGTCACTTCACTAATCTTCTGTCGCTCACTCCATTTTCAAGCCTCTGGAGGCAACCTTTTAAAACAGTACAGAGGCAGGACTCCTGCACAGCTAACGGGTCACCTGATAGCAATGCAGTATGGATCTGGCACCAAAACAGACTGATGCTTCATTTTTATCACTTCTTCCCTTGTTTGTGTGATCAGAGCATCTTCTCTATTCAGTGGAATACTTACTGAAAAAATGAGCTTGAGGGAATGCAAAGGGGGTGATCACTAAAATGAAAATCTATCAAGTGTGCAATGAAGCCAGAGGATCAGGAAGTTAAAAAGTCATGTTTGAAGATCAAAATTCCATCTTCACCAAAGTTCAAAACCGTACATGTAGTTCACCACAGTACGGAAGGTATATTTTGTTTATTGGCTCTAAAGTATACTCCTGAAGATGCTTAGAGATCTAAAATTAATTTTAGCAGCCTCGGTCTTTCTGAAAAAGGTAGTGATAGCTGAATTTTCACAATAGACTGAAACTCAGTACTCTCACTTAGGTGCTTAACTTGAAGAAATTCAGGTTTGAAAAAAAATCCGACTTGGGTGATTTACCACCGAGCTAGAATTCCCAATTAAGTGCCCCCTCTAACAGTTGTGTGATCAGGAAAGTCAGGGTGGCCAGTTTCCTATCTATTTGCATTTTAGTGCTGATCTCCCAAGCAGAGGACATGTTGCAATACTGTTTTCACCAGAAGTTGTGCAGTCTCCTTCCTGTACAACCACTAGACCATGCGTTTTTATGAAAGTTGTAGCAACTCAGTACCTCAGAGATCTTTATCTCTCTGAAATTCAGTATTTCTTGGCTGGGAGAGACTAACTATTGGAGAAAGGGGGACACACAGATACAGCATCAGTTTTATTTCATTCAAATAACAGGCTGTAAGCAATCAGAGAAGCTTCTGCACAAGACAAGCTACAGTTGCTTTATGACGATCGGCAGGTAACACACATGCTGGGAAGAGAAAGTCAAAAAGTGATAGAAAGCAAAACTGAGAACCAGTGAAACGCTGGCTGTAAGGAACTCCCGGTGGTTATCTCATCCTGTTTTCCACCCAGAGTGGGGCAGCACCTGATGAGGTCAGCTGTGGCTTCGTCCAGCTGAGCCATGAAAGCCTTGAAGGATGGTTTCTACAACCTTGCTTTAGTGCTAAATTATCCTCCTGGTGCCAAACTTTCCCTGAATCTCCCAAACTTGTGGCCATTCCCCCCTTGTTTTATCATCTACCACTACCGGGAAGGGTTTGGCTGCATTATTGCTACCTCTTTCAAGTAGCCATAGACTATCACATCACTCCCTTAGCCTCTTTTTTTGCCAGCCTGAACAAGTTGAGCTCTGTCAGCCTCTTTTCATGGGTCCCCTACTCCTGAACAGAATGACCCTGGCAGATCTCTGCTGGACCGTCTCCAACCTTCTTCAAGTGGTGGGCCCAACACTGGACCCAGTATTCTCGGTACGAGGCAGCAGCATGACCACTCTGCCATCGCCACGTTGCTGGTTGCAAAGGCGATCTCCACAGAGACATCCTGAGAATGACAGCTCACCAGGGCACGCGAGATCCGTTCCAAGGAGGAGAACAGATGATAACAGCAGGTTGCATGGATCAAACTGTACCAAAGGATGGCGAGAAGAGCTGCAATGTGAGTCAGCAGCTGAGTAACAGCTATTAATGCCCTGCAGAAAGGCCAGTTGGTTCTCTGATGTGAAATATGAAGATGACTCCAGCACAAAAGTTTGGAAGATGAGCTAGAGATCTGTGCAAGGGTGAATAGACATTGACATGCAGTAGACACTGTATACGCAGAGCTGACTGCGTAGAAGCTCCTGACAGGTGTAAGACTTGCTTAGCCAGATTGTCCTCAATCTTGGTGGCTGTTCTCTCTCCAGCCAAGAAAGGGGAGTATATTTTCAGGGGGGCAGGGAAGGAAAGAAAAAAAGAAAAAAAAAAAAAAAAAAAGAGGAAAAGAAAAAGAAGTGGCTGCTTTAATTATGTGCTTCCCGACACTTTTGTCAGCAACGAAGTAGTTTAAGGAGTCCCTACCTTCTCTCCTCTCACCTTCGGCTGCTTGTTTCTATTGCAGAACCATTCCAGCAGAGCTCCTCATCTTCATGCCCCATTAATACTGTTTAGGACAATTAGACCAGCGAGGGCAATAGTCAGCAAGCACACTAGTATTGAGTGTGGGTAGAGGGTACAAATAATGTTTTCCCATTGATTAGACCAAGTAACCGGACACAACCCAAAATTTCTCAATGTTAAGTGACTCAAGGTGAGGACAAAACGAATATTTGCAAAGAGCATCCTCACCTCTGACCTGCTTTCAGCAATCTTTTCTCAAGAGCCTTCATAAGCAACAGTCACAGATGCGACTGAGAAAAAACAGGGTTAACTAGTTTCAACAAGTGAAATGGTCTTTATTTTCTTCTCAGGTGACTTCATCTCCAGATGTAAAAAGAAAAATCCATTTGCATCAACACTAGCCTTTCTAAGCGTCAGAGAATCTCAAAGAAGTCTCTCCCTGATGACGCTCTTTCCTAATCATTTGACAATAAATTAAAAAAACAAAAAACAAACCCCAAACTATTTCCCCACTTTCAAACTCTCCTGATAATTTCACATGTGCAGGTGAAAAATCCCTTATTGATGCCACAAAGATGCACTCAGATACCAGAATCAAAAATTTCACTACACATTCTCCTTAACAGGTCTTATTTAGTGTGAGCAGGTGGCGAGAAGGAAGCAGAGTAAGAGAGAAGAGGATTATTTTGGGAAAGGAAGCAGTAACTGTTACTAGTCTGTCAACTAGTATGAATGGTGGAAATCTGAATCATGCTTTTACTGCATGAATGGTTAATTCTGATATGCTCTTAAAAATGTGATCCTTTACAAAGGATGTAATCTTCCTGACACAAAAAAAAACCAGAAGAGCAGCAGGATCCGAAGCAGAAATGACAGCAATAGAGTGATGGACAAGCTTCAGTTTTCTTTATCTTAACCCCTCCCTACAACATTTTAGGTGCTGGTCTCCAGGGCCTGGATCACACTTGGTAACAGAATTAGCCCATTGAAGGAAATGCCTGAAAGAAGGAAGGAGGCTGTCAGCCTGGAGTTAGGGAGAAATTACAGCTGCGTTTCTAGCTTCCCTGAATGGAAGCACCTCTGAATAAGCACTGCCAAGATGAAATCCTAGCAAGTAAATGACATATCTAGAGCGTGCCTATTCACTCACAGAGAGGTATTAATACAATGGTACAGATTACACACCATGGAAATTTCATGGCATATCTTCAACGTACAGCTTGCTGACACAACTTGTGCCTTCCAGACAGGAATTAAGAATTTCAACGTCAGAAACAACCTCTCCACTGTGCAAGCCGAGGGCAAGTTCCTAAGCTAGCAGTAAATGGTGAGTATCCTCTGGAGTTACAGTTTTTAAATGATCTTTTCACTGTTTAAACAAGTCACTTTCTATCTTGTGTTGTATCTCTGTGTCCACCCCTCCGGCTCTCATTCAGGGGTGACCACAGTGGTTTCTGCCTGCATGGAAGGGATGGCTCAGCTGCTCTTGCAGCAGCTGCTGAACCATTGCAAATTACAGTTTACTGTACTGAAGTATATGGAAATTGGTGTCTATCTTAGTACGTGGACTGTAAACCATGGTGGTTCAGCAGCTGCCTCACGAACAGCTGAGCCAACCCGGCAGCAAGGGTAAAAATGAAAGAGACAGCAAGAATGACTACAACAGCCCTTGGGTACAGCACACTTGACTTAATGTTGACCTTTGGTGAGTTACACATTTCTTGCTTCGACTTCTCAGCTGTAGCGTGGGTAGTTTCTCTCCCACACACTTCCTAGGAATGGTGCTGCAAAGATGTGTGCACAATGCTATTAAAAATGCCACAAAAAAGAACGCAAAATGGATGCTACTGCTGATTATACAAAGCCCCTGAAGAACACACACCATTCCAGTTCCTCCATTAACAAAAAGACTGACCTTGTACAATACTCTATATGTTTTGTACAAGGTATAACTATAGCACTACAGATGCAAACGAGTTCCATCACCTGATTTCCCCCCCCCCCCTTTTTTAAAAAAAAAAAAAAATCAATATATCACAGTAAGGTTGCCATACCTCCCTTTAAGGAAAAAAGCAAATGCCATTGCTACGCCTTAACCTCTGCACTACAGCCAGCCCTAAGAAGTTCTTCTGCAAGTAGTAATTTCAGATATCATCATAAGATGCAAGGCCTGCTGTTGCCATGTTATGCACATGCTTCCCTAGGACAAGCTAGATATTCTTATCAGCTCTGCATAGCAATTTCTCAACTAGATATTTCAGCTGCCTCTGCTGCACTTTTCAGCTTTTGGTGTCCATTCCAAAGCTATTTTAGTCCAGTTGTTATCTGTACTGCTGGTGATATGTCCTGGCTGCCACCGTCTGTTTCTTTCTTTATAAAAAGATGTTCAATGGCTTCCTTCACTGGTTTGTCCCCTGGCTCAACATCTTGACACAAAGCTATTCCCCCTGCAACCTACTTTTTTCCATTAGCAGAAATTCTGTAATCATGCAAGAAACATTTCTAACCAGGATGTGAAAACAAGGGAACTACCTAGGGTGCTGCAATCAGAGATTATATATAACCTTCCCTCCTGTTTACCCTCATCCTTCCTCACAGTACAGGCATTGCTCAGTTTTAATCCAGCTCTTGTCTGTCTTCCCCTCCCGCTGCATGCCCACTTCCTTTAGCTACACACTTTGTGTCATCTATATTCATTGAAGTTGCAGCTCTCATATGGAGAGGACCACGCGGATACAAGTTTTCCTTGTACTTTTAATATATTCTTGTCAGGCATACATGAAGTAGCACACTAAAAGATGCCACATGCCCCTTAAACTCTACCAAATACACATAGCAAGGCATATACCCAAATAGCACAGTCATCCATTCTGTATGGAAATTCAAGAAAAATGAAGAAGGTTACATTTAAAAACGTAACAATGGGATTTCCAGCTATTCAGATGCTCAGGAAAATCTAGTAATTCTTGTACAAATTTTTTTTCACATGGTACAGAAAAAGAAGGCATTTAAAACCTGGATTTTGCAGGTCTTTCTACCTTGCAAATAATATTCATTGCCTAGTACAGACTGGTTACAATATGATTCTTTATTCATCTCACTAGCTACATACCTGAGTAAGTACTTTGCCTGTAATTCCATGTAAACATGTTTAAAACTGGTTTTAGTTCCAAACGAGAATAAGTATTTGTTATATGGCAAAAGAAGATGATAATTTAGATAATTTAGAGCTGTATTTGAAACGCCACACACAAATCCAATAGGAGTTCTGTTCACAGCACTCATCCGCAAATATTTAGCGGTTTTCCCTCCTAAATCCCCAACCTGCCCTGTTTCTTTTCAGACTTCTAACCCAGGAATCAAATAAATCCAAAAAAACCCCAAAACCAACCAAGAATGCTGCCTGCCTTCCTCAAATAAGGAAGAGTTAAGTAGTGTTATTGGCAAGTATAAATAAGCAAGTACTACAGTTTCAACGTGTTAATTAGTTATCTAGAAGAGCAGGACTTTAATTACTTGTGTGCAATATACTCACAGAATAAAATTCTTTGGCATAAAAAACAGCTGAGCCTGTGAAATGAAAAATACTATACCTGCTCTTCACCTTTGTTGATAATGTTATCAAGGCTGCTTTACTATCTAGAGACATGCTGCTTTTTTCCTTATAGCTCACTCTCTCCCAGGACTGGTATTCTTTTACAGCTGAACTGAGAAAGAATTGCTCCTACATTCAATCAGGCTACATCAAGAAAACCTTCTTGCATAGATTGGGAATAGAAAGAGGAATTCGCTTGTGTGTGGTTGCTGCCTCCATTCACTTTTTGCTTCTTCTGGAAAGAGCTGGAATAACGCTCTTCACGCACCCACAGGTGGGGTGGAATAAAGAGGGGGAACTGGGCCAAATCTGGACTTAGGAAACTACTGTAACAGAACTTTTCTTTGTCATTTTTAATACCTGCCCTTTCTTTTGCTTTCCCTAGATTTCAACATGTATAATTACAGCCAACAGCAGCAGGCAGTTGGTCGGTTCTTTTAGGAACTGTGCCCTGAACACACATGAGGTAAGTTACAGAAAAACCTGTTACCCAGTACTTGTTAGGAAAATGTGAAGCAAAGGACATTCCAGAGAGACTCAAAAGCGAGGCAAAACATAACCAACCTAATAGTTCTAAAAAACCCCAGCGGGAACCACCGATGTCTGTCTGCAAAGCTGCATTCCTATTGACCTGCGTTCAGGAGCTCTCCGTTGTAAACCCCAGGGCTGCCAGGTATACCAACACAGCTACAAACCTTCCCGCCTGCAGGTACCTGCAGAACAACCTCACTGATGGCTGGATAAATCCTGGTGTTTGGAAATTAATTTTGCCGGAGGCATTTACAAACAGCACCACCGTCACAGGACCTCCATCACCACCACCTAGCTGCCACGCCACCCACCTCTGCAGGCTCCTTTGCAAGGAGGCTGCCTGGCAAGCAGTGTCTGCTGATAGAGCCGGCGGCTATCAATTAAAATTAATTTATTGCTGCCGAGGTTTGGACTTACCGAGTTTGGCGGCCCCCTCTGGTGGGTACTCGGGGAACTGGCCCTCGGAGGGGACACTCACTGTCCGGCGCAGGCAACGGCCTTTCGTGGCATCTGCCTGCGGTTCCTGGACCCCATCCACAGGCACCTGCACAAAAAGGTTGACGACAGCTGTTAATTTGCTTATTTTTCATCATACTGATAAAAACCGGCTGGTTTTCGACTCATCCAGTAATAACTTCCAGATGCAGTTCGGCCTTCCCACAGCATCGCTGAGGCTCACCAGGAAAGCACCGGAGCGGTGGGAAGCGGTGGGCTGGTGCAGGTGTGCAGCAACCCGCGCCCCAGCAGCACCAAGTCAACGCAGCCGACCCATCTGACTAACAAGGCAATCCCTGCCTTTCCAAACTGGTTCTCCAACGCCAGACCCACTGCTATCCAGCCTTGCCCACTTCCACGCTGGGAAGTCAGGCGAGAGGCTGCTGGTCAGATAGCTACATGTGAAACTTGGAGATTACAAAATCGTTTTTACAGTCTTGGCACACATTCAGCAATCAGCTACAGCATGTCAGAGGAAAACGGGCATTCTGCTGGTCATACTGGACACATGGAGAAGGGGGCTATCTTCTATGATTAAGTCAAACTCATCCTGAAAGTGGGACCTCGGAAAGCTCTAACAAGGGCTTGGGGTCCTCGCTATTCCACAGTAACAAAATTCTGTACGCTAATTCTCTTTAAAAGCACTGAATGTATAAAGATCTTGTTTCTCTTCCGAAATTCTGGCAGAACTTAAGCCCGCAGGGTTTGCTCCCTGCCTGACTTTGCCTTTAAACACCTGCCTGGACAACTGCGTTTTGCTAGAGAGGTGCTTATGCTGCAAAAAAAAAAAAAAAAAAAAAAAAAAAAAAAAAAAAATGTGGTAAATTACGCTACCTATCACTAAGGCTGCAGGGCATTCAGACAACAGCTAAGAGCAATAAAAGAGCCTAAGCGATACAGTCTCTTTGTCCAACAGCACATATGTCTGGGAACAAGAAACGAGCCTGCTGCACTCCTAATCCAATCCCAAAAAACTTACAAAGGGACGTGTAGGATAAGGAAGAGAATCCAATTATTTTTATGAATTTATATGGCCACCTTTGTGTATCCTGATTTTGTTTCTATGATCAGCATGAGCTAAATCAAGCATCGATTAACTTGCATACAGAAAAACAGACAACTTCAGAGAGCTACCTGCTCGCCAGAGGTGCGACTCCGATTGCCCCAGCATGCAGACCACTGCCTTCCCCTGGTGGGCAATATTGCTGCCCAGCAGGAGGATCACTTCTGCTTTACCATTCTGAAGAAGTTTCCAAGTCAAGACAGCGAAGGTCTTTCAAACTGGTGAAAGGCTGGTAACCAAAGACTGGAGACTGCATCTCTGGAACTGTCTGGAACACCAGGTTCTCAGTCCCTGGCAACAACTGTTTCTGCAGCTGGGTGGCTCACAACGGGCAGGCAGCTGGGGGCAGTACTGTCTTATACAGTGTTTCTGGGCCCCACGCAGCCCAAACTGGCATGGGGAGGGGGGCAGCAGTGGGATATGATGGTTGATTAACAAGTCCAGATGGCATTTCCATCTCTCAACACGAGGACACCCCAACCGGGGAACTGGGAATTCCCCGAGCCTGCTGGCTGGTCTGCGTGGCGAGGAAGCCATACCCTGCTTCTTGCTGGCCTGCCTGATAACCATGGCTGTGACCATGGCTTTGCAGGTCTTTACATGTTTAGGTATTAAGTTTAGCTCAGTAGTAGTGAATTACTCCGCTGTCATTTTGACCGGGATAATTGTGCTACTGAGTTAACTGCATTTCTTGTTTTAACAACCCAAATAATCATACACCTGATGTGTATTTGTTACCCCAACATTATTTCGAGCTAAATTGTTTATCCCTGAAGCTGTTAGTCTGGTCTCTGTTACTGTATCTGGAACCTGTAACTTGGCGGGGCTGCCTTAAGCCTTCATATTCAACAGCTGGAAAAACCCCAAGGATGAAGGAGAGATGGAGCATCCAGGGGCTGGAAGCAAGCACAACCCCTCAGCGCCCAAATCATTGCAGCGCACTTTCGACGAGGACACTGGCTTCAACAGTACAACTGCAATGCATGCAATTCGGCTATTTATTTTCATATAGGTACGTAAAAGACAGCTTGCAGCTAAAGCAATAGAAGCCCCTGTCATATTTCCTGTGCTGCTTATCCTTTCATATCTTCAATCAGCTCGGAAGACCAAGTATTAATAGCAAACAAAAAGTTATTATTCATTTTTACTGAAGGTTGAAAAAGATGTACAAGATACCGTACTATTTTAGAAACAGGCCACACTACAATGGCTCTCACAAACTAGTTTCGGCATTTCCTGACTTTTAAGCACTTAACATTCTCTTAAGGTCATTTTTTAATGCTATTTATTACCAGGCTGGTCTATTTGTCTCCTTCAAGCAGTGCTCATTTTTCAAAACAAGTTTCCCAAATCCCTAGTGGTTATTCTGTTAGGGCTATTTTCTTTGCTGGTAGATTTTTACAGCAGCTCCTTTGCCGAATGATCTCCGTGCAAAAGCACATTAGGAAGTTAAGCAGAGACTGATTTTGTTAGTTTGTGCCACATTCATTCCATCAGGTTCACATAGTAGATTTTCAGTTATCATCTGGAGGCTCCATTTAGTCTTACTCCCTTTTAAATGCTCTTCCACTCCATCACGTCTTCTGCCTCTGCTGATTTCCTTCAGAGCAGTTTTTTGGTGGGATGCTGCGAGCTGTGTTTCCAGAACAGCTATTACCAGTCACACCACATGCTTCAGCATACCTTAAAAGCATCGAGCTACCACCCTGCGATCCTCCTTTCGCAGTGAACTTGTTGTATCTACACCCAGCTGCTAGCTCTACACCAATACAGCTCCTGCAGGGTAAATTTCTCCACTGTTAGATATTTTTTTTTTTTTAGCTGAGAAATTAATAATAGTCCCTTTTCTTTCAAGTATACCTCTTCAGTATCTGTGTGTGCTGTCAGGCAGGTGATGACACATTCTTTTAATCCATCAACATAAAAAAAGCACTACTACCACCCTGATAACAGAGTATGTAAGAACAGCGACAACAGCCAAGGGGATGCTATGGATGTACCGACTTGCTGCTGAGGGCGAGGAAGAGAACGGTGAGTGAGGCCACGCTGTCCTTTGTGCCCTTGGGGAAAGCAAACAGGCTGCAGCACACCAGCGTTGGTGTCAAAAACAAATCTACTTCTGCATACCAGAGATAGGATTTATCTTCGAAGAGGAACTGAGCCATTAACAGGAAGACTGACTGAGAGCTCAGGTCCTAATTCTGGGTCACTTGGCCTTTTGTACTTAACATTTTGCCCAGACTAGGAAAACACCGTTAGGTGTTTACACACCAAAAAAGGTTCACGGGTGTAGCTATGTTCACCTAGCACACGACACTCCACTCCAGCAAAAGATCTGCTTTTGTTCGTGTATTTACAGTGGCTTGAGAAAAACCTGATACTGTTTTATTTCACTCAATAATTCTATAAAATGTACAAGGAGCAACATTTTAATGCTACACAGCTTGACCTACACCAGAGAATATGCAAACATCCCACAAGTTTATTGACAAGGTTAAAGTAGCCAAATAGCTAAAAAAGATCTCCCTGAAGCCTGCCTTAAGAGTGCCGTGTTATTTTAAGTAACACTCCTCCAAAACCATAGTCTCAGTCTATATTGATAAAAAAGAACTAACTCCAAGACTGCAGGACCGGTATTTATTATGTAGCATAAGATAAGCCTGCTCTTAGAAATACCGCTTCATGAAGATGGAAGATGAGCTGGGCCAGCAGCTCTGCACTCTGTGGGGCTGGACCCAGTTTTAAACAGGTGTATAAAGTGCTCCAGGAGAGGCCAAACTGATTCACAGCTGGGGTGGCACCAGAACACACGGAAGTGCACAACTAAATACTGTGTAAACACCAAGTCAGACATCCGCAATCTTTCCAACCCTCCTCCAGCCCCTGCCATTCCAGCAAGCACTTCAGCAAAGGATCAAAGAGAATACGAAGTCTTGCAGAGTCAGGACTCTAACAGCAATTCAGGCTTTCAGCTCTTTTTTTATCCCCTCCATCCACGTTTGTTACCTTGTTCTTTGCCCTGCTGAGGCTTCACCACTTGGGATTCATCTGACCCTGAGCCAATGTGCCAAAGATGCTGATTCAGGGCTGGACTCCAAGCAGCGTCACTCTGGGACAAGAAGGTACGCAGGGACAGTCCAGCTGCCGATAATTTTGGCAATCCTGACAATTTTATCACAGGCCACATTTCACTGGCCATTTTCACAATTTAATGAGCACAGGTTCAGAGCTCAAACTCTAAATTCTTGAACACCATCACAGCTCACCTGCCACTTTGAACACGCTTTGTAAGTATAAAATGCCTTTTTTATAATATCATTATTTATTTTATATATATATATAAAAAACAAAATAAACATGTAATAATAAAATTCTGGTAGATGATGAAGAGATTTCAGAAGAAATAGGAATAATAGCTTTACAAGCATGTAGTGCTTCTTAAAGGCAAACAGAGCTAGGCTTTTTTAAAAAAAGAAAAAAAAATTCTTCATTGCAGATAGATTTTTCAAGATGGGAAAGACTATTCAAGACAAAAACTTGAGAACTGGCAACCTCTTCTGATCTAATAGTCAGGAACTTTGGAATCTTGTCAACAAAACAGTTAAATAATTCATTTAATTTTTACCTTCCTCCAGAAAGTTGTAAGCTGGCTAAAATTTTGACATAGAAATCCCCTTTAAAAACATTGCCAATGAGCATTTAATTTGGCCTTTTGGAAAATAAATAATTAAATTCATTTGGGAATTGAAGCAAATATTTTCTTACAACTGGGTTAAGCTTTGACAAACTCCTAGTTACAGGTAAAACATACCTGCTCTAAGACACCAATGTGACGAGCCTTTTGAGAACGGTAGTGGGCATTTCTGAAGACGCTCCCCTGGGGCCCCATGCATCAGTGTTTGCTCTTGCTGTTTTCTCTTGGGATCACCGCTGCCACTCCACTTCTGGTGTCAGTCACGGGAGATGGAAGAGCAGGAAACTGCATCAGAGATTACCTGCTGCTAGCCACTGTCACAGCACCAGTAGATCTTGTCACAGCAAACGTAGGTCTTGACTATCCTTTGCCCTCGATAAAAACCACCTCTAAATCCCAAGAAAGATGAGGGTTTGGGTACAGGGAGAAAAAAGGAGTCTAACACTGTGAGAAGTGTTGCTCATCTTCATTTCCAACTGAACATAAAATTAAATGATTCTGCAAGATGTGAGCCAAGCTAAAGACAACTAAAAAGCAGCCCAAAACCAGATGCAGCTATTTGTCACATCCCTCGTGAAAGTGCTGTGCAATGGATTATCCAAAACTATTCTTCATAAACACTGACTCATTCCCTCTCCCTGTTTACATGGCACTGATATTACAGACACTTCTACTGTGCCCTCACAGCTCTTACCCTATGGAACAGATTTCACAAATGATGAAAACATCTAAGTCTTCCTGACAGCAGGAAACTGTCTTCCTCGTAAAAAAAAAAAAAAAAACACACCTGATTTGCAAATGAATCAATCTAGACCTGTTCTCCTAGTCTTGGAAGATGGTGCTAGGTATTACCACACGATGATGTGTTGTAGTAATTGCACATCTCCTGTCGCTCATGATACCGTATTTGCAAAATCATCTCTCATGTCCTTACAGAGATTCATTTTCTTTCTACTTACTTTTTGGGCATCACTCCCTTCCCTTCATTAATTATCTCCATTATTCAGTCTCACCTATTTTCATCTTATAAAGTTGACAAGGTGTCAAGTAATTAATATTTTTCTACACTGCACAAAGTGCCACTGTCAGACTACTGTTGTCTAAGTAATTACAGATATTTCTGAATCAAGTTGTACGCCAGAATTTCCCTGATTTCCAGCCTACTCTTGTGCTTGCACAGCACAAAAATCTCTCTTGCGCATACTCCATCTGAACTGCCTTGACAATAAATCCATAGTGGTGGGATGTTATAAGAAAAGAGTTTTCTTACTGCTCCATTTATTTCCTTCCGTATTGTTCCCTCAGTCTTAAAAATCCATGCAATTCATAACGCTGTATTTTAACAGCATGAACTGAAAGAAACCAAACTTGGCATTATACCTGAAACAATCAAGAAATCCTTCATGTACCTGTTTGCATTTTGTAAATGTTTTCCTACTTTTTGGCTTTGACATACATACTTGCATAATGATTTTTAAAAGTATTATTAACATTAAACATTTCTGTTCCCTTGCAATTTCACACAGGCTAAGCTTCTTGGATTTTTAGTCCATGAAGTAACAAAGCAGATGCACAGAGAATAAAATGAGATGCTTCAGACTTGAAGTTTTCAAGTTACACCAGCCTTGTGATGATGCAAGTGCTCTCCTTCAGCTGCAAGAGCATTCTGCTGTTAACATCTCTTCCTTCTTCCCCCACACCCACCACCCTATTGATGGGTATCATTCTGTCCCTCACATCGTTTCTCAGATTTCTCAGATCCTCTTCAGCCATCCAAAGATATTCTGAACTATCCACTCTATCAGCAATTTCCACGTTCAGAGCAGGAACCTCTCCACCTTCAACTTCTGCTGCCTACCACCTTGCTTTGGGTTAACAAAAAACCTCCTCCGGCATTACCTTTCCAATAATTTTACTCTAAACATCATCTCCAGTTTTCTCCTTTAAGGAACCTTCCCCTTCCTCATTCACCTGGTCTTTTGCTTAGGCTCCCTGTACCTGTGGTCCCACCCACGTACTTTTTGTGATCCCCTTCCTACATACTTTTCAATCATTATGTTCTTCCCAAGCGTCTCTCCCCATTGCTGCCTTAGGCCTTTGTTGATTCTTACTTCTAGATCACATTTCACAGAGCCTCTTCCAACTCTGAATGACTCGCCAAGTAAAATTTAACCAGGTTGCCTCCTCTTCCCTTTCTCAGGAAAGCTACCAGGGAAACTTCTGTTTCAGAAAAATTAAAAGGAGGTGCAAATCCAAAGGATCAGCTCTGTGCCTCTCTCAGCTTGCAGTTCTGCTCCTATAGGGTTTGTGTTTCTAGAAGGGATTGTATGTACACTGCCATGTGCACAGGCTCAAGGTAGGACGGCCTTTTATTTTCCTACAAAGTACTCATGACTCTGCAAGGAGTTACTGTTAACTGAAAGGAAAAAAGTAGTGACAAATTACTTGGAAAATCAGAATGGCAAGTCTGACTCCAGCTACTAGCTTCTGAAACAGATCACACTGTCAGCAAGCGGAGTCACACCTGCACCAAAGGCATGTCTGCTTGGCCCATCTGCATGCAGCATTTCCCCAAACAAGTGGTTCCTCATTGTGATAGTGCGGGCAGGCTCCTTTGAAAGCACGCTGCAAAGGTTTACTCTACTGCTTGATTTTTTGGGGCTACTCTGTACTTAAAACCCAGGCGCTGTATAGCCTGATACTGAATTTCTCCAGCTTCTGACAAAAAACCAGAAGTGTATTTAAAAATAGTATATAATGACTTAATACACCAGTGATATATCAGACTTCCCATATTTTCTCCTCGGGGTCTAAGCAAAAGACTCATCTTACTCCCAGCAAAATGCTTTCAGCTGTACGTAGCAGGAAAAATTAAAAACCCCGAAGAGCCTGATTATCACCTTCAGTTAATTATTTGTGATATAAGCCAGTGTTGTTTTCAATTGCATTTCTTTAATGAGATGCATTCTTTTAGCCCAGCTGCGCTGGTACAGTACGGTTTTAGGAATAATTCTCACATGTCCTTAAGTTTCTTGAGTATATATTTTAATTCATTAGGTGACAGGCCTGTCAGACTAGGAGAAGAATTACATAGTAAACAAACATCATGATCCGGGCCTTCCATTTTCCCTGTGTTTGATCACCATATCTCCTACATATTAGCATTGATGTTGTTCCCTTCTAATAACTCAAGTCCTTCTCTAAAATCATTTCCTCCTACTCTCCCTGTACCAGGAAATATTTCAGCCTTTGTAAATAAATCTGATCACTGATGAAGATGAATATTTAGTGTTACACCAGAAACAGGTCTCATATTCTCAAGCCTGCACAAAGCCACAAACAGAAGCTTCAAAAGAATCAAGAAAAAACAGAAACCCTCAGGTTATCTCCAAGTGTAGGGAGCCATGGTATTAGACCCAAATTCACGAGCGTTTACATGTAATAAAATCTACTTCAGTAATCTGAAAAGAATCCTATTTTATAGCACCTCCTGAAATATTTAAACAGGGTAAATCTACAGCAGAATAATTAAACAAACAAACAAATCTAGGAGCATTATCAAATGCTTCTAAAGCTCATGTATTCGTGGCAGTCTGTAGACATCAAATATCACAAGAAAAAACATGACAGCGTAGTCTAATAGAAGGGGATTATCAGCATTTGTTTGTTCAGCATTGCAATTAACTAAAACATTCCTATTCTTTAACCACATTGACACTACCTTCATGGCTAGGCACAATGCCAAGTACTACATGCTACAAACACACACACACCAAACACACATTAATTTTATAATTAAAGCAAAGATGGTTGCAATAGCTTTGAGTATCCACGTCAGGAGGCACCCAATCTTCCTTGCTGCATTTAGCAAGGGAGGGCAAAGCTCTGCCTCAAACAATTTACCCTGTGACAGCAGCAAGGTGAAGGTAGGACACACCTTCTCTGCCCAGCAGTCCAACAGAAACACAGACAGACCCCTTTTTCCCTACCTTTATGTCTGCACCGCTGCAAGGAGGTAGGTTTACATAGTTGTGGTAACTTTAACTACTGTTAAAAGCAGCAATAACACAGGAAGATGTAGCGACAGTCTTAAACACAGGCTGTAAAACTCCAGGAGGGAGTTCTGGATGCACACAGTTTGCTGTCACCTCTTCCATGCAACCAGCATCTGGACCAGCTGGATTATAACCGTGCACGCCCTGCCATCCATACACGGAACAGGTTAGCTCCCCTTTCCCCTCCTTTCACATCATCCGCTAGACTCACAAGCAAAATAAAAGGGAGATGAAAAAAGCTGCCTTTTCATTTTACTGATAAAGGCCGAAAAGTAAATTCTGAGTAGCCAACGTGAACTTCTCTCACCTCTTTCTCCCTGTTGAGCAGTACCAGCTGGCTGTCCGTCAGGATGCAGTATTTCCTCTCCCATGTTGTCGTTTCAGTGTAGGGGGACTGGCCGCAGGACAGTCGGTGTGTAGGTGGTCCTTTCACATCTGTGAACAGAAAACCGTGATGCCAGAAGCGTTAGCATATGTCATGAACCTCCTCCTTTGCTTTTGCTGTTCTGCAGCTAGATGCGAAGCAAAACTGCAATCCGTACCTCACAGCGCCTGTTTCAGCACATTAAAAGACAAAATGCTAATCCTGGGAGGCACCCATGTGGAATGCTATGTGAGGTACACTATGAATACTTATCTATAGCATGGCTTACAAAAATGGCAGTACTCAAGATGAATATAAATGTCTTTGTCAAAGACTGAAATACAACCAAAAGACAGGACGAAGAGCTCTCGTGAAAACTTAATCTTCCCTCCGCTCCCTTCTCAAAACCTAAAAGGGGTAAGGGCTTTCAGTGTGCTTTAAATCTTAACAAACTAGGTTATTTGAGACTAAGTATAGAGAGACATAGGAAAGCAGATGGGGGTCAAGGAAGGCAGACTTGAAAAGGGGGGGGGGGGGGCAGAAATTAAAGGGATGAAAGTTTATTGAGAAGTGCTTACTAGCATCTTTTGGTAGGGAATCTCTTTGACTGAATTGTGACAGATAGGAGCCTTCCAGCATTTTCATTTAGCCACAGCCACTATAGTGAAAAAACCTCGAAGAAACCAACCAACTAACCTAAAACAAACAAAAAAACCCACCACCCCCAAAAAAACCAAAAAAAGCCCCCAAAAAACCACAAAAAACCCCCACCATAACCCAAACCAAAATCCAACTTGTTTGGCTCTCAGCGCTGATCTTTTAAAAATTATTTTTAAAATCAATTTCCCTTAAGTCTCTCAGTCTTGAGCTACCTATCACATCGCACCTCTCGCTACCAAGAAGTTTCCTCCAAGACTGGGAGGGAGAAGCACATGAACAAGCGCAGCAGACAGACCGCACTGCCCAGCAGCCAAACCCAAAAGCAGAGAACGCCATGGAGCAGCGAGGTACTGTCACTGCGATGAGAGGACTGGGTGCAAAGGCGGCCACCCTGGGAATTCAGGGTGCCAACTTATAAAAATCTCTTTACAGCAGATAGCAATGCTATATGAATAATAGACAAAAGGTGGTATGCAACAGAGCCATGGGTGGCACCATTTATATACATTTAGAGAACAGCTGCAAGTCATCTCTTTCTGTTTGAGATTAAGTTCTGGTTGCTTTCTAACATTAAGTTTCGGTTTTATCTTGCATTTTAGTTTTATACAACTTTACTTGCATCAATCTAAAAAGCAACCGTTCTCAATGTACATGCTGTAGACTCCGCAAGTCCCCGGACTACCTCTAAGGGGTCTAAAACAGACGCTACAAAAATCCCGGGAATTGCTGCAGAGGCACCTGGGCCCTTCTTCACGTATTTCAGGAGCCCGTTAGGCAAAATGGATGTTGAAAACCATTTTAAAACCACGTTAGCTTCCGTTTAGTACGCAGACTAACCCAGTGCTCGCACAGAGCCAAGCACAGCTGCTTCTCGTACCTTCTACCCAGCTTCACCGCTAGAGGCCAGCGAATCCTCAAACACCCAGCACCTCCCCGGCTGCAGGGAAGAAGCGGTACGTCCTAAGTCCAAACGCAAGCATTAAGCTTTGAGTAACCAGCCCCTCCAACCGACCGCCCTCCTTGCAGACCTGGTGTATGCCAAATCCCACTTCACTGCTAAAAAAGCTGCAACATCTTCATGCTCTTTTGGCCACAGCAGCTTTTCCTCTGCATGTAAAGGAACACATCGACTTCTAACGCTGGAGAATTAACTCAAAATATGGCTTTCAGTACCTGTTTCAGCCTGGTATTGCATTAGGATTTTTGTGATCATTCAGAAGAACGCTTGAAGCAAGCAATCTAGTACTTTTAAGCAAGAAAAAGAAGACGACTGCATGGCTAACACTGCTCTGAATAACAAATGCACCTTTGCTCCCTTCATTTCACGTGAGATCGTTCAGGGAAAAAGCTGCAAATCAGAATCAGGCTCCACACTGCTACCCCTCCTAACAAAGCTTGTGTTCCGATAGTGACAAGCAACACCATGTGCCCTGAAATTGCCCGAAACTCTGTTTAGGTGTAACCACGATTAAGGGAAACCACCACAATCTCTGTGAAGCAAAAGTGGATTTGTGTAAAATGCTGGAACACAACTTTCTCACAAGTTACGTTATTTGTCCATCTTACGGACATTAACCCTCCAGGTAGATTTCTGGCACAACTGCCACTCCTATTTATCATGGCATCCAACCAAAACCCTGACAAGACACAAAACAAAACCACTATTGTTCCTGCATAGACCTTGGTTTCCCAAACAGCAGCTCACAAACCCTACCCATGCCTAAGCAAGACAAACCTACGAGCAACGGGGCTGACAGAGGGAAGACGAGCGAGCAGGATGAAGCCACGAGCTCCCAGCACAAGTGCGCAACAGAAATGGGAATGCCAGAGCTCTAGGGATTCAGTCTTTTGGGTAATGAAAGCACATGATAAATCACCAAGGGAATAAAAGGATGAAGGCATGCCCTGTCCTGCTTATGTGGGTGGGCTAGCAGCAAGAGAGTGCCTCCAGCTGCTATACTGAGCGACAACCACGTAAACTATATTTTGAACTGCTGGTAGACTTTCTCATGGCAAAAACCCAAACCTTCTGGACCATTAGCTCCAACGCAGAATCTACAGTCACGACTCACCCAGCCCCAAAAGACTTTAACATTATAATTTCTACTAACTACAGGCCTTGGCAGGATACCATCCAACTGATCTACGGGCTGCACAAAGGAATTAAAGAACAGAACGACTTCTTCCACTGCAATAACAACTCCAGGACTTAAACTGAGTCATCAGGCGCTGCAGGCCAGCCACGACTCTGCTGCCAAGTGGGTTGGCTACGTTGGAACAGCTTTCCACAGGCTGCTGGCAGAGTAACATGCCATCTCTGTCTGGAGCTGTCTATCACCACCAGAGAACACACAGCGTTAATATTTTGTGTTTGTATTGGTATCCTTTTGAACACATGTTGGGACACAGCCCCACCACCCCTGCAGGCTGACCAAGTACTCTCTTCAAGAAAGAGAAGCAATTGCAAGCTGGTTTTCTGATGTAGCAGATCCCAGGACTTCAGTCCTCTCCCCAAGGCTGACGGTGCAAGCCCATCTTGAAAACTAGATGGATGTTGAATACACATTACAAGAAAACTCACTGCAACAAAAATTGCAGGATAACTTGGGTGCATTTGTCCCACCTATTTAAACTATTTCTCGCCTAGCCCTCCTGCGTGGTTGACCTCTTCAGAGCCTCTCGCAACAGCTGTAACTTCAAAACTTACTCTGAAGTATGTTACCAGTTTAGACTGAAGACTCTTTGGGACTTTACACAGTATCACATATACACTTGGTCACTTCACAAACCCTGTTCTGCTTTCCGGTACTCTTCATCTTCAGTTTTCATTTTACATTCTTGGCTCCAACTTTTCACATGAATGCAATAAAACCCACCAACTTCTTCCACTAATGCCCCATAAAACTAATTTACCACCACTGTTTGAATTGCTGCGGAAGCGAATGGCAAAAGTCCATGTTTAACTGGGACCCCTTACGCTTTTGGGAAAGGCCAAAAGTCAGGGCTGTCCTTTCCCACCTGGGGGCTCATACAGGAAGGCTTGTGCTTTGGAGGGTAACTCACTGATGAATGCAATTTTGGGCAGGAGCTGGAGGAGAGATCAGGGAGGTGCATCTGAAAGCTCCGAGTGTGCAGATGTTACACATGGGACAGGCTCATGCAGCCACACACCTAAATATGCAAGTTCTGGTGACAGAAGATTTCTTTCTCTGGTCTGATGCAATCTTTTCCATTCTGCATCACTACAATGAGGCATTCAAGCAAGCAGATCAGTTAGTCTACACACAGGATTAAAGGTCATGCCTTATGTGCCTTCAAATGCTAATATCAGTTAAGTAACAGCTTGGAAAAAATCCCCTTTTCAGTACATCCTCCCCTGCTTGAACTGAGAAGCGCATCGCTGCCCGCCTGCCACATAGCTAGTTTGGAAACTGCATTGTTTTTCCTCAGGGGTCTGAAATACTATTAAGCATGTTATAAATATTCACAAAGCTCCATTTCTCTCAGCCAAATGACAACTCGTACCTTATTATTCTTTAACTACAGAGCTTATTTTTAAAAAAAAAAAGGGGGGGGGGGGGGAACAGTTATGCCATAACCACCTAACAACAATAAAAAAGTGTTGACTGGTGCAGGGCAAGGGAACAAGGGAAGAAGCAGCCAGCCAGTTCCAAGCTGATCCCAACAGAAAGACTAAAACATTTTACAAAAACTGACAGCAGTTCAGCAGCGTTTAGGGAGTAGTACTACTGCTATCAGATGGGAACATCTCTGAATCTTCCATTGCAAGTATGCAACAATTATTTTTATAAAAATTCCAAATCCATTTGCCAGTGGAGAGTATTTTCCAAAAAGCAGGCAATGGGCAGAAGCGGAAAATTTCCAAAAGATGATGGGCATTTCAGTATCTTTTAGTCCCCATTTAGCTGTCGCTCTTCTACAACCAGAAGAGCAGCATCTCCTCTCCTCTTCAGAGCTAGTGAGAAGTACAGAATTAGCCGAAATCAGGCCAACAAAACTACATTAAAGGTAAATTCATGCCTTCGGTCTCTTTGCCAAAAAGCGCTCTCTACCTACCCATCAATAAAAACACAAATAAACCTCTATCCCAGTGATGACAAGCTCAACCCCTGGCACATGTCAAAGCTCCTTTTTTGAACCACACTCCTCCTACGGTGAAATCAAGGGCTGACTGAAGTACTTGCCAAATTTTCATCAACTTTATTAGGGTCCGTATTATGTTCCTAGTATTTCCAAAGAGGAGCTGCCAAGCAGCTGAGTAACCAATGCAGCGGCCAAGTCTGTATGCAGGGAGGTTTTTTCCCCCCCGAAGAGAGATTAGTAGGAGCCCTAACACCTTTTGACAACAGGTCTACTTGCCCAATGTCTGTGTTTCCATGGTGTTTTATGTACTTACCATAGAGACAGGACTCAGAGAACTTTAGGTAAGTGCTGTTGTCTGAGAGCTTGTCAGTACCCCAACCTACCCAGCTGTGTGTGACCATGCAGTCCAGCTCAAATAATCAGTCTGAACCTTCATCAAGCACTTGAACAGAAGCTGAAACAAGCCTTACTATTGACACGAAGCTTCAAAGACTAACAGCAATTAGAAGTCTTCCCCTAAACTTAGGTCTCTAAAAGCTGACTAAACTCATGACTCAAAGGAAAGATAGGGCAGAAAGGGAAATATACCACATCTCAACATGGTTCATTCCCTTAAATCTGCATCTTGTAATAAGGCAGGATTTCCGCAGAAGGAGTCACTAATGTGTGTGAAAATAAACAGCAAGAGCACAGTTACATGACATACAGCTGTGTGTGTATATGCAGCTATTTCAGACAGCTGCATGACACTCGGATGATCTGCAGGATCTGGATTTAGAACAGAATACAAGCGCCACTGCCCTCAGAGCAGAGGCAGGCGGTGGAGCCACCCTGGCTCAGCTAAGAGAGGGACAATCTCTCCACATTTACACAGAGCAGATGACGACAGAGGTCAGTTACTGAGGGTCTGCTAGGAAAACCACAATCAAGACAACTTCCACTTTTCTCTCATGCTGATATATATAGCTTTTGTTTACATTTCTTACTACTCAAACAACTCCCAGCGATATGCAATGGTTTCTGATCCAAGCAGGACTACAGACGAGACGCTATCAGAAACAACTGTTTAAAGAAAACCTATCATGATGCACAAATTCACTTGGGAGAAGGAGGGGACACTCACTCATCCTCCAAGTTTGTACAGACAAGCATCACAATTTCCCAACACAGAACATAGAACAGTCATGAATAATTGTACAATACGATAAGGAAATTTCAGCACATACTCTGTGTGGTAACGCAGAGACTCACATGCTACAGAGAAAACAGGCCGCTCTTAGGGTTGATTAATTCTCCTCCGAAGCAAAACACACTTAAGAGACTTGACTAGTACACATTATAGAAATAAAACCAGGAATCCTGCCATTTTATTTCAAATCACAACATGGGCACAACAAAACACAACAACTGTAGGTGTTCTAGGAAGCTTCTTGTGGCTACTGTGAGATACAGCATTGCTCACTTGCCCCTCTAAATCACTGTGTGGCACGGCTCCATTTCATTTAAGAGGTACCTACATTTTCGTGGTCAGCAACAGATCTCTCGGCTGAAGTAGGTGTTATTTTAAGTGTAGAAAGCATGAGCAGATCCTTTGGGATGAGAGGCACGCTATTTATGTAGGATGTTATTACAGCGGTAAGTATCTAGTGTGAATTCTTTCTGTTATATTTAATAGCTGCACTCAACAAACTTCATTACACATGCAACGACTAGCCCTCAATCCAGCTGAACCCAGTTGCTCTCCTCTGGCAGCTGCATCCAGCGATAACCATATTCTTGCGTGGAAACCTAATCTTGCATGCGGGTAGGAGGTAACGAAAGCTTAGTCAAACCATCAGATTTCAGAGATCTCAAAAGCTCTCACGCCGACTGGCTACAGCCAAAACGCTACCTGGAAAATCTGTTTTGCACAGATTAAAGCCATAAAAGGCTTAAGTAGGTGAAAATGGTATTTTAGAAGCTGGCAGAAGCCATGACCGGCACCATGACTTTCTCAGATCCCAACGTATTTGGCACCACAACACGAATTCTTCACAAGATCTTTACTTCTTCTAGTACAGGCCAATGTTGCCAATCTAACCTATTAACTTTCCGCTGCTCTCTTTATTGACTGGCAGTGATCAGGCACAGCCTAAAAACTGGTTTTCCATTATCCCAGTAGAGAACCTCATAAGGCACAGACAGATTCACACAAAAAACCTGCTCAGTCAGGTGCAGTTGTCCGGCCCTGTACCCTCACGGAAATACCACTGTGACAATTGTTCTGCTTCTTCTGTGTGTTTCCATTTCCTACATGCCAACCCTGGGTGAAGGAATCTCTTTTAAATTCAGAAGTGAGAAGTCTGAAGCTTTCTGCTGCTCACTGCTGGGTAAGGTTTTGAGGGTTTTTTCCCCTCCTCTGAATGAGGACTGTATGTCTCTTCTCCAAACAGGTAAGGGCACAGCTTTTTTCCACCAGCTGCTGGAAAGCTTTGATGAAATCTGTGGTGGGATGGGAGAAGGGTCGCATTTCTGCTCTTAATTTCTCAACACAGAGAAAACAAGATTAACCTTTAAAGCTCAAGGAGTGAGCATCAATGTTTTGCCTACTATCAAAGATACCAGCCAGATTCTTAAATTTCCTACAGATTTTCAGCATTAAAAATAAAAAAAAAAACACTGTCAGGAGCAATTTTTATGTGGGAAGGGCTAAGCCATCAGAGTAGTGAATATCTAATAGCCAGCCGAGGGCTGTCTACTTTGCAACTTGCAGGCGGCAAAATACAGAATGCTACTGTACAACGAGGCTGGCATCTCCCAGAAGGATGAGCTCTTGCTGCCTCTCCTCTCTGTTGCTGACATCATTCCCACTCCTTCGTTCCTTCACTAGGAGAGATCCGACTTGTTTGTACAAGAGACGGCCAGCAGTGAGCAAGGTACAGCAGGCTTACTCCCCCAGCTGAGCTCCCAGACAGCTCTGCCAATTTAACTTGGTCCCGACTCAGTACATCTGCCCCATACTTGCAACGTCACCACTCTGCTCAGTAGTTTTCACACCACGGCTGAGACTATGGTAAAGATCAGCCAAGATCTCCCCTCTCATTTCCCTCTAACACATGCAATTCAAAAACTAAACCTTTCCCAAGACCTGTGCTAACACATTTACCACCCTCAGCCCCTAATATTTGCTAAAAGGGCTCAGTGTTCCCCGGTACCCAAGCGCTCTGCAGAAGCTCAAGAGCACAAATTCAGTTAGGCCACAACCATGCAAGCAGTTTCACCACGACTTGCTTTTCAAAAGGGAAAATCATGGAGTTGTTCCAAAAAAGAAACCACAAGTCTTAAAATCTTACGAGTAGTTTAGCGAGCAGATGCTGAGTGTGCCAACAGTCTCGAGCTTTCTTGCAAAGGTCCTAAAAAATGAAAGCTAAGGAGCTAGCAACAGCAGCAAAAATTAGGCATAAAGCTAAAATTGGCCTGACAGGGTAATTCTGATTAGAAAGCAGAAAGCCGCACCAGTGCACTGTCACCGTGCAGCTTCTTTGAGCAAAAGGTGTGGGAGCTCTTAATAGCAGTTTAACGCTGCCAATTAGCTTGAACACTGCTGAGCTCCTCTAAGCTTCTTACATGCCACATAGCCGATTGCTAAACTTACAAAGGGTAATTGATCCTCACTTCCCTCAGCTGCACCTCTGTCCCTGTTCTCATGGTCTGTACCCAGCCAGGTTTGTGAGAGACGGCGTGAAAAGATGTGTCTATCAGAAGACATCAGCACCTTCTTGAATGGATCAGTGCCAGCGGCCTCAAATCATGCAGTCACCCACGCACTTCGTAGTTCGACAAGTGGAACCAGAAAACACGAGCCAGTCAAGGTGGGGACCTTACAAAACATGCAGGTGTGCTTCATGCTCAGCCCAGCCCTCCCATGCGCGCCTGCAAACAAGCAGCTCATTGTGCAGCCTTGTAAATTGCATGACATCACCAGAACAGAAGCTGCTATCTGTGTAAAAACACAATTTGGTTCCCAGGATACCTAAGATTTCAAATAATCCACAGTTGCTCAAAGCCATCACTGTGACCCTTCCTACCATACTAAGCAGGTTTTCCTTCCTTCTTATTCAGTTCTCGTTCCCTGCCCTGCTCAGGACCACTCATCTTTGCTCCTGAATATTAAGTACATTTTTCTCTCACAGTTAAATTCCCACTTGGCCTACAAAACACTTTGGAATCTCCAAACAGAAATGGTTATTACAAACCTGCAGAGAGGATTATAAAAGATTACATGTCCCTATTACATAGCTGCCAAGTTCTGAGAAGATTCTCAAGTGACTCTTCTCCCCAAAGCAAGGAGAGGCTTTCGTGAGAGGTTCAGGAAGCAGAAAATAGAGAATAGCAAAAAAGTTAATTATTCGTGGGAGAAAATAAATCTGCAGTCTTTCCTCTTAATTTATGCATGGTCCTTTTCTTACCCAGCACTATACCCTTTCCCCTATTCTTTTCTCCATAGTGCTCGCTCTCACCATCCCCTAATCTCCATCTTACAGCCTCTTCAGCACCAGGCACCCAGACTAGGCTGTTCCCTCTTCATCCTTTGCAGCAGTGCAGGAAGAAGACAAGAGGGAAAGCATCCTGAACTTAAAAAGGACCTTGGCCCAAGGCAGCTGTGACAAAACCAAAACAATTTAAGACCAAACACTGCTTAGTCCCTGCACATTTTTTGGGTGCGCAAAAAAAATGTACTAGTGTACTTGCAGTCAAAGCTAAACACGTGTACCACAAGCAGCACACAGAGCTGCTTGGCAAAAGCACCACTACCGAAAGTTCACAGACAGCTTTACCCCCCTCCCTTGCCAACAAGGCATCAACCAGCTGACATTCATCTGTCACAGACCAGTTTCAAGTGAGCAAGACCCTTTTGCCTTCGTCTGCCAAGGAGGGAGGTATGGGAAGAGCAAAGGCAGAGAAGCATTTCTGCTGAGACAAGAAGCCGCCACAGGAACAGCCAAGGTGATGAGATAGTGACCACAACAAGTTCAAGATGAACAACTGAAAAACAAAACCACCATCTTTCAGGCTTTCACATGCAGTTTGGATTACATCATGCAGGCTATTTCTTTCAGACATTGTTATCTTTGGTTTTCCTTCAAGAAAACCAATATATTCATTGTTACCGATCTGAACAATCTCAGCCCATAAACTTGAATTTCTCAGAGCAAGGGCAGGATTGCTGAATCCCTCCTCCCTACTTCTACAGAAACACCGTCTCTGTGGTTTCAAAAAACGAACCCTCTCGGTGTGTGGTGGTTTTCATGACGAGAGAGAAGAATAAAGGAAAAATAAAGAACAAAAAAATAACAAAGCTCTCGGGTGATACTCTCCCCTACCTAGGGGTTTTAAATGCTTGGTCACCCTGCCATCGCTGCACAGCCTGTTGCTGCCGTACTCTGTCAGCTCTTTTCAGCTTGAACATTTCTCGAAGCCTGAGTGTGCACACAAGCTATTAAGTGCTTCTTTTGGCTTTTCTTTTGTTTTGCTTCAACAAACTTTTGGGGAAAGAGAATACAGGACTTGTGACCACTGCTGTTGTCTTAGACAAGTTTATTTCCCTTGTTGAAGAGTTCACAGGCCACTAAAATCTACTAAATCTACTGCAACGATGTGCTTTTTGGTTTTTGCATATTATCCAGGCCATCCAGGCATATAGACTAAACTTAGTTTTCTTATTTTAACCACTTAAAACAAATGACTTAGTAAGCGACCACCTCAAGGGATTCAAATATAATGTAAAAGAAGCCCTCCAGTACTCCCCATGCTATTGAAAAAGACCCACGCTCCTTCCTTCTGGCATTTTTAAAATGTTTTCAGAAGAACCTGGAACCAGCTATTACACACCATTTCGTTGATTAGACCTACTTAAAAACAAAACCCCATACAAAAGCACCAGAACACTCCTCATTCCATTTTTCTCCCTAATGTCTGAAAAGTCTTCATACATCTCAGTAATGCAATGCTAATATACAAGGGACTGGATATTTTTTCATCCTTTAAAGGTAGTTCAGACACAAAACTTTAGAGGAAGGAGACCAGAGCTTACATAATTGCAGTGGGGATTCTTAGCCATATTTAGATTTATGCAAAGAGGTGTCTTATTGCAAATAATCTGAATTCTACATTTAATCCAGTACAGCAAGGTAATGACCTGTAATACCTCTTATATCAGCTCTACTCTTTAACCTTTAGCTAAAGGTTATATGAGGTTAGCTTCCCTTTGTAATTTAACCCAGCTATTGTACCTGGTCTTAGGGAGGGAAAGCTGGCTTTAGGAGAAAAATCCACTTTGGGTAAGTGTAAGGAGGTCACCACCAATGTGGTCAAGGCAGGACACCGAGTCGCTGGCTCACAGCAAGGTTCAGGAGCCTTCCAGCTCACAGCTCTTTGCTCTCCTTATTGCTACATGATGTCAGTATTTGCAAATTGAAGTTCAATTTTGTTCTGAAATCTCTGAATACAGCAGGTGATTTCTTTCTTCTTGCTTACTCTATATGGTGTTGAGGGAAACTGTGAAAGAAAGAGGCAACGTGGGAAGAAATAACAGTGCCAGAGCAGAGAAATTGCAAGTGCTAAGCTAACACTGTGTCAGGGGAAATACATTCTCGTAGGCCAGCTCGGTTTGGACACCTTAGCCATGCCGCGATCAAGGCTCCCGAGATACCACCAAAACAGGCGGAACAGGTTTACTATGCTTTTGGCAAACCCAGGTAAGCATGATTAATGTATCCTTTGATGAAGGGCTAGCTAATTAAAAGGATCGGTAGCTAGGGTGCAATATTTCAAGTATTCTTCAACTGGGTTTTCCCTCTACTTAATATGTTTCCTTCTCTCTGCAGTCGGCTCAGCTATGAAGAATAAAGGCAACCTCACATCCTCAGCCCAAACACCCAAAAGCCCCCACCTACTTAGTACTCCCTCCTTACTCCTGCTGTGTTAACCGAGACCTGCAAAATACAAAGCTTGTGAGGACAAACCCTTTTGTTATACACTATGCTGCTTTTTAGCTGACTTATCTGATGCTCAGTGGTAATGCCACAAATCCCCGAAGCGCAAACATACACTTGTTCCCAATGTCTTCCCTGCCATGTGTTTTGCAAACTCACACCATGAAGCCCCCCCAGCAAATCCAAACCCCCTTCTATCAATCAGAAGGGTAAAGCCACAAGTGCTCATCTCCAAAATCCTAGAAGGAGAACAAACGAACCCAACAAGGATAAATAACCAGTGGGGAGAAAACGTCTTTCCTACAGCAATGCTAAACAGAAATGTATAGGTCACAACCTTGCACAAACAGGACTGATAACATCTAATTAGCAGTCCTGCTGCGCAACTGCATTTTGTAACAATAAATCCAACCAGGTCTGGAGGAGAGGGAGAAAGGAATCTTTATATAAATATAGTAATTTTCATCCAGTTTGAAGAGATTTGCTTTATGTTACTGTTCCGTGGGGTTCCCCCCCAGTAGGAATAATCAACCCACACAAGTGATTCTATGAGTTATTACTGAAATTAATTTCACTCCCATTGGGAAACAATTTACAAGGGGAGCACAGATTTTTATTAATTAATTTACTTTTAAATCGAAATACTAAGAATTCTGTTTGCTGCCAGAAGATGGGTGGAGAAGGTAAGGAAAGTTCACATACCCAAGAGACTTATTAACTAGAACCAACTTGGACAATACATTTGAGAAGCATTTCCTTCCAGCTACTGTAGATAGCTGTCCTTAACATGCCTTTACTTAAGCAGCCAATTTTCCACCACTGAGTACAATGAGATTTCAAAACACACACGAAACCAGAGTATAAACAGACACAAACAACCACTTGGTGATATAACAAAAGAAAATACAGGGCGAAAAAATCGAGCTTCTCTATTTTCTGCCCATTACAAAGTATCTTGGCATTGGAAACATATTCCACTCCACACACATGCACCTTTTTTTTTTTTTTTTTTTTTAAGTGACAACATTGTCACAAAATACCCTGCTTAGCTGTCTTTGCAATGGTGTTCTTGAACAAAAATTAATTCTGGGGGTTGAGGGATAAATTCCACCCAATATTATCGTACAGGGAATCGCATTTCAGATAAAACAAGCAGCAGTTGATAAAGCATGAATGAGGCTCAGCAGCAAAGACAGCAGGAGGGAGTGGTGAATCAGGCAGAGCTAGTCCACACTAGCAGTACAAAGCAAGAACATCTAAAATTCGTATGAAGACCTTGTCACAGACAGCAGGAATGACAAACAGATGAGAGGCAGCACCAAAGAGTGAAAGATTAAGGAACAACACCCTTTCTCCAGAGTTTTAGCTTGGTAAAAGACAGGCGGTGCTGCTTCCACATCGTTAAGAGCTGGATGGTACCCTACCCCCAAACCCCTGACGGATGTCAAACTTATTTTGGTACATCTCTGGCGATAAAAGCCACGCATGGCATCTTGTTCATTTCCTCCTTACCACTTAGTCTGCCAAAACTTTAAGCTCTGCCTTCCTTGCCACTTCTACAAGCCAGTACTATTTATTCTGCTCTCAGTGACTAATGATGATCATGCACATCCCTTGCCTTTGTAAAAGCCTCTTTTAACAATGGTACAAGAACTGAAAATGGTTATCTTGGTACCTGGAACTAGTTTTGCTAGCCCTGAAGCAATCAGACACGATGATGAAAAGAAAAGGAGGGGGGGGGGGGGGTGTGTTATAAATTTTTCTTTTCCAAACTGTCATGTGATTAAAATCCATTAAAATGCAAACAGGCTTGAATTTTATTTTATCCATCAGTGGCCACACTTCACTGTCCCTGGGCTACGACTGTCTCTTTGTGAATTCTCTGCACATAGAGGAGTCAAGCTCTAGGTTTCGGAGCGATCAATCTAGTAAACCTTGCTAAATATATATGTGTGTGTAAATTTTATAATGACCTCCATTTTTCATGTTGATTTACATTGATCATTGAAAAGTACATTCAGGTTCATGTTTGCTCATCTCCGAATAAACAAAGTGAAGGCTGTTGGGTATCCAAAGACAAATTTGAGACATTACAGATGTAGACAAAACCCATCATCACCCTGAAAGCATTTCTCTTTGAAATTATGTAGCCATGCAAAGTTATTCAGAGCAGAGATTGCTATAAGTGTTTTCAATTCAGCCTGGGCCTGCTGGGGGCAGGGAAGGAGTCTGATGAGGCTCTATGCTGTCACTTTTTTCCCTTCCATGTACTCAACAATTCAGAAATATATGACTCAGTACGGATGTTTTTCTTCCCCTTGCATTCTACGGTTTCCATTTCTCAGGACACTTCTCCTTAAGTCCATATGTCTAAGTTCATATATAGCACATCTACCCAGAGTTTTCCCATTAAAATAAATACATCTACATCCATTTGAACATGCGATTCCCCATCAAGCACAACCACCTAAATGAAATACAGTCAGTGCACCAGCTGGGTTCATCCTGCACAGGAATATTTCTTTTCTCATCTGCAGACTCTGTCCCCTTTTTCCTCAGCAGAAAAACAAGCCCGTTTCAGGGACATACAAGTCTGGAGTTATAAATTATAGTTTCCACAGTAACAGTAGGAAGGTGTCAGAAGTCTGGGCACATATGCTGCACAGCACGGCTAGGCTGTTGTAGAGCTAGCATCCACCAAATTGAAGATGCTACATATGCACACAATAAGTTGTTTTGGTTGCTGCACAAACACAAATTTCTCAATTAGTACGTTTGGGCCATTCATGTCTTATGTTAAAGCAACTCAAAACTCCAGCTCTACACATATGACTCCCCTCAGACAAACCCAGTGGCATTTTATAATTACATTTAAGGGCCCACGCTTCTTTTTATAGACATGTAGCATTCACAGAAAGCTCAGAAGAAACTCCACAATGAAGAAGGAAAAACATATTTCCTGGAAAGAAGTTCTCCCCTTTTGCAGCTATTAGAGTATATCTAAGCAGGAGCTAACGATCCATCATTGGGCAGGTTTTGTGGCAAAGTGCATTGAGCTCGCTGCCGCTGGGGATAAGCCATCTAAGAACTACCTTGTTAGCACAGCTAAAACAGTGGCTGCTGCACCCACATCTCTGTATGTGGAAGGGAAGGGAAAAAAGAAGGAAAAAAAAAATCACCAGCAGTGCAGTGTCAGACATGGGTGAGCCTAAGAGCTAGGCCAGCCTGGGAACAGCACAGGGAGCGCCTGGTTATCATCAGTGCGGGGCTGCCCAACCCTGCCGTGTGCTCACCAGCATCCAACGCGCGTGCCCAAGGGCACCAGCCTGATTTTGGACACATAGAGGATTTGCGTCTGCAGGACCAAGACAAGGAAAACTTTGTACCATCCCTTACTGACATACGTCGGCTTGCTCTTTCCCTATTGTTCATTACGTACACTGCTACTCCACTGACTTTTCTGAAGTACCAGCGTGACTAGCTGAGCTGTTTCCTTGAGATTATGTATTAACAGCAAAAGATATATAAACCTCTTAATGCCTAACCCCACAAAGTCACAAGGGCCTCACCTCCCACCTGATAAAGTATTCAACTTTCCTAGGTGCCCCGTGCTTTCTACAAGTCTGGATTAAAAGGCTTTTACCGACATAGGTCATCACCAACATTGAGACATCATAAATAAGAGTCAGATCTTCATGACAGTTACACATGCGAGTGGGGGTGGAAGTCACAGTCAGGAATCATGAAATCCAACCTCAAGACATGATTCAGCTCTGCTGCAGCAGACTCTGAATGATTATCCCTTCCTCTCCCATTCCTTTTCAAAACATCATCCTATTTTCAGTAAGAAGTCTCGGTATCATTTAGTACCACCTCAGTAAAGGAAAGGACTTTCATTTCAAGGCATCGGTAGCTTGAACTATACTCGTTTTATCAAGCTACAGGAGGGCTGACAGGAAACCTACCGCCAACCACACTGCAGCCAGACGCCTGCCCTTGCTCAGCACCACACACTCAGCAGCCCCAGCCTGAAAATGCTAGCGTCTTAGCATATTAAGCATGCAAGCCTTCATTGCTTTATAAAGCTCGCAGAGGAACTGGTTACTAAGGCAGGCTATTTATACAGGACACAGCCTATATACTTGATCAGTAACATAAAAAAAAAAAGCGTTGCTTGAGTGAAGATGACTGTAGGCAACTGGGACCTATTCAGACCTGGGTATTCACCTTCTTCCCCTCACATGCAGCTCATGCAGTGGCACTACCTGGAGCAGTGTTGTTGACAAAGCCTCTTCTCATGTACAAGTGTAGCCAGAGCTAACAGCAGTGCTGAGGTAGATGGAGACACACCGCAAGAATTTGAAGTTTGGCAGATTTTTTGGTAGCAATTTATCAAAACTGCTTGCCAAGGCATCTGTGTTACTAAATGACTGTTGGAGCAAAATTGCTCTTCAGAGTGACATTAAAAGGGCTTTTATTTTTCTATGAAAACGCATTGTAAACTCGTAAGACATAAGTAGAAGAAGATCTACAGTGACACATCTTAGGATGAGTGAGATGCAGCTAGAAGTCTGACCATCCCATCATCACAGAAGTACACAATAATCTCAGAAGATTTAAAGGTTTTACTCGGGAGTAGTCAAGAGTATGGGATGCAAGAAACTACTTCAGCTCCTACAAAACATGCAAAAGCAGCTAAAGTCAGACATAAAATGAACAAGCAGGTCTGCTTACAACTTGCCATTGGACTTGGCAGTGTACTTTTTTGTATTTCGCTTTTTAGAAGGAGAGATTTGTCTGTGGCGAAGGGAGAGGGAGGATGAGGAGAATCAAAGAGCTTTGCAACATAAACAAATCTCAAAAACTAGAATTTGAAAACCATATAAAGACAAGAAACTATTAAACCAACACATGACTGATCCCCTAGGTCTCAAACCTATAGACAGCTTCAATAGCGATGTGTGGTGATAGCTGACAGAAATGCACGCATTTGAGCTGGAGAAGTGTGTTTGCTCACTCCCTGTTCTCACATACCACCGTCAATAACCTGGCTCCTCTCTGCATCAGTTTTTCAGCAATCTGTTTTTGAGAAGGACGCTCCTATACCAAATGCATACATCAAAATGATAAGCACGTTCCCTGCAAGGAATAAGGACAGTGAATGCATGCTCTATAAAACATGAGCTTCTTTGAGAAACTAGCTATTTCAGTAATTTTTTTCTCTACCTTCTCTGTACAAAATATTTTCTAACTTCGCTTGAAAAAGCGGTCCCGTAACTCATAAAAAACGCTTTCGCCCACAGAAGACCAGATGTCTAGCTTCAGTTTTCCTCATAGTAAGAGCAAAACCACTCAGAGGACAGTTGGTTTCAATGCTAACATGTCAAGAGTTTTGTGCTTTAGCCTGTTGTTTACATAAACAGCTTCCTTTAAACAAGTGATGTTTTAAAGGATTATGAAGTATTTATTTCAGAAAAGTTTAAAGAGTCTCTTGAATAACTACCACAGAGAAAGTATCACCACAGAAAGCACAAGGCTAAACAATAATACAAATTAATTAGTTAAAGCAAGCCATCAAGTGACTCTGTAGTAGAGCAATGGTATAAATAAGGACACAGACATAACCTTGTGTGTTTGTTTACTTCTAAAATGCCATTGCTTTGAGTCCTAGATCGCATACTGTTAGCATTACAAATCTATACCATTCATTATTGGGTGAGTGGGGGGTGGGGGGGAAGACCTAAAACCCAAATAATTTGGGTTTGTTATTTCAAGGAAAAAAGCGTCATCGTGCCTAGGAAGTGCTCGATGCATGCAGGCAATTTTCATCTCGGGCCAAGTTCCATTACGGGCAGCATTTGTGGAAATGCAAAACCAGGAAGCTTTGCCTGAAGAAAATTTTACCACGGCAGAACTTACCCTCTCACTGCAGTCTACAAATCCATGAATCTCAAGAATTCAGGTGCCCATTTCCAGTATCGAATAAGCTTAGCAGGGACTGAGCCTTCCAGCACAGCTGAAGCCCTGGGTACAGTTTCCCTTTCTGCACACTGACAGCTGTGTTTTAGGCCTATCTTTAAGAAGAACACAGAATTTTGTGAAAAGTCTAACACAGTTTCTTTCATACTTTCTAAGCCTGGGCTCGCTTACCCCTCAAGGGAAACAGCAGCGAGCAGCTGCCCTCCGGGGCTGGGGGCTGGGTGCCGACGTGCCACAGCCAGCCCCTAGCCCAGCGATATCTCCCACTGCCCCCCCAGGATCCTGCCCTGCTGGGTCTCACAGTGAAGTTTCTCTTCCCAGAGATCCAACAGTCGAAACGTGAAGCTTTGCCAAAGACTCCAGATCCAACTGCTCCAGACATAGCTCCTCCTCTGAAAAGCAACAACTGTTTTTTCCTCCTCCAGCCATTTCCTTCTGACCCTGTCTGGCCTGTTATCAAAGGAAAAGCTTCTCCCACCAAAACCCCAGATCTTTACTTCACCAGGAGCCCTTTCTCCTAATCTCCACACTTTCATTCTTTGGCTGCCTCTAAGAAAACTGCATCTCTTCAAACCCCTATCACCCTGCAAAGAAAATACAGGAGACAAGTCATCTCTAGGACACAATTAAACCCTTTTCAGATTCATTCCCACGCAATAATTTCTCATGATCAAGGTAAATCGCAGGTCATATTCTCGCATGTACCAGCTGTCAGCCTCCTCTGCACAAGCAGCATGAAGTCCAACATCCCAACCGTCCCACGGATACGGACCACAAAAACAACAAAAAGCAACCTGGAATGCAAGACACTGCCATTCACTTGTATGATTTCACGAGTCAGAAAATAGCTCTTACAAATATAAATGTCCTCATTCATCCCATTGAATGTTAATTTTTGGATTCAGAATGGTCTGTGGATTAAAGACACGAAAATCAACAGGCAAGACTAAAATGAGCACAACTACCTGCTTAGACACACCATTCATTAAGTGTAATTAAAACCAGATAAGCATAATTTTATTAGCTTCAGATATTACGGCTAATTATTTTAAGTTGTGTTCAGAAACATTCAGCTGAGCAGTATTAACCTATTGCTCACATTAAATGTTACAGTGCTTGGGATGAACCAGGCATGGCTCCCCAGCAAGGGAAATCCTCTGGGGTGCAGGGTGGTGGTGGGGTGTTCAAGTGCTACTCAAAGCTGCCAAATGCCAGAAACGCTCCCCTGGCCATTCCCACCCCCCTGTAACTGTCAATATACCACCTAACACAGTATTTACTCCCACAAAGCCACACTACAGATTAAAAAAAACAAACCAAAAACAACAGACCGATACTGGACCGCAACATGTTATTTTCATAGTTATGACTCTGTAACAACAACAGTCATTTTAATGCATTGTAGGGATTAGGTATAAGCAGCTATCTTGTATCTGTTCTCACAATTAAAAGTGAATGAGTTTTCACATTAAGACTACATCTTGCAACAAAACACAGGGGATTGTAGCAGGAGGCAAATAAATTGACATTTGCACAGCACTTCAGCAAACACATGAATTACAGAGTAATGTAATTACTCGACTGTGTAAAAGTCCCCTAATAAAAACCCCACCAAAAATCAACGACTGAAGAGCAAAAGAGATTTGGGAGTGTAGGAACATGAGTCAGTAGAAGGGCTTCTAAAATGAGAAATTGGTTTTTAAAATATGAAAAGAGAAAAGCTGCTCCAATGAGTAATAAATACTAAATTCCCAACTCAGACAGGAAGAAACAGTTTTGTATTTTGGGAATCACTGAAAGAAACTGAATGTGGTACTGCCTTGGCTTTAGTTAGAGTTATAGATGTGAAAAAACAAACCTCTAAGTAAGTTTATATGGAAAGACATAAGAAATAGAATGTAATTAATCTATACTGTAAAGATAATAAAAAGAGTATATAGTTTAAATACTTCAGTCAATTATTAAAAAAACAAAATTAATTCCAGAAAAGCAAGGATATAAAATATTCTCTCTGACTCTAGGCACAAAAATAAAATGAATTAAAGTATTAAATCAAACTTAAAAGACTGAAGAGACATATCTTTACCCAGGTGAAGAAAGAAAAGGAAAGAATTCTAAAGAAATGTCTTTTATGATAAAAGTTGTAAAAGAGAAAGACCGTGAAAGCTAAAAGTACACTCAAGTGAAAGAGGTGAGTGTTTACCCTCTCCCCACCCCAAACCAAAAGAGAGATACCCAGGGAAGATATAGGTAATTGATTCTACTGAATTATTTTGTCATCAATCTACAATTAAACACTGCCCTGAGACCCAGATAAGAAGGAACAGTGAAATAAACGTTACCTGAGAACTCTCTCACAAATCCATTCTCAACAGTGGTTAAAGGGTCACTGGAAATAGTCAGAAATAATCCAAAAGGCGCAGCAGCTCACCTGCAACCTTGGATCCAAGGCTTTGTCTGTACAGCCCCTTCCTTACCTTGTTTCTACCAAAATCATAGTATGTTCACAATCAACATGTTTATCAGAATAACACTTCTCCTTCCTCCAGCCAATACATTTACTAGAAATTGAAATGTTCTCAGATTTCTTAACTTACAAATAATAACTTCATACTGAGTATATATCTTTTTACTTTCAGGCTTTGCATGTGCTAATGCAAATTCTGGTTCAAAATGCCAGGCTCTAGAAGCTGTCAGAAGTCAGCACATAAGCCCCAAAAGCTCTTCATTCCCACCCGGACCAGCCCAGGCTTCTCCGGTGGAGACCCATGGAAAGAGCTCTGCTCTTCCCACTGACTGCCCACTCCATGTCCTCTTTCTCCTAAAACCTGGGCTGTAGCATGTCGCAGAAAGCATGCCACATGCTCCAGGGAGCCTCTGCATCTTGCCAAAGCTCTGGGCAGAGCCAAAGGAGGCAGCTCGCCCAAGGTTCAGCATCCTTTCATCGCCAAAGAGGATGCCTGAGTCCATGCAGCAGGGCTTTCTACAGCCAAGAGCCGATGAAGCAGTGTCTGAACATGCTTCCTAGACTGTGAGACCAAGTGGAAAATATTTATCCTGATATTTTTCCCCCCCCCTTTTCTTTTTAAATCCCACTTCCCTTTTCTCAGGTTGCCAAAAAAACCCCAACTGATCCTCTTCGGGGAGGGTACAGCTCCTTGAAGACAGGAACTGCCCTTTCGCTAGGCTTACAAAGATCAGTAGCAACCTCCACCGATCGCGACACAAACCCCTGCAGACAACTCAGCCTCTGTAATTCTGATGCAGAGATGAAGCCAGAGGCCAGGCAAGTGTTGGAAGGAAGATAATCTTTTAAAAAGCTGATAATATGCAAGTATTTCAGAGGAAAATGGAAATACTTTCAATGAAGTGAGCTTGTGGAAGTAAAGGGCTTGGCCCCTTGCACAGAAGGGAGACAGAGAGCATGCCTCTAGGTTCTCCTGGATAAACTCCAAAGCACGCCTCTCCCACTGGGTATTTAACAACATGGAAAAGGTCCTCTGGGGTTTGGGTTGTAGTGACAAGAACTTCTGTCCAAATAAATGTTTCCTGAGAGACCTCTGATCAAGCTCTTCCAAGCCAAACAGTTTGCATGCTTTGGAGAAACCCCATGCCTCACACCATCTCCTGGCTAGTAAAGTGCCTGAGCACTTCTACCACAGACTTCAGTTGCCTGAGGATTCCCAAACTCTGCCTCTCTTGGAGAGGAAAACAGAATCCTTTTTCCTGGGTTTTTCCCTGAACAGTGGACAGGACTGTAGGCACGGGAAGATACCTTCTGCCTGCCCAAGCACCAAAACTGGTGGTGGAGAGTTAGTGACCCCCCTCCCTAGAACTAAACTTGTGTGGTTGTGGAAGGAGAAAAGATCTGATCGCTTCTGAGCATCTAGACTGTGGTTGAAGAACATGATAGACTAAGCATAGTTCTCTCACTCCTTTTGCCTCCAAGCTATCTCCCTCAGACCTGAGATCTTACCCCTAGGAGCTCACAGGCGGTGCCACTGTTTTATCAGGTCTCAGCCTATAGCACTGTGTGGGGCAGGAGATGCTACACAGCAGCTCCAGCTAATTCTGGCAACAGCAGCTCTTCTTTAAGGAAAAATAAAACCAGCGGTAAGCAATTAGTTGTCCTATGGCTACATACCCCACATAGCAACACGTCTTACAAGGTGAACTAGTTCTCTTAAACCTAAGCTGTTGTCTGCTTGAAGATCAGAGGCTCAGCCATTGAGAAGGCAAAGGCTGAAAAGAAATTCCACAGAGGTGTCCAACCCACCAAAAGCTCTGTGGTCCTTGACAGCAGCCCAAGCAGGACCTGGCCGTTTCAGGTGATTTTGTGGGTGACTGCATCAACCTTGTTTCCCCAAACACCTTCCCAGCTACGACTTCCTCCCTTGGGAGAGTTCTGACTTTTAATCTAGTCTTTCTGTTCTTCTCTCAGTTCCTGAACTGCGACTCTCTCTGCAAAACCAGTTTTGGCAGGCTCAGGCAGAGGTTCGTCTGACCCCAAAGAGCCAAAAAGCTCTGACACTGTCCCAGAACCAACATGAAGTATTTACCAAGTGGTAATAATACAATACAAATACAAATAAAACAATACAAATAACCCTTTTCCTCTGCTTTACTTTTCACGCTACTAAAAGCAAAGCATCCCAGTAATCTAGTCGACTGACAATACTTTGGAATTATGAGAGAATCTTTTGGTATCAAAGCATATCAGAACTGGGGGAGAAGGGAAGCACAGCATGCTCTGCCCTTCACATGATGTGACATTTTGATCCAAAACGCTTATGTCACATAGAATACCCTCCCAATACTGCTTGCTGACGTATATTGGCGGGCAGAAGAGAGCAAACAGAACGTCCCAGTCTGCCATAGCAATTCGGCCTCCCAGGAAGTCTCAACACCAGTGGAAGCCTGCAGCAGAAATTCTTGTCTCCCCTCTAGTCATTCATGTTAGAAATAAAAACCCAAACCAAACAACCCCTTAACAAGAAGCCACCAACAGAAAAAGAAAAGGAAAAAAAAAAAAAAAAAGTAGTTCTATGAGCTCTTTTTCCCCCTATGTATTCCACGCAATTTAACAAGCATCATCAAGCCGAATTCCAACTGCGAAAGCTCTCGGAGAAAACACGAATCAGTGACTGTAGGTACTTAGATTTGAACAGATACCTGAAGCAACGTGACTGCTTCCAGCACCAAACATAAGCTTGTCAGGGACATTCCACTGTGACTGAAAGACTGAAACCCCTGCAGACAGACCATATTATTCTTTCACTACTACTACTAAACTGAGGGTTTTTGAATAGTGATGACTTGTCCAGCAGTTTCAACTGGATCCAGATGTTACTGAGTTTTTAATACAATTATCTGGAGGACTCTGGAAACTTCTGAGGTTGTGGGAAAAATAAAGGTTTATTTTTTGGTTTTATTACAAATTTAAACTTTGTGGGGTTTTTCAGAGCATCATCAGTTACCCTGTTCAGGCTGGATAGCCCATTAGAAAGTTCCAGGAAAGACCAAGAGAACAGAATGCAAATTTCTCTCCTTTTCCCCCTATTTTTTTTCTGCTTTATGAGTGTTGTTATCAACAAGGTACATTTATGAAATCTCAGACTAGCATCTTGCTGACCTCAGTCCCAGCTGGCTAAACCTTTGCAACACCGCTGTCCTTGGCATCTACAGAGACCAGCCTCTGGTAGTTGGTTTTTATTTTTCCTTAAAGAAAAGCTGCTCTTGCCAGAATTTAACTGGTTGATTACAAAATGGTGAATCTAAATATGAGGAACTAGATCCATTTCGCTGTCTTGAACACTGTTTAACAGACAGCTTGATTTCTCTCTCTTCCTGGTACTTCATTTACAGTAGCAGGCTGCATATCCCAGTCAGGGCACTGTAATCCCACGGAGGCTACCATGCCTGCAGGACTGCACCCCCCACACAGGGTGCATCGGAGAGAGAAATGCCACTGCTTCCACCAGACCATGCTTGCTTTAAAGGCAAGTCCGAGTTTTTAATCACACACCCCAAAACATCTCACACCACTTCCTTATCAGGAAAGGCCCTTTTTCAGTCGCTTTTTAAAAAGTCAGATACAATATCAGAGCACTGCCAACGCCATGTTAATAAAACCAAGTTAAAAACCAGTTTAAATAACTATCATATGTCTCCTGTTACACAAACAGAAGTAGAACGAAACAAAAATGAGTTCATTACCTGTACTCAAATCAGTGTCATTATCGTCTGTCTTCCCTTCATTGACTGACTCATTGCCAGGCTCCCCTTTTCGACTCATTATCTTTGAGAAGCCACTTGAGAGAGAGGAGAAAATGCCACGGATGAAGTAGCCCTGCTGTTCAGAGTCCACTGAGCGCACGGCTTGCAGAAATGGCTTTGCATGCCTGTTTCCAACATGTGGCATGGGTTCAGACAGAGAGCGGTTGAAGGGAACACGAAATGGTCTAGTCCTTGCCTGGAAAAGCATCTCTGTTGGGTCTTTGTGGAGATCATCAGCGCTGGTAGCATCCACGCTTGCAGAACTTTTGGCAAGACTTGGATCACTGCATTCCCCTT
Source organism: Falco rusticolus (assembly GCF_015220075.1). Classification (NCBI taxonomy): domain Eukaryota; kingdom Metazoa; phylum Chordata; class Aves; order Falconiformes; family Falconidae; genus Falco; species Falco rusticolus. The sequence continues at coordinate 29,434,036 of NC_051197.1, forward strand.
TCAGCCTGCAGGAGCTCTCTCTTTTGCTTATCTTCCAGGGAAGCCGAGGATGCATCTGCCACCTGTATGCTCCCAGAGGTTTCTCTGGGTCAGAACTCAATTGTTTATTCATCTTCTTGCTTTTCATTTGGTGGTACCAATGATAGCCCTTCAAGGCAGCAGTGCCAGCATCTTGTTCCGACAATGATCTTCTGAAGGTCCTGGGAGAGAGGCTGTGGTGCTTTTTGAAAGAATTCATTTTCCACCCCTTGAATTTCAGCTCTTAACTTACATTCCTTGTTGCTTAATAATCATATAGCCGTAGTCCCTCACCATTTTAAAGCCCCAGTCACTCTGCTCACCACTGTGAACCACAAGCAGAGGTTCTTCCTGAAGATCTTGACCATCAGTCCCAAAACCAGGTCTTTCTACATCTCAGCAAGAAGAATGTGCCCTCACCTACAGCAAGCTGACTTCTAACAGTACATGAAGCCTTGCTAAGCTTGCTGATGCTTCCTGCACTGCCACATTTCTGCACCAAGCTTTCAGGAAATGACTAAAAGAGCCCAGCCATGAAAACCCACAGTGGTGTTCTGCACCAATCACACTTCGCTTTTTTCAGTCTACATTAAAGATTTGGTTAAAAAAAAAAAAAAGAATACGAAAGTACTTCTCTCTAGAGTCACAGCAAAGTCAAAAAAGCGTTAAAAAAATTACAGTACTCAACTGAGAGTCATGCATGTTATGTTCTTCAGTTAAATAGTAAAGTACATAACAACACATATAGTTAAGTATAAAGTAACAAACAACATAAAGATGATTCCTAGAGTTTATATTTACCACAGGTACGTCGTATCACTTAAGAATACCTCAGAGTTGCCTTTTAGAGAGAGGTAAAATGGGCAGAATCATCAGAAACGAATGCTGGAAGCCCCAGAGAGAAAGGCAAACGGGAGGAATGGAGTAAGGAGAAGAAACACTGCAACTTATGTAGGAAGAGTGTAAATACACTGAAGGGAAATAAGTAAAGGGGAGGAGAAAAGGGACAGAGAGGGGTGGGTGGGACATCACCAAACACAGACCAAAGCAAAGGGAGGGTTTTGAGGCACGATCCTCTGGTAAACACAACAGGACAGCACGCAGATTTTCATTTTTCTCCTCCCCCCCCCCCCTTTTTTTTTTTCCTTAAGAACAACATAATGGGGCTTTATTTTTATGAACCTAGTTGGAATAAATGAGATGGAAAAAATAGTCCTATCTGTTTAACCAAGAGGGGAAAAAATAATTCTTGCCTTCTCCACAATTTAAGAAACAGCTGACTATTTTAAAATCTCATAAAGAAAATATCCGCTGGTGAACTCTGATCATGTTTGCCAAGTTTTAGACCAGAACACTTAAATCTCAAGTCTACTCAAATCCCTGAAAATAGGGGGTTTATAATGGAAATGCTGACAGACCTTTGGCAATCAAGTGACAATGAAAGCTACTTCTCTGCTTAAGGAAAACAATAATCTGGCCTGGCAGACCAATAAAGCTTAACTGACCTACTGTGGGATCTGCCTTTAAGCTAGGCTGCATTTGTCAGCCAGAGTACATTCCTGACAAATGCAGATGCAAAAACTTCCTTACCTACGTGTATGCATGGAATAGGGTGTCACTGCTCCCCAGAACAGGCATGAAGTTACCCAAAGACTTCCATCACATCAAGAAGTAATTTCTCTATTCAGCAGCAAGTTACATTTTACAATTAGAAGCAAAAGAAGTGACTATCTAAAATCACCATGTTCAAGAAGTCACAAAAAATAACCTCAGAAGCAAAAACAGCTCAGACATCGCAATACAAATTCTGTATCAAAAATAATGATGCTGACTTTTGTGCTTTGTAGAAAGTCATGCTGCTCAGAGCACGAGTCTTAAATGACAAAATACACTTAAACAAGAACACTGCTACAATTCCCATCCAGAGCAACGATCTCAAGGAAGCACAAGGAGCAGTGAATACATACAGAGATACAAGTACTCCCATCGCAAAAATGAGACAGAGAATTCACCAGGAAAAAGTTAGCTGGCTCTTCTGTTTCTTGATCCCAGGGGACTTGCATGGGTTGAGTTCTTGTAAGTAATTACTGACTTGCCTCTCATACGCTGCTGGCAGCTTTTCTCCTTCTCGATCCTTTTCACAAAGCAGAGGCCTGGGAGTCCTAGTTTCTGAAGGCTGAAGCAAACACAGCATCGAGGACACCAACTTTAACTGGGTCTACCGCTACTAGGTCACCCACCCCTTTCAGCAGTGGGTCCTCGTTTTCCATGTTAAGCCTTTTACTACTAATGTGGCAGCAGTGCTTTGAACAAATGCTTTGAATTAGCCAGTCTGGTGAAGCAGGCTTTGTGGAACTTCAGAAGTAAGTATGAGTAAATACAACAGATGACAATGTGGTTCACTCTAATGGCACAAGCCATAATCAAGCAGAGAAAACTGAGAATGTGAGGCAGGTTTCTGGTCAGCTCTCTAAGCCTTGCTTGTACAAATTTCCACTAGCACATCTACATCTACTTTTGATTTAGGAGCACAGAAGGGCAGGAGAGGACAGAAAATGGACAGACAGTCTGTTCAGCTCAGCAAAAGTCCTCCTGGGATTTGCTTGTTATAGGCTTCTAGCACACTTTCGAACTCCTGTTGAAATGTAACAACCAAGCTGAGCACCCATACAAACCATGTTCTGAAACAGCGTTTTGAAAGCACTTATCTGCTGTATCAGCAGACTCAGTATGATCAACAGGAATAGCTCAACTCTGATAATATGACACCAGCTGCGTCAACATTATTCTGAATCCGGGATTTATTTAGCACAACCGCACTTTGGACAGAACAAAACTTCAGGTGAGACGCTGTCTTTGCATGAGCACAGAGGTGAGCACCAGGCCTGCTACTATCCTTGTTCTTTTTCACTGCCATCCTGTGGACACCTGGCTGTATGGAAAGATCATTTCATCTCCTTCCCAATACAGCCTGCATGACACCAATTACTGACTTACACAGACCACCCATTTCAGCAAGGGAACGCACAGAAAGATTAACCATGTCTCAAGTTACAGCATGAAGCGAGGTGCAAAACCAGTTACGGGTTAACTTCTACTCAAAAATATTTTTATTGGTGTGGCCAGGGATTGGACCACAGTTCTGTGCAGACCTAACAGCACTGAACATGAAGCCCAGGAACATCAAAGTCACAGTTTAGTTTAAGTTTGAATAATGTTAAGAAGGGTCTTACTTTTGACTTCTGATTTCACTTTTGATTTCACGTTACCGCTGCTCAGGCGCAAGATTTTTGTGATCAAAGAAAACTGTTATCCAGCTGCCTCCACTTAGCTGAGGTTTCACAGTGCACTCTCTACAGAGGGCAAAACGGTCTTTCTCAAAGTGCTTCCAAAAAGGCATATAAGGCTTACATGTTTGTTGACATCAAATCACTGATACACAAGTTTGCTTAGTCTACCAGAAAGACAATTTTTTTAATTTCTACCTCAAAAATTTTAGACTGGGCTTTGAGTCAAACTGGACTGACTCTTCCTTATATACACAGCAGCAGCAGCAAAGATACTGCCCAAACAAAACCCCTTGCTCTATAGTAATTCTGTGCTGCTGAGTTAAATTGGTCTCACTTGGCTCCAGCATTTCTTGTACAGATAACACGCAAGAGACTAATTCACATAGCAGAACTTTCTCCTTGACCCACAGTTCAGCTACTTACGCAAAAGCTCAAGCCCTTTCAGAGCAGCAGTTTAGCTTGGGAAGCATTTATACAGTCTCACTTTCACAAAGAAATCAGCTTACAGCAGTGACTAACATATTGGTTATGCGAGATCTCTAACCATACAGAGCCACCCATTCAACTGTCAGCAGGTAGAATAATTTCAATGGAAGAAAAGAGCTTGTCAATTAACTTGAGAAAGTCTGGAGTATCTTCCACTTACACCTCCTGTTTTTAATACCTACTGCATAAAAATGTGATCCTCTGCTAGGAAATTTCCTTCAGAAGAAGTTATTTTTTTGGTAATGTTTGCAGTTATTTGTGCCAAATCATTCATTTAGCTTTTTCAGAAAATTACTATTTTCTTCCTAACAATCTAGTCATTCAGTTACCCACTTTGACATGTTTAATAGCATATATTTCACTACTCCTAGATATTTAAGTAATTTATGCACAAAATGCAGATTTGCTATGTTGGAATATAATTGTATTTCAGCTTTAAGATAATATTGGAAAACAATCTTTCTTAACTTTATAACAATATTTCACAGAAAACGTACACAAGCAGCATTACATTTTCACCGAGCATATGAAGATAATTCTTTGGCAACAGCCCCCTGCGTGGGCAGTCTGCTTTCCACCATTCGGCTTTCAAAAAAACCTACCCATCTCTGCTGCATGAAGCTTCAGAAATTCCTCACAGTATCTCTTGTTTAATAAATACTATCAGCCAATTAACAAAAAAAAAAAAAAAAGCAGCAGCACAACCACAAAACCCCCAAATGCTTCATTGCCAACCAGCTGGAGGGAGAACTTGTCTCTGATGATAAAAATTAATGTTTAATGTTCTCTCTCTCTCTCTCTGAAAGCTGTCTAGTGCTTGAGTAAAGGCACTACAACATGTAAAATTTTAGTGCATCTTTAGCACAGCTTATATTGAGAAAAAGAGTAATTGAAACCTCCCGTGACTAAACTACTCCATTTCAAATTAGTTTTGGACCAAACACAAATGTAGCAGCTTCTCATTTTTTAAAACATTTGCCAAGACATGAATGGGGAAGGGGCAAAGAGAAACATGTTTAAAAAAAAAAAGGAGCAAAAACCCAACCCAACCCCCACACAACCACCAAGACCCACAACCCTGAACATTTGTGCAGCACACTTGGGTTTTCAACTGTCTTCTCCTCTAAATCATAAAGATAGCAGGTTAAGAAACACTGCTTCTGCGAAGATCCCAGACTAAGTCACCAATTACCAGCCATCAAGTAAGTTCTTTAACATGCAGAGAAGTAAAACAAATTGCACCCTGCACCCTCCCCAGAGACATCAGAAGGGATGCAGTCATGCAGGGATCCTCAGTTTTGCAGTCTAGCTACCCTTGGCTCTTTTCCCCTTCAAAACTAGCCCAATGCTCGCTGCACTGGAACAGGTCACGAAGGAGTAATCAATATATAAAGCAGAAACCATCACAAAAGTCTTCCAATTGACCCAACTTGACATGGAGCTAAAGGGCACAGAAGATGAAAGATTTTTCCTTCCCTTTACAATAGGGACTTTTCAAAATATTAAGTTTTGTTTATGCAAGGCTAAGTAATTAATGACCTAACATCCCCTTCCCATCTCCTATCACTGAGATTCATCTGTTTCCCCCTGCAACATTTCCTGCAGGTGGATATCACTTTTCCTCAGCTCGGTACAGACCAGTGCACCTGACTTACTCGACCGCTTAGCATGTAGTGCACAAAGTTATGCCGAGGACAAATGAAATAGCACCTTATCAACTGTTGCATTTGGGATTAGAGTGGCTGGAAAAGCAAGGAGTTTGCTGGAGTTTGGAATTGGCATGGCTGGAACACAGATAATTTAACTGAGCCAAATTAGAGTTTCTCTGAGCAAAGCTGCCCCGTTTATCTCACAAGCTTTGAGCTGGCAATGCGTATCAATGACCACACAGAAAGCTCACCTGCCCCAGATAAATCAAGGAGGTATGCCGTCCTCACTATCACTATGCTGAGAGCGAAATGCATCTATGAACAAGCTAAATAGCGAGACCAAAGCACTTAAATACCAGAGAGTACCGCAATTTCCTGATCCGAAATTGCTGTGCCAAGACACGTTGTGCTGTCATTGCCCTGTGTTTCCAAGCCTTTTACCTTTCCCTATAGCCAAAGCCGCAGTGATGCCAACTGACTCGGCTCTGCATTTGTGGTGCTCTAGTTTCTGAAGGCAGGTACTGAAAAACTCTTCAAGATTTCTGCCCCCTCATTCCATAGCAAAACTTCTACAATTTCTCTGCTGATAAAAATTCCCCGCTTGAAAATCTTCTGGCTTCATTTTTCCATGCCATTCCCATGATCTGCATGAGAAGCTGCTACAGCCCTGACAACTGAGCAAAGCAGTGAAAGATAATATAAATTTATGAGATGCTGGGTTTTGGAAGGATGCCAGGAAAAGTTAGCAAGAAAATCCCATTTCAATACGTTGCCAATAAACCTGTAGAACAGCGATGCCAGATTTTAATTTCACTAGCAATCTTTTGTCGTTGTTGTTGACGACAAAACGCAGCTCATGCCAAGTTTGAAGGGCCATAAAAACATACATTTAAGAGCTAGCCAAGCGCATACAGCGGCTGAGCGAGCCCACACACAGCTGCGAGCAACGCCACCCTGAGCCAGCCAAGTATTTAGCAACATGCACTGGTGCAAATAAACAAACTTCTAACCTGAAGGTAAACACTCTGGCAACTACTTCATAGCACAGAAAATCGTAACAGTAAAAAGACCCGTCTGCAGCGAGTGGCGACACTTGCCTCAGAAATTTGTAGACACTTGCAGGTTTTCCGTCAGGCAGGCAAGCTGTTGGCCCCGACCTGCGACACTGCTGCTCGCACAGGTCTGGCTCCTCCGTGGGCTTACCACCATGCCCAGCTGTGAAGCCACCGACACATACAGGAAGCTCAAGCTGAAAGAAACCCTCTGGAGCCACGGCTGTAGCTCCTAAAGACAGACAAGTGCACTGACCTACTTCGCTGCCAACTTTTGCAAGACTGTCCTTCAACTATATAAGTAAAAAAGTGCTTATCCCCACTCCAACATCCATTTCTTGATGATCAGATGTTGATCTTGGCACCATGTGAAATACACGCAAGCTACTGATTTAAGTTTTTAATGCTGTTTTTCAGCCGGTAAAATTACTTTTCCATCACCTCATTCCTTTTCCAATTGAAGTTTTCTGGACTTTTTTTTTTTTTTTTTTTTTTTTTTTGGGGGGGGGGGGGGGGGGGGGGGAGGCAGCCAGGGGGGAAGCATTATTCCCAACATCTTAAAGCAGGGGGTTACCAACAGAACACAGTTTTATTGCTAGATGTGATCCCTGCAGGCATCAAACCAACTGCAGCTTAAGTATTACCAAGAGGAAAAATAATCATAGTATATACGCATGTTAATGGATAAACACCTCAAAAATGGTCTTGGTAATTATGCCCAAGTAGCAGGTGCATATATTCAAACTTTCCAGGCATTATTTTTATGTAACTGTAAAAGAAGCACATCCTCAGTGCAGACTGTTGCAATAATAACACCTACCAACTCTACTCTCCACCAAGGATATTAGGCGTTGGGTTTATAATTTCATTCTGTACGTTTTTTAAAAAAATTAATTGTTCTAACTCTGTTGGCCTTGTTTTGTCGTGCTCTTCCCTACAAGAGTGAATCAACTACTTTTATTTTAGCAATTCCTTCATGCGACACTCGCTTTGTAAGTGTATTTTAAAATGTAGTTTCTCAAACACTAGAAATCCCACTGCAAAGCCAACTAGCTGCAAAAGATAACCCCCAATTAATTGACAATACTTTCCAAAAATCATTGTGTATCAATGTACTCCTATGGTATAAATAAGGAACAAACTTCAGCAAAATCCATAATTATAATTCTGGCATTTACCATATAAACACCACAAGTAGTAGAAATAGCCTTGTCCTCTGCCATGACTCTTACCCTTACCCTGCACTGGTGTTAAGCAGCAAGACTTTGTGATAGCTGGGGTGGAAAGATGGGGAGCAACAGGACAACAGGACAGAGGTTTTTCCAATGCCCTGTGCCAAGCACTTACTGTTCTGGAGTCTGGTTTACTGTTAGAAAATGCCAACAGGCAGACCCGGGGGTTTCCATGGCCAAACTAGCAAGACTTAAGTCTAGCCTGTGACAAGAAAGTGAACTGTTAGTTCACACACACAGAAATACAGTACATTTCTGAAGTATCTAAAACCCAAGGTGTTTGACACGTATGGAATCCGTGTGTGAACGGAAGGAACATGACTAAACAAACTTTAATTTTTGAAATCACCAACACATACTTGAGTTGCCGAGTTGGTTTTACATCCAGTCTGCACAGGGGTTCACAACAGCGCTGATATCCAGTGGGGTTTCTGCCTGCGAGACCAGACAGTGTTAAAAGCATGAGCCATGGAGATGGGCATGGGGAGCTGGGCATACAACCAACCAAGAGCAAGAATTCACAAATCGATAATTATTTTAGGCTCTGAATTTAGGCTGAGGAATACCTTAAGCTGTATGAGAACTAGCCTAACACCCACCCCACAGCCCGTCCAGAAGACTGTATTAATATTAGCAAACTGAAGCGCAACAATTGACAAGAAACCAGCGGTGTGCAGGAGTTTAAATCAAACCTTCATCTAAATGGAGAAATGGATCACAGGGAAAAAAAAATAAAACATGCCAGTATCTCAAAATGCCAAAAGTTTGCAATGAAAACATTTAGTACCAGCTTGGAAAGACAGTCTGTGTAAAATTCCAGTTGCTGTAGCACTAACTACTACACACCGCATGGAGAAAGTTGTAAAAAACCCAACCAAAACAGAAGGAAGAAATAAAAGGGTGGGGGCGCGATTATTACATGTACGTCACCTTCTAACCAGAAGAGTTCTTTCTCCACAGGTTGTCTGTCAGGAACAGTCTTGAATCAGTGCAAAAGCCAGAAGTCTGGGACAGTGATGAAGCACTAAGATGAAGATGTACCTTCTGCCAGCCCCAGCCAACCGTGAGACCAGCGCGCCAGGGCTGGAAGAGGTTTCACAACAGGCAAAAGCGTGCAGAGCCAAAAGATGAAGCAAGGTGACCTGCAGGCACCAAAACCAGCACGAGACTGGGAAAAAGGAGCACACCCTCTTTGACTAAATCTATACCTGTGTTTGTAGTTTAAAGAATGATTAAGGATGTCCAGTATAGGACATTCCTTGTGATAGCACCACATGATCTCCGAGTGATTGATCTGTCTGTCCTACTACTGAGCCCGAACTAAGAACTGAAATGAAATCCCTCAAAAGTTAATAATAAAATGTGTCTGATGGCAACATGTACAAAAGAGGCTTTCCCCAAAAAAGAAAGATACCAAATAATTTCGAGCTTTGAAGGGAGAGGAAGGGAGGGAGAGAGGGAAGGAAGACAATTTCTCTCTCAGAGACTATGTAGGGAACAAATCTATGACACATGCACACACCTCCTCACTGCAGGACAAAACAAAAACCAACCAACCAACCCAAAAAACCCAAAACAAACCAGAAAACAACCTGAACATTGTGAAAAACGCATTTGCACAAAGCAAGAGTTATTGCATCTCAGGCAGAGTTCCCACCGTTAAAGGAAGGAGGGCTGCTCTCTGTGTCAGCTGGGCAGGGAGGCGGAAGCTCAATCTTCCAACTGCACACAACAGCGAGCCATGCCCACAACACAAGCACTTCATTTATTTTGTGTCTTCTCTTTTGTTATTACTGTACCAGAGACTACTTCTCTTTCAAGTTCCAAAATTACTTTGGTTTTGTTTCATGAGGTGTGAATGCTGGCTTACCGGATGACAGAAGTGCCTATTTCTGAGGTCAATCCTTTATAAACTGAGCATGCAAAGTCCCATTTGTAATTTGCACAAACAGCACTTGCAGTAGACAACTACTGTTCAGCAATCTCTTAAAAAATAAATAGTCTCAGTTATTTCCAGCGCAAAAAATGGAAACTTTAAGCAAAAGGTTTAAGTGGACCAGGGAAAAACCAAAACCAAACCAACAAAAGACTCCCAAACTGCATGCTCTTGCTTAGAGCAAAACCCTCTCCAGTGGGCATCTCTTAAATGCTTTTTATTTAAACCCACAGACAGTTCTGTACAAGCCACTTTAGGGTGCTACTATCACAGCCATCACACCTACAAAGCAACCAGCTTTCAGAAAGAAGCCACTAAATGTCCACAAAAAAATTACTGCCAGTCCTACGAAATGACCTGCCAACAGCCAGCTGCACCAAGGTCATGGGAAGCAGCAGCTTCAGTTAAGTTTTCTCCCACCCTCTCAATGCACAACTACTATCAAAAAAGTTACTTGATCAAAACATTCCTCCTCAAACTACTGCTTGAGTGTATTTCAAGACCTTCAGGTTTACTCACTTCATCAGCAAAAGGGAAAATGAGCTGCTATTTGTAGTTTTACCTTGACCACGCTAGCATTGCTAGTAAACCACGCTCCATCCTCATTGAGCGGTGCACAAGTGCTGCGGACAAAGTCCGATCCTGAAACTGCATCGTAAAGTTTCAAAGCAACCGGCCAACAAGTCCAGAAGTATTTGCTCTAAATATAAAACACAAAGCCACTTTGGGATTTATAAATATGTAAGCAACGACCAAGGCTAGACTAAACTAATGAACATGTGTATTCCAATTCCAACAGACAGGACAGCGCTCGTATGGCTTCACTTAGTTATTTCTTACAATCTATGCCTTATAAAAAGGTTTTTACACATATGAAACACTCATATACCAGTGAGACATAAAATCAGGATGTAATCAAATCTCTACAGTTTTATGTACAAATCCTTCAGGACTTCAAGCTGCAAAACTTGAATGTGAATAATTGCATCTATTTTCTAATAAAGACCATGTGCCTCAGGAGTCAAGTACGCAAGTTTAAGAGCGCTGCATAGTATTTTTGGAGGTATTTCTATTTCAAATAAGCAATCCAGTTAAGCAGAGATAAACAGGCACACACATCAGGGACCTTGTTTAAACAATGCACCAGTTATTGTGATAAATCTAGCTGCCAAATCTAAATATAGACTTTTAGGAAAAAACAATGGAGTTTGAGTAGGAGACAGACTTCTCATATTTACTGTTTACCTAATTATCGAAATGAATGTGCAATTTGGCCTCTCTCCCCTTTTCAGACTGCATGACCACTCTCCCACTCAGAGCCAAGAGAGCTCTGGCTGTTACTGGAAACGCAGCGTGATCCGGCACATTTGATGCTACGAGTGCACTTGGTGCAATTTCAAAGCTTGCATCACGGTTTGGGTATGTGCGTACTCCGCTTCCCCCAGACAGCCCCATGCCTGACACAAGGCAGATAGGCACCGCAGGACTGAGTCACAGCTACAGAAACAGGCATTTTTAATTTTTTTAATATATCTTTTATTTTATTTTTATTAAATGAAGGCATGGGGGGAAAGAAAAACCCCATTCCAAACCCACTCGAATTTTCCAACTTTGGGTGTCCAAACAGGAAATGAGAGGAGGAGGGGGAACAAGGAGGAGAAAGTTCTTTTATTCAGGGTTGTATTTTTAAACTATTACTAGGTTTGTTTTGTCATTCTGCTACAGAAACTAGACCTGTGTGAATTAATGTAGCCTTATTCTTTCTAATTTTTGCTAAGTCCATGCTGCAGTATTAACCTAATCTCCTTACATGGGACATGGCTGAGCATTTGCTCCCCCAGCCCTGCTGGAGCTGGTGTTTTTCCACCACAGATATTTCTAACTGCAGCATACATCCACCCATACATTCCCTCTTCCCTCAAACCATGTAGGAACAAGTAGAATTCACTCCTTCTGTGTTAGGAAACAAAATCTACATACCGTGGACACTGAACCCAAAATCTTGAGTTGTTCTGAAGCATACTACTGTAATGTGATTTATAACCATAACGTATAGAAAGGAGCACTGCTGAAATGCTTTTTCTCCTTGCTAAAAATACTCCTGACTTACACTGCCTTTGCCCTTCTTGATCTATTGATATTTATGAAAGCAAAGCTCAGTTTTGCTGGGCAGGCTGAGGCTAGAGGAGAAAAATCTGTGCCTGCTATTGCCCGCTCTTATTTTAGTTCGTAACAGTTATGTAGCACATTTATTCTCATTGTTTCTAAACAAGTTAAAACTAACTTGTATTTTTTTTAACAAGTTTCTCTCCCCAGCTGTCATTGCTAGGGTTATTGTCAAACTATTTTTTTATTTCCTTTCTCCATGCTTGCACAGCACAGGCCAAACCCATTTGCAACTTCCCTCCCTAGATGCAAGTTGCCATGCTTAGATCAATTATACAGAAATACAATGACTTACAGTAATCATTGGGGAAAAAACAAACATATGGAGCTCAACTTATTTATAAATATCTTCAAAAAGGAGCCTGGAAACATTCCACCCTGGGCTGGTGATGCGTGAGGCAGAAGTGGTGGGGAGTGGCAAGGGAAGAGGCAGAAGAACAAGGATTTTTTTTTTGTGTGTGTGTGTGTGTCTTAGTTTTGTTTTCTTCTTTCCAAAAAAACAAGAAAGGCCAGGAAATCCTCCCAATTCGGTATTCCCTACACCCCCATGTTAGATGAACACAAGACCTTTGCTTCCTGTTCCTTCCTTACTTCACAGCAAGCCGATGTCAGATCTCCCTGGAATGCTACAAACAGAGAAAAAGCCCCGTAGGTCAAACCCTGCGTAAGGGTTATACTATTTGTTTGGGTAACGTGCAACTTCTTTTCCCATACTAGTGCATCCATTGTTTTAACTATGAAAACCCAGGTCAGGTCTTAAGGTCTGTAAAGCTCCTCCTACACGTTTCATCTTTAAAACAAAGATTAACCGGCCAAATCACCTGCAAAAGCCACAAGGCTCTCCTCTTACCACCGCCAGCCGGAAGAATTTTGGGGTAGAAATGGTTAAAAGGGAAGGAATGATGGAAGGAAAAGACTCCAGAGCTCAGCACAACTTTCTCCCTACTTGCAAGCCCACTGTACGGGAGGTCAGACGGACAGGGGACCCAGTTAGATCTGCTCTTGCTCACACCCGATATGGAAAAGTAAGAAAGGTGGCAGAACACGCTTCGAAGCCTCCTTGCCAACCCACACCCTGGGGTCCCGCTTCAAAGCGGCTGTGCCCTCTGGTACCCAAAGGCACACTGACGCACAAACAGCTTCAGGCTAAAAGGTGCTGGTGGCACAGGATTAACACACCGTTTTGAGACTTGGGGAGAAGTTGTGTGGTTTTACCATCATGTAGTTGGCATGATTTCCAGCAACAGAGGCCAAAAATCACCTCCCTGTATAAATACACGTGTAGGGACGCGAGGACAACTACAACCAAAACAAAATCAAGTTTTTCCCCTCTGAAAAGCTGTCAAGCATATCAGGTCCTTCTTTTATCTTCTTGGCCGTCTAAAAAAATTGACAGAAGAAAACTGATCCTTACTCTGGAATAAACTGGAATAGAGGGGGGGAAAAAAGGTGTACGTCAGAGCTTATCTTCTTAAAATACAAACCCCTCAAGGAATATAATTTGCTGCAATTAAATATAAAAAGACAACCCTCAAGATAAGCCTTAACAAATCACCTTAAGAGTTTAATAAGTTGGGTTTGGTTTGGGGGATTTTTCAACTGACCTGTCAAACCCACTTTTGAACTTCTCCCGACTGATGAACACAGGAGCCTGAATAGAAAGTGTGCAAGACAGTTCCAGGTGCACTGAGATAACTTCTTCAATAAATAGGTTTAGAATATTTAATTCTTAAACTAGCACAGGTCTCAGCTTGTATCATGCATAACTACTCTAAACTTCTGCAGAGCGTGATATACTCATCTACCAGACACACTGACATCCACGGCAAGTTGAGTATCCTGCCATCCAACTTACTGACTCAGGCTCTCACAGATGAAATTCTTAATGCCAAACGGCTTGAAAAGAGCTGATAATACTATAGATATTTACTGTCCTACAGTAAATACACCATTGCTTTAAGACTGGTTTAATCACTGAGATTTAAAATAACCCTTACGCACTTCCATAAAAAAAAAATAAGAAGCTCTCTTGAGTTTCTCTTTCTTTTTTGAGTGACTAAAAATTTAGATACAGGATCTCCTTCCCATGCACAGAAGAGAAGCTCTTTTTTCCTGTATTTTCTTACTGGCTTTGTTCCATACACAGAAAGATGTTCTCTCCAATGACCTGAGAAGTGGTATGTTCTGTTGCCAGAGTAGATACCAGGATTCATTGTGTACCCAGAAGACAGGTTGTAAACTCTCCCATGCTTTCCCCCCAAATCCCATTTTGCATTTCAGTGTGCCTAAATTAAAGCGGAGGGTTCTTGTCAAGTGAACAAACACTCGCATTTCCTGCCAAACCACTAAACCGTGTTCAAATCTTAGAACGTACACCCAATTTAGCATGTCTTAGTGGTTTGGGGGGAAATTCAGGTACGCAGAGGCTGTTTGCAAAGCTGAAAGGGTCTGCTTGACAGAAGGAGGATCATTAAGACTGTCAAGTGCATGAGAGAATCAACGTGATATTTACTACTGCATCCTGGATTGCAGAAGTACAAGCAAACACAAGCAAATCCAAAGCTCATCGCTCACGCCAGGCTGCTGTTGTACCCTGCAGAAGCTCTGGCTATGAGGTGACCTTGTGAAGCATTTTGCTGTTCTGAGCTGTTTAAAGCCTTTCTCTTTGGCGATTGTGGGTTTGTAACTCCACAGTTTAAGGTGCCACATCCAAGGAACCTGTAAGCAAAGATGGGAGAACACAGGCAAATACCGCTTAAGCTGAATTTGTTACTGAAATCAGTCTACAGTAGAATTTCAAGTCCACAAAAAGTTTTCCAGAAATAGTGCAACAGAGATGATTGCACATCAATTCCTTATTCAGAATCTTTCTGCCACATTCACTGGAAAAACAAGTTAGTTTTATTCCTATTTTCCTACTCTACTAAGTCTTTTCAGTTAATTTTTCCACTCATTCTCCTCTTTGCTCTTTCCATGTGACAACCAAACACAACCAAGAGATGGATTAAATCACACAAGCTTTCTTGTTATACTCCCTGGTTTTTTCATAGCTGAATAATCCATAATCGATTCCATTCCCATTTAAAGGGATTTTAGGAGTTAACTTCAGTGATAAGTAATCAGGAGAGTTCCCCCACCTGCAACTCTTCTTTCAGTCCATTTTCAAAAGTCCTTCTTATAATCACAACTCTATAGACTATCAAATTAATTAGTTCAGATTTAACAATGCAAAAAGTATCTATTCCAACACTAATATAAATTTTCTCTTTTTAACACTTCTAAAAGCTGGCAATGAGAGGAATATTGAACTGAGACCTTCAGCTCCTTTACCATTAAGATCTCTAAATTTTGTATGAGACAGTTAAGGGAATTTCTGAATGAACAAGAAAGTGGCAATTTCTGGGTAATCCTAACTAAAGCCAGGGTGGGGAAACCACTGCTCTCACATTCTTTTTCTATTATTAAATGCAATATAATTAAATGCAAGGTTTCCTAGTAAAATAACTGAAGCCAATCACCACAAACTACACTACTGGGAAAATTAAGCAGAATGAAAAACCAATGCAGCAATACAAAAGAGGTTAGAGACACACAGTTTCTCACTAAAGAAAAAGGACTAATAAATGTGTCTTTAAAACTCAGAAATTTAGAGCCTGGAATAATGGGGGGGGGGGGGGGGGGGGGCCATAACATAGAGAGGAAGGGGAAGGGAAGGAAGAAACACGAATTATCTCAAGATCTTCACTTCAGAGATATCAGAAGTAGTGAAGAAGCACCAAATAAATTCCACTGCAGGTTCTTCTGACACAAACAGGTCTAACGCTGCCCTTACCTGGCCATATGAATTTGACGACTGATGTAAAGCTCTTGAAATCTGACAGCTAGAAAGCTGTAATTCAGCAAGGGAAGTTATTTTTGAGCACTTACTCAGGAAAAAGCTGAATTTAGCTCAGAGAAGAACTAGCCGTTGCCTGTGATTGCCCCAGAAAGTAACTGGCAATGTCAAAAGATGCCGTTGCCTGTGATTGCCCCAGAAAGTAACTGGCGATGTCAAAAGATGCATACAGGGATTTTTAACATTTTAAAATTTACAGACACAAGCAGGTAATTAATGTTTGCACTTTTTCTGACTAGCCTAATTATTACTTTCAGCCCCAAAGCAACTTTCAGTATTAACAGTACTCCAAGTTTAAATTCACTCTTCCTTCTACTTAAACTATCATCTAATTTGTTCTCTCTTCTCAGGCCCAACTAAGGCTGGCAATCTAATTTTAAAAACTAATTCTCCCCTTCACTGCTATCTGATAACAACCCTTAGGATTGCAAATTTAATCATGATAATAGCAGAATATACTGACAAGAGAACCCAAATGCTTCCAGTGTTTACACCAGCAGCAATAATTGGTGTTTATTCACACAGTGGTAGTAGTGGAGAGCTGGTTAGGGGAAGGCAAAATAGCTTCATGCCACAGCTGATACTACAAACTTTAGGTGGATTAACATGGCAATATTAAAAATAAAACCACCTGATTATATTTGGCAATTAAGTTAATTTAACATGGATAATGAAACATTTAAAAAAACTTCCCTGTTCAGAATTACAGTGGCTTTCCTCTGGTACAGCTTAATTCAGTTCAGAATTAATTCTTTGGAAAACATCAATCAATCATTAAAAAAGCCTGTCCCAAAACAGCTGGGATATCTACAACCTGTGATGGAGGGGAATGCACCAACCTCCCAAACTCAAAAATACCCTTGGCAGAGTGCTCTGTCTACTGAACTCTTGAAGCAAAAATACAGGGAGGATACTAAAGAGTATTATTAGTCCAGTTTTTGAAGCTGGAAATAATACTACAGTGTGGAACTCTTAACTATCCTGTGGAGAATCTAAGCCCGAGTCTCCTACAGAGCTAAAAAGGAAAGCATGGTCTGCAGATTTGTCAGAGAATACAACATGCGCTCTGAGAACAAAGAAATACCCTATTTTGTCATGTCAGAAAGGGACTGCAAATTTAATTCCACAAAGAAAAGTGATGATGAAACAATATAAGTAGTCTTGTTGCAGTCCCTTGGTTATTTGTAGTGAAGATACAGAGATAAAAGTTTACTTTTAGTATAAGGCATCTTCAGAGTCAGTATTAAGTGATTTATTACTAATGACCACTTTGCTTTTTAGAGGCTAGAATGTTTTCATTATTTAAAAAAAATAAATATATTAAGCTCCCAGTAAACAGAAATAGGAACTTACACACACTCTTTAAGATTTTGTACTTACACTGCTTAATTTCCTCTCCCTCCTGCAATTAATCTGTCTGCAGGGGAAAGCACACACAACATTCTGTGCTTCACTGGGTTGATAAGAAGCATGAATATACAATGTAATGCCACATTATTTTTGAACAGGTTTTGGGTTTTTTTTTCCTTTAAGAATATTAAACGACTTTCTGAAGACAGGATTCTGATGGCTCCATGACTGAAGAATACAGTATTCCTAAATCCAAACCAGGCTTAGAATACTTCTGACACCTGTATGGCAAGAATTTCATTAAGCAAGATGCTTTCGTTAGTAATTATGTTCTACAGCACGCTCACTTGAACGGGCAGCGCAAGTGTCACTGCACTCAGGTGATTCAATTAATACTGAAACTCCCTTAGCCATGGTGCTCTGATATGGCAGCTTAATGGCTACTATCTTTAAAAGTGGCACTATTTTACATATGGCCATTTACTGTAAAGGTCCCCAGTGTATCATCCTCAGTAGTCTCAGATATAAAAGATATTCCTCATGCTTAAAAAAAAAAATAATCTTCTGAGGTACTGGAGATGCCTGTTAGACTACTGGTATTTACCTGTCAAAAAAAAAAAAAAAAAAAGTAATACAAAGATGGTGCAGCCCTGAAGGCTGCTACTTTTCTGCTATTTGAGAGGTTTGATATGACAACTTTAACTTCTTCTTAACAGCTTCTTGCATAACCTTCAGGTAATACAGCATTTGTGGCGATGCAGCTGAAATAATGGGTGTCACTTCAAATGTTAACTAAAAGGAAATGCAGCATATAGTTAGAAAACAAAGGATAAAGAAGGACTTTAGCTAAGCAGTATAAGTTTTTGCAACTTTACTGTTCTTTAACGTGTTGAAATTTTATAAGGCAAAGACGTTAAAGAAAAGCCATTTTCAGTGGATATAACCATCTCTCCAGCTAGGGCATGGCTCAAGCTAATTTCAATTTATCTCAAATCCAAAAAACAATTTGCATTTTCTCCTGCAGCTGTAGACCAACAGACAGGCAAATTAAACAGTTTTTAAAAGTAACAGAGATCTCAGGAGAGGAGAGATAAACACAACCGCATTTGTTAAGCTGGCAAAATGCCATTTGCCTGCTTTGACCATGACTTTTTATAACCTTTCTGTTTTAAATAAAGATCAAAACCTTAGGAAGTTCTGTTTCACCACCACTTCACAAAGTGTTCACAAGTTCTTTACTATAACCAACCTTAAACATATCTATATAGAGGGACCATTAAAAAGCCCCACCGTCTCCAAGTAAGCGGAATGTAACTCCTGCTGCAATAGCCTCTTGACTATGTCTGCTCTTACAGAGAAGTCGCCACTTAGAAGTCCCTTCTAAAAACTGATGTTCCTTCCTTTAGTTAGTTCATCTCAAAACCTCTGAAAGCTGCTGTGAGTTCTTGGTGGTAAAGCAAATACATAAATTTGAAACATACAGACCCAAGATCACTTTCAACTACCCTGCAAGTAAATCTCTCACTAGGAAGTAAGACTGAAAGAAGATTATTTTTTTCGATGGTATGAGAAGAGTGGTAATCAGACACAGACCCTACACAGTAAAGGCAAAATGCTTATCAGCCTCTTCTCCTGCAGACTTTTTTCTTCTGCCAAAATTACATGCGATAACACAGAATAAAGTCTAGTTCTATACCCTTGCTGCTCCTCATAATTTACACACCGGAAGATAAATACTGGAAGTGTCCTTTACACTGCTCTATGTTTTCTTCCTGTGCCATTTCTTTTCCCATCTGACCACTCATTGCAGTGTTCCTTTTATCCATGCACCAGTATGAAGATCTGGCAGCAGGCTGGGATTATGGAACTGAGGTCTCAGCATCCAGCCTTCCCCAAATGAAGAAACCAAACTAGCTTCAAGCACACACTTTCCATGGGGCAGAAGGTGTGTTTGTATTTCTACACCCTGCCCAAATAGTTTTTCAATGGGTATGCCTCCTCTGAGGTCACCCTCCCATCAGTTGTGTTTCATACCATTCTCCTAGCATCCTAAATTTCCTAACATCCTGCAGGTATTTAGAAAAAAGCATTTAACACATCCACACAGTGTAAATAATTAAAGTCAAACAAAGAAACAAACAACCCCCCCCCAAACACCCACAACTCTCTCCAGAGACTCTGAAATCATGCTAAAAGTTACCGACCCAGAACTTACTACATGTTTCCCTATGGGCTGTGTTTCCCTCATCAAGGAATTGTGCTTTCAAACACTGATGGTCTGCAACTTCTCTGAAGAAATCTATGCAAGGTAAATGCACGTTTTAGTCGTTTAACACCTGCTAGACTTCCCTACAAAACCCCTTCTACGTTAATTTGCAGATTGCCTGTTTTTCAAGTGACATTTCAGCTAGAATCATTCCAATCTGCTTATCTCCGAAGCAAGGAAATGCATTTATTTATTTTTATCCAGTTTCTTTTTGTAAAGACTGGTTAATTTACCTGAAGCCCCAAGTTATTTACAGAGAGATCTGGGAGATCTCCTCTTCAGTTTGCTGTATTTGTCATGCCACCTCTGTCACAATGGAATGAAGGCGATTACTCTGTTTCAAGTGATATCTCCATTTTTCCTAGAGGCAGAAATTCATGGTTTCTCAGAAGTCTTGGGTGAGCAAAGCGAGACTAGTAAGTTTGGGGCTAGGAGGGAACAGATTGCCGAGATTTCTTTCCTAGCAAAGGCCAAAACAATACTTTACACATTCAGCCTGTAACTTCTACACAAGAGACGCTGCTTACATCTGCGTCTGCACTGTCCCCACCACAAACACAGGCTCAGTTGCAGCCTTGGGACAAATTAGCAGCAGCCAGTAACTCACACAAAAGTCGTATTTTCCAAGAACAACATTTCATTAAAGTTTATATATTACTAAAATCGGCATTGCACAACCTTACCACATGGTTCCAGTTGTGCCCTCCTGTCCTTACCAAACCCTGGAGCAGAGAGAAGTTGCTCTGCTTGGGGAAGGGTTGTTTCAGTCTCCCGTAACTCACCAAATCAGTCCTAATTAGTCCTAGTTATCGAAGAGCCTTCTGCCCTATTACAGATTGATTCACTCAGAGATGCCACTGCCAAAATTGTTTCCTGCTGTGGCAGTTTATGATGTTTGCTTTGCAGTACAGCAGCATGAAGAAAGGATGCTTGCACCAGAAAGACACAAGGCTAATAAAATAAATTCCTGAAATGTAAGCCAGCCTCTTAAAAACACTCACCGGGTACGCATATAATCACACTCTATAATTACTCTAATTTGCACAATTAAGAGCTGGATAAACACCATAAATTTAAATGAAAAAACCTCAGGCACAGGCTGGTGCTGCTACTGGAATATTTTAAAATCCAAAATATACAACACTGCTGACGACGATTTCTGTAACCACTGCAACATGAGAGCACCTTGCTGAAATCCAGTTAGGTACTTGCCACCACTTCAAAAGAATAAAAATAAAGCACTAAAATTGTTTCTCCTACAGCTTACTTATGAACATTGTTTTCGTCTCAATCCCATCTTTTGGTACAGTCACAACTGACGCAACACTTTACCCGATGCTGGTCTCCCGCAAGCTCCCCACTCCTCCCCGAACCTCCCAAGTTAAAAGCCATCCTACTTACACAGATCGCTGCTGTTATTTAGCCCAGCTAAGACAGAAATCCTGGGGCTGGCTAAGGAGCAGACTAAAAGTGACCGTGCCCCATAACTAGCACATTCCTCTGGAGAACCACCTTCTCCACAGACAAAGGTTTTGGCATTTCCAGGTAGCCATCTCACACTGGAAATGGAAGAGGAAAAACAACAATACCCAACAGCTCTCTGCCTGCTACCACGTTCCTCCTCCTAGGCACCTAAACCAACGCTTTCTGATCAGTTATCTTTCCCATCAGGCAAGATGTTTCTCATACTCACCACTCAACGGCTTTGTCTGCACTAGCACCTTCCTCACCAGGCTTGCCATACTGGAATTTTTACCCGCGTTGTCTAAACCTGCTCAGGACCAAACTGGGTGGAAGAGTTAAAAAAACCCGTCTGCATCTAGTCCTTGCGTCTCCACTGGCCCCTTGGCTTTTTCTACTGAGGCTGCACAGCGTCTGGATGAACAAGGCTGAAACACACACACACACACACGTGTGCACGCACACGCACAGGAAGCCTGGAACCGAATCAGTATTAAACTTAGTGACTTCCTTCTTCATGCTCCAGTATCTCTGCTGTAAACAAGCACTGCATATTAGCTGAGTGAAGCCGAAGAGTCCAGCGGAGAAGGACAAAAGAAGGGAGAGGCTCCAGCAAGGAATAACTATTTTAAATACACAAACGTCTTCCCATCAGATTAAAACTAGCTTTCAAATTAGGCAAATTCTGAAGCCATTGTTATGACAGAATAAGTCAAGACAAACAGGAGACGCTGCTTCCTCCTCTGGAGAGGTCTCCTGGATTTCCAGTACGAAGCGTCCTGTAAACTTTCCAAGTGCCTGAATGAAGGACTTCAGAAGCATTTGTATCGCTTCAGGGACAGAACACAAAACGAGGGGGAGACAGATGCAGAAACGAGCCCCAGAAGAGGCACCACCAGCTCTAACTGCTGCACCTTGCAATGTAGGTGCCATGAACGAGGGGGGGGGGGGGTGGGGGGGGTGGGGCGGGAAACTTGGCTCATGTCTGTGTCAGACCACATGGCCAGGACTACCAGCGCTGCCCCACAAGGCAGCCACCAGCTCTCAGGAGCAAGGTCAGCCTGGCAGGAGTGCGTGTGTGTACAGGGACTAGACCGGAGTGAACTACATCCTCTCCGATGGTGTTTCATGAACAGCCTGCTTCTGTTTTGAGACACCTTCGCCTCACCCCACAAAGCTTCAGGCTCCCTTAGTCTTCAATAGGCTTTCCTCCACCATTTTGAGGCATTTAATTCATGGCAGCTCTACCTCAGAGCAAACTGGAGAACAGATCCACCAGTGACCATCAGACATGCCATCAAACCCTTCTGCACAGTCCCAGAGGGCACTAACATTTATTTGCCTCACTGCTGGCCACAAACGCTCTCTTGAGAGATAAAGACAGCAGGCAGGTCAAGTTCTCCAGATGCAGAATGCTCCAAAAACAGACAACAATGGTTCTGACTGCTCTGCTGGATCTCCAGCAGGCTCATGCACTTGGCAGGGAGGATGAACAAGGGCAAGCAGAGCCCAGGAGACAGATGGCAGCAGCCACTTCTGCCTACTGCTGCGCTCACATGTCCTGCTGCAGACTGTGCCAAGCTGGGTGGCTCTGGAAAGCATCCTACCTGGTCTGTGGAAGGAGCGAGCCAGACACAGACCACTGCCCATCCTCCCCAGCTGCAACAGGCTGCAGCAGCAACCCTCCAAACCTGCAAGCCTGCTGCCGTCAAGGAGGCTGGCTGCATCCAAGCATCCTTGGAAAAAGAGAAAAAGGAAGATGGACTGGGCAGCTTTGGTCCATCACCAAGTGTCAGCCAAACAGTGACCATCCTCACCCTTGGCCAGGACACAGCCATAGTGGCCTTTCTGCTTGCAGCAGCCCAGCTGCTGGAAAATGCAAGCCTGTTGGACTTCTTCCTAGGGCAGGAAAGGCCGAGTTGCATGTGGCATGTGGCTTCACAGCACGAGAATTTTTCCCTTGTCTCTGACAGTATACCGAAGTTATAGTAGTTCTTGGTCTGGGATCTTCAGCAGCCAGTAGCTTTATTGGTAACACTAATGAAATAGTGTCTGACCACTGCGGGCTTTCTCAAACTAAGTCACACAGTGGCCAGCACAAAAGGCTGAGTGAAAAGAAAGCTGACAGCTTGGCAATACTTGGGGCTAGGATGCTAAGTGCCTGTCTGAAAAACCTGCCATCTTATGCCTTTTCAGACAGACACGTTATTTATCTTTCTGACAAAGACCACTCATCTCACAGAAGAGCTTTATTACATCTAAGCTGAAACACTGAAAGATCTGCAACTTCAACAAACATCCTTTTTATTACCATCTTGCAAAGTTGGCTACTAAAAGATCCCCCATTTTTTCTTAATATGGCAACAGCAGATTCCACAGTCCACCTCTTCTCTTCTTTCTACCCTTTCTTTCAAGGCAACCCGAATTCTCATATAAATAAGCTAAAATTAAATTCCTGATATCCTTTAAGGCATGTGACTGCAAGATCCAGGGGTTGGGGTCAAAAAAAATGAGAGCTGCTCTTAAAATCAGACTTCACATGAATCTTCCCAGGGTACGTGGGACAAGTTTCACAACAACCCTCCACATAAGAGAGAGAAGTCCGATTACAGAGAAGCAGGGGAGCACAGGGCAAGCAGTGTGCAAGCTCGTCAGGCCCCTGCTAAAGGGTGGCTTCTCCTTCTTCCACTGTCCAAGCTGAAAAAGCAACGCATTTTTATGGAGGAACTGCACACGGTTTCAAACCTTAATTTCCATTTAACCAGGAACAACGTGCTAGCATGTAGGAGTCTGACAGAGAAAGCCTCCCTCTGTGCTTGCTCCCCTTGGCCAGTGGCAGCCACCCCGCGTGCCACAGCTGGCCCGTGCCCTGCCAGAATTCTTATCCCAGACGTTGGCTCACCTCTCACTCTTCTCTCCTGACAGCTTCCGAGATACAGGCAGGGAACTGGCCATGCAAGTTGTTATTCTGGCAAACTTCTTAGCTAATCTTTCAAGCGGGCCCTGTGATCAACCTCTATCTATAACACGATGAGTCAAAAGAGGAAAAAAACCCACCCAAATCCAGAACATTAACTGTCTCCAACAACAAAATGTGAGTCCACATCAACTGGACTTAAGACTGCCCAGCCATGCAGACATATACCATGCCATAGGACTGTGCCTGGATACATACGTGCACATCCAGGGACAGCACAGGACCATCCCCAAACTCTTGGGTAGCCCTTGAGAGGTCAGGAAGCTCACAGCTCACCTTGTGACCGGCACCAGCGCCAATACCATGCAAGTCTCATTTGGGAAACTCATCTGTACACAAGATAACGCGAGGTTCGTGTAGTCCAACATGCCAGCTAACTGCCTCAACACAAGTGTTTATGTGCACATCTACCCAAAGACATCCAGAATTTCATTGTTCAATTGTAATGAAATCACCGCTACAGTGCAAAACACAAATCATTTCTTTAATAGGCGTCAGCAGAAGAAGGCTTCACATTAACGCCCTCATCTCTGCCAAGTACTGAAACAATTACTGCATGAATATTAACAGGGGTTCCTTGGCAGGATGATGCAATTATTACAGAGAATCTCAGGAGACACTGCAAGACTCTGCACGATGCCTCAAATTTGTATCAATTTAAAGAGCGATTACTTCAGGCAGCAGAGGCTCCTCAGCCTGGTTACAGAGGGGGTTCCACGTAATAAAAATAACAAGCTCCAGGATGAGATGGCTTGGGAGCAAGGGAAAGAAAACACCGTCACTTCCACCAACTGCACTCTGAGGAGACACAGCTCTTCATGTTTTCAGAAAGGGCAAAATACCGTAGCAGCTATGCTGCTTCTCACAGCCCGTAAGGAGAGGAAAAATGATTTTGAACGTGGTATTTATTTAAGGTCACATAAAAAGAAGAGTCTGGCCAGTTAACCCCTTGAAGGGGTTTTTCTGGGATAAACCAACACTGTAACATACAGAGATGGGAACGGAGAGAACAAACAGCAGCTCGCTGACTTCAGAGCAACAAAACTGTGCTTAAACCCTTCCGCTGACTTTCACTCAGCCCCGCTTCCCTGGCATTAGGGGCTTTCACCTGTTACACACCAACCTGACCAGTATGTTGTACACTCCTGTGCTAAAAGCCGATTACAGCTTCTCACCTCATTCCAGAAACACAAGGAGTTTCCGCAGCTGAGCCTGCCCACCTTCATGGCTCTCTTTCTTGGCACCTAGGATTTTCAAACAATCTTCAAAGATTTAATACTTTAGTTTAAAGCTTCACAAGCAGCACGTTAAACCTGGGCATCACCCCTTCATCTGCCATATGATTATTGAAAGTTGCAGTAAAAGCTTGTTCCTAACAAAACATACGGTCAATCATATTTTTAATATTACATACAAAAACTGAAATTAGAATTTTTGCTTCAATTACAAATATACTCAAAAGCAGAAGTTATCACCTTGGGTAGCTTGGATTGCAGGATATATTTTAAGCTTGGGATCTCATATTTAAGATACGTGATTCTGGATCAAAACAAAGAGGGCGTTAAGATTCCAGGTCACATTTGTACTAAGTATCCACTAGCACCTCCAATTTTACAGGCCTTACCAGAAAGGAAGGACATCCTCTCCCCACCCTTGAATACTGCTCCTTCTACAGACTCTTAAAAAAGAAGAAAAAAAAAAAACAAAAAAGAAAAGCTGACACCCAGTACAGTGACCTGATGTTTTCCATGCATTTGCCCTCTGATAAGCACAAAAATGCCTTCTGCTGGGCGTTTTCCCTGTTAACCTTCCTGACCAAAAACATTAATGCTCAGAAGAAAACAGAACCTAATGCAGTAGGTAATGATACTAAATATAAGCAATGAGTCAAATTACTTTGTTTCTCAGGCATTCAACTTAACAAGTTGTTTCAGAAGTTCAAAAACACAGTCCCTGCACAGACCTAGAACAGCTGACCATTTCCCATTTTTACCTTTTTCTTTTTTTTTTTTTTTTAGTTAAATTTATTCTTAAAAACAGAATCATTACAGAACTCTGTGAAACAGATGCGGTTCAGGCCATTTTTTATAGCAGTTGTTACTATGAAAAAATCCTCATCACCAGCGACCATCTAACAAAACATTATTACAACTGGCTTAAGTAAAGAGAAAGGAGGTACAGAAAAAAGGAGGACAGGGAGCATCCAGGAGACCGCTGTGAGTCCTTTCAGAGAGCTCCAGCCACGGGTTTGGCAACGAAGCCATGGGATCATCGCGTGCACTGCTGAGGCAAGACAGGTTAATTTGGTTCAGATGGCCGTGGCCGGGCACAAAGCTGAGTATGCAGTGGGGGAGTCTGCTCCCTGACTCCACCAGCTCCAGCAGAAGGACAGGAAAAGTCCAAGGAGTTCAACCACCCTGGAAAGCAAAGTCTGAGGCTGGCAAAGTGACAAAGCCAGCAGGAGATGCTTCCCGCTATGCGAAGGACAGTGGGAGGCTGCTTTTAAAACCGAAAAACACACACATTTTAAAAAGGAGAGATTAAATACCTAACAGACAAGTCAAAGGAGGAAATCAATGATGCATTAATAGTATCAATCATTCTCAAAGTATTTACACAGTCTGTATTCAAACACTTTCTTTTAATAAACAAAACAACAAAAAAACCCAACAGATAAAAGAGACCTGCTGGATTACTTAAAAAAAAAAAAAAAAAATCACATTCACATGTCCTTTTTTTTCCCTCTGAAGTTTCTCTCTAGAGATATTGACCAGTTCCCCAGCTCCCAGCCCTGCAAATTGTGTCCAACATGGAAAAATCATCTAATTGAAAAATTCAGCTTTTTAAGCTTCTTCAGTACCATGTGTCTCTGCACATTAACTAGGAATCAAGACAGCCAAGGAAAAGAGCACTGAGACTACATAGACTGAAGATCACTAGAAATTTGTCTCCAGAGATGGTCTTTACTGGGGAGCAGAAGTATATTTATTTTTATGTCTAAATGCCAATAGCAGCTCTGTGTCTCTGGTTTGCTTTAGCAAAATTTGAAACACAGGAAAATTATCAATAACTGCAGGCACTACTAATGCTGCCATGACTGATATAACAATAACGCTTTACAAGACATCTATAGCAAGAGGCGGTGCGTGTGGGGATAACCACAGACGCTTCCAGAAACGTGCTGACAAAATGACATTGTTTTCTTGAATCCAAGATGTCAAAACCAAATGTCTCTAATAACCCTTGATAGGAAAAAAAAACCCCAAAAAAACCCTGTAGAGAAAGTTGCAAACATGGAGTCACCCTCTTCTACATGCAGCATGAATTCTCTCCAACAGAGCCCATCATTTTACCTACACCTTACTGTCTGCACAATTGAACTTTACCAGCAGCTCAGCAAGTTCTCAGTACAGGGCTGAGGTTCATCCTCCCCCCAACAATCATGGCTTCACCATGGCTGTGGAGGCCTGAATGTGTGTGGTACAGTTCTCGCTGACGTTTCCAAGAGCTGTTTTGCCTCAATTTTTTCAAACTTCAGGCTCATTCCCTAAACAGATCTCCCCGACAACCCAGCTCCTCTGGAAGAAGTCGCCTTCTCCCTGCAGCTTCTCTCACCCATGCTTTGCACACTTCATAGTAGGAAAAAACGAAGAGGCCAGGAAGATGAGGCCAGGTCCTCTGACAGCGGGTTGTGGAGGTCAAGTACAGTGAATCTAGAAGAGGGGATCTCATGTCTGTCCTTCGAGAAGTTGTTGGGATCTGCAGGGCAATCTCTGCAGCGACAGGTGGCTGCAGAACGGAATAGGCAGTCTGCTACTGCATGCAATTGCCTGTTCTGCCCACACACAGAACCTGCAAGGATAAGGCAAGAAGTTCTCCCCCAAAATATACACTACACTGTGACAAGCATTTCTCACCTCTAGCACATCATCCCTGATGAACAAATCAGGTTTACCAGAGTTAAACCTTGAGTGAATGACCCAGAATCCAGACAATTTATTGGAATTTTAAAATTAACAGAAATTTACTGGAAACTGAACAACAAACAGCCAGTGGTTCATTCTGCAGGTTAAGGTGCTTTTAAGTGAAATGAACAATGAAGAGATTACACCTTCCTAATCAAGCCACACATTAGAAAAATGCAAGGGAGGAAAGAAGGGAAGGGGAAAGTCAGGGAGGCTGAGGATAGGAAGCTAAAAAAAGATCAGGTATCTGCAATAGATTAAGTGGGGAGAACACAGAAGAAATGTGCACTTCAGTTTTGTCTTTACATACTCTCCTGGTCCTCACACAGGACTTTGCAGTCCTTAGCCCAGTGTAAACAGATGTACATAAGCTGAAAATGGACATAGCATCTCTCTAGAAAAGCAATTTGGGGTGCGTTTGAGACAAGTGTATTTCTATCACCCTGTGTTCAGCACAGGGAGGAAATGCTGTTTGCACCTGCAGAACATCCATCTCAATTCCGATTGCTGTTACCACAGGACGGTTCACGGTTCTTGCCACCAGCTCTGCTGGGAGGCGAGATTAGCAATTTGTTCTCAGCCCCAGTGCAGAGAGAAACACGTCAGACCTTGCTTTACCCTGCACTCCTTTCAGAGGAGGATCTCCAGCCACAGGATTCTAGAAAGACAAAGGAACAAACCTTACTTCTTGGTGCTCCACATACAGAGCACACGATTCACTAGTATGCTAATAAATTACCAATTTTATTACAGAATATTGCCAAGTTAAAATAACAAAACAGCACTATTACTGTGTTAGTAAACTACCTTAACTTTCGTAACTGTGTGTTTTGTTATTTATAAAGTAACTGAATGTAACTGGAGCTTTGTCTACTCTGTGAGGTAGAAGAGACTCAAAGATATCTACCTCCCCCATTCTCAGTCACCCCCCCAGTGATATCAGACTTAATCATTTGCAGCTTTATTGGTAACTCCTGAAGCCTGGAATAGGATATCGACATCTGCAATAAACCTCAGAGGAGGAGGCAGATGTTAATTAACATAAGGATTTTCTTTACCAAGACAGCCAGCCAACCCAAAATAAAAATGCCATTTGTTAAAAACCTTTCTCAACACCTAACAATTTGTCTCCCTCTCACCTGCTTAAAATAATTCTCATGGCTCTTAAAATATTAAAATACTCCCCTAAGCCTTAAGGTTAAGTTTTAAACATGCAAGAGGTACAAGCCCTTTTGTCTCCACAGCTCCCACGCTTGTCACCTTTCCAGGCAACTGCATCCCTGAGACAGCTCATGGCCACCAAAAGTGGGGGGAGGAAGAAAAAACAAAACAAAACGAAACAAAAAAAATCCAAGTCCTACAATCCGTGCACCCCACCAGCAGTTGCAGGTCACTCCTCAGTACTGGAGCATCCCTCTATCCTCCATCTCCAAACCTTCATTAAAAGGGACTACTGAGCTATGGAGCCAGTATAAAAGGGGAAAAAATTCTGGTGGCAGGGAGCTGTGAGGCTCTTTAGTTATTATGAAACTGCTCCAGCACATAATAACCACCAGAACCACACTCAGGATGTGGTCCCCAAAAAGGGGCTGTGGGCTTACGGCAGAGGACGGTGTAAATCCACCCTCCACCTAGAGTGATCCTCCCAGCAAAAATTTGGCAGTGAGAGAGAAGCCAGGGTGTTTGGGTCCTCCAGGACAGGAGAAGAAACTGGCCAGTCTCTGCCTTTCTCCTCTTGGGATCTCCCTCCTCCCCCACCACAAACCAGACATTTTTAATCGCTGCGACTACATATGAGATTGCACGCCTTCGCAGTTGGCAGACAGCTGCCAGAAACCCATTCTCAAACCCTAAACTTAAGCACACTCATAAGGAAAACAGAAGAGTTCAGAACCGCATGAGAATCTTGTAATTTGCTCTCTGAAATAACCCTAAAAGCCCGTGGCAATCCACGTGCAAAGGAACGTATTTTTCCTCATAAAACCTCAAATGAGCATTTCGATCTCATGTCATCATGGGAATCAAAACTGCCATTTCTGAAAAATCATGGATTTATATACATTGGCTGTGTGAAAGTCCAAACGTGTAGTTAATGAAGCAATTGCTTTTCCTTTAGTAGAACAGAAAGGCAGTCATTTTCAATTGTTTTGCACAACTCTTCCTCAACTGCTTTCCTGAAGAGATCTTTACATGAGCACACGCACACTCTGCCACAGGGCAGGCACTTGTCTTTTAGAGCAGGCAAGAGAAAAAAAAGCTAGAAGATATTGTAGCCCAAAAAGTAAATTACATCTTCACACCAGACTCTAGCTGTGTTACCAAATGAAAATTAGCGAATTTTCCCCTCCTCTATGCTTGTCATCCTGGGCTTTTGTTTGAACTACAATTCAGGAAAACCCACTGACCTTCCTCACTGGCCTCCTCTTCAAAAGTTTGTCTGGAGAGGGTGAAAGCATGAAGCAGGAGCAGTATTTATGAGATAGACGCTCATTTTACTGAAGAAATTAGGAATATCTTTATGCATGAGCAACAGTTGACTCGACCACAGTCATTGCTTTCTTGTGAGTCTAACTATGAGTCAACAGTCGGCTGAAAAACTTCAAGGTGCAGCTGAGTGTTATGCTGAAGTCGCTCAAGTTTTTCTAAGAGGGGCTATGTCAGACATTTGACAGGCTGTGGGACTGCAACCAGTGGAAGCGGCACACAGCTCAAAATTTACTTACAGAGAGAGAAGCCTTCCCCACAACTGTAAAACACCTCTGGGATACCATTTTCATGAAAGGCAAAAGGCACTCTGGACCCTCAGAGCATGGTTTCAAATGCTAATTCACCACTGACATGTCAATAACCAGCTAGAATAATTTGTGCAAAATAGTTTTATGCAAAATGGTTGTTTTAAAAGATTGGGGTAGGGTGAGTGAAACCCACAAATCCTCTCATGCATTTATTCTCCTGAGTAACGTACAAACTTGAAAGTTGGGCAAGGGGACCAGAGAGATTGTCCCTTTGTCACAGAGAGAAGAGAAGGCTTGGCCTCTTGGTGGCAGCTGCTGAAAATCTTTCCAATTCTCCATGGACTGAAAAAGAGCACAGGTGAAGACATCACCGTCAAAAAAATATGAGTTTTGAAATAAAATTCAGCAAGAAGGCACATTGCTCCATGTTAGGCAGCAGTAAGGAAGGGAAGCACACAGACAAAAGAGACAAGATAGACCATGGACTATAGAAGGAAATGAGAGAGGAGGAAGAAGAGCAAGAATAAAGCCAGACTGGTTGTTTTGCGGATGGGAGAAGATATGAAATATAGGAAGTATAATAAGCAAAGTGTATATAACTGTTTCTTTCCTATAAAACCGTATGGGACAAGATCATACAGGTATTTTTCACCACAGCTAACAAGCACTTATCCGCAGGCTAGTAAGCATCAGGTATATTTCTCCAAGGAATTAAGGAAATACTTGTATTAAAATTAAAAATAAAAGAGAATGCTCACTTAATCTGCTATGTGATCTGAATCCCCATTTATAAATGGCAGGGACTGGAGACAATGAGAAATTGCTAGATTACACAGTCCTCTGCAATGCAGTTAGCAACAGCTGAGGGGTAAAGTTGGAAAAACACCAACGGACTTAAGAATGCCAAATTAAGTTTGCTTGCACAGTTGCTGCTAATAAAAACCACAAAGCCTTTGTCTCTGCACTGCCTCATTCATTCCACAACATAATACTGAAACAGAACTAAAATCATGGAAAAAGCCTAAGAAAAAAAATCCTGTCTCAAACATCACCAGTCTTCACTTGACTGCAGGGAATGGAGCCGCTGCAAAGCCAGGTACAGCTTCACATATGATCCTTCACCGAGGATTTTCGGTGAAGCCCGTTCCCAACACAGGCAGCAGTTCACTTGTTACTCCAAGTGCCAAAGACAGAAACACACACATCCCAGCAGGAGAGAGGCACTTCAGCTTACAGCACTACGTGTCATTTCAAGCCAATGAAGTCATGACACAGAATCAGACAGGAAAATATTTTCCTACTATCTCACAGATAAATGGAACTTGCTAAAAATTTATTAGAAGGTCTGCTGGGAGCTACAAAAGTTTCTTCGTTTTCTAGAGCCACAAACTCCTCACCAAGCACGAAGGTGAGGTGAATGAATCTGCGATTCACAGAGAGCGAATGTAAAGAGATAATGCGCACTGAGCTACAGAAGCCACCCTGTCGGAGCTCGGTAATTACATGAACGAACTGATCTATTAACAGCGAGTCTAAATACAGCCCCCCAAGGGGCTACAACTCAATCAATGGTATTTTGAAAGGAAACGTTGCTCTTGCAAGGGAACTGCAATGGCAGAAGGGAAGACTAGCCATGTGGTTATCAGCCACAAGACACTACCTACTCATGGAATAATAAATCGTGCTATTTAAAAAAAAATAAATACAAATTACACTACAAAGAATTTTATTTCAAACAGGCCACATTTAGAAGTACATCAGTGAACTCAAATTTGCCTTTCCACAGCAGATTACAGATAGAAATTCTCAGCTTGCATCTAAATCAGAGGGTTTCCTAACTGCATTAGCAAAGTAAAAATTACAGAGCTGTACTTAACAGTTTTATTGTTGTGAAAATGATTCTGACTTCAGAAGGCAGCTTCTCCTGAAGTAAGAAAGATGCGTCAGTGAATTACTCATACCAACAGCCCTTCGACAGTTAACCCTACCTCTGGCACGGGGAGAGTTACTACAGCAGCACAATGAATTTTGTAGAGCAAACTAATCCCAGGAGCCCCCTAATAAAATTCCGATGTAGCCTAAGGAATCATCCTTCAAAGAAACACATTTCTGACTGTTTTCTTGTGGAAATGGCACTGTAAAACAGATATTTACCTTCTCAGGTCAGGCTTACTGCAATTAGTCAAATATCTGCATGTTTCTACAACTTCAGATTAATTCAGTTTTATCTTAGTCATACACTTAAAGACCATGGTTCTGGAGAATAGAAAATATTCGGGGAAATACTTCATTTTTCTAAATATCACAATTTCTTCTTTTTATAAGTACCCAGTATGTAGATATCATCAAGTCTGCACATGGCTATCATCCCTTTTCAAACACTCCATGGCACAACATACTGATCTTTCACAAATAGCAGTTCTATTTGCATCCTGGCCATGCTATGTATTGCTCTTTTTCTAACAGTGGTTAGAGGAAAAGAAAAGCTTCTCCATTACTCCCCTTTACAATGGGGAGAAAGAAAAAAAAGCACCTATTAGGAGCTGCTGTATCTATGTTACATGCAATTCAACACACAGGAAAAGCCCTTTGAAAAGGAGGAGGATCATTTGCATGTAGCAGAGACCAAGCTGTCAAAGAGCAAAGCTAAGGAAGGCTGCACAGAGATGTGATGCTGCATTCGTTGGAAGTGCTATCACTTTATTACCCCTCTCTTCAAGGAATTTGGCAAACCTGCAGGACTTAACGAATCCGAACGAAAGGGAAAAGGGATAAAGAAATGAAGGTGTGGCAAACAATAGTCAAAACCAAGATTATTTGCAAAGGAACTCTCATAAATAAACATGCTTTGTTGCCTGCTTTTTATTTTGCATCTTTCAGATACCTCTTTGCTTATATTGGTGCATATGTTTGTTTTTTCTTTATAAAAAAAGCCTGAAAACTGCACACAGCTTGGACTGTCTCTATGACAGTGTAATGCTGTATGAGCAGTGAACAGCCACAGGCCAACAGTCAGCAACTTTAAACACAGCTGGCATTAGGGATTCCACAGACTGTGGCCTTTTTGTTACCAGAGCTGAAGGATATGAAATATTTTATCTCATTTGACTAACACATGTTGCTCTAGCATACTCACATCTTACGCAGTCTAAGCTTTCAGTCTGAAACAGAAGTTTTAAAAATTTGTATTTTTATATATCCAAAGCAAACTGAAGCATTAAACATTAGTCCACTGGGGTAAACAGCCTGGAATGATTGCTCTGATGATACTTTTAGGAAGCTAACATCTCATCAGGTTTGTGGTGAAGCAGGATACTTGAATTATAAATTGGGGTTGTTTTTCAATCAACTGTTTTTATCAGATCTGCTCCAAAAGAAAACACAGGCAAGACAGAAAAGCACCCAAAGAATCTATCTGAAAGATCAGGTAGGAAAGGAGTAACAACAGGTGTTAAAGAGAAACCTTTTCATTTCCCACATTGAGCAATGCTGGTTGTAAATAAAAACAGAAGTTTAAAAAAGAAAAACATTGCTCTAAACTGTCAAGCGTTGCTTTATTCAAACTGACATCAGTAAGAGAATTGCTGAAATGCCCAAGTCAGGGCTGTGCTCATATATGCCAATGCACCATAGCAGTAGGTGCCTGCATAGGAAGGAGCTCCACTCCATGTTGCCAGTGGAAAAACCACCCTAACACCACCTCCTCCAAAACACACTCAGTCTCTTTTTTGAGTAAATAAACTCAAAAAGTAAAAAAACACCTCAGTTTAGTTTTTTGAGTAAATAAAATTACAAACACAGCACCCACACTTTATGTTATTGAGGATGACCATCTCCACATACAGTTATTTGGCACATGGAAGCCACAATCATAAATTATGCTTTTACTAGACCTGGTTTTCCTTTTATCTTTAGTTACACTGCACCGCCATCCAGGGCTCTCTGGGAGGCTCAGGCTCCAAGATCCAAGGGACTGCCTTACAGTCTGTAAGGCTTTTCTCCTGCATAACACAAATCCTCGAGCTTTCAGCCAGTCATCCTTGTGCCATAGCCAGCTATTTTATTCATCCCTCTAAGATGAGCATCAGTAATACGCTTACACCAGATACACTTTAGACCCCATACACGGGTAAAAATCACAAAGCAGGACATGGATATGCATAAGCACCTAGCCTACAAACCTTCTGGGACTAGTGCCAGTTAAGAAATGATAGTAAGAACAGTTTTATTCAGCAAGGAAACTTAAATCAGGTATACAGGAAGCCTTCTTGCCTGGTTTGCTATTTAGGCACTAAGTCTAGACTGGGTATTAAGGCGTAAGACTGAATTCTGCATGGCATCATGTTCATAAAGTGCATAAGGAAAATCCCAGTTTGAAAACTAACAATCAAATTCAAGATAGTTGTAAGCATGACTGTAAAACAATAATGCCAAGGAAGAGAAAGGGATACAAACATTTCTCTGAGGCTAAATATCGAGAAAACTGTCAAGGGAGTCTCTCCTTCAGTGAAATCCCTCCTTAGTGCAGAGGACCACTTCAAAGCCAAGCTACCGCTCGCTGAAATTCTTCAATTAAATTGGCGTAGATACTTCGAAATATGCTTCGAATAACAGAAACTGGCCCTGAAGGCTCCCTGTAGAATTACTTTATTCAGATAACCAACAAAATAAAGATAGGTGAAAAACTACCAAGAGCAGCACAAATATCCTAACTTTAAAAAAAAAAACCAAACCCAACACTTCAGCCTTCAGAAGTCATCTTTCTGCCTGCTCCGAAACAATAGGACACTGTTCTCTTTGTACTCCTGACATGTTTTATTTCAACAACCACACCCAGTTCTGGGAAGGGCACTACGATAGCGCTGATTTGTTTGCAAGATGCTGCAAGGTGAAGTCAAAGTTAATGATCCCATATCCTGTTTAATTTCTTTCTGTTTTTCCCCCCACACACACAGATTTCACACTAGTAAACACAAAACCAAAAATTCACTCCCATATGTGCTAAAAGGAAAAGGGTGAAAGGGGTAAAAAAAAAAAAGCTATCCTATACTAGCCACTGATTAAAAACCAAAAGTAACACTGAAAAGGAGTGTAGCAGAGCTCATGAATAGCAACGAGCAGCTGCAGGCAAAAGAGACTCAGCAGAGTCTCTTGGGATCCATGTACTCTCCAAGTTAACAGGGCACAGGCTACGGCAGCCCAGGGAAATACCGCAGCAGAGTTTCCACCACGCCGTCTCACCAGTGCATCTCAGCCTTAATTGTCACAAGCTTCAAAGCAAGGAAAAATTCTGTCCTCCATACATTTGAGACTCAACCTTTGCAAAATCTACAACCGTCACGTAACTCTTGTTCAGTAGGGAGCAAGTCAAAAAATCAGGTTTGCTTTACATACTTCTGATGGTTGTTGGGTATAATACCCTGAGCTTATTTTCACTGATGACCTAGACAGACAAATTAGACTGACACAAATCCAGACTACATCAAAATAAACCAGTGCACACATTAGGGAGGGGTTGGGGGTAGTGGTGTACAATATTTAAATATTTAAGTTACACATTACAATGTACATCAGGTCCTCCACCTAAACTGAGGACTTGAAGAGGACAAGCAGGTAACTTTTTTAAAAAATCTGTTTTGTGTTATGATCACCAAGCTGGCTACTCGGCTAGAACAATAAAAGGATTTCAGCCAAATGAGCATTACTTCCTCCAGCCCGTCTTTTAAAAATTAAACTCTGTGAAGATAACGACAGTCATGCTCAGTGCTAATTATAGCAGAACCGTTATAGTGGCTAAAAAGGCTAAAAAGAGGTGGTGGGAAAGGAAGGAAGGTAGCTTAGAGGAAAAAAATACAAACCAGGGAATGGCAAACCTGTCACGTGTCTGTCATGCTTCACCTTCATGCAATGCTCACAGTGAGATGGAAGGTAGGAAGCGCATAAGCTTCCTTGGGACAATGGAAGTCCCAAACCCTGAGGAGCAGTCAAAGGCTGAGTGAAGCCCCACAAACGCTGTGAGATGCAAAAAACCAGCAGAAGTCTGAGTAATGTACAAATTAAGTGGAAAAAATTAAGGAAAGCTTCTTACCCTGCTTTTTATCCCAGCTGAGCGTACAAGGGGAGAACTATCCTGCTCCCACACTTGAGCCCAACTTCTCAAAGGCCAGCCTGGACAGAGGACAAGTATGAGGCTGTTTTATTTTAGGGTAAAGGAGACTGTTGCCCTCAGCAGTGATTTTAGCAATAGAAGCAAGTAAACGATAAACCTAAAGAAATCCCAAAGCCAGCGAGCCCTGTGAGGACAGGAGAGCATGCTGCCAGGCTCCTGAAGCTGCCGAGGAAGAACCTCATTTTCACATGTAATGTGTACTTGCGTTTTCTTGTTTTATGATTTTCTTTCTAACCCTGTAATCAAATGTTTAGCAGCTACTTTGACAGTACACATACTACTTTTTCCTTCTATTCCTAAACTTTGGCTAGTAAACAGGTGATCCAACAAGGAGAGACTACTCATTTCTTTGGGAGTGGCAAACTGATGAACGGAGTAAAATTCACAGCAGCCTTTGCCCAGCACTAAAAGCAATGTTACTACCTTTCCTCCCAGCATGACTGGCTGTGCCTCAGGCTGTATCTTGAAACCACCTCGTCCCAGGACCAGCAAGTGACAGAAGCGATGTGGGTGTAGTCCCTGGCTCAGAAAGCATCCCTTCACAGCAACTACCTATGGCATGCACATGTGGTACAGCTCTGTCTCAAAGTCCAGAGGACAAGATGAGAAGCCTCTAATTAAGCTTTCCAACACAGCAGAGCATGTGCAGAAACTCCAACTTAAAACAGTCACTTACAATCTTCTCAAACCGACCAGAGGACCCAATGCAGGCTGTGTTGTTCAGGATGACAGTGCTGCCCGGTACCTGGAGGATGCAGAGGAATCCAGCAGTGTGAAATGAACATGACTGACACGCACCCACCTCAAAAAAAAAAAAAAAAAAAAAAAAGCGCAAGCTATTTTTTCCCTGCACATACAAGTGGCTGGGAATTAATAACTTCTCAAACCTACCCACACACTAAAAACTGTCCTTGTTTAAAAGATTCCTCACAGTTGCTACAAGGCAGCAACAAAGCGGATATAAAAGTATTGCAAAAATCACTGTAAGAAGAAAAACTGTCAGCAGAAAAGATACTGGAAAGCTACAGAAAAGGTTTCAGTCTTATTCATACTAGTTACACAGTAAGAGATTTCCCCCCTAATATTTGTAAAATTGGAAAACAGAAGTTTCACCCATCAGTGAAATCAGCACAAATACTAAGGACTCTAATCTTTCCCAAGCTAAAAGAAGTTTAGCTCCATGCCAGCTAGGTTAAAAAAAAAGGCAGGTTTGGTTCAAGGATGCCCAATCAAACCATACAGCATTCAAACAAGTATGTGTCTCCAAGCTGAATCACATTATTATTTCTTATTCCCTACCGGGGATGGGGAATAATGCTCAAGAACAGAGGGGAAAAGGAGTTGGGATAAACATTTGATCCCAAAAATAAAACTCAAAATTCAAACAGACACCTCAATTTAAGAAAACAATAATTTATAAACACGTCCTTTTGAGAGAGAGCGCAATGCTAGCTCTCCTCTGAGCCTGTAAGTCAACTTGCTCATTTGTTCCCTGCACTTTGCCTCAAACAGCAGGTGCAGCCAGGTGGACTACTGGTATGAGTCCACAACAAAACGCCATTTATCTTTGCAAAACCTAATATTCACCAATCCACCTGCAGAGGAAGCAATAAATGTTTGCTTCCACAAACAGAGGGAATGTTATTTAAATCATGATACTATTCAAGTAAATCCAAGACAGATGGGCCAGGATTCAGGGACAACTGAAGTTGCTGTGTTTATGATAAGGGAATTAGAGTGACAGAAAGCCTCTTCCTGGGAAATGTGGGATCTGGTATATTTGCATTTGCTTCATAAAGGCAGCAAATGCTCTACAAATACACCATTCAGGGTCAGTGAGCCAGAACAGTTTGGAGGTAGTGGCTCAATCCTAAAAGAGGGCACCCAGATATCCAGGTAATTGTTCTACAAAGCAATATCCACCAGAGTCTGGCAGGTCACCGCAAGCCAACCTGAAGGAAGTTTTTGACATACCTTGTCTACCTCTCGGTTTCTAGAAGAAGTGAGAGTTTGGGGAGGAGACAAGTGGGGAAGAAAATACCCCAATCTCCCAGACCACAAGCATAAGAGAGGAAATACAAGTATTTTTTCCTTTAGCATGTTAATAGCGATACAGCGTGTGTGTGACCCATCTACACCAAGCAGACACAGAGCAATTAAAATGTTACCATCTCATACAATCAAAATATTGTTCAATGAAGACAGGATTAAAGCATGTTGCATCTGTCTCTAACTTGGCTACAGGTAGATGACTTCGTCAGGGATTTTTAGCCAGCAGAGTCAAAAGTGTTAACAGAAAAGTGGACCTGGTATCCTGCGACCAAGGAAGCAAAATTTATCCACTTCAGCAAATGTTGACAGAGCCATTACTCAAGCAAGGCTTCAGATAAGTCACTACTAAAATCTTGAGCCCGAACAGTGAACTGCGGGGGTCCCTGCTCTTGGTTCATCTACCACAGCTGATAATACACCGGGGGTAGGGGTGGGGGGTGGGCGCATGTGTGAAGGCAAGCTTGTATACACTATGACTACAGAAAGTAGATACACACAGGCTATATTAAGAGGACATCAGAAAATTGGCATTTTTCTAATAAGGCTGCTTTTTTAATGATGCTCTATGAAAGGGCCATCAGATCAACAAGGCTGCAGGGCAAAAATGAAGACACCAAGACACCAATCCCATCTACAGTAACTTAAGGCAGCTGCCAAAACTTACTTAAGATGTTTAACTGGACAAGTAAAACTATGGTAAAATTTAACCCAGTTCACTGAACAGGTCTGTACGATTTCAGGCATAGCAGCAGACACTGTGCATCTCTTCTGTCAGGCTGTCAGTCTGCTCTCTCACTATGTATCTTCAAACCCAGACATTGGTGATTGGGTGCTTACTGAACTTCTAACAGGGCATTTTATTTTCCCACTTGAGAAAAAGCTTTGAGCACAAAACCAAAGCAATTGATTCCTTTACACTCTGCCTGTTTCTTGCTTCTCACTTAGGCATCACCCTTTGAACTTCAGCCTGGTGATAACAGTAGCATCAGCATTACTAAAGGCTTAGAGTTTGCAAAGAGAAAGACAAACCTTTTTTTTTTTCTGGTTTTCTTTTTCATATGTGGATGTATTCAGAGTAAATGAGGAAGAAGCTGAGATATTGCAAGTTGAAACTGAGGACAGAATAAGCACGGAATGAATATCTGTTGCATAGCTTAAAATAAACAAAAAATGTAGCTGCCTGATGGACAATTTTCAAAACCAAGCAGATTTTGTCTTCACTAGCCACTGATTTCTCTCCATATTAGGTTAAAAAAACAAACAAACAAAACCCCAACATTCATTTCTATAGGAAATGAGGGTCAAAACCAATAAAATCAACAACTTTATATTTGAGCATAAACATACTATTATTAGTACTCCAAAAAGCAACTTTTAAAAGCACGTTCCTCAATTCCACATGACAGCTACAAGGCACATAACACCATCCAGAGGGGCAGGGTCAACAGGCAGCGGCTGCTTCCTACACCAATCGCTAGGAAACAGGGCACGTTTAAAATGCTGTAATACTTGTACCTATTTGTATGCCTCCACTGTTTTTACATGACAAAATTACAGCTAAAGTAAAAAAGCAATGACAGCTCAAGTTTAGCATAACAATCTTCTAAACCTGCTTTCATCACATCTCCTGACTTAATGGTTGGCGTGACATGCCAGAACTAAAGGAGCTGCTTTGTCTAATTATCACGTCTCCTACTGCGTTTTCTTTGTCTTCCTCAAACACTTCCAAAAAACCTAACATTGCTTAAAATTCCAGTGCAAGAAGCATTTCACCTTCGCAGCAAAATCTGTTTCTTCTGGTCTTATCAGTATTGTCATTAAAGGTGCTTTTAGCTCCTATCTTCCATCTTCACTGCTTGTATCCATGTTGATGTTGAAACACTTTTGAAGTGTGTACCAGGTCACAGGCTTACGCATCGCTAAAGTTTCTTAGAACTTAGAAACAATTTCTTCCTGCAGCAACGAATGTGTTCCTCTTTGCATCAGACTGGAATTCCAGAGCCTTTTTGTTTACTTCCTGATTTGCACACTATCCTCCACCCCCCATTTTTAAAATAGTACAGTTCTGGGAATACATAATTTCTTAACAAGGTGCCATTGAAAAACCTCAAATATAGCAGCATTACTGTCACTTACCAAGAACCAAGAAGGAGCTTCAAAAAAAAAAAGAAGAAAAAAAAATCAAAGCATATCTAGATTTTGCTGTCTATCCTCAGTACTAATGGATGTAATCACCGCAAAAAAAAAAAAAAAAAAAACCAAAAAAACAATCACACATTTTATCCATGCCTTATTTCTGTTACAGAGGGTTTGATAGGCGATTTTAACAATTACTAAATTATTCTTCTGCGGTTTTCTTAGGTCAGTAAATTTAGCTACTGCACTTAATGCATCTTGTTTTCAAAAAAGGCATGTACATGTGTGTGTCTCAAAGCATAACAGCAGGGCCAGACAAAGGATGGGGGGGGAGGCAGGCAGGAACTAAGGGTGGAAGAGAGACAGGTTAGAAAAAAAGAATAATCAGGTTTTACATAACTAGCATTCACGATTAAGCTAACATTTTGCTGGGAAATTTTAATTTGGTTTCAAATGCTCATCTAGCCTTCCCATCGAGAGCTTTCAAGACCTCTAACTGGAATGCCACACCTTGCTACCTGCCGACAACTAGCTTGGTAGAGAGCAGGGGACAAAAAAGACACTTGAGGCAAAAGGAGAAATATTCAAAGCTGCTGATGGGGAAGAACACTCAGGAAGCAGGAGTGTTGAAAGAGATGGGGTAATTGTGGACAACATGCTGAACATGAGATTGTTATGGAAAACCGAGCCAGTAACTTTGACAGGTTTTGGATGCAAATAAAGGATCCCAGCAGATGTATGTTACGATCCATGCCTAGATCAGTACAGTATAGTTTTTGGACATTTCTAGAGAGTTGCTCACGAACTGAGTGAAGAAAAGCAATAGCAGAATACTAAGCTGCAAGACTAAATGTAAGTGGTGCAAAAACCCTGAAACTTTACCAGCTTCTAGGAAGCTGGAATTAGTTTTGGGTTCTGCACAAATCCCTACCAATTTCTGCAGTGTAACAGTGTCCTACTCCTACTTTCTAGATTCCCCCAGCCTTTCAGTTACAGCAGTCAGCAAAACACGAGGCTTTTATTATTACTGTAAGCAAATAACAAACATACCAAACAAAATGCTACAGTGCAAGCCTTGTTTTTCGAGGTGTTAGATGCTAGCTACAAGCAAGTTATTTTCCGGACACTTGAAAGATTTACATAGAATAAATACAATGCGACTTTTTTGCATTTACCTATCAAATAAAATTAGAAATACAAAAGTCTCAATATTCCCCCAAGTATTTTCCCAAAACAGCTTAAATGTTAGCATAAATGCACTGAGAGAAACTGCCAAAGCAGCATAACCTGAAACATTAAACTAAACTGGAAATACCTATAAGCATTCTTGTAAACAGATCGTGCATGGATGATGGGGATAAAGGCTGCAATGAATGAAACTTACTGAAATATTCAGCTGCTAAGGATATGAGGGAAGGAAAGGATAACATTAAAATGTTTATTATGGTAATACATAGAAATTAATTTGAAAAAAAATCAGCTCCTACTGTACAAGCCTTATAATGAGCTTATAGCCTAAACACTGATGCTTTGTCAGATTAAGCATACTTTCTTCTTTTGTATTTTATGATGTGATGTA
Organism: Falco rusticolus; assembly: GCF_015220075.1. Taxonomy (NCBI): domain Eukaryota; kingdom Metazoa; phylum Chordata; class Aves; order Falconiformes; family Falconidae; genus Falco; species Falco rusticolus. The sequence goes on from NC_051197.1 coordinate 29,476,450, forward strand.
GCTACATGCTTTTTTTTCTTTTTTTTTTTTTTTTTTTTCCTTTAAAAGACATCTCCTTCAATATTCTATTACCAGAGAAATACGGCCAGGAGACAGAAATGTCAGCCTCTGAAAGGCAACAGGATTTAAAAATGAACTGAGGGGGAAAAATATCCAGTTATCTGTTAATACATGACTTCCCCCCCCCTCCCCAAAAGTTAATGTCATTTTACAGTTCAGAACTTGCTAGTGTTGGGTTACAGAGATAACAGGATTTACATGATCATGACAATTTTTAAAATACCCCATCACTATTACTAAATTTTACTTGTCCTGCAGACAAGTCAAAGCAATTTTCTACTTGTCAAAGATGATAAATCAGTTGTCTGGTGACACTGACAGGTGGATTTGTCAAATCCCCATTGAAGTACTTTGGTTTCTGCTTTCAGGCTGCCTGTGAACTCCTGAGAGTGCAGTAACACAAGAGAAAAAAAGGAGCGATTAGGAAGAGTTTAGGTTTTTAGGGCTGCTGCTCATTTCCCCATCTTTCTTGGTATTTTCTTACTGCTTTTCCTTTAAAGTGAGTGTACAGAACGCAGGTGCTAGGTTTTATTCTAGCACTTCACCCACAGAATGCCAGTTAAAATCAGAACAGTCAAAAAAACCACAACCACACACTGCATTTGAAAATGTGTTATTTTGCTTATAAATACCACCTTCTCTCTTCTTTAAGGCAGAGGCACACCTTGGGAAAGATTTAATTAAACCCCACTTCTTCTATCCACTCTGCCACTACAAACTACTCAAAAGAAACAACTGGTATTTGAAGTAAGAGAAAAAAAGCAATGGCAAAGATGTGTGAATGGAAGTGCATACCTTGTGTCTACCAGCCACAAAAACATCCACCTACTAATGACCAAGGTGGAAATGTTCTAGTGAAATATTTTAAGTGCTGATGTTAAATAAGGTTGACAAGACATCCAACATAAATTCCTCCCTTTTTAGCCCTTCCTTCACAAATTAAATTACAACAGTGTTAATATGCTACTTGGGCTGCACTTCTAAAACCAAAGAAATTGTGCTTAGGACCCCATGGCAGGTGTACCACAGGCACAGACTCATTTTGAAAAATCATTAGCTATATATTAAATACATAAGAAATCAGAAAAACTTGAAGAGAAAATGGCTTTTCCTACTACCCTCAGAAGTAACACCACTTGGGCACAGTGCTTCTCCAGCGGCGATTCCCCAGTGCTCTGCAGCGAGCTTCCACCAACCAGATCCAAAGACCAGACAAATGAAAACAGCAGCTCACATTTAACCAGCAGATATGAAAAGATGAGAAGCCTCAAAGTGAAGCCCAGAGGCAGTGTTTCAAATTGAATCCTCCTCCTGAGCAAGCAAGCCTGTTGACAAGGCCTCTCTCCAGGCACCACCTCCTCCTGCAGGCTTTCCATATCAACTCTGGAGTAGCAAGGTAGATCCTGGAGTTGAGTTTGATGTCCAAGGCTTGCTCTGTTTCATCTCCAGGACACTGCAGGTATGGCTTCCCTGGGGTTGTACACAATCTACTGCACCTGGTACATACTCCAATTTCTATAAAAAAAATTAGGAGAAGCAGCAAGAAATAGTTTTTCATCTTGCCATACAAAACGTGAGCTGCTTCACAACAAAAAAAGGTAACTCCCTACTCACTAGACTGTTCTTCACTGGAAAACCTGAAAAGTTAAGATTTTGCATTTTATTTTCTCTTTCTCAGCAAGGAATTCCAAAGAGCTTGCACGTTTGAGATGGACAATTGGAATTGGTTTTGCTATGTCCTAAGGTAACATTTGTATTGTTCCTCTAAATTTCCACATTAAATCCTCAACATAGAAACGCAGCATAAGGACATTTTAACATCATTTTGACAGAAAGGTAGCTCATCCTTATTCCCGAGCTGTTTGAAAGCATGTCCTTCCTCCTGCATATTGTGCTCAACATATAATAAGTGGGGAATAAGACATGTCTGGCTGCTGACAAAGCTAAACAAATCACCCAGTGGCAGCATGCAATTCACTGTATCCCCATTTATCCAGGGGGCTGAGTTGGAGCCGTCTTTCCCCACTGTAAGCCGGCAGCGTGGAAATGATGACTATCTGTTTTAGAGGCTACAAGATGAACCAAGACATTTGGTATTAGTGTAACGCAGACACAATTCTAATTCTAATAAAGTAATTTATTGGAGCTGCTAAGTGCAGCTGTTCTTCCCACACTGTACTGTGAGCAGCAAGAATGAAACTGAGGGGTGAGGCAACGAAACCAAGTGGGAAAATGAAATAAATCATTTGGAAAACAGATGGATGGTAAAAATGGTCAGCCCTTAGGCTGGAGAGCTACTCTAGATCCTGCTGTTTTACATTACCATTAACTTGAATCTAATTGCCATCTGGGTAAGCAAGCTACATTTTAAAAGACACATGTAAATTAAACTGCAGTTATTTCCAAAGATAAGCTGTCACTGGAATAGTACACTTGCCAGAGAATCCAGAGCAGAGTTGCTCAAAGTCTTTAGAGGCAAAATGTCCCGTCCGTCCCCCCGAAGTGCCATCATTTCTTCTTAAGAAAATGTTATTGAGGATTTCTTCCTGGCATGAATAATTTATGTGCCTTGATATTCTTAATATTAGAAAGACACAATTATGAACAGAACAGAAAATAACTCTTCAATTTTCAAAGTTGCTCCTCATTCAGGCTGCATTTGTACTACTGGGGGGGGGGGAGGCGCGGGGCAGGCAAGGAGAAGAATCATGCTATCCACTCTCCACTGCTCTGCTGTCAAAGGCAAATTGAGCAAAGCATAGAGCCCACCAGCATCTCTTTCAATCCTAAACCAGGAGCATTCAGATTGCAATATGGGTTTCACGAATACAAAAGGGGGAAAAAAATGCAATGGAATAATACCCACGATGGCTCATCAGAATATTAAGGAGGCTGCAGACTGTCAGAGCTCTGGAATCAGATGCTGATAATTTATCAAAGCTCCTGCTCAGCTTCCAAGCAACAAAATGCATCTGCACATGTTGGAGAATAATTTGCATTGTCTCCTATCTGCTGATGAAAGACAGTATTTTAAAAAATAAAGTATAGAAATCAGTAGCTTTCAGTCTTTTCACCTGCCTTACTGGATATTTCAACCAGAGGAAAAGAACATCCTAAAAAAACGGCAAACCACTGTAAACTTTAACATCTCACGCCTCTGGACTAGTGTGGCCTCTGTACCGAGCTTGCTTCCAAGAAAAATAGCACCACCCCCCTTTCACCCAATATCCTGCTGGCAAGAAACATGGAGAAATAGCTGGTCTACCCAGCAATCTACTGGGTAACACAGGTTGCCACCAGACTGCAGCTTGCATTCACAACATTTGCTGAATTCTTCATTTTCTCACCAACCACGTGCAGTTCCCTTCACCTCAGAGCCCTGGTAACGCTCAGTCCGATGCCCTAGGCTTGCCTTTTGAGGCAAGAGACTCAAACGCAGCTACTTTTAGCTAAATTTTTAGCCCCTTCAACTCCTCTAGCACTCCCTTGAGAAGCATACCTCTACCTCACGTTCCTACCAGCCCACATGCCCATGTCCAGTTAAACATGACAAAGGCAACAAGGAAAGGCACAACGTGTATTACTTACAACAGTGGGTGACAAGAAGATCTTTCTCCTCACGTGCCTTCTTACCTGCACCACCAGTGAACATCTCTTGCTAGTTTAAGGTCTTCATTCATCTTCTACTAAAGGTTTTCTTACGAGGGTTCGGGGCACTGCACACTGAGCACCAGTGCAGTGAAGACAAGTTCATCCCCAGATCCTAATGGGATCTGGACATCACCTTTGTTCAAATTCCTTTGACATTTACACACACACACAAACTATTTCCCTCGTGGTTTTCTTTGCTGTTCCAGGCAAAAACTGTGCACTTACAATTAACAGCATACTCATTTTATAACAGAAGCACACACACAAAAGATCTGGCTACTCTTTGCTGGCAACCAAAAAGCCATCAAGGTTCCAGGAAAAAGACTGGTGTGTATTTTTTCTTTAGCATAACCAGTGTTTATACCAACATGACACTCGAGTGCAATGGAGCAGGGGGCAAAGCAGCAAGTCTTATGAGATTATGATTACAAATGCTAACCTACAACCACTTTGTGAAATTACAGAAGTGAATTATTTTTTTTCCGATGATACATAATACCTTGAGGTATCAATCCCTCCACAAGACTTAGCTAAATGCCATGTATCTGCTTAAAACTGCACATCTGCATCATATTAACCAGTTCTTTAAGTGTCCCCACAAATAAGTAAGCACATACCTCATGCCCCATATAAAAAGCAAAAGCACCACTAATTGAAGAGAGATACAGCTGAGCCTTGAGCTGAATCACCACCAGTGGAAATTACAGAAAAAAACCACAAGGAGCAATGCTAAGGAAGAATACCCCTGAATGAGCAAAAGGAGTAAGAACTGGGATGTTCCTTCCTCCAGCTGTGCAAGTGCTTAAGTAATAAGCACATGACATACTGCTGACCCCTTACAAGGACAAGACGCAAATGCAGTGCCTTTGGAGTCACAGGGCTAACCAATTCAGTCATGAGTAATGAGAGCTCCAAGGAAATACAGCCATTTCCTTCCCTAATTCTCCACAAACATCCACCTCCAGGTGAGTCTCAAAATGACTAGCAACAGGGCTTAGTAAGGAAAGTACCTAAGAGTCACTCATGTCATCTACCCTTGGTTTAAGTGGAAGGCCACTCAGTCAGGTCCAAGTTTCCACCTACCAGTATTCAAAACTGGCTAGTAAGCTTTCAACATTTCTCATGGATGGCACTTCCTTTTGGAAGGGAATGAAAAAAGCAACCTTAAAGCGGTGAAAGTAGGTCACCAGAAGCCACATCAATGAAGTATGGAAACAAAACAGGGAGGGATATTGTGTCAGCTATAGAATCGAGTGGTTATTATAAATGGACATCAAAAGTACGGCTAGAACATTTCCACTGGTAAGCCATTCCATGGATGAAATAGAAGTACACAATAAGTGACACACTACAGCATTTCCTTTGTAATTCTCCTGCAAAGCTGCTCGAAGTTTTATAAACATAATTGCATGCTTTTTAGACTGAACTCATGATAACCCTTCTAAACTCCACCAACAACAATAGCAACCTTGACAGCAAAGATTTATGTTATTGGATATAACACACACTCCCAACAACCCCCCTCACCGCAGTTTTAATTTAAGATCCATCCCAAAGTTATCTTAGAGCCATCTAGGTACAGATTTATCTGTAAACAGATGTGGTGGTTATGTTCTACAAGTGGATGGATGTCAGCCAAGAGATCTCGTGGCCTGGACAGCGGGCCAGCGGATACCTCTGCTAATCCTGCAGAGCTGGCTGTCCAAGGTCGTAAGCCCAAACGCACAGAAAACTAGGGTCCATCAGCCCACTCTCAACTTTTTTCCCAAAAATGTTAGTGAAACATCCCAGCTAATGTAACCTGCAATCATAGCAAGTAGTTTTTCAGCAAGGAAGAAGTAGGTCAATTTAATTCTTGGCAGCTATTTATAGGAACACCGACCTACTCACACGGGAAGCTACCTTAACTCCCATTAGAGCACTCTCTGTGTCCAGGCTTCAAACTCATTCAAAGCAGAGAGATGGACCACTGCAATGAAAACAGTTACTGTCTCTTGACAGTAACAACTTCTGCACTTCAAATTCATTGTATAGACAGGGCTTAAAATATATTTTAAAATAAATGTTTAAGTCACAATATAGAACTAAGGAGATAACCTCTTTCTAGCTGCTTATGGATAATTCGCAGTTGCTTTCTGGCTCGTATAGGCAAAAATTACGCATGACTGGATGCCTCCTCCTTCAGAGCATTAAGTTAAAGATGGCAGGAGAGCTATTAAACCCAAATTAGGAAAACATACAATTTGAGATAACTGGCCTAACACCCTATGAAGTCAGGATCTACATAAATTTGAGACACAAGGCTTCAGGTGAATGTTGCTCTTGCACTAAACATTTATCCTTGATAGTTGTACTACATTTTCAGACAGTTTTCTATTTTCAACCTTTTCTATTTTTTAACACAGAAAAAGTCATGTGTTCTGACAAAGAAACAGCAGAAAGGAAGTTGTGCCGGTATAGGGAAGATTAATGCATGCTCATACCACTTAGGCATTAAACTATTGTTACTGCATTCCTCTCAAAAAATTTTTTTCCATTAAAGTTTCAGATGTATTTTCATATTTACAGCATGCAAACTTCTCCTTTCCATCACTGGGCTGGAATCAAAAATATTCATTTCCCTCTTATCATCCTTCCTTTCTCCTACACATTCATCATTTCAGCGAACAGAGGCTGTTTACTTCACATTCCTGACTTCCCTATTAGCAAGTCCAAAAAAAAGAAAAGAAATTAGAGCGGAAAATGCTTAACTTCCGTCTATAAAGCTTGTCTAGGCTGACAAAAAAAAAAAAAAAAAAAAAAAGAGGCTTTCTTCCTTAATTTGATTTAATGGTTATAATGACTTAATGGTTATAAATTGAGAAACTAGCAGCAACTGGAATCAGAATGAGAAGAGTTTGGTTTGAAACAGCCTCAGTTCACACTGCTTCGACACTACTTACAGATCTTGACGTGAACAACCACAGGGGCTTCTTTAAGCAGGAGTCACCAGCCAAGGGCATGTGAAAGAAAACTGACATAAATATTTATGGCGAGACCATAAAATTTTTTTGCTACCTTACTATATGGGATATAAAACTCATTACCTCCAAGGAGTTTAGGCCATTTGAAAACTTCAGTGAGCAAGGCCTTAGCTAATGGAAGGAGTTAAGGAAGAAGCCCATGAAATCCATTCAACGGGGTAATCAATCACCCCACATCTCACCAGCATCCTACACAAGTGCTGCCAGACAGCAAGAGCGAAAGAGGGTCCATAAGCTTATGCCACCTAGAAGATAAATCTTCTCAAGACCGATTCAAAAGGATGCTGGGTTTTTTAAGTACTACTATTTTCTTTAAACACCACAGCCTTTTGCCATAGCTCTCTATTTCTGTTTTGGTGATACCATTCCATTTTTCCTGATTTCTTATTTTCCAAGAGACTTATCAACTACCTACCATGCTTAACAAAAAGATAGAAAATAGTTACAGAAAACTACCTCAAAATAGCAAATGCTTGGTATTATTTGATGAGGAAGTCTGATGATTTCTTAGCAAGCGTGAGCACATTGTACTTTTAGCACGTGATGTACGTGTTCCAGTATACCCAAGCAAGCTAGGAAAGACAGCAAAGGCAGCAGCTTGTCTGTACAGCCTGAGGTATAACCTCATAATGTAAATAAACATCTTTTCAGGAAGCTTTTTGTCTCCTCTTCTTTCATAGTGCCTGTACCGCACTGTACTCTTGCATATCAAGATAAAATACCGAACTAACATGGAAAACTACTATGGATCAGTCAACCGTTGGCAAAGCCAACACAGTGGCACAGGGTCTCACATGCCATGGAAAGGATGTTAGAGCTTCAGGTGATTTAATCCTTGCTCTATGGTTTTCCAGTCTCGATCCACAATATATTTTCCTCCCCCAGTCAACAGTGAAGTTACCTACTTGGAAATAATGATTCAATCAAACACCTTGCCCTGTCCACAAATTAAGGTAATCAATGCCAGCTATCCAAACTCCTACATACCAGCAGTCCAGCCTGCTATCACTGTAATGAGATAAATTTATTACATTTTGAAGGTCAACAGAACTTCACCATTGGGGTTTTTGGTTGGGGTTTTTTTGGTGGTCTTTTTTTTTTTTTTTTTTTTTTGGGGGGGGACGACGGGACGGGACAGGGTGGGCAGGGAGTAGAGCAGACAATCACCTGAATGAAAACTTCCTCTCTGAGAGCATCTTGCCCCACTGACCTACAGATCTGGCAGCTAATAGGGTATTTGAGAGGATTATTAAAAGTCACAAGAGGATCCAAGTACAGTAGCAGGCTTAAAGGTATCCCAAACATGAAGCAGTGCAACTCAAGTATGCAAGCAAAGCACTGTAGATGTCTCGGGAGATCTGACCTCTGTTGCCAAGTTTCTCCTAAGTCCTTGGGCAAGTTATCTGACGTACTTGTGCCTCATTTCTTCACCTTCCCAGCTCACAGCAGCCCTCTCAAATAAAACCATTAATGCTTTGGATGCACCGACATGGCAAGGCAATGAATGGTGAAAGTGGAACTGATCCTTCCTTCTTTTACCCCAATGGGCAGCAAAGAAATTGCTAATAGAGCAGTCACCATTTGCTGTGACAAAATGGTACCCAAAACTGAAGCAAAGTGATCATTTCATTCCCTAAAGAATTCAAGAACTGGATTCAGCCCTCCCAGCCACTGCTATTTTCCACACATTTTCCTCAAAGCCTCATAGGATAGGCTGCGCTGACTAGCACAGCATCTGTAGCCTATCTTGTTGAAACAGGTATCAGTGTACTAAAGAGTCAGCTAAATGAGGGTGTGAATTACCTCTGCTTATCTCAAGCCAATCCACTGACTCAAGTAATGAGAAACTGGAGAAAGCAAGCAGGTTTTTAACTCTACCTGCCATACAAGTACCAACTATGGAAAAGAAATCCCTCTAGAAGTACCAGTCCCATTTATATTTCCTCCAAACCCTCACTGGCAAAAGGAGATGTGTTTCCTAAGAGGAAAAATGCAGCTACACTGTTATATTCCATGTAGTCACTTCAAGTTCTTCTGTGAAGGATATCCCAAAAAACGGATATGGCATAAATTTCTAGGCTTTCCAACTTATTCAGCCTAAACAAAAACACTGCTATTCTAGAGCTGGGGGGCATCAGTCCTCTTGCAGGAGAGCTTGAAGCCGTTAAGGGTGCAAGCTGGCTCACTGCCATCCAGCGACAGCTCAGTCCCACCAACCCCTACCAAGAGTATTTCCTCCCGTTCCTTCTCACCTCCACACCAATAAATACTTTGTCCCTGATAAAATGACAAAGCTAAAGGTGCTGCATGCAGGCAATACAACCACTTCTCATCTGGCAAGGTAACACTCCCTCTGGTGCTGGCCAACCCAAAAGTGCTCCGCTGGCTACCAGGCCTACAAAAAACCATTGCCAGCAGGAGAGACAGGGCAGCACAGCTCCAGACCAGCATTCCTGGAGCATTAAGCTTTGTCTAGAATACTGCTAAATTGTCTTTCATTCCTTCATGCCAAAAACCCCACCAACCCAAACCCTAAAAACAGCCCTGACACAAAACCTCTTCTCCCAAAGCCATGGATCGGGGTGGTGGGCATCCAGTATCTGTCACACCTATGCAAAATGTCACTTCCTAATTAGTTTCTCTCTCCTTATCAGAAACTTCCAAGTCAAAAATCCAAGTTCTCATCTTTTACAATACCCTGCCTCCCCGCACCTTGCTAAAATTCCCTGCTACTCAGAGCATGGAAAGCTCTCTCAGGTAATGCTACAGTATCTATTGTCTACCTGAAAGAATTTTCTATGCTTTTTTTGTACCATCCAGATTGGGAACGGGACCGAGGTGCAGAGGTTCTGCTCAATCTTTTGGACTGTTACATGAAATCCCAACATTGGGAAGGATTAAGTCCAAGAGATGGGTGATCATTTTTAGTCACAGGTTCCCAAACACTTCTCATTCTCTCAACCACAGTACTGATTCCATTCCCAGACCTCCTTGGAAGCAAGGACTCAATAGACACAATCCCCTCCCACCTCCTGATACTCTGCCACATAATCCTCCATCCACTTCCAAACACACTTGCCATTTTTCATCTCTGCCGGTTCCTTTCTTCTATGGTCCAGGCTACAAATTCCAGAAGGCAAGCAAAGCAGCCTCTGTCTGTAAAACGCCAAGCGCATCTACCGTGCAGTACTGCGTAAATAAAACTAATTATCTTAACACAGAAGAAAATGGGGCTTTTTCAATTAAACCGCTAATGTCCAAGAATGCAGACACAGCACCACAGGAAGGGAAAAGGTGCCTGCAAGTTTTAATCAAGCCAGAAACTAACAGAGAAGCATATGCATTCTTATGCAAATCTACACCAGACGCATTGCACATCTGCTGAAATGGGTGTCGTTTTCCCACAGTTTGCAGAATTAATGTGTTTAACTAAGTGCCTGCCAGTTCTTGCAGTGTAAGAGCTAATTTTTAATAGGGTATTCCCAGCTGTAAAAAAAAAAAAAAAAGTAGTCTCTTTAGATAATAAGGGATCTAAATCCAGGACTTGGTTTTACATTTACTTAAGTGCAAAGACCCCCTTCACCTCCAAGAGCTCATTACTTGCACTACTCCAACTTGCTTTATAATTAAAATAATCCTGAAACTTGGAGAAGAGCCTTTCTACAGTTTCGTGACCTTTTGAAACACCATTAAAGAGAATTAACAAATGTCATTCCCTCCTGATCACTTTTATAAAGGCCTTCTGAGATAGGGGGGGTGTCAAAACACACAAGAGGACTTTGTGAGAAGTTTACAAACCAAAACACAGTATTTTTTTTTTCACTTGGTTACTTTCCTTGCAGATACAAATCTTATTTCCATGACTACTACGTGCTTTTACAGAGGATTTTGAAAGAATTCAGATGAGAGCTTAACTCTGTGACCTTGGGGCTAAAAAGGCGTACATGCCAGAAAATGCTGAAATCTCAGCTATTTTTTAAAAAAACTATAAATATCGGTTGAAAGGAACCCATGATCTCATAATAAGTCAATGGGTCACAGTTATGCTCCTCTTATCTTCCCTTTTTTTCCTCTATTGTTTAAAAATAGGAAACAGCACCACATGAAAATGTTCAGCCAGAGATAAATAGTGTGACTGAAATACAGGAGTCAGGAAACTACTGTTTTAAAATAATGCCATCCTCATTTTCCCCAACACACTCTAAAATATTTGAAGTCATCAACAATATAAGTGACTTAATAAATTAGTAACCCAGGCAACATTTGCAACAACACAGGCAGCTGAAAGAGCCCAGCTAAAAACTCCTAAAAAAAAAAATTGTAAAAAATCCATTCGTGCATAAATTAACATCCATGTTCCTTAAAAAAGGATGGGCAAACAGACTGAACGTCAAAGGGCTAATTCTGCAATAAAGTTTGGGAGTAAAGCAACAAAGAAGAAAACAGGCCATATCCAGCCCCCAGCTGCACTCCAAATCACCACTGCAAATACACAAGAAAGTAAGCAGACACGCCATAGCTGTGGTAGCAGAGGATGCCTAATTCACCCCCTATGCACTTGCAAGAGTTCCCTGCAGTCAAAACCAGCTAGGCGAGCAGCTGTCATACAGCAGGTATGAGCAGATCACCTGTAAGAGCACTTCAGTCGCATCTTTTGACATTCCCTGCTGCTGGCTGGCAAGGAAAAGCAGTATCTCTGTCCACACCTACCTGTTGTTTAATCTGTAGCAAATGCAGTCAATTAAAACTTGTTTTTGATTAAACTCTACCTTTTACAATGGGGCACCAACCAGAAATCATTGTTGTTTATCATCTCAACAAAATGAAAAAAAGCTTTATGCTTCTGTTATTTAGCATTTGCACTGCAGCGGTACCTGAAGGTGTATCACTGTAGCAGCACTGTCCAAACACATGGGAAATGACATTTCCTGGCCCAACAAGGTTTATCCTCTAAGCCTGCTTCTGCACCAGCTTTCTAGGAGAGTTAAAAACAAGCCTATTGATCTGAAGGGAAAGAAATGCTCATGAACGCTTCCCAGTACAAGGCCGCCTGCCAGACACGCTGTGCAGCTCTTCAGCTTCCTTCCAGCTTTCCAAGGGTCTCATCTGCACCTTCAGCTTATCTCCCACTAAGGTCTTCAGAACAGCAAACGACCTCCTGCAAGGAATTATGAGCACACACTCATAAATGCAGCGGCAGACAGTAGCCCAGCTCCGCTACCTGCACGCATCTCAAGAAGAAAACCTTCTACAGCTGTAACAGCCACCCCTCAATTATATCAGATTGCCTTGCCGCTTCAATTTGTTATGAGTGTTTTTTTGGTTTTTACATTAAATACACCCTTCTTACCTACCCCTTGTTATACAGCCTCCAGATTACTTTTTAATTGAGCTTCTGGAGATGAGTGATAAGGTTCTGAAGTGGAGGACGCTATCCCCCAGCCTGCTTCAGGCAGCCTCGGGCACCCGCAGCAGCTCCTGCACCACCGCAATGAAGATGCCGCCACCTGGTGGGATCTCCACCGGCTCGGGTGGACCCTGGGGAGGGTCAAGGCTCTCACTCACCATCCTCCCATGAGCACCTCGGAAAAAGCTGGCCACCAGCACGAGCAGCGCTGGGAGGAGGTGATGTGCTGACAATGACATGCTATTCATTATCAAAGCCTGTTGCTGCTCATCCCAAGTGAGATGGTTTGGAAATGGATAATCTTTGCATTTTTAGGTACAACTGCAAGCAGTGGAAGAGCAGCAAAAAAAAAAAAAAAAAAAAAAGGTAGGGATCAAGCTACCTACAGAGCCGCAGAGAGGCAAGCTGTACAGAACCAGAAAACTCTGAGAACAGAGTTGGAGTCATTGATGCAAGAGCTGAGCAAAGCAGACGATAGATTGCTGGAATGGATAACTGACAGAAATTGGGCTTTCGAACTGAATTTCACATGATTAGGAGATGCTTCTCTTCAGTGCTCGAGCCACAGCTATTTTTTAATCTCCACATGACACTGTGCGTTGCTGTGGCTTCAGTCTTGAGCATGAGTCTAATATTTTCTGAGGGCCAATACTTAAAAGCCTGGAACTCAGGTCTGAGGCAGCCAAGAGACGTTTCTGTCTGGTTGCACTGGGTCTAGGGCTTTTTCTGCAGTCAGAGCCAGCAAAGCTCTGCCTGTAGATCAATACCCATGAAAAAACATGGAGCCCTTCAAGCCTGTGTTTGAAGAGCCTTCTCTTTCTGCCAGGAAAGAAGGGATGAGGAGGCTCATTCTGGCAGCGAGGAATGTCTCCAAACTGCTCAGAGGATTAGAGAACAAGGTGATGAAAATGTCCATGTCCGACCTGCGCTCACGTTCATACAACTGCTATCATCTTTTAGCACCACTGCTAAAAGAGAAAGACATTTCCTAGTCCAGATAAGGCCCAGAGCAACAACGTCTATTTGCAGGATGAACATTCAAGAACACTCTTCCCCATGCTATTTTCTACATATTTGAGCAATTCCCATTCTGAAATTTTACCACAAGCGTTTGCCCTGAGCTTAGAGCATGCACATTAGAGACTAAATTGACAACTTCTGTTACAGAAGTTTACAACCTGTTTAGACACAGACTCTAAGTCAGGCAAAATCCAATTCTGTCCCCATCACATGCAACACTTCACAACAATGCTGCGATTCTGGCTTTATAATTCATTGCTACAAAATCCATGAATGTTCAGTCAACCACACCAAGCAATATAATTGCTCTGTTTTCACAGATAGCACTGAGAATGCTGTAAATGCAGTTATTCCCCTGCCTCCTCCTCCTCCCAAAGTCTGTTTCAAAGAGCAGAGAAAAAGACCTTGAAACACTGGTGGATGCTTTCAACAGTCAGTTATCCCTTGTACACAGAAAAAAAAAAAAAATCACAGTATTAATCCAGGCAAGCCACCTCTTCCCTCCTACCCATTACACACACGCCATCAATCTGAAAGAAAGCCATCATCCAGAACACATGTTGATACGGTATTTTACAGAAACATTAGATGTGTGTCAAAACTAGTTCTTGGAAACATCATCTAACAACAGTCACATGATTCATGTTTCAGAAGCAATTAAACCTATCACTCTGACAAGCAAATTTACTGTTCCCCTTCACTATTCAAACATCAGGTTAGAGGAAACTGCTTATGTTACAAACTCTGTCCTTCAGTAAGGAAACTGTATTTCCACGGTTTGATAATGTCCTTGCTAATTCCCTTAACTAGAAGCTGCTGAACCTCCAAAACGCAGAATGAAAAAGCTAGACTTCAACTACTGCAGCTAACGCAGGAAATGCAAAAATAGCCAGACTATGATTTAGATCTCGTAGTGAAGTCAGACAAGACCTCAGTGTCACACTGAAATCACATCCCAGACATTGTAAAGTCCTACTGTATTCACATCACTGTCATACTGCTGGCAAGCCACAGAGACCAGTAATGATGGTACTTTACTACTAAATTCTTTTCTCTGTGCTTACAAAGTTTTACTGGCTCCGCAACCGGACCAGCACCCCTCATGCCAATAATTAACTCCTTAGATAAAGACAGAGTGGATGGCGCACCACCGTGTAAGAGAGATGCACAGAAAAACAGCCGTCTTTAAGCGACTGCTGAACTCCTTTCTTTAAAATGAGCGATTCCACTCCCTGAGCCACTTTTCAGACAGTCACCTTTCATTTAGAACAACTCTGCAACGCAGCAAGGCACATGGAAAAGAAACGACATGACATCAAAAGCTGCATTTCTTGCCACGCTAGAAAAATGCTTTGCCACTTTTCATATGCTAGATATTCCTTCCCTCCCCCAGCCATTCATGGTGAAATAATTAGTGTTAGTGTTCTCATTGTTTATCAGACAATACAGACAATAAGGCTAAGCTTTCTGCTCCCGTTTTCTTTCCCTGTGCTGCTGTGGTTCCTCAAACAACTGTGCAAGGCTTTACTTTTAATCCTATAAATAACACTTGTCACTCATCGGTTTGTAACCCATATTTAGTTGTGCACAAACATGGCACAGTTTCAGCTTGATTCATTGTCCACAAACTTCTCCAGATGTGTTCATGCAAGAAAAAAAGGCTAATAAGCAGGAGGAAATAAACAAATACTAGCTAATCCGATTGCTATTTCATAGGGAAGAAGAAAAGACACTAACATATCAGATTCTTTATGAGGGAGAGAGATAATGAGTTGTTTTTAAACACAGACTAGGAATAATTAGTTATTGTCCTTGGGCTACGAGATGTATTTTTACATGCTTAAAGTCTATGCTGATTTTTATAGCCTGTGAGCTAGCTGCCCTGTCACAGGGAATTTTTTTCCATTTATCTACATGTTAGCATCAGGCTACAAACACAGCACAACATGTGACTTTATCAACAAGCAATGTTTTTTGCTGTGGCTAATTTTGAAACCGCATTCCTGCTTCCACTCATACAAGATATAACCTTGGGTAACAATCAGATAGGCTGGTGCCAGACGTCCTCTTCTTAAGTACAGTCTCATTTTACCTTTGGTAAGTATTCTAAACAAACAAACAATTTGAAGGCAATCTGCTCTCTTAGGAGCTTCCCCTGACAACAGAGAGAATTTTTTTTTTTTTTTTTAGAAAGCTGCATTTTAGAGTCTCAGCATTAGGCCGAGATTAACAAAAGCAAGCCACAAAGAAGCAGCAAGGTAGACATGGTGGAAACTACTAAAAATCCCAAACTTCTATTACAATTAATTGCGCTAAGTATAACTTTGCTCACTGATGCACCAGACAGAAAGCAGACAGACAACCTCGTCCCACTGCACCAGCTTTTCAAGCTTCCAAAATAAACACAAAGGTCTTTGCACAGACTGTGCTCTCCAGAAAACCTGCAGCTTGATCTTCCTCATCTGATACATGCAAAGGCTAATGCTGGTGGTACTCACAATAATTAACTGCCATCAGCCGAGAAACCCGGCAGAGTTGGTGTAGATAACTTATTTATATCATCTGTGTTTCAGGAACAATGCAACCAGTAACAGATCAATGATAGGGGTAACTGAGAGCATTTGCTTCTAGTTGTACAGGCCAGGGAAAACCTGGAGAACCTCCCTGGGGTTCAGGGCAGGGGAGGAAGACGACAGGGACAACCAGCAGCACGACAGGATCTGATGTAAAAAAGTACCGATAAAAGAAAGTGTTTTTACAGGTTCTCTCTCCATCGTATTAGGCAATGGTAACATGAGTAACTGCCCCTGCAAACACAACTGCTGCCTTTTCAAGGATGGACCGTCAAATTTGTTACAGGAGGGAAAACAAGACACTGTCTGCAGCGATCTTCACTCTGAAACGTGGGAGTAATTATCGTTAGATTACCAAGACAAACAAGAGGGAAAGACAAGGAAAAGATAAAACAGAATTTCCACTATTTAGGTGCTGATGGAGAGATTAAGCCTGACTGCATTTCAGCTGGGAGCCTCAACAAACCAGAGGCCCGGTCACATAAATCAAGCTAGTTTTAAAAGGTTACATACCAGGGAGAGTTTGGGAAAGAAGGGGAAACAGCACTTGGTCCTGTACGCCGGCCAGACTGCCGAAGACAGTCTTTTTCATAAATAATAAAGGTGCCAATTTAACTCCCACCAGCAAGTCTGGGGCGACGGGACCCACCGTATCAGTGCCTCCCAGGCCTTCAGTCCCTCATTAATACTAATCAGAGCCGGCGCTGGCAGGCGGCGAGCGCTCAGCCCGGCGTGCACCCGCATCCTGTACTTGACTCCCGGCGACACAAAAGGTTCGGGTGCGGATGCCCGGCTGCTCCCGCCGCCCCCCGCGGGTGCCGGCTCCGGCGGCGGCTCAGCGGGGCGGGCTGCCTGGCCGGGGCACCGGCGGGAACGGGTCCGCCGCGGGCACGGCGCGGGCTGCGGCGGAGCCCCGGGATCCGGCACCGCGAGAGGGGCGGGGAAGGAGCCGGGAGCTTCGGCAGTGGGGAAGAAAAAAAAAAAAAAAAAAAAAGAGAAAGAAGTTAGGGCCAGGAAGTTTTCCGCCGCTCCCCACTTCCAACCTGCCACCGCAGCCGGCAACGGGCCGCGGGCCGCACCCCCCCCCGGCCCGGCCCGGCCCTGCCCGGGGGCCCGGGCCCGCCCCCCCCGGCGCCCCCTTACCGTAGACGCGGACCCAGCCCTGCTGCTGGCAGACCGACTCCAGCAGGACGCGGTCCAGCGCGCCGCCCGCCGCCTCCAGCTCCTCCGAGCCCAGCTCCGGCTCGGCGAACGCCTCGGCCGCCCAGGCCGCCGGCTCGGCCGCCGCTGCGGGGGGCGCCTCCATGCTGAGGGGGGGCACCCGGCGCCGCTGCCGCCCGCGCTGCGCCCCGGCCGCGCCACGCCTCGCTTCACCTCAGTGCGCGCCGCGGCGCGCCTCCATCCCTCCCGCCCCTCCCCGCCCTTCCCCGCCTCCCGGCCCCCCGCCCCCTGCGTCAGCGCGGGAGGAGGCGGCGGCCGCTGCCCACCCGCTCCAGCGCCCGGCGGCGGCGGCGGCTCCACCGCGCCCTCAGCGCCGGCGGCATCCCGGGCGAGCAGGCGCGAGCAGTGGCGGGCCGAGCGCCCGCGCGGACGGGGCAGCGGTGGACGGCGGGGCTCGGCCAGGCCAGAGTAATCGCCCGCCGAGGCAGCGAGCCGGGACACACACCCCCACCGCCCCTGCCCTGAGGGAGAGGGGGCGGCGGAGGATGGCGGGCAGCGGCGGCTCGGCTGCAGCCCTGCGGCGCCCGCCTCCTGCCCAGAACCGCTTCGCTACGGCCGGTCTTCCCGCGGCGCGCCCCGAGGGGGTTCAAAACGGCCCTCGGCGGGGGGGTCCCCTCAGGCCCGGCCCCACCGGCGCTGCAGCAGCCGCCGCCCGGCTTCCCCTGCCCGGCGGGCCCGGGGGGGCGGGAGAAGGCTGGCGGGAGCGAGCCGGCCGTGCCCGCAGGCGGGGGGAGCCAGCGGGGGCCGAGCCGCGGGCGCCGCAGGGCTGCGGCCCTTCGACCTGCCGGCCGCCTCGCAGGGCTTGGGGGGGGGCGGCTGTACCCCGGAAAGCAGCGTGAGGTGGGGGGTTCCCCCGCTTCAGCCCTTCTGTCAGCGTTTGCACCTCGGAGCATGCCTGGTGCGGGCTGGTAAATCTTTCATGCGCTTACACAGTCCGTCTCTTTCAGGGACACGGGAAGGCTATGTGCCGGAGAGAAAGGACGGCGGGCTGGATTAAATCCATTTCATTTAGGCGACTTGCAGGTTGCTTTTTTCTGAATGTCCATTTACTGATCTCCCCGAGTACACCAGCTTTTAATTTTCTGGGTTTTTTGGTTGTTTGGGTTTTGGTTTTTTTTTTTGGTGAAGCTCCCAGTGCTTTAAGGTACACGTTCTTTAAAAATCCAGAATAAAATACCTGTGAATATAGTGTGCATCCCACAACGCTTTTTAAATCGCAGTATTGTAACTTGAATTTTCAGGGAGGGTGGTCAAAGGGCTCAGCTTAATCTGGGTTCTTCCCTGTAATCTCTTGGTCTGAGTTTGTGCCTGTCCGTGATCAACACGATCTGGGTAAATTCATCCCAGTGTGCAGATTCAGTGATTATCTTCCTTAGCAGGGGCTGTGTCCAAGGGACTCATCTCTGTACACAACTTCTGCATCAGTACAAAGGGGCTAACAATTTGTCTTTATTGCAATAGCTGTTGCATTAGCGTGGAGCTATAGCAGTTACGCTGCCATAAAGCTGCTTTAAACTAGGTACGGCTCCTCCACTTTCTAACCGTGCCCTGTCACCTTGTTTTATTTTGTGCTACAACAGAAAAAGAGGGTCCACACAGCGAGTTACTGCAGCTCTGTTGAAGAGCAGTAACTTTCCTCTGAAAAGTCTTAACTCTAAGCCCTGCAGCTCTGCCAAAAACTGAAGGTTTGTCTTGGGAATTCCCAAAAGTTCCTCTTGGGAGCTGAGGACTTGCAAAGTAGCAGTGAACAGAGCCCTCCTGATCCAACCAGGTTGGAGTACTCTCACACTGGTACAGTCGCATCTGTGATGGAAGATGTATTAACCATTTCAACAGAGAAAAAAAAAGTCCTGCCAGCCCTATGATTAATTGATGAAACCTCATTTCCTGTGGGTTTCTCTCTCATGCTTGACTGAGAGCTTGACCTGAATCTTGCCCTACAACTGGGTCATTCTCTACCCAGTTGGGAGCCCTGTTTTCTGAAACAGGATGAGTTTGTGTTGCAGTTTTTTCATTGTATGGTGGGACTATGCACCCTGCTGTGATTTCCAAGCTGAGTGCAAAAACAAAGAAACCTCCTTCTTCAAAATGTTCAGTTGTTTTGTGATTGGCGGAGCTGGTGTAGCCCAGTTTCCTACAGATCCATACCTCAGCCTGGCCTGGACTGCCTGGTGTCTAGCGGAGGGCGGGGACCCTCAGTGGTGAGGCTTGTGGGATCTCTCTGCGTTACCTTGATGCCAGTTTTCATTCTTCTTGCAAGGACTTAGTTTGCTCTTGGGCCTTTATCCCTCTGTTTGTTTTGTTGGAAACACACCAGCAAGTTCCGTGCTTCCTTAGGTTGCAGGAGGTGGGACACAGGATCAGGGCAAAACAGAGATTCTGTGAGCTTGATGGTGTCCGCCTCAGTTCTTTGGGAAATAAGGATTTTAAAATTACCCCGATAACCAAGAAGAGTTAAACCAGGCTGAAATCTGGTAAGGATTTGTCCCTCCACCACTGTGACCGGCACGGGGTGATTCTACACAGTTCTGCATGGAAGCAGCACAGCTGGGGCACCCAGTAACCTCTCCTGACTCCTTCACACCCCAAAACATGCTCTGCATCATGGTTTCCAAAGGACTGCGAGCTAAGGGTATGTGGGCTACTCCTTCCAGAGCAGACTTCTGCATAAATTGCCATAATAATACTGCAAAGCAGTAGGAAACCCAATTTTTCCCTCCTACACTCTTTCTGCTGCTCGTTCCCACTGGTGCTGATAATACAACATACGTATTCTCCAAGTTTATCATTTAGTGGCCACAATCCAATAAACTCTTCAAAGTTTTCCCCTCCTACTCTCCCCGCAGCCTCCCAGAGACTTCTCCATCCCTCACCCAAGTCTGGGATCTTCACCTGCTGCAGCTGCAGGGAGCTTGCACAAGCAGCTGCAGGGGGAAAGGGGGATGGAGCTGCTTTGAGGAGAAGCGGAGCTGGCATGTTGCGAGGGAAGGATGTGGCTGCTAAGCTACTGCCAAAAGGGGAAGAGTGGAGTTTTAAAAAGCTGCCACACAATCCTGGGATGACAATTACTCAGGAGCGGCGCAAGAGACCAGCAACTGGTTCCCATCAAGCGAGGACCGGTTGTATCTGCAAGTATGATCAAGCCATCCTAACAGCAAGGTCTGGAATGACTGGATAGTGAGGTTTCTGAAATACACATGGTAGCAGAGAACAAAATCCATTCTTCTGCCTTTATTTGTGGGGTTTGGTGAATATAAACAATAATAAAGAGCAGAGATGACTAAAATAGGAAGGCTGGTTTTGCAGGCATGACAGTAGCAAAAATAGACAGATTTTATAAATAAAGATGTCCTGGAAATCAGAGACTTCTGAGTTTCAGGCTGCTCATCAGCTCAGCTGTTCTGGCTGGGGTCTTCTCCGCCAGTAGGGCACAGGAGATTTGTGCAGGTGTAAATAAGCAGTAATGTAAGCCCATGCATGAAATTCCATTCGTGTAAAACAGCCCCATTCGTTGATCTGCTCGTGGCTATCACGTTAACCCACGTGGTTAAATTAGGGCTGGAGGTTTGCTCAGAAGAGGTTAAATCAAAGTGTTTGAAGACAAGTGTATTTCCACTAAGCCGAAGACTGCATGTGTTGTAGAACAAATGGAACCATGTCAGTCTGACTTGAGAAAATAAAGCTTTTGAGCTGACCTTCTTCCAGGAGAATGAATTTGCATCTTCCGGAGTGAGTAAGTCTCACTTCAGTGATCTTATCTCAACAAAAGGCAATAATAAAATGAGAGGACATGGAGGAGGGTGGTGAAGGCAGTGAAGTGATGGTATAGATACCGTATGAGGAGGAAAGACTAGAAAAATGAAGAGACTCCAGTCTGGAAGAAGAAAACCTTGGAGCAAGCGAAGACTGAGAAGTCTGAAGAGGTCCAAGAGGTCTGGTGGGGACCCTGTTCCTCACAACGCCGGAGCAAAGGAGCACGGAGAGAAACGTTCAGGAGCCGGGTCTAAAGCAAGCAAAAGGAAATACTTTTTCACACAACACATAATTACATTGTGGAACTTATTGCCACAGGATGTCATGGAGGCCAAAAGTATAAATGAATTCAAAAAAAAAGGATTACACAAATTCATGCAACCTCCGGCTCAGGAAGTCTCTCAACTGCTGATTACTGGGAGCCGGGAGGGTATGCTGGAGGAAGGATCACTTTATCCTCTCCCTCTTCCGATATCCCTTCCTAAGCATCTGCAGCTGGCCACGGCCAGGCACTGGTTATTGCCCAAGGTGAACGTTTATTCTGAGCCAGCCCGGCAATGCTTACATCCTCCTGGTGACTCCCTATGGATGGAACCTCAGGGACCAGAGGCACCTCCTGGCCGCATACACGACTGACCCCTAATTTTGTTACCTCCAGCCTGCTGCGGTCCCATTGAAGTCCACCGTGGCCACTCTTTGCTGATTTAGGCTGGTGTAATTGAGGCCAGATTGAGCCCTGAAACCTTCAGAGAGACTCTTCCGCTTTCCGTGCCCCTGGGATTAAGCGCTGAAATCTCCGTGCTAAAACCTTCTTTGAACAGGGATGGCAGATAATGCGCAAACTGATTAAAAAAACCCAGCACTGGGGAAAGTTAAATATTAAAGAGCCAAGGCCCAGTTATAACTGCTGCTGCCGTCCCTCCTTCATCTCCTGCCAACTGCCTCCAGGATACATATGCTGACACTGAATTTCTACCTCACAAAAGCGGCCGCAGCATGGGCTTTAAACTCGGGCCATTAATGCCGAGATAGGAAGCAGAAAAATAGAACAAAGGCAGCGAGGGGCTCTTCCAGCTCGCACCCACCCCAACCGTGCTCGATCCATCCCTGCAGCATCGCAGGGTGGCTGCCCTGGAACCCCCTGCCCCAGCGAGGCATTTTCCTTCTCCGGTGTTTCCTTTGACTTCCCAACATTAGTAGGTCTAAAATATTTTGCTGCCTGCTTAGCCCTGTTGTAACTAAACTATAATTTTCACTAGCGGGGAAGAGGGATTTCAGAGAAACATCTGGTCTCGTTTCATCAGGATAACAGCTCTGTCTCTATTTATACACAGCCAGGATCGTTGTAGCTCTCAGCTGTTCTTCACTCGACAGCCCCTTTCAAGCTGCCGTGTCCCGCTCGGTTGGGGCGGGCGGGGGGCTGAGGCCAGCCTGCTGCCACGTGAAACAGGAACCCGGCCTAAAAATGGGGACTTGTGAGAACTTGTCCTCTCAACACGTGGCGCTCGCTGTCTGCCGGACTGGTGACAATGTGCCTTGATGGTTGGGGCTGCTCCTGTCCTTCCATCCTGGTGGAGAGAAAATGAGGAAAACCCAGCTGATCGGGAAAATAGTAGCAGTTTGCTCAGTAATCCCGGAGATTTTGCTGGGTGAGGATCAGGCCTGCGATCAGCTAACCTCATCGGTCTGAATAAGCCGGCCTTGATAGCCTGAATTTTCCTCTGAAATCCACATTGTGATTTCAGAGGAAAATCCAGACCATTGAGAAGCAACCAACTGGCCCTACCTTTTCTCTACACGTTGTTAACAAACAAACTGTGACCCTGCAGAGACATGGGAGAGTCAGAGACTCCGCTTGGGAGGACAGCATGTCCTACTTAATTCACCACGGTGGGAAGAATCCGCTCTGCTGCCTCCACTCCAGTGCTCACAAGACATCACATCTCATTCAGCATGTTTAAAAGCCCCTCAAGTCAAATGGTTGAGTACCTGGAAAATTACCAGACCGCACGTTCAGCAGCGCAAGTCGCTGTATAAAATGAACGCTCATCTCCTGAATAACGATGGCATGTAGGTCGGCATTAATCATCTCGAGAAAGTCTACCCACTGCCCTGCTTTTCCCTCAAATGGGCTGTTCCTCTCCTCCCATCCCAATCTACTTCTAGCCCTGCGTGCCCCCAAAACACAGCTACTTTAGCATCACTCCCTCTCCTCATTTCAGGAGATCTGGACTGGTTATTAATGATTTTCTGATACACAGCTACGAAAGGAGGAGCCCCTTGGACACAAAGATTTTTGTAACCCAAATGAGACCAGCGTTTTCCAGATGCGACTATTGATCGTACTGAGGTTGCAAACTCCCTGGAGCAGGATTGAATTTCACCCTGCATTTGTACTGTCTGATGGGAACCCACCCCTTCAATATACCACTTCAAAATACTGTTCTCGGCAGTGACCTGAGGTTGGGTACATCAATATTTGTTTACTCAGCTCGGGTCTAATTTTCATATGCGCTAGGTAATCCATCTGAATGCAGCAGAAAGGGCCACTCCTGCCTGAACCATCAACCAGGCAGAAATGTGCACCCTTCCCAAAACACCATCCTTGAGGAACAACTCTTGAGGAAGGAAATTTGGCACAGTCTTGGGAGAACATGGTCCAAATATAAACCCTGGTGATTCTGTGGACACTTTGGGGTGGAAGCTTGACCATGTGAGCTCTTCCCTTCCATGACTTTTCTGCTTGGGAAACATTTTATTTTTTTTCTTATTTAAGACAGTTCCTTTGCAGCACATTGAGTACTTTTGCAAACTGTGTCAGAAGCACGCTAAACTGGCCAATTTCTGTCTAATTGCTGAGAAATGTTCTCTCACCCCGAGCAAAACTATGCAAAGGAGACTAGCAGCATCTTATCCTCCAACAGGATGCTCTTACAGCGAAATCTGCCTCTGTCCCATTCCCTTTATAAAAAGCAAATGTGAAAGCATGTGCAGCACTGACCTTTTCTTCCCCTCCCCCAGGATCTGGGGAGGAGGGGAGTGGGGAAAGGCTGGTGCTGCAATATGAAGTTCTGATTTGGGATATCTTTGCTTTGGGCCCTGGGGTGTGAGGTTTGGACACAAAACCTGAGGAATGGCTGGATGTGGCCTTGCCAGGGTACCTGAAGTCTGATCAAAGGCACTCACAAGTCGGTGCAGAGCCCCTGGAGAGAAGGTAGAGGTTCCTCTCTGTCTGCTGGAGATGCTCAGATCTTCTGCTCTGGCAACATGTCCCCTCGCCTTGCAGGTCAGGAATATCCAGACGCAAAAAAAAAAAAATAATAAAAAAAAATCCTTCAGCTTGTCAAAAGCAGTCAGCTGGCTGTAAAGCCCAAATGACACACATTTTATTTTTATTTTAATTTCTCTTTTTAAGAGCGGCTGCCTGTCTGCTGCTGCCCCTACTTTAAAACAAAATAATCAGCCTCCAGCAACCTTCAGAACAGATCTGTAAAACTCTCCAACTGACTCTAACAAGCAAAGGCAAGACTGTGACAAACCTGCCGGCTTTTCTCTTCTTGAATTGGATCATCTACAGGGAGCACAGACTGGCATTTAAGAACATAGCCTTTGAACTGGTCCTTTTTTTGTGCTAAAGCTGGTCCCCGGGACATTGGGGAGGTGACGACAGCAGATGCTGTGATGAGTCAGTGCAGAGGAGGCTGTGGGATGGCCATGGGGTCAGTGAAAGGGTACATTTGCTGGACTGTACTCAGCCAAAAAGGTCTCGGTTTTATCTTTGGGCAAGAAGCGAGGCCAACAAGGAAAGAATGATTTATTTGTCCCTATTTTTCTTGTCAGACTGCAGGTTACATGACTTGGCATGAACTTTGAGAAAATAATCGCTAGTTTTATCTACATCTTTATGAACACAGGCTTCTTTTTCAGGGCTGCCTATATTATTAATTTATCCAGCTTCTTTATACTATGTTATATATTATATATAACCCACCAAACAGATGGGTTCCTTTCCTTTGCTCTTGTGAGTGGAGACAGATGCAAATGAATAGGCACTTATGCTCTGTTGTGTGGTTACCTAGAGAGGCTGTTGTTTGCAAACAAAGGCTGTACCAGGACACAAATAGCTTCGTTTGGTGTAGCCTGGAGATGTACTTCATTAAAAATACTGCTGTGGTGTCCCCCATGCTGCCCTGCAGTGTTTATCATCGAAGCCGAGCACGGCGGTGGTGGCAGCATCCACCAAAGCAGAACTGATCAAGAGCACTTGAAGATGCTGACATTTCAGAAGAAAGGAGGAGCAAAAGGTATCAGCTCCCCTCCTTTCCTCTCCCAATTCTCTAAGCTATTGTTTCTTTAGATGTCTGAATAAGTAAAGGAAAAAACACTGCTCCAGAGCACAAGGCAGCCGTTTTATAACAGCTCACATACAGATACACCGTCCAGCTTTCTCCCCTGTGAGCAGACCCAGACAGTTGATGCACGTTACCTTGCACCACAAACGGTAGCGGCTCGTGGTTTCACAGGGGCTGGATGCCAGTTTGGGGAATTTCCTCGTAGACCACATGGAAGTAGTAACTGTAGCTGCCAGCTCTCAAAGCTAAGTCCAGCCCTGTCTCCTGCAGGGACGGCACCTGCAAAAGATGCTGGGATGGGGATGCATCCCTGCCTGTCACCTGTGAACCTCCTGGGAGCAGAGCCTGCCCCATAGGGTTGATGGCCATGGTGGGTCCTGGTCCACAACTAGGCATCATGGTGACATGAATAAGATATCGGCGTAGTTGTGGTAGACTGTCCCTGTTAAAAATGCAGAGATCACTAAAGCTACGTGCCCATGATTGTCCAGGTTCAAGCTGCATTTAACGTAAAATGTAGGAATCTCAGAGTTGGGTAATAAAAAAATCTGAGTCTCAGAGCAAGAATTGCCTTGTGGTGGAAAATGGCTGTGTGGTGAGGGTCACAGCAGCCCTTCAGCCCAGAGTGCAACCAGGATTTAGGGTCGCAAGGAGAAGATTCGGGACATTGAAGTGGTACAGAGGCAGACTGAAAACCATAAAAACATCTTGGGCACTTGAGAAGAAACACCCAAACAGACCTGCCTCCACTGAACACAAGTTTATAACCACATGACAATGGCAACAGCCACAGTCAGAGCAATGATGTAGCTTTGTGCTACATTGTGCTTTGATGTGCTGTGTTCTCTCCTGAGAAGGTCCAGGCTCAGTCCCTCTGCCTTTGTTTTGCCTGCCAGGCTCTGCAAGGATTTTGGTGTTCTCTTCTGCTGGGTGTCAGTACTTGGCTATTTATTCCATAGAGAGGCACAGCAACATCCCTCCAGCAGCCGTACCTGCTGCTGTGCCTGTGTGGCATTTGGGGCATCAGATGTACTACCTCAGTCAATTAAAAGTGTCCCAGGAAAAAAAAATACTGCCATTTCATTTCCACTTTTCCAGGAATAAAGCATGCATTTGGAGTGCAGATGACAGCGGTGCCATCCATACAGGGGGGAGAGATCCTTGAAGGTGCTGAGCAGCCAGGAGCAATGCTCAGCAGCTGCAACACAGGGAGGAGGCAAGCAGCGTGGAATGATACCATTTTTACAATCCCTATTCTGCCCTTAATTACAAGCTTAAGTGATGGCTAATAAAGATGATCCAAAACAAATAAATTGAGCTGCTGCTCTAATTAAGCGGCTTTTGCTGCATGCAACGAGCCAGACCCATCTGTGTCGTAGTTCAGCAGAAGCCAGGAGGGTTCCACGAGGGATTCATCTGAATTGCATCTAAACTGCATCAAGGAGGAAAAGGCAGCGCTGACCATTACGTTTCCTACAGTGCTAAACCAAGAAACACTGGTCTGTCCCCCAGACAGTCATCCTGGGCAGGGGCACAGCCATCCACATACATTTCATTTGATTGCATCTGCCTTTATAGCAAGTACATTAACATGAAACCTTCCGTTGTTTACGGGAGGGATGCAGCGACTGTTTCTCTGCCCAGGTAATACTGTAACAGTAACACTTCATGGCTGTGCCCATTTTTTAACCAGCCCCATACGGCAGAGACAAGAAGCGATTACGAATGGACGTATGCTTATTTGATGGATGAAATGAGCTGACAGATTCCCTTTGGCAAATTGCAGCAAAAGGCCTTTCAGGTTGTCCATTTAATCTCACAGGTAAGGGCTGATACCCAGGAAGAGCAGATGCAAAGGACAAGGCATAGAAGCACCCACGCTGTGACTGCCCTGCAGATATACAGCTCTAATTTCAGGAGCCTGAGCTCCCAAACCACGGCTAACACTCCCGCAAGCCTCCGCTCTCCAGATGTGCAATGCCCAGTCACCTCTGTGGGTACAGTTCAAAATGTTTAGGGCTCCCTGAGCTCAAGTGCAAATTTTTGCCTGAGAAACACCGAGTATCTGGGAGACACGTAGGATATTATTCCTCCATCCTCTGTACTGTCCATGGAAGGGTGTAGCCTCAGCGCCATATCTTCTATGACCACAGCTGATATTTTAAAATCCATTTACCCCAGAGAAAAGCCAGTGCGCGATCCTTTCGTAGGACTCCTATCCAGGCTGTATATGATGTCTTGTAACAACGTGCCCCAGCGTTTCTGAAAATGGTACCAGCGTTCAGCCTGAGCTTGCTTTCTTCTTCACGTCACCACAACACACCAGGGCTAGTGGTCATGACCCCATGAAAAGCTTACGAAAAGCACTGTCTTCCTAAACTATTAAACACCAGTTATTGGAGCTAATCCTAGAAGGAAAAAGGGGATAGTGAAAATCTCATGCCCATTCAGATGGAGGGCACTCTGTGCTGTGCAGCATCAGCTGGACCTCTGAGACGGTGCCCTGCACAGATCCCATCCATCATCAGTCCTGTCATGCTTTGGTCTTAAGAGCTCTTGCAGGATTTTATTAGAAGAAACCCCCTCTGTTCCTCATCCCAAATGCCCAGAAAAAAATGGGTGGTCACATGCAAACATGCTGCTTCACTTTAAGGTAAAGACAAGGACACGCAGGTGGTGTGATCGCCGGTGCCAAGCAGGAACTGCCTCTGGTATGATTAGCCAGCAAAGTTTACCCCGTGCCATGGCATGGGCTGGACAGCCACATGGTGCGTGTGGCACAGCACAACCCTCTGCCTTCGCAAGGTAACTGCTGTGTGGACCAGTGACTGCTAGACACACTGCGGTCTTCCTCTTTGCACCACAACTGTAACAAATAGCCACACTGATTTCTCCAGACCCAAATTTATCATCTCACAACTCCCTCCCTCACATGCATTCCCACCCGCCTTCCGGACAGGGAGTTATTACAAGATATTTCAGCCCAAGCAGCACACTATTTTCTCTGAAAATCATGTACAAATGGCAGAGCAGCTCCAAAGCAGGAGATTACCCAGGGGAAAAGGATGAGCTTGTGGTTAAACCATGGGATGGAGAGTCAGCAGATCAGGGTTTCCCATCCCCTGGCTCTTGTGAGCTTTGACTCAACTCGTGGCCCATGCATGTTTGGTTTCCCCATCTGGAAAACCTGTGAGATGACACGCTGCGATGGCAACACACAGCTGTTTATAGCTGCTGGGAACCACCATGTGCTCCTGCAAAGGCACACTCTCTCACTGCAAAAAATCAAGCCTTCAGGGATGCAAGATGCTCCTCTGCAACATTTTCCACCAGTGTGGCTCACCAGAGCTGCAAAGATCTACTTAGATATTTCAATATTGACCCAATATTGAAAGCATCAGTGGGCACTCAGTGCCCAGTCCCTGGGGGACGCGCAGCCACAGGCACATAGGTGGCTGTACCCGGGGAGCCGCGCTGTGGGGCCACCCTGCTGCCTCCCCAGGTGAGATGGGGCATGGGGAGGGGGCTGGCAGGTCCTGAGCCACCTTTTCTTTTTTCCCCCATCCATTCCTCTCTCCCCTTCAGCACCCACTGCCTCCTGAGGGGCAGCTCAGCCCCAGGGCAGGGCTTCCTTCACTTCCTCACAAGCCCAGCACTGGAGATCTTCATTCCCACACCACCTTGCTGGAGCATCCCTGAAATCCTCCTTGGCTTTCGGTGGGAGGGCTGTATGCTATTAAGTCATACCTGGTGAGAAGATGGGACAGTTTTGCCTCCTGCAGGCTCTTGCGTTTCAGGATGGGTATCCAGGAACAAACCTCCTGGAGAAGAGGTGCGCAGGGCTACCAAACCACACTGTGCACCAAGCTGACAAAGCCCCTGGTCAAGCAGGGTGTTCCATCCCCTCCTCTGCAGCCCCACCAGGTACAGTGCCTGCTGCAAAGGCTTGTGGCATTTGATGAATCCCCGAAAATAATCTAATGCCCCTGTATTGGAGAAGTCAAGTCACGTTCCTCAGGGGAGCTTGTACCTGCCCTGCTCTCAGCTCCAGGATCTGTTGTTCCTCTGCTTCCTTCATCATCTGCTTCAGCACCCTCTTCTCTTTGGATCTTTCCTGCTGTCCTTGTCCCCTCTGCAATCACTACTGCCAGCGCAGAGGCCACCAGCTTCATGCACTGGAGAAAGCCCAGCTCTGGGAATTGGACAGTACCTCCAGCCCCCTCTGCCCTGAAACTCTTCACAGCACAAGGGGCTGCCCCTTTTTTGTATTCGGGCAACACCTTACAGCAGCGTAAACCCTGCTTTCAAATCAGCCTCTTAACGCCGCATTAGCAAGAACAATAGTGTCCCCTCTCCTGGCTCTTTACAAGGAGGGTCTTTGCCTCCCATTTACAAGTGTGGACCCTGAATGTACACAAGTGACGTGTCCAACATCTCCAGACAGAGAATCAGCAGCAGAGCTGGAAGATCTCCAGTGAAGCGGGCTAAGGACAGGACATACAAACAGACAAAGGTTATATGCAGGTTGCAAAAGGTATAGAAGGAAAGGGGAAAGTTAAACCCAGGCTGCAAGGCAGGGTGGTGTTCAGATCTGACCTCCACTGTCTGCCAGCCCACCCCAGCATACAGCCCCACCATGGTGGTAGGGTGTTCAGTACATATTTGCCACGTCCTTGAAAGAGAAAGTTTGAAAAATTGTTGGGCTCCCCCCCTCCCCCAGTTATTTGTGCTGGGGAAAAGGGATGACACACTTAAAACCCACAGGGCCTCATGTACGTGCACCAAGGAGATAAAAAAATCCACTGATGTCTCCTGTAATAATCAACATAGACAGAAAGAATGAACATCCTCAACTGAAGCATAGCACACAACGGTCGCAGCACAATAGCTGCTCCTCAATACATGCTGTCCATTTTCCATCAGGTCCCGTGGGACAACATCTCAGGGGGGAATCCACACAGCCAGCACAAAACCAGTCACTGTCCCCAGTTTCACCTGCTTGAGACTGTAACTTATGGAGAGCATCGGTGCCTCTGAGAGATGGGACAGGTCAGCGTGGCAGCTGGAGAAACCAGGATTTGGTTATTCAGCCTTTGCTGCAAACTCAGAGCAGCGCCTCTAAAACGCTTCTGCTGCTATGGGATGGGAGTTAACGTTTGCCCCCTTCTCTTTTGCAGCTCCCTGTGGGTGTCCATTACTGGGGGCTAAATTAACAGCTATCTTGGCCTGCCAGGGACTGCATCAGGAAAACCATGTTCTTCCTTTCACTCCTGGTGAGAAGGTGACTGATCTGTGCAGAAAGTGTAGAGTAACTAAAACTGAAGTATGAAGTTCTCGCTGGGTTAAGAGCTGGGAAGGAAAGGTCACTGCAGGTGAAGCAGGGGTGCACTTACAGCACCTTCTTAGAGCCAACGAGACCACCACATTTGAACATCCTCCCTGAAGATACTCAGTGTAAAACATTTTGCATTTTCAAGGTAGCCTGCAAAGAGCACTCACGCTAGTCTGAGGAGAGCTGCAGTAAATATTAAACTTGCCTGAAAGCTGAGAAAACCAGAGCATAGGAAGATTTGGGCAGGGCTGGGTTCTTCTGTCCTAAGTGCAGAGCTGCTCAGTGCTGCAATAACTTGCATAAGCACGAGGCACCCTGGCACCGTGGGCAGGGGTGCCAGCCTGTCCCTGGGCACACATGCCACCCTGGCAGCAGACACAGGGGCTGTTCCCCTGCTCAAGGCATGTCCTTGCCCCTTGCAAAAAAACCCGCTGGCCCCCAAGCCCCTGCATCTTTCGGTGCATGGGTGATGCGTCATGCACTAAGACTAAAAATTTTCCAGTCCAGGAGCGCTGTGTCCTGTGCCTTGATCACAACCCTGAAGTCCAAAGGCGTGAAAATATCTCCTTTCCTCTGCAAAAACATACTGGTATTATCAATTAAAATAAACCCACACCTAATTGAGCAGGCGGTTGCTGTCTGCTGGGCTGATGCTGCCATCTTCTGCCCACCCAGTGCTTTGCTGCCGAGAGCTTCCCCAGGCCAGGGACCTGCCCATGTGCAGGCAAGGGAGAGAGGGAGTAAAAAAAAAATGCAGGAATGTAAGAATTTAGGAACAGCCTCATGGTCCCTCACATCCGCTGTGGATGGAGATCCAGAGGTGCGCCATGGAGGTTGTCCTCTGCACTGGGGCTGTGGCTGGGAGTCCGGGGTGCTGAGCCCTGCCAGGTGGAGAGAGCAAAAGCTCTGCGTGAGAAATCACGTCCAAAAGATGAAGGGGGTAAATACATGCAGTTAATGCAGTTGCTAAGTGGACTGTTATTAGACACAGCTTGAGCTGTTCACGGTTCTTCCAGAAAATGCAGGAAAATCAAATATTTAATTCGGAGAGAGCAGCAGGACCATACAATTTCTCTCCTGACGCACATCCAAAAAGGGTTGGGTGGTTGTTTTTTTTAGCAGGGATACAGATTAATTGGTGTGACTGGCACTAAAGCTATGGTGGCAGAGTGTGTCATTGATCAGAAGTTAAGGATACAGAGCATTTGTTTTCCAAAATCGCAAAAGATTTTTTGTCTCTTTGTTCAGGGCTTTAGTTCTGCCAGAGCTGCTGCCTCACAACCCTCCGATTACTTTTCCCCCTTCCTCTGGCACCGCTGGCAGAGTGGGATGCTTGAGGCGAGTTTTCCCAAACAGTGGGCTGTTAAAAGATGCAAAAACTGTTAAAGCAGATATTTTCACATACCAAGCCCCCACAATGCCTCGCCACGGGTACAGTTCGGCAGAGCTTCAGCCCCATCCTTCCTTGGGATTAGTCTTTTTGCGGGTCTTTGTAGGCAGATGTGGTGGCAGATCCCTGAGGATGCGGTGGCATTGCCACCTATGGCACAGCCTCGCTGGCTCTTGATCATAGGGCACGGCTTCGGCTGGGGTAAGTGACAGCAGCTCAGAGGCAGCATGTGAAGCATAACCCCAAACCTGGGCATTTCAGCTGTCAAAACGTTGTGTCATCTTGTCTCTTCTGCACACCTCTGTATAAGCTGGGGCAGGTCATTTCAGGTTTGTGCCTTGATTTTCCCTCACTCTAAGCAGGGGAGAAGCGTGCAGATCCCATGGAGGTGAGGATTGCACAGCATCCAGGTGGGATGTAGCCAGCGGGAGAAATGTTCAGCAGCCCCAACCTGTTGAATTTCAACAGCATTAAATTGCCAGGGGTTGCAGGAAAAGCAACTCAAACTAAACCCCCCCCAGATACAGCACAAGCTTTAAAATTGTTCAACATGAACTTTCTTCAAAGAATTTGACATTCCTGGTGAACCTGTTCATTGCTGAGAGACTTTATACACCACAGGCCACATGCAGTGGTGAATTAATTCCCCGTTCCCCAGCTGGGAAGTGTCCCGAGCAGGTGACATGGCATAGCTGTCTCACCGAAGACCAGCCTGCTGTCCAAGTGCGTGTCTCCTGATGCGGCTCTAGGGCAGCAGCTCCAGTTTGGAGGAACTGGCTGAAATGCAGAGTTCCTGCTCCTCAAGTATAGAAGCATCACTAGACAAAACCATAGAGGTTAAGCAACTTCCTGATGTCCACACAGAGAGACAACAGCAGAGGTGGGGGCAGCCTGCAGAAATCACGTCTACACCTCGATTCATGCAATCCTCCTCCCCCTGCCCCACAGCAGAGGCAATTACACGGTCTGTCTGAAGAGTACAGCAGTGACATTTTCTCTACAGCCTGGAGTTAATGTACTTCTGCTTGTAAAGTCAGCCAGCAAATGCAGATGCTTGCTTAGCAGATGATTTCACTTTGCTACATCAGAGCTTTGGGCTGGGGCAGAGCCAGCCTCCTGGGTTCACCTGAGGTGGGGAGGGGACCTTTTTTCCAGAGAGGTACCCCTCAGATAGCTGTGGTACCCAGCACATCCTTGATGGCGGGAGGGATTCTTGTGGCCTGGAAACATATCGTCCCTTTCAGAAATCAACAACTTGTTTTTCTGCTGTGCCATGTACATATACACATTTTAAACACATACGGAGGAAGAGCTGGGTCACCGGCTCCAGCTTCCCATTTGCTATAAATAAACAAAAAAAGAATCATACCTCCAGCCCAAGATGCTCTGTGCTTCCCTGAGAAGAGCAGCTTTTACATGAGGTGGTGGGTTTTCCTTTGGTCTCAGGTGGTAGCAGCAGCTGGAAGTGACCCCAAGTATGAGCTGGCCCTGGAAAGCAGCACAAGCCATGGCAGAACCACAGCTGGAGCAGACAGAGGAGGTGAAGATGCTTACAGGCAGCAGAGCAGTGACATGGCTGTTGAGGCCATCAGCAGGGACATCTTCAAGCCAGCTCTGCAAAGTTGCACTGAAATGAAAGCCCTGCCTTATGCCAAACCCCTGTGAACGCAGGTGATGCTGTTGACCTGTTTGAAGGTTTTGCTGCCCCATGGGGGAAGGTTAAGTGAACCTGTTGGGCACTGTGTGCAGAGCTGCAGCACAGGGAAGGCTGTTCTAGGGTCCAGATGCAACATCTGTGCTTAAGCTCCCTGTGCACACAGAGGGGGTGTGGGTGGGATAGGGCTTTGCCTTGTTACTTTTTTTTGTTTAGGTTTTTAAGTATGCTCTTTGACAACTGATGCCAAAGTACAACACTCCAGACCAGAGCTTTTCATACCTGAAAGCTCAGCATCCGCAGCAGTTCAGCCCTCCTCAGGGTGCAAGTACTGCCTCAAGACCAGGTGCAAGAGCCAGACTAGAGGTGGCTTTCCTCCCTCTCCCTGCAGGTTGGTGTGGGAGGGCAGGATTTTGCCAGAGGAAAAATCCCCTCAGTTCCCAGGAATCTGCTGCTTCTAAAGAACACATCTGCCACGAGAGCATACTGAGTCCATACCAGGAAGATGATTTTCCCATTTTTTCCTCTATCTCCTCCATTTGTCAGTGTTGCCAGGAGGGAAATATCCACCCCCCCACCACCGTTGGAGCAATCTTCAAACTAGAAGAGGTAAGCATGAAGCAGATTCCTCAGGATTATTTTAGCAAAGCTCTTCTTCTGTAGGTAGAAACAGGTTTTTGTGTGCAGTTAGACTCTGGCACAGAAGCCTCCAGAGTCCTGCTTCTCTAAGACACAAAAATATTAAATCAAGAAATCCCATTTTCCCCTCACCCTTTTTAATCTTCTTTCACTGGGTTTGAGCCAGGGAGGCGTGAACTCCCGGTTCAGTACTGCAAGGCCAGAATTGCGATGTGCTCAATAGCAAAGTCATGTAAAAACTGCTCACTCCCATACCAAAGAGTTTGTGTTCTTAAAGAATAACGTGCTGGATAATATTTTAGAAGTGGATTAGCGGATCCTGGTGTGCCTTCATTTGCATTTCCCCCCGAGCACCTCTGAAGGTGTTCAAAACATTTTTCTCATTTGATGGTATTTTAATCCTTAAGCAATGGCTCAGCTCCTCAGAAATATTTACATAGCCACCATCCAGCACATTCAGGGACATAAGGCAGAAGAATACCCAGAAGTATGAGTTATTGCAGTCCCAGCTGTGGATCCCAGGGATGGAAAGCCCAGACCCAGATGCAGATTTCTCCCACACATCCTCATTCTGCGCCTTCCTGCCCTCATGGCCGTCACCATAAATGCTCGTGGCTTTGGATTTGCAGGTCGATGAAGCCTTCAACCAAGTGCTCCAGCACAGGGTGACAGAAAATATCATCACCTCCCAGAAGTAAATGTACAGTTTCCCCAGGACTCAGCCTCCTGCTCTTCCCATGCCCTGAAGAGGATATTCTCCAGGATCAAGGCAAGTGGGCCAGGGACGTAAGCCACCATAACCATCTTAACAAGTCGCTGCACATCAGTCGAACAGGGGTAGCCATTGGTGGCTATGTGCTTGTAGCCTGGCTCCTTGCTAGGCTTAACCACCAGCTGGAAAGGCTCCTGCCAAGGCTCAGAGCTCTGCAGCCCAAGTCAGAGGGGGAAGCTTTTGCAGCTCCGCTTAGCTGCATGGCTGATGCTTTGCTTCATACCTTCGCACAGCTCAGGGCATCCCATAGTGGTCAGGGGTTTCTTGCACCACTGTGCGTGCATGTACCGTACAGTAAACCTGAGGATCCCTCAGCATCAAGCTTACCTTGTGAATGCCCTCTGTCACCACAGCTGCAGGGCCAGTAATTTTGTCCAGGTTGCGTAGACTCCCAAAACCTTAAATACATTTACACAGCGCTCAGAACCTGACCCAACAATGTTTCTTGGTGGCGGAGGGTCACAGATACAGTCCAGATGTAAGCTGACTACTCGCACAACTTGTCCAACCCCACCAGTAAGCTATGGGCCACTTTTCCCTTTTTGACAACAACCTACCATTTGGTGTTGGCTGTGGTCGTTGGTTATGGGAGCAGAGGATAGCAGCTCACTTCCAGCTTCTTTTTTACAGTTGGAGCTGTGCAAGGAACAACCGAGGCTAATCAGGGTCCCACTGATGCCCGTTTAGGAGCCACTGCTGTAGGACATCAGAGCAGGGCCCCACCGGGCAGCTGGGTAGCAGCTTGACAGAAAGGTTTGATCTGAAGTGAGGACCAAAATGAGAAAGACATGGGTGGAGGGATAAAGGTCTGCACGTATGCCTTCAACAGGGAATGAAGTCGCTTGCCCATCCTGCCTCCAGCAGTGACCAGCAAGGAAGGGAGACTGCTCTCCCCTCTTCCCTCCACCTCACCCACCACATTCCCAGGCACTTCTACCTGGGGCAGAGCGTGCTCTTGACCATCTTGGCTCATCAGTCCAGCTTGGTCACAGGAGGGGCCATTACAGATGCCATTCCCTTCATAAGCGTTACTGCGAACTGAACGCCACTGGAACCTGAAACTCTGGTAACAAGCTGGTTCTACTCTTTGAAGCCTATCGAGAGAGGCTCGAACTACAACAGGCTGTGGAGACACAACAGTCCAATGGTTTCATCTGACAAAACTTAAATTTGTTTGTGCTGTGCCCTGCAGTTCCACCATTGCATAGGTTCCAGCTGCACAAGCTGCTTCAGCATTGCCTCCGATTACAAAGTGCTTCCTCTGCTGCAGTAACCCTCCCGGCTTTCTTAGCGTGCCTTCATTGTGGCAGCGACTCCAGTCCTGCTTTGCAGTGCCTTAGACCCTGGAGGAAGTTATTTAACTCTCATCCATCCTTTAAAAAGCTTTGCAGATTCATCATATTATGCACAGCTTCTCATTGCAAAAGAAAAGTAGTGTTTTTTTAGATTATTTCACTGGTAATAGCAGAAAATGGCCTATTGCAGCAAAGAATTTGTCCAAATCAGCTGTAAGCTATAGCTGTCCTGTAGATAACATCCAGCTCATTTTAGTGTCCTGGAAGCACTCTACCAGCATCCACTATTGAGGCATCATTGCGCTTTAGGTAAATGTGCTGCTTAAAGATAACACTGAGCATAGACCACTGAACAGGGGGCTCATTTTAGGTGTTCAAGCCATCCCCTGGGTTATGGGCAACACCTAAAGTTAGCAGCCTGATAGTAGCAAAGTAGTTAGCATGATGGTGGAAAAGCAAAAACCTTACTCTTTTGTACCCACTGAGTTTCCAGCAGCATTTAAGGACTTCAATACATTACAGCTAGGTTACTGCATTTAATAGTCTTCAATCATCATCCTGCCATCAGTTTGCTTTGTTGAAATAGCATCGTTGGTGCCTTCAGGTCACGCTGCAGGAGACCCACATTTTAGTTATACACTCTGCATATAGAGACCTAAACAAACTGATTTTAAGTCTACCTGACAGATTTTTTTTTAATAAATTATTACAGTTACAAGTCCCTTATGACTGAGTGCTCCTTACCTTTGTCACATCTTCTCTTGATCTTTCTTTGCCTAAGTAGAAGAGTCTTTGGGCCTTCAGAGACTGCTGTATCCGACAGCCTCATCTCTTCAAGGACAGGGAAGCCGTTCAAAGGCTTCTGTTCTCTTCTTACAAACACTTCAGATAAAATAATAAACATCTTCATTATCTCAGAGCTTTGGATAATTTTTCAGATTTTAACCTCTACTTTCAGACATAATATACTACTTCAAAAAAACAATTTCACTATAGCATCTTCTTCTTCAACAACTCACCCAACAGCAGAGACCCACCTTACCCTGCCCCATCCCCTCACAAGCCCTCCCACTGTCTCTGAGTGCCTTAATAAGCTTTAGTGTCCTGAGTGGCCTCACCTGAGCATCCCCACCCATGGGTCTGGGGCCCTATATAAGCTCAGCCTGAGGGCTTTACTTTTATCTTGAGCTGTATCACGGAGATACTTTTTTCTTAGTGTAACCAGTCTGGCCTTAGACCTTGCTGTTCTGGATAAAGCTAAGTGTGTTTGAACTGGGTCACTGTCTCCAGACCTGATTCTGATTTGCCAGGTGGACTTCAGACCTACCCTGTTCTTACAGAAACAGCTGGACCTAGAGTTTTTCAACATTCTTCCCTCTAAGAGGAGGTAAAACCTCCTGAGTTATTCATCTTTATAGTTTAGCGTTAGTAATTGAGTGATTGTTCTTCTTCCTGAAGATCTTCCACCATCCCGGTGCTTCCTGTATAACATCTTTCCTATACCAGAAGCTGTTTGTTTGTCCTGGTGCCTTCCCTCACAGCAGGAGCTGTGGCAGTGCTGGGATTTCCCTTGCAATGGCTCTGTGGGGCCCGCTGCCCTTCTGCACCCCCATTTGGGTGGGGGGAAGCATTCTTAGGACTTATTTCCTGGGTCATCTCCTGCAGCCTAGTCCTGGTGCCCTGCGAAGAAGCCCCCAGGTACTGCGAGAAGGTTGTGCATCCCACCTAGACTTCAGCCCGCTGAGCTCCTTGACAGTGGGGGTGTCAATAAGCCGGTGAGGTGCAACAGTGGGTATCTGCTACTGCTTGCTGAATAACTTGTTGTTGCCTTCTCCTGGATAGATGCTAGCCAGCTTCACGCTGGGGTAGCTGAGCAACTGTGGGAAGGAGTGTGCTGTTGACCAGGTTCTATCACATTCCTGCTAGGTAGAGTTAAGTAAGGGGGGAAAAAATTGTGACTACCCACAGGGTGTTGCC
Source organism: Falco rusticolus (assembly GCF_015220075.1). Lineage (NCBI taxonomy): Eukaryota > Metazoa > Chordata > Aves > Falconiformes > Falconidae > Falco > Falco rusticolus. Next base: position 29,514,569 of record NC_051197.1, read on the forward strand.
TTCCTTGGGAACCGTGAAGGATTTCTTTAGCTCTTCAAAATGTCTGCAGTTTTAGTACTTACAATCAGCAAAAAATTGGAGTGGAATATCAACAGAGCACAGCTTTCAAAAACTCATTTTCTTTTTCCTTTCAAGCTGACAATAGGATTTTAAGAAAAACCTTGAATAATGGATATACTTTTGAATAATGGATGTTTCACAGCCAAAGTCCCTTGACTTTTCTCTCTGTGCCTGAATGAGAAGCCTTTTAATTGCACAACACGTGGAGAGGAGGTACAAAATGATGTGTGTCTTGCGCTGCTGATTAACTGATGCATATGCTCCCATTAAACATTCAGAGATGGGTAAGTGTATCCCAGCCTGAAGCTGTATGTTATGCACGTTGGGTTTTTATCAGCTACGGATCTGGTTTGAGATGTTTTGCATTTTGCCTTGTCTCTGTCATGGCTGCCCCTAATTTTCTTTTTTTTTTTGTGGGCTGGATCTGTCCTGCTGCTAGGGAGACCTTTTTCCACATGAAGAGCTTGCACCTTATGCTCTGGGCTCATGTGATGTGGTGTGAGGTCACCTTGTGAAGAAGCCTCCTGAGGTTAGACCATGGAACAAATTTTTGAATAGGGATTTCCAAAAAAGCAGCGCTTAGGACGAGGGTTTTGCTGAGAGGGGATTGTACCTGGTGAAAGGGTTGTCCTGGTGTCTGTGCCAGGCTGGGTGCTGTGCCCCGGTACGATGGTGAATCCGCAATGTGTGGGGCAGTTGCAACCCCCTGCAAATTAGCTGTGGGGGATGCAGGGAGGGGAATTAGCACGAACAGCAGTGGTACGGGTCTTGGCTGCTCTTATTCCAGCATGCTGCTGTCTGTCCCTGGAGCTGGCTCTTCTCCAAGTTAATTCAGCTGTCATAAAAGTTTAACTCTGCTGCAGAAGGGAAAAGACAAGTCACTGTGCCCCTGAAAAATGTAAAGGGTGGCTTTGGGGTCAATGAGGGGTTTTTTTTGTGTTCTTTGTCCTCAGTTTCCCCAATTCTTGGTGCAGTGCCCAGCACTTTGGGTGAGCCCAGATAGGCTCAGCTGAGTGAAACCTTGCTGTGCTAGTACTTCGCTAACTTTTGTCTGCACAAAACCCACTTAAAACAAGAAACTATGATCCCATCAGCTCTTCGGTTTTCTTCCCAAGCATGAATCCAGCCAAGAGACCAAGCCTCGATGAACCAACTCTGCTGGAGCCTGGCTCTGTCCTGCTCCCAGCCCTCTGCATCCCGGCTGCGGGGGACCGGAGCCTCAGCTTACACAGAGAAATCCTGCCAGTTTGGACTGTTTTAACTCCGGACATTAGATCACGGAAGACCTACGGAGACAGCTTGTTGGGGTGGCGCAGAGGGTCCCCTGGGCTCCCTGGTATTAGGTTGTTCCCTTCACTTAGAGCTTTTTGGTGATCCTTGCCCCTGTGCACACGGGAGGCTGCCAGCCAGGTTTCTGGCTTTAAACAGGGCTTGTTCTCTCTCAATTTTGCAGCTTCTTGCCTTAGAGGACAGCTGCAATTTAGTTTTATTTCGCAAAATTTGACGTGACTCGAGACTGTGATTTACTGGCCTTGAAGGATATGGTTTATGTAACCGTGGAGGGCATAAGTGGCTTTTCACGGTAGAGGAGTCATAAATTGAGATGAAAAAAAATGAGGGAAATGTTACTGTCCAACTTTACAAGGTAGCACTAAGAACAGGACGCAGTGAAGCCATCTATAATTGTCAAGGGTCTTTATTGTCCCTGATTGCGTGTAATAAAGCTCCTGAACGAGACCCATGGCCTCAAATATGAAGGCAACCAACATTCAAGTGTCTGAAAAGACACAAGATGGCAATCTTTTCAAAAGGACACCCTGGAATACCTTGGGGTTGAAGATTTCCAAGCTATCAGCTTTCCTTGCTCTGGCAATTGCTGGAGACCCTGGGAAAGGGTCTGGCTCCAGCTTGCTCCCTCCGTGGCCATCAGTAAAGGAGCCCGAAGGTGTGAGGTGGAAACCTCCGAGGGCATCCAAACAAGCAGGGCTGGTAGTCCTGGCTGCATGTTCTGATCCAAACAAGAACTTGGGATCCCTCCCCTGCTCATTCACGGCACGTACGCTGTGAGGTGCAGCGGTCGTAGTCGCTGTTGGTTTCTTCTGGGGCTTCTTTTGACATCTGCTTTCCCCTCTTTGCCTTCTGTCCCCTCTGTATCTTCCAACAGACACCGATGCAGAGGGACATCTCATATAGCGAGGAGATTTTAGATAAGGCAGAATAACCTCCTCTTGTTTTTTTACTTAATGGCACAAGAATAGCTTCAGAATTCGCCTCACTTAAAAATTAATTTCCCCCGGTTGAGCAGGGGGTGGTGTGGGGCGGGTGGAAGAATTACCTCTGCTTGGTTTTCAGTGTTTGCCTGACAAATATTTCCAGACTTCTTGGTTTTATATGTTAATTTTCAGCTTAAAGGTTGTAACGCATTGCAATGTGGCAAGGCAACAGGGGCGGTGTGATAGTTTCCAGGCTGCTCGTCCTCGTTTTATCTGCAAATGGTTGAATTTGCAATGTGTAATGATCTCTGTAAGGCAGTTAGCAGCGAGATAAACATCAATTTTATGGCTGGGAAAACATAAGGGGTGTTGCACAGAAAAACGAGAGGACCTGAATACTGAAAGCTCTCTGACCTCAGCACAGTTGGGTTTAGCTCTTGCAGCTTGGGTTGGCCCTCGTGCAACCCAGCCCTCGGCAGGCTGAGCCAGGGGAGATGCCCTGGCAGAGCCCACCACAATGGGATGCTGCAGCAGCAGCACAGCCTTTCCTCTAGGGATGGGGGATGCAAGGACTTATTATTCACGGCCAAAAGTTAAGAGGTTTTGCTGGAGTGGGAATGAAGACAGAGATTTCAAATTTCTGGGGGGCTTGCTTTGCAATAGGAGCTCACGCGGAAGGCTGGAGTTACCTTTGCACGGAGCCAGGCCGGGGATGTGTACAAGACTCCACGGACGGGCTTTGATTTCCACACATAACAGCTTTTTACAGCTCTGTTTCTTCATTGGACACCATGCGGGGTGTAAAATGCTTTTTCTTAATTTGCTGTATGCTGAATGCCTCTGGAACGCAATTAATATTCTTGTCTGTCTCAAAAAATTAATAGGCGTGTCTGGAAGTTGCTAAGTGTACCTGTGTATGTGCAGGGTGGTGGTGGGAGGGGTGGCTCAGTCCCTTGAAGTTGAAGACAACCTAAGGTGGGGAAGAAAGGTGCAAAACCATGGGTGAGACCTTGCTGCGGAGCGGTGCCATGCTGGCTGGGCCAAGTCCACACGATGGTGCTAATGCAGCGGCTGCAGGTGGGAGCAGACACGATCCCAGAGCTCCAGGAGCCACCACCTTCCTCCCACGGAGATGTCCCTGGCCTGGAAAGGCCCCAGCTGCCACCCCCAGATGGAGCAAGGGCTCTTACCACTCCTTCCTTGTAAGCCTGGGAGGAGTGATCAAGCTAATTAGTTAATTAGCTGCCATTGAGACTGAGGAGGAGGGCTCTCCCCATGCCGCTGCAGGTGCTCAGCCTGCCTGGGAACCTGAGCTCCTGGGTGGTTTTAGTTTCCTTGGTCTGTGTGAGACATGGAATACGCTGTCAAACGTCCCCAATGCTGGCAGCATGTTCAGGGCTGGTGTTCTCACTGTATAGAATATTTACGAAGAGTTTTTGTGGTTTATGTAGCTGATTTACTACTTGCATTTCTGCCTTGCAGATGTGATGAGAGATGAGCTGGTTTCAATTTTTTAATCTTGACTGTAGCCAGCCCTTTCGATCTCCCCTGCACTGTGACATGATGCTTAAGACATCTCCAAAAAAAAAAGTGCGCATTTATATATTGCTTATATATCTAGGGGGCTAAAGCTCAGAGATGAGCTAAGCTTCCTATCTGTGCCATTTAAAAAAAATAATAATCTCATCTCAGAACCAATTAGAAACAACATAAATCACCTAAAAATAGCTTCAGGTACCGAAGCCACCTGGCTTTCTCCTCCTAGGTTATGAGGATTTCTGATGAGGCTTGGCTAATTATTCTCACCCGTTGGGTTGCAGGGGGGACTGGCCGGGGTGTCTGGGGCTGACTGTGAGCGGAGCCCCAACGCGCTGTGCAAACACCTGGAGGGCATGAAGAAAAATGTTTTCCACCTAATCTTGTTACTGTGACAACAGCAGTGAAACCTTTTAAAGCAGAAAAATACGCTTTTTTAAAAGCAATAGTGGTGTCCCTTCAGCTCTGTCTGACAAATGCTATCTGTGGCGTGTGCTGCCTGCTTAGCAATAGTCCTGTAAGCCGGATGGCAGTCCTATGGCACAGAGCTTGAATTTCCAGGAAAGCTATGAATCCTTTTAAAATAGAAAATTCTTGGCTAGAAGCAATGTAGTTAAAGGGTTACCTTATTCTTTCCCTTTTTCTAGCCCATCTGGTCCTTTTATCTCTGTTTTTTCTTCCTTCACTTTTCATTTCCCAGCTCCTTCCCCTGGCTCTCTCCCTTTCCAACACACTTTTCTGCTTTTTTTTTTCCTTTAAATTGGTGTTCCCCAGCTGTCCATTTTAAGCCACTTTTGCTACAAGCTTGACATTGCCGGTAATGTTTCTTGCATCTCCTTCCCTAGCATGGACCGGTCCAGAGTTTCCACTCATCTCAACCACAAGCATCACAAGATGCAGCTGCTTTTATGCAGGTCAAGCTCCTGAGTCTTCCTCGCAACCCACATCCCCCAGGTTTGGGTGGCGACAGCAGCCTGAGGAAGCCTGAGGAAGTGGGGCTGCTCTCAGCCTCTGCGTGAGATGCTGGTTGAACCCTTGCAGGTTCCCAGTATAGATTGATGTAGGTGCTAGAAAACGGGTTGGAAATGTCCAGCAGTCACCCTTTGGCTAGAAAGCTAAAACGATCAGCCAGCAGCCAAGCAGAAGCCTGATACCTTTATATATTAAGTGGGATCCTCATGGTCTCCAGAGATCCTTTCTAGCTTTCCCAGGAGACCTGACCCATCCATAACAGAGCTTTTACTGTCTTCAAAGCCTCCCAAAGTTTTGAAGAGCAGCTGTGAAACGGGTGGGAGATGCTCGGTGTCGTTTTGCCGAAGCAGGTTGGCAGCACAAAGACGGCATTTCCCCGGTTCCTCTTTCTCCCAGTCTACATGGCTGGGCGTGAGGGATATTTTTTTCTTTGAAACCTTGAATTCTGCAGAGACCGAGCACTTATTTCTTAGGATCACCAGGGAAAATTTCTTACTCTCCCAGTAGGGTGGAAATTTCAAGGTCTGAAGCTATAATACATGTAGTCTTCTGACATCATTAAGATAGGCTTTCTCTGACAGTGCCACCGCGATGCAAAGCATGCCATCCTGCCCGTGAATCCCGAATCAATTGGTGTTGCCATGTCACGGTGGAGGTGCTCACACAAGGCCAGGCAAAGCTGGGACTGTGAAGGCGTGAAAAAAGGGGAGGAAAGAAAAAAAAAACAAAACACAAAGCTCTTTTTCTGCTGGCATCCCATATTCACCCGTGCTGCCTTTGGGATGAAATCTGGCTACTGACGCTGGGCAAATGGGGGGGGCTGGGGGTTGGGAACTGTGTGCGCTTTGCCGGGGAAAGAGGGAGGAGGTGGCATGTCACTGGGCTGCTGGGGGGAGGACACTCGGCTCCCTGTATCTAGCTTTTACTGCGGCTTGCTATGATGGTTTGCCTTGATTTACTCCATTTTTTGTTCAGGGTGCCTGGGGGAGTTTGGGAAAGGATTTCCAGGCAGGATTTGCTTATGGAGTGAGGCCATTGCACTGCAAGGACGTTGGTGAGGCAGTGCTGGGGGGGACCCCACCACCATCCTGGCTACCTTCTGCCTGGTGGGACAGATGCTATGTGCTTGACCTGTGGCTGGATCCCACTTAAACCAACAGCTCAGCCAGCAGGTTTTATTTATTATTTAGGGAGTGTGAGGATGTAGAGAGGAGGATACTTATGGCATTTTTTTTTTTTTTAAAAAAAAACCCACAGCCTGCAGGAGAAATATCTGGCTTTTTTTGCACTTGGAGTGCTGGGTGCTCCATGCCTTGGGTGTGAGGAGACAAGTGATGGGGAAGGTGACCCTCAGGGTGCAAGGAGCGGTGCACGAGCTACTGGGAGCGGTGGCTGAGTGTGGCGGGGGGAGCGGGGGCTGCCCTTTGCCCCCGGGCGGCCGGCGGCCCATGTGGCAGTGGACTTTGGCAGTAGCACCCAGGCGGCGGAGGACGGGCCTGGCGGGCTCCGAGCAGGTGTGTGGGGAGCAGGCAGTGGTGGGAACCCCTGGATGAACATTAGGGGGGCCCTCGGAGGGGCTGGAATGATGGGTGCCTGGATGCTTGTGCCTGGGGGCTATTTAGGGCAAGGATTTAACCCTGGTTTTGCTTGGAAAAGCCACAAACTGAGCCGCCCCTGTTCAGTGTCTTCCCCCAGCTCTGAAATTACCCCAAAGCGCCTTAAACTTTGAGTGTGGGAGGGGTGACCTCCACGATGGGGAGGTTTGTGAGCCGTTACGGTGGGGGCATGTCGGGTACTGATGCTGCAAGAAAAGATATGGGGGGCTTAAGGGTGGCCCCCCCCCCGGCAGCTGGGGCTTCATCTGTGTGTTGCCTTGGGCTGTCCTTGGGCTTTCCTCTTCTGTGTGGGGCTGTTGTAGATCTGATGTCTGCTTCAGCTACTGTGTTCTTGAAAATCCCTGTTCCAGGGGATTCCTGGACAGAAGAAAATCCCTGTTGCCCCCATCTTATAGCTCATGCGAGCAAAGCTCCATTTCTCCCTGCCTCTGTCCCTACTTATTTCTTCGAGAATAACCCCTTGTCCTGCTTGTAGCTTTGCCAGCATCCCTCCCCCCACCACGTGTGGGGTTTCCTTCCTCCCTTTACCTTGTCACAGAGGTAAAGCTGATTTCTCACCTGCCTGGGGAGGCTGTGAGCAGTGGTGCTTTGCAGGGCTGGCTGGGGGTGCAGCAGGCTGCTGCCCCTTCCTCCAGGGAGAGCTGGATGCCCGTTGCTTTCAAAACTGGACCATTTCATCCCGGTGTTTTAAGGGGAGCTTCAAGTGCAGGCAGATGTGGAGATGGCTTTTGCTTGCCTCTGGGCATTTTGGAAAGGATGTTGGGCTTCCAGAAGGCTCCCAAAAGCAAAGATTAGGTGGCAACAGGTTTCACGGGGGGCTTTGAGGGGGACAAAAAGCTGCCGATCAAACACACTGTGACTTATCTCGTTGCTTGCAGGCCGCTAGAGCCATTCGGGACTTAACCTCCCCTCCCACCCCAAAACCAGAGAGGACCCCGCTGGCAAGCTTGCCATGAACCCCTGGCCCCCTGCCTGGCCACCCCAGCCCCGGGGGAGGCAGGCAGCCTGGGGGGCATGGGGGGAGGCTCACCAGGGCCCCAGGTGGCAGCTTCTCCGCGCAGGACCCCCGCATCGACCCGGCTCTTGGGATGGGGGCCAGCTCCCCGGCCACCCCTGGGACGAGGGCCACCCACCCTGGAGGGACACCCACAGACCAGCGTCCCAGGCTGAGCACGGTGACAGCAGCTGCCCCAGGAGGCCGTACTCCAGGTGAGAGCTGCCCAGCCTTGCGAGGCTGGCGCTGAGCCTCCTCCGTGTAAACCTTCTTAAAATAAGATCTGACCATTTCACTGCTCCCGTGCACTTGCGGCGTGGGTTCTGCCCTTGTCACCGCGCAGGGGAAACTGGAGCAGCCTCACGGAGACAGTGCGTGATGAATTGATGTCCAGCTACCAAAGCAGCCGGTGACACATATATTCAAGGCTGCACAGGAGTTGCAGCTCTGATTTCTTACAGCTGTGGCTTTCTGCAGTTGCTGTTTTATGGGCTTTGTCTCGGTCCGAGGTGCATTTTTCTTGAAGGTTTGATTAAATGCAGTTCTTTTTTACTAAGTGCAAGGTGAACAATAAAAATACAAATGGTAATATAGGAGCAAAAGGGAGCTTGCAAGCTCAGCTGGTGAAACAGCGGAGGGTGGGAGGATAAAATGTGGATGCTCTCGGTGCTGAGAGCGCTTTGGGGGCTCCAGCAAATTTTGGTCGATTTGCCTGAGTTATTGCCCCCGGTGAGTTACGGGGTGGGCGCACAGGGCTTTGTGCTGAGGTGTGATGCGCATGCTGGGAAGGGGGGTGTTGCAGGGGCTGGCCGCATCGCTGTGTAAATCCTGAAGGGTGAAGGTATGTGAGTGCTGGGTGGGTGGCTTGGGCTGGGCTCTGGCGCAGGGGGGGAACTGCTGAGCTGTGCGGTGGATGTGGCAGCTCAGAGCTTGGCAGAGAAGGTGGTTTTGGGGGATCTCTTCTAAAATGTGGGCGAAGGTTGATCCCCATGACAAGTCTTTACCATTGAGCTGAAAGTGGGCATTGCCTGAAACTGCAGTGCACAGCTTGCTCATGGATGGGGGTGGGAAAGTATCCAGCCTCCTGCTGCTCCTTCCCGGCGTGATGCTGGACCAGCTTCTGGCCCTGACACTGAGCAGGGGACCTGGCTTTATTTCCATCATCTTTTTGCCTCCAAAGGTCCCATCTGGGGCGTGAGACTAACCCTAGAGGTGGTCCAGAACGTGCAGAGGTGCCTGCTCTTTCTCAGATTAGGTATGTTGTGTGGCGTTTCAGGCAAGGATATGGAGACTCCCACCGGCAGTATCCAGCAGCCAGCTACGGGGATGACTACACCTACCAAAGCCACCAGCGGCAGCCGGTGGCCTGGCAGGATGACAGAGGTATGGGCTTATCCTTTGGGTCTGGGGATAGAGGCAACTTGCAGAAGAGACTATGCTTTCTCCAGGATGGGTGGTTCTCCCAGGGCTTGCACATCTCCAGGGCTTTCTCCTGCCCGTGCTCCTGGGCGGCTAGTGCCGTTCTCTCCGCGCAGCACTGCCCTTGGTTTGCATTTGGGAGACATGAGCAGGAACTAGGTGCACCCAAGGCAATGTTTGATCTTAACCTCCATGGATAAAAAACTGCCATTCCTGGTTCCAGGCTGAACGCAATGTTGATAGTGCTGTGTGATCAGGGTGGCTGGGGCCTCGTTTTTGCTGTTTCTGGAGTTCCTGGGCTGAAAAAAAGGGGAGGGAGGAAAGAGGAAAGGACATCAGTGCTGTGTTGGCAAATGTGTACAGGGCCTTATCATACCTCCAATGTGTTGGGCTAATTTGGAAGCAAATGGGGTGTGCATGGCAAATTGCCTGACTCATTGCTTTTTCTTTTGCAACTTCATTATGGCTTGTTGCTCTGAAGGGGAAATGCTAAGTCTTGATTCTCTCTCTAGACCTGAGACAGGGAGAGCCTTACGGCAAGAGTACCAGTTACCAGGACCAGCACTACTACAGGGGTTACCACCCCAACCTGGCCACAACCCCCCCGGGGCAGGACAGGTAAGGGTGGGGAGTCTGGGCATCACCTGATACAGCCACCTGCTGCAAAATTAGTGGGTTTGTGGCTGGTCCCCAAAATCTCTGACCTTCAGGGTGTTTCCTTTTGCTCCTGTCTGCAGGATGCAGACCTACGAATCCTACGAGGAAAGCTCAGTCTCGGCTGTCAGGAAGGAGCGGGAAGGGGGAGAAGCCCTCAACAACAGTTTGGGGGAGCCTGGTGGCCAGCCCCAAGAGGTAACATGAGGATGGGCACGGATGGAGGACAAAAGGCTTCAGGATCTCCCAGAGATATTTTTTTTTTTTAGGAGCAATCCATGTCTGTCCCCTCCAGCTGGGAAGGAGGCTGGTTGCCCTCAGTGCTTAACAGTCTCTGGGGATTATTATAATGGGTTATTAGTGTTTCTGATCTCTCCATCTGCTGGGCTGTCGATCCCCAGGCATGGGGCTGGGCACTGCTCCCGCACCGGGCCAGGAGCAGGACAGAAACCCAAGCTTGGTGGAATGCTCTTCTGCGTCCTCCCTAGGTGGTTGAAAGCTGTGTGCCACCCAGCTCTGCCCACCAAGTCCTGCCCCATCACACCGGTGTCCCGAGCACTGTGTTTTGCCAAGAGCAAATTAAAGGATCAAATCAAAGCTGCTGTGGTTGTTTTGCTCCTGCACAATGTTTTCTCAGGTTCCCAAGCCGTGCCTGCTGGCTGTGTTGAGGAGTCTGTGTTAGGGATGTGAACCAGTTGGGCTAAACTGGTGGCTGATGTAAATTATTTTAAACGCCGTTGGGTATGGCCAGGGTACGTGCCATGATGCACCTAAGATGCTGAAGGGTGTGAGCTGCTCAGCTGTGCTGTGCTTCTTCCACCGGGCACTTTCATGGAGCAGCAGAGTCTGTCCCACTGCCCTGGGAGCAGAAAGGCAGTGGTGTCCCTCGTTTCTCAGCCAGGTTTGTGTTCTCTCCCTTCCTAGCAGCCCTCGGGCCAGCCCAGCCTGCTCCTGCAGTACCGGGAGTCGGGGCTCAGCTCCAGCGGCTATGAGCTCAGCCAGTACATCCGTGACGGTGCCGACCACTACGACCCTGTGCTTTCGGGGACCTGGAGCCTGGCACAAGCAGGTGAGGTGCGATGGGGTCCTGGCCCCCTCTGACGAGGTGGGAGCATGGAAAGAAACGGCTGGCGGTAGGAGATCTGCTGTCTTGCAGCTCGGTCCTTTTCCTGGAGGAGGTTGTGCATGTACAAGGTGTGACTGGGGGGCTGTGGGGTGCATGGTCCAGTGGCTCTGCCCTGGCAGGTATAGGAGCTGCCATGCATGCCTTCTGCTTTAGGGGACGGTTCTTGCATAGGGGGGGCACTGCAGGGTTACCGAAGTTGGGGGGGCCCGTTGGAGTGAGGTCAGGGTGAGGGGACTCATGGTGGCCTCTGTGTCATTGCAGGAGGGCCCTTGGTGTCCAGCCCGGCTCCGGTGGCCCCCCGCAAGTTCTCGCTGCCGCACACGGCGGTGTGCTTCGGTGCCGGAGGCCAGCTGGTGCTGGTGTGTCCTCAGCATCCTGCCGAGGGGCAGCTAGCCCGTGTTGAGCTGCACAGCCTTGAGGTACGCCACAGCCTGGCACCGCAGACCTCTGTCCCCTTGCTGGAGTGGCTCCTTCTGCCCTGAGGGATGACAACACCATTTGCCACCCAAACAGCCTCCTCAGCCTTCCCGTCCCCTGCTGCCATCTTGTCTCCGGCCCACGTGGACCTTTGCATCTGTGTTGTGCCAGCCTTTGGGGCCCACATCCCACCCCTTTGGCTCCGTAACCCTTGTCATCTGTCACCTGCTCCCAGTGATCCCTTCCGACAGGGACAAGTGTGGCCTGTGCATCTCTGAAGGGTTATTCTGGTCACCTCTCTGAGGTGCTGCACTACAGAGTCCGTGTGCACCCCCTGAGCCTGGCACAGCATGTCAGTCTCCGGTTTTGCCTCCCAAACGAGGCAGATGCCATCTCAACAGGCCCTTCTTTGTTGAGTGAAAAAGGAATGGACCTTTTGGGGGTCCGTGTGATGGTTTAGGGTCTATGTTTTGGGGTTACCTTAAGACAGCACAGAGAAGGGGTTCACCAGCCCTGCTGAACCCTTGGCCAAGGCACCGAATTTCAGCCAGCACCACTGGGGCTGGCTCGATTGCTGGAGTCCGGCTGCTGAATTTACTCTTGTTCTGTAGGTGATGCTCCACGACACAGAAGAGCTGGAGGAGCTGAGGGCCTTCCCGGGACCCCTGGCCAGGTACGCTGCACCGGCAGGTCTGGGAGCTGTGTTGTCCTGGCTGTGCTGGCATGGCTGGCCTGCGAGCACCTCTCCTTTGGGAGGAGACGTGAGCTCAGGGCAGGCTTTGGGGTGCCCACGGGTTGGAGATCTGCAAAGGCCAAGTCTGAGCTCAGATGGGGAGCCCAGCCCCTTCGCTGCGGTGTAGGTTGGTTTGGATGGTGGGAGGTGGTTTCTTTCACTATTCACAGGCTGTGGGTTTAGTGTGGTTTGTATGCCTGACCTTATTTTGTACTCATGTCTCAGAAAACTGATTTTGGGAGATCTCTTCAGATGTCTAAACCCTGGGTCAACTTGCGGTTTAGCTTTTCCTAAGGTGGTTGTCCCCCGAGACAGCTGAGCACGGCAGGGTCAGAAGCAGCATGTGCCTTCACCCAGCGTGAGCCTGGGGCTGAATCTCGGTGGATTGCAGCAGGTTGTCTCTGCACTGTGCTGCTTACACTAGCATGTCTTCTGGTCACTCGTAACCAGAGCAGGGAGAGAAAAGGAGTGTGCAGAAAGAGGAAAACCGTTTACTGAGCAGAAGGGCTGCAGAAGCTGGGTAGAAGACATGGAAGTTACCGCTCATGCTGAAAGGGACACTGGGAATCTCTGTCGGTGTGACTGAGCCAGGAACAGCATCTCTGTCCCTCTCCCCTGGCTGATCCTGTCTCTCAGCCACCCTTTCTTTCCAGCTGTCTGACTATTTTATTGTAAGACGGCAGTTCTGCCTGGCTTGCACGTAGCTTAAATGTTTCTGCTGCTGCTTCAGACCCAAAGGGCTTACGTGGTCACAAGTGTGTCTTTCTCCCTGCACTACACCAGTTAAATAAAAGATGCTGCCTGTGCGTGCGCGTGCTCCTGCAGCCTGGGACATCCTGGCTGTAACAGCAGCAAAGCAAAACCGAGGTTCTTTTCAGATGGATGGATGAAAATATTATCAGGAGGGCAGAGAGAGGGTTTGAGATGCACTCTGCATCCCTGAAACACAGAAATCTCCAAAGAATCGTAATAATGATAGAAATTAAGCATTTTTGAGCTTGGTGTGGCCAATGTGGTATGCAGTCATTGGCACTGGGGGTCTTCTCCCCTCCATCTTTCACTTTGAATCTTTTTTTGGCATCCCCATCAGTGAACCTGGGGACACCTTGAGTCTGAATGATCTATAGAATCGTTTAGGTTGGAAAAGGTCTTTAAGATGTCCTAGATTGCTTTGCCTTGGGTTTCTGTTGACGTCTGTCTTTGCTGCTGTAGGGAAGATCTGCACAAGGTGGATGTGATCACCTTTTGCCAGCAGAAGATAGCCACAAGCTGTGATCTCTCAACACAGAGAGGCAGAGATTCATCTCTTCTCTGGAAGCTCCTGGTCCTCCTCTGCCGGCAGAATGGGGTAGGTGTCCTGTGGAAGGGGCTGACCCTTTTGATCTCAGAAGTGAGACAAGTTATATGCTCCTCAGGTGTCTCTTGATCCAGTTGGTATTTCCAGGTGGGGTGTACCTTAAAAGCTTCCTGTTCCCATAGTATTATCAATTAGCTTGATACTGCCTGGATATTTGGAGCAAACCCTTCTCCACGATTGCTTTTCATCCTTGTGAAATACCGACAACCCAATGCCATAGCAGCCGTGAAAGGGGCTGGTGCCACCTTCGTGGGGGAGCCAGCACTTATGTTTAAAAGAGGATTATTCCCTTAATCCAATGAAATCCACCTAATCTAATCTTATGGCTGCTTGTTGGAAGCAGCTGGATACGATCTTCAGAGCAAGTGCTGTGAAGGTCTTGCTAGTTGTGCTGACTCCTTTGCCCTCCGAAACCGTGTGCTGGTGGCCGAGGCTGGTCTTGCTGGGGAGATGTGCTAGGGTGAGGGTACATGTGTGAGGGGGTCAGACTGAAAGTGCCATCAGCCTTTGCTCATGGGCCTCGCTCCTCCCCTTCCCTTTCACAGTCCATGGTGGGCTCAGACACCGCTGAGCTGCTGATGCAAGACTGTAGGCACCGGGAGAAGTACAAGAGGCAAGACCCCATGGCAAACCTCCTAGGCCTGACGGATGATGAGTGGATGTCACGTCAGTCAGGGGCGCTGGACCTCATCACGGGGGAGGTCACTCCTGTTGTGGAGACGCAGGCACAGATAGTGGAGAAGTTCACCAAGCTCCTCTACTATGGCAGGAAGAAAGTAAGTGGTGAGTGGGATCCAGAAAACAGGGCTAATGCTTTTTCTTGGCCACTTTGACTTCTTCAGGCAGGTGTTAAAGGGAAGAGTGGTCAAGAGGTGCCTTGTGGTTGTGGGATCAACACTTCAAGTGGTGGTTGTACAACAGGGCTTATGGCAGTGATTTCCCACCATTGGGAGTGAGGATGGGGCACCCGGTGAAGACAAGATGCAGAGGCTTTTACCAGCGTTGTGGGTTTAGTTGCAGCTGTGTGACCTCAAGGGATCCCAAAGGCACAGAGAGAGCGGAGGGTTGGATGCAGAGAAGCTTGTGTGCCCAGGCTGGGGTCCCACAGAGATGCTATCAGGAGCCAACAGGCGGCACAGACCTGGAAACCCGGGGAAGGCAGTATTGCTGTGAAGGTTCCAGTTCTTGTCATCATGCAAGGCAGAAAGGTGGTCTTTGTGAACATGGAAGAGTTTTTTGGAGGGTATTAGTTAAAACCAGAGCAGTTATCTGGGCTCTCCTCTGAGCTGGGTGAGCAGAGGGTCCCTTGGAAGTGGAGGAGGGCTGGGAAGCAGAGTTGGTGCAAACCCTTTTTGTTCTCCACCTTGGCTGCAGGATGCACTGGTCTGGGCCATGAGAAACCAGCTGTGGGGCCATGCCCTCTTCCTCTCCAGCAAGATGGACCCTCGGACCTACAGCTGGGTGCTCACCGGGTAAGCTGGAGAAGCTAAAGCAAAGTATGATGCTCTGTGACTGGCTTTGCCAAGCCTGTTATCCTTTTGGATGCCCTCAGCCCCAGTGCACTGAAAAAAGAGCATTGATTTCAGCTGAACCCTTTCAGAGGGGGCAGAGAGAGGAGAGGAGCCATCCATCTGGGTGGGCCAGAGTTCTCCAGGCTTCCCGATGGACAGGAGAAACCAAGCGGGGTCTGGAAAGCAGAAGGAAAGCCATTCCCTGGAGATGTGGGGTGAATTTATCCTGAGGCTTTGGCTTTGCCCTTGCTGCTCTAGCAAAGGTAGCCTCTGGGGCAGGGGGAGCTGAGCCATCTTCACTGTGAGCCAGCCTGGTCTGAGCTGTTCTCCCCACTTGTATGGCTGTTTTCTGGTGGAATTAATGCACTTAGTCTGGATTGGGTTGATCCCTTCAGGGAGAGTTAAGCAGAAATTTTCTGTCTTGTGCAACCTGAATCATTTAAAGGAGTTTTTATCTGCCGTTGTCCTGGAGACTTAGTGCTCCTGGAGATAAAGCAGATCATCAGCCTGGTGAGCTGATGATCCTTTCTGCCTTCTCCAGGAAGCCCCTCGGGACACCGCTTTCCTGGGGCATTTGGGACATGCACTTGGAGGCGAATGAGGGTTGGGGGTCCTGGCACAGCAGCCCTATCTCTGCCGTCTCCTCACAGGTTCACCAGCACGCTGGCCACCAATGACCCCCTGCAGACCCTCTTCCAGCTCATGTCGGGAAGGATCCCTCAGGCAGCTCTGGTCTGTGAGCAAGAGCCTGGCCCCAGCATGTGTATCCCTGTGCTGTCACCTGCTGGTGACACCACCTTGTGTCACCATCCCTGCTCACCTTTGCTCTCCTCTTCTCTCCCTTTAGTGCTGTGGGGATGCTACGTGGGGAGACTGGAGGCCTCACCTGGCCGTGATGCTGTCCAACAAGGTTGGAGACACGGAGCTGAGCCATCGAGCCATTGTCACATTGGGAGACACTTTGGGTGAGCCGAGGCCATTATGAGCAGTTGCATTCCTGCTGTTGTGTAAGGGTGGACACCTGCGCTGCCACCGTGCATGTCCACGCTGGCATGGATGTACGTTGGTGCCGTGGTGGGGTGTGCATGCCTGTCCCCCTGGAGCTGCAGTGCCCGTGCGGTGGCAGGGCTGAGGCGCTGATGGATCCTGCTGCCCTTTGCGCTGGCAGATGAGTCGGGCTCAGGCACTTCCATTAGCTGCCCCTTTGGAGTGGAGACCCCTGGAGTGGCTGGACCCTGGGCAGGGCATATGTAACTGCAGGGACTGAGACTTGCTCCCAGCGATGGGGTTTTTGGGGGGGTTCATGCCTGTAATGGCACTCTGCAGAGCTGGAGCTGCACCCTGCCCAGCTTCCCCTGGTCCTACCACTGAACTGAAACCTGCTCCTAGGTACAGAGAGCAGCAACTGGGGAAAACAGAGAAAAAGCGGGGAGAAGGGAGGGATCGGGGTCTGCATGGACGGGGGAGAAAAGTGGGGCAGTTGGGTTTGGGTTTTCCTGTGAGCTTGGGAGCCTCCAAAGCAATGGTGACCTCCCTTAGGACTAAGTGTTTGTCTTTTTTCCTCCCATCCAGCTGGCAGGGGAGCCGTGGAAGCAGCTCATTTTTGCTACCTGATGGCAGATATTCCTTTCGGTTACTTTGGGGCGAAGGCAGACCGCATGGCTCTGCTGGGCAGCAGCCACCGGTAAGCCAGCCCAGGGGGTGCTGGAGGTGGCGCTTTTGCCAGTGATGTGTCCGTCCCACCTTCTCCCCATCCCTGGGATCTCACTTTTATGCAAAAGAAATTCTGGTTTGTGGGGATTTACTGCTCCTAATGTGAGCTTTGCTCTGGGCCTCTCCAGCTGCAGGCTGGCACGGCAGTGGAGCTGTGGGTCTGCGGGGGCCGGGGGGCTGTCTGGGGAGAGCGCCCTGCTCTTGCTTGCTGAACCTACCCCTCTCCTCTGCAGGCAGGTATTCACCCAGTTTGCCAGGACGGAGGCCATCCAGCGGACGGAAATCTTGGAGTACTGCCAGCGGCTACGGCAGCCCAAATCCTTCCTGCTCCCCTTCCAGGTAGCAGAGATGCACAAGCACATCTGGTGCAGCAGCTCAGACCTGTCCCCAAACATGCATCCATCCCCCTGAAGCCAGGGATTCAGGCTGCTCTCCAAGGCTTGTTCCCTCACCGGGCTTTGGGAGTGAAGGGGAGGCTGCCCCAGGTGGGGGGTCCTCCGGGGCAGGCCTTGGGCAGATCTTGGGGCCATGGCGTGTTTGATCAGTGCTTGCTCAGATCTGGTTGCCTTCCTTCTGCTGGGGTAATGGGTAGGCTTTTCATATCGCCAACAAGCACCAGGCTGCTGCTGCCTCAGGCGTTGCACAAAGGGGCTGGATGAATGGAGGTAGTTCCTTGGCAGGCTCCCCCCATCGCCCGTCGGCTGCCTCTGGGCTGGCCTCGTGACAGCGTGTGGCTGGGGACCGAGGCAGGATGGCCCCGTGGGGATGGGGGGGCTGCCCCCAACTTGCAGGTGACCTCTGGGTGATGAGACCCAGGGTGCTGTGAGTCACGTTGGGGTGATGTGCCGTGGCAGAGGGGACCCGCAGGCAGAAGCGTCTCCTTGCTCATCCGTGTCTGCCCTGCTTCCCTTTCCCCAGGTATACAAGCTCCTCTATGCCTCTCGCTTGGCCGACTACGGGCTGCCAGCCCAGGCCCTGCAGTACTGCGAGCAGATTGCCACCGCGCTGCTGGGCCAGGGTCTGGCCAGCCACCCCCTCCTGGCTCAGAAAGTGATGCAGGTGAGTCTTGCATCCCGCCCCACCCCCCCCCCCACCCCCCGCCTTGGCAGGGTGCGATGCCCGGTCAGGACCCGGTGCAGTAGGGAAGCATCCTCAGGGTTTCCTGGGGCTGCTTGGCAGCTCCATGTAGCCTCCCAGGATTTGCTGCCTGGTATATGCAGAGTACAGCAAAACCAACACCTTCATGGAGTCTCTAATACCCAAGGATTTAGGGTAGAAAACAAAGGAATTGTGCTGACTGCCAAGTAGGAGCAGAGCTATTTGGAAGCAAAGGATGTTTTTCATTCTGGAGAGGCTTTTTGAACTTATAAATGGCACAGACTTAAGAAGCTGAAGTGTGAGTGCTTGACATTTCCCCTCCAGCACATCATCCCATGATTCCATTTACCTGCCGGAGGCTCTTTTGGGGTGACAGTGAATAGGAGCATGTCCCAGCTCGCAGCACAGAGCCCAGCTCCTTCACTTCATGACCAGGGTGCTGTGCCAGGGAGGGGTGAAGCAAAGTGTCCCAGGTCCCCTGGGCAGGCTGGGTTGGCAGGACAGTGGGTCTGCCCACCACCAGGGCAGCGCAGAGGCTGCTCGAAGCCTTCCTCCACCGGGAAGGGGCCAAAAGCTGCAGTGCTTTGAGATGAGGGGCAGCAAGGATGCCCTTCTAAAGGAGGTGCTGCAGAAATTGCCCAAAACTTGGCTCGTGCAGCCCCCGCACCCGATTGTCGAAACCTATTTACTGCCTAACAGCTTCTCAGATCTGCTGTTCTGCTGGGAATAATGCTTCTCCTGGGAGAAAACACTTTCATCTGAAAAACTAGTGCATTCGTAGATGCTCTTGTCTTTGATGTTTTAGACTGTGTTACAAATTATGATACACATTAGTGTTTGATTAAGACTTCCCCTCTTTTGAAGCTGGGGACGATATACAACCAGGTGCTGGTTCATTAATATTGGATCAAAGTGCACATTAGCTTTTGGATTAAACATTCCCCCCGTTTAGGAGTAATCATGCTTATAATTTCCTTTTTCCTGCCATTGATTTAGGATGAACAAAAGTGCATTTGCAAAGAGACGGGACGGTGGGTCTGTAGGTAGTGCAAGCTCCTGGCTGGGAGCTGGGTTACTGCCGTCCCTGTCCCAGGCTGGGCTCTGGCTGCGCAGGTCCTGTCTTACTTTAATCCCCTGGAGCTGGGAAGAAGGTTTTGTGCTCGTTTGGACTTTGTTGTTAAAAACTTCGGAAATAGGAAGAAACAGACAACGGGAACTGCTGCAGAAGGGATAGCTGAGAGCTGTGGGGCTGCGGAGGGTGGCTGAGCTGCAAAGTCACCTCTGGATGGCTTCTGGTGGCCCTTGATGCAGCAGCCTTGTAGCAAAGTGTAGAAGATAAATGAGTGTGAAAAGCTGGGAGGGAGCTTGATAAATCCCCAAGAAGTGGGTCGATAGCAGTGAGAGAAAATTCAGTAAAGACCGGATGAAGAGCAGTGCTTTGAGTGTCATCTCCCCCCATCCAGCTGCCTTAAAACTGGACCCTTGCCTAAGCAATTTCTCCAGACTGGGATTTAGCTCTGCAGGGAGCCCTCCATTTCATCCTGGGCTGGTGGGATGGGTCAGCCCAGAAGAGCCTCTTGCTCCGTTGACAGTAGCTGGAGCCCCATGTTGTTGAGAAGGCTGCAGCCAGGGCAGCAGAGACCCTGTTCTTGCAGGAGAAATTAAACATGCGGCAGCAATACTGCAGAGAGGGACCTGGGGGAGATAGTGAAGCATGGAAAAAATACCAAGCAGCAACATTACAGGATGCTGTTGCAAAAAAGTTTAAAAAAAAAAAAAAAAGCCAATGTTAATAATGTTATTCTGGGCTGTGAGAGCAAGAACGGCATGTGTGCAACAAGGAGGTGATAATCCGCCTCTGTTCAGGTCTTGGGGGTCTTGGCTGGGGCACTGTGCCCTGTTTGGGATGCTGCACTCGGAGACAGGGCTGAACTGGAGCAAATGTAGAAGGGAAGAGCTGGGGTGATAAGAGACTGAGGGGAAAATGACCCTGGAAGAAGGCCTTGGGGTTATTTTTTCCAAGCAAGATATGCTGGGGGAGGGAGGGGTACGGGGGATGTGATAACAGCCCTCCGGCGTGCAAGAGGCTGGTTTTCAGGGGATGGTGCCTGACTGTCCCCGCAGCTGCCATGGGAGGAGGAATAGAGGCTTAATTTGCAGCAGGGAAGATTTCACTTAGATATGAAGAAAAAACTCTTTAGCTCTAAGGACATTAAGCTTCAGGACAGGCCTGGGAGGCTGTGAAATCTTCTCCTTGGAGATTTGTAAGTGCAAATCAGACAAACATGGGCTGGTATGGGCACGCAGGATTTTCCTGAGCGTTGGTAGATGGATCAGGTAACTTCAGAAAGTCCCTCCCAGCCCTGCATTTGTGGTGTTTTCTGTGTGGTTATCAGTGATGGTGATGCTTATTGCAAAGCCTGGGGAGGAAACAGCCAGGTGAGCCCTTAGCTCCCACCCTGCCAGCTCCCATCCATCCTCATCGGGTAGGTAAGGGATTGATGTGCAGCTCTGGGAGCTGGGCTGTTTCCAGAGCTCCTTGTGGGTGTCCTGCAAACCTGTCGGTGCCCCAGGCTGGCTGTCAAGTGGAATTAAAGGTGCTCATTTTCCTCAGAGGAGGAAAGGATGGTAATAGTTACCTGCCTCTCTGATGTGAAGAGCATCTTTGACATGGGTACTTTGACACCTCTGCGGAGGTGGCTGAGATAGCCCTGCTGGGAGGCTCTCTGTGGGGCACGGGATGGGCCAGCACTTCTCCGCGGCAATGCAGGAGGGGGAATAAAACTTGCAGAAGAGGCTGGTGTTACTTTTACCCCTGTATTATGAACAAGTGCAGCTCTGCTGCTCTTTTCCCCTGGGTCTGTGTGCCCTGCCATGTGCAGCTGCTCTAAGTGTTGGTCTCTTCCCTGTGGAGCTGAAATGTGTGACGAGCCCTGTTGCCCTCCTGGCTCTACAGCTAGCCGAGCGGCTGAAGCTCTCCGACCCTCTGCTCCTGGAGATGCCGGAGCAGGACCAGCCCTTGGAGCCTGACTGGCTGGTAGAGCTCCGAGCCCGCTGCCGGGAGCAGGAGGTAAGGAGGAGCGGGGATGCTGGGGGGCAGCCAGTCTGGGTTGTGGTTTGTCTGCAGGAGCATCCTTCTCTGCTCTGAATCCAAGGGCATGGGCATGGAGGTCCGAAGGGTGGTGTTACCCAGCTGCCTTTCCCCTTGGCTCTGAGCTCAGAGACGTGGTCTGTGCTGTGGGACCTGCAGCTTCAGTGGGAGCGGGGGGGGTTGCGATGCCCGAGGGTGTGAGCAGTGAGGGCTGCAGGGCTTTGCATGGGGCAAAACACTCCTCGCCTTGGCTCATGGAGGGCACTCAGGGGCTGGTGGGTGAATGATGATCTCCTCTTGCAGTGAGGGTGTTGCAGAGGACACTGCTGGGGCATCACCTTGCAGATGTCTGCTCTCAGGTCCCTTAACTCTATGGTCTGGTCCTTGGATTAATGCTCTCCGTTGAGGTTTCACATCTGCTTTTGGTTCTGTGCCCTTTTCTGTCACTGGTTTCACCTCCTACCTGCTCTCAGCAGGGCAGTGGTGCTGCAGCTCCTCTCACTTGCTGGCAAAGAGCTGTGACTGTGCTGGTACAGGTCTCACCTGTAACCTGGGCTCTGGCAGCCCGGGGTGGGTTGTGAGCCTCACACCCATGAGCACCATGCTTTTCCTTACATTGCCTTCCTGGTTTCCTTAGTCTTTGCCCTGTGCCGTCCCCTTTTCCATCTGTTTTATCACATTTTCTAACTCCTTGCAGGTGGAAGATGACCTCCCTCCGGAGGTGGCACCCGCCCAGCCTGAGCTCTCCTGGACTGCTGCATCGATGGCAGGTAAAGAAAACAAAGCAGTAGGTGGCAATGGCTGCCGAGGGCTTTTCTGCACGTGGAGTTGTGCTGCCATGGGCTGGGAGGCAGCTCCCTGCTCCCTGGAGCATTTCTCGTCAGCTACTTCTTGCTCCTTGCGTCTGCCCCAGGGCTCCAAGTTTTGCTCCTGCTGGGATGCATCCCTCTGGTGTGGGGCTGCAAACTGGGTGGCTGATGCTCGTGCCCTCCATATGAAGGCTGAGTAATTGGGCTTAATTACCACAGCTTCAGGAGTTCCCTGTGGGTGCCGTGGGAGGAGAAGGGGGTCGGAGGTGGGCAGCTGGATGAAGCATGTGTCTCCCAGCTGAGCCTTGGGGGAGACAGCCCAGTTCCCAGGCAGTCCTCCGAGGTGCAAACTGGAGCTGAACTAAGAGGATTTCACACTTTCGGAGCAAAAGATCGGGGCAGGAGCGCATCCCTCTGGGCACCGGGCTGCAGCATGCCTGTCGGTGGAGTCCCAGCGTTCCCCCTTCCCCACTGCCTCTGTCATCCCTCTGCTGCACCTCGCAGTGACCCTCAGCGTCCCCTCCAGCCACAGTCCACCCAGCGGGTCAAGAGTCATCGATGTGAGGGACAGGAGCCACCCCTGGGTGACTCTCTAAGGAAGGGCTGGAGAGTTTTCCTTTCCTAGCTGGATGTCCCATCAAGGAGAAGTCGGGGCTGGTGAGCCACGGGTGTCGCTTCACAGCCGCCTCCATCAGCAGGATGCCCCGGCACAGTCTGCTGCTCCTTGCTGCTGCTGGGATCTAGCTTTCTGCTGGGAATGCTGGCACCAAAGGGTGGAGAATAAAGGCTGATGCAGACAGGATAAAACATGACAAATTCCTCCAAGCCATTTCTTCCTATCAGCTTTCCCTGCTGCTGCCAAATTCCTCTTCAAAGAGCTCTCCTAGGCAGTAAAAGGATCATCAATCCTGATTGCCTTCTGCTGCTGTGAGGGCTGAAGCTATGATCATCCTTTCCTGGAAAAAAGTTGCAGGTATGATGGGATGGCTTCTCTGAGTGGCAAGGTTTGCTCCGTGGGGTCTCTGCGGCTCATTTCCCAGATGCTCGGCCCTTTTGTTTGCTGAGGCCGTTCAGAGTCAGCATCCGAGGGACCTGCCTGCAGAAAAAGCTGGCTTGGTGCTGAATTCATCCATCTCGGAAAGACGGAGCCTGAATCAAGGTGCCAAACTGGGATCCACGTGATCACAGCAGCCTCCCTCTCCATCCTTACAGCCTGGGCTATCCTCCCTGACTTTTCCCAGTTGAACCTGCCAGGCGGAGTGGAGTCAAGCATCCACCCTCCTCCCTGTGGACTTTGAGCATTTCCAGGCTGTGTGGGAGCTGCTCCTGGGTGTGACGCCAACCCTGAGCGGGCTGGAGGTGATGCTGGCAAACAAAGCAAAGGATTTTGTAGCACCACACACAAGAGGTGCCATAGCCTGTCCCCAGGCTCAGACCCGTGGGGTCTGGGTCCTGCCTGGCTGTGTTTCACGGTGGTGGGAGAGAAACTTCCCGGTGCCTGGCATGTTTCTGGCTGAAGGCTGCAGAGCTGGAACAAGCAGGACACGCTCCTGGGACCAGCAGCAGTGTGCTGCCTGCACAGTGTCTAACATCAGACAGAGCAACGTGTGTGCGTATTAAAAAAAACAAACCCCACTTGTTCAACCTGCCTTTCAATTAAAAAAAACCCCACAGCCCTGAGTAAATCTGCCAAAAGCAAGGAACTCATCCATGGGCACTCCTGTGGAGCGGGAATGAAGGCTGTGGCTTCCTGGTGAATTTTCTTTCCTGCTCAGGGTGTGCAGCAGGAGTGGAAGAAAAGGCTGGAGGCCCTGGGCTCCTTTGAACTGCCGGCATGTGCTGCTCGTGCTTGGTCCCTTTGCTTCCACAGCATTCCCCTTCTGAGTTGGTTTGCAACCTGAGGCATGTTTGCAGGAGATTTCCCCCCTCCCCGGTCTCTCACAGCCCACCTTCCTTGCAGCCTCTAACAGGTCCCCACTGCTGTGCCGTGCCCTACCTTCCCCGCCTGCGCGTGGTCCCTGGGGTCCCTCCTCGCCCCCCGGCTCCTGCTGATGTATAATGGAAGAGGAGGATTCTGCGCAACAGCCTGATGAGACTGTAAACACTGGAGTAAACTCCTGAGGTGTGGGTTTTGTGGATAATTTGGGGGTTGTTTGGTGGTTGTTTTTTTTTTCAGATGAAAAGCCTGGCCCCAAGCTTTCCCAGAGCAAAGGCTACCAGTATGACTACCAGCCTGTGGCACCCCAGGGACCCAGCTCCCACGAGGATGTGTCCCACTGGCTCCCAGCACCTGCTCAAGTCACAGCATCACCACTGCTCAGCGCTGGGCAGGAGCTGCAGCCCCCCATGCTCGGCCCAGGAGCAGGAGGGGTTTCTGAGGACCCCCCCCCCGCAGGCAGTGCTGCCGGCAGGTAAGCGCTCCAGCCTCGTTTCTCTACAAAAATCCCCGTCCCCAGTGAGTTGCAGTGGGATGGGACATCCCTTGGGGAAGTGTGATCGCCTACGGTGTGCGTCCCTTCAAACGCTGCTCCCTGCTAGTGCCGCCTTCACGCAGCGTCTCGTTTCCCTCCGACCTTGCCCCAGACATGGAGCCGTGCTGGCCCCAGTGCCCCCGCACACGCAAGGTCCACCACTACCAGCCACCCTGGGCAGGTGGGTCTTCATTTTCACAAGACCTTGCCCAAAGCAGCAAGGGAGGGCAGCCACGGGGAAAGGCAGCTTCACATCCCGCAGCATGAGCTGGGTTTTTGGGATGCACCGGTGCAGCCCTGCAGCTCCCTCCCTGGGTCTGGCATTGGCTGGGACAGGGACCAGAATGGCCTTTTGCATCTCTTGGAGGGGACATCTTGGCCACACAGCCTTGCTGTGGGATAGGGTGATATCTCTTTCTCTGGAGACCCTCAAAATCAGCCTGGACCCGATGCTGTGCGATCTGCTCTGGGTGACCCTGCCTTAGCAGGGGGTTGGACTGGATGATCTCCAGAGATCCCTTCCAACCCCGACCGTTCTGTGATGGAAGCACTGAAAATACCTCTGACAGAGATGGCAGGAGCTCCTTGGGCCAAGCCCTGACTGTGTCCTTTGCTCCCCAGGAGAACCTGGGGAGCCCTGGGGTGCCCCACTGTCCCCCAAGGAGGTGCAGCCATCCCCCCCAGCAGAGCAGGTGAGTCGGAGGGGTCAAGGAGACCATCCCAGCGGGGACCATGGTATGATTTGGGACTCGCTGGCTCATCCTTCCATGCACTTAACTCACATGGAAAAATCCCATCGTGGTGCCAGCTGTCCCCTCGGGGGACCCTGCTGGTTAGGGTAGCCCCCTCCTGCCTCTGGAGTGCCCAGCTGCCTGCTGCGCCCTGCTGAGGGGGCTGCTCCTCCCCACCTGCTGTGCAAGGGACAGGGGGCCCTGGGGATGCTGTCGGTTAAGCCTGGCATGGAGGAGTCCCGGGGCCACTCTGATGCTTGGGGTGGCTGCTCTGGGAATGCCATGTGGCAGCTCCGATCTCCGATGCCAGGAGGGGTTAACAGCGAGGACTCGGACTGTCTCTGAGAGCTCCACCGTCTCCTTGGAAGACGACAGTCAGCCTTCCTCGGAGAGCACGGCTGAGGACACTGCTGAAGAGCTGGCACCAGCAGAGGCGGCGAAACTGGATGAGGACAAGGTGAGCATGCTGATGTGAAGCCTCGTGCTCTCAGCTTGCCTGTCCCTGATGCCTGTCATGCCTGCCCTGCTCCCGGCGGGCATCTGGGTGGCCATGGCATCATCCCCTTCTCATCCGTTTCCACTCTTTGTGACAACCTTCATTTCCCAGAGCTCTGGATTCAGGTGGTTTGGCTGGTTTCGGACAAAGCCCACCAGGGAAACTTCTTCCAAAGCCACATGTGAGACTGCCCCAGACTCCCCCCCACCACGACCACAGGTAGGGGATGAAAGGCTCTCCCGTCCCTGGGTGACACCCAGGGTACAGCAGTGAGGATGGGTGACACCTCCCCCATCACCCGCTGTTCCTCCCTCCATCCTCGCGCAGGCAGCTGGGCTGTGCCATTGCACAGCTCGTCATGGCCGTAGTCTGTGTGGGGACACAGCGGGACCGGGAGCCCTTTGGGCCAGGAAGTGAATCCTTGATGAATAATAATTGTCAATGTATAAAACCTCTTTGATCCGGGAGGTCCTCCGAGCACTTGGTAAAGTCTGCGGGGACCGCTTGCCCTCCGCCGGGGTGGAAAGCAGCAGCAGCTGCGGGTGGCACTGCTCGGGAAGGGTTTAGGAGCTGAAGGGAGGGAAAACCCCTGGAAATGGAAGAGCAGCAGAGAGGGGGAAGCAGCCGTGCATGGTTATCCCCGTCCTGGCAGAGTCCTCAGGGTGTCGCATCCCCGACTGCAGGCTGAGGGTGGGCTTGGGGGCAGATGTTGGAGTGAGATCCTCCCCTGGAAGTCTCCTGTTTGAGAATGACCTACAACCCCAGAGCAGGAAATTTTGGGATAGTCTTCCAAAACTAGCAGGAGATGAGGAACAGAGGGGGAGACCCATGGACCCTGGTGGCCCCTTACACTGTACACAGGCTTGGTGTCCAGCCTCCTGCCCAATTTTGAGCTCTCCGGGTGGTTTAGCTTTGTGACAGGGGTTGCTTGTCCTGACTCTGGAGACCCCCTCCTTAGCTCAGTTGCCTGCAGCTCTTGGGGTACCTCTCCAGCAGGATGGGTGCAGAGCAGTACCCCAAAAGTGCGGTGCAGAGATGCCACCGTGCAAGGAGCTTCTGCTCTAAATGGGTGGATGTGGTTGCAGGACCAGATGTCTCCATCCCCATCTGATGCCCCTCTTGCAGCTGGGACAAGCCCTTCAGCTCAGTCTCCCTCCAGAACCCCTGGTAAATGCCGTGCGGGTCCCCTTGCCCTTCTCACCTTCAGCCTTTTAGAAGCTGCCCATCTAAATTTTAATCTTTTGGGGTATTTTTTTCTGGTTGCATGCCCCAGGAGGAACGCACAGTGTTACTCCGGTGTCCGTTGGGATGAAAGGTTCATGGGAGATGGATGGTGGGGAGTCAGTGGGAGAGCAGGTGAGGAGAGAGGTGTATTCGTGCATGATGGGGGGGCATCCATGGCACCCCTCGGGGGGTGGCACTGCAGTGGGGGGGTGGATGTTATGTTTCTCTCCCTTCACCTCTTCTAGACTGGCTGCCATGAGTCTTCCCCACCGGTCAGGACCATCCCGCTCTTCAACCCTGCCCAGGTCTCTCAGGTGAGTGCATCCTCCAGGTGTGGAGAGGGAAAGGGGGGTGGCGGGGTCCTGGCTTTGGGGGTGATGCCAGGTTAGGGGGGATACAGGGGGTGCCAGCCCTGGGTGTGTGAGGAAATAAATTGGGGGAGGACAGTGATGGGGGGGGGGGGAAATGGGTGATGGAGGAGGGGAATGGGGGAAGGGGGGGGGGGGGGGGGGATGCTTGTGGCTGCATCCTGAGGGTAAACAAATCCACATTTTTGCGGTACAGCTCTCCCTTACACGGTCTTCTCTGCTTCCCAGCTCGCCGCTGCCTCTCGACCCAACCAACCCAGCTGCTTTCGCGCCGTTACCCCCAACCCCCTGTGAACTGGGGGGGGTGGGGTGGGTACTGGAGAAATCAACAGTGCTGACTGGATTTAAACCAAAATGATGTTGTGATTATTTGAAGGGGGGGCAGAGGTTGGGCCCGCGGCCCCGGACGACATCGTCCAGGGCCGCAGGCCCAACCTCTGCCCCCCGGGTTTGTGGGTGTTAAAGGTATAAAATGATTTAAGGGGGGGGTATAAATGGTATAAAATGATGATTGGGAGTGATGGAAAAGTCGTGTCCGAGGGGAGAGTAGTCTGAGTTAGGTTGTATAAAATGATTTAAGGGGGGTATAAAGGGTATAAAATGATTAAGGGGGGGGTATAAAATGATGATTGGGGGTGATGGAAAAGTTGTGTCCGGGGGAGAGTAGTCTGAATTAGGTTGTAGGGCCCGTGCCCCACCTCACCCATTGGACTCAGCGATCGCCGGCCGTGAGTCTGTCTCAAAGCACCGCGGGGCCACGAGCATCCGCCGGGGGTTGGGAGGGGGAGGGGCGCTTCGCCCCGCCCCCACCCCCATTGACCCACGCAGCTTCTCCTGCCCAGGACAGGCCCGTAACGCGACGCCCCCCCTTGCTGGTGGCTCACCCGCCCGTCGCGGGCGGGGCTCTGCGGGAGCCGTGGGCGGCCCTTCCCTCAGACCTTCCCCGAGGCGGGGCGGTGGGGTGACGCGCACCCAGTGGGTGGCCTCGGCGGTGAGCTTCCCCCGGACGCTGCGACAACGGGCCGGTCAAAGCCTTATATAGAGCTTCGCTTCTCCCTTCGCTTCTAGGTCAGGGTAAGCCGCCGGCGCTACCCAGCGTGCACAGCGCTGCATGCTAATTTAGACCCGCCCCTTCATCGCAGGCGGGACTGGAGGGGGTGTGCATGCCCTCGCGGCCGCCCCGAGTGGAAGGTAAAGCCCGGCACCGCGGGGCCCACGCGTGACAGCATACGGGGACCAAGGGCTCTCGTGTGACAGGCTGTGGGGCTGGTGGGTCCTGCTGTGACAGGCTGGGGGCCCACTCGTGAGGAGTTGTAACCTGTCTGTGACAGGCTGTGGGGCAGGGAGCCCACTCATGAGGAGGTGTAGCTTGTCTGTGACGGGCTGGGGGCCCCCTTGTTACAGGCTGTGGGGCAGGGCCCACTCGTGAGGAGCTGTAGTTTTGTGACAGGCTGTGGGGCTGTGGGTCCCGCTGTGACAGGCTGGGGGGCCACTTGTGAGGAGCTGTAACCTGTCTGTGACGGCTGTGGGGCTGGGGGCCCACTCGTGAGGAGACGTAACCTGTCTGTAACCTCTGTGGGGCTGGGGGCCTGGGAACACACACACTTGTGATGGGCTGCAGGGCTGAAACCCACCTACACACAGGGGCTGGAGCCCACCCGTGACAGGCTGGGCCGGGGCGAGGCCTGTTTGCAGCAAACGCTGGGGCCAGGGCCGCCTCGTGGGCTGCGGGGCCAAGACCTGCTCGTGACAGCCTGTGGGCCGGGTCCTGGCTGCCTTCAGCAGGCCCGGGGAGGTGCTGTGAGGGCTGGGGGCAGTGGGCGAGCGTGTGGGTGACTGGCTTGAAAATGCTTCCCGAAGCGCTCTGTGGCGCTGGAGCTGTTTGCTTTTCTTCTTAAAGTTGGCTAGTGAGAGCGATGCCAGCTCGGGGCACCTGGCTGGGGGGGGTGCTGCAAAAGGCGCCCCTGAGCACTGCTCACCAGGCTTTCCCTCCTTGCAGGGCCACTTGCCTCCGGGTTTGGCTGGCATGGCTGCGCAGGTGGAAGCAACTGAGCGAGCCTGGGATGCTGTGCCGGGCTGAGTCTGCCTGATTGCAGTACACAATTCCAGTGGGTTTCCTGGGCTTGGGGCTCCTAGTCCTGGGATGCTTCTGACTCTCTGGTTGTGGGGAGAGGGACCCCCAGGCTGCGCTGGGGCTGTGGCCCTGCTGGGTCTCCTCAGAGTGCTGTGTGCTGCACCCCTGCGCCCGTACACCTTTGTGTCCCTTAGTCCCAGCAGTGGGACGCTTTGGGCAGCAGTGCTTGTGGGGCAACCCTTTGCGGGGATCAATATGATGCCTTTTTGCCTTTGTAAGGGCTTTTTGCTGTTCTCCAGTCCTTTGAGCTGGTTTAAAGGGTCTGAGCCGCCTGCAAAGTCCTCACCTTGGGCCTGAAACATCCTGCTTTTCTGAGACTAAACATGGTCTGTCCTGTTCCTCAGTCAGTCTGGGTTTTTTTTGCAGGAAAATGAGAAATGCATGAGACTTCTTGCTTGTATAAGCCTGCAGATCTGGCAAATACTTTAGAAATTAAATCTTGTGCTATTGGGATCACTCCTCAGGTCTTTGCTTTCGACTCTTCTCTTGATCTCCCTGGGGTTATAAAGAGTCAGGTAGCAAAGTTTTTCTGAAGTAGAGTGCGCTGCAAATCCCTATAGGAGAGGCAGCTCAGTGTGTAGCCATGCATGTGGGGGTACAGGCGTTTTCTTGCTTGCATGTGATGTGGCCTGTTTGCACTCTTTGAGCCTTGGTACTACAGGGTACGTAGATCAAAAGTTGTAACAGAATTAAGAGGCTGAATCGACCTTGCCTGGTGCACACCCAGTGTGTGTGAGTTGCAGCATCGGGCTTCAGTGAAAGAGCTAAAAAAAGGAGAAGCTGTGGGTGATGTTGGTGGCTTCTTGCAGCAGGTAGGGGGTCTCTTCCTCAGTGAAATGGGATCTTCCGTTAGCTTCTTTCCGTGGAAATGTAGAGGTAGGGCAGTTAGCTATCTGCTGGAACTAAAGGGCTGGATGAGCTTATTTTTCCTGTGTGGCTTTGATTGTGAGTATCCTGGGGAATCTGGGTGCCTTGGAAGTTTGCCTGTGAGTTGCTTTCTTGTGGCCTCCCAGTGAACTCTCCTGAGAGCGCTGGAAATGCATTAACCTGATGCTAATTGTTACTCTGACTGATAGCAGCAATTAAGGTTTGTAATCTGACATAGTCTCTGCTATATGGAGTGTTGTAACTGTTGCCTGGGGGAGCTCTCTGCTAAAATACTCTGAGCTGGGATGCTTCGGGAAAGCCCTGGGCTGCTCCTGAAGGCTACCAGCTTGTAGAGGGAGGTGTGTTCTCACTGAACTGGGCTAACTGTGCCAAAACCATTGTGATTTACTTCAGAATTACACACCTGATCTGCTGGTGAGGTGTTGCTTCCCTGCTTCCCCGCTGCCCAGCAGCATCCTGCTGCCCAGCCTCTCCCGGGCAGGGCTGCTGAGAGGAGGCATTGCCGTTACCCGGCTTTGCAGTTTAGGCATCTGCTTCCCAGATGCTTTCAGTAATATGTGGGTCCCGTTGGGCTTGGCAAGGGCCACGCTCATTTAGAACTGTTATTTATTACAAGAAGTGCAGGGTGATGACCCTGTCTCTGTCCCTTCAGCTCCCGTTGACATCTGTGATGCAGCTGGTCTTAAAAGGTCACTCATTTCCCCTTGCTTAATGATCTACTGTATAAAGAGAGCTTTCGTTGCTTGCTTTGAGTGTCAATGGGACATGAATATTAATGAAACCTCGGTGGTCCTGTGGTGCTGTCGTGACCATGGAGGGCTCATTTGGAGCTGCCAGGCAGTGCGGGGAACTCTGTGATGGAACGATAATAAAGTGTTCGTGAACTCTGCTCTGAGGCTCAGGGCTTTGAACTTGCAGGCTCCTGGCATGGCAGTGTTGAGAACTGGCTTGGTGTTTTCTAAAGCAGGCTCTTGCCCAGCAGTGTGAGCGTTAGCAGGGGAGGGACTCGTGGGGGTGAGTGCTGCAGGTATGGCAGAGTTCATTGGTTGCATCTTCAGGTGGCAAATGGTTTAGTTAATGGCACCTAACATCCTCCAGGCTCTGAGCTGGGGTCGGGGCAAGGGCAGATGCGATGTAAGATCTCTTAAAATGGCCTCTTTGGGCTGCTGGTACCAGGTGGGGAATCACCGTAAGGAATGGGATCGGGGCTCTTGCGTATATAAAAGAGCATAATTTTGAGTCTGTGGCAAGTGAGCTTTTGCTGCGTTAATCCAGGCAAGTCCCTCCCAGCCTCTGCTACCTGGTGTGGTAAAGTCGGGGTAACAACTGAGGTCTGGTAAATAAAACAGCTGGGTTTGGAGAAATGAGTTTTTTTGCATACTAATCTGCAATATTTTACACAGTGCATTGTGCTTTTAAACAGGGTATATTTAATATCTGTGCTTGAATGGGAGCAAAATTGCTCCCCAAAAGATTAACTTGGAGAAAGAACGCCAGATTTTGCTCTGATCCCTTATGTGGCTTCTGAAATGACCCCGGTCAAGCTCTGTGGGGTAGACGGCTGGTGACTGTCATTTTCCTATCTGTGGAGAAGAATCTGCTTCACTCCTGGAGTAAAGAAGACCTGACTTGCTCTTGCTTTTGCTTACAACAGTGTCTTCTTCCCCTCCCAGCTTGGGTGTTCCCTGGCTGTAGAGGTCATGGGGGGAGCCCTCTGTAAGGATTTCTGCTGGATCAGGGCCATAGGACTTCAGCAGTGTCTAGCTGTAGTAACAGACATTAAAATATACACATCCTCCCTCAAAACCTACCTGCCAGAACTGCTCCTTTCTGACCAGGTTTTTGCACCATGCTCTATTGCTGTGCAGGCCCTTGCTACACAGAGGGATAGTTCCAAACTCCTGATCAAAAGGAGCATTGCCTTTCCTGCAGATCCTGCCAGGTGTGGCACAGCTGAGCTTGTTTAGGTTTAAAAAAAGGTGAGTGTTGGCTTGTGTCACCTCCAAGCTTATGGCTGCTGGGGCTTAGCCATGTCAAAAGCCTTCAGCGTCCAAAGTCTGCCTGCATTCTGTGGAGTTGCTCTCCTCCTTCACTTAACATCCCGGGATGAAATGCAAAGGTGGGAGCTGATGGCTGTGTGTTAGTTGTTGTTACAGTGTCTGGCAATCTCTGTCAAACTGGTTTTGTTTTACAATAAGTGAGGTATGAACAGAGTAGAAGGCCAGTCATCCCCAAAAACTCACAGGGAGCTTGGCTGGTGTAAGAGGCGTTGGTGTGCCCAGGGAGATTGGCTTATCAGTTCGGCCACCTGGTTAGCCGCATGGCCTGGGAGGGTTGTGGCAGAAGAGGAAAAGGGGCATTTGCCATGGTAGGAAGACCAATGGGCTGCCTTTAGGAAGGGTGCAGGATGGTTTCATACTTCCTTATCTTTGCTCAGGCATGCTGGAGATCCCTAGTCCCCTAACGATGGTAGGAAAGACTGACCTACAAAATCCTGTCTGAGCCTGTGCCCACGCACCAGTGTTTCTGCAGTACAATCCATGTGAGTAAGAAGCAGGAGGGGCTGCTGCACCTGAGGGACCTATGCCACTGCTTTTGGAGATTTAAAGTTCTGAGTATTACCTTAAGCATGTGGATTATATTCATGGAGGGGAAAAAAAAAGTTAGAATTCTTTGTCAGTGTAGGGTAAAAGCGTCACCTTTCTTGACATGTTTGTCTTAGGTGGAGATTGTATCCAGTGGTAGGATGAGGAGAAGTTGCATACTGTCTGGTGTTAATTACAAAGGGAAAACCACATGAAAATCAAGTGAAATTGCATCCTACTGCATTTGATATTCCCCGAGTTGAAGGCCTCAGTACATCTCATTAGTTTAAAAACCCTGATGGAGAGAGCTCAGCTTCGAACAGGAAATTGATATGACATTGAGACCTGGGAGAGGATTAGCTGCCTGCCTCTGAACTTGGCCAGAGGAGTTGAACATGTAAATGTTCCCATAGAGCAGCTCCCTGTGAGAAGGCATGCTGGTTAATTAAGGCCCCCGAGACCACACAGTTGCAGTGAGGGAGGGGTGAGGTCTATGTGCGTGGAAGGCCCTGCTGCTGTTTTCTCTCTGTGGTGGAAATGCTGCACGGGCTATATAGACAAGCCAAAAGCTTTGGGTGTGCGGGCTCTGCTTGGATGCTGGTAAAAGAGAAGCTTTGTTATACTTTGCAGGTGCTGAGTTGGGATTGCACTAAACAGAGTATAGTCTTCTGGGACTAATGTGGTGGCCCATCTGGCAGAGGTGTCTACAGAGAGTTTGTGGCTGGGAAGTGAACCTGGGTTTGGCCCACAAGTGACTTGAAGGCTGACTTTTGTGGCAAAGAGCTTGGTTCCATTTTGGGACGCTGCGAGAGCTGGGGGCCTAGCGCTCAATGCCAAAGCACATCTGGTTGCTGTGACCCGGCATCTTTGCTCTAATGGTAGGAAAATTGCAACGCCAAGGAAGTGTCTTCAATGTGTATAGAAAGCTGCAACTGCTTTTTTTAGTGCTTGAGCTGACAGGAGATACTTGCCAGGGAATGAAGGCAATCAGATACGCCGTGCCTGTCAATTTGTACTTGTGAGCCTATCTGCTTTGGGCCCTGCTGGGTTTACCCGTCTGATGAAGCGTTTTGTAACAGCCGTATGGTGAGAGAGGATATATCCCATTTTCTCTCACAAACACCAGCCGTGCTGTGTGCACTCTTAAGGCGAGGTGCTAATGATGAAGAATCCATGGCTCGGCAGCACACTGGGGCTTTCAGCAGTACTTTGCTCCTTTTGAAAACAAAATGTGTTCGTGGACTGACTGTGATCTGTGGCAGGTGGAGTTTGCAGACCATACCACCGTCATTGTGCTTCTCATGTGTTTGGAGGGCAGTTTCTAGCTGGGACATTGCAGTCCCTGAGCAGGATTGCTGGGAGGAAGGCTGGTGGGACCCTTTGCTTCCAGTGGGGTGATGGAGGCTATGGAAGCCTGCGGGGATCTGGCCGTCAGCATGATGCCTCTGCTTTGGACAGAAACCCCTGCCCAAGTAGCCAGGAGGTGACAATCTGCGCATCCCTGTGCTATAGACCTCCTCTGGGGAAAATCTTGTCTCTTGTTGATGCACTGGCCTGTGGCAGGCTGTGTGGTCATGTAGGGTCAGAGATCCTCACCCATCCTCTGCCTGTGTGTGTCTCAAGCCCTGCTTAAAATAAAGACCTTCAGGTTCTCCAGCAGAAGAACAGCGCCAGTGAGGAGCCCCAGAGGAGAACACTTGTCCCAGCACGCTGCATCGCTCACACTGATGTTGCTACTGGAGATGATGTTGGCTGGAGCAGGGAGCTGTGCTTTATATTAACTTGATGGTGTTGCAGCTTCCATGTGAGGATAGTCTAGATCAGGGCTCACCAGCCTGGAGAAGACATGAACGAGGAGGACTTCAGAAATCACTTATAAAATTACCCAAAAAGGTGATTAGGAGGTAATTTTTTGTTGTTTTCTGCAGAGCAAGAAGCTGGGGCTCCCTCCTGCAGATAGTAGGCTGCAGGTTTAGACCAAACAGCATTATATGCTATGTGTGGCTGGGAGCTAACTCAGCCCTGGAAACTTGTTGACCTGGGATGCTGTGGAGGCCCAAAGTTATCACGAATCTTTAAAGAGGAATTTAGCAATTTTATGGCAGATAACTCTTGATGATGGGCCTAAACACAGCCCTGGAGCAGTTTACAGCTTAGGAGTTTGCAAATGCTGGCCTGCTAGGAGCTGGAGAAATGTTCCGGGAAAATACCTCCATGTTTCACCTTCTGTTCATCTCTTTCCATTAGCATCAAGCTCAGTTGCTGTTGGAGACAGGAAGGTGTATTAGAGGGACCTGTGGTCTCTTGGCTGACAGCTGTTACAAGTGGACAAAAGTGGATAAATGACCCTACCACGCATAGTCTGAAGTAAGACCCTCCTTTCTGGGAGACTGTGATCAACAGAGTCATTTCAGGTCTAATGCTGGCGGTGCATGTTTCTTGGTGCAGGCAGATGCTTGAGTGACGCCTCCAATGCCCACGCCTGCCTGTGCAAAAGTTGAGGCAGTGCTTAGGGGGTTGCTTGGTGACAGTTCTTCCGGGCAGGTTTGAAGAATTAAGCAGTAAGGAGGATTAATAAAATCGTATCAAAATATGTAAACATATATATCACATCTCTTTGATAATGAAAGAGCAGTTAATAAGTATTTGCAATCAACATTGCTACCTGGAAGCTTCTCTGAAAGCATTTCTGAGGCTGCTTAAACAACCCATTCATTTCCATCATTTTAACAACCTGTTTTCTCAAGGCAATTGAAATCACTTGCTTAAAGAGCTGTCTCCCTTCCTCCCCACCTACGACATGCTCCATTTTACTAAGCCTTTGCTCGGTCTCTGGTTCCTGGCGGTGTCCTGCATGGCTGGGGAAGATCCTAGACCTAGTGCTGGCTGGGTTCCTGCTCTGCTGGAGATGTTGGTAGGGCAGGTGGGCAGCCTTGGGTGACATTGACTAGCTGGGTTATAATCACTCACGTGGAGATCCCTATCCAAAAGCCAGCACAGATGGGGAGTCAGGAGCTGCCTTGATGCACAGCCTGGGTATATGTGTGTCATTTGGAAACACTTGTAGCGGTTGGAGGAGCGCTTGGTTTGGCAGCTTTGGGAGCAGGGCACTTTTTTTGCTATCCTGCTGAAGCAACACTTCCCACTGATGTGTCCTGAGGGCTTGTAGGACACTTTTGCTTAGCCACCCAGCCGCTGTGCCTGGGGCTTTCAGTGCCTTGATGAACTGTTGTATACATCGTGGTTCTTCTCTGGCATAGAGAGATGCAGGTCCTGTGTGGGCATCACGTAGGTATGGATGACTTCTTTCTTCAGGCGTCAGAGCAGTATTCTTCCTCTTTATAGACAGCAGTGTGTGGGTGGGTGTCTGGTTCCCAGAGCAATGATGTGCCACCTTGATGACTGCATGATTAGTTGGGGTGATGTGGGAATAGTCTAGATCTCCACGATACCGGTCCAGCAAAGGCACAGAGTTTTCTTGGTTCTAGCATAAATGAGTGTTGGCCTGTGCTGCTTCCTGAAGAACTCTGGGTTAAATGTTGCTGTCCCACCTCCAGCCTGGGCACGTCCCAGAACAGTGCTTGAAAGGTCAGCGCAAAGGTGGGGATGATCCCTGCCCATTAACAGTGGCGACTTATTTTCGTTAAGGAAAGATGACAGATTATGAGTGAAAGCTTCAGCTTCCAGGGCTCTTCCCACGTGCTTCTTGTGAGGATTTCAGTGCTCAGGCTGTGCTGCTGCTTTGCATTTCCCTGAGGCCTGGGGCTGGGAGCCATGTGGCTTGTGGTGTTCCACTGTTCTCTGGGGTTATTCCCTGTCCCCCTCTCTGAGGACATGTTTGGGCTTTGCTTTGTGGGATAACTAATAGGGCTGTCAGACCCCTTGTCCCGACAACCTGAGAAGATAAATAGTCCAACATGTGCAGTTACCTTCACAGGTCCTGAGGCCCCAGCAGGAACCAGCACCATGACAGATGGGCTGACAAGCAAGGCTGACACAACTGGGTCAGCGCAAATGTCGAAGGGGTGGATGCTGTGTCTCTGTCTCCCCTCCGCTTGGCACCCCAGTGCCTCTGGGCCAGACAGTGGCCACATATCACCACCTCCTTTAGTGACTGCTGTAAGCTGGCAGCATGAAAGCCTCATCTAGAAGACACTAGTCATGGTTCTAATGCTGCTCTGTGGAGCTGCCATCTGTCCTCTCCTTGGATGTCGCTGCCAGGGCAGCCTGGGAACGTAACCCGGTGCTGATGCTCTGTCAGATAAGCATCTGGTTAGACTGTGCTCTATGCCTCTACCTTCCCAGCACACTGTGGTGCTGCCTCCCCTCCAAAAAGGTGAGCTTCCTGTACCTGCATGTATAGATGTGTGTATATATACTATTTTTAGATAGCTCCAGCTTTGTTCTTTGTGGCTTGAGGCCTTGTCCTTTTCCTGGCCTCCACAGCCTCAGCACCTCTCCTCTCTCACCCGGGGCCAGCTTGTGTGCTGTGGGAAGGGTTAGTTGTTTGGAGAGGACTGTGCAAATAATAGCATGAGTTTCTGCTTTTGTGGATGGGTGAGGAAAATTTGGCAAGACGGCTGTGAATGAGTCTTGTGAGTGTCCTGGAGCGGTGAGCTGAGAGCCCTGCACCAGTCTTACTGTGCAAAATCCATTAGCCATGAGCAGAGCTGCTTCTGGGCTCAGCATTCAGTACCTGTTACGGGCTGAATTAGTCCTTAATTTCTGTCCCTTACCGTTAAAATGACTCAGACATTTATTTTTGAGATGGGGTATTGCTTTTGACTAAGTACCCTGCAGCCATGGCTCTACTGACTATTAAATTGTTCTTAGGAATGCAGTGATCGTCTTGTCTCGGGGTCAGTGTAGGCTGGTGCTGTCAACTGCGTGTTGCTGTGAGGCTAGAAGAGGTGCTTTGCTTTGCTGTAGGAAAGCAAATGCTGAGACACATCTGAGGACTCAATGGCTGCAGGTTTAATAAGATCAATACCACCTCTGCAAAAGATTACATGGTATACTAGGCAGCAAATAGACCACTTCTGCTGGATTTGGAAACCATTTATAGCGTCTATTAGGGATGATAAGGTAGAAGGAATGTATCCGGAGTGAATTGCACAGATGCAGTAGTCGAGACTCCCCACGTTAAGGGTTTTGCAGTCTATTAAAGAATGAAATTAAAAGCAAAATAAATGAAAGTTTTGTTGAAGGAGCTTTACCTGCAGCCACATCATCAGCTGACATGGCAGAGCTGGGCTGTGGCACCTTTCTGGCTGCTTCTGCTGCCTGTGGAAGGGCTGAACCTTCTAAAGCCAAGGTGGTGGCTTGACTGTGCCTGAAGGCTGAAGCCTCACCCTTGCAGAAAGAACAGAGGAGAACAGAGCTGCCTGAAAGATCAATGCTTGCTCACATATTGTTGGTCAGTGTTGCCTCCCTGAAGCCTTGAAAGGTGTTGGGAGGGGTGTCTTATCAGGCTTCTGCCATGACAGAGAAGAGCCATCAAGAGACAGCTATAAGGTCCTCTCTGCTCCCATCCCAGCAGGTTGTTGGGTCTTCCACCTCCCAGTTGGCAGGTCAAAAGGCATCTTGTGCTGTGGAACATCCCTATTTCCTCTGCTCCATCCCTTGTGCCATGCCACATGCTCTGCAGCCAGTGTTAATGGTGCCACTATACATGGCCCACAGTGGGCTGGCTTGAGTTGAGCAGCTTTTGGGAACAGCCTCTCTGGGCCCAGGCCACTCTGTTGGCCTTGTCTGAGCTGCCCTGGTGCTGCCATCACCTCATGTGGTGTCCCTTCAGAATAATTAACTCTAATAACACATGAGCAATAGCCTGCTTGGTCACCTTGCCTGCTCGTGGGGAGCGAGGCAGGGTGCTTGGCTCCTGTCATTTCTCTGGTGTTCTGTCCAGTCTCATTTGAAATCCCTTCCAGGATGAATTACAGTGCTCTAAGGGAATCTGCAAAATAGGATCACAGGCCAATTGAATCCATCTGCAAAGTGCAGGAGGATGATGTATCACTGTACGGATGGATTCCAGCCCCCCCCCCCCCCCCCCCCTTCATTTTAAAACTCTTTAACCTAGTAAGAACAACAGATACTTAAGGAATAAGCTCAGTGGTGTAACGAGGAGCTGGATCAGGCTGTGATG
Source organism: Falco rusticolus (assembly GCF_015220075.1). NCBI lineage: Eukaryota > Metazoa > Chordata > Aves > Falconiformes > Falconidae > Falco > Falco rusticolus. The sequence goes on from NC_051197.1 coordinate 29,552,933, forward strand.
ACTGAAAGTGAGTGATGCAGAAGGGGGAAGTTGATGCTGAGAATGTACATGCCAGCAATGGGTAGGGATTTACATGGCAAATGCTGCTGCCTGGCCTGGTCCCTTTGAAATGTTATCTGAGTCTCTGGAAGCAAGCCATGGAGTAAAGTGTGTAGAAAATGTTTACCACCTGTGGGAGGCTTTAGAGACAAATAAGAACTTGCCTAAGTCAGTTGAAGCAGTTTCGGTAGAAGTCATGCACATGCTGTGACCAACAATGGAGATCTTGGGTACCCTGGACAATCTCAGGCAGATCTGTGAGCTGACATGAGGGCAGCTGAACGCAGCCCTTGGGCTCTGAATGAGCGATTTCTGGCTGCCTGGCCTGGCTGTGCTCCCCAGGGAGCAGCAGCTCAGGTCGCTCACCTCTGCTCTTGGCTCTGGTGTGGTTGGACTGCTGAGGAAGGACTTGACTCCTGTGCAGTTGGGGTGGATTGAGTTTGGCCTGGTGTTAGCTACCAAGCCTCCCTTCTCTAGCTGCGATGCTCCAGCCATTGCCCAAGGGGGAAGGGAAATGAGTTAAACCCATCTTCAGACACGTTTGTATTGATTCTGTCACTTTCTTGCTGCTTGCTGACAGGTGATGGATGGCTCATAATGCAACCGGCACAGTACATTACGTTTCCCATCCAGGGACTCCTAAATCATTTCAAATTTTCAAATTCCCTAATCAATATTTTATCAGTAGCAGAAGAAAGCGGAACGAACCCATTTCTCACGAGGTAGAAGAGTGAGTGTGTGAATGCGTGCCTGCACATATATAGGCATGTGAGTTTGTATATTTATAATCGCAACTAAAGCACTGTTAGTACAACAATTATAATACCTGCAACCATAAAAATAAATACAGAAGTAGGACCAGGAGTAATGCTAACATTTAAATGACTTCAAGTTAAAGTAAATTAGAGCTCTGGGTTTCTGATTTGAACGTGTAGGATTAATGCTTAATGGGGTTTGAACTGGTCTCTCAGCCACTCACTCCATCCCTGCAAAGGGGCCAAGGCAGATGGAAACATGCCTAGTTTTTGGGGGAAGGAAACTGGATTTGCAACCATCTGTAATGCAGTGGGGCTCAGATCTGTCACCTGCTGCTGAAGCAGTAACGGGGGAATGTCCCTAGCAAGCTTGTCTGGCATTAGATTATGTGTCCCAGGTGGTTGTTTGTGTGAAATTTTAATCGAGCACAGCGTTGCTTTCTTGGGACTGAAGTGCAGTGGCCGTGGTGTGCTAGCTCCTCGTGGATGCTGTGGCACTGGAAGACTGAGTGGGAACGTGCTTGCAATCGCGTGTGCTTGAGCTGGTCCTGGGCAAACACCATGTGTCTTTCTGCTTCTCTGCTGGCATTTGCTGTTGCAGTAGGCTGTGGTCCAGGGCCAGGTGTGGTGGGACCCGGTGTGGGGGGGTGAGTGAGGCTAGAGAAAGGAGTACTGCTGTTTTTCAGAGGAGATGGAGGTGGGCTCTTTGATGTTAGGCTGAAGCTGCTGGTTTCAGACTGAGACCCAGGTTCAGTGACTTCGCATGTTCTCCACACTGGGGTACCTTCACCAGTAGCCCCCAGTTCCTTCCTGTCATCTGGCTTTCTGCCAGGCTTTGGGATGGAAGAGCTCAGGGAAGAACGGAGCAAATTCCTGTTGCTGTAGGAGGGGAGGTGGCACAGGGCTTCACTCCTGCCCCTGCAAGATGATCCTGCTGAGGTAGCTCAGCCAAAGGGAGCAGGAACGTGCTTGTCTGCCCCCAAGGTGGCTGCTTTCCCCAAATCCTCCCTGTGCTGGTGGTCCTGCATGTGTGCTCCCTGCATCCTCTGACCTCTTTTGTGCAACGGTCTTTCTCATTTGAATTGCCTGTTCTCTTAGATTGGTTTTTATTTATTTATTTTTATTCCCAGGCTGGATGTTTTCCAAGTAAAAGGTTTATTCTTAAGATGTTCCCCCGCCCTGAAGAGAGCCTCCAAACAGCACAGATGTGAGGCCAAACATAACCCTCCTTGTTACTGTCACCTCTCCTCAGTGTTTGCCTGAGTGATCTGGTGTTGTCTTTGTTTCTGAGTGTTGTTTCACAGCTCAGTTGTAGCTTGCAGCTGCCGTATGCAACATGGTGTAGCTTGCAAAGAAGAGAGCAGGTTTACTGGTCTTGGGATTGTGCAGCTGAAGCTCAAAGGAGGCACTTGCAAAACCTGTGCTGGCTTTGTGGCCCTGTCTCAGGCTGCGTGGGGACCCTTAGCCCTTTTGGGTGGCACAGACAGTGTAACAGGAGAGTCAGACTCTGCTGGCAGAGGTAGCTTAAGCTGTTGTGTATAGAAAAAACTTCCTGCTTTTCCATCCCAACCCCTACACAGCCTTTCTTAGGGGGAGAAACACATGCTCTTTCCTCAATGCAATAGCTGTCTTACTACCAGCAGGGAGGTATTGTACTACTACATTTCTTGTACCAATATTTTTCTGTATATTCAAAGTTTTCTGTGGGCTCAGTCTCGGAGACTGGGTCCCAGCTGTGTGCTGCTGGGTGCCCGTATGTAGGGGCAGTATTCTCTCCCCATCATTACATGCTCTGTCCTGTCTGGCAGGGATGGGGAAGGCCTTTGGTTTTGCTGTCCGGACTGCTGCCTTCCCCAGAGGCACTATGCATAGCAGGAACCAGCCCTTGGCTCTCTGGTTTCTCCGCAGAAAGATGCATGGAAACAACTAATTTCCTTTCTCTAAAAGCTTGGGCCTGAATCTGCTAGAGCAGGAATCCTTCTGAAGGGTTCCTGCATGCTTCATGCCCATCTGTATACCAGAGGCAGGTTGTAAAAGACTTTTCTTTTTTTTTTTTTTTTCTTTCCCTTGGTTAAAGAAGAAAGACTGATTGAACCAGGAACAGCTTACTGTTTGCTATGTCATTTAACGGTCTTGTGGCTGTTTGGACTTGGATCTGAAAGGCCTGCGGTGAAGTGGAGCTCTTTCAGCCACACTGTGCTGGGCAGTCTGTGGCTGTGATTCCTGGAGCAGAGCAGGAGAGAGGAAAGAAGTTACTGAGGTGCCTCCCAGAGAGACAAGGTGTTTGTCATGTAGCTGTCACCAGCTGCTCTTAAAGGCAAACTTTAAGGTTTTCAAGGGTTTTTTTAAAGGTCCCCAGACTACCTACTGCCTTGTCTCTTTAATATGCTATAGCATGGATTCAGTTTCCCCCTGCTGCTTTAGTGTTAACTTCTTATTTTGATGCTTTTTGAGGCTACGTCACGTGTTTCACTGTGAGCGGACAAGAGTCAGACCCAGACGTTGGCGCTTCACAGTTGCCACCTTTGCCACACATGTACGAGTCCCTGTCAGCAGCTGATCTAGACAACTGCTGCACTCAGCTGATAAACTCAGTCCTTCAGCAGAAGAGGTAAAGCCCATTGTTTGGGCACAGATGGCCTTAAATACTGTCTCCCAGTCTGAGATGTTCTGAAAAACTGTGTACCTGAGAGAAAAATGAGCCCTTAGCATCTGAAAGTTTGCTGTGGAATTGTTTGTTGCAGTTCTCTTCTTCATGATTACTGTGCCTGGGAAAGAGGTGAGAAGCTGGGAGACTCTCTGCAAGCAGCATAGCTCAAACAGGAGGGGATGGGATGAACTGGCTCCCCAAAGGGCAGTGCCTTACACCCATTTGTCCTTAGGATAAGGAGCGTGTTCAACCCTGAAACCCCAGGACACAGCTCCATCCTATCTCTTGCATGGTTTAAAACATACTTGGGAGTCCTGGAGGGACCTCGGGTTAGGAATGGGATTTATGTCCCTCAGGATAGAACCCTGTGGCAAAAAGGAGGTCTCAGCTTGGCTCACCATCTCCCTCGGCTGGCAGGGCCAGCTTATCTTGTCCCTTGTGCAGTGGGACAGAGCTGCTTGTGATGGTACAGCTGTGGTAAGGACAGAGGCCTCTCTTTTTCTGAGTTAGCCCCGTCCTTTGTTGTGCTTGGGTAAGGAGGATATGGGCTGAAGATACCCAGAGAGTTTGTGACAGAGCTGGCAGTTGTCAGCCTGACCAGGATATTTGGCAAGGGAGTGAATATTGGGTAGCTCAGAAACGCAACACAATGGCTCTGAGTGGCTTTCAAATGAGCTGTGGTGGCACCAAGGGGGAATGCCCACCTGGTTTTAATAGCTGGCTTACAGAAAGTCCCTTGGTTCATTTAGTCTTTTTTTTTTTTTTTTTTTAAGGGGTTTGATGGGGGTGAAATTCTCCTGCCTGATCTGGATCTAAGCTGGGTGCTGATACACAGAGCTGTTTTTCCCTGCCAGCCACTTCTGCCAAGCCAGAAATAGCATGCTGGAATAAGCTCACCATAGCGGCATTTCTCATTCAAGAGTTAATAAGCTTTGAAATTGGATTTTAATCAACGAATCTTTGATCCTAGGCACTAGAGCTCGATTAGGAGGGTCTAGTAAACCAAGTTTCATCTTCTATGCTGTCTTTTTTTTTTTTTTTTTTCCTCCTCCCCCTCCCAATCTAGTAAAGAAAGGGCTGGGAAATATTTTAGCATTTGAGGACCTGCATGTTTTAGGGTTTGTGTTGCCTCTGCTTTTTTGATTTGATCCATCCCATGGATGATCCTCCCAATCTAGTAAAGAAAGGGCTGGGAAACGTTTTACCATTTGAGGACCTGCATGTTTTAGGGTTTGTGTTGCCTCTGCTCTTTTGATCCATCCCATGGATGAATGGAAAAACTGATCTTTGGACACTTGCTCTTCCAAGGCTGAAGCCCATAAATGTGTTTTAACAGCTCTTTTTGATGAAAGTGCTGGAGCTTTTTGAATTCAAACCTTTGTCAGAAATCGGATGAGGTGGGACAGGGGATAGAAGATCTGCTGTGGCCCTAACCATATTCCTCCTATTCCCAGCATCAAAATAGGGCACCATGAATCCTACATCCAACAGAATCATGAAATAGCTGAGGGTGGAGGGACCTCTGGAGATCATTTAGTCCAACCTGCCTGCTCAAAGCAGGGTCAGCTGAAGCAGGCTGCCCAGGACCACATCCCGTAAGCGTTTGAATACCTCCAAGGATGGATGCCTCTCTGGGCAACCTATTAAGGTGTTAGATTGCCCTTACAGAAAAATAAAAAGGTCTTGTGTTTAAATGGAATTTCTTGTATTTCAGTTTATGCCTGTTATCACTGAGAAGAACCTGGCTCTGTTGTCTTTACTCCCTCCTGTGAGGAACTTATGCACATGGATAAGATCCCCCTGAGCCCTGCCTTCTCTGGACTAAACAGTCCCAGCTCTCTCAGCCTGCTCTTGCATATTGGATGCTCCAAACCCTTCATCATTATGGCAACCATCTGGTCTGTCGCCCCTTTTCCCCTGTTTGGTATCATCTGCGGACTTGCTGAGTGTGTGCTGTATTGTGTTATCTTGAGTCACTGACGAAGGTCATTAAAGGCCCTTTCCTCCTCTCTTCCTTTGGGGATTTTGCCAGGCAGCACAGGTAACTAAAGCTAGACTTCAGGATTATGCAGTTACACTTCCACTCAAGGTATGGATTCATTTCAGATCTCTCCAACTTGTTATTTGGCCTCCTCAGAAAACTGAGCAAACATTCCTGTCTTGGTTTACCCTCCGAAGACTTTTCTCTTGATCAGATGTGGTAGAGGCTGAGTTTACTTTTTAAAGCCATATTTAGATTCTGGTGCACAGGCACCCATTTCCTATAGAAATACTGAGTTAGCGAGCTCCCTGGGGACTAAACACAGTTCTTCCCTGTGCTTGTGTAATGGTCAAATCAAATGGGATATATTTCTTTGAGCAGCAGAGTAACCACACAGAGGCACGGCACTGTATGCTGTATGCACTACAGGCATGCTGTAGTCTTGTTGTCTTGAGAGCTGTCCCAGGCACTGCTGTTTTGTTCAGGGTCAGGGCTAGACTTTCTAATGAGCACCTCTTTCCCTAACATCTCGGCACCAGGCTGTGGGAGAAGTGGTACAAAGGCCTAGGATGGGTCCAAAACCAGAGATGGTTTTGGATTGTCAGTATATTGTCACTGATGTGGTGCTGGGCAAACCAGTCATGCTGTCTCAGGGCAGAGCCTCCATGTGTCTCTGCTCTCCAGTACTTCCGCTAGCTGTTACGGAGGATGTTTTATTTCCCTTGCTCTGGGCTATGAACAACTGGCTAGACATTTATCATCTTTCCTCTGAGGAAGGACAATGGAGGGAACGTAATGGTCCTTCCAAACACGCTTTACAACGTAGAATATCTCTATCCAGTATAAAACTGCCCTAATGGCCAGCTTTTACTATTTCTGATACTTTTAAGGGGAGTTAAGTCCTGCTGTGGTACTTGCCAGGAATATGAACTGTAGTATGTTAGCTTTAGGGGTCTGTCCAGCCTGTGCTAGTTGACAGGTAGCTTGAAGGGAAACTGGTCTACTGGACAGGACATAGCTGGCCCTCTGGAAAACGTTGTGCTTAGGGTGAGTCAGCTTCCCCTGGAGGTGATGCTTCCAGCCAGCCAGCCACAGCCACGTGATAAATTAAAACTGACATTAATCTAGCAAACCCCAGGCCAACACAGTTAGCAGAGCTGATTGTACCAAGTTGTGAAGAGTAATGAAGTTAGCCTGGTTAACATCCTCTAAGGGCTGTGGATGTTACAGACCGGGGGGGTACTGATCCCTAAACCTCCTCAAGCTGCAAGTGGGTTTTAGAGGCCCTCAGCCGGGCTGATCCTCAGAGGGGAGTCTAGAGCAGGTTTGATGCCCCACAAAGTGGGAGGCAGGGTCCCAGAAGCCTTTCCCAGAGCACGCTCAAAATAGAGGGGTCTTGCCTTACGGAGCCCCAGCAGTGAAGAGAGGATGCCCTTGCACAAGGCAGTCTGCGGAGCCTTTCTGAGGTTTCCTCCTCATTAGTTTTCCCTTCTTACTTGCTGTTTCTAGCTAGGGCCTAGTTGTTTGCTGCTTCCCTTCAGATGAAAAGCCCCACTGACAAACCTCAGTCCTTTCATGTGTTAGCAGAGACCGAAGCGGTCTCACTCAGGTGGCATTTGGTGGTCAGTTATTTTGCAAAGCTTTTTGGAGTGAGGTTGCCAAATCCCGTAACAGCGCAGCAAGTCTACTGTGTCCAAACAGCATCTCAGGACTCAGTTGTTCCCCAGGCTCTGTGAAATGTGTGAACGGGCTGCCAACAGCCATGGTGGTGGGTGTGAAGGCCAAATCATCCCACTGTCCGCTTCAGGGTGTGTGAATGTTGCTTTGACCTTCTTAGGGCTTCCCGTTGTGCCTGATTTCTGATGGGGCTCTGTGTCCCCCAGGTTGCGTCCAGCTCTCTTGCCCACTTGACCCCATCAGTGATGGCTGAGCATGGAGTCTTGTTTGGACACTGCTCCTTGTGCTGTGGCAGTCATCTGCTTGGGCATAGCAGAATGGTCATAGCTCAAAATAACTAGGAGAGGGTATCTCTCCCTATCCCCTCCTACTAATCGTCTTCTCCAGATGCCCAGGATCTTTTCTTCTTGTTACTGCCAGTCACTGGAAAGACTATAATCACTGGAGATGCCCCTCACTGGATATGTGCATGTAGAAGGGACACTGGCTTTGGGGGAAGCTGTGGAATTAATCTGTCCTAGCTGGCTAAACTGTCCTCTATAACTTACTCTATAATTACTCTATAATTTACAGCCACAGTGTAAACCAGAGAGGTGGTATTTCATGTCTGCTGTCCTGACAAGTGAGGTGATACAGGAGCTTGTGGACACAAACAGCTGTTTTCTTCTGGAGAGTGACCCAAGTTAGAGCCAGCTGGTGAGCACAGCCCTGTTTTGCTACAACTTTCAAGGTTTTGAAATTTTCCAAGATGTTATTTGGATGGAAAGGCTTCATGTCCAGTGAGTTGTTTTCTCTTTTTTTAGGAAGGGGGAAAAAAAAGCTAAAAGAATTATTGTGCTGGTAGAAGTAAGATACTGATGGTCATGGAAGTTAGAGGTCACTGGCATCTGAGACATGAGTTCAGAATACAGGAGACCCAATTTTGGGTCCTTGCTCCACTTGATTTGTAGCAAACTTTAGCTTTTTCTTCCTGCATGCAGCCTAGGGAACCTCTGATTTGATCTGTGCTGTCAGTCCCCTAATCTTCTTCACCTTACATTATCAGTACATCTCCTTGAAAAAGGTTGGCAATATTGAAATAGCACTTTTAACTGTCTTTTTCATGGTTGTGTTGTATTGTGACAGGTTTGCATATGATTATGGGAACTAGTAGGAGGATGCTATAGAAATGCTATATGCTGTGATCGTGCAAGCCTCAGCGGCGGGGAGGAAGAAGGATGGAAAGCTATTGTAAAACCATTGCTCCGCAGGGAGAGGAAAGCAATTGCCTGGGACTGTTCTGAAGGACTGGTGCTCAGCATGCAGACAGAAGTCAGTGTGTCGTTTGCTGCGGTTTTGAGGTGGGTCCTAGGGGTCTAACTGTGATCGTAGAATCATGCAATCATTTAGGTTGGAAAAGACCTTTAAGATCATTGAATCCAGTTGTTAACCCAGGACTGTCAAGTCCACCACTAAACTGTGCCTCTAAGCACCACATTTACATGGGTTTTTTAATACCTCCAGCAATGGTGATTCCAGCACGTCCCTGGGCAGCCTGTTCCAATGCTTGGCAACCCTTTCAGGGAAGTTTTTTCTGATGTCCAATCTAAACCTCCCCTGTTGCAACTTGAGGCTGTTTCCTTTTGTCTCTTGTTACCCAGGAGAATAGACCAACCTCCACCTGGCTACAACCTTCTTTTGGGTAGTTGAAGAGAGTGATAACGTCCCGCAAGCCTCTTTTTGTCTGTGCTAAACAACCCTAGCTCCTTCAGCTGCTCTGCATCAGACTTGTGCTCTGTACCTTTCCCCAGCCCCACTGCCTGTCTCTGGACATGCTCCAGCACCTCAGTTTCTTTCTTGTCGTGAGGGGCCCGACACTGACCCCAGGGTTCGAGGTGCCGCCTCCCCAGTGCCGAGTGCGGGGGGCCGGTCACAGCCCCGCTCCTGCTGGCCACGCTGTTTCTGGTACAAGCCAGGATGCTGTTGGCCTTCTTGGCTACCTGGGCACACTGCTGGCTCACGTTCAGTTGGCTGTTGATCAGCGTCCCCAGGTGATGCATCACTTGAAAGATTTGATTATGCTTAATTTAGACTGGGGACCCACCAGAGACAGGAGCTGTGCTTTTTCTTCTTCTTTTTTTTTTTTTTCTCTCTTTCTTTACATTTTCTTTTAATGAGGGCAGACTTTGTTGTCTGTATCATTAAGGAGAAAGGCCAGATCCCAGGCGTACTTGTGTATGGACAGCAGTCCTGAACTCTTCCCTGGAGGGCTGGGGCTGGCCTGAGTGTGCAGCTACGTCAGGAGGTGATGTGGTCCAGCCAGAAAATTGCCTTGTGTTGGCACAGCCCTGCTGCTCTTGCTGACTCAACTCTTGTAGGGCACCACATATATCTCCAGGTTGGTCAGGAACCAGATGAGCTATTGAGTTTGTCTGCCTTTCTCCCTATCCCAGCATAGAGCGTCACCACCAGCCCAGCCCAATGTGTGTGGCTTATCCCTAGTGGAGGACACAGTCTCCTCGGAAGGAAATCATGCACAGGTGACAGTCCCCAGGGACTAGTTTGTAAAGATGTGCCAGAGCTCTGGGGGCCACAGACTCACTTAAATTCCAACAGTGAGCTCATTGGTGCCAAATCCCATTTGCATCACTGTGAAAAATGGTAAAATCATCGTTAGTTGTTCACTAAAATACTCTAAATTTTGCAGAACATGAGGCATGAGTCAGGCACTGAAACCAGCATCCAAAGGAGGGAGGGAGTGGGGAGAGGCGGCAGGAGTGCTTATGAAATATTTTGTTTCACTGGCAAAAGGACAAGAAATAATTGGGCCCTAAATCAAGGAAATGGGAGAAAAGGAACAGCAAATCAAGGGAAATAGTGGAAAATTAGGTCTTAGAGTAGAGAAATGTGTACACATGATCACCTGGTGGTTCTGGCAGAGAGATATGCCCATAAATCTTCTCTTTTAACTTTTTCCCTGCTTCTTTAAGGGGAATAGTGTAAGATTTGCTTGACCCTGTCCATCTTTTCTAGAGACTACTGGATCTGGCTTCAACTTGCTTGGTGCTGAGCATCCACTGACTGACCCTGAACCCCCTCCAGAGCTGGAGAGGGACTCCTTGGGGCAGCTTGGAGGCTGTTACCCCCCAGGGACGGTCCATCATGTAGTCCCATGTCTGGGTTGGGGTGAGCTACAGAGGACTCTAGTGTGTGTACATGAATATTTTGGGGTTCACATCAGCAGGAGTGGCTGATGTGGTCTGCTCCTTGTACCCTGCAAATTGGTGCGGGTCTTGATTCCTAGAAGATGAGGTGGTTCTTAAGCAGCTGAGGAGAACATCTGGCCCTTACTGCAGACAGTCAAAGCTTTCCCTGTCGGACCATGACGGCATCTTCATCCCCCACAGGACCTGCTAAGACAGCATGAGGCTTGTCTCCCTTCCACAGCTTCTTGAGACCTAGAAGAGCAAGGTGACCTCTAATGTCCCAGATGGAGACCCAGGCACCTCTCTGCCATTCATCTTTTGGGCACAGGACACCCCAGCAGGCTCTTCCAGCTGCAAACCTGTATTTCTGCTATTTTAAAAAAGAAAAAACAAAAAACAAAATCCCCTTCATGTCCCCCCTTAAGGTCCCTGGCTTATTTTTCTTATAAAAGTAATGAAATATAAAAATAAGGCTTTCTGTTTGCTTTCTCCCAGCTCTCCCTCCCACTGCACAGTGCTCATTAACTCCCCTAATGCTAGAGTCAGACGCGGCCCCTGGTTAAAAACAGCAACCGCCCTCATACCTCGCCTGTTTCCCAGGAGCTGGCAGCCAGACAATAACACCAGTGGGATCATCTTCATCAGAAGATGTCAGTCCCTCTGTGAAATTTAAGTATCTTAATCTTGGAGTTGGAGGGTGGGGAAAAAAAAAAAAAGAGAGAGAGGGAATAAAAGAATGCTACAAAAAGAAGCAGAAAGAGGAAAGCTGCTATCCAGGGAGAGGCTGTGGGAGAAATGGCCCCTCTGCCTGTTCTTTCTGGGGGCTGTTTTGGGCAGGTTCAGGAGTTTCTGCTCCTGGGATTGCAGGTGATGTGAGTTATGTTGCTGCATTTCCAGCCCCCTGGTTTGTAAAATCAGCATAGCCTTTCTGAATGGCTCTAATATCTGGGGGTGAAAGTACTGTGTGAGAGCGGGGTATTAAATTGTTCTGTTGGAAATGAAAGTCTTAGCTGAACATTGTTTTATAATAGCCAGCTTAGGCCACGTGGCTGCATGTGGTTTGAAGAGCTTTGTTAGGCAGATAAAAACATTGTCTCCTTGCTTGATATTTAAGTATAATGGGAGTTTCCAGAAACGTCTAATAAAACATCTAATACTGCTCCCACAAAGCCTTTAGTATGATTTTGTTTGGCTCTTGGCCCATCCTGGTGGGGACCTGGTGTCAGCCCACCTCTGGCTGCCCTAGGACAGCTCCCCAAGGAAGGCAAGCCCAAGCCCAGCACGTAAGGACTGAGGGAGTGCCATGAGCTTGAGTTAGGAGGGTGACACTGCTGATCCCCGATTCCTGCTTGAAATGGCTGCATGCTCAGGGCCAGGCTTCCCCACGGCACCCTGTGGGGTGTCCTTGTAGGGGAGGAAAGCTACCACCTACTGCTTTGGTGTAGGAGGGCTTGCACCCTCTTTGGACATCTGGGATGAGGGTCCCGAGCTGCCTGGAGGAAGCTCCTTCACCTCTGGCCAGCAGAGGAGCTCAGTCTGGTGTTACATGGCCCTGGGGCTCAGAGTGCTTAGTGCTATTGTGGGTTCCCTTTCAAGGCCTGTGCATTGGCCTTTTTTTAGTTATCACAGCTCCTGAGGCTGCAACGGAGCTAACATTTGTGCTGTCCACAGCTGAGGGTATCGTTAGCTGTCTGGGGCCGTTACGCAGAAGTTCAAGTCCTGGCCAGCCTGCTGTGTTGTAATGATCCCCGGCTGAAGGCATGTTCAGGAGGTGTCAGGCAAAAGTTACAGTCTTTATTGGCTTCTGTCTTTTTAAATGTGGAGACTGCTGGAAAATGGTGGTGGTTTGGGATGTGTGCAGACACGACAGCATAGCTTTTTCTGCCTACTTTTCTGTTACCTCTGTCTCTGCTTGTTTGTTTGCTGTTGTTGTGCCTGTTATATTTTTTTCCTCCCCCCCGCTTCATTTCTAGCATAAAGTTATTTAGCCTGCGAGTACGTGGGAACCTGTTGTGCATGGAGAGCCACAGCACAAAGGATTCCAGAGATGATCTTGTTCCCTCTTGCCATTGCAAGCCACCCGGCCAGATGATTCAGAAACAGAACATCTGTGAGTCTTAAAAGGAGTTAATGCTCTGTTTGGCTGCAGCTTAAAGCATGGGGAAAGGGGGAGGGAAAAGCTGCTCAGGAGCCTGGTGGGTTTTATCAGACCACTTACGGCCCTGTGTCACAGCTGCAGCCGAGCCCATGCAGATACGTTAATAGATGCCTGTGTTTGAGCTGGGGCTTTAATTTGCAGCTGGTCTGTAGAGTAGTGATGGGCAGCCTTTCCCCATCAGAAGCCCTGGTTCCCAGGGTGAGGAGATGCTTCCCCAGGCAGGCTGAAACTGTAGCACCAGAATGGCTGTCCTGGTGTTGTGTCAGCACTGGTTAGTCCTGATGTTCAGCAGGACTCTGAAATCTGGATGCAGACCTCCTTAGTGAAGTGGGTTTGCTTTCCCACAGTGGCAGCTCTGAGTGGCACCATGCTGTAGGGGCAGACCTGCTTTCTTGGCAGTAGCTTTAGGTTTTCCAGTGCTCCCATTGCCCAGAGAAGTGTGTGTAGGTCCTCTTGAGATTGTCACTGCAGGGACCCTGGCAAGCATGTTGCCAGCCCAGGTATGTGGTGGCTGTCAAGGAGTTGAAGCATATGAGGTGAGTTCAGGAGACTGTTAGGTCCCTACATCTCCCAGTGCTGTTCCAGGTAAGCCTGCCTGAATGCTGTTTTGATGCTTGGCGTTCTCCTACCCCCACAGCAGGGATGGGAGAAGCTCTGAGCTTGGGTTCAGCAGATCAGTTTGATCTAAATTAGATTGGTGTTCCTGAGAGGTTTGCACTCCAGCTCAGTACAGCTCTGGACAGCTGGGGCATAATGGGGCATTTCTGACCAGGCAGACCCCTTTTGGATCTCTTCTCTGGATTTGCACAGACAGGGGTTGGTTAACCCCACCCTGCAAGCCATTCCCTCCAGTCTTGCAAGGCAAAGCATTTCCGAGTCCATGGATCCCCTCCTAGCTGAGATGTGCTCTGTAATATGTCAGGATTTGGGTGATCTCTTCCATTTCTCCTTGGCTGCTGTTGGAGTTCAGCACTGCACCTAAGTGGGAAAAGAAGAAGTGTTCAAAGCAAGTGGCAGGCACAAGTAGCTTTAAAAAAACCCCTGTGTTTGCAGAGTGCTGTTTCTTTTAACCTTTAAAATCTCTGCTTTGCTTCCATTCAAAGCCTCCTGCTTTGGTTTCCTGTTCACAGTTGTCATTCTGGCAGCCCCCGGAAGAAAGGAGACATGCGTGAGGGTTAAAGAACAGCTGCGGGAACATAATTAATGCTTTGCAACATTTCTGAAGGCCTTTAGCACCTTGCCGTGACCCAGCCTGTAACATCTGTGCGTTGGCAGCAGCCAAGCTGTAAAATGTCCCTCCTCCAAGTCCTGCGCAAAGCAACTGTCGCCTGCCCAAGGCATGCAATCAGGGCAAAAACTTAACAAATCTGTACACAAGCCAGGCTGCAATGCAGATGGCAGGTCCTTGGGTGCTGGGATTGGCCGTGGTAAGGGGCTTCCACCTGCTAATCCTTGTAGGTGTCCAAGGGGGAAGGTGGAAAACCTCTGCTTTTGCAGAGATTTGATAGGAGAAATAGGACATACCCAAATCTGAGTGTAACACCAGTCCTTTTGCTTGCTTGTGTTCTTACCCATTGAATGGATCTGGGTAGAAGTCTGTGCCAAAACCCTGCCTGACGCTGTCGGGATGATTGTCTGCACAGCTGTCACATACCCCAGGGGATGCTGAATGTGCCCCCATTTGGATCATGTTTTTCAAAGTCTGTCTTTTGCAGCACTTTTCCATTTATGTGGCTAAAGGGCACCTTCAGGGCTGCCACCCTCATTTTTATGTGAGCTGTACCTCAGTACAAAGAAGATACATAAGTGACTCCAATTCCCAAGAGCTCCAGCTGGCATTTTCCTTTCGGTCCTGGTACACAAGTCACAGCTGGAGCTACCTTAGTGACCAAAGAGAAGATGAACGAAAACACTTTGTTTTTGAGGATTAACTTTTTTCTTCGTCTGTATCTCCATTTTCCTCCCTGTTTCACTGCAGCCAGCCCTGCTGAGTTTCCAACCTTCAAAGCCCGTCGTATCCAGCTGGACGGATTGAGCTTGCCAAGGGGAAGTGTTTGACTTTTGCTCTTTTTTGGTTTTCTGAGGGGCCTATGGCTGTAACGGATGCCAAGCAGCCCTGACCTTCATCTGACTGGAGTTCCCAGCTGCTACTGTGTTATTACAGCATCTCTGCCTGATAGAAATTCGGCTTGGTTCCTCATACCTGGAAATTTTATATGACAAATGGGTCTCATTTCTGATTCTAGTCTCCCTTTGATGGACCAGACTGCTATCTGGGAGAGGTTTGTAGATTTGGAAGGCTGGAAGGAAGCATTACATTTCTTTCCTTTGCCTCCTATTAATGGTGTGCCAAAGACGCTAATCCAGTATTTGAATTTCAGCCAGGTAGCTGGAAGGGACTGTGTCTCAGCACCTTCCTCTGATGGACTATCCAGCATTGCTTCGCTTCACGCCTTCCTGTACTTCTCTCACCTTTGGGCAGGAGGGAGGTGTTGCTGGAGAGAGGGACTTTCTTTAAAGAAATTTCTTGCTTCAGAAGTCAGATGAGGATGTTTTCTTGCATCTTTGATGAAATTTCTTCCCTTCAGAAGGAAAAGTGGTTGTGTTTGCAAGTGGCTCCCTCCTGGAAATAAAAATGATGAGGTTACTTCAGGGACAGCAGCTGGGGAATTAGGACTAAGTAACAGTATATTATAACATCTCAGACATCTTTGTTTGTGCAGCTTAATGCATGAGCCACAGCGTTCCTGTGGGCTTGGTGAACCCTACAAGCTGTATGGTCGTCTAGGGCACTTCTGAGACATAGCTCTGGTTTTGCAGCACGGTTTGTGTTTGACTCTGTGTCTGTTGCTATATGCTTATGTGCCACTTTCCTTGGTGAAGAGGAATACAAATTACTGTTGTGCTGAGATGCAGTTTAGTATGCTTAGATTTCTGGTGCTAAATTGTTTTTTTCTGGTAGTAGCGTGTTGGGGTCCTAATTCATGACCAGTGCCTTTTGCTGGATGCTATGCAGTCACTTCTTCCTCGCTGTACAATAGGTTTTATTTAAGGCGACTGGAGGAAGCTATAGAGTATTACTTTAGTTTGGGAATCGCAGCTGAAATAGAAAGTGCTTTGCTCTGGTGGTCTGTCCAGTATCAGGTGCATCCATGCTATGCTGTTTGGAAAATGGTAAGCAAGTTGTTGCAGGCTGGGTGAAGGTCAAGAGAAGAGAGCATAATTATGGAGGAGCGAAAGCTGAGATGACTCTGAAGATCCGGTATCAACAGTCAGGAGTATGAGGGGACCCTTTGGGCCCTGCAGCCGCACCAGAGCTGAAGTGGGAGAGCATAGGACTAGGCATATCACCACCACGTGCTTTGTCACCAGGGATCCCCATAGCAGTTTGTCCAGTAATGATCTCTCCATGCACACTTGTCACCCCACTCCACTGGCTTTTGACTGGCGTCCCCCGAGTGGGTGGAAGCTGGAGGAGAGCAGATTTGCTGCGGCAGCGGGCCAAGGACCAAAGCAGACTTGTTTGCCAGCCCTTGGTAAGCACTGGTGACTGCCAATGCAGTGAGTGGTTTGAGGATATGACCTACAGCTCGCTGTGCTGCCCGGGCTGGCAGCTGACTGTGCCATATAGGGCTGCTGCATCGTTTAATTCTCCCTGCAGGTCTTGCTGGGCACAGAAAACCTTTGGATTGTGGTGGAGAGCCCAGTCACTGAACCACCAGAGCAGCCACTGAAGCGTGGGCACAGAAGAGAGCTGGTACTGTGCTGAGGGGCTGGTGCAAGGAGCAACCAGGCCTGCAGTGGCTCTTTTGCAGGTGTGTTTTGTGTGGGATCAGGATGGTAGAGGGGACCACTCTCTATCCTTGTGTGTGAGCAAAGCTTCTCTCACAGATGCATGGCTCTGTCTGTATGAGCTGTTCTCCATGATGAGCAAGAACAAGGCATGGTGACCAGAGAAGGAAGCTCTGAAGGGGAGGTGCTAGTTTGGGAGGATATGGTGCATGACCCATCTGAGGCTCCGCACTCCCAGCTGCCAGCACAGCCTGCTGCCTCCTTTGGCTGACTGGGACAGGAGGGAGCAGCACACAGGAAAAGCAGCTTGCAGCACATATACCATTTTAGTGGGAGACAGCATGTGGCCTGGGAGTGTGAGAGCTCCCCAACCAGCCAAGCTGGGTCTGCAGCATCCGAGCAAGGAAAAGCTCTTGAATGAGGAAACAAATGGGATGCAGGAGAAAAAAGGGCAGTAGATTAATAAGTTATACAAATCAAATTGCACTGGCTCCTCTTCTCGGTCTTATCCCCCTCAACTCCAAGACAGTGATTTTTAAAAGAAAATTAATGCCAAGATTTTATGTGGAACATCCACAAAATTCCAAGTGTTTTGTTAGGAAGCTGCTCTCTTCTCCCAAGGATATTCTTACTTTCTGGGCAAATGCATGTGATCTGGGTAAATCCCCTTACAGTTATTTTGTGGTGAAGGCCCTTGAATACTGGTGTTTGAAGAACATATTTCATGCTTGCACCAGAATTTCTGATTGTATGGGGAAAGAAAACACGTTCCCAGCCAATTCTCCTGAAGCCAGGAAGCATTAAATTCTTCTCCTTTGCCTACTGTTAACAGGGTTTCTAAAGGTGCTGAGCTCCTGTGCTTCCCACCGAGGTGAGAAGGGCAAAGCAACTTTGAAAACTAGATGTGAGAGCTCTCCAAAGAGCCCAGCTTTCTGTTTGCTTTCTTGTTATTCCAGTGCATCCTGCAAGACCCCAGATGTGAGACCTGGCATGTTTGCTACGTGCCGGCTTGCCTTAGGACCTCCTGTCTGCTTTATTAGCCCTGTGTGATGGGATACTCAGACCAGTGATTTGCTGATCAGGCCAGATGACGGGGACCTGACCAGAGCGCTATGGCTTTTGGGTGGTGGTCATCTCCCTTTGACTGCTGGGCATAAATCTCCCAGGGGCTGCAGGCAGATAAATACATCAGTGAGACCCTGGTGATGGAATCAGTCAGAGTGAGTGTCTGAGGCATTGCTTGTGTATTTGTTCACAGCCCTGTTGATGTGGCAGGGTGCTAAGGACTAGTTAATCAAACTGGAGAAATTAGGTGCCACCCGGCCGTTTTTCAGTTGTCACCTGGTGATCGGATGGAGCAGCTGCTCCGACAGCCCCAAGCGCTCAGACTGTGGTGTTTGACAGTGAATTAAACAGCAGGACCATGTTCTCTGCTCCTTTGCTCTTACAAATTGGGACTGAGTCCTCAAAACCACAATTTACCTGCGCGTGGGAGGAGGAAAAACCAGGGTTGTAAAATAAAATGAAACAGAGCAGTCAAGTAATTTAATTCTTAAATCTTCACTCTCTTGGGCTAATCTCCTCCAAGCCATTCTTTGCTCAGGTCAACTGCTTTTAATTAGCAAGCTTCATTGATCAGGGCAGGAGTGGGAGCTGGTGGGTTGCTGCCCAGGTCTTTTTAATTAGAGGCTTTTCTACCTTGCTGGAGGGATGGTATTACCCAGAGAGGAACCTGGCAAGAAGACCCTGGAATTGTTTGAAGGAGGCTGACCTGCGATCGCCTTTACTGCATCTCTTCTGGCAGTGTCAGGGGTTGGCTGATTTTCAAGTGGAGAAAGGGGGAGGAAAAAGGGAGAACTGGCCTGAAAGCGGGTTGTGGTAACACTGGGTATTACTGTATGGCTATAGTTGCAGGCAGGGCTGTGGGTGTGGGGTTTTTTTTGTCCTTCCTGGGGAAAGGCAAAAAATCCAAGGATCATTGCAGCCAGCACCAGTATCCCTCCAGTTCAGGAGGATGCTCTTCTCCAGTCTTTCTCAAATGTGTCTGCCCTGCAATATGAAGAGTTCCTTTGTGAGAGAGGGATCCATACCTGCTCCTTGCCTTGGGAGGGATTCCCTGGAGTTCAACAAGGTGGAGGTTCCTACTGTGGCTTTTCAGCCTATTACAGTGGTTCTCTGGGGCATTAATACTAGGGATGTGGCTCACCATGTAACTGTGCCTTTGGGCAGGGGTGGGGGTGGTGCTGACTAGTTTCTCTAGACGATGTTTCCTTAGGGTGCAAGGCTGAAAAATGCACCCCTAGACTCTGGCACCCTCCTGAAGGAAGACACTTTAGTCCTCCTCCATGTAAATGGAAAAGTACTAATACCTGGTACTTTGGTACCAGTCCTTCTTTAGTCCATTAGCAGAAGTGGTCAGACCCCTCTGTATTAGCATAGATGCACATACTTAAAGGACGCGGATGCACCGGCATCTCTGTTCTCTGCCAGGTCCCCTCGTGGTACGGTTGTCCTGCCTTTTAGATGAATTCTGGCACCATTACTTGGTCGCACGATGACTATAGATGCAAATCTATGGGCTGTCGTTACGTGGTCACTGGGTGATAGAGCTCTCTGCCTCCAGGCCTCTTGCAATTCATAGTTAAGGAAAATACATCTGATTAATTAATTAGCACATTTGCTATTTTATGTATTTGATCAACTAAGCCATGAAAATTCTGAAATGCAGTTAAATCAAACAGAAAGGAAGTGGCTTTGTATCAAACTATTGAATTAATATAATTATGTTATTGATTAAATCATCAAATAAACCTACGACTTCTTTATTGGCTTTACTTAGCCATTTGGGAAGGCGACTGCCTGGTTCAGCGCTCAATCCCTGAAGCACCAGTCTCAATGCCAACGTGTGCCTTTATATTCCGGTCAGATAGCTGATCCCGCAGAGGTGATCTCTGGCTGCATCTCCCATGGAGAGCAAGGCTCAGATGTCCATTATAGCTGTCAGCCAAAATTATATGTATTTGGGTAAGAGGTGATCACTCGCATACCCGCTCCATCATGAATCACTGAGCCTGAGCTGACATTACACAGCTTGTTATGTTTCAAATTACAGGAGGAAAATGCTGGTGAGTCATGACTCTTCAGGGTTAAACACGCTGCAGGAACATGGACACCTGTCTTGCAGGCTAAGGGCTACATCAGGGGCTGCTGAGCTGGGGAGGTACTCTTGAAATATCTTCTCCAACATGTTGGGTGGATCTTTCTCTGCAATGGGCTACCTATTCGTGCATCCTGAGGGTGAAGTGTGTGAGTAGAAAGGTATATTTAGTATTATTAGGCATTAGCATTAATAAATACTAGTGTGGGCTGGCTTAGGGAGACCTCCCCAAAGGACTGCTCTGCTGCAAGTAATTTTAACCAGTGTTTTTTGTTGCTCAGCTGTTTAATGTATCGGACTGGTTAGCTCCTGGAAGTAGCTTTTTTAGAGCTGTCCATGATGAGGCCACGCATATGGTCCTGCTTCTTGGTGGCTCACCAAAAGAGGGACAGGAAACAGGTATGTCAGAAAAGATACGTAAGGTAGAGCCTAGCAGTTGCAATGTGCAGCTGTAAAATGTGGGCTTGATTTTAAATCAGGGTCAGGTTCCACTGGGGTAATCCAGATCTTTATTAACCAGGCAGCCAGCCAAGAGTTGGGTGTGATTAGTCAGAGCTATTACAGTTTGTGAGTCCACCCACGTTGACCCTGCAGGACTCTCAGCTTGAAAACACTATGAACTTGCTAAATTTGGTGCTAAAATTATCATCGAGCCCTACAAAAGTTTTCTCCTCCATAAGCAGATGCGAGAGGCAGTTGCTGTCTCTGCAAGTAGATGTTTAACTTGGGTTTAGGCTTCAAAGCAATGCTGAACTCACATAAGAACTGGGTAAAAGGTTGGGGCTTTGAGAATGTCCCTGTTTTGGGCTCGGTGTCCTAATGCAAACCTCAGCCTGACTCAGGGGCCCTGCAGCCACCTCCCTGCTGGCTCATTGCTGATAAGTGATGCAATTTCATCCTTATCATTCCAGCTGACAGCAGTGGAGATGACTCATCCACAGCACTGTTGTTGGAGTGTGAGTTTAGCCTCCAATTGTGCTGTGGAAAAGAGCATAAGCAGGACGGGTTCATGAAGAGGGCTGTGTTGTTCCTTCCAACGTAAGAGTTGCTGTCTTGTGGCTCAGACACTAACAGTATTGCTGGTCTGTCTGAAATTCACTCCTAACGCAGCTCGGTGGGGGAGAAGTGGTAAAAAACAAGAGTCACGATCCAGGTTTGGCTTTGTGCTCAAACTTCTCCATGGTTCCTCCTCCTTCAGGAAGCAGTCGCTCCACAGGTGAGGCGTGAAATGCGTCCACTGAACAAATTGAAAGAGACTGCCTCGGCAGGGGAGGGATTCAAATAACCTTGTGCTTCTGTCAGTTTTGGGGGAGAGGTTTCCAGCCTTCCTTGGATGCAGATTTCCCAGGGGCGATGCTTTTCGTCCTGCATGTGATTTTTGCTTTTGGCAAGCTGCCCTTGGTGCTGTGTGTTGCTTGAGATGAAAAGCTGGAGTGAAGCATGTTCTTAACACTTAAGGAAGCAGCTGCGTTTTCACATTCACCTTGAAATGTGAAATGCTGGCAAACAGCTTTGCAGGGGCCAGCACCCATGTTACCCCGCATTGTTAGGATGCTGTGTTGGCTGCAGTCCATAGAGGTGAGGAAGACCACACCCTCCCTTCCTGATGGAGATAACAGCAGGAGATAAGAGTTGATTGAAGACACAAAGAAGGAGCGGTTTGGTTCTGGCCTCAATTTCTGGAAGTCTGGTTCAGCATTTGAGATTGCACCCTGTGCTGATGTGCCAGTCGTACCTTGGCTGTCCCTGAGCCAACACCCTTTCTCCTGGTTCTCTCCTGGAGAGCTGTTGTGGTTATCTGTTGGTGTGGGTGTATGTCACTCTGATGGTGCCCAGTGTGGTCCATACAATCAGTCTGGTGCCAGTGCTCTGATTTATAACCCTGATGGTGCTACAGTACCCACACTGCACTGTCGTGTGACCTCGCTGTACAGACCACCTCCCCTTCTCCTCCAATGCCTCGCTTGCTTTGCGCTGACAGATTTTAGGAGCCACTCTTGTAGATTCAGGTAAGGTTGGATGCCTTCTCTTCCTCCTCCTCCCCATTATTTGCAGTATGCTGTAACAGCGTGCATCTAACAGGTTGATCTGCCCCAATAAGATATCCATCTGTTCCTTGTTGGGCATCAAAATCCTTCCCTCTTTACTTGTATCAGCTAATCAAGGTGTATGACAGGGGAACACTGAACCACTGGACTGTGTTGGTGCTCGAGTGTTGCTGGGCTATGCATAAGTTGCAGCTGGGAGAGTGCCCCAGGGTGTTCGATGCCTTGACTTTCCTGCACATCCAAATGGGGCATCTCAGGGGATGAAATGGTGCTTTGCTCCCCTTCCTCATCTGTATCCTTTCACTTGAAAGCAGACGCTCCAGCCCAGCATTTGGTGTCAGTGCTGGCACCGCTTGAAAAAATCACACGTGATAGCGGCTCTGAATTGCTCTAGTCCTCCTTGGGCTGCCCACGGGGCTGTTTGCCCCACGGAGGGCACTGAGGCTGGACTGTGCTTTTTTGGCAGAACAACAATCTGTGCTTAGGTCAGCTGTAATTTAATGAAGTGGTACAAAGGATTTAGTGCACCTTGCAGATAGAAATTGCCGTGGGCTGGACGGAAGAAATATACATGCCATTCCCTTTTTCTCCTTCTGCGACAGCTTAGTCTGTGAGGTTTTTTTCCCTCCTTCTCCCCACTCCATGACATACAACAGGAGGGTAGTTTGCATTTCAGTGTGTCTCAAAACGTTACGAGGCTTCTTCCCTAGCAATGATGAATTCAGTGTATAAAACCCAGACCCATGATTTCCCTCAGGGTCCCTTGTAATAATAATTTCTGTAAATAAAGGCTGGAATCAGGATCTCCGTTGTAATAGGATTTTGTTTGTGCAAGGGCTGGTAGCCGCGTCCCCCTGACGCTACCCTGTAATAGGATTGTGGGCTGTATCACAGCACTGCGAGCAGGCTGCGAGGGGCTGGGCTGGCAGAGGGCACTCTTGCAGGGAGGGAGTGGGGTAGGACTCACATTTGGGATGTGTTGGGAAGTTTGCAGGCCATGAACACAGACCTGATGGGCACCTTTGTCATCTCTTGAATTGCTGGATCTTTCCAGGCTGGTGAAACTTGTGGTTTATATTCCTGACAGAGTGCAGGGGTCTCTGCAAAGACCCCGTGGCAGAGATAAATCCCCCGTTCCCTGTAAGGTGCCAAAGCCTGCAAGACTTGGAGGAGAAGGAAGAGCCTGTGAGGACGAGGTCTGAACTGGCTACAGCGTGCTCTTGCTGCTGCTGTAACCGCATTGATCTGTGCGGAGGAGTGCTGCAACCTCTTCATTTGTCTCTGGACTTGTAGAACTTACGGTTCCATCCGCTGGCTACTGCAGTGACCCATACCTCAAAGCAGCTACCTTCCTGCGAAGCTCAAGTCTATAAAATACATACCGTTGCTGAGAAAGCAATTTGGCAGCATCCCTGAATGAAGGGTGCAAGAAAACGGTGTGCTTAATTGTGCCTGCTTGAGAGAGAAGTGGATGAGGAGGCATGTGTGATAGCAAGCCTTTGAGGCTGTTACATTTTTTTTCTCACCTGTTCTAGCAGTAAGAAGTGCATGGGGGAAGCACATGCCTGTTCGCACATTCACGCTGCTACCCCTGCTGGGTGCAATAATTCTTTCTCTGGTGGTGAGCTGATGCTGGCAGAAACTTTTTTCGGCAGGAGGACTGGTAGTTGTGCTAGAGGTGATGGGAGTCTTTGTGTCTGGGCTGCTGGAGCGCTGCAGAGCATCATCGCCACAGGATCCTGCGTGGCTGTGGGTGAATGCAGCATGTTTTGAACATAATTGGTAAATTATGATTTCTAGCCTTGCATTGGTTGCATCTCAACTAAAATGCTGGCATCCTGAATTGGTCCTGTATACACATTAGGTGGGCTCAGTACCACCTAGTGATGTGAGGAGAAGCTGAACCGTTTCCACATTGTGGAGGTGAGAGGCTTTTCCCCAGGCAATCGTGATGGCAAAGGGCTGGTGCTGAGTTCGGTGTCAGCAGCAGCGAGCTGTGTTCTCAAAAATAACCAGGTGCCAAAACCGTTTGTCACTGCTGCTTTGTGAAAGGTGTGTTGGCACTTTGCATTCCTCTCTGGCATTGTGAGGAAGGCTCGAGTTAGCTCTGACAAAGCCTGTGCACCATTCACGGTGTAATTAGCACTACAAGTCTTGCTAATTGCTGAGGGTTTTTTCTTTTTCCCCTCCTTTTCTCTAGCACAAAATTTCTCTAGTTATCTTGGGTTATCATCATGGCAGACAATGTGCTAAGCCTGGATGCTCCTTCTGAGGGCTGGTGTCAGGAATAATTACTGCTGTAGTAAGCTGATCAGCCCTTCATTATTAGCTGCGGTTGTTGTTACCCGACATTGATTAGTAATTTGTAGCTGCCGGTGCTTTCCTCTGCCCTCAAAGCTGAGTGTTTGCTGGTGCTGTTCTGCCGAGGACAAATGAACGTCTCCCCCAACCTTGCTACCCACCCTGGTGCTCCCCTAACTGCACTTTGGTTTTTAAATATATGGTTTGTGGCTGGGAGAGCAGCACCGGTGTAAGCACTGACTTTGCAGCTGAAAATTACTCAGGGTCCCAGCTGGCTGTGGTGATGGAAGATCTTGTGGTGAGTGACTCAGTAGTGGGACAGTGTTTGTAATTTCAGGTTGAGTGCCTCACAGTGATGCCCTCGACAAGTGATGCCGTCATTCCTAGGTCCTGCCAGCTAGAGAGGGCAGCAGAGATGCCACCATAAGTATTACCTGGATCCAGAGCTGTCGGTGATGCTTGTAGGTCACTGCTCGCGTGTGTTCATGTCTGAACATGTGAGCTCATGGTGAGCGGCGGTGAAGATGGGGGTTGGAGGGAAAACACAGCCGTAGACCCTGTCCTGTTAAGAGATGTTTAGGTTTGTTTTAAAGTAAAGCCTTTTAGTAACTTGAAACTGCAAATGCTGGGAGAAGGGGAGCTTCCCACCCATGACCTGGGATGGCTGGGGGGCCTTGCTGTGCAGAGCTGCCTGTTTCATGGTGCTGACTCCCCCTGCACTCTCTGCACAGCTGGGTCTGTCTTCTCTGTGCTTCAGCTGCTCCTCCCCGGCTCTGTGAGCCATGTGCCATTGCTTGTTTGATCTGTGGACCAGCTGTGCCTGTCAAAGAGGGGTCAGGGAGCAGAAGGCAGGCTTGCAAGCCTGTGCGGACTTGGGGAGGGAAGTTTGGGAGAGGGATGTCGGGAGGCAAGTGCCTTCCGTGTGATCTGCATCCTGGCTGCGTCTCTTGTTCCAGTGTGTTGCTGGCTCTTATGTTGTCTGAGGATCTCAGCAGCAAACGTTTCAAGTGATTTGGGTTGTCCAACATGGTCTGTTGCAAGTGGCATTCCAGGAGATGGTCTCCTGTTACAAACACCTCCTGGGTGCAAACGGTAATCTACCCTGGGCAAGCCTCGCATCACTGGCAGGGTAAGGGGGATTAGCCCTCCTCAGTGGCGGGGGGATGGAGGAGGTCTTGGGCTAACGCAGTGCAGACCAGTCTTCCCACCCATTTCTGTGAGCCGTGCTGCCGCTGCTGGGAGGCAGCATGTGCAATCACGCCAATGTATGTAAATGTCTGTCTGACACAGCAGGTATAAATCATGCATGGGCAGCCAGAGACGGCAGGGAACGCGCCTCCTGTAACCCCTACTCTGACTAGCATCCTTGTGATGCCAGGGGGGGTGGCAAGGGGCAAAGCTTGATGTCACTTCTTGGCACTCTAAGAGGACGTTATTCAAAGAGACGGTGACCTCTCCCAGCGCGCAGAGCACTGCCGGGGACCTCCAGCTCTACGTCTGCGGCAAATCAAATGATGTGCTGCAGGAGAGGAGGGCTGGGATTCAGACATCTATCACCAACCTGCTGACCGTGGAGCAGAGGAAGAAAAAGCTGCCAAGAAGCTTCCCCTCCGTGGGTCCCTGGAGGCCCTGGTAGCTTTAATCCTGGGGTAACTTCTCATCCATTAGTGTGTACTAACCATGGCTCCCTGCGCAAGCACCTTAATGGCTGCCTGGCCTGGACTAGCCTTAATTAAGACTGAAAAGCGGTTTCTTTTCAAAACCTGTGCTCACATGTGTTTTTCTAGTTTCTCACCTTCCCAGATGAGATTTCCAAGGCTCAGGGCAGGTGGTTGTTTTTTTTTCTTTAGTAGTTCCAGCGATTCACCAGTTTGAAAATGTGTGAGGATGGCGGGACACGCAACCAGACTTTCATTCTGATCAACACATTCAGGGGATTGTATTATCTTTTCTCTTCCTCCCCAGACAGCTCAAGCTCTGAGGTAGCTCAGGTAGAAAGCTGCAAACTGCAGAAATTAATCTTTGCTGACAAAAGCTTCCCGACTAAGCACTGGTCTGGGTTTGAGGGTGTGCTTGAAGCTGCAGACTGTGTGAGAAGGGCACTCCCAGGTGAGCTTGAAAAGGTGGAGGTAGCACCAGGATGTGTACCACCACTGGATCACACATGGGGCAAAGTTAAGGGCATTCAGGCCACTTTCTGGCCATGACAGTGACTGTGCAGTGGCACAGCCCTTGCTATTGCTGGTGATTTTGGAGGGTGAGACTAGAAGCTGAAGTGCCAGCCTGCGGAGATCTGCATCTCGCTTGCAGGCTGCTCTGTAGGGCTGAGAGGTTTTTTCAGCTTGGAGGCTGGGTGCTCCAGATCCTGTTCTTCACTGGTGCAAGCCGATCTACAGCTGCTGATTTCAACAGGCCAGCCTCAGTTTACGTGATGTAAGGATGTCATCTTTCACCTCAGCCAAATCCCCTGGTGCGTCCTCTCCCCTGCGGTCTAGCCAGGCCCCAGCTTTCCTTGCCTTGCTGACCCCCAGTTTTGTGTCTAGCTTGCCCCTGCTGTTAAGGGCCACCATCTCAGCCACAGGAGCAGTGCTGGGCCTTGGCTGCTGGCTGATGTGCCATTGGAAAGGACAGAGACTACCATGCTCTTCCTTGTGTTTGTTGCAGCTCCTTTCAGGGCTGGACAGGGAGTGTCTTCTCCATGCTTGCATGCTCTTTGCTCTCTCTCACAGTCTGCATGACCACTTGCAGATCTTGCTCAGCCTCCTATGCTGCTGTCCTTCAAGTTTCCTGGGACTGGGATTCCCAGGGCCTTTGGTGTAAGTGTGATCTCTGCAGCACTGAACGTGGCAGCGGAGGATGCTGTGGGCAGCCCTTCAGGGGACCTTTGTTTGCTGCCTGAACCATACTCCTCTCCGAAGGACCTGCCTCTCTATGCTGACAAGGAAGTGCTGCTGATACACCACTATGTGGCCTGACGTGCCTGTGGTCTTGTGCAATAGAGACAGAGCAGGGTGTGAGGGGCTGTTGACTTGGAGAGGAGCGTGGACCAAAAACGCTTGTGGAAAATGTTTCCTGTGGAGCAGGGGCCTGGTCCAAAGTGGGGTCTGCAAGGATCTGAGCCCACCTTTACAGAGGACTTTGCTGGGTGATTGGCACTTCCTTGTGTGCATAAAGGGCTTGAGATCCCCGGCTGAGCCAGGTCACACCTGGCTCCGTGTCACAGACTCTCCAATAAGGCTCCACTGGTGTCTCCCCCCAGGACAGCTCGGTTGCCTGGAGCCGGTCTGCCCGTGGGCATAGGGAAGGTTCCCCAGCTCACGTCTCCCCAGGTGGCTTACTGAGGGCAAGGCAAGCCTTCAGACACATCAAAGCAGGAGGAACAGTTGCCTAAGCTCTGGCCAAGTTCTCCCAAGGAGGAAAGACAGACCCATGTGTTGCAACATCCCTTAAAACTCTCTGTTCAACGTTGATTGAAATCTCTGGGAGTTTGGCCCGTGCTGCACTCCTAAACCTCTGGCTCCCTGTCCCTACTAACAGCTCTCTTCTCCACAGGTGCCTGGGCATGGTGGAAATTCCTTCCAAGTTTTCGCAGGGCCTTCCACAAGCAGGGCAAGGGGCCTCTAGATGGCAATGTTTCTGTTCAGGAGGCCAGCAGCTGCTTTTCAGGCAAGCTGTACTGTTCCCTTTTGTGCCTGAGTTTTGGAGAAGCTCTGAGATTAACCCTGGGCTGAAGTGGACAGCTTAGCACCCTGCTGTCTCTTATCGCTTCCTCAGTGAAAGTGGCTTGGATTTTGTGACCTCAGGGGACTAGCAGTTTTTAGCAGGCTGGACGGTACTTTTCTGGCTGTCCTTCCCCTCCGTGTGATGAAATTGGCTTGGGCTTGATTGCTCAGGCAACTACCCGTTGATCGGGGAGGTACCAGGGTGTTTGGAGGTGATGGGAGTCCCTTGCTGGTACTGGTTGCTGCTGATAAAGGGCTCGGTGTTATTGATGCTCAGTGTGTTTCCCGCATGTGCTTGAGGATGCAGACAGAGGAGTCTGCTCCCTCCGATGCAGTCTCTGTGCATGGAGGGTGCACGTGTGGAAAGAGGGCCTTGCTGTTGGGCTGGAGGAGAGCTGGGAGGCTGGGGAGGGAAAATGTTGCTGGAGAGAGGACTGTAATTGCTCCTCACGCTTAGAGCTGTCACTTGCTACCTCCTCCCTGCACCTACCTCTGCTCGGTGCCGCCTGAGTGATGAAGATGCTGGGCTTAATACCCTCAGCCTTTCCCAGGGCTTCTGCTGCGATGCTGGATGGAGACTCATACCTGAGAGCCTGTGCCTGCGTTTAGTATCTCTCCTGGTTGCAACAGGTATTTTCTTTGTCCATCAACGTCAAGAGAGAAAGGAAGGACGGAGGCCTGGAGGCCTACCAGAAGGCTGCTGTCCCTCACTGCACAGACAGCCTAGGTTCAAGCAAAATCAATCTTTCTTGCACTGTGGCGCCTTCCAAAAGCAGTCTGGATGATGGGCTACCTGAGGAGCCAGCTGCCATGTGCCCTTTGGCCTCTCCCTGAAGTCCTCGCAGCACCCAAGGGGACTGAGCCCACTTGGCTTCTCCTGACTATGTTTTATCACAGGTTCATCCTGCTTGTGGCTAAGAAGAGGAGAGGAAGGCTTGGAGATCCAGGGATGTCTTCCTGCCTTTGGGCAGTGTGAAATGCAGCAGATGTAGGCTAGAGTCCTGTAACTCTTCCCTCTTACCATCCTCGTGGGAGCTGGCAAGAACATAGAGCCCCTTGGCAAAGCCCCCAGGCGAGCTGAGCGGGGTGGAAGGCAAGCACCATATTCAGCAAAGGTTTGAGGAAGAGATCAGGTGACCTGTTGGTACACGTTGTGGCTCCTTGGAGTTTTATGAATCCAAGTATACCCTCGTCTTGGGGGGACTAGGTCTGTTTTGTGAACAAGAAATAGAGGCTAGACCCAGATCGTGCTTGAACTTGTCTGGTGTGGTGATAACAGCTGACCTGGGGTCTGGGGCTGCCTCCTCTTCAGCTTTTGGTGGTGGTTTGAGCTAATTCCTGCAGCTTCCAACACGGGGAGTGTTGTGGTGCGTGTGACAGTTTCCTATCCCTGTGACAAGGGTGGGAGTAGCAAGCCCTGCTCCTGAAGCCCTTCCCTTGCTCTCCATCCCTTCCCTCTCCCCTCGCCCCACGGGGCCGGGCTCTCCTAGCCCTGGTCCCTCCACCTGGGGCCACTCATGCTTCTCTTTGCCAGTGCTGTGGAGGAGTCTGGAGCCAGTCCTGGGCTGTGGAACGACACTGATGGTGCAGAGTGCGGAGCGGGTGTTGGGGTGTCAGGGGCTGCAGGATATGCCGATAGTTTCCCAGCTTGGCCACAGTAGAGGAGAGTTCCTTCCTCTCTCCCTGTGCATCCCTTTCCCTCTGCATAAAAGAGAGAGTGATCCTTTTCTCGCCTTGTTGAGTTGATGCCAAAGGGGAGAGAATGAGACTGGCTCCTCCTTGCTGCTCCCTGCCCCCCCCCCCCCCCCCCCCCCCCCCCAAGTATGAGTAATAGTCTCTTTGGAGTTGGCGTGCCCATGCCTGGGCTCTCCAATCCACCAAGAGATTGAACCCTGGCTTTACCAGAGCACGGCAGCAGGGGTAAGCTGGCTGCCTCCCAGCCTCCCCATGCACTCAAGGCCTTGTGAGAGCTCACTGGTGTCTCCAGCAGGCGCAGAAGTTTTTTCTGCCAGTCCTGCACCTGCAGCCCTGGGAAGATGGCTGTAGTCATGCTGCAGCAGGCATGGACAATTGATTATAAGCGGTCGTAGATTACCTGGAGCAATGCTATTAAATTTAATACAGTTCTCTACTGGCTCTTGGGGCACAGCCTTGGGTTGTGTAACTGACATCTCGCTGCAAAGCATTTTGAGGACATTGCTAGGGGTGTGAGGCAAAGAGATTCAGCTGCAAAGCGGGAGAAGAATGAGTTTCTGTTGAGATTTATTTCCTGCCCAATAATTGCCCAGAAAAGCTGTGTAAACCTTCTCTGTTTGTGGAACAAATACTGCAAGAGTTACTGCTCTGACCTTTTTTTTCTTTTCCACCGGACAATTGTCTGTGCCCTTGCTATTCAGAAGCCTTGATATGTTGCTGGCAGATTTATGCTGTGTTGAAACCCACCTCTTGTTGCCTCAGAGTTGATTGGATGAAAGGAAACTTGTTCGTTGAAAGATAAACCCACTGCCACATGCCCTGCATGCCAAGCTAGGGTTGAAGTTTAAAAGAACAATTTGGAGCACTGACCTCTTTTCCTTGTCAGCTTCTTGTCTTCTGTCACCGTGTCATCTGTGAAAGGTGGGTGACCAGCTCTGAACAGGATCACCACTGGATTTAGGCAGGAGTGAGATACCTTATGAGTAACCCATGCTGTGGTGGAGCGAGGCCACTGCTTGCTGTGGGCTCAGTGCCTCTCAAGGGAAAGGCTGTTCAGTGTGCAATTCCTGCCCTGGCTTAACAAAAGCTTGTGGCAAATCCCCATGTGAACACTCTCACATTGATTTGGTGGCTGCTAAATTTGGGAATAAATCCACCTTCCTCGGCAGCGATAGTAAATCAGATGAGGCATGTCCAGCAAGAGTTTGGAATCCACTGCAAAATGCGCTTTGTGTGTGGTTCAGAGCTTGCCCGTGCTGAAGAGAAGCTGGTGCTAAAGCTCTCTGGAACAAACCTCCGAGTTGAAATCCTGTCCTGGGTGAGATCCCAGCAGTCTGTTAGGGCTTTTTGGGGACTTCATTGCTCTGTGACCCTCTGACAGTGGTGTGAAGTGGCCCTCTTCCGTCTGCATCAACGTAGAGCTGCTAAGTCAGCAGGGTTGTGTAGTAGCCAGATGGCCCAGAGAGGCTGTATGAAGAAGGCATCTTAGTCATTGATCCTCCCCTTGGATGCCACACAAGAGCAGATGCCACTTGTAGACCCAGCCTCAGCTCCTCATATGCATTGGGCGGCTGTGCGGTCCCTGCAGTTTTCTGCACTCCATCACTACTGGGACTGTTGGGAGCCTGTGCCCCCCCTCCGCCCCGCTGGCTCACTGCCAGAGAACAGCCCCGTCCAAGCAGGGATGGTTCTGCCTGGAAGTTTTATTCTTGGTAACGTAGGATCTGTGGTAGCTGGTAAATGTCAGCCCTCATTAGGAAATGTATCTCGTGGGTGTGTTTCTCTCGTGTGCAAACCTGTTGGAGGCTGCTGGTATTTCACCAAGGGTCTGAGCAGAGAATCGGGCCCGTATGTACGTATGCGTGCACTTCCTCCTGCAGGTGACAGGAAAGCAGAGGGTGCAGGTTTTAATCCGTGTGTGTGTGGGCAGCTCTGCTGATGCTGTTTGTCAGCTGGAATCCCAGCACAGGGCTCTGCGGCATCAGCCACGGCTTCCTTTTTGCCTTCTGTCACATTTGGAGGGAGGGAAGAGGTAGCTGAGTCTTGCAATAGTAGGTCAAAACATACTGCAGCACTGAAGATCAGAGCAAAAGCTTTCTTGTACAAACACAGGGTTTTATTCATCCTGTTATTTTCTTTATCAAATGCTTACTTGCCTTTATAGAGCAGCTTTCAGCCCCAGGGAAAGCAAGCATCTCGTTGGAATGGCAGCTAGGCTAGCGACTAGAGTTGGTCACGGTTGTGGAAGCTGGGCAATATGGACTTTTATTCTTGGCTCTTCTCTGGCCCCTTGTCCTCCAGATCTCTGTGAAGACCTTAAGAAATGAAGAGCAGGGTCTGTCACTGCATGTGTACGCAGCACATAGCATGGTGGCACCCCCAGAGCATCCTGGGCACAGCAAGAAATGCTACTTGTTATTGTTATGCTACTGAAGTGCAGCTGGTTCTGGGTGGGTAGCAGTCTGGTTAGGGTGCAACCTGGTTAGGGTGCTGGAGCGAGCTCTTTTATCCAGACAAAGCTCTGTCTGGGATTTTTCAAAGTCCAGGCATGCAGACAGCTTATTTTTAAGGTCTCATTTGAGAGATGTCAGTTCCCCCTCCCTACTCTTCCCCAGGCAGCGAGAGCAGAAAACTGAATTTATCTGCATTGGGACAGAGAGAGCTGGAGTAAACCAGCCAGGCGCTGCTCTTGATCTGCTGGGTAGAACAACTGACACAGAGCTGTCTGTCTGTCCGAGTCTGAGATGCTCGGGTGCTGCTGATGCTGGGGTTGCAGTGACAATTACACAGCGTTTTCCATCCCAGCCCCTGGGTTTCAGAGTTTACTGGAAAGTTTGCCTTGTTGGGGTGATGTTTTGTCTGACTCAGTCCCAGGGTTGATTTTTTTTTTTTTTTTTTTTTTTTTTTTTGTATGTGAGGCAAAATGGTACCTCTACTTTCTGGGAGAAAGGTGAGGAGCCCACACTCCTTGCCTTCATTTGCAAGACCTTATGAAGACCCCAGTGTGGAAACAGTGTTTGAGAAGAGGTTGAGGCACAGCCTGCAAAGAGCCCTTTTTACTCAGGGGCTCTTGAATATCCTGCAGTTAGTGCACAGGAATTGTGAAGGGCTCAAATATTTTCAGTTTGAGTGTAGGTGCCCACAGCTACATCATTATTGACTGGTGCAGGTTGGTGGAAGGGACTATATGACAGATATTTGAATGGGTGTGTGCTACACTGGCTGCTGTGTGCCTGGATTAAAGAGGAGACTTTTCAGTGTGAGTCCCTTCATGGCCCTGCCGGGGGGATGCGCTGCGTCTGGGTCTTGAGCAGGTGGGGATGGGGTGGGATCTGCTTTTCCTTTTCACCTCCTAAAACTAGAGCATCCATCTCTGTCAGGCTGCTGCTAATGAGTTAGTTAAACAGCATCTCCTTACTGGAAACTCTTTTCAGTCCAATTAAGAACTTGCAACATGTCAGTTGTGACAATAAAAGTGAATTAAGTCTCATTTCTCCTTTTTTATGATGTTTATTAGAAGATGCGAATGCTCATTTAGAGGAGCTAATCATGGTTATTTATTCGTCAGTGGTACCAAGAAGCCCCTGCTCAGGCTAGGAAGGACCCGTTGCGCCAGATGCTGTGTGTGCTCATGGAAGGCATGGGAGCAAGCCTTGGAGAACAGATTGACCACGTGGGAAGAGCCCAGGCAGGGTAGGCAGGCTCCCATGGCCATTCAGCCCCAGCTGCAGGACTTGCTGCTGCTTGGAGGTGCCGTGAGAGCCAGGTGAAGCCAGTGGCTATCTGTCTCCACCATGCTGCTCAGCAAAGATCACTCTGAACAGCAGCAGAATCTCTTCTCTGATCACTTGTCCTTCTTGTTGCAATACCTCAGTCTTTCATCAGCTGGTCCCAGAAATGCTGGAGAGCGCGTGTTGGGGAGAGAAGTGGGCAGGTATGGCTGTATAAACCTCTTTTCCTGAGGAAGCCAGGGCGTAAGTGAAAACCAAAAGCTTTATCTTTGGAGTACGGCTTGACGGGAAGGATAACTTGTGGCAAGAGGCGTATCTGACAGTCCTGTGGGTTACTTCTGTTTGAAAGGCCCTCTATTCCTCACCCCCAGCCTTTGCAGGCAAGAGGAGAATGCTGAATTCATCTTCCCTCTCAAGCTGTTTTGATTCAATGGCTTGGCCAAAATTGTAAGCCCTTCCAGGGGCTTGGGCTGCTAGTCCAGATGCTTTCCAGCACATCTAATGGGAGAAAAAAGCTATTTTATTGCTGTGAGGAGCCCAGGCAGGAGGAGGCAATAGAAAGGGCCTGTAGGAAGGTTCAGTGCACCAGCTTGTTTTTAAGGGGAGTTTGGTCTGTGCTTCTCAAAACCAGATAACTCCATCCTTAACTGATAAGCTTAAAGGACAGAAATCCAAGGACACTGAGGCACAGGGCCCAAGAAGCAGGCCAGGAAAGAAAAAGCCACATGCCAAATTGCTAATCTTCCCCTCCTGTCTGTTCTGCAAAAAGCCAAGACTAGAGTCAACTCTCAATGTTTCTCCCTCTGAGGAAGACCCCCACGCCATTGCTGGAGGAAGGGGTAAGGGTCTGGTACCCCTTGCCCTGAGGTTTGGTAGGGTTGTGTGGTGAGGAATGTGCCACAAGAAGTCTTCACTAAAGGTAAAGAGGAGGTGCTGAGGGCAGCAAGACAAGTTGTCCTGTGCGTCACTGCATTCCCATGCCAGGATCAGTCACGACTGAGCTGTTGGCTGCTGAGCTCTGTCCCTAGCCTGTGTTTTGGACTTCCAGACATCCAACTTTCAGCCTCTGCTCCTGCCTGGCTCGTGGGCTTGTTTGTCAGGATTTTGCGCTGTTGATGCTTGTGAGTGTCATCCAGACTCTGGAGCCATCCTTGGCTCTAACCTCATGTAAACAGGGGTTTGGGTTGCCTGTGAAGGCTATCATGTTGAGGACAGAAGCAGGAGGCTTTGAAGATCACACCGCAGGTGAGAATGGAGAAAGCTGGGGTAGGCAAGGCTGCAGCAGGATGTGCCAGCTGGTTCTCCAGCTCCCTTGGCAAGGTGGCCAGGCTGGGGTGAGCCAGCAGCAGCCAGCCTACATGGGGAACCAAGCCCTCTAGGCTGGGCTCCTGCTTACTGCCACGAGTACGACGCACCGGGGCTCTTCTCTGTTCACCAGCCCACCATGCCGTATTGCAGCGGGCTGAATCTCTGTCTGTGTCGGAGGGAAAGCATCATTGTTCTTCGTAGTCCTGCAGCTGTTGATGTTTTGAAATTAAGAAAACATTTAAATGATTAAAAAAAACCCGTAACACAGCCTTGGTTTATCAAGGGAGCTTCTAATGAGCAGAAAGGGAGGGGAAACAGGCACAGGAAGGGCAGCAGAGACTAACAGCCTGGCAGAGCACTTGTCATCTTGACAACACAATAAGTTTCAAACTGGGCTCACTTTGATGTTTGCCTGAAGGTATATTTAACTAGTGTGGGAGATGCTGGAGCAGAAGTGTGCACCTTTGAGCCCAAGGAAGCCTCAGTGGGGGTTAGTTTTGGAAGGGGGAAGATGGGCTCCAAATGGAAAACGTGCCTCTTTCCATCCCTCCCTGTCTGTGTGTAGCCAGACTGAAAGGCTGTGCTCGCAGCTTGGTGAGAGAGGATGCTAATGAAGCATGAACGGGCTGCGCTCAGCGGCAGCTCCCGTGCTATATGCCACCAGCCTGCCTGCCTGCCTGCCCATTTCTTCCTTCCTTTCTTTCTGTATTTGCATGTTGTGTTTGACGAATGGAAATGTGGGCTTCTCTTTGAAGCAGGAGGGCTGTCAAACAAGCGGATAGGATGGAAGCTCAAATTCTCCTTTCCTGGGGCTAGGCTAAATTGTCAGAGGATGCGCAAGGCATCTGGGGAGGATTTATAGTCTTTGGGACCTTGGGACTGATTGGACACCCTGGGTGTTGCAGGTTCAGTGGGGTGCAAAGAAGGGATCTTTGAATGGCTCTTAACTCTGCCCAGAAGTCCTTACTGGTTTGTTTATTTTCAGTCCTTGACCACAGGCCCTGATTTGGGGTGCTCTGTGCTCCAGGGCTGCCGCTGCTCTGTATGTGGTCCTGACCCAACCCTCCTTACCCCAGAGCTTCCAAAATGTACCTCCCACCTTCCTCAAACCCCCTCTAGCTCTTTCTGCCAGAGCAAGACCTGCTCCATCTCTCCTTGGTCAAGTACCCCTGCTCTTCTCCCCCACAGCCCCTGGCTTTTACCTCCCTTTCTTCTCCCAACTTCCAGTGCGTCAGGCCCTTGCTCACTTTCTATCCTCATACCCTGTGCTGTGGGATTTCAGAAACAGAGATATGAACTGTGTTTGCAGAAATCCGAAGATGGTGCCTACAGGCCACAGGCTTGTGTTGCATCTGCATTACATGCACGTGGGGGAGCGGAAGGCATCTTCTCCCCAAACTTGCCTGCTACCAAAATAGTCCAGGCAGTGACAGGAGTGCAGGATGCTTTATGTCTGGTTCTGTGTCGTCATGAGAAGTTTCTGTGGCAGAGCCTAAGGCTGACGTATTGACATCAGATGCTGCTGAAAATGGATGTGTTGGGTTGTTGGTTTTTTTTCTGTGTCGTTTTTTTTTTTTGTAGTGAGTGACTTTTTGGCATTTCTGAGAAGCAGACTCCTAACTAGGAGGCAGAACAAGCTGGGCACGTGAGATGGGGGTCATGCAATGAGCCAGAGCATCTGCAGCCTTGGAGGGGTCCACACTGTGCCCCTGTTGTTTTCATCACATCCCCAGGCATCTCATGGCATGTCACCTGTGTGCAAAGAAACATCTGGAAAGGGTGCAAATGCAAATCTGCATTTGTATTCGCCCTGCAGAACAAAGCCAGCCACCTTCTGACATCAGTTATAGCAGGAGGAGACTGAAATACAGTGTTAGAAACTGGAGTGGGGGCCCTGTCCAGGAGTCTTGCTTGGAAGTGTGTGTCTGCAGCAGTATGGAGAATGGGCTAAAATCAAGGATTTAGTCCGCGCTCGTCTCTTGCAGCAGTATGGTTTTATCTTCCTTTCCAGATTGGCTTTAAAGATATGGGAAAGTGTTGACATTCTTCCCACAGGAGAGATTTGCTAAGGTCCTTAGCTAGTACAAATCAATCAAGCTCTAACTCACAAAGCACCCTATGGGGATGCAACTTCGATAGGAACCTTCCCTCTGAAGTTTGATGTGATTTCCTTTTCTTCTAGCCAAATCATATTTGCCTTTCTTCATTACGAAAATAAAAGCCTGGCGTAGCCCAGGAGCCCCACCTCCTTTGTCCCAGCCTTCGTGCCCTCCCTCAGAAAACCTTGAGTCATCACCTCTTGGCTCCACCAGCCTTGTAAATTTTTTTTTTTTTCTTCTCCTCATCCCCCCCACCCTAGCTGGGGTGAAGAAGTGAGAAAGCAAATAGGAATAAATACCTCCAGCCATAAAAGTGAAATAAATCAATACCTCTTCTCTGAAGCCAGAGATGCTTAATAGGCAAGGATCACTGCCAGATTGTAAAAAATGTGTTTAGTGTGCGGCTGGGGCAAATTTAACCCTTGGACATAAACAGCTGAGCAGCTTCTCTCACCTCTGAATTAAACAACTTTAACTGTGGACGGCTGTGATTAATAGGGGTGCCTCTGGTTGGGCTGCACCAAGTATTTTGTGCCTGTGGATCATCTTGGCAATTGCCTGAGAGGGAGAGGTTGTTGCCAGGTCCCTTCTGCAGGCACAGCGATGCTTTTTTCTTGAAGGGACAGCTCTATTTGAGGTTGAGGTAGCTCCTGGGCTGAGCTGGTGGGACTTTAGCTGCCTTTCCCAGAAATTAAGGACCTTTCCAGCTCTCCACCCTGCCTTTCTGTGGTGGGAATGCAGAGGAGCAAAGCTAGGGTGAGGCAACCTTGTCTAAACAAACTCGGTATTGTCCACGCTGGGGAAGAGCTGAGGGAAATTCATGCCCCAGATGCCTGGGGCTTTCTCAGCATGCAGGTGAGGGTGCCTGAGTGTCACCGCCCTGAGGGAATAACTGCCCTGGAGGGATAATCTGCTTTGGGGGGGGGGGGAAGATGGGAAGTTTAGTCTGTTTTCTTTGCAAGGGCCAGTCTCCTCCAAACCCTGGAGATGGTTTAGTTGTCTCGTCCAGCTCTCCAGCATGCGTTTCTTCTTTTTGCCTGGCCAATGGAGCTGGAAGACAGAGTAGAAGTAAAGGACGCAGTAAAGCTGTGGTGAGGGAGGGCTGGGACTCCAGTCCCAGTCTCTAGGAATTTTTTTAATTTCTTTTTTGTTTTCCTCCCAGGACAGCCCATCCTGGGACCTTCATAACTCTCTGGTCAGTGTTTTCGCCAAAGAGTATGGGGCCACCAGGATGACGAAATGCAGCTAAAGTTGAGTAACAGGGATTGCTGGAAGCCCCAGTGAGATGTTCCTGGTGGGCTGGGGGAAGCGTTAGCACTGCTGTCAGCTGGTTTGGTGAGATCACGTCAGGAATAACGGGGATGCTCTGGGCACTCTTTCTGAAGACTAATGGAGTCAAATGGGAACAGGTATTAAGGAGCCCACAGAGACATTCAGGGGTGCGAAGAGCCCATCACACTTAAGGTTTGGCTTCACAAAATCAAGACTAAGAGGTGATCCGCTGTGTGTATATTGAAGCAGAAACAGTTACTAGGGAGAACTATTTAGAGTAAGCAGATATTGGCGTAAGGACAGTTGGGTATGGGCTGGCCATGAACTTGGAGGCTGGTGACAAGCAGAAGGCTCCTTAATGTTAGAGCAGGAAGGTGCTGATCCCTTCCAGTGGTTGTGGAGCAGGGAAGCACTGGGACCGGTTTGCAGAGAAGCTGAGCAGGAGTGATTATTTGATGTAACTCCAGCACTGCTCAGAGGCTGGATGCAGGGACGTGGTGTTTCATGCTAGTCTTATTTTTGACGGTTTGTGTGCCTTTTGTTGGGGCTAGGAGCTCAAAGGTAGCTAAGATATTTCAGAAGAGGATTGGGGGTAGTTTCCCACAAAGCCTTCATGTACCTCTACAAGCTATTTGTTCTCCCGGCAGACAGTCTCGCACTTGGTTAAGTGCTGCCTGGCACACAAATGTTTTCCTGAACTACAGCAGAAGCCTTTTGCTGAGCAGAGCCATGTGATGGAAGTTAACTTTGTATTTAGGAGCTGGGGGCATCTAGCACAGATTACAAAGCCAGCTGGTTTTTGCGTGAAAGGCGGGCAGGCTGTACTGAGAAAGGTGATGGTGGAAACACTTGTATTTGTTTTGATTTTTCCTCATCTGTAGAGAAAATTACATCTCTTGCTAACATACCTGTGGCAAGCAGAGGTTATGGGTGTTATTAAAGTAGCAATGGAAAAAGGTTTTCCAATTGGGTACAATTTTGCTATCCTCCCGTGGAGGTTATTACAGGAGGTTGGGACAGGACAAACAGGTTGAGGTCATGATTGGCATAAAACGGACAGAATTTGTCCCATTGCTTGAGAGATGGGACTTGTACAGATATGAGGGATATGGCTGGGTCTTAGGCTAAAAAAAGGAGCTTTTACTGCCTCTTGATGCCTTGCCTCTACCTTGCTCTGCTGTCCGTCAGGCAGCTCCCACTCCTCTTCGCCAGGTTCCAGGCTTTCCAGTTTGGACCTGAAAGTCCTTGTAAGTTAGGGCAGGCGGAGTCGCTGGTTATTCTCCACACCTAAATCTACCTTTTGTTCTCAGTCTCTCGATCCTCTCAAACAGGTACAAAGGGTGGACAGCACTGGCTGACCGAGGTCTGTAACAGCCTACTGCCTCCAAGACCCCAGTTTTTAGGGTGAGGTGCTGTCCCATGGACATCAAACATCTGCGCGGTTTATGTGTGCATCAGTCCGTCCTCCTCCACCTCCAAACGTGGGAGAAAATACTCCTGGTGGTGCCCGGAGAGCTATCTGCGAAAGTCAGACCACGGAAGAGCTGGTGAATTGCTTTTCTGCCCAAGGCAAGTGAAGTGCTCCCGGTGGGGTAATCAATCTCCCCGGGAGCTCCCCCAGCTGAAGGCGGTCGCCCTGACTTTATGGAGTGTGTCCTGTCTCCCCTGTAATGGCCATGAGTCCCGCTCCCAGCCAGCAGCACGCAGCAGCTCACCCGTGGGACGGGGACCGTATGTGCCTGTGTTTAAAAGCAGTAAAATGCTTGGTGGAGGAAAGCTCCAGCCGTTACACATGCCAAAGGGAGACTCCCAGTGCTTCAGCTTCCTTGGCATAAAATCACAGCGGCGGGTAAATCCTGGAGAAATAAAGCAAACCCAGTCGAATTAGCCCAGAACTATGTGCTAGGAGGTGGGGAATGTTTTTGCCGTGTTTCATCCTCTCTTGTGGGTACCAGATCATTGCGGGTAATTTTTCAGCTTGCCGCAGTTCAAACCAGCAAGGGGTTCTTGTTGATTAATCCTAATGAGGGAGAGAGGCCAGCTCTTTGGTGGCCGAACAGTACCATGTTATGCTTGCATCTCCTGATGTGGTAAGAAAAGGCACTTGGTGGTTGGTTTTTTTTTTGGGGGTGCCCTTTTACCTCCTCCCGAGACTTTCTGATGCTGTGTCTGAAGGCACATAGGGTTTGGGGGAAGGATGCTCCTGATGTCAGCCAGCGT
This sequence comes from Falco rusticolus, assembly GCF_015220075.1. NCBI lineage: Eukaryota > Metazoa > Chordata > Aves > Falconiformes > Falconidae > Falco > Falco rusticolus. The sequence goes on from NC_051197.1 coordinate 29,592,723, forward strand.
TGGGCTGGGTAAGCTCCGGTTTGATGGCTCCCACGGGGCAGGAGCCGTCACCCAGGCTGGGATTTCTCCAGAGGCTGGGAAGTAGCTGCCGGGCGGGATCTGGGATGGGGGAAGGGAAAGAGTTTCTTTGAGCATCTGAGGGTGGATTAAGTGGAGCGTTCCTTGTTAGCTAACTGAAACAGTCAAAATGTCAAATGAGGCATTTCAATAATAGTGATGTTAGGAGCTTTACGTTTTTATTTCTTCCCTTCTCTCTTTTGTACTGCGCCTTCAAGACATAGGACCTAAGTCCCTGCCTCTACAGAAGCGCTCTTAAAGAGGTGCTTCGGGGGGATGGGGCAAAGACAGAAGCTGTTTTAATCCCCTCCAATTCCAACATTATTGTGTTTCAGCAAATATTTTGCAAAAGGCTTTTCAGGCTGAACTTCAAACAGGCAAATGCCTCACTCGAGTGACTCGGGGAGCTTTGCAAATTTAGAAAAGAAAATGAAGATTGTTTTAGCTGACATTTAAACCTCTTCTCTTTTCCCAGCCTGTCAGGAAGCTTCATACACTTCAGGTCAGATGCTCTTTCCCTGAAGAAGAAAAGGATATTTATAGATGGGTAGGACCATAACGGAGGAAATCTCCAGGCTGCAATACCTGTCAGATGAGGTTACTTATGGCCCCAATAGTAACAGCCAACTTAGAACCCACTACAGGGGAGCAAAATGATGAGGGTCCAGCCCTGGGCCACACAGTGGGGTCTAGCCCAGGTAATTTGGCCTCATTCCTTGAAGGTGAAGGTAGGCTTGGCTGGAGCATGGTATTTTCTGGGCAAATGTTTCCCTTATGGCTCGCTGTGCTTTGTTGCCCTTCTGAATCTTGGGGAGTGCCAATATATAGAGATCTTGAAGTGTGGTCTGGATCATTCCTGTCCCTTGGGGAGGTAGGGAAGGGGTTAACTAGAGATGCCAAGTCGAAGAAAAACAGCTTATCACACAGAGAGGCTGTGGCTTGTTTGCCCTGGGTGGTTAGGAGCTCCTGAGGGGATGATGGAGCATCTGGCTGCAGGTCTCGGTTCCTCCTTGCTCCTTCTCAGCTGGGGCTGAAGCCAGGCCAGCAGTGCTGAGCAGTGAGCAGCTGTCTGGGCTGTGGTTGGAGCAGTTTACTCCCAGCAATTAGAGTCTTTGGGGTTTCTTAAGGTAAAGACAGCTTGCAAAGAAAAAGCAGTGTGTCTGGGGACAGCAGAGCTCTGCTGCAACCTGCTCTTATCCACAGCTGGTTCTATACAGGGGTTTTGTTTGCACATTGCCTCTGATCCGCCACTGGTCCAGAAGGAGGGGAAGGGGCTGGGTGGCTCTGCTGCAGCTTGGGGGGAGCTCACCCCGTGGGGCCAAGGCTGGGGAGTGGGCTTGGGCTTGTCTTGTGTGGCTGATGGGGCTACACAGGAGGTTTTGGCATAAACATTTCTGCAACCCAAGCCCCGGGGCTTGCACTGGGGCCCCAGATGTGACACTGAGGACGTTTGGAAGTAGTACAAGGTAGCTGGAAACTGGATGAAGGTTGACGTCAGGCTAATGTAGTCCTGCGGCTGTTCTTTCTGCGTGGTGTTGGCTCACGGGACTATAGTGTGGAAATCTCTGATGAGATGTAGCTAGAGCTGGGAGCATCTCCCATGGCATAGGCCCATGCCTTCTCCTTTTGGTCGGCATGGGACAATCTCTTTCTGTGTTTTCCCATGTCTCCATAGATTTTAAGGGAAAGAAATCCAGGTGCAGTGCCTGGAGAGGGAGCCATGGTGTGGTTTGGCCAAGTGTTCTGATTTAATTGTAAGGGTGTGGGGACCCATTGTCTGTGGAGTGGTGGTGTAGATACCACACAGAGCTGTGTGGGGTGCTGGAGGCAATTTTTCTTGTAGGAAAACCTCCCAGCGTGAAGGAATAACAAAAAAGCCCTTTACAGGCCATGTCTCATGGAGATGAGACCCAGAGAGATCTTCCCTGGAGATCACAGGCGAATGGTGACTGATGCTGCTCTTCTGGGCTGTGTAGAAGTGGAAGAGCCCAGGGTACTGTGCAGGATGATGTTCTGGGGACATCAGGCTTGCTCTGCCCATGCTCCTGGCTCTTCTCCTGTGTCCCTTTTGATAACCAGCCCCAGAGTGTAGTCTTAGAGCCGAGCTGCCCAGATTTTCATGATCCCCAGAAAGGAAAGCAACAAATTCTGTACGCAGCGAGCTCTCCACCATGGTTTTCCTGCCATCTGCCCACCCTGGTGGATGTTAACAAGCTAGGAGATCTAGACCTGCTGTGCCTTGATAGAAAGATTTATTTTTAGGACCTTGATATTTAAAATGATCTGTTATAATTTCATGCTTAAATAACACTAAATAATGTTCCTTGTTTGCACAGTGTAATTGGAAGAGGCAAATAAACCAAACAAACCAGCTATGACTGAGCTTCCTTAGTATTTTTGAACTGAAACAAACAGTAAAAAACAAGGGCTTGGCCAATTTAACACTTTGGAGGTATTTTCTAGTTGGCATTCCACTTTTTCTTTTTCACAGGCCAAGAAACACAAGAGCTTTAAAGAGCCAATGGCTTCTTGCCAAAGAAAACTCAGTTGGTCTTAGATTGGAAAAAAAAAAAAAAAGAAAAGAAAAAAAATTAGAAGTGAACTTATTGTTTGTTTTTTAGGAACTGGCAGGGCTAATGACTCTGGAAGTGCCATGGGATTTGATGCGAGTGCGGAAAAGACTTAGAAAATATTCAGCAAGTTCATTTAGGCTCCTTTCATGCTTCTCAAATCCTGAGGCTTCTTTATTGCTGCTTTATGTCAATTTGACACTGCTTGATTTCAGCGCTGCTCTCGATTTTACTGTGATGGCATTACCGTGCTCCGTGTGGAGGGGGTCCTGCACTGATCACATCTGTAACATCCCGTGTAATCTGCGTTGGCTTTAGGTGATTGAATTAAAGCTTCTGGATTCGGGTGACCCCATCTGGGCATAGGAAGTTGAGGCCAGGCTGACATTACCCATGTGCGAAGCCGCAGGCGTATCATGTAAGTGAAGAGATTTTGTGATTAGCCATGAATGCATTGTGTTCCCTCCTGGAGAACGGCCGTTGGAGAGGGAATATAGCCTAGGCTTTTGAAGCTGCTGCACATCAGCTTTAGCTGGAAGGATTCCTCTCGTTAGAAAGGTGAGAGTAACTTTTCCCTCTATGTTCCTGTGCTTAGCTGCCCCATGGAGCAATGTCCCTGCAGGTTCAGGCTGTGACAGTGATGCTGCTGGAACCCCTTAGCAGCCCTGCATCCTGCTCTCAGTTCTTCCCTTTCGCTCCAGTGCCCTGTCCTCCCTCCGTCCCTCCTGTCCTGGGGGAGCTGGCTTCCCCCCAGTGCCTCTCCTTCCAGGCTGGCAAGCCCTCCTCCATCTTCTCCCTCTGCTCCTCCACCCCTCCGGTCCACACAAGCCTCGGCTCTGTTTGTGCCCACATTAGCATTTCTGCTGACTGCAAGGATTGGTTTAATTTCATGGGTGTCATTTCCTTCAAGAAATCTCTCTCTGAGCAGCAGCCCGACGAATGCCTGATAAAACATATTTTCCTACGGTAATGATTTTATGGACCCATAAGTCATGAATTTATTATGATCTCAGCCCCTGCTGCTGATTGCTGTAAAATGCAAAGTAATTAACAGCAAGCGGTAGCAGCTATTCCCACCTGGTAGCGTGTTCTTGGGTACGTTGATGGGTTTGATTAAAGTAATGGCTAAAGTGTACAGCCCGGCTGTAAAATATTAGCATGATTAATGCAGTATCCTAAATAAGAAACAAAACTAATGGGCATGGTTTAAGGAATTAAATATATATATATATTCCTCTCCCTCCCTCTAGCTATTGTTCTGGCTCATTTATGCTTTCTTTTCTGTTAAATAATGTATGGGCTTGAGGACCAGGGGGCAGGCTGGAGATGCATATTGCAGTTTCATAACATCTTAAGTGCTTGTGTTAATTTTTCACTCCTCCCTTCTCTTCCCCCTCAACCTGCCATCTCCCATCGGATAGGGGCAAAAAGATAATCAAGTTTCCTGAACTTGGCCTGAAGTCAGATGTGATCGGATTTGGATTGCAGACAGCCTGGGGAAGTGGCTTGGAGGCAGCTTGGAGGGTTGGACTTGGTTTCTGGCTTCGCAGAAGAGAAACCCTGACGCTGTGTTCGTGTTCCCATGGCTGGGGGTGATCTCCAGCCTGTCTCAGCAGCCTGCAGCCCCGAAGTTTTTCGCACATGAAGAATAACCACGTCTGTCCAGGAGCTGCAGTGCTTCTGCTGATAAAGGAATGCTTTTTCTTTCCTTTTTCTGAGCAGCTTAAAAAAGCAGTGGCTGGATATGGGTGAAAAATTAGCAAAAATAAGACTCGATATAAAGTAACCCGTGTCAGATTTTTCCCCACCCCCTGCTCCCAAAACCATGATAAATTTGATTTCTGGCATTTTTCAACGAGAAAGATCAGAAATTACTTGGGTTTGGGGATGAGAAAAAAAAATACAAAATAGGCTTTTTTTTCCTCCATGCCAAACGCCTAGAAAAATTTATTGGAAATGGAAAAAATACCTGATTGCAAAAAAAAAAAAGGCTTTTTTGACCTACACTTTTTGATCAGCTCTTCTCTTCCAATTTCTAAAGATGCATACACCAATGTCATCTAATTCCCTCTGATCTGCCTCTAAGTTTTCAGGTGTATTGATCTGCTCTAGTTTATGAAGCTACTGACTATTGGAAAGAAGAGTTTATAAATAACTACAGAGAAACGAGCTTCCATATCACAGGGGTTCCAGGTGTGGTGCTTTTGTTTATCACACAACACACATTTTTTTTTTTTTGGAACCTTTCTTAACCAGGAGATTGCAAAAGGGGAGCTCAGCATGCCAATGTCACTGAGAATTGTTGTGTTGTATTGTACTGTGCAAAAGACGCTTTCTCCCTCTTGGGATGGAGAGGTTTCTGGGTTTCTTTTTATAGATAAAATATAAACTCGGTAGTAGTTCTGCTAGTAAATACAAGTAGCCCCAAGCTCCAGAATATGTCTTGTTGGTCCCTCCAGTAATTTGACAAAGTATTCGTCCAGCAACCCTCTGAAAGGACAACATGAACAATTTTGTCGGTCCTTCAGTATCTGAAATCGTTGCGGCAAGGGGATGCTGGGCTCTGTCAATGACTGCGTGGTGGCCAGCTCTCTGCCAGTGTTGGCATGGGGTTTAGACATCTCACCCATGTTCACTGGTGGTCAAACCCAGGAATCAGACATGTTACCAGGAGGGTGAGAATGAAGTCCTCTCTGAAATTTCTACCACTGGACTTGTGATTACCTTCTCTTGGGAAGGCTATAGGAAACCTCAAAAAGTTACAGACCGTGATCAAAGGTACAGGGGAGCTTCCACGCAAGGAGAGATGAATCAAATCGAGATGTGTTGGTTGAATAGAGAGGCAGCTGGGAGAGGGGTGTGTTCAAGCCACGTACAGTCCGGAGTGGAGTAGAAGAGATGGCACAGGTGATTGTTTGCAGTGTCTTGTGATTCAGGTTCTGAGGGTTACCCAGTGAACTTATTAGGCAGAAGGTTTAAAGAAAATGAAGGGAAATCCATTTTTCTGAAGTGCATAATTACATAGGTTTTTCATTGCCACGTGCTGCTGTGGAGTCCAAAAGAGGAGAATAGATGTGAAGTGGGACTAGATAGTTGTGGAAGACAAATCCCTGGGGATGCTGAATGTAATGAAAGGGTTTGCAGCAAGAGGGCAAGATATCCCATTGCTCTTTTGCTTCCTCCCTTCTCCCCTTGGCAAGACTGTGGCCATGTGCCTATGCCCACTCTATCCTCTTAGCCTCTGAGTCCCTGTCTCAAGACGAGCGCTGGAGGATGTAATTGCTGTGGTTCAACTGACAGCACTTTCTGTCCTGAAGTGTGGATCTCCCCAGAGTCTTCTTCCACCACATAAGACCTTGTGTACTGGATGAGAAAGCACAGGGCAGGTGATGAAGGAAGGGTGATGATGCTGAACTACATCACGGTTCTCACCAGAAACATCTGGGCTCCCAGAGCTGGAGGACAGCACAAACCCATGAGGCTGAGGCAGACGGTAGCCTCGAGAGGTAAGAGCCAAACGTGTGAATCTCATCCCAGCTATGAGGTATGTTAGTGCCACAGCAAACACTGGCGTGTGAGGATGGCGGGTGATGGCTGGGCAAGGGAAGGCAGATCCTTTTCATCTCTCGTTTAGGTGCTGTTTGAGTCGGCCGCCTCAGTCAGGCAGCGTGGCTGCAGGGTCATATTTGGAAGGCTTTCTCAGCGGTGCACACATGTTAATGATGTTTGAGGAGTAGTTTCTGTGGGAGACCTGGGAGCCAGGCAGCTCTGCATATCAGCCCATTAGTATTTTTAAAAGAAAACCTCCATCCTGCAGGAACTGCTTCGGCCTCTGGAGACGTGCCAGAACCATATCCCAGACTGCACCGCATCTGCTTCTCCTGTTAGATCTTTCCCTCTCTCCTTTTATCCATCCCTTTTCCTTCCCTCCTGGCTAGAGCTTTCTATTGCTATTCTAGCCAAACCACACTTCAGCTATTGCCTTCTGTGCTTCTCTTGCCTGGAAGTTTGTACAAGGATAGGTTGGTGTTTTTTTATTTATTTTTTGCTCTCCTTTCTCCTTCTAGAGCTAATCACCCTGGTGAAATTGAGCTGTAATTCAGTTGGCAGTGGTCAGATTGAACTGAACGTATGGGCTCCAGCACATACCCAGATTCTTGCATCAATAAAAATGAACACAGACAGCCGCAAAGCGAAAGAGATACTGCATGGCCTTGTTTAAAACACATTCGCGCAAAAGCGTGAGCAACCTGAACAAAAGCTCTTTTGAGGTGGGTGAAAGAAGTTGTTATTGGGCTTGATGTGCGCAGCAAGAGGGGGAGACCGTGTTTCCCTACCTCCTCCCCCTGCCATCTGCAGCCGTGCAGCAGGTAGAGGAGATTGCATTTGGTGGGGAGGATTTATAGCTGTCATGAGTCAGTCAGAGTGTCAGGGTAAATCAAGCCTGACGTTTTTAACATCTTCCCCACACAAAGGAGGGGCAAGGGGGAACAGAGGAAGCAATTGTAATTTTATGTCTATATCCTGCTCAACTAATCAAGGTGAGCAAGAGACATGCCAGCCAGAGGAGATTTTCCTCTCGTTAGTTTGATCGTTTCTTTGCTTTGGCTTTTCCTTTCCTTTCCTTTCCTGGACTACTATAGCAATCTCCTCTGTGGAGGAAGAAAGATCCAGCTGATGAGTGCTAGAGGCTTGTAGACAAATGTTTCTTGCTCCTCTAGACTGTCTCCTGTAGTGTGTCTTTAATCAGGTAAGTGAAAACTCAGGGAAAAAGACGTTTTGGCAGAGGTTTGACTACCTTTGGCCTGCCTCCTATCTCCTCATCCTATTCAGACACCACACCTACTGCTAGCCCTGAGATGGCAGTGCTGTGGTGTACCGTATCCTCTCCTGGTCCCCTCCTACCCCTCTCAGGAGCACCTTGCTCAGGTTGGACAGGCCTACAGGTTGAGCTATGGAGCGAAGGAGTACCTACATCATGAGGGGAATCTAATTCCGGGGAATTTCCAGCAGCAGTGTGGTTTAGGAGTTGTGCTTGGTATGCCTCTTGTCTTGCCTCAGGCATATGCTGCTGCGACGCCTCCCTGTGCCTCTTACCTTGCTGCCAGCGCAGGCTGCCTCCGCTCAGCCCAGGTAGGCTAATTCCTTCTGGTGAGTAAGGAGAGGCAGGGAGGCAAAATACATACATGAATAGGTGCCTGTTCCTCACCCTTCCTATGCCACAGTCCAGAACACTGGTGTACCATATCGAGAGCATCTTGGTTTGAGTACTGGGATTAGCAGGGTGCTCTGCCTTTTGCTAGAAGTGAAGATCCAGTAGACTGGAATGGCTCGTGGCGGTGGAAAGGCTTGTGCCTCAGGGAAGGATGGTGGCTTCAATGTCTTCTAGCCCATGGCACGGGGTGTCCCAAAGGAGAGTGAGGCACAGCACGCACAGTTCGGAGCTGCAGCTGTTGAGCAACATTAAAAGCTGCATGCTGGGTCCAGGTGCCATCAATGCAGGGTAGCATCATTAAAATTCTTTGTGTGCACAAAAGTGGGCTAAGTCATCGGCAGAGGGCAGGGAGCCTCTGAGCTCCGTGGGCTCGTGCTGATTTACACCAGCTGGGGAACTGGGCCAAATCTGTCTCATTCAGTGAATGATCATTCAATTTTTTTCTCCGCTACCAAGCCCTTAAACAAAAGCCAATTGAAATCAATGGGAGACTTTTATCATTTCAGGGTTATAGGCCTAAAAAATTGGATGCTTGGGGAAAAAGCAGGCAGAGGAAGAGAAAGGGAAGAAGGAATAAATGCAGCTGTAACATTATGGCTTACAACGTAAACAGATGGGAGCGAGAAATGCTTTAGTTACGATTCTCCAGCAGCCACTATTCAGTAAAGCCGTACATGGAAATGTGTACATTGAAGAGCATGCTTCGTTATGTAAACTGCTCTATGGGCGCAAAGGGAGCCCATCCCTCTGTGAATCCTTTTTCTGCATGTCCTATTTCTGTATGTGATTAAGTTCTCTGCTCATCCATTGCATTTAGGGTTCTTATTAGTGGTAAGCATATGCTCCATGGGGTGCCTGTTACGCACAGAAATGCAGGTAGAAGTGCTGCCTTCTGCTCCCAGAAACCAACAGGACGTTTTTGCAATAGCTGGAAGAGGGGGATGTTAGTATCTTGTCCAGCCTCTGGCTGTATTTTGATAAAATCCTTTGTCCAATGACTGCAAAATATTTTGCGACTATGGCAGGGTAAATCCCCTTCAGACAGGTATTATCTGGCCTATTTTTACAGCTGAGAATTTGCAGCCTTCAGAGCCATCTAGGCGATGGCACTGTCTTCACCTTGTGATCTCCTCGGCTGAATGAATATGTCAGGATTGGTCCTTGCAAATCCAGCCCCAGTTCGAACACAGCCCTGCAGTACATCTGGGTACAGTTAGATCCTTCCTACCTCAGCCTCCCCATCCGTATAACAGGTATGACAATCATCCTTTCCCCCGGGTAAACATTTCATTATGCGATGCTGCTGAAGTACCTCGGAGGGGAGAAGACCTACAGATAAGCCTGCATTCTCATTTTGGCTATATTTGTGTGCGTGTTTTCTGCTTTAACTGCCGTTCTCTTGCTTTGCCTGCTCATTAGTTCTGCCTGAGTGCAGGACCTCTCCAAAAAATGCAGCATTGGCAGTGGGCATGAATTCTTAACGACTCCTGTCTCTAATGACAGAAACCGGGGCCAGGCAGTCAATTTGCTTGCTGAGAGCCAGAGAGGCAGACTAGACCGTAGCTCTGTGCCGCTTTTTCTCATCATGGGGTGAGTTTGCGAAATCACAGGACCATCTGCAAAAATACGCTCAGGTGTTGGCCTGCTTCTTGTGCTGCAAGGAGAATCGCTTGGGATGACAGATGAAAAGAGATGCCTCTCAGGCTGTGGAAGGTGTTGAATTTGTTTTTAAAGCTCGCTCTGGCCTCCCGCTGCAGATTTTGGCTTTTGAGCCAAAACTGGAAATCCCGAGCCTGACTTGTCCAGTGCCCTGTTGTGCTGTCCAGCTTTAATGTACAGGGAAAATATTAAACTGGTAAAAAACCCCAAACAAAACAGCACAGCGATCAACTTAAAGAAGAAAATGCCAAGGGTTCCACTGTACCGAACAGGAGAAGGACTTCTCTTAATGAGAGGCTTAAAAGTTATTTTTAGTAATGTTTTTGTTGTCTTTCATTTCTATTCTGTACTTGTATTCAAAGATTCCTTGACTTTTGGCAAATGCTTTTTTTTTCGTGTGTCAGCATTTCTTTTCACAGACTCTTTATATTTATTGAAAAACAGAAGGAAGTCTTGGCAAGTTAGAATAGGCGGGAAGGGAAGGGCAGGTGAATCCTCCCTGGGTGGCATTCTTTGTTTTATTTAATGGCAGGAGTAAGAAAGAAAGAAAGAAGAAAAAAAACCATTCAAAGTCTTGACAGTTCTTTAATTTTTGAGTCTTAAAAGCCAACCCAGAGAAAATGACAGTTTTGGTGGTGGCGGTGGTGAAATTCTGACTTTTCATTTTGGTGGATTCCTGCTGAAATGTCATTTGGTGGAATTGTTTTGTTTCTGATGAAATCTCAGTACAGACTGAGAAAATTTCAAGTCGATTCTGGGCTGCCCACTCCCTCCTAGAGCTGTGGTTATTTCTTTCAATTTGTCCTTGTTTCTCCTTTCCAGCTCCATCTTTGCTGATGCCTTTTTCCCACTCCTACTCCTGTTCCGCTAAAATTGCCACCACCAAGACAGTTAAACTGGCCACGAGGCATTTCCTTCATGGATGGACTAGTTGGGGTTGAGATCTTTGTGATTCCCAGAGCTACTGGCTCGGGCTGGCAGAGTTGCCTCTGTTTCACACGTTGTCGCTGGAAAGGTTTCATTGTTCATTGCTCTGCGTACCTCCCTCCACTTCTTGTATACAGAAAGGAAGATTCTGGCACTAGGATATTCCATGTGGCCCATGGAAGTCAGTCAGGGAGGCTGGATCTCTGCCTGTGTTGACTGGAGAGCCATTCTGGCTTTGCAATAACTGAAGTTCAGCTTCCCTGCTAGCTTTCTGTTCCTCTCTAGCTCAGATCCACTTAAATAAGTAAATAGATTAAAATGGTGGAAGCCACTTGGGGAATCTTCAGAACCACAAGCTGATCTTGGATTTGGAGGAAAGGGAAAACTGGGAGGTGTCTTGTCCAGGGGTATACACTTGGGGCTTTGCTGTCCCAGTCCCTTCTGTGTCCATGGGCCCAGGGAAATGAACTGGTGTTCAGCCTAGTTCTGATAGACAAGCGCTTGCTGAAACACCAGAATTTTGCATCTCTGCTAGTAGTCTTGGCAGAGTAGTCTGAAAATCAAAATACCTCTGGGGTCTGGAGATTTCTTCAGAGCTCCGGGGGAGCTTTTACGTGAAGCCTGTGACCTGACTTGGAGATGTGACCTGCCCATCCCTGGCCCAGAATGATCTAACAGAAATGTGGAGCCACCAGCTTTGTGGCACCTCGATGCTTTAGACTGTGACTGAGGAACGTGATGCCTGGAGGTGCTCTTTTGCTATGACTTTCCTTTTGCATGTGGGGCTGAGCCACAGGTGGAAAGTACCTGGCTGTATCCTTTCCTGGAGCCACAGACCACCTTTGGCAGCATCCCACCCAAAAGGGTGAGGTATGGCTGTAGCTCCTGGAGGAGCTTCCAAAGCTACCTCAGCCCATGGCTGAGGCAGCCTTATGGCTCCTTTAGGCTCAGGTTGAAGATCACTTAAACCAACTCCACTCTAATAAGTGTCGAGCTGCCCTGTCCAGTGAGCAGCAGAGAGGACACTGCTGGGAGGAGAAGGCGGAAGCAAGAGGCTTAGAGAAGATGCTCAGCCACCCTTGGCTGAAGTGTTTGAGATCACGTTAGAAGTGGCTGCGGTCTGGCCAAGGTGCAGTGCATTCCTGACAGGATCCACAGGTCCAACTCTGGGATGAAATACCCAGTATCCATTTGTAACAAGGTTTTTGGGGCTCTCTGCTCTGTCTTGTTGGCAGGCAGTTCCCTTCTTGTCTATGTACTTCCAGCCTGGGGAGAAGGCGTGTTGATTCCACATTCCACTTGTTCTTGAGGGCGGCTTTTGAAATCCTGTCATAATTATTCACGAGCTGTGATTGGAGCCCACGCTCAGAAACACTATTTGCATCCAGGGAGGATCTGATTATAATTGTCGCAGGGAAGTTTGTTTGAGACAGATTCTGTGTCAGCTTGAAATTTCTTGATGATGCTCCCTGGGCAGGAGAACTGTGCAGGCACAAGGTCCAAAGAAGGGTAATGAAAAGGACTGGGACTGTCAGGTTTGGGTATGGAAATTGCTTTTTCTTCAGAGAAGATGGATGTGGTAGGACTGCTTAGCTGAAGAAAGAGCAGAGCGGTAGAAACTAGATTTATCTGAGGGATCTTCAGGGTACCACTGTCTTCTCCACCGTAAAGACTTGAGAAAGGTGCATGTTTTGTTCAGGATGGTTGATTTAAATCACCCATTTTAATCATGATTTAAATCAACAAGCAGGAAATCTTGATTTAAAAAACACATTTTAATCTGTATTTTAAAGTTCATTTCCTAATGAAACATAGTTTCTCATTGGTTGGCATAATTTGGTACTATTTTTGGCAAAGCAAAAGGGGACGCGACACCCATACATATTTATTGGTGCGACTGTATAGTTTAACTTATATATCTATTCAGATCTGGAAGTTTTACATCTTTTTATTACATTGGAGAAAAGGAAAACATGTAATTTTTGATTTATTAGATACAGCTTCTTTTTTTTTTTTTTTTTTTTACACTTGTCTCAAGCTATATGAGGACAAAAATTAAAATGCAATTAAAAATGCATGAAGAAAGCATTTTGAAAGTTTGTTGTTGGTATCACGGAGCAGAGGGCTGGAATGAACCTCTGCAGATAATCTACTCTGTATGTTGGCATTGAGGCAAGATCAATTACACCTTTCCCCTCCGCACAGGTGTTTATTTAATCTTTCTGTAGATTTCTCCGGTGAAAAATTCTGCAACTTCCCCGGTATCTGTTCTAGTGAGAGAGGTTTGTTGGCGGTTTTTGTTTTTTTTTTTTTAATGTCTAAACTTAAGCTTTCTTAACTCAAAGTTAAATTATTTCTTCTTCTCCTGCCGCTGAACACAGAGAACAATTGACTGCTGTCTTAATAACCTGCTAGCTACTGGAAGATTGTTATGCCTTTGTGCCTTAGTCTGGGGTTTTTTTTTTTGTTTTTGTTTTTTTTCCTCCCCTCCCTAGGCTGAATGAACCTAGTTCATTTAACCTTTCCTTACCAGTTCTTCTTCCTAAAGCTGTGATGGTTTTATTTCTTCTCCTCTGGACCGCCTCCTGCTTTTTCATCTCATTCTGCATCTGCAGTGAAATGACTTTGTGGATGCTTCAAAAGGAGAAATCGCTTGCTGTGACATGTAGGCAAACTGTGGAACTCATTGCTACGGGATACTGTGGATGCTAAATATTAAATGGGTTTGGAAAGCGTTTTAAACAAAATAATGAAAGATGTTCCTGAGCTGTGTGTTGCTAGAAGGTCGTGTGAGGCTGGAATAAGCAAGACAGAGGGAGGAGGTGTAAAATGCTACCGCTCAGTCCTATAGCTTCATTGCTGGTTTTGGGGTGCCACTAGTCCCATGGGGGTCATGCTGCCTCCGGTGCACTGCTCTGCATTCGTCCCATGCAGTTGTGACATATCGGGAGCCCATCCCACTGCTCTGTTTTGGAGAAGTGCTGGGACATGCTTGTGTCTTCCTCCCGGAGCTCCTCTTTCCAGCCTTGCCAGCTTGTGCCCTCCAAGTAGCTGTAAAAATGGAGTCTGGCTCTGACTCCCCAGTCAGAGCCTCAGAAAACCTGGATGGCAGCAGGGGATGTATGAGTTTGCTGGGATTTACATGTTAACCAGAGGCTGTTGGCGTAGTGTTCTGCTCTTTCCTGTGGCAAATCCACCGCCCTGTGTGGGGTGGTGGTGGTAACTTTGCTGGAGCACCACGGTGGTTAATGCTATCCCAGGCAGGCTGTGCTAGTGCTGTAAACAGCCGTCGGGAAGCAAAATCTCTGTGTTCCCCAGAATGTACTGGATTCAACAGCTCTCCTTTTATCTGTTCAGAAAGTGCTGAAGTGTTTCTAGCCGCTCTTCAAAAGCAATTCTGCACTGCCCAGAGGGGGCTGTAATTCACGTGGGGAGCCAGGAGAAAATGATGCTACTCATCTCAGCAGAAGTGTGTAAACCACTTAACTTCTGGCTTCAGCTCCTGAGTGAGATTTAAAGGTAAGGATGAGAATGTGGTTACAAAGAATCTGTGGGTCACCAGCAAGGTAAAGGTACACTGAGAAGCCGTCCCTTTTGGAAAGACAAGGTTTGAGGAGAGCACCGCTTAGTCTTGTAGCATCTTCAAGGGCGTTCAAAAACGGCAATTGCAGTCTTTGGCTTTCCTGTTTGCTGAGACCTCATGATGCTCTGTGATTTTCATGAGAGTGCCCTGTTACTGAAGGTCTTTAGAGAACAGTCCCTCTTTGCTCCTGTCTTGTTCTTGGGCTTCCAAATCCCCCCCCTTTTTTTTTTCCAGCTCATCTTGCGGAGCACTATCTAGAAAGATCCTGCCTGGGTTTAACCCTGCCGAGGCTACTGGAGCGCAGCACTGATGGGGTAGGTCCACCGTCCCTTGGGTGAGAATGAGGCAACGTCAACATCTATGGGGAGAGCTGCGGTGTGGCTGCTGGTGGGCTGAGGATGAGCAAAGCAAAAAAGTTGCTTGTCATCTCCCAGTGATGCTTCCAAGAGGCGGATGGGTCTGGGAGAGGCTCATCACGGGTGCTGCATCCCTTGTAGCTCTTGAAAAATATTTTCACTAATTGATGTCTTTGTTTCAAGAAATAATAAAGCTGGGCAGCTTGCAAGCCGCGGGCTTGTGCTTGCCTTCTCCCTGGTGTTGATGTGCTTGGCAGCATCTTTGCTTTTGCTGAAGGAGTGTGGATTTGGTTTTAACTCTTGCTGCTCTATGAAAGTAGAGAGCATGCAGAGAAAAAATAGGTTTGCATTTTGCAGGTAGGCAGGGGATGGGCACCAAGACCCACTGCTTTTCTTTAATCTTGGGTGCTGAAGGTGATCAGAGCTTTTTATACAGACCTTTATCTGTTGGCAGCTTAATTAACTAATGGTCCCAGAAAGCTCTTACAGAACAATTGATTTTATCCACTTCAGCATCGTTATCTCTGTCCTATTGGCACCCAGGCAGTTGCACAGCTGGTTCTTGCTTGGTGAAAGCTGGGCATTGCTTCCTTTCCCGACCCTGTTTTTTATCTGTAGGGTTTTGGATTAGAGATTTAGCTTTAGAGAGAATAAAATCCTCTCTGTCTGTAGCTGTTTGGGGAACACGTGGCTGCAGCTGTAACAGCCTTAGAGTATGAATGGCACAGGGCAAGGAAAACACGATCAGTATTGTTTCATTGCTGCCTTGCCTCACTGTCTCTGCTCCACACCTGACCTGAGGACACACGTGAGAACAATACGAGATGTTCAGCCCCTTGTAATGCTGTGTCTTTTCTTTGCCTCTGGCCTGAACCTAGGTCTTTTGGTTGCTAGTTCTTGCAATTTTACTGGTAGCCCTCCTGGTGATACATGTCATGTTGAACTCTTGTGTCGTGGGAGCATGTGACAGAGAGAATCATAGCCCTTATTTTAATAAAACTTAATTCCCCTGTCTTCATAAAAATATCTATGTAAGAAGACACAGCTGAGCCCTCAGGTCTAGCTATGAGAAGGTAGAGGGAAGATCTCCCCCCGGGGTGTGTATGTGTATGTATTTAAGTGCTTTCCCAGTGCAGAGATGTGAACTCCTGGGCTCGTTGGATTTGCTGAGACTGCTGCAGTGGGAGTTGCTGGGGTGAACTGGGGTTGGAAGAGAGCTGAAGTTGGCCGGGGGGGGTGGGGGGTGGCGGGAATAAATAAATAAATACCCGAGTCATCCTCCAACTTCATACTAGGTTGGGGTTTGCATCTTTTTTTGCCAAGGGTAGAAGAAATTCATAATGGCAGCTACAGCCAGAGCAAACAGCTTTAACACGTGATAGAGGTCCTCCCCTCTCCCATCCCTCCAGCTTCTGCAGACACCTGCTCATTCCCCCTTCCACCCACCCAGCACAGAGCCCACCATTAACCCAGTGGCTCGTCACCTAGCCAGTTAAGCACATCCACCTCTGATGCCTCCATCTGTCCCCCTGCCCTTCCTACAGCATCTGTGACCCAATAGGTATCATGGCAGACTTCTTTCTGGAGCTAAACGCAATTGGGTCAGCCCCTCATGCGTGTGATACTCTGTAGAAGAGGGAACTACTTCTCTTTTTAATAAAAAAGTGATAAAATACACCAGCACACATGGTGGCATCTCCATACAGATGAGTTGATGGTTCCTCAGGCCTGGAAGTGAGCTGAACCATCCCCTCTGCCCCCACAGACCTTGGGGCAATCAGGGTTGACTTTCTTACATGGTGTAGTACCTTAGTGGATCCTTCTGGGCTGCTGGTGGTTGGGGGGGATGCTGTTGCTTCGTTTGAAACCCAGAAAGGGTCATTAAATCAACCAGTTTGGCTTCCTGCATGCTTAAGTGAGAGGGCCCCAGAAAGGTAATGGGCCGCTCTTGTGGGCAACAGCTCATCTTTGAGATTTATGGAGAAATGGTGCTTTGAAAAGGCCCCATTTCTTAGTCTCTCCTGCTGTTCTCTAGCTAAGGCTGAGCCTTGCTGTTAATAAGAGAAATGCAGACATCTCTTCACAGTAAAGGAAAAGATAAAACCCCTTTGCTTTCCTTCCCCTCTTGTCAGGAGCACCCTGCTGTTCCCCTCTGCTTTCTTCCCGTCTCACGAACGGAGTGGATTCTGTCTCTCAGTTGTGCTCCTCCCTAGAGAACTGGTTGTTGAGCATGTCCATGCAGCCATACTGTATCCCTTCAGTTGGCTTTTAATAGCAAGCAGGAAGAAAAGTGCAATGGTCTGGGAGAAAAGCAGTTTGGAAGACCTGGGGTTAAGTCTCTGTTGTGCTTTGGATTTACTGTATAGCCTTGGAAAAGTCACTTCTGTGCATCTGCTCCCTACCTGTAAGTGCAGCCTCTGCCTGCATCAACGTGGTCTGGTTGACTTCTTTAGTATTAAACGGTAGTCATGTGTTGCTTTTAACCATATTCCATCCACGGAGGAAAGTATGCGGGTGTTGGAACAAGGGTCACTTTGAAGCTGAGCCTCAGACATTTGTGTTTCTCAGGTGCTTTCAGTAATATGACCTATGCTTTATGTTCCAGGCTGGAAATACTGCAAAAGGCTATTCTGAGCCCTGCTAGCTTTAATTGAGATCCAGGCTCCTACCAGTCCTTGCAAAATGAGCCTGACACCTTGCACTCTGTTGTTCTAGTGAAAATGTATTTCTTAAGCTTTTTGGCTGTGCTTTGGGTAGGCATTTGTGGTCAGAGTTGTGCATAATCTCCATTACCAAAAGCATGGGGGCTCCGGCTCTGCAGGACTTGTCAGATGTGTGTGTCAGTTCTGCTTTCATTTTCTGCTCTGGGAAATCACTGGCCGTGCGAGAATCTCCCATGAGAAAATGCTTGGTTAAAAACTCGAAGGGACACTTTATGGCGAGCCCATGGGAGAATCCATTTCCCGAGTCTCCTCCTGTCTGCAGGGGCTATTAGGAGATTCATTTATTCTGCCTGAAGCCTGCAGGTTTATAAGCACTGGTTCTTTTCTTCAGCTGAGTTGAAAGGAACAACTTCCATCTGATTTCCTTTGGGACTGGAGCTGGCTGTCTCTATTCCTCAGTTCAGGACTGTAGTAGTGGGGAGAAGAGGGGAGGGTGGAAAGCCGGGAGCGCACCGAGAGGGTCTTGGTTGGTGCTGGACTAGGAAAACCTGCATCATGGTGAGGATGAGTAGCAAATCTTGTGATTACACGCCCAGTAAAACTTGTGCTGCTGCAGCAGCAGTTTCCTGCCAGAAGGATTAGCTCCGTTAGAGCTCTTGCTGCAGCATCCCTGGTGTAGGTGGGTGGATGAGGAAAGGGCTGAGGACATGATTTGTCTCTTGGGCTTAAGCTGAACTACTTGGCTTTGGAAGGGGGTGAAGGGGCAGTTTTCCTGGGCTGGCGCAACACTCAGAAGAACATGCTGGCATTTCTGGGGCCTCTGAATGCCACCAGTATGTTGAAGACTGCTTTGGGCTTGTTACTGAGAGATGCTATCACAAGGAAACCCACAGTGTTTGAGAGTTTGCAGAGCTCGATGCAGATCTGAGGCTGGAAAAAACAGGTGGGCTGGCTTCTCTTTCCAGTGTTTTTTTTTTTCCTGTGCCATACTCATGAAGATTGAAATACTCCTCTGGGACCTGTTCAGGTCTGAGGCTTCTCAGTCACTCTGTAGCTGGTGGGGTCACTTCCACCCTGCAGAATGGATTGAAAGGCTTTTCACTGGAGCTCATCGCCCTCCTGCACATGGATCAAAGGGTTGTGCTCCTTGGCGTGTGAGACAGAATGACGGCAGTTGCTGTGAGAGAGCAGGAAATCATCTCCAGAAAGCCGTCCGGAAAGCCTTGAATTTGGGTACAAGCCTCAGGTTTATAGGAACATAAAAGGAATCATGGAAACTAAATATGGGTCAGAGCCCCTGCTCATAGAAAAATCGGAGGGATCGCAGAGTTACCCTAATTTCTCTGCCTTTGGGTTTGCTGTACTGGTTTCAAACCTGCCTGGGATCCCAGGCTCTGAAGGAGTCCCTGGGATCCGTATGAGGAAGGAGTTTTCTGGGGAAGGCAGTAGGCGAAAGACCTCATCTAAGTGCCTGTTCTGTGAAGGTCACGTGCTGCTGAGTCGTGTGTGAGATGCTGCTGGCTGTGGTGTTCCTGTTGAGCCCCGAGGGAGGTCAGGTACCTGGAGAGGAATGAAGAGCTTCGCATGCATTATTTACATAGAACTTAAACTTTTCTTCCCTCTGCTCCCTTATCTAGAGGATTACCCTGTGTGGCTCTGCATGCCTTCCTGGGCCCTTAACAAGGATTCAGCTGCTCTGCAGTCCTCAGCTTCATCACCAGGAAGCTTCTTCACCTAGCTGCTGCCAGCATGCTTTTGGCGACCCTGGGTGTCCCGTCAGCTGTTACAGGCCATTAAAGGATTTGTTTCTTGGTGTATGAAAAGGCTTAATTCAATTCTCATTCTCTCCTGGCATTCCTCGGAGGTGAGTGCGTCCCCTCAGCATGAATCCTCCAATGCTGCTAATTGACTTGAAAGTAGCTCGTGTCTCCTTGGAAATGTCACCCAGCCCTTTTCAAGTGCAATTCCAGGCAATCAGGATCAATATGTTTCTTCAGCTAAGGGTATTAGCACATGACTGACAGTGCTGCGGCATTAGCTTATTCCTATGGACTTCCAGATGCTCATTTTTTTTCCCTGTCTCAGCTCCAGTCCCAGTAAGGGGGGACAGATCTTGGAGTGGAGCCATCCCCTGAGCTGTGGTTGTTCATGGAGCGCCGTCGGTGCTGGCTCTCCCATGCCTGCCCCAAATCTATAGGGTGCTCTCGTCTCCGAGGCAAAATCAAACTGCATCACCCCATCCACGTGCTCATCGCATCATGGCCTTGAGATGTTTCGGAAAGGCAGGGGCTGAATTTTTCTGCCCGTGTTAATCAGTGCATCGTTTTCGTTTGATATAAGAAAAGGTGTCAGCATATTTTTGCAGTACCTTTGCACAGAGAATACTGTCAGTGTAATTATCTTTCCTCAGATCTTGTGCTGCTGGGGAGGCTGCAGTCCACAGCAGAGGACTTCCCCTGCTTTCCTCATCATGTAGTGATGCTGGGGTAGTCCTGGTGCCCAAAACATTTTGATTTTTCATTAGATCCTATAGTAAGTATATATTCTCCTGCTTTCTTGCCTCAGAAATATTTGTGATTTTGTCTTCCCAGCAGCCCTGTGAGGAAGGGGGGTGCTGTTCTCTCTGCTTAGAGGTAAGGGGGTGGAAGTACTGGGAAATTAATTTAGAGGAACTCACAAAAGTACTTGAGGCAGTGCTTCTGTGAGTGAATTTGATCTGGGCCCAGGTGCCCTCTGCCTTTCTTGCATCCCTCTCTAATAAGCCTGCCACAGCTGATGCACCCGCACTGCTCCTCTGGAGAGACCTCACATCCCTTTTGCACCCCAGCTGTGCCTCTTTCCTTGGGAAGCAGAGGGGACCTCGCCCCCAGTTTGGGTGACACCAGCTCAGGGGACTTAGGAGCAACAATCCAGAAGCAGATCAATGAATATTTGAGCTTCTCAAAGGAAGAAATTGAGATGCTGAGGAACCAAGAGCCATATCCTAAGCAGATGATGTTTCTCAGACACTATTCTTCTGGGTGCCTGCCACCCTGCCTTGCAGCTAGTGGTGCTCCCAGCTCTCAAGAAAAGCTGCTTCCCGGCATCGGTACATTAATGTTGCAAGGAAAAACCCCCTGAAGTTAGCTCCCAAGCAGCAAATATTAACATAAAGAGGAACAAGGTGTGCTGCACTGTGGTACTGGGGAAACTTTGAGGGCTTCTTTACCGTGCTGTGAATTCAAGTGTCTCCCTTGCAGGGCTGGTGAAGGCATGTTATCTGCCACTGCCTGGGATTTGTAACGGCTATTGAGGCAGAGTTGGGGAATCTGTGTCAGGGAGCTGCTGAGAGCATGTTCCCAAAAGGCACATCAAGAAATAAACAAGAAAGCCTGGGAGTTTTCATCCCTGAGGCTGCCTGGGTACCTGCAGGTGCCCCTGGCTGAATTTTGTGTCCTGAAATTAGTCAGGAAGGAGTTAATGTGTGTGCCCTGTGAGACAGTCAGAACAAGTGCATCCGAAACTCCAGCAATCAGAGGCAAGCAACAATTACTAACGCCTCGGCATTTAATGTGGCAGATCGCTTACGCCCCCAGTTATATTGTGTGTTCAATTCCAGAGCACTCGGAGTTGTCAATCAGTAGGTCCATAGATCATGGCGACCTTAGCATCATGTCAAGGGGCTTCACTCCATCAGGGATAATGAACATCTCCCACCGGTTTCTTCTCATCAGTCATTTGAGATCCAGAAGTTCATCATGCAAATGACAAACAATGTTAATTTTCTGCAAATAATTCCTCCAGATGTCCATGGGATTCCAGCACTCCTTGCCCAGAACAGTAAAATATGTTTGTCTTCCTCCCTATAATTCATCACCAGGCCCACAAATCTCCCCAAAGTCTCTATAAACAAAGCGGGAGGCAGAGCACAGAGGATAATAGTTCACTGCAGATGTGTCTCGCAGTCTCTCTGTGATGCACGTGGGGAAGGGAGTGGTGGAAGAGGTCAAGAAGTTTCTTCTCAGGTGGGCTGACTTTGGCTGCACTTAGTCTTGCAAATACAGTGAGGGTGATGGTCTGAGCCGAGCTTCGCACAAACAAGTCGGTGTGGGAGGAGAAACTGGGGAGGAATATTTATGGGCTTAAAATTTAGGTCTGGCATGCAGGAATGGCTAGATCTGGAGTGAAACCTGCTGCAAACGTTGTCTTTGTCACTAGGGGACTCTCCATCGGATGGTTAGGCTTTATCATGGATCTGTATCGAGCTGTGTTTTCTGAGGAGTACCCAGGCAAATAGGCAGAATTTGGTTTCCCAAGTATCTCTTGGCTCCCTGAACTCCAGATCCAGTCAAAAATATACGAAGAGCTCAAATACAGGGAGGTTTGGGCCACAGAGCACAGAAGACGTTTTGCCTTGAATAAATTTGAAGGTAAGATTCAGGAACTGGCTCCAAGCAATGTATCTGGAATCGAGCAGGCCCACAATGAGGCAGGCAACAAAGTGGCTGTATTTTTCACTCGCGCAAGAGGTCAACAGGCAGCCAGGACGCAACTCCAAGGAGGATGGCGTGCAAATCCTGGGCTCCAGCCCATGTTCCGAGGAAGGTAAAGTTCAGGAGAGCCTGGGGGCACCCCCGTTTGCCTTAGGCTTGAAAAGCTTCTGTACCTGTGATTTATTTGGTTTGATGTATAACAATATTTAACTTGGTTGGATACAGATAGATATACGTATTGTTTTATTTGGTTGGACATGGACAAAACCATGGACATGCCCAAATGCTTTCTCCTCTGGCTACTGAGAGCACCCAGCTGTGTGCTCATGCCTTGTGTTAGCACCCATGAAGCTGTGAGTCAGCCTGGAGGCTCGGTCTTCAGTTACAGCGTGGAAGTGGCCTGGCCTGGAGACGGGACTGGCTCGGCACGGGTGAACAGTGGAGCCAGCAGCTCAAAGCAAGGCTTGCACGTGCCGGAGGAGAGAGAGCACCTGAGCCTCCGTGGGAGGTCCTGCGAGGGCACGAGGAACCTTGCCGATGGCACAGCGAGCAGCGTGCAGTGGGTGAGTCACTTAGCAGAGTACAGCTTGGAACGCTCTTGGAGCATCCTCTTGACTTCAGCAGGGCTTTGCTTTGACAGGTAGGTATTGCTGCTCTGCTCTTCCTGATCTCTTTGCCACAACCCTAGCAGGCCCAGCTTTGATGTGGCTTTTTCCTCTCCATTCCCCGCCACTCCTGCCAGCCCTCAAAGCACGCGCCTGCTCTCTCCCTTGTTGGCCTTTTCACACTGGAAGGGCTTTTAAAGGTCCCTCTAAGCAGCAGCTGCTGTGTGGCTTTTTGGGTTTTTTTGGTGTTTTTTATGATGAGCTGGAAATTAATTTCTTTTTCACTGGCATTGGACTATCTGTTCCCCGTGTCACAGTGCAAAATGAGCTCGTAACTCTCTTGACTGCCTCGTGGCTGAGTTATAGGGTCTTCTGTAGCATAGCCCAAAGGGTTTAATTTAACTGTGGATGTTTTGAAGAAAGCAGTGGAGATCTGACAGCTGTCTAGTGCTTTTGCTGTCTGTACACTTGGAAAGTTTTTTCGTAATGTTTGACTGAAAGGTTCCTTGTTTTAAATCAAGCTTAGAATTTACTGTCCTTTCCACAGGTAGGGAAGAGTGGTTTGGTTTTTTTCCCCTTTCCTTTTTCGCTTTTCTGAAGACGGTAACCATGTCTCCGTCCTCTCTAGACCAAGCATCGCAAATGCTTTCCATCTCTCCTTGCCAGCCATCTCCTATAGATTTCCAGTCACTGTTGTCTGCCTCCTTTGGACTGTCTCCAATTGCTCATACTGTCTTGGAGATCAGCATCCCAAACTGGACAACATGTTCCAGCTGAGATCTTAACAGTGCAGGAGGCATGTGAGCACGATTTGGATCGCCTACGCATGACATCCATTTTGTGCTTTGATCCTGGTTGCCCTTGGCATGATCTTGAGCCTGGTTTGGGGCAAGTGGGGTGAAGTGTTTCAGTTACTGTCTAGCCCACCTGTTGTTGTCTCCTTGTCACTACACACAGACACTAATAAGACCATCTGTTGTAGGAACCTGTGTCGTGGATCGGGGATGCTTGGGTGAGCTAATATGAAAGGACAAAAGACGCGGTCTGCTTGCAGGAGCTGAAGCTCGTTAACCCCCCCTGCAGATGCTCCTCCATATAGGCTCCTTCATGAGACTATTTACAGGGTGGTTTAATGTGCCTATTAATATGCAACCTGTGTTGAGTCCCATCTTAGCTGATTTGCCGTAGCTTTCCCAAGTGTCTGCTTGCAGCTGGATCAATGCCATGTGGGTTGCTTGTCTGCAAGTCTAGAGACTGGAGGAGCCACCGGTGACTTGGATCTAAACCCCCTGAAGGGTTTGGGATTAGTCCCTGGGCATGACACCAGGGCCTTTGCAGCCTGTTTAGTGTTCCCTCTGTATGGGAAGGAACCGGTAGGGTTGTGTCCACTGGAGCAGTCTTTGACTCCCAGAGCTGTGGAGGAGCCATGGGGAAAGAGACAAAGTCCTTGCTCTTCCCTCATCCCTAGCTCTGCCTTTTTGTAATTTCTCCTTACAACCATCAGCTGACTCGTGTTGTTTTTTTTAATGCCTAGTTTGGTTTTGGTCCTCTTAATGGTAATAACATCTTAATGACACTGTCCCGTGGCATTGTTCCTAGCAGGGAAGCATCTAATCCTATAGTATTTACTTAGTTCAATGGGTCACTGGTTTTACTGGACTTGCGTGAAGGACGTGATATGGATCCAAGTGCAGTTCAGGGGCTGGGCTATGTCTTGGGCTTTTGCAAGTGATTCTGTTTCCTCCAGCTTGACTTTGGGGTGTGGAGAACAAAGCTGAGATACCTGGTTGTGAAACAGGATGGCAGTGACAGCCGTGAGCAGGGGAGGGTTTGATCCCAGCCTGCCTGCTTGCAAAGCTAGCCCAGCTGGAGGCAGAAGGGAGGGCAGGTCCAGCCAGCAGCTGGAAAAGATGAGTAGGAGTCCTCAACCTCCTGAGGGAAGGAGGGACTGAGATCCTCCAGTTGTTCTCCTCCTCCTGTTCAGGACTGGGCCCAAACTAGAGCGTGGTTCTGACAAACCCTGAAGGCCTTACGGCACTCTAGCAGCAAGGATGGAAATGCAGATTTGTTGTGATGCACTGGCGCAACTCCTCAGGTGCTGCTTGTGTGAGCACCAGATGTGCTGCCTTTGATGTAACCTCTGCTTCGGTGGAAATGACCAAAGAAGAACCTGCAAAATCCCTAATGTTTCTCAGGAGTTTACCCCCAGATGTGAAAATAAATGCGTGTAACTGGCTTGTCTGACCTTTAACAGAGTGTTTTAGGTAATCATCTGTTTCTGGCTTCACGTGGATGCTGTTTGCACTCCAAATACTGACAAGCTCTGTGGGACAGCCCCATCTCCACCTCAAGCTCATCTCCTGGAGTCAGGCGATTAGATGAGACTCTCTTTCATCTAAGTGCTTTTTTTATCTTTCTGATTTGCAGAGGGACGCTGGCAGATAGCATCTTTAAAGGTAAGGAAAATGGAGCCAACATTTTGTGTTTCAGAAATCTCATTATTTTCCAACTAATATGCTGATTTTGGATGCTGGGCTTTGCCAGTGACACAAGGGTCATTGCTGAACAAAGCAGAAGCAGGTCCCTCCTGAAGAAGCCTGCGCAGGTAAAATAGGCATTTTCTATGGGTGGAAAACATGAATTATCTGGGTCATGTCAAGGAGTGAGGCACTGTGGGTAATTTCCCTTCGACTCTGACTTGATGGTAGCTTTCACAGGAGGAAAAAGTGTGTTTTAAGAACTTACTTGATACTGATCTGTCCGGAGTGCTTTTCCCAGGCTGGATTTGGGGAGGGATTATCTCAGATTTTCATTTAGTTCTGAAATCCTGCGTATTGGTTTTATAAACTAAAACCTCTTCGCAGCAGGTTACTGCTTCTGTCTTGTTGTTTTAGCTTGATGCATAGGAAGGAATTTAAATTTTCTGGACGGACGGGGCCCGTACCTCACCAGGGTAAACTGGTATCGTTCAAATATTTAAAGGCAGGTGCATCAATACTGGCAGCTGAGGATCTGGCTGGCTTTGATTAAAATCTGATCAAGATTACTCAGCCTTACCAAGGGACTCAGATTACCAGTCTATAAAAAGAAGAGGAGAGGACATTAAATATAAAAATAATCCAATGAAGGACACGAAGCTAAACTCATTGCAAATTGAACAATAATGAAAACATCCTCCTTAAACAGGTGGAGGGCAGCAGGGCTTGCAGGTGAGCACTGGGCTTGGAGCTACGGCTCAGGCAGAAATATTGCTGTCGGGTTTCTTGTGGCTGTGGCCTTGTCTTTTAAAAGCAATTTTTTTTTTTTTTTTTTCAAAGGAGAGCCTTGCTCATTAGAAAATCCCCAAGGAAGTATTGCGGGAGGAGATGTGGGTGACAAATCCTTTGGAAAATCCTTGTCTCTGCTTCCTCAGGAGGCCTGGGCTAGTGCCAAATCTCACTAGCAAAGAGGCGATTGAAGCTGAGGAACAGAAAATCAACTCTTACGGATTTCAAGATGTGAAATGTGCGTTTGTCTTTAGGGTTTCTTAGAGTGGTTGAACTTCAGCTCTCCCCTTCCATCACAGTATGTTTTCCCCTTGGTTCTTCATTCTTTTTTAAATATAAAGCATATTTAAGGAATACTATTATGCCATGTGATCAGACTTTATGGCTGACGACTGCTAGGGACACTGCAGCAAGCCCTTTGCTTGCTGAGTGGTCAGCAGTGGTGGCCTTTTCCAGGAGTCTGTCAAACCACTCGGCACTTGTCTAGCTTTCCCAAGATTCCTTACACATGCGGTCCCTAAACTGGGTGAAATCTGGTCTTCCCTGTGCTGCTTTGAGGTAGCTGTGTAGCTGCTGGTAGGGTAGGTAGACCCCCAAACCCTACTGAGGGCAGCAGATGTCTGTCTCCTCTTTGTGGAGCACACTGGCTTGCTCAGTGGGCTGCCTTGGATGGGAAGTACATCCCTTGCTGTTCCCCGTTGGAGACATGTGGAAGGAGATCTGTGGGGACTGCAGGGCTCGTGAGCAGTGTGTCCTTTTGTATCCAAGACAGGCAACGCTGAACAAGATGCATGGTGAGCTAGCTGGTCTGGGAGTCCTCTGGGGTGACTGGGAGATGCTTTGACTATGTGAGAGGACTCTGGAAGCCTGGAGAGTGAGACTGAGCAGACTTAAAAATACTGGTGGCTTAAACTGATGCATCTTAAGATGCCAGAGGAAAGGCAAGGGGCTGGTTGTGGGACCTCCTGGGCAATTATATACATGAATGGTCAGCGATATCGCCTGAATGCACCAGCAGCCTGTCCAGCTTTCTTTACTCGGAATTAGGGTCAGATGAGGATAAGATTGTGTTTTAATAAATATTTGCTAGCAAGAGCTTTCCCTTTCCCCCTCCCCCCTAATATTGTTAATTTTCCTTGCAGTAACACGTGCATTGTTCAGCTTCTGTTGCTCCATGTGTCGTGCTCCGTTACTCGATCTCACTCGCAGCCGCAGAGCGGGGGGAACGCTGCCAAGGCTTTTTCTGGGAATTTGCTCTGGTCCTGCTACTTCCCTGGGTGTGCTCAACTGATGTGTTTTATCTGCAGGGGAATAAAATGCTCAACTGTCAGCTTCTGAACGGACTATCAGAGACTAAGGCAGGGACCAGCTGCTCCTTCCTCTCTGTGCGTGGGTGCCCACATACACATCATGGCCATGGCAAGTTTGGGGTGGTGACTTTTTGGGAGAGAAAAAAGTTGCTAAGCAGTAAATGTGACCTTCTTGCCCTATTTTAAAAGATGTGAGACTTTGCTTAAACAGCCTTAAGATAAAGGTGCTTCCCCCACCTCAGTCCTTTCCCGGGTACAAAAATGGGGGCTACAAGCAGCTGTGATACCCTGTGGAAGGGCACCCCATTCTCTGTCTGAGATGCAGTTGTATTTTCACTTGGGCTGGGTGTGAAGAGCGTTTAAAAACATGGTTAATTGAAATGCATTGGTGAACTTTTAAAACACCTGCTTGCTTGTTGGAGACACGATTACACTTGCCCAGACTAAACCGCTGCAGGAAAGGTGGGGATGCAGTGCTCTCTGTGGCTGGCTGGGCTGTTCCTTTGTTAGCATGGGGCTGGATTTCTGATGACTCAGAAGGGAGCTCAGCTGCCTCTCGGTTATTTGCAGATCTGAAGATCAGTGATACTGTGGTTACGAAGCAGGACTCTGAGCATTGCATTGAGCAGAACAGGGACCAAAAGCCACCTCAGTCTCAAAGTGCGTAGAAAAACAAGCAGCTGAGGGTTCCCAAGTGTCAGGTTTGCACAGGGCACTCGCAGCCAAGTCCTAGAAAAATAATAAAATGGATGCTAGATATGGGATTGTTGCTGCTTGCCTCAATTTCTTTCAGGCCATGGGAGAGAGCAGGGGGAATTAAACATGTGAAGCTTCTGTTTGAACCATCTGAAATAGGTAGGAATAAGAGATTAATATTGTGCAAAAACAGGGGCTTGACTACCTGCAGGAGCTGGTGATACTGAGTATCTTATACTTTCTGCTTTGTAAATCTTTCATCGTGTGGAATCTTCTATCAAATACCTTTGTACCTAAAGCCTGAGGAATATTTGACGGGAAAGCCCCTTTTCTTGTGGGACATGCCTGCGAGCCTTTTCTACTGTCTAACAACAACTGCAGAGCTCTTGGCCACCAGAGCGGGCCAGAGTTACACTGGCACAGGACTGGTAAGCAGTGGTCACTAGTTTGAGTTGCTCCATGACCCCCTATGCCTGCAGCACCCAGGGTTGCAGAGCCTGTGTGCGCTCACTCACGATGTTGAACCTCAGCTCTGGGTGCTGTAGGTATCTCCAGGCCATGCTTTGAGCTCTGCAACTATCTTTGACCCTCTGTCCTCCCTGGGTTTCCTCTCTGAGGTCTCTAAGAGGTGGACAGGTCAGATGCCCACACCCAGCTGTAACACCCTTCCTTCTTGCCTTTCGTTTG
Source organism: Falco rusticolus (assembly GCF_015220075.1). Taxonomy (NCBI): domain Eukaryota; kingdom Metazoa; phylum Chordata; class Aves; order Falconiformes; family Falconidae; genus Falco; species Falco rusticolus. Next base: position 29,620,789 of record NC_051197.1, read on the forward strand.
CTTCCCTGAGAAAACAGCTTTAATGTGGTTTTGGCTCCTTTCTTGCCCACCCCTAATAACTTTCCGGCCTGATGGCTGATTGCAGCTGTACGTGCCAGAGATTTTAAAGATAACGAGTTCCTACCAGCTTGATATAAGTAGAGGGCCAGGGAGAAGACTTCATCTTTGCCCCTCTCTGCCAAGGGAGTTCAATCCTTATCAGTCCAAGAGCATCTGTGTGTGAGAGAGCAAGGAAGAAAGAGATGTTGTGAATGCCTGTGGGGAAAACTGCTTGGAGCCGGTATCCTACCGCACCCTGGAGAATCCCTCCGTGATGTGTAACTCCATGGGAAATGGAAGTATTGCTGGCCCTGCTACAGGCTGAGCACTGTGTGAGACTTTCTGTTGCTTGCTTTCACCGCAGCCTTTCATCGGAGGCTGGAAGCAGCGATGTGTGTGGTATTGCTGGCCTGACTCGGAGCAGAATGCTCAGGAACAGGAGCCTGGCACTGAAGCAGAGGGTTGCAGCCTGCTTCCCAGGGGGATGTGGCTGTTTTAGGCTCTGGCTGGTTGTCGGGGCAGCTTTCCCCTGCAACAGCACTTGCTTTTTCTGTGCAATAGCTACCGTTTCTAGGGTGGTTCTCTGGCTCATCACCCAGCTCCTTTCCTGCCCTCTTTGGCTTCTGCAGAAAGCTGTTTAATCAAGGGTGTATCAAAATCCATCTGTCTACACTGGTGTCAACAACTTAGCTTCAGGGACATTTTAAATAATTTTCTTTCCACGCTTTATAATGGATTTCATTGCTGAGGGGATGGAGAGCAGGGCAGAAAAGGTATTTTAATTACATCTGTTTGTGGCATCTTGCAGGCTTGCCCTGTCGGTTGCTCCGGCACGGCACGGCACCATTTAGAGTCCACTTTTGCCAGCGCAGTCGTGTTAGCTGGGGGTTTACTGATCACAGAGGAAAATACTGATATTTTACTCCTGACATCACCTTGGGGCTGTGCCTTCTTTCTCTGCCTTGCTTTTGTGGCATCAGCTTCTTCCACGTTAGAGGATTCCAGTCCTTCCATATCATGTCACTTAGAAGCAGGAAAACACAGTCACCTGCCCTATAGTGTGGGACTCGTATATGGGCAGAGCAGAGGTGCTTTCCTTGCTCTTACGAGAACCGGCCTTACTGCAAGGGAAGTGTTCCTTGGAACGCTTTCCCTAGCTCACATCTTGGTTTCACAGCCTGACAACATAAAAACAGCTTCCCTTTTTCTCATTTAAGCAGGGGAAGAATGAAACTCTGTCTCCAGCCAGACTGTTTGGTGGAAGAAGGAGGGAGTGAGACAGGGGAAGCTGTTGGTCTTGCTGTGCTGAAACACCCTGACCAGACCCATGAGGCTGGATCAGCACGTGCAGTTAAGTCCTGGGACAGGCAGGAGGGCGGCAGGTGCACTACAGCACGTGTTTGGAAGCGCCTGCTCACCAAAGAAGAGGAACTCCAGCTGGGTGTGCATTGAAATGCCAATAACTATTGTACCTTTACATGGCTTCAGGTGTATTTTCACCAGCGCTAAGGGCTAGTGGTATCTGCAATGCTGCCTGCACGTTTTCTGGAGCATTCAGCCGGGAGCAGCTCCCAGTGCCCATACTCTGACCCATCTCCTTTTCAAACTGTTTAGCACGCAAGAGGCAGAAGCTGTTCAAATCTGGCCTGGGGTTTGGAAGAAGGAGAGTCCAATGAGGAGGAGGGCAGGTAATTTTTTTTCTGTGACTGATAATATGTGTTTCCATTCTTGCAAAAGCTTTTGGTTCTGATTTAATAGGAAACTTAATCCTCCATATCGACAATTTTTCAATGTTGGAATGTGTTTGTGTTCCTAACAGCACTCATCTGTGTCATTTCCTCCTCTTAATAGATATAACCTCAGCTGCAGATTAGCGAAGTGTTTTGTTTGTGATTCCTAGGTGCTCTACACTTGATGCATTGTCTTCCTACAGACGCAGGGCAAACTCTGCTCCTCCCTTCTGGCTTGGGTTGCAATGATGGATTAAGTAGGTAAGTAATAGAGTGGTAATGAGATAACCACTGACATCAAGCATTAACGTGGGAATAAATGAAGTTACCATCCAGAACTAATGGCCTGAACTATCACTGGGTTGTAATTAATGAATGTGGTGGCTGAGATTTACAAGGATATTTTAGGATGCTGCCTGCATGCAGCTTTGGGTTTTATGGCTTGGTTGGAGAGAAATCAGTTAATGCCAAGAACTTAATGAATGGGCAGAAGCTGTTCTTTGTCAGTTTGTAGTGCCCCTTTCGTGCAAGAGGCTAGACTGGCACATGTGGAGTATCTGCCTTTTCTTTACTTCAGCGGGTGGAAGAAGTTAGGATGCTGTGGCCTCTGACTAACTCTTTAGTGCCTAGTAGAGGTGTTGCAAGGTATCTTGAAGGTCTTGTTTCTTCTGTTTTATTAGGGCAGGGTAGCAGGTGTCTTGGTGGAAACAGTACATTTGAAATGAACCCTCACAGCAGGCTGACAAGCTTGTTTCTACATAGAGGAGACTGTGGGTGGTGGGGATTCTCCAGCCAGGACCTCTGAACTGTGCGATGACAAGCTGCCCTGTTCTGTCCCATGAAGGTAGGGAATCTAGTTCCTGCTTCAGGTCTTCTCCTCCCTGCAGCAGTGGCTCCATCACCTGCATGTCACCCCCTCCCTCGCCCTGCGGTATCACTGTGGTGTCCCGTGTGGTCCGATGGCTGCCTGCACCCAGCGTGTGAGCCTCCTGGAGCAGGAGTGGAGATGTCCAAGCTGCATACGTGCAGTGTGCCCAAGCTCAAGGGGCCTTGTCTGGAGAGGTATCCCTCGCTCCTCACATCGCTTACTACACATGTGACCCTGCTAAACACTTCTCAGATGTGTGAATAACACTTTTTGTGGTGGTTGCTAGGCTCTTGCAGAAAACACAGCAGAGCAGTCAAAATTCTTCATGTTAATTAGAAGGAATACTCCAGCCATCTCACTGCTGCCTTCCTCATCTTTCCATGGCAACACTCTCGCTACAGCAGCCCAGGTGCTTGTGGTTGGATATAGTGGGATTTTTTGAGTCCTCTGTCTTCCAAATTGCCCCTTGGAGCATGGAAGGAACATCTGTATGTTTAAAGTATGGGCATCATGTGATACATCAAATAGCTTCCCTTGGTGTAACCATATTCCTTTTTTATGCTGTCAGGGACAGAAAACTTTGGAAACGTGCCTGAATCAAACCCTTGCAATTTCTTTGGTGGGAAGAGCTGTTGCCCTGTTTTTTTAATGGGAGAGAAAGGCGCTGAAAGAATCCTGAGTGTTTCTCTTCCTTCCCATTGGCCTGAGCCATCACACTTTCCTGTGAGCTGGAGAAAGAAGAGGGATCACAGGTCACAGCATCTGGTGAGCAACGGAAAGGACAATCTTTATTTCTCCTGCAGAGCCCAGCCTGGATGGAGCTGTGATGTCTCCTGAAAGAAGCCAAAGATGGTGGCTGGAAGGAGCTGGAGGTGAGAAGAGGGAGAGTGGACAGGAGAGGGAAAGCTCAGGCATTGCATCGTCCTCACCTCTGCTCCCTGCTGCGAAGGAAGGTGTGCGGGACACGTGAGACAGCACAAGTGGGGCCACTGCCTGCTGGGCGATGCTCAGCTCCCGGCAAGGGATGCGGTGTGCATCGCAGAGCAGAGGGCTGGCGTGGAGGCCAAGGTATTCTCTCTTCCTGCTCCCCACCTCTCCGAAACATTCTCCCTGTGTATTCTGGCACTGTTATTTCTTTCAGGACCTGTTGTACAGGCATTTTGAATGATTCTGGGGGAAAATGAGGCTCAGATGTCCAGTGATGAACCCAGCCCAAAGCTGCTCAGACACGGGGTTGCCGCTTTGCCTGGAATCGTTACGTTTCCTTGGCTCAGGCTCGGTAGTTCCCTTCGGAGCTGAACAGGAGGAAGAAATTTCCACCTGCTGGATCAGCGCAAACCAAGACCCAAACTGAACAAAGAAAGGACAGTGTGTTCAGGGATATGTAAATCCTCCTCCCCCAGCTTTGGGAAGTTTATTGCCCTCAACAAAGTACACAGTGTGGCTGTCATTCCTGAGGAGCCCAGGTGGGCCGTTATGTGACAAGGGAAAATTACCCAGGCTGTTCTGCAGAAGGCAAGTGAGCAGGAATTTTCCTCTGACCGGTTCAGGACAAAGTTAATGTAGGGGAAGCCATTAAAATTAATGCTGGTAAACAAGAATAAAAACCAGCAGGGTTGTAACAAAATTTGGACCAGATTGGGTTTCCCAGCTGTCGTGCTGCACGCCATCTTAAAGGCAGCAGGCGGAGGGAGTGGGAAAGCCGAGCTCAGAAAGCTTTTGTTGGAGGGGGCTGTGAGGTAGTGTTGGGGACGTCTGGGCTCTGGTGGCACCAGCTTTGTGGTCCAGTCTTTTTCTGGGAAGCAGTGATGCCGTTTTGTGTGATGGTCATTACGTTTTGTATCTATTCACCTAATGGTTACCTGCTCTCCTCCAGAGGCTGCCCTCAACGTTCAAGCCCTGCTCCTGGCCCCTGGGAACGTGCCCGCGTGCGGCTGCTGGCTGCCGGTGTTTTGTGTGAGGATCTCTGGGAGCATACCCTGGGCTGTGACTCGCGCCAAGGAGCTGATCCTGAGGTCAGCAGGGAAAGGTGCAAAGGGGCACGGGGATTCCCCTCTCCGTTTCATCTGCCCCAGTGTGAATGGGAGCACGCTCAGGCTGGGCAGAGTGAGGGTTACTGGGGACATCGGTCCTCTGTACTGGGAGGAAGGCTCAGGTTTGTTGCCTTGCCTCGTCCTGGTGGTGGGTATGGGCTAAATGGGACCCGGAGCATCCCAGGGAAAATACCTTGGCACAGGAGCTGTGTGTTACTGCAGTTTTCTAAATAAATGGCTTTTTCCAACCCCACACATACTAACATAAGCCAGTCAACTTCTCCAAACCTCCTAGCACCAGGTAGTCATCTGACTTGATGCTTTTGAATAGGTCAAACCTAGTATAACCAAACCAAAATTTCTAGCCCTGGAATTGAAGTAATGGCTCATATTTTCAAGTGACCACTGATTTGATGGTGGTGGCAAGAAGGGAGAGGTCCAAAAGCAGTTAGCTGCTTTCTTGCAGTGCCTGAGAGACCTGGATAGTATGATTGAAAAGAAAGAAGGCAACAGCCTCATCTCTGAGCACAGCCATCTTCAGCACAGAGGAGCAATGTCAATGCCAACAGCTATAGAAAACTCCTGTCAGTGTAAACAGCAGCAGAAAGATCCTCTGGTTCCTCAAGAGGCATCATATACCTTGTATCTCCCTAGTGAGGCTGTGTTTGCTCAGATGTCAGTGGTTTTGATGGCCCTGACCTGGATGGTCAGGTTTTGCCGGATGGGTTCAGTGCTGGTGGATTCCCGGTGCAGCAACTTGCAAAACGAAGCTGCTGAGGTAAAGGTCTGTGGTACCTCCAGCCAAGTGCAGGGAACTAGGGCTGGATGTCTGAAGTCTTCCTCATCAAAGAGATGAAGAAAAGTCTGGGCAGGTCAAGACTAATGCTGGAATGGAAGGCAGCGTGGAGAGAGGCCCAACACACAAGTCTTCCTTTGGAACCCTCATCCCTGGGGGAATCCGCAGGCTGTCTCTATGGGGAGACATCAGCCCTTTTCTCCACTCAGCTGGCAGGTTGCTGTCTCAGAGGTGCTGTAGGTGAAGTGGGCAGAGATGGAGAGATTGCTTTTGTTTTTTGTGAGGCATCACCAAAGAATCAAGGTGACAGAATTATTTTTGTGGAAGTGACTATGAAATATTTTTTCATTTTGATTATTTGAAAACTGAAACTGTTCATGGGTTTTAAAATTCATGTCCCCTCCGGGTTGCTTTGTTTTGTTTTGTTTCTTATTCCCTCCGCCTTGCTCCTCAGAGGGAACCATCCAAACCTACACAGTGTGTTATTTCTTGAGGAAATGCAATCGTTTGCCAGTCAAACCTAAGCTGCAAGTGCTTCTGGTGATTAATTTGTCTGAGAAATTTAAAAAAGCTTAGATGGAACAGAAACCATGCTGGTTCAGGGAGAGCTTTCTTGTGTTTGAAGACCCACTTGAGTGGGGGAGTTGTTTCAAAAGCTTTTTATTTGAAAAAGAAAATTTTTATAGGCTTTGTTTGGGAGTCTTGGGCTCCAGCCATTCTTCTGTTGCAGCTTCTTGTAGGATACCAAGATCTGGAGCCTGGCCATCCTGGTTCCAGCTTCCCATGCCTGCCTCGTTGCACTGCATTGCTTCACTCTCTCACAGAGTCCTACGTCTGGAGTCCTTTGCTCTCTAGAGACATCACTTCTGCAGACTGGGATGGAGGTGATGCCGTCTTTGCCTTGACTATACTTTGTACCAAGTCTTCCTGAAGAACGAGGGTCATATGGGTGCAGAGCTGTGTCTCTCAAGTGCAGCAGGGACCTCCTGCTATCGCACAGTGAGGGGTCCAAGTCCCCCTATAACGTTCATCATTGTAGTCTGCTCAAGCTCCTCACCACCAAGAACCTCTTTCTGAGGTTTCCCAACATCCAGCAAGGTTCAGGGCCAGGCACCAGAAAGGCCGATTCAGTAGTAACCACCACAAAGTCCCCTGCAGAATCTCTCCTTTGACCTTTGGTTTCCCTGTCTATAAAACAAGAATGTTTTAATGGTGGTGTGCTCTTGGAAACATGGCTTTCTTTTCCTTCATACGACAAGGACTTGTGGAAAACCACCAGGCAATGACTGAAATCAGATGAGCTGATCTGCCACATCCCAAGAATAATCCTGGGTTTCAGGGCTATTATCTCCATGGATGGCCCAGAGAGCTAGCTTGATTTTGGAGGCAACATGCCCCATGGAAACAGGACTGTGCTGGAGAGGCTTGGGCAACGGGGATGCTTCACGTGGGACGGGAGCCGTGGCAAGTGCCTGTGGGTTTGGAAATAGAGCAAGAAGGGGGCCGGATAGAGGAGCCTACCTACTCCTGTTGCTGACTGCTCTGTGAGCTGCTGGCTCTGCTGCCTGGCGCCGGCCAGATCCACAGCGTAACTGCTCATCTCCAGTTCCTGCCTCCTCTGTGCCCCACGTGCTGCTTCTCCTATAAATAGCCCGGCGGGAAGCAGAGCACAGAGCCACCGCAGATGGCCCCCAGTTCCACGTGCAGTCGGGTGTGAGATCCCAGACAGGGGCTGTCAATTCCTTGCCTTGAGCCACCCATGAAACCTCATTAAAAATGGTGTCCTCTTCCTTAACCCCCGTCACCCTCCGTTCCCACTTCAACTTGCCTGCATTCAAGCACCCTTATTAAACATGCACTTCTAAGCAAGGAGCGCTGACTTTCCCTTAATTGAGGCATAATAATTAGAGCATTAACACATTAGGAGGGTGAGACAGCATGTTTAGCTTTTGTGATTAATTATCTGAGGATTGTAATAAGTTGTTAAGACATTAATTACTCTGGCATGTTTATTGCTCTTTATTGCAGAACAGACACTTGGTAGCAGCAAGTGTGGGTTCGTCTGGAAATACAGCGAGAAGCGGGCTGGAGGAGGGAGCCCACCTACTCATCCACGGAACAGGGAGCTGCTGGTGGTGGGGACATCTTCCTGGGTGGACCTTGGTGACCAACTAGGTTTATTTTACGTCCATCTCCAGGAGGCCGCAGATGGATAGAAAAGGTATCTGAGTCCCTTAGGACAATCTAGGATTTGGAAGGTCCTTTCTGATCTTTTCACCTAGATTTTTCTCCTCTTTCAAATGAAGTGCTTCCCTCCTGATGGTTTGAGCTCCTCCTCGTTTGCATTTTTGCATTTCCAAGTCTGGTCAGTGCGGCTCAGTCTCTGTTTGGAGCTTACCAGGAAAGTTGTCTGTAATAAAGACAGGCTGAAGTTCAGCATGTCAGCAGGGGTCAAGAAATGAACCAGGGCTCCAGTGCCCTCCCTTACCCCTCCACTGGATAAATTTTCTTCTGGAGAATTGGGACTTAGGTTAGGGAGGGGTGTTGCTCCAGTGGCAGGAGAGGTTTGGGCTGCCATAGCCTGCTCTTTACACCACAAGCTGCTCTGTGGCCCCTAGACAACTCCACGCTGGTGGGTCACATTGGGTCTAATGGCAAAATTCAGGCCTGGAGCGTGGGTAGGTCTTGTATGCTCCTGAAATTCTGAAATAGAAAAAGCAGCCAAATCAGTAGGAGGACATGGTGGGCCTGTTCCCAGCCTTCTGCTGTTCCCCTGAAATATGCATGGTGCCAGACCCTCCTTGCCCTAGCCTCCCTCTGCAGTTATCTGGGCAGGGGACAGCACAGGAGACATGCTGGCAGCCCCACCTACTGTCATGGATAAATCTGGGAAGGTGATGAAAGACAAGAAGGTGGGGAAGCTGCGGGTGTGGTACGTTGATACAGATTTCCTTTGGGACCCCTTGGACCTGATGTTCCTGGTTTTCTAGGCTGTCGCTTTGTCCTGTTACTGCAACACATGCTGTCTTGGGACAGCAGCTGATGGATGCAAGGGGCAAGGAGGGGGTCTTCTCTGTTGCCTTTTGTTAGAGTTAAAACACGTAGTGACAGTCTTTGCCTCCCAGGACTGACCCAGTGGTCTCTTTCCCCGTGGCTTCCACCAGCTTGAGCACCCGGTGTCACTGTCACTTGGTTGTCTGGGTGGCTGGGGAGGAAAAACCCCTTCCCTGTGTACAGGCTGGGATCCGTCTTGTGTCAGCTGAAGGCAATCTGCTGCCTTCAGCCCTCTGAAGCCCCTGCCTGCCTCTCACTCGCACAGCCTGGATTTGGCATTTGCTGTCAGGTACCTGCTTTCGGCATTCAGAGTATGGAAAGTGTCAGCCCAGCATTTCCCACTCAGCTCCTAGGGACAAAGCAGGTCATGACTTATGTGTTTTATCATTAAAAAGATAATTTCCTTTAGATGTGTGCAATAAGACAATGGCACTGACCTGTGATCTTGGCATTGTGCAGAATTAATGGTTTCCCTTTGCAGGTAATAAGCAGCAAATGTACACATTTTGGGGATATCTGAGTTGGCTTTTTTTTTTTTTCCCTTTTAAGACTGCTGTCGTCTTAGGCCAGACTTAATTAGCAGACCTCATTATTTCCTGAAATGTAACTTGACTTCCATTGAATGAGAATTGTTCAGTGGATGGGGAGCAGCAGAGCGGTGCTGCAATATTCATATTGTTTTAATTGCAACATTAACATTTCATGCCGCTCTTGGCATACTTTCATGTGCGGCCCTTTAGCTCAATGCAACACTGAAAGGTTGGATCAGAACGATTAGGATAGAGTGACTGGATTTCTGGATTTTCTTTTTTTTTTTTTTTTTTTTTAATGAACGCAAGCCTGGATTCAATCCCTATTACTCCTTTTGTGGGGCAGAGCAGGGAGTCAAGCACCCCTGAAGTGTAAATCCTTTTTTTGGAATAAAAGATGTGCTGTAGTGCATGTTTAAATTCTCTTTTTGTAGAGCTGAAGCCCCGCAGGTACGAGCGATATGTGATCCACCAGGCTGATGGCACCTCCTGGGACTTGACCTTTACCGGGTGAATCAGAGAAGTCCTAAAATGCGTCTGGCCAGCTGAGCCAGTGTCACGTTATGAGCTGGAGGGAAAAAGACTATTTCCCACTTCTCAGTTACTTCCAGGGCTCTGGAATGCCTGAGGCTGGAAATGACACGGTAAACAGATAATGACTGGGTCAGTGCAGATCCTAAATGAGCACAGGGATTATACCCTGCCCTGTCCCCAGAATGCGGTGTCAGAAAACACTGAAGTGCTGGGCTCAGCCTCAGCAAGCGCCGCTCCCCTTCGCTGCCTTGCTGTGCACCATTCTGTGCCATACGCTTGCCGCTATTCGTTCCAGTACCAGAGAGTGGTGATGAGTGACGGGAGTTCCTGTCGAGGGCAACTCCAGGTTTCACCCTGGAACAGCCCAATGAGGGTCTCCTAATCGGGTCACTGAAAGGAGGTGAGGAAGGAAGACCAGCCAGCAACTCTAGTAAATGGCTTCTTGGTGTTGCTCTCCAGAAGCTGTATCACACTGCACGATGTGGGCACTGTTTGATTGTCTTTAAAGGAGAACCAAGAGGCTGTTGTGTCCCCTTCAGCCTTTAGGAGGAAGAGGAAGGATCACTGGGGCTTCCTCTGTCCTGCCGGGGGAAGGCTGAGCTTTGCACCCATCCTGCTGCTTGCCAGCCCTGTGCTGGCACCAGCTTGCAGGTCTGTGCTGAGCTGGTGAGTGGCTCTGGTCTGCAGCGAGGACCTGTGTGCAGAGGAAGAGGCCCCCTCTCACTCACAATAACAAGTACCACTAATCAGTCAACCTGCTAATGAGTAGCTTGATGTCTAAGTGATGCTGCTGTGAGCTCCCTGGACTCTGGGCTGCCTTCCTGGTGGTTGCTGGCAGCAGCCCGTGGATGAAACATCTGGCTGGAAGGTGAAATCTCTGTGTGGTGCAAAGGCAATGGGAGGGTTGTGGGGGTGAGGGAGCTGCTCTGCCCATCAGTGCTTCCCCTCGGAGCTGGGCATGTCTCTTCCATGTCAGGGAATGTCTGAACTCATCCGCAAGCCTGAGATGGCAATTCATGCTGGACACGCAGTGGGACCTCAGCTTGGTCACGGGAAGAATGGCAAGGGAAGAGCACACAGCCTGTTTCCAAGGGCTTTCCCAAAGGCTAATGTGCCATCTTGGCTGGCTGGCTCTCCTATCAGCCAAGCAGGCTTGAAACCTTCTCCCAGTAGGACTGTGTGCAGTGGGTACATAGCTTGGGTTTGGGTTCTCTGGTGTCTAGTAAGCTGCTTGTGCTGAATGGAGCATCTCCCTTTAACGGGATATTTATAGCATCTCTCTTTCCCCCACGCAGATTGTCTGATGTCTAATAAGGGATGATACACTACAGTTGGGAAGGTGCTAATAATGTCTCTCCTCTGTTTGACAGTCTGTTTGCATGAAATTTATAGACTCTGACTGTCTCCAAGACCTCTGTCTGTCAGATCGGGTTGAAATCTGTTCGCGGTGTCAGAAGTTGCTGGGGAGTGGGCAGAGGACAGACTGATGCAGCGGGACTACATATGCTTTGCACTTAGGAAATTAGGCTGAAAACGTGCCCTGCTCTGTTTCCTGCAGATCTCGGGGGGGCAGTTGTGGCTCAGATCACCAAATTGTGAGTTTGGGAAAGCAAGCTGGTTGTGTGGGAGGAAGGCGATGAGCTCAGGGACTATCTGGGAGACCAAGTGCTCTGCCCCCAGCTGCCTTGTGCGGGCTGCTATGCTGCGGGCGCTTCAGGCACGTTCGAGCTGCCTGGGGTGACAAGCGCCAGTGCAGAGCGTGGCCTCTTGTGGAAAACAGCCCCTGAGGACAATAAACGAGCCAGCCCAGAGCTCCTGGCTGGTGTGAAGAATTGCCCGGCTAAAGGATAATGAATGCCACGGCAGGAGACAGAGCATTTCTCTGAGGCCATTCATCCCCTTTATCACCCCGCTAACAAGCCCCAGAGCAGCTTCAGAGAGACTTCTCCGGAGCAGCACCATCCCTCAGCTGTGCTGATGGCTGGGTGCTGGGGTCAGGAGTATGTCGGGTGGCAGGAGCGCTTAGCTGGAGCCACAGCCCACCCCCCACATACCAGCCCCGAGTTTGGGTGCCAGCGGCAGGGACTGTGCAGTGGCTCTGGCTTTGCTGGCGTGGAGGTCATGCCCTCCTTCGGGCCGTGTGTGGTGCCACCTGAGAGAAACAGACATAGAAGCCAAGCATCCATCTTTTTTAAACTACTTTTGGGCAGCAAGAGCCCTGCAGCACCCTTAGCAGGATTGCTAGATCCTGACTCCCAGCTTGTCTAAGGTTTAAGATTTATAAGATTTATACAAGACCCAACAGGAGTCTGGGGCCGCTGGCACGGAGGTGAGTTGGTTCTGCTTCACTTGCAGCACAGCTGAGTCTGTGCATGAGTCTTATGCGAGGAGGAGAGGGCAGGAGTGATGTGCTCTTCACAAGAGCTAATAAAAGCTAATTCATCCCTTTGCTCCGAGACAGTAGGAAGCATTAGCGGCTGGCTGAGTGCCTCCTCCACTGCGGCAGCGTGCTGGGTGCCTCCGCCTTCCCTGGCTGGGAGCAAAGCATGTCCTCCCGTGGAGGCGAAGGCGGCTCAGTCAGCAAGAGCTGCGCCATCTGCGACTGTCTCAACAGGCAGCCCATGGTGCTATCTGTAGCTGGCATCCCTCCTGGGGAGAAAAACTGGCCAGATAACCTGGGCAGGTGAGGCTGGGAACGAGGATGATGGGCATCCCTTGGACAATCACCCACGCTAGGATTCAGCTCTGAGCGAGTACCTTCGCCCCAGGGCAAAGCTCCTGGGAGCAGAGTGTAGCACTGTCCCTGGTCTGACTGGGCTACAGGAGGCCCCCAGATTGTGGCCGTTTGTGCCCAGATAGGCTGGAATACCTTCAGAAGCACCCTGTGTGCTCACTGGTGCACTGTGTGTGCAGGTACGTGCTGTGCTGCCCAGCATGCTCACCTGCCGGAGCGGTTTGTGTCTGGGGCACAGTGCACAGTGGGTGAGCATTAAGTAGAGCTGATTGCCAGTAATTGGAAGATTTTTCTTTTTCCTCCTGTTTTCTTCATTTCTCCTCCTCCTCCAGGTTTAGCTGTAGGAGGATGCATTTTGTGTGGTTTATGGTAAGCATCCCACATCCAGTGCCGGTGGCAGGCAGGGCATGGGAGAAGGGAGGGAGAGGGGGAGGAGGAGAAGAGAAAGCAAACAAGGAGAGCCTGTGTTGCGTTTGGGAGTCCTCAACTAATGCTGGTGATTTGGTAGAGGCAAAGAAGGAAGAGAAAAGCTGCAAAGCTTTGCAGGTGGAGGGTGCAGAGAGTGCCATGATGGGTAATTGGGTTGTTCCAGCAAGGGCAGAAACAGCAGGAGAGCAAACAGCTGGCAGGGTTGGTTTGGAGTGTGTTTGCAGAGCAGTGGCTCTGGAGCAGAGGAGGGAGATTGGTGTGACATGGAGCCAGGCGTCCCCTTGAGTGTGAGCAGCACAGCAGCAAGAGGATTATCATCCTAATTTTTTCTCTCCGTTCTTAGTTGGTAGGTCTCTAGGCATTTAAAAGGAAGCTAATACCGCAGATTGGAAAACTTCACACCTCAGGGCTTCAGAGATTAGCTCAGAGCCAGCCCAAGGAGCCAAGGCCACCGCCTGTGAGTGCTGAGCCCCCGTCTCATGCTGTCCTCCTGGTCCCAAACAGGCTGCGCTGCGGACCTTGGCCTTTCTCCCAGGCCCATACGCTGGCCAGACTGATGCTGGGGAGCTCGTTGGAGGCCAGTCATGTCCCATAGGGTGGTGGCAGGACACGTTGCCTCCTGTGGCCACATGTGAGCAGCTGGACTGCTTCTGGGAGGCACGCACCATGGCAGGTGAAATGGCCCTTCGAAGCGGGGTTGAATTTACAGGGGTGTGCTCTGGTCCCAGGCTGGGAGGTCTGGCGCCTGCCGTGACCTCTCTCTGCGTTACGGGAGGAGTTCACTTACAATCTAGAAACATCTGGTGCTTTTTCTTCTTTTCCCAGCACCATTAAATGTCGAGTTGAAGGGAAACACAATACATCACCTTCTTCATGGGCTGCCATTCAGCCAAGAGTAGCAGAGATTAGCCTTCAATCACACGGGGGCTGGAGCTGAAGGAAACCTTCCCAAAGACACACTGGAGAAACATTTTCATTAGCGGAGGAGAATCTGACAGAGCTGAAGTGCCCCTTCAACCTCAGCTGCCGGACCTCTCCCCTGCCTGGCGTTAACAGGATAAGGAGATGCTAACTGAGGAGCTGGTGCCAGCTGCAACACTTTAAGTGCTGTCTGCATCCAGATGTGAGAAACAGCTGTGACAGCAAAGCTTTTATAGCCTGGTGGGAGTGGCTCTGGTTTTTCTCCTGCCTGTCCATGAGCACTCACTGCTGAAAGCAAGCTGGTGCTCTCCATGCTGTCAGTTGAATGGAGGATGTGGGTGTGCTAGATTTCAAGCCACTTACCTGAATGGGTACCCTAGCCAGAAAAAGATGTGCTTGGGTGACGAGATCCATAGGTCCAAGAGGCTCTGCCTCCTGCAATAAGTTTTGCAAATTTAACAGGGCTGCCTCTCTGGTAGTGGAGGCTTTAACTGCTTCGAGGAGAACTGTTCCACAGCCCACTGTTGCAGGCATCTGCTCTTAGTCAGCATCCCTCCAGGGCAGTCTCGATGCCCAGGATTCGCTTCTGCTATTGATGCCTCCTTTTCGTGGGAGAAACACACCCTGCACCCCAGCTGGGTGCCTGGCACAGATCTGTCTGTCCGAGTTACTGGGAATTAACCAGTAGCATCCCTGCAGTGGCGTCTGCCATCCCCCACCTCGCCTCCCTGGGGCTGGCAGTGCTCCTGACAGAGGCAGGCTCTGTCTCTTTCACTCACAGCTGAAGGATGCCTTGCCTGGTCCTATCTCCCAGGTTGGAGGGAAATCGTTTTAATTTGTGTGGCACACTCCTTTAGGGGGTGGGGCGGTGGGGGAAAAAAACCCAACAGAAACTGGCCATTCTGGGTATTTTTAGCTCTTTGCAAAAGACCACTAACATCTCTTTCTCTCTCCCTTTTTTTTTGTTTTGTTTTGTTTAACTCCCTGAAGACTGTCTGCTCTTTGGGGCTGCCTTCGATACTGCATCATTAGCATCACATCTCTGCAGTGAAGGTAAGCCAGTGCTCAGCACTCCCCAGGACTCTGACTCACAGGGAGACTCATCTCCTCTCCTTGCTCTCTGGGTGCCCAGCCCTCTGAGAAGAGACTCCCTGGCTGGGAGGGTGACGGGCTTAGAGATGTTCACATGTCCTGGGATGGGTTTTATCAGGAAAGGAATTTGAGCTTCCTGAGATGGAGGTGACACAGCCTGGCAGTAGGGCGTTGGTTTGGGACACAAAATTGGGTGGCTTCTGGTTTTGGAGCGTTCTCACAGTATGGTACCTCTCATTTCCCCCCTCCTCCCTTTCAGAATTGAGAACAGTCAAAATTAGAGGAAAACCTGGCTCCTGAGCATTTTTCCCCTCCGGTCCCTTCACCTGGCTTGTTTTTCTTGTTCTCCTACAATTTCAGCTGGCTGAGTTTCAGTGCCAGCCTATTGAAAGGAAAGGCACGTGCTAGCTTATGGAGGGAGAGAGACCCGAGACAGGATAAATCTGGAGGCAATGAGATTGGGGGGAGGCAAGTCAGCTGCTCTGACACTTTTATTATGGAGCCAGGCTGCTTGGGAATGAATCTTTGTTGAAGCATGTGTTGCTGGATGACATTTCTACCAGGTCTCGGCAGTAACCTTCGCCAAGCCTCACTGCCCAGCCCTGCGTTCGCCTGTTCCTGAGACGAGGGGAGCAATTGTCAGCTGGAAATGCCACAGGCAGCAGGGCTCGATGGTGCTCGATGTACCTCTGATGAGTCTGAAAGCACCTGGACTTTGGCACCGCAAACTCTTCAGGCTTTGGTGACTTCAGCTTACAGATACATATGTTGTTTTGCAAAGGAGGTGTTGGCTTCTGCATGTGTTTCTCATTTCAGAAATGGCAAGGATACAGCAGAGACCAAAATGAAATCCTCCTTATTGTCCAGAAGGATGGATAACTGCAAGGAAAGATTATTCCACAGCGCTGGAAAAAGAAGATCTACTTTCTCAGTGGTGAGGTACTGGCTCTGCTTCATACAGAGGCTGGAAGCCAGGGGAGATTTTGGGTTACAAAGAGGGCTGGGCAGCGTTTGCTGCCCTCCCTGCTCCATTCCTGTATCACTGTCAGCTTAGATTCCATATCAAGAGGGTGATGTTGTGGCTGGCGGCGACAATAGCAGAATGTCACTGGCGGAGGTGAAATCTTTCCCTCCATGAAGGTACTTTTTCCTTTCCCTTCCCCATGGCTTACACCAAGAGCCGCTGGCTCCCAGTGCCAAGCGGGACATGTACACGTGCTTCTCAAGGGACAGGGTATACTGTCCTGAGCATCACTTCTCTTGCTGCGTCGGCAAGCCGTTCTGTGTCATCGATGCCTCTTTGTGCGGTGACCTGGCACAGAGGGAAACCCCTCGTTACTGTCTGAGATAAACCGGGAGCATTGGGAGCTGCCGTGTCTGCCATCACGGCAGCATTGCACAGAGCGGCCCTTTGCCATGCTGGTGCTCTTGTGCCAGCGGGAGGTCTGCCAGGGGTGTCCCTTCAGAGGCCCAGGGGCCATCTGTGCTCTTCAGGGGCCAGGCCTGAACTAAGGCAGGGTCCGAGGGGCAGGCAAACGTGCTGATGGCTCCTATTCTCTGCAGGCTGTCTCTCACCTCCTCTGAACAGGAGCTAATCTTGTAGAAGAGCGCCTGTGCCCACACCCTTCCAGCAGCTCCTCTGCCAGCCTGCTGTCCTCAAGGGCTGGTTCAGCAAAGCCTTAGTGCTGTTCTGGGTCCAGCTTTCATTTTCCAGCGGGTTACGGAGGAAAGAATGAAGGTAGCTGCCGCTGCCAGGCCATGCTAGAAAACAGAGGCAGGGGAGACAGGCCTCTGTGCACTTAAAGATCCAAGAGCTTAATCTGAATCTGGTTCTCTATTAGACCTGATCCTGTCTTGCATCTTTTCCAGCTGATGCCTGAGCCTGTCTTTGGCTTGGTGTTTGTTTTTTTTTTTTTTCTCCTTTCCCCCTTTTTTCCTCACCTTATGAAAAATGGCTTTGCCATCTGCATCTGTCAGGAGTCCGCTGAGCTGGGTGTACGGCTCAGTGAATATACAAATGTGTGGTTGGATCACGGCCCTCCCTGACAGGCCAGAGATGAATACCAAACGTGCAGGGAGAAGAGTGCGTTCCCTTCCTCTGCTGCTGCCGCCTCTGATGGTTGTTTTTCTTATCCCAAGGAGGCGTAAGAATCGCCTTTGGGAGCAGTGCTTCCTTCTGCTCCTGTTCCGCCTTGCCAAGGATCAGTTCTCTGCCATCCGTCATCAGATGAGTCCTCTCCTTGCTCTCACATCTCAGCTGCTGATGGGAATGCCAGGGAAGGGGTAACTGGTTTACCCTGATTGATTTTTCCTACCACCTTCTTCCCTCTCCCTTTTGCATTCCACCACCTAGGCCGGTTACAAGGCCATCAGCAGGCTGGGGCTTGAGGACACTTGCCTTTGCTTGCTGGTCCAGGTGCTTTTTAAGAGAGATAAGGATGAGGTAGAGGGGAGGGGATTGTTCAGCTTTACCCATGTGGCTTAAAATGTAATTTTGAATGGGAGTGTTCAGCAGCGTCATGCATGACTCCACGTAAGATGTGCTGAGAGCACCCAAGCACTCCTGCATGCCTGGGCTTCACGGTGGCCCCTTTCCCTGCTGTAGGTGACCAGCGTGGTGGGGCTCTGCAAGGAGGAATGCTCCAGCTGTGAGATCAGCAGTTGCCGTCACTCTGCAGGCTCACTCAGGTACCCAAAGGGAGCTGACAACCTGCCTTGACCCCTGTGGATTTGCTCAGCTCCTCCTGCTTCTTGGATTTCTGCAGTCTGGTACGTGAGCTGCTTCTCTGGCCTTGATGTACTAAGCAGCTTTCAGCCAGGTGGGCTCAGAGGAGCGGGCAAGCAGAAAATGCAATGAGTCTCTCCATGCTCGTGCCACAGCTATCTGGTCAAGGAGGGGAAGTTTCAGGGAGGGCATACCCCTGCTTTGGCAGAAGGAGGTAGCAGGCAGCTTGAGCTGAGCTGGTTTTTTGACAAGCAGATGGATGTTCAGCAGGGGCCCAAGAAAACCCTTTTGCTTCAGGCTAGCTGTGCGCCCTCCAAACCACAGCATTGTGCTGATGCGAAAAAAAGCATCGCTCCGTTGACGCTCAGCCTGAATTACCTCTTCCGGCACCTGATTCAGGACTCGGCGACTGTCCCCTCCAGCCACCGGCTCCCAGCAGGAGCCTGTTGCAAGCCTGCAACCAGGCAAGGATGCAGCAGGAGCTGGTGAGCAGTGAGGAAGGCGAGTGATAGCAGATTCCTCTGGTGTCTCCACACCGCGGGGCTCTTGGCGAGTGAGCGCTCGGCTGCTTTGAAAGCTCTTAGTGCTCCTGCAGGTGGGAGCCAATTTGTCTGCTTTCCTGCCCAGGTGCCATCTGCTTGTAGGATTGCCTGCACGGTGGATGAGCGCGACGGGGATGGCAAAGGGAAGGGGCTGCTGGGGTGGGAGAGATGAGCGTAAAACTTTGCCTGGGTAACTTCAGCACTTCTGGCTGCCGTTGGGCCCCCTCCCCTGCATCGCGGCGGGGAAATCACAGCCTGTCATTTGCTGTTCCTGGAGTGTGATGGGGAGCTGAGGCACCGCTAATAGCAAGTTATCATTTTAATGCTAATTTCCTACCCTTAGCTCAGGCTGGGGGAGGCTCAGCCTGGGCGAAGGGAAACCGTTAGCAGATGGAGAAGCGGGGGCATGTGTGGGGATTGTTCTGCACCCCCAGAAGGGACTTCCAGCGGTCAGATGATTAACCACCACTGGGAAAACTGGTAGGCAGGTGCTGAGGTCAGTCATGTGGATAAGGGAGGGGAGCAGGGAGAGGGATGCTTTTTTCCAAATTTCTTGTAGGGATTTCTCTAGTGCTTTAGTCTTTGGCTTGAATTTGGTCTTTGCTGCTTGTTGCCAGCCATCAGTCCAGTGTGACCCAGGGGATACTCGGGCGCTGGCTGGGCTGCAGCTGGTGGCGTGGTTGCCCTTTTAACAGAGGAGCCGAGCAGGGGTGGGTTTAGCTACTGCCTTTTTGTGAGGAGCTCCCCAGTTCAGGAGCCTGGACATATGTGCTGGGCAATGGGCTTCAAAGCAGGGTAATTTTGAAGCCATTCTTGAGATACCCAAGAGCAAAAAAAAAACCAACTTACCTTTTTGCCATGGGAACAAGGTCTGCTGCCCCAAGCTGGAGAGCTGGCAGGAGAAACCAGTGGCTGAGTTTGGGGTCAGAGAGGAAACTGAACCATTTCCCAACCCTTCCCAGAGGTGGGAATTCCCACATCCAACCTCCTGTTCAGTCTCCTCTAGCCATGCTCACCAAGTGGAAGAGCCTGTGCTGCTCCCCAGGCTGGTGTAGTTGCCTGGGAGCTTCTGGGGAGTTTGAAGAGAGGTGACTGGTTGCAGTAGGAGTGTGGGGCTTGTTTGGGATTGTGTTGGCAGGAGTCAGGGAGGTTCTTCTACCATTTCTAGACCTGCTTGGACACCTTAGGACTAAAGGGACATGAGCTCAGATGCTGTGCCCGTCTGGGAAGAAACTGGTTGCCTGCTGCTGAGGGACAGCGTTGTTTTAAGGTAAGGGCCCAGTAGTCTCCTGGTCTGTGGTGTGACACATCTCCTGAAGACCCACCAGCCTGTGCTGATCTAGACCATTGGCTTCATAATTTCCTCTGAAAGGAATATGTGGATTTTTAAAAAACCCTTTCAAGACCATTTTAAAACTCTTTTGGCATCTGGTAGAGAGGCAATGGAGCGACAAAAGCAGCCATGATAAAGGGAAGGAAAACCAGCAACTGGTTAAATGGTGAAGGGATGGGAAGCCAGGAGGGGACCATCCTGCCAGCAGGACACTAAGGCAAGGCTGTGTTAGCAGAGCAGCATTGCTCGCTGTGGTTACCAACTATCAGATTGTGGGGTGGAGCATGACTCACTTTTTAAAGGAGTTATTTCCATCTGAAAAAATGGCTCCTATCTTTCTTAGAGCCTCTCCCCTGCCTTGAGTGAGGAGAGAAAGGAGAAAGCAAAGGGCTCCTTTTTCTTAGCTGAGGAGAATCAAACAAACTTTCCTGCGAGTAGCTCAGCAAGGAAATCAGTGCCTTACGTTTTGCCAAGAATAATACAGCCAAGTAGTGTGTGTGTGGGGGGGGAATAATATAAATTGTGTTGCTTTTCCCAGTTCAACACTCTGAATAATGAGCCTGCGAGCCAGAGGGAGAGCTCCCGGGAGAGGCGCCTGTGTTGCAGAAGGACACAACAGGTGTCTCGGATGGGCCAATATCTGAAGCGATTTCTCTCTAATTTTCTACATCAGTGAGAACACAGCACGGTGCCATCAATCATAGTCAACCTCCCCTCGGAAAGCCACCTCCTGCCTCACCGTACTGCAGCGTCCCCTCTCCTCTTCTGCCCCTGGTTGGGGGACCACAGGTGTCCTGGCCAGCAGTGCCTGGCAGGCGTCTTCTCTCCCGGGGTGGAGGGTTCTTTTTTGTTGTGTTTGACCCTGCTTGCGTTTCTGCCGTTCTCCTTCCTCCACCCCTGGCACGTATTCCTAGCCAGTGCTTTACTTCCAGGCTGTATCTCCCCTTCCTGGAGTCAGAAAAGGCCAAATACCCCTTTTATCCACAATGAGGAGAAGGTGTGGAGCTGCTTCTCCTGGGAGAAGCACTTCTCCTGCTGGAGGAGTGATGGGGGGTGGTTTTGGTGCCTGTACTGCTCATCTGGGGACGGGTCGGTTGGGCTTTACAGTTCCCCTGAGGCTGCTCCTGCAAGTAGTGACCATCAAGGCATGTTCTGGGATTGCTGGTGCCTGGCTTCTTCACCCCAGCCCCAGCTCTGGGCGTGGAACACCAAAGAGAGCCATCTTTCGTGTTGGACCGGTGGTGCGATGCAGCAGCTCTCGGTCTCTTGGTTTCTCCTTTTGTGAAGTCCTCTGCTCCTTCCAGGCCTGGCCATTTTTCCAGCTGGCCCAGGGGCACCACTTTGGCAGCAGTACTGGTGGTGGATGTCCTCCTGAGCAGGCCCGGGCCAGATGCGCTCTGCAGCTGGCCAGAAGGCTGGTGGGCCGTGGATCTGCGCTCGTGGCTTGCTCTTCTACTGGAGCATGGACATAGCTGATGGATTTAATGGCTCTTGCTTCTTCATCTCTCATGTGCTAGACTGGGTGCTCTTGTTCAATTGTGGTGGCTCTTGAACTTACCAAAACCTGGCTAACTGATGCCAGCTGTCATGACACAAAAGTGGTTTGCAAGTCCCGTTTCTGGCTCCGTGGGTTCAAGCACCAGCTAGAACCAAGAACGGTGCTTCTTTCTTGAGCAGAGCCCTAGACAGAAGCATCTTCTGAATAAAGCCATGCGTTGCCACCTGCCTCTCAGCCTCTTAAACTGGCTTCTGAGAGCTGCCAAGGATGCTTTCCTTGGATCCTTGGAAACCTCTCTTTCAGGCACGGTTTCCTGCATGTTTCAACCCTGCTCTGGTGCTGTGGAGCTGTTGCTGTCTTCTGTAATAGCTACTTTGTTTGCTTCCTGATTGCCTGCCCTTTCTGTAACGAGCTGTAATTCATCCTGGTTTATACGGTGCTCGGAGATACCTGGAGCAGGGAAGGTGTACCATTAAACCACCTTCTAGGCTGCTCTCTGGGCCAGGGTTGCTGATCTTCTGGAGATGTAAAACTGGGGGGACAAGGGGGACTGGATTGAAACGGGGAATAATTACCTAGCAGGGTAAAAGGGGCTGACTGGGCTGGAAGCTACTGGGAGCTGACACACAGGTGCAGATGAATGGCTATGGCAGGCAGGCAGGGCAGAGGGATGAAAGTCGATTTTTTAAAGCGTCTGCTTTCCCCTCTTCCTCTGCTTTATAACCTGTTTTTATAGAGACTGTATGAGGAACACATTTTTTTATTAGCAGCTTGGGAGTGGAGAGTAATAAAGATTAATTTTTTTAAATAATTCCTTGCATTATCTTTTAATTTCCTGTGGCAGGGTTTGACTTTTAAATCTCAAACAGAGTGAACTGCTAACGTGCTCATCAGTTTGGAAGCAGCAGCCAAAGGAGCTCGTGACTCAGTGAAGGTGGGAGAGGTCCGAGTTGAGCCTGGAGTCCTGGCCTCTCCGGGGCTGGCCACAGTCCATCCCCTGGCCAAAAGGATCTGTTCAGGTCTGCAGTGCCGGGCTGGATCTCCGTCTCAGGAGATCTAATCCATACTGCAGCTCATAGTGTCCATCTTGCTTCCTTCTGCTGATGGTAATGATGAAGGTCCCCGGTGGAGGAAGGAGGGAAATGTGATGGTCCTGCTGTGGGCGATGCATCCTTGCTGGCCTCCGCCCAGGACAGCGTGTGCTGCTGGGACCTGTGCTGAGCTGCGCGGGGCGGTGGGCCTGGGGGTCCTCCAGACCAGCTGGGATCCTTGGTGGTCTTGCTGGCATTCAGGGGGAGGTGGCTGCAGGACTGGTGGGGGAGGATTAGGAAGAAGTAACAAGGGAGCTGCTGGAGGAGAAGGGGGTGAGGTGAGAGAGAAGAGTGACAACACTTGTGACAGAAGAGGGCTCTCTGCCCCCTGCATCAACACTCTCCGTGAGCACAGAAGAACTGATGCTCTGCTGGGCTTTAGTCTACTCAAAGGACTGGCTGACAGTGGAGCTGGACTACCTTCACCGACCCAGGGGAGCTCTCACATGCCCCGTACCCATAGCCACGGTAGCACTGAATGTGGGCAGAAGTGGTGTCCAGCACGCAGACGCCCCAGCCCCAGCTTGCTTTGACCACTGACGACCTTTCCATAGCTTGTTCTTTTTCATATGGCCGTGCTGGCCACTCGAGTTTGCTCTGAACTGGTCTCTCTGGAGAGCAAGTGGTGGAGGCAGAGAGCGGCCGTTACGGAGAGGCAGCCGGTGTGGGCACGAGCGTTTTGGCTCACGCAGGTATGAAAGCAGCTGTAGCTCAAGTGCCTGGTGTGGGCTTTGGGAAGGCAGGGGGGGAAGCTGAGTGAAGAGGGGAGCACAGTGGCAGTATTGAAAAGTGTCCTGAAAAGGCATTTTACTGGATTACCTCACTCCTGTGTTGGAATCGGGACTGGGATGAGGGTACTTGGAGATGTCTGGGGATGGGGAAGAGCCAAATGGTGCGTGAGGAGCGCTGTGACCCAGACAGCTCCTGGCTCCCTCTGACAGATGCCATCTGGAGCAGGCTTAGTGCGTGCCTGGGCGTCTGTGCTTGTCCTGGTTCTGGCAGCCTTCTGATGGCCAGCTCCGCTGAGCCGGTGTGAGAAGACTGTGCTCCCCCTCCTCAGAGTGCTTCTCTCCATGGTTGGAAGGCCACCTCTGCATCATGGTCGAGGGGTTCCAGGCTTGATCCAGCCTCGCTTCTGCTCTCCCACATCTCCCCTTGCTGGTGGGGAGAGGAGCACACCTCAGCCCACCCCCAGCTGTGAAGGTTGGCTGTCCCATGCCAGGTCATCTGGGTTTGCTGGCATTTTGCAGGGCAAAGCTGTCCCTGGCGAGGTCTGGGTCTGTGGGCACAGTGCAGATCTTGGTCTGCTTTTGGAGGCTGTGCGCTGCCTGGCACCAAGCGTCCTGCTCGCAGCAATACGTGTGGTTTGGGTTCTGGGCTCGTATTTTGGCAGCAGGCTGGGATCTTGTCCTGCTGGCCTGGCTTCATCTGACTGGATCCTCTGGTATCCAAGGGAGCGACAGAAAGCTTCGGTGTGTGTGGCTTGTGCATGTTTTGGGTGGGAAAACACATTCCTCAGTGCTCTCTTTGGATTCTCCATTTATTTCAAGTCTTGGACAAAGAAAGGACCATGCCCTCTGCCAGGAGAAGATGACAGAAGTGCCTTATGGATGTTCCTGATCTCAGGAGGGAAACCGAGGCACCAAGAGGTGGTTTGATGCCTGTACCACTAGCACCTTGGTCACACCTGCATCCATCCCTCTGTGCACGGCTGCCAGCCCCGTGTCCCGACATGCTACGAATGAGCACAGCTTCGAGTTGTGTTTCTCGGCCAAAAGAAGCATCATTTGCTAAAGTTATCAGGCGTCAGGAAAACCGAGGGGGCAGTTCCTGATTGTCAATATCTGTCCAAAAGCCGAAACCTCTCCTGTTGTGGTGGGTTCTTTTTTAGCTTCTGAAGTCTCAGAGAAAGATGGAAATAAAAAGCAGCAGGGAGAGAGCTGTTAAAAAGCTTAAAGCTGTCACAAGGCATTGGTTAGTTTATGTGCAGTGAAGTATACAAACAAGTTTTCAGCTTGTTGGTTGGAGCCAAAGAGCGTGTGTGTGGGGGGTTGTGTGATAAATATGTTTTATAGGTCTTTTATGGGATTTTTTAAAATGGCTGTCCCAATAAATTATTTACCAGGGTAATAAAAGATCAAGGAAATTGTTCCAACGGTATCGCTGAGCATCTAAATCCCAAGCTTTTACTGGGGGGGAAGGACCCTCTGAATTCCTGTGGCCTTATAAAAGATGGTCCAGGTGTAGTGCTCCTGGAGGCCGGGTCCCCAGCCAGCCCCAGTACTCAGCGTATCTCCAGGAGGTCCCGGAGGCTTGACACTGCTTTTCAGCCCCTCAGCATCTCCTCCTGGAGATGGATAGCATTTCCCTCCACTCCTGGCTCTCACAGCTGCAAATCTCTTGATAGTCTCTGAATATTTAAGTTTCCAAAAGGTCTCAGAAGCATAATGGTCCTTCCTGGTGTGAAATGGTGGGTAGAAATCACTTAGAAAGCAGCAAGGGGTTTGGAGAATGGCCTGAGCCCCTGCAGTACAGGCTGGAAAGGCTGCCCCATAGTCCTGCAGGTAATGGGGACCTCCTCCCACCGCAGACGTCTGGATGGGGACGTTTCTCCTTGCTTGGTATCAACCGCTGCGCAAGGGAAGGGCCGGGTTCTGCTCGCTGCTGGCCTGGCCTGCGTGGCAGACAAGCCCAAAATAGTCCTTGCAGAGGTGAAATAAAAAGTTCTGGCGTTCCAGCCGCAGAGTCTATAAATACATCTTTTGGGGCATGGGACCAGGCTTTAAGAAGTTCAGTCGCTCTCCTGCTTCTCCCAAGGGGACAGAGGAAGGAGAAGGCTGGGGGTCCTACTAAGGATCCCTGCCTCAGGACAGGGCAAATACTTTGGCTGCATCCCAGACTTTTTATAGTAGGCAGAATTAGGTTTAACCCCTGGTAGGGTTTAAAAGACATCCAGTTGTTAATGCGGTGGCTTTTGTAACGACTCTGGCTGAGAAAGATGCATCCCTGTGTGGTAAGCTGGTCATAAATAAATTCAGACAGGATTTTAGAAGCAATTTCTGAGGCTTGAAAGAGATCATTCTGGAGTGGCCTTCAAAAGGAATGGTGGGTGGGAAGGGACAGCCACTGTTTCAAGGTAGCTCTCAATATTCACGGGAAGGATTATTCACTGGGAGCCTTTGCAGAGGGGAGAGTTTTTGGGTATCTGATGTGTTGAAGGGAGGCTAGATTGATCTTTGTTTGTGCTGTCTTTAGCTTATGTTAACCCCACGCCTCAAGGTGTCTGCTGGCCTCTGCAGGGTCCAGGGAAGAATCCTTGCCTCCATCCATGTCTAATTTGGCTCCTGGGTTTGGTGGTGGTCCTGGCTCTCTCTGAGGTCGTGGAGAGAGGCCACATCTGGGGACAGGGAGCAGTTTTCCTGGTCAGCCAACAAGGAGCACAGGGCTTTATTTGGCTTCCTTTGGGTGCCTGCAGGCTTCCTCAGATCTTAGAATTTTCTGAAATATTTCCTCTGCTGTTACAAGGCAGTAGGAAATTCATGAAGCCACTGATCTTCCTCATTTGCTTCCCATGCTGTGTTACAGTGGTGGCTTTTGGACTTTCCTTGGTCCGGTCCTGCAGCCTTGGGGCATGGCTGTATCTCCAGCCTCTTTGGTCTAACAGAAGCGCTGGGATGGAGATCCTGGGCAGCTCCTGGATGTCCTGAGCTGTCCTTCTGAGCCGTCCTAAGCCTGGGGAGAGGGCAGGCGGCAAAAAGGGGGCTTGTTCCTCTTATCTGGGAGCTGGGCCAGCAGGAACAGCCCCATAGCATCCTCTCCTTTGGCTGGTGGCTACTAAAATTTTGGGGCACGTTGGATGCACCCTAGAAATATCGGCGCTGGTACCCACCTCTGCAGTGCGTCCCCGGTGAGTGGGCTAAGCCGGGCTCAGAGCTCAAAGCCCATGAACCATTAAGGTTCTAGTCTGGGGAAGGTTTAAACTAGAGTTGTGTGTTTTAATGGGTGGTGTTTGCTGGTGTGGTTTGGCTTTTAGGCTGGTGGCTGGGGACTAGGTTTCAGAGCAGGCTTTCCGTTGCAGGGAGCAGAGGCCGGTACGGCGTCTGATGTTTGGCTTTAAAGAAAAAAGGATACATCTCCTCATGTCCCTCTTATTAATTGTCAACGTGTCTTGCCAGTTTGGGAATGGATGCCATAAATTTACATGAGGGTTGAGCCAGCATGGGGCAGGCGACAGAAGCCCAGATGATGTGTGTAGGCCAGGCTTAACGTCTCTTCCCGCTCGCTCCAGACTGTGCAGCACGACTCCAGTGACTTCAGTGGCATTTCCTCCTGGCTTGCCTTCTCCTGATGAGAATTGGACTGCATGTAATTGAAAAGGATGGGGCACCTGCCAGCAGACTGTGAGCCACGTTCCCTTGGCAGCTTGAGATTGTTGGTGGAGGACAGAGGAGACAGGCTGGGGCAGACACCTGCGTCGGGGGGGAGGCGAGCCTCAGCATCACAGGGATCCCAAATCCATCTCCATCTGAAGCTCTCTGGATGCGGCTCCCTGTTGCACAGCGGTTGCCCATGCCCAGAGGGGGACTGATGTCTCCAGCTGCTGTTGCATGAGTAATAATTTGCTTTCGTTCGTGATCTCGCCCTCGCTGGCACCAGGACAGAAATGTGAATAACTGCTCCTCTGAGCAGCTTTCCTTTTCTGAACCAAGGACTTGATCTTGAAAAGCATTCTGTGATCTGGCCGGCTGTCGCTGACCCTGGGCTTCGCAGCACCGTATCTCCCTGCCTGAGCATCAGTCAAGAGAAGCTGAGGGAGGTAAAAGGCTCCCGGGGTTTGTGCTGTCCCGAACACTAACGAGAGCGTGGCGTACACAGACGGTACAGCAGGCCTTGGTGTAAGGCCAATGATCAAGATGCGAGGGCATTGTAAATCCGGCACCTACAAAGATGCGGGAAGCAAAGCAGGGCAGGATCTGCATTTCAAAGAGCGTTGTTTCTGTAACGGCACCCGCACGGGGAGCAGATGTGCCTGCCTGCCGCCAAGGCAGAGGGATGAAGCTGTTTGAACTACGGTCTCAGGGAGCCCACAACCACCAGCTTCACGTTCAGGGCACGGTTAAAGGAAAGCTTCGTAACCCCGCACTAATTGCATGGTGCTGAGCCTAGGAGGTGGTGCCTGCTGGGCACGCCTCTGCCTAACACGGGCTGCATCAGATGGAGATGTCTTGAAACCAGGCTTTGCTTTCAAGTGTACAAGGTCCCTCACCACTTGGCTACTAATGCCAGAAACATTTCTGCTGCTGAATTGATGCTGGCCATGCCAGTGCTAGGAGATCCCCTTAGGGAGAGCCAGCTCCTACCTCTAAAAGCCTGCGACCCAGGCAGGAGAGACAGCTGTGGGAGCAGGAGGTGAAAGAAGATCCAGTGGTGATGAAATGATTTGGTTTTGTCTTCCAGTTGTAGCAGGGATTGAGTCGGAAGCGAGTGGACAGAGCCAGGGCTCTAGCCTGGGCACGGTCACCGGATGAGGTGGGCCCCCTTCACTGCATGTGGCTTCTTTAAAAAAAACACACGGGGTTGCTTTGGCTGTCAGCTGTGGTTGTTTTCTTTTTTTTTTCTTCTTTTTTTTTTTTCTTTCTCCTGTTGGTAATTTCTGGAAGGAGAAATTCTAGAAGGTGTGTAGTTTTGGGCAGCATGGCACAATTTCGATTTCTCTGTCTTGGCCAAATCTGTGGGAGATGGAGCATCTCCCCAGTGCCACTGGCTGCCACTACGCTCCCAGGGCAACTGTTTTGCTGGAGGAAGAGGGAGCATCAGCAAATCCTCATTTCTGAGTGACTCCAGCCTGCCCTGTCTGGCAAGGGGTTGTGACAGGTTCAGTTTGCCGATGTCCCAGGGTGGTGGATGAGCACACCTCTGCATTCCTTGGCAGGCCTGCCGACATCTAGACCCTCCGAGCTGAGACCAGGAGCAGGATCCTGATGCCTGGCTTGCATTGAGACCTTGCACGCCTCAAAAGGGCTGGGAGGAGGGGCAGTTGTAAGGGGAGATGCTTCTAGGAAGCAAAACAAGATAGTGCAAGGTGGTGGCTGGACATAGCAAGGAAGACAGCTTAATGCCCCCCTGGTTCACCAAACTGAGTGGGGAGCAAGGATGGCTTTTATGAATGAAACTGCTCTGTGTTTGTCCAGGTCAGTCACATGTCCTGGTCACCACTGTGCACTTATTTACACCTCAGAGGGCACCGTCAGGCCAAAATTAAAAAAACCAAACAAACAAACAAAAAGAAAGAAGCAAAATCCCATCTGTGCCACTCAAAACGCCTCAGTTCACTCGGGCTGTAGTCCAGAAAAGCACTTAAGCATGCGTGAACACCCCCCCGGGCGGCAGCGTGCGGCGGAGGCTTTGCTGTCCCCGTCAGGAGCCAGGCATCACGGCGAGGAGCCAGGTAGGACCTTGCTCTTGACCCCTGCCTTTGCAGCATCCTCAGGAGATGCTCGTCAAGGCAGACCCTCTTGGCGATTCCTGATCTGATTGCGGCTGAGCCTAGGCTGGGAAGTCACTGTGGTTTTACTTTTGTTCCTTAATTGAGTGACCTTGCCGGTGAGAAATGGAAACCTTCCTGGAAACAAGGACTTGCTCCTTCCTGCTGGGATGACTGGAGGCCTGCAGGATGTCACCCTGAGGCAGGACATCTTTTCTCAGACAAACAGGTACTTTGGGGTCGCTGGGATGTAGAAGTGAAGCCCTTTGGCGGCGGGTCTGACCTTAAGCCAGTCTCACTTTCAAGACTGCATCCATGAAGTCTTGCTTCTGGACCAGTGGAGACCTCAAGCCCAGTTGCCAGCACTGGGGTGGCTGTGGGACCTGTGTGAAGCTCTCCTGGGAGCACCAGAGCCCGCCTTTGGGGTTCCCCTCCAGAAACGCCCACATCAGCAGGAGGGTGGTGGGGTGGGATGGGCTTCTCCTACGGCTCAGTGGATTCCTACAGAGAGCAGAAGGATGGTGAGCAGCCCCCCATGGCTGAGACCAGAGCTGGACCCAACACAGAGATCTTAAAGGTCTTTTGCAACCTAAACAATTCTATGATTCTGTGGTCACCACCATTGCCAGGCTGCTCTGGTCTGCTGCGACAGGGCATGTGGCTGAGGACTGCCCCGGCCACCACCACCACCATGGAGACCTAGTGGATCCTACCTCACGCCGGCTGCTGGCATGCAGGGCATCACATCATCGGCACGCAATTTTGCATTTGCTGTTTTACAAACCTTGGCTGGGTCATTAACGGAGGAAGGAAATAAAAAAGCAAGGGCTCCAAATGGATCCCAGAGGGATTCCCTGTAGCAATTAGCTTTATACTTGAAAACATATTTCCAGTCTTTACTGCCTACTCTCTGTATTTGAAATAATTTTCTACCCAATAAACCTTAGTAGCCCCCAAACATAATTTTAGCGATGCATTAATTAACGACAAGGCGACCCAATGGTTCAAAAGCTGAGCAAAACCCAACGCATATATTAGGCAGCGAGGCAGTATTTTTGGGATGCTTCCTGGGGCACCGCGCGATGCAAGTGCTTTATGTTGGATGTCACCTAAGGCTTGGCTGGCCGGAGCAGAGGGCTGTCTGGGATCTCAGCTGCTGGCAGGCACCTTCCACATGGGACAACCGCACTGGATTTTGGGATGTACTTCTTTCTCTTGCAGAGCTCTTGTCTGTTTTGCAGTCCCTCGTAAAGAATGATTTTGGATATCTCTTAGGCTTGGGAAGGTCTCTAAACCTGACCCCCACCCCCCCCCCCACCCCCCCCCCAGCCCTTAATGTTCCTGGTGCCTTGTGGCTGGGAGTTTCAGGGGTTAGACACGGGCGATATATACTTTGCGCTGCTGTGCGATCGCCCGCCTTCCCTTTGCTTTGATTCACGTCCCCGTGGGTGCATTAACCAGCAGGGCTAGCTGGAAATCCCTGGTGACTCCCTACCCACAGCTCCCCTGGCAGTAATTCATGCCGGAGGGAAGCACAAGCCTTGCGTGCCCGGTTGCTTCTGAGGTGCGAGCCACTTGGTCAGAGCCTGTGACAGCTCCTGGGCTGGGGAAGGCATCAGGCCAAGGGGGAATATGGACTCAGCGTGCTGTGCAGAGCTGGTGCATGTAGAG
This sequence comes from Falco rusticolus, assembly GCF_015220075.1. Classification (NCBI taxonomy): domain Eukaryota; kingdom Metazoa; phylum Chordata; class Aves; order Falconiformes; family Falconidae; genus Falco; species Falco rusticolus. Next base: position 29,650,893 of record NC_051197.1, read on the forward strand.
ACAGGCTCCCCCGAGCCCAGTTAACCCAGTCCCAGGTCCCTCTGGGACCCACTCCCATCCAGCTTCTGCAGAATGTGGGCATGAGGAGGTTGGATCTGCTCATCGCAGGGCTTTACACCCGCAGGTCTGGAGCTGGCTGTGGGCTGGTGGAGGATGATGCACTGGTGTGATGCCTTCATCGGGTCTCAGCTGGCCACCAGGGAGATGGCCAGCTACTAGACCACAGTGACCATGACGGTGGGGACGCTGCTTGGCCGCCAGCATTGTGGAGGCCACGGTGGAGGCACCGGGAGCACCGATCCGGTGCCGCCCAGTCTCTGTATGCAGGGTAAGCTTGTAATCTCCTGCTTAAAAGATGGGAGGTAGCATTACAAGCCGCTGCCTCTGCCGGGGTTTTCAGCTATCGTGGGCTCATCCTGCTTTATCTGTTGCATGTGAAATATCCCATGTAAAGCTACGCAAAGCTGCAAAGCTACCGTAATCCTTCCTAAAGCCACCCTGCCCTTCTGTGCGAATATTATATTAGATGATATGCTTATTAAACTCGCTCAGCAGAAGTTTTACTTCCAGCCGGTGGTGATAGTCTTGAAATGCCATTAAGGTAATAATTATATCACGTTGTCCTTGATCCAGATCTTGGCTGGTAATTGTTCACGCCTGCTGCCAGCTATTTGAGTAATAGTAGGTGCAAGGGGAGGGTTGTGGCATAGCAGGTGGTGTGATCAACTGGCACCTTGGGTGGCAAGCTGGGTAATGTGCTGGGGGTGGGAGACCTGTGCTGGCTCCTTGGGGACGTTTTGTCACTGCTCTTTGCTGTTACGCTAGTCCCGGTCGGAGCATTGTTCCCAGGCCACCTCAGAGCTCCTCTAGCTTCTCCACTAGAATGATCTGGAACAGGGGGAGAAGGCATAGGGCTGTGTGGAGGTGGGACCTGGGACACCTCTCTGGCTCTCACGCTCTGGTGGAGGACCACTCCTGCCCACATATGAATCAGTGCCTCTGGCTGGGGTTGGGTGATGGATGGCAGGTTCCCCGTCCTGCCCTCACACTTCTGGGTTGTCCCCATGCCCTGGAGATTATGATGGTGCAATTTAATACCTTCATAAAGTACTTTAAGTTCTGCTGCCAGACTATGATGAACTTCATGAAACTTCATGCTCAGAGGAGGAGAAAGGGAAGGGAGGTCTTTGAAATGAGACTGCTGTGACTCATTCTTAATATTGATCTGGGTCCCTCTGGTTTGCCCAGTGTATGAAAAGCAGCTGGTTGGCCAAACCCCTGTGCTGGAGGTAAGAGACAGAGCCATGGATGCCTCTTTGCTCCTGGCTCCACTCAGATGGAAGGCTGAATTAACTTCAGTCATTCCTATGAAGTTTGTATGTTGTATAGAACTTATTTGTGTCAATTCCATGTAAATCCTTGGGCGGGGTTGTGTGTGTGTGTGTGTGTGTGGTGGAATGATGCAATTTAAAATTTAGCAAAATTGCCATAGGTGATTATTTTGTGAGTCCAGTGAACTCTATTTATCCTCCAGTCAGATGTAAGCCCGCTGCCTATCATTCATCCCGCCCCGCTCTGCCGCAGCCCTACCGAGATGATCTGTTTATCTGTAAGCCCCGTGAGCCTACAGCGCGTTGGTTCCTGGGTTATAATTGGATTTAGGAGAGATGAAAGCTTCCCCTCACTTTGGTGGTATCGAGTAAGAGCAGAGCACAACCTGACATCCTGGTCCAATGGGATTTGTAAGGCTAAAGAATCCAAAGACTTGTTGAGGTGTCTCCCTGGACTGCAATGGCCCTTCTACCAAAGAAATCGGTTCCGATTTTGCATGAAATGAGATTTCTCGGAGTGACTTGGGTTGCCAGCCCCAGCCGGAGCAGGAGGCATCCTCCTTGCTCAGGGAGATACCAGGGAGCCTGCCAGGCTGCTGGGTAGCTTGGAGAGGGATCCCGCCTCTCCTTGAACACACGTGGAGTGGAGGAAGCTGTGTGGCAGAGCCCTGGTGCGTTGCAGAGGAGGTTGGGGCTCTTCAGTGTTAAGAAGGAGCCCCAGGAGGACATGGCAACCCAACCTGGCTGTACCCCTCCTTTCAAAGATGGGATTGGAGTCTTTTCCCAGAAGCTTGTTCAGAGCAGCGCTCCAACAAGGCTGGGTCCTGCTTCTGTGCTGTCTCGGAGCTGATGTCAGAGCATGGACGTGATCCCAACCACTATAAAGTCAATAAAGATCCTAGTCTCCTTGCTCGGAACTGGATCAGGAAATGAGATGCTGACCAGGGGGTTTAATGCCCCTTTTGAGAGGGTAAACCAGGAGTGACGACAAGCCAGGAGAATTCCTTATGGCTGCGGGAGGAGGTAGCACTTCATTCCAGAGGTCAGTGTGAAATGCTGCACACCTGTTAGCTGGTAGGAGCCTCTCTAGTCTATGGCAGAAGAAAATGAGCTAGTAATCAATTCCCAAAGGCAGCTGGCTGGGTGGCCACTGAGATCATTTAGAGGGCAGCTAGACCACCTTCCAGGTCCTCAAGCCTCTCTAGCACTGGTGGCTACGCAGCAGGTAAGGATGTCTAACCCCGTTGGCAAGGCCAGGTGGAAATGGTGGCACATGTCTCTAGAAACCTCTAGATGTGCCCCAGCTCAGCCAAAAGAATTAGGTTTGGGATCTTCCTGCCTTTGCCGATGTGTCCTCCTGCCTCCAAGGCTGAGCCATCGGCTGAAGGCGATTACACAGAGGTGAACAGATGGACGTGCCACGGCCCCGCACTCCAGTGTTGGCCATCCCGTCCCCTGAGTTCAGCTTCCCACCTCTCTGAACCTCTGGAGAGCAAGGAGCAAGCTGCTGGCGGGCATCTGCCATCAGTCGTGGGTGCGGGAGGATCAGCTGGCTTAGCATGACACTGATGTAAATTTAAATCCTTCTTTTGCTCTCTCTGCTAGCAGCCCTGTATTTTCAGGAAGAAAGAGAATGGGAAACAACTTTTTTAATGAAGTAGAGCATTTAAATTCTCTTTATATTTAGTCCTATCTGGAGCTCTTTACCCAAATGAAGCAGAAAGCATTTACAGCTGTATTTTCCATCACACCAACCAAGGAATATATTCATTTGCAGTAACATGGCACTCAATGAAGTGGAAAATAAGCTCCCAAAATTGCTCTTGCTATGAAATGGTCTCAATGACTAGGAAAAGCCTGTCTGGATTCCACTGACCAGTCACTTCGGTTATGATAAAAATTAATTTGGTCAGACACCTGAGCTGGGGCAGAGTAGATGCTTGGCCCTGAGATAGCTTTGTCCGGGATCAGGCTTGGGGTGCCTCCTCCACCGCAGCTCCTGCCACCCCTGCTCTTGGCTTTGCTTGCCCAGGAGACCTGGCTGAGACACCAGTGCCAGGGCTGGCCATCGGCGGCACACGGATGCACGGCAGCTGACGCTCCATGCGTCCTGCTCCACATCTGCCACACGGCCGTCGGAGGGGACCGTGCCAGCACTGTGGCAGGGCTGGCCCAAGGTTGGTGGCAGCATCGACGCCCGTGGCCACCACGCACAGGCCAGACGTACAGGATTCCCCGTGAGCGGCAGGCTACGAGCAGAGCAGATGTAAATGGGTTCCTCCTTCCCTCTGCAGCGACCCGAGGAGGACGTGAGCGGAGTGTTAAGCAGGTACCAACTGAACACCAGCAGAGAGTTCTGCTAATTGCTTGTGATGTCTCGTCCAACTCCATCGGCACAAGCAACAATTGCTACTGGAAATGCAATTAATAATTAAGCACTCGATGCTGGCAGGTGTCAGCAGGAATCCGCGGGGCCTGGCATCCCCCGCGCTGACACCTCCCTCTGCCTGCATGGGAGCAGGCAGCGCCGGGCAGGATGCAGCCCTTTGCTGCCTGGATCAATACTGGGTAGGACGCTGATTTATGCCTTGAAGAAATAACTTGCTGGTGGTACTTCCACAGCGTGGACCATGGCTGCCTGCTGGTGGGGCTTTGGGCAGGGGGACGGGGGCCCAGCACCGCCTGCCCAGCCATTGGGACTGGTGCACAGTCCCCATCAGCATTGCAGTGGTGCTTTCCCAGCTCAATCAATCCCTGCCAGGGATGTTCTGCAGGTGTTTTCCATTCTCGCTGTACAGACGGAGTGACTTTGGGTGGAAACGGCTCGGCAGTGCTTCTCTACAGTGTCAAAGACTGGGAGTGTGTCCCCACCAGGGAGGGTGCAGCCACCACAGGGGTGACCAGGGTGTCTGGGCAGCAGGTGGCTCAACGGTGATGCTCTGTCATCAGAAAAGGAGGGCGCTGGCTCTGTCTCTGGCCAGTGTGTCCTCCAGCCAGGGACCATGGCACTCAGTGGAGCCATCCCAGTCCTGGCTAGCAGAAAGCAGCACCCTGATGCATTGAAATGTCTTGCTGAGATGTCCTGGCTTACTGCACCATTGGGACCCCCCTGCACCCCCACTTGCAGGCACAGCCAGCATCGCTTTCATTTGCAGCTCTGGCTGCTGCTTGTGATGACTTACAGCCTTCTTCAAGCTGGCGTTTGTTTTTAATTACATTTTGCCTCTGAAGATGGGCTGCTTTGCTGGTTTGGTTTTCCCCCCACCCCCCGCTCTTGTTTTTCTTTTCCCTTTTAAAGACCAACAGAGTTTAGGCTCTTTGAGAAATAGCTTCAGCTTTTAGGAAGGTGCAGAGCCTTTTCCCTGGGTAGCAAAGTGTTGATTTCCTACCACAGGGCTGAGTGATGGTGATTCCCTTATTAAACTGCACTTAGAGGCTGTGACTGTCAGGCAGGGACGGAGAGCTTCTCCGATAAGTTGGAGCTATTCATTATTAAATTATCTCCATTCACTTGAACATCTCATTTTCATTGAATTAGATGAAAAGTGCTCTAAGGCAGCTGCTGCGGCTGCTTGGAGGCTGCCAGGAGCAGCCTGCAAATATCACTGCTGGCCTTTCCTCCTGCGCTGGCTGCATTTGACCCTTTCCAAGGGGTGGATGGACCTTGCAGCTGGTGTAGATCTGCTAGAGGTAGCTGGGGAGTCGCACCAGCTGATGGCCTGACCTTGGAGACCCGGACTCACCACTCTGAGAGCTGCAGCTGCGGGGGATCAGCCTCACTGGGGAATGAGGTAGTGTGGCCCCAGGGCTGATCTCTGCCAACTTGGGAAGGGTGACCAAGGGGCCTGTCCCCAGTAACTGGGGCTGGTGTCACTGCTGGGGGGGTCTGCCCTAGTATTGCAAAGGTTGTATGTCCTGTTGTGGGGGGCTGCGACTGGGCTGGGCTGAGTTACGCTTTAAGCTTGGCTTAAAGGACCCGCCAGGGCATCTGAGGTCGCCTGAGGTGCCCAGGGAGCTGTGCTGGTGGCACAGCAAGAAGCAGGCAAGTAGCACAGGGTTGGCGGCAGGGACCTGGGCCTGAAGTGCAGGCAGCAGCGTGCTGGCTTTGCCTGCGCCCAAGGGAAGAGATAGTGCGTGGCGTGGGGGTTCATCACCTCCGTCACAGCAAAATGGATGCAGGAGCTGCCTGAGGCTGAGCAGGTCTCAGCCTGTCTAGAGGGGCTGCATCTTGGTGGCAGGTTGTCCAGTCATCTTACCAACAGCAACAACCCCGTCCTTTGCAAACCCAAGAGCTTTCTCATCCCACCACCACTCTTCCCCCACTTTCACCCCTTTTTGTCACTCCCTTTCTTGGGCAGCGTGATCACAGTCCGGGCATAAGGGCATGGCTCGCACCTAAACGTGAAACCAGCCAGACTCTGGATGCTCTGGAGAAACACCAGTGCTGGCACCGGCTCCCTGCCTGCCTGTCCCTGCAGATGGCTTTACCCCTGCTCCTACTGCCCCCTCCCTGCCTGGGCAGCAGCACGTCCCCCCTCGGGGCAGCCATCGGCTGCATCAGGCCCAGCTTTAGCCCTCAATTGCAGATGAGCTGGTTTGAGTCCTGGTGGTTATTTTTGTGGGAGGATGCCATCTGGCTGCCTGATCTCTCCGCTTTCACCTTGGCATGAGTAGCTGGCACCCAGCCCCATCGCTCGGCACCAAGCCAGGGGGCTGCTGTCTGAGCTTGCCAGCCTGCAGCTCTTCAAGGGGTTTTGTGAAGCCTGGGCCGGTTTAAAGCTGCCCTCTAGGAATGGGAGACTTTTGTCTCGAGGCAAAAGACCTTGGACATGGCACACTGTGCCCAAGCATCGTTGATCTCTGTCCCAGTCGTATGCAAAGCTGCATCTTTCCCTAGGAGAGCTCAGAAGTAGGACATCTGGCTGCTGCTGTCCCCAACATCGCAGGAGCAGGCAGCATCCCTCTCACCTATGGCAGCCTCCAACCTCACCGCTCGGGGAAAATCCCTTTGCTTTGCTGCCCTGGGCCCCATCAAGCCCTTTGCACCCCCTACCCACAGCTACCATCTTCTTCCCGGCGAGGAACCACTGGCCCCTTGGACGAGCTCCTCAACAACTGTTGCTTTTCCTCGCCAGTAAATCTCACCCGAAGAAGCCGCTTTGATCAATGCACTTGGATTTCAGCCTTCAGCCTTGATCAAGGCAGGGGGAGGGACGAGAGCGAGTACTCCCAGGCTCTTTGGGGACAGTCTAGAAAACGAAGCTCATTCTCCAAGAAAAACCTGCTTCAAAGTAAGAGGCGGTGCTGTCAGAATAAGAGTGAACCAGGCAGGCAGAGGAGAAGGAGGAGGAGGACAAGGCTACTGGGTTGGGGTTGGCAGGGCCCCAGCTGGGCTAGGCCAGGTGTGGGTCCAGTGGTGATGGTGGCATTGCTGTGGGGCTGGAGCTGCTGCTGGGTGAGGGCAGGAAACCATAGCTTGGGAGGTGCAATGGGGAGGGGGGCCCTACACCTCCCCCCCCACCATGCTTGATTCTGCTGAAAACCTGGTTTTCTTTATGCCTGAGCTTTGTGGCTCTCCCACCTTCCCCAGCCCTGGGGGCCTGGTGTTGAGAAAGTTTTCTGAACTGAGAAGGGGCTCTGTTTGCTTCCTGGGGTCACTGGTTTCCTCCCAATCTTTAACTGGTGGGGACGGTGCTGGGAGGTCGGGTTTTACAGACCTGAGGACAGCTCTGGGATGGGAGCAGAGAGGACAATGACATCTTGTTGTTTCTCCTTGCCAGCCACTGTCTGACCGTCTCAGCCGTAAAAGCTCTTTGCATTGGATGAAGGGATGCGTAGACACCGCTCTAGGTTTGATCAGATCAGCGCTTCTGACTAATGGTAATTAATGGCCGGGAGGAGACCTCCGGGAGCTTGGCGCTCCTGTTCCCCCTGGGGTGCATGCGGGAATCCTGCATCAGCAGCTCCAGCAGGAACCCCTCCCCTGCGGGCTGCATTGCCTGGGAGGGGAGAGGTGCAGAACCTGGGGGTCCCTGTGAACAGGGGAAATCACCCTCCAGCACTGACCTTCCCCACTCCGGCAATCCTCCCTTCCTGCTCCCGCTGCCCCTTCTCCTGCTGCTTTCCTCAGGTGCACACACATGCACCTCCGCCTTTCCTTTCGGCTACACGTGGTAGGCAGGAAAAGCAGCCAGCCAGATGTGTTTTTCATAGCTCCCAAGCCAGGCATAACTAAACATTTACATTTATTACCAATTAGAGGGGAAACAGACTGTAGTTTTATGTACTGTATGTGTCTGGATATAATTCAGTTTGTGACCTTACTTATGCTCCCCCCGCCCCACCCCAGCAACTAAATCTCTCTTGGTTAGGAGCAAACCCCTGGAAAGCAGCCGTGGCACCGGATCCCATCCCAACATCCCATCTCCCTGCGATTAGGAGATGACGTGGGGGCTGTAGCAGCTCCTGGCGCTTGGTGGGCACTGGCCACTTTGCAAGCAGCTGCAGAAAGCCTGTGCGGGGGTTTGCTCCTGGATGATGCCGAGCATGCCCACCCAGGGGCAGGGAGTGCCATGGTGCCGGCTTCCAGCAGGAGCCGTGTCCATCAGCCCATTACGGATTTGCACTCAGTGCTGCTGTCAATTCACGGCTGGCCAGCGCCTGAAGCCCGCGGCTCCTGAGCCAGCGTCACAGCAGCTTTTTAGCGATGTTTGAGCCGACAGCAAAACCCAAATAAATCCATAACCAGGCTTCAGGCCTCGCTGAGAGCAGAAGAGGTGGAATAAAAAGGGCATGGTGGTGGTGGTGCTGGCCCAAGCTGTTACCAGCATGGTCACGAAGGGGCTGATGTCCGAACGAGGACCGGGCACTGCCTGGCGATGGTGTGGCCCCAGGGTGGTCACCACGGAGCGGTGCCATTGCACTGCTGCTTGCTCATCTCTGCGAGGCCAGCAGCTCACCCAGCGCTGCCTGAAGCCACAGGAGCTCAGGACAGCATGTGACCAGCTAGCCTTGGACCAATGGAGGGACTCCCAGTCATGTGGGGATGAGGACTTACTGGTTCTCTGGGGAGACAGGGGTTGCTACATTGGTTCACTAGCTCTCGATCCTGCCTCTGGGCAATGGTTAAACTGCAAAGAAAAAAAATCTCTGTCCCCTTCTTCAGGCCACCATCCACTTGACAGGAGAAGAAGGGAGAAATGTGCGGTGAGAGCAGGGCACGTTGGACAATGGTGTTCTTTAAACAAGGTTGTCCCACATCCACCCTGATGCTGGGAACGTGCCCACCCCATGCCACCCCCGCAGCAGCCCAGCTGGGATGCAGGATGCTGCAGCCACTGACTGACCCCGCTCAGCCTGCCCCTGCCTCCCCCACCCTCCCCTCAGCTCCTGGCAGGTACCACAGCCATCAAGCCAAGCTGCAACATCCTGATGCCTTCCTTGCTCCTGCTTTTTTTCCCAAGAGGGTGCCCTGAACTCTCTGGCAATCATGTCTGAAGCTCACCTCTGGCTGTGCTGCTTGGATCGCTGCACCCACCTCTGCTGTTGCTCAGGCAACAACCTCTGGGTTGGATGCAGGTTTTTATTTCCCTCCTCCCTCCAGGATGCTGCTGCTGGGGAAGCAGCCCAGATGTGGAGGGGAAGCCACAGGCGATGCCACACAGTGGCTGCGCGCATCCCTCCAGCTGCTGCTGGGAACACCAGGGGGGATTTATTCCATCGTGGCGGGGCTTTAGAAATACAATATTTTATTAGAACCCTATTAAGCTGTTCAAACAGGTGATTAAGAGAAGGGTGATGTTGTGGCACAGGGTGGCAGCAGATGCAAATAGAAGCAAGGTGGGGCCGGATTTCCAACCTGAGCAGGGAGAGACATGGCCTGGCACGGCCGGAGGGCCAAGGCCAGCCCTGTGAGGCCAAGGCAAGGAACAAAAACAGCTGAGAGGCTGGACGCAGGTATGATGGGCTGCAGTATTTAGGCAGAGCTATTGGAGAGTGGAAGGGATCAGCCCTGATGTGGAAACGGTCCGACCCAACCTCAGTCCGTGGAGGACCTGTGGCTCGTTGCCCATCTCATGGGGGTGAAGCATCATCCTGCTTTCATTTAGGGAGGAGGCATGAAGTATGGGTAGGACCGCGGGTGCCACCAGCCTTTGGTCCCTTGTGGAAAGGAGCCGACACGGGATGAGGCTGCCTTGGGGAGCCTTTATCCAGCAAAGGCTGGAGAGGAGCAAGATGGCAGGTGTAGCATCTACAGCTTCATGCATGGATTTGTTCTATCATCCTGCTAATCAGTAAATGCAGGTGATCGTTCAGCTGGAGAGCTGGGTTTAGGATTGAAAAATAATATTTTTTTTATTCCTTCCCCTCTCCCTTAACTTTGCTGGAGCATGACAGGGTGGGAGCTCTTGGCAGCTGGGATATTAAATGTTTTTCCACATGGTCTCTTGATTATTAATGGATTTTAGTACTTGACAAAGTAGAAATTAGGAGATAAAAGCTATTAGAACCTAATTTGGATAATCACTGATTCTGTTCCCCCAGGAGCCTTTCTGAGAGCATTGCTCCCAATGCCACTGCCAAGGCTCAGGAGAGAAGGAAATCTCTGTTTAACTGAGCTTCGGGGGCTTCGGGGGAGCCCCTGATTTACAGCAGAAGAGGAGATGGCTTGGATGGAGCAGGCACGATCCGAACATCGCTCTTCTCCCAGCAGCCTCCAGGGATTTATAGGATTTCACATCCCTGGACACTATTTGGGGTGGTTTATATGCTGTATTTTTTTTTTACTGTTGTGTCAGTGAAACAACCCTAGAAACTAGTTTGGGAAAACAACTTGGGAGATAAATCCTCAGTGGCAGGGGCTCTTCCAGTGATGAAGTGGGCTACGGGTGGAGAAATTGGTCCCTGAGACCCTTTTCTCCTTCAATTCCCGTCTCCCTGAGTGGATTGATAATGCCAGGGGCAAGGAAAGGGCAAGGAACCATCGTGGGGAATTGTATTAAGAGAAAAGCGGGAAGGTGGCAACTGATGTAGTAACCACCGCTGGTTTCATGGCAGATCGGCTGGGAGGGTTTGTGCATCCTCATACGGAGCAGAGGCTGCCTGTAGGCTGGGAGAGCTCTTTTAAGAATAATTTGACTGATCTCTCTCCTTCTTTCTTTCCATCCAGTTGGTCTCTGCTCCCGGCACGCATAGTAGGAACAAAAGATCTGTCTCACAGCTTTGTCTGGGTTTTGGGTTGTTTTTTTTTTCTTCTTTTTTTTTTTTTTTTTCCCCACAGAGCTTTGTCCTCCAGGGAGATCCCTCCAAAATTCACCAACCATCTCAACCTCAGTCCAGGAGCAGAGCCACGATGTCCCCTGGGAACCCTGTCCCGGGGGCAGCGGGGCTGGGGGGGCTTCAGGGTCCAGCTCAATGAGGTAAGTCCTGCAGCCAGGCTCCTGGCCATTAATCAGCGGTGGCCCTGGCCCCAGCACTGCTGATTTACGCTGGCTGTGGTGGCACCCCGGGGCAGGGCACGTGTATTTAATGGACGGGGGTACCGCTGCTGGCAGCAGCAGCTCCCAGCCCTGAGCTCAGGGCGGAGAAAGCAATTTGCCGTCGGCATCCCTGCTCCCCTGCATGTTTCTCCACCTGCAGAACGGGATGCTGTGAAGATATTTTATTTGATGGTGTCTAAAGAGGTCTTCAGGTTCTCCTTCAGAGCCGGGAGCAGCTGGAGGGCACTTGAGGAGGTCAAGGGCTGGTGCAGGTGGTGGGGCTGGGTGCTAATGGGTGGGTGAGGTTATGCTTCTCCATCTTTGCTTAAGGAGGAGTCAGTGGGGAGGGAAGAAGGGAGATGAGGAACTTAGACTGGAGCCTCCCAAGGTCCCCACCAGCTTGAGTCATCCCAGGTCCTCACCAAGCTCCTGGGGGGGCCACAGGAGGGTGGCTGGGACCTCTCCCGCATGCCTGGGCTGGCAGCAATCTGTCCCCCTTCTTCAGAGGCTGCAGCAGGAGGCTGAGGAGGAAAAGGAGGAGGGAGGAAGAAGCTGAGGTCATCATCATTTCAAGAGCCTGTTAATTGTTCCCCCATGCTCCCTAAGAAGTGGCCATTTACTGCAGGCCTTGTAAATCCTCTCCGGAGAGGGAATGCCACGGAGCACGGCATGGGAGGATGAGAGCCCTCGATAGCTTTGAAAGTGCAGAGAGATGGAGCAGAGAGGAAAAACCCAGCTCACCGTCAGCGAAGGGAGAAAATAGACCAAAACAGAGAGAAACTGAAAATGTGCTGAAGCAGCTGATGACAACCCAAACAGCAGGAGAAGGCTCCTGCCTGCCAATTAACGAGGCTCTGGTGCTAATTTGCCACCTTGACTGCACTTCTGAGCTTGTCAGGAGAAGGAGGGAAAAAAAAAAAAAAAAAGACAAAGCTAAAAAAGAGACAGCGAGGTTTTGGTCGCCTCTAGGCTGTGCAGATGTCACTGGGCTTTGGAGAGGTGGGGGAAGCAAGGGACACGCGTGGTGAGCCCCCCTCCCAAGCCTGGGGTGGGAAGAGAACAATGACGGGTCTCTGTGGGCTTGTGCTAGCAGAGCAGCTCCAGGCCACGGCACTAGCTGACCTGGGGATCCTGGCTTTCCAGGGATCGCCTGTCACAGCCTGCTTGTTTGCAGGAGCATCTCCGGTACCTGTGGCAAAACTCCGTTCTAAGGGAGAAGCTGGAGCAGCCCCGTGCTGGGGCGGAGAGGTCCGCAGGCAGCTTGCCATCGCCTGCCTCCCCCAGAAATGCTGTCAAACAGCAAAACAGCTCTGTTGGCAGCTGCCTGGCGGTTATGTGCGGCTAACGAAGCCGGAGGAGCCCTGAGCAACACGCTCAGCGTGAAGCCTCCTGCCAAGCAACATGTCTGCTTTCTACTTCTTGCCCGCCCTGCAGCCCAAACCAAGAAGGCAGAGACCACGGGGATGAATTTCAAGCAAAATCTGCACCAGTGTGCCGTTCATGTGGAAAGAAAAGGAGAACCTGCCAGCACGGCGTGTTACCTGGAGCCTCCCCTGCACCCCCTCCTCCCCCGGGGATGTTTTATCCCCTGTGCATCCCATTCTCTTGGCAGGTAAAAGGGGGGAAACTGAGGCACGCTGGAGCAGGGCTGCAGGCAAGGATGCAGACTTAGCCCCATGGCCTCTGTCCGTCTTGGCTTTTTGTGTCAAAACTGTCCTTGCTATTTTGGCGCAGCCTGAGGTGGAGATGCTCTCGGCCATGAGGCCAAAGGCACCACCTCATGGCATGCAGGGCTGGCGAGTCAGCAGGTGCTATGGAAAATGGGTGAAAAGACAGGAGGAGAAGAAGAGTGCAGGTGAGATAGCTGGAGCTGTGAGCTGTTCGGTTCAGGTGTAGCCGATCACAGCCCGTCACCAGCTGTCTTGGGGCTGGGAGAGGGAGGTGGGACCAACCCACACCTGGAAGCCATGAGCCAGGATGCTGGTAGGCAGAGAGCACTGTGGATAATCCTGTCCTGCTGCCAGGGCTTGGGGCAAAACAGCCCAGCCTTTCCCCAGCCTCCTTTTCCCTGGCAGAGCTGCTAAACAAACGTGTCCGGAGGGAGCTGGAGTGTCTGCGATGAAGCGAGTGAGGAGCTCAGCTCGTTATTTAAGAGGCAGCTTTCTGGCTTTCATGCTGCGGAGAATATTGTATAAATGCAGGGGCTTGCAAGCCAACGCCCAGGTAAGGATAACCCCAAACGTACTTTTAAAACCTCATGGGTTTGACTGGGAGCTCCCAGGTCAGGGTGGCACACTGGCTTTTGGCATCCAGAGGCCAGATGCTGCCAGTGCCGGGTGGCAGCGCATCTCCAGCCAGCCCCGCTGGTGCTGGTCTTTGCAGGGGAAAGTGCTGCAAGGTAATCAAATGCTGACCTCCATTATTAACCTCGTCTTCTTAATCACCTCCATCGAGTGCCTTAATTGCTGAAGAGGGACAGGAGGACCTGGCTGCTTCTACCTGGGATTAACATGCAGCCTGGCAGTCCCCTCCCTTGGGGGGAGCACACTGCTGCTGCCACCTGTCCTGTAACTCGCCCACTTACCCCCAAAAAGGGTGGAAATGGTTCTCTCCCCAGATAAGCAATTTATCAGCGAAATTCAGGGAACCGCTCCCACCTTTTCCTCCACTCGGTTAAAAAGGTGATGCAGCCCCCCGGGGCGGGGAGGGTTCAGCATCACTTTTGCTCCTTGTCTGCTGGCACCCGTGTTGCCCGACGGTGGATAGTGTGCTTTGCTGGGAAGATGCCGTGCCAGCTGCTGGGCTGGGAATGTCACACACGGCCTCATTCCTGACGGGAATCAGCGACTGGGGCCAAACTCAGTGCTTTTGGGCAATACACAACGAAATCTGGATCTGGGGGGGGGGGGGGGGGGGGAGTGTTGCAGGGCAGGGAGTCTGCCAGCCTGAGGGGCAACCACTGAGGATGCAAAGTTGATGATGCATCCCTCCAGCTGCCTACCTGCCCCTTTTTACCTTTTTTTTTTTTTTTTTGCATTAAATTTAAAGTGGACAACCTCCATCTGCCTATGTCCCCCACATATGGGACTGTTATGCTCAGAGCATCACCTGCCTGCCCCTGGAGCCAGCACTGAGGCACAGAAACCTGGGCCTGGGGTCAGTCCCCCGCCAGTGGAAGCTGCTCCACCATATCTTGGTGGCTCCTCGAGATGCTGCCAGATGTCCCAACAGCTCTTGCATTCCCGTTCAGGTGGCTTTAGGATGTGTGACTGGTTCAGGGTGCTGAAAAGCATGGTAGGAAATGCTTGGTCCAGAGGAGGCAGAGGATGGAGCTGAGGAACATTACCCCGATGCATGGCCCACGTGACAGTGAGGACGAGAAGTGATGTGGTGACCCAGAGAGATGCATAGCAGAAGCTGAAATGGTCTTTCTAGCTGTGAAGCCTGCGGCTGGCCATCCCGCCTGTATCCTCCTCAACCCCAGGCAGATGTCTGCCGGCTTCCCCCAGGGAGCAGAGAAGATGTCTTTGACTTCTCGTTTCCTCCGGGTGTGTTTAATTGCCCGATTATTTTTTTTCCTTTAGGACAAGGGAGGAGATGTGGGCAGAGGAAGACAGATGTATGGAAAAAGAGAAGTCCGGGTGACAGGTTGAGGCATGCTATAACCACAATAGCTAGCCTGATGGATTGATAGATTAGACAGGGAATATAAATAGCAATCATGGTTTATCTACTCCTGTTTTATTTTTCTCTCACCTATCTCTTTATCTCTCCCGGTGTTATTTTCCTCCCGCTTATCTCTTTATCTGTCCAGCCCGAGAATGGAGGAGAGGGGGGGACAGGCGGGTGGCATAAGCGGGATGGATGAGTTTGGGTTACCACCGCTTTTGCAGCACCCAAGCAGGCAAGTTTTGCCAGCCAGGGAGAATTAGGAGGCGGACTCAGATCTACACACAGATATGCTTTTTCCGCTCTCCCCTTTTCCCTGCCCATCCCCTCTGCCTGCACCTCCTGCTTTGGGGATGCTGTGGGTCGGAGGGTCGGCTCCTTCCTCTCTTTACCCTGTTCTCTGCCAAGAAACGAGGGCAGCTGCCGAAGCAGTGAGCTCTGCTTGTCTGGATGCCCAGTGTTCCCATCCGACAGCTGGGCAGTGCCGCTGCTTGATATGCTGGTCAGGCACCCACCGAGCACAGCAGCAGCAGCAGGGAAGGAGGGAGGGGAGCCACACAGCGAGGGAAAAGCCAGGGCCAGGGATGACAGTAACTGTTCTCTTTGGGCTTTTTTTTTGGGTTTTTTTGTTTGTTTTTTAATCTCAGTTGGTTTTGGTTGCTCTTTTGCTCAAAAAAGGCATTTTTTTAAAAAATATATTAAACAGATACATTTTACTAAGATGTCTCTTGGCTGGAGCCACTGACAAGAAATGACACTTCCCCAAATAAATAGGCTTAAAAAAACCCCTCCCAAACAAAACAAATAAATACATAAATAAAACTTTTTTTTTCCTTTTTCTTTCTTTCATTTTAGGTTTGTGGGGTTTTTTTTGCAAGGAATTGCGGCCCAGAGGTCTCCGCCGGTGTCCGTGATGGCAGCGTCCACAGGGCAGGTCCTTCCCACACAAGGGTTGACAATGCCTCGGTACCGCAGCAGGTGCGAGATGCTCATGGAGAGGCTCCAAGGGAAAATCTGCCAGATCTCGGGGGCCTGCAGGGTGGTCCCCCTGGCGCCGTGTGTGACGGCACAGCTGCAGGAAGGATCGTGGGGGGTGTGAAAGTGAAGGCGCCGGTAGAAACCTCTCTTAAAAAGACTACAAAAGTTGGGGCGCTGAGCAGGCAGCCACTGGAGGATCCTTGTGGCAGGTTGGGCATCTGCTCCTGTAGGACCACCAGTTGCCTCTGGCTGAGCCACATCACCCCCGCCCATCAGCACATCCCTTCAACCACTGACGGGGTGGCCGTGCTGGCATTGTCGCCACACTCGGAGCCAGTCTGCGGTGCCTGAGCCATCCCTCCTCCATAGTCCCGCTGGTGTCCTCCATCCGCTCGAGCCCTGCATCTCTTTGGCCAGTCGCTGGGGGTACCATGGAAGCACGTGGTTGGCACTAAGGTAAGGCCTTGATTTAATTTTTTTCGGGTGGTTATTTTCAACCCCTCCCAGGGAGTCCTTTCTCCCGCCCCCCTTGCTCTGAGATGCCAACAGCCCCGGCCGTTAGCTGCACAGCTTGCCCATCTCCTGCTCTAGTGCGTTGGGCAGCTTGGCGTTGAAGGCCCTCAAGGAGGACTGGATCCTCGTCACCTCGTTGTTGGCTAGCTTGAGCCTGTGGCGGAGCAAGCAAGTGAAGAGGTCGAGGCGGGTTTTGCCAGGGGGTGACAACCTGTTCACCCGGTCCCTGATCTCCAACAGCTGGAGCATGGCCGAGTCCTGGGAGCCCTGGGTGTAGGGGTAGTCCAGCTGAAGGATCAGGTCACGAATAGCGTCTGGTTCAAAGGGCAGGCTGTAGCCGAAGACTTGCAGACTGTTGATTTTCATGTACCCCAGGTTCTTGGAGGGATCTGCCATCTCCAAGGGTTCATAGTAGATTGTCTCGTTGGAGCTGTCATCCAGAGACTTGATGCGGCTCCGCAAGTAGACATGGACTGTTTCAAAGAAGGTCTTCCACTTGTTGCCCAAGGTGAGCGTCCAATTTTGGCACTGGGCAGAGGCATCTACGTTAGTCCTTTCCCAGTCTGGGAAGCTGCCCTCATTGATGGGCATGAACCAGCTCTCCGAGTGGCTTCCCCCAAAGGGGTTGACGTAGATGGCCATGACGGGCTCCAGCGTGCTGTTCTTGGTGAGGCAGATCTGCAGGGAGAGGGCCAACATCACGTGAACAAGCCCGGGCTTGTACTTGTTGCTCTTCAGGGTCAAGAGCATGCGTTTCCTCCAGGAGGGGTCGAACCAGCTCCCCAGGCGCATGTCGTTGCTGATGAAGATGGAGTGCACCTCGATGCGGCTGTCCCGTTTCTGCAGGAGGTACTTGAGCTCCAAGTCTTGCAGGTCCGTCTCCAGCCCCAGGTAGTGCTCCAGCGAGTCGGCCACCTCGGGGCGGCAGAAGCCTTGGGCGAGCACGTAGCCGTGGTTGCAGGTCCCGCAGCGGGTGCTGTTGTCCTCGGCACAGCTGGCGCAGGCCGGCCCCTCTCCCAAGGCACACGGTATGGACCCCTGGCAGGAGGGCTGGTCAGAGGGACACGTGCAGCTGTGGCTTTCTTCCAGGAAGGTCCCAGGCATGGTGGTCTCACTGCAGTACAGTAGCGACTGTGCACGGCTCCACCAGTAAGGGAGGGACCTGGTGGAGAAGAGACACGGGAGGAGAGATGCTTACATGGCATCTTTTGGGGTGTGATGGGCTTTCCCTAGGGATGGAAGAGCTGCCCACCTCATTGTTCATTTTTCTGCACTGCTGGTGGACCCTGTGAACCCCCATTTTCCACCTCCAGCCTTGGACCCAATCTCTCAAGGCCACATCCCAGGGTGGCAGAGCTGCCCCTGCTGCCTGCTCGCCCCCCAGCATCCCTCCAGCCAGGTGGGAGCTCCTCCAGTCCCAGCCATGGGTCTGAGCCCTCCTCGGGGCTCCAAGCAGTGTCCTCGGCGTGGGATGGGGATGCCATGGCACCATACCTTTCCTTCGGCAGTTTGAAGCGAGGTTGCCGGTGGCAGCGTTTACTGAGGTTGAAGAGCCGCCGGATAAGTCGGTGGGTTTTCCTGGAGAGCAGCTTCAGGCTGGTGCCCAGCTGCTGATAGCGGTGCTGGACATCCAGGTCCATGGCCCAGAAGTGGGAGATGGCTGTCCTGTTCAGGAAACGGTCCCCAGGGAGCCTTTTCACCAGGGCCTGAAACTCCTCTGTGTGGGGAGAGAGATGGCATCAGCAGACCCAGGAGAGCAAGCAGCGGAGGTAGGGCTGGCAGCAACCTCCCTCCACATAAGCTCTCTTCACAGGGAGACCACCACCCTGGAGCCTCACCACCCAGCCTGGGCTGCTCCCCAAGGAGGGTTTGCAGGGAAGGAGATGCTTGGTGGGGTCTTCCCAGCCTCACCTGACTCCTCGAACTGGCCGTGGTGGCTCTCCCAGGCTCGCTGGAGCTGGACCAGGCTGCTCTCCAGCGCCTGGACGTCGGCCTCGGGGCAGTTGCAGCGAGGGAAGGCGGGCTGGCACTGGCAGTGGCAGTCGCTCCGGTGGCACACCAGCTCCCCGGCCGAGCTGCAGGCGATGTAGCTGAGGGCAGCCGCCACGAACCTCTCCCGCAGGTAGGAGGGAAGCACCGTCTGCAGCCCTGCGAGCGGGAGACAGACCTGGGAGCATCAGGGCACCGGCAGAGCCCCTCGAAAACACCGCCTGGGTGAGGAGGGAGTGAGCCTTCCCCCGGCTCCCACCCTCACATGATTATCATATCAATTTGCTGTGGAGCCGCTTGTCTGGGTTCTGCATCGATCTTGGCTCCTCTTGGCAGACGAGCAACAACCTCATCCTGCCCAGCTTTGATTATTTTCATCCCCTCTCCTCCCCAGCCCTTAAATTAAAAGCAGCATCTCAAGCCAGCATCCTCCCCTGCGGCTCACTGCGCACCCGCGAGCATCCCACCGTGGCTCCTGGCCGTCCCCACCAGCCTGGTCCTACCTTGGAGCTGCACTTTGTTCTCAGGGCTCTGCACCAGGACGGAGCTCACCGAGTCCAGGTTGTCGTAGTTGCTGCAGCCGAGTGGTCCTGTCCGTGTTTCGGTCACCTAAGTGGGGGACCCACAGGTGGTCACATAGGAGGGGACCCAGGGCGCGTGCCACCCCACCAGAAGTGCTGCAGGTAACTCCTGGCCAGGCTTGCCATGCTCCACTCCTCGTGGCAAGGCGATGCTTGGAGAGGAGAACTAATTGCCTGCTAATTGGCTTGTTGACAGGCAGCAGCCCAGCCTGCAGCCCGCTGAAAAATGTGCCTTCATTAGCGTGCCCAATTTCCCATAAATAATGCGGATGTGTTACCTTTGCCTGCTGTTCCCCTTCGTCTCCCCTCCCCGGGGGATGCTTTAGGGTCTCGGCCAGGTTTGGGGGGGGCTGCTGGCGAGGCCTGGGGCCACCGTCTCCCCGTGCTGCCCTCTCCCTCCCACCCTCACCTACCTTGATGGCAGCCGTGGCAATCTGGATGTGGTGGAGCCGGCGCAGCGTGCTCTCTCGGTCGATGAAGTAGGAGGCTGCCAGCTGGTGCAGGGTCTCCAGCGAGACCCCCGAGCTGTTCCCAGCCCCCCCGGCAGGCTCTGCTCTCCGGCTCAGCTTGCGCTTGTCCACAAAAATGGTCAGGGACTCTTCTCCTGGGGGGACATGCAATGCTTTGGGGGGGCTGCCGGGCTCCCCCCCTCCCCCTTCTTGGCCATATTTCTCCTGTAGTGCTTATTTTCCCACCTCCCTCCTTTGCACGCTGCCTTGTGCAAGGGAAGCGAGCGCCCACCAGCACTCACCTCCCAGCGTGGCAGCGAGCAAGAAGTGGGTCCCATACTTCTTGATGAGGCTGTCGGTGATCTGCTGGGGGCTGGGTCGGCGTCCCAGCAGACGGATGTTGCGGATGAATTCAGGGGCCAGGGGAAGCGGCAGGCTGAAGAAGTCTTTCCTCTCCAAAGCCAAATTATTCACCTTCCAGCGAGCAAACTCTCTGCAGGAGGAGCGCAGCAGGACAGGATTGGTAGGCGGAAAAACTCCTGTTGGGACCATCCCGACCTGCCCATCGCCGCAGCAGAGGTGAAGGACCCACTGCATGCACTTGCCAGCTATAGATCCAGCCAGGATGAAAGTGTCGTCCCTCCCTAAGCCATCGATGGCAATAATGAGCTACAAGCGGCGGAGATGCCTGATATTGATTAACCAGGCACCTCCGGCAGGCATTAATCACAGCCCGGAGCATGGCTAGAGCTTTTTCCAGCCCACTGGTCTGGATGGGACTCATCCATCCTCCATCCTCATGTCTATGGGTTCAGGTGAAAATCAGACATCTGGGGGTTTCATGGTTTTAAGTATTGGCAGCTTTCTGTAGGAAGCTGGAGGCATTGGGATGTGGCGGCGTTGGTGGCAGGTCCCCTCATAGCCCTGGAGGATGTGAATGAATGTGCCTCCCTCCAGCATCACCCAGCCCCCAGGTGGGGAGCCACCAGCCTGCCACTGCCTCAAGCAACCAATGCCCTGTAAACAACCAGCGGCCAATTTCAGCCTAATCTTCAGCATTTTGCCCTAATTAAAACCAGGCGGCAGCTTTCAGACAGTTTAATTAGGGCTGATTGGGAAAGGAGGGAGAGGGAGGGGTGGATGGATGGATTCAAAGCAGCTGGAGGGCTTGGTGGATGCTGTGTTGCCTCCCATCGTGATTTTTGGGCCCAGAAAGTGGGATGTTGGGGCCAGGAGCGGAGCTGGGGGTGAGGGAGGAGGGGATGCTGCCTTTCCCCTTGCACGCGTGCTCCCTGGGTGCTGGGGCATATGGAGCTAAGGGGCCAGGAGCCCTGCACCAGTACCCCCCTATCCCATCCTACAGAGAAAACAAGCCTGGAAGGCTGCTAGCTGGTTCTCTGCCTCAGAGGAGGTGCGAGCCAGCTGCTGTCCCTGCGGCTGCTCCTTCCTGTCCCACCACCGTCACCCGCAGCATCCCCAGAGGATGTGGGTCCCTCAGCATGGCAACGTCAGCGTGTAGGGAAGCAGCAAGAGGAGGTCTCCGGGGCTGCATTACAGGGCTGCCATCCTGGTACCCACGTCAGCTCCCCTGGGAAGCAGCGGCCAGGCTTTGTACCACTGCCAGAAGCCCCCGGGGCTTGGCACCAGTGAGAGGAAGAAGGGAAAAGGGCTCGTTAGCAGGAGGTGACAGTCCCACTTAGTGCCGAGAGGCGGTGGGGTGGGTTTCCCACACCGGCTGTCAGGGGGCAGCCCTTTGCCAGTGGCAGCGGACCCCACTGCTGCCGAACGTGGTTCTCTACTGGCAGGAAGGCCCCTCCAGCATTGGCTCCCATGCGTGTAGCATCCCACTGCTGCAGTCTGTATGGTGACGGCACTTGGGGACATGCCAGGGGGTCAGTCGCGGTGGCTTTTTGTGAGCTTCTGCAGCATCCCAGCCCCAGATGGCTGGCAGCCCAGGGAGGCTCAGTAATTCGGCACAGAGGTGTCTTTGTGCACAGCAAAAGGACAAGGGAACATCCCTCTGTGCCTCCCATCGTAAGGGCTGACCACACATCAACCTACACACGAAATCACTCCCAGTTCAGGGCAAATCCTGCCTGGAGCCCATCCCGGCCATGCCATGAGCACCTTGGGAAGCTGCTGTTCTATTCCCTGGGAAAGCAGCATCTCACATACACCCACCCACCATCGCTCCCGATGGGTAGCCTCCTCCTGCACGCAGGGGCCTGCTCGTACGGATTAGTGGGTCGGTCTCTGCTCCGCCGTGCCCCCCGCAGCCCCCCACACCACAGCTCCCTCCCGGGGTGCCCAGGGCCTCTCACCTGTAGATCCTGTACCTGGTGGTGAAACCCTGCCGGTAGCGCTCCATGAAGTCCACGTACTCCTGGGCTCGGTAGAAGGGTCCCCGGTCGGTGAGGAGCCAGTCGAGGGGTGCTCGGCCGGATGAAGAGGAGGATGAGGAAGAGGAGGAAGGGGTCGCGGGGGCAGCATGCTGCTGGGGCACTGTGCCGCCCGCCCCGCCGGCCACCCCCCAGCGGCAGCACGCGCTCAGGGCCAGGAGGGCCAGCGGCCACGGGAGCATCGGCGGTGGCCCGTCAGCTCGCGGGAGGTCCTGCCGCCCCATCCTGCTGCTGCCCGGCTGGCTTCTTCATTCTCTCACCCCACGGCGATCCTCCAGGACAGCCCTGCCCTGCAACGGCACCGCACGAAGCGGGGAGCCCCGTGAGGCCACTGGTACCGGGTGGCCACGCTGGACGAGGTGCTGGGGGGGCCAGTTTGGCATGGATCTACACCAGGTGCTACCACAAGCAAAGGGAAGGTGGGGTTTGATTTGGAGAGGCTGCTGCTGAAGGGAAAGCTGTGCTCTGGGGAGAGCCATGTGCTGGGCATGGACCAGTCCTGCCACAGGAGGTAAGAGTTTATGGGTTAGGGGTGCTGCCTGCTGCTGAAGTTAAATGAAATCCTTGCTGGTGGCTCTTTGAGAGAAATTTCTGGCTTTCTCTTTCTGTTTTCCTCTGCCATGCATCAGCCCAGTGAGCCAAGCTTGCTGCTACAGGGTGCCCACGTGGTGGGGAGGGTGGGCTGTCTCTGCACCTTGCACCTTGGGGATGCCCATCACAAGCATGTGTAGCTCATTTCAGGAGGGGTTAAAAAATAATAAGCATAGGAGACTAGGAAAAAATGAACTTCTCCAGGTATGGGTTGAGCCACATGTGGCTGATGTTAGACTTTTCTTTGCGTCCTGCTAGTGGCTCAGATGATGGATGGATGGACGGATGGATGTCCACCTCAAAGTTAGATGGGATGATTGCAGTGATGTTTTGAATGCAGCTTGTGTTTATTTTAAGCCAAGACCTTTCTGCTTTTATAGCCCAGCATATGGCAGTATCTGCGGCAGTAAAGATGGAGCTTTGCTGGGAGCAGCAGCACTGGGGCCAGAGCCTGAATTTGCAAGTGAAGGTGGGAGATGGGGAGTTGCAAGCTCTGGCAGAGCTGGGGCAAGGTGAGGTGTCCTGCCAGGCAGCAAGAGCTGTTTGCCTTAAAACAAGGACCCTGTCACTGCAGAGCTTCCAGGGAAGGTGATTTTTATTCTGGGAAGGTGGCTGATGGGGGCCCAGAGCCCAAACACTCACCCCTGCCAACCACACACCAGCCCTGTGTTCTCCCAAGTGGGGCTTTGCCAGATGAATCATCGTGCTTTAACATGTATTATTATTTTTTTATATTTTTTTTTCTCCCTCTCTTCTATTTTTAAACCCTTAAGGGTGCACTTTGGTTACGCTTTCTCAGCTTCTCACTCAGCCCTCAAGGCTGGGGCCCTGTTAATTTTAAACAAAACCTGAGATTTTCACATCACCAGATTGGGGATGCCAGGGCAGCAGGGCAGGCAGGAGCAGGCAGAGCAGCATGCAGGGTTTTTTCTGTCCCCCCTCCTGCACCAGCTTTCCCTGTGTCACCCTGGTTTCTCCCAACCTTGCAGGCAGCCATGTAACACCCTGGTCATTGCCGTCCTCTCCTGGCATGTGGAATCCCCCACGACCACGACATGGCCAAATCCTGGCTCAGGTGAGCAGGCCCCTGTGCCGGGGGGGTGGGGGAGGGCAGGGGGACCAACAATATCAGGCTGGTCTCCTCACTCCGCACCTTGAGTGCAGGGGGCACCTGTCCCCCCTGCAACGCAGCAGGACCCGATGCTGGCTGCTCACGGAGCTGCCTGTGCACTGCCACGCGTGGGTGATGGCTGAGGCTCTTTGGCTGCTCTGAAACCCTCCCTGCCTGCAACCAAAGCTGGGCCAGGGGGAAGCAGGCAGCCGAGGTGCAGGCAAGCACCTTGCTCTCCTCCCCAGGAATAGCTGCAGTTAAAATGGAGGTGGCCCAGGGACTGAAGCAGTGTGCAAGGCTCAGGATCAAACCCTCCCAGCCCCCCCACTGCCTGCAGCTGTGGGTTCCTGCTCCTGTGCTGTACAGGGTGACACAGGGAGCAGGGACAAACTGCCGTGCCCAGGAGGGCATGGTGGGAGCCAGGGCCTGGCAGCAAACCCTATGGATGGTTTAGATACTGACCATGGGCTACATCCTCCATGATTTGGTCCCTCTCTCTTATAACAGGCAGGAAAGCAGCGCTCTGGCTCTCAGCTGAGAAGCCGAGGTGAAAGCACTCCTTGAATAGCATCTTTCTAAACCCTGCTCTTGAAACGCACTGCTTGTAGCATTAAATATGGCTGTGCCAGCAAAACACCTTGCTTAAATAGGTGGTGTGCCAGCTAGCCTGCCTGTTGCACCACAAACAGGCTCGGCACGGCTGATGTCCTCGTCCACTGTCATTGTCTGTGGCTTTTAGGTGACTCCTGACCACCTCCAGCCAAGGTGGGGCTGGGCCAGGGGCTGCTCCCTGGCTGCCTCCCTCTGCCCTCTCCCTCCACCCAGGTCCGTACAGCCAAGGAGATGCTTTTCCAAAAGTGCCATGGGAGACTGGACTCATCCATCACCACTTCACACCACCACAGACCAGTATGAATGGTGTCACACTGGTCACCCTGCTGCCCTCCCTGGGGCTTTCCTGGTGTAAATCAGGAAGATATAGGAGTATCCTTCCTTTGATTCAAAGCATGGAAGGGATTCTTTTGGGGGACATCAGGCAGAGCACTGTCTCTTCCAGGAAGCCCTCCTGGGTGCTAACAGCTTCCCACCGGCATTGACCAGCCCCTTGCCACCACCAGCATGGGGGGCACCCCCACATGCCTTCCCCAGGAAGGGCTCCCCTTGCTGCCCTTCCCCTCCAAAGCCCCTCTCCCACCTCCCCACCCAGCACTGCAGCTCAAGGCAGCAAACCTCTTCTGGGTGACCATTGTGGGGACAGACATTAGGGATGGAGCTACCTTGGGCCACCTCTTCCTTAGGCTACAGTCCCCAGCCCAGCTAGAAACCACTTCAGCCTGCTCTGGTTCCTTCCCTGGGGAGCTTGTTCTGAGATTCCATGTTGGGCATGGGATGCTTACTTATGGCCACCTCATGTTTTACTACAAAGCAATAAAAAGTCAGAACTGAGTATTTCCAGCACTTGACTGGGGCAAACTGGCACAAACCCAGTGAAGGTCCCCTCCTGACGTGCAGAGTCCCTCAAGCAGCAAAGTTTCCAACCTTGCTAAATGAGCTCTTATTTACACCTGCTTCTTATTTACACTGTGACTGCTGGCACCTCTGAGGCGGGCTCTTGCTTGGGGACAGGTGCTGACGCACACGAGCATCCTTGCCAACAGCAGCTTGAAGCCCCAAGTCAAGCAGGAGCAGGCAAGCCACCACAGGCAGGAGAGCCTGCATGGGAGCTGCGCCGTGTGACATGGCAAACTTATCCCTGAGGAGCAGCTTTCCTGCACCATCGTTAGCTGGGCTAATTTATTTGCTCATATCGATCAGGGGTTATATAAAATAAGTACATGCAGAAATTGTTATAGCTCCATATAGTCCTTAAACCACACAGCTGGGGGGGGGGCCCTCAGATTTTGCTGGAGGACTGCTGCTGCTGCTCTACAGGGTTGAGGGCCATGCGTATTGGGGTGCACCCCCACCTGCTCACACCAGCATCTCCTGGGATGCTTGCATCCTTCCTGGGATGCTGGGGAGAGCATAGCTTTTTGGAAGCAAGTAACCCCCTTGACCTTAGTACTAAAGCTGGAAATAACTTTCTAATCACTTTTCCTTGATCCAAAAGAATGAAGATTTGATGAGAAGCATCTGACTACTCATCTATTTTTTTGATTTAGGGTTTTGCATCATAGAAGTTGGAAAAATTCCAGCTTGTTAATTTTTTTCCCTCCCCCTTCTATAAAAACCTTAAAGTGAAGGAAGAAGAGTGCAAAGGCAAATATTCTTGGCAAACTTTCCCAGGACCACAACCTCCTCCCTGATCAAGTCTTCCTGAGCTTGTTACAGCCCTCTGCATCACTGTTGCCTGCAGCAGAACACCCTGCTGTCCTTCCAGTGATGGCCAATACACGGCCCAGACTGTCACTCATCACAAGCTGCATCTTAAAAACAGCTTGTTGCAATTTGTAGAAGTGCCTTCCCACCCCTGAGATGGCAATGGGATTGCTTCCGTGGTGGGTGTCCTCACCCAAAATGGCTTGAGAGGCCGAGGCAGCTCAGCATGAGGTGCTGACAGCGATGCTCGAGTGCCCGGCAAGCAGCTCTACTGAGCTGCAAAAGCTTTTCTCTACTGCCCTTGGAGCAGACTGCAACAGTGGCAACATCCTGCGGAGTTATGCCAAGGTCCGGCTTGCTTCCATGCTGATGGCATCTCCGGAGCCATGCGCTCCACCACTAATTAGGCAGAGTTCAATAATTAAGACGTTAGCTAATTGTCAGGGACATTAGCATTGATTTCTGCCCTTTCATGCTGCAGGAAAAGGATCTAGAGATGTATAAACTGGGAAGTGTGTGCTGGGAAGAGGCTGCAGCGGTGTTTGCTGGGTGCTGTGGGGAAGCACAGCATTCCAGACAGACTCTGGCACTACCACTGTAAATGCTGAGCTGAACCTCAGAGCAAAAGCAGCACCCGATGTCTGTGCCAGGCAGCGCAATACCTGCTGGTGGCAGAGCTGTGGGACATGCCCAGCCATGGGGGGCTGGTCCCTGGGGCACAGCAGGCGCAAAGGCACATCTGTGCGGGAGCAGGGAGCGATGAGGATGGGTCTTGAGCTCCCCGTGGATGCCTTTTAGTGGGAATTAATGTCAAACTTAGCAGCTGAGTCACCTTCTCATTAAACGTGGGAAAGCTTTATCAAATTAAGGCCACTTAAAAGAGCCTGGGCAGAGGCTAAGTGCAGTTTAGTTTCTGAAGTGGATTGACTCAGCCGAACTGCGGCTATGTGAATTCACGCAGGCGCCCAAGGCACTCCTTACTCTGCCACTTGCACCCCTCAGGACAGCCGATCCCAAAGGGCTCAATCCTGCAGGATGCTCAGCTCCTTGCTCGAGGGCCACCAGCCTTGCTTGGTGCTTCGTGGGACCCACCTCCCTTGCAGCCAGCCCTGCCTCTGCCTGCCTGCGCTGCTGCCTCCTCAGCTCTGTGATGGTTTGCAACAAGCTGCAGCCACCAGCCTCGCGTCCGCACACTCCTGAGGAAGCGCCAGGGCCTCATTGATCTGTCGGGGTAATTAAGAGACCGAGCCAGGCACCGCCGGAGCGACAGCAGCATGGTAATCACTGGCAAAGTGGGCACGGCAGGGTGCTGTCAGCCGCCTGGCACCCAGCCTGCAGAGATGTGGCTCCAGGCAGCGAGCGTGGGGACAGCCACCTCGGAGCCTTCCATCCCTGCCTGAGCAGCAATGGTAAAGACCACTATGGCAGCTGTGAACCAATTCTCTCTACGCTCCTTCAGACCACCCTCTGTGCCTGCTCAGTCACTATTGCCAAGTGATTTCACATCGCTGCCTTCCCTCCCGGCCCCAGTTCATGAGAGTGGTTTTAAAAAACCTGCAAGTCTTGATGACTTGGGTTCCTTTTATTAGCTTTTCTCCACATCCTTGGGAGCAAGACACTTGAAGACAAGACTAAAGGAAAATAGCAGAAAATCCCAGGACTCGGGGAGCTAAGGATTTGCATAAGACATCAAATGATATGAAGCCTGGGCTGCCATCAGGGGAGATGGCAGCTGCGTGTAGCATGTCGCACCAGTGCCATGTGTCTGCCCTCTGGCTTTGCTCACCCGAGACTTTCACACCCACAGGCAAAAAGCTTCTTAAAAGAGCAATGTGCAGAATACAACTCCCCCCAGTGCGGCGATGGCAGCAGCAGCACTGGCTTCCCCTGCCTTGTGCTGAGCTCTCAGCCCGGAGCATCCCTGCAGCTGGGTCTCTGGGGCTGGGGGAAGAGCATCCCTGCAGTCCCCTCCCCAGACAGGATGTCTGCTCCCCCCCAACAGACCCCACAAGCTGAGTACCAACCTCATGTATAAGCTGGAAGCAGCGCAAGGTGAGGACCGCTCCCTCCCATCCCTCCCTTGCCTTCACACAGGTGACAAGTGTCACGGGTGGGCAGTGATGCATGGCAGTAGCTCAGCATTAGCAGCACAGGGTAAATAAAGCGGTGGGTGGCAGGTGCTGGGCAGGGAGGAGGAGGAGATCTGGGGTGTCACAGTGGGGCCACCCCCCTTCCCAGCACCCCGCTGCTTCCCAGGTCTCAAAACCTGTCCCTGACCGCCCACCAAAGCCAGCTCCGCTTGGAAAAAGTGCAGGGGCCTCCTCACGACACCTCCGGGGCTGGCAGGGACCCTCGTGGCTGCTGACAGAGAGGGGACACTGACACCTGCCGGCGGGTCCCCCCGGCCCCGCACACCGGGCTCGCCGTGCCCAGCCCCGGGACCGCGGCGGGGACAGCGCGGGCACACACCCCCCAGCCCCGCTCCGGGGCAGCGGCCGCCGGTCCCCCGGTCCGGGGCACGGTGAGCACCGCTGTGCCGAGAGCTGATGCTCCCGAGCCGGGGCTTAAAGAGCCAGAGTTTTGCTGCCTACTGAAAATATATATACACATAAATCAGCGTTTAGCGAAGGGACTCGAGCCCCGCAGCCGGGACCCCCCCCCCCTCCCTCCCTCCCAGGGTTGGTGACAGGGCACGGCGCTGGGAACCGCACCGCAGCCTTGGAGGCGAGCAAACCCCCGGGAGAGCGCCGGCCCCGCAGCAGGGAGCGGAGCCCTCCCGCCCGCACCCGGGGCACCGGCTGCCGAGTTACGCGGGCCCGGCGCAGAAGTGCGGGTTCCGCAGCTCCGGGGGCATCTCCCCCGGCGGCTCCCCCCGAGCCGCGCACACTGCGCGGGCAGCGGGTTTCCAGCTTCCCGGGCGTCTCGCTCCTTCAAGTACCCGGTTCCACCGGGCCGGTCGCAGCACCCCCGGGCCGGCCCTGCTGGCCGCCGCAGCTGGGCACTGGGAAGGGCTCGTTGCTCTCCTCTACACCCGTCCTAACCGGGCGGGTGGCGAAGCGAGCCCGGAGCGAGGCGGCAACTTGACCAAGGTCACCGAACGAGCCGGCGGCGGCCGAGCCGCCTCTCCACCGTCGCGCACGGCGGCACCCGGGATCCCCGCCGTGTGGGGTCACGGCTCCCCCCGCAACGCTCCTTCCGCCTCCCGCCGGCGGAGTCTCTGCGCCGGCTCACCCCCTCCTCCCCCGGCCCCGCACACTTACCGCAGGCTCCGGCTCAGCGCCGGCGGGGCGCCGGCCGCCTCTCCGTCCTGTGCCGTCCAGCTCCGCTCCGCCTTAGCGGCCCCGGGCCCTGCCCCGCCGCCTCCCGGCCCCCCCGCGCCGCCCCATCGCCGGGCGGGCAGGCGGCCCCCGGCGGCCCCGCCACCATCCCGCGCCCCGGCCCCGCCGCTGCCGCCAGCCCCCGCCGGGTCCCGCCGCGCTCCGCGGCCGCCGCCGCCGCCGCCCGATAATATATGCAGGGGCTGCAGCCAATAAAAGGCGCCGCTGGCCTCCCCGCGCCTTCCCATTGGCGGGGCCGCCTGGCGGGGCGTGGCGGCGCGGCGCGGCGGGGGACACGCGTGGAGCGGCGCGGGGGCCGCGCTGCGGGGGCGCTCGGCTCGGTCACCGGCCCGCCCGGCCGCGGGGGGTCCGAGCCCTGCCGGCCCCCCATCCGCCTGTCCCCTCAGAGGGGCTGGGGGCTTCCCCTGAGGCTGGGGGCGGTGTGCTGGCACTGGCCTCCTCCGAGCTTGAAGGGGTCCCGGTTGGGCCGGTTGCACCATCGATGCCGGTAAATGATTAGCGAGTTTCGGGATGCGGATGCCACGCGTCGGCCCTTCCCAGCACGCTGGGTTTACCGTTCTCCGCTGTTTTCTTTTTAAATTTTTAATTTCTCTGTCTGTATTACTGGCGCCTCCTCCCAAGCCCTTCCTTCGCTCCCTGTCATGTGGTGGTAGGTGTTACAGGGGCGCTGCTCCTGGGGGTGCTCCCTGTTCCCAAACGGGAGCTGGAAGGACCTTCCTGGGGACACTCTGACTAATGCAGTTGCACCTCTTTTTCATGAAAAACCCCTCCTTTTATATGTCCCCTTGGTGAATGAAAAGCAGTGAAGGAGCCTGCTGGAGGCTTCCCAAAAGAATTTCCCCTGTGCTCCCAAAAAGGAGGGCCGTGCCCCATCCCACAAAGCACCGCTGCTTGTTTTTCCTAATTTTTTCTTATTTATTTATTTATTGTTTCTACTGGCAGCTGCAGCCGGTTGGTGCTGGAGGGGGACAGTGCTGCTGAAGCACACCCTGCTGCATCCGCACCATTCCATGCTTAGTTCAGTGCTTGGCTTTGGTCACCAGTGAGGCTGGTGTTGAAAATAGGTAGTTCCTGGTGAGCGTGGTTTTTCCTTCCTAAAATATAGCGGGCGATTGGGAGGGTTATTATAAATCAGAAAATCTTGGGGATAAGCACCCAGTGTGGTGTGTTTGGGACACAGCACTGTCCCCTCGCTGTGCCCGTGCTGGGGCATGTTAAGCTTCACAGCTGGCACGAATGAGGAGGAGAAATTTGAGGAAGGTGCTGCAAGGTGAGGGGGAAAGCTCTGTCAAAAAAACCAAAAAAACCAAAAAAACCACGGTTTTTTTTAAAGTAACGGTTATCTAGTGTGTGGTTTTCTTTGGAGGCGCCAGGCGGGATGGAGCCATGCCCAGCACAAGGAGCCAGCATGGAGCTGGGGGGGGTGGGAGCTCCACTTCCAGGGCAGCGATGCTTCTGCACCCCTCCACTCCAAGGGGGAAAACCAAACCGGTGTGGCCGTGGCTGCGTGTTTCTGCTGGCGTGGGGCCTGGGTCTTTCACCCCACACTGGGAGGGGAGAACATTTCCCACCAGAATGTTTTGGCTGCAGAACCACAGGTCTCTGCAAGAAGGTTTGGTGTTTGGGC
Source organism: Falco rusticolus (assembly GCF_015220075.1). Taxonomy (NCBI): domain Eukaryota; kingdom Metazoa; phylum Chordata; class Aves; order Falconiformes; family Falconidae; genus Falco; species Falco rusticolus. The sequence continues at coordinate 29,681,267 of NC_051197.1, forward strand.
AAAAGCTGCTGGTGCTGCTTTGAGTTCACTTAAAAAGAGTCAAAATAAAATGCATCCAGTGCAAAAAGAACCAGCAAGTTTGGGGCCAGCCCTTATGCTCTATTTTTTTTTTTCTTTTTTTAAAAACCACACAGGCTTGTGGGCTTTGGAGGTTCATGATTTCTACTGGGATTGGGAACGTCTGTGACTTCTGCTGGGAGTCTGGTGGTCTGGGACTTTGGAAGTCCATGATTTCTCCTGAGATTTTGGATGTCCAAGACTTTGGAGGTCCGTGACTTCTGTGGGGATTTTGGAGGTATGTGATTTCTCCTAGGATTTTGGAGGTCTGACACTTCTCCTAGGGCTTTGGGGCCTGTGGCTTCTGCTGGGATTTTGGAGGTCTGGGATTTTGAATGTCTGTGACTTCTCCTGGGAGTTTGGATGTCCAAAAACTTGGAGGCCCAGGTCTTCTGGCATTTGGGATGCCTGAGACTTCGGAGGTCCATGACTTCTCCTGGGATTTTGGATGTCTGGGACTTGGCAGCCCATGACTTCTGCTGGGATTTTGGAGGTCTGTGACTTCTCCTGGGAGTTTGGATGTCTGAGACTTTGGAGGTCCATGACTTATCCTGGGATTCTGGAGGTCCGGGACTTTGGCGGTCTGTGATTTCTCCAGGGGGCGGGTACCTGTAAATTAACCTCAGTGCAGAAGGGGGCAAAGGTAGCCGGGCTGGGCTGGGCCGGGCAGCACCGGCACCCCTCCCGCCACCGCAGCCCTCCCGGGTTTCCAAGGGGTGCGGGGAAAAACGGGGCAAGCGGAGGCGCGGGGCTGGGGAAACCGTGCCGTGCCAAGCCGCACGGGGAGGCGCGGGGTCGGGAGCCGTGCCCAGCCGTGCCGTGCCGTGCCGTGCCGTGCCGAGCCGTGCCGAGCTGCGCGAGGAGGCGCGGGGCCGGGAAAACCGAGCCGTGCCGAGCCGCGCCGCGCCGTGCCGAGCTTGCCGAGCCGTGCCGTGCCGTGCCGAGCCGCACGGGGAGGCGCCGGGCCCGCGTCCCCGCCCCTCGCCGCCGCCGCCCGCCCGGCCGGCCGGCGCTGGGAGCGCGGCGCGGGGCTCCAAGATGGCTTTGGCCGGGCTCTGCTCGCTGCTCGCCGGCTGCTGCCTGGCAGCGGGCAGCGGCCCCGCCGAGGCGGCGGCGGAGGCGGCGGCCAAGGAGCTGGAGTGTAAGCTGAAGAGCATCACGGTGTCGGCGCTGCCCTTCCTGCGGGAGAACGACCTCAGCATCATGCACGGCCCCTCGGCCGCCGAGCCCAAGCTGCTCTTCTCCGTACGCAACGATTTCCCCGGCGAGATGGTGGTGGTGGATGATCTGGAGAATACGGAGCTGCCTTACTTCGTGCTGGGTGAGCCTGCGGGCGGCGGCCGGTCTGTCCCCCCCCGTTCCCCCCCGCCGGCAGCGGGCCCCGAGCATCCCCGGCTGCCGGGCTCCTCCCTGCGGCACCGGCGTGCGGGTCCCCTGCGGCTGCCCGGCGGCGCTTGGCCCCGCTGCAGCGCCTCGGCACCGGGCGGGGGCCGGGGGGATGCTGCAGGCCTGGGGTGCTCGGTGCACCCCGCCGGGGCTGTCATCCGCGGGGGTTGTCCCCAGTGCTGGCAGGAGGCCCCTGGTCTGCCGCCAGCCTGGAGGTGAGGCTTTCTGCTTTGTCTGCCCCCGAGCAGAGGAGCAGAGTCACCTTTCCCGCAGCCAGCTGGAAAAATACGCCGGTGCCCAGCACTTCCCACCCCGCCTGTGCTGCTGCCTCCGGCGCTCCCGCTCCCCGGGTCCGAGACTTTGGCCTGCACACGGCTGGGGTGGCTCCCACCGGCTCTAGCTACCGGCTCTAGCCAGGCCTCGGCGCTTCGCCTGCTGCGCCAGGCTCCCCTGCCCACCTCCAATGGGTTTCTGCAGTTGTCTTCCACCAAAACCCGCTGAGAATTTGCCCCGTTCTTTACGCTGGGGTCAAAGCAAGGCCTCTGCTGCTTGTGCACGGGGACCCGCTTCCCTCCTGGCCACCTGGGACAAGTCACCAAGATTTCTAATTTTCAGTAGCATCGGTGCAGAACACCCTTTTCCTACCACCGCCCGCATGTAACCCCCTGCCCCGCGCAAATGCCACCGTTGCTTTCCTGGCAGCCCTGCAGTGGCAGTGCACACCCCCTGCAAGCTCTGCCCACCCGTCACTGCTCTGGCGGCACATTGGGTGCCCTGAAATGCCACCCTTGTCTGGATGTTGGCCCAAAAATGAGGCGCTGGCACATTGCTTTGTGTGGCATTGCCCCCTCTGTGCCACCCTTGTGTGTGGGCAGAGCATAGCGGTGGCCCCCGCCTGGGTCTTTTCCCTAGTGTTTCATCGCCTCCGTGGCCCCTGGACTCCTCTGTGCACAAAAATGCCCCCAGCCCACATGCAAAAAAGCCCCTGGCCCTGGGTGCTGCGTGGGCTGGGGGCAGTGCTCACTGCTGCCTGGCCATCCCCCTTCTCCGGTGGGAAAGGCAGAGGCAGGCAGGGGGCTGTTGATGCTGTGGGGCGGGGGGGGGACACCCGGTGATGGTTTGCTTGAGGCTGGGGGGCTGTGCAGGAAGGGGGGCAGCTGGCTGTGCTGTTTCTTGTCCCCTGGTCCAAGCCCTGTGCTGCGGGATGCTGCAGCAGAGGCCGGAGAGCGTTGCTGTGGCAACGGGGCGGCAGCGCTGCGGATGCAGGGGGACGCGCAGGCATGGCTGCCAGCCCCATGCCACCTTGACGCCCCAAAAGCCACCTGGCCACTTGTCCCTTGCCTCCTGCTTGGACCCTCTCCCAAGGAGTCGGACCCCAGTGGGCCCTGGGATGCTGCCAGTGGGGAGCATCTGGGTGGGAATGTATGGCTTTGGTTGGGCGGGGGTCCCTGGGCATGAGCCCTAGCTGGTACTGTGGGGATTTCCCCGAGGGTTTTTCAAATCCACGATGTGCCATGTGCTGGGCAGTGCAGGAAAGCCCCCACTGCACCCAGGGCTTGCACTGATGATGCCAGGCAGGGGTTTGCTTTCGCCTCCTTCTGCTTGACCTGCCATCAGACAACTAACAGGACAGCTGGCCCCATGTCAGCAGACCCAGATGTCCCTGTGGTGGCTGGGCTCTCCTGGGCATTGCCACCTGGGACGTCAGTCCCCGGGAGCCTGTGGGTGCGCAGGTCCCAGCATGCAGGGGTTTGGGCTTTGGAGGCACAGAGGTGGTCCCAGTACATGTCTCCCCACCCAGGATGCTGGGGCTGGGTTGGCAGGAGGGGACACCTTACAGCCCCCCTGTGTGCCAGGGTTTTGACTTTATGACTCCTTGGAAATGCTGTGATATATCTCCCTCCCTCCTGCAAGGTAAGGGCTGGCCTTTGAAGCTGCCATGGCCACTTTGCCATGTGTGCATATTATTATTGTTGTTATTGTGCTGCTTTGCCATTTGTGGGTCATATTATTATTATTATTATTATTATTAGCCTGGGCACTGCTTTTGCATGGCAGAAGCCCTGAAGTGCATAGAGGGCTTGCAAGACTCAGACTTGGTAACTCAGGGGCCGCATCCTCTGGAGCTGGAGAGCCCCCAGCCCGAGGAACCAGAGTGCATCACTGCTGGCACTGCATACTTGGTGGGGACGTGGCCATGCTGGGTCGATGCATGGAACCAGTGTCAGCAGCTGTTTGCATTTCCACAAGCTCTGGTGCGTGGGTTGGAGGGTGCATTTGAGCATCCTTCCAGGAACCTGGCTTCACGCGGTGCTGATTGCACCATCCCTGGCAAACCCCAGACCCATTAACTGTGCCCACCTTGTTGAGTTCAAACAAATCATAATGTGTCAGAGCGGTGAATAATCTGCACACCCACATCTGTGCCTCTGAGCCCGGTTCAGTGTCTCAGCCTGGGGGAGCTGGGCAGCTGTTCCTTCTGCTTGTGATGGTTTCCAGATCCAGGGCCTATGTGCCAGGAAGGGGTTCCTGAGAGGAGGGGAGCTGCCTTGCTGGTTGGCAGGGGCTTGGCCCAGACCCCAGGGCTGCCCAGGGGCCTGGGTTTGGGCTGGGGGCCCCATGAAGGGCAGGCGATGCTGCACAGTTACTCCTGGCAGTGGCACCTTCGCTCTGCCACGTGGGCTCTCAAGCAATTCCCTCAAGGTTGCACCGTGACTCAGTTTCCCCGCAAAGAGGATAGGAGCATGCAGGGAGCTGGCTGTGGCAGGCTGAGACCGTGGCAGGGGAAGGGGCAAGGGGAGCCGCTGGGAAAAGGTCAGATAGGGGAGGCCAAGGGTGGCTGGGTGTCACCCCCACCAGCCCTGGCTGCTCCCCTCAAAACCACTGCAAATAATTCAAGTGCTTTCAAGCTCGGCCAGCATTGAGGGAGACTGGCATGAGTGGTCTCTCCTGCCTGGCTGGCACCTCCCTGCCATGGTGGCCAAGCTGGGCATCCCGTTGACGGGCACGTGGGTCAAAGCTTTTTCCCCCAGCTAGAGATGTGCTGGGGTCTTTGGAGAGCCACGTACGGTGCTTGCTAAAAATAAAGTGCCAGGGGTGTGTGTTGCACTGGGCACCCCAAAACCAGCTGTCACTCCTGACCCCTGATGAGGTGCTCTGGTAACATAATCAACTTAACGATGAGCATGGAGGTTGTGGGCATCTCCTCGTTGCTGGTGGGTAGTGTGGCAGGGACTTCGATGGACCCCTCTGCTGGGGTTTGCCTGTGCCAGTGGGGATGATGGAGAGGCGGGGGCTGTCCTGCCTGACCTGGGGGTCTGTGGGGGGAAAGGCACTCAGGAGGACTGCTGTCCTTCCCCTTCACGCGTTTGCTTCTCCCTGCTGCGGGTAGCGATGAGCTGTGACTCTGCTGGGGCCTTGGGGGGATGCGCTTGCTTTGGCTTGCCTTGATCCGCTGCCCCGCAGCTTTAGCTTTATATTTGTCTTTACCCAAGAGGGTGAGGCATTGCTTACTGCTCGCTTTCCATGCACCGTTTTGGGGTCTCATATCCCCCCCCTACCACACAGCCGTCCCGGTGCCAGAGGCAGGTGTGCGGTGCTCAGCCCTGCCAAACGTTCCTGTGTGCCTCCAGAAGCAGAGGGATCGTTTCTGGGATTATTACCCCTGGTTTAAGGAGGGGGGGAGGCACTCGGGCATCCTTTCAGCTGCTTCGTAGCTCCCTTTGCTAATGAACGGAGCATGTTTTAATTGTGCTGGCCACCTCCTTGTGCACGTGCTGCCTTGCTGTCTGCATTTGCTCCGGAGCGGCTCGCACGCAGTCCCCACGTGCGTCGCTTTTCATGCTTGTGTCCATAAAACCCCACATTGTTTTATGTGCCTGTCTTCAAAGGGACTCTGACACCATCCCCCTGTTTTGCTGTGGGTTTTTTTTTTTTTTTTCCCCACCTCCTGAATTTTTGGGAAGTGGCGAGGGCATGGGAGCCAGGATGAGGCTGCTCGCTGCTGCGCGCCGGGCTGCCTGCATTTAAAACCACCCATTTTCATCCTGCTTTAAATCAAGGAAACCTCCATTTGAAATGAAATGGTTGCCTTTCATCTTGTTTTGTGTTTGTTGCACTAGCTGTACTTTTTCCTGAAGGGAGGCTGAGTCTCGCTAGTCGGTGGCCATTAAGAAATGCTAATTAGCAGCTCAATATTCCCTGTCCACTAACCTTCACACCCCCTTCTTCCTTGCTGCTTGGCTCGGCAGCATCCAGCTGCATTTGATATGTCATTAACTGGATTCACACTCCTGCGGGCTGCTAATTTTTTTGGGCCTTATCCTTCGCAGGTTATAAACTGGTGAGCAGGGTATTTATTAGCATCCTGGCTTCCCACAGCCCCTCGGGCTTGGCAGAGATTTGCGATGCAATTAAAAAACGCGCAAAAGACGGTGTCTTTGACTCCTTTGCCTCTTCTGTAATGCACTAGATATTTAAAAAGTGAAGTCTTGAAATACCTTTTTGCATGTAAAAATCGACCTGAGGAATGAGAAAGCGGAGCCGATGGGTTGAACCCTTGCTTTCTGGGTGCCAGATGATTCAAGATCTTGAAATACTGGATGGTTTTCTGTGTCCTGGTTTTTGTTTTTTTTTTCCCTGAGTGTGGAGGAGCCGAAGGAACTTTTTCTGCCTCACTGGGTTCCAGCCCAGCTGCCGTGCCATGAAACGGGGGCAGCACAGCCCCTCTCCCCCCAACTCCCCCCGCTCCCCATCGCCCTCACGGGAGCCTTGGCAGCAGAGGATGGGAGAAGGTTCTTAACTTCAATGACTTTAATAGATTATCATAAACTCAGGCCTTAATACAAGCTGTCATGATTTCAAATTATCTTACTTTTAAATTAAATAGATTCCTTTTTAAATACAAAATCAATTCTAATTTTTTAGAGGGGTGAGATTTTTCAAAGGCACCGGTGAGCTGGGCATATTCAACTGCTCTTGAATATCTCCCCGAAATATCTAATCAGTTTTTTTTTGTTAAATCTCAGCTAAGCTCTTGGCTCTGCTGGTGGATGCTCTGGCCATGACTTCCCTGGGTTAATAATGGGATTGCACTGGGGGGGGGGGAATGCGAGACAGGCCACCACGGGGATGTGGGCTGCCACTAATCAGGGTGACGGGCCACCGGCACGCCTGCCCGCCCCAGCTCTCCTTCCAGGCTGCACGGGGAGGCGGTGAGATGTGACACCTGTCGGCTCTCATCCTCATCCCACATGTCTCCCCGTTGCCGTGGACTGTGGGAGGTGGTGTCCCCCTCCCCGTCTGCCCTCACCCCCAACTCCTAAATGACCCTGGAGGAGGGAAGCAGGAGCCAAGGGGCTGCAGGGTTGCATTATCCCTTTTTTTTGTTTGTTTTTTTCTGCTCCCACTTTCATGTCAAGTGAGAAGAACGTCCCGTTGGGTTTTGGTTGGGGATTGCTTGGTTTCGCTCCTCTCATCTGGGTCTGGGTGCTGGTGGCATGCAGGGTGGCTCTTTGGTCTCGCCTTTCTGTGGTAGGAAAGTGTTTCTTGGGGTGTTGTGGAGCCAGTCCCCAGCTTGACTCAGTGACACCCCAGGATCACTGGCAGAGCCCCTCTTCCCTGTCACACTTCACCATCTCGTGAGACCAGGACAGCATGGCAGATCGCTACGGTGGGGCTCGTCCCACTGTGGGACCCACAGCATCGCTCCAGTGTGAACCTTGCACCTGGAAATAGGTGTAATGGCAAAATAATGGAGCAAATATTAAGAAATTCTTAAGTACCTAGAGAATAACCAAGTTAAATTATACCAGAGGAGCTCAATTGCCTTGCTTAGATTGATTGAATTACTAAATGAGCCTGACTAATGGAATGGAGTGGATATATCGGACTTTTACTCAAGATCCTGAAATAATTTCTCTAATAAGATTGTGAGCCATTAATTGAACTTGGCTTTGATCCTGGACACTGTCACATGCACTGAAACCCGGCGGTATGATCTATGCTCCCGTGTGCCTGGACGAGGGGGAGGCTGCTGGCACCTCCCCGATGGGTGGCTTGGAGGGCAGCCAAGGTTTTACCAGGGGGTTCCCAGCTCACCCACGCCAGGACCTGTGGTGTGGAATGGACCCCAAAACACCCTGTCTTGGAAGCCCTCCTGCCCCTTGGCAAAACCCACCCTGCCAGTGGGATGTGCTTCGTTCCCCTCTGCTGCCAGCAGCTGATCGCCTGGCCAGGGTCCTAAACCCAGTTCCCGTTGCCGCGGGGTGAATTTGAGATGGATGCTTGGGGTTTACATCTACTGCAAATCCAGGAGAGACACCTTCTTCCTACATCCTCCTGGAGTGGTTGCTGCTGGTGGTGGGACATTGTCTGTAGCATCCAGGGTGCTGCTGGCTGCCCCATCTGCTGTGTGAGATTCTTGCCACCAAGGCCCAGGGGCTTAAGGAGCTTCCAGCAAAGTGGAGGGACCTGCATCCCTCCATGCATCCTGGAGCACCTGGTGGGACAGGACAGGCTCATCTAATAGGGTTTGGGTACAAACCATTGGTGGGACCTTGTTCCTGCCCTTACTCTTGGCCATGCAATGTAAACTGGACCTCTCCACAACCCTTTTCCAGCTGAAAGATGAGGCCAGAGTGGATGAGGTGACCTGCTCAGAGCCACGGAAGCACTGAATGTGCTCCCATGCCTGGTCACTCCCCGTCCTGCAGGCAATGGAGCCCAGCACCAGCCCCAGCTATGAGCAGGGACAGCCCTTACAACCCAGCAGCCAGGATGGAAAATGTTGCAGGGAAGTGGACAAAGTGCCCCTCAGCTGAACAGGAGGTAACTGGTGCTCAGGAGGGAGGCACAGGGTGCATGTCCCCATCCTTATGGACACCTTGCCCCCATGCCGTGCCCATCACCAACCCACTGTCTTACTGGGAGCAGAGGTTTCGGTGGCACAGCGGATGTAGAAGGCCTCTTGTATATTTTTTCCTTAACCAAGGAAAAAAAATAAGAAATAGGGATTTTGTCTCTGGGAACGGGTTGCCACAGCAACCATGCATCCAGCTGGCTCCAGCTGCAGCGGGACTGGGAGGGGATCTCGCTGACCCAGAAAGCAGCAGGGGGGAGCGGGCCGTGGGGCTGCTTGGTGTATCCGTGGTGGGTACTGGGGTCTGGCAGTGCCTGGCAGGGCAGGCAGAGGACCAGCCCTCAGCCAAGGGGGCTGCAGGGGGCCTGGCCCCCTGTTTTGGCTGGATGTGCAGAGCGATGCTCCCGGCTCCCTTTAATCACTCGCAGCCTTAATTTCTCAGACAGCATCCATGCAGGGGTGCTCAGGCTCATTCATGTTCCCACCCTAAGACTTGTCACAGTTTTGGGAGATGGGCTGCCTACACGGGTGCTCCTCAAAGACCCTCAAAGCTTTGCAGCATGTTTTACCCCCTGGAATTGGCTGTGGTCCCAGGGGTGAAGGGGAGCCTCGGGCAGCCGTGCGCCTCAGTGACGCCGCTATTTTTTACCTCTGCCCTTCTCTTCTCATGCCGGCAGCATTTGCTTCTGGGCTGCATCTCATTTCTTACTGTTTTATTTTATATTCTATCTTATTTTTTTAATGGTTGCTTAGCTAGCTAAACGGAGGCTCTGAAATTGACTCTTTTGGAGTCTTGCTGCAGAGCAGTCCTTCAAATAAAGGAATTTTAGCCTGGCAGGATTAAGGCAGTGTCTGGATGGTGACGGCTCTGTCATTTAAGACTGGTTGTCCTTTTGCTTGCAAATTGCCAGGCTCTGGGTTCTCTGCAGCCAGCCTGGCTGTGGCCGGTGGCTCACCCCAAGCAATAGCACTCCGAAGGCTGGGGGATTTGTCTGGATGAGAGAAGATCTTTTGATTGCCAGGTTCTGGCTGCCCTGCTATGGCTTAACGCTGAGAAAGCACCCGGAGGAGGGAGAGCTTCCTCCCTTCTCATGGGCCATGCTGGTATTTCTGATCTTGTTTTGCTGCCCTGCAGCGGGGGGATGCTAGGGATGGATGCTTACACCACAGCGGCGGCGCTGGGCTCTTGGGGGTCTGGTTTGGGATGTGATCTAAGCTGACCCCGTGCTTTGCTTTGTTGTGAGGTCTTGTTTGCTAGTGTTGGGTTTGGACAGAGGACTGAGCCCATCGCCTCCACTGTGTCCTGTCTGCAGAGCCTGAGATCTGCTGGGGAGCAGGCAGGGGCTTTTTTCACCATTTATAATTGAAGTAGGGCTAAAGGATCCTTGAGGGACCCTCTAGCTGGTGGTGGCACATCAGTCACAGAAATTTGGCATCTGCAGCCCCAGTGCAAGAGGAGACACAGTCCCTTTCCTGGCCAGCTCTGAGGCATTTCAGTAATTAGGATGACTAACGAGCGTAGCAGAGCAAGCAGCTATGGGGAATGCAGAGAGCTGGCTTTGCTCCCGCAGGGAGCTGATCCAGCTGAAAACTAACCTGGTGGAGGAAAGAAGTCGGAGAAGGAAGCAGGAGATGTTAAGGAGACCCTGCCTGTGCCCTTGCTTGGACACATCGCTTCTGCTCAGCCTGGAAAGGGCTGTGTTGCCTTGGGAGTGCTCCCCAAATTGGGTCTGCGGTCCAAGCAAAACCATGGCTTGGTCGCCAGAGCCCTCTGGTGTGGAGATCTGCCTGATGGGCAGGGGAAACCAGGTACGGGCAGGACGCTGAACTTATTTTTTTGGAAGTGGCACCTCTTTTCCTCTCTCCTGCACCCCTACCCTCCTCCCCTGCCAAGAATCCCGGCCACGATGTCACCGTCACAACACAGTGGCTGCTTGGGAAAGCAGATATTAGCAATCCTGAAATATCCCGGGCACAGGCTCTTGTGTGATGGGAGACAGTTACCATGGAAACCTCCTTCAAATAAAAAAAAAAAAAAAAAGAAAAACCCCCGAAATTTAAAGCAGCCCTTGTAGCTCAGAGGAACTGTAGACCTTATTATGGGTTTTGGCACACCCCCCCTTTTCTTTTATTTGTTCCAGCTAAAAGCTCCGGGAGACAAGGCAATTAATTTGAGCATCCCAAGGGGAGCAAGAGAGGGAGGGCACAGCGCTGGGAACCAGCTGCCTGGGCTGGTGGGCTCCCGGTGCTTCCCAGTGCCGCTGCCCCACAGCTGCCAAATGCCCTTCCATAACGGTGATCCTCCAACACGGAGGATGCAGCAGGGTGTTTTTTCAGAAGAGGTGGCTTAAGGCTTAAAATCTTTCCAGCTTTGTAGGTGGAGGGTTTGGGGGGAGCGTTAGTGCAAGCAAAGGGTTCATGGCACGGCAGGAGGAGTGAGGATATGGGAAATGACTACAGGGCACATCTCCAGCTCGGGGACAGGTGGCTCAGGGCAGGACAGGGTGATTTGTCTTTAAGTGTGTGGCATCCGGAGGGTAGTGCCCTTTCTCCTGCTGAGAAGGGCAGCGTCATGGCAGGGGGGCCTCTGTGGGGAGTGGTCGAGCTGGCTGGCTTCAGTGGGGAAGGGGAGATGCCTGGGAGAGGAGACACTGTGCTCCCTAATTCTCTCGCCAGGGTCAACTCCGCAGCTGTGGCCACAGGGTCCTGGGGGTGCTAAGTCTGGCTGAGTGCACGCTTTAAATTGCTGCAGTGCTGTCAGCCTGCCTTCTCCCCTAATGATGTCCCCAGTGTCCATAGCCACTGGGAACTCTCCTGGAAACAACAAGTTTGGACTGGAGAGCCCGCCATGCCTCCCACTGCCCCGGGCTGGCCCTGGGCTCCTCTGGCCACTGCTTTCCTGCTGGCAGTTGTGCCGGTGTGGAACTGTTTTCCCATCCCAGAGCTGCATCTCCCCAAGCTTTCCTCTATTGCTCAGCCAGGAATAGCTGGGCTCTGGCTGTCACCGCTTTGGGAGGGCTCTGGAGAGGAGCAGCGGTGGGACTCAAGAGCTGACACACTGCCGTGGCTGTCTTGCTGGCAAAAGGGACAAACCAGGGAGTTGGTCTCTGGAGATGTGGCACACGTGGCCTGGGAATTTGGGGGAATTACAAATGTCTCTGCTGCCCCATGAGTGGGGAGGTGCAGGGGTCTTGTCCCAGCTAATGCCATGGCACACAGCTTTAGCTGGGCTGAGCTGTGTGCCCAAGCATCCACAACATCCTTCCAGGCAAAAATCAAACCAATTTTATTGGCTTTTCAGCAGGAGCCACTCTCTACCTGTGTGTGCCATGCTGCTGGCGAGCTCTGACCTGGTGGGCAGGAGAAAGAGCACAGCCCCCTCAGGAGATGGTGGAAATGCCTGTGAGCCGGGGAGGGGAGTGCATCGAGCCTGCTCAGTCAACCTTGGACCTGGGCTGGCTTCCACAGCTTTTTATTGTCATTTTCCCCTTTTTCTTGCTTGTTGAATAAGACACATTGCTGGCTAACAGCTGGAGGACTCAGCCTCAAGCTGCCAGCCCTGAGCATCCCCCCCCAGTCCCCCCACACCTACTGGTAGAAACTGGGGTGAAGGGGTACCCACAGTTACCGGGGCTGGGGGCTGAATGAGTGATGTGGAGGTCGCCAGGATGGACGTGGTGCACATCGCCCCATGGGATGATGGTGGGGTGATCAGCCCGAGCTGGAGCTGGCCTCCCTGTAATTAAAGCCCAGCGCTGGGGAAGAAGGGCTTTTCACGTGCTGTGGGGCAGAAGGCACCATGAATTTGAAACACAGCCGTGCCAGCACCAGGAAAGCATCGAGGTGGTGGGAGGGAGACAGGAAAAGAAGGACCATGGAGTGGGAAGAGAGGTGCAATGGCAGGAGATAGTAAATAACTGGAGGGACCACACGAAAGCTAAGGGGTATTGGGAGCAGTGGTGGAGAGTGCTGGTGGAGCCGCTCGCTGTGGGTGTGAGCCGCAGCATCCCTGGTGACTTCTTGAAGCTGCCATGCATGGAGCCCAATGAAGTGCCCTTTGGTGCTGATTGCAGCAGGAACTAACTACTGGTTTTGCAGCGGGTGGCAGCACCTGTGTCCTGGGAATAGCACTGCAGGGGCCATGGCTGTGTGTTCAGTGGGTTTCTGGCCAAGGAAGGGCGGAGGTGGCAGACTGGCTCACTGAGCCCTGGTCTTGGCAGCAGCCAGAGCCTGCAGGGTTAAAGCAAAGATCTGGCCATAAATGCAGGAGTTTGCAGTTACGCTCTCGAGATAACGAAAATCCAGCTCACTCCTTGCCTTGATTTAATTTTGTTTTCTTACAGAAATGCTGCTTATTTGCTAAAATGGGATGCTGCTTTCCTTTGGCACAAAAGGAGCAAGAGGCAGCCACCTCTTGCTCAGAACCATCCCCACCCTGGTCACAGGGATGCTGTCCTGACTGGGGCAACCCTCAGCACTTGGCTGGGTAGGAGCATCCCAGCTCCATCCCTTTTTTATGGACGTCTGAGATTTTGGCACTGGACCAAGAAAATCACTAGATTTTCCTCCTTTTCTTTTTTTCATGCAACTGCAAGGGATCTTTTTGCTCATGGTTGTGACATTGGTGTTTCCTTTTCCCTACCAAGGTTGTGAGCCCTGCCTGAAAAGACAGGCAGGTAAACACTGGCAGGGCCCTGCTGCTGTGTGATCGCGTTAAAGCTGATGGGTGCTGAAATCGAAGAGCAGCGTTACATAATTTGGACTGCAATGCAGAAGTGCTTGCTTAATTTTTAATTATCCAATTGCCGCACATACGTTGTGCTCGACCTGGGAAGCAGGTTGACCCATGGGCACATGGGAGGGGGCTTGGCTGGCAAAGATGATGGGAAAGCCTTCCCTGGTGTTCCTGCCCTTGCCGGCACGGTGGGAAGAAACGTGTCCCCGTGGCACTGAGGCACAGCAGGAGCAGGGCTGAGCTGTGGTGGCTGGGAAGGATGCTCTGAAGCCACCCCAGGGACCAAGGGGTGTCCCACTGAGCGCTGGGAGAGGGGATGCAGGTCTGCAAAGGTTGTTGAGGTTTCTCTGGTCCACCGTGTTAGATAAATGGAAGACATTGTGGTTGATTTGCATCCAGTTTTCCTATAGCTGCTGGTAAAAGAGTCCCAAGTGCCTCCTGGTGTGGGTTTGTTGGGATGTGGGAGAAATGGTGAAGGAGCTGTCATAGGCCTCAGCTGTGAAACACTGTTTCTTCCCCTCCCTATTTCTCCCCCTCTTTCAAATCCCTGCTCTGCACTTTCTATTCTTCCTACAAAGGCAGCTGCCTCGGAGCACCTCAGGCTTCAAAGTTCCCAAAATAACAAAGGTTAAAATAAATAATAAAAAAAAAAAAAAAAAAAAAAAAAGAAAAGACTTGTCACAAGAGCAAGTCAGTGCCCCACTTGCATCTGGGCTTGGAGCTTCAAAGTGGCTGCAAAAAGCCCCTCACAGCATCCGTGGTCGGGCATCTCCATGCTCGGAGTCCCATCTTCATCCTCCTGAAGTCACAGGAGATTTTGCAGTAGCCGGGATGAGGCTGTAGGTAATTGTATCCACTGAAAACGGCGGGGGGTCCTGCTGCTTTTGCTGCTTGTGGGGGCACTCTGGAGAAGGTCTTTCACGGAGGAGAGGGTTGTGGTGGCTGCTTTGATGGGCAGGTCCATTCGAGTGAGGTGGGTGTCCCTCGGGGATGCGTCCTGTGGCTACCAGCCCTGTCTCCTGGCCAGGCAGGTGGGCAAACAGCTCATCGGCTCCATGCTCAACGTAATGCTTTGTGCTTTTGCTGGCTCCGCTGATTTATATAGATCATCAATATGACAATTATATACACCTGCAGATTTAATTACCTCCATTTTTGTCAGGCGGTGCCAGATTTATGCCTCTGTTCAGTTCCTGTAAATCTGAAACAAGCTTGACTAGACCCAAAAGTCCTCCCATTGATCACTGTGCACTTGCTGGGCTCTGGCCCTCTTGACAAGCTCTTCTTTCAAGAGTGATAAATTCAAGATGCGCAGTTAACTTTTTCCCCTTCTACATCTTTCTTCCTTCTTTTTTTTTTCTCTCCTTCTCCCTGTTATCTTTCAAAGCCTCTCCACAAACTTGAAAATGGAGCTTGAAATCAGGTAGGAGCTCCTAAGCACTGAGGGGTTTGTGACATGAGGCTGCAGGCGGTAGTAGTCCAAGGCTGGCTTTTCCATCCCAGTATGGGGATGGAAATGACGACGATCCACTGGTGAGGATTCGTCCTGCCCACAAGACCAGCATTGTTCCCTCCAGGGGAGACGGGAGGAAGAGGACTACTACCTCTTGGGAAAACTCTTGGCCCTGCTGTTGGCAGGAGAGCGGACAGGGTTATTTTGTTTCACCCCCTAGGAGGGCCACCTTGTACCTCCCATGGCCCAGAAGAATTGCAGGTCCTGGCTCTCCCCCCAGGAGATGAGCAACGAGCAGTCGTGCTTGTTTCCTGTGCTGAGCGTGAGAATGCCAAAATAATGTCTAATTTCCCTGACCTCTTGGCCTTGGTGCAATAAGCACTTAAACAAATTAGTCTGCAGGAGCAGGCTGAAATTTACCCTTGAAGTGAAGTCCGTGTCATCATATAATGCGTCCCCCCCGCCTCCCCTGCCTGTCCCACCACCGCCGCTGCCTGACCTCGCCTGTACGATATGCTCCGATGTCTTGCTAAGTGCCTGGCAGATGGGCTGGAGTGGCTGGCCATTACCCTCCCTGCCAGCCCACGATGGATATAAATAGCCCTTTGCCTCCCCATGAAAATCGCTGGCTGGCTTGGAAAGCTGAAGGTAATCTGGGCAGGTGTCTTGGGTCTGTAGGGTCTGACGGCGTGGAGGGTGGGCATTTGGAGAGGGTGAGTCGCCGGCCAGGTGTTGAGAGGCTGTCTCAGTGGAGGGAGCTGCCTTGGGGTCTCCTTCCCGCGGCGAGGCAGTGCCTGGAGGAGCAGGGGTCTCAGCTGCTCCTGAAGGGGCATGTGGCTGCGAGATGCATCCTCGAAGGGTGGCCTGGGGAACGCCTAGCTGGCTTTGCAGCCACCCTCCGTCCCCAAAAGACTGGGCAGTGTGGAAGGCAGTGAGTCTGCGGTCCCTTGGCATCTCCAGCCATGGAAAATAGCTGTTAATTTGGGGAAAAAAATGTTAAAAAGGCAGCTCATGTGGCGTGGTCCTTTCCCTACTGCTGAGGTCTGTGCTGCAGGGATTCCTCCAGCTGGGATTTACCTCTGGGCTGTCTGGCTTGATAGGCACTGGTGGCTCTGTCTTCCCTGGGTTCCTTTCTCAGGGCTTTCACACTCTACGGTGGATGAAACAGGGCCCTTTGTTAGGTTTTACATGCCTAATCTTTGCAAAGTGAGAAATGGTGAATAATCATTGCCTTTCCCACCACTCCACTGGCTGCATGATTTTACCTGCTTTTATCATGTCCCTGCTCAGTTATTTGTTTTCCTTGCTGAGGAGTCCTAACGGAGCCCATTTCTCCTCTCTACAAAGTTGTTTGCAGCATCTCATCTTCCTTGTACCCCTCCTCTGAACCTCCCAAGCTTCGTCTCCCGTGTTAGGAGATGGCTGACCTGAATACCGCTTGCAGGATTCGAGATCAGCTTGCTTTCACCAAAGTTGAATTTCACCTGCCCACTTCCTTGCCCACTTTCCTCCAGCACTTCACAGCTTTAGCTTTGAGGAGTCTAAATTTAGCGTTGGTGACCAACTTTATCATTCGCCTCCACTTCCAGAGCATTTCTGAACAGCCAAGGTCCTGACAAAGATCTCCGTGGGGCTTCTTGGTAACCTCCTTTTATTGTGAAAACTAACTTCTTACTCCTCTCCCACCTGGTGGGCTTCAAGAGGGCTTTCCATCTTATCCCATCCCCACTTCCACATTTTGGGAAACTTTGAGGGTGGATTTTGACAAGAACTCTTTGAAATGAGTCCACCAAACTGGATCACCCTTATCTACTAGCTTACAGTGTTGAGCGACCCATATTTACCCACGCATCGACTGGTTCCTCTAACAAAGTGTCCAGTGCAGAAGTAGAATTTACTGGTCTGTAATTTACATGATGCGCAAGAGCTATTTTAAGAGCTTGGGGTCTCCTCTGCTGGCTTTCGCTTCTCTGCTTGCTCACCCTTTCTGAGCGATAGCTGTCGCATCGGTGGAGTTCAGCTGCTGTCCTCCTCTGTTGCTCATAGGTGAGCACCATCTGGGCCGAGGGCTTCGTGCTCTCCAACTCACTGATTTGCTTGGAGATCATTTAGCCAGGACAGTAATTTTCCATGGCTGATTGGGAGCTTCTCCATCATTTGGGCTCTTTCCATGGGGACCTGGGTTTCCCTCTGGAAGAAGTGATGTGATGGCATTGCAGGGTGGGATATCAATTACAAATGTCATCCTTTCTGGGGTTTACATATCAACCTTGCATCTTGTAGGTTTTTTTTACACGTTCTCTTTATTTTGCTTTTGCTCACCGTCATGGTGTGGGGCTTTAGGTTTTTCTTTTTAACATGACCATGTCTCCCAAGTGTTGGTCCAGGAGGTGGATTTGCTTTTCTTTCCACATCTCCTCTGTAGTTCACGGTTGTGGCAGATAGGACCAAACTAACAAAGCAGGAGCAAAAATCAAACCAGGAAACATCCCAGCCTGCCCATTGTTTTTCCCAGCTTTTGGTCAAAACTGACATACGTGGTGGAAAAATAACCTTGGAGGGGATGTTGCACAGGTGCAGTTGGGCAAGTCTTTGTGTCTGCAGGGAAGAGCAGGGCAATGGGGCACATCACGCTGTAAGGTCAGCAGCTGCAGAGCAAACCTGGTCGACTCAGGGCTATCCATGATGAATCAGTGTCCTCTCTGCTCTGGAAACAGCCACATGGCACAATGTCACTCCCAGAGTGATGAAGGGGTTTGTTGTTAAAGAAAGGGATGGATTGGGGCCGTGGCATATTCGGGACAAAAATCCCAGTTCAAGGCTAAAGCTTTGAAATGACGCTCCATGACGACCTTCCCAAAAGCAAAGGCACCCTCTGTTCCAAGCAGAAACCTGGTTAGCTGTCAGCCTGCCCGTGACAGCTCATGGCTTCATGTGCGCCAGCCCCACGTGCAGACGTTGCGGTGGGGTGATCTCTCTGACCTAGCCAGAGGGTGGCTCCAGGTACAGCAGGTGCCTTTTCCTTGAGCCTTTAGGTTCTCCCATGTCTATGGGTGTTTTGGAAATTTTGCCCAAGGTGCCCTCTCCCATGAAGCATGTTCCTAATAGGTAAAGTGAGGTTTGTGTTTGCTGGTATGGAAAAGTGCTGGTATGGAAAAGCTGGATTGTCTTGAAAAGGCAGAGTGACCTACAGAATGAGCTGGTTTTCCTACCTGAGATTGGAGACAGGGAAAAAAAAAAAAAAAAAGAAATAAAATACAAATAGTCAGTGATGAATGGGATTTTTTAAAACGGGCCCATAAAAACATGAATATTATCTCATGAAAGATGTATCACTAAAACCTTGGAAGTAAAACCGAGTTAAATATCAGGCTATATGCTTTGACATCTGAATTGATAGGAATCAAGGCCTGAGGTCCCAGCAGAGTGTGATTGACTTATGGTGGGAAGGTTTCCTGAGTTACTCCAGCCACCGGAGACCCTTGGAGGAGTGTGAGGCCGGAGCTGGCTTTGGCTGAGTTAGAGCCCTTTAAAGGATGTGCGAGGTTTAGATACGGAGCGAAAGCCTTAGCTAACGGGGAACTTAAATAAAAACACAGTCAGGTTCCGGATGGAAAATAAGCCAGGTTTAAATGTTAACGAGGAAATCTAAGTCCAAGTCAAAATCTGCGCTCTGCTGTCTGAAATGGGTCTGCAGAGACTGGCATTATGGCAGAGTTCATTTGACTAATCGAAGGCGTCTATTAGTGCAAAACGCTTCCAAGTGGAAAGGGAAATTGTTTTGCTGGGGTTTTGTTGGGTTTTTTTCCCCATCAAAATGCTAGTGTGCATTTTTTAGAAGAGTTGCTCTCTTTGTGTGCCACAGTGCCGGGTCTTGCCAGGGGGACGAGGACACAGGAGCGGGTCCATGTTGGTGCTGGGCTCGGGGACTACGGGTTCAACATTGCACCCAGTCAGGTGCAGAATTGGGCTGTGACAGAGCTGTCCCTTCCCCAAACTGGGAGATGCAGAGGTGCTGCCTCCAAAATCACTGGGTTTGCTTTGCGTGGGGCAGCTGTTCCTAGGGAAATGAGGTTATTTGGGATGATCAATAGTGAAGCAGGTGTAAACCCACCCACCTCCAGCAACTTCATCTGGACTTTTGTCCTCTGCTCAGTTTGCTCCTCTACAGCCTTTCCTTCCCCCATCCACTCCCTCGCAGATGGTCTGGGAGGAGAGTAGCCATGGCCGTTATGTTGAAAGCATCAGCCGGTGTCTTTTGGGGCTGCTGCTCCTGTAGATATGAAGGACCTGGGCCACGTTTGATACCAGGTGAAGGCGGCACAGCCTAATTAGTGGTCTCCTACTGTTATTAACCCCTGACTCAGGCAGGCTATTTTTTAACAGAGGTGCAAGAAGTTAATGCTAGCACTAATGGCTTCATATCCAAGGCCTTAATGAAAGCCATGCTGGGACCAGGCCTGTCATCAATATCTCTCAAACTTTGAACTTGAAGTTACTCTCTCCCACCCTGCCCTTTCTTTTTTGGCTCTCTGCCCACTTCCCCACCTCCTCTGGGGTCTCCTGGCCTGGCGGTACAAGCTGGCTTGGCACGGGTGGCACCTGCCAGCCCCATGGCAGAGCTGAGCCCCTACGGCATCCAGATAAACGGCCCCACGGGTCACTGTGGTGGCTCCCACCAGGCGATGAGATGTTTGCTGGAGAGCAAGACAAAAATACAAGTGGAATGCAGTGGACTAGGAGAAGAGAGAACGAAGAGATGCTGTGTTAGGGTGGAAGCTTGGTCTTGGTCTTGGTCTTTGTGTTGTCTTGGTCTTGGTTTTGCTTGAGCCAAACCGCAGGAGAACTTCACAGGCACAGGAAAGCATTTGTGCGTATAATTTTTTCAAGCAGAAATGGAGTGGGGTAGGGGCAGGTGGTGTGTTGCTAAGACTGTCGAGGAGAGGAAGGGGAGGTCCAAGGATGAAGCTCACTTATCTGGGTGCTGCCTCAAGAGCCTTGCCCCAGGGCAGGAGGAGAGATGGTGGAGCAGCCTTGTCCTGTCGTGTGATGGAGGGGTAGTAGCCTGCCAGTCTGGGGTGGTGGTGGTTGATTTCTGGGATGTTTTGCTCCATTTCTAACACTTTTGACTTGTGTGTGATGCAGCTGCAGGGTCGTGTCGTGATGTCTGGTGGGAGAGGATAACGTGCTCAAGCTCTGTGGCTGGATTGTGCTCTTTTTAAAACAAGAATCCATTTTTTATGGAAATACATTTTACTTTTTAAAAATAAGCTGGTTTAAATAATTTTGAAATTATGACAACCTATTTTAAGGCTTAAATTTACTATAATCTATTAATCATTTAACTTCCATCAAGGAGCCCTCCTCAAATATTAATGAGCTGAAGGGTGCTGCTTTTTCAATGATGTGTCAGATCAGGGGGAAAACATCTTTAACTCTAGCTTTCTAAATGTCACAATGTCATATACTTAGTATCTATTATTTTCACTCTTTACAATGGAGCAAATGCTGGTATTTACATTTTTCCAAATGTCAGTATGTTGAGTTCCTGTTGTGCGTAAAAGCTCTTGCCTTAATTACTCCTAATTTCACGTTAGCAGGCAGGTGCGGGGAGAATATTTTCTTCTATTTGAGCTAGTTCATTTGAAGTCAAGAAGCCGTGGGGAGCTGGGGAAGCAGGAAAGCTTGTTTTCCCCTTTCAGCCCATGAATAAAGACCAGGTGGGAGAGGAGGAGATCTGCTTTTTCAAACCCTCCTGGCTCCCAGAACCAGCTTTTCAAAGGGATCTGTGTGCCTAAACACACAGCTCAGCGGTTAGAGGGAATTTCAAAAGTGCTTCTGGCTTCCTAGATGCTTTAACTCCTCCTGGTTTTACTTCCCGGTGGCATGGAGGAGAGCTCAGCATCTCTCTGCTTGGGACACTTGAAGCACACTGATTACCACCAGAAATACGGCCCGTGCTGAGCAGAAACAATCTGCCAATTCACTTGCTGCAGCTAATGTTTCTTTTGATTAATAAAATCACTTTGGGAGGATGAACCTGGTTCCTGATGCAGATTCCCCCCGGCTCCCCCCTCCCCGGTAGCTAGCTCACTTAAAGGCAGCCTAATGAAATTAATTAACAGTAAATTTAAAACGTTGTTTTTCAGCACTGTAATTGAATTCCAGTTTTCATTTGAAGGCAGCATGAAACAAGCAAAATAAAGATGACAATTTGCAAATTGAGCCGGGCTCTTTCCCCTTGCCATCCAAACACTCGGCTACAAATGGGATGGAGGGGATGGGCCTAGCTGGACCATTCTCACAGGGCAGAGACAGGAGGGAAAGCTGCATCTCACTGGGAAGCTCATCCTATTTATAACAGTCATTCCAACACATGCAATTGAAACTTGTATTTTCAGGAAAAATAACTAACAGACAAACGGCAGGCTCAAGGTGATGGCTGAGATCAAGGTGATCCGAGATGGTGATCTGGTCTGAGATGGAAGTGGTGGTTAAAACCCCTCTTTCCTAGGGATGTGCTGGTGTCACCCTCCCTTTTGCTAAAACCCAGCTGTAGGATGTCCCCAAAATGTTGGAGCTGGCCAGGTGAATTCAGTTTGATTTGGCATTTAGCGCCCTGCAGCATGTGTTGTGTTCCCGTTCTCAGCTGCTCCTCCTGCCTGGGTGTCCTCTGCTGCTGTCACTCCTCAGCCCAGCTCTGTCCATCTGTCCCACGATCCCCAAACCCTGAAGCTGAAGGTACTTAGGGGAAGCTGGGGTGTTTGGGCAGAAGATGCAGTATGTCTGCAGATCTCAGGGCTGGGTTCTGTGTGGGGAGCTGTAAAAAAATGGTTGGAGATGGAAAACCTCTGAATGCACCTCAATCAGAGCCAGAGCTGCAGGTGCAATTGCAGCCACGTGCATGTTTCTCCATTCACAAAGGATGGGAAATATTTTCTGTCTGCAATAATTTGCAACATGATCCCCGTGATCCCACTGGTGCCGCTGAGAAGTTGTCCTATATCCTCTGCTCCCCGTGGCTGGAGCTGCGTTTAACATGAAGCACGCTGGTGTAACCCATCCAAACTAGGGCTGGAAGGATGCTGCCGGGCTCCCTGGCTGTGGCTGTGAGATGCTGTCAATAAGTGCTCTGTCCCTGCATCACATCTGGATTTTTTTTGAGGGGCACACATCTGAATTTTACCTAGAAATATGATTTTACTCCACTTTCATCCTTCAGGTTGTAGGTTGTGTAGGGGCAGCTGTGATGCTGGCGGGAGGTGGCCGGAGGGTGTCTGCTGTGTGTCCCTTGGTCCCTCCACCCATTTTTTGGGACAAGGCCAATCTCCATCAGCCCCCTCCTCCACATTTCCCACCTGGCTGGCTTTGCTTTTGCAGAGATCTCAGGCAACACGGATGACATCCCACTGGTGCGCTGGCGGCAGCAGTGGCTGGAGAACGGCACGTTGCTCTTCCACATCCACCACCAAGACGGGGCCCCCAACCTGCCTGGCTTCGACCCCACGGACGAACCCCAGACTGAGTCAGCAGAGGAGGAGCTGAGGATCCTCCACATCTCTGTCATGGTACGTGATGGGAAGGCAGCCCCTGATTAGGTGTACAGAAGCCTGTAGAAAACATAGGGACTTTTGAAAAGCCATACATTTCCCTATCTGATTCAGCTGCCTGGGACGGGGAACTGAGCCCACCTTCAGGGGCTGGTTAAGACGCCCCAGGCACCTCTCTGAACGATGCTGCTTGCAGGGTGCTTTAACAGCAGGCTGCTTTAAACCTCTCCCTGTGTTTGCATCTCTTTGCAAATATGTTTGCAGGGGTGCCTTTGTCCCCGGGGTGTGCTGGGCTTTGAAGGTCTCAACCACCTTAACCCAGGGTTAATTCACATTGACTTTGTCAGGAGCCCTTTGCCTGGCGGATGATGCTGGTGCCTGCTGCTCTGGTGCGCGGCGGGTGTCACGGTGCCACTGGGCACTGTCACCGCCGCTTTTATCAGCGCAGCAGCCCCGTGGCTGCAGTTTCGCAGCATGCAGTAAGCAAGAACATTCCATGTGCCGAGGCTGCATGGCTCTCCTCCTCTCCCCAGATGTGCCGGGATGAGGTTTCGATGGCAGAGAAAAGAAGGCGAGACAGAGATCGGTGTGTCGGAGGTGGATCTGTGGTTTGTTGGTTGTGGGGGGTTTTTTTTGTTATGTTAGAAAAATTTTGAAGAATTCTACGATTTTTGTGCCACTGGAAGATAATTAGCCGGAGACAATGTGTTGCCGAGGCTGCAAACAGGCTGTTTAATGGTGCCTACTCTAATGAGAGCATCAATAGCTCTTCCAGATTGCAGCCCCAGGCCAGGTTTCTCCTCCATCATTTGTGCTTGATTAGTCTCGAGGAAAAGAAAACAATCACTGGCAAAACCACCCCCAAAAACATTTTGCACAGGTATCTTTCTTTTATGGTCCACTCCCAGCTGCTCTTGAAAGGGTGCATCACCTCGGGAGAGGCTGGCTGTGCTCTGCTTCTTCGTCTTGGTCTTCTTGGGTACCGCTGAGTCCCAAGATTGAGACAGGAGTGCCTGCAACAAGGCTTGTTATTGAGCTGATGACAAGGATGTCTGCAGCTCATTGCTCATACCAAAATGTGTAAATACAGAGTGAATCCTCCCTCTCCCCCTTTTCCCCCATCACTCTCAGCTCCACTCCGGCGGCGTCCTCACACCCTGACAAATAGAGGGTGGCTTTTATGTCAGGAGTCAGGATCACGTGGAGTTTTCAAGGCTGATTTTCTTTCTCTCTTTGTGTGGTTGCCAAGAGAAGTGTGAGCGAGGGGCTGTATCCATCATGACAGAGGTCTGCACGTGGACCGTGTGAGATGCGCTCCCATGCCTGTCCAGTGCAGGGCTCCTCTCGCAGCCATCATACGAGTACCAGGTGATGGAGGGATGAAGGCAGGGTGGGATTTCTGTGCTCCCGGGGTCTGAGGCGGTGGGTGCCCTGACCCCATCCAACGAGCAGTGAGTGGAGGGGACTCCAGTGCTGGTTTTCACCCTCCCTCCGGAGCCTCTTGAAGTCTGGTGGCCACAAGCTGCTTTTCCTCAGGGGCAGTTTGAGCTCTCAGACTATCAGGGCAGAAGAAATACAATTTCAGTTAAATAACAAATTTGTTTTGAGAACCCGCAGACGCAGTCCTACACAAACGGGTGGCCACCTGACCTGAGCTCCAGCTTGGGCTCCCGTGTTTCCTAGCACAGGTGTATGGCAGAGCTCCCTGGTGTTTGGGGGATTTGATGTGCGTACAGAGGGCAGCAAAAGAAAGCCAGGAGTGCCCCAGTATTACTCCCACCTCCTTGTCACCCCATCTGCAAATGGACCCTTCCTCAGGGTGATGGAGAGCCATACCATGGGAGGCCTGTGGTGGGGATGGGGATAGCCCTCACTTATTTATGGATCAGAGGAACTCAAAGGGATTTGAACATGATAGAGAATCGGGCCTGGACTTTACCACTAAAAATGCAGCATGAGCATGGCCAGGTATGAAGCCAGTGCCAATCTGCAGCCCCAGAGAGAGATTTCCCATCCTCCTGGCTGCAGGCTGCTGGCCAGAGAGATGCCGTGTGCCGGCCAGCCCCCCTGCCTCTGCTGGACTCCTTGGCTTCTTAACCACTGGAGTTTCTTTGCGTTTTCTTTGTAGTTTTTTGTGTTTTTCTTTTTTAAAAGAAAGTTTGGAGAGAGTCTTGGAGGGTGCATCGCAGCTCCATTATCCCAGGAATGAAAGAGGGTTAAACCATAATGGCCGTTAAAGCTTCTTTTCCAGCTGGCTTTCCTGCTTCTCATTCAATAATTCCCTTAATGTTTTATCCTAATGGAGCCGATTATTACTATTTTTTTATTTTATCAAGATCACCTATTGCATGGAAAAGAGGAAGGGGGACCAGAGCTGCGGATGGACGTGGAGCTCTTCACTCTATTATTATCATTATTATCATTATTATCATTATTATCATTATTATTATTATCAGACTGGGCATGAGGGCTAGCTTGGGCTTTCGTCTTGCTGCCTCTGTCTGCGTGCAGTGATGATGTCTCCGCAGGAGGGTGACCTTGGGGATGGTGGCGAGGTGGCAGAGCTGGATGCGGTTTTAGGGTCTGTCTCTGCGGGGCAGGAGCTTTTTCAGTCTCTTCCCCCCAGGCATTCCCCAAACCATGCTTCAGTCATCTTGCCGTCTCGAGCCTTGATCTCCTTTAATCTGTGCTGCAATTTCTGCTGGATACCCTGGGAAAATCTCCTAAGATTGAGAGTGACAGCACTGAAACCGGTTGGAAATGGGTCAGAAAAAGTTGCCCGTAGGAGCATTTGCCTGGAATAAATCTGATCTCTGCTTTCAAAGACGTGTTGTGGGAGAGTGAAACAGAACAGGCTCTGCTTTAAATACTGCTTTTTCATGCCTCACTCGTGACTTCAAAGCTTGTCCAGCTCGAGGCAGGCTTCACCTGGGAGTGCTTGGACAGCGCTGGGTGCCAGCACCTCTTATCGGTGTGACCAGGCTCCTCACCGTTGCCTTCACTTTGGCCCCCCCAGAGCATCCCCGGGGCATTTGCATCCCCGGGGGGTGGCTGGCGCTGGTCCTTGGCTAAGGCCTGCTCACGTTTGTGCCCGCAGGGAGGGATGATCGCCTTGCTGCTCTCCATCCTCTGCCTGGTGATGATCCTCTACACCCGCCGGCGGTGGTGCAAGCGGCGCCGGGTGCCGCAGCCCCAGAAGAGTGCCAGCGCCGAGGCGGCCAACGAGATCCACTACATCCCCTCGGTGCTGATCGGGGGCCACGGGCGCGAGAGCCTGCGCAACGCCCGCGTGCAGGGCCACAACTCCAGCGGGACGCTCAGCATCCGTGAGACGCCCATCCTGGATGGCTATGAGTACGACATTACCGACCTGCGGCACCACCTCCAGCGTGAGTGCATGAACGGCGGGGAGGACTTCGCCAGCCAGGTCACCCGCACCCTGGACTCGCTGCAGGGCTGCAACGAGAAGGCCAGCATGGACCTCACACCAGGTGGGGATGGGGCAGTGGGGCATGGGCTGAGCTTGGTCCTTTCCAAATCATTTTCTCTCCATTGCTCCATATACACGTTTTCTCTTGAGCATTTTCCCTGTTTCTCTGAGTCTTTGTTGCCTGTGAGATGTTGGTGGCACTCTGAAAGCACTTCCATTGCTGGGAGATCTTACACCCAGTTGAGAGCAGCCCCTGCTGAGTGGGATGTGGCTGGCAGCTTGGAGGGGAAGGGCTTTGGTTCCTGCGGCCTGATGGAGAACCAGAATGGTGTCCTCTCTGAGCTACCCTGTGGTGACCTCCAAAATTCCCTTCTGTGTCTCAGGATTTCCAGTGTCTTATTCAGCTGAGGTTTTTAGTAGTAAAACTATACTTGCCATCAGTATGATTCAGAGTTAACGCTGTCTTCTGATCACCAGCAGGGATTCCCTGAGGCTTGTAACACACTTGCTTGTGGGCCATATTACTAAACAAGCCATCCAACTGGAGCTTTCTCAACTGAGACATGGTTTGGGAAGACCATGGTGTGATTCCTAAAGCTCTCCAGGGGTTTTCTTTACAGACCTGAGTACGTAGAAGTGCCCTGAGAGGCTGAATGTTAAATCTCAGCTTTTGGCTAGCTTGGTGGAGGTGCCGGTCCCCCTCAGGCTTTGAGGAGCTTGTGAGGGTGCACTGGAAGCAGCTTGGCCCCATGGCCACAACACCCTGGTTGCCTCATACAGATGCTGGAGATGGATCTGGGCAAATCTCTCTCTTTCTCACCTCCCTCCTATTTTAACATCTTTATCCCTGAAAGATTTTGCCTTCAATTCTTCCTGCTCAGGGAGTGATAATGCCAAGCTGTCCCTGATGAACAAGTACAAGGACAACATCATTGCCACCAGCCCCGTGGACTCGAACCATCAGCAGGCGACTCTGCTGTCCCACACCTCCAGCAGCCAGCGCAAGCGCATCAACAACAAAGCGCGAGGTAGGGGGTGTCCCTGGGATGGACAGGGTGCTCTGGGCTCCCACCCACCCACGGTCCAGCAATTTTCCCCCTCCTGGGATGGAGAAAGGAGGCCAGTGTTGGGTGAGAGCGTGAAAAGGAGGGTTTGGGTGGGGGGAAGCAGAAACAGTGGTGTCTGCAAGGGTGCAGATGATGTTGGGTTGGTTGGATGCAAAGATGCAGAGGGTGTTTGCCACAATAAATATTTTATTATACTGGCGTGGCCACAGGGAAAAGTTGCAAACTAATGGGAGCCATGGCAGGGGGCATGGCTGTGTGTGGTGGGAAGGGGAGAACACACTATCCCTGCTGCGCCTGGCAGACAAGGCTCCTGGTCTCCAAGGCAAGGCTTGCCCTGAAGGGGTGATGCAGGATGTGATGGCTCAGGGTGGCATGGTGCCAGCCCTGCCATGACCACACTCGGTGTCCCCTGCAGCCGGCTCAGCATTTCTCAACCCTGAGGGGGACTCGGGGACGGAGGCAGACACCGATCCCCAGCTGACCTTCTACACAGATCCCTCACGGAGCCGGAGGCGCAGCCGAGGTGGGTGCGGGCACGGAGGCGGGTGGTGAGCCGTGGCCCCTCTTGCCTTGTTTGCCGTTGCCTCTCCAGGTTTGGAGACTTTCCATCAGCAAAAGATGGAAATCCAAGCATGATCTGGGCTGCCGTGGGCAGGTGCCGGTCCCTGCTCCCACAGCGGGCTGCTGCTGCTCTCCGGTGGAGTTTCTCAGCAGAGGAGGAAATTTATTCTGATTTTTTTGCTGGAGGCTTCTGCTGGGCTTTGGTGTGTATTAATGAGTAACATGCTTCAGAGGCTGTCCCGTGAGCTCCCGTGCTGCTGCTCAGCGTGGTGCTGCTGCGAGTTTGCTCCAGCATCATGCATGTGTGAGCTGTATGTACAGTGGAGGATGGGGACAGGCTTGTTCCCCAGGCGGGATTCTCACCCCACTGCCCTGCACCATCCCTTTGGGAGGTTTTCCATCCCTTTGGGAGGTTTTGTCCTCTGGGGAAGAGAGTTTGTGTCTATTTTCCCTTTTTAAGCCTTGTTTGCTGGATGGTGCTTTGTTTTTCTGGGAGGCTGGTTCAGGTTTTGTTGCCGCAGGAGATACCCACTCAGCCCCCAGCCAGCTTTTTCCACTCAGCTTCTTCAGCTGAGAGATTAAAAGTCAAAGACCTGTGTGCCCTGAGCAGTTAGGGCTCTGGTGCTTTTTCAAAGGATCCAGGAGGCTGTTGTCATGGCAAAATTAACCTGAGAGAAATGCCGAGGAGGGAGGAAAAAAAAGGGATATTACCTTTCTTCTCAATATCTCTGCTCTGCTTTAAGTCCTGATGCTGCAAAGGTCTTGGTGTGCTGCAGTGCAGGGGTATGGGAGAGCCCAGGCTGCCAGGTTCTGGGGAGACCCTGGTCGCAGCAGACTGGAGGGAGGGTCCTGCAGCAAAGGCTGCTTCATGCTTTCGAAAATCCAAAGCAACTCTGCTTGGTTGGATTGATGCTGGATTTCCAGGGGACTGAGCAGGGACTCTACACCCTGAGATCCCCTGGCTGCACCCCAAGATCTTCCTGGGTCCCTGAGGTCACAAGTTTGACTGTGCTTTCATGTTTTGCAGTGGGGTCCCCCCGGAGTCCTGTGAACAAAACCACACTGACCCTCATCAGTGTGACGAGCTGTGTCATCAGCCTGGTGTGCTCTTCCCACATGAGCTGCCCTCTTGTTGTCAAGATCACCCTCCACGTCCCTGAGCACCTCATTGCTGATGGTGAGCACCCACCCCATGGTCTTACCCCCCACTCCTGCCCCGTTCTGTAAGCTGTAATGGAGGAGAGGAGGGAATGATGGAGAGAACAGATGCAGGATGGGTGTAGGTTGGAGGGGACAGGCATGGATTGGAGGGTACCAGTGCATGACAGAGGGGATGCATGGGATGGAGGGGATGGGCACAGGACAGAGGGGATGGGTGGAGGACAGAGGTGGCTGTTGTGGGATGGAGAAGATGGCTGCAGGACAGAGGGGACAGGTGTGAGATGGAGGGAACCAGTGAGGGAGTGACGGATGGAGTGGTACCAGATGGAGGGCATGGGTACAGGACAGAGGAGACAGATACAGGATGGAGATGGTTGTTGTGGGACAGAGGTGATGGGTGCAGGATAGAGGGGACAGGCATGGGATAGGGGGTATCGGTGTGGGACACAGGTGTGGGGCACAGGGCTTGGATGCAGGGTGGAGGAGATGGGCGCAGGACTGAGGGGACCATTGTGGCGTGGGGGGGACAGGCATGGGATGTAGGGGATGGGGATGGAATGGAGTGAACCATCAGGGGATGAAGGACATCACTGTGGGATGGAGGGGACAGGTGTGGAGTGGAGATGGCTGTTGTGGGACAGAGGGGACAGGCACAGGGGTGGAGGTGGCTGTCACAGGATGGAGGATAGGCATGGGACAGAGCGGGCCATCACAGGGCAGAGGAGATGGGCATGGGTCAGACGATTCACTGTGGAACAGAGGGTGCTGCTGTGAGACAGAGGGCACTGTCTCAGGATGAAGGGGGTGGACAAGAGATGAAGGAATCCATCATGGGATGGAGGGGACCATCACGAGGTGGAGGGGACCATCATGGGATAGAAGGATCCATCACAGGATAGAGGGGACCATCATAGGATAGAGAGATCCATCACAGGATGGAGGGGTACCATCGTGGGATGGAGGGGTCTATTATGGGATGCAGGGGACCATCATGGGATGGAGGGAACACCAGCGAGTCACCGCTGCTGACTACCCTTTTGCTGGCAGGGAGCCGGTTCATCCTGCTGGAGGGGAGCCAGCTGGACGCTAGTGACTGGCTGAACCCGGCGCAGGTCGTCCTCTTCTCCCAGCAAAACTCCAGTGGGCCCTGGGCCCTGGACCTCTGCGCCCGGCGCCTCCTCGACCCCTGCGAACACCAGTGTGACCCCGAGACTGGTAGGTGGTCAAGCAGTTGGGTGGCTTTGGGAGGTCACCTCTGCTCAGCCCAGCTTTGGTGGGATAATGCCTTCTTGCCTCACTCCACGTGCAACAACGGAGCTGCTGGGTGCCCCGTGTGGCTGCAGGCTGGGCTCAGCGGGGAAGCACGTGGAAAGCTTTGTCCTCCCCTGTCCCTCCTGTCCCCCCCTTTCTCCATAGGTGAGTGTCTCTGCTACGAAGGTTACATGAAGGACCCTGTGCACAAGCACCTCTGCATCCGGAACGAGTGGGGAACGAACCAGGGGTGAGTGCGCTTGCCGCGGTGCGCCCGGGCTTGGTCCGCCCTCGCACGAGCTGCTGGGCTTCAGCAGCCATGTAGTGGGGCTCTGGCAAATGCTCTTGGGGGAAAGAATTAGAAGCATCTGGGTGAATAGTAAGGCCAGCGTACGGCAGGGCTCTGCAGCAGGTCTGCAGGAGGCGAGGTCTTCTATTCTTGGAAATAATCAGAGATGATGTGGAAGGGGCCATTGCTAGGTTTCAGAGTAAACACCCCCTGGCGAAGATTGAGGCTGCTTCTCTTCCCCTTGCGGGCACTCTCCTCGGCATCCTGCACTTCACGGGTCTTTCAGTGTGGGTGTGCAGGGCATCAGAGGAGGGCTGAGGTCAGGCTGAGGTCCCCGGTGGAGGATGGAGGCTGCGGGCTGGGGACACCCCATTGAAAATTGGGCAAATTAGATGGTTAGGTGCCATGGCCTAGAGGGAGCAGAGGAGTTGCCATCTGCTCCACAGCTTTGCACTCATGGAAGTACAAAGGGAAATTTTTCTGATGTTTTGGCAGCAATTTGATGGGGGATCCCAAACATTCCCATCTCTCTGTGACCCTTGGAGGATGCCCCATCTGGTCCTTAACACTCATGGATCTCTGATATGCAGATGGGGACTTCCAGGGATGGCTGGAGGTAGTGTGCAGAAAGCCAGGACACCCCCAAAACCAGAGGCCTCATGTGTACCGCCACCTTCAACCCCCTTTTTCCCCCCATTTCATATTGTTGTACCACAGCTGGATCTGCGGCAGCGGCAGCCCCGCACGTGGCAGGACGCCCTCTCTGAAGTTATTAGTCTTCACAGCGGGAAGAGAAAATCATCAAAGGCTGGGCTTGGCGGCACCCCTGCCGTGCTGCTGTGCCAGGGGATGGCAGCTGCGGGGAGCTGCCTGCGCCGGCCAGCCCTGGCTGCATCCCTTTGAACTGGGGCCCAGGGAGAGCACTGCTGCTCTGTCTCCAGCCTCTTCTCTGTTTTTTTAATTTTAAAAGCAATTTAGCAATTAAACCCAGTGCGGAGCACCAGCCGTGGGAGACAAGGGCGGCTGTTGTTGTGGGTGCCCTGGGCCAGGCTGGGGATGAAGTGATGCTCATGGCACAAGTGGCCCCATGCTGGGGATGTGATGGGTGGTGTGGTCAGGGTCCCCAAGCCACTGTGAGGTATTGCTGCTGGGGTGGGAAAATGCAGGCAGAAATACAGCTCCCTGCCCTGTTCCCCGCCAGGGGACAAGTGTCCAACAGGGATGTCCCCAGATCCCCTGTGCCCAACTAATCAGAGAAACTGAGCCATGGGACTGGGCTGTGGGAAGGAATATTCCCCTTGCCAGGAACTTGCCTGTTTTGGGATGTGTTGTGTTTAGGGGTGTCTCACAGTGGGTTGGAAAGAGTCCACGGCCACCCACAACTGCACATGGCTTTGGTGCCAGCCTGTGCCTCAGGCAGATTTGCAAGGTCATGGGTCCATGACCTTGCAAAAAGCAAGAAGGCAAATGACTTTGTCCATTGAGGCAGGTAGTAAAAATGGTTAAGCATGGTGGAGAAGCATTTGCTCCCTTCCCCTGTGCTTTTCCTTTGCTCCTGGGTGTGGGTCTGCATCTTCACACTTTTCCTCCAGTGCACAATGCTCTTCTCTAGCTTCTTCTTCCTAATCTAGCTGCTCCGGCGTCTAAAGGGAAAGTGGAGAAAAAGCTGCTTTCAGGTGAATTGGGACGAAACATAGATGGTAACAAGAAGGAAAGAAGCCAAGGCCAGGAAGGACAAATCCACTCCTGAAGCCCTCTGGACCTGTTTGCAGCTCCGGACCTAGCTTTAGTCTCAGCAATGCCAACCCAAAGGGTGCTCAGGACCCACTCTGTTCCTCCAGGGGATTTAGAGTTGCTTTTCAGACCCAGCTCCACCCCAGTGCCCCCATGGGGGCCTTCTGCTCATGCTTGAGCTCTGCCTTTCCTTCTGCAGCAGTGTTCATACCTGGCCAGGATACATATTGTCTTGGGTCTTATCTCATATAGCAGAGTTGGCTACGGCAAGTTACACGCAGTTTCCAACATACTTTTCTGTTTGGAGCAGAGAAACCTAGCAGGTCTCTTTTTCTCCAAAGTGCAACACAGCCCTAGACCATGGTGGGGCCACTGAAGTCCTTCTGCCCTTCTCTGGGCTCTTGAGAAGGCTCTGACACTGCAGCACAGGGGCTTTTTCAGCACCACCCTTTCAGAGCTCCTCTTTTGAGCTGTTTGAAACCAGGGTTATGTTGTGTTTCTTCCTTGAACTTGTCAGGTTTTTGTTTCTGAAAATGGCAGCAGCTGAAACCACACTTCACCACCACTGCCTGCAGCTTCCACTGTAGATAGGGGCGCTTGAAAGCATGCCCACACTAAGCATTGTGATGCAGAGGCCAACCTGATGTTTAATGTGTTTTTTTTCTGCGCTGTGATCTGTTCCTGATGTCCAGGTGCTGCTTGGTGCAGCTCTGCTTGCAAGGGCTTGTGATGGTGGAGGTATCTTCTATCTGCCTAAAGTGTCCCCTGTGAACCCTTGGCCTCCACAGGGTCATGTCTGTGATGAACTCTCTTTGGTCCAGCAGAACTGTCTTGCCAGAGCCTGTTTAACTGAACGACTTGTAGCTTTAACCTGGTGTTTACGTTTTAGGGGGTGGAAGTTGAGCTGCCGGGCTACGCTGTCTTTTGTTGCCCTCACCAGCTCGCTCCCAGCTCCAGCCTAACCGGCTTGTCCACAGGCTCACCTGGAAGAGCTGTCTGCAAATCCTCTACTCTCTCCCCGCAAATTCCAAGGCAAGATCGACTGTGCCTGAATCGCTTCTGACTGTTTGTCTAAGACGCTCTAACCCCTCCAGCACTGGAGCGATGTGCTGCAGCCATGGGTGGCACCAGCAGGCAGCAAGTCCATCCCCAGAGAAGCCACGCTAGCTCTTAGCAAGGGGGAGGTCACCAAAGCAGGACCTGGGGGCTCTGCCAAATCCCTCGATGTGCTTGGGAGCGATGCAGACTTCCTAGGGTGGCATTTTGATCTGAAAACTCATTTCAACCCTTTGGTTTAGATAGGTTTGCCACTGGTTTGTTTTTATTTACAGCGATTATGGGTTGACTGGGTGTCTGTTCAGTCAGCAGCATCTAATTTTGCTCATGGAGGCGAGCTCATCTTTGAACTATTATTGGCGATGGCAGTGAGTCTTTGTGTGTTGTGTGTATTTTGGGTACCGTGCTGAGATCCATGCCTCTGCGGTACGTCTTTTACCCAATGCATCCGGTCCCTAAATCTTCATCAGTTTTTCAAAAAATAAAATCTTTTTGATCATAGGTAGCAGATACATTTGATCAGCTGGGGTGTTTTTTTTGTGCTGCTCTTCAGCTGTTTTAAACAAATCTGGCTGGTGCTGTTTGTGTGTTCACAGCCTGTCTTCCTACTTTGATATGCATTGTTAATTAGCTGCTTTTTGGCTCTTACTCTAATGTTTCCCAGGTAGGATGCAGTTTCCAGCAGCCCAACCAACCTTGCCTCATCTTTGCTTATCAAACCAAATTCCTGTGGTTACTTCATGGTATGACTTGACCAAAAGTCTCATCAGCTCATTCTGCCTTTAGTTAATAAGCCGTTACCTGCCCGCATTTGTACTTCTTCATCTCAGCCCTTAGATCCATCGTGCCATGGCCCATGACTCATCCCCATGTGCGGTTCTTGCCTGGGTGTCCTTTTCAGACACCCTGATGAGATTTAAGAGGGTCTGCATTTAAGGAGTCTTTCTCGACATGCCCTTTCAACTTGTAACGGGCTTCACCCCAGCATGGGGAGCTTTTAGGTCACGTTAAGGCAATTTGTTGAATGTGTCTGGCTGGGCACTTTCATCCTCTTCTAGCAGCTGGCAAGCGAGGGCCACCCCAGCCCCACTCCCAAGCAGGGTGAGTTACCCTTCTCTCCACCCCACAGCCTGGCATCCTGTTTTTCCAGCAAGAGCCCATGACCTGCTCACCTACCTCCCCTTCCCACAGTGCTGCTTCTCCTCTGCATGCGGTTATCCCCCTCCCTGGCCATGCACCTGCTCCTCCTGTCCCAGCCCCACGCGCTATCCACTCCCCACCCCACAGAAGAGGCAGGGACATGCTGAAATAACAAGGACAGCACTTTTCCTGCTTAGAGTCTTTTTTTTCTCTCCTTTTCCCTTTTTTCCCCCACCCCTTTTTCTATATTTTTTCCCCCTCTGCCTCTCTCCATCCCCTGCTGTGTGCCTCGGCTTTGCGAGCTTGAAGGACAGCCAGATAAAAAGCTCCTCTTTCTTTCAGATCCTTTCACCAAACCACCCATCCGCCTCCTCCTCCTGCCTCATTCTCCTTGCAGATTTACGGGCAGCCCAGGGAGAAAGTGCTGGCATTAGCATTTTTAATAAAGAGCTGCTTGGAAGGGATGGCAGGGGGTGGGGAGGTGGGAAGGGGAGAGGCATAGGCAGCTGAAACCCAAGCAAAGACATTGCAAAGCAAAACAAAGTCAGGGAGGAGCCGGGATGGACGTCGCTGGCATGAGAAGTTGGCAGTTTGATGCTCATGTCACATCTGCTCTCTGCTCGCCCCCCATCAGGGTGGTGTTGGGTCTTCATGGGTCCCCACTTTATTGTGGGGAGTGGATCCTGGGGCTGCAGAAGGGGTGCAGGCAGCGTCGGGATGCTTCTGGTCCATTCACCCTGGGCTTGAACTCCTGAGCCACCAGCGAAGGGATGCGGTGAGCACATTTGTCCACGCACTGGGAGCTGGTGCTTTGATGCCATGATGGGGTTCAGCATGGCCATCTTCATGCTGCTCAACAGGTGGAAACCCCCAGGAGCACAGGGGGTCAGGCAACCAGACATGAAGTCGCATATTTCATGTGTAACAGCCCATCACCTTCTCCTCCAGTGGCATTTCAGCTGCACTCAGGTGCAGTGACTTCTCAGTGCCTTCAGCAAAGACCGTCTCCTGCAGCCCCTTCGACCTCCCTTGCCAAACCAGCTGCTCCACATTAGTTGACCGTGGTCGCATCCTGCAGGCACCAGCCTTTGATTCCTCATCCCACCCATCTTGTCTAGAAGAGCTTTGCAGGGAGCAAGGACCAGCAGGAGCACAGTTCTTAACGCTGGAAGTCAGTCTGGCTTTGTCCCCTTGGGGATGCAATTCAAGCATGGCCAGCATCCTGTTGAGGTGGGTCAGAGCATCACCAGCAGCATCAGGTCTGGAGGCCTTAGCAGGTATTTCGGGAGCTTCCACTGAAGCCCAGATCTGGAGCAAAGCATAGCTGATGGTCCAGCTGGAAAAAGCAGAAGCCTGAAGATCATCCTGGGAATGCACTGGCAGCGCTTTGGCTGTGGGAACTTGCTGACTGAGTGTGGGGAGTTTGCTGGTTCTCAGCTGCCCTGGTGTTCCCCTGTGGTGTTGTTTCAGACACCTACTCAAGTGCCAAGGCTTGCAGGGAGCTGAGAGCTGTCATTTCTGGCCCATTTAATCCAACCTGACGAGGTGCAGAGCTGCTTCTGATCAGTCCCACTTTCCTTTGTGAGCTCTGAAGATCATGCAACCAAAATACCTGCCAAGAGCAACAAAAACCACAGCAGCGAGGTGCCTCCAGTGATCACAGAAAGCAAGGAGGGAGACAGCCGTGTGGGCACAAGCTTGCATGCATGGGAGAGGGAGGAGGAGGTGAAACAGCGGCAGAGGCACAGCGGGGAAAAGGCAGTGATGGAGGAGGTGAGGTGTGCCTGGGGGAGGAGATCTCGCCCCATCCTCTGCAGCAGAAGGCACAAGTCAGCAAGGGTGCATGGGTGGAAATGTTGGCACTGAGCTCTTGAAGAGCCTCCTCGGAGATGAGGATGGGTAAGTGCCTCTTGTTGAGCTGGAGGTCTTGTGTGGAGACTGTCTCGGCTTACCCACAGAAGGTACCATGTCCTCGAGGACTTGGTGGTGCCTGGCAGCATGAGTTGTCCCTTGCCTCCTAGTCATGCAGCTAAAGGCTGAACATCCCTTTTAATGGGTCTTTTTTGATCCCAAGCAGAGGCAAAGTGGGGCCGGCTGGGGAGATGCCACATGATCCCTTCCTGGAGCGTGGAAGCTTTTTCCCCAGCTTAAAGCCATCATCACGCAAATTTTAGCCACGGTTGGAAATTGCACCCTGGGTTGATGCAAGATTGCTTGGGCACTGATTTCCACCCACCAGGCAGGTCTAAGCTCACCACCTAGCATGTCCTGGAGGTGTTGGCATCCATGGGCTGCCAGATGTGCCATCTGGCGAAGGTCCAGCAGCCGTGACGCTGTCGCAGTGCCTTTCCAGTGCTGAGCTCCGCCGCAAGCCCAGAGCTGCTCTTCATAACTGCTTTTCCATCCAAATCAATAGGGAACAATACGTTGCCTCTGCTTTTGTTCCCTGCCCGGTGTGCTCCCGAGAAGCAAGAATAAAACCCATCTGCGTGAACGCTGGAAGGTAGAGGCGCGAAGCATTCAAGGTATTGGTGAGACACAAGGAGCACATCGCTTTCTGGCTGAAGCTGACCTCATTCAGGGCAATCCGATCTGCGGGCTGAATGTAATCCCCGCTCCCAGCCAACCGGACGGGAAAATGGCATTGTATCCCAGCGAGGAAATGAGACGGTGCGCTGTAATCCTGCAATCAGGATTTTTTTATTTTTTTTTTTGTCCTTGCTGAAATAACTTCAGATTAGAAATTAAAGTGCTTGTGCAGGAGAGCTGTAATTGCCTCTGGAGAAAATCCCTGGGCTTGTTGGCGGCACCTGATACTCTCACCCTGAATTCTAACAGCGGCAATGTGACAGGATGGAAAAATCTCTTTCTTTCCCCAGCTTTGAGCTCTTGCAGAAGGGATTTTGAGCTTTAGGGTTTGGGAGTGGGGTTTGTGTTGCCTGATTGAAAGCCTACCCATGGTCGGGTCTCTGTGCCTCCCCTTGCTCTGCTTTGTCGGCCTCGCTCTGCAAGCGATGCTCTGCCAGTGGGGCTGTGCCGCTGGGGATGCATGTCCTGTGGTATCATGGCCCTGGGTGTCCCAGCGAAGGGCACCAGCCACCGAATTGTGGTGGCACATCACCTTGTGCTATCTAGGGTGGCAGAGATGGAGGAGATGGGGCGATCAGCTCTCCAGCCTCCTGCTTGGCTCCAAGCTCCCAGCTTGTCTTCCAGACCCCTTTGCAAAGTCCCACAGGGGCTGAGGCTTGCTCAGCTCCGCTCCTGGAACAATGAAACTGAAGGAGAATGAGTCAGGTGGTGAAGCTGCTGCCCTGGTCCTAACATGCTCCCTTCCAAAAGCCTCACAGAGAGGGTTCAGCTGCTTTTTGGTTTTATTTTTCCATTTCGATGGCTGTGACACAAATCACTAAAACGGGGGCTGGCAGGGCGGTACGCAAGCATGCAGAAGTGTGAGGCTCGTGAATGTGGGGGCGACTGGAGTGCACTGTGCCCCAAAATAAAGGATGTGATACACCACTGACCCATTGGCAGGTTGGGGCTGGGCGAGGATCTGATGTTGCAGAAACCCCAAAATTAAGATCTTGGATGTAGGGCTGTTTTATCACCTTGTCCTGGCTTGGTTTGAGCTGTCTTGTCCCAGGACCCCTCTGCAGGTGAGCTGTGGGCTAAGCAGGGGAAGCATTTTAGGCTGTGAGTGGCAGCAGGGACATGATGCTGGTGTGATGCTCTTTAGTTTCTCTTCCAGGCCTTGGCCATACACCATCTTCCAGCGTGGCTTTGACTTGGTGCTGGGCGAGCAGCCGTCCGACAAGATTTTTCGGTAAGTGGTAAAAGCAACCTTTGGAGCTCCAGAATACAAGTCAGGGCATATTGGCAGGCTGGTACCTCAGCTGGCAGTGCTAAGCATGGCTGTCCTGTGCCACCTCCTGGGGACATGCAAGCAAGGCTGGGAAGGCCCAGGTGCCATGTGGGATGCTGGATGCCCAGCAGCTAGTTCCTCCTCTCCGTTTCCGTGTGTGGTGAGTGAGGTTTAGGCTCTGAAGGAGGATTTCTACTGAAAAGGGAAGTGCCTTTCTGTTGTTTAGTTTTGTTTTGTTTCAGTTTGGTTTTAAATTACCTAAATTACACGTGCTTTTTGGGTGTCATTTGGGTGCATTCAGAGGAGCCACCCCACTTTATGCTGCCCATCTGGCTTTGCTCAGGCTGGCATCCCTGCAGGGCAGGAGAGAGTTTCAAGGGCTTGGGTTTGGGTAGAGGCAGCCCTATGGGCTTGGCATTTCCCTCCATGCCAGCCTTTGCTGCTCTCTCTGCCAGGTTCACCTACACCCTGGGGGAAGGCATGTGGCTGCCGCTGAGCAAGAGCTTCGTCATCCCACCAGCCGAGCTGGCCATCAACCCCTCGGCAAAGTGCAAGACTGACATGACGGTGATGGAGGATGCAGTGGAGGTCAGGTAGGTGCGATGGCGGGGCAAGGGTGTTTAGGAGGCATTTCAGCAAATAAACCAGTGGTGTGTCCCTGGAGTGAGAGGACCAACCCAAAGCACATGGAAGTTGATGACAGCTGGGACCTCCACCCCACGTCTTGCAGGTGGAGATTAGTATGTCCATTAACCTGCCTCTCTCTGATGCCTGTAAAGATGAGCCTTTGGAGGTAGCTCTCTTCGTCTCAGCAGCTCCTGCATGCCTCTAAAAACTTGGTAGCTATTCAGTTTGCTGTCAGCCCAAGGGAAACCTGAGCTCCACAAAAACTCATGCAGCAGCTGTGGTCACGCACACATTTGCAATGTCGCACTGGAGCAGTGACACACCTCCTCCTCCTCCTCCTCCTCCTCCTTGCAGGGAAGAGCTGATGACCTCCTCCTCCTTCGACAGCCTGGAGGTCCTCCTTGACTCCTTCGGCCCTGTCCGGGACTGCTCCCGGGACAACGGGGGCTGCAGCAAGAACTTCCGCTGCATCTCGGACCGCAAGCTGGACTCTACCGGCTGCGTGGTGCGTGGCCCCCAGGGACCTGCCAATCTCCTTTGGTGTGAGCACGGAGGGGGAGGGCGGAAGGGGAAGGGCTGCATCCTTCCTCCCTTCCCATTGCCTCGGGATGGATATTTTGGGGTTGGTTTTGCAGTGGGAAGAGATGTTTTCAGGCTGGCATCTCCTTCATCCCTGCCCTGGCTGCACGCACACAGGCGGGAGCAAGAGCGCATCTGCTTGCTGGCTTTCTGGGAGGTCCCACATCACTCATGTGTGTCCCCTGTCACTACCACAGCCACTTTGCTGTGCAGGGAAGGCGTACACCCTGAAACAGAGTGGGGTGTGGGGCTGGGGAGTCCTGCTGCGATGCCACCGGAGCTGGACATTGGGGTGGGGAGGCTGTGAGCGTGGGGCACATGGTGGGTTTCGAAAGGGTAGCATTGCTTTGGTGGTCACCAGAGCTGGGTGCTGGTGAGTGGGGTTGATGCCAGCACATTACCTTGGTGGGGGAGCTTGGGGGGGCTCCTTTTCCAGGGGCTGCACTGTCCCCAAGGGCTGCAAAGAGGCTTTGGTGCAGGAGGAATATCTGCAGCCATGGGCGATGTTGCTGCTGTCTGTCCTGCAGCCATCCAAGCATCCCTCAGGCTGCGATTTCCAGTGCTGGAGCCCTCCCCTCTGCCTCAGCCCCAGGGCCAGGTTTCTTCCTTGGGGGCTTCACCTCTTGCTTCCCCCACCCCTACCAGTGCCCGACAGGACTGAGCCCCATGAAGGACGGCACAGGTTGCTATGACCGTCACGTTGGTGTGGACTGCTCAGATGGCTTCAATGGGGGCTGCGAGCAGCTGTGCCTGCAGCAGATGGTCCCCCTGCCCGAGGAACCCCTGCTCTACAACATCCTCATGTTCTGCGGGTGAGTGACCCATCACCGCCCTGGCCACAGGAACATCCCCGAAGTGCTGCTGTACCTTGCCGTTGCCAGCCTGAGCTTGTAGGGTTGGGTGGGAGGGTCTCCTCTGTTCCCAGCATCCCTACTGGGGTGGCCTGGTGGCCCCAGTCCCTACTGGTGGGGGCTGCAGTTGACGGTGTACCCTGTGCTGGCTTCCCAGGTGCATTGAGGACTACAAGCTGAGCACGGATGGGCGGTCATGCCAGCTTATCTCGGAGTCGTGCCCTGAGACGGGGGACTGCGGTGAGCCCCGTGAGATGCCCATGAACCAGACACTCTTCGGGGAGATCTTCTATGGCTACAATAACCACTCCAA
This sequence comes from Falco rusticolus, assembly GCF_015220075.1. Lineage (NCBI taxonomy): Eukaryota > Metazoa > Chordata > Aves > Falconiformes > Falconidae > Falco > Falco rusticolus. The sequence continues at coordinate 29,721,225 of NC_051197.1, forward strand.
GGAGGTGGCCGCGGGGCAGGTGCTCAAAGGGACGTTCAGGTGAGCTGGGGACATGGGGAGGTGACCCCAGCAGGGTCAGACCTCACCATTCTCTCCAAGAAGACATGGGAAGCAGCCTGAGACCGGGCCTTAGCAGACTGCCTGGTGCATCCACATCTGGCCAAGCTTTGCAGGAGATGGAGGGGCTGGTGAGGAAGGCGCATCTGAAGCTTTCCATCTAGAGTAGACATCTCTGTAACCTGTACCCAAAGGAAAGGCTTGGTGCTGGGTGGCTTTTTGGGTTGTGTCTCCAGCTGGTGGGGATGATCCCAGGCAGTTCCCCAGTCCTCTAGCCCTTCCTTCCTCTCTGCAATTAACTTCCAGGCAGAACAACTTTGCCCGGGGACTGGAGCAGCAGCTGCCAGATGGGCTGGTGGTGGCCACGGTGCCCCTGGAGAACCAGTGCCAAGAGGAACTCTCTGACCCCACACCCGACCCTGAGTTCCTCACTGGTGAGTGAGTCCAGCCAGACCTGTGCTTCTCCCAGCAGGGTGGCTGCTGGCATGCCTGGCTTCAGCACCTACCCCTCCCAGGGGATATATCTACCATGGGATGTACTTCATCTGGCTTTAGCATCTCTTGCTCACCTGCAGCAGCAGCAGTGGTAAGAGCAAGGCATTAAAAATGAAGGAGAGGGAAAGGCTGTAAATTAATTGTACAGTGTAAAAGCTCAAGTGTCCATTGGATATTTTGGGTATTTCAAAGAGGATTTTTTTTTTTATTCAAGGCAAAAAGGTTTTCCAAATACTTTTAATCTGATTTCCAAATCAGAACCCCCTTGCTGGCATAACAAAGCATTCAAACCCTGCTGGAACAAAACTAGAATGTTTTGGGTTGTCCTGCCAGAGCATCATGGGCCATGAGCAATAGGGTTATCATGGATTCCTAGACAACCTTCAAGGACATACTTTTCTTCCACCGCTTTGCCAGCACCCCTAAATAGCCTTTGTTTCCTTGGTACTTTTACTGTTGGCTGAAATGGCTGAGGACACCAGGCAGCTACTAAGTGAGGGATGTGGATAGTAAGGTCTTTTGGAAGGTGTCTGCTGGGTGGTCTCATACAAGACCTTGTGCATTTGCTTTGTTTGGCAGAGCTCCCAGGAGGGTTTTGGGGAGCACCCATGGGCTGGACCCAGGGTCTGGTGGGTGCTGGTTGCCCTGACCAGGTGCATGGCGAGGTAGCCCTGTGCGTAGGCAGATGCAGGCAGGGAGGAGGGTGCTGACAGGTCCCAGCAGGGCTGAGCTACCCCAAAAAAGACGTGTTGGTGGGTCACCCCTGCAGCCATGGGGATGCTCAGCCCTGGATGGAGGACACCTGCTTCCTGATGGGGCTGTACTGCCTTTGACGTGGTTACCTGGATGTAACGAAGGCACTGCCACTGGGGCCTCAGCATCACAGCAGGATTGGTGGGACTGGGACTCCACTGGCAATTATGTTGGTGAGGCAGAAGCCAGTAAATTACCCTATTCATTTCCCACTACTCTGCTGGCTCTTTGTGGCTGATTAAGGAAAAAAAAAAAAAAAAAAAAAAGAAAAGAAGTAAAATCTTCCCTGCTTGTTGGTAAGTAGATCTGGATATTGCTGTCAGTACACGAGAGGCAGAGCTGCTGAGTAAGGAAGGGCTGGTTTTGCATAAACACTTTGCAGTGAAGAGCTGCTGGGAGCAGCCAGCACCAAAGGGAGAGGCACTGGAAGGCAAAGGATCTTATCCTGCTTATCCTCTGCCTTCGTTTCTTGTTACGGAGGGGGAAGGTGCCCGTTGTCATCCTCCTGAACTCCTGCTGCGTGGCTGTTTAGCAGCAGTTTGCCACTTCAGCGCCGAGCAGAGGTGTGTATGATGGCTGTACGGCAGCAGAGCTGTGAGGGAGGAGGTAGCTGTGTCCTGGCATCCTGCTGTGGCACACCAAGGGATGCTTTGATCACCAAAATCAGAGCCGTGGGCACCCTTCAATTCCTTTTCTGGGGCTTTGTCCAAAGCTCGGTGGCCTCTTTATCCCTCATGGAAGCTGAGCTGCCATGAACCTCAGCTTGTGTCTTGGGCAGGACACAGTGGCCGGCCAGCCTGCTCTCCATGAATTTCTGGCTCTCATAATGCCAGTGTTGGGGAATAAATGGCTGAGGAACAGAGTGTCTTCGCCTGGAGAAGAGAAAAAAAACCAGGTCCTGCTCAGCCCCAGCGTTGCCGTAATGCCTGAAGGGACCGTGAGCATTGACAAGTGGGGTCTCCCCCTGCACAGGTGTCCCACTCAGCTCAGTCCTGGACAAAAGGGACCCAGGGCCTCTTGGTTGGCCATGCTTGGGCACATGGGGCATGATGGTGACCATTCCTAGGCCTGCAAACAGCTCATTAAAACATGCAACTCTCATTAGTGAGATAATTAGCACACCTGGGCATGTCTTGGGAGCTGGTGGTGGGAAAGAAGCAGGAGGGGATGCAGGAGGAGGCTCGTTATCTTCTGACACAGAGCCCCAGACGGCAGGATGAAACAAACCCATGTGTTTTCCTTCAAAGCCATGATTTTAATTGCTGGGGAGCAGCTGACCCTCAGCTCCGAATGCCTGGCTGCCTCCCTGGGGGGTGTGGTGTATGCACAGTCCTTTCCCCTGGCTTCTTCCCCCCTGCTGGCTGTGCTGCCCCAGGCCCAGCACGAGGGGCTGCAGCCATCCCGGTGGTGAGGCATCCCTGAGCAGTGGCGCTGACCCCCCATGTCCTTCCTCTGGCAGGGATGGTGAACTTCAGTGAGGTGTCCGGGTACCCCCTCCTGCAGCACTGGAAGGTGCAGTCAGTCATGTACCACGTCCGGCTCAACCAGCTGACCATCTCCCAGTGTAAGTGTGCGGGGCTGGGGGGGAGAAGGGAAAAGGGGTGGCAAGAGGACACACAGCCTTCTTCTGGCAGATGATGGGCTCAGAGGCTGGTTGCCCATCACAAGCATGCAGGGAGGTGGCAAGGGCTTGGGGTCCTTTGGGATCCGAGCATCAAATCCCATCTTCTCCCCAGCCTTCAGCAATGCGCTCCACTCTTTGGATGGGGCCACATCCCGTGGAGATTTCGTGGCACTGCTGGACCAGTTTGGCAACCACTACATCCAGGAGGCAGTGTACGGCTTTGAGGAGTCCTGCTCCATCTGGTATCCCAACAGGCAGGTCCAGCGGCAGCTCTGGCTGGAGTACGAAGACATCAGCAAAGGTAGGAGCCCTGCTCATCCCCAGGAAGGGTCTCCACAGCCACCCCATGTGAGCAGGACCTGGGTTTGCTTTCAGCATTGCAGGGAAAGTGCCCAGCCCGTGTCAGGGCTGCATCCCATCTCATCCTCTTATTTACAGCTTGCTCTTGCACCCTTTAATGCCGGCCAAAGGACTCCTGTGGACTACAGCACTTGTTAGTCCAGGCCAGAAAGGAAGATAAATACCCACTTCCCTAGGGAGATGAATGCACTAATCCCACCAAGCCATGCTGCCTGATTCTGGACTTAACTGTTATTTGTCTTTAATCCCGTTCCTCCTTTCCTTTTGTCTCCACCATATCTGCTCTCTACCACTTGCATCCTGCGGCCAGACTTTTTTCCTGCTAATGTGTTTTCTTCTCCTAGTCTGTCAGTGCTGCGCTTTTAATGTCCGGAAACCAGTTATGAACTGGGAGGTTCACTGTGGTGCAGGGGACATCTGGCACTGCTGCATCCCCTCCGGTGCCCTCACTACAGCGAGGTGTGACAGATCCCCAGTGGAAGGGGGTTTTGCAGGGAGGCAATGGCTGGTTTGGATTGAGCTTTCCAAAAGCAGAGGCAGCCCAATGCCTGCCTGCTGTCACCAGCACATCTCTTGTGCTTGCCTTTGCAAAGTTGCCTGCAGGCATTTTGCTGCCTGTGCTGGGGAAGTCGGGTTGCACCACCAAGGCTTGAGCAGCAAGCAAAAACCAGCTCCCAAGCCTGGACGTGGGGGATGCTGCGTGGAGCTGCTTCTTTTTAGGTGACCTTGGTTTGCTGCTCCCTGCCCAGGAGCTACCAGGTGCAGACAGCATGAGCTCAGAGCTCACAGGCACTGTGACCACCACATCATCTCCATTATGAAGCTTTATAATTCTCAGTATTGGCACCAGCCTTTGGTGCTGCTCTTGCTGTGTCCCGGCTGTGGAGACATTTGTTCTCTCTCCAAGGTTCTTGTGTGGGAAAAGCTTCTTTCTGAGCCTGAGTCTGGATCCTGTGGGCTCAGACCTCCTGGAGTGTGGACTTCTTCCCAAGCCCACCTGCGAAAATACAGACCCGTGGCTGTTTTGCTATGGGCTGTCTCCAGATGTAGCATCTTTTGATTGCAAGTACTTTTTTTTTTTTCCCCTCCTGCAATTTCCTCCTCTTTGATTTTTTTCCTGCCTGGAGGCTTTTCAGGTCTGGCAGTCTCTTTCCACCCACAGTATCACATTTCGGTTTCGCTCTGGCACCTGCCACTTTCCCTCCTTTGCTTTTTGTTTGCAAACGTCAGGAGCTGGATATCGATTGAGAAATTGCAAGAGACAAATCATTCCCTAGCTCTTCTGCCTTTCCTCAGTGCCTGCTAAGCTGCAATTCACAGCCAGCTCAAAGCGATGTGTTTCCAGCTTGCTGGGGGTGTGGAGCAATGCTCTTGTACCCCGGGTTTTAATAGCCTTGCTTTCTTTGCAGGACTCTTGAGGATAGGCTAGTGTTGGCCCATTTCTCAGCAAACCCTTGCAACGAGATCTTCCCACTGAGCCATGGACGTGCTCTCCAGCAGCTCCCTGCAGCAGCCAGCCCGTACCAAGCCACCACCAGCGATGCCCTGAGCCTGCCCAAGGGGCAAGGCTTTGCCTGGGCATCCTTCAGCTTCCTCTGACACCACCAACCACCATCAGTGGTCCCTCTGGGCCGTTTTTTCTTAGGTGTAGAGCCAGGGACATCCTTTGGCAGGGATTTTGGGTGAAAAGCACCGTTCCCCTGCATGGCAAGGCTCGCAGCAGTGGGGTGATGTGAGCCAGGGCACAGCAGTGATGGGCAGATTCCACTTTCTTGACTGCTGTGCCAGGACTTTTCCCCTTGTGTCAAAATATTTCCTGGTATGGGAGCACTGGAGAAGAGCCCATCAAGTGCACAGTCTGGCTCACTGCCCCATGTGGCAGGGACACGGTGGCAGTCAGCATCGGGCAGCTTGGCACGAAGCTGGGAAAAGCGTAGACAGCGGCGATGCTTTCCTGCTGTAAATCTGAGCCTGCTGGACTGCAGGGTTGCCTGAAGGCTGGCAGGCTAAGACCTGCAGATGTTCCCCTGTGTGCACAGGGCCTTCAGTCTTGTCACAGGTTGGCTGGGGGTCTGTGGTTCTGATGGATGTACCTGCCTCCACAGACTGGTCGGGGTTGGAAGGGACCTCTGGAGACCATCTAGTCCAATCCTCCGCTAAAGCGGGTTCACCCAGAGCAGGTTGCACAGGGTCACATCCAGGCAAGTTTTGAGTGCCTCCAGAGAAGGAGATTCCACAACCTCTCTGGGCGGCCTGCTCCATCTCTCCATTTTATTTTGCTTTGTGATGATGCTAAGCCCTTAGGGAAATACCCTGTTTCCTTGCCTAGCTGCAAGTTTGCTCACCTCCATTATGCCCCAAGACAGTGAGAAGAGACATGATGAGCCAGGCTTGAGCCAGCTTCTGAAAGGGAACCGTTTTCCATCTCCTTTCTCCTGCTTGGGGACTGAGTACAGGAGGGGCAAAGCAACTGAAGAGGGGCTTGGTGGCTTGGTAGCCATCTCAGGAGCTTTCTAGGCATCTGGGCATCGTGAGGCACTTGCAAGTCTTCCCTGCTCATTCTGAGCTCTTTGGTGCTGCTGGCTGCAGACCTTTGGGCAGGGAGGTTAACAAGTCAGCATCACTCTGTGCACCTCGGTCTGATGCTTGTCCTCTCTGGTCTCCAGCACGCTCTGTTGCATCACCTTTGGTGCAGGTCCTTGGGAACCGGGGGAGCTGGGTGAAGAAGGCAGCTGTTGGACCAGGAGAGCTTTTGCAGCAGAGTGGTTTGGCAGGGGGGTTTGGTGGGGCATCAGCATGGAGTTAAGGTGTCCAGCCAGGTCCTTCCCGAGTCTCCAGCCGTATGAAGGAGGCTCCCTCTCGTGGAGATGTGCCGCAAGGGTGCGTGTCCCAGTGCCGGGTGAAGGGCTGGGGAAACTGAGGCATGGGGAGACAAAAGGACATAAGACAGCAGAGGCCAGGGTGGACTTTTTGGTCCCGATTCCTCCTCTGCAAACCAGTGAGTGTTTCATCCCTACAGAGCAAATGGGGAGCTCTTAAGGATACAGAGGGTCTCTAGGCAGCACTGCCTCTCTCCTGGGTAGAAGGCAGGGCTCTAGCCCCCTCACATCCCCTTATCGATGGCTTGGAGGCCACCCTGGTGTCCCTCTTTTCCCCCTTCTCCAGGTAACTCCCCCTCGGATGAATCAGAGGAGCGTGAGCGGGACCCCAAGGTGCTCACCTTCCCCGAGTACATCGCCAGCCTCTCCGAGTCAGGCACCAAGCGCATGGCAGCCGGCGTGCGGATGGAGTGCCAGAGCCGCGGGCGCTGTCCCTCCTCCTGCCCGCTCTGCCATGTCGCCTCCAGTCCCGATATGCCAGCTGAGCCCATCCTGCTGGAGGTCACCAAAGCAGCCCCCATCTATGAGCTGGTCACCAACAACCAGACCCAGCGGGTGAGAAACCACTGCCTGGGGGTGGTGGGGTTGGCATGGAGGTGGCAGGACAGCATTGGGGTGGTCTTTGCAGGCAGCTTTCCCTGGTAGCATTATGTCAAGCTGTGGCAGCCCTTGCCTGTTGGGTAGCCTTGCTCTCCAGGGTGGATGGACCATGCTGAACCCAATGGGGGATGGATGAGCACTGACTCAAGTGGTGGTGAGATGGGAGTTAACCTGCCTGGGTGCTTACCCAATTTTCATCTCTCCTAGCTCTTGCAGGAGGCCACCATGAGCTCGCTGTGGTGTTCGGGCAGCGGGGATGTCATTGAGGACTGGTGCCGCTGTGACTCGAGTGCCTTTGGGGCTGATGGGCTGCCCACCTGTGCGCCTCTCCCACACCCCATGTAGGTCTCCATGCATGTCCAGACTGGCCTCGTGGTGTGATGGGACGGGGAGGAGCTGGTGGCAATGGCCAACGGCATGGTGGCAGGAGGTGGTGGGGCTGGGGTGGATTCGTGGGACAGGTTTGCAAGTGGATGGGGGACCTGGAAATCAGACAGTGTGCAGAGATGCCGTGTCTTTTCTAAATTCAGCTGAGGACTGGGGAGCTCTTTCTGGATCCATCCCCATAGAGCAACCCCAGGGAAGGAGCCCTTTGGGCCAGCATGCCCAGAGCCACGGTGGGAGAAGGGGGAATTGCTCCTCTCCTGAGGTTGCTCTCTCCCATGAGTTAATGGCTTTGAAGCCCTTCTTCTGCGACAGAGTAACGCAAAAACAGTCCCTACAGACTGCCCTACAGAAGCCAGCTCGTTTCTGGCGCGTTTGCATGTGGTCCGCACAGCAGAGCGAGTGGCACTAGCAAACACACTCATGCTGCCTTTTGCACCATGCTGAGGTTGTCCTCAGCATCATCTCCCATACTGTGTGCCTCAGCCTAGTGGTTTTGTTGCCTTTTGAAGGCACAAAAGTGCAGCAAGGCGGTGATAGACATGGGTGAAGGTGAGCATGGGTGGGCAGTGGGGACAGCTGGTAGACCTTGCCCTCCTGAGATGCTGACTGGCTGGCATTGCCTCCCAGCTTGCGGCTCTCCACCGTTCACGAGCCCAGCAGCACACTGGTGGTGCTGGAGTGGGGGCACTCGGAGCCCCCCATCGGGGTGCAGATCGTTGACTACCTCCTCCGTCAAGAGAAGGTCACCGACAGAATGGACCACTCCAAGGTGGAGACAGGTGAGGGGGGACTCCGCTGGTTCTCTCTGGGGAGGGTGGGATGGAGATGTTGGAGGAGAGCCTCTGCCTCCCTTTTTGCAAGGGGATGCTGCAACATATCCAGTATTCTGTGGAGGAGAAAGCAGCCCCTCTCCTGCCTACCGTGCTGCAGAAGTGGCAGCTCCATGCCATGGTGATGAGCCTTGCTGGAAAAGCAACAGGTCCATCTCTGCACCAACCTCATGCATGAGCCTTGGTCCCCCTCAGCGCCAGGCAGCATGGTAGCGGACACAGACCTCGGCGGCTCTCCACAGCCCCGGGGACACCTGTGTCATCACCCGTGGTACGTCCTCCCCTCTCTCCCTAGAGACGGTGCTGAGCTTCGTGGACGACATCATCTCTGGTGCCAAGTCACCCTGCGCCATGCCGGCCCAAGTGCCTGACAGGCTCTCCTCCACCATCTCCCTCATCGTTCGGTGCCTGGAGCCCGACACCACCTACATGTGAGTCACCTTCCCTGTGCCATGGCAGCGCCCTTCCCCTGACTGTGGTGCTCCTGCCTGGTGCTGCCTGTGTTTGCATGGTAATCCAGAGCTTCACCTTCCTCCTTCTCGTTCAGGTTCACGCTCTGGGGAGTTGATAACACAGGCAGACGCTCCAGGTCTAGTGATGTGACGGTCAAGACCCCCTGCCCTGTGGTAGATGACGTGAAAGCTCAAGGTGAGATGGAGGGAGCTTCTGGACTATGATGCTTGCGACAAGCAATAGGGAGTTCCCCCTTCTAGCATGTCCCTACACAAGTCGCATGAACTGGCTGTAACACCACCTTCACCCATGGTGGCCCAAGTGCTGCTCAACATAGTGTTGAGGGTTGGTGTGGAGGGCAGCAGGACATATACATCCTCTCCACAAACAAGTGCAGAGCTACTCTGTGCTGGTGGAGGGGTGGGAGGGTGGGTGGGGGGGCAGGCATTCAGGACATACCAGGATAGCCAGGAAGACCTGCCTGTCCTGCCTAGAAAGCAACTGGGCAACTGGCAGCGTAGGTGGTGGCTGTGCTCAAGAACCCCCAGTTGTGTGCCTGCTCATAAATAATGGTGTTTCACTAACAGTACCTGATGACGCCACCTGTTTCTCTTCCTAATTGGACCAAACTGCAGGAACCTAACCTGGACTGAATCTAGGGAATGCCATCTACTCTGTTGCTCATCCATTGGGACCTTGTCTTGATATGACATAACTCATAACTCAAGGAAAAAATCTTGGCTCTGGTCTTTGTTTCCCTAGAGCTGAGCTTTAGCCTGGTGGGCTTTGTTCATGCCTTTCCTTGCACCTCACTGAATACCCCATGTCCTTCTGCCCAGAAATAGCAGACAAGATCTACAACCTCTTCAATGGCTACACCAGTGGCAAGGAGCAGCAAACGGCCTACAACACACTGCTGGACCTGGGTTCCCCTAGCCTGCACAGAGTCCTTTACCACTACAACCAGCACTACGAGAGCTTTGGGGAGTTCACCTGGCGCTGTGAAGATGAGCTGGGGCCCAGGTAGGCTTGGGAGCTGTTGGTCACCAAGGAAGGTGGCTGTCTGGCAAATCTCATGAATTTGTTTGATGATAGAGCTTAGAGTCTTACAGTGGGGCTCCTGTTCTGCTGGATGTTGTGCATATGTTTGAGGTCCAGCCATCTCCCCTGAAGAACCATAAACATAGGACAAGGTGGAAGGCAGTAGACCATTATCAAGCCATCATCTTTGTCCATCCCACCAGCCCTATGCCATCTCTGGAGTTTTGCCTTGTCTGTTCATGCTATACAAGGTGGGAAGGGGATGGGATTCTCTCTTTCCCTCAGTAGCTGCTGCCGCAGGAAAAGAAACAGAAGGTCTTGGGGAAAAATAATGCACGTTTGAGGAATGGAGGTTGTTGTGACTGAGAGGGAGAGGGAGTGTGGTTGGAGAACCTTGTTAGGGAAGGGATCTGGGCATTGATGGAGGGAAGAAGCCACAAGGAGGTGGTTGTACCTTCAAGCTTGCTGGAGAAGGTGACACAGAAGAGCTTGGTTGTGGAAGCTGCTGGATGAAGTGCTTGCAAACACACATACATGTGCTCAGCCATACCAAGGTCAGGCTTGGCTTTCCTCCTTTTCCTGGGCTTTGGCTGGAGCTGAATGCATTTCTGTGTGTTGAACTCACTGTCACTTGTGGTCCAAGGCAGGAAGTGGATTGACCTTGGGTCTGAGTTGCATGTGATCCCTCCCTTTTGATCCATGTCTGTGGTTGTGTGCGGTGATCTCAGGGACACGAGTGGTTTTGGTGCCCAAGCAGTGCTGAACTGCCACAGCGGGTTTTGGAGGAGGTTGCGCTGAAACAGCCTGAGTGAGCACCGTGTCCTTTCCCTAGGCCAGGTCACTGCAGCCCCCACAACTGTCTGGGGATGGGGTACCTCATGCCCGGGGCTTCCAGAGGCAGAGCCAGATGTTCCTTTCTCCCCCTGTCCTTCGATGTCTGCTTTTGTCTGCGTAGTTTCCCGGTAACGTGGATGTTTCCAGTCAGTTTAGCAAGCTGGGCTGGGAGATTGTGTGGGCTGCAGTGGTGTTTCATAACATCTGGCCTCCAAAGAACCAGAGCCTTGAGCCCATCTGGAAATCAGGATTACTTCAAATGTACATCAACAACAGCTCCTACCTATGAAATGCATGGCCTCCACCTTACTCCCCTGCCCCACCCCTCCTCTTGCTGGTCTCGCCGCTAGCTGTCTTCCAGTTCTGCTTCTCCAGATGATCAACTTGTGGATTTCTAACAGAGGATTGGAGATCCTCCGTGTACTTTGTCTGTCCTCCAAACCTCTGCTAGGTGGTCAGAAAGATTCAGCAAATAGCTGGTAGCTGTCTTGCACTTAGTGTCTTAGGTGTGTCTCCTAGTTCATCTTTGGTGGGGAACTCCTAAGAGATCCTCCATTCCTGGGGCAAAGCCAGGGTCTCTCCTCTTTCCCCTCTTCCCACTTGTGTTCTAAGAAATGTGAGCTCTTTTGAGGAACAGCCTCAAAGCTCAGCAGTGACATCCCAGCGCGTCGAGTCTTGTTAAGACTGAGGCTCCCACCAACTCCTCTGCCCAGGGTCGCTTCATTCCCATGACACCAAGTGGGATCAGCAGGCTTGGACTTAATGTCTCACCTTCATCTCAAGCCCAGCTGTGGTGATGCCACTCTGTCTCCATTTCCAGATGTGAAATTCAGCCCCAGTTTGCACAGACCATCTGACATCTGTTGTGATGGTTTGCATGAGGAGTACATAAAATTCCTTACGTGACAGACTGGAGTCATCCGACAGCCATCGACGAGGCTGAGCATGGCTGTTGCTGCCTCAGTGAGGAGACCAAGGACCAGCCACAACACTGGGTGGAAACGGCCTCCTCCAGCCCTGCGAGGCAGAGGTACATTGGCACGGAGCAGCCAGAAATGCCACTGAAGTGCCCAAATGTTACCGTGTGCTGTGTGAATCTACGAGCCAGAGGGTTAAGTCCACCCTCTGGAAACGCTGGAGCACTTAGGCTGGGATGACGCAAGTTGCTGATGAAGTGTTTGCAGCTCGCGCTACTTGGAAAGAGGCATTTAGGCAGCTGCAGAGGGTTCTGGTGATGACAAATCTTGGAAAGCAGACCTCCTGTTTGATCGTCTGCGAAGGCAAAGCATCCAGACTGGTGGTGACAGGACAAATCACTTGCAGATGACATTATTTAGCCAGCAGACAGAGTGTTTGTTTGACTGTTGCTGATGCTCCTTTGAAGTCGTGGATGTGGACCCACGCAACTGACTGACTCTACCGTGTCCCTCCTCCTCCAGGCAGCCACGCTGCCTGCTGGATCTGCTTGTTTGGGGTGTGCTCACCTTCCTTCTTGGTGACGCTGGCTGTGGACTGAGGGAAGCGAGGGTGTGTGCACATAACTTTTCTGGGGTTTCCAGTCCAAGAAGGGCTGCAGAGAGCCCTGGATTTTGCATGAGGAGAAGAAATGGAGGGAAAGGCAAGTCATTTTCTAGCAAGTAATAAGTGACAGTAGGATTTGAAGTAAAGTCTGGTTGGTGTCTATGGGCTTTGAGCCAAAATCTGTGGGAACATATCCAGTGTTCCTGTCAGGGTACCTGTGAAGCTGGAGAAAGGCAAGGTGCCCCAACTGCCTTCCTAGGTGTCTAGATGTGAGGAACCAAGACAAGTGAGAGACTGGCTACCTTCTCGTGGCTGGAAGACTGGCCAGCATGTGTGGCTTTCTCCAGCGTCAGCACCATGCAAAGTGCCTTCATCTCTCTGCTGGGCTCTGGATGTGAGCCCTGGGGCTTCAGTTGTCATGTGGCTACAGAGCTGGACAACCTCTTGGTGGCTCCAGGCTGGCCCCTTGGAGCTGCAGCTACCTCTGTGAGGGACCTCTTGAGGTTTTCCTCTCCAGAAAAGCCCAAGGATGGCTCTGGCTGGGCCTGTAGTAAATTAATTCTTCTCTAAGCAGCTCTCCCGTGGTGCAGCTGGCCTAAGGAAGGTGTGGAGAGGTCATGGATGTTCCTTCACGGTTGGTACATGTACCATTGGTTTGACAGCTCAATCACAACACAGCCAGGTGCTCCACACACAACCCCTGCTTATCCAAGTAAGAATGTGACAAAGAGGTTGGTTTTTCCCTCTGACATCACGATTTGTGCCTCTGCTGCCTGTTCTGTGCTGGACAGATGCTGAGTTAAAGCTATCAAGGGGATATATCTTCTCTTCCCTGTCTATACTCACCCACCAACTGACCTTGAAGCTGGCTAGGAAACTTACCCCAGTTCCTGAGACCCAAACTTCTGTCTGGGTTTGCAGGCACATGTGCTTCTCACCTTCAAGACCCTTCATTTGAATCCATTACCTTCACATCTGCCAGGTTCCTTGGAGATCACCCAAGGATCACGTTTAAAATAAGCATAATGTGTTTTATCTGAACAAACTGATTTTCTTGATAAAAGCATTAGAAGCACAATTTTAAAAGAAAAAAAAAACGTGAAGAGAGCACAATTTAGGTCATATTTGGCCAGGATGCTCTGTGCCCTTCTGATACGTCATCCAACATGAGGGGTCGGTAATTTAGCACTTCTTGCTACCAGGACCCACACCAAAGCTTGTTGCCGTGGGAGTACTGTGTGTCTGTCTTCTGATGATGATGGATTCTCCCTGGTCTTCCTCTCCCTCTGTCACCTGGCCACCTCTCCCAGCTTCCTTGGCTGGGTTGTGGCTCTTTCCGAAGCGCTGCTGCCATGACCCGCCTTTCCTTGTTTTGCTCTCTGCAACTGGAAGATGCAAAATGCACGTGCGAAGAACTGGGGGCCTCTGCCACATCCTCTGCTCTCCCAGAGCTTTTGGGGTCAAACCTATGTTGTATGCCTCTCATTTATTCCTTCTCATTTGCATGCTGTTTTGTAGGATGTTTCCTAAACTTTTGCTAAACATTCCAAGCCGTGTACCAGGGCTACATACATTGTATCACTGCTTGCGATACTGAATTTTATGAGGATTGTAAATTTTAGCTCACCTTTAGCTTTCCACACAGACCCCTGACAAGCCAGCTCTGGTATTTTTAGGTTGGGTTATTTCCACACACACACACACACACCACCACCACCCCTAAATCTCCCTCCTGCTCAGTGACGTCCTGGCTTGCTGGTTCCTAACTGTGCATTTCTTCTCCATCGCGTCCCCTTCAGCCACATGATGTCAATGACGTGACGATCCCAGCAGGCCTGCCTTTTCCCTGCCCTTCCTCCCATGTCACTGCAGATGTCCTACACCAAGCTATGGGTGACCAGCAGAGTTCCTAAATGTGCAACACATGCACTTCATGGAGAGGACACACGTGGTGACACTGCCCTGGGCTGGCCACACATGTCATGCCTGACACTTTTCAGCATTTCTCCCAACTGCCTGCAGTGCTTTTGGCTCCCACTTTTCCATCCTGTTATGTCTGGGGTCTAGTGGCTGCAGCGGTGACTGGTGATGCCATTTGAGTCACTGGTGATGTTCATCCCAAGGGGTGTGGAGGGGGTCACAGCTGCACCTCTGACTGTCCCCTCACTATACCCTCAGCAAACCTGGCCTTGTTGTGGGGATGATACAGGGTGGAAGAAGGGGGCACAGGGAAGTGTAAGGTGAGTCCCAAGACCAGTGCAGCAGGTCTAGCGTCACCGTGGTAGCATGGGCATCTCTGACCCAGGCAGGGGCTGTCCTCACGTGCATTAGACTTGCAGTGCTGCCACGGGGCTGGAGTGTCCCCCCAGCCCTGCTGTCCCTCCTCATCCCGACAGCATCAGGCTCCACTCAGCTGCTGCCCACAGTGCCCAACTCTTGGTTATCTCTCCGCACTCCAGGAGCTTCTGAGTTGTCTTTAACCATCTTTGCTTTTCTCTCCTCATACGCTCCTCCTACCCTTCCCACCATCCCCCCCGTGGTGTCTGCATCACCCCCACCGCCCCCTTTGCCCGTCCATCCGCCCCCTGGCATCTCCCCTCGCCCACCCTCACTGCAGGAAGGCTGGCCTCATCCTCTCCCAGCTGGGGGACCTCAGCAGCTGGTGCAATGGCCTCCTGCAAGAGCCCAAGATCAGCCTCCAGCGTTCGTCCCTCAAGTACCTCGCCTGCCGCTACAGCGAGATCAAGCCCTATGGGCTCGACTGGTCGGAGCTCAGCCGGGACCTCAAGAAGACATGCGAGGAGCAGACGCTGAGTGTCCTTTACAATGACTACGGTGATAAGGACTACTGAGAGTTGCGGGCGCCCGCTCTCACGCTGGCCTTCCCACAGGCGTTTGTGAGGGGTTTATACACAGACCCATGGCGAGGGAGGGTGTCGCTGATGTTTCTGGAGGCAAAAATTTGTACCGGGGAGCAAAAGCAGCTGCTCTGTGCAGGACTGACTCAGTATTAGTTTCTTCTTTGACTTGGCCAAAAGCCTTTCTAGTTAGAAGTCTTGTGGGACCCAGTTTTCTTGGTTTTGTTTTATTCATTTTGCCAAGAGGTTCCTCAGCATTGGTGGAGAGGGCAGATGGGGAGGGCACAGCCCTCTCCTCCTGCCCCATCCCTGCCCTGACTGTGGGGACCATACCTAAGGGTGGGGGACACTGATCACCGGAGAAACGTGGTGACACAGGCAGGATGAGAGAGCAGGTGATGCAGGATTGGGAAAATGGAGGCAGGGCATGCAGGTTAGGTTGAGATGCTAGTAGTTATGGCTGAGAAAAACAGCCTCTGGATGTCTAAGAGGGTTGGGATTTTTTATATATATTTTTTTTTTAATTCTAAAGCATGAGTCTGGATGAGACCTGGCCAAGTGATGGTGCCATTGCAGGGCAGGGCTGGTGTGGGGTCACCAGCTGGGGTGAGGAGAAAGGGGCATTGATAAGCCCATCTCCTCAGGTTCTTCTGTCATGGTCAAAGGCCACATCTGCTCCAAGATGCAGAGTCCTCCAGAGCAAAGGCAGCTTGGCCTCAAGGCCAACTTCATGAGCTTTCTTCTTGTGGGACCACATTCCTAGGAAGTCAGCTTTAAAACCCCTTCCATCATTGTTTTTTACCCACCATAATAAAGACTTTGAAGCAATGTCGAAGTACTGCTCAGGAGAGCCCCAGCCAGGGAAGCAGCAGCCAGGTGGCACAGACGAGGCCACCTTCTGCACCAGCCACCCTGTAGCTATGGAGTAGCCCAGGCTCTGCATGGTGAGGGGAGCACAGGGTAGCATATCCAGATGTGGTGGTGCAGGGTGGTCCTGGAGGTCCTGGTCCCAGAGAGGGCTCGGTGACACAGTGAGGTGGGCAGACTTCTTCTCAGAGTGTTGCTTGCCTGTGTTCAGGCTCACATCTGCAACTCTCACTGGTGACTTTTTTTTTTTTTTTTTTTTTTAAAAAGAACAGGGGTTGTCCTGGGACACTGAGCTTGTTTCAGAGCACACTGTGCTCCAAAACCCTGTTACTATTGACAGTGTTGGAGGCAGCAAACGGCTTCCTTGCAGCTTCAGCTCCTAGCCTGCTCTGCAGAGGAGGCACCTTCGAACTTGCCAGCTGTGCATCTTTGATCTGGACAAGCCAGGAGCCCTACAGTGGAATTTTTACAATGCCTCTTCAGAGAGAGAAATTTCCTTTTCATTTTTTCAGTCTTGGCAGGACCAATCTTCAGCTTGTCTCTTATGATTTTCTGCCTCATTCCTCCCCTACCTGCCAAGGACATGGCTCGAGTATTTACAAGGTGCTGAGAAGGAGATGGCTCTGGTCCGCAGCGGGTCACAGCTGACGATGCTGCATCACGGTGTTTGCTCAACAGCAGTTCAGTATCTTCCTGCAGGACCACACAGTGCTTTGCTCTTCCCTTCTGAAGGGCAGAGCTCTCCTCCAGGGGCAACTGGCCTGGACTGGGGAGCTGCTGGGAGCAGCCACTGGCAGACAGTATTACCTGGGCATCCCCGTGAAGGAAGTCTGCTGGATCTTTTTGGCTTTTTCTCACATGTTTCTGCTTGTATTTTGACGTGCCTGATGCTGTCAAGGGCTTGGGGCTCAGAGCAAGACCGGTGCCGTCTCCATGAGCAGGTATATGTGGGCAGGTGATCTGTGCTGAGCTGTTGCTCCTTTTCCTTTCAGCCACTGGCAGTCTTGGCCAATATGCTTTGGTTTATCCATTTGCTTCTCCCAGCAGATGCTGAGACAACCTTTAACTTCCAGCCGGGCAGCCATCCAGGGATAGGCAAAGGGCACCTCTGCTCAACGCCTCAGAGGGATGCTTGAAAGAAGGCTGCTCTGGCAAGTTGGTTACTCGCCAAGTAATACCGCTTACACGGCCTTGATATGAAACGCAGGCTGTTTTCCTTTGGGTAGCAGCCTCCTCTCTTTTATTGCTCACTAGGTACAGGAGCAGTGCAGTCTGCCGGCCATTCGCTGCGACGCTGCCAGGAGAACCCTGGACACCTCATGCATTCACACCTGCCTAGGTTACTTTTTCATCCAGCCTCAAGATTTGCTCTGTGGCTCTGCAGATATTTCTGTTCGGCTTCTGCGCTCACATTTCAAAGCCCTTCAGCCCCACAGTATCATCTGCTGGCTGAGTGGACTCTGCTCCCTCAGCACCAGCTTCCCCATGGGCTGGGAGATGGACCATCGTGGAGGGTGAGGGGAAAGCCACACATCCAAAGTCCTTCAGCAGCACCCTTGCACTGTTGGATGGGACTCGGCATCCCCATCCCGTGACGGACCACGCAGTCTGCTGGTGGGGCTGTGCTCTGCCTGGTTGACTGCCATGGTGTTGCTGCACCCACTGTGCCGGCAGATCCTGCTGGCATGGCATGTCTGCGGGGCCATTTTCATGATGGTCCTGGCTTTGTGAAGGCTCCCTTCGTTTCCTCACTCTGGCTTTGCAAGTCAGAATTTTGCCCAAACCTGGATCTTCTTGCCAAAATGTCTCAACTAAGACATGAGCCCATCTCAGACAGCTGCCAGCAGCCTGCCGTGGGAGCTCAGACCTGGGCAGGGGGTTGCACCATGGCTGAAGACCTAGCCTTGGGTGAGATGTATTGCATAGGGCTTGCTCACCCAAAACAGCTGCAGGCAACCCCCAAGGTGTCCCCTTCCCTGCAGAGCTGACACCATCTGCATCTGCCACAGGGTCCTACTGTTGGGTCTGCATAGTATTTTCTCTCAGACTCCTGGTTTTTCCCATGCTGCCAACCACACAAAGGCTGGAGAAGACACCGTTTTCCATCTATTTCTGCAACCTCCTGAGCCCCCCTGCCCTCTCTTCTTGTTTTATTTCTGAATTAATGAGCAGTCATTAACTTGAGATGAACCTCTGGGTCATTATCTTTTCTTTGCTGCACCCGTCCCCTGTAATAGCATTACTACCTTTTACTTGTCGTGGAGTTATTTAACATATAAAGATGGTTTGGTCCTTTTCTTTACAAAGATGGCTACAATTCATGTTCCTTGATGTTCTATTAAAACTCTAATGTGACGTTTTACTACTGTAGATTGAAAGTAGGGTGCTTTAGGGTGGGATAGCCATGTGGCAAGAAACATAAAACCCTTCCAGATTACTTTAAAAAAAAAAAAAAGGTTTTAAACAATGGCAACAACAACAACAACAACAAAACTTTCATTGTAACACTATGTAAAACTCCAGATGATAATTTAACTGACTATTAAACGGAGCTGTTAGTAATCTGTGGCTCTGGCAAACTGGAGTGTTTGTTTATAGTTTTGGTCCAGTTGATGTCATCTTTTGGTAGCGGATGAAACACTCCCAGCTTTTGAACACGCGTGCGTCCTCACACAAGTTTAGCATTAGCCCATCTGCCCAGAGGGTTAGCCAAGTCCCAAGCCACTCAGTACACACAGCCGGAGCTGGGTCCTGCCTTGCCGACCTGCTCTGCCAGGCATGGGAAGGTGCACATGCCTGCAGGCACCTTCAGGTTTTGGAGGAAAGACTGTGTTTAGACATCCTTGGCAAGGGGCTCTCAGTCCTTGCTTTGCAAACCTCTGCAGATGCCGGGAATTTGGAAGCAGAGTCCAAAAAACCTCCTTTTAGCCTGTTTTTTAGTATATGAGGTGGATGGGATGGTGCTGTCTGGTGGTCAACCACCCCCTGAGAACTTCCTGGTCCATCTGGCAGACTTTTGACTAGTGGCATTACAAATATGAATGTCCTACAAGTGATGTGAAAATCAGTGCCCGAACAGAGGTGAGAGCTGCAAAGGGTGCCTTAAAAGTCACTTACAGTGCATGCTGTGCCTAGTGCACAGGCCATCGGGACTTGTAGGGGCTGGTCCCATGGCCAAGCCCGGTGTGTGTTGCCACTTGCCCTGCCAGATGGGTGGGAGACCCGGGGAGAGCCGGGGATTACTGTGGGTGGGCAGACAGGATGCCTGGGAGGACACGGGAGAGGGGGAATTTAGGGGCTATAGCGCACAAATCCATAGGAAACCAGACTTCATTAAGTTTCATGGAACAACTTGATTTTTTTTTTTCGCTTCCCACTGCTAAATTGCAGGAAAATAAGCTAAAAATACACCCAATACTTTCCTTCCGCTATTTTCCGTGCAGTTAAGTGCTGTGGCTGCCACTGGCTCATTGCACAATAACCCATGGCTGTGGAACAAGGCAGGAGGAGAAGGAATAGAAGGAGGAGGACAGGGGCTGTGTGGCAGCAGGGCACGTGGTGGCAAGCCTGAGCTGCTGGGTAAGAAGATCTTGACACAGCTGGCTCATTGCACCTTCACCAGAGCCAGATATCCTCAGGGGTTATCTGGCTTGCAAGTGATGGGAGTTTGGAGAAAGCCACCCCAAAAAGGGTGGAGTGGACTGTAAGGGATGCATCACTAACACGATGGCAGCTTTTTAGAAAAGATTTGGTAATATGTGCACATGGTGGAAGGGTTACTCTTGGCCAACAGTCCCTGTTCATCCTCAGAAAGCAGGTACCAGCAGGATTTGCTGCATTTCAACACATGCATGAATGAGGAGGCACCACTGAAGCCTATGCACACAAGGTACCATGTCCCCATGGTCCTGATCACTGACTTATTTCTTAATGACTGACTGCGTCGTCTCCTCCATCATAACGGCAACATAAGACAAAGTTCTTCAGATCCAGTTTGTGTTGCTGAAAGAGCCGCCGCCCTGCTCAACCTTGTGTCCTCATCATCTTGGCGTCTTTTGCCTTGAGGCTGGGTGTCTGGCAGAAAGGAGAGAATGGGATGGCAAAACAGCCCTCACTTGGCTACTGCTGCAGACAGCTGCTCTTTTTGTTTTAAATGCAAGACATACAACTGAGGTCCTGGTTGCTTGGGGCTGTAGAGCCCCTTAATGCTCTGTCCTTCATGGGAAATAAGCTGGCCCCGGTGGAAGTGCATGATTTGGGGAGCTTTGCCCCAGAGAGGACAGCCAATGTCACCAGGAGATGCTGTTCCTCCTCCGGGGAGTGATGGGACAGTCCATGCAAAGACCAGAAGCGAAGAAGAGGCTGGTGCAGAGCAAAAGGAGGCACATGGCCATCAGAGATGGCTGAAAGGCAAGGGAGTGGGATTTTAAGACAGGGCAAGGGAAATCAAAGACGAGGAGGAGGGAGACTCAGGATGAGTTGATTGTCCCTAGTAGGAATATAGCTCCTCTTTGATTCTGGGCATCTCCGTCCAGGCCCTGACCCCCTGGACACGGTGCAAGGGCCAGCACTGAAGGCAGTGCCCACAGCCCTGCCTGGCATCCCCATCTTCGGTGCAGGCAGCCAGAAGGACCAAGGGCTTGCTGGGGCCTCACTTGCTTCCAGCAGCAACGCAAACCCAAAGCCCCTCAGCTTGTGTCAATTAAGGCTGGGTACGTATGGCTCTGATTGCCAGCGACACGACAGGCACCCTGGCCGCGGCAAGGAAGGACGGCTGTGCCGTGCATCCCCAGGTGCTCCCTGTCCAGCCTCCAGCGCAGCACCAGGCACCCCGTGCTAGGGGCTTTTCCTTCCATTTTCTCAGCCCATTGCTCCTCTCTGGGGCCCTCGATGTGCTTGTGTCAGCCCCACAGGAGGAAAATCAGGATTTCATCGCTTTCCATAGCCTTGGAATTGCCCCCTTGGGATCTAGCAGCCCCCCAACCCACTGCAGGTGCTTCTATTTTTCAGTCCTTTCCAAACTTTCCACTTGCTCAGCTGTGACTCACCTTCTCCTCTGCTTGCAAGTGAGGCAGACGGCAAAGGAAAGAGAAATAGCTCCTATCATGGCTTTGGCCCTTTCAAACCCTGTGCTGAGCTGCAAAACAGCAAAGGGGCTCCTTGAGGGGCTATCTTGCGCTGTCTGATGGGGGGAGAGGCTTCAAATGGCCCCAGAACTGGTCTGTTAGAAATATAGCCTGGATTTTGTTAGCTGCCATTTGTGTATCTTTAAGCATCTTTTTTGATTGTCTTAGGTTTTAATTCTCTTGCCAGGGTGCCGCATGACATGTCTCTCTAGCTCTAGTGTGAGCCGCCCTCTGCTCCCTGTCCCCAGGGAGGTGGTGTGTGAGTACACACACACTTTCCCTACCTTTAAGGTGAGTTAATTAACAGAAAGTGGTGGATAATGGACCAGTTTGTGGCATAACCAGCAGAAGACCATCTGCAAAAGTATCCTTGCAGCTGGTGGCATAGTAAAAGCTACATGGGTGGCAACCTTGAAGAGGGAGGGCATTGGAGGGGGGTGTGTGTGTCCCAGCTCTAACCCCAAAGGAGCTCTCCCACTGGGCTGGGACAGTGCTGGGAGGGTCTGCAGTTTGGGGCAGGGGAGGGCATGCAGGACCAAGGGTGCTGGGACCAGCAGAACCACCTCCCTCCCCCAGTCCGGCCACACTTTGGGTGAAGCAAGGAAGCAAAAGACGTTGAGGATGAGAAGATTATTTATTTTTCATAGATTTTTATAAAAAATAATTATCAAATACAAAAAAATAAAAATAGCAGCAGCCTCCGTTGTGAATAAAACCCTAATGGGGACAAAAACCGCTCAGTGTCGCTATAGAAGAACAATATTTCAGTATGTAGAAGCTATCTGTTCAGGAGAAGCACAAATGTCTACCAGCCAAGCCAGCGCCTCTGGCCACCCCCAGTCCCCCTGTCCATGGGCCACAGTCCCTTTCCTGCACCCACTCATAAACAGGGACGAGCCATTGCTGAGACCAGGATTTTCATGCCAAAAGGGTAAAAATTTGGCATATAAATACACATTCATCCAGGAAATGCTGACACCAGGCACGGAAGGGTTTGGCATGGCAGGTGCTGGGACAGATTTCTCCCTCTGTGTCTCACCCTCATCCCACGTCCCCATCACCTCACCCTGCTGGGGGCTGCCATGCCCCCTGCTCCCACTGTGCCAGGACCCCTGGCTGTCCCCTTCCCTGCACTCCTGGAGCAGGATGGGCTGCACCTCCTGGGGACATCGGGGCTAGAAGAGTATCTCACAAAGAGCTTTGGATTTGGGGGGGTTTTTTTCATTTCCTTGGGTTGTTTGAGCGTGTTTTTTTGATTGAAAAGTGAACATCTGTCAAAAAATTACAGCTGTCAGCCAAACTGACAGTGTGTTTAGGTGAAAACCCCGGGGTGTTGTCACTTGGACATGACAGGAACAGAAATGTCCACGTGTCCCTGCTGCAAGAGGAGATGGGGCCCATTGCCACACACCCTCCGCATCCCTACCTAGACCAGGGCAGGCAGGAGGTGGCATGCCATGCGGCGATAGGGACACTTGGGATGAGGAAAAGTCTTGGAGAAGGACAAGGCATCTCCTGCCTGGATGCTGGTGGTGTATCCAGGCACAGAGATGTCCCTACTCATGTCCTACAGCGAAACATAACTTCGGGAGCTGCCTGACAAAAGGGCTGGCGGGGGAGCTAGCAGAAGCCAGAGGATGCCTTGAAAATCCCCGGTCTCTCCACACCGTGTCACCCTCTCTCCATCACTCCTGCACCGGCCAAACCCTGGCGGGGAGCCCGGCACAGCCCGGGCGGGAGGAGGCAGCCGGGCATCCCTGGGGCTCTTGGTCCCATCCTGCAGCTGCCCCCGGGGACACCGCGGTCCCTGCTCCTGCTCGGTGGCCCCTTCTCTGTTTTCCTCTTTCTGCTTCTTAGCAGCTCAAAACCATCAGCCATAATCCCAGCTGGAGCCGGGCACCTTCGCTAACCGTTGCCTCTGTGGGGCTGGGTTCAGGCTGCCAAACTGAACTTCTGGGAATTAACTATGGGGGCCAAAGCTTCTAGCTGAGCTTCTTTGGGGCTAGAAGTAAATTTTCACTTCATGCCTACGTGAGCAAGAGATTCGTGAAAGTCAGCAACTGTATGTCCACTGTAGATTGTAATAAGGAAAATCTTAATGGGAAAAGATGATGCTCAAAGTCTCCTGACAGGTTGTTCGGGTCCTGTCTTTCCTTGCGTTACAGGGTCTGGTCTCTGCTGAGAACTGCTGAAAACACTGTTGAAGCTCATGTTTGGAAAGGACACATGGGGAAAGAAAAGAAGGACCACCTCATCATCCTTCATTCAGAGCATCACACAGCTACTCTTCATTGCCCACTATATCCCTCACCTAGTTGGATACACGGTGGGCCAGGGGGAGTGAGGCAGAGAGGGATCATTGCGTATCTGCTCCTACTGGCCATGCAGACATCCCCATGGACACATAACCCTTCCCAGAGGGCTCTGAAATAATAGGTGATGGGCATCTGTGGTGCCCAGCAGCGCTCACTGAATCTGCCGTGCTCACCGGGGCGATGTAAGGGCAACATCAGCGTTTCTCCTCAGCCTCAAAATCCTGACCCAGGACCCTAAGCAGAGCAAGGCAAAGCATCGGCAAATCCCAAGGGCAAAAACTTGGTGCCTGCAAGATGCCAAGAGCACCCTGAGGTCACAGCCTCCATTCCGCCTTCCTGCGGAGCTCTCTCCTGGCGCAGCCTGGGTGTTTGGCTTCTCTCTCTGTCCTCCTTCCAGCTCCCTCTCAGCAAGGAAGGGGGAATTCCCTGCTCCTCCTCCCCGACCTGCACTTTTCCCAATGGTTTGTACTTCACAGCAGCATGAGTGTGTGACAAAGGATATCCTTTCTCAGCTTCATCAAAAGCAAAGAAAATATAATATATATTTATATATATATTATATATATGTGTATATATATATAATTAAGTTTAAATATTTGCAGAGAGATCACAACTACCTCGACCTTGCTAAAAGAAGCCTGTACAGCAGAAGGGGGGTGAATAATGACCAAATCCAGAGCAAAGACAGACACCCAGACACCAGACCAGGACAGATGTCCATGGCAGCACCAGGGCTCCCAGCCCACAGCTGAGGCAGTGCTGCATCGCTGGCTGAGCCCCTCAAATGCGCATCGGACCCCTGTGTCCCGGTTGGGTTTGGGAGGGAGCAGCGATGGGGAGGGGACCGCCATGTGCCTGCCCTCTCATGCCACAGCACGCTGGCTGCTCGGTGGCCTCACCTCGGCCCCTTTGTGTGCAGTCACCAACCCCCTGCCCTGCTCTTCCTTACGCCTGCTGCCCCCTTGCACCCCGCCGTTCCCCAGCAGCCCCCGTTGCTGCCCCTTCGCTCCTCCGGCACTCGCCTGACCGAGAGAGGCCCTTCGTGGTGCTGCTACTGGTTCTCCTCGGCAGCCGGGTCACGGCACGTGCATTCGTCCTGGTCACAGTCAGCAGCAAACGGGATCACCTGGGAGGACCGAAGGGAGATGTAAGCCTCTGCTTTGAGATCCCTGGCCCCTGGCACCCCTATGCCCCTGCAAGCCCCCTCCACCCTGGTATGGACAGACAGACGCTTTGGGCTGCGCCTTGATGTTGTTGGTATTGTGGAGGCTGCCAGGCTCCACGCTCACAGAGAAACGGGCTCTGATACAAGCTGTCCCCGGCTGAGTTTTCCTTTTAGCCTTTTCCTTTTTGTTCACTTGTGTTTCAAATTTTGCAGCCGAGGATCAGCTTGAGTCTTGTGCCCCAAATGTCAAACCCTGGGGAGAAGCCTCCCCTGGTGGGTGTGAGATGTTTGGACTAAGGCTGGCAGTGATAAGGCACCTCTAGATGTCAATTTTACTTCAGCGGCTGTTAGAAAGCCCCCCTTGCCCATGTCCGAGCCCATGGACCTGTCCTTCAAGCTACTTGTGGCTCTTCAAGGCTCAGCAAAGCATGAAGGTAGCATAGGCTCATCTTCTGCAGCTCCTGGAGGAAAGCAACCAAGCTCCCAGCTGCTAAGGCTGGCCTCCATACTACCTGATGTAGGAGCCAGGGTAGATGCATGGGGTTCTTCTGCACTATGGATCAAGAAAACCCAGGCAGGCTGGAGGCTGCTTGAGCAGGAATGGCCTTCAGTGGGGCAGGCAGTGGGTCCGTCTAGGGCCACCCACAAGCTGTGCTGCTTTGAGACATACCATGTGGGTAGAGAGGCTCATTGCACATTGCTTTTTCTACACAACAACCATATGTGGCTGAGCAAACTTATGTCACCTTAGCTGGTGGCAGCAGAGCAAGGTGGGAGGGCACCAGCAGAGCTTCTGGCTCCTAGTTAACAGTTGCCCAGTCATGAGCCATGGGAGCTGAGAAAATAGTTCCCTCCAGAGGTTTTATACACACCAGGCTCAGAGCCAGCAGTTTTTCTTACTGTGGAAGCACATTTGAGTTTTCACAGCCTGGGTCAGTGAGAGCTGGAGTGGGTTTTTGGTGTTTAAACTGCATATTCTTGCATCTGCCTTAACAGAGACGTGCTGGTGGCTTGTGCCACAGGAGATCTGGGACCTGTGGGGAGCATGAGCTGGGTCTGGGTCTCCTGAGAGCCATGGGACTGAATCCTCCCGCCTTCCGCTGCAAACCTGTCCTTTATTTTGTCCAGAGATCCAGCTATCTCAGACCTCCTGAGAGCCGTGCCTTGCTCTGAGATGTCATGATATCACTATGGGGGTTTCACTCATCACTTGGGTGTTAAGCCTTTTCTCTCCTATCTCAACTGGATCTTCCCAGGATTTTATTTTTCCTTTTCTCTGTGTGTGTATGTGTGATGAAAGGAAAAATGATTCAAGCTCCACAACAAAGATGAGAAGATCCAAATTCACATATTTTTGCAGTGAGAAATTATCTCATGCCCTGTGATTTGTTTTGCTGTTGGATATGCTTAGGAAGGATGGGCTGTGAGTACTGGATAGCAAGTTAGGTGGGAGGGGAGGTTGTGATGGGAGACAAAGAAGGGTCTGTGTAACCCCAACGCCAAATTTCTCCCTCCACAATATTCCTCCCTCCTTCACTCCCCAGGAGAATTGGAAGGGAAAGACAGCCCACAGCGGACGCCAATGGACCATCCCCCAGATCCCCTGAGATTGCTCAATTATATGACAAGGTGACTTCTGACTCACCGTGGCTAGCACTACATCCTATGGAAGTAATTTCTCTGGGACTCATTTCCCAAAATGAGAGGGAATCCTGTGAACCTCAGTGGGAGCTGGGCTGAGCTTTCAGTGCCGCTGGCCCAAGTTCAAACCCCGTTGTTGATCAGTGGGATGATGTCTATCAGCTTCAGCTGGCTTTGGTTTAAAATCATGGGTTTGTTCTCCATTCGTGGGAGAATTGCATTGCAGGCTCGGTTCCACGGCCAGCAAAGCCAAAGAGCATAGCTAGCAGTCACCACTCAATCCTAAACCCTGGCCAGTGCCACAGAAGATGCTCACTTACCTTCCTGGAGGACAGTGTGGAGGAGCAGCAGTCACCCCCGTCATACTGGCAGTATGCCCGGTTGTTGATGGTGTCACACCAGCCGTCTGCTTGGAAGGGCTAGGCAGAGAAATGAGTCTTTGGTGAAAGGGTTGTTCAAAAGCATAAGGTTGCCCCCAAAAGCAGAGATCCCAAGAGGGCCCAGCAAGGCCCAGCTCCATCATACACAACCCCCTCTTCAAAGCTAAAGGTCACTAGAAGACTGGTATCCCGGCTGGTGTGTATGGAGTAGTGGGTGCTCGGAAGGCTGCAGGATTCCCGAGGACTGGGGAATTGTGTCAGGAAGCAAGAAAGCAGAATCGCTAGAGCCTGAATGCCACAAGTCCCCATTCCCATCTCATTCAGTGCTTCTCCATGGAGTCCATTGCCACCCAACTAGGAATCCGTTCACTCCCTCATCTGCTCATCCACCTGCTCACACCACTCTCATGTGTCCCCACTTTAATCCAGCTCTCTGCACGTTCGCAGCTGGGGCAGGGCTCTCCAAAAAGCTGACCCAACTCTTCTCTCCAACACCCCTCCTCCCAAAGAGCTTGGCTCTGAAGCTGAGCTTGGTGGCCTGGCTTGGGCAGCTAAGTACAGAGAGGCTGTTACGAGGATCAATAGAACATCTTCTGCTAGAGGATCAGTCTCAGGAAGGCAGATGCTTTATCTCCCTTGGACTACGAGAAAGGTTCAGCAAAGTGAGGAGTCTTCCAGAAGTACTTGCACTCAAGCCAAGCCAAGCCAAGCCAAGCATCGGCAAGTGCTGCTCGCAAGGACTAAAACTTTTCTAGAATGCTCTTTCTTCGGCTCTGACTCCAAGGAAAATGTCCCCACATTCCTTGAGACTCTCCATTGGAGGCTCCAGGTCTGTCCACAGCACTTGGCTCCACCTAACCTTGCCAGGCCAGACTACAAAGCTGCTTATCTGGTGACCATCTGGGACAAACAGAAGGGATCTTCATTAAGCACTAGCTCCCTGCGGGCAAAATCCAACTCTGGGTTGAGCAGAGAGGGCACCAGCCTACTGGTAACCAGAAATACTGGCAACATGGCCACCTTCCAGCTTCAGCCATGGCCATCTTCCTCCTCATTTCTCTTCTTTGTGGCTCAAATCTCACCCTCTGTAAGGAAATCACATGGTTGAGTGGGGGTGGATTTTGCGTTGCCAAAATAATGGTGGCTCCTCTTCGCGTGGCACAGCCCGGTGCCCTTTGCTGCTCTCCTGTGAGTCACTGTTGGGTCTGCTGGGACAACTGGGGATTTGCAGAGCCCAGCTTGCTTTGGTGTAGCTCAGATAAATGCTCCATCGCTAACAAGCCTTCTTTACTGAGAGCTCTAACACAGACATAGAAAGCTATTGCAGGAGAATAGCTTTGTGTCCAGAAATGTTAAATGGCACGAGCAGCCATTCAGAAATCCATTTGATTGTTGTTTAGTTACATGAGTCATCCGATCAAAGAGAAACAAGCAACTGGGGCTGAGAAGCAGCCAACGAGGGCTGAGAAATAATGCTGTGCAACTGGTGCAGCCAAACAACGTGCATGTGAAGCACTTGCAATGAACTGTCGAGAATGATCTGCAGCCGAGGTTTATTTATCACAGATACTCATTATCAGTGCCAAGCAACAACCGAGCGTGCTAGCAGAATGGGGAGGCCATTCATTAACCAAGTGATTAGTAATGAAATGCTTCTCCTGCTCCAGGCTCTGTGATGGTAGCTACTGGCCCAGCAACCATGGCCAACCTCCAGGAGGAGTGCTGTCATCAGAAAGGGCTCTTGGAGGAAACCTGGCCACCCCTTTGCCCATGGAAGCAGCTGACCAGTTTCATTGGATCTGGTGGTCCCTAATGACTACTGGACTTCAGAAAATACCCAGACCCAGCCTTTGATGGACACTTGCCTGTAGCACCCCTAAACCCAACGACAGCCAGCTGAAAAAATGTCACCACACCGCAACAGCCCTGCCATCCACTGTGCTGAAGCCAGCAGGCGGGATGGGTGATAATGCCAATAATTCACGCAAAAAAGCCATGCCAAAACCAAGGAACTGATGTGGCTTTTTGTCATCATGACTCACAAGGAACAGAAAAGGGCTCAATGCAGGCTAATGTCACTATAGGAAGTAGCAGCAGGAATTGTGGCAAACCACTGAGTGAGTCTGTGCTATCAGCACCACAGTCCCCACACCAAATACAGGCAGCCACAGAGAGACTGCATTTGCCTGGAAGATCTCACAAGAGAAGAAGAAAAAATGCACCTTCCTGCAGCTGGGAAACTGAGGCACAGCTGGGTTAGGTAGCTCACTCAGAAACAAGAAGGGATTTGGCTCCCATCATTGCTATCGCAAAACACGTCTAGACGACACCAAGGTGCAATTTCACCAAGACAGCAGGGTTAACGCTCCTTTTCCATTGAAAAGCATCAGTGGGTCTTAAAAGATGGTTATCAAAGAAGGTCGCTGAGCGACAGGCAGCTTTGAGCGCCGGGAGGGCCAGGGCAGGGATGCTGGGGCTGGCCGGTACAGGGATGCAGGCAGGGGACCGGCCAGGGCGGCTGGCAGGGAAGAGCTCTTCTGGGTGTGATTTGCCTTTGCAGCAGTCCACACCGTGGAGTTTTTCCTTGAGCTTTGCTCCATATGTCATGAGTCACTGGCAAAACAACACCCGCTGCTTCGGTAGTTTCCATATAATTATGGGGAGGTTTGCCCATCCCAACTGCACAGGTCTGAAACAATTTCCAGATCTTGCGTGCAAGGTGGGGGGATGACAGAGGCAGGGACAGGATGGGGAAGGAGAGGCTCTCATTTTCTCTCTACACGTATTAGGGCTAATTGCCCCCTCCTCTCAACCCGCCGGAGCCCGTACCCCACCCTAAACAAATACAGGCTTCTATGGCAACACTTGTTGGGGAAACTTAACAGCTCATGCTCCAAATTACATTGGAAAAACATATGAGGGGAAAATAAAAAATGACTAATTGGATTCAAGGCTCAAAAGAGCCAGGTGCAGGGTTTGGGGACTGCTGTCCCTGCTCCTTGCTCAGTGCCTGGAGAATACAGTGACTCCCGTTGCTTTACCTTGTCAAGAATCTCCAGCTGGTTCACCTTTGCAAGCAAAAAGAGCAAAGTAAGGTGCTGGCGGGTCACCCTTGAGGGCACAAGCACCCTCATGCTTGCATCAGTCTCATTTTGGTTTTGCAAGAGCCATGGCAAGGGAGGACATGGGCAATGCAATGTACTAAGAGCACGTGATGTGAGAGGAAAACCCGTACAAACTCTGCACTTGAGCCACGTGGCTCTGCAGGAAGCAATGCCAGCGGTGGTAGAAGGGAGGTTTGACCATGCTGGTAACTTGCAGCAACACCTGATGATGTTTTAAGGTGGTGGCAGGACAGAAGAAAACACCAATGCCCAACCATGCCAGGCAAAGGCAATGGAACAGGCAGGGAAATGGCCAGCTGGGTTTCAGCCACCAGAATGTGCAACCTCTAGCGCAGAGGGGAGAGAGTGCTCCTTGAAACGGCTCTCAGAAACTGGGAAAAAAACAAAGAAGGTGATGGCTACAACTGCTCCACACCGTGTTAAGTGACAGGAGCTGCTCGGCGAGGTGATGTGCCACTGAGGCAGCCCGGGAGCTGGGCTGTGTCAGCGAATCTCCCTGCTCACGCCATCCATCTTCCTTGTTTATTCAGACGGGAGCTTCATCAGGGCATGTGTTAGCACGTGGAGCTGCAGCAGCTGGCACCACCAGGCCTGAGCCCAGCGCTGCCGGCATAAAAATAGTAACCACGAATCAAGTGCTTGGCAATTTAAATAGGCTAAAAAACCACATGCTCTCAACGCTGGGATAGGCACAGATTAAAAGAGAAAAAGTTAAATTAAAAAAAAAAAAAAGAGGGAAAAATATTGTAGGCAAAAGAGGGATGTGAGAAAGGATTAGTTATATCCCACCACATCCCAGGCAGAAGCCTCTCAGAGGGCTCGTGGCAAAGTTTCTTTTGAGGCTGCTGGGAGATGCCATGCAGGCAGCAGTGTCTATGCAGTGTTTTTCCACTGTCCCTGCAGAGTCCCCGAGGCCAAGCTGGCTGGTCCCTCCCCGGGGCTGCCATCCTGCCTGGCGGGGAGCCCCCAGTGCCATCAGTGAGGGGGCAGGTCCAGACACTTTTCTTTAAATCCACCTTGTATGTAGGTTATTCCCTGCAAAAGAGCATGAAAGGGTGCAACGGAGTGAGTGAAAGATAAAGCATGAAGAATAAATCACAGATGCCATCAGTATCACACATATTTTGGTGCTGTGTCACGGGCATTTGGTGAACATTATTTCCCAGGAATGCGGGTTTTGCTCTGGCTGAGCAGACCTGAAGGCCCAGTACCTTGCTTTTGGCGATGACCAGTTCCAGATGCTTCAGAGAAGGGGGGGGGGGGGGGGGGGGGGGGGGGGGAAATAATTCAGCATGCACCTGGCCAATTGTGCAACCATGTCAGCATGAGCTGACAGACTCTCCTGCACTGCCATTGGGGTGGAGAGTGCTTGCAATTCCAATCTGCCTGTAGCTAGAGAAAGCCCAGATCCCAGTTTCAGGGGATCAAGTCCAGCCTTAATAAGCAAAATATTTCCCCCCAGCCTTTGGAAGTCTGTGCAGGTCCCCGAGCTTTGCAACTGTGCTGATCTCACCCAAGTAGGGTGCATAGTTTGCTTTTGTGCTGCTTCTAAGTCAGCATGGATTTTGCTGTCCTTTCATCCTTGCCTTTGGATGTCAGTATTTTGGGCATTGACTTTGGACCATTTTCATACTGAGACAACCACATACAACCCTGCAGCTGAGGAGGTGCAGGTACCTTCATCCTTCCCAGCTGTCGCTTTCCAAGCAGCCTCAGAGGAACAGGGGAACCATCATGTCTGCATGGAACAGCCCTGGGAAAGCTGCTGCGGCCACCATCAGACCCACATCTTGTGCATCAGCTTCATTGCTGTTAATTCTGCTCTTGAGATGGATGAGTCATTAGTGGTGGAATTAACTGGAGGAGACAGGGATGTGGCTGGGCGATAAACCACTGCTGGGGGAATGTCTCCCTTTGCTGTGCACATGGTTCTTCCAGGAGCCTTGCAAGGTCTTCAAAAGCAAGCCCCCAAAGGCATCAGCATGTACCCAGCACCAGAAATGAGAAGGTTGTAGTAGCCAGGGCCAGGATCTCACCAAGCACAGCTGGAAACCCCAGCCCACTTACTGGCAGAGGGCTGTCAGTCCAAACCAGGGCTCACAGAACTGCAGGACATGAACCTTGAGTTGCCCCAGGGCTGGAGACCCCTGCAGCTTCAGGGGTCTGAGACGTGCAAGAGAAGCCAGGTCCCAGGTGCAAGCTGCTGCACATGGGAGGGGGGAGCAGGCAGGGGGGTGTGGGGAAAAGACAGCACCAAGAGGCTGCAGCAGCCCTTGGCCAGGGACAGGCAGGGGGCAGCTTCTCCCTGCCGGATGCCTTTCCTTCCTTCCCACTCCAGCCACTAGCCAAGATATTTCAGAAAGCTCTGGGAGATCCCTGGGAGGACTTGAAGGGTAGGTACCCAAAGCTTTGTTAAAAGTCTGGTTCACTTAAAACCCCTATGCATCCAGCACCCCCGCTTGGGTCCATGGAAATTCCCACTCCCATCCCTACCCGCATCCCTCCAACATCACTCCAAACCCATTGTTTCCGTACAGAAAACTGGGGCCGGTGTCAGTCCCTTCAGCCACAGACATGGCAGGAGCTAGTTGAGGTGATGCTATAGCACAGTGTCCCCAGGACACATCCCTTTCCTTGCACACACACACACTCATGCTGGTGAGGCAGAGAGCCCGGCCATTCTTGGCTCCCCCTGCTTGCCCAGGGAAGTTGACTGGGAATGCAGACTGTGGGAGGAAACGACAATGTTCATTGTTTGGATTAAATATTTTTCTTGGCCCTTGCTCTGTTGCAGCATGTCTTTTATTTTTTTTCTTTCTCCCCTCTCCCCACCCCCCCCCCCCCCCCCCCAACACCCCAAGCACATTCACTTTCCCTCTCTCTTTCCTGAGGCTCTCCGGCACGAAAGGAGGAAATCAGCTCTGAAAAACACGGAGAGGGACAGAGAAGGAGCAGGGCTGGCTTCTGCTCAAAAAGTTTTTTGGGATGCCTGGCTGCTCTGAGCCACTCTGAGCAGCGAGCGAGCTCTACCTGGCCCATCGCATCGAGAGAGGCGAGGCAAGCGCTGCTCAGGGGAAGAGAGCTCTAGAATCTGGCAAGAGGCACCCCAGACCAAGTGTCCTGAAGAAAAGAGAAACAAATTCCTACGGACCCAGTGCTTCATCTACCATTTTTGTGTCTCCCACTTTCTGTGCTGAGCCATCCTTCCACTCCTTTTGAACCATGGCAGCTGACTCTTGGAGCCACATGCCTGGAGGATGGCTTGCTTGGAGACATCGTGGGCCTACCCCGTCACCTCAGATGCAGCCAGAAAGCAAAATGGAGAAATGCCAATTGTTTCTGAGCTTGCTAGTGTCCCCAAGCCACTCACTCATCAGCTCAGCACGCAGACAATTTCCATCACATCTCAGATCTTCAGGAACATCTGCTTCAGCTCCAACATCCTTCTCCTCATGCATCACTGAGAAAACAGAGGCTTGTTGCTCGAGAAAGTATTCCATATACCCAAAGGAACGCTTCAAGGAAGAGGTGACAGACTGGAAGGCAGCATCCTGCTGTCTGGTTTCAGCCTGCGTGCCATCACTTGTAGTGCCATGCCAAAGGCAACAACAGCCCCGCTCCCAGCAGCTTGGTCTGCAGCTGTAGGTGTTCTTCAGGACAGAGGGAGCCCCTTAGACATTGGTTTCCTGACATATCTGGGCCCTGTTTTAATCAGTCTCAATCGAGTTTGGAGAGAATCAGTGTCCGAAGGGGGATGGAGAGTACAGAGGTAGACTGCTGCTTGTTCTCCGGCCCGAGTACTGCTGTAGATGACCATACTGGGAGAGCAGGTCCTTGCCTTCATGGTGTCTGAAAGTGCTTCTGTGTCCCAGGCCAGGATTTGGCTTGGGCACACTTCTGCTGCAGAAGGGAGTATGTGGCACTTTGGGCTACCAAAATGGGGATGCAGTCCTTTATCCCTGTCCTGCTCTGTGCCTCAGGGCCCCCTCGTCTCGGCAGACAGCGATCTGGAAAGGTCTTTGTAGAAGAAAGAGATGGAAAGCTGGTGTAGATGAACATCACACCAGAGTGGTTCTTTGCTTCCACAAAAGCATGTGTGTTCATGACTTGTTCATGGTGGGGTCCTTAGCCTTGCCCTTTTTACACCTTGATCTCAGTTCTAACAGGAGAATTAAAACAGAAGCAGGAAAGAACAAGTGAAGGGGAGCAGAGGAAGATGCTCCTGGCAAGCATGGTGGCTCCCGGAGATAGGTCCCCAGCACTCACCATTCCCAGGACTGCTGCTGCACACATGAGAGAAGCCAGGACTTCAATGCCACGAGCACCAGCCTGCAATCCTGCCCTCAGCAGCTCGCCCGCTGCCATGGATTAGATCTCCTGCCAAGTCATTTGTGCAAAATATGTTGCAGGATAGAACGGGTTATGGAAAACAAGCCCTGAAAACCACAAGGGCCTCCTGACCCACTTGTATCTGGTTTCTGCCAAGTTCTTGTTACAGATCTTAAACAGAAAGAAAAACAATGTACGAGGGATGAAGGAGCTGAAGGGGAATGAATATTCGTGTTGGAAGAGCAGTTGGCTGGGCTGTGCTTGGGGATGTTTGTTTATTATCAGAAGCGACTCATTGATTTTTATTTCAGCGGGTGCTTTCAGTGGCTTTCCACTCACTCTGTGTCACTGACTGCACAACTGTGACCTCCAGGAGAGGGGAAAGTGGGACGTGGACAGGGATGGAGGGGTGGCACCTGTGCTGCAGAGGCAGAGAAGTAGCCATAGGTCAGGGCATCCCAGGTGCCAGCCAGCCTGCACAGTAAGGCTTGGGAGAGCTGAGGCTGCTTCCACCCCTTTGGGTCTCCACTACCACTGGTGGTGTGCCTGGATGCTGTGGTCCTACCCGTGCCAAAAGGACCCCATCTTCTGGGGCTCTGTAAGCCTGTCCCTGCAGGCAGGAGAGTTGTGCCTGTCCCATGTCCTTGCACCATGCTGTTGTGTCTTCGATTTATTTCCCTCTGCTTCATTTCTTAAGAAAATAAGGTTTCTGTAATCCCACTCTACATGTGTGCAGGGGACAGAGATCTCCTCACACTTTGGGAAAAGTATGCTTCAACTGAGATTTTTGGAAGAGGAACAGATTTCTTTGGGCTCATCCCCTGGAAGGCTGTATCGCACGCTAAGCAGCCTGTGCTGCTCATGCCAAGATCAGCATGAAAACGTACCCAGCAGGTATTTAGAGAGCTCCCCATCCTGCCTTCCACTTCCCCAGCATTAAGGGCTTTGCTTTCACCAGTCGGGGCCAGGTCTGATCCAAAATGACTGCTACCTGCAGTCCACACTCCTTGTGCTCCCCCACTATCTGTCCTTGCTGCACTAAGCATGGTGGAAGGTACAGCTCTGCCTGGTCCTTTCGGTATCTGTTTGTGGCCCCGATGTCCACTAATTTGTTTAATCCCTTTTTGAATTTGAAGCTGCTACTCGTCCCTGCAGCCTCACAGGGCAGCCAGAGTCTCACTGTGTCCAAAGCACTTCCCTTCACCTGTTTGAAACAAACCCCATGTCAGGGGTTTCTGCATTCATCTTACCCAGCAGCTCTGCGATTTGATAAACCTCCAGCATTCTGCTCTCCAGACTGAAGTGTCCCAGCTGATTTAGAGTCTCCTTGAAGGGCAGCTGTGGCATCCCCTTCATAATTTTGATTGCTCTTTCCAACTCCACTGTGTCCTCTTGACATGTGGAGGCCAGCATGTCACATACTATCCAAAATTTGAATGTACCAGAATCTAGGACAACTCATCGAGTCCTGTTTGGTCACCTGGATCACATGGGCTTTAGACTTTGGCTTTGGTGAGACACTTGAAGCAATAGCAGTCACAGTGTCTGCCTCTTGCCCGCTTGCTAGAGCAGCAGTCACTTCCAGTAGGATCTTCTCTGCATTTTCAAAGCCAGACAGCCGAAGAGTGCAGACTGGATAAAGGTGTCATGAAATGCTCCCACCGGGACAAGAGATGGGACAGAGTGATGATGTGAGCATCACGAGAGGATGGCTAAATTCTGGCCATGCTGTGTTACCTAGTTGCTCTGGAGGGTCTCCTTGGAGAATCTGGGGTGATGTAGCCCTCATTGCCTTAAGCCCCAGGAGAGCAGAAGAGGATCTCTTTCCTGGAACAGATCATGCCACCAGCATCCATGTTTCTGCCTGGTTTCCTGTGCTGAGCTTTGCCGTGGTACAAAATCAGAGTCCCCCCAAGTCTGGGTGGAGGGACAGTCAAAGGGCCCCAGCCCCACCGAAGGTGAGGAGCAGAGGCAGCTAGACCCCAGCTGCGGTGCTTTGCCGAGGGAGCGAGTTGCACCCTGTGTCCCATCACATTAAAGCACCGCAGGACCCCGCTGTTAGATGAGGCTTCCCACCATCCCTGTTGCATGTGCCTTCAAAGGGGTTAATTCTGGCTGACAAATGCTGGACACAAGCCGCAGATGTGCCAAGCAAGGGTTTTGTGCATGCTGGTGGAAAGAGCCAAGGATCCATTGGGGTCCTTGACTACCTGTTGGATCAAGAGACTCAAGAACAACTTGCAACCACAAACATACTTCTACCCCTATTGCATCATTTCCACCGTAAATACCTCAGGAAAGCCACCAAACAGGGAATGGTTTAGTATTTTATGCTCATGATAACATGACCAGCAGCACACACAAGGGCAGTGAGACCTTGTCCTCATGTGGGGAAGACCTGGGAAATTCCTAGTAGCTCATGCTCACAACAGCTTTCCAGTATGGCCCTCCTTCACCCAGGGTGTGAGGCAGAGCCAGCATCTGTTCCCCCAGCACACAGGCAGGGCTGCTCAGAGCACAGCACAGCAAAGCCAACCTCAACCAGAGAAGGCACCAAGTCATATCAGGAAGGAATTGCTACCCTACGAGGCAGACCGCAGCTGTAGTAGCTCTTGTCCAGCTCCAACCATATCAGCATGAAGCTCTGCCTCCAGCTGGTCTGTCCAAAACACGCTGCTTCGAATCCCTTGCAGTTAACCTTTTGCTAGCTGCAAGCAATGATGATACAGAGCTGGAGGTGGGGGCAAGGTCAGCATGTTGTGAAATGTATTGGATGCCCAAAAAAAACTGCCCAGATTCACCCTGATCACTGCAAGAGCAGCCTGCCTTTCCTCTGAGCGTATTTGAGCAGGACGGTGGTGGTTACTCCATCCTGTGGTAACACTGGGTAAACACGATGAAGATCAAGTAAGTTAACTTTTTCACCTAAATCACAGCCACAATGTGAACCACAGGACCTTCTGTGGTGGGAGATAGGTGGGAGCAGAGCTAGTGAGTTGCACAGACTAGGAGATGCTCTATAACAGCCACACTCAGGCATAGACTATTTTGGACCATGGCAGGAATAGTCCAATGGATCACAGTACACACTGTCTCCTCCTCTGAAGTCAATGGCCTCACTTGGGCACAGGAGAAGGATGGCTGAGGAGTGATCACCTCAGGATGGCTTGGGAGAACCTGCCCCAGGTGTTACAAACACCTCCCTCACAGCAACCGAGCACACCACCAGGACCATGACTGCCTCCTCCCAAACCACAGCAGTGAGGAGGGGTTCCTCTCCTCCTCCACTCCCCTCTCCACCCAGGCCCAAGCCTCCTCCCCCGGTGCTGCCATCTGTTTTTCTACTGATGGCAGGGGATTAGGTGTTCCTCTGGCCCTTGAGAAACAAAGCGTGCTCGGCGCTAACTTGTATTCCTGACGGGCTCCTGGAAGGGTTTGCATTCCTCCCTCCCTCACGGAACTACGTGCCTCCCTGCTCCAGTGATGGGGAACTTGGCAAGGCGCAGCGAGAGACCGGGAGGCAGATGGATGACCAGATTAATGGAAAGAGAAGGGAGGTGGGGAGAGGAGCGAGAGGGATGAGCAGGCAGGCTGATCCGCTGCCAGCATACAATAAAGATGAGCGAGAATCCCTCTAACACCATTGCACAGTGACCTGAACTTTCCAATGCAAGGCAGGGCTCCAGCTGGGGCTGGGAAGGTTGAGCCTTGGCTACTGCTCCCATGCCCCAGCCTGAAGTGACTCCATCAGGGAGAGATGGTACGAGCAGCCAGGTGGCTTGGATTTCTCTTACGTAGGGTTGTTCCCTTCACTGAAGTGTCCAGATGAGAAAAATTCCTCGTCCAACACACACTTAGCAGTTAACGGAGAGACAACAGTGGAGGCAAACAGGGACAACGGTCTCCATTCTACAAGTGGAGATGGGTGACTCAGACTTGAGGTGACCTGGACAGTCCATTGGAACAGCATTTCACTGCCCAGCAGACAACAGAGGCTGGGCTCCTAAAGGAGGTGCCTCCAGTGAGGGGTTACTGTGAAATGAGGAGGAACCTGGGACTAAGATGTCCCACGGATATGACAAGTCAAGCTGAACCACGTCAGACCACCAGCAGGGACTATGTTCTGCAGGGGCAGAACATTTCTTTTGCAGGTATATGAAGGGAAGAACATAAAAAAGAGATGGGGGGTGGGGGGAGCACCATGCAGCAAGGATTAAAGGTTATATTCCATCTTTATCCAGCCCTTGGTGACTGATGTTCCCACATCCCACGAGAAGTTGGGTCCCCAGTAAGTGGCCTCTGAGAGCTGCAGTGCCTTTGGTCATGAGGATGGAAGCAGGAGGAGAGTAGGAATGAGGATGGAAGCCAGCACAGATGAGGTGGAAAGAACATTCAGGGCATTTTCTGTGGCCAAACAGGGGGAATGGTAACATCTCCCTTCTTCCCAGTGCCGAGCAGCAGCTCCCAGAGCGATACTTTGAATGAGATGGTTTTGGTAAGAGTTACTCTTTATGGTGTAGTGACTACTATAAAACACATGAGAAAAAAGTTGTCTAGGAAGACTTGGCTTATCAGTCCAACCTTAACAACCTGCAGCACTGTAAAAGAAAACTCAATGAAAAGAATAACCAGACACATACGTGAGAAGTGAGGAGGAGGACGACAGAAAGGAGGTGGCTGTGAGCTGTATCAGAAACGAGAGCATCAGGGTGAAAGAAACTATCTGAGGATTAATCTTCATTAGTACTACAGTGAGTGACTGTGACCTTAAAAATAGGCTTGTGCTGATAAAACTTCTAACGAGGAAGAAGGCATTGTTCCACCAAGGAGGATCAGGATATCTGATAAATAGTTAGACGACCCAAAGGACTAGAGAGAGAAACAGGATGACATTCGCTCATATAAAATCGAAGGGCAAGCTCTTGTACCGATGGTAAAACATCTGCTGTTAGCTTGGAGCTCATAGGTTGGCACCAAAGGAGGCAGAGAAAGGTCTGGGTGTACTTGTTAACCTCGGGATATCTCAGAGCTGCCAGACTGATGCAACTGCACAAATAGCAGAGATAGTCCTGGGTCCTATCAAAAGAGACATTTCCAGCACAAGGAAGCTTTGTACAGGGGCTTTGGTGAGACCTCAGCTGGAAGAGTATGTACTGTTTGGACATTCCTGATGAAAGATTAATTGAAAGCAGAAAAGGCATTAAAAAGTCTACAAGAGTGATGAAGATCATGGACTTTTCATCTTCTGGTAGGACACAGCAATATTTTTTGCTTTCTTAACCTCCTGTGTGCTAAAACTGCTGTTTAGGATTGCTTTCTAAGAGTAAAAGGGGATGACAGCATCCAGGAACAGAAAGAGGTCATGTTGGCCATAAGCACGTTTGGGTGGCCAGTGAGAAGACAGTGATGGTTACTGTGAGATTCTGGGGCTTCAGATAGCTGATCCCCGCCCCCGCTCTCTCTCTCACACACACACACATGCACACACACACACACACAATTCAGGTGGCATTTTTCATCATTCCCTACAGGGTCTCTTGCTGAAGACACAGACCCAAGGTGAGGTGCAGGAACCATGGAGGAGTAAAGGCTGGGGTCAGCCTAGTGTACCTGAGCCTAAGGGAGCATCCTCATGCCTGTGTTGGCCTTCTGTCACCCAAGCTGTGCAGGAAAGGAAGAAGGCGCACCTCGCACCCCATCTGTTTCTTTTTGGGAAGGAACAACTCCCAGAGAGCATAGGGAACAGTTCTCCCTTGCTAGCAGAACCACAGAGAGCATCACCAAACCATCTGGATTGCTCCTGCACATAACCTCCTCCTACTCTGAACACATTGCCCCAGAGCCAAGCACTGGAGGATCCATCACTAAGCTCTGGTACTCAACCATCAGACATCTCTCCAGCAAACAGCGCCTCATTCCCCTACGCTTGCAGCCCCTGCTTTGCAGTAGACACACACAACACAGCTGTCGAGTTTGGGAAGTAACTGCTGCACCACCTGTTGACCATAAC
Organism: Falco rusticolus; assembly: GCF_015220075.1. Classification (NCBI taxonomy): domain Eukaryota; kingdom Metazoa; phylum Chordata; class Aves; order Falconiformes; family Falconidae; genus Falco; species Falco rusticolus. The sequence goes on from NC_051197.1 coordinate 29,760,875, forward strand.
ATTTCCTTCCCGGGGACGTGCCCCCTGCAGCATTGCCTTTTCTCCCACACTTCAGCTGACAAAGAGCTGAGCTAGGCAGAACCGGGGAGCAAAAGCGATCATTTGCATTGAAACGAGCACAGAAAAAAAATAATCAGCAAAACCCGAAGCTATTTTTGGTGTGCAAACTTCATTTACATTTTCCTTTTTGGTAAAAATCCCAAATTTTCAACATACAACATTCCAAAATACCGCCGCCCCCCCCCTTTTTCCTTTTATCCTCAATCATAATAACAACTAGTGCTTGACAAAGACTGCCTATTTTTAATTTCCTTTGCGAACTGACTCCAAGCTGCCTATGATTTTCTCCTGCCTGGTCATTATTCAAAGCGAAATGAGCGGCTAACCAATTTCTGCAAGAAATTCTTTGTCTGCAGATTCTTCAGGAGTGGTTTGTTTTGCATGTACAAGGCTGGAAATCCTAGTTGTTTTGGTTGGACGTGTGAGTCACGCAGGGCTTTTCTGGATCCGTGTTACTCTAGAACTGCGGTTCTGGTTAAGGAAATATTCAGGCTTGGAGTCAGCATGGACTTTTTGGGGATACCCCTTGCCAGTGAAATCCTTTTGCTAGAACATTCTTCCCAGGCTGGCCAAGAAGTAGGCAGGGAAGGAAATGGGTTTTTCTGCAGCTCTCTCTCCCCAGCATTGCCCTGGCTGGGGGGGACCATACCCAAGGACGCTTGCTCTGGTCTCTCTGTTCAGCCAGCAAGCCCTGGCGCAGCTCGGAGCAAAAGTCAAAGCTGTCCGGCTTTGTGCTGGAGTGAGTCTTCACTGCCAGGAGCTCTCCTACAAGGAGCAGGCGGCTCCTGCTGTGGGCAGGGTGGCTTACCTCGCACGACTGGATGCAGTGAATGACAGAGGGGTCTGGATACCACCGCAACCGGCCCGTGCAGACGATATGCTGAGAAGAGAAGGAGAAAAGAGCTGTTAGGTGAGGCAGCAGAAGGAGGGCGACAGCCACCGATGCTTTATGGAGGTGGAGGGTCTCTCACAACACTGCATTGGTCATCGTGGTGCAGAACAGCAGCACCTCCCTGCACCTCCGCCCAGTGGGAAACCCTTTGAAGGGCATCAAACCCAAGGCAGCTGCACCTGGTTCACCCACAAACCAGGGCACTTTCTTCAAGGCAGAGGCTAGACAGACACACTTGTATGTATATGTAGATAAACCCCTGGGGGGAGACAAAGGGAAATGGCAGGGACCACCAAAGAAGTGGGTTTGGCTGGCAGTACCACCTCATGGTGGCTGACTCGGCCACGAGCTGCTGCTGGGAGGAAGCCGCTGAGGCCCATGCGAGGCTGGAGTCTGCCACTGATGCTGGATTCACCAGCTTCTTGCTTGTACAGGATGCGGGGCTCAGCCCGCCATCACTCAGCGCCTGCATCAATTTCCTCACCAACCCCTGCTGGGGCCCCAGGAGGACTCACCTCCCCGGACCTGGCCTGGAGCAGATACACCAGACTCACATTCACTTGTGGAGCTGAGGTTATCGCTGGTATTTACGAGGCACAAACTCAGCTGTTGCAGCCAAATGGACACAAGAGCAAGATGTGAAGGGCTCAGTTTCGCCGCGCTGGAACGCGCCCCCCGCTCATTCAGCGGGGGTTTGTGGGGAGCACTCATGATTACACAGGGGGAGGAAAAGCCCCACCACACAAGCAATTTCCTCCTTGTAAAGCTCAGGCAGACTTTGAAATCTGAGGCCCCATAAAACGACGGCTGGCCTGTGAAAGTGTCCTAGGATGCCCTTCACAGCACGGGACTCGCACAGAGGGGCATGTTTCTCCTAGCCTCCCACTTGAAATGCACAGCATCAGGCAGACCAGCTCCAGCAGTCCTGGGTGGCATGGGGATGGGGCAGCTCTTCCCACACAGACCTGCTGCAGGTCCTTTCACTACGTGTTCGGTTGAGACCGTGATGGGGCTGGGGCAGGATGAGGTCCTGGCCATCCCCAGGCAGTGCGAGGAAGGCAGAGCCGGAGGGAACTGCCGTCAGATGGAGCAGAGGCTGAGGATGCTGGCTGAGCTAGCTGCCTCCTGCTTCAGCCCTGAGGCTGTTTGCATCCTAGTCCTACTGGGGTGATTCATATCTGGTTGTTGTGCAACTTGAATAGCATTTTAGCATGCTCATATTAATATACTCATATTCCAGGCTGAGGAAATAAGAGGCAGAGGGACAAACCTGCTTGACTGTGGGGTACAATGAATCAGAGCTGAAAGCAAAACAAGACCATGCCCTCCCCAACTGGCCTCTGCAGCTCCCTGTGTGGTTCACCCCATCCTCTCCATCACCTCAGGAGCATGGCAGCTCCCGGGAACTGCAAGCTGTTGAAGGCTTGGAGGAGCAAAGCAGGGAGCAGAGGCAAGAGCCAGGGAAAAGAGGAAAACAAGATGGTCCAGGGAGAGAGCTCCTGGCAAGGGGGAGAGCTGCTTCTTAAAATAACGCCTCCCCTCCCCTCCTCCTCTCTGCAAAATGCCTCCCTTGCACGAAAGCCCACAGTGGTGGTGAAAGGGAAGCCAAACACCACTGCCTCAACGGGCCAAGCCATTCGATCCCTCAAAGGCAAGGAATCCTTCCAAGGCTCGTGCTTAACCATCCCACACGCCCCAGGCATCCTCACCCCCCCGGTAGCAATCCATCGTGGGTCTGATTCAAGGCGACGTACAGTAGTATCCACAGGCATGATGCTGGGCCTCCTGTGGGTTCCCAGGAGGAGGGGAAAGCATTTGGATGGGAGCACTGGCCCCTGGGAAGACTGCTTTTCTTTGTTCCACCTCCTTTCCTATGCATCTCGTTTTTATTTTAAGAAATACTATCCCGGCCGAGCTGCTTTTTGGGAAAGTCGTGCCTTGAGGATCCAAACTATTTGAGCTGTTTTGCCTACAAAATGAGTAAGAGATAGGGAGAGAAAGGCTCCCCCATTCCAGCAAGCAGAGGCAACCGGCCGGCCAGAAGGTCCTGGCAGCCAGAGACACCTTTCAGCTGACAGTGCCCTGCCTTCTCCCTGGCAGGGAGATGCCTGCCTGGGGTTGCATTTCTGCTGCCAGGTTATCGGTGACCCAGGCTCACACCATGCCAGGGGTGGCCTTTGCTCTCCCAGCACACTGGCTGACAGTAGCAGCAGCTTCACAGGTTTAGCCATGTGGCACATCCTGAAAAATCAGTGGGATTCCTGCATTTAACTTCGCTCGCTGAGGTATCCTGCAAGTCTTTGAAAGCTGGCCTATGAGCTGATAACTTATGCTGAACCTAGGGGTGGAAGAGCCGGCGGCTGTGCAGTAGCATCCGCAGGGGAGGGAAGAGGAGAAAGGAGTGGTGGGAGGGAGGAGGACCTGGACACTGGAACATGGTTATGGGGAACAGCAGGTACCTCCAGAGCGTGCAGCCTAGGCAGCTCCCTGGAGAGAGCCAGCCAGCCCTGAGCTCATTATGCTGCTTGTCTTTCCAAGTCTTACCCTTCTTCAGACAAAGTAAAGAGATTTTGGTTATAAAAAAAAACCTGATAGAGAGGAGGGGAGCTCCCCTTTATGCTGCCAGCAAACCCCCTGCTAGAGGACCCCCCACTTCCCCGTTTACCTGGACTCTGGTGGGCTGCAGACGGTGATCCATAGTCTCAGCAGTTACGTTTTCGGGCAGTATGACGGGGTCGCTGGGAGGTATGATACAGGAAGGTATGCACACAGCACCTGTGGCATGAGAAAGAGCCTTGAGGGATTCGTCAGGAGCCAGGCAATGATGTTTACAGGAGGACACCAAACCCACACATGTAGCCTCCTCACTGAGGGCAGAGACAGACATAGAGGAGACCCTTTTCCTCCCAACTTGGGATGGCAATTCCTTCCCCAGATCCTGAATTATGCAAGAGCCTACAGGGGTTGTAGCCAATTCCTTTCTCCCAGATGACAGGAAAATTGAACACTCCCTAAGAGATAGATTCAATCCCTGATGGCAGTATGTGGGATCCAGCATGAAAACATCTGACCTAGATGCTATGGGATGTTTCTGGATGCGTTAGGAAGCACCTTTCACAGCTTTTCTACCACGCTGAATTCCTACTGCCTTCCTGGGACCCAGGAAGGGAAAAAACCAGTAAAGAACACCTTGGAAAAGCAGCTGGATCCCAGCCCTAACCCCAGTCTCACATCGGGTCTGTCCAAAGCTTAACCTTAGCAGCCCCTGCCCTGAGACTGGCCTCAGCCTGGTTTGCTCAGGCCTGGATGACCGGTGGTTTTGTTTTACAGGGATACAGGCTTCCTCAAGTGTCCTTGTCCAGCGGGATGCCAGACAAGATGTGACGACCGTGACTGAGCATTGCAGCTTTTCCTGAAAGCACAAAGCGACCAAGTCCTGAAGAAAGAAACGGATGATGTGGTCCCTCATCTGGTGAAAGTGCCCTGTTACACACAATTGTCACTGCAGCTTTTATCTGGGACCTGCCACATTCAATGTGCAAACGCCAGAAGCAGCAAGTGGAGAGACCCTGGGGGTGGGGCAGAGGGCTAGAGATTAGCAAGATGCAAAGGGCTGAGTTTGCCCTACAGATGTGTTCCTGCTCCTTCTGCAGAAAGATGCTTACGCTGGAGCCAGCTTTAGCTTTGGGTCTTGCCCATAAAGTACAACCAGGGCATGCACAAGGTTAAAACCACCCCGCGTCTGCGTTTAGAAAGAGGATAGAAAAGAAAGAAAACAGGATCTTTTCCATAAATTTCCTAGGGATTAGTACAAGAAGAGGAGTCATGGTGACCTTCAGCTCTCTAGGAGGGCTGAGTCAACATAAGGCTTAGTTTTATGTTTAGCTTTTGTCTGCCCTCACCTATGCTGTGCCCCTGCTCGCACTTGTACTCCACGAAATTCAGCTCTGGGGGCGGTGGGCAAGTGCCTTGTAAGCTCTCACACAGTTTGAACTCCTCTGTCCATAAGCCCTCCTTGGTGCAGATGATAGGAACCTGCAAAGCAGAGGGAGAGCAGTTGGTGTTACCAGCAGCAGCAGCAGGGCTCACCTGCCCGGCCACTGCCCAGCTCTGGAGGGGAACAAAATGCAGGGACCCCCCCTTCCCACCAGTGAAGTCCAGAGGGAAGCTCTCAAGGGCAGCTGCATTGGAGCCATCTGGTCCAGCCTATGCATGCTTTACATTACTGACCAGAGAGCAAACTGTTTTCCAGCTGCTGCTGGACCCCACCAGAGGGAATCAACCACACTTCTTTTAACAAGATCCTTCCAGCAGGTTGGATGGAAAACCCGGGTGGAAGAGGTTGGCAGGCAGCATCTCCATCCCCAGGCAAGCCCCTGGCTTAGCAAACCCGCTGCAGCAAGACTGCCCATCATCCCAGGCACATGCATTCACAGTAGCTCCCAAAACCTGCTGGAAACCCTCTACTTTTGCTTTCTGACCCTTTTCACTCAAGACAAGCAGGCTTGCTTAGGACCACTGCTTTTTGAAAGGAACAGGAGAGCATCCCCCGGCAGTGGTGCACCCTGTACCATGGCTGGTATGCAGCAAGAAAAGCTTTGGGGTTGCAAGGCAACTGCTGTTCGGGGGTACAAGGGCATTTGGCCCTGGGGATGGCCAAGCTGCAGCGGGGCCCCCCTGTGCAGCAGGACAGGGAGCTGCTTTCAGGTGCTCGGCTGCTCTCTGCCTGCCCCAAAGTCACTCACCTGTTGTCCCTGCGGCTCGCAGTTGAGGACACACTGGCTGTCCAGCTCGAAGCCCCGAGTGCAGTTGTACATGCCCTCAAAGACGGGAGGGGGTGGCTCGCACACCACAGGGACACAGCGTCCCTCTTCCCACTGCCCACTCTCCAGGCACTGGACCTTCAGAAACTTCCTGGGGAAACACAGATGCCAGACTGCGCTGCAGCATCCCAAACCAACCCCACCCTGGCTGCACCAAGCATCCCGCGGAAACAATAGCAGCCTAGAGACAACCAAGCCCCCCGCATGTGGCTTTCCTATGCCATCCCACCCCTGACCGTGGGTAGGTCCCTCCTGAAGGGACAGTCCACGGTCAACCAGGAGCTTTTCTTCCCCTTGCTGGGGGGATTGCACTGATTTAGGGGCACTGGATGCTTTCTCCTTGCACTCACCACCCTGTTGCTCCCCACCTCTCATGGTGCCCCTAAACCATTCCTCTCTGCCCCGAGCCCCTGTGTGTCCCAGGTTGCTTTGTCCCATCGCCAGTAGCTACATACTTTGCTGGATTGAGTGAGCCTCCACCAGTAAATCCTGCTGGCCTGTGCCCAGCTACTCCTGAGGCTCCTCTTTGTACTCCAGCCAGATCTGTCAATCCTGCTCTCGCAGAGGGGCTGTTTGTACCACAGCAGACCAACACCATCCTGTGCTGCTAAACCAGCACAGGCACAAACTACTTGCCAAAAAAATGATGAAAAAAAAAAGAAGAAGAAAAAGTCCAGGAGCAGAGCCCACCCACTTTTCAGTCTCCTGTCCTTGGCCGCGACAGAGACACCGCACCTTTGACACAGAGGCATCAAAACCCCACGAGGTATTGGGCTGGCTGGGGACCGCTCTCCCAGATGAGGACATGTCACTGTGACCCCAGACTTTGACATGCAGGATTTGACAGGGCTGATGGGCTTTACCTGAGCCAGTGCCGACTGCTCCATCCTTAATGAGACTTTTCCCCACCCCAGTGTCCCTTATTAGCTTGCTCCATCCTTAATGAGACTTTTGCCCCTGCCCTCTCCCACCACAGATGCCAGCAGGCGGGGCTCCAGGTGCCACGGTATGGAGTATATAACATGCCACAGGTACGCAGAGAGGGGTTTAACTGGGTTAGAGAAATCCCAGGGAAGGCAATAAACTGCCCCTCCTTTTGAGCAGCAGTAGACATTGTGTGGGGCCCCCCAAAACAGTGCACAGCACAGGGTCACACAGCCCAGAGTGGTTAGGGGACCCTGTCTGCATCCCACCACCAGACCTAGGGCAGGAGCTGGTGTCCATCCCCATCACATTTCTGCTGGGAACTCCTGCGTGGGAAATTTAACAGCTTTTTGAAACATTGTCACCTTTTTAATCATTTGCAGCTCTTAGAGATTCCCCTTCTCCCTTCAGAAATCAGAGATCTGTTTTTCCTGAAGACTGTATAAGGGGGACAGCAGGTTCCTGCTGTGGATTCAGGCTCCAGCAGGTAACACGGAGGCAGGCAGGGGAGGGGATGCGGCAGGCCCACCGGAGCAGAGCTCTGCACAAATCTTGCCATCAGACCACACCAGGAGCACAGCTGGCCATGGTGGGAGCACCAGAGCAGCAAGTGGTGCTGCAAAGTGACCCCAAGAGCAGCAGCCTGGAATTGACTGAAGGGAACTGCAACTACGTACTGTTTTGGAAGCGTGGTGAGGAGGAGCAACTCTGGATCCCATTCTAGGCACCCGCGGTTTCAGCCCACCCCTGATTTAACTTTCTCGGTTGCTCACCCTTTCTACTGGGACAGTGGTCACTGCTTTTTGAAGATGTCCCTGTCAGACCTTGCCTCCTCCAATATCTGAACATTTTGGTTTGCCCACCTTTAAAGACAAGCAAAGGCACGTGCCAAGAGGTACTGATCTGTGCTGGATGTCCAGGTCCTTGCTGCACTTTCCCCCCTCTTGAAACAACTTTCAAGGGGAAAATCACCAGCAGTTAAGCTGATGGCATTACAGCAATAGGAATCACCAAAACAGTGATGCCTCAGGCAAACACTTTTACAAACCAGGAGCATCCCAGCCACTTGTTGCTTCTCACTCCCCTACTTGCCACCAGGGTATAGCCCATGCAGCTACTGCACCTCCCTGTTGCTCCTCTGCCTATTCAGAGGCCCTCTGCCAGGAGCTGCAGGCAGACCTGGGGTAGAGGGGCCGAGAGTGGAGAGGACGCGCTGCAGGAATTGCAGTTTGCACAGGTGCACACTGTGGTTTGCAGCCCCATCATTTTTCACCAGGAGTCCTTGTCTTGATGTGGCACTGGAGCAATGCCAGCAGGGGAAGAAGCTGCGCACAGCCTCTCCCACCTCTCCCCAGACCTGCACCCTCCTCCTGGACCCTGGCCCTGGGGGGAGAAACTGCATTGCTCTGGAGGTTCACTGCACTGCCAGCATCTCTGCTAGGGAGCTTCAAACAGGGCTGGCCTGGGCTGACCCCAGGGTAGAAGGTGGTGTGTGGACCTCTGCCGCATATATGAAGTGAGCAGATTATATTAAGGCACAGGGAAGGGGAGGGAGGGGCTTTTTAGAAAAAAATATTTTTATATATAGATATATAAAAAAACCCCAAACCAAAACACAACCTCACAGCAGCTTGAAATTTCCCGACCCCTCGACTTCTGATCTGGGTTAGTAGCATTTCTCGAGGATTAACAAGGAAGCCAGGAATATCGGAGTCAAAGCTTCCCCCTCCAACTGGGCAAGCGGATGCCTTACGGGTAGAGGAGGCAGGGGAGACATCTGAGGCCAGCAAGGGCTGCATCTGATGTGAGGGCATGAGCCCTCACCCAGCTCCGGGAGCTGAGCGTGGAGGAGCCTGGCTGGGATCCAGCCATGTACTGGGGCAGCCAGCTCAGGGGGACTGGGTCCACCATACAGGACCAACGATAAACAAGCCTAAAGCCTCACGTCCCAGGGCAGGAGACTGATGGCTTCAAAAAGAATAGATGGGAGGGAGGGAGATATGCTGATAAATTGAAGGAAAGCAACACCAGCTTGCAGAACCTTTGCTGCTGTGCTCCAAACAGCCTGGGCAACCTGGGCTGTAAATCTTCATCAGAGATCTTCGGGGTGGAAGTGTCACAGCAGCCCGGTTGACAGCCTGTGTTTTCTTTACCTGGCTGTTCGGCTCCCTCAGCCGTGCGGGTGTTTGCCTTTTATCTGGAAGGAGCCAGCTGTGGGCAGCAGCTGCGGGTGCCCCACGCCTTTGCACCCACCACAAATGTACAGTGGCTTGGTGCCCTGTGGCACTCCGGCGCTCCCGGGTTAGGTTGTCCTGCTTTGCCCGCTGCGATCTTTCTGATGCGTTTCCAGCCCCTGGTCTGCTAACCTCCTTCCAGTCAGTTTTCTCCTCCACATTCTCCCACCTCCCCCTCCCTCTTTCATGATCTCTGTAGTCATTGAACAGGGAGAGAAGGCAGAGGGGCTGACATCTCCATGGAAGCTCATCAGGGGAGCAGTGCTGCGGTCCCTTGACCTCTGGTCAAAAATGCAAGCTGGGACTTTCAAAGCTGCCTAAAAGACCTGGGTGCCTGGTGGGTCTTTGCTGTATTTCCTCAGGCTAGCAGAAGGGGCTCAACCCCTCACACAAAGGTAGCTTTAAGATCCCCAAATCTCTCCTCTTCAAGGAATCATCCCACACTGGGCAAGTGAAACAACCCCTCTGCCAGGGGCTGACCTTTTCGGTCCCCAAACTGAGAGCATCCTCTCAGCTTTAGCGGGCTCCTCTAAAGGATGCCCTAGATATTCCTGTTGGAGACCTGCTTCAAATGACACTTCAATGATGGAAGCAACAGCAAGGACAACTGAGGGGGTGACATCTATTTTCCCTGAAGTATCAGACCCCTGACTTTCAGGCCAGCTCTTTCAATGCTGCAGCTGTGGACGAGGCCAGCCGCTGCTCCTTGACAGATCCGGGTGGGTGAGTTGGTGCTGCCTTTGGACAGATGCTACCCAAAACCAGACAGCTCCCAATACAAAGCTCAAATGTATACGTTAAGTTCCCCTTGTTACCATTATTTTGGAGTTGGATGTGAAATAGCTTGGCAGCTGGAAACCAGGCTGTTATGCGGACTCTCCAAGCTGAAAACAGATTTCCTTTAGGAAACATCAAAGCTTTGCCCTTCATGTCAGCATCATCATTCAGATGATCCTGCCAGCAGAAAGGCAGCAAACCCCTGGCAGGACCTTGATTATAAAACCAGCATTTCCTCCAGAATCCCTTGTTGACAAACAGTAATTTCTGAAGGGCCTTTCCTCACCCAGTTTACTAGATAAAAGCATCTTCTTGGAGACAATGGGTTTCTTCATCCCCTTTCTTTTCCACTTATGCTATGGGAAATGAATTTCATCTAAGATTGCAGGAGCTTTCTAAGCATCCTTACTGCCCATGTGGTAAAATTCAACTAATGAAACAGAAGTGAGGGGCTCACATGAGCAGCTGTGTCCGAGAGCATCACAGCTTGTACCGAGACAGCTGGATCCCAGCCACAGCTCAGGTCTGCTGGGCACTGTCGCCCTACCACCCAAGGAGCAAAGCCCCAGGCCTTCGGTCCCCAACCCAGCTGTAGCAACCGTGGTGTTTTAAGAGGTGAATGAGAGAAAAAGACACTGCAAAAGGCTGATCAAAAGAGCAGCTAGTCAGGAGGCAATGCTGAGTCCTGGCTGGGTTGAATTTCCTCTTGCTGTGCCTGTCCACGGGGGATCCAGAGCCATCCCTGAAGGAAAGGTGCCTGCAAGCAACCCTTGAAGGCAATGACTGAGCTTCTTATAACAATTCTGTGAGAATCTGAGCATGTCTTTCACATAACAGAAGAGAGGGCTGATCCCTTGGGAACCCACAGACACTCAAAGCCACCTCTCCATCTTCCCTGGAGAACAGTCCGAGCCCCACAGCTGTTGGCAAGGCCAGCTGGGGGTTGTACTCTCTCCAGCATCCCCCTCTAAAAAGAACAAATCGCTAGAGCTAGAAGAATAATCCAAAGGGAACCTGACTGTATTTCCAAGGCTGAAGTGGTTAGCTGGCATGAGAAGTCTTCAGTGTCATCTGGGGATCGTGCCTGACTTTTGTCCAATGTATAGTACACAGAGCAAGTCTTGCTTTCTTATGCCCATCAATATCTGTACGGCACTAAATCCCTGAGCAAGGCTGGTGCTTGCTGTGCTGATGGCCAACAGGGAGACAACAGATCAAAAACTCGGTCTGTTGAACCCAGAAAGACTTCAGAAGACCCCACAATTTGATTGTCCCCATCATCAGCGGAGACCCTGCTTGCACACCAGCACATCAGGAACCTGCACCCCACCAGTGCTGGTCCCTTCCAGAGTTCTCCATCACCTTCAACAACTCGCCTTCTCCAAAACTGGACTGAACAAAGCAAGCAACCTCTCACTCTGGCAGCTCCCATCCTCCGCCTGCCAGGGCTGAAGCACCAGAAGGATTTCCAGCAATCGACTGGCCCGCTTACTGGCTAGTGGCTGCTACTCACTACATGGGCCAAGGGGTTTGTACTTATGCTGAGCGAGCATATACCCAGAGCTCCAGATGAGACAGTACGCTGACATTTACACTTCCAAGGAAAGGCTTTTGCTTTGCATCAGGCCACTCAAAAAGCAGCTAATCTGCATGACAAGCAAGCAACAAATTCTCTGTTTCTGTTAAAGTTTTTTCTGCTTACCATAACAGGATCGTACTCTACCATCAAAGATGTTAGATGAATTAGTAGTAGTGATAATAGCAAATGTGAAAATGCTATGTCACTGTGCATTGCTATGAAAACAAACCGCTTTGCATGATTTTCCTTGACTCGTCCCACGGGCTGCTCAGACCCATGGTGGTTACACACACATCAGAGGAGCCTTGGGAACTCCCAGAGGGCATCTTTTTTATGAGCAGTCGCTGCAGCATGACTGTGATGGCCTAACTTTGCAAGCTGAGTTGATCTGATTGCATGCCCAGCGCCTGAAATGCCACAGGCAAGCAAGTTGCTCTGCAGTTTGCAAAGCAGTCCATGTGATCGTAGCCCATAATCATAATTTGCCCAGCTCCCCTCGGCCCAAGAAATGCTCCTAACACTGCAAAAAACTGTTTACAGAAACCACTTCCTTCATTACGAGGCAAGAAATTTGGCAACTGCTTCTCAGCGCACAACAACCCTACCCCAGAGCAAAGTAGAGACAAAGTCTGCATCCAATTAAAACTGGAAGGGGGCATTAAACAATTAGCACATAATTACCTGATTTGGGCTAGCATCAAGACTCTGGGGAGAACCCAGCCAGTGCCAGGGAATCTGTAGTGACCATACCCGAGGGGGCTTCAGCTGGAGGCATCGCAGACATAGTGCTGCTTACCCCCCAGCCTCCCAATATTGGCTGGGAACAGGGCTAGTGAATCACCAGGAATTATTCCCTGAAGCATCGGGAAAAATCTTCTCTAATTGAAATGCCAATGCTTGAGATTAAATTCAGCCAAGATGCACAGGGGGTAAAATGTTAACCCTGACAAAAGGCAGTCATTCATTCTTACAACACCCATAGCCCTGATTTATGTTTTATCGCTTCTAGGAAAGAGAGCAGCTCCAGGAATCTTCCAGCATCTTATTACATCTAATTACCTGAGAGCCTGCAAACACTTCTGTACAGGCTTCATTTTCACCAAGTGACAAGTACATTGAGGTGCAAGGGAGAATTCACGTGCTTTAATTTAAGGCACTTAACATATGTGTGCATGTAACAGCAGTTTACACCTTGTTCCCACCTCCTTTCACCTAAACCAGGGGAATGCCGCTTGCATTTCAAGAAATCTGCATGACCAGAGAGAACTACCTTGTATCCATCAAATCAGACTGCCAGCATACCATCACCTCTCTTCCTTGCTCCCGTGGGGAGAAGAAGAGGAAGGCAACTGTGATAACAGACCCACCACAGACTTACTTCTTAGGTTTGCCTGCTGCGTTCTCGGCCACGTGGTATCCAGGCTTGCACTTGTAGCGACAGACCGAGCCCACATCGTGGTTCCCTTGCAGGCACCGCGGGACCAGGAGCTTGGCATTGGCCACAGCAGGGGGTGCATCACACTCCAGCTTGCAGTAGGCTTCGGGGAGCGACCAGAGACCATCCTCCAAGCAGGTCAGCCACTGGTTTGTTCCTGACCGCAGAAGAGAAGTGTGTTGGGGTTAACAGATGACTCAGGGATGGAGACCTGCTGAGGGAAGCTCGGAGCAACCAGCAAAAGTCCTCTTGCTAGAAAGCATACTGCTGCCAAGGGAGGCAACAAATACAAAGACCATGGACTCCATTGCATGCCTGGTCAAGCTGGGGCAGAAACTCCCTGAATGCAGATAGAAGCAGGGAAGGAACAACTCCTAGGGCATGGAGAAAGGATCTGGGTTCTGCAAATCTCCCCCAAACCTTCATTTAAACTTCTCCCTCTCTGGTGATGTCTCCGCATAACCTTCTGTGGGCTGGGGGCTTTTGTGAATGACACCTGTCTGTCATATGTAGTTCAGCCCACCTTCATTCCCCCCAGGTGCTTTTTGCAGCTTGTTCTTCCTACCCTTACAAGCGGTCATACCCTGAGCTACATGTGCAGCCCAAGATGGGAAGTGCCAGGAGGACAGCGGGAGACTTAAACTGGTGTGACTGGGAATTCAAACCACCCGTTACTGAAGCTTTGGGTTGAATATTACAGCCCAACTCTTTGTTGTCCCTCTAAAGAAAAAGTCATTTGGTAGACCCAGCTAATGGGTGGCCAAAACTGCACAGCTCTGGGTGTCTGTGGTAAGTGTCCAGGACTGCATCACCCACATGGTGGGGATGATGAATGGTTCACTGGGAACTGCTAAGCAAGAAAAAAAAGCTGGACTGGAGCAAATACTACTCTTCCTGCTGAGAGGTTTGGATCAGCAGGTTCCCAGTGCGGCCAGACTGCTCCACACTCCCTTCAAGAATCAGTTTCTTTTGATGGGGTCACTGCTCTGCCTACAACTGCTCTTGGACCATGCCGCCGCTCATTGCTTGAGTACCTGGCAGGCTGGCACTGCTGAGGGTCATCCCCCACACCCGAGCGCCGTGCAGCCGTGTCATCCTTTCCTTGCCTATTCTTAGCATTTACTAGCCTTGAGAGCCTGCCTGTAAGGGGAGAGCCTTTGGGGAGAGCAAGCATCAAGCACGTCCCTGCCTCACCAGCTCAGCCGAGTCGGCTGGACCTCAAAGAGTTCACCCACACGGCTCAGCAGCCTTGGCCAAGCGCCACCAGCCATCGTGTCAGCCACCAGAAGTCACCCAGGGCTATCCACCGAGGGGACGCCTTCCCACTGGGAGAGCACAGCAGACCTCCTCTTGACTTCAGGGGGAACCAGAGGCAGCTGTGAGTGAAAGATCAGATGAAAGCCCTGCCCTCAGCTGACCCACCCAGGGCAACAGGCATCTTTTTGGGCAGGATGCAGGCTGTTGGGTCGTTGTTCACGTGCTACCCTTTGATCAGCCCACGCTGGGGATCTGCTGGCATCCCCCCTGTCATGAAATGAGACCTTAATTCTCCGCAGTTTTTGCTCCTTAGATTTAACTTTGAAAAAAAGAGGGGGGGGGGAAAGAAAAAAAAAAAAAAAGAAAAAGATTTTCATACAGTTCGGCTATAAATGTCTCCATAAAATAGGGCACCCATTAAAATGATTTGTTGTATGTGATTGTTCAGAGCGAAGGCACTGGTGGAAACTCACATAAAGTCCCAATGCTTGAAGCTGTCAAGGCAATTACTCCCGAAATCCCATCCAGCTCAGCCCTGTATAGACAGGAACAGTAGCTCTCTTTCTCCGCCTTGGCTTAAAAACATTCCTGCGGCTATCGATGGAGTCGGCAGAATGAAAGCCAGGCCATGGCATGTCTGGGGGACTGCTGTGTGTCTGGGTGGTGAACATCTCCCAGACTGCTCCGCAGCTGTGGGCATCAGTCTCTACAGCTTTATACAGCCCCTGGCCTCCTGAACCACAGGCTTTTCCACCGCCACCAGGCACTGAGCCACTTCTGGCTCTCTGAAGTCCTCCCTGTCTGCTCGTGCTGGCTGCCTCCACGCTTCTTGACTCCTTTTTGCCCATAGTACTGGAGGCTGCCAGACCTCACCGGCTATCAGAAGACATCCCTATACCCTGAGGTGGATGGATAAGGGCTGCCAGCCAAGGGATGGGAGTCAGAGGGAATAACCCCACACTATGGTATCTCCGCTCAAGGTGGTGGAAGGATGCCCACTATTTCAGGAAGTGTCAAAAGAGCCCACCTGCCTAGAAGAAGCCAAAATAACTGGGAAATTCAAAATAGCAATGCTCTGTTTGACCAGCTTAGGACAGGGCACGGAAAGGTGGCACCGAAAAGGGTGGTTAAATCTCTCAGCGCTCCAGACCATACCTTGAAGCTTGGCTGGGTGGATGCAGGAGAATGAGCATCTCTGCAGGTAGGTGGTCCCCTTGGGGCAGGAGAACTCAGCGTAGTACACGTGGGACTGGTCAGGGACACTGCAGTCGACAGGGTCACAAGTCACAGATCTGTCCCACTGTCCCGAGTTGCATGTCAGCACCACCTCCTGCTGCAGAGAAAGCAAGGCTCCATCAGAGTCCTGTGAGTGAGCTTTAACCTACTGGTTTGCCACCACAGCAGAAAGGGCTGACCCAGGGCTCAGGACAAGGAGAGCTTTCCCCCAGTGCCCCCTTTCTCCCCGCTCTAGACACGGAGTCACAAAGCCCTTACCTGTTCATGGGGTGATGTTTGGGGTGTGAAAGTGGTGAATGACCCTTGGGGTAACGTGCAAGCCACCTGCACAAGAAACCTTCTGATTCTCGGTCTGTAACTGCTTGCATTCCAGAAAATGTTAGCTGCATGCACGCTGTCTGAGCAGTGCCAGAGCACTTTAAGGGAAAAACGAAAATCCCTTCAAGATACACTACCCACCTTCTGAGCTACAAGTTATTCCCAGCTCGGTGTGCTGCAGTTTTCCCCTCTAAAAGATCAAATCTTACTTCAGCTGCTGACAGGCAGCTGTCCTGTTGATTGTTTTTCCCTAAACGCACCAATTCTCATGCCTCAGCCCACAGACCCCACAGAAATCAGAGGTTTGTATCACCTCATTTACAAATCCTAAATACATGGCCCATCTTACACAGCTGAGGACTGCATGAGAACTTAACCCCCAGTGATTCCACCACTAAATATGATCAACGTGTGCCACGGACTTCATCAAAACAGTGGTGGGTGACCGTGTGCCGTGAGCAACCTGGTCTAGTGAAAAGGTGTCCCTAGCCATGTCAGGGGGGCTGGACTAAGATGATCTTCTAAAGGTCCCTTCCAACCCCAACTGTGATTTCCACTCCCAAACCACTAACACCATTCCTGCAGGCCTCTTTACCAGCTGAGTACAACCACGCTGCTTGGACAATCAAATGTGTGACCTGTCCTTCCAGCCAACATGTTTTGATTGAACCTGGACGTGGTGACTCTGAAGGACATTGCTAGATTTGGGTCTGGTACTCTTGGGTGTGCAACAGGATCATGGTGTAGCTGATCCAAGTGGAGAGGATGCTCAGGGGAGAGTTGCGCGCATTTTCCTAAAATGCCTCAAGATGAGTAGGGTCACATAGCCAAACCAGCAACATCACTGGAGGGCTCAGGGCAGGGCGCTCGCAAGCTACCATCTGCTGTGACAGCCACATCGTGAAGCTCTGTCCAGAAGTTTCCCATCTCGCTGCCAAACACAGGAAAACTGTCACCCGAGGCAGATTTATTCTGTGCGGTTTCATTTCAGAGAACGGGAACATTTTGTTTTCCCTGGGCATGCCTTGGCCCACAGAGCTGTGTGGCCGTGTAATTAATAACCTCCCCCATGACGAGGGGCCAAGCAGTGCATCCCCAGCTGCCCCACTGCACTTCCCAGCACCCATCTCTCCTTCGGCACACACCGATGGCTGCAGCACGGGAAACCTGCCCGCCAGGCACCACGAGTGCTTGCAGCTCTCCAAGGAGAGGGAAGGTCCACCCTGCTGACATGGCCTGACTCACCTCCATCTGTCTCCACCCCCTGTGAGTTCACGCTCTTGCTCAGGCTGGCACGGGGACCAGCTCAGCCCCGGAGACGCCTGTTCCCCCTCCAGGAACAGCCTAAGGATGGGACACACTGTGCCCACAACCCTGCCAAGGTGACTGCGCAGACCCAAGGAAGCTCAGCTCCCAAGGACACATTGGTCCCAGGTCTCCTCTCCCAACAGCTAAAAGCCACGCTGGTTTGTAGCTTTTACAAGACATCCCCCAGCCCTATGGAAAGCGGGACAAACTCTTTCATAGTGACCTTTGCGCTGCCCTGCTGGCATGGGCAGCTTTATTGCAATGCAACACAAAGGAAGAAAAACTCTCCGTGCTGTCGGCTGCCTCTAAATATAGTCGCTCCACAATGACTTCATTTTTTCCTGAGCCACTAACTTCAACTTTAAGAGAGAAAACATCCCAGGGATGTTTAACCCTCCCAGCAGCGCCGATCTGGAGAACAGAAACGTCTACCTCTCCCTCCGTGGGAGTGCATCACCCTGGTTTAGGACACCCCCTGCAGCAGCTTTTAGCCTGGCAGAGCCATGGTCTGCAGGCAGCACTGGGCTGGGAGATCTAGGACTGCAGCGAGGGAAGAGAGGGCTCTCCAGAGCAGGACCACCAGCACAGAGGTCCAGCACCACAGCCTCCATTGGGATGGCGTTTATTAAAAAAGAAGCAAGGAGGTTAGGGCTGGAGGTACGAGGTGTCCTGGGGTCATTCCAAACCACTTCGTGGTGGTTAAATCTTTTTTAACTAGCACTCAGTCCAGCGAGATGTAAGGTCGCCCCCACCATGAGGTCCACTCACCCGCGTTGAGCCCAGGCTCTTCCCATTGCCAGAGCGTAGGATGAAGCCCTTTTCGCAGGTGACAGTGCACGCCATGTGCCGTGGGCTGTTGGAGGTACAGTTGAGGGTGGCAGCGTGAGCAAGCAGCGCCCGTGTGCAGCTTCCCGATCCTGCACAGGCACCGTGGACACAGCTATGGGGGAGAAGAGGAAAGAAATCAACAAGTGGATCCCCAAGGCTTCTTCAGCAAGGAGGGCTTCTCTCCAAGTGGCAACTGGATGGGATGCTCAGCAGGTCACAGATACCTACAGAGATGTGCACCTGACAATGATGCCAGGAGGGTTCGTTTTTTTGGACCTTGGCCCAACCCCAGCCGACACCTTCCCACAGACCATTGTGTCCTTCCAAGCTGATGGAAGGAGGCACAGCCAACAATGGTTCTTCCAAAATCTGTGCTGTCTGGTGGGACTTTTCTGCCTACAGCCAGCTCCTCTGCCCCAGGGCGTGCTGACTATATTGCATGGAGCCCGCACACAGCCTGGCACCAAAGGGGCTGGTGGTGCTCACTGCAAGTGGACCAAGAGAGCAACAGGAAGGAGGTGACAGGGAGAGGGCAGGCAGATGACATATCCAGCAGGGCCACAACTCTCCCATGGCCAAAATGGGGAAGTTGGTGTCAGGTGGTCCTTCTCAGGCAGCACTCCTGAACGCACAAGGAGTAAGGCTACCAACAGCAGGCATTGTAGCACCCTCCTGAGAGCTGCAGCTTTTTCAGCAGCAAGCTGGTCTCTACCACGTGACAATTTCTCATCTCCAATGTGCTCAAATCATACTGGACACCAGAGAACTTGTGGCAAGAGACCTGAAACTGCACTTTGCAATGCCGTAGGGAGTACACCTCACTCACATGTGTCCTCCCACACATACTCCGCTCACGCATGTCTCAGACACTAGTGTTTGGGGACAGACAGTGAGCAGCAAGAGATCTGCACTTCCCAAAGGCAACAAAGCCCAGACAGTAACACTGGGTGTTTCTCCTTCCTGGTAATTTCTGAATCCCACCTCAATTTCAGTCAGCCTTAGCTCAGAATAAGACAAGATTTGCAGCAACAGGTGGTCAGGAAAAGATGAAGAAACTTTTTTAAAGCCTCTGCTGATAGAAGGGTCACGGGTATGTCAAAACCTGTATTAGACATCAGAGAATCCACAGAGGATTCTCCACCTGCAAGGAAAGAAGAAAGCTGGAGAAGAAACCTCTGCAGACATTAGGGAACCATCCACAAGACGTTCTTCAAACTGTGTCCAGTCCCCTCCAGACCTGGCAGCAGAGTTGCCTGAGCTTCACGTCCACACAGCTACACCATGGCCTGTGATGGAAGGGAGGAACTGGACATTCTGCAGCTGTCTCCTCCACCCCACTCTGCTTTGCTGGTCTTCAGCACCTCTGCTCTTCCCACAAGCCCATGTAGCATTTCAAGCCTGTCCACGTTGATGCCATGCTCTTTGGGATCAAGACCATCTCAAGACACACCTGTCCAGCTCTACAGACTCAGCTGTGGCCACCAAGGTGAGATGTGCACCACCTCAAGTTACAGAAGGTCCCAGGGAAGCTTGCTATGTGTCACCTGTCCCTTGGGAATAGACAGCACCCCTCACCACAGCAGCTTCCCACCAGGGACCAGCTGTTAGGTACCACTGAGTTAAGCATCACAAGTAACCCCCTAGTGGAGTGCTGGCCAGAGGACTATGGCCTCCATCAGTGAAATGCAGCCAGTAGATTAATTACCAGAGCATGGAACAGGCTGCCCAGAGAGGCTGTGGAGTCTCCTTCTCTAGAGACATCCAAAACCTGCCTGGATGTGGTTCTGTGTGACCTGCCCTGGGTGGACCTGCTTTAGTAGGGGGTCGGACCAAATGATCTCCAGAGATCCCTTCCATCCCTGACCATTCTGTGATACCTGGGATAGAATAAGGCCAAAATATGGGGTTGACACGACAGCTCCCACAGGAAAACGCCTTGGTTATCTGGTGGCTAGGCTCTATCTTCTACCAGGTTACATAGGTGCAAAAACTGACATCAGCCCTCCTGAGGCAGGGGCCAGAGGTGCTGCAGCTTCAGGCAATAACTGGGGAGAGAAGGGAGGGAGCTGTACCCGACTGCCTCCCCTCTGCTCCCTGCTTTGCACGGGACTGCTGACAGCTTTTGCGCGCTGCATTTCACGCAGGGGAAGCAGAGGCAGCCTTTGCCTCTTGCCTTCGCTCAATCTCTCCAGCCAAAGATGCACAGCTAGAAATCCCACAAACGACATACACACACAAAAAAATATAAAAAAAAAATTAAAAAAAATATTGGTGCCGACACAGACATTAAGAGAACGCAATGTGCTGTTGACTCTGGACAAGTCCACCGAGCCAAAGACACGGTGGAAACCTGTAGGCCACAGCCCTGAAAGAGCCGGTGGGCACAGGAGGGGACCACAAAGAAGAACAAGAAGAAAGGGGCTGTTTTTTCAATGCAGACCTGTTTATGAAGTGAGAAATGGTTTCAGGGCAGCTGCTGCAAATTCTTTCACTAGCTTATATTTCCATTTGCTTCCTTTTTAAAGAATTTGTTTTATGAGCACAGCGTTTGTCAGGTCATTAGCTTCTGAGGGCATCTGGTACCAATTGTAGCCCTCTCCCCTCCCCTCCCGCAGTCACCTTCTCTGGGCAGTTGCTTTGCTCCCTGCCTGTGCCCCCGGCACACGCATGCACACATGCTGCCGTCCCCGACTCCACCTCCCCGTGACAGAGCCACTGTCCTAAACCTCCTCATGTGTGTGTCTCTGCACGCGCGTGTGCCAAAGGGGCTGAGCAGCCTTGGTCCCGCATCCCATCCTCTTCCTTACCAGCCATGGGTATGTGGGGAGACGCAGCTGGTGTGCAGCATCCCTCCTACCACAGTGCTACATCGACACAGCACCACAAGGAAGTCCTTACCCCTGCGTGCATCCGGGCACACGGAGGTTATCTAGCCAAATCACAGACCACATGTTTAGAAGTGAAGCTGGGACATGAGCAGCGGGTTCACTGAGTGGCTGTAGGCTACAGGTCAGCTGGGTGGCCACACCAGGACCCCAAGACACATAACTTGGTCTGCTCGTGATGTTGGGTTGAGTTACAGAGTGTGCACCCATCACAGCAGCGGTTTGAGGGACAGTTGGTGGCACCCGCTGGGCACATCCAGCCAGGCCAAGTGCTTGGTTGGAGCAGCTCTGCTGGCACTGGTGGAGCAGCAGTACGTTGTTATTACATCACAAGTAACAAAGCACTGATCCTTTTCAGCACTACTGGGTGTATTTTGGTTTTCTACCGGCTCAGAAACATAACCAGCAATGCTGGTATAAAGTAGATTAAAAGATCAGCAAGTTTCTTACTGTATTATTATATATGCAAAACGTTAACTAGATTAGTTGTACATAAGGGATTGATAATTATAGGGCATAACATCAAAATCTTTCTTTTTGTATACACCACACAAATACGCACACATTCTTTATGTGCATATAGATATATTTCAGAAATCACTAGCTTTCTCTTTGCCCCAAAAGGTAACTAACTTATCACCATTTGCTCTGTGACTAACCCACAAATACACACTGGGTTTTATTTTGGAAATGATCTGAGACCTACCAACTAAGTTCTGACAAGTTGTTCTCATCCTATATGTAGCTTTGAAGTCTGGTGCTGCTATTCCAGACTTGAAGAGGGGCTCAAATCACTGAAAGCTGTCTGATTTTCTCAAATATATCAGTAAGCTTAACAAAAAAAAAAAAAAAAAAAAAATATATATAATCTCTACTAACAAACTTTCCCTTGATGACTTCTTTTATTATTATCAACATCATCATGACTATCAGTGTAATACTCTGGGCCAAGACAACCTTGAGCCTGATGGCACAGAAAAGCAGGCAGGAAAAAAAAAAAAAAAAAAAAAAAAAAAAAAGCCATGTAGCCCGGCCCCCACATGCCTTACCAGGGTTCGGGTAAAGTGATGGAATAAATCACTGCTCCCAGCCGCTGGAACAACCTAACGAAGGCTGGACGAGGAAATGGTGCAGTTAGCCCAGTTCTGATCTCAGCATGAAGGAGCTCTTTCTCCTTTTGATGATAAATGAAATTCCTGTATCGCAGCTGCAAACTCCTGACTTTTGCCCATTTCTGATTCAGGCCGTATAAGATGCGGGACAAGCCAATACATTGGTGGTTGTTGGTTTTTTTTTTCCTGCATGAAACTTCCAAAAAATTTTCCATTTTTATCCCAGCATCTTTTGAAACTCAAACTAATGATTTGTCAACAACACTTTTACAAAATAGCAAGATTTTTCTTCTCTACTTATTCCACATCAGCACCAGCCTGCGTGATTTTCTGGGCTCACCAAGTCCCATAACTCATACATCAAAGAAAGTTTCAGATCTGGAAATTTGTGAAATTCTGCCTAGCAATGACCCTAACTGCTCTGGAATGATAAGAGCTTTGTTCTGAAATGTGACCAGTTCTATAAACCAGAGCATAACTTTTCCTTTGAGATCCTTCATCTTTCTAGAACAAAAGCAGGAGGCAACTGCCAGCAATGAAGCACATGGAGCCAGAGGTGGCAATGCTGGCAGGGAGACATCATTTTATTGTGACAAACCCCAAATCCTGAAAAGCTGCAATTTTGCATTTTACAGCAATTATTTCATGGAACCCAGAAAAATATTGACGGATTTACCCAACTCAATGCTAAGCCAAGCCAAATACAGTGCAGCTGCCTAAAGTATAATAAATCACCCATAAATTGCTGTAGTATCTACCCAAACTTTCAACCCAAAGATTGCTGCTAAAACAACCCTTATCATCAAGCTCCAACTCTAACAGGGGAAAATCATTATAAGAAGTTCATCTCATGGTGCAAATTTTTGGGGAGGGGGGGGAGGTTATAGAAGATGTTGATGGAAGGGTAAAGGCTTCAGCCAAATCTCCTGAAGTTAAAAGTAGTCACTGCATGTAGTCTGGTGGAGTCTGAATTGTAGCATTGAACACCAATGAGATAAAAAGTGTTTACCCCAATGTGGTCTAGCAAAAGAGAATAGCTAGGAAGTGAGAAAACGTGTTTTGGAAATACTTGGGAATTTCTCCCTTCAGGCATGTTTCTCACGAAGGGGAAAGGTCTCACTTTTCCAGTAAATCTGATGGCAACCGTCCTTGTGGGAGCAGGCTACGTGTACAGACCCAACAGTGGTGATGCTTCTTGATTACGATCTTCATTGAGGTTGCCATCTCAAGAAAAGCTGTTTGCTTCTGTACGTGACTCCTAAAGAAACTTGGCAAAAAATAACATCCCTGTGAGTCATCGGCTGTCATCTACCTCACAGAGAAGAGGCAACAGTAAGATGTCAAATGTCCTGTTGGCTCCTCCATAGCCGTAAAGGCAAAGGGAGAAGAAGCAAGAGCTGTTCGATCTTCATATATTTTCCAATTTCTTTCCATGTTTTTTTGCCGTTTGCTACATCAAAACACATTGATAGAAGCACAGAAAATGAGGCTGAATGGGATGTCACGTTTGGTCCAGTCAGCTTCCCAGCTGAGGCAGGACAGACCATACCTGCATCACTCCTGAGGGCAGCTGGCCTGACTCCTTCCTGAAGGCAGATGGTCCACCTGCCTATTGCGAGGCCAGCACACAAGTGGGATTTACCTGCCAGTATTCCTCGAGGGTGCATATTCAGCTGTTCCAGAGAACACCTTTATCCATATCTGATCCCCACAACAACAGACCGTACCTCATTTCTACCACCTCCTATCTTGTCCAGAGCAATTCACTTCTGATCCACATCCATCACCACGATGGACATAGAAATAGCAGAGGGATTTCAAAAGGGAGCTGGCAAGCAGAAGCCACAGCTGGACTGCAAGACTTATGCTATAAGATTTAAGGAGAAAAACGTATTTATCACGACAGAGAGAAGATAAGGAGAGGATCTGATCACTCTGTACAGACACAGATACACAGGAAAGTCACCTGCTGACAGGAGGCACTTAGACCTTTCAACAGGGATGGAGCAAAAGCAACAACTTTCATATTGAAATAGGAGGCAAATTCCTCCGGAGAGGGTTACTGGATATAGAATAGCTCAGCAAGGGTGATGGTGGACTCATCACCTCCTGCAGCCTGTAACGTGAGATAAGAGAGCCTTCTAAAGGACATGTTTCATCCAGTTTCTGTGAAAAATGCCAGTGCCTGTACATGATGCTAGGGAAAGCAAGGCAGAATGGGGGCAGGCTGGCGGCAGTGGTACACTGAGGGCTTTGCAGGCAAACCTCAGGGTCTCCCAGCACTCGTTCCCTTCTTCAATGGACGTGGGAAGGAGGGAAGGGTTTGTGGGATTCATGCAATGCCCGTACTGGTAAGAGAATAAGGAATCAAGATCAAGCTTCAGGGTTTCGTCAGGAGCCATGCCAAGGTCAGGAAGAAAAGCTGCCTTGCACCTCACACAACTACTCTGTGTTGCAATTCACCTTCCCTCAATGTATTGGGGGTTGGCCATTCTTGGAACAAGTTTGTCAGACCAGGTGGCCCTTTCCATGAGGTGACACCAAGCACCTCATTTCTAAGCTGGTCAGCTGCCATGTTGGACTAGGGATCAAATTTGTGAAAAGCCTTTGTGTTGGGAGATATTTTTTTTCTAGGTGAGACTAGCCAGTGTCAGGGAAAGACAGAAGATGCCTTACGCATCCTAAAAGAAGCCCATATGCAAAGCATTAAACTCCAGAAGGTGACTAGGCTGCAGAGAGCAAACAGAATGGGGCAGCCCACGAAAATAGTCCCTGTGCTCCGAGGGCTTCCCTTGTCACCTCCAGATGGACACTGAAGCCACCAGCTGAAGCAAATGATCAAGTCCTACAGTAGAGCCTTGGCAACTGCTGCTCGTCAGCCAGCCAGGGACCCACCAGAGAAGTGCTAGAGGTCAACGGGATTTAATGCCAGAGGAGAGGCACCTGGAGAAGTCTCAAGGGCAGAAGCAGAGGCCGAGGTGAGCCCATGCCGCAGGACAGCTGATCCTCAGATTCATTCTCAGGAGGCGTTTTCCTCCAGGCCAAGGAGAAAGGATACGCGTGGTGCAGTGCAGTCACAGCCTGTTCTGATGAGGCTGCATTTGCCTGGAAGAGGCAGGGACCAGACCTTCAGGCGATACGTGAGGCAGACACAGCTCCCAAAGCCAGCTGCACCACCCCTGCAGAGCCTGGGCAGACACTGGGAGGATGGAGTGGGGATGGAGGTACATCTTGACCCAAGCACGGCTCAGCCCATCAGAGGTGACCTTGGTATGCCCACATAAGGGTCAATCCACTTTGTGCATGGTCCCTGACCACAGGGCACCCTAGACCAGAGGGAAGGAAATGAAACACCAGCATCTCCACCCAGGGTCCCCACAAATTTTCACCCGAGCACAGACACAGTTCACAAGTTGATCCTTCATAAATTTGGCAGTTGAAAGAAAGAAAACAAGCCAAATAAAACCTACTTGGGAAATGGCCCTCTTCTCTTTCCTGGATAAAGTTTAGCAATTGAAAACATGTAAACAATGCCGCCCTCCATCTTATTTTCTCTCCCCAGCTTCCACTCTCCATACAAAAGGAATCTAAACCAGACTCCTCTTGATGCACTAAACCCACTTTTGGGGGAGCAGAGGAGGGCACTCACACAGGAAAGACAAACACAATGCAGATTGCATTCTGTAGCACCTTTCCTGTTAACTTGCCAAGGCATTTCCCAGCATATGCTAACATAAAATAAAACACACTCAAAATAAAACCAAGCTAAAAATAAACATAACTGAGGAAATGAAAAATGTTCCCCTAGTTCAGTATATATCCTGTACCAAGGAAAACAGAAGGAACTGTGGCTCTGTTTTAAAATACAAAGAAAAGGATGAAAGCTGGAGAGTTTGAGTTTCCTGGGCGGAAACTCATTAAATGTCTGATTTCTACTTGACCTCGTAAAGTTGTGATTGCGTATAAAAAGCAAGGAAGAGCCCTGAGCTGCTGGCAAAGACAGTGGAGACGGGGCTCCTGGTGCTGGTAGTGAGGTACGAGGGGCCGACACCGTGTTACTTTAGTCTGCAAGTGCTCTCAGTGCTTCAAGCGGGTCTGAAAGCAGAAGGCAACTCTTTTTTTTCAAAACAAGGGTGTACTTTCCTAGCCTGCTGCACCCTGACCTGCTGGAGATGGCTGCATTTCATCAGCAAAAACATAATCTCTTTCTTTTCCCCAGCCTGCAAAGCACTTCGGGATCTTTCAAGATGAAAGGTGCTACAGAAATACCAAGCCGTCATATATTTATTATTTTGGCAACGAGCATTTCTAGAATCAAGTCAGGAAACCTCGTTTCTTTGTTGCTTTTGTTACTGTCCCTTTCTTGGGTTATTTTAGGAAAGCACTCACATGCATGTGCTGTATATATGAGACTGGGTGCATGTGAACACTCAATTCAATTCTTTACAGGAATAATACAGATCTTCTGTGATCTTTTACAGTCAAATGTCTCTCAACCTCTTAAGATTTTATATTCCCAGATTTTTATAGGGGATTTTTTTTCCCCCCAGACTCCACCTGCCTTATAAGAAATGGATTATTAGCTGTTAAAAATAAGAATAGTGCTGTACAATAGTTTTGGAGCCGAAACAGATCTTAAAAATATAATAAGGGAAGGATACTTGGATGTTTCCTGACTCAACAGAGGCAGATCCTTTATTATTAGCGGGGCTACTGGAGGCTGTAAGCCTAACCTCCCTCTAAATATTCAAGCCTTTTGTCCAGAAAAGCAATGCTATATATAGCATTTCCTACTCCAAAAACTCTGGGGATCTGATTTACTCCAAGTGTTCGCTAAGGGCATGTGAGTAACCTGCAACTCAACATAGCACAGCTAAGCCAAGGCCACAGGGAGCCCACGGGACAGCAGTGAGAGGAGGAGGCGGAGAAGACACAAAGATCCTGCTGGGTCCTGTCATGCCCATGCAAAGGGGACAACATGCAACTCTGTGCACTTTGGTGATACAGAAACGGGCTTGTACTTCATCTATAATGAGATTTTTAAGAGAGAACCATCTATTTCCCCCTCTGTTTGTCCCTATAGGAGCTTCTCCCCATCCATAGGTGATGCTCAGCTGTGTCCGGTCAGTCTGTTCCTCCTTACAGATACTTCCGAGGGGGAAGCTCTCAAGCAATGAGGGCGCAAAATTATTTTAAAGGATAAGAAAATGTAACTGAAAAACCACATCAGTTGGCTGGGGTCTTAGAAGCATGTGTGTGCATAGCTGTAATGGCTACCAGGAGGAAACGGACTGCATTTCAGGTGGATGCTGATCCTTTAATGTAAGGCTAGGAATAATATTTATATGCTGACTCACTAAGATTTATGTTTCTGTATAAATCACACATGCACTTAAAAAAAAAAAAAAAAAAAAGTAAAAAGCAACTGCAGAATATTCATGGCTTCCAGAACTCTACATAAATCAATTATACTGTGATCCCACAAGCTTTTAGACAAACACACGCACACTCATTTGTTATCAGGGATGTTCGTCCATCCAGGGCCATCAACAGAAGAAAAATGACAGTAGCAGTGATGCGATGACCCGAGCCAAAGCCCTTGACTCTTAATATCCCCACAGCTCCAGCAAAGCTTGGACCCAAAATCAGTGTTCTCAGTGGTATGGTTTGAGTAATTGGCTGCACCAGAGCGCTGGATCGGCAGCACGCCTGTAACTTCAGGGAGCCCGGGGTCCCAAAGCCAAGCCACACTTGGCGGGTCTGGCTGTCGTCAGCCCCACTACCCCTCTAGGACAGAGCTGAGCACCATCCTTTCATTTCTCTTTGGGTCATGCCTCTGCTCAGCATGCTCTTTCTGCCACCTTTATTTAGTCTGGTTTGGACCATGGTCCTTCCCTGTCCTTTCCCCAGCACAACCCGCTCAGAGAGCGGCACCCATTCTGCAAATGCCACCTCTCGTTTGCAGCTTTAAGATGACAGCCTGCAAGGGCTGGACATCAGTAAATTAAAAAGTTGTTGCTACTATTATTGTTATCACCACGTTACAATAGGGCAGTGTGAGACTTGGTGAGGAGCCCGGGATAGATGGGAGCCAGCACAGAGAGGAGGAGGACAGCTTCATCCCCACCTCCCACAATCTGGGGAAGACTGGAATGGATAGAGATAGAGCTTGCAAAGCACATGCTGAAGAAGCCAACATTTCAGCTTCAGCAGCAGCCCTCAGTGGTAACCTCAGCAGAGGGAGCTTGGTTTTCCTACCAAGAACAGTCCCTTAATCCAGTTTTGTGCAGATGCACGGGCCATGTGCATAATCACACACAATTTTCCTGCCTTCCCCCCGAGCCAGCAAGATAAGTAAGCCAAGACTCATTACGCTGGATTTTCCAGCACCCCAAAAGCCACCTGAGAACAGTCCCAAAACACTCAGTGAGTAGATGAAAACTCCAGAACTGAAGCACAAAGCCCCAAAGGAGGGAGGCATTCTGCGTGCCAACTGGGAAGTGCTCCAAGGAGACCATACCTGCAGCACTGATCACCATGTCCCTCTTCGTGTTGCAGGAGACAGGTGGTGGGCTCAGAGGAGCCAGGCTGAGCTGAGGTCCGCAAGGCCACGGCTGCGATGCCCACGAGTGGGGAGGAGAAGTTGAGCAGCACTGAAGCAGCCTGGTGAGAAGGGTCCTCCTGTCCACGAGTCACATTGATGACAAGGGGGTTGTGCTGGCATGACAGGTCATACGTCCCTGTGAGATGGAGTAAAGAAAGAAGCCACTAGCTCAGCTCCAGAGATATTTTCTCTGGTTTTGATTTTCCTCCTCTGCTCCCCGCCACATCCCAACAGACTACCTCGGAAGCAGGAGATGCTGCAGGGTGGGGGACAGGGGATGTAGCACCCAATCCAGTGAGATATTGCAGTAACGGTGGGGGTTCCTGGTGTCCCTGCTGGGACAGCACAGACTGGTGCCACAGCCCATAGGTTGCTCACCCAAAGAGTGGTTCAGCCCATCTACATCGCTCAGCTGGACAGTGACCCTCGGCTTGTGTTGGTTGCTTGGGATGGTGCCATCAGAGGCCAGGAAGACCAGGAGGGAGGTGGGCACCGCAGGTCTCTCAAAGCACACCTGGACAGGAGGGCAAGAGAGACCCTGAGAGCGTGCATACCTAATACAGCCGTTCTGATCCCATACATGCAAAAGGGAGAGAAAGAGGGAGCGTGGGGGGAGAGCAGGAGCAGCCTTATGGGGTCAGCGGCTGTGGATGTGCAGGGCAGCAAATGGGTGAGAAGAAAGTAGGGAAGGAAGGGTGCAGGGACAATCCTTTCCCTCCTGACTCCCCTTCGCTGCATGTATCAGTTCAGCCTCACCACAAATTTATGGCATCTTCCCAGCTTCCACACTTGCTGCTCTTATAATCCAGTAACTCGTGACTGAGACCTGGATAATGCCTTTTCTGCCCTCCCTTCACCAGGCTCCAACTCCCACCCCACATGGTGCTGGCTGGGCAAGGAAGGCACCCAGAGAACACAGCTACTAGCACTGCCACCGAAATATTCCCATTTAAAAAAAAAACAAACCCAAAGGACAGCCCCAGTACCCAGAGTGACTGCAACCTATCCATCACCCAACACATGGCAAGATCTATAGGAAGAAGCCCTGTCTGCTCAGAAAGCCAACAGCTCCCCACTTGTCTACAGCCCCGAAGGCTACAGGAGGCAGCCAGGAAACTCACAGCATCAGTCACGGCAGGACAGATGTTCTTTGGAAGTAAGAAGATAGAAATGTTTTTCTCCCCCACCCTGGTACCCCCCCATCCAATGCAGAGATGTGTTTTGAGCAAGATCCACCCCATGGATTGTTTTTGTTGAGTGCTGATGTGGAGGTAGCCCAGAAAATCAAAGTGAAGATGTATTTGGGAGGAGGACAAGTCCCAGCTGGCTGGGCACAGCCCAAAGAGCAGACTGTGGGAGCGGAGGGGACAACCACACAGTTTGTGATGGCAGCCCAGCCTCAGGGTGGTGCATGCCACGCCAGGCATTGCTCACTCATGGGAGCAGAAGAAAACCTTGGACTTCATCCCAGGGCTCCCACCCTGCAGGGAGGTGCTCGGCAGCAAACACCCCACGAGCGAGTCCCCACCATTGCTTACATGCTGGCTTGGCCAGGGCTTGCTCTGATGGAGGGCTGGCCCGGCTGCAAGGAGCGGACCAGGAGGCTCAAGCATTTTTGTTTGGTACCTCCCCACAGCCTCCCTTGCTGAGAAAAGTAGGGAGAGATGAGAGAAGAAACAGGAAAGCGAGAAGGGAGGAAAGGAAAGCACGAAGAGAAGAAAGCCGAAGAAGAGCCAGCAGTGCTCACAGCCTGCTCGGAGGAGCCAGCCGGGACAGAGCTGCAGCTGGGAAGCTCCAGAGGGCCAGCCGGATTTTACCCAGCCACCTGCTGCCCGCTCCTCCCAGCGTGCTTCCTCAGGGGAGGAGAGATGGTTGGAGAAGTCAGGTGAGGCTTTCCCTGGACTACACAGCTTAAGGTGGAGGGTTTAGTCTTTCCCCTTCCTACAGTGGAAGAAGCCCTACTTGGAGATGAAGGACTCTGGCCACAAATTAGACCAAGAGCAGCTGACCTGCCTAACATCCCAAATCCTTTTTTCTTTTTAATACCTATTATGTGCTTGGCCACAGCAGGCTATCTTCTTAATTTTTCTCCCTCCCTCTCCCCCTTTCTGTTTAATTTCCTGCATGTTAGACATCCTGACTTAACTTACAAGTGATTTTGATTTCTCTGCTCATTGGATGTGTTAGAAACCGAGAACAAAGCATGGCTGGAGATCTGCAAATCCTAACGATTCCCATCTGCAGACAGACCCAAGGTACGTGGTAGATGCTTTGTCAGGTGGCAGACACACACCCCTCTTGCCCTCAGCCTCCTTACAGCATGTCCCAGCCTTTCCCTTGCTCATTGGTGCCACCTCTTGAGAAACGCTGGAGGAAGCAGTTCCTACCACCTGATGAGTTTTGTGGTGTGGCTTTCACCCGGGTGACACAGGTGCAACAGCTTGAAAATGTCCATGGGAGTTGGTGGCCATGAAACAAGATGCACACGTGCGGACACATGTGCACGAACAGCACCATTCCTGTCTGGGCAGGCGGGTCTGCTAGGCGAATTGTCAACAAGAAGCTGTCTTTCCTAACCCAATATGTTACCAATCAGCCAAACTCTATTAAAAAAATAAAAAGGGGGGGGGGGGGAAGAAAAAAGAAAAAAAGAAAAAGGGCATATTTATTACTAGTCCATAAATAATTTTATGGGCGGAAAATAATAGCACTCCTAGAGAGAGCACGGAGAACCAGTAATGAAAGTCTTTAATATAAACATCCATAGAGGAAGAGAACTGACCACAAGCTCCAATAAAACTGGAACACGCTTTAACCCCTGGTGAGAAGTGGAAAGCGAGCTTTCATCTAGGTAGGGCAGCGGGGGAGACTGCTGCCTTCTCGCTAGCAATGGAAGAAAGGAGGCACATTTGTCACGGCCAGAGACTGAAGCCGGAAAGTAGGTTGCGAGCACACAGACAGGGAAGAAAGGAGGGGGGGGGGAAAGGCAAACCAGCTAAAGGAAGCTCTCTGGAGACACAAAGGACCTCAGGGGCCATAACAGTGTTTATTGACTCAGGTCTGACGATTCACCAAGTCGTCCGAGCGCCTTGGGAAGAGGCCCTCGGCCTGGAGCAAAGCAGGGCAAGGTGCCCCTTGAACCGCGGAGGAAGCAGCGCGCCAGGGCCCAGCTTTCCAGCAACGCCAAGCAACACCCACGAAACCTCTAAACTGTGTCTGTGGTCAGAAAATCAACACTGTAAAAGCCACATTGGCCTAACTCTCAGCTCTCTGTCCTGCTCCTCTGCGTGTCGGGACAGAGAGGTTTGACCGTTCCAAACTGTCCTCCCAAAGGCAGCCCCCGAGCCCCCCTTGGGCTACCAGAGCACCACCCTGGGCACAGAAGTGCCTCCTTTGGTTTGGAGTCACTGGGGAGCAGGAGGACCTGCATGCCCCAGCCAATTGCTGTGGGCTCGGGAGCAGCCTGGAGGGCTCTGGTCCCCTCCGGACGACAGACTATATCCAACCTTCTCCTGGTGCTCTGCACAGCCCTGGGAGCAAAGGCAGCTAGGACTTGAAACACAGCTTGCACCCACCCTTCACGGGTGTAACGGCACAGCCTGATGGCAGGGGACAGTCAGAAGCAAGTTGTTTCTCAGCCTCAACACATTTTTGTGGGCTTCTGGTTTTAGGCACGCTCTTTCTCCTGGCACTCTGCCCCAGGATGGGTTTGCTGTTCACAGTGGGAATGGGGTAACTACATAAGATCCAGCCACAGGCATTTGGGGTTTGTGAAGAGTTCATAGGATACCAAGTCCTATCTGAGCAGTTTTTAAGACTGCTGTAGCTCCTACAGGACAGAAAAGGATGGGTCTTTGTCACCGAAGTGCTGGGACAAAGACAATCAAATTCTTCTGTGCCTGATTGCACGTCCTTACTTACCTTGAGCCAAACTCCTCCATCACCCACGGGCATCCTCTCCTCATCTGGATCCTGAGCGTTGTCTTGGCTGGGACTGCAGGGGAACCAAGCAGCCAGGGAAAGGTCCTTTGGCACATCGTGAAGGTGGGATTTACATATCTGAAAGGAGAGATTTATTTCAGCACAGAAAGAAGCAAGGAAAGTGAGAGAAAGAAACACCACCTACAAAACCTCAAGGAAGAGTCAACAAACACTGAGAAGGATCCCAAGTTGGTTCCTAGCATGAAGACATGATGTGGGTCCCTAAGCAGGAGTGACGTGTCACCACCCACACGTGTGCACAGGGGGCCTTGGCCATTTTGAGGTGCTGTAATTATGCTCTTCAAGCACCCCATGGCATCCGTGGGGCTGAGTAAGAAATAATGAGCCAAGCTGTGAGATGGTAGGTAATGCCACAGCCTCCTGATTTTGGCTGGGCTGATGAGATCCAAAGGTGTCATTCATGTCCCTGAATACCAGTCTTCTGGGCATTCGATACCCTGTGGTATCCCAGACAACCCCACAGGCCTGGCAGATGTGTGTCATTCTAGAGGAGCAGACGCCTGAGCCCAAGGCATCTCATTAGACATGTACACCTGTCTAATCTAAAAGCAATTTAATCACGCTGTAGGTCTCAAGAAGGTTGTTTCTTAGGTCAATAAAAGGCTAAAGATGACCTCTCTATGTATTTCTTGCTCTTCAGCTTTCTGGGGAAGAACATACACATACCACACTAACACTAATCAGATGAAATCCTGTCCTAGACCTCCAGGCCCTGCTCCAAAGCCCGTATGAAAGATGGGAATTCTCCCATCGATTTTTCCTTGGCTTCAGATCAAAGAGTTTGAGAGCAGCACAGATGCTGATATATGCATGGTTTGATCCTTTCAGGCCCTGACCGTACAAGGTATTAGACTGACGGGATTTTTTTTTTAAACCAGCAGTAGGACTACTCACATGCTCAAAGTTGTGCATTTAGCCGGTGGGACAGGGGGGTGTCACTGTTTAGCAAACTGCATGGTCAGGCGAGGTGCTCCCTGCCTTGGTGAAACACCCCTCCATGTACTGCAGTTCCTGGGCTTAGGGACTACTGAAAGAGGGGGGTGAGAAATGGCCAGGTCTTCTACTGGCTCCCTGCATGGGAATACAGTAACCACTGAGCCCTGCTAGAGCTGCTTTGTAGGTTTTGGGTTTGCCTCAGCACACTCCTGCAGCAGTGACTTCCCCAGCTTTACTGCGCGGGCCTTGCTAGAAAAGTTTTTTTTTGGTTTTTTAGGCCATGTCTTCACTCACCTTCACAACAGGCTCTCCAGTGACCAAGGAAGCAGGGCAGGACTTCACATCCTGATGGGAAGCATAGGCTTTGACTGCCCACAGATCCACATATCCATCAGGCGTGTAGGGACCACAGTCCAGGACACTGCTTGTCTTCTCAAACTGCTCACACACCCCGTCCCCATCATGCACGTAGCACAGGCTTGGTTCCCCTGCAAGGAGAGCAGGGATTACCTGCTTACAAACCAGACTCCAGGATCATACATCTTCTGCTGTCCTAGGAGGCATGCTGACCCTGGGATTTCCCACCACAAGGCCCTGACAAGATCTATGGCTCATTCCAGCTGCAAATCCACATTTTGTTGCCTGAGGTACATCACCCCTGCTCTGAGGAGCAGCATGAATAACACACACTTTTGACTCTGCTTCAAAAGGATGTCTCAATCCATTTGGACTCACCAACACAGTTGAACCCTTTTTCCTTTTTACACTTCCTGGAACAGCCATCTCCATCCAGCAAGTCCCCATCATCGCATTCCTCCTCCAGGCTCCTAAGGAGACAACAGCCAGATGTGTTAGCACCACCCTTGACTCAACACCTCTGCGCTTCTGCCCAGTCATGAGTGAGAACCCCTAATTTTGGTTCCATTTCCACAGAAGCAGGGAGAAGAGGAAGGACCACATGTGGAATAAGGTAGAAGAGAGAAAATACCACATCTTGCTAGGTGATCAAAAGAGATTGTAAGCACAGCATATGGGAGGAGGCATGACTGTACTGTGACTTTCTTATAGGACCTGAGGCAAGAACTACAGGGGAAAAAATTAAACTATATGCAACGAGGGAAGTAGAGAACCAAGCATCAGGAAGACTTGCTGCTGGAGAAAGCAAGTGTTGGAGAGGGCAGGAGGTTCTGAGATGGGGCTTGTGTTTCAGTGGGAGCTGGAGAAGCGGGAGGCAGGAGAAAGGGAGTGGGAGGGAGAGGAGGTTAGCCCAAGAGGAGACAAGAATCAGCCCCCAGCTGACATGCATGGCATCTCACAAGCAAAAAAAAGCCCACGTAGTTTTCTTGAAAAGGTTCTGTCCTCATGCTGTAGAAAATACACCTGATGGGAAAAGCTGGCAAAAATGCCTCAATTTGTACCTATTATAAAGTTACATATGCCAAACACCATGAGCAAGAAAACCTTCAGACATACATCTTGTGATGCTCACCCACCTCCCCCTTCATCTAACAGGGAAGATCCACTGTGTCCCATCTTCCCACTTTTGGCTCACTTCCACAAACAGTACAATGGAAAAAAACTTTCACAGACAAAGCTTCCCACACGAAAATCTCAGCTGCTATCTGCCTATTCCTGCTCCTCTCACTTTTCTACCAACTTTGACAATGGAGCCTAAGGGGTTGTTCACTCTGTCTAGACCAAGGCTTCGGCTAGTATGAATTCATCCTAAAACCGTAGCAGATGACACCGCTCCAGCAGCTAGCCCTGCCGTAAGCCTCTGTACCTTGCTGGGTCTTGTATAAAACCACAATCCCTCCTGCACTTGCTTCAGTTACCCACTTCCCTCACACTTAAGAAAGCCGTGTTCAAAGGAAAGCGATTCTGAGCAACCTGGAAGTTGAAATGTGAAAAAGCTGGAATATGGAAATAATTATCCCCAGAGAGAGCAGGTGAACCGTTGGAGTCTCTCAGTGTGGAGGCAGTGCACCCCTCATCATTTGGGGTCTCTAAACAAAGATGAGACAGCTCTCTAAAACCACCACACTGTGTGGGACTGAGCTTGCTGCAGAACCTGATCCTGCAGGGCCACCACTGTGTGCCCTGGGCAAGAAGGTATATTGGCCAGTCCCAAAGGCAGGTAGGTCCCTTTGGGGTCAGACTGTGCGGCACTTCGCTGAGATGGGCCAGAATCCAAGCACTGCAGTCCAACATGGAGTATGTTCAGGTTGGACCTCTCATCCAGACCCTGCTTCTCAAAAAGACCATCCCCTGGGCATGTGGCAGTTTACAAAACACAAGCTCTATCATCCAGACTGATGAGGGATTCAGTGCCCCATCTTCAGCCAAGCACCCATGCGTGGAGGACCAGCCCGTTGCTTCTTGCTGGGGCAGGATGACTTGGCAGCATAAAGAACCTCAGCTGAGAGCTTGAGTTTTCCGACTTACGTGGTCACCTTGCCATCCCCACAGTAGGGTGCTCCATGGACATGGATGAGCGGTGGGGAGGCTTCTCCTGAAATCGTCCCAGAGACTGCCTGTACCTGGTAGCGGTACACCTGCCCGGGTGTGACTTCCCTGCAAGAACAGAGAGGACTTGAAGAAGAGAGCAGGAGGGAACAGCCCATACATCTGCAACAGATTTGCTCCCCACGGCTACAGAAGTCACGTGCCTGTGCCCGGGCAGTATCACAGTTTGACATATGTCTTCGTACTCTCAACTGCCAGAGACAGAGACTGTGGGAAGAGGGTCTCTGCCAGGTCGTGCAGGGGGGGCTGTTGCTTATTTCCCTGGGGTCTGAGCTGGGGAGAAGCGGCATTAACTCGAACAATCATTTTATTGTGTTGATGGGGAAGATATTTCCGGGTTTAATAAGCTCTTTCTAGTTAGCCTGGGCTCACGGGCAAGGGTCACGCTAGCATGGGGGGTCTGCAGCAAGCTTCCCCAACGCCAAATAGGGAATCAGCTCACGGTATTGAATGTGGCAATTGCTG
Organism: Falco rusticolus; assembly: GCF_015220075.1. Lineage (NCBI taxonomy): Eukaryota > Metazoa > Chordata > Aves > Falconiformes > Falconidae > Falco > Falco rusticolus. Next base: position 29,797,076 of record NC_051197.1, read on the forward strand.
GGGGCCGGCGGGGACGACACCAAGACACAAGCAAAACCATCTAGAGGTTTAAAGGCACAGCCCAAGGAAGCCATTTAAACTGTCCCAGCCACCCAGTCAGCCTGTGACAGCGTGGCCTCATCACTCACGTGTCAATGAACTGGCGGTGCGCCTGTGCCGGGGTGGCAGGGGACCCGCTTGCAAATGGGGGGTCGCGGAGGACTCTGTACTGGATCAGCTTGCAGGCGGAACAGTGAGAGCTGTGGGGCATGGAGGTCAGCAAAGCCGTGTCTATTTCCATCCTCTCGTCAAAGGTGTAGATTTTGACTCCGTACATCTTTTTGGGGATGTTGAGCTTCACGGTAAAGGGGACATCACAGAAGGTGTCCAAGGGGCCCAGGTGGATGGACTCCCCCTGCTCCATCAGGACTTCAATGTCAGACAGCGCCTTGGGAGAGCCCGTGGAGAGGTACGTGGTCCAGAGGGTGAGGGAATGGGGGTAGACGGGGTGCAGGAAGCGCAGCTCCAGGATGCAGCCATCCGGCTGAGGGCACGGCACAGTCATGTTCATGTGGTACAAGTGGAGCTCTGGACTCCAGGCCTGCAGGCTGGGCTCACAGGGCTGATCCACATCAGGGGGGCCTGAGCAGAAGGGACAAGGGGGAAGCTGATGAGAACCAGGTGAAAGCTGACCTCACAGGGGACCCAGAGGGGCAATCCTCCCCCTGCAGTATCCTGTAGGTGCTTAAGCATCTCTGTGCCATAGCTGCACACCCATGTAGTCTTGCACCCACCACAGGCATGTGCCAGAGCTGGTGGCATCTGCCCTAACGTCCTAGAAAGCACAAGACTTGGCAGATCTGGTGTCTCACAGCCCTCTAGAACAGGGGCGATGGTATCCACACTGCAGTTGGTCACAGTGCCATGCTCTAGACACATCCTGGACACAGCAGGGGGGATGTGAAGCTTGCTCTGTAATCTCATGGGCACAGAAGGCTTGCCAAGGGCACCTGGATGCTGAGTCCCAGTGGCTCTGTAAGGTTGGACCTCTCTGCTATAAGCAGAGCAGACACTGAAGCTTTCTACAAGGCACGTGCTGGAACAGGTCACAGGCAGGAATGGAGCAGGCCCAAAGCAAGCCAGGGAAGCAGCTGTGGAAGGCTGCTCTTCCACCAGGACCTCCTGAACAGTGCCCAGGCTGACCTCAGCTCCCCAGCCTGCCTCCCACAGTGATGGATTAGCACTCAGCAAAGACAACCGTATCATTGGGCTTTCGGTCCCAGAAAACATCACTGGAATTCACCATCCTGTAGTAGAAACACCCTGGTCTTCATTAACCACTGCAAACTTTTCTTAGGGCCCAGCATCAGTTCAAAGCCTGCATCCATTTAACCATTAGTCTCCTAAAACCCATAAAACCTGTCTCTTTCTCACCTGAGCAAATATTCACTTGTAATAACTGCAGGTCACGCATAGGAGAAAACAACATCCAATAATTCCAGAGGCAGTTTGAATCTGCCAGTGCATCAGACAGGCAGGGGAAGCTGGAACCACTGACAATAAAGGAGCTAAGTTTTGATTTATTTGGTATTGCTGAATAAGCACAAATATTATTCTTTAAGTTGATCCCTGGCTCCCCCCCCTCAACTTGCAATGCTAGCAAGAGATGCTGAAAGAGTTTTCAGACATAGAATCTCAGCGACGTCCCAACTCTCTTTTCTCAAACCATGGGCTGCATCCCAAAGGTGTAATAATGTCCAAACTGCACTTTCTCTACAGCCACCCCAGCACATTTACAGTCACCTTCAGTGGCCCAAACGTGCAGATGCACAGAACTAACAGATCCTCTGGCTCCACGTGGTTCAACAGCAGCACGTGCACCATATACAGCTCATGGGATATTTTTCACCTGGTCTCCTGCCTCCTCTGCTTTGCCTGGGCAGCATGAAAAGCCCAACATCTCCTACAGCAGCTGCATGACCCTGAAAGTCACCACCATGCCCACAAGGTGGGTCTCTAAACCAACATCTGCATCTCGGCATGAGAGAATTGTAACACATTGCTGTTCACCTGACCAGCGAGGAATTGCATCCAACCCAGATTACCCAGGACCTGGTACAGACTCAGGGGGACTGAGCAAGGAGGTCCTCTCGCTCCCTTTGGACAAGGCTGCATCAAAGCCTGTGGATGCCCCTGAGGTTTTGAATAAGATCCCAGCATCTATGTCACAAGACTAATTTCAATGAAATGCCTCTCTGACCAGTATCTCTCATTAACACCTTCCTGGGCAATGACTGGGGTTAATATCAGGGTGTATTTTTGCCCAAAGCCAACTGGCAGTTACCAGGCACCTCCCGGGCACCTAGAAGTCCTTCCTGCACTAAAGAGCCTCCCCAACGAGGAGACAACTCACTCTCTAAAAGAAATAAAACAACTTATTTTTCTTTTCCCAACAAGATCTCATCACTGTCTGGGGGCTTACAGCCAGGGAAAGAGAGGAGACATTTACCTTCTGCTTCTTCTGGGGTCCAGTAGCCAGAGGAATCACAGACCCGAGGGGAAGAGGCCTCGTGCACGTACTGACGGAAGGTGCCATCCTCCGCACAGTCATCACAGAGCGTGTCCTGCTCCCTGCAGATAGAACAACAAAGCCATTGGCATGTCTAATCATGACTGGTTAATTTTCCATCGACGTTTGCCCGGGCAGGATCAGATGGGAAGTTGGAAAAGCAAAGCTAAGCTCTCAGGAAGCCCCTGGGCATATCAGCCTGCTTGGAATAAGCTTCAGCAGAGACAGGAAAGTAAGAATGACTGTGGGACAAGCTGGGTTTAATCTCTCCTTTTCTACATGCTCTCTAGGTAGGCTTGGATGAGCCACTGAATCACCTTTTCGTACCCAAACTGCTTGGGTCTGTCTCTGCTAAACCCCAGGGTCAGGTTTTGGCTTCCACCACTACTGCAATACAAATCGGTCATGATAATGTCAGTTAGAGGCTCCCACTGTGCCCTCCAGGAAAGAAAAAGGCACTTTTCTGTGCTAAGGGCCAGCTTCAGCCCCTTTCCTTGACCAGTTCATCTCTGGGATGTAGGACCCCTATCCCAGACCAGCGTATGAGCAAGAGCTGGGGATGGATCCGAAGACCCAGTGCCTGCCTTCTAGACCTGTGGTTTCCTGCTCCCAAACCACTCCATCCCTCCCCAGAAACAGTTTGTTTGGATGACTCGAGGCCACCCAGCACTCAGAGGCTCTCATGCCCAGAGGGTGACAGGCACGTGCTCTTGTTATCCCTGGGTGAAAGGCCTGTGATGGAAAGCACCAGTTCTTTGAAAAGGCAGCCAACACTGATCCAAGAGTGTCCCAGCTGCCCTCAAACAGCCCTTTTCTTTGAATTGCAAGGGACCACTTTGTCAACCGGCTTTAAAACTAGTTCAGGAGCTCTTCAACATGTGCTTGTGGTCCCATAATAAAAGCGTAGACCTGGTGGAAACCACAATGTTTTAATAAGAAAGGCTGCTGAATAGAAGCACTGGTGCTATATCCAGGTCCTGGTGACTCCCTGATTTTGGGGAGAAGGAAGACAGCCGCTGAGCACTTGGGGCCATGCACTGCTCACCAGCCAAACAACTCTGGTTTCTCGGCATCGTTTCTCTGGCCTGAAAAATTTCCTGACTTACCCCCAGTTAGTTACACCGTGAGTCCGTGACAGTGCTGGGAATGAAACCCAGCTCTTGCGGTTCGAGCTCCCTGCCTTAACCACAAGGCTGCATTTCCTCCTGGTAAATAGCTATTTTATACAATAAGTGCTAAATGAAGCTCATTTTTTATTCCATGATTGCACTCTGGGGTTTAAGAATTGGCTTTGCCTCCCAATGCTCTTTGGCTTCCCTTCCCAGCACCCCGACAGCAGAAAGATTATGGCAGAGCCCATGTGCCAGCGGGGCCATTGCAGCAGCCCAGCTCTTGTGTCTGAGGGCTCTGCTGGAGATGGCTGGGGAGGAAAGGGGATGGTGGGGTCTGCACCACAGAGGATCCCGAACCCCTTCTAGTGGGCGCCTGTGCAAGCCCAAGCCCATCGCAAATTACCTCTCGTGGATGACACCGCTGATGGGAGGCAGCCAGTAGATGCTGAGGGAGTCCTGTGTCTGCCCCGTGACCATGGGAGGGATCGGGATGGGCGCGGGCTTCTTGCTCTGGCCCCAGCGCTGGTACACCAGGTCCAGGTAGCAATGCATCCGGGCCACTTGGTTAGGGGTGAAGGTGTTGGTGCAGTCATCATCTGGGAGAAGAAAGGCCAGGCTGAGAGCGGCAGGGATCGGCCAGCGGGGCATGGCAATGTCCACCCTTCCCGATCTCCAAACTCTTTGGGGGGGACCTCTGGGGAGACCTGGGAGATACCAGCATGTGGTGGCTTCTCCTGCCAGGACCCTCTGGTGTCGTGTGTCCCCAAAGCCACAAGATGGCACTGCCTCAGCAGCTCCACGGCCCTGCACTTGCTCAACACCAGCTCTACCGCCTGGCCAGTGCCACCACCCGCCTGGGACACTCGGTGGGTCAGCAGGGTGCGACAGAATTGCTTTTCAACCTTTCGTCCTCCTGGGCTGCCAGGAGGAGCACCAGCCCTCTGCAGCATGCCTTTGGAAACCGAGCCAAAAGGGCTCAACTCGAAAGTCCAAAATTATAATAGCAGTATTAATAGCAATAATAATAATAATAATAAATAATATGCTTCAGGAGTGGAGAACAAAGGCACACCACCAGGCAGACAAGCCTGGCCTCAATGCACGTCCAGAGACTGGCAAGAACGGAGGGGTGGAACCAGCCTGCAGCAAGAGAGGGGCTAAGATGCTCCTGCAAGCACAGGCTGCAGCCTGCCCCATCCCAGCGGAGCAGGGGGGACCACATCAGTTAGGAAACGAGGGAAGGGAGTATTGGTGGAGGCGGATGGGAAAGAAACCCCTATTTCTAGGGAAGGTGACCCCTTAAAATTTTCTAATGACGATGACTCGTTACCTGTGTAACTCATGTAGTTGTTGAAGGGTGTTCCTGTGAAATGTGTCTGACCACAGGTGTCGTTGGTGGGGTCTGGATCCCGACAGAGTTTACTCTTCGGGGTGGGGGCAGTGTCAGCACAGAGATCTCCTGTCTCCATAGATGGAGTTGTCTCCCTGCAGGGATCGTCACAAGATTCCCGCTCGCTCACTCCCTTAAAGACATGGTACAGCCCCAGAACATGTCCCACTTCGTGGATCATGGTGTTTGTGTGGCCGTGCATACCATAATAAGCAGGGTTGAGAACAACTCCACCTGGAATTGCAAGTACAGAGAACATCACCCAGAGACACAGACAGCAGGCACTGCCATTACTCACCTGTGCCAGGTAAAGCTCTTTTCATTGCACTTGCAGATCATAAATGAGGTGCCAGATGGAGACCTGGAGATGGACCTTCTTGGAGGATGGGAAGAGGATCCTTTGCCCTCTTGGTGTGGAATGGTGTGGGTGGGTTCTCTCCCTTTTCTGATCACATCACTCCCCCAACATCTTCAATCACTTCAGCTACCGCTTCCTTCTGTCTTTTGCATGTTTATAATTCAGTGTCTGCTTTGGTTCACGCTTACAACTCCAAATAAGGGTTGGAGCCAGGGCATCAAACTGAGACATGCTGTGAGGTTACAGGGACGACCCTTTGAACCAGAGGATAGAAGACCTTCCCTAGCCTAGGCAGGTAGCTAAAGCATGCCAGCTCCCATGGCAAGTGAGAACAACGAGGTGCCTGGCAAAGTCCTGACACTTGGCTGTGCCATCTAGAAGCCACCTTCAACACAAGTCCATATGAAAATTCAAATGCTCTGCCTCTGACCCCTAAGAAAACATCAATGATCTACTGCTTCAACTTCCAAATCAGACCCTAAGGAGTAAATAAAAACTCCCATGAAGTGCTGTTACAATGCACTAAGCTTCTATCACAAACCTGACCCTAATTCACTGTGTATTTTAGAGTGGGATTTCCTAAAACGCAGTTTCTGAGGATCCCTTCCTCCCCTTCAGAGGGGTCTGCATGTGGGCAAGGTGCACCAAGTGAAAGCCCTTCAGCCATCACAGTCCTACTTTCCACTGGGGCACCCCAATTCCTTGACACAAGGGGGCACGGAGGGGCAGCTCATCTCCAAGGCACTTCGGTGCTGGTTCAACTGTCAGAGATGCTGGGGCATGGGTACAAAGTCCCACCGAAACTGTGCAGAGCTGCCACCTTGTACTGACAGCAACAGTAGGGAGCTGGGTAGAACCCATGCTCATCCTGCCTAAAGCTGTCCCTTGGCTGCAGGACAAGGTGCTTTTCCTCTCCTGCCCACCCGTGTGCAATGGGAAGAGCCAGGATCAATGATGCTGAGGAAAGCCAGGTGGAGCAGAACCTTCCCTTTGCTCACTGCCAGCATCTCCAACTCCTGACCTGGGACGCACACCCTGTACCGACAGCTCTGTACCACACCTGCTGGGGAAACTGTCCCCAAAGAATACTCAAGAACCAGACACAGCTCTCTTCTCTGGTCTCCTTTTATTTATTTTGCCCAAAAGAAAATCCCTTTGGAAAATCTGCATTTTTCTCCCTGCTTTGAGGCTTTTCATTGACTATTTCCTCTCCTTTCCTCATCTCGTTTCCTTGCTCCATCCACTTTTCCATGCTGCCTTGCAGTGGAAGCGCAGGGGTTGGGGAATATCAGCAAGATGAGGGGGTAAAAAGCAGCCCCCAGCACATGCTCAGGTTAACTCCAGGCAATACCTCCATAGCATGGGAGACTGGTTTTACCCAACTACTTTTAACCCAGACAACTTGGATGGCAGTACGGTGAATACTTGTCTCCAGCATAGCTTGTTCCCTCCTTTGCAAGGCCCTGGAGGATTTGCTGTGCCAGCTACCTCACAGCAGAGCCTCTGCTACTGCATCTCTGCTGCTGATTGCTGCCCCTGCCAGCAAAGCTAAAACTGGCGGAGAGCCACCATGTGATCCTGTCTCCAGCCACAGCACAGGCAGTTTGAAATCTGCTTTTGGATCAGATCCGTGCACTACTAGACTACCTCATGTCCTCAAATACAGGGCATTCCTTCAGATCATGGTGTCCCTGGCAGGACACCAGCAGGTCTGCGACTCCTCTGGTGGAGCCATGCTGGGTGAACATTGGGTTAGGGCTGGAAAGAGGCCTTCAGAGATGCCCTGAGCAATTCTCTTGAGCCAAACAGGGTTGCAAGAGGGTGAAGAAATAAGGGTGGCCTCTTCTATGGAGTGTCCTATGTGTGTGGCTCATGGAAGGGCTGAGAGACACCACAGACCTGTCAAGTAGCACCATTTCTTAGCTAAAAATTCCCATTTGTTGTTCTTGCTCCCCGCAGTGTGAATCTTAGGCACAGGGCAGCTTGTCTTGAGGCAAAGGATGGGTCACAAAGTAGCTGCATTCCCTTTCTCCTCAGCTGTAAAACAAAGCACAAAATCTTGCATCCCATCAGCCAGCTCTTGACCCTTTAAGTTGACTGGAAATGAGCCACAAGAAGGTACAGAGGTTGAAAAAAACCTTCGGGGACCTTCATGTTGTGTCCTGTCAATCATTAGGCTTTTGCAAGGCATCCCCCTCTCAGTTACCACACTGGTAAATACTATAGATAGCAAAGGGCATCCCATTGATGGAGAACCCAGTGGGCACATAAAAAAAAAAAAAAAAAAAGCTGCTTCTCATTTTAATCAAAACAGGGCATGAGAGAAGAGAGAACAGAAAGAAAAGACATCTCTGCAGCCAAACCCAAGACTGAGCAAGGCAGGGGGGTGCCTGCCTAAAGGTCTGAAAGGAGGAATGCACACACAGAAGGAAAATAGTGTTCGTAAACAAGTAAATGAGATGTGAAAGCCCTGCACCCATCCTGCAGCACTAACCACAAGGAACGAGTCTGAGCACCAGGGGCACTGGAGGCCCTGCGACCAAGCAGTCCTCCTCCCAGCAGAAACCAAATGCTCTTCCCAGGCAGGAGAATAAATGAGATTCCAGTACAGGGAGAGAGAAAACTGTCATGGGAAGGGATGCCAATGCTGGGATACCCTGTCCTTCCCCCGCCCACTCTGCTGGCTTCCCCATCCCATTCCTTCTCCACGCTCCACAAGGACAATCATATTTTTAATAAGTTTTTTTACAACTAATTAGATGGCAGGATTAGAAACGGCATGAGAACTCTGCCTTCCTTCCAGAATGTCCCTGTCCTTCCATTCCCTGCCCCCACAGCTCCCTGATGAGCTGGGAGAGCTCCTAGCTTTGGACCAGGAAGCTGTATTTCCTCTCTGCAGGGTCCTGGCTGTGAAGGCAAGATGTAGCAGGGTTCATACATCCCAACAAGACCAGCCTCCCCACTCCCTTCTCTGCAGGCCAGGCTTCCCTCCTCACCTCTTCCTCCTCCTCCTGCCCTGGGAGATGGGCTAAATTGAGCTTTAAGTGACCTCTCCCTCTCGTGTCCAAGAACCAGCCCAAGGAGACCGCCAAGGTCAGCATTTATACAACCAAAATAAAAATTTCAGCATCAGGTCCCATGACATCAAGGGGGCCCAGCACTCCAAGGCAGGTGAACCAGAGTCTTCTTTGGATTTGCTTACCCAGCCAAGCCCAGGAAGCTGGAAAGCTTCAGGTCTGGCCTCACAACGTCCTTCTCCCTCCAGACCAGACCTAAGCTAAGTTGCAGAGCTGGTAATGTCCTCAAGACCAAGCCTCAACTGTACTCCAGCAACAAGAGATGCCCAGTCCATCAGTACAGTGAACGATTAGTGCTGGTGTGGATCCCACTTCACCTTCACTCACACATCCCGTGGGAGCTCCCAGCCCCAGGACATTGCCCTGCTTCTAGTTACAACCAACGGCGATGCTGAAGGATGCTGGTGCAAGCCAGCCCCCAACCTGCTCCTGGGTCAGGGCTGCTGCAGAGGACACATGCTCAAGCAAGCATGGGATCTTTTAAACAGCAAACCACAAAGCTGAACCTGTATCACAGGGCCAGTCTTCCCCAGACACTGAGTCACAGCAATGAATGGAACAGACGCATGACAGTTAGTCAGACAGGAAGATGGCCATGCCTTAAGGTACCTTTGATGGAACGGCTGGCCCTCCGTCAGGATCCAGTGACCTCAGCCAGATATATGAGCTGGCCTCAGCTTATATAACTACAGAAAGTATTTATAACATCAAATATTCACAATTCCCTCGCCTTCTGACCATGTTCATGCAAATACAGTTCACATGCAGCTACGCATGAAGTTTCAAGCGTCTGCATTATTACATCGCTAGGGTTTTTGAGGCAAGGCTTTCCACTGCAGAAAGCTAAGGTTTTTTTTATAGGATAGGAGTTGTTCGACTCCTTGTGTTTTGTAGTTAAAAAGATTTACTTCTAAGTTCTCATAAAATTCATTCCAAATTCCAAGCAAGAACTCTGAATTCAAGAGCAACTCGCTGATTACGGTGGAAAGACTGAGACAGACAGTATGGTTAGAGGGAGCAGTGCAAACAGACCTGAGACCTTCTACCTCTGCTGCTAGCTGGCTGCAAGCCGTCTTTCTCTAGGACCTCCACAGCAGCTCAAATCCTGCCTATAGAAGTGTCAGAGACCAGTTCAACCTCTGCAGGTCAGTAATTATCTTTTAAGCTTCAATAAATGTAGTTGCTGTTGGTTGGTATTACTACTGGACTAAGACGGTAAAACATCCCTCAACCTTCAGAAAGGCTGCCTGAAATTCAAATTTACTCAGGAAAATAATCTGGAAGAGAGCAATAGATCTGTAAGTCATCAGCATAGGAATGGTCACTTAATTTATGGTAGTCCAAAACAAGCATAGGTGAGAAGAGGATGAAAAACAAAGTTCACTGAAGACTTCCAGAAAGGGAGGAGCACCCTCCTGAAAAATACGCTCAGAGTTCATGGAAGAATGGTTTCTAGGGAGCTCAAGGTCCAGATGGCAGATTAAAAAACATCTAGAGAAGAACTGACGGAGAACAGTTTGGAATTTGGGATAAGAGGAATTGCTAAAATAGAAGAAGGGAACGCACTTGGAGAGAAAGTTTTCACACTACTTCCCTTGAAAACGTCTAAGAAAGTCCAGTTCAGAAAGAGTAAAATCTGATCAAGAGTCTCTGGAGCCAAAAGGCAGGTGAGCTTCTTGGAGAAGTCAAGTCGAACTCAAGGAACCAATTTGATTCAGGAGGAGAACCAAAGTACAAGAGTGTCTGTATGTACGCAGGGAAAAATCAGTGGGAGTGGCACGGGGGGATCTTGGAGACAGACCCCCCTCTTATGCAAAGACCTGTCTCCACCCCTCGTCACTGTTAGGTCCTTAACGCTCCAGAGATTTTCCTCAAATGACTAGTCACTCCTCCAAAAGTTTTCCTTGCTCTTTCCTCACTACTTTACCCTCACATCTACCCAGGCTCTCCGGTAGCCTCTTGTGAGAGGCTTTGTCAAGAGCCATATATTTATGACCTGCTCGGTCCTAAGTCCCTTCTGTGCTGGACAATAATATACATTGCGCGTAGGACACTCGATGATGCGGTAGAACCTACTGTTTACGGAGAAACAAGCTTAAATCGAAAACCAAGGACAGTCTTGAACCAGCCTTCAGTCTGTACCAGAGCCTCACAGAAGTTCAGATCCAGCTTCATACCTCACAGCGTTGGCACCAGAGCCAAAGCAACACCCCTTTCCCCCTGAACCTCCGCAGCAAACCCCTGATACAACATTTCCAGATGGTGCCACCTCTTGTGTCCATGGATGGAGAAAAACTGTGAGAACGGAGCAAAACGCAAGCTTTTGATGAAAACAGTCACCCAGATCACCCCTCCATATAGGTCCTTGTGAGCCATCGGGAGTGGTCTGAAAAGAACACGTGTGGCTGAAGCACTTGCTGTAGTAAGATGACTGTCAGGCTGAGCCTTGGAAGTGATTTCTGGAAGCTGAAGAAATAAATTTCATGGAGATTTGCCTTCCTCAACAGGCAAATATAGCAATAAGCTATTGAAAAAACAGTCCTGAAACTCATTGAGGGAGGGAAACTGGCAAAAAAGAACTTTAAAACAGGTCTTTAACAGCCGTGTAAAACTTTAAAGGCTTAAACATCACGCACTTGTAAAAGCAGAAGGTCTAGGTCTGCTGTGCAGGTGTCAGGAGTAATTATTTCCAGTTACTTACTGAGAAACACTTTAGATGTTTTGACTGCAAAGTGTAAAGAACTTTGCCAGAAAACTCTGACATTGAAGAAGTGGAGGGAGCGGCAGGAAAAAGAGAGACAGCAGGAACAGGAGCAAACACACAATACATTTACATTCTGGTGAAGCAGCTGCCATTTGGACTGTTTGGTAGCCTGCCAGGGATGATGACCTTAAAGGTCTGCCTTGAATTCACCGAAGCCAGGGAGAACCTTGCCTCTAGCAGGTAGTAAGCCAATTTATAAAAACATAGTTTAATTTGCTAGTCATCCTCACATTTGCAACTGGATTCAGAAGCGGCCAGTGCTCACTACCTGGTCAGCTCTGGACTCATTCAAACCTGGAGCCGCAGCTCTGAAATCACTGATACTCCTGGTTTATCTGTTTGTCTTTACATGCTGCAAAGTGAAGTTCACCATTTCCAGGATCCTGAAAGCTAGACCAAGAAGGTCCCCAGAGAAGCCAAATGTGAGTCTAAACCCCTCTCCAGAGCCTGTGCTGATGGTGAACCTGCAGCTCTCCCCAAGCTCTCTGTCCCACTGCCTTCACCATTAAATTTTCTCATGACAACCTGGAAGCCCCTTGTCAGGGCGTGACCTCACCACCTTTCCCACATGGACATGGGGAACAGGCGGCTCCTTTCCTCACAGCAGCAGCTATTGGTACACCCAAAGCCTGTTATCATAACCTCCTTATCAAACATCCTCAATATGGAGCCAAATCATGGCTGCCTCTTTTTGCAAAGTCAACCAAGAGAGAGGAAAACCAACAACCCTGAGACCACATGAGGGGGGTTACTTACTTACCCAGGTGACTAAGGGCCTCTTTATCCCACGGCCAAGTGGCAGCACCAGCCAACTCTTCCCTCACCGAACTGGCAAAGTAAATGTTGAGGAAGTGGGTGCTGTTCAGCTGCAGTGCCTCCTTCAGCTCCTTCACGCTCATGTACGCCCTGCGAGGACAAGGGAGAGGAGATAGTCAGCATAGACTTCAACAGACCAAAGAGGAAAAGCAGGAGCCACCCACAGATAGCCTGGAAAGGGTGCAGCAGACCTGGACGCCCCATTCTCAACTCTCTGAAGCCAACAGCGTTGTGTAAAGCATGGCAAATTCAGCAAGTTCCAAGACTATGTCCTATGACACTACTAATTCTGCTCTGTAAGGTGCAAGTTCTGCTAGTGGGAGGTTTGAGTGGGAGGCAGTCATGCAAATCTTAGTAACTACAGCAGCTTTCTTGATGAGTTCTACTCTTAGAGAAGGTTTTCCAACAATGGGGAGAGAAAATATCCCAGAGAATAGCATAAAAGGAGCAAAAAATGGGAGGAGACACAATGAGAGAAGGAAGGAAAGGCAGAGGTCAGTCCTGCTAGGAAAAGAGAAGGGGTTTGGCATCAGAAGAGCGGAATGTGGGGGAGGGGAAAAGTGCATTTTCCTCAAGGTGTTGGGAAAGAGAAAGAAATCCAGAACTCCAGCAGGTTCCAACAAGGGCTTTCAGGGCTCATCCCTGATGCAGGGCAGGGCAGGAATGGACATCAAAACCTTCCTCTTGGGAGAAGGGAGGGTTTTCCAACAGGGGCCAAGAAGTCTCTTCTCCAGCTTCTCTAGTCTGTCCGGAGCAGCTCACAACCACAGCCCTCCACTAGAACTCCTCCCCCAAGACAACCAGTATGCCAGAAGTGGCAGTGCATGGCAAGAACAAGGGTCCCTGCCGGGCACAGGCACATAACACACCAAGAAACATGCTGCCTCGCCCCATCCCTGTGTATTGTAGAAGGAAGAGCATGAGCAAAAGGTATCTCTGACTTTGCTCCAAGGAATGTCTCTTCCAGCTCTGCTCAAAACAGACCTTTGAGAAGAGCACTGTCTGGGTCCCCCCAGCACTGAGCCAGCAGCAGGACCCTCTTCACGTGAATCTGTCTCTCTGCACGGGATCTGAATCCTCTCTGAGAGGAGGTCTGGGATGTCTGCAGGAGCCAGGGCAGGGGAGCACAGGAGCTCCCAAAATAAGCTTGAAGGGGAGAGGGGGACATCTCTGGAGATCCATCAAAGGGCATGGTTAGTGTGAAAAGCCTCCTAACACTGCTGGCTGTCTCCTCCCATCTCCAGAGCTGGGAATAAAGAGTTGCAGGAACAGAAAAAAATACTGGAATGAGGATATCCAAGACATCCGTTTCTGAAGGGCACAGGGAGGTAACGGGCTGGGAGAGGTGAGTAGGCAACAGGCATTGCAGCAGAGTAGTAACACCTGTGAGTGTGTCTGGGTATCCATGAAATTACCCTCACAAAGCGGTGTGTGTCTCAGCACTTGGAGGAAAAAAAAAAATCAACACAGCAGCCAGGAAATTTAGGTTTCACTCTCTCCCCTGCGTGGTTGTTTCTGCACAGGTCAGAGGTCTATAGCAGATTCACTAGTACACCAACAGTCCCAGTGTTGATCTTTAGGGAGTTCATGTCCTCAGCAGTATAAAACAATCAGCTTCTAACTTAATAATAACAGTAATAACGCCAGTAATAATAATAGTGGGATTGTAGGGCCTTGGGCTGTGCTGCAAAAGCCAGATACTCTTTTAAATCAAGTACTACCATTTCCACCATCAGTACCATTAACCTCATGGGCTGAGACAGGATTCGGACAGGTAGCCCTGGAAGACACTGTATCTAAGCCTTCAGAATCTGAGGACCATGGCCCATGGTTTGTGAGGCCATTAATTTAAGAGATTCTAAGCAAGGAAAACACTCATGGAAAGGCTTCAAATACATCACTGTGGAATGACGATGGAAACGCACTATTGTGGAAATATGTCATAAGAATGACTAAACCTACAGCATGAGGCCAACAGCAACATTAAGGTGGTGGAAAGCATTTCACTTATTCCCATGCTTCCAGGAGCAATTGGCATCTTCGAGCTGCACGGAGAGATTCTGAAGGGGAACACGATCATTTCTTTACACTGGGCTAGCTGTCAGGCACACCCACTATATTTGAATGAGCAGCGTCTGTAAAAGTGGTGGCCGGTAGCACATTCCTCACTACATTGGGTCATGAAAGGAAGGACAAAGACCCAAGCACGGGCTAAGGGAAAAAGGTGCATTCTCATCAGAGATGTGAAGTGAGAAGGGAAACCAACGAGAGATGCGCAAGTAAACTGTTTGCGATGGCAAGATCCCTAGTCAAGTTGTACCAAGAAACTTGTTTAGAAAAAGAGAGGTTGCTACAGTAAATGGAAAAGGAGGAGGAAAAAGTGGAAAAAATAGAGGAGCAGGATTCCAGAAGTAGACTAGAGCAGGACAGCATGAGCAACAGAGCTTGGTAAACCCAAAGGTTGCTTCTCTGGATCTGAAACAGCAGAGACTTTCAGAAGCCACTGCTGACTTGGGAGGTGTCAGATAATCAGGATCTGCTGACTCCCTCTTCTCTACCAGTCAGCCCCACTAGGCCATCCTGGGCTGAAGACATCTCACCTACCTTTTCTCAGCGACAAAGCAACTCTGAAACTTCAGCTACTTTAGAAAAATCTTGGCTGGACTATATGGCAGAATTTAAGGGAGAGATGAGATGACCAGCTTGTCTTCACCAGGCCCTGAGATCTCCCACCACAAAGCAGCATTCCCAGAACATTTTCCTCAGCCACATCAGCTTGCTGAGAGAAAACTCTCTCAACCGGAAACGGCAAATGAGGAGAACATGATCTCCTCCTGTGATGTCTCGCCTGAGCATCCCAGACACGCGCCACGCTGACGCCATCCCTTCAACCCAACCAAGACGGGAGCAGGCCGGGAGGAATAGATAGGGAGAAGAATAAATAAACCTGAAGGACATATTTGTGGCATGACTCGGAAGGAAGAGAAGCAAAAGTTTCATAGAAATAGAGCATAAGGAGGGGGAAGGGGGAGAAAAAGTCTCCTTCATGCACCAGAGCTGCTCGGGGGACAGACTTAAAAATAACGTTGATTCCTGACCTATGATATCTTGGAAAAATAGCCCCAAACCCGTCCAGGCTGTCCAAATTCCGAGAGCTGACGTCAGCCCTATTCAGAGGGATATTCCCGCCGCCCCTCTTCTGGAGACATGATGTTTTTCTGGCTGTCGCCTGCTAGTCCCTTGACACTAGCAACATTTTTTGTCAACCCTTAATTATAAATAACCGTAATTTCCTCCATTGAGAGATTTGCATGGTTCAAGGCCGTGTCGGGGTAGAGGGAGCAGTTCCAGCATGGAGAGATGCTTAGATGAGTTGGATGGAGAAGGAGAGGAAAGGACCTCAATTTCACCCACTACGCCATGGAAAGCACAAACATCCTGCCGGTGTCCCCGAAAACACGAGCAAGACAAAAACAGCTCTAGAATGGGCAACTCCAATTCCCCTCAATCCACATTTCCCACTGGCACCCTTAGCTTAGACAAGGAGCATGTAACTGGCGTCTTTGCCTGTTGCTTACTGCCAAGGTTATGCTCTCCCTCTTCTTCAGCACTTCTGTGATCTTCCCCAGGGGGAAGGCAGAGCAGCCTTCGGTCTCCACAAACAGCTTAAATGACAGCCCTCTCCACTGCTCCTCAAATAGCTTCCCAATGCCTACAAGACCAGAGTATTCCAAACTAGGTGGTATTTACAGCAGGGTGAGCACTGCAAGCCAACACAAAAACACAAGGAAGGCCAGAAGAACACATGAAGGTACAGCTATCAGTTGAGAAGAAAAAAAAAAAAAAACAAACAACCTCACACAAACAACCCCAAAGAATAGGGCAGAGAATAGAAGAGAGACAGAAAAGGACCATCAGGTTTGCCAGGTTCAAAGCAAATTATTTTCCCAAGAGCATCCAAAACTCACTGGTGAGCAGCCAGCTGCATGGTAACAACACTTGGACCTAGGGAGTATTTGAACCCCTGGGAGAGTGGAGTTTGCAAGAAGAGTATGTGCAATAGTAGAGAGAGATTAGGGGTGGGAGGGCTACGAACTGCCATTATTAGAGATGGATGTGGGCATGAACACCATCTGAAATGATGGCATTTGAGGGAATGACTCCAGATATGACAGCCTCCCTCACAACAGGTGCTTGCCTGTGATATTGTTGACTTAAAGTTCTGCCAAATTACACTAGCTGACTATCTAAGGCAGGCTTAGGCCCCACGCTGTGTACTATTTTACTTGTGAGACTCACGGTTGACAGAAAGCAAGATGGGAAAGCAGCAGCATGGTGGAGCCACACTGATGCTTGCGGGGTCCCGGTGCTGGGTCAAGAACACGTGGCTCTGTATGGGACATAAGGATGTGCTGTCATTGTGTGACATTTCTTACTATCAAAAAAGGAAAGGAAAGCGAAGTCCAGCAGCTTCATCAACCATGTCACCAGAAACTAGTGGAATTAGACTTATAACCACAGATGGAGAGGATCTTCACAGGCTATCAACTCTGACCCCCTTGTTCAAAACACGTTTAATTAAATCAGGTTGCTCAAGGCCATGTCCAGCTGAGGCCTGAACAGCTACAAGGTTTCCCAACCTCTCTTGGCAACCTGTGGTACTTAACCACCCTCATGGGAAAAAAAAAAAATAATAGTATCCTGATGTCCAATACAAATTTCTCATGTTTCAGACTGAGGACAGGAAGCAATGGACACAGTCTTCTCAAAGCCCTGCCCCACCTTCTCTGCGTCATCCCATCATATCAAAGGGAAGAGTCGTCAAATAGCTATAGCTTTGCATGGAAAACTACTGCTGCGCTAGACCTTACCACACTAAGGTCTAAAGACCCAAAGCTTCCTTTCCAAGCAATTGAAAAATCATGCTCCATCCACGATCCCAGGCCTCTGTGTACAACTCTCACATCCCTTTCTCATGTGTTTCCTTGGGGGAGACAGCATCTTTCTACTCATGGTTGTAAGTTAGGCTCTGAGCTGACTTGGTCAAAGGAGAAAACCTGACATACTCTGTAGAGACAGAGTTGTTGCTACTTTTCCAGGCAGCAATTTCTGGCAGCAGCAACAGGACCACTACTGGTGCATAGGTGGGAGAGAGGTGGGATTTGCTAATCTGTGGGGCAGTAGAATGGACAGCCAAGCTGTAACGCAAGCCTGATGTGGTTTAAGGTGGGAGAAGAAGAAAGCAGCAGCACTTTTTAGTGACAGCCATATCACAACAGGAAGCCTTGGGGCCACAAAAGTGGCCATTACCGGCAAAAGATGGCACTTCCAAACTAAAAGCAAGGCCAGCATGTACCCCACAGCACGATAAATCAAACTGAATTCTCTGGGTATTGCAAAGGATGCAGTGTGTAATGCCACAGGAATTCCACTGCAACTCAAAAATAGGAGTCTTTTCCCTGTAGACATATCAGAGGGGATGTGGGAGTGGGGCTGGGTGGAAGCTGTCCAAGTGCCCTCCGTGGACAGCTGGAAA
Organism: Falco rusticolus; assembly: GCF_015220075.1. Lineage (NCBI taxonomy): Eukaryota > Metazoa > Chordata > Aves > Falconiformes > Falconidae > Falco > Falco rusticolus. The sequence continues at coordinate 29,814,677 of NC_051197.1, forward strand.
ATACTTGAGACCCTGCCAGCTCCAGCTAGCCATACAGCCTAGTGAAGTCACAGGGGATTCCTGGCTCTTCTTTCATGCCTTTCAACCACCACAAGGGAATTCCTCTTCCTACTCCCCCAAAACTCTGTTTGACAAACAAGGAGTCCCTCAGACTTCCCAGGAATGAGCACCAGCCTGCCAATAACATTTTTGTGTGTGGACAACGTTAGCCCAAGGCTGCAAAGGGTTAATGCAATGTGCAGCAACCTTGCTACTGAGGCAGCAGCCACAAGCCCAAGAGCCACAACTCAATCCATGAAGACAGGTGCTGAATCAGGCGGCACAGATATTTTCAGAGAACAGACTCTCTAAAGTCTCCTTATCATCAGCAAAGAGAGATACTCCTCCAGATAGCGAGCCAAAGTGAACATCATCCAATTTACCCCACCAAAGGGCTCCTCTCCATGGTGACTCTTTAGGGGGGGGGGGTGTCTAAAGATATAACCCTCCAGACTTGTGCTCACTGCTTGCATACATGAATCATCCTGGCTAGAATTTGTGAACCCTCTTCCCTGTTCCCATCACACAAATTCCCAGGTGGTGCTCAGCCTTGCCTCCTTTCTGCCCCGCCGCAGGCGGACAAAGCCCACTAGCACAGGATGAGCAGGACATGGTACCAACTTGGTGCAGCACACAACCCAAGATGGATTTCTCTGTCTGCCTCCAGACTGGGATGGTGGGTCTTGTAACCGCAGCTGCCTGCCACTCTGGGTTTACCTGCCCTGAAGTTTCTGGCATTAATGCAGCTGGGGCAGGGGATGGTGTATTTTTAGCCAAAAGCTTAAGTCCTTCTGTACTTGTTAAGACTACTTGCATCCCCATGACCATGGTCTAGGAGCTCTGACTCCAGTCCAGCACTATGCTGGTATGCCACAAACATCATTGCCAGCATCATGACAAGTTGGCAAGGCAGCAACATCCAATGACTCTCACCTGGCCAGGCTCTGGTAACACAGCCAGATGCAAAACACATGCAAGAGGTGAAGTGAAGGCTGAGGAACAACCAGACATTCCCCTGGGACTACAGGAGGCACAACACTGCTGGAATAATAGCCTCTGCAGTCCTCAGGAGTCTCTCATCATCTTCACTGCGTGGTGGACTCCAGCCAAAGAGCATTTGGGTACACGAGGGACAAGGGCATCATGCATCTCCTGGACATGCCTGCAAAAACCCACCTCCAAGGCATTGACAGCATGAGTAAAAAAACAGCAGCCATCACTGGCAGCACTGCTTAAGAGACACTTTAAAATTTGCATGAGTCACCTAGTATCAAGATATCAAAGAGGGTGACAGGACAAAACACTCCAACGCAAGGGCTTTCAGCATCAGGCGTTTCCCTTATGCATGAACAATTCCTGTGGGCTTCAGAGATAACCCTCAGTCTCCGCGTGGGAGGTGCATTTGGTTTTGGGACTGAAGCAGTAGCAGATGCTGCAGGGTCAGGGAGTTGCACTGGCAAAGCTGCAGATGGGATCAAAGAGACGAGTTGTGGTTTGAGGCTGTGACCCTTCCATATAGATTTACTGGGGAAAGGGACCAAGAAGGCTGCAGATCTAGCACGCAGCAGGCAAGCTCCCAGTTTCATCAGATGGTAGTAAGCAACTTCTTGAGGTCAGATTTGGGAAAGAAAGACAATAACATTAGCGTGAGACCAGAAAGCCCTGCAGGGCATTTTGCCCTGAGATAGACTGAAGAATAAATGCTGCTAACAATGGCATGGCCCAGATATTCCTGGAAATGTTCACTAAAAAGTTATTCATTAAATCATCACTGAACTAGCCAAAGGCAACGCTATTTTAGACCTGGTTTGGGTAAGCAGCGTAGAAATTACGGAAGAGCTGAAAGAAAACTTTGCCAGAACTAATAATGAGTTGATTCAGATTAATTTAAACGGAGGCATGAACACAGGTCTTGAACTAAGAATTGAAAACCAGGGCTGACCAGCAGACATGACCAGACTGCCAGACAGAATGGGGTGAAATGGGAATGCCCTGAAATCAAGCTGACTTCTGTGGGGAGGAATAAAAAAAAAAAAAAAAAAAGACAGACAAAGAAAAAAAAGTAGAAGACCCTTTTACAAATAAAAAAGAGCAGAAAAAGGAAAGAGCAGATCTGCTGAACAGGGAAGGTGGAGCTGAAGCTTAGTGTACTTGAGATGCATCCCTGGACAGGATTAACATGGTCTCCAGCTTTATTCAAGATTGTGAGGCAAAATTCAAGTTCCCTTTTTGTGGGGTGGAAGAAGATTAAAAGCATAGTACTGGAGTGGAGCTCAAGAAAAAGGCAAAAAGAGGTGGCAGCAGCTGGGTGGGAGCTGAAGTGCCACTTGGACTGGGTGGGAGGGTGAACTGCCGGGGAGGTGGCAGCGAGTCCCAGTTCTGAAAGGGGCAGGATGTAGGGATACAGAAAAAGGGGCAAAAAGCAGTTTGGTTTGGAGGTCGGTAGCAGATGCCTACTGTAAGATCCCACTTGGAGACAACCCCTCAGATCTTAACATAGAGGCATTCAAGAGGGCTTCCACAATCACCATAGTTGATTTCTATACATCCAAAGTTCTTCTTAACGTAGAGTGAAGCCACAGTCGGGCATCAGTGAGTTGTCTTTGCATCTCATACCATGCCAGGGGACTTGGCTTTGAAAATCCATGTTAATTCCTCCCCACCAGCCTGCTCAGAGACTGTTTGCTTTCCTGCCACACGTTGCTTTCCTCTCTGGATCTCGTTAGAGCTCCATTGATGATTTACGTACAGGGCAAGAGAGCAGTGACCAGTTTTAAGGCTCTTTGCACATGGCACACTGATACTCATGTTTTGAGAGTTGCACCAAGGATGGTCACTCCATTTGTGTTGAATACATGAGGGTCTCAGGAGAGGTTTACCCCAAGCCATACTCTTGCTGCATGATGGGCATCCTCAGGACACCCATACCAATGGGTGCACACCCCCTCGCAGATCTTCTGACCTCACCTTCCAATACTATCTTCAGATACAGCCTCCTCTCGTGACTTCTTTCTGGAGGTTTTGCAAATTTGAGGTTTATTTTGGTGGTGCTCCAGCATCTGTATCATCAGCCACCCCTGAGATCTCTGGCCAGTGCCACAAGAGTGCGGAGCTCCCTCCTCTGAAGGAACAGGGATGTTCAGCAACAATTCCTTCAGCACAGATTAATCACGTGCACATCAGATGCTTGGATCATTGAAAAATCACTGGGTTTGTGACTTTTGTGCCCTGCTGCCTTACTGCCTCACTCAGCTATTCGCTGCCATGCATACAATGGGCACCACAGCTTGTCCAGCCCTAGGACATCTTAGGGGGAGGTAAGGTTTTTGAGAACCACTCATTTTGACCCAGGCACCAGAACTTTGTCCAAGTTGCATTTCAGTTTTCAAAAAAAATTCTGATGGTTATGCTTACTTGATAGACCTATAGACTCTCCTGAGGTCCTGGAGGAGCCCGTCCCATACTGCAGAAAGCACCAAGCCCAACCACCAATGATTCTAAATGGTCAAACGGTCTTGGTGCCCAACGCAGAAGCCATTACATTATGATCTCAGGATAAAGTCCCACAGCATTTGCTCTAGGGATAGATGTCTACACTCTCCCCAGGGACAGGAACCCACATGTTCCCCTTCACCTGCCTCTAATTAAATTCCTTTAAGAAGGGGGAACAAATCCACCACATTGCCTCCTCCATTCCCATCATAAATAACCACTCAACATCACCACATTGCTGGAAAGGAAGGGGCATCTATTCACGGTGGCCTCACCAGAGGAAGCATCTAGACATGGCCCCACAGCACAGACATCATCCCCAGCAAGAAAGGGCTTGGAGAGTGACAGGGCAGCAGGAAGAGAGACCGCTGGGCTGGGATCAGTGCACACGGCAGAGAAACCCCGGGCTGTGGGAGGGAGCAGAGGGCTGCAGTGAAGCTGATTGAAGGAGGCATGAAGGAAGACAAACAAGGGAAGCATGGCCTCTGGCTCGGCAGGGTCTACCTGACCTCTCTTCCAAGGGGCCACAGCAGCTTTCAGCCGACGCCAGCAGCCAGCCCGCATCCTGAGCGGTGCTGCTGTCTGGTGCAGACGGTGAGCAGCAAAGCCCTAATCGGAAAGGACAGCTGGATCGCAAAGCTCCTCCTGTGCTTCTTTGCCAAGATGTGGGAGCCAGGGCCGGGACTCTTTTCTTCTGCACTGCTGTTCCCCCATCCTCGGTGCATGCCCTGAAAACTAGAGCTGCTCTCACAGGGGACAACCGCCAACTGATGGGTCCCAGCCCTCTGGGTCACCTCCTGAGGTGAAGCTGCCAGAGCTGTAACCCACCATATCACCAGTGCTCAGCAGGGGCACACAGGACCCCTTTGCTGTGCAGTATATTTTAGGACTGGCACAGCTCTCGCCTCCCATGCTCGGAAGGCACCACCAGCAATGCTGCTGTGGGGCCGTCCACTCTTCCCACCCCTTCTCCTCCATATTGTCAAGCCCCTGCTCGCCAGCCCTCTATCTCGAGCTACTTCTTACCCAGAGGCAACCTGCAGAGATGCCCTGCCATCCCACCACATTCACACCCCCACAGCCTTATTTGGGGTCCACCACAACACCAGCAGCCTCAAAGGGCTTCCTTCCCAGGGCAGAGAGACTAGGACCTCATCTGTGCAAGGTCACCTTCCCAACAGCTTCCCTCATACAAACACAGAGCTGTAACATCCCTGTGTAATTCAACATGGAAAACCCTTGTGCCACCAGGAACAGACCCACAAATTCAATTTCTTACATTTCTGACATTACAAAATCATTTCTTACAGCACTTCAGCCCTAAAGCATCATTTGGTTCTGCCAAACAACCAAAGCCTGTACACACTTGAAAGTTAATACAAAATAAACCAAATGTTTCCCAAAAAGCTCCCACAGGAGGCTGGCTGTGAGCTTCTGTTAACACTACTGATTCACCCCATGAACCTTCCTTTTATCCCCTCAGGGAGGACAAATCCATGCAAGTCCCATAAACTTCCTGGCTTATGTGACAATTCTTGTGTTGCTTAAGCATAATGGGCCATCAGCTTTCCCCTGGGATAAATTTGTCCCGGCAATCTGCGTTTTAGTGCTCTACATCTTGGGGGAGTTGATAGCATTTGGGGTTTTTTTTAATGGGAGTCGGTAGCCATGATCAATTGTAAAAGCTCTATTTCCACGGAAATGGGTATTTAATAGATTTTTGAAAATGGTGGTTATTGACCCAATGGGCCTTAATGGCTTAAAAACCATCTGATTGTAGTATGTAAGAGTAAATGCGTATGATTTTCAAATGCGTACTGGAATAGGTAGTAAAAACCCTTTTAAATTGCAGGGACCTGGTCAGTAGGGAGTTTCCATTTGCTTGTTTGGCCTTTCTATTTGTATCAGAGTGAATCATGGCCACATCTTCCTCAGAGAGGCTTACCGTTCCCTCACGGGTGAGATCATCTTAACACACACGACCCACCTGAGACCCATCAAGGTGCAGGGATGTCTTTCATTAGACTGGGCAGTGATGTAGAGTCAAGCTTCCAGAGCGGCAGGGCTCCCAGCTGCTCTCACGGTGGGAGCAGAGGACACATGGACCAACTTATGCTCCATGGATGATGCACCCCCATTGACCCCAGGGAGAGCTCCGTGGGAGCTGAAAAGCCACGTGTGCCTCAGACTCCTGGGCTTCAACTCAACCTACTGGGTGCCCAGTTGACAATCCTACAGAGGAGTGCCCAGGCAGAAATCTGTGTTTATCCTGGGGTTAGTGCACACACCCCAAAAACATCAATAGGAGTGAACTCCAAAGGAATGTGCTAATTACTAAGAAGTAACCCCAGCAGCAACGAACAGACTAAACACTGGTATTTATTTCATGGTGTCTGAGTCCTGACTAAACACACCCCCACCACTAAGACACATATTTAGGGTTATCAACCCCACCAACTCTCCAAGGTCTACAAAGGCTGTAGTTATTCCCCACCTCTGCCCATCACAGGGGCAACTCCCCTCCTCTGGCTGCCTTTTTCATGAGGAACACAGATGCCCAAGATTTTTATCTGTTTGAAACCAGACTGTGGGTTCAGGCATTGCAAAGTGGAGATCCCAAGCCATGCATGTGCAGGACAGCAAGGCTCAGTACACGCCACTGCCATAGAATAAGCCAGACAAAAATCAAGGACCAAAACCTCCCAGATTTTGAAGGGACATCTGTCTTCCCACTCCTTCTTAATTTCCCCTTCCAAAACCCAACGAAGCAGGAATTAGAGTTCAGAGCCACAGCCTGTTGCTTCTCTTCGTCAGTGGAATAAGCAAAGGAGACAAATATTGCAGGTCAGCGCCTGCTTCCATCCCAGCGAGGTGTCCCTCACTGCCATCCCCAAGTACAAGTAGGTCCATAACACAGCGTCCCACCTGCTTGCAGCAGCACTCACCTCCACCCCCTGGACCCCAAGGGCACACGAGGAAGGAGCAATGCTGCTGAACAAGTGTAGGCTCTGAGGGCAAACCCTAGGGCTTGTGCTTGCCTGGGTGACAGGACCCTGCCCAGCTGGGCTTTCCAGCTGTGCCCAGCACTGACCCCTCACTCTCAGGAGGCACAAAGGAGGCTCAGACCACCACAGTGGCCTCAGAAAATGCATCATCATTCCCGCAGAGCACATGCCTGGACATCTGAAAGACCTAGCAGTGTTCCTAGCCAGTCAGGAAGCTACTGCACATCTACAAGGGCTGCAAGAAGACAGGAGCTGCCATCACAAGACATCATGCCTGAAAACAGGGAAACAGCAGTGCTTAGGGGAAGTTGATGGGAAGAATTCAAAAGCAGCAGAATTAAAGATCCAGTTTTGAACCATTTAGGGGAAGGAGCAGAGCCCCGCCAGGGAGAAAGGCAGCAGAGGAGCAGCTTGGGGAAGGAGTGGAGCCCAGCATTGCCCTGGGTGGCTGAGCTCCAAAGCCCAGCACAGGCAGCATCCCAGCTCCAGCGCACACCGCCATGCTTTGAAGCAGCTATCCACTGCGCAGGGCAAGCACTCGCCTTCTTTTGACAGTGTAGGTGCTGGCTGGTGAGACACTGGCATTGCACAGAACATGTGTGAGAGATGTCAAACGAGAAGCGCTGGGGGAAATGGAGAAGCGTGTTTGCAGCCCCTTGCAGGTTTGCAAGGCAGAACTCAGCAGTGGCACGTTATTCTAGAGCAGGCTCCAAGCTAAACAAAGCCAGTTATGGTTTACTTTATGCCTGGATTGTTTATTTCAAAGCAAAATCAAAGACATCCCAGGCCAGGACCAAACCTTACAGCACTTTTTAGCTGTCTATGGTTGCATAGATAAGCCCTGTCCCGCCTAACCCACAAGAGTAGACCTGTAAATCAGCTTCTCTTACTTTTTGCAGCAAAGTTACAAAACAACATTCCAGGTTTCGGGAAGTCTTAAGGTCTCTGCAAACAAGCCAGTGCCCCAGGAGCCAGATTTCATTGACATTTTTTATAGCGCATTTCATAATCTGCTGAGGAAAGGTAGAGGAGGTAACAGCGGTGGGTGCAGCGCTCCTGGCCTCCCCCAGCACTGTGTGGGCTTCACACGGCTGAGCAGCCTCAGTGCCAGGAAGCTCAGCAAAGCACCCCAGACAAAAGGGAACTGCATAAATGAGAGCACAATTTTTAACCTTGCATTTAGCCAGGACTAAGCAGCTTCATCTCCTTTCATTAAATGCCTCTCTTCCTCATCCAGGGACCAGGAGGCAGGAGGCCAGAGCCCCAGCATCAATGGCAGCACCTCATTGCTGCATAACTGCAAGGCAAGATGTCCCAGACTTCTGTGCCTCAGTTTCCCAAGCTGAAGACCTAGGATTATCATTGACCACAACACAGGCAGGTGTTTGCAAACATCTTAGATGACATGACCTTTGCCGCGCAGGGTTTTGAAAGAAGCCTAGTCAAGTTAAGCACCCACATCCCACTGCTGTTCAATGGAAAATAAGCATCCAGGTTTCATCAGGTGCCTCCTCCTTTCCCACCCACCTCCCACAGCATCCTCCATAGGACAGATCTCACAGAGCTGGTGGGAAAGAGGGAGAGCTGTGGACTGGATGAGCGTGGTGAAGATGACCCTGCAGCACATGCACCAGCGAGGATGTGCTACACTACTAACGAAAGGTCCAGCCAAGGAGCTGGCAACGATGCACATCACCACCAGTATCATCATCAGCGCTAGGTCTCGAGAGACAGAGTGCTTGTGGAGCTCTGTGCTAGGACCGGTTGAGGCTGGAGAGAAACATGGACTAACTTGTAGCAGGAGACAGCTCGGTCCCCTCCGGAAAGAAGGCATGGCTGGTACAGAGGGGCAAGACCACAAACTGGTTTCTACATGCATGGGGGCTGCAGAGCCCCTAGCTTGAGCTGAACTCCAAAAATTGTTCTGGTGCCCACCAAGTACCAAGCAAAGGTCAGTCTCTTCTTCATCCAGCCTCCCTGACTAGCGGGGTAGCAGGAAAGGAAAGACGGGCACTGCAAGGCTGGGGAAGGATGAGTGATGCAGGCGGCAATGGGCACGCCCATCCATCAGTGGGGCAGTATGGGCTGGCAGAAGACCAGGCTGCCACCCTTCCAGTCTCTGACCTGCCTCATCTGTTCAGACTGGAATCTGCTGGGCACTGGCAGAAGGACCCTTTAAAAGGGCTGACAACAGTGGATCGATTTGCTGAGCAGGAATGATGCTCCCAGGGGCATTAAGCTAACAGTGACTAGCTCTGCAGGGGGAACCATGCAGCCCTGTGGTCAATAACCCCACCTCAGGCACTCTTCACTGTGGTGGGAACATCCAGTCTTGCTAAAAGATCCAGAACTTTGCTAATTCACCCTGGACTTCTCACCAAAGGAGAAAAACTTGCAGCCTTGATATCAGTCAGGAAAGGGATCGAGACAGAGAAAAGGAGGAAAAGAAATCTAATCAAGCCAAAATCTCTCCACTGCTTTTTATGTATTTTTTTTTCTTTTAAGGGGAAAAACCAAGTCCCAAGCCTCCAACTTATTTTTAGGTCCAGGCAATTGGGTGTCCCAGTCGGAGCGCGGTGCGCACAAGCCAGCATTCTAAAAATGCCTTCCTCGTGGATATAAAAAGGACGTGAGATAATTTATTGGGGAAGTTTTGTAATGTAACGATCATACACTAACCACAAATAAAAGAAAAAAAATCCGAGGCTTTCTCTGGTCCCCAGTACAACCCTTGGCAGGCAACAGTCGCAAAGGGTGAGCATCCTTGCCCTCCCCCAAAGCCTCCCAGCAATGTCCCATGCCTCACACCATCCTGGTGAGTTTGGGCTCTGCTGGCCCCATCCCCCCTCGCCCCATCACCCTCTGCAAAGGGGCAATTTGATTTCCTAAATAATGGTGGTGGCTGGGCCAAGGAAAACTAAAAGCAGTATGTTCACTTAATGACTCCAATGGCCGCAGCTCAGCCTGCCAACCCAAACGGGGATTAAATCATCCCAGAGACCCCGTCAATGCCAAGATGACGGTGTCCCACCGGCTGGCTGCCGAGCCTCTCACCACCCTGCCGTTTCGGTTCCTGGGGTCTCGCTAGCCAGGCCAGAGTCTTGGCTGGCATCCTCCATCCATGGGCAAGGGTACAGTCGGACAAGGAGGAGCCCTGGGGAGGGATGAACATCAAGACAAAGAGCGACACTCCCCCAGCCATCAAACACATGCTGTTCCTTCACAATTGCCACCCTGATACAATCGGCCCCCCTCAAGTGAGCCCCCAAGGCAGTGGTGTTTGCTAGAACAATAGCTCACATCTGGGACAGCTGTTTTCCCCGAAAGCACCCAGGCTGCCTACAGCCACTGGGCAGGGATCGTCTCCCCTCATCCACACACAGATTGTGCTCTCCCTCTCCTGAGAGGACATGGTCACCCCTGGGGGGACCTGGCAGGTTCCTTGAGGAACACTCTGCCTGGCAGCTCCATCCCCACAGGAAGGCTTGCAGGAGCCAGCAAAACTCATCCTCCAGGAGAGGCTTATTGAAAATTAACTCCCGAGTCTTCTACCTTGGGAAGAAAAGGAACCAATTACTGGAGATTTTCTTTTCTACATTCAGCACCCCAACATGCATGGAAAAAGATTTGGGCACATCAGCAGTATGCTGCAGCTCGCTACACAGAGCAAGCTGCGTTGACTAGCACCAACCACCCCTTGGACCTGGACACCTGTACATCCTCATGCTCCTCTGCTTCCTGGGGTAACATGAGAGAACTCTGGTCCCACCAGGAGCCATTGTGCTGAGCCCTCTACTTTTGACTAGTGTCCCCAAAACCTTGCATAGTCCCTTGGATGGCTGCACCTTGGTGTCACCTCCACCCTGGAAAGCAGTCCCTCTAGGCTGATGCCATTTTAGAGGGGCCAAGTCATACCCTGATCTTGCCACATGTGCCCTAGAGAGTGTGCCTCCATGCTGGAGCTCCCATCACCACCTCCTCTGCCACTCCCAACCTTCTCCTCATAGACCTCTCATCATTTGAGATTCCAGCCCACAACTACCCTTTCCTTTTATCTATCAACCCACCCTGGAAAGGTTAGAAACTCCCTCTCTCACCCCTTCATGAGATGAAAAGCCCTAAAGAGGCCTTTGGAGTACCCAGCTCATAGCCTCATTTATAATAACGTTTGAGAGATGCAAGGGACACAAGGACAGACAAGTGCATCAGATGGAAGGAAAGGAGCAGCCTTCACAGCAAGCAAGGAAACAGAAAGAAAAAATAGGACTATTAAGCAAACAAAATATATCTTGCAGGGACAGCAAAGGCAGCAGCCAGAGGCCAAGGTGGGCAGTTCCCCAGCAGCATAAATGCAAACATGCTGCAGAGCTGGCCAGGTCCACAGTGCAGGCACGGTCTCACCACCCTGAGTCCTGCCTCTTGGAGCAAAATCCCACTGCTGATATGACCTTTGGCACAAAGCAAAAGATGCTTACTATGGAGTAATCCATGCCAAATACCCTCCAATCTACTTTGAGAAAGTCAAAAGCAAATTTGGAGTCTTTGTCTCCAGGCTAGGACACTGGGCAAGCTGAGTCACCGAGAGACAAATTCATAGAATCATGGAATGGTTTGGGTCGGAAGGGACCTTCACGATCGTGCAGTTCCAACCCCCTTGCCATGGGGACACACACCTTCCACTAAACATAGCCTCCAAGTCCCAACATGAGCAAGCAACTTAGTAGACATCCTGCCAATCCAACAATCCTTTCCATCTTTGCCAAGTATTGAAAGCAGCAATCAATGGGAAAGCTCAGAAAGATTGGGCTTTCCTACAAGTAAAGAATAAGGGGTTTTTAGGAGCTCCAATCCAACCACTCTCATGAAACTTTAAAGCATCCACCAAGAAACCACCAGACTCCATCAAAAATCCCTGTTTGTTACTGCACCTCCCCAGTCCCAGCAGGTCTACTAGAGAGAAGCAATAAGCCCAGAAACCAGTGAACCCACCACTTTGGTGTCCCTAGAGGACCCATACCCTCATCACCACACTTACAAGCCCTAAGACCTGAGTCCAACGCTAGAGGCTTGGTCCTTTGGGAACACGAAGCCAATATTTGGGTACAGGCCAGGGGGATTCCAAGAGGTGGCAGAGAGCGCCAAAGCTCCAATCCTGAGCAGGGGCATCTCTTAACTATGCTTTCCTTGTAGGAGCATTAGGCAAGCAAATAGTCTCTTCCACACCACACTTGTGAGTTAGATGGTTTGCAGATAACACACCCTCTCCAATCCATCCTTCAAGTGACCAACAACCACAAGCAACAAATTAAGGTGTTTGCAGACACCTACCCATTGAATCTGTGCTCTGCAACAGTGTTAGAGACCTCAGGTTTTATCCCCAGGGCTTATAATTTTGAAGTGACATCACACATACCTGCCCTCTTTTATAGTGAGAAAGATCTGCTGAGGTTTCCTGTAGCAAGAAAAGGTGGAAAGGAAGTGAGCAGCTAATTTGGATGTTGTTTTACCATCTGGTTGGGATTAAAGCCTGGGCAGGTCAGCTATTGCCCCAAGATACCATCCTGCTCTCAAACTGACACCTGCTATGCTATCAGTACAACCACATTCAGCTGAACACCTCCTGACAATGGGCTGCTCCAGTGCTGAAGAACAGCTCGGAGTGATTTGTTCATCCTCGGGGGTTGTCCACAAAGGACACTCAGTGAGGTTAATCTGGACTGGCTTTTGAAGACACCACTTAAACAGCAGAGGCTCCCAAGCAGCTTTAACCCAATTAAGCATCCTTCCCTTAGGACGGGAGGCCAGCTAAGCTTGCATTAAAGCCCATCAAGTGTCTTGTTAATCAGGTACTCTTTAATATCACAGCTGTGGTCATCCCTGTGGAGGCCACCAAGGGGCTGGAAACGCCTTGTCATTTTTCACCTCCTTTTGTCACTTGGGTGTTTTCTGCCATTACTTTGGGTACTGAGATGAAAGGCTCAGCTCTCCACTTTGCTCTCCAGGCTCTTCTCCAGTTTTTCTCTTCGCATTAACTGTGTCACACACCAGACTCTCATTGACTAACTGCCGGAGGGGGACCCTCACTGGGTGTTAATTGCTGTTAATGAGCTGTTGCTGCTTTCCTTCCAAGAGCACCAATTACAACAGCACTCAGGCAGTGCAAGAAGATGCATGTCTGCAGCAAATCAAGGCAAATTTTACTCCAGACCCTGGCATTACACTACCAGAAACTCCTGGAAAATGCTTGAAATCAGGAGGAGACTGGGTGAAGGATGACAGCAGGCAGCTCTCCTGCCACTGCCTGGCCCCTTGTTCTTCATGTGGTGGGTCAGGGCGAATAAGAAGTCCCTGACTTGCTTCCTATGGCTCCTGTTGTGGTGCCTTGCGGGGATGTCTACACTCAGCTGCTCACCTGAGCTCTCCCTCGAGTCTCCCTCACCCACAAGAACACAGCCCCACTGGTGGATTGTACACAGGGGTGGTGGCCCAGCTGGCTTAGAGCATAGTGGGACTTGTGTCCCACATGCTACTAAAGGAGGTGCAAGAATGACTCAACGAGATGGCTTGATGGTCTGGGTGTTGTGCACAGAAACGCCGCCATCATTTCACAATCATTTCCTATCCCAGAGCTGGGGGCAGCTCCTACCTCAGCTGCAGCGGGGTCTATCCCTACCAGAGCTTTATAATTCTTCCTTCCCAAGCCCATTTCCCTCGCCTGCTAAGCATGGGCGAGGGTATACACTAGCACGAAGTGTGGCCCTAGAAGTATGCTGAGATGTCCACCAGCTAAGAAGCACTAGAGCTACTGCTGTTCCTAAGGCTTCTCACTCCGGTTGGCCTTTCCCAAAGCTGCAGCCCAAGGAAAGGAGATTTTAAATGAGGGATGTGCTAAGATGGTAAAAGCTTTTGCATGAGCACTTAAGGTCATGTGAGTTAAGACAAGGTATCGAGACCCTTCACCAAAACAAACTGAATCTGTTTACAATGCTAGTAAGAAATTGCGCAGTGTCTCACTCTTCCTCGTTTGGATTATTTTCAGCTGTATTAAGAAACATTTGCATCCAAACCACTCTTCCTGAGAGCCTGGAAATGAAATACAGCAGAACTGATCTACTCCATCAAAACAGATCCCAACATTTTTGTCTTGCCACCTTGATCTGAAAGGAGATCTGGAGAGCGCTGTCTGCAGTGGGGTTTCCCTCTCCCTCGGCTCTCCCAGATCTGCAGCTCCCTCCTGGGCTCTGAAACACAGGTCTGCCACAGCTATGAAAAAGCACAGGCATCTCGGTGGGGCAGCAGCCAGCTCGCTCCCCTCCAGTTACAGACCGAAAACTGTTGTTCCCATTGAAGCACCTGACTCCTGTTGCACCGCGTTTCCGCAGTCTGTTAAATTTTATTTCACGTTATTTCTCCTGTTTTGGCTTCCACCCTAAAAATCTTCTCTAACTTCCCCAGCTGCCTTGCTCCTTATAAAAGTTCATTTAAGTGTAATACCGTACGAGCAAACCCAAAGCTCTGCCTGAACAAAACACCTTGCGCTAAGGTTGCCTGGTTGTATATCTCGGGATTCATCCACCAGCTTTGGGGGGATCAACACTGACCTGGCCATGCCCTTGTTTTTTCCCAAACCCACGTTACCAATTTCCCAGTGGTTCTCCCACAAACATATAGATTAATCCCCAGGAGCCAGGGTACCCTCAGCAGAGATGAGCCCCGGCGGGGGGGCGGGGGGGGTGTCTACCAGCACCTCTGAAGAAGCCACCCAAAGGCAGGTCAGAATTGCTCAGCAGCAATTCTGTGTCTAAATTCAGGATTCAACTCAAGCCCCCAGGTTTCCCAAATGCCAGGCACACTGGATTACGTTTTTCAGAGCTTAGCCTACAAACTGTCAATCTCATCTTCTGCACAGGCCAATGAGGTCTGCGGAAAGAAAATTGCAAAAGATTTGTTATTTCCCTAGTGTTCCCATTTTCCCATTCCTTTCCCACAGAAGCAAGGTTTTTGTTTTTGTTTTGTTTTCTTTTCTTTTCTTTCCCAGCTTTCAGGGGAAAATACTGACAAATGGAAGCCCTGATTCATACCAGCAAAAATTTGGCCTTTTTTAATTTAAGGTGGAACCCTTCTTGTCTGAGGATGAAAACATTTCTCTAACTACACCCAGAGAGCAAGGACCGAAGCAAAGGCGAGCGGCGCTGGTTGCTCGTGGCCAGCACCAGCGGAGCTGTTGCACAGGCAGGAGAGCCACCATGCAGGCAGGGCAGGACAGCTGCCCAGCTCCCCGTGCTCGGGAAAGCGCTGCCCATGCTCGCTCACAGGGATGGGAAACAAGGGAGGCACAGGGCGGTGATGGTGCTTGTCACCAAAGAGACTTCCAGGGGTGGGAAAACATCTTCTGACTGGGTGCTCAGGCAGAGGCATGGTGTGAGGCTCTGTGGCCAGGGGGATGTGTTGGAAGAAAGGCTCCCCATCCTCCTCCCGTGTTTTCTCAGATGACCGAAGGATGTGTGAGAAAGGCTCAGGAAGGGAGGAAGGGAAGCGCTGCTCCTCTCCCATCACCACCGCCTGAGCAGAGACACCTCCATCCCTCCTCCCTCTGTGTCCCACTTGGGAAGCACCAGAGAGAACAAGCAGGCTTGGGAAGAAAGGATTTATGGCCACAGCCTACCTGCTCCCACAGCCTAGGGGAAAAAAAGTGAAGGAGAAAGAAGATCAAAGGAACAATATGTTCCTAAAACCCTTTCTTGCAGCTTTTCTCCCCAGGTGCTGCCACCTGCACTGCACCTCTCCCGCTCCAGTAGTCATCTCTGCCCATCACTGGGAGCCAGCAACAGGGAATGAGCAATTTGCTCTGACACTGAGACAGAAACAGCTTAAAAAAAAAAAAAAAAAAAAAAAAGGAAAAGCCATGACTTTTTTTTTCCCTTCCCCTTCTCCAGCCAGAAAGCACATTTGGCAGAGCCCTGAGTGCTGGAAGCCATCAGCGGGGCTGCTGGCACTTCAGAGGCTCTGAGGAGGAGGGCAGGTGTGTGCAAGCCACTGACCGCACTGAGGACACTGTCCCTGCTGCCCCGGAGTCCCCCATCATGCTGGGGGATCCCCTTCTCCATCCTGCCTCAGCTGCTGCCTCCAAAGGGCCGCAGGGAAAGCAAGGGTCCCCTAACACCATGGGTTGATGCTCCATGGAGTAATGTGGGTTTTGCAGGGTTTTGCACCTGTGGCACAAGGTAAAGGTACACGTCCTCCTCCAGCACTGAGCAGCCACCCCATGCCTTTGACTGAAGAGGGGGATTTTCTCCCCCACCACCATTTCGCTTTGAGGTGTGGGGTTCGATCAGCCCCTGCCTGTGCCCAGCCAAGGACATCACCCTGGCAGCATCACTCCCCAGGGTGAGGTTTGGGGAGGCTCCCACACAGCAACCCACACCTTACCAAATCCTGCCACTCACACCTAGCATTGTCACCTCCTTCTTCCCCCCCCCCCCCCCCCCCCAGCACTCAGGCAAAGGCATTTTGAATATAGATTCAGAAATCAGGCTTTTAGACAGGTCCGGGGAAGGTGGGGAAGGGGCAGCAATCACCCGCTTGCATCCCATGCAGGGGGCTTAGGGGGAGCAGCACCTTTTGCACGGGGCGGCTCTGCCCCACCCTGGGAATGCCCACAGTCCTACTGGTGTGTCACCAGAGACTGGCAGCTCTGCACTGGGAACCCCCTGTCTGGGGGAGGGGGTGTCCCCATCAGCCCATCCTCATTTTGGTGGGGAAAAACATTTAACGGCAGGGCATCACAGAGGGATTTACTCGCCATCGATGGCAAGCACACCCATCCTGGAGGAAAATGCCCCTCTGCCTTCCTACACCAGAAAGCCACCAGTAAGGAGCAACACCCAGGTGCAGAATGGGTGTCAGGAAGAGGGTGTACCCCATCCCCTGATGTGCCACCCCCCCACCACCCAAGCCTTGCACCTACCGCTGAGGTGAGTCAGGGTCGAAGCAGGTTCTGGCCACGTCGGTGGCCCGTGGGTCGCAGCAGTCACCATCATCGAAGTCGTCCAACATGTTGTTGCACTCCATGTGGCAGACGCCATCGCGGCGCTTCCAGGAGAAGCAGCGGCCAGGCCGGCGGCAGTCCCCGCCATCGTAGCCAGTCAAGGGATGCTCGCACTCGGGGTCACAGCGCTCGTTGCCCACCTTGCTGGGCTCGCAGCCCAGGAGGATGGCACGGCGGCGCAGGGAGGAGTTGCGTACCTCCAGCAAGCTGAGCTGCCAGGAGATGTTGTAGGGTCGGAAAGCTTCACTCAGTGCCTGATGTTGCCACCAAACCTGCTCCCGGCTGACCGTTGGCCGCCCACCATCATCCTCCGCCAGGTTCACCACCCGGTACCGCACCACCTTCCCGCTCCGCAGCGGCCAGTGCTGGTTGTAGTGGGAGACCAGCTCCACATTATCACAGGCAGTCTGCCCGCAGGCAGGGGGGCCCAGTGGCTGTAGGACAGGGGACAGCAGGGATGGCAGCACCCGCTGCTGGGGGAAGGCACCCTCCCGAAAAGGCATCCAGAGCTCCTCCAGGGTGGCGAAGCCAGTGGCCAGAGCCAGCCCTGCCGCCCCCCCGGCTGCCCCCTCTAGGAAGGGACGCTGGAGATGGGGCTGGGACAGGGCGCCTTGCCACAGGGCCAGCCCAGCCAGGTGTCCCCGGAAAGCATGCGCGGTCCCCCAGGCGTCCCCCCCCAGCAGCAGCGTGCGGCAGGAGGCCATGAAGGTGCTGTGCAGGGGTCCCCGCTGTGCGCCAGCACGGCCCACCCGTGCCCCGTCCACGTAGAGGGCCATCCACCGCCCGTCGTAGCTGGCAGCCAGGTGGGTCCATGCCTCGGGGCGGTAGCGGTGGTAGGCGGTCACCTCAGTGGCGGTGGCTGCCCGGTCCGTGCGGAGGGAGAAGAAGAAACGGGCATCCTTCTTGCCACCGAGCTGCAAGGCGCGGATGCCCAGTGCCCAGCCCTTATCGCTGGCCGTGTGCGAGCAGTTGTCAAAGACACCTACAGTGGGGATGGGGATGGAGAGAGAGGAGAGCTGGTGAGGACCAGAGAGCATTGCAGCTCCTCCCCGGCACACGAGCCGGGTCCTTGGCAGCAGGACAGCTCTTGGCAGGGCTGCAGGGAGGCTCCCGCTGCCGTGGGTAAATGAAGGTGGCCAGAGGCTGGGCAATAGGTGCTGCACCAGGGGGGACTCCTCATCCCCCATCCAAAATCATTTGGATGAGCAGGTGGAATAGCCAAGAGGGACAGCAGGGCCAGAAAGGTGGGATTGGAGAGGGGAGGAAGAGCCTGGACGGGAGGAGAGGCTGAAGAGCAAGGTGTTTCTGAGCTGCTCTCTGCAGGAGCACTCCTGCGGGATGGGATTAGAGGCTAAGCTTTTTATCTGCAGGCCAAAGCTTTTAAGAATTAGAGCACAGCAACCCAAAGCAAAACAGCCTCCTCCAGGGACTGCTTCCCCGACAGCTTCCAGGCAGATTTACAGCTTTCCTTTATGCTCCAGTTTTCCTCCTAGTCATGCATCCAGCGCAGGCGGGCGAGGGTCAGAGGGGATGCACTCCCTCCAGCCAAGCAGGTGCACTCCTCAGCCCCTAAGGTCTCCCGAGCATAAATCCAGCCCCAGGAATAGCTTTGGGATCAGCCTCTCCCTGTGTGCCCAAGCATGTTGCAAACCTGTGTTTTAGGCTGGGCAAGACCTGGAGCTCTGCTGACTTTCCCCAAAACTCAGGCTGCTGAGCACCCATGGTCAAGAACCAGAGGCTCACAGGCACCGAACACCCTTGGGAATGAATGGCCATAAGGCACAAATACTGGCAAGGGCAAAAGGACCCACTGCTTGGAATAAATGCTTCTGAGCTCCTGAATCACCACAGCCAGGACATTCACGCAGGTCATTGGGGTGAGTGAGCTTGAAGGCACACTTTGAGCCTCACCGGTGGCATCTTCTGGGAGCCCCACCGTCTCTCAGTCACCACCCCAACAAATCACTTCCAGATGCAGCGGTGCCCTGATGCTGCTGAAACCTGCTGCTGCACCTGGAGGCCCTTTTTGTATTACTGCTGAGGTATTTCTTATGCTCCAGCCTGCTTTTCCCTGCTGCACTAGTTCTCCTGCCCCTCACCATGCCACTTCCATTGCATGCACTGCCTGCCCATCTCTGTGACATCAGGGCATCATGGGCCAAAACAAGGCATTCCTGCCCTGTCCCACTGCCTCACCTGTCCCTGGGGACGCTCAGCATGACACTCTGGGGAAACTGTACCTGCTGCCAGGGTTGCAAAGAGGCTGGACAGAGGCAGAGGTGTAGAGGAGCAGGAGTTCCAAGAGGAGTAGGATCTCCTGGCTTTCAGCCAGGGGATGTGACTAAAGCCAGGTTACCATGACCCCACATCTCCCCCACCAGCCCTCATAAACGTGACTGGCAAAGGTCACATCAAGCCCCACCGCACCCCAGGAAGCGGCACCCCTCCCTCCATCCACCCCTTTCACCAAGGGCGAGATGGGTGGTGGCCTATTAGCCATCCCATGGTCGTAACCACCCTGGGCACGGATCCCTGCCACTGCTCACTACAAAGGCAGCCATGCACAAAGGCTCCGTGGGCGGATGGGCTTTGGCCAACTCTTGTTTTCTGGTGGATTGTGAAAGGGAAGCAGAAAGACCAGAGGAAGCTGAGACAAGGAGAAGCCAAAAAAGCAGGAGACAGGCAAAGGAGCCTTGCAGGCGTGAGAAGGCAAAGCTGGAGAGTATTTTTGGGCTGGGTGCTGGCTGACAGGTGCTTAGACCTGCATGTTTGAAAGCCATCTTCTAGTATTTGGTCCTCACCAGGCACAGGGCTTGGTACCTCCTCTCTTAGGAAAATTTATGCATTTCACCTTGAAGTGATTTAGAGTGCCCCAAATTTGATCAAACACTAAGGAAAATACAGGGCAAACAGTGTCACGGGTGGAGCAGCCTTCTGGGGTGAGTGTGAACTAGCATCCTTGCAAACCAATGAGGAGCCAAGCCAAGCCTGGAAGTGCCTGACAAGTTCAAACCTGGCCAAAAGAACCTTAAATGAGCCTAAAACCAGGTCTGGAGACTTCATCAAAGGGATGCAAGTAAGGCCGACGTCAGCTCTACAACAGGGGCAGGAAAGCCACCACAGCAGAGGCAGGTGTTTCCTAGACATGGCCAGGGATGCCATCCTGGTGCAGTGGCAGCAAAGGAGCGTGCAGGCAGAGCAGCACCTTCCAAGGCTGGAAACCACTGCAGAATGGTGAAGCAGAGCCATCCAGCACCAGGTGCTGACATTTCCCGAGGGCCTCCACAAGAAACCACCAGGGAACCAGTTTCAAAGACCTTGGAATCTGCCAAGGAACTTGGCCTTTTGTCCTGGGGCAACCCAGCAGGAAGGGGAAGAGCTGTTTGCAGAGGGGGTACAAGGTGATCTCCTCAACACCTGTAAGTGCAGCTCTCCCTCTGATCCATCAGGTGGGAAAGGGGATCTCTAACCTGGTGTGCGATGTCCATCAGTGCTTAGGGTGATAGCTTTGGGGTTTAAAACAAGCATTTAAAACAGTGCAAAAAATTAAGAGAAATGTGTCTGCCAGGAAAGGTGTCCTATGGAGAAAAAGCCTCCAAAGAGACAAAGTGCACCACTTTGTAAGGACCACACTTGAAGTAGCATCTTCTCCCACTGGGGCCAGGAGCTTTGAAGCACAAGGCATAGTTCAGCCATGCTTTGAGACTCGGATACCAGGGGGAAATCAGCTGCTAAAGCTCTGGAGGGTCTGACGCAGGCTATGAGCCCCTAGCTGTGCCATGAGAGCAGCTGGCCTGAGCGGATGGTCACCCCTTGGGACGTGCAGTGGTGAGCAGCTTGGGGACCTGAGAAGGACACCTGGGCTTAGAAACCACAGCAGTGTGGGACTGCCTCTGGTGAGGGATCTTCTGACCCAACAAAACCATCTTTCATGTGAGTAAAAACAAACTTCAGCCAGGCACAAGGGGAAATCCCTTTGGGGTTTACAGAAGCAAAGCAGGGATGGATGGAGAGAAGACAAAAAAAGGCAGAAAAAGAAAGGGCATCACATGAAGGGACTCTCATCTGCTGCCCAAAGAAGGATGTGGAAGAGGGACCACTCTCCTTCCCTGGGGGTGACTGTGGCAGAACATTGGGGTTATACCCCAGCAGAATCCCTCCCATGCAAGAGGGGCTAACAGGTATGAACAGCTCCACCCAGGGTGGCTCTAAAGCAAAATGTGACATGTACAGGAACAAAGCCCCAACCCATGAGCCTTTAATCCAAGCAGCAGTCACACCAGCCAACAGGACAGTTTGCTTTGCCTGGATGAAGCTGCTCAACCTGGCCTTATTTCCCTGGCAATGGTGCTGGGAGATGCTCAGCTCTGCCCTGCTTTCCTCCCACCTTCCCTACCACATGGACACCTGGAGCATCTCCAGCTCCTCCACAGCTTTGGACCACCTCACGGCTCACTCCCCTCTCTCCCAACGGAGCAGGAGCAGCAGATCAGAGGCAGAGCCAGCACCTGTCGAAGGGCTGGCAGCTGCCTGCATCATCTGCTCGCGTGAAACACCAGCAGCACTGGCCTGTCCCCCTTCACCACCCACACCCACCCGGGTTCCAGCTGTAGGGAGACGGTGGGAAAAGGACAGTGACTCAGACAGCCGGGGGTGCCGGGGTCTGACTCAAACCCTGGAGCTCGAAGGCCGGGGGATATTACCCAAGTGAGTGCCAGCACCCACTGTCGGTGCTTTCAGCACTAACAAAGGTCCCACCCTCCACAAGGAAATTAATTAAAAAAATAATAATAATTAAAAAAAAAACCACCACACTGGCTAGCTGGGAAAAGTAAAACCCAACACCTGCAGGCCAGACCTCCAGATGCAAACAGCTGCGCTGCCGATGTGATGGCTGGGAAGTGTGCTCCGTGCATCCCAAGCCACTGCCTGCCAGCGGGGAGGCAGCAAGGACCCCGGTGGGAAGGTGGACAGCAAGGGGAGCGCTAGGTAGTTTCCTTGTGCACAGCTGCTTTTCCCATCTGCCACCCAGCCTCTAGCCTGTCCCTCCCTCTTCCAGAGCAAAGATACAGCTCTCACCTCTGCGAGCCGGGAAGGGAAAATAAGGAAATGGGCCAGGCGGTGACCAAAGCAGGGGGAGGTTCAGAGGAGCGCTCGCAGGCGGAGGGAGAGTTGGGATAGAGAGAGGGTTTCCCCAACCAGTCAGCTTGGCTGGGGCAGCACAGAAACACAGCCCCCGCTGTGGGGACCCCAGACATCCCATGAGAGCTGTACATCTTGGCACTGCCACGCATTCCCAGCCCTGCCCGGCATCACTGTGCTGTCCTGCTGTGCTCGTGCCCTGCCACAAACACCCATCCTGGTGCAGCTGCATGAAGCACCACTGCAGGAGGTGACATCTGCCCCACTCTGTGCCTGTGTGCCAGTCCTCTCCATCTCCTCAGGCTCTCCATCACAGAATCATTGAATCGTTTAGATAGGAAAAGACCTTTAAGACTGATCCCAACCATTAACCCACCACTGCCAAGCCCACCACTAACCCGTGTCCCTAAGTGCCACATCTGAACATCTGTTAAACACCTCCAGGGATGGTGGCTCAACCATGTCCCTGGGCAGCCTGGTCCAGTGCCTGACAACCCTTTCAGTGAAGATGTTTTACCCAATACCCAATCTAAGCCTCCCCTGGCACAGCTTGAAGCTGTTGCCTCGTGTCCTATTGCTTGTTACTTGGGAGAAGAGACCGATCCCAACCTTTCTCCTTTCAGGCAGCTGTAGGGAGCAATAAGGCACCCCCTGAGCCCCCTTTTCTCCAGGCTGAACAGCCCCGGCTCCCCTAACCGCCCCTTATCAGTCTTGCCCACCACCTGCCTGCCTTAGCAGAGTGATGGGGTGATTCCCGGGAACGAGGCACCTAGGGCCACCCCTGCCCCGCAGCCGCCCCGCTGAGCCCCAGGACCCCGCAGCCGCCCCGAAGAGCCCCGGGACCCCGCAGCCCCCCCGCAGAGCCCCGGGGGCCGGCAGCCGCCCCGCAGAGCCCCGGGGGTCCGCAGCCGCCCCGCAGAGCCCCGGGGGTCCGCAGCCGCCCCGCTGAGCCCCGGGGGTCCGCAGCCGCCCCGCTGAGCCCCGGGGGTCCGCAGCCGCCCCGAAGAGCCCCGGGGGCCGCAGCCGCCCCGCAGAGCCCCGGGACCCCGCAGCCGCCCCGAAGAGCCCCGGGACCCCGCAGCCCCCCCGCAGAGCCCCGGGGGCCGGCAGCCGCCCCGCAGAGCCCCGGGGGCCGCAGCCGCCCCGCTGAGCCCCAGGACCCCGCAGCCGCCCCGAAGAGCCCCGGGGGCCGTAGCCGCCCCGCAGAGCCCCGGGACCCCGCAGCCGCCCCGAAGAGCCCCGGGGGCCACGGCCCGGGTGCGGGGCCGGGGCCGTGCGTGCGGCGCGGCTGCCACCGTGCGGCCGCCCGCCCCGGGGACCCGCCGGGAGCCCGGCCAGGCGGGCGGGGAGCCCGGGCAGCCGCGGCCGCTGAGCCCGGCGGGGAGCCCCGGCGAGCCCCGGCCTGCCCGCGGCCCCGGGGTCGGGGCGAGGGGGAGGGACGGGGGAGGGGGTTGTCGGGCGAAGCGCGTCCCTCCAAGGGACCTTCCAGCTCCCGGCGGGAGGAGAGGGAGAAACCAGACAGGAGCCGGGGGGGGCGGGCTGGAAGGACGGGGCGGGGGGGAAAGCGAGGGGAGGGGATGTCTTAGGGTTTGGTCTCAAGGGAAGGAGGACCATTTCACGCCTGGGGTGCTGCGGACGCGGGTGGGGGCGCGGGGTGTCACCTGCCACAGCGGAGAAGGCAGGTGAGCCCCCCCCACGCCTCCTCCGCCCCGGGGGGGGAGGTTTTGGGATTGGGGTCGGGTCCCCATCCCTCCCGCCCGCCCGCCGGCGGGGTTTACCTGCGATGATGGCCGGGTTGCTCTGTCCGCCCTCCGCCTTCACCCACACCTCCAGGGTGAACTCCTCCCGCGGGATGTCGGGCAGCGCCTCCGGCCGCGCCGCCAGCTGCTCCCGGCCGCCCGAGAAGTACAGGGCGGGCAGCGGCCGCTGCCGGGGGGGGCTCGGCACCTGCGGCCCCCGGCCCCGCAGCCTCTCCCTCCGGCCCTGGCCGTCCGCCTCTCCCCCCGGCTCCTCGCCGCCTCCCCCGGCGCCCCGAGGTCTCCGGCTCCGCGGCCGCTCGGAGCTCGGCGGGGCGGCAGCGCCGAGCGCCCCGTGCGCGCCGGGACGCTGCGGGTACAGCCCGTAGGGGTGATGCGGAGGGGCGGCCCGGCGGCCCCGTGCCTCCATCCCGCACCCGGAGACCGGCGGAGGCTCGGGGGGCCGGGGGTCCCCGCGGGGCAGGCTGAGCAGCGCCAGCAGCAGCGCAGCCAGGGGCGCCCCGCCGCGCAGCATCCTCCTTGGGGACGAAGTGTGTTGGGGGGGGGGGGTCGGCCCCGGGGGAGGGGGGCGCTCAGGGGGGCGGCGGGCGGCAGCGCCGGGGCATCCTCCCCCGGCCCCCGCCGCAGCCGCTGCCCCCAACTTTTCCCCGGCACCGCTCTCCTCCCCTCTGCTCCTGCGGGAGGAGGAGGAGGAGGAGGAAGAGGAGGAGGAGGAGAAGGAGGGCGAGAGCACCGCGCCGGGGACCCCCCTTCTGCCTGCAGCCGGGGTTCCCGGGGCACGGCAGCCCCTGCGCGGCTCCCTGCGCTGCCCGGCTCTGCCTGCGGGAGCGGGGGATGCGTTAGACGCCCTTATCTAGAAAGCCCCGAGGCGCTCTGCTCCCCCCCACCCCCCCACCCCCCCCTAAGGAGGGGTGTGGAGGGGGGGGCTGCCTTATTTAAAGATGATTATGTCCAATCTAATAAACCCCTGTGCGGAGCATCGCCCTCCCTTTCCCTCCGCCCTCCCGGGCGCTGCTCAGGATGCTGGCGGGGAGGGGATGTGGAGGGACCAAACGGGCGCTGGGTCCCATCCCCTCCCCGCCCCGGCGGTTTTGGGGCAGCACCTGCCCTGTCCTTGCCGTTATCAGCGGTGGCAACCTGGGCTGCTCCTGGCTTGGCCCAGTAGCCTTCCCCACAGACACACTCGCTACCTCTCTCATTCCTCCACTTGGCAGTCCGGCACTTGGTTTCTTTTCCTTCTTTTTCTTTTCTTTTTTTTTTTTTTTTCCCTTATAATTGTGGTTTTGTTGGGGTTTTTTCTTTCTAAGTTGAAACGTGCCCGTGTTTTCTCCTGTTGTAGCTCGGGGTGTGATATCTGCCTGCCCACCTTGGCTCCATCCTCCATCTCCACCAGCTAGGGGGGAGGAAAGGAAGGTGAAAGAAGGGGACACCCCCCGTCAGCCCTCCCCTGGTGAGGGAAGAGATGGTCTTGGGTCAGTGTGTGCAGAGAGACCCAGAGTCCTCCTGAAGTCAGAGATTTTGCTGCTTTTTCTCTCTCTCGTTTTTTTTCCTTCCCCAAACAATGGTCCCATCTGTTTGACACGTGCAGAAAGGTGGGCTGGAGGTCCCTTATCTGGGTGAGAGGGAAAGAGCCACATCCAAAAGCCGAAAAAACCCGTATTGATGCATCAAGGGAGCAGGCAGCAGTGGGAGATGCATCTCACCCACCACCCAGTCAGACAGTACAGCACTGGCATTGCCGGGGAGAGCTACCCGGAGCATATGGGTGAGAAAACAAGCCCCCTAAAGTTTCCTCTTGGTTCCAGAGGTGCCATCGCACCAGCACACAGTGTGGGAGAGTAGGAAAACTTCAGCACGGAGATTCGGCAAGAAGACTTTTTTTTTCTTTTTTTTTTTCTTTTTTTTTTTTTTCTCTCCCAAACACTATCTGTGGCGGTCAGTCTGAAGCAGGGTTGCCAGCGAAAGCTGGGAGGCCCCTTCCAGGGTACAGGCTTTCAAACCAGCGAGGCAGGAGGGAAGGGATTTAAGAGCAAACAGCAAGAGCTGGCTGCATGGGGTTGGGATTTTTTGTCTTCTCAAGGTGGGAGGGTGATGGGAGGAAGCTGGGGGGGAGTTGGTGCTTCAGTGAGGGGAGATAGAAAAAAAAGGTGCTGGAAAAACTTGAGGGTTAGGAGGGGTGAGCACAGTGCTTTGCCAGCCCCCCAGGAAGGAGGAAGGTAGGTAAGGAGAGGTAAGGGCATGGTGAGGCTGGGCTGGAGGAGTGTGGAGAGGGAGGGAGGACACGCAGAGGGCGAACCAGGCCAGGTGGAGTGGGGTTGGCTCATGCAAAGGAGCTTGAGCGGCTCTCAAGGACCTTTTGGGCGTGAACTACATCCAAGCACAACAAGAACACCCATCGCTCCCAGGGAGGTGGTGAGGTCTGCGGCTCTCCTGCCTGCACCGAACACACCAGTGCCCACCCGCCAGCAGTGATGATGTGAAGATAACCCAGCTCGGGGCTTGGCACTGGTGGGGTGGCCCAGCAAGAGTGTTGTCCTGGGGCCAACGCCAGCAAGTGTTGCTTATAGTGCGTATTCATTCAGGAATGAACTGAGCTCCTGATAGCCCTGTCTACCAGGGCCTGATAAGAGCGGATCCCACGGGACAGCTTATTTTGAATGGTGGTGACCTTATTAAGCGGTTATTAATCATCTTGCCACACAGCACCCTGCCCTACTCAGTCATCAGGCTGGGTACTCCGAAGAAGCAAGTCCACGAGACCTTCAGCAGCATGTGCTGCCATCCCAGAGGTTCAGCAGCACTGCCTTCTCAGGGACAGCCTGGCTGGGTTGAATCCAGCACTGGAGCCATAAAACCCTCCAAAAATGTACCCAAGCGAGGCCTCTATATATAGGCTCTGGCCTGGGCTAAGCCACTCACTTGACAAAATGACACCCACAAATAGCTCCACTGTCTGTTGGGCTGGTACGCCACAGGAGCTGCAAAGGAGGAGTGAAAGCCCACCAAGGAACTCGCTTTTTGGGGAGGAGATGAGCGAGAGCAGAGGAAAGCTTCCCGGCTCCCCCTGCCCTGCCTGCCTGAGCCCCAGCCTGGCGGGATTGAAGGAACCAGCGGAGCAGGCAGCCGAGTGCATGAATCATTGCGCCGCTCTCCATCCCCACACAGGCAGGTTCTCCCTGCAGCTGCTGCCAAGGTGGGGCCCGGCAGAGGCTGGGGAGGATGGGGAGGGCAGGACTGTGGGCGCACCTGACCCAGCTGGGTCAGCATTTGGGGAGCAGAGATGCCAGGATGCTGTTCCCATCCCAGCACCGCTACAGGCTACAGAGCAAATCCCTGCCATTTGGGTAGGTTTTTTTCCATAAAAAAAAAAAAAAAAAGGAGCAATTAGCTTGACCAATGTGAAGATTTTGCTGCATGTAAAGTGAAGACTGGCCCCGGGGATAAGTCAAGGGACTCGAAGATGGCAGAAGGGTGGCAATGTACTCTCGGCATGTTTTCTGTCTCTCGGTGAAGCAGGGAGGGCATCTGTTAGAGGTCTCAGCTCCAAGCCAGGCTGCCTTGGCTAAGCAATGCAATGGCCCTGCATCTTCCAGGGATCCCTGCATGCAGCACCTGGATGGAGATGCTCATCCCAGGCAGGGTCCAGCTGCAGTTCAAATCTGCTGATTCTCAGGAGTAAGAGAAAGGATGCTGGATGAGAGGAAGGAGGAGGAGAAAGTGGTGGTAGAACATAGTTTTGGCTGGATATTCCTCGTCGCTTCCCCATGCATTGTCCTTCCTGGCACACCCCTGCTCTGTGGACCCTCTAGGCTGCAGGTTTCTGCAGTCGCGTTTTTTGGGGTGCGGACTGAAGCAGGCAGGCTGCTGGTGCTGGGCAGGAGCAGGGGTCCCACGTCAAGGCCCCAGCCAGGAGCCTCTGGAAGGAGGCAGGGGGAAGCCGGGAGCCCCATCAAAGTGTGATGCTGAGCTGGGGTTATGGTGGGGTGAACCCACCATAAGAGCGGGGTTCTCAGTGCAGGCTCAGCCCGTGCTGGGGGAAAGTGAAGAGCAGCATTTTAGATGGAGCTGAGGCTGAGCTGTACTTTTCCCCACGCCTGTCAAAAGCCATCAACAAAAGCCTTCCTCTCGCTCCACTCCTCCTGGAGAAACCACTGGCAATCTCAACATGGAAATAAAGGCTCTGGGAGAACCCAGCTTTTTTGTTCATGGCCAGGCAGCCAAATCCTGCAAGTCTGCAACAGCAAGCCTCAGCAATCAAAGCCATGAGCAACAGCTGACCCCGCTCAGGGCACAGCCCTAGCCCTCCCTCCTCTCCCTTCCGAGTTTGCCTTCTTTTCCCAAGCAGATTAGGAGCCTGTTCAAACGTGCAGGACCCCCAGAGGTCAGAGATGCTGGCCTCCCGCACCAGAGGTTTGCTTGGGAACTTGCAGAGTTTCCTGCTTCTGGTAGGTCTGGAGATAAGCCCTGGTGTGTAGCCGCTGCTGATGCCAGCGCCAACAAGAGCCTACAGTCACACAACGAAAATCCAGCAGCAAAACCTCTGGAGTCCCATGTCTTGTGTGCCTGAGCCTTGCCATTGGGCACAACCTCTAAGGGACAGGAGACAACTGGGAAGGCCTCCCACAGGCTCTTTTGCCTGGATTCTCCAAGGTCTGATAGGAAGGCTGGACTCCCACCACCCCATGACATCTAGCAGGGTTTCCCTGTGCTGTTCAGCCCCATGAGTATGGTGACAACGGTTTCTCCAAGCCCCTCTGCCGAATTCAGCTATACCCACCTCAAGAATTCAATGAGCGATGTACACAACCTCAACTTCTTTGGCAATGGAGCCAAGGAATGAACTTTAAATAACAGCAAAGAACATCCAGCCAAGGATATGTCTGCTCCATCATCCTCACACCTCACATCTGCCTCCTTACCTCTGCTCTGAGCCACGCAGCCTGCAGACAGTGGGTGGCAACCAACCCCCTGGCAACAGGTGGGAGCCCGTGGAGGAAGCCAACTAGCCAGGCACTCGTCGGCACATCAACTAAGGCACTTTGAAGCTGGTTTGGTGTATTACCATCAGGTGCAGCTATTTCAGAGCAGCTTTGGATGTCAACACTGGAGCCCTGAGCTGCAGCAGAGCTGTGCCCTGAAGGGCTCTTGCAAGCCTCCAGTAAAAACCATTTACTTCCAGTTGGGAGGTGAGGACAATGATCAGCAGCATGCTCACATCTCCACATAGGGAAGACATTCCCTACACAATAGCCTCCAGGGGTCTTCCCACACCCTGGAGTTTTGCACTTCACCAAGAACTTGCAGGTGCTAAATTAAGACCATCTAGAGAACAGAGCATGACCTTTGCCAGATGGGGTGTCTCAGATATTGAAAATTATTCCAGTCGTTCACAAAAGGCAAAAGGCAGGGACTTATCTGCCTTTATGTAATGTAGCTCTTCCAGCAGCCATGGAGGAAAAGCATACATGAAAAAGCAGGGGAAGAAAGGAAATGAGCCTCTCACTTCCATTCTGCCGCTGTCATCGGGGAGTTTCAGCCCCATTAAGTCAGGATGGTACAAGTGCATCTCCGTATCCCAGCTGGGTGGGAAGCATCTGCCAAAGAGAAGAGATGGGAGAGGCACGATGCTGCATGGCTCTTGTGCCAGCAGCAGAGGCAGGATCCTAGAGGAGGAGGTGAGCTCCGCAGGCACCCACGGGAGGAGCACATTGGTACAAACACCGCAGGGACAAACTCAGGCTTCCAAAATTCCACCCCAGCAGAGCCAAGGTATGCTGGCAGGAGTTCCAGGAGAGCACCATGCTCATGGCAGCTCCAGTAGTAAATCCAGGGGGCATAATTACATGACCTTGCTGTGTTTTCACTGCCCCCGTGCCCACGCCAACATCTGCTTGTTAGTCCCCCTTGAATGTGCCCCTCATACGATAGCATCTCTTCCCTAGCTAAGCATGACTTTCCTTACAGGAGTATCAGAGCAATTACTTGTACAAACACGCCTCACCATCTCCAGATAGCCTTCGCTCTGCCTCTTGCATTTATATACGCTTTCCGTGTGTCACCCAAGCAGGAGAGCCATTTGCTAAAGCCAGTCAATAAGACACAGAGCGAACATTCAATTTGGCACACAGGTATCTGAAGGACAAGGGGAGGGGGAAAGGGCTTGTGCCACCCCGGCACGGCGGCTTTGCAGATGCAAAGCTCAGCAGCTCCTCAAAATCCAGCTCCAACATCTCTCCATCTGAGCTGAGCCAGGGAACAGCTGCTGCAGGAAGAAATGGAGCAGGAGCAAATGAGCATGTTGGCTGGGGTGGAGGCAAAGGGTCTGTATTTGTTAGCTTTGCTGCCTCTGTCCTCCAGCTAAAGCAGGATTTTTGGCACTGGTCAGCAGTGTGGGTTAGAGGTGCCTCCTGACTGCTGGCCCAAAATACACTGTCATTGTAACATCTTCTGTCCTGCTCCCGGGCCAGCAGGGAGAACCTGCTTCATAATTTGGCAGCAAGCAATGAAAAGGAGCATGAAAGAGTCAGACTCAGCTCTTAAAAGCTGGCTAGCAGGGTTTTAAGCGTTTGAGGTTTGGACAAGTTCATCACAACAAGGAAGCACCTCTGCCCTCCCCACTCACTTTTAGAAGAGACAAAAATAGACTTGCCAGGAGAGCTGCAGGCAGGGGAGCGGGCAGGTGGGAACCCACGTGCCAGCTGCTGAGGCAGCTTGTAGCCTTCAGGTCACATCTGTGCCATGGACATGCATCACTCGGTTCATTTGTGTCCCACCTCGGGGCAGATTGGAGCCCTGGTGAAAAGGTGGAAGAAAGGATGAGCAAACAGAAATGCCTGCTCTTCCCAAGCAAGAGGAAAAAGTGATTATCCCAGGCTGGGCAAAACACACCTTCTGGTTTTCACCGGACCAGGAAGGAGACCAAAAGTTGGACTCTGGGACCACCTGTTATTCAGCAAGTTCCCAGTGGCTTCCTAGTTTGCTTGCTGGACATTGCCCATGTGACTCTGTAACCAGTTTGGTTTTGCACCCACGTTGTTAGAGGTGATGGCAGCCCTGGGTGTGCACCCTGGGTGTACAAAGACTCGTGCCAGTGGCATCCTGGTACCTGTGAGTCTATACAAGTAGTGTGAGCTGGAGGCACCAAAAGCATTTGGTTCCTCCAGCCTTTGCAACTAGAGCGGGTATCTCCATTTGCTGGAGCACTGGAACGTATTCTGTCACATTGCACTTTCTATGCCAGTTAGCTGAAGCTCACATAAGCCCTTGAATCTCTGGCTTCATGCTCCTGAGCTTTTAGCTTTCAGTGTCTGTTTAGTAATGGTGCTGTGGTCATGGCCCACCTCTCTGGCCCACCTCAAAGCACAGAGACATCTTCTGAGGATGGCTGGCACCTTTGCTCCTAAAATGTCTGTGGCATTTCCCACCTGATCCCCACTTTGGTGCCACCTCAAGACCATCTCAATCCAGAGTGCTCATGCTCACCACAGCTGTTGAGCAGAGGAGGGCAAGGCATGGACGTGAAAGCCTTGGTCCTTGCTAGCAAGGACCACCCCTTCCGAATCAGTCCCTTCCTGGGTGCTAACCCCATTGTGGTTTTGTAGCCTGCTTTTGTAGACTTTCCCTCAGCTCAGCCAGACCTAATTAGCTCTTCTAAGCTTCATTCCTGTGTCAGGTTTTCCCCTCAACCATTTCTGTGGCTTCTTTTGGAGCTGTAGATGCATGAGTGATCCCTGGTGTGCTGAGGGTTACTTGGAGCCACCTCTGAGCTCACTCCGGTGCTGCTGTCAGAGCTGGCCAGCAGCACGTCCAACTTCTGCCAGCCTCACTGTGCTGGCAAGAAACACGGGAGAAGAGTGGGAGTCCCGGTCCAAGGTGAGCCAGAAAAATCAGCGAGATCACTTTGGATGGGTACAGACCCACTAGGCAAGGTCGTTCCAGTTAAGCATGGAGATGAGAAAGTGTTTGTTGGCATGCCCTTCCCGTGCAAGCCTCCAGCTCCTGAATCTGCTGCTCTAGAGTCCCTTGCAGCTCAGTGTGCCCACCCAGCAGAGACACCCACATTATCTCCTTACTCCAGCCCACGCCACCGCACCCAATGCTGCCACTCCACCCGCATTGCCCAGAGTGGTTCTTTCCCTCCTTGCCTTCACCCAGGCCCTGAAGAGTCTGGAAACGTACCATGCCCCACACTGCCCACCACCATAGATATGGGGCTACTGGGCCAAGCTGGAGGAGCTCCAAGGATGTAGCAATCCCTTGAGCATCACCCATTGCCCAGCAGACTCACCAGAGGGGTCCGTGGATGGGTGCTACCCCTAGCCAGAGCACAGCTCTCCAGCATCACTGCAGGGGACTGCAGAGGAATGTGCTGCTCCACAGACTAAAGGCAGCTAGGATGAAGGAGGATAAAGCTAAAGCTTCGTCTTGCTGGGATATCAGCATGCTGACACTCATGTGACCCTCTTAGTTCAAGCTGGTTAGCAGTGCGGAAAACCTCAGGGCAAATACATCCAGCAAAATCCCTTAGTATAGATAGAGTTGTCCCTGTAAGGGGCCATTTGGCAGCATCGCCATCCCGTGCCAGTTTGAGGGATTAAAACAAAGAGACCCTTTTGCTGGTAGAGAAGGTCACCTGCGTCAGCTGCCTTCCTCCTGGGGAAAGTGGTTAAACCGTGCTGGGGGAAAATGTGCTTTTCCACCTGCTGCTGCCCACGGGCTGAGACAAAGTCCTGGCTAGGTGGACCTTTTGGCTAACCCTTTGCCCTTGCAGCACTGATTTCTCCTGCCAGGCTGCCAAAGGGGCTGAGACGTGTCCCCACCCCAACGAAGCCACGTCAGCCCCGTGCGAGCTGGTGAAATGCCGCAGCAAGGGACATCCTTGGGGTGCCCATGTCCGAGGTGGGCAGTGGTCCAGGCACACTGCACTCACCCAAGCGTGCCAGCGCGGTGGGGACCCCACCAGTACCCACCCCATCCCCAGCGGTGTCGCTGCGGTTCTTGGTCTCCCCCCAGTGACCACACCACATATAACAAAGCGGCAGGTCTGGCTCACGCATGGGAGGTTTCCAGCCCCACGAGCAGAGCTCCTGGCTCCCAGAATGAGTGCATTATTACCAGGTAATCATGCGAATCATTACTTCCCTGAATCCTCCCCGAGAGTGAAGCCCTCTCGCTGGTGCAACGGCTTGCTTTCGCATTTTGGAAGTAAGACCTTGTTTCCTCCCATATACCAGCACCTGAGATGTATGTATTCATTAAGGAGCACTGACACCACTGTGGCAAATGACCTGTCAACAGATTTACAGCAGGAAGTAAGTCACTGCCTCCAAGCCTGTGCTCTTAATGTAATTAAAGTCCTCTGTTTGGAATTCGTTGCTAATTAATATTCATGCTCTGTTCCCCATCTGCCATTCTTGCATTGCTGGTTCCTTCTGAGATTGATCAGAGGCTTATTAGAGCAACGAGCAGACAGAGAAGGAAGGGGCCAGCTGGTGGGAAGGGGTTGGATCAGCTTTTGGTAAGGGAGCAGAATTGCATCCAGGACCCCAGCTGCTCTGGAGGGGATGGCCGAGGCATCATCCTGGCTTGCTCCGTTGCTGGGGGAAATTAAAGAGCTGGTGGGAGTGATGGATCAAGAGATAGACACTGCTGGTTGGCTCCTGGAGTCTCTCAGGGTTTGCTTCAGCCCTCAGAGGAAGGCAGGAAGCATCTCTGGAGCTGGGCTCCTGAGGACAAGCTGGCAGCTGGTGGTGTGAGCAAAGTCTAATTGAGATAGAGCCTAATTGCTGGTTCTTGTGGTTTGGCATGGGGGAGCAGCCACAGCAGCCCAGCACTGTTAACCAGACCCACCAGTGCGGTTATTTGGGGATGGAGGTTCAGAGGGAGTTTCTGATGAAGCCATACTCACCTGGGCATATGCAGGGAGGCCATGGATGTATGGGATGCTCATGGGCACCAAGAACTTGCACCAGCCCAGTGCGGAGCATGAGAGCACATCTGCAGGGACATCCCGACCAGCTGCTTTGGGTGGGCACAGCCCTTGCAGTGACAACACACTGAGTGTTCCTGTTACAGCAAGTTGTGGGCTGCCCCTTGCCCTGGATGGGCACTGAGAGATTGCCCCATCCCTGCACAGGCTGGAGGTGTTGTTCTGTCTGATCTGCAGCTGCTGTGGCATTTCTACATGCCCTTAGTGTGGATCCTGATGGGATCAGACACTCATGGGAACAGCCACAACTCCTGTGCCCAAACTACTGAAACCAGGCACACACTGTCCACTGCTTCAGGTGGGAAAGATGTCCCCATGTCACAGGCTGAGAGCCTGCTGGGTGCCATCCCAGTGAGCACACAGGCTTCCGTGAGTAAATGCAGTCCTCTGCAGCATGAGGAGGCCAGGCTAGAGACACCTCCTTGATGGTGGCCCTGTATCACCCCAGTGCCCCATCTCCAGCTGCTGGAGATGTGTCCTTCATACTAACTCTGTATCACCTCATCGCCCCATCCCCAGATGCTGGAGATGCCAGAGCTGAAATTTCCTTTAAAATTAAGGGTACTGCATGTACTGCAAAGCCTTTTGAAGAACCTTCCTGCTCCCAGGATGCAACCCAGGATAACTCGTGGTCTGTGGTGGTTGCCAACAGGTAGGCAGCGAGAAGGCAGGTCTTGCAGCCAGCCTCCCTCAGCAGCCCCTCTCCCTTTCCTGAGCACCTCTTCTTCTGCAGAAAAGGCAGCATGGGGGAGTAGCATCTCAGAATGGAGGTTCCCTCCCAGGGGACCGGAGGGACTGGGGCTCTCAGCCAAGCCCCAAGTGCTGAGCGACCCTGGCTCTGTCACAGGAGTGCTGTGAATGGGGTTTCCTCAATTAACAAAGTCCATTTCAAATGGCTTTTAGATCCTTAAACACAATCGTAGGGCTCAAATTGGATGCACCCCGCTTTGAAAGCCGAGTCCCGCTGGCATCTCCTGTTTATCTATGACCAATCAAAGTGATTTATTCATCTGCCTAAAGCACGGTTGCTCTTTGACCATCCATCCATTATGCTTATCTATCTGTCCTAGTTAGGAGCCGAGCAATCCATCTTACCCAACCTAATGTATGCCAAACCACTCGGCGAGCCGCTGCGCTCCAAGCGGGCTCTGCTGGGGCAGACGACGCAGGCCTGGTTTTCAGCAGCGCTAACACAATTGCATTGACGTCAACCGGAGCCGCCCGCCATCACCCTCCTAGAAAATTAAAGCCTAGGACGGGCAGACCCAAGGCAGGCACGGGAGGGGTCTGCCGTTGTAATTGGGACCGATCTGCCACCGTGCCGCGTGCCGACCCCACGCCATCAGCAGGCAAGGAGCCCATTTAACCCAGAGAACTTCTTGTTTCTCCTGATTACATTGCAAAAGGGGACAGGTGGTGCGGTCCTGGAGCAGCGTCTTCTCATCCGTGAGGAAAAGACCGTGCTGCTCCTGTGCTTCATGAGTGTGCAACAGCAACAGCTGCGCCCACAGTCTCTGGCTCTCCCTACCTGGGACTCTGCAGAGGGGCAGCACCTTCTGCAGTCAGACCTCACAGGGTGTCACAGGCAATAGTGGGCTGCAACCCTCCTGTAACTTCAGGGAGAGAGGTTCCCCACCTTGTAGAAAAGGAGAAAATGAAGTGTCATGTGGATGCCCCATCCCTGGAAGTGCTCAAGGCCAGGCTGGACGGGGCTTGGAGCAACCTGGTCTGGTGGGAGGTGTCCCTGACCAGGGCAGGGGGTGGAACTAGGGGATCTTGAAGGTCCCTTCCAACCCAAACCATTCTATGATTCTATGATCTATGACCATAAGAAACTTGCTCAGGAAGTGTGTTGCCACCTCTTTTCTCATCTTTCATCAGGGACAAGTGGTTGTGACAGTCTGAAGGTGCCTGCAAGCCCCTTGTCTGCAGCAGACGGGTGCCCAGCAAGGAGAAACGGGATCTCTGCTCCCTTTCCTGCTGTCTGTCCCTATCCTAGGCTCTACAGGGACAGTTCAACCCCTTGGCCATGGACAGGACAGTGCAGAGGTTCAGTCGTGCAGGAGACATGCAGGTCTCCCCCCTCCAGGAGCCATGGCTCAGGGAGGATGGCGCTGGAGCTGCCTGCCGTGTGTACCACCACAGTGCTCGCCTGCACCTCTCGGTCAGCAGGTTGAGGGACAGCTGCTGAAACTTTAGCTAAGAAAAACAAATGTACAAGCTTAAATAAGCTGCAAAGGGCATTGTGCCCCTCTGGGGAAAATGGGAGGGGTTTTGCAGCTGAAAAAGGTATTTTTTGAGAGTGGGGGTCCATCGAGAGGTTCCAGATTTCCCTTCCCCACATGAAGCATGGGGTGTGACAGCTTTCCAGAGGAGGTTTGGGAAGGGTGTTTGGCCACAGGCAAATCAAATGGCCTTCCCCTGCCTTGCCTCTTGGAAAAAGCTGACCCAGTTTGGCTGAAGTTTTCTGGAGAAGTTCAAGCCAAGGCAAATCCCTGGGAGACAATTTCTGCCTACATGTCCATGTTTTGACATTGTTCTAAGCAATGGGAAACACAGCCTTATAATGGGAAGTATTGAGTAACCTCAGTAGAAGCAGTGTTACCTGCCCTGCCTATAATAAAATAATTAATTCTCATTAATTTGTCCTCTCTGCCTTTGAAGAGGATTTTCAGACTGCGGGAAAAAAAAGGACAAAAAAAGAAGAAAGGAATGGAATTAGCCAGCCCCCTCCGGTCTAAAATCACTCCAGATCCATGTGATGGCAACTGGCAGAGCAAGGAGAGGCATTAAGTGCTGTGGTTAGGAGACCTCTGAGCTCATCTAATAAACAAGAAAAAGGTTCTTGCTGCTACTGTCTCTGAGTGGGACCTTTGACAGTTGGGTAACCTTAGAAGAAGCTCCTGCCTGGTTTGTGGAGAAAAAGCAAGGGCTGGTAGGAGTAGGGCACTGGCACTTCCAAAAAATGCAGTCCTGGAAAGGAAAATGCAGCTATTTTCATGGTATTTGAGACCATTTTCATCTATGCAGAGGGGGCAAGCAATGCTCTTGCATCAGGATTCCCCGTAGCCTTGGTGAGTGGGGTTCACAACCTGTCTGAAAGCAGGAGTCACCAACTCTTTGTGCAAGAGCCTGGTTTTGAAAGATTTCCAGCAATTCATGGTTTGGATTATCCAGAGAAACTCCAGGTAAGAGTCTAAACTTTGGGGAACAAAGCAGACCCAGATCCTCAAGACCAGTGCCCATAGCTGGGTACTAAGATGCAGGGTTTCTATCCCCGGTTCTGCAGCCAAGTTGGTAGGTCAAAGTGAGGTGAGACGACCTCCCTGACCATGTACTTTCTCCACTGTTGCCTTGGTGGATGGAAGCACGGGCACTGAGCATCACTGCTGCCAGCACCACCGCAGCACTCATGCAGTCCGACCCAGCAAGCCACCAACACATTTTGAGCCATGACCAGTTATCTTCTTGAAATTCCTGGGCAGATTATGCCTAAAAAATCACCTGGGTTGGACAAATTCAGTTTGCTGTAGTGTCGGATGGCTGTCTGCAAGCCAGGGTGACTTCATAGCCAGTGTGAGCAAGCGGACAGTCACCACATGCTTGGAGAGAAGTCCACAAGCCAAAGAGGTGCTTTTGTGTAGTGAAACTATTTTCACTGAGCTTAAGTCAAGCAATGAAATATTCATAGGACACTAAAGCAGTGGGCTAACTGGCTGCCTTCTTATGGGAATCCAATAATACTGGAGACAGCCTTAATTCAATATTAAAAAAACCTCTTTCTCTTTCCCTCTCTCTCTCCATCTCCCCGCTGTCTCTTTGGGTTCAGAGATCTTTTCGGAAACCTCACTTTTATGTGCTGGATGCATTAAGTGGAGAGAGAACGGCAGAGACGAAACGGGGGGAGAAGGAGTGGGAGTGCAAGGATGGGGACCACACGCAGGACAGCTGGGGATTCCTTGGTCCCCAAGCTGCCTGGTGATGCTTTGCTGGATGATCTGAACCAGCTCTTCCTAAAGACCCATCTTCCTGGCTTTTCTGGGGCCAGACCCATGCTTGTGCTCAGACACGGCTGGTTGGGAGCCATCTCTGGTCCAAGGGCTGTGTAACTACGGCTGTGTGGTCCTGTGCTCCCACCAATATACTTGCTCAGAAACAGACGGCCTGGCTCAGCCGTGGTATGATGCTAGCAGGACTGAGGCCATTTTTGGCTCAGCATCTACCCTGTGAAAAAAATCAGTGGAGATGGAGCCTTTGTCCACCAGTGTGGACTGGAAATTGGGAGAGTTGCACCTAGATGCTCATGAGAGGTAAAACCCGATGGCTCCAGTTATATGGGTGCTGTTCGTGTAGACACTCATCCTCACCCAGGGGGAGGACACAGATGCTGGCAGGGCTCGAATGAGCCATTTTGGTGTTTCCAGCTTGCCCTGCTGTTGCTACAACTCTTGATCCCTGTCCTGGAGGAGCAATACTGACATCCTTATCCCCGTTTCAGAGAAATCAAGGACCAACCTGTGAACCTCTTCCCAGACACCATGGTTCAGGTTGAATTGCACTGAGCTAACCCCCAGCAGCCAACACTGACACCCAGCCAGCCCATGTAAGAGATGGGCACTGCTTTGTGCTGCTGCTGGGTGGCAGGGGGCTGTAGCTCTGCTGGTAGGACCTTCCTGCCCACTGTGAGGAGGGCTAGTACTCAAGGATGCGACCAAAACTTCTCCAGCCATCGAGGGGCCAGGGGACTGTTTGCTGCCCCTTCAGATATAAAAAGGGGCGGGGGGGGGGGGGGGCACCAAAGTATACAAGCAGCAGGAGGGGGCTTTCCACACCATCCATGGATGTCACGGGGGCAGGATGATGTGGGTGCTGAAGTTTTACATGGTTCAGACAGATTTGGGGAAGTAAGTCCCCCACAGAGACCCGCTTGTCATCCATAGCTTTGGATGGCAATGCTCTACACATGTTGCAGCAAAGGGGAGATTTAGAAGAGCAACAGCTTTCCAAGCACTTAGCAGGGTTTTTTCCCCCCTCATAGGATCCCTTCCTGGAGAATATTTAAGATCAAATGATTTACTCCACAATGCACTGGTTATTTGGTTTCTTCTGGCATCTCCCCGTCACAAATGCCCTCGAGCAGATCAGTTTCAACCTTCAGAAAACCTCTCTATTAGCATTTGATCTTGTCAAGCTCTTTTTATAGGCACTCTTAAAGCTAAGTGGAAACCGCTCGATGTCTATCTGCCACGCTGGGGCATGCAGGCAGATGCCAGCTAGCAGGGAAAGAGCACAGTTCCCATGCAGGAGGGTCCAAAGCACCAACAATGGTACAAACGATGCACAAAAATTGGGAGACATGCACAAAAATCGGGTCCATGTTCACGTCCTGAGGTGAGGATGAGGAGATCTGTACTGCCCCGAGCTACTCCCCATCTCCAAGGCCAGGAGGGAGCCCTTTGGGGAAAGCAAGATGCTCCATCCCATTGCAGGGAGGTGGCTGGGTGCCTGGTGGGTGCCAGCATGGTGGCATGGGGGCTGTGCTGGTACATCCCGCAGAAGGAGAGGGTGAGCAGGATGGCTGCAAGTCCTTTCATATCTTCTGCAAGAGCCCAGTGACGCCCTGACCAAACTTGAGCAGGGACCTGACTTGCTGCCTCCCTTTCCTGTGCTTTCCAGGGCAATAAAAGCGATTACTTTCTTTTTCTTCCTTATTCTAGCATCTCCAGGCCTGATGCTGACCATACAAACGCAGTGAAGATACTCTTTGTCCCTGTTGATTCTGTCTCCAGCTGTGCTTGGAATTATTTTACTTTTTTTAAGACTTTCTGGCAAATCACCAGTCGCACAGATGACTGTTTTGGAGCAGATTTCCCTGTGCATTTGGAGTCAGTGCAGGTCTCCTGTTGGGGTCTCAGGAAGCTCTCCTTGTCCCTTGCCTCCCTGGTGGTGTTCCAGGTGCAACCCAGCCATGTCAGCCCCATGATACTTTCTTCCTACCTCATCTGCCAACAGCTTGGTGCCTCCTTCTCCCCTTTGTGTCTTCAAGCTGGGTGGAACAGCTGGACCATGTCTCCCAAGGGGCAGAGGGATCTCCTGTTTCTGGGGTACCTGGCACTGCCTGGAGTCACCTGGTCCATGAAGATGGGCAGAGGTATGGTGCACCCAAAGGAAGCTCCCGAAAAGCACTGCCATTTCACTGTCAAACAGGAATTTGATGGTGTCAGGCTCAAACCTTTCCCTGTTTGATGCGGTATCTCAGATACAGCATGGCAAACCACAACCCGAACTGTAGATACAGCTGAAGTGCCATAGCATCGGTGTGTGTCCGGGCTGGAGAGGTAAGGTGGGTATTTTATCCCATGGCAGCATGTCACTGCGGGGGGTGGGAGGGTGGGGAGTGGGTATTTAGCTATTGGAAAACTAGTTTTGTGATGAACAGCGATAATGAAGCTTGGTTTTCTCCAGATTTTCAGTCTTATGCTTTGACTTCAAGTTTTAGAGCTCCAGGCTAGGCTCCCTCCATATTTATGGTGCTGACTGTTTCATGATGACTCCTGGTGAACAGCAGGTTGATGGATCTCCCAGACAATGTTGGGAGCTGAAAGCAGAGACTTGCACTGATGTTCCAGGTGGGAAAGTAGGTTATAAAGCAGGTCTAAACATGATTACACAGGAGGTGTGTGGTGGAGCAGGGACAGGATACAGGGTCTACAGTAATGTCCCCCACACCTCACCTTGATCCCCTTCTTCTCAAGGATAGCTTGAAAAACCTGAGGGTCCCTCTTTGCCCAAAGCACCTATTGCACAATGGCTCTTGGGCTGCTGGTGGGTGAAGGACCAGCTCTGCCCCCATACAGCAACGCATGCCAGGGTGTCCCTGTGGTCCCAGCTGCTCCCAGCTTCTCCCTTGATGAACTCCACCAAGATGGAGCCACCCACAGACCCATAAGCCTCCCAAGAAGACCTCTGCAAGAAATAACGTCAGTGATGAATGTTGCCTGTCTGTGTGAATCGTCTGCCAGTAGGTCATGAATTACTCAGATGTGTCTGTTATCCCGAATTATTCCCTGATTCATGCGGCAGCTTACGCAGGAGCTCCTTGATTAGATTCCTCAGTATCAAACACCCCAGCTCATTGGCCTGACCTTCTTCTCCACGTAAGCCTCCAGGCCATAAACCATTCTTATCCAAAATCTTGACCTCATGTTTAATATTATCTCCGTTGACGTTAACGGAGGTTAGTTAGGCTTGAGCACACGCTGGAAGTTAAGCTTTCCTGTACCAGGACCTCCATGTGTTTCCCTGTGCTGACTGATGACCCGAATTCAAGGATCCCTTTTCCCTGGCTTCAACAAGCTTCAGCTTGGCACATGCATAATTCCTGGAATCAGTTCTCCACCACCGACGATGATGAATCAATCATTTGCTTTCTGAACGTGTTCCACAGAATTCCCTCAGCCTTCAACACGCTGGCAGGCTTTCCCACCAGAAAATTAGTTGGCTCAACAGTTCTTGGGATAGTGAGCACCCCGAGTACAGTTCCTGCCTGGAAACAAATGGATTTAAACATATGAAGTGAACTTTTGTGGGATGACCTTTTTCAGCAGTTCCCCAGCCTTGGTGAGAACCAGACTCAAAAAAAAAAAAAAGGGTTTGCAGGCAGAGGGTGATTGAGGAGAGGTAAGTGTGCATGAGGGCTGGTATATTGACATTGGTCAATCTATAACTCCTGGTGCAGTCTAAGGAGGGTTTGTACAGGTTGAGCAGACCCCTGGGTACCTGGCCTCGCTTGGGCAGTTCCATGGAAAATCCTTGTAATGCTCAGGTTGAATTCACTTCACCTCACCTCAGGTACCTGTGAGGCTGGTTGGTTGGCTTGGTTGTCTAAAGCAAGCAAATCACCCAGGCTCCCTCTCTGGTGGGACGAGCAAGAGTTCGGTCCAGAGGTTGATGTATCCCAGATATTTGAGGAGCAGAAGGGATGAATCACTCTCAGACAGTTGCTTGTTCAGTCCTTTGGTAATTGAGGGATCTTGGGCAACAGCTTTTGGATGGCTGAAGCTAGCTAAAGTGAGTCCTACCCCTTGGCGCCTACTTGGGCCTTTGCAAGCCTCCCCCACTGTCTGAACATCCACGTCTAGTTCCACGTGTTATCCTCCACAGTTGCTACGTGAGAAAGGACAAAGCACCTTCAGCCAGAAGTGGGGGAGGAACTGGTGGGCCATCCCAGGTCATGGGGCAAACCTCAGCTGGCATTTCTCTATAGGTGCTTCAGCAGCAAGGCTGGATCCTTCTGTCAGCCACGGGGACTCCCCACAACATCTCCCAGTGCTTCACTGATTTTTCCTGGCAGAAAGCTCTTTCCTCCATTCTTCCTAACTCCTTAGCTGGAGTTTTTAACCCAATCACTCCTTGCCTTTTCCTCAAGACACAGTTTATTCCTTTTCTAACAGTTTTGGGTGTCTTTGGAGTCTGTTCCTGTGCCGTCTTCTCAGTTTTTTCCACTCTTGGTGCAACAGCCCCAGCCTCCTGGTGTCCCCATTCTGGCTAGTTTTACCATAGTCACACCATGAGTTTGCAGTATTTGGGGCAGCAGAAAACATTAAGTTTCTTCTAACTCCACAAACTGATTGTCAGCATCCAAAACAGAAGCCCAAATCTGGATGAACTGGTTGAGAGCAGCCCTGCAGAGAAGGACCCGGGGACGCTGGTGGGTGACAACTGGACATGAGCCAGCATAACCCAGCAAGCCAACCGTGCCTTGGGTGCACCACCAGCAGCGTGGCCAGCAGGCCCGGGGAGGGCGTGCTCCCCCTCTATTCTGCTCTCGTGAGACCTCACCTGGAGTAATATGTTCAGCTCTGGGGTCCCCAGTACAAGACAGACATGGACCTGTTTAGAGAGTCACCAAAACTACCCAAGAGCTGGAACACCTCTCCTCTGAAGAAAGGCTGACAGAGTTGAGGTTGTTCAGCCTGGGAAAGAAGAGACTCTGGGGACATCTTGTTGGGGCTTTTCAATAGCTAGGAGGGACTTATAGGAAAAATGGAGATGGATTTATATTTTTTTAACCAGGGCCTGTAGTGACAGGACAAGGGGTAACAGCTTTAAACTAAAAGAGGGTAGATCTGTGGTAGATACAAGGAAGATGGTGAGACAGTGGAAGTGGTTTCCCAGAGCAGCTGTGGATGCCCCATCCCTGGAGCGGTTCATGGCCAGGCTGGATGGGGCTTGGAGCAACCTGGTCTAGTGGAAGGTGTCCCTGCCCACAGCAGAGGGGTTGGAACTAGGGGATCTCGAAGGTCCCTTCCAACCCGAACCATTCTACGATCCTCAGACCACAATTCAGACTTTAAAATAGATGCCCCTGCCTTCCTACAGATGGCCAGATCCGAAGCCTGGTAGGGAAGCTCAGCAGAGCAGGGGATCCCCAGCACCTCTGGCAATCACATCACACCAGCCTGAGCACCAAAATGGGGCTGGGGGAAGCTGGAGTCTCAACATTGGGCCAGGTGTGGGTGTTTATGTATTGGCATAACGTAAAGCATGTTTGCAAAGAGGAATGAATCATTTTTCCCTACCAGTTTAATTGTTGAACAGTGCCTCTCTCTGCAAACTCTTCATGAATAGATGACAACTTTCTCTAATTTAGTCATTAATCCTAATTATTCACTCCATCTCTCCTATTAATAACATGCAGTCAGCAGACTGACAGTAAACAGCTCCGTGCAATTATTTTGCTCAGTGAAGTTTGAAACACGAGCTGCGCCAGGTATTTCTGATGGGGCACAGATTGCATGGCACATCTCTGTCTGCCCACCACGTGGCTCTGAAATCCTAGAACTGCGTTTCTGGTGTGAATGCCCCTGTTTGCAAAATGAACACGTGCCAAAAAGCTGCTGGTTCCCAGACTCAAAGGCATTTGTTTGAATATCTGTGAAGAGTGAATACAAAGAAGGACCAAGGCAAATATGTTTTAAACAGCTCAGTAAATCACCCGTTTCAACTTTGCAGGAGACGGATTTCTTTAGGTCCGTGGTGCATCCATATATTAAGTGACAGTGAGAGAATTCGCCACCTGAAACTAAGAGTGATTTATTGCAAAGGGTACATGAGGAGTACCCAATATTTAATTAGCATTATGTTAATTAGCTGCATCACATTGCTTTCCTCTATCTGCACTGGGATCTAAGCAGAGTCGGGCACCTGAGCGATGCGGGCAGCCCTCTGCCTTCCTTTCCCTGTATTACCTGGGCAAG
This sequence comes from Falco rusticolus, assembly GCF_015220075.1. NCBI lineage: Eukaryota > Metazoa > Chordata > Aves > Falconiformes > Falconidae > Falco > Falco rusticolus. Next base: position 29,858,407 of record NC_051197.1, read on the forward strand.
ACCAAACCATCAGCAAGTTATTTAAGGCTGAACAGTTTTAAGGCCATTGGAGGCTGTAGCCCTAGATTTCACCCTTAGCAGGGAATAGAAATAGGGATCTCCCTTATGCACAGAGACCTAAATTTAAAGCCCAGTATAAGGCAAAATCGACAGCTTGCAAGCATGCCCTCGTCCCCTGGAGGAGGCAGCTGCAGCATTAACTCCAGACAAAAATCCCTGCTAGCAAAAACGTATCGACTTCTGGTGGGGAGAGCTCCTGTCTTGGTTTTAAATTCACTCGAGATGCAGAGTTTATTCAATTATCAGCCATCTAGAGAATGAAATGTGGCTTGACTCCAATATCAACTGGGCAGGGGAGAAGATGACAACCAGGTTAACCCCTTGTTCACCCTTCAGCTAGGCAGAGGGCGGGCAGCATGATGGCACCAGGCGATGCTACATGCATGCATCATGCATCTCCAAGGTTAAAGCTATTGGCTCAGTCCCTTGCATGCAGAAAGGGTTTTTACACTGGCTTTGCCTAGGAGGGCAGGTGGAGAAAAAAACACCCCACAATTTGGTGTGGTACCCAATGGGAGGATGCTCTGTTCACAAGCCCCCTTTTGTAAGGGGACCCCATATAGTACAAAGGGCTCTCTGTCCTCAGGGGAGACCCATGGCTGTAAAAACAAAGAGAGACACCGGGGAAAGCGTCTGGTTCATTATTCCCCTCTGAAAAGCTCTCCAGCGTCAGGCTTTTTAAAGGACGACTCTGGGCAACGAGGGGGGTGTGGATTAAAACTGAGATTCATTGGAAGAGGCAAAGGGGGGAGCTGGCAAGATGTAAATCCTCACCAAATGCCCTGGGAAGCATGGAGGGTCTTGGGCTGGCAGCAGAGACCACATGCCAGCACATGGGGCTCCTGGGAGAGGTCAGAGCTGCAGCAGTGTAAAGCAATTTTCTTTGCTCTTCTATGATGCATCTGAAGCACTTGAGGGGCACCACTCCCATAGAGGTTACCTTAATGCCACTAGTTTTGCTGGGGCCCTGCAGCCACGCTCACTGGTGGCTCTGGAGAGCAGCAAGATGTTGGATAGAAAGCAAGTGCCAGCCAGCACAACTTCTCCACTTGCTGCTCAAAGTCTATTCTCAGCCATAAATACAATTTCTGCTGCAGGAGGAGAGGGTAAAGAAGGTTGTATTGTATTTGGGATGCCAAAGCACAAACCTGCTGCTTTCTGGGAATCTCTTCTGCATTAAACTGATCTGACTTGGAGCTCACAGCATCATCCTGGCCACTCACTGCGGTCAGGGTTGTTCCTGCAAAGCAAGATTTTCTCTCAGGGGAACTGGAGAGCAGAGCCCTTCCTGGCAGCAGGCAGAGATGGGAAGCTGGGTCTGTCCCCCGAGAGAGGAACGGTAAATGGCCTCCCTTTCCTTTGTCATTACCTGGCAGCAGCAGCCCTGGCAGAGCTGGCTCTGGGAAGCAGCAGGCTGCAGTAACCGCACATGGAGCATCTTCGCCTGGGCTGAGCTTGCCCTCTGATGGTAAACACTGGTAGTGAGAAGCAGCAGGTCTCCCAAACCCACCCTCTCTCCTGGAGCCTGGGGGGTTTCCCCATTCCCCGCCTGATCCCCTGATGCTAATAAAGCATTTCAGAATGTTACTGCCACGAACCCACTCTCAGCTCCTGGGCTGAAGGCTGTCCCAGCGAGGGCAGCTCCTCCAGGCAGGCCCTTGGCCACAAAAGCCCAAGTTGTGCCCTGCCTCAAGCAGGGCTGGGCGGGCAGGGGCTGGGACAGGGCAAGCAAGGCAGTGCAGGGGTGCTGCAGTCGCTCAAAGGGGGCAACAAGGCCACAGAACGCTTTTTTCAAGCTCTAGTTTGAAAAAGGTACCAGGAAACTTGAAGGAACACAAGCAAGTTCTGCCAGCCACCTGCCAGCTTACCCAAAGCCAGCAGCGGACTCTTCTGGGGGGCGTCCTTGCAGCACTGACCCCTGTGACCTGCCATCAGCCCAGCTTAGCAAAGAGAAAGGAGGCAGGAGAAGCAGCCAGGGCACAGCCACACCTGCAATTGCTAATGTCAGGGAGCAGAGGGCTGCCCCATGCAGGGGGACAAGCCAGGAGCTGCGGGTGACCCCAGCACAGCAGGGCACCCACCAGCAAGGTGCAGCGTGAGCACAGCAGGCAGGGCCGGGTGCTGGTGACCGGGTCCATCCACACTCCCAGGCACAGCAAAGCAGTCCGGCCCTAGGTGCATCCAGGAGCAGCAGCAGCAGAGGCAGGACTAGGGACCAGCTGCCTACAGCACAGGCACCAGGTCCAGCCAGAAGGCAGCACTAGGGATAGGCACTCTTGCACTACATCCCACGCAAGGGAAGAAGCTCAGGCTTGACTTTCAATACAGCACCTGGGCCAAGGCTTTTTTGGTGCCCCCAGGGTCCTGGCAGGTGGCACAGTGCTGCATGCAGGGGCAGAGCTTAAGTTGTCCTGTCACCCTCCTTTTTCCTGCCTCTCCACTATTTCTCTGCTGGAGGTCAGACCCTGGGGCCCACCTCCACAGTGACAGAGCTGTTGGCTCCTTGCTTTTCATGGGAATCTGCTTCCAAAGCAGGCACTAAGCAAGGACTTTGCTCCCATCCATGTTCATATGGGGGGAGACGTAGAGAATTTGACACCTGCCCATCTTTCTCCCACTTTAGATTGAAGGAGAAAAAAATCAGCTGTAAGAGCACGGTGGTTACACAGTGATCAGGTATCACAGAGAGTGATACACGCACACGTCTGGGGACTGCAGGGCTGGACCTGGGGGTAAAGAAATGTATGGGGGTAGTAAAAGTGAAAAGGACACCTGGCTGGGTTAGGGTGTCAGAGTAGGTCAGTGGGTGAGGGCCAGGGGTGGTGAGGTGCTGAGTTTTGTGCGTAGTCCCTGGCATTCAGCCTGGGCATCACACCGCATTTCCCTGGTCACATGCGCAGGGAGGGATGAGAGCAGGCAGAACTTTGGGGGTTTTAATCATAACAAACCCTTGTTGTTTCTGGCCTGTGGGTGACAAGACAGCATCGTGGTGGGTCATCCTGGGCTGCAGGTGGCAGAGGTGATGCAGGAGAGCAGAGCAGCGAGCTGAGGGCAGGAGTGGTGCATACCTGTCAGCTCACAGGCATCTTCAGGTCGGTTCAGACAGCAACTTTTATTGCCAACTGCAAAGGCCTTAGGATAATTTTTCTCACCAGATAACCAGCAGAGACATCATTTTCCTTCCTACTTGAAGGAGGAGATGCACCAGATATTTCCTTGTGCCCAGCACGGGTTTGATTTGGGCAATGAAGAATAGCACGTGGGCTAGAGGGAGAAGCTCACCTGTGCGGGCAGAGTTCATCCTTGGCAGAAGCAACAGGGCAGTGTGAAATTTCCCAGGCTGCAAACCGTCAGTAGTTCAGTGGATCACACCTTGAAATGCCCTTGTTGGTAGCTGCCTTCCCTAGAAGGGCAATTTTTTCAAAACCCACTGATCTGCACCAACCCCAACGAATGAAAGTGGACTGGAAAATATTCAGGCTGGTCAACCTTAATATAGTCATTCAATAGGCTTGAAAATACTGAAATTTGAAATAGATTTCTCTATATGTGTTTCACTTCCTGAATCTTACAGCTCACTTTTTCCAGTCTGCCCCTATAACCGCAAAGACCAGGTACGCACTTCCCTAAAAATACTGCAGAGCAACGTGGCTCAGGGAAACACCAAATCTAGGCAGCCGGGGCTACAAGAAAATATCAGCGCTCACAAGCCATGCAGTAAATCCTAGCAGGTGGCAACACTGAAGACAGATGACTTTTGCTGTCTGTAACATAACGGGGGAAGTTCACAGGAGAGAGCAGCACATGTTAACGCTCCAAAAAACAATTGCAAGCCACTAAATAGACCTGTTCCATACTATAAGGGCACATAAACTACTTCAGCGTCAATCATATTTTGTGGGAAAGAAATCACCCTTGACAGAGATGCCGAATTCATCTTTATTAAAAGGATTAGTGCAGTTACAGAAGGAATGAATTTGATCATGTCTGTATTTAGGCATAGTGTATTAGCTGAGAGTGGGAACCATAGCAGGGGCTGAGCTTGGCCAGGTTTTAGGGGGTGTCAACGGTAGCAGCTACGCTGGGTAAGGAGCAGCCTCGCCTCGCTACTGCAGTGCATGAGAAACAGCAAACTTCGGCAGAGCTGCAGCGTCCTGAGACCGACCTGGGCTTGCACAAGCCGAGGCTGGGCCAAGCACGTGTGGGAGAGAAACTACCTCTAGCTCGGCTTATGCCAAGTGGAGGGTTTGGTTAATATTTTCCTAGAAAGCCCACTCTTTGAATACAAGGTCAAAGACTCAGAGCAAAAGGACGTGCCATAAGAGAACCTTCACTCTACCCCCGGGCACATGCATTACAGTGCGGTGTTTAATAACAAGATGGTATCTTCCTTTTTCACTTCTAAAGGAAATTTCATAATTTTGAGCAGTGAATCAGGTATTTCTGCTTGTGTAGGTCAGAAATGAAGTCAAGCTCCTCTGTAGCTTTGCTTCAATGCACACACATTGAAACAGCAGTTGCATGTGCATTTCTTTTGGGGTCTTTGTAGCGCCTGGAAACTTTGGAGACAGTATTTCATTACAGAAGAATCACCAAATGATTTAAACCTCATTTTAGTTCTATCAAGTCAAATGCCTCTTCAGAAGACCTGAATGATGTAGTTTGCAGTGTAAAGGTGACATTTCTCCCAGACACTTTTTTGTTTGTTTGTTTTTTGCTTTAAAGGATCAGAGCTTTTTAAACATAGCAGTAAATGTTAATATTTTATTTTGCTGATTCTTCATTTCTGAAAATGGTTACAACATTTTTGCTCAAAATCTCTACACCAACTTGGAGTTAGCCTAAGGCCAGTGCATAAAATTCCATCTGCAGGTGGCAAAGGTGTTATTATAAAGCATTGAAAGAAATCCTTTTTTTTTTAATAATTCTGTATAATCTTAACTATAATAGATGTCGCTAAGCATCTTCCTTCCTGCCACTACTTGCTTCTGCATTACTGAACTAGAAAAGAAATTAAAAAAACCAAAACCAGTCCCCCCAGTTCCTGCTGCCCTCATATCCCATGCAGCCTGAGTTAGTTTGAGTATTTTAATAAGCAAATATTTTCTCACAGTCAAGTTTCAAGTGATGACTGTGCATGTACCTGAGTTGCTACAAGAGCCATTAACTCCTACCCCTCTGTCAAAACGCCATCATTAAGTGCATTGCGCCCTTTCCTCAGAGGCCCTCCCCTGTGCACGTAGCAAGTGGGTACTGCTGCCCTGCAGAGCAGATGTGTCTGCTGTGGGCAGGGAGTCCTGAGCTCTCTTTCCCTGCCCGACCATGCCCTCCAGATCCCCACACCTGTGTCTCACTGCAGGAATTCAAATTCAGGGAGAAGTGTCCAGGTTTCTCCCAGTAAACTGGGGAGGGAGCGTACCTGATGGTTAGGAACTGGGTCCCCTGGATAGCTTTGCTGCAGGTTTCTTTAGGAGAAGTTGCTGACAGCCTAATTTTCAGATTTATGGAGCATTAAGAGTTCCCATCGACTCTGTAACCAGGTGATGAATCTGTCCACGCTTCATTTTTCTCAGCTATAAAATGGGAGAAATGGCATTTCTGTCACTGGCTAGCTGGGAGGTTAATGCAATGATTATTAATAAAGGACTCTAATGACCTCTGGAGCAGCAATTCTCAAGCCAGGGTGGCTGTTCTGAGCGGGGGCTGCTGCGTTCCTGAACAGACTAACGGATCCCGGTGGAAATTAGGTGGTAGCAACGGGCTCAGAAACGGAAACAGAAGTAATTTTCCTCATAAGTCATCAGCAGTCAGGAACAGAGCCCGGAAGGTGACTGTCACTTCCCACAAACATCTGGCTGACACATCGCTCTGTGCGGAAGAAGTCTCAGTCTTGCTGCATGGTGATCCATGCAGAGTGCCCTTAATGTTTTCGGCAACTGTGCTACCACTGGGTATCACAGCTGCAACTGCGCAGGTAAATGGAGCCGCAGTCGTAAAAGTCACAAACTCAGGGCTTATAATAAGTAGGATTTATGTACCCAGAAGAGCAGGATCTATATCGCTATTAAGGTTCATTCATCTATAGGCAGTTCTTATCTGCTCCTTCCTTTAATGCCACGGGTAGAGATCATCATCCCTTTTTGCACAGAACTGGTACTTCATAGGGACACAGTCATCAACCGGCTTCAGAGGCTGGAAAACAGAGAAAAATAAAAGCAGATTACTACAGCCAGTCTTCCAAAATGTATGTCTGTCAGAAACCTATACTTTGTATAAAGTAACCACTAAGGGCTGTAGCTGGAGACATCTTACCCAGAGTAACTGATTTTTTTTCAGCCTAAGGGTTAGGCCAGTCAGGAATGGGTCATGTTTACCGGCTGGGCAGGAGGTGTTTGCCTTGCTGTGCTCCACACACCTTTGAAGGCAGATAGACATCTCCTTTAAGAGGAGACACAAAGGTAATTCCAGATTAAGCAAGGAAACACAAGCAGTCTTCTGGGGGCAGATTTGAGCCTAAACAGGACCCCAGAAAGACCTACTGAAAATAAAAAGACCTACACCAGGGCGCAGATGGATGTCCTCACACCAAGAAACCCCAGTCTGTCCTGAACTCATCAGGAGTTGTGCTTCAATGCGGGATCCCAACCGCAAGAAGGTGCAAGCATCTGACACGCTGCTGGCTGAAGGAGACACAGGGACATGATCAGAGGGCTGAAGCACCTCTCCTCTGAAGACAGGCTGAAAGAATTGGGTTTATTCAGCCTGGAGAAGATGTGGCTCCGAGGAGAAAGGGGCCTTTCAATTCTTGAAGGGGGCTTGTAAGGATGAGGACAAGCTTTTTAGTAGGGCCTGTAGTGATAGGACAAGGGGCAATGGTTTTAAACTGAAAGAGGGTACATTTAGATTAGATATTAGAAAGTAATTCTTTACTGTGAGGGTGGTGGGACACTGGCAGAGGTTGCCCAGAGCAGCTGTGGATGCCCCATCCCTGGCAGTGCTCAAGGCCAGGCTGGACGGGGCTTGGAGCAACCTGGTCTGGTGGGAGGTGTCCCTGCCCAGGGCAGGGGGTGGAACTAGGGGATCTTGAAGGTCCCTTCCAACCCAAACCATTCTACAGTTCTATGAAAAAAACTCTTACAGCTGATATATCATGTTTCACTCTGGTACCCCTGCCATAGGATCTAATAACAGCATTGTCGATACTTGGACTGTATCAAATGAATTCTTAGACCTCATTTCATGCTAACAGGGCCTGGAAGATACCTGACCCAGCAGTGCTCCATCCACAGTGAACTTTAAAACTGGGAGAGTTTATCCATGTCCTTTGTCTCACTACAATGCACAGGCATCTCGAGGAAGTAGCATCTAATCTTCCCTCAGGCTGCAAACATTGATCTTGGAACTGGTAATGCAAGGTAACCCCAGGAAAAAAATATCTCCAGAAGCCTGAGGCTGTTCAGTATGCATCAGGGCAGTGAAGAGAAGGTCTTTGCTTAGAGGGCCTCCAAGAGCTCAGAATTATATCCTGAAGCTCAGGTATTAGGGATTTGGTCCTTCGGTGCTGAAAGTGCTGGATGCCACACTTGCTGCCAGGCCTGTGGGTGTAGGTGTTGTTGTGAAGGCCATAAGTGGGCACATATTTGATCTTTAACAGCATTTATGTGTGTCATTTTTTCCTCCCTGAAGCACAGTCAGGAATGGCAAGACTTTTCAAGGATCAGCCAGTATTTCAGTACGTGTGAAGCATCTAGATGTCCTATTGCCAATACTACTGCATTGCAGACACTCATCCATAAAGCTTTTGGTCCCTCTGAAAGACAAGGAAATGAGACTTTGCTTTCTCTTAGCAATAGGAAATATGATGCACACAGACCCAAACAGACAGGCTCAAATTTAGACAGTTCTTTTTTGCTCCCACTGAAAACAGGGGGAATTGATATGTTTCAGTGTCTTTATGGAGACCTGCCAGTCAGAAGGCTATTTATAGAAAGCAGGGGAAGACAACAGCTAAAAAAACCCCACCAAAACCCAAACCAAACCACTAAAAAGAACCTCAAAAACTCTAAGAAGGAAACTTTTTAATAACAGCAACAGAGTTAAATCATGAGAGTGACTATAATGGCAGATGTCAACTTGTAAAGGTAAGACTACTGACCTGGATCTCAAAAAGAAGCTGCCTTTGTATTTTCTGTCTTGCACAGATCCATGTTTACACACTAACATTCCTCAGAGAGACAGTTTGGGTTTTGTTTTGTCTTGGTTTGTTTCCCCCCCACCCCCCCACCCCCCACCATTAGGGATAAATACACAGAGGCAAATACCCAACGGTATTCAAGCAGAAGTTGAGAGGAGATGTCAAGAGGGGCACTCCACAGCTCTCCATGTGTAGCAGCATCTCCAGAGTGAATCAGGAGCAGCGTTTCCCTGTGCTCTCTTTGGGACACCTGTGATCCTCTGTCCCTGCCACCCTGCTGCATGCCAGAGAGGTCTCCTGACCAACACTGCCTACCTGAAGCCACCTTTTTTTTCTCTCAGACCAGTTTTACCAGCTCTCATACTGGTTTTACAGCCCACTGAAAGCTCACTCTGCTGTCTTCCCTGGGAGGAGTGCCACAGAGCTGATCTCTCTGGGCGTTTTCCCATACCTGGGTTTAGGATTACCATCCTCAGGGAATGCCCTAGTGTTTCGCCAGCTGCCTCTTTAACCCTAGACAGGTAAAGCTGACTGTAGACAATACAGTTACTCAATGCAAAGCAGGCAATACGTTTCTATGGGTTGCTGGAAGAGAAATTATGGGGAACAGGTATCTCTGTGCAGTACTTCTGGCTTTGCCAAGTGCCGTGGTCCATAAGCCCTTCTGTTTGGCTTGCAGAAGTCAGGGTCTTGGGATGACATTTTCCCTCACACCCAAAACATCTCTGAGGCATTGTTCATTAACACTTCATTCATTAACTTAATGAATAAATGAACTGTATGCATTTATTCATTCGTTTATTTAATTCATAAATGAACTTTATTCATTAATTAATGCAGAAAGCAGTCTGCCCTGGCTTCTGTAAAATCACGGGCTACTGTAGGGAAGCAGGGACGCGCCGTGGGCCATGTCACTGGGATCCCTGCCTGCCCAGGCAGCGAAGGGAGCTGGCTGAAGCCCGGCGAAAGCCGTTAACTCACTACTGGAGGCCTTTCCGCGGAGCTGGACAGCGTTCGGTACCCGGGGTGAGCCGTGCAGGCACAGGGCAGCTCCTCGGGGTGCACGGCCCAGGTGACAGCCGCCGGCGGGAGCGGCCTGTGAGGCACGGCGCAGTCCGGCGCCGCCGAGGGACTTCTGTGCGCTGAGGGTGAGGGTCCCTGAGGGAGCGATGTCTCTGTCGGGGGGCGGCCTGCACCGGGGCGGGCAGGAGCGGCGGGCGGCGGGGCGGGCTCCCGGCCCGCGGTCCCCCCGGCGCGGCCGGCCGCTGGCCTGGGTTCGGCGGCACGGCGGGACGCCCGCCCGCAGGAGCCGTGCGGAGCCGCCGGGGAGCCCAGGGCTCGCCGCGGCCGGGAGGCCGGGCCCGACCCCGCCGCCCCGCCCCGAGGGCAGCACCGCCCCGCCCCGGGCCGCGCATGCGCGGCGGGCTGTCCGCCTGTCAATAAAGCTTGAACAAGCGCCGGGCCGGGGACGCGCGGGCGGGCGTGTTTTGTTGGGTTTTTGGGTTTTTTTTGTTTTGGTGGTTTTTTTTTTTGCCCCCTCCCTTCTCTCTCTCGCTTTTTTTTTTTTTTTTTAATTTTTTTTTTTTCTCTTTGAACGAACTTTATTGTTCCCGCGGTGCCGCGCGCGGGGATGCGCTGAGGCCGCTCCGCCGTCGGCCCCGCTCCGCCCGCCCCGGCTCGGCCTCGGCATGTCGGGCAGCCGCCTGCCGCCGCACCCCGCCGCGCCGCCCGCCGCTACCCCGGCCTCCTCCTCTTCCTCCTCCTCCTCCTCCTCCTCTTCGGCGGCCATGGCGCCGGGCTCGTCCTCCTCGGGCGGCGCGGCGGCGCGGCCTGTGCTGGTGGCGGCCGCCGTGTCGGGCTCGGGCGCGGGGCTGGCCCGGCTGGCGGCGGCGGCGCGGCCCGGCGGTGGCGGCGGCTCCTCCGCGGGAGGCGGCGGTGGCGGTGCGGGCGGCGGCAGCAGCAGGAAGAGGCCGCTGCTTACCCCGCTCTGCAACGGGCTCATCAACTCCTACGAGGACAAGAGCAACGACTTTGTCTGGTGAGCGCGATATATCGCGATAGCGGCACCCGCTACCCCGCTGAGGGAAGCCGGGGCGCCGCCATGCCGGAGGGAAGCCCAGGGGGTGGGTGATAGCGGCGGGAGGCCGGGGCAGCCGGCAGCGGCCCCTCAGGGCTCCCCGCGGGGAGCGGGGCGTTCGCACCTCACCTCAGCTCGCCCTGGCGGGGTCATGGCGCCGGGGGCTCCCCCGCTGCGGGGCTGGGGCCGCCTCTGGGCCCTGTGCAGCGGCGCTGCTTTCACCCTCGCTGTTCTTAAGCCGAATCGGGCTGTTCCTGGCAGGTTCCCCCCCGGGTGCGCTCCAGCAGCCCAGCGTTGCGGCCAGGACCCGCGGCGTGCGGGCTGTCCTCACGCAGCCCGGTGACACGGCCAGTCCGTGCCTGTTACCTGGGCCCTGTGGCGCCGGCGGGGCCGGGCCTGTGCTGGGGGACACGGCCCCCGCTGAGCCCAGGACGAGGAGCCAGTGCAGGAGCTGGTGCCCCTCCGGCTGGGGATCCAGGGAGTCCCGTGGTGGTTGACACATCCAGTGAAGCTCTGTTGCTGGGAAAGGTTGGTTAGTTTCAAACAGCAAGAAGGTTTGTGTTGCTCTGGCACCTAAAACCACATGAGCGGGAAACTTCTGTGATGATGGGATAAAGGTTTTTTCTTTTTTTGAGGCCATTCAGATGCTGTCCTTATAATATTCAGCCAAAACTGCAGCTCGTAGCTGGAAATACTCTTTCAGCAGACTTGGTAGACCAAGGCCTGCTGCAATGTGTGGTGGCTTGAGAACTGTTGGTGATTTGCAGTTTCAAAGAGAGCCCATTACTAATGGGTTTCAAACCTCCTGACATAAGGAATAGGTTTGACTTTTATAGCTGGTTGGATGTACTAAAATGTGAGAACAGAAAGTAGGGATAAGTGTTCACATCTGAGAGGCAAACAGTGAAGAGATACTGGAAAGAAGCTTGAGTTGTGGGGAAGTCATGTGTTGGAAAGAAACAGGGTTTTTTTTAAAAAAAAAGGAAGAGAAATGGGCCACAGCTTCCCAGATGACATTGACAGCTCTGACTTACAGGTGAGGGTTAGATGTCTGATGTCTCTATGGGACAGGAATTGTGGCAAAAATATGCAGACTTGATTTTACAGCTTTGTAAACTGTCTAGCAGAGTAGGTAGCAAACATCCTTGCTACCAAAGTGAGAACCTGAAGCTGCGAAGAAGTTAGTGGCAGAAAAAACAGTAAGTACTTCTTACTAGTAGTAAGTGATAATAAAATATTACTGCTTATTACTGTAAGTATTGGTTTGTTCAGTAACAGATATAAGATGAGAGAACAGCTGTAATCAGCTGGCCTGCTCTGGCTGAAGGCTCTAGGCCATGTTAGGTGGATCTAAGGGCATTTGGTGTGGGAGAGGGTTGCATTGCTGTTGCTCGTGGGTTTTCTGATCAGAGGGGATAATGCAATTGCAAATGTCCATGTCCCTCTGTTCCCTTCACAGTTATACTCTGGCAGTAGTGGTCTACAACCATTGTTCCCCATCCCTTTCTAGTCAGCTGTCACTTCTTGTTTTGTTGTCTGTTGTAGAAATGAAGGTGTTTAAAGGGAAAATAACACCCATAACAAGTTTGTAGGCCAGTTGAAGTATTTAGAGATGGTTCAAAAAGCTGAGTTTCTTGTATCTTCCCCCTCCCCCTGCAGGTAAGTACTGTGCATGCTTCAAGGAGAACATGTAATTAGCTGTTCACTCCTCATTGAGGAGCGCTGCTGGCTGAAAAAGTGAGAGGGGGGGAAAAAAATCAACTGAGGTAACTGGGAAAATGTCCTGTCCCCCTTTTCCTGGTATTTATGAGAAATACATTGGGCATTTTGAAGTGCAGGTCAGACACTTTTAAGAGCAGACAATGGTTATAGTTAGTTAACTTACACAGCAGTGAAGAACTCTGGTATTGTTGTGGGCTGTAGGGGCTGATTGTTAAGTATTAACACTAGCTTCAAGTTAATAGTAGTATTTTTTTTTTTTTTAGTTAGCAATACAGTTATACAGTGCAGAAACAAACTCAACTGGGCAGCTCTGGAATTTTGAGCATTGTCCAAGAAGACAGGTGTGTGTGAATGTGCAGCCTTAAATAATTGATTTAAACAAGCTTTGGATATCTTGGTGTGAGAAGCAGAAGTTTACCATATGCTGGGTTGTTCTTTTTTTCCCTGTAAGGACACTTTCAAGATGCTGTCAGCTGCAGGGAACATTTGATAATTTTTCTGAACATGGGCTGTGAGTTGATGTTAGCCACAGCTGTGGACTCAGTGGTAGATTCAGTCTGTACCCGACTGAAAGTGGGAAAGCATAAAGAAGTTTGGGTGAGTTTCAAACTTCAAGGTACAAGTGGAAAGTCTGTAAATAGTGTTAATGTGTGCAACCTCCCTGCCTGTCTTCTGAAAGTGCTGTCTTAGCAATATGAGGCCTAGGTTTAACGTAAACATTGGCATACATTGCTAGTCTGGGTTGTGAAATGTTTAGCAAGTGTAGGCTCACAAGTTTGCAAGTGTGGTATGTATCAGCTTCTGACTGGAAATGTGTAACTAGTCAGGAAGGCAAATAGGTCTGACTTACTGGACAACTTCATGGTAAAAGGGGAAACTGTTTCTCTTACTGCAGGGTGTGTGTAGAATTAAAGGTAGCTTGCTGTTCCTATAGCCAGGCCTCTTTCCACTTGCCTGAGAAGATCTGAAAGGGAATCCTCTGATCAGAGAATTTTCGCCTGTCCAGCAATGTAATTGCCCTGACATTACTCCCAAATAGTGGTTGACTAAATGTCTTTTAAACCAGTTACTATCTGCTTGGGTCCCTGGACGTGGCTGCTTCATACCAGTAGTTGTTTCTGACCTCTGCCATAGGTAAGAACATATGGAAAAGGGGATGTTGCATACTGACCTGCAGGGGTACGCACAACAAGCTTATGTATGGGTAGGACTGTGTGCCATGTTTGAAGGTGGACTTGCAGGTTCATGGGTGTTTAAAACAGTTCTTACCTCAGGTGGTTACCTGTTAATGCTAGGCATGGGCTGGGTGTAGTTATTCATGTGTTTGTGATCTGGCAAACCCCTTTAAAGACTACTGCAAACTGACCCTGGAGGTCACAAGCTAAAACCACAGGGAGCTGTTTATGTACCATGTGTAATGATGGTTTTATGATCTGTTTTGTTGGAGCTTCATATTCAGTAGATACTAATGGTAGTGATCTTCATCCTGGCCACCTTCCACGTGAAGGACAGAGCCTGCAGCAAGTCCTGCTCTATGTTTAGACCAAGGAGCAGCAGAATAGGAGGGAGAAACTGTAATAGGTCTTGTTTGCTGTGGAGCAGAAGGAAATCTGAAGTGTGTTTTAATTTTATAGTGACCACTCCAGCCAGGTGTTTGGGCAGCAGCAGTGTGACGGTAGTGCTCTTTTCAAGGCACTTCTCAACAGCTGGCAAAACTTAGAGGCATGAACTTGATTAAAATTATTTTTAAAATGTTTGAGGTCTACTGCATAGAGAAAGAATGGTAGGTCTTTGCAGTGTCGGATAAAAAAAGCTGTTAGTAAATAAGGCAGTGACATTTTTGGCTTGCTGAAGTAATTTGCATCCTTTGTACTTGGCTCTGCTGTTTAAAACAAATAGAGTTAAGAACTATCTCATGCAGAGAAGCCTTGATTTCACCATACCTCTTCTCAGTTTTGGTGTATACTGCAAGCTGTAGTGTGTCTCAAGTCCCCATCACTCCACTACTTTCTTAGCCTTCCCTGTGTGTTAGATTAACTTAAAACAACTGGTGCATAGCAACTTCCATGTGTTATAGCCAGCTTGGCTTCAGTAAATATTAAAAAACATCAATCTTGTTTCCACTTGTAAATCAGTTAGCGTTTCGGGGGAAACAGTTCTTAATGGAAACTTCAGGCTCGGTTAACAATGACCCTGGCACTGAATGGCCGTCTTTGCTGGCTCTGATAGCTTTTTCTCAACTGTTTTGCCTCTGTCACTTCTCCAATCAAACTGGTGTGAAGAAGAGGAAGTTTGGGAAACCAGCCTTGGATGCTCATGTAACACTTAAGTGTGTGACTTCTTAAAACATGCCAGGCTAATAGAGTACAAAGAAGCCTAATTCTCCTCCTATTATCTTCCCTTTTTGGCTAAATTTGGTCATAATTTATTCTGACTAAACAGTGCCTTGGAACTAAATAACTTCTAACTCGGAAACACAGACTGGAACTTTTGAAGTTGGTGCTACTCAAGAAAAAAGTGCAGAAAAGTGTCTGTCAGGGTGGAAGAGCGACAGGTGCATGTAAAGTATTTGAGGTGGCTCAGTTGGTTCAGAGTAATGTTCTAGTTTGATTTGTTTGCCTATATGTTGTGTTTATACAGACAGTTTGGTGGAATATTTAAGACAACCTGGTTTGTGTGTTAGATTGCACAAACCTTTCAAGGCATCCCTGGTTTTCAGTTTGGTGATTCAGAGCGGGATTGCATTGGCAGAGGCCACAGCTTCCCTTCTGTGGGCTTAAAAATAACTATTTAAGAGCATTTTTCATCCCTATTTTTAAATGCCTAATGGGGTAACAAGTTTTAGTATCTTCTACAATGGATGATAGAAAGGGGGAGTGACTTCTGTGGAGTGCTAACAAGGGGAGAAATTAAGGTGCTCCCCTCCCCTGCCAAGCATTGCTTGCTTCAGTCTGATCTGGGTTTTTGATCTTGGATTCAAAAAGACTCCTGCTTTTCAAAAGTTAACAGTTTATTAACGGCTCATTCTGTGGGAACTGCCTTGTTGGCAGAAGGTGGGAGGAAGTTGTTTCTGAAGAAAACAAATGCTGCTGAAAACCTTTCTGAACTGAGACTGGTGTGGACATGCAGGAGTGTGAGGAGAGCATTTGGATGTCTGTAAGGGCTTGAAAGCAAGGTGAAGCTTGTGACACAGCAGGTACGTGTGTTATGTGCAGAATTGTGACGTTGCTGTCCACAGTGTCTCACTAGATAGCTAGCCAAGACCTGAAGATGAGCATGTATGTGACGGAATATCTTACCAGCTACTGGGGACAGTAGCCATAGGAGTCACTGGAAGTAAGGCACAGCTCTTGTCTACTTCCATTTGTGTTTGTTTCCTTCAAATGTCATAGCCACTTGATGAGACTGATTTCTTCCACTACCCATCTCACTGTATTCCTGTCTCTTGTCGTACTTGGGTTCCTGTAGAGCACTGCTTGCTTGTACATCCTTCCACTCTTCAGCTCCCTGCTTGGTTTTTGGTGATCCCTCCTGGAGGGCTGGCTGTGCTTTGGTCACTAAATAGTCTTGGAAAAAACTAAAGCCCTTGTTTCCATTCATTCCTCTGTCTTCCTTACGAACAGACCCATATTCTACCTTTCCCATCTTCTCCTTTGACTTTAAAGCCATGCTTGACTGTTTGTTCTATCTTCTGGTTGCACTGTACCTTATTGTGCTCTTTAGCAGCCTCAGCCCTGCCTGCTGCCTGGCAGTGCTCTGCAGGCACACCTCCCTTGTTGGCACCTTCTCCTACTTATAATGTCATGCAAACAAGAACTAATAACTATTTCTTTTCTGCTCTGCCTCTTTGCATCCTTTTTTAAAGTTATAGATAGCTATTGGCTGAGAAAAGGAAGAATAAACTAATTTTGGTGTTATTTATAAACACCTTATGTCTGTTCATGTCAAAACCATTTTTTTTACATTTTGAGAGCTAGTACAGATGGTTAGAAGGTTCTTCTGTAACCTTGCTTGTTGCAGGCTTTTGGGGGTTTGCAACTGTTGAAAGCTTCAAGACTGAACACTTACCTGGTTGCTAATTGTAGCAAACTGCAGTATCATTCTGAGTTCGAAAAGCTGTTGATTGCCCCTTTTGATCTCTATACTACCC
Source organism: Falco rusticolus (assembly GCF_015220075.1). NCBI lineage: Eukaryota > Metazoa > Chordata > Aves > Falconiformes > Falconidae > Falco > Falco rusticolus. The sequence goes on from NC_051197.1 coordinate 29,874,610, forward strand.
AGTTGCTGTTGTACTTGTGTGTCCTCTTTCATTTTACAAATAGAAAATATTCCCTAAGGGTGATTAGGTGGCTGCTTTGAGTTAATAATACTTTCCTTCCTTTTTTTTTAACATAAAAAGACAGCTTTGTGATTTTTGGCTTTGTTTTGTTTTCAGCCCCATCTGTTTTGATATGATTGAAGAAGCCTACATGACGAAATGTGGACACAGCTTCTGGTAAGATTATTTTTTTGTATTGCGCAAAATGTCCATCTCTTACAGCATGTGTGGACTGACATTGCTGTGAATCCCTTTCCCTCAGAGTTCTTGTTACTTTGTCTTCTATCCCTGCATTGAAGAAAGAGGTTGAAATAAGATTTTAAAAGATGAGTACCAGTCTGGTTAAAGAAAAGTAGTCTTAGTATTTAAAACAAAAGATGTTGTGCTACCATATTTCCCCTGTAAAGAAACAAAATGATCATAAACTTCTGGTAGCATCAGAACAGTTTGTCAACTTACCTGTATTGGTTCCACCTTTTGTAGAGGTCTTGGGACTGACTCTTGGTGTTGGGAGGTCCTCCTTGCCTTTGTGCAAGACCATATACAATTTGAAGTGGCTTGCACATTGTCTGTTGCAATTCCCTCTCAAAAATTGAGGAGTATGCTTCAGACTTGTTTCTGTTGTATTGAATTTACCCAGGGTCCACTTATTTTTCAGTGTTATCTCTGGCTGTCATGAGGAGCGAATGTTTTGTGGAGAAGTTAAAAAAACAAAACAAAACCACACCCTCCAGGGGCAGGTGTGGAGCCATGATGTTCTAATGTCAAGTGTGTTGAATTCTCATAGTGTCCATTAACTAGAAATAAATGACCTAGCTTTTACAAGAAGTAGTATTTTAGTAGTGTAAACCACTTCCTCAAGCAGCAGATTCAGTTGGCTTTCAGAAATGCTTTGACCTGCAACAGGTAAGATAACAGCTGATTTTGTGCTTTCTATAGTAACACTTCATCCCTGTGATCCCTAACTTTTTTTTAGAAGTCCAAGATGAGAAGCGTTCAAATATCTTTATTTAGAAAGAGCAGAGCAACATTGTCACATGTCTTTTACCAGCAGTTGACATCAAGCTAGGTTCTTGATATGATGCTTAAATCTGGTACTATAGTGCATTTTGTAGTTACTCTGTCCCTCGGATAGCTAACAGCTCAACAGTGAGCACCTCTGAAGTCTCTGGTGAGAGTATAACAGCCAGAGAGTGGGGGGGGGAAATGTGAGAAGGTGATGAAGGTGGTTGCTCAATTTCCCAAAATGTGTAATAGCTTTTAATGTCACTTGCTAAGTATTTGGCTAATCTAGAAGAGTTGCTTCTGGATAATGCAGTCTGTTAGCTGTACCTGTAGAAGAGGGGCATGAATTTGGGAGGGAAGCGTGGCTGAAGTATCCAGTGTCACCACAATCCTCAGGGAAGTAAGAGTGAAGTACATAAATACCTCTTGTAATCCTTGCCAAGAAACTTTGCTGTCTTTCTGCTGTAGCATGCTCTGAGTTAATGTTGGAACATTTTGACTCCACTGTAGGATCTTGGCAATGCAGCTGCTAGCTGGCAAAGCAGAGTACCTGTTATAAAAGGTTGATTTTACTTACTTACTTGCTTATGTTCTGTTCCTTCATGTTTGCTCACTTGTTTTTGTTTGTTTTTTACATTTTTAAACAGCTATAAATGTATTCACCAGAGCTTGGAGGACAACAACAGATGTCCCAAATGCAACTATGTTGTGGACAACATAGATCATCTCTATCCCAACTTCTTAGGTGAGCTCTAGGCTTGTTTGCATGAGAAACACCTTAGTTTTTAAAGGAGTCAGGCATTTATAAATTCGTTCTATAAACAGCTAGCTTATGGATATTGAAAACAAAATCCAAACATCAGCCCTGTGGTCAACTGTGGGTTTTATATACTAAAAAGAGTGGTTAGTGGTGTAAACGGTTAATACTCCACTACCTCTAGTAGTTCTGTATGCTGAGTTGAAGTAGTGACACTGACTTGCTGTTTACATGCTAAGAAAGGCAAAATGAAGATGTTTTTCTGATGGCTAGAGATCTGAATCTCTATTTACTTTTGTGTTTTTTTGCACCGGTGTCTGTCTTATTGAGAACATGCCCTGTTTACAAAGCATGGGCACTGGGGGGGGGGGGTGTGTGTGCAAATTGCATACTGTGCTGTTTTGGCTACTGTAGTAAGGTCCATGTGATGTATATATGTGTAAATTGGAGAGAAAATATTCATGCACATACCTATATGCAATCCTAATTGTTTGCTTTGTAAACAGAAGAAGGAAATATTCCTAACTGGAAATAGAACTTAAAACTTAGTTATGGGAAGAAAACATCAAAGGAAGCACATTGCAATGTGGAATATCAAAACTAAATCAAATCTTGATTTCATGTGCTAGGATACCACCCATTTAATAGTAAATAGATCAAAAGCCACACCTGCCAAGGAATGCTTAGGAAATGAGCATCCTGATTTAGATCCAGAGATGTTGTGCCAAAGATGATGCTGAGGCAGATCCGGAAGTATATGTTAGGCTGGAGAACATTGCTTCCATGTGCCTGTTCAGGGCTTTGAGGGCTGTGTTGGAGGTGGAAGAGCTTTTGTGTGTGTGGGAAGGGTTGAAGTTATCTTTCTCTTTGCACCATTCACTAAATTGGTGTGAAATAAAACTGTAGCAAAAATATATCTTTAGAAATGCACATAGTGATTAAAGGAAAAAGTTCTGTTCAGATGTACTTGTTCTCAGCCAGTGATAAACCAGTTAATGTTTTATCTCCTGCATACTCTTCTATGATATACTTCTGCCTTGGAGTTGAAAAACTTTGTCAAAGAACCATGGGTGCTTAGCAAAAGGAACTGAAGCAATTTGGGGAACGTGTAGGCTTTGTATGAGTTGATGATTTTAAGATAATATTTATATACTTTACAAAAATAAACTGAGGAATAAATCTGTGAGGACAAAAGCAGAGGCATGTTCTACTGTTTTAATTACTGATAAACCTACTGTGGAACTAAACTAAAGTAAAAATATAGAGGAGGAGTTTTGTACTGGTGGTGTTAACTCTAAATCCATCCCTTCTCTGACATCCTAATTACTTATATTTTTTTAGTCAATGAACTTATTCTTAAACAGAAGCAAAGATCTGAGGAGAAAAGACTCAAACTGGACCATTCAGTGAGTAGCACCGTATGTTCCAACTTTCTTACTTTATATTTTATGATTTTGTACAGCAATTGGGTCATTACATGGCTGGCTTAAAAGAAATTACACTGTTGAGCTGATGCTTTAGCTTGCTTCATGAGGGAATAATAGCAATATCAGTGGCAGTGGGACTAGATCCCCCAACCTTGTTAACTCGCGGTCTTCCTGCCAGCGTTATATGTGTAGAGGCAAGCTGCGCTGGCATAGCGAGGTGTCATATGGTGTATTGAATATAACCTGGGAAACTGTCCATGGAAGAACACTTGTTTAAAGGTAATAATTTTCATTCAGTGTTCGAAATTACAGCTACAATGAGAGTAATGGATGACTAGTAGTGCCACGCGCTTGTCTGATCATGTGCGAGAAGCCGTGTTCTACAGGGAAATTGGAGGAAGGCAAATACCAACCACAAGAGGGAGAAGGATGTTTTCAGAGTCCTGGTGTTCTGGCTCTGATCCCAGATAAAACTGCCTGGGTATCTTCTAGACTTGCTTCATGTCATAGAATCAGAGTGTGATCTGTGTTCTCAGTTCATGAAAACCCCTGTACAGCAGTAGTGGATGCTCTTGTACATTAAGATCAAAAAGAATATATGACATGAACCAGGAAACTTGCATATTTGTCCTGCTATGTCTGGCTTCCTTGACTTCTGTAATTCACAGATAACATTATAAAGTAATATTAACAATTACAGAGCCCTTGTTTTGTCAGTTAACCCCCCTCCATTGAAGTGTTATTAATTTAGGGTCTGTGTTGCAGAAACCAATGTTTTCAGCAGTTGTATGGTTTAGGTGCTTTAAGGATTCATTGGCTTGCTTAGTTACAGTAAGTTTTTAATATTCATTATAGAATACACCATATTTAATATAAAATATGCATAAACCATATCTGGTTTAAAATGCACACAATTGACCTGAAGGTATGTTCAGTAACTTGTTGGAAATTGATTCTGCTCTCTCATAGTGCACCTTTAAAAGCCATGCCTGTAGATGCATCTGTTCTGGATAACTGCCAGTACATGGAAATCTACCATGACTTCGTGCCCAAAACGATGTTGTCTACCTCTTGGCAGTAAATAAAAAATACAGACATCTCTAAAAAGGGAAACCTTGCTGTTGTACTAGCTCCTTAATGTGCTTATTCTCTGCTTGTATTACTTCTGCTATTAAGAGAAGTAATTCAAGACGTGCTGTAGCAAATGCACCATTTCTCGGTCATGGGTTTGTGCTATGAAGAAATTACTTTAAGGCATCTTTGAAATTTTTCAAGTAGTGGAGCAGTAGTACATTAATATGTTAGTTTGTCTCAAATCTTGTTGACTTGCTTATAAATTACATTTTTTTCTGGTTGTTCCAGATTGATGATTTTTTTTTTACCTGTGTGGCTTCCACAGGTTCTGTTGAGTTGTGTAAATTGTTGCATATGGATGTTGTTACATTTTATTTTTCTTAACTGAGTAGATACAAATAGGCTGCAATTTCTGAGAATATGTCTGGTTTAGACTGGATGGTATTTTTACTACTTGCAAATTTAAATGTCTTAATCTAGTGTCATAGCTTTTTTAGAACAGGATTTTTTAATCCAGCTTTGTTTCTTAGAAGGGAAAGACATTTGAGCTGTTCCTGTTGGCTCCTCAGGCTTTTTGATGTAAGGCTGTATTAGCATTAACCTATTATTTGGGTTTTACTGTACTAAAAGATACTTTTCTACTGACAAGAAGACCAAGCAGCCTGTAGGGAAGAATGGGCAGCACAGTAGTATGCTGGCTCCTTGAGGAGTCCTCAGCTCTAACAGGTTAAATGAGATCAACCTGCTGAGCTCCATCTTCTTCCCAGTTCTCACATTTCCTGTGAAAATACTCTTAAGAGAAGTAGTGTGGGAGGTGAAAGCAGAAAAGATAAGTTGATACTACCTTCTTCCATTTGAATTTAGCATGAGGGCTTACCTATTACTTAGCTTAAAAAAATTAAAAGGTATCGCCACTTAACAGTATTTCAGATAGATGTAATCCAACTAAGCTTATATAAACATTTTTCTTCTTTCTCCCCATAGAAACATCTCAGAAACTAGGGCACAAATCAGATAAAATTGTGGCTGTGAAATAATCTCTTCCTAGCAGCAGCAGCTGCGCTGTCATGAAGCACAAATATCTCCCAAATAAGATAAGCAGTTACACAGCAGACAGAAGAGCTATATCCTATACATGTGGTAGAATTGAGAATTTTGATTCCTGAAAATTGTTTTGAAATTTTGTGAAGGGATGAAGTTATTGTAGTGTTCTTTTTAGTATCTGTTGCTAGATATAGCCCTGGGTGGCTTGAACTCACTGTCTCTCCAACATCTCTTGTTCTTTCTAGAATGGCCATAGGTGGCAGATAATTCAAGATTTTTTGGGAACTGATCAAGACAATCTTGACTTGGCTAACGTCAACCTCATGCTGGAGCTGCTGGTGCAAAAGAAGAAGCAGTTGGAAGCAGTAAGAAGTTTCTCTTGTCTTATTTAAATGAACACCATTGTCTAGTTTTTCTCTTTTCAGGGTTTGATTTTCTTGAAGTAAGGTTCTGTTTCCAAATGAGTCAGAATTTTCTCTTGCGTTTTGGTGTTGAAAAGTTGACCATCTCACTGACCTTTGTAGCAAAGTAACATTTCAACTGCAATGCCCATAACGTGCTTAGTGTTGCTGCTGACATGACAGGGTTATATAAGCAAGCAGGGGAAAATGGAAAAGGATAAGAGAAATGGCTAGCAGAACAGGGAAGTGCATATGAAAATGCTTGCTAATTGACTGTTGCACAAGTAAATATCAGATATTTCTTGGTAGTAAGCATGAAGAAGTCCAAAATATAGGTTAAGGAATAAACTCAATGAACATGTGAAAAAGATAACACCTTTTAGTATCTGCCACAATTGATGGAATCTGAATGAGTGCCATCTCTGAAGACTTTTTAGTATTTAATGCTTGAAAGAAAAGCTCGGATGTCTTGTTTATGAGCCTGGTTTGAAGATTTATACAATATGAAGTGAGCTGTTCCTAGGACTTAACTGAAATGTAGTTGGTTTAGGATAGTTCTCATGCATCTGGCCATTCCATGCTGTTGTTCTCAAGTGACTGTTTTCTAGTTAGGAGAGCCAGTACCTTCTAAACTAAACTGGATGACAAAATCTGGCCTAGTGAAATTCAGGTAGGAGGGTGGATTTTAATGGAGCTTTAAAACGGGTGATGAAAAGTCATATTTGGGAATGGCTTATCTTACTCTTGCAGAGTCAATATTTACACAACTTGTGGTTCTTGCGGAAGGAAAATAACCCAAAAATGTTTACTGACTACTAGCAGAAATTTTCTGTTATGTTATTGCATGGGTCTTGTAAATAACTTTTTTTAATTGTGGTTCAATGAAGTTATGGTGGGAGTATGGTTTTTTACTTCAGAGTAAAACCTCTTTTGTTTTTTCTTAAGCATTCTTGTGTCAAATCTGAAACAAAGGCAGCACAGGACTGAGTATGGAAGTATGGATGCTTCTGAGCAGAAATATCTCTTAAGGATATTAAGCCTTAAAAACCAGAAACACATCTGACACTAACAATTTAAAACAACTTTTCTAGTTTTACTTGCTTCACTTTTGTTATTGTCACGGGGTGGGGAAGAAGAAAATAACCTCGGAAAAGCAGTAGTCTTGCATCCTAATCTCTTTACTTGTCCTGTCCCATCTTCCTTTTATTGATTCTGTGTGCTTCTAAGTCTTCATTCTTTTTGAGTGTATGTTCACAGTCCTTTAACAATAAATATTTTGGTAGGTTGTGAAAATAAGTCTCGGAATGCTGGAATAGGATTAGGGCTATATTAATGCTGGAATATAGGTTTTATTTCTTTTCTCCTGTGCTTCTCTTATCTTGTCCTGTCAAGTTTGTGGCCAATTTGGGTGAAAATATTAAGCCAATGGTTAAGGAAAATGACCTGTTACAGAAAGATTGGAAAGGGTTGTTTTAATTCCATCAGTGGCTTTATTGTTTTCTTCCACTCTGGAGAAATCTTCAGAAATCGCTTAACAGAAATGTTAATTTTGAGGGGAGGTGTTTTTATATAAAATACTTAATGATTTAGTCTTTTAATCATGAAGTGGATGCTAATGATTCTCCAGAGTAAAGGTGGGTCTGTGAGGAACCTGTATTCCAAAACCGATTTCAGATGCAGCAGCCAAAAAACCTGAAACACATCTCAACTTACTAGTCTTCAGTAATGCACAAACAAGAGGTGTTACAATTTCTGCCTTCATGTAAAAACTTGTTGTGAGTCAAATAACACCTTAAAACCTGTGAGGCAAAGTAAAACTACCATTCTTAAAACTGCCTTAAGCTATTTTCTCTTCCTCACCTCTAAGTGAAAGCTGTTTCTGTGCTAAGTTGGATTTCTGTAGATAAAACTAATGGTTTTCTCTTAATGCGTATGGAAGAGTTACACTTCCTTATTTACTGTTTTACAGGAGTCCCATGCTGCCCAATTGCAGATCCTTATGGAATTTCTCAAAGTTGCCAGGAGAAACAAACGAGAGGTAACTTGCTTTGTGTTTCAGTGGGTGAGGTGCTTTCTGCTGCTTTCTACCAGTTCATTTAAGTGATGTGTTAGCCAGGCATTACCTCTGCAAAGAGAAAGGCAAGGCGTGTTTGGGGAAATCTCAGGCAGAGGACATGTGGGTTTTAAGGAGAATTACTCTTTACATATGACAGCTTCAACTTTTAATCACTTGCCGTTCTGTCTCACACTGGTGAAGCATGTGGGAAGGTAGAGATTCCTTGCTGTAAAATTACATCAACTTCTTGAAACCATATTTTTTTTTTCTGTGATGAGAAAACTGAAAGAAGGGGAAGGAGTGAAATTGTCACTCTCAAATTTTTTTCTTCTAGTGTATCAAATGCCATGACTAATTCTGTGCCATAAAAGAATACATTTGCTCTTTCCTTTTTCTCTATGAATGTCTCAAGGAATGCAAGAGGGTTCCATAATCATGTATACAGTCTTTTATCATTTGGGACTTAAAATTTTTAATGTCAGGCAATGTATAAAACATAATACCAGAAATAATCCAGAAACCTAGAAAAATGATTGTGGACACAGGTAGGACAAGCTTTCTTGGAGGTCATGGTTTCTGATAAAGGATGTGAAGAACATAAGACCCAACAGTGTGACTGTAAGGTCAAACTTGAGCCATGTAAAGGCAAAGGGTGTAAGAATGCTTGTCCAGAATAGGTTGAAAGCCTGGTTACGGAATCATCCCAAAGCAAGTTGTTTGAAGTCTGTCCACCAACAGATATCCATGGCCTTCTGACTAGAACCAACAATGGTAATGGAAAGGGACTAACTACAGGGGAAAACTGAGTCAAAGGTAAAGCTGCATTTGTAGAGTATAAGACCTACTAGTCTAGGCATGATGTCCTGTGAAAAGTGATGAAAACACTGTTTATTATATCTGATATTATTATGATATCTTAATGTCAAAGGAAAATGAGCCAAGATATTCCATACTTAACGTCTTGGTGAAGACAAAATGGCACGCTTCCACTTCTGTTCACTATGAAGCATACTATTTGTTTGATCCTTCAGGGCTGGAAAAAAAGGAGAAATAGGTATTACAGTTATTTTTACTTAAACAGTAAAGATACAAGCCTTGCTCAAAACCATTGAGGTATCTTAGCTTTCATTTTTTTGAGTGCTGGTACAAGTTACTTTATGGTGACTCAGTCTACAAACACCTCTCAGATCTTCAGAATATCTCCTTTTATTTTCTTGTATTCAAGAAATTTCTTGTAGTCTTTAGTATTATGCAAAGAATTTCAGAAGCTTGACCACTACAGAAGTAATGCAGGCTCTAGCCATTGTTAATCAGCATTCATTAAACACCTTCCATCAGGATTCAGTGCAGCTTGAAGGACCATTAAGGTATTTCCTGGTCATGCTGCCTTTGTCTAGGAGGTGAATTGAGCAGGAAGTGCTTCTGGAGGTTCATGCACAACTTAGCAGGGTGCTCTTCTGTGAGGAGTCCTGTGGTGATTCAAGTGTAAGAGTGTTTGGGGCAGTACCATAAAGTCAGTGATGACTTTGGTTTCTCCCCTCCCAGTTGAAACTGAGAACAACTCTCCCAGAAGGAAGGGCTGTTGACACCTCCTTTAGTTTGCATGTGCTGAGTGGGAAGGGTGAAGGGAAGGGAAATTGTGTAGCTTCTGGTTTTTAACATACTATAGCACAGTGGCCCACCACTGATTTTAAGCAGCTGGGAACCCTTTCCCATCTCATTGTATCTGCCTCTTTGCTTTAGTAATAATGTACATGGACAGAATCTCTTTAAAGGCTAAAGAAATTTAATTTTGGCTGCAGATCCTCTACAGTCTTGGGAACATCCTGAAACCTATTGGGACACATGGCTTATTTCAGATTCCCTGTGTCCCTGCTTATGTGTTCCCTCCGTTTCCAAGACTTCCTCTGCAGACTGTCACATCTCCAAAGACCTCTGTGCAGGCCTGTCAGTTCTTGCCTTGCCATAGTGGTTAGCGTCTGGTCTTGCCATTTATTTTGAGGGAAATGGGGACTTAGCAGCAAGTCTGATGGCAGTCTGTCTTTTTACTTGATTGGGATAAGAAAGATGAAAACCAGTGGGTAGAATCATGGAAAATGCAGACCAGTCAGTAGGATAGTTTTAGAAAACTACCAAAATCTGTCTTCAGTCACAAACCTATACCCATAGAGTAAACTAAGCCAGCTGATGCTTCCTTTCTACTAAGTGCCAAGGTCCTCTCTGTAGCTGGTGGCGTTTGTGACAAGTATTCTTTTCTGGAGGGAGTTTTCTGTGTGGATAATAAGAGGAGCTACTATTTGGGGGGGAAAAAAAGGCTTGCGTTAAGCTGGTTGAGAAGATGTATCCAAACTGAAGAAAGCATGAGGTGCTAGTTTGGAAGCTGAGAAGAAGGGTTTAAGTGGCCATATTAATAACCCTCTTCTGCTTTACTGCATTATCAGAGCTTCAAACTTCAGTGTAGTTTCTTTTGATGCTGTAACACGTGACCGTTTAAGTACAAATGGAACTTAAAGAACACTTCAGGCCCTGGAACACTTCCACAATGTACGGCACATAACTGAGTCATATGAACAGTCTTTATTTGGGGAGGAACACTACCTTTTTTTACTTTCCTAATTTAAACCTGGTTCTAGTAAAGATGACTGCAGAGTAAATGCAATTTCACTTAGTAAGCCATAGCCTGTAACATTTAAGAACTTAAAAATAAAAAAGCTTCTTTTGTATATGACAGTGCTTGTTTCAAATTTTTTGCTTGAAAGTTTAAAGGAATGTAATATTCCTTGGTAACTTTATTGCACAATTTTATTAACAGGTTTTACTTATTACATACTGCAAGTTCTGGCAGAGAGACTAGGTACTTTGTTAGTTGATACAGATATTGCCTTAGAGTTGGTGTACTAGTATAATTTCATAATATATTGAGAGCATATAGTTAACCATATGTAACCCTCTTCGCTTGCTTCACTCATAAGATTTGTGAGGGTTTTTTTCTCCTGCCTTCAAGCTGTGGTGACTTTTGAGCTTCTTGGAGGGGGTTTATATCTAAAGAAAACTGTATGTTTATAGGTTTGTGCTTAAGCATTCAGAATATTGTTGTAGTCAGGTATTCTGACAAATACCTATTTCTTGCACTTTTATAACTTTTTCTAAGAGAAAAAGGTGAGGTTCAGCACCTGCAGAAGTTTCTATTAGAAATCCTGTTTTGATGTGTTCAGAACTTTCCAAAACATTGATCTTTCAAGCTCAAATTTATTGCATGTTTTTTTGCACAAAGGTGTTTGCAAGTCCTTTCTCTTAATATATTTTGTTTTCTTTTTGACCTGTGGCAATGTGGCAAAAAAATAAATCCTTGGCAATAGTAAAACATTTTCTTACTTTGAAAAAGATTGAAAATGGCTAAAACAGCTAAAGCTTAAATACTTTTCCAACAAAATAACAGATGTGTTTTTCCCCTCCAAAATGTATCCATCATCTGCAATAGTTAGTTGTCTCTAAGGCAAACTTAGCATGGCTTCTGTATGTGTGCACAGTTAATTGAATGCACACTCCCCAATTTTTTTTATCCAACGGTCTCTTCTGTTGAAACCAAGGGTACAAGGAGTCTGGAAGGTCACTTTTAATAATGAAACAATTTCGGGTTTTTTATTCCTGTTTTCAAGGGAAACAAAATGCAACAGCTCATGACTTTTTAAAATTCATATTTTCATGCCAGAATTTTAATGCTGTTAGCTTAGCTGTGTTGCATAAATACTTTTGCAAGTTTAACTTTGTTTACTTTCATATGATCACATGTTCTTTCATCTTGAATGCTTTGTGAGAGCACTGATAATATCGGGTAATACAAGAATATAAAACTGGGGAGAATTTTATCTCTTTAAAAAGAGGCCTTACTAACTGTCAGGATCTGAAATGAAGTTAGACACTACCATATGTATTATATATATATATATTTTGTCCTAAAACTTTGTTAGCTCAGCTACCTGATGGAGGGTGTATGCTATATCTGTGAAGTAGCGCCATTGCTTACTGAAAGACAATTGAGCTTAATTATTAGTATCACAAATGAAGTTCAACAACATGCAGGTGATGTTCCCTAGGTGCATTCATGTTTCTCTTGGCAGCTGTCACTTTGTTTTTATGTTTCGTGGGCTTTTGCTTTCTAATAATATCACATTAAGTCTCTCTAACAAAAAAAACCCTCTTGCACATCTGCTAATGCCTGGGGCTGTTTTTAGATGGTAAACATCCTGGGACAGAGAGGTAACCCTGAAGTGTCTCAGTTTGGTGGCGCTGAGTGCTTGCTCAGCAGAATCGCTATAATTTTTTCCAGCCTTAAGTGTATGTATCTCTCCAGCTGTCTTCACTTACTCCATATTGTAAGCATGTTAAATACTAAAAATAAGAGGAGTTATTAGTTATTGTAGGATAATTGCAGGGAATTATAAGCATGAATTCTCCAGGGATGTCATTACCTTGTGTTAATCGCTTCACCTGTCAAGTCTTACTGTTCTGCGCATACACACATGGATGAACTAATGAGTAAGCAAGAGGAGGTGACAGATCTAGAAATCAGTCATGCTCTTATGTTGTCATATAGTCTTGATTATGTTCCAGGACTCCTAAGGTGAATTTATAGCTATAGTAATCTCCCTCCTATTCACTGCACTTTAACTGATTATTTTAAATCTATTTGCATTTCTAAGCTACTCAATGGGAGATGAGCTCTGACTGCAGTGATGATAAGCCAAGGATACAGGTAGTATATGAGCAGCAAGCTAGAGATTATTGTATAAATATCAGTGTATAATAGCAGACCCCTTTCTGCAGGGGACAGGTCTTTCCAAAGAAAGAGGGGGCACCCTAGTACTAGGAGCTAAGTGGTATGTACAGAGATGTATTAAACTCTTAAGGCAATTAATCTAAATGTTTAGACAGCTTTGTTCCCTGCCCTAGATATTTGTCTCTTTTGACATTTTTCTATCGGACCCTATCAGTAAGTCTTCAAAGCATTACTCCTGCAACCCAAACTGGAGGATTTAAATGAGGGGGAGGAAAATTCAAGATATGAAATGTATTTTTGATCAGCCAGGCATCTCCTACCTTTAGGAATTCTGTGTGTTAACCAGGATATTCTCAAACCTTTCTCTTAGCTTTACCGCGGTTAAGAGGAAACATTTGCTATCTGGAGGAAATACTGATCGGAGAGAAGTAATACTCCCTGCAGATAAATGTGTTATAGATGGACTGCCCAGTGTGTCTACAGCCTGGATGCCATGTTTCACCAAAGAAAGTAACTTGTGGTGGCTCAGGTGTTCTTATCTTTCTAACTTAAACCTCTTCTTTTTGTGGGAAGACTTTGTAACAGTGAAGTGTTACATCAAAATAAGTGAGACTTACAAGAGGGCTAAAATCTTTCTAAACTCTGAAGATTACTTCCTTGCCGTAGTTGCCTGGTATAACAGGCTCTGTATTCAAAGCAATAATGGAAGGAAAACCCGGAGACAGACAAAACTTTCAACTGGTTTCCAGAGAAAGAAATTGATCTTACTCCTGTATAGTTGTTATTGAGGTACATAGTTCTGCAGGAAGAAGTTCATTTCGCTGGGTACCTTTAGGAGAGGTTCAGCTGTTGATACTTAAGTTTACACTCAAGTTTGTTACAGCAATAGTTGATGGAAGAAGTAGGAAGAGAATCATGTTGGATGGTTGAAATTGTGGGATAGAATGAAGGGATTATCTGTGGAGGCTACCTGGTTTGTCGTCCTCGGCTGGACAGATGATACTTGTTTGCCCTGTCCTGGTTGGTACAATGGCTATGTGTGTCTGGGGAAAAAAAGATGCTCCCTCTGGTAGTGGTCACATCTGTTTGTCTTGTTCTACAGTGTGTATTGTGATGAATGCATGAGGGGTTTGGATCAGAGCCTTAAAGGTGTGTGTGATTGAGCATAATGTGACTTGAGCTTTCAAAAGCATGAATCCAGATGGTCTGTTTAAGCCCCTCAGTTGAATAGTGTTGGGGATTTCACAGTATTTCTGTAGAAAATAACTTCTGTTGTTCTTTACTTATGCTTTTTCTAGAATTGGAAAGACAGTTGGTCAAGGGTGTATGACTCCCTTATGCATTTTTCAAGGCTGTTTCTTTCTAGGCTGTCTGTGTGGCACTGGGAGGCTCTGTTGAGCTTTTAGGGTTTTTTTGCATATGTTTAGAACTGGCACCAGGAGATGCAGTCAGAACTGCTTTCTGTCTGCTGTACAAATGTAAAGAATGAAGTCACTGCCTCATGAGGGGCCCTTGGCCCAGGACAAGCAGGAAGCCCAAGGATGAAACCTCAGTGCTGTGCCCAGCTGCACTTGTAGATAGCCAACTGAAAACACACTGACAGTGTCCCGGTGTTTAGCATTGTATAAGTTCAAATTAGTATTTCCACCCAAGAGTCTTATGTGGAAGTAGTATGGTAGGATGTCTCTGCCTCTGAGCAACTCTAACCAGGGGTTTGCTTCCCACCAATGTAGTCCAGACTGAGAGCTGTCTTTGAAGAACTCTTTGCGCATGTATCTAAGATGGCTTGAGATTCAAACTAGAGGGATTTGGGGAGTGTTTTGTGGGTGTGAAAGGGGTTTGGGTCTGAAAGGTTACCTAAAAAGAATGATAAAGAGCCTGTGTTTCCTACTGTGGTACCTTCTTGACTTTTATGCCTGAAATCCCTTTTCCAGTGATTATTAAGAAACTTAGGCTGTTTAGAGGTCTTTGTTTTTCTTTTGTATGTATGCGTTTGTGAGTAACTTGGGACCAGGATGTTAATATACCTACTTTACTGTATAGTTCATGCAGTGGAGTTGGTATGATGAGGTTTAACTGCTGGATTGAAACTTTCTCCTTGTTCACATTGGCCTTTTCCGTTCTGGGAAAGCATCTGTATCTGAGAAGAAAGTTTATAGTATGTGCCTCTATTTTAGCATATGTTTCAGTGTTCATTCTCTTTGCTGACTTTATCTGAAGTTTGACAGGCATGATTCTGCCCATCACTGGGACAGGTCTTGGCTTGCTTTCTGTGCCAAACGTAGTGAAAATCAAATTAAGGGCCCATAAATCTGGATACACTGCAAGGACTGTAATTCATTTATCTTTCCTTAATGTCCCTCAATGGCTGGCAATTATAAATCAGTAGGCTCATTTTTCAAAGTTTAATTGGAATGAATGTGGACTGATTTAAGGTCTTTCATAGATTAAAGCTAAACTGTGGAACACTTCAGCCAACCTACTGGAAAAAAAAAAGCCTCAAAGTGGGCATTAGTAACTCATTTGATGCTGATGGTATGAGAAGACCTTTCCTAAAATAAGCATGAAACACTTGCCTAGTTTTTAGGCTTGCTACTGTTGGGTAAGTTTATGGTAGGTTCAAATTGCTTACCTTACTGTAACTGAAGGAGGGATTAGTAAATGAAGTCCCAGATCTTATACTTTTGGCTCTGTGTAGCAGTTAGTGAAAAGCTGGCCAGTAAAAAGGTATCTCTTGTTCCTATAAAAAGGTCTCCTGTTTATGTGATGGCAATAGCTGTCAATTGTTTTTCAGTTATCCAGTTTGGCTGTGAGCCAGTATGTTGCAGAATAGCTAATTTCCTTGCTGTAACTTTGGAACTTCGAAGTGGTTTTGTAACTTTTTAAAATGGGATTTACAAAAGTGGGGGACTAATGGTATTTGTCTGCTAGGGCTGAGTACAGGCAGCACCCATGCTGTGCAAGTGTCACTTAACTTTACCGCTAATCTTGGAGCTATAGCACCACCTGCTATTCTTGCTGTAGGTTTCACAAGTGAGAATGGAATTCTCTGTTGTGGTGTGGTCTGTAAATTATGCGTGGCAGTCTAGTTTTAAACCATTAAACTTGTGCTATCTGTGACTCAAATTAAATATAAATGGAAACTTGTGGAGTAGAAAGATTAGGATATAAATACCACATCTCATTCCAAGGAAGAAGAAGCCATGTTAAATAGGAGTGGACCCAGCAGTCTTTTCTTCTCCTCTCTCCAGGGACAGAAGCTTTTTTTTTTAATGTTGAAAAAGTAAATTAAAATGGTGGATTATCTAATGCAGAGCACACAGATATTTGGAATGCTGATCAATAGAGGGTTTAACTTGGGGTTTTGTTTAAGCAAAACTTTCTACCACTTAAAGGATCAAGCTTAAACACTCAAGTGACTAAGTCCTTGGGAGTAGCTTGCCAAATGTTTTTGAGAGTGTCATACTAAGAGTAATGTCTTGCAATACTAGTAACTTTGGATTTGGGTAATTTGATATTCCCTTGTAAATTAAAAATGACAGAAACTTGCCTGGCCTTTAGAGAATGTGTTGTACTTAAGCTTTCAGCGGACTTGCTAACTTGTTAGCAGCTTCTGTTCACAGGCCACAGTGCTAGCTGTCTGTAGATTTTTGTTGTGAATTGAGGAGTCAGGTGGACTTGCAGTTCTCAGTGTATTTGTTAGACTGGTGTGTCTTAGTGAACCAGACACGCATTGGAGCTGAGTTTTGTTTGTTTACGTCTAGGCTTGGAGCTCTTGCCTAGAGAAGTGCATGTGTGAGGCTTGCAAGGGTGAGTATAGGCTCTGTGGGTGTTTGGATGGGACATGTCTTCTAAATGAGGGTGAGAATTGGAGCTGGTGAGTAGATGATGTTCTCGCTTAGGGGTGAGCAGTTGTCAGGTCTGTGGCTTCATAGTTGCTAGAGGTGAGTGAAGCCAGGTTGCTGGCTGACTGAAAAGTAATTGGAAAAACTTGAAAAATCCTGTGTGACACAAAGAAGGGAAAATGTTGGCTGATGAGAGGGGAAGTCCGCTTCTGACCCTTTCAGGGATAGCCCTCTAATTGATTTGAGTTTGTGATACTTACCTTGGATTACACCATACCTTTGAAAGAAATGCCATGTGGTGCTTGCTTGGTGCCAGAAGCAAATCTTTCCATGGTCATAATAGGTGGGGTTTTGCCTATTAGAAAAAGTTATCAGTAAGTTTAAATTGACAAATGGCAGGTTGACTGCTAGCAAGAGACTCTTGAGACCTTTTAGCAAAGCATTTTGTATTTTGTTGAAAGGTGAAATGATCACTGTCTTGCATGGTGTTTTTTTTTTCTAATTACATTCAGTGTTTGTGAACCAGTTATCAATACCTTGCATGAAAGATGTTAGAGGAGCATAATAGTATTACTTTCAATTATGTGTGTCTCCAGGTGATGGATATCAAAGTACCTCGTGCTCTTGTTTTGCAGTTTCCACAATAACTACTTTATCTTAAACATGGTTTGCGTGCATCCCTTATATTAATCTATGCATATGAACTTCCTAGTGACTTTTGAATTGTGTAGCATGCCAGTTAAGATGGTTCGGGTTCCTCTCTGAAAAGATTGTAATTTACCCTGTTGGTGGTGCAGTGCAGATTGATTTAGATGTCTCCCGTTCTCTTATCCACAGCAATTGGAGCAGATCCAGAAGGAGCTAAGTGTTCTCGAAGAAGATATTAAACGAGTAGAGGTGAGGTGCCCAGACATTGTTCTGACTCTGGCAATTTTTCATTTTCATCAAGCTGTCTGCTTTGCTCTGGGGCTGCTGTGTTAAATTTATGGCATTTGAGTCAGTAATGGGAAAATGAACAGATGATGCTCTTTCTTTAATTTGTTCATTTAGTTGATGTGTGCAAGCTGCAGGTTGGTAAGAGGGGGCTTTGTTGAAACCTAACTCATATAATCATATATTTCAATTTCTTTGTGTTGGTATTAAGTTAGAATAATTGCTAGAAATCAGCAGCCACTGTATTGATCATAACTTAGGATTTTTGTATGCTGCAGTGTTCTGGCTATTTGCACAGGCTGCTTAAATCTTAGCAGTGTGCCACTCTTAAAATGGAGAGGTACTGGGGGGTGCACAAGAGAGCTGTGATGCAGAAACTGGGTGGGAGCAGGACCAGTGCCTTCTGCATATCGGAACAGAAGCAATCTGCTGCCTCCTGCTATAATTATCTTAATTCTTTAATGATGGGAATCTCTTGAGATTTTTTGCTAAGAATTATTCTCCAAGTGTTTGTAAACCCATCAACTCAATCCTTCTGTCCTTACTGAGTCCTTAGGTTCCTCCTTGGTCCTTCCCTCTAATCATTCTAGTAGTTTGATCTTTGAATAGGAAACTGATGTTTCAGGAATGCATCAGACTGCCACCTCTCAAAATAGCATTCCCTTAAAGCTTCTTGTGAATCAGTTTGCAGGTCTGCTTCTCTCTTCTTGCTTGTCTTGAGCAGTCAACATAAGCTCCCAGCCACTGCCTAAAAGCCTTCTAGATTTCTTCACTTCCAATTTATACACATGCTGAGGAATTACCAAAATACAAATAGAACTGACAACTGCAGAAACTTCCCTTCAGCTGGTAGCTACACAAATTTTAACTTGGTAGATAACGGCATTTTTCAGACCTGTTTCCCTAAATGTTTCTCAGCTCTTGGGCAATAAATTTGTTATATATATAAATCTCATGTTATAGCAAGTTTCCTTGAGACTGGTAAAATAGGCCTTCAGATCTAGGAAAAGCTATTCCCAAAGCTGTGGGATCTGTTGAAGAATATCTTGCTACCTACTTTTCTGTTCTTTAATCAGGCTTTTCAGTGGTCTGGAGCTGGGGTACCTGTCAGGTGTGTGATAGTGACCTTGGTTCTGACCTCTGAAGCCTGGGATCCCTCTTGTCACAAATATCCTACTTTCTACCTGACAATTAATGGGCACCTAGTGGGAATTTGAAAAGCACCACTAATGTTGTCCTGGAACACTTTGCCCCCCTAACTAATGAGCTGCAGCATCCTGCATAGCTTCCATTTCTAAAACGGATGAAAGGCAGTCTCACACTGGGTATGCAGCAGTGATTTAGTCTGGCAATGGCAAAGCCAAGTTTATGTGCAAAGTCTGTCTCTTCTGTACTTGCCCCATGGAAAACTGTTAGATCCTTTTTAAAGTCTGGGGTGTGATACCACCTTTGCCCTATTGTCTCGTGGCTGTTGTTGCTGTGACACATATCCAGTATTACTTTCCAGCTCCAAAGGCTCTTAGATAAGTTTGCACCAAGCTCAAAAATAAAGTTACAGCTTGTTTGTTCTGCCATGTTTAAGGGAGGTGCTGGGTTAGAAACAACTGGATGGTAACCAAATGCATGGATTTTTTTTTTTGAGCTTAAACGCCAGAACTGCCTATCTGGGGGCAAAAAGCGCCACAGTTTAGGATTTTTTGAAATTCTGTTAGAATGATAACTGGGAGGGGGAAATAAAATCAGTGTTTCTTCGGGTATAGTAAAGACTTCTAGGTGAGAGTTGAATAAATATAGATACAGTTGGTTAACTGCTTAGAAAAACAAAAAATTACTGTGTGAACACCATACATTAGGCAGTGCCTACTATTCATGTTTTGTCAGCTTTGCTGTAACATGGCTTTCTGTTCCAGGAGATGAGTGGCTTGTACTCCCCAGTCAGTGAGGACAGTACGGTGCCACAGTTCGAGGCTCCCTCACCTTCACACAGGTATGGAGCTCACAAGTCAGAATTTGTATTCCAAGCTGTACATGTTGCACTGTGCTTGCTAGTCCTCTCCGTGCCATGGGCAAAACACAAGCAAAACCAGTTTTCAGTGCTGTGCCATATTTACACCTTTTGTTTTTGATCGGTATAAAATTATATGTGAAGAAGAAGCCACCAGAGTCTGCAGTGGGATGAAAAGTCTACTCTAAACCAGATGCTGTGGAAAGCTGATGCTTTTAAATGTAGTGTGTGGATCAGAGAACTTGAGTCATAAGGCTTGGCTATGGTGTGAAACATTACTATTAAATACATGCTACCTTTTCTGAACATTAAGCAGTTCTACTTGACGTGTGAAAGTCTTAATTTTGTATGATATTGGTGTCCTTTGGTGTCCCCACTCACTGTGAATGGCTAAAGGTATGGGCTGACAGGGTCAAAAGTTAAAACATACAGTGTATTGATTCTGTTTATCTGCTGTCTGTTTTGATTTAATGAAATGCCTCTAAGAACATTTTCAATCTGGATTTTTGTCTGGAATATCGCATAGTCTGGTTTCTTGATGGCAAAATTGCAGGTACTTCTTGTGTCCAAGTTGCATATGCCAGGGTTTGAAGTGCCCTCCTTTTATAGCCATGTCTTCTTATTGTAAGAAAGCTCTTGCATCACAGGGCCAGGTTACATTAGTGAGTTATAATCTCTATCTCTACTATTAAGAGTTCTCTAAACTGTTGACTTCTGTTATGAAATTGTACTGGTACTTTTTCTGCAGTTAGCAGCTCTAAACTTAATAGCCCAGAAGTAAGAAAAAATGATCAGATTTTCTCCCCTGTGGAGATTTAGATAAGTGCTCTGGTAAGGAGCCTAGCACTGTTGGCTGGGATTTCGTACAAAGATGCTATTTCTGGACACTGAGACCAGAATTTCTCATGTTTCTGTGAAGCCCTGGCTGGTCCTGAGGGAAAGCACAGGAATATGGCCAGGATGGATGGGAACTGTTTGTTATTCAGCTCTTCACTGCGTGTTTAATTTTTTGTGTGCAGGTGCGTTGCTTTTTTGTGTGGGTTGCTGCTCTTCTGCCAAGAAACAGTTTTGTGAAGCTGATGGGATACTTGCTGGGTTCTACTAGTAGTTTAATGGTTATTGGCTATTAAATAGATTGCTTGTTGTTTGCTTCATGGTACTGATGCTTGGGGAAAGCTTGAGTGTTGGTTGGGCTGAATTTGTTATGTGTTGAAAGCCTTCAGGCCTAGAAGCCTTTCTCTATTTAACAGGAGATTGTACTTACGAGTAGAAATGTGCCCCTTACTTGAGCCAGGCTAATAAACAAGCTACCAAAGAACTTTATCTGTTGGCAGCTGCAGTAATGTTTTAAGCCCAAGAGTTCTGGTGGAAGAGTTGGGGGCAGGGGGAACACGGGTGGGCAGGCAGTGGAATCTGCTGTGTGATACCTACACTAGTATCACAACCTACTGAGGTTTCCGTTTATTCCTTTATGCCTGTTTATTTCACATCCCTAGGGTCAATCATTCTCATTCCTGCTTTTAAAAAGATAACATCCAAAATATTTTAGTGACTTTGGATTGATGTGCTTCACCTGAGGTCTGCTGGAAGATGGTGGTGGGTTAGACCATGGCAGGTGCAGAGACCGTTGGTTCTTTCTTGCCCCATCTTCTTATGCCTGTCTGGTTCCATCTTGGCTGTGTCTTGAACTTTTGGGCTTTTCCTTTGGTACAAAATACCAATAGTAAAAAAAAAAAAGGTGTGATATAATAGGATATTTAGGGGGTTTCTACAGTATGTGAGACGGGCCTTTTCTCTCAGCTTGAAGATCCCTTTTCTGTGTGGGTTTGGTTTTTTTTTCTGTGATATTCCTGTGTTAAGTAGTCTTGAGTTGTTAAAGAGAAAATAATACATGAAGTGTCTGAATAGGTGTCAGTTGTTGCCAGACTCTTGTAACCTCTGTCTCTGCCCTATCCCTGACACTTTTGTGTAAATCAAGTAATTGAATTGATTTGAATTACCAGAACTCGGATTCCATTAAAGGTCTACCACTTGAAATTAATTTTCTTTTCAACATTAAATGTAAGTTTTGGAGAGTATCTCAACTGTAACTTTGATTCCACCTTGGAAAGAATGCTGCAGAACAACTGATAGGAGCTTCAAAATATGCTGATTTCTTTTCAGCTCTGTTAACTGAAATATTTAATCTCTGAAGTGTATTTTAGAGATGCTGTGAACCACTAAGAATGAAATACAAATATAGTTTGAGGTGGTTGCACTTCCATGTTAAAATGTTATTAAACTTGTGGAGACTGTATGACTTATCAGTGAATTAAAATGGTATATCTAAATTGGAATATAACTTGTTAACATGCTGAACACCCTGCTAATGAAATATAATTGTACTGTAAGACATTGGTAGAATTTTATACAAGGTTATCACAGACCTGTACTCAGATAAAGAAAAATCTCTTTAGCCTTTGAATTTAAAGTTCAAGAAAATAGAGTTCTTGAGAGTTTGTTTTTATCTGGTCTCTAGTGACTTGCCCCTTATTCATCTACTTCCTCTAAATCTCAGGCTTGCTTCATTAATTCTCTATTTCTTGTTTGTAGCTTTTCTCCCACACTCTTAACATCAAAATGTGAAATTTTTTTATGCCTGCCCACATCTTCCTTAAGTTCTGTAGCAAAAAAAAGTATGGTTATCATGTTCAATACATTCTAGGCTTCGAGAAACACGTGTTTTCCCTTAAGCCTGTACAGGGTATGATGAAATATTAAATTGGGTAATAGCACAGCACTTGTTTACCGTGTTGCAGATTGCTGGGTTTGTATACTAATAGAGAACAAGAGGGGAAGAATAAGGGAAAAGAACAAATAGTTCTCTGTATGTTTTTTCTGAACAGGTGCGCATGCTACTTTTGCTACCAGTAAATGGTGCAAACAGGAGATACAAATAAGCAACTTCTCTGTGACTGTGTCTTCATGAGTAATAGCAATAACACTGTCACTAACAATTTCTGGAGGAAAATTCTGATCTAAAAATTAGTGTCTTGGTAACTCTGATTTAGTTGGTAAAATCCTGATCTCCTTCCCCTCCATTTGTTCTAATTACCCCCTTCTGCCCCTCTAAAGGTGTAACAAATGGGATTTATAGTCCATGGGTTGCAGTGGTTTTGTTGTTACAGGTTTTTAAATCTGTCATGTTAGTGTAGCTGAATTTCCTAACTGAACCTAATGTTACAGCTTTTTAAAAAGAATTCAGAGGGAGCTCTTGTGATTTTCTGATTATTTGCTTCCTGTTTTTAAAAGGAAAAACATTCAAGCATATGCCAGTTAACTCGGCTACAGGCACTGCACAGAAATGACTTTGAATTTGTATTCTGGTTAGGGAGATTACGTCTGCTTTCTTGAAGGCTTTACATCACCAGACAACCTGCAGCAAAATGAGACCAGATGCTATAAGTTCTGTGTGTTTTGCTGTTAATTGCCACTGTACCTGTCTCAGAATGGAGTACTTTTTCATCACTTTCCAGCAGAGACTGTTGTTCATGCAGTTCCTGGCAGGATGTGCTGTATGTGTTTCATTATTTCATGTGGCCACGTTCTAATTTAAAGTTCATTATCCCTGACCATGGCTGAAAGAGCTCTGCTGTTTTCTCCCTTGCAATAGCTTGCAGCAAACAAATGATTTTTATCTCTCAGATTTTCTTGTTTTGCAGCTTTTGTCTTGCCTGTAACAGAAGCCAAATCAATCTTATTTTAGAAGTTAACCACTGAGACTTTAAAATCATCTCTCATCTTCTTTTTCTACTTCCTTCCACCTCCTGGAGAGCCTTAAAACATTCAGAAACATTTAAGCACTAGTACCACTGTTTCATCCTTTTAGACTTACAGGTTCCCTGACTGGCAATTCAGCCAAACCACTTGTTTTGTGACCAAGAATGGCAAATCTGTGCATCAGTTCTAGCAGCATTTAGGCAAATGTCAATAGGTACAATCATCTATTCAAAAGAACCTGGAACCTTTATCGGTATTCTAGCAGCTTTTTAAAGAAACCTTCAGTTTTCCCAAGAAATGTTTAAATCTAAGGTTACCTCATAAATCTGAGAATAACAAACCCAGATAGTTTCTTTTCTGTCCAAATGACGTAGCAGAAGCAAGTGAGTTATAAAGACTTCTAGAAATGATTGTGGTGGTGTTTGTAACGGGTTCTGGATAATTAATAAAATGGTGTTCTTGTGTAGTAACCTTTTATTTATCCTAAAAGTATTTTGAATTGGAGTCATAAGGGTGTTTTTATCTGGCTCTGGTGTCTTACTGTGAGAGCTAAATATTTTGCCCATAGGTGGTTCAGTATTCTTGCATATGTTTTCTGCTTATATCAGTATAACCTTTTGCAGTTTTGAAAGTTAAATATCTTGAGTTTGCATATCTGTGCTACATTTTGAAAACGTGTATCTAAGGTATGTTGAGTCATTATAGATACTATGTAGCTATATATGGTATAGCACTTTCTAATAATAGTAATCTTGGCTATCAGTATTTTCTAGTTTATTTCTGTATTTCATTACTTGTCAGTTTTGTCTGTCTTCAGATATGTCTGGAATATTGGTGTCTGTCTTAAGCTGATTTCTCTAGCTTTTCTCTTCACAGTGCTGTTTCAAATGCCATGGCATTAAACTTCTTTTTTTTTTTTTTAAAGGAACTGAAAACCAATGGTAGCATGTTATTTTCAAAATATCTCATCCTGTGTATTTCATACAAAAGATATGCTTTTGCATTCTAATTAGAAATTATTAGGTGGGACTACACGTAATTGTGTGTGACAGCATTCTGCTGTAGGAGACCCCTGTATTAAAAAAAGAAAAAAATCCTCCCAGATAAAAAATAACCTTGTGTTCCCTGTCTGTAAAATGGATTTCAATGGCAAGTATGCTGCAGGATGTAAAGGGGAGAATAGTAAACAGGTTAAAAATGATAAAGGATGGTTGTACAGTGATTTAAGCAGACTATTTCTCTTGGTTTTGCAGTAGTCTCATTGACTCCACGGAGTATAGCCAGTCCCCAGGCTTCAGTGGCAGCTCTCAGGTAAGGTAATACATGTGTCTGCACCCGGGGGGACAGGAGAGTGAACGTGGAGGTTGGGCAGAGATCAGGCATAACTACATCCATTTCCCGCATGCTGGTCAGCTCGAGTCTCGCAGATGCTTTTAACTGGTTTATATGGGCAAACTGGAGCCAAGACTACAGCTGTAGGAATGACTGCATGGTTTTGAGTGTTTACACTGACACTATCGGAGAAATCTGGAGTAATATATTTAGACGTCTGACTTTATTCCCAAAGCTGACCCTTCCATGGAATAGGGGATATTTTTTGCTCTTCATCTCCCAAGTGGGCAGCATTTGGGAAGAAAGGCAAATCCCTGACCCTTTGCATTGACTTAAATAGCTTTAGATCAAGCTTGACTTTCAAAACAAGAAACATTAATCCTCCAAACATACAGCTGTCTTGTAGTTTGCCCCCATTAAGGCTTTACAGACTGTATTATAAATTCACATAGAGAATAAAAAGTTGTGTACACAGTAAAGTTGTTTGGCAGGCAGCCTCCAAACTGTCTGATCTGCAGCGCCTGCCAAATGCCTAACAGCACTACTGTAGTCTTGCAGCTTGGAGTGATTCAGCTGGGCTGGGAAGATGACACTGATTTCCAGCTCACAGATTCAAAAAGGTTAAACAGTTTTGATTTACACAGACAAACTGTTGGTGATATGCCAGCTTGTGCCTTTGGTGTCCTTTGGTGGTGGGCCATCCATGGCACACAGTGTAAATTAACAGGTGGAAGTGCTGTTGGATCTTATTTGGTGGAGTAGCTGATACGAAGAAAAAACACCTGAATTTTGGGCTGGTGTGCATGCAGGGGTTTGGGTTTGCAGCTTATAACTAATTGGTAATTAGAAAATTCCATCTATTAGTCTGTGGGAAAATTAATTGTTGTTCCTGCTTCTGTGGTCTTGGGAGGCTTTTGCTTGAACAAAGAACTGTAGCTCTACCTCACTTCAGAGGGCAAGTGAAATGTGGAAAGCTTATGTTCAGAATTCTGGTAGTGTGTTTGTTCTCCACTGACACTACCTGTCTCCTACTTTTCTTTCTATTTCAAAGATAAAATCAATAACATAGCTATGTGGCTGGTAAGTACACAAAACAAGCAGCCTAAAACCAAACAACCTAGGCTTTCTAGTCATTCTGCATGTGACAGTCTTATTTGTGTGAGTATAATCTTTTCTGTCAAATGCAATTATTATTTTTTTGTCCTCAAGAGTGCAAGATCATACTCTAGTACAAATTTTTGTATTAAACTTTAATATACATTTGGATGGGGAGCTGAAAGAGAACTCTTGAAGTTAAACACTTCATTCTAAAGGTAGCCTAACTTCAGCAAGACTTTACTATAAAAACAGTTGTAAGAATAAAGATTCAATTGTACCTTTTCCTAATTGTCAGTCATGGCAATACTACAGATTGCGCACCGCAGGCAGTAATAAGCTATGCTGGGATGGAGAGAATAGCTTTCTTTCTCAATATAATTACTCAGCACATTACTCAGAAACATTTTGGAGAAGAATTTATATACTGCAAAGCTTCAAGACTGTTTTCTTCCAGGAAGTGAACTTCAGAAGTAAATAGTGGACAATAGGGGACGTAGGCCCTGGGGAATTCTGCAGGCAGTATTTAGTGGCAGTACCTTTCTTTTCTGCTAGAAATAAGGATCCTGAGTGTAGCTATGAAGTTTTCCCCCAGTTGCTAGAAAACTCTTCAGCGCACCTGATGGGAATAAAACAGTAAAATAGCTCCTGATGATAACTGAGCAATCCAAGCTAATCCTCAACTTGGACAACCATAGTAGTTTTAGCAGCTGAATAAAAATTGCTTGGGTATGGTTTCTTTTCAGTTGTAGGTTCCCCCTCCCCCCCCCCCCCCCATTTCCCAGCACTGCTTAACAAGTAGCCAGGGAACAGACTTAAGAGAAACTGAATGTATGTTTGGTAAAACGTGAGCAGTTTAAAATGCTTGGGTGAGGAGGATCTGATGGAGATGGGTTAATACAGATTGATTCCCAGAACAGCTGGGTTGCCATGTGCCAGCTTGAGACCTGCTTGTAGGGATCTGCCTCTGGAGAGCTGGAGGCAGGCGTATACTTACCATGATTGATTCCATCTTGATGTGGACTGGACTCATCTGGCAGATCAGGCTTGGCCTTGGGTTCTATTGCTCATCATGTTGCAGGTGGCTCGTCTTAAGACTGAAGTGATTGCTTTTTGCTTGAAGTTATCTTGAGCCCTAATCATTCCTGATGTGCTGAGAGAAGCTGGAGCCCTTGCAAGCTGGTGCACAGAATTAATACGAGGATGCTGTGAAAGTGTTGTGTTAAGCATTTCTTAAAGCTGTGAAACTTGAGAAAATTGTGGTCGAAAGTTGTTGCTGTAGGGTTACTGTCCAGTGTCTTAGTTGTGTGTTGAGGTTGGAGTTGCTTTCAATACAAAACAAGCTGCACAGACCGTAGGTGCCATCAACATGCAAGTCTGTGTCATAGTGTCAATGTATAGCCGGGGCCCCACATGGGATGTGGTGTCTGCAGGGCTTTATTGCTTGGGGTTTGCTTATTCCCTGAAATGTTAGATTACTGTTCATACAGGTATAAGCAGAATTTGAGTGGGCTGTAAACTTAGCTCATTCTTGATGGCTGCAACGAGGGCAAGCTCATTCTTCTGCATGGATTGAGGGGCAGTTGTACATGGAGTGGGTTTGTTAGTGCCATTGAGTGGCATTGCAGACCTTGTATGTGGTCAGGGAGGTGGCTCATTAAGGAGCTTGGTAGGTCTCAAATCTTACTTTAAACTTCCCCATGAGCTTTCAGTATGTGATATCTGAGTCGTCTTAAATGTAATTTAAAGCAAGGTGCTTGTCATGCTTTTTGTGTAGTAGGGGATCTTGTTCCTTGTTCTTACTAGTGATTAAAACAAGAAGTACTGTATCTTCTGTTTTGCTTCAGGAGAGCTTACTTACGTAATTTCACTCCTTTGCTTCTGCCTCTTATTGCTTGGGTAGGTTGGGAAATGGCGAGTTTCATGGACTATTCAATTAACCTTTGAACTCAATGGTGTCTTCTGTTTCTATCCTTATTTGCTTAGCTTTACAGAGAGTTACTAAATTACTTCTTTTGAAGCAACTCACTAACTCTTTAAACACCTCCTTCTCTTTTTAATGAGAACTCTGCCAGGGATCTAGGAAGTATTTGTTGTACAGTCTGATTTGTGAAGCTGGAAGCCTGCTATCTTTGGCCTCTGGTGTCTATCTGTATAAATGCAAGCTGTGACTCCCAAAGGGCTGCTGCTGTCTGTCCTGTGTGTGAGACTGGAATTGATAAATTTGCAAAGGTTCAGGAAACAAGAACTGCCTAAACGCAGCCTTTCTTGTTTGTCAAGTGAAAGGGTGCAGCGTAGGACCCTAAGAGCTGTTGAGAGTGGCAAGATCTTCATTTGTTGTCACTTTACATTTCTTACCCTTCACATATAATGTATCAATTGTTTATAACTTGGTAAAATTTGTTGAAATGGAACCCAGGCCTGGCTTTACCTTTCTGAAGTGGTTTTTTTTTTTTTCCATTCAGACCAAAAAGCAGCCGTGGTATAACAGCACGCTAGCCTCACGACGCAAGCGGCTCACAGCTCATTTTGAGGACCTAGAGCACTGCTATTTTTCCACCAGGATGACACGTGTCTCGGGTGAGTTCCTCTTGTGTGGTGTTCAGCTTCTGACATCCGTTACCTCTTACAGTGCCTAGTCTTCAGAAAAGACTTGCTTTTGAGAGCAGCTTTCACTTCTTCCCTGCACAGGAATGTTGCTATACATACATATTTATGTGTTACTCGGATCATCCAGTTTTGCTGTTCTTGGCCAATCTTTGAAGTTGCTAAATTTGGAAAACTTCATCCTGTCACTTCTGGGGGGCACATGTATTGCTCTCTATTTACAACGAAGGACGTAAGCCACAATAAACAATTTAGCTGATGCTCATTCTGAGGACGCAAATGTTTTGAAAGTAGGGTTGTCTTTCTACTAGATGGTGGTATAAACACAGTAGTTAAAAAACACTGCTGTTGAAATACTACAGAGGTATAAACATAAACTGATAAATTCTCCTGTATTTAGCATGGAATAGGACACTTGGAGGTTATCCTTTATGTTGTCTAGATTGAGACATGGTTAACAAATGGCTTGGAGTATAGAAGCTGAATGTGCAGCAGCATTGTTGTCCCATGGGGCACACCTTAGATTTAAGGCTTGTTTTGCAGAATTAGAAGCTGTTTTCACAATTGCCTAGATTGCCTCATTCATAATTGAGTAACAGTGTGACAGCAGCTAGAGTAATTGTTACCTAGTGAATGGATGGTTCTTAATTACATGACAAGATTCTCTTAAACAAATGGGTCAAATGAAGATGTCTTGAGGGCAGGGAGGGTTGCTCTGCAGCCCCTCTAGGGAGGAAACCAGCTTTGGGAAAAAAGTTTCAGGCAATGGGCTGTGGCAGGGAAGACTCAGCACCTGCGAGCTGCAGCCCATATGAAGAGTAACAAACTGCAGCAAGGAGTGGGGCACAGCCAGCTGTCAGGGGATGGGAGAAACCTGGGGACAAAAGGGAACCAGGCAGAGGTTGCTGCAGTGGAGTATCTTGTAGCTTTGGAAGGCAAGGACCAATGTCACAGGACAGAGTTCAGCAATACAGCTGGGATAGAAACCCCTGCTCTTTTTTTTTTTTCTCCATGAATTTAGTTTAAGTTTTATTCACTTTAAATAAAAATGAGGCTTTTCTTTTTTAATTTAAAAAAAATTGGCTTTAAGTGTAAAGGCTGCAGCGTGTTTTAGGGGAGCTTGCTCTTAGCTATGTCTGTATTTTCTGCCTACTTCAGAGCAATGACTGGCTCAGTTCTCATCAAGCACAGCAAAATAATTTTAACAGAGAATGCAGCACATTGAGAGGGCGCTTCAGTAGTGCTTCAGCTACATCAGGGAAGCCAGTTATATGTGACCAGCCAGTTTTGTGTGAAGTACTGGCAAGTGCTTGGCAGAATACAGTAGTTCAGATCACATCAAGATGTTTGCATGCAATGCTACCTTGGTGATGCGTAACTGTTTGTTAAAATAATACTTATTAACAAAGGATAACAACTGGGGCTTTTCCCAGCATTCTCTTGTAGAAGACATCTTTCTTCATAATTGGAGCTATAAATATGAATGCGTTGAAACTGTTTTTGTATTCATGTCAGCCGCACAGAGTGGAGGATTTGCAAGTGCAGTTTTTTCTTAATCAAGTATCACAGGTTATCCTTTATTTAAGTTTTCTTCTCAAGTCATTCCTGCTTTTTGACACATTTTAAATAGGATTTAATGTGGATTTAAAGCTTTCTGCAAGAAGTGCTGGTGACTGTTCTAGTAGGGAGTGGAGACAGAATATAACTAATTATGAAATGGCCTTGCACTTTAGGGAAAATGTCTGGAGAAATAACATTCCATTTTCCAAGCACAGACACAGAATAAATTATAAGATGACTGTGTGCTTGATCTCTAAAAGAGGGAAATGGAAGAGTAGCAGTTGTTTGTTCCTATCGTAGTGTCGAAGGAGCCAACAGTCTTTGAAAAACACTGACGGATGTTTATGCTCTTCTTGAGCTGTTTCCTGTAATGGTCAGGTGCTGATGATTTTAAGTTGGAGCAGCACTTTGTTCATTTTCCCCTTTTAATCCATCTGATGTGAGTAATGTATATGCTAGTACCCTTGAACATGCTAATTACTAGCCTTCACTGTGCCTTTATATGATGAAACATTAAATAGCATATAAGGGACGCTTCAAAATACTTTACAAGTGTAGAGCAAGATAACTTCTGATGGCAAGGAATTACCAGCGTGCAGAAAGTGATTATTCCCTCTGTTTTCCCCACAAGAAGTCACAGCTGTATCTTGCTTTTATAGATCAGCATCTTCCTTTTTTTCACCCGAATATTTCCAAAGCTTTCGAATAAGTGGAGCTTTGTTTCCTTATGCTGCTGATAAGGAAACAGATAAGGATAACTTAAGGAGTGGGTGGAATTTGATCTCAACTGTGTAAGCTGTGTGTGTGGTTTCTCTGCTGCTACAGTGGACGCTGTAGTTTACCAGAAGACAAGGTGTACAGTAGCTGTAAACTGAGGTGCTGTGTGTTAGTGCTGTGAGAGCAGTGATAGCTGTAGTTCCGCTGTAGTTCCCTTGCCTTGCACTGGTGCAAAAAGACAAAGTGAAGGTGGGAGCGTTAGAGGAGGGAAATGAGAATGGCTGGAAATTCTGGGGATTATTACAAAGCCTGAAGGCTCTACCTGATGTTTGACTGCAGGTGTATGAGTTTATTAGGAACCCTGACTTGCCCATGTGGCATCGCTGTAAGTTAGGAATTCTTCCTTGATCAGGAAATACTGCATTCTAAAAATCACTTAAATAGAATTCCATTCATACCAAGAGAAGTTGAGTCTTCTGAGGAATCGGAGAATGACTTTCAGCTATCTACATTACAGTTCAGTTTTAACTTTTGTAGTATACTGTTCCATTTCCCACAGAATATTTATCATCATTATTCAAGCTGGCTCAGTTTCACCTTGTCTGTTGAAGGTCATAATTTTCAAAAAATGTATAGTATGGGGAGTCTTCTGGTTCCGTGCTTGTCTTCCTTCTCCAGCTCTGAAACAACTCTTAGCTCTGTTGCTTTTGGAATAACAAGACAAATATTTTATACTAAAAGTATTTGAATTTAATTGAAGCCAAATGTAGGCATATTGTAACAGAAGTATAGGGAAAGGAATATACTTTCACCTCCACAGAAAACTAGATGTGTTTGAGTGCATTTTGATATGCTTAAAGGTTTTATGTAAATAATCTATTGCCCTTAAGCTCATTTATTTTATTCAAATTCAGAGCTCATCAGGAAAGTTGTGTTTGTGATTTCTAGGCAGATTCTCAGCATGGTAGGCTCACCCAGCATTGCAGTGGAAAGACTTAATTTGTGCTCTAAAAATCATACCACCTTTGGGGAATGCTAGAGGTGAGAGAGAACCAGGTTTTGACCAAGAATTCTCCCCAGGTAGCAAGCAGTGGTAGTGTCATGTGAAAACATGAATCTTGGGGGGGGTTTTGTTTGCTGCTGAGTTTTTCTCACTCTTTCTGTCCTCCCCCATACTGCTGCCTCTCCCTAGATGACAGCAGAACCACAAGCCAGCTGGATGAGTTTCAGGAGTGTCTATCCAAGTTCACGCGCTACAACTCTGTCCGACCCCTGGCAACGCTGTCTTACGCTAGTGACCTCTACAATGGTTCCAGCATAGTATCCAGGTAAGATATACTGCAGCTCTGACGGTGCATCTCATGCTGACATAGGCTGTTGAGGCAGAGTTAATAACCTGTATTAAACAAGTTATGGGCTGTACATAACGCTTTGCAGTCACTTCCCAAAACCAGTTCTGCCCATGTGTGGTTATCATCGATCTGCAAAGACACTCAAGTACCACAGTAGTATCTCTTATTCCCGTTGGTGCTGCTCAAGATGGAGTGCAGAACCTTTGCGGTGCCAGTATCTGCAGCTGTTGTGATACAACAGGCTTTGTGCTGTAGGCTCAGCCCTCCTCGTGTCAGTGTAGTTGCATTGTAAGTGATGCAGTCCTAGCATTTTAAGAAACATCCATCTTGCTTGGTGTAGGTAGTGTTAAGTGTTGGTTTTAAATGCTGTCGGTAGAGCCAGTAGTAATGGCAAATACTAAAAAAGTTGTTTTTAACTGTGACTGCTTGAACTCTTGGGTACTGGAAGCTCTGTTTACAGTGCTAAACACTAGGGAGGGGGTGGTTGTGGTAACGCCAACTCAACAGCTCCGTTCTTGCTAACAACAACTCTGTATACCCTGCTGTGTGGGGTGGTCACGTCCTGTGCACTGCTGCTGAAGCTCATCTGAGCCTCCTGTGGATCAGTTTGAACACTTAACTGGTGAGATGCCGTTGGCTTGTCTTTCAACAGAATTACTTTCTTCTAGTTTAACTCCATGAACCAGCTCCCTTAGGGATCAGCCTTAAGTGAGCACAAAGGATGGGGAGAGGCTGGGACCTGACAACAGCCCTAACCTTAAACTGGTTTCAGCAGCTGTGGAAGCATACCCTGGGGGGGACTTAATTAGTCTGTGGTAGCTTGTTTGGAGCTGGTTTGGTGGAAAAAATGATGCAATGTGTGAACTGGGAGATCTGTTTTGCATGGCATAGACTGAAGACCAGTTAGCTTCTTACAGGCACACTTTACAAATTTAAGTGTGTTTGTTTACAGCAACCTTTTGAGGAAGAGAAGTAGTATCACTTTTATACATGGGGTTCAGGAGATCCAAAGTGGCCATACCTGAGGTCTTGAAAAACATTGCAATGACATGATGAACTCAGATTTCCTGTATCTTGATCTGATGCCTTACAAAGGGGCCATTCGAACAGTGACAGAACAGCTTGGATGTTTGAAAGACCCCAGAAATATGCACTGTGTGAAGAAATGGAGGCATGAGTAGCATGAAATACATATTTCTTTAAAGAATCATTGATTCCTTAACTACTGCAATATGTAGCAGGAATGTACAATGTCTGACTTAGCCACAGAGGCCAGAACACAGTAATCGCTGATCTGACGTATATTTAACCCGCACTGATTGGGTTCACACTAGCTGCAATGAAATGCAGATGGGAATCTCACTGCAATGTAGACAAACTTCCTCAGCTACGAACTTCAGTGTGGATTGGATTTGGCTCCTTTGCCCTTTCTTCTCCTTGACATTCTGCAAAAGCAGCGTTTTTGTGGTATTTGGTTAGAAAATGCTGGAAGGGCAGTAAATCTTGCTCCTATTTTGAAGGCATTATAATTCTTGGGTGAAATATGTTTGTGAAGTATGTGTGGTGTTAAAATGAAGATACTGTGGGGCCTCCTGCCAAGCTAGTGCTAGAATCTGTAGTTAAATGCATTTAACTGCAAAATAACTTGGCTTCCAGCTCAAGGTTTTCCCCTCCTCATGCTTTTTATTTATCGAGGCATTTAAGAAATTTTTGGGGGTTTTAGTGTGTGAGCTGAGTAAGGCTGTTCACATCTGAGCATGTCCTTAAGTGCTTTGGTGAAGCGGGGCTGCTGAATGTGCTGCTGCAGTAGCTCTTGTTAGCTTCTGGCTATCCAAACAGTTCCTTTAAAGTTTGAATTTGTTAAGCAAGAGTTTACGTGTAGGTATGTGTTGGCGAACACATTTCTGTGTTTGCTGTTGTTCATCCAAATTAATAGACTATTTAATAAAGTTCGGAGAGTGTGAAGCTAAATGAGGTGTGTGTCTTGGTCATGGCAGCTTAAGATAATAAAGGAGCAGGTTTTAGGTACCCGTGGATGAGCCAGGTTAATTATTGGGGCGCTTGAAAAGCTTATCACTTTCACTTTTAAATGCTGTGAGAAGCTCTATTGTTTGTTTGGACCCCTGCACTGCTTTTTAAAGGTGCTCCTGGGCATGCAGTGGGAAACACTGATTAAATGGTAAAAAGTGAGTCCTGCTGCTTAGCTGTTGTGACAAATGCTTTTAAATACAAAACCAACGTAAGGTCAATAAGTAAGCAATCCTCAAATATTTTCAAAAGTCTTTTAAAGAGATTTTTAACTATATTAAGAATAAAAGTAGAATTGACTGGAAGTTAAACTTCCTTGTACTTAATTTAGTTTGGTTTGTTGTTTGTTTGGTTTGTTTTTTTTTAAGAAAATAAACTGCTGTTACAAATAGATAGAATACAAGTTTGGCTTGCCTTGCTTTTTAAGCCTATACAAGGTTAACACACTGGACTCCAAAAGATCAGCTAGCTTAAATAAAGAGGTTTTAAAGATATATTAGCTTTATGTTTGCAAAGAGTTTAGGGTAGCAGGATGAAAAATGTAATTAAAGGCTGTATAGAAACAGGCTGGATAAACCTCTGGAACCGAGCAGCAACAGTACTCTCCTGAGTGTCTTGCCACAAGCATATTTATGAATGTCTGGGCTTCTGAGGACTAATAAAAGAGCATAAACAATACTATGTATGTTGTGTTACTGTAAAAAACGTGATGAAATATTAAGAAAGCTGGAGTTGCTTTTTGGGCTGAGGGGACAAGCCAGGGCTGCGCTCTGCGGTTCCAGGTTTCCCCAGCCTGGCAGGGAGCGTGCCCAGGGGGCTGGTGCTGAGCCTGGCTGGGCTGGTAGCCCAGCGGCAGCCGTGCAGCATCCGCGTGGTGGCAGCCGTCTGTTGCAGTGCTGGCAGCGCAGGGCTGTGGGCAGGGGGTGCAGCGCTGACACTTGAGCTGTGCATCTTCATGTACGGGGTTATGGTCTTATTTGGAAAGGTGCACGCAGTGTGATCGTAAGCCCAGTGAGGGAGAGCCTTCTTACCTTGCTCAGAAGCATGGTACAAGCAAAACTGACAACCATCAGTGCTTTCCGCCCCCTGCCCCCCCTGCCCCCCCCATTTGCTTCAAGAAAAACAGATGAAGGAAGATGTAAAGTGAAAATGCATTCAAAGCTTTGCAATTGCTGGTAGCTCAGTTTTGCTTTAACATTAGGGGGACTTCCAGCATGCTTGCTGGTACATGTACCTCGATATGCTAAATGATTTTTTTACTATACACTCTGTTCTCCTCAGTACAAAGTATTTACATGGTTTTCACAAGTATATTAAGTTTTGTTAGAACTGGGCCAAGGAATAAATTTTTCCATTTATTAAGCCCCCAGACAGAGCAGTCGCAGAGCTTAACTTTTCTTCTCTCTTCTTGCTGTGGCAGTAAATAGTAAAGGCTTTCTTTTAAAGATGAGTCTGTAAACTGCAGTGTTAGCATTACAATGATTTATGTAGAAAATTGCTTTAGCACTGTCAGAGGCCTTCAGAGAATAATGTGGCAGTCTGTCATATTTTAAGGAAAAAAAAAAAAGAACAGAAAAATCCAAGAAACAGACTATGGAAAGATGTCTGTCTGAAACCTGGTTATTGGAAAGCTGGTTCTCCTTGCTGGGTGGTTCCCAGGTCTGGTGGAAGCATGAATACATCTCTCCCAGAGGCCCTGATGTTTGGGGGCAAATGGTGTGGGTTTTGTCATCTGCTCAAACTTCAAATTCTTCTGGGTTAGCTTGCCATTTCTTTGAAAGGTCTTAAAATTACATCCAAAGGGGTTTGTGTGGCCAAGACTAACTATTTATCTAAAGGCATAGTGATTTACACAGAGGGAAAGAAACAGCTTGGTTTTTTGGGTGCTGAAACCTTACTAATCTCATCTGTTTGATCTTGAGACAGTGTTCAAAAACTGGATCTTACATTTGGGGTCCATTATTCTTTTTTTAAAAAAAAATTTATTGCTTGCTTTTTCCATTGCCTTTATGTAATGAATAAGAGATTAAGAGGTTTCTTTTAGCATTCAAACAGTACAATTAAGTCTGTTTCAAAATTGTAATTTTTTTGTTGACCCTTTCATTAACATGACCTGAAATCCTTTCTTCAAAGGTGAGCTTAAAATAAAACCCATCCATTAGGGGTATTTTTCCCCCCCTGTATTCATTGAACCATTCTTGTTTGTTGTTTCCATTTTACTTTGGACTACAATTACTTGTCCATATAAATTCTCAGATCCAGACTTTAACAAAGTGCCTTTTAGTCCTGTGTCTACCATAATAAGCTCCTTTTTCCTCCTTGTTTTGAGTACCCTGGGCTGGCTAGGATTAGATGAACCATTTTACTGAGTTTGTGACCAGCAATGCTTCTATCTTGGTGGTAAAGATAAATGAAAGAAATGTAAGTGGGTTTATCCCTCACAGGATTGTGCTTCAGAGTGCAGTAGATACTGCTACTTGAGAAGATGAGAAATGAGGAGGGCTGAATTTTTCTTATACTGTGTTAAATAAATCATTTTTTAAATGGACTCTTAAATACAAGTGGCAGCTCAAAACTGTGGATGGATCTGTCTTGTTTGGACTGTTTCCACAGCTGGGAGGGAGAGAAATGCATGAATAAAGAGACTTGAACTACAGAGTGGCTGAGGAAACTTGAAGTCTAATGCTGTGAACCTACCTGAAGTTTGTGCTTATCCTGTGGTTCTCTTAAATTATTTCATCAGAGGTTTTGGCCCATAGACCAGAGGTTGTCTGGGGCCGAGAGGGAGGTTTGTTTGATTAGAGCTAAGTACAGAGCCTTTCCCTTCTCTGGAGTGCAGAACTGATACATTTCCTAGTACATAATTGTGGTCTGGATCCCTCAAGCAGAAGCTAAATGTGACTCATGCCCAGCAGAAGGCTTATACAGACGTCAGTTAAGATCTCTGAATTCAGAGTTATGCTCTCAGCTCTCATGTAGCCCTCTTGAGTTCTCAGGATGGGCTGCTAGTACAAAAAGGGACTCGGAAAGCAGAAAAGAGCATGTCTGCTCCTATCTCCAGTCCTGACCTGAAAAGTAAACTTTCTGGTGACTGTGGTGATGCTGCAGAGAGGAGCCTGTTCTTCCATGAACTTAAGCTTTCACTTTTAGGAGTTAAACTTAAATAATTTGAAATTGGGAAGTTAATGAAGTTGCACAACCACCACTGGGACCTCACTTTTTTTCCTAGTAATTTCAGACTATTTGGTAGTAGGAAGATCTTTTTCCCATTAAGCTCTCTTAGTGCTTTAAACTTGTCTCCATCTGCAGATAATTAGGTGACGTTTTGTTAGTTTGATTTAAACTTTGTGAATTTTTATAAATGGTATGTTAAAATATTGAAGAGCCTTTTGATGAATTCGGGAAGTCTCTTTTTAAACAAATGTATTAAACAGTGATTGCTCAAAGTTTTTTTGGGTGGTTTTTTTGGTTTATATCTTGAAGAAACTTTGTGCAGTTTATATAAGTAGTTTCCATTTCTTGGCAAATGTTGTGTTGTGGTCACTGGCTTCAGCATTGGCTGGTCTGGCATTGAAGTAGGCTTCCCAAAGATGATGTGCAGGCTTCATCCTCAGAGGTATTCAAGAACTGGCTGGAGAAAGCCCTAAGCAAACTGGTCTGACCAAAGAGCTGCCTCTGCTCTGAGCAGGATTTTGGACCAGAGCCATCCAAGTCTTGGGGGTTATACTCTTGTGATAAAGATAAATGGTTAGCTTGATAGAAATGTCAGGTTCTGTCCCTGACTGTCTGCCTAGCATCTTCCTCTGGCCTTAGGTTTTAAGGAGAGGCAATGTCCTCATGTGGCTTTGCCACATAGTGCAAAGTGAAATTCACTTCCTATGAACTTTGGGATCCCTCACTCACAAATGGGGGTTAATGTAAAAACATTGTATTTATTAGAATAAGACTGGGCTTTTTTTGAAGAGAAGATTTGTGAAAGTGCAGGAACTTAAAATGGATGCTGTAGCATCAGGAATGTCCTCTGAGAGATCTATTTTCAGGGTAGGAGGATGGTACCATGTCCAAGTTGCATTGCATCATTGCATCCACCCCTTGTTGATCAGGACAGAAACCTTTTCTGTGAGGCTGCAGGCAGCTGCCCTTCTGTTCCTCCTGATGTTCATGTAATAACGGTTATCATCAGGTAGTAGTGCTATATCTTGGCCTCATGAGTTGGAAGCCACGAAAGGTGTGGTTTCACAGAATCTTATATGCAGAACTTCCATGGTGACAATGTTGGTAAAAGGCAAATTTCCCTTAATTTACCCCCCAATTTTATAGCTTGCTTTCAATATTGAGTGTTGATACAGTGAATTCTTATGTGCCTGCTTTGAAGAAACAAGCCTGTTATTAATAGGATATGATTTTCTGTAGCTTATTAAAGCCATATTCTTTAGCCGTATTTGTTGGAAGTGTCTGAATTTGCTAGGAGGTGATTATCTGAAAAGCATTAGTATTCCTTTGGATTTTTTGTTTGTTCCTTCCTTGCTAACTGAAGGAGTTAGTCTATTAAATGTAGGCAGCTGAAAAAAAAAATATATTGAGGTGGTGTGTTAAGGCATGCAAAGATGTATGATGTGGGCTTAAACACAGTTCTGAGAAAAAAATCACCTTACAAGCAGCTCAGTCTGAAAAAGGGGTTGAGTTAATGATTATTATCATCTGTATTAATAAATACTCTTAAGACAGATTTGGGATTTATATACCGCATGGATGTTTTGTAGAGGAAGTTACAAAGTGACGCTTGTGTGTCTGTTTTTGTGCAAATGAATGTGGAAGTCAGATCAGTTTTTCTGTACGAGACTGTGAAATTAAGGGTATTTATAAGTACCTCTTTCTGAAGAATAGTTTAAGGATAGCATACAAAATACTGACCAGAAAAAGGTTCAAAACAATCTCCTGCAACAGATTTGGCAGTTGGATGAAAAAACACTTCAAATGGTGTTTTAACCTTGTTCTGTCAATACCAGGCAGCAGGACCATGGGAGTTAATTGTCCCAGCCTATTCTTTGGCTCTTCAAAATGGCTTGTCAGTGGCATATGGATGCAGTATTTATGGAGGCTGGTGTCCTGACTCACAGTTGCTGTTGGATTTAGCTGAGGGGTCTAAAGAGGTTATTGTCTCCAGCTGTCCTTCCTGATTCTCTGCTGTGGGGTGTCTGGCAGAAGAGCTGGTGGTGGTGTCAGGTGAATTGGGAGGCTGGGATTAATGATATAGCAGGCTGTGTTCTGGGGCACTGGGCTGGGCAGTGATTTGTTCTGAGGAGTGGGACCTCTGGCAGTGTGGTCAGCTGGAGGCAGAAACATCTTCACTGGTGCAGCTAAATCATGCAGCAATCATGAATTGGAGGGACTGCATTGTTCACAGTCTCCCAGCACTGGTGGATGTCCCCTGTGCTAAACTCTTTCAGATATCTGTTCCCTTGCCTCTTCAGCTCTGTCAGCAGCTGCCATGCTCAGTTTTAGAGAAACAAGATTCTTGTTGTAGTAATAAATGTGGTGGCTTGAAAGCAAGCTTGCAAACTTTGAATGGCCTTTTATTTAGAAGGTACTTCAGCATCTATCACAACTGATTGAGTTCCTTCTTACTTAATGGCATAGTCCTGATATGACAGTACTGCTGCACATACAACCTTGCAACTTGTGGAGCAGGGGTGGGTTTTTTCCCCTCAAACCTGTTCCTTTTACAGCTTAGGCAGAGGCTGCCACCTTCCTTTCTGGAAACATTTCCCAAGCTTGAATGCAGAAAGAAAGCAGATGAGTATGTTTAGAGACTTAAAGTCTCTTCCACTTTAGTATTTTCTAATGTTGAGGCTGTGTTCCTGCTACTGTCAGAGGTGTTCGTAACCTACCGTGTATCAGCCCAGCTGGGCGAAATGGCAGATCCTGGTTTTGAAATATTAGATGGGTTACTCAAAATACTGCAGCAGGCAGACTGATAATTTGGCTTGGATTTTAAATAGTGCCGTAAGAAATATTCTGTATTTAACTGTTGGCACTTTTAGTTAACGTTTCCCTACTCTAGCTTATTTAAAATGGTGTTTATGGAAAAACGGAATCTAATCCTCATTAACTTGCATAGTAGTTGTTTGCAGTGGCTTTGGCTCATTGTACGTCTGTGTATCTGGCATATAAACCCTGGGATTGTCGTCATCTTCTCTTCAGCATGCAGAAGAGCATCGCCTAGCAGTAAAGTGGCTTTTTATCAATACGCTTTAGGTTCAGTTGCTTGCAAAATTCAGTAGTTCCCTATAGGCTTTCTCATCATTAGTGCTAGTTACGCCAGGTTCCCCTGAATACATGTATGAAAAAACCCCTTATGCAGTAGAACAGTATGTCTCTAGCTCTGTAGTCTTACAGACAAGGCTGGAAGTGTGCTGTGGCTTCCCAGGAGGTTTGGGGTTGTACTTGGAGGTGGCTTGGTTCAGGGTCACTTCCCCTTGCTCCCCCCTGAAATAGAGGGGATCCTGATTCTGAAAGCTGAGCTATCCCAGGAAGCACAATTAATCTCATAGCATAGTAGAGTGTCTCATTGGGTTTAAAAAAGGAATGACTGTTTTATCTAGTGATGACAAAACATGAAAGTAGCTCCGGTGGTTTTGATTTCAGAGCTGTGAGATGGATCTAAGTCCAACAAACCTCCTCAATTCAGATTTAATATTCTCCTTTAAACAAGCTCTTTATGGAATGGGAGTATTGCTAAGTAGTCTTTCTTAGAACTGATGGCATTTCATTACCCTTAAAAGGACTTTTGTAAGCATGAAGCAGGCCTGGAACTAGGTCTAATGACATTACTTTGTCAACATGGTACCTTTCTATACCTTTCTTCAAAGAGAGCAAAATAAAACTCCAGGCTACTGTGGCTGCAAGAAAGATGCTGAAAGTGTGACTGCAGCATGACGCGTGCGGTAATATCTTCCCAAAGGAGCCTGGAGCTGAGGACCATCCTTCTCTGTGGTGCAGGCTTCAATGAACTGTTGTAATACCCTTTCCTGTCTGTTTCCCAGCTGAGTGTGCTGGGGGGCAAGATCATCGACACAGAGCTGACTTGCTAGTGTTATTTTTATGCTACAAATAGAAGTTTGCTTAGGGAGAGTGTATTCCTAGCAGATGTTTGAAGCCTGGAGGAGGTGCTGTGGCAGGGATGGGTGCTTGGGCTGCATTCAGCAGCAGCTGGTACTGCTAAACCTGGAGCTGAAATATCCCATTCCTTGGAGTTGTTTGGGATCAAACTGAAATGGCTTGGGGTCTTCTGTCCCACAGTTTTCATTACACTTCCATTAGATTTGAATCTGATCTGTTGAGAGGCTGTAATTATAGTAGCCAAGACAACTTTACCTTGATTAAAGGACAAATCTGGCAGTTTTCTGGTAATCTGGCAGTAATGTCTTAACACAAACTAATGTGAATCTTGGAGATGAAGGTCTTTGCTCTCCAATAGAATGCATTTAAGGGGAGTCTCATTTATACATTTAACTTACCTATCTGTATAGCAGTCTAGAGAATTCAAGAGTTTTTCTTTAAGCAGTCCTTCCTGAGTGGAAACTGCAGTAACCTGTCTGGGATCATGGTGTGCTTGCTCAGTTTATATTTTTGGAAAACATTTTGTAGCACAGGGATCTGAATTGGGGAATATGTTCAACCAGTGCTGGTCTGTCCTTGTCCCTGTGGTGTGGGTTAAGGATGGAAATAGCAGCAGTGACCTTATTTAGGTGGTGTCTGGAGTAAAAGTAACTAATGCAACTGTTGCTTTATTAAAAAAAAACACAACATTTTTTTTCAGCTACTCACAGCTTTAGCAAAACAGTCTTTTGATAATGAAACTTGATACACCTTGTCTCAGTAGCCTTTATTTTTATGTGACAAGATTTAGACTTTGAGCTGATGGAGCACAAAATCTGAGGACTATAATAGCAGCTTCCTATTCCTGAGTATAGCTTTGTTTTTTAAAAACTACGAATTAGTATGCTAGTGCATGCTTAGTGACACTAATTACTTAGCCTTAAAATATCAGTCTGCTGTAAAAACAGTCTCTCAGGTGTGTGATATTAATACCAATTTCTGTATTGGTCCCAGATGCTGAACAATCTGCACTAGTTGTCATGGTGTTGAATTGTAACCTAAATTTCTAATCTTTGACTTCAGTGCCTCAAAAAGGGTTTGGAAATAGGCAACCAGGCTGTAAGGTGTGGGACTTGTAATTGTTGGAAATGACAGGGTATCACTCAGAGGCCAGGGAGTGAAAGCACAGAGTGAGAAAGACTTCAAGGAAGTGTAAGTGAAGAGCAAAAGCTGTTGTTGTCATCTCTCCTTCCTCTCACCAATTAAGTCCCCCCAAACTAAGAAAAATTTATTTATGTTGCAATTAAATATGGGGCCACAGCAAGACAGGAGTTGGGGTTAGATACAGAAATAAAAAAGCACCATATTAGGTAGAAGTAGAATTGAAGGCTTGGTATATTCAGGAAGGAAAAAAATGTGTATATATAGTCCCTTGAGAGGAACTGAGTCATCTAATTTGTGGAAATGGCAACTCCTACAGTCACAGATCTCGTTACCAAGTCAGGGCTGAGGCATTTATGATTACAGTAGCAATTGTAGAGTGTACGTATGGAAAAGGAAGAGGTGCAGTTTGCTGCAGACCTTTAATTGTAACTAGTGATGCAGTTAAAGGCTAATGCAGTTAGATGGAAACTCCCCTCCTGATTTGGAGGAGTTGGATATAGCACGTACCTGCTTCTCACGGAGGCTTGCTGGGTTAGGTGCCCCTCCAGTCTGACACCTGGGGAGTTTCAAACCATGATTTTGAGTACGGTGTGAGCTGCCCCAGGGGTGGGTTTGGAGGGCATCTTGACCCATGCTGTCCCTGTGGAAGACTACAGAGCATGTCAACCTGGTCACCGCCTGCAGTGTTGTCTTTTTGCGGCCTCCCAGCATCTACAGTTGCTATGTCACAGATTCTAAAGGGTATATCTGTATTTATTTCTGTTAATATTTGGTATGGACCAGTTGTTCACGGATTACTGTTGTCACGTTCACTTTGGCATCGTCATGTCTTGCAGGAGTAGGTACCTGGAATGTGCGTGTGGCTTTTAAAGGGTAGCTGGGATGGAGGGAAACCCTCATCTGTCCCAAATTAATGTTCTGGTGAATGCTTCCTAGCTCTAGTGGAGTGACTTGTTGAACACTAGTCTCTGCTGTCGCCTTGTTCATAACTGTTATGGTAAGGCAGCTGCTCCATTCTTTTAATCAATTTAGCTGCCCATCTGTATGCATTCTCTAACTCCAGTGCATCCTCCTGGGATGTGGAGAGCCATCAGGATGCAAATGTAGGAAGGCTTTATACAATGGCAGAACTGGCAAATACTTGTTCTTTACTCTTTCCCCACTGGTCTACCCTCAACACCACGCCAAGCCTTCAGACACATTTCAGAAGCCATTTATTTCATAATTCCATCTGTTAGCTACAAGTGCTCTCCAAGGTCATAGGTTTTAGCATTAAAATAAAACTATTTGTTATCTCACAGACTTGAGAATGAAGATAAGCAGCAAAGGAACCAGAACCCTTGAGAATGTGTAGGATGCTGGTCACTAACTACTTAAGAAAACAAAAACAGTGACTTGGGAATGGGAGATGTCTCTCTTCTTTTTTCCCTAAAACAAAACAATCAATTCCTTTCAATTTGATTTTTATAAGTAAATTATGTTGCACATATCTCTTTCAAATATCCAGGCTTGTGTCCCCAAAAGATTCCTATAAAAATTCAGCTAATCTTTGTTGGTCAGAAATATGGGGTTTAAAAGTAGGGTTTTTTTTTAAAAAAAAAAAAAGTGCAATTGTTAGTT
The DNA here is from genome assembly GCF_015220075.1 of Falco rusticolus. Classification (NCBI taxonomy): domain Eukaryota; kingdom Metazoa; phylum Chordata; class Aves; order Falconiformes; family Falconidae; genus Falco; species Falco rusticolus. The sequence continues at coordinate 29,918,311 of NC_051197.1, forward strand.
GCTTCTGACATTTACATCTTTGAGGGGCAAGGACCACTGCTAGTCCAAAAAGGTACTTAACTGGATATTCAAATGATCTAAAATATGATTTACTACCAGTGCTTCCTTAAACAAATGAAAAACAATGTCTGAACTGGTCTCCTGTCTCTAGAGGAGGCTGCTTCATGCTAGCACTGAGGTAGGTTTGTAGCACGCACAAACAGTTGGTGCTCCATCTGCCCTCTGAAATAGTGAAAACATTCATTGTCAGTCCTATGTTAAGTCTAATTAAAATAGTGTTACCAAAACACATTGCTCTTATTTTAGCAGGATGCTAATAGCCATAGCGCACACATTTTACATGTTGCTTTGACTCGCCGGTGGCACTGTGCCTCTTGCCACATGTGAAGTGGATGCTGTTGTCTAACTGGTTTATAACTTGACTCAATGGCCTTTTTTGACAAAAAGGATAAAGTATTTCCTATTACTCTATTGCATGTTAATGTGCTAATGACTAATTCACTTTGACTGTAGAAATGTATCACCTGTGAACCAGAATGTTGTTGCTGTTCTTCAGAGCTGGCCCTGTTGTGGCTTTTGACAAAACTAAATTTGCTTGCAAATTTTCATATGGATAAGCTTGTGTATAAGCAAGTGCTTACACTGACACAAAGACTTCAAGCAGTAAGTGACAGGAATACCATTGAGCTAGTTAAATGCAAATAAGCCTTGCTTAATACTAAACATATTTAGAAGATTTGTAGGAAAAAGCATCAAAATAACTGTTGCTATGCAAGTGGGCTGTTTGTCCTAATCCTGATTAGTCCAGGGGGAAGCAGAGATCTGCAAATATTAGAAATAGTTTTATATAGTAAATAATCCACTTGATTAGCTACTCTGTTTGTTCATATTTTTCTTCCCAAGTTGCTTACTAAAAGCCCAAATGGCAGATAATGAGAACGCTTGTTGCACCAGGACTGCACGTAGCTGACGGAGGCCAAGGTGCAAGGTGGTGTCAGGCATCCTGTGCTGGGTTTGCCTGCTTGTCTGGCAGCCAACAAACATCTGTACAGGTGGTGGTTTATTTCTGCATCCATTTTCTCCCTGCAGCCTCTTCGATGCTGTTTGAAGGTCACAGGTCTGATAATCAATTTCATTGGTTAGTATTTTTTATTAATTCTTCTAATGATGTGTTAACTTTTGTAGACATAATGAAGTACTCAGGGGTTTTATGTCTACAGTATGCCTCTTCCAAAAAAAAAAATAGAAATAAAGGAATTAATGCTAGAGAAGCAAACCCACCCCAGGTGAGAGAGGTTCTGCTCTGTTCTAATAACTTGGCTTTTTACCAGACATTGTAAAACATTAATTTTTTTCTTCAGGAGAAGGCTAAGGATATAAATTGAATCCAAGAGGATGAATCGCTGCCATCAGTTTAGTTGCACTTTACCTGAATCCACAGGGCAGCAAGCAGGAGCCGAGACAGCAGTTCAATTAAGATTGTGGTACAAGTAAATCCGTTCTATTGTTAGAGGCTTTCGATTGTAAAATTCTTCTGTAGAATGGGGTGAGCTGACAAGACAGGCCTGCGTGGTGCTTTTGTCCTGTTTGTATAAAAAATGATTAGACTAGGGTAGATCTGGGGTAGGGGGAGAGCAGTCTGGCTGCCTAGGTGACTTCTTTCCCTCTCCCGTTTTATTTTAATAGATGCATGCTTGCTTGATTCCCCAGCTGTAAGCATGTTCTTTTTTTTTTTTCCTTTTGGCATCTTGTGATTTTGTAGGCTTGACCTGACTAGCTCATTTCTCCTCTAGCAAGCAAGCAATTGTGAGTGGGACTGTCTCCTGCCACTGCATTGGAGAAGTTTAGCTGCCTGAGTTAAAAGGCCAAGTTGCAGACTGTTTCATTGAATTATTTTATACCATCAGACTGCATATCAACAATCCTTTCTCTCCATAGGTTAAAAATAACTTGATGATATCTCCTTTAAAAGGACTTGAAAGCTCTGTTGCCATTTAAATTTATCTTCCCTTGAAAGCATTGCAGTGCCTTTGACTTCTCAGTTATGTTGAGGGGTAGAAAACTCTAGCTTGTAGCTGCTGTGGGAGCAGCCCAAGGAGCCCTCTCTTTTCTTGTAATTAGCTTAATGCTTCCTAATTGTAAAAAGGTACCTTAAATACCTCTGCCTTCAGGATTTTTCAAGCTGTATGAGTGTGAAATCAGTGTAAACTCAGTCATCTCTTCTGCCATTCAGAGCTTGCTGCCTGGTTCACAAACACCCTGGCTTCTTGGAAATAATGTGATGGGGACGGTAGAGATTGAAATGAATTACTGAGTGGAAGAACCCTGAAAGAGACCTCTCAAAGTAATAGATTGATTGCTTAGTCAAGAGACTGAGGATAACTGATTGCTGATCACAGAAACCTGGTCGCTAAGGGGAAATGCTACCCCCAAACCCTCACTGGGAAGAGTAGCAAACTGTTGTCTCACTGAGGCTGATGCTCCTGAAGGGAGGTGGGAGGTAGGCACATCCACCCTTCCCTGCCTCCAGTGACCAGCTCCTAGGAAGCAGCTTTACTTCCCCGACTGCTAGATGTCTAATAGATTTCTCTCAAGCCCTTCTAAGCTGCGAAGGTAGCAGTGACGTTAGCAGTTTATAACCGGCTGCCTGCCTTTCTCTCAGATGTATTTCATGTACAACCTCGGGCTTTTCTCATTTTCAGCTTAACTTTGTTATGAGGTGACTGCTTTTACTTCCAACTTCATTGATATCTATTACAAACTTGCCCTGCAGTTCAAGAAAGAAGCTGCCTCTGTTTCCACGAGCAACTCTGAGTGGAAGTCATAGCAAGCATGTTTTTTACATTACTGATGATATATGTTTTGACCCTCTGTTACTCAGGGAATTTAGAAGGTTTTTTTTCCACAGAGACTCATTTGCTCTGTGTTAACACTTTAAAGTTCACTGAGCTGCTATATATAGGAGCTAAGAGATGAAGCAGTGCAACCAAGAGAAATCCATGGGTAGCCATCCTGTAGCATGTTGGTTGTCGAGCATACAGCTGAATGTTAAGCACATTTTCAGGGTGAGTTGTCAGCTTTGACATTTGGGTGCCACACTGTGTTAGATGGTGTAGCTGAACTGCAAAACCTCTAGAGCATCTGAACAAAGATCCTGGCTGAGGGAGGGAGATTGTGCTATCACAGAAAGTCTTGTTTCAATAAATGAAGTTGTGGGTATATTTGGAGGGGATTAAAAATGGTGCCCAAGAGCAAGAATTCCGTGCTGTTGATGTGTGTGCCAGACCTCACCAAGGTGTTCCGAACAGGGTATTTGCTAACTGCAGATAGTGATTCTCAGCTCTACCACACCAAGATGTTTGGGTGGTATAATACCCTGCTGGTAAGTGTGTGTGTTGTGTTACACAGTTCTCAACCTGTGCTTTTGTTCCTCAGTATTGAGTTCGACCGAGACTGTGACTACTTTGCCATCGCTGGGGTGACAAAGAAGATTAAAGTCTATGAGTATGGTACAGTCATTCAAGATGCGGTGGATATTCACTACCCTGAGAATGAAATGACCTGTAATTCCAAAATCAGGTAGGCATTGACTTTGCATTTGAACTCAAGAGGGCCTTTTCCATTTGTTTGTTTCTGTGCAGTAGCTGTTTTGCTTTCTTTATCCACTGTGGGAATGGGAGGGGAAAGGAGGAAAGCAGGAGCTGATGGAGAGCTTGCTTTGAACTCCGGGTGGAATCAAGTAGTACAAGCACTGCTATTTATGTATGCTGGGCTCATCCAAGATAGTAGCAGGCCAACATATCTGGAGGAGAAGGGGACATAAGGTAGTGGATTGCTTTTGTGTTCCTTCCAAATGCTGTTGGATACCTACTCAGTTAAAAGGAGGGTAAAAGCATAGTAGCGGATATACTCCAGGTAAAGTCTTAGCTTGTCTCAAGGTAACTTCTGTGCCTACTTCTTCATAATAGCCATCAATTCCTTCATGCTCTCTTCTCTTCATCAACCAGATCCTTTCCATTCTGCTGAAAGGCTACTAGTCCTCAGGAAATGTGCCTCATTTGCACCTTCTGCCTATGAATTTTTGTCTGCCTGGAGGACTGTTCTGTTGGGCCTCATAATGTCAGGCTCTTGGGAAAAGACCTTGCTTGATTTTTTGCTTTTGTGCTGCTATCGGTACTGTCAACCTATTTTTTTAACTTTTTAGATGACTTAAACCAAAGAAATGGATTGTCATGTCAGAACTTAAGTTGAAAGAATCTGGTTAACAGAATTTTTTAATTAGGCTTTTCAACTTACGTTAAAGCTCAAAAGTAAATAATACAGGCAATCAAACCGATCTGGTAGTATAATAAAACTCTCCAGCTTCTCTGAACTCGTTTGTTTTTATTTGGTATTCTACACTTTAAAGTAAAGCACCCACAAAAGTGTAAGTAATAAATTAATACAACAGTCCAGCTTCTACAAAAAGTGTTGTGCAGCAAGATTAATAATGTTTGCAAGCCTACTTTATAGTGTAAAAGTCGCACTTAGTTTTGTAGTTGACACATTTCTTAAGATAGATCAGGCACTCCCATGTCACTCAGGCTGATTATTCTTGGGGATTGTGTAACACTATTTTATAAAGGCAAAGATGTAAATGGAACTGACACTGGGACTGGCTTTCAAGATGGGTAAAAACAGTCTGAGAAGGATTTGTATTGATAAGCCATACTGATTATGGAGCTTGTGTTTTGCTGGACTTGGGAAACATTCAGCATTTTTGCCTGAGTCATGGCAGAGGTTCACGCTGTTCAGCTTCATTATTCTGGAGACAAGAGCAGAATAATAGGAGAACTATCTAGCAGCCGATTAATACCTTTTACCTTAATTGGAAGGGGAAAAGCAATGTGTTTGGTATTTCTCAGTCTGTCTGAGACAACTTCCAAATTTGCTGCTTCAAATTTGACAGGGATCTGCCCCAATGATCCTGCCAGGCATTAAGAAGTTGTTTGTTCTCCCTTCTACGGCAGCCGCTGGTGAGGAGAGCTGCGTTAGCGCCTTCAGTGATGTTACTCTTGTCAGCTTTGTGCTCCAGAGAAGACACTGCTTGCGTTCAAGATTTCATCTTTCTTAAATTTCATGCATATATACATTTTATATATATACATATATCTATGCATTATCCTCTGACACCCTCTGCCTCAGCAGAGGTGGACAGGCTTCTCTTCTTTCATTTCCTTGCCCTAGTTTCTCTCATTCCTCTGAAGAAACGCATTAATTTTTTTTTCCCCATTGGCACCTCCACATTATTTCAACCTTCCTTCAGCATGTGGGTGCTTTTGGTTTTGACAAATAAAGTTAGGCTGTCAGTCAAATGCATCCTTGCTGTATCCATTAGCTGTGCTGCCAGTCACTGGCGCTGGGGCTTGCTGGCGCAGTGTCGAGCAGCATAATAACTTGCTATTCTGAAGTGGCGTAGCTTGAGGGAGAAATTGTATATGAAGGCTGTAATTTCATTATGGAATATTGCAGTATGCTGAAAATGTGCCTGTATTATAATAAAAAAACCTAAACAAGTGGAGCCTGCTATTCGTAAAAAAACTTTGGCTTAAAGCTGTTGATCTTAATTTGGATGGAGGTGCAGCTTCTTTCAGAGACTTGGTCCTCCTGCTAGTGCCCTTTCTGGTATTGCAAACAGATGTATTTCTGCTGTGGCACATGGGTGGTACCTCTCTTCCTAGCAGAGATGGGGGGGGTCTGTGTGCATTTGGTGACATGTCTCTTCTGGTTAAATCGATCCTGGTTAACATTGTTCAAAGTGATGATGCTGGAACATAAATTGTTCGTGGTTATGTTGGTGACTCAGCTTTCAGAGGAGCAGCAGCTCTGATGGGCTTTTCTAAAAGCAGACAGGTGACAGCATTTGTGAGAACTCGTGTCTGGCCAAGAGCAAGTCTGCTGGCCTGGAGCAGCTGCGGGAAGGGAAGCCCTTGCCTGGGACAGGGCTGGCAGCAGCCCAGCTGTGCTCTGATGTGTGCCAGCTGGGCGCCTGCTGAAAGGTTGAGCTTCATGCCAGCAGTAATTGATTGTAGGCTTTTCTGGAGCAGAGCCCTGGTACCAGCTGTAGCTGAGTCTTTCTTCCTCTTCTCCAACCCCCTTTTTTACACCCACCTGCTTCTTAAATACATTCTTTTTTCATGATCTGCTGAGCTTTCTTATCCCTATTTTTAAGAACGGGGAGGAAGTTGGTGTGTTGGGTTTCTGGTAAATGTGCATCGCATCCCCCGGGAACGACAGTGGCATAAGCTTCCAGGAAAAACACAAGATGACACATAAATCCTCATAAAAATCCCATTTACAGATTCATAGCTTCAGTACAAGAAACAAATCCTGGCATTGTGTAGTAGCTATAAACAGCACCCTGTGAGCTAATTATGACTTGCTGTGTCCCTAGCTATGGCAGACTATAATCTGCGGCTCCCCCTGCGCAGGAGGAGATGGGAAAGGACAAGAAGAGGATGAACAGCTAGCAGCGAGCCACGGCTTTTCTCTGATTTATTCAAGAGGCAGATTTGTTGTTTTGCCATAGGTTCCAGGGGAAGAAAAATAAGGAGAGCTAGCATTCAGGCAAAAGAAATTGGCTTTAGGCCTCATTAATCGACAATAGGTGATGTGCAAGTGTGGTTAGGTAAACACGCTTTTGAAATCCATGTTTAGTATTCTGCATGCTCACCACTCTGTGTTTGCAGCATCTGTACTTCAGTGATAGATGTTACCACAAACCTCCAAAATCGGCTGCATCTGTTTAGTCAACTGCAGTAAAAGCAAAGCATTGGTAGGCTTTTTTTAGGAGGCTGCTAGTATTTGATTGTTTTCATTTTTCAGTGTCAGTAGATCAAATGTGTGATTTCTCTGTTCTAATAGCAGTTCATGGGCATATTGCTGTCAGTTTTTAAAATGGCAGTCAGTTCTTGCTATTAAGCTTAAATTAAGCAAAAACTTGTTGTATGGTGTCTTTCATCACAGTGTCTTTGCTATTTGAAGAGGTATAACTTTCTTTATGCCAAGAAACTTTAGAAGTGGTTGTATTGAATACCCATATTTCCAAGGCAGAAAAAATTTGACACTAAACACATTATAAGGAACTGTACCTTCAACTTCTCATTAATTCCGCTTTTCAGAGTAAATGCTTTACTGTACAATAAGATGAAGTTTTTCTTTGAAAGCATTTGTCTTTTAACCCTGCTAGAGGTTTTCTTTGAATTAATTAGAAGAAAGTTTGTTGTTGGTTTTTAAAAATATTTATAATGGTAATGTAGTTCTGTATGTCCCTGAAGTATTTGGTTAGCGCTGTTATTCATGTGGATGTTCCTTGCAGTAATAGATCGCTCCCTTTAAAAACATTTCAGTCCTAAAACTGCTGGGCCTTGGTTGACTCATGGTAATAGACTGCATCCGAAGCACTTGGCAGTCGGAAGCAGGTCAGACCACAGCAGTTTATGCCTTATTAGAAGCTTTAACTCTGTTTAACTCTCACTGCCAGAGGGGTGGTTGACACCAGGTAACTTGATCCTGGATTTGAGATGTTTCAGCCATAAAAATACTGGCTCATGAAATAAACATCAGTGTAACTGACAAAGCTAACTGAGCTGGCCAACTTGTGTCTCTGAATAAAATGAAGGATGCACGTAAATCTTTATGGGGTCAGGATTTCTGTGTGTTTGGATCAGATGCCAAGGTTAGGAGAGAGTTTCACAGGTCTGTGATTAGCTTTCAGCCAGCGTTTCTCCAGGCCAGTCTCTTAGGAAGGAAAGCTATCACAACTTAATGGCAAGATAAACCTATGGGGTGTAACTGTCGCCCTGTTTCTGCATTAAAGGACAAAACAAAACTTGGGGTGGGGGGTAGAGCTACTTTTAATTAAAATGAAAGATGGCCTCACACAACTCCTTTTAATCCAGTGCTGAATTATACGTTATCTCATCCTTAGGTAGCTATTTTTGTATTATATCTCATAGCCTCCACATTTCAATTTCTTACTGAATGTGCTGCAGGCCATCTAAATGTTGTCTACCAAAGGCTATTGTTTTTTAACTTCTGGGGATTTGATGCTTAGCCTGTTTGAGGACTTTGTAAGCTGCCTCTTTTGGTCTGTCTCACCTTTGCCCTTTCCTTTCCTCTTCTCCAGCTTGTTCCCCCCCTGCATTTTTGAGTCTGTGACTCAATTGTTACCCATGATAATATCTCAAGGGAACCCCAAAATGTAGATGTCTTTGAAGTTTCAGTAAAATTGCCCATGTTGGGTGTGGAAGAAAGATCAGTGCTTCCCTGGAGGGGATAATGGCAGTAGCTTCTCAACCCTTTGTAGGTCCCAGGGAAGCCATGTGAAGAGAGGAACATCGTAATGTCCCAGCTCCAGGACAGCCTTCTTTCAGGCCTGTATCATTACAGATGCCAGAGAATATAGCCAAAGGACAGTCAGTCCTTGGTAAAAAGCATCCTTTACCTGGGGAGAGAGCTCCCCTCCACCTGATCCAACCCTGATTTGTGCTGTACAATGGTTACTTCTGAGAATTTAAGTTATAAAGAAACTCAGATATTGCAGTATCAAGGAGAAAGTTCTGGTTTCAGACTTTGTAAAGAGAGTTGGGTGGTGATGAGGGGAGAATTAAGGCAGAGAGCTGGAACAGGGTTAGTTTTGTCTGATTATGATCCTTTAATCATATTCCTTAAAAATGAAAGATTTATGGTGTGTGACTTAAAAGGTGTTAATTGAACCACTTAGTGGCTGTAAATCCCTAAACATCTTTCACCTGTCAGTTTCTGTTTTCCCCTCTCAGATATCTACAAATGCTTTCCAAGTGAGTGTTAACCCCTCATTAACTCCATCAGACTTCAGTGGGACAGAAAGCTTAGCTTGATCCTTGCTGTGCCAGACCTAACAGACGTGGGTTTGGGCACAGAAACCCTTCGTTTTTCTCCTTCTGTATTGATTGATCCAATAACATATTACCTGCCCCTACAAACCTGACAGTTCATATATCCTTGGATCTGTCGCATCTCAAACAGAACTGTTAAACTGTCCTTTAATTTTCTGCCTGTTCAGGAATTCCTAATTTTCAATGTCTGGGCCGATTCAGTTATGATTATCCTCTTCATAGTTCAACTTGCCATACTTGGTTCTCTTCTGCTGGTCAGGTGTGGATCTTGTGCTTCCCTAGCATGAAGCATCTGTCCTCTAACCAGCCAAGGTGGCACCAGCATGTCTGCGTTTCTCTAGGACCCTGTCCACCTGCTGATGCTGCTTGCCTGACGGACTCTCAAAGCTGTCCAGGTAGAAGACTGCTGTCTCTAAGATTTGACCCTGGGTGCTATTCTTCCTGCTTCTGTGTGATGGCTACACTTTACGGATTTATTTTTTTTCCCTTAAGGTCCTTGAAGCCTTGACTTGAGTGGAGGTAAGATGGCAGGGGGCACAGGTTTGAATCAATAAATGTCTAGTGCAGTGTCTGCTCCCCCTGCTACTAGCTGGAGACTGCTCCCAGCCAGAGCCTCACTGCGTTGTAGCTCTAGGGCTCTGAACTGCTTTTGCTTCCATCAGTGACTGACCGCTCTGCCTGGAAACCAGACTCCAGACATCAGACATACTTATCTCCAGGCTGCTGCAGCCTTCACCTTGTGGTCTGAGTGGGCAGTGCCTGCCAGCTTCATTTGGTCCTTAGGGAGCCACTTAAGCCTTTCTGAATGAGCTTTCTAGTAAATCATGGATTGTCAAGACCTACTTCTCTTTGTGGGTACCTAACGGTAGTAGAGCTGGTGTAATCATAGCTCCTTGATGATACACTTATGGACAGCCCTTGTTAGCTATAACGGCTGAGAAGACTTAACATTTTCTAATTAGTGATATATTGTGGAAGAGGTGAAACCAGGGAAAGCATTGCCTGAGCTGTGTCACCTCAACCATCACCTTAACCGGTAGTGGTTAAAGACAATGTCGCTGGGTAGATAAAACTACTTAAGTTTCTGAACACAAAGTTTTAAAATCAAGAGTTGCTGTTATAAGAAGGAAATGCGCAAGTGTGTGAACAGACTATAGATAAGGTCCGTAGAGGGAGAAGTGTTTGACAGGTTGAAAGCAGTGTTGTCACATGTCCCTCTGTACTGGCCATTCTAAAGAAAGCTCCCAGTGATCCACTGGGGAAGGTGTGTCCTGAAGGCTTTCTCCAAGTGTCATGCGGTGGTGCAAGAGGCTTGCAGAAAGCAGCTTCTGTTGGATGACTTTGTCTTGTTTCTGTAAGTTACAGGTAAACTTGTGCAGACAGAGGTGGTCAGAGCTAGACGTCTTTTGGATCACTCAGTGGTTTCCTGCTGTTGCAAGCACCAATAGCATGTTATTCCTTCCTTGTATTTCTTCAAATTTGTTTTAAAAAACAGATGAGTTTCTTGTCTCCTGTTATTTGGCTGCTCCAGAACCTCAGATAACCTTGTCGATTCCACGCAGCTAAATAGCGGTGAGCTATTAGTAGAGGTTGGTGTGCGTAGTCCCTCTGTAGTTATAAAACTCACACCCCAGTAAGTTGTTTGACCGTAGTCAGGAGCAGAACACCAGTGCTGCTTGCTGTTGTTTAAATAATTGAAAAGTAAGTGTTAATATTTAACTACCTTAAAGGAGAAGGATTTTTCCAGTTCTGTGTGTAAAATCCCAAGGATACAAGTGTGCAGTGGAACCAAGAATTTGCCAAGGTATAAGTCAGTATCTTAAGTCAGTATCCCTGTACCTACATGATATTTCAATGGGTAGCTGCGCTGATCAAAGCAGTACTAAAAAGTTACAGAATCATGGACTTCTAGTTTATATTGTTGGTTAAAACTTGGCCCCCAGGCTACCCTAATCTAGTTAACTGTGTCAGAGCTGTTTGAACTGCACGAATTGGACCTGTCAGTTCAGCTTCTCCTGCATGTATCACAGTTGATACCAGCTGGCATGCTTTTCTGCCAGATGGTCCAAAAATCGGTGAACAAGTATTACAAATTCTTATCTCTGTCACATTTTTTGGGAGTCAGTGGAGGCATGGTGCCAGAACACTACGAATGTGAATTGGCAGTGTCACTGCTCTTGTTTTGTCTGCTGATGGTTAGAATTTGCTGGTGGAATTGTCATTTAGTTTTGCATGGCCAATTAATTCAGTTTAAAATATAAACTTGTGCAATATACTTTGCAGTTCTCAATCAGAAACATCTTCTCAACTGCCCATAGCAAACAAAACTGCTGTTCCCTTCTGATAGGAAGAGAAGTCTTTCTGCATTTACAGAAAGTTGGAAGTAGTTTCTTAGAAGTCATACTTTCATTTGCATGTTGGTACATGTATAGAACATTACATATGTACCAGATGAGAGGTTGATTTAACATCCAAGCTATGTGTTTTTCATATATAGCTTCTGTTAGGTAAGTAGTAATCTTTATGATGGTAGTAGTAGTAGCTACTGGCAAGAGGCTAAGAAGTCAAACCCTGAGCCTTCTGTGAGAATTTGTGTGAAATTCAAATAGCAAAAGAATTGCGGTGTTAGAGATGAATAAAAAAAACCACCCCAAAACTAGCACTTTGTATTAGGGGGTGGGGGTGGAGGGGCAATGTCACTTCAGCCAATAAAGCTTTTCTTTTCATTTCTAGAAGAAGGTTTGTTACTTCTGGTGGGTTTTGGTTTTGTCTTTTCCTGAGTATTTCAGTGGGTGGCTTGATCAAATGCTGCTTGCTCTGCAAGGAAGCTTATTTCCTGACGTATTGCAAGAGTGATTTTTGAGTTGTTAAGTATGATTTAATATAGGACTGACCAGGGCTGTCTTTCTTTTTAAGCTGTATCAGCTGGAGTAGTTACCACAAGAACCTGCTAGCCAGCAGCGACTATGAAGGCACAGTCATCCTCTGGGATGGATTCACGGGACAAAGATCCAAGGTCTACCAGGTAAAACGCGATCAGTGAACAACACTTGCCCACACCATGGTCCACGTCGAGGGAGCGGCATTCAGTCTGACGTTCTGCTTCTAGTTCAGCAAATAGGCTTTTCCATTCCAAAGGGTGAAATGGATGTTCCTCCTGTTTGCTAAATGCATCTTATCCGTACAGCTTTATTAAGCTGTAGTCCTCTGATGGAGGCAGCTATATCTTCTTGTCACAGTCATGAGGCAGTTGACGTTTTCTTGCTCTTCAGGCAGGGAATCTGCACAGGGAGAAATGAGTTTCTGGAAGTTATTTGTCTTGCCTTTCTTTAGAAACCTCTGTCTCTCCGTACCTGTTCCACTTCAGTCTTTGTTAAAAGCCTTTTGCAAAATCCTGCAGTGACTGCTGCTGCAGGTGCTCATAAAGCAGAAGAGCAAAATGCAGACTTAAGTGGCAAGGCTGGGAGAATGGAGCAGTAGGTAGAACCCTTCCTGATAGTCCTGTGCTCAGCAGGGCAGTGTATGCACACGAGTGGGTTGAGCTCAACAGCAAGACCTGTTTCAGGAGAAGTATCTGGCATTTTGTCTTTGTGCAGTTTGAGCGTTGTGTTTCTGTATATGGATTCTGGGAGGCTTGTGATCAGAACAAGGAGGTTGGAAGAGAGGTGGTTCTGTCTGCGGAGATGTTGGAAGTGCTGCAGGATGTTGCGTAGGGAGCATAGTATGTTGAAACTGGTCAGTGATGTTGAATGAACAGCAGACTGGCCTTTAGTTCCCCCTTCTTGACAGTTCAGCATAGGTTTTAATTCCTCATTTAGCCTTTGTTTACTACTTTATTGTGTTTTGGACACTTTATAATGCTTATTTTCACTAATCCTTTGCATATCTCAATTAGAAAGAAATTACACTGGACAAAATAAATCTTGTCTGTTTTCCTCTCAAATACATTTTGCATTTCTTTGAGGCTGAATAATGAACCTAGAGAGGACCAGCTGTTGCTTATGTTAAAACAAACTAATTTTGCTTCCTATCAGATTACTTGATTATTTTTTTATTTGGATTTGCATAGGGGCATGCATACTGACATCTGTTTGGCACGTATTAGAAATTCTTTAGTGACTTTGTCCTGGCGAGCTTTTCATCATCATAGTCTTGCAAGTCCGTGTGAAGGCTTTAAACGGTTTGACTGAATTTCAGGTTTCACTCAATGCAGCGTTTGCTTCCACATGGCATGTGCCAGCATAGCAAATACAGCTCTTCTGTGTTTTATGGAAGAGTGTGCAGTCTTATAAGAATATTGGAGTGGAAAACCATAGGATTAGACACTGGCAGTTTCACTTAGTAACTCAACAGAAAGGTGAGGATTTCCTGGACTTCCAGAGAGAGGAGGTGTTTGGAATGATTTTGAAAGGACATCTTACTGGTATTGGGAGATACAGTTGTGATCTCCTAGAATAAGAAGCAACAGTGGACCAGTGGAACCACAGCCAGTTAAACCATGCTGCAAGAACAGGCCTTTAATGTATATTTCTGGAAATTTTTTTTTCAAGTAAAAAACCCCCCAACAATATATCAGTTTTAGTTTTTAAAATTGACATTCTACTGTTTTCTGATTTTATGGCACATTTAGCATACTACAAGCATTAGTCTGATTTGGAGAAAAGGTATGTTTTGAGAAACTTCTAAACACAGTAAACTTCTCTGGACTCTGCTGACAGTTTATACTGAACAGCATGTGTGTTTTCTGTTACTAGTTTAGCAGATTATAGCTCACTACCATGCAATGTTTTTCTTGTTTCTCTAAACAGGAGCATGAGAAGAGGTGCTGGAGTGTTGACTTTAACTTGATGGATCCAAAGTTGTTGGCTTCAGGGTCTGATGATGCCAAAGGTATTACTCTTCTTTTTTTTTTTTTTTTTCTTTTTTTCCTTCAGTCTCTGTGCAGAAGGCTTATGCTCCGTGTTCCCTTTGAGGTATTTCAAGCAGCTGATTCCTCAGTATTGTAGTTGATGTGGCAGTGGGTCAAGATATTACTGAACTGTTTGAATCTTAGAGAAGAGAGGCTTTGTTTGGATTAAGATCTTTGGGTGTGATGTTCACGTTTTTTTGGGTAATATGCTCTCTAGCTAGCGTTTTCCAGAACACTAAACAAAGCAAAATGTGTTTTAACATTAGTTAAACTTATTGAATTAAAGCCTTGGGGCATTCCAAAAGAACAGCATGTATTTATATTTCAAAAATGAGTTTGTAGGTAAAAAAGCAGAAGTTAAAAATGCCTGCTGCTATTTTACCTGTAGCTCTGAATGTTAAAGATTGTGTGCAACAAAAAGCTTCCCACTTTCATGATGTGCAATGTGTCATTCAGAGTTTAACAGAGCTGGGTGGTATATGGGAGCTCTGGGAGTGACTCATATTTCCACACTCTGGGATCCGTTTGACCAGGGGCTTTTGGAGGACCCTTAAGACAAGCCCTTTCCCAACATACTGGTGGAAGAATATTCCTCCTTTTCAAAGAAAAAAGAAACTTCTAAAGAAAAAATAGCTCTGAGTGATATGTAGTATTCTTCATCCCTCTTCATCCCTAATGAACAAGATTTTATCTTGTTTACATAGTTTACAATATCAAACTACTGTTATTAAGCAGCAAGAGCTTTAGCATTCCTTTTGTATTCAGTGGGGATCAACTCTCCACTGATACTACTCTGGATGGAGCTCCTCATGATTTTCTTTGAAATGATAAATTAATTTTTCATAAGCATTAAACCTTGGAAGCCGTTCCCCCCTTTGAAATACTTTAAATTCTGTTTCAAAAGGAAGCTGTATTAGTGTTCCTCAATTGCATTTGGCAGTCTTAATGTAGCTGGTAATTCCACTTTAAAAATGCAGCTTTAATGATTACTTTATATTTAGGGTGGATTTTTAAATTATTTTGATTTTTGGTGGATGTCAAGAGTGTGTTCCATGTGCTTAAATGCAGGAGGAGTGAACATTCACCTTGTAAACTATCAACCTCTTCATCAGGTTGCTCCCAACTCATGCTATGCATTTGAAAAAGCTTATCTGCCAGGTAGACACGCATTTATTAGCATGTTAACAAGTTGTCCAGTTTTACAAAGCCAGCTGCAAGCAAGGCTCCTGTCTCTGAACAGTTCACTACATCAGTAATAGTCTCTAGAAATGTTTACTTAGAAATTATTGTAATAAAGTCTGCAGATCTACTTAACTTGCATTTCAACTCATAAAGGTCTTTCAAAGGTATATTGGTTTTTCTCCAGATAAAACTGGGCTAGAACACTTTATCCTTTACTTCTACCATGATTTGTCTGTGATTTGCATGTGTAACAAGCCCATTAGAGACAAATGGAGACCTGTGTGGAACTGTCTGAAATAAACAAGGATTTTAGAAGTCCTTAAGGTACAGAGCAGGAGTAGCAAATGTTCAAATCGAGTGTCCACCTTGCATATCAGTGATCACAGTGAAAGGGTTAGATGTGAGGAAAAGGTAACACCTATGACAAGTGTCATAGCTCAAACCTGCCTAACGTAAAGTTTTGTCCTTCTGCTTATGTTCGTGGGGGAGTTCTAGCCAGCTTTGGGTACAGTCAGACATGTCTGGGCAGGTACAGCATCTGGTGGAAAGCCAAGATCTATGTACTGTTCTTGTCCTTTTTGTTTCTCTCCTTGAAGGCCACACTGGGCTGTCTAACAAGAAATCTCAGTGCTGATAGATATTGGTGTGACCAGAGCAATTGGAGCTAATCTCGCTGCGCTTCCCCAGAAAGCACAAGTAAAACACTTTCCTGTCAAGTGGTCAGGACAAGCCAGCAAAAAAGTGACAGCTTCGCCCGTGCTTCCTGCTTGCCTGCCTGTGTATCTGCCTGTCTCTGTTCGGTCTTTTCAAGTTGGAAGCTAATTTTTGAAGTACTTGGTATGCTTGGTAGGCATGTATTGGGGAAGGAGTTTTTAGATAAAATCCTGTGCCTCGCAGCTGTCTCTGTCAGGGCTCAGGCACAGCAAAGGGCGTGCTAAGAAGCAGAGTGCTATTAGGGATAAAATGATTCTGATATAATTAGAAACAGCATCCTTGGGCTTTAGGTCCTGCGTTGTCCTGATCATTAGTTGAAGATAATTCAAGATGCTTATTTGTGGAAGATCTTTCTACTTTAATAGCAGAAAATAAGGGCATAAAAGCATTACTGTATTAAAAGTAACTACTTTGTGCATGAAAACCTTACTTTAATCTACAGTTGTCTTGCCCTTTTCTTTTAAAGGGGCAGAGGTAGTTTTGTATGTCTATAGGGACCCAAAGGAGTATGCCAACTAGACAGCAGTGAGCAAAATTAAAGTGTTTACTTGTGCTGCAGGCAGCTTGGGGAAGCGGCACAGTCTTAATTTCAGTTTTTATGCATGTAATAATGGCAGGAGCTATGATGCTCATGTAAGTAGGAAAGAGTGTATTTCTGCTATTGGAGGGGAAAAGATTATTTAATTTTGTGAAGGCAAAATGATGCTATCAAAGTGCCAGGATAGGGCTGGAGCGAGTGCACTTAGCTAATGACTTACAGCTGGCTCTTCTGGATTGGGAAAGTAGTTTAATGGCCATGGTGATGTTAGCAGATAAGATAGAGTAAAATATTTTGTGATGCCATGTGGGTGGAATTTAAGTCTCCACTGGGGTAGAGACCTGTTTTGGAGTGATCAAGCATTTGTTCTCTGCTCTGGGGTTGTTTTTGAAGCTCGAGGAGATACAAGCAGTACTGACAAATTCAACTGAAAAAAGTCCTGGGTTTACGTCCTTTCTGCAAGCTGTAGTCCCTTTACTGGGCCTGGCTCAAAGTGGAGAGGTGGAGCAGAACAGGAGCACCTGAGAGCTCTGAGCTGTAGCAAGAGGAGACTTTTTATTGTCTTACAGCAAGGAGAAATGAAAGCATCTGTTTCATTACATCTAAGGAAGGTATTCCATGCTGCCTTAGTTGAGACCATTGGTACCAGTGCTTACAGCTATTTTCTATTTTTATTTTTTTTATAGTGCCCCTGAATTCAGAGGGGTGACACACAGATTTGCAGAGCTGGCTTCATAAAAAACCAAGCGTGGCCTTCTGGAGAGGGAACTAGCCTGAGAACTGCAGGTCACAGTTTGCCTCTCAGCTTTGTTGAGGACTTCAGAAGATTGTTTGGGGCTTCATTTTTTGGTGATACTACTTCAGCTTCTGCTGACTCCAGCTGGAGGTCTAGGTGTTTGTTGCTCTTAAAATACCAGGTTGAAGTTTCAGCTTGCTCATTTTCCTGGTTAAAAACTTCCTGGAGATTTGTGGGTTTGTTGAATTCAATTGGGAATACCTTGAAAGGTCAAGATCATGTTGTTAGTTAAAATATCAGCTGAAATAGCTGTCTGGCTGCATCTTATGCAAGGAGGAGTAAGTACCCTGTGGTCATTGCCTGCTAACAGTCAGCAGTTTTACATCATCCTCCTGACCCCCGCGCAAGGCAATAGATCAAAAATTTTGCCTGGCAGGACAATTCAGTAGCTTCCTCCTTCCTTTCCTAGGGATTCCTCTAATCTGTGCAAATGAGTTTTCTGGTAGCAATACCCTATTCCTGGTTTGCAGCTTTTTGAGTAACAGCAGGCTCTCCATCACGTGAGAGGATAAGAATTGCAGGAATGACAGTCTGGATGAAATATCCTTACCATCAGTGTACCAACTGTACACATTGGCACTTTCAGCTATTGTAGTATAGGCTTCTGCCACTTCTAGCTGGTTTTTAGATACAGAACTGATGTACAGAAAATTAATTTAGAAACTTAGACATTCAGTGTAAAGCTCCAACCAAATAAAAAATATCTTGAAAAGACCTAAACATTTTAAATCAAAAATGGGGTTCTGGAGGCATCTTCTTACTATTTTAAGGTATAGACATTTGACCATATAGAGATGTCTGTCTCAGCAGCTGCAAAATTAGGAAACATATGCTTTGAGAACATGTGTTTTAGAAATAGTCAATCTCAGATAGTTGCTTGTCTCATCAACACAGTTCTAGGTGTTATCAAGACATCTGTATGTTGTATAATTACTGCCTCAACCTCAGCAAAATTGCTGAAAGCTACAGCAAATAAACTCTATCCTTATGAATTATTCTTTATTAACCTGTCAGTTCTTTTTAAAAAATAATGGGCAGTTCCAGGTAAAACCTGACATGTTTCATTACGTGCCGTTATATGTCGCATACATCCTTTTCTATGGTACTGACTAAGATGTAATTGGAGCCTGGTGTATCCCACAGCAGTTAGATCACAGAAATTGCAGACTGCTATCTGTCTGTCAGTTGTAACAAATACGATGATGGCTTTGAACACATGGGCTGACTTCACCAGATTAAATAGCTCAGTTTATGACCTGAAAACTTGAATGAAAAAAGGAGCCAAATTGAAACTGAGCCCTCAGCTTTTCCTACAAAACTGAGACCAGATGGCCGTTAGTTTACTAGAGGTGGTGTCAAGGAGAGACTTGGCTGCTTTAGATGCAACTTCAAATATTGATACCTGGTTGGAAGGCTTCAAGACAAGCCTGTGTGGTTTTGGTATTAGACTTGGGCAGAAGGTTGCTCTGAACTGTGAAGTCATGAACCTCTCTGCGTGCCTCAAGTTGAAGCAATGCTGTCTGCTGACAGCATCCTCTTGTAATTGTGGTATTTTCTTCCTGTAGCATCTCATCCATAAAGTTTATGTCCTCTTCTGCTACTGCAACTTAAACTATACATCTCCTGGTGTCTGTTCATTGAAGCAAAATGCTAATGTTTTATTGTTTTGCAAAGTTGTCTTTCCTGGCTTCGTTCCCCTCCCTGCCCCCAAGCGCAGAACATGATGGAGGAGGTATATCATCCAGTCTCACGTGGGAGAAGAGAGCATCTTAAGCCGTGCTTGCAAAGCTCTTGGCTTTATTTAGTAATGTAGCTAGATGTTCTGGATGAGTATTATAGCTCTGGTAAATGAGAATGGATTTATTTCTGAAAACCAACAACAGGGTGGGCGCTGTTTTCGTTGAATTGTACATAATGCTTATGTGAATGCAGTATGCATCAGTGTTTGTATTTCTAGTGTATGTGTGTGCTGCTTTATAATGGTTCCAGGCAGCTGTCAAATACCCACACAGTGCGGTATTTAAAGTAACTCCTTGGTGTGCTCAGAGCAGCCCTGTATTTCCTTCATCTTGAAGCAGTTCTCCTAGTTATGGTCACAAGTAGCGCAATATCGTTGCTTTTCGTTGCTTCCTGTACTATTAAAAGCGGGTGTACTAGAGTGAACCTGCCAGTGTTCCTCCTTATCCCTGACCACGTAAAACATCCTTGGGTTATCCATGTGGCAGCCTTACTTCTCCTTCAAAAAGCTCCTGGGAAAACCGACCAAGAGGTGATAGAGGACCTGTCAGATGGTGGGGAGACATACCGTAAGACTGCTTACCTCATGTGTCAACTACAGTAGGTAACAAGGTTCATGTTCTTTTGCCATTTTTGCTCACTTCACCTCCAAAGTGAGCGTTCTGTAAAAAGACAGCAGAGGAGCCATGGGCCATAGATCTGAAGAAGCCCAGGCTCATGAGGAGCTGTGTTAGGGGATTAAACCTACATGTAGCTCCTGCGCGTTCAAATATCGGCTTCAGCTTGTTCTGCTTCCTACCTCAGCGTGCCGATCGTGGTACTCAAGTACTGTGCAACCCGCTCAGCAAGAAAAGTGAGGGGGGGGCTATCACTGAAATCTTATTTTCTGCCTTGTAGGCATCAGTGGGGCTTGATGCCAATATGCTGCCCCTTCACCTGGGCAGAGGGCAAAGTGTTTCATCTCTAGCTTTTAGTAGTAAGATTGGCTACGTGGGGAGCACCTGTCAGTCTTCATCTTAAGGTTAAATGATACTTGAAATGTTTGGAGGGGTGGGGGGAGGCTGTATTTTGAAAAGCTGCTTTTTTTTTTTCTGTTGGTTGTCCTGTGAAGCACTGAAGTGGGTACTTGGGGGAAGAGCTCATTCTGTACTGCATAGTTTAATCGGCGTTCACACGGTAGCCTAGTAGAACAGTAGAGTTCTTGTACTGAGGGAATATATCATCATAGGAAGCCAGCATACTGATTTCTTTCCTGCCTGTGCCAGTTTCTCGAGAATAAAACAAGTTGTTCTCACTCGCTGTGCTCAAGCATACAATTGCGTATATTTATTCTGTGCAAAGCAATTCTGCCATGGAGCACAGAGTTCTTGCGTTGGAGCAAAGGGGCAAAACAAAAAAGAATGGAAGCCTTCCTGTTCTTGGTTATGTGAATCTGCATGCCATAGTCTTAAATGCTGAGATTATAACGTGGTTAGTCACCTGCTCTGATGTTCTCAGCCATGCAGGATAGAGACTTTCAAGATCTCGTGTGTGTATAGAGGTGGTCACAATATTTACAGTGTGCACCTGAGAATGTTCTCAAACTTGGCAACTGCTGGTGACAACTGACCCTTTATAATCACTAACATCTTGGCAACTGAGGCTTTCCAGGATCTAATTTATGAAATAACTAGATTTTATGCCTTTCAAATGAGGTTGACTTTTTTCTTGTTGTTTCCTGTTTCCTCATTTCTCTTTTTCTGTTCCTCTAGTGAAGCTGTGGTCTACCAACTTGGACAACTCAGTAGCAAGCATCGAGGCAAAGGCTAATGTGTGTTGCGTCAAATTCAGCCCCTCTTCTAGGTATCACCTAGCTTTTGGCTGTGCAGGTAGGTAAAAGGGGTTTTGGGCAAAGAATATTGTTTCTTCCTTCCTTTGTTTCTTATCCCCCCCCACCTCCCCCCCAAGATGTGAGTGAGGTTGACTGCTGTGCCCAAGACTGAGGTGTCTGCAGTTAAAACGCCTCAGAGGCAAAGCTTTTCAAATGTGCAGTCACCCAGAAGACATCATGATACCCAAGTGTCAACTTCATCCTGCAGCCTGGCTTTTTAATTTGGGTGCCTCTATCAGAGATAAAAGCTCACGAAAGCAAGTGGCCTCCCAGTGTGTGTGTTGAGGTCACTAAGGCAACCAGGCAAAGCTCAGCTGTGAGACTCTCGTAGCAAAGTGTTAACACTGTGATAGTTGTTCTTTCTGATTTATAGCATTACTCTATAAATACTACAAAGCCATACTGGGAATTTTAACTGGTTTTACCTGAGGTGTGCCATAAAACAGTGGCTGTGCGTGTTTCCCGTAGCTGCAACTACAGTCCCCATGGGTGGGCTTTTGTTTTCCTACATTGGGCAAAGATCATTGTTAATGGTTTTATTTGAAGTAGTCAGTGGGGAAGGCACGATGAGCCTTTCATTCACTTACATTAAATAGTTCTTGGTGATAATACAAAGATTTTTTGAAAACAGAGCAGGTATCGCTTTGGGAGGAAACTGCTGCGTGCATAGCACAATACAACTGAAACTTAGAGGTACCTATAAATATTTAACCAACTCCGTATTTTCTTTCCCCTTGGGGAGTTTTAATGCACTTGTAACTAGATGTTCTGATGACATTTGTTATCTCTGGACTTCAGGAGATACGTTGATCGTTCTTGCAACCAGTGGCTTGCCATTTCATTTAGGTGTTCCCATTTCCAGGCTGGTTCTACTTTGATTGTGATTCTTAGTAGGAAAAAATAAATTTGCATTTTGATACACTGCAAAAAATGGATTCAAGTTGGAGTGTAAAATATTGACTTGCTCGACAGGCATATTGCTGAAGTTTAGTGAATTACATGCAAGAATAGAATTGAATTACAATACCTACTAGCAGCATTTGAATGAAAGGGGCTATCTGTGAAAGGCTCTAGGGAAAGATGAGCGCACCAGCCCCAAATGCGTCAGCCACTGATTAAAATAGATATGTAGAAGCACTACAAAACAGAATTCTTCCTGATAAATCAGTAACTGGGATTCCTTTCCACTTGAAAGGCGGAGGGGGGATAACACACACATAAATCTATGAAGGCTTTCAGAGCTGTAGGGCACGTGGGATGGAAGCAGATGGGAGCATCTCTATCCCCAAGCCACATCCAGCAAACCACGCGGGGCTCGTCTTCAACAAGTGTGTTTGGGAAAGAGGCATTAGTGAGCATCAGGAGTTACATGGAGGTTTTAAATGTCTACATGGGCGTTTTTATGACTTAGAGAATGCTGAGGGGTGAAATGCTATTTGTACTCAGGAAGAAGGCATAAGAGTGAGAAAAGATTAAAATTTTAAAAGTGTTTACATCTGCTTGATGCCTGGTAATTGAGTCTCTAAATAAAAATTAAAATGGATATTTAACTATGATTGCTGAAACAATTACATGGAGTAATTGAACTGATGGGAATGACTTCCCACAAAGGAATTCTAATTGATCTTTCAGCCATAAAAATGTGAAAAAATGGCATATGAAATTAAAAGAAATACTGGAGTTTTTAAGTTATTTCTGAACTCTGAAAAAAGTCAAATCAAAGAAATGAGTTAGTGTCTGCATTCGTACTCCATATAGTAAACCAGTCCTGTTTAATGTGTTATGATGGAGACAAAGTTTTTTTGCTCCATCAGTTTCAGCTAGTCTTGTTTAACTTAATCTAATCTATGGAAAAAGCAATCTAACTTTATGTAAAAATTAATAAAGGAAGACTCAAAGCTGGTTTCCTTGTAGGTTTTTTTTTAAAAAAAATAAAAGGCAGATTGGGCACACTTACTTGGCCATTCCTATTTGCCCGCCCCCAATCAGAATAAAGATAAGCAATGCAAAACACATATTCAGCGACCAGTGTAGTGAGCAATTTTAGAAAGCTGTCCTAGCTCTGCCTTGGCTTGTTCACCTGCTAAGAGGATTTTCAGTTTTGAAAATAGTTTCAGTTACTTATTCAGTGATTTGGTCAATGGTGAAAGAGCCAAGACTCCCTAGCATTGCATGCCCAACAGTTTTGTACAGTATTTATGCAGAAGTGCTGCTCCTGTATATGCTGTCTTGTTTTATTTGTTCATTTGATGGAAATTAATGCTATATATGTGTCTGTGTTTATGTGTGTCTATATATGTATTTATGGTTTAAGACTTGATGAGATAAGCAATTGATGAAATGTTTGGTGGGGGAAGTATTGGTGCTTAATATTTGAGATGAAAGAAGGAAGTAAATTGATTTAATACACCGTTATTAAATTACTAATCATACATATTTCAATTCCCCCTTTCTCTGTAGGCAGAATAGCTTACAAGCTAGCATGGCTCGCTTCAACACAGTTTTGACTGCAGTTCTAACTTTTTTTGGTGTTAACATTTTGACATTATGGTTTTCTCAATTTTCATTTCCTGGTTTTGTTTGCTCTTGAGGGTCTTTCTTAACTATTGATACAGCTGAAACACCTTTTCATAAGGTCTTTCTTTCACACCTTGCTTAAGGAACCATTTTCCTCTGCCCTTGACAAATGAATCTTGCCCACTTACATCTATCTATTCAGAATGCCTCTTTGAAGTAGGTTTTCCTAATCAGATGCTTCAATTAATCAGCATCTCTGTAAATCTCTGTGTTGGTTCCTTCTTTGCATTCTGCAGAGAAAAAGGATGGCTGTCTTAAGGTCCTTTCTACCCTGTCTCCAGTTTACGTATCCCTTCTCATTTTAGTAGTGTTTTGACTGTGACAGAGCTCTGCCTGTGCTATATTGTGCACAGGTGAAACACTCAGAGGTACCTTTTGTGCTTTCTGTCACTTTCTGTGATTTTAGAAGAACTCCCTTTTACAGAAAAATAAGGAAGATACTTAATCCCATTAGAGGTCTAGCAACACATGCCATGAATTTTATGAGCTGATGCAGCAGCCTATTGAAATGGTCTCATTGCCCTTTTGTTCCCTGTGTGGCTTTTATCTGCTGAGGACCTCTGGTCCTCAAACTGGGGGCTTCTTGGGTCACTTTTGCGTGTCTGGTGCTGAGTGTGATGGCAGCCTGGCCTTCATCTGTGTCCCTCAGCTGTAATGGAGTGTATATAGCCAGTCATGTACCCGCAGTGTCAGGGCTCTGTAGGAAATCCTGAACCAGGCAGCTTGGTTTAAAAATAGTATTTCCACCTGCGCCCAGTTTCCATGCTGTATTGCCAAATAAAGGGAGTGAACTGAAGGACTGTGGTGATGGGTTTTGAAGCAAGGTCAGGCTGTGAACCTTGTGGCACAATGAGCAAATTGGGGGTTAGTGCTCCAGCAGCTTTGGCTCTATTTTTCTCCCTGACAAGACTGCTGACTCTGCTAGACCGTGCACTGCTGTTCATATCTTGTTGCGTGGAAAACATCTTTTTTCCCCCTTGCGCCAATTTCCTTTGCAGATCCATGTCCATCACTGGCAGCAGAAGGAGAACACAAAGCAACTGCCTTGAATGATGCCTCCTGAAAAAGGCATGATGGGGGTCAGGATTGGGATTTGTATGGATTTCTTGGTCAAACCCTCTGTGCTTCAGTATACCTGTTGGTAAACACCAGTAGTAATAATGGAAGGCATTGCTGTGATGCTTTGATTTAGATGGAGCCATTGTCAGAAGTGTTGTTGGACTGTGTATCTCTGTGTGGAGCACTCTCCTTTAGTACAGAGTACTGGCTTGGCTTCAGATGCTATAGGAAAACCATGCTTTAGTTGCCGCTATAGAAGCAAATCCTGGGATTACCATCTAATATGGATGATATACATGTTTCTTTTTTGGGCTCTTCACTCTGAAAGCTTTTAGATGACCAAAAGATCATTCTGGTAGCTTAAAACTTAATAAATGAGCAATAAACTGGAAATAGAGCCTATACAAGAGAGGAATAGGTATTTGGTTTGGGAAATAAGTCTTTTAAAATCAGACAGGCACTTCAGGTGAGAGGGAAGCTAGCATGTCTGGCTGTAGCTTGATAAAATCTGTTCAGTGGAGAGGGCACATAAAGAAGAAAAGATCCCTTTTGTCTGTTACTTTAATAAAATATTCTATTTGCATGCTTACTGAGTTGAAACATTGGGCAGTATAAACTGTAATCACTGCCGAATACAGAAACAGGTAATTTTGTGGTCTTTTCCTCTTTTTAAAAATAGATAGGGTTTTATCCTGAAATTAGCTATATAAATCATGACCAAAGTTATTATTGTTCTGCCTCAGCAATAGCACTGATGCCCTCAACCCATATATTTTTCTAGCAGTACAGTTTCCCTAATTTAAAAAAAAAAGAGGCTGAAAATGCATGCAGTGTGCAGCCTGAATGTCCAAGTTGTGTAGTCTGGGTGAGATCAGACTGTCTGCTAGCTCTAGTGAGCTAAGCGTAGCTATTGATAGTAGTGATGCTTTATTCCCAGCATGCTGTAATACTGTCAGCAGCTACCACTGACCTTTTATTTCCTATATATTATGCAGAGATCATGTCATCAAAACTTCAGATTCCTGAGTTTTTAACATTAGATGCATCATCATTTCGCACGCTGTTTTTATCTTGCAGGACCCACAAGTCTAGCAGGTTGGACTGGGGGATGAGAGGAGTTCCTCAGGGGTGGAGAGATGCAGGATATACTATCTGCTCTCCTGGAGCTTCACAAAATAAGTGGAAGCTGAGGAGAGGTGCAGATTGGTAGAGGAGAGAAACAGAACAGCTGCAACATGGTCAGAGCTTAAGATTTTGTGGAGTTAGTGTTAACCTTGATCAGGTCTCTAAAGCACTTCACTGTGCTGTTCACGAGTTTGGACTCGTGATGGTGTGGGTTCAGATAAAGTGGCCAAGGCAGGGAAATGTGGGGCAGGGCTGATGTGTGTTGGGTTTAGTACTTAAAGCCTCAAAGTTTGAGACTACCTACCTGCATTGGAGATAGCCAATTTGTGCTTTTCCATCTCTTTCCTCATACTTGCAATTGTGTGGCCAAAATTTGCCTTTTTTCTGGATCAGGTCATGCCCTGATCCTAGAACAGCAGTGCTAGCCCCAGACAGTCTTTTGGCAGCCTAAATTGCGACCAGCATTAACTAAAAGGGGCAAATCCTCAGCAGACATGAGGTCTTCTCCTAGTACTGAGGTTTCTCCCCTTTCCTGCTCTCTCTCCTTATTCCCTTTGCTACCTATACAGTGACGCTGAGTAAGACTGTGTCCCAAGAAAGTGCTTTTCCTTCAAAGATGGTCTTGCCCTTCCCCAGCAGGTTTTGCATCGTATTCTGGCTTTGAATGCTGCTGCCTTTCTTTCATTGTTGAACAACCACAAAACTAACAATACCGATCCACAGCATCCAGCTTGTGGGAAGGACTACTGTTGCTATGTCAACAGCTTTGTATTCATTTGCAACTATTTACCCACCTCTTAAGATCTTAGCATCGCCCTTATACACTTATAGTTCAGGGTCACATGTGGCTTCATCAGCGTTGTTCAATTTTGCTAATATACCTGTTGTCCAAGTGGGACCACTTTGGGGACCTTCCTTGACCGGTGAAATACTGATTATTTTTTTTCTGCTGCGGTAATGGGAGCAGTGATTTCTCTTTTCCCAACATCTCTCTGTAGAGCTAGCCTTTCATGCTGCCTCACATCTGGGTGACTTGCTTGGCTTGTCAGTCAGCTCAGAAGAATGATGTGATATTAATGACCAAGAAGGCAGTGTACCTTTTTGGAAAGAGAATTAATGTTTTCCAGCTGAAAGCAAGGTCTTACCTTAATAGATTCTCATGGGTAAGTACTCTATTGCGAGCCTGCCGTCACTCAGAAAGAATCTATTTGTGTGAACATATGACATGTTTAGGGTGGGGTTAGGCAGCTTCCTTGGGCTGAAGCTACAAGATTACCTTTAGCGTATGAATTGAACACAGTGTTCAAAGGCACAGACAAAGGTTAGGCTTTTCTTGAAAGCCTGTAAAAACTTCACAGCAGTGCTCAGAATTCAGCCTTTAGGAAATGTATGGCGTGCAGCAGTCCAGGACTTTGCTGTTACTTGTATTGGACTTCACCCGCAGGTTGGCTTTTCTTGTGGGTGGTCAGTATCTTCCTCCAGTCCGTGATCTCTGAGGCTATTGGCAGGGGAAGCAGGGGGACAAGGTCCGTGTTTTGGAAGTGTATGCTTGTCACCTTACAACTTAAACTCATTCCAGGATTCAGTGCAAAGGTTTTATTTATTGTAACCTTTGAAAGCAGGTACAGCACTTCAGTCAGTTGACGGTTGTTTGGAAGAATCTCTGGTTTTGGCCAGTATGGTTATGATCATATTTCTGTCCCAACAGTACTTACTGTGGGGGAAGCACTGGGCTTAGTGGGATTGTTTAAGGTAACACAGTCTTGAAGACTTGACTTAAATGTTACCACTATTCATGGATGCTGGGATGTAAATGAAAGCAAAATATCAAACCTTACCTTCTGTCCTGGTGAAGACAATCTTTCTGGCACTGGTGGGTAGATCATTCTGCTTCTGTTCAGGACTGACAATTAGGAGAGCTGTGGCTGTGCAGTGTTACTTAAACCTACAATTTTTTGCAGTTAAACTGACTTGCCTGTGTCTGCATATCAGAGATGCTGCCAGATCAGCCAGGCAGTGCACAGTGTCTTCCTGCCTCACTGCAGCTGCTTCCTAGGAAATCATGAAGGGTCGTGAAACCACTCAGAGGTGTGCAGGGCATGCTGCGTGTGCAAATTTCACATAAGCTTCAGAGTTTAAAAGCCTATATAACTCACACAAAAAGTAGTTTCTGACTTGTATTGGATAAAGTGTTTGCAATGAGTAGTGAGTAACAGTATAGAGACCTATTGGGAGTTTCCTGGCTTTATCCCAGAGGTCGTCACACTTCAGTAACAAGTGAACGAATAAAATGAACTTGAAAAGCTCCATTTGATTCTCTAGAGAAAAGGATAAATCTGTTATTAGCAGAAATGAGCCTGCTAATTGTTTGCTTAAATATTCTTTTCCTGAACATTTTGTCTTACGAGTGGTGTAGAAGTCATTTAGTCAGTGTTACAAAATTCAAATTTAAATTGAAATGAGCCTTGAAATCCAGGAACAGATAGGCAACTCCAAGATTCATCTTTTCCTCGCAGTGCCAAATTGCTCTTGCTATGAGCTGTTGCTGCATCCCTTAGAGTTTAATCCTTTCTAACCTTGGCAGTTTCCAAAGTTGCGTTTTTCCTGGTAGCTTATTTGAGGGACTTGTTCACTAGAATGACATCCTCTGTGATGGCTTCCTGTGTTATCTCCTGTTCAGATTGCTGCATAATTAGCTGTTCCAGCCTTTTATTTAGGTAGTGTGCACGTTTAGACTTTTGTAACATACACTTCTATTCCCACACAAACTGGTGAAGATGGTCACGTTGCATAGAAAAAGCTGTAACCCGCAGATGCAGTGCGGACTTTCATCTCAAAAGGTATCTTTTCATAGTATCTAAGCATTGCATGAGTTTTTAAGGGAAGAGATTTTGAATGTTTGGGCTAGGTTCCTCTGAAGATGCCCTCTTAGCCATTTGAATCTCAAGATGACAAAGTAATTTGAGAAGATGTGTGTACAAATCTAGGCGTTCTTCACATGACTTCTTTCATTGCCTAGCTAGTGTACATTGCTTCTTTTCCACATTGGATACCCGTGTATCATCATGTGCTTTCCCGTGCTTATTTCCTTGTCTGCATGACCCACTATACCTTTGGGGGTTTGGTTTAAAAGTTCTTATCTGAAGCTTGAATATTAGCGATTGTGACACGATATTTAATATCCGCTGTCTCTTGCAGTGGAGTCTGCTTTGAGGGCAGTTTACGTAATGAATCAGATCGCCATCTCCAGAACCTAGTATAGGAAGGCTTATATCTCCTCAGGCTAGTGAAGCAAAATGTCATTCCGGACTAAAATTGGGTTTGACTGATGATTTGGCAAACTTGGGTCTTCAGCTGCATATCGTAATGCATATGGCAGCAGCCTGTGCTTTCCATAGAGCCAGTTTGACTGCTCTGAAGCCTGTTTGGTGGCTCTTGTATGATGTTTGCTGATGTGACAGAAACCTTAAAGTTGTTGCTTCATAAATACACTCCTAAAATATTAGGGAAGATGTTCCTTTTCATATCTGCCTTTCTTAATGTCTCAAGCTATTATCTGTGTGATCTTGATCTCTTGGAGCATGTGGTCCCTGGGAGTCATGACTGTGCTGCCCCTTCCCTCTGTCGCAGCTCTGTGACATGCAGGACTTGGAGTCTTTCAAGAACCAGAGCTGACAGGGGTTTGCAGTAAGAGCAAATACTGCATGCAGAAAGTATCTTGAATGGGAAGAGATCTGTTCAGCAAATGAAGTAGTACTTTTGGCTTTGGTAGGTGGATCCAGCACTCATTGGACAAATAAGACTCCTGGTGCTCATGTGAGAAGTTTTGGATCTTCTGAGATGTAGTCCATTTAGGCAGCACGGGTTGAAGCACCTTTTACTGTAAAATTACTGTTCTTCACATGTTCTAGGAGTCTTGAAACCTGTTTTGGACATCAGCCTACATGCACTGGTGCACATCGAGCCATACATGTTACATAACCATTGAGAAAAGTTGTATTAAGAGTCTGAACAGTATACAATTCCTTTTTCTCTTTCAGACATAAAGAATGAATTCTTACAAAAGCTACAGATTGTTAATGCTATTGTCTTGTCTTCACTGGTCTTGTAACATTAGTAAGTCTTCCTTATGCATACTGAATATTTTTTTTTCTCCCAACAGTCTGATAGAAGGCAATCTTTGAATTGCACAAAACCCATATATCCCTTACTCCTGTGAGAAATCTTTGTAGCTCTTTAAAACCATAAAGGTCAAAGTTTCAAAGGAGTTCTAGAGAAATCTGTTTTGCTTCCCCCTCCCATCAGAGCCCTTTTCTCAACTGATTAAGATATCTAATGTTTTATGTCTCCTCCTTCTCTCCTTAATAGTTATTTAGGGTGGAGGTTTTATGGGCTGCTGTGTCAAAAGCTTTAGACAAGTCAGTAAAAAATGTCCCCAGTGTGTAAAGACCATTATCCATAACCTGGCAAATGTCATCTGTAACTTCAAGCCATAGGGAATCTGTCTAATACAAAGGTTAAAAACCCAGTTGGCGGTTCCCATCAAGGCTGCTGTTCCCTTCATCTGTTCAGCAGAGGGAGATATAGATCTTTAGTGAAATGCTAGTGTTGATATACATTTTTAAAAAAAGAGTAGTACATCTGGTGTTAGTAAGAGATGAAAGTCACTGGCGGAAGCAGGGTATAGTCTTCCCTGCAGAGCTCTGTCAAAATATTTCAAGTGCTAACCTGAAACCCTGTGCTGTCGCATTCCTGAGCCTTTCCTTGGTAGAAGGAAAGGCAGAAGATGCTTATTGTGCTGTTGGTTTTGCCAGAGATTAAACTGAGGCTACCAGACACGTTTAATCTAACCTTAGCTCTCTTTTAATTCAGTTCTCATGGAGTGAACCTTTCTCATGTTTCTTCCTTTGTCATGTAGTCTGCCAAACAGAAACAGGCATTTTCCTTCTCAAAGCTGTGCTCTTCCTTTGTTTAAATGAAAACCTGGACTGGATTTGTGTTGGATTCCCTAAATATAAGATTTTGGATGCTGTATTTGTATTGAATTCCCTAAATAAAATTTTTTGGGGGGAGGCTGTTGCCTATCATCTGTATTGCAGAGTAGGAAAATGAGATTGAGCTGTCATCCCCAAATACCCATGTGCCTTCCTCTGCTTTAGAAACTTCCTTTCATCTCCTCACAAACATCACGGGCTCTGTGGCTTCCTCACTTGAAAGGTTGGAGGTTTTTAAAAGATCTTTGCCACCAGCAAAATAAATCTTTGCTTAATCTTGTATAGCCTTCAGAGCTGTAAGGGAAGAGCATGTGGGGGAGGCTTTGACCTGCAGGGAGAATATCTACTGAATGCTTTTCCAAAGTTCAGTCCCTTTTTGCATGGCTGTTGAATGTTTGACACCTATGAGGATGGGGTGTGCGGGAGCTCCCTGGGGGTCTGGTAGAATGGCGTATGAGACCACTTTTCTAGGCAGAACTAACTAGCAAACATGAAGTACCACATCCCAAATCAGCTTGGGCACACATGTGAAATACAAAATAAGGGCATTGGCCCACAGCAACAAACTGGAACAGAGCATAGCCTCTAGAAGAGATTGCTCAGATTCCTGCAGGGCAACAGAAAGGTTATTCAGAGAAAGGACTGTTCCTTTACTGCAAAGGGAACTCCAGGTAAAAAGAGGAAGAAAAAGCAAATGCGTCAAATGGGTAATTTTGTCTTAGTTATAGAAACAAAGTACTTGTGATTTCTTCTGCTGGAACAGAAAATTGTGAATACAAAGCCATATCCAGCAAACATTTTAATGTGCCTGTAACAGTGGCTGTTGGGATAAAATTTTCTTGTTTTATTGGGTGGTGGTTTTGTTTTGCGGGGAGATTTTAGACAGGAAAAATAAATACCAGTTAGCTTTACCTGTGCTGCAGTGTTTTACAGGAAGATGTTGGGGTAAAATGGATTTATTTCTGCTCTCTCCTTCTCATGTGATTTGTCATGCTGCAAGTGGAAAACAGCACACTGCATTCTTCAGCAAAATGCTCCAGATAGTTTTGTCTGTCAAAGGTTCTTTGCTTCAGGCTGTATGAAACCCATTTTTAATCTCCTTTCTTACAGTAAGGGAAATGGTTTGTAAAGAGGGCACTGATGTCAACTCATTGTTGTCGATATTATCTAATTTCTTCTTCAGAAAATTCTTGTGCTAATTTTTGGTGCAAGGCTTTGTTCACTTGAATTAAAGTCCACTTTTTTCCCCCATCCCTAATGCATTGTCATCTCTTCTCTCTCCCCAGAGCATCTGTTTCCTTTATGTAGTGGAAATGATCACATTCTCCTCTCTCTCTGAAATGGCTTGTGATAGGCCAAAGCCTGTGCTGATCATATCCCATTCCAGTATTACTCTGTCAAGTAAAATAAAGACATTTATAGTGTGTTGGCTGGAAGGCTTCCTCACCGTTCTTTGTCAAATGCCCAAATGCCACCCTGCATTTCTGTTGCTGTAATAAAGACCCTTGATTTTTTCCTCTATGTACTCTCTTCTGCCCTGGAAGAGACCCAAGATTAAAAATAGTCTTTTTGGTGGTCCCTGCATGAAGGTTCTCCTGTCTTGTTGAGCTGAATTATTGCCAAAGATGGAGTGTTCAACTGTCCTATGTTCACCAGTCTACTCTCCAGAGCAGGACCCGCGTGTGATGTTCAAACTCCAGCCTGCCTCTCTGCCATAGGAGAGATTAAATCTCCACCCTAAACTTTTTGAGCAAGCCACCTCAGTCACATGAAGATCTTTTTAAGTGCTGTTGTTTGGTATTACAGGCTTGGCAGCAGTTCAGCAGTTCTCAATTTTCTTCTTCACTAGTAAGGAAAAAAAAATGAATTAATGAAGAACTAAGGTTGTATGGCAGGGCTTCATGCCACCCCATCACGTGGGAGTAGGTAAACAAAACCTGAAATATCTGAGAAGCCAGAAACTTGTGCAGCAAAAATTGCCTAATCATTAATGCTGTAATGCTGAGAGGTGGGCTAATGCCTTTCCTTTCTTATGTCAATAACTAACAGTTTAAGCAAATTTGGATTAAAAAAAAAATAATTCTCCCTAGTTTTTTGATGTAGTAGCAATTTTTAAATGCAGCTAAGATGGGAGAAGAGTCTACAGAATTTCTGTCTTTGCAAGTGCTCAGAGCTTGACTGATTAGGACCCTTGAACACAATTATTTAATTTGCAAGTTGAATCCAGTTTCACAGTTGTCACTTGCTTGAATGGGAAGTCAGACTGGCTGGATTCCAGAGTTCCCTTCCAGCCTTTGCTATTCTACAACTTTCAGGGCCCTTGAGCAAAAATGGGTTTCTAACAGAAGTTGCACTCTACGTAGGATTAAGTTTCAGTTTGGTCTTCCTTATCATTAAATCCCGAGTTGTCTTTTGACCAGCCTTTGATATCGCTGCCGTTGCAGGGAGGCTCGGTTTCCTGGCGTGAAGATATGTAAAAGATCCACTGGAGAGGTTGAGTTTTCTTATTAATAGCTTTTAGTTAGTCTCTAAGAAAGTATGAAGCTTGTTAGATGGCTTTGAGGTCAAGAGAGTGCTGAAGCTTTTGTAGGTCTCTTCTCAAATTAAAGGAGCTTTTTATTAAAGTGTGTTGTCTTCAAGACTGGGGTTCTGATAGCAGCTGTCTGTCTTTTCTCAGATTTTTGAGAAAGAGCAGCACTTGTTTACCTGGCCCTTTTTTGGGGTTTCTGTAAGGACCAAGGCATCTAATGTGCCAGGTAATCTTCAGTGTACTATGATAAAGTACGCTGTAGTACAGTGATCTGAGTTTATTTTTAAGTCAGGATGTTGTTCCTTTTTACCTCTTTCCCCTTTTCTTTTCGCTAACAGAAGTTTTTAATAGTGAAAATTGAGGTTGCATGGGAGCTTCCTGATCCTGTTTCCATTTTTAGTCTAGCCAAAAGCTTTACCTCTGAGGATGCAAGCTTTTTTATACAAGAAATCACACCAAGCCTGGCTGAAAGAGACTTTTGGTTAACCCATCTTGACGTTAAAGTTCTGTTCTTCTACTGCTTGTTTACCTATGTTCAACAAAAAATCTTTAAGATGGCTTGCCCTCTCCTGCATGGCATACCGCTTAAGGGAGGACAACGTGTATTCTTTGCTTTCATCTAGAGACACTTGAAACACCAGCTTTGGTTTGAACGACTGGGCTCTGGACACTTGAAGGCATAAAGATATGATGAGATTTTCCTGCTGAACGAGGTGCTTAGGTACAGTTTTAGGTAGCTCTGAAGGCTTCATTCTGTCAGCTTTGCATGCTGCATAATTTTGCTTACACTTGGTATACAGAGGAGAAACAAGTGAAAGGAAAGATCAATTTCTATAGGTAGATGTTTAAATATGAATAATTGGATTTCAGCTAACCCCTTCAATATGTATTGAGCCATGGAAGTATCCCTCAGGATCTCGGGAATAATTTTTTTAACCAATGAAAGTAAATACAGAATGAAGTGCCACAAAATCATTCCTCTTGAATTCTGACGACTATTTGGAGGCAAGCAGAGGTATCTTGCACCATAGCTGCTCTGACTGTTTAAATCTTGTTGAACAACTCATTTAGATGCATCCCTCAGACTATAAATGTCTCTTAATCTTACTACTGATGTACAGAATTTCAATGGTGAAAACAGGCAGCCTTGATCCAAGCTTGAATTTCGTGTGGAGGTAAACAAACAGATGAAGCTGAGGGAATAATTGGCTGAGGGCATGAGTTACTAGATGCAGCAGATCAGATCATCATGGTCAAAGAAGCACAACAGAAACACATTAAAGGTGGTGCTCCAGCCTGAACTTTGTTTTCAGTAAAGCATCTGTAGTATGAGGCAAGCAGCACTACAGGCTATAGCCAGAGCATTAATATATGAAATGAATTTGAGCCCAAGTTTGGTATTGAAGATCTTTTATTTAAAAAAAAAAGTCCAAAATGTGCTTTAACAGAAGACTTCTAACAGATCACTTAACATCTGGCTGCCTACCCTAAACTTTGGTTTTGAATATGGGCATCTCCTTGGCTGTAACATTCATCTGGCGTGTAGCAGTGAGCACCACTTATATTCTCAAGTCTATAAGCACTGAAAAATCCAAGTAATGTAAATTACTTTTTTTAATAGATTGATAATCTAAATATTGAACAGTCGAGAAATACGCATTTCTAAATGATTGAAATAAGAAAAATGGTCATTGATTCTCTAGCAGTTTGGTTTTCCAGAGTAGAGCCACAGAACCTTTGTATGCAGCTCTTGGCTTTCTAGTTGTTACATCCATTGAATATAAAACTGTTGCATTGCAGGTAAATTTTTGTTATGCTGTCCTTGGCTTTATATCCCTTTGAGTAGGTGTTTTTTGGTTGAAAAAAGCTGGGGGGTGGGGCGGTGTCTTGTGAGTTAGCTCATGCTGGTTAATGTTCATGGTGAAAGTGGGTGAAGTAGATGACCCAGAAGATGAATGTTACTTTGGATTGCTCTGCTCTTCAGTTTCTGTGTGTTGCTGCTACCCAGCGTGTACTAGTACTCAGTGAAAGATAAACAGCTGCTGTGTGATGCTCTTTCCTAACCCTTGCCTTCTCTTTCTGGAGCTGCTGCTCGTCAGCACGCATTAAGAGCTTTGCAATAGGTGATGTTGAACCTAATGCCTGCTAGTAACAGCTGTTTTGTGAGTTTTATTAACAGACTTAAGAGTAAGGAAAATCATGTTTAGCAAAAACAGGTTTTGTCTTTTTTGGTTTTTTTGTTTGAACAACCAAAAATCTAAGAGCAATTCCATCTGTCTGAACAACTCTGAAATTACCTGAGATGCTGCTGGCTCCATTAGCGATTTCCAGCTCTCTCTTTTTAGAAGTTTTTAACCTGATTTCCTAAGATCACATAACCATATCATCAGTTTATTTGCTGTGTCCTCACCCCTGCAACCAAGCTGAGTGTGAGGACTGAGATTGAGAAGGGGCAGATCACTTCACCTTGTACATCACAAAACCATCCTTCCTTTTTGCCCTGTTCCTGTCAGCTGGAGCCTTGCGAATTTATGAACTACTGAGCAACCAGGGATGCCATCCTTTGCTGGCGCAGGTTCTTACTGAAAGGGTGGTGAGATTTTTCTGAAGTTTGGAAAAATCTGAGTTCTTGACCAGTTGTCATTGGATGGCTCAGCTGTTCTTGAGCGTTTTGGAAAAGCATTATTTAAAAACTCATGCTTGTGGTCAGAGACCTCTCAGCAGCAGTGGCAGAGCTTGGCTGCCCTTTTTGCCTTCTGAGATAACTTAAAAAAAAATTTAAAAAAATATATGTAAAATAAAATATGGTCTGCCAGGAAACATTTGAATTCAGAAGGTGCAGCAGCAGAATTGTCGTGTTCAGCTTCTGCAGTGACATTGAACTAGATGAGAATTGCTTCAGAGTGTTTAATTTGTTATGGTATATATACATGTTCTTTCCTATTATCTCATATATATTTCAATTTAGCCTGAACGCTAAAGAAAAAGTAAAGCAGTGAGCTGTTGCTGCCCAAGGGTTAGGCCATGAGGCTTTTAACTGTGGAAATGTCATTTCCAAGTTGAAATTGTTCTAAGTGAGTTTTCTGGTTGGGGTGGTAACTGTAGAGCTGCAAAAAAAATTTGCCAAATAATAATTTTAATGCTGGTGTTTGAGAAGCAAATACCTTGTGCATCACTAGTTAGCGATGGAGTATGTTCCATGATTCTTCCAGGGATGCCAAGGTCAGGAGCCGGTGGTGGGATGCTGGATCCACTTACAGGCTCTTGCAGAGTTCAAGAAGCATTTGATTCCCCTCAATGCCTACTCTGTTTTCTTTACCTTTAGCTGCCTTTTAGGACTAACTCATTCTCTCAGCTTTCTGGAGAACCCTGCCACCTTGCCTTGGACCCGCTGGCGTGCTTAGGATGCAGCCCATCACGGACAATTCTGGTTCATCAAACTCTGCTAGGCGAGTCTGCTGCTGGAGTACCTGGGAGTTGTATTTTTCTCATTTAGCTTCACTTTTGGGCTTCTACTTCCTCAGCAGATGGCATTTTTATCATGTTTTTCGGAAAGTCCATATGGCCTACAAGAGAGAGTATCTCTTTAATTGTAAAACATGACCACCTGTTCTGATTTTAATGAATGCAGTGAGCATTCGTCTTCATATATCTACTTAAAAATAGCTGCTTCAATTGAATTAAAAAAAACCCACCACCTCAGTTGGGCACCAACACTTCAGCTGCTGAAATAATCAATTAATAATTAAGTGGCTAATTTTAGAACCCACTGGCCTTGCCCATTCCCTCGGACTTATTGTGATGAGAGCAGACAGTGATTGATTGCCCTGCCGATGCCAAGAGGCACATGCGGTGGTGGGGCCAGATGCCGGCAGGCTTAGAGCTGTTTATTGCGATATTTAGAAGGTGAATGCAGCTTCATGCATTTGCTTTGCAAATGGACTTGTCTTTCCTGCTACAGCTCTTTCCTTTCCACATTGCTCCAGCTGCTCACATGCAGCCATCCACAGGTACCCCTTTCACTGCCACCCTCTGAAGGATAAAATCTGATGCTCAAAAGGTATCCTAATGACTGGCCAGCTGGAGAGGAGGTTGAAACTGTAAGCAAAAACAGACTTGAAAGGTTTATCTGCTAACTGGCTCCTAATAAAAAGCCCTGCTAGAATCATTCTGCTCGTTAAAATAACAATTGCTAGTTAACTGTTTCATAGCTCCTGCAGCAGGTCCACTGGCCAGATGAGAAAACATATTGAGCTCATGTTTTCAGAGAGGTGTAAGGGACCAGGATGTCCAAATCTTGTTAAAGGAGTGTTAATGCTTAATTCAGAGTCCCACTGAAAATTAACCCCTTTATTGAATTAGCCTGTCGGAGCATCATCTTGTTCTAAAGCTAACTAAAATACCCAAAGGGTAGGAACACACTGCAGTTTTGGTTGATAGATGTTGGCTGTTGGGAAGGGATTTAATATTTCAGAGGTGGAAGAAACAGGAGCGTTGGAAGGAGAGTGCTCGGGGGTACAGCACTTGCCAGCATTTCAGCGCTAGCAGTAATGGGTGCAATAGCTGCTGGGTTTCAACACGACAGGGTAATTTGACAGTTCGGTGTAAGTGGTGGAGAAAACTTGGTGTGTCTGCTTGGAGTGTCCGCTTTTACATATCTGTCAAGGAGGGAGAAAGCCAGAAAGCTCTTAGAGGAGAAGTCTCTGAACCCATCATATTATGCAGAGAGCAAGGTGCTGGAAGCAGTTAGAGGGGAAGGCAACTTGCCTGCTTACCTCATTTTACTGAAGGTGTTTCTGACACAGCCCCCCCATCCAATTAGTCTGTTAATATGGGGGAGAAGCTACCCTTGCCAGTTTGATGGTGGTTGCTGTAGCCTGATCAATGTAAATCCAGTTATCTCTCAAACCACATGGGATTTTGAGACAGCTGGGTGTTGTTTGTACGGCTGAGAGCCCTGCTTTGAAATGCTGTGCAAATACAAAAATAACCATAGCTATTGGCATTTAAATTCATTTCTATGTAATCTTTGTGATTAACTTCCATTGGTGGGGTGTTATTTCAGTGGGAGGAGGGTCAGAGCAGTTTTCAGCTGACGTCTGGGTATCACAAGTTGCTTGGTGAGAAAGGCGTCCAGCTCTGTTTCCCTGCGTGTGTGTGGCCATCCCTCCTTGCGCTTCCAAAATAGCAGGCAAGAATTAAATGAAGTTCAACATTAAAGGCTGAAAGTCAGGAAGGGAGAAGCTTATTAACCTTGTTGAGCCAGAAAAAGCACTATGGGCCTTGGGGGCTTGGGTCTTGTGGGGTTTTCTGTTCTTGTTTTTCTGTTTTCTTGGGAGTTGACATTTGGTTGTGCAGAAAATAAAATGTATCACTAATTCTGTGATCCCTTTATGTGGTTGTGTCACTGAAGAACATCTATAAATTAAATCTTAAGAACTGGAATTTAGTCTGTTCTCTCATTAACAGAAATGCTAATTCTCTGTTGATTGTTAATAAAGTCAAGGGAAAGAAGCAAAAAACACAAGTATGGAGGTTACCCATTTAGTGTAAGCATGAGAAATTTAATCCTTACTTTCCATGATCCAATTTAAGTAGGAGACCCGAGTTTTTAGCTTTGAGCTCTCCAGCAGTTTTCCAAGGGGGCACCGCCTGGGGAAGAAGGGAATGCAGGGAACTACAAATGGCACTTGTGAGTGGCTGGGCAGGGAGCCAAGAGGGCAGGCAGGAGAGGCAAGAGGCCTTTTGGCTGCTGGCTTGCCCACCGGCCACGTGGGGTTTGCAGGAAGATGTGTGTATGTGCATGCACATGTGGGTGCACCTTTTTCCTTTGCTGACTCTTTGAAAGGCTGCTCAGACTGTTGCGGACTGAGTATTGGGGCCATTTTAAGAAGCCTGTTTAAACACTCCTTTGCTATAGTGCAGACTGTTTATCCCAGCTGAGGCTTTAAGTGAGATGTAGAAGCTGCAGGCAGGACTTTTGTTGTGAGCTGACTATTAGAGGTCCCGTGCATCCTTCCCAGCTGATTAAATTTTGTCCCTTTTCTTTCTTATCTCCAGATCACTGTGTTCACTACTACGATCTTCGCAACACTAAGCAGCCAATTATGGTGTTCAAAGGGCATCGCAAGGCAGTCTCCTACGCAAAATTTGTGAGTGGGGAAGAAATAGTCTCTGCGTAAGTATTGCCTTTTATGTAGGCTAAAAACTTTGTAGCCCTTGCTTGCTGGCGTTCTTCAGGGCCATCGTGCAAGTTCGCCTGCGTGGGTGGGTGTGCTCACTAGCTGCTGTGCTTTTGGGAAGCAGATCATTGCTTTTTTCTAAGACAAAAATAGACATTATTCCTGGTGTCACTTAGCTCTGCTCTGTCTTGTGGAGCTAAAATGACAGAGAGGAATATGGAGACAACTAGATGCAGATCCAGACCAGGAGCCCTGACTTTGGGAAGCTGCAGGTGGACTCTCGTAGTGCTGTGAGTGCTGAGGGTGCTTCTGACCAGAGCTCTGCTGCAGAGAAGGCTGCTGGCAAAACCCTGAGAGCAGTAATCTGTGGTAAAACAGAGCTGATGAGCAACAGAAGTGATCACATGGCGCTACTGTGTCTGAAGAGGAGGTTTAGCCACAGCCTGAAAGCAAATCGAGTAGGACTGACTGATCTCTTCTTTGGTAGTTTATTTATCTGCTCTGTGAAGGCCCTTTTTAGGATTATACTTGAGTTAGAAAGTAAGACAAGGAGAAGTGTTGTGTTTTGTGGTCCTAATGATGCAGCTTTTCAGCCAGAGGAGACCATAAGGTCTGCTATGAAGGCCCTGAAGAATAATATTCTACAGCTTCTGTTCAGTTGTGTGGCCAGATGTGGCTGCCTCAGGGCTAGGTGGGTTTTCAGTCATGTGGCTATGAGCTTGTCTGTCAAATAACACAGTGAAAGGTTTGACGGGCTGGCTACAAACCTCTTCAATAAACCAGAAGTGAGCCCCTCTTACATGGTGGGGAAAACCCAGGTAATCTTGGGGGGCTGCAGGGCAATCTTTGATCTCAACACACTCAGGGGTAACATCTGAGGGCAGCAGGGATGGATCACACGGGTAGATCTAGTCCTAGGAAGCGTGTACCACTGTATCCAGCCCATGATTATCCAGCCTGGCTCTATCCCGTGTTTTCAACAGTTTGCTCTAGAAGCCTGGAGCCATCGCAAGGCATTTTAAGTTGTATTCAGGCCGCTAGTGAGTTGCTCTGAGCTGAACTGTGTGATGGAAGATTCCCTGGTGGCTTCTGATACTGTTTATATTTAATCAGCTCCACTCTTCTTATTTCCATTAACAGTCTATAAGGGTGCAGATTCTTACCTAGAACACAGAGAAAATTAAATGTAATGCTTTGAACCAAATCTGAGTAAGAAGAAAAGGTTTAATAGAAGCAGGAGGAGGCTAGAAATGTTTTACAGCCATGATATAGTGGAGCATCATCTCTGGGATGTTTCAGGACGGAGTGGCCTTGTCCTGCTTGAACCAACTGTCTGAGAAAGCTTAGCCCACAGTCCTGGGAGGAATATCGATAGAGCTGTCAGACTTGGTCAGGCAACAACAGGGTGAGGTGACTAACTGGAGGATTCACCTACCTTTTTCTGCAGGAATAGAAAGAAGTGTCAGAGAGAAAGGATTATTTTTCGTGCCTTTCTTTTGCAAATTGAGGCGAGGAGGCAGCAGTAGTGATTCCCGAAAATCAAGCACTGATTTCT
The DNA here is from genome assembly GCF_015220075.1 of Falco rusticolus. Taxonomy (NCBI): domain Eukaryota; kingdom Metazoa; phylum Chordata; class Aves; order Falconiformes; family Falconidae; genus Falco; species Falco rusticolus. The sequence continues at coordinate 29,958,997 of NC_051197.1, forward strand.
TTTTAAGAAAAAATTATATGTATATTCAGATTCTTTAGATTTCTAGCTAAAGCTGTTTTATAGATTGCATTGATTTACTTTGCCTTGTAGAGTTAGATTTTTGACCTCAAGGGTGTTCAGAACTGCCTGGTATTTAGCACAACACATTGATTGCAGTGCTGATTTACAGAGAGACAGATCTAACAGAGCAGCACATCCATGATATTTTTTGGAAGAGGGTATGAAACCAGAAGAGCAGTGCAACACCAGGAGGATCAATGGTCTTTTCCTCTCTTTGCAGTCCAGTGGCAGATAATATTCTTTTATGGCATGTTTATCCTAAACAACACAAATGTGGCTAGAGCTTGATGGGGATTTGTTAACAGTAAAGCATTCTATTAGTAATAGTCTTTAAGTGTTTTTATTTTAATGAAGCCATCTAAAATGTGTGCTACTAAAATATAGAGGTTAAGTGCCTGTATATACGAGGTCTTCTTGATGGGTTAGCTAATAGCAGAAGCTGTCACAGGAATCTGACAACTTGTAGACCAGGGATTAGTCTTTTGCTGCTTTACCCTGCCTTCAGGAAAGTTTAGTTTCCAGGCAACTCTGAAGCTTTTAAAAGCAGCATTTTAAAAATACATCTGCCCTAATAGCACAGAAGGTACCTCCCTATACTTGTGGGCCAAAAAAGCAGCAGTGTATATCTTTTTGCCATTTCTATGAGCTGTGCTGTTACTGTGATGGTAAGGACAAGGGAAGGGAAGGAAGAGTGAGCAGCAGTGTAGTGCAGGGATGGATTTGGAACAAAGATCAAGCTGAATACTGTGTTTTAGCTCCCCACCCCACCCCCACCTCCTCCCCTCCCCCAGTCAAGACCTGGGATGAGGAATGCACTCTTGCTTAAGTCATAGTATTACAGATAAAGTTCATACCTTCATTCTGATCTGACCTCATACTATTATTACAAATGACTAACAAATCTTGCTGCAACTCCCTTATCGCTCCTTTGTCATTCCAGCTGTCATTGAGGATCGAGATAAGGTTTTTGCAGTATAGCACGAGGTGCATCTCTCCTCTTTTGTGCTATATTTTTAGGTAAATGTGACATTGGTGCAGGGCCAATGTCTTGTGTTGTTGGCAATATTTGATGGATCTTGGGTGAGGTTTTTTTCCCTCAACTCTAAATATTTGGAAAGCAGCAAGGTTGGGTGACACAACCTGCATGAGGGGAGCATTGCCTGCCTCCCCTCCCTCCCACCCAGGAGGCTGTCAGGTCCTGCTCCCAGTCTCTTTTGAACTGAAGATCAAAACAGCGCTACTCCTTTCCTCAAGGGTAGCTTCAGGGGGCTCTGATCCCACCACGTCACCATTTGTTCCCTTACTGTGGAGCCCATCACCTTAAGTCAGTGAGTGCCAGAATATGAGCCTGGCAACTGCTGAAGAATAACTCTTGTGAAGTAAGAGAGGTTGGTGTCCCCTCAGGTTTGGGGTAAGAAATTAATCCTGTATCTCCCAGAAACCTGGGATCTTCATTTCAGTTGAGCTCTGCCAGGCAGAGGAGAGTACCTCCACCTTCTTTCTCTTGCCAAAGGGAAGATGTATGCTTACAGCAAATAAAAAAAAAAACATTTTGAAGGCATGTATGTTTGCATGTACGGGAACAGTGGAAAACATCAGTTTTGTTTTAATCCTGACAGAGTTTGGATATTTTTACTTGTCCTGTCTAGCTTTGCTGCCAAGGTGAAAAAAGAGGAAGTCTGAGATTTGTATCCGTGCAGTCTCAATTACACATGAGTAAACAACATCAGCTGAATGGTAATAGCAACTCTGAGCCCCTATAGGTTTTTATATGCTGCTGCTTGGTATTGGGCAGGAGAACATGCTTTTAGGGCAGCTGGAGGGGGAGGAGACTGCTTCTTACCAGTTCTGTAAAGGCATGAATGAGAGTTGCAGCCAGCACAGAAAAGGGAAGAGATTTTGTTCATGCTGTAAAGGCTTAAAACCAAAAAATAATAATAAAAAAAAATCAGTGTGTCCTGGATCTTGAGGGGGCAGTGATGTCCCAAAAGCTGTACAGTTCAGTGGAGGACTCCACAATTGATAGGAAAAAGGAAGAGTAATATTTCAGGGAAGTTTTTTATTCGAACGTGTAATATGCTTTGACAGGCTTCTAAAATAATGTGATACCTTTCCGAGCTCAAGCTGAGTTGCATATGATTGAAAGCAGGATAAATTTTCTGGAGTGCACTAAGACTTCCTATGTTTACCTTGCAAGTAGGGTGTTAAGGACCAGGGTTGTGAGCGAGGAGTTCCTGCTGTATGGCAGCAGGGTAACTTTAGGTATTGTTTTCAGGTCAACAGACAGTCAGCTGAAGCTGTGGAATGTAGGGAAGCCTCACTGCTTGCGCTCCTTCAAGGGTCACATCAATGAGAAGAATTTCGTAGGGCTTGCTTCCAACGGAGACTACATTGCCTGCGGTGAGTAGAGCAGCCATCCTGACAAACGCTAATGGGACTCCTCGGAGCTGATGCCTCTCCAGTTGCAAAGCACATCAGAAGTTGTGTTACATAGCTGCATAGGCTTTTTAACAGACAATTTTCCTAAACTTCTACCTTCCTTCCCTTCTCAGGGAATGGCATACGGAGCCCTGACCTAAGGGGCTCTGTTGGTTTCCTCCTGCTTCAGACGAGTTCTTTGTCTATGACGATTCAGACTTGCTGTCACCAAAAATCAGCTGCTAATGTAGTTGCTGTTGATATGACTTAAGTCTTTCAAGTTTAAGAACTGACACATCTTCCCAAGGAAAGGTAGTAGCCTGGACCACACGAGGGTCCTGTACTTGTCACTTAGTGCAGCATTCTGTGTGGTGAAGCTACACGCTCATTGTGAACAGCTCCCTAGAAGGCTGAATCATCCTGAAGCAGTTAGCCCTTTGGCCATTTCTGTCCTTTCACCACCGAAGTTACACTGTTGAACCTCTGTAAATCCACAGGTCCTGGTAGAAAAGCAGCGACAGGCTCATAGCTGTGGGGTAAGCAGGACAGCTGTGCCAGCACTGAAGGGAGGAGCTTAGCTTGTGTATTCTCTGTGATCTCTGTACTATTTGCAAGGCAGAAATTGGGATGGATTTCTAAATAAAGCCTGCACACTGTCTAGTCTCTCTTACTTAAACCTCCACGGACCAAACTGTCATACTTGATTATGGCAAGCAAAACTGTGACAGTGTTACCTGCCTTAGGGCTGTAACGCCGAGCAGGCTGAGTGTAGTGGTGTTTCATGTGGTAGCGTAGATGCTCTGCCCTAAGGAAGTTATGGGGGACGGTTGGGATCCTGTATATTTTGCAAGTGTGCTGCATACTGCAGTTGTCTTGTAATAAAAGCTGGTCCTGTTACTAAGCATCGTGAAAGTTTGCTGAGGAGTACTCCCAGTTGCCAGGGCACCGTGATGATGATAACTACAAGGAGGAAATATCTGGTCTTGTCTTAAGGCTTCTTAGCTCTTTCATTGTTTCTTTCTGTTCCTGCTACCAGGGCCTAATCTTGTATATTTATTTTTTTTATCTCTAGGAAGCGAAAATAATTCCCTTTACCTATACTATAAGGGCCTCTCAAAGACACTGCTGACATTCAAGTTTGATACAGTGAAAAGTGTCCTGGACAAGGACCGGAAAGAAGATGACACAAATGAGTTTGTGAGTGCTGTATGCTGGAGGGCACTACCAGATGGGGTAAGCTTTCTGCTCAGACACCCAGCTGGGTGCAAAAGGAATGCCTCCTGCTTTTTCTCACAAAATAGAATTGCTGAGGGTTTGACTGCACTTGGTATTTTCCCGTTTATGGGTATTGCAGATAGGCATGAGAATGTGAAGATTTGCAGGGTAGTTGAAATGCTGGGGGCGAAGGGACTGCTGTGCTCTTAACTCTTCTACCTGGGTGTTTGAATTTCTCTACTTGGCATCTGAATTCCCAAAAGCAGCATTGTATTTCTGGCACTTAATTGTTTTTGTAGGCACATTAGCAGGTTTTTGGATGTTTTAATGAAGGCACCTGCAGGTACTCGGTGTGGAGCCTTATCTCGATGTTACTGTTTCTGTATGGGCTTGGTCATTGAAATACAGCCCCCGTGTTTAGATGAGTAGATATGTAAAAGAGGCGAGCCCAGACTCAGTCACCTCAATGACTGTTCCAGTGACACCTAATTCATATACGTAGCATGTGTACTAATGCTGCAGGCAAACCTGACACAGCTTTTGTGAGAGTGGCCTTTTGGCACAGAGCTGCTCTGGAGAACAAAATGCTGCTTTTAAATTCAGAGTGCTCTTGAAAACCTTGCATTAAAAAAAAAAAAACCAAACTTGAGCAAGTAACTCTCTTGTATGTACAAGGGTTTGCAGATCAGATACTTAATGGGCTTGTTGGGAGGAGGAGGAAAGGAGCTCATCCTAAATACAGTCTTCCATTTAGCTAAAGTGGAATGCTGCCTAATTGATGTCCTGAGATGTTGCATTCACAAAGATAGCGTTTCGGAAGGGTAAATTTTACCAATCTGTTTCTGTATGAAGAAACTGCCCCCACAACCATGATTCAGTTGTCACTGGCATAAATTCACTTCAGATAGATGCTTCTGAACCAAAACAAAAATAAACTCAAGTGTCTGAAACTGCACTTTGGATTTAAAGGTGAAAAGTGGGCTGTTGTAGTTTGAACAGTGGGCATGAGACTCTCATGTAGGGTCACCAACCTTCTTTTTGGCTGGGGATTTAGGAGGATTTGGTATACACAGACATGACATCTCAACGGAGAGTGGCTGTTGGATGTTGCATAGTTTGTCTTTCTGCTACATAAGAACCTGTGTGTCCAGAAATACCATTCCCTGAACTGACTTCACTGCGGTGTTTCTGTGTTGGGTTGTCCTGCCCACTGGCCTCCTGGGCAGCTTTTCTACAGGCACTTTTTTCTACTTTTTCTACAGTCTAACAGTGGTGTCTCACTCCTGCAGTTATTCCTGTTGCATCTGCACCTTATCAGTCGTCTTTTCTGATTAACGTGTTTTACTCTGATAGACCTTCTGCTTAAGCAACTGAGAAACTTTTGAGCAGTCACCAGAGGCTGTGAAGCAATCCTTCATAACAAGTTTGAAAAATACTGTGCAAAAACGTAATAGTTAAATCGGGGCCGTCAAGATTGCACCAAATAACATTCAGCCTTCACTCCATTAAGCAGCATTCAGAATCTGTTGCTATTCTGATCTTTTTTTTTTCTATCATTCCTTTCTTTTTCCCTGGGCTTCTTCTAAATTAGCCTGTTTCTCCCATGGCAGCCACAGTACCTGGCTCTCGTTTGTAAAGAAAGCAGCAAAAAGCTGCCTGTGATCTGAGAGCCACTGGCTGAGTGTTTAGCTTCCATGTTTCACCTCTGCCTGTGGTGCATGCTGTCCTGCTTTACATACCAAGCAAGCAACCTTTCTTGCTTTTGCCAAAAGGCCTTAATGCTTTCTCATACCATATCCCCAGCCCCCCCTGAGATGAGAAGTACCTCTTCACCGATGCAGCTACACGTTTCTCTTCTTTCTTCTACCGGCACAGCGGTCCTCTCCGACCTAATTGAGACTTTGCTCATGTTCTTAGGAAATTAAATTACTGCACAGCCAAAGGTCACTTATGTCCGCAAAATCTTGCTTGAATGATGAAACTCTTCTATTCTCCATTTTGATAATGTTTCTTAAATTTGGCACAATTTTTTTTTAAAAAAAATGAGCTTCATATATACAAGCTCCCCTAAAAGCTAGCGTGTGTTTTTTTATGGTGCTCGGGTGAACTAGGGAGGGCCTTTGCCTCGTAGTGCCATCAGCATCTGTGGGAATCTGGGAACCCACAGCCTATTTCTGGCTTAACTGCAGACTTAGATCCTGGGTGAGTCAGGCTGCTGTAGTTTCCTAATTAGAAGAATTACCACACCTACCTTCCACCGCTGGTGGTGATCGTGCCTGCTCTGCCTAAGGGTGCATGCATCGAAGCATCTCCAGCCTAGCAGCCCTGCAGAGCCCAGCACAGGCTGGGAAACCTGCCCCAGAGCCGCAGGCAGTGTGATGAGTAAGCTGCTGTGAGCATCCTGTTCTCTGTGCTTTGCTGCGTTGGTTCAAAGCAGTCTCCTTGTCTCTGTGCCACAGTCATTGGGCAGTAGCTTCAGTTTGCTACCTGGAGTGTGTCTCAGGGGGGACATGCAGGCATTGTGTGCCAGCCTTTCCCCAGGGCTCCCCGGCAAAGCAGACTGTCCTCTGTTTCCCTACAGTGCTGCTCTCAAGGATTGTTCTTTAATTAACCTTTCAAGATGAGATGAGTAAGTTTCAGATCTGTCAGTTATCTTGGGAAGCATGAGGACATGTACTTCTTCATGCACTTAAGTGCAAAATCTCAGATCCTAATTAAAACAACTAAAACTTTCAGATGAAATGTCATTGATTCTTTCTTAAATCTATTTTTATGTAATTCAAGTTTTTACTTCCTCCTGAGCCAAAGTCAAGCTGTGCCAGCAGCCTTTGCCAGAATCCCTTTTTCTTTTCCCTTCTGCATTGGTTTTCCTTTGCTTACAGAGATGCAGGGACCTTTTTGCTAGAGCTGTCACCTTTCCAACTGTAGAGGTCCAGCCAGCACCCTCTTTCCACCTGTGTCAAACCATAATGAGGGAGAGAAATTGTTCTCCATAAGTGCTTATTAGCATTTTGCATCAGTCTTACTCACTTTTCAACTCTTAGGTAATGTTTAGGAATAAGCACTAGCTTGTAGGCTAATAGTTTTGTTAGACTCTTCGGGGGGCAGTTGGGGGGGAAAGGGACAAACAAAAAGCTTTCAGCAGGTACATCAGGAAGCAGACCTTTGCTCTGCTGCTTTTGGTGCTGTGTTTTGGACAAAGGTAAATAGGCTGTTTATTTTTTTAAATAGCACTTATAGTTTGTGGGGAAAATTATTTCCCACTTCTCATTTTACTCTAAAAATTGATGAATATTTTGAAGTAGAAAAAGCATCAGGATGCCTTCAGCCTAAGTGACCTGATATATGAGTTAGAGAGAGATGCTTCTCAGAACCTTCCCTAAACCAAATCCTTTTATTTCCAATGTTATGGATTTTATAATATACCTTTGCCATCCTTTGTTCTTGGTACCTTGGCTAGATGTAGCCAGCTTGATTTGAAATGTGAATCTGGTCTTGAGATTGGGAAGTACCTTCTATTACATGGGCATGTAAGCAGACAGTGCTCTTGCATATAGGGATGCTTTTGCATATAGGGAAAGGAAATTATAGTAGTGGTAGTAGCTCACTGCAGCTAGGTGGATAGAGATGTTTTATCTGTCTTGGGAGGGTCACTCCAGTTATGTCTAGGTAGATGGATAGCAGCTGGAGGAGACTGGTTTGTGCTTTCTTTTCTTTTCCTTTATGTCCTACGTGATGTTTTCCCCTTCCCTAAAGGAGATACCTTTTGCTCAGACCTGCTTTGTCATATTGCAGAGTTCAAGATGTGCATCATACAGCTGTGTTAAGTAATTGCATCTCAGGTAGCCCTTTTCCCAGTCATGGTTAGTGTTTCTCAGAAAGAAGCTGTCAAAAGAGAAAGCAAGGTTGAACCTGCTCCCAGGACAGGAAAAAGGTATTACTACTGAACACAGAAGCAATTTGATTATGTAGATTAAGCATGGCTCAATCTATCATAATCACTGTAAAGAAGCCATTTAATTTTGTACCTGTTTGCATGAGTATTCATTACTGCCGATAAGCAGGTTAGCTGGGGAAAGATTTCTCAAGCAGAAATGTTGAGGCTTTGATACCAGTGAGGAGATGCAGATAAGAGCAGGAGAATGCCATGCAAATTAATTTAGGTAAACCTTTATGTACATATATACATATATGTATGTATTTTTAGAGGGGTAAAGAAGGCAGATCCATTGAGAACAGCACTGCAGACTTGTAACCAAGCCATCTCATTGTGGTGAGCAGGCGGGTGGTGGTACATGCTGGATGGATGCAGAGGTCTCCTGGTGCTTGGGAGGAAGGCTCTCGGAGCAATGGCATAGCAGCTCTGTGAAAGCATCTCCTCTGCCTGATCAAAGAGAGCAGAAATCCATGTACGTGTTTTCTCACCTTGTTGTTGCTTCATTTTAATTTAGGGGAGTCTAGAAACAGTCATTTAGCCACAAGTGAAAGAAGCAGGCTCTGGTACTCCAGGCTTCAGGTTGTTAGGCGTTGTCATATGATGGGAGTATCTTCATAATTAGTCTTGCATCTCTGAACTTCTCTTTGTTCATCTAAGAGGATGATGATATAGGAAGTACTCCCTTCAAATAGGTTTTTGGTGCATCTCTTCAGAAAATAAGCTTTCCTTCGGTTTATTTTTCCTTTCCTCTGAACATTCAACTTTGGTAATGATGTCTGGCTTTAATTCTTTAAATAGAAACCTATAATTGTACCACAATAAGCTGGTCACTTAATAGGGCTGTAATCTTGTTCACCGATGAAAAGTAGCCATCCTTTGTTTCCCAGTAGCCTAATAAATGGTACACAATGTACACAGGAGCTAGTCAGGGACTCTTGATAATTTACAATCAGCAAATTGGCTTGCTTCGCTGGAATTAATTTAGCCGATACAAATTATTTCGGGAAGTGATTCATTGCCATTTTAAAGCACTAATTAATTTGGATGACTTATGAACATTAAAAATGAAACCTCCTTTGTCATTCCCAAATAACTAAATGCTTATTCAGTGTCATTCTTAAGCAACTTGTATTGACTGTAACTACATCTCTTGTAGCTTGAAATATGAATTCCAGTGGGATTTTTGAGGGAAAACAAGTGTAATACTTGATTTTTTTAAAAAAAATTTTTTGTGTGTGTGCTGCTTTGCTGCAATTTTCAAGTCTCAAAATTGGTGAAGATTCTGACTTCCAGCTTCAGCTCAGTGGTGTTCTATTTTTGCAGCATCCTCAACTAGTTGTTCAAGTGTTGGTTAAGATATACCTGGGTAGTAATCTAAAGCTTATGAGATAAATGCCTGCCTGGAGTGATCAGACCCAAGCTGTCCCTTACCTGCCTCTGATACCAGCTGTGGCACAGGTAGCAGCATGAGTAGCTCTAACCACAGTACTTTCGGGGAGGGCACCTGCTGTTTTCTGATTCATCCTTTCTTTCCTAGACGAGGGCTAGCCTGTACCGTTTGTGTGCAGCATCTCCCAAACTGGTATTCATACACGTTATTCTCCAGTGCAGTGTCACACTACTGCTTTATCATGGAAATACGATTGTCTTCATCTTCTTTCTCGTGATTGAAATGCACAGCAGTTTATGGGAAGCGGGGAATGATCAGCTTTTAAAAAAAGCAAGATGTGACTTTGATCAGGTTTATTCTACTGTTTTTTCTTCCCTGCCTGAAAATCTTCAAAGATTTTTCTTCCTCCTGTGGAAGCTGTCTAAGCCCTGTAGCACGTGTGCTATGAAGCTCACAGCTGTCTGTGTGATGGCTTCACACTCCTCTTGACATGCCCTCTGCTCTCTGGCCATTGGCAATGCTTTAAACAAGAAGTGTTTTCTTTGCCTTTTTTTTTTTTTTTTACTTCGCTGCTTCACACTTTCCTTAGTAGTAAATGTATTTTATTTCTCTTTCATCCTACCTTTTTCATGTTTATTGCTCCCTTACTCAATTGAAAATCTCAAATCCTTATTAAAAATGAGTGAAACCCAGAATATCAAAAAATATATCATGCTTGATATTTTTCCCAAAAAATTTTAGTGTTACCTATGTATACCAGCACGACTATTTTATATGCTGCTTGAAAACTATTTTCATATGCAGAATAAATTTTTTACCTTGCTGAAAAAGATGTTGCAAGTTCAGTATGTATGCTCCTTTGTGCTGAACATGCTCGTGTACTTTCGTTGCCCCTATCTCTTCAAGTGCTTATTTTGGGCTCTATTTTTTCTGTGGCTAAGGAGAATTAATTAAAAATACTCAGGTGACTAACAATATTTTATTTCCCATCACAACCCTTGGAGTCCAGCCACAGAACTTTGGGGGGGGGGGGGGGGCGGAGAAAGAAGAAATAATCAGACAGTTCACGCATTATATTGAAATCTGTGTGTTGAAACTTTGGTCCATATGAAAGACCATCTTGATAATGTGATTATGCAAATGACAGGCTTTAGGAGAAAGTGTTTAATTTTGAGTCTTCTGTAGAAGAAGAATAATATTGGTAAATGTTCTTTTTTTTGTATTGCCTTCTCCCCAGTTGCAGAACACCCTCTGAGCTTCCTCCAGGTCAGGGCAGTGGAGTGTGGGCAGGGGTGAAAGGAGCTGGGTGATCCCCTGGTAACTCCGATCTCTGTCCACTGTGCTCCTCCTGTCCGGGGTGGGGAAGTGTATCGCACTGTTTATTTTGCTGTTTTGGGGCTCAAGGTGGCATGCCAGCGGGTGGCTGATACATCAGCACCTATGTTAACTCTTCCTTTCTGAAATGCAGAGCAGCTGGCCGAGCCACCGCTGTGAACAGAGGGGATGAGTCTGTAGCTTTTGTTCAGCTCTGGAAGTTCAGGTCCCCTGTGGTACTGCAGCACTCTGATATTCTCGCTTCTATTTTAAGAATAGCTTCTTCAAGAAATATAGAGGTGGCTTAGGCTTTTCTTCTTTTTTGGTTTTAACTTTACATTTGCAAACTTGGTTTCTCTCTCCTTCTGCAAGGTGAGGCATATATCTTTCTTTTCCCCTGCATAATCACAGAAAATTGCCAAGGAGTTGATGTTTTTTTGAAGTGAAGGCAGATCAAAGTCTCACATGTTTCTTGAATGAAGACAGCATTTACTCTTTCAGACTTTTACAGCTGATGTTTGCCTGCTGATGAGTCTCTCCTAATGCCAAGGCAAGTAGACAGCATGCTGTAGATAAGGAGGACTTCAGACCTATTAGAGTCATCTCTTTCCTAGAGCGAGTCAATGACACAGTAGTCGACATAACTCTGAGTGCTGTTGACATTGCAGTTCCAGTAGGTGATCCCAATGGTGCAGCTGTAGAGATAATGGATTGCAGTTCATTGCTGGTGGAAGCAGAGGTCCAAGCAGGCTCTTGTTGTTTCCTAGGCTTTAAAAAATAAGAGCATCCCAATGCAATCACAAATTGTATCGCAGTGATACACACTGTGAACTGGGGATGCAAAGAAGTCTCTCTGTGGCTGTCATTAAACTTCTAGGTGGATGTTTCTCTCCTGTTGGGACTCTGCTGCTTTAGTAACCATAAATTCTTTATTCAAGTATGGGTTTCATAACAGATGAACCCTAGTCAGGATTTCACCTGGAACCTGGACTTCATTCCTGACTCTGTCCCCAACTCCCTACTGAACCATAATGTTACAAGGTACAGGCTGAAGTGCAGCAGTATGTGTCATGTGGCCCTTTGGGTAAACTATGTCCCAAACAGTACAACCTAATAGAAAATTAATTGTACTAGGGTGATACTCACGGTTACCCTTATGCTGTGTATTGAAGTGGAGAGAGAAAAAGAGCAGATTTGTATTTAGAGAGCATTTGCTTTTAGAATTAAATAGTTGAACAACTCTTTTCCCTTCTCACCCAACCTCTGCAGTGTTGTTGTTGGGCCCCTTGGTCTGAACTCTGATACAGAAACCTGCTGGGTTCTAGAGACACAGATTACTTTATTGGGCTGTTGTACAGTTTAGGGGTTGGTTGGGGTTTTTTTAGATGGTGCTTGGAAGCCTACTTCATGTGAGTTGTAAGCTCTTATCTTTCCATGCTTGTTCTTAGTGTTGTGCCTCACCAGCATTTCCCCCTTTATTGCCCTGGGAATTGGGGGCGGCAGGCGTGATCTTTCTCTTCCCTGACAACTTTTAGCCTTTGGGCAGGAAGGCTAATCCCTAGTATTTTCGGGGGGGATTATTATGTATAGTGTAGTGTCCTGGAGCAGAGCCCTGTGAAACCAGTAATGCGTTGTAGGATCCAGGCAAGTTTTGTGGGTACTGAGCCAACATCTATTGCCTGATCTCAAGTTCCAACTAAAGCTGGTCTCCTCTGAGTCAGAGCATCTCCTGTGCGAGCAGCCTTTGCTTTACTTTTCCACTGCTAGGTTCATGCTGGCTTTTGGGTTTTTAAGTGCCATCTGTCTGCTCAAGTCCCTGGTTGGCACGAAGTGCCAGTGAGATGAGGTCTGAACGCTCATAGCTAACCTCAGTGAGTCGGGCAGTATTCAGTGTTTTGTCAAGCAGATGAAGGGGGTCGTTTCAGGTAGAAGCTGCAGGGATAAAGCTGCGTTTCTCAACACTTACTGCTGAAGGAGGACTCTGGTTTCAGACCAGCAAGAGCTAAGTGAGAGAGAGTAAGGTAGGTTTTGAAAAGCCATTGGCATTGGGCTAACCACTGCCTTTGAAGTCTGCTTCAGTGCAGCAGCAGAATTCCCACGTCAAGGGTGTTTGAAACCCTTGCTGCTGGTGGTCTGCTGTCACTGCTGTTTGAAGGTGGGTTTATAACCTCATTCCCTCTAACAAGTGGCACTGCCTCAGTTACAGTCAAAGCAACCTCACAATTTTGTCTTTTTTTCTCTTTCTCCGTATTCTTCAGCGTATCTATTGATGGCAAGGCCTGCCAGGCCACCACCATTCAGTAGTCACAGCTCATGAGCTGCATCAACCTTTTGCTCTAACGCTCCTAATTAAGCAATTTTAATGGCAGGATTTAATGTTTTACAGAGTCTAAATGAAGTGGAAAAATATGAACTGGGTTGGCTTTTTTTTCCAGCACAAGATTTTGATCAGATAATTTAACCTCTGGGTGAAATGGAAGTAGAAGCATTTATGCACAGGTGGTTTTCTCTGCAAAAACATTACTTTATGTAGGTCTCTGCATTAATATTGTTACTGCTTGGCTTTGGGCAACTGCTCTGAAGTTTTTCATATGTTTCCTGCCCTTCTGTTATCAGTAACAAAATCCCAGAGCATTTTGAAACCCAGTAACTTGTGACCAGCTTAATGCCAGTTATGTTGCAAGCTAGTAAAGCAAGAATTAAGGCTTTTATGATACTCTTTGTAAAAACAACTGCTCAGACTGGTTTTCCAACAGCAACACAGATTTGTATCTTTTAACCTATTTAAATAAGACTTAGTTTCCTTTTTGTGGTGTCCTGATCTATTTCTAGCTAATGATGGATGAGCTAGCTATGTGCACAGAGTGAAAATAGTCACTCCTTAGAAAGCAATCTCGTGTCTGAATTGAAACTACCTGGATATGTAATTAGGATATGTAATTATTTTATATAGAATACACAGAAATTATAATAATCACTCTTTCTGAAGAAAGAGAAAGCCAGTATGGCAGGAAAGTTATGTTTAGTGATTTAATGAGTACCTTTTAGACAGAAATGATACTGTTAAATTTGGGGTTGTGCGGCTGAAAAGAGTTGCATTCGCTCTTGCACAAAGTGTTTTGAATTCTGCGAGGGAAGCGCTGTTCCAAACAGTTACATCTTTTATATGTTATTGTTATATCATAATCACTTCTGAAGCTCTTATCTAGTTGCTAAAGCTGGAGAGAAGTGAGCTGTTTGCAGTACAAGATTTTCTGGTTTTACTTCAGTATGTCTGAAGTGAATATTAAGTTAAGCAAAGAGGTATAGCTGGGGCAGCCTGGGGAGCTGGTAGATGAGACAGTGCATTGTTTCCCGTTTATAATAATGAGAGATACTAGAGGGAAGATAAGCAATATTACATATACTGGGAAGAAAGATTGGTTCAGATCTATTAAATAATAATAAAAAAAAAGTTCATTTTGCCTGTAATCTGCAGATAGCACATAAATTAACTGCAGCAGAAGCTGCTTCTCTCCCCGCTACCTGCGCTGGCAGAAGCTCAGCATCACTAGCCAAGTCTCCAAATGTAAATCAGGCATACATGATTTTTTTTTTCTTCCAAGGAAGACCTTCTACAAAGCAGACTGCTCTGTCCAGGTTTCTTCCAACCAACAAGTAATAGCAAGCCAGTCTAGGCTGGGGAGTATGTGCTTGCAGGATGTCTTGACTTGTTTAGAGTGAAATATCCTTGATTAAAATAGGAGGTTAATAGTGCTTCTCTATGTGCCTTGCTTCACAACTGGCATATTAGCTCTAGCATTTGAAAAGATAAATTTGGGCCAGCAGGAGTAAGAAAAAAGAGAGAGGGAGGGGAAAAGAGCTGGCAGTAAAATAGAAATGTCTTTGTTTAGTACAAAGATTCATCTCACTGTCAGCTTTCTGTTTTTGTTAGGTTCACACTTGGCTTGACAATGCGAAAGAAGAAATTTAAATGGTTAGGAAATGCATGAAAATCCAGAGTAAAACAGGAGTTAGCAGCTTGTGAAACTTTTATTCTAGTATTACAGCAGGCAGCAGCCTGCACTGGGAACTTGGGTGGGTTTTTGTTTCAAAACTTAAGAATATATATTTACCTTGCCAAAAGTAAGTAAAGATCTACACTGAAAAATCACTTTGCTGATGCTCATATGTTTGTATAAGAAAAATACCACTTCAGAGATTTCTTTTGAGTAAATGTTTGGCTAGATGTATGGTTACAGGGTGAAGGGGTGCAGTTTGGCTACGGCTTTCCTGTTGTATCCTTGAATGCAAAATCAAACCTTGGCCACCCTCTGCAGTGATCCCTTTTCTTCCCATCATAAGGTTCTTTGGTTTTTTTGGTTTTGTGTTTTTTTGTGTTTTTTTTTTCCTCCAAGAGCAGAGCTGTCTGAGTGCAGAAGCAGGGACAAGAACAGTCTCCTCGTAAGCCCACCACAATCACTCAGTCTTTGGGTTATGCTATTCATTGTAATCCTGGGAATTACCCATTCTAGAGTGGGGAGAGAAGCTATGAAAACTCATTTTTGTACAGATTTTTGAAGTTTCCATTGTTTCCCTTTGCGAGCAATGTTGAGGTTTATGATGTAGACACAAGTGTATTCTTGGCCTGGTTGGGACTTCTGTGTTAATTTCAGGTAAAATATGAATATGGAATTTGAGCCTAGCTCACTACAAATCAAAGTTGAAGTAATGGATGTGATGCATGCCAAGCCCCATCATCTCAGTCTATCCTTATTCAGAGAAATGCATACTGTCTATGTGCCATGTGCGGCTTTTTTTTTTTTTAGAGGCCATTTTTTATACTATCACTTATTTCTTCCTTGAAAGCTATAGCTAGGGCAGTAGATGATCATGAACTCTTCACAGGAGCTGTTCTGTTCATGATTGTAGCAGTACACATGGGTTTGTGACAAGAAATGTCATGTGTGGTCCTTACAGAGAACAGTTGGTTTTATTTTCTTGTATTCCACTGTATTTTTGTCTTGTATTTCTCGCTATCTCTGCTCTGAAATGTTTGAGCCATCATCAGGCTGAGAGAAAAGCAGGGGGTACCTGCTGCACACTCCAGCTTCAGCTTTGTGGCATCTGAGGAGTAAGTCAAAAGCAGCATCTCTTCAGAAGGAGTATCTAAAATCGAGGGAGAATGAAGCAGGTTAGCTTAAAAAAAATTTTAAAAAAATTTTAAAAAAATCAAATGTCTGTCTGTCTCTCCTCACCCTTTGTCAGCAGAGCACAGGTTTGTATTCCAGTATTTATGTAGCTGAAGGATATTATAAAATCAAAAGTACTGTGTTGCAATACAGGGGGTTTTGTTCACTCCTATAATCCCAGTAGGAAAATGACATGGTTTTCTTTCTTTATATACTTGAGTCTTTTTAAACTTCCTTTCTTGCTATTAGTGCCGTTGGTAGCTTAATGGATTTCTTGATTGTTGAGCTCTTCTTTTTGATACAGTATTGTTAGTCTTTGCATGCGTTCAAAATGACAGGGAGTGTTAAAAACACTCATTTCAATTTGAGGTATCTAGAGATAATTTTTTTTATACCCACTGTGTGAAAATAACTTGAACAGTAGCAGAATTATCCATTGTAAGAGAGATGATTTTGCTTGTGAATTGGGTTTAAAGATAAAATCTGCCTGCTTCCTGAGTTGTGGATTTCCTATTCATTGCTCTGTTAAGATTAATCGGGAGCAAGACTTAATCCAGAACAAAGATGATTGAATTGTCCTTAAACAGCGATGTAGAACATTACCCAGATCTCACTTTATTGAAAGCCTTTTTCGGTCTTGCAGTGCTGACAGATCACAAGTGTATGAGAGCTGCTTGTGAGTACGTCACATGAAGAAGGATGCTTTTTCCTCATTTGCTGGCTCATTAAAAAGTACAATGCTTTCTGTTTTTTGAGAATTAAGTTCTTAGGAGGTGTTGTATGGAATGGGTCAAATCTGTGTAGTATATTAACTAGAAATGATTTTGGCGTGCAGTAAGAAGGGTTCACTCTACCTGCAAAAGCCTCTGGTGGCTTGAAGGTCTGCCGTTAAATGAGCTGCTGCTGGGTTTGTGGAGTGGCCAGGATGGAAAATTAAGTACCATGACGCAGCTTTGTTTCTTCTTTCGGAACCCAGAGAAGGACTAGCTCAGGCTTCAGCAACCCAAGCCCATCGGGCAGCGTATTCAATCCACCACTCCCGTTTGCTGCCACCAGCCCCAAATGTTCGCTGCCAGTGATGCTAACAACAAAACCATGGTTTTAAGAATTAAAGTTGGGGCTTTTTTTAATCTGTTTTCCAGCAGGAAGCATGTAGAGCCATCAGGTTGTCCTAAATCCCCCATTACAGCATAGAAAGGAGTATGGGTGTCATCTGGTTCTTGCCTTTTTGGAGGGCCAAGGAGAGAGCATGGGGGGAAGCATCTAATTCAAGGATTTCCAGGCTGTGACCTGTGACGTGTGAGCTTGACAGCCCTTCAGTTAATTTCAGGACTACTGATCACAGCCTGCTCTCAGGTAGCAATGTTTGGGAGCTGGCAATACTTCAGATGGCAATACTTATTTCAGATGGCAATACTTATTTAGAATTATAAGAAGAAAAAAAAAAGATGGGGGGGAGCAGCTTGCTGTGTAATGGCCTTGCTGTAAGGACACTGGCAGGCAGCACACCGTTGGCAAGCTGTTCCCTGGAGTTTAGGAGCATATTCAAGGCCAGGAGATTTAGGGACTTATTAATGGCACTGCAGCTTCAGGCCCTGCTGTTAGCTGGCAGTCACGGAGCAAGTAAGAAGGGAGCCGGCAGTGCCACGTTTAAAGCTGTTGGGCATGCATATGTGCCCTGTGCAGCATCTCTTGCAGCATCTTTCTTCTGTCTTTGACCTTCTGAGTTAAACTTTCCCAGTTAATGGTATTTTACTATTATTTGAATCCTCTTTTCTTCAGCTTATTTGCATGCGTTACATCATGTTTCATTTAGGATTTGATACAGTGAGAAGCCCGGGAGAAAAGACAGTGTTAGAAAAGGCTGTTTTAATCATGAAATTTTGTAGGACTGGAAGCTGCTGGGACCATTTGGGACCAGACGTGGGCAAAAGAAATATGTTTTGTCCACCGTTGCAGTCTTCCCAGAGCAAAGTGGAGGTCTCTGTCTGCTTTAGGTGAGCCAACTAAACCGGATCGTTCCCCTCCATACATGTGCATGATCCCGTAATGTGCTGAGACAGCTGCCCAGCTGCAGTGGCCCACCGCGTGGGGACAGCCCTTGGACAGGGTTTTGTCTGCAGCATCCAGAGCTAAGTATAATTGCCAAGAGTTAATCCAGCTCAGTAGTTTAAAGCAAGACTGTAATCATAGTTTATTGGTTTTGTATTAAAATGTTGGGGTTTTTTTAAGTTCTCATTAGGTTTAGCAAGCTGGCTGTGGAGGTGATTACATTCTGGTTGGAGAGATGTGCATGGGTGGAGCAGGGCTGCATGTCCTGAGGTTCCCCTGCCCTCTCAATTCTTCTTGCTGCTTCAAGGAAGAGTCATTTGCCGTAAAGCCAGGTTTGCAGCTTTGATTGAAAATGACTGTGCAAAACCCCATCAAAGCCATGCATGCCCCAGAGTAATTTAAAAAAATAATAAATCTAAAAGGCACCTTGAAGTGTGTGAGCTCCCTGGATGCCAGGGGCCATTGCCTGTAGTTTGCTGGTGTCCCCAAGCAGGACCTAGTAAATCTTTGGCTGCACGAAGAGCCCAGGAAAAAGAAGGGAAGAAAGGGAAAAAGGATGAAATTATTCTCTGTGGTTTGGGACGATTATTAAGTGCTGGCCCGGTGCCTGATGACTGTCACTGGCTTGCAGAAGTGAGAGAGAGCTCGGAGAGGTGGCTGCAACTGTATAGCTGAGAAGTTGTGCTTTTAATTGCTAATTAGAGTTACCATTCGCATTTGGAGTTTTCCTTTTTAAAGAATTACATTATATTACACAAGAAACTGCTAGTATTATTTATTTATAGCACGACCAAACAGGCAACTTGCTCTTGCTGCTTTGCTGGTATATCTGTATTTCACCTATTGCCTACTTTTGCTTTCCCATCTGGTTTTTTTATGACTTCTGTCATGACAGCCCTTGTTCTTCTAGTCCTTGACTCCCCTCCCATGCAGACATACAATCTTGTAACGTTTTTCCTTTTTGTCTTCATAAACAATAGGCAGGCAGTCTAATAGTGCAAGCCCAAAGTCAAGGGAGCTTTGCAGATTCAGCTTGACAGCTCCTCTCTCTGAATTATTTAAAGGCCATAAACAAAAGAAAGCCCATCTAGAGCTTCAGGTGACTTCTCATCCAGTATTGCAGAGAATGCCTGATAGGCGAGTCCCACTAATTTTGCCCATTCTAATCTATGTGATTTAGTAGAATAGCGAATGCAATTAGAATTCAGGGGCTACCTCCTGGTATTCCTTAGGGGAGGGTAAGGTGAAGGAGAGAGGTGAGTGAGCGAGTTTGGGGAGTGGGGAAAGTGGAAGGTGAATGAAAGAATAGGGAGTTTCTCTCTAGTAAAAATTATATGTAGAGCTCAGATATTTTTTTCCCCTCTCACAATCAATGAACTTGTCTAAAGACATCCTTCATTTTTCTTCTGACTTTAATCTTAGTCCTTGGTGGGGTTTTTAGTTGTTTTTCTTTTCTACATCCTTTGTTTTTAAATGTAAAATGCTTTTCAACAGCTGAATGACCCAGTGATTTCTGATTTCTCAGGTGCATTTTTGTTGCTGGTTTCACTCATCCTTCTGGATTCGAGGGTGTTTTAGATGGATGGGATTAGGGAAGCAGGCAGCAGAACACAATTGAGTCTTCTAGATGATGCAAAGTTCATTATTATCTTTTGAATAGTTCATTCTGCAGAACGAAGTAGGGAAGATGTCATGCTTTGCATTTATTGTACTAAAGCTATAAAGCTGTACTCTCATCATTCTTAATACCAAAGGCATAGCTGTCTTCTCTTCCCACTCCCTTCTCCCCCGAGATAAATGCAATGGGGAAAGCATCAGCAGTAGGATATTAGAGAAGCAACCTCATACATGTCACCTGCACTCTGTATGTTTTTTTAATGAAGTTCTTCACCTTTTATGTACAGTCAGACCTTATTAAAATTCCATTTACTGTACTGTCTTTTTCAATACCAGCTATAAAATTTGGTAATCAAAGCTGATATTTTGCAGTGTGGCCTTACTTTGAAAACTGACCTGCAGAAATGGCTTGTGGGCTTCAGTGTATCTGCTTTCAGAGATTCCATCATCTTCCAGTTTACAAATGAAAGATTGCTCTCTTCCAAACAGCCTTGCAGACCTGCCCCAGCTCAAAGTCCAGTTCAGCTCCCTTTTGCATATGGTCATAACAAATTTACAAAGACTATGCTAACTGCAAGCCAGGCCAGCTTTAGAGCTGTTCTTGGCTGTAGATGAAGAGGAGATTGTTCTGCTGGCTGGAGGAGGATGCTCTGCTCTGCGGCCCCATCCTTACCTGTGCTACCCTGTACCACAGGAACAGAAGACAGGAAACAGTTAACCCTATGACTTTATGCAGGGAGAAGATTTAAATATAGCTGGGGTTTTGTGTAGTTACTGCTCAAGAGTAAACTTCTGTTCGTGACTTTAAACGCAGTTTTGGGTATCCTCAGAACCTGCTGCTTGCAGGTATAGGCTCTTGCTATATTTCATTGCCAATCTCAAGTTTATCAACATCTCTTCTCCTTCATAATTTTCCTGCATGCCTGGCTAGTGAAAATATTTGCCCACTGCACTTGGGGCAGTTTTGAAACAATAATTTGAGGAGATGGCTCTTCTTATTTCTCAGGACTAGAGAAGGCAGTGTGGTTTGGTACAGCTTGCCTAGCCTTGTCTGCCTTGTGGGAGGATTCAGGTGTGTAATGCTGTGCTTGATCCTGTTACAGCATTAGCTGAATTGAATGCTGAAGGAGAGGCAGCAGGTTATGATCCTTTCAAGATTAATGGAAACTTTAGTTTTACCTTAATTAAACTTCCATTCCTTATATCGAAGTCCTCTTTCCCAAATCGGTGTATGTTATAAATAGCATTAGTATAGGTATGAAGCTTATATGCATGCTAATGTTTGTGCCCTGATTTTTCTCTGCAAGAAACAGTTTGTCTCTTCTGTTATCTCATGGGGTCCTGGTGATTTCACTTCTGTGGCACATGTCACATAGAAAATACAAGAACTATGTTTCCTGTAGTAGCTTATGCAGCTACGAGCTGGGCCACCTTGCAGGCAGGTACCCTTCCCTCTTCTGTTCTTACCACTGAGCAGCTTGCAGCCCTTTGGGTGGAAGTAGCCTCTAGGGGATGAGATATTTTTGCTCTCCTGCTGTGCTTCCCTTCCCCTTCCTGTAGCTCTGCTCACCCTGCAGATGTGTAATCCCCCACCCTCCCTGCCTGCAGCCTCTGCTGGAGATGCAGCATCCTTACATGCTGTCATTTCCCCCCCTCCCCCAGACAGCATCCTCAGCGCTGACACTTAGACCCGTGACTCTGTTCTTGTTGCTATTAAATACACTATTCCTGGCTTAAAGGGAAACAAAAGCTTTGATTTCTGTGGGTGCCGGGCTTTTGGCCCATCCAGTAACACAGTTCGAAGGCTTGCATTGTGTCAGGCCAGTCTTAAAGGTGGAAATTATTTTTGTTAGGACGATGCAAAGAAGTTAAAATTGGCAGGAGATGCAATGGATGAGGTGTATTGGGTTTGTGTGGCTAGGGTTTGGTAGAGGGGGCTGTAGAGGTGGCTTCTGTGAGCAGATAGCAGAGGCTTCCACGCCCAGTGGGGCTAATGCCAGCTGGCTTCAAGGCAGGCCAGCCGCTGGCCAAGGCTGAGCCCATCGGCGGTGGCAGCACCTCTGGGATGGCACATTTAAGAAATAGAGAAAGAAAACCGCATGTTCAACAGGAATGAGAATGTGAGAGCAGCAGCGCTGCAGGCACCCAGGTCAGGGCAGGAGGAGGCCGGGGGGGATCCAGGCACTGGAGCAGAGATTCCTGGGCAGCCCGTGGTGAAGCCCCCAGCCCATGGGGGGGCAGATCCCCCCCTTCCCCAGAGCAGGGGGTGCCCGAAGGAGCCCTGATCCATGGGCAGCTATGCTGGCACAGCTCCTGGCCGGGCCCATCGGGAAAGAAGCCCGTGCTGGGGGCAGTTCTGACCCCACGGGGGCCCAGGCTGGAGCCGGCTGTGCCCAGGGGGCTGCACCCCGCGGGGGGGACCCAGGCTGGGGCAGTATGAAAGAGCTGCTGCCCCTGGGAAGGGCCTGCATTGGAGGGGTTTGTGGAGTCTGGGGTCCTGTGGGAGGGACCACCTGCTGGGGAGGAGGGGGAGGAGGCAGGCAGTGTGTGGTGTACTGACCCCAGCCCCCATTCCCTGTCCCCCTGCACCCCTGTGGGTGAGCAGATAGAGAATTTGCGAGTAAAGTGGAGCACAGGAAGAAGGGAGGAGCAAGGAGATGGTGTTTGAAGATTTGGGGATTATTTCTCTTTACTGTAGTCTGACTTCTCAGAGGCAATACGTTAAATTTTGTAGCATGTTTTGCCCGTGATGGTAATTGGTGAGTGGTCTCTCTCTGCCCTTACCTTGATCCATGAGCCTTCAGTTACATTTTCTCTCCCCTGTCCGGCTGACGGGGGTGACAGACCAGCTTCGGTGGGCACCTGGCATCCAGCCAGGACCAACCCACCACACTAGATGTTGTCCAGACAGCAGGTGACAGCTCCCTGCCCCAAACCGTTGACAGCCAAACAGTATAAAATGAACAATAGCAGAGTATGAATGCATTATCAGTTTTAAATAAATTGATTTCCTCGGTCCATCAGACATTTCATGAGTTCCTGCCAAAGTGTTCCCCTCTTGCTGACCCAGCCAGCCTGACTCGGCTTGGCTCCCTTCATCATTCCTGACATCTCCTATGATTAACCTGTTCTCCTGTATTGATTGCCACCATCTGTGGTTGTAATGGATTAATTGTTCTTCCACTTTTGCTTTGAGGGGATGGTTTCATGTGAAGGGTTTAGTAAGGCTTTTCTTCCCACCCTGTCCCACTAGCACTGGCCAGGAGGTGTTCCCACCAGTTACACAGTTGCAAGACCTCTTTCTCTAGAGGTTAGTTCAGGGTTTTATCTGCCCTGTCTTAAGCCTATGGTAGCTTCAATACCTTAATAATAGCCAAGCCTTTTTCTTTCTTGCTTTAATTAGGTGAATTCCGTGTTATTTAATCTTCTGCGTGCCCTGTCTCAGACTGGGAGCCATGCAGGAGCCGTCGACTTTGTGATTATTGTCTCATAAGCAACTCTGTGCATCCTTCTGCTTGGAGAAGGAAGGCTTTGCATCCTACCGTCATGAGACAGACTTTGTGTCTATACTCGGGTCCCTTAATCATAGAGATCCAGTTGCCAAAGATGTTGAAGAGATGAGCTCTCTGGGTTTCAGTGAGAACTTGCAAAAATCCATCCAGCTTTGCCGAGAGGTGTGCACTTGGGTTAAAGGGACTGGCAGCGGGCATCATCATCAGGGTCTGAAACGTTTCATCACATGGTAATTGGGAAACATAAAGTGTTTCCACAGCATGTAATTTGCATACAGAGCAGAACTCATGATTTTTGGAAAAATTGAGGATGAACTTGTTCCAGTATGAGCTGTTGGACCGAATTCTAGATGGCTGCCAGGCACTATCAAAAGAGCCATCCCTGATGCTTTGGGCAAACAAATTTGGCTGTCAGCTGTACCCTTAGTCCCAAAACCAGTGTTTTTCTGTACCAAATGGGGAAAGCAAACAAAACTGCTGGATCTAGAACTCCCCTAAGTTGAGGGCACAAGGGAGCATGTCCTCAAACAGAGCTGCTGCAATAGTGTGGGTGCCACCATTGTCTGGGGCCACTGTGGGGGTTGTCACCTGGGTGTGGGAAGGAAAGAGGAGATGGCAAGATGGGCTCTGTGTGGCCTGAAGACTGGTTAAACTATGGGTTTGTAGAAAAGTGAGGATACTGGGACACCTGATATTTTCCAAGATTCATGACTGTTCAGCATGTTGTGAGCATACTCGGCGTCAGTCGGGAATTTCTTGCTCTTCTCCCATGCTCCTGGCATGGGAACCTGGTGTGAAACTCGCCAAGGATTGGATGAGTTGTTGGAGCCCTTGAGGAGACACTCAGTGTAGATCTAGGACCTATGACTGCTGGGCAAGTGTCCAGCATCCCATGAGCTTACATGTGTGCATAGTGTGAACTGTGGGGTGGAAAGGGTCATTAAGTGTTCGTCAAAACCTTGGGCTTTAGCTGGGTATCGAGTTGGACCCAGCGCATTCAGCTTCACCTGGCAGGCTGCTGCAGTTTAGGGTTGATTTTTAGCATACTTGACAGCAGTGGTTTGTGCCCCTAGTCTGTTTGGGAGAGGATCACAGCTGGAACAGATTTCTCATCAGCAAATAAGTAAATAGTGCAGTTCAGAAAAGGAATGTTTATTAGGAGAGTTAAATCTCAGTGGTATTTCTCCTTGCTTTCTCTCTTCAGCACCTCATTGTGAACATCTGGATTAACCTTGGGCAAATCCACTGAGTGTGTTGCCTCGGTTTCCCCACATGTCAAAGCAGGATAATACTCAGCTACCTTACCAGAGCATTTGTTACACTTAATTAATGTTGTAATGTGTCTTTGGTTCCTCTGATAAAATGTGCTGGGCGAATGCTAAGTTGTTTTTACTGATTGGATTGTTAATTAAATGTGCACATATAAATGATTTATTGGCATTAGAGAGCTAAGACTTAATAATTTAAAATATTAATGCCAAGGTGGTTGGGTCAGTTTTAAGCCTGTATCATTCTGCTATTTAGAGACTGAAAGTAATGGTACTGGGAGAGGAAGGGAAGCAGGAGCTGGCCCAGCTAACAGCTTATTTTGTGATATTTCTATTTGGGGACTGGTTTGATAACAGGATCCAGATTCCAGTGCCTGGCCCAGGGAAACCACTGGCAGCATCAACAGCACGCTGAGAGCTTCGTAGAGCACAGGAGATGCATCACCTAGCAGTGATCCCTCTTGGCCCAACTTAGAAACAGTTTGTCGGCCTTCGGAGGAGCGTGCATCAGTTCAGCACAGCAGCTGATGTGTGGTATTCACTCTTGTGTATCAGGAAAAAGCATGAAAGAAAGGTTATCCGGGGCATGTGTGCGCCTGCAAGGCTGCTGACTTGGATCACCTTCTCCTGTTCAAAGCTCCTGACCCAGCAGTGGTTTTTTCCCACAAAATAACATGGTGTTTCAGTGTCTAACCTTAAGACTTCTACCTCCTTATATTCATCTATCCTCTGTTCTTTATCTAGGCCGATGTTTCTGAGGTGGATGTGGGAATGAGCTGCAGCTGACAGCCAGGCAGGGACCAGAGGAACAGATATGTCATCCTAGTGCAGTAATGAGTTTGAGGACCTAGAAGAACAGAGCTAAAAAGGGAAGGCAGCCTGTGGGAGCAGATATGGTTGGTTGATCGGCTACTGGGACCAGAGAGGAAGGTTAACTGTTCTGAACCCAAGGAAGTTGTGCACATTGGTGTGGGTGCTGGTATGTTGGAGGCAAAGGCGTTGCAAAGAAATGAAAATTGTTCTGTAAGTAGGATTTTCAAAGGTGGATTCACAAGGGGAGGGAAGGGAAGGTGGGAAGATGTACATGGTGCTGTGGAAGAGGCAGTTGAAATTCAAGAACAGAGTGCTGGAAGCAGGGTTTGATGAGAGATACCATGCAAGGGACAATGATCTCACAGATACAAAAGCCCTAAAGGGTATATGGGACAGATGGTCTGGGAAAGATGAAAAGCGTTCTTGCACAAACTAGGGAATTGCTGATTTAAGTGTGAAGAAGATTTGAAAGAGGGAACTGAGCAACTGAGGAGTGTTGGATACAGTTGAGCTGGAAGAGAAAGCACTGACCTGGCAAAAAGGAGAAGGAAGAAGAGAGAGGGTAAGAGGGATGGGAGAAACACATTGAAAGTGAAAGGAAGAGACATAAGACAAGCAGCTAAACATGAAGCAGGGCTTAAACTGGAGTTTGCCCTTCACAGTAGGGCAAGGAATATGTTGTAAATTAGAGGACTGAGGAGGTGTGGGAAAGGATGGTTTTTAGCTTCTCAGGAGTTTCCCAGCTGCATCTGTTCCTTCCCAGTGCAACATCAGGGAGTGGTGGTCCTTGCTGTGCTTCAGGACTGGGCTGTGTGGCACTCATGGTAGGCTGTGCTTGTAGGGTGGACTGTTTGTCTGTTCTGGGGTAGTTTTGACTGAAGAGGCTTTTCATGTTCTGCTGATTTCTGTTTATGGCTCCAGTCCCCGATGGTTTGCCATTGGTCTGCACAAAATCACTACCTAAAACTACCAGCTTTAGGTCACATTTCTGAATACTGTCATGCAGATTGGTGGCCGTTACTTCAGATGGCTCATTTTGGTTTTGAGGCCGGTTCGGAAGAGAAGCGTAAGTGATAGCAATAGTAATGATACAACCCCAGGGCTTGGTTTTGCCACATACGGCACTGATGGGCAGGGCAACATGACCTTGGCTAGGGAGAGATTAAATTCATCACCTCCAGCATGATGTAATGACTGACTGCAAGAAAAAGTAGAAAAGAAAGGAGGAAAATGTATCAGCGGTAGAAATGCAGGTCTCTGACTGTGCAGTTGTCAAGGGACATACAGCACTGCATTATGTAAAATTGCCAAACGAATATTTGGGGAGCGTTAAGTATTAAGAGAATAGATGTTAAAAGCTGTTTTCACTAAACTAATGCCTAGCCATTTCCTGTGGTTTTGCAATATTGATGCTAATGTGTTGCATGTTTATGTATACGTTTTTTGTAGGCTTATTGCGAACTATATTTATATACTGCTGCTGCTTTGTTCAAGGCCTGGAGCATATTGTTTATGGGGAGCGTCTGAAATCCCAGGATATACGACCACAGGAACAAGTAGCTTTAGAGACCTTGTCACAGATAGATGGGCAGTGGAGCTCAATATTCCTACATATAAAGGAGGAGAAGACTTGCCCTTTGGGGGAGGGGGGTTAATGCCACCATAATTTGGTTTTAGCATATGTCTCCCTACCTTGCCTGATCGGGAGTGTGCAACAGCTGTTAGAGCTGTGTACTTCACTTTGCAGTAGATGCAGAATAATAAGTGTCTGATGAGTTATTCTCATCTTGAATTCTAAATAAATTAGGCGCTCATCAAAACCAGTTTTGTTCCAGAAAGACTAAATTATAGAGGCAGTCGCCTGTAATATAGCAACAATTCCTGAGGTGGAAATTTGCAGAGCTTTCTTTGCCCTCTTTCATCAGTCTCACTGGCCTCCATTTCCATCTTGAATTCAGAAGATGGTGCAAATTCGTGTCTGTGTGCAGCACCGCACGTGTGTACCTCTATTTTCTTCTAGCCTGGTCTTCAGTTGCCTTGTTGATCTCGTTTTCTTGAGAGCTACATGCTGAAAAGAAAGGTCATGCTAAGAAAAAGTGATTTCTCACTTGGCTGGGAGATAGCTTACTACTCATTTGAGTGTGTCACTGGAGCAAGCCTTGGACTGCCTTCCCCTGGGCACCCATGCTCTGTGAATACAGAGACCTGAGTATATATGATAGCAAATAAGCTTCCAGTTATACAGCATCTTCTTGTGCTGAGTTTGGTCTAAATAGAAGTAAAAAAATGCATTAAGTGTAAAATCCAAAAATGAGAAGACTGCTGCTTCAGGGAGCAGGAAAGAGGGATATATTCATGTATTGAGTGTCGCGGTTAGAAAATACCAGATGTGGAAGTGTCAGAAAACTTGATAAAAGCATCCCTGGTACAGAGATTAAAGTCTGGAATTGCAGAAAAATGAGGGGAGGGATTCAAGGAGTGTTGAATTTCTACCTGTGCATGTTTCCTAGCGAGACGTGCTTCATCTTGTGCAGAAGCTGCAAACTCTGCGTGATGTAGGATGATGAAAACACTAATTTGTTTGAAAGCTTTTTTTCCCCTTTATACTGTGTCCATGAATTCCTACGTGAGAAGAAACTATACATGTGTGCATGTGACCGTAGGCAAGTCTTTCTATGGAAAGCAAGGCAAAGGAGTGCTGTCATCTGTAAATCTGTGGGTTAATGTTTTAGGAAAATACCTTTATTATGCTCTGTGGGTGTAATTGTGCAGCATTTATAAACTTAAAAACCCAAAAGATTGTGTATTTGCGGCTGGATCTAGAAGGAAGCACAGGCGAGACCTTTTCCAGATATATTGAGCTGTTGCTTTGGGGGGGGGGGGGGGGGGGGGTGGGGGGTGTCCAGATAAGCCTGAGGAGGCTTTATCTCTGTGTGTACAAAGGAATTACCTTCAGAATGCGATAAAAATACAGTTTCTAAGGATTAAAAGACACAGTTTAGGCATGTGTGTTCCATTCCAGGTTTCAAACAACAAGTCAGGTGTTGCCACTCCTGAAATGTGACATCTTTTATATGTAAGACCTTGTTCTTTAAAGTACTTGGTTTAAAGAAGTAATTAATTTTTGCTTGGGCCTGATGTTCGAAGTATACATAATAAATAATCCCTTAAAATTGTTCAAAATGGATTAACATTAGGTGAGTGTGATGGCATATAAGGCAAATTCTGGCACACAGAGAGGTAGAGGGTTGTGCACCACTTTAACAACCCCATCGTGCACCCCTCCGTTGCTAACAATTGTATCACAACAATGGAAATAAAAAGAACAGAATTCCATGTGCCGCACATCGTCCTGCTGGGAAGAGATCTAATCTAGCAGTTTAGCTTTTAAAAGCATCTTGATTTTTTGTACGCTGGAGGTTCATCGTGTTTCCTAGGTTAGAATTTGTAATTTTCTTTCAAAAACAAAAGCTGACTTGAGTCATACAACAAGAAAATAACTGAGTCTCAGG
This sequence comes from Falco rusticolus, assembly GCF_015220075.1. Classification (NCBI taxonomy): domain Eukaryota; kingdom Metazoa; phylum Chordata; class Aves; order Falconiformes; family Falconidae; genus Falco; species Falco rusticolus. The sequence goes on from NC_051197.1 coordinate 29,987,276, forward strand.
GGAATTGAGTGAAAAGCCGTTAGAATCTGCTAATTACAAGATGAAGAGCAGTCAAGCAGTGGTGGTCTGTTGGGGAACTGCTTTCACGTATTTTGATGTATGAAAAGACTTTGTGTGTGATGTCGATGGGAAAAGTTTTGGTGAAATATGTCTTGCAGATGGTCTGCAGCTCAGTCCTAAAAGCCAGCACCTAAGTAATAGCTGCCATCTTCAGTAAGGACTGAGTAGCTTTACTTAAAGGGCTTTCTGTACAAACACCACTAGATTTAGTTCAACTATATACTTTTATTCTGCCTATAAATAACATAAGGCAATGGCCACTTGAGTGCAGGCTTTCTCACCCAGTGTATTTTCCTATTGTATCAACAACTTTACTTAATTAGGCTCCTGTTCCTTTGAGTGAGTGTTCAGAGTTCGCTGGCAGCGAGTCCGTCTGCTTGAAAGGGAATTGCTGACGAACCAGCCATTCATTAGCAAAAATGTCTGCTGGGGTGGCGAGGTGAGTTGTTAATTTAAAATGAAAGCTTTAGGAATCCTAATTGTGAATCCATGGAACAAACCTAGCTGAAAATCCAGAAAATTTACACTTACCTCAGTGATGACTCTGCTGGAAGTTTGAATCATATATGACTTATTTGTGCAGAAAAGGGGCGTAAGAGGCACAAACTTTGTGGCCTGTAGTTATTTTAGAATATGGTGAAAGTCTGAAATATGATTTACAGTCCCTTGCATGAACACATGCATGTATAACCTGGAGACACATCTTGCTTCGCCACTGGCATCTTTACAATTCGAAGGGACAATTTCTTCAGCCTTTTGTGTTACTGCTGGTATCTGTGGAAGGTAGGATGGAGAGCAGAAGTAGGAAATAAGTCCGTGTTGTATCATTTCTCCTTTAGCCAAACTTTCTTCTTTCCTCAGCATGGGCCTTGCAGGGAAACACTGTTGGTTAAGTTTGTTTAAAGGGTTGTTTTGTCAGGTTAACAGCACCGAGAAGTGCTGCTGTATCTTTTATGTGTTGGCTTACATGGTCAAGGCTGTGATTGTTAGCTACCCACTGTAGTTCCCAACCTTCAAGTACTCTTGAGTCTCTTTTTGCAAAACTACTGCATTTATGAGCTACAAAAGTGTAGGTTATGTTCACATATAAATGTTCTGGTTGACAGTTTCGCTCCCAACAGGGGGACCGAGATGTTTCAAAGTCAGCATCCAGGCTCCTCCTCTTCTGTAGACCATGCTCCAGCTTTTCCCTCAGTGTGAGCTTCTGTATTTCACTTCAAGGACTGATACATGCGGGATAATGGAGGAGGCGTGGTTTTACAAAGGATTACATTAAAGGAAAAACAAACTGTCCAAGTGATTTGTGCTCATTTTGCCTATTTTGAGCCCCTTTGGGACAGGCTGTCTCTTTTGTGTCAGGAAAGAAGACAGTAAACACTCAGCTGTGATTTTGCCTGAGCCTTCTGATGGGGAGGGATGCTGAACTCCCGAAGCACTGTGGCTGCAGTCAGGTGTCCATGGTGACTCTTTAGAAGGGAAGAGGGATGGCTGGAGATGAGCCCTGCAGTTACTGGGAGGCTGGATTTACAGCTTAGCTAGAGGGTCTGTCTGGAATTTTCTCTTGCTCCATAGAGTTTGAGTCTGCTTGGGCATCAGTGTGTGTCCCTCCAAGGAGATGTGTGGGGTTTTAACAGCTATCTGGGGTGACATTAATTTAGTTCCCCCCCAACCCCCATGTTTTCTTGCACAAAGATATAAAGAAAGAGTGGAAGAGCTACAACCTCAGCTGTCTCTTACTCCCTATTGCACAGAAGCAGCACTGACAACTTTTCAGTTGTTCAGCTGGGTTTCCTCAAGCTTCGCGAAACATCCAGAGCATTTCTGATTTTCTTAATGCGACTGCTCTTGCATGAATACTAGCAGTCAGCCAGACTTTCCTTCTCCTCCCTTCCTTCCCTGTACAAATTGTCTCCCCAGGGCCATCCAAACACAGGGCTCTAGGAGGGAAGGAAATTGGTGTGCTTCAAAAACCAGCTGTCACTGGGTGAATAATTTGTTGGAATGGTGAATGTAGCAGGTATTTCATCTACTCAGGAAGGTCCTAGATTTGATTTTGTTTTTCTTTGCCATCAAGAATGTGCTGGTTTGGCACAATCAATGAAAGTCCCTTCAAATCCCAAGGGCAAATGCTCCTGAGTTCCTATGGGTGGACCAGTCATGTTCATCCAGTGCCACATCTGGGAGAACAGGGATGCGTCAGGTTGAAGGCAGAGGTGCTTCTGCCTGGTCTGTCTTTGCACTCAGGACTGATTTACAGCTTCACTTTGCATAATGCCTACCTCCATGTGGATATGTGTCCAGGCTGTAGGCAATAACAAAGATTTGTGGTGGAGTCAAGTCCTTCCCAATGTCAAGGAACTGTCCTTCAGGCTTCCCACAACACTGCCTCTGCAGTCAAGGAAAAAGTTGGCATGTGTGGAAGGCTGTTCATAAGGCTTACCACAGGACAGGCCTGGAGCATCTTAGAGCAGTACTGGACCTGCACCCTGTATTAATCTTAATGTAAGTCCTAAGACGCCCCTACATTTGTCGATTAATCTTTCTAAATTCGTATGTAATGCCAAGAGACAAGAAGATGCATACTCCTGTCATCCCCAGAGCCTTGTTCTTTCCTGTTGACTTAACAGGACCAAAACTTTTAAGCTGTTCCCCATCAATTTTATGGCTGTCCCTGGCTTGTTGAGATGCCACATTATCTCATCACAGCGAACCAGAGCGCACCATGCCACGTCTCCACCCATCTCTCCTTATCTGCTTTGATGTGCAGAAGAGAGGTTGCCACATTTCATCAGGTTACACAGTCGGTGGCTTTCCACCAGTGTGCAGTAATGCTTGAGATTAGCAACCACGTGGAACAAAATGCTGTTGCTTGCCAGGCAGCAATCTCTCATTTCTTGGTTTTTGTTGTGAGTTTTCATTTTGTTTTCCTTCAATTTTATTTTAGCAAAGGTAGCTGGCACCTTTTGCCTCTTCTTTGAAGTAGGGCTACAAGTGCTAACCACCCGTAGGAGGAGGTGCGTGCATAGAAGGGGCACTTTAATAACTGATTTCTTCAGAGCAGGACTACTCACTTGGGGTGGATCTCCAATAGAGCCCCTGCCTCTGCTTTGAGAGTTCCTGGCTCCTGCAGACAACAAATTTAGGAGGGATGAGGAGGGAAGGCCAGCCTTTCAACCTTCTTGTTCTGCCTAGAAACATGAATTATGGTAAAGTAGAACATGCAACCACAATGGATGGTGATACCTTCTATTTTCATGCCTGAGAGATACAGGTGCTTGTAGTGGTGCAGTGGGTGACGTGGGTATTCTACCAGTTCAGTGGTCATGGTGGTCATGTTTTGAGGACATGGTCACTCCATTCGTACATGTCTTGGCAAAAAGATTGGTTCAGCATGCACACAGCTGTCATGAGTTACAAACCTACGGATCTAAGCAACCTCACGACTTGCTTAGGCGTTTAACACGTTGAATATATTGGCTGTTTTACAGGCAGCACGAAAGGAAGAGAATTGTTTCTTTAGAGGATTAAAAACAAGTTACTTAGCTGCGTTCCCAGGGAAGCAGTGCTGGAGTACCTTAACAAGCAAGTCACTGTTTGTTCGATGACAGATTTGGTGCTAATTTTGTTGCTGTCTGCTCCCGTTTGCGTCTCATGGTTGTGGCTGAAAGCAGCAGAGCGGTGATTAGCTCAGACCCTGCTGAAAAAAGAACCCAGTGGCTTCTGAAGAACAAGGGAGTGAGAGTATATTACCCTCTGGCGTTTTTATTTTATTTAGCAGGTAAAACTGTTCATTGAACCAGAGTTCATTTACAGTGGTACCCCAGCAGACTGCAGCAGCAGGATGAATTACCAATCGCTTACGGTGCAAACAGGAATCATTCAAACCTTGGATCATCTGTACTCAGGAGTTCAAGGCTCTTGCACTGCACACTAGATAGCTGCTGGTCTCTCTCCCTTGCGTCCAAAATCCTTTCTGGTATCCCGGTCCCTGTTTTAGTCCCCAAATCACATCTATAGCTGCATTCCCCCTGGTGGGTTTTGATTTTAATGCTGCTAACCAGAAGCTGAGCAGTTCATGGGATTAGACCCTTTTAGCCACCAAATTAATGGAAATTGGAGTATATGCTTCCTTTGAGGATACACTTTCTTTTCAGGAGCTTTGACTTACAGGATCATTGGTGAGATAATATCAGGAGTTTTAACTAATCCTTTAATGATTGTAACCGGGGTGAACAAATCTATGTATAACAATTAGCCCAGTGGTCCACCACAAGGCTACTCTTACCTGATCAGTGGGTTTGTGCATTGAAAAGGTTTTTTCTCCCTTTGCTTCAAAGCTGATGGCAGTGCAAAGTCCTGAACCTCGTGGCGAGGCAGTGTGCAATCCTGTTGGGGCTGGGCTGAGCTGCCTGTCTGCTCCCTTTGGAGCGGGGCATATTCTAGTCACTGAGTTTATTAAAAATGCATGTGTTAAGCGATGGGATAATTGCAGCAAGTTTGTCTGGGGATGGATAGAAGCAGCAAGAGAAATCGAAAAATGTGTCTGAGAAGATATCAGCTGTCTTTAGAGAAAACGGTTCGTGGCAGGCAGTTTGGCAGTCTGTGCTACTACTGGCACAGTAGTGGGGATATAAAGCGGATGCGGGACACTGGTCTGGGAGCAGCGGTTTGACCTTGGCATCTCCAGGGTTGTTGCCAGCACCCCAGCACTTACATGCTTTAGGTTTATTGGCACAGTCAAGTTCCTTTGGATTTCCCCTGGCTGAACAATTTTTGTGCATCTGCACTTGCTGGCCACATCAGGAATGCAGTCTGAAGAGCAGCCGCTGTCTCCTAGTTTTTGCCTGGGGGTTGCCTGACTGATGCAGCAGACCATTAATTTGCAGACAACCAGGACATCTCCAAATGCAACTCCATCAATTGGCAGGAGGTAAATAGATACTGCCTTTGTGCATAAAGCAGGGCTGGAGACTTCTGTTTATCTTCCCTTCCAAACTGGGTGTATCTACTATTACTCTCATCTCTTCTCTTTGTTTTACTTGTCTGAAACCTCTTGGCTGTGGGAGAGGTGGTGTGGCCTCAGAGCTGGGGAGGTTTTGTCATGGTGATAGGCAGTTTAGTTAGGGCACTGGAGACCTTTGTCCATATGCTGCCAAAAGATTAATATTATTACTATTATTATTATTGTTATTATTAGCCCACTTCACGGGGAGACTGTGAGGATTATTTTATGTTTGTAAATTGCTTTGGAGATTTAAAGCTCTGTACAAGCACTAAGGATTATTGCTTTCTAATTCTTCAAGGTAGTGTAACTTTTATAAGAGTTAGCCTGGAAAGCATCTTGGAAATAGTAAGAATTAAGTCCCTTTGAAATTATCTAGAATTCTAATGGCTAAGGTGAAAACAACTGCTGCTTCTCTGCTCATTCTTCCAAAAAGGAGCAGGAGGAAGGAAAAAAAAAGGCAGGGGGGGTGGCGAGGAAAAAAAAAAAAGCAATGCAGATTGTGATAGTACCTCTTCTGTTTTTTTCCAGGAGTCCAACGTGCTGATTGCTGCTAACAGTCAGGGTACAATTAAGGTAAGTTATTTCATAGATCTCCTCTTGAATGCTGGAATCTGTTGTTAGTGAAGAGCAAGGTCAGAGAAATCATACAGCCAGGACAAACCACTAGAGGAGGTCATCCCAACTGTAGAAGTTTGTAATTTAAATGACGTATTTGCCTCTGGCATGTGGTAGAGCGAGCAGACAGTGCACCAGCAATGAAACCCAGTTAAAGCAAGGTGTAGAAAAGCTGCTGGTGGCCGTCCAGCTCCTGCCATGCCTCCGCTGCTCCTGAGGTCTTACTAGTATGGGGAGTCTGGCCCAAGCATCTCCCCAGGCTCACACTGGTTCTCGTGGCAGCTGAGGCTGTGCGTTAACCACAGCCCATCCTCTGGCGGCTGCTGCTGACACTGGGTACAGCAGAGCTCGAAGCTGAGCTTCTGATGTGCAGCCGGCTGGAGCAGTGTTTGAAATGAGCAGGGATGCTCCTTCGCTTTGCTTACTCCTGGTGCCCAGGCTGGCTGTAACAGACGGCAGCTGCCAGCGCAGGGTTTTGTGAAAGCAACAGCCTTCCCTGTGCACTGAGGTGCCAGCATTTTGCCAGGTTTTCAGCACTTGAATTAAAAGTCTTCCAGGTTGTCTGTTCAATGTATTTCTATCCATGAAGTGTAATATGGAAAATACTTGGTATTTTCTTCACGTGTCTATCAGACAGCCAGGAAAAACTCAAACCCAGGCTGGTGCTGATCCTCTGGAGACCCCCCAGGTCTGATGCCACCCCAGATTGTACACAGCAACATTGACTTCCACCGTGCTTTTGAGGCTTGGTGGTTAACACCGTAAACTTGTAGCCCAGAGCTCTGGCAGCTTTCTGTAGCTACTGATAAAGGGCTTTACTTGCTGTTTGGTTACACTCTGAATTGTCACTTTCATGAAGCTGGGGTTCTCATCCTGATTTCCTCTCGCATCCCTCTGACAACAGCAGCTCTTTGGAGCCAGACCAGAATATCTGGTCTGAACAGTCCCAGAAAAATCACAGAAAAAAGAAGGAATGGGGAGAGACCAGAGTCATCTGTGTTTGACTGCATATGAAAACATATTTTTTTTCCACCTTTTTAGTCCATGAGTAGCCTATTTACTCCTGCTGTTGCAGCATGGGATGCCATAGCCTCTTGTACATAGCAGGCCTTGTACTTGGTTGCTCATTACTTTGGTTGCTTCCTTCTTAGTAAAATGGACAAAAAATGCACAGATATTTTTAATATCTTGAAATGAATCCAGCAGCAACAGGAGAGTGATTGGGAGAGATTTTGGTCATGCAGTTTGCTTGTTAATGAGGGAAGGCAGAGAAATGTGCAAACAGCCAGGGCTGTCAGAGCTCGGGTATGTCCATTTGCCTTTGGCAGCGTGCAGGGGGGAGGTGGGGTGGTCTGGGAAAGGACGAATCCAGTCTGGGGGCAGATGCTGTGCTAGACAGTACCCACAAGCTAAAGCTCTAGAGCCTTCCCCAGTAAAACCAAACGAGGTTAATAGAGGCTGTGACAGCCCTCATGGTCACTCTTCTGCCATCTCGAGACTACGCCTTGAGAGGCTGCTGTACCGTCTTAGCGTGGGCAAGGGAACTGTGAGCACAGAGGGCTGAGAGGACAAGATCTCTGATCTCCATTTTACAAAGCTTCCAAGAGCTGCTTGATTGGGATGAGTGTGGAAATGAGGCAACTGTGGATTTTTTTGCTTCATGCTGTAATTTATCATAGTGCGGAGAGACATCAAAATTGGGATCCTTGCCAAGTGCTTATCCCATTTGCGTGATATTATTGCATGCCGGTGAATAAAGGGTAAGGGGTGGAGACAGAAGGGTCAGTCCTGTCCTAGTGATCTATATGCTGATGTAGGAGATAATGAGTGTCATAAATTCCTATTCTAAATGTCTTGTCTTCCCTACTAATCAGGTACTGGAGCTGGTATGAAGGGTTTTCTCTCAAGGCATGAGGTACTTGGTCCTGCTGATATGCTACAGTATTCATCTGGGATCCTCAGTGGGACAAGAAACCAAAATCACCTTGATGTTCCTCCCCAAAACCATCATGTTTGGATTTTTTTTCCATTTATGGACTTTCTAGGACATTTTGAGACACTGGAAACACCAGTGAACTGTCTGCCATCAACATTAACTCCACAGACTTTGCTGCTGCTGGTGGTGGTGGTATGGTTGTCTAATTTTTATGATAGGAGAACAAATTCTTTTAAATAAAAACAAAAAGGAATAATAAAATTTATTGAGCCACAAGCTGAAGCTGGAAGATTCTCTCTTGTTGCATATGGGAACAGATTTACTTGGGAAGGGAGCTTACAGGACCACACAGGGCTATCCTCCGTTGCACATCTCCAGGTACTTTCATCCGGACTGTTCTTCATCCCCACTGGAAGAAGTCTCTAAGCCTTATCTGGACATGCAAGCAATTCACTTTGAGATCCCATAATGATACAGTTTGGTTGTTTCTTTGATTTATTTTTTTTTAGATGCATTAAATGTTGAGAAATGTCACCCAGGTTGACACCTCTGGAGACTGAAGTCCTCTGGCCATCGAGAAGGGCAGCTTCTCCTTCCTCCTCTCCTTACGCCCCTGCCTCGACCTGGAGGGGCAGCTCCAAAGGGGAGCCTGAAGTTGTCCTGCTGTCTGTGAGCCTGGGCTTCTGCTGCCTGCCACCAGCAACGTGCTGAGATGAGGTGACCTGCAGCTGCGTGGGACCTGGACTGACCTCACCAGGACGTGGTGGGATAACGATCTCCCTCCCACTGGCCTGGCTGTGTTTGACTATCTCAGCTAGAGAAGGAAGCTTCTAGATCCAGTTACCAAAGCCCCATACCACTTAATCGCCCATGTGGTCTGGTTGTTTTTGCCCCTTTCTGCACACCATGGAAACCAAGCATTTTGAATGTTGTCATGAGGGGGGATGGAGTTGGTTTGTAATGTGTTTCAGAGCCATGATATAAGTAGCCTTATTTTTAATGGTCATGCATACACTTAATTGTACATATGGAGGGGGAATAAACCATGATGCGAAGAGTCGTTGTTGCTTTGTTGGCAGGATAGCGGGGAGGGAGGGTAGGAAGGTGCAGACGGTCTTTGTGAGTAGCAGCCGTGCTGAGCTGTCAGGATTGCTGCCAGAACTCATTAAGCTTGAAAGTGGAATTGGTGGGTGTACCATCTTGTCTTAGCTGTGGGTGGCAAAGGTGTAATGTGTATACAGTGATACCTGTGGGAAGCATTTTGGTTTGCAAACAGAATCTCTCTATGTTCATTCGTTGCAGTAGGCTTCTCCCTCACACCTCTGAGGCTGGGATTGCCCCAGGGACTTTGCTTTCCATGTTAGCAAAGCAAGGCTATGCTGAAGTCCTGGGCCACCCATCAAGGAACTGTAACCAGTGGCATGTGAAAGGTGTCTCATGTCCTCCAGGTGTTAATAGTCTGATTCTGATCCTCCCAGGAGGATTGTGAGGTCTTCTCACATGCTTTGGTCACACAGAGCAGAAAAGAAAAGCAAGGATGCTCTTGGGGATGTGAAAAAAGAAGCAGGGATGAAGCCTTACAGCAGAATTGGGGACAGATACTTTCCTGATTCAACGTTGCTGCCAGTTTCTAGCTTGGCTGTAGGGCACATACATTCTCCTTCAAAGCTAGGAGGGTGTGGGGACGCATGAAAATTGCTGTTGGCTTCTGGGGAATCTTGCCCAATGGGGAAAAACGTGATGCTCGGCTCCAAAAGAGGCGTGGGTGGCCCTTGGGTGCTGTGTGCAGGTGTTCTTGCTGTTTCTGGTATGCCAGTGGGGACGAGCAAGAAGAAGAAAAAGAGAAGAGAGCATACTAGCTTGCATCTTGCTCCGAGGTGCTACCTGCAGGTCTCCATCGTATGAGTCACCCAAGTCACTGTGCCAGAAGGAAACAAAATTGGTTCCTTCTGCTTGATGGCAGCTGTCTGATGCGTCCCGCTGAGCACTAGCTTGATTTTTATTTTGCAGCATTTGAAGAGAATTCGGTGCTGGGTGACTGTGCTGGGTTGTGTGAAGCATCCTTCCCAGCCTGCCGGCACGAGGAGCAATGGCCATCGCTCTTGCTGCTTCAGGCGTGGGTTTCCCTCAGCCGCTGTCTTTGTTTATTGCTGCCTACTAATTTGTTTTGCAAGCTGCTGTGGCTGCTGTTGTACCCCAGCTCCGTGCCGCGCAGCCGCTGGTTGGCAGGTGACCTCATTCCTTCTCTCCCCTATTTGAAGGTTTTAAGTTGAAATCGCTCTGACAAAGCTGAGATCTTAAAAAGAAAAGAAGAAAACCAGCTATTTTGAATGCTGTAAGGTTGCGGCTTGAATTAAACAGGGAAAACAGTTTAACACTGGCTGCCCTTATTTTTTTAGCTTTCATTCTGTTTCAATCAAGATAAAATGCAAATTTGGTGTCTGGCCCTAATTAGAAACACAGCAGCTCATAAACACAAGTTGATAGCATTTTTGGCTTTGTCTCTTTGTCACGAGTGGTATGCTCCTTATTTTAATCCCCTTAATCTTCTTTCCTTCAGGTAACTCTTTGCAGTTGACATATTAAGTCGCATATAATTACTTACTATAATCTCTTTTTATTTTCAACAGCATTTGGTCAATATTTTTTCAATTAGTCACCTCCTCAACAAATGGTTCCTATCAGGTTTTCAGCTTTTCTCGAGTTGGGGAGTTGCTTGAGCTTGGGAGGGGGCTCCAGAGGGCTCTGGTCTCCCCCCTGTCCAGAGCAGGGCTTGCCTCAAAGTTGGATGAGGTTGCTCAGGGCTTGGAGGTGTTCCCAGATCACCTGAGCAAGGATTGGAGATCTTTGGGATCTAGGAAACCTGTTCCAGTGCTCAGCTGCTCTCCTTGTGAAAATTAATTGCAGATGGTGGGCACTTTGGAGTCTTTATTCTATTTTTTTTTTTTTCTTTTGAAATAAAAGGGTTACAAAGCCCTTGGCTGGAAGCTGCCCCAGAATGGTTTTGCCTGCAGCGCTTGTGTCCCTTCGAGAGGTGTTGGGTGAGTCAGAATTTTCTCTGATAAGGGGAATTTAAAACCCTGCCTGGCCAGCCAGCCTCTTTAATTAATTTTAAAGCATTTAATAGAAGAGTAGGAGGAACATCCCTCAGTGCTAAAAAGAAGTTCACTGCTGGAGGGAATCAAAAATGATGGTCAAGGGGAAATTTAAATTAATATCAATATGTCAGGGCTCTTCAGCAGTGAGTGCAGACGGCTGCTAATGCCAGCGTTCAACCCAAACACTGGAGCCTCGTTTGTTTAGGGTAATTTTGTTTAACTATGGAAGGTCATAACGACAGCAGCAGATAATTGGAAAGGCAAATCTAACTCCTTCCTTGCTCAAAAGTCCTCTTTCCTTTCTTGCTGCTTTTTGGAGGCCAGAAACACCCAGCAAGGACCTGCAGCAGCCCAGGGGTGAAGGAGAGCGTTTGGCTGCAGTGTTTGCTTTGAAGAAATCATCTTGCATGTCGGCAGCGTCCATGCGTGCAGGCGGCAGCGTTAGCCCCAGCATTCTGGCCAGCATCCAGAGAAGGTAATTGCATCCTGCCTCCTGCCAGTCGTGCCGCCGTCCACAAAGACCTTTTCTTGGGACCAGCCTCGTAAGATCTTCCTCGCTCGATTTCCGCGAGGGGCTTTTCCTTCCTCTCAACAGTGCAGAGACCGTGTGCTGCACTTGGTCATGGGTGGAGGGTTCTTACTGAGCATCTGTGGGAGGTCAAGGACTGTCACTTGCTGTAGATGTTGAGGAGCTGAGGGGTTTGGCTAGCAGGGAGTTGTGCTTGAGACTATGGGAAGCTGTGAATCATAGCAGCACCTGTGGCATAAGGACTGGAGCCCACATCTGTTCTCTTCTGGAGAGACACCTGTAGCCCTGGTCCCCACAGCCCCCTGGTAATTGTCACCATGTAGTTTGCTTTAGTTTTGCTTTGACAGCTGCAAATGAATTCTCGAAGTGAGGGTCTTCTCATCCTTATCTCTGTTCAACTGCAAAGCATTATTTGGGTATTCTAAGTCTTTAATGTCTTCATAAATGAATTTAAGTGGTTGGTTGGGTTAAAGCAAGACTTCTTTCTTTGGTCCATGTGTTAACCAGACATTTTTGATGAGCAGGTCTTGCCAAAACACTGTTTTAAATCTTGCCAGCTGAACTCTCACGCCCTAAATCTGGCTTTGGCTGATGGCTGGCCATTGTTACTTGGTAGAGGCAGGACAAGAATTTACCCTCTAACAGCAAGCAGCAGAAAGAATTCTTGGGAGGGGAAAAAGTGAGGGTTTGACATCTCTAGAAAGAAAACTAAGTACACGCCTTCCTTGGCCAGCCTGCAGTGCACGGAGGAGGTGGCTCCAGCTCCTGCAGGACCACAGCATCCTGCAGGGCTCGCTGCTTCATGAACCTTTCAGGTGAAGGAGGCCTCACACACCCTTCGTAGCCTATCTTCTCATCTCCCTGGGATAGCAAGTGTGCGCATCATCAGTGGGCTGCAGCAGAAAATAGCTCGCTGGGGGGAGGGGGGGTCATCTGCGATAGCTGCTTGCCCAAAGCCTCTGGTGAATGCAGCAGCAAAAGCAGAGAGGTGCAGGTTAATTTTTTTCCTCTCCCAGTTTTGCCTTCCCTTAAAGCTGTCGCTGTCTCCCTGCTCTGTTTAGGGAGGTGTGTTAACCCTGATGCTCTTGTTTGACGAATATGGGGGGGGGGGGCAATAGGACTGGCTTTTACCTGGAGACTGGTGTGAGTAGCAGAGGGGTGTGAGCTCCATGAGCATCTCTAAACCTGTCTTCCTCCCCAAAATCCCCCCAGTGCCTCCAGCCCTCTGAGGGCTGAGGAGCATGCTGTCACCTGGTCTCTTTTCAGGCAGCCAAGGAAAATAGTTTGGAAACTTTCAGGAAAAAAAAGAAACCATAAAGGCCATCCTTAGATGGAGGCGTGAGTAATAGCATGTGACAGCTGACAACAAGCCAGCAGCGTGTGCTCAACGCGAATCCCAAACCAGCAAGTGCCAATGTGCTCTTCCAGCCCTGCCTGCCCTTCCCATCACCCCTCTCCATGCCAGAAGCCTTGCTGGGAACAAGAGTAGCCCCAGGGGCTTTTAATTCAGAAATTAAATGTGTTTATTTAAAGCTTACCTCGCAACCCCCTCGGCATCGTGAGCCTTCCTGATAGGGCTGGCCAGCGCTGCAGGGGGCCACGGGCATGGTGTTGGGTTCCAATGGACCGAGCTGTGGAGGTGCCATCCCATGTGTCCCCTTCTCTGGACCCTGCAGTGAGGACAGTGACTGCCAGAGGACGAGCAACTCATGCTGCAGGTGTGACCCCATCCCACTGCCTGTCCCTCCACCCGTGAAATGTGCGGGCTTGGGTAGGGAAAATGCTCAGCAGCTTTGATCCCAGGAAGGCCTTAGTTAAACAAGTTTGTCTTGATTATGGTACTTAATCTGACTTGTCAAAATCCTCATAAAATCATTTAGGACTTTAAGAGGAAAAACACACTCCCCTCATCCTCCTAGACCTGAGCAGGAGCTGGTCTGAAGCTGCCAGCCCAGCCCAGCTGCTCCTGTCCCATTGCTGGTGGCCCAGGTCAGAGGTACATGCTGGAGATGCTGCCTCCGCGGATGAGCCCTCACTGTCCAGCCCAGTGCCAGGGCTCAGCTACCTATAAAATATACAGAGTTAATTTATATAGAGTTAATTTATGTAGAGTTAGTTAATTTATATTTTTTTAATTGTTATTAAAGTAATTATTAAGAGCTGACAGCTCTTGCCTGATCCCATGGCGACTAAAAAACATCCTGAAGCTGGCATGGATCTGTGGAGTACCGAGCGACCCGTGACTAAATGGGGCAGGGGGGTGTTGAGACGAAGCAAAGCGGGGCCGACCCCTCAAAGTCATAAGAGCTTCACGCTCGAGCTGGCGCCAGACGGGCACCCGAGCCAGGGTGAAATGAGCCAAAGCCCAGCAGACCGCGATGGCCCTGCCCTCGGCATGGCCCTGGTGAAGGCGAGCAGCGGGCTGGGGGCTGCAAATCCTGGGGGGCACCCAGGGCAGCCCTGCCCAGGGCTGGGGGGAAGGTGCAGCTGCATCCCAACGCCATGGGAGCAATGCCATGCTCCCCAGCTCTGCATGGAGGAGGAGAGCTAATTTCCAAGCTCTTTAAACGCGATGAGAAATGATGGGTTTACATTGCTGGCAAAAGGCGGCGGGGCTGGGAAGATCTAGGAGCGCCACATCTATTTTGTGAGATCTTAAGGAACAGGTTATGTCTGGATGTTAGTGGAGAAGACATCCCTGTGTGCCCCAGCTCACCCAAGAACAAGGAGGAGGAGAGGGCAGCATCAATTACATCCTGTGCCCCCCCCCCCTTTTCTCCTGTTCAGTTTTTTCCTGTAGGAGATTAATGGGAACTCTTTGTCTTCTAACATGACTGTACCTTATGAATTCTCTGTCGCACCCTCATCCTTTAAATTATCCACATAATAAAATATGTATTCAGTGATTTCAGGTCATAATTTGATCTGCTTAGGGAAGAAAAGGAATGATGGAGAAGGGTTGCCGGCATGCTCAGCTCTCCTCCATTTATCTTTATTTATCGTATTTTTTTTCCTAACCACCTGTGTGCAGCCAAGCGATGGAAATGCCGGTAACTGTGTCCTGGTTCCTTGCAGACCAATGCCCCCCCCGGCGCCTCCAACTTGGCAGGACCTGGTGACCCACCCTGGTCTGTTGGCAGAAGTGACGTTTGGGGTGGCCGAAGGGCTGAGCCATCCCCGTAATTCCTGCCTTGCCCTCGCTGCCTCTGGGCTTGGTTTTACGCAGCTGTAAAATGGGCACAAATTTGCCTCCATGCAAACCCCAGGCCCATGGTGGTTCCTGCAGGAAAGCAGCTCCACACAGGTAAGCTGGGGGGGCACGTGAAGCAACCGGGATCTGCCCACCCTGCTGGAAAAGGTGGGATGGCATGGCCTTATCCCAAGGCAGAGACATGGCTCTAAAGATCCCTCCTTCGTTTTTCCTGTGGGCAGCTGTGGGGCTGCTGTACAGCACTGGAGCTGCCAGAGTTTCATTTTAATATCAGATTTTCAGCCTGAACATGGGTTTTAATTACTTGAATACACTCCTGCGACATTGAAAAACCTAGTGCATGGCAATAGCGGCACTAAAGGGCATTTTGCATTTTAAAAAATCCCAGGAGCTTGTAATGCCTTGATGTTGCTGGGGGATGCTGCAATTCCCACCAGAGCTGTGAAGCTGCCTTTGCCCCATGGGGCTGGGAGGAGGAGGAAGGGGAAGGAGCCCGGCACTGCGCAGCCTGCAAGGGGACATCCCCAGCATGGTGTGTCCCAGGCGAGGGGACATCCCCAGCATGGGGTGTCCCAGGTGCAGGGCAGCCCCCAGGCACCAGCCTCTCATGAGGAGGAGGAGACAATCTGGGGGGATTTTTGGCCTCTTCTGCACAGGGGGAAGGAAACCCTCCCCACTCAGCTTCACCACAGGGAGTGATCGTGTGGAGAACACATTATGCTTGTTTGAAATAAAAAATCAGGGTTTAAAATCCTTCTGTTTAATGCGGTCCTTGGACTGATGTCTCCCGGTGCCTGTTTTCCCCATGGCTGTTTACACAGCTATTTGTCTGTCTTCGAGCCTGCAAAGCCTCTTCTTATGGGGATGTAAAGCCAAGGGTTTCAGCTGTGCTGGCTGGTGGGTCAGTGCTGCTGCCTGGGGAGGCAGGAGGTTTGGGAGAAGGCTTCTTGAAAGGAGGTTTGGGGGGCTTCCTCTCTGCCCAGATGCTCCGAGCCCCCGTAGGCTCTTTGCCTCTTGCCTGCACTTTTAAGGGCTGTTTATTCTGGCGATGGAGATGCTCTCTGCGTGGCTGGTACCGCTGACAGATGAGAAAGCAAGGGCTTGTCACGGCAATGATACTTTAATGATGATGAAGTGTTAGCGTCAGCATTGCTTACCCCGGACAGGTGGAAAGGGGGAGAAAAACCACATCGGTGCCACCTGACCAGGGAGGGGACCCGGCTGACCTGGGCATTTCTGAGCAGCTAAGGGTGGCCTTGCTGCTGCACATTCTGCCACAAGCAGGGGTGTGGTGGGGGAGACAAAAAGTGAAGGCAATGCCCCAGAGCACCCAGCGTGGTTGGCAAAGCTGGGTAGTGTCTTGTTTTGCCGGGATTGCATTGTGTTTTGTCAGTGGAGGAGATGCTCAACCCAATGCCAGCTCTTGGTCCCTGCAAGCTCATCACACCTTGCCTGCCCAAATCCCCTGCTGCAGGCATGGGTGCCACTAGTTGCTTTCCAAGTTTGCAGTGTGTTTTGATGCTGAGAGGTGACAGCATCGTATCAAAGTCCCCTGCCACTGGGGCAGTGTGCTGTCCCATAGCGCTGCCAGCCTGGCTTGGGTGAAAAGCCTCCTGCGTGGTCTGAGCTCCAAGAGGGACCCTCAGAGGAGCCCTTGCAGGGTGGCACCTCTCCCCCCACTCTCCCTGTGGCCCGTGGGTCCAGGCACCAGCCATCTCAGGTGGGATGGAGAGGTATTTGGGGATGAGGCTGAGCACAGGTCAGCAGCAAAGCAGCTCATGCACCTGTACATCAGGCTGAAATAAAGAGCTTTTATTTCTTATAAAGAAATAAAAATTCTCCCAAAGCAGCAACACCTCCATCCGAGGTGCTTTACTGTCTTTAGAGGCCATCAAGTGCACTGAGATGCAGCTGATGCTAGGGGGAAGCAGGGAAATTGCTGCTAGCAGCACCCTAAAACCCAAGGATGGGGCATGGCTTTGCAGCTGCTCCCCCCCAGCAGCAGCAACCAACCTCAGCCCTGCCCTATGGGTGACTGTCGTCTTCTGAGGCTCTCCCAGGGATGCTTGAGGAGGGGCTGAGGATAGAGAAGGATGGACATGACCAACACCTAGAGACAGGAGGTGCCCTGTCCTTGGCACCTCTTACAACCGGCAATGCATCTCTGTGCTCTCAGCCGCGAAGTTATGTCCTCCCTTAAAATGTAAAATTAAAAAATCCATTTGGTTTCTTATGTGCTTTTGGTGATCCCTAAGCACGGGTTTATTGGATGTCTTCTAAAAGGTCTTCTCTCCTAATGAGCACTGTGTATAGAGCCATGTTGGCTCAACCCACCTGCTGCAGTAGTTGGACATCACAGTGATGCCATACTATAATATTAATATTTATTATTCACATATGAAATGTTAGATGAACTGTTTTGTCATTGAAAGCACAAACTTCTCCCAGCTTCACAGTGAGGCCGTTTGCTTCTTGCCAGCAGGGTCAAAGATGGAGACACCCTCATGGACAACACGGGTCATAGGTGCCAGCACATCTCCCACCCAGGCTTGCCATGTCTCCCACTGCTGGAGCATCTCAAGGTATTTCTGCTCTCTCTCAGAAACACAAACCCTACACTAAGGAAGCTCTTTGCAGCAAGCTGGGATCAGGCTTTCCCTTCCCATCACTGGGAGGACTGATGTCTTGGTGCTATGGACCGATAAAACACCTGGGCTGCCTTGCCATAAAGCTCGCATCTATTTTGCAGGGCTGTTTGCTGGCTCCGCCACTGTTCTCCGCACCCCTGCCAGTGCTCGCCTTCATTCAGCCATTGTATGATAGCAGATAATTTCGGGGGTTTTGATTGTAGGGTATTAGATGGATTTAAAGATTTGGGTTTATTGCTTTCATGATTACAGTCAAACATTTTTAATATCACTCCTGGTTTATGATACGCTCCCTCTTATTATCCACAGACATGCCACCCTGTGTGTGCTGCAGGTTCCTGGGGAAGTGGCTCAGGATGCTGTCAGCCCCCATGGCCCCGAGCATCCCCCTGGGGTTCTAAGCATTCCCCCAGGGCACTGAGCATCCCCCACCATGGCCCTGAGCAGACCCCCTGGATGCCCCAAGCATCCCCCCAGGGCCCTGAGCATCCTCCCATGGCCCTGAACACCTTCCCATGACCCTTAAGCATCCACCCCAGGTCCCTGAGCATCCCCCCCATGGGGCTCAGTGGGGCTGCAGTGCCTGGGGTGTTCCCCTGCCCAGGAGAAGCCCTGCGGGCTGGGGACCTCTCCGAGACTATTCAGCCTTCCTGGGGTCTCTGCATGGGGAAGGCAGCGCCTGCCCTCGGCTGTAATTTAAATAGATGGGATCAGGATGGATCAACGTCTAATTCCTCACCTGGGTGAATGGAGACATATGTTTAATTTTCTGGTAATTCAAGCTGGGAACCCCAGCTCGTTCCTCTGCGTGCACACAAGGATCACCGCTGCCAAGAGGCAGTTTCGCTTTGTCTGCGTAAAATCCCCTCCCTGGGGCTGCCATCCCCAGCATCGGTGATGGGAGAAGAAACAAACATTTCCCAAACTTCTTCTGAAAGGACAGAGTTCCCATGCCCCTGCACACCCAGGGGAAACGGCAGGGATGCTCAGTGCCCATGGATGCGGGTGGGTGCCAGCTGTGTTTCCATCCAGGTGTTTCTTGAGGGCTGTGCTGGGAGAGGAATGGCAGGAGGGGAGAGCTTGGAAACAGCAGCAGCTCACTGCTGGGCATCTCCCCAAATGGGACCGCACAGAGAAGGGATCCTGGGGTTTTCAGGCCAGGCCAGGCCAGAAGGTCTTGTGCTTTTCCCTAATGCACCATGTTATTGGGAGGTAGAAACTCCTGGGGTGTCCAGCTGAGACCAAATCCCGCTGGCATCAGCAAGGCAGGCTTGGGAAGCGTGAAGGTGCCCGGGCTGCATGTGTGTTTATGGGCCAGAGCCCCAAGGAGCAGGAAACAGCACAAACGGAGGGGGGACAGGGGTTTGAAATGATGTCCCCAAAGATATCTTTGAAATGAAGACCTCTAGTTTTTCCCAGAATGATGCCCCAGGACCCCTTCAGACCAAGACCAAGGTGTGTCTTGTGTTCAATACAAAACAAGCAAGTTTCCCGTTTTGGGGGTGTGTTTTGCTCTGAAGTACATTTAAGAGCAAGGGATTTTGTGTGTTGCTCCTCAGCTTCGCCATGGGTTTTGTTAAGGTTCCTCTTAGGCGGGCTGTGACAGCCTTAGACCCTGCTTTTTCCTTGCACCTTCACTACCACAGGAATTCAAGTGTGCCATTTTGATACCCAGCCACCCTGCCCTGAGCAACTTGGGCAAAAAACCTCTCCTTCATGCATGGTGGTGGTTAAAATGCCATGACTTTCAGGGATGTTGCCCTCCACTTTGACTTGCAAGCTTGTCATCATGACTGGAAGCTGAAGAGGAGCAGTGACCTCCTTGTCTCCAGCTCCTGTGATTTCAACTTCCAAGGCAGGACCCAGCCAGGTCCTTTTGCCCACCACAACAAGAAGCCCGGGTGAATAAAGCCAGGAGGGCCTGATCAGCAGTTTCAATCTTGCATATGGTTTCTTGGGGTTTTTTGTATGTGTGGTCCAAGGAACGTAATTTTTGTCTTGCTGGTACATCTGTAAAACCAAAAAGGGAGTTTTCTTGCAGCTGAGGTACCTCATTTCCAACTCGGGTTTTTGCATTATGGTAGGAAAGTTGCATGCCACCTCACTGGTGGTACCCGTTGGGTGTAGGTCAACCAGGTTTAGTTAGCTCTGGTGTCTGAAGTGAGGCCATCAAAAATCCCTGCCTACTCCCTTGCGGCTGTGGGTTTCACTCTGTAGGATGTCTGTGCACGTAGGTGCAGATAGATGACTCCCTGTACATCTAAGTGGGCACTTATCTACAAAGCTGAAGCATCTCATCGTTCTTAATGGGCTTTACATCTCTCAATGAACTTCCATTTCATGGAGGTAGAGGTAGATTAGGCAATTTACCCAAAGCGATGTGGGGAAATTGGGAAATGAAATTATATCTCTGCAGTCACGGATACTTTTAGGGCCACCAGGTTACCGTGACTAAGGAAGGTCTGATTTAACTTATCAGGATGGGAGTCTCTCAGCTGACGGAGCAGCTTACCAGGAAAATGTTTGAGCCACCTGTGGAAACTGCATCTAAAAGTTGTACGCAGAATTAGAATGACTTGCTTTTTTCAACTTTGGTTTACCAGCTCAGCTGGAAAAAAAAATCTTCTACCAGAACATTACTCATTGTTGAGCAAAAAGCTTTTGGAGGCTTATGACTTTGAATATCCAGGTAGGTTCTGGTGTTAAAAGGAATTAGAGTGCTCCAAAGATATTAAAATATGACATTACAGCCTCTTCGGCATCTTTCCTGAATTATTTTGGCTGAGTGATGGTAATTGGGTGAGTTTGTCAGGAATTCACAAATGGCTTCAATGGCTCTTAACCTGCAAAGAGAGAATTCGATTGAAAATTTCTCCTGGCTGTATTTGAGGCAGTGACCACTGGGGATGGAGGCTTGTTTCTGGTGGTCTTGGTGAGGCCAGCCTCTGGCTGTACAGAAATAGTGGGGAGTGATAAACTCGGGTGTTTTTAACCAAGTCAAGTAAGGATGGGTGTAGAAGTACCTACTGCCAGCTTGACCATTTATCCTTCCACTTCCCCAAGGTCTGACAGCCGGTCGGAGGCAATGTATAATGCTAACATCCCTCTCTTTCCCCATCCTGCTTGGAAGGGGAGCTGGGGGTGACCCTCAAAGAGGGACCAGAGTGAGGACGGTTTTCAGTCCCCATGCTGAGGCTGAGGCTTCTGCCCTCTCCTCCCCAACCAAGCAGCTCTGTTCCCCTGTCCGGGCAGTGATGTACAATTTGATACCCCAACCTCCCAGCTGGGTAGGAAATCCCCCCCAGATCCCTCCCAGACCTTTGGAGGGAGAGTAGACCCAAACTTTGTTGTGTGGGGTTATAGAATCATAGGATGGTTTGGGTGGGAAGGGACGCTTAAAGGTCAGCTAGTCCAATCTTCCTGCCCTAAGCAGGGACATCTTCAGCTAGGTCAGGTTGCTCAGACCCCCATCCAACCTAAGCTTGAATGTTTCCAGGGATGGGGCACCTACTACCTCTCTGCACAGCCTATGCCAGTGCTTCACTGCTCTCATCACTACCCTCTTTTACTTGAAAACTATTACTCCCTGTCCTATTGCAACATACCCTGTAAAAGAAATCGTAGACTCCTACACTACCACGTTGGAAGGGTCCTCAAGAATCATCTGGTCCAGCCTTTCCTGGCAAAAACAGTCTAGACAAGATGGCCCGGCACCTTGTCTAGAGGAATCTTAAATGTGGCCGAAGTAGGGGAATCCACCACCATCCCCATCTTTCCTCTAAGCTCCTGTTAGGCACTGGTGCTGTTAGGAGGTCTCTTCCCTTCCCCAGGCTCAAATCCCAGCTCTCCCAGCCTGTCCGCACAGCAGAGGGGCTCCAGCCCTCGGACCATCTTTGCGGCCACGCTGGTTCACATTCAGAGCCCAGTAAGGATGAGGCTGAACTCAGTTGGCTCTCACTTTTGGTTTGCATCCCATTTTGTGGAGTGGCATCCTTCCCCCCCCCCCCCTTTTCCAGGCGCTTCCCCCCGGGAGCCGGTGCCCGGCGGCGGGCGGTGCGGGGCCGTGGGGGTCCCCGGGGGCGGCGGGGGGCGGTGGGATGCGATGCGGCGGGGCCGCCTGGGTTTGCGGGTGGGATTTTCCTCCCGCCTCTGCCCACTAGGTGGCTGCGTGCTGGGAGAGCCCGGAGCGGGGAGCGGAGGGAGAAGAGGGGAGAGCAAGAGGGAAAAAAAAACAAGGGGAAAAAAAAAAAAAAAACCGAGCTGCTGAAATTTAAGCAGGAGAGGGAGCGGCAGCGCGGCAGTCCCGGGGTCCCTCCTCTCCGCCGCAGCAGCCAGCGGGGCTGCCGGCGCCAGGCGGGGCGCCAGGCCGAGCCCGGGGACCCCGCAGCGGGGCCGCCCCACTTCCCTCCCGGCGGCGGCAGGAGGCGCCGGCCCGGCCCGGCCCGGTGAGTCTGCTCAGCACCGCGGACAGCTCCGCGGCCGCGCTCGGCGGGCGGCCGCCATCGGGCTCCGCGTCCGGGGCTCCGCGTCCGGGGCTCCGCACCCCGCGGCCGCGCTCGGGGCTCCGCGCTCGGGGCTCCGCGTCCCGGGCTCCGGGCTCCGCGTCCGCGCTCGGGCTCCGCATTCGGGGCTCCGCGTCCGCGCTCCGTCTCCGGGCTCCGTATTCGGGACTCCGCGGCCCGGGCTCCGCGTCCGCGCTCCGGGCTCCGCGCCCCGCGGGTGGCCGCGCCCCGGCCCGCGGCCGTTTGTGCTCCGGGAAGGGACCCGCGGCTCCCCCGCCGCGCTGCGGGCTGCCCCCGGCCGGGCCCCGGGGGGCTGTGCGGGGGAAGGCGGTAGGGGTTTGGGGCGGGGGGCAAACGCTGCCCGCACTTTCTGCAAGTTCCTTTTGTTGCTGGAATGAGGTTAAAGAAATTTGGCTCTTGGCACCTGCGTCATACGGCGAGAGGAGACATTTCGGGGAGGGGAGGAGGTTTCTTGCTGCATACTCGCCGGCAGCGCTGAGGGGGCTCACTCACACCCTCTCCCCCTCCAGCTCCAGCTCCCTGCCCACGCCGTGCCCTCCCTCCCTCCCGCTGCCCGCCGCTCCCCTCCGCCGGGCGCCCAGCGCAGCCCGGTCCCCGCAGGGCCGTGCCGGGGACGCAGCATCCCCGACCCCGGCGGGGGGAGCAGCCCTGCGCAGCCCTTCCCTCCCGCACACGGCTGCCCCCGCACGCTGCTGGCCGACACGGAGCCCCCCCAGGCTCGCTGCGGAGCCCTAACCCCGGCTTTCTGTCTCAATTCACCAAAGTTTGAATGGGATTTTTGCCTTCTCTCCTGCCTGCTCACGAGTGCCTGGTGGGCGGCGAGGGTCCCTTTCTCTGGGAGAGCTGACCCCTGGAAGGGGCCGTCTGAGAGCTCTGGGCTGAACGATGCTCCCCGAGCCTGCGCTGAGCTGCGACTTTTAAAGCCGGGGAGCAGAGCACTGGCTTGGCGAGGTCACCGCTGAGCAGAAGGGGGGGCGAGCAGCTGGAGGAAGGGGCGGCAAGGGTGTTTCTGAGGCACACGTTAATTAGGCATGCTTCGTTAGCAGTTACCTGTTACGGCTTCTGGCAGAATCCATCTGTCCAGAGAGGAGAAGGAGGCTGAGCCCGGTGGGGAGATGCTTCCTGAAGAGGCAAGGGGTTTGCCAAGGCTCTGCAGAGCCAGGGGGAAAGAAGCATCCCTGTATCCTGCCCTCCTGGCTGGAAGTGGGAAGCGCCTCGCTGCTGCAGGCTCCTGGCTGTGTGTTGGCTAGGCACCTGAGACTAGACATCTCCTCCTGCGGTGGCACTGGGGTGGCAAGGAAGGGCCAGGTTTGCGGGTCACTTTCTGCCAGCAGCATCGCTGTGGCTGCCCCCCGCATCACACCCCCATGGGACGAGTGTCTGCAGGCAGGGAAACTGCGGCATGGGGAATGGGCAGGAGGAGGCCAGGCAGGCAGGCAGGTGGGGCCAGATGAGGGTTCTCCTGCACCTTTGGTGGAGCATGAGTTTGTCTGTTTATTTGACTCTCAGGTCTGTGCTCACAGCGATGGGGTGCGAATCCCCAGGACGGGATGCTGGACAAGTGGGTTTGGTGGGAGAGAGGGGCCCCAGAGCATCAGCGGCCCCACCAGCCTGCCAGGAGGAGCAGGTCTGCCCCTGGGTACCTGTGCAGCAAGAGGTGGTGACTCCTCAGGGGCTGGGGCTCTCACTGGGGCCACAGGGCAGAGGTGGCCCTTGGAGGGGCATGGACCCACATGTAGATCCATATCAGCGGAACTGGAAGGTACAGTGCTGGTTGCCAAGGCTCATCATGCTGCTGCTGGGGTGGGATTTGGCTGTAAATTCTGGCAAACCAAGGCTGAGGAGAAGGCTTGTTTGGGGCTGAAGCTGGGGTTTCCTCTGGGCTCAGCTCCCGGTGAGCAGAGGCGGTTCTGTGGGCGGGGATGGACTGGGCTGCCCGTGTCCAGGGGGCTGCTTGTGGGGTACAGGGGAGCTCAAGTCACACACACACACGGAGAACTCCCCACCCTGCCCTGTACCCTAAACCTGCTCAGAGGGACTCAGCAGGTGGCTTTGGGCACCAGCAAGGTGAGGACAGAAGGCTGCGGTGACACAGGGCAGCAGCCTTGGAGGTGGACACAGATCTCTTGCTGTTCTCTGACAGTGATGCTCCAGGCTACCCAATCCCTGCTAAGGCAGCTCAAGGACCATGTTAGGAGGCAGAAATAAATCCTAGAGGAATCCTTCCCTGCCACAGCCACAGCTCTGGCCACCAATAGCTTCATCTGCAGCTCTGGGTAGGGCAGGGGACAGGCACCCAAACCTGCTGCGCTGGGGTGGGCTGGGGGCCGGGGCTCCTGCCCCAGGCTCAGGATGTCTCTGGGGCTCCCAGCCCTCTCCCTGCTCCCATTCATCTTGCCAGAGCGCGTAGCAAATGCAATAAACACCGAGAAAAATGCTAATTAGTGACTACAAGCATGCAGGGTGTAAAGTAGATGTTTAACCATATTATATAAACAAACATAAAGGAGCCATAAATTAGGTGGGGGAAGAAGTCGATCCATTGATGGAACTGCCCAGGCAGAAGAGAGAAAGGCAGCGCACAGCAGCCGAGGGATGGGGACACAGCGTGGCCGTTGCCTGTAATCCTCTCTCCTTTTAATTGCACCTGTAACAAGAAACAAAAAGTCAATGTTGTTAGATGCTGCTTCTCTGTAGGGTGGTCCCAGCCAAGGGAGCAGCATCCTACAGCCAGGCCAGGGTTAAAATCCCGGAGAAAGCAAAGCCTGGGACTCCTTGGAGCCTCTCAGCCCTTGGGAACTGGTCTCTAACTGTGCCCAGTGTGCTGGCTGGAGTTACTGGGAGGTGGCTGGTAAATCCTGTGGCATTAAGTGCATTAAGTTCGAGGTCTCTACAGGACCTGTTTGACAACATGATTAGTTCTCTGTCTTCTCTAACCCACATCACTGCTTTCAGCCCGGTGTCACCTTCACTGTGCAAGAAATAAAATAAGGAAATAAGAAAGAAATAGGGATAGGAAATTGAAAACAAAAATAGAAAATAATGGGGCACGTTTGGCGGGTACTGTTTGTCCATCCCTTGGCCTGGAAGGGATTTTCCCCCCCAGTGCTCTCCCACGTCTCACAAGGCGGTTCAAGCCTCCTTACCAATGCGCCTGAAACTAACACCGGGGTGCTGGGCTCCCTTGTAGCCAACCTTTAGTTAAGGATTTTATTTCTGTTTTTTAAATTTTTTTAATTTCTATACTTTAAAGACCTTTAGTTAAGGATTATCTCCATCAGCTCCCTATGCTCCCTCAGCCCTGCAGGGAGCTGCTTCAGCTGGGTGTTATGGGGACTGGCAGGGCCTCTCCCCTCCATCCCTCCCCGCTATTCCCTGGCTGAAGAAGGGGGTTGCAGTGTGGGTGAGAGAGCCCCTTCCCACTGGGGCAGCAGCATCCCTGCACTAATTAACTGATGATGATATTCCCTGAAACAGATTGGAGGAGTGGGACTGATCCAGCCCAGGGATGGGCAGCTGGAGCTGGCAGCCAGCTCGGTGCTGCCTGTTGAGACATCACGTCCCCACCCGCCTCTTGGCCTCTGGACCAGCTTGGGGAGTTTTCTGACTGAATTAATATTCAAAGGACCATCCTTTCCTGCCAAAATCTCAGCGGCAAACCTCCCACTCAGGGGCTGCTGTGGGGTGCTAAGAGCCCCTCTCCTCCTGTGCCTCCCCAGTCCGGCCCAGCATGTCATCCTCATTTCGGAGCTTGATTTTATTTTCCCTTTCTAATTACCCGTTGCAATCTCTCCCGGCAGCTCCTTGATGAGCCCCTTGTTTGTAATTGTTTGGTCCTTTTTTTAACCCCTCTATTTTCCTTGATGCTCTGCAATGTCAAAGCCCTGTATTTCCATAAGCCAGCACGTTTCTCTCCGGTAAAGCATCTGCAGGGCAGCAGCACTGGCAAGGTGCAGGCAGCAAAGCCGGCAGCTGCCTGTCTTATGTCTCCCAGCTTCAACCGGCCGCCTTCAGTAAAACACAACGCTTTTAATAAGCCAGCACGGTGAGCTCGTCCTGCGGGCGCATGTGCATCCGAGTCAGCAGAGTTTGGGAACACATGAGAGTGGTGGAGGTGTCACAGCTGCGGGATGTCACATGTCCCCTCTCCTCTTCCCCACGCTGGAGACCCTCATGGGGTATGGGTTTTGATACCCCATGGTTGGCTGCTGCCAGACTTGCCTGCAGGGTGGAAATTCCAGGGACACTAAATTCTCCCCTCATGCTCGCTGGGGTTGCTGAGGGTAGGAAGGGGGCTGGGTCCCCCCAAAACCCCTGCAAAAAGAGACAGCAAAGGGGGTATGGGCTCACTGAGGTCCCTGTCTCTCGGAGGTCTGGTGGGCAGAGATTTTAATCCGAACCTTTTTCTTCTAAACTGTTGGGTTTGGGGAGCAGCTTGACCCAGAACAAGCTAAGACCCACCCCAGCTACCACCTCCCACCTCCTCCCTGCCCCTCTCTCAACTTTTGTGCTAAACAAGCGCTTTTTGGCAGGCATTTCTGCTCCCCATCCCTTTTCCCAGGTCACGCAGAACCCCAGCGCTTGTCCTCCACAGCCAGCCACCACAGGAGGATGAGATTTGAAGCCTCCTGCTAGAGCATGGTCATGTGGGTCATCGTTAGAGGACTTATTCAGGGATGTTTAATTGGTATCTGGGTAAGCGTGGGATGTAGCCAGCCCACCTCATTTCCCTTGGCCCAACTGGAACTCCTTCTCCTTTTGCAGGAGCTCTTAAAATCACCCACACTTTGTGGAAATGAGGTGCGTGTAGCTACTACAAGTGTAGAAATGTCCTTTGGTAATGGCTGACCTCCAGGAGAGAGGTCTGGCAGAGGCGAGGGGTTGTTTCTCTCCTTTCCCTCCGCTCATGAGAGCCATCACATGAGGGAGAAATTATTTCAGCTTTCCGTCCTTCATCCCCAGGACAGCTGCCTCCTCTTCCTCTCGCTCACTTGGGAAGAAGACCCGACTTGCAATCGTGTGGGGCTGGGGGCTGTGGATGGGGAGCTGGAGAGGCGCCTGGGGAGCAGACATGCTCCAGTGGGTGCTAGCTCTCCATCCAAAGTGCAAATATCCTCCCTGGAGGAAGAAAAACAGCCTTAACTCTGCCCACCCAGCACCACTCTCTGTTTCAGAGCCTGCCATCATGGGATGTGAGGCAATGTCCCAAGGGAAAACTGCTCCATTTGCATTAGCTGGAGCACACGGCTGGCCGGCGTAATTACTCTTCCTTGGCCCCGCTGCCTGGGATTTGAAAATTGATTGCTGAGTCAATACTGATGCGTTTGGACCATGCCGGACTGCCTGCAGCGGGAGGCAAGCGCTCGGGACGGCTGCCCCCACCCATGGCCAGCATGGGGAAAGGCTGGGCTTTGGCTTTCTGAGCTCATCTCCAGCAGGAGAGGTGACCCCTGAGCCCCGCTGCACCGTGCTGGAGCGGGGTGGTGGGTGCAGGACGTGTGAGCAAGCAGGAGGAGCATGTCCCGGGTCATGCGGCCCCTCATGGATCCCACCCTTAGGGCTCCAGTCCCACCATTGTGGTCCTGGAAGATCATCTCCGTCAGGGAAATGTTTCTGGGTGAAGGTCTCAAGCTGTTTCCCCGCTGGCTTCCTTCATTTTGGCTGAAACTATGTTAGTCAGCAGAAATCCCTGAAACTGTGGATTCCTAAAGTGGGTATTTTATTTTCCTTTGGGTTTTGGTGGAGGAGTCCTCTAGTCCCCGTGGGGTTTTGCAGTCTCGCCTTGCCCAGCCTGGCAGCCAGGAATAGGTCCTGTCGATAGAGCACAACCATGTCCCTCCTAAACAACACAGGGGACATGCAGGGAGCTCCACCAGCGGCAATTTTGGCTGCTGGCAGCTGAGCTCACACTGCAGACAGCTCAGCATCCCCGCGGCGAGAGCACGGCCGGTAATTAAAACGCAGATTGATTGAGTTCGATCTGGTTGTTGTCCCTTGGGGAAGCGAGGGGCTCCCCAAGGGGACTTGCTGGCGCTGACAGCACCCAGTGTTT
This sequence comes from Falco rusticolus, assembly GCF_015220075.1. Lineage (NCBI taxonomy): Eukaryota > Metazoa > Chordata > Aves > Falconiformes > Falconidae > Falco > Falco rusticolus. The sequence continues at coordinate 30,014,953 of NC_051197.1, forward strand.
GTCACGGGGGATCGGTGCCCCGCCTGGCCCTGCCTGCCTGTGCCCACGGCTGTGGCGCAGGATTCGGCCCCTCCTCACACAACACTCGATGCCCGTGTTTTTGGAAGGGATGCTTGTACTTGCATGGAGACTTAAAAGAAAATCCCTCTGCAAAGCATCAGCATTAAACTTATCTTTAATTACACAGTTAATTTATTATGTAGCACTAGTAACAAAGTAAAATGGGTAAACGGCTCTAAGATAGCACGCCGAGGATTGCCTCATTTAGTAAATAATTTTAACTTAAGTAATTATTTCCTGCAAGGGGGATGATGAGGGAGTGTCCCAGGGGGCATTTCATTCATGGCCACAGGAGGGATGAACCCTCTGTGTAATTCCTCATTAACTCCTGGATGCTGTTGTCACCTGCTCCGTGTCTGGCTGACGTGCACCCATCACCCCACGCACCCCAATGGGGTCCCAGCGGGCGCTTTCAGTGCTGCCTGTGTGTGCTTGCTGGCCCCAGCCTGGCAGCATCCCTGGGCAGAGGCTGGGTGGTTTTCCTTTGGGTTGCTGCGTTTTTTTCATCCCCAATTTTAACATAGCCACTTGTCATTTTGCTAAAGCTGCATCTCCTTTTGCTAGCCTTGCATAATGAGGACTAATTGCAGCGGGACACCGATTAACTTGCTGGGCACTTTCCTGCTGGGCGGGAGGTGGTGGGCAATGGCTGAGCTGGAGGCAGGCAATGTTACCCGCATCCCTGGTACCTGGCACTTGTGGCACTGCTGGCTGCATCTCGAGGTCCTCCAGCTGCCCTGTTTTCGGTAGGAAACATGGTTTATATGTAGCTGCTTCATTTCTGTTCCCCCCCGCCCCATCTTCCTCTGCAGCTCATCCTGCTCTCCCCTCCTCCCTGGCTTGTCCCCGTCGTCCCCCCCCCATCCCTCTCTGGCTTCGCCCACACGCTCTTCCCCACTCCGGCCTTTTGTTTCCCCCTGGGGCTTCATTTAAAAGCGCTATTGATGCTGTTAGGCGCTAATATGAAGAGAGTCTCTCTCCGTCTGCCCTCCGCAGATGGGGACCTCGGCTCAATCCACGTCCTGTTCTCCACTGGGGAATAACAATGAACTTGGGCACCATGGAGAGATGGAGAAAGAGCAGCTCTGTGCTCTGGGAGACAGCCCTGTCCCCGGGGCCAAAATAACTCCACTTGTTTTATTTATCAACTCCGGGGGGACGGGGAGTGAGTGGCATACAGATGTTGCCACAGCTGGCTCTGCTGGCCCCACGTGCCTGCGACTGGCCCTGCAGTGGGGTCCCCTCTGGAGGGGGGATGCTCTGTGGTGTCTGGGTCTCGGCATCCCATCCAGAGCTGGAAAACCAGCTGAGGGGTGTTTCAAAATACAGAGCAAGATTTGGGCTGTGGGCATCTCTGTGGCCAAGCCCCAAGAAGCCTTCAGCTGCCAGCATCCGATCTGCCACGAATTTCTACCCTCCCCCAGGCTGGTACCCTAGTGATGCTCACACAGAGCCTGAGACAGCTATGCATTTACCCAGCATCTCTGGTGCTTGCAAAGGGAAGAGGAAATGGGAGAAAAGTCCTTCTTCATCTTTTATGCACGCACACAAAATGAAACGAAGGGTGGTAGCCACTGAGCTGGTTTTTCCCCATCCCCTGCTCCCTCCCCACCACTGCCCCCCTCATACACGCAGACTCACTCCCCCCTGCTCCTCTCTTCCTGCACTACCACGAGTGAATTGGATTAGTCACCTTCTTAATTAACTGTGCCGGTGTGAGCTCTATTAGGTATTAAATGTTTGTCACAATCCAATTAAAAAAATCCATCCCAGCAGGGCAGGGCTTTGTAGGCACTGGGCGTTTGCAGCCCTCACACCGGGGGTGTGGAGATGTGAAGTTGGGTGGGACGGGGCGGGGGGGGTGAGCCTGGTGGGGTTTAACCCCCCCCTCAATTCATGGATACCCCAGGGTCTTGTTTGGCCTTTGGGAAAGGTCATCCTCACCCTCTAAGCAAGGAGTAGACCCAAAGGTGGTGCCCTGAGGAGAGGCAGGGATGTCCCCACAGCACCTCCCAAGCACCCCCCGACCCAATGCAGGTTGTAAATTGGGCTGGAGCTGGGTGAAATCCATGATGGAGCTGGGGTACACAGACTCTGACCAGCAGCGGGGTGCCTGGCGGCATCGGTGAGGCCAGCCTGGGGTAAACCCAACCTTTTTGGGGGGGTTAAGGGCTGTGTTGTTAGTGTGCAGGCTGGACGCTTTCGGGAGGGAGATGGCATCAGCATCTTCAGCGTCAAAGGCAGCGTTCGTTTTGAATGAACACCCACACCAGGGATGAATGAGGTTTAGTTTCTGCTTCAGAACCAACCCAGCTCCCGAGGACAGGCATGGCACATCCTCCTGCAGCCCCCTACACGGTCCAGCCACCTCCCTGGGGCAGGAATTGTCCCAAGCTCTGCACCCCATCGGATGCCTTCATCACTGCTCATCTCTTTTATCTATCTTTTTCTCGGTCTTCTAGACCATTTCTGAGCTGTAACAAACTTTCACCTCTTGTCTTAGTTCCCTTAATAGCCTCTGCAGAAGGACTTTATGAAAGTCTCCTGGAAACTCTGAATTTATTACAGCTCCTTATGCCTCAGCACACAGCGCTTTTCTGGCTCCCTCGGGTCAGGGCTCCGGTAGTTTATAGGAGGCATACGGAGTACTTAGGCTGGTTTCTTCCTAGCCCAAATTATTATTTATCATTTTTATGTATTTATTAATTATTTATCAATATATAATTATTATTATGATGTATTATGAATATGTTTTCTCCCCACGCCAAGTGACAAGGCTCACTGGGCTGTGATGTTTCCCAGCATCACCTTGTGTGTATTTTGCTGTAGAGGATGGTGAACCACTGACCAGATGGGTGGGAAAAGCATCATTTTTCACAGTAGATTATATGTCATTCAGCACTTTTAGTCTAAAAAAATGCCTCTTGAGTGAACCCTGCAGGTACCCAGGGGGGTCTCAGTGGGTACCCATGGCCACACTTCTCACCCATGAGGTCCTGAGGCAGCTGATGTGGTCCAGGAGGTGAGACCCTGATGGGGAGCATCTCATTTGTGGCAGAGGCAGAAAGCTTAATCCCTTTAAATTTCTCTTTATTGATTGCAGCTTTATGGCTAAATCACTCGATGTAGCGATGCATGATCTTCCCCATCGCAAGTGCATTAGTGGCCTGCGGAACTCCAGCCATTGCACAGCACTGCACAGCGGCACCTCACCTGCCATCCCCTCCACAGGGCTTGGCAGAGGAGCTCAGGCAGCACCCAAGCATCCCTGATTTCCAGCATGAAACGGGAATGCTTGGGCAGGCCCAGGGAAGAGAAGTGGGATGCGATGTGTTGCCTGCACGGACAGGGGTGCAGGTGCCGACGTGCTGAGGCGCTTGCCTTGGGGAAGCAGTTGGAGGTGGTTTGTCAGCCATGGGTGCAGCATGGAAGAGGTCAGTGCTTTGGGCCCTGCTTTCAGTCTCCCAGGTGGAATTATAGGTGCTTTACATCATGCATCTTCTGGGGGTGTCATATCCTACGTCCTGTACCTGTACTCCTGCCTCCACTCCATGGGTGTCCCCAAAACACATCCTCCTCACCAGGATGGTGGGCTGTGGCAGGGGATAAGAGGAATTTGGAGGTGTTATCAATTCCCAGAGCAAAGAATCTGCTTCTCTGGAGGATTTTTCTTTCCAGCAATCAATGGAAATGTGTTTATCAGGAAAACGTGTTTGACCTGGACAAGTGTTTTACTGATGTAAACAGAGCCAGGGAGAGTGATGGGGGGGAGGAGAGATAAGGAGTGTTAGGAGAGGAGAAACAGCCACAGAAAGGACCAGGAGGGAGGAGAGGAGGCTAAAGGGGCAGAAGTAAGGAGGGATCCTGCCCTTCCCTGCCCAAGCTGCCAGAGAGCAGAAATAGGGGCACACACACACACCCCAAGCTTTGCCCAGACCCCTGTGAGTGGTGGGCAGGGGCTGCCAGGTACAGGCAGGCAGAGGGGCTTCGCTGCCTGCCCAGGTGGGTTGTCTCCAGCCGGTCCAGGCAGCTCCTTAGGGAGCAGAAAGGAACCGGTTTCCTTAAATTAGCAGGAGTGCAGGCAGGGGAAGGAGCGAGGAGGGCAGGTTTCCATGGAAATGGGAGCTGGCATGAGAGGTGGCAAAGGCAGAACAGGCAGCAGTGAGCCCTGGCAGGGGGGATGCTCTGCCCACCTGCCCCTCGCTGCCCGAGGGAGGGCTTCTCCCTGTAGTTCCCGGGTATTACTTGGAGCAAAAATTAATCTCTTCGCAATGGAGACATTCTTATGCCTGCTGCTATGATAACAGGTCTTTTCTTCTTCCTCCGCAGCATCATTTATGCTATAAGATCCTCAGGAAAGACAAGAAGCAAATGCCCAGCCTCAAAATGCTGGGTTGGGAAGTGAGACTAGGCAGCAGGTTTGGAAAAAAGAGCAGTTTCAAATGTCAGGGGAATTTGTGTGATGAGGATGTGGTTTGCAGAGGGCAGCTGGGCCAGCAGGTTAATGTGCCTACCCTTTGCAGAATGAACTGGGGGACATTTAATGACTGTAAATAGCAAGGGCTTGGGTTTTACATCTGGTCTTAAAAATACCCGGTAAATCCCAGGTGAACTCTCACTTGTCTGTAGTTTGGCCTCAGTGTGTATTTCGGCTCCTGGGTAGGAGTAGCTCTGTCTTGCAGTCTTGCCCCTGCACATCCCCTTTGGGTCCCATCCTAACCAGAGGAGAAGTCCTCATACAGGATCCTGTGAGGCTGGTGGCAGAGCAAGATTCAGGTAAAGAAAACAGATTCCTAATATCAGTGGGGCATTGCGCACAGGGGTTCTGTGCAAGCAGCAGGACGAGCATCACTTGGGAGCTGGGGAAGGCATGTGCCTCCCTTCAGCTGGGAGCGAACCTCTTCTCCTCTGGCCCAGGCCGGGTAGAGCAGAGCAGAGATGGAGCTGGTCGTGCTGCAGAGAAGAATAAGGCATTATCTTGATTCTACTTACAGCTGGAGAAGGGGACGTGTGTGCCATCGCTGCATCCCGCACGTATGCGTGTCGCTGGCAGGCTCATACCCAGGTCCTGCGCAGCACAGCCTGGCTGGGTGCAGGGGAATTTAGGAGCCCGTTCAGCAGCCCATGGATGATGATCCTTGCATGTCCAAGCCCCAGCCCAGCACCAGCGAAATGCTCTTCTCCAAATTCAGTGGGATTTGAGGTAGGGTGGTGATGTGACTGCCACATGCAGTCAGGGACCACACTGCAGAGCATCAGACTACCTGCCCTCCTCCCCCAGAGCGGCTCCTCAGCCACCCCCAGCACTGATTTGAAGCCACCCAGCCCCATAAGAACCCCTCAAGTGCCACCACCCTGGAGAAAAATCCAACTTACACCACCAGTGAGATAGAGAGAAGCCCAAGACCATGCCCAGATGGTGCCAGCAGACACCTCTCCCCTGCCCTGGCATACGGCCTGTGGCAGCCTGGCGCTGATGACTTTTTCATAAGCCACTGCCTGACACGAGGCCACCGAGTCCAGTAGGTTGGCACTGGTGGCTTTTATTTCCACCCTCCTCAAGAGTTTGGGTTCCACTGAGCCCGGTGCAGACAGACCTCTCATTGCATCAGGGCATGTGGTGCCCCCCACCAGCTGGAGGGACAGTCCTCCATCGGCTGGGACAAGGCAGGAGGGACCCCAGATCGGCTCCCGGGGGCAGAGGGAGCTGGGTAGCCCCAATGCGGGTGAAGGATGTGCTGCCCACTCCTGCTGCCTGCTCCTGCCGGGGGGCATGTGGCCATGGGACCCGTGGAGCTGGCGCGGAGGAGGCTGCTGAGATCCAGTCCAGCCTGGGCTCCCTTCCTCCTAAAATAAGGGTATTTGGGGAACACCCCGCTGCAGAAAGCAGCAGGATTCATCATTTACCTTGTTAGTGCCAATGCTTGGGATCGTCTTAAACAGGACACCAAGGGAATTAGAACAGATCTAAGTCTTTGGGGTACACATTGAACTGTTAACTGATGCCAAGCTGGGGGTGCTTTCTTCAAACTTACCATCACATACGCGTCCTTTTTGCACCTGAACCTCCATACCTCTCTATCCAAATTGGGGAAAATCTCAGCTTTGCTTCTAGGGACCAGTGCTGGCTGCTGGCTGTGGCCACAGCAATATGCCAGTGTGCCCAGCTCCAGCGCAGCCACATCCCACCTGTGGCCATAAATCACCTTCCTGGAGGGAAACTGCCTCACTGACCTCGGGCAATTAGTATTTGCCTCGTGCCTGGATATGCCAGGGGTTTTTATCCCCTCTAAGCTTTTATCCTCTCTTGTTATCCCTTTTGGTGTCTAATCCTGCCTCGAATCCCACTAAGCCGCTGACGTGGCTGTGCCCAGACCCTGACAGCCACCCAGGAATAATTCCTGCATCGAAGGGTGGGGATGCTTTGGGGTCCTCCAGACCAAAACCAGAGCAGACTCAGGGGGGAGCACTGGCCATCCTTAATAGGCTAAAAATTAAATTGGAGCGAAAAATCAGGTTTTTAGTGGGGGGGTTCTTCCCAAATCCTGCAGACAGCTACAGAAATACATTTTCCGCCACTTGACCTTGATAAAGCACTCACTCCAAATGAGATTCAGAGGTGCAAATACAGTTAATTGCTGGGTTGGGCTCCACTCCTGAATTGTGGGGATCCTTAGAGTGCGGTGGGTGACGGTGTGTGGGACACCCCAATTACATGGCCAGTGCTGGGTTGTCCCCAGCAAGGGAGCATCTCACCTTGCTGCATCCCCTCCACGGCTTTGCAGAAGACAAAGCTCTCAGCTCTTTGCTTTCCCCTGGAGCTGCTCTGCCCCAGCCCTGGGCTCAGCCTGGCAAAGGTGCTGCAAACTCATGACACCTGTGGGTACCACCAGTCTTTCCCCGCCCATCATCTCAGCTGGATCCTTTCTCCTCCCTTCTTTTTTCCTCATGGTCACTTGGAAACAAATGTTTTAATGTAAAGGAAGGAGGAGCTGGGGGGAAGCCCAACCACCATCCCATTTATGCCCTGGTGTGTTTGGTATGAAAAATGACACTTGGGACAAGTCCAGAGCCAGATCTCCAACTCCCAGCCTCCAGCAGGAGCTGGTCTCAGTAAAATACCCCCTGCTTACACAAGAAAAAGCTTTAACTTCTTGCTTGCTGGGTTGGAGGCAGCCTAGCAGCTGCCCACATCTGCCCATGCCACGCTCGCTCGCTTGGTCCCCAGAGTGGCTGTACTGGTGCCCCTCAGTGTCCCAAGCCCGGCTGCAAATGCCACCCCACTACATCACAGCCCAGCAGCGTTAATTGCCCTCGTTGCTTTGTAATTACCTGGTAATTACTATATTCTCATTCCCCAGTCTGCCTTCCTGCACCCTGCAGCCACATCCCCATTAGGGGTGCCTCTTGATTATCCCTAATGATGGCAATGCAGCTGAATGCAGCTGAATGCCAAATTCCCCATTTCCCTGTAATCTGCACTGCGGCAGTGCAGCCAGAGCTAAGGCCACGCTGGCTTTGGGACTGTGGGGCTTGTTACTCACTTATTATCCTCTGGGCTCACCAAGATGATGGGGGAAAGGGGAGATGTCCCCCGGGATGGCCCCCGGGGACTGCGGGGAACACAGCAGTGTGCTGGCCCCAGGCAGCTCAGTGGGGTTTTCCCACCCCAGACTGGGCGTGCAGGCAGGAGACAGGCAGCCTTTGCCAGCAGGGGAGCACACTGGTGTGGCTGAGACCTTCCCAACTCATTCCACTCACCTTCCTTGTAGGGATGCACAAGGTGCATCGCGCCCCCTCCCCAGCCAGGAGGGGGTTTATCCAGGCAGCTGCGTGGGCTTCTCCAGTTGCTGTAGCAAATGGGAAGGTGAAGCACCAGAGTGAAGAATTTAATTTTTTAGTCTATTTCTGTAATTCCTTATTTTGTTTATTCCTCATCCTGCTTAGGGAGACTGAGGCATGGGCACTGAGCTGGGGGCTTTGACTGCAGGGATGTGCCAACATCCCAGGGCAAGGCAGGGATGGGTCACATCCTGCTCTCCCCACCCTGGAGGGGAGTCTGCTCACAGGCTGCTGCCTTGTCCCCATCCTGTAGAGAACCAGGTGCCCATCCATCATTCCTCCGCGATATGGCATTTGGGGAGAAATCCCCCAGATGCCTGCAGGGTTCCCCTGCCTGAGCTGAGCAGGCAGTGGCACTCCTGAGCAGATCACAAGGGCTAGTGGCATCCCTGTGCTGAGTGGGAATTGCTTGGAATTGCTTGGAATGTCTTCTGGGGTAGTGAGGTCTTGCATGGTCCTGCTGTACCTCCCTGGTGGGAGGCAGGATTACTGCTAGGCAAGGGAGGTTGGCAGGGATGCTGAGATTAATGGGCTTTCGGAAGGAGGTAGCTTGGGTGGGATGCTTCTTGAGCCTTTTTAATAGCAAAAAATAAAAGATAGCCTCCCAGGACAGAAAATAAATAGCAAAGCCCATTGACAGTGCCTGTCGCGGCGTGAGGTGCTCCGTTCGGCTGAGCATCCTTGGGTCACTGCTGGTCCTGCTGGGCAAAAAAAGCCCCTCTGCAGGGGATGGATCCATCCAGGGCATGATGTGGAGGGGGGGGGGGAACAGAGGGGAGGGGGAAATCACCAGTGATGACTATCACAAGGAGGAATTAGCAGAGGCAAACACCCAATCCAGCTGCTGAACCCCCAAAAGGTACCTGTGGGGGGATCTGGATGCTCCTCCTCCCCAAAACTCTTGCAGGGATCCACCAGGGATATGGGTGATGCCTGTGGGGCTGTGACCAACCTCTTGACAATTTTATTGCCACCTTAGCAGCTCAGAGGGAAAGACCAAGGGCTTTTTATACTTGAAAAAAGTCTTTTTTAAAACTTCGAGCTGTGCTGTTTCCAGCATGGGGGCTCAGGAACACAGGGTTGGGGATAGGGCAGCAGGGAGAAAATGAACCCCCAAAATTTCCCTTATTTGAACCCAGCAGCCAGAGAGGTTTGGGGTTGCTCAGCACAGGTGCAGGTTTTTGGCTGAGCTGGCAGCACGTGGCTGGCCAAGTGCCAGTCCCCGAAGCAGCAGCTTGGGGTTTTAGCCTTTCCCTGGGGTGAGCGCAGCCAGCGTCAGCGCTAAAAAAAAAAATATGACACAACGGAGGTGTGAATCAGCAAGAGGAAAATTCCCACCATTCAGGGAGGGAGAGCAGGCAGAAAAATTGCAGGCAGAACCATGCTGGACTCTGCAAGGCAACTTCATGGGATGCAGTGATGGGATAGGAACGGGGAAGGCAAGGAAAGGCATGGAGGCATGGTGCCAGAGCAGCCGGTGATGTATAGCAGCAGGGCAATGTATGGAGTATGTTCAGCAGATGATCCTGCAGGCTTGAATTCCAGCTGCCAGGAAGCCTGGGAAAGCTGCCCCAGGTACCAATCTCACAGCATCACTGAAATGTGGGCTTTGTCCCCAAACCCACTGTCCTCTGCAGGGTGGCCAGGTCCCGAGCATCCCAGGGCGAAGGGATGCAGGAGTGTGGGTACATGTGTTCACCAGTTGCAGGTTTCTTGGTGCCCATGTGCAGGACAAAGCCTAACCCCAAAAATGGGGAGAAAAGTGTGTCAGGGCAGGGAAGCATCCCTGGGGTGGGATGCTGAGCTCCTGCACCTTATGCTCCTGCACCAATGGGTGTTCTTCCACCACAGTTTGCTGAGCTAGAGCTGAGCATGGCTTAAAAGAGAGGGCACAGAGACGGGGCCGTATTATCTCGCCCGTAACGCACTCGAGCTGAGCAGCGCAATGGAGGCCATAAACAAGATTGATGTACGGATTAAAGAGACAGAGGAAAGAGAGGCAAAGGTTAAGAATATAAATAGGTAAAGCTCCAACCAGGAGTGCGAGGTAGAGGCTGGGCAGGAAAGACAGTGAATAAAGCAGGGAGTGAGTGGCCAGAGGGCTAGATAAACATGCAAGGGATGGGGGAATTGAGAGAAAAGCCAGGTGGATAAATAAGCAGCGAGATGAGAACAGCACCAGGGGGCTTGGGGTTAGGGAGAGCTGGGGCGCAGGGTGGAGGGATGGGCATGTGGTGCTGACTGTGCCAGGGCGCTCAGCATCATTGGAGAGGAAAGAAATAAAATCAAAACCCAGCATCTCCCAAACGCAGCTCATCTCTGTTCCCCTGCCAAGCACCAAGTTGCTTTTTCCAGCTTCCTGTTTTCCCAGCTCTCTGCTCAGACATTATTAATTCTACAGCCCAAGTCGACAGAGCTATTCGAAACAAAGCGAGTGGCACCATGGTGCTAATTCCCAGCAGCAGCCAGGCACCATCAACCAGCACCACACTGCCTTCCCCGACCCTTAATGAGCCCCCAACAGGGCGGCACCATTAATTGCATTGCCTTGCACCCTAAAAGGATGGTCCAAAATATATATGTGCATACATCTATAGCATGCACAGTGTTCCTATTAACATCCGTAGTGGGGGGTTCTGCTGGTTTTAGGTTGCCAGCTCTGTGGGGAAGATGCAGGGATGTCCCTGTGTTGGAAAGCTGGAGAGGGGCAGAGCAAAAAGGAGAAAATCTCACTCATCCATAGAGGCATTTTTGAGGGCCATACATCTCATGGGGGAGCAAGCCTACCCTGCCACAGCCGCGCCATGCCTGGCTTTGCTCATGGCTCAATCCCCTGGCTCCCTATCACCAGCAAGGGGATTAAATGCTCTTTTTATGGCATGGCTGGGGTGGAGAAAAAGCCCCCAGTGATGCTTTGCTCTCCACTGCAGCCATCAGGTCCCTGCACATTCTACGGAGTCGAATACTGATGGAGAGGGGGGACAGTCATCTTTTCACATGGACAGGACCCAGCAGGGATGCTTGTGCCCTCGGGTACCCCCCAGCAGTTGTGCTTCCCTCATCATTGGAGACAAGTTTTTACAACTGCTTGGACAGACAGTAGTTTTTACAACGGTTTTTACAACTTCTAGAACCACTGAGTTGCAGTTCTGGTGTCTCAAAATAGATTGTCGTTAAAGTGTCAGGGTAGCAGGTCCCTTTGGTGGCCAATTATTCTTCTTTATTATATCAAAGACACTCAGCAAAGGCCAAAAAATAAAATAATCTAGGTGATTTACTCCTCTTTGTAATTAGAGTTACTAATTAGACTGTCCTTCATAACACGGTGGGGTTGTGTCCAAGAAGCGTTGGCAACGTGGATTTTGTCAGCAGCCCTACCCAAAGACCTAAAACTCTCTGGCTGGCTCCTGTGAGGGACCATGGGGACATCACAGCAGTGTCACCAGCACAGCTTCAGTTTTGGGACCTTTCTCCTTTGTTGCTCCAGCTTAGGATGCATCTTGCTCAACTCCAGGATGGGAAGGACCTTGGAGAACCTCGGCTGATGGGTTCTGTTGGGACCCAACAATTGCTATGCAATTATTGAGAAAGTAATTGAGCAAATGGAAATGACTGAAAAATAAGTAGCAGAAAAGGGATATTTGAGGCCTTTCCATAACTCAGAGGATTTCCCCATGCAGCTTGCTCCAATGGGGAAAGAGGGTGCCTGTGCAGGGTACCAAATGCAGGGTTTGCTCACCGTTTTCCTCTCCTCGGCACTCACCGCTGATGCTGGTGGGGTTGTGTCCTCTGGAAACAGGCTGGGATGGGGTTTTGCTGAGTGGAAGAGAGCATCTCCTGTTGGATTTTGGTGCTGGTGCATGCTCTTGCTGGGATGGCTGACACTTGAAATTTGTAACTGCACTTTCCTTCAGATATATTGACCACAAGGTTCTGCTGGGCTTCCTAAAAATAAAGCAAAAATAAGAGAGAGATGTTAAAAAGTCACTTTAGCTGGCTCCAGCCCTTAAAAATAGGGGTGTCTTTTCAACAGGCAAAGGACTGGATAGCTTGTTTGGGTTATTTTAATTAATCTTTACCAGCATCCTCTTTATCTCTTATGACCCTCGCACCTGGTCCTGCCACCTCTCTGTGGGGTGACAGTGGCCAAGCCCTCCCATCCCATCCCATCCCATCCCAGGTCCCCATCACCTGCTTCATCTCTCAGGCTGTGGTGACTTAGGGCTGCATTTGCTCATGGGTGTTATAGGATTTATTGTTATTTTTATTTTGGCCCTGAACTGGAAAGGAGAGAGGATGTTTTGGGAATTGTTTTTCGCTTGGTTTAATTCATTTTTAATCGGCTGACGGTAATGATTTGATACAGACAATCTTCCCCAACTGAGGTTAATCAGGACGGAGCAAGCCTTTCACTTGGTGTTATTTAGAGAGGCATTTTATAGAAATACTGTTAGAGAGGTTATTTAACCATATATTTGTTTTCATTGTGTACACAGCTTTTTCATGGGCTTCCCAGCTTTTAATGCTGAGAGATTTTATTTATTTTTGTCATTTGGAGGGAATTCAGGCCTGCCAAAGTGCCCAGGACAGATAGCCCCGTAGGCTGCAGTAATCTGTTCAGACCATCTGGGCTCCAGCTCCTGGAGCAGCCCCGGTAGGGAGAGCTGGAAAGCTTTAACCAGCCCCAGCCCCATCAGCCTGGGAAGATGGGGTTTTTTGGAGATGTGGTGACAGACAGATACCCCAATGGGGATGTGCTGCCTCCTGTCAGTCCCTGCAATGCAAAGCTACTCCCAGTGCACCATCTCTCTGGAAGGGCTGAGTTTTGCTCTGGTGGGTTGGTGATGGGTTGGGGGCAAAATTAAACTGGGAGGTGGAGGCAGCCCCTCGAAGCTTGAAATTTAAACTATAGAACAGCTGAATGGTCCAGCAGCCGAGCTCCAGCACAAAGTTTTCCAGCCAGCGCAGAGCAGCGAGCATCCACACCACCTTGAAAAACACCCTCCCCAGGGCAGCGGGGAGCAAACCCAACCCCTAGATACCAGCTGAGCAAATACTCATTTACTCCTACAGGTAGGGCTGTATATGGGTATTCCTAGGCCAGACACACGTAGAAACCCACTTGTCAGCAAAGCCCCAGGGCTGCTGCTTTGCAAGGGAACGCCAGCGCTTTTAGCTGTGGTTCTTGACCCGCCAGAGATGCTCAGGGACCAGAGAGTCCCCTCGGCATGAGCGGTGCCTGCGTGGGGCTGCGCTCGCTTTTGTTTTCATCTTGTTGCAAGGAGTAAAGCATCTGTCTGGAGACAGTAAATTATCCCCTCGGCTGGTGTATAGCTAATGTAATTGAGCTGCATTTAAAGACTCCCCAAGGTGCTCCCTTCTCAGCCTGGCAGTTTGCAGTGTGCTTGCTCCCAACTGCAGCCCAGCACATCCCAGTGCATCCCTCTTGGGGGGACCAGCATCCCCAGCTGTTGTTTGCAACTGGTTTTCGATGGGGGTGGGTGGGAAAAGCAGTTCTGCCCAGTCCAGGCCCCAGGCAGGAGATGATGGATTATTTGCAGTCTGCAGTTGTCTGTGCATAGTGGAAATTGCCCACTGCTGGTTTGGGCAGGTGGGCTGCCAAGCAGCAGGATCAGACCATTGCAAGGGGCTCTGTGGAAAACAGAGCCACCCCAGTTCAACCCCAAAATCATTTACTGGCCTCACCAAAAGTTTCCAGAGCCTTGAAGCCTGCAAAAAACTGCCGTGCTCTACTGCCTGTCATAATCTGCATGTCACAGCAGGGAAACCTGTGTTTCCTTTTAATTTATAAAAACTCCCAGATGTTCTGGCTCCAGATGTGCAGTGAGCAGCCTGGGCAACACAAACCCACTAGTGAGGGCTTACTGGGGGGTGTTATTTTAATCCTGAATGTGTTTGCCACCACAATGGCTGCTTTCTACCATCTCATGACTTTTATTCAGAAAAAAAACAACCAACAAACCAAGGTACAGGCAATAGGCTGTGGCAGCAAGGCAGTTTTCTGGCTGCTTGCTCAGGCAATCCCAGTTTATGCTTTTTTATAAGAGGCAACCTGTGGCTATGGCTTGAAACCAAAAAGCCAGGAGAGCCAGTCTCCACCCCAGTGCTGCTTCCCAATTCTTCAATAAAATCCTTACCCTTGACCCTGAAAGAGCTTAGATCTCCTGTCACGCCGTGTTATATTCAGCCTTCCCCATATAGATGGGGCATTGCTGGGTACTGAAGTGCTCCCCCAAATCCCCAGAGGACTGACATAGCAGGGCAGGAGTGCCAGCTGTCCCCATGTCCCTCGGGGAGAGCACTGCCTCGTGGTCTGCAGCAAGCTCGGCTCCGTCAGGTGCCTTTACAGGCAGCGCAGCAAGGAAATAACAGGAGAGAGATGCCAACTGCTTCACCTCCCTTTCTCTGGTCGCTTTGAACCTAGCCAGAATTAGGAAAAACTCCCCCAGAGTTTGCAGCGGGGTCGCAGTGTGGTGCTGGGAGCTGCTACCTGCCCCATCCGTGGTGTGGCTGCATGGCAGGTTGCTCCCCCTTCGTTAGCTTTTCCACTCCCAGTGCTCGCCAGCAGCATCTCGGGGGGTGGGTGGGGTGGGGAGCGGGGGGCGGCGTTTGCAGCAGCACAGGGCCACCCAGCCTGAGCTCCCTGGCTAGGGCTGCCTCCCTCACCCCTGGACTTATTTATATCTTTTATTTTTCTCTCTGAGCCATATTCCTCCTGGCATTGCTAAACCAAACAGAGTACAAAATCTGATAAGCGCAAGGTAGCATTTTTTTTTCCCCCTGCAGGATACATTATTTACGAAGCTTATCGATTGTGGGAAATAACCCAGGGGCGTTCAAACATGAGCTACATCCACTTTTACACCAGACATGTTAATTACCTGCAAGCTGTTACTGGCTTCTCTGCTGCTGAGCATCACCCGCAGACCAGGAGAGTTTAGGGATGCAAGGAAATGTAGCTCGCGAGCTGCTGGATCACACCTTTTCCAGCAGCCTCCTGGAGATGCTGGGAACGGGCATCGCTCTCACTTTAAACCCCATGTGCTGCATCAGTCATCTAAATTTGCCTGCCTTAGCTCCCAGCCATCACTCCCGCTCTGCCTTTCTCCTCTGCTGTAAAGAGCTCTTTAGTATCTTCTTTAGTATTTCCCTGCCTTGACAGTTCTTATAGGAAGTCATGAAGTCACCTCTCAATCTTCATGATAAACTAAGCAGACTGAGCTCTCTAAAGCTGGCAGCTTCCCCATCCTTGGGGAGTTCTGCGACTCTCTCTGTAACCACTCCAATCTCTCAATGTCCTCTCAAGGAGCACGGCCACTGGACCTGCTGTCAAAGCACTTGTCCTCAGCTGCATCAGCGCTATGTAGAGGATAAAATGGTACCCTACTCCTCCATGGCACCCTAAATGATGCAACCCACCCTCTGCTGGCAGAGAAGCTTTTTCCCTCCTCTTAGTGCTGATGAAAGAGGTGCCAAACGCTGCTCGTGAGGCACCAGGGTGGTTTCTGGAAGATGAAGGTAGCGTGGGGGAAGCACAGGTGGGTCTGGCAGTGCCTGGGGTGGGCAAGCAGCTGAAACCATGGGGAGAGCAGCACCAGTGGGATGTGGAGCTCAGGGCTGCACCGCAGGAACTTACAAAATTTTGTACCTTTGCAACAAACCCACTTCTACTACTACTACTATCACACCAGATACACTTTTAATTTAAAAGAATGAAGTGTCCTTAGAGTCATTGTCCAGCTCTAGGTATGGAAAACCAGAGTGGGTCAGGGATGCTCCTCCACCCAGGCAGGAAGAGAAGGGGCACCACCAGCTGGAGGACGTGGTCATACCCATCAGAGAAGCTGCAATGGACATAAGCTGAAGGATAATGGAATGATAACATCAGTAGTTAGGGCTGCAACAGAGATTAAATGCTGGGATTGCAATGGAGGACAGTGATGGGGTGAAGGCACCTGCTCAGGGCTGATGCAAATCAGTGTAATATCACTGCCCTGAGTCTCAGCTCACACCCCGATACCCATCCCAGCTATGATACTTCAGGGAGAGGAGAATGACCAATAAATGAAGCAATAACAGCAAAAGACTATAAAACCATAATGAAAAATAATTAAAATACAACCATTGGTATGGGGATAATCATGAATGCAGGGAAGGTGGCGGTAACTGCGCTAGGCGATGAAGGCAATGAGGAGCAGGAAAGGCGCGCTGCTGGTGACGGGGCCGATGGAGACACCGACTTGTCTGGATGGAGACGCAGATCTTGAAATTGTAATGGGAATAATTATGACTGTAATGGGGTGGTAATAAAGATAATGGAATCGTAATTGAGGAGGGGATGGCTGTAAAGGAGGAGGTGCACATAACAGCCTTGTAAAGGAGATGATAAGAAAGATAATGGATGGTAATGGAGTTGTTGTTAAAGGTAATGGAGTTATAATGAGGTGACGACTGCGGCAGGTAGAAGGGATGGTTGGTTTAACGAGGACTATGATGCAGAGAGGACTCTATTTCTAATTCATCATGACAGGCAGTGCTGGAGGTGACCATGAGGCTAATAATAACTGAAGGGGTCAATCGTTAAGACAAATGCAGCCACACAACGAGCACAGCAGGACTGCAGTCCCTGGAGATGCAAGGTGGAGGTGCAAAACCTGGGCAGGGGGTATGTGGTGTTGCATCATGAGGTACAAGGCAGAGGAGACAATAAAAAGCACCATGACAAATTATCTGGGCAAGTCCTCTGAGGTTTGCTTTAGTGCAGGGCTGCCCTTCAGAGTCTTGAACCTAGGAGACAGGGATGGGGTGGGGGACAGCAGCTGACAGGGGCCATGTGTCCCCAGGGAGGGCAGCCCACAGCAACTATGAGGAGCCACTGCAGCAGAGATGATGGTGACAGGGACCGGCTGATGACCACAGGGGGAGGAATTGGGATTAGCAAGGGCAAGGCTGGCTCTTGCAGCATCAGGACAGACATACAAGCAAACACATCAGCTTGTAGTGACTTGGGCACCTCCACAGGGGGACAATTCAGAAAGCAGTTAATGGCATCATCCATAATGGCAACATCCCATGCAACGTATCTGCTCTTCACCTCCCGCTGAAGCTCAGCCCAAGGTCCCCAACCCTTCCTGCAGAGCTGCTTGCCACACACCACCAGCCAAGCCCCAGCCTGTCCCCCACCACTCCCCTACCCACCAGCCCAGTTACCCTGTCAGAGGAGTAAAATTAGATTGGTTCCACTTGACTTGTTCTTGACAAACCCATGTCAGTCGTTACTTTCTAACCTCATTATCTTCCAGGTTTGTACAAACTGATTGCTTAATGAGTTCCTCTTGCAAGCCTTCCTGTTTTGAAGCCTCTAACTCCAGGGGTTGCCCCACTTCAGCCCCCAGCTTGCCCTGGGCTCCTGCAGTGCTGGAGAAACACTGAATGCTTCCAGGGTTGGGTTGGCTCTGGCAGTACGCCCAAGGGAGATTTTGGGCAGCCCTGCCAACACCAGCACACCTGGCTGATCCAAACACCCTGGAAGGTCTTCTGCCCACTGAGTTGGGCTCCTGCCCAATATAATCATCCTGTCCTAATTAGCTGAGTGCAAGGAAAGGCTCAAGCAAAGCCCACTCTGAATCCTTTAGTTTTCCTCCTGCATTTAAGCAACATCCTTGGGCTTTCCTCAGCTCTCCCTCTCCTTCCTGTGCATTTACAAAAAGGTTTTGCCCAGCCTTAAAACAGCCAGTGCGCTGGAGCTCGTTCTGCACCTTCACATCTCCAACTTGTAGCTGCCCTGTTGTCCCCATCACCAGGTCTCTGGCCTCAGTTCCCCTTCTCTGCAGCTCTTCTTTGGGTCTGAGGTCCATCAGGTCTCTGCATCACTTCCCTCTTGTTCCTCTGCATCAGGATGGCTTGTTGTGGTGCCCCTAATGCATTCGCTTTAGATAATTGCCAGCTTCCCTGTGCTCTTTAGCCCTTAGATTATCCTCCCTAGAGATGCTACCTACTGGTTCCCTGAGATTTTTGCAGTGCATTATCCTTGCTCTGCTGTTCACGCTCCCTTTCTCTTGGCATTGTGGGATCCGCTATTTTGTGACTTATTTCCTGAAATTACCTTCCACTTCTTTCAGTCAGTTCTTCTCTGTTAGCCCAAATCAAGCCCAAAATAGCAGCTTTTCCAGTAGCTTTCTCCATCACTGGAAATGGGATGTTGCACTAACACACCCAGGGAACTGAATGGCTCTGTCCTGCTGTATCGCTCACCCCAGAGATGTCCATGGAGATGCCATTACCACCAGGCTCTGTCATGTAGAGGTACTTTGGGTTTGGAGAGTCCCTCACACCCATCCACCTCATTCTTCTACCTCACATGAAGTCTGTCCCACCAGCTGCACCCCTTTTAAGTTAACCACATTTGATGTAACCTGTTCCCCACCCCTTGCTAACCTTCAGGAAAAGCGGAACCCCATTTTCGGGACACTCCTTTCCTTCATTTTCCTTGCCTGCTTCTCCCCAGCAAGTCACAGAGGGTCCTATGTGTCCTACCAAGTCCCTGTTATTTAAGCCCTAGACTGAACAAGGTACTAAGATGTCTACATCAGCCTGTTTGTTTGCCATGCTCTGCCACACGTGTACAGAAACATTTGCCCTGTTATTTGCTTTCTTGTCCCTTTTCTGATCTCACCACTTATTTTTTTCCTGCCATTTGTTGGCATTTCTTCTGTTTGCCTTGCTGGCATGACAGGTGCCTTTCCTCATTCAGGGGATCCCAACCTCCCCCCAGCAAGGACTTCTCCATACACATCAAGAGCCTCTGGTTCCGCTGACCCCCAGCCCAACAGCAGATGAGAGCATTTCTCCACTCCTCACCCACAACCCAAGATGACAGGGAGCCTGTCTCCACCGGCCACCTCTCAGCTCATTTTCACCCAGAACTCCTCAAGACCTTTGCAATTCCACCCCTGCTTCCAGGAGACAGTTTAATGGGTTTAAAGTACCATCTGCATGTGTCCAAGAAGAAGGGGAGAAGTAGTGTCCTTCAAACGCTTAAGCACCTGTGAAATAAATAGAAGAGCTAATAAAAAAATATATTAAGGGTGAAAAAACTGGAAAAAGAGGAATACAGGAGATTGTACCAGCCTTGGAGATAACCTAGGGACATTTTTGTATCACGGAAAGTCCATTTTCAGTACAGATGGGACTTTTTCTTCTTAATCGCTTTCCCAACAGAAAGCCACCAAGTCACAATAACCTAACCCACCAAAGGACAAAGCAATTGCAAGTCCTTTCTCTGCTAGCTGGTTGCCAAATCAAACTCTGCTAGATAGGGGGGGTGGGGGCAAATACTCTACAACAGGTCTCCCAAAGGGAAAACAGGGAACGAGGGTGAAGGATAGGAGGGGAAATTGGAAAAGAAACACTGCCCAGCTGCAGGATGAACTTGTGCAGAGAGCCCTTAATAACTAACCAGCTCTGGCTGCCTGGGGAATTTAGTAGAAAAACTCCCATTTTTGTCATCACCAGCAACGCCAGCCCTGATAAATAACAAGCTGGAAAATTTGTGGGCACTCGTGTCCTAGAGACCAAGGAAGGCAATGGAGCCTTGAAGCAAAACTGGAAGAGTTGGCTTTCACATGCTGTTGCTTGGGAGGTTTGTACTGGGATGATGTCCCTCATCTCCAGTATAGGGCTGGCCAGGAAGCTCAGGAGGAGTTTGCCTGAGGATTTCAAGGGATCAGGATATTTGCTGGTCATTTTGAAGCAGAGCTGCTTATAGCTGCCTGATATAGGAGGAAAACCTGGAAAAAAGCCAGAGCAGAAGGGAAATAAAATGCAAAACCTGTGATAGTGCATGGGAAGGCACCAGCAACACAGAACTGGAAAGGATCAACACTTTGTCCACCGGCCTTAATATAAAGCGTTTAAGCTGTCTGGAGCCTGCTTTCCTGCAGAGCTCTCTGCTCAGCCGGTCTTTAAGCGCAGGAACAATATTATCCACACTGAGAAATGCCCAGAGGCAAGGTGTCCCCCCAGCCCAGCCCCCCACATTTGCAGATTAGCAGCTGTGATTTCCCTTTAGGGGTGGCAAGATAAAGACAAGGAACTACAGTAAAGGTTGGGGGGAAAAAACTGAGGCTGACCTGATGCTGGCTGGAGAGGGAGACTCGGAGCAGGACTCCTTTTCCTAGTTAACGGAAATCCCATGGAGTAAGGGCTGATCTCTCTTTTTGCTCTCTGCCACCTTCTTTTCACTAAGTTCCCCCAGTCTGGTGTCTTCAGAGCTTCTGGGCAGCAGCCAAAGCCCCTCCAGGCTCCGTGGTCACGCAGGTGACTTTGGCCAGGAAGACAAACCTGGGTGCTGGGGTGAGCGCTGGCTGCAGTAAGGCTTGGTGCTATGGGGTGAGCTGTTGTGCTGGGACCAGAGGCACTGGGGTCTCTACAGCAATGGGACCAGCTCCTGATGGCATTGCATCCTCACACCTCATCACAGGGACACAACCTGCCACTACCGAGGGATTAGTCAGCCTTGAAGTGTGGCAGGAGGATGGAAAACCAGTAATAAGCATATGGTCATCCCCCAGGGAGCTGGCTCCAGCCACAGCTGGTTGTCCCAAGCCTGCAGAGATCACATTAGCATGGAAAGGCACAGCAAAAATAATTTTTTTTCAAAAAAAAAAAAAAAAGAATCAACCTTTTCAGGCATTGCATGCTTGCTTTGATCATGCCCTGTGCTCAGCAGCCTTACCCCACATAAGCCCAGCCACCCAGGCCAGCAGCCTGCTGCCAAAGGGAAAAGTCCATAAACATCCCACATGCCCTGCTGCATCTCTCCAGTGTTTCCCCCTCTGCCCAAGCTTGTGAGGGTATCGGCATCTGGGCATAACCTCAGGATGTTGCTGAAATAGTTGGAGAGAAAAGAAAATAAAAAGGGAGATAAAAATTCCCATTATGCAAGAGAAGAAACAGTGTTATTTTGGCTTCTGTAGATGCCCAGCTGTCAGTGCACACTGTTCTAGCTCCCTGAGAAACGGTACCTTGTGGGGAAAATCCTACAGGATGCAATAGCAATGCAGCTAATGGAGTTACCCTGAAACCTGCAGGATTTAATAGCTCGGGATGCTCTTTCTAATAGTGGCTTTAACCATCCAATGTGTTTTTCTTTATGGCAGGGGGAATTATTCTTGCCCTTTCATAGAGCACGAGCCACAAAAACCTGTAAGAAAGCCATTTTCTATTAAGCCCTGTATTGCTTTCAAGGGGGTAAAAAAGCCAGGAAATGAAACTCAAGTGAAGTTTCCCCAAAGTTATAGTTTCTTTTTAATTCTTAAAGTCTTACAAGGATTTGAGAGTTGGACTCTGCACGCTTGGCATCCATGGTCATTTAGTTTGGAATGAAATCCAGGCATGTCACAGCCAAGGAGCTCATGGGTCTCACCAGGACCCAGCTTTGGGCTGAACCCAAATGTACATGTTCAGCCCAGGGTTCGCCAGGCAAACAAATTAAGTTTTCATGGTCGTTGCTGTGGTATCAGAGTAGTGAGAAGTCTTGACTGAGTGTTTTATAAAACAATTTGTAAGCAGTGGGCAAAAATCGTCTATTGGCATCCATGTGAAAACTGGGAGTCAAACTGGCTGCTGTGGGAACAGGCTGCTGCAAGCTCTGGTTCTCCTTTCCCCTCACCTTCCTGGATGACTGTGCCAAAGCCACCAGTGGCGACGTCGCCTCCACACCGATTTGTTGCTGGTGTTGTAGAAATTAAAGACGTGCTCTTTTCAACTCTGAGAAGGTACACTCAGCTGCTGTAGATTTCCATGATGGGCATTGCTCACCCTGTGCCTGCACAGATGCGTGTGCATTCACTCCTCCCCCGGGGTGTAAGTTTTCACTTCACCTACTTGTCCAAAATGTTGCCGTTTGATTTCTTGTCGACTCTTGGACTGCTCAGAGATGTGGGATCTGCTGAGAGAGCTGTGGTGAAGAGCTTGGAAGAAGGGGAGAAAGGGGGTCCTCTGATCCAAAGGAAGAGTCCTGCAGAGATGGGCCTGCCTTGTCCAGGTCCTGCAGCATTACAGGTGCCCTCATGGAGTGTGGCATGGTGGCACACATGGTGGGGTGACATCTCTTGCTTAGAGCTGCTCAGTGGGGTTAAAGCTGAGCAGTCACCTCAGTCACACACAGAGACCCCCTCCAAGGGATGCTCTTTGCAGCCTCCTCACTTAGGAATATAAAACAGATGTCACAGCAAGGTCCTGGGGACCTGACACCATCCTGCTAGCACCACGACCAGCCTGCAGCACCAAGCAGAGATACCAGGGGTGCAGGCAGCTGTGCCACAACCCTGCCTGCAGCCAGTGTGAATGGGGTAGAGACACCACAGAAGCTGGTTTTGGTACAGCCAAGGCAACCTGGCTGCCCTTGGCCACTTCTGCCTCTTGGGGAACATGATTTTCCCCACCTGAATGGCACAAAGCACCAGTGAGACACAGGGGCTGCAGAGCACCTATCGGTGCCAGGATATACCTTACGTGCAGCTGGGGGAAGAGCATCCAAACGCTGCTGATGAGCCCAGGACCATGATGTCAGCTCCCACAGCAGACAAACACCAGGACTGGATTCATGAGCCATTTCACCTGGGCATCAGCCCAGTCTGAGTCAGTCTTCAGGCAAGCAGCAGCAGTCCTGACATTGCACAGTCAGGGTTGGGTCTAAAAATAAAATTATAAAGGAAAAAAAATTATATTCTTAGCTCCAGCCCTGTTCCAGAGCCCCCCAGGGGACACTGAGATTGAGAGGAGATGGCAAAGTCCAGGAGGTTGGAAGCACAGCTCTGGGCTGAACGTGCTGGGTGTGCAGCAACATCAGCTGCATTTCACAACAGAGAGGGAGCTCCCCATGACACCATCTCCTGCCCTCATTTTTAGGGAGGAAAGAAAAATGAAGCAAAGGAAGCATCCAAAAGGCCACGCCAAGTCCCAGGTAGCCGGTGCATAAGGCTGTGACCACCACGCTGTAAATCCTCACCCACATCCCTTGGTTTTTGTGCTGTTGCCACCTCCCTTGCAGGCTCGGCCGCGCTCTCTGGAGCAGCGTATTTGGGTAATTTATTCTCCCCTGGCAAGCTCAGCTCGTGGGTAGCATCTGGCTCTCTGCAAAGGTCACTCTGTTTTCTTAGCATCAGCCTTCCAGCCTGGTTTGGCAGCAGGACCCCGAGACTCACCAAAAACCTGGCTTTGCAGCCCTCCCCTTAAACAGAATAAGGTTACTCAGAAAACAAGTTACCCTGAAACATGGCTCAAGAGATTTCCTTTAAAATAGATATTCAGGCTTCAAGGCCATTTTCCAACTAAAACCATACGAAGCTTAACTTCAGACAGGTTTGGGAGCTGCTCTGATGTGCCTCAGTTTGCCTTTGCCAACCAACACGTTGCTCCAGCAGCCAGACCCGGACTGAAGCCAGGAGCTGGAGCAGTGCCCGCAGGATGCTCCACTGCCCTCAACAGGGCTCACAGACACGTTGCCTATTGCCTGTGATCAGATTTGCTCCCTCAGTGTCTTAACTTGTCCCAGGTCCCATTTTTCTGTGCAATTTGCAATATGGGATGGCTCCTTCCAGCAGCCACAGTACTGCCTCCCAGCCCTGGAAAGCAGGGACTTCCACAACTGATACACTTTTATGGACATTTAAGATTTTATTTAAGTTCCTGATGTCATGGAAGATAGAAAAAATATTTTTTAACATGCCAAGAAAGGCTGACATGAAATGCAGGTGAGTTTCCTTCACCTATCCCCACCCCCTAGAAAAATAAAACCAAAACATTTAAAGTAGTTATAAGAAAGAATTTTTTTTTTTATGAGGGTGCCTAAACACTGGCATAGGTTGCCCAGAGAGGTGGCAGATGTCCCACCCCTAGAAACATTCAAGGTCAGGTTTGGATGGGGCTCTGAGCAACCTGATCTAGTTGAAGATGTCCCTGCTCATAGCAGAGGGGCTGGACTAGATGGCCTTTAAAGCTCCCTTCCCACCCAAACCATCCTATGAAAACCTTATGCTAACAAGAACATCACTACACACCTGAAGCCAGAGGTGTGCAAGCACAGCAGAGCCACTGTCAGATGAATGTCCCTGTTGACATCAGCACTTTCTACTTAAGCTTCTTGGGCTCTCCAAACTAGCAAAACTCTTTGTTTTCAGAGTCAGCTCAACATGAACTTGCATAAGCAGGTCTGCTGCGGGATGGATGGACCCACCATGGGTGCACCCATGGCCACAGTCCGATGTTGAAGCATTGCCAGAGTCAGGTAACAAGTCATCATCTCTCCTATGTCTCCAAAGCCTACATGCATCTCTCACCGCCACAAATAAATCTCCAGGCTTTTTCAGAGTTGGATTTGTAACACCGAAGCCTCAGGTTGCGTGTACTCAAGTGTTCCATGGGAATTCAAAGGTCACTGGAGTGCTTTTGAAAAAATATTACTTAAGCTCCTCTGAAAAGCAGGTACTTCAGTGGGGGCTTGATCAGGTTTATAATCACGTACGGAAGCATTATCCCATGATTTTAGTCTAGCAAAAATGCAAAACATGATACCCAGCAAGGAAAAAACAGAGTTTGAGTTGCTGATGGGGTTTTAAGTCAGTTCAGGGAGAGGGAGCATGGCAGCTGAAGGGAAGCAGTTCCACGGCCAAGCATCCAGCAGCTCTCCCCATCCAGATGCACTGCATCTAGCTGGAACGAGACCTCTCTTCCAGCTTTAAGAGCCACACTCATCACTTCCCAGGGCAAATCTCCAAGCAAAGCACTCAGAAGAAGCCTTAGGGCACACTGATTACATTTGCCTAACTTGCTCAGGGCAGAGGTTTCCAGTGTAACCAGTAACCCCAAGCAAGGGCAGCCCTTTTGCACTGGGAGCAGGGCAGCAGGCACAGAGCATCGACTGATTCCCCACTGCCTGTAAGACACTTGTCCCTGTGCCCATGGTTGCACTGCATCCCAAGATGCTTTCCAGAGGTGCTCCCACCTTCACTGTCTGACCAGCTCTTCCAGCAGTTTTCACTCAGACCCAGCAAATGCAGAGCAGCTTTGTCTAAAGACAAATAAATTTTAAAAACCCTCAGAAGGCCATTATAAAAACCATATACCCGCTGGATAACCCTGGCTGCAGCTGTGCCAGCTCAGGGCTGTGTGCTCTAATTACTCTGGAAATCACTGATTTACCTGCAAAATTTCAAAACCAGAACAAACCCTTGATCTTTTTTTTTTTTAAAAAGAAACAGTTGTGCCTCCTGGCTTTTGCAAACAAAGAGCATTTTACTGCATTCAGCTGTTCTCCAAGTTTGGTTTAGATGATGCTAAAGTCTGTGTGCTCCAAGGCGCCCATGTTTAGGTCAGCAGGAAGGCTTGTGGGTCACCCAGGAGGGGTAGAAAAGCCTGTGACAGGCACTGGCAGGCTCAGAGCTGCAGGAGTGGCCCAGAGGAGATACCAAAGCAGCTCAGAGACAGAGCATCACCTGGGCACACAGGGAAGTCCTGGCATGAACCAAGCCCACCTCAAACCCACTGATAGGAAATACAGGGCAGGGAGCCAGGTGAGGTAATGAGACCTTCCCACCCTGTCTTCTCCCACCCCATGCTTGAGAGCCAGCTCTGAGGAGCTTAAGATTCAATGTTTATTTTTAAATAGCATTCTTCTCAGGGTGTAAATACTTAAAGAAAATACTTGAACCCCCTCCAAACACATGGCTTTCTTTACAATTAATTGCTTGGCCCATTTAGCATCCCAACTTTGCTTAGAGCAAGGGATCCACCACACATTAAAAAAAAAAAGTTTACATCAAAAAAAAAAGAAAGTTTACATCTTTATATATGCATGAGACACAGAGGACCACACAGGGCACACACTGTAGAGAAGGAAGAACTGCAGAAAAATCAACACAACAAGCACACCTGAACTCCGGAGCACAGGACTCAGGTCACAGAAGATCAATGTGTTTCCTCCTCCAAGGCCACAGGCAACGTTCAGGCTTCTCAGGGGCCAACACGTGGCAGAGCAACAGCATGTTAATGCACATACTGGAACAAGACAGAAGTAGCACTCCAGGATCTTCTGGTATTTCTTCCACCTGGTATCAAAAGGCAGCACTGCCACAGGCACCCCACCAGACTTCCATGTTCCTCATGGAAGCACAGTCCTTACAGAAAAAGTCAGCTCCCTGTCTTCTCCCTCTTAGCTATATCTCCTATCTATCTAGAGCATCACTAACCACACTTAGTGTCCACCCAGCACCACAAAACCCCCAGCCCCATCCTTACCATAGATACTCTGCTCCTGAGCTGATACAAACAAGCAAGAACTCAGCAGAGCCACATGGACCTAAAAGGAGTTGATCAGCCAACCTAATTACTTATGGCTGGTACCACCCCTGTAATTAGCCATCTCACCTGTGAGAGCTGCAGCAGCTTTAGAAAGGAGAAACACAGGGTGAAGGAGATGGAATTTCAAAATAACTATCAACAACGCTTGGCATTCCTTTGGTTTCTCCAGAACAGCCAAGGCAGGTGTGTATCTAGCAGACTAGATCCCCTGCCAGGAAACATAATCATATATGAGAATGATTATAATGACTTGCAAGCAGAAAACCTTCCATCGGAGCATGCTGCAGCACCGTACAAGCCGTAATGAGTGAAAGCCCCTCTGCAAGGCACACCAGAACACCACAGGTGAAACACCAACCATGCCTTGGCTTTAGGGCACCCACCTATTTGGGCAGGAGGAGATCTGAGCTGCTCTGGCCTGGCCCTGGCCACATGGTGTTGGCCTCAGTCCAAGGAGGCAATTTGTGATGAAAGCCCAGAACCTGGCAGCAGAGCTCGTCACATCCACGTGCTGCATGAAAAGCAACATGATTTTTTTTTTCCCAGAGCCCTGCAAAACCAAATATTAGACAAAAATACATGTGAAGCTGCTATTGATCTTCCAGCCAAGCTTTGTGTTAAAAGAACATTCTTTTCTACTTACTTCACTTAAAAAAGAAAATGAGGTATCAGAGACATCACAGCTCAATTTTATCTCCTACAGACCAGCCAAACACCATGTTAGAGGTTGGCAAGGCCAGCCAAGATAGGAAGAGAACCCACCCAAATTTCAGTGTGACCAGATTGTAAAATTAATCTTTTTCCGTAGTTTTGGCAGTGGAGTTGTCCCTGTCACCTGCCCAGCTGAGCACACGTCTGAGAAGTCTGTTACAAGGCTTTCTGTTTCCCTTCCTCACATGCATTTTAGCGGAGTATTTTGGACTTTGTGGAAGAGAAGTGTTCTATAGGTAATCCCACCAGAGTACAAGGACTTTGGGTAATTAAATATCTATCTAGAGTGGAAAATTAGACTGGCACCTCTGCAGAGAAACAGATTTCCACCAGCTCATGGTACTGTTCATTAGGCTGTCATCTCAGCATTTCATAGGGAGCTAGCCCTATGTTATCCCCATTTTTCAAAGGGGTTAAGCAGCAGTGCACCAGCAAGATGTATCCATGGCAAAAGAGCATGGCCAGGGTCAGGGTGGGGGTGAAATGCCTGACTGCTGCCGCCCACCCTATCCACTCAGCCACATCAAATGAATGAATTATATCCCAAAAGGTAAAACAATTGCTCCAAAATGGAAATGGCTGTGCCAGAACACCAGCCTGCTTGAAAGCCTCATGGTGACCTACTCCAGAAGGACGCCCTAACCCACAGCAAAACCCAGCTGGGGACATCATACTCATGTGCAAGTCGTTGTCCCCCTCTCAAGGAGGACCACCCTGAAATGTCAGTGGATCTGTTCCTTGCAGCAAGGAACCACCCAAGCCTGTTCCCAGGTGGGATCCTTGCCTTGCCAGTTGAGTGAATAGAGTGTTTTCTGCTGTTTCCCATTCATTTTCCCATGCAGAGCTTCTTGCACAAATCTCTCAAAAGCTTCAACCCCTTTCTCCTACTGCAACAATTTGAACTTCACTAGAACCACAGAGGTCCCACCAGTCTTACCATGATGCATCTCAAGCCTTCCCAGCTGGTGGCCTCACCAGCAGTTTTCCAGGGATGCCTAGCTTCCAGACTCAACAAAAGAGCCCCATCCTCTGAAGTGCCATCCTCCCTGCCCTGCTCAGCAGTCACAGCTTGGAGTTACAGGTAGTGGAGGCACCACAGTGCCTAATGCCTCTGATTTTGAAGAGAAAATTGCAGCTGTGTAGCCCTCATCGCATGGCCCGTTGCAGGCTGGTGGTGGGTGGGAGTAGCCAGGGAGAGGCCAGGTCCAGCCATACACCAAGACATCCCTCTGAACACTGTCCTATTTGCTCTGTTTAAAGTGCATAAGAAGCAGTCCATGTCCAACTCAATTAGCAGGTTGAGTCTGCCTAATTTGACAGGGCTGTCCTGCTCCCAGCAGGCATCAAGGGGCGTTTGCTCCTCACTTTCTGCAGGAATAGGTTGCAGCCAATAATTCCTTGCTTTCAAATTGCTACGCTCCAACTCTGCAAATATTTTTTGGCCGTTTCCCGTCTTCCCACAGTGCTGCAATTGCTGCCCAAGTGATCTCGTTTCTCAGTTCAGCAAGCCCTGCTCGGATGGCTGCAGTGTGTTATTTATCATTATTTATCTATCCATTCCATAAGAAGTGAAGGAGGGCAGCAAAGGCAGGCACAGAAGTGTGTTTCAACTGACTGTGGTTAATTTTGGATTAGAGATTGTCAGAGTCTCCGAAATACGAGGTGCTGAGCCAGCCTTCTGGGACATTGGGGACCACAGAAGTCAACCTGAAGATGAATTTTGACCCGTCCATGAAAAGGGTTACATCACATCACTGCCTGTCACAGGCCTGAAGGGGTCTCCTTCATGCTGAGTCTTACATCTCCACACAGTTCTTCAGCATAAAAACAGCCTTAAAATTGATTTTAAGTGCTCGCTGGTGAACTGTCTAACCCCAACACTTACAATACTAGTGGGAGAACTAAAGCGAGCAAAACCAAGCTCTAGCTTAAAAAACATCACAAAGCAGTGGGCTTGCCTCCAAGCTCCCATGCCCTGCACCAGCTCCAGGCTCAATGAAATTATGTTCCACACTTATATCCACTCCTTAATGAGGTACTTACCTATTATAGGGCAGTAAAACCCCAACCTGACTCAGATCTTTGGCTGGTGCAAGCCCACATTGACTGCAGCTGTTTTCCCTTCCCAAGGATCTTGGGCTTCCCTGCAACAAAAGCGCTGAGGCTATTTCCAGTTCTTCCCCAGGGATGTAAAATGGGGAGAGATACAGATTTTCCCACTCACCTTCGTTAATACGGTAGCCCAGGTCTTCCGCCAAAGTACAACAGAAACAAATCTATTTTTAACCAAACCGCTCCAGTAGAAGCCTTCAAGACCTGCTATAAAAATGACTGAAGAATATTATCTCTGGCATACCTTGATTAAAGCCATTTTATATTCCTCCAGAGGCACTGGGGGGTCTGTGCAGGCACCCAGCCAGCTCCTCAGACCCAGACGTGTCTGTGGCAGCTACCCCAGCTGTCAGGAAGGTATAACCTAAGGAAATCTAGGATTTGGACTGCACATCTCGGCATTACTTGCTGTAGAGGGTTCCCATCCTAAAAGCCCAGCCCAGCTCTGTCCTACCCCTGTGAGCCCCTCTCGCTACCTGGGGCAGACAGGCTCTCGAGGCTTAGGAGAGCCCTGAACCACCATGGCCTCCAAGGCTGGGTGGGTGATCACAGTCCTCCTCTCCCCTATCCCCCCTTGCCCTTTTTCCAGAGCCCAAAACTGAGCCCCTGGAATATTAAGCAATCTGGAGTCTCAGCTTGTTCTTTGGGAAGGTGCACGTTTTTTTCTTAGCTGTTGTGAAAGCAGTTTTTAAGAGCATCAGGGCAGAGAGGCAGGGGGGGATTCTCCCCTTTCTTTTGGCTCCCTAAAGAGACCCACTTGCAGCCCTTATTTTCCTACCTCCACATCCTGAGATGTCAAAAGAGGGAGGACGAGGGCCAAACCCACTGGCTGGGCTGCCCCCCTGCTATGGCTGTTAGGGTCAAAGGGATGGCAAACTGGGGAGAGGAGGGGATGCGACCACCTCACGTAACGCCGTTGTAACAGCAGCACAAATTGCAAAGGGAAATCCTTGCTCCCAGCGCTGCACAAGGATGACCAGGGGTGATTTAGCTGGTCATTTCCAACATCCCATCTTTCCTGGGGGATCCACCTGCGGGCAATGCCACATGCTCTTTGGGAAGCATGCTTGCAGCCAAAAAAGATGTTTCAGAGGAGGACCTGTCCCTACCAAGGGAAGGATGAGGGGCACTGTCCTGGGGTGGGGGAGCCACATCTCCAGCATCAGGCTGGACCGGGGCTGGTGGGTAGGTCAGGGTGCAGCATCCTGGTGTTGGGGTGGTGGGTACGCGTGCGCCAACCCAGGGCTATAGGTCTCCTCTTGGCCATATGTCCCTGACACGCATTAACCTGGGGAGCTTTCCTAAACACAGCACCACCAGTGCGTCTCTTTCCCCCTGCAGTGCCTGGAAATGCTGCCTCCTCTCCGTACACGCACGTGTGGCTCATCAGAAGTGAGAAAAGCCCCAGATTAACCTATCTGACACAACAGAGCCTGTCACTGCCTGCCCTGCCTTCCTCTGCGGGAGCAAGCACCCGTCATCCCATTCACCACCTGGAAGGAGGAATACATCCAGGATGTGTCAAACCCAGACCAGCTGCCTGGGTCAGAAAAAAACAGTTATTACTGCAAACTCTATATACATTATTTATCAAATGAAGTCTCTGCAGCAGGACCACAATTCATTACTCCACTCTGGCTTTCTCGTGCTCCCTTCAGCTGTCTTTTCAATGGGAAATGATAGAAAACATTTGCAGGCTCCTTGTGGTCACTGCTGCAAGGCTGTTCCCCTCCTGAGGAGACCCTGTAGGTCACCAAGAGGGGCCTGGGACAAGCTTTGCCCAAGCAAAATCATCAGCCAGCCCCACCGCAGCAACTTTGCTCCAGCCCCAAATCCATTGCACAAGTACCTACTGCTGCTCTGAATATTCCGGGTGAAATGACAGTGGGAAGGGGAGTAGAAAATACCAATTACTGGAGGGTTCGAACAGCACAAACCCTGGTGCTACCTGCCAGGTTGCATATGCGTGTAAATCAGCTGTAAGATGTGATTTAGTTTGAGCAACATATTAAAAAGCAAGGAAAATCTGATTTTTTTCTAGTGGAGGGGGGGTGCGTTATAAAGCAGGTGGGGGAAAGCCACAGCATGCACAACCCTGATCACATGGCCCTGACCTCTGCTTCATCCCCACAGTGTAAAAATACACATGTGGGGGGAAAACAAATGCAAAAACACACCAGATGAGCATTTCTTTTCCATTCCCCTGACTTCGGGTCAGGTATAAATGACTAGGCAAACCAAAAAGCAAGTTAAAAAAACTGTGCTCATTTGACTTCAGCAGGTGGCTTTGCTTTCACTGAAAGCAAACTGAGTTCCTGGGTGCTCTTGCTCAGAGTTCCTGGGGAAAAATGCAGCAATCCCCTAATTATGGTTAAAAAAAGCCATGATAATAGCGGGGATTTTCCTCTCCTGGTCTGCAGTGCTGTTATCCATTTAAACGTGGTCGCGCCGGCAGCATTCAGAGATTATACAGGGCAATGGAGGTTGCAGCACATCAGATTTCTTCAACATGACTTTCTACTTCGTCGCACACTCCTTCATCTCCATCACACCGTATGCTCAATCTGTGGCAGGGGTAATGGGTGGCAGCATTTTGGCGATGGAGCATCCCAAGCTGGGCCGTTTTCATTTGCTTCAACTAAGCCCTGAGGAGGTCCGGGTTGACTCGTAGACTCTAATGCAACATGACAGCCAAGCATTGGCTACACGAGCACGAGGGCTTGCTGCTGGCACCCAAGCTGAGTGCTGGGAGCAAACGGGAAAAAAAAAAAGCCTCGTGCCCACAGCTGAGAACAATCCGAATCCCACCCGCTGGTTATGGGCTGTGAGTTCACAGCATAATTGAGGTGGGATCAATTAACCGTGGAGGCTCTCATGCTTGGTTTTCCCCATGCTGGAGGATGACCGGGAGGATCACCACCCTGACTGCCTATGCATGGATGGGCAGAAAGTGGGATGCCGCTGAGGGGGGAGTGGGAAGGGTTGGCAAAGCCATGGCTGTTAGAGAGGGAGGAGAAAGGAGATTTGACTGTCCTGGGCAGCAGCACCTCTGCAGTATTGTGCCTGCAGGATCCACGCCACGCCCACATTCAGCTGGGTCCTACGTTACCCTCCAAAATTAATTACTGGTGCCCCTGCTGAAGATAAAACTGAAATCATATTTATTTTTGCGCTTACATTCCAGTTGTCGTGTAATTAAGTACTGCCACGTAATTAAAGAGGATTTAGAGGCTGTTTACGCCCTGCAATGCTCCATAATTACAGCTAATTCCTCCTTTACGGCTTCCAAGCATCTCCGGTGGAGCTCCGGGAGCCGCCAGGGCAGGCAGAGCGGCTGTCGTGGGGCTCAGAAATGCGTGCACAGCTTTAACGCTGAATGGTGGCATCTCAGAAAGGCCTGGCCCCATCCCAATATCTTCCTTTAGCAGTTTAATCTCTCCCTAGGCATGGGGCAGGAGCGATACCCCCAGGAGCATCATTATGGGCAAACGGTGATGCAAGGGAGAGCAGCAGCAGGAGCCATCCCAGCCTCTGCCCCCAAGCTCTCCCTGGTAAAACTGCTGTAACTCCCAGAGACACTGCATAAGGATTAAATAAACCATTCTGCAACAGAGAGGGCTGCTGAGGGGTGATTTATTTCATAACTGAGTGTGAATAAATATATGCTGTGCAGTGCAGGACGTGATGACCTTTCATGGGTAGGGAGTCCCAAGGGACAGGGCTGTCCCAGCAGTGGGGCAGGCGAGGCCATCTCCAACAGACATCAAATCTTAGTGCTCAGAGAGCTGGGCTACGAAATATTCACCTGCCACAACTCAAATCATACATCCAGCCTTGTAAGTAGGCATGGAAGGGCTCAGCTTTAGCAGCCAGCAACTCCCATTAGGACCTGGGAGTCCAGGTGCCACTTGACCGGGGTGTTACATATAGACCCAGAAGGGAACGCCGTCACCCTCCTGCAGGACACCGGACACCATGTTGGTGTTAAAGGATGGAGAGAAGCATCTAACCATGAGCCATGACATGCTGCACCGTGGGTTTGCAGTCTGCACCTGCATCTCAACGTCACCCACGGAGCGCTGGGGCCAGTCACAGCAAAGAGGTACGGGCAGTAGCCAGGCCACTGCCCAAGCCCACTGTTAACCGCCTTTATTACAAAATTAGGCATCCACCTTGGCTTTCATTGCACAGTTAGGTGTCCACCTTTGCAAGCTGGTCATACAAGTGAATTTTGCACCGAGCAAGTGTTTTTCATGGTGTGTGGTTCAGCGCAGTCGCTTCGAAGGGAGAGCTGATAACGTACCTGCTGCTGCCTGAAAATATATATATAAATTAAGACAGGCAGCGTCACAAATTGCTCAGTAAAATGCTGGGATGGGCTTGGATTAGAGCTGGCACCCTTGTGAAAATGAGACTTAGCCTGGTGACTCCCCAGGCTTCACAGGGGAGCAGGTCGGAGGCAGCGGCTGAATGAGACGATGTGAAGCCAGACACGCTGCATCCCGGCTGCACCTGTTAATGGGAAAATGAAATGAGATTCCCCCAAAACCTTTGCGCTAAGCCACTGCCTGCTTTCCTGTGGGAGCTTATAGAGACTATTGATATATGTCGTGGCAATTGAATAAAAGAATATGTAATGAAAGCAAGATATAACGTAGGCTGCAATCATAGAGGCGTACATGAATTATTAAGCTGGCAGCATTTGCAGTCAGTTGGGGGGAACTATAGATTTCTTCCTCCACATATGGTTAGGGAACGCTGGTAAAAGCATCGAAGTATTTCATCCTTAAATATGTTATTAGTCAGTGGGGTGAAAATCGTTCTCTCTCTGAGGGCTGCTTGGTGGTGGCGTGAAATGACTCGGTTGGGTTTCTCCGGCGCCGTGCAGGTGTCACCTGCTGGTCCTCAGCTCCAGCCCCATGAGTCCACAAGGTCTGACCTTCAGCTAACCAGTGTTATGAGGAGACATGATGCTTTGCTCCTCGAAGCTTTCCATCTCCTTTAATTCTCCCAAAAGCCTGCAACAGGCTGCGTTGTGAGGGAAGACGAGGTTTGCAGTTAGGCAGAGGGTGCAGAAGGGGTTGATCAGGGAGAGGGCTCTGTGTGCTTGCACGTAGCAAGGACCTGCATTCTGCCACAAAGCCCAAGGAACTAATGCAAGGAAAACCCTTTTAAACAGACAAGTTATACATCAGTAGGTTAGTAATAACTGGGAGCAAGTGCTCTTCCCTACAGAAAGCTGCAGGAGGGAATTGGGTCTGCCGGACAGGCTGCATCTCTACATCTGCTCAGGAGAGTCCTTCTGGGGCAAATCAGCCTCAATGACACCGAATCTGCAGCAGTTTCAAGCTGCTGAGGAGCTAAGCCAATTATTTCCACTATTTCTCAGTTAGCAACTTGCAACGTAAGTGCTTTCCAGTGAGATGGGCAAACCGCAAGAGTTTCTCACCAGATCACAAAGCAAAGCAGAAGCAAGACGTGTGCCTGCCCGTGCATACATCCCCACCTGCCATGGCTGGAGGACTGTGGCACCCAGGAGCGATTTCAGCGTAGAGCCAGTACCGATGCTGATGCACGGGAGTGATGGGTTGCTCTAAACCAGCGAGTACCGCAGCCTCTTTTGGGAGGTCTAAAAAGAAAAAAACAGAGATGGGCTTCAGAGGTTCCAATCCACCTCGGTTTGCCAGCTGTGTGGTCCCTTTGGAATGGAAGGTGTACGGTGGGAAGCTGACCAGAGACATCACAGAGCTGAATTTCCTTCCCTGTGAGCCCAGCCAGTGGGAGCAAAGCACCTCGCCATAGCATGGAGCAGCCACCCTCTGCACTGAGTGCTTGGGTACCTCCAGGGGGGTTTGGGGAGACTTGAAAACTGTCCATCAGGGGGTCTTTTGCCTTATGGGAAACCTCCAACACACTTTTCAACATAAACCCCCAAATAATACACTCGGAGGCTGCCTGCCTGCTTCACGCACCACCATGCCCCGGGCTCGCTCCCACCATCAGCAGCAGTTGGGAGCAAATCCGTCACGGCGGTCTGGCTCCTGCCAGCCGAGCTCTGGCAGGGAACACATCACAGCTCCAATGAGCCAGCCCCGACACAGCTCGGGGACCGCTGGGTGTCAGCTAATATCTGCCTGCTCCTGCTGTGCTGGGGAAGCAGGCAGCGAACTCCGTTTCTCAATGGTTTGTTGGTTGGTATTATGGATGGATGCTGGTGTGAGCTCCAAATAGATCCGATTTTCCAATTTGCCATCTGCACCAAAAGCAGGGTCTGTGGTTCATCCAGTGTTCAGGAAAGCAGAATGCAATAAATGCATGAAATGCGTATATGTACACATATATTTCTATGTGCTCTGGGTAGATTAAAATGTTTCTCACCCAAAACAAAAACATTCACTTCATTTTCACACCTTTAGTGACTACAAAAACAATTCAATGTTTAGTGACTTCAAAAATATTTTAATAAACAATATCTGGCTGGAGAAACAAATGCTTTAATTTTTCAAGCATCTTTCCAGGCAACATTGAGTGGTTGTTTTTAACCAGAGCAATTCACCAAAACTGGCATGAAAATAGAAATATTGTTGGACCATCCAGATATTAAATTATCTCCAACAAATGCTGGCAGTCACACTTCTGGCATCATCCTTGTTGTGCAGATCTGATGTCCCTGCTCCCATCCTGCAACAGCCCCTGGGGCACAGTTTGCATTTGTTACATTCGTATTGCTAAGCAATAAAAAAAGGGGCTGCAGATGCTGCTGGGGAATATGGTGCTGTAATTCTGGGTGAAGCTGCCCCCCCAAAAACTGCTGCCACACCATTAATAACTTTCTCGGCACAGCTGCTCTGAGCATCACTGCACGCAGGTTCCCTTTTGCATGCCCAGCGCTGAGCTGCTCACACAGATACAGCCCATCAGCAAAATGTAAAAATAGCTGAAAATATATAATTGGGGTGGATGCACTGTGGATTTAATAGGGTTTTGCTATTTCTTCCTTTGCTGGCCCATAAGACACAAATCCTGGGTGGAGAGAGGCCATTCGGGAAAGAAAGAGCACGCTTTGCTGTGGTATATGTTTGGCAAAAGCCCTCAAATATTTTTCTCAGTTGTATATTGTGTGTATTTTTATTGAGCATCACACAGAAATTGCAGCAGATTGATTCTTTCACAGCTCCCCAAAGTTGAAATGCTTTGGAGCTGAAAGCTCAGTACCTGACAAACTTCGTAATTAACTTTAATAACTCTTTTATTTAAACTTTAATTCAAACACCCATGTTTCTGGGGGACTGTAGGGAGGGGTGGGAAAAAAAAAAGTACAGCAAACCAAGGGAAACCAGCTCTGGTAAAGTAAAGCTGCAGCCTCAAGCCAGAGGCAACTGGAGATCCACTATCCTGTCCTGGGAGCGAGCAGATGGAGAGGCACTGCCCCAGCCCAGTGGAAAACAAAGGAGAAGATTTTGCCATCAGATACCAGGGAAGGGCCAGGCTCAAAGCTCAAAGCTGCCTTCGCTGCCCCAGCCAGGATTTCCAAGGCCACCTCCAGAGACAGAGGGAGCAAAGCCACCAGGAATGCCACCAGCTTGGAGTTTTATCTGAACTTGGTGACAACGAAGGCAAAATTAAAAAAAAAAAAAAAAAAAAAGATTAAAAAGCACCCCAGATAAATTTGCCCTAACACAACTAATTTTACATGTGAGATGACCACAGAAATTTGCTTCTTTTTCCTTGTACAGGGAGAAAGAAAAAATATATAGTCCTGGATCTGTTTGCTCAGTCAGTGGTTTCTAATGCTTCTGTCACTGCCCATGGGCAGCATGAGCTGGGCTGGGAAGCGCTGGGAGGACAGGAGGATGAGGAACCCCAAGCAGGAACATTAATGCAACTTCTCTTCCCTGACAGACAAGCCTTGAGCTGTCAGACCATGCATGCAGCCCCGGCACCCTGCCAGCCAAATCCCAGCACTAGCCCACCCTTGCCAAGCCCACGGTGGTGGTGTCCTTTAGGGAAAAGCAAATCGTTGACAGGAGGAGCAGGAGACAAAGCAGGACCAGATAGGGAATGGAGAGGACAGACCCTGGGAACACATCCACAGATCTGGCAGAGCTTCAGAGCTGTCAGCCCAAGCCTCCAGGAAGAAGCTGAGGATTAATAGGGATGTCTGGCTCAGATGGTCTGCTGTGGGTTGGAGGGCACCAAAGAGCATCCTCCTGCCCTGCAGGACCCTGTGGATTCAGCCTGGTTTGAGGCAGAGACAGCCCAAACGAGGTGACTTTTCACAACTTCACAGAAAAGAGCCCACACAGTGGCATTAAGCCTGATCCAGCACCTAATCGATGCAGGATTACATTTCTTTATTTATTTTCCTTCCATGATCCTGTTCCTAATAATAATAAAAACCAGCAAGCTTCCTTAGCATAGTGCCATGTGGATGCCACCGCACCCGCAGCATCACCCCCTGCCCAAGGCCACTGCGCTGAGCAGGGCTGGAGGGGGATGCCGTGACTTACCGCTCA
Organism: Falco rusticolus; assembly: GCF_015220075.1. Taxonomy (NCBI): domain Eukaryota; kingdom Metazoa; phylum Chordata; class Aves; order Falconiformes; family Falconidae; genus Falco; species Falco rusticolus. The sequence goes on from NC_051197.1 coordinate 30,052,578, forward strand.
GAAACGAGAGCTGGGCAGCATCCCACCGGTGTCTGCCGTGATGAATATACTGATAACGAGATTCAGATCAATGATCCTGGCAGTTCCTACCAGCAAACAAATGGCTTTCAGTCTATGGGTTAGAGAGTCGTTAACTACCCAACCTGCTCACTGTCATTCGTGAGCGATCACCACCCTGTATCTGCTCACCCCACTCTATCCACCCACCCGTCTCCCACTCCCTCATCCCTGCATCCACCTAGAGCCCTTCTCCCCCCATCCCTCGGCTCCAGTTTTGCTCATAAACAGGCTCTGGCATCTGTATTGAGCCAGGCTGGATCCGAAGAGCAGGGAGAGGGAGGATTTCATTTCCCCATGTCTAAGCTGTTCCCGTAATCCTGCAAGGAGGCTGGCTTTGAAGCTCTGGCCCAGCTCGGCGCAGCTGGCTCATCGCCACAATTACTTCCACTCCAAGCACACACAAAAAAGCTGAGCGAGAGGCCAAGGAGCAGGTAGTTAGCCCCGAATGCTGACGAGTCAGTCAAAGGCAGCCGGTGCTAATTAGTCCCTGTGCCTTCCCCTGTCACGGTTGCCCCATTACACAGGGACAAGAAGTCTCTCCATGGGTCAGCCAGGGCCACCCAGGAGCCACTGGAAAGCCCAGAAGGCAGAGGAGGATTTGGGGGGTCAGAGTATGAGAGTCCAGCCCCAAATCGCCTCTTACAGAGCATCGACTCCACTCCCTCCCTCACACTGTCACCTCCAGCGCCCTCCTCCATTCTGTCTTTTGCAAGCATGGCCAGAGCAACCATGGCAGCCAAGGGGAAGGAGGAGAACACCCCGCCACAGAGTTATTTCTATTTTTCTTGCTTTTCCTAACACTAGAAAAACAGAGATCCTACCGAAGGAGTCCCAGGTGCCTGCTCACAAGAAGCAGGCATTAAGTAGGGAGCCAGGAAGAGAAGTGCAGCAGAAACATTGTGGTAATATGGGATAACAACCCTGTGAATGCTGTGAGGTGGCTGAATAGTTGTATTTTCTGGAGTAACATGATATTGTTGGAGAGAAACCAGTGAACAAATATTTTCATCCAGCAACAGGGCATGGGGGGAGGCATGACCATTTCCCAGGGAGCCGGAGAGTTGCTCCAGAGCAGAAGAGTCATTACGAGTAAGGGAGGGCAATTGCTCAGGATTATGGCACTGGCAGATACCAGCAGTCAGATGCAGTGAGCAGCCCCGAGCATGGCTCAGCTGTGGATCACAGTCGAACACGGCACTGTCATCCTCTCCCACACCCCCCTAAAAAAACCCCAAATACTAAATTGCTGGAGTATTGGCTGGGAGAGCACCCACCCTGCCAGACCAGCTCCCATGGTTTGGAGAAGATCCCAGATGAGTGATTTGGAAGCATCCATCACTGCCCTGCACCTCTGCTCACCATGACCAGCATGCCCTAGCATGGGGCAGATGTGAAACCCCAAGTCCAGACCCTACAGGGTCTGTACTAAATGCAGTTTGGGAGATTTGGCTTTAGGCAGCTTGCTGGGAACACTCAACCTGCCACTCCTTTCCACCTCCGTTTCCCAGTTCTAGCAACTGGTATCAGAGCTACTGCAATAGGCAACTGAGTCAGATCAGGTTGATGTCTCATCTCCTTTTGCCCTCAGATGTCCCAGAAGAAGGATCACGTTGCAGTGGGCAGATGTTGGCAATTTGCAGCTCTCCATGTAGTGGCCCTTCAAGGCAGGTCCCATTCAAACACGTCACAGCAGCACTCGGGCCTCTGAAGTTCTTGAGGTTTAAAGTCCTTCTTAACCCAGATAGTCCTATGGGCTTATTTGTAGCCTTTGAACCTGTACAAATGGCTAAGCCCTCTTACAGCCTAAATACAGAGATATTAATGTGACTAAAACCAGAGTTATTAAAGTTAATTATGAATTAGGGCTGGACACTGCAAGAGGCATGTCCTGGCTTTGAGTAATACCTAAACCCCACAACTTCTTGGAGCTTTGGTAATCCTCAGCTCATTGCATCTTTTTACCAGCACTTTAAAGAGCCTGTTGCCCAGATGTAATGTGCCTGCTGCATCTTTTACACTGCTGGTGCAGAAAGAACCACAAAGCACATCTCCAGCGCTCACCAGTCCAGGTCCTACAAACACAACACAGGTAGGGAGCCACAAACAGGGTGATTTACATTCCATCCTAAAATGCTGCAAGAAATCCAATCGAGCATTTGAGCCATTAGCTGGAAATCTTTAATTAGCTGTCCTGACACTGAAGCAAGTGCCAGGGCTCAGCTGAGAGCCTCTAACCATGGCACAATGTGCCCAAGGAGAAGCCACACTCCAGCAATCCCACCTGGCCTGCAGGGAAAGTACAAGGCAAACAGTATCTTTGGGTGCAATGACATTGCAGACACAGCCTCTGTGCTGTCCTGTGACGGACCTGGTGGTGATTCCTCATGGCAAACCACTTGGAGTTAAGTATTGGTCAGCAGATAACGGTCCCAGCAAGAGTAATGGGGCCAAATCCATCCACAGCACAACTGGGCTGGCACTGCTGATTTCAGGCTGGAGATAAATGCGGTTCTCGGAGGCTGGCTTACCATCCAGGGGCTCGCGATCGATACCAGAACAAGAAGTTGTGTTGTCCCAAATCAAGGCAAGGTTAACTTGTAATCCAGAGCATGGGCAGGGTGTGAAGCCACTTTAACAGGAGGGATTTGTCTGCTCAGAGCGTGGACCTGAACAAGCTGGAGCCTGCCTGTAATTTAACGGTGTTTAACATCAAGGCTACCGTTCCTATAGCTACTGGAGGAAGCTTAGCAACCCTGGCTGCAGCTCCTGGGGCACGGGAGACAACCGAAGGAGAGTGCAGGGATGTGTCACTGTCACCCATACTTTAACCCCTTGGACCCTACACACTGTACTGATCTGGCACTGAAGGCAGGTCCCATGCAGGGTGTTTCTGCTGAAAACGTGGCTGTTCAATGCTTTGTTAGTACCAGATCAACTGTTTCCTTACACACATACAAAAAAAAAAAATAGCAACAAGAATCTGCTTCTGTCACTGTTCAAGGGCTATGGCAGGGTTTCCCCCCAGGTCACAGGCTCCACGTAGGGTTGATTTAGGCTCCATCAACACCAGCAGGACTGAGTGTGCATCAAGTCAGCCCCACGTCTCCCTGGATGGCTTTGCCCAGAAGGACTTGCCTCTCTGCACTGAGCACAGTTTCAGGGCTAACACCAAGTGTGCTCTTTTTCTTCTGTGTCCCCAGGTCCTCCCTGCGCTTGGCTGACCAAAGCTGGCTTAGAAGGCTCTTCCCTCTCCCAAGAAAATGGGGACTGACAGTGAAAACTCGGTCCTGAGGAACGTGCTCATCAGCTTCAATTTGCTTCTGCTGGGTGCCATCCTCAAGCCTTTCGAGTGCAGGGTGGAGGTGACAACAGAGCCGGCCAAGAGGCCGATGGTGGATGAGGAGGGCGGCCTTGCCAACTGCAGCCCACCCATCAAAGAGCAGCCCATGGTCTTCCACCACATCTACAACATCAACATCCCCCTGGATAGCTGCTGCTCATCCATGTTCAAGTCTTCGGCCGAGGAGGTGAGTTCAGAAGACGACCGGCTGGCAGAATACGCTGAGCAGACCTCCGACAGCGAGAGCCAGGTCACCTTCACCCACAGGATAAACTTGCCCAAGCAGGCCTGCAAGTGCTCCACCTCCCTCCCGTCCCTGCAGGAGCTGCTGAGCAGGATTGAGATGCTGGAGAGGGAGGTCTCCATGCTCCGGGACCAATGCAACTCCAATTGCTGCCAAGAAAATGCAGCCACAGGTAGTAACGCCATCCTGTTAGCGCTCGCTGGGGACTGAGGGTTCAAGCAAAAGGCAGGAGAGATAAATACAGAACGGGTGATGCCACTCAGAGTGGCAACAGAGAGAAACCCATGTTCACCTGTGATGTGGCTGCGGCTTTAGGGGAAAAGTTCAGCTTAGGTCCTTTGAGGCAGGAAAACCTCTGGGAGGGATTTGGCCACTCAAGTCCCCATGCCCCGCTTGCTGCAGAAACCCTGTAATGGCCAGAGCTACAGCCCCATTACAGACAAAATTAGAGCCGCCAAGGGGTGGGCAGGGTGACCTCCCAGCCCTGCAGTCTTTGCAAAGCTGTTAGAGACCTGCCACCGCTCCTGGGACAGGGAGGAGAGACGGAGCTGCTGCTCTCCTAAGTTGTCCCTGGGCTAAAGGCAGCACCGCAGGAGCTGGCAATAACCCCTTCATCTTCTCTGTAGGAGGAGTGAATCTGTATGAAAAGCTGAGTTTAAAAAAAATAAGAAGAGTAAAAAATCCAGGGAATAACTTCTGTTGCCATGAAAGATGCAAACAAAACCTATTACAAAGGCACAAAACCATCAATGGGATATTTTATCTGAATGGAAATATTTGTGGTTTGAGCCTCTCATTTCACCACGGCCATTCCTCAGAGCCAGGGAAGAAACATGCAGCTGAAATCAGGTGGGTTAGGAAAGGTTTGGGCTAGAGGCTGCATTTTGATAGCACAGGAGCCATCATAGTGATGGTTTTCCTTACATCTTGGGGAGGCTGGTAAGAGGGACTGTCCCAAAGGGCATCCAACCTTCACACGGCCCAGCCCTGCTTGGGGCTCTGACACACCAGGGCTCCTTGCAGGAAAAGGCCACCAGGCAAGGAAAGCCCCGCAGGGCATCTTTCCAGGGCCTGCTTTTCAGGCCAAGAACAACAACAGGGAGGAAGAAAAATCAAAATCAACTTTTTCCCCCCAGTACCCAGTGCTTTTTTTTAAGTTTTGCAGCTACTAGTGTAATTTTTCCGGTGGTACCCCAACTAGGACACATTAAAATGAAATAGGTGCAACCCACACTCAGGTCAACAGAGTTGGATCAAGGGTGTGTGGGTTGAGGAGGAAGAAAATGGGAGGCTCGGGCTGACATCTCCCATTCCAGCCGCAGGCTCAGCCCACAGCCCCCCCTTCCCCCCCCATGTGACAGTCATCAGCTGCATTAATAATTAAGACAAAACAGAAAACACACATACGTGCCACCAGTGTGTGCAAAGCAAGGGTTAAAATCATCTAGGAAACTCCGTGGGAAAAAAACTGTTTTAAAGGAATTAATTTGAAACTCTGATGGGCCTATTTGGGTTACTTGCAGCATAGGCAGGCAGTCCCATTAAACATTCATCGCTCGGTGGAGTCTCCACTCCAATCGCAGATGCACTGAACTAAAACTGGAGTAATTTCATTTATTTTTACTGGAGCTGCTTTTAATTCACTGCACCACGAAGGAGATCGGGATCCCTACCCCACCACCCGAGGCGTTTCCCCAGGGAGAGCCGCCCTCTTCCAGCACACTTACAAGCATCCTCTCTCCTTTTGATAACTTAACTAGAGACTGAGATCTGAAGAAACCCTGATTGTCATTCCCAGCATTTGCAGTTTAGATGGGAAGTGTCCTGCAAGGTAACCCAAATGGGTCTGTCTGGCACAGCATGTAACTGAACCCTGCTGAGGATAAAAGCGGGACATAAGAGGTGGTGGCCATGGTGGCCACATGCTTTCCCTGCTTTCCCACAACCCTAGCACACCCAAACCCCTGATATTTTGTGCAAAGCCAATGGCTCCATGCTAATCAGGCTTTCCAGGATAGGGATGAAGATGATGTCTTTGGGTATATACTGGCTTTTTGTAGGATAGAGGGTGAGCAGACAGGGATTGCTCACCTGTAAAAAGGAACAGGGGGTGGAGAGGAGACAACAGGAGTCACGGCTGGTGCAGAGACCTTGGCCAGGGAAGGCTTTTTCCCAGTAAGAGGTCTAGGGAAGTTCCCATCGACTGGGAGCTGAGCTGAAAAGAAACCAAAGGGAGCACTTGTACCCCAACAAGGCTGATGGCACCCATAGCTATGGAGGCCAGCGCTCCCAAGGGGACAGACAAACTCCTAGAGACCCACCCAAACCACACCATGAGCCCGTATCACCAAATCTGCCCCTGCCAGCCCTAAATCCACCAGCTCCCCAGAGCTGGACGTGCTGAATCAGACAGAGGGTCATCCCATGCTTGCCCCACACGTCTCCCCCCTTCCCCACCACCCATGGACGGGCTGACCCAGTGCCAACGCTGACCTTTTCCCACCTCCCACCTGGTGGGCTCTGACCCTCGGTCCTGCCTCCTTTCAGGGCAGCTGGATTACACCCCGCAGTGCAGCGGCCACGGGAACTTCAGCTTGGAGTCGTGCAGCTGCGTGTGCATGGAGGGCTGGGCGGGCAGCAACTGCTCCGAGCCCCGCTGCCCCCGGGGCTGCTCCAGCCGCGGCGTCTGTCTGGAGGGCCAGTGCATCTGCGACAACGACTATGGGGGCGAGGACTGCTCCCAGCTCCGCTGCCCTGCCGGCTGCGGCTCCCACGGGCTCTGCGTGGACGGCGAGTGCGTCTGCGAGGAGGGTTTCGCCGGGGAGGATTGCTCCCAGCTGCGGTGCCCCCACGACTGCTCAGGGAAGGGCCACTGCGCCAACGGCACGTGCATCTGCCGGGAGGGCTATGCCGGGGAGGACTGTGGGTGGCTGCACTGTCCCAACGCCTGCAGCGGCCGTGGGGTCTGCCAGGACGGTCTCTGCATCTGCGAGGAAGGCTATGAAGGGCAGGACTGCTCAGCAGGTAGTGGGGGCATGCAGGGGGAAAGCCAGACCCTAACGTATGAGCAAGGGCTTCAGAGTTCCCAGAGCCCCCTAAGAGCACCATGAAGCCTGGGAGAAACTCCCATCCAGCAGAGCATGTCACACAGGACCTGCTCAGGCCCCGCAGTTTGACCACCTTCCTGTTGTCCCTGTCCCCAGAGACACCATGGGCAAAGGTTTGCGAGGCAAGCAAAAAGCCAGCAAGTTCCATCCCAACATCAGTGGCAAACCCTGGGTGCAACAGCAGCTGCAGTCAGTTTCTCCTGAGCCTTTGCCTTGCTATAGCACTGAGTACAACCACAGATAGCACGTAACCCCCAGCTCAAAGCCCATGCCCGTGTCCCACCAGCAGACCCACACACCCTTCCCCATGGGGGGGTGGGAGGATAAGCCACACACACCCTGACGCTCTCCTTACCTCTGCCCTTCCCATCAGTGGCTCCTCCTGGAAACCTGCGAGTGACGGGGATCAGCGACAGCTCCATCGAGCTGACCTGGGACAGCCCCGGGGCAGCCACCGAGTATGTCATCTCGTACCAGCCGGCGGGGCCAGGGGGCATCCAGCTCCAGCAGCGGGTGCCCGGGGACTGGAGCAGCATCACCATCACAGAGCTGGAGCCAGGCGTTGCCTACAACATCAGCATCTATGCAGTCATCAGCGATGTCTTGAGCACCCCCGTTACCTCCAAGGTGATGACCAGTAAGTATCCTACCGCACTTGTCACTTGGTAACCAGATAACCAGAGGTGATGCTCAAGCTGTCTCGCTTTTTCCACAAAAACCTTCTAGCAGTAGAAACTTGAGCCTTCAAAAAAAAAACAAAAAAAAAAATGAGGATATTTTTATCCCCATTTATATTTGTACGGGAATATAGGAAAGCAGGAAATACGTCCACCCTCTGCAGAAAGACTTAGTCTGGATGACAACCTGAATGATTAAAAATCAAAGAAACTTTCAGTGTTTGACAAAAGCCCCCAGAATACGGCCCAAAATATTACACTTTTCTCCTCATAGAAAATATCACGATACATTGCAGAAGTCACAGGTCATCCTCCCACTCCTGAACGGGTTGCCCATGGTGAATCCCCACGACGTGGGTGATAGTGCAGCAAGAGGGGCTGCCTCTGTGCATCGAGACATACGTAGTCCTGACCAGGACTGTGATGCACAGAGGAAAACAGGAATATCAAGCTGTAATGGCAACCTGCAGAAAGGTTCCTCAGAAAATAAAGATACAGAGGGCAGGGGAAAACACAGTAACTATACAGACACCCCCTTTGCAACCCCATCGCTCACTCTGTGTGCACAGTAATGCAGTGTCCGGCAGCCCAGGCATTTCCCTCTTCTCCCCCCAACCCACGCTGAGGAGGGACAAAGGGGCTCTGCTAACAGCTACCAAAAGGTTCCCCATTGTTGTTGCCCAGATAATGAAATACCCACAGGGAGCAGGGTGGGGATGGGCAGCACCCGCACACCCCTCCTGCTCTGCTCACCCACCCTGCTCCCTTCCAGACCTCGCCACGCCGCAGGGGCTGACGTTCAAGACCATCACAGAGACGACAGCGGAGGTGCAGTGGGAGCCCTTCTCCTTCCCCTTTGATGGCTGGGAGATCAGCTTCATCCCCAAGGTACCGCCGCCACATGCATGGCATCACCTAGTCACCCTAAAAACACCGAGCGAACGGATCCTAAATCAGCTTCCAGTTACCCCCGCCTCACAAACCTGACCTCTGTTTGCAATTTGTGTGCTTCGCCTCGGACAGCCCCAAACACCTCAACCTCCAACTGCCAGCTTCAGGTTCCCCAGTAGTCTGGTGTCAACACATACACATTCTCTAAGAAATTCCCCAATAAAATCAAGGCAAATAAATAAATAAACCTTCTAGCCTTGCTGCCACCTACCATCACACACACCCCCCTTTTTTCCTTCCACATCCTTTCCCACGACCCTTCCTCCTCCTCCTCTCCCTCGCCCCTGCTCTCTGCACGCTAAGCTACCCAAAGCAGCCCGGCTCAAACCAAGCAGCTGCCGGCTCTCAGACAACAACCTTCAGCATCCCCGAGTCACACGCACAGCTAATTCCTGCCACGGAATTTTAATCACAGGTAGAAATTGTGCCAGAAAAGATGAAAGGATGAAAATGTTGCCCTAAATATCGCAAATTTTCTATGCACGGCAACAAAAATTGTACATCAAGTATTTCATCTATATTCATAATTTCTACACCATTTAGCCCTAAGTATAGCTTCAATTGTATATAGAGCCTCTTTACAAGAGCAGTCAAGCCCCAGCAGTAAAAGAAATGCTGATTAAGTGCTCAATTATGACGTTTTCACTTGTACAAAACCCTTGCTGGAGTCAAAGGCAGCTCTGGGCAGAGGAGAATTTTAAAACTTGGCCCCAAAGTTTTAAATGCTCTTAACTGTAAAGGGCCATTATGCAGCATGAAGCAAGGGCCCAAGTGCTTTAAATAACTCAGTCCCTCATTTCCAAAAAAGGCTGGAAGGATGCAATTTTGGTACATCTACACACAAATTCTGTCAGAAGTCAAAGTTCAGGTACTGCAGGTACAAACTCCAGGATAATTTTCATTCACCGGTGGGATAAAAGCCCAAATGATAAGGCAACATCAGGGAAGAGCATTTCGTAACAAAAAGTAGCTATCTTGCCAGCATTTCACTGATACTCAGGAATTAAGCTCAACAGCATCCCCCTGAAGCAGATAAATGGGGATAGATCCATTTTAGGGTGATGAATCACCAGGATAGAAGCAAACATCTCCCTGCAGGGTCAGAAACGATAGGTTTTTCTCAAGCCAGCCCAAAAATACAAACCATTGGCCCTCCTTTCCGTTTTTAAGCTTTACACTTAAAACCACACAGCAACATTTCAGGATTTCAAGGAAGAGATAAGGTGCAAAAGGATGGCAGCTCCTGGGTGCAGGTTTTTGGAGCAGGGAAAGGATGCAGCTCTTTGGGCTTTGAGGTTCTTGCACCCATCGGTCAAGCGCATGGTCCTGCAGCGTGAACACTCACGCCTCTGCTTATTGACTGCTGAAATTGTATTCACTGAGTCTCCATCACAGCTTTTCTCCTAAAATAAGGCAGAGGGTGCTGTCTCCTTCATTGCCTGGAAGCATCACTGCCTTGGGCAAACTCTAAACCATTGCCACACCCCAAATAAAACTGAAACCAAGTCCCAGAGACTAAAAACAAGAGAGTTATAACAGCAGCAGCACAAATAACCTCTACGAGCAAAATCAAAGCTCACTCTGTCTTCCCAAAAACTGGGCAAGAGGATGCTACTTTGGTCTTCAGCATCCCCGTGAGGCTGCTCACACCCTCCCACAGAGCAATCCTCCTCCTGTGGTACCCGCAATGCTTTTGCCCCCCAGAAGCCGGGTCAGGCAGGGATTGCCTGTCAGCTGCGTGTGCTGGGGATGGGGTGCGAAAAAGGTGAAGCAAAGACAGATTTATAAAAGAAAATTAGGAAAGGTAAGATGGCAATTTATGGCTAAAATGGAAGATTTCCTGTTTAATGAGAAAAGAGATTAATATGAATTGAGAGCTATGTGCAAAGATTTGTTTAGCGTGTTATTAGTGAAGACAGCGGCAAGAAAAGATCCTTTGTCCAAACACTGGCAGGAAAGGTGACATTTGCAGTTGCTTAAAGCCTTACAGTTTTTCAGAGCAAAACCACAAAGTATAATGAGTTTAATAAAGATATGTAAAAAGCAGGGGATGGCAAAATAAAGACCTTACTGTTTCATACCCATATATGAACAACAAAAGGTTCCTGGCACCTGAATAGTAGGAAAAGGAGTCTAGCCCAGGCTTTGGTTTTATTGTCTTTTCTCTTCTGGAGAACAGCAGACACGCAGATGGCAAAATACAGAAGTTAGGGGTGGGGAGAGAAGGGATGGGGGAGGATTTCTCAGCCCAGCAATGTGAGTGCTCCATGTTGGTGGGTGACTTCACCCGGGGTTTCTGCACCTCCATAGTGGAATGTGCCAGGGTGACAACACAATTTGGGGATGCAGGGCTGGGCGGGGAAGGTTGCAACGTGGGGACCACCTTCTCACCATGCATCAATCCCCCCAAACCAGCTTTTTCAGTTGTGTTTTTTTAACGCTTATTTCTGCTCCCTGGCAGAATAATGAGGGCGGTGTGATCGCTCAGCTCCCCAGCACCGTCACCACCTTCAACCAGACAGGGCTGAAGCCGGGGGAAGAGTACACCGTCACTCTGGTGGCCCTGAAAGAACAAGCCAGGAGCCCTCCCACCTCTGACAGCGTCTCAACCCGTGAGTGAGCCTGACCCTGGGCAGCACGGCAGTGCCCAGGGCTTGGTCCCCAAAATAAGGTCCCATCAGCAAGAACAGCCCAGCACTGCATGGCAGGGCTGAAACTAGCACAACTCAACTGCCCAAGCTACAGGTGCATCGCAGAAACAGCTTCTTCATGCGGTATCTCGTCCCTCTCCCTCCCAAAGTGCTGCAAGCACAGAAACCGTGGCGAGGTTAATGGGGTTGGGAACGAAGGCTTGGGTCCACTGTTATTACATAGCTCTTCTCCACTAATCTCACAATTTGGAGGCTGAACGCCCCCAAGAAACATCTCTATAAATGTATCGCCTGCACATATATAACAGATTAAAACTCCCACCTGCTTTTGTGCCACTAAACACCCTCTACTCCCAGCAATTCAGGCAAATCAGGCAGCAGGACAGGGAGCCAGGAGCAACAGCATGTCCCTTCCTAACCAATTTCTTTGGCTGGTCACTGGTCCACCCCATAGGCTGCAGGAAATTCAACTGTATCTTCTCCTTGCCGAAGGAGATGTGGTGATGGGCAGAGCTCACAGGGGAGAAAAGGCTCTCCGTGTCAGATCTGCTGCAGTCTGCCTTGGCAGCCAGGCAGATGTCTACCTCCATCCAAGTTGTTGTGAATGGAATCGGCATTTAAATAGCTGCCAGAGGGTTATAACGAGGTGATGCTCTCTTCGGGCTGCTAATTTGAGGCAACAGTGAGAGCGAAGGGAGCAACCCCCCACCAGCAGCAGCTTGCTGCAGGTCTGAGCTTCCTCGGCACAGTCCTCCTGCCTTGCCTCCACGCTCAGCTCAAAGTGGCTTAACAGAGACATCTCCTGGTCAAGCCCAAACCTTCCTTTCCCTAAGAAGACAGCAAAAAATAAAGGCTGGTACTTCAGACTCTGCAGTTGACCTTTGCAGGGGATCGCAGATGGAGTGGTGGGCTCCCAGCTCCCTGCTCCATGAAGGTGTCCCCATGCTGGTATGTCTGCCTTCCTCTGGGGCACACCCCATAGCTTTGCCTCCATCATCCTCGTCCTGCCTCAGCACCTTGTGCCGGGATCGAGCAGCAAAAGCATGGATTTATGCTGCACAGCTAACTAGAACTTGATGCTCCCCAGCATCACCTGGATGACTGGACAACATGAAGTAGTTGGAGATTTCAGGGTTTGGATAAGCATGATGTGGTCCTGGCCAAGCTGGGCAGCCAGCTTGTACTTAAACACTATGCTTCCCAGCTGTCCTCCCTCCTCCATTGCTGTTTTACCCCCAGACCTCACCCCATTGCTCCCATTTCTCCCACATGTCTTTTTCTAACCCTCCCTGGTCCTTCCCACCCCTGCCCACACACATCTCCCCCCGAACTTCCCACCCTGGGGTGCAGCATTCAGCACATCCTTATTACATAGTGTCATTTTCTAATATGTACTTGCATGCAGTATAGCCTGAATTACAGAACCAGTGTGGGGTTTTTCACCCACCTTGTGGTCATGTAAGTGGTAAAACGGGCTGACTGGCGGGCTCCAGGCATCAGTGCTGCCATGGCACAGGAGCGATGGCCGGGCTTGGCCCATCCATCCACCTGCGCAGCAGTGAGGTCCTGCTGGACTCAAAGCATCCATCACCTGGGCTTAAGCCCATGATTTGCAGAGGTCAAGTGTTCCCAGATGAGGAGGAGGGAAGGGCCCAATTCTCTGCAAAAGAAAGCAGAAATGTCCAAAATGATCTCCTGGTAGATCCCCAGTATGAATTTAACTAAAACCCCTTTATCTGAGAGGCTTTGGTAGACACCCACCACAGCCCCGCACCCAGCTAGTTATGAAGACTCACCAGAGCAGTTGCATTTTCTCTTCTCTCCCCACAGCTAAGACATAACAGCTTTATGAGCCAATCCCTCAGCTTAACGACAAACCAGGAGCTGGCACCGAAACAGGAACATTTCTAGATATGTGCCTCAGTTCTTGATGCTTGGATCAGTCCTTGGCCCCACGTTATTTAACACATTGTCAACACCTTTCAAAAGACATAATATCATTGCTGATAAATTTTGCCAGCGATGGAAAGGCTCAGACAAGAGTAAATTGAGTGGAAGGAGATCATCGATAAAAGCAGTCTGAATGGCTCAAAGAGCTGGGCACAAAGGAAAACTGTGTTCTTCAACACATTGCAAAGTACAAGCAGTTATCTAGGAGCAAAGGAAGTGGACCACAGTCAGACGTAGGAGGTTTTATCCTGGGAGATGTCACCTGAAAAAGCCAGGGAGGAATTGTTACAACCAGCTCGAGGGAAGGGCACGGGTTGCATTACAGCTGTAAAGGGCATCAATGAAAGAGCTGCTGGCCTTGCTCTGATGCCCACAGCTCGGGAGAGACATCAGTGAAAGTGGAGAGGGTTCAGGAAAGAGCCAGGAAATTGGGACAAGGGACTGGCAACCCATCAAGACCAAACCCTCTGAATACCTTGGGGTAGGGTGTCATGTCTCCTGCCCATGCCACCTCCCTGCCTTATCCCCAAATGTTAATTCAGGCCACTCTGAAGGTCAGGTCGAAGCATGCCTGAAGCTTGGTGTCCCCAAAGATGCCACCTTGCCCCATCTAACCCTCCCAAAATAACAGGTGCCTGTTTCCCCCCCTCCTCCACAGTCATCGATGGCCCAACGCAGATCCTGGTGAGAGATGTCTCCGACACGGTGGCCTTCGTGGAGTGGACACCGCCACGTGCCAAGGTGGACGCCATCCTGCTGAAGTACGGGCTGGCGGACGGGGAGGGCGGGAGGACCACCTTCCGCCTGCAGCCCCCCCTCAGCCAGTACTCCCTGCAGGCCCTGCGTCCCGGCGCCCGCTACCGCCTCGCCGTCAGCGCCCTCCGGGGTGCCAACGAGAGCCGGCCAGCCCTCGCCCAGTTCACCACAGGTAGCTAGCTGGCTTTGCTGGGAGAACTGGCGTGAATTTGTAAGCCTCCAGCAAGCACGGGCAGATGGCTTGCTGCAGTCTGCAGGTGGGCTGTTGCATATCTGGAGCTGAATCGAGGGTTTTTTTGGCATCTGGGATTTAGTGGTACCTGGTTTTCCTCTGGCATGAGTGAGTTCGGGTTTAATCCAGTGTACTGGGAGGAAGCAGCGCAATGAAAACTATGGTTAAGGTGCAGGTTCAAATGGAGATGCCCAAACGCAGGTGCCTCGCATCCCATTGCGGTGCCAGTACAGAGCAAGGCAGCGCAAATTATTCAGCTCACCCTAAAACACGCAACCTATACCACCCCTTGACCCCCCTCCACTAGTGCCTACATTTCTGTTTAGTCCCTAAAACCTCCAGAGCAACAGGTCTTCTTCATGCCCTGTGCCCCCCAGGGATGCTGGCATGGTCCCCAGGGCAGCCCAGGTGATCCCGGATGCCAGCACCCGGCAGGTGACTCAAACCCCCACATTTCCATGGCAATGCCTGAGCAAACCCCACCTTGGCCGCACCCTGCTGCAGCATCAAGGCTGAACCTGCTGCTGCCTGGGACACACGGCCCCACCAGCTTCAGTGCCCATTCAGACCCACAGCTTAGCTTGAGTTTACTGCTAAAACTTTAAAACCCAGCAGTTTGCACCCTTAATAGCAGCTGTGGATCAAAGTGCAATTCTTAAAAGCACCAAAGCAGCAAGCACAGGTCTGAATTCAAGGCGATGCTTGCTCCCATTCAGTGTTGAAAGCCAAGGCAGATGCCTTGCCCAAGGAATCAGCAGTTACGCAGCTGAAAGCAGCCCGGTCAGAAACATGGTTATCTTATTTTATATCTTCTCTGAATACCCTAACTGGTCGGTAAAACTTTAATTAATGTTAAGCCTGCACATAGCTAACAGGTTTAATTTACCGTGCCATAAAGGAGAAAGTAGAGCGTGTATTTCAGTGCTGGTTTATGGTATATAAATTATTTGTCATGTATATTTCTGGTGGATACTAGGCTCCTACTATAATAACTGCGGTGTGTGAATTGTGTGTGTATGTATCTTTATAGATAAATATTTTGGACGAGATGTTCACCCCGACTGATTTGCTGCGTTGGCCTTCCTTGCTTTATTTCTAAAAGGCAACATAAAAAATCCCCCCCTAAACTGAGATCTATCAAGGAGCAGTAATTACCCCTGTCCGCTGGCACCCAGCCCCTGCCCGGCACTAACCCATCGCTCACCAGCAAGGTTTATCGTGCAAATCAGAGCATATTTGGTGCACAGCCTCAGCAGCACTAATAAACAAACCCTTTGGGCAACATCTGAGTGTGAATGAGCTGGTAAAGATGCTTGAGGTTCTACTAAGGGCTGTTACTAAGGCGTAACTGCTACAGAGCCCTTTTTCTCTTATGCACGCTACCTCGGTTTCTCTTACTCTAACATAGGGGGGAAACACTTTTCTTTTTCAAATAACACACCATTAGATCTTGAATTGAACTTACTGAGGGATGCTGCAAACATCCCAGCACTCGCATCGGTCTCACGGGTGGCATCTCTCGGTCTGTGCTAAGCAGGAGGTGAGAGCAGATGCCCCAGCCCTGTCTGCAGGGACATGCCCTGGGGAGGAGGGACCGCACGTGGGACCTCATGGACATCACACTTGGGTACCCCTCCACTGCCGTTTAGCCATGGAAAGGCTATGGGGTGCATTCCTGGTGCCCGGCGATGAGACGGTGCCTCTCTCCCTTGTGTTGCACAGAGATTGATGCCCCCAAGAACCTGCGGGTGGGCTCGCGGACGCCCGCCAGCCTTGAGCTCGCCTGGGACAACAGTGAGGCCGAGGCCCACAGCTACAGGGTGGTCTACAGCACCCTGGCAGGGGAGCACTACCACGAAGTCCTGGTGCCGCGTGACACCGGTCCCACCACCCGGGCCACCCTCGCAGGTATGCGTGCACCCACACGCCCTTCCTCCCCCTCCTCCTCCTCTCAAGCAGGTAGGGCAATGGAGAGCCCCGTCAGCACCAATGCTCGGTTGCCCTTATGCTGCCACATATTTGAGGCTATTTTGGAGTTTACTAGTTACCAGAGAAAATAGGTTCCTTGGGATGAAGTTCATTTCCCGCTCTGTGGGTCTGCATTTGGACACAGCTTATCCATGAGCTGAACAACGCACCTCCCAGTGATGCACCTCCAGTCTGTCCAGGCGCCAAAGAGAGCTGGCAAGGAGCAAAGTGAGAAATGGGGAGAGGAAGCATTTTTAGACTGATCTAAAGGAAGATACTATTTCACCGTTCTTTCTTTTCCTTGCTGAGAAAGAGCCATGGGCACCAATGCCCCGTAAGAGCAATGGGGAGCCAGGCTGCCCGAGTTCATTGCCTTTCTCCTAATCAAGCACAAAACAGATCCAAATCCAGGGATGCTATTTTTGAGCAGGTCCTTCAAGTGGTACATTATTCAGGCCAGCACAGGGTGTGCCACTGGGGGCTGCAAACACCACCCGCCTCCTGCTGCCCGGGAAGTCCCAAACACCTTCTGCAGCAACATGGTGAAGCACCGTGTGAGGTCTGGTTTCCATTTTTTTTCAACAGCAACTGCTTGCCTGCTGGATTTGCAGCTCCGGTGGCATTTTTGGGGACAAATACAAGACTTAGGCATGTACAAAAAAGATCACTCATTCATCCTGAAGCTCTTCAGTATGGCAGGACACCAGGTTCTTCCACATCAACTGTCTTTGCCCTCCTGGGATCGCCCCAGTCCAAAGGGGGCTCAGGCATCTCTGCCGTAAGGAACTATAGGAGTAAGTTCAGTGGGAAAGTCAAACGCGAAGTTACAAGTACAGTGGCACCAAGTCACGAGAAAGGCTGGTGGGCAGGAAAGCAATTAAAGCAGGTAGCTTGAAAAACGTGGTATGTGGGGAAAAAGGAAAATGTTAGGGATAGTTTCTGCTGCATTCATGATGAGGACACGCATGGAGAACCAGGATGGGATCAAAGAACCAGTGCTGGTCGCCTGCTAGGTTTCCTCTAGGACATTTACTACCTTGGTAAGGGAGAAAGAGCATTAGAAATGGGCCAGATCCCCCCTCCCGCAGAGGTGCAATACCACCCCAGCGACCCAGACTGCGGTGACACCCATGGCAGAGGCTGAGCTTGCCTCGGAGGACATGGCAGCCCAAAGGCTCTTGTTTTCCTGAATAATAACGTAAAAAGCTGACAAGTCTCTGCCAGACTCAGGCAGGGCTACAGGAAAGCCTCTCGGGAGCAAGCTCCAGAAATGCAGAAGCTTAAGTCAACAGCAGTGAGCGATTTTTATATAGTGCTTCCATCATCACCTAAGTGCATTTCTTCTGGTTCCCAGGGTACTATGTAATAAACAAAGAAATTTACAAAAAAAAAAAAAAAAAAAAAAAAAATCACAGCAGAAAATAACCACAAAAACATTCTACTGGCAAAAAAATAATCCAGGATAGCACGTGAGCCTCTCCCATAGCTCCATTACGCACATGGTAGTCGTGTCCTCCAAAGTCTTGCTGCACGTGGTGCAAAGCCCGTTGGGGTGGGTTTCCAGCCAGCCAGGACCTGGTGGGATCCATGGAGTGAAAGCAACCAACAATTCCTTCATCCACCTTCATCTGCCTGCAGGAAAACCAACAAGGAACAGTGCTGAGCAGAGCTTATCAAAGATTTAAGCTTAAAATACAGCAAGCCTTGCCCTGCCCCATATGTCTCTCTTCAAAATCAGCATTTGCACAGAAACAGCCACAAGTTTGCTCCATCCAGAAGAGCTGGGAGAGAAAAGGCATCATTTTATACATTCCTGCTCATTTCTTCCTTCTCCTCCCCCTTCCTCCCAGGCTCTTCTCCTTTCCAGGCTACTTCTGACACTTACTAGGCAGGGGCAAAGGGGGTCCGTTTCCACCCCCTGGCACCAAGACTGCACCATAGCAAGAGGAAAGGAGCAGGGAATGTGGGTTTCCCTCCCTCCTGGCCTCTCAGGGAAGGTTTTAGTGGCTTCAGGGGATGCTGCCCCTGGGCAAGGCAGGGTGAGACTGGGCTGGAGGGTTTATGGCTTTCTCTAACCCTGTGGGAAAGATCATGAAGCACAGGGAGGCATGGAACAGAGCTGCCAGCAGCCAAGCAGAAGTGAGAGGCAGAGGCAGGAGATGTCCCACAGAGATAAAACATCGATCAGCAAGAGGTGCAGGGGAAAGGAGCTGGATGAGCTTGATTCCCATAGCCCTTGAGAAAGGCACCGCAGGATGCATCCATCCCAAGGAGCAGCACTTGATTCAGCTCCCAGAAAGACTGCGCCTTTCCTAATTAATGTGCATTTCATTTACTCTGCATAATTTATTTCTCTTCAAGACACCAGCCCTGTGACAATATTTGATGTTGAATCAGTTTGGAAACAAATGTAAGATACTTTATCGTTCCCATCTCAGCTCACATACACACAATTTCTGTCTCGGTGCCAGCAATTACAGCAGACCTCAGCAACAACTTTTAGAAATTGCTTATTACTGAGCCTGAATAATCCAAATTCCCTGTCCAAAGGCATCCATGTGGCTTTTTAAAAAGGCTCAGCTCTTCTGCAACGTGCAGAGGAACCGCTGACCTGTGGGAGGGCTGCTCACCCCAGGGATGTTCAGGAGGGTCCCCCCCTGTCCCCAGCTGTGGGAGGTGGGGGGGTCCCTCCCCAAGGCCACCCAGCCAGGTGCTGCTCTCACACCCCTTTGTGTCCTTTGCACCCCCCGGCAGATCTGGTGCCAGGGACAGAGTATGGCATTGGGATTTCAGCGGTGATGGACAGCCAGCAGAGCGTGCCGGCAACCATGAACGCCAGGACCGGTGAGTTTGGCCCCATTGCATGCTTCAAGCACAGCTGGCTCCTATGGCTCAGATGTCCCCACAGGACAGTCCGTGCATGGGAACAAAGGTGTGCACCAACCCTCTCCCACAGAGCTTGACAGCCCCCGGGACCTCCTGGTGACGGCCTCCACAGAGACATCCATTTCACTGGCCTGGACCAAAGCCATGGGTCCTATCGACCACTACCGTGTCACCTTCACCCCTGCCTCAGGGATGGCATCCGAAGTGACAGTGCCCCGGGATGAGTCACAGCTCACCCTCTCGGAGCTGGAGCCCGGGACAGAGTACACCATATCCATCATCGCTGAAAGGGGACGCCAGCAGAGCCTGGAGGCCACCGTGGATGCCTTCACAGGTAGAGAAAGATAAACTGGGGCCAAGGGCACAGACCACCACCCCACATTGGCATCTACGCCAGCCCGCTGTATCCCCAGCACCTAAACTCTTGAGATGGTGATGGGGATGAGAGCTGGAGGCAATGCATCCATATGGGAACAGGTCTGTTGACCTCAAAAGGAGGATGGCCCTACCAGTGTAGGTGCATTGTCCCCTTTGCCTGCAGCTCTGAGCACACTTGCTTGGCTAGAGGCTCCCATAAGGACAAGGCAGGGTTGGGGGAACGGAAAGCCCATGCCTTCCCCTGTGGTCAGGGTGGCCTGTGTGTCCATAAGAAAGAGAAATGAAGCCTTGAGGGACCTTACAAGGACCTCTGGGTAGAAAGCCTGCAGCTGAGAAGCTCAGACAACACATACCATCTGTAGTGGGACAGCCTTACCACCTACCATATGGGTCTGGGATGGAGCGTGTGTGCAGGCAGAGCTGAAAAAAGCACTGTTTTTCCCCTCACGGTTCTGCCTCTTGATCCCAGCACAGTTTCAGATCAATAGAGAGCCCAGAGCTCCAGCTTTGCCACCTCTCTTGGGTATTTCCCACACAAACACTGAGAACATCGTGGAGGCCAGGATCTGCAGATGGTTGGGGCTGCATCTCCCCTCTCCATCTTGCAGGTGTCCGGCCCATCACACAGCTCCACTTCTCCCAGCTGACATCATCCAGTGTGAATGTCACATGGAGCGACCCATCCCCACCAGCAGACCGCCTCATCCTCACCTACAGCCCCCGGGATGAGGAGGAGGCACAGCAGGTCACACTTGAAGGCACCCGTAGGCACGCCAGCCTGGCGGGCTTGCAGCCATCCACCGAATACCTAGTGTCACTGGTGGCTGTGCACGGCGCCATCAGCTCTGAGCCTGTCATGGGCTCCATCACAACAGGTACCATGGAAAGCCCCCCACCGGGCACAGGACCCTACCAGGAGGGCGGGCCGGGGGACAGGGAGCGGACCTGCCTCCCACAGCTTTGGTTTCTGCTCCATCTCACCAGGGATTGATGCGCCGAAGGACCTCAGGGTGGGCAATGTCACTCAGGAGTCCATGATGGTCTACTGGAGCCCTCCCATTGCTGCCTTTGACCACTATAGAATATCCTACCGTGCCGCCGAAGGTAATGGGTCAGACCGCTCTTGCTCATACCCTGAGCTCACAGCTGCCAACCCTCCCTCCACCCACTGACAGGAGCAAGCCACCAGGTCATCTTCACCCCAGGCAGCATCCTGGTGCCCTGGGCAAAGCCACCAATAGCTGGGATGGACCAAGAGGCTGCAGGGACGGGGTGTCTGGGACAAGGATGGGAAGGGACCACCGCAGCCAAGGGCCAGCCCAGCACAGAGGGGCACAGGGAGTGATTCACTGCAGTGAGCTCTCCCTGGGGATGGTTAATTCGGGGCCCAATCCTGAAATCCCACCTCCCTCACCTGCTTCCCAGGTTCATCTCCCTTGGTCCCAGTTTTGCCTTTGATGCTGAAAAGGTTGAGCCAGCAGCGATAGGCACACAGGTGTGCACCTGCAGGCACAAAACCCAGTTACCCCCAGTATCAGCCCTGGACTGGTGGCATTGCCCTCCCCTCCCAGGCACCTCCTATAGCCCAGGGATGGGGCCAGCTGTGATGCCAAAGCTCTTGGCTCCATCCCAGCAGGCAGGACAGACAGCACCGCCATCGGCAGCGACGCCACCGAGTACGCCCTCCGCCACCTGCAGCCCGCCACCAAGTACGAGATTGGGGTGAAGAGCATGCGGGGCCGGGAGGAGAGCGAGGTGGCCTCCATCACCGTGTACACAGGTGGGAAGGAGCTCCTGGTGGGCAGGTAGCGCTCAAACTGTGCCAGGGCCAGCCCTGGCAGCCCCTGCTTGCACTAGTAATCAGGCAGCTGAGAGCAAGCTAGACCTGATGCAAGCTCAAGATGATGAGCAAGGCTCACAAGGGCCCAGTGTGTACTTTTGAAGTATATCTAAGCAAAGCCTTTCCCAAATATGCGTAGGTAGTCATGGGAGGGAGTGATAAATCTGTGTACTGGGCACAGGGAAGCCAGAGATACGATGGTGGGCAACCATGACAACCTTTCCTAAAGGAAGTACAGACTTCCAGAAATAATCCCCGGGGAAGCCCGGACACAGACAGCATCTGCTGCAAGAATAAAACCCTCTGCTAACTTCAAACTCCTCAAAACCTAAAAAACTCCTTAACATCCCAGGCTGTGCGTCAGGAAAGCAGTGGAAGAGCAGCCCCGGTAGCAGAGTAGCACCAGCTATGACATCTCTGCTCTCCAGCTAGGGCGGCAGTAACTCCTCTGCAGGCACATGTGCCTGTGTTACCGAAATCTCAGAATGAAGAACTTATCGACACCAATGTGATGCAGATAAGCAGACACTTCTTTATTGACAGCCGGGTGCGTGAGTGAGTCCTCTCACGATCAATGCACACCAAGTTTCAAAATCATACACCATATATAGAACTTATTCATACATATTCATTAAGTATTCACGCATAATCATGGTATTTCCCAAAAATCATTAACATACCCTCCTCCCAAATCCGATTCTGCACAGTAAAGGTTAGAAAGGTCCAGAAATGGGTCTGGGGTACGATTTGGGTAGGTGGTACATGAGTCGGTGGTCGCTATCTCCCCCCTGCCGGAGTTACCTTTTACTAAAGCTCACGGTTTCTTGGCAGGTAACTACAAGCTGTTCCAGTTGACTCTCCCCAGTTCCCGTTAATTCTACATTCTGACATTTCAATACACTTTCTACATACAGAAGACTAGTCAAATACAAAGAAATCTGTAAAATCCCAAATTTGTTACCTAAGTTTTAAACAATGATTCTAGCCCATTCTTCTGGCCTTGGTACAGGGCTGTACAGAGGATTTCATAGCAACTTTTGCTGTGCAACTACAAGTTTCATTAAAATCTGTTTCTTATTCCAAATGATTTTACAAAATCAAATAAAGTCAATTAATTCTAACTTATTAGCAGATCTGTAACACCTGGGTAGCAAGTCAGGACCACGAGCGATGGGCCACAAGAAGCCTTTCCAGTCCACATTCCCATCTTTTAAACACTTCTGACTCTGAATCTGTCTTCTGTGCAGCCATGGATGTCCCCTTGGGGGTCACGGCCACCAACATCACCCCTACCGAGGCGCTGCTGCAGTGGAACCCACCGCTGTCAGAGGTGGAGAGCTATGTCCTCGTCCTCACCTGCCGCACAGGTATGCTGGGGCTCCATTTCACCTCACCTCCACCTCTCCCCCACCCCAAAGCCCAGGGCTCAGTAGGTGTCCTCCACGGAAGGAGCCCTTGCTTCAGGAGGGCAGCAGCTGGTGGGTGGCGTGGCTGTACCCCATCCTCAGACACCAGCTCCTCCCACGCAGGTCCCATGGCATGCGCCTTGCACTGCCCCCACCAAGCCTCAGAGCACAGCAGTCCACACAGGGAAGGACTGGGATCCTCCCAATTTGCTAACTGGCCCACCAGCAGCAGCCCTGGGGCAAGCAAGTACCCATCGCAAAGAAACTCGGTGTGTGGCAACACCAATGAAACCCACCACTGAAGGCAAAGAAAGTATCAGACAAATATAGGGACCGTGGGAAAAATAAGACCATCCTTCAGACCGACCACCACCACTACAGCTCACCTGCTGCACTGGAGCTCACGGTGTTTCAGCCATGGTGTGTCATACCCATAGACACATTTTGGAGAACCACCTTGAACATCTACCTTAACTCATCTCTTTTGGCTTACAGTTGCAGGAGAAACAATTCTGGTGGATGGAGTCAACCAGGAGTACCAGCTGACCAATCTCCTGCCCAGTACCACCTACACAGTCTCTATGTACGCCACCAACGGGCCTCTCACCAGCCAGACCATCAGCACCAACTTCACAACTCGTACGTACAGTCACCTCCCCCATCGCCTGTTATGCGCCCCTACCCACACATCCACCCCAGGAAAGGCGGCCAGCAAGGCTCAGCCAAAGCTTTTGTCACATACACATGGGTGTAGAAGTAGCCATGTGCCAAAAGGCCACCCAGATACCAGTGCTGGGCACAACACAAGAACAGAATTTTAATCACAACAAGCATCAACCATCATTTTCACTCTTGCAACCTCCATCCACCTCTTTCTTTGATTTCCCCTGGATGTGGTTCCCCGAGAAGACCCTTGACCAGGTCTTTTTCTTGCCCCAGGCTATAATCCAGGAAAGTCCCACAACCCATTTTGCTTACAGGAAGCTCGGCAGGCCCCATAACACATGAATTTCAGAGCTGTTACCCTTCAGAGAACATGCAAGTAGAGAAGGACATTTAGAGGGCTTACAGAGCTCTGATCAAGGTTGGAGATGGGTGGTGGGGTCTGGAAACTGAGGGTGAGGATGGACTTTGGGCTGTAGCTCAGGGTTGCAAGGTCGAATCCCAGTGCACTGAGTTGGGAAGCAGGCCTGGGGAGGTTGGTTGTCTGTGAGAACTTGCACTTCCCTTGGTCCCAATCCACCCTTGCAGTTTTGGATCCTCCAACAAATCTGACTGCCAGTGAAGTCACTCGACGGAGCGCCCTGCTCTCCTGGGTGCCTCCCGTGGGAGAGATCGAGAACTACGTCATGACCTACAGATCCACCGATGGCAGCCGGAAGGTGAGCGAGTCCTCACAAAGAAAGAGGCTCATTAAGTCAGGGAATAACACAACTGTGGAGAAATGAGCAGGAGAAACCCAACGAAGTAAAAGAATGATGCTCACCAGGTCAGGGAGAGACCAGAAGGGCAAACGCTGCTTTCTACATAAGCAATACTTTAGACAAAAAGTTAGAAAACACAGGAAAAGATTGCCTGGGGCAAAATCTTCATGTACATCTGCAGGTCTGGGCAACGAGGGCATACCTGGGAAGTCTGGAGGAACAGGGGAAATTCCCAACTTGGGAAACACAAGCAAGCTGAGGCAGGAGAAAATTACCCTGCAAACAGAGATGCTGAAAAAGCCATTTGCCCTTCTTGCAAAAGGAAGATAGGAGCAGACAGCTAATTAATCCCGCAATACAATATATTTGATTATTTAATGAGTACGTCCATATCTGCCTGTCCGGAGGCTGCTACAAACACTATCAGGAATACGTCACTGCAGAGTCTCATTGCCTTTGCCGGTGCAACTGGCTCGCCGCAGCCGGAGGATAATAGCTTTGCAAAGGGGTTCGATATAATGCTAAGTGGCATTGGCTGACGACCAGAAAAATTAACATGACAGGAACTGATGGAGCCAAAACTGGCTGATAACCAGGTTTTGGCCAGCTCTGCTCCTTGCAATGCTTGGGCAATCAGTCATGCCCCGGATTGAGGGCACGCAGATCCCGACAGTCGGTAAACAGAGCACACAGACTGCAAACATTTACATCTCCTGTGCCTAAACCAAACCAGCTAGCTTTCTCCTGCCCAAACCATCCCAAAAGGTTGCATATATATTGACACCACCTTGACTTAGTCCAGGGGTGTAAGCAGCCATGCAACACTCCTCGGCCAGGCACCAAGGGCTGCAGCAGTTTGTAGCTTCCCTTCCCTCCTCGCTTGCTCTTTAGGCTCCCCATCGCTTTTCTCATCTGTTGCTCTTGGTGTCTACCTCCTTCTGGGACCCATGTACAGGAGCTGATTGTGGATGCCGAGGACACATGGATCCGCCTGGAAGGGCTTTCTGAGACCACAGAGTACACCGTGCGCCTGCAAGCTGCCCAAAACACCATGCGGAGCGGCTTCATCTCCACCACCTTCACCACAGGTGAGGACCTGCGCCGCATCAGCTTGGCCAGGTGGGGTTTAGGCCACTCACCATGCTGGCAGACACAGACTGCTTTTGTGGGCTCTCCCTTCTCAGGCAGCATTTCACCATGATCCACAGAGAGGTATCTTCATTGCCACGACCTACAGAGCTGTTTTGCTATGCAAAGTTAATGGCTATACCTATATCTATAATACAACACAAGACCCAGTCCAGGGCAAGGGGTTTTGAGCTTCAGACCAGGAACCATCAACCAAACCCCTCACCTTGCCCTTGCCCCTCCTCAAATGCATAAATAGAGGGGGAAAAAAACCCAGAAGCTAACAACATGTATCAAGAGATATGCTCTTGGAGTGAGCAGGGAGAGACTCAGCTGGTCTCTCCATGCTGTAAACATGGTCCAACCTCTCAGATACATCATAGAATCATAGAATGGTTTGGGTGGGAAGGGGCCTTTAAGGGCATCTGGTCCAACCCCCCTGCCATAAGCAGGGACATCTTCAGCTAGGTCAGGTTGCTCAGAGCCCTGTCCAACCAGACCTTGAGTGCTCCCAGGCATGGGGCATCTCTGGAAATATCAAGCAGGTGCATCTCCACTACCATCAGTGGAGTCACGGACAGCAGAGCCAACATGCCCGCAGGACTGCGATCCCACAGATTTTACCTAATGGCATTATTCCTCCCTCCTCTCATTCCACAGAAGTCACGATCCACTGAGGTAACGGGGATTTCCTTTCCAAATCAAAGGGTGGGCGTCCACATCCAACCCTCACAGACAGAGTGCTTATGCTTGCAAGAATGACACTTGTATAAAAATGTCACCATTGCCCCCACCTTTTGCAACCATTCATGTTAGAAACTGTGCAAAGCATGTTGTCCCTCCGCCTCTTTGAAAGCCATGCTAGGCCTGGGCACTTAACAGACAGAGTGCCTGTTGTTCAGGGCTGAATCCAATTGCATTTCTCCTGGGCTTCAAAAGCACTAAACCTGAAGATGATGTCCACCAAAATTCCTCCTATCTGTGCTGCCAGTTCGATTAGGAGAGTTTTCTTTGCATCTGCTGCAGATACACTTTCCCATCTCAGTTACATGCAAAGGTCCCTTCATCTGCTTTTAAGAGATAATAGAAACTATTTACATTACCAAAAAAACCCCAGAAAAGACTCTTCCCTAATGCATCTGTGGATCAGGTTTTCCTGTTATTCTCACCTCTTATGCAGGCATATAAACCCAGCACAATTCAGGCAGGTGATGGAAAAATGCATGTCATCTTTGAGGTTCTTTGGAAGTCAGGGACAAAACTGCATGGGGCTGGCTTCTCCACTGAGATAAAGCAGCAGAAATCCACTCACGTCAGGCAAGGAGAGCACCGTTTCCATTAAACACAAATGCCAGACCTCGGCAGTATTAGAGACACCATTGCCAGCTGATGCAGCATCCAAACACATGTTTAATTGCTTTTAAGATGAAGATAGGCATCAACTAGACACCAGCTTCTCCCCACTTACCCCCCATATCAATGAGACAGAAGCACCCAGGAACGACCGCTGAGGCAACACAATCCATGGGCAGCATCCTCAGCAAACAATCGGGGTCTGGGATTCAATTATTTCATTTACTCTGGCAGCACATCAGGGCACTTTGCAGAGAATAAGGACTTGTCTTTAAGGAGACAGGAAAAAAAAAAAAAAGAAAGAAAACAAAAATACCAACCAGGCTTAATTTAAATTGTTTTGCTTCCTTCTGCTCACAGTACACATCCCGGGGTTCTGCCATTGCTTCTGACATATTAATAGCTCAGCCTCTTTGTTTCATGTTTGCATAAGGTTCTCGGGGAATTGTATACAGATGGGACAAAAGGAAGAAACAGATACAGTATTTATAATTTATAGTGGTTTGAAATGTCTTTCAAGGTCTCCTTCGCTCCTAAAGATATGAATATAAATTAAGAAACGAGTAATCTCTGCAGAGCTCAGGGGAGCCTGAAGTCGTTGTCTTTGAAGCAGTTTTCATTGTTGGGTACTCTAAAATGCAAACACTGCCTCACCAGACCTTGCGTTACAGAGCACAGAGACAGGAAAAAATAGGGGGTCTTCAACATTTGGACAAAGTGACAACCTCCAAAGTCTCCAGGTGGCATGAATGGGGGGGAATACACCCAAGTGGGAAATAACAGACAAGGGTCTGTACCCTGGTCCTACGGGGTATCACGCAGTCGTGACAGATGTACACAGCACACCCTTTGCACCTTCTCAATGAGTAACCAAGGCACCCTCCAAAGCCACATCCGTATTTCCAGCTCTGCACTCATTTACTCCAGCATCCATATGCACCAATGGCAAAGAGAAAGATGTAGTTCCACATTTTTGCATTAAAGGAGAAAAAAATCAAACTCAGAGTTGACATCCCAATATTGTTGGGGTCTTGTAGTTCAGACTCTTTTAAACTCTGACCCCTAAATGAAAAGTTTCTTCCTTAGAGGACACCTGGAGCACAGCCACACAGCCCGTGCTATCTGCCCATCTCTAGTATCTGGCACAGCCTAATTCCTGCTCAGTTTGCAAGTGACAGTCAGCCTGGCATAAGTCCACCATTGTTTCCAAGGGCATGGATCAGGAGAATCCATCTGGAATCAGTAAAGTCATAAAACTTGCTTGTAGCTGGCAATCCTGAGAGGAGGACAGGTTCTGGTATTGTCACAGCTGTCTAAATACGCCGGTCACGGCTCAAACCCCAGGGTTTCAGACACAGTGCAGAAAGATGATGCAAGAAGTGACATCCCTCATCATTCACAGCGAGGTTACAATGCGCCTTTCCAATATGCACACACTTTTTTCCACTAAATCCTCCAGTGTTGTTGGCAGAGGTGAAGTCCCTCCACTTCACAGAGTAACTTGAGACGCAGAAGCCAAATTAGACTTTTCCTGGATCACAAGCAGTGGGGCCCGAGGCGTGTGGAAAGGGTGTTGCTCTGCTTAAGTTTTTCTTGGGTTGTTTTTTGTTGTTGTTGTTGTTTTGTTTTTTTTTTTATCTTGCAGGCGGCCGTGTCTTTGCTAACCCTCAAGACTGCGCCCAGCACCTGATGAATGGAGACACGCTGAGTGGCATCTACACCATCTCCATCAACGGGGACCTCAGCCAGCGAGTGCAGGTGTACTGCGACATGACCACGGATGGAGGCGGCTGGATTGTGAGTAGCCGTGTGGCTGTCCTCTGTGTTGTCATCATCACAAAGTAACCGAGCCTCACGCTACCAGCAAAGCCAAGCACCACGCTGCACGGGAACGACAGCAGGCTTAATATCGCATGCTTCATTTCCCACGCCATAGGGAATGGCCCACGCTCCAGTAATAATAGTTACACTTGGAGAAATGCCCTTTGATTTATTTGACATGTTTGCAGTGCTTCTGGAGAGCAAAATCTGAGAATGAAGCTGATTTATTGTTCTAGAAATGAAATTAATGGCCGGTAGCTTTCACAGAGAATGATTCACGCTGCCTGCAGTAGGAGGGTGTCAGGCATCACCCCAATTGAGTCCGCACAGGAGCACTTTAGAAGCAAATGCCTGTTTGGCTTTTGAATTGCACAAACACTGCCTGTCTTGATGTAGATGGACTGACAGCTTAAGTAAATAATGCTCTGGTGCTTTGATTTTATTCATGTCAAATGCTTGCTTACACGCATTACACAAAACCCTGCTAGATGTATAGCTAAAACAACAAAAAAAAGGACTTGCCCAAATGCTGATTTCTAGCATGGGTATTATTCTAGCTAGGAAATTTACCTCCATCTCACTCTGCTTCAGACCATCCCCTTGCATGCCACAGAAAGAGCCAGCTGAAAGCAGAATCACATGCTAGAAGAACAGTCACCATGCATTGGGTAGAGCAGAAAGCTTGACGGCTGATTCCTTCCTGTTAGAGCATTGATTTGCCTCGGACATCATCTAACATCTCTTCAGTTTCTCCATCTGCACATGAATTAATTGCATGGCTACAATTAACACTAACTGGATGGGCACTGCAATTTGTGCCTCTGAAAGGGGCAATGGAAAGAAAAAGTATTGTCTTTACTTCACACTGATCTTCCCCCACCACAGGTCTTCCAGAGGCGGCAGAACGGGCTGACTGATTTCTTTCGGAAATGGGCGGATTACCGGGTTGGCTTTGGAAACCTGGAGGACGAGTTTTGGCTGGGTATGACCCTCACTGGTTGTCTGTCAATGACACGTCAAACCTGAGCCCCCTACGCACCCTGCTGCTCGCCCATGCCAGCTGTTGGCTCCTTGCCTTTCACCCCACTCCTCTACGCTCTCCCTCGGACAGTTTTTCTTCCATTCATTCCCAGCCCTTCACATTAGAAAGTCACTCAGGGGCACACAACATAAAAGCACATTGTGAAGGCCAGCAGCTCCCCAGTTTGCTCCTCCTAGGAGAGAAGGGGCTAAGCTGGGAGTTTTCATGGACCAAAAAGCATCATCCTCCTTTGGATGACTACAGGTTGCATCAGTAGCATCTATGGCTCACGGACCTCGCCTGGCCTTGGCCAGCAAGCCAGTTGCCCGAAGAAAGTAGGAAAGGGGCAAGTGGGAGGAAACCCAGCACAGCTCTGAAACGGAGCGTGCTGCCCCAAGACCTGAACACAAGCCAAGGCCAGCCCTGCAGCGTGAACACGCTCTGGCTCGTGTGGAAGCTTAGCAGCAATGGGAGAAGCACCAAGGCTCCGCAGCTGAACTCCCCCAGCTTCAGCAGCAGTGTGGAGAAAGCTGAGCCTGGGCCTTGAACCCACCTCTCATAGCCACGGGGAGGTGAAGCTCAAGTGCAAACAGAGCTCAGACCCCACCGCTGCCAGGAGACACAAAGACTTAGCCAGAAGCGCTGTTGCTTTTTGGTTCCCCTCCTCGCCCTCATTTCCCACAGCTGTGTTATTTACCTAGAGCTCTTTTTGTTTGCTCACGGAGTGGATCCAGGCACTCACTGGGTCTCACCGGGTGTCTTGCTGCTTGTGTCACCAGGCTTGGACAACATCCACAAGATCACGTCCCAGGGGCGCTACGAGTTGCGAATAGACATGAGGGATGGCCAAGAAGCAGCGTACGCCTACTATGACAAGTTCTCCATCGGCGACTCCCGGAGCCTGTACAAGCTGCGAATCGGGGACTACAACGGCACTTCAGGTACAACCTCCTTGCTAGCAAGTAGTAAGGAAATCCTGGCACCCGTGAGTCTGAAACTATAAAGGAAATCCCAGCATCAAAGCTCACTTGTTTGGAGCAGCAAGACACAAACCCATAGCCCTTTCTGCCTCCCTGCAGTCCGTCATGTAAGCCAGGCTGGATAAATCCCACTAAGGACACAGGGAATTTTCCATCGGGGATTAGATATTTAATATCAGAGGCATTACTGTTCAGATAACCAGGTCAATCATCAGAGGTGTCATCTCACTTGGCAGTAACCGCAGAGCACTATTGATGCTGTGCTGGAGGGTGTATTTATTGCCCTCCCACAGCAATGGAAAAATCTGAAATCCTCTTCATTGTTTCCTCTTGCAGAGGCCAAACAATGGCCAGTTTTTCAAGGACACTGTCACACCTGCTTGCTCAGTCAATGCAGCAGCATGAGGCTTTGCCCACCAGAAAACAGTGGGTGATGGAGGGAGGGCACGGAGGTCTCTTCCCAAGAAGGCGGAGAGGGGACGGCTGCAGCCTCTTTAGCTAGGATAGATAGGATAGACAAAACTTCACCACCATGTACTTAGCAAGGAACCACACACCATATCCAAGATGCAGGAATTTTTTATTCCAAACCTGGTAGCTGCTACTGGAAAAACAGCAACAGGAATCTTGGTTGTGTGCAACAAAGCACTTGCTCTGACCTTAAGTCCTAGGGCATGAGGCACCCAACCTATTACCAAAAATGCCAGTAACTACTGCAGACATGACTCCCTCCCTTTCCCCACACAAGCTCCCCTTCTAGCCGCCCAGCCAAGGAGCTTCTGCTCCCCCTTGAGCAAAGAGAGCCAAGACCTGCCCAATGGTTCATCGCCAAGAGGTGTCCTAGCAAGCTTCTCTGTGCCTGGACTGCATGATGCTGGCATGAGTCCACTTTGTATTTTCTTAGGGACCACCAAGGAGCATAGTAAGAATGTCTCCTGTAAATACATCAGTTGTAATAACCATGTTTCACTTGGATGTTCTTTCACCCAAAAGCAGCTCTTTTGGTCCTTAGTAAGAAGGTGAGATGAGGTTTGTGGTTTTGGTAGAATAAGACATCACACACCTCCCAAAAGCTTCTTGCCCTTATCCAA
This sequence comes from Falco rusticolus, assembly GCF_015220075.1. Lineage (NCBI taxonomy): Eukaryota > Metazoa > Chordata > Aves > Falconiformes > Falconidae > Falco > Falco rusticolus. The sequence continues at coordinate 30,083,842 of NC_051197.1, forward strand.
AGTGAGAAAAGAAGGCTAAGCATCTTGATTCAAGGGACAAATGCTTGGTCTCCATTAGGTGAAAAAGTTCCCTTTGGCTCACAGGAGGGAAGGAGGCTGAAAGAGTCCTGAAGTTAAGTAGTGGAGCCAGGCTTTGGAAAATCAGGGATGCCCAAATCTAGGACTTAGTTCATTTCTGAAACACTGAAATTCAGATCCAAACTCAGACAGCATTTTATCTGCCAAGCCTAAGCAGCCGCTGAGCTTTGCTATGGTCTGTACTGATCCTAAACGGACAGCAGAGGACCTCAGATGAACCAGTTGTGAGCAATTCCAGTTAACGTTGTTCCCAGACCTTCAGCTGCTTGAGCCGTGGATTGGCAGGCTGCCACATCTACCAGAATATCTTAATTTCCTTGTGAAAAGACCAGGTGACTCCGGCTCTAACACCTTTAACGGCACCTCTTTCCACAGGGGACTCCCTCAGTTATCACCAGGGCCGCCCCTTCTCCACCAAGGACAGGGACAACGATGTGGCTGTGACCAACTGTGCAATGTCCTACAAAGGGGCCTGGTGGTACAAGAACTGCCACCGTACCAACCTCAACGGCAAGTACGGGGAGTCCCGGCACAGTCAGGTAAGGACAGAGCTGGGCTGAAAGCCTTCGGCATTTCTTCTAGGGGTGTGACCAAGCCTGACAGCAAGCCTAGGCTAGAGCTGGGGCCGCACAGTCCATGCACCAGGGGTGGGAGCACCGGTGGGGTGACCCCACACCAGCTGGAGCAAAGGGAACCACCTTCAAGCCATTTAAGCTGATGCTTTGTGCCTCAAACTGGCTGCCATGGTCATTTACCATGGCACCTTACTGCATTACATTAAAAAAATATACATACTGGAAATCTGATCAGGAGCCTTTGAGCAGTGGGAAAAACAACGGCATGGCTGCAGAAGAGTTTCTTACCCTTCCTGTAGCAAGTTCTTCCTTCTGACTTCTCTACAGCCATCAACCCTGTTTCCTTCCTTTCCAGCTCTGGTTTCTTGTTAGGGTCTTTCTTTACCCTGTGCCTTTCTCTCCCTCCTGCCAGGGGATTAACTGGTACCATTGGAAAGGCCACGAGTTCTCCATCCCCTTTGTGGAAATGAAGATGCGACCTTACAACCACCGTAACATCGCTGGGAGGAAGAGACGGTCCCTACAGCTCTGAGCCAGCTGAACCCCTCCTGCCTCCCACCACCTGACCTTTTCTGTCATTTGTTTGTATTTTATAATATGAAAAGGGAAAAAAAACCAATTACTACTCATCTGAGATAGCAACCTGCCCCCCCACGAGTGCTGGAGGGAACCAGGGTACAAGCAAAGGCCGTGTGAAAGGGAAGACCTCGTTGCTTTGCATCTGTCCCAGAGAAATACCAAATTTCCAGTTTCCCTACCCCAGTCCTCTGGCCCTTAACATGAGAACAAGAAAGAGACAGACAGATTTTTTTGATATTTTTTTAAAACACATAGAAATCCCCAGCAAAGCCTGTTAGAAATGTTTGTCACAGGGCTCATGGCAGAAACCTTCCCCACAGGGACCTTGGGGCAGCCATTTCCACCCCAGTCATGGCCAGGGACACCCGTCCTCTCCCTGCCTCCCTGTTGCCTCCTGGAAGGGAAGTCCCAAGCTTCATGCCATCCTGTAGACACCAACTCTTCCAGCAGGCAGAGGCCTATCTCTCTTTCTGGCCTGGTCATCCCTCCCCTACACACAGGCACTGCACACATGAAGACAAACTGAGGATGAGCAAACGCAAGGCTCATCCCATCCCCAGTTTTCACACATCACACCAGGAGGGCTTGGCAAGCATCAGCATATGTAGGCAAACTCTAGAAAGCCCACAGCTCATGTGCTGGCCCCACCACAGCCAAACTCATCCTCATGTACATGGGGTGTAGGGGAACAAGAGCTGTTCCACCAGCCCCAGCCTGTATCATCCACGCCTTCCAGTTGAACTCATCCCACTCCAGGTGTACAACATCTGCCTGGGTTGTGCTGAGCTTGATGGAGAAGAAAGGAGTCAAAGGAGAGGACCTGGGAGAAAAATCACTACTTGTGGTCTTGAGGCCTAGGGCCCGTTTCCTCTGCTATTTCTACATCCCACTGCGCTGGCTTTCACTGAGGGCATTGGTCCCAAACCAAATAGTCTCAGAGAAGGAGCAGCAACCAAAAGAGCCACCACACAAGCGCAGCCCAGCCTGAAGCCGGCAGCTGGTACAGCCCAGGTGCTATTGTTCAGAGACCTCCACGGTACACGGGGAAGGATGGCAACACAGCTGAGGGAAGAGAAGTGCAAGCTGAGAAATGCCCATTCCTTCCCTTCTCCTGCACCACCCCTCTTCGCTGCCATCACAAGAGGGACACAAATCTCAGTGCCTTGGTATCAGCATCTCTCTAACAGGAAATCAACCATTTCCCTTCCTGGAAGGAATGTTTAGTCCATCCAGATTCTGGAGCTCTTCAAGACTCTTGAAAGAATAGATGAGTTCACTCTTCCCACCCTTAACTTCTCCTCTTTTAAGGAAGATGGACCCTTTGGATAGCTCTGGCTGGGTCCTGTTACCATTGACACCACCTCCATGTAGCCCAAATGACCACCCACCGGAGTCACTCCTCTGCTGAGTGCTCGGATCAATGCTGGGTATTGTCACTGGTCTGGTCTCGGAGAAGGGACTTGTCCCCACAGCCAAGGACAATACAGCTCATCATTGGGTTTGCAGCCAAGGGAGCATTACAAATGCTAAACGCTGCTTTGTTATTTTATCACACTGAAGCTGCTTTGTCTCAAGAAACATCTACCAGATGGCAACATAAAGGCATCTTTACAGTAGCTTATAATTCAGGCCAGTGTCTCTTTCATGGCCATGCTCCTGGATCTGCTGACGTTACTCACCATGGCTGCAGAGCTGAAGAAGGGCATTAAGCAGGAAACGCAGCCTCCTTGTCCATGTACTGGCACGCAAAATCATAGCTAACCCCAAGGTCAGGATCAGATCCAGGCTCCAGCCCTTCAAATGGTCAGCTTACAAGCTGCAGTCCAACCTGGAGGAAGGATGCTGTAGCTCAGCAACATCACGTGTGTAAATGAGGCATCTCTTGTTACTTCCAATCAGCATCAAATCAGGCAATAAGTCAACCAGTTGGGCAACAGGTCAGTCAGAGAGGCTGCAGATGATGGGAACTCTTGTAGGACATGGCCGGTGTCACAGATGGCAGCATGTCACACCTCCTGAGCAGCCTGCCCTGTTTTAGGTCCTAAAAGTCAAGCAGCAGCCACAGCCGATTAAAACCTAAGAAGCCTCCTAGTGGACTGGCAGAGTAATATTTTTCCCAACATCACCAAGAGTTTATGGGCAAGAAGTGTCCTAACAGAAGCACTGTAGTGCGCCGGTTATAACCAGGAGCAGAGACGGGCAGTGGATGGTGTTCATGGCTGCTCAGATGGTGCTGTTTGCTTGTCTACCCAGGCAAAAGGAGGAGACGTCCGTGGAAACACGAGAGCTCATCACTAGCAATCAAGTGGAAGGCAAGAACTCTCTTTTGAAAAGTATGAGTCAAACAGAAAAATCAAAACAAGCTTTTTCCAGGGGGTTCAAAAGAAGATCCTCAAAAAAGTTGATTGTTCTCTTAACAGATTTACTGACACATATCTCTCCCTCCCTGCTCACGTCCGTCATCCCTTTTATAAGTCCTGTAACTGGGATGAGAGGGCCCAGTTGACACAATGCCATCATTGAGTCTGAAGGACACTCTTGGAGATAACACCTGACCTTCTGGTGCTGTTATATACCATTGCTGGTCCCTGCTCTCACACATGGTACCAGAGTGTTGTCTTTCTATTACCTCGGTGAAACGCAGTTGCTAAAATCTTTTAAAGGAAAGACTTCTACACGTCATGGTTTTCTCCTGGTGATAGCCTAACCCAAGCCTAAGCACGCAATTAGCAAGGATGACATGGTCATTTGGGCCATTGTCCCTTGTTCAAGTTGCCCACATACAAGATACAATTTTCCAGAAATTCATTTTTCATTATTGCCTGATGAATTTTCCTGGACAAAGCTCCTGCCAGCAGTTTCAAGCAAATTTGTGCTTAACGTTGATGCTACAGAGCGTCAGAGAGTGTGATGAAGTACAATCTCTCTGCACCCTCCATCAGTGGTTGGGCAAGCCCTTTTTCTGAATTCACTCTCCAACCAGACCAGGTTTGGCCCTTGTCCCCCATCAGCACAGCGCTGAGACTGAATTAAGTCTTGGCATGAAATTCCCAGAAGCCAAGCCCAGATGCTGCCAGTGCTCATCTCACCTTGACTCCAGCACGTGAACCATCACTGGGCTCTGGTGGCTCCTCTGCCATCCAGCTCATACGACCCAGGCTTGCCCCAGAGCCCAGAAAGGAAACTGAAGCCATTACCCAAACCCCACTATCCACTGCGAGATGCCAGCTCCCACAACATCAAGCAGGAGGAAGCACATCATGTCCTTCACCCAGCAGAGCACCACGTGTACCCAGGACCCTCTCAGCCTTTCAAAGCTGCCTCTTATTTCTAACCCCAAAATCTTGGAAGAAAACACCAAGGGACTTTCATCTCTTGCCCAGTTTTGATTTCCCTCTGTTTCCATTCCAGCCAGACCTCCAAGGCCACCATGCACTGCACTAAAACATAACAGAAAAACCCAAAACCAAAAGTTCTTGAAAGGAAAAGCTGCTTTTACTAAAGTGATCCTTAAGACAGCACTTATAAATTAATAATTTGGGGAAGGAGAGAGGCCAGGCCCTCCCCAAAGGTAGCTGGGTTTTGGCAGGAGGATGCTGGAAGAGCATCCACACAAAAGTTTGGGAGAAGCCTTTGTTTCTACTGCTTTCCTTTGCATTGCTTTACCATGGGCATCTCAAGGCGTAGTACCAGCCTAAACGCGCTTTTGCCCAGCCTCTTACCTCCTTCCCAAAGCGACGCTCCCCCCAGGAAGCATCAGGGTGCGGACAGCACAGCTTATGCCATCTTCATTGCCAGTGCTGCAGCAGGTGAGGGCTCGAGCAGTGGTGTCCCCACGCTGGGGCAGCCCTGTGCCTGCCACAGGCTTAGAGCAACCTGCTGAAACACAGCAGGAGCTCAAACACCCACCTGGTGCATCACCTCGGTGCCAGCACATGCCCTTCATCCAGACCCAGAGCCACCCTCCTGGGATGTCCCCACCGTCACACCCTGAGGTAACCATCACCCCCTGCCCTGTGGCCCCCTGTGATGCCCACAAGCTCTGACCTTACCAGACACTGCCAGCAAAGAGCACCCCCCCGCCCCCGCCAAAACCCTTTAACTCCTGCTTACACCGCTAACAGAGGGCTCCATCCCGGGGCCAAGGGAGAAGCCCATCCGTGTTTCTGCCAACCAAGCACCCTGGGATGGCCATCAAACCCAGCTGGTACCCTCCAGGCTCACCTTCCCCCTTCCTTAAACCTGATGGTGCCCAGATGGCGGTGGCAGGTCCTTGCCCCTTCTGGGGGGGGGGGGGGGGTGGGGGTCGGGTAAGGTGGAGGGAAAGACTCATCCCTGGGGATGTGCTCATGCCTGGACCCACCTCGGCACCCAGCCTACAGCTCTCCAGGTCTCAGTGGTTTCTCAGAAGGATGGTGACACGAAGACCTAAACAAAAAAACGAGCAGTCCCTTGTGTACAGGTGTTACCCTGGAATTGTATTTATTACTTTAAAAAAAATTTAGAAACCATAAATAAGAAGGAAGAACGGAGGCGACGAAATCCCTTGGACAGGTTCTGACGAACTCAAACACAAACCAACGCAACCAAATGAGGGGGAAGATAAAAGCAAATAAATGCATAAATAAAATAAATAATATAAATAAATAATATATTAAACAAGCCTCCCCACCCTGTAATGAAAACGTAGCTCGGAGAATGGGATCGACGCTTGTTAACCATTGTTAACTAGTATTTTTAGTCCTGACCGCTCTTAGGCTATGTATAGTTCCTTTTTTTAATGCATTTTCTATACATTAATAAAAGATACCGAAGAAGCGAGCCGTGTGCCTGTCCAGGAGCGGGGTGGGAGCGGGGTCCTGGTGCATCCAAGCCCGGCAGCGACACAGCCCCCCCCAACCCCACTCCAAGCAGGGACGTGCATTCCCTGCCCCTAATCCTTTATCCCACAGGAGAAGGAGCACAGGCGGCTTGTCAGCAGGGATTCGCACGCTCTCACCCTCCTGTAGGACATGCCCTGCCCCAGCAGAGCTCAGATCCTTCTGCATCCAAAGCAGCTGTCCACAGAGGCTTGTTTTTTTGCTCTGCTCTTTGCAGCTGAGCTGCAAGGTGTCACAGTCGAGGCAGCCGCCCCAAGAAAACATCCTCCTTGTTTGCAAAGCACAGCCAGAAACACCAACCAGGAGGAATAGAGCAGCTGAGAGACAAATCACATGCCATGTGATAAAAAAAAAAAAAAAAAAAAAAAAACAAAACAGAGGGAGGAAATTCTGGGGGCAGCCCAGTGTCAGCTGGTGGTGCCATGTCCATCCTTGGAGGTGCTCAAGACCAGGCTGGAGAATGCCCTGAGCAACCTCATCCGCCCCCACGGCTGCCTCAGGCAGCAGGTCAGCTCAGAGGCTCCCAAGACCCACCCCACACCCCGCCCCCCACCCCCCACCCAAACTATTCTGTTAAAATATATAACAATAAAGTGACCCCAAAGTTGGGTTGGTGTGGCCGGTCCTTTAACCACGGTAAGGCAGGGAGCTGTGCTTTGGCCTCAGCCCAGCGCAAAACATTTTGTTAATAAATTTAGCTGCTCCCATGAGCTAGAGAGGCCCTCAGCTCTGCAGCTTGCAGCCAGAGAAAGCAAAGCCACAGTGTAAATGCTCAGAAGCAGAGCAAAACAACCCCAGAGTCTTCAGTTAGAGCTATTCTCCCAATTTAGACAGCAATCTGTTCCCAGCATGATGGAAACCCCACCAAAAACCAAATTGCAAGGCTATTTCCAGCAGAACATGCTCCCCAGTGGAAAACAACAACAAAACAAAAAAAGCCACGAAAAATGAAAAAGCAATATTGATTTAGCAAAAATCTCTGGGACAAGTAAGAATTTCAGAGGATTTTGAAAGCTGTTTCACAGACAGACTTTATTTAGACCTCCTTGTCTTAAGTTTTCAAGTTTGACACGTAGCCAGGCAGGATGAGAAAGCCCAAAAGAAGCTCTTCCGCCAGACTGGTTCAATATTTTCTAAATTTAAGTTCTAAGAGGCAAAACAGGGGAATTTGCAGCAGTTTCTCAACTTCTCTTTCTTGCTCTGATTCAAAAGAAAAAAAAGAAAGAAAACAAAAAAAAAAAAAGGAAGTTGTGAGCAGGGGGATCGCCCACCTTGGCCACAGCCACCGGCACAGCAAAACGCCAAGCCTGAAGCCTGGTAGACTCAGCTGTCTGGATCAAATGAACTTTTTCATGTTTGAAGGGAATCAGTGCCATGGAAGACCCTTCAGGCAAGCCCAGGATGGAGATGGGTTTGGGATGGAGAGGAAGGGTTGTCTGCACCAGTGCTTGACATCCCAGTCTCACCATGCTTGGCCAAACAGTTGATCCAATGCAGTGGGTTTTGTTTACGGTCCCTTAGAGGAGGGCATTGCTCTCCATTGTACCCCTCGTGCAGCATGTCTGGGGCCAGCTGGGGACCCCAGGACCTCCATTCCTTGCAGAGCACCCCAAAAAATGCTCACCTGGAGGAAACACGGTCTTCCCATTGCAATAACCAGACATGAGAGCTGGGCACGCAATGCTCAGAAGTTGGTACCCAGAGAAGGCAGGCGCATGTGGGACCGCGGCATCCTTCTGGACCATAACCCACCTCCCAAAATCAGAGCCATGGCCCAACTCCATGCTTCAGATGGGATGAGAAAGGGGTCAGGGCTGGCACAAGCTCTTTCCTAAATGCTCCAAGTTTTGACTTAAGCCAGGAAAGTGTTTTGCCCCACCACGCCAACCCCTGGGGAGCTCCTTCCCTGTCACCCATTGCAGGTGCCCACCACTCTCATCGCCCTGGCCCCCTCTGCCCTTGCTCAAAGCCATCTGTATACTCTAGACACAGTCCTGCAGTATCACATGTGGTGGGATTGCACTTTTCCAGCCACTCCAAGGAGCACACGTCCCCAGGGAACCCAGGCTTTGCGCAGGCACACACTGCAGGCAGCCATGCTCCTCTTTGGGCACTTCCAGCCATCACAGAGCATCACATCACCAGCTCCCCCAGCTGCACTTTGTACAGAGAGATTTCATCACAGCCCTCTTACCAAAGTCCCCTTCTTGCATGAGCGATGCTGGAGAACTTTGTTCCACCAGCAAACAACAGGAGGGTGTACAAAGGTCCTCAGCAAGGGCGTTGGGCATCCATCCCAAACCTGGAGCTCAAGCAAGGCATTCCCAGCAACACACCCCACAACCTCAGCCCAAAAAACCACAAGGGAAATGCTCAGACAGGAGCAAGCAGCACTGTGGGAGGAGGTGCAACGCCTGCAGGAGCAAGGCTGGAACAGATCAATGAAGGGGCATCCTCGTCCCATGAATTCACAGCTGCTTTATGCCTGGCGGGATGTGATTTTGATAGCACCATCTTTAACATGCTTGGGTTTTAATTCCCCCTCGTAAGCCTGGATGTGCTCATCATCCCTTTAAAACCTCATTCCCATTTTTATATTTTCAAATCCTGTGGCTACAGGCTCTAAAGCTTAATTACGTAGAGTGTAAAAACAAAAATAAATATCTCTTTTAATCAAATCTAAATGCAGGGCTTTTATATTTCATTGATTTGTCCCGTCTCCCTGGGATAAGGAGCACTACAGCCATGGCCTCGACACGCAGTAATTTTTCTGCTTCTAAGACATTATAACAATCTTCCCCACCAAAAAAATATAATCTGCATTGTATACATCATATTTGAGGCAAGATCCTAGCTATGATTAGGGACCTTCTTACAGTGGCATTTCACTCCCACTATTTTGGATTGCCTCCTGCTGTCGGTGGGGATGCTGAAGGTGCGCAGCCCTCCTACAGCACGCACCATGCAATGTATAATAAGCCCACTCATTCCCAGCGACGTAGCTGATCCTCTCTCTCCCACCCAAGTTATCCCCTGGGTGTCACTCCCCCGTGGGCACCAGGGCCTGACACAGCTGCCAGACAGCAGAGTGGAGCACACCAGGATGCTGGTGGGGACACAAGCCACCTCTGTTGCCCACAAGGGCACCTTGTTCCCAGGCCATCCCCTGCGTTTGGTGACATCGCAACAAAAGACGGGTTTGAAGGAAGTAATTCTGCAAATGTTTAGGAGAAAAACCCTCCCCATAAGTGAGAAAAGGGGGGTGGAGGGGTGGAGGGGTGGGCAGGGGAGTGGGAGATCTTTCCAGAATTTCAGGAGAAGGCGTTGGAAATGGGCGGGAGCAGCAGAGAGGACAGTCCTGGAGGAGCATCACTGGCAGCCATTGTCCCCCTGCTCCTGGGGACAGGCTCTGGCCCTCCTCCTGGTCCCACGTCCCCTGCTGCACTCATGCAGAAAGCAGCCAGCACCTGCCTGCTCACCACCTCGTATCGGTTCCTCTCCCGTGACCCAAAGCCACCTCTCCCCTGCCCAGGCGGGACTCTGCCCCTCCAAATAAAGGAACCTGCTCTCCCTCACAGGGGGCAGAGAGAGGCAAAACACCTCCAGGAGAAAGGTCTTCAGTGTGGTTTAACTCTTTGACCCACCATAATTTGCATTTTGCTCTCGGTTCCCTCTCTAGGGAGGGTGTGAGCCCCCCCAAGCCACCCTGCCCAAGCCCCAGCACCCAGCTGCATCCTCCCCACCAAGCCTTGCTAGCAAGCAAGATGGGGAGGAGGAAGAGGAAGAGTCTTTGAACTGTGAAGAGCAAGGGTCAAATATTCCCCATCCCCAGGCAGGAGCTAAGCCCCAAGGCAGCGCAAAACATCCCAGCACAAAGGCATACCTTGGCCAACTGCAACAGGGCCACCAGCCAAAATCCTCATGTGGTCCCAAGCTAAGGGACATCAGCTCACTGGAGGTCTCCAGGAACAGCTTCCCCCATGGAAGTGGCTTATGGAGGTGAAGGAGTAATAAAAACATTAAAAAAAAATTAAAAAATTGGCAGCCACTTATCATGAAAAAAATGGGATTGGATCTCCCTGCCCACCTCAGCTGGGCTCCGGGCACTGAGGGATGGCTGCTGATTGCTCCTCAGCATCGCAGGGCTAAGCCAAAGGAAGGACTGCACAGGATGGCACAGCCAGCACAACTGGTTTGTCACCTAAAAATCCACCTTGGCAGATCAGATCCAACACCCATCCGGCATGGGAAACCCCCGGGAGTGGCTGCTCTGGGAGGAGGCACAAGCTACCTCTTCCCACTACTGGGGGCACACGCTGGTCCTCAGGGGGCACTGGGGCTGCGCCCGAGCATCACTTGCTCCTCTGCCTTTGGTTCCCACCTCCCACAACTCCAGCCCTTGGGAGGTGATCCCACGCCCATGCCAAGGGAAGGAGCACCCCCATTCACCAACGAGTTTTTCTTCCCCTGGCCTTCATGTAACTGATCCTTGAGCCATTCCTAAGTGGGAAGGCACCACCCGGCACATCTCCTCACCCCCCTCACCCACCGCCAGCACTGCGCATAGGATTTCCTCAGGAAGGAGTTCCTGAAGGCTCGTGTACACAAAACAATCATCAGCTCTAAACCAAGAACAAGCCCTCACCGGTTCCCTCCGGATCCCCACAGCACACACTGGGACACACAGCCTCCCGCCCTCCCACACGCACGCGGGTCCCCATACCCCATCTTTTCTCAACACAAACACCAAGCAGAACTTGAGGAGGCACCCAAGGACCCCACCTTGCTCCCACCCCAGCCCTTTCTCTCCCCTCAGCACCAGGGAGGGAATCTCCAGCAGACCTGGACCCACCTCAGCAAGCCCAGCTGCACCCAAAGCCGCACAGGTGACGGGTGGGGAAGAGCCACCCCCATAAAACACCCCAGTTTTGAGGCATTTCCCCTAAAAGCAGCCTTTCCCTCATGCAGGACTGCGCCCCAAACCAGCACACTGGCACCAAGGTGGGACCTGGACACCTGAGCCCACCCCAACCCCACGGCTTCCCCCTGCCAGGAGGGGACAGAGCCAGGCAGGCACCAACAGAGGGAGAAGAGGGGATGAAGCAGCAGCCACAGAGCCTGCCAGCCCCAAAATCACCAGCTCAGTGTTTGTTCTCCACCCACCCCCCCCCAAGGGTCACCACCCCATCCCATCCCACCCCATCCCATCCTGCTCCTGCCTCCCTGTTCTCCAAAGCCAGAAAATCCATTGCTGCTGCTAAAGCAAATACCAAGGGCTGCTATTTTTATCCAGCACACAACTAGGCGTGCTTTATTTTTGGTATTTAAACTGCAGGCTTTTTTTGTGGGAGGGGGAAAGGGAGGGAGAAAGGCAGAAGCATGGGGGAAAAATGAGAGGAATGTTCCTCCGGGAGCAGAGTTTTCCATTGCTTACTTTAAGCCAGGCTGGCGCCTACAAACGGAAATCGCAACCGGAGAGCAAAGCAAGCAGCTGAGAAGAAAGGTGTGATCACATCTGCAGTCACTTCACATCTCCTCCCATCCCACCGTGCTGAGAAAAAGCCAAATATACCAGCCCTAGGTACCAGCTGGGTGTTACAAGGCAGGAGTGAAGCTCCCAGCTGTGCAATGGGGCAAACTAGTAAATAAATCAGCTGAATCCGATGAAACAAGGGGAAAATAAGAGGGTGGTTTTATTTTCAGTGTAAAATTAGTAGTGTGTTCCAAATAAAATTAGAAATTGAGAGGATGCTGGAGGAAATGGAAGTTATCAGGGGAGCTTTTCAGCATGTGAAAGGTTTTGATCTTGCAAGGAAATGAGGGGTTTCAGAAGGATGGATGGAAAACAGGGGCTGGAGGTAGGATTTTGGCTCAGACCGACATCCCACAATGTGACAGGGGCTTCTCTGGCACGGGCTTACTTGGTTCCTGGTGCTGAGGGGCACCAGCAAGCAGGGAGATGTGTAATGTGGAGCAACAGCTATTCATCAGCAGCTGAGTCACGGCTTCCTCTCGCCCATTAGAGTTTCCGAGAAACAAAGGGCAATCCCCTGGAGCCCAGATACGCTGGATGCCAAACAAAACTAGGAGGTGGTGGGTTCAACACACAAACACACACCCCCGCACCCCCAGAAAGTCCTTTTTCCCCACGCTGCATATGAAGGAGCTGTGGAACTCCTCACTGCAGGAGACATCCACAGGGTCAGGCATCAAAAGGAATTTAGATTCTTTCAAAGCATCTCCTGTGGACCACTATGGGGAAGAGGATGCCGGCTAGACAGGGCCGTGGCCTGACTGATTATATTTGTATATACTTGCATTAATTCTAAGTTTCTTCAAGTCCATCCAGTGCTTCCCAGCTTGGTTTAATGGTGTCACTACACTCAATGGCATCAAGGCTCCCCTTTACAGGTAGGAGCATCACGGGAGGTTTAAACGCTGAGCTCAGCGTTATCAGTGCCCACTGGCTCCACCACTTTGCCACAATGCTCCTGCCTGAAGCCAAGTGGATGCTGAAGCACCGTGCTTGGAAGGGCCCCCAAAAAGCCAGGGAAGGTGCCCAGGCTGGCAGCTCCTCCCTTGTTGAGGCCTCTGCCAAATTAAATTAGCGACAAGAAGGCGCCAAGCCCCAGCGGGGCTGTTTGCCCAGGGAGCAAAGCAAACCTCCCAGCCGCCACAGCAGCAGCTCTGCTGGGGATGGGCAGGGCTTTCATCACCCCAGCCCTGGACACCCCTGAGCCTGGTGCCTCTAATGATACAATATTTCCAGGCAATCCTATTAGGCTGGTTTCAAAGGTGACGTTACGCTGCCTGGTGCTGTGGAGTGGCTGGGTGGCTTCTCGTGCATGTGCTGGGAAGGCTGTTTCACAGGAGGGTTTGGTACCTGCAAATGAGGGAACTGCCACAGCTCTGCGAGGGGGGGAGCTGGGATGGGGGGAGCTGGGATGGGGTGAGCCGGGATGGGTGAGCTGGGATGGGGTGAGCCGGGATGGGTGAGCCGGGATGGGGTGAGCCGGGATGGGGTGAGCCGGGATGGGTGAGCCGGGATGGGGGGAGCCGGGATGGGGGGAGCCGGGATGGGTGAGCCGGGATGGGGTGAGCCGGGATGGGGTGAGCCGGGATGGGGTGAGCCGGGATGGATGAGCCGGGATGGGGTGAGCCGGGATGGGGTGAGCCGGGATGGGGTGAGCCGGGATGGGGTGAGTGGGGATGGGTGAGCCGGGATGGGGTGAGCCGGGATGAGTGAGCCGGGATGGGGTGAGCCGGGATGGGGTGAGCCGGGATGGGGTGAGCCGGGATGGGGTGAGTGGGGATGGGTGAGCCGGGATGGGTGAGCCGGGATGGGGTGAGCTGGGATGGGGTGACCTGGGATGGGTGAGCATGGATGGGGTGAGCCAGGATGGGTGAGCCGGGATGGGGTGAGCTAGAAAGGGATGAGCTAGAAAGGGGCGAGCTGGGATGGGGTGAGCCATGAACATGGTGCAAAGCCCAGGGATCTCCATCCTGTAGCATAAAAACTGAGAAAAAAGTTCCTGGCACTAACAAGCAGTGAATCCTTACGTTAAAAGGGTTTGGTACTTCCCGCAGCACATAAACACCTTGCCAAAGGCTACCAGGAGACACTTGGCACAAGCCGCAGCCTGCAATGGGGGTCTCTCACTCACACACCCCCCGGCCCCAGCAGCAGGATGAAGGCAGCAGGAGGGAGGCCAGCAGAGGCAGCTGGGGCTGGCAGGCACCTTGGCTCCATCCCTCCTCTGCCCCTCTTTTCTCCTATTCCCACCGTGACTGTGCTGCTGGCACTGCCGGGGCACGGGGCTATTTTCCAGCAGCCTGGAAGGGTCTGGCAGCCCCAGCTCCCCCAGCCCGGTGCCTTGGCACCAGGACCCAAGGGGAAAAGCAAAGCCACCGGCTCTGAAGCGGGGAGGAGGGCGAGGAGGGCAGGCAAGCACGGGGTTTTTGTAATCCAGAATGATTCAAGCCAGCCAGAAAAATTCCAGCAAAACATTTTTCTAGTTGTGGCTTGCCCAGCTGTCAACATCACAACGCTGCACAGAGCCCGCTCAGCCCCAGACTGGGGAGCACTGGGAAGCCGGTGACTCCTGGCATCCCTCAGGATGCTCGGAAGCAAGAGGGAGGGAAAGCAGCATGTGGAAGCTGGGGCGGCGATCCACGCTGAGCCAAAATCAAATTTTGGGAATATCAGAGCCCTGCACAGGCTGGAGCGGCTTCCTGGGGGGAAAACATCACGTACAGCCCCCATGGGTGCCCACTTATATATTTATATTTATATTTATATTTATATTTATATTTATATTTATATTTATATATGTATCTATAAAGCACCCTACACTATACTGATAAACACCCTTTGGAGCCACTCGAGGGCAGAGGTGGGGCAGGACTCGGCCTCTCGGTACTTCAGCACTTCGCTTTCCAACCAATTAAAAAAAAAAAAAAAGCCACCAAACTGTGCCCTGTGCCCCGCGCCCGGCGGAGAGCAGCCCCCCGGCGGGGGGGGGGGGGGGGCCTCCCGGTGTGCCCCCCCACCTCCCACCGCTTTCCCCGCTGCAGGGGCGTGGGGTGGCACCTCCCTTTGGGACACGGGGCTCTGCCCTGTCCCTAAAAGCCCCCCGACAGCATCGGCGCCCCGCAGACCCCACCCCCCGCTGCCCCCGAAACAGCTCCTGGGGAAACCGCTGCCGCAGCCCAGCCGCCCCCCGCCACTGCCCAGGCCGGGCTTGTACCCCCTCCCCATTGCCGCCGCCCCAGACTGAACAGCCCCAGCTCCGGCAGCGCCCGGCCGCGCCCGGGGCACCCCCGCTGTGCCCCCCCACACCCCGCGGTGTCCCCCCACCCCGCGGTGCCCCCCCGGGCTCCCCCCTCCGGCGGTGCCCCCCCCCCCCGCTGCGCACCCCCCCGCTGTGCCCCCCACCCCCGGCGGGGGCGCGGGGCCGGGAGCCCCGGCGGGGCGGGCGGGGGCGGGGGCAGCGGGACGGGGCGGCCCATTTCCTCCGCCGCGCTGCGGGCCGGGCCGGGCGGGCGCCGAGGTAGGTTGGCCGGCCGGGGGTCGGGGCGCGGGGGGGGGCCCGGGGGGAGCCGCAGCGTTACCCTGGGCGTTGCGCTCCCCCCAGCAGCGCCGTTCCGCTGTGCGGGGGTTGAAGGCCACACCATTTGCTTAACGGGCGGGGGGGCGCTGGGGGTGGCTCCGGGCGGGGGCAGGTGGGGACAGCGGCACTTGACGGCGCCGAGGAGCAGCCGGCTGCGGGGGGCCACGCCAGCCCAGCGCAGGGGTGCGGGTCAGCAAAGCTCGAGGTAAGGCTGCGCCAGCGGGTGCTGCTGCGGGGGTCCGCAGCCCCCCGAGCCTCCCGCAAGCAGCGCTGTGGGCAGCCCAGCCGCGGAGGGGCACGGGTGGGCGGCCGGGGTACCGCGCTGCCGGTGACAGTGTCGAGGGGGTGGACGTGGCCCAGAGGGGCGCCCGGTGCTGTCGGGGTGATGGGGGTGATGTCGGAAGGCAGAGCTGGCCCGTACACCGAGGGCGGCCATCCCGCCGGCGTGCGGATGGTGTCCCAGCGGGCTCCAGGCAGCATTTTGCAAAATACTTTCACTTTAACCCTCTTACCCAGCACTCGGAGGGGTAGTTTTCCAACTCGCTCCCTTTAGGGGACGAAAGCATCGCCGCACGGCTTCTGGCTGGAAGGTCTGACGGCGGTGGGAATAAGACGGAGCTGTAGTTGGTTTTGTTTGCTGGGGGATAGCTTTTGGTGTTTGGTTTTGAACGTTTGAGGAAGGTCTCTGGAGCCTGCTGCGAGTTTGGAGAGACCGGCAGCAAAACTCGTATTATTCACCGTTTCCGAAAGAGTAACATGCAATCCCAGCGCAGGAAACTGCTCACTCCCAGTGTCAGCTTTCATCCAGTTTTCCTTTAAGTCTGCAGGTGCAAATGGGAAAATAGATGTCACTGGTGTGCATGCATGCGTAGCTGTGTCTCTGCTAGTTGTACCAGAGAGTGCACAGGCTCTGAGAGAGAAGTTAGCCTCTCCTAGCTGGATCCTGAGCTATCACTGCCAGCAGAAGTGGGTACAAAGCTTGATACAAAGCAAATAACAGAAGGAAACGGTCAAGTTGAATATTGTGATTCCTGCTTTGCACCACGTAGCATCAGTTGCATGAAGTGAGGTCTCACCAGAAGATCCGGTATGGTCCGCATTAAGGAAACGGGGGCAGCTGCAGGTCAGATGCTTTTGTGTTACCACGGCAAGTCCCAAGCTGCAGCTGAACACCAAGCGTGGGGGAGTTCAAATAACCTAGGGGCACACGGGGTCAAACCCCGCAGGTCATGGGCTGTCAGTTGGTTGTTCTCCAGAGCTGCCCCCTGCTTCAACATGGATGCAGGGAGAAGCACCTTAGAACAGCCCCGCTCCTGCCTGAGCCAGGCATGTCAGCCAAGAGGAGCAGCTGAGCTTTGTTAGGCTGGAGGGAACTACACACAGATGTAAGAGCCAGTTGAGGGTTGAGCCTAAAGGACTTAACTTGCAAAATCAGGTCCTAAACCACCTCCAGCTCTCTCCCCTCTGCCACAGTGACCCTGCATAACAGTTTCTAGCTCTATGCCCCCTGTTTCCAGCAAACTGCAACTTTTCTGCAAACTCTACCTCCATCCCCAGCTGCTGCGGTCGCTCTGCAGCGCACAGGATGTGGGCAAGCCAGCATTGCCAAGGCAACCCCTCTGTTTTGATTTCCCCATGCTCAGGCTGGCAGCCTTTACCCCTCCAGCCCAGCCAGGCAAGCCGTGCATGCCGATGGTTTGTGGTGCCATCCCAAGCTGGCCCTCCAAAGGAGCTTGTTTTCCACCCACGGCTGCCTGTAACTCCAGAGGAGTGGCAGACGATCCCCACCCTTGAAAACCGGCTCTTGCAGAGCCAATGTGGATTAAAGAACCTTGTATTGGACGCCCAACTTCGATTAAAACTTACACAAGACGTGCAAACCCCAGCCATGTAGAGCTGCTGTCAGAAGAAGCCGTCCATCCCTGGCCACAGGATTTCCCGAGCAAGTTACCGTGTCAGCTTTCCCCTGACTCGCTGCCAGCACCGGCTACCCAAAAACAAAGAGCTCATTTAGCAGGGCGCTCGGCAGCCCTCCCCGAGATGCTGCCCTGTCTCCCAGTGCCTCCCTGGGCCTGTTTTTTGGTCCCATATCTTGACCCAAAAAAACAGCTGACCTCCCAGCTGTGGCAACACGTGCATTGGGCACACGGTTCACACCCGTCATGGACCACGGCACGGACGCAGCTCTCCCTGTTCGTCCCCTCTCCAAGGGGAGACGTTGCTGTTGCACCACGCTCAGTGGCAGCATGGATTTTTCCTAGATGCAGCTCCCCACTGTGCACACAGGCTTTCAGCTGGTGATGGCCTTGGGTAACCCCTCTGCCCTCGGAGCCACTGGCTCAAAAGGCACCAGTTTTTCTACTTTCCCCTCCCCCCTGCTTTTTTTTTTTTTTTTTTTTTTTTTTAATTAAACTGAAGAACCCCTTTATTTAGCGCACAGGCATCCCTTCATCTACAAAACAAAAGGCGACGCACACACCAAAAAGAAAAGGCATTTGAAAACCAGCTGCATAGCTATGCTGAAAGGTGGCCCCAGGATTTTGGTGCTGCTTGGTCAGGGTGGTAGCAGGTACCTCTGCCTTCCCCTTGCCAGGGACACTCGGCCGCATCCCTGCTGCTATGGGATTGCTCAGAGCAGCCACATGTCCCCAGCTGGGCACTTCCCAGGACAAGCAGCCAGAGCCTCTAGAGCGCATTCAACTCCAGTTTAAAGTGGAAACATTTCAAAGGACTCTGCTCCCTGGGTTGTTTTTTTCTCTCTTTTTTTTTTTTTTTCTCTGCAAACAATTAATTACAAGTTTAAAAGGAAGTTCCAGCCCTCCTTCCCTCCCCAGAAGTTTAGAGGCAATAAATATAAAGCAGCTCAGCCCAGGAATAAAATTGTACATCCTGTTTTGTCTGAAATTAAAGGCGGTTGTTGTTTTGGGGTTGGGTTTTTGTACTTCTTTTTTGGAATGAAGTGTATCCTAGGCGTCCAGTATTCCTGCCTGGATAATGAGCTGTCAGGATATTTATGGATAAATGGCAAACCTGCATCACACAGATGATTCAGGCTGAGGAAAAGCTGCTCTGTTTACTTGTGTTGCAGTTTAACCTTTACGACAGCTGCCCCCAAAAAAGGCCTTAGCAAGGAGGAAGGCTGGGACAGGAGCAGTCTTCAGAAGCCGCTGCCCTTTGCTTGTCATGCCTGCAGGCAGCAGAGAGCTGCACCCAGAGAGCCCTTGCTTATCTCTCCTGTCAGCAAAAGCAGATCTGTAACCTCACTGCCGGCCCTGGGCAGCGGGTAGGAAAAGGGTGGAAGGGATTTCGGTCTCTGAGCCTTCAGTGGTAGCCTGTGATTTCTCAGGTGGGGACTGGACATCACTGTCCTCTGCCGGGTAAGGGCATGAGGCAAGGCAGGGAGCAGCCAGTTTCCCAAGGCCAGCAAGTTGCCCAGTGGCAGAGGTAGGGTAAAAAAGGCTCTTCTGTGTCTTGCAGCACCATCCCTCCCTCCTGGGTGCATGCCTGGCATCCCCCCCCCCCCATCCTGCTTGCCTACCTCCAGAAAAAGCCCCACCACAGTCCTTTTTTTTTGTCTTTTTGTGGTTTGTTTTTTTTTTTTTTAAATTCCCCTTCTAGCAAGCAGAAACTGGAAGATGCAGCAGACTGGAAAAAAAAATCCAGCAATAAAAGATTAGCTTCAACATCTTCACTTAGCCAAAGCCCAAACCACCTCCCAAAGTGCTGCATTTCATTTGGTAAATCTCCAATGAGAGTTTTTCAGAAAGGCACCCACAGAAATTCATACGCCTGTTTTCATCACATTTCCCATGCACGTGTTCGAAAGAAAAAGCACCAGCACCAGCTAATTGGGGCCAGCTCAGCTATGCTCTCGTGCATATCGAAACAATACATTTACAGCGGTCAGTCTGTTTCTGTGAGAGGCAGGGAGGATAAACCCCTTCTTTTAATAGGATCTAAGCACTTGTCCAAAATTCCCCAAAAAAGCCCAAACTGAGAGCTCAGCATCTATGCTGAAGGACATGGCTCTTGGGATCCTGGCAATCAGGTCTGAAAGCCAGTGGCTGGGGGCAGCTGGGGAAACAAGACCCCCCATACAGCTTTGTAGGTCCCAGGACACTGTTTCTGAAGGCAGGTTTTTCCCTTGGGAAACATCTATCTGGGGGCTGCCCACCAGCTCCCGCCTTGGCAGCGGCACAGGGGCTATGGTTAGGTTTGGGTGGGACTTGCGGTTTCTTTTTCAGGCAAGGCTGGCAGCTTGGTTCGTTAGGAGGCAGGGTGTAATTGCAGAGTGAGGCAGGAAGATACGCAGTGGCACCAGCTGGGTGAAGCAGAGCATCCCAAAACGCTCGGTGCAGGAAAGCATCCCTTAGCAGGTGCCGCAGCAGAAATAATCGTGATGCAAAGCAAGGAAGGATGCTATAGAAAGGAGGCTTTAGCTGAAACCAGCCTGGGTGCTCTTCTCATTCATCTGGTGCTGGGGCTCTGGGAGAGCTGCCAGAGGGAGAGCCGAGGAGTTGGTGGTCACAGGGGACAAGTGGATCAACTGCTCCAGGACACCTTTGGAGCTCAGGCTGTACCTTTTAAGTTTTTATTACATGGAAGCATTGGCTTTTCTTTTCCCATGCCTCAGTTTCCCCTCCTGTGCACACGGGGATTTTGCATTCCCTCAAGAGGCTACACGGCTTGAATCCCAAAGGCTGGCAAAGACGCTGATGTAAAAAGCTGAGCAAGGGTGAAACACGGTATTACAGCTTGATGTTGCCCCTGCCAGCTCTTCATCTGTACAACCCATAATTTAGCAAACCTCATATTGAACCAGAACTGCAAACTCACAGTACAAAGCCCCCTGCCCTACTCAAAACCCCCAGGAGCTTTGCCTGGCCCCAGGAGAGCAGGAGGGCTTCCCTGGGAGCCCCGCCACTCAGCAGCACCTCTCCCTCCCTGAGGGGAGAGGAAAACCTTACGTCAGGCCGCAGAAATGCTCCTCAGCCCTACCCAAACCCTTGGAGCAATTCCCAGGTGAGGCACGGCACCGGCTTTTCCATCCCCAGCCAACCCTCGTCTTCCCCCACCGCTGCCTTTGTGGCCAGCCCTGGGCGCATGGAGGCAGCCCTGGGCACCAGGCTGGGGTCCACCCACTTGCCTATCACCTACGAGTCCCACTGACCATAGTCCCCATCAAAAATCCAGGCTGTTTAACCACAGCCCCCACCCCAAACCTGCTGGCAGTGCCCCGGGTGCCAGAGCGACAGGGCCAGACCCCCGTGTGGTGGCTGGGACAGGCACACCTTGCCTCTGCGCTGCCCGAGCACAGGGCAGTGTCCTGCCCACAGCAGCTGGGCTGCCTGTCCCAGACCGTGAGAAATGGGCTGTTCAAATGAGACACCCCATCCCAGGGTGGATGGGAGTAAAGAGAGACCTGTGACATGTCAAGTCCCAGTTCCGATGGCAGCAGAACTGCTCTCTGTGGTGCGGTCCCTTGCAAGGTGGACCAGGCAAGTCCTTTCCTGGACAGGAAAGCTCCTGCAGACAATATTTCCTCTTCTAAGAAATAAGCCCTACAGAGGTCTAATAAGAGCTCCGTGTTGTGGCTGCCAAGCAAGAGTTGAGGTATATGTCCAGAGGGGCAGAATTTGTGCTTGGCTAGATGACAAGGCATGTAGGGATGCTCAAAGCCCTCCTTGCCCATCCACACCACCACGAATGAACCCCAGAAGAGGTTGACAGGCTGTGTTTCTCAGATGGGGACACCCAAAAGGATGTGGCTGGCAGCATGGCCTGTCCCTTGTGACCCCAGACCTCTCCAAGGCAGCAGACCTTTCATCCTGCTGAGGCTTTGGCTGTGCTGGCAGCTCCATGGAGAAAATTGCTGAGGGAGCAGGCACCTGATCCGTGTGGTTTCCTGTCTTTGCAGGCACCATCCAAGGACATTTGTGGAGCCCACTAGCTGCTTACAGAACGTATCCCAGGGGGCCTTCAGGTGGAGAGAGCAGCACAGGCAGCCTGCCCAGGAGCCAACATGGAGCAGAAGATCAGCTCTTTCTTTAATTCCATCTTGGAGCTCATCCGTACCAAGCACGAGGAAGGTGTCTTCAACACTGTCTGCCTAGCTGTGCTGATGGGTCTGCCCTTCGTCGTCCTCATTGCTTTCATTTTCATCTGCTGCCACTGCTGCTTCTGCAGCCGAAAGGGAGAAAGCAGGAAGAAAGGTGGCCCCAGCAGCAATGGGCAGCTGCACGCCGAGAGGAACAAGAAGAAAAAGAAGAAGAAGAAGAAGGATGAAGAGGACCTGTGGATCTCGGCTCAGCCCAAGCTGCTCTTGCTGGACAAGAGACCCTCCTTGCCCATCTAGCAGACAGGAGGGCATTCAGGCCCTCCTCTCTGAGATGCCACCAGTCCTTTCAGCTGTGCACTAGGAGGGACGAGGAGATGCCAAAGCTGCTGCCACTTTATGGTGACTTTCAAAAGAGGCTGAGCCCAGCGGCTAACCAGCGTGTTGAAGGGCCAGCAGAGAGCAAGGCAGTCAGGCGCAGGTTTATGTAAGCCACTTCTGCCCAACCATGACAGCATGCCCAAGGGCAGAAACCCCGGCAAAGGACAGGTGTGCATGTGGACACGTGCCCTGCTGAGCATGCAAGGGTATCCTGCCACCGGGCCATACGTACCTCCTGCCATGAGCACAATGCATGCACCGGGCTGGCACGCAGTGAAGCGGGTGCGAGGCTCTCCCTCTGCACTCATATGCAAGCACACGCACTGTGGCGCAGGCAAGAGTGCGGGGGACCATGTGCACTCAAAGACCGAGCCACCTGCTTGCTCCCCCTGCACAAACACGGAGGGCCGCATAATGAAGTGAGCCCAGGCATGCCTCATTCGCTTGCCCGGCCGCGAAGATGGCACAACTTGACTGTCTAGGCTCTGCCCAAACTCAGCTCACGCTGGAGATGCAAAGAAAGCTGAGAGCAGCTACCCCACAGCTCAAAGATGTGCCATCTTCCCGGCCATCAAAGGCAACTGAGAGCACCTGAAGCCAGATGCCCTCAGCCCAACCTTAGAGACCTCAAGACACCACCTTAAGGCAGCAAAGCGGAAGGATGCATTGCCACCCAGGTGAGAGGCAGGGAGGAGAGAGAAGGCTGCAAGACCGGCCCTTTTGCACCAGCACTTAAGAAGACAAACCTTTCTTGAAAGACTGTTTTATACAGACTTGCCTTTAAAGAGCCCACCACGCTACTGCAAGAGTGGAAACGCAAGCTGAGGCTGTGTAAAGGCTTAGCTATGGGCATTAGAGTTATTTATTGAATGACTACTAAAGAAGAACAGGACCAAAGGCCCCTCTGTTGTGGGGCTAGGCACACTGAAGCGGTATTGAAGCAGCAGACACGCTCTCCCAGCACACTCAGCCACCCCCTCTCCCTGCAGCCCTTGTGCCACGCATTAAACACACGCAGACCCACGAGCACGCGCTGCTGCAGGCTGATGCCATGCGGGCAGCTCTGTATGCTGTGCAGAGGGCTTTGGGAATGGCTGTCAAGCCTGCCTGCTCTGGGATTTGGCATGTGCTGTAGGAGCAGAGGCGGGTAAAGTTCATGCCCACAGTCATCCCTTACTCAGGGATGCAGCGTACAGCTGGACTCTGCACCCCTCTCCATCCTCATCTCCCTTGGATGCATGACGGCTCAGCCAGGCAAAGCAGCTAGAGACCACACACAGCTCTCACCCCTACTCTGGTTTTAACCTTCTGCTTCCCCTAGGGCTGCGTGCCCAGCCTACCTCCCAAGGAGCTCAGGGTCTCTGCCTCCCCACTCTCCACCCCGCCAGGCTTTGTCTCCCCCAGCTTGTTTTGCCAACGAGGAGTGTGCGCGTGTGATGACAAGCCCCATCACATCTGGGTTTTGCCCAGCATCTGTACACTGGATGTTTTCCTCCCGTTTTCTTCCAGTTCCTAAGAGCTGCTGGAGCAGACCAGAGCTACCAGCCAGAGCCAGACATCTGGGGGGACGAGCAGCCAAATCCATGTGAGCAAGCCTGGATGGAGCTGCTGGACACAACCGCTTCCACCCCAGGCAAGGACAATGCCACCTTCCCCTGGCTCCCAGGGCACGTGCCACTGCGGGGCAAAGCCACCAGTTAGAAACAGCTGCCTGTGCCACCCAATCCCAGCACAGCCTGTTTTGACCCATGCGGAGAGGGTGGTAATATTAACATCACGTCACTTCACGGGGTTTGGCTGTGTGTGGCTGTGCTGGTAACAGCCGGGAGGCCAGGCTCCTCCTTGAACAGCCCCTTAAATTGACCCCATATGTGACTTAATTTTCCAGCTTGCTTTGTTACCATTGAAATAAGTAACTCCCTCCTCCTCCAAAACATGAAGCAATATACAATGCTATAAAAAAATCAGGATTTGCCACAGCTAATCCTAGAGAGAAACATGCAAGAATAGCGCTGGTCTCTGTCCCAAACCCCTAGCCCAGCCAAGACCCTGGAGAGCCAGCACTATATTTGTAATATTCCTTCTTCCTTCCCCCCATCCAGGTACTTTTCCCAGCCCTCCTACCTCCACGCTTACCAGGTGGGCAAAGCAGCCTCCCTGCCCAGGCAGGTGTTCCTGCTGCAATCCAGAGGCACCGGCAGCCCTGGAGGAAGGGCGGCGCTGCCTGGAGAAATAAAAAAAATAAAATATCAGAGCGAAGGGAAACACGATGGGAGGTCAGAGGCATACCCAAACAAGCAGAGGCACGGAGGCAGGCAGCACCAGCAGAGTACAACCTGCCTGGTGTGGAGCTGCTGGGCTTTGCGCAGCTCCCAGCAGGAAGGTCCTTCTCTGGAAGGGGAAGCAAGTAATGTTAGGTGAGAGCAACCAATTCCTACCAGAACTAGAGAACTGTCAAGAAAACGTGTGTTGTGTTGCATGCAACACGTCTGATCCAGGCTTTGGGGAGTTCAGAGTCAAGTCTGAATTTCAAGAGCTCCCCAAAATCATTCAGACCATCCCAGGGCTGGGCAGGGCGGGACTAGGATACAACCCTACCCTGATCCATCCGACCAGTGGATGGTCTGAGCCTCTGCACCCTGTAAAGCACGCGGGCCACCTTGCTCGAGGGGTGCTGGTTTAGCCATACCACGCACTGAATAAGCTGCTTCTTGAGACAAAAGCAAAAGAGCAGCAACAGCCTGAGGTGCACCAGAACCCGCCACCCATCAGCAGCAGCAACCCCACCCAACCCATGCTAACAAGGCAGCAGGAGACGCATGGTACACAAACCCTGCTGCATGGGTCCCCACTCTCCAGCCACCGCACTGCCTCCCCACAACTGCATTTCAATATCAACCTTTTATTTTCCCTAAACAGTTCACGTAACAGGGGGAAAGATAAACCAAAACAAATTTTTTGGTTTTATTTTTTTTTTTTAATAAAAAGAACCCAAAAATAAATGACTCAAACTGCAAACAAATGCTGTGTCTCTAGCGCTCAGTCGTGTGTTTATTTTCCTGGGGAAATCTTTCTTGTATCTGCATCCTGGCCCTAGATAAGACACAGGGAGAGCTCGGCGGGCAGAGGCTGTGCAGTCTGCCTGCAGCCAGCTGTGCAGCTCAGAGACATTTTCTTAAAGAAACAGCTTAGTTTAATAAAATTTAATGGTCTTGCCTTGTTAACGAACTCAGCCAAGCTCCTCTACCCAAGGGCAAAAAGTAGCAGGAAGAAGAAAAGCTGTGTTTGTGCACTGCAGGAGGTGGGCTGCAGAGGAGTTATTTTAACTTGCAGAGGGTCAACAGCACAGACTAGTTAACCCCAGTTGGTTTTGATCAGACAAGTATTTCACGGTGTCTGCAGCTTCTCGCAGCTGCCTGCATTGGGTAAGTCGTAAGACCAGGCACACACCACTACTGGGCAGAGCTTTCCAAGTCATGCACCACTGAGGTCTCCCTCCACAACGGCAAAAAATAAAAACCTGCTTCTCACCTGGGTGATGCACCAGGCTGCACCTTGCCTACAGAGCTGAGGCTCTGGAAGAGGCTGGTGGTATGAGGCATGCAGGACCACAGCAGCGAGCAGCTAGAAATGGCAGACACACACTTTTGGGGGGAAGGAACGAGCAGTGTGCCCACCTTGCTTCTCTGCAGACAGCAGCCCTGCACATTGTATTCAGGGCCAGGCGTTCAGGGGTACCACGGGCTGCAGAGGGAAGGGGAAGTTCCTGGGTCCTAGGTTAGAAACAGGCAGGGGTTGGGGTGAAGCTGAGCATCTTGGCGCAGTCCAGGGATTGAGGGGATGCAAAAATTGCCCCCACAGTCCATGAAACCCCACTAGGAGGGAAAATTTGGATCTTCACTGACTCTTCCCCTCTATTTACTCAGCCAACAAAGCTCAGAGCCGTGACCAGAAGTAGCACTGCTGCTTTGCAAGCCAGCGCCCAGTGTAATAAGACACTTCTATCTTCTCTCCAAATTACACCGTTCAGAGGACATTATCTTTGGGAAGAGGCAGGCCTTCTCCCTCCTCGTCCTGGGTAAATGCTGGGGAACTGAGTGAAGAATCCACCACCTCTCCACCCGCAGCAGCATTTCACTGAGGTCCCCCTACAGCAGCACTGGCCACACTGCACCCCAGATGTGTCACACCAGATGGGTCCTTGCTGGTGGGACCCAGCAACAGGACAGTCCCCATCTACACAGTGATGTCAAGGCAAAGAGGATCCTTCTTGGATTCTAATTCTGCCCCTGGGCGTGTTGCAGACCAGTATATAAAATTCAGGTGACCTCAAGGCAAGGCAGAGGTTTTCAGAATATGTTTTGGCCCTACAGCATCACCATTACAGGGCTGAGTATTGCAGCAAAACAAGGTAGTAAGAGGCTCTGACATTTTTTACAGGACTACCCGAACCAGCCTGAACCTTGAAACCAGAACGGCCAAGTCCTTAAAGCAAACGAACTGCTTTAGCTGAGTAGTCCCAGCTTCTGAAGCTGTAGCACTGACTCCCGTTAACCCCAAAAAGGTCTCTCCACAGAGGCCAGCTGGACGCAGGGCAGTTTCTCCTGCACTAGCACGAAGAGATGATGCCATCCTGTGGCTGTTTGGGAACACTGACTTCCTGCAACGGTTTTCAAGCTGCCTCCACTTTGACTGCCCTTCCTGGTGAAAGAGGGACCCATAATTAGAAGGGGTAAGTAAACTCTCCTGAGAAACTGCAAATAAGGTGTCTTATTTACCTTTATCTCTGAAATACAAAGCTCATACCTCTTAAGAGAATATTCCCTGCTCTCATGTAAGATTCAGCTTCAGAAGGAGATCATGTCTACACTGTGCCCTTTAACTGAACAACACAGCAAAACCTGTTCTTGCCTACAGACAGGCGACAGGAAGAAATCACTTCACCACAGTAAAGAACCCTCATCATTTTCCTGTGTTTTTCTCTCAAGCTCTTAGCACAGAACCTCTGCTATTTTCCTTTCCTCCCTCTGTTAGTCTCCTCCTTCCCCCAAACCAGGGCCTGGATATCCTAACACGGCTCAGATGAGTCTCTGTCTGCCCATGCACACAAGAGGCACACTCCTGATAGTACTCAGCTTTGAGAATCAATCCTCTAGCTAGCTGTCCTCAGCCAGGTCCTAGCAACCACAGACCAATTAATTGCTTTGCAGTATTAAGTCATTTAAGAGATCACATAGCCCCCATCCCTGTTTTAGAGCAGACTCTGAAGACCTAGTCTGGGCCTGAGTATTGCTCCATCTCCGTAAGGAAGGCTTAGTTTAAATGGGAAGAAAAAGAGTTCTGCCACCCAAAGCAGACAGAAAAATTTTATGAGCTCCTTTATTTTCTATTTCATTACTTCCCCCCAAATCCAGGAAGGATTCTTTAAAATGTATTACTCAGTTTAGCACTGGGATAGAAAAGGCCATTAAGACATAGGACAACCATGCTCCAATCTGCTCAGACAAGGAAGCCTTTGAGCAAGCATCTGTTGGTGAGCTCATACTTCTTTTCCCTGGCTGTAGCTGATGGTCCAGAATTTTAATATCTGCTCAAGGAAAGAAAATAAAACTCACCTTTATGGCTGTGAGGAAAAAAAGTAGCCAAATGTGAAACCATGCTAGGGAGAGCACGCACGATTTGTTTAACTCAGAGATACTCATTTTAGAGGCAGATGACAAGTATTATCATTTCAGCATCAGTAGCTACCGCACTGCTAATGAAAAAACAGAAGGTGGCAGATGGGACAGTTGCATGGAGAATTTTTTTCATGGTCTGTAAGCGCCTTCTCAGGCAAGCAGTATGCAGAGGCAGGTTTGGAATGGTAAGCAGAGGATTGGAGGAGTATAGCCCTTGCACTCACCCTCTTCTGGGCCTTGCCCAGGAGTGTAAACATTAATTTACTGCATGTCTTCTCAGGCTTTTCTTTGGGCTGGGAGACAAGAAGACACAAGCAAAATAGAAAGCAGGATTTTAACCTGGAGATTAGATGATACTGGAGGTTGAGGAACCCAGACTACAGACCTCACTTGGGTTAACGAGCCTTGCCAGCAGCCTGACATTTCCCAAAACTCAGCTCTTTGACTGCAGGAAGAGTAGGGAATGTGCCCCAAATGATGAGGCAAAAAGGAAAAGAGGACCACCCACAGACCAAGGCAGGGAGAGGGGACAATCTCAGGAAAGGGCTCTCTGATGTAAATTAGGGGGATGTTATTTTTTAGTGGGTTCGAATTTAATTTTTTTGAAGTCTGAAGCAGATGGCACCTGAGAGAAGGACAGAATTAAGGGGAGTCAGCAGCCTGGGGTTTAAGAAAGAACAACATGTGTTAAAGCTTGTTTTATGTAAAGTTCATAGAAGGTGCATACATTGGATCGAGCAGGTGTTTGTGTTTAGCCAGTCAGGGGAGCTACAGGGATGCTCCCCACAAGCCCTCTCCCAGTCTCTAACAGACCATCCACCAAGAGCTCCAAAGGCTGGAAGCAGGCTAGGCTGCAGATGCAATCTCTGGGGGCATGCTGGTCAGCGATTGTGTCCAATGTATTGGAGAAAGCTGTCTGAATCTAACTTGTTAAGAAATACTGAATCTTTGGGTACTGTCCTTCACAGAGTTCAGCCCTGATCTTGTTCCTCTTCCCCGATACGGACCTCTTCTTCCTCCCCATGGTTGGCTTATTACTGGAAGACTGAGGATGGATCTTCATCTCAGTAAAAAGGATGGAGAATTCATGGCCTTTCCATGGCTCCCGGTTCATGCCCTGGGAAAAAAAACCCATGGAATTTCTATTACTAAAGCACCCAGACCAGGTGTTAAGAGTCTACCACTACTGTCCCCCCTCTAATACCATTTAACTCTCCAATAAACAGAGACGCTATTGTTTACCAGATTTTGACTGTAATTATAACCAGTCTTCCAAACACTCCTAATATAAATCAAATCTCTATCCAGTTTGGAACACAACAGGACTGAGTCATCTTCAAATCAAAAAATAAGCCTGTACAATGAGATGCACACCAAAGCACGCACTGAAAGCCAAGGCACAGGCTACATGAGACAGTGAGCCAGCATCCCACTGTGTCTCCTAGTGACTGTTCTTTTATGTGCTCCCCTCAGAAATCAAGGCAGCTCAACATCAAGTATCTCTGCCCACAAGAATAAGGGAGCTATGCGCTCAAATCCTCTGGATCCAGGGAGGACAGAATAAGAGCTGGAAGTTTCTTTATGGATTATTTTCCCTTCAAATGAAGTTACTTAGGATAGCCTGGGCAATCTCTCCTGCTCCAAGGAGGGACATCCCACGCATGTGTTTTCTCAGGGCTAGGGAAAAGAGTTAACCACCACACAGAGCTCTGCTGCTCACCTCACTGTGCTTGTTCTCTCCATATTTCCTATTCAGGTTGGCCAAGTGGCAGTTCTTGTACCACAACACAGCACGGTGTGTCAGAGCACAGCTGCTGAGAGCCACATCACTGTCTCTGTCCCACACAGTGAACATCCAGCCATTGTGGTAGGTCATTGCATCCCCTAAGGGAAGGGATGAAAGACATGAATAGGAGTAAGACACTGCAGTTGCTCAGCCTAAGGGCTTATACACCCTTCAGGCAGAACACAGCAAGCCTGTCAAGGGAAAAGCAACAGCACAGCATAGATCTGGACAATACTTTCTAGAGGGCTGCTATTAGAGGGCATATCCTAGGGCCGGATCCTCCCAGCTGAAGAACTAAACCTTATGGCAAGAGAATATTAAAGCATTAAGTGGAAGACCAAGGACACAATGGCAATGGTAAGGACCTACCAGTGGCAGAAGCCAGCACCAAGATGGCTACTGCTGCTGGGCAAACTCCCATCTGGAACAAAAGCCACTTTCTTTGCACTTCTCACCTGGGAAGCCCCAGAAGTTGCTCCCGAGTCAGCATAGGTTACCTCATGGAAATGCTTCCCGTTCTGCCTTCTCAGCTGGCGTTTCACTGGGTTAGAGCACCCTCTCTTCCCCATGGAAAAGCAACTGTTTCTCCTATCTTCTGAGGAGACGGGCCTGTGGGCACACTCTCCTCCGTCTTCCTAGGACTTCCAGGCTTCTCTCCTCAAAGGGTACCACATCTGCTCTAACCTGACCTAACGAGCTCCCACACTACTGGAAAAACAAATACAGAGGTCCCAGATTCACTTCCCTGTGCCAAGCAGAGACAGCACAAGTACAAGGCACTCCTCACCGGCATTGCCTCTGTAATTCCCCGCTGACAGCCTCTATCTGTCCCTGCTCCAGGCAGCCTGGAAGAAGTCATAGACAGCACAGACAGATTCACTAGCTGTCTGCAAATCCACCCGGAGCTCATAGCGGATGGAGCTGCTGCTTGTGAGATTGTGCAGCTTGTCAAGACCTAGAAGGAAAAAAAAAAAAAAAACCCAAAAAAACCTCTGTAAAGGGAAAAGCTTGTTAACCTTTGCAGTCCTAGACTCTTACCCTGTAGCCATTTTGGTTAAATCGGCTATTTCCTGCCTCCCTCCTTCCCTGCTTGATGCTGTCATGACATTTTGCCAAGTTTATGCTGTCTTATCTCATTTTCTGGCAAGAGGCAGCAGCATCAGAAAAAAATCAAACAGCCTAAACCAACACAAGACTGGCTGTAGTGCAACATTATTTTTCCCAGAACATTTAAAGACCCTTGCGCTAAAGACCTTGACCTATTTAGTGCTGGATTTTCTGATCCACAGAGAGTTCACTAACAGGACAGACAAAAAATGACCAAGTACACCAAGTTTTTTGTAGTATGCTGGTCTTAGCATTTTCACAAATGCAATTTCCTTATTTCCCCTCTCCTAGGAACACCCGAGCCTGAAATAAACCTTTCCAGAATTTGGCTTGCTCTGGGACTTCTCCAAAGCCCAAAGATGTCAATAGAAATACTTAGTGGGCCTTTAGAGATCCCTCAATACTTCATTAGCATTTCTAAGGAAGACACAAAAGCTGACAGTTCAAGACTGCAGGCTTGGGGGGGGCGGGAAGTGGATAGCTCAGCATTTAAGTGCTTCTACAAAGCTAATCTTCAGCTCTTCACTAGTCACACCCGTGTACCGTACCAAGCCAAAATACCCCAGTGTGATCTCCAAAGCCTTCCACATAATTTTCCCAGCGTTTGTAGAAATCCACCCGGCCACTGCTCTGCCTCTGAAACACCTGCAAAGTAAGTGTGAGTTCATGACAGGTTGAGGAGATACAAAGAAGACAGAGATCAGAAATACTCATCCTGATTCAGACGCAGATGAAAAGGTGACACATTCAGGAACAGACAGCTCTACCCGATGGTACACTGCACCTGCGCAGGGTATGCACAGGAATCCATTTCCATTTTCTGACTGCACAGAAGCGCTGGGGTGAATATTTAGTTGTGTAAATTTTACAGTTTACTTTCTACAAATGCCTGAATGTGATCTAAAAGTTTAGACAAAAGAGACTTAGAGACAAGATACACCAGACATTTGGGTTTCTAAACTTCACCAAAATCAGAGGGACTTAGCATCCACAACCAAACAATGAAAAAGCCTTTGAGTGATTTAGCTTCCCACATCATTCCTACCAACAGCCTGAGATCAGCATCCACCACCCTTCCTAAAACATGTCACTCCATCAAGAAAGAGCTGAAACATAGTAGCACAGTAGAGCAAAAGGAGCCTCAGCTAACATCAGTACCAAGTCCACTTGATTATGTGGGCAAAAAAAACCAAAGAGGTGCAGAGAATCACTGACTATCCATCTACCTCCATCGTCACAGTACACCTGCATCAGCCTGCTGCCATGCCCATTCAGGTAAATGGTGTACGTGCTGCTGGAGGCACTTCTGCTGTCTCTGACTGCAGCCTGCTGGATACGGGTAGAGGAAGGTAACAGTGAGAACAGGGAGGGCAAAACTTCACACCAGCAAAGCAGGCCATAGAGCTGGAGGAGGCATTTCACACCCTTAGGAATCTCCTAAGGACAACAGGACTGGAAGAGATGTAAAGAACGCAGCAGCTCCCACTGTACACTCACACAGTGCCCAGCTGCATCAGCAGGTTGCTGCTGGCAGCCTTTCCCGCCACCTGGGAGCTGGCACATGGATGGGGTCCCCAGGGGCCACAGGAAATACAGGAGAAGGAGCCCTTGTTTGTGAAGGTGGGAGTGTCAGCAAACAGGGACTTCAGTTTCTCTGCATTTCACAATTTGCCCACAATGGACAACCCCTGTGGGCACTAGCACAGTAAAAGAGGCTCCCACAGCAAGCTGGCATGAGGTTTTGTTTGATTTGCTACCATTCTAGTGTGCATTTCCTCACTTCCTGACCTTCGAAAACAACCTCGGCAGCTACCCAATGCCGCGAAAGTACTTAAAGATCTGTGCCCTACCATTACCGGATGGTGCAGAAAGATCTCTAGCATGTCATCATCTCTCCTGCCCACTGGCAGCTCACCAGCAGGCTTTGTCCTGTGCTTGGCTAGTGAGGTTTGCCAGCAGCACTGACCAGCATGGGCAATCTTCATTCACGCCATCCCATTGTGTTTCCAAGCCTCCAGATGGCGTGGCTTAGACTAGACACCCAGCCAGGAGACACATCATTGATCTGCTGGATGGTTCGCTTATGATCACATAGTTCCTCAGTGCATCTGTACAACATGAACTCCATGGCTGACCTCCACCATAAAGCACAACAACTGCAGAGCACAGGGAAAAGTGCAACACCTAAGGCCAGTTCCTACCTGCTGAGAAGGTACTGTCTGTTCTGCTCTGGTGATCTCCCTTATAGGCCATCAAAAAGATGGCATGCCTCACTCCTTATTCCAGTCCTTCTAGCACAAACGGTTGTTTGCCAGGACTCAGCTGTACTTCCTGCCAAATAAAACAGATCAAAGGTCAACCCAACTCTGAACGGCATTTAGCTTTTCCAAACAGTGCCTCATACTACATATGCATTTACAGGCTCTTCTCGTAGGGTTCAGACAGGCACATTCACTGTATATCCGTGAAACATGCAGTCAGGCCATCTCCTCAGAAGGAAAGTTCCGGGCAAGGTCTCAGGAAACACTGTTGGGACACTGAGGATACCCTGTCCCTGGTGAGTGCTGCCCTTCCAGCTAATAAGTTAGAAAAGTGAAGTGAAGCAGCAAATGTTCTTTGCACCCAGAGATCTGTTGGGAAGAGGCATTCCACTGTCAAAGTCCCTCCACAGCTTCTACTCCTGACAGTAACACATTTCCTTCCTTAAGCTCTCCCTCCCTGGGCTGTGGATAGCATAGATTCGCCCTCAAAATTGTTTTCTTGTGGTCCATATACCCACAAGACCCAACTGGCAGAGCCCATAATCACAGGGTGATTTCGGTGGGGTCTGCAAGACTGAAGAATTCACTGTACCTTACTTGTGCTGTCTTGACCCTGGAAGGTCAGAGCGTAGCCATCAATCTGTGCTGCAGGAGGAGTCCAGGTAACCACACCAGTAGAATGAGTCACAACTGATACATGGAGGTTCTTGGGAGGATGAATCTCTATTGAAAAATAAAATTCAAGTCCCATTGCATCAATGAAAGACGGCAACGGCAGTGCAGGGCTTGGGCTGAGATTTCAAAACCTGATCCTGTCAATGGGGAAGTACAGAAGTCACCCAGTGACCTTCATAGCCAGAAAGCAGTAGGAGCCTGGACCAAACATGGCAAGGCCTGCTATGGATCTGGTCTGGGATGCTTTGTGAGCCCTGCAATTGGCTCAACTGTACAGGAGCTCCTGATATGCCTGTTTGAGAAGTTGCCATCAGGCTCATCTCTGAGGAGCATTCACAGACAGGTCAGGTTTGAGCTCTATGCCTCAATCCTGGGGCATGGTCCTAGTGTGCCCTGCTGAGAGCCCCTACACCTTGTCGCCCTACTGCAGATAAAGAATGACTTCACGGGTTTCATTGTTGTCATGCTTCAGCCTTCTTTAGCAAGTGCAGGAATACAAGGAAACCCACAGCTTTACAGTTTGGTCTGTGCTGTATATGGGACACCAGCTCCCTCACTGACATCAAGGGCTTAGCCAGACTTCTCCTGTGCAGTCAGACTGCCCAAACAGAATTATTTTTATGCAATGCCAGATCACAGCAGTTGTCAAAAAGTATCTTATGAAATACCCACAACAGGGCTGCAGTTCTTCCCTTAGGATAAAAACTATTTCTAAAGTTCAGTTGGAAATAATAACAATAGAAGCAGCCTCTCCCTAATTTTCATCCAGTGCTTGCTATATTCTATATATTTTGGGAACGTGTTAAGGAAAACAATGTAAAGAGTATGATTTGTCTGGCTTTCCAGGTTTTAGAGAGAATGTTCTTGGTGGGCAGTGCTGGCCTTCAGCGAAGAGTGCTCCAACCCTGAAGTACACCTGAGTTTATAGCAAACGGTAACTAAATAATTCATCTAAATTCCCTGCTCTTCCACAAACCTCCCTGGGAGACTATGGACATGTCATTGTCCATTGATTCAGTTCTTCTCCATATAAACCAGGCCACAACATTTCCCAGACCTTGAAGAGTGCTACAAGGATAAGCGTAACAACAATCATAACACATCAGTGAAATTCTACAGTTGTTAAAAGCCACAGCGAAAGAACAAGGACAAGCAACGTCTGTCTTAGATAAATGAGTGGAGCAGCACGCCTTCTCCCAGGAAATGCTGCACTCCTCAAGCATCGAGTTACCGCTTAAAAAAAAAACAAACAAAAACAAGGCAGAGAAGAAATCAAACCACCAAATACAAGAACAACAGGGACAGTGACACCAAGATCCACACAGCACCGTGTCTAAAACACTGGCTATGCATTATAACTGAAGGCCATAGGCTAATGATTTAAGCATTAGTTCAATATCTAATGAACTTATGCTTCATTTGGGAGACCACTACACAATGGCTAAAGTAAAACGACCCAGACACCTCGGAGTAGCTCACTACGTGTGTAGCCCCCGCTGGACAGAAGAGGGAGCTAAAAGGTACCAAATCCACGACGAGAAGCAAGGGGTGGGAAGGGCGGCCTTACACAGCGCTGCTCTTGCAGGCCGGCCCGCAGTTTCCATGGGCGCTGCTGCAGCCGGGTTTAACGCTAGGGAATAATCAGCATTCACCTTGTGTAAGAAAATGTTGTTTGGAGGATTTTTTTCCCCCTCCGTACCTGTATTATTTTAGCAGAGGTGTCATTACTTTTGGAAATATAACACACACACACAAAAAAAAAAGATGAAAGAAAAAAAAAAAAAAGAATACATGAGGGTTTTTAGTGCAGGTATTTCAAAAATATCTACACCAATGCTTAAAGCATTCCCTCTCCCAGAAATTTCATTTCACTTGAGTGTCTCCATTTTCATTCCAGTTAAGAAACCCCACTATAACATTTCAGTTCGCAGAAACTCTGCTTGCATTTCTAGTTCCAGATAGGTTCAGTCTCTTGGCCTCAAGAGACTCGCACCAGCTTGATTCATAAACTAAGAAAAAGTACATTAGCAAAGGCAATGGATCTGGAATGACCCTGACATGTTCCCAGTACACCATAATCCTTATGGCTGACTGAACAGGACAGATTTAAGCCTGTTTGGCAGTCTCCAAGGTCCAGTCTAAGGTTAGTAGTCAAAGGGCAGGCCATTCTTTTTAACTGTGCGCGATTCTAAAATGGTTTAACTTTGGTTGTTAAACCTCTGTTATTGTTAGGCTTGATAGCAGCACATGAAGCACTACATGCTTTTGATTAAGGACTACTGAAATAAGCTGGGTACCATCAGCTGTCATCACTCTTGTATGACGACATCTGCTTTTTCTATAATCATCTATAGCAGCAGTCTGTTATAGTAGCCTATACTTACACATTTATCTCCAGAATGGGTTTACCACTGTGCATCTTCATCACCCAGTAATGCAAAGGGAGATCACGAAACACAGAATAATAAGAGAGTAGGGTCCCTTCTACCCTGTTTCCTTTCACTTCTGCCCACAGTTACCTGTCAGTGTGTCAGGGCTTGCCCTCTTGCTCTGCTTGCTTCCCAGCTCTGCCCAGAGATGGATAGGGAACTTCATGCCTGATTTCAGTCCTGCCAAGGTGGTAGTGCTTCTGTCCTTCCTCACTTCTATTTCATAGGTGTCCCCATCAGCAGAAGCGTAGCTTACCATATACCTGTCTATGGGAGCTTGGACGTTGTCCCAGGAGATGGTGGCCGAGTCCTCTGTCACGACGTCACTAATCAGATTCTTGGGACTGTCCATTTCTAAGAAATAAAGTGCAGAGTAGAAAAGGCGGGTAATTAAAAGACACATGCTCCCTTTAAAGCTTTTGTTTTCTAAAGCCCCATGACCCTACCCTCAGGAAGGAAAGGATGACATGGACTAACCCATCTGTAGCTTTACTGGATCTCAGCAGCTGATCACCACACTTGCTATTGACAATGCAGAACTGGAGTAAGACAAAGTAAGGCACTGAGACATGGCCATATTCAGACAGAGGCCTCCTAAGTATCATCAAGCAGAGATACAGGGAAGAATGATTGTGCAGAAGGTCCAACTGAAATCTGAGGCTATGTCAAACCTAAATTCTTATGAACCTTAAGCAAGATCCATTAGACCATTATTCAGGAGTCCTGGCTGACACAGATACAGGGAGGCAAAGAAAAAGATGTGAGAGACTGAGGCAGCACCAACACCCTGCTCCCCTTTATCAGCCTCTCCCACAAATACCTCTTTTTGAGATGTGAGGTGCCAGCAAGGTATAACACTTCTCTACATTACAACCGAGGAAGGAAGACCTCGGTAAAAGAAGTGGCCAAGGGAGAACATAATCATAGCTAATTCAGCACGTGAAACTACATTCCTCCTTCCATAGCTGCAACCATCGTACTCCAAGATTTCCAGAGGCCACTCAGAGTGTGCCTGCCCTCTTGCTCTGCTTGCTTCCTTTCCCTGCCCAGATACAGATGACACACACCACAATTGGCTTCAAGCTAACCAGGACAGCAAGACCTGTGTCCTGCCCTGTCTCCCCCTCATTCCCAGGAAAGGCTAGCAGTGTCCTCTGCCGAACAGTCAGTCTTCAGCCTAGCTAAGCAGTCAACTTTTGCAAGCAAAAGTCTTGATTATACAAAGGGAATTACTGACAGTTAAGAAAGACCTAATCCAGGCTCAAACCATTTGCTACCCTTTCATGTTTTGGGAGAAGACGATTAGGATAGGCATGTTTCCTTCAAAGTCTTGATTCATTGATAAATACTATTCTTATAAGTGAAACTAGTTGAATCCTGCCTAAACTTAGGACGGTTCAACAGCAGTAGCATATACTGTGGGGCAGAGCTAAGCCACAACTGCAAACCTTAGCATACCTGAAGACCAAAAAGAGCAGGCAAAGTTGCTAAGCGAAGGATCACAGTGCTTTAGCAAGTGCTGTGAAGCTCATACTGGGCTGATAGTTTCTGAACTAACAGAGCAGCTATTAGTTCTCTACACTTGGCACTATCTCTATGTGAAGCTTGAAGGTGCCCCCTCAAGACAAACGAGTGTCTAGTATATGCTCTATAATAGGTCAGAAGAAAACAGGACAGAAGTTGAGGTCACCTCCACAACGGTGTCATGTAAAAGCAAAAGGATTCTCTAGAATACCTGTCACTGCCTCAGTGCTGATCCTCTTGCTCTGCTGGGCTCCCTCCTCTGCCCAGGGAAGATGACATATTCAATGCCAGGTTTTAGTCCTGTCAGACTTGTGGTAGTCTTGGTCTTTCCCACTTCCATCTCCTCTGTGTCACAATCAACAGAGGTGTAGTTCACCTATCTAGGAGAGCCTAGACCCTGTCCCAGGAGATGGTGGCTGTGTCCTCTGTCACTTGGTCAGTCACCAGGTGATCTGGGCTGTTGATTTCTGCAGAGACAGTTAAAAGTGAAGAACACAGGCTGTCATAATCAGGCTGTACTGTGACACTCTTTCCCCCTTTAAGGGCCTTGCCAGTGTCTTCCTTTTTCAAGTTCCATTTCTGATCACACATTAATTAGAACCATAAAGCTGGGAGGTGTCAAGGTCTGAGGTGGTTTGACTGGGGTCTGTCTTTAATCCTTACACATGCTTTCCTAGGAAACTACACAGCCAGTCCTACCTGGACAGAAAAGAGCCTTTTCAAAGCAAGATATTGTTACTTCCTTGTTTCCTCATGGCCACAAGACTCCAAAGCTCACATACACGTCATCTCTCCAGAAAGTCAGATGCCAACCAAAGCTCTTTTGTTAAGAGATCAGAGTGACCCAGGTACACATTTACTTCAGCCAGTCTATGACCTAGGGCATGAGTCTTGCAAATGCTTACAACCATTTGCAATGGATTCAGACGTTCAGCTTGACAGTGTTGTTATAAATTGGCAACCCTCACACTGGGCAGATCCCTTATACCTCCTTAACTAGGACTGGCAACACAGGGGAAAGTCCTAATAAGAACAACTGAGGAACCAGGATTAATCATCCTATTGCAAGAAAAGGCATCCTGTATTCTGTTAATTTCTCTGCATTTCAATATTTTCATCCGCAAAAAGGAACTGAGCATTTCCTTATTCCACGATGAAGGATAAACAAATTAACCAATTAAACAAGACTACACAAATACATGAGACACTTTTGCAAAGGCTTCATTTTCCTTAATCCCTATTAGTATTCACAACACAGCCCATTTGTAGTACATACAGGTAACCAGAATCTCTCTGTGGTGATGCTGAAAAGGTTTCACAGCAAGACGCACTAACCTCAAGACTTGATCTGTTAAGCCTGAATCTCCCTCTGCTGTGAAACTGTCTTGGGATGGACGTACTCACTGTTGTTAAGGGCAAGCTGGGCTGTAACTTACAGTCTTAACAAAATATATTGCCCACTTACCTGTTATAGCCTCAGTGCTGACCCTTTTGCTCTGTTGTTCTCCCTTTTCTGCCCAGATGCAAATGACATACTCCATGCCTGGCTTCAGTCCTGCCAAGGTAGTGATATTCTTGTCTTTCTCCACCTCTCTCTCCTCTGTGTCCCCATTAGCTGCAGTGTAGCTCACTCTGTATCTGTCTGTTAAAGCCTGGACTTTGTTCCGGGAAACAGTAATTGCATCCTCCATCACTTGTCAGCTCAGTTGGGCTGTCGATTTCTGTAAGCAGAAGTCATAATTATTAGAAGTTTCAGTATAGTGCTGTGGTAATCACAGTGGTCTAAAGACACAGACAACACAAGTTTTTATAGGCAGAGGTAGTATGTTTTATTAAGACTATCAAATATATTTGGAAAAACAGGTGAATTTTGAGAAAGAATTCTATGCCCAAAGAAAAAGAGCTTGTGTGTCCAAAAGCTTGCCTGTTTTTTTTCCTCCAGCTCAAACTGGTAAATCTAACAGAAGTTTTATCTGTAGCCATAAACTGAGTTTTGATCATGCAGTGTAAATAACTGACACTTAAGCGAGTCCCATTGAATATCACCATTTGCAGAGCCAAATCATTTTGTACTGTTGGATACAGATAAAAAGTGGGTGCTAACCACCTGCAAGCCCTGCCACTCTTGACACATCGGTAAACATGCTTGCATGTCAGTGCGAAGGCAGCCAGCCCTCTGCTCCTGTGCTAGGTGAGCTAGGCCGCTGGCTTCTGCAGGAACACTTAGGAGTGAAGAATGCAGATTGTCCCAATGAAGCTACACTTACACCCTTCCCCTCAAGGGCCCTGCCAATGTCTTCCACCTGTCATCCTTTATTTCTTATCAAGGATGGACCTGAACTACAAAGCTGGAAGGTGCTCAGTTCTGAGGTATTTCAGCTGTGGTCTAGGTCTCCTCCTCACAGCGGCAACAGCAGGGCTTTCTGTTGGGGGGAGACAAAAGAACAGCCAGCCCTGCACCAGCAAAGAGGAAAGCCCAACTGCCTTCTGAAGATCACTGCCTCTTGCCTGGGTTGCTCTGGAAATTAACCCCAAGACCAAATCACCTTCTCAGAATCTGTCTGAAATGCAGCTCTCCTGGAACAAGGTTATTTCATACTAAAGCAAAACATCCTACCTGTCACAGCCCTGATGTCTGCTGGGCTCCCCTCTCTGCCCAGAGGCCAGTGGCATATTTTTTGCTTGGCTTCAGTCCTGTCAGAGCATCAATGCTCTTGTCCTTCCCCACCTCCATGTCCTTTGTGTCCTCATCAGTTTTATTGTATATCACCAAGTACCTGTCTTCCAGAGGCCAGATCCTATCCCAGGAGATTGTGACTGTGTCTTCTGTCAGCCATCTGGGCACTACGCTACACTGGCAAATTTTTTAAGAGAAGGTTTGAAGGAGTGAGGACTACGCTCACATTCTCCACTAGAAAAAAAAAGCCGCTTTCAATCTCCTCCCATTATTACAATCATTCCCCTGCCCTTTTCACAGATGGAAACATGATGCTAGAATTCACGAGCCTTAAGTCACTACCACAATGCAGCCTGCGGGAACATGGCCCTTCGAGGACAGCCCAACAGTCCATGATCTTTACACAGAGCATTGTTTTTATTGGTTTTGGTTTTTCTTCACTAACTGCTAAATACATCTTAGCAGTCAGAGCAATGAAGCACTTGCAGATGTATCCCAAATGATTGCAACGGCATTTTATTCCGGCTTAGTCTTCTGCAGGCTCTAAACTCCAGAGCGCAAATGCACAACCATCTAACAGCCACACTGTCATTTACCACACACCAGCTTAGCTGCACTATGATTTACCACACATTAGTTATGGTAAAAGTTGTGCTTTTTCCACCTGTGTGTACTAATCTTGCCTCTTTTGTGAGATGAAAACACATTACTTCTCATTTTAATGAAAGATGCTGAGGTTTGTTTGTGTCACCCTAGAACAGTGCACACTGGGAACATGTATTTGAATAATCACAACTCGGCTAGTTAGCAGTGTAAGATGCTCACCTGTGGCAAGAAAAATCAAGTGAATGATTTTCTTGTGTGATATGAAAATCAAGTTTTTTCTTCAGTTATAAAAGTACTGCAGCTGGATATGGGCTGTGCCTGTACCCATATGCAATGTATTTAACTCCTTCACAACCTGGGTGGTCCAAGAGTTTCCTAGCCAGTCACCTGTACAAGTGAGAACATGGGCTAGCCTGAGACAATGGACCAACTTGAAAGCAGGTGACTGACTAAGCTTCATAATTAAGCATTTAACTGATCCTTGCTGGGTGGGAACTTGAGGCAGTCTTACAAATCCTCCGAGGCAGCTCCTGTTGTGTCTGGTCTGATTTATATGCTTAAATGTGTTGGTTAGCATCCTGAGTGGAGCATCCCAAACACTCCCCCAGGTAATTTCTGCTGTAGAAGTCCAGATTGCACACATATAATGTTTCTAAGTGACCAGTACAAGCTGCTCCTGTACACACACAGCCACACTGGACCATCACTGGCTGGATTATAAGAACTGAGCAAAACTGGTTCAAGGAGTTTCCCAATCTAGCTGCAAATGCAAGCACCTTCCAATGGAGACTCCCTGTCACCAAGGGACAGCAACCAAATGTCCTGTTTGGGAGATTTGATTCCCCAAGTGATTCTCAATTTATGCCATGACCCAAATAACTTTGGTTTTCCTCTTTAACAAACACTCATGACTATTTGTACAAAATGTGCATGACCCGCCTCGTTCTATTGGGAAAGGCCACAACAGCCACCCAAAGAAAAGCTTGGAGGTGGTTTATGGCATTTTAAAAGAAAAGCACAAACGACACATCCCACTTACAAGGCTTTCATTTTGGCTGTGTTTCACTGTTTTTTATACCAGTAGTAAATGCTGCCTACCACAGGGCCTGTCCACAGCAGGGCTCAAAACAAAGAGCCTTCAAACCTCTGCAAAGCAGGAAAAGCTTTACTAAAACAAGTAAAACTGATTAAGGAGTTTGAATGTCAAACTCAGTTCCCTCTGCTGCTGCAGCTTACCTGTCAGCTCTGGTACTCGCCTTCTTGCTCTGCTGGGGCCCCTTCACTGCCCAGATGTGGGTGACATACTCTATGCCTGGCTTCAGATTCAGTAAGGTGATCATGCCATTTTCACTCCCCACTTCTATTTCCTTGGTGTCCCCATCAGCTGAGGTGTATCTCACCAATACCTGTCTATGGGAGCCTCAACTTTATTCCATGAGACAGCGGCTGTATCTTCTGTCACCCGATCAGTTGCCACATTGGGCTATCAAGTCCTGAGAGAACATTTCAGAGTACAGGATTAGGAAACTCCAGCTGAATTAAACCTGCCACGACACATGCCCATTTCCTTCATTTTTGCCTTGCTGCTATGGCCAGCTAAAACATATCACCTAGGTTCCCTCCTACAGCCCCTTGAGAAGAAAGGCATCTGTGGGCAACCAGCATGGTCAGAGTGGGGACTGTTCCCACCATTTAGATGAAAACATTAGAAAGCAGGACTGTTCCACCACTTAGAGGAAACTTCCAATTTTTTTTCTGCAGGAATAGCTTGCATGCTACCTGCCTCACCTTCCATGGGTACAGACTTGAGCATTACGTTCTTGCTTGCCCTCCTCACAGCACCAAGCATAGGCCCCATCCTTTCTCTGCCTGCAGTATCAGCCATTTGTTGCTCTTCCCTTTCTGCCTACCCTGCAGACCTGTCTCTCAGATTCCCCCAGGGCTTCTGCTATTTTAAGTGATGAATCAAAGTTTAGTGGTAACTCTTGCAATAGCTGGTATTCGTCTTAGTCACAGCTCCTAAGTTCCAGGCATTACATAAGAACATGAGCAGAATTACTCATTGTGGATTTTTTTTCCTTTTTAAGAAGTTTTGCAGCCCCATGTCTGTGAAGAACAGCTTGAAAACACAAGCCAAGGGTGCTGCAAATAATCAGAATCTACACAGGGAAGAAGAGCAACCTCAATGGCAGCATGGAGTTGTAGGTTCTGTTGTTTCAAATCAATTTTATTTTAATGGAATAATTTAAAAGACAACCTCAGGAATGTCAGGCCTGATTTGGGGTTTTTCAGCCTTTGAATGCAGCATGCCTATCCTTTGGGTAGACGTATTTCAGAGTTCCCAGAATTTTATAGGTAGAACAAGAGTTCAAAATTCTTCAAGCTCTCTTTTGCAATATAATAGCTCAAAATTATTCTGCCTTTTTTTTTTTGCCTTTTTCATAAAAAAAAAAAAAAAAAAAAAAAAAAAAAGACCTTGAAGCATCAATGAACCAACAGGGTTTCCAGATCTGTTTTAACAGTCAGGTCTGGAATGGCTAGGCTTCCATTACAGGAAAGACAACAGTCAAGTAAGAGTAGAACCTGCCAGGCCTTCTGAGCTGCGCTGAGCATACAGTTGGAGCAGAAGCCAGCTTAAAGATGTTTCTGTGCTCTCCTCATACAGGAGATTACTATGTCTGACTTGGGCTCTGTTACAGGATAAAGCAGTCCAAAGCTTCAACCTCTAA
Organism: Falco rusticolus; assembly: GCF_015220075.1. Lineage (NCBI taxonomy): Eukaryota > Metazoa > Chordata > Aves > Falconiformes > Falconidae > Falco > Falco rusticolus. Next base: position 30,126,972 of record NC_051197.1, read on the forward strand.
GGGCCAGCAAGGAGCTGAAGCCCTTTCAGTCACTTCAGATATAAGAGGTGAAGACTAAAGCTACTACAGAAATGCCAGGGCTGGGACACTGTGCAGTCCGCTGGACAAGCACAACTTCACCACCATGGGGCAGGCATACCAGATCACACAGCAGGCTGGGACTACAGCCCCCAGTGGAAATGCACGCCTGGCAACAGTGTGCTAATATGCTCCTCAGTCCAACTATTCTGTTCAGTCTGGTGACCAGAAAAATAATGTTGGAGTCGGGCAATACAAGAAGGAAGAAGAACATCTTGTCTTCCTTGCTGTTCCTGGGCTCAGAGACCAGACATATCAGTGGCAAATAGCCGTGAGGCAGTTGGCGGCAGCTGCCCCAAGGATCCACGAGGAAGGGCCATACCCAGATCACAGATCGTGTGCGCTAGATTTAAGCAAGGTCATTCTGTCAACAATCTCATTAGGGAAGTCATGAACCAGAAAACTTTGAGTTACTGTTGGACCTAGCTCTGAGCTTGTCTGAGGGTTGTTATTACATACAGAGGCCAGCTTACTATGCTTTACCCTGAGTCTGGCTAGAGTCATTAGTCAAGTTAAGGGAGAAGTTACTGTAGGTTTAAAAATCAAGGCAAAAGACTCAGCTATGGCTAGGTTTAGTGTTTAATATACAACGTAGACAAGCCCAAACAAGATATAAGCAGACCTGGCTGCAGGTCATGCATGAAGGCAGCCAGCTGTGCACCTTTAGTGCTGCCATCTTGACAGATCTGTCCCTGAACTCTGTAGTAACATCACTATCAAAGAAACTTTCCACATACCAGTCCTACCACTCACTGAGGATGGTTTCCCCTCTGTATTGTCCTTCACAGGTACGACAGTGACCTTGTACTCTGTGCCAGGTTTCGAGCCTACAAAGAGCAAAAGGGAGCATTACCAACAATTAGGGAAGACAGAAATCTAAACTTTAAGTTCCTTTCTACTACAAACCTAGAACTGGATAGACTAAACAAAATAGCTTTAAGAAAAATTACTATCTAACTTCCTTTTGTCTTGAGAATGCCTCAATAGCACTTTTAGCCTAGGCTTACCCTTATTGCTGACATTAACTATAGCAAGTGGGGATTTCCATAACATCAGTGTTACCAGCTTGGAAACAGAAGCATATTCTTTATCCCTAACAAGGACAGAATTAAAGCTGAATGACTATTCCTTGTAACTTGCTATCCACAGGGTAGAAAGGCTTCATCCCTGTGGAGACCCATTATTACAGGATGGGGGAACCCCAGCAGATCTCACCCTAGACTACAGCAGGCACGAGGTGAATTGAAACTGGCCATCCACACACAAAAGAAAAATCGTCTCAGGACTGTGGTCTGACTGTCAATCACTCCTGCCACTTCTCCCTGCCCAGTTTGGAATACCCACAAGTACTCACCAGTCATACTGTAGCCACTCTTAGGGTCATTGCTTTTGGGCACCATAACTTGCTTCTTATCCATCTCCACCAGGGATCTGAACTTCAGCTTGTAATAATCCACATCTGTTGGCGGGTTCTCCCACCCCACTTCCAGGGAGTGTTCCATCTCCTCTGTTATCCAGACAGCATTAAGTGCAGACAGGACTGGGAAGGATAGCAGAGGGCCATGAGGAAGCAGCCTCTGCACAAAAAGGTAAATATAAGATACAAAGTTGCTAAACAGTCCTCCTCCCTACCCAGTCACCTGCTCTAAGACCCCAGACATTTTCCTCAGCCAAACTGAAGAGTTAAGCAAGTACAGCATAATCATTATTTCACTCCAGCTCAAGAGTTTTCTGGCTCTCAGCTCCCACCTGTTATGCTAGAAGCGAGAGAAATGTCAAAATAACCAAACTTCTCACTGCTCTTGCCAAGTGCAGGCAGACAGCATAATATCACCTTCTAACAAAACGGCATTTCGGTTCTCAAGGGACTGCTTCAGACATGCAGTCTTTCCACACTCAACCTCCTAACCTCAGCAGCATCAGGCCCATTTAGTCCTGGGAAGAAACTATGAAGAAAACTTGCTGCTGCAGATATGCTCGGCAAATTAGTACCTAGGAATGACAACCTGCCTACTTTAAAGTCCCTTTTGCATCCAGTCAAACAGTGCATTATTCTTAATAACATGCTGGCTTTATCTTGCACGCTTCCATTCCTGTTTCTTGCAGCAGACAACGTTATGGATTCCCTGGAATTCAGGGGTGTCAATGCAAGTAGGATTTGGACAAGATAAAGGGAAAGAGAGGAAGTTTGCAATATATTCAGCCCTAATGATACATATCTGGGAATAGATTGCCCAGAAAAGAACATTGACAGGAATCTGCAACTGAGGCCGGGAAGAGAAAGCACACTCCAGCACTCAGACAGGATGTTACCAACCTGCAAAGCCAAACAATTCACTCTACTTGTTCAAATTAACTTTAAAGATCTACAGCTTCTGACTGAAGAAAATACTGCCTGCTCCTACCTGTACTTGCTTCTAGATACTTTGGCTCACTGTCAATCCCCTTCTTCACATGACAAAGTGTGACATTGTATGTGGTGCTGGGGTGGAGACCCACAATCTCATAACTGAGCTGCTCTTTGGGCATGTGGACTTATTTCACCAATGTCTCATACCCTATGGGATGATAGGTAACGAGGTAATTTTCCACATCAGCCATTGGATCCCAGCTGACAGCCAGAGAGTTCTTTGTAGAGTTCAGCAGCTGCAGGTTCTGAGGACTGAGCACTGGAAGAGAAACAAAGGAAAATATTACAATGAGGACGACGTCTTGCCACATGGCCAAGCAAGAAATTTTTTCGAATCTATTTTGAATACAGAGAGAATGCAGAACTAGAATTCCCAGGCTGCAGTAATCTTGGATTTGTCCACTTCTTTCTGCTTAACAGCATATCATTAAATACACATGAATAGTGCAGTCAGTAAAAAATAAAATAACTCCCTGGAAAACTCTTCCCAGCTTCTAAAGCAACACTAGCATGGGGAAAACTCTCTCATAAAGCTGTCCCTTCCAATACCTCTAGCATGAGAAAGACAAGCCAAAACCTTCTTTTCACATCACTGTCAGAGTTATTTCAAAATGTCAACTGGTCCCCAAAACTGGGGAACACAGCTTCTCCATGGCAGAGATAGAAAACTGAACTTTTATCCTGATGGAAACTTACACTTGGTGCCCAGAGGAGATTTGGGCAAATCTGCCTTAACTGTTTTGCCACAAGACAGACAGCTCATCAGGTTTTGAAGCAGCCCTTGAAAGCGGTCAATGTCGAACATCTGTCAGGTAGTTTATCTGATTTTAGTTACAAGTAAGCACATCATAAACTGATCAAACCATCTACAAGCTGTATTTCATTAGCAAGGTACTAACCAACAGAAGAAAATAGATATCGATTGCCTGTAAAAAGGCATGTGTCAGCAACATCAGGTCACATAACACCATGAGACTCTTCTCACTTGAAAGGCAGCATTCATTCCCTCATGTAATTCACAGCTTTCACCAAATTCCACCCTCAATATGTGCATGACATTGCCTTTAATGAAAACTTTGTACAAAATAGGAAAATGTTGATCCTGCCTCTCCTTGTGATATAGAAGCCGAATTTCAATAATCCAGCTTTGCAGTAAAATAACAAGGTACCCAAATACGTATGGTGTGGTTCAGAAGAGGATTGTATCTACCTCTCTGAAGAGGAGAAGTGTAGCATAAGAAAGCATATCATCCATTTAGGACAATGCCTAGGACAACTTGTGTTTCAGAACATGTATGAGGGGTTCTTGCAAAGGCAGTGACTCTAGCCCAGGGGAAATGGATTTTACATGTTTTTCAGCTCTGCCCCAAGATGCACCAGAGCCGTCTCCTCCAGCCGATGTGACAAACCCCAGCACTTCAGGGCTTGACAAAGACACACCTGGGCCAGGGCCAGGGCTGTGAAGGGGAAGGAGGCACTGCCTGGACCTGGACTTGATAACCCTTGAAAACCTCCTCTTCTTGCTCTCCAGCAGCAGAGGACCTCCTAGCCTGAAGCAAAAGGGTTCCTCACAGGCACAGCACTAATTGCGGAGGTGAATTAGGAGGACGGGTGGTTGCGGCCCATGCCAGAGTCCATCTCGCATCCTGCTGGCTCCCATCCATCTCTATCCATTAAGCAGCTTCTCCTCCAGAAGCAGGCTGAGGCTGGAGCAAGCAGGGAATGAGCAGCACATCCATAGATCCAGGGCTGGGCCAAGAGCTCACACGGGGGCTTGTTGGGAACCCTGGCTCCCCTGGGAACAGCAAAGAGTACCTCTTTCTTTTCCAATTTCCTGATTACAGCATCAGCACAAAGACTTCCCAGTTAAACTGCTGAGATAGCAAAAAAATGCTTTTGTGGATACCTTGTTTTAAGTTGCTGGTTTATTCATCTTCAGATATCCCACAGTGCTACTCTTGGAGTGACAGGAAACAAAGTTTAGAAAGAGCACAGGCCAATACTTGCTGTTCAATATGTCCTTGTCCTCTATTTCTCCATCAGAAGGAATTGTAAGTCCTCAATTATACTGTTGCATGCTTGATAGTAACTTCTAGATGTTCAGGCATTCCAGTTACTATGGCGATATACAACAAAATATGTCATGTCATGATCTGAGACACATAAAAAAAAGAAAATAATGATAAATAAATACAGTGCTCTGTGTAAATCTCCCAGGATGCAGAGACAGAACCCAAAGTGGAACAGAAAAGGCAATCTGACATCTATGGGAGAGCAATGCTTGGCTACAGATGCTGAGAAAGGAACCATTTGCCTCTGGACTCAGAAGTTTTTAAGTAGGAGTGGAGATGTGCTCAGAAACAGTAGCAAAATGGATCATGCTGTGTGTATTAACTCTGTAGTGCTTGCTCACTGAGAGAGCAGAGGCCACTTTCACAGGCTGTAAAAGAGCTGAGGGTGTTGTGTAAGGATCCAAAGCTGGACTCAGCCAGCCCTTTGGGAGAGGTTGGCTGAGCAATAGTTCTCTGGAAGAAACTCTTCTGCTTGCCACCTCTGTAAAAGTTGCTGCCTCCCAAGCAGCAAATCCCAGTCTACTGACAGGAGAGAAGGGAGCTGGAGTCACAGAGAAACATCCCTATATAGTGTGGAAGGCATAGGAGGAGTGAAGTTTTGATGCAAAGATCTTGTTTGGATGAAGAATTTGAGCTAATGATCTTTTATTTAAAAGATGACTCTCTAAGCAGATAGATCAAGCCTGAGAGGCGACGGAGGATCTGGAGCGGAAAAGACCTGAGAGTAAGGTCACTGCAAACCTTTTCTGAGCAATACCTGAGCACAGGGGGTGGCTGTTACCTACTTCTCCTTCAGGAGAAGCTGTGAAAGATTAGACCAGGGGTCCTCAAACTATGGCCTGCAGGCCAGATACAGCCCCCCAGGGTCCTCAATCCAGCCCCCCGTATTTACAGAACCACCCCCCGCCGGGAGTTGGGGGGGGGGAACCAAGCAGCCGCAGATGACTGCCTGCCACTTCATCCGCACGCCGGCCCCCTGTTTAAAAAGTTTGAGGACCCCTGGATTAGACCAAGCAGTGATGTGCTGAGAAGGAAAGGCAGCCTCCAGGGTAAAAGGCTGAATGCTGAAGCCTGGAGTATCAACCTGCGGTTATAAGGAGATTATAGCTTTTTCAGAATTAACCAGGAACTGCTGGACACACACCCCAAGGTCATCTCAGTCAGGTCTTCTCAGGCAAATCCTACTGCATTGTAACAAAGCAGGATAAGGGAGAATTTCCCAAAGACCTCACTTCAAAGGGTGGTTATTGAAAGGATTTATACATCCTTTGTCTCACAGATTTTATCAAATCAACTACCTTATTGGCAAGCAGTACACTCTGCAGCAAACATGATTTTACCTTCCATTGTCTCATTTGTATGTCAAGGAATAGACTCTGGCTCCCTCTTTAATTATAGGCTCCGTAGCCAGTTCGCTCTCTCCTTCAACTGCTGCACACAGGCTTGTGTTAGCACTGACTTTAACTGCATTTTTATGCCTTACTACCTTTCTGCAATTCAGAAATGTTTTCCAGGCTATTCTTGAAAACAAGGACCAGTCAGCAACCCCTAGCCCAGCAGGAACTCTGAGAGGAACATGGCAACCCCAAGCTTGGCTTACCTATAGGATTAATCAAATGTTTATGGGAGGAAGAGAAAAGTTGGATTGAAGGAATGAAGGAAGAAATAACTCACAGGCACGTCTCACCCTGGGAGCACTCAAGGCCAAAGAAGCCATCGTGGCAGTCGCATTCTCCTGTGTCACAGAACCCATTGCCACTGCAATCCCTGGGACATCGTTTCTCACTGCAGTCCTCTCCAATGAACTCCGTGTAGCACTGGCAGACCCCTTTGGCTGTGTCACAGATCCCATTGCCGCTGCAGGTCTCAGGACCGAGCTGATAGCTGCAGTCCTCACCAAAGTAAGGCTCATCACAGATACAGTTCCCACTGTCGCAGTGCCCATGGCCGCTGCAGTGGCTGGGGCAGGTGGGGTGGGAGCAGTCACTGCCCTCCAAGCCCTCGGCACACTTAGAGCTGCAAGTCTTGTAGAGGAAAGTCCCATGGCTGCTGCAGTGTGAGACACCTGGCCAGAGCAGCACCAAGATGCACAACAGCAAGTGTGACACACAGATGAAAGAAAAAGAGAAAAAAAAAAAAACCAAGAAAAATTAGGAACATAAGAATAGACAGGTAGTGCAAAGGTGTGTTCAAGGTCATTAAAGAAAAAGCATAAATATTGCTGGAACGTATGAGCTGAAAAAGACCAAAGACATCACCTTGCCCATCTCCCCCAGTCCCACCTGTATTTTTTTATGTAAGCAAAGAATTAGCACTTCTCCCTGTCTCCATTCCCCAAACATCAGTTTATTAAATCTTTTCTTAGAGGCCACACAGTATAAAACTTTGATCACAGGCAGAGCCAGTGGCCACCACAAAACAGCATCATCGTAAACTCTGCTCTTCTTTTTAGTCAGTTATCAAGAAGGAAATAAAAAGACAAATTCTCAACAATTGCAAAATTCTGGAGGCAAAAAGGAGAAAGGAAGAGGCAGCAATGAGAAGTGCTTCCCTCATCTTGCACCCTCCTGTCCTCCAGAAATTCCTCCACTGAACCCTCCCACCTATGTGAAACTCAGGAACTTGTTCCCTTCCAGTTCCGAGAGATGCTTGTGGAGATTTGCCCTGCACTGGTTCTTTATATGACAGAAACCAGAGCACCACCCCATCTGTAGGGCTCAAGCATTTCACTCACAGAGAACTCCCAATAACATTGAGAAATGGATTCCAGTCCCCAAATCTCTAAGGTAAATAGGCTGTATCTGGGATCTAAGAACCGATACTGCATTTGTAACTTACCTTGGCTTCCCCCACAGCAATTCTGAGGGCTGCAAACTTCTCTCAGCTCTACCACTTCTTTCTCAAGCTTCTCCATCCTTCTAAACAGATCTTTAATGTGAGTCAAAGTTTCACAATCCCCTTTGGGTGTGTGCACATGGATGTTGTGCCTAAAGATTATATTCTGGTCTTTGTCTTCCTCATCCTCCCCAGGATCTAGCTGCACTCCACTGTTGTCTTCATGCTGTAATGGGTCTGCTTCCACCTTAATCTGGGAGGATGTGGGCAGGTCAGTCTTGTAGGAGTGGCTGAAGGATATTCTTTGCCCATCACTGGTGCAGTTGTGAGATGCAGGATGTTGAATAGCAGATGTTTGAAGAGCGCAGCACAGCAATAGCCCCATTAACAAAGCAAGCCAGTTCTGGAAATCCGTTTGGCAGATTTTTAGAAGAAACAGTGACCCCTCAAACAGCAAAGCTGCTTTCAAGAAGGGGGTGGTGGTGGTGGTGGTGAATATATAACTAAGAAGTTTATATATATATATATATATAAAGCTGGTTTTCATTATTTTCTAAAAGACAAATTATTTGTTTTGCCATGATTCAGTACTAGGTTGGCCAAGTACCTGGAAAAAGAGTCACACTGGATAAATTAGATACAAAAGAGCTTCTAGATGCTCCAACTAGGAGCTTTAAGTTTGCAACCTTCAAGGAAAACTTAGTATCACAGTCCACCATAACTATTAATTATGCCATAGCACTTCTCATTCCCCTGCAGTTACAACAGACATTGTATTAGTCTCCCAGCTGTGAACTGCATTACTGGTTGCTTTTTGGCCATGGCAATCTTCAGCAGCTTGCACGGTTTTCACCTAGAAGTGTGATAACTGTGCAGTGCTGCACGCATGAAAAATTCAGAGTCAACACTGATCTTTTGGCACAAGAAGTTTGAGAGAGAGTTTCGCTCACTTAACATGCATCATGCATGAGATATCTCTCCCAGGACAACTGCATTTCAGGCATGGGTGGAAGTGTTTTCAGGAAGGTATTCAAGGGGACACCAAGGGTTTGTTTCTACAGGGACTATTAAGTGTGGAACACTTGCTCAAGGAGGGAGATCAGCTAAGAGAAATGGACCACAGAACAGGTGTCACTGGGATAGACTGGACATGTTTGCACGCAGCTGCAAAACAACTCACACCTTTCTACAGCACGCTGTTAAACATCCCTATCCTTCTCCCATCCCTTAGGGCCCGTGGCGCTGCAAGTGCACCTTGTGCTGACCTGACCAAGTATGAACCCCAGCCTTAGAGTCCTCATCTCTGCCTGCTGGAGACACAGCAGAGGGGCTGAGTTTCTGTGGAGCTGAGGACATCTGCTCTGTACAGGCAGGACTGAGAACCTTATCTGGCTTCACATGTGCTGTCGATTACATCTCACAAAACCCTCACTTCGGGTACAACTGTTCTGATAGAGCTGAACCAGCTGTCTTCAGCTTCAAGGTCTCACACTAATGATTCCTGATTTTAGTCCACCAGTTCAAAAAGGCCCTTCAGATTTAAGTTACCAGGTTTTCATCATTGGATTCAAATGATACATAAAATTAAACCCATCCTCCTCTTCTAATACAGCGCATAGCCTACGCTTTTATCTGGATCAGGGAGAATTAAAAAAAATTCCTCTATGTGAAACCAACGCATCGGCACTTTGTGTGCCTGAACGCTGGATTCACTTGAGGGATTTCAAGGTCTTGCTTTGACTTAGTTATCTGATTTGTTATCTTAGCATTGGCAAGGTTAATTTAGAAGATACTGGAGTAAATCTGTTAACACATGGAGCAAGAGAATGTGTTGCAAACCCATTTGTTTTCCTGTACTTTTATTTCAAAAACATTTCTTGTTTCCTACCCTGCATAAATAAATAGGATGAGCTTGGGTTTAGGCTGATTAAGCCTCAAAACTAAGTCTTAAAAATAAATAAAACACTACTGTTTAACTGCATTGATATTTAGATGTCAAAAGTCCAAACATTTAGTTTAAAGTTTTCAGGCATAGTCTTTAACAAAACCAAATCTGTTTGCTGTAAAAGTCTTGTGCTGCAACTAAGCAAGAATTTTGGACTTAAGAAATTAACACCTCATAGATAAGAATAACAGGAAGGAAGGAACTGAACAAACAAGGGTAGAAGGATAAAGTGTAAAGCTAGAAACCTAAATTTATCAATTGGCTTATTCAACATTACAAGCTAAATTTTGGCATTAATGGTAGATGTCAATCTGTAGAGGAGGTGATATATGCTTGCTTAAATACTTACACTTTCGTATCAACAGGATGCAGATACACACCATATGTAGCTTACTAAGCAGTCATGTTACTCATCACACAAGCAGAAGAGAAAACATTATTTAAGTGCTAAATTAGGTAATGCGAGAACTAGAAAGCATTTGGCCAATATGTATCCATAGTAACAGGACTTCTGAACTCAAGATAACAGTGCTGCCCCAAATAATACTCTCTGAAGTAACCGAAGACTCCACTCCTAAAGAGTCATACCAAGTTTCCAGCTCCTCTGCTATTTCCACTATAGTCACATTTCTGAAAGTCAAACAATCCCAAGTTATGATGAAAATTAACTGTTTCTGTGAAACATTCTTATATCTCCTAAATGTCTGCCAGAACTTTGGAAACACCCCTACCATCAGAGTCATGCCTTACCATGCACATCTACAGGAAGGTGTCCTTCATGCTCAGAAACACGAGGCTTTGGTTGCTAACACAAGAAACAGAAAACCACCAACACTGGAAATACGTATTATATCTGCTTATACCTATACTGCAGGCCACTCTAGTGTATCTCTCTTCAAGCAAAGTCCTCACTGATATCAACCAAAATAGGGTATGGATTTCAAGATTCGGTCTACAACTCCTATATTTTATATGTAATAAAATAAGGGAATTATCTCTGCTGCCACTTGTAGCAATTTGTTTGGTTGGGTTTTCCCGCCTCCATTCAGCACTTATCTACACTTAACTTACAGTAAAAGAAATGGAGGGGGGGGAAATTATGTTGCTCTGCAGAGGCAGGGCAGCTTCCCTGTCTCTGTCTCATGAGGTTTTGCAGATACCTGTTTATGACTAAAGATACAGCCTTCCCACAGACACACACTGCTATTCTGCTTTCCAAGACTCCTCTCCCTCAAAGAGCTACAGAAACTAATCATCTCTTTCTTTTTCTGCTATGCAGACTTCTGAAACAAATCAACAGATTGCTTCAAAGCTCTGAACAAGTTCAACGCCTAAGTTCCACAGGTTCTCATCATAGCCTACTGCAGGAAACCCCAAAAGCTTTGTTTTGCAGGGTTTATTTCCAAACCCCTGCAGGTGTGTTGCGACGGAGGGAAGACACAGTCACTCAATATGAGCGATCAGCAGACTTCGTTTATTGTACCTTACAGTCACCTTTTATGCCTTGTTATAATTAGCTCATACATATTACAAAAGTTAAGCTCATTATTGGTTAGTTGCCTAAATACCAAGCCCGCCCCTAGTTTCTCTTCTGTAGTTTTCTGTTCCCACCTGCAACATTCTTTTCCCACCGAAATCTTCCTGTTATTGTGTAACAAGGACAGCCAAAGACAGTGTATTTTGCTTTACTTCAGATAAGCTGAGAGCGATGTGCATTTTTGTCCAGCCAGCTGGACTATGTCTATGAGACCTTTTTTCAGCTAACAAGTTATCCACAGAGGTGAGTCCCCCAAACCACCCCACCACCCCACACAGGCACATGCACAAAATCGCCCAGCACCAAGTGCTGAATAGCATTTGGAGTTGTAACATGATGTCATTACTAATTAGGGCTTCATGGGAACCACAAATTGAGGTCAGATTTTCCTGGTTTTAAAGATCATTCAGGAGGAAAACCCCTTGAACATAAGCATTTCTGTCAAGCATAATGAAAGAGGACAGCTTTTTTTGGCTTCTTCATCATGTAATGAAGAGATTTTCCCCTGCTGTTAAAAAGAGTGGGTTTAACTGATTCTTCGTGGGGAATATCATGCCGCACATATAACTGGCAATAATAGCAGATTAGGGAAAGGACTAATTTAGGAAAGAACATCTAACAGTCAGATCTACTACACGCAGAATACTCTCCTAAGGAAAGGGACGCAAGAAGCCCTGCTCACGTCTTTCCAACCTTTGCAGAGGAAAGCATGGGATGATCAAAGCTGGAAAGAACCTACAGTAATTATGTGAAAGACTCCAATGACCTAACTCTCTAAGTCTTTTTGCATCCCACAGGTCAATGCTTGAATATCTGGGCATAGGCCTTCACAGCATTATCTTCTGCTAACGCCCAGTCAGCCACAGGAGAGATGCATGACTGGAAGTTGCTTCAATCAAGGCAAGAGCTGATAAAGATGTGGATGTACTTACCAGGGTGCCACCCAGGCAATGTGGAGATGGGATTGAGGAGAGAAAGGATGGACTTGTAGTCACAGGAAAAAGGAAATGCAGGTCTAGGACAGCTCCAGGGTTGCAGAAACGGAAGAAAATAGAGAATTATAAGAGCAAAGATTGAGAAATGGGGCAGAATATGTACATATCCAAGCAGCAAGTGTTATACAACGTGACACTAAAAACAACACACATTAAAATTGAAGAAAAAGAGGAAAAAAAAAAAAAGAGGTGCAGTGAAAGGAGCCATAGGCTGAGACTGAGATTTCTAAGTACCATGGGAAAGTACATTGTGTGATTTTCTGAGCACAGCATTTTGCACACAGAGGCTATAACAGAAGCCGCCAAGCTGCACCATAATGCAGGAGACACAAGAGCTGGCAGTTTCCTAACTGCCAAGTCAGAAAATTGGCATGTTTGACTGTCCTAAAGCCAGGGGAGATTTCTTCAGGAACGCAAATGGAATAACAAATACAAGAAGACATTTCAGAAAGTCCTAAGCAAGTTCACAGAAGTGCTGCTGATATCCAAACAGCCATCACTTATTCAATAACTCCTGAGAAGAGCAGCAATGGCCCTGTCTGACCAACACTGGGAAGGTAGCATTTAGGGTCAGGATACACAAACATTACCAGTGACAGACACTCATCATGTACTCTGCTTTTCCATGGATGTTGACCTTAAAACGCCACACTGCTTAAAGCATGGAGATGACAACGTGGGAGTATGTAGCAGCAGCCTGTGGAGAGAAGAAAATGCACCTGCAGAGGCACACAGCAAAGCTGTGCTCTTCAACACAGAAGCAGATGTAGCAGCACAGAAGCTGGTAAGCTAGCTCATCTCTGAGCAAGTTGGAATGCATTTGCACTCCTTACATCTTGTAACACTTTTAGCAATAAAGAATGACACGAGTCAGTAACACCAAAGAGTCGAACTCAGTCATTGGGGGCTACTATTTTCTATTGGCGCTCTGACAAAAATGAAGGGACAAAACATGCACAAAACGATGATACTACTGCTCAAACACTAAGCAGTCTAGCCCGTTTTACTTCTGCTTTACCTATTTTTCTTAGTGAAGCATTCAGCTGAGACAAGCTACTAATTTTACAGACAAATAAGTATGATAAGTATAATTTAGTTAACCAGCTGGATTATTTGTCTTTATTTTCTGTGGTGAAACTATTCTACTGTTGCAAACCTCATCTACTTCAAAAAGCTCTGCATCAGATCCCCTTTTCTCTGATATTGGTCATAGAAGTCATTTGATGCAACTGCTGTAATAAGCCACTATTATGCAATCTTCACACAATTAATGGTTGCAATTAATGCAACCAATGACTGCCAAAATAGCAATCACTATCTTAGCAAGGTTGTTTCTTTTGCAAGTATCTACCTTTTTTACTTTGAGACTGAACAAACTTTACCTAATGCTACAGAAGTTTGGGATGATTTGAAATAATTAATAGAAAAACATAATTATAATCAGCCAGGTAGACACTGTGCTTCTGGATTCATCCTTATATTCACCTTTTCTTTCACCCAAATTATTCTGCAACGTCTGATAAACAAAGTGTATTAACTGTTCATATATGAATGAGAGGTTGCTTCTGAAATCCTATATACTCATTAGAAAGTGCAGAGAGGCTTAACAGTTTGTACATTTACTAGTTAGTATAGATATGCTTCTGTAATATATTACAAATTATGTTTATAATATAATCATGTTTTGTAACAAATTTCCTAGCTCCCCTCTGTTAAATCATTAGCTTTCAGTGTAAGTCAGTCTTTCCTGAAGCAAATCTTTGTTCTGTTGCCTGCATAGCTCAAGAATTTTGTAACTCCTGCATTTGATAATTTTAACTTAATGAATGACTGACATTTTTATTCTAAATCGTATAATCAATAAAGTAGTTTACTGTGAAAATAGTGATATATTTCATTTTATGTGGTAAGAAACTTCTACTGGCTTTCACCACCGAGTCTGTGAAAAGGTACACTAGAAGGCATAGCAAGAGCTTTTGGATGAGAAAATACAGAACAGTTACCAAGAGTGTTTGTTGCAATCACAAGATGTGTGATTAAATTCCAGCATGATCTCATGACGAAAGGAAAGGCTTTTAAAACAACTACTGTCACATACAAATCAGAGCCTAAAAGGGAAATTACTAGGAAAAAGCATCTAAAATAATCACCTTCTAGGTGAAACCCTAACTCTCTTAAAGCCAGAGGAGAAACTCCCATTTACTTGAGCAGATAGGTGGTTTCATACGGTTGGAGGAGACAACCTGGGAAAGCTTAAGCCCTTCAAAATAGAGTAACATTAAATACCACTATACATTTTACAGTAATACGTGCCCGTGATACAGGACTATTGATGTTTGTGTAAGGCTTCCAAAGTCTTGGATGGCATCTGCTACAGGAAGTCAAAGAAAAATTAACTGGGTTTTTCATTCAAAACAAACAACAGGAATCTCAATGGAAATAAAAATACTTTTCTCCTACCTTTTCTGAGAGCTGCCTGATTCAGAGTCCTTCTGATGCAGCCACCAGCTCAAAGGTAATTCGAGCAAGCTGAAAGGTCACCAAATCCTCTCCTCTTCCCACTCCAGCTGCAAACTAGCAGTAGTCCCTGTGCTGAATTTAAGGCCTCATGAACCAGATGAAAGGAACCAACACAGGCCTCAGGGTGTTTCCTTCCCACAAACCACCTAAGGAGCACGCTGGGTTTGGGAGCGATTCCCCTACTCAGTATCAGTCTTGCATACCAGCAGGAAGATTAATTTCCTATTTGTTTTATGCTCTGCTTCTAGGCAAAAGCCAGAAAACCCTTCCAGCCTTGTAAATCTAGTTTCAAACATCCCAGAATTATCACTGAGACCCAGATACTGACAAGTACATTTGTAGTATTAATGATGTGAAATTCAGGTGCAGTAACATAACAAGTAAAAATAAAACACCTTTTAAAACCAGCAGTAGTTGAACACAACACCGCACTTATCCAGCACAATACTTGAGAAAAACCCTCAAGAACTTCAAAGAAAGCAAATTATGTGTTGTAAGTATTGTTATAAGATTATTTTAACCACATGGATTAGTGAGCCAGGTTTTAGCTAGAAATTGTCTCAGATTCTGACTAGTTGCTTCGCTTTATTGCAACCAGAAGCCATGGTGAAGGAGCTGAAGGCAGCAGCAGCTGATGCATCGTTAGCTCTTGCCAAGCTGTCACTGCAACAGGGGAGTGAAGTCAAATGCAGCAACTGCACTGAACACTGCAAACACTGCTAACTCGCGCTGAGGGTCCGTGCTTTTTCACCTAGTTTCTATTTATTAAAGCTATAAGCACCAAACACTCTGTCCTGGGCAACCCTGTTACAAAAAGGGAAAGGTAGTGCTGCAAGGCAGCAGGCATAGCCCCAGGGCCATCAGTGGGAAAGTGCTGTGTACACAGGTGATGCTATTGAGCAAGGGAAGGATTCAGCCCTGGCTGAAGAAACAGTTCTCCTTCCCACACTCACTGCTTCCTCACTCACCTGGAGCATCCAATAAACACAGAGATAAAGGGGAAGTGGAACAAGGTATTGTAGAAACAAAGGCATGCTCTAACATCCAAATCCACTTTGATCACATCCAGCTCCCTACTTTGTTTGCTCTGCTGATATTCTACAGATTGCTTTTACCAGCCTGAAAGCTGAAAAAATAGCAAGTTATAGACAGTAACATCAGGGAACAAAGCTTGACATTCTCTCCCTGCAAACAGCAGAAACCTAATTCCAAGCTGTCAACACACCACACCACCAGGAAACACAAACAGCCTGAATTTTGAACTGGATACTCACAGAAGGGTTGCAGCCCACAGGCTGTGCAAGCTGGGCCCTTGCTGCTGCAGTTTCCCTCCATAGACAGACCCTCTTGCAGCTTAAGAGCAGCCTTTCAGCTTCTCAGAGTACGAAGGGAGCGCAGAAAGGTGGGAAACAAGGCCAGTGACAAGCATCTCAACCTCTCCATGGCTCATGACACCCATCTAAAGCAAGGAAAAGGGAAAATGGCTATACCTCTATGTCAGTTTAAGGGTCTGTCTAACAGGTGTTAGTGGTTTCAGCTTGGCACATCACAGGACAAACACCTTCGGGGTAGCTAACACCCAAGTTGGCAGGGCAGCCAGAAACCAAACAGGCTGTGGAGAATGAACCACTTCATCAGCACCAAAAATGGTCTCTTTCCACTGATCACCATCACCTGCACCAGGCAACCTAGGTGGGCAAGTTACTGTGGAAGCTGTTGTTGCTGTCTGCAGCACGGATAATAAAATTTAAGTGCATTAGCCTGCCAATCTAGCCATTTCCAGATGACATGTATGTACTTCAGGACCAGCACAATACACCTGGCACAGACAGCAAGCAGCATGGCAAACAGAGGGAATCCACCTTCTCACATGACTTTTTGGATGTAGCTGACAAACTGATACAAAGGGAAAATTTAATCAAAACGATTAATTCAACATCAAAAACTTAATGGATGTTCGCCCTGAGATCAAGACCTAGATGTTTTAAACACTGCCTAAGTGAAGTCCCAGTCAACAGAACAGGACAGATTCTCTCACCCGACAACAGGGCAGCTAAGAGCAACAGAAGCAGAATTTCCCAGATATATTTTTTTTACTGTTCAGGGTTATGGTTGTTCAATTTTGTCTGTAAAACGGTGTAACTTACCCAAAATTCATGAGTTTAAAAGAAATACAAAACGCTGATACAAATTTAGGCACAGTCCTAGGTGACATACAATGAAACTCTTTACAAAATAAAACTAGAACCTGTAAGAGCAAGGGCAGGTACGCTTTTCTAGACAGGGGCCCACAAGGCGATGCGAGGCCTCTGCACCCCATTCCCCCCGCGGGGCTCCCTCCCTGTCCTCCACACAGACTTCCCAACACGGGATCCCCCAAAATCGGATCCTGCGTGTCTGTGGCAGCTGCCAGCTCCCTCTGGCGAGCCAGGCCCGCCGCTCCCCGCCGCTCCCCGCCGCTCCCCGCCGCTCCCCGCCGCTCCCCGCCGCTCCCCGCCGCTCCCCGCCGCTCCCCGCCCGCAGCGGCGCGGCCAACGGGGCTCCCGCCGTTCCCGCCCCCAGCAGCCCCGCCGGCCCGAGGCGCATGCGCGGGGCGCCGCCGCGCAGCGACAAAATGGCGGCGTCCGCGCTGGGCTGGGCGCTGCGGGCCGCTCGGCAGGTCAGCGCGGCTCCCTCCCGCCCCTGTTCCCCTCAGGGCCCGGCCAAGGCGCTGTGGGAGCGGGTAGGGCCCGGCGGGGCTTGTTAGACTGCGGGCGGCGGCGGCTGGCCGCGGCCTGGGCCCCGCGGCAGCGCAGACCGGGCCTGAGCCGCTGGGGTGTAATGGGGGCGGGGGTGTCACCAGTGTGTCCCCTGTCGCACGTTGCTCGCAGCCGTGCGGGAGCTGAACTGCATCGCACAGAACCTTCAGGGGAAGCAGCTGCTTTGCAAGAATGTAATTTGAAAAAGTCTGACAGGAGAGGGAAAAAAAAAAAAAAGATACACTTTAGGAAATAACTCATACTTGACCTGGGCAAACGGTATGTGCAACAGGTGGGTGTTATAAATTTAGGTTTTTTTTAATTAGGTTCTTCCCTTGCCCCGCACGTGGCAAGTGCGGAGCTACTACGTGGACTGGAGGATGCTGCGGGACGTCAAGAGAAGGAAGCTGGCGTACGAGTACGCGGACGAGCGGCTGCGGATCAACGCCATCCGGAAGAACACCATCCTGCCCAAGGAGCTGCAGGTAGCGGTGGCCGTGCCCCGGCCAGGGCAGCGCATGGGCCCGCACCGGCCTCACTGCCGTCGTGTGCCCTGGGCTGCAGCGGCCGCCATACGGAGCCGAGCAGCTGTGCCAGGTCATGAATGATGGCGTTTCCCTAACGCATAAGCACGTACATTGCACGGTTACCACTGGCACCCAGGTGCCTTCAGAGCCTCTGCCTTTTGGGGGTGTTTAGAACAGTGTATCCACCTGACTAGAGCTTGTGTATGTTGGGTTGTGGGTTTTTTTAAACCAGTGCTTCTCCTGTAAGCAGTATATGTAACGCTACATATGGTGAATCTCATTTTTTTTTTCCTGTCACAGCTCTTACTAACATACATTCGGAAAGCTGTTTTCTTTATTTCTGATACTATGGGATGTTACATATTTTGTAGTTTCCTAAGTAAACTTTACTTTTTTTTTTGTACTTAAAAACCTGGAAGCCTGATCCAGCCAAAACCAATTTGTTCAAAAGAAATACTTAATTTTACTCCTTCCCTGAGCTTCAAGCATGTAAAAAGATGCATCAAATGTGGCAGTTAGATCTGTTCTTAAAAAAGCAGTTATTTGATGGCCTGCTCCCAGTCTTCCTTACTAAGCATTAAAAACATTTGCAAGTATCAGAAATATTTCTCTGTGATGTTGATCTGGCCACGCCCAGTTGTGGCAAGATCTTTTCACATTTAAACATCCTGATAAAGTGTATGAATCTGCGTTCTATATTAACTGTAATTAATTGTATTAATTGCAAGTCTAGTCTGTTGGGTGTCCTTAGAGAGCAACAGCAAAACATGACCTTCTCCTCCTCCTCTCCCTCCCCCCCCACCCCCCCCCCCACCCCCCAAAAAAAAAACCAACCCAACCCACCACACCAAACAAAAACCACAAAACCAAAAAAACAAACACAAAAATGGCAGCTGGCTTTGCTTTTAGTATTCCTCAGCTGCTTTTGTAATCTTTTGAAGTCACTAAGTCATAGGAGCAGTTAAAATGAAGAAAAAGACTCTAGGAAAGTAACTTTTTTTTTTCTCCTCTACAAAATGTTATTTGGCTCTGAATTTAATGTCTTAAAAAGTTAAAGAGTTTTTGAAAGCATAGGCTACTTTCTGAATAAAATCCTGGGAATTAAATGGGTCAAAAAAAAATACTGTTTGGCTGTACTAGACAGTGTATAGGTAGAGCTATATACACTGTACAAAACCAGTAACTGAAATACGCTCTGAAGACAGAAAGTCCTACTGACCTTCCTGTTAGTGAAGTCGAAAGTCATATTCCTGCTTTCTTGATGATGTCTTTCACTGAAGGCGAACATCACTTTAGAAGACAGCCTTATACTATTACTGTTTACGTAGGCCGGCCTCAGTCTTTCCTTATACCTGCAAATGACTTCCTACCATGACTGAACACGGGATTCATCGAGCCCTTGTGTCTTTCAGAAAATAGCACATTAGGAACGCTGCAGTTAGGGATGCTTCCCTAGCCTCAAGCAGCTTCCTTTTGGCTGCGTTTCGTTGTTGGGCTCGCTTGTTCTGACATTTCAGTTGCTGCTACCTGGTGCTTCCTGAAAACTGTTAAGCTGTCTTGTACACAGAAGGACCTTTCTTAAGGCTTTTTATTAGAACAGAGATGCTTTGACTTGTTCTCCTCTGGCTGTAATGCCTTCTGAATTAGACTATGTGATATCCCATTTACTGACATCAAACCACGTTACCGGCGAAGGCAGTTGATAAGGGACAATATATTTACATTCAGCTTATCTTAAAGGACTAGCCCACCCTGCAACAAGAAAGCCAAGTGGATTTTGTCTAACTGTAACTACTGGTTTGAGGTGGTTCAGTCTGTAGTAAGGTTAAATTTTGGACCTCTTAAAGAGCTAGCCCACCCTGCAACAAGGACAAACTATCATTACTGGCATGAGGTTGTTTAGTCTGTGTAATAAGGTTAACTCGGGGGTCTCGGTGTGGATCATTTTACGTTCACTGTTAGGATGCCTAGAAAGGGTCAAGTGAGGAAGATGGGCCATAAGCCGCCTCAGAATCCTGGGGAACAGGATAAACATTGTGCTGTGGTCTTCTCTTTTAGGAAGTGGCTGATAAAGAAATTGCTAACTTGCCCCGGGACAGCTGCCCTGTGAGGATCCAAAACAGGTGTGTCCTGACATCCCGCCCCCGGGGGGTGAAGCGTCGTTGGAGGCTCAGCAGAATCGTTTTCCGCCATTTTGCTGACCATGCTCAGATGTCGGGGATACAGAGGGCTATGTGGTAGATCACTGCATGGATGTACATTCAGGCAGAAAACACAGAATACACTCCGTTGGTGTATTTGAGAAATAAAAGCAAGACTGACCTGTCTACGAGTCCAGCATCAATATCAAACTAATAAAAGGAACAATGACAAGCCATGCTGATTCATTAAACTCACTGGAGTGCAAGTGGCATCAGCTGACAAAAGCAGCATAACTGTACTAAACTGGTCTGTATGAGAGGCAGTTTTATTTTGAGAAAAAGAAGTCACTACCTGATGGCTGGAGAAATAAACAGGTTTGTGATATGGGCAACATTAGAAATAAAGACATACAGCACAAGGCTCATTTAAATGGCTCATTTAAACAGGTTTTTTTGCTACCGTACGGTAAGTTCACCATGGTAATTTGGGTAAAAGCATAAATGAAACTGTACAACAGGGTAAAGGGGTATTCTGCCACAAACAGGTGTGAGCACAAACTGAAAATATAACATGGCCTCAAGTTTAGATACTGTCACTTTGCAAACTTAGTACACATGTATTAACAAGCAGACAAAGTGGATAAAGGACCTATTAGAAACTACAGTGTGCTACTATTTGTCTACTGTTTGTAGTACAGCACTTGGTCCAATGCTTTAATAACAAAGTAGCAAGTAAGTCCTAGTCCAGACCATAAGAGAATAATGGCTTCCTTAATTTGTACAGTAACATCAAACACATCTGTCCTTGGGAGACACATGAGAAGGAAGCAGGAAAGAGTAACAAGAAGCTTGCTGCTAAGCTCATGTTTGCCCTGTACTCTTCTTCAAAGCAGGGTAATAAAGGGGTAATGGCTACTTTGCCCCCCTCCCCCACCTCAGAGACACCCCAAGGAGGTCACAGCGTAGGCACTAAAGAGCTGTTTTCATTTTCAAAATTCATACCAGGTTAAACAGCCAGTAATTAACTTCTGAGAATAATTAAATTTTAATACCATAGAATTAACATCATACTGTTTCTGCTCAACTATCAAGTGCTTGAATAGTGGTTCTACTTTCTTCAGCATTTCTCCCTTTGTGACATGCTTTACAGTTCAACATACTTTCCCACATCTAACCAAAAAACCACAGCCCGTGTAGTGAGCATGACATTAGCCCCAGCAACCAGCCGGTACAGCTCTCCCTTGCAGCAGAGGCCCTGACCCATCCTAGTTCAGGGTTCCTTTTCCTTTACATTCTGTTCTCTGTTTCACAGCACTCTCCACTCATCTGAGATGCTTTTTCAAGGAGGGGTAAGGATATACCTATCCTCCACTCTTCAGGAAATGGTGAAGCACTTGACTGAAGGAAATGCTTTATAAGCTATATTTTATTTAAATATTTTCTCCAACCTGAAATGGAAAATGACTGTCTTGGAAGCCTGGAAGAAGGTTGTGTAAACAATGATCTTTGCAGCACAGCGTGTCTCACATGGAAGATCAGTGTTAAGGCGGCCCTTAGAGTACTTTCAAATATCCATTGGTATGTCCCCTTTGGATTGCTTTTCTCTGCTTTCAACCCAGGCCTTGTTGATGGTGCGCTTCATTTCATCATCCCCTTCTGCATACATCTTTTTTAAAAGGTTCATAAGCCCTTCACTAGGATCTGAGGTGTCGTAGGCAGCCTTCCTGCAAAACGGATACATAGGAGAAAAGAGAGTATATTCAACAATTCTGTGAAAAAAAGACTTTTTTTTTTTTTTTTTTTTGAAACGTCCTGGTTAACAGTGAGGATTCTGCTTTGGCAAAGGCTTCAGACCCTGGCAGTCTCACTCAGCTTCCAAGGAGCGAGAAGTAAGTGCAAGTTGAACAGTACACCCAGAGCTGCCCCCCACTAAAGATGATGGGAAGCATTCTGCAGTAAACATGACCCAGGAAGCACCACCCAAAGTTAATTTTAGAATGCAGAAGTGGAATATAGCAGTCACAGAAAGTGCCAGTATCTGTCCATGATGTTATGTGACAAGTGAATAAAAATAGAAAAAGAACCACACTGAGCTCTTCGAAGTGACCACATTCACAACTCAAAAGGTATTTTTCTGCTTCCCATTCTTCTGATTATTTCCAGAGGTTAATCGAGTCAGTTTTAGCACCTTGCCTTTCAAAGCAATTTTCTTAACAGCTGACAATCGGTGCCACCCAGACGGTAAGCACCTGGGTACGACATGCCCCATATTACCAGACTATACATAATGTCCTCTCTGGCAAAATTGCCTCTCTCTAGCCTGTTTTCTAAAACCCCCTAGGTAGTTACTAATGCAGCTGCAAGCTATCTGCAAAACAGGTAGACTGAAGTAGATTAGGAGAGAGAACAAGTTCCCCAAGCTCGGGGCTAAGCACCAGCCTCACAGACACAAGCACTCAGAAGCTGAGGTACGTTTCCCAATTTACTCGTTTGCCATACTGTAAATCCTCAACACTGAGTAAGGCAGCAATACTGATCACAGCAGGCTGGGCAGCATGCAGGGCTTCTCTGCAGAAGATACAGGTTTCACAAAATGACCCGGTCCCTCCAGCAACCTGCATGAGTAGTCAAGTCACCTTCTCTTAATCTCCAGTCATCTCATTTGAGAGGGGAAGGTAGTTCTGCTCTAAATGCAGGTATGGTTAGTTAAGACTAATAAGTTTTAGCAAACCACCCTATAAAACACAATATGAATAGTTGTTGGCAGGTGTAACTTTTGAGAGGGTGAGTTTTTCCATGCTTCAACGTGAGCTTATGCATTCTGGATAAACACATGTGTACAGTAAAATAAAATTATTACAAGATATACTACTTTTATATATATTTAATCTCTTGTCCCCAGGTGTTTCCTGCTGTAATTCACCACCCTTATATATCCAGTGTCTAAGCTGCTTGCAGGATTGCTGCCAAGCTCTTGAAGTGATACAAATTAGCTTGAGACCTTATATAATGATCTAGGTAAACAAAGACCTGTGTTGCCAAAAGGACCCTGGGATTTTTGCACAGGCGCTTCACACACAGGTGACTACAACATTTATTTTACCAGCACAGCTGCAGGGAATGTATTTCTTTTAATAAAGTCAACTTCACTAGAGACATTCTTGCAAGGAGTGCAGCCATCAAAATATAAATATATAAATGAATCTTTAACTGGCTGATTACCTTTAGCACTCTCACTACAGGTCTCATCTATCCTTTTTCCTACGATGCAGCCTCGATCACAGCAATAACACACCAGAACAGCGGCAAACAGCTACTCAAAGTGTTATCTCCTCCATTGCCAGTCCTACTAGTACCAAAAAAAATCTCAGCCTAATGATTCTCAAACATCTTAAGGGCTTGTCCCCCACAAGAGTGACTCTCAGTTTGACCGTGCAGTCAGTATCGTACTGACCGGCTCTCCTGGCAGTCCTAAAGCAGTCTGTAGGACAAGAAATGGAATACGAGATGAAGGGTTGAAGAGACACTTACTCTTTCTCTTTGCTTTCTTTCTCCACTTGAGTGAGACATTCCCATTTTTCCTCCCGCTTCTTCCTACACATCACAAGGACCATGTCTGTCTTTATCTGTATGGTGAACAGCAAGGTGTGAATTTAGAATGCTTCATAAAGGGATGCCAGTCACAGCCACAATAAGGAACGTAGCTTTGAACATAGACCTGCTCCTTTACTCACAAATTCCCCAAAACATTTATCCTCTTGATCAGTATGTAGCACACAATTTATAGTACGTACACAGCTTCAGGATACAAAGTATCAACCTCGTTGTGGACAATTTAGGTGGCATAATTAATATAATACCAGTACAGAACTGTAGTACCAATACAGAAGAGCTTATGGGGCTGCAGAAACGCCATTTAGTGATTCTCAGGATGCTAGAAGTACCCAGGACTGTCTGGTGAAGGGTGGCTATACTTACTAGACTTCTCCAAGAACACAAAGGTAGAGGCTCTTGCAATTTATTTCTTCAAGAATAAGAAACTAGTTTTAGGGCATTGCTAAATCTTTCAAGCTCCAAGCAAAGCCTGTTTAATTGCAACGCTGACCTAAATTTTGCAAAAAAACTCCTGTGCGCCACGGCACACAAGAGTCTGCTGGAGCTTTAGCTTAGCCAGTACGTGACCACTGCTCACTTTTACACCATGTTAAAAATTACCAGAGCATCACCCTCATTTACTTCAGTTGTTCTAATTTTACACTGGCCTAGTTTTAAGGCAACTTCAAATTGAACCATCATGTCTTCACATCTGATGTCACTAAGCACAGCACACAAAGCACAGAACGCACACAAGGTATTTTGACACATCCCTAAGCCCAGAAAGGTGCTATGAGTAGCAGAGTAGTGACACTATCAGCAGTAAAATGTTACTAGTGTTCAATTCTGGAGCAACAAACCCTTACAAAGGCAAAAGCACGTTTCAGACTACTTTGGGTATTAAGCCTATTTAAGCTTCCCAAGATTCCAGACTGCTAAGGCTCTTGGAGGTTAAAATTGCAAAGAACTTCTCAGAGGTATTTAAAAGCACAAGGATGCAAATAGATGCTTTGTGGAATTTTCTGCTTATTGATTTCCGAAATCCGGTTGGCGAGCTGTTAAAAAAAGCATATGATATCCAGACATGATCTTTTGAAACAGGAGCCCGTGGATTCCAGAGGATAATTCCACAGTTATGACTGTTACCAATTAGTAAGAATCAAATTCACAGTGAAGAGACTTTACAGACAGAAGGGAGGGACTGAAGGTTAGTACCCAGTTTCCTAACTAGTCAGGCAAAGAACACTGTACTTTGTGAGGGACTGAAACACCTCTAACAAGACAGTGCACGGACCTTTCTAGAGCTGCCTTCCACAGAGATGGGTTTCAGGAGGTTGTTGAAGGTCATGGTGTAGTTCTTCCCATTCAGGTTCTTCACTAGCAGATCAAATGACCTGGAACCAGAAAGTGGAGGGAAGTCATATTTCAATCACTGTAAGACTGTTGTACTTTGCCGCTGAAAACAGTGTTTGAAAGCCCTTTATATAGCATATTTCTTGGGAAAGCTTGTCAACAGGCTTGAATTACTTCCTTCCCAAGGCTCTCAAATCTTCAGTCGGATTTAATACTGAGGACTTCAAAGGACCTATCCAGACTTCAGAACAAGTCAAGAACTTTAGGGTTCTTTCTACCTACACTGGTCTTGAAAAGGTAGATTTACTTCACATACACTTCAGTTCTATCACCATCAAAACCTGGACTAAGACTACATATCCTGTCAAGCACGAGGTACCACAAGCATCTGTAAAATGAAAATACCCTGATACCCTCTAAAGAGGGCTACACTTAATGTGCAAAGTGCTACTGAAAGCTAATACTCCTCAAGTTTAAAAAAAGAAAAAAGGGGGTGGGGAGTAATGGCTGATCCAGAACAGAACTCAACACATCCCTGCATTTCAAACAGTCATCTTCACCCATGTTCTCCCCCTGTGCTGTGGTGGAACAAGGTAAACTCACCTCTCTGTGAAATTCACCTGCACATTCTCAGCTGGAAGCTTCTGGACTCCACTTAAAGAGATGTAAATCTTAATAAACTTATCTGACTGATCCCAACCTGCAAGTAAAAACAAAAACAAGAAAAAAAAAAAAAAAGAGAGATTAGAGTTCCAATTTTCCTCCATAAGCTTCATGCATTCCATTCCAACTCCCTCTGCAAAGTTCCCTAGCAATGACGAGGATCTCTCTGCCTTATTGAAACAACCAATCTTCAGAGGGATAAGGGAAAAACAAGAATTATTCAGGCATAACTGGAGAGCAAAAGGAGGTCATCACATGTGGCCCTGTTCCCCAATTCCTGCAAATTCTGAGAAAACACACACATAACCAGCTTCAGGTAAAAGGAGAGCAACACCTTCTGTGCAGGGGGAGTCAGAGGTAGCTGTCTGCTTCTGCTGCAGTTTCCTTGACCCACTTTTTCTCCTGCTCCCTGCACAATGAGTATCTTAAGCAATTCCCTCTCCTTTCACCTACATGGCGAGCAGAGAAGCCAAAGCTCACTTTCACTCCTGCTAAGCACCAGGCAATGGAAAAATACTAGCTGGTCTACCAGGATCATTGGTGCATCCCACCAGTACTATCACACAAACGGAATTAGCACACACCATGGCTGGGGCAGCACAGCAGGCACTGTGAAAGTTGGGTCTCCAGTATGAAATAACCATGTAACAAGGCTTTTCTATAATGCTACGTGTCAACTGTAAATCATACTAGAGCCGCCCTGCCTTCTCTTCAGACAGAGGCTCCAGTAAGCGTTCAGAAAAACAGTCCTACCATAGTTGTTTATTTTCACCGTGTACCCCCCCAGCGACGACTTGTCTTCCTCTACCACATCTTTTGGCTTCGGAGGGGGCTGATTCTTGATTTCTAGCTCTAGCTTGTGTTTCTCCGTCATCAGGACATCACGAAGCCGCTTCCTCGTGGCTTTGGTGAGCAATTCTTTAACCTCTTCCAAATCTTTTTGTAACTGGTTCAGGAATAAAAAGATCACACGCATGTCCCTGACACAGCTCTCTCCAACCAAGACCCACAGCCGAGCTCTCGCACGTTCAGCCTCCCCAGGTGCAGCGGTTCCAGGTCACCGCCAGCACCATCGCTTCCCGCCGCGCCCCGCCCCGCAGCCGCGGCCGCCCGCCCGCCGCGCAGCCCCGGCCCCGTGCGCTCGCCCCTCCACCAGCCCGTGCTGCGCCAGCCCCAAACCCAAGAGCAACCGGGAGGGGGCCGAGCGCAGGACGGCGCCCCCCGCCCCGGGCTGACAGCGCCCCGCGGGCCCCCCCCGGCCCCCCCGCCCCCCGGGCACACAGGCACAGCCGCGGGGCTCACCTCTTCGCGCGCTGCGGCCATGGCGCGTGCGGCGGCTCCCACGGCCCCTCTGGAACCTTCCGGCCTCCCGCCCCGCCCCGCTCACCCGCTGCGCCGGCGCGCGCGCCGAGGAAGTGACGCGCTGGGGTTGCTGCCGCCGCCAGGCGCGCGCGGCGCGAGCTTCGCCCGTTCCGCCGGGTGAGCGGAACTGCTCCTCCCGCCCCCGGCCCCGCCTCACCCGCCGTGTTGCCATGGCGACACGCAGCCGCGCGGCCAGGCCGAGGGGTGGGGCCACGGCCCTTCCCGCCTCCCGGGCGGCTGAGGCGGGCGGGCGGCTGAGGCGGGCGGGCGGCTGAGGCGGGCGGGCGGCTGAGGCGGGCGGGCGGCTGAGGCGGGCGGGCGGCTGAGGCGGGCGGGCGGCTGAGGCGGGCGGGCGGCTGAGGCGGGCGGGCGGCTGAGGCGGGCGGGCGGCTGAGGCGGGCGGGCGGCTGAGGCGGGCGGGCTCCAGTGCGACCGCGATCGTAACTCTTCTAGAGCAGATTTGTCGTGCCCCTCCCGAGTACTGTCACCTCGGTTGCAGCTGCCCGAGACAAAAACTGTAGCGAGGTGTTTCTCCGCCGTTACCGCGTCAGCGTACTCAACAGCAACGAAGGAGCTTCTGTATCCTCAAGTCCTAGTCGGGCATTAAAATTTCCCAGAGGAAACAAAAAATTAAAAAAACAATCTTTCAGTAAGCAGGTAAATGGAAGAGTCAGCGTTTGCCTCTCTTTAACAATGGAGCCCGAGGCAGGACGCAGCCCCTCAGCGTTTACAAAATAGGTTTCTCTAAAAGAGGATGCCAGTTATAACATCTATTTTACCAAACCAAGGAATACCAGCTCCTTTGCTGATTTGTGGGATTAGGGTTTTTTTTCTGTTCCTCTTCTAAAGGGAACATCAAGGAATTAATTAATCTGTAAAGAGGTGGCTTTTTTTATAGAGGTGTGGAGGGAAGAACAGACTGGATGAAGGTAAATACACAGAAAAGCTGAAGCCAAGGCTTTATGTTCAAGTCTGCATTCCACAAAACAGTTTTAATACGTTGTACTGAACTGTTCTATTATAACCCTCTGGTCCAGTGCTTCAAGATCTGCAACTGAGAAAGGGTCAGGAAAGATCTACATAACTAACTATGAGGTTCTGGTTTAATTTTCATAGGAATGAGCTTCAGCCTGTCTGCCTTCAGGAACAGCATTTGAAGCTGGGCTTGTTGATTTTTATCTGCAAAATACAATATGGTCAACTGGAATGTCCTTCAGTGTGATGGTTATTTAATAGGTTACGGGCAGTCGCTTATTCAGGAATTGCTTCCTTATGATCTTTTTGGTGAGCAACCACTGAGACAAGAAAAAACTGTGCTTTTTTTCTTAGCTACTAGTCTTTACTTTCTTCACTCCCAGTTGCAGTCTTATATTAGGAAGCACTCACAGTTTTAGAATTTAAATTGGTATTGCTTTATAGTTTTAATTTCTGGCTAAAGAAGAAAATGCTTTCACTGCTATATAAATGCACGTATATATGTACAATATAAATGCAAGTATACTATATGTAAGTGACCCTGTAATTTGCCTTTTTTTCCTGGGATTTTTTTAAAACCACCATTTATTTTGTTTCCTTAAATCAGGAGCATTTTGGTGCCCGTGGCACTTCCACTTCAGTGGCAGCTCCTGTGTGGAAGAGTTTCCACTCCTGTAATGCAAAAACAAGTTCCACACAGCTCTCCTTTGCATACAACTGCAGTAGCGCCTGGATGCTGCATCCTCCTCTGGCTGGAGACACAAGAGCCTGACAAAGCCAAGTTTATTCTGTGCATCCCTTTCCATCCCAAGTGGCAGGCCTTCTCCGGGGGCGGGGGGAGAGGGGTGGTTGGGGGTGAGAATCAGAACAGTTCCTGCATCGGGAGGGGGAAAAGGCGCTAGGTTAGAGTTAGCAGGAGTACTGAAACTCAGCAGGAAGATGCTGGTCTAGTCTAGCAGCCAAAGTGCAGTACAGAGTGCTCCTCAGTGCCCATCAGCTGGGGGTCGGGGGGAAGGGAAGGAAGCATCTGAGAGGGCTTTGAAAGGATGTGCTCTCTTTATCTAGCACCATTCCTTCTGCTTCTGTCTGCAGGCATAGATAGCAACTGATGACAAACAGTCTTTGAATAGTGATGTGGAGGTAAATCAATACAAATCGTTAGGTCTGGTAAATTTAATCTTCAGCTTTTCTACTGCTTTGCCTTCATATCTTCTGCTGAAGTGCTGTGCGCTTTTCCAGTTATCTGGGAATAATGGCTGTTCATCTCAATTAAAAAAAAATCCTAGAGCAAATGCTGACACGGAAAAATGGTTTTATAAAGCATTTGAATACTTTTGACTGCTGTAAATTCTGCTCTGTCCTATTCTTGCTCTGTTATGAGTTTTCAGTCTCTTGCTGTTTCCTTCTGCTCCCTGTCTTCCTTCAGGCACGCTGCCTCATGGCTTACCTGCTTATTTCTCTTGTGTACTCCAGGGAAGCATGAAGTCCTTAACAACTCCTGTTGCCTCATTGCTCTATATGAACAACCTTTAAGAAAAGCATATTTACCAGTATATTCTCAGTGCTGGAAACCTCAGATTAGCATTTGGAACAGAGGACCGGGGTGACCTGTTAGCTCTCTAACACAGCATCTGTCAGAGCCGTGCAGAACAGGTTATCCCTTGTGAACCATCAAGTACATTTATCCTAACAAACGGGCTGGAGTTAGCTATGTAGCACACACACGTTTTGGACAGCTGGTTTGCCAAGTCACTGTGTCCTAGTGCAATAGTGCCGCCTGAAAATAACCAGCTGAGTGACCTGTATTGGCAGGCCTGACACAGCAGCTGCTTATTGTTGCAAACAGATTTAAGCTGTTTCTTAAGTAAATGGCTTATGAAAATAAGCACCTTATTCCCATTTTGTTTGCATTTCCATTTATTTTACAAGGTATCGTTCACACAATGATAACAAGGTACCGATCCAAACAATTCTGTAACAATTAAAAAAGTAAACATTTGTTGTGACCATGTACATTGAATTGCACTTTTAATAACAAGCATCACACTTATATTTCCATATTGTACTTTATATAATACGTGGATTTGTTATACAAGTACTGGCAGTACTGAATTGCTCTCAGAAGTCTGGCATTGCTGTTTTTTTTCCTAGCACTCTAGGATTTGTGGACTTGGGACACACCCAGGAAACAAATGCAACTCCAAACCTGGAAAACTTCATTGTAATGGAGTTGGAGCTTTGAGGCTACTCTCTGTTTTTTGTGCTAAAGTGAATCCACCTTGGATGGCAGACACTGAGGGATTTGGATCATGCTCGATTAGACCCTTTTCTGCATTCATGTGCCATGTTCAGAGAAGCCACAGACTCTTCTTCCGTGGGAAAGCAATCGTTCCCAAAGCTTGAGAGAGCGCTCCTGGCACAGCTTTTGAAGGTGGTATCAGCAGTGGTGCAAACCCAGGGATTACTGGAAGCAGGGAATTGGGATTTGGAGAAAAATCTGAGAACATCTGTTCTTGTTTGCATTAGTAGTACCATCCATGTATTATATAAAATACAAAAATAAGGGAAATGGAAAGGAAATTAGTACAGCCCAGTATTCTGGTGGTATCAAATCACAAATGGAATTTATGATACCAAACCCCTTTGATGTATTTATCCCCTTGTGATTCAGTTTCCTATATATTATTCTATATATAAGTTATAGTTTTTCAAAGATACATATATATTCCTTTACAGGTTAAATAAAAGCAAGTCCCACTGAATAAGAAAATAAGAGGAAGTAATGTCCTAATTCTCTACCCATATCTTTTTTTCTTTTTTAGGTAAAAATAGCATGAAATACATTCAGTAGCGAAGCAGTTGGAATCCAGGAGAAGTTGAGAGCCCTGTATTCCTGGAGGATTAACCTGTACGTGTTAAGTCACGATCCGAAATAAATTATGTAGACTTCTGACTTGGGAAAGATAGAATCTTGATCAATGCTGAGTATTATTTATCCAGTTGCAAATTCTTTGAATTTCCCCAACCCCACCTACGGATCAGCCCAGCTTTAAGGGCTGCTGTGATATATACCTAACCAAACTTGAAAGGTCCAAACTTGAGTGCTTCATTGTGTCTCCCCTTAGTAGTATTACCTGGAAGGAGGTAATGGGACAGCTTCCAGTAGGATAGTAGGATAACAAACGGAAAAATAATTTAGTTCAAGCCTTTGTGTTTGCAAGAACCACATGATGCCTGGCGCTGTGTGTACTCACCACCCGGGGTATGTACAGCATTAGATGTGTAGCGCAGCCAGCTGTTTGCACAACAGCCCGTTCTGCAGGGCTCAGCTGCAAGAGAGGCAGGCTGGTCAGCCAGTACAGTCCCTCGGTCTTGAGGGAAAAAGCTCTGCCCTGATCTTCACATTCAGAGAATAACACATACTAAGGTTTTCTCTCTAGCAGTTGGAAGAAAACCAGCATTGTAAGATACGAGTGTTTCTCTTTTCAATGCCAAAGGTATTTAGGCTTATTAGATTATGCAGAAGTATGCCAATTATCCCTGAGTCTAACAGTGAATCAAAGTAAGAGGTATAGTACAAGTAGTTTCATGGATTTCACTGCAACTGGTTAATGGAAGGGAACAACCCTACCTTTATCCCGTGGAGAAAGCACATAGCTTTCAAGTTTTGATACTTCAGTGCCAGTAAATTCAGGTTTTTATTTACTCCTAAATTGCCACATTCAGTCAGTGAGTGTCACTGTGACTCTGAAGTCAATGGGATATTTCATGCTTTGTTGAGGGGCTGGATTCTTGCTGTTCTTGACTTTCTTATCTCCCTCTCCCCTTGTAAATGGCTGGTTTTATTTTGTTTTTAACACAATGGCACAGATGAAAGCATCTACCTTACAAGAAATTTTAAGGGCCAACCAAGAGAAGTCCTTTAAAATGTCTAACAAGGGAAAAAAAATGCTTACCTGTGTAAGCAATGAAACTTAGCTGTAGCAAATCATATGCTAATTAATGGGCAGGACAAAGGATGTTGTTTGTCAGGTGGCAGTACCGATTACATGGCTGACTACCTTTCCTGAACATTAATGCATAGGGACCTCAGGGATTTTGCAGTTTCTTGGATTAACACCACACATGATATTTTCTATTTTATTGTTTTTAATTCTCTCTGGGTGCATTTAGAATTTAACTAAGTGAAGTAAGTCCTATTACTTTAGAATATTAAGTTTGATTGACAAAGATAATACAAGACTAGTTCACAGATGTACCGTGTAACTAAATCAGCCTTGCTTCATTTATCCTGTAAAGTATTACAGTCAAAGTAAAAACAGATTCTTTTTAAAGTGAAAAAAGCACCTCAGGCACCTCACCCCGCAATATCGGGCATCTCAGGAACAGATTAAAATCCAACAAGGTAAAACAGTTGTACTAAAAATACTCTTTGGAGGTCTGTCCCCAGTCAAAGCAAAGGTTTTATTTCAGAACTGTGCATTCTCAATAAAATCAAAAAATAAGTTTTGGTTCCACATATATATTTATAAAATTCAAATTACCTTTAATGAAAGTTTGATGTGGACGCATAGTTTAATACTGACTCAGGAAGAAAGTATTAATCACTCCAGACTTGGGAGCTATGTTAGCTGTTCCAGTACCACATGAAAGTAACAGTTTCAGTGAGACTTTGATGATATTTCCTGCTGAAAAGGAACGAGCCAGCTATCCCTGACGAGTTGGTCTGGGATACGTGTGCGTGTAGCTCTGTCACCTGCTGCTGAAAGGGCTAATTAAAACCCAGATTTGTTTTCTCACAGGAAGCTAAGTTTTCCAATAGCATGTACAGTCAGCAGGTAGAACTTTAGCTTGCCTGGTTTAATCCTGCAGTCTTGCTCCTTTCCTTGTTTCTGAATATCACTAGGTTTTTTCATTAAGATAATGCCATAGAGCTATTTTCTTATTCTTTCAGTTGTTTTGAGAAGACACAGTATCCACGTAAATATTACTCTTCGAAATGCCACTGCTACAAACACTACCTTGGATCTACAGATGAAGGGTGAAAATTGTTTACTGCCTTTATGCCATTGACTTCTGAAACTTTTTTTGCTGATGTAAGCCAGCTTCCATACTAGAAGGTTTTGAAACCATCACGGTTAGCCGTTAGCAAACATGTTATGGAAACTCAACTTCCAAAGCCTGCTACACTCAGGAAGATGATGATGTGTCAAAGCTTGTTCCATGAAATGTGGTGACCTTATTTAATGGTTCTTTTTTGATGAACTGGGAAGTCCCACTGCCAAGATCCACTTGCACTCGCTGGACCCTTTGAGATGATTTAACTCATTAACTTGGCAAAACACTAACCGGGGGAGCAGGAAATCCACCCACATATTTTTGTTTGTTTTTGATCATCTCCAGTAAGTGCCGTAACAAGGACAAGGGACACGACTGTACAGCAGGGAGTTGGAGGGGTGATATCTTTGAGCAGCACTGAGCTGTTAACGTTAACTCAGCTACTCAGGGAATCACAGTCTTACCCATTTTTTTATTATTATTATTGCATTTTTCCAATCAAGGTTTTAAATTCACTTCTAATTATGATTTAAGATAA
The DNA here is from genome assembly GCF_015220075.1 of Falco rusticolus. Classification (NCBI taxonomy): domain Eukaryota; kingdom Metazoa; phylum Chordata; class Aves; order Falconiformes; family Falconidae; genus Falco; species Falco rusticolus. The sequence goes on from NC_051197.1 coordinate 30,160,313, forward strand.
ATGAAACGAGAAATTCGGACACTTGTCAAACCATCAGTGTCACTCATTGGCACAGTACTCAAATGGAACAATCAGATGCCCACCAGCTATTCTTAAATGTCACTTTGAATTTATTATGCAGTTCATTTCAAGTGTGAAGCAGAACTGGTAAGTGAATGACTAATACTAGGTTTAGGCAGTCAAGAGAATGGAAACATTTATGTAAATATTATTAGCAAAAAAGTGACCAGGGAAAAAGATCTTTGTTACAAATATTTGCAAAAGAAATTCTGCTTTTCCTCCCCTTTTTTCACGTTGTATTAATATATCCAGATAATCACTATTCTTGCAGCTACATTTTAAAATATTAAAAAATTTTAACCCCTTAATCTTAGAAGAGAGAATTTTGTTGCAGTACAGTTGTGTCAGGATACTGATTTTATTTTGATCTCTACTTCAAACAGCTGACTGCCTTTCAGAATCATTCATTTGGCACAGGTAACATTAAATCTGTACTACCCTGTTTAAAATAATTCACAATTATGCTTGACAACAAAGCACAAGATGGGTAACATTAGATTTTATTGTACAAAACTGACAAGATATGGCATTCCTTAGAATTAAAAAAAATAATAAAACAGAACTAATGTCCCTGGAACAATTTTGTAAATGGAACAATTAATACACAACCTTTAGTCCAGCAATGACATTTACCTGCAAGACCATCTTTAGACATGACAGGTATAGTTAAAAAAATATTCCATCAGTTCAAGCAATAGTTTAGCTTTCCATGAAATAAGTATTTCTATAAACACTTTATGTTCAGTCAAAACAAATGCTTTTGAATTTTCTTACCTTAAGAGATATAAAACAACCAGACAGGTTTGGGAATCATCAGAGAAGTCTACCCCATGGGAAAGTCTAGGTTTTGTATTCCATTTGAAAATGTTTGTTTTTACAAAAATAAGTAATACCAATGCAGCATTTCCTAACCAAATATTTCTAGCAAACCGATCTTGCTTCTGTGATGTTTTATTCATCAGTGCAGCACAAGCCTTTTGAGTTTTCTATTTGATACCTCAATTTCTGTGTCAAATTCAGAATTTGAATATAGACCCAGGGAAAGGTTTTCATTGTTTTTACTCATAAAACCTACCCTTTATTGCACAGGATTTACAAAAGATCAAAACTATGCAAGGTCTCCGCTCTGCTTCTCAGCAAAAACATCAAATAAATGTTGAACAGTTTTCCCTTTATCCCAGTGGAAGGGGTTTTTTCTCGGAATTCTTTGTATAAACACTAAATAAAAAAGGGAACTAGATAACTGCATGTTAAATTCCAGTTCAGCTGGAAATAGCCTTTAAACAACAGTGCTACAAAGAACTGCACTACTTGCATTTCTGAAGAAAAAACAATCAAAACTAAGAAATTATCAGGGAAGCTCATAAACAATTGTGCCAAGAGAGCACAAGACTATCTTTGCTATGGCCTAAGCTTTACAAAAAGTGCTTCTCTGCAGGACGCAGTCACTGCGATAAACTTCTGAGATGGTCCCAGGGCGTAAGTTATCCTAGACACCCGCACACACACTAGTACTTATTACACTGTGCTTTCTATGAAGAGATTATGATTCAGTACTTTACATTTTCCATTCTCTCTCTTCCTCCAGAAGAAGAAAAACCTTCTATGCAAGATAAAAATAATTTTGAATAATTAGTCATGTATTAAAGACCTAGTTTTGAAGTATTTATTTAACATCTAGTCATATAAAATAAAGTGTAAAAGTATGAAGGTATCAGAACGTGGCTTTCAGCAAGGCAGTTTGGGAAGTAAGAATTCAACATAAAACAAGAATTATTTTTTTTTCCCCTTTGAAAAGGGTCACATCAGAATGAATGAAAAACACCGAAGAATTTCACTTCAAGCCTGCACTCCTGCCTTTTGTCCTTTCCCCAAGAGGAGAGACCACTGGAAGAATCCTCCAGGGTTTCAGCTGTGTTGTTCTTTGTGCTCTTGTATTGGGTCTGGCTGGAACTATGTGCTGCCCTCCTTGGATGGCAGGGGTGGCTGAGGCTGCTGCAGTGGCTGTGTGCCTGTGGCTGTTTTGATAGAGTTCAGGGTTTTGCTAAACCAAGAGTTTTTGGCAGCTTGGATTTCGTTCATAAGGGCTCCTCTCTGGTGCTCCAGCTCCTAAGAAAGCAGAATAGTCAGAATTGATCAAACGACAATTAATTAACTAACAAAAAAGCATATTCAAACTCAGTCCCTGCAATCCAGCACTTTCCCTGTGACCTCGCAGGCACTGGGGAGAGAAAATAGGTTGAAATTGCAGAAACAGCAGAAGATATTTAGATATACAAATAACAGTCTCTTTTCTTTCTTTCTTTTTTTTTTTCTTTTTTAAAGAGAGAAGATTGTTCTGGAACTTCACAGATACACAGCGTTACAGGTATATGGCTCCCTTTTTGAACAATTTTTTGCACGACTCAGAACTATTCTGGACTGAGCACGAGGTTGAGGAGACTGCCCTGCTGCTGTACTTCGGTTCCACATACCTGAATTTTGCACTTGGCTTCCACAAGCTGCAGTTTGGTCTGTGCAAGTTCCAGCTCCATCTCTCTCAGCTGCTTCTTCAGTGCATCCTTCTCATCATCTATTTCTATGCCTTTGTTCTCCATGCTTACAGCAGGCAGCTTCAGTGCCCCCTCCTTACTGAAAATCTCACTGCAGTGTTTGCAGGCCATCACTTTACCCTGAAATACCCAGAAAGCTCATTTTTAATCCACGTCACAGGAGTCGCTATACTTCCCGGAAGAGCCATTTTTATGTTAGACTGCCTTTCAAGTCAGTAATCTTGAACTATCTAGCACTGCAATTTTCATATGGGGCATGAAAAGAATTTGAGAATTTCATGAACAATTTCCAGGGTATATTAACCAGTATACAAATTCTTAAAATCTACTTAGCGTGCTCTGTCTAAACACAGAGACTTTGCTCCTAGGTTAGAATTACTCAAGCCCTCTTGCTACCAAAGCGTTGTAATATTTTACAGTGTTTATGCCAGCACAATTCAGAAGAGTGAATTATACTGCAGAGACTTTTCATCTTCCATAAAAGCACTTGACCAAATTAATAGAGATTGTGATATTTTAAAGAATGCCAGGCAGCTTTTCCGTATTTCCAGAAGCAAGGAAGCAGCCTGTGCTCACTGCAAGGGCTGATACTGTCCCGTTGGTGCCGGCTTAGCATCGTACAGGATGGCCCTTTTTGGCCACAGTGCCCGACACACGGCGCTAAGGTTCTCATGCTGCCTGGAGAGGTGAACCAGTTACTTACAGCTGAAAATATAACACAGCTGGCCTGGCTCGCACAAACTAAGACGGGGTATTGAGCTACTTCAGCAGATTACAGAAATATCAATCCTAAAATTATTTTTTTAATCAATGACATTAAAAAGTCACTAAAAAGCAACAAATCTGGTTCAGCTTGAGTACTAAAGAAAACTAGAAGCTACAGCAGAGGGAAAACAATTCTGCCTACTCAGGAGTGACCAGGCTGAGGGACGGAATTACTACCTGAGGAGGAATCATTTAGTGTGGCTGTTCCTGGTAAGGGCATTTAGAGAAGGCAGAGGAACTGCTATGGAAATTCTGAGGATGGCCCAAGCTGTGCCAATTAATTAAGCCGACTCTGCTTACATTATGGAAACCCAAATATTAACATTGTCCCATTCAGCCAATTCTGACCCCTCACGGTGCACACCGGAGAAGCAACATGTTTTCTCTTCTAGAGAGGCTATTCCCCCTCCCCCATGTAATTAAAACATCCAAGTAAACACCGTCTCGCTACATTTTTTGCCAAAAGTATACATTTCAATAGGAAAAAGAAAAGCCAAGTACTATATCCACTTCAGTTTGAGTGTGATGCAAGGAACCGTGAAAGGAAATGAGCCCTTTCATTGTTTTCACCTGATGAAACATGCATGTGGGACTGTCAAGTGTAGCTGGGTGGACACCGCTGCTGTTACGTTAAACTTCAGCTCACATTTTGTTCTGTAGCCCTGGCATTTAGCAGTGCTTGCGTTAGAAACATCCCCTATGTAGAGGCATCGCTCTCACCTTCACAACTTCCAGTTCATCTTTACTGGCTGCTTGTTGTTTTTCCAGCCTGGTACTCAGCTGGGAACAAATCTGGAGCAGAGAAAGCAGTTTCTTAGCTTATGTTAACTATACTCAAATATAACCTGTGCTTTTTAACAATTTTTGTTAGAGCCAACATTTCTTAAAATTCTGCCTCACTCAGGATTATGCACCCCCCCCCCCCTTAACAAATGCACTGCTGCTGATAATGAGACCGAAAAACGGCAGCATTCAGTACGGAACCTGAACACAGAGACCGGAATGTTTTATGGATGCACTGGTTTATCATGTTTATACTACATTATGTCACAAAGTAAAGAAGCATTCACCCTACAGTACTAAAATTAGCTACAGACAGGTTATACCTGATTCCCTAAATTAGGAGACTTAGGAAAACCACAAAAAGATTTATGACAAATTACAATGCTTGCTCTCCGAAAGCCTGAAATACAGCACCTCTTATTTAAAGGATGACATCTGCAACTCCGAAAGCTTAGCTCTCAGAACAGGCTGAAAGAAGAAATACCAGAAAGTGTCTCTAGAATGGTACCTGTTTGTACTCTGCAATAATGGCTGTGGTTTTCTTGATCTCAGATTCTGCCTTCTCTAGCTGCTTCCTGAAGACTTCCTTCAGCTAGGCAGTGAGGGAGAGAAGTTACACAGTACACTGAAAGAAGTTCTCAAAATGCATCACCAGATTGTTCTCTCAAAGCCTTGCTGTGTTTGCAACGGTTCTACACCTTCTTCCCACACTCCAGTTCTTCAGAAAAGTGTCTGATTTATTCACTATACTAATACTTACTATATTCAGTTATAGCCAAAAAGTCTACGCTGCGGTGCAGCGTATGCCTGCTTAGAGAATTCTCCTGGAGGGTAAATCTCTTCCTCCGCATTAAATGGTGGTACAGCGTGGTCCACAGAATGCAAAACAAACGCATTACTGTGAAATGGATTTTACTGATTTTGGTTTTGTTTTTCTGCACGCTGTCAGAGCAGGTTTGGGCAGGCAGATTATTTGGTTTTTTGGAGATGGAACAGGAAGAAGAATCTCAGCACTATCATTTTCATCTCCCTAACAGAAGAAAAAAAATAATATCTGTTTTGGTCTGTGGTGCTGCATTAAAATACAGCTAACTCACTCCTCCACCGTTCAGAACCACTAAGTTTTGAGAGCCCTTTCACTAGGAAAAACGCCTCCATTGCTTGTTTACACCCAATAGAGAACTCGCCCTCCTCCATTTTAGACACACACAATTACCGTTTGATTGTTGTAGTGACTGCTGTCAAACGGCAAAAACAAAACCTGGGGTATCACTTTTGAAACATACCTTCACGTGTGGCAGTATTCAGCACGTCGGATACATAGGATTAACAAACTAAGACTGAACATTTTGCAAACAAGCAGGAGGCCAGGTCTAGTCAGCACAATCCTCCCAGCCCTCAACCCTGTGCTGCTGTTGGTCCTAGCTTCAGGCAGGAACGTTCACAGCTTGACTGCAGGGAACCAGCAGCTGAACCCAGAATGGCCTCTTATTAAGACAATTCCTCCAGCTCCTTGTTTAGATAATTAAAAGAGGTCTGATCATGTCTCCTTAGTTGTGATTGCTCACCACCAGTGAAAATTAATATTACAATACTGGGAAGAGGATAAGGTGTAGAGAACTGAACATTCAGAGCTCAAGTAAAGGAAAACACTGAAAAACATACTTAAAAAAAATTTACCCCAGCACTGTAAATTTGTAATTGCAACTGCATTTTGAAGTCAAAATCCTTGCTGCAACTGCAACATACTCATGCTCTTCTGCATATCCTTTTGTGTACATTTCCTTGCTAAATGTTGCTAAAGTTGGAGAATGCCTTACCTGAGCAGTTTCCTCTTCCTGCTTCCGTTTCTCTTCCTCAGTCTCCACTAGCTTCTGTTTGGTCAAGAGAAGTTCCTTGTTCAAGACATCTGCTTTGTCTTCAGCCTAGAATTAGAAACGCTGCTGTAAATCAGATGTTATCTGTGCCAAAGCAAACGTGTGGGTCTACACATCTCAGAAATTCTGCAGATTCAGGTTCTAGCATTGCCTTTTCCTGCCCTCTGATGGCTCACCTAACATGTTTTAGATGGAATTCCCTCTTCAAGAAGCCGTTTATCTGGGTTACTTCACTGTGTTTCAACAACTGTGCACAAGGACCCTTTTGCCAAATGTTTACTGACGCCCAGATGGCAAGCAAGTATAGATGCTATGTCCTAATACAAACCGAATACAACAATGTATAGAATACTTTTGTTGGGAACAATATTAATCTAAGCGAGAGCAGCATGATTTAGCTCCTGTGGAACTTCACATAACTCACTGGGTTTTCGTATCGCAAGTGGGGAAACCAGGTAGTACGGAAAACATTGGGTGCCTGCACTGTGCCCTACACGGTGCCCACGCAAAGGCAAAGGCAAGCATAAGAGACAAACAGGACCCCAGATAAAACGGTTTATCAGTGCAAATAAGTATTACCTGGAGAAAGCTGATACTGTGTGCGTGCTGGAGAGTATGAATTTTCTCCTTTCTCTGAAGGGCCAAGCTTATGGTGAAACATACTGGGACTGCTCTGTTTTTGGGAGCACTATCCTCACCGATCAGCGGGAGAGAAATGTGTTTCTCAGTGTCTGGACATATTCTGCTGACCTCCCCAGCTGGGAGGTACTGCAGCACACCGCTCCTCCTGTTCAGTAACTAGGTGACAGAACAGACAATGCTTGCAGTGGAATAATACTTAGTTTGCTGAAAACACAAGAGGGAAAATGGCACTGGAAACAACGCGCAACGGTGCAGGACTTGTCTTTCTGTTGCAGTTTGGTGTTCTGCCACTGCTGGTGGTATCAGCTGATCTAGCTGCTACAGTGTTAATTATTAATGAGAGTGCTAGTGGCAATTGTGGCTAGCAGAAGAAGCTCCACCAGGGGCCACGACTGAAAAGGCGGACTGAGGATTCCTGCATTGCTTAGTGTGTCTATGGCTGTACAGGAGAAAGGAAAACAAGCAGCGAAAGAACAGAAAATTGGTAAGACTGGCATCTTCGAACAGAAGAACTCTGGGATTACAAGGATATTTTTGATGAAAGATCTGTTTAAGATATGCTTTGAAGGAACTACAAATCTTTCCTCCTTTTTTGTGTTCATTCCAGGTTCTCCAAACACCTGCGGTGGTGTACAGTATCACTTGTCCTCGCAGATGAGGAGTGCAGGAGCACAAAGCTTTTCTTTCAGGTGGGGTGTGGGAAAACTTCACGGAGCCACTCTCATCTACAGAAAGACTGCTAAAATGCAGGAGAGGAAGGAATGGGACTGGCAAAGGGGTGTGCTTGGCAGCCTTGAGAAAAAGCAGGCACGGGCAGCAGCAGGCATACAGCTGCTTTATGCACAGCCATACCCAGGGAGGACTGTGCACCCCAGCGCGCTGCTTTCGGCCTCAGCACGAGCCTGCCCACTCCATCACCCAACGTGCATCTCTGCCTGCGTTTGCTCACTAAGACAGCTTGGATTTTTACAGTCACGTGGATCCAAATCAGCAGAGCCTACCTGTCAAGGATCTGCCTAAACAGAAATACAAATTGCACAACGGCGGTCATTGATGTTTACAATTTTGAGGTTAGATAAAGAAAGCCAAATAACTACAGGAAATCAAATTGAGAGGCCCTTGCAGGAAAGGATTTTACATTATGAAAGGCACTACAGCCCTCACTGAGCAAGGGACTAATCACAGGCTGTGGTGGAGTGTGGCCCTCCTGTATTTAGTACCTTAGTAAGAGCTCTTACAGCACGTACCGGTACTGCATAAACCACTCCAGAAACAGGAGGGTTGAACGGGTAGTTCTCTTCAGCTCTGAGATAAAGGGCTCTGGATGCAGCTGCCCTCCACATTCCAGTCTTCACAGGAAACAAAAGCAGTTATCAACAAACACCCAGGAGCCCTTCTAATTTTTGGTGCCATGTCACTTTGTTACCTGAATTTTGCTGGCTGCACTAAAACTGCTGTGAAAAACAGATCCACGTAAGGTGGCAAGATGTTCTGCAAGACAACTTCCCTTGAAATTAGCCTTTTGAGGAGTATGTGGTGCTTTTTTCAAGTAAATGTTTGTACTTTGGTATCTACCTAAAGGTTATGGCTTACATTTTCTAAAACAATCCATAAGAGAGAAGGCGCAGTTAGCGTTGGCAAGACACCGCTGTGAACACCTACAGCTGCACGCATGTGGAAATCCAGCCTTCTGCCTGCAACCAGGAGTGAGGTTGTCAAGAAAATAATGGCACATATAATTATACTTTTCATGTTGTGTTCATGCTTTCACTTGAGCACAGAGCAGGGCTCCTAAAATCGGTGTTGCCAAGCCTGAGCTGGGTCCCATCTGTGTTAGCATTACCTGGTCCAGGTCATTCCGTAAGGCAATTTTGCTTGTTACAAGCTCATGGGCAAGGTCATCGTTCTCCTGCTCCAGCCGCATGCTTGCTTCTTGGAGCCTGCGGTTTTCCCTCTGCAGGAAGAAAGGAAGAACCAGAAAAAGAAGTTAATCCTTATCAATATTAAAGAGCAATAAGCGAGTATATTGTGTGTGTAAAACACCGAGAAGGCAAGAGTGCACATTAAGACAGGACTGCTGCTCTGGGAAACAACAGTGAATTAAGCCAGCAGTGCAAATGCAGCTGTTCCACTTACATCCCAATGGTTATGATTGTGTCGCATTAGTGACACACCGATTGTAGGGTTTCTCTGTCCAATGTAAACACAGTCCTCTCCACAAAAGCACTTAGTTTCTGCTTGCCCATCATCAAAAGAAATCAGGCAGATAAAATCTAACCCAGAAGCAGTGAACAGGGACCAATTAAAAGATACTCATAATAATGTTTCCAATTGAAAGCAGAAAGCTGTCCTGCTCCATTTTACATAATTTTGTCTGCAGGAATCCATAAAAACAGTCCATTTTGTAAATGACGTAGTGCCAACTTCCCATCTTCTGTGGGACCGCTAAAGAACAGCATTTAGCTCATATAATCCTTATCGCCATTTGTGCACTTTCTGCGTAACCTGTGCCAGTGACAACAGCATGTGTTTTCCAGGATAGCTGCTGAGAAAAAGTGCCAGGTGGAGAGGGGACCTCACACCCCAAGCACAGGCCCAGAACCCGCTTGGCAGGCGGCGTGCCGCAACGTGAAATGCACAACTTCGAGACTGCAGGCCCTGGTCCTCGGTGCGCTGCCTGCCTTACCCACTCCGCACCGGCAGAAATGACTACGGAGAGCACTAGCTAGAGAAGGGGAGTACACCTGAGAAGAATGTACAGTAGTAATTCGTGTTTTTTCAAAATCGGTTTCAGTGACTGTTCTTCTAGGGCTGAGAAACAGAATCACATTCAAAAGATGGCTGTGGGTCAGTGGACTTCCAGGAGTCCACATCAAACACACATCTTCAGAAGAACACAGCCAAGCGGGACAGATGGAGGTGCCCTCCTCCAACGGATTTTAAGAGAGTAAACAACGTGCTGGCCTTCAGTCGCACGCTGACTTGTGTCTCTTTCATACCAAAAGAGACTGCAAAGGGAATCTGTGCACTATGGAAACGGAAGGAAAAATGGAAACGCGTAGGTGGAGGAACAATAACCTACATGCTGAGATTTCAAAATGGACCTGTGCTCACTTGAAAGGTAAGTTATGTTCTCCAAGACAAAACAGAAAAAGTGAACATATGTCAGTGCTTAAGACAGCAGAAAAATCTCCAAGAGTTGTTCAGCAAATGCCTTCCTACAAAATGTGATTTCTTTGCATAAGCACATTATTCACCTGCCTTCACTTCCTCCTGCTCGCCAGCTACACTCAGAGATCTTTCCAAACTCACCACCGTGAAACTGCAATTTTCATTTCAGTTGCAAGAAGATTTCGCATGCTTTGCTTAAACAAAAAAGGCCAACTACCGCTCTAAGAGGATGCTAAAAAAGGTCTCTTCTGTGTGGAGCTTCCTCTGTGGCAGGAACCAGAACCTCTACAAATACACTCTCCTTAATGTGACCCTATTGTGCAACTAGACTGTGCACTGCCCTGTACAGGAAAGTAAGTTTGTTTCCTTTCCAAAAGACTGTATTTTAAATAACTTGTTTTGTTACCAAAACTGTAAGTAAAATACTTCTGTTTTAACACAGTTAAAATAACCACTGCTAAAAGATGCGTAACTTTGGGGATCTTTTTTTATTTTAATTGCACTGTATTCTGTTTGGGACAAGGAATTTTTAAAAGTAAAATTCTTCTGTAGGGATAATACAAAGTGTAAAATCAAACTGCAGTCTTTAATAACAATAGTAATTAAAAAGGCTCTAATGTGTCTCTACTTCTGTATTTTGTTCAGGCGATCTTGGAAATGTTGATTTTTATAGACACAGATCTGCCCGTGAGCAGCTGTCAGAAAGTGAATTGAGTTCACCTAAAAACCGGGACCAGATCAGCTGCAGCATTAATATCCCTTTTCATGGGGATGTTGCTTAGAGGGAGAAATCAGCAAATTCTTAAGACTTCCCACAAAATAACCCAGAAAGAATTTTGCTTTAACATTTTTGCTATGCTTTTGCCAAAAGCTTCGGTGTCCGCAAAGCAAGCTGCACAACGTGAAGTTCGAAGTTCCTGCTTTGCATTCACAGACAAGTGGGTAAGCAAGCTACGTGGCTGGAAATGCGTTATCCTCCTCTTAAACTAGAATGTACATGGCACGTTGTTAGGAAGTAAAGATCTCTTACCTTGGGCATCCAGTCAATAGCTAAGAGATGTTTTTATCTCATTCACCATACTTTTAATTTCCAGCTGAAAGTCTCTTACAGGGGCACCTTTACTCTTCCTCCACACAGGGCAGGATGTGCGATCAGATGGTTTGTCTTTTCCAGCTCCTCCCCCCAGATCTAGCCGTGAAACATTGCCTCCTTCCTCAGGAGGAAACTCTTAATCTGCTTAAGTCTAAATAAAACCTAACGGTACACAGTAAAGACAAAAATAGCAAATAGTGCTTTTCATGTGTAGCGACCTGTTTTCAATGGCTCTGAAGTATTTGCGGGGTTTTATAAAATACCGTTTGCAAGGGCATGAAGTTCAGCAGATGGAGCTGGCTCGTTACAGCAGGACTCACATCACAGACAGCATTTTGTAACCTGGCATAAGCCAACTAGTCAGACCTGCTGGTTGTCCCTGGTGTAAACAGACAGCTTCCTGCCTTTCCTCTACACACCACTAACAATTTACTGACTATGACAACAATTTCCTTCTCTTCGGCATCGCGCAGTTTCTACAATCAGTAAAATAAGAGATTCCTCTTTCCCAAATGCCTGCCTCCCAGTTACAAAAGGCAGCTGGTGAACTCTGGTTAGCTTTTAAAAGGAGGATACCGCATTTCCACAAGGGACAAACACCGCTGATACATACAAACACAAATAAACTTACCTCCTATAAAGTCACAGACCAAACACTGCTTTCAACCATTGGTGTAAAGACAATGAAAACAGGATATAAAATAATATTTAATACCAACAAAGACAGCCAAAAAAAAAAGAAAAAAAAAGTCGCTGATTCTTCAGTGTGTTTTTGGTTCTGAGTTTTAAAGAGGATATATACTTCAGCTTCCATCACACACTGGACGGAGAAAAGTAAATTTGAAAGCAGCAGGCAAGCCTCAGTTCAGGAAGACTGAAAGGCTGAACTCCACCCTCTGCTTCCCTCCAGCCAGCACCAAGGACCAACTCCTGACAAGATTAGTGGCGATGATGCATCCTCTCTGTGCTGCTGCTCGAGCTGGGTGTAACGAGTCACAAACCTTGTTAAGCAATTCAGTGTCACACTTTCTGATGAGCAAACACCCAAACCCCAGATCTTTGGGCAGGAACAGATCCTCAGCGGTGGAATGAAAACACTGATTAAAATTCACTTCTCTGGTGTGAGCAAACTGAAGTCTTTTTAAGCCCATTGGAAAGAGCTTTTGGAAAGGAGCTCTATAGGAAAACCTCGTGAACCTCCTCCATCTAGAAACCCAAAAGGCTTTTACAGCAAACTATCCAGGAAAACCTCTCATGGGAAGCAAGACAGAAGCTCCTGGAGGTGGTTTCTCTTTTGTTTGTTGACTCTGAAGAAGCATTCCCCAAAGTGCCCCAGCACACTTTTTTTTTTAGAAAAAACACAAACAATCATCCACATAAAGATTCATCTTATGTTTTTCCTCATGACGGTTACCATTCAGTTACCCGTGACTCTGAATAAAAATGACCAGCTTATTAATTTTTGCTTCCACTTCAAACACGTGAAAGGCCATTATGTCCAAATCACACATTTATTCAGACAGATAACTTCTCCACTGCACAAGGTCCACAGAGGAAAGGGTGTTTCTACTCTCAGAACAGACCTGTGTGCACAAGCAGGGTCTGCTTGCAAAACTGCAGCCCTTCTCTGCATGCTTACATACCCTTTATTATAAATTAAGAAGTCCCAAGCCCAACTCTGGCGATTTCTCATCAAGGAAACCCAAACCCTGTTACATGAGTTGTTCTCACCCACAGAAAAAAACCCCATAATATATAGAAAAATATCAAACTATATTGCTATTTTTTCTGTATGTGCAACTCAATTTTCTTCCCGGCTTCTAGAGGGAATTTGTAATTTGTTTTAACCAAAAGTCATGAAATTTGGTGACAAACAGCAATTCAGAGCACATTTACTTTTGCAACTTTTAAAAATCTGACAAAAATGTGATATTGGTTATAAGCAACGGAAAACAAAATGAAAAAGTGTCCATAAAACCCCCACGCTTTTCCTAAGTAATACCTGTAAATACAGAAAGAAACAAACACCAAAACCAATGGCACTCTTTAATGCTGTTCCTTTGGTAAGTCAAACCACAATCAACATGTAAAATACGAGCCAGGCAGGAACTCCTGCGGCATGTAACGCAGCTCGTGGCAGCACATGAATTTAACCTGTCAAGAGAACGCGACCGGTTAATGGCAGGGCAAGATTTCGCAAACCCAGCCCGTTTCTGGAGCCCGTGGGGGTCTGGGGTCAGGGGTCAGGAGGAGCGTCCTGCCGGGATATCCCCAGCTGCCCTCAACCAGGAAGCATCTCTGTCCTGGCGTTTTGTAGGAGGCTGCTCAGGAACACCCTTCCCACGCTCAGAAGCACCTCTAGGACCCGAGTGCTGCGGAGGAGGGGAAGCCACGCACTGTGCCCGCACACTGCTCTGGTTCAGTCCTGGTCTCCCTGGGATGCCCAGGTGACAGTCCCACACGCGAGAGCTGCAGTGGCTCCCGCACGTTCCCCCCGCAGCACTCGCAGCGCAGTGGGGATGGACCAGGAGGAGGAGGCAGCAACGCAGCAGCAGCCCCACCGCCACTGCAGCGGCTGCTCACCCCTGGCGCTGTGCGCGGCACATCTCCTACTCTCTCAACAGTCCATCCAGCCATTTCCACCGAGGGCAGGTCACACCGAGGTGTCTTACTCAAGACATCCTTCAACTCCGAAGTGCGTCTCTATGGTCCTGACAAACGGCTATTGGCAATAAAAACCAAAACATGCTGCAAACAACAAAACCTCTAACAACTACAACTAAATACTACCAACAGGCTGAAAGTCCATTTCCTTCTTGACCTATAAAAGGAATATTTCTGCAGGGATCTCCACTCCAGTGATCCCATCCAAGAACCATCCCCACCCTGGGCGGTAAACCAAGAACTCGCTTTGTTTTGGGAAGAGAAACTGTAAAAATGACACCGATGAAGGTCCCGAGGGCACAGCCCACACAGAGCGCACGGGGCAGAGGGAGCGGACAGCAGCGCCGCGCTCAGAGGCAACGCTGGCTCCTCGGCAGTGCAGACTCGGGTCTTTTCCCAAGCCAAGGCTGGCTGGGCAAAGTCTAGCTCTGCGGCTGCCAAAATGAAAGGCGTTTCTAAACACACGGGCTGCGGAGTGATTGTTTGAGGGGCAATCAAAGTTGGCTCTCCACTTTCTGCCTGCAAGGACCCACACAGCCTGCGTTTCCTGCTGCCCTTTGGAAACCCTTGAAATGTCGATTCCTACCAGCCTCAGCTGGAGACACTAATAAAATCGAAAAAGCAAGAAAAGGAACAGAGAGCACTTACAAGCAATTCTCCATGATACTCATCAGCTGAAGGATTTGTGGGGACTCTCTCTAATCACAGCATCGCTAAGAGGATGAGACTCACTCCCCCTTCATAAAAAAAAATAATCACGCAGCAAGTTTCAAAAGTGCAAACCAAAACCCCAGGTGTGATCTTGACTGTGACAGTGACTCACATAAACAGTGGCCAAAGAGTCACTTTCTGCATCCTCATCTGCAGCTTGGGGATAATGTTATTCACTGTCCACCACCCAAGATTAACTATTTAATATGCTTCCACAGAGCTTTAAAGAACCCTTATTTGTTTTCTAAGTATTATTTTAATTCCACAATACTGTAAGTGAACCGCTGGAAAAATACTTAGTCAGAAGTTAATCATCAGCATGTTGTGGTTTTTTCTAAATAGGCCATACTACTGGCTCTCGGCTGCTACAGCAGTCCCAGTTCTCACAAACAATAAAATCTACACCCTTTAACATCAAAAGAACTACACTCCAAACACCATTTTTCACAGGTAAATGCTTTTTTTTTTTTAAAAAAAAGGTCAGTTTTACTTTCTCTGTACCTGTAACTGTCTTGTCACATTTATGAATTACGGCATCGTCTTTCACTACAGATTTTCATACTGCGGTTTTCTGAACATGGTGCACTTACCTTATATTCACAGACCACATAAACCTGTTGCACCCTGTATGATTATTTACTGCCCCACACTCCTGGCAGACCCTGTACCAACTGCAATGTCACTTAACATATTAAGGCACAATGAAGTACAGCAGGAAAACAGTACTGGTACATGTAAGCAATGTCAGTTCCCAGCTAACCGGGCAACGGGCAGTAAAGTGCTTCATCTCTGGCAGCTTCACCTAAAGAAAACTCAGTTTTTCAAAACAGGGTAAGCAATAAATGGATCCTGAACTCTAAGTGAAATCTATGCCTAGAGGCAGCGCCTCCACTACACAAAAATCTATGGCAACAGAATGCAGCTATGACAATAAATGCAAATACATTGGAAAGATAAGCAATGTGGACCCAAAATTGAAGAACTATTCTTTTTCAGTGAACTATCAAGCTATCTTATTAATAAGTGAACCTTTATTTATCTGCTGCTTTAAAGCAGGATATTTATCACTACTTATTCTATTGCAGTAGTCCATTGGGACCCCAGGAGAGCTCTGGGTGCCACTGTACTAGGCACTATGTTAACAAAAAACGACTAATGTTTGGTATAAACAGAGCCGAATAGCAAGGATCGCATCAGTCAAGGAAGAGTTCATCTTCCAAAAGTCTCTGTGGATGCCACTGCACACAGCTTGGGCTAGAACAATGTGTATTTTCTCCTTTTTGTGTCTGTAGCTGAGAATCACCCTTTGTTTCTGCGTCTCATGAAGATCTCCCGTAAAAGTGCAACAGCAGGAGAGTTACCTACAAACATATAAACTGAAAGAAGAAAAATATTATATGTGGCTACTTGCAGACGTCTTGAGAGTTGCAAATTGTGATTGAAATATTCACGGAAAAAACACTAAATCCAAGTGTTCCAAGTGCTTGTTCAAGAAAGGGGATGAGTTTCACCTGCCACCTAACTTCCCTACGGTCTGCATCAGCATATCCCAGAGAGGTGAGCGCAGTACACGCACCCCTGCTTCGCCGCCGGAACCGGGTCACTCCCCATGGGACTCGGGCAATGAAACAGGTTCCCACATAGCATCTCCCCGTACCTTGTATCTGTCCATAGGATCTTCCTGCTGCAGCTGACTCTCTCGCATTGTTTGGTACTCTCTCTCATATTTCTTCAGCTTTTTTGTGGGCACCTGTGGAACAGATTTGGAAAACATGCATTTAAAGATTAGAGGAGCACCAGAAAGGCTGTCTGAAAACTCTCCTTGCAAAGAGGAAGCCAAGGAAGTGCTGGAAAGCTGCTGCTGAGTACGGTCACTTCCCATTGCCCCCGCCTTCCCTCCTCAGCATGCCATGTCAAACACTTCCCAGTACAGTTCACATCGACAGAAATCTTTCTGTGCCTACTGCTGTTACTCAAATAAGGAAAAAAAAGGAAAACAAGAGTGATGCAGAGACATTTTGGTAAGAGTAACAAGAAGAAAAAAAGGCATGAACAGCGAGCAAGAGAGCAAGAGGAAAATATGCTGTGGTACATATGATTCACCAAAACAATGCCTTAGCAAGAAAAATGTTAAAAGTGAGGTTAGAAGAAAGGAGCGTTCATACAAAAGAAGCGGACAATTCCCCGGGGGAGAGCCAAGAAATGGATTTTATTGCTGAAAGAGTATTAATGTCTAATGTGACCAATGCCCTCCTGAAGTCTGCCAGCAGACTCTGCTTGGCAAAGGTGGAGACGCTGCAGTGCTGGCTCCAGCTGCAGCAGGGAAACAGTGAGGCAACCACATACAAATCACAAGCAAATTCAGTAAACAGCCATGCAGAAAGGTCAAGTTCCAGACCGCTCGATTCTGGGAAACACAGCTTCAACTTAAACCAAGGCACACCAAGAACACCTGTGTTCTTTTAAACAAAGCTCCAAGATCCTCTGCTTTACTTTCACCTTTTAATTGGATACACAGTGCTGTGTGAGTGATCCCGTCTCTCTCTGGGGACCTCTGATGGCATTGCTCTACCCCAGCGCACACAAGAAGCTGGCCCTGCTGAGTGTCGAGTCATCTGCTGGCAGATCCCTACCGCCATGTACCATCATCACTCGTAAACATATGCTTTTCCTGGATCTGTCCTGTAGGTATCTGCTCTTCTTGCATATATTGATAGTGTCTAGCTCACTCCTGGTGTGAGGACATGCCACTGTCACCTTGCCTTAGGGCAAAAAACTACTGCCAATGAGCAGAGATACATGTCTACATGCAGTTTTGGCTTATGTTTCCCTTTACTGGTTTTCGGCCCAGTACCTCCTTCCTCTGCAGCACAGGAAGGGGCCGAGGAAGTGCTCAGTGTTGCTGCAGAAGCTTCTGGGAGGTACGGTTAGAAAACGTGAAACCCACGGTCTGCAAAGCACCGTGCACAGAGGTCACTAACGCCCACAATTCCTGATGAAATCTTAAACCAACCCCCCTAAAGAAAGCAAAGAGAAAGGGTAAACATGAAAACATGAAGCAACTTGGATAAACATACAAAACAGTTTCGATTCCATGACACTTAACGGTGCAAACCACAACGAAAGGAAAATGACTAAATCAGAGATGCTTTTTTATGTTTCAACCGAACGACATTCAAGATGCAAGCCCAGCCCGTTTGGTCTTAGCTCCAACTTGAAACTGTTCAGGTTACTTAATATTCAAGAGCAAGAAATCATTTCAAAGCGGTGTTCTAAATGAAGTGAACCAGTCACACATCCGAAGCCTGATCAATTCCTTCCTTCCATGATGCTTACTGGGATCTCATTTGGAGAACCGGATCAAGGTTCCCAGGCTGGGGTGTTAGAGGACGACCTCCAAACCTAGCCCTGTGCTGCAGTGGAGTTTTGTGCTCCAGTACGCGACCAGCAGAAAAGGAAGATAAAGATGAGGGAGACACTGTGGCACAGTATGGCAAAAAGGTGCAACATAGGTGTAACTTAGAAGATGACCTGTTCAACCAAACGTTTTCCTGATTCTTGATGCTTTTCACTAAAGACTTTAAAGTACACATAAGAACTAAGTCTCATTACACAGAGCGAGCTGCACGAGGACTTCAGTAAGAACCCTGTCCTCTGAAGGAGCGGGAAACATGATTGTTTTGGTGTAGTGAGAAAAGCGTGGAAAGCAAAGGTAGTTACCCAGTCCCAATCCTCTTCCCCCCAGCAATTCCCCCATGCACAGGGGAACCCCCCCGTGTCATGTGCGCGCTGCTGCACCCCTCAGCCTGGCACTGGGTGCTGGGGACTGCCTCCTCTGACCATCGCAGGGACCCACCAACGCCTTCACCTTTGCAGCTGCCGGCAGCAGCACCCTCCTTTTTGCTTTAACCACGAGATTCGCTTAAATGACTTGTGAACAAGAATCTGCAATCCAGGGTATCCAGGCATACTACAGCCGAAAGGTAATAATCTGAGTAAGTAACTCTTACCAAGAGAGCAAAAGGGATACAGCACCGCTATGACCCCCGTGCCTCCGCTGAGCGCTGTGCCACAGCTGTCCCTCACCAGGCCGAGCCACTGGTGTCCCTCACCAGGCCGAGCCACTGGTGTGCAGCTCTCCTTGCCCGTTCATTAAATATTGATTTTTTTAAGCTGCCTCAGAGCAGCCTTATTTCTCTGGTTTCACCTTGCGTTCTGTATCAAGATGAGGCAGAACTTAACTTGCACAGAGTCTGTTTGGCATTTCGTCATCTGCCTCGACAATACCAGAAGCTAACCTGAACACATCACATCAAAAACCGTATGATGAGCAGGGGAGAACAAGAGTCAGCTGCTTCATTTAACTCTGCTCTCCACCACCTTCACAGCCCCTGTTTCCACTCACTGACAATTCACAACCATTTCTTAACACCCGGTAATTCATCCCTCCAACCCTTCTTACCTACATGTTCTCCTTTACTTTCTTAAATTCTAATTCATAGCTGTGAGGAGGACGACACATGGGTCCTCAGTGGCTGCGTGTGGGATAAGCTCCCTCCCTCACCACTACCAGAGCTATCCATGGCTTGGGATGACGGGAGGTTCACGTGCCTGGCACGTTCTTCAACAAGCAAACAGCATGGCAACACTGTCTTGGCAATACTGACAGTAAATCGTACCGGAATCGGGGATCAAATCATGAAAGGTGTAAGCACCAGGGTGTAAGCATCGTGTTGCAACCAGAAAACTGCTTCTGTGCTTTTTGAAAGGGTACCATGACTTAGGCGTGTTCAAATCTATTTATGCTACAACTTTGCCTTAATTGGAAAGCAGTTACCTAAACACAGGGAAAGTCTGTCTTAAGGAGTTGGGGGGAGGGGGGAGAAATTCCTGTTAGGAAACCAGTCCATACTAATCCATCTTATAAAATAGATACCTGAACAGATATGCTTAATGACTTTGGCAGGGACTATGCTTCACTGTTACTGTCTGTTTGGCTACATTACTCAAAGGAGCTTGATAATTTATTCCAGCATTTTCTTCTTCTGAGTATACACTAATAAATAAATAAATAAATAAATAAATAAATAAATTAATTAAAAAGCCCATTTCCATATTCCCCAATTTAATTCCCTGGAACAGTTTGTGAATTCAACAAGGGACTTCTCTGTAAGCCCTTTCATAAGTGCATAGTGCTAGCTATGCTTCAATCTTCATGGACTGATCCTGCACAGAGTGTGCTCATAAATTTTCTGTAAAAGCTTCTGCAGTATTGATTTCTTCTTTCTTTAGCACCGTTGGGTATATTGGTTAGAACTGATGGTTATCAAATTTAGGAGACTCTTACGGTTTACAAACATTTCTCATCTGTTTATCTCAGTATCTTATCTCCTTGACTCGTTTTATTTTATTACGTTCAAGCACAAAATCATGTCACAACTAGTCGTACATAGAGAAAAAGCCATGCAGGGCATCTTAATAAAACATCCACGCGGAAGAACTGAACAAGCAAAACCTCTTCCTGAAAAAACCCAACAGGCTACTACAGTGAACGTGCAAAGGACTCACTGCAGTGAGAGGATAACATGGCAGGTGAGAAACAAACCTACTTTGTTTTTAGCTGCCCCCCTGCTCAGACAGGGCTGGGAAGATCTGCTCCACCTTCCCTTGCAGCCCTGCGCGTGGGCAGCGTGCCACGCGTCGGCAGCCGCCCAGCTCCAGGAGACCTCTCCCTCGTTTTGCAATTTCTTTCGCTGTTTACAGACAGTTCAGCCTGACCTTGCTGGATTAATAAATCACACACCTATGACTCCTTCCCCCCAAATGTTTTATTGCTGTAATGAAGCATGAGCACTCAGAGGAGGCAGTTATCATTATGTTCATTTGACAGCCAAGGAAATGGAAGCAGGGATGTAAAGTGATTTCCTGAACATACTGAAGACAGCCAGGGGCTGATCCAGACAGGAAAATCCTATTACCTGATTTCTGATTTCCAGCACTGCCACAATGACAGGCTGAACACAGTATCTCCCAGATTCCCACTTCTCTATCTAGCACTGCATAAACACTCCAAAAATATACTGTACCACCACACCAACAATGTAGCCAGCATCCTGTGATCTCTGCACTCTGTACATTTTCCTCTGTAGCTCTCACCTCAATGTGCAAGTTAAAAAAAAAAAGAAAAAAAACCAATTAGCCAAACACGCAATGCTTTCCTTTCCCATTCTTTGAAGAAGGTGACTTAATTTTCTGTTTCACTGGTGATGGATTTGCTTGGTATTTCAAGACTGAGGTGAGGGACCTGCATCCCTCCAAAGGCAGGGTTGCACTGTGTGCTGGTGACCGATGCAGGAGACTGCCAAGCTTGCTTTGGGCGAGCACCCACAGCAGCCACAGCCACTGGCTGCAGCCCAGCTTCTCTTTTATTCATCCATCACACACACACCCCAGGCTGCGGTCCCCATGATAAGCCCAGACTCTTCTCACTGCTGCAAAGCAGGACCATTTCCAAGCACGTGTGATGCCCAGGAGCCCGGCTCAGAGGCGAGAGGACCAGCTCCAGCTCACTCGGGCTCAGCTCAGCCCTTGCACACAGCCAGGAGCCCCAGCTGCAAGAGGCTCTCACTAAACCCCTGCCACGTCTGCCCCTCTTGAGGAGACCCAAGTTATGCTTGTGCATACTTAGGTGTCTTCACACTGATTTAAAACAACGCTAAAAGCAAGTGAATTTCAAAATTACACTTGGCTCTGTGAAGTGTGTCCTGTGAAGACAGTGAGCTTTAAACGGAACCTCAGCAGGTTAGCAACAATTTCAGATCCCACGCATCATCTTAGTTCACACTCAAAAGCTGTATCTTTTTGTTCCAGTTAATACTCCACATTTAAAAGACAACTAAATCAGGTTCAAAGAAGGATAATATAGCTCCATTTAAACACTTAATTAGGCCAAATTAAGGCTTTAATGTAACAAAAGCATACGAAGAAACTGACTCAGTGCTCTGCTGCTCTGTGCAGTCATTGCTATGGGTAACTGTATCCTCCTTTTCCTAAAAAGTGGTTGCCCAAAGGCATGATGAAGTATCCTGTGATATCGGTCACTGGGAGTAAAATCCAGAAGTTGGTAAGCAATTCATTTTTCTTTTTGAGAGATGCAGGAATGAAAAAGAAAGAACAAACCCCACAGTAACATGTTGACACAACAGACTCGTCTCTTGGATTAGACTTTAAAGGGGGTGAGCGGATGTCATATTTAGGTATTATGCCATACAACCCGAACAACTGTACCTCCAATGAGGTATTAGCCACAAGCATGAGATCTGGGAGGAAAAAGGGGAAATCTTAATTCCTCACAAACCTCTCTTGGTGATGGGTAGTCCACAGAGAAGAAAATCTGCAGCATAATTTGCAGAAAAAAATGCAGGGATTAAAATCAGCTGTTACCTAAAGAAAAATCACAAGCTGTAGCATAGCTTGAAGAATTCCCATTTCTCTTTCTGTCACCGTGCGGTGAAGGGCTTGCTGATCACAAGCTGTTTCACCGCAGGTTTGAATCAAGTGGAACAGCCCTCATCAGTGTTTCACCTAGCTGCAGCATCGCAGTCAGGATCCAGACATCCCCCACTCTAAACCACACCTTAAATCTCATTAAACATCTAACCCCTGGTTTTGGGGCGAGGTGAGCGGTTAAGTTTTGTGAAGCAGCCTCTCAGACATCATCTGACTCCAGCAGGGTCCTCACTGCAGCCTGGCTCCGGGCAAGCCTGCAGCACAAACTGCCGTGCTGGGGCTGACGAGCCACCTCTCAGCGCCGTGGATACAGGTGGGTCCATGGTGCCGTTATTTCCCTTGAGCTCGCACGCTGCATGCAGCACAATAAAAGCCCCAAATGTCAGATGCTATTTTACCGTCTATGTTGGCAGGAAGATGTTCCCTCAAATTCCTTGGAAATGTATATTGTGTTGGAGAGATCGTCTGCTCAGTGCGTGCCTGTCTGAGTGCCTGCACAGAACAGCATTTCTCTTCCACCTCACGATTGGAAAAAAGAACTAACAGAAATGCTCTTTTTACTTCAGCAAAGCAGATTGCTCCACACCAGCACACCTAAGTATTCTTTCCTTGTAGGGGGAGAGTCTTCTTCCCTCTGCAAGTCACCTCGTTGCCAGCTCTGTAGGTGTAAGACCTCCTGAAGAAAGTCTTCAGGATAACACAAATCCAATCTGAAAGCTGGCTGGAGGCAAAGGAAACCAGCTTTGCTGTGAATTTTTATTTTTATTTAATTCTTCCATGTAAGTCCATTATCAAAAGATCTCAACTGCAATTTAGACACCCACAGGAATTTACAAGAAGAAGGTAAAGGCAGGTTGCAAAATCTATAGCATACCTGCACGCTCTACTGTGATTCAGAACGGCAGCAGCCACGCAGCCAGTGATGCTGGATGGTTTCCAACACCAGATCCTTCTGTCAGTTTTTAATCTCTACAACATATTTCCGTTCATCGAAACCTGCTGAACCTGGCAAACCCCATTATTTTTCCATAGCCCCGCTGTTTGAAATATCTGCTTAGTTAGGCTCAGCTAGCAATGCAGCTAACCAAGTTTAAAGAGTAAGCGGAGACCGAACGGACCTCAATCAGCCTCACTGTACAGCAATCCAGCAGCAACTCAGGAAAACAGAACAAAATTCAGATTCCCTGGACTGTAGCTCTAAACAGCGGTGTGTACTTCTGCACTCACCACAGTGCTCATGTTCGAGACGCGCATCTATTGACTGCAGGGGAATCTGCATCGGGGAAAAAAAAAACAACCAAAAAGGCTCAAGGAGAGGATGTTCTGCCTTGCGGCACAGATTCTTCAAAACACTCCTTTTCAGATCCTCAAAACGGTTTTCAGCATTCAAAAATTCATTTTCACTTTGAGATATGGAGGGCTTATTATCCACTTCAACTCTATTTGTTTTAGCGAAAAAGAGACACCCCGAGTGGCTTAAAAGCAGTGCTTGGAAATGGCTGATTATTTTCTATCCTTGCAGCTGATGTCTAGCAGCTCAGCCAGACAAACAGTGCTTCCTCTCACGCGTACAGATAAGGGCTTTAATATTGAGCTGCACACCGTGAAAGGAAACAGCTATATCCACTTTGTCAGCAAGCACCTATTTTGCATTTAAATTGGCTCTGGTCAACAGGAATACTGTGGTTAAGGATACCAATATTTGGAACATTCTAGATGGAAAATATCTGTGTACAGGTCATTTTTATTATTCGACATAACTCAAAGAATGCCTGAGCAATGAGATCTCTGTCACAAACGACTATATAGGCTAAATGAGACTGCGTATCTATCCCGAGGCCACAGATTAGGACCAGGTAACTGGGGAACTGACACTGACCAGCCGCCTGGGACAAGGCCCTGCTCTGGGTAACACAGTTACTATGATCACCAGCCATTTTTCCAGCACAGAATTTATTCATTGGTTGGCACCTCCTAACGTAAGAGTTCCAGGGGATTTTGTGTCTTTCTTACACCTTTTGGTATACAGGACTTGGTGTGAAGGGTTTCCTGTATCTCCTCAGTGACTATGCAAAATCCAGCCCTCGGCTCCCCCCATTCAGAGGTACATAATTCATTTTGATTTATATCTAACCCATGCCCACAATAATTTTAAAGCTTTGGTTGTACTGCTTGGCACATCACAGCAGCAGAAGAGAAGGGCGAGCAGGAAGGCAAGCGCAGCCTTCTCCACCATCCCTGGGACAACACCATCAGAAATTCAGAAGTCCCCGGTGATTTTCTTGTACCACTAAGCAAAGAAACCACCTCAGGTTCACTTTCCAACCTTGTTTATCCTGGTACTAACACAGACCTACCCCACAAGCACACTTAAGGAAAAGTACTGACACATGGCTAGCAACTGATCAGTAGCCAAGTCCAAAATATTGGTATTATCAAGGCTGTAAAACCTGGCATGTTGAATGTATTTAGTTCGCAGGGTCCACAGCTTCCAGCTAATAAACCCCCAGCTGAGTGTGTCTTCTGAAACCTGCCAGGAGGGTGGCGAAACCTGGGACCGGTGTCTGCCAGGCTAGATCCTGACTGCTGAGTTACCGAGCCACGTCTTGGCTCCTGTCACACTCCATGCCCAGCACAAGATTAAAAAAAAAAAAAAAATTCTCCCTCCTGAGATGGAGGATGGGTGTTAGAGCATAACTGAACCCTACGGCCAGGTAGAGCTATATTCACCAGTAAAGAGCCTCACGTACTCCTTGAACACACGTTCTATGTGTTAATATTATTTTAGATCAATTCTGTGTCACAGCATCAAGAAAACTGTATTGCTGTCACACTTTAAATTGGCATCTTTAAAATCACCATCAGGCTTCTCTGATGTGTGGTGAGGCCCTTGATGCTAAAACACCTTTCATTACTTTAAGTATTTCAAACTCCCAAGTTACTAAGAGCAATTCCCTATCAGTGCATTATGCCATTAACAAAAAATATATACATTTTCTATATAACAGCTGAACCATTACATACTTACATTCAGGGCTCCACAGTCCCTTGTTATATAAAATACTTTTATCTTTATTTCAGCAACTAACGCTGTTACCATATCTTCTCAAAAGCCCTGCTTTTTTTCTGCTTGCCCAGCTCCATAAACACAACTGCTAAAACCCCAAAGTAAAATAAATAAATAAATTCTTTAAAACCGCACATTAGACGATCAGCATTTTGAAAACAAGTGGGACAGTGTCCAACTTCCAAGGTATCAGAAACGCTCGCTGAGGCACGGAACAGCATCTTAGTGCAGTAATGAATCCTTGCTCTCCTCTGTTCTCTCTCTAATCCTTCACCTGCTGAGATTTCCTCTTTGCCTGTAATAAGGCTTCGGGTTTTGCCATACTTGCACCTTTCAGTCACTGTGGTACTGGCGAAACACCTCGGCACGGATCTGGCGGGTAACTGGAGGAAGGTTGGCCAGCAGTTTAGGAACACCAGCCAGCCATCCCTGTAGAGTAAGGGGCTGCTGGGGAGCACCCCTGGGGATGGGAGCGCGCAGCAGCACCACACGTCAGCCCCAAGAGATACAGAGCAGGCGCACCGATTCGCACACCTGTATACACAAGGCTGCTTTTTGGGTTTTTCAACCTTCTGTGGTCTCCGCTGGCCCAGCTATGGCCCCACCCCACCGCTAGCACCGCCGGCTGAGCGTGCCACTTCACCCACGTGGAGACCGATGCTCATCCTTTACGTCTAGCCGAGACCCTGTCAAGCTAACCGATTACTGGTGAACTCGAGACCTTCTGCTGTATCATCTCGCATGGAAAATCCCACGAGCATCTTAAGCACCGACAAAAGCAATAAGTTGGCGTCAGGCAGGAGGGGCTGAGGGCAGTAGCTGAAGCGTGGCCATGCCACCAGCCGCAGCTGGCAAGCCAAGCCCCTGCTGCCACTGAAGGGAGGTCTACAACAGAAAGGGCTCCCACAGAGGGAGAACAGCTACTCCTTGTGGAAAAGGAAGCCAGCTAGTATTAGCAGCAGCATCTGGCTCCCACCATTTTCAACCCCCGGGTACCAGCAGCAGAGAAGCCAGCCGGCCCTTCTCTTCTGTTTTTTTCTGAGCTCTCTGTCCCAGGTCTGTCTATTCCATTTCCCATTCCTCTGGCCATGGAAAGAATGAGGCCCCCACTTCTGGGATAACTGAATTCCTGTTACCCTGTTCCAGTATTGCCTGACCTGCTCTGGAAGTTCAACCTGAGTGTGGGTGATCACTGTGTGCTTGTTCTTGCCTAAGCACTCAGCTTCTGTGATCTCCAAGGTGAAGGACAAACAAATATAGTACCTCGTACCACGGTACCGTAACTGGGGATTACTTTGGTGAGTCTACCTTGTAGCAAAAGTGCAACGCTGTGTATACACACCGAGCTTTGTCTTGGCAGAGCTAACCCATGACTCTGAAATCAAGCCATCTGGATTTTTCTCAGCACAAAAGACAAGCCTACGGCTTTAAACCCTCAGCGACCAGCGTAACCAGCACCCCAGCCAACACGGGTGGCTTTTTTTCTTTGTGAGTTCATGTTGACACAGCTAGAAGGAAGCAACAAAGAAAAAAATGTGTGTATTGAATGGTGCAAGAAAGCACCAACTGAACAAGATAAAACCCACCAAACTACATTGTTCCAACCTCAGCACTGTCTTTATGCCAAATTCCTCCAAGAATCAGGTTCAAAAAGAATGAAAATAGTTGTAGGCAATGAAGACAGAATATTTTTAACCACCACATTCACCTACTCAAACTTTCTAATCCATTTTCTAGTAATTAAGAAATTACAAAGTAATTAAGTAATTAGAAATTAAGAAAAAAGGGATTAACTACCTTTTCATCTAGTTTTAGCACTCCTTTCAAAGTTGGTGACTACCGATCACGGAGACACTGACAGAACACCCATAAATACGCAAACTTTGCATTTGCTATGAGTACACAACAAAGCTTTTGGGTTTGTATATAGCTTTACTAAGGTGTTACGTGTTACATTAATGGCAATCCACGAGAAAAGGCAAGGGAGGGAAGAAAGCTGAAGGCTTAGAGTTCAGGAGCTTCACATGTCTCGTTTGACCCACTTCATTTTCTCATCTTAATATGATGACTACTGTATCTAACAGGTACGAAGTGGCTGTATCAGTCACACCTGACCTACCTCACCTGTGGGTTCTTTATTCTAATTTAACCATTTCTGCATTTAAATGTTGAAATATGGCCTCACAAAGTAACTCACCACCTGGCTCTTCTTTAATTGCAAAGCTCCATGCTGATACCCAACACATTCAAGGTAATTAAAACTAAAGATCTATAGAACCAATAATGTCTAGAAACTTTTTTCAAATTTCTGCTCCCAAATGGGCTTTTAACACAGTGACACTAACAGAAGCACAGTTTCTCAAGTGTCCAGAAAAACTTGCATCAATTTTCCTGAAATTCCTTTTAAGAAGAAAATGAGGAAGCTCCAAAATACTGAGATGTTCCGCTTTTGAATGTTTAATCACAAAGATTCTGTTCTTATTTATAAAATGTCTATTTGAAACATTGCTTAAATAATTCCTTCTGGATCCAATGACAATAAGAGAGCAGCAATAAGGAATGCTTTCAAACATGAAGAAAAGAGAAAACAAACAAAAACTTAATATAACATATTAATTTGGAACAAGTAAAAAATAACTAAAACTAAAAGCAGAAGACAAAAATTTAAATTCTTGAGTTTTGTAAAGCTTAAACCAGCAGAGATTCATGCAGACCAGAAGAAAATCCTGTGTTCCCAGTATTTAAGTATCACAAATCAAACCACCCGGCGGACTTGGCTGAAACCCACGCTCTGCAGAGCTGGTGAGTGTGCAGCTAAGGCACGGAACTGGCTCCACAGCAACATAATTCTATAAACTGTAGTTCCTATTTCATTCTTTATTCACAGGACTGATTGATAAAAGTAACTTTACAGTTGTAAGTCTTCTCTAGCTCTGGCTTCACGACTACATGATAGTTGTATTAAAAAAAAAACAAACCAACAAAACCCCCAGAAGAGTATCCGATAGCCTTAAAGCATGAATTAAAAAGCTTAGGAAATGGGTCAAAAAGCCATTGTCAAAGGGAATCATTATTCAATAACATTTTTCATTTTTGGTTAATGACATTCTAAAGGCTGTCTTCTGGGACTCATAAAAGATCCAGCACTATCAAACAGTACAGTGGCCTGGAAGTGAAAAATACAGTCCTGCTAATAAAATCTGCAGATGACACATGGATAGAAAGAGCTGTAAAGAACAAGAAGAAGGGCCAGAAAATTGCAGACATATATTTGACTTCCTGGAAACAGCATACTCGCATGAAACACACCGCTGTGCCGACTCCAGACCAAAAGGACGCAGGGCTTACCTACAGCACAGAGCCACAGACCTCCAGCTGGGGTCGAATCCCATGAAGAGGTGGGCTCAGCCCCAGGAAAACACCGTTCAGACTTTTCCAAAAGTTTGGTATTTTTTCTGCTCTCTGGGAAGAACCAGGGATGGGGGGGAATGAGAGGCATGTGCTGTGAATGCCAGCCATTGACCTGGCTCTCCCTCTTGTCTCACTCCTCGATGGCAAGCGGACCAAAATAATCCTTCAGAAATATGCTTTTTTTTTCCCCCCACTTCTAATTTTTAATTGTATCAGTGCCATTCATAACAGCAGCCCCACAGGGAAGCTGCACCGGCCCCACGCAGGAGGCCACACAGCACAGCGTGGGGCTGGGAGCAAACACTGGTATGGGGAGAAGCTGCAGCGAGCAAACGCGGAGTTGGGCTGCGGCAGAACGGCTAATGGGAGCCCTGGTATGTACAAGGATAGGAAAAAGCAAGGTGACTAGGGAAGTTTTAATCCTGGATTGCCAGTGAGACCAATACTGGAATACTGCATCTAGGCCTGGAAGATGCAGTCGGGCGAAAAAAAATAAAAAATTAAGAGGATGCGGAGCAGAGCCACTGTGCTGCGCAGGGTGTAAATGCCTCGCAGCAGGAGATTTAAGAGCACAAGCTCCTCAGTTTGCACAAGACAGCACGGACAGCTGAGCTGGTCGCAGCATGCAAGTACCTTCACAGGGATAAAATAAGTAACGGTGCAGAATGCTGTACCCGGGTACAAAACCACATGCCGGATCCAAGATGGGAAGCAGAAACCAGAAAGAATCTAAACGAGATTTTGAACAGCGAGAGATTACCATGGAAAATGATACCTTTCCCACCTCCTGTTACACCCCAGTGAGAGCTGGATGCTTTTCCAGAACAGCATTTAATAGTTCTTAATTTTCAAAAAATGCTACTGGAATAAAGTTGGATGAAAGAGAGAAGCTTCAATAGCTGAAAGATGTAACCTCTGTGAAGGCACAGGCAGGATGAACCAGCTCTCCCATTTCCATGCAACTGAACCTGGATGCCAAACAGGGAAACCACTGGGCTGATGTGCACTGGTGCGATACCGAAGACCAGTGCTTGGCGCAATGCAGCAGCACCTGAGGGCTTCTCACGGAGTGGGGAGCTGCCCCTCCTGCCCTCCCACTCCCCAAATGCCATGTTTTCTGCACAGATACCACAGGCTACGGCTTCACCTTTGATGGTTTCTACTCCACTTAATAACAGGCAGCAGCAAAAATGTGCTGCGCATTGAAGGTTTAAGACAGCTGAAAACAAATGCGATGCAATATAAATAGTTGAAGGTATTTTAGTACCGATTATTACTTTTCATATTGAATAACAAATGAGTGATGAAGGTCAAATAAACATGAAGAAGAATAACATTCTATGCCAGCTACAGGTTACCACAATATAAAACAGATGCTTCTTCCCTGTTTATGTGTTCCACATTTAGGGCCAGATTTGTGTATGTTAAACAAGCACTCCGCGAGTTTTATCAGGGTGTCCACTCCATGATCAAGCCTGGGTTTAGTAGCGTGAGGGACCAGGAGCTTACCCACTGCGGGGACATTGCCTCCTCTCAGGCTACAAGGATTCGTATATGACACATACGGGGCTTTCAACACTGTCACTGCAGAAGCTGCGCCAGTTTTCCTAAATATGCTGGAACTCCAAGACTTTAAAACATGGGAAATCCAAGGAAGGAAGAGATTTCATTTTGATGCATTTAGTTTTAACATCAAAAGGTGCCAACCAAGTCTTATTGAGAAAAAATTGCCGTCAAACTAGTATTTGTGCACATCAGTTCTACTCTCAAACCTAAAATACAGTAGTAAGCAAACCACAGTCTGATACAACGATCCATTTAATTAACTTTATATAAGCAGTTTCCTTCACTGACTTCAAATCTTGATGATTTCTGGGGGAAGACAACAACGTTGTGGGGCTGACTCCTTAAAGCAGAATAAACATGTAGAACTCTTATAAACAAAAATTTAGGTGATGGTAAACATAACATGTGCTATTCCATATAAACATGTCTCACCTGAATTTTTGGGAAGACAAGATTTGTACTGGCAAAAGAAATCACAGAAAAGGTTGTGAAGCTGGAAGGATGACAAGCGAGAGTAGAATACACAAAATGTTTAAAAATTTTAGAGTTAAAGGAAGAGCAGCTGCATCGTGAAATCACAAAAGCCAAGGGACTTGAGCAATCAAAGGAAAGGAAAGACAAAAACTATTAGAGCTTTTCTTTTTCTGCATCACCTGCTTAATAAATAAAATTTGTTATTTTATTATCTGTGTATCTTATTTATCTGCAGAAAAAAGAAATTTTTTTCTGCTCCAAAGACAAGGTGAGAGGATCAGGGCGGAATCTGGCTGTTCCTGCCCCACAGAGGAGGAAGAAGTGGAGGCCAGACCACTCCTAGGGACATCCCGAGAGCAGGGAAGGGCGCAGACAAGGATTCTATCTGCTGAAAACAGCCAGTTCTAATAGCGACCACCCAAGCTCCCTTATTGCTCCTTTGGCAGCAGCAACAGCAGCAGCATGCCAGCACTAATGCCACCCAGGGAAAAATAGTCTTCAAAAGCTCAAACGCTGTCAGCTCCTCCTCATTTGCAAGAGTTAGAGACTTAGAAAAGTGTAGACTGGAAGGGCTCTCCAGTAGGCACAGACCAACGTCCTGCTCAGGCAGGGATAGCTTCAAAGGCAGAGCATGCTGCTCGTGAGAGTCTCTCCAAGGACGGAGAAGCCAGGGCCACCCTGGGCAGCGCTGCTTCCCCTTACACTGAGCCAGAATTTGCTTCGCTGGAAATCCAGACCATTCCTTCTCATCTCCTGACTGTGTGCCCCTGAAGGGCGTTTGGCTCCAGCCTCTCCAGGACCTTCTTTTTGGTGGCAGGAGACTGCAATCAGATCACTTTTCCTGAGCTTTCTGGTCTTCAGGCTAAGCTGCCCCAACCCTTTCACCCTTCCCTGCTGCGGTCAGCCCCCTGCCCTCGCAGGGCTCCTCTGCCCCCTGCCCTCCCAGGGCTCCTCTGCCGGACCTGGGCTCTGAATATCCCTTTGTTGTGGTTTAACCCCCACCAGAAACTAAGTACCACTCCCTCCCTGCCCCCCTGCAGCGGGATGGGGAGGAGAACTGGGGAAAAGGTAAAACTTGAGGGCTGAGATAAGAACAATTTAATAATTGATATAATAACAATGATAACAACAACAATTGTAATGTCAAGGAGAGAGAAGGGGAGAGGAACACAATCCAAAGGGAAGGGAAAAAGCCCCAAGTGACGCACAACACAACGGCTCCCCACCTGCTGACCGATGCCCAGGCCCCAGCCAACTCCCCCCAGTTTCTATACTGAGTACGATGGTCTATGGTATGGAGCACCCCTATGGCTAGTTCGGGTCAGCCATCCCGGCCGTGTCCCCTCCCCATTTCTTGTGCCCCTCCAGCCCTCCCGCTGGCAGGGCCTAAGAAACTGAAAAGTCCTTGACATAGTGTAAACATGACCCACAACAACTACAACACCAGTGTGCTATCAGCATTGTTCTCACACCACATCCAAAACACAGCATTGTGCCAGCCAAGAAGAAAAATTAACTCTATCCCACCCAAAAGCAGGGCACCCCTTCCTCTGGGGGGGCTCAAACCTGGACTCAGCGTGTGAGATGCAGCCTCAGGACTGCTGGGTGGGAGGAATCAGCATCCCACCCGACACGCTGCCAGCCCGCCCTTGTCCCCACACGCTGCTCGCTCCTGTTGCCACCCACCATGACTCCCAACGCCCTTTTTGCACTGATACTATCGACGTTTGGTTCCCAGCCTGCACAGACTATGGAGTTATTTCTGCCCAGGGAGGAGCCCTGGGTTTTGCACTTGCCTTTGCTGAACCTCAGGAAGTCCAGCCCACCCCTGCTGAGGTTCCTCTGATCAGCAGACCTGTCTTTCCGTGTGTCCACCACCTATTCTCTGGATTTTGCTGCCTGAAAATGAAGGTTTTGCCACTTGAAAAACAGGGCACATCCTCTTCTGGTGTCTAGGCCTGAAGATGCTAAACAGTCCCAGTCCCACTATAAACCCCAGAAACGTTTACCCAGCCGCCTGTTAAACCCACTGACCGCTATGCCCTGTGCTCCTGCCAGGCCACCTAGTTCTTCACCCCATTTGCAGTTCACCCATCCGCTCTGAACCTCCTTAGTTTGGCTTTGACGGGAAATTGAGAGCCTAGAAATCATTACGGCAGAGCCTGCTGGCGTGTAACTACAAATCGCTTGTATGAAATGGCTGCTAATTCCCCTGAACAGAGCGCTAAACACCAGGCAGGCAGGCAAATGAGAATACAGCAAAGCTCTCCAGAAGAATGCCCTTCAACCCTGGATTAAGAGGATTATACCACTTAGCATACCATTTTTGCAACCCCTTGGGTCCAAGTTTTCTGCAGATAAGTCGAGAATTGAAATTCCCCAGAGTAAAGCTACGCAGTCCTTGCACAAACTACACAGCAGTCCACTTTCGTAGGTCGCTTTGCATGTCTGTACGAAGCAGTTTCAGAATAACTGGAAATCTCGAAAGCAGGACCACACAGCAAAACAACCATGTGTCATGGTCACACTGCAATATGACTAATTTTATTAAAATATATGTTGGAGGATTGCTATCACACAGCGTTGCTTTGGAGTATATTTAAAAACCCCTTATCTCGGATCATCTGCAAACTGTTCCACTGTCTACTATTTATGTGCATCAAAGCAATGCTACAAAACCACTGCTACGCCTTCCACGGAAAAATTCATATTTGCCACTGAAAAATACGAATAGAGTTGACGGGACCTGGACAACAGCGGATAATTCTGATTTTCCTAACGAAGTTCATTACCACGGACATGTCAGAAGGTTAGGCAAGGCTGCCCTCAAGCAAGAGCACCCCACAACAGCTACCAGCTGGGCCTGGTTTGGTTTCGGCATTAACCCTTTGCCACCTCATGTCGTAACACGTGGCGCTCTCTGTGCAAGACAGACTCTGTGTGCCTATGGCACTACCCAAGTAACTATGAGTTACTAGTTGCAAGATTTCTGGAACTACAGCGATAACGATCCTGCCATCCAAACCACGGAACAGAATGAAAGCCTTTAAATAACTTTTTTTTTTTTTTTTAAAACTTCACTCTGCAACCAGAGCAGCATAGTAGAAATTCCTTTAAATGTATATGAAGCCTGGATTTTGCAAACAAACAGATGAATCCCAGATTGCAAAAATACATGTGCTATTAACATGAACTCTCAGAATAAACAAAAGCACTGCAAATTCCTTCTGCAGAATCTTACTTCATGTACAGTACATACCTTTGTGCAATCTGGTAGAATGACCAGGACAGTCGAGGGGATTTGCCCCAACTTATCCCAGCTGGCAACTTGTCCCATGATTAAACATAGCAGTAGAGAACTGAAAGAAACTTTCTGAGTCATCAGGTCCCGTCCCTTAGTAGCGCAGGCTCCCACGCACTGTCTAACCCTATTATAATCCTGTCGAGCTTCATCTTAAACCTCCTCAGGTTGTTTGCACCATTATTTGCTTAGTTAATACAATTCAAAACCATTTAAATGGGTAGTTAAGTATTTCCTATGTAAACCCTGCAAACCCCACATTTCTTAACTTATTTACTAGTACATAATGCACCGAAACATGTTAATACTCCAGGAAAAAAAGAGTTGGTGAGAACATGTATTTAACTTAAGTCAATCATTCACATCTGATAAATATTAGTAATAATGATACTTTTCCTCCCATGGTTGTTCCGTGTAAGTATCTCCGTTTACTAGGAGATAAGTAGTTACTTCATAGAGAATTTTTTTTCTTTTAGTGTTATTTTCAGAGTGGCAAAAACCAGCCAGAGCTGTAACGTGATGCTCTTGATACCAGTTATTGTCTCCTGCAGCCACTTGCAGCTGACCCGGAGGAACGGCGAGATACATATTGCAATGTCCAGTACTTTTGCTCCAAAGCTATACAAAACTTCAGAGGCCATCACCCAGCCAGCTTCAGTAGCACTTTCCAAAGACTGAAATTATAGGGTAAGCCATCCATGAAATGTTTTCCTACCACAAGGATTTTAATTTAAACAACTGCAGTACAGGCTCTAGCCCACACAAGCAGTTCAGGACAGGAGGCATCTAGGAAACCCCACTGCCACCATCACCTGCTCCAAGAAACTCATCCGAAGGGCTCTCCCGGAGCCCGCCGGTGGGACCTTCTCCGCCAGCACCCGGCTCCCGATAGTCCTGTTGCAGCATCCCTACCTGTCTGAAGGATACTTCTCTCGGCTTCTAGTCAGAATCATAAATGCTGCCCCAGCAATCAGCTAAGGCAGAAGAAGAGGAAGGGTTGTGCCTGGACAATTAACTAATTGTAAACAGTAAAAAACTAAATTAACTAAAGTATACCACCTATTTCAAAACACGAGCATGAGAAAAGTACGTAACTCCTAATACCCCGGTGAAGTTAAAGTCTCTTTGGAGCCCAGTCTCCATCCAGGTCATAATAAAGTAACAATTTTATCTGCACTGGATTTCCATATTTATTATTTAACTATTCTAACGGGCCTTGTAAATTCTAGCCTAGAGGAGGCCAGAGACAGAAAAAGGCACCATAATAAAAGGGACTGGGCAGAGCTCTGGATTAAGTCCAGCAGCCTAACGGGAGACGCAGGAGAGGAGTTCGTGCACCCGAGATTTCCTGAGCGTGGACAGGCAGAAAAACCCAAGCAGGAACTGTGCGCAGAGAGGTTTTACACAAGATAGCAATAAAGCAAATTTTTCCTTTTCTGAGAACACCTCCCTTCGTCACAGCTTAGCGAACTGCCTGGACACAAACACATACACAGACCGAAGTGTGCAAACACAAATGCTTCATTGGGTGGCCAAAGAATTAGCCTGATTCGTATTTAGACTGATTTTTTAACGGTATCTGCCTTCAAGTTAAGCTCAACACCTGTAAATGCACTTTTATTTTCCAAGCCTTACTTTGACTGCTTCTAGGTGGACTGGCTCCCACACGGACTCATCTGTAGAATTTGAGACCAAAGATGAACTTTGGCACCAATCCTCAGAACCTAACTTTATTGACTTGAATGCAGCTCCCCACAGGGGCTGGGATCTCCATGAGGGAAGAAGATGACCACACTATACGTGTCATTTACACAAAGACATAGGCTATTTATGAAAAAAGGAAGCGGCCATTTAACTAAAAAGTTTTTACAGATATTTATGCTGATTTCAGGAGAACATATAAAAGTGTAACATCACCAGTGCCATGCAAGGAATAGATTCTCTCAGATTTAGTGATGATGGTGACCTACACCCCACATCCTCGGCATACACTGAGCATTTGCCCTGAACTTTTAACTGATGTGCTAAGGCAAAGGAAGTGTTTATATCATTTAGTGCTGATTCCATGGATAGATAAGCTCAGTCATTTGCTGCTTTAATTATTATTTCTATTATTTCAATATTATTTCAACTGTTCTCATACTGAGCAAATCACCTTCTTCTAAACTTAGTAGCCCAGAAAGATCTTATTTTAACAATCTTATCTCTTCTGACATCAATTATTTTTATTGATGCATGACAGCAAATTTCTGAAAAAGCAATAAAAAGAGAAACTAAACAGCAAATAGCTTCCAGCAGAAGGACTTAACCACTGGACAGAGTATAACTTTAAGCATAATTGGCAAAGGAGCAAGAGCAACACCTACCACAGATTTGGGTTTGCTGACTGCCACCAGATTGGCCAGAAAGTCTTCATCATACAGTTGGCTAAAAACATGGGCATCGTAAGCCACCGTTATGGAGATTTCTTCCATCATTTTGCTGGCAATCTGCCGTTAGCGGCCCAAGCAGGTTGACAATCCAAGGCTGAACCTTGGCTCAGTTCCGTGTCGGTTGCTCACACCCACCTGAAGAAGCTAATGAGGAAGGAGCGTCACCAGAGAATGACCCAGCAAACCAGCTCCCCTGGGGGTCCTCCTCTCAAGGGCGCCTTTGGGTATCACGGGAAGCACGTCTGAAACACCTGCTCACCCTCCCAACACCCAACTTGCAAAAGGCACTGGCTGCAGCTTGGGGAAGGCCAGGGAACCTGCTTTAACTGCAGTCTGAGGCTCAGGATGAGGAAGCAGTAGCCAAACCAGATTATTATTAAGCAAGAAAAGATCTGTCAGTGCTTGACAGCGGGACTGGAATCAGTTCTGTTCTCCTCAAGCTTTGTCGCAATTGTTTATTCTTTAGATCCGGTTTTCTCCCACAAAAGCTGATATTCTTGTTAGCAGAGTCTTGCTTTCCAATGAATTGCTTCTTCTGGCTTATTTGTAAATTCATGGAGAGGGGTGTAATGATGATTTCTTTCAGGCATTCCTTGGAATTTTTCCACAAGTTTCTAAACCTCTTCTTTAAAGTCTTTAAAACCACTCACTAGATCTGAACAGCATTTTGTGCCACGCAGACACCGATGGCATCAAATCCCAACCCTCCAAAAAGTTTTTCAGTTTCCATTTGTCATAGAGGGTAAAACAGCAATGCAAAATGTAATGAAGGCTGTAAGCTCTTCCCTGAATAAACTCACACCACCACAAGTGAAATAAAACCAACATACACAATCAAAACTTCCCACAGTTGAAGGTTTTTAACTTGAAGTGGGGATTGGTTTGCTTTTAATCAAGAAGTGACATGGTACCTCTTGTCTATGTGTCCTAAACAGCATAGGTACCTTCCAAATTGCTCCTCACTTTCCAACTCATTTATCGTAACATTATCTAAAACAGTGCAAGGAAAAAAATGGAAAAAAAATAACTGAAAATCTGTATTCTCAAAACTACAAACAAAAATCTAGAAAATAGTAAGTGATTCGAAAACACAAACAAAACAACTCCAAAAGAAACTCCTTTCAGGACACTCAGACAAGGTAAAGCTCCTAACCAAATTCACCTCTTCTGCTTAGACTCATTCACCGCATTTTTATCTTCTCTGGAAGTCTTTAGTTCTTCCTGGTGGAAAATCACACCTGATCAAGAAACATAAATCATTTCAGCCATCTTCAAAAAGAATATGTGCTGGATGCAGCAAATCCGGTAGAAATTTCCAGTTCAGTTGGCGGTAGCATATGGTTACACTCTCGCTTTCCAGAATAAACAGGGTCAGACCCACCTTGCTTTTCTGTTTTTCCTGTGCTTTTGGAGTATCCTTATCAAAGATTACACAGGTATCTAAATAGCACCAGGTGCTATTTGCAGTTGAATAGGAGACTTGAGCAACAGCTGTAGCGTACAGGATTAAAACCCCACCACGTCTTTCACTTAAGGGCGGGGGGGAATTACATGTTATTGCTAGGAAACAGAGTTCTAATAGGCTTATGGCAAACAAAAACCGCAGCACTTGAGGTTAAATCCTTGAGAATAAAGCAGATTCTGATCATGCTTAACCCTTGCAGGAAGAAGAAAGGTATTTTTTCCTTGAAATGCACCCATCGTGCGTTTTTAAAAGTTCTTCTTCAAAGGCTTGCAATTTTTTTCCAATTAATTCCCACAGCAGAAATGCTTTAGATGCCAATCCCGAAGCTCCGATATCCAGCTCACGAGATCGCTCTCCGTGTCACCTATGCAAAAATCATACCTGCTGTGCTAAATCCTGCCCAGGTTTTCCGAAGCCCTTGAAATGACGGCTTCCTCTTCGCTTCCACTGCCTCATGGGGTGCCTTTATTTGCTCTTGTAGCAAAAGTTCAACGCGTCAGGCTAAGAGTGGCTCCTCCTTGGCTGCCTCTGAGGTGTGCTGACAAAGGCACCTGTTGTAAGAGGTAAAGAAAGTCCCTTCCCACAACCCCTCCCTGCTGGCACCGGCTCCGGAGGCTCCCAACAGGGACCGACCTTACGTTGGAACAGGCGCAGGGGAGAGAGCAGGCGGTACAACAACAAACATTCCCATGTTAATGAGAGACCAATTTAATTCTGCAATAAGGGCAGGAGGTGGGGAATGCAAATTATCAGACGCACTCCCCAGCTGCAGCTACTCGAATCCCTCCCCTGGTTTCACCATCAGGCATTTCTATTTATAAGGAATTATGGACCAGAACCTACACTCCCCCCCCCCCCCCCCCCCCCCCCCCCCCCCCCCCCAGGTTTTTTTTTCATATCTACAGAGGGTTTGTAATTTTGGCATGTTCTAACTAGCCATTGCCGGAACTAATAACTGATTTTGGATGTTGGCTAATGCATATCTTTACTTTAAAAAGAATGTTTTTCAGCTGTCTTTTCAAGCTAATGGAGCTGAGCTGCCCACAGATCCCTATAGACCTGCAATTTACATCCGCGATAACAGTCTGTGCTGTAACCTGAATCAGCGCACATCATCTTAGGTATCAAACCAGTTAAACTAAATCTTTTGAATGAAACCGACTGAAGCAAATCCGTCCACCCAGACACAGTGGTAGCATGCTCACGCCAG
The DNA here is from genome assembly GCF_015220075.1 of Falco rusticolus. Classification (NCBI taxonomy): domain Eukaryota; kingdom Metazoa; phylum Chordata; class Aves; order Falconiformes; family Falconidae; genus Falco; species Falco rusticolus. Next base: position 30,199,066 of record NC_051197.1, read on the forward strand.
AGGAACTGGAAAGGACAAGGCAAGCAGAGAGATGCCCTTCACCGCCTTCTCAGGCCACACAACACACTCCTCCCAGCATTTCAGCACAGAGCCTTCCCCTCAGCCAGGCTTTCTGAGTGCTGAAGTGATGAATAATCTAGCAAAAGACAATAAAAACCACAGAGTGCAGCTTCATATTTATTTAAAGCAAATAGCGCTTCTCCGTATAACACCGCGTCTACCTTGCAGTAGCCTCCCTCAAAGAACAGGAACGCAGCCCCCTCCATGGCATAGGTTTGAAAGCATACCTCCAAAGCAGGAATTTTTGGAGAAGCGGTTCAACCAAGCAGTCAGGCCGACAAAGGAGAGCCAGCAGAAGGACAGGTGAGCTGCAGAAAACTTAACTAATTAAGGTAAGTAGTCCTAATTACAGTTGTTGGGATTTATATACTGGTGGATAATAGAGATGAATGGAAAATTCCTGAATTGAGCAAAACAGCCAGTTTAGCAAAGCCAAATCCTGCTCACTCCCAAGATAAATTCACTCTCACTCCACCCCCAGGAATGTCTTGCTGCTATCTGACGGGGATAGGATCTTCTGATAGACAGAAATCGCGTTACGTATGTGAGGTATGTGCAGCTTCTTGCTAAGCTCTCCCTTCCTGCCACCACATTTCTGAAATGCAAAGGCGTTTTCTGTGATTTGCTTTCCGTGTATTAATGAAACTGGGAAGATCACAGCAGTCTTCAGATAAGGAAACATAAAACTCCTTTCAGAGCACTTGGAATGGCATTTGGCAGTCTTCAAGATAAGTTTACAGGGGTTTCCCCCCACCCCCCAGATCGGAATGAATAACGGTAGTATCAGCTCTTTCCCTAATTGCCTTACCCAGTAATGACCTGTAAGAACTGTTTCAAACACAACCAGCAGGTGAAAAAGACCGGGTTACACATCAAACACTGTGAATCCCAAAGCACAGCTCCATTCTCTCCTCGCCCACAAAGGGCTTCCCAACCACCAGAGAACGGCGGAGAGCCCAGATCTTCTGTCCACACACTAAACCCCTGCAGCGCTGGTGCTGTGCCGGACCCTCGGCCACCCCAAACACCCGTGCTGGGGTGAAAGGTGGGGGAGCAGCTGCCCGTCCCTCGCACGCCTGCTTATCCCAGGGAAATAAGAAGCAAAGCGTGTACCGCTGTGGTGGTGCAGCCTTTCAGAAGGCTGCGCTTTTATTCATAACCCTGTTCCAGTTTTAGACATCAGAAGGTAAATACCTTTAGAGGTGTTTTGGGATTCAAAGTGAGAAATGAACGCCAAGCCGTTGCTCGCAGCAATGCCCCACACCTTTCGAGAAAAGCAGTTGCCAGGCTCAGGCTGATCTACATGCAGTTCCGCTATGGCTTCTTCAAGTTTTATTTTTTTAATTGAAAATGTCAAATAACACGGCCTATTTCCGCCCCCCCAGCCCCAAAGAAGTGGGTGTATGCACCTGTGTTTCGTTTAAAATAATCCTCCAAATGTGTGGAAAAATCTGGGCTTGCTGTGCTTCAGCATATGTACTTACAGGGGTAAATCCTCCCAATTTGCAGCTACTCTGCATTCTCCTGATTTGAAAGTGGGCAAGATTATAAACTGATTTTTACAGATTAAAGCCAGTAAAGTCATCCCGACGGGCAGAGCGAGGGTTTCTCTCCCAGCGTGGCTGGAATTGCTGAGGCAGAGGCATTCAAGACAAACCAGTGATGCTGGCGTGTGCTCCCCCTCCATGTAAACGTGTAGCCCAGCACAGGGAAAAGCTGAGGACTTCTAAGTCTTCATTTTCTGTTGCCAGCTCTGCCTCTTGAATTATTTACTGTAAGCCCAAAGGAAGAGAGAGCACTATCGCCCAGGTCTCCTTCAGTCTTACGGGAAAGCACAAATAGCAAACTCACTGCAAAAGCAGGAGGAACCTTTATAAATACATCTGCTTTGTTATGGATTAAAACGAACGGAGCAGAAAATACCCCAACTCCCCTCTCCCAGCCTCCCCTAATCAGCTGCGTGCCACACAAAAACTAGTCCTGCTCCCATGCAACAACTGCTGCATAAGGATTTTCTTCCACAAAGTTCCTAGATGATCTTTAAAGCTTATTAAAAGAAGTAAAACCATCAGCCTCACCCCTCAATCTACAGAGGGTGGAAGGCCAGGCCAGCTGCTACCTCCCCAACCTGTTGAAGGTCACTCCCTGTATTTATAAAAGCATATTCTCCATTAATTCTGTACTGTGTATTTGTTCTGTTCTCAAAGAGGTGGTTATTAACGCAGTTAGAAAAGGTTTGGGTCAAGTTTGCACTTCATTTCGAGTTTTACATTAACTTGAAATTACCGCTAAACAAGGGCATGAAGCTGCCTAAACCAAATCCACCCGTTTGACTTCTAAAAGCCATACGAACCTGAAAAAGATGGAAGAGCAGCACAGCTGGGATGCCAGCGTACAGGTACATATTTAGTCAGCTCAGTCCATTCCAGATTCTTCTGCAGCCTTTTAAATTAATTCACAACTCTCTTCTGATTTTTGATTAATTAAACCCACATTTTAACTTTCTGTGTCCGTATTTTTTTTTCCATACTGCCACAATCACTTTCTAAGGACACTAGAAGTTACCTCCCCTCTTCAGTCACGTTTCCCTCAAACATCAGCCGCCTGGCAGAAATACCTCACTTAACAAACCTCCTTCTTGTCTGCCAAGAACCTGCATTAGAGTTGGGATGACTTTTTGCTTGTTTGTGTTTTTCCAGCAGCAAAGGCAGCACGGGGCTCTGACCAGCCCGAACCACTGGTGCAGTTTATTGCCCGGCCCCACAACGAGCCGCGGTGCGATGGGTGATGGAGGCAGTGGGGCTGGGGAAAGAGCCTGACATCCTTGAGCCAGTACCGCTACCAGGTAAAAGGAATATTGAATCTTACTGTGAGATTTTGGAAATCCTAGCCTTTGGCTGTTGAAAAAAACAGGTTTTTACAGCATATTTGGGGCATAAATGGTGCATAGAACCTGATGTAACCGACTGAGGTTTAAAAAGGAGCTGAGAATACTTCCTCCTTCCCATCTTTTTATTTTAGCAAAATAAAGGATTTTGGTTTTTTTTTTTCTTTTCTTTTTTCTGTTTACAAAGGGAAGGGGTGGTACTGGTGAGCTCTACAACATGCGCACGCCTACTCCAGCCTCGCACAACCTGAGTGGGGCCGCGCTAATTTGCACGGCAGACAGCCCCACAGAAACCACTTAGAAGGAAAAGGCAGAAATTCCTAAACTGACTTTGAGCGTCATCTCCTGGAAAGCAGCTGGCTTCAGCCACCTGTTTCATGTTCCACCCTTCTTCTTTGGGGACCCATTTTTTATCTCCCCCCTGGCTCAGTGATGGCAGAGGACCACGAACAACTTCACACCCCAACGAGGGAGGCAGCAGCCGTCCAAGAGCAAGCCCATGTACCAGGGACCTTCCCCAGCTGCCCCAGGGCCACCGCCAGTGTCTCCAAATTCCATCCCCTCCAAGACAAATCAGTACAAACAAGTCCCTCTGGCTGCTGAAGGGACAAACAATCTGTTTGCCATCGTGAATGTCTCCGATATATATTCCCCGGGGCTATTAATCCAACTGAATAATGCTTGTATGGCATTCAGACCATGCCAATGCCATTGAGAGCTAAGTTCCATAATAAACTGACTCTAACCCAACAATAATCTAATCTAACCTGCAAAATGTATTTTAAATTTGTTGCATTTATCATTTCAACTGGTATTGAAAAGAAAAAAAATGGCGTCAAGCATATTTTTCAAGAAAATTATCATAGCAGGTATATAGGAATGCTTTGCACTTGCAATTATTTATATGGATTTCTGGCCTGGCTTCAATATAGCATGATTCAGGGATTTCACCCAAATAGCCTGCAAGTTAGTGCAAGTAGAGCCAACTTTTATCAAGCAAAAGCTTCATCAGAGCAACAGAGCTAGTTCAGGCTTCGTATCAACAATAATCAGACAGCAAGTAGCAAGTATAGATCCGTATCATACCTTCCCCCATGTTCTGCTGTCTTTTAATTTGCAGCATGTGATCAGCAAACAAAAGATATTAATTAATATCAAGGAGCACATTAAATAGTGAACATCTCTCACATGAAAAGACACAGGGTCCAGAACTCAGGGCTTCTCATTCTAAGCCCACACCTGACTTTCCATCCCAAGGTAGATACATCTCTCCCTATTTTTTCTTTCCCCTCCCCAAAGATGGGTTAACAGCCCTTATCTACTTCCCAGAGGAAGATTAAAAAAAAGGTGAAATTAATGAAAAATGCAAACGTGGAAGTTGTATTACCATTGTTGTTATTACTGTGATGTTGCCTGTCAAGTTTTCTCCAGAGTGCTGTTAAATACCTTACAAACCTGCCACGCTGCAGAGGGAGAGCGCAATGACGCGGTCACCTGGATGACCTATCCGAAGCACCCTATACCACATCAGATTTCAGTTTTTTTACTGACTTTCACTTTGCACCTGACCTTTAAGCCTGGGACAAGAAAAAAATGGAGAAAGAACAAAAAGGCTGCAGAGCCAGGCACTATGAGAAATTCTTGTAGTTAAATGAAAGAAAAAGGCAGGACCACAGCACATCCTCTGTCCCCCAAAACCACAGGAGCTGGTGAGGCACAAACCCACCGTAATATACTCTGCTGTGCAATGAGTAGGCAGGAGCTGTTGTACCCCTGGAGCACCACAGCAGAGCCCCAGAAAGGGCTGTAACCATGTCTTCCACGTGGACCCCCTGCCAGAAGCCTCATGGAAAAGGTGAGACATTTCGATGTGTAAACAGCACAATAGTAATGGCATATTCCCAAAACAAAAAATAAATCTGCAGCATGATTGCTTGGATGATGAGATAAAGAGTAATTAAGACTGAAATGACGCAGGTGAGCAGGAAATGGCACGTGGTGTCAGCTAAACTAAGCTAAACCAGACAGACTAGTCCAAGTATCTCGGCAGCTGAGGTATAGAAGACAGTTTGATTGTGAGACGCAGTCTAGACGAAGGCATGCCTGAAGACTCCGAAATGAGATTATTCCATGCATTATACATTAAAAGTACAAACTACTGATACTTTCCAGGAGAGCAATGTGTCCCACAATGCTGGAGTTAAAAATGCAAGCATTTGCTTGGAGGTCAAAGAACTGAATGCAGCCAAAAAAGTCCAGAAAACAGCACGGGCTAGTATATATTTATACCAAAGATGATTAACAGCAATCTGATAGAAAAAGCATTTGACATGAGAGATCCATTTGCTGAGAAAGACAGAAGACAGCTACTTCTCAGTACTCCCCTGGACCAGTTCCCCTGGCATTTGTACAGGTCAGCTCCAGAGGAGGAAAGCAGCTCAGGACTGTGCAAGCTGATCAGCCGTGTAAGACTACCAGCAGCATCCACTAATCTAAGCTCCACGTAATCCTTTGCCGCTAAATCCCTATTCATCATCATACAGTACAGTGAAAGGGAAATTCTGTTCTCAGAAGATGATTTGGGAGACAAACTATTTCAGTGCTTAACTGTGCTGATCTAGTCTCCTACTGTGAAAATCTGCATCTAGGTTTTAATGCTTCAATATACCACAATGAGAAAAACATCTGTATTTACATATGATTTAAAGATTAACTTGTCTTGATTTGACTGTTAATAAGCTTATTTTAAGAGCTCAAATGGTTATGTATAGAAGGGTGAGAGAAGGCAGATTATTCCACAAGTTATCAGAGTTCTCTATGTGATAAGGAGGTAATTCTTCAGATATGGGAGACCAGAGATATTTCCATATACTGTTCCACCCTCCCCATTTGTCTTATTCCAAGTTTGTCTTTTAGTTAAAATTTGAACTATAGCTACCATTATATCTATGCAACTAGAAGAAATGAGATACTCCCTTAAAAAAAAAAAATAAAAAATTTCAGGAATCGGTCCAGCTTAGCACAGATGTCCACAGGGCAAGAGAACATTTTCTCCTCGTGTCCATGTGCTCTGGCTGGGCACAACGTACTGCTCAAGCTGAGTTCAGTGTCTCTGCCATGCATGCACAAGGGCTGCTCCCTTGGAAGCCCACTCGCTCCCAGTGCTCATGTTGACTCCCCTCAACATCCAAATAAAAGGCTACATATTTAGAGAGAAAATTGAGCCATAACTTCTAATCTGTTCTTGATTTTCAACATACCTTTTATATAGGGTAAGCGTTTATGCAAAATTCCTTCTGCAAGGAATGCAAGGAAAGTGCCTGGAATGAATAAGAGCTAATTTTTGCTTGATTTGAAGTCAAAAATCCACAACAGCAAACAAATTAAATCAGAGGACGCGATAAAATTTAGGATGATTTTTTTTTAAAAAAACAACCAACAACAACAACCCCCCCCAGGTTTTTCAAAAGAGGTTTATATACCATAATGTTCCTCAATGTGTTGTCCTGTAGGACAAGAAGAAAAGGCCTCAAGCTTCACCAGGGCAGGTCTAGATTGGATATTCAGAAAAATGTCTTCACGGAAAGGGTTTGTCAAGCACTGGAACAGGCTGCCCAGGAAAGCGATGGAGTCACCGTTCCTGGAGGTATTTGAAAGACTTGTAGATGTGGCACTTGGGGACATGGGTTAGTGGTGGACTTGGCAGTGTTGGGTTAATGGTTGGACTCTATGGCCTTAAAGGTCTTTTCCAACCTAAAGGATTCTATGAGTCTATGATGCCTTTAACTGAGGAGCATGGCAGTTCATTCATCAAAGTTATCGTCACCATCTAACACTGATGCTGACGTGACCAATGCTATTACAACACACAGCCAGGCACTGTTACAGTATATCCACCTCATGTTTTCCTGAAACATGTGAAAAGTGACTCAAGTCAGCGGTTCTGATTCTTGGCTTGGCAAGGTGGATCTCTGGCACCCTAACAGCTCCATTACACTTCTGCTGTCCTCCTCTACCCACGTGCAGCCGCTCCAAACGCTCTGCCACTTTACCTATGCGCCAACTACTCCACCATCAGCAACCTCCTCCTCTCCTTGACACAATTTCAGGCAAACCTGTGCCCTGGCTGGGATCCCAACCCCACCCGACAAAAATGCAGCTGTTCCTGCAGAACTGCCCCTACAGCAGGGCTTTTCCCAGCGCTGCCGGGCAGGTGAACGATAACCATCTGTTCACTCTCTGCAGATCTAGTTCGGCTAAAGAAGCCTGGAACATGGACACAGCTGAAGTTAAAGCAGCCAGAAACACAGTAAGCAGAAAAATGGCTTAAAGCCATCTTTGTTCTGGCCCTTTTTTTTTTCTTCCATCAAGGACTGTTGGGATCGAACGGATTCCCAGCTGCTATCTCACACCAGCTACTGCAGTCCATTGCCAGCTACACTTTTAAAATATACTTCCAGTATACTCCCAGATGCTGCTCCAGCTTGACAAATACCATGAGGAGCGTGCTCAGCTGATGAGTGGGAACACCAGTAAAAATAGGGTAGCGGATGGTATTGGAGAGAAGACAAACAGCCATACAAGTGAAGGCACCCTGCTGCAACTCCGACGCTTATGGCTCTGCTTCCGCGCTATGGAAGAAATCTGTTAATAAATAAGATGTATAAGTAAATAAATAAGAATACGGATGGGCTGCAGAAAAGCAGCCAGACCATGGCCCCTTCGGTATTTTGAAGGTTGCTTAGCAACAGGCTGGCTGCTGCAGGGCTAAAGTAGCATGAAATTAGCAGCTTTTCAGCAAAAAAACAAATTGAATGTAAAACTGGGGAGGTGGCCTTTGAGTGGCAACAAGGAGAAAAGCATTAACTGGTCAATTGGATATGGTGGGCATCTTTTAGGAGTGTTTCCTGAGTGTGGGGGATCTAATTAATGCAGCCATGGGCCTTTGTCCTGCCTGGCAAGTTAATAATCCAATCTTGATTAAAATGATGGCTGTTACAGTCACCTCATGGGTTAATTACTTATTAATGATCTTAAATAGCTCAAACCCAACCATATCAGACTTTGCTATACTAGTGCCAGCTGACTATACACCATGTTTACAGTTCCAGAATTATCAAATATATTTCCCCATCATTTCAGGTCTACGTTATCTTGATGCTATCGCTTCATTCACTTAAGGAATCTGGTCCCTGTGAATCCTTTGAGTAACTGAATCTCAGCATCATGGATCCACATGTTCTGACCAAATAATTCCTCCAAATCATATTGCTTCTCTAGTCTTCTGGAACAACCCTGTGTGGACGCAGAGAATCATTACATAGACAGCAGCTATTAGAGAGAACTAATGAGAACAGCAAGAAAAACATGTGTACACATTTCAGGGAAGACTTAAACAGGAGTTTTGAAAGAAAGATTTTTCTGGGTCATATCATCTGGGGCCAGGTTGTACCAGTTAATTGTTTCCCACTGCTAATCGTGCATGAAGCTGGTCCCTGGCAGCCAGACACAACCAGGGACCCATATGGCACGTGATCCATTGAAAGGTGGTGTAGGATGGTGGCTGGGGCAGGAGAGATGCTAAGTTAGCTTGTCCAGGCATTAAACTGGAGGAGGAAAGGGAAAACACTGTGGTTCTTTCCCCTGCTTTTTATACACGCACCGAGCAGTGGTAACTTATTTTACTCCTTATTTACAAAACAGCTTGTATTTGTGTGGCACTTCAGAAGCAGAATAAGACCTAGTGCAAGTGCACCTGGGTCGGGGCAACCCCCAGTATCAACACAGGCTGGGCAGAGAACAGGTAGAGAGCAACCCTGAGAAGGACTTGGGGGTGCTGGTGGACAAAAACCTCAACGTGGCATGATAATGTGCACTTGCAGCCCAGAAAGCCAACTGAATCCTGGGCTGCGTCCCCTCCAGCGTGGCTGGCCGGATTCTCCCCCTCTGCTCTGCTCCGGTGAGACCCCCCTGCAGCGCTGCCTTCAGCTCTGGGGCCACCAACACGAGAAGGGCACGGACCTGTCGGAGCGCGTCTGGGGGAGGCCACGAAGATGCTTGGGGGGCTGGAGCCCCCCTGCTATGGAGACGGGCTGGGAGAGCTGGGGTTGCTCGGCCCGGGGAAGGGAAGGCTCCGGGGAGACCTTCCGGCAGCACCAGTGCCTGGTGGGGCCGGCGGGGCAGCTGGGGACGGGCTTTTACACGGGCACGGAGTGATGGGACACGGGGCATGGTTTTAAGCTGAAGGAGGGTAGAGGTAGAACAGTTATTATACTGTGAGGGTGGGGGGACACTGGCAGAGGTTGCCCAGAGCAGCTGTGGGTGCCCCATCCCTGGCAGTGCTCAAGGCCAGGCTGGACGGGGCTTGGATCAGCCTGGTCTGGTGGGAGGTGTCCCTGCCCAGGGCAGGGGGGTTGAAACTAGATGGTCTTTAAGGTGCCTTCCACCAACCCAAACCGTTCTATGATTCTATCTAGGGGCCTACATGTGAATCAAATTTGCTTGGAGCAGGGAAACTTCTCACCGGCATTTCATCCGTCTTAGTGCCCCAGCACAGCACTTAATTGTTCCTGAGATTGGGGTGGAGTATATACAAGCTGTCACCAGTTCTGTTGGCAATAAATTATGTATTGTAGAGCAGGCTGACTATTTTCAGTCTTTATAATTTTCAGAATGATTTCTGTGTCCTTGGGGGCTGCACACAGAGAAGCCTTTGGCAATGTTTTGTTTTCCTGTTTGTCTGGGGTTGAAGAGAAGGCAACCGAGGCTCACTGATATGGCAAACACTTAAGTGAGATGTCCTCCATTTCCTTAATGAGCCTATTAAGTCATCAATCTATCAAAGGTGTAATGACAAGTCTCAGAGGACAGAAACACAGAGAGACAACTCAGTGTCCCAGGATTTTCCTAGTACATGTACACAAGAAAACAACCTACAGGCTACAACAGTTAACTGGGAACAACATGATCCTGTTGCTGGAGAAGTACATCAGCCTAAAATACCTTGACACTGCCTTTTTGCATGGCCAGAGTAAGCTGTGCCCGAGATAGCCTGCCCACCTGCTTGCCCATCTCCTCCTCCGAATGGGAGATGATAAAACCCTGCTTCATGGAGCTGCTGTATACATTCATCTCTGGGGTATTTGGAGACTCAAGTGTCTGGTGAAACTGTTAGTGCTCCCTGAACTTGAGCAAAATGAGTGACTGAAGGGAGATAGTCTTAGTTTAGGTCACAAGAACCAAAGATGGTATCAAAACTCAAAAGGAATTGTATTCTCCACTTTCCTAAATGAGTCCTTGCAGGTGTGGACCCCAGGATTTAATCTCCCCAAGGAGATTAAAAAAATACTACTATATTAAATCAAATATACTGGTTACCAGGCATACAGCAACTAGCTTACATCACTCTCCAGCACACAGGATTTGATTTAGATGGTTAACTATTACCCAATGCTGCATGTTTTCAAGTGCTGAGCCCCGTTTTATGTGGAAACGGCATTGCTCGCAGGACTAGTATCTGTGTGCAGCGCCTGTTGAAGCTGGCTCACTAGTATCTACCGGGCTAAAGGCTCGGTGTAACACCAACAGGCAGCAGGCTCCCTTGCCCTGGTACCTCAGCTGTGACACAAACCGAGCAGTGAAGCAGAGCCAGGGAAAACAGTAAGTACTGGAAACTACCAGGGAGAAGAGATTTAATAAGTGAAGGTGCAGACAAGCCTGAATCTTGCATTCGAATCATTAAGAGTGGAAAAAGTGAAGCAGGAAGAACAAATAGCATCAGCAATGCTTAGGAGTCTGAAAGAGATGTACTAAAATACATGCTTATTTCTCTTAAAATGTCACTCTCTGTCAACTGTCATGGTTTCCAGACGTCCAGAATCAAATTATATTGTAATTGCTTCCTATTTGGACAAGGTCACAAAAATAAAAGCTCAATACCTTCCTAAATTACAGTCTACTATATGTTCCTTATGCTCCTGTAGCAGCCAGGTCTCCTCTTCTGATGTCAACAAATTTGCCTTCAAAAAGAAATGTTGGTTTAGGTCCATTAGTGTAGTGTAAGGCACATTAAAAACTTAAGAGCCGTCGTTACTGATCTTTCTGAGAAACCTCCCAGAGCACAGAGATCTTTAACCTCTTCCTAATCCTTTCTAATTCACTTTGTATCATAAAAGCAACAAAAAGGAAACAAATATGAAACCCAGACCCATGCAACATTCGGACAGGTGATCATTCTCCACGTGCCCTCATCAATGAGTAAGGACCTGCAAAATCCCTTACACCAGGGATTCAAAACCATTCCTCAGTTTTTTCCACCTCTCCCCCTGCCCCCAAATCCCCGTGACGGTATATAATCTTGTATAATATTCCTGTATGATGGATCAAAGGTTGAAAAGCCACAAGGTACATAGGTAAATAGTTCCCTTGTATGAACACGTCGCCTGCACACACTGCTTCTGCCAAGGCCTTCTACAAGACATTGTTACCAACACCGTGTGGATGTTACAATGAAGGTGGAAGGAAAAGAAAGAGGTACTCTTTGCTGTTCCCAGGGGAGCCAGGGTTCCCAACAAGCCCCCGTGTGAGCTCTCGGCCCAGCCCTGGATCTATGGATGTGCTGCTCATTCCCTGCTTGCTCCAGCCTCAGCCTGCTTCTGGAGGAGAAGCTGCTTAATGGATAGAGATGGATGGGAGCCAGCAGGATGCGAGATGGACTCTGGCATGGGCCGCAACCACCCGTCCTCCTAATTCACCTCCGCAATTAGTGCTGTGCCTGTGAGGAACCCTTTTGCTTCAGGCTAGGAGGTCCTCTGCTGCTGGAGAGCAAGAAGAGGAGGTTTTCAAGGGTTATCAAGTCCAGGTCCAGGCAGTGCCTCCTTCCCCTTCACAGCCCTGGCCCTGGCCCAGGTGTGTCTTTGTCAAGCCCTGAAGTGCTGGGGTTTGTCACATCGGCTGGAGGAGACGGCTCTGGTGCATCTTGGGGCAGAGCTGAAAAACATGTAAAATCCATTTCCCCTGGGCTAGAGTCACTGCCTTTGCAAGAACCCTCTCATCAAAACATTCTGCTTGGAAAAACAAACCATCCCAAGCAAGATGTTGCTTCTGTACCATGTCCTTCCTCCTCTGAAAGGTACACACTGCTTCACATGGGGCGCAGAAAAGGACAAATGGGTTAAGCACTCTTGGACAAAGTTCATTAAAACCAAAACCTAAATTTCACTTTGCATTCGAAGAAACCCGAGGGCTGAATTTGCCTCTAAGCATCCTGTTGCTCCTAAAAGCCACTGGGATTTGTGTCTATACAGGCCGATGTGAATGTTAGGGTCTGGATGAGCTCCTGTAATGAAGAAAACTGTGAGCTGGGATCTGTATTCTGCAGACACCAAATGGCAGCTCCTTTCAGCACAGAGCCCCTGTTTCATTTCTACCTCCTGAAGAAAGAAATCGCACTTACTATTTTCAGGCCTATTTAAAACTTGAAAGTAATGCAGTGGTGACAAGGTGATGAAAATCTTTTTTCTTGTTTCTGACAGGTCAGGTAGATTGCAAAGTCACCAAAACTAACAGCCTGACAATATGTTTTTGTGTGTCATTGCCGGTGGGAAAAGAAAAGAGCCCAAAGTGGAAAAAATAGTTTATCAGGGGATGAAGGTGTTATTGAATAGAGCATCTTGCAACAGGCTACTGTCGGGAGAGTGGAAGCGTGCGAGCAAGCAGAACAAAGCATTCTCGATAGGCAGTGAGGAATCAAAGCCCTGATCTGTTCCTGATTTCTTCCACTGCTCTTGACTAGCTGAAATATAATCAATATTCCCCACCGTGTAAAGATGGAGCATCCCAGGCGGCTTACTCAGACTGCCATGAAATGGTTCCTTGTGAGGATGTACGATAAGGTCATTGATCTCGTGCTCTAAGCTATGGGTTAACAAAAGGATTTCTGAGATTAAAAAAGAGCTGTTCAGACAATCACTTGACTCTGCTAAGAACTTCAGCTATAGTTTATTTTTTTTTTCCCCAGAGGTCAAGGCCTTAACCTCTGAGCCTCTCCAAGCTACACCACCCCCAGCAGATTTATGTTGGTGAAAGTACACCTGTATTTCTTGGGAGAGGAGCGATGCAGACCCCCTGCAGGCTGGTGCAACGTGCAGGCGCAGCTGGGCTGGAGGATGCTGAAGCTGAAGATTTTGCAGCTTTGTTGTCACAGTAACTGGGTGACTCAACCTGACACGCTGTCTTTGGGCCCGAGCCATGCATACACACTGAATTCATGCCTTATACTTCCAGATTTAAGATATTATTTATGATGCTGATTAATTACTCAGCAATGAGATTTTTTTTTCATGGCTTTTGACGGACTCAAGGATCAAATTTTGGTTAAGAATTATTGTCAAGGAAATTGCATTAATTAAGCAAAGGAAGTTGAAAGAAAAATAAAGAGATACAATAACGTAACAAGGGCTTGATCTTCATCTGCTGTTTGAACAATTGAACAGGGAAATGAGATACATGGTCAAGGCTTCCCAACGAACAGACCTACAATACTACTTTTTAACATTTGCCTATGCTTTCAATTTTTGTTGCAGAGATAAGGAACATAGGGGAGTGAGAGCAAAGAGAAGGAAGCTGTCATCCCCCCCATGGCTTCCACACCTCATCAGTACACCTGTAGGGTGGCGGGTGCGCTTCTGAAACGACGAGTGTAACAGCAATGAACTTCTGCAGAGAGCTGGCTGACATGGCAATGGGTTGACACCACTTTGCCCAGGCAGTTCACAGCACTACATGAAAATAATCACTTACACACAAATTATTTCAGACTTAAGCAACATGATACAGCCAAACACCACAACACTACTTTAAAATCTGTGAACGAGTAAACCGGCACATTGCCATTCTTAAATAAAACTAAGCACTTTTACAAATGGAGATAAATATACCAGGACGTTTCTACATAGCACTTTAGCTGGATTCTCCAAAGTCTCTGACATACAGCTCTTCACCTCCATTTACCAGCCTGATGTAACTTATTTATGTCCAAACACAAATGAATTAAACAACATAAACAATTTAATCCTACATTTACTATACTATTTACCTCCACAAGAGAAACAAGGCTATAATATGGTAAAAATAAAAGCAATTCTGCAGGGAAACAGAGAATCCTGAAGCAAAACAACAAGGAGATCCTAAAAATGTGAATACTGCCCTTATGAAGCACCTAACTAAACTACTCCAGTAGCTACATATTGCTTAAGTAACAGCCAAGTAACCATTCACTGAATTTAACTTTGAACAGTGTCAACAATGGCAAAAATATTGCCTTGAGTTTGCAATGGAAAGTTATTAACAGGGACTTGAGTTCTAAAGCTACTGTCACTGCAGAGCTCTGCATTTATAAAACGCGTATGGCCATCTTTCTATCCTTAGTTTTGTTTGTTCACTAATTTTCAAAGTGGAGAAATTCAGCTGCAGGTGCTTGAGAAATCAAACACCAGCAAAAATATGTAAACACACTGCCCCCAGTGTCTTTGTTTATTTGCAAAAGCTCTGCAAGAAAAAAAGAAAAAAAAAAAAAGAGAACATTGTTATTGTTAGTCTTTGCCTTCCCCCCCCCCCCCCCCCCCAATTATTTTTAAAAGTTTAGCTTTAGGTCTCAGTATAGCATGGTGCTTCAGAATTTGTCACTTCATTTAATCTGTCAAAAAACAAATGAAATTAAACAAATGTCCGGTCCCAACTGTTTTCTGCACTACACTGAGAATGAATCACTGGGGTTTTTTTCCCCAAGCCACCGCATGCAATAACCATTGGCTCCAGCTTACCTAAGCTTTCTGTAACATAGTCATGACTTGTTTCCAATAACTTGTTTTAAATTCTGTAACATCTGCAGAAATAAAATAACCACAGCATTTCTGAGACAGGCACGTATCAGAAAGGCTGATCAAGTATGACACAAGGCAGCTTGAAAAATTTTGTCCAAATGCCATTTCTTCCACATGCATGTATTCTAAGATTTCTAGGCTTAGAAATAAAAGATAATTCTCCTTGTGTGCACTGAATTCCCGGTAGATAACAGAGCTTCTTCCTCCACTGGTCAGAGGGGAGAATAGAGTTTCTGTGGCCACAGGAAGTGAGCTCTAAAAAAATTAAAGACATAACATTCTTCAGGGTCCTGCAGTTTAAAAAAGACTGGTCACGGACAACACAAGGGTCACAGCTTCTGTGCCACAGGGTCTTTTGTATGGGAAGAAATAGATTTCCTCTGAATTGCCACCATGCTACTTAGTGCTGAGATGCTACCTGTTCCCTCAGATCCGACTGCTTGAAAGAGGTTTAAGAGAAGCGCGGGTGACTTTTCTCCCTCAGGGAGATTTCTCCATGTTAAGCCTCAATGGTTTTGTTGATGGTGAAGATGATACCAAGGAACACGTCTTGGCCAACATAAATATGGGGCACAGAGCTCATTACCAGCCATTTCTGCATCAATACTTCTACCTATGCGTCTTTCTCCACAAAATCCGAAAGCCGGTAGGTTTGTTCCATTTAATTATGGACATAAGTGCTGATCCTGGGATACGTTTATTCAGCCTCTACGGTCTCTTTTGCATCACAGAAGTGCCTTCAAAAAGGAAATCATCTTACTGTGAGAACACAAGGCACTGCAAACCTGCCAGGCACCACTGTCACAGTCTTTCTCCATTTTCAAACTCAAGACATCCCTCAGAAGAATCAAGTACAAGTTCCTGGGTTTGTTTCATTCAAAGGAAGCGAGAGTTTAGACTTTCTCTTCTAAAGAACAATTAAGATGACTACTACGTGACAGTAGTAACTAGACACTCTGCTACCACTTGACATAAGGACCACTGGACGCATGAAACTTTCTGTGGAACATTTTATCGTGTCACCTTCTAGGAAGTCAGTCAATCCTCCAGCCAACCTGCATCTGGGATTCGAATGCAGCCAGTTCAGCCTGGGAAAAATTTTCACTTCCTCTTACTCATAGAGCTGAGTTATTTTAGACAAACTGTGTCAAAGATGGCAGAAGACAGAACTGTTAAACAGTGCAACTGCCTGCTACCTTCACCTATTGCTCTCTGTACTATTTTCAGAATCAAGGATGGAAAGGAGCTGTTATTCATCCAGGAGGAAGGAGCCAGACACAAGAAGCTTAAGCCAAAAGACCTTCCGACTATGCCTTCCTTCTTCCGTTCTGTATGGAAAAAGATCTGTCAGCCTGGAAAGCCATGGCTCCTGACGGCACCAAGGTAAACAAAACAAATGTAGGTGGCCTGCTGGACCGTGGAATGGGTTTCAGACGTCCCCCTCACCTTACCGAATTAAACAGTGAATACTGTGGGCAGATCTCTTCATGATAAGCGCTGTGATACAATTGCTGGGGATACAGACGATGGATATTCCTATCCACTTTTCTACCTCCAACTTTTACAGTTCTTTGAAGATCCTTACCTTCAGCGCTTCTTGTTGATGCCATTACTCATGGAAGCACAAGTACACATGCCAACAAATGACTACTGCAAGGACACTAAAATATTTGTACTCACTCAGGTTGCTGCAAAGCTACTTTAGATGGCTAAAATGTGATTACATTTAACTACTACTAAAAAAATCCCATTCCTTCTCTGTTGATAACAATATACCTGATGTCATTTAAAATGCCAACTCAGACCAAATGAAAAAAACAACAAATACAATTGTTGAAATGAAAAATACAACAAATACCCACCCCCCAAAAAACCAAACCAAACAAAAAAACCCCCCCACTTAGTAAAAATTGAATGGTTTTCCTAATGCTTAAACCCCATGAAAATATAACCTCACTACTAGGCAATATGTCTGCACACCAGAAAGCTAGATATGCAAAAAAGTTCAAATAAGTAAGTATTCCAGAACTGACACTTTTTAAAAATGCATTACACGTTATGAGTTGTTGACACTTACTACCAAGATTACAATAATATTTAACATCCAATTCCACTGTAGGCACTTCCATCTGATTGTCAGGTGCCAGTTCATTGTGCTTCGTTGTAACACAAAGGCAAGCAGAAAGAAGGAAGCTGAAGCCGAAAACAGAATAGGCATTAAAAACCATGACCCTCCTCACAAGGACAATTGGATCCTGCACTTTGGCGATAACAGGGCAGACATAATAAGTGGAATTGATCATTGGCTTTTAATAAGAAATCACACACAGGCATGGCAGGGTTTTCTATAGATCTAAACACAATTTTTAATTCAGTTTGGCCTTTTCTTGAGAAGTTGATAAACGAGCAATTTTTTTCCTGTCCTTTATATTGGAAGATTAATTAGATACATCACTGGTAGAAGCAAACGAATATTCAAGGCTTGTGCAGTTTCAGGGCGTTTCTGCAGTTATCTCCTTTGCTTTTCTCTTGCATTTGGGTTGCCTTACCACCTCTCACAATCGCAAAAAAACCCCAAGTATCTAGATAAATACACGTATACACATATAAACACAAAGCGAGAAAATGCACTAGAGAGAAGACAGAGAGCAAGTCAGCTATTTTACTCCTTTCCATTGGAACTCACATAAATCAATATATAATCCTCTGTTAAACCATGCCTGCAAAAAATTACTTTCAGGTAAAACAGTGCCAGAGGTGTGAATAAAGTAATTCATCCCCATCAGTAAGTTGCGAGCTTCAAAACACCGGTTTGAATTCAAAACATTTAAATAGCAACATTATGAAAGTAAATCTGTTTTAAAACTGCACAAAGGACAACTCTGAAACGAGGAAAAGCTTAGCACGCCTCCTGCTACCTGAGCCTTTTCTTTCTGACTCCTCTAGCAGAGCTATTCTCCATGAGCCGTACAAGGCTCCTGGCAAGCCAGCCCTGTGGGTGCACCCAGGTGGGATCAGTCACCTTGTCAGTACAGTGAGAGGTGACAAAAATGCGTGTGTGTGTTTTGCATTGAAAAAGGCACATTTTTTTCTCAAGGCCATTTGCTCCTCCCACCTAAGGTACTGAGAGCAGCAACCCTGTGACACTGCTGGGGAGCCGTAATTCCTCCAAAGAGCGTAGAGATTGACGTGGTTAGGAAGAAGCTTCTCTTAGAAGAACTTCAATATACCACGTCTTTCCTGCCACTGATGATGATGAAAGATGAGACAAGGAGTCACTGGAATCCCTGAGCCACATAAAAGAAAGTCTCATTACAGATACTGCTCCATAAACAGAAAAATCTTCCCTGCAGGTTCCTTTGCTCAGTTCCTGTATAGCCCATCCCACATGTTCCTCCCCCCTTCACTGGGCTCCCAGTTAACCTCCCAGGATCTCTCCACCTACCTGTCTGCTACACCCAACTTCATGGCATTTCCAGATCTGCAATGTAATGCATTTTGAATGTTGGCTCTGCTCTGTTTCCAAATATCACAGGACAGTCATGGAGAAATGGGCACAGCTCCCTGAATTCACTTGAAAAACGTCAATCCAGGAAATTTTCGGATGGAGAAAATCTCCCAATGAGACTTGCTTTCTCCCATTCTACAACTCAATTGACTGAAGTTAGGTGCAAGAACAGAGGTATGATAGGCTTCCTATGCTAAAATCAAAGGACACTGCAATTCCTTTTGGACACACACAGATTTCTAACGAGAGAAATTGCACTACGGGATGCAAAAGGCAACTGAGGCAGATTTAGTGAGTCTGCAGAACGTGCTAGTTGTTCTAATGAAACAGCATCATTAAGCTTAGCTTTCATTAATCTAGAATAGGCTCTTCATTCATTTGGTTGTTTATCAAACAGGGCTTCAAGAGACATAGGAAAGACTATGAAATCTCTTGTAAAGCAAAAAAAATTAGGAGGAAGAAAAGCGCCTCCCCGTGTCGTCCCCCCCCCCCCAAAAAAAAAAAAAAAAAAAAAGCATGAGTACAAAAAGCATTGGTAATCATTCCATGAAGTAGGAAATTAGGGTAATTCCTTACTCTAGAGACACAATACACAGTCTGCTCTGGTCAGGCAGAAACTTATCATCCCCAAACCCATTTTTACAGCTGTAATTGTCACTGGATGCTCTAGGAGGAACATGACCCTCCCTTTGTGAAGGCCTTGGCAAAATGAAAGGTATGGTCATCATAGACTAGAAAACTAACAGCAAACAAAGGAGGAGAATCCCCCATTCATTAACTCTAAAACTTAGTATTTTATTACATTTCATTTATGTAATTAATTAGCATCTGACACCCTACTCAGAGAATTTGTCTTTCTCCTCTGTTTGGCTGTCTGGGAGCTGGGAAACATGTGCAATATTGGGCTCTATCTGCCCTAAGAGCCTCAGAAAATACCTTCATAGAATCAGTCTCTTCCACCTGGATGTATATTCTACTCTGCAAATGTTTGCTGTAATCCTTCAGCCCAGTATTAACGGGACCCCAGCTTTGCATAAATGCATGTAACATGCATATGACAAAACCAAAGGGAAGTTTCTTGGGACATGTTGTTACACAGTATGAATTAGTTCCAAACATTCCTAAACCACGGAATACTACCCAACAATCACCTGCTGGAAAATACTACTATTATTGCCGATTCCACTGACTTTGTTCACAGTGATTTCCTTACCAGTAGATGACTGGAATTCAGACCTGGTGAGTAATCACCATGGATAACACCTAATTGAAAGAGACATTCTCTACCACATTTTATATACAATTATCAATTAACAGGAGCTTTTTTCTTTGTATTTGCAGAGCTGTTCTTGAGGGAAAGATTGATGCTAATTCTTTTTGTTTCAAAATCAGGATGATAAAACTAATTCCAAAGCAGCAGCTTCAAAATCCAAGGGTTAGGTCCTGAACTGATGAGTCAAACTTAGAAGTTGTGAAATAAAGAAGAAAAACCACCAAGTATTTTTTCATTTGCCTTTTCTAGAATAACGTCAACTAGAGCTCAAGAGAAAAAAAAAAGGAAGCAAGGAGAAATGGATTTTTATTACATGTTAAACTAGTGTTTTGTTTTGCAGTAGTATGGGAACAAAATAAAAAGAAACACTGGAAAAGATATAGCCAGAACATGAAACCTGGCCACACCATGATTCTATTTTCATGTTTTTATGCCTGAGTAATTAGCTTAGAAACCTAAAGAAAATACACTTACTGTGTGATACTTACTCTAAAAACATCTGGTGTTTAGTTTACAAATACTGATACAGAAGTGAGAAACAGTTGAAAGACACACAGTGCCTCATCCATACAGCAGAAAAAAATAATCACATTTAAGGGTCTTGTTTGGATATTTTTTAACACAACAAGTTTTGCTGCATTCAACAAAACAGACAATTATTCTTTGTATAACCTCTGCATTCCCCAGAACCTCTTCTTGTCATAATTATCAAAACCATAATTTCCTATTTGAGCATGTCAACTCCTGCAATTATTAGCTCCTGTTTGTAAATAAATACCATGATTATAATACCTAATTGCAGAATCAGAAACAAAATCAGAACAGTTGAGGTTGGAAGTGACTTGTGGAGAACATCTTGCCTAAACCACCCCTTTAGGAAGCAGGGTTCCCTACAACAGGCTGCTCAGGACCAGTTGCATTTTAAGTATCTCCGCAGATGGAGACTCCACGACCTCCCTGGGTGACATGTTCTTGTGTCTGATCACCCCTGAAGTTAATAAATAAATAAAGAGCTTTTAAAGAAATTATTTTATTTCATTTTATGTCCACTGCCTCTCGTCTGTTCACTGGACATCACTCAGAAAAGCCTGGCGCTCTATACTATAGTTCCTCCCACCAGGTATTTCTACACCAGGGGTAAGATCCCCCACCAGAGCCTGCTCCGCTCCAGGCTGAACAGCCTTCCCTCCCAGCCCTTCCTCACGGCAGAGATGCTCCAGTCCCTTGATAATCTTCTTCAAGGCCCTTCACCAGACCCTCACCACTGTAGCTACGTGCTGCCCTGGGCAGACCAGGCCTGGACACAGCACTCCAGACATACCTCACCAGCGCAGAGTGAGAAGGACCACCTCACTGACCTGCCGGCAACACTCCTCCCAACACAGGACACCACTTGCCTTCTTTGCAGCAAGGGTACACTGCTGGCTGACATTCAACCTGGTGTCCAGCAGGACCCCCAGGTCCTTTCTGCCAAGCTGCTTTCCAGCCAGCTGCCCCCCCGTAGGCACTGGTGTATGTGGCTGCTCATACCAGGCACAGGGCCTCGCACTGCCCTTTGCTGAACTTCATGAGATTCCTGCCAGCCCGTTTCTCCAGCCTGTCAAGGTCCCTCTGGAGACCTGTCAGTCCATCGGCCGCTCCTCCCAGCCCTGTCCCCCCCGCAGACCTGCTGAGGGTGCTCTCCGCTCTGTCCTTCAGGTCATTAACGAAGAGGCCAAGCAGCACTGGCCACCAGCCTGACATCCTGCTGATCACAACCATCTGAACCAAGTGATTCAACCACGTTTAAATCTACCTCAACATCCACTTATCTAGTCCATATTCATTAGTTTGTCTATAACGATGCGGCAGACAGTGCCTATACTTGCTATACTTGAGATAAATAACATTCTCAGCTCTCGTCTCATCCACCAAGATAATCATCTCATCATAGAAGGCTAATAGGTTGGTAAGCATGATTATCCTTCCTAAAGCCATATTGATGACTCCTGATCACCTTCTTCCTTATGAGGTGATTTTCTCTTCTGCCTAGCAAATATTTAATGTGCCATCTCCAGTCAGAGGTTACATTCCTGTGATTCAGATTTGGCTCTCTAAGGACATTCTAAATGGCAAAAGTGTGAAAAGTTGATCCAAATAAATAAACACTGTGAATGTGAAGTCAGTTCAATCCTTGTGTGTCCTAAATCAACGCAGGACATCGAGTTAACAAAGTCAAGGCATTGCGTAATCACTCAGTGGGGATGCGTAACACAAATGCTAAGATACTAAAAGAAGTACAAATGGAAGTGTCTGCACGCAAAAGTGCAAGAAAAAACAATGCAGAGAACGCGTTCCAGGAATGGTATGTATTGACAAGCAAGGACACAAGTACCAGCAATCAAACTAGCCAACGATGAGAAACTTCTTGCTACATCTAGATCAGAAGGCCAGCGCTCTAGTGAGGCTGAACTAGAGATGACCAGCCAGTCGGAAACCCGCAGCAAAGCCACACCATGTCACCCCTGCCCACAGAAAAGCAGGCTGGACACCACAAACCCACCCGCCCTGAGGCAATGGAGTCCAAGGACAGCAATGATGGGCTGAAGCCAGCAAGCTTCTGAGGGAAAAGAGCACACCACGAGAACTGTTTGACTCCTAAAGAATACCGAAAATCTGTCTAAAAGCCAGTTTACTGCCATCAACTAAGAAGAGCCCAAGAGACACAGTGAGGGGACTTTATAGCCACCATCACTCATCCCACGCAGGTGATCCTGCACAGATGCCTTCGTGTTGGTGAGCATGTGGCTATCAGTATGAGTGGCATCTATGACAGAAGGAGTGCAAATGAGTGAAAACAGATTAATTTAAAGTAAATATCACCCCCCCCCTCCAATAAGGTCTTGCATTGAGCTTCCTCACATTAAGTTCCTGAAGTCTTTCACATTTTCACTGTTTTAAACGCATCACCTATGTTCAGAGTCTTTCCGATTTAGATTAACTTTTCTGACTACGCCATTAATCCTGACAACAACCTTAACTAAAAGGGTCTGAGTTTCAGAATGCTCCTCTCCAAGAGCTTAGTTGTTCCTAGCTTAACTATCAAAATACTGCTCGGGACACAGGTTAGACCCCCTCCTGTGACTCCCACCTGAATGAGGAATGAGTTGCATTCCCAGTGAATTAGCAGAACCCAACTATACTCCTTACAAGGGCTGAGTTACTAATACATCAGAAAGTATCTTGAATCTTCTACTTTTTCCTATCCCTGCTAACCCCAGGTCTTGATGCTAAAGTCTCCCTCCATTCCAGTAATTCCTACTAGTCCTTGTGTACTTCTGCAACACTCAGGAGAGCGCCTTGACTCTGCATCTGCTGTACTCATATGTGCTTTTCTCTTATACAACAGAATCCAGAATGTGCAAAATCCTGCGTGTGCAATAGATTCACTGTCAGATCCTTCAGCTGTTTCCCTGTTCACATTGATGAACAGTTCAGAATTTATTCCCTGCTTCTAAAAGGCCCCACATGCTGAACCCACATGAAGCACTAGGCACTGAACATCTGCCTCAAATGCATTTCAAAATACTTTCCCAACAAAACACATTGTATACGTATGTACCCCATACAAATAGAAAAAAATAATGAAAAATAACATCACGTGGCACACAATATATTGCACAAGAAAATAAGAAAGGCATGCCCAAGAAAATTGATAAATATCTGTTCCATAAAGAACCATGAGGACTTCTATTATAAATGCCCATCAGAAAAATGCACAGACTAAGTAAACAACATATAGATAGTTTTCCTGTACTTGCTAAGTCCTTAAATTACTCATTTTCAAGAACTGAGCAAAGGACTAAATACTAAACAGTGAACTGTAGTCTTTCACTCTCAAATACTCTCTTTCAGCAGCAGAGTTGAAATCCAAGTCCAATTTTAATAAAACCTTTGCACAGATCTTTTTTCTGGCTGAAATAAACATTAGTATGGCAAGCCCCACTGTTTCACAAGATCAGTATTCTAACAAGTACGGAAAACGGCCCTGCTTAATAATCTATGAAATTAAGCAGCAAAAAAGGAAATGAGTGAGAGCGATAAAGGCTGGGTGTTAGAGGAACATTCTTTCTGATGGAACATACTCAGTCCGTTCTTGGGCCACACTAAATGTGCATTTCCCATCAGTGCTCACACTCCAAGAAATAACAAAAGAACTTTTTTTCAAGATCAAGTATTAAGCCCACCCACAGCTATACATATTCCAACAAAAAAATCCCAGAAGAAGTAGCAGACTTTTCAAATGTCACCTCTGTGAACCTCTGCAGCCATTTTAAATGGAAGATTTCCATCCTCAAAAGCTTACAGCGAGGCTCTGCTAATTTGCCGTCATTCATTAAAAGCCCAGTACTTGTGGTCCAAATGTTCAAAGCAGCCTACCTTTTCACAGAATGGTCTTGGATAGGGTAGAAAATAAAAGATATTCTGCCTTGGTATGCTTGATATACAAACAAAACTAAGTTTCTACTCCAATACAAGTGTATTATACAGCAGCACTCAGCAAATAAATAGCTTCTGAGCTAAACAAATAATATCTGACCTTTGGTTGCACGATTATCATACATTTGATTAACGGGGTTAGTGTAAACACTGTTTATAAATCAATTAATGAATTACTGAGTTCTGATAATTCAGTTTGTTTGATACTGCATTGGTTTTCTATTTGAATTATTAACTTGAACCGAAGCAGAGGGAAAACCTCAGAGCTTTCTTTAAATAACAATAGGTGGGCATGTATAAATTACACAAACATATAACAAGTAATAAAATAACAATTTCATTGCTTCACTTTCCACATGCTACTGCCATTCTTAATGTCACACCTTACTTTCCCTGTAAAAACCTTGGGTGAATGAGAAGAAAAGAAGAGCATCCTTACCTTAATGTTGCAAGCTTGTTCCATCAGTCTTCTGGCGTTCTCTTCAGCTCTGTACCTCTTGGGCAACTGAACCCTGAAGAATTTTAAAGCTCCTTCAAAATCTGCTTGCAGAAGGTCCTCTTTTGAGGTCTGCAATTAAACAAAGGGAACTAAAGTAAACACTGAGAACACGCAGTCATGCTCATTTCCTGGGTTTGTCACTTACTGAATGTATTCCAAACCACCAACATTCACATTAGCTAAAAAACACCCTCCTTGAATTCAGCTCTCTAACCCCAACCTCATCAAACAAACCAGAGGCTAAAGCATATCCAAGGAATGCCAGGCAGAGCAGCACAATCAGAGGACTGTAACACATTAATGCATTTTATCCTTCTATACCTGGAGGGTAAGAAAGGGATTCTGGCTCAGCCTGTCAAGATGTCACTTAGTGTGGAGAAAAACAGAACCCAAGGAAAGAAAAGAAACCTAGGAGAATGTATAGTATTTTCTAGAGAGCTTGTGCATTAGACCATTGCTGATTCTCATAATGCTGCCCTAAAAACCCAACGTATATATAGATATGTATGGTTGCAGACATGAACAGCAGAAGCAGAAATGCATATGACTCATAAGAGGCATCAGCGAGTCAATGTGCAGAAGTCTGTGACACAATTTCTCAAAGAACACTGTGCTAGAAAATGTTTTACAAGCTTATTTCTACATCTCTCATAATACTGTACCTCTCAGTGTGGTACCAAGCCTAACAGGTCAGAAAACATTAAACATTCAACATTAATCCAGTTCTGCTACTGACGGAGCAATATGATTCACAGGGACAAATGCATTCATCTTTGGATTTACTAAGAGCTACACCAACAGATGTAGCAGATAGGAAATACCAAGCCTTGGGATAGCTCCTGTAAAATGTTCACAGAAGCTGAAAGGCCAGACAAGACATGTAGGACATCATCTCAAAAATGTGAATGTCAAGATATTTACCCTAGAAAGAGTTAACAAAAACGTGTTAATGTACAGACTAGTATAACGGAGACCAGTGCTGTGTATCCCAGTATGACTGCAAATACCTCAGGAGCAGCACCGGTACCTTTTGTTAAGGTTAATTGCTGAATGAAATACCACCGCCAACATTTTCATGTGTGCATCCCCCGCTTCCTCATGAGTAACATCCTTTTTCACCTTGTTCTATGCAGTAGGTGTATTACATACACATCATTTCCAAGTTTGATTCTTAACTATGTCGTTATCCACTCAAAATCCCTCGCTGTCTCTAATTTCAGACTTTCCAGAAAACACACCTTAGCCAAACACAAGAGATTTAGCTCTATGCAGGGAGAATGGGGAGAAACCATGTCGCCTTTGACATGCCAGACGTAAGGCTCGATGATACTATTATTTCTCTTGGGTGTTAAATTGGTTTTAAATGAATAAAATAATAAAATAAAAATAATTATCACTACAATGCAGAGAAAATTTTACTTTTACTTACAAATCCTCCCTACACACCCTACAAAGTAGCATCTCTAGTTCATTTACGTGAAAATAATTACATCTACTATGTAAAAACCCTTCTTAAAAGTACAAATGTATTGTTTCCCAAAGCAAACTGAACTTCAGCATGGTGCTGCAGACATGTAACCATAATACCTAATAATGCAAACCTAGTTTGCCATATTCCACATTTCTGCTGAAAATGCTACAGCACCCTACCCAGAGGTTCTATCAAACCCAGCGATTTATCCCAACTTTATTTGGTGGGGGGAAGGAAGAAGGGCTTTGGAAGGGATTTAAAATTATGTACCAAGCTTGGAACGGCAACAGAAGTTAAGGGGGTGTCTTGATGATTATACAGCCTCTCTGATAGTGGAGAGCGTGACCTGACATCAGGGGAGTGCCCCTCCAACACTGATCATCACCATCACCGTGTCCAATTTTTCACTTGGGGAACAGGCACAGCAATGCCACCTGTGATGTCCCCATGTTTACCCATCAACCGGTGTATTTCTGGAGATTATTACACTGTGTACCCCAATGGGCACTGTTGTAGTAGTTTTTGCTACGTTAACCGAATGAAAAGCCTGAGAAAACTCCAAATACAACTCAAGTAGCTTCAGCATATCTGTTTCCACAGGACTGCAGCATTTTTAAGGCAGACAACTTTCTATCAGCAAAATCCTGAGTTCTCCTAAGGTCTATTTGACCCTCCCTTCATTCACAGCCAAGGAAGCTGCTGGGTCACCACTGCAGGGGCACAAGAAAAACTGCCTTCAGGATGCTGATGAGAAATGTTCAACTTTACAACCTATTGCATCTGATTCTGTCCACAAAGATCTGGCAGACGGACTGGTTGGCTGAGACTCAATCAGACACGACCAGGGTAGTGTTGACAGAAAGCTGGAGCCATTGGGTATTTGATGAATCAGACCCACTCACAAATGCAGCCACGGCCAACACATCTGCTTCCTCCTCCTCGCATCGTTATTTCTCTTGGACAAGTTTTTACTGAGGTTATATATGCTTCTGTCACACTTGAGACGAGATCACCATTTCATATCCACAACGGGGCTATATTTAAGATTATCTGCAAGTTGCAGAGCACGGTGGGAGCAGCCTGTCACGCAGGCAGCATCGCTGCCAAAACCAGCGCTGGCAACCAAGCTGCGCCTGGGCAAAGTTCAGCTGGGTGATGCGGATCGAAGAGCAGTACACGATAACAGCTTACCTGAAAGCAGTTCCTCTCCTTCCCTCTCAGTGATGGTGACAGCTGTGATCACTACCCAATACAACTACATTTCCCTATTACCCTGCAAATTTGTTTTCCTGGGAGACGAGCCCTCCCACATTTCCAGCCCCTTTCCAGTACTATGGCAGCCTCTCCCTCCCTCCTCCAAAATCTGGCCCCAGACACGGCTCCAACCCCAGTGCACAGGGACACCGGCCACCCCGGGGAGCCCCTTCTGCTGCAGCTGGTGGTTTCACACTGAAGGTGCTCAGTGCCTGCGATGCTGGAAGACAGGCAGTCTCCACGGCAGGCAGCTGGTACACGCTTCCAACAGAGTGGGAGGGTGTTTTCAATTAAGACTTCTGGACAGTTGCTCCCAGCACAAAACAAACACCAAACACACTTTTTGCCAAAGTTTTATCATTTTGTCAGAGGCTGAGCTATCCTAATTTGAAGCGTGTAGTCTTCTTAGAGGTCCTGACTAAACACCTGTATTTTAATTTTGAATTTAATTTTCTTAAACCAACATAATGCATCAAGAGGTTTGGAATTATTTTTCTTTTTTAGAAATCAGAGGAGAAAACACCCCAAAAAAGGGCAATAATCAGCAATTAAACTACCCTGCCAAACTTTAGAAAAGCAGATGCCTCTACCCTTTATGCCCATAGCACTTCGTTTTAAAATAAATACTAAAAAATGACAGAGGCAAATACATCAGAAAAACAGCAACTAAATATAAAACATTTAAAGTCACATTTAACTCTTCTAGGTTTCTCTTTGAATCACTGTTATAATAATATTGTAATAGCCCACAACAAATTACTCTCATTGAATTTTGAGTTCTCAGTCCTGAAAAATCTTAGTCAACGTAATTCCCATAAGAATAATGACGAATCATGGAACTAAGAACTCCTGACAGAGTTTACTGAACTAGAATTATAGTCATGAAACACTGTAAACCATCACATTGTACAGTTGGCAACATCAGCGGTAGAGCCTATATTGCTCAGCTCTTTCTACTTTGCTGAGGATTTTAATATCATGAAAATAACCTGTTGATCAAAAAATCAGTTTCACTATTAAAATCACAAGAAATTGAAGTAACATTTTGAGAGCAATATTAACTGGGTCATGTACTTTGTATATTTTCTGCAAATTAATTTAAATTTAAAAATTTTAAAAATAGCAATGTTGGCATCCTAAGATTCACATTTCCTGACATTTTGTGCTTTTAATCAATAATGCATAAAGATATCTCAGGACCCTTTTGGCAGCTGTCTGACAGGCGGAGATTTGTAAGTGCGTTGGTTCACGTCACTCAGCTTGTGGAACTCATCAACAACTTATTTCACCAAACCATCTGTAAGTTTAATGAACCAATAATTAAAGTCTGGCAGGTGCACTGGATTTTTGTGCACTCAGAGACTTCAGGGCATTTTTTTATTATTCTAGATGTAATCTCCAAATAGTCATCTTTTTGGTTAAAATATATTTTTAAAACCGGGCAAAAGAGGAAACTCAGTGAGAACTATAACCAAAAGTTTCAGCTTGCCTTTTAGCACTTGACTAAATACGCCCTCAAATGTCCTTCCCACATCGCTTATGTATTTCAATATATTCATAAAATTATCTTATATGGATTAGTTGAAACTAAGGGAAAGCCCTTTCCTACAAGTACTAGCAAAGCTTACAAATCTAAAGGTAAAGTTCTAGAAAACCACAAATGTTCAAAAACAGGAATGAAATTTGAGAGACTTAGATTATGTTAACTTTGATATTTTTTTTTTTTTAAAGTAAATAGTGTTACTACTACTTTCCCCAAAATATTTAGGAAAATGTGATTAAGATAAAGGACGAAGCCTTAGCTTTTTTCTTTAATTTAATTTCTGTCTTCAACTATTATTCTGCTGTCTCATTTATTACTGACTATATAACTAAAACTCCTATTCCCACATGGGAACTAATACAGCAGAAGAAATTTCAGATCAACCACACTACACTTCCTTAATTTAATGATTCCTCTTTCATACAAACAGATAAAAATTACTGATTTTGACGTAGATCTTTAGAATTTCTATAGAATGTCAGTGAACATAAACTGCCTATTTTACACTTTAATGTGCATGTGTCAGGAACAAGACCAAGTTAAAGGTTGAGAAGAATCTGGCTGTACTCTGCTCCACTATTTAATTTACTACTGGTAAATTCAAACCATTTACAAGTGTCCTCACACTAATTTTTCAGAACATACTATTTAATCTGTAACACACACAGATGCAATTTTAACTTTTTTTTTTAAGACATGCAATGTGAAATCAAGGTATTCAAGCTATTTTTTTATAACTTGATAGTTCCTCTTCCACTGGGAGCAACAAGACTGCAATGCTGCACGTCGTACGACTTTGCACTGTGCTGCCCTCAAACACAAGCTGCAGACCTGGCATCCATTCAGTGAGTCCAAGAGGACAAAGCTGACCACCTGTGCTGCCAAGGACCAGGAGCGTGGATAAACCTGGAATCCAGGCCTGGGGAAGACCGATGGGGGAAGCTACGCTGCTGCAGCCACACCGGCACACACATCTAGCACAATACACCTAAGGACTCCTTTTACTGGCACAGCTTCTGTACATTTCTTTACTGTGAAAGCTACACTGTTAAACACATTTTTTCCTAAAGAAAATCTATGATCTCTGTAACATGCTGTTTGGTACCAAAGCACTATGGGAAAAAAATAGCTTTGGTTTGTGTGCAATGAGTTGGCATCCATAAATATGGGGATAATCTTGTGTACACCCAGTAGTATCCCTCTGCTCAAAATTTCACCACTGCATTTATACGTAGTTCCAGACTTAGAAAGCTAATGTTCGTTCTGCCACACAAAATACTGATGAATGTGGATAAAGACAAACACAAAATCTACTTGCTTCATCCACCCACAGTCATCCCAAAGGGGATAAACCCACACAGAATTAGGACTGTTTCACTTGCCCATCAACGCAGGTAGCTGATGCAGTGAGTAGGTGATCTGAATTTTTCTACAGCTGGCATAAAGGTTATAGATTATATTTCTCATTTAACAATACAATGGCACGTATTCTGCCTGTTCTAGGCATTTATTCCCAAAACCACAGGCGATGGAGAAGCTTATGCATGTACAAAAGAATCTAGTTCTTAATTTTATGACAACACTGAGGTTTTGAAATATCTTCAGTTCTGATTAAAGTATAGATTCCTGGTCTCTAGAGATTTCTCATTCTAAAAAAAAATTATCAGGAACATGGTCTCTCCTCCTCTACAGAAGGGGTATATGTCAAAAGGGATATATGTTAGAAGAGATATATTAAGCTAATAAAACCTGACAGGAAACCCCGCTGACTCCACAAGTCAAGACTCTCTAATAACACAAGCGTGATTTGTATTATTTTGCCTTTTCCCCCCTCTTTTTTTCTTTTTTAATAAACAGCATGATGTCACGCAGCAAAGCTAAGCTGCCTGGGTGATGAAGTATGCTAAATTTCCTGGTATTCTCCATCTGGAGGGCCAGATACAAAGCCTGATTAAGTAGAGTGAAAAAGAGCTTCGTGGTTTTGTCTCTGCTCTCCTTAGAGCTCATCACAAAACAATTCACAATGATTTGGCAGTCCTTGCCCAAGAGACCATCAGCAGGATGGGATGCATGAATGTTTAGGTACACTTAGAGGTAAACTGGAATAACATTCACACAACAGATTCAACCATGCGTTATTAGCTACTACACTCAATTCCACAAGTGACTGTAGATATGCAAATTCATCTGTGCTTCACTAGCAATCAAAAGAGTTTGTGGATTTTTTATTTTTATCCAACATCTCACAGTGCAGAGACACACTGGTTCAACCACCCACCCTTTTTTTTTTTTTTTTTTTAACACCAAACATAATACGCAGAGCACATTCATTTCTGTGAGTATGCTGCAGAACACGGGTACAGGCTTCCGTAGGACGATGAAAATGTTAAGCCAGGTCACTGTAACCACCTGAAAGGACTGTACAGCATATGGAAATAAAGGAAAGGCACCATCCCACTAGGAAATGGGATGGGACGAGTAAAGAACTGTCTTCACATGCATCACATCAAAATGACATTCTGATGTACAAGGCTGTTGAGCAAGTGTACCTCTGAGCTGCAGCCAGGTTTAGTTACAACACCCAGAGCAGACTCAGCTAGGAGGAGGCACTGACTCCTGGATTTGCCACTCTTTTGTGGGTTTGAGTCTGCTTCATACAGCAGTAGAAATGGTAAGTGTGCTCCTCCGTACCGTAACACACCACACCAACTTCAGGCCATTTCACACACAGACATCATTTGCTATGATGGATAAAACCATCTTTAACAATTTAATTCCCAGATAATTCTACACATGTATTTTAAACTTTTTTTACATACTGTCAACTGCCTTTTCAAGATCAAACACAGAAACAGCAGTAAACGAAAATACATCAACACAGATTGATTTTTTATGAATGTTTAAAGCTAACCTTTGATGTCACAAGTATAAAATTTGAAATGCTGAGCATTATCGCACTTTTAATCAGTATCTAGGAGTAGACTGGGCATGCTGTTTATTTGGAATCATTACAGAACTAAGAACAAAAGCATTCATGGCTTTAGGAAAGATATTTTTTTTTTGTAAGGCAGCCCTGTTCGTGAACCCTTCAAGCTAGTTAAGGAGTGGCACCGATCCCCATTAGCAGGACTAGCATCCAGCCCTCCCAGCTGACATCAAAAAAAAAAAAAGAAAAGAAAAGACTCAGTGCTTAGCAGATGGGTTTATGAGAAGCCAAGAGGAAAAAATATAAGAGACCTCTCATGCCTCCATTCAGTGTCAGCAATCCTGGGGAAGGGAATGCAGGTTTGGGAGGGAAGATGCCAAATTTGCAATGAATTAATTTCAAGAAAATGATCTCACCGCAAGCAGCCGAGGCACAAATAGGCGATGCCCCATTCCCAGAAGTTCCAGCACCCGACATGCATACTCATTCACCAGCTTGCTTCTCTCGTCATGCATGTCCTGGGACTTTTTGACAGGTGGTGTGAGCTTGGCAGCTGGGGTTTTGCAAGGCACCCCTTCTTCCATGAGCAGCAAGTAGTAAGTATCCAGAGTGAGAAGAACAGGCTTTGAACCGCAATTTCAAAAAAGTGCAAGATTAGAAGAGCCAGCCTCAGATCTTTGAAATGGGCTTGGATGGCCGCCTACAGCAATGCCCGTCGGTCTCTCAGAAAGAGAAAGGCATCTTTGCTAAGAATCAAGGAAAAATATGATCCACCCTGCTGGCTCAGCCAGAGTCCAAAGTAGATTTGAAAAACAAACCAGAGAAAACATGGATCTAAAAATGTACCTAAAAAGCAGGAAAATGGCAGAAAATGAGTGCAGGAAAGCTTGAATGGGAGAAAAGCAATGGAGAGCTTTTAGGGCTCTGTGTCTGTGGACGTGTGTGCAAGCAGCAGCAATAAGAGCAATAAAGCCAGGGCAGTTCTAAAGCTGCAAAGAGAAAAGGATGAGCTCATTGCAATCTCTGATTCGTGACAAGCGTGGCGGCTGCCGCTGCTGCCTCTCGCTGTGAATCAGTAATGAAGGGGTAGGCAAGGAGGGGGCTGGGAGGAGGAGGAGGGGGTGAATGAGCATGCAGAGAGCTCTCGGGGGAGAATGCCGTAATAAGAAGCCAATAGTGAGCGGCTGGACAGCTGAGCTCCCCCTCCCCGTCTACCTTAAATCAATTCAGCTGTAAGGGTTTTTGCTTTTGAATCCCAGGCTCACGGCACATGAACTGCATCCTCTAACGTTTGATGGTTAGGAAGAAACTGGCCTGCCAGCTGGTATAATGAGTTGTAGTCAATCCACTTCTGAATAATGCAAATACAGAGTCAGCACAACCCGGAGACGGGCAGGTAGGGCAGGAGACCCTCATCCCTCCCAGATGATGGATGGGAGAGGAGCAAGGACATCATGATGGACTGCTGGTGAGGAGAGAGCAGCAGGCGGCTTCTGAGAAGCTGAGAAGCCATAGCCCATCTTTGCATAGCTTGTACAGGATTGAATTCAATAATTTAAATAATAATAATTTCCAGCGCTGTGTTCTCAGGAGGCATTTCTAAATCTAGAGATGACGGGCAGAGAGGGAATGATGTCAGCACATGCATTTGAATTGATTCTAGAAATTAACTGCACACTTGTAAGGAAAATGCTATGATGTCACACCTTAAATTGCCTCACATCGCTCCCATGCAGGGAACTGGCCAGGTGCCTCTGCCATCTGGGTAAAGACAGCCTGGCAGGTATTACTTCATTTCATGGATTTTACGAAGTACGTTTTAATGCTGCTTCATTTTCGAATTGCCTAGTTATAAAATGGGCTATGTAACAGAACAATACACATTTCCCATCAGAGCAGACACCAACATTCCATACACATCTAACATACAGAAAGGTGGTAATTTAAAATATTGCGAGGAGCTCTATGGATCTAAAACACATTAATAGCAAACACTTCTGCAAATATAGCTCTAAATATCATATGCCTAACATGTCAAGAAAAAACATATTTAGTTAAAATACTAATGCCAAGCAAAAGTCTGTAGCATGGAGATAATAAACATGTTTACTGTGAACATGACTAGACAAGTACTACAAAAGCAGAGAAAATTAGAAAAAGATACTAATTGCATTCAGTCTGACATACCACCCATAGTGGACTCCTTTCAAATATAAGTAAATTCTCTTGGATGAGAATTATTATTATTATTATTATTTTAAAAGGACATTATTATCAAAAGCAGTCCCACCCACAGAGATCACCTTGGCTCATGGTGACACACGAAGCAGGTGGGAAAATGGTTAAAGCAGAACCAGCAGAAGTCATAGGTCAAAGATGACAGAGGATGACAATGAGGCCTCACCCACTTACCCTCTGGTGACATGGGGTTTAAGTCAACTAAAGCACCTGCAAATTTTGCGCCGTATTGGATAAGCTGTTTAATACAGGTGGTCTTCTGGAAGCTGATTTAAGTGTCTCAGGTTATGAACCACTGTTTTGCAGATAAAAATCTTCCGTACGGATCAGTCCACAGAGCAGGGTTCTGAAGAGGTGGAGGCTACAGCAGTCCTGAGATGAGGGGTATTTATGAGGTCCTTTACAAGAGAAGCCATGACTCAAGAACAAAAGCACAAGCAACAACTCCAGGTTAAGACTATAGTGAAGATTGTGATGGGAACTCTCCTTTCCAAAATCTCTCTGCATGCAGTTACAGAGATTCTGGTTTATTATGAATTTTGTTATTAAATATATAGGTAAACACCACAATGCTGCTAAATTATACATCACAGGTTAAATTATCAGCTAACCAGACTTATGTTTGTAGGGTGAAACGTTTCAAAGAAAAGGGAGTAGCTTTCCGTATTTTTTCTGAATTTCTTAAGTGTTTCCATTTAATTTAAACACATGCTGGTAAACGTGGTATTTTAGAAACATCAGGTTTTATCTTCCACATGTGAATGAAAACGTTGCTCAAAACGTTAAAAAGGAGTAAGAGCATTATACTGCGTGTATTGGGAGGCAAGTTACAGAACTGACTAGAAGCACAGAGGTGAACCAGCAGTCACCGGTGACTTGTGGGCAAAACAGGAAAGAGGTCAGAGAATTCAGAGCACCATCCATGTCAAAAGCCTTAAATTCTTCCTTGCATATACCAGACTTCAATAAGCTAATAGCTAACTCTCATCCTTATAGAAATTCAGGTTTGGTTCACTTTGTGCAAGGCCTAGGCTTACGAAAAATGAAGTGATCATTATATAAAGTCTTTAGCTGTAGAAAGTTATAATAGCATCCAATAGTTAGAAGATAAAACCAGATGAATTCAGGTTATAAATAAGGTGTAAATTTTTAGGAAAGAGGAAAATTAACTACAGGATTAGCTTCCCAAGAGATGTGGTCTACTACCATCATTACAATTTTTACATTAGGCCTGGATTTCTTGTTTAAAAAGAGGTCTCTCAAATAAAAAAACCCACACCTTAATTATCAGCTGAAATTCAACACTTTGTGTTTTTCAGGAGCTCCTTTCACACAGCTTAACAGTGAACTGTCATTCAGATGTGCAGTTAGAGACTTTTTACACTCCCTACCACTCTTAAATACTTCCACATCCTCAATGAACACTATATGTTATTTTAATGCATGTCCGACCAGGAACTGCAGTTTTCCCTTCATGTAAACTTCACTACTCTCATCCATGCCATTAGATTACTGTCCTGCCTTCTTCAGAAGGGCCGGACTGAAGCGAACTTAAAAACTAAAAATGGCTCAAAAGGCAGTAACTGGTACAGCAAGTAGAATATCTTCGGATGAACACATATTAGTCGTGCTTTGATTTCCATGTCACAGACTATCTATCTGGTCTTTAAGTACAGTTAAATCCTCCATGTTTACTCACATGGGACTGATGCAGTTCAGTTCTGCTCAGATGTACACAGCTGATGTCCAATGAACTGGGAAGAAGTGGCTAATGGCAAAATATTTTCTAAGCAAATAAAACCATATAGGATGCGAGTTGAAATTACCTATATGTTCTGAATCTTGTAGCAAGATACCAAGGATCTTGATAAGTCCTTTGTAAATCTCCATACTTTAAAATATACCAAATTAGAAGAACATATGAAACACTACAGAACATAAATAAATAAACAAATAAATAAATAAATAAATAAGTGTATATAAAACCTGAGAAAATATTTGGGAAAGGCTCATGGAATTCCACGACAAATGATGGGTTTCTATCTATCATTTTATGACAGTTGAAGTGGGAGCTTTGTGCTTCTTCTTCTGTTTTCTATGGGGAAAAAAGTATGTGCCATCAGGACTGTTGCAGCCTCTACCTTTAGATTTTCTATCTTTCTATCTTCTATCTTTAATATTTTGCCAAGAATGCATAGAGCCTGAACACAAACATGTTAGTTTTAAGGTATACATAGTGGGTTAGTTCCCAGGTAACAGTATTCTCACTTGCATGTTGAACAAGGCACAACCACTTGCTGTAAAAACTGGCAACCTGCCCACCTGACATTATTTTAAAATGATGGCCCTATGGGAGCACTACAGATTTCCTTCATCCCTCTCTGCTCCCGCTGCTTGCCCACGTTCCCCCTGAGCAAGCAGCCCAGCCTTTTGTGTCCTCCCTCTACCCCAGTCCTTCCTGCAAAACCACCACTGGTCTCGTCTCCTATCCTGCACTTTGCGTTGACAAGAATATCAAATTTTTACGATAATGGGGCACAATACTGAAAGGTCACTACTCAGATAAACTAAACATTTTCATAATTGCTATATCAATTCCTAATTGATCAATGATGATGTATGATAGCATCTCTCTTTTCTATGTCAACTGCAAAAAACAGAAAAAGGAAACAAATTGGATCGCCTTTCACATTTTAGTGGCAAAAATTACTGACTTTGAAAAGCTGAACAGTCTGTAATACTGGAAGAACAAAAAAGAAAGTTCCCCTTGAAGTTTATTCCTGTAAAAGGATAAGAAAAATTCTGCACCAGAACAGCTCTGAAAAATCCATCTGCGTTACATCATGCCCACCATAAGAACCTCACCTCTTACCTTATCAGAAATTACTTTGTCCTTTCTGTTCTTCAGGTCTAATTACAACTGTAATCTGGATTTAGTGAAGTTTACATTTTTACCATTATTAGAGAGAACATGATAAAAAAATTAATTTCCATAGCAGATTCCACCAGCAATGTGTGCTGGCGTCTCGCTGGTCGGTCTGTTCTTAAATGACTTGGAGAAGAGGGTGAACTGCGGGGTGACAATGTTTGCAAGTGCTACTAAATTATTCAGGGTTTAAAGACAGGGGCTTACAGTAAAGAATTGCAGAAGGACTGTAAGAGACTGAATGACGGGGCAATAGTACGGTAAATGAAAGTCAATGTACATAAATGTAAATTGATGCATATGGAGAACAGTTATCAATTTTATATATAAATTATAGACTCTGAGCTGACAATTGCTACTCAGGAATGAATCCTGGAGTCACTTTGCACAGTTTTATGAAAATATCAGCTCAGTGCACAGCAGCAGTCAACTAAATACACCAAATAGTAGGAATTAATAGGAAGGGAATAGAGATCTAAACAGAGAATGCCATTATTCTACAGTATAACTCCTTGTGTTTTAATCTTTGATATTATGCTTTACTCTGGTCCTCCCATCTCAAAAAGGAGATAACAGAGACAGTAAAGTATTTATAGAGTGAATAAGCTCATCGGAGGCTTCCAAATGTGGAGACAAATAATAAGAACAAAGATTATTAAACCTGGAACATAGACTGTTGATGAGGGATATGTAGACTTATAAAATCATGAGTGGTGTGGAGAAAATGAAGAGGTACCATCTGTCCAAAATGCCTTCCAACACAGGAACCTCACATGAAACTCACAGGTGACAGGTTCAAAGCAAACAGAATGATAAACTGAGAAAATCTCTGTGGCTGCTAGTTTACTGTGTCCAAAAAGTCACCAGACAAACCCCTGGAATAACAAATCATATAGAGTTATTAAATGTGAGACACCACCTCTTTCTCAGAGTCTCCAAGACACAAATTGCCAGGGGGAGCAGGGGAAGAAAGAGTATTATGAGTATTATTGCCCTTTTCTTACAGTCTTTCCTATGTACCCACTGTTGGCAACAAGATACTGGGTAGGTAAGCCTACAAGTCTGACCTGGAATAACTATTTTACGTTTTTATTTACTTCAATTACATACTTAAGAAACAATTTTTCCGTAAGGTCACAAGATTTGCTAGGCACATATATACAATATATTAAAAAAATAATAAAATATAATAAATAACAAAAACTAATAGCATCAGTCAGAACTGTATGCAGTCCTGAAAACACCATCTTCAGTTTCCAACATCTCGAAATTACAAACAGACAATATAATGGGGAGGTGTCATCAATATATAAATCAGGGTCCGGCGCTGCTAAAGAAATGCAGTCCAACAAATTTTTTGTTACCTTCTCTGCATTCAGTCTTCTATTCCTTTAAAAAGAGAACGTCTCCTCCCTCAAAATTCCAAATTTATGGTGAACATTCACCTAATAGAAATTTAACCAATTTCAGGCATGAGGAGATCAAATGGGCTAAGAAAGTAACTAGTCAGGACAGGATGGAGTTTTAGCATGCAGATAAATGCGGACATTGAGAAAATTGGTTATATTAAGGCTGGGAAATCAGCAGTCTGGGAGTTGAATGATTTTGGAAGTTTTCAGGCACAGATTTTTCATTTGAAAGAGATAATCTCCAACCAGTCACCACATACTGGTTTTTGGGGTAGGGGGTGCGGGTGTCGGGGAGGAATTCTTCAGCCCTGCAAAACCTACAGTTTAAGGACATCCTCAATTTAGGAACTAGAAATATAAAAACAGTGGTCTGAGAGCCTCTTGAAAACTGAATTTCTTGTCCTCTACCTAATGGAGAAGGCTTTGAAAACAGAACAGTTGGTTCTGATCCCTGGCACCAAAGAGTTAGGATCATCTTCTCTACCAGAAGCTTCAGCTCTTATCCTGGGATCAGCCACATAAAGAAGCTAAAAAAAATTTCAGTAGAAATACAAAGAACATCTATTTTTCCTTATATTCTAATGTGGACACTTCTGTTTTATCTTGAAACGAGTCTTTTGAAGATTTAATGCACTTACAGAGTGGACTAAACCAGATCACCTAGATTCAAAACCAGTTTAGGTTGGAAAGGAAGCCTGCATGTCAATTCACCCAACCCTTGGCTTAAAGCAGTGCCAATTTAACAATCAGTTCAGGCTCCTCAAGCCATTGCAAATGCAAAGAACAGCATCTGTATGCAGAGAGAGAACGAAATAACTCTTGGATACAAGGCCTAAGTACCTTTACCTACACACTCAGTGAACTTCTCATGTGATACCTCTCAAAAAGTTACAGTAATTATCACAATTTCATTCCCAACTGAAAGACAATCCACATTTTTTAATTATCTGCATTGACAATATGCAAGTTTTACCTAAAATGGGCACCTGTCCAGTCTTCACTGACATCCTCAGAAGTTTAGCCAGTAAGATTACACAAATTTTCGGTAAGATGTGGAAGAGTATGATTGCTCAACTTAACTGTTCCTTCTCTACGGCCTGTTTTCATCTAACCAATAAATTTTATTTCCTTACTTGCTGTTACGACTTGAACCCTTCGGCTTTTGCCTTCTTTGTTTTCTTAAAAGACTACATACACTACTTTTTAAAACACAAACGCCCCAGGCTAGATTGTGGCAAGTGATAATTTCTGAAGCAGGTGACAAAGTGAGACATATCTCAAGGGAAGTCACACTGGTCACTTCAGTTTACACTGCAAGCAACACAGCTTCCTGAAGGAAGAGGTGTCACTTCCCCACCACCAGCAAGATCTAAGCTGCACAAACCCAGATGACGGGTCTGGCTATCTTTGGGTATGTACACTTCTCACAAGCACAGATTTTTCAGCTACGCCTTCAACACAGAACAAAATTTCAGATCTGATTTTCAAGTTCTGGGTGGGTGCAAGCAGTAATTCAGGAGATGGATGGACAAAATCCAAGACAGGTGAAGTCAGATGTCTATCCAAAGAAGATAATGTCTTGAAAGTGAGAAAAGAAAACCTACAATTCACTATTGCAAATTCATCAAGAAGTGAAATGCAAAATGTATACAGAAGTACATCATAATTTTATTCAAAATTTGTGCTTTTACACAACCCCAAACTTCAGGTGGTGAAACAGTATTTGTGGAACCCGCTCATTCGTCATGAATACTATTTCATGCAAACAGCCCCCATAGTTCTCAGATGCAGTAGATTTTTTAGAAATATGGAAATACATTAATATAGAAAACATTGTGACCTCTCTTAAAGATTCAGTCATTCACCTCTAAAACGATTAATACAGAATTGAGGAGATACAGAACTATTAAGATGCTCTAGAGTTCAAGAAAACTAAAAATACTGGTTTATTTAGTAAACAATATGAATGGTATCTATAAATACTTAAAGGTGATAAACACTAGTGTGAGTGTCGTTGGAAATGGACTATTTGAGATAAAGGACAATGCTGATATAAGAGTAGATAAGTGTAAAATGATCAGTAATAAATTTAAACTGGAATAAGGGCAACGGCCTTCCATCAGCAATATTGCTGCTGTTACTAGTTTATGAAATGGATGCTGTGTCACATAATGGCATCATATAGCAGAGGTGCATTTCTTTGGCCCAGGAGGTCCTTTGCAGTCCAAATACAGAAAAAGATAAAGATAAAAAATAACCCTCCTTATACAAGGTAGGTTTGACAGTTTGTTGGTTTGGGTTTTTGTTGGGGTTTTTTTTGTTTGTTTTTTTGTTTTGTTGGGGTTTTTTTTGTTTTAATCTAGGGAGCCTCTGTATCAACTACTTGAATTAATAGCATCATCTGCTGTCCCCGCCACTACAACCAGTATGCTTCTCCGTAATCTGCTGGGCACAGACTGACACAAACAACATTGAGACCGAAAGGTGGCAACAGAAATAACCGATAAACACAACTGTTTTGTTTGTGTAGTAGACAGTTATCACTCGATAACACGCAGTGAGAAGTGTAAGAACTCATAAGCACCGTTAGAAATGCTGCTTGCATTTGCCTGAGCTCAAGGAACAATGTATAGAAGTACTGGTTTTAAGGTAACATAGGTACTGAAGTGAAACTCTGTAAGATAATAACGCACTGGCTGGGAAACACAAGCAGTAACAAACACGTTGCTTCTCACTATTTTCAACCCATT
Source organism: Falco rusticolus (assembly GCF_015220075.1). Taxonomy (NCBI): domain Eukaryota; kingdom Metazoa; phylum Chordata; class Aves; order Falconiformes; family Falconidae; genus Falco; species Falco rusticolus. The sequence goes on from NC_051197.1 coordinate 30,240,171, forward strand.
TTACTTGGAATATTATACATCTTCCTGTTCAAAACTATGGGTTTTCTCTGGCATTAAGTAACATGTCCTTAATGTCAGCCAGATGAAAGCTCAACAACCTAAGCATCGACCTTAAGAGCTGTTACAAATCGCACTCCATGAGTAGATGAACCCTCAAAAAGAAAGCTGGGATATGGACCCATTTTAAACCCCCGTGGTTCATCCCTGCACGTGTACTCCTCCCTGCCTTTTCAGCAGTTAGCAACTACAACAGTAGTTAATCTAGAGGCCGATTTGTCCACAATCACGTTTTGATGTCTGCCTCAGTTAGCTAATTCAAAAACAAAGCACGTGTTTAGCTATTTTTGCTAAGGTAGCACAATCAGAGGATTAAGGAAATAATTACCAAAATATTACAATATGAAAGAAAGCTTATTATTGATATTTTTTTCTTAGCACATATGAAGATTTTAATGCTTACTTTGTAATTTCCAAGTAAGAAACTAACTAGCTGATGACAAAACAGATCAGAAAGCATGCCGGCACTGGAATGGTGTATTTTCCTTTATCATTCATAATTAACGGTCTTAATTGGGATTTTAAAAATAAAAATACCGACGTTGTTTGTTGAGTTGCTCTAAACCAGTTTTCTACTCTGCCTTTTTCAACACTGGGGTTCTTTGCACACCCCAGTGCTTCACCGTATTTCTGCTGCTCAGAAAATGAAAGGTGAAGGATTCAATCTTCCGTCAGCTCGGTTTACTAAATGTTAATTCAGTTGCAGTCTCTCCATGACCGAACAAAGTGATTAATTTCAAACTGTAAAATAGTGCCACCAGCTGGAGAGCCTGGCTGATGAGCACTGTGGAATACACGAAAAGCAGTGACATGCATTAAAAAGCGTAACATTTGGATGCTACGGGAAAAAAAGACCATGCTTTTCCTTCTATAAGAAATCAGATTAATGCCCTATTGCAAATTATGGCCTCCATAGGAGGTCACAAAGCTTTAGCTATTCATTGCCACAATCATACTCAGAACTAGGAGAAAGGGAAGGATTGCCCTCATGTCTTAAATACATGTTTATCTTCCAAAGATTACTGCATCAAGGTGTCTCGGGTAATTGGTCACAGAAGTAGTACTGTCATTTCAAAACTAACAAGATTCGCTTTGAACACTAGCAGCTGCTTGTAACAGTGAGAAACTGCATTGAGTAGAAGGGAGTTCAAGATAAAAGCTTTATTCTGTTGCTATTTAATGAGGGACTGAGGCACACGCTTCACAAGGAAGTGAGCAAAACGGCATTTACACAATAAACACTCAATATCCCACTGACGAAGGATTCCCTCGTCCAAATTAAAAAGAATCCAAAAGATTGTGGATGAGAGAATAATCGCTCTGTTTTAACAAGGAACAAATCCTTAGAGGCTGTTTTAGTTTGCTTCAGAATCAGAGAGAGACAAGAGCTCAGAAACCCAGTTTTTAAAGTGGTTGTTCTGCAGCACGCACATTCAGTTTCTGTAACTTAAAAAGACCTGTATGCTAAATCACTTTCTAATGATTTTTCTAATGATTAGGAAAGATTATGAACACATTTGAATAGGAAAAAAATTACTTTAGGTCTTGGAGTAGAAAATATTTTCCTCCCTAACGGAACAGCAATTCCTGCTGAAAGCAAATCATAACGCTAATTCAATTGTATATAATCACCAGCTCCATCTTGGTACCACCATGGAACTGTGCTCGGACGTGAGTGTTTCTGACCCAGAATCTTGTCTGTCTTACCTGTATTTTCTTTGTACTTGTTTTTGGTTGCAATATAGAAATACTTTCCCAGGATTATACCTCCCTTACCACTTACAGCCTATTACTGCCAGAGCAGGCAGATACAGCCTACTGCAAATATATGCATATATAAGAAGAATTGCTATAAGCAGAATTGAAACCAACTCTTAATACAAAATTGGGCTAATTATTCAACAACAAAAAAAATCCTTACGTGCTGTATGACATCTGTGAGTTAAGGATTTTAGTCCTTTCCAACATCATCACATTTTCTGAATAGTTGTTCTGCTGCTAACCTCAGTTCAACCATTCCCACCACCAGCAGCTGGAAGCGGCCCACTGGGTGCATCCCCACGGGCTCAAAATCATCCTTCACAACCAAACTGAACTAAGCTCCCATTTCCCAGAAACCTTGCCAGCTATTTTCAGCTCAGTCCAAGTACTCCTCTCCTTTTCTTCTTCAGTTTTAAGATCCATAAGCTATCATCTCTACCTCTGTTGAGAACCTACTACTGTGGCAGCATACCTGTTGGGTGCTGCTTGAATGCTTGCTTTCACTTCTTCACTATCACACCGTAACCTACTAGATTTCCCTTTATCCATACTGGCCTTAAAAACCAGAACATTAACAAGCCCCCGTAGTTGCAAATAAAATATGAAACAGGAAGAAAAGAGCACACACCTCCCTCCTCCCTTTTTACAAATTTAGATTTGTGTAGGAGCACTTCCCTGGAAACGTACAAGGAAGAAATTTCCTGTTTATAGGCAACTTCATTTAATATATATACTCACGCAGAAAGTCACAGCCCCATTTGACACATTAACTCTGTTAGTGTCAAACACATTATTTTGGACATTTGCTTACCATAACGCTAAATACTGTCTCATACCTACACTGCAGTACTTTGCCAAAGTTACCCTACCTCAAGTGAAAATATATGTGTTCTGAAATTTCCAATTGCTCTGTTCACAGCAGCAGCATACATATATTCCTGGCATGGAGCACTTTTTCTGTAAAACTGCCACAGAATTTGAATCTCTGAAAATTACTCTTTACTGAGTAACTCAACCAGTAGTTGTTCTCCCTTTCAAGGTAAATGATAAGGAAAACCCACTGGAGAACTAGCAACAGCGTCATGATACTAGTCAGCGTACATGTCGTGGGGCTGTTGTGTTAGGAGTGACAGGCTGCTCTACCCTGAGCCTTAGCCTAAATTATTTGACAAGGATATAATTTGAATTCAAAGGTGGCATTTCAAATTCCATACCACATGCCTGAACCTGTACTGGATTTCAACTAGAGCCAACTTGTGAAGGTTGATGTAAGTTAACTTTGAGCTATCTCACTGGCATCAAAAGGGCCAATGCTTTACTTAAAGGTTTACTTGTTTGTTTGTTCAGGTAAATTTTGTGTCAAAGCCAAAGATAGAAGTTCTCCATATTATAAAAGACTTCCATTCCTCTCTTAACATTACAAATACATTCGATACCAAATAATATTCAACCACATGCATCTTGAATATTTATATTAAAGAACCCAGCCACAAAATAAATATGCTGTGAATCAGAATTGTTTTCTTAATAGTAATTACACGAGACTTTTAAATCCTTAGACTGCACTCCTTGTTCCATGAACTTTGTGACACGATCAAGTTTAATAGAAACAGACCTACTGTAAGTACAATTTTGAAGATATCTCTATCCAAATAGATATTTGTCATGCGTTCTCTCCTCCAGAAGCCCCACTATTATTGTTCCCTTAGAGATGATATATTAAGCTAAGAAAATAGTCCATACAGTTTAATAACATTGAAAATAGAAACAAACAAACCCTTTCTAATCAATGACTTACCTTTAAGAGAGCCAAGGCTACATGGAAGATTATGTTCATACCCTGAAAATAAGAAGAAAAATACTTCAGTCAGTCCCAGCATACCAGCCTCTCTTCCCTATTACTTACTATGTAGCATCAAAACTAGATGCTGCCAGTCTCTGGGGAATGCCTCCCTCTTCCCTGCTACACTTCAAAGTTCATCATTAAAGCCCCAAGGCACAGGTTCCAAACTCCCGGCTGGGGAAGAAGACAGCTCTTTGGAGCTTTTGGAATGTTACTGTTCAATTAATCAGGTGCTATGGATGCGACAGAATATCCCTACATCGTTTCAGTACCTGTCAATGCTGGTTTTCACGAGCAGTGCATCAAAAAAACCACAATAAACATTCTAGTTGATAGCATTTTTGCCAAGTAACTGAGCTTAGCTCAGTTTAACCATGTACAATCTTTCATGCTCAAACTGTAAAAAAAGAACCAAAATGAAAGAAAAAAGACCCCACGAGTACACAATACACCTTTTTCGCTGCTATTAACCAAAAGTCCAAACTATTTCAAAGGTAAGCAAGCTGATGTCTGTATCAAAGAGTTGCCTTCTGTTTTGATAAAGCTGGAAACACAAGTGTACAGAAATCTATTCAGTGAAAAATACAGTGATGATGTGAAATTATTTAAAAATCAAAGAAAGTAAAACCCACTCATGTGACTGATCACAGAGGGGTGAAAAAGGCTACATTTCCACTTACGTTGCATACAAAAATATGAAATAGTATTCCTCTGCTTTTGTTCAACATCGTTTTATTTTGACAATTAAGACTTGGAGATTTTTGCAGAGGGAAGGGCAACATGTACCCTGAATGAGGCTCCTTTGGAGCAGCCTAACTGAAACTGCTCCTGGGGTCCTGCTTGGAAAAGTAGCCAGGGGCAGATCAGGCCAGAGGATGCAAGCTGACAGCCTTGCTGGCAAAGCACACATTGCCTCTGCTGCTGGAAGCACCTCTCCTGTCTGTAGCCTACATATCTTGATTATTTAAGATTATAAAGAGCTTTGTGTTCATTGAAATAATGAAAAATACCATATGCAAGTCTCATTTGTACTATGTACTTTGCGTTCAGACTATTTTCCTAGATTGTATTTTACAAATCCTCTTGCCTGCTTGTTTAATGGCATGATAAATCTTTTCTTATAATGTCTTTCAGAGCTGATACCTAAAAATTTGCACACAAGGAATACTGTCGTTGCAATACATATCATTGTGGGATAACAACAGGACTTTTTCTAAGGGAAACTTCTCCAATGAATTTCTGCTTCTGCAACTGCATATTTTTCCAAGTCTCTTACTGGAAGTCTGAGATCATATTTCTATAAAAATTAGCTTTCATAAAAATCTGCAGAGACTGTTCAGAGGTATTCTTGAGAAGAAATTGCATTTTTTTACATGGGTAGTATGGTGCCTTGAAGGTACCATTAATTAGTCTTGGAAATGCTACGACATTAGATATAATGAATATTGCAACACTCTGTGAATTAATTTGCAATTTGACGCATAATCATTATGATATCAAACTGACTTTTTCCACTAGAGGTCACAATTGTAGCAGGACTGAACCTGGCTTCATCAACAGGAAACCCTTCTTCCAAATAGAACAAGTATTTCAAGGTTACTTCGCTTTTTATACTTCTTTTTAACAGGAAAAAAAAAAAGTCTATCTGTGAATTTCAGTCATGACACTGATAATACTAGCACCACCAGCAGCAAAATAAGTTCATAGTACTCTCAGTTTTATTCCAAATATCAACCTGAAGTCAACATATCATTCCACATGGTCATGACATCAACTTTTATTTCCCAACAGAGAGGATTTGCTGTGAACATACAACCTACAAATCAGAGACACACTGCTACAAGGCATCACAAACACTGTGCTTTCTTCTTAACTGATTGATCAGATTTTGTTATTTTATGAGTAGGAGTATTCTGTCTAATTGTTGGATTACTGAGGAATTAGTATCCTGTGTATTTTCTGACACTACCAAAAAAAAAAAAAACCCAAAAGAAAACCAAACCAGTTTTCATTTATTTTCGATATAATTTTTTTCTGATCTGCCCAAAATTCACATCACTTCTGAATTCAAACTAATCAGACTCTCTCCTGGTACTCCTCCTAGAGGATCACTCTTCACGTGGATAGCAAACGCAGCAGAATAGTTTTCCTGCTTTGAGAATCTTCAGCTCTTTTTCTAGCCCCACTGGGCAAAGGGCAGCAGGCAGACTCCCTCACATTACTGACAACACACAAGCCCCCTAAAATCAGAACACCAAAAGGACTTAAAAACCTTCATTATACAGCTGTCCTGAGTGGCACTCTGCTACTCCTGGGAACAGAAAACATTCCGCACCTCCCTCTTTCCTCAGCAGGAGAGGGAACCCCCAAATCCAGGCGGTATTTCAGACCTGAGGCAGCAGGTGCTGCAGCTCCACACTGACCAGCCTGGACTTGCTGGACCTGGAGGATTAACATACCCCCGACAGCTGAGGGACTGGAGGTGTCATCTGGCCACCTACAGTGAGGCATCTACTCGTGTTTGGGTTTACAGCAAGATGCTTTAGATTTCAAATGCAGTGCCTTACCTACCCATCGTAACAAGGCACTTTATACCCGCTGATCCACATACTTGAGCTATTTTTTTCCTAATGCATGCAAGACTATTCTGACATAGCCAAGCTTAATGATTATGAAAAAGAAGGCTCTGCTCATTTTTCCCCCAATCTCTTATTTAAAATCCTACTTCATTTACCACACACTGATTTATAAGATTCAGCTTAAACTTCTCCATCTATTTTAGAAGAAGGACCAAAAATACCAATGTGCACCAGACATATAAATCATTGCTAGCAATATCCCTCCAGCAATTTTATAATGGAAACATGAAAGTACATACAAATCATCCACAAGGGGGAAAGAGAAGGGAGCCCATACGAAATAAGCTTTGGATAATTACTTTTTAAAATCAAAGGTCATATGTTTAACTAGGCACTTTGAAATAAATGCTTTACTGTCATGCAAATCTCATCTTAATATTTAAAAAAAATGCAAATGTGAAAGTTGTTTGTAATTGCCTAAACGCTTGGGGGGGGTTAATATACAACAGACAGAAGTAAAAATATACACTCACTAAACAAGAACTGTTATAAGAGTACAGGAATGGGTAGGGGCTTATCATCATGTCATATTGCTTCTCCATGATGCTGCTGTTCCTGTGTTTTTCAACCTGAGAGGCTTTGCTGCTGGTGAGTAAATGCAGGAGGAGTGTGCAGCCTGCACAGACATTAAGCCCACAGGCAAAAATCCCAGAAACAAGGCATGTGGGTATCGTTCTCTTCGGAGCTTTTAACTAGCCTTTTGCAGAAGGTTAGCAGTTTCTATGACAGCCTGGCTTATCTGCCTAGTTAAGCATCTGCACAGGATCTTCTGGTTTCCGACAGGTGCTATTTAAAAATTCTCTTAAGCTGGTGTAGAGGCCCAGAGCATTTTAAGAGATCTCATTAAGCTCAGCAGTTCTGGAGAAGGAACAGGCTCGTCTCAAAGCAGACAACCCCTCGACTTCTGCAGTCACGAGGGTAAGATAAGGGTCAGGAAAAGGAAAATGTTAGCGTTTGTGCCACCTTCCAGCCTCCTTCCAGCGCCTGCTGCCTGCCACACTGACCGTGCTCTGCTTTATGACGACTTGCGTAGGACAGCACTTACTTCAGAAGAAGGACCATCGTTTTGCAGAAGAACCCTTTGTACTTACTGGGACGATAGTGCTGGGATGAAAGCTCACCATCCAGTAAACCACCATTTAACTCACTTAGACTGCGCTTTACGGAAGCATCTGCTTATTTATTTATGGCCAAAAGACCCTAATTTCCAACAGGATTGTAGGTAACATTCTCTCGGGCAAAATCGTGAAACTGTATCTCATGAGACTGTAAAAATGAAACACTTCAACTGCATGATACACATGCACGAAATTAAGACTGGCTTAAAGTAAGTGTTAATCTTACTATGTTAACTCTCTTCTAGCAAGAGATTTTCACTGTTCCTTAACTCCCTCTGAAGCCAAGATTCCTTCTGCAGATAGAAGCCCTCTTTGAAGGGTCCTCACTTTGAGTCCCTCTGCACTCTGAAACAAGGTGACTTTTGAAAAGGCCTGAAAAGAAGATCGGGAACAAAGAACAGCAAATGGTAAAGATCTGATTTTGCAGGATCCAGTTTGTCTTTAATGAGATCTCTGTGACAGACAGGATGCCTGTGGCTTCCTTTGGAAGGGAGGAAGCACATATACCCATCTGACCCAGCCCATCTACCCAGAGACCTGAAAAAGGGAAGTTAAGGGGGCAGCAAACTAACGCTTGCTACTAGCAAAGCTCAACAGCCCCGCATGAAGCTGACAGAAGAGTTAGGCCAAACGATTTAATCACGCGGTTATCTGGACCACATCTGCCTAGGGGATGACTGTGGAATTTAGGTCCTGTTTTAAAGCTTCTCTTCAATGCCAGAAGCCTCTGGGAGAAGGTAGGCTATAATAGTTGCTAGCATCTCTCCCCCTCCAACCAAGGTGACCTAACGGACCTTCCTCTGGTTACATGGCAATACCCTCTGCATCATTTTCACAAACAAAAGGAAGTGAATCTCTTAGAAAAAAAATATTGAAAATTCACTTTTTTTATCAGTGTTCTTATCTGTGGTTTTGCTCCTAGATACGCACAACATGTAGAAGAAAACAGTGAAGACACCGATGCAATATTCTCTGAAGTTCAGCACCAGGTAAAGCAGATGTATGTGAAAGTCAACTGAGCACCTCCTTAAGGTCAGAGAAGTCTCAAGCCTCACATGCCATGCCATCAGGAAAACCAGTTAACCTGTTCCAGCTTTCTAATAACTGAATTTTCCTTTTTTGCTAAAGAGAGATTAGCTATTCAACTGAAGTTAATTTGACATTGTTTCATAATTCGAAAGTGTTTCATAATTATGTGTTCAGTTGCATACTCTTTCAAAGGAGCTGCAGAGGGTAATTGGGGTTACAAACTCTAAAGAAGAATTAAAATTCTATTTACGGTTTGGATTGTTTCCAGCAAAATACTTATTTAGCAACTGTAATATGTTGAGAACACACAATAAACTTTAGGAATGTCACAAATGTATTTAACTTGCTGACAAAATAAATATATGGTCTGGAGCTCAGATTTCTCTTTGTAAGTAACAGACTCGGAGCATGCTCTGCAGGGATACACATGTTAATTAACATCTTTTACTCGGATAGTTTGTGTAGCTTGTACATTCATTCTATTTCAATGACAACTAAGGGGAAGGAAGGTTAACTCACTCAGATAAGGCACAACATAAAATAGCAAGCTTTGTATAAGCAACAGATACAGCTTTCTTACTAACAGTTATATTAGAGAGAGAAAAGGCAAAAAAGAAAAGAAAAATCAAACTGCATAGAGATCTTACTGCTAACATATGAGGTACAGTTGGACTCTTTAGACTGGGCTTCCCCCAGTGACTCCATACACACTGCCTACCACAGGAGCTCACACTGGGAAACGCTACAACACAAGAAAGAAAAAAAACACAGCAATCTCCATCCTGATACGATGATGCTGTGACTAATACACAAACCAAATTAAAACCAGTTGACTCAATTATTAGGTAAGCAGGTACCAGGGAGATGGTAAAAATGGCACCATGGGATTCAGCATTTATTGTGCCACCTTTGTGTATTTTGCAGCATGAAAAGGCACATGATAACTACTACTAGGCAACCATGAACCTGTATTAGTATGATTTCATATGAAATTTTGTTTGGTTGGTTGCTTTCAACAAAAATGAATGGGATTTAGAAGTTCTAGTGAATGTTTACATGTTTTGGGTGATTTTCACATAATTTGCTGCTGAGATGTTGCTACGGCTGAATGAAGGTAGAGTGCTATGAGATTAGCGCCTTTTTGTCTCCAGCTTCTGTGACTGTTTTCGAAGAATAAAAATTACCGCCACAGAATCTGAACTCATTTTCATGTACCAAACTGCTCCCTGCCTTCAGGTATTTCTGCAGTGACATGCTCCTAATTCACAGGCAGCTGCTTATAGGCACTAACATTACTATTCTGGTTTTCCAAAGTTTAAGTTTAAATTACAGGGGGTTTAGACAATCCTTTCCCTCTTCCCAAACCTGATTAATATGGGGATGAAGAAAGGGGCCTAGGCATCAAGGGCTGTATCACATACATATAAGGAGGACAGACACAGAGGTCTTGTATCTCTGTAGCTAACACAGGTCCTCCAGCTCTCATGGGGAACAGGGAATGGCTGTTAGACATGCTTGGAGGAGCAGGAATCCTCCAGATCCCAGTTTCCTTGAGAGGAGACAAGATGAGGGGTTGAGAACACCTCGTGACAGAGAGCTGTGCCTCCTTCCCCCTCCACATGTGGTCACATAACACAAAGACAAATGCCTGCCCATGTTAAATCCATGTCCTGCTTCCCTGCGCTCTGATCTCTTTCCCAGCATTCATTCCCCATCTTCGCCCTTTCTCTGCCACCACACAGTCCTGGCCCTTGTCCCTCTACACTCCGACATTCATTCTTCCTTTCCGACAGCCACCTGAATGCAAAGTTCACGTTTTGATTTTACATACTCAGAAAATTCAGTACGGCCTCAAGATGCCAAGCACGAAGTAATGGAAAATGTTTTGGCACAGGCAGACTGTGCTATCCTCTTTTTTAAAAACAGTCCCCAAATTAGCCTAGCTTCCTGGATTTGTTCACGGAATATCACTCTCCCATTTGTGATACTTTCTTTCAGTTATTTCTGAAGCGTTTTTGAGGACTGCCAAGACTGCTTAGAATATGCTGTTATTCAAATACAGCAGATGGCACTGGTGTTAAGTAAGCATTATGGAAATTTACTGTATTCCTAGAAAAATCAGCCAAGTGAACATCAACTAGTAAGTGGCTAAAATATTTCAGTAGCAATTGGGAAAGTAACTCAGAGCCATACTGTGACATCGCATTAGATGCTTCTTCCCTCTAAGGTGCAAACTAGGTCATTCAAACAGGTCCCTCATCTTCGGCGACTGTCACCGGTACCTTAGAACATTTTCTGAAACAGAAGCAACATTTCAGGACCACAACATCTATTAACATCACCAAAAAGGTACCTCCTGTTCACATAAGTTATCTTGAACTGCAGATTGTTGTGAGACTCTTTTTTTCTTTGCTCATGGTGAGCATTTATTGCAGCTTTGTTATTTTGGGGATCAACAAGCTGCAGCTATGAATGGAAGACACATAAATTATGGATGCTCACAGGAGCAGCTGGACAACATAGCGTAAAGGGTTATGCTAAACCTTGTGGCTCTCCAAGAACCTCTCAGATGTACTCTATTAAAATACTGTTCTCCTCAGTCCAGGCTTGAATTATTATAAATTCTGTGTAGCTTTAGAATTAAATAGAACGTTTTGTGTTCCCCTGTCCGTGTGGCAATACAGAACATGGTATTACATAATTTCTATTGTTAATTGAAATTGTATATCCAAACACCTAGTACTTCTTATGACCTTCACTTTGAAAAAAACTTAAAATTCTTTATCATTATAATCTCAATGTTATAAGCATACACTCAACAAAGGCTTTAAAAGTTCCTCATGCATCAGACACAATAAAATACTACGTCCTTTTTCCTTTCTTTTTACTTTAATTTCTGCTGAAATTAAAACTGGAAAAACCCCACAGTGGAATACAGCTGTAGTCATCAGATAAATTACGCTGAAATTACTTTTAGCTTGGATTTAAATAACTCATCTAAATACATAAAAGCAAAACATCCACATCCACAGCCAGGAAACCTGAGCTAACTCCATTGCAGACCTCAAGTTTTTGCAACCAAAAAGATTGTAATGGCTGACATGTCAACAGATGCTTGAATGTAGCAAACAAGCATTACCACTGGACATGGATGTTCAAATTCTAGTCTTCCATCTGGAGTCTGAGAGACAACCTATTCTCTTTCTTCTTAAATTAATTAAAAGCTAGTTACAGCAGTCTCAGAAAGAAATCCTTTCCAGTGTCTTTACATGAAACAGCAGTGGAGGAGACTTAGCTCCCTCGCAGGCATAATGGAAAGAGCAATGGACAGGAGGAAAGGCAGTCCAAATGCCAAAGTCTAATCTCCTGTCCTTGTAAGAAGGAAAAAACCCCACACCCACCCACGCACACCCACCCACCCACCCCCTTTTCCACTGACTTTACTTCTGCAAAGAGTACTGAAATAATGCAAGCAGCTTTAGCACAGACCTATACCTACTCAGAATTTAAGCCTAGCTTTTAATATGCTCTTACTAAAAGCGATCTTGTTTCTAGCAAGCCCAGTTTGCTGTTTTATAAGATCTATTAAAACATTCATAACTGGAAGGGTTAATAAACATAGACAATATGTCAACAATAGGTAATTCCAAAAAGTTCAAGTTTTCTTCCCCTATAGATCTACAGAAGATAAGTAACTGTACACAATCTTTTATTTAATTCACATTTCACCTGAGTGCAGATTTAAAGAGGAAGTGGGCTTGTTCCTGACTCAATTCCTGAGGAAGTTTAACAAATTAAAATGTTAATCTGTTCTTTCTCAACTCTGTGGAAGGCATCACAGAAGTATCTGACAGTGATAGATAAAAAATAGCAGGCTATTATGGTATCTACTACTCAGTACTAACACACAGAGATGACTGGTCTTAGCATCTGAGGGATACCATACGGTGTAGTGTTTCCTGGCACATCCATTCTTCAGCAAGACGCACATAAGACAGACATCAAATCTTCAGCGCCAATAGTTATAATTCCTCTAAGATTTTCATTATTTCATTACGAAGCAGTGCTCCTAGGAACCACAACTACTCAACACGGTGCCACATTTTTACTATCAATAGGTGCGCATTTACTAGCGCCAAGTCATTCACATTGTAAAAGATTTTTAAAAACACCCATTGGCCTTTATCACAGTTTCTCAAAACTTCTTCTAACAGTTATTTCATACAAAGTTTGGAAAGCTCTAGTTGACAAACAAACACTAAGGAATGATGCTATCTACCTTTCAATTCGCACTTCTTCCACTGTGCTGCTATGTGGTCCTGTGAAAGGTAGTTTCACTTCTTTGTTATCACTTATATTACAACACATTAAATTATTTCCTATTCAAAACTGATAATCAGTTGCATCCCCTTCTATTCAGTCTTGATCACAGAGCAGCAGCTTAGTAGTCAAAGTATTAATTTTTGTAACAAGACTATGTAATTACTGACACTAAAATACAAAAATATCTGTACCAGCCCAGAAAAGGCAGCATGTAGTAGGGTTTTTTTTATATACTCCTTAAAAGGAGAAAACCATAATCCTTAAGTATTTTATATCGACAAGAACTGCACATAAAAATAGTCAAATCGACTCAAAACAGAGGTGACCAGTAGCAACTTGAAATTGTAGGTTAATAATGGAATTGACAGTTTGAACTCGGACCCTCCTTTAGTTTTGGCAGTACTGTATATATCACAACCAGTTACAGTATTTTCTTTTTTAAATAGGAAAAAATAATGAAAATTTTAAAAATGCTTAAAACTTGTCTGTCAACTCGTTTGATTTTTTTTTTTCCTCTTCTAAATGCCTAATTAAGGTAACTTATCTAGTGCTTTTAAAACACATTTTCATTTTAAAGTGAACATTTAAAGATGCACAATGAAGTTAAATGTCAACTCTCTGATAATCTATAGTACAACCCAGGTGCAGTTACTGCACATGGGACAGCTCTAAGCAACAAGCACTTTATCTAGACGAGTCGCTACTTCTGAGCATGACTTGAAATAATTTAAGATGGAAGAAAAAGAGACAGCAAAGCAGAGCAAGCTCAGAGTGGTCAGTAACATAATGTCATATTGATAAATAAGATTGGCATGTCCAAAACCAACTCTGACTTTCATCAACAAAGTTGTTCTTCAATGCAAACAGAAATCGTGAAAGGGGAAGAGACAAAGGAAACTTGAAACAGGCACCTGAAAGGAACATTGTGGAAAGCTTTTCAGTTGATACCGACTTGTTAAAATATACCTATGTAGACAAAAACATGCACTTTGCTGTAATCACATGAAAAGTTTCAACTAGATCAATATGTTTGTGTTTTTATAATGGGCAGTCAAGCCTTATAGTATGTACCATGGTATGGAGTACCTGCCTGCAAGCCCAAGATCTTCCTCAAGTTTCTGTTGTAGGAAAGACAAAGAACTCCAAAATATTTTCTGTTTAGATGAGGATGGGTGACGGATTCTGTCCCAAAGTCACTGAGACAATATTCTATGGCCACTGGAAATGTAGATAATTTGGCAGTTGAGTCACATCCTCAACAGCCTGGAGACAACTTAAAGAAACAAAACACCAAAAGGTCTTAGGAAGACAACAAGATAAAAGAACTCAGAATCACACAGAGGCCATGGCAAGTCCCAAATCCATATGAATTTAAAGAAAACTGTTCTTTCTATCAAGTCATATTTAACATGAGAACAATGAAAAGACCTGGAGTGTAATGTCACTCGCTTTGATGGAATTTTAAAAATTTCTCCATAAAATTTAATTCCCATCATAAATTTAGCTACTTTTTCCCAGGATATGCTCCTGCCCAGGAGGTCCACAGCCCGGCTTGTGCTGCTGTCCCACTGTGCGTGCAAGAGAAGGACATGACCTTCCCTGGTTAGTGGCGAAACTGCAGGATCTCCCACAGGTATTTTTCCTCTCTGGATTGAGAGTTAAAGAGTATCTGTAAAGACCAATTTCATTCTTCCAGCTGCAGTCAAAATCTAAAAAAACGAAGCACATGCAAAACCTCTTGGTTGACACGAACTGTTCATCCATAATTCAAATATTTCCATGGACTCCAGAGAAGCTCCCTTGGAATGACTAGTTGGCAGCACCCATTCAGCAATGGTTTTATCTGTTTTTCTTCCCCTAGTATTTTTCTTTCATAAAGGAGTTACATAGGATGTAAACATTTTGTCAACAACAGACAGGACAGGGATGTGGAGAAAACACAGTCAGGAAGGAAGTTGAAGGCTATTTAAAATTCATCTGTATCTATGACAAATTAACGAGAAGGCTGGAAGCTTGTTTTTAAAAACATATGACACTTCAAAGACTTCTTGATTTTTTGAGGATTTTTTTGCAGGATTTTTTTTTTGTTCCACTGTTAGCAGCTGCAACTGTTTTTTCTCCTTCCAGTTGCTGGAATTACAGGCATGCTGTTTGTTCAGAGATAAAGTAAGGAACAATTTAATGCAGACAAATTTATTTATTTAGTTTTGACGGCTTCATTCCTCCTTCTGGAGGCTGACCAGACAGACAGGTTCACAGTATGATTTCAGTCCTCCATTAAGGAATAGATTCTTTCTTACTCTATAGCCATAAGCCTTCAGATTTTACTTCTATGATGAGAGCCAACTACATTTTTATTTTAATATGATTTTAATCTACACTCCTCCCACAAATTCTCAGAAGCGCCTGTTACTTCAGCCTAGTTGACTCATGAATCTTAGGAACAGCTTCCTGATAGTCTACACCATTGCCTCACACTGCCCCACTGTTTCTCAAGATGTCTACAAGTATCTTCTCACTTGCAATCCATTTTCTAACCATTTCTGGTTTATTTTTAGCTGTTGTAAAAGAGGCTCCGTTAACTTTATGTGATTACCCTCCACAAATGCTAACAAGTTTCCCTTGCTCTAGCAGACTCTAGTGTTGCACTCTCCCACTTTCTCCTTGGATTCTTTCACCTTTGTGCCCAGAGTAATCCCTTCAGGCATGCTGAGATAAACACTGCCAGATGTGAGATGAATGCAAATGTTTTAAGAGTTGTTTCTTTTTTCATTCTAAATATTAAATCTATATTAACCATGACTAAAAGACTTCTTCAGCATATTTTATCATCAAGCTTAATATAACAAAAAGTGCAGGAGCTTCAGACAGGATGTAACTACAGTGCTATCACAATAATCACCACTATGAAAAGATGTTCTGTACTTTTTGACAAGCGACCTCTTAAAATGGTCATTTCTGAGTGCAGCTCCACATCAAGATCAGAAGGAAGTAATAAACTGAACTGACAAAGAATGATCAAATGCACACCAGCAGCTCATTCTGAAAATTAACTCGCTAACAGTTGAAAAGTGATCAAGGGATTGCATTCACCTACTGCATGACCAAAGAGGAGGACAAAGAGCAGAAAAACTAGCAACCTTTCTACTTCTTCTATTTGCTTACTTAAAATCATCGACATTGTGAAAGAAATAAAGCTCAGTTATTTATATGGAAGTGTGAAAACACTTCACCATTACTAACTTTCACACTTACCTGGCTACCTGGTGGTATTAACCTACCTCTTTTTGATAACTGTGCACCAATAAGCAGAAGAAACAATACTCTCAAGGAAAAAAACAGTGAGTTATGAGTGGTAAACCATATTGGTTTAATAATGAATCCTATCAAGGCATGGGCCACGAGCCTGAAAATTCACCAGTAAAATACTTCCCAATAAAAATTAACAGAATGAACTAGAGTCAACAGTGTTTTGTACTCATGAAACCCTTTGCATTTAAAATTCTTAATTATTTTATTTATTTATATTTTTTAGTATTTGTGATTGATGTAAATCAGAGGGGAAATCACTAGCATGTTCAAAACCAGGTTTAATTCCATGGATGTCCTGATTTCCCAGTGACAAAAGGAAGTACTAGTATTTTACCAACATAAACGTTCCATCCAGCCTTATCACTATTCTGTCTGGTTTTTTAAAAGAAGTGCAGATATATCTGCAATACAGAAATGTACCATTTTGCATCTGCAGTGATGCGTTCCTCAGTTGGAACAGTGGTAAAAAACAAAAGGGAAGAGCTTTATTCAGTTGTGCTGCTTGGCACCTCTCACTGTTTGTTTAATACCACGCCATCAAAGCAACACGCAATATCCTTACTGTCTTTGGGCACTCTGAATCAGACAATTTGGAGAGCTTTCCCTCTAAAAGCCTGCTAGGCTTTTACTACTAGGTATCTTTAAGAAATTAGAATTCCTACCTTCGAATAAATTATTTAACAAATTAAATGAAGAACAGATGTGTGCATCAGATATTCTTAATTAGATCCCTCAGCAATGAATGAGGGAATCCACAATTCTAATTTTAAAATCAAACCAACATTTCACCGAACATCTTCTCTTCGATATAACCATGGTTTCTACATAATTTAGTTACACACACTTCAAAATTAAATGGTAAATGACTCCAACAAAACAAAACAAAAAAAGAAGAAACATGCATGGAGAGGAGAAAAGGCTTTCCAATAAAAGTTTTTTTTACCTCACAAAGTAGTAAGTCAATGATGTGGAAGACCATGCAGAGTGGAAACTTGGCAGTAAAAAGAGTGAGGAACCACTGGGACGCATACATATGAGCTTCCAAATTGAGGTCTGAGAAATGGCTATGCAAGTCTGGTAGTTGCTCCTAGAGTAAAGGAAAAAAATAAATGCTTCAGTATTACTCATTAATCCGAGTTCTTCATCTACGCTGCCAGTAACTACCAGGTTGCTAAACACTGAAAAACACAACAAAGTGAAATCCTGGCTTCTTTTGAGCAATGGAAACATGTTTCTTCATAAATTTCAGTGCCCATGGTTACAGTTTTTAGTAAAATATCCACTGTGGATCCTATCACAGTACCAAATAATGTACTGAGATTATATTGAGAAGTTACATAAACTTTATTGAAAGGAGGAGCAGTTGTGAAATGTATGTCATGCATAGCATATAATGTTTAAGTTACTCCTTTGCTGGGTCTTGCTAAAAATGCTCCTGATATAAAAACTAACAGATACTAGAACAAGGAGATCACTTTGCAAAGCCTGGAAGCAATAAAGCACACAACTCCATCAAACCATTCCTCTAACTAGGAGGATATATTTAAGCAACATAAACCAAGCACTGATAGTCCTACTGTACACTGAGGATACATTCATATTCAGTTAACAAAGTAAAAATCTTTGTTAACACATGTAAATACTGAGAACACCATATGCCAACGTATCAAATTAATTAGTATGTAATTCTAATCCATCAAGTGGGAAATATGTACAATTTGACATCTGAAAAAAAGATCATTAAATTAACAGTGGTCTGTTTTGTTTGGCTTTAATATTTCTCAGAGGTATATATGGTTATCTGTGGTAATGGACTTCATCAGCTAGCTTTCCCTATGCTAACAGAAGCACAGGTCAAAGCTTAATGAACTGTTAGTAACTGCTTATTAGTCAGAACAACAATGTGTTAAACTTGCAGCCATTTATTTATGTTAAATTGCTCTGACTGTGAAATAATTCCATCTGATAAAAGAGCAACGTATTGAAGACACAGTAAAATCTACAAAATAACCTATGCTTGATTCATATTTCATAAGCATCAGGATGTCCTGATTTGCCTGACCTCTTAACCATCAACATAATTCATAGAAAGTAGGACACTGATGGTGGCAGTCCAAAAGAAACTCTGGCCTTAACAGAACAGCTATTTTCTCTCTAACCACCATCACAAAACAGGGGGGAGAACAAGCAAACAGAGAGAAAAACACCCAGATACCTACTCTGCTTGGATACAAAGATTAGCAGCAAGCCTGGTTTGTGAAAGACTAAAGAAATCAGAAACACATCTGGCTCACAAGGTTTGGACCCAGATATTAAACTTCCTTGCTTTAGTTCTACCCCACCCCCAAAAGGAGAGGGGTTTTACTGTCCAGTAGCTTATGGAAGCAAAGCATTAATCTCTTCATGCCAGTATTTCCATTAATCAAAGTAGAATAATTTGTTATTCTGGCCCTACCTGCATTAACTTCTCCAGCTGGAAAAATTTGCAATGGAGATCTTCAAAGTTATTTCTGTAGAGGTCCCTCAAGCCATAGTCATACATTATTTTCACAAATACACAGAATGCCTCCTCCTCTGGCATCTGTTTGGAAAAATACAGAAATATAATATTAAAAACTGAGCTGATGCTGGAAATGCCTTACACAAATACACACACTTAAAAACCTTATGCATGATGAATTCAGAACCAGGGATATATTAAATTTTTTAGCAAAGCACTATGAATGTAGAATTAAGCAATTAAAATCTCAAGGGGCCTACTCTCCTTGATGAGCACCTAGATTTAGCTCAGTAAGACCTTCTTTGGAGAAAATGTGGGATCATATCTTAGGTTCATATACATATACATCCCCACAGCAGCACAACTGTCGTCAGTATTCTTTCTGCCAAATACATATGAGAACAACCAGTACACAACTGTCATCTACAAAACAACATTAAAAAAAAAAGACAGAAAGAAAAGAAAAAACAACAACTAATGACAGTGATTTCTGAGAGAGATCTGGTTAAACAGGAAAAAATTGGGAGAACTAAGGTACAACCAGTTCTTAGTGCAAATAACACTTATCTTCTTTCATGCAAACCCCAGGACATCAAACTCTCTAAAGTCAGGTTTCCCACAGAAGTAAGGAAATCACAAATTTTGCCATCAGAACCTACTTGTGACCTCAGGAGCGCTGATTCCATCTATAAACATCATGACTTTTCCAGAAGCCCTATCTCCGTCATTTCTATTTAATTTTGACCAGAATTTCTCATCCAACAGAGTTTTAGAAGGTGGCACTAAAAGACAAAGTATGTGAGCCACTCTGACGTTTCATTTGTTGGCTTGAGCCCATTGAACACTGAATTTGTGGGAAGCCCTGTGTCATGAAACCTTCACTGACAAGACATCTCCCCCACACCTTCAGGTAACACAAGAACAAGGTAGGCACAAGCAGAGTCACCGCAGACCCCAAATCAGATTTCCAAACACATTAAAAATAATCTTTCTTTTGCAGGCACCAGATTGGAACAAATGAAAACAATTACTGAGTATCAAGAATGACGACTCTTGACCTTTTAGTGTATTGACTCATTCAGCTTCTTGCCAACCCCTCATCAAATATCAGCAATGGATAAAAAGCTCAGTATTTTCTTCAAAGAGAATTTTAGTCTCTTGATATTTACCTCCAGGGTTTCATCTTTTATGTTCAGCCTATGATTATGGCCTGTCTCCATGGGCAGACACTTTCATTTTCGTTTTCAGACATCATACATGAAAGTAACTAGTTAGCATAAAGAACTGCCAGATCAGCTGCTAGCTACCTGTCTAGGCTAGATTTGCCCAGGACAAGCTCTTATGAATCTCAAAGCTCTTTAACACAATTTTATCTGGATGGAATGGATCCCCACTGACAGTGGATAAAAGCTGCAGACAAAGTAAAGGGAGAAATAGTTTTATCCTGACCAAAAGGCTTGAATCTGCTGTATAATCAGATGAATGCAAATTTCAGGTTTTTTGGTAAAGTAACAATTATTTCTAATCAAATGACAGATGCTCATGCACAAGCACACCTACCTTGCATGCTCAATCAAATGCACGTGCATTGACAATCATTCCTCCCCCAAGACAGGGAGAGGGAGTGGGAACGGGAACAGAGTAAGTACTAAGCCAAAGTCGTTTACAGGCAGAGGCCACCAAGTCCTCACTCTCAGTAGACAGAGGTTCTCCAATATTACCAACCCCAAGAATTTAAAATCATAAATCAAGTTTTCATTTCTTATTTTATTTAAGCAAAACACATATTTTTGGCATTTCTGTTCTGATTTTTTGGCATTTAGATATTTGCCCCTAATTATCTTTTCTTTGGAATCAAAAAAAGCCAAAAATTTACAATTTTTTAAAATGAAATTTTAGTTTTTCACATAGCAATGACTTCAAAAATAGACAACAAGGAAAAAAAAGTTAAATACTGTGAGACTTACAGTAAAATGATTAGAGTTGGCAACACTGTTCCCCTGCAATTAGAAGTTACCTGCTCACCTTTGATAGGAATTTCACCAAAGCAGCAAAACCACAAAAATCCAGGATGGAGGTTCAGGCTACCCAACCATCCCTGAAAGATATCTACACTGAAGAGAAAGGATATCCTGTCCCAGAAAAAAAAGGGAAAGGAAGGGGTCCAGAAATCCATGCAAAGATAAAGAGTTAGAGAGGGTCTTACAAGCATTCACAGCATACAGATTGGTTGGAGAATTTGAGAAAAACAAAGAGTCTGAGGGCATCCTGGGAAGCTCCCAACTTACATGAGCTCATTGAGACTGCTTCCCTTTCCCCCTGTCTCTGATTATTTCAGTTTAATATCCTATTATGAAAGCAAATGTTATAAAGGGCATATTAAAATGAGTGTAATTGCCATTTAGAATTCCCAACGTACAGGGCAATTTCTTCTAACTCCAGAAAGACTAGAAACAGAGGTGATTCTCTATAGTAATGACAGCACACAACTAAGTGAGAGGAGCCGAAGTATTAGTCAAATGTTAAGAATGCGACACCCACTCATTTCTAAACAACTCTGGTATTGAAAATGGCTTATTCTTCCAATGGAACTTAAAAATCCTTCTTTGGGTAAAAAGTTAATTGCAAAATAACTGTTAGATAAGCTAATTTGCACGGTATGTGGGATTGCAATAATGTGACTAACTCAGGTTTATCCTTAAAAGAGTCTAAAGCTTCTCTGCAACACTGTCACTGTACATTATGCTCCTTAAGTCTTCATGGAGTCACAGATCTCACCAGGAATTAACACTTAAATTAATCTGAATTTGAATTCTTGATGCCTTAGGAAGCATATGTGTAACATCTATACCACCACCAGCTGACTCAAAACCACAATCCAAAGTGTATTTCAAAAATTTATTAATTAAAGCCTGACAAAAAAAGCAGGCAAGAGCCTGACTAAGAGTTGTTGGGGTTTTGGGTGGTTTATTCAGATACTCTTTATGATACCCACACTACATGAATCTGCTGCTTTTCCACTGACACATCAAAAGTTAAAGCATCTTCAAAATATAAAAATTATGTATTTACCTATCTATCTCTATATATACATGGATGTGTATATATAGGAAGCAACAGATCAAAGTTTGTAGGTTTTGGTTACAGGCAAAAATATCAAGGTTAAAATTCAGCTTTCACACAAAAGACATTATAAAATGTCCTTAGGAGAAAAAGGCTGACTGAAAATTAATGAGACTGCCTGCTCTTGTTTGCTGCTCCAAGAATATCTCCCAAAGTTAAACTCCCCATAAACCCAAAGGGAGTTCACCTACCTGACAACTACATTAAAAGAAAACATTAATATGTAACAAATTAATTTCAGGTTTTGACACAGAAGTACTTGACAATTTAATGGATTTCTCCTATATAAAGGAAATGGGCATTCATAAAGATAGAACCCATTAGTCACTATTTGCCAAAAAGCAACAATAGGAAAATGAATACAGGCAAATAAACAACATTAAATATCTGTCAAATAGCATGTTACAGTACTACTGATTTTAAAGCTGCTTTGGTTTCAAATATCAAAGCTTTCATTTTGCAATTAACTCACATGAAGTAGAAGCACAGCTGCAAGGAAAGACTGTCCCTGGCAATAGCCAATGTCTTCATCATAGACAGAGTATGCCTAGAAAAAAGAAAAGTCAACATATATTTAAAATGCACACAGGCATTATCAAAATGTGCTATAATCAATGAGCTATTCAGAATTCATAATGCAATGCGGGCTGAAATAATAAAGGGAGTGAAACTGTAACCGTGCTTGCGTAGGCTTTCAGGGCACTTAAGAAAACATCTACAGATCACTCTCAATCTCCCATAGATCCCATATCGGTGTATTTTTGTCTTTATTTTCTGAACAGCATGAAAAGAGTTGGGTGTAATTTCCTTTCACCTAAATCAAGGATAATTCTGCTGAGGTCCGGAATGATGTAACTTTAAGGATAAAACAAATATGATGTAAAAACCAGGTTAGCTTGTGCTGTGGGGAATGCTTGTTTGGTTTTGGAAACACAAGTTCTGACATCACGGAAGTATAGAACCTGAGGCTGGCTGTTAGAAAACCACTGAGAACTGCTCTAGCCTGAAAATTTCATCAGAAACAGTTTTTTCATCTCCTTGTTATGCTGAAGAACAAACAAGACTCATTTTCCTATTGTATGACTGACATAGTACTTTTTTCTTACTCTTAAAAAAACAACACTAAAATAACTAACCTTTCCTTCCCCCCTTACTTTTCCGAGACAAGAAGACAGATACTGTTTTTAAAGAGATGTCAGAGGATGTTAAGAATTTCAGAAAACTTGTGAAAGTATAAGCAGCAGCAGGATTGACATCGGGGGGAGAGACATCCTGAGAGAACAAGCAAGGTACTAAGGTTACAGCCAGGGAAAGCAAAAGCACAAGGTCAGAGCTACGGGGAGGAACAAGCCACAAAAATCAGAACATGGGCTTTGCCCCCACGACCGTTTACAGATGAGAACGTTTCAAACTGGAACACCGTGCTTATCTCTTTTTTAAAGTCTTGAATGAACTCAAGATTGCAAATTCACTGAACAGGAGCACAGAGAGCCTGAACAAACGATGGCAGGTGAATGCGCTGGTGGGTCTATCGTACAATATTTTAGCTGCCTCTTCAAAATGTAAGAAGAATTGTGTCTCAAAAAGAGATGCAACCCCTTTCCAGCCAAACCTATTAACATAATTGCAGATAATTTCTGCCAGAAATGTTGAAATGGAGGCCAAAACATTTAAATTTACACCATCTTTCCTTTTTCTTTCTGATGGGCAAAAACTAAGAAGTATTTATAAGGAATTCTGTCATGATTCCAGAAAAGAAGATCTCTGTAAAGAATACAACCTCAGTATTTCTTTACAGTTCACTGTTTATAAACAATTAACCCATACATTTCCAATTATGTCTGTAGCTTGTGAAAAACTGAACTGTGACTTACAGCTTTTTGCTATTTGTCTATATTGCTTACCATTTTTTAAAGTACGTTAGATGGGATGAGTTAAAATCTGAGTGAAAATAATCCAAATCCACTGCTCAGTTTCAATGGTGAAGCAAATACAAGACTAGCCACAAAAAATATTGAAAAATATTAAATGAACCATCACAATCTGCTTACTAGTTTAAACCAGCTCTAGCCACAAAAGTAAAATATAAAAAATAACTCCTTAAGTCTACAATAGCAAATACAAAACCTGACTTGGAAAAAAAGGATGCTCACTCAGAAAAAGTTCATTTAAAATTACTCTTTAGCTACTAAGCTCTGAAATAACAGAAATTACTTTCAAAACTTAAATTAATATTGCATAGGACTAATTAGAACCATCCACTGGTTAATCATCATCATAATGAATCTTTATCTACTTATTCCAAAATCTATTAGTTCATTGATGTCAAATATTTTATTTCTGTAGCATTCCTAAAAGATGTGTTATTTCTGCCTTTGAAACGCTAGCCTTGTGTAGAAACAGATGTGTAAAATTTTAAATAATGCATCTGGAGTTATGATTTCTTTGTACTATATGACATTTTTTACTTTACTTAAAAAATCCAGACTGAAAAATCAATAGCAAATTATCAGCACGTATGGGTTCTCTGTTGTGAGAAGCACTATCAGCACAATAGATAATAATTTGCTGAAAACAGCAATAAATTAATCCAAACAAGTTTTAAAATAACTACTGAGAAACCAACACACTGGAACAAACAAACCGTCTCCAAAATGGACATAGGTTAAAAAGTACAGAAATTTATCAGAAATAAAAAGATACTCCTTTTGAGACTGTGAAAGCAAGCTGAAATGATGGCAAAAGAGGAAAAATGGGGAGGGTGCAAAAAAATCCTCACTCTGCATGTTCAGTATAAAAATATGAATGAAGACCAATAAATTTTCTCATAAGCAACTTCCTAAACACATTAAAACTAGTAATACATCCATTTCAAACACATCCAGAGCAGGAAGGCAAAGCCTCTGCTTGGAAAATATATGATCAAGGTAGAAAAGCTGTATTTAAACTAGAGCAGAAAATCCACAGGAACTTTCCCTGTGTCTGTTTTATTACAGAAGAATCACAGAGGTTGTCATCCAGCCATTTCCAACAGGGGATGTGTTGAAGGACCTGTTTCCAACTGAGTATCAGAAGAGATGATAAGTTGAAAGGAATAAAAATACTAAAAATGTATTAAGAACAGACAATATTCACCCAAAAAGCCGGGGGGGGGGGGGGGGGGGGTGAACTGGTAAACCATTAATTGGCTGATTAAATCAGAAGAACAGATGACAAATTTGAAGCATTTGTAAAAAGAGGTGATCTACAGAACTACAAATCAGTAAGTACTGGATAATATGGTTTTAAAAAATATTTCAAATTAATTAGTGGACACAGGTATACATAGGATATATAAAATAAATTCATCTGAAGGACAGTAAAAGAACAGTAAAAAGTAAAAGAACATCATCATTAACAAACCTTCGAAGCAACCAACAACCATGGAAAAAAATATTAACTACTTGATCTGCTTGCTTTTTGAAATTAGTTTCCACCAGGTCCTTCCCCAAACCCCCAAAATCTGATCTTCAAAAGCAGCTGTTATCAGATACTTGGCTACTAACTGCAGTGCTACACGGGAATTAGATAAAACTGAGAAAGATTCTGCTGTTAAGTCAAAGCATCGTAATACTGACAACAAAAGATTTATTTTTTAATGAAGTCTCTAAAATCTAAATGATTTCATTGTATTTGCCCAAAGCAAAAGAGGTTTTTGGAGCTTTATGCACATTACATTTCCAATTATACTTTTTCAGTTTTAAGTAACCTATGGGACTTGATACTGCTGAAATATGACGTCAGAAATAAGGATGCTACCTACAGCCACCACCATAATATCGTATTATTAACAAAAGATCTAAGATTAATTATTTAAGATTTATCCTTTAAAGGGACTGAGGAGCATTAACTTTGTCTTTCCACATGAAATACAAAACCAAAGCAAAATCCCAAATCCCCTATTTCCATTGCAGTCGTTGTAACTTTGTAATTTCAAGCAAACAGGATTTTTCCCACGACAACCTATGACGATGCTGTGGTCTTTTAAGTTATTATTTTCTTAATCTCTTGGGGAACTTCCAATCACAATTCACTAGTTAACTGAGATTTTAAATATTCTCTGTCTCATAAATGGGACTTAATGAAGATACTGATTTGAAGACTACTTTCACTCATTTTAACTAAATTAAGATCTTACAGAATTAAAATGTCTTTTTAATACTTATCTGTCTTCTGAAGAGACCTACTACACAGTTGTTAGTACAACACCGTTAGAGAAAGTGAATACTTTGGAAGCAACGGTCTCCTCAGTGACAGAGAACCACATGCATGTTGGGAAAGTGAATGAAGAATCCAGAGACGGACAGAAATTCTTTGCTAAAATAATTAATGGAGGAAAATTTCCCAAGATCAGAATCTTCTGTAGACAGAAAAATTCCAAGTAAGTAGCATTTAAAAGACGAATGAAAAGACTGCTGACTTGAATTTAAAACCCCAGATTTGGGATTTCTGCAGCTAATGTGTATAAGTTCCAGCAGTTTTTAAAACTGAAGAGTAGAGAGCATATCTCAAGTTCCAGAATGAAATGTTTTTCATCATTTTGCATCCTCATAAGCATGAAAACTATCGCTTAACAGTTGCTGAAGGTTCAAATGTACTTAACGAAATGCAAACCACTAACTAGCAAACACCAGCTTACAATCACATTGCCAATTTGCTTTTTCCATAGTAACTCAATGACATTAGAAACTAAACGTTGCAATTATATAAGAAACTCAAGAGAGCTCATGAAAAATATTTCTGTAGTGTCTGCCTCGTACAAAGGTTTTATTTCCAGAGCTTCCACTTCCCCCGCCCTTCTTCGCGGTAATGCAGAGGGAAAGGTATGAGCAGAGGCTCCACAGATCCCCATCTCTTATCTGCAATAACAGTATCTCTCTTGTCAGTAATAACGTTTCCTGGCACAGGAAACACTCACTCCTCTGAAAAAGTGACAGGCACGCTGGCACAATGCTCATTAACAGCCATACAAGATATCCAGCATCTGTGTCTCAGGAAAAAGGAAAATGTAACAGGAATTGAATGCAAGTTTTTTGGGAGAGAATGACAAGCCTCGTTTGCTCTAATTACTTCACCTTTGTGTCAATACCAGATGATAGAAACGATCTAAGGAATCTACTCTATGTTTGATGCAGACATAGGTCTGTGCTGAAGTCTGTTTTAGTACAGTTAAAAGACCTACATGGTATCTGAAAACCAGACTGTGTCAAGAAAACATCCATACTTTGATGCAGACTTCTCAAGCAACAAGGTATTTTACAATATGTTTGATTGCTGAATAATTTTAGTGATAGTATAATTTAAAACTCCATACCTAAATTTATTGTAAGGCTAACAGTCTGAAAGTAATAATATTCCTACGACTGCAGCATTTAGGATGTATCACATTATACAAAGACTTTCAGTGTTAACTGAAAACTGTATTTTTAGAAATTAGTTACTCATTTATTGAGTATCAGGGAGAGGCACATGTATGTTATACAATATGCCTCCTCCAGAGCTATAAGAGCTGAGAGAATGAATAAGTCTTCACATTTATTCAGGCAGATCTCCGAACATGCTAAAGCCTTTACTCTCCTTCCAGCATCCAAGATTCACAGTCTTGACCTTTTCACTAGTACAGTCTCAGCAGAAACCTCATATGCAACACCAGTACTGCTGCTCCCGTGCTGAGCACAGACGCATGGAGAAGAAACCTTATTAATATGTAAATGGAAGAAGACAAGATAACGTAAAATATCCTTTGCATGAAACAAGACAACAATATTTACGAAAATTGCTCTTCAACCCAGGAGCAAAGAAAATAAATAACTAAAAATAGATGAAAAAAAATTCTTAACTGATCCTGTTTACGCTACTACGTTTATTCTAAAATTAGCAAATTTTAGGAATTTATTTACTCCTATAGGAAAGAAAGAGATCAGTTCTCTGACAAATAATTAAACCAAAGTGGACAAATACTGAAATTCTCCATTTGTAAATCTGAGGAGATACTAAGGATTGAAAAATGTGGAAGAATCTGTGCATGCTGAGAAGAGGTGATCATCTCAAAAAAGGTGCTACAATGAAACTGAAATGAAAATGTAAAAAAAGGATGAAAGTTAGACAATCAGCTTACAGGACAGTACTAAGCAGCAGCTCTGCCACGCTGAAGGATGAGCCAAAGAGTAATCCATCATTCGCAGCTTATCACGGTATAGAGGCTACTGGTCACAGAAGAGCAATTCCAAGACATTTTCACATTTCAATTATACAGAAAAGAAAGCCCAAACCTGCCTATTGCAGCCCATTCGGTATTAGCTTTGCTAGAAAAACAGTTTACTATTCTCTCTACTAATGTGCGTACCAACAAACAGACAGACATTGGAACGACAAGTAAACCAGCGTGTTTCGTTTTACAGTAACCCAACTATCGCATCTATCCTGCACCTAAAACCTTCAGGCAAGAGTGACTGGGCTTAGGAAAAACACTACATTTGATCAACCAAGGTTAGGTAAGTATTTAGTAACAAAATATATCGTGATAAAAATTAGTCATATACATCCATAATGCTTTTGTTTACTGGAAAACACTAACACCAGCTTTGAGTCTCTGAAAAGTGATTCAACCGTTTTTAGAAAAACAGGGAGGCCTCGTGCCTATTTTTCCAGTTTGCCCAGCAAGAACATTCACCCAGCTAACCTGATGGATTTCCCTGCAACATACACCCTTTCTCCTATTAAAGTCACAGTGGCTGGTCGTTGAATAGGAGTTACCTTAGTCAGAAAATTATAGAGAAAACGCATCTCACGCTAAATTCTGCACTACATACACTCCAAACAGTTGAGAGGACTAATTCTGCCAAGTGCTTTGATTCCCTGGAGCATCGAGCTGTTAACTACATATGCACGCATGGAAGTAGGCTGTGAGTACTATTCTGTTATGCATTGTAAGGCAGAGAATGAGCTCGTTAAACAGAGCTGGAATTCGCATAGTATTTAAACAGAAAGTATGCAAGTAACAGAAGTATTTTCCCTAAAGATGTTTGCCCTGTGCAATCTAGTTTATGAGATGTCCTCAAGTGAAATCTCCAATCTAGAATCTGGAACTCTTTTCATTCCTTATCACCATTGTCAGCCTTAAACTTTATTTTTAGATACTTTGTCACATAAATGTTCTGCAACTGAAAAAGTTTCCATCTTTCCTGATTTCCTACTGTTCTGAAGAAGAGATTAAGAGACGGAACTAAAACTGACAGACCTGTTAACATGAGGCAGTGAGCTTTTAATGGTTTTCCTTTTTATCTGACAGCTCAGATCATCTCTCATTTCAGTGGGGAACGAAGAAAATGCTCTTCAGCTTTTTTACCCTCCCACTTGAGGACAGAACTCTTCTAGCCTTATTCAATAATCCTGTTCTTCAAATATCTTGCTTTCATATTAGAAGAAGGGCATGAGTGCATAGCACCTCAGTTCAAAGTTATTCTAGTAATATAAAGCAGCCACAAAATTACTTTCAACACAGATGATTATTTTTTTCCAACAGAATGACAAAATTATAAGCAAATCATTTAGGTTTTAACAATATTTCTCTAAAACTCACTACATCAATCATAAACTCAAGGTCTAGGCAGACCCAGCCACAGACCGGTCATCTGAAGAAGGGAACCCATAAGCATTTAAGAAAACTCTGCAAGGATGAAGGAAAAGTTGCTGCCTACAAATCTATGTAGCAGTTGCATCTGATCTCAGTACTGGCAAGTAGGTAGAAACTGTCAAGAATAAAATTAGTAAACTTATGAATAATTCAATGTTGGAGATTAGATATGGCTGTTCTACCAGGAAGTGATGCTTCCCAAAGCCTTCTTTGAACCAGTAAGCATATAAGAGAATGAGGCAGTCAATAGAGTCTACTAAGATTTTTAGCAAACCTTCAACAAGATCCCTTCCTGAAGGCTTCTGAGGGAACTAAGCTGCCATAGAAGGTCCTTTTCTATACTCATATAATTGATTAAAGGACAGAAAAAGCAAAAGGTCGGAATAAACAGTTCCCACCTACAGAGTGAAGGTGAGGTCACTCCCAAAACCTTACACAAAGCCGTGCTAGCGCTGATGCTGGTGAAAATATTCACAAATTCTACAGACTACATAAAAAATAGCACAGTAACAAAGACTGCTGATGCTGTTTGGAGCAGTAAATTAAAAGCTGACTGCAAAGATGTTATGCAGAACATGTTCGTATCAAGAGAAAGTGGCAAAGTGGCAGAGGTCATTCAACTGCAGATAAATACAAAATGCTTCCATGGGAAAAGCAGTCCTTAACCTGACGTACACACTGACAGGCCTCTGATCTAGATCACAGCATCACAGAGTGGTTTGGGTTGGAAGGCACCTTAAAGATCCATCTAGTTCCACCCCCTGCCCTGGGCAGGGATACCTCCCACCAGACCAGGTTGCTCCAAGCCCCGTCCAGCCTGGCCTTGAGCACTTCCAGGGATGGGGCACTCACAGCTGCTCTGGGCAACCTCTGCCAGTGTCCCACCACCCTCACAGTAAAGAATTTCTTCCCAATACCTAATCTAAATCTACCCTTTTTCAGTTTAAAACCATTCCCCTTGGCCTACTGCTACAGGCCTGTGTAAAAAGCCCCTCCCCAGCTTTCCTGTCGGCCCCATCAGGCACTGGGGCTGCTAGAAGGTCTCCCCAGAGCCTTCTCTTCCCCAGGCTGAGCAACCCCAACTCTCTTCCAGTCTGACTTCATAGAGAGGTCCTGCAACCCTGTGATTGTCTTCATGACCCTCCTCTGGATGCAGTCTGACAGATCCATGTTCTTCCTATGTTGGGGGCCCCAGAGCTGGACACAGTACTGCAGGTGGGGTCTCACAAGAGCAGAATAGATGAGGAAAATCACCTCCCTCGACCTGCTGGCCACGCTGCTTTTGACACAGCCCAAGACACGGTTGGCTTTCTGGGCTGCAAGCACACATTGTTGGGCCATGCTGAGCCTTTCGTCCACCAGCACCCCCAAGCCCTTTCCCCTC
The DNA here is from genome assembly GCF_015220075.1 of Falco rusticolus. NCBI lineage: Eukaryota > Metazoa > Chordata > Aves > Falconiformes > Falconidae > Falco > Falco rusticolus. The sequence continues at coordinate 30,270,935 of NC_051197.1, forward strand.
AGAGCTGCTCTCAATCCATTCCCTACCCAGCCTGTATTTGTGCTTGGAATTGCCCTGACCAGGTGCAGGACCTTGCACCTGGCCTTGTTGAACTTCATGAGGTTTGCGCAGGCCCACCTCTCAAGCCTATCAAGGTCCCTCTGGATGGCATCCCTTCCCTCCAGTGTGTTGACCTCACCACACAGCTTGGTACTGCCAGCAAACTTGCGGAGGGGACACTCAACCCCACTGTCCATGTCACCAACAAAGATGTTAAACAGTGCTGGTCCCAACACCAATCCCTGAGGTTACTGTTTTCCACTTCAACAACAAGTCATTGACCACAACTCTTTAAGTGTGACCATCCACCCAATTCCTTATCCACCAAGTGGTCCATCCATCAAATCCATGTCTCTCCGGTTTAGAGACAAGGATGTTGTGCAGGACAGTGTCAAATGCTCTGCACAAGTCCAGGTAGATGACGTCAGTTGCTCTTCCCTCATCAGTCCATGCTGTAACCCCATCACAGAAGGCCACCAAATCTGTCAGGCACAATCTGCCCTTAGTGAAGCCATGTTGGCTGTCACCAATCCCCTCCTTATTTTCCATGTGCCTTAGCATAGTTTCCAGGAGCATCTGCTCCATGATCTTGCCAGGCACAGAGGTGAGACTGACTGGCCTGTAGTTCCTCAGGTCTTCCTTTATTCCCTTTTTAAAAATGGGGGTTGTGTTTCCCATTTTCCAGTCAGTGGAAACTTCACAGGACTGCCATGACTTCTCAAATATGATGGATACCATCCGTTCTCTTAGGACCAATGCATGCATCAATAAGTCCCATGGACTTGTGCACCTTCAGGTTCCTTAGATGGTCTTGAACCTGATCTTCCCCTACAGTGGGCAGTTCCTCGTTCTCCCAGTCCCTGCCTTTGTTTTCTGTGACTTGGGTGGTCTGGCTGGAGCACTTGCTGGTGAAGACTGAGGCAAAAAATCACTGAGTACCTCAGCCTTCTCCATATCCCCAGTAACCAGGCCTCCCATTTCCTTTCTGAGCGGGCCCACATTTTTTCTAGTCTTTTTTTTTTTATCACCAACATACCAATAGACCCTTTTCTTGTTGCCCTTGACATCCCTGGCCTGATTTAATTCTTTCAGGGCTTTAGCTTTCCTACCCTGATCCCTGGCTGCTCAGACAATTTCTCTGTATTTCTCCCAGACTACCTGCCCTTGCTTCCACCCACTGTAGGCTTCCTATTTGTGTTTGAGCTTGTCGAGGAGCTCCTTGTTCATCCATGTAGGCCTCCCGGTATTTTTGCCTGACCCCCTCTGTGTTGGCATGCCTTGCTCCAGAACTTCAAGATCCTTCAAGAAAGAGGAACAACATCTGCAGCAGCTTCCTCTGCAGGAGCAGTCGAGGCCCTGAGAGCAGGGAAGGCTCCCAGCTTTGGAAGACAAGTAAAATTCTTCACTTTTAATACAGAAAATCCAGGAAGGTCTGGGATCTCTGCCTCTGTGAAGCTGCCTGCTAGACAGATAATTCCTTTAAGTTGTTTCTAGTTCAGACAGATTCATTACTTTATCTTCTATTTATTAAACAAAATAGACTGAGATACTAATGCATGAAAATGTTTTTCTTTCCAAAGTACGTTCCCAAATCCTCTCATCATCCTCATGGAACTTCTACAGACTCTTTCCAATGATTTAGTTCAGGACACAGTAATCAAAAACAGCTGCAGCAACTGGAAAATACCAAATTACTCAAGTCATTCAGTTCCTACACAAAACTGATCTATCAATACGTCATATAACACCTCATCATTCACCATTGCCACCTTCTCTGTGACATCAAGATATCTGTATCAGAAATTATTTTTCTATTTTCTTTTAGGTGACTAACTGGAATACATTGAATGAACAAGTGATCTTCACGATGCTTTGTTTGAAATGCATCTATTCAGTGCTGATGTATAGTAACCTGCTAGCTAGCTAGTTTTTAATTCTTTAATGTGTATCTTGTTCATGTTCTAACTTGTCCAGCATTTAAGCATTTTTTTGATGACAGACTACACAACGGAATTTTGATAAAATTACCTTGTTACCGTCACCAATGAAACCTGTATTTTTTATTAGCTTGTCAAGATCTATTTTCAGTAAACTCATAGGCATTCATTATAATACACTTATCACATTTAATTCTTGCTAAGCTGAATGCTATTCCATCATTTTTACTTAACTGGTATCAAACTGACAAGCCCACAATTACCTGCATTATGCTAGTTATTCTTTTCAAAGACTGGCAGAGGAACTGTTTTCTTGTAGCCCTTTAGAGCCCTCCAAGATTAGCAAGATATAAGTCGTTAAAAGTTTTCTCTGCTCCTTTATTTTTTACTGGTTTTTTTTAAATGGGAATTGCTCATGACAATGAACTTCAATATATGTAACCTAAGCAGCTATATTTAACAGTCATCCAAATTATTGTTTGAATAGGAGTCAGTATCACCATAGAATTTTTCTGGAGAACGGGAATATGTATCATTATATCCCAAAGGCAGGACACTCTTTTCTGCTTGTTATGACAACTCCATCATTTCTGTCTATTAATCAACTGGAGGTGGAAACAGAGTAACAAGGAAAAGGAAGGGAAGTGGAAACGGCTTTGTCTAAGGCAATAATTTATTCTACATGTAGAGAAATATGTAAAATGAAAACTGACTGCCAGAAGCACAATAAAATCTGCAGCTGACAGACAGAGAAGAGAACTACCTATCTAGATGCAACATTCTACCTCCGGGATCTCTCCTGAGCAGCAAAAGTCTGTCTGTACAAGCTGGACAAATCTGTTCATATAGTACCTCAATTTCCTATGTGCAAATTGGAAAAAAAAAAATTTGGAGTTTTCTTTGATCAGAGGTGATCTGAGAACTAAGAGTGAAAAAGTTATGCACACAATACTGCTTGTGGAATGGTCAGCTAATTTGTTTTCTATGTAATTATCTAGAGACATTCTTGCTTAAGCTTATAGCAGAGCTTGCTCTGAGGATTTCTCCTCCTCTGCAAACCCCTCTACCAGCAAAGCAAAAAAAGTTCTTCTACATCACACTTCTACTGAAGCAGACCTCTAATATCAAACTGCCCACTATTAAAGCTAGCTTGAGCCTTGCTCTTCTTATATGCATTTCAGGAGATACAAAATGCTAAGTTGTTAAAAGTACTGCATGCTATCCAGTACTGCAGAAAGAGTACATTCTCCACATGCAAGCTAAATAAAGCTTTAAAATCTTATTGATTAGTGGCACGGATCAGAACAGGGCTAGCAGAGCAAAATACAGTCATAGCAAAATATGGAAGACACTTTAAAATTCAGAGTACTGACTGTACCTTACAGATTTTGTATAGAGATTCCTGACCGTCTCCTTCCGTATCTTTGAAATAATCATGTGCTGGAAACGTACGATGAATATCTCGTGTAATGACACTCTCTTGAGCAGAATCCTGTAAAAAAAAAAAAAAAAAAAAAAAAAAATGAGAGAAAAATCCCGAGGTATTAGCCCAGTAACAGTGTAATTAAACATAACAGAATATAAAATTCAATGTGCAGTCAACGTGGATACATTAGATAACTGCTTTACTGACTCATCCTCCAAAAATGCTTTGAGAAGAAACTGAAAATCCTCTAGTCTCATATGCAGTAATAATTTGACAGTTTAACAAGAGCAACGTGGCATGTTTTCTGTCCTTCAGGCTTACAGTTCATTTTTAAAACTCATGGGAAATGACTAGTTATTTAATTGTAGGTGCATTTTTACTAGAGAACATATGTTTATGTATTTCTCTGGGAGTAAAAAAGAAAATCAGACTGTCTCTCTCTTGCAAGCTCAGTGGTAATAATTTTAAATGTACATCCATTTACCATAAAAGCGGTGTCAATTACAAATAGGAACTACTACTTTGAAACATTCAAAAGTTTACCATTAAATGGTCTTTAAAAGAACAAAATCAGATGAAGTATCAGAACTGTTGCACTTTCCCATAAATCCCATATCCTTCCCTGCTACCATCTCTTTTTCAGTTACACTTTTACATTGACTAGCACCTAAGGATAAGGTCAGGTGCCTTAACACTGGTGTCAGATGCCATTTTAGAAGCCCAAAGATAACGCCTGGTAAGGAGCTGCTACTGCAGAAGGATACAAGTCTGTTGTAAGTGCTGCATCATCTCTGCAAGCTTCATGTGGGTGATCTGCATATACAAAGACAGCTAAAATGACACCAAATGCCCACGTTTAGGCAACAGAGCTGTTCCCTAGACATACCTAGCTCTGCAGATAAAAGAAGCAATTGCTTACAATACTGCGTTTCTATAAAATGAGGGAAATCACTGCAATCAGACCTGAGTAATACCACTGTGTGTATGAGGAACTGGTATCAAAATGTCAGAGCTGAAACTACACCAGTTAATCAATTATCTTCAGGTTCAGTTACCTTCACTATGAGATAGTACCTCTTTAGGTTGGTAAATATCAAATGGTGCTTTTCTCTACTACCTTTTAATCCTAAAGGAAAAAAACAACAGAACCCTCATCTGTGACTCAGAAGATAAATCCTTTATAAATACTTCTACTTTGAAAACAAAGTATCTGCTATAGAAAAGCTCCTAAACCCTCAAACTGCAGTTTGTAATCCAGGCCTCCCCATAAAAAAGCTTCTTCACACCTACAGGAGTCAGCAACTGGGTGATCTCCTGAATTTGGGCAGTTTCCCAAGCCTGTAAAGCCCTTCCTGTGAGCCTATGCCATACAGTAAGGCAGCTGCCCGGGGGGCTTGCCCAGCAGTCCACAGCAATTCCCCAGCACAGCCTCCTTTGGGACTACCCATAACCAGCGCACACAAAGGCATCATCACCCCGGGCTGCGTCAGGACCCCAGAGGGGAAACCCCATCATCGTGTTTCTCTACTCACTTGAACGGCATCTAAGGAAACAGCTATAGTCGCAACAAGCATAAACATCACAAGCATAAACATCACTTTAACAGGTTTGATAAGAGCACTCAACTGAGTATCACAGACAAGAAAAAAAAAGAAGTCATGGGGTTTTTTATTATTATTATTTATTTATTTATTTAATCTAGTTATCTTCTATTCTCATCTGTTTTCTCATACCCTGTCATTTTTTCCACCCTCCATGTTAAACTATGGCTTTATCTTTCCTCCTCATCCCTCTCTGCACTGGGCACAGTCTTCCAGTCCTTGCACATAGAAGTCTTCCTCTTTCTTCTCTCAAATCTCTCTCTAAAGTTCACTGCTTCTCTGAATCTTTGCTATCATTAATTTATCCATTTACACTGTCCTAATTTTCAGTGATCTCAGCTGTTGCTTCCCCTTTGTTTGACAATAACATCCTTAGTACTAGACACAAGTAGTAATGACACAAGCTGTATTTTGTAAAGTACCAGGCATGTTGTTATGTGCTATGAAAAGGAAAGCTTACAAAGAGAGGTGATGTTTTTATTATGCTAATGGATATTGCTGAAGAAATTAAACACACTTTTGAGCTTTCACTGGGTTATCATCACAATTTTCAGGACATCTAAGCATCGTGCGACTATCAGTAACTAAAACTAACCATACAGCCTAAATCACACTCAACAAAATATATAATAATAATAATAAAAATTTAGTAACAAGCAGTTCTCTAATTGACTTCTTTAATGAGTATCTTCATTCACATGGCTTTCAAACACAAGAGAGGCCAAATAACTGCAGTCATCCTCGCAGATTTATCTGACTATTGAGCTACATTGTAAGGAAACACCTTAAACAACATTGAAGATCCGCCAATACAGCACAGTTCGAGTCCGTTATAAAAACCTGTTATATTAATTCTTCAGCACAAGTTTGAAAAGATCCAGGCGTTTTAAAGAAAGTTACAGGAAGGCCACCACGTCCAGCACATATATCGCTTTTCTGTCAAGCCACAGAACGTGTTTGACTTCCCTGGATTTCTCTCTTTCCTTGAACTGGGAGGCAAATGTATAACTGAGCACAACTGGAAGTTGACAGGGTAGATGTCCCAGATAGGACCAAAAAGTATTTGTGTAAAGGCCCAAATGCAAATTCATTTTTACCGAGTTAGGAGGAGACAGAAGCAGAGTTTTCACTCAGCATTATTAACAATAAATGGTTCTAAAAAACTGAAGGAAAACAATAAAACCGACCCAAAAATAAAATCTCAGCTGAAAAACAGGAGAATTAATGCCTTCTCAAAAGACAACATCCATCTGAAATAAGATAAACCTAGAATCTTAACAGAAACAAGAAATTACTCTAGAGTGAAGGTAAGTGTAGAACTACTTCTTAAAATACATTAAAAATATTTTGGTTACATTTCTACCTTTTTCCAGGTAGAGTTTGCTGATAGCGCTTCTCTCAAGGAGTACCACAGCAGATGAGCTTACAGTTATCCTAATAAAGGTTTTCAGATTATTTTTATTCTTCTGAAAGTCATGATTAGTTAATTTATTACAAAAAAAGGCTAAGGTGAGATGGCTATCAAAGCATTCAGAGTTCTAATAATCTTTCTCACATCTCATAATCATTTCTGTGCTGCCAACTCAGAGAAACAATATTCTACTGAGGAAAAGAATTATCTTCATATGTCAACTATATGACAGCTGACATTCTACTGAACAAGCTCTCTACTTTGAGTCGTCTCACTTTTAAAACAGCTCAACTTCTGCAACTGTGAAGCAACTGCATTGGAATACTGACTCCCTGACAGTGCTGTCATTTTAAACTATTAAGATGCTTCTGAATGTGGACACTTGATGCCAGAAGGCAGACTGACATAGAAATACAGAAGGGAACAGAAAACCGTTTATATTAAATAAATGTTAAAAGAAAATTAAGGGTACATAGGCACTCAAAATTGGCAACCCTAATGCGCGTACATCAGGGATTATTTTTTAATAAAGAACATTTCACACTCTCTCCAAAAAGGACCTCTACTCATTTGTCGTCATAGGCGTACACATTCTAGTGATGAGTTACAGTTAGGGAGTAGAAGAGAGTCCTGTAGGTACAGCCTTGCTTCCTTTGTTGCAAGAACTGGAAGACAGGTATGGTACAAGCCAGAAAAATGTATTAAGAAAGAAAAATCTTTTGGGGCATAACATCTCAATGTTGTGTTGACTTGGATCCTTTCCCCACTTCTGCCCAAATTTACTTATGTGAAAGGAGGCACACCAATTACGCAAAGAATTCCACAAGTGATCACCTGCGTTTTCTTTACTATACAGCTGCCTGTACTACAGCCATTGGCTCAATATGGAGAAACGCAGCATTATTTACAGTTGCAATTAAAGGTATTCAGAGTTTCATGTGAATACTAAAAAAAAAACAATAGGTCACAGGTGTGTCAAACCTGGCATTCAAACTGAGTAGTACTTCTGACCTCAATCTCCTTGTGCTCCATTTCCCTGGTTAATAATAATTCCCCATCTCAGTAGGGTGTGATGAAAATCAATTAACATCTGAAGCACTGAAATACCATAGTGATGAATCCTGCAGAAATGCCAAATTGGAAAATAACAACTTCAACCTCAAATCCTGATCTGAATAGCATATAGTAAGGCACAGGGTTACATGATGAAAATACACAATGAAAAATAGTAAGGGGGGAGAAAGAAAAGAAAGGAAAAAAAAAAAAGCTGCTCATTAGATTAGCACTATTCCTTCTGTACACAGGGCAGAGGTCCTGGGAAGAAGACAACCAAAACCATGGAACTATGCGTGATAATGAATATGTCATTACACATTCTGGTAGGCAATGTTCATATTGTACTCAACTTTCAAAGGCTTATCTCTAATCTTAAACTCCTTCAAAGTTTGGTTTTATCAAATATGTTTACATATGAAAACAATATGATTTGTATATGCTGAAGGCTCAGTACAAGTTCACCTGACTGGGCCCATTTAAAAGGTCTGTAACTCTGGTGAGGTTCAAAGAACTGATTTTGCATCTCATTGTCCCACCTGTGCTTCATCTCTTCACTAGCTAAAAATAGCCAGAATCCAGATTATAAGGAAAGTAAAAAAAGGGAAAAAAAGGAAAAAAAAAACCAAAACAGAAGAAAAAAAGAAAAAAAAAAGAATAAAATAATTTCAAAATGGGGTTTCAACTTCTAAAATTACCATGCCCTAGAAATCTTGGTGTGTCATGCTCCTTCAGGATTAGACATTTCTGAAACTTTTCTATACATTGTATGGAAAGCAAAACCTCCCAGGCTGCCACAGGTGCTCATCACTCTTGTTTCGCCAGAGTCAGATGATGTGGAAACACACCATCTGCTGATAGCGGGAGTTAGAGGTGCCCTCAATAAATCTATGCCTCTTAATCCTGAAAAGCTGTAAATTTAAATATTGACTTGCCAAGTGCACATTATTAGACATTATGACACTTTCAGTACCCTAAGCGTTCTGCTGAAGGAACAGATTTTTTGCATATTGTTCGTTTTGTTCCTTACGGTTCTTTGTGGTCCTCTACAGTTTCCACACATGTCCACAGGGGAATATGACTAATAACTTTAAATTCTCTAAAACATAATCACAAACACGCAGCAAATACAAACCACAGAAAATAGATGAGTCAATCAGTTGAGGTTTGAAATGATCTGCGTAACTGGCATGTAGCTTTGCCCCCCGTTATTAATGGTGTCCCCACAAACTCATGCTTTCACTGAAACCTGACATTATGTTGTGCCAGCATATATATACACACCACCAGCCCCTTTCCCCTCATCATTTTCCATACACCTTTTAACCCTCCAAGTAGAATGTGCGATCCAAGAAAATCCCAGGTTCCCTACCAATCAGTATTTGGAAGAAAAAAAAAATCGATAGCTCTTCCTTTTAAAAACATTGAATACAGACATACGGCTTATGCTCAGTTCTTCTGTAGCATTTCTGTAATGCATACCTTATAGTTCAGTTATTTTCTACAAATAGATTTTCTTTCAGTCATCATCAGGTTTTATTCAGCTGAGAACATATAATACTCAAACAGTACTAATTAACAGAGAAATAGAAACAGAAAAAAGCAGGGGATTATTCTTTAGAGAATTTTTTTTTTTAACAGTTACATATCAAGATATTAAAAGTGAACATAATATTTAGGTTAGTTCAGTAAATACACTGGCCAGCTGAACTTTGCAAATTCTGGCTCACTATCAGCTGTATTTATTGCTGCTTGGGCAAAACCGCTTTCTACAAGCGGAAAGAAAGAAGAGTCCTACTGGACATGGGGCCAAATCAATAGTTCAAATCTAAGCAGTCCTGGGCTTCCAGCAGGTCACGCCTGGATCTAAATTTAGTGTCAAAGGCTTTCCTCTCTCATCAGCATAATGTATTGGATTACTAATATAGCTCTGCCCAAGGAAGCAGACATCATCTTTTATCAAATTATCTCCCATTCTTCTCAAGCTGTGTTTGACAAGGTAGAGGCAGCTGCTCCACGCCTCAAATTTTGAGAATTCCCAAGACAGGATCCCAAGAAAAGCATCTACAACACGTCCCTTTTTAGACTAAGAACACAAAATTGCCTATCGCTTCTAAATACCAAATTCTCTAATTTTTTACAAAGCTTGCGGGCTGGGACCCTAATCCTTTTAGATACAGTACCACTGGGAGTGGACAGGCCAAGACCTTGTTGTGACCTGATCCATTATTTATAAGATCATCCATTTGAGTGCCAAGGAAATGGGCAATGATGCTCATTTCGAAAGGCTGTAGTTTTATTTCTTTCAACACTTAAGTCAATCTTAAAACTACTTGAGTGGAGGAGCAGCTGTGACAAGGACACTCTGCCCAGCTGCCCAGCATGAGGTTTTTAACCCTCCCAGAAGCTGGTGCTGATAGTTTCCAGCTACAAGCTGCTGGACAAGGTAGATCTGGACCATAGAAAATGACAACTCCAAGATATTCTTAAAGACTGCACAGAAGAAAAAGGCAGGACTAGAATAATAAAGATACCTATGTAAATACTATTCTGTATGTGGCTATAAAAGAGAGTGATATTGTAGCAGTCACAGAGGTAAGGCAGAAACAGCTCAGATCTTAACAGGGTTGAGCCATCAATCAGCAACAGACAAGATGACATTTCTCTGTAAAAAAATCACAGCAAAACTAGATCAGACACAAACCGATCAATTCTGCATACACTCTCTTGTTCTGAAAAACAAAAAATATCCATGACCTTTATGATCTTTGTGTTTTGTTTTCCTTCTCCCTCTCCTATTCTGTACACCCTCCCTCTCTTGTATGCTACTGATATATAATTTATTCTTCTTACTCTGCCATATCCTTTCTGAAAGATGTTGTCAAAAGAAAAACGCTGTTTGTGCTGCTGGGCAAGAGATCAACTTTTGAATGCAGCAGGCTCAATTTTTTGCCATCGGCATGCTATGCTGTGAATTCAAAGTTACTCTTAAACACTAATCTTGAAGGCTCCCTGATCTCCCACAAGAGATAAAGTGCTCTGTACACTAGCTGATGGGGCTTGGGGTTTTGGTGGGGTTTTTTTTTTGTTTGGTTTTTTTTTCATATGATGTACAGTTGGCATGAAGGGCCATGCACATCTGTTTTGAAGATATCACAGTATATCAGTTTCCATTTTATTATGTTTGGGGCTTTATTTGGGTCACCCAATCTTTAGCAGATATGATATCCAGCATTCTTTTCTTAAAAGAATTTTTTAAGCTCTGGGTTTTGTCTTAGGTTTGCTCTTGTTTTTAATAGCTATGACTTAGGAAGGTTGGCCTCTCCGAAGGACATGAAGATACATTAGACCAACTAAAAGGCATGTTATCCAGTTTACTCATCAACATTTCACCTTTTTTCTCTGAAATGTGTATAGGCGCTATCTCCTAAAGGGACAAGTAAAAAGGTAACCCACAGATTTATCCCTGTAGCAAGTTAATTTTGCCCAATTTTCTGGTTTGCCAATTTTTAGTTTAGGTTTCTGATTACGTCTCTTCTGTGAGAGGCACAACTGCATTTGCAAAGGTTGGAAAAATGTTATTGTGATTAATCTGTAATTTGAAATTCAAATATTTCTGATTCTACCATCAAGTCATTGGGTAATTTCCAGAAGCAACTGGAAAGGTAAGGCCTGCTTCTAACAAACAATACTTAACTGCAGCAGGATCAGACGGCTGTGGAAAACTGTGAAACTGTTTACAGCGAATGGAAAAGGTGACATATTTGAATTCCTGACTCCTATTTATGTACTTTAATTGATGTTGCTACAAAACTTACTTCAATTTTAAACAAGTGCCTTCACATTTTAGCTACAAGAAGCACAAAAAAGAAAAATAGTTACTGTTTAAGAAAAAAAAATATTTTAAAGGCAAAGTTTTCTAAAAGCTGATGCCTTAAAAAGATTAGTTTCCTGCAGCATCACTGACCAAGTAGATACCTGTCTAGTCAGTGTTTCTTTCAACATGTTTTTATGAATTCTGAAATTAAACTTTCTTTTGGCAATCAAAAGATGGCATGATCCATATAACTGGTCCATTTATGATTTTAAAGAAAGAGCTGCCTTCCAGAGTTGCTTGACTTTTCCTTCACAAGCCAAGTGACTCCCGGTCTAAGAAAGTATTCTATATGCAGGGCCTCCTAGAACACCCTAACAATTTACCATCTGTATTGCTTGCTGCTGGCAAAATATTAATAAAAAAGAGAAAATGCTGTAATATCAAGGAAGTTTATCTGGTTCAGTGATGCTGATTTTTAACAAGGAGGAAAAGCCTTGCAGCACTATGCAGATAAAGATTTGCCAATACATTGATTTTGAAAAGCTTATTAAGCTTGCAGCTGTTGAAGTGTGATGCTTATTTCTTCAAAAAGGAAATGTCTGCCCCTCATTTTCTTTAACAATGGAGTTCTTTCAATAATCCAGGCAGAAACATTTCAGCAAGACCTACGGCGAGCTGTAATCTTTACAATAAGTAAAAACATTATTTTTTTTTACAACTGAGTTACCTCCCAGTTACCTCTCATTTGACATCTGGATGCTTTCATTTTAGTACTTGCTCTTACAACACCATCTTCACACCTTCTTTAATGTGAAAGCATCCTGTTATTTGGAAGTATGTAGTTTTTGAACCCCTCATCTCCCAGAACTATTAAGATCAACAAGCCCATTACGATCTTCTCTATTCTTTATATAAGAAATCCAAAATCTGGTGGTTTTGTTGACTTGACAGCCCTTTGTATCACTCAGCATTGACATCAGACTATGAGACCAAAGACTCTGGCTCTTTGGGAGAATAGAAGATCAAAACCACTTTTCGACAAGATCTTAAAGTCTTTATGCAGCCTGAGGAAACAGTGAATTGCAGAAGATGAAGGCTAGGGAACAGGCAGACGGTTAGGGAAAAGGACAGAAATACAAGCACATGGTTTTCATGCCTGCCTCAGTTAAAGCCTGATTCAGCTGTGGAGATACTGAACACTGTATATTATTTCTGAGCATCAAGTCCTTCATTGGTAAATCTAGAGTGATAATATCCATAAATAAGCAATTAATGTGTGTCAAACACTTTTATACTTAACACAAAAATAATTATGGGGATGCCACAACATCATACTAAAAAGAAAAGTTATGTAAGCCTAGTATATCATTGACTATAAGGGTTTTTTCTATTTTGTTGCTGCTTTTAAAATAAATTTATGAAAAAGAGTTCTATTAATCTACAATTTGAACACTTCATGTACATCTCTTCACTGGATCCTTGAGAGCGCATAAGACATTGAAGACAGCTGCTGAAATGGCAGTTATCCAGGTCTCTGCTGAGCAACCACCGCTGCCACTACAGGTGGCACGTACAGCAAACGCAGCTCTGGAATTTGCTGAAAGATGAATCGTAGACATGAGTGATTTAGAGATGCTGATATGGGGAGACTACAGAGCTCCCTTAACCCTTTCTTCAAATCTTCTCCCAGTTACAAGGAGAGGGAATGCAGCACACAGGGACTTCCACCTCCTGACAGCACTACATGTAGCTGAAAGTAGGTTTAAGCAGATGCTGCCTAGGCTCATACTGACTTCTCGATATCTGAGCTTATTACTAGAAGTCTTGGATACAATTTTAGATGAACTAATGAAGAAAAATACTGGAAGGAAGAGAATCACAAATGTTTGAGGTGGGAAGGGACCTCTGGAAGTCATCTGGTCCAACCTGCCTGCTCAAGCACAGCTACCTAGAGCTATTGCCCAGGACCATGCCCAGACAGCTTTTGAACGTCTCTAATAGTGAAGATTCCACAACCCCATGGGCAACCTGTGCCAGTGCCTGCTCACCCTCCACAGTCAAAAGGTTTCTCCTTATGTTCAGGGGGAGGTTTCTGCATGGCCATTGCCTCTCCTCTCTCACTGGGCACCACTGAGAAGAGCCTGGCTCTGTCTTCTTTACAGACTCCCTTCAGGTATTCATATACACTGACAAGATCCCCCTGAGCCTTCTCCACTCCAGGCGGAACAGTCCCAGCTCTCTCTGCCTTTTCCCACAGGAGAGATGCTCCAGTTCCTTCAACTTCTCACTGGCCCTTTCCAGTATGTCCGTGTCTCTCTCACACTGGGCAGCCCAGAACTAGACCCAGCACTCCAGGTATGCCTCACCAGTGCTGAGTAGAGGAGGAGGATCCCCTTCCTCAACCTGCTGGCAACCCTCCTCCCAATGCAGGAGGATGATGCCATTGGCCCCCTACGTGACAAGGGCCCAAGGCTGCCTCATGTTCAACTTTGTGCCATCCAGACCCCCAGGTCCTTTTCTGCAAAGCTGCATTCCAGCCTGTCAGCTTCCAGGGTGCTAGAAACCAGCATGCCAATTGGCTTGTTCTAACTGCATCTCTAATTCTCAAGCAAACCCAGCATTTTCAGGCTACGGTGATTTCTGAATTCAGCATAAGCCCCAAAACCCCTGCCGTCCCACTCCTCACAGCTGAGACACAGCAGTGTAACCACTGCATATGGCAAAGGGCGAGCCATGCCACAGCGCTCGGTGTGTAATTGGGACCTGTGGGGCTGTGTGTGAATCATCAAAAGAAGCTCCATTTTTGCCCTTGTATATTGATCTAGTTTATTCCTATTGTTTGAAAACTGAAATTCACTTTAGATTCAATGCCTCCTAAGATTTAGATCAATACAGTACTGGCATTAGAAAGTATTTATTTGGCCACATATGGGTCATAACAATAAAGACCAGACAGTGCAGACAGCACAGCACACAAAAATAATCCTAACTTAGTTTCAAATGTTATCAGTTTTCTGTATAGTGCTTTTTAACGTATCCGAAGATTTCTCAAGCACTTTATATAAGCATTGCATAGGAATAAGCAGATTTCAGGAATATTCTTCTGTTGTCCCTCCTTGTAAAAAACAAAGGAGTCTATGTCCACCTCTTATTTAATGATGAAGTTTAGTTATTCCAATTATTCTGACTGTAACGGGGAGGTTATCTGTGTTTACAGGTAATACTGTTACTTCACAACTATCTCTTACTGAATCCCTTCATTTCCAGAGGTTACACACAAACGAAATTTCTGTAATGTCTATGCATACACTCTCCATGACAAAACAAGAGTGAATCTGTTTAAATATGCTAATTCCACATGAACCAACACTGCCCTTCTTGGCACCTCTGACATTTACGCCACTGAGCAATACAAACAGGAAAATCAGTTATTCCCCATCCCCTAAGAAGCAAGGAATATCCATGAGACACAGGAAAACAGCTACTTTCATCATCATAAGATGCAATTAACTAAGTTCAGTATAAGCCCTCAGGCATGGAAGAATAAAACAAATTTATAATGATAAAATGAAAACAAACCACAAAGAGATGATAATCCATTCATATAAAGGATATCACTGGAATAAAATACCATGAGACAGCACTTCATTTTAATGCTACAGAAGCACCTTCCACACATTTGCAGTCATAACATGGCTCAGCTATGTTACTCAGTTAAGGTCTCTATTAAAAGCTAGCACCCATGTAACATTTAAGTAAAGCTAAACCGGTGAGGTTTAAACACCACCCCCAAGAAAAAAAACCCACAGCTGGACTGAAGTCAACTGTACTTTCTTACGATACTTTTCGAGGGTCACCATCAATTAAACACAATTTTATCATCTGGAAGGTTTGTTTGCTGTGTTACTAGACCATTGTATTTAACACAAAGAAAACCACTTCCTCATTTTTAAAGTAAGGTTGTATACACAGTTAATTCTCACACACCAAGTACTACTGCAAAGTCTGCAAAAACCCAAAAGCCACCTACAGAAACCCCAGAAAATTAAACTGACTCGGTAACTTCCCTGTCACTGTATCTTTTTCACCTCCAAGAATATCTAAAAAGATAGGGGCTGAAGTAGTAACAAAACAGGCATCCTGTAATCGGGTATGACGGAAAACTGGAAAGCCACAAAAGGTCCCTCCCACGGCCTAGCAGGTCTGGCTGGGAAGGAAGGTACGCAGGACTTCAGAGGCCCTCTCAACACTGCCAGCAAAACAACTCATAAATCAAGACAGATCAAGTTAAGCTGCTGTTGCAAAGGCATCCCCCAGAGCTGTGCAACTGCAAGCATGCTTTTGCTGTGTAATGAAGGGTAACACACAGAGACAAGGTTACAGCGAACGGGTAACCTTGATTGAGCTTTTCCTCCTCCTTGTTTTCCTTTTGGCTTTCCAGACAAAACACTTCACATGAAATTTTGTTACTTCATTATACGTATACTTGCCTGAGGTGAAGAAGAGGCTTCAACTTCTGATTAAATGACCCCCAGTACTTTAAAAATGTGATTACAACAGGCTGGTGAACAACAAAATGGGAAAGAAAGTTCTATCAGACTATCAGACCAGGCTGAAGAGTCAATGGACAATAAGCAGCCAGTAGGGACTGAAATATGGGACAGAGGAAAATGTAAAGCAGGAGAGAGGGAAACAAACAGAAGGCACAGAAATGAAGACAAGAAGAGGTGGTGAAATGGAGAGGACCAATAAGAAATAAAACAAGATAAAGGATGGGCGACAAGAGAAGTACCAGATAGACTGAATTTAGTTCTCATTGATTCATAAAAGGAAGCTATAAATCAAATACTTTATAGTCAATTAAACTGATTAATATCAGTTTGAAAGAAAATCCAGATTAGTTTTATACTATGCATGCTATGGAATTTTATAAAATCTAGTTCTAGCTGTTAAGATAGGTGAAAAGGGTTTTTTCCTTTTTGAGTATTATAAGCATAGTAGACTAATAAAACAATCCTACTGTTTCCGTTCTTGAACTCCTACAATATACAGCTGATGCAGATTAAAATTTAAACTTCTTAAAGTTGCTTATCCACTTTGGACTTGGAGCGGGTACTGGCTTTGGATACTACTGCTCACTTCTTGTACTTGATTATTGCAGCTAGAAAACAAGATTTAAGAAAATATTGCGTGCACTGCAATACTCTCTGATCTGGATACTTCCAGTTATTACTGAAAAGAATACGGGTAACAAAGGCTCAGTCTTCTTTTCATTACTCCTTTCGACAAGGATTCCTGTACCTTGCATTACACTTCACCATTGTGTTTCTTAATAGACACTTTCAGATCTCATTTGGTTACAATGTGCAATTCCTTATCTATTTGACCTTAGCTCACTTATGCTTAACTTACAGGGGTGTAATAGCCTCTTTACAACTTTTACCATCATGTACAATCATTAGCTTGCAAATGGAAGGAAATATTAATCGAAATATCTACTTAAAAGTGTATAAATATTGCAAATAAAGACAGCTTCTTACTACTTCTGAATCTACATTTCTGTAATTATCACACATTCATTTATACATCAATTTATACATAAAATCCATATTTCCCTGCAGGTAACATTTATGAATCACATACCATTTAAGGTGTTCCCTCTGCAATATGTAGTAGCCTTTAAGTATCTATGGGTTTATAGACCAATAGCCTATACCACTTTGAATCACTTGGCTCTCATAAAAATAAGATCCATACAAGCTTTAGAATGTTCAACATGGAAGGTTCAATCTAGAAAGTAAAAAGCAATTTATTATGTTCTTTTTTTAAAAAACTGGTATTTAGTACTGTTTTAAAGCTAGATGCCCTATAGCTTTGTAGGAATGTGTATATCATCACTTCCAAGGATCATACAGCATGGTCAGAGGATTAAATAAGTCCCGAAGAACACCACAAGCTTCTCAAATACATTCTTTTCCCAGGTCAAAGGACTAAACCATACGGACAAAACTACTTTACAGAAGTTATTCTTATTGCTGACAATACAAGTAAAAAAATTAATGTCAAAAAAAAGAAGCACCAACCAGCAGGACAGCTGATACTCTTTCCTTAAAATATGTCGTGCATCTTAATTTAGATGCAACCGAGCCTATGTACCAAATTTTCAAAATAAGGACTCTTCTGACAGATTATGGCAGAGAGGTTAGTGCCTTTACGTCAGGTCAGGCAAAACCTACAGAGCAGTTCAGTTGAGGAAGAAATCTCTGCTCAGTCAAGGGCTCTCCTGTTAAATATTGGCTTACTGAAGACTGGATGTGCTGCTAGCAGTTGCTGAAACTTCAGTTTTGTGTGTAAGGAACAGTGGAAAAAATTTAGGAAAAACCCAAACAACTGTAATAAGTGATCATAAGAACTTTAACACAGCTATCCCGCTACATCATTGCAAAAAAATCTGATCTTTGGGGCAGAAGGATGATAAAGCTGCACAACCCATTGTAAATGGAATCTCATTTTGCTGCCCTACACGGGTACCTAATGCTTTTGATAGTGAAAAAGGGCATTTGAACAATGCCCTTAATAATGCGCTTTAACTTTTTGTCAGCCCTGAAATATTCAGGCAGTTGGATTAGATGATCATTGTAGGTCCCTTCCAAAAGAACTACTCCATTTTATTCTATAACTTCAAATGTTATAGACCCTTGCATGTCCATTCACCCCTCTGATTTTACAATTCCTAATACCTTTAGTATAGCACAGAGGCTTCCAAATCACAGAACACTATTTCAGGGCACACAGCCCATACAATCTCAGCGTATAGTCAGAGGGACATTTCTACCAGTTGAAGGATCAGCTTAGTGGAACACAAACAGACCCTTGTTCAGAAAACAAAAAATAAAATTAGCACATTTCTTTCAGGATATGCTAACTAGCATAGGGCAGCATGATGGTGAACATTCTCAATGTGGATTTTGGCATGGTAAAACTCCCCAAACTGCTTTACAGCTCCAAAAGGCAGATGTACCTGATCTAGCAATCCATCTAAATGACTTTATTCTAACAAAAACCTGACTAATTATCTTAACAGGCAGAACAAACGTTGATCAGGGCATTAGCAATATTGAGTCTTACCAGCGTTTTCACCTTCTCAAGATCAAGACAGAAAACTAAATTTGCTGTTACAGAAAAGTGGGTTACAGCCTCTCACGGAGAGATTAAGCAGAGAGAAAAGATTAATGTTCTGCTATATAAATGCCTGTCAAGATAGAATATAAAAGATAGAAAACACCAAAAATATATAAAACCAGATCTGAATCTGAACAAAATATGGTACAAAGTGTTCCATTAAGTACCTGCAGCTTTTTCTGCAAAGAATCAGTAAGTGTAAACACAGATTGCTATTTTTAGGCAAAACAAAAAATGTGTGTTCAGGAAACACCCGGAGTCTCTCGCTCTTCGATTCTGCTTAGTACTTTTCTATGTGACAGCTACCATCTTCCCAAGTTTTCTCTTAATTGGAAATTACTTTATCTCCAAAGACTGAAAAAGTATTCAACTTGACGCATAATTTCTTGCAAAGCTATCAGAAACTACGGTATCTTACTAATAATGAAAATTTAAATAAAAAAAATAATTATAATCTGAGAGTAAGGTAGGGAGCTATTTATTTAACAGATAATTGTATTTTTATGATTAAAAGTGTTTTTATCTGATTTTTTTTTAACCCCATTAAATCTCTCTGTACACTGTTGCCTTAAAACATGCAGTGTGACAGTGGCTCAATCAGCAGTTAACAACACTAAAGTTCAGAGCCTACTATTTTCACTTCAGCCTTACGTTGTGTCATAGGAAAAAAACCAAAATATAGAAGTTCATCCTGAAAACACATTTAAAAATTATCTCTACAATTTTACCGCAGCTAAATTTGCTGTTTCAAAGCAAGCAGTCGAAAAAGGACCTGAAAGTTCTCCCCAACCTGAGCAGCAGTACCAGTTACAGATCAAAAAAGGGAAACTTAAGTAATACAAAAATTAAGAAAGTGTGGGGAAGGGAAGGTTACAGGTTTAAAACTCCAGGGATCTATCAAATCTAATATATCACGATGGTAATTTTTAAGTTGCCTTATGTTACTTATACTCTACTGTTTAAAGAGCTCATCACAAATCAAAGCGTCCAGGAGAAAGAGAAGAAAGGGCACACCACACATCTAGTACTCCTGACTTCAGACTCAACGATGCCTTAAACCCAGAAAAGGGCACCTTTCCTCTGATAAGATCCACAAAAATTCCAGGTTCATGATGTCCAGGACACATGTTAACTCGGCGTATTTCCCATCAGACCTAACGATTATCCCTTCCTCCATGAAGCCCGTTGTCGGTTGGGCTACAAAGAGGAAAAAGCCAACCCATCATGATACAGCCACGAATCAACATGCTGGTTTATAAGAAAAAAGACTGCAGTCCGACGATTGTCCTTAATTCTCAGGCCCATCACATGATTAAATCAATCCATATTTTATATGGTAAACACATTCGTGAAAAAATGTTACCCTTTGTGGTGAAAATAAGTCGATCATAATTGAAAAAGTAAAAAAGGCACATTACGAAAATAAAGTATTTCCTTTCCAGACTATTTGTAAACCAGGCTTTTTTACTTCTAAGCATAGAATTTCTTTTAATTCTTCCTGATTTACCCTCTCCTGCTTAAATGTTCTTTAACATATAAACCAAAATACTAATATATTAAATTACGAACTTAAAAGAAGTATTTGTCATTCCATTTGCAAATCACATAATCGCCTATCATTCTCAGTCATCCTAGATATGTCACATACTGTAGCTTCATAGAAGAAATATACATAATGCATAAAACTTCAAACAAAATAGCTTTCGCTTTGCATTGTTTTTCCCAGTGCACCATTCCAAGAAAGCAATATAACACACTACAAAAGGGCAATACATTAAATTTGCAGAGAGGTCTTTTATTTGTCTTTGAAATTATTCATTATGAACAAATGCCCCAAGAGCAGACCTCATCAATAATTGACAGACTGAGAGGAGGAACCTTGCAAGAGAGAAATAAAAAGTACTGGGAAACCTCTGGACAAAAATAAGGAAGAAAAATAAAGAAGAAAACATTCACAAATTACACTAGCATGGGTTAAAATAATATTCCCACTCATCACTGATGCTGTGACAATCATGGGGTGTAGTAGTAAACGAGGATGGTGTTTAGAGTTGGTAGAGGTCTGTATCTTCATGAAATAATACAAAACTGATAACAGACACAAAAATGTTACATTCAAAGTACAGTGAATACACACTTTAAATTCAGACTGAAGTGCATTATTCTCACTGCAGGTGCAAAATAAATGCATTTTTCAAAGGTATTTGTCACACTTATTTCCTAGTGGATTACCTAGGAACACATCAATGATGTTGCAGAGTTGTTTTTTGAGAAGTCAAGCATGTATTTCTGGATGTTTGAAAAAATAACCACAACAAAAAAGGAAAAAAACCCGTCAAAACCAAGACAAACCCAAACCCTGAAGTATTTAACCATTAATTTGTAGGCCAATAATTCTTCATGCTTCGTTAGGCTTACTACTTATTTTACAGCTGGCTCCCAGAGACAGGAGGAGAGAATCTTACAGACAGGCAACAATTACAGCTTGAGCACTGTGAACACATGAGACTGCACAGCATTTACCACCCATCACTTCAAAGAGACAGGGAGAAAGCCAAGTAAGGCATTGATACCAACTAGCCAAAACCAAATGGAAGCAACAGCATTCTTTGAATCCAGGAATTATCTAAAACTCACGTTTTTAGAAGTTTTTAACACTACAGAGAGCACCAAGGGATGACCGAAGTTAGTAAAAAATACTGCCTGGGTTCTGTTGTTACTTGTAAAACAGCAAATTTACTGAATTTTTTCCAAGACCTCAAGGAGTGTGTGTAACATGAATGACGAAAAGTAATTTGTCATTTGTAAGGATATAACTGTCATTACAGAAAACTGTGCATCTCCATCCTGCATGGCCACTCTTACAAACTAGGGTCAATAACTCGTAGAAGTGCGTTTTATACTTCAGAAGTGATGGCAATTTAACCTTAAAAAGAAAACAAAATCCTGTTTGAAATTAAGGGGACCAAACATACTGAGCATCACTTCAAGTCAAAGGGCAAGCTAACCTCTGCCTCAATTAGCCATCCACTTCCAAAATACTGTATCACGATACTACAGCACACAGTAATCACGCTGCATGTGGCTTAAGGCTGCCACAGCCTTGTGCTCCCCTCCCTTTGGCTATGCATCCCCACACACTCCCTTAAGCCAGTACCAGCATTTATCTGATCATACGCTGAACTAATGTAGGCCACAGCTACCCCAGAGGAAAATATATCATTAATTTCCATCCAGGTCAGCTCCCTGATGTCTCTTGCTGGCCGCTCACATGAGCTCCAGTGGCAGTGGAAAAGCAGAGTGGGTAGGAATGGTCAGCTGGGGCAGGCGAGAGGTCAGGACTGCAGCCACCCCAATTTAGATCAGCTGAAGCTATCAAGGAACTCTATCTATCAGCTTTTCAAAAAGCGGCAGCTCCATGCCACATAATATTTCATGTAGGACAAAGTTTAAAGATCCTTTGCAACTGAAAGTACTGGAAAGAACACTTGGCGCAGAAGCTGCTTCCCAAAATGATAGCTCAGGCAGGACCTGGCCCCATTCATTTTCAGGTTTGACACAGAATCTCCCAGATTACCTGTGTATCTGTTACATTCACTTCTATCACTTAAATATATATATATATCTCTCCAAATAATTCCATCTTATGAAGCACTGGAGGGATGGTCACCTATAAACAATAAAGAATCAGGTTTGTCTGACTCCTGGTAGCTGATTACATCTATTAGAAGTTAGTAATGAGTTTTAAGTGCTTCCTGTGTTTGCTCAGAGCTCCCTGTAACAGCTCTTCTTTCTTTTTTTCACTGGTTAGCTCTCTACTCTCAAATGTGTCTGTGCCTCTAGCAATCAACACGGTTCTATTTTCTTCCTTTAAATAGTTTTAAGTGTATTTCAGTATTATCTCAGACAGTGGTATTTCTTACGTATTTCTAAACATAGTGATAACATACTGTGGTATTTCTTGATTTTGAAAACACATTGAAAGCAACACACTTGAAGCTTTAAAAAATAATAATACACGGTAGCCAGTCAGGCACATAAGATCAGAACTTGGCCCAATGACTCCACTGCCAGGTAACTGAAGCCAAAAATAAAAAGCTCAGCTACAAAGAAATGGAATCCAGCCAAGTTAATTTTGTACAAAACCACACAAACTAAGAGGGCAATATACCACGAGAGAATTGGATTTCAAATCTCTCATCTTTTCTGTGAAAGATGTACAATACTGACAGCACAGATGGCACCAACTCAGTCCCAATCAAAACTAATGAAGTTGAACTTGATACACAACAATTTAATGAGCACAATGTATTTTTGTTTTCTCATCCATTTGAAAGCTATCACACAGCTGAAATCATTAAGCCAGCACATTAAATGCACAATGTATTGTAATAGAGGTAGTATTTTGTGAACACCTAAGAAAGTTAGTAGCAAATGATGAAATATATAGACATAATTGAATTGTAGATGGCTTTCCTGTCCCAGTATAAAGTTTAATTGATATCACATACTATTAATCTTTAAAGGAAGAAGCCTTGTTCAGTTTTGTTATTTTTAAAAGAAACTTTACAAGGCAACACACTTAAATAAAAAAATCCACTCAGTAGCATTTAAATTTATATATTGCCCATACCCAGCAAAAATCACGGTAATGAGTTAGATGACATTTCACTTTACTAGCAGCTACAGCTTTAAAATCTTCATGCTTGAGGGTCAGAGAGAAACGAGGAAAACATGTGGAGTAACTAAGCAGACTTACCATGTCTAAATCACTATCTCAGTACTGCATTCAATTCAGAACTGAAACCCCTGTGTTTTTATTGGGTTGTCTTTAAGTCTTTTTAAAATAAAAATATAAAATACTTCATAACAAACAATATTAACTACTCAGAGGAAGACAGAATTCGTGCCCGGCTTACAGTCCAAAAAATATATATTTTTTTTTTAATCAATAACAAAACCCTACAAGAGACTTTAATTGTCAGTAAGATGAAGAACATTCACCTCCAGCACAGCGTACGCCCAGTGCATTACGCCTCCATTTCGAGTTATGGCCAGCACAGCGTCTCCAGCCCTATGGTGTTCTATGAAATCATGGCTGCGCTGCAGGATGCACGGGGGGGAGTGAGGCAGGCGCCCGCACACGCTGCACCGGCACAGCGGCACAGGCACCGGGCTGAGCACCTGGCAAATCCTCACACACCACCAAAAAGGCAATCCAAACTGGAAAGCTATGGTTTTTTGGATAATACAAACCTTAAAATAATCTCTCCTCATTCTTCCTTTTCACAGGCTCCTATCAGCCCAACGCCTGCCTTTTCAGGGTTGCATGCATCTGATTGCACCCAGTTCCACTGCTTCGGTACAAAATACAGTTTGCAGCTTTTCACACAAATGCCATCAAACCCCAAATCAACCATACCTATCTAGGTTAAACACTGAAACAACGTTTCACCTGATTCAATTAAAAAAACCAAACCACCAAACTAAACTTCACGATGAGAACAGTAAAATCAGTCATTTTAAAAAACCCTTCCCCACTGAATTCCTTTTGTGCAAAAAAGCAAAAGAAACTCAGTATAAAAGATACTGTAATGTAATAAAAACAACCTTGTTCGCATTTTTATTAATTATTTTCATAAATATATATTGTGCCTTGCAATTAAAATTCCGTGTGCCTGAGTTGCCATGGCAGCACAACTTCCACAGCACAGTAAATTCTTCCAGCTCAGCCACGACCAGTGCTACAAAGCTGCAAGGCAGGCTGCATTTGGAAGGTTTGCAGGGTGACTGGTGGAGACCAGGCAGGTATCAAGTGGAAAAAGTAACTGCCACCCTTTAGAAAATGTACAAATTTATATTAAGCAAGACTTTTGCATTTCCAGGGTGCTCCTGAGGAATGCGAACCCTGACTTTTTGCACCACCCCCTCACCCCCAAATTGTCTTCTCAGTCCCCTAATGGCTGAAAACAATCCTGATAGACTATTTCAGCAGTGCTCACCTCGGGCAGCTTGGCCGGAGCTATAAATAGTGCCTGCTGCCATCTGCCATTCTATTCCTGTGCCGCCGGCACTGCTGGCGCTGGGCTCGCACCGTGCTGCCAGGCCCGCGGCTGGGGAGCCAGCAGCCGCACAAAACCCGAGTGCAAGACGGAGATAATGAGGTGAGCAACAAAAACGGTACCGCTGTAATTAACTGCTGTTTTGATAGCCGCTGCCATAAAGAAATCAGATGAATGCTAAGAGAACCTTAAAAAGTATAATTAATAATACTGTGTACAGTCTGCAGGCACTTTTCTTATTGTAACGTTCAGACATGGTTCCTTACAATGACACCATTCTTGCTTTCAGTTTCACAGAAATTAGTAATAGATAAAAATAAACCTCAGATATCAACTGCAGTAGCCAAAAATAATCCAGCTGGGGAGCCAGATCTAACTTTCTGAATGAGTCAGCTCCAAAAATGTGGAGCGAGTTCAGAGCCCAGGGTTTGCCCTCTTCTCCCCAGCCCCCCAGCTCTGCCCACCATCACCATACCAGCGTACTGACACCAGGAACAGACTCTGTTAGTGCCGTTTCAAGACAGAAACCATCTTTTCACTTCCAGAGTAATCCAGACAGCTCAGATTTTCAGAAGCAAACCATCACGCCATTGGCACGTCTGTAGCTTGACATCTTTCATGCAATGCCCACCACGTGGAACAACGACCACCGTGGCTGATAAACGCCTGACACTACAAAATAGATTGCACTGAAGCTGACTACAAAATTACTGTCTGGCACTGCCAAATAAAGTTCCTGATTTGGGAAAAAGACACGGTATTTGATCCCCACACCCCCCCGTTAAATACTCTGGGGCTTAATTCTCCTTTCACTGTGGTCAGAAGCAGAACTGCTACTGATGTAGCAGCGTTACGGCTTCACTGTTCTAAAATAACAACTATGTCTATATAAAGGTTTTGATACAGAATCATAGAATGGTCTGGGTTGGAAGGGACCTTAAGGATCACCTAGTTCCAACCCCCCTGCCATGGGCAGGGCCACCTTCCACTAGACCAGGTTACCATTACTCAGAAGTTATATAAAATTAGAAATATAAATATATATAACACATTGCTGAAATCGATGCTTGTAGAGTTGTTATCAATAGATCACATTTTGCTTATTTTTTTAAACAAGTGTAGTTCTGAGTACATTTGTCATATCCCACATATCTGGTTTCCCAATATTCTTGGTGTCTTCCGAACAGATCTCTCATCTCCCTGCTCGTTCCCGTATATATCCTACAGAGCAGATCAAGCGAAGCCGTAATTCTTCTGTACCCAGCACTTGCGATACTGTGTGCCCCGTGGCAAGGCTGTCGGTACAAGCAATCTTATCAACAAAGGGGAGGGAGTGCAGCAG
This sequence comes from Falco rusticolus, assembly GCF_015220075.1. Lineage (NCBI taxonomy): Eukaryota > Metazoa > Chordata > Aves > Falconiformes > Falconidae > Falco > Falco rusticolus. The sequence continues at coordinate 30,296,805 of NC_051197.1, forward strand.
AGGTCTGCCAGGATGACCTGAGGGCTGAACCCCATGACACAAAAGGACAGCCCAGGGCTGCCTGGGTTAAACTGAGAAGGAGAAGGCTCAAGTGCAAGCTAACTGCAGTCTATCAAGAGGGAGGTTACAGGGAAGATGGAGGCAGATGCTTATGTTTTCCTATTATTTTCTATGTTCTATATGTATAAGATCTCAGTCATTTAGGTCAATAACTTTTTTTCTGCTATTAGGACATGGGTTGTTTGCATTGGTACACTGGAATTTCCTTTAATACAGGAAATTCTATTTTTCTATAACTTTTATACAAAAAATGATTTGACATAAACCATAACTGCCTAAAGCTTTTTCATTTAGAAAAGATAACATAAAGTGATAACCTTGTTTTGTTTACTATATGAAGCACTTTGAAGAGTTGAGTAATTTTACAGCCTGTACATAAATGTCTCCAAGCGTTGCTCAAGCCTACTTTTTAAGTTTCACCATCAAGTTAAGCAAAATTGTTCTTGATTATTTCCCTAAAAAATCATGCTAATTCCATCACTCTATAATGCATAATAAGCTCGATATAGCCTGCAGTCTTCCAGCGTTTTGGAAAAAAGGGGGGAAATACGTATTTCCACTATCTATAAAATCTAACAGATGCAGAATGGCATTGGGAATTGAAGATTCAGACCTGTCCACCCCTGGGACTTAAGTGCCAGGTAAGCTACAGTGCCAGCACATGAGCTATGTACACTACCAACTGCTTGGTCACAGTTACACCAACAGTACTGCCACTCATTGACATGAGAGAGATGTAAGAATAATGACAGCTTACTTACCTCTAGCTGTTATTCTCTGAGATGTGCCCTATGCACGTACGCTCACACCGTGCATTGACGGGACACTGGAAAGGCAGCACACCAGTACAACGGGTGACCAAGAGCAGGTTCAGAACTCCACCTTGGGGATCTGTAAGACTTTGCCAGACCAAGCTGTATAGCTGCCTTGATTTAGTGACAGCCACAGTCCTGTCCTGAGAGAAAAGCTTGACTAGGTGACCTCTAGACAACCCCTCCCCATCTCTGGCTGTGCCATCCTGAAGCGGATGAACCCTTCAGACACATGATGTAGCTTGTCCCATCCCCACTTCTATTTAGGACCTCTGCTATAAAGGATTAGAGTTCTCCAAAAAGCCTTGGAGAAAGGAAGAAAAAACATGGTAAATGAAGATCCCACTCATGAATCAGGCTCCTAACTCTAGCTCAAAGTCACCTGCTGTGGTGAGAATTTGTCCCAGCTCAGCTGTCTGGCTCAGAAGGATGGCATCTAGTGATCAGTATTTTTTTCCCCTGACAGCAGCCAGGATCTTCCAAAGCTTTCGTATTTCCACTGCGTGGGCATACACGGAGCCTGCCTCCACACAAAAGAGCTTAGTTTGTGACTGAAGTACCTAGCAAGTACAGAGCAAGTCTGTAGGAGGAGATAGCAAATATTCACATTTACTTTTTACAAGGTAATCTTTCTGACAAAGTAATCTCTAATGTACTTTTAACCCACATACTGTTGACTTGCACACTCTTGACACTTTAAATATCCACTTTTGCTTCACATGGGAATTCGCCTCAGCAGCAGAGCCAGCAAAACAGGAACATCCATTCCCTCTTTCTAGGCAGCTAGCAGAATTTTAGTTTCTCGTAAGTGACTCTATCAATTATTTTGTTTCAATTATATGTTCAGACTGCCAAATTGGATAAAACACATCCTTTGTAAAACTTTCATCTCATACCTGAAAAGATAAATTCACCTGCCTGAATAAGCAAAAAAAAAAAAAAACCAACCAAAAAAAAACCCCCAAACCTACAGAAGAGTTTCTTCTAAGCACAGAGAAATACTAATCCACGGGAAACTTGAGGTATAATCAACACAGCATAAAAAAAAATAGAATAAATCTTATGAGTACAGAAATATACAGCCTCAACAGTTGTTGAGGTTGGGAAGGACCTCGAGATTGTCTCGTCAGAGCCCCTGCTCACAGCAAGGGCAGCTACAGCAGGTGGCTCAGGATCACATCCAGTCAGTGCTTTAGCATCTCCAGGGACGGGCATTCAGCAGCCTCTGCGGGCAGCCTGTTCCAGTGTTTCACAGCACTCACGAGAAAAAGATTTTTCTTGTCCTTAAACAGAAAATCCTGTATCTCAGTTTGCACCCAGCACCTTTGTCCTGTCACTGGGTAACACCGCCTCTGCCTCCTTAACGGCCCCTCTCCCCAGGCATTTGTACACATGGTTAAGATCTGCCTCATTCTTTTCTCCGGGCCTGATAATTCCAGCTGTCAGTCTCTCCTTGGACGATGGATGCTGCCAGCGGTTAATTATCTCCGTGGCCCTGTGCCAGGCTCACTTCAGCATGCCCACACCTCTCTTGCCCTGGGAGCCCAGCACGGGCCACCGTGCCTCGCCAAGGCTGAGCAGAGGGAGAGGATCCCCTCCCTCCCCATCCGCTTAATGCCCCAAGGACGATGGACCTCCTTCCAGTGCCACTTGCACACCTTTGGGACAACAGCTCAGTACCAACATTTCCGCACAAGAATATCCATATACTGAGCTACACTAACCAGCATAACATTCCCTTTATATTTATTTGCCACTAATATCAAAACTATATACCTGAGCAGCTAATAAAAGATCACTTTTTATTAACACATCACTCTGGATGGTATGTCTTCCAAAAACGCAACACTGCTACAAATGGTTAAAACATATCAAGCTCACAAACCAACAGCTTTTGAAATGGTGACTTTCTTTATTAGTGTATATATTTAGAGGAGGCTAACGATATTTTTTCCAACTCTGCAGCAGACAGGAAGTTGCCATCACTGTGAGGTTTCCAGGCCAGAAACTAGTGTTTTGATTGTAAAACATTAAGCCTGAAGCACTAGAGGAGAGCAGCAGAACAAAAGGTTTTTATCATTGTTCTTCATGCTTTAATTACCTTTATCAAATACCATCTGAGACTAGCTATTTTTAAACTCCTCCACCGATTCTGTAATTATACTAAGTTAACACAGATTTTATTCTTCCCTACTTATACAGGTCTATTCTAAATAAAACCTAACATATTTGTGTAGAAAGTACCACAGGATATTTACACACCTATCAATCTAACACCAGCAACTTCCAGACACAACCCTAGGTTAAAGTTCTCAGTTAAACACAAACAAACTCTATAAAAGGGAAACAGAAGTGATGTACTGGGATGATTTATCACTACAAAACACTTCACTAGTAGAGGCAAGTGGTCATTAAAAGATCTGCTTTTATCCAGTGGAAATACAATTTGTAATAATTTAAACACATATCAACATGGTGTCATTTTTATTACTTATGCAGTATCGTTTTCTATGCATCCATTGGGAAAACGAAAGCCACAGCACCTGTTTCTTAGTTATCATCACTTTGAGTCTCTTGCATTGCAGAGTCACTAAAAACTGTAGTATTTGCCAAAAAATTTTGATGTATTATTTAAATACTTCTATTGGATCATAATTATTAATATTAAAAATGTTCAATTTTTACTTATCATCAGTTTCTTAAGAAGGCTTCCTTACCTTAGCTAAATGTAAGTTCTGAATTAGATAGAAGATAAAGAAGTCTTTCTGGAGGCCCTAGGTAAAAGGTGTCCAGCACTGAAACCATCCTCATCACTGAACCGTTGAAAGAAATTCTGAAGAAAAAAGCCACAAAAGCGCCCCAGAGCAGGACAGCTAGGCAAACCGTACACATGGAGACCGGGAAAAAAGCAGGAGAACAGCTCACTGGAAAGAAGGGAGAAGTTGCCCACTGATAACTGTAAAGAGATGCAGCCCAGCAAAAACTGACACATCGATTACATCAAACACTTCAAGATTTAAAGCAGAGAAACTACGCATACAGGGAAAAAAATGAGTAAACTGTCATGGGACTAACACACACACAAGCAGGATTCTGAATTGGAAGTAGAGTCCAAAATATCTTTAAAAAATTTCCTTTTCCAGGGAAGTTCCTAAGTGACAAGGCTTCAGAGTCATGTTCAGGCTGGCTTTTTCTGGCCAAACCTTTCTTTTTTTTTTTTAATGTGCAATGGCAGATTGTACCAAGAGAGGCAGAGCACACCCATCTCACATCTGCTGTTTACCTCAAAGCTGGGACCTTGAGAAAGGAGAAGTATCTACTTAAATCCTTCCTAAACTGAGGACAAAATTTAATCCAATTCTTCCACATCCTCCCCAGTGGGCATTCAGAGGGAGCTCTCTGTAAGCTCTTTCTCAAACACAGAAGGTGCATCATCACAAAAGGGGTCAAACGATTGATAAAGTAGGGAGTGCTCCTCCAACAAAGGAAAAATATATCAATATATTACCATGAAAAACTATTTGTAACAAATCAAAATCTTGGCAGAGAGTCTATTAACACAAGTTTAAAAGGTGAAGAATATAAAGAAGGAGCAAAGATCCCAAAGTATAAAAAATTCATGCCGTTTGATTTAAAAGGCTTCACTCTTTTAGACATTTTGAACTGGATAAATAAATGCTTTTTAGGAATATTCTTACTATTGTGGAACTTGCACATACGTGTTAATTCAAACTATAATGCAGCTCTCCATTGTTCTGGAAAGCTAAAGGAGTGCTAAGTATAGCTCAAATCCTGACAATATTTTTAAAAATACCTAATTTGTTCATTTCGTGTTCTTCTGCTTTGATAATTATTTCTTTTCATCTCTCCCTGACTCACATACTGAGGCGACCAAAGGAGAATGAACAAATAGAGGTGGGAGGAGAATTGAGAAGTGGCATGGACTTGAAAAGCTTTGAATGTCTTCAATCATCTGGAAAATCACAAGTACCAACCTTTTAACTTCTGTAATTAAAGCCTCATGACATGTAGTACCGAGCAGCCTTTAGTAGTTCACTACTAGGTACAATTACATTTTAAAGGCTTTTCCTTATTTTTATGCTGCTTTTAGTTTCTAACACAGTATTTAAACAACTGTACTTTGATTTTCATACTGGAAAACAGAACTTGCAGCTGTGAAGGACAAGAAAAACTGAAGGGGAGGCACCAGAGGAGCCAGAGCTCTGCCACTCCTCAGCCGTGCTGGTTTGAGACATTACCACTTGGCTCCGGACCGAAAACATCTTGATTTTATGGGAGAAAGAAGTGACAGAAAAAGCAATGCTGAAACTTTTAACTAGAACAGAGTAGAAGTTGCATTTTCCCCACAGTGAGGCATATGCATCAGCAGTGCTGCTTCCACACAGCCTCTAGGGCCACTTAGAGCTGGATTCTCCTTCCACAAAAATATTTTGAAAATATTGTAGCGTTCGTATGGAAATTATTCACCTTGAATATGCCTTTGAAGGTAGCATCCAAAAATATCTGTTTCTGTTTATGTTTCAGAAATTAACTCTTTAACTTAAAGCCCAAACCTCTGAGTACAATGTAGCCTTTTAAAATTCTACCAGAATGCCCTCATGATGTAAACCTATATCAGAACAGATAGAAACATAAAAACGGGGGCTGGGGAAAATATCCATGATCACGTCCACCATATTAAGCATATGGCAAGTAAGATTTTGAGTTCTTGCTTTGGATATCTTCTTACTCTCAATTTTATACCTAATTTTGGCAGCTATTGTCAGCAGGTGTTTTAGAAGTACAATACATATTCCGCAAAAGGGAGATTACACGTCACCGCTTGCTGTGCCTTATTCCATGCAAACCCACATCCACGAAGAATTGTATTAGATAATTGGTCACATTTCAAGAACAAGAACCTGATTTTGTAAGAACTAAAAATCGTTCAGTACTCCCTACAATTAAAAGACAATGCACGTACAATATGCTGTATTTCAACCCTAAATTTAGATGAATACAAATCAGTATCTCCAAATTCAACACAGAAGGTCTTAAAGAAATATGTATCAAACATACAAGTAACATTTTATTTTTAAGAGAAAGAAGTGAAATACGAATGGCAAAAAAAAATTGTTTTAAATCAGAATGAAATGCACAAAAATAACATCGTGTAGACAGAACACAAGGCTGTAAAATAAGGAGCTTGCAGGTTCCTTTTCCTCAAGGTTCTTTTGCTTCAAGGAGAAAGAGCAGTAATTGTATCACTGCCTAGGCCCAGGAGACGGGAATCAGGACAAAGAGAATGCATTTGAAAGTAATCCATGTCAGACCTGCTAATACCACAACATACATCTCTTTGACATTAACAGAGACCAACAGACACAAATAAAGTGCAGACAGTAGATAATCTGTTTATATTTCGACTCTGCTTTTTAGTTAAGAATGGATTTTGTGAAATGAAAGGGTTTACTGAAAGCTATATGCAAAGTTCTTCTATTTTTCAGTAATTATTTAAGAATTGTTGCAATTACAGAGACAAAAATGATGACTGATTATTTCTCCTGAACAAGACAGCATCCCTGTTGCTATGAGCCAGGTTCTCCATCACTAAATGTTTAATCCTGTTTATCCTATGCGAATGTGCTTAAGGAAATCAAATAACCATTCATTTTTCACACCAAAAATAGAAATTTTGTCAAGATCTTATTAAAAAAAGTGTTCTTAAATGCTGAGATCCTGTGGGTTCCAGTTCCTCTGGTTTTTAATAATACAATCACATCCAGAATTGGTCCAGCATGTAGATGTAGCTAAATAACACATTCAAAGTCAGTTTGTACCTATCAAACTAGGTATGTAAATAACTATCTTTTTTTTCCCCTCCACTATTTTTCAGCGGTGAGAATGCTTTTAAGTCCTACAAATAAAAAAAACCAAAACATTTTTACCTAAATATCTAACAGCAGAAACAGCAAATACCACTGTCCAAAGGGCTGCAGATATGAAACTGGCACTACTAAATCCTACCAAGACAGACTTTTCCCACTCCCAAACTAGAGATGGGGCAGGCAAGTGGGCTGAATGAATTTTTCCCAACAGTGAAGAGAAGGAGAAAAGTACTTTTAAAAGAGCAAAGAAACAAAACCAAGGTTAGGATTTTTTTATCTTAACTCTTACCTGAAACCTTCACCCTGCTCCCCCACTTATTTTAACTGATGTGCTTGCTTGGAGGTTTATAATACTTCGAGTTTCAAAAATTTCTACTAATTTCTACTAACTACTTCTCAGCAAATAAGAAAATCTGAACCCCAAATAAAGGAACACAAGTAAGGCAAGAGCCTGGGCTGGTACGGAAGTTGCACAAAGTAAATTAATTAAATTTATTAGTACCTGTACAGTCTGGGAACCACAATGTATGTACCCAACCATCAGAATCTAAGTATTCAATGACTTGTACAGATGTAACTCAATTTATCTTTCAATGAAAATATCACAAATGGTTGGGAGTGATTATAAATATCTAAATTTGAACAGCAATGCTATGGCCCATGTTGGGTATTGTAACTAAGCAGATTAACAACCAACAAAATACAGGCCCACATTTAGAAAACTGAAAAAACTATCTGAAATTTTTCAAAACAGAAAATACTACTCAACTCAATCATATTTATCATTATTTAAAGATTTATTTTTTTGCATATACTTCCACAAACGTTTAAGATCCCCCTTAGCTTAAACAGTAGTCAAAGGAACACCTTTTTATCATTTACTGTATATGATAACATCATTTGCCTGTTTTCTATGCAATTACTGAAAAACATTCAATTTTGGTGAGTACATTACTCAAAACCCACTTGCCACATGAAGTCTATTTCTTGTCTATCGAGCAGGCTCACTGAAATGTCCCCCTTTTGTTTGCAAATCCTCGATGTCAGCAATAAAGAACTCTGACATTAGTAAAAACTATCTAGAGCCCATCTTATTTGCATTACTAACACATGCAACATCAAAAATACAAAACTTAAGAAAAAAAACCACCAGAATTTGCTGTATAAGCAACTCCGTGTTCATACTTCCATCACAGCAATCCTATTTCAGTACAGAGAATTAATTCTTAGTTACCAAGCAATTCATCCAAAAGTTTCCATTCCTCATTGTTCCATATGAAAATCACATTGCAAAACTCCAATCCCCTCCGATTCGCAGAATCACAGAATTGTTTAGGTTGGAAAAGACCTTTATGATCAAGTCCAACTGATCTTAACCCAGCACTGCCAAGCCCACCATGAAACCACATCCCTAAGTGCCACATCTACATGCCTTTGAAACACCCACAGGGATGGTGCCTCAACCACATCCCTGGGAAGCCTGGCCCGGTGCTTGACCACCCTTTCGCTGAAGATGTTTTTCCTAATATCCAATCTAAGCGTCCCCTCGTGCCCCTGTCGCTTGCTATTTCAGAAAAGAAACCAACCCCCACTGCACTACAACCTCCTTCCAGGTAGTTGTAGGGTAATGTAAATTAATTTCAAACAGAGTCATGCCTATGACAGGGCAGATGGGATGCTGAGGAGGGTGGCAGCAGGGTGAGATGGAAGGTCGGAGGGAGGCAGGGACAAGGATGGGAGCGCTGCTCTGCCCAAAGCCGTTGAAAACGGCCTGACAATGTTTTTTCAGTCTCATTTTACCTGGCTCCATGCGAGCAGCACAACTCTAGCTGAAGCTCTGACTCACACATCCACATTTTAGTGTCACTATTCTCAGCACAGTCAGATTGAGTACTGCTTTAAATCGTCATTATTCTTGGCTTTTAGGTTTTTATTTTAACACAAAATACAATTACATTGCCAGTAAAAAATACTGGTCTTCCACATATCCATCACAAAATATTTTCCTGGCTTCTTGGCATGATGGGAAATCAGAACTATAAAAAGATCCATATATTATAGAACAAGATTGGTAGGCAACTTATGAACACAATAAAAAAGAAGTTTTTAACATAAATGGGGAATATGATTATAATAACTATTAAGATATGTGCAACAGTTGTAACAATCTAAATTGTATTTATATATACAAGTTAGACAGTAATAGGTACAGCATAAACAGTAAAAAGCAAACTTCTTCCAAGAAGAAAATTACTTGACTACAATTAAGACAAATTACTACACTACATACCCATTTAGCATACAGTACATTGTCACTGGATTGGGAACACTATGCTAAAACCTTTCTTAATGCAGACAGGTGTCACTTCCACTTAACTGTTGCTAAATCTCTTTGCAATAAGTACAGTACATGTGTTAAATATGACCAATGTTAACTAGAAGGAATGTGGTTTATTTTAGACAGTGGCATCCAGAAGAAGTAACTTTCTCTAATTCCCTTTTACCGACTAGCACCTACACTGTTGAAATTCAGAGGCAAAGAAACATTGCTGCCCTGCTGTTACAGCAGCAACGCAGACTGTTTACAACAAGAAATGAGGGCAACAGGTATTTCAGAGTCCTACTGACCCTCTTACACTGTAAAACAGTAAACCAATTTCCAAGAAAACCTGAAGTTATTTTAATCAGTTACTAATGTAAAATTAAATAAGATAAATTGAAATTGATCGCCTTGCATTTTCCTGCCCCTCCTTAAGGAAATTAACTCTACACTAAAGGGAATCTCCTTTGGCTTCACCAAGTGCACAGGCTCTATTTCTCTCTGGCTTCTTAGCAGTAATCTGCTAATATCCCAACTGACACCTGCCCACTCTGCCAGCTTTTCCTTATATTTTCTCAGCCAAACTAAACAATCACGTCAGATAAAGGACAGCCATCGTCATCCTCATCATACCCACTCTCCCTGCGACAGTGGCCAGCAAAGCACTGGAGCACAGCTTGGCGCTCTCCATCGTTTGCTGCCTTTGTAACAATAGACAAGTACGTAACAAGTGCGACACGGGAGGCAGCATCAACCGAACAATCTCCTGGCCTCCTTCAGACCTACAGTCTATCAGTATTTCCCCTTATTAGAACAAAAACTGGCTTTGGCAACACAAGGAACTATCAGACTACTCAGGCTGTGCCTGTACCTTCTCTTCTGCTTTCAGTCCCATGCTTTTTTAAAACTGGGAACGAAGTGAATAATGTAACTTAAATTTCTGTTCTGTATACTGTAAACCATTGCATCCAAAGTTAAGACAGTAATGTCCAGAGGGCAAGAAAATCCTCACATACTGCTTTAGACAAAAGCAGCTTATTACAGACCCCATTTTTAATATATTTATTATCCATTCTCTGTTTTCTGAAGTATTGTGTTGCTAAATTGGTTGAGCAGGCTTTACAAAACTTTGTGTACCTACTGAAAACATGTTCTGTTTCAGTAACTTCAATATCGCTGACTAAACATTACCACTGACACTTCGCATACCATCTGAACATTAAAAGTATTCACGCATATTGTTTCTGTTTTAATTCTGTTTTTAAAAGCTTCATCATCATTCTGCAACCTCTTCCTTATCTTGTCATTTCTCCGGTATTTGTTGCAACAAAAAACAAGGCCTGCTTTCAGTACCCAATTACAGGAACAATGTTACCCTGTAACTGCATAAGACAGCTTTTCATTAAACTCGCTCTCACCAATACATCACTATTAGCGATGCATTAAAGTGTATTTTTAGCCTCATTTCTTATGGAAATGAATCCTCCCCAGCCACTGCATTCCAGCTCTGCCTCTGTATTGCCTTCCAATATGCACCCTGAGGGGCAGCACCAGAGGATTTTCACTGACACATAAAGGAAAGGTGCTTGACACTTTTAACTGTTTCCCACTTTATTACTTGTAGACAAACTGTCTATTACCAGTAGGTGAGAAATAGAAAATAAGTAACTTCAAAACTAGTGTTTTCACTGAATTGCATTCTTCCTTGCCTCCACAAATCTATACTACTCAGCAGTGACTGCAAAGGCATTAATTCGTTACATCTTTGAATAAGTAATTGAGTAAGTTAAGTAACTAGCTAGTTACTTAACAAATACCACCTTCATATTTCTTAAAGGCTAGAACATTACATTGGGCATTTTTTTTTGGCGGGGCGGGGGGGGCGCAGGCTTGAGCAGAGAAAGATTGGGAGGTTCATGTCCTTCACAAAATCTCTCGTTTTAAATTTTGGCCAAAACATTCTTCTTCATTATACACAGACATTTTTGTTTGATATTTAGGTAACTCTGAATGAGTTGTTCTCCTATCAATTTCTTTTATGTTGCTTACTTTGAGAAAAAGTATGTTATTTTTTATTTATTATTTTACTCACATACAGAACACCTCAACTTCTTCTGCAAGGAGGACCACAACTGCACTTGTTCCCCTGTTCAAAATTCGTACTTTGGGGGTTTTTGGTTGGTTTCTTTTTTTACTTTGGGGGTCAGCTGTGTTTTAATCGTTATTAAAACAAATCCATTCTGCTCTTTCCTTGATAACATCAGGCATTTGGTTGTTCTTTTGGGGAGGGCAGGAGGGCTGAGACCTTTGCTTCCTACACAGACTAAGAGGCATGTGATAACCACCTGTGGTAGGCATCATCTGCACAACAAAGAGCCTGAGGAACATCACTACAATACTTACACAGATATCTATTCACAGTAATAATACATTTCCTCAGCTCCCTATTTTGAATAAAGCATCATGAGTTACAGTGCAAACAGCACTTCAAAACTGCATTTATTTACATGCAGTTAATAATTCATCCCGACCATGCTGTCCATAAATACACTATCAGCACAATTTATCATTCATATAACCTTCCCATAAGTAATGCTACAACAATCCTATAAAGTAGTGATTTAAGACTCCATACATAGGCACATCCACCTAAGTATTAGAAATATCCTGCTTTAGAAAGCCAAATACAGTGGAGAACCATTGTTTCCTATGGTTAGGGTTTTCTGTGCTAACAACCTAGACTCTTACTGGAATTTTAATACTCCGTCCATATAGCTTGAGTATTATTCACATCATCTTATCTACCTAGAAATTCCATACGCATGAATAACTAACTGTAATTGAAAGCACAGGAAGCATGGCAAGGTTGGTTTTAAAAAGCTGTTAATTTTTCACTGCACAGCATTTCTCCTGTAACAGTAACAGAATGAAACTCAGTACAGGCAGTGTATACAGTTACCTCTGCAAAAAGATACAGCATCCATCAGATTTTAGAATACTGGCTGTAACAAAAATAATTGCTAAATGCCTTCCTGCTTTACGCAAAAATTAGAGGCACATTCTGAAGAGTGCTGACTCTCCAGGATAAAGTTTTCTAAAATCCTACATCGATTTGTTGATTCTTCAAATTATTTTTATGTGGATGACCTTGCCACTAGTGTCGGTGTAAGATTTTTTATACTGTTTTTGTTAAATTGTATTTGGGTTTGATCTCTACAAAATGCAGTCTCATCAGAAGCAGAAGTTTTCTTCACACTTCAACGAGGAAAATTTCCAAACTCTGGAAACTGTCCTGTCTAGCTACCCTGAGAAACACACTTACAGCTTTCCTGAAAAAGCCTTCACTAAGCTTTCAGCTTCAGCTCCATATGGGCTAGCAAAATAGTAATATCAATTTTAGCAAAACCCTTCTTCATCTGGTGCCCCATTAAAGGAAACACTTAAAGAGTTCACATAAAAGTTTTGAATTGTGTAGCTGGTGGGGACAATTTTAAGAACTGCAGTTCTAGAACTGGATTTTCTAAAACGCATCATTCACCTCAACAAAAATCACATCGCTGGCCCACTAAAGACATTAGTTCATTCCTTAGACAACGGATGCTGCTAATCACTCCGGTGCAATTTTGCCTCATACCAAGAATTACCAGGGGGCAAGCAAACAAGGTGTTCCCAAACAACTGTTTCAGCTGTTACTTTTCTAATCCTGTTTCACAGTTATTAATGCTCAAATCAAGGTAGCACATACAAATAACGGTGCCAACTTCTAAGAAAACTCTTCATTTCTAACATAATTATTTTGTCACACAAACCGTGGAATTGGAAAAAACACAGTCACAGAATGGATGTCTACTTCTTGGCATTAACAAAAAGTTCAAAAAAAATCTCTACTGAATGATGGAAAGAGAGAGAGAAAAAACCAAACCCTGTTCCAACAGAGCAGAAATGTGATTTATTCCTACCCACCTGCTACCTAGCAATATTTTAAAACAACCTCATATATATTAGATGAAGAACAGTGTAAGTCACCCATACTATCACCCACCCTGGACACTGGATAAGCATGACTGCCGAGTTTAAGAGAACAGCCCACTTTCAAAAGTAAATTTAACTGAAATGCAGCCCAGCCAGATCAAGCTCTCCAGTAAGCATGCAATGGATGCTACCCACCGTGAAAGCAATGGAAAACACAGACTGCAGCAAGTCATTGTTTCATTTGATGACATTTCTCCACACACTGCCCTTACCTCTCATCCATGTCTTTTACCCAATTAAAAACTCCCTTTCGGAGCACAGCTCTGAATTTTTTAAATATGCTTTGATCAACAAAAACTTACTTGATTTGCAACTGCTCTCTGTTTAGTATTAATTGTTCATGCCCTGGAGACTTCCATTTCCCAATTTAAACTAAAAAAAAGTAATATAAAATGTGCTATTTGACACCAGTATTGTAACTCTAATCCATATTCAGAAAGGTAACTTAACTTTTCTGTTCCCTTCTGATCTCAACCAAATTCTAAACAAGCACCAGATATGAAAAGCAAGGTGACAGTATCCTTATATGTATGTGTGAGGTGCTTCCCTCATCAGTCAGGGGCAGCCACCTAAACACAGCTTTGAAAAGAATTCAAACTGTCCAGTTGTCCTAAGTCCCCTCTTAGAACAGCTCTTCCTCTTCTCCAGTCACACTGCTTCCAACTACGATGCTCTCGGTACAACGCAGAGCACTGCTTGTTAGAAAAGCCTGGAGGCACCTGACAAACTACATGGAAAAGAGAGAAGTGGGAGAAGATAGGACTGACCAAACAAATGAAATTAATAATATATAAATGAATGAAAAATAGGAGGAATGGAAACAATCCATTATGTTGACGGACCCATTAAACTCAACTCATAATAGCATTTCCGTCCGTGGTATAACCCGGAGTTCCAGTAAGACAACTCAACAATCAGAAACAAAGATGATCTAGGCTAAATATCTGTAATCCTTAACTTGGCTAAAAAACCCCATCATGTAATATGGTTAGAAGAAAATGATCACATTTGAAATCTCAGTACATTTACAGACTATCTGTGGAGATGAATTATTTTTTTCAGTAACAAATCCACAGTTGTCGAGTTACTTGACTAGGATGTGGGGTTGGCTCAGCAAACCCGAAAAATCAAAGTAGTGTTTTACGAATGTAACTTTAAATCCCCAGGATTCCAAGCACCATTCTATCTCTTTCTATTACACCGCAAAAAAGATCACAATATGCAAAGCTCTAAAAGCCACGAGATACAATTTTTGCCTCAAAAAGTCCTACCTATTCTTGATTATTTATTGCCTTTCTAAAAGCCATTTGAGAATGACCTTTAAATTTAAAGACCTTACCCTGTGGGTGTCTACCATATAATAGTGAGGTCTGGAAGTCAGAGCAAATGACAAAGGAGCACTGATTTGTGTTCCATCCAGAACACCACAGCTCCCTCTAACAACTTCCCAGAGTAGGTATGATGTTTTGAAACTTAAGGAAAGATCGCAAGTAGAGATCTGAATTAGATGTGGACACAGCACATTAGAAACAGAGAGGAGTGAGGTTAATGATCCGCCAGGAAAAGGCAACCTCAGAGAGACCAAGCGAAACAAGGACGATCAAAAAGTGCAAGATTAGTGAGAAGCCATCTAATCAGCTCTTGGTCGTATCTTAGTAACTTGGGGGGGTTGTTTTGTTTTAAACAGAACTATTACAGGATAGAGAATTTATACCTGGTGTCAGGACTGAAATAACATTAAATTTAGGTAACATAACCAGAACATAAATGTAGAGACTGAGAATGCACTGGAACAGATCAAATTTGGACCATCAGGTATTTTTTAAAATAAAAAATGATGTGTTACCACAATAAAAAGTAGCTGTTTAAAACCATACCCCCCCCCCCCCCCCCAAAAAAAAAAAAAAAGGGAATAGAAAAATGGTTCTTGCTTTTCTAAATAATCTTCCTCTTCACAGGTCTAACAAAATTATTTTCCATAGAAAAAAAAATAATTAAAAGCATAGAAATCAAACCTAGTAAAGGTAAGAACAGCTGTCTAAGGCTCTTCTCTTTTCTTTCACATTCAGTCCTCCTGAGAGCAATAAATTAACTAATCAGAAGTGTAAAAAACCAATACTCCAGAAGCCAATATTTGATAACAACACAAGAAGAAACACCGTCGAAAACAAGGCATAAGGTTTGAAGGCAAAATCTTCTCACAACACCTAAAATCTACACCTTTCCAAAACTTCCCACACTGACTGGAGGAAATTAATGCTTTGCAGTATCACACGCATTAAGATAAATCATGTCACTGAATGCATCATTGTCAAACGGCTTCGTTTGGTTATGTTTCATTCGGTTTGCTTCAAGGTTTCTGCAACATTTACTGGATTAGTTCCAAGTCCGATCTGGAGCCCGTCCCATACACCCAGATGGTATCGCTACGTGTGACAGGGTGGGGAGGAAGGACGTCCTCCTTCAACCTCAGCTGAGAAGCAGCTCAGATTTTATGTAAGCCCAACAATAACCCTTTTTTTGTTTGTTTTCTTCAACCACACAAAAAAAATTGCGACAGAATTACAGTGCCTTCAGGCCAATTCTCTGATCCAGGGAGAGCATTAAGGCCTATTTACAATCGCTATCACAGCGCCAAAATACATTTGGGCCATAACATGTAGTTTCTGCCTTGCTGGTTCAAATTCAGTGTATGTGCTCAAATGCACCAGTGTTCTCCAAGGGAATGCAACTCATAAACATATGTAGCCTAAAAAATTCATGACTTCAGGTATTAATTTTGTGAGTTCTGGATGAGTTTTAGATTTGAAATCTTTAAAACCAGCACTGCAGAACATCAAGTCAAAAAGACCTCAGAATGGATCCATGCCTTGTCCTATACATTATTTTGTCACCTGTGAATCATCTAACTAATAATGAAATGAGTGTGAATTGAAAGTTGCCCGTTTTATAGCCTATAACTTTATATTTGATCAAGATCCAAGTCTTCTAAAACAAGAGACCAAAATAAAAATGAAAAGAAAGAAAAAAAAATATCTTACCCACTGTTGACAGTGGGCTTACAATCAAGCTGGTTATCAAAACTACTGATCTTAAGAGAATTAGGCAACTGAGTCTAAATGTAATGTGAGTGTTACACTTTTCTAAGTATTAACGCTAGAATTATTAAAGACATGTATTTTTATTAGGGTTCAGAGCCAAGATTTTTCTACCAGTCTTCTGAACCACTCCTAAGAGGTTGTAATGGTTACCAACACAGGATACAAATCCACTGGCACAAAATACTAAATTCTAAATCTAACTGTGAATTCATGGAAGTCCAAGAAAAATGAAACCTAAATATAACACAACGTATGCTGATATTGCCCTAATTTTGAAAGAAAATGGTTAATGAGAAAGCAGGTCAACACAAACACAGAGATGCTGTTGCAACGAACCAGAAAGAACTGAAGAGACTGAGCTGAGATAAACCATTTTGTCCAGTTATAACAGCACAAGACATAACATGAACTTGATTTATATGCATGAGATTGTCTTGTCTTGTTGTGGAAAATAATAGTGGCATGAATAAACTGAAGTGTGACCAAGAACCTTCTGTTAGGCAGAAAGTTCTCACAGGATGAAAACAGGCTTTTTGTAGCAGTAGTCAAGGAAGCATGTTACACATCTAACAGAAGTTCTACACAACAGTAAACAATTATATAACAACCTTTTTTAAGATTACAGTCACACTTAAGTAAAAAAGTCTTTTTTTTTCATTAAAAAAACAACAAACAAAAAATGAAAAACAAAAATCGCACACTCCCTACAGCATTTGAAATTTCAATTCTAATTTTGAACGTTCAACTATTCCACCAGACAAACTGGATAGTAACAGATGACAGCAACAAAAAATACTTAACATTGATTCAGTCTTTACCTTTAATCTAGTCATGGCGTACTTTAATGCCTTTTATGTTCACATGGTCGTAACTCACATCAAGGAAAAATGGCCAATATGCTGTTACATTAAAAAAATAAGAGCAATGCAACCATGGGAAGGGGAGGGCTCAACAAAGAAACTATAAAAAAATTTAGCCAAATTCTTTGGAGTTCAGATACAGAAGTTCTAAAATAATATCCTAGAGTTATACTTTTTAAACTGTCATGTGTTTACCACAACAATCTATATTTAGTTTTTCAATAATGTGAAATAATATGGTATAATATTCTTACAACTAGCATCTTTACATATGTGCAAAAATAACACTATGTTTCAATCCAGCCTGTCAATGTGCTTATTTAGAGGACAGGAGGAAAACATGAAATGCAATATAGCAAACCAGAGCTATGCATCCTCTCCCTTTTGTCTTTCATGGTCTTCAGCAGTATTTCTTAAACAGAGACACAAAACGCGCTTTTTTGAACATATGTTAACATATTGCCTTCAGTTCAGCACACAAACACAGATGCACACTTGTTTCACGCGAGACTTCTGTTCTCATTAGTAATGCTGCTGCTGCTGCATTCCCTGCTACTGTAATGGAGACACTCATGAGTTATATTAAGTACTTGCTGAAAAACCTGAAGTTTAGGGCCTTCCATGTCACTGCGAGGCTGAATACAGAAAACTAAGCCAAACTTCCTTAAAATTCCATGATTCCCCTATAGTCAATGGGAATTCTGCTTCCAGCTGGGATGAAGGGTTGGACCAAAATGTGCGTAATTAATAATACTGACAAGCTACTGCATTGAAAAGCGGCAAAAATGCTTCCTGATTAAATTATTGGCAAATTTTGATGACTTCTAGACTGCAAACATTGTTATGAAGCACATTAGAAATGCCTGCCAGTGACTACACCTTCATTTTTCGATATTTTAAATTACCAGTAACAAGAATGTTTCCAATAAGATAACAGAAAAAGAAACCCAAACCGACAGTATAAACTAAACATCCACCTAAAATTTCAAGTTTTTCTTTACAAGCACATTGTTTTTCAAATAATAATTATTGTATAAGGAAGAAAAATTCAAGTGCCAATTGTCTTGCTGCTTTCTGCAAGTTCACTTACATTCTATTATAAGAAAATGAACAAGACATAGTCATGAAAATAATTTAGACATTGACATCCAAAGCTACAATTTTGCCTGACATTTTCCCAACTTTTCCATGAACAAGAGGAAGAAGACTCAAGCTAGCCTGAATATGCAGCAGTGCATGGAACTGCAACACCACAAAAGATTTGAGCATAGAGAATCGAATGTACCTTAAAAAAAATCACATTTTAGTAACATAACTATTGACACTGGTTTTAAAAGAAAACAAGAAAATGTCATTAGGGGCAAACTAGTGTTAACTGATCTAATTGCAAAATGACAGGAGTAGGATGGAACTTCTTTCCTCTATAAGAAAAAAAACCTAATGCGAATATATAGTTTTGGAGATACACTGACAGAGCAAACCACAGTCTGTTTCCAACTTTATAAATATATCAGCCCCAGTTATATGGATATAGAGTTTGAATTCTGGTTTTATTTCTCAATGGGTAACACATTAGTTCACAAAATAGGTAACATGCTGACGATTATAAGCGGAACGACACAGCCATACTCAATCCTCATCATGGCTCATTAAGATACTTGCTTTGTTCACTGTGGAACTTTGTTGTTAGCTTCGCTGTCAACTGTGGTGAGTGCAGAAATACTTGAGAAAATACCAGTTTACCATACATACTCTATGTCATCAGCCACAATAGGCTGTCAAGGAAATTTTCTCAACGATTCAGTCCCTCCTTGAATACAACATTGCAGTCTCTCTGCACTGTTAGTGATCTCCTTATCTTTTATCCTGTTGGTATGATAGCACAGATTTTCTAACAGTGTGATAAAGTAGAGGTCTTGTTGGACCTCTGCTGAGCCAGCTGCAGCTTGGGAGGGGTACCTGGCTTAGCCACATGCAAGGCAGGCACTCCTGCTTTTGCAGCATCACTTTTTATTTTAAAAAATCACGGTATTTAGATAGGATTAAGAAGCCTTTTTTGTTGTGGACTGCCTATAATAATAGCCTGACTCTTAACTACTATAATTATTGCAAAAAAAGTGAAATTTATCCCCTAAATCTTGATTTACAGAACTAGCAATATAGTTCCCTTCACGACTGCTTTGTTGGTGCTTTTCCAGAAGGTATTTTGCCTCAGGAGCAAGAAGAGGTGGGGACAGCTGATCCTGCTGACGCTTCTACTCTCACAGCCACCTTCCACACACAAAGATGCACAGCCACAGATGTTCATTTTTCACTCACAAATTTATTCAGAACAAAACAGCTGAAGTAAATTGTGTGTTCTTAGTTCCTGACAGACCAAACATGAAAAGAAATACCCAGAGTTAGCGTATGAAAAGTAATAAAGATGTAACAACAGAACAGAGCAGGAAGGTAGGAGCAGACACTTGAGGTTGGCCCTTAGTTCCTCTAGTACCAACACTGTCTGCAGTGG
Source organism: Falco rusticolus (assembly GCF_015220075.1). Taxonomy (NCBI): domain Eukaryota; kingdom Metazoa; phylum Chordata; class Aves; order Falconiformes; family Falconidae; genus Falco; species Falco rusticolus. The sequence goes on from NC_051197.1 coordinate 30,316,390, forward strand.
CAACTAGGAGCAGATGCCTAAGGACAAGCGTAAGAACAGGGGACACATACTGTGACGATTCCCCCATCACGGTCTGCCAGCCACTGGTAATCTGCAGCACGTGGACTCCCAAACCAGAAGCATGAGGACAGCATTTAATACACTATTCCTCCCTGAATGTCTCTGAGTATGTAACCCATGTCAGCTTTTGACATCCAGAGTGTCTGTTGCGAATGTATTCCACAAGTCACTGGACACTGCTGATTTTCATAGTGCTACCTTCATTTAATTTGTTTTTACACTGGAACAGAAAACGATGAGTAATCGCACCCAGTTCTCCCCCATGACATTCATGACCTTGCAGACTTGTCAGTCCCCTGCACCTTAATCCTTTCCTTTCTAGGCTGAAAAATCTTAACAGAGATTTTTTAATTCTCCCTAGGAAAGGCTCTTTTGTCACTCCCCAGAACTCGCTCCAGCTGTGCTACCATGGACCAATTACACCCAGCATCCAAGGTCCAGGCACGCTAAAGTGATGGCAGTGATGATTTCTAATAGTTATCTTTATTATTTTTATCATTAGTAATATCTCAATACTTTTTGGTAAGCCATGGCTCATTAAACTATGATTTTCATAAGGCAACTTACAGTAACTCAAAATCCTCTTCCTGACAGGAAACAGATACAATTCTTTTTGTTATTGTATGAAAACTAAGAGGTGCTTTTCTTCAGAATCAATATTTATATTTAATCCCTCTAATTTCACCTGCCACTTGAAATCCAAATTTTTCCCAAAATAAATTATCAACAGGCATTTCTCACATATATCACATTTCAAATCTCTTTTTTCCAAATGTAAACACTTTTTGTCTTGCTATAAACTTATTTTTAAACAAAATCAACACCATTATTACAAAAGCACTTTGCTATAATTTTTATTTTTAAAATACAGACATTTTAATATGCAGTGAATTTAATAAAGTAAGATTATCATTGAAGCACAATTGTATCAATGACCAACCATCACAGGCGTACTTTTCCCCAAAAAAGCTTCTCAAGCCAGGATAAACCAGAAGAAAGGAGCTGCAAATGCACAGGGATAATACAGACAAAACTTCCAGTGGCACTTAGGCAAGAACCCTCTTACGCCGCGCCACCAGAATCAAAGGAAATACAATCAAAGAGATAAAAGTATCTCCAGAAATTCCATCCAGAACACTGATTCACCACCAAAACAGAGTGTCTTTAGTTAGCAACATTTACAAATAAAATCAGTGGCAATTTCAGCCCAACAGAAGAGGTTGGAGAACTTGTCATCTGTTGATGAGGCTTGCTGCCAAGATACCTGAAATCTAGTAAACAAGGTACAGCAACAGCTTCTTTTAGATACAATGAAATGCAGTATAGATTTAAGACTAGATGTTCCCTTGTAGGACATGATCTTTCTAGTACTCTCATAAAAGTTTTTACATGAGTCAAGTGAAAAAACATGTCTACATAACAGCAAAACTGAATTTCAAATTCAAATTTGAAACTGAACTTTAAAAAAACCAAAAGCCAGAGATCAAGTAAAGCACACCCAGCAAAGGAAAATAATTAATTGGTTGCGAGTTCCCAAGGTAAGAGATCACAGAAAATATGGTCTCCGAAAGTCCTGAGTTGAAAAATAAAAAACCTTAAAAATAATTTAATTATGATAGCATGTAGTTGTATTTATTAGACTGCTTCCTTTTCTATACATCATCTTCATAAGCCAACACAAGATACTGCCTGGACAATATTAAGTAGCCAGTATTACAGAGAAAGTAGTTTTGGATAAAGGTCCTTCATTTACAGCCTGTGTTTGCTGTTCCAGCTTTGGTAATTTTAGTACATGCTTAGCACTTATCCAACTCTAGCCACAGAGTGGTCCCCAAAGCCCTTAAAATGAAGGAAAAGCTGCCACTGAAACCTTGCCATCATATGACTGTTTACATCCCTTATATATGTATAGTTGCATTAAAACTCACTATAAAAATTGTAGTGTCCAAAATCTACCCGATTATAATAAAATTCCCTTATGAAGATCCCATTCCCCTATTGAGGGCATAGAGGAAGAACAGAACTAATGTGTTCTTGACCTAATAACAATTCATTACTCATACAGATTTTTTTTTTTTTAATTACAATAAATTCCCTTACCATTAAAAACCCTAATAAACAAAGCTCTGCAACCTTGTTGAGGCAGTTTAAGGCATCATTGCCTTAAGCTGTCTATGCCTCCCCTTCTTTGGAGGATTAACTCCATGTAGTAAAAGTACAAGCAGAGGACATGCACGCTCATCAGCTGTGCCAGCTGCCGTACAGCCCTACCCACTGCTGCTAAAAAGCTGCCAGACCAACCTGAAACACCAAGGGAAGAGGAGGGGAGGCATGTTTCATTCTGCTGCTGGAATGGTAACAATTCAAACCACCACGAGTTTACTCAGTGAACATGAATCAGAGGTTTCAATGGCATGTTGGATGGAGAGAGACCTACACAAATCTTGCCAGGGAACAGGAAAGTATACATATTCCAAAGCGACACAAGTGTTTTGTATTTAGCAATCCCCATTTAAGCACACATGTGAACACCAAGATAGAGTAACAGAATGGCATTAAGGTAAACTACTGAAATAAGTAAAAAAAGGTCACTTGCTCTCAAGCATTTGGCCCTCCAAAGCCACAACCCCACCTGGGCTCATCTGATGTAATAATTTCTGTAATACAATAGATAAGAAGCAGTCCATCTGAGGAATAGTCAGCTCTTCTGCCTCAATACACAGGTCCTGTATTTGCTTCCTCACCACAAAACAGCTAATGAGAACCTGTATGCTATTATCACTTAATAAATGCCAAAAACCTGTGGGTTCAGCAAGTGTCTTTCATAGGTCAGAACAAATTTGCCTGATCATGGAAAGAATCATTTGTCCATTTACAAATCCAAATTTAGATGTCACACAAGTAGAACTTTTAAATAATACATGCACAAGCATAAATAACACTAGAGAGATCATGAAAGGACTAGAAACTCTAACCTGGTACAAGTATTTGAAGACTTCCCTACCCAAAGCGTACGAAATTCAAAGCGGTACATGTGCCACAAGTAACATACTTAGTTCTTTCCCATGAACGCTCCATTGTACTTTCCCTAACCACTACTCAGTTTCTCATTTAAATATTTCATAAAATTTAATTCTTCCATGATAAAACAATTTGTGCTTATTCAAATATCTTATAGAAGAAGGGGAAAAACAAAGACAACAAGCATTACCTATTTCATTTAAAGAAAATAAAGAAACAAAAGGCAGTGCTGTCAGGATGCAGAAATGCCCTCCCATGATTAACACTGTCATCTCGTGAGCTTCCCCTTCTCAAAATCTTGGTGTTTTGTCACTTCTTTTAATACTGCTGGTTGCCAAATTTAGATTGAGGAGCTTTGAGGCAGGGACGAATACCCCATATAAAAAGTGAAACTCTTTTCCCCGGTAATCATTCTATTTACAAAGTTTCACTTTGATCCGAATCACCTTTTCTTTGTTCAGACGACTCACGCGGTGATTAAAACGAAAGCCTTCGGCATTGCTGTCACATTCTTCTCCAGGGGGTTAAGTTTGACCGCAGTCAGCATAAGACTGTGATAAAATCCCAAAGAACTCCAGGCACTTTTACTGCCCGAAATTGGTTTTCCTAGCCTCCTGTCAGCGCAGCTGAAAGCACTAAGGTTTCCTTATACTCATCCTACCTTTCACAGTACTTGGACAAAGGAAAAGTCCACAGAAATTATGGATGTTAAAGCGAGGGGGTTTTTAGTATTTTCCCGAGGCTGCGCTGGGGCACAGAGCCATTAACAGCTTCTTCTCCATTCACATACTGTTCCTTTAGCACTTAAAGCTCATGGACCTCAGAGGATTTTCATAATACCAGATTGAGAAAGGAGTAATTTCATTTAAGAATGACTAGAAAAATCTGTGAGTAGGAAACTACTCTTAAATATCCTTCCAAATCGCTTTCACCCCACTAATCTGCAATAATTTGTTAACAACTAAAAATGCTTAATGGCTGCAGAGATCTATGTATAAATTCAGTATATGCTTAAAAAAAAATTTAAGTATGTCTATGTTAAAAAGGCGGAGGGTGGGTCAGCAGAAATCAGATTTTACCTGAACTTTGTATTTGGTTTAGCAAAAAAAACCGTAACCTTTGGAAAATACTACCTTTAAGCAACGTTCCAGGCAATGCTGCAAATACCAGGAAAACACTACCTCAGTGATGGATTTCTAGAAAGGCCCAAAAATTAATCGGCATCAAGTTAACAAAATGTTTGGTTTTGCTATTCAAATGATATACGTAAAAAATGTTTAATCAAAAAAACCGCAACAAAATAAATCTAGCTCAGCTGTTTAGAAGAACAATGCACCACTCCATCCATAAAACAGCCTAAAGAGAGACAGCAGTAACAGGGGGCAGGGATGAAGTCCAAGGCATAAAGTTATCCTTTTGGTGACAGTGACAATAAAACTGAAAGGTCTGCAAATCAGCTGATCCTGGAGGATGGCTGGGGAGGCCACTGCCACCTTCACTGACATTCTTCCCCCCCAGTGCTGCTGGCCTTCCCAACCTTTGGCACTGCTCCTGGCAAAGCCAGCGCCAGGACCAGCATGTTGCCAGGCACGTGGCAAACGAGCTTCAGGTCTGATAAAGCAACATTCCCACCACGAGCAGCAGCTTGGGTTGAGAGACACAGATCCTCAGCATTCAAACACCAACATTAAAAAACAAGCAAACAAAAATCTTACAAATTGATATATCTGTTTGGCTACAACTGCAGTATGGAAAGATAAAAGAGATTCCTGTTGAGAACCAACTGTGAGATGGTCTTACAACTGATGCATTTCCCATCAACTCGATATCCTGTTGCAACTATCTTTTGTTTATAGTCTAACTTAATTTTTCATACACAATATAATATAGCTAATGAAATAACTAATCATTACATTGATACATTTTTCTCAATCCTCAATTTCTAATATTGACTGGTAAGTTATTTTACCTTAAAATGGTCATGTTATTATTTTTGCTGAGTGTGAAAACTAAGCGTGCTTATGGATATTCGGTCATCAAACACTAATTAAAAATAATCATAAAAACAATATAAAGGCTATTTTTAAAAAGTCCTCATTAACTCTTATCTATGAAAGGTGGCTCAATAAAGCAAAACACTGCAAACTTTTCAGTAGAGGAAGCACAAAGATTCTGCACAAAACCAAACCTAGCTTGATACCTCACGCTTTACCAAGTACAATTACAAAACAGATTCTTAAGCAGAAACAGGGCAGGTGGGGGGCGGAATATCTTACTATTAGACAATAAGTAAACTTTACAAAGACGGCATTGTACTTTTCATTACTACAGTTTTCCTTCCCTTTAAAGAACAGTTATGTTAAGGAGAAATTCACAGAAAATAAGGAAGCACACAGAATTTGGTTATGAAAAAATTACTTTCCTGGTAGTGCTTTTGCTGCCATTACACAGGTTTTTTACTTTTTCCTTAGGCTGAAGATATGAGGTTCCAAAAACAGTAAGGCAATCAACCTTGACATAGCCTCTGTTACAGTACAAGCGCAAGTATTCAAAAGAAATGTAATGGCACAACATAACCTACCAGACAAAGGAGCTCTTTATATATAGTTGTTGTTGTTTTGCTAACCTATTAGGTATATCTCTTCACTTTACGCTTTTTATTTAATATTTAGCATAATCTTATCACTACCTTTTTTTTTTTTTAAAGAACCTAAAGTTTTAGCAACTCCTTCAATATATCTGTATATGAAGAGATTTTATTATTAACTGTATTATCAACAATGATTTTTTCACATTGATTTCTTTAGTTAGTGTCTGGTCACCTACTTACAAGGTATTTCATAAATCATAAAGATCTTTAGACACATGAAAATGGGATATGTAGTCCAGATGCCAGCTTTAAAAGTCTCATTCGTTAATCAGATTTTCATACAAGAACATGAGACTTTATGTAATGACAGAATGAAAATCAGAAATGACATACTGGGTGACTGGAATTTCTATTGGAGATTTTAATCCATTAAACATTCAGTCATAATTTTGGAAGATAATTTAGCACCAGCTGGAATCCTCAGACAGCATCAGTAAAACAATAACAAACCTCCCTGAAACAAAATTTTAAATCACGAGTTTAGAAAACACTTTCAAAAAAAATGAAACACTCTTACTAAATTTAAAAATTCATGTGACTGACCACCAGGTCAGATCCTGTCGTCTGGGAAACAGCAAGAAGAAATGCAGTATTTAACTCTGCTGAGGATGTTTAATTTGACAGATTCCAGGACAGCAGGAGACACAGATTTACAGAGAATAGGCTGAAATGGGACTTTACAGGAACTGAAATTCAGGGTCCAGACAAGCAAATTAGCATTCTTGCACCAACAATGCTAAGCCAATGCTTAAGAAACAAAACAAGAAACAAAACAAAAAAAAGGACAAAGAACCTAGGATATGATGGCAGGGTATTGGATTTCTACTATGTTCTCTCCCTCCAACGACAGCCTGAGGAAAAGGGAAATCTTCAGTTCTGCCTGACAACTCCACAAGCTCAACACAATGGTAGAGAGAAACATATTGCTAACTCTGCCCTTTAGGGCAAGAAGCCAGTGGGCTGGCGAGTAAACTTTGTGCTGCAGCCTCTGAAGCAGCTCTCCTTCTGACCTACCGTGTGCAGGCAATAAAGCTTCAAGGTGCTGGACATCAGCTCCGTTTGCTGAGGTTATATAAGCAAGGTTCAACTAAGGCACTACCAATACAAATGAGTTAGCCTGTGTAATTCTACGTATTTGTAATTACAGTACCATACTAACAATGCATCTACTGCCTCCAGGCTGTGTTTAATAAAACATTAGTTCAACTTCAAGCATCTTCTAGAATTCAAATTCACAAATTCAAGAATTTTCTTGAATTTCAGGAGGTCCCATAGAAACTTGTTAGCAGGAATGCCAACAAAACCCAGAAGCAGTGAGCAGCCAGCTCTGGAGCACAGATATAAAACTACTTCATTGGTATGAAACCAGCCCTGTGAGTTGGGAGAAATGAGATAGTTCATTGCTCCTTGTCTAAGTCTTGCACGCTGAGGACCTACTAAGCAGGAAACAATGACAAAATAGTGACAAAACGAAATGAATCCAAGTCATGTCTGTAAGAAGAGACGGTGTTACGCAACCTTACAGAGCAGCAGTCAGCCGAAAAGAGCCTTCTGAAATAAACAGCAACTTTTCAAAAGAAGGCAGCAGCCACATTCCTGTAGACATGGAGCATTACAAGATACGTGCAAAGAATACTGCTCAGTTTTCCATATCTATCGGGGCTAATTGTCAGCAACAGCTCAGCTTAGCTAGAGGAATGTTTCAAGTCATATTTCAATCTGCTTTAAAGACTGTACAGTGCTAGAAACCAGTATATAAACGTTTAAGATGGCCAGTAAGCAGCTTTGAGGTTTGGATTTTAAATCGTTCGCTCTTGAGTCCTAACCCAAAAGAACTTTCACAGAGAACAGAGCATAACATCAGGGAACTAACGCCAAAGTTGGTTTTGATAAACATAATACTACTTTATTCCATTGTTTTAACTTTCTTACAGGTTTAAAAAACATACAGGGGTTCAGAACCACCTCAACAGAACAAAGAATACATAATTAAAGGAGATCTATAGTCAAACCACAAGTGTCCAAGCGTGGTTAGCTTCCGTTACAAAAAGTAATCGGCATGATCTTTACATATGCATTTTGGTGAAAGAAGGACTGATAGTGCAGTGTTACAAGGCACCAATAACCAATAATTGGGCCTTTTTTAAAAGCCAATAACCATCTAAGAAACTTACATTTGGTTCAAAATAGTAATTTAAATATTTTATTGATTGGCATGCATCTGAACCCCTGGCAATTTACTACATAAACCTAATGTGCACCCTTGCAAAATAAAAAAAGATTTCATCAGTGGACCTGAAAATCAGTTCAGTACAAAAGGAAATACTGAAGCTCTTTGCCTGCATTTAATACTAAACTGTCTTGTTCACCTCCTCCAAGAACACTTGTCTAACAAACAGCACAGAAGTATTTCTCTTAAAGCAAGTGTAATTTTTTTAATCCTGTAGCATTGACCTATTCCATGTGCTATGAAAATATTAGGCACAGACCACGATTTACGTTTTCTCTAAAAAAAATACAGTTATGTGCAAGCTAGGTTCACACAACGGATTGACAGCTACAACAGTAAGCTATTTAGACCTCCCAAAGATAAGGGTTGGTTAGTTTTAATTTTCTAAGCAGTGAGGCACACTGCTGTGCGCGATTATCATATTTGCATTAGGATTATCTGTGTAGCCAATAAAGGAAAAGCTTCAGTACACCCTAAAGGACACTACATCGATACTGTGTGCTAATTTAACAGGATCAAGAGAATGAGAGAGTGAAGAAGTCATTGTATGTGGGCAGCTGCAGTCACTCAGCCAGCCAGGAAGGGCTATTGCTTTCTGCAGGAAGAACGGTGTGAAACTCAGTTTACCTCGTAGGTGCCCTCAGACTAAACCACTTGGACATGATGGGATCTAGGGATGCATAGCATGGAAAAAAAAAGGGGAAATGAGAGGCAGAGCTCCCATGAAAGTTGTACCAAAATGTGCCGTTTTATCCAAAAGCGTCATGCCCAGTGTAAGTTTTATGCATTGCAAATTGTTTGTACAACTGAAAATTGTACAAGATGTGAGCAGAGACAGAGCTGACTGTTAATCTGCAATATCTACTATAGTCCTCAGGTATATAATTTACGGATAGCCACTTACTTTGTTGTTGATTGTTTCCTCTTAAATATATTTAAATTCAGAAGGCTACAGTATATTCCGACACAAAGATAGTAAGACAACTTTTCTACAAGGGGAAAAATGTAAGGTAGTAACTAACTTATTTATTTTATGAGGAACCACCTCTGATGTGGTAGTTATTTCATGCCCTTTGGAAGATTTTTAGTTCTGACTTTCTTCAGCGTCTCTGTTGAATTGCTCTCCTCACAATTTCACAAGAGCTATATTCAAGTTCAGTGACCCCTCTTACAGCAGCCTTTGCCTTTTCCACAATCACTTTTAAACTCACTCTAACATCATAGCAAGCTATTCAGGTAAACATTTCTCTTCTGGCAAGCTTCCAGATACAGCAAATACTATCGAAACTCCGCGTTTGATTACGTGAGCCAGTTTTCTTTAAATGGAGCAGGAATTAGCCCGTTTTCTCGGTTTAGGGTCCCGTGCATCCCTGTCTTTTAAACACATACAAGATGAACATATTGTCTCTGACAGTCTCCGCAGTCCCAGCCTGAAAACACTGTTGGAGAGGCTATATATCACACAGTTGCAGAAACTATTGCTTATAGCAAGCCATGTCGTTAAGAAGGAAAGTGCTGGGTTTTCCAGCACCCTAGAGCTCTCCAGCAGAAAGTATATGATATAAGGGAGCCACAGCATGTAGAACACACTGGTTATCCGAAACAAAACCATGGCATAGCGGCGATCAGGGCTGTGCCCAGTCTCCCCAGCAGCATCCACTTCGTGGCTAGGAAATCGAGCTCTCCGATCATTTATCTCTTTGGTGTGCTGCCGGCAAATTTTAAAGATGTGGAAATACGTGAAACATATGACAAAGGCAGCAGGAGCATATAGTAAGCACACGATAAAGCCAGTAAAATAGGCATTAGTTAGCCAGGAGGTAGCACACCATTCAAAAATATCTCCATGGTAACCAGGTTTTCCCCAACCAAAAAAGGAAGGCAAGAAGATCAGACAAGAGTATATCCAGATCAAGATGATGCAGATTCTCAAGCGACAAGGTGTGACCAGTTGATTATAGGAGAGAGGCTTTGTTATAGCGAGATAGCGATCCACACTGATGCAAGCAAGACATGCCATAGATACGCTTTTTAGCACAGAGATGATATATCCAAAAACTTGACAAGTCAAGGACTCGTGGACACCTGTCGAGTAGTGGAGCAGTGACAAAGTAGGAACCAAGCAGCTAACTCCAACAAAAAGATCAGCATAGGCCATGGTCTGAATAAAATAGCTGGTGGTATAATGATGCAGAAGTGGAGCACAGTGAAAAACAAATATCACAGTTAAGTTACCCGCAATAATTAAAAATGTTAGCAAGACAATAACAACTGTCTCAAGGATACAGATGTCAACTGCATTGTAGTGACCAAATCCAAGAGGGCAGGAGAGATGCTCAGATACGTTCATAACACTACTGCTCATATTCAGAGTCCTCCATTCAATCCATCGGGACTGGTTCATGTTTTGTGATTAGGGAACACTGCAATCTGAGCCTTAGTGAGCAGATGACCTGCTTAACAGCAGCTAAACTCTGCTTCAGCGTCTCACGAGCTCTCTTTGTAGACACTGCCAGTGCTTACATTTGAGAGGATTACAGTCCCATAGCTGTTGATGCCGCCTCAGCATCAGTGCATCACCTCTGGCACACCTTAGCTTTAAGGAAAGAAAGAAAGAAAAAAAAAAAACAAAACAAAAAAACAAAAGCCAGAAAGAGAAAGGCCACTGATCAGCTCCTCCAGTGCTCTCGACCAATCTTTAGCAAACACAAGGCACTTCTAAAACAAACAGATACTGTGAAATAACGGAAATAAAAACTGACAAAAGAGACACATTCATTTCCCAGGACATAGGGGGGGGGGGGAATCTCTGACTGCTTATTTTCCTGAGAAAGTCATTTACTTTGGATGAGTGAGGGGTGAGGGGGAGGAAGGGAAGGAGGAACCTCCATACAGCTCAGGTTTCCTGGACCAGCAGCAGTTACTGGAGATAATCTTTTTAATGTCTCAATTTAAATCACAGACTGACTGGAGAGTAAAGGAGAAAGTTCATCATCTAATACTGTCTTTTCTGGCTCCACGCAGGAGATGGTACTCCGTCTTATCCATGCTATTCATTGGAAAGGTAAGGAAAACATTTTTGTCAAGGTTAATTCCAATAGACTCACCACTGTTTGGGTATGAATAATGAATTTTATTTGGAGGGAGACGGGTGGGGGACAAGGCAGATTTGTCCTCTGACTCCCAAGAAAGAAAATACATCTCACGTACAATGAGGAAGATTGTGTCTATTCATTTAAAAATGAAAATAATTTAAGAATAGAATTTGGAGACTTATGTCAATATTCACAATTCCTTCAAGCAGTTATAGTCCATTACAATTATTAATGCCAGAAGCATAACTCAAGGTCCCCACAGACAAAATAAATTCTCTTGAATTTAATTTCAGCAATGGTAATTTAAAATAACCATCTTTGGAAACTCTGCCATATCTGCTACAGTGGATTGGTACCCAGGAGTTCACAGGTATATCCATGATATTGCTCACCTCTGTAGCAACACCTGAATCATTTCACAAACCCCCATACAACGAGAACAGAAACTTCCATCTGCATTCTGCTGTGAAGCTAACGAAATGCTGATTTGACTAGAAAAGCTGCCATTGTTTACTAATCCATTATTCTGTTATTCAGCTTCATCTTCTTAGTGTTGTAGGGTTTCTATATTTATTAGATGATTGGCATAATAAAGACCTGCTTTAAAAAAAAAATGTTCTTCTAATTGCAGGACATTACCTTGTTCATTTCATTCACAGTTACGGAGAAAGCAAACGCTAAAAGCAAGCATCTCCTCTGTTCAGTTTTAAGGAAATACTTCATTAGTTCAGGAATCATTAGGCAGGTAATTAATTGTATACAATCTTGTTTTTTGAAAGGCCCCTAAAATGTTAAAACCATCTTTAATCCTAGAGTTCCTGAGACTAGAAGACTGGCAGTGGAAATTAATGAATCCACACGAAATGATCTCCAAGGTCATTCAGATATTAATGCTGGCATTTGCTTTAAGTCTCTTTAAAGTACCAGAATCTCTCTGATGTTTTTGATAGTCCTTGCTGTGTCTTCAGGAAGAATTTCAGATACTAGGAAAGAAAAATTTTCAATTCAGTTGCAGCAGTTTGAGGGAAAGCATTCTTTTTGGAGTTAATTTCCTGTCGTGCATCGCCACGCTGTACAGAAAGTCCTTCTGATTTTATAACATCCCAGAATATTTCCGGCTATTCATTCCCTTCGTCTATAAGCAACAGAGCACGTATATAATTAGTACTTTCTCTAATTCTTTGTTAAAGCAATATAGCAATTTTTCTCACCTACACGCATCCTTATCAGCCGCTTTGACGAACTGCTTGACAGGGGAGTCCTAGTTACTGTGGTGCGGCTGGAGCGTCTGTCGCTATTCCTTCTCTCCTTCCCCCTGGAATGATTCTTGCACCTGAGTCCGCCGCCGCTGCTCCTCCTCCTCCTCCCGCCCGCCCCCCCCCCCCCCCCCCCCCCCCCCGCCGCCGGGCGCTGCAGCCGAGCCGGGCGCTGGAAAGGTGACAGCCGGCCCCGGCCCCGGCGCGCAGCCAATGGCCGCGCCGCGCCGCTGTCACTAGGTAACGGCGCGCGGCCCGGCCCGGCCCGGCGGCGCCCCCCGCAGCGCGGCGGGGGCTCGGCCCCGCTCCGCTCGGCCCCGCCGCCGCCCGCCGGGCAGGTGCTCGCCCCGGCAGCCCCGGCGCGGGCCACACCGCGCCAGCATGCCGAGGGCGTGCGGCCCCGGCCCGGCCAACTCGTCCTTCAGAGCGAGCGATCATTTCATCTATAGGTGGAAATACAGCATTTCAGAAACCGCCATCACCGTCTACCTAAAAATGTTCTGCAAAAGTTACTCTCGGGTTACCGATTTCGCACGCAGCTTTTATACGGTGCCTGCAAATGTTGAGCTGGGTAAAATACTTGCTACAGTCTAACACACGTTTGTCTTGTCTTACTTGAACGACAAAATCACAGTCCCCTAAAAATTAATTATTTTTATACTTCAGGCAGATTATTTTAAAACTCGTCTGCAAGCGGTTTCAACACTGTGCGAGTTTTTAATTGCCTCAACCGGCTGCAAACATGGGTTTAAATACAAATACTTGTGAATAACACATTCTTCCCCACAGCACAGACTTTTTAACCCAATTAACTAATCTTGCTATCCACGCAAATGGATGCTGCTACTCCCTCATTAAGGACTCAAACTTCTGTTTACTTCTGCTGCCTAGAAATAAAAACCAGCAACAGAAGTACAATCATCAAAGTTATCGTACACAGACACTCCATACGTCCTCTGACACAGAAACAACAAATTTAGATACCAACATACCAACCACGAAACAGTATTTTGGGCTATAGATCAGGAAGAGACACATGTCAAGAACGGGATCGAAGGCTTTAACAAACTAAGTCATTAGAAACTACAGTCATATAAATTCTTTTAGTTCCGAGGCAAACCACAGGCAAAATTTTAATAAGCTGCTCCCAGGTTAACATCTTGTATTTCGAGTATAGCCTGGAGCAAATATTCAAGACTGAATGACAAGTCTGTAGAAATGTGAAGCAAGAGAAAATGCAGCAGTGGAAAAGTGGTTTGCAATAACGGCGTGTGATCATTCCAAATTCTTCCATCGAAAGATTTAAAAAAAAAAAAAAGAAAAAACCAACAAAAATTAAAATCACTCCGATACCTCAGAACTGTAAATGGCTGCAACAACAGATTTAATGACTAAATTTAGTCCCTGAGCACAGCTTTAAGCCATAGCTCTCCATACCACAGGCAGAACAATAGGAAGCAATTTTTATTCCTCCTCTTCCCACTCCTCCTGTGGGGGAGGAGGAGGAGAACAAACAACGGTGTGCACAGGCATGGCAGCAACCAGTACTTCATTCTCCCTCTCTGCCCTCACCTGTTTTGGGGTTGGCACCGGAGACATAAAGGGCCAAAATGTCTTAAAATGGACGTTAGAAAGCCTGACTGACATGTTAAGAGAAGCAAAGGTAAAGCCTAAAATGAAGTGGACCGCAGTAACTACGTGCTCGGTGCATCCTGCTCAATACGGATTTACATACTGGTAACTACTAAAGTTTCCAAATGTTACAGCGACCGTTGAGTCACCCTGCTCACGGGTCAGATCCAGCCGACGTACAAAACCCCAGTGCCTGTTACTGTGTGCACAGAACACCGAACTCTGATAGCAAGCGCTCGTGTCAGCCAAATATTTCAGGTCTTGCAGGAGAAACCCGGATACTGCTAAGCAGGTACGAGACAACAGAAAAATCAATGGCAACCTCTGCTGGTTGGTTTTCAATGCAGGTAAAATGCTTCCCTTTCATCAATTGTAACTAAAGGGACAAAGTAATTCAAAAGTGAGGAAGTATCATTTCATTTAAAAAAAAAAAAAAAAAAAAGTCACACTGCAAGCTGCCAGTGGCTTTATCACCTCAGTTATTCCCAGAGCCCAACTCCTGGTGGCATTTTCTAAGCAGCAGCAGTGCAAACTGGAACTGACTGACTGCGCTAACTTGTACTGTGGTTTACGTATATTTGGAGACAAGTGAAAATTAAAGCAGAAGTCAGCTAGTCCTGACAAAACGATGCAATTACAGACAGCCTTTTACAAGAGGCAGCAACACTGAAAAGCTATATGGAAAAAGTTTTCTAGGTGTACATTGGAGACACAGTAGGGACTCTGGCATGGTTTTAAACAAAATGTGCTTCAGGATTATTTTTTTTTTATTGGCATGTAAAGGAAAGGAAGTGAGAATGAGTAAACAGTTATATTGGAAGAATTTAATGGCTGTCACCAAGGCAGTATTTTACATGGTACAGAAATTCTGCAGTTGGTTACGTCCAGCAGAAGGACTGTGCTGTTCTTCAAGCTGAATAGAAGGAGCAATTCCACACCTTCTTTATAAATTACATCAGCTAGAAACAACAGAAGTTACCATCCAAACTAGAAGACTCGCACCATCTGATCCTGCTGAAAACAGAGGAGATGTGGTAGGAGCTCGAGCTTTGTGTACAAGAAGAAAGCCTGTTAAAGCAGTGGTGATGTGTGTGATCCTGTAAGGAAACGAGGTAAAGCTTCTCCGACAGAAAAAGTCCATACAGAGGTAGATTTAGAAGCTTCAAGCAAGGAAACAATCTATTACTCACTTCTATTCAGAAGGGAAGAGCAATATTTGTCTTCTAAATCTTTTTTTGTAAAGCAACAGGACTGATAGAAGCAATTCCTGCAACACACAAAGCAGCATCTCAGTCGCACCACTCATTTCTAGTTTGAAGTCTTTCAGGACTCTCTTTGTTAAAATATTGAATGGTCAGCTGGATTAAATGGACAACAATGATTTCTGTAAAATCTTTTAAAAAGATATTGATTAGAGCAGGGAGATGCAGCTGAGAGTACAGGATGAGGAACATAACAGATATTTACTTAGATGCAGACCTGAATTACAATGTTGATATACATACCAGCTCCTTATCTTCTTTTCTTCTGCCTGACTCCCCATCCCCCCCCCTTTTTTTTTGAAGTATTATTTTGTTTTATCCACTTTCTCCTCAGCCTATAGAACAAAGGTGTTTCTTCAGTTTGCTTTATTTTTATCTTAACTACCTTTGGCATTTACATGTCCACCGCCTCGTATGAACACCCTGGGTTTGTTTCTAATGCCTCCAGAAAAATTCTGTTCTAAAAAGCTTGCAGCTTGTAGTGCAGTTTAAAGAGACGGAGTAATAAGAAAAATCAGTAGTTGCCTTAATTTTGTGTTTGTGTGTACATGGTTGGGTTTTTTTTACATCAGACCGGTGTTTGAAGTTACTCTCTGAAGTCATACTGGTGCTATATTTAAGGCAGAAATCAGTTTTATTTGTTATTTGGAATATAAAGCCTCTTCCCAAAATCCACCCACTAAAGCTGTCTATTTTCAGAACTGCCATGAAAAGCTCTAGCTTACACAGAATACACAGAAATATTTACCTGAGTACAGGCATATAATATCAGATATAAGAGGTATACACGTATAATACTCTCCCCCCCCTGCTTTGAAACAATCTTCAACTTCTTAAACACTTCATGTTGGAAGGCACCTCTGGATATCAGCTGGTCCCAACACCCTGCTCAAAACAGGGCCAACTTTAAAGTCAGGTCCAACACCAAATTTAGGCCAGGTTGCACTGGGTCCTATATCCAAGCTGAGTCATGAAAATCTCCCAAGGATGGAGTTTTCACAGCTTGCATGGGTCCCCCACCTTTGACCTCTCCCACTGTGACTCCCAGTACCGACTCAGAATTTTTCTTGTTGCAACTTCTCTTCATCCTCATCCAGACTAAACACACTTGGGCCAGTGGTGAAAACCCAACAGTGTCAGTTCTCAAGGAAACTACAGTATCTTGTAGAAAGTTTAAACCCATGAAATATTTCTTCACCTGATAGTCTCATTTCTCGGTTTTGCTACCACAGATAATTTTCCTTTCCTTCTCCCTCCCACCCCATGATCATAAAGAACGCCATAAAACATTTAACAATGCTATGGCCCACATACCCCTGTGACTGCAAAAAAGATCAAGTGATAGGAGTTACACAGCTATGTTTTTGAAATGCAAATGCCCTTGTGGAGCACCTACCTCACTGTTAGAGGAAAACCTTATCCCAAAGCCTGCATAAGCCTTTTCCACATTAGAGGCAAAACTGAATTTGATGGCAGCAACCCAGTAGGTTCTATAAGGTGGGGAAGAAGGAAGTGGCTGGTATAATTTGGAGTGGAGGGTGGAGGGAGTTCAGGTAAGAGGCTGGAAGGGGATAGTAGCTTTCTAAAAGGTCAAGTTCTGTGAGGGATGTGGAAGGGAGCTAATGATCCCTTTTTCTCTTAATACTACTCCAGCAGGCTCTGCTTCAGCCTACCCCTCTGCTGGACTCGCAGCCCCAGTCCTCTTCTAATACTGTTTCTAATAAGGCAAATATTAGCCAGTATCATCTACATGTTTAGTAATTAGCATGCTGTGATGCAGAACAAGAAACTGGCAAAAACCAATTTTTTTCGTGTGTTGTGGTGGATTGGTAGAGAAAGATGGGCATTCACATTTGCAAGTTTATTGTGCAGTCTTTTCATGCTGTTATCTAACAATTACATTACACAATTCTGAAGTTTGAAACTTTTAAATTACCCACGAACATTATTCATGTATTTAATAAATATTAAGCAAGTTGTCAGAGCAAATTGCTACAATCTCCCTTTAAACATTCCTACCTGTGATCTCACGGATTAGATAGTTACTCTTCTGAATTTTACATTAAAGAACATTTTTCTTCAGGAGGAGCTTCCCTCAAGATTATATTGATGTTCCTAAGACAAATGGAATTCACTTTACAAACTCAATTCGGAACGACAAATACCACCAAACTTCCGTGCCTCTAATCAACTGAAAGAAAGCACTGTGCAATAAACTATCAAGAAGTGAATTTACTTCAGGGAAATGCTGTGAAGTCTAATGAATGGTGACAATTAGCATTTTTCAGGAATTAAACATAGTATTTGCTTTACACAGCAATTAAGCTATGAAAGGGTGCTATTTACTAACTGACTACATATGATAAGAAATGCGCCAAAATGAATGAAAATGGACGTTGGAAAAACAAGAAAAATGTCTCACGATAGTATGAAAAGCAAAAATTAAACATGTGCCCTCTGAGAGTTTCATGTACCTGCCACTAAAACTAATCCCCCTACTCCTAAACTAGCAGTAGTTAAAAAAAAAAAAAAAAAAAGGAGAAAAAAAAAGAAAAAAGTAAAGTATACTAGCAAAAGAGAGGCTTACTACCTACCACTGCTCCAGGTATCCCAACAGAGGGCTGTTACTTGCATTGCTTTTCCTTTAGCTCCTGCTTTTGATTATGTGACTGATGTTTAGTGAGTGATTTGTAAAAGCACACGGAAAGTCTAAAACATGCATTTTTTTCAGAATTGTCCCTCTGCATTTCAAGTGCCACAACAAACCCATGTCCTATCCATGCAGCTGTCCTAACATAAAACATAGCCTCTATGCATTAGTACATTAGAGTGAACGGAAATGAACTAGCTATTAATTACACTGCTTTCAAGAGATGATTAGAATTTTAACCTATTAAATCACAGGACAAAAGACAGCAATTAAGAGACTGTAAATGAAGAAACAGTGAAATGTAGAGAATAATCTGAACAGTGCAGGTAGCATTACCCTTTTTCCTGTGGGAATCATTTCTCATATTTTAAATTAACGCTTCAAAGATTATTTTAATACAGCATTCATTTAAACTTTTTAGAGTCATGTTTTGACATAGTTGTGTTTTTACTAATGCTTTTGTCTATGTCAAGCCAGGAATTACATTCCATAAATATTGGTATTCTAAAAGCATATCACAACTGGGCAACAAGACAGTGTATGTTCAGAAGGATTCCAGCTGACTTGGCAGAAGCATAAGCTCAGTCAGTACTAGTAGTAATTCCATTTCAGCCGAGCTAGAATAAGAGATTTTAAGGCTATTAAAAAAAAAAAAAATCCCAAACACTGTGACCACCTACTTTGATTTTTCACATACTGCAACCCAAAGAGTTCTCTTAACTACAGCATGACCTTTTAAAAGGCAGCCCGTTTTGAATTAATGAGGTCAAATGATGAATAATTTATTGTAGCCTTGACTAGGAAGCCAATTTCTAAGGCCTGTGCAAAAGCAACTACTAAGATACGAACACAAGGATCAAAACCATATACATCTGTCAGTCTTTCAAAATCACAAGTTTGGATGCACCAAAGAATAAAGTTGACATACATGCAAACCTAACTAACTTTCATTTATCACTGCCTTTTAAAAACAAACAAAACCAGCTGCATCCAATATTATTTCTTTAAATTCTCCCAAAAGCATCGCCACTATTTTATCCTTAAAGCATTCCTCGGAACTCAGTGCCAAGGCCACACATCTGTCAACTACTGCATGATCAACACTGCACAGGCTTCCAAATCCTTCTCCATCTCAGCACCATACTTCTGAATGTCACAGCGGCAAACCTCTCTGACAAAAACTGCCCACCGTAAGCTTTGGCAACTTACTTTTAATCTGTGCTGAAAGCTCCAATGCAGAGTGCAGCCATGTGCATCATTCTTCTCAAAAATAGTTTCAAACTTTCAAAATTATCCACTTCAGTCTAATTCTCTTTTCTAAATACTGTGAAGTGGCAGCTACCATTATGTGACAAATTGACGGATGCATGGCAGAAACAAGATTCAAATCCACTTTCTGTGGATGCGTCTTATGTTAAATGGTCACAGTACATTCTCCCAGAGCATCTATTCTAATCTAGATGGGCTGGCTGGAAATGTGCCTAGTCACATGGACAATTTATTTTTTATTTGCATATATAATTGGCACATTCCACCCTAAACTTTTCCTTTATTAGATTTTTTTAAAAATAGTACTTTCTCAAGGAGACAAGAGGTAGCTCGGAAAACCACCAAACAACTAGGATCATTTAGGAGAAAGTCACAGTTTCAACTGCTCATGTAGACAAAAATGGGTTTAGAATTAAAGATTCACTATTTGTTTTACTGCAAGACAGCAGGTAGTACTCACGCCTGATTTGAACTAGTAAATCCAGTTCCACTCTTGAGAACAATAAAGCTGAAAACAATCAAAGTAAATTGTGAATTCTGGAAGACTATCTTTAACCAAAGTGTTACTCTGTATTACTATTCTACAACTTTCGTGAAGAAATGGAAGAGAGGAACATGGGAAGGATATGGCATAAAATCTATTTATAAACTGAAGCGTGGCACAATTTCTTCTTGTGCATTTTAAGCTCAGCTTCATTTAAACCAAATTTTCCTTCCGGCTGGAAGTGCTGCAGAGGTATCACTTACACTCTCTTCCAGCATGGAGTCTATATCAGCACGCACTTGCGTCAATAACCATATATGAGAAAAGGACCAGGAATAGCTTCCTACCAAGAACGATCTAGAGGGAAAATTTTGCGAACAATAGCAGTTGAAGCAGAGTCCTAGCTAACTCACAGACATGGAACCTGGCAATGACAGACATTTGGAAAATGCCACTGAAAGCAAGAACTACTGATATTTCCCTCCCCACCCCGCCACCTCCACCCAGAGTTAAAAATTGGCTAATTAAAACTTATAAAATCATCTCACATCTGATAACTATGTTTCAAGATTAATAACATCTAAATATATTCAACTTCCAATAACTAGCAAATGTTGTCTTAAATTACTTTGATTGTATTAGATAATGAGGACGTTTATATCTAGAAATTGGCACATGTAAAATGTTATGTGAGCTGAGAAATTATTTTCTTTATTCAAAAAGAAATACCAAACCTGACATTATTTGCCATCTCTAAGAAAAAAAACTGAAATTAAACATATACTTTATCAGCTCTAAAAATAGGTTAAATATAAAGGCAGAGGTTTTGAGAGCTACAAGTCCTTTAGCAAAGGTCACTTTCAGGGAATGCAGAAGTCAAGTCTATAGATTAAATTCAAGCCCAGTTTCTTTCACCAAGATTAAATTTACACATAAACCTTTCCCCTCTGCTCAAAATTATGGCTTGAAGCTAAATGTCAATCTCTTCACTAATATATTTTTAAGATATATCACATGTAACTGCACAAAACTCAGCATATCAACACACTGAACTAAATACTGGCCTCTAAGTAATTGACAATATGCCTGGGAAGGGCCATACAGGAAGAAATGGAAGTACTGGGTCCTACTTGCTGTATTTGTATAGGATGCTAGTGGCCATCATTTTTATACGGCCACTAGAATTAATTTGGCTTGAAAAGGCACACAGCATGTTTCCTGAACACCCTTCTTCCCAGCATGTCTGTGATGTCTGCTGCAGGAACAAGCTAAGCATAATTTGTTCTCCTACTTTTAATGAAAGGTAAGATAAAGAATGACATGGCAAAAATTGAGTTACTTGCTGCAAAACTTAAAACAGTAATCTTTAAAGCAATCCTACAGTAACGAAAAAGAAACAACCAAACAGAATGAGGGACAGCATTTGACAGCGTAAAGAAAAATGATTCCCATAACAGAAGCAGTTGCTTATACCTTATTTATAGCCATTCCATATAATGAAATAAAGATCTTGGAAATTACTCTCTAACAGTTACGGTTTTCTAATACACTAACTACAACATATAAAAATGAAATCCCAGCAGCAATTTTCTACAAAGGCAAAGCTTTATACTCTGATTTGCATCCATTTTTCTGCATAAGGTATGAAAACACTCAGTAGTCAAAAAAATTGCCATAGAAATGGAATAAGGCTAGATGAAAAAAAATTAATTCTTTTTCAGGATATGTTCTAACCAAAGTGCTCACTGGGGAAGAGTTTTGCTACATTTCCTTTTACCCCCAAAGAAGGCTCTTTATAAAACAAAGCAAAAAAAAGAGTGAGGAAAAAATGGTTACATTCAAAAAGCTATATTTTATTGTTATGGCAACTGATGTGCTAAAAATAAAGAAATAAAGTTGTTATGGCAACTAGAATTTTAAAGGCAGTCAAAAGTAGAATAATCAAACATTCTGCTGGCTTAAAATGTAACGTCTATGACTCAATTTTCAGAAAGAGCTTCAGAGACAAGTAGTGGTTGGGTTTTTTTGGATTCTGCTTTAAAGATCACAATTAGTACAAGTTTCAGAGAACTCTACACAGTACAAGGGAGGAAGTCAAAGTGAACAGAAAAACAGTCATTTGAAGTTCTCACGGTCAGCAGGAAGAAACACACACCACTCCTTTAATGTCCTGATGACCCTACCTAGATCCATAAAATGTATTGGCCTATTATTAAAATAAACAGCAGTAGGACAGTATCTATGTAAGTCATCACAATGATCAAAAGACACTATATAACTAAAAGGTACTTAATGATTTTACATTAAGTACTGAAAAATTCAGGAGTACCAAAATTCATCAGTCTGAAGCAGCAGACTTCTGCCCCTGTATACATATGAAATTATAAAGAGAACTACAATTATAAGATTCTAACATATTTAAATTTCAGATACATGCTTGATCATCATTACTGGGCTCCTAGCTATACAAGCACTTCCACGACAATCTTAGCAAACTCACTGTCTCCCATCCAACACATCTCAGATTATCGAAATTGGTACTTTTATTAAAAAAATTAACAGAACAGTGCGCACTACGCAATGTTCCAAAGCCCATAATCAGATAAGCCATAATTACTACTACGAAAAGTATTTAGAAGATACTTCAGAGAATTATGAATAGAAACAGCAACTTATAGTGGAAATTTCTGCACTGGAACCACGCACCTAGCATGTGCTAGCATCCCAGTGTAAGCCAGGATTTTAACACAGTATGTGCCTTGTATTTTGTCTTCACTGAGTTAATCAAGGGTCCTTCTAGGATAACTCATAACTCCTTTCTGACTCATATGAAAAGTCTCTCAGTCCAGTCCACAAGAGCCTTCAGTGTGCAGAAGCAGCATGGACAAGAATACAGATCAAAGTCAGGTTCCTCCTTCACTTGTACTAAAGGGAAGAGAATCAGATAAACTCCTTATTGCAGCACAAAAAAAATCCACAAGACGTAAACTGGAAATTCAAACAACACACAAGAGACTGCAGCAAGGATAACACAGACAAATTTAAGTCTGATTTTGCTTCCTCAGTATTAACCCTTGAGGCTAGATACACACACAGTTAACTCATTCCCTCTTAAGCATCACATGAAGCCACAGGTATTTCTAGAGATGCAAATAAGGCAGGGAAATAGATTAACTAATGCATCTGTGACAAAGTCATCAGCTTCTGCAAGGAAAACTCCATGTACAACAGTCACTATACATAAATTTTCATCAGTCAGGATAAATTTTAGATATATGAATATCAAGGTTTTAAATCAAAGTTTTAGAAGTATTCTGTCTGATGCTTAGGCTAAAGGAGCCAAGCTGCATATTTTCAAGGTTTGTTGCTGACTCAACCAGCTACTGAAGACAAAAGGCATGTTGTTCTGAGCTTTCTATGAAATTAGTGTCCTTATTGTATAATAATCTAAACTTAAATCAAGTGCATGGTTGCCCGAAACACGAGTACAAAGAAAACGTGCAGCAGCCCAAATAACCCCCCACTTAACTGACAGCTCTGTAAAACCCCTGCTTGCAGTCAGCATCTGAGGGTCCTGTTTCTTGTCGGATCAGGTATAGCCAGTCTGCACTGAATATACATACGGACATATATTTTAAAAAGCATCTCAAAAGAGTATTTATTTTAACAGTTGCAGGCACATTTTATCCTTAAAATGTATTTCTGTATTTTCCATTTTACATTAAAGAAGAATTTGAGAGCAAGCATCTTCATAGAAAGGCCAAGGAAATCCTGGAAGGTGTGACAACAAAGACCAAAAGTGCTTTCAGGGATTACATTTACAAATGCATGAAAGAAAGGTGGCATTGCTCCAAAAAGGTAGCTCTAATTCCTTTGCCATATAGGTAACAAGAAGCATACTATTTAGACTGCAATGTGACATTAACCTAACTAAGGCTACCTGAAGACTGCCTCAAAAAGGGCCTCACCTGTCCCTCTGGCCCTACCCCAGCTATATGCTCCCAGCCCACCCCTTACACCACACCTACACAGTGAGTCAATCTCATTGCTCTAACAGAGAAATGGGGTGAAGGACATTTTCTAATTAAAAATCTAAAAATTACTGTGATTAGCCTTGCCATTGCTAGATAGAGTATACAGAAGAGATGGAAAAAAGCAGTAAAATAAACCTCTTATGGCAAGCACACAGCTTGAAACCGTACACACACACCCCCCCATAAGTGATGATTTAGTTTTAGATTCAGGCTCTATATTGTACTATCTAGTCAAAAAAAGGTTGTATTTTGAAACTAGATTGCTTTTGAGACAAACCAGCCATATGAAGATGGCTTTATAATGTGCAGCATATGATTAAAAAACTTGAAGCTCTATATCGTCAATATTCAGTTGTCAGTTTGAAAAACAACTGATGAAAATTCACAAGAAAAAAAATTCTAGCTGCCAAAATATTTGGGTATGTCCACAGAAACCTACATAAAAGATTATTAGAAAGAGTATATGCACTAGCAGACTGCAACTGATGTCGTTTTGGTTAGTTTATCTCAGCAGCTGCAAATTTGCATGCTGATAGGGGAAATTACTCTTAAAAATGTTTAACAGATATAGACTGTAAAGATCTATAGGTCTCTCATGTCTTCTGAAGTGATTACTGTAAAACATACTTAATACTAGTGCAGCCCCTTAGAAGAATATCCTAAAGAATATATGAATAATACTGTCATTAGGGGTTTTAGCATAAAGAAGTCATACATAAATTAAGGTAGCAAAAGGTATCAGAATTACGCCTTATATTAAATTCCAGTTCGAATTTAAGTGATGTATTCATAACTTATGTATGCTTTAACTTTTCTACACAGGCAGCACAAGCCTTTCTGGGTTTTGTTACTATTTCTATTATAGTGAATTGCCCGTTGCTAGCTGCACACTGCTGTGGTAACACATGCTTTAATAAAATGTTGACCATCAGTACTGTTGTTAACAAAGGCATTTTAAGAGACTTTAAACACCAACTGTGATTCTTCAGAGAAATAAAAAAAGCTAGATTGTATAGTTTTGGATCCTTTGATTCTTAGTGTTCCTCTCTACGCATTTAGAGCTCTCTGTTTAATTCTTATGGCATCAAACCTTAAAATATTGAAACCAGCAATTAATAGTCAGGAAAAGGTGGTTTGTTCTCTTAAATAAATGTATTTAAGATTTCTGAAACATTACCTTTCATAGAATAGTCACAGGAAACACTTTATTTTAAAAAGTGACTTCTGCATCTTTTTCTCTGTAAGGAGGTACAGGATTCCAGATGGGGCTTTTAGACAAAACAGTTCCTGATGATTTCAACCAACCTTTCAGAAAATCACACAACAGAATCTACAAGGAAGTTGCCCTCAGCCTTAATTCAGGCACAAACCATTCCAAATACAAACCACAGCTAGCAAAATTCAGGTTTTCGAAAGGCATAGTCATTTTTAGATGGAGTCACTGCATTTGCACAACACAGCAGTTCAGCAACCCAGTGACACACAAATAGCCTTCTTACTTCAAAGTCAGACTGAAGCTGGCTTGAAATTCTTTTGAAGACTAACATTACTGTTCATTTACGTGTGCAATAACAGAAATTAGTTAGCCTTACAAAAAAAACATTTGCAATCCAATTACTCTGATTTTAAGTGCAGCACTCTGATTTCCAGAATATGAACCCTATGGGGATAGTATCACCTAATTCCTGTCATACTACCTGCTCCATTACAGCAACATACAAAACCCGATGTTTTGTCTCTTCCTCTCACCTTCAACAGCTTCAGCCCTCCAGTAACACAGCCTCCTGAATGCCAGTTATACAACCTCTGTTTGAAAGCAGGGGCCAGTTAGGAAGAAGTGACTTTTAGATGAAAGAATTTCATCTAAATATACCAAGAGATGGCTGATTGTTTAAGAAAAAATGATGTTCTCGGGAACTGCAGCTCTCTTGCAGTGGTCCACATACATAACAACTCACTTCATCTAAGCAGTGCCCTCCGCTGCAAGACAGAGATGCCTCCACACAGAATGAATGTGCATCGCAAAGACACACTACAGAGAACTTCAGAAATGATCCAATTTTACTCAGTGGTGTAGAATACTGTTGTTTAAAATGTCTTCTTATTATGAGCTGCTCTTCCAGCATCAGTGTCATTCCTGCTACAGGAAAACTGAATGCCTATTAACAAACCAATATTCAAATTAAACTAGGATACCTATTAATGTTTTATCTAGGAAGGAGTATCATGGATTTTAACATGAGCTCTGAGGTGCCAAGCATTTACCAGAACTACCAGCTATTACTGCACACCCTACTGTAAAGAAATACACTGAGACATCCCCACTCCGTCCTACCTAACAAAACACTTATCTGTATCAATATACATATATCCAGAGTCTATGAGACTATCAATCTTAATATCAGTTCTTCCAGTAACCATCATTTAAACCTATTCAGGCCATAATACTGATATTACCCAAGGTTTTATCATTCCGTTTGAAAAGATGGGCAACTGTGCTCCCCTCCTTTTGCAGATAACAGTGTATAAATTCACACAGACAAAACAGAACACAGTCTCAAAGAGGGCAAATGCAAATCTCATTTGCACTCTACCCTTCAGAACAAATGTGTCAATTTATGTGACTTTCAGTGCTGGTAGGTCATACAGCACCCAAGAGCCAGGAATTGTACTGTGAGTGTCATTTCAGTGTTGTCGTAAGTGGGTTCTGTACAGAAAAGCAACTGCAGGAAAATTCTTAACGTGGCAGAACTTTCTATAATTTTATGCAGGCCCTGAAAAACATATTATTGGCATTATTTTCCACCTCAAACATCATAAATAAAAGTTAAAATTAAGATGACATAAAAATAAAAATTACTAATGGATGCTACTCCTTTTTTACCTGAGAAGAGCTGTCATTAAATTGACGCATTTATCTGAAGATGAAGAGTAAGCACAAGATTTTCCCTTTTGTGCACACAAAATTGAAAGTTTTTCTCCAGATGAGCTCTAAATGAATCAAAACTTGGCAAATTAAATTCACCTTAGGGACATTTTATTCCTCAGTTTGTAAGAGTAATACTAACATTTACTATGAAACTAGGTACCCTGTTACACTCATAATGAACTAAACCTTTTATCTGAAGACTGAATTTAAATGAAGCTATTTAAAGAACTAAAATTCTGACAACTTATGCTCTTCAGAGGCAATATTTTTTCACTAATTTCTAATAAGTATTTTCAGTTCATGTATACTTCATTATTCCACTGTATGCAGTGCCACTAAAATAATTCAAACAAGTAGACTGTAAGTGTCAGCACTAACAGCTCCACTCACACAAAAAATGCAGCATCCTATCAACCCAACCATCATACGATCTGGTTTTTCTCTACAAATCACATTAAATTATAAAAATATCAGGAATCTACTTGCCATTAAATGAACGGTCTCAGTTTAAGAGTTAAATAATAGTCATCCTATTCTTACCCTTTAAGAAAAGGTAAAGTAAAACTTAAGAAACTGCCTATAGATACTGAACTGAAAAGAAACATGAAGTTGGAAGAGTTGTACATACATTTCAAAGTCATCAGTCCCTCTAGAATTATTTTGCTTAATATCTAAGTACCTCATTCAAAAAGCAACAGAACAGGTATTAGTTACCTCTCTTTTTAGACAGCTGAAAAAACCAATTTTTTATGATGATAATTTTAATAGGATCTTTTATAATTGTTACGTATATACCATTCCCCATACCTAATCTCTCTAAAAGTCAAGGGAGAACACTCTTAATTAGTAGAGAGAACAAATAAAGATGCAAAGAAAAAACTACAACAACAAAAATATAATAGGTCAGCATTTCTGAAACTTTTTAGCTTTCATTGCTGGGAAGTTTGTTCCATGCAGAAAGACGGGCATGCTGTGTTCTGAATATTTGTAATCACAAATTGGACAAGGTACCACCTTCAAAGATTTCAGGATGCTTTTCTTGCAAAAGGGGGGACCCTTTATCATTTTCAGTAGGCTATCTGCCATAAGCATGTGTCGAAAGAAAAGATGACAGTCGTATGGGGTTTGGCCGTAGTCCAGGAGAGCAGTCTATTCAGAAATATGAGAATGCTTCACTGCATAGACACAGTTTTGAAAAACTGCTGCAGGAAGAAGCTAACATGTCACATACTGCTCCTGATGCTCTCCTATTGCTTGTGACCAGAGTGCGTAACACAGCTCTGATGAAATGGCTCACTCCTCACTGTACTGGGCAGTGAACACAAAAGTTATTCCTTGCTTACGTAGAAGCATAGACTCCCCCATTTTCAGTTAGGACAAACAGATGCAGAATTCCGAACACAAATATTTGCTACAGAAATACTCTCCTGTTTCAGTTCATTAACTAACCTGCTGTGGCAGCTGGTGAACAGTCATCTTTTTAATTAGACACCCTTACTGATTAATTAGTCTCAGAACACTGAGCAGTGAAACCCTGCATGATATCATCTGGACAAAAAATATTCCTCTTCCTAGTGCTAACTTAATATCCTTTGGTATTGCTGCAAATAACAAGCTTGATTAATTTTCTACTCAAACTAAAATGACCTTCCTATGTAAGTAATTCTCTCAATCCACAGCTAAACTGTTTCAACCCGTGTCATACAAATAAAAAAAATAATTTAAAAAAAAAAAAACCAAACACCCAAACCCACAAACATGGTATGAAAGCACCAGTTTCAAAGTCAGCTGCATTTAATCCTATTTGTATAGACACAGTGGATTGTTTGTAATTTCCTCCACTTCCCATTTACTGACTATGCAAGCAAACTAGCAATACAAATAAAAAAGCCAAGTAAATATTAAGTATGAAACAAAGCAGCAAATACCTTTTCTTGTTTCAACATTTAGGTAATGTCAAAGTTTAAAAAGTAAATACATTTCTACATTAGGTTTACATGAAAGTTGATCTTTGCTTCAGTCCTTTGAGATCTGTCTGCTGAGAGATGCACCAAGGATAATAGATAATTAAAGATAATACAATGCACGGAAGACCGTGCTTAAGCAGATGATGAAACTTCAGCAATGGTATTTGCTATTTTTAGCTATCCTATTTCTAACTTTTAATTTGGGACAAGAGACTACTATTCTACTTTCTGGAGGAGAAATGACACAAACATTCATTTGTAGGATTCTCATAGTCTATGAGAATAGTCTACTCTACCACTATGAAAAAGTCTGTCTCAGAAGGCGCTTATAATAATGAAATATAGCTGTTAAAGGATTCCAAAGATTTTTCTCTCCTGTAGATCTTCCTTTTCTTTAAAGGTTTGTAACAGAAGTGCTAAGATTGATCTGATGACCAGCCAGTCAGAGACCGCAGCAAAGCTACAGCACATCACCTCTGCCTATAGGAAAGCAGGCTGGAAGCCACAAACCCACCCACACTGAGGCAACAACGGACAGCAATGATGGGCTGAAGCTGGGAAGCTTCTGAGGGAAAAGACCACACCACAAGAATTGTTTGGCTCCTAAAGAGTACCAAAAACTTGTCAAAAAAACAGTTTGTCATAACTAACCAAGGGAAATGCAAGAGATGTAGGGATGAGTTGTAGTCACCATCCCTTGTCCTCTGCATCACACAGTCGATTCTGGCTAAGGCAGCTG
Organism: Falco rusticolus; assembly: GCF_015220075.1. Taxonomy (NCBI): domain Eukaryota; kingdom Metazoa; phylum Chordata; class Aves; order Falconiformes; family Falconidae; genus Falco; species Falco rusticolus. Next base: position 30,345,668 of record NC_051197.1, read on the forward strand.
AATACATGCCCCGTAGGGCTTGTGACTACAGGGATACAAGAAAATTAATGTGAGTAATGTGTAATTCCAATAGTGTACACAGATTACTTCCATTTGCCATCATTTACCATCCTTTTCAGCAAACAAGTGCTAAAGTTTAATTTTCTATCTGGGCCTGTAAAACTTGTTCACCTGAGAGGTTTCCAGACACCTCCTTAACTTTTTTTTTTCTTTTTGGTTTGTAATGAGACGGTATGGCTTATAGGAATCAGAAAGAATAATACTGGTCCAAATAGAATGGATGAACTATGTATATTAGCTCTACATCAATTACATTTCGTCCAGCCCAAAAAACAATACATTTGCTCCATGTTCTGCAGCAATGGAATGTACTTTCCTGTAATTGGTCCCTATTGCATGAGAATTGTACCTCTGTGTGATTAGTGCCAACTTCAAATTATTATGTTACTGAGATAAATTATTTTCATGATATGGCAGTATTTAATCCCCAAATCAATGCCTCTCATATTCTTAGGATTTTCACTCTTCTGCAGAGTTACTTGAAACGTTATGGGCCCAGACACACATCACCATTACACAGTCAGCAGACAAAGCTATTTTTTGGCCAACTCTTCTGAAGCCTGACCCTTTAATTAGTTATTATCTCTAACTGTTCTGGGCACATGCTCATATTGTATTGCCAAAGGAAATTATGACAATAAACAAATAATCTTATTTTTGGTTCTCTTACAAGTCATTTGGAAGGACAGCCATTTAGTCTTTCTTTAAGACCTTCAACTCAAAGTCACCATCTATCTCAAAAATGAGCATTCACATTCATATGCAAACTTCCATTGCTTCTGAGTAACATAACACTACCAACATCTACTTTATCTAAAACCAGGCTTCTTTTTCTGATCATACTTTAAACAATTATAATAATAAATTTAAAACACGTTTTGTTTCCTGAAACCAGAACAGTAGCAGCATTTAGAAGCAGTCTGTATATGCTGTTAGATGAACTTGATACATACAGCTCGTTTCTTAATGGAAATCAGATTGTAAACTGAAAGTCTTTTATAAGGAAATGATACACTTACTCATAAATCCTACCTTAAAATGGTCCACCCAAAAGTTTTCAACCTACAGAAAGTGAATGACTGCCCTCTTTTTCTCCTTTCATTCTTTCACTTACACAGCGACACAGAACCCTAACAGGGGTTACTTTCTAAACTGAGGAGAAAGGACTTGAGTGCAGGTAATTTCAAGAGTAATCAGCCACAGCACTACAAAACAGGCACCTAGTTTGTAACACTGAAAAGGATAGAAAGAAATTTTGCCCTACAAATTCAGCAGTGAGAACACACAAAAGAATGAAGCCATCTAAAACAGAAAAGCAGAATGTTAATAAAAGATAAAACATCTGTCCCGGTTCAGATGGAACAAATGTTCTACAGTAAGTTACTTTGTTGCTGCTCTCAAGTGACAGCAGATCTCTTAATGATTTACACATTGACAGTGCCTGACTCCTATTCTGAAAAGGACAGAGTGGGGAAACGTGGAGCATAATTGTTGCTGAGTACCAGTCACCTCGGTTGTAAACAGGGTAAGCTGTAGCTTGCCACTGGTCAATATATCAGAGCTCAAAATATATCTCGTAATGGAAAAAATTAATCTGAGTCTCTTGAGAGGAACCAGTGAAGCTGAACATGAAATAATGTGTCGATGAGGCAGGAGAAAAAAATCTCCATCAAGGAAGTGACCCTAGCTTGTGCATGTTTTTCTACTTCCATTCTTTTAAGAAATATATCTCATACCCTTTTACAAAAGCTCTATATACAAATACCACCCCTTCATTGTCATCACATAAGCTGCTTTTTCTCACTCTGATTTACCTTTGTCTCTTCCTTAAGATAAATAAATAAATGAAAATATACATTCATTTCTACTGATTATGTTTTATTTTCCCCTTCCTATACTGTGACATGTGCAGCAGGGTCAAAAGCCTATGGCACACATGCCAGAAAGGTAACTCAAGCAGATTTTGATTGTCATACAGTACAGATTTACATATATGTCAGAAACGAAGCAGCTGCCAAATCACAACTCCTACTCTCTCAAATTGTATGCAAGACCTACTATTGTGCTCCAGTCAAAATTTCTGAGAGGCTCACAGTAATCACCAAGCTGAAGCTCAGCAGGAGTGCTTGTCAGTAAGAAAGTATTTGGGAGAGCAGAAGTATTTCTTTCTCCCTTCCCTCCTGGAACTCCAGACTTACCTAGAGATGGGGAAATGTATTGGCATGCGAATGCTCTGATACAGGAAAAGAAACACCGTTCACTAGATCATTCCTGACAGACTGCTGACCTCCAGTGTGGTGGACTAGAGGACATGCCTCCTGGAGAAAATGCGTACAGCATTGATTTTTCTAAATAAGACAGAGATTTTATTTTGCTTTCTGTGCTGAACTGAAACAGTAAAACATGGCCCAAATTACTCTCTCCTACAGAACACACTGAACAAATCACTCCTCTAACTGAAAAATACTGCAGTAGATTTCAGAGCTCTGCATACAGATGGATACATGCAGTATAACACAGATCTGTGAAGTGATATGACTAATAGTTGGCCAATACAACATGCTACTTCTGCACAAACGGCACGCAACTGGAGTAGAACAACAAACGTGTCTATATCACAGTCTCCAAAGTACATTTAAACAGTGAGTCTGCTATCATTCGGTTCATCACAAGGAACACATTCCTCCTCCACTAGCGAGCACAGTTTCACCAGAGTTAACCAGCAACACTGCGGTAAAGTTCCAGTTTTCAGCAAATATCTCTGCTCCCCATAAAAGGTAGTCATAAATTAGGTATCACATATTCAATATTAATAATTCTAGCTCTTGGGATCACCTTTCAAGCTATGATAAAACAACAGTTTTCAAGATCGGTTCCTCAAGTTAGGCTTCTGAAATTTTCCTTTAGATCTCATAATCAAAGCAGTCAAAGATGCTTTTAAAGCCAAGCCTCATTCAAGAAAACTGGCTGGCATTCCTAACCTTACTGGTGAGTACTGTTTAACACTGTATTAATTACTACATTCTCTCCAGCATTTTGCTCTAGCGTTACACAGTTCAGCCACATTATTTTGAACATCAGACAAAAATCCCCCAACTATACCTATATAAACTTACTTTCTTACAGATGTCTGGGTGCAGAGATGATTGCAAAGTGCCCTCTTTCTCACTGAGGTACCGCAGCTGGCAGTTCAGCCAGACAGTGCAGTAAGGCCAGATGACCAGAAAGGGGAAAGGGCTGGGGTGCTGGGAGAACAGGCTCTTACAAAGGAGCTATTAGAGTGAGCTAGGAGGTAAGGGAAGCATGGGACAGTTTGAGGGGCCTAGGCGCTAATGGGGAGCTGTTTAAGGGAGGGAACTGCACGAGGAGGTGAGTAGGCAGTGGGTCAAGTTCACAGACGTTACTACCACCTCCCGCTTCTTCCATCTCACACTTCATTCTCAGGACTGCAAGTGCAGAACACTGCCACCTCTAATCACCTAGGAATGTCTTGAAGAAATATGCTCAGGAATGAACACACACACAGAATACAGAATCATAAAATGGTTTGGGTTGGAAGGGACCTTAAAGACCATCTAGTTCCAACCCCCTGCCATGAGCAGGGATACCTTCCACTAGACCAGGCTGCTCCAAGCCCCATCCATCCAGCCTGGCCTTGAACACCTCCAGGGGTGGGGCATATACCACTAAAGCAGTCAAGATACCAACAGAAATATCCAGCTTCCAGAAGCAGCCTAAACATTAAGAAGAACGACCAAAATATGAGGGGACAATGAATCTCTGTAAATGTATGCATAACCTGAAAGAATGAAGATGAAAGCTATATATTTGATGGGAAGAATAAATAATTATGGAAAAAATAAAGTATACGTTGTTGGTATATTGGGATGGTAGCACAAAAACAACTGAAAAAAATAAATCAGTTGTGCTTTTTCATACAGGAGAAGCAAGTGAACAATTGTTAATACCCGAACAACTCTGAAGTTTAACATGCATATTATTATTGACACACATAAGTAACACTACAGCAAAGCTTTTGGGGGGGATTCAGAGAATAACATACACATGCCCCTCTCTCTCTCAAATACCTTAACTCACATTACCAACACACCAAAATGAAACTGAAAGTTCTCTTCACAAACATAAATATCGGATAATAATTCATACAAAAGTAGCTGACAAGTTTTTCTGGAGCACCCAGTATTAACTGTTCCTAAAAATGGGCCCAAGCTTTGGTTTGGCATAGACTCTTTCCTGTTCATTTCTTTTCTTGAATCCTTTCATGCAATGTATGCCAAATGATGTGATCACCAGCAGTTACATACAGTCAGACTATAGAAGAAATTTTGAGATTTCAGAATAAAAGTGATTCATTACAGGGAAAAAAAACGAGTTTGTGTAAATGCTTCAGTTCAGAATAGGACTTGATTTTTCTAATCCCTAACAGCATAATATTTCACATTAAACACTGTATGCAATATCTTTCAAAATATACATCATTGAAATACTTCTATCATGAAAAGGCCAAGTGTAGCAAGGTATTTTTAAGGCATGAGGTCCTAGCATCAAGATAAGGCTTGCATTTTAGACGTTTTCCACTCCCTCCTCCGCCGTGAAACAAACATCTTCCCCACTTTTGGAAAGCAAGAGCAAAATAATGGAGGTGGTTTTGATGCAACATACAGCTGACAGATGTCCTGTGAATGGTTTCTAAGGAAAATATAACCCAACGACAACGTCAAAAAAGAAAAATTTACACTATCAAAACATCCTTCTTTATTGGTAAAGGAAAAAGAAGCCATGAGACAGCTCTCACTCTGGGGATGCTTTTAAACTTTACAAACATAGCAGGTAGGTCAAATTAAGAGGACAAGTATCAAAAAGGTATGACAACATTATGAAAGGGAACTTCAATAACAATGTCTACCACAGAACTTTGGTATGGACAAACAATTCATTCTCTAGATAACAAATCCAACACTTTCTATGAGCAACATACAAAATTATCTTCATCCATTTCTGCCATTTTGACCATTTTTGAGACCACTGTTTTTCCCAGAATGCCTAACTACTCTGCAGTGGCAAGAATTTTAGAACCTCAAACGGTGAGTTTACCTCCTGACACTGCACAGAGTTTTTGCTACTATAACACATTGGTTCCCAGTCTTTCCATCACAGTTATAAGCAGTCTGGAACATCTATGCAGACAACTCCTAGTAACATTTACTGACTGCACTGATGACATTAGCATACAGAATGAGAAGAAATTCCCAGAAGGATTTTCCTCTCAAATCCCATACAGCAAGGAGACTGGTTTCCTGCTAGGTAAAAATGGTTTTAATATTCTTTTTTAAAATAAACAACAAAACAAGAAATGCCCAACTTTCTGAGGTTTTGTTTTGGGTTGTGTTTTTTTTAACTAAAAACTTGAAAATTAAGGCACACAGAGAACAGAAATTGTTGAAAAACAAAGTGATGAATTTGAGTTTATTAAAAAGGAACAAAACCACAAAACAACAAACACCTGAACAAGCTGATGTACCTGTTATCACCACAGCAAGTGAATAGAAAGCAAAATGTCAAGCATTACTACGGATATAGGTTAGCAATTAATGCCATTCAGCAGGTACCCCTGGCAGGAGGTAGAGGCACCTAATCACAATTTCAGTTGCTTAAAACAAGTCAAACTGTTTCACTCTTTTGCTGCTTTACTAATGAATAAAACTGCTACTCAGCAGAATTCATTTTAACCAAAGGAGAAAAGAAAAAAAAAAAAGAGGGGGAAAAAAAAACCCCAAGTCACTTACCATTGTGATGAGAACTCTATATTTATCCAGCATTGCATGGTTGTCATGGCATCCTGCCAGCAACTGCCAAACCTCTGCCCTCAGTGCTTCTGGAACACCACTTTTCACCAGGGTAGATAATCCATTTGGTCTCACAACAAGATTATTGTGCCTGAGAAACAAACAATCACTTGCCTATTATATTTCAACTATAGGAGTAGAAATCAAGATTAAAACATTATTTAGAGTTTTTAAACTTTCCAATGTTATTCTGAAAAGGAGAGTCAGCAGCTGGCAACACGAACTTTTCTTTCACTGGCTGCATTAATTAGTATTTGCCAGACTCAAAAATTCTGCAAGGATTTACAGTAAGAACCAGTGGCAAAATGCAATGATATCCAAATTCTCTACATGTAGAGAAAGTAATGAAAATTAAAACAATAATCAACTGCAGAAATTGAACTACACTGGCTCATGAAGAACAATTTGAATTGAAAGAGAAAAATATGCCATCTGTGCAGACAATTCAATTTAAGTATTTGTCCAACATATACATTTCACTTAGGTTAAGAAAAGGAAATTAAAAATAACCTAAGCTGTATAGAGAATTAAATTTTGGAAAACAAATAAAAGCCAGTATTCAGAGTACTAACATGAGGACTGAAGTTCCAGTTTTAACTTCATGGCAAGAGTATGTTGCAAGTCCCACAGAGCAGTTAACACTTGCATATACCTTGGTAAAATCCCACCATTCCAAATAAATGTGCCTATTAGTCTGAGCTGCTGTTTTACTCTCGGTTTGTACACACACACACCCCCCAAGAAATGTAGGAAGACAACTGCAAGATGGCTGGGTTTATTTTCCAACACTGCATAATTAATCCTACAAAAGTTGGTATAGAGAACTATGAAAAGGCCGTATTTAGACAGGTTGAATACTAAAGACACGTTTTTAAAAAACAATCCAGTCACTGAGCCCAGACGTTTAGGATAAAATCATTGCACACGCACAAGACTGCAGAGCTTTTGTTTGGTCACAGATGTTTAAAAATCCTTTTTGAAATAACAGTGTCTACTGATCTAGATTAAAACTCTCTTTGACTTCTTACGGCAATTTTCATTGCAATACAGCAGGAAGACTGCATGAACTGACTCTTTATTCTTCCTAATGTGCTTTGCTCTGTTATTGTTTTGACCACTGTTATGTTTTTCACCTCTACTGGTAGAATAATGAGAGCGGCAGTTTAGCCAAATGCTAGCAAGCTGCGATTAAGTTAAATAACCTGCAATTTGACCCTTGAATCTAAGTAAACATTTAGAGACTCATTCTTTGAAACAGGTCATTAAGATGTGAAAAGTTTACCATTACTGTTTAAATTTAAAAGGTGCTCTAAAATTTCTTTTTCCTACATTCCAAGGATGATTTTTCCAAATGATTTAAGAATGAAAAGTGTGATTATATAATGCCCTTATTATTTTACATTTTAAGTGTGTAGTGCAATACAAGTAATTTCAGACTTTGTAATTCAGTTAGCCAAATTAAAACCCAACTGTCCCTTTTCTCTTCTTCAGTACATTTTGCAGCAAGTCATATTAGACTAATGGTCTTGTGATGGGAAAAAGCTAGAAAGAAAAAACAATAATCACAGAAATATTAAAAGAACTAGACACTCTGAGTGGTTACAAAATTATGAAAGGTACATTAAGGAATAAATAATTAAAATAAACCAGAAACTTAGTTGTGTGAAACTGAAGCATTCATAGGACACTTCTAATAAGGTTACTTTGGTTATTACATGAATTTGATCACGCGTGTTATATGAGAAACACAGAAGGCCACCTCTGAGGATGTGGTGAGCAGATAAAATAAAATGAACAGCTAAAAAGGTACATTCCCATAGAAACATAACCAGGATTTTTTCAGGGACAGCTGGAAAACAATTCAAAGAGCTTATGGCAACAACTAAAGGAGATGCATATTCCATGCTGTAATACCATCCTTACTACTGAACATACTCACAGTTGAGAATTAATTATGCTATACTACACCAGATCTAACTGGATTTGTTTTATATTTTGATAGTTTTATGGTAGAGGTAATACCTTAGCAACATTACTCCATGCAGTAAAGCATAACTCGCTAACAGACAACTTCTCAGTTTCTGAATGTCTGTTTGGGAAACAGCTCCATCATTAACAAATATTCCTCTGCATTCTACAATGATGAAAAAATATGCATTTTTCCGTCCTTTGTGTAGAGGCCCAGGCACCTTACATTCCTAGATGCTTTCTGACACCTGTTTGGCCAGACTATAACAAGCATAAAATAAAAGCTTGTCTTATTCTAGCCTTATCCTTTAGCATGTGGGAAAATTCATGTGGGCCATTCATGGATGCTGACATCTTTAATTTGTTACAAAGTGCTGTAATTCTCCTGCCCGAAATTCAAAGACAATTTTAAAACATCAGACAGCAAGGATGCAGAATAGTGATGCATAGACTATGCCTCAACTTGACAAAAAAATACTTCTGATCAAAGACTGCTATTGACCATTACTACTTTAAAAAAAAAAAATCAACAGAAAACCCACACACATCAAAAATAGTTAAGTACTCAGCTAAACTAACTCAGCTTGCAAGAACAACTTTAATGCTGAGGATGCAGTAAATAGTAAAATAAATTAAAAGATATCCATTACTTTCAAACTGTTTATTGTTGGTATTTTTGGTAAATTAACTTATTCCTGTTTATGTGTTTGAAGGAGACTCTTGAAGCAATGCTTCTGCTGAGTCAGTCCATTAGGTTACAGTGACATTTTAATGAAACAACAAGAAGCAATTAAAGTGCAAGAAGTTTTTCATCTAAAAGACAAATCAGCACACACATTTCTCCAAGTGGAAATGTTAATTTTTGTTTGTTTACTTTTTTTACAAGTGCACAGATATTCCACTAGCATATGCTGCAGTTTTTAACATACTACAAGGTTTTATTTCAATCTATTTTTAGTTTTTAAATTGTTAACGTTTTTCCATCTGTTACTCTTTCCAAGCTCTGTTCTTAAAATGTAACATAACACTATTAAAGAATTAAAGTATTTTATACACTTGAATTTCTCTCAAAAGGTAATACTTCTTGAGATACTCCTAAAGAAAGTGTTTGCTACTGCTAGTCATCAAGCTGGCTGGGATCTCCCATTTTTAACTCATTTTAACTAAGGAGTTTTAACTACTAAATGAATTTCTGAGTTAAGTGCGTAAGTTATGTTAGGACTTCAAAACAGTTTACTTCAGAAGTCTTAATATTTTGTCCCATTGAACAGTATTCTTAAGAAGTATATGAAGAAATAGCGGGTTACGTGAAACTTGAGAGAACGAGCAGATGGTTACTTGAGCATGCTTATCCACAGGAGTCCAGATATTTGTCAAGGGCAAAAGCTAAAAACTAGAAGAACCAACCAACAGATGAACTAAAAAAAAATAAAAATCAAAATAAGTAGCATCTTCCAATGCAAATGCAATGCAGACTGAAACAAGCTTGCCACACAGTTCTCCAAGGACTCAGGATGGCCTTCCTCCTTGGCCTTGGGGTGCCAGATATAGCAACCGATTTATAAACTCTCCCTTGTGATGTCCTTTAGAATAGGCTTTGGAAAGTTTTAACAGCTCCACAGCAGATCTGTTTATAGCCTTTTCAGGCGAGGAAAACACACTTGTCAACAATCAGCTGAGTTCCACACTTTTCATCATTACTTTCTTAATCATTCAGAGGGTCCGTAGTCAGAATATTTGTACAATCATTCCATGAAATATTTGTGCTTCCTCAAAAACATCTTTCATTGAGGCCAGAAACTTGGATGACAAAACAGTTAAAAACAAGAAGGAGGGAAGGGTTCTATTAAGCTCAATAAAATCTTGTGATTTTTTTGTGATTTTATTATGTGATCTCATTTAGCAACTTTTGCATGAGATTCCCATTAAAGATGAGGTCCGCAGCAAGACGCTATATTTCTCCAAAGCTACAAAGTGCCCAAGTAAAAGGAGGAATTGCCCAAATAAATCCTTTAATGTTTTTCAGCTGTCTTATGGGAGCAAGGAAAAGGAAACTTTGCCAATTCCAGATTAAGGACCTCTGATTATTTTTGTCCTGGGCAGCAAGAGCTATTACTTACAAAGGGAAAACCAAGTAAGTGGTTCTGGCATTTACTAGTAGTATAAGGTCTCTCAGAGGCAGCAAATACACAGACTTTTTCCTCTCTTGGCAATGTATATGCTGCTACTGAAGCACTTAATTAAACCACAGAAATACGCTGTCAAGAACATACTCTAGGCTTACAAATATTCTTCCTTTTACTCTCCAACAAAAACAGTTTCAGTAAGGATCACAGTCTTTCTAGAATTACTTTTCAAGTGCTTACATATAGCACATTGTGGGGGGTGGGAAAAGGGGAAAAAAAGACTACTTCTAAACAAATCAATCAACTAAATGTACGTCAGCTAGCAGAAATGGCTTGTATAGGATAGACTGGAGTTGCTCTCTTTTCTATTCTAGCACTGAGTTTCATGAGAGCTTAACATTCAGCCCCAAGGAACACAGGTGGCCAGAAAGTTCTGCATTTGACCACTCACACCTGCAGTGTAAGCATACACAGGCATTTCTCAAACACTGAAGGAACAAGACTTTTGCAGATGCTGTGAGAGATTTGTCAAATAACTGCAAGTTAAAATAAGAGAATTTACCAGTCCCTTTTAAACTAGGTTTAAAAAAACCCCACACTTTGGTTTGTTTTGTATTTTAATTTTTAAACTGTATAAGCTAAAGAACTTCAAATCTCCTGTTCAAAAAGCCTAGTGTCATAAAACAAAGGCAAGGTTAGTATGCAAAATCTAAATTTAAGAAATGAAATATTACCATCTCCCCAGTAATTCTCCCCAGGAGTACAAAATCTTCTCAGGACAATCCTTTGACACATCACCAGTGCCACTGGAAAGTTCATTATCACTCTCTGCAAAAGGAAAAAAAAAAAAAGAAAAAAAAGAAAAAAAAGGAAAACAAAAGCATGCGCAGATTTACCAAAGAGAACAGACATTAAAGATGCATACATATAGGTCTCAGACAAATTCTTCTCACTGACATATCAGTTTTAAAACCACAAAAAGACAGAAAATATTAGTGGAACCATAAAGAATGTTTAGCAGACCTGACAAAGTAAGTGTATTAATAAAGTTACCGTGAAGTTTAAAAGAACAAGACTAGGGAATAATTCACAGCACCGGTACAGGAAAAAGGGCTAGGATCTAGAAAAACATTATTGTGAGAAAAGATTCAAGGCTGTCAACCATCCATTTAATGAAAACTCACAATGCAGTATTATGCAAAAGTCACATCCACTCCAGACTTCACATGGAAGAGAACTCTCCTAAGCATAGTACATAATGCTGCTTCATTACACTGCATACCTTAGGCGCCATTCTGCTCTTGTGTGATACTCTGAGCTCAGGAAGCCTACTCAGAGCCACAAAATAACTTTTTTTTATTGAAACACATTCATGGAGGAGCAGCAAAAACACCACTGTGACATTAAAGATCATATTGCATGGAACACAAAAAAAAAATCTTCAAATGGAAAAGTAACCTCGTAAGTGTTAAGAATAAAACAGTTATGGAGGAATATATGTCATATGACTAATACACTAAACCAGAAGGGTACTGTGAGCCTGGGTTGTGCGCTCAAATAACCACCCAATTCAAGTAACCACCCATTTCCAAGTGTCTGCTGATGGGTCTATGTAGCTGTCCACAGGAAGCTCAACAGTCCAACTCTTTAGAGCAGCTCTTCATGTGAATATGGTTTTGCAATTATTCAGAATTTTCCCAGTTTCATCTGAATAAAATACTGCTAAAAATTAAACTTGAGTACAAGGTCATCAACAACAAACACTGACAGGGCCCCAATCCTCAGCATCTTTCCTATGAAACACAACCTAAAGAGAAAAGAGGCACTGCAACAGCCCCGTTACCCTCAGAGGCTTCTGAAGCTATGGACACTTTAGATGTCTGCAACCTCGGAGACCCTCTCTTTCCTATGAAATGAGCTGTCTCAAGAAGCTAAAATAAAACAAAAACCAGAGGACCAATGCTACATCTGCTCCCAAAATCCCTCAGATACTCTCTTCAACACAGCTCAGTCACATCTGGTTGCTGACCTAATTTAATTCCTCAGGTACATTAAACACTTCACCTCCAACTTTACATAGACAACAGCAGTAGTTCAGGTAGAGGAGGATCTTCGGTACTTGTACAATTATTCTCTTAAGTCTTCATTCTTGTCACTGTCACTTCAATTACGTATTTCTAATTTATAGTCTCAGCAACCATCAAATACAAGTCATTAATAAAAATACCCTTAGTGCTTAAATTTGACAATGAACTGTGAGGACAAAGATAGCATATACTTTATTTCAAGGACAACTGACAGCAAAAATACTGCCCTGAGAGAAGCATATCAGAAATCTCTTTATATTTCGAACTGAACATTAGGTTAGTGAAATTCTTTTACTTGGAACCCGTTCACACAGCTCTACAGGCTCCAAATTACAAGACCAACATGCATTTGCTTTCCCTTAGAATTGAGAAAAAACCAAAAACAACAAACATCCACATTCATCATAAATCTACAGGAAACTTCATTTTAAGGTTTCTCAAACTTTTGTATATTAGATCATTCACTAGATCTAAAGATGGAAATATGAAGACCTAAAAATCCCAAATTTATCATTTTCAATGAAATTTGATATTACTATAAAAGGTTTTCCAGTAACCAAAGGTACCCATTAAGTTCCAGCGGATGAAATACATTTGAAGACTCAACTTTCCTTTCATTTTAACATTACCAAAAATACCATAAAGGTAAATCTCACTTACCACCCAGGCCTGGTAAGAACTAAAGCAATTAAATGCATTACATTTTTAAAATTCTCTCCTCTGCTGATTTGCCTAACTAGGTCAAAGAGATCAGTTATAAATGCATCCCTTCTATTTCCTATGGAAACAAAGGGAAAACATTTCTGAGGAAACCTTCTTTAGATTGAGCACCTTGGCCATTCAGAGATACAAGGTACAGGTTAATGATACTAGTACATACAAACAATCTCAAGAAACCTGGCTCACACCAGAAATTTATCATAAACCACAATGGCACACAAGTTTCACATATTCAAGGTAAAGGAAGACAGTCTGGCATAAAATTCTGAAAGGAGAGATATGAATTATTTTGGCGAGACTAAAGAACTACAGTGCATCTCTGCAAGAGCTATTGGTGAAAATACACACAAACTAATCTTGCAGCCTGAAACAAAATCTGATAAAGATGAACAAAACACCCAACCAGATTGAAATGTTTAAAAAAAGAAGCTACACTGAATACTTTCAGAAACAAAGCACGCTAGTTGTTATATGAGCCAAACCTGAGCTTGCCAAGGAATCCTAACATCAGACAAAAGAAACAAACTCGTTTTCTCACTCCAGCAGTATTCTATGCAAAATTCTTCGAAGTTCTTAAGGAGATCAGTGTTACATAGCATACATGCTCCAGTAAGATATATCACAAAGCTACAGTGCTTCAACCCTGAAAATTCTTTCATCTAGAAGGCTTAAGAGCATTTGGAATGTATTATTCAGTTATATGTCAGAAAACCACAGGCCTTAATTAGAAATGCCATATGCTCCCTTTCAAAAGACACCAACGTCAAACTTCAAAATAGAACAGGGCAAAGGAGAAAGAATAAACAGCTTTAAAAATCTCTACTTTGTTTGCATTCTAAAGACTATTTACATATTCTAAACTGTGTAAGCACTTAGTTATAAATTAAGAGGAGGGAGAGGAAAGGAAAAAAAAAAAAAAAAAGGGGGAGGGATATTTAACTGTAGATGTTCTTCTCCGAGGTGTACTTTTATACACTTTTTTCCACATTCTAAAGCATCTATAAGCCAGCAGCATTAGCCAGAGCATGATTTTATCCAGCTTTATTCTGCTGGGAATGCCACAGATCCCTTCCTCTATGTACTGTGTACTTCTCTCTTCCTCCTTTATTTGCCCTGACCTCTCAGAGCCTACCAACTGCTCGATACAACTTCGGGCCTCATCAGAATGAGAGGAGGATGGGAGATGTCTCAAGGGAGCAAACCTGGGTTGTAAATGTGCGTACACAGTCTTTAAGAATACTTATAGGTAACAGTAAGTGTCTCAGGTTTTTTGTTTACTTGTTCAGTGTGAATTGCAATGGGATCCACAAAAAGCTCACTCTGTGGATGCCTCATGAACCTCCCTGAACTCAGTCTCCATTTAAAACAAGCCTGAAAGCATCCCTCTGTGTGACATCAGCCTAGAATCATAGAATAGTCTGGGCTCAAACAGACCTCTGGAGATCTAGTCCTATCTCCTACTCCAAGCACCTCTAGATCAGGGCGCTCAGGGATCTGCTTGGGAGGTGTGCTGGTTTTGGCTGGGGTAGTTCATTTTCTTCACAGCATCCAGCGTAGGCCTGTGTTTCAGATTTGCGCTGGAAGCAGCACCGATAACACAGGGTGGTTTTCGTTACTGCTGGGCAGTGCTTAAACAGCACCAAGGCCTTTTCCGCCTCTCACACAGCCCCTGAGCAAGTGTAGGCTGGCGGGCATAGGAAGCTGGGAGGGGACACAGCTAGAACAGCTGATGCCAACTGACCAAAGGGATATTCCAGATGACAGGACGTGATGCTCAGCATAAAAAGCTAGGGAAAGAAGGAGGAAGGGTAGGGGGAATGTTCAGAGCCACGGTGTTTGTGTTCCCAAGTAGCTGTTACGCATAACGGAGCTCGGCTTTCCCGGAGACAGCTGAACACCTGCCTGCCAATGGGAAGTGAAGAATGAATTCCTTGTTTTGCTTTGCTTGCACACATGGCTTTTGCTGTACCTGTTAAACTGTCTTTCTCTCAACCCACGAGTTTTCTCACTTTTACCTTTCCAATTGTGTCCCCCGTTCCACTAGCAGGGAGTGAAGGAGTGGCCGTGTGGGGCTTAGCTGGGGTTAAACCATGACACAAGAGTAGTCTTGAACACTTCAGGAAAGGAGACTGCAGAATCTCTCTGGACAACCTGTTCTCCTACTTGACCATGCTCATGGTTTAAAAACAAACCAACCAACTCAGCCACCAAAAACATCCTTTGATCTAACCAGAATTTCCCAGGTCTCAGCTTGTGTCTGTTGCCTCTCAGCCTGTTACTGTGCACCTCTAAGAGTCTGCCTCCATCTTCTCCAAGTCCTCCAGTGTAGCAGTTGTAGACAGCAATAAGATTCTCCTGTGTGTATTTTGTTCTCCAGCCTGAACTGACCCCAGTCCCTTAACCCCTCCTCGTACATCACGTGCTCCTGCCATCTGGCCAGCTCGGTGGCCTCCACTGGACTTGCTCCAGTGTGTCAGTGACTGTCTTATACTGGGGAGCCGAAAACTGGACGCAGTACTCCAAATGCAGTCTCACAGGTGCTGAAGGGAGAGGATGGATCACTTCCCTGGAGCTGCTGGCTGGGCTTCTGCTGAACAGCCCAGGGTGGACTTGGCCACCTTTGCTGCAAGGGTACGCCACTGAGTCATTTTCAACTTCTTGCTTGCTGGGATCTGCAGGAACTTTTCAGCAAAAGTCACTTTTTATCTGGTTAGTGTCCAGCCTGTCTTGTCCCGTGGGATTATTATACTGTGGATTCAGGACTTAGCACCTGCTGTTGTTGAACTTGATGAGGTTCCTGCCCGTGCCTTTCTCCAGCCTGTTCACGTCCCTCCAAGTAGGAGCCCTGCCCTCCAGCACTATGGACCACTCCCCCCAGTTTGCTGTTGTCCACAAACCTGCTGAGCATGCACTTGATCCCACCATATAAGTGATTAAACAAGACATTTGACAGCATTGGTGCCAATACTGATCCCTGAAAGATACGAGTACTCGATGGCTGCCAGCTGGACTCTGCACCATTGATTGATTCTTGCACACCACCAGTCCAGCCAACCTTCCAACCGCATTATTTTTCACTTACCCTGCCCCTACCTCATTGATTTAATGGTAAGAACACTATGGAAATGGTGTTGGGAGTCCCTGCTAAAATCAAGGTATACAGCGTCCACCACATGCCCCTCGCCCACAGTACTGGCCACCTTGTCACAGAAAGTAATGAGGCTGATTACAATGATTTGACATTTATAAATCTATGCTGACTGTTCCCAATGACTTTGTTTGTCCTTCACATGGTTAGAAGCTACTTTCAGGAGTATTCGCTCCATAACCAGTCCCAGGAACCAAGGTTAGACTGGCCTGGAACTTCCTTCTGGCCCAATGGCATTTGCTTTTTTTCTTTTGGACATTTGCCATTTGCATGAGAGAAATATGGAAGCCTGTACAGATATCACTCGGGCTGAGGGAGAATCTCTGGATGGTAGATTGTGGATCCAGGCTGTTTTGTTACTATACCTACAGACAAACATAAAAGTGTAAAAAGTGGTCTCTTTCAAAAATCTATAGGGACATTCAAAAACAAATTAAAAAAGAATATAACTGAAAAGAAGACTGGCAGCCTACTGGATATACATAAGTTTGTGTCTACTCCATGTAGAAACACCCATTACATAAATTATTCATTACATGAGCAGACTGGGCACAAAGAGTTGTATTTTAAGCAGCCCAGCACTAACCTATTATGTAACAATACTCTATTGACCATTTACAATACACCACCACCCCCTTAAAAAACAGACCCCAACTTGCTGAAGCATGACTGTTCATATGAAAGACCTCTTTGCACTTTAGCAGCACCTTTAGCAAAATAAACTATGGGTCATTATTCTCAATAACCAATAGTTTGGAAAATGCTTCCCAAAATGGCCCACCTTCCATGTAGCAGAGGCACATCTTTGGTCTTAGTCAGATCCAGAACAGCCTGAAAGGCTGTTAATAGTGGAAAACAAATAAAGCTTTCAGAATGACAACAATTACCCTTAATATGTTGGGAAACATGCGTTTGGGGTTTTTGTTTGGCTTTTATAATAAAGTATTTCTAACTGATGCAGTGCCACAGAAGACGCAGTAAAATGGCTGTACGCATTCGGAACACTGTAAAACCACAAGAGGCTTTGACTATCTCCCAAGATAGCAACAGAATGATTAAGATGAGCTTTATGAGACAGCTCCACTAGCTTATCCAAACTCTTGAACTTGGCTAAAGAGAACACAGGTCCTGATCATATAGTCCTGCAGATACTTGCCTAACTTAACCCTACAAACCTGCGGTTACCTCCCTAAGCAGTTCATTCCAAGGACTTCATTACTCTTACTCTACCTGACTGTATCTCAGTTCAGACGTAATTTTTTCTACGGCAAATTTAAGCCAATTACCTTTTTCTCCTAAAAAAATTTTAGCACATGTCACTTCCAAAAAAAACCCCCCAATTTCTGTCTTTATTCTTTCTTCTTTAAAAAACTCTGCTGCTTTGCTCAAAGGACTCCAGACTTCCACTCATTTCTGATTTTTCCTCCAGCTGGTCTATATTTTTTCTTGATGAGAGGTGTCCAATGAGAGGTAGAAATACTGAGGCATGAAGTGTTCAAAACAGAATTACTTACACAGTAACTCTTTTTCATAAGCAAATACCCGACAGAAAAAAAAACAACCATACACACAGAGACACAAAATCTCGGTCTTTTCTTTCCCCTCATTTATTTTGATAGCACGAGGCTATCAAATACAGAACATGGAGCATCCTTAGAGGAGAACACTAGTATTGACAGCAGCAAGGTTGTGTGAAGACTGCAACAAAATACTGTGAGAAACCAACCCAGAAAAAAGTCAAATAGCACAGATGTTCCGCTCTCTGATCAGGTACTTAACAATCTCTTTCAAATGAAAACAAAACAACTATGTTTATTGGTATTTTCCTTTTTTGGCCTGAGGAAATAGATTCCAGTTAAGAACTCTTACTCATGTCAACAAACATTGACATATTGAATAGCTTGAATGTTTTTAATCTTCCCATTTTTACAGTGAAAAAGGGGTTGTTGTTTTTATTTTTGAATGGGCCCTTTTTTGCATCCTACTTCAAAAATTTTCCTTTAAACAATTCTCATCTCATCTATATTTAACACCAATTATATAGTTTTCCTTAAAGAAATCTACTACATCACCTGGAATATGACAGGACCATGGAAGTCAAACTCATTTGTCAGTTAATAAAAAAGGCAAATAAGGCAGAAAACTATACTGTTGTTTCAGAGAGTCCAAGCATGAAAGTAAGTAAGTGAAGTACATCCTAAAATGAGTAGAAATGCATTAATATAGCAGATAAAAATGAACAGGTGGGATTTTGAGCACTGATGTGAAGAAGAAAAAAAGCATTTTTAATGAGTTTTAATTGAGAAGCTGTTACATGTGAAATAAGGAGTAGGTGGAACTGAAAAATAATATAGTTGGAGCAGCCTGAAGGAGAAGGAAATTAGGTCATGAAGATAGGTGGGAATAGAATCTGAATACTTCAACAATGAGAAGTTTGATTTTTATGTAGGAGAAGAACAAAAAAATGAAGGGGGAGCTCAAGTTGGCAGCATATTATCAGGGCAACAAGATATAGACGTTACTGACATGGAATCATTCCATACATACTAGATGAAAGAGGATCGTGAGAAAGGCCACAAAAAAAAGCTGATTTCCATTTATAGGGTAACAGGAAATTATAGAGCATGAACTAGAGCTTTGCCAGGAAAGACAAGAGTGAAACAAAGTTTAAGTCATTAAATTCGTTCTAGTATTAAATTAGGTACATTTTCAGAAAGGTCCAACTTTTCAGTGCATTACAAAATATTTTAATGAACACAAAAAGATTTCAAAGTGCCTTCCAAATGATATATTTATGAAACCACAATCCTCAGTAGATTTTCTAATTTAGAGGGAAAGGCAATAATCAGGAGCAGAAAAATATGGATTTATGAATAGGAACAAAGATGATTTGCATTGAATTCTGCTTACAAGAACCTTCTGTTTATAGGTAAGTTACATCATTAATTTGAAGAAAAAATAATTTGGCAGCTACTGAAGTACATATAAAGAGAGTAAAACTGACAAAGATACCCCAGGTCTTCACTAAAAGCTATCAGTAATAACAAAAAATAGTATTTTTATTCTTAATTCTCTTTTTTTTTGTATTGTAAGTACACATTTTTCACTTCAAATCACTCAAGCAAAAGCTAATGCTGACAAATCTCAAAAATTCTGATTATCTTGCAAACAGTCTGCAAATTTAATTGCTTCTCTGTGTAACTGAAAATCTGGTTCCCCAAACCCCCTACATTTGATAACCTCTGAAAGAGGGTAGAACAGCATGGGATTAGATGTCTCTTTCACTCACTGTATACAGTAACGGGTTTCACATGTTATAAAGAAGTCTGTGCAAAATCTCTCAAAGGATCCATACATCCACTTTGAAACAAACCTGTTGGTTGTGTGAAATGGCCAGCCAAACTGCTTTTTCTTTTTAATACAATAAAAAATATTCTGCATTTAAAAACATATCTTAGTTCTGAGTCATATAGTTTCTACACTGGCCCTTCATTATTGTCATATTAGACAAGAATCATTAAAGAAAGTCAGACAAAATAAACCTTAACTGTGCATCTAAATCTGAGTGTAGAAACATGCGCAAATGTTCTACCTTCGTGTAGTGAACATACAAGTGAGGCACCATGACATATCTAAATTTGATGTACAAATGCTTAAAGCTGAATAAGAGAGTGAAGAAAAATCATCACTTCAGTTCAGTAGTTTTTCTCCCACACAGATGACAAAGCCAACTAAATGCTGCACAGCAGAGGTATTCTTGTAAATATAAACATCTTCCACATGTACTGTGCTGCCTGAAAACTGACATCTTTGAGAACACACAAGAAAATGAAATTTGAGATGTTGCAATTCTAAAGTAATGCAATTCTTTACTCTGTATTACTGATCTACAAATTTGTAGAGTAGTACCTACTGCCATATTTGATATACTCAAATAAAAATATCACCATTATAAAACACATTAAAAATATATATTGCCTGGCTTTTACTTAAAGTGCCAAGGTAGTATGCAAGGCACTGATTATAAAATACTCAGACTTAAAAAAAATACTCGAAAGCTAGTGACCAAAACTAAAACCACAAGATTCTCACTCTGAGGTTAACAATGACTAGTAAAAAGTCAGGGGAAACTGTCTGTTGAGAAAAGTCTTTTTAATCATCTCTATATAATGTGGTTATACAAAGTGGTTAAATAAGAATTTTTTTTATTATATGAAATGTGAAATGCTATGAGCATAGTAGTGCTAGCATGGGGCCACACAACACAGCGCTACACAACACAGCGCTCATGGCAAACCTGAGAAGATCCTCTAGCAATAGTAAGTTCTAATTCCTAATAAACTGACAGAATTGCAAATTCTTTTTCAAATTACTTTCAAAAATACCCCATACTGTTTATAGGCAGACAAGGAAAAGGTAATCACTACTAAAAATAAAGCATCCAAAACATTTCAAATAATCTGTAATTGCTTCCAGACAAGATGCAAACACCAATTCATACTCATTTATTACTGAAAATTGTCTACATTGTACCACAATCTTGAAGTGATTTTATGTAAGTTATTAAAAAAAGGATTGAAATCCAAGAAACAGATTTCACCTATGTACCCAAGGAACTGAAAGCTCCCTTAATCTGAAAGTAATTTTTCCCATAATTCTGCAAGAATAAACCAAAACCATCAAGAGATTTCCCTGCAGCATTCATGAACTGCCAGCCAGAATTATGGAATTATATTTTGCCTTGAACTTCACAAAGTCAGCATGAGCAACAGATTTTATAAAAGAAAGAATCCCTACCTACAATGTGTTCCCAGGTGCACCTTGCAGGTGTGTCTGAGGAAGAGGGGAATATAATACTCGGAGCAAGTCACACATTTCTTAGGGGCCTAGCCTGCAAACCTAGTTTACAAGTGAACTCCAATAGTAATCTAGGTTAGAGGACAGGAAAGAACCAGAGCCACAGGCAAGCAACCTTCCCTGTACTTCCCTCTCCCCACACATCTGGAACAGAAATAACCTTAAAAGTCCCTGTTATTCCATTTCATATACAACCCTGCAATTTCATTAAATACTTCTGTAACCCATAAAAGTGCTTCGAATTCAATTTCAAATACTTGCCTTTTAACAGAAAGGCCATACTTGCCTGAACAAATTTAAATACAACTGTAGCTATCAACAAGAATTGTTACCATTCAGAGCATATTAAAAGAACCAGAGTCTTCTGCACTCGGGATTTTTTCATGTACTAAGGAAGGGATCACATTTTTTCTGGCGTTCTTCAGATGCGCTTGTATTTTCCAACTCATCTCTTAATAGAACTGCAGCAAAGAGCTCTTGTCTGAAGACAGCCACTAGCCAAATAACCTAATGAATTTAGGGTTTATAAAGTTTTAGTTCATTTTTATGGATATAGCAAAAAGACTCCAATGCAGATTTAATTGATCTTGTTTAGGACCCACCAAGGTTACTCTGTATTGGATTACGATAACAAACAGTTCCTATGAATTCCAACAAGCTATTTTTAATTTGGATAAAAAGGCAGAGTGGAGTATTTCTACACTACTAATGTTGTTGTTCTCACTCAGTCATCCTCATTTTTTCACACTATCCCTCATCGTAAACCCCTATTTTATCACAAAATACTCTCAATAGTTCTGACTCCTAAAACACCACCACCTCTACTCCTTTGCTTTTCTGAATCCCAAAAACGGGCTCTACCACCCACAACATTTGACACAATATCCTAATTTAGTCTGGCTGATCATCTCCAATCATTTAGTATTGCCCACTCCTTATCTACTGTACACATCATCTTTTTGTGCCATCCAAAACGTCACACAGATTTCTTTGAAGCTTTCAGGGTCCTCTGTCCTTTCATTTCTATTCTCATTGTCAGACTTCACCATCTCCACACTGAGTTTCCATACCTCATGTTAATTTTTCTACTGTATAATATCTCTTTTTCTTAGAGTACATATGGCTAGAGAGAACACAGAGATAAAGTACCACCCTCTTGAGTTTGTTATTTTTTTCTCTTTTGCTCTTCTTTCTTACTTCTACAGATTCATATTTGTATATAATCTCTTATTATTAAAGGCCAATAACTAAACACCAAACACATTTCAATAGGAATTTTCTCAGTTTAAGTCCACTGTTCATGGATCAGTATCCACTATGCTGTCAACTGCATCCCTATTCAGTTCCTAGCTGTCAGAAAAGTAGTATCTAACCCATCAAGAAATGTATTGTTGCAAGTAAATAAAAACACAAATCCAAGTAACACTGTATTCCTGGAAGTCATCTGAGAGTGTTCTAGAGACAATCTATAAATCATGCTCAGAAACTTCTTTTTGGAGACTGGGTAAGCATGTTATCTTTTACCTATCATGAATTAGCTGTTTCAGGACATCTGCTAAACATTCCGAGTTTGCTCTGCAGGCAATTTATGGATTGGAATAAGAGCTAGTAACCAGACACCTGGGATCACATAAAACTTCAGGGGGGTTAAAAATAATGTGCAACTCAGATACAATTGGTTTAAAGTCTATTTTCTGTTTTTAAACAGAATTGCTCCCACTTACAGTGATCCTTACCCTTCCAACATTATTCTGATTCAAGAAGAAACTCAAATGGAGTTATATCTAGTATTCTCCTAAAATACTATATTATAGTTAAAAAAAAAAAAGGAATAGAAATATTAGAGCAAATGGAAGGTTGTCATTTCATATATGGTCTAAGTATGCACTGCTGCTAAAAGAAGCCAACCTTTTCTCCCCCTTCTCCTTTCTTTCTAGGACTACATTCTCCTGGCAAATGCTTCTGCTGGAAAGCAATTTTCTCCAATCCTCTGGCTCACACATGCAGCCAGCCATTTCATCCTGCCATAGAATGACGTTATGATAAAAACATTCTGTGCAGCTTTGTCTTTTTTGAATAATGCACTATACAAACCATCACTTCTGTACATGTTCTCACTTACTCTTAACACTCCAAAAAGGAGAAAAATTAGTTCAACCAATTGTGCTCTGCACCTTGTTACAAAGTTCTACTTAAAATTAAACATTAATAGTGAACATTTCTGCTTATTGATAAAAATTGAAACTTACATTCACTTTATGTGAACCCTTTCCACAAAATGTAAGAATTTCCTCATTATAGATCTTTTAAAATTATGTTCTGAATTTAACAGAAAACTTCTTATCAAGGAGCGTACTTTACATCCTAGGTTTTGACAAGAAATCATTAATATTAATTATATTTTAGAATTATTATCTCTAAAGCAAGGAACCTTAGATGACTGGGTTGCCAGAAATATCTATTACAATGTTAATATTTTTTTTAAAAAAAAATGAGGTTGACCTGAAAGATCCCCAAGTAGCTATTGCACAATCTTCGCAGAGATCTTAGTTTTTTTATATAGCTGTTCAGATGAAAAATAAAGCTAAAATGAGAAAATAATATTAAAAACTAGTAACGTTACTTAGGGAACATAGGATCACAGCTTTCTATATGCAGTTGCTGCATATTTGAAAGGGACTATGCCTAACACTAGTATAATAATTATTTTAAATCATTATTGTGAAGGGCAGGAATCATGTTTGGCCTTTCATTAAAACAAAAAGAACAAGAATATTGAAAAAAAATGCCTTCTTTCTTATGAACAACTTTATTCATATACTCATAAGACAACCCACTGAACTGTGTGTATGCACACACAAAGAGTACACAGAAACCAGGTAAAGTGCAAATGAGGCATGCATTGCTATACAAATGAAACTGCAACATATAGTGCTTCTGAAGTAAATTAAGTAATATTTGGTGGGCATGTAGGATATATATGAGGATATATAAGGGAAAAAAAAAAAAAGAGAGAACAGATAACAATCAGCAATAGCTGTAATGGGAACACCAGCCTTTGGCTTGTGAAATAGTGAAGTCCTTATAATGCATACCTGCCCTACTCAGGTTGCAAGCAGAAAAAAAACCTATATGGCCAGGTAGCCATTCTTAACAATAATGAAAAGAAAAAGCCTTCTTCCAAGGCTAAGACAAGACACTGTAAATTCAAGGGTTTGTTTTTTTTCCCCCATCATCATAATTAGAACCCTGAAAAGAAAAAGAAAGAAAAAGAATGAAGTGATTTATTTAGAACAACTGCAAATGACTCATTTAACCTGCATATCCACTAGGATAGATAACTTCTAGGCAGAGAACTCTAAATGCAGTTTCCATGAGAACAGAGTCACATCATGATATTTTTAATGTCTTCTCCTAGGAAGTAATCTACATTTAAAATATGGAAACTAGCATTAGGAAGCTAAAGCAAAGTTAAACTTAGGTTCATACCCCAGTGGAATACTTCTACTCTGTAATAAAACAAAGCCATTCTACAATAGCATCAAGAGGACAATATCCACATTATTACTAATTGTGCTACATTCATCAAATCCTGGAACAGTGCTTTACTCTTCCCAGTAGGAAGCAATATAAAAAAAAAAAAGTATTCAAGTAATTACTTAAACCCTATCCTATCAAACAAGCTCCAGAAAACATTCTGACTGTACGACTCAAACATCCAGCAAGAGAACACCCACAGATGTTGAACTACACTACGCTCAACCTGAAGACCCAAATGTCAAGTCTGAAATAATACTTGCTATGAACAGTAAAGCAATCCCAAATACCAATTAAATATAAAAGTTCCTTTAGGGAAAATAGTATTCTTACTATTCAGAAGTGGTACTTGATACAAAGGAGGGAATAATGGTGATAGTCCATGCCCATCCCATTCCCCCAAGGAATCAGTAGGTTTTTGATTCACCAAAGAGCACTTTGGCTGTGGGTTTTGTAAGCCTGGTGTCACCTGGGATAGGTGGGGGGTTTTGTTTGTAACTGGGAGAGAGCAAGCATGTAACTGCATCTGTCTGCTCCCGATTCATCACAGGGCTCGGATTCATATTGCATAAACTAATATCCGACTACTTACCTATAATTAAGAATCAAGAAGGAATTTTTCCAATTGTAGTAACTGAGACTTTTTGTAGTATTGACACAATAGTGCCAGAAATCTGAGGAATAATTTTGTTAACGATCACAAGTTCTGGTAGATGAGATGTCCAGATCAAAAAAGGCATAAAGCCTATTCTGAATGCTATGGGCTAACCCTCAGGAGTACAGGGAGACAAGAGTAGACCAAGGGCCTTAAAAAAAATCCCAACCTACCAAAAAGACCACCAGTGGGAGAGACACTGAGGTACTGTTAGCTTTGGAAGGGGCAGTAAATACACTGGGTCCGTGAACAGCAGCAATCCCTGACACGATCCCACCTGAACCAGGAGATATTTTGGTAAACCCAAGTTATAAATGAGGGAAAACAAAGCACATGCTAAGCAGACCGACTGGGAGTGGGGGAATTCCTGGTATGAGTCTGATTGGGATTTTGTTGGTTTTCTTTACGAACAGGCATTTAAAGCCTGCCGTTTCAAAGCCCATTTCAATGCTGTCCTTTAGCAGCACATTCAAAGCAAATGGCTTCTGATCAGAAGACAATCTCTCTAAAAAAGGTTTTCCATCTTGTTAGCAGAGCACATCAGTAACATTTTGAAACATTTTGAAAAAAAATGGACATGCGTCGTCTGCTGCTGCTACTGGAAGAACTCCAAATAATGCGTTGGTAAAAATACCATTACTAAAGAAAAAGAACTGCTGCTAGTAGAAAATTACACGTGATCTTTTTGTCCAGAATAGTTGTACTTCTAACAGACACAAACAGAAAGAATTAAATGAGTAAATTAACAGCAGAAATGTGACAGTACAACCTATGGGAACTATAAGTGCTCATTTATCCTTACCTTCTTCTGCCTCATCCTCCTGCGATGACATAGGCCCTCCTCCACTTGTTGGGCTGACCAATTCTTCCTCTCTCGCAGATTCTCTTTGTAGACTAACAACTTCATAAATTGCATCCCCAGCACTTGCGTGGCTCCTTCCTTCAGACTAAAAGAAAAATCGTGTATGTATTAGGTCCCCACTGGTGATAAACACAGTTCTAAGAGCATGCCAAAACCAAACCTAAACACATACAAACAAATCTCCTAACAAGGCTAAACAATAGTTTGGGCAAGGCTCCCTCAGATATCTTTGCAATGGCACATGCAGACTGGCAATAATTGACAGCTCTGTTTCTCCAAGTTTTATAGGTAGGAAATATAAATAAAACTGCATTATTTCCAAAGCTCCCTCTTAAAAAACCATTTTAAGTATTGTTCAGAACAATGATAAAAAAAGCTTCTCATTTTAAATAGCTACAATGAGATTAGGTCAAAGAGAAACCGCAGCGAAAACAAAAGCTAAGAACAGGAAAAATATCTGAGTAACTGACATCACAGACACAGGAATGGAATGCCTGAGGTTGAGGTGTATGTGTGTGTTTAATTAATGGTAAGAGGTTTTAGTAGGTAAAGACAAGACTAAAGAAGAAACAAAACCTCATGCTTTTTGAAAGCCATAAATTGTGAAAAGCTCCTTTGTAGTGTTTTACTCATTAAAAAACAGAAAAAAATCATACTTCTTCCAGTGAGCATAATTTGTAATATACTGCTTTCAACAGGGAAAAGTATTGGCTGTACCTAGCTATGAAATTTGTGTTTGTAGCCTAAGGTTATTTTTTGTTCTTTACTTTTATATATGTGTGTGTGTGTGCACGTGGACAAATCATCTGTCAATCTAACAGTTACATTAACTTGGAAATTTGCATGTGGTATCTGTAACAATATATATATTTGACATCAGAAATAATTTGAGATCAGTGGAAATAATTTTGTTCTGTAAAAGCAGTTTTTCTTCCAAATCTGTCTCTCTAGGAATTTGCTAGCTTTCAAGGCAAACTACCTCAAAGGCTGGGGGGCAGGGGGAAGTTGTTTATGTTCTTTTAGGTCAAACTGGAAAGGTTCCGTTCAATCAAAGTCTTTCATGTTCAATGGGCTTCCACATGAAAAAGAGTTAGTTACCCACATGTTAAGCACTGGATACAAAGTTGCAAGTTTAAAAATAAAAGCAGTATTAGTTGTCCTCTGGGATACAGTTGTGAACACAATTATTATTGAGTGATTAATACATTTGTAGGGAGTTGTATAAAACTGCAAACTAATGATTGTATTAAATGAACTAGCCCAAAATCTGCTATTTTGTTCTTCGTGCATCTTGCCTAACCAGTTAAAATAAGTAACTTCTTTCACATATTAGAAACATCAAGTTAACCATGAAAAAGAACACAATTTCAGTGAAAGAATATTCAATGTGTTTTAAAAAAACATGATTTAAAAAAAAAATTATAAAGTTGAAAGACTCCATTAGCACCTTTGCTGGAGATCCACATGAACTGCTGACCAGCACTTGCAATTGCAACAAGCTGATGAAATTATGCAGATGGGTAGCTTAAATAGGGACTGCTTGAACTAATACAATACAAATTATTTTTTACTGAGAAAACTTCCCTACTGTATTTTAGATTAATCATTCAGTTCTGTTTCCTTTAAAGCTGATACTCCTTGGAAGCAGTGGCTCCAATTATCAGCCAGTTTTGCTGACTGAACTTCTCATTAAGTCAACTTAATGAACTTCATTCAGGGTGTAGGCATAAATACCCTGCATTTTGTAACATTTAGCGGGACGATATTAGCACCATTATGCCTGTTCTATTCTCACAGAACACCACTATCAAGTAATTACAAAGTACTTGGTTAAATCAATGAAGTATTGATGCCACTAATATTATTAACCATTGCTATCTATAGCCTTTATTTTTGAGGGAATAAGCTGTGAGGTGCTGTGGATTTTGTTGCATGTTACAAGAATTACAAGTGTTCAGCTTGTTCTAGTTAACTGCAAGATGTCTCCCCATACAATGCAAATAATTTGGGGTTTTTGGGTTTTTTTCTGAAGCAGAAATTTGCTATCTACAGGAATCCACCTTTATAAGGATCATGTTCTAGTGATGAAAATGTGCATGAGTAACATAGCAAGATAGATAGATAGATAGATAAAACAATCTAAATCATGCAGCAACCTGCATTTATGTCATTCCTCGTAACTGACTGCACTTCAACCAGTCTTGGTTCAGACTATTAAATCTACCTGAATCCTTCCTTGGAAGAATTCTGCTTTCACTCTGCTAATACAGACAAGTCCCATTTACCCCTTGTAGGAAAATGCCATTTTATTGCTTCCTTTCTTTTGGAACATAAGTAATGGATGCTTCCTTAGTGGAATGGGCACGTTCCTGAGACAGCCCAGATCTGAAGTCTCCTGCAAGGGCCCTGCATGCGAGAACTTAAACTGGGCAGACTGCACGCATGAATTTCTCACCCACAGTCAAACATGCTAAATTTGCACAATGACGGACAGCATTATCGTCAGGATTTTACATCAGCACAAAATTATACTACAGGACTCATTGTCCTGCACAGAGAAGCCACCTCTCTTTGGAGCTGAGGCTTTTGATATTAATCTGCTGTTATATTCCCTAGAGTCTACTTATGCTCAACTGCTTTCCCAAAAAGGTCACAAATGGCTGATCCCAGTGCTGTTTGCAATGTTATTCTCCCAGGAGGAAGAGTGCCCTGAGGTACAGTGCCTTTCACAGTATTGGCAGGGCAGGAACAGCTATTGCAATAGTCCTGTCCAATGGATAATCAGCTAAATAAGGACTTGCAACAGGTGAACCAGAGAGATCCTGTCATCCATAATCAGGACCTCTTCTTATAGAAAGATTACAAAGATTAAAAGCATTTGTTTCCCAAAAATCTGTGGAACAGCTCCTCAGAATTTTACGGCAGGAAGAAATGCATGTGTTTCTTCAAAGAGGGGAGGCACATGTGTTTGTCACATTATAAGGGGTGAGAAAGAAAAAAAGAAAGCATCCATGTCACTCAATTTAAAATGGTACAGTTGTAAGTGATTTAAAAGGAAAGCTTAACTGATTATAGATAAGTATCAAACAGCTGAGAATGTAATATTTTCAAGTGTATTTTCTTTAAATTCAAAACGTAGATCATCTCAACATTTGCATATGACAGTTGGTTTTCCCAGATTTTCTTAAATTCTAAGTTGCTATGCTAATCTCTAGAAGAAATACAGAAACATCATTGCATGAGATTTATTTACTCACTGTTAAACACAGCAGCACTTTTGCCATGTAATATCAACATAGCTTGCTTTTTCAGACCTATTACTATACCCCACAGGAAGACAACAACTCAAAGATTCCCATTAGGCTAAGTAAAATTAAATCACCGCTCTTTGGTTTCATTAGTTAAAGATGATGGACACTATTCCAATACAAATGGCACAGTACGCTTCTGCTGTTCACATTTTCAACCAACACCACAACAGAAGCCTTTAGAGAAAGCAAGTCACCAGCTGCTGCAGGAGCATGCACTTGCACATCATCCTACAATGCTAATGGGTAGGCAGAGATACTTTATGTACCTCACAATGCCAAAAACAGAAGAGACTTCAGCATTGAAGTGGGTGGACCACTTGGAAAATAAGGAATTGGCTAGATGGTCACACTCAAAGAGTTTTGGTCAATGGCTCAATGTCCAAGAGGAGACTGGTGACAAGTGGCATTCCTCAGGGGTCCATAGTGGGACCACTGCTGATCAACATCTTTGTCAGTGACATGGACAGTGGGATTGAGTGCACCCTCAGCAAGTTTGCTGATGATACCAGGCTGTGTGATGCAGTTGACACACTGAAGAGAAGGGATGCCAACCAAAGGAACCATGAAAGGCTTGAGAGGTGGGCCCATGTGAACCTCATCAAGTTCAACAAGGCCAAGTGCAAGGTCCTGTGCACCTGGGTCAGGGCAACCCCCAGTATCAACACAGGCTGGGCAGAGAATGGATTAAGAGTAGCCCTGAGGAGGAGGACTTGTTGAGCTTTTTGTCCACCAGCACCCCCATGACCTGACAATGTGCACTTGCAGCCCAGAAAGCCAACCATGTCCTGGGCTGCATCAAAACAAACATGGCCAGCAGGTTGAACGAGGTGATTCTCCCCTCCACCAGCAGTACCACATTCAGTTCTGGGGCCCCCAACATAAGAAGGATATGGACCTGTTGGAATGAGTCCACAGGAGGGCCACAGCAATGATCAGAGGGTTGCAGGACCTCTCCTATGAAGTCAAACTGAAAGAATTGGGGTTGCTTAGCCTGGAGAACAGAAGGCTCCAGGGAGACTTTATGGCAGCCTTTCAATACTTAAAAGGGCAGTTATGAGAAAAATGGAGACAGGCATTTTACAAGGGCCTGTAGCAACAGGGCAAGGGGAATGGTTTTAAACTGCAAGAGGGTAGATTTATTGTGAGGGTGGTGAGGCACTGGAATAGGTTGCTCAGAGAAGCTTTGGATGCCCCATCCCAGGAAGCGTTCAAGGCCAGGCTGGACAGGGCTCAGAGCAACCTGGTCTAGTGGAAGGAGTCCCTGCCCATGGCAAGGGGCTGGAACTAGATGGTCCTCAAGGTCCCTTCCAATCCAAACCATTTGATGATCCTGCTCAACAGATAACTATTCAAGAAACATTACCAGATGAGACGGATATATCATCTTTCAGTACTTCAGGAAGAAATAAATGCACATTAATCACACAAGCACAGGACTGGGAAAGCTGACATAAAAGGGAATACACAACTATACATTAAGCTTTACCTTAACCACTCCTCCCCTCTGTAGAATTGAGCAGTGTTTGCACAACCTGGCTACAAAGCCAAACTCCTAGGGACTGACAAACTGAAATACTTCAGAGAAAAGAGTTTTAGAAAACCAGTTATTTCTTATTCTTACAGCCACCTCTCAGCAGCCAGGATTTCCCCTTCTTACATAATAGTTGATTTTAGAGTGAAAAATTGGAATAGTGATTTCCCAAATTTACCAACCAAATGGACTTGGCTTTAGATATCTGCACACAGGCCATGAAACTATAAAGAATTCAATAGGTAGGTTCAAAATTGTTTAAGCCCACAAAGCCAATGACTTATGGACTTATGACTCATTATAATTGAGTTTACATAGCATGCTGGTTTTGGCTGGAGTAGAGTTAATTTTCTTCACAGCATCCAGTATCGGCCTATGTTTTGGATGTGTGCTGGAAACAGTGTTTGTATGTGCTTACACAGGCCTTTTCTGCCTCTCACACCACCCCCAGCACAAGATGTTGGGAGAGGACACAGCCAGGACAGCTGACCCCAACTGACCAAAGGGATATTCCCGACCACAGGACATCGTGGTCAGCATATAAAGCTAGGGAAAGAAGAAAGAAGGGTGAGGGGATGTTTGGAGGCATGGCACTTCGTCTTCCCAAGTAACTGTTATGCATGATGGAACCCGGCTTTCCTGGGGACGGCTAAACACCTGCCTGCCAATGGGAAGTGCTGAACAAATTCCTTGTTTTGCTTTGCTTGTGCACACAGCTTTCGTTTTACCTGTTAAACTGTCTTTATCTCAGTTCACATGGTTTCTCACTTTTAGCTTTCCAATTCTCTCCTCCATCCCACCAGGTGGGGAGCGAATGAGTCGCTGTGCGGGACTTAGTTGTCAGCTGGGTTAATCCGTGACACATAGGCACAGGACATTTATACAGGTTCCACAACCATTACGCATTTAAGCATCTCAAAAACAAACAGTTAAAAGAAACAAACTACTGAGGTGCAGGTGTCATGCTAGCTTTTATAAAGGCCAAATTAAGACAGACAAAAAATGCTACCAGCATCAACTTTGCTTTAAAAAACAAACATGCATTACCTGTTTTAGCTTCATATAAAAAGTTTCTGTGAAGGTTTTTCTGCTGAAGTACCAGAAGCGTTCATTGGCAGGATACACACGCACAATAGTCTCCAGCAAAAAACGAACTGGCTCTACTACTTCAGTAACAACCATATCCACTGCCACAGTCATGAATACACACTTATCTAAAACACAAAAATAAGTCACATACAAACAAATAAGTCAAAGTTCACATTTCTCAAAGCAACAAATGACAAAAGTAATCAGTTTTTCAGATCGAAGACCCCTTCTACAGAATTATTGATTCTATTGCACCTATTTTATTTATCTGAGTTTTACACCCTATATGCCTGCTGTATAGAATGAGAATACGCGTTAAACAGCATACAAAGTGACTCTGATAACTTTTTAAAACAAAGGCAGTATGTCTTTGTTTTAAAGACAGGAGCAAAATGCCATGCAAAGTAAACACCATGAAGATTCCTAATCCCCTTCAGAGAAAAGGAACATGCACAGGATAAGGTCGTGTTTTAAAGTGTACTTACTGCTATCGGAAAAAAAATATATATATATATGTATTCATGTATAGCAAATCAATGTCAAGGATCTCCTAAAGCATTGTTTATCCTCTCACAACACTGAAAAACAATTCACAACATTTTTTGTCTGTGCTGATACCCTATCAGTTAAAAGGACTCAAAACATCTTACACCTCCCAATCCCACTCTCAGGGTCAGACACTCCTCATAGCAGCAAAACATATTTTTGAAGCAAAGCATGGATCAGTAATCTTAACCTGTAATAGCTCCATCTTCCTGATACTTGAAGCATAACTCCAACTTTTTCAAGGAGAATGCAGGATCAGCTGACCAGAGGACAAGACTGATAACACACCAAGTGTATTCTGCAGGTTTACAGTGCAAGAAAAGGTTTGCTGCTTCTGGCAACACTCAGACAGAGGTAGTAACCACTACGTTGCATCACAGCCAATAGCTCTCTTGCTGGAAGCACAGATTTTTAAAGTAACACTTAGAACCAGACAGTACAGACCCCTAGGATCTCTTGTCTTATCAGACCAAAGAGGAAAGCGAGCATTTAAGAAATAAATTTAAGAAAAAGAAGAAAAAAGAAAGAAAAAGCCCCACATCACAAAACCAAACCACACCACACACACAAAGTCAGAGCGTAAAATAGAAACTGTGTTGAGCTGCACTTTGCCTATATGCTACAAGAAATAATGTGGTTTGATGGTTTGAAAATCCATCAGCAACAGCAGTGACACTGGCTGTACATACTCGAATGTGCCTTTAAGCACCTGATGCTTCCTATCCCAAGGCAGAGTTCACGAACGCCAGATTTGCATTCAAACCTTTTACATCACATCGAGAATAAATTCTCACAATAAGAAATGGTGCTATATAATCAAGCACTTCAGTGCATCACTTCCAGCTGCCCCAAGATGAAGGGAATGTAATGCTATTTCTAACCAACTCACCTCAAAACTAAAAGAAAGAGAATAGCAATGCCTACTATTTATACTGCTTTGCTGAGTACAGAAGCTGGAAAACAACTTCTGCACGCTTAGGTCCAAAAAGTCCCAATAACCAGAGAACAGGCACATAAGCCCCAGACATTTAACATCTCCAAATGAGCAACACACAGTTCTATGAACAATTATTCATATTTCTATGTTGCATATATTTATGCAGAAAAGTTCCTACCCACAGACTCTTGGAACATAAGGGCATATGTACTCAGGCATGTGCACCACTATTCTCAGGAGAAAATACATACACCAAACCCATGTCAGGTAAAACAAATTTACAAACTAGATTAAATTACCTTTAGGAGTTTCCTCATTAAGGACTAGAAACATGGGTGCATTAGGATTCCACATTCCAGTAATTACATAAGCCTTCCCATCAGAACTCTTTCCCATGGATTCCTAAAAACAAAACCACACAGGATTATTAGTTATGGTTTGAGATCAAAAAGATTGAATATGGGGAGGGGAAACAGTTGTAGGAACTTCAGAGTAAGATTGTGTTTGCTCTAGACAACACAATCTAAATAAAGAATATGAAATAACGGATTGAGAATGGTTACAGGGAAATGGGAGAGAAGGAAGAAACTTCAGAAGAAGAGAGGAGAAACATTACATAAGAAAATTTAGACAAAATAGTTCATCAACATATTTTTTTAATGCATATCAGAAGCGTGAAAGTGTGGTGGGATGTCTGCCACTCTGCTTTCTAAGCAGCCAAGATGGTTGTTAGGAGAAGATGAATTACAAGAGACTCCATAAAATTAAACTAGCCCCACAGCATACACAGAATTGATCCAGGAAAAAAACCCAAAAAACTAAAAAACAAAACCAAAAATAACTTAATAGAATAAGGCCTTGACAACTCTAACTCAGAGGTCAGTCTGAGTTTTCCCAATCCATAATCATACCTCTGCCAGATTTCTCCCTGAGTTGCTCAGGCATGGACTTAACATTTGTATGTATGCCAATGAACTGGAATTCCAGTCCATAGGAACTTGAGATTTAAAGAGCCAAATTTCAGGCTCTCTACTTACATTCAGGACAAAATGCAGATAAAGTCAAAACAGGCACATATGATGAAGTTAGTATTAATTGTAACGCCTCTAAATCTGGTTAAGATAATCTTTTGCTACACATCTGTTACTTCTAAAAATATTTCTTAGAGACCTGCTGGGAATAATCAAAGTACATGACCTGCACATATGAGCCATTACTAGTATGAGGCAAGTACATGGCTCTTGAAGTTTTCTGGGACAGTTCCTATGGATCTGACAGGCTTGTAAGGGTAGCCACTTTATAGCTGAAAGGAGACTGACATTCCTACTCTGCAATCCAATTTGTGGTAGAGCAGTAAGAGTGACCGAGTTCTCCAGATTTAAAGAGGGAGAAAGGGGGTTGAAAGGAAAACACAAATTTATATGCATATGCTATAGCCAAGAAATGAACTAATAAGCCATTACATCTAGCAGTTAAATGCACCTGGAATGTAAATGTAAATAGAATTATAGGTGCACTAAAGACAGGAATTCAAATATACAATCCATGCAGTAAAGAAGTGTTGCATAGATTTATAGAAGCCAATTCATTACACTCCATAACTCTCATTTATTTGATTTTCTAATCAAATAATAAAAACGGAAAATCAGAAATAACGTCAGCCAATAAAACCAGGAAAAATGAGCTAGTAGATACAAACAGGTAAATAAAAGAGTCTGAGAAGAGAACTGATAGCTAGAATCATCAACATGAATAAAATGGACTAGACAAAACTGGGATAACTGCATAGCCACAAAATGTTTGATTGGTTTAACTAAAGCACTTCTTGAGTTGAAAAGGGATGTTCTTATCCACAGTGTGAAAGTAAATTGATATTATCACAGAAAATACCATACTATTTTGTAGTTCTCTTAGAAGCAACTCTAAGAAACGAAGATTGTAGAAGACAAGAATACATCAAACAGAGCAAGAATTGAAATTCAAATAAAGAAAATAAATGCAAAATTTTCAGCACCTTGGAAAAATATGAGCACCTCCCCAACACCCAAATATAAAAAAAAAAAATATTTGCTTTAAATTTCTAGGCAACATGCTTGATACAATACAGAAAGCATAGTTATTTGTAACAACCAGCTGTCAGCTGACCTAATCAGTGCTTCACCAACTGAACAAAAAACAGATGACACAGGTTTTGACATTACTTGAAATATTTTGTCCATTGCATGTAACAAGTTTTTTTCTAGTTTGAAGATCTAAACCCCAGGATTTAAGAAACAAAAACCAAACAAAACCAAACAGATGAGAGGTTTGTTTTGGTTTTTTTTTTAAATCACCTCTATCTTACCAAACAGGTTATTAGAGCTAAGTATTACCATGTCTAGTAAATGCATGTCACTGTTCTTCACATTTCGTCCAGGGCTTAGTAGCATCCCAAAGCACCTGTGAAGTTTATTTAGGGAAAAAGAAAAAAAAAAAAAAAACAAAAGCAAAGAAAAAATAGATAGATATTAGCTCTTCAAAATACAAAAGTATTTTCTTGAACATAATGGCACAACCACCTACTGCTTCTAATTTAAAGAAAACCTTTCTTAGAAATATTTTTAGTGTTATGGCAACGCTCAAGAAACATCACAATATGTACTATAGAAACAACAATGAAATTACTTTCCAGAATAAAGATGACAGAAATCAGTGTCTGATCTGTGAACAATCAATTATTCTTAGAGACAACTCAGAATACTGAGTTTAAAGACACAAACAATTCCTGTACATTAGTGATGGAGATCGGCAAGAAGAAATTCACTCTCTTCCCAGTCCATTTTAAAAATCACTTACATATAATCATAAGAAAAGTTACAAATTCACCTATTCTAACACCCATAACGTCACTGGCATAAAACATCATGTAGCATCATGGGCTCTTAAAAAAAATACAAACACCTATTTGCTCAATTTTTAGACTTCCATTCTTTATTAATTTTTTTTAAAACTGAACTTGTGCTATACAGGGCCTCGAATTCCAGAATTCCCACCCAATCATTTGACAACAAAATGTTCTTAGCATTTTTAAAACTAAAAAACCTAAAAAAATTCCTAAAACATTCAGACTTTCCAAACTTTCCGAATACTGAAGGCACAAAGCCAGGTCTGAAGTTTCTGCAAATCATCTTTATCTTTCTCTCCTTTGAATATATTCCATTATGAATAAAAAAAAATACCAAACAGAATTATGTATTTGTAGCATAAGCTGCAAGCCATTTTGCCCAGACTTTGAAAAATGTTAGATCTCAAATGAGGAAAAAAACCCCAAGTTGAAAGCAATTCCATCACGTAATGTTATGGAAAAATCAGGTCATGTTTCAGAGGGTTTTACTTTGAGAATTTTTCTTCTGTACAGCTCAATTCTCTAATAATCAGACATAGCACTTTCTATCACTTACTTTCAGAACAGTGTAAACCAGAATTGATCTCTACAAGCAATCTGACCCAAACCTCTACTCAAAGTATGACCAACTTCATCCAGGTTGCCCAGGGTTTTGTCAAGTCAAGTTCTGAGCAGCTCTGTGAACAGGGAATGAATGATCTATTTTGGCAACCTGTTCCAGCGCTCAACTCCCTTTGAATTCACAACAACTGGCCTACTTCAGCAGAGGAATTTCCAGTGAAGTAACTTGTGTCCATTGACTCTAATCCTACCACTCTGCACCTTCAAGAAGAGTCTGGCTCCATCTCCTCCATACCTTTCCACTAGGTATTTGAATGCACCAGGAAGAGCCCCCCATTCCCACCTTCTCTATATCTGAACAAAAGCAGTTCTGTCATCTGGGCTACCCATTTATCCAAATGATAATTTGGGGTTTTCAGCAAACAAATTGTAAGAGATTATATGAACATTCACAGGTTAGCAATGAAGATAAAATAGTTTCACAGCTTTCAGGAAAGCACAATATCATGAACAGACATGTAATTTTTTTTTTATATATATATATATATAAAATAACTATCATTTCATTATCGCTATTAACTGTAAAAGTCTTGAAGATACGCAATTATTACACCATCTAGTAAGTTTACCCCTATTACATTTGGCTACATGATTTTCATTTTCCACCTCATTACACTTAAACAGTAACTTACGTCCACAATTGTATTTTTCCTTTTCCATATTCTTTTGCTACTAGAATCTTAAAAATCAACGTGGTAAATAAAACAGTAGACAAGAATTTTGACTTATCTGTCTAGCATAATGCAGTGCCATGTAAAGCAACCAAGCCAGCTATGATGCTAGGACTTGTATTTAAACACACAAGCCAGCTTCTCTGCTAAACTAATTACACCAGGCAGAACGTTACAGCAGACTGGCTTACTACTTTTTGTTCCTGGGGTAGGAACAGCTCTGAGACGTCTATGATTTATAGTAGTAGAGGGGTCACTAGCTTCTGGTACCTCTGCTAAAGAAAACTGTAAGGTGAAGACTCAGAGGCAGGCAAAATATCTGTGCTTTTCAAAGGCAACAGCTCACAGATCCTAGCTCGTGCTGTGCATCTCTCAGATGAGCACAAGTTCTAATGTGTGCCAGCCGAAATTTTTGCTAAGTATGCTTCCAAAACAGTGGGAGTCAGGATCAAGTAACCCCTGCCTCTCACAGAAGCAGATATTTATGATTACTGGCAGCACCCTGCTACTAGAAGACTCAGGGCTGCTCTTCCCACTAAGTTCAAAGAGCAAAATGAGTTCAAATGAGTTCAGGACCCTCACTTGCAGAGCAGCTAGATTTTACACAAACAGTTATCGACAGATTTAGCCTCTGATTTGAGGAGGCTGAACCACACACCCAGGATTTGAAACGACCAGCACACACTGTGGCCCTCAGTCTTGCCACTTTTGACATGTTGGGGTTTCTGCACTTCCAGCTTGCTACCAAGTGGCTATGTGCAGGTGCACTGCTCTGTTTAAATTCAACTAGTTTCTAGACCTGCAAAAAAAGAACTGAAATTATTCTTCACTAATACGTATTTCCATTTATATAAATACAAATGCTACCCACTGATAAGGCTAATGGTATTGAATTAACATGGTAACATGATCTTTAAGAGTTTCAACTGCTACTGAGCAACCAACCAATATTCTGTACATCAGCTCTAAGGACACCAGTCTAGACTTTAACTCAAGCTATACCTACATAACTTGGTATTAACTCTCCCATATGACTGGTAGCATACTATATTTAAACACCACTCTATTGAGAACAGTCAATCTTCTCATTTCTCAGAAAGAAAGGCTATTTCACTCTTCAGAACAACTTTCTTAAAGCCCCCGATCATTAACCAGAATTTTCTTCTTGAGTCCTGTAAACAACTGAGACTTGATATCCCACATTGTGGGAACTGAACCTATGTAGCACCACACAACTCAAACCTGGGAGACAGGAATGAACATAATTTCTTTACTTGCTCTGACCTAGATAAAACCAGGCAAAACCCAGGTCAAACAGGCCACAAAGACAGAAAGGACCAAAGTAACTCAACCAGCAGTAACCTACACTATCAACCTAACCCAGCCGTAAGCCCCATGTGAATACCACGAGGTGGCAAGTTTCTCTGAGTGATACCAGGTTTATTCTTCTGAGCCCATGAAGAAAGATTCTTTAATTCTTTAGACCAGAGACCAAATTTCTTTAGCAACATTTTTTCACTTTATAATTTCCACTTAGAAATACTTCTGAAGAAACATTAAATTGCTTGGAAGCTCACTGTCTGCTTTAACCTCTGTTGATCTTCTATACCAGTTTTGAATTTTAATATTATGTAGGGTAAGCACATAAAATGACTTACAAGCCTGTGTATGTCATATCAATTAAATAACTTTTTATCAGCAAAGGCTGTGGTGATAAAAATAATATCCTAATTGAATATCCTAAACAACATAAAAATTAAAGCTAGGTACATCATCAAAATAAAAGGAAGGTATCTGTACTTTTTTGGGGAAAAAAAACCCAATAATCAAATGCTATTCAGAAATGCTTAAAAGAGCATTTATCATTCATTAACTGAATTCTGAAACCAAAATTATTTAAATTAAAAGTACATTGAAAATATATTTTTTTAAAGCCACTGAATAGCAAAAGCACAATTTTACAACACAAAAGAACAATGATAAAAAAATCTGCTGTATATTCCTTGCCTAAAATTTTAGTTTCATTTTTGGAATAAAAGCTTGAAAGCAAGTCAAGAGATCAGTCTTAGGTTTTGGGAGGGTTGTGGGGTTTTTTCCTTGATTCTCCTGTTATCTTGAATTTCCTTTTCACTAAAATTGAATTCTCCTATTGCTACTCTTTTGATAAGATTGCCATCTGGTGGCATCTGCTATTTTTAAAAATTGTGCTATTGAGAAGGAATTCCCCAATTTAAATTAATACAATACCTAGTGCTACTGTAGTAACAAGAGTCTGCTGTTAATGAAAACATTAACTAACAGTTATTCTTCACCTTCATGGCCCACTTCTCGTGCAAAAGCTTTGCACAGAAGGTCAGGTTATATTGTCCAAAAGAGATTCCCTTCATGTAATTTCCAGGAAATACAACATCAACCATTCCTGGGCTCTTCACCACCACTCGAAGATAGACGTTAGAATCATACTGTAACAAAACTACAAAGGAATCCTACACATCTTGAAGTCTGAACCAGAAGACTGCTGCTTCTAACCAGCAGGCTGAGTACAAACTTGCAGTGTTCCAGTATATTGATCTAACAAATTAATATGCTCCAAGGTTTAACATAGCTCAGACAACCAAACATGGTTACTTTTACTAAATAGTGAGATGCTGGTAATGCAGGATTACAATAAACACATGTTTTTGCACTACTTAAAAAACAATGGAAAGCAAAAGCATTTCAATGTCCTAAGTATCCTAACACCACATTCAAAAAGACAACTAAAAGGCAAAAAACCCAAGAATCTTTGAGTATTACAGACTATGTTTCTTGTTTTCACTTAAAAATGACACAAATACTTCAAAAGAAATTTAAAACTAAACTGCACACCTACAAATCAATTACATTGTGCAACAATACTTTGTGTTATTGTTGTATTTTTTCCTTCCACATAACTTGAAAAGCCAGGGAAAAGAACATTAAATACTGTTCTCTCAAAAGCTCAAACTGCACTATTTTTATAGGAATCTCACCTTTCAATGGCCAGTTCTTTGTTCGAGAGTTGCTGAACTGTAATCACCACTTTCTTCTCAATTCCCTGTTTAAGCTTGAAATATAACTTCTCTCTATCCTTTGGCACAGGGCTAAAAGAACAAAGAAACAAATTTCTTTAGCACAGTATGGAACACTAACTATTAAACACAGAAAAGAGAGTAGCAGCCCACTTAAATGGCTCAACTCATTTGAGAGACCTTCTATTTCTTCATTCACAAGTTAATAAACTGGCACTGAAGAAAGAGATTATAGGCTCACACTTCATATAATAACTGTCTGGGGGATTTATCAGACAAACATATCCAAAAATGCATGGTGTATTTTGGGTTTTAAAAGGATAGAAAACGTAGTACATTGCCTGGGAAATAAAAAAATAAATACATTTTCACAGAATTAAGTCTTCTTATCAACTCCCTCTTCCACTAAAAAAAATCTTGTCATTAACTGTTAGGCAAATAATACTTTGTTCCCTTGTCCCCTGTAATGCTTAGAGAAGTTTACGTTTTCTAAATCTTCAATAAATTTGGAATTCATTAGCCTAGACTAAGAAGAAACAACTCGGTGCGGGGGGTGGGCAGGGAAGAGAGACCACTAGACTGTATATCTCAAGACAACTGGTTTGACTAAAGTTTTTAACAGACTTCCTACTATCTTATTTCCATACACACACGCCTATCTTGAGCACCCCTAAAAGA
Source organism: Falco rusticolus (assembly GCF_015220075.1). NCBI lineage: Eukaryota > Metazoa > Chordata > Aves > Falconiformes > Falconidae > Falco > Falco rusticolus. The sequence goes on from NC_051197.1 coordinate 30,386,873, forward strand.
AAGCATGTATTTAAAAGAAAATAACTTAAAAAGGGTATCCTGATTTTTAACCTTTTTACAGAAAAGATACAGAGAAGAAAACTGTAAAAGCAAAGAAACAGCTTCGTTTCTATAACAAGGCTACTTATGAAAAGAGGCCAAATCAATTTTACTGCAACATAGTAGCTGTGCATTCTGCAAGTAGCTATATGTTTTTTTCAAATAGATTTATACTTTTCCTTTTCCATTTAAATTACCTAAAGTTTCCTTTCCCATCGTCTTCTTTAACTTCTAAGGAAACACTGAAAGTGTACACATCACTATCTGGAGTAGGAAGAACAAAGTCCTTAACATGATCAGATGCTTGTTTGGAAGAACGTTTGAACGCTGTTGAAAAACTGTATAAAATTCGGCTGACCTGCAGAAATGCAAAAGAATTAAAAGTTTTATCAAAACTAGAAGTATCTTTGATGGCATATTGTGACATCTTTTTGAAGGTCATAAAATTACTGCCACTTAGCTCTTATAACACACAAAGTATGCCTCATATCACACAGATCACATATAACACATTAGATTGGGTGCTTCACAACCAAGCAAATTCAGTAACATCATCTCCTATTTCCATTTGTGTCACATTCACTGCTCATGCAATATATATTAATTTACTGAGCAAGACTAGGAATGCAACTCATTAGAGGAGCTGAATAATGTACTTTTCAGGTTTTGTATTTAATAACACAGCTTACAGCTTCCTCCCACAGATGTCAAACAAAAAGGCAATTTCTTCTCTTTCAACCTCAATTTTTCCACCCTAGAAAATCCTTTTCTCCCAAACTATCACATCGTCTTCCTAAAATACCTAAGGCAGTACTGTAAAATGATTCTGTCTAACTTACGAGGTCTACACTGCAACTTTATTCTGAAACCTACCCAAATGAGGCCTGAAAAACAGAATATTTGTCTTAAACTTAGGCTTTCTACATCTTCCCATTATGGTGCACTTTGGACTTTATTTTTATTTTTATTATTGAAATACTAAAAAAAAATAATAAGTTATATCAAATATTCATGTACGACTAGCTGCACATTTCTGTGAAACTCATTATAGATGTGTTAACGTATTTTTCAATATATACCATTTCTGTATCTGGAATAATTTCTTAAAACACTGCTTGTATCCTTGTTACCAGTGGGTGGTACAGCATTTAATACTTACTGCTTCTTTAATCTCACAGGAGAAAACATGAATCTGGAACTCTTCTGTTCCACAGCTGCTTTCAGTAAATGCAAAACAGTCACTCTCTGAAGTCCCATTCTGTCCACGCACACAAAACAACACCTTATAGATTGGAAAAGAGGCTATCTCCATGTTGCTTGATTGATCTATTATTCTGTCAAGGAAAGGAACAGGGAATATCAAAGAGAAAGGTCAGTAAAATAAACAGGCCTACCTAAAAGGCTTTCCTCCGATTAGATAAACAAATCTCTAACCTGTAATGACTACTAAATTCAAGTACACAAGATGGGCAGTAGGAACAGAAATGTCAAGCTTCCCAAATTTAAGATGTAAATGTTTTTGTAAACTTTTAAAGGCAAGAAAAGCCCAGAGAGGATTCAGCATATTGCCATACTGGTGGGACATGTTAAACAGAAACCCACATGACAAGTGTTCAGATAAAAGGAACGGAAGCACTCCTCAAAGATGACCCTAGTGTCATTTGAACTGTGTGATGGAGTGTGTTATGCCACACAAGGATTCACCTTTACAGCTCTGTTCAGATTCTTAGGCAGTCCTTTGCTTAATAATGTTCTCTGCAATTAGAGATCAAAGGAATCTGCAGTTTCACTTGCAAAACAACCTTCTTGAATGGCCACAATGGCTATAAAAATAGGTATGACACACCTAACATCTTGTGTCTATGTGACAGTTGCCAGTGTAAAAGTATGCAGTGTAATTTCCTAATTCAAATAAAATATTGCAATAATGTCAAACAAAACATTGAATTGGGTCCAAAGAGCAAAATGGAAGAAAATAGTACATGTGCTTCAAGGTCCTTCTGTCTTTACGCACAACATAATAGTCAACACATGGGCAGAGCAAAGGAAAGGAAGGAAATCTAACCATATCCTTCAGATATCTCAGTATCAGAGTTTAAAAATAAAAATTAAAATCTTGAATATTGAAATGCTTCCTACTTCTGGATGCAAGACTGCTACAGATGCACCTTCAGTGCACCCTCATTAACAGTCCTTGACACTCTCATCACTAATTAAAAGACCCTTCTCATACGGAACAAGTAAGTGTTTTCTAGTATCTAGAGACCATCAGCATACACATCTTGAGGCAGACAGGTGAGACTTGGCTTTAATGTCACAACGTCTGGGACAGAGATTAGCATCGCATGTCCTCAAGATGTATGGAAGAGTCTAAAATGGAAATTTCTTCAGTTGTCCCAAGACTAGCAGGACTACTACTGTCTCAACATATTTACCTTGGAAGAGATTACTGACTAGGGAGGCTGGGAGAAAACAGTCATCAGCTCTCCCTTCCCAGTCTCTCTCTTATCATCACGTTTGAACAGATGCAGGTAGAAAGACATGCTTTTATTGACACTGTACGGCAACTGTTACCACCACCTATGTACTGCATGATAAATTTGAGCATGCATTTTGTTGCTTCAGAGGAATTCCTCAAAAATACTGTCTTCAGCAAGAACTTCAGGCACAACTCCAGTGATTCTACTTCCCCATGCAAATAACCAAGTCAAAATCCGTTTTTCATGTGTCTGTGCAAGTAACAAAAGAAACATTTGTATGTTACCTTACAGAGCCTTCTGGAATGTTTGGAACATAAAGTGTTACAGGTAAAGGGGCCTGACTTGAGGATTTCATGTTTGCCATGGCACGTAGAGCTTCTGGTTCATTTCGAGGGGCAGACACCTTCGTGCAACCTAAATAAGTCAGTTTGTTAAACAATACGCTGTCCTCTTCCAGGGGTTCACTAGGAGAAGATGGCCTTGGTGCAGAGATTTCTGAAAATTAAGAAACCACTTCTTTAACCATTTGCTTTCATTTTTACACATTGTTTTCTGAATGAGTTCCATAGCAAAATCTCCCACTTTTTCTGAGAATGGACATGGGAGTCAAAAGTCCAGCCCCAGTAGTAAGAAATCCATTTAGCAGCATAATAGTAACATTAAACCTAATACATGTTTCCAAGTAAGGCACAGGGACAAATTGCCTTTTGATTCTTTTCAGCAATGCTAGAACACAATTTTTCTTTGAGCTGCATTCCCCAGATGTTCTTTTCTTTAGTTTGCTTATAGCTCCTTTCAATTCCTACTCATCATTCTGCATAAAGATGCCCTGAATTCTCTGCCATGTTTTTGCAGCTTGTGTAGAATTATTAAATGTGGTTCACATTCCTGGGATAGCTACATCAAATGCATGAAACCATCAGGGAGCTGAAGAGAAGAAAAAGGATATCTGTTTGTTCCTCTACTCAGAAGAGAGGTGCTCTTTTTCCACTATCACACTACTATGGAGATGGGCAATCTTGACAGAGCTTTTGCAAGTTTTTCTGTTCTTGTTAGTTTTGGTGGGGCCTTTTAAAGCACTCTGACATTTGAGAAACGAGAAGAGGTGGAAGAAAAATTTCTTAAGTACAGAATCAAAGTAATCTAGGTTGGAAAAGGCCTCTAGAGGTCATCTAGCTTTAACTCCTGCTCAAAGACAGATCAGTTTAGATTAGGGCTAGTTTCAAAACTGGATCAGGTTTCTTGGGGCCCAGTCCAGCTGAGTTTTGGTATCTCCAAAGATGGACATTCCAAACCTCTCTAAGCAATCTGCCCTGTTATTTCTATTTCTTATTAGTATACCCAGTATTTCCATGATACTTAAATCATAAAGGCTACAAAATCTAGTTATTCCTATTGTGGGGGGAGGGAGGTATCTCCAAGTACTTCTACGTTCATTCAAGATAAGGGTTGTGTTCTGTTTCCAAACAGGGAGCCAGTAAGGTAAGTTTCTCAAAAATACAGCATACACTTAATTACAAGATGGGCGTTTCCATTATGTGTAAACTGTCTACCTTATTCTACTACAAATTTTTTTTTTGTTTTACTTCCCAAACAGATGCTATGGGAATTAACTGACACAATGCCATAGAAGTGCTCTGCATACTGCTGAGGGAACAAGAATTCTAATTCAAAGCCCACAGAGATGGACACAGCCTTGTATTCCTAATATATGTATTTTTTTAAAAAGATACAGTGTATTTTACATAAAACATATACAATACAGTTTATATAAAAAATTTCTAGTCCTCCCTTCTTCATCAGAGCTTCAAATACCACAAAAGTACCACAATCATTCCTAGCAAATATCAAATCTAAAGGTGTCCTTACTGATACCTGGCGATAGAACCAGAGCTGAAAAATTTATCAGTTTGCTCAGGGTGTATTTCATTGGCAGGTAGTACTGTCAGTGATCACTGCCCTGAAACTTCCAATACTCCATCAGTAGCACTTCTACCTCAACTGTAGTCCATTCAGCAAGTCGCACAATACTTAGTGCTAATTCCTCTATGGCTGGAAACAAAATAAAAATTATCTTGACCAAAACAAAGCTGCACAGGGTATCAACCCAATGATAATCTATTCCTGTCTATGATCCTCAACTAAATCAGGAAATGAGAGAAGGCCTCAGGGTATTCTCCAGTACAGTTTTGGAATGAAGCTCCAGAATGCTTTACATTCATTTTAAGGTTAATTGAAACTGCATAAAGAAAAAAACTGCCATATATGACTGAGGGGGAAAGCACTTCAGCAGTACCTGTAGACTGAGGGGGAAAGCACTTCAGCAGTACCTGTAGTAGAAGGGTCTAAAACAAGGTGCAAAGATGGCTGATTTGTTTGATCTGCTGACCCATCTCCAGCTACTTGGCTATTTCCATCACTGAAGCCTTCTCGAAGAGCAGTGAAATTGTTCTGATTTTTTTCAGAATCTCTCAGTATTTCTCCCATTGCCTTCTCCAGCTGATCATCTCCATTCGAAAATACCTATAAGCAGAAAGAGGTGACGTTTTTTAAAGGTATTTGTAGTTTCAATATTATTTTTCAAACATATAGTCTTACTCACTGCAAAAGTTAAGAAACTTTGCTGAACAAGACAACAAGAATTAACAAAATTAAACTAAATATAATACAATGTACCGTCTCATTACAGGCAATGCATATATTCTCACTGCTAATCCAACAACTATCCACCTAAAAACTGCAGACCTCTCTTAAAATAACAGATTTGTGTGTTCAAATCCTCCATTCAAAACAAAGATCAACATACTTTGTTATAGATCAGTCTTAAAGAAAATTATTTCTTAGTCATATCCAATCCATTTCAGTGGTTTCACCAATCGACCCACAGGGAGGTGTGCAAGTCTATGGCAAGAAAGTGGTGAGACACATTCCCCAGGAAAAAGAAAAAAAAAAAACAAACCACAAAAAACCCAATCTTTCACAAGTGCTAGCTTTTCAGAACAAAAAACCCCATGGCCAATAATGAAGTTGCATCATGGATTCTAGTCCCAGCTCACCTGCATCTTTCCAGACGTTATTACTAAAGAAGCAGCTAGTGTTTAACATAGAAAGAAAACATCAGTTATAAATTACTGCCAAAGAGTTATGCAATGACAGACTAAATACTTATTGTCATTTCAAGGGGAACAAACTCCTATTGTTCCAAGTGGACCAAAACCTTTAAATCAGCTACTGCAACCGAAGCAGGAAAAACTGTAAACAACCAATCAGCTGTCATCCAGACAGTAAAATATTCTGCTATTTAGAGGTTAAAAGCTTTTAGAAGAGATCTTAGTCATTCCTAGAGCAGCACTATGCAGGAAAACTAAATTAAAAAAGAAAACCAAGACCCTCTGTGGTCTATTTCTATGCAGTTTAATTACATGCTTTTAAGGTAACAACATGCAGAGTCTCTGACCATTAAACCAAGAATACTTCCCAAGCTTTAAAAGAACGAGCTTCAGATTAAAAGAACTTCTTAGTCCTTCACTAATGTATAAATTTACAGAACACCAACAAAGCTGACCCCTGAAGAAGTTATTAAAAGAAAAACTGTACTCGCGCTTTTGGATATATTTGCTTAATCAGAACAGTTAATTTCGCTGGTAATCAGCAAGGACAAAAATTACTTAGACAAAAGTCTAAGTCTCCTCAAGCACACACAAGTATCTTTAATTAAATATTAAAAAGAAGGCGCAATCTTTTGATCAATACAAATCTTACTACACATTTAAAATATAGCAATAGTAAACCTTTAGCTGAGGTTTTTCATCTTTTCCAGGTGTGTCCTCGGATTGCTGATGAACCAGGCCAAATTCTTCATTAATTAATGTGGGCACACTTTCAAGAATCCTACTGGCTTTACTAAATGATGCTTTGACTTCCATTGCAGATCAGTATTCTCTTCCTGCCTCAATCACCTAACAAAGAAGGAAAAATATTAAATAATTAGTTTTAAAGCTGTAAATATTATGTTAACAGGTGTAATACAAAGTTACTGTAGAATAATATAATACTTAGTTTTACATGAATGCATTATACTATATTCCTCAACCTCTGATTTCATTGGTATAAGGCTTTTTTTTTTTTTAAATAGGAACTATGATTTTTAGGGTGTGTGTTTAAAAATCCTATGATTTAACAGTAGTGACTGTTTGTGTATAGATAACACATGAGGAAGTTCACCTCAGAGCTTCACTTCCCCCATTTTTCATCTTCCATACTCTGCTCCCTCTGTGTCCTTAATTCCTGCCCTTTGTTCTCCCTCATACAGACATATTTCTTACCCAGAGTGTCACGCAGGTTGTGTGAAGTTAGGGATTACCTGAAGACTAATTTTCCAAAAACTGCATATCAAAGTGTATGCCCTCCACATGAAAACACATTTAGCAAACAATTATGCTGGAGTAGTTTTTAGCATTCTTTATATTTCTAGGTGATACTAAACCACAATCACATCCTTCTCAGCAAACTTCTGTGAAACCGCCTGCAACAGAGCTAAAATTAACCACACCACTTAAAAAAAAAAAAAAATTACAAATAGTATGGAAACCAAGAACATGTTTCCCCTTGTTTTCATAGCAAAATACTACATCTAGAAACAAAAAAAAAAGAGGGCAGAATAATAGTCAGCCTATTATGAGTTCATATAAAAATACAAAACCAAAACCATTCCTAGCACTTCAGAATGAGGACAGCTACTGTTGGTATCCACAAAATAAAGACAGTATCACCTATGTTAACTCAGAATGTCTTCCCTGATTTCCTTAGGAGAATGAAGAACACTGTGTTAAATTTTTCCTATCTTAAATGGATCTATGTTTTTATATCTTCTGTGTCAAAAAAGAGAAAATATATTTTCAGACAGACTTCAGAAATAGCATGCGCTTCCAGATATGGTCTATTTCCATTTCAGTTTCCTGAAAAATACTGCCTGAGTGCTGAGATTTATTGTGCTTAAAACTCAAGAGTTCAGAAGAGTCACATAAAGCACAGGGGGAAACAAACTGCTATTGTCACCTTTGCCAAGCTGAAGAGTGCCCCTTTGCCAAGCTGAAGAGTGCCCAAGGAGGGGCAGCTCAACCAAACGGCTGTTGTGACTGGTGAACAAGGATAGGTTTAGCTTCACACCACCTTTCACAGCAGCACCAAGATGCATAATTGTGCCATGCTTGCTTCTAAGTTACAGTTCCAAAAACACCAAGAGATCAAGAAAAGCATGCAAATTTAGGTCTAGCTATAGGGAACCACAAAAACTTCACATAAAACAGACATGCACATGCTCCACCATCTGAACAGGCATTACTTAACATGCTAGCCACCAGAGGCAGTTTAGCAACAACTTCAGACCAAAAAACAAGTGTTGGAAATAGACTACTTTTGATACAAAAAATATTTTTTGTTTCTTTTGAAACTGCAGTCAACATGCTCTTCGGAAGATGGCTTCTCCTCACCATTTAAACATGCGACTCTGCAAAAAGACTTTTCCCTCTCCCTAACCTAACCACAATTTTACCCATCAACCCAATGAGGGTATTATATATAGAAATCCCAGAACACCTAAAAAAACTCAGGTTCTTCAGATAACTGACTTGAATAGCATAAGCACTTGTTACAAGATTCACATTAAAAAAAAAACACCACACTAAACCACAGCTACTCAGAGAGTGATTACAAATTTGGATTAGCAGTTCAGCCCTCTGTTGTCTTTCATATCTCCAGATTAATTCACAAGTGTGAATATTTTTCAGACAGATGACAATCTGAGCTCCACCCAAGCCTAGGTAACGGATTCACCACTAAGATAAGTTCTGTTTCAGTTTTTTTAAAAGCATCTTTACTTAAAAAGATCTTTCTGGCAAAAGAAACAATTTTAATACAGGAAATTTTAAGCGTGTTATAAACAGTTTATTAACCCCATGTACTTTTTAACAAATGTTATGTTGTAAAAATGTTCCTGAAAAGTTTGTGTATTATTTGCAATAAACAGCAAGTCTAGCTCAAAATCAACACTAATTTAAAACTAAATTTCAATATAAAAGTGAAGGTCCACTCTTAGAGAACTCTTTGAAGGCAACAAGGGGACGTAAAGTTATGCTCCCCAAATACAGCATATCCTCCTGAGTAATCATTAGCTCTGCAGTCACCACTGTCGGAGAAAACAGTGGAGGGTGACTGTCAGTAACATCAGGAGCAAAGATCTAGTCTAGTACAAACCTCTCTCCCTCCCACCCTATACCTACTATTGCTGGACTTACTGAAGATTGTAAGGATGAAGCCCCATCACTACTTCTAGCACCTCTGCAGAAAGGAGTGATCACAAGATATGCTATTTTGACAATTTATTGTGTTTAAATCTATTTTTTGTGCTTACTTATGGGAGAATAACACAAGAACACCAATGTAAGATGGTTCTACTATATTATTAAAAGACAAACACAAACTGCTAGCATTAGCTTATCTCTCTTCTTTCTTCAGCAAAGTAAGAACTGACAGGCACACCGTGAACTAGGCACAGGTTTTTGTAGCAATATTTTTATAATAAAACCAAGGGAAATGTAACATTTGTAAAGCCAAAGAAAATTATGATAATGCAACTAGAGAAGCACACTGATGTACAAAACATTTGTTCTTGCCCTACGTGAATAAAGGCAGCTTAAGAGAGTATTTACTTCCTATATTTTAATCTGAAAGACAAAGGAAATATTATAAACATGAGATGACTGCAAGGAGCTTCTCATTCAGATCAGATACTTAAAAGCATACCAAACATACTCTTGCAATTACATTTGAGTTGCAAGGTCTCTAATATCCTTAAGTGTCTTTCAAGCTTGTCTTTGCAATCAGCTTCAAGGACCACATCCAGTGAAGACACATACCTTTTCCATACACAACTGTGTCAGCTGAATAAATTACCACCCCAGAACAGCTAATTCCAGCTTTTCATTCCAGCCTACTCCAACCTGCCATCAGCGTTATTCACGTAAATGCCCTCCATCCCACTACAGTCAAAACAAAGCCACAATAGTTTCAGTTTAATAGCAGAACACCAACAAAACAGGTCAGACATCCAGGAAGCAAACACCTCAACCAGAAGAATGCAGTTCTAGTTCTGCCCTCTAGGTCACACACAGTACAGTTACAAGAACCAGCCTACAAACTGCTCGGGTCTTCTACTAAGACAACCTCGATGTCCATGCTGGAGAACTTGCCATATGATAAATTAATACCAGTGCTCTAAATCGTTCATGGAAAATGTATATACTAAAAATGAAAATCACAGTGAACAGACGGTTCATTTCCTCCCCCATTCTAGTCACATGCTATTTAGAAAGCAAAAGCTTTATGCACAATATCTTATGATCAGGCTTTGATCAAAAATAGTTTGTCTCTGGCATTCAAAACTAAGAACCAAAAATCATGATCAAGTCACTTTTCTTATTAAACAACTTGAGTAAAGATCATGTTAGAGTTTTAGGATATAACTGTGAGTGTCAGGAAGATTATTGAGATTTATACCATCTTAAGTAGTATACTACTTGGATGGAAAAAGTTTCTGGCTTTATGTTACAAAGGTACATGATCTAATGTTCAGCTAAGCATTTTTGAGGAAAAGCCGTAAAAAGAATAAAAATCTCTCTGAAAGAATCAGGCATTAAGGTTATTTGGGGAAGAGAAGTTAGAACATCTGAAGGGTGTTTTTTTTCAATTAAGAAGAGGCATGTGCATTCTGGACTTTCCAGTCACCTCCAGTCAGTACATGGTTATGTCATTTCCCTTCTGTTGTTAGCTTTAGTCCTCTTGAGAACTTACTCCTTTTTTACTCATTACTGAGTTACATGCTTGAACTCCCTTTCTTCCTACAAAAGGTAAAGAACAAATGACAGTGTCACCTCCTAGACATGTGCAAACCCTAAGAACAGATCCCCTCTCCTAAACTCATCAATAAGTCTCATTTTTTTGACGAAAAGTTGAAAGTTAAGAATGTAAGGATTTATTCTTGATGGCAATACTCAGAACATATTAGACAGTTGTACAGCATACAATCGTGTTTATTCTCTGTTAACCCCTGACAATCCTGGAGCTGAATACTTTCTCAGAATACTGATGAAAGAGGTTTAGCATTTGCTAAAGTTACTGGGAGGGCAGTAACCAGCAGCGACAGGCTAACAGTCAGGAACAGGAAAGTCAGCAAACATAATGCACTTCAGCTACTTTTGCATGAAGTCCAGCAGCTTACTTTAAGCTTCTAGTGCAGTTTAGTTCCAAATGAGCAAATGGGACCAAGTTGTGAATACACCTTCTGTTCCGCTAACACTGCTCCAAGGACTGAAACCTCAGACCAGATGGTAACTTCCCAGACCACCAGAGCCAAGGGTCAGAATTGCTTTTCCAACAACGCCTTCACAAAGATGACAACAAATTGTGCTTTGAAAGGTACAGTAAGAAATATGGGGAAGTAGGTACTACTACCGCAAGAAAGCTATTTCTACAAAAGAAGTTATCTTGAACAGTTATGTTCTTCCCTATAGAGAAGCCAGTTTTTCCTCCACACTTTGATGAACAATACCACACAGAAAACAAATTCAGAAACCCAGCAACAAATACGCAGCAGTAATTTTTTTTAAACTCAGCTAAATAAGGCCTACTATGACAAAAGGATTAAAATTTTGAAAAGTAACCATTTCAGAGAAGACATTTTGACAAACTGATGTTCAGATCAAAGGATTCTGAAGATACAAAGTAATTAGACTAACCTAGTTTTAAAAGGGGAACGCGGTGAATCTTGGTCTGAAAAGTATCTTAAGCTGTAGGGATATTACAATGACTGAAGAAAAGCTGTTGCTTTCTGTGAGCTTTGGTCAAGTTATTTAATCGCTCCGCTCCGCTGTACTTCAGTTCCCAATTTTTTTCTTACACAAAATCCTGGATTAAAAACTAAGCCATACTACTTGAAATAAACGTGTTTCAGGGACAAAGATTGGAACTTACTATACAAACAAACAGCACTAAGCTTTAAGAGGCCCAAACCTAGCAGCTTTCCCACTTAATTCCAGAAAGGCATTCCAGGTTTGCTGCAGCTCCCTTTAGGAAGTTAGCCTGAGTGGCTGAAGAACAATAGAACATAAAGAACAGCAATCCTGGAAGACCCAGGTGGACTCAGCACTTAATCAGAGTAAAGGGCACCGGACAGAAATGTTCCTAATTTCTTCCCTTCCTAACTCTTCTATGTATTCTGTATTGAATCCAGACTTGCAGAAACACATCACGTACACAAACAGGTAGGTAGGGATCTATGTCCTGTATCTCCATGGGACTGCTGGGCAGAGTAGCTCAGGACAGGGCATGGCTGGCAACACAGTCACTGTCACAGGAGAAAAAGAATCATAAGGTAGAGCCAGCCACTGGCAGCCACTTTGCAGACCTGATAGATGAAAAAACTTCCTCATCAAGCTGGTCCCCAAAAAGTAAATACCAATTTTTACATAAACCGGTCTTCTAAAGCAGTTACCAGACATTTTTGGGTTTACTTCCAGTTTGTGTTCAACAGATATTTCAAAAGTTACTGCTCAAGTTCACTGTTGGTTTGGGAAAAAAAAGAAAAAAAATATTTACATTTTGTTTCAGCACTATAACCAACAAAAAAAAAACCAAAAAAACTTTGACAAAAGGTAGAGCTACGAAAAGAAAATAAACATGCAAGATAAATGTTGATCTGTTTTCAGTAAGCAATAAGAAACATGTTTTAAAAGGAAGCTTCTTGCCTGCTTGAAAGAAGGGAATCAAGAGCTGGCTAATTCCTACTTTCTTTTATCAGACAAACAAAAATCAAGTCCTGTATTAAAGACAGGCTTTCAAAGCCATATAGTTTGCTTCATGATCTCAAACCCCAAATAACATACTGGGAAATAAGTTCTACCTATTTCCTCTTTCTGAAGAGGAAGGTCCAACACAGATATGCAGAGATTCATCCTCTGCTAACAGATGTCTGAAGTACAAATGTACACTGAAAAGTTTGGGTTGTTTCCTTTTTTTGAGCTACACAATACAACGCATGACAGCAAACAGAGCTTTACGCTAACTGAACTTGCAGATGCTACATGACTCAGATCTCTAGTTTGCTGAAGTGATGTGGTTACAGTCTAAATTACTACTTCAGGAACAGGACACTGGACAGACAGTGACAGTTATACACACACATAACTAAGTGTCAACTACAGCACCTTACTTTTAAGAAGTGTGTTAAAACTATGTGTTACTATAGCTCTCATCCCATGACTTGCTAACTTTAATGAGTGGCATACAGAGCTCTCACCCCTATGTGCTTGCTAACATTAATGAGAGGCATACCTTCCCCAGAAAGCTAACAAATGCTTCAAACACACAAAGCTTTACCTTTTCAATGCTTTTTCACTAAAAGGCTGAACAACCTTATAAAATTCCTTATTATATCGTATATCGAAGCAATACAGCTAATCATCTTCCCCAAAACCTTTTTCTCTATTGATTGAGTGGACACATAGGCAAAAGAAAATCCTAGGTGTCACAAAATCAATTTGTTTAAAGCTCACTGATAAAAGCAGCACTATAATTGTATCCTTAATCACAACTTCTCATTGGGCAATCTTTCTATAAGAAGCTACGTCTCTATGTTCATGCTGTTGTTTTACGACCCATAAATTGTTTCCTAGTGTCTTATCTCTGGGAGTGAAAGCGTTACTGATAAGGTTTCCCAAGATTAAAATCAACCTAATACAGAGAGATGACTGCTATATATTGTAAAATACATATATGTATATGCACATAAAAATACCTGTAATTTGCAGGAAAGCTACGTTAAGAACAAAAGTCTTTCCAAAGGTTAAAAAAAAAAAATTAAAACCAAAAATAAAACAAAACCCCCACAACTAGAAAGTACCCACAAAGCTTATTTTGGCAACATTGTTTCCTCTGTGAAAGCAAACATCTACTATGTAGGCAACAGCAAATAATTAGTCCCTCCATGAGCAAATTGTTTTTAATTGTTGTACCGGGTGCCTAGATACGGAGGTTTTGCAGGCTGTTTTTACCCATCAATCTTACAGCCAATGAATAACAATTTAAGGAAAAGAGAATCAAGAGGGAACTACATAAACAAGAAAATGTCTCCTCTCCTTCAAAAACATACTACATCCACATATTCTCAAATAAATTGTAACCAGCACTTTTTAAACACATTGCATTATGAATACCGAGATATTTACTATAAAGCAGAGAAACAGCTTTCCTGACTCGAATCTCTGGATTATGTTCATAAACCACTGAACCACTCCAAACTATGAATCTTTGTGATGTTTAAGTCGCTCAGGGAAAAATACTATTTTCATTTATCTTAACTTTTGAGATCATCAGGATGAAGAATCCTTCTAGAGGAATGGTAGGCATGTGGTTGGTACTTAACTGGAGAATGGCTCCGACAAGCAAGTGGCTGACAGTACAGCCAAACAGAGAAGCATCATCTCCTCTTCAAATCACTGCAAGTCAAAAGCATGAAAGAAGATGAAAAGCAAAAACAAACCCACTGCTCTGAACCCCTAAAATTAACATATTGGGTGGAAGAAGCATGGTGAACACTAGATGAAATACCGGCCCAGATAAGTGAGAGTATCAGGTAAGCTGCTAGCTACAAAAGGTAGCCTTCCATCAAGTTGGGTACTTGTTTGGGTTTTTTTTTTCCCCTCCTCCATTTGTGCAGTTTGAGCAAGTAAGAGTCATGAAGAATAAGCTACACCCTAGACAAAACAGTTAAAAATAAGGTTGGGGGGGATTCTTTTCAACAATTATTTAAACAATTATTCAGGCCTAAGATTTGTCTACACACAGAAGTTAGTGGTGTAAGGAGACATCAGTTGAAGAACAAATTACACTAGCATACATGCCACTTCCTGACACATACTAATTTATTCTGCTTACAAGTATAATTCATGCTAGCTAATCCAATTAGTGTTTAACCAATTTAAGGAAATACATTTTATTTTCTGCCAATTAAAAGAAAAAAAATGTTTTTCCTGCTTATCTCCTTCCAAAAAGTACAACTCAGAACTAAGTAAATAAGAAGGCTTCTGCTACATCTCTAGAGATGTCACCAGTCTTCATGTGTATCTTATTAAAAATAAAAATAAGTAATAATAAAAATCGCAGTTACATGTCAAGTTCTGGCAAACAGGTTTACTCTGAAGCCTACCACCATTTCAAACAACTAGCTTAAGCAGAGTAGCTCTTTCCGCCCCAAGGATAAAGCAAACAATGCAAATAAAACAACTCTAGCACCCCTTTACTCTGTTTCCCTGTCATCAGCTACACACTAACAGTTCAGATTCTTGAGCCAGTAATTAATTTTTTACTTTGGAAAATAAAAAGTAGCAACAAAGAGCATCCAACTTTTCATGGCTGGAGCTTAACAAATTTGGGTTTCATATTTCTCTTTCATTGCTACATGATGCTTGCAGGCAGCACTCAAATTGAAACTGAGCACCAGATGATTTACTGAACTGTATGTACAGTCACTCGCTCAAAAATAATGACCTATATTCCAGAGGAAAGCACTCGCCTAGGACAACGATTGTTTTAAAGAGATTATTTCATGGTTTATTCCTTAATAGTAAAAATAACAGTGTTGGTCTAATTTAGCCAACAGAACAACCTCTCTCCATTAAATATATTGAATATTTCAACCAGGTATTTTCATCACAAGCTCTTATCTCCAGTAAGAATTACATGATGTAAAGCAAAAGAGACCATACGGAACAGCAGTATGACACAATGCAGTAGTGACCCTGGGTGCCAATCTTTCTCCTTGCCAAACAAGGGCCTTATAAAGTATCACTTCAGACATAAGTGAAACAAAAAAATCTTGATTCATTGCCTGGCACAAACTACTTTCAGAGCCAGTAACATCAGTATTCTGGCATTGAGGAACACAAAGTTATGACAATTGTTATCTTAAGATTAATGCGACATGCATTTGGGGAATATAAGGTTTTGCAGATTTAGCCTGAAATCAGGACATTTTGTTCATAACCACAGCAGCTGCCTTTATACTGCTAACCACAAACAATGAGATTGCTATTTCTCAAAAACTGTTAAACTGTAGTCAGTCCAGCTCTGCGTTGTGGGATGGACTAGACAAAATGGTTTATGTTCTCTTCTAATCTCATTTTCTTTAGATATTTTTCTTAATATTGTCTTTCATTCTAGCAGTTGTCAAAGGCAATCATGAGTTGTAAATGAATAACCACACCACATGTGGTGGTTATTCATTCACAGGTTTTCCAAAATCATAAGGACTATGAGTTTTGAACTGAGAGCCATCTAGACTAGTTTTTCTATCAAAACTGTAGAGTTTCAACAGTGCCCCAGATAATTTATAAGGAAGAAAAACATTTCCTTAATAATATTAAACAAAACCAAGTTCTTGCTAAAAATAAATACTTCCACACACATTATATGCTTAAAAACCTTTAAGATCTAAGCTATAAAATTGTTGCTTGAAAATGTAAATGTTTAGATATAACATGAAAAGATGGAGAGTGAAATCACAGCTATTTTAAAAAATAGGATTAACTGAAAGTGAAACCTCCTTAAAGTTAACTGCTTGAAATTGAGAAATTTAGAAAGGTATACCTGGCAATCAAACACCACAACAAATGACTCTCTTTATAACTGCCATCGCTTAGCCCTGTGGATGATGAGGTGTTATGGTTCAACTAGCATTCTAATTTTTATTTGACCAATAAATTCTTAACAGCCTCTGCATGTTGGAACTAATCTGATGAAAGTCCACATCCCAGGGCAAGTTTTTATAAATATATTCTGCGATGCAGCTTTACTGATAATTTCAAAGGCCTTGATAGGTTTTAGAAAATGGAGAATGAAACTTCATACAAGACAATAAAACCATTTCCTCAATAGAAGGATGATCTTCCATTGGTAAGAACAGGTCAGTATGCAATCAGATATAGCTGGTACTGATACACCATTCTAATTGCATTAGAATAAAAAAAAAAAAAAAAAAAAAAATTCCTTAACTTTGTTTTTTCCATTTAAAGTCTGAAGAACCAAACAATTTGTTCACGTCATTGATGAAGAGGAGAAAAACAAGGTTTGGCCTCAACATGCAGATCACTGTTAAAAGTTTTCTGAAGTACCTAAACTATTCTAGGAGCAAGTATGAGATGTGTGCATGAAAGTTTCTTAAAAGACACATACCAAAGAACAATGTGTCTGTAAAACAGAAATTTTTTTTGTCCCCTCTAATGACAATGTGTTCTTTGAGAAGATTTCTCTGTGTGATCAACTTCACTAATCAAATTATTCCAAATCAATTCTGGAATTCAAGGAAGAACTACTGCTTGGAAAAGCAGCATGAAAAAAATCAACTAACCCCTATACAAAAACCTATTCATTCAATTCATAAACTATTCAGAGTATTTTGTAATCCTGACAAAAAAATTACTTGACCTAAAGGAAGTATCCTTCAAAGCTGTATGATTGACTATCTGGGGGGGTGGGCTGGGGGGTGAAATCATCCGAAGAAACATGTTCCTATTGCATTACCTGAAGTTACTTTTAAATTCTAAGCCAAGGATGGTCTGTGTGCGTGTGTGTATATAATCTCACACTAACAAACTGCATACAACCTTGATTTTCAGAAGATTCTATGCATAATGTTCCCTTCCAAAACATTTTTCACACCAAGACCTGAAAAGCTTAAGTACTTCTTAAGCTCAGTGCTCCCTCCACAGACTGCGTGAAAAGGGGAACGGAAAAGAGAATACACATGCCCTTTTTCCAAGGCACAATTTCTCCTCTCTTCACCCCAGACATCCATAATGATGAGAATTTATTTTTCCTCCTAAAGGCTTAAAGGAACAAATAACTATTAAAAAAAAAAAAAAAGTAAAATCCCATGTAATCAAGAGACAGGTATGATCTTTTGCTCACTCTGTTTAACATTCTTGTTTTTAGAATTCCTTTAAACAGCAAACAAGTACATCTCAAGGTATTACAGAAGAGACTCATAAAAAGCCATCTTTTACAATGATTACAAGAAAAAAGGTTTTCTATAGATAAATTAATCTGGGCTGCCACAGAAAGTTTTTGTTAAGTTATCAAATTTGGTAAGTAGAATTGCTTTAAAGGACAAATTCTACATTAAAATATCATGACAAAAAGACTTTTTAGATCTTTCTTATGGTGAAACTATCACTGAGCTCAAACAAAAACAGCTCAAAACTATTTTTTTAATAAATAAACTTAGCCCCTTGGCCAGATCACCACTATTTAGAACTTATGCACCTCATCTATTAAAATGAATGACTAATCTAGAGCAATCTATAAAAATCACAGAATAAACTCCTGCTGGGGAAACGTATCTAAAACAATACAATATAGCTGCTTATATCATCACCAAATATAACTGAAAAGATCTTGCAAAAAGCTATGACAGAACCCTCATTTTCCTGATGCATTTTCTTGTCTAACATTAACCAACAAGCTTGAAAAAAACCAAACAGCATTTATCTGCTGAGGCAGGCTATCCACACTAGCTTGAATTTTAAGTGTTATATTTCTAATTTGATAAATTCACCTGCTTGCATAAACCAAGAAATCCTGAAAAGCCAAAAGCTGTGTGTGCAATTGCAGTGCCTTATTTTAAAAAAAAAAAAAAAAAAAAAAAAAAATCACAGTTTCTCTCTCAAAGTTTAAGATGGCTATCCAAACACAAGCACACTCTACTATCAGTTTCAACAGAGATGATACACGTTGTCATTAAATGCAGATATGAACGTTTACTATCAATGTTTACATAGTAAACACTTCCACAAAACATTGCTACTTCTGGAAACAAAGGAAGGAAGTTACAGGCAGTTAATCTAAAATATAAAATTCACAGAAACATGAAGCATTATGAAAAGTCATGTTCTATAAAGTAGTTATAAAATCATACCCCTTCCACAACAGTATTTTCAGCATATTATCTTGGTCTCCATTATGGGAGAGTGGTAAATTATGAAGTCCCTAAACACAGTACAAGCTATGAAAATGAGAAACACACAGTTGAGAGTTTGCAAATATCAAAGGTGGGCTACCCCAACCAGCCTCAGAACCAAAGTGTCAGAATGGGTAATGCTGGCACCACCAGTGACAAACCCATGGCATAAGTAAATCATTTACAACACAAGGAATCCAAATCCAAAATACAAAGTGCAACCCAGAAGAGCACCAGCATTCCAACACGCATCCAAGTCAAAGCTGAGTGTCCAAGGAGCCCAACAAAGCACCTAAACCCTAACTGTGCAAAATCAAATCGACTGCTCAGCAGCCCCCGCAAACCAGATGATACTAACAGCAAATCTGCACAGTGTGAGAACGTAATCTTATTATGGCACCTCACATGATTTTTCTGGGAAACGTACAGAATAATGCAACTACTTTTTCCATACTCCACAATAAGACCCCAGGAGCTCACTTACTACCAGAAAGAACAAAAAGCAGAATCACAGAGGCCAGGAAGAGAAACTGGGAGGGTCTGCTAGAACCAGGACCACTTCTATTTGTCTTATTATACTCTTTGATCAAAAGCTAGATACTATACTACACCTCAGCCTGACCTCTTTACGGTCAGTCTGACTTTCTGATGTCTCATGATGAAAAAGAAGAAGAATCAGAAAGGGGAAGCTCTAAGGGTCAAAGGGAAATTAGCACTCAGAACAACTATGGGGAACTTTCAACTCCACATTACTCTTTTGCGGCTCGACAAAGTATTCCCCTGGACAGTTTGATCAATTCTTTCCTCTCTCCTCTCACAGCTTTTATACATCCCTATAGTAGTAAACAGTAACAATTAACTTCAAAACAATGTAAAAATCAGGTACTGACTTTTCTACTGTGCCCTTAAGTCACTTTCATGCCTTACTCTTGTTTCCTCAAAATCATTTAACAGTTATCTTCAAGAAGAATTCTAGCTAGCAGCTCCCCATTTCTTGGAAGCTTATACTGCCAACACTAATTGTTAACAATTAGGATCAAGTAGAACAGGAATCAAAATACCTTTTTATGATACAAGTGTAACTAACTCTATGAGCAAACACAAACTGCCTCTGTGAACAGAAAGGTCTAATATCTCCCAGGGCTAGTATTCACTGCATCACCTGATCTGAGTTCCAATTCAAGTTTTACTCCAAAAGCAACTGCTAGCACACACAAAAAGTTCTCTTTCAACTCCATTGCTATTTTGCACTTCAAGGCTCACAAACACTTAAATTCAACTGGAAATGTCGATACTTACACACTACAGATATTTCAGTAACATACTTAAGGTGCAGGAGATGAAAAAATGCCTTTAAAAGCTGCAACTCTTCCCACCTTCTCTGCTAAGTTTGCACAAGTATCTGGGCAGTCACACACCGAAAGAGACTGGACAGCTTAAGTGACTGACAACTAAACCCCAGAGAAAGGAAGGAGGATTAGAGCATTTCTCCAGCCAGTTCAACACTTGACTACAGAAGCACCTACGTTAGCACAATAATGCAGAGAACACAGACAAAACCGAGCAGCTAGGACTGCAGACAGCTATGGCTTACGCAGCACTGCCACCAGTAAATTACTTGTGAGAGTTCTCATTTTTTCAAAATAACAGGAAATAATGAAAGTATACACCAGTGAAACAAACCAAAACAAACTGTTCACAGAAGGGGGGGGGGGGCAGGGAACAAAACCTTTTTCTGCCACATGTATTTCAAATCCTTCAGTTTAAATCACATTATCTAATATTTGTTTCTCAATAACATGTAAAAAAAAAATCATGGTCCTATGAAAAACATATCCTTTTGCAGCATTCAAACTCTTAACAAAGGGAAATACACCAGTACCTTCTTTAAGTACAAAGAAAAAACCCACTACATTATTTGTGCAAGCTTATTTTAAAAGTTTAGCCAGTTGTTGAACTTTTCCACCTATTTCTAAATTAAAATTCTGGATCTTGTATTCTGTATCAAAATACAGAAAGACAATGCATTAGATTCAGATTAATTGCATTTTATTTTCACACTGATTTGCTTGCAAAGGCCTGAAAAACTGAAAAGACATAGCAGAGCCTTCATCCCAAGTTAAAGTTTTGGGAGGAGAATAAAGGGTTAGACATCAAAGAGAAAAAAATTAACATATAAACTTTTTCTTACTGTAATATTTGTTAGAAATACAAATATGTGTATACAATATGTGTACACAATACACAAATACATAATGGAACAGATCTCTGTATCTCAGCAAAATCATTTTATCTAATTCCACAAGAAATGCAGTAAGTTTGCATACACAATAGAAGCACAAATTAGAACCATCTTACTATGCTGAAACAGTAAATAACAAGACTCTAGATCTCTGCAAAGTACAGTAATCACATTAAAATATCTAACCTGAATTACTTTAAACCACTTTCCACAAGAGAAATTTCAGGGAGTGCACATTGCTACCGAATCTATAATCAAAATTCAAAAATACCTGGAGACATGCCAGTATGACAGCACTGTAAGGCCGTAACACCACCACATGAGTAATTGTACTGAATGAAAAAGCAATTTATTTCTACGTAACTACTTTTAAAATAAAACACTGGGGGGGGGGGGGGGAGAGGTGTGCACTTCTAGTTAACATAGAAACCAATTTACAATAAAGGGACCTATTTCCCTGAATAGTAATAAAGATTATAAAAATTAACTAAAAAATGAGTTCACACTAGAAGTCAATCCTTAGAATAAGATTCTTGGACAAAGCCTTAACTCTCACTTTTTCTTTCTAATAGGAAAAATAATGTTACTTATCAAATGCATGGAGAACCGCAACAGATCAGCGTATGCAGTTTGCTTCCTGCCTAAAAAAAGGTGGCTGTGTGTCTTAAGGTATGTGCAACAAACATGACCTAACCAGAACGTTCAGCTACACTTGAATTGAAAGTACAGCTACTTAACTTAGCTCAGCACCCTAAAAGTACAGAGGTTTAAGAATTGCTTATCACTGATAAGTAGTATAACTTCAAGACTATGCCATATCTGGAAACTAACACCATCAAATTTTGCAACACAAAACTTGCCATACTGAAGTTTTGGTGAGGAAACAAATAACTTTTATAATATATATAAAATACATATAGTGTAAGAGACATTATGACAACCATATTTCTTTGCCTGCAAGAAAAGACCAGGGATTGGTCATAAATGGTAGACTACTCAAAACTGATTTTACATTAAAAGGTTTACTACTACACAAGCTTTATAGCAAGTACTGAGAAAGGACTTTTGCTGTCAACTTACATTCACATCCATTTCATTCCTCATCCACTGACCACGACTGAACCGTTGAGCAGGTTACTTCACTTCTAAGCCCAACAGCAACACAGAATTCACACTCTGCCACTTCGCAAATGGCCTTCAAGATCCACCCTTAGATTCACTCTTAGATGCAGTCACTGAACAAAATCCTGTTCTAAATGGCAACTTACTGGTTCTTCGAAACACCTTCCACTTTTCTTTTCTTCTGCCCTTTGACCTTTTCTTTCCTATTTAAAAATTATATGCAAGACACTAGGAATTTAAGCAGTAAAGGCAGGGAGTTTACCATCGTTAGTAATAAGCTTCACTATTTAAGAGGCTGCCGGTAGCCTAATGTAAAATGAAAGATCACATTTGAAAGGCAAATGCACAGACTGCAATTGCACCATTAGCTACCATAGTTATCGAGCATTCTTTTACACAGAAATGTAAATCCACTCAAATACCTTTCTACTATATTAGAAATCAACTCAGAATTCCCAACCATGTAAAAACTATATTTCTAGTCCAAATGGATATGAGAGAGCTCTTCAGACAGAAAAGCTAGACCAGTAACATACCTGAGTTTACAACCAAAGCTGTGTCTTGGTGCTGCTTCATCAACAAAGACGCAGCACAAATCACAACACTTGCACCAATTAAGAAACCACAGGACACGTCAAGCGCATGCAGAGGGTTTAAATCAACTGAGAGCTTTGTTCCAAACTGTTTGCATAGACTGTAACTCAAGGACTCTCACCCTCGTTTTTCTCAAATAAATGAGAAACACAAAACTCACACATAACTAAAGGGTTGAATGCATACATGAAATAAATGATCCCCCACTACTCATTTAAAATGGTTCAATTTCCAAAATTTTTCTTTATTCCAATGATTTCTAAAATGGATTTATGCATTGACAGAAAAACATTAAATGAATTCCAATTGAAAGCACTTAGGTACAGACTGCATTAAGTTAAATATTTATCCATCCATCTTGCTGCTAAATTATCAACATCTCCTTTTCACCTACAATGCACAAAAAAGGGAAGGGCATACTGAAGATGTAAATTGCTACCTGGAGTTAATTATTTTAGTTATTGGGAGGGGGTGTGGTTCATTTACCTCATTGTTTTGTCTCCTTGGCACCACAGTGCAAGCTGCACTCTAAATTTTAGACAGGGCTTACCCCCTTATCACAAGAGCTTGGTAATGCTTACTGCTTGCTTTGGAGGAACTGACACCTTTTATTCAGACTTTTCATGCTGAGGTTAGAATCGTTTATTAACCAAGACTTCAAAAAATTTCAAAGTTTTACACATTTCTAGATATGAAAGTCTAAAAAGAAACCATTTTAATCTCTACTGCAGAAGCATACAGAAGGTAGATGCCAGGAGAGGCTACCTCAGAGGAACACGGAGACACAGCCTGTACACACAAGGATAGCATTAGGAAAAACCAACATCCCACCAGAGCTAAAACTGACAAAGGATGACAGGCAACAAGGATGGATTCCTGTCTCAGAGGCAAAAGGAAGGAAGAAGTGCTCTTTCTGCCCAGTGGGACAGGGGACCTGGTAACAAAGTACATGGAAAAGGCTGACATACTCAATAGCTTTTTAATCCCAGTTTTCCCTAGTGAGGTCCACCCTCAAGCCTCCCAGACCCCTGAGCCTAGTAGCAGTCTGATGGAGTAACAAATTACTCCAAAAGAGGAAGATGGAAGCACTCAAGAAAGTTGAAAATACTTTGCAAAGTCTGTGGCACTAGATGGGATACACCTGAGAATCCTGAGGGAGCTGGCCAATGCCACCAAGATACCACACTGCCACTTTTTGAAAGGCTATGAGATTAGGGGAGGTTCCTTCTGACAGGAAAAAAGGCAAACATCACACCCAGCTTCAAGAAGAGCAAGAAGAAGGATCCAGGCAGCTACAGATCAGCCAGCCTAACCTAAGTCCATGAGAGGATTATGGAGCAAGTTGTGTGGGAAACTAACTGCACTGCTAGGCTAAAAGAACAGCAACCAGCAGTACCAAGTCTGTTAACAAGTGGTTACAGTCACATCCCTCAGGGATTACCACTGAGACCAGTACCATCTGATGCCTTTATTAATAACGTGGATGCTGGGAAGGGGGGGTATACTCAGCAAGTTTGCCAATGAATCCAAATTGGGCAAACTACTCAAAGGGACCTGGACAGGCTGGAGAAAGGCATTGGCAGGAACCTCATCAAGCTCAACAACAGCAGGTGCTAAGTCCTGTATCCAGGGTAGAAAAACCCCATGGTACAAGACAGGCTGGACACTAACCAGATAAAAAGCGACTTTTGCTGAAAAGTTCCTGGAGATCCCAGCAAGCAAGAAGTTGCTCAGCAGCGTACCCTCGCAGCAAAGGCGGCCAAGCCCACAGCCCAGCCAGCAGCTCCAGGGAAGTGATCCATCCTCTCTCTTCAGCACCTGTGAGACTGCATTTGGAGTACTGTGTCCAGTTTTCAGCTCCCCGGAACAAGACAGACACTGACACACTGGAGCAAGTCCAGTGGAGGCCACCGAGCTGGCCAGATGGCAAGAGCACGTGATGTACAAGAGGCTTACAGACCAGAGTTTACGCAGGCTGGAAAAGAAAAGGCTCAGAGGAATCCTTATTGCTGTCAACTATCTAAAGGAAGGGGGCAGAAAAGACAGAATTGGACTCTTCTGGATGGTGCACAACGACAAGAGGCAACAGATATAAGTTGGAAAGGAAATTCCAATTAGCTTATAAAGGGGGGGAGGGATCACTATGAGGGTAGTCAAATGTGCAAACAGGTCACCCAGAAAGGTGTTAGGGGCTGGAACAACTTTACCTGAATTGCTTTTGCTTTAATTTAAGCAGGGAGCTGGATTAGATGACCTCCAGAAGCCCCTTCCCTATTATTTCATCTGCCTGTGATTCTATTTCATAAATTTCTATTCAGCAATTTTTCCATAAAGTTTATTACTTCTAATCATATATTTAAAAAAATCAGTTGCCCTGTACATATAGTAAGCATGCATCCAATGTGGTATGCAAAACTGTAAACATCTCTTACCTACTTGCCCTTTGAACTTCTCCCCTTTGCACCACTGTGCTTCCCCCATAACTAGGGAACATAAGTTTTCAGCATTGGCACAATTTTGCACTTTTAAGCTTACTTGATCTAAAAAAAAAAAACAAACAAACAACCCACATGTTCTTCAGTGTCCTGACCTGTGTTTCAGGGGTGATGAGAGTAGGAAAGCAGAGGGCTGTGACTCCTCTCACTTTGATGCAAAAAACTAACTTTTCCTCTGTCCACTCAAAAACATTAGAAAGACCTTTGTCCCTGCTATTCTTTCCAAAATATAAGAAGCATTCCACCGAAGAAACAATACAGTAGAGGTTTTGCACAAGGGCTTTACTCATCTTTCAGAGTAATCTATTTAACTAAGCAGGTTTTGGAATCCAATTTATGTATTATTTACCAAACAGACACACCCAACAAATTTTTTTTCTTTTTTTTTTTTTTCCCCCAGCTTCACAAAGTCCTCTCTTGGAACATTTCTGATACCAAAATTAAGCAAGCACCTTAAAAGCCACAGAGGTATTTCCTAATAACCTACACATTGGTTTTGTTTCTTTTTAAAGTTAAGAATACAGAAAAAGGTGAAATAATTCAGTTTCAAATTCTTTTCAAATATGTCAGCCTTTGCTTACAAACCAGGACTCTGTCAAAGAATCCCTTCAGCAACCCAGGTTAAACGGCTCCCGTTACAGATGTACTAGCATAGAAGAGTAAGACTGAGGCTGGAACAAACTGCCAAATGCATGAATTTCAGAAAACACATCTTATGAAAATATGCTTGAAAACATCTTAATCTCCCTTAAAAGGGCACCCCTATGAAGCTCAGAGTTAATACTTGAAATGTGCATTTTAATTTTCACTTTGAAGGCCAAGACTAAAATTAATGGTGAGAAACCGAGAGATATTAGATGAAGATTAGTATAGCTACTGGTCAACAGAGAAAACATGCGGTGTTGCACTTCAACACTTTTTTGCATCCATTTGTTTAAGAGTGCTGCTGTTTTTGATACCAAGATCAAAAGTGCCAATACATCAATCCACTGGGTGCATAAAATGGGTATAATCCAATGACAAATTAATCTAGACTGGAAATCAGGAGATGTGTAATTACTGAGGTCAGTCAAGTTTGAAATATCCTTCCAATTATAGCAGGGGTAGTAACAATATACAACTGATTATTTTTAAATTAGAGCTGAATACATTTACAAAAGCCCCCATCTAACAATACCCAGATCATTCCTCGAAACTAATGAATCAACAAAAAACTTCGAAGAAAGGATAGAGCAGAAGAAAACCACAACTACTTCTGTGGACTCATGGAAGAAAAACAGAGACACAGAGGTACCTCTTAAAAAGCAGTGGTCCGTTTAACATTGCCAAAAGTAAATAAAAAAAACACCACCATGGCTTCATAATCAATGTAAGCCAGCACTGCCATAAAAAGAAGAGCTCCTACCACCCTTACTATCATTTGCTACCTTCTTCACAAGTGGCATAAGCCAATCAAAACCACAGGGTAGCTTCTTTTACTAGTAGCGTCTTCTTACATTAACTTACTGACCATAAAGCCATGACCCAGATAAGTGCATCACCCATCACAACTTCTGTGACTGTGTCAGAACTGCAGTTACACCCAGCACACTTCCTCCCCTGCACTGAGACAATGCCCGCACAGCTAGACAAGCGAGCTGGTTCAGGAAGTTGTTGTAACCAAAAAGTTAACCTTGGAGTGGAAAAAATAAGAAATAAAAGTACTATTTTGTAACCAGTTTAGTTCCCTTAACTCACTTTCTGGCTGTGGAAGTCCCATTGATGACACAAGGGAAGGAGCAGCCACAACTCAGACTGCCTTCAAATGCTCAGAAGCATGCACCAGGAACTTGTTTCCCACAGAAAGCCACATTATGCCCTGGATCTTTTTGCAGTTCCCTTACTAACATTACCAAATCTTAATCTGTGAATCACTTTTTGAAGGACTGAATGCTATTTTTAACAAAGCAATACACTTCACTGTAATCATCTTCAAGAAAACACTGCACAGTACTTCCATTAATGCTCTAGTGTAGCTTCAAATCTTGTAACACTCAACTGAATTTGTGCTTACTGTGTGTGACTACACTTCTATCTCTTCAAGTTTAAACTGCAAACTAAACTCTTAATTAGTATCATTAATACCTTCTAACCCACATAAACACTACTGGCTACAGTCCTACTTAAAATGTAGACACAGGCATAATTTGCAGAACTAATCTTATACCCCCAGTAAATCTTCACAAGATCTGCAGCGCCAGTCAGTCTGACAGGCACTCAGGATTTTGGCCTATATCACAGCGATTTGGTCCAATAAAGGCATGGTACTTTCCCTGAATTTAAAGAGATAAGAAAACATTTCCTGGAACATCACCAGAACCTCTCTTTGGAGACAGAAAGGACAGTTACCCTTCTCCAAAGTTTTATTTGAAAAGTCACCAACATGCTTGCAAGACTACAGCTTGACAGTGAAAACAGAAGAACAATGCTTACCTAAGCAAGCTACTTCTTGTTGCTGGATTTGTTTGTTTTAAAGAAAAGCTGACACCTTAAATATTATTTTTTCCTTCTTACACAAAAGAATGGATGCATACATGCATGCAACTATAATATGTGGTAAGCTACGACACTTATATACAACACTATCAAAACCAAGTAATCTTAACAACACAGCTTTGAAAGAGTGACACCAAGAGCAAAGTCCACGCCACACTTCAGAAACTTAAGAAACGAGCGGAGCTGCTAAGTCCATGTCACTCAGAGTGCCATACCCACTTCAGATGGTTTCAGCAGGTTTTGAGGTACTCTATCTAAAGACAAGGATCCTTGTACTGGATCACAGTTAGGGACGGCCTACATACAGAATGGGGCTTGGAGGAGAAATAAAAATAAATATTAAAACAAAACACCACCACACACAGAGAAGAAAAGAAAAAAGGAAGGAAAAAAAAAAAATACGTGGATTAATCTGAGCCGTGCAGACAGCACAGTTTTAGGACAGTAGTTTGCTAGTTTTGCCTCCTGGGAAGTGACTTCACTTTTCCTAAGGAGGAGGAGGAGGAAGGGAGACGAACGCTTCCACAACCCTCTCCCCTCACCGCGAAAACAACTTCGTTTTTTTAACTCCCCCCTTCCCCGCAGCTCCGCTCCGGGGGGAGCGGCATTTCCCCAGCGCCCAGACGGCCCCAGGCACTGCCCCCAACGCCACGCACCGGAGAAGGCGAAGGAGCGCACCGTCCCCGAGCAGCCCCGCGCCTCCTCCTTCCCCAGCCGCCGCCGTGAGGGGGCCGGGGCCGGCAGCGCCCGGAGCCGAGCGGCCGGCTCGGAGGCGGCGGCAGGGCCCGCGGGAGGAGGAAGCCACCTCAGGTCACGGAGCCCTGTCACCCTGTGACACGGGGCGGGCGGGGAGCACCGCCGCCCGCCCTCCTCCCCTCGCCGCCGCCGCTTCTCCTGAGGAGGGAGCGACGACGCTTCCCGCCCTCACCCCTCACGAGACCCGCGCCCCTCACCTCACCCCGGCGAAGGAGGCCCGGGGCAGCGTCCCAACCCCTCTCGCCGCCGGCGACCAGGCCGTCCTCCCCGCTCCGCCGCCTCCTCCAGCCCGTCCTCCGCCTGGCCCCGCCACCGGCTTTCCGCGCAGGAGAGCGGGAGGCCGGCGAGAAGTGCTCGGCGGGCCGCGCAGCCGCCTCAGGGCCGGGCCGGCGCCGTCCACATTCCGGCGGCGGGTGGATGGCGGAGCGGGCGGGGGCGCGCGCGCGCGCACCGCATCCCTCCCCCCGCTGACACGGCGCGAGCGCCGGCACCCAGGGCGGCGGGGCGGAGCGCGGGGCGCGAGCGGCCGGCCCCAACCCCCGTGGCGCGGCGCGGGGCTGGCGGCGGAGGCGGCGCGGCGGGGCCCGCTGCCCTGGCAAGGCGGGACCGGGTCGCGCACGGCCTCCCGGCGGCGGGGCCGCGGGGCTGGCGGCGGGGCCGGCGCGTCAGGGCGCTCGGCCGCCGCTGGAGAGCAGGGGGAGCGACCTGCAGGTCGCGGGGGGTTTCCAGGTCTCAGTTCGCCTTCTGATGTTGCTCCCCCGTCTCACGAAGCGGCACATTGTGTTTAGCTTATCAACAGTGGTTTTGTACGGTTAAACAAACATTTACTATTTAAATAGTAAATACATGTGTATGTTTAAGTATCAGCGCTGTTTATGTTTAAATAATGAAAGGTTGTTCTATTGTTGGGGTTTTTTTCATTTTGTCTTGTGCGTGTAACAAATTACATTTAAATTAACCACAAAATTTATACAGCTTGTCTGCGTACTTCCCATTTCAGATGTGGATCAGCAAAACCTTGAGGAATGTCAGACCACAGCCTTAACTAAAGGACCTGTGCTGTGAGAACGCCAGCGGGCCGTGTCCCGCCACCTGGGGACAGCCAGATTCCCCACGCCGGTGCTGTTCTACCTGGTTTTATTGTCGCCTGGCCCAAGCGCTGGGAGCACCGTGCTCCTCATGACGACAGCAAAGAGGCTGCGACAGCTTCTGTCTAGATAACGCGGGTGTTGAAATGTGGGGTGGCTGGCCGCACAGCCGCTGGCCTCCCCTCTCCCATCCCTGCCTTGAGTGAAGGTTGAAGCACAATTACTTGTAGCAGCAACACCACACAAGTCTGATTTGATTTTGGAGATCTGTTTAACACACTGTAAGAGCGCGGCTACTGACAGCTGATGCATCTGAGGGTTTAATTCCCCTTAGTGCTCGTTTGTATGCTGTAAGAAAAGCAAAGGAAATTCTGAATATGCAAACAGGCGGAGAGATGGCTCAGTTACATGGTCATTTTGCACTGTGATGCTGTAACAAACCAGTCTCAAAGCTGGCAAGGCAAGCAGACAAAGACGAACCTCTCCCAGAGAAAAGCAAAGCAGGACTATTTGGCCAGTTGCATGCTATGCCAGTCCCCTGCTTTCTTGTTGTTACTATCCCCTATCTCTCCTTGTTGTCTGCAGCCAGTGTAAATTAAATTATCTTCAGGTTATTATTATCACACCATACAGTTCAGATGAACCACAAAAGCATGGAGAGAGAAGAAAAAATTGGACGGACAGACGGACACCGATTTTACTGACTATTACAATAGCAGAGTAATAAGAAAAAAGTTTCCCTGGAACTGTACTCAGCTGCTGCACACTGATGTAAGAATATGGGTAATAAACAGGAGGAACTGAAAGTCATTCTATTCATAACCAAAATTATGAATAAATTGTTGTAACTGGTTATTGTTATGAAAATGTCCAGTTTGTTCAGGAAGCATAGGTAGGCAAAAATGAACACAAGGTACAGAGCTGGTGGAAATATTTGGATAATGGCAAAAGAAAGGAACAGTGTCACAGCAAAGACCCACAAACAAAAAAGTACATCATACATTAATTTGGATAAAATCATCCACAGCATAGGAACTGGTGATAATGAGATCTGAAATAGCGAAATAGCTACTCGGAAAGTATTTTGGGAGACTATACAGTGATCATTAACTAAGTTAAAGACTCTCCAAAAGTGAAAGAAGGAAAATCAGACCAATAGACTTGAAGAAAGTAGGTTTCAGTAAACTCACTGTTTGAATGCCAAACTCTGCTGTAGCAAATACAAGAAAAAGTACACTGTGGACAGTTTGCCCTTTCCTGTAGAATCAACATGAAGGCTGCAAACAGACAATTGCAATAAGAAAGCAAGATAAGTCTGGCTAAATCTGAACCATTTCAATGGCTTGCACCTTTTGAAAAAAGCAGAATCTAGGTTAAAGTATTAAAACTGACAACAAAGTGATTGTTGTAATATGTATGGAAAATCCAGAAGGGTTAACGTACAAAACGAGCTAAAATTATCAAAGAGCCATAGAGCGTAATAATAAAACCATTAAATTTAAGATTATCTGGGAAGAACTGATTTCCGTTCAGATGGGTGAAGAAACTATTATCAAGTTATGTGAGGAAGACCAAAGCCTCATTTTTTTGCTTTGTTCTTCTCCAAAATGTCAGCTGTAATCTGATGGCATACATTAGCAACATAAAAATAAATGATCAAGCCAAACTAAGGAAAGAAACAAACTCTGTTCAAGAAAGATGCTTACAAAAGTCATGTGCCAGGCAAGTTTCAGGCAACATATTTAGCTGAATGGCTCAGCAGTCTCAAAAGCTGTTAGCAATTACCTTCAAGAACTCAGAAAAGAGAGCTGATGTTCCATGGGACCAGGAAAGAGGAAACAGTGCCTGCCTTAAGAAAGAAAAGGATGGGAATCAGAGGCCATCAATCAAAATTAGCTTTACTTTGTATCAGGCAAAATACTGGAACAACTTATTAAGCAAATTATTTGTAGGGCCTGGGGATGATAAGATTAATAACAATAACATTTCAAAAACAAATCATGGAATCTTGACTTCAGCAAGGCTTCTAACTATGTATCTTCTAATATATTAAGAAGGATAGAGGAGCAGTAGCTACACGAAACTTACGTGAAATAGTTAGAAAATGACACTCGGAAGTAGTGCCAGGTGATTCACAGCCAAGTAAGAAGTTTGTAGCAAGTGAGATCTCCAGATGCTTACATACCCCCAAGTCCTGAACTGCTTCTGTGATACAACAGGATAGAGAATATTTTTATCGTATTTGTGGAAGATATCTTGTTCAGGTGAGACCTGCAAGTATTTTAGAAGATATAATTAGAATTGAACAAATCATGACGAGTTAGAACAAAGATCTGAAGTAAATAGGATGTAATTCAGTAAAGCAAGAAACTATTACGTATACCTGGGAATAATTGACTGCAAAAATGTAAGCTGGAGACAAACTGATGAAGCAGTTACTTTACAGAAAGAAGTCTTGGCTTGAAGCAGTTCACAAAGAAAATGAGTCAACAGCGATTTGGTGTTGCAAAAAATGTGACTGCTTTACTGGAATGTAGAAAAAGACTCTCAAATACAAGAAGAGCAAAATAATTCTTGCACTCCACTGAGCTCAAGAAGGCTTTTGGTGAAGAACAGTGCTCAGTTTTGGGCACCTCCTTTCAGTTAAGGAAGATCGCTGTGGAGAACATAAAGAACCAGCAGTCTGGCAACTTCACCTTGAATCATACTCAAGTATGGCTGAAAGAAGTTCAGTTGGACACCTGAAAAGTCAAAGTCCTATGAATGTACAGCCTAGAAAAACAGGACAATATGTGTAATGAAAGCAGCCTGTATGTATACAGAAGCGAATACACATACCAGCCCATCTGTTTAATAATGGAAATAACTTTATGCTGCATAATGAACTTGCAAACTAAAACACTTAATGAGACTGCTTTTTTTAGTGTACTTGAATCCTCATATCCTTAATATCCTGATAAAAATCCTGAAGATTTAGAGCATCCACATGTTAGGAAAAAATTAACTTATTTTACAATCCACAAGAATAAATATTAGTGGCAGGCCTCTCCTGCATTATCCACTATGGGGAGCTGAAGCATAATATTGCTGGACAAATGGTGCTAAAGGAATGCAGTTGAGCACTTAACTGGAGCTATAATGTCCACATGTATTGATTTCCACAACCTCACCTCTACAGGGCTCACATGGAAATATTTGACTTGATAGAGAGAATTCCATTTAACCGTCTCTGAAGGACACTGGAAAGCCAAGCTTCCTATATATAATAGAAAGAAAATACATAGTTCAGAATAAAAGCACCAAATTCGAGGGCAGGAATGCTGGGAAAACATAGTTACACATCTATTTTAGAACATACTATTGTGTGACTTGTATGGATGGAATGGTCTCCGCAACTTCCTGTATGTTTGTATCATCCTTGTTAAATCAGAATTTCCAAAATAAAACCAAAATTGTAGTGACTGTTTATAACTGATCCCGCTGTGGTCTCTCTCTCTCACAGCTTTGGCACTAGCATTATCCTAGGGACCTTGCCTCAGGTCTTTACAGCATGTTTGAGCACACTAGCCTAATATATTGCCATATTCTGCAGAGAATACATTGGGATTTACATTGTGTATCTTACTGCTGGAGTAAGCTTTAAAACCCAGAAGAGCAAGTGACTTCATACAGCTTTAGAACTAACAGCACTGGAATTCAGAATAGCTTATGCAGTGACTTTTCTCTAGAGAGGTTTGGTACCCCTAAAATCATAAGGCTGGTGCCAAACGTCATATGCCAGAGGTAAAACGGGGTCAAATTCCCTTCAACAGGTAACTAATCAATACTTGAACTGTATGGGAAGCATTTCACTTTTTGAATACTCACTGAGACTGTCTAGACACAAACTGTGGAGAAGCTAAGTTTGATGCATTAAAAATGTTCAGCACATTTCAAATATTTGAATTAATCCGTGACACAGCCCTAAATAAATACACTGTCCACATAATCAAGAACAGAATATAGATAATCTATTTTGTAATGTGATTGATAGTTTCCCATATTTGGTGGTTCAATAGTACAGAAACGAGTTTACAAGCTATTTCTGACAAAACAAATCGATAAAAATCTGACAATGCTTGCAATGAAAGCAATAGCTTATTTTCAGCAGTATTAACTGGGAGAAAACACAGAAAATGTTTCTAGAGGCTTTGGGATGAAAATATGGCCTTTGTGCTGAGTTACAGCTAGAGACTTCCAAATTCTTTCACCTTTAGCTGCCTTAAAAAACAATATTATTCTGTTTTACAGAGAATACATTGAGATCTACGCTGCCCACAGTCACTCAGAAATGAGACAGAATGGAATTTAGTCCTGGATTCCCAATGAACAACTATGAAGTATTTTGACATTTTAATGAGATATTGTATAAATGCATAACCATACAAATGAATTTTAATTAAAAGTGAGACCATGTCTACCAAGATATAAAAAATTACAAACATTCTTCTTGTAGGAATCAAACAATTATTTGTTATTCTTACATACTAGTGCTATATTTTAATGGGATTTGGTATCATCTTTTTGTCTGTTGCAGATTTACAAATTTAGGGCTTAATTTCCTTGTTACTTTTGCATGATTCATTTAGCAATAGAGTTCCTCTTTAGAATATTAATACCAGATAGACTTAAGGTATCATAATAGCAGAAATATAAAGACCTATGAGGAATTACTGACAAAAGATTTGTGTACTAAAATTACTTAATCCAGAGAAGTAATAGAAGGGAATGAGATAGCCTGAATGACAAAGAGCATTATAACAATTGTGTGAATTAAGACACAATTCAGCAGTTGAGAACCATTTGAAAACTACATCCAGGATGCTCAGGTGGTGTATAAATGCGTAACTCCATAATACAATTTTAATTACAAGTGCAAAATCCTTTCTGCTCAGATTCTAAACATTAAAAGAGCAGCAACCCTTCCATAGCTATACACTTTTTAGAGCTGTGATCTGCAGTTTGCAAGACACAGCTGGACACATATAAATAATGCCACAAACATATAAAATCCTTTTGCTACCTGTTAGCGTGTCTTGTGCCTGTGTGGTGAGAAACAATGTCTCTGTCTCTCACTAGGCTCAGCAGAAGACTTTTGTAGCTGTTAGGTTCCTGATGGGAATAAGGTTTCCTTTCACTTTTCTATTTCTCATAGTAAATTTAATTTTTTACTGTCTTTTCACCAATTATAACTATATACAGGACTGTAAGCATGCAAAGGCATTGTGCTTGTCTTTTCTGTGTGTTGCTAAAGAGTGACCGGGCTGTGTGTGCCCTTCTTGGCCCTGCCCTGTAACAGCAGAATTGAGTGCCAGGCCTCAAATGGCATTGCTAAACTGGGGGACTCAGCTCAGTAAATGGTCAGTAAAACGAAAGGAGCATCCCTTCCCCTATTTTGGGGTGGGGAGTGGAACACAATAGGTACCAAGGAAGCTGCCTCCTGAGAAATGTGGATTTGATGATTTAATTGGTATTGAGCTCAGATGTGATGGCAGAAAGGGTCATTTTTACACCTGAAACTATCTCAGGGTGGAAAACTAGAGGGAAACCATGAGGCTTAGTCCCTCCATGGCGGACCCAGGCACCCTTCTAACATATTATAAATTGTTATATATTGTTAGAAATTGCTTATTTGTATAAATTGCCATAAATGTATTTGTAAATTATTAATTGCTACTAGAAAATTATTTTGTCTTTATTACACATAGATTTTTTTGACAATTGCCATTTATTTTAAGTTTCCCTACCATTTGGTCCTGAGCCCTGCAGTGACAATTCACCCCATGGCTCCCAGCTTTGCCCCTGGATCCTGCGCCAGGGGCAGGATTTGCCCACTCCCCAGACCAGGGAGAGGCCATCTACACTCCTCAGCTGCCCCACACAGAGCTCAGGGTGGGGATCTGCCCCTGGGTGGTGGACCTACACATGGGGAGGGGTTATCTGCCCCTGGGCAAGGCATTTCCCCTGTGAGGAAGGTGAGCCTTTTAGGGATGTACCTACCCATGGGGAGTGATGTACCCCTGGGGGAGACGCACCAGCCTTCCTTCCTGCCCATACATTTGCCCGCAATGTCCCTGATCTGCCCTGCGACCCGCACCTGTGCCCAGCTCCACCTGCCCTGGCCCCACAATGGCCTTAATGCAGGCACCATCGGCAGAGACCTACAGGGACACCAGCCCCCCAGGACCCTGCCAGAACTGCTCCTCAACCACTGTTACCCACTCAGGCATGCATTTACCTCCAAGGGGATTCAATGTCCCAGAGGGGGAATTTCTTTCCCCACAGCCAGGAGGGGGTCACAGGCCCAGCACAGATCCCCAACACTCGCAGCCCTGGGGAGGTGTCTGGCCCAAACCAGGGTGCTGCCCCTCACCCAGGGTCACAGTTACCACCCTGAGCCCAACTCCTGTCCCCCTCGAGGCTGTGGCTGCTGGGAAGGCAGCGCTTCAGCTCTGGGTTACCCTCATGGCTGACTCCCTGCCACACTGGGGGCAGAAATCTTCTCCTTTAGCCAAGTCACAGTGCGCTTCTTTGGAGGAGGTTGCTGAGAGCTGGGAGGAGGCAGCCAACTGACACTTGGAAAAGAAGCTGAAGATCATGCAGAAGGAAAGCAGAGAGTCAAAATCTCCTCCTAAATTGCTGATCGTGATTCAGGATGACAGCCTTCCTTCAGGTCCTCTGCAGATCTCGATTTTATAGAAGCCAACAAAGAAGGCGTGCTTAGTAATCCTAACTCCTCCAGCAGACCAGCCTTCCTCGTGAAATCCTTGGTGCGAAGGGAGGTGGAGTACATGGAGGCCAGGAAGCTAGTACTGGACAGCACAACCCCTGAAGAAGAGCAGGAAAAACCCATTCTAGATAGACCAGCAAGGATCTCCCAGCTGGAAGACACCAGACAGCCCAGTAATGTGATTAGGCAGACTTGATCTTAAGGGTCTTTTCCAACCTAAATGATTCTCTGATATGGTTTGTATATGGTTTTGTTCTTTTAGCAGCTGACATGGAAAAGTAGACTGAGGGTCAGATTTTTAGAACTGTAAAATTGCATTTCCAGGATTCTCCTTTAGATTTGTGAGCTTGAGAAGTGCAAGACAAAGCCAGTTTGGTTCAGTCTCTGCCTCCTGCCACTTGTGAATGGTAGCTGTTACACTTGAGAGATCAGTGATTTAATATGTTTGCTCTCAACTCGTTTTCAATGTTTGACTCACCTACGTAGGGTAGAAACAGTTTTATCTTCTCTATTTAATATGCAAATAAGTGTATGTATGCATATGTGCTTCCTGTGGAAGGAAATCTAAGAAGTTGGAGTTTGTGTATGAAAATAGAGGCCACTTTTTTTCTCTCTCTTTTTTGCAGTGCTGTGCGTTAATGGAAACATTGATAAGAATAGCAGCTGCCTGGGACAGACAATGATAAACTGTGACATAAACAACCTTCCGATATCAAATTCCTGAACTGAAATTCGACTTCAACCAAATTGTAAAGACTAAGAACTTTACGAGGAAGGTGAATAACTTACTTTGACACCTGCTTTTATGTGCAGGTAGCATGCATCTGCCTAGCGGAGCCACCAGAATACCAAAAGCACTAAGGACAAATAGATTGGAGAAACTGTGGCCTTATGTATAAGAAATTTCCCTAACAGAACAGAAAGCGTGCTTCTCAAATATTCTGACTTTGTTAACAGGCTAAAACTTTTGCCCATACCATAGGCTTTCATGTGCTTCAATGAGTATGTGATAAATATCCATTAATCTCTGAGAAACTGATGTCAGTCTTGCTAAAATGAAATTAATTGAATGCCTTTAAAATAGATATGCAATGTAAGCTCCATCTGTGTTCACAGTATGTTCTAATCCTTTCACTGTTGTTTCTTTAGCAATTGTATCTGTAGCTTATGTAGAAAAATAATATCAAATATAGTCAACCAGCCAAACCACAAATACTATCTCTTCCTGTCTGGTAATGAGAGCTAATCCCACTATCAGTTACTATTTTTAAGTCAGCTTACCGATTCCCTTTAGTGAATTTCCTTTTTCTTCTGTTGTAAATGCTGTTGGAATTAAGGAAGAGTAGGCAGCATCACCTGGCATGTCACATTCCTATAGCCAAATCACCAAGTTTGAAAAAAATCTTACTTTATTAACAACAAAAGATAGCAATTTCTTTTTACAAAACCTGTGTGCTTTTTAACGAAGTTAAAAAGAAATATTTAATAGTTGGAACATTAAATTTAAAAAAATCTTTCAATGTTAGGATTACTGATGTAATTCTTTATGAAAATTTACCAGAAACAGATGAACATACACAACAGGAAAAAATTGTACTGTACATTTACATTTCAGAAATCTCTGAAACTGAATTGCTGGAATGGTGTGTAACAGCTTTTTAACCGTACAGTAATGACAGAGAGGAAACCTGAAAAGAAATTTAAAAGTGGAGGAGGAAATTCTTAGCAAAAAGGTAGGGTTTTGTGTGTGTGAGAATTTGCCTGTCAAAGTAGACGTGATAGGCAGAATGTGGAAAAAGAATAAAGGAAATTACAGCTATGATCTCTGAAAAATCATCTCAGCCTACCTAAACAAATTTGACATGCTTCCGCTGAAAATAACCTTTTTGTAAACTGCTGATCAAGCACATACTGCAGCTACGTGTTATAAAATTTATTTTTGTTGATAGGTCCCCTCTTCAAAAACCACTGAGGGATGAAATGTAAAAAATGTCCCCCTGCAATTACCTGAACAATACACTTTTAAAAAACTTCTAGAATTGAGATCTGAATAGCAGCTATTTGAGATCCACACCTATATAAAAACACCTAAACTTGCTTTACACAGTTATTTGTACGTTAGGATTAACTAAGGTTGGCCCTTTATTTTCCTGTGGGAACAGAGAGTCCCATTTGCTGGAAGATGCACTGGGGAATTCTTGTATCAGGCGTTCTCAAACCAAACCAGCGAACACTTCAAGTCTTTATAGGTGACACTAAGCAAGGACAACTCCAGGAAACCATCGGCATGTTTTCTTTTACTGCAGAAATGTGATGTGACTACAGAGACGTAAGACAGTCCCACTTTTTACTTGTAGTAAGAGTGCTCTACCTGGGAAATTTGATTGGAAAAATTACTCGAATAGCAGTTTACTCATAATGTCATTACTGTAGCTTGCACGAGTGTGGAGGATGCCTAAGGTCTAGTGGTCGGAACAGGATACCAGACCATGGGGTCTATTCCTCATCCTGTCACTGCTTGTTACGTGAACTTGAAAAGTTGCTCAACCTCTACAATTTAGCTTCCCCTGCAAAATGAGAGTAAGGCTAGGGTTTTAACACACAGCTAAACAAAAATACTGACTTGCTGTAGAAAACTCATGCTGACTGTATTGCCCTGCCAGTCCTTCATTCTTCACCAGTTTTACAGAATATGGGCAAATCTGCCAGAAAGAAATAAAAACTACATTGCTAATAGAGGTGGTTCTTGGTTTTATACACACACCCCAGATGGAATTCATAGAATGGTTTGGGTTGGAAGGGACCTTGAAAACCATCTAGTTCCAGCCCCCTGCCATGGGCAGGGACTCCTTCCACTAGACCAGGTTGCCTCAAGCCCCGTCCAATGTGGCCTTGAACATTGCCAGGGATGGGGCACCCACAGCTTCTCTGGGCAACCTGCTCCATTGGTTTACCACCCTCACAGTAAAGAGCTTCTTCCTAATAGCTAATTTAAATCTACCTCCTTTCAGCTTAAAAAAATTCCCCCTTGCCCTATTGCTACAGGCCCTACTAAAACGTCTGTCCCCATCTTTCTCATAAGCTCCCTTTAGGTACTGGCAGGCTGCTATAAGGTATCCCTGGAGCCTTCTGTTCTCCAGGCTGAACAACCCCAAGTCTCGACCTGTCCTCATAGCAGAGGGGCTCCAGCCCTCTGAGCATCTTCATGGCCTCCTCTGGACTTGTTCCAACAGATCACGTCCTTCCCGCGTTGGGGGCTCCAACATATAATTCTTATAAAATGTAATTTTCTTAATTCTTTATCACGTCAACTCATATGTTACTTTCTGAAGCTCAATAAAAGGCTGTTGTAAAATGTGATGCAATAATGTTATGAAGGAAAAGAACAAATTTCAACTTAAGTACCGCTGGAGGAAGGAAAGGAAATAAAGGGTCATGCTTCTGCTTTTTCTTGAGACAGAACAGAAAAGGAAATAAATCAAGGCACTAAAGTGCAAGATAAAGAGGTGGCAGCACGTGGCACTTGGCAGAGGCTCTTGACCCTCCCGGGGGTCGGATTCAGAAGCCAAACAAATGGTTATTTCAGCAGAGGGCACCAGAACAACAAGTATGTGGTAGTGACTTCGAGTCGCTTTGCCCAGTGGGTATACTGGTTACACCGAGAATTCCTGTATTTTATAATGCTTCAAAATGTTTGTCATGCTGAGAGAGAGATGTTGCTGAATGACACTGGAAGCTCTGGGATTAAAGCAAACTAGGCAATTACATGTAAGCAAAAAGGCAGTAAGGAGTACCATGAGAATCTGTGGCACATATTAAGTCAGCATATTGCATCCCTAAATACCGGTGGGACAAGGAGGATAATGAGATGGGACAGTTAAGTGAAACTTCTAATGAGAAATCATCAAAGGGAAGTTTCTTACCTCCCTTATAATTTTTTTTTTTTTTTCACAGCAACTGCAGCCACAGGGTATATTTACATAGTTTTTGCATTCCAAGCAGCCTGAAAACACAAATGTTATTAACTGCACTGTCATCCTGTAAATCTATTATGTATGGCATCAAAGAACTGCAAGAAGTTTTTAAACGGATCCGATAATGTTTGGTGGATTATACAGGACTATTTGCTTGTGCAAACTGAATGGCTGAGAGAGAAGCATTCATGGAGGAATATTAATTTTACACTTACGCACTTCACATTCCTTTAGATCATTCAGGCTTCTCTTGTATAAAGGATGTGGAGTGGCTGGAAGAAAATGGGCATATTACGAGCAATCCAAACCAAGTAACTTTGTTGTAATAGCAGACCGAGCAGGCCGAAGCTGTAACAAGCTGCAGCTGTTGTGAAGGACATATGCAAGGCCAAGAGAGACAAAGAAATCGTGTACTGGCAGAGAGATAAGAAAGCTGGACTATTAAGGAACTGCATACATAGGAAAGAGATAAAGAAGTTGGACGGAAAAATAAGAAAATAGAATGTCGAAACAGAATGTAGGCGAGGAGCATGGATACCACACCATGACCAATCATAGAGTGCAGAAGAGTGAATAGACAAGCAGCTTTAGCCTATTAGCGATCTAGAAGCAATGTGTGTGCTTTGTGCTAGTGTATAAATTGCTGTGTATCCCTTAATAAAGTGGCACTAACTTGATCACATTGGTCGTTTAAATTGTGTCTGAGCCTTCTGCATCAACAAAAGGAAATCTAAACTTCCTGTGTTATAGTCAAGATACTGAGCACGTCCTTCCACTCCGCTATCATTCTCTTATTAGTTTAAAATAAGCATATATAACTAGTTCTAAAAGTTGCATCTGAATTACATGGGCTTGGATGATATTCAGCATACTCATTAAAGAGTACTGGGGTGGTTTTTTCTATGATTACATTGGGTGGGTATGCTTCAGTCTTCTGCTTTTGTCAGTGGAATTTTATAAAAGTGTAGGAATTTTCAGTTTTCTTAACGTGACAGTCAAGCACACAAAAGTGCTAAGGGTTTTCTTTTTTGTTATCTGTTGGTTTATAAGATACATGCAAGAATCTTGGCTGTTTGAAATAACGAGGACCTTTTTTACATGCTTGCAGCCAGCTGGAAAAATATTTAATTCTTGCCTTTCATTCTGATATCACAGGTTTCAAAATGAGAAATTTTCCATTATTATCAGCTTTACAGGTCAAATAGATAACTAAAATAGAAAACTGAAATATGACCAACCCATTAAAAAAAAAAGTATCTTTCTTTTTATGAAGACAGCTATTGTGCTACCACAGGTTTATATCAGTTTTATATGGAAAAAGTAATGTAAAAATTGAATCATGAGATGATACCATTTGACAGTTACACTGGTATTTTAGCTATTTCTTTCAGTCATACAGGCTAATATGGGGATTAATTTCTAATGTATAAACTGAGGAATGTTACTAGGGTGGCCACAAATCTCAAATCCTAGAACCATGCCTACATATTATCCCCTTTTGGAAGGAAAAAAAGAAAAGGGAATGGGAAATTGAGATGATATATTGTAGAATCAAACCTAATTATTGTGGGGGTTTAAAGACATAAAAGAACAATGTGAACAAGTGGAGATAAATTACAGCAGATTTAATAATGAGCTGAAATGAAATATGAAAACAGTAATCCTAAAAGCAAACACTGTTGTGTGTTTCATATGCTAAAGCAGTGTGTCATGCAAGAAAAATGCTGCATAACTGGAGAACATTTTAAAATAATCTAGGTATCTAGTGGGTCCAGGTCCCAAAGAGAGAAAAAGCTCATCTAAAATATCTGAACTTTTAAAATCCAGAATAAAGAATTAGAGGAGTGTTACTCTGCTGGAGGTCTAAAAGGGGTTTTGAGACTTACAGTACTCATCTTTGCAATGCTACTTTATAAGAACCATAGGTTATTTCAGATGCCACTTCCTTAAATTTAAACAATGCAGTACTGTGGTAAACTATGTCATAACACTGAATATTGTTGTTAGCCAGTAAATACTGGTAACAGAATGAAATGCTGAGGGAAAACACACCCTACCTGAAAATGAAAACCTTTCCGCAATATAGGAACCATATACAGGAACTAAGTATTAGGACTAGGTAGAAGTCTCCAGACTGAAGTATTAAAAACCAGACTAAACAAAACATCAGAATGATGTGTGGTGTACAGTCACTTGCTAGAAACTAGAAAGTAACAGGATGTCCTCAGACCTTCACCATTTCTAGTTTCTGCGACTTTGCAACAAAGGTCGCAAAGAATACCTAACATTTTAGCTCCTAGTGCCGTCTTCTGCACCTGAATGGGATACTAATAATTTCAATAAGGTTCACATTTCTAGTGTAACATTTAGGAGAGGAGTCTGCAAAAGATGGCAATTGCTCATTGAAAATTTTATGTGGTATGTACAGTTTTGGGTTAGAGTAATGGGATGAAGACAGTATTTAAATTGACCTAGAATAACATGCAGAGATATTGCTTAGTAGTTCATTTCCAAGAGAGAGGACTAATTAGATAGGCGTATAATGATTCACTTTTAAAAAAAATTTTTTTAAACAAATTATGCTGCAATTTGCCAATTGGTTATATAAAAGACTGTGCTTCAGGACAAAAACTGTTGCATAATTTATACAGTCATTAAGAACAAGTGGTATTAATGTTTCACGGGGGCATTGTAGGAAGTATTACAATGCCAATATAATGATAAAAATATAATACTGTACTAATCTGTAATCATCCCCAACTTCCGAATCTGGCTAGCTATGACATTCTTGATTAAATCATTCATTCAGGTATTTAACTGTGTATTGATGGTACGAAGGATTCTGATGCTTACAAACATTGATTGGTTTAGACTTCTGTTGGTAGACTGAAATCTTTCCTGCAAATCTCTTTGAAATAACGACAAAACAACCATAATGCTTAAGAACCACACTTCCATGTTAAATTTCCCAATTTCCACTTCTTTTGTAACTTGTATTAAGGCTCCCACTATGTTAAAGGTGGTCTTTGTAAATGTCTTAGTCTTCTGAGTTCATGAGATCCCAAATGCCCGTGAATATGGCAAGAAAACCCTGTTCTCAGAAATTAATTTAATAGCTGTTTTTAGCACTGTTTTATTCAAGCACTGATCCTCAGTAAGCATTAAGCTTAAAAGTTTTGGTGGAAAAGACCAAATAGTAGAGAAAATGTCTTTAGCAAAACGATAGAAGTTACACATTAAGCTACTATGGCCACACTTATTGCAAAGTTAACATGAAAATCTGTCTACAATCAATACAAGAGTCAGAAACGAGAGCTAAAGATTAACCTCACCCTATGTAGTTTTTCCCTCCAGTCTAAGAGTCTAGCTCCGTGATTTGTTTCCATGGGTCCGTCTGCATGACATGACCCAGCTTCCTTTTGCAGGTTGCCTCAAGTAGCCTGGCTCTGGGCCTGGTTACTTCTGACCCGACATGGCCCTGTTTTAATTGTCTCAAGGTCATGTAGTCCTCTGCAGTTCAGATGTTGAACTGACAATGCAGCGCGTGCTGCTCGCAGCACTATAAAGCCTTCAGAAATGCAGCGCTCCCATACACAGCATCCCATACAGAGACCCCGCAGAGCCTCCAGCTGGGCATATGCATGATAAAATACCTGGGGAATAGGACAAGACCACCAAACGCCGTCTTGGTTCTTAAATTGGGAAATAAATTTGGATAAATCCATTAGTATTTTACACCAGAGTTCCTGTCCCCATAAAATAGGAATCAATTTGATGTTACCTTCAAATATCCTGATGTTTAATTAGCTCACCTAATGTTTTACAAGTATCAGTCAGTGTACGTGCTAACTAAATGCTGCAAGCCATTACAAATACTTGTATTTTATAACTTCATTTTAAAACTTCTTCAGTAGCCCAGCTGTAGTTCAGGTACTGTGTGATCAAAGGAGCCCCAGCACATCTTACCTGAGGTGTTGGTTGAGACTGAGGATGAATTAAATGTGTCCTGCAGCAAA
This sequence comes from Falco rusticolus, assembly GCF_015220075.1. Classification (NCBI taxonomy): domain Eukaryota; kingdom Metazoa; phylum Chordata; class Aves; order Falconiformes; family Falconidae; genus Falco; species Falco rusticolus. The sequence goes on from NC_051197.1 coordinate 30,431,052, forward strand.
GCAAGCTATGAGGTAACCTTCTCCAGCAGCAAGCCCAACTCTGTGCCTTCCCAGGGATCCGGTGGGCAAAGCCGCAGGGTTTTGGCCTGCCCAGCCACCTGAAGGGAGAACAACCTTTGTATTTTCTTTTCCCTCTCTAAGCAATAAAATAAAACAACCCCAAGCTCTAAGGTTCGATGGCATGAGGCAACCACAGCGGGGAAGAAGGGGGGAACCGCAGTGTACAGCGAACAGAGAAGGCTCCCACCCTGCCGTGGGCACTTGAGGGAGAGAAAATGGCGGGCTGGGGACTTCGGGAGGCTGTCAACACACGGAGACCTTCTCAGCCTACGCTTGTCGTATGCACAGCCACAACCTCGACCCCGTGGCCTGGCTGCGGCCGCCCTTACAGCTAACGAGAGGAGGTGAGGCAGCGAACAACCCACCCGAACAGCGAGGGCGGGCAGCGGGGAGCAGCCACCATCCCAGATGGGAATGGAGAGCAGCCGACGGGGGACAGCATCCCCGGCCAGAGCGCGGCCCCCGCCGTACCCGGCCCGTGACTCGGCTTTTTTGCCCGGTCCCGCCCCGCTTGGCGGCGGGGGGCGGGCGCAGGAAGGGGCGGGCGGCATCGGCGAGGCGGTGCAGGGAGGCAGGCAGGCAGGCGAGGCTGCCGACGCACAAGATGGCCGCTGCTGCAGTGGCGGCGGTAGAAAGGCGGCAGGCGATGGCGGTGGGGGGACCCCGGAGCCTGCGGGTGCTGGAGCAGCAGGGCACTGCGGCCACCCCCGTGTGTCGTAGCTGAGGGGGTCGGTGGCCGCTGCCGGGAGCCCGGCCCGTGTGGTGAGTGCGCCGTCTTCTTTATGCTCCGCTGCCGGGTGCCGCTGCGGGGAGCGCAGAGCCTGGGGTGTGGGGAACAATGGGGCTGTCCTCAGGGGCGCCGGCGGGGGAGAGAGGGCTCTGCCTTCCCTTCCCGGGGAAGCGTGACGGAGGGGCAGACGGTGTGCTTGCCTGTGGGGCCTCTTCTGCTGCCTGCCTCGCTAGGCCTCAGGCTTCTACCAGGCTCGATTTCTGAGCGCCCCGGGCAGGGAGGGAGGGAGCGAGCTGCGGAGGCCGCCATCCCCGGTGCGGGAGAGGCGGAGGGGGTGGGGAGGGCAGGGACCGGGCTGGGGGGTGGGGAGAGGCAGCATCGCCTCAGGCTACGGCGGCGAAGGGACAGGCGGCTTTTGTGTGTGGCCTGCGCCTGCTGTTGTTTTCCCAGCGGCTCTGCGCGCCTGGAGAGAAGAGAAAACTTCGCCCCCCCTCCCGCCTTGTCGCCCTCGGCCCGGTTAGAAGCGGGGGCGGCGGTAAGGCCAGAGTCCCGCGCTGCTCGCGGCCGGGTGGGCGCACGCCCCCGCCCCGGGCTGTCGCTCTTTTGTCTGTGGCGCCTGAGGGAAGAGCGAGGTGTCCCCCGGCCTCCCTCTGCCCGGGGAGAAACCGTGATAAAACCAAACAGAAACTCCGCTTACTTTCACTAGTTTCTCACTCTGGAGTTCGTTGGTTTAGCTGTTGGATTAGCAGGGTGAGGATGGGTAGGGTTTTTATCCGGGAGTGCGGTGTTGGTGTAGCTGCTATTTAATGTGTTTCGGTGGTTGGGAATGTCTTGGTGCTAGTTTTTGTCCTCAAAAGCCATTGTGAGGCCTTGTGCCGTTTTGAAACGGAGAACTGATACGGGTTTTCCTAGGAACTGAGAATATTTAATTTTCTGCGCATGTATGTGTGCCTTTTTTCTCAGAGTAGCTCTTACTATTTTTATTATTTTCCATCTATTTCGCTTAAGTATGAATGAAAAATCTGTCCCTCCGGTGGTAGCTGCTGTTTTCTGTGTGTTTTTACTATTCTGAAAATGGCTGAAGTGAGGAAAAAAAAATTAATTACAAAAATAATTACAAAGTTCAAAGTCACCTGGACTGTTGCAGACCTGCTTTAATCATTGTAACTGGCTTAGCAATGCTATCTTCTAATGACTGCTTGGAAGAGACATGCAGTTGTTAAATTCAGCATTTAGTATTTATTCGTGTCATATAGCTATAGAGCTGTCAACACAGCAATACTATGAAGCAGAAACTAATGTATTCCTAAACCTAACTTTTTTACCCCCTTCAGGCTTATAAGGATGTGGAGGGCATGAATCTTATCAACTACAAATGTCAGTATTTCCATGTTTGAAGTGAATGATTCTAGGAAGAGACTTCATAGTTGTATAAATAACCCAGCGTTCCTAGGAGGAGTGTGTACCTTATTGGTGGTTTCTAAGCTTCACCAGTAGCACCGCAGCTTGCTTCAGTCCATTAACACACAACGTTCATATGAAATTATGGTTTCCACTAACATATAGAAGCAGCTGTTACTGGTTAGGAACCTTTTCTTTTCCTCGCAATAGCTTGTTGCTTTACTTTCCTGGCCTACAAGAGGTTCTGTCAAAGCAGACAGCTTGACAGGCTGCTTTGAGGAAAATGTAGAAACACAGGTATCATCGGTGCAGTCTGTTTTGACAACCAGAGGCTTGAGTGGTGTGCTTGTCAATCGCTTTTGAGCAGCAGTACCCTTAAGTGGAGGTGAGTGGGAAGTTACTTGTATGTTTTCTGGTGGTTAGTTGGGTTTTTTTGGCAGCTTTGTATCCAAGCTTGCTTAATTTAAAGCAAAATATTTTAGAAATTTATGAGATTTTTGTATGCTGATGATTTTTAAAATGAATGGTCCAATGAGCAGATGAATGTATGAATCCAGAAACTGCATACATTAATATGTTGGGGTTTAATTTACAGGCATCTTGGGACATGTATATTATTATATAAAAGTGGTCATGCTGAAGCAGATGAACAGAAATTAACAGGATTGCTTTCGGAAACTTCTGCCATGTTGTCAGTGATTCACCAGCAATCTGGGTGGAAACCATTATCAGTCTTGTTGAATTAAGCATTGCAAGAGCTGAGATTCAGTGAGTGTATGCTAAAATATTGGCTTAATTTCTTTATATGTTGTTCAGAGGTCTCTAGTGATGCTGATGGTGGTCACCTTTTGGTAATGATAGTAAAGACTGATGTCCCATTTTATTTAGGGTCTGTATGTCAGGACTAACCAGTGCTATAAAATGTTGTTTCATGATACTCTGGAAATAGACCTTTCACATTCTGTAATATTTTAATAATATGAAGGATAATTACCACCTTTTTTTTTTTTAACTCCACCCAAGAAATCATACGGTTTACAAGCTGAATACCTGGCAAAAATGGTTCATCCATTTGAAAGAACTTGTGGAGTCGTAGTTTTCAAACAGTATGGAGCGTAAAGCTGAACTAGAAGGAACGAACTCACCTTCATTCAGGCTCTCAGACTTCCCAAACATCTCAAAATAGCTATGCAGCAGCTGCTCTGATGTACCTTTTAAGCAGATGACCCTTTATAAAACCTTTTTAATTTTTTGCAAAGCCTGCTCATTGTTTAAGTTTCTTCCCCAGTGGATTCACTGAATCATTTTTCATGTGAAATCCTATATGTGGTTTTGTGGTGATTCTTCCTGTACCCCATACATCGGATAGCTGGTTGCTGGAGCATCCCAAGTAATATTGGCTGTTAGGCAAAAAAAATTCTGACTCAAAGTTCATGAGAAATAAGCCATAGGGAATTTGTATTTGGAAGTTAATGCCTTGGACTGTACTTGGTAATGAATACAAAACTTATTATATAGGAATAAAGATATAATGTGCTTCTGTTGTGAAAGATCATTATGTAAACATCCTGCACCAGCTGAAATTTCAGTGTGACCTTCAAGATTCTGTGTAGGCTATATTACAGTAATGCAGTCTGAAGTCTGTGGACTCACCATAACTGAGAAAGAAAACCACAAATATTTACTTCTGTTGTGTTACTTTCCTTTCTGTACAGAGATATTCCACAGTGCATGCTGAGTTAGGTGCAGTTCCCATCACTTAGTTCGACCACTTGTTTTTCTCGGTAATTGTGTCTCTTGATGATTATCTTTTGCATCAGTTTCATTTTCATGGTTACCAGTATGGTAAAAGTTGAAATAGTATTAGATTTCAAAGGGCTAACAGATTTCTAATGAGTTTTTTTTATTTGTGGAAATGCGTAATGGGCAAGAAGGTGCAAAAGTCCTATCAGCTTACTGTAAATAGATTTTTCTGATACAAAAAGACACTCTGATTAAAGTGCTTGAGGAAATAATTTTCCTGTCAACTGTACAGTGGCAAGATATTGTGTGCTATGAGCTGGAGAAGGAAGGGACTTTTGTGATAGAAATACCAAGATTTCTAAATCATTTGTTGCAAATTTATGTTGTCAGAAGCAGCGCTGGTTGTGCACTGTTCTATGTGGAAATTTGTAGAGGAGTGTGTTTTGTGCAAGTGTTGATGGGTGTCACTGTCCCTCCTTTGAGATTTCTTTCTAATCATTGAGAAGGGAGGCAGCTACATGTTGTCTAGGTCAACTTCTGGCAGGTAGAGATGGCTTGTTAGTTACATCAGCACCATACTGAAGAACTCTTACGCATGCAGACTTCCAATAGTTTGTGGTAAGACTGGCAGAATAACTCGTGAGTAGGTATTACTGGTGTGTTTGAGAAGGTACTCTTGGCTGTGGTGGCTCAAGCTTGAATTGATATGAGCAAGACACTTGCATTATGCATATAAAAAAACGTCGTATTGCCTAATTAGCAGCATCCTCTGAGCACCAGCCATTGACATCTGGAAAATCTGAAGACTTAAACATTAATTCACATAGAAAAAGGACCTGGACAACCTTTGCAGACTTTTACATGAAAGCTTCTGCTCAGCATGCTGGGTTGTAGGTTCTTTTTTTTTCTTTTCTTTTTTTTCTTTCTTTCTTTCTTTTTTTTTTTTAAGTAGGCACAGGGAATGGATCTTGGGAAGCATAAGGACCAGGTGTTGTAGAATAATACAGTTCTCTCAATTGATTGTGTGCCTTTACCTATTTGGTACAATGTTAGCTACACTGTTAAAAAAAGAGGAATTATTAGGAACATGGAGAAAACTATCTTCATATGACAGGAGGTTGGGAGGAGGAGAGGGGAGGCAAGGGAAGAGGACTGTTTTGACAGATCAAAGAATACAAATTGTCCTGTTCTGCAACAGAAGAAATGGTGGATATGCAGTTAAACTGAAAAGTAGTGTCAGTGTGGCTGAAAGAAGGAATAGATCTTTCATTTGCTTCACATAGATTGTGGCAGAGGTTACAATGTAATTTGAGGCAAAGAACACAGAAGAGAGTGTGTCAGGTAATACTGGGGTGAGTCCCGAGTTTAGCATTACAAAAACTGGACAGTTTATTGACAATTATTAATTCCAGCCATGAAGTCACTAAAATAGCCATAAGTGACATGTTCTTCTTGCTGTATAAATCCCTCTCACTGCTGACATTTTTGCAAAAAGTCTTGCAAAACCACTTTTTTTAATCATTCACATAAAGTGTTATTTCTCAATTGCACAAATATTTGGAGTTTGGGGAGTGCATTTTATGTTAATCTGAGACTTCTGTAGCTTCAGCTACGAGACAACTGAAGAAACAAAGTGTGTGGAGTAGCTGAAATAACTGAAATGCCCTAATCTGGAAGAATCTAGATCTTGCAGGTGGCTTCTCATTTCTTTAGTTTGTTTTTTGTTTTAACAAGGATAGTCTGGTGGTCTTGTACTATGCCAGTTTAATAGGTGTTTTTAGAATGATCTAATTAACTACTGTTTAAAAGCAGGCTGTTAATCTTAATGTAAAATCTGGGCATTGCAAATGTTGTTATTTTTCAGGATGCTTCTGTGTTTATCAGACCCTGTCAGGATAAACTCTAAAGGTTGAGATATGGTTGGTTTTAAACCTGTTGTTAGTAATTAAATTCTGGTTGATCAGCTGGTGTAGCAGTAGTGCTTGTAGCCTGGTTCTAAAGGTCTTCTCAGAACTTCATCCTGAAATAATTTCTAGCAATTGCTTCAGCTCAGAGGATGAGCAAATTGGAAGTTTTTCAATTACGACTTTTAACTTCCTTACTGTTTTGAAAGGAGACATCTACTAGGGTAGCAGAGATCTTGTCTACTTATTATGCATTGAAGGTCTTCAGGGACGTGCAGCTAATTATTTTTTGATAAATTGTGGCAGACAGTGTTGGTCTCCAGCTCAAATTTAAGAGCAGTCTTTTGGGCAAAAGGAGTGAGGTTCAGGGAAGGTATAAAAAAAGTGAATTAATAGAAATTCATGCCAAGGGGGATGGTTTTAATTACCTCCTTATTAATAACCAGCTTCTGTGGAACACTCCTAGTGTTCAGTAGCATTTAACTTTCTCTGTGCTTTGTTTTTAGAGTAAACATTATTCATATTGTCCTAGCACTCTTCACTTTTTATAGCAGTTGTACTTGACTAACTCTTCCATGTTTTACTACAGTGACTGCAATAAAAATGTCCTTCAAAAGTGAGTGAAATAAAACTGTACTGTTGACTGACTTCTCTTGTAAGTCACATTGTTTCAGCTTGTTGTTCCCCCCTTCCCCCCTTTGTTATCAGTTTAGAATGGAAGTCCTTCAGCTACTGTTTGATGTTAAGAACTGTACAAACAAGTGAAAGTGTTAAGGCTTCCTTATCCAGTGTTTGTATCGGTTGAATCTGGTACTCAAAGTATGGCAAGAAAAAATTGTTTTGTGCCTTTCATTTCATTTTTTTTTGAATGCCATGCCAAGATGCAACAACCAAAGGAGAGACTTCGAAATGAATGACCACTGTATTTGAAAGAAATTGTAGAAAGTGAGTTTCATTAGCTTACGTGACATTCTGAAATAGTGACATGTTGCATAAGCATTATTTTATGACTTAGTAGTTCTGGTGTTACGCAGGCCTAATGATAATCAAATCTCGTGTTTCTGAATGTAAGCTGTTGTCTGGGAGGCTCAGTAGAAAAATTTCCCCTGCCTTTACAAGTGAATGTTGTGCTAATGAAATCTTGAAAAAGCTGACCATGCGTCCAGTGAAGCAATCATCTCTGTGATGTTTCACAGTTTAAAAGTCCTATTACACCTCACAGAAATCAAGGCTGGGTTTTGTGCCACAGTGAAGTGCTCTGAATGGTTTGAGGAGATACAAACCAGCAAAATACTGTCCTGCTTCAGATGGGAGGTGTGGAAGAAAGAGTAGGAGTGTATCCATACTGTGAGGAAGTCTCAGCCTCTGCTCTCTATAAGTGAAAAATCTTCACAGTAATGTAAAACATATTTTCTAGCTTGGTTTAGGTAGGTATTTCTTGAGTTCTTATAGAGCTGTTAAGAAATCAGCTTTACGTGGCATTTGGGCATTTGTTTTTAGACGTGTCTGAGGAGCTCAGGGGTTTAGATGCTATGTACCAAATTGACAAAGTAGCCTGTTGTAAACAACAGAACCAATTCATCAAATTCAAAAGATCTTGATGAATAGTTGTTTATTGTAACTGAAATTCTCATTGGTCACCTGCATTGTTGCTAAGTATTGTGTGGGTAGACATTAAAATTAAAAAAACTTTGGAAGCTGGAAAATGACTAGCTCTTACTTAGTAACTCCAGAAGGACAGTTGTTCTTAAATCTTGCTTGCTTTTTAAACAGAATGTAGATTTTGTTTAAAAAACAGATCAGAACAGGGCAAAGTGTCACAAATCACTAAAGCAGTTACAAAGAAATACCATTCTCCCATGCATCTTTTTAGACTTGGAATTAATTTTCTGTAAGGAGTCCTTACTACTTTGCTTGCTAAAATGCTGATTTCTTGTAGGATGTTTTTTTCCTGGATCCATGGGTGTCTTCACTTCTCCAATGATCTTTCATTCTGTGGTATTGGCTCCTTTCCTTCTAAATGCATTATTGTTGTTGTTTTGGGGTTTTTCAAATTTTGGTCTGATACGAGCCAGTATTCAATTCAGCTAGCTAATGCAGGTAACAGAGATGGCATGTTGCCTATAAATTTCATTGCTTTGACCATTCAGACATGCATGATGGGCTGTTTGGATAATGGAGCAACTGTGGGACTCTTTGTTCTTGGACTTTACTGGCGACTATCAAAACGTCACTGCTTCCTCTGGAACTGGTGAGAAGCTAGGGAGCATTGTTCATGGTGCACTCCCTCGTGACTACTTTGGCTGTTGCTGTAAATTTGACAGGAGAAAGATAAAAATAAGTTAGGCTTAACTGGCTTGATGGAATGGACTGGGTAAGTTAAACCAGAGGCTACAACTTGGGCTGTCCTTCCTGTTCGTGAGTCACTCTCCTGTTTAATTGCATGAAAAGGCCTCCTGTAGAATTAATTAAAAGAGAAGTCTTAGTAGTGCTGTAAAAAACTTTAGTTAAAATGGTGAATGTTAATTTTAGTCTTCCCTGTTTAACCAGGCCTTAAGGATGGAAGCCTGGACACTGTAACTTCTTTGTAGGTGATTCATACAACAGATGGAAAGAAAATGTTATTCAGGGAGGTGAGAATCGGTTAAACTTCAGTTGCTTGGAGTAGTCCAGCCTGTTTTAAATGTGACTGTTTTGTTGCCAGTTGTTGGATTCTGCAGAAGAGGTGTGAACTATCAGGGTTGTCCTCTGGACTTGCTAATGCTTGTGTGCGTTGTTTGTCTCCTGTATTAAATCATGTTGTGACTTCTTTCTCAAGACATCACTTCTGTGATACCTTTGTGCTGTTTACCTGGTGTGTTGTACTTTATACAGAGCCTTTTCATGACTTGAACGTGGCTTACTTTACAATTCCCTCTGCTTTTCTCTACTAAATCATCTCTTCCATTTGTCAAGTTTAAGGACGTATTTGTGTTAAGAATTTTCACGGAGACGGATAATCTGTTTTGCATTGACGAGTGTGATTCAGTGCACAGAAAATGCTCTAAGTAAGGCTTGACTCTTTGGAAACAGTCTAAATTATCAAATCTCTTTGGTTTTTTTGTAAGAGTAAGAGGCTGCCTATTGATAACAGTAGGTAACTGGACGACTTGTCAGAATGCATTGGGAAACAGCTTTTCAGTTTTCCCTTCAGTGACACTGCTTAGCATTTTACTGGTGACACTGGACATAGTCATAAAACTTCTGTCGGAGGGCAAAAGAGTTGTTATTTTTATTAGTAAAATAATAAAGTGAAAGACTGCGGACAAAGCTCTCCTAAGGACTTTTCCAGAAGGCAGGAGGGTGCAGCCCAGTTGGTACTTTCCAAGCTAAGGACCTGTTTTGTATTAAGTCACCTTTGGTGGCCAGCTTGGATTTTGCGAGTAGCATTTCTCTCAGCCTCCTGTTTTGAGGGCTGCTGGTAAAGAAGGGCAGACTTCTGGTTAGAGCAAGAGAGATTTGGTAGCAGAGACTTGACAGCTTTGTGGCTGCAAAGCAAAATAAATTCCATAGATTAGACTTGTACTAAATGTCTCCCTTTTAATTATTACCAGAATTAAGAAGACTTATCTTCTCGCTGAGCACTGTAATTTTTGCAGAATAGGTTCCTGGGGAGGGGGGAATACTTGGCAAAATTTTAATCTCTCCTTAATGTGTGATGTTTCCTCTCATGTCTGTACCATTTGCAAAAAGGAAGGAATAAAAATAAGGCTAGTAAGAGGACATAAAAACTGGAAAGTCAGGCTTTTTTGTGTTTATTCCTGTACCAGGTGTATTGGAAATTAATCAGGTGGGTTATTCTACATTAAGTGTTAGTGTCTGCATTGTAGTTCATGGAAATTAAATATTTCCCCCCCTGGTTTTGAAGTCTGAGGATTTACGTGGCTTCAGCAAGCAGAGAGATTTGTACTTGGCTTTTCTGGTCACTCCTTTCTCAGTGGAACTTCTCAGTCAAATGTTTATAACAAAGTACCACACAAGGACTGGGCGGGGATGTCTCTGGGTGTGTTTCTGGGGAGGAATTACGTGATCAGCCGTTTTTATGTGGGTTTTCAGCTTTGCTCCGCCAGTTTAGAATAGAACAACTTGAACTCGTCAAGCTGAAGCTTGGGCATGATGTAGATGATTTCAGGACATACCAGGAAGAAAGGCATCCCCAGAAATGCTTGATACCGGTTAAGTAAATTATACATCAGTATTTGAGGATGTAATGACGCGGCTATTGCATTAGGCGCAGCATGATGAGAATGGGGTGTGGTGTCAGTATTACTCACTAGGTATTAAAATGATCACAGGCGTATTTTCTTTTATGTAAAACCTGAAGAGGGGGGAAAAAACCCAACACATTCCACTGTATCTTCCTGTGAGTAATACCTGCATTCACCTGATACATAAAAATGCTATTTGTCCTTTCCCCAGGACAGGGGAAAAAGAAAGCCTTAGATGGGTTCCTTTGCCAGTTCATGTGACAATAGTTGGGAGCCTTCAGGAAGGGGAAGTGAGTGACAGCAATCCCTTCCTTCAAATACATCTGATAATTCATTAATGTAATTTCAGAACTTATTGTAGCTTTTGAGAAGTGGGAATAGAATCAGTCATGTTGATGTGACGAGCTGGTCTGTGAGTTGTCATTACAGAATGAAAATTGACAGCAAGCCTTTGAAAATCCAGTGACTGCAATATGCTAATAAATAAATTTAAATACTTTGTTCTTGGTAGGTTTTCAGTATTAAAGTAATTCCCAGTGCAATTATGAGGGCTTCAATAGTTACGTTACAGGTGGCTTTGGTTTGCAGATTTTGAGAATTTTCTTTTTTTGATTTGTTTGTCATTCAGTTTTAGCTTACTGCCATTACTTTTATTCCCAAAACAGTGAGTGGCTAAATACAGGAATGTGTAAAGGGATGTTGAGTGCATGGGTAGTAAGATGGTTTCAATGCCTAGTTTTCCCTTCCTATGCCTTATGTATTTAGATACCTGCTGTTTAATCAGGGGCTTATACAACACAAGACAGAAGGATTTTTAAATGATCAAGACATGTAAATATTATTGCCTGTGCAAGGCTTGCTTGGCACTTACGCTGGCTTGGTCTGCACTAGTAGAGGTGTGTTTCGCAGCTAAATGCATCGGTTTTATTTTAAGACTAAAAGAAGAAAATTTTAAAAATAGAAGTAACTTTCCATGTAGTCCATGTGTGCAGTAGCTGTAAAACATCAGATACGCTCTGAGTACGGGAATAGGTAATATTGCAGCCAGGGTGTGTGAAGGCTTGAACACTTGCAGTCTCAGAGCAGTCTGTGATGCTGTACCTGTTAAAAGCTCTTGGTGGGCTGTGGCTGTTTCAAGGAGGAGATTGTTAATGGAAGTTAAAACACCCAAATTAAGTATAAAGATGCTTGGCTGTGCAGATACTGTTGTTTTGTTGGGGTTTTTTATTAGCTTCCAGTCCTTAGGTTTTCATGAGTTAGGTCTAATCTGTGAAAAATGTTCATTAATAGTTTACCCTTTGCTTTTTAAAAGGTAGGGTAGTTCAGTATGGTCTGGAGAACTATATACTTTTTACTGATAGAATTCTAGCAATAGTCTATAGGTTGTGTCCTATGTATGTTATATTTTACCTCATTCCAGTTGCTGATGTAGTTGTGATATTTTCAGTGATTAATACATCTTTTAAGACTTAGCATTATGAATTGGGAATGAGAAAATTGTTTTTCATAGACCGTTCCATTTAGAAAAAGCTTCTTGCAAAATAAGCAGTAAATAAGAGAACTTTCTTCTAAAAGACAAAATTACATATCTGGAATAGAACTGTTTTTATAAGTCCAGAGCAACAAAATTCATCAAGTTGGCAGTGGATTTTTAATAGAAACTTCCCAGGAATATTTTATTTTGCCCTCTTGCTTGGATGATTTTCAGGTTATGTAACTTTAAGCTTTTATAAGTAGGGTTATAATTCAAAACCTGTTTTTAAGAGGATGTAAGATACTCTTCTCCCCCCCCGCCCCCCCCCCGCCCCATTTTCCATTTGAATTCAGTCTCCTGCCAAAAATAAATATACCTGTTATCCATTATTGATAGGAGAATCAATGGGATGTTGGAGGTTAGGATTTTTTCTCTTGTACATGACTATCTTGCATTGTTTGCTATATTAAATAATTAAAAAAGAAAAAAAGAGCAGGAGCTTTCATTTTTGTGGTTAAGCTCTGAGATGTTTGTTATTGGTTAAGAGTAGGTGTTTAATGGAAACCCTGAGATGAGCCTTTTGTTTCCACTCACTAAAACCACGAATACTGTTTTTAATGATCTTGTAAAGCTGTAAAGAAAAGATGCTATTTTTATAAATCTGGAAGGTGAGACTAACACCAAAGCAGCAAAATATTTAAGTGGGTCTTTTTTTCTTATAATTGAAGGTTACATGAAAAGTCTCATTCAAAAGGAGTACCTTGCCCCAGGCTATTTCAGGCCTCTGGAACTGCTCTTTTTAGCATGCTACAAATTGAATCACCGGGTGCCAGTAGCATTTGAAGCAAATGAGGCTCAATTACATTCTGAGTCAGAAGTACCTGAATTAACCTGCTTTTCAGCAACTGTCGTGTGACTTCTCCTACAAAGACTTTAAGGCCTGTGTGAATAGTAATGTAACACTACTTAAAAGTGATGAACAGGTTTGTCCATGCTGAATAGTGTTTGGATTTTTACGACGAAACTATGCTCAGAGGTGTGGAGAAAATCTTGAACAGTATGTTGACTAGCTAATTTATTTTTTTAATGCAACTGTTAGAGCTGAAACTCTTCAGGCTCGGTGCCATTTCTGCAACAAGCTGCCTCTTAACCTTGGATGACTTGAGAGCTTTAGTGTAGACTAGGTTATGTTATTAAAACACAACTGCAGCCTGTGTCATGGAAACAAGCAGAATAGTCATCTGTGAAATTTGTGTTCTTTATCTTGATATTCCTGCTATTATTACCAGTGAAGCTACTACACTGCTTGCCAAAGGAGGATATCTGGCTTAGTTTGGTCCTTTTAAACTATTTTCCTATCAGCTGTTGTACCATTTACATGAGTGCTTCTTTGTTTGCAACTCTTAGTTCTGGGAGCAGTAAGAAAACTTTGGGACTGCTACAGCATTTTCATTTTTAGATAGCACTTTGCTCAGTGCTGTAACCATGATGAGCTGAAAGGATGGCTTTGACTGTATTTGCATGACTTGCACTGTCAGGAAACATTGGTTAAATGTAGGGCTGAAGCATCATTTTTGAAACATGGATTTTGAGGTGGATTTAGTATGAAGGAACAATTCCACAGGTTGTTATTCCTTGAGTTCCTTATTCCATGTCACCTACCCTCATCATTCCAAACTGTTAGTCTAGTTATCCTCATTGTTAGGATTGTTTAATAGCATTTAAATGTGTAATTAAATTTTAGCCAATATTTTAGATGGCCTTCATTAATGAAGACACATTTAAAAATCTGTGTTGCCCTGGTTGAGCCTAAATAAGCTGCTCAGGAAATTACACCGAGAAACGTGACAAATCTGTGTTGATCCTCAAAGAAATGTTGTTGAAGTTTCCCTTTTTTTGTGCTTCCCCCACTCTTTCCTTTATGTTTGCAGGACTGCTTGACCTTTTAACAGATCTGGAACAGCTTTTGGAGCCAGTCAGAAGCTAATGTGGGAAGGAAAATGATTTTGTTTTGACAGGCTTAGATCCCTGGTGTACACGACACATGTTGGGTCTAGAGCTGGCACAAGAATACTTTCCGAGAAGCTGTTTCCTAACTTGCCCCGCTGTAAGCCATGCACGAAATGGTACTGAAAATGCCAGATAGGTAAAACTTCATTATCCGTCTTCATTGGTGGTAGAATGAAAACTTAAGTCTGGATGTTTCAATCCTCGCAAGGGTAAGATGGTTAACCAATGTTAGCTTGTGATAAGCAATGCATTTGTCATCTGCTGTCTTAGGAGAAGAGATTCTGTTGCTGTGGCATTACATTTCATCTGGAGTTAATACTGTAATCCTATACTATACTCTAATATATTATATATGATGTAATAATATACTGTAATAATAAAAATAATAAAAAGTTAATACTGCAGACAAGAGTTTGTAAGCTCCTAGGCCTTGTAGGTACTGGCTGTGATTTGGTCTTTGTTTACAGCTTGGGTGTTTTCACGAATCTTTTAACAACTCTCTAGTTCTAGACAGGATGAGTGTAGCTAGCCTTAAGTTGTCTCTCTGGGAGACAGATGGAGAAAACCTTGATTAGCTTCTATCAGCAGCTCCACAGTCTGCCTACCTCTGCTTTTTGGAAGTGGTTGTTACGACTGCAGTGTTGTGGTAAGCAGAACAGTATTTTGACAACTGTTTTCAAATGTGCATCTTTTCTCTGAAGTTGATGGTGCCATGCAGTTTTTTACTAACATAGAAGTGATACCACGAGATTGACTGAACAGATGCCTGAAGTAGAGGAGCTGAATTCTTGAAGCTGATATAGGTTAATAATTCTGTCTCAAAAATCATTGAAAGGAGGATCTAACTGGGTATAGAATTATTATAAGGCTCAGGGAGTGAAAAAACTTTGTCATTGTGAACTCTGGCTATGGTGAAATGTATGTGCCAGCAAACTGCTCCATTGCCTTTTTAAATAACACCACAGTAGCCTAGAGATTTTTTTATATACAACATAGAATAAGAGAAGCTTTCTTGTGATTATAATGTGTTTAAAAAACAGGCAGATGAGCAACTGCATTGGTAGTTTCACTTAAAAATTCATTTGTTGTTTTCACTACTTTTGGATGACTTTGTGCTTTTATTAAAAAGATCTTCTTGATGTTTAAGTGCAATCTTCCAAAACAAATTGCTCTGAAGGTAAATAGAATAACTGAAACTTTATATTAGAGTACTGTTATTTAAACAGTTGTTAACATGAAGCTGTTTGACATCTATTTTTTTTAAAATGGGGGCAGCATCTACTAAGTGACAAGAAAAAGCACCTGTAAATCAAATAAATTAAAAGGGAGAGGGGGGGGAAAAAGAAACATTAAAGAGGAAATTCTGAGAGTAAGTTTTCAAATGGACACTTAAAATATTTGTTTTCTGAATACCTGTGGAGCTTTATGTAAAATAGGATTTTACGTTTTACACTTTGAATGACTCACTGAAATAGAAGCCTCTTCTTTCCTATGCTTGGCAGTAGCATTTATTTTCACTTAATGCTGCTCTTAGAGTATATTTCAACATTTCCTTACTACTGCACCTGGAATTTTGGACATATGAGGTTTGTTTTTTTTTAAATTACTAGGCACTTTGAAAACAAAAACACTTTTGGGAGGCTGAATAGTAATGCTAACCCTTGAACATAAGGGGAAGGAGGTGAGGGGGATGTTCAGACTGTTACTTGTTTCTTGCCTTGTAAGTCTATGAAAGAAATACTTTCAGTAATATTTTCACAGTACGCTACAAAAAAAGCATGTGCATGCACACCGAAAGCACTCGACCAGTTTTGGTGATTTCTAGATGTATTTTTTTTTTTCTAGACAGAGTATTTGTATTGTAAAAGTTTGCTGGGGAGCAGGGGGTGAGTGACAATTATTAAAGGTGGTGGTGTAGGCTGGAGAGCTTTTTTTGAATAGTTTTTGACCAGCCAGTCTTTAATTCTCTCCTTCTGTCTCATTGTTTCTCATTGCCATGATACTGTTACTGTAGGTGTAGTGTCATGGACATCAAAGCAGAATTGTAGCTGCTGAATCAAGCTGGGAGAGCAGCTCTTACTGGAGAGTGGGTGGCAAGAAACACTTTCTAATTTTTTTATTAGGTTGGGTTTTTTATGCTTTCTCTTTCATTGAATTGTGCTGGATTTAACAAAATGATTCATGTCTGCTTATCTCAGTCTAACAAACGATAAAGGCATTGCAGTGGCAACCAGATCTTCCCCTCCTTTCCTGAATTTACTTTTCATCTACCAAACGCCTATAGTAGTAGTCAGGTAACTGTAGATTATTCCTGGATGGAAAAAAATGATTTGTGTTAGTGATGTTGACCTTTAATATGGTTTCTCATTAGCAGATGCCAATCTTATTACTGCTATGATACTTTTGATACTTCAGATCACTAAAAGGTTTATAGAAAAGTTTTGCTTCAGCGGGTTAGGACTCAAAGATGCCTGTTCTTTCACCTGTGCATGTACAGCTGAATGAAATGTTTGCAGTCTCCAGAATGCTAACTGCTTCCCATTGCTTTCTCTTCTTGAAATTTATGACTTAGATTTTTATTTTAGATGAGCTGTTTGCATGGCTGATTTGTTGCCCTGTTTCAGTTCAAATGACGTATTGGTTGTGTAATTGCTGTCCACCCACATTTCTGCCTACCCATGTTTATTAATAAAAATCTACGTTTAAAACTGCTAGCTTCAGCTGAGGAACAACTATGCAAAACTTCAGCTGGAATATCTCGGAAAGGAATGAGGAGAGAAGAGTAGTGACTAGCTGACACCAAGAAGTAATGCGTGGCTGTGACCTTGAGCCTGAAGACTTTTACAAACTTGTCCTGTTTATCTTTACTATAGCTTCTTTCATAAGCAATGGCACGCTCTAGCAAATCTGGAAGTTGTGGGGTTGGTTTGTTTTTTAAACCAACGAACCAAAACGTTTTGCAATATAGGGTCATGTATAAACTCTGAAAAACTGTCATAGGAGGGATTAGTCTTTCTGGATGAACAAACTTTAACCTGTCTTTTCTGGTCTTCCAATATGGATGGATAGGAAATTGCCCTCTCCAGTTTCCCCAATTACTTGGAAAAGGCCTCAGACTCTAAGTAATGTCAGAATATAATACTTCAGGGGCACATTAATTGCTTAATTATTAGCTCTAGTTTCCAAATTTGTAGTTGTTGAAATTCTTTTGGTTATTTGAGTGTTCAGAAAGCAACTGTTCAAATGTATTGCTTCAGGGAAAAGCAGATAATTTGCTTGGCTCCTTGAGAGCACGATTGATAGCTCTTGAGTGTTTGACCAGTTGAACCACAGTCTCTTCTGAAAACCATTGAGGATATTTTAAGTGCTTTCTGCCTTTCTTCTGTTAATCTGTTTGGCTTTTCTTTGATTATGAATCCTGTTTTTTTCATTGTGTTAACAGTTATAGTCATTTGCCATTGACAAATGCAAGAACTTTTAATTTGAAATGAAAGGAACACATTCTAGACATGCTTGTCTGCTATTAACTCCCTAGACTCAATCATCTATGGTCTTGGGAGTCCTTATGATTGGTAGAAAAAAATTTCTTGGGTAATAGATCATGAAACCATTTACTATTAAGAATTGGTCACTTCCCCTTTTTTTTATAAATAAGCTGTAAGGGATGTATGGTATCAGCCAGAAATGAAGTTAGTTATGTATATCTTCCCTGAAAATTTACTATTTGAGCCATGTGCAGGTTGTATGTGTTGGAGGGTATGACCAGGGAGGTTTAAGTGTCCTCTAACCAAGCGCTGTCTTTTAATGTTCATGTCCCTAATGGTGCAAGACTAGTGATGGAATGTTGAGTGGGAATAAAAGGTTAACAAAATGATGTATTAGGTTTCATTCCGTATTTATCCAGTGTTTCACGGGGGGCGGGGAATATTCAATAATTTTCCATTCTACATTAAGACCTTAGCTCTTGCCTCGCAGGATGTTGTGAAGCGTAAATCGTTGTAAATTGCTTTTAGATCCTCTGCTGGGGAGGTACTGTGGTAGACTTATGATGGTGGAGGTTTGTGTTTTGGGTGGGTTTATTTTTGTTTCTCTTGTGGTGTTACAAGCCAGGCAGGAAGCTTCAAATGAGGAATCATGTCTTGTCCTTAACTGGCCCCATTTTCCTAAGGTACTTTAGAGACTATGAAAAAAGAGGCTTTTGCATGAAAGTAGGTAAACTTCTTCCTTTGTTTTCACTGGCAAAATAAAAATTACTGAGGATAAAAAGTAAACCTTGAATGTGATTTAACTGAGCTTCAGTGAGTTTCTGACAGAATTTTGATGGTGTTCATGATACAATATTTTTTTTTTTCCTTCCTCCTCTTTTTAAAGATTTATAACATGGCCACTGAAGCCCATTGGTGTTTATGTAGCTTTGAGGGAAGGGTAGGAGCCTGTGTTACACACAAACTTCCAGGAGTTGCTGTTGGGTGGGAATTTCTGTTGTTACAGAGCTCTGTCTTCTGGGCAAGTGTGCATTGGTGTTGGGGAGCAGGCATGCGAGCAGGCATGCGCGGAGGAGGAATGAGGAAGTGAAGCACTTGCCATGGTGTGTAGGGCGAAGTTTCAGAGAACAAACGAGAGGGGGGAAAAATATCCAATCTATTGGAAATACTGTTCTGGGCTTATGGTATGTGTTGTTCATGGGGCTCCCTGAGTGTGGAGGTAAGAAGCTTTTTCTTCTACCTACTGTTCTCTGACCATGCATAGGCTTGCTTTCTCTTCTTTATTTTTCTTCAGAGTTTTTTTTTCTGTGAGACTGGAATTGGAAAACACAGGTAGCATGATTTATCCTATTCTGTGAACCGTGAAGTTGGCAGTATGGGGTGTTTGTGTGTGTGGCTTCAGCATGCCTTTTGAGAATAAAGTGGTGAGTCTTTATAAAACAACCCATTACTTCTGGCTAGTCAGGGTTTCCTATGGGTTGTCAGGTCAGTTTTCCCCTAAAATGAAGATCAGGACTCGTCTAGAAAGTATTAGGTCCTGCACTTCTCAGGGAAAGGAGAAAGATACTTAAGTGCTCTCAGAAGTGTAGTTTATTACGTAGAGCACCCTGGAGCAGAAAACTGACTTGAATTTAAATAGGTCTTGTGAAGCACTGGTGAAAATCAGTGGTGTCTGACATTAGGCAAGTATGGAGGGGGTCCAGTTGTTGGTCAGGATTGCACTGTCAGTGCCTGCTAATCCTTATTAGTTAGGAGTTTTACTACTATCTGTTAATTTCGTTTAGGTTGTTGATTTATTTTTAATGTCGAGTGTCAGAGAGGCTTTGAAGTAGTTAATGTATTGCAGAACCACTCTCATAGGAGAAAAGTGCATCTTTGGCTAGGTTACTTTTTTTCTCAGAAACATGTACATTACTACCAAGGAGTAAGTCTTTAAAAGAGCTAATAAAATTATATTGTCTGTCTTTATTAGATTAAAATATAGATTAGCCAAGAGCTGTATTTGCATGAGCAGAGCGGTTGGTGAGCCTCAGTTTGTTTTGGCAGTGAGGAGCTGTTACAGTGTAAAGCTTTGTGCTAAATAAGCTGACTTGTATGTTCCTTGTTAACTGTTACAGGAAGTTCTGCTCGTTTTATTTCTAAGTACGACAGCAAAAGTGAAACAGCTTCAGGACTAAAGTAAAAGACAGTAAAAATTACTATTATTCAGAATTTTGATCTTCATCTGTCAAGAAGATGGTGATATTGCTTGGATAAGAAAAGCTTAGCGAAAGGCCATATAGAGATGTGTAAAAACACAGGAGCAGGTAATGCTGTTAGGAGCTGTGTATACTGAGCAGAAGCTGAGCAGAGGGTGCCCTGTAGGTGTGCTGAGTCACTCCTGTAACATGACTTGCTCTGGACTGCTGCTGGGAATGATCAGTGCTAACTTGTGTGTGACAAAGTGGCACATGATACACGTGTGCTGGTACATGTTAGATCCAAATAACATATTGGTGAGGGGAGTCAGTATGTACTTCGTACCTGTACTGAAGCAGTCGGAGACTGCGGTTAATGTAAAGGGAGTTGAATTCTAACTGAAAGCAGAAGAGTTTTTCTGTATGTCATCATCTGAAACTGGATGCCGGTGGATATTGGTACAAAGTGTTCTGCATTTTAAAAACTTGCAGAGCCTTCTAGTTATGTGTGGAAGGCTCTGGCCATCACGGACATAACGCAGCTTGGACAGGAGACTGTGTTACCCCTCTGTGGTTAGTGCAGTAGAGTAAGGAATGTGATAAAGCGTTGAGCAGTTGTCCTGGTGATGTGTAGAATGATTCTCTCTTTCTCTGAAGCACTGGCAGGGTCACTGATCTGATTAGTGTGACATTTCCAGTCTGCCTTGAACGTTGGAATTTCAAGGAATTTTTGAGGGTTGGGGGAAGGCCCAGAAGAGAGGAGGAATTTTTCAGGTGTTTCTAGTACTGGCTAAAAAGAGTTTATGGAGGGCTAATCAGAAGGAGGAGACATGCATAGAGGTATCTTATATTATCAAACTTGGAAATAATGAAATAAATCTGACTGGTCCCAGTGTACTATTTGAGGTCTATGTCTGGGTGCATCTTCATTCTTAATTACAGCTTCTTGTCTTCCAACTTAGGTACTGTGGATATGTCTTTTTAGTGTTTTGTTTTCGTGGTTATTGGTATATCTTTGTTTTCCTCAATCATGCACAAAGAAATGTGTGTGTAATACAAAGTGTTGGAAGCTAACAGGTGTGAAAAACTTAACAAATTGAGAGGGTGGGTTAAAAATGTCATAAGGGGAAGGGGATTTTATTTAAATGGGTATGTCTTCTATAAATGTTTGCATTCTTTGCATTTTGCTTGTGTCTGGCATAATAGTGGAGAGAAACATTTAAAAAACCCATATACCATGAAAGTGTGAATATGCTTTCCCTACTTCTATATGTACAAGCAAGTGTCCTTTCTGTAGCGATGGTGGTTCCAACAGCTGTCTGTGATAATGAAACTGTCTTGTTTCCATCATTTTACTGCCATTTGTAATCTCTCTTGTTTAAAGTAGCTCTTAGAAGTTAAAGAATATTTTGTTTCTAGTTATTTCCAAGGTTGTAGCAAGTCACAAACCTTGCAAAAAGGCATGCATCTTTCCCAGCTTCACTTCGCAGGCGTATAACCCATCTATACGCTTTGTGCCTGGGAGGTATTTGTATTGTATCTCAGCGCTTGACTCTGCTTCCTAGTCTGAAGATTGAAGATCCAGCGTGAAAATGGGACTGCGTGTGTGGAAAGCTGTGGCAGCAGCAGTACTTGACTTGGTGCCAGCCTGTATGTGTGCAGCTCACGAACCCTCAGTCCCTGTAATGCCATTCCTGTCTTAAGTGGGACCGGAGGAATTCCACAGTTCTGTGCTGATCTGCTTGGGAGATTTGTTAGCATAGTAGGGTTTGTTGCTCCAACAGCTATTCTTTTTTCCTGTAGGGAAAAGGTTGGCTGGATCAAGCCAGTTAGCCATCTGTTCCAGCAGTTAGACTGTGCTAAATAGATGATTTCCTGAGGTTTCTCCCAGACTTACTTTCTATTGTCAGTGTTATCTGTGGCCTTCCTCTGGCATTCAGGCATCAGTACGTGTCCACAGGTGCTGCAGAATTTGGTGAAACGAGGAGTAGGAGAGATGTTTATCATGGGTAAGGGGGAACTGTCACCCACTGTTGAAATGTACCTCTAGTGATTACATGCCTGCTGCCAGGGCTGTGGGTTTCCCATTCACGCATGATGTGCCCTTCTATTTTGGCAGTTCGGTGCCAGGCTTGGGCTCATTAGAACCCTTCAGAGAGTTGTGCTTGTATGTAAGCTTTTCTTCCATTCTCTAGCCTTTTGAGACCTGCCTTGATAAGGGATCAGGGATGCCACTAATTACTCCTTCCCTTCCCAGACTTCCCAAACATTTCTTTCAACTGTTGAGACTGTAAATAAATATTACCTGTTTCATTATGCCAGTTATCTGGAGTGGACAGAGGTACAGGTGGGAACATGTCTGTTTTGTTTTGTTTTTTAGTGAGTTAACTCATGTTAAAGTTGTGTTCAACTCCTTTTTTCCAGTTCAGAGCCTGGGATGGTGGGATCTCCATGTCCACATCTACTTTCTAGTGTCGATAGTATAGCTTCATGTTAGCTACTGGTTTTAGATTTCCTCAAGTAGTAAAAAACTGCTTTTTAATGCCAGGTTAATAATCAGTGTTTCAAATAGAGTGTTCAAATGGTTTCTGAATTGCAGATGATCTGGGAAACTGTTCATAGGTATTTTAATACCAGCGTGGTAGGAAGGAAGCAATATGATTCAGCTCTTAAATTTTGAACCTCAAGTGGTATTTCATAGCACAACAATATGTACACTGGAATTTACCAAGCTGTGTACTGCTTTTGGCAGAAGGATTTCTATGGAGTTTAAAGGCAATGTCTATTATGGTTTTGTTTTACAAAGAATGATACTAGCTGGAATAGATACCAAGGTTTACTTTAAAATATATAAAGGGAGGCAGGGAAGGCTTGCAAATAAACATCCTGGATGGTTTAGGAAGTTAGCTCAAGTCAAGTAACTTACCAAGTATGTTTTCGTTTGGGTTATGATGATACAGTAGCAATTTGACTGCCTGCTGACAAGATGAAAAAAAATATACTGATTTTTCTATTAAAGAGGTGGTTTGTGACAGAGAGTGGGAGCCCAGAACAACTTTGGCAGATCTTTGGTGGTGGTGGGGTTAACCACAGGCAGTGCCTCTGCCTCAGCACCACTCTGTCTGGGTAGTATTGATTTCTTATTGATTCCTTGTTGGCTGGGAAACAGTGGCTGTGTGGTATTGTACCTATTCTTTTGAAGACAGAAGTAATTGTTTTCATTAGCTTTAGAACTAAACTTTAATGTTTTCTTGATGAAACATGATTAAAAGCTCAACTAGTAGCTCCTCATTGTGTGCCTTAGCAAAATGATGCTAACCCTGAACAGCATTGCACTAAATTCTGGAACAAAAGCCTGAGGCTTTTCAGAGTCGCTCTGTTTTAGCATCAGATTTTTGTTGCTGTCTTAAAATGCTTTGATTCTGAATTGCACAAGTCCTAACTTGAAGTTTCTCTTTGCCTTTACTTGGAATTGAGATTTTGATTTTGAGGTTGTTCTTTAAGCTAAGATTTGATAAAAGGTTGCTGTTTTGCTTATAGAAGAACTTTCTATCTGAACATAATTAGCAAGCAAGCGCACACTCCTTGGTATGAAACCAAAGCCCTGGTGTGTGGGAAAGAAACTTAACATATCTGGGCGATTGGGGTGGTTTGGTTTTTTGTTGCTTTGCTGCTTGATTTAGAAAAATGTGTTCAGTAGTAAGCCTATGTGACCTGCAGTGGTTTTGTGCAAACTTGTCTGGCTTTCTATCACCAGTGATCAGAATTTTTTTTTTATTACCAATTTTTCTTTTGATAATGGTTCTTTTCATATCGCTTCATCTCTCTACTCCTCTATATTTCTCCTCACATGTGGAGTTCTGCTTTTATTTACTTTTCTTTGTCTCAAAGGGATGTCTTGCCTTCCTTTCCCTTATAATTAGTAACATCTGATTTTCTTAGCATTTTGGTTCAAAAGTGCCATGAATAAAGACCTCCCAGGTTCTCCTCTATTGTGTTTCAGTGTAATTTCTCAGTGTATTAAAGATGTTACTTTCACTGTCAGTATAATCTCTAGATAGGCAATGAATGCTATAAACCAGTGTTAGAAAAGGGTCCTTGAGAAACAGTTGGCACTCTTCCAGTCAAAAACAACTTCTAGAAATTTTCTTCCTTCTTTTGAAGGACAGAGCTGCTTGGTGGGCAGACTGAGAGCAAGCTACCAGTGCTCAATTACACCCAGTAATGCATGGAGATTCCCAGGGTAATGCAGACGTGACTGGATAAGTCCACGTGGTACTGGGCAGCTCTGTACAGATCTGTTAGTGTGAAGATGCTGTAGTAGCAGTACTGAGTATTACCTAGCAATGTGTGTGAGCAGTATTGCATGCAGGTAGTGTCTGACTCTACTCCGAGCCATTCATCCAGT
Organism: Falco rusticolus; assembly: GCF_015220075.1. Classification (NCBI taxonomy): domain Eukaryota; kingdom Metazoa; phylum Chordata; class Aves; order Falconiformes; family Falconidae; genus Falco; species Falco rusticolus. Next base: position 30,454,691 of record NC_051197.1, read on the forward strand.
TCTTGGGGCTGTTTCTGCAGGGTTGTGTGCCAGTTCAGAGCCCACTGAACTCAGAAGAAAGTTTGCTTGTGATGGAGGTTTTGGATGAAGCCTTGTCTAAGCAAAAATATGTAAAGCTCACAATTAAATACAGTAAAAAGTGGTTTTAATGTAATAAGCACAACAGTCCTTCAAAAATTGCCTTTTTTATTCAAATCTAGTTGATGTTAATTGGCTCATTTGTAAAGAAAAAAAAGAACATAAAACCTAAAAGCTAATTTGTCTTATAACTTCAGTGAGATAATTATCTAACTTGGGGTTTTTTTTCTTAAGCTGCATAACAGCAGAAATGGTTTTAAGTGGCTTTTCCAATGCTAGAGACTAGCTGGAATTAAAGCAAGTTATGACTCAGTCCTCTGATATCAGTACTGTACTCCTAGTTCAGCTGTACCTTTACAAGTGATGTTTACCTAGCATAAAAGATTTCACATGCCTGTGCCAACAGAGAATGCTAATTTTCTGTTTCTGCTTTCTTACAGGTTATGTTTCACACTATGTGCTGACTGTCTGTACTTACAGAAGATATTTAAAAACAAACAGACTTCTTTTTTCAAAGATTTTGATTCCAGTGGAATCTGTGCTTTAGATTTTTGTCTTGTCAGTTAACTCCTGAAGCAATGCCTGTACAAGCTCCACAATGGACGGATTTTCTCTCCTGCCCAATTTGCACACAGACTTTCGACGAAACAATCCGGAAGCCCATCAGCTTGGGTTGTGGCCACACTGTCTGCAAGATGTGCCTCAACAAGCTCCACCGTAAGGCATGCCCTTTTGACCAGACCACTATCAATACAGACATTGAACTCCTTCCTGTGAATTCAGCCTTGCTGCAACTAGTGGGTGCTCAGGTATCGGTGCTTTTTTTTAAAAAAAATCTGTTTCTACGTTGTTATCCATCTTTCTTTTGGGAGGACAACTCATGAATAAAGAATAATGACTCTGTTAACAGTATGTAGAGTAGACATCTACCTTTTTGTAGACTGATGAATACAGGTTTTAGACCTTAGGCATGCTGTAGTAAAGGTGCCCTGAACAACTGTTCAAATTTTGATTCTGCTGGTAGCTGACTGATTTTGTGTTCATCTAATTCAGTGTAACTCTGAGCTACCACCAGAACACGTTGGTTCTGTTTGCTTCCTTCTTCCCTAGCCATTCTTTGCTGAAAGGATGAACTGGAATCAGTGAGCTTAACTGGTGGGAAGCCATTCTTCTGTGGTGGTTTACTTGCTTTACCATGTTCACCCTACAGGCTTGTGATCAGTTGTCCTGAAAGCCAGGAGGGGGAGAGTAAGAGAAGTGAATCAGACCCTTCTGGTAGCAGCCTTTGTACTGCTTTATGTTTAATTTGAAACTGTGCTCTGGAAATGTAACTTTCTGAGCTGGTATATTAACCTAAACCTGTATAGGTGAATGGGGGGAGCCTGCCCGAACTCCCCTTTCTGGTGGAAAGGGCACTCGTAAGGTCAGCTGCACCGCTGATCTGATGGAGGTGAGTACTCCAGTGGCACTGGTACTGACAGCAGCAGCCTGAGAAAAAGGGCAAGGATGTGTGGAAAGCAGCATTGTCCTCCTGTTCAGTTGCAACACAGACTTAAATTGACATAAACTTGGCATGGTTAGATCCTGTGACCCATACCTCCCGGGAGTGGAAAGGATTGTGGACTTGGGGAGAGCAGGGACAATGTTGTGTAACTTACGGGTGAGGGACAAAAATGTAGATGGGATGCAGTTATCATAGAGGGATTATTGTTTTGTTTTGTTCTGCTTCTGTGTCTGGGTTCAGCAGAGTTGGAGGCAGCGAAATTCAAGAAGATCCATAGTTCAGGGAAAATGGAAGAGCTGTGGTGTGGAGGAAAGATGCTCTTAGAATGCTTTTTATTAGGCACTGGGACCTAGAGATCTAGACGTGCTTTTGCCGCTTTTCTTTTCATTTGATTTATCAAGTAATACAGCTAATTTGTTCTGTTGTGGTGTATGGCATAGAAGTTATTTCAGAAGCTTTAAATTTAATTCTGTTTCTGGTTGTGCCAAGTGACTCATCCTGCTCTGCAGGAGACGGTGATGAGACTGTGTGCTTCCATTTCTGTGATATACGTATGCTGCCATCTTTGAAGAGCTTCCAAACAGTGTGAAATCTGTGGGTGATGCCATAAATAAATAAATGCTGTAATTCTTTATCTTCCTTATATCTTCTTCCTTCCTCTCTGGAGTTTCTAGAAAAGTTCCAGCTGTATCCAAATGTCCACGCTTACGATAAATGCCTTTTCCTCTTGCATTTTTTTGGTTGTTCTGTGTGCATTTGTTAAGTTTTGTGAGAAGCTATGTGATAGCTTTTAACTTGAACTTTGTCTGAATTAAAATTTCCATAAAAACAAGATCTTCTGAAATACGATGAAAAATCACCCTGCCTCTGTCACAGGTAATTGAGAACTTTATTCTGGTTTTGCTAGTTAGGCAGCCAGTTCCCTTATGCATATGTGTGAGGTATGAAGAAGGAAGAATGGCTTTATGGTGGTGTTGTATTTGTCTTGAGAGTGCTCTGAACTCTAGGTTCCAACTTTGAATTAATGACGCTATTTCTGTGCTCATTTTTATATCTTAAATTTTTATGTGATCACGAGTCATAGGATTTTTTTGGTGACCTTAAAAAGCTGGAAATATCACCAAAAGAAACAGTATTCCCTTCGCTCTCATTAGCTGCTTGTTCCTGCATGATCCTTACGGGTTGCTTCCAGCTTGAGATCTTCTATGATTCTACGTATGCTGCTTGCTGCATTCTGTTACCTAAACAATAATGGGTCATCTTAGCTGAGTTTTTATTACTGATGAACTTTCCCCTTAAGAGACATTTGCACTACCTCCCACCCCCCCAGCTCCTAATTTCAATGAGGATGTGAATGAAATCAGTGTTCAGTGTAACTCACCCTCCCTTTCCCTTCCTGGCACCTGTGGAGTACTAGAAAACAAGTACACTATTTTCAGTGAAGGAACAGGGAAACATTTGCTGTTTTCCACTAGTATCTCTAAGGCCATTTAAAAAATACTTTCACAGAAAAAGGCTTGGGGTGGGGGGTGTGTACTTTAGAGAAACTACAGTGATTTTTTAACTCTGTCCCATTAAGAAGGTGGGCTCTTTGGTACATGTCAATGAAAATGATCTGTGAGCAGCAAGCTGGTTTATGAAGCATGAGTAGTATCATAAATTTTGATGAAACTAAGTCCATTTTCTTGTTCTTCTGCTTGGCGTCAGGAGGGTGTATGCGTTGTTAATGTCCTCTAATCTCTCAAACAACCCCCTGTACACCTTAACCTGAGTCCATGGAGACTTGTAATACTTTATTTTTAAATGATAAATTCCAAAGTACAGGTTTCCTTTTAGAGTGAAATACAATACAACACAATGAAAGCTTTTATCTGGGGGGCGAAAGAACAGTTTGTTCTTTTCCCTGTGGGGAGGCTTCTGAGAAGTTCACACATTTATAAGTGTTAAGTGCTTTTTTGCTGGAGGCAGAGGAGGGAACCAGGCAGTTTGAAGAAGCAAATCTATTCTGTCATGACTGGCAGCAATGATAGGATTCCAGGGCAAGTCACATTGCTTGGCTTTTGCACAGGCACAATGGGTGAAATGAGCAGAACTGTACTTCTGGGGAAAATGTGCTAAATTTGTCACACAGTCACCCGAGAAAGCAGTAACCTATTTCTCAGACAATAGCGGTTGCTTGCGCTCTCTGTAGATTTTGTCACTTTAATGGTGAAGAGAGTTGGTTTCTTTCTCGAATAACAGGCTGTTTCTCGGTTTTTGCCTTTCCCCACCCCTTTGCAAAAATGAAACCTGTTGCTCAGGTTATAGCCACCCTTGATGTGAAAATTAACTGTTGCAGACACACAAATTCCTGCTGCCCTGCTGTAGCATGGCACACATCAACAGTGGTTACAGGGCCTGTTCTGGAAGGCAGTGGTCAGGCAATTCAGCCCACATATAGATAAGTTCAGCCATATAAGATGAGGGTTGAGGGGCAGAAGGGATTGTAAGGGGAAGATGAGAATTACTCCTGGGAGAGCTGGAAATAGCTGAGTGCCTAAGCAGGAGCTAAGCATATTGTGAGGAAAGGGAGAGGCACAGTGGCTGCCTTAAACACAAATTAAGGAAGGCGTTCATGGGATACCTTGCTTTTTAAACTTCTTGGGTAAAGAAATCCCTTAAGCCAGTTTCTATGGGAATGAGGGTTTGAGTTTTAACTATTCAAGCATCCACATAGTACTCGCTATATGCACCTATTTTAAACATTCCCCAGGCCAGTGTTTTGAAGGTGCAGAATCATGGATCTGTCATCTAAGCTCTTCCCTCCTGTTTTTTTAACACATGAAACAGCAGTGTGCACGTTCCAAACAGGTGACATTAAGTGGCAAAAATTACTGAGGTGCTTTAATTTCTTTCATAGTCTCCTGCTGGATGTGATAAATAAAATTCTAGGCATTAGGCAATGGGGTCATGCATATGACAAGAGAACAGGTGAGTGATCTTAACAGCCCTTTCAAAAGTGGAAGATTACAATCACAGAGATATTAGTGTCACATTTCAATAATATTTTTATTGTTATCTCTGGTGGAATGAGGTACTTCAAAAGAAGATTTATCTGTGAAGTAGCTGTCCTTAGTGTGAACTCTTGAGGAACTGAAGACAGTAGGCTTTGGGTTTTTTTTGTTTGGGGTTTGTTTTTTTTTTTGGCAGGAAGCGAATCATCCATTCACAGGGGGGTGGTATATTGAGGGAAGGAGTTTTCAGACCCAACAAGAAGGCGTTTGGTCTTTTTAACATGTTCTCATACTGTGCAATTAGATGTCTAATGGTAATTAGCAACAACTCAAGCTGACATCTTTCATCAAATTACGCTTAAATGACCAACTCAAAATCACTGCCTGGTATGAGATGATGCTTTAGCATTCTTTTCCGGTCCCCTTCCTCATGCCGTCATAACCTGCCTCTTCCCACAGCCACAAGTAGTCATGCTGATGGGCAGCATTCCACTACCAAGGTACTCGCAGTCATTGCCAAGGCAAATGCATGCAGAATTATCACAAATTTAAAGTAATTAAACAGCTGAGATTATTTTTCCTGTCTTGTTCTAGTCCCCCTTGGGAGGTGTTTATTATATTATGTAAATATATTTGCACTGAAAAGTGTGATAAGGGTGTGGTGTCTGGAAGAGTGGAATATTGAGTGAGGATGAAAATAATGAACTTGCTCTGCAGGGCATCTGTTTTGAGACTCTCAAGAGGTGTTGTAACATAAGTGACTATAGGGTCCTGCACGGTATTGAAAGGCTATTTTGTGAAGGGGAAGCAAAAATGCTTTAGAGTTATTTCTCAGTTGTCCGTCAGTAATTCCATGATAAGAGCCAAAATTAATGCACAGATCTCCCGTGACTTTTATGAATCATGTGTTTACCATTTTTCTCTTGGTAGATACCATTGTTATAATCATTCTAGCCTTAAAATATTTTAAATGTCTCAGAAGTGCATATAAGAGAAGCAGCAAAAGGGCAGATTACTTGGAAGTTTTGCTGTGTGTTGCATTGCATGAGTGAAGATGGAAGTGTGTGTGAGGTGAAATATATTCTCTTCCCCTGAAAATGGGTGAAACTTAAAAATAATCATCTTGTTTTACTGTTTAGTTACTACACTGGCTCCAGCTTGGGATGAAAGTTAAACTGTAATCTTTCAGCCTCGTTTTGCAAACAGTACAGTTGTGCAAGGCATTTAGATTTTTACACTGAAGCTTCACTTGCAAAGAGAAGAAATGGGAATGATATGCAGATAGTGTTGAACAGCTTGATTAACTCTTGGAAGCTTTTCTATGCCAGCTTTTTCCTGGGGCAGGGGGGAGCTTTCTGTTAGCTGCCTAGACAGCCCTTGTGCCTCGCTGATGGAGTTAGTGTTGCATATGGCATTCCAAACTGCTGCAGTGAATGTATGCTAAACCTACCTTAACAAGATGGAAATCCAGGGCTGAACACAGCTTCCTGTCCCATGTCTGTTCCAAACCTCCTTTGTCTGCTGCGTGTTGTGACACTGTGGTTGTATTTCAAGTTGTTGCCAGTGCCAGATTGCATGCTTGCAGGAGTAAATAGGAATTTGCACAAAATACATTACAGCAGTAAATAGGGCACACGGACTGTGTAGTCTCTGTCTCAGCACAAATGCATGAGATGTGTGTTGTTTGATCAATAAGCCAGTTCTGCTTGTATAACTTCCCAGACAGAGGCAGACTGCTAAAATGGCAGTGGCTTTGAAAAGGAGGTGGAGTATTTGGTGTGTTCTGTTAACATGAAAGCAAATATTGAAGGTGTTAATATTTGTTTCCCAAATCCTGAGAAACCAGTCCAGCTGAGGCTGTTGCTGTTGCAACAGTTACAACTGACCACTGTAACATATAGTTGCAAAATTGCCTGTAAGCTTTCTTGCTTACAGACAAAAAAAAAAAAACAAACACCCCAAAGAAAGACAACCCTATTACCGAAATTAAAACAAAACAACAAAAAAAACCACCCCACAGAACTTCAGATGTTAACTGCAGTCTGTGAAAAGCATCCAGGCTAACCTTGCTGTCTTGGTGTGATAAAACATGGGTTTGATTTTCCCTTTAATAGGGATAAAAGGGGCGTTGTCTGATCCAGGCTATCTTGATTATGTCAGTTTTGAGGTGGCATCAGCTCTCTTAATTGCAGCTGATATGTATACTCAGAGACTTTTTTGTCACCTGCTGTAAAAGCCAGAGTGATCCAGCTAGTAACTTTTTATTTGGCCATGTGTGTCAAATGAGCAACTTAGCATGCGTAGTTGTATAAACCTGTAGGAGAAGTATGATCTCATTGATTACTTCCTATGAAAATTTATTATTTTCTATTAAAATTGATAGGAAAGCTCCTGTCTGCTTTGGTGACAACATTATGTGTGTGTGTGTAGATATATCTATTTAGATATGTTCAGTGCTTTTATTTGCTGCTGCCATCATAATGCTACTCTCTACATGGCTGAGTTGCATGTGAAGGTTAGCGGGTTTGTAGCTGTCTTTAACTCAAGCATTAAAGGCTTGTGCTCTTACACTGAGGGCCTGAGTTGTTCCCTGTAAGCAGAGATTAGCGTGAGATTAGTGTGCTATTACCAGTGGGATAGTGATTGACTTAGAAATAGAAGTCTGAGATCTATTTGCACTTCAAGCACTTTTTGCGTTATGCTATTGCATTTAGTCTTCTGAGAAATTCCTGTTCCCTATACTATCACATAGATAACTGATTGCTGAATGGTGATGTTGAGAAACATTAGTACAGTTGTATACTGCACTCTCAAATTTGTTTAAAGCTTTAAGAGTTTACCTGGAGGAAAACAAAACTAAAATTATAACTTGGGGGGAGGGGTGGTCCAACATCCCTTTGAAAAATCCTAATTTCTGCTGAATGCCTGGATGAAGGAATAAATGCCACAACCAAAAAAAGCCCCACACACATATACCCCAAGGATGTAAGTGGCCTGTGGTGTCAGATTAATACTTGCAGGGTGTGTTCATATGCACTGTGTAACATAACTTGGTCTTGCTGCTTGATAATTGAGTCTAGTTAGAATACGTTCCAAGGGTGTCTTAAAATATCTGCTGCTAAGTCTTTCTTCCCACAAATCCAAATAACTCCAGTCACGTATCCCTGGATGATTTTAGAGCTGTGAGGCCCTAGATATGAATCTCTGCTACCTGCAAACCAGGGTTTGTCTTATTTGATTGCCAGCCAGCCAGCTTTGGAAATGTCTCGATATGTGTGTTATTTCAGCCAGAGTTTTGCAGTTATAAGTAGCAGCATGTTATCATGTAATACTTTTTGTCACAGAATAAACCCTTCTGCTTCTCGTTCCTGTTAGCCACTAAATAAAACAAGTCTGCTAAACATAAATTCTTTACGTTATTTTTTTTAACACTGGTTTTTTTTTAATGTTGTTTGTTCATTAAACAAGCTGGAAAAATGCTTACTAATATAGAAAGAAACCCAAAGGGGAGGAAAACAGGAAATACTTGATATTAACAAGTGTTTGTAAGCATGGCTGCCATTTATTTGTGTATATTCATTGTAGATGTACATGTCATCTCTTTTCAGGTTCCTGAGCAGCAGCCAATTACTTTATGTAGTGGAGCTGAAGACACCAAGCATTATGAGGAGGGCAAAAAATGTGTGGAAGAGTTGGCGTTGTACCTCAAACCACTCAGCAGCGCGAGAGGTAGTTCCTGCATTGTTTCCTTTGAAAATGAAAGCTAGAAACAAATAAGAGGCAAAACAAACTATCCAAATGATTAGTTAGCTTGTTTGAAAAACAGATATAAATCTAGTTTAAAAAACAAAATGAAACAAATTTCCTAAGTATTAAGGTTATGTCTTCACAGCAGCGGGGGTGGGGGGCAGTGGAATCTAAAGGCATTTTGTTAAAACTGATACTGAGAAAAGGCTGTGGTATTTGGCCATGGTATAGTAAGTTGAACCAAACTTTGTAACTGGGGTTGACTTCTGCAGACTAAGTACAAATAGATAATTCTGCTTTTTTTTTTTTTTTTTTTTTGAGTTATGCTTTGCTTTGAGAACTGTAGTAACACAGCTTGTTTGTGGAGGAGGAATAAACTGAAATGAGAAAGTTACTGCATATGGGGTATATAAGAGAAATAAGTAATAGTCTGTTTATACAAGGTCTTACACAAGAGCTGAGTCAATCTGAGTAGTTCTAATTTAGCTAAACTGCACTGGGTTCAAGAGTATGGATTTTATCTGTATTACATATGGTGGACTCGGGGAAAAATCTGTCAACTTAAGTAGTAGAGGTGAGCATCATGGGCATTATTGAATTTTTTACAAAATGCTGTCTCAGGCTTTTCCAGCTAGCGCAGTGTGATAGCAATACTACTCTGAGTAGCAGTGGCCCAATGAATAAGCTTGGGTGCTGTAGAACAAACTCGGTATGGCAGCCATATGTCCCGCAAGTCACTTGTTCCTTTAACCTGCTTTATGTGGCTCCCAGCGCATCTGTGAATCGCAGGTTTTGCACATAAAAAAATATCAGCCAAGCAGTTTTGAAATTAGGTGTAAGTTTGTTTGGCTAGGCCAAAGCAGTGAAGATACTAGATGCAGATAAGAAGCTAAATGTCTGGTGAAAACAGACAGACATCAAAGGCAGCAGTGATCCCTGAAGCCCATGAATAAGGGAACTGCATGATGATTTTACCTTTGAGGAGACACCTGGGAATCTGTATGGGAAGGTGCAGGACAGATTACCAACACAAGGAGAGAATTCATTAGTGGTTCCACCTTCTTAGAGAGCCAAAAGAGTCAATCGCACTACTTAAAACCTGTGGGAAAGCTGACTCCCAGGAACTGTTTGCTTTTAATGCCAAGTAAAGTAAACTGACAAAAATGAACTTCTGATATGCCTTCTCTAGTGTTCTGTTTAACTAAGTGGACATCAGGACAGCTAGGTTTACACTTCTGCAGTACAGTGGTTGAAGGCTGACAGAAGAAGAGGAGATGATACGAGGTAGTTTATTATTTTTTTTCTGCTTCACTTTGTTTTGGAGGTGTGGGTCTTAACAGTACTACTCAGAGCGTGCTAAGTCGTCCCATGCAACGGAAACTTGTGACATTAGTTCATTGCCAGCTAGTGGAGGAAGAAGGGCGGATCAGAGCCATGCGTGCAGCACGGTCACTTGGTGAAAGAACAGTCACAGAGCTCATTCTTCAGCATCAAAATCCTCAGCAGCTCTCCTCCAACCTCTGGGCTGCAGTGAGAGCCAGGGGGTGCCAGTTCCTTGGACCAGGTAGGTAACATCACAGTACTACTTCTATACTAGAAGCAACTGAGAAATGAGGATTGATAAATGGGTGTCAGATTGCCTGAGTGATTTTTATTATTTTTTTTAATTAGGCAGTGGATTAATTTCTTAATAGTAAGTCTTCAGAACTAATGATACATCTATTGGGCTGCTGTCACAGATTTTCTTGCATTTTTAGTGCTTTTGCAAGTCTTCTATAAAATTCAGAATAATGTGTGTCCTTTTGTTCTTGTGCTAAGTTCAAATGGAAGTAGTTCATCACTTGCTACACTCAGAAGACCCTTGTGGAAAAAAATTATGTTACTAGAAGTGACTGGACATAGCTGCTTTTCCTTCTCTTTGGTAACAAACATACAAAACAGTTGTGGGGAGTTTTATTACATTTGGGGGGGTGTGTGTATGCATTTTTAAAAAGTACTTAAAAATTAAATTCCTTTTCATAGAATTCTTAAGCAATCAATTTTGCTTAAATAATTGAAGTTTTGTTACTGAAAATGTAGACTTAACTTGAAGACCAACAGAAAGAATGCCTTGAAATAGGAAGCCAGTTTCTTAAAGAAAAAAATGAAGAAGCTTTCCCCCACTGAACCAAACTATGGAAGAGTAACTTTGGGATGCTAACTTTTGAACTACTGTGGGGAAGAGAGGCTTGTTAAATGGCAAAATATGTGGTGTTACAGCACCTGATTTATTTGTGTGGACATCAGTTCTCTTTTACCTGTGTGGGAACCAACCTTGCACTCAGCCTGTCAGCTTTTTCTGCTGGGATAGATGTGGGATGTAGATAGTACACTTTGAAAAATTGCTAATAATCAAGAGGGACATAGAGACAGGAACAAAGAAGTCTTCCTATCATCTGAAACCCAAAATAGAACTACTACTACTACTACTAAAATTTAAGTCTTATTTCCCCGGGCACAGTCTAGGACTCTGAAGATGTTCCTTTGCTCTTTTCCCTCCCTTCTTGCTGAGCTCCCTTTCCCATCTGTGAGTGTGTGTGTTGTGGGGGAGGGGGCCTGTAGCCATCTCCCACTTGTAGGAAAGCAAGAATCTGCAGAAATCTTTCTTGGTCTTCTCTCATTCTTTGTCTCTTCTTTGCGTTTTCCCCCCCACCAGCAATGCAAGAGGAGGCTTTAAAGCTGGTTCTGCTGGCTCTGGAAGATGGATCTGCTTTGTCACGAAAGGTCTTGGTTCTCTTTGTGGTTCAGAGGCTGGAGCCGCGATTTCCTCAAGCTTCTAAAACTAGCATTGGGCATGTTGTCCAGCTTCTTTACAGAGCCTCATGCTTCAAGGTATGAAGAAGATTCTTTTTGGAGATTTCATAATGCTGTGAAAACTATTGGGTTTACACTTTGAGTTTTCATTGTTCTGTAACATAAAAATAGATGTAGTTCTAGAAAATATTATTCATGTAGTCACACATATTTGGAGAGTTCTCTGTTGTACAGCTATGATGGCAATGTAGGCTAAAATTGCAACTGTAAGCTGTAAAGCTAGGTTTTGACTCTGTCCAGGTTTAATAGGTGCCCAGTAAGAAAACTTGTATGTAAGTCAGCATGGCTTATCTCCTTAAAGGAGGCTTAAAGCTGGAAAAGCCCCCGTTCAGTTAATTGAGTAGTGATGTAGTTAGAAATAAAGGAATGTGAGGCTTTTGGATATCAGTGTTGTATAAAGGGAACTTAAGCTGCTTGATCTGCTTTCAGTATTTAATGGTCCATTCCTAGGTCCTCAACTTAAATGTCATTCACTTTTGCTAACTGAGGTGAAAAACATTTTGTGTGCTTCTAATTGTACCCTCAAACAAAATTCTGCAAAAAAAAAAAAAAAACACAAAACACCCTGACCGGAGAAGTAAGGTGTGGATGCTATAAAGTTGTTTTAGGAAGTATTGACACTTCCACCAGTATCTGGGTCAGAGTAAGTTACGTTCAATAATCCATTTCATAGAGGTTCAGCTTTATGAGGAGTGTGTTATTTTAGTAGGAACTAGCGTTTGCTGCGTGGTGTCATAGTTGAGTTTGGGAGGAAGAACTTCATTGTTGACTGAAGATTTCACTTGCCTTAGACTTTACGTAATCTCTGCTTTATCCTGCTTAATTGTATTTGGCTCGTTTCTCCCTATTAGGTGACAAAGCGGGATGAGGATTCCTCTCTGATGCAACTGAAAGAGGAATTTCGGACTTACGAAGCTCTGAGAAGGGAACATGATTCCCAGATAGTTCAAATAGCTATGGAAGCAGGTTTACGCATTGCACCAGATCAGTGGTCCTCACTGTTATACGGAGACCAGTCCCACAAATCCCACATGCAGTCCATCATTGACAAGGTAAAGCCACCTAAAATCAGCCTTGTCTATCTTGTTTGCAACTGTAGTAGATTTAAATGCTTGTAACATGATTTTACAAGTTGTGCCCATGTGTACTCGCCCATTAATCATTTCCCCTGTTATTTCAAAACTTGTTGTGGCCTAATTAATTCAAATATGTATTTGTAACCAACCTAATGAATCTTGCTCCCTCTGCCATCCTGCCATCTCTTTCTACTTTACTTCTTTCTGCAGGTGGGAAGCCACAAAGGTTAGCTACACGGTTGGGATGTGTCCTTTCTTAACAGCTGATAACTGCCAATGTAGTAACAGGGGTTAATGGTTCATGTTTCCAGGCAGGTCTACACCTGAAGTAAGAAAGATGTGGAAGCACATTCCTTAAATAAAATTACTTGATTCTGGAAATGCTCTGATCCCTTGAAGTTTAAATTAAATGGTTTCTAATATTCTCTGGGTGCCAGCACAACACAGAAAAGAAATAGGTTGTATTGGTAGAAAAAATACCAGCCTTTGTTTTGTCTATTTAGAGCTGTATTTTAACCTGCAGTGTCAAAGAATTGTGTGTTCATATGCCAGAGAAAGAATTTAATAGAAGGTACTGACTGAAATGGGCTTGTGTGAAAAGCATTTTATTCCAGTTTTGGAAGACTGCTCTTGTGAGCCTGTGGACCAACCTTCAGAAACCATGAGGATTGCTTTGCCTGTAGAAAGTTAATTATAATAATTTTTTTAAGTTGCAGACCCCAGCCTCATTTGCGCAGAGTGTTCAGGAACTAACTATTGCTCTTCAGAGGACCGGAGATCCAGCTAACCTGAATCGTCTTCGACCTCACCTAGAGCTCCTGGCAAACATTGATCCCAGTCCAGGTAAGTTTTAGATGTTTTATAAAAACCTTTGACTTACAGTTTACAAAGAGGAGCTTAGCCCTGTTGAAGGATTGAAAGCTGTTCATCAAATGCAAGGAACGTCTTCTAACTCATAAACTTAAGATTCTTGAGTGATATTCATAATCAGCCTGGGAACGGTAGTAATCTTTGTGAGGAACTAAACTATTTTGAAGCTAAAAAAGATTCAAAAGTATGGCAGGAATAATTTCACCGCTTCTCTGAAGAGAGCTTCCTTGTTTGACTGCTCTGCATGAGCATGGATGAGGATGTTGAATACATACAATCTTGCGAGGTGACATGGTGTGTACTTGATATTGGGCAATGCTACCAGGGGGAGTGGCAGCAGTCTTGGCTTCCTTATTTTCCCCTTTTTTAGTACATGTGCTGCCATTTGAAATCAGATTTGCAAAGCAACAGGAAGATTGCTAGAACCACTGTGCTTAATGCAGAGCCTTAGCTGTCACTGGGATCTTTCTCTCCAGTCCTTCACCAGAGGAAATAATTTGTGAACAAGTAGGGAAAGTAGTCAAGAAAACACCAAATTAAGGACTTCTATTAACTTATCTAAAAATAGGATGTCTTTTTCTTTGTTCTAGAAATTCTGTGTATTAGTTTTTGATCTGAGGTCTCTAGCCTGCAGACATTTCACTTGGAAGACTCTCAGAGGCAGCGTTAAATCATAAGGCACCTTCTGTGTAAACAGTTTTGGATTCTAAAGTACAGTTTTGATGGATTGATTAGACAGAAGCTGGGAAAAAATCAGTCTAGGCAAGAAAGGTTTGTTATGCTAGGGAATTCAGTATTTTCCTTGTTCATGCGTAGTTCTGCAAAGGTGTGAAGGACAGTCGGGGAAGGGGACGATAGTTGGAAAGAGTATAACTGGGAAATAATCTTACGTTGTTGACAGGAGAGAAAAATGGAAATTGTTGAAAAAGCGGCACTGTGAGGATGGACTGCCTGAGGGAGAAGGGAAGGGACAGAACAGAGTGCTGTGGCTGAAGTTTTGTTTTATACCTATTAGTATTATCAAAATCAATATCAAAATGCTGTGAAGACCTAAACTTTGGTTTCGGGAGGTAAAAATTTTTAGTTACCAATTTGTTTGTTCAAGCAAATAGTTACCTCTCAAATGGGGACCAGTTGTACTTTACAGATAAAGGAGATGCAGTGCTTTCTTCCCAAATCTTTCATGCTGTAACAAGTCAGGGACAAAACTCTGTGTGTACTGCAAATTTGTTAGCCAAAGGCTGATATGGAAAGTGGAATTGCTAGTAGTCTTAATCAGTTTCAGTAGGTGAGTCTGATCTTGATGCTTCTCTTCTGTGCTGTTGAGTTGCTTCCCTGTTGTTCTATAGGTACATTGAGGTTCCTCTGGAAGTGTAGTCCTTGCGAGCAGAATAGAATGTAATTATGCCAAGATCTTGAAAGGCACTTTGAGGTCTTCTGTTTTACAGCAGGGTGTGTAGGCACGTGGTGGGAGTGTCATCTGCTGGAATGGATTAAACAATTAGAAAAGGAAATTGGCTAGAAGAAACAAGTGCCCCTATAGAATTGCGACTGTAGAGTTTATTCACATTGCTCTGTTAGAGGGTGTTCTGATACATAGATGCGCCTTGTGACATTTTTCCATCTGAGAAGCAGCAATTTCTGTTGCTGTTCAGTGACTGTGTCTGTGTGATCTAGGCCAGTGATGGTATTTGTACAGAATGATTTTACCTACTGGGGTCTGAATGTGAAGAGAGATTTTCAGCCTGATTTTTTTTTTTTTTTTTTTTTAATTACATGCGGAATTTGTACAATGCATTTACTCTGGAGTTCTTGTGATATGTGGAGATTCTGGTAAAAGGAAATAATTTGACGTGTTAATACTAGTCTTGCTGGCTCGTTTGGTATTTTGTGTGGTTTAATCTTGAGTCTATAGGTAGCTTTATTCTTTAAGTGGTGCTTTTCCCTTGAATTAAGGTGCTGAATGCTTTTATCTAATAACACATTTCTGATAAAAACTCTTCAGTTGTCTGGTGAAGTTTTGCAATACTGATGGTTTCTCCATACCTGGTTTTGGAAGACTCCTTCTGATCTTTCTTTTTATATTCTGTTTGCTGTCAATGCAATAGATGCTCCACCTCCGACATGGGAACAGTTGGAAAACGGACTAGTTGCTGTGAGGACTGTGGTTCACGGCTTGGTTGATTATATCCAGAATCACAGCAAGAAAGGAACAGATCAGCAACAGGTAAAAGCCAAATAATTTAAGTGCTTACCCCTAAATTTTATTGGCAGTACCTAATAGTAGAGGTTTACTAATGTCACCTGGAGGAGATTTGCTTTGACAAAGAGCTGATGGAAAACATCACTGCTGTGACATATTTATCAAAAAAGAAACGAACAAGAAAGGAAAAAACCCAAATCACTACGCCTCACGCCCCCCTATACCTGTGGCATTAATTTGCACAGCTCACTAGGGTGAAAACAGTCTGATTGTGCTGCAAGTTTAGGGAAATGAATAAACAACCCTCCTGACTAGAGGGTGGGGAAGAGAGGTCGGGGTGCCTGGCACTATCATCTGTGTGAATTTTCTTGGGTTTGTTTTAACGGGACATATTTCAGCCAGATGGCTCTGTGTTAATGAATTATTCTTATACCTGTACTTAGTGGTCTGTAAAGTTTGAAGATTTGGGGTAACATCATATAAAGATGCAATTCACATTCCTGAAACTTTTTTTGTATCTGAAAGAAAATGATGTTGTCACATACATAATTAGCTTACCTCATAGTTATCTTACCACATGTTCCTTTGATCTCATTTTGTATTATAGCTAAGTTGATACAAATGCTAGCTGCTGCTGCAAGACAGAGCTGCCTGTCACGCAGTTCCCCACCCCCTCCCTTGCTTTGGCACTTATCCTTTTGGAGAGCTGGTTTGGGGAGCAGAACTAGTAGAAAGATTATCTCTGCCAAAAACAAAAAAAAAAGAGGCAAAATTGAAGTGAATTATTTCTGCTGTTCTACCTTTTTTGCATTCATTGCGAAGCTTAATGAGCACTGCTACCAGCAGAAAGAAAAGCAGTAGGAATACACAAGTGGAATCGTGGTGGGAAAAACAGTGAGGGTTTTTGTTCTGGTGAGACCATCGCCTAGACCTGGTACATGCTGTGCTGCTTGGAAGGGAACTCAGAGCCTCCCAAGTGAGAAAGGGGACATCTGCTGATCATTGGGCAGAGTACTGCTGGCTGGCAGCAGTGGCCAGCAGAAGGCTGTGCAGCTTACGTGCACCCTGCCTAAATCCTTTTTTTTCACTGCAGTAGATGACAAAAAAAAAATTATAAAAATAATCAGTTTGCAGGTGGCTTCTTACAGATTTACATCTTTTGGCTGTTTTTCAGGAAGCAAAAGTTTATTTTACAGACCTTTTCCCTCAGTGGGAGCTCTGATAAAGTATTTCTGCCACTGATGTAATTCTGCCTTAAAAACTGTAGGAACCTAAATGTCTTTGAGACCACCTCTGGCCTTCTGTCAAAATTTATTTAGAGAGACTGGCACATGGGTGTATATGCAGACAGTAAGATTGCAGTAAATTGTTTCTTGGGAAACTTAACTAAGAAAAATACAGAAGACAACCCATACCCTGCTGATGTGTGTAGGAGTAAGATTGCATTCTCAGCGATTGACTGAAATAATTATTATAGATGGTGAAGAGATTTTTAGTCCAAAGTGGGCTAAAAGGGGTCTTGAGTATCCCTTTGTCTATGAGAGTTGGATTTCATCAAGTGCCATTTTGAGCTAAGAGAAATCAAGGGAGAAATAATTGACTAAACTTTCAATCTACCACAAAGTTTGATGAATATCTGGTGATTTCTGGTTAAGCATGATAATTTTTTCAGCCTGTATCAGTTTTGTCCACTTAACTGTGGCCTGAAACATACAGCTGTGTTCCAATCAAGCTTCAGTAAGGAATTCAGATAACAATGTTTTAAAAACCTGATAGTGACTTAGTTGTCAAAATATTAATTCCTGAATCCAGTAGTTCTGAAGAACCAAATACCAATACTGCTCCAGTCATTTATTTCACAGTAGGTACTTCTGGAACATTTAAATTGAAGGAGTTGTTAACAGTCAAACATTGGGCCTTTTAATAGAGGGGTATGTTCAGCTCTTGGTTAAGCGTACTTGTCTTCAGGTATCTCACGTGGTGTCTCTAACCTTGTCAGCCTCCTCAACACAGCAAGTACAAGACATACATGTGCAGAGACATGAAACAGAGAGGAGGATGCCCCCGAGGGGCCAGCTGCACCTTTGCACATTCACAGGAGGAGCTAGAAAAGTAAGTGTTACCTCTTATAGCAGAAATGGGTCCAGTCTCTGTTTTGTCTTACACGTGAGTCATGCGTGCCTCCTGTACTCATTCCTTGATATCACTTGTCTGTCATGTTAGCAAGAAATAATTTGAAAAACTTAGCAGTCATCTCAAGTTTTGGAATTGTTTGTTCTTAAATACAGGATATTTTGCCTTGTTCAGCAGTAATGCAGCTCTGAAAGTCTTATGTTGACACGGGTGTTATTTGAGACTTTGGAGGTGGGCTGTTTTTCTTATTTCTTAAGTGTGACTAAACATGCTGTCTGCATCCATTATGCTCGTTTATTTGTGTGTACTTCTCATCTTGCCTTTATATTCAGCTAGGTTCCTGGCAGTTCTCCAGATGGCAGGGGTTCTCTTGTTTTTCTGTGCTGCTAGGGCTATCCAGAGAGCTAGAAATTATCATTGCAATTTGTTTTTTTCCTGCAACAGTTATTCTTTGAAACTTCTTGGCAGATTGCACATGCAGTAACCTTAAAGTGGTTAAAGCTATTGTTGAAGGGTTAAAAGATGGTGGTCATACAAAGCCTGCAGTAAATAAGCTACATGCATTACAGATCAGGAGGGGGCACCCAGTTATCTGCTGTTCTGAAGGTTGTCTTAACTTTTTTTAAAGTAAAATGGATTATTTAAGAGTTGAAAGAAAAAAATACAATATAATTTATACAGTACATAAAACTTGGTTTTCAGGCTAAAATAGTTAATGTCTTTTAAAGAAGAGGTGTTTTTTTCTCCAATCAGAATAAAATGCCAAAGATTTGGAAATGTTATGCAGCTTTTTTAATTTTCCTTAATCTAAAACTTGAAACATTATTATGGCAGTTCATTGGCTGTATAGCCAGCATGCGGTGCATAGGCAAGACAGGAAGAAAAAAATAACAGAGCACATGGTGTTAGAATGACAAAGGCAGTTACTCAAATGAACAGAGAATAGGACTTTGATACTTGTGTTCTGCAGAAGCAGTTGGGGTTTTTCCTCTTTCGTCATGATGTTAAGAAAATAGAGATTGGTGGTGCTGGTTTGGATGGTTAACAAGAGTGGTGAGTCAGTATTAGTATCTCTGAACTAGCTGTATGTATCAAGAAGGGCTGTTTGTCAGCTTTGCAGATGTAAGAGACTTGTTTTGTCCAGACTGACTTGTATGTCTTGGTAATAATGTTGTCATGGGGTGGTTGTTCTGTTTCAAGGTACAGTGGTTTCTGTAGGTGGCTGGGGGACTTCTGAGTTCAAATTCTTCCTTGTACCTTTTATCTTGGCTTAATTCCTTTGAGTAGATACTGCATTAGGGTTACTCCTTTTTAAAATGCTTAGTATGAATAATATGCATTACCATTGTTATGTAGTTCCTGTATCTTACATGTAGCTTTAAGTTAGCAGGAGGATTATGGGGAAGTGTGTAGTAAAGCCTTAGATAGCAAACTGTAGTCTGCACTTGCTTGAACAGCAGCAGCTCATTCCCCTCTGGACAAGGGACAAAGACCCAGTATACATAGGCATATATGAAACTTTTTTAGATTATTTTTGTGTCCTGCACATGTGGAGACTGCAACAAAGGTTCATAAACCTGTTCAGAACAATCCAGAGGGCAGCATAGTACTACTTTTATTCTAAGTATTTTTATCATGAGAGGGTGTTGTATCAACTCTTCCTGTCACCTTTGATTGAATAGGTGTTTATATACGTGCTCCTGTCTCTCTTGAGCATTCTTTTGTGTTCTAGATGAATGGGTGGGGATGGCCAGTCCTCCTGTCTTAAAAGTAGTGTGCAAGCGTTCAGAGAGTCAGGAGCCATTGGACAATGTACCTCCAGGGGACCTGATGGGAGGCAGACATCCAGAAGTAACTGGCAGGGAGAACACGGCAGTGGTTTCCCAGTGTCCTGCTGCTGCTTTTCAGGGAGCAACTGGTTTGGGTATTGAGCAGGATGCCCAAGTAAAACCCAAAGTTCAGCCTGGGAAGCTCACTTGGCTTGCCTCTTGTGTCCAGCTGACATGAGATGCCAGAAGAACTTCTGAGCAGCATGTTTAGAAAGCTGTAGTCTGCCCCTGCTCAAGTGCTTCTACTGTGGCGATGGCCTAATTTGTTTACTCTCTTTTAATGCATTCTGAATGATGCCCACTGTCAGCTGTAGCTTGAATTTATAGTGTGATTATGTGGGCAAAGATTAATCCAGACAGGAAATTGGGAGAGTTAGGAAGGTGGCTAGAAGACAGTCAATGAACTCTTAAGAGATCAACGGCTCAAATTTGTACAGTGGTATCACACTGTCTGACTCTATGCTCAGTCATATCTAAAAAACAAAACAGCCACAAAACCAAAAAAGAACATTTTGCTTCTAGTATTGCTGTTAATTCTGTTGCATGTGGGCAAATACAAAGACTATCTGAAGATTGAGCAATAGAGTATAACAGCCCCCTTTTGCTACAATAATGCATGCACCTTCCTAGGCTGTGTTACCATCTCGCTTAGCTTGTTAGGTATGATATCAAAGTGTTGGCTTCAACCCTGTTGAAGAAATTGCCTCTTGTTCTGCAATATAAACAGCAGGAACACGCAGGCCTACAAATACACCCTCCCACTTGCATTCCGGTGTCTAAGCTAACGGCAGGATGTTTAGTGGAGGACTTTCAACTCTGGAATTTGCTCTCTTCAGTGCTCCAGTGCCATAAGTCTGCTGATTTTTGTGGAACATTAGTTAAAAGGTTCATGCTTGTTCAGACTGTTGTCGGAAGCAGTTACATTTTTTTGAATTACAGTACGTTCAGAGTTTTTGTCTCTGCAGTCTATTTGTCAAACCACACAAATGGTATAAGCTGTGTATAGTATAGTAACATAAATCTTAACAAACTGCTTTAAAGGATAGCACATGCAAATAAATACTTGACTTGGCTTATTATTGGCCACATGATGCACAAGTGAATCCTCATTATTTGTCACTAACTCTCTGCTGTTACTTTCTTCTCTGAATAAAATGGGCTTGAATAGTCTGTGGTCTATATTCTGAAGCTTCTGTTACTATAGGTAGTATTTTGTGTGATGTTTGGTTTTGGTTTTCTTCTGTACAGTTGAAATGCATATATGTACAGGAAGTAAGACTTTAAACTTGCTGCGTGAGGTTTAGCTGTGAATTCTTGGTGGAGTTGTCATTAAAAATCCATCCTTGTTCTTCTGATTGAAACTGCTATTAACTGTTCAGACAGCAGTGAAGTTGTAGTCTAATAGATATTCTTGCAAGCCCTTAGGGAGCTTGAATTAAAATTTGAAACTTTTGGTAGCATCTGCGTTTGCAAAATCTTGAAAATGCAATTCCTTTTAGTTTCTTGTTTCAATTTTTTCCTGTGTGGCTTCTTTTTCTGAAGATTCCGTAAAATGAACAAGCGTCTGGTTCCCAGAAGACCCCTGAGTGCCTCCCTGGGCCAGCTAAATGAGGTGGGCCTGCCTTCAGGAGCTATCCTCTCGGAGGAAGGGGGAGTGGACTTGCCCAATAGAAAAGCTTCTGCTCTGCCAAATGGAATTGTGTCAACAGGCAGCACGGTGACGCAACTTATTTCTCGAGGGACTGACTCCGGTTATGAAACTGCTCTGAAGCCAGGGAAGATGGAACATCTGAGTAGCAGTGCCCCTGGATCTCCTCCTGACTTGTACGGGTCTTCCTAACTTGTTCCAAGTGTCATGTGTGTAAATATGCAGTAGAAACAAAGTAAACCCATTCTCTAGAAAAGAAATGGAACAGGGTTTGTTTTTTGTTTGGTTTGGTTTTGAGTTTAAGTGATTAAAGAGTAGAAAATTAAAGCTAAAACTCTTAAACTGCTTTACTCTCCCCGTTTGCTTATTTTAATTGGAGAAGGTGATGTAAGCCTTCAGAACATGGAGTATAGGCAAAGAACAGTGTTTTTAAGTAGTGTGCTATATCAGGCCTTAATGAGCAGTGCCATCTTTCTGCTTTTTAGGCTGGAATCTGTCCCCAAGAGCTCTATTTCTGCCTTGCCAGTGAACCCTCATCCTGTACCCCCTCGGGCTCCAACAGACCTGCCTTCAGTGTCTGTCACCAAGCAGTTGCAAATGGTACCACGGGGGTCTCAGTTGTATAATACTCCACAAGCGGATATGTTTTATCAAGATCCTAGAGGAGCTGCCCCACCATTCGAGCCAGCACCCTACCAACAAGGTAGGTTTTGAGACCAAGCTCTCTTTCATCTTTGTACTGATGTTATTCTTCCTTCCCACTCTGCTGTTTACTTAAGCCCCAAGTTGAAATTGTCTTGCATATCGCATGGAGTATAGGCACTAATGTGGTGATGGTATAATAAAATAGAAATTGACAGGCTTTTTGTGTCTTGACTGAGGACTTTAATGCGAGCAAAAGCAGAGGTATCCATCCAGTGTAGCAGATGCTCCTCTCTTCAGTTTTTCCTGACTGGGCTAGGTCAAGGATCTAATATGGTAAACCTTAATTCAGTTTGAGTTGGGGGGCAGGGGGAATGGAAATAAACTTTAACCAGCAGAGGGGTTTGTGCTTGAGGGATGAAAATACTTACGTCCTTAATGAAAAGTGTGTGTGTTTCATAAATGTCTGCATGTGTATGGGTAGAGACAAGTGAAATTAGAGAAGGGCAGGGCGCAAAAAGAAAACATCATAAAAAAAGGAACTAAGAGGAAAAGTTTTACGAGACCAAGCAGAGAAAGATAATACTGAAGGGGATTAAAAGGAAAATTTATAGCTGTATATAAAGACAGGGAGCTATTCTTATGCAGCATAAGATTGGAGAGATAAATGATACAAAGTGAAGTTAATATGAAAGAAAAATAAGAATGAAAGACCAAAAGAAGCGGAAAGAGAAAAAAAAAAAAAAAACCTAGAAAGGAAAGGGGGCTGGGGGTACAGACCATTTTTGAGAAAGTGACAGAGCGTTTTGAAGAAGGAGAAAAAAACTTAACATTTGATTGTGTGCAAATGAAGATCTGAGGTTGTCCACAGAATTTGATGTGTGTGGTGTTGACCATGTGTTCATATTCATGCATGCTTTTAAATTATCCAGAGATCGCAGACAGATTACTAAAAGCGTCAGGTAACTAAGAGGTGTGATGTTGGAAGTCTTTGGTGATTCACGGTACTGAAATTTCCTTCTACTCTTCAAGAGGTAGAACAATTCTTTAGGTAACTTTAAATAATAGTTAATCCAACACAGGCAGTGGCTCTGATACCTTGGGACAAATAGAATTTTACTTGCATAAAATAGAGATACGCAGGCTAATCTTCAGTTTACTTTTTAGGTCTTGTCTAGCTAAAAGCATTCTTATCAATCTGCAGAGACATTATTTCCATTTGGTATGCTAGCAGCACCTCTGTGGTACCTGTGGTGTGCTCAGTCACACCACCTCTTCTCCAGCTACTATACCTTTTACACCTTCCTGAGATCACATTTAGATGGTTGAACCGTGTCACTTGAGCTTTGGGTCAGCTTTTGCTTTTTCAAGGTTTTCTGTGGTTAATTTTTGAGTAGAAATACGAGTTACAGTGAGGGAAAATAACAAATGTGAATTAATTTACACCCTTCTCTTCACAATACTTGTAGACTCGAGTATTTGAAACAGGTTTTTTTGTGGATGGTTGCGATGATTACTTTCTGTATCCTTTTTGTGTTTTTTCCTCTTGCCTTATTTCAGGAGTTTACTATCCCACTCAGTCCATGTCTCGCTTTGTCCGACCTCCTCCATCGGCTCCTGAACCTGGTCCACCTTATTTAGACCATTACCCACCCTACCTTCAGGATCGTGTGGTGAGCCCACAGTACACGCAGCCACAGCAGTATCCTCCCATGGGACAACCCATATACCCACCGCACTATGACAGCCGTCGCGTGTATCCCCCTGTCCAGCCGTATCAGCGAGAGGAGATTGTCCGAGGAAGCCCTGTACCCATTGAAATTCCACAAGCAGCTGTACCATCCTACGTTCCTGAATCCAGAGACAGATACCAGCAAACGGAGGGTTATTGCCCAGTGGCTCCGCATCTCGGTCAGATCAGACCTTCATGCCACAGGGTATGGTTTTTATGTGGTGGGTTTGTAGTTGTTTGAGAGAGAAACTATAAACTACTTGAATATTTTTGCAGTGAAGTGGTGGGTTTTGTGAGGAATTAGAAGTTTGAACTTTAGGGAGGGGGTATATTTGATGAAGCTGATCGGAATCTGGAAAGCTGTTTAGTTACTGGTCAACTCTGTAACTGTGATGATGTTAATATGTAAAAGAGTGGGTTGCTACTTAGTGCTCAAAGTAGAAGTTGTCGTGGTTTAACCCCAGCTGGGAAACAAGCACCATGCAGCCGCTTGCTCGCTTCCCCCGACCCAGAGGGGTGGGAAGGAGGATCGGAAAGGAATGTAAAACTCAAGGGTTGAGATAAGAATAATTCAATAGCTAAAGCAAAACCCCTGCATGCAAGGAAAGCAAAGCAAGGAATTCATTCACTACTTCTAATCGGCAGGCAGGTGTTTGGCCACCCCCAGGAAAGCAGGGCTCCATCACGCGTAACAGTTACTCGGGAAGACAAACGCCATCATGCCAAATGTCCCTCCCCTCCTTCTTCCCCTAATTTATATACTCAGCATGTCATATGGTATGAAATACCTCTTTGGCTAGGTCAGGTTGCCTGTCCTGGCTGTGTCCCCTCCCAATTTCCCGTGCCCCTCCAGCCCTCTTGCTGGCAGGGCCCAAGGAACTGAAAAGTTCTTGGTTTAGTATAAACATCACCCAGCAATAACTAAAAACATCAGTGTCTTATCAACACTTCCCCCATATGACTGCAAGGGGGATGTGCCATACTGGAACACGTTCCAGGGGAAACTTTGCGAAGCTGGAACACAGAGTTCATGTTGAGCTACCAGTGACTTAAAGATTAGTAATTTTAAAAGTTAGAAATGCTGGGTTAGTTGAGGATCTAATCAGTTGTAGGCAAATAACAATCCCTGCCTTTGGCATGTCTTGCACTAACGCTGGCCAGTGTAGGAGCATCTGTGTCCTATATTAAACATGAAAGTTAACAGATAGACTGGATAATAACAAGTAATGATCACTTCATTAATGATACTGTCTATTCGCTGTATTTTTCCTTTTTTGCAGTATATGGTTATCGTATTTTATTCGGGTAAACAACCTTTTTGAAATTACTAGTTTCGTGCATTAATGCTTCAGAAGCTTTGTAACGTATTTCTGTCTTCATTTCAGCCTCATCCCAGCCTGGATGAACTTCACCGACGCAGAAAAGAGATCATGGCCCAACTAGAAGAGAGGAAGGTGATTTCTCCACCTCCTTTTGCATCCTCACCAACCTTGCCTCATCCTTTTCATTCAGAGGAGGTAAGCATATTTTGACAAAAATGTGACTTGCTCTCATGTTTAGAAAATGCTTCGGAGTTTTTGTGTGCTAGTAGGTGAAGACAACAAAAAAATAGGAATGGTGCAGTGTTGGCAAGTGATGGGGGATGTAGATTTTGTGCTTCAGATGGGAAGCCCTGATAGTGCAGTCTCCAGTTTCTTGATTGGCTGTTGGTTGCCGGATCTACCAGTGATCCTAAGCTGGTTTTGGTGCAATGAAGGGAGTTAGTTTTGAGCCATTATTAATTGAAATAGTCAGTCTTCACCATTACTGGACTTTGCTTTGTTTGCTTCTGACATGTTTAAAATTAAGTAACAGCTTGATAGAAGTTTGTGGGTTTTAACCAAGGTCAAAATACCACTTCTATACTGGCCAAGCGAACAGTCAGCACTGGGAGTGTAGCCAGGTGATCAGAATTTCTTGTATTTCATGCTTGCTCTGGCCCAATTCCAAATGGTGATGTATTAATTAAAAAAAAAATAATCCTGGTGGTGTTTTTCAAGTTCATTGCTGTTGAAATAAGTAGTGGTGGCTGTGAAGCTGCTTCTTCCCTTCACTTACAGAACCAGATCTTTGTTTTCGTACAGTACTTGGATGAAGACCTGAAGGTAGCTGGGAAATACAAAGGAAATGACTACAGCCAGTACTCTCCCTGGTCCTGTGACACCATCGGCTCCTACATTGGAACCAAAGATGCAAAACCCAAAGATGTTGTGGCAGCGAGGAGTGTGGAGATGGCGGTATGTAGGGATGAGGGGAGCACAGAAGAAAAGCTGATTCTTCTGTGGATTGGGAGGGACTCTTTTCATTTGCTTTCCAGTATGCTGGCAGTGCCTGTATTTAAGCTCAGAAGTGCATTGCAGTCAACAAATGCATCTGCAAGTGTGCAGAGTGCTTTGTTTTCACAGCTATCAACAGTCCTGCATCTGTGTAGTTGCTTTAAAGCTCTGGGTAGAGATGCAGGCTAACCACTCTGCTCTAAAGGCATGGATAGCAAGAGATACTTTGCCATGATTCTTAACACTTAACTTGAAATCCAGAAATTGCTATGTAATGGCAGTTTGTTAATTAAACGTGTCCATCTGTACTTTTTTCTGTCGGGGGAGATGTTGTAACTTAACTTTGTGCTATTAATTCCTTTTGAGGTGATTGTTACTGTTGTTAACAACATCTTTACTTGAAGGAGACTCTGTGATTTGTGACTACGAGAATACCCAAAACTTGCATGAAGCTTTTGAGAGAGGTGTAGTCATAATACCAGGCTGATTCTTCTTGAGGGCAATTTCTAGCTCTATGCTGTGCGCATTCAGTCCTTCACAGAAGCCATGGGTGTCTTACTCTGAACTTACTTTTGCTGCTGCCTTTTTGCTAGGTCAGTGTTGCAAAAAGAAGGGACTACTAGGGTGTCATTATTGGGAGTCATGAATGTGAAGAAAAGAAATAGGATTCTGAAATACCACCACTGTTCTTTTTTTCCTAACATTTAAGCATCACTCAACAGCAAGAGGTAGGTATGTAGCATGGTAGCCCACGCAAGTAGGAAGACTTTCAAGTCTTCAAGAGAAAGGATTGTTTAGTCTGAGGGACATTTTTACAGAGATGGATCTGGTTTTCTCCTTCAATTCCCATCTGCAAAAGTGTTCAATCATCTTTTGTTTATATATTGTCACTGTCATGGCGACTCTTCTTTGGCCAATAAGGGGAGGGGGAAGCAATCTTCTGTGGACAGGTGCTCACCTATTGCAACCACTTAACTAAATGATAGGATTTTTCTGTCTAGTTTCTTCTCTTTGTGCACAAGCAGGCTTCCCTGTTTCCCATCTGCCTTATTGGAATTAAATGCATCTGGTTTCTGTCCACTGAATTGCTTTCCTGTAAGACCTCAAAGGCACTGTGTGAATGGGAGCAAAAAGGAGGCTTTTCTCTCAGAAAAAGCAGGGCAAGAAAAGGCGTTTCTTTGCAGCTTTGGGGTTTTTTATGTCCTTTTGCTCTCTGTCCTACACAGCGTGTTTGCCTTGAGTTATAGTGCTGTCACGTTTGACCTGGGGAAGTAAGGTGGCTCAGAATCAGGTTATTGCTTCCAAGTGGCAGTGTTCAGGAACCAACAAACAGCTCTTGTCTTTCATCCCTGCTGCTAAAAAACTGTGCAAACAAACTGGAACTCAATTAAGAGAAGTAATAGAGTTTTGGAGAAGCAGCCTCCTTTTTCATTGCTAAACAAAGCATTCTTCTGCCCCCGAGGTAATTTTCAGAGAAAGCAAATAGGATCTTTGCTGCTCTTCATTTTTCGTTTCCTCGCAGGAAAAAATTCTCAGGAGACCTTTACTGCAGATGGCGAGTGAATTAATTCTTCCTTTTTTTAATTGCTCATAAGAGATTCCTTTTTTCAAGGATAAGAATAGTATCATCTAAGAGCACATAATGCTGGATTTTATGCAGATAGCATTGCACCTCTACTGTGTTCTTTCCCCCCACTCAGTATATGGAAATAAATTAAATTGGTACTGTCATCCTATGGACTCAAGGTTGATACAATATTTTTTTAGAATTCCAAAGTAGATGGTGTCTAATGCCTGTTCCAGTTTCAACATGTTACACTTCTTGAGTTTAGCTTCCAACTCTGTTGTGACTGCCATTTTCACCCCTTTATTCCTCCCTTAGTTATCTTATTGTGTCTGTTTCTAGCAATCCTTAACGTCACTGAAAGCTTGCAGAGTTTCATTTTAATTTTGGACCATAATGAAGTTTTTAGCCTTCAGTCTGTCCTTTTTGTGTAGTAGCCCCACTTACCTTGTTCTTTTTATTGTACACAGCACTGTGCTACAGTTTTACTTCTTCAGCAGTCTTAACTCTGTTTTGTAAGTTCTTACCATGTTACATTCTCTGGCAGCCAACAGACAGCTTCTCATTTAACTAAGTGCTTTTCCTTTTTTTTGTGTGGTTGTTTTTGTTTTTTTTTTTTAAATCTGTTTATTTCTTTTCACTGTTTTGTGTTTATCTGGATGGGGTGATTATTCTGGGGGTGGGGTTTATTTGTTTTGTTTTGTGTTGAGGAGCCTTCTTAAAATCAATTTTTATTCATGGAACCAACCCTTTGACATGTGTTTTTAAGTTACTCCAGGTGACTTCTCCCGTAACTGGCCTAACTTGTATCTCAGGAAAAGCTTTGTTAAAAATCTTTATGATAATGTCTTGTTTCTTCTTCTCAGTAAGTTAAATCACATTGACTTACCCTGCTAAATCGAGCTTGTTTTCTATGCACATCATCTCCCTTGTGACTGCTTGACAGAGGTCTGTGAGTAGAGAGGGAACATTTTATCTGTTTATCTATATGCTAGCCCGTTAAAGTGTTTGAGTCTGAAGCTTAGTTAGAAACTGTGATGTTCCAAGCAGTACTAGTAGTTAATGAAAAATGTGCCTGAAAAGATGTACCAGACATCCCAAGTAAGTGCTGTGCTGCGTAATTCCCATTTTGAGTCATCTCTTAAGCTGTTAGATGATATGGTTGTTAACACTTGCCTTCAGAGAAATTTCTTTTGGACTTTGGAAGGAGGAGTGTATTCCTCAGAGATGCCCGCTGATCTCGTCTGACTTGATTCTGGAGGGGTTTTTCCCTTCTGTCCCATTAGACTTTCCTCTGTCTTAATTTCCTTTTGCTGCTGCTCCCTTCTCTTGGATTTGTTTGTAAATAATTATGCAACTGTTTCACAGTGGTGGTAGTAATTGTCATCTGAAGTTGGGAGTGATGTCTCGTTAACAGTATAACAGTGGAGTTACAAACTGAAGAATTGGAAGACTAGTTGAAGGATGAAGGGAATAGAGAATACAAAAGAGACTTACTGTACTGGTACCAGCTTGTAAAAGGAATGTGGGTTTGTTCATTTCTGAGTAAGTTTTTGACTGCCTTTTCCATGTCTTGTCTAGAACATAGATAGTAAAGCCATGCGTGACCAACGATTAGACATGCAGCGAAGAGCAGCAGAGACTGGTGATGATGACCTCATTCCATTTGGAGACCGACCAACTGTGTCGAGATTTGGGGCTATCTCTCGTACTTCCAAAGCGATGTACCAGAATTCTGGTCCCATGCAGGCCATGGCTGTTCAGGGAGCTACCACCAAATCGGTCATTTCAGGTACAGTGTGTGCTCTTGGATTTTCCTGGCTGTTGCTGTATCCTTTAGTGCTATGGCGCAGTACAACTGGAAGTCAAACCCTGTAAACTTGTTTCTTGTCTTAGAAATATAGATGAGATGTATGTGTTTACACTACTAAAAATAACTCTAGGTAGGGCTATGCTGAGCAGCCTGAGGAAGAAGGCTGCTGCAATTTTCTGTCCCAAGGACAGGTTTGTGCATGTGTTGGTGACTACTTGTTGCTATTTGGAAAAAGTTAATTTGTTCTGCTGGTCCCCTGTGGTGGGAGGTTTTTTAAATCTGTTGTATTACAGTGCAGAAACTTACTGCTTTCTCAAGTAAATAATTCAAAAGCATCATAATGAAGTACTGTACAGCACTCCTACTTTATGGATAGTTGCCGCTGCAAGCTTAATGCAGCCAAGGTTTTGTGTGATGTTAGGCAGAGCAAATAAAGTAGGAATAGTTTATATTTTCTAACCATATGTATAGTGTGGCTGTATACCTTAATCCAAAAGTGGTCCTTTTTTGAGGTGCACTAAATAATCATAACAAAAAATGTAATTATATTCCTCCAAACTTCCTTCTAGATTTTTTTCGGGAGTTAGCTGCTGGGAACAAAACAAACCCATGTTTGTTTAATTCACATAGTGAATGTAAGTTTGTGTCCCTGTCTCTCAGTGTCTGAAGTCCTTCACAATCTCACACTCTGGGAGACTATCACAAATCTGTTGGATGTACATGAAGGGTCATGCATTATGCACATGAGACTAGTGACATGTTATGTTTCTGTATTTGTTTCAGCAGAAGAAACATTAGACCAGCACTGTTAGAGGGTTGGCCTTTCTGGTTATTCTCTAATGTCTGTCCAGTTCTGTGTATTGGCTGAACTACTTAAAGGATACTTCTGTAGTAATGTGACATGGATTTCTTTCTGTTCACTGACAGACTACAATCCTTACGGAACTCACGGTGGCTGGGGAGGCTCTCCATATTCTCCTCATCAAAATATACCTTCTCAGGGACGTTTCAATGACAGGTAGGATTGCTTCGTTTTAGTTTACCTTTTTTAAAATTTTCTTTATCTTTTTTCTATGCCAGCTGAGTAAAGCTTTTTTTTCCCCTAAATCTCCTTATTTTTCCTTTTCTGATCCCAAAGGGAGAGACTGTCCATGTCAGATGTGGCTGGTCATGGGAAACAGTTACCCTCAGCAGAACGAGAGCAGCAGCTGCGCATGGAGCTGCAGCAAGTAGACCATCAGATTAGCCAGCAGACACAGATGCGAGGACTAGAGGTTGGTGCCAGTGTTTGGAAGAATGGTGAGGGGTGGTGTGATGGTATGAGAGATGAAGCTGGTAAAGTTGCTTTTCATGTGTTGATCTTTCTTTGATTGTAATACTACTCAGTAACAATACTTAATTCTGTGATGTCAGGCATCAGGACTATGGTACAAGTCTAAACCTCTCTGCTTAGCAGCAGAAACTTCCCTGCATTTCAGCTGGAAATTGACAACATACTTGAATCTGCACTCTATGCTTATTCATGTTTGCTTTCATTCTCTCTCACTTCCCCCCCCTGCCCCGCCCGCCCCCTCTGTTCACCTGTCTACACGGAGTTAAACTTGTGGTGTAGATAACCTGTTCCTCTTGGCTTTACTGCCATTGAAAATGTGTGATTTTATGTACAGAAGTCTTTGACCTTCATCTGTTTCATGTTTGGCTTCGTGTTGTACCTGTTTCTTCCTAAATAGCACAAACCAGAAGAGTCAAGAAAATAAATATCCAAGATATTCAGCTTGAAAAATTAAAGCTTAGTATTTTATGTCTCGTTGTGTAGAAGAAATGTAGTAATTTGCAACATGAGGAAGGATGGGAGTCTGCATTCATAAAAGAATTAATGATCTGAAATCTTTGTATTTTGTGAGATGCAGAAGGGGAAATGTTAAGGCATAATCAAAGAATTGTTTTAACAAAGCTTTAGTTACTTTTTTTTCCTCCTTCTAGGAGAAAATCAGTAAATATTTACCAGAAAGCTATTCTAGGTACCTCAGCAACTGTTCATATTAATGTTTTCCCAGAAGGAATTGCTATAGGTAATGGAGAACAGCTTCTGCTGAAGGTATAGTTACCTAAGAACACATGTAATAGAGGAGGGTTATTGCAGAGTAATTGCAAGAGCTCACAATTTTTAAGTTGCAGCAGCAGTTACAAGTAGTACGGATTTCTTAGCTAAAACGTAACTCATGTTCTTGTGCTCTTGTTTGGGAACAAGAGGAGAAAATGTTTTAAATCTTGCATGTCTTCCTGTGCCATAATACAAAAGTATTGGAAAGTTGCAAAACCCGTCAGTAGCCTGCCTCTCCTGCCCGTTATTACTGTGATTGTGTCAGTGTTAAGTCCTACATAATTGAGTTTTGAGCATTGATTTATTTTTTTTTACCGTAACTTGAATTTCTCAGAACTAATCAGCTATTTTGAGTAATAACAGCTTTCTACTGTGTTCAAAGTGGCAAGTAGGTACTTGGAATCCAGGAGGCTTTGCTGATTTACTTGTTACAAGGTTGTAGCAATTGCTTAATTGAGTCACAGCATGAAGAGCTAGATTGTTGTGCTTTCTCAAATGAGTGAGCATTTCTGCTTGAAGACTAGGCACATGTTTGGTTGCATGGAGTAGTAGATAGTGTGTTTAAATGCAGAGCACACACTTACAGAACTGACACCCAAGTATTAGCAGATTTCTGAAGCGGCTGATGGGGTTACTGCTTTTACTTGGCTGCTAGTAGCTTGCAACTTGTGAATAACTGTCGTTGCTTGCCCCTCTTTGTTTCTGTGCTTCCTAATCTGGGTCAGTAAAGCGCTACAAATTGACACCCACATCTCAAGATATTTTATATGATTTAGCAATAATTCTGGCTCTACTGTAAAACTTGATAAATTCTACTATTGTAAAATAAAGCAGCAGATTTGCTTATCTGCTGTTATCTTTTGTTCAACAAATAGCTTACAAAGAGTAGTGGTCTTGTTCCTGTGCTTTTAATCTTAGTTTTGAGCAGCATATGGGGAAAACTCATGCAAACTTATTATAGTAAAAGGTATTTAACACTGCTTATTTTAAAGTGAAAAGAGAGTCTGTAAAAAACGTTTGAACTTGCATTGGAAGTGATTTCAATTGGGACCTTATTAAGCATGGAGAGAGGCAGCCTTGGGTTTGCAAATAAGCAATACTCTAGAGTTATGGCCTAGAGCTCTTTCTGTGCTTGGTGTGTTGTGTGCTCAGTTGTGTATGTGCTTGGCTTTATGCATTTAGGCTGTTAGTAACAGGCTGCTGTTGCAGAGGGAGGCGACTACCCTGGCAGGCCAACCACAGCCCCCACCCCCACCTCCCAAGTGGCCTGGGATGATCTCAAGTGAACAGCTGAGCTTGGAGCTACACCAGGTGGAAAGGGAAATTGGGAAGAGAACCCGTGAGCTGAGCATGGTGAGTGCTGTGGGGGTGGGAGGCAGAGAGGTGGAGTGGAGAGCTGTGCAGCTGGCTGCAGCCCTTTTAGCCTGGCAGAAGGGCTCTCTGCTGGGATAACCACAGCTGGAGTCATCCATCTCCCTCTTTATTCTTCCAAACCTCCTGAGGAGTTCTTTGATTCTTCTTCATGAAGAATTTTAATTCTAGCCACCTTAAAATACTCTACTGCTGTTTTATTGCCATTTGAAAATAAGCGTGCCACTGAATTAGTTGAAAACTGCATAGTCTCCAAGGTCGCTGTAAACTGCTTTAACATAGAAATCATCTTCTGCAGGTACAGGCTAGCATTCAGAAGTCTGTGTGCTGTTACAGTCTGTGGTCTTTGCTTGTTGTTATGAGAATCATCCCTTTCTTTCAGGAAATACAATGTCCTGAGAGGATAAGCATGTCTTAGTCTGTTTTCCTGTCTCATGGTTTTTGTGGGTTACGCTGTATAACTCCCAATCTACAGGCCTTCATCGTTGGTCCTAAAGGATCGAGTCTCAAATACCTTTAACACTGTGTTTAAAGAATTTTTCTTCTGTCCTTTTGGTTTTTTTTAAAAGGAAAGCCAGTCTTCACTGGATATGAAAAACAAACTGGGCACGAATAAACAGACAGAAAATGGACAGTTAGAACCGCAAAGCAAGGTTCCAGCTGAAGACCTCGCACTGACATTCAGGTAACATGGGTTTTCAACCTTTCGTCGTGAAACAGCAGAATGACTTAATCAGGGTCACTCTCTGGTGTATGAATAATAATAACCCTTGGTCTCACATTGGCTCTGATGTGGAAGCATCTGCTAGGAAAAGATAGAAAACAAGTTTTTATCGTGCATGTGTGAATTAAGGGCCCTTTCAGCTGATGAGTAGGTGAGTGGAATGAGGCTCTGTATCAATTAGCACAACAGAAGAATTTCAGTGTTTGTAAGACCAGAAGTCCATCTAGTCAACTATTAGTAGGGAGGAGCAGGAGATAAACAACCCTAGAAGAAACATTTATCTGCTGCTTTAGTTTCAAAGAAAAGAAATGTTCCAAATGTGGGAGGAAAGTTACTGCATCCTGCTAATGTTTGTGGTGTGGGTCATATCTAGGAAGGTATGTAGCTTTGAAACAAAGATCACTTTGATTTGTAGCAGTAATCTTTATCTGTGTAGATGTTGGGGTTGATTTCAATTGACATTTGATATTCAATTGAAATAAGATGTTGCCTGGGAATGCTGGGAATCTATACAGCAACCATTTTCAGATGGCTGCAAGCATCTGCGTGTATTCAAGCTAAAAGCTTTGAACAGAAAAGCTCAGACGTTTCATTAAGTTTACATAACTTGATGTGAGCAGTTTGGAATCTGAATATTTATTCAGAAAATGTATCCCTCTCGATTGCTTATGAAGTCTGCACCAATTATTAAGTTCTGCACTGCACCATTAGGTTGAGGCCTCCAGAGCAGAAACTAATTTTTCCATATGGAACTCTGGAAGTAATGAAACTGCAACAAATATTTCTTTTTTTAATAAAAAAATCAAGATAAATGATCCAGATAAGTTAAATGTTCTGGAATGTCTGCACTGTACAGATTGTACATCTTAAGGCACATGCTGAAATAGTTTGCAAAGCATAACTAATCTAGAACCTTAAAAATACATTGACTGATTTGTTTTCAATTAGCCATATCTTGGTTCATTCTTTTCTGTTAAGTATCTGCAGCATACCAGACGACCTATTTGTTATACAAGGCAAGTCTTTACGTGCGTTCCCAACTGTTCATTGAGATGCTGCAGAAACAAATAACTGACATCCTTTTACTTAAATAAAAAAAATCTCAGTAATTACTTCTCTTTGCCCCCTTCCCCCTTTATCCTCAACTTTCTTTCAGCAGTGATGTTCCAAATGGATCAGCCTTGACACAAGAGAACATTGGCCTCCTGTCCAGCAAGACAGTGTCTCTCAGCCTGTCAGAGGACCCAGAGGGAGGAGGAGAAAACCACGACTCCCAGAGAGCGGGAGTTACACCCACATCTGCTCCATGAAGTGAGGCCAGCATACCCCAGAGTTTCGTTTGCTGGGGTGTTGGTAGCTTCCATCACATTTTTTTCCAGGGGTGATTGGAGAAACCCAGGAGCAACAGCAGTAGCAGAGCAGCAGGTCCAGAGGCAATGTGCACAAACACAACTACTAGAAACAAATCCTGCACATAGTTCACATTAACGCATTTTTTAATTAAAAAAAAAATGAAAATTAGCAGTATCTGCAAGCAATTCAAATTAAATTTGTTTTTGTTCTGTGAATGAACTTTATTTTAATAACTTTGGACGCCTTGGATCCCAGGGCTTAAAAAAAAAAGATATTATATATATATACTCTGTTTGATTAATTGTATGATCTTAATGAAGTAGGTTTCTTCTTTTATTTTGGTATTATTACATACCCAGTGCATAATTTCTTATCACCTTAATTTCTCAACAACTAAAACAACCTGGCCGCTTCCTTGTATGGTTTAAGGGTAGACAAGGAGTGAGGGTTGGAGGGTAGCTGTGAACTGCA
Source organism: Falco rusticolus (assembly GCF_015220075.1). Classification (NCBI taxonomy): domain Eukaryota; kingdom Metazoa; phylum Chordata; class Aves; order Falconiformes; family Falconidae; genus Falco; species Falco rusticolus. The sequence goes on from NC_051197.1 coordinate 30,489,714, forward strand.
GTGTCAAAAGATGTGCAGCAAACTTTGTTCTTAAAACAATTCCCCCCATTGTGGCTAGGAACTAAACTCTAGCTTGTGCGAGACTTCTTGCTTAAATTATTTTAAACTACAAGTGACAGAATCTTTGCAATGCAACAGGTGCAGTCCTTACTGTATGTCCCAGCACAGCACGTGTAATTAAAGAGGATAACAAAACGACTGTCAGGCATATGTTACATTATTTGAAGGTTGCTGGCCTTTTGTTTTCTGTTGGGAGTGAAGGGGTCAGCAGAATGCAGACCGATCTACTACAGCATGAGTATTTCTGAAGCTGGTTAGCTGGGGCTTGTGGTAGAGACACTTAACTAACCAGTAAAGGTTGTGCAGCCATGACCAAGGTAGTATTTCTAGTAAATGGGAAGCAGAGGGAACGCAAAGTTACACAGTTTCTGGAAGGATGTTAGCTGCTGATGAGCTGGTGATCCATCTTAGTTCATCTAGCGTCTGCTGGTTGTGTTTTCCCCCCACCCCTTTCACTAGGCCTTTAAAACAAGCTTACCCAAAGTCCATACTAAAAATTGATGCAGAGGGACTTACTGACCTCTCTGCCTTATTAAACAGGTCTTTCATATATGCATCCTTCTCAGCAAATCTTGCCTTTTTTTTCTTCATTGCTATTTTACGATGATTATTAAAACTACAATTTTCTTCACAACCTGATTTTTTTTTTTTTCCCCCCTTTCTTTTGTTCAGTGATGTATCAGTTATTTAATTGTAATGCTGTTGTGAGGGCCTTTTACTGAAGGAGACAAACATCTCTGATTTGTGCTTGTCAGTGATGGTGATCTTTAAAATATAAAGGGGAATTTTAATTTCTTTTTTCAAAGTTGGCATTTTTAAAGGTGTGTGTGTGTTTGTATTACAATTTGATATCTGAGAGTCAATCTGCAGCTTGTCTGCCACTGCTGCGGTGAATCCTTCCTAGATTCCCCTTTCATAGGGGAAAAGCTGCATCAAAACCTATCACTTGAAGGTGCAGCACAGAATCTGTCAGAAGTAGTTAGGAGTACTGAAAGGCAAATCTTGCTTGATAGATCTAGTGTGCTACTTCTCCAGGTAGGTCTTCATAATTGAAAAGAAAAAAAGTTGAAGAAACCATAGGCCTTTCTAGACGTTTTCTTAAAGAAATAAAAGAAATCTTGTTCTTGCTGCACATTTTTGACTCTGTCGACATGCACTGGGGTGAGACCCTGTATGCAAAGAATTCTGTGGAGAACAATTTTAAGTGCTGCTCTCTCTGCACCTTCTTGGCCTGTTCTCGTTTTTTCTTTCTGGGTTAGACTACTAAATCTGAAAGCACTGGTTATGTAATAAATTACTGCATTGCTTTGGTTGGGTAAAGCAAGAGTTAATAAATTTTCTTGGTTTTTAGTTTTTTTCCTTAACCTTAACTCCTGCTGAGGTCATAGCAACCTTGGGCTAAGCTTTGCATTCATCATACTGTTAAATAAAACAAAATGGGGGGTGGGAGGGGATACAGTCCCAGTATTGCCTACCAGTAGGAGAGTCCAAACAGAAGACTCTTTTGAGTAGCAATTATTTAATTTGCCCAGTCAAGGCACCGCGTTTATATACTATTTCACATTGAATTTGATTATGCCCTACAGACCTGGCTGGTCAAGGATTTGATACACATATTGGCTTGGGATTCGAGCTTTCTTTTTTATTTAAATAAAAATTTATATATAAATATATATATACATATATACATAGTTATATATGTATATATATTGGGTATGTTTTAAGAATTTTTTCGCATGAGCGCAGCTGTTGTGATCAAATGTCTGGGAGGTAGAAGCACTGAATGAAAATAAAGGCATTTTTTCGGCACACCCCCCCACACTTTCCATATGTCTCCACACAGGTTTATTTTGCTCTTAATTGAACTTTGGCCTCTTAATTGCCAAGAGGAGTTTTGAAGCTTGCTTTTTTTTCTAACCCTTCTAAACTTTTGGCAAAGAATCATCTCTGTACTAGAATAGTTTCATCTACGCTTTGCCCCCATCCATCTGTATCTCCTACTTGAGGCCTAACGTTACACCCTCCCCGCTCTGAGCCGAGCAGAACCTAGGGTGAGGCAGTTTTGAGCCTGTCAGGTCTGTTCTCCCATCTCTGCTCTGGATATGATGATGATTAACGAGTTCCCCTGGCAGCCTGCTCACAAGTCAACTGATACAGGCACGGTGCCCTCTTCCCCATCCTTTAGTGCAGAGCACCACCGTCAGGTCAGCTTGCTTGTTTTTAATTAGTGTACTTCTTCCTGCTGTGTCTTTATTAACACAGGGAGTTCATTCTAGTGTTGAGATAATTAGTGCAATATTCTAACCTAGGAGGACAAGCCCAGAATGTACCTTTTTTTTTTCTGCTATAATTCTTGGTGTAAAATGACTTTTCAAAGACGGTTATGATATGTTTGAATCTACAGATTCATTTTGAACACTAGGAAGAAAATCTGAAGGGGCAAAAACTTTTTTTACCTTTCGTTACTTGTGCCGGCTAGTTTCCTTGCCAGATTAGGGATTAATTTTTTTTTCTCCACTTTTCCTCCTGGGAGGAATTCTGCAGTAAGAGCTATCCAGATTGCTGGCCTGCATATACTGAATGTTTCCAAAACCTGTGGATTAGAAAGGAAACTTTACTGTTGTTTTTTCTCCTTCATCCAGCTCTTGTGTGCTGTACTTTTGTGCATGGTGTCCTTGCTGTGATCAGTGTGTCCAGGTGAATGCCCTGTTTGCCCAGTATTACAGTTTGGCTTGTTAAATAGTTTGTTTAATGTCTACTAACAGTATTGATTTTTGGTTTTGTTTTTTCCCCTCCTCCTCTTACCCTTTTCTTGCTTTTTTTTCAGGTTTAATTGATTAAACAAGCCAAACAGCAAAACATAGTATATGCTTTGAAGTCTTTTCTGGAAGCTGCCCCTAAAATTGTCCCCTTTTGTGGAAAAGCATGCTGGTAGAACTGGGAGGACAGGTAGCTGTCCATATCAAGGAAGCATTGATGGTTACAACAAATAAGCAGGAAATGAAAATTTCTGGAGTCACTCTGTATTCAGATACATTCATTTCTACAGCCTGTCATTGTCCCAGTTTTACAGGAATGCTGTCTGCTTCAGTGAAATTGGTTTTGCTAGAAGGTTTACTTTCTTCTACTTGGGCAAGAGGAAGCAGTATTACAATGGTGTTGGGGCACGACTGCATCGTTTGGTAGGTAGGTTAGATCTTCTACTGCAGTCGACAACTTTCAACTCTCATTGATAACCTGGGTTTCAGCCCCAGCATGGACAAACCCCCCAGGAACAGGAAGCTTCGAGTGTTAGGTTAACTTTTAGTATGTCAGTGATTCAGGCACTGTAGAAAGGATGTTTGTTTATTCTGTAGTGTTACTTTCCTCCTCCTGTCAACATCTCTTCTTCCTTTCTGTTGACCCAGTTCTCCTAATAGGAGAAATTTAGACTTTTTCTTCTGGCCCTCTTGTATATTACAGTGTTCTGTCCCATTTCAGAATAGGACTTATTTTACTTAGACCAGAGCACCTTTTAAACTTGCAGCACTGTTATCCCCTTTAAGTTCTTCTCTGTCCTAGTTTCTTCTGAGCCTTATTCTCTCCCTTTTGTCCTTATCTTCCTTCCTTTCCTTCTGTGGCTTGCCCATTCACCCTCCCTGATTGTGTAACAGTGACAGCTTGCTGCCTCAAAACAGAGCATTCAAAGGAATTCGCTTAGCCAATAACTTCTGTGAAGTTGCCTTTTCTAATGGTGTTATTACTCAGTGATGCACAAATGTGATATTGCCCCTACTGGTAGGCAAACGGGGGATCTGTATAAACATGGTAAACTGCTGTTTTTCTTTAAAGGAGAGCCAAAGACTTGTGCTTTACACTTTTTTTTTTTTCCCTGGTGTAACCATTTTGATTGTCAGATCTTTGTAGGGTTTTGTGAGTTGACTGTATTATCCTAATAACAATTTACAAAAGTTAATGATTGTCAAGCCTTATCCATGCATTGAATTGTGGAAAATCATTCCATTTAGTCATACAATTTGCAATATACTGAGATGTATCTGGGGTATTCTGACATGTTTTCGGTCTGTCATGCACTCTCTCAGCTGATGGAATGGCTCATTTAAAGAGGGAGAAGGAACATAGAAATGTAATATAATCAAAGAAGCCTTGTCTTTAAGTGTTTAAATTGAATACTGTTTTAAAATTTCTTCAGTTACAGTAAAAGATAAATCTGTGTTGCAAATGTAACTGACTTTTAAGCCCATTGGAACTGAAAAGACTTGTCAAACTGTAGCATTACATTAAATTAGATGTGGAAGAAGCAAACTTGTATGTTGATACTGTCTCTTGACAGCACCAATTGAGTAAGGTGGGGCAAATCCTCTATTAGCAAGGGCTAGGAGTGAGGCTTTTCATTAATAATATGTTAAGAAAGCCGCTTGCATTTCCCTTCCTTGATCTAACTTAAACTCTTGCAGACTGTTAAGGCTTTTGGATTTAGAGAGAAATCTGTAAGTCAGAGTAGCATAAACCCTAATTTCCATTCCCATTTATAAATCTGAACTATAATGAAGCAGACTTACAAGATATATTGGGGTTCTTCAGCCAACTAATATATCTTCAGTTGACTAGTTATTTCAGATCCACTTTTATGGTCCAAGAGCTTCAGTGCTAGTAATCGGGAAGTTCAACAGCAGGAGTGCTAACTCATCATCTCTGTTCTAAAATGGGGGGGAAAACCCCATACAAGCAGTGTGCAAGTTTTCTGCTTGGCTGTGTGTGTATGCAGGAGGTTTTGTAGTCCTACAGTAGATAGAAGGAACACAGAGCAAGGCTGGGGCATTTATACTCAAATGTTGTCATTGTTCACTTCCCCAAAATACGTGCTTCCTATTCCCGCCTCCTAATGCTGGTAGCACTGATTTAAAAACAACCCAAAAATGTCAGTGTGTCAGCAGCTTATTTTTTTGTATTAACAATAAATCAGTTCCCCTGGATGAAAAAAGGAAGCAAAAGTTCTTGAGTTCTCATAAATGGTAGTTTAGACATGAACTGGCAAAACATCTACCTTGCTTGAGTAAATGTAAACTCTGAATTTGAAGGAAGTGAAGCAGCTCCTCTGAGCCACATTTTAGGTGTAGCCTTGGTGCTAAGAGTTGGGTGTTTGTTACTTGCAGTATACCAGCATACAGATTATGTAGCACAGATTGATTTATTCAGGTAATCTGAAATGTCAGAAACTTCATTGGGGATTCTCTTTTCCATACTCAACTGTTTTATCAGCTGCGTTATTTTTCTTTTGAGATGTCAGGGGGCTGAAAGAGGCTAGAGTAAGTTAGTTCAAGTTACACAATATAAGTAAGTTATTCGGAGGGAAGGTTGTCCCAGCACAGTGTCCTTATACAGTCAGCGTGTGGTCTTCATTCTTATGTAGGAAGAAGAATGTAACTGCTTAGTGTTGTCACAGTCTTCGAGGCACTTCTTAAGATGCAGGTAGAGCCTTGATTAGCAGGGAAAGGAGAACAAGCTTACTGTTGGGTTTTCTTTTTAATTTTATTTCCCAATGGCGAGTCTAATATCATGCCTTGGAAACTCTTTGAACACTATGGTAAGCAAAGAGGGTGCAGTTTTTTCTGAAATTTTCCAATAAAAATTGCTCATGGGAATGTTCCTGATGCAGAAAAATCCACATCCCATCACTGGAAGGTTGAAATACATAACCGTAATGACGATCGGATGCCTGTAGCTTAGTAACTTAAATAAGAAACTGATCTTTCCCAGGCAATCTTCGCAATTCCAGTGAGCTTGTGTATGATTTTAGTGCAGATTGCTAGATGTTCAGCATTTGGGAAAGTTTTAGGTGCCTGGCTTCGTCCAGCAAGAAAGACGGGTGTCTTTGGATATACAGGTTGAATGTTTTCATATTCTGGGAAACAACTGATTCTGAGATCTGAAAGTTTTAGGAGAACGCAATTATCAACTTCAGTTTGAAAAATACCGTCTTGGGAAAGATGGAAGCAACAGGTGGTGCAGTGTCTCTAAAAATAAAAAAGCATTAGAGATGATGGAATTACATATGAAATGTATATGGGGAAAATATATCTGTAAGCAAAAAAAAAAAAAAAAGAAAATCTTGTGGAGTATTTGATGTTTAAGAAATTACTTGCTTCTTTGTAATGTTAAAAAGATTTATTAATAGTTCTGTGGCAGACAGTACTCACAAGTCTTTGGCATCCAAACCAGATTGTGTTTTGGATGGATCCCACAACTGGATGTGTGCACTGACCTCTTCATTTCTAGCCTTCTGAAAATGTTTTGTAGATGTATAAAGCAACCTGAGACAGAAGAAACCCTGTTCACATCACAGCTGCTGCACAGTTTACAATTGGTACCTTTAATCTGCAGCCTCTTAAGCGAAGCTGCTCTAACGTGGGCGCACCAAATGACATTGTTTCTTCTAATTTTCAGGAGTTCCCATTACCCCTTTGGCCTCTGCTTGCTGTGTAAGCAGCCTCTATGTGAAGAGGAGCTTTCCTTGAAGTCAGCTTAGCAACTGTGCTGTAGCCTGGTTATTTTGCCCTGTTTTCTGTAACCGGTGGCATAGTGTCGAGCTCTTTCCCCATTGTATTTGTTGCTATGGGGGAGGAAGACGGTGAGGCAAGGCACGTGTGGGAGGAGGGAGGAAGAGTTGTGGGATCTCGTACAGGATAGCTCCCGCTCCCTCTTTGGAATCATCTACTTCCAGTTGTGGGATTTCTCTATAGATGACATTTTTTCCTGTTTTTTGTAAGCCTAGTTTTCTTTGATCTTGTTAGTTCTGTACAAGTCTCCCCGAGACATTCTGCAGTCATTATCACCTTTTTGGGTGGAGTTTATTTTTTGGTTTGTTTGGGTTTTTTTAAATAACTTTTTAACATTGGTGCATATATGCTTGGGATAGAGCTCATGTAATTTTCCAATCGTATTGATTGTATGTGATTGTGCCCTGCAGAGGTATATTTAACAAAAAAAATAAAATAAAAAGGATAGCCTAGGTAATAAAGGAGACCGTGAGATCTGTTGAGTCAGGTTATGAACTGTTTCTTGAATTTATTTAGGATCCTGGATAAGTGAAATTCACTGTCTGCTGTTATCATAAATCAATGCTAAACAAAATGTCATGAATTCTCTGTTTGAACTGGTTCTTTTCTTGCTTTTCTTCTTCTACTGTTTTCTTCCTTTCCTGCTTCTCTTCCCCATCAACAAAATTCTTGAGCCTTTATGGGAATGGCTGACTCTGGGTTGATATTGTGAATATTTATTGTTTGTAACTATCAAAACATTTGTAATAGGAGTAGAGATTAAGTAGAATATATGAGAAGAATTCTGTAATCTGAATTCTTTGCAAGTTCAGGGGAATCCTCGAGTGTTGTACATACAGGCCTGGTCACGAGGGACACGTTCAGAGGCACAAAAGGCAGTGATACCTCTTTCCTGGAAAGATTAGATGCTTTACTACCTTTTGGAAAAAATCTGAGCTGACAAAAGGAGTAGCAGAAAGAGTTTGCTATATCCAACTCCCTGTGTCTTTACTCCTGCAATATACTAAAACTTGAAAGAAAAGCCTTCTAAAAACTATGCTGAGGTGGGACAGAGTGGATTGAAGGAGGCAAAAGGCAAGAGGATCCAGAGATCTGGAAGTCAGTATTTGTCTCCTTTATTTCTTTTTTAGAACTATACAGCAACAGTATCACTTTTATATTAAAGAACAAGGAAACGGAGACATATTGTGTGTGCATGGTGGTTCTATAGAAAAAGCCATATGTTGAAATGTTACTTCTTCCTTCTTCACCTTGCTTTTCTCTCATAAAGATGACTCAACCTCACCTTGCTTTCACATAGTGTCTAAGGGTCCTTTGAGTTGCTGATTCAACAAAAAAAAAAGTGGAAAGGTGGTGATTCGCTACTTGGCTTGTAAATAGATGGAAGTGTCTACAAGGTCTTACCTGCTTTTCTGTCGGCATTTATATTAAATGATAAATTAATGGAGAACCCTTTGAAATATCTCTCATTTTCTGTCTGGGTTGAATGTGCATTCCTCTTTAAGTTTTGTGTGAGGTGTAAGACTGACTGTGTAAGGCTTCCTCCAGGTCAAGATGTGTGTGTTCTCTGCCGGGCTGCAGCATGAGAGATGCCAAATAGTGGAGAAGCTGCCTGCCTCTGTTTGGAGGTCCGGTCTGTTCTCTTCTGACTCTGCCTGTGAATAAAGTGGCTTCTTCCTGCGTTCGGAACAAGAAAGGATACTCAAAATAATCACTTTTCCTAGTTGAAGAGAAGCTGCATATTTAAAAAACAAACCCGAACGTAACAAACCCTGTAGCTGAAGGAGCACGCAGTGTGCCTCTGGTGTTGCACCAGGTTTGGAACTTGCCTTAGAGCGAATATAACGTTTGCTGCACAGTCGGCTTCGTGGTTTTTAACCTTTTCCCTGCTTTTTGTGGGCCGTTAGCTAGCTCTGAGTCTGAGACTGGCTGAACGTAGTCTGACACGGAATAAGCTGCTGCTTTGCTGAAAAACTTGTTCCTTCTCCTATTGTGGGGCCAGCCCAGCCCTCTGCCCTGGAAGCTTATGCACGTTTATTACTTCTGTCTTTACTTTTGATCGCAGGCACCGCAGATCCAGTCTGAGGTGTGTGCTTTGTTGGACTGAAGCCCATCGCTGCTCGTTGCTGGGCCCCCTCACACTTCCACGCAGTGGTGCTTCCTTGCTGGGTGACCTGGAACCTTATGTTTCTGTAAAGGGAGTTGTATTTTGTGGGCAGTCCAGAAAACGGTATTTCAGTTGGTGCTGGTTTCCCTTTTCCCCACCAGTCTGAGGGTCCTGGATGCTCAGGTACTCGGTCGCTTGGGGGTGGGGGAGCTGTATTTCTGCAGCGGTTGGCTTTTGAAGAAGGTTGAAGTGCTGTGAAGAGTCAGATCCCTTTGGAAGGGAGCCACGGCTGCTCTGCATCAGAAGGGCTTTGGAGAAATTTCCAGGCTTTTGTATAATGAAAAGAGGGTAGACTGGGCTCAAGTGGGCAGCAGCTGCTGGCAATTTCTTTTCCCTTTGGGTGTGGGTACCAGGATAGAAGGGCGCTGGGAAAGGCCAGCCCAGAACGTGGGATTGCTTCATCCTGTCTTGCTCTGACTGTACAAGTCTTCCTCCCTCTGTGTCACCGTAAAACTCAACAGCGAGCACCCAAAGCACAACCCAAGCCCCAAGTACGTTTGTGTTCCTGCTCATGGCTCGGGTGTGTTTAGGGGCTGTTTCTTTCCAACTCCCCCCCCCAAAAAAAGGGGGTAGTTCAGAGGACAGTGGAAGCTCGCGGAGGAAGCACGCTCCCTGCTGCTGTGAACTTGCTGGGGGCTCTTCTGTCTGCAAAGCAGAGCCTGTGGTCTTCCAGAGCAGGGGGGGCTTTGGGTCACTCAGTCACTTTGGATGCTTCCGAGGCACAGCTCTGCTCGGGTGCGAGTGCTGGGTTGGTGCTTTGAGCTCAAGCAGCTACTAACTGCCACTGCTGCACTCAAAAAACAGATTTACTCCGCTCCCCTGGAGGATGTGGCTTGGGTAGCCGACGGATCCGGATCCCTTCAGCCCTACAGCATCAATTCTGCAATTAACCTCGCTGTTAATAGGGCCACCATCGTTAAAGAAAGCATTTCTATGCACGGTTTTAGCCGTCTGGCTCTTTTTTCTTTTTTTTTTTTTTTTTTTTTTTTTTTTTTTACAGTGAAGCAAGCATGCAGCCGTGATGCCAGCGTGCGTTGTCCTGCTGGCAGGAGTTCGTCCACGTTGGCTGGAGCTGTATGGGATGTGCAGGACACAAAGGTGTTTGCTCTCGTTTTGGCTGCCTTAAACTCCATCTGAGCATTGGGTAAATGGAAACCTCTTATACTTGGGTGTCTGCCTGCTGCTCTCCGTGGGCTGGGGAGGATCCCTAATTTACCCCTGGGACCCGCAAGTGTGAGTTACCTTGGGAAACCAAACCAGCAGCCACTTGGAGCAACGTGGTATGGTGCACAAGTCCTTCCCTTCTCGTGGAGGATGCTTTGCCTCCTGCCGCGAATTACAAACCCCGGACCCGCGGGTACTGACGTGCGTGGCAGGTCTGCCCCGATCTGCTGTCGGGCTGAAAGCGGTTCTGGGGAGCAGGTATTGGCGTGCTGCTGGGCGGTGTTCAGTGTGGATTGCATAGCTGTTGTGCTCGCTTGCGGTGAAGATTTTTTTTTATTATTTTTTAATGAAGATTTGGATGAAGCCCTGGTTATAGAACTGGAGAGAGCAAGAATGATGTTATGTTGGGCAGAGGCAGTTTTAAGAGTGGCACTTGTGCGCCTGGGCTGTGGAGGGGAGCCCAGGAAAGCAAAGTTGAGTCCTGAGCATGGCATCCTTTCATTTATTTCTGCAATCCCTGTCCCATTTAATTTTAGCCCATACTGGTATAGGAAGGTCTTTTACTTCCCTCAAACCAGTTTGCAGCTGCTTTTTCTATTAGGAGCTGGGTTCTTACTGGAGGCCAGTAGCAGTGCAGCTGAGCACCCCTGCGCCAGCCAGCTCCTGGCATTTGGGGCTCGGCAGGCGACGCTGCTGGGTTTGGGGCTCGGCAGGCGACGCTGCTGGGTTTGGGGAGCAGCCGCACTGTACCTTGGAAATGGTGTTGCTCAGTCCTTCTCCCAGTGCTGCTCTGTGTGAGCCAGAGATGAGGAGAGATGCTGTTAATCAGCTTTCGCGTTGTGCAAGTGAAAAGGTGAGTGTGTTTAAGAGGGGACGTGTTTGAAGCTGCGAAGTGTGAAGTGGGGCAGTTTCTCCCAGCTTGTGCCGGTTTGGGAAGGGGGGTGACGGGGCCGGGGGCAGAGCAAAACGTTTTGCTGAGCTACAAGATACCGAAGTGAGATCTACAAATACTTTAGATCACATTTGAACTGTTGAAAGTTTGGGGGGTTCTTTCATGGTGTAAGCAGTTAATTTTCTATTGGCAAGAACTGAAGGCACTTGCGTGAGGTGGGTGGTCGAACTTTCCCTTGTCAGATTGAACTTTAAAACCTCTTTCAAACTAAACATTGCTTTTTTTCCGCTCTTTGCTTAACCTTCTGTAGCTGGTCATCAGCCTTTGGCCTCAGCATCCTACTCCCCTCCCACCGTCCCCTGCTTTTGTCTCAGCTCTGCTTGAGCACAGAATTCCAGTGGGGAAACTGCCTTGGACTGGCTTGGGCTCAAGCAAGACTGTCCTCTTAGTGGTTGCATTTGCATCCTGAAAGCAGAAGGCTGGAGGTACGGGGGCAGGTAAGAGAAACTGATTCCGCTTATCTTTCATTGGGAATTAAGTCCTTGTAACAGGTTCTTTTGCCTTTGTGGGAGCCTGAGAATTGTGGCTGCTGCCAGAGTGTTGTTTTGCTCTGGGCATGGGCCCGAGGAGCTGTTTCAGGAGCGTCCTCCGAAAGCTCGCTTCTGTACAGCTCGCTGAAGTGTCTTGCTTGACTTCTACCCTTAAGCTGTAGCAATGCTTCATGGTGCGGAGAACAAGTCAGGAGACCAGGCTGCCCCCAGGGTCCACTGATCCCTTGCCTGGCTGTAAGAGAGCACCGCTGACGTGCTTTGCGCTCTGCTTTTGGGGTGCGTGGGGGCGAGGAAGGCTTCCCTTCTCAAGAGCCCGACTCAGTCTCAAAATGGTTTGAGCTACTTAACATTTGCTGCCCGGCTGGCATGCTGCCAGGGTGCTGCGGGCCGGTCACGCCGCCGTGGGTAGCACGGGTGGGTTCTGTAGGGTGGTTGCTGGAAGACGAGCGGGGTCTGCAAGCTGGTTCGTTGTCCTTCCGTGCAGCCATGAGAAGCAGTGGGATGGAGATGGCCTGCACCGGCTGGAGCCCGGCGTGTCGCAGGGCAGGCGTGGGATGGGGGAGTTTCTCTGCGCTTCCCCAGAGCAGCCTGATACTGAGCTGAATCAGCAATTTGTTTTGTGGCGTTCTATGCTCCTTACAGGGGTGAAGCAGGAAAAAGAGAGCCCTTCCTAATTTTTACATTCTTTCCTGCCAGTAACCCCTTTCAGGCAGTGATGTTGCGGTAATGCTTTTGGGATCCTTCCAGGATGAAAGCAGTTGACATATGGAGTACGTGGCAGTGCTGCGATGGAAAAGGCTGTGCTGAAGGGCTGCGGAGGGAGGAGGAGTGTTTTTCAGCCAAGTGCTGCAGTGAAGAGCTGGCCCAAAACTTCGCAAGGGCTCTTGCCTGTAAGAGACAAGATAGGACGTGTTAGGGGCAGCGCCAGCCTGAGCACTTGATAAATTTTGATTTAAGGCATTAAAGTCCTGTATCTCCTCTAAGCTGGTGGAGTCAGGACTGGAGTAGAAGCAGGGGGGGTCTTTCCCGTTTAATCAGGGCAGGATGAAGATGAGGTGCTCTCCCCAGTCTTGCCCTTTGGGTTTTAAGCATGAGTTGGCAGCACTGCGTGTGACAGCGGGCACCACGGGCTGCCTCTGGACAGAAGCAGGCACTTGTGCTTGCAGGGGCAGACCCACACCCGCTTCAGGCATGCCTGTCCCGGGAGGTGAGCGAAGTGACAGGGCAGGGACGGCAGCCAGCTTGTCCTTTCCACGGTGGGACCGGCAGCCGCAGGCGCCTCGGTGCTGCCGGAGCCAGGAGGACCCGAGCGTGGGTGAGGGGGGCTGGCAGGCAGCGGGGGGGGGGGGTCGCTCTGGTCCTGGCCCTGGCGCTGCGCAGCACAGACGCTTGCCTCGCTTCTTGCTGGCGGATTTTTCCTGTAAGAGGGAAAGGTTCGGAAGAGCAGTGCTTCCTGGAGTACTTTCAATTGTCTGAATAGTTTTCCTTTCTCTTGCCCTCCTGCCCTGGGTGTTGTTTTTGTTTCTGTATTTGGTTGACTCCTCTCCCCTTTTAGATAATTTTTCTTTTTGCCCTTTGTGGTGTTGTATCTATCCTAAACCCTTTGGAAAATAACTGGTTTGTTGTTAGCAGCAGGAGCGGTGGCCATGGCCGCAGCAAGCACGTCTTGTTTTGCATGTTTTCATGCAGAGCTTGTTGCTGTGCTCTTAGCGTGTGCTAGAGAGGGGCCCCGGGGGCTCGGTGTGGCCTCGGTGCCAAATGAGGTCATTAATGCTTTTGCGGAGGAGCCGGAGCCAACATGAAGTCATTGCCCAAGAGCCTGGGGAGGGGGCTGTGAAAGAACCCAGAGGTCTCCTGCATCCCAGGTCAGCCCTGGGGCTGCTCCCATTTTCCTCCCCCCGGTGCTGGCCCACCAGCACTGGCAAGACCGCGGGGAGGTCGCTGGTGCTAAACGCAGCCGGTCTGTAGTTACTGCGGTGGCAGCGAGTACACGGGCAGGCAGAGCCCTACCAGCGTTAGCCACATCTCTGAAAAAGTCCCCCATGGCAGGCGGGTCCTGGGCGGGCTGCCAGCCTTTCCCAGCAGCCGTTTCCCGAGCTGTTGTGGCTGTGTCCATGAGCTCACTCCCATGAGGGGTGTGAGCAAACCCAACGTGGAGCCGTGTCCCGGGCATCTCAACCCACGGCACACGGGACACCTCGCGTGCTGCCTACTCAGCCCCAGGATGGCTCTGAGGTCCGGCCGCCAGCGGTGGTGGGATGTGCGGACCCCCTCCCTGCTTCAGCAAAGTTGGAAAATACAAATTCTCTCTGCCTTGCTGGGAGGTTTGCAGAGACCTGCTTGTGCTGAGCGTGGTTATTAACGTGAGCCTCCGCTCCCCAGGTGCCAGGGACAGTCTGCACTGAGGTGGTGTGGACTTGGGACAGGAATAGTTGTCCCGTACCAGCTGTACCATGCACGCTTATAAAATATACTTTTTAGGGATTAAAGATGCTGAATGAATGAAGGGACCAACTCCTGTGGAGACTTCTTCCTCATCACCTCTCTTGGCTGTGGTGTTTCCTGCATCAGTAACTTAAATAGCATAAAGCCGAGGTGAGTCTGAGCACAGACAGCACCTGGAGGGGACTGAGGGCTTCAGGTGAAGGGAGAAAAAAGAGACCAGGAGAACTAGGAGGATTCCCCCAGGAAGGGGGTAAGGGAATGGTCAAACCCACTTTGTCTAAGTGAAGCCTGGGCCACCTGCCACCAGCCAGGCAAGGCAGTGGGCAGCAGCGGCTCCAGGCACAGGCGCGCCTGGGCATCGTGCTGTAGCCACCTCGGCTGGCTGCTGGGGACAACCCCCGAAGTTCAAGTCATAGGCTTTGGGGCAACCTGGTGAGGGCTGAGCCTGCTGCTTAAACAAGACGGTTCCCAGGGCTCTGGGAAAGCAGAGGTTTCAGCGTGGTGTTTCTAAAAGCGGTGTGTGCTCAGGGGTGCGCTGGTGGTGTCTGTCCACCCTCCTGCTTTATCCTGCAGCTACAGGACAGGAGGACATTGGAGAGGACTGCGGGGCTCCTGTCTGATGTTGGCCGAAACGGGGCTCGTGTGCTGTGCCGGCAGCATGGGGCTTTCTGGGCAGGTGAGCGTGTGTAAGCTCCCTCTTTCTGGTTCCAGGACAATGCGTCTCTTTGTGCTGTGTCTCTTCGGCATCTGGGGTCTAGCTGCCCCGGAGCACTACGTCGTGGAAGACATCTGCACGGCGAAGCCACGCGACATCCCGGTGAATCCCATCTGTATCTATCGCAACCCTGAGAAGAAGCCCCAGGAGGGCGAGGGGCAAGAGCCAGGGAAGAGCAAGCTCCCGGAGGCCACCAACCCCCGGGTCTGGGAGCTGTCGAAGGCCAACTCGCGCTTCGCTGTTGTCTTCTACAAGTACCTGGCTGATTCCAAGGACAATGGGGAAAACATCTTCATGTCGCCCCTGAGCATCTCCACAGCCTTCGCCATGACCAAGCTCGGGGCTTGCGGTAGCACCCTGCAGCAGCTCATGGAGGTGGGTGCCGAGGGTTGGGAAGGCAGCGGAGGGGACAGCGGGTGACCCGTCCGGGTCGGGATGGCTCTGTGGCTTGGGAAGGGAGGCCTCCAGTTAAACAAGCCCCCGGGAAGGACGTGCACAGGCTGCACTTGTCTCTGGATCTGGTTAGATCCCAGCTCTTTCCTCTGATTGCCTATTCGGATCCGGCATTCAGGGTGGATTTCCTGGGTTTGGGAGGTTAGCGTTCGCCTGTCCGGGAGCTGAGGGGAGGGAACGGGAACGGTTTGTTCCTTGCAGGCTGGGCCAGCACGTAGCTGAGCAGGTGGCTAAGCCTTTTCTTAAGCAAAAAGCAGGAAAAGCCGGGATACCAAGTCCCATTGGGAGAGGCTGTTTTTCACATTCCCTTTCTCTCCCTTGGGACAAAATCAGACAGGTGGGACACCCCCCAGTCCAGCTGGCTTCCAGGGCTCTGCCACCCTCTGGGAACGCAGGAACATCAGTTACTGGTTGAGGGCCTCCTTGTAGTACGTGTAAGAGCAGTCTGAGCCAGGACTAGGACAGCAGACTGTCCCAGGCAGGCCAGCCCGTGCGCGGGGACCGTGTCCCACCGGCCGTGGCTCCTGCGCTCGGAGCGGGGAGCCCTGGTCCCACTGGAGGGGTAATCCCGAGTGCTGGCTCTGCCGTGGGACCAGGTAACTCCCTGCCTGTCCAAGCACCTTTCTCAGTGTCAGCCCCGCTTGCCTGCTCCGTGGGGTTTAGTCCTGCCCCTACCTTCCTCGCAGGTGGGACACTTTCTCCCTGCAACGAGGAGGTGTGAATCCAACTGCTCCTTTTGTCCCCACTGCCGCTGTCCTGGCAGATCTTGTCTCTGGAGTAAGTCATGTTGGGGTTTCCTGTTGCATCTCCAAAACCCTCACTCAGGCCTTCCCCCCCGGGCAGCCCTTCCTGCTGGATGGGGACCCTTTTCTCACTGAGCCACCCAGGCTGCGGAGCTGCGCTCCTAATCCGCCCTTTTCCCTCCAAAAGCGCCAGGAACACCAACTTTGCCTGGTAGGAAACTGTGCCAGAGATCCTGGGTGTTTGTGTGGAGCAACGTGCTGTGGGATTTTCTGTGCCATAAGGCCCTGAGGTTAGATAGCGGTAGGCAAAGTGTAACTGTCGTTGTAGCTGGGAGCAAATAAGACCAAACACGCTGTGCTGCAGAAATCAACCCTCAAAACGCTTGCTACGTATTCCCGTTCCCTGCAAAAATAGGTAAGGGGTGCCAGAATTACTCAACGGGCCATGACAATTGCTCCTGGGAAGGAGCAGTCTTTTTGGCACTGTCCCTCACAGGAGGGTTTAGCACAAACCTTGTGAGTCCTTCTGGGAGCTGCTGTCGTGGTCGAACCCCGGCCGGCAGCTCAGCCCCACGCAGCCGCCCGCTCACCCCCCCGCAGTGAGGTGGGGGAGAGGATCGGGAGGGTGAAAGTGGGAAAACTCGTGGGCTGAGGTAGTTTGATAGCTTAAAGCAAAAGCCACACACGCAAGCAAAGCCAAGCCAGGAATTCATCCGTCACTCGCCATGGCAGGCAGGTCTGGCCACCCCCAGGACAGCAGGGATCCAGGACGGCTAACAGTCGCTTGGGAAGACCAACACCATAACTCCAGGTGTCCCCCCCTTCTTTCTTCTTCCCCCAGTTTATACACCGAGCATGATGCCCCATGGTATGGAATATCTCTTTGGCTCAGGTCAGCCGTCCTGGCCGTGTCCCTCCCAGGTTCCCATGCCCCCCCCCAGCCCTCTGGCTGGCAGGGCCTGAGAAACTGAGAAGTCCTTGACTTGGTATAAACACGACCCACAACAACTGAAAACATCGGTCATCAACATTGTTCTCGCGCCACATCCAAAACACAGCCCTGCACCAGCTACTAAGAAGAAAATTAACCCTGTCCCAGCTGGAGCCACGACACCTGCACTGACCTGGGAGCTGCTTCCAGGCCCCAGAGCTTCCATGGCCAGAGCAAAGCTCATCTCCTGCGAGGCTCTGGCCATGGGGCATAGGGGCTGTGAGCACCGTGCACGAGTGATGCTAATTGTAGCAGCACCGGGGGAAGCCCCGTGGTTCGTGCACCCAGCTAGAATCTGTCCCCTGACACCCGAAAACCAAGGTGCGCGTGAGCAGCTCGCCAAGTTCTTAGGCTTCTGCACAACCACCTAAAGGGTCTAGCGAAGTCATGCCCACCTGTGAGCCGGAGATCTGCAAGACCATGTGTCTTGCCCACAGCTGGGGCAGTGGAAGGGGGTGGGGAACAGAGGCAGGGAAAGAGGCAGATCCCGGCAGGGACTGCAGTGAGCAAGAGCTGAGTCTTCCCTCGGGTAAGACGGGCTCGAAGACAGAAGCTGGGACCTGTGAGAGGTGGCGTATGGAGAGCAAGGGAACCAGAGCTAGAAAGAGGAGCAGCCCCTCTGCGTGCCGTGTTTTGGGAGTCCCCAAACTAGGTCTTAGGCTGGTGACGTGTTGCTCTTACGTAGGTTTGGGTTCCCAAATAAACGCGGGGGGTGAAGCTCCGAGGGCCTGCAGGTTTCTTGCGTCTGTGATTTAGGCTGCTGAGCAGAAAGCAAAGGCTGGATCACACTTGCCGTGGGCGCTGGGAGCTGTGGGGACGCAAGGGCCTGCTCATGGATTCCTCCTCACTGTTTGGCTCCTCCAGGTCTTTCAGTTTGACACCATTTCGGAAAAGACATCTGATCAGATCCACTTCTTCTTTGCCAAGCTGAACTGTCGCCTTTACAAGAAAGCCAACAAATCCTCAGAGCTGGTATCAGCCAACCGCCTCTTCGGGGAGAAGTCTTTGGTCTTTAATGAGACTTACCAGAACATCAGCGAAATAGTTTATGGAGCGAAACTCTGGCCCTTGAACTTCAAAGTGAGTTTGAAGTGCTCAGGATTTATCTTTTTTTGTTTGGTTTCGTGTCCACCGCCTCCACTCCGGTCCTCCTGCTTTTGCTGCGTCCCTATCTTTTGCCCACAGGGAGTGCCCTGCTCTGGGGTGTGGGACGTCGGGGAAGGCAGGAGGGAATCTGGGATGCAGCTCCTCCTGTCCCAGCTTGCCTTAACCGCAGTCACTTCCCCACTCCTGACTGCTAAACGCTGCAGCACTACGCTGGGATCGGTGTCCTGTTAATCTGCCTGCTGCAGAAGGGATACAAAGAAGTGTTTTAAACCCTAGACTTAACTTCTTTTGGTCTCATCCTTCAGGAGAAGCCAGAACTTTCCAGGAAGATCATTAATGAGTGGGTGGCTAATAAGACAGAGAGGCGTATTACAGAAGTGATCCCAGAAAAAGGTATTGATGATCTCACTGTCTTGGTCCTGGTGAACACCATTTATTTTAAGGTATGGCTAACAAAACTGGGGGTGCTGCCCACTTCCCTAGGGGAAACACGGCACTCATATTTGTTTTCCCCTTCTCCCTTTTTAGGGGCACTGGAAATCGCAGTTCCCAGCTCCAAACACAAAACTGGATTCATTTCATAAAGCCAACGGTGAGACCTGCAAGGTCCCAGTGATGTACCAAGAGTCCAAATTCAATCACGTGTTCATCCCCCAGGACAAAGTCCAGGTGCTGGAGCTGCCTTACAAAGGGGATGATATCACGATGGTGCTGGTCCTGCCCAATCCTGGGACATCGTTGGTGGAGGTGGAGCGGGACCTGACATCGGAGAAGCTGCAGGACTGGATAGACTCCATGACAGAGGTCTCTCTCTTCGTCTACCTCCCTCGCTTCCGTGTCGAGGACAGCTTCAGTGTCAAAGAGAAGCTAAGAAAAATGGGGCTGGAAGATCTCTTCAGTCCAGAAAGTGCCAGACTCCCAGGTCAGATGTGGGGACAGGGTGGTGCGGGGTGGGGGTGGAGGGTAATCGTTCCTCCACAGGCACCAGGGCACTAAGTGTAGCAGCACATGAGGAACAAGAACACGAAGGTGTTGAGATGTTGCTGCAGTCAGTGATGCGCTCTGTGGTCAAGCCCATCACGGAACGCAGCCCAGCTCCGCGCTGAGGCTGTGGAGTTAAGCAGTCAGCTGCAGTTGGCGGAGGCTATTTTTTGCTCTAGGGCAGACGTGCTTTCTGCTTGAACGCAGGCCATGAAGGATGGAAGGCTGTTCTCTCTTGAGCTGTTGTCTAAAAACCTAGTTAGAACCATCTTTATTTTGTATTTCAGGTATCGTTGCAGAGGGCCGTACAGACCTCTACGTATCCGAGGCTTTCCACAAAGCCTTCCTCGAGGTAACCCTTGGTTTTGTCCCAGCGGCATCTTCCTCTTTGTTTTCAAAACCGTGAAGCGTTGAAGGAAAAAAAAAATAGCTCTGAACCCACGATGTTGGCTTCCTCGGCCTCCTGGGGCCTTGGGGGGAGCGGGGAGCTTGGCACCCGCTGTCTGTGGAGGAGGAGGGCCAGCCCTCGGCGTAATGCCCGTATTTGAATCCCATCTCTTTTGTTTTGGTTGTTAGGTGAACGAAGAAGGCAGTGAGGCATCGGCTGCTATGGCTGTCACAGTCTCCGGCCGTTCCTTCCCCATGAACAGAATCATCTTCAACGCCAACAGGCCCTTCCTGCTTTTCATCCGGGAGGCCGCCCTCAACACCGTCCTCTTCATGGGCAGAATAGCCGATCCTTGCTCCTAGAGGGGCTCTCAGGGCTTCGCTTCTCCCTCCTCCGCCCCCGCACGAGGGGTAGGGCATCGCCACGAAGCCCAGGCTGCTCCTGGGGTGGGTGGTCCTGCTGGCTGGTGCAAGCTGCAGGGGGGCTGCCTCCGGGTGGGCTGTGACCGCTCCTCCTCGCCGTGTCGGGTGAGGGGGCTCCGAGGGCACCTCACCTGCTGCACCCTCCTGCCTTCAAAGGGAAGCTGTATTTTTTTTTTTTTTTTTTTTTTTTTTTTTCTGGCACCCAAACCCGAGTCCAAGGTTGCTGTCCCTCTTATACCCAGCCCTCCTCCCTTTCAGGCCTCAAGCTGTAACTCTGCTCCCCTGGTTCATTAAAAACCTATAGATCTGTACCTAACGAGCTGATCTCTGAATGGGCAGTTTTCACTAAGTCACTTCCCAGACTTAAACTTTCTTTTTTCCACAAACGGGCCCTCCCCAGCGCTCGCCAGCCCCAGCGGGACAACCCCGCGCTGGAGGGCTCGGGGGCAGCAGCCCGGTGGCCGGTGCTGGCTGGGCCAGGAACGCCACCGTCTCCCCGTGCTGCGGGCAGCTGGCGGAGCTGCCCAACGCCAGCGCCCTGCTTGCCGGCAGCCCCGGCGTGTCCGAGCGCTGAGCCACGGCTCGGGGAAAGCCCTGCGCAGCCGAGGCTCCGAATCTGTCCCTTTGGGTAGAAAGATTTAACCTGGCCCTGTGCGAATAGCTGATGCGGTGGGGGTGGCGGTGAACCGTGGCTGTGCCCAGGTAAGGTGACCCAACCCGGTGTACCTGTAACTCGGTTGAAATTCTGTTCCTTCACCTGCAAGTTTACTCCCAGCGCTGAGGTGTCCTGGCCTGCCGCCCTGCCACACGTGTGCTCCCGCCTCTGGGCCACGCAAGGTGGCCGTCCCGCTGCAGGAGCTCTGATGGGGTTGTCCTCAAGACGCTGCAGAACGCCTGGTGAGCTTCTCCTCTAGGATTCCTGCATTGAGGGCAGCTGTTTAAAACAAGGGCAGCGACAGCAGGTGCCTGCCCCCTCAGCAGTCCGTTATGGGAGCGTTGCGTGCAGACAGCTGCTAGAACACCAGTAGATGGCATTGCCCAGCGTGCCATCTGCACCGGATTGTGTAAAACCAGTGACACATGTGCCTTGGGAAGGGCTTCCCCCCAGCAGTGTGGCCACAGCAAGCCAAGCACCAAGGGGCTTCACTTTGATGCACCCAGCTGTGGCAGAGCTGCTGCAAAAAGGCGTCCAGTGGCTCCGTCTGTAGCCCTGCAAGCGGTCAGGGGGTTGGCAGGACCGTCACTCCTGTGCCCCAGCAGGAAGGTCTGAGCCGCGGTGCGTGTGCCGCCAGCAGCGCGTGGTCTGGCCATGGGAGTCACCTCCTGTGCTGTATCACGGGGTGATGGCGTCGGTCCCCTACAGGCTGAAGGGACCCATAAAGCACTTACCCCTTCGTGCTGACGTGCTCGCCTGGGGCGCTCCCTCGGAACGCAGCTGCGTGTAACGCAGGAGCCGGGGCCCTGGGAGAGAAGAGCAGGAGCACTTTGGAAATAGCTAAGAGTTCAGGAAGCTGCTCTTCCTCTCGCTGCCCTACTGTGGCTTTTCTTGCTGGATCCCGTCTTCTGCTGGCAGGATCTGCTCACCGTGCAGCTCCAGAAACATACCAGCTCCTCCTGCAAGCTTTGCCTTTGCCGTTGTGCTCCAGGCTGCGGAGGTGGAGGCTGGTGGAAGAGGAGGGCTGCTGTGGCCGGGCCTGGGTCTCCCTGGCGTGGCACCAGACCAAACTGCTTCCCCTGCCCTCGGCAGCTGGGAAAGCCTCTTGCTGCAACAGGAATTGGCCTGCAGTGAGAGCGTAGTGCTTTCTCCACCTGGTGAGACCTAAAAAGGGCTGAGTCTACGTACTTAGTGAGACAAAGCTCATGAAAAGAGGACAGAAGTCATCTAAGACGCCAGGAAAAGCAGCCTGGCGCTTCCCAGCCTCTCCCACGTCACTAGACGTAGTGCAGCGCGGAGCTGCCTAAAGCAGGGACCAGGCTCTCGCACCCCGATGATGGCAGGTGGGCAGCAAAGAGAAAATTGTTGGATCCCAGCAGTCAGCTACACGACACAGACAAGGATCTGAGTATTAAACCATTTAATTCTCAAACCACTCACATGCATAATGTTCTTTTACACAGTGTTAAAAGAAAGAAGAAAATGCGATTTTTTTTTTAATACAAACAGAATTTCAAGTATACATTTATAGAATTTTCAAAGATTCCTACCCAAGTTGCTAAGTTTTCATTCACATTGTTCTTAAAGCTGTCCAACGAGCGCACTTTTTGCTAAACTGCTTTCAATGCAATTGTACAGTCCCCTCTACCTTGGTTTTATTTCCCCCTTCCCCCACTCTGGTTCTCTTACCACCTTGCCTGTCCCTCCTCCAGCAGCACTGGCCACCCCTGTATGCCACTGGCCACGGGGCCACCAGCCCCTCCAGAGGGCTGCTGCCTGCCCGCTCCGCTGGGAGAGGAAGAGGAAAGCGATGATTGAGGACCAGCTTGGGACCAGCTTCTAAAATCATAGAACAGTCTGATATCCACAAGTTACAGCAGGCTTACACTTCAACCTACTGCAGACTAGTGTGAACACTGACTTTGTTTTTTTTCTTCTTGAAATAAGGACTGCGACCAAAAATTTAAAAAAAAAAAAAAAAAAAAAAAAAAAGAAGAATTAGTACAGCAGGAAATCTTAACTGTGAAAGTAAGTCTTTGAGTGTTAGGACACCTGTCCTAAAAAGCATGACTTATAGGTCAACAGTTGAAGGTGACAGCACAACTTTTCTTCCAAATGGTTATTCTTCAAACCAGCTCAGAGCGGAATCAATGTGGGATGCACAAACTTGGATTTAAAAAAAAAAAATAAAAATACTGAACTGACTAGGGCTCCATATCCATGTTATGGAAAAAACCCCACAACCCCAGTAACAACTTTGTTGTGGCTTTGCTCGTGGGACTTAGCTCAGCCCTGTGCAGGCAGACGGCCCATCTGCTGTGTTGCAACTGGGTGTAACTTCTGACCTATTATAAATGGGGTTTAAATATTCTTTACAGGCAAGGATGGGTTTTTCTTGACCGATTACAAAAAGTATTCTAACAGGCCGCTGCATGCCGGCCCTGTTAGTGCTACAGCACGGCTGAGCTGCAACCAGGTTTGCGGTTGCGGTGGGAACTCCTGTCTGTAGTGTGGGCAGGGGCAGCGCCAGGCCGGGAGGGCTGCGGGAGCGGGAGGTAGAGCTGCGGTAGTTTGTGGGCCGCCGATGGCAGCGAGGGTCTGGCAACATCGCTCCCTCCCGGGCTCTGGCTGACAAGAAGCTGCCTGCCTGTACGGCTGTGTCAAAAGCCAGCAACAGCCATACTCATCTTACGATTTAAAGTGCATTTCTTCAGTAAAGGGTTTTTCTTTTTTTCTTTTTTTTTTTTTTCTTTTTTTCTTTTTTTTTTTTTTTAAAAGAGGAACCTATTTAAAGTGCTGTTCTAGTTTGGAAAGGGACTCTTGTTTAGAAAAAAAATGGCACCTTTTCACATGAGAGATCTGCTCTCTGTATGTGTTTGTATATATATATAAATTTGCAGTCAGATCTGCTGACTAATGAACAATATATAAAAGTGTTTTGTATTTTATCTTATTGCTTTTTTTTTTTTTTTTTTTTAAAATGCTGCCTGCTCCTTTGGAGGCAGGAGGGAGGTGGACTCTCCTCTTACCTTCCATCCCACTAATTTCCTGGCGCAGGGAGCGGAGCCGCAGCCTCGCAGCAGCCCTTGGCCCGCGGGACAGTTCACTATTCCACAGAATACACGAAGTACCGAACGCACCCCGCACTGTCCCAACCCCAGGGCAAACCTGCGAGGGTCACAGCAAGAAACTGGCAGCAAAGAGGGACAACAGACCCCAGGCGGCTTCCCCCTGCTCCTGCCAGATGCCATTTTCATAGAGTCACTTTACAGAGCAGACCTGCATTTCTGAAACACAGAGGTAAGGAAAAGAAATCTCTTTTAAGTGAAAGCTTTGCTGATATAGAGTGTGTAGCGTGGTAACCTCAGCACTCTGAGAGAGAGAGGTAGTTACTGTCCTGTGAATCTTCTGCTGCTTAACGCAACTCAGTTTCTGGAGTGATTGCTCAAAAAAAAAAAAAAAAAAAAAAAAAAAAAGGAAAAAAAATCCTGTGCTCTTTCTTAAAAGTTATCCCAGTTAAATCTTTCTGTTGAAGACATACTTGACTATTCCCTCTAAGAGGCTTTTAGTTTTTTAGAAATTGATTGTCAGTTTAGTTCGTTACGAAATCAAATTTGATTAGCAAATTGCTACACAAAGCCGCTGACATTGTGAACTCCCGTCAGGATACCCTTCCGCTGCTCTGCAGGGAAGTGCTCAACCCTCGGTGCCCTGCTTGGGGTCAGCGCCCAGCTGAGCAGGGCTCTCCCTCACACCGCACAGCATTTCACACCGCACAGCATTTCGTGCTCCGAGCAGTTTTAAAGGAAACGTTACAAAGAGCTACCGGTGTCGTATTCACAGTGTTGTCCAGGAAAGGTGGGGGGTGACGCTGTGGGAAGGAGGGGGCAGAGGGCAGATTCAGAGACAAGCAGGGCACAGCTCACGGGATTCAGCTAGTGTTTAAGGGACCAGAGGCTCAGGGGCAGCCCCCATTTGTTCCTTTCCCTTTTCAGCCAAAGGCAGCGCTTCCATTTCTGTGAACTAACCTCGGATACAGTCTCCTCTCGTCCTGCGCTAACCCTCCGGTAAGCGTGGGGCACGAGGCGAGGGCTACGTTACCACAAGAACAGCCAGCCCCATACTGCTGTCTTCCTCTCTGGGCTTCTGAAAGAGCTTGTTCAGAAAAGTCCCTGTTTTGCCACCAAGAAGGATCACGCTCGCAGCAATTTTACATACACAAACACAAAAGAAACATGCATTATTTGAATGACAAAACTCCCTTTTCACTTCAAAAATATTTCTCACAGTCACGTGCCCGGTGACAACGTGGCCCTGCAAGCTGTCACACATCAAGCTTCCTGCCTGGGCAAGCACTTTAGGGGAGCCAAAAGGAATTAGCCATAAGCAAAGGGTATGCCAACATTCTGCTCTCCGTCCCAAATTCACCCGCACTCCGCACGGGCTGCTTCCCCCAACAGCACAACCCTGGCTTGGGAAACCTTCTAACATGTGAGAAAAGTACCTTTGTGCCCCCTGCGACATCGCCATCGGGGAGCCTGCTGGCCCTCGGCCTGTAAACGCACCCACCGATGGCAGCCCGTGCAAACACGCGTCCCCGTGGCTGTACGGGGCAAGCTTAGGCCTGATTCACCTTGACTCTGGCATGAGTGCAGCCGCTCAAAAGCCCCCCGCGGGCAGGGGACAGCCGCAGGGGTGACGGGGCTTCACGCCTCTTGCCAAAATCAAAGGTGTCAGTGGGAGCATCGCACTGCTCACCTCCTCTTAGGGTAACTCCCAGCTGCCGGCCTCCGCCATGAAGCGGCACCTTCCTCCTCCCCGCCAGCCCTCACCTCTTCCAGCCAGGAGTTGTGTTCAGTTACCAACTGACATGCGATGAAGTATTAGATAAAAGCTTCACAGTAATCCACAGAGTTTCCTTAGACACGTAAACCCTAAGAAAGTAACATCCCAGGAGTGCAAGCTCCCGTATCAGACCAATGCCCTAGACACGTAGATGAACAAACAGACCCCGGACAAACCTCTCGGTCTCAAGAAACAGCTTTTAAACCTGACCAAATGGGGAACCACTGAAGCAACATCATCAGGTTAAAACCCATTTTCCAAGAAGTTTCTCAGCCGTAGTTTTGCAATTCCTGCCCCTGCCCCAGACTGAGTAATTTGAATTGCATTTTTCTCTTTTATGCTGCTATTTTTGTGTTATTTTACAACCAGCAGTAAAACGAACCAGTCTAGTCTCGTTTTTCATTTCTAATTCGTTTGACAGTTTCACAGCCAATGGTATTGGGTCTGACTGCAAAGGTAACGGGAAGGTTTAAATAAATGAGCTTCACTGCAATATAAACATAATGAAGACATTTAACCATAGATCTGGGGGGGAGGGGGTTAAGTACATTGACAAAAACTAAATAAAGCTGGAGGCTTAACATAACTGACAGTCTGCAAAACATTAATGCACTGATTTTTTTTTAAAGTACTGCCTTAGATAACTGCAGTAAAATAATAAATCAGAATATGTCAGATTAAATAAGGAACTTACACAGCAGTATTTAAAAGATACCTGAATATGTTTCAAAAGCTTAACTGATACGAACTAGGAAGCCCATTGAAGCTGCCCATTTTTACATGATAATACTAAAAAAAAAAAGGTAACAAAAATACAGCTTGGCATAGTCTAATGGAAACGGGAACCTGGAGGCTGCACTCACGTATGGGGAGCAGCTGGACTTCTCTGTAGACTGTGGCAGAGAAGATACTATTGCATGGGTTCATCATGGACAAATGAAAATATCGCAACTGGAAATGCACTGGCAGGATACAACTCTCTACCCCTTGTTTTGTGTTATGCCGTGGGGCAGTATTTCATAGCCCAGGGGAGGAATGGAGGGTGGGAGGGAGGCCTCTGGGTCCCAGCCTTGCCTCCCCCCTCAGAGCAGGACTAACGTCCAGCAGGGCGCTCAGGGTCTTGCCCCAGCAAGTCTGGCTTATTTCTCAGGATGGAGACTTCACAGCCTCTCTGGACAAACCTGTTCCAATACTGTTTGGCTACAGTCTGAAAAAAAAAATCTTGTAATACCTAACCTGAATCTCCCTTGTATAAGCTTCTGCCTACTGCTGCTCCTCCTTCCACCGTGTGCCTCTGAAGAGCTTGGCTCTGTCTTCTCTGCACCCTCCCCTTGGCTGCTGAGTTTCAATAGAAGAAGTGACATGGGTGAAGGAGAGAGTACTGAAACAAAAGCCAACTTCAGTCTTCAACAGCTTAAATACCTGACAGAAAACCTAACATTCAGAAAATGGCACTTAGAAATCTGTACTGCCCACCTGCCACCCTTCAGCTCCTTCCAGTGGAGTTTCTGAACTCTGCGCAGCGAATTTACCTCCGCTAGGGACTGATTCATCTTCCTTCGGTACCATTTGCGGATCCAGGATGGAAGACACCGGTGATGCTCAGCTCTAATGTTTCTGAACAGGGTACGGGTGTCTTTGCACACCCGTTGCCCAAGGCAGCAGGGTTTCCTGTGCGCTCCCAGACACGTGCACGTTCTAACACTGGCATTTCCCTGCCCGCAGCACCCCCAACGCACTAGACACACACATGCGTCTTCCCAACGACACTTCGCTGTTGTTTCACCTATTCTACCCACCACCTCCAGCTGGTTTCCAGTGCCAACAGCCCCAGCCAGCGCTGCAAACAGATGAGCACTCTTCATATTCCAGGTGTCTCCCTCCTCCCTGCTAAGCCAACCTCCTTTCCTTGCTATTGCTGTTTGCACGTTGCAGATCTCTTCCCTGCTACAACAAATGGCTCAGGCTAAGGAAGAACCAGATGGCGTGTCCCTGGCTATCTAAAAAAACTCTGGCTAACGTAGGCAAACTATCTGCGTGGCTGGAGTGCTGCTGTTTTCAATCACTGCGAGGGCTGAATCCTTTACAGCGCTCAGCAGCACGCAGGGAAAGCGGCTGCAGGGAGCTTTGCCACCACTTCTAAGGTGGGAAAATCAAACCAGCTTTGTAAGGTGTGATGTGGATCACATGCTACATGATGTAAGCCGGTCACCATCACCAGATTAGAATTAACACTATTTTTCTTAATCAAAAGAAGTATTTTGTGGATTATTCTGCTGCTGGAATATAACCAGTAATGTAACAGGTTTCCTAGCAAGAATTACCCTAGACCCTACACGCAGTTTTGTTCTAGCAGATGTGACAGCTTCCCTCTAGCAAAGGTGTCCCTCGCTGACACACAGCAGGTCTTGAGCTCTCTGTCCCCAGGGCTAAAAGGCCTGGGCTCTAGCTGAGGCACAACCCCCACCTCGCTCTGCCTCCCTTCCTGCACCACATGCTCGGCTCGCCCCACTGACGCTGCGTGCAGCAGTAAGGGATGAGCTGGGGGAGCTCGTGCAGGGCTCTGGTACAGCGCAGCCCTGGGGCTCTGCAGCAGCACCGCGCACGGAGCTTAAGGTGAAATGTATCCCCTTCCTCTCCCGACACTCACTGCCAGCTCACCAGAAAACTACTAACCCACAAACTTTACCAGCACAGCTCAGACCACTTTTTAGGAACACTTCCCCATCCCGTTGGTCCCAACGGGTGTCCGTTCACCGGGGGATCTCTGGCACGGGGCTCCCAGCACCCCCCAGCGTCACCCATACACCCTCCCAGCTGCCTAACATGATGCTGCACAACTCCCCCTCCACCCCACCGATGGCACTGACATACCTGGTGTGGTTCTCAATGGAAACCCGGAATAAGAACACAGGTTCAATTGCTACGACTTTTCCTTGCCCAGATTCTGAAATGGCCCATCTGACCCTGCAGAAAAACAAGGAACTGAATACATGTTAACAGCCAAAGCCCCCAGCCTGCTCCACCACCCTGCCGAACGCAGGTTTAACTCCTCATTCACAAAAGCTTTTGACAAGTTCAACTTTTTGGTTCTGAAGGTGCACAGCTGCCCTCCTAACCCCCCCCCACGGGCTCCCATCAGACAGCCTCAATGCTGACTGCGTTCCTGAGGCTGAAGGCAGCAGAGCCTGTTGTTCACTCCTGAAGCAGAGAGCTGAGGCACTCATGCAATGGGAAACGATGGGGAAAATCTTTGAAGAAAAGCCCATCTGCACCTCTAACCTCAAAGACTCCTGCAAGCAGACACCAGTGCCCAGCGACTTGAGTCACACCGCGACAGAGACTGGCTCTCCACCGAGACCCTTCCTCATTCCTCCCAGTCTCTACGGCAGCACAAAAACCGCGTTAACAACATCACCTCCTACAGCCACAGCTTTTAAACCTTCTGTGATCTGCAAAGTTCTACTCGATGGTTATTATAGAAACTGTTCTTAGATCACAAACTGATACCAGATAAGAATTCAACTGAACTGAACATAAAAATAATGGGAGGGAGGGGGGAGCTAAGATTTTTCAACATTTCCATTAAAAAAATTAAAGCTTTCCAACAAAAAGAAGCATTTTTGGTCCATGTCCCAAAGCCATCGGAATGATTATAGGGAAAGAGAGCTAGCAGCATGCATTCACAACCCCCTCACCCAAAGCTCCAGCTTATGTATCATCACCAACTAGACACCGAGGAGTCACTGGATGCAGCATACTGACACTTAATAATCAACTTGGGAAATTTTTGGTGGAGAAAAAAAAAGTTATTAAAAGTTCTTTGAATAAAAATGACAAAGTCCACGTACAGATCACTGTCTCACTCAAATAACTCTTTTCAGCCAGCACTTGGTCTAAGGTACCTCTCTCCTCCTGAGCCTGCTCTCCCTTCTTCTTTTGCCTGGTTCATCACAGCAACCGCTATTTGACACAGCAGCCAGACAGGATCTGCTGCTGCTCTCAGACCAGTTTCTCCTGTCAGCCACCCTGAGAAGCACCTTTGCACTGAGGTTGCTTACAGGATGCCTCGATCAAAAGGAATTAGATGTGATGGGTGATGTTCCTACAGGCTACTACAGCATGCAGCACAGAAGGGGTCTTGTACTCAACCCACAGTATCTGGTGACTACAATTAGATTAGCTTACAGTCTTTTTATATTTGCCAGATCTAGTAGCTAAAAATTGTACTGCGTGTGGCTGGCAGAGTGCTTGATGCACCATGAGCTGGGAGTATGCACTAATCCTGCTGGGGAGTATGAAATGAATTTACTTGATCAACAAAAGTAGGTGGACCATCACCGTGCTCAATATAAGGGATGCAGGGAAACCTTCCGCAAAAAGAGACTCTATCCTGCGGGCTGAGCAGAAGAACAAGAGGAAGCAGAGCCGCTGCCAAGCCTGTGGGGGATTGTTAGAAGTGAATCTGTTCTCAGATTCCGGAGAATTCCTTGGAAAGGCAATTACTCCCAGCACAGAAGAATCAGTAAGATCTTATCTTTGAACTCATCTTTTCTGCCCATTGGTGACAGTAGAACATGCATCTCCACAGAAGTCACTAAAACAAACCCCAGTCACCTCTAGACATCAGTAAATAGCAACAGCTGGTTTTCTAAACTATAAATTGGACACTAAATACATCAGTAGCTGTTTTTGTGGCTTCCTCTCTCTTAGCTCCCAGTTGTGCCAGACTACAGTCCCATCTGCTGTTTTCTCCCTTTCTATTTCTAGGCTTGCCAGAACATACTTGTTTTCCTACAAAACCGTTAAGTTTCATGAAAAACACCACAATCTCCAAGCTTTCCTTAGAAGGCCCTGAACCCCGCCTCAAGGGTTGCTTTAACCGCTCTGACAGCACCCACGAGCCAAAGCCCAGGAGCTCCTGGTCTGATGGCAGCTGGACTTCATCTCAGCAAACCCCTCGCAGCTCCAGCCTTTATTGGATACCACAGCAAGAAACAGCAAGCCAAAGGGGACGCGGGCAGACGCAGTGCCAGCACTGAGCAGCCTGTCCCATGTTTTCTATGTGTGTTTACAAAAATTCATCCAAACCCTGCATTTATAAGGAAGGGGCCAGGCAGAGGACCGTACGGAATCACTTTAGATCCCTGTTACAGCATACACAGCAAACCCGCACCTAAGCTCCTGCCTCATTGTCCCTTGCAGGGGATTTCTTTGAGGCATTCTAGTAGGCAAGTCCTAGTGCTTCCTTAAAGTACCCCAATTCAAAGAGGCAGGGCAGAACTGCCAGGTTTTGTGACCAGCAGGCACAGCGAGATGGCAGAGACTCCAAAGTGATTCTGCTGGAGAAGTCCAGCAGCAGAAACACTGCTGAGACGCGTTTTTAATGTGCTTACTGAAACCATCAACTGACCAGCTCCCTGCAGGGTCGTTTGGCGAGGTGGTACCGAGATGCCCTGAGCTGAACACAGCACACCTCAATCCAGACCTGTGAATGGAAGACACCAGAAGCAAACAGCACTACATGACATCACTCTTTTAGCTTAAACTACGCTTTAACCACATGCCTCATCTCCACCAGATGCCCCGCCATACTGCTCTTGCAGCAATTCCTCCCATACCAAGTTACACTGCAGGAGAAAAATAACAACAGCGTTTTCAAACGGTAACCCACACTGCCTCCCCACCGTCAAACTCTACCCAGTAAGTCTTAAATCCTTCTGAGGCTGCAAATCTCTAGGATTCAGCAGCACAAGTTCTTAAGTCTTATTCGTGGTTTTGTCAGCAAAGAGCTTTCAGAGCTCCCATCTATGAAGGTTCCTCCTATTTCCAAGACGCATAATTTCACAAGCTGTAATACTTTGGTTTACATCTGGATTAAAATATAAATTAAATAAGAATAATGCTAAATGAGTTTATACTGAAACACTTTATATATGTATACATATATATGTATATACAGGTATGTGTGTGTGCACTCCCTAATGACAGCTAGAGGAAGCAAAAGTCATTCTCCAAAGGCTTCTACTCTTCCAACTAGCGTGGTCAGCTTATCCATTGCAACAATTCCCTGTGCATAAAAGCTAATGAAGCACTGGAAGGTGGTGCTGGTGAACAGCTGGATCATACAGATGTTCAAGAACAGAAAGATAATAAATTATAAGAAGCAGTAGTAACTTGTTCACAGTTGGGATGAAGGTAATGTTATAGGAAACCTGAATTTTCTACAGTCACGAGGAATAAAAAGTCAAAGGTCACTGAAGATTACAGCTGGATATATGGTAGTTAATCCTAAAAGCAAAGACCAGATCTGACACCAAGAAGCGTTAGAAGCCACATGAAATTCCTCCCAGCAGACTCAACTCTGGTACCATCAGATTCAGCGGGAAGATTTCTGACACCTCCACCAGGACCAGAATTCCCCCTGGGGATGCTTTGATCACTGCCTCCATCTCAGCGACCGACATTTGCACAAGCATGAAGATTCCTTGAAGCCGACTCAATCCTACGTCCAAAAGAAAATGCTCCCAGCCCCTTCCTGAATCTGCTTCTCTTCTATCATTCCTAACATCACATTCAATCTCTCCTAGTCCCAGCCTCTGTGTTTTCCCATGTTTCGCAAAAGAAGGCCTTTCAGCAATAATACCAAGGCAGATGGAAATATTTTAGAG
The DNA here is from genome assembly GCF_015220075.1 of Falco rusticolus. Taxonomy (NCBI): domain Eukaryota; kingdom Metazoa; phylum Chordata; class Aves; order Falconiformes; family Falconidae; genus Falco; species Falco rusticolus. The sequence goes on from NC_051197.1 coordinate 30,521,524, forward strand.
ATGGCAGGACTCTTCAGATAATTTTTATAACCCGCCTGAGTGGGTTCCAGGTTAGGAATAACCTAAGTTTCTAGTAAGACTAACTGCAGCAAAACTTTGGTCTGCTGCATTTTATTTAAAAACAAGAAAACAACAAGCCTACTCCGAATCTACTCTATTCCAAAATGTTCTGGCGGATATTAGTTTCAAGCAGCAGCCAGTAGCGTTTGCATAGTTCTAGCTTTTATTTGGTTACAAATATATATATATGTGTACATACATACATACGTATGTATTTTATATTAAAATATCCTTTGAGTGACGATGATTAAAATTAAGATACTTAGCTCCTCTTTAGGACCTTCCACTGAAGACATCGAAGCTCTGAGCATGAATCTCACCCATGATAGGACTAATGCTCATCTCTGAGAATGTCACTATCACTGGAGGAGACCAGGCTGGCCGTCAGCCACAGCTCCATCGGAAGACCCCAGGTGTTCCGACTGCGGTCCTGGCTACAGGCTCAGCTCCCAGGGGAAACCTGGAGCCCAAAATTGGACAAAAATTAGAAGTCTCCTAAATTACAGCTCCTTGGCTTCTCCCATCCCCAAAATATTTCCGGTAGAGAAAGAACGGCATTCGGTGTCACTGATCTCCAGAGTCACCTGGATGCTGGTATGGCTGAATCGGCAGGCACGAATCGAAGAGGAGAATTTTATAAAGTTTAAATACTAAGTTGAAGGGCTGCTAATTTTCGTTAGTTTTAAAGGTGCATCACTCTGTCTACCTCACACGCTACCTTCCACCCAAATAAAATGCACCTTTTCAGCTGTCCTTCTCTTTATACATTAGGTTCTACAGGAGATATGAAGTCAGCAGCAAATAAAAGCTGCTCTTGCAAATACATCATTAAGGTTGAGTCACCCAAAGGCAGCAGCAGGACCCTGCTCGAAGCCCAGCCCGCTTAGAATCATTTACCAAAACAGGCATCACACTTTTAAGTGACATTACTACTGCGCAGAGGCATGGGACAGCCTGCCCTGGAACACAAAGTCACCTAGCTGTCACAAAACAAGAGCAGGACAAGCGAGGAGACCCGTTCTGTCAATTTATTTCAACCTTGATCTCGCAGGGGGCTGCAAGCCTGGCTCTGTGCCCTCCCCCCAGCCGGCCCCGCTATGCTTTTCAGCAAGATCCCAGCTTGTTCCAAATGCAGGTTCAGCTCTGAATCGCTGTCAGTTGGGAACAGTCAGTCACTACCAACATCAGCTGGATTTAAAACGGCAGCAGGGACACAAAGCACTTTCTATTCTGCGTGCCCTTCAGCCACCTGAACTTTTGAAAGTTAAATTATACAGATCACAGCTTGAAAATATTGTAGAGAAGATGTAGGTAAGTCACAGGACTGAACCCGATGGCCGGACAACGTGGGGAGGCCAAGTGAGGGATTGCCCATCTGCAGCAGCTGCTCTGACTCTTACCAGGCTGATATCCCCCGATCTTATTACGTGGCTCTAAGTGTGTTCTCAGCCTCCTGTTATAAATTCACATTTCATAAAGCCTCCTTACTCATCCCTCTCTATCTAGCTGCTGGAAATAAGAAGTACGGTTTGGTTTCACATACTCCCATTGCAAGAGAGCAAAAAGACCTTCTGCTTTTTCCCTTTCCCAGCTTCACGTCAGTCATCCTCCTGAGAGGAAGAGGTTTAGCTTTTCCCGAAAGCAGCAGCACAGTATTAACACAATTCTTGTTATTTTCACAGCTATTCCCAGGGAACCTGGCAGCAGCAGAGAACGGCCACGGCAACCATGCTGCGACTTGGCACCGGGGCTTTCTGCAGGCTCAAGGAGATAACCACAACACTTCACATTTGGAAGGTTTCTCTGCCACAGCAAAGAATTAAGAAATGTGTTCCACCTCCAAGAAAGAAAACTGCAGAAACAGAGTGTGCTCCCCCTCTTGCCCGAGGCAAGCAAACAAACGGGTTAGTAAGCCCTAACTCTGAAGCAGACAGAGAAGTTACATACAGAGGTATTAAAATACAACAGAGTTCTCTTCACATCCTCCTTAAATCACAGTTGAACTCACAGTTTTGGCAGAGGGGAAAAAGCTGCAGCTAGACGTGGAAATGCAGAGCTCTGCCTCAACCCATCACAGAATCATTCGCACTTGGAAAGTTGGCATCTGATTCTCCACAGCTTCGGTGCAACCGTCAAGAGCTCCGGTTTGCCAATGGAGAGGCAACAAAAGATGGTACCGTTCTGTTACGGAAAGCCGCTCCAAGTGGCTACACCACTGCCGGAAAATTCACATGAGGTTTTTCCATACTGTATATGACCTCCAACCCCTTCTTCTCGAACCTTGGCCTTATTTGCACTGAGGAAGTCAACCACTGAAAGAAAAGTTTAATAAACTATTCCTTCTGAACTGGTTCCATCTTCTAGTGCAGATGGACCTAAACTGCTTTCAGCGCTGTTCAAGAAAACATTAGAGACACCATGATTCCCACACATACATACACATAAACATCCATTAAATGTACAGAAATAATATTAAAATGATTCCCACTACCATACCTTATACTGACTCTAGCTACAAGCTATAAACTTCACCTCAGCGAGGCCTGGGCAAGAATATTGGCTCTTTTGCATGCAATCAGAAATGATCATTTATACAGTGGCAACCTCTGCACCAAAAAAAAACCCCAAAACAAAACAAAACAGAACATAAAAGAGGAAAAAACAAAATCCTTTCACAAGCTTTGTTTTCAGACTAGCCCAGTACAATATGAAGGACGAATGTCACGGTTTTCACCAGGCCAATTGAAAGTAGTGAATCAGCAAAACGGGACGCACTGCTGGCATCCCTGACTGTCAGGATGCTCCTCCGTTCACAGTATCAATACAGTAAACCAAAAACCTGCTCAAGAAACTCACAGCTATGCCGTATGAATAAAGGCATTTACCATTTTATGTCAGCCCTTCATCGCTGCGTTTTGATGGATCGGTTGCCATCTGTTTCAGAAAAATGTTGCTTGTATAGCAGTTACTGCACCTTCACCCTTCTCTTCACAGCAAGCTTAGCAGGGAAACTTTCCCACTATATTTATATATAATATATGTATATAAATAATTTTATGTTTTTATAGTTCGGTAGTATTCTTTTAAAATTTCTATTTTAAAACACTTAAAAATCTTTTAAGCAACTAAAAGTAACTTTTGATGCTCTCTAGTGTGAACAGCATAGGATTTCAAAGTTTTTAACTTTTTTCTTTTTGATTTTTGGTAACTTCAAAAGCTATGACTAAAGCAGCATACTCTGCACATCTCCGCTCCTCCCCACACCTCGATTGCAACGAAACCTACCTTAGCCACCCTCTTATCTCATCTTCCGTGACTGCTCTCTGGCAACCTTACTGTTTCGGTACAATCCTGCGTGACCTTCGACAGGAAACCCAATGGGGCTGGTCCCTCGGGTGGCCGCTTAGAAAATCATTCACTGTGTGACGATGCACTTGACAGGAGAGGAGGAAGAAGGGACAGAAGGAAAACAGAGGTGAAATATCAGTTTTCCTGTTTGAAATGGTCAATGAAATCGTACTTTGCAGGTGCCCAGCTCAGGACCTGTGAAGGTTCCTCTCTTAGGAGCACATCCCTGTTACACGTGATCCTGGCACCAAGCCCTTCTCTTCCCCACACACATGAAAAAAAACATTAGAGCCACATCTGCTCTTTGAGAGAGAGATGGGAGGAACAGTGAGACCCCACACTTATAAAAGTATATAAAGTGAGGCAAGACTACAAATTCTTCCCTCTTAAAGAGGCAGGAAAATGACCCCGAGTCCCAGTTTACAGGTGGGGAAAGTGAGGGCTGGAGATGCTCTCACGTGCCCAAAATTGTGCAGTTAAGACTGCGGGGCAAGCTTTATTTTCACTCGGTAAGTCGCCTGCCTGCCAAGCCCGTGCTCTAACCGCTCACCCGGCTTTCTTTGCCAAAGCACGATGAAGCGTATTTCTTGCTCAATGTCTCCTTGTTCCTCCCATCACCTTAAGGATCAGAACTTCATCTTTCCTTATTGTACATGTTATACATCCTCAAGAGAACTCCTTCAAGCAAATGTCCTCTCCCAAACCCAATCTGCGCAACCTGTCCTTCATTTTCCCCCTCCATCATGAACAACTCGGCATCAGAACCAGAGAAAACTCTTAAAGTATTGCATATTTTTTAAAGACTTCTTCAAAAGATGTCAAGATATTTGCACTTTTCTACCTGTCCCATGCTTTTCCGTTTATGAAACACGTAAGCACGTGCAAACACCTACAATACACAACGCAGGCATGTCTCTCCGGGTTTGCTAAACTTGCTCTAAACATCAGAGCTGCTTAGAATACAAAAGTTTTAAGTCCATGCAAGGGGACAGAGTTGTGATTGCTCTAGGAACTGTTCACTTTTAAGTTTCCTGAACCTTTACAAGGAAATAAAGTAGGGTTTTCTTTTCTTTTTGCATTTCATTGATAAAAAAGTTATCAAACCAGTTTGTAGAAACACGTTTAAAAGCAACCACCCACGATTGCTCAGCTGGGATGGTAGTATTTCAGTATACCATATTGCTGTTATAAAAGATCAAGTGCGTGTCGAGGGGGGAGTAGGGGTGAAGGACGACTTTGGTAGCCAGCCTCTAACTCCGCAATTCAGCCAGTCCAGAAAAACTCCTAACGCTCGGCAACACCTGAAGCACAACAGTGCACCAGTCAGGGCGTCAAGAGTGCTCTGAACTCTACAGATCAGCAACAGCAAAGGACAACCTCCTTGGAACAACCCCTCCAACCCTTCTCCCAATGCATCAGTGTCTAATGCAAACCTCACAGCTGCTAAATTTCACGTTCAGTAGCCGAAGTGCTTCAAATTTTGCTGACCTCTAGAATACCGCTGTATAGCCGTGCCCGCTTGTAACAAGGGGCATTGAGGCCACACGTCTGGAACGGGCAAGCCAAAAGCCCTAAAATAATAGTTTAAGTAAAAACGTAAAGAGACACACCAAAAATAAGACAGGGATAAATACACTCGGGCAAGGCAGGTTCCACCAGGACAGTCTTTTTGTTTTCTTTAATGTGGCAACTACCTGGGCAAGGGAGAAAGGCAACGGCACCTTGCCCCTGCTCTCCCCTTGAGCTGGACCAGCAGATATGGCGAGGAGCAGCCCCGCACGCTAGGCTCGCTGCATCTGCATGGCTGACGGCCGGCACCGCCGGCAGGACCTAGCTGCTGGGCCAAAACGCTGTCGAGAAATACAAATGACTGCTCGTCCCAGATCACTATGGAACATTAAAAAAATTTAAAATCCTGTCGATCCCTGAATAAGAAGTTGATTGACACAGTTGTTTTGTTTTTCTCCAAGAGGAGGAGGAATAAGGGAGAAAAACTTTAAACACTCTACGTGTGTGTACAGGGGGGGGTGTGAGAGAAAGAGAGAGAAAGAGAGAGAAATTTTTCTATTTTGGCAACATCTTGGGAGCTTCTTTCTGTCCAGTGGTGGCATTGCACTAATTACAGTACCAGCCTGCCAGGTTGGTGCTGACTCTTTAGAGCCAAAAATGGGAAGACGGTCCTTTCTCCCCAGACTCTGCAGCTGTGTTTCAATCTGGCCCTGTCGTGGACACAGATCCCTGTGCCGTCTCCCCCACAGCGACAGCCTCCTCCTGTGGAGGAGATTCCTCCTCTGCCTGCCCCCGAGATGTGACGGTGGTCTCAGGGGAGATGCTGTGAGGCCCCTCCAGAGGCATACAGCCAGGGTGGTTCTTGCGAAAGTGCTGGTTGAGGATGGCCTGGAAAGGGAAGCTTTTGCCACAGACGTGGCAATGAAAGGGCTTGTTGCCTGTGTGCTTGCGGATGTGGTACTCCAGCTGATCCTTGCGGGTGTACTTCTTCCCACACATGCGGCAGACAAAAGGTGTGATGCCCATGTGGAGACGCATGTGCCGGTCCAGGCTGCCTTTCTGGTTGAAGGACTTGGCGCAGTAAATACAAGTGAGCCGTGGGTTGTACCGGAACCAGCGCTCTGAAACCTCCTGCTCCCGGAGATATTCCACGTAACCGCTCACTCCAAGCATGGCCGATTCCTCCCCCTGCGAAGGAAACAACACAGATTTAAATAACAAGCAGCCTAACACAAACTGCAGGAAAGAAGATCAGGCCTCAGTCCAGCCAGTAAAGCACTGAAGCATGTGCCAAACCTCGAAATCAGCAGCACTAATATCTTCAACCTCAGGCACACATTTAAGTGCTTAACTGGAGCCTTGGGGCTGAAGACAAATGAGCAATCAATTAGAAACCTCTGCTATGGCAGCCCCTTCTGCCAAGTCATCTGCCAGATCTGGGGAAGAAATGACAGCCCTTGTCAGAAGGGCGCTTAGCCATGCATTGCATTGTGGATCAAACATGTCAATACATGTTACTTTTTTTAAAACTTGGGCCAGTTTGATTAAAATACTGTATACCACGTTCTGGTTTACTTACTGAGGGTTAAAAAAAGAAGCCAGTTGATGAGCTTGCAGAAAAACGAAGGTGGAATAAACTACAAATCACACCTGAACCTCTTCAGGTGTGATTTTACACAGGTATTCATTCAGGTGTCAGTAAGGATTCATTTTACAACGAATCATGTTTGCCTAAACGGCTGTGTAACCCATCCCAGCCCCACGGCACTGCAGGTGAGGATCTGCAGCGCAGAGAACTAGCCTGCCTGGCCCGAGTCACACAGCAAGGACCAGCTGGCTCCTTGTTATTTTCTGAAGCCAGAAAGACAAACAGCCAAGGGTAACTCTGAACCGCAAGCTCCGGTTCTTGGACTGACGCTTCTGGCTATCGTGTTCAGAGTGAGCACAAACAGACAGTCTCCTGAATGCCTCCACGCTGGAGGATGCAGTATTTGCACTCCCACCCCTTATGCTTCTTTCCAACAATGCCAAACGCGGACAACCAACCAGTGCAACAACAGGAGGGCCTCTCCTCTGGCAACCAGGGCTGTGCACGTGTCAGCAGCAGCATAACTCTGCCAGGTGCTGTTGAATTTGGCTGTACAAGCACTGGTAAGCTGCTCAGGACTAAAGGAGATGCACAAAGCTGTGGTATTTCTTTCCGCTCTACCACTGAGCAGGGACCACAGGCAGACTACTTATAGCATCAATATGGCAATACCAGAAGAGTGGAAGGTGATGGTACTTCCCCATGTATATGGAAGCCTCTGGTTTTACATTTGAGGCCATCTCACAATGGAGAAATAATAGCAGCTTTTCTGTATGTGGAGCTAAAACTGCTTTGTATGTCGCATTTGCCCTGGAGGGTTAGTTTGACCTGAAATTTTCTAGGTGTAATCTAAGGACACAAAACAAAGCTTCGGCAGAACAAGATCAAAAAGGTATCTTATGTTTTACGGAAGTGTATTACAAAGTTAGCAGGCAGCAATCGTGATTTTTTTTCCCCCTTGCTTCATTCGGTCTTACTCAAGGGCAAAGCAGCCTGGTGACTCCTCACCTGCCTCCAGAAAAGTCATTTGATTACGAACTTACACATTACTTATCTGCCGGGCACACAAGAGTCGTTCTACACAGTGCTGGGTGATACACTTGCACTACAGTGGCACTGCCATGCTGACTGTATGTAACAAAAAAGTCAGACCAAAATGATTAGGCACAGATAATACCACCGTGTCCCACTTCGCTGCACTCTATAGCCCACTGCCCTCCCGTGTTTCTGCATATCTCTCCCTCCTACCCCAAAACTGTGCCCATACCCGAAGAAAGCAGAGAATTCAGAGCTACTTTACATTGCAGATTCTGCTACTCAACACAGTCCCTTGGGGATGAGACAGAGACCTCTGTACAAATTCACAGCCCTTTGACACTCCACCCTCAAGATTTACAGGTGTAGTGTCTGAAGGGCTTTTTGGAATGGTTTTGGTGCTAGCATGGACAGGTTCAGCTGTTGTCACCCCTCAGTCTTCCACAGAAGCCAACTAACACCTCCCTCAGCTCTGGCATTTGCTGCCAGTGTTTTAGGGCAGATCCAACCCCGCAGGCAAACGGGGTTTCTCCTCGGGAGTTGGTGGCCTGCCCAGAATGAGGGTTGATATTTATGCCCTCAGACAACAAGAGAAACTCCCTGTGTTTGCCAGGTATCTGGCCAAAATCCCAAACGACAGCCAAAATCAGTTTTAAATCATATACGGACGGCATATGTTCTCAGTGTGGGCAACTAAACCCTTTGCAACAGTAAAAGGTCCTTGTTTCACACACAGCATTGGTTGCAAATATAAAATATTATACACTTCATCACAACACAGTCCCCTTCACCTTCAATGCCAACATTTACTTGCAAACTTCTTGATCTGCCTACCTGGGAACTGGGCTGCTTGGGCTCATCCATCCGCCCGGGAGACTCGCTTTTTGATCTGTACCGCTCAGTCACAGCGACCATGCTGCCAGAAGGGCTAAATCTGTGGGGTGGGGGAAGAGTGTAAACGGAGTTTTTAGGGCATCAGGTCACTACGGTGTTTAGATCAACGGGTGAGCAATAGAGGCACCTGTATAGCATCTCTTCATCCTCACCAGCTAACACACAGGAGGCGGAACAGCGCAAGTATAAAGGAAAAACCAAGTCATACTGGTCTGTGGTTTCAGTCTTAACATCTGAAAAATAAAACTGAGTCATTTGGCTTCCAGTTCAGTAACAGTGCTTTTTGGTTGCTATCGCAAGTACAGCAGTATGGGCCCGGTGACTCAGGAACTGCACAACAGGAGGAGAAACCATTTCTCTAAGGGCACCTTGCATTCACCTCCCACGCCCTCCTCCCCCTGTCCAAGTGTGAAAAAAAAGTGACGCGATAGACTCCAGGTGAGAAACAGTGGATACTGAGTGCACTGCAAAAAACTATGCTTGAGGCTAGCTGATCCATGGAAAAGAGTTAAGGAACTAGGAAAGGATTGCTTTCCCAAGGGCCAGAGCTCAAGATCACTCCTAATGACTGATTTATTAAGTGACAAGTGACAGAATATCCACTGCTTCCAGGTAGCTGCTCCCCCATGGGACCAGAGGGATTGAGTTAGAAGAGAAGAGAGGCAGATGTGAGGGGAAACCCCAGAAATACAAACACCCCCCCACCAAACACAACAGACCTGCCCTTTACCAGATCCGTTCTTTGGTCTGAGCTAAGGACAAGAAAACAAATGCTGGAGTAGAGGGGAAGCAGATGGATGGAGAATCAAAACGCAACGGATTTCACCACCTATTTTCAACAAAGGCTTTCTGCTCTCTCATATAAATCAAAACAACGGCAGAGGCTGATGGGTTCCCCACTTCAACCGCTTCAGAAGAAGTAAACCCATGACCCACTGCTGTCCTGAAGCATTGGGAAGAATATTTCCTTTTGACCTACAGCTGATGACCGTCTTGTTTCTCAGACAGAACCACCCTCACATCTTCAGGCCAGAAGGCATCGTTGCAATGACACTTTGCATAACACATAGTGACCTCGTTAACTCTCATGCTGAGCCCGGTACCTGCTGAGGCTGAACACCTTTAAACAAAAATCCCACCTCAGCTGAAACACCGAGCGGTAGAGATTCCAACCTATGCACCTCTAAGTGCTAATAATTAATTTTCCAAGCTAGCCTGTACCTAGAGATCTGGTCTGATCACTACCCAGCCAAAACACTGTAACCCAAACCAGACACGCTTCCTAACACCAGGGAAAAAACATTCCTTCAGTTCTTACGCTTAAGATGGCCACAGGAAAAAGAAGGGGGAAACATTCCAAAGCGACTAGCCCAGCCAAGTGAAAATCTTGCACAATCTCCTCTTAGGGTCAAGGTCAGTAATTAAATTAAAGAAAACTCACCTGTCAATCTCACTGCTGGTTGGCCTAACCACTTTGGCCCCGGAGGACCCTAACGCATAAGCCTCTTGGCCCATAGATCCGTGGCCTGTGGTGTCAATCACCATAGCAGTGACCTCCTCAGCGCTGCTCCCATCTTCTCCTGATGGCTGATGCTCTGCCCCGAGCCACTCCTCCAGGTTCTCTGTTTTAATTCGTACTCCTCCCAACACCCGGACGTCGTCATCGTTCCGTCCCCCATGGTCTCCCATTCCCGTCTCAACGTACCACTGTCCCGCTCTGTTAATCCGTAGTATGGGCTCCCTGCCTTCCACATCCGAACTCTGCTCAATTATCTGGGGGCTGGTGGACTCCTCAGGTGGGCTGAGTTCCCGAATGTCCAGCACTGTGCTAACCTGGCCCAGGCGACTCCCCTTTGGGGTGTTGTGACGTGGGCTCAGGGAACGGTTCAGGTTTGGCGTCACCCGGTGAGACTCCGGCGGTCTCTCCTGATGCTTTGTCCTGGTCTGGCTCAGTTCCGCTTCCACCTCTGCCACGTTGATTTTGAAATGAATTCCCTCAAGAATCTGCGTGCATTTGTCTATGATGTGCTGCATCTGCAAGAAACTGGCGGCCGTTAGGTAACTGATGATGTCAGCCAGCTGCAGACATATCCTACCGGTATAACAAAAGGAAAGGAGCTGCTCGAAAACAGAAGGGTTCTTGATGACAGAAATGGAAACGGTGCTCATTTCGTTCAAGGACATGTGGTCACGGAAGTAGGGAGAGCTGGCAGCCAGCACCACCTTGTGAGCACGAAAAGCTTGCCCCTGCACGTTGACCACGATGTCACACAGGCGACCCTGCATGCGTAACTGGTTCAGGTGGCTCAGGACAGAGTTACTAAAGTCGGGAATCTCTAGCTGAATGTTCCCACTCTTCTCCATGGCTGTCCCAGTTCCAAGCGCACGACCTTACTGGAAAGGGGGGAAAAATACCATTGTTAACAGAGTTAGTCTATCATTTGCATTTAAAACATTTTTCACCTACTTTGATGCAGTTTGAGACACTGGGATTTTGAGACAACTCTCTCAACATTTAATTTACAAGGCCTTGCAGCAGTTCTCTGATCTTTATGCGCTGTACACCACCTTTCACAACCACTATGTTAAACCAGTCCCCGATAGATCCCCATTCCCCATGCCTTAAGTGCTCAAAACAGTTTGTTCTGTCAGCCTCAATAAAAGCACATTTGCATTGTAAAAAGAACATTAAAAATGGTTCAGGTACTAAAAATAGACTGCTGATTGCATAATGGATTAAAATGCTTAGCACTTGTACCTTCTAAGCACTTTGAAAAAAAAGCAATATTGTTATCCCTCCTTTTAGAACAGGAATCAGGAAGGAGACACCAGGACCTACGTTCTCCTGAGAGACTTTTCAAAAGCTGACCAGCACATATTTGACCTCAGGGCATCTCAGGTACACAGTTAAAACCAAGATACTCATCATATGTGGCGTTTCTGACACATGGCAGAAAAGATATAACAGGATGGCGAAAGAAAAAGAACAGAATCCCGTTCTAAACACCAACTTATCAGAGCATCCACTGGGTACAAGTAAATCCCTAGCAAAAAGCTGGCGTTTGTGTTGTTTGGGATACTGCACACAGCAAAAGAAAACTTAGGAGCAATGGGGATTAACAACCTAGCTCTCCTAGCTTCCCTTCCATAATTCATTTTCCTATAATCATCGCATTTCATTTTGGCAAAGTTTGAAAAGGAGCCCTGACCATATATGGTAAAAATTCAGAATGATCCAAAATTAGACGTAAACTCGCCCAAAAAGAAAAAAAAAAAAAAAAGAAAGGAGAGTAAATAAGCTTGTTAAAGACCACTCACGGCATGAACAGCTTCCAAGCTGGATGGCATCTGAAGTGTCAATTAAGCAGTGTGCTGCAGATATCAAAACAATTTCAGGCAGGCTGGGAATACTGAGGCTCATAGTGCCCACTCTGAGAAATCTCAGAACTGAAGGGACTAGCACACAGGAACGCATGTGTGCCTTTGAAGACATTTTTTTAAAATTTATGAATGCTGCAGGATAGCGCATGTTCATATGCCCAAGCAGACTTTGTGCAAACTTGGCAAAATAGGTGTCACACGCCGATCAAAGACGGGAGCGAGGTTCTGCTTGTGATCTCGGGAACAGAATTAAGACTCAAAACGGAGTCAAGTGCCAAGGAATTTTATTTGCCCGACAACAGGTTTGCAAATGCAAAGGAGAGAGTGAGGGATAAAGAGAGAAAAGAAGGAAAGAAAGAAGGAAGGAAAGAGTTCACAGCAATAGCTACCACCCTGGAGCTGCGGTGTCCCAACACTCCGATTCGTTTCCAAGTCCGGTGGGGAAACGCTCTGTCCGATGTTGGTTGGTTCCGTTCTTTCATAAGGTTGTCATGAGCAGTCCTGCTTAATCACACCTTCCACCCGGCGGTGGTGCATGTGCCCAATACCATCAGGTGGTCCTCAGGGGTCTCCAGGCCCCTCAATCTCCACAACAACCCTGGGTCTGGGCGCATGCACAGGGGTTTGGTTAAGTTTCTCAGAATTAGCTCCCCTCATTGCTCTGCGGTGTCAGTCGGTGGTTTTCCTGCCATAGCAATGTTGGGACAAACATCTGCCGTGGCAGTGGTGTTGGTTTCCTGCCATAGCAGTGTTGAGATAAACATCTGCCCTGGCGGTGGTGTCGGTTTCCTGCCATAGCAGTTTGAGATAAACATCTGCCGTGGTGGTGGTGTCAGTTTCCTGCCATAGCAGTGTTGAGATAAACATCTGCTGTGGCCGTGGTTTTTAACTGACGCAGTCTCTTACAATATGTTACTAAACCTGAAGCTGCAGGACAGCCTGTCAATCTTGTGAAGTCATGCAAAGAGATTACTAAATGGCTGGATGGCTGCGTGTCTCTGGGGTAGGTGAGATCAGGGGTGCACAGAACTTCACAAGGTACAGCTTAACAGCATCACGTCTTAAGGCTTCTTCTCCCCTTCCCCTATCTTGAGAAGAAAGCAGCAAAACCCACAAAAATCAAGGAACTATAGCACACAGGTCTGCATCAGCGCAACATTAAGAGCAGAACTTCAAATGCACAAAACAAGGTAAAATAGAAAATCCGACACCTTACCTGTAACGTTACAAGTAACATGCAAAGGGGAGGAAACGGGGCTGTTAACTTGTTGTTTTCCTTTTTTCTTCTGATGTAGTAAGAAGGTCTGAAAGCTTTTTGCCCCCTTCCCCTTTAGGAGGAAAAAAGAAAAGAAAGAAAAAATGTAGCACAGAAGAACTGGATTCTCCTAAGCACAATCAAGAATGTCAAGCTTCATCATTCTTTGTTTTGCTGGAGGATACAGCAGCAGGATTAGCTAACCATTACATGATGTCCCACCCCAAACCACAGAGAAACACTGAATCTTATCAAACTGATCTTTCCCCACTCTCTGCTCAGTGTTTGTGTTGTACTGATTGCTGTTAAAATAAAAAAAATGGAGGTGCAAACATCGTCAGTCATTTCCTCTCTTAAGAAGCTGGTGTCTCTGGCACTAACCCTGCAGCATTTAAACACATGCAGGGTTTTCCTCAAATGAGCCGTCTCACTTACAGGAACACTCACACGGCCAAAATCACATTGAGCATGTGCAAATGTTTACAGGACTGGGGAGCCTGTAATCTCATAATCTTCCCAAACCACCAGTTCCTAAAGCAATAAACCCCAAAGCATTCTCTTAAGGAAGGCAAGCGAAGGCAAGGGGCGCAGGCAGCCCTTGCTAGGTGAAACACCCCTGCCGAGGCAGCAAGCGCCCAGGTAGGCTCACGCAGGGAGGCGAGGATGGAGAGAGAGGCTGACTTCTCCTTTCTCAGGGGGTCAGCTCAGGACACACAGAGAAGGGGAAAAAACTTAACTGCTGAGCGTGGCTGTACAGCCCTGGTCAGAAGTCAGCTGCTCCCAGGGGAGCCCGAAAAACTATTTGCGAGCTTCTGCTCTGAAGGCAGGGAAAAGTCCACTGCTGCTGATGGCAGGAGAAAAGGACCCACCTAGCTTCGTTCGGCTTAGTATCAAGGAGCAGCATTTTAGGATATGCTTTGGGGACAACCTCAGTCGGAGGCTGGCAAAGGGGAATCTATCTTTTTGGTTCAAACTGCCCTTGTCAGAGGATGATTTCTGTCCTCCCAGGTAAGTGGTCTATCATAAGCTCAGGCACCTCAGCTGGCAGCACGATGACATCCCAATTTTTGTCTTTCTTGGCACTGGACTGCAAGTTCATCATCTCAGCCGTTCCCTGCAGGATGAGCAGGATCTCCTGCTGAGCAGTGCTCTTCACAGAGAACAAACTGAGACACTTATCTGTTTCTAATACAATTTAAAGTGGCACCAGCTGAGATTTAGACTTGCTTATCTCAGAAAATGCCTTTCACCCTTCGAGGCAATTGCCAAGTACTGAGACCAGGAGAAATTCTCCACACATCAGACCCTTGTGAAACGCCGGGACAGGACGCCCGCAGCAGCTGATGTTCGCTCCAATCTGTCCTTTGTCAGACAGCTGTCAAGCCGGGGAGCTACAGAGGAGGTGGAGCCGAAAACTCTGCTTTTAGGGCTAAGATTTACCACGACTGGTCAACTCGACTACTTTCAAATTACGGTGGGACCTTAATAAAGATTAAAACAATAGCAATTCTAAATTGAGAGGAGGGATGGTGCCTTCCTCATCCCTCCCTGCCTCAGCTGAAAAAGCGGATTTAACCGGGCTGGGCTCTTCCCGCTCAGTCGCTCCCAAGCGGGGATCCAGGCCTGCGCTCCCGAGGCAATCCCGGGGAATTTTTAGCGCTGACAGCTGCGAGAGGCGCCTGCGGACCCGAACCCGCCGGGGAAGGGCCGGAGCCCGCCCGCCCGAGCCCCCAGGGCGACCGCGAGCCCCGCCGTCCCGCCCGCGGGGCGCACAACGCGCCGCCCTCCTCCCGCGGGGTACAGCGCCGGCGGGGCCGAGCCCGGGGGGCGCCGCGGGGCCTCCGCCGACGGACGGGCCCGGCCGGCGGGGGCAGGGGGCAGCGGGCCCGGCGGCCCCCGCCCCGCGGTCCTGAGGGAAGGAGGGGCGGCGGCGGGGCGCGGCCGCACTCCCCGGCCCCCTGCGCCGGCCCCCGCGGGCGTGACGGCGCCTCACGGGCGGGGCGAGGCGGGCCCGGGCCTCCCCCCGCCCCACCCCGCCCCGCCCTGCCCTGCCCGGCCCGCCGGGCCCGCGCCGCGCCGGTACCTACCTGGCGGGGGTGGGAAGGGCCCGCAGCACCGTCCCGGAAGCGAAACCCCCCGAGCGGGCCGCACCCCGGAAGAAATTTCCCGCCCGTGAGGCCGCGGCGCGCATCGCTCCCCCGCCCGCTGCCGCGCCGCGCCCCCTCGCCCCGCCTCGCCGTGCCCCGCCCCGCCGTGCCCCGCCCCCGCCGCGCGAGGGGGCCGCGCCCCGCCCCCGCGTCGCGCTCACGTGACCGCCGCCAGCGGTATATAAGGGGCGCGCAGGCCCACCGCCGGCCTTTTAGTTCCGTGGAGGCGTGGGGTGTGGTGGTTCCTTGCCGCCCGGCCGGTGAGTGGGGGGTAGCAGGATTCGTGCCTGCTGTGGGCCCGCGCCCCTCCGGGGGTTGATGCGCGGGCGCTGCCGATGGGGCTTGATCCGCGATGGGCGCTGGCGGGGAAGGATGGGGGCGGATTGAGTCGCCGGGGCCCGACCTGCGGCCTAGGCCGCTGGGGCAATGTGAGGGGACTGGCCTCGTGGCGGCCCGGACGGGGCTGGGCTGGCAGCGGCGGGCGCTTGTGCGGGAGAGGGGAGCCCCCCCGAGCTGCGGGCGGAGGCCGCCGGTGCAGGCCCGGCGGGGAGGGCAGGGCAGCGCCCCGCGTGTGAGCGCTGCGGCCAGGGCTCCGGGCTGGCGGCCCGGGGTGCCTGCTGAGGCGGGGTTTCCCTTACCGAGACTCGCCTGGGAGCCCTTTTCCCGTGGGAAATACTCCTGAAAGGTGGCGAGCTGGCATGTGCCTGCCGCAGAGATTAGCGCTAGGGCTTCCCCCCCCCCCGCCCACAGCTTCTGCACTAGACTTCAAGAAGTGTTGTGCCAAATGTATTGTTGTAGGATTAAGGGTTACCCGCTCCTCTGTTAAGCTAATGCTTGGAAGCAGCTGCCAGGCCGGGGAGGGCCATTTCATTATGGGGGAGGTGGAGGTTGTCCCCTGCAGAACATCTTATTAGTAGATGAGGAGACGGCCTTCCCTGTCTCGTGATCTCTGGGCAATAGTTAACTTTCTAAGTGTTACAGCTAAAGGCCTCGTGATAACAAAGTAGTGTGTTAGCTCACTTGGAGTTCCACGTGCCTGCACATGATGAAAACTATGTTGGTAGGGACATCTGAGAGGGTGATGAATACCAACATATCTGAGCTGGGCATGGAGTAGTGTGTGGTGATGTACCTGGGATGGCTGAAACGCTGCACAGTCCTTCCTGAGCAGCCAGAGGAAGTTTGGGACTGGTTGACTAACTCTGTGGTTATGTGCTGGAATTGAAACTAGAAAATTAGCAAGTCGGGTGGTTCTGTCCTGCTTAAAAATAGGAGCTAGCGGTTATTTTTGTGGCCTTGTCTCTTCAAAGGCCTGATGTGTAGATGGCATCAGGTGAGAGCTATAAGGTTGAATTTTACGTAGTTTTCAAAGAGTATGTGAACATCTTCATTCTTAAAACTTACAGATGCTTTCTTGTTTACAGTTTAAGATGCATCAGCTACACTTTTCGCATTTACAGCTGCAAAACAGGTAGGTGTTGCTTCTGAAATAGTTTAAATGAAGAAATAATGTGTGGTGCACTTAACAGTAACTGGCCTGGAGTAGTGTGGTGTCTCTTCAGGCACCTCACTCTTCTACTGGGAAGTCACCTGTTTCTCTGTATTGGAAAGTAGATGTGGGGCTCCTGTTTCTGAACCACCCTGTATTCAGACTACAATAGTACCTACCCTAGGTGCCTTTTTTCCTTCACTACTGCTGTTTCATCATCCACAGCAATAGTTTGTTTGGAGAAAAGTGCCTGATGCATGCTTGAAAAAACATGTAGCTGTCAGGATTGATGTTGACTAAATCAGAGAGCCTATGATGGTTTCAGTACAAGAGTAGTGGACAGAAGTGATTTCTGAAAACCCTGTGCTGAGGCTTTTTTTCTGTGCTTAGTGTTGCTGCCAGGGTACTACCTAGTTCTACAAGCATCTGAAACTGTTGCCTCTCTTCCAGATCTGCCACAGAGTATGGGGACCTGATGCTACTTCACAAGGTAAAAAGTACTTATTGAAAATTCAACATAGTGTCTTCTAATACCATCATCAGCAGGCAGACTTTATTCTTGGAGCCAAGTTCTCCCTGTGGTGCCACAATGATGACATTTATTTGCTACTCTTGACCTAGAGGATGACGAGCACTTTTACCACCATAACTTTCCGCTGAGGCACGACAACTGAGAACTCCCCCGATGTTTTGACTTCTGAATATAGTGTTCATAAGCTTCTTTCTTACAGGATCTGAATCATGCACTTGGAAGACTTGCAGAAGAAACATCACCTGGTGAGAAATGTGTAGTCTGTATATGGGATTTCTTCCATGGAGCTGCTGAAACACTGCAGTGGAAAGGATGGGCTGTGTAAAGTGGGAGGGCAGTACTTTGGGATTAATTTTCTCTTTTGGAATTAATTTGCAGAAAGATTTGATAACTTGCTAGTATTCAAAAGCTTAAATATTTCTTTGTTTTATTTGGAGAACTTCAATTTTTCAAAGCTGTCACAAGAGGTGATTGCTTGGTACTGTTGTTCCAAAGCAGATACAGTGATGATGGCATAGTTCAGCAGAATATCCTGTGACGAGTAGAGTTTTGTCTTTCGCTCCTGTCTGATGTATCTAGCTTTTGTGATCTCTTGGTAGGAGTTGTAGGCTCGGCCACAAAAGCTGAGGCAATCTGTTTTTCCGCTTTGTTGCAGGTGTTGGGAGATGAAGTGATAAGCTGTGCAAGGTAACTATTGTATTGCCTGTATCTGTAAAAACTAATTTGTATCTCTGATGTGTGAAAAGGCTGTGTGTGATGACTGCATAGTTCAGCAGATGACCCGTGGTGATCATACTGCAACTGTCTTTCGCTCCTATCTGATGCAGCCTCCTGTACCTTTAGGCAGTTAGACAACTTATGTGGAAAACTGAGAGTGAAACTACTTTTGCTTCATAAATGTGTTTTGAAAATATCTTGGTTGATCTGGTGTTAGTGCTTCAAGTTGTATAGAAGTGTTTTGTTTCTTTGCAGGCTGCTCTGGACAGAGGATGCCTGTGCCTCTAGTTTGAGAAGCTGTTTAACCTGTTACTGATCTTGGTGCCTAATTGAAGGTAATTGAAAAACACTTTTAAGATTTATGCTATGTTTGAGCTTCAGAGTTTGCTTTTGGAGATAAGAGGGTCTGAAAATCTATTTTGTTTCTGGAAAATCTGAAGCCAAGATACTAGTATTTGTAAGCTGCCTTCAGATCCCTTGTGTTTAACAATAAATGTGTTTTGTAGTCTTAAAGATGTGTAGAATCGGCCTGTTGAGACAAAAATGGTGAATGTGGCAGTACAATGAACTTGATACCTGAAATGTTCTTCCTGTTTTAGTCCAATTTAGATGTTTATGCCTAGTGCATGTTGCTGAACTTTGCAACTGAGAGGCTTGCTCCTTTCTGTAACATCAGCAGTCTTTGGAGTGAAGGAATTTGTGTCTCAAGGATGTTGAATGCTGGGGGATGGCTTTACACCCTCCTTGTGGAGGGGATGGGAGTGTTGCAGTATACTGTAGATGATGTTGAATCAGGTCTCTGATCCTGATGAGGACACTTAACTAAGTGCTGATACAGTATTTCAGTGGAATTGTTCTTAAATGAAAACTTTCTGCTGGACCCTGTCTAACAGCAAATTTTCCTTTGCAGGCTTCCAGTGTGTTTCTCATTGGGTGTAAGTACTTTTAACTTTGCAAGTATTGGCATAAAAAAAATGCCTAGAAGTGAAGTATTTAACTGCATGTGAGCTGTGGGGGTGGTGGTGCAAGGGGCCACCGTTGGCTGCTGCGTGCATCTTGTCCAAAATGGGAGGATGTTTAAGGGGAGAACTGCTAGGCAAGGCCCGGCAGTGTGAGCTGCAGTTGCTCTGGTGGCACTATTTGTGTATTTGCCCCCTTCCCTGTAGCAGTCTTAGCCTAAAGCAGATAGCTGTCCAGTGCCTGTGAGCTGCCTGCGTGATGAGATGTGACTACCTTGACTTCAATCATGGAGGTCTCCTATTAGCTCTATCTGACTTCAGGCACCTGACTAGATTTCATCCTTGCGTGCTTGTTTGTGCGCTGTCCTGATGCCTTGCTTTGTTCCAGGGCTGGCATGCTGGAGCTGGGAAGTGGTGCAGTTACTAGTGCTACCAGTGAAAGTAAGTTGCTGGCAAATGTGTGTGACTGGTTGGAACTGTGTGATAGGGGATGGGGAGGTTGCTAGATGCTGGCTTCTAATCGCAGTGCAGGTGCAGTGTTAAGCAGAAGGTTCCTGCAGGATTCTTGCCTCTCCCAATAGATCACAGGTTACCAGCAGCCTGCAGGGCTCGCTCACCCAAGGTGCCAGGGACTGAATCTCATACTTCATGACCAAGATAGTGATGATCGTAACAGTAACGGACAGAGGAGTTTCTGGAAGCCTTAATGAGGCTTTAGAAGCAACATCAGTATCAGACTGATGTTTCATTTTCTTACATGTATCCTAGGTTTGAGAATGGAAGAACTGCTGAGTACTTAGACAAATGAAACTTACCAAGTAAGAAGCTTGCTTCTCAGTTGCCATAATTTTTTTACTATTTGAAAATGTTAACTCCTTTCTGTAACTGAAAAGAAAGTGTGGGCCAGTTGAAATACATAACTGCTATGGACTACCTGACTTTCTAGTTAAGTGTGGTAGCCTGACAGTGCAGAGCTTGTGCTAACCAAAGACCATACAGTTACTTGCTGTTTTAACTTTTTGCTGGTTAAGTAGTGGGGGTTTTGCAGGGAGTAGCACTGATCTTCAGCAGTTGGAAGTAATGTGGTAAATTACCTCAACAGCTAGGTTAGAGATTTGATGTGAATGAACATGTGGGTGGGGGTAAGGTCTGAAATACTGAGGCTGAGTCCTCTTAAGAAACAAAAGTAACAAAACATTAACCTTCTCTAAGCGTGTGTACTGTTCATGATGAATAATTCTAAGCAATGGGAATCTCTCTGAGAGAGGCTGAGGAGGACTTCTATGCTGAAACAGTACCCATGTGCAAACTGACTCTTGAAGCTCTGCCAAGGAGAGTGTGTTAATAAAATTTCACTTGTTACAGGGTGAAGCTGCTGGGGAGTTTGTGTGAGAAACAAGTAACTTAAGTCTGAGGTAAGTGTAGAGTACTTGGATTTTGGTAATTACTGGAATACGTGTCTTTGTGCTAAATGCCTAGACAGGGGTGCCTAAAATTAGTCCAATAATAAATCCGATCTTTCCTTTGTTGTATTCTTTCTCCTACTCTGCTACTGTGGGAATAAAAGTGTTGTGCTTGAAGGAAGAATGCACTTCTATGCAGTTCTGAATTTGACTTGAAAAAGGGCTGCTTTTGTGCAGATCCCCTGACAATTCCTGAACTGTGGTCAATGGTGAATTTGAGTTGTTTGTATGAACAGAAGGTGTGGCCTCAATGACTAAAAACTGTGTTTATTGCTGGTTTTCTTCACACAATGGAAATAGTAAAGGAGCTGGATCAGTGGAGACCACTTAGTCAATACATTGTTGATTATGTAGTAGTGCAAAACGCATCAGCAAATGTAACTCTGACAACTCACATCCGATGTATCCAATTAGTCTGAACTGACCCTGTAATGCTGCACTTAAACTAAAAAGAAGACACAACCCTATATGCTGTGGTTGTCACTACCCAGGATTTTTTGCTGATCTTGGTTACATTGGCCATATACAAATTTAAGATTAAGTTGTAATGATTACTGCACAAACTTGTTTCCTCCAACAAGCCTGGCTTTCCTGTCTATAGGTTTTCAAGATGATTTCTATGGGACTTCTGTTTTAGGTATCAAAACTCAGTGGATACAGCTATGTTGGGGAGAGACAGTATCAAAAAACTAGTAACATTGTAATTTTCCCCAGTTATTCCAGTATTAGTAATTTAGTATTTCCAATCTAGTTAGGATTTGTAAACTTTGTATTTGGTGTTGGGTGTTGCAAGCTGAAGTTCTTGTCAGCTGCCAGCCGAAACGTAGCCTCTTTGTAGATAAAATTGGTTTGGTGAGTAGAATTTCATAGATGAGTAATTTAACTTGGATATAGTGATGTCCGTTATTCTGAAACAACTTCTTTTTCAGGAAAGGACTGTGCTGTCTGCAACCTCATTAGGTAAGATCACACAGCAGATGAATTGTTTAAAAATTTCTGGGAATATTTGTACCCACTGATGAAACTTGATTCTGCCAGATGAATTACTATGATATTACAATTTCCGTTCCACTTTTGTCTGAGGTTACAAAGCTGCTGTGAAGCTTTTAGCAGTTGTGCTGCTGCATATGTTAATTGTGTTTTCTTGCTTTAGGTAGGGAGGCAACTTCGAAACCACTGTATAAAAAACTGAGAAGGTGAGTGTAACTGGAGTAATAATGAAATTTATTTGCTGGAACAAATGATGATAAAAACCTTAGCTTGAACTCTCTCTCTGAACAGAGATGAAAATCTAAGGTCTGAGGTGTTCTCAGCAAGCTTCTTGTGCTGGTTTGGTGCCTTACAATGGTTCTTATGTCTGTCTTAATAGGTGGAAGATTGCAGAATAATAGGTTACACTTGCATGAACAGCATTTAAGCCAAGGGGTTTTTTTACCACACTGATATTTTTTGCCTGATACTGATTGGAACCAATAAAAATCTGTAAACTCTACCTGTTGTTGTGAACTGCTTTGTGACTTGAACTGCTTGCTGTAAAACAGCTCTGGGCTGCTTTACAAGAGCTTCAAATGGTTGATTTAGAGCAGGGACTAAACTACTTTATATGGTAGTTCTGCAGGTGTCTTAACTCTAGGTGGCAGATACTGCTAGTGTGCAGACTGCAGTTGACCTGACCAATACCAAGAATTTGACAAAGCTAAATAATTGTAGTAATTAGTGGCTTATAGGTGAGAGCTAAACACTACTTTTGTATTTGCTCCTAAAACTACAGGCCACCAGTAAGTTTGGTGTTACATGTACAGATGCAGGTGTGCATAGAGTAAGCATACACCTTGGAGGCTCAGCCCTCTTCTGCTGGACTCCTGGTCTAACCTGATCACTGGCATTAGTCTGGAGGAAAAGAGCATTCAGCCTCCATGAGGGCAAAAAAAAATACTTCAGTGAAGAGGTGGTTGATTTTGATAGTACTACTTTTTAAAGTTAACTGCTTATGAGGCACTAAGGCCTGCTAAGGTATTCCTGCTTGGGTTTCTTGGAAAAAATAACTTTCCCCATCTTTCTGTTGTCTTGGGAGTTCCATCAGTACGCGAAAAATCAGCTCTATGAAGAACTGATTCTCCATAACACTTGAGCTATTGCTGTAGCACTTTAAATGAGAAGTTAAAGCTTAGACATTCAGACTGTTCTGCAGGAATATTTTTCAGATTAGTGTTCCCTGGAACCTTAAGAGCAATATCTCCTGCTCCAGCTGGTACAATATATGTCAAGTTACATCTCATAGAAAGAGCTTAAATCTTCTTGGCCAGAACAGTATTTCATCCTCAAGAAATGAGTTAGACATGATTCTGTGTCCATGTGCAAATTAAATCTCTTCTGCACTAAAGCAAAAGCCATTATTAAGGTCTGTTTTCATCCAGAGCTGATTAGTAGCCTCTTAGTATTCCCCCCAGCATTATTATTTTTTAAAATACCACACTTCATTGTGCCTGTTAAAGAGCTTGAAGGGACTGTCATAGCCTGCAGTGTAGAAGAAGTCTTCATGGAATGGTTGGCCTCTGTTTCTTAAGATTCTGGCCAAGACTTCAGCTTCCTCAGCGTATTTCTCTGGGGAAGCAAATCCACCGAAGGACCTGGTAGGAGTGAAAAGGGAGGAGTTAAGAGTTTGAGCCCCCCTGCTGCTTCTTTTCACAGAAGGGAGCTCCAGACTTAAAAAAAAAAAAAATTAGTGTTTAAACACTTGTGGTACAGCAGAACTAGCTGTTCAGGAGTATATGGCTGTATTTGTTACTTTAAAAAGTAGCATTTAAAAACAGAACAACCCACACCTAAGTTGCTTGGAATTATGAGAGCATTAGCTGGCATGGACTGTTGCCTGTGGCTTTGATAGAGGCAGAGGGGGGCAAGTATAGCTTTGGGCGCTTTTCATGCGATGAGAGAACTGCCGTGTTCTGTGGAAGTTCAGGGCTCAACAGCAGGATATATCCATGGTTAAAAATAAGCTGTATGAAAAATTAGTTCAGACTCCTAGTAGATCAACTCCTTTCAGTAGCTGCCTTTGTCAGCTGTGCTGGTGCTGCTTACCGAACAAAGATGGCTGCTGCCTTCCTCTCTTCAATGAACACATCTGAGTCGGTGGGCTGTGGTGGGGAGTCCTGGTGTTCAAATGGCACAAAGAAAGAGATCTTGAAGTCTGCGCAGCCAGATTTTATCAGGCATGTCACTGGTACAGTCATGTCGATCTTCATTTCTAGAGGGGGGGTGGGGGAAAGAAATTGTCTAAGCTGCAAGCAAAGACAGTGCCTGAATGCTGCTGTGAATGGCAGTGCAGGCTTATCCTAAAAGCAGGTGGTCAAGCAGCCTCATGGCTGTAATGGCTTAGTGGAGTCACAAGGGTGTTAGACCCAGAAGGGGAACTGCTGCATCCTGTAGCTCATCTACTGCTTTATACTATTCGGCTTCATCTCCTGTGTGTGCTTCTTGCAGTTTAAAATCGGCACGCTACCTTTTTCATTCTTCCCTTGGATGTAGTGGAAGAGTTTCCAGAAGCCCTGGCGCATCGCCTCCTTCTGGGTTTCTCCCCTAATGACAGTGCTGACCCACTTGGCTGTCTCATACTGACGCAGTTCGTAATCCTTTGCCTGAAAGGTAGCAAAAGTAACCATGAGATGAATATTAAGCATAACAAATTAATAGCTGCTTTTCCCAAACTGGCATGAAAATACTGTTGCAATGAGATAACACTGGGTGTCCTTTGCTGCAGGCACTAGGCACACCCCCAATGTCCAAAGTGTTTGATGCCTCCCTTGCAAAACCATGCTGTTCTGCTTTAGGCTGAGCTCTGCAGAGCTTGGAAACACGTGTTCCTCTGCCCCTTTACAATGAGGTGTGAATGGTGTGTATAGCGACTTCCCAGCTCCTCCATGCTCATCAGACAGAATCCCAAATCCACCTTGGCTCTGCAGCACCCTGACTGCAGAGAGCTCTGCTCCCCTGGCCTTCAGCCTTTACCGTCATCTCTGCTGAGCTCCACCGAGGGGACTGCAGATCCAGGGACAGAAACGTTTGCTTGAAGGATTTGATCATCTTGCCAGAGCTGAAAGGCAGACACAGTTCATTGGCCTCCCAACCAATACAGTATGAATGGGGCAGAAGAAACCCCTAGGGCTTTTCTGCCTGATGTTTCAGTTGTCCCTGAAATTGTGAAAGGCTTATCCCTAACGGTTCAACAAAAAGGGCTGAAATCTTTTAGCCCTGAAGGAACCAGGGAGAACCAGGACCAAGAAACAAACTACTTCCAGGCTGGTGTGGGGGTGTTCCTCCTTCAAGGTATTCTACCTTAGTGAGACCATTTCCTGGGTGCAAAACAGAAGGTTGGAATCCTACAAGTGGCACGTCTGTGTAGATGCACAAGTAAAAAGGACTCGCAGAGTTCAGCCAGTTTGCTCCTGGATGAGAAGGCATGGGTGGTGATGGTATTGACACTGCCTGTAACTTTATTGGGCCTCTCATAATAGCTGATGCCTTTCTTAAAGGCCTTTAGCCCCAGAGTCCTGTGAATAGAGGAGATTTTCTGTGTTTATGAATATGTAGCTACTTGCCCAGGGAGCCTTCACGGAAGGAAGAAGCTGAAAGCGTGAAAACACTCAACTTCCTCTTACTATCCTAAAACAAAGCGAGACGAAATAATCAAAATCACTATTGAAATAAGTGCATCTGGTTAAAGTCTTGAGATTTTAGGAGCTTTGATTTTGGATTTTTGTCATTGCCGGGCAGATTGTAGCCCATAATCTATATCCTGAGAAAGTCTCTGCTTTCTATTAAGTTACAATGTCCTTTGCACTTCACATTGCAACAACATAATGTAGTTAATTCAGCAGTTATCTTGATTCCTAGATCATAGAATGTTGTCTTCTCAGAGTATAACTTAATTGCATGTTTCCTGGGTAACAGCAGACTTTGAGATTATTTTTTATTTCTCTATCTCCTCAATTGTTTATAGCTACCCATACAACAAGAAGCCACTCTCCTGTCACTCAAGGCTCTACTTTCTCCATGGGCTTTTAGTATTAGCACAGCATATGCTGCCTGCAGTAGTAGTGGTACAGCATGTCTGAGTGGCAAGGGGAAATCCTGCCACCTAGGACTGCCGGCAGCGGCACTGTCTGTTCTTGAGGTCCAGAACAATGTTCTGGGTTGCGGTGGTATCTTAAATAGGAGTGATGGACCATTCGTAATCTGTGGTAGGCGTTTTTAAAGCCTTTAAGGTATGCCATCTTAAACATGGTTTGTGAATATAAGACCATGGCTGCTTTTGTAAAATCAAGAACTGCCTTGTGCTACTTGACTGCTTTCTTCACTGTTTCTGTTTTCTTCTGACATGCAGGCCACTGTTGAATGCTATTAATCCCGCTCTATACTCTGGTTTAGAGGTGGCTACAAGGAGTTTTCTCTTGGGCATCTATGAGGTTGAGAAGCTTTAAAAAAATACACCAAAAAATCCAAAACAAAAAAATCCACAAAACACCAAAAACCTGATGGCACTGATTTCGCTTACAATCCTTAAAGTAAGCAGTGAACTGGGCACTCGCGTGCTGAGCTTTTTCTAGCAGCTCCTTCAGTTGTCACTGTAGAGCAAGGGAGGATCAGAGGACCATGTAGCAGGAGACTGATGCCAGCAGTTAAAAGCAGGTGCTGTCCCCTGCCCTGTCCCAGCCTGAAGATACATCTTCAGCAGTCTTTACCAGAATGACTCACCACCGGGGACTCTGGTGCACGGTCCCCAGCTGGACAGTTTTACTCTAAAAACCTCTGTGTCAATAGTATTTACAAGTCAACGAAGCATAACAGTAAAGCAGGAATGCAATCATTTTATTAGAAGCAAATGTGAGGAATGTTACTGAAAATTCCTGTATTTTTTTTTTTCAATCCGTTGCCATTTCAAAGGCAAAGATGCTGCTCCTTTGCTGTCACTTCACTTTCCATTTCGCCTTGCTACACCTTGACATTGCTTCCTTTTATGTGCTGTCTGGGTATGTTAGAAAGCAGGGAAGTAAGCATTTCTCTGTCTCAACGCATGCTGTTGTAGTAGCTGCAGTGTGAGCTGGCTTGTCTCTGTACTTGCCGGTTCCAACCCCTCCCCAACACACCTGCTCTTAACTGCTGGTGAGATGGCTCACAGCTCTGTCTTTTATAACTTTGTGGCCAGTACTGTGGGTGACCACATGTAAGAAGTATTTTTGAATTACACGAAACAAATGGGGGTTTTTTGGGGGGAAGACAAACTGAGAAGAATCCTCCAAATATTTACAGTTGAATGAATTTTCAGATCTACAGGAAAGCTTAAGCTTTGAGATTTCCATCTGCTTATATAAATATTACTGGAGGGTGTTTGGGCTTTTTCTGCAGCTGTTAATACACAGGCCAAAGGGACAGAAAGCATAGTAGGCATTTTTACAGGTTACTGATGCCACAAGTAACTGTAACCAGAACATACCATTTCACAAGCCACTAATTATATTAAGAAAGTGGAGGAAGTAGATATACTTACGTTTTAAGCCGTCCTTATCCTTCCAGCTATCGCAGTCTGTCTGAGGCTGCACATACTCACAAGATGCTGCATGGCAGTGTTTATTTTAGTTTCATCAGACTCCGCCCATGCCTCAGCCTTACTGGTGGGAGATGCTGTTACAAAAACCAGAACGTTGTAGCCTTGTCCTCCTCTGGGTCTCATTGGAGAGCTCCCACACAGATGCCGAAAGCCCCACCCACACTGCCCACGAGGCAACGCTGGAGCCAGCGTGTGATCTGGCTCCATAAACAGTTTTGCACCCTTGTGTAACTTCCCCTGGTTTCCATGGCTTTGTTCCTACTTATGTCGGGGTCAGCAGTGGGCTTTGTGCTCTTGGGAGAAAGAATTTCACATAAATAATGTCTGTCCATGTCCCCCCTGACTCAGATTACATGAGAGTGATGGTACAGAATGGCAGCTTGTCCTTTTTACCCCGGGGTAAAATGGTAGGTAGAAATCTGGCTGCAAACTAAGCTGAGACCATCCTCACGAGATTTCTGCTGGCATGTTATGAAAGGCAGGCAGTGTTTTATAATGGCTGTCTGTTTTGAGCGGTATTTGAGACTAATCAGCCCCCTTAGCCCTTGGATATCTGCACAAAGGGGTTATACAAAGCTATTGTGAAATTATTTCCTGCTTGTAATACATAGAGTGAAGCTGAACTCTTCATTTAACCAGCCGCAATTCCAGACATACTTAGGTACCAGCACAATAGGGCAGATTAAACTTCACAGTTTGAGTCCTGAGAACACCTCCTGTGCTTGCCATGGTTTGTGCAAATTCCTTGCAGGCAAATTCAGCTAAGCTCTCTGGGACATTTGAAATCAATAGGCGGGATTGACTTTTAATAGGAAACATGCTTTGCTTGCACAGAACTTCGTCAGGATGCTGCGTGATACACTCCTATTCTGAAAGGAGAAATTAAAAACCCCAAAACCATGCCAAATAGCAATTGCAAACTTACCTCTAAAGCCACAAAGCTCTCTAAAGCCACAGAAGTGGGGTGGTGTAAAGAGTGTTTTAGTGAGGGAGCCTATTAGGACGTGCTAAGGCCTGAAATGCAGAACCATTTCTGTGCCTGCTTTGTACTTCTGTATTCCAGAGTAAACTTTCAGTTTTACTCGCGTTGTGTTTGGGTCAAACAGGAAGACCAGCAGGACATTTTGGAGAAAGAGAAGCTGCTGCTTGGTGGTCTTTGCTCAAGAGCTATGGGCGTGCACAGGCACGTGCTCGTGTAAGGTTAGCCGTTACATTTCACTTACACTCCAACATTCCTGTCAAGCGTGTACTAGTAATTATTTTCTACAGAGTAGAGAAGGCTATGTAAAAAACCATGATACCCAGCCGCAACAGTTTGGCAAATCTCCACAAATTTGCTCCAATCATGAGCACAGAGAAGGATTGCCTTGAAACGGGGGGCAATTAATCTGTGGATAAACACAAGCCCACTGTGGATTCTCATTTTGTTTCTGAAGCAGAGATGCCCAGAACAATTCCCCAGTCAGTTTGTATGTGCCCAGCTGATGTCCTGACAAAGAGCTAACTGTTCTGGTGGAGTAGCCCGAGGCTGGAGAACAATCATCAGTGTTTTCCAGAGAGGTTGTTTTCCAACACCCTTGTTTTTCACATATACATTGAGAGAACATGTCAACAGTTGGAAGAGTCAGTAGGGCAGGCATGAAGACATGTATTCTGTACATAACCCTATACGTACCCAAACTGGGGAAGGGATTATGATGGAAGCTGACACACAGTTGAACTGGTACCTCCAAATAGGGGAAAGTCTGGGTGCACTATACTCTGTACCCCTTGCCCTTTTACACAGGAAAGTAACGTGAAAGAACTGTTTTAGCACCTTGAGGTTCCCAGTATTTTGCAGAACATATGGCAGGGAAGTTCAACAGCATACATATATTGCTAGTTTGATGGCTATCTACTGCAGGGGGAAAAGCAAAACCAGACAGTAATAAAGGTTCATACTGCTTATATAAGTACCATTTGCTATACCTCTAGTGCAAAGTGTTGCTGCCCACAGAGGAGCCCTAAATGCACTAATTAAACAGGCAGTAATTCTCAACAGTAGCCTATGACACTTCTGTTTTAATGTCATACATAATGTCTGGGACTTGACTGGTATTTTTTAGAATAGCTGGCAAAGCAATGTTTTTCTTTAGTTTTGCCTTAAACACAAGGAATAGAGATGATGGCACAAGCACATTAAAGCATGTGGTCTGTAGCTTAACTTTACTATTTTCAGCATGCGCCTCTGCACAGAACACCATAACGAACTTGTACTTAAGCAATGGCTTTTCAGGCTTGCAGCTTCAGTTGGATAAGGACAAACCTGTGATATGATCACTTGCAATTTCCATTTTTCCTCTTGATAGACCCTATCTATAACAAACACAGACCTTAGAAATGCTTGATGTCTGCTCTGTGGCGACGTTACAATGGCTGCTGTCAAATTCATGCAAATGTGTTGCAAGTTGCCTTTAGCCCTAGAAGCAAGCACAGATCGCTTGCACAAAAAATATAAATCTTTTCCATTGACCTAATTGTGTCAGGATTGGAGAAGCCTGGGAAAAAAGATGTTTTGTTACAGCATGGGTAGTGATAACTGTGAGTCATATTCTTGTAACTGACAAGTCTGTAGCGTAATATGAAAAAATTGTGTGTGAGGGACAGAGAGGGGTGCAGGTGTCTCCAGGCTGGCCACTCACATGTTCTAGCAAGTGATCTCAACCCAGATGCCCCAGGCAGTTTTGCACTTCTGCCTAAGCCTGTGAGAACATCAGTTGGCCCCGTGTTTGATAATGATTTTGATTTAAAAGAACTGAGATTCTTTATATCTAAATGGCATTTGCTTTTCTGAATGCACATTCAGATGATGCAGAAGCCCTTCATATCAAAGAAGTTGAGCATGTGATGTTACTGTAGTTACTGTAAATAACAGTCCAGGGCAACAAAATTGTCTTTATATGTTATTAGATGAACTGTGATTTTCTGCAAATTCATTTCTCAAAAGAAGGCTCTTATCTTTATCTCCTTGCTCTAAATGAAAGATAAGCCCTTCTAGCAAATTCTATTTTATATCTTATGCTCACTTGCAGCAAGGAAAATGAAGAAGCATAAGCATAGCAGCTTCTAAGGAAGCAGTTGAACGTACTATAGCGCTGTTCCAATGAGGTTCTATATTATCCTTTGCAAATTGTGGAAATGAAATCTCTGCTTTAACTCTGATAAGGTGGTAATTAGAACTTATGCTCTAACCTATGCATCTTATGTCAGCACACCAGTTTGTTACTGTTGGACTGGCCTTCAACCAAAAATCACTTGCTTTCTGGAGGTGCGTATGTGGATTTTGTCCATCTGCTTTTTGCCTGATTCCAGCTAATTTGTTAAAAAAGACACATGAAACTATTGCATCTCCCTGCTACTTCAAACAGCTGACTCAATGGCAGCATTACCTAAAATCTTGCTACATTAGTGGCTTTTTGCTCACTTCATCAGAGATTGCATGGAAATGACTGCTCTTGACCAAATAAAAAACTTCCTACATCCAACACCACTCCAGAGCACTTTTGACTTGGCATATTCCAAGATTTCTCTGATGAAGGTCACATTTTAGAATCATTCTAGGTTTGGAGAATTAAACCTAAATTAATCTTTCCTTCCAGCTGCATGAAAAACCTTCCTAAACCTTTCTGTCTTCTGTCCATAGAGGCCAGAGAGAGAGACTGGAAGCTGTCTCAGCTTTATATACTGCTTTATTCACTTGGATTATTTCCAAAATAAGGGTTATTTTAAATATAGATCTGTTTAGGGATCTAGCTGTCAGCTGAACCCCACAAGTAATTGTCTCCATCCAAAACCACAGAAAACTTGCAGTTCTCTCTGAGTGCTGGAAGACGTGGAAGTGAATTCTTTCCCTACAAATCCATCTGCATTCTGCTATTGACAGATTCTTCTCAGAAACAAGAACGTGAAAGAAGATGAATTTTTATCTCCAAGATAAGAACATCTCATTCAGGGAAACAGGATTAAGGTCACATAGGTAACAATGTTTGCTAGAACAAAGCCTTGACACAAATCTATTTAATTGGCATTTTTTCTTTTTTAAATGGTATTTAACAATGACTTAAGCTATAGCCTAAGGTGAGAGAGAATACACTTTCTTTGCAAACAGGAGGAAAGAACCAGGCATCAATCATCTGAAAACATGACTCAGAGGGCTCAAAAAAACAGCCTTAAGGAGAATATTTACTGAATGTTTCTTATCAATAGGACAGTCCAGTATTTGAAGTCACTGACAACCCGTACCACAGATAATGCTCTCAAGCAGTACAGAGAAAGGGAGTAGTTAGCAAGCACGTGGCAGCCCAAGGCCTCTTACATCTCACCTGCTAGGCAGTCTCTCCAGATGAAGGTAGGAGTTCAGTGTCAGCTCCAGCAAGAATAATTTTTATATCTGCATCTTCCAGCAGATACCATCCAGATACCTTCTGTCCTGTCTCAGTGGGCAGGAACACAGTGGCTCTGCATTTTCTTTCTTCAATCCACCTTCCTAGACTTGTAAGATGATCTTTTCCTTTCTCTTCACCTGCTTTGGCCCCTACCTTCCCTTCCTCCCTCCTTCTCGTTCTCAGCTTTCTCCAGTCTATGTGCTGCATGGGGTGAGACCACCTGGCAGCTCCTCTGCCCCAGGACCTTGGTTAAGGTCCTGACTGTGCTGAAGGGTCATTAAGAAATGATGTGAACAGCCCCACGAGTCTGAAGAAGTCCCAGGTATGCAGAAATTGCCCTAGAGAGCCCAGGGTTTCCATATGGAGTCCCGAGGACCTAAGGACATGTCCAGAAATGATGGAAACAGCCCCAGAGCATAAGGGTTCATTACTTAAATAAAATGCGCTCCTAAAATACTGTTTTCCACTTTTACCAAAAAGACATGAAGAGGTAACTGAAACTGAGCTAGTGAGCTTCTTGCTCGGAGCATCTCTGTTGTGACAGCTCTTCAGCAGTATGAGTTGAGGACCACTGTGGTACATACTGGGTAACGTGAAACAGAATTGGGTGGCGTGAATGTGAAGCCCTTGCAATCTAAGCGTGACAGTGTTTGTCAGCGCACAGGCGTTAGCAATGCATGCCTGTAGGAGCATGTTCTCTTTCTGGCCTGCCAATCCAACTCGCCACCTAAGCATAAATTGACCAGTTACCCTAGCTGAGCGTTTGTCTCCTAAGCTGCTTCCTGATCTTATTTGGGTATGGATCATACCAGAACTTCTCCCGTTCTCTAGCAGTGGGGATATTGGTAGTGGGTGTGGGGTTTCGGTAGGCATTTTTGTTACTTAGATTTGCAAGTAAGGCCTGCAGAGATGGATTTTTTTAAGAACCCAGTCTCTCTTTCACTCCTTTCCCAAGATGATCCAGTGCTGCATTCTGCAGCAGATGGCACTGTTATTTGTGTTCAGAGGTGAGTTTTACTTCAATACAAAAGTCCCTCAAACTCTTGGTTGGCAGTGATCACTTTAGCTCACTAATGGATCCAGTGTACCTTAGTAGTTCTCTGTTTCTAAAGCCTTACATTTCAATATACTCTAGTACCTATTAGTTGACTGTTAATGGGAAGATTAAATATTTAAGCACCCTAACATTTAAATTAACATCTTGGCATGTTAAAGATCTTTTATGCAGCAGACACACCAGTCTGAATGTCTGTGTAAGACAGTTAAGAAAATCCTAAATTAGTGATTCTCCAGGTTATGCTCAGTTCTAGAAGAGTTAAACTTGCAAGCTTTTGGGCAGAATTGCTATCCAACGATGCAGTTTAAAACTCAAATTTAAAATCTGCATTTCTTTTGATTTTTGCATCTTTCAATTTAGAGAAGAGGAGGTAGATGCTCTGCATGTAAGGACATCATGTCAGCCTCTCAGATGATGACCTTCTGAATACCAGCCAGACAAGACGAGATTTAACAGGATTTCATCACTTTCACACGTGTTGCCTTTTTGAATTTCTGCCATCATTTAGGCTTGCGCCCTTTGTATGTGTTCTGAAAATAGATTTGGACTGCCTTTGGAAGAATATTGTGTCTGGATACATTTATTTATTTCAGAGAGAAACAGAAGCAGAACTGTAGTTTAATTACGGCCAACCAGAACTGCGCTCATGGTAACCTGAGAAGTAGGAAAATCCAGATGTCAAAACAGTGTATAGGTAGAGAGAAGTGTAATTTGGGGAAACTAGAAGTAAAGGACGAGGGTGGTAAACTGTAGTCAGCGTAGAAAATGTTTGAAGTGTTAACACAGCAATGACAAAGAAGTCTGGAGGAAACTTGCAGGGCCTTTGGCTTTAGTAGTTAAGCTGCCTCAGCAAATCAGTTATTTGAGTAATGGAGTTCTTAGTAGATACGTGAATCCCCTATGTTGGCACATGGCCACAAAAAAGTGTTCATAACTTCCCTATTCAAAATTACCTTATGGGGTTACTTAGATAAGGTTTTGACATTCATGTTTATTTCTTTTCCTTAGAAAAATTGTTTAGATCTATAAAGCTGTGGTTTTATTCCTATACTTGTTTTGGAAAAATAGCAACTGATTTTT
Organism: Falco rusticolus; assembly: GCF_015220075.1. Lineage (NCBI taxonomy): Eukaryota > Metazoa > Chordata > Aves > Falconiformes > Falconidae > Falco > Falco rusticolus. Next base: position 30,555,069 of record NC_051197.1, read on the forward strand.
GTTGTTTTCACTGGTATCCTTATTCTCCTTCAAGCTTTGGCACCACTACACTTTACTGATTATTTCAGTGGGAAGCAGGAAGGCACTTTTCCGGTCACTGCACAGCATGCTGCAGCTGCAAATTGCCCAAAATTTACAATGCAGATTTTGGAACCTGAATGTGAGTTCATGTATTCAGATTTGCCTGAATATAAATTCCCACAGCCATTCAAGTCTTCCTGAATGTTTTGTTTTGGTTTTTTTTGTGTTTTCCCATTGGAAGGATATATTTGGCATTAAGCATGCACTTGAAATGAGTATAAAGGAGAAGAAGTATTTTAAATGGCAACAGTAAACTCGTTTCTTCTTTCTTTTATCCTTGAGACTCTGAGCTCACATACGCATCGTTGGGACTGCTGATTGCATGCGGTATGCTAGCACTCGGGACATTAGCATAAGAGGACATGCAGATATTCATTTGCTGGTGACTGCAGGAGGAATGAAGAGAGCTAGTGATTATCCACTGCATTACGTAGCACTGCTGAACTGGACCTGAGCTGTCCTCTAAACCCCTGTAGAATAACTTGGGTATTTGTTTTAGCTAAAGCACAGTTCTGTTTCCTTCTGGTAATAACATAGGGCTTTATCAGTGTAAATATCAGAGAGTCTTAGAATCTTTACCATCATTTCCTTAAATGCATTCCTTCCAAAGGTGAGCAAAGACTGCCCTCAAACATGAAACCTTCACCCAAGGACTGGGGGAGATGGATGGAGGCAGTGAGGGGAGTCAGAAACGGCGATCGAGGCTTTGAAAGATGTGGGAAGAGTCTCAACGGTGAACCAGCACTGAACGGGGGAGGTGATGAGCTGGGGCAACCCTAAAATTTTTCAGAATTTCTCTGAACTACTGTAAGATTTTAACCCACTACTCTAAGATTTTAATCCCCTCTAGGCAGCTCTAAATCACTGTCTACCTCTTCTAAATTGCTCTAAAAGACTGTCAGGACCTCTGTATTGCTGCAGTGAGGCAACTGCCGCAAAACAGGTGAAATTTACGCAACTCAAAGTGGTCTCTAAACCACTCTAAAACTCTTCTAATCAGCTCTAAACTGCCACTAAATGCTTCTAAACATCTCTAACAATATATAACCACTTCAAAAATGTCTTTATATATCCTGTAAACAGCTCAAAGATCTGAAAAATAACTCCAAATTCCTCCACAGCTCCTCAGAAGCACACTAAACAGTTCTGAGGAGCTGTAATATCCCTTGAAAGAGTGCTAAGGTCCTCTATACTGCACTAAGATCTTTCTAAACCTCCTCTAAGCAGCTTTCAGATTTGACTGATCTTATCTAGAACTCCTCTGCATGGATTTGAAGATCCCTGAATTTCCTTTGGGCCTCTTAATCTCTGCTAAGGACCTCCAAAACTCCTTGCATGTACTCTGAGGTGCTCTAAACCCCTCTAAAATACTGTCAAGATAGCTACAAAACACCTCTGGTGAGCTCCAAAAGAGCTATTAATACACCCCCTAAATGAGACCTTTTGAAATCATGTAACTGATTCTAAAACGCTCTAGGGTGCCGCTTAGCCAGTCTGGACTTCTTTAAACAGCTCCAAAATATCTCTGAAATGCACTACATTGTTCTATGACCCATCTGAACAGTTCTAAAACACTTCTGATCAGTTGGAAACAATGGTAAGAAGCTATAAATTCCTCTAAAACCTCGACTCTACCTCTGAAAATCCTCTAAACAACACTAAAATTCCTCCACACTGTGTTAAGCAGCAGTAAAATGCTTCAAAATGGATCTCAAACTCCTCTCAGTCTCCTTGCAACTGTTCTAGAACTCCTCTCTGCAGTTCTAAACTCCTGTTTAGAGAAACAGCGATAAAAACTTCTCTGAAGTCCTCTAAAACCACTCTGAACAACACAAGCAGCTTCACACCACTCTAAATTGATGTAACTGCTCTAAAACCCCTATAAACAGTTCTGAGCAGCTCTAAAATCATGTAAAGTGTGCCAAAACTCCTGTAAAGCTGTCTGAGCAACTGTAAACTCCTTTACTTCTTCTAAACCTCTTCTAAAAACCTCAGAGCACCTCTAAACTGATCCTCTGTGTTGCTGTAATCAGCACTAATGTGTCTCTAAATACATCTAAAATGCTTCTGTATCTCTACAACTCTAAACTCCTCATACAGCTTTAGAATTCCTCTAAAGAGCTCTAAGCAGCTCTAAAACCCTTCTACACCAATCTGTAACTTCTAAAAACTGTTCTAAGCAGCAGTAAACCACTGTAAAACTTCTCTCGCATGCTATCAAACAGCACAAAGCAGGCTCGTAAAATAATCAGAGGATCTTCTCAACATTCTCTAAATTACTCTAGAGACCACTGAATTGTCTCTGAACCTCCCAAAATACACTGTTCTTCTTGGATTAGTACTGCTTAACCTCTTCATTGATGACCTGAATGAAGGAGCAGAGAGCACCCTCAGAAAGTTTGCAGAGGGACCTTGACAGGCTGGAGAAAGTTTGCAGAGGGACCTTGACAGGCTGGAGAAATGGACTAACAGGAACCTCATGAACTTCAACAAAGAGAACTGCAATGTCCTGCAGAAGGGAGGAATAAGCCCAGGCACTAGTACAGAGTGGAGGCCACCTAGCTGGAAAGAAAGTAGCTTAGCTGAAGAGGACCTGGGGGTCCTGATGGGCAAGAGGAACTTGAGCCTACAATATCCTGCATTAGAGAGCTGCCAGGAGGTTGGTGGAGGTCATCCTTCCCCTCTGCTCAGCTCTGGTGACGTGCATGTGTAGTGCTGGGCTCCCCAGTAAAGGGAAGACGTGGACTTCCTCGAGTGACTCCAGTGAAGGGCCTCAAAGATGATCATAGGATTGCAAAATCTGTGTTACAAGGAGAAGCTGAGAGAGCTGGGACTGTTCAGCCTGGAGAAAGAGAAATTACCCATAGGAATGGAAATGCGTAGAGAAGAGGGGATTTCTGGAAGAACAAGATGAGCCTCGAAGAAAAGAAAAATACATGTGCTTTGTGAGAACTTCTTAATAAATCCAAACCCCAGAGCATGTGAACAGCCCACAGTGAGCATATTTTGGAGCGGAGGAGGAATACCACAAACCCAAACTCCTGAGATTATTATGTGAATACATGAAAAATGTGCTCCCAGAATGCACAAGAGGGGATTGTTTTCTTTACTGCAGGCACTGGATGCTCTCAAAACGCGCTTTAATAGAAGATCTGAAAGCACACACTGAAGACAGAATGTTTTATTGCACCCGTTTTATGGATGGGTGTAGAAAACCCAAAAGATTTTCCCCGGGAAGCAAACCAAGCCCACAGGAGAGCTGGAAGCTGCAGGCATTGGGGCGTGTTCAAGAAAGATCTATTGATGCCTTTGGTGGTCAGTCCATGTGCACTCTATATGGCCTTTCATAGCCTCTTTCCTTCTGAGTCTGTTAAATGTCAGCCACAAATATGTGCAGGGCACTGCTTTGTCTTAAGAGATGCTGGTGGTCTGCTGCTCGGATCTGCTGGGTGAAGATTTGAATTCAGCACCAGCTGCGGGTCTGGTAGGGCGGAGGGGGACTGTGCTGTGCACAGCTGCCTTTCTGCCATGGGGCCCAGACCCTGCACGTGATGCACATCTGGTAAAACCACATGCTGGAGAGGAAAACGGGAGCCACATGGGCTGCACACAAGGAGTGGGTTTAGCTCCCCATGAGCCACTGTTTTCTGTTCGATTGTCATAGCCTGACCTCCTCTGTTTGCCTTACTCACACAGCAACATGGATCCTCCCAGCTCCCCACACTGCATGTCCCAGAGCCAGAGCACTGCACTGGTTTTGGGACTGCTTCCAGCACCACAGTGGAACAAGAAACAAGCAGGAGATAAGGAAATGGGCAGCCGGAGCCTTTCCTGGTGTCCTGCAGCCCCCATGACATGAGCTGCACCCAGGTCATGGTGGTGTACATAGCGGGGGCAAAATGAAGCAGGTCTTCCCCTTAACTTCTCATTTCTGTGCACCTCATGGTTTTTGATTTATGGCATGGTTTTTCTATTCATACACTGTATGTTTGTATGTTAACTGGCTTGGGTTTCTCTTATCCAAATAGTGATGATTTGTAGAAGAACAGCAAATTGGAGGCACTGAGTAACAGCAGGTCTCCGCCACAGCAAGCATCCATCAGAGACAATTAGTATGTGCTTAGCTTGCAGCTAGGTAACTGTGGCAAGGAACAGAAGAGCTAAATACAACCTGTACAAAGGGGCACTAAGGCACAGAGATCAATGACTGGCTTATTTCTTCAACACTGCAACTTTTAAATTTGATGCAGAGTACAGATTTGAGACCCTGAGGGTGAAATGTGCAAGTTTGTCACTTAAAAGAAATGCAGAGGTGTAAGGTGAGTTGGAACAATGCTGAATTTGGGGGGGGCATATGGGATTTTGTTTTACAATAATGATAATATTTTGATGATCACCCTTAAATTACTGAGCTGTAATTTTCCTTGCAGAGAACCAAGCAAGGTTTCATCTCCACTTGCACCTTTGTTTTTGTCTGGGAACAGAGAAAAGATGAAATTTAACTCAATTTGTTTCGAAAAAATCTGTTAATCCGTGATGCCCAGGCCTTCACAAGCTTTTGACATGCCAGTGGGGCTTGTTTCCCTCACAAGGCAGGGTGGGTTTGCTTCCCCGCTCACTATGACTTGCCTGTTGAAATCCTTCTCATTCAAGGACCCTTGAACTGCAGAAAACATGTTTTTTCTTTCTACTGCGTGGTGCAGCAGATGTCTCTCGAGCAGCAGCGGTACATGTGCTGCGCTGCAAGGGCAAGGTGGCGTGAGGAGAGCTGAGCCGCAGGCCTTCAGGTGGACACCCTTCCCGTTTGCAGCTAGCCTTCCTGCGTTTTTTCCAGCCAACAACAAAAAGATATCCCCTATTTTTTTCCAAGTGGCTTGTGCCTGGGCAGAAATCCCTGCTGAAATCCATAGAGCTATTAACCAGCCCCCCCTGGCTCTCCTGCAGATCTCCTGCAGGGCAGCCTGGCGTCTCCTCAGGTGTGCAGCCAGCTCTGTTTTACCTCTCCACCCTGTCGTGTAGTTATTCTTAAAAGTCAGTCAGTCTATCTATCTCTTTATTTATTTATTTATTTATTTATTTTTAAAAGTTTCCAAATAGCGATTAACCATCCGAACAAGCCTTGGCTTTCCAGCAGCAGCTGTGGGTTACGGGCAGGTTACGGGCGGCCCGGCATGGGAAGCCGGGGCGAGGGGTGAGGTGCGTTGCGGCGCGCTGAGGCGGGCTGCGTTCTCTGGAGAGCTGTCAGGTGATGGCGGCTTCCCCCGCCCTCGGGCCGGCGGCAGCCCGCCTCCTGCCGGCTCCGCGCCTTTCCGCCGCGCCGCCTGCACCTCAGCCGTGAGCGGCGCCCGCCGGAGCGCGGCCGGGGCAGCGGGTTGGGCCCGGAGGAGCCGCTGGCAGCCGGGGCAGCGCCCCCTCCCGCCGGGCCGGGCCGGGCCGAGGGCGGAGCGACGCGGCCGGCAGGGCCGCCCCGGAGGCGCTGCGGAGCTGGGCCGGCCGGCGGTCGGGCGAGGCGAGGCGAGGCGGGGGCAGGCCGGGGGGCCTCACCCCGCGTCCCCGGGGCCGGGGCGGGGCGGGCGGACCCCGGGCTGGGCCGGCTGCTGCCCGCAGGCGTGGCGGGGCGGCTGGGATCTGCTGGGGGTGGGGGTGAGGCGGCCTTTGGCCGGGGGAGGGTTTGAGCGCGGTCCTCTGCAAAACGGTGCTCCCCTCCCGGCTGCCAGGCGTGACCGGGTGGGTGCAGAGCACCGCCGGCGTGTGGGTGAGGAAAGGTAAAACTGGGGGCATCTCTGCAGTGTAACTGCTGCTGGTGCTCCCAGCCCTGCCCTGTGTGGGGCTGGCCCCAGTAAACTGTTCCTTCAACACAGCGAAAAGACCGCTCTCTAACCAACATTAACGGCCTCCCACAGTCCACTTTTTCTGAACTTTGCCTCTCCAGTTTGGTCTTTAACACAAGTTGAGCATCTCTGAAATAAAAGATCATTATCGGTTTTATCTCTTTTCCAAACAGCTCAATGACACCCGGAAAGAAGCTGCAGGGTCTTGTAGCTGCTACAGTCACTCCAATGACTCCTGATGGGTGAGTTGTCGAAGTTGCACTGGTTACCGTCACTTTAGAACCCCTGTTTTCCTTTTCTCTTACTTGGGACTGATCAGTTTTGTTTCATTGTTGTGTGTTTTTTTGGTTTTTTTTTGTTTTGTTTTTTTTTTAAATCAGATCTCTGGTGTGATAAGGAAACTATTATGTTTGTCCCATAGGACTAGAGTGGGATCCCTTAGCCTTTGCATTGTCCTGTTGCCCAGCAAGTGCTATAGGTCTGGGTTTGGAGAGTTTGGATCAGTCTCACATCTCTCTTTCTGCTGCTTTTGTAGGTACAAATTAAGTCAGAGTAAGGAAAATCACAGTCCTAGTTAAATGAGAGTTCTTGGAAGCTAGAAAATAATTGTTAAAATTGGAAGGCCTTTTAGACTTTACCCTAGCTAACTCATGCATGGGTTCACGTGTATGTATATGTGTGTGGAATTAGTCTAAATCTGAAGAAGATGCTGCAAGGGCTGCACAGTGCTGAAAATAACATAGAATTGAAAGTTTAAATTCAGCCTTCCTCAAAATAGTGATGGTAAACAGATGTCCTTCCTGCCGCATTTTGATGTTGCAAGATGACAAAGTTGTTTGGAGTCAGCAAAGGACCCTGAGCTTCTCTGATGGGTGATGTTTAAAGATCTGTATGTGGTTTTTAGGGAGGTGGTGAAGATTTGCTTGTACAGTCCTCTGAAAGTGAGCCTTTGCTTTTAACAAGCCCTGTAAAGCATGGTTCTGTCTCAGGGAACTCAATTGCATTGCAGTCACTGCTTTGTTTCTTGCATTAAAGGAAACTTATTTCTGATTTAATTTTTTATTAGAACTCAAATTTTATTGCAACATGGTATTTGGAGAGTGACCTGGGCCCTCTGCTTGGAATGCACGGCCTTTGTAAGATATGTTCTGGGGAAGCAGCAATGACATTTTGGGTGAAACCAGTGAACCCAGTCAAGGTACCAGAATTGACTGCCAGACTGTAGGGTTGGTCTGTATGTTCGACAAATGAGAACAACAAAATGAGAATTTTGTTTATCAGACACTGATAAACAAAATAAGTTTGTCTGGCTGAGAAGATAAATCTGGAATCCAGTTTCCCCTGTTTGTCAGGGAAGTTTGTTGCTTTCCTCATCCTTTAATGCAAGAGAGGTTAAAGTCACATCCAGCAGATGCCATTTCACCTTCTGTGTCCAGCAGTTACAAGTGTAGTTTAACTATTTGCCAGCACTTGCGCAAATAATCTTTGTGCTCTCAAGAGGACTTGTGTTTCCTTCAACAGTCAAAAAGGTTTGAGTGCCTTTTGTTCTCTCATATCTCCCTAAAAAAGTCCTTTGCTGTGAGGAGCCTGCAGTAATTAACAATTGAGATAAAAGGTTAGGACAGTGACCTACTTGTCAGGAAGAAGAGAAACTGGAAGAAAGAATTTCAGAACTGAGCTGTTTACCTGAAATGTTAAATACATGTTGAGGGTATCGTATCTTGGGGTAATCTGTGTGTGTACAAAGGCAAGGCTTCAAAAATGCATGTATTTTTGTTGTTGTTTCTTAATCTCCAAGTTTTAAGGTATCTGTGGGTGGAGCCTTACAGTTGCTCTGGTTCCTTTCATTTCAGACAAATTAACCTTTCGGTGATTCGTCAATATGTGGATTATCTGGTAGGGGAGCAGAATGTGAAGAACGTTTTTTGTAAGTGTTTTTTTTGACAGAAACTATGTTACAACCCTTTTGCCTGGATGGGAATACTGTGATATCTTACCTGGTAAGAGCTGTAGTGGGGAGGACTGTGAATGTGGGATCATCCTAGACGTTTATATTCACCAGTAGAGAGAGTGCAAGCAATACTTAAGGCATCTGCTTTTGCCCACACCCTATTTCTCTGTGGGATAAAATAAGTGTTGCTTTCATATGGTGATATTCCCAAAGATGAATGGATAACGCTGTGTTGGGAGAGAAGACTCAACCAAATGATTCTCCCCTTTGCTTGAGCAAGATACAATCATCTGATTAAAAAACATCAGCTTGGGAGGCCAGGAAATTAAATGGGCTCATCAAAGCCAAATAGGCTTCTTGAGGAGACCCATGGTGCAGAGTGATACTGAGGTGGCTGCTGCTCCCATCTCTCTGCTCTGCTCCTGTCCTGGGGACTACTGCAGGGACAACAGGGATGGCTGGATAGAGAATACAGTATCTGCCAAACCACTTCCGTTCACAGCCTGCCATAGTAAAGTAAGCTGAAAGTGATAAGATTGTGGTTCAAAGCTTCAGTGGAAAGACTGCCAAGATGCAGAGCAGAGGGTGGCAGTGACTTCAGCTATCCCAGTTTAATCTGTTGTTTGTGACTGAACATACTGATGTCTTGTTGTCATAAGCACCCCTGGAAAACAGAGACAGCAAATTTCGGGTCAGGCTGTTTCCTTGGGCTGGAGGATAGACAGTCACTGCCTGGCTCGCTGAGCAACCCCTTGTGCACCTTTCACAGCCTGCCTCACTGCTGGGAAAAGGAGGTAGTTAGTGTCTGCTGGGGAGGAGATGCTGTGGGGTAGTTACCCAGTTTCAGCAACTGATTCTGCCTCCTGCCTCCCAAAGCTGCCGGTTCTGAAACACCCAGGTTTTGAACACAAGCATTTAGTGATGATAACCCTGCAATCCCCATGCAGATGCTGGTGCAGGCCATTGCTGTCTTAAAATGAGTTTGGGGAAAAATATTTCTGTTTTATGTCAAAATCATCAGTTCTTATCTTTGATAAAACCAATGCATGTAGGCCAGGCCTCAGCAAGTGTGTGCGTTGTGTTGAAACAGTGAATGGCACAACAGGAGAAGGACTGTCCCTTAACATCCAGGAGAGGAAGCAGTTGGCAGAAGAATGGATACACCAAGGAAAAGACAAGTGAGTAGCTGAGAGGGAACAGGGGATTCACGATCTCGTGTTATGATATAGGCACACCTGATTGCAAAGTCAGATTTGCTGAAGACCTGCTTTTTGGTTTTTTTTTCTGAGTATTGTTGGGCTTTTCCCCCCGGCTCCTTTGTCGTAGAAGTCTGTGTTTTTATCACTGTCAGTTAGCTGGTGTCCATTTCTGCTGCTTACAGAGCTTGTAAGAGTCCTTCTCTTTGGTACAGTGAAGGCTAGAGGGACCAAAAAGGGCTCAGAGGGAGAAAAAGGGCTGTGCCCGTTGCAATTGATTCTGGAGAAGAAATGGAAGTAAAGAGCAATCTGCCTATTAATGCCCTGTGAGCATTTCTGAACCTTTTCATATATTAAATGATTTGGTATGGGGGAAGCTGAGGTGTGCAGTGTTTAACTGCCTCCCTAAAGGTGGAAAACTAGTGCCAGAAGAAGGAATTCAACCTGGATCTGCAGCTGTGTATCCAAATTGCAGCTCCATTCTCCATCTCTTGTACCTGTTAACAGTCTTGTATTACTCACTGCTGCTGCCTTGTTAGTTGCTACGTCAGAGGATGTGAAGAGGAGGAGGTGTTTTGGGTGAGGAGAGTGAGCAGAAATAAACGGGTGTGAAGGCTCACAGTCTGTATGGATATAAAGGAGAAACACAGCAATGGGACTGACGGACTGGAACCTGAGAGATTCCCTTGGCAGGAACAGACAAAGGTGCTCTGTGAGGTTGAACTCTTCTGGCAGTTCTGCAGAGATGCAGGTTTAGAAAGCAAATATGTGCTTCAATATCCTTTCCTTTTCCCAGCTTCTCCTTAAATCCTTAATGTCTTAATATTAACTTCCTAATAAAATGCTAAGATTTGTCCCTCCTGACAACCTTGCAAAGATAACACCGAGGAGTCACACGACTGATATTTGCAAATGTGTTTTCTTTTTTCCATCACCAGCTGCTTGGCAATGTCAGCATTTTTCCTGTGTGTCTGCTTGTCGCATCAACACAGGTTTTATCTAGCACAGTGAAGTTTTTTTTCTGTGGCTCCCTGGTGTGAAACGAGTCATTTTGACACACTGGTATTTTTCACCATCATTGAAACCTCCCCAAACCTTCTGAATTTGTTTTTGTGCAGATTGGATCATGTGATCATTCATGTGGGAGCACTGAGTCTGCCAGAATCCCAAGAGCTGGTGTGTATATATTATGATTTCTTTTCACTACGTGTGTAATAAATATAAAGATGATGTACCTTAAAGTACTTTCCATTCTCTCTTCCACAGGCAAGACACGCAGCAGCCATAGGTGCCAGTGGTATTGCTGTAATAGCCCCCTTCTTCTTCAGACCCGCAAACAAAGGTGAGTAGATGTGATTGCCAGACTTGCTGAGGCCTTTTATATTGCCCTCCAAGTCCTTTACCATAGATGAAGGATTAATGCCAGTTTTATATTGCGCTCCAAATCCTTTATCATAGATAAAGGATTAATGCCATCTTCGTTCTTGGGAAAATATTTTGGTGATGACATTTGTACACCTGCCATGTCTGTTGCCATGCAAAAGCAAAACCCAGAAGCAGCATTTTTTAAAGATGGTATCAGAATTCTCCCAGTAAGAAGTGGCAAGGATGTCTTTTGGGATGTATTTTCTTAGCCTCTTGTGCAAGGGGGAGTTGCTTATGGAAAGAGTAGTTAACCAGTCTGTCTTCTGAATAGATAGTACGGAGTTTACGCCTGATCTGGGCCATTCTAGGAAGCAGTTGGTTCCATGCTGATCCTTGCTGGACACTGACCAAGTTGATAAACTGCTGATACACAGATGTGCCTCTTGTTACTGAGGTGATCAGGTTTGGTTCTGTGCATATAAGGTTTCCTCAGAACTTACACATTAAGTGTTTTGCTTTTAATATCATCAACATAACATAAAAGAACCACACGAAGTGGAGGGATGTAACAGAAATGGTAAAAGTTGCCTGAATTAATTATGAATGGCAATGTTCATATGAAAGCACCAGAAGAAACCAGAGCGGATTGCAAGAATGGCCAGTATTGACAGCCAAGGATACAATCAGGGCAATCAAACTGGTCAGCACAAAGGAACAGCACAAAGATCAGCAGAAGACCTTGCTGATAGTAGTAGGATGGAAGCGAAGTTTCAGCACATTGTTTTTTTGCCATTCCTCTTCCTGCTGCGGTGATAAGAAGATTGCCCAAGATCTATGAAGGATGCAGTGTACAGGATTCTCAGGAAGAATGTCAACCATGATAACTCTTTGATTCCTAAAACTGTATGAAAAAGTTGGCCAAAATCCTGTTTGTCATCACCCTCAAGCAGGACCCCAAGGGAGGTGAATGTGAACTTAATCCCTTGTCCTCTGTGTTGCACACAAGTGATCCTGGTGAGACCACTTTGGCACACAGGCCTTGCATGTGTGAGAGCATGCATGAGTTACCTCGGTAAGAGGATGAGTGTGCATTACTGAAATTGGTTTCGTTTGAAATAAGTATCATCTTTGCCTTCCCTAAGGTCTTCCACTGGGTTTTGTTATGTTGAATTTTTTATGATGTGTACTTCCTGTGTATGGTACACAAGCTGTAGATGGCTTCTCCACACACCCTGGCTGCTGTGAATCTGAACTGTCTTTCACTACAGGTAGTCTCCTTCCCTTATGGAGGTACTCGATTGTTTTCTTTCAGATGAACTGACTGCTTTCTTACAGAAGATTGCGTCTGAAGCCCCTGAGGTTCCATTTTATTACTATCACATTCCTTCTCTGACAGGTGTGAAGAGTAAGTACTGCTTAGTCAGCTCTTCTCAAGCATGTAGGCTCATAGCAACCTGAGTAATCCTGTGGCTGGTGTGATTAGTCTGCCAAACCAAACTAGGTATGTGGTCTCTGTTCCCATCACATGCCGGCCGTACTGGAAAGGCTCCTTTCTGAAAATGGGAGGTGATTCCAAGACTGGAAAATAAATTTAATTCCTCTTCATCAGAAGAAAAGTCATGGCTTGTGAGTGATGCACAACTGGGATGGAGGTGCTGACCATGGCTTTGCAATTAGTGTGGACCAGGATAGGATATTGCTTTGGATACTCATAGTTGAATCCTGATTTTTTTGCAAGATAGCAGCCACCATCTCTCTTGGTGTGCACTGACTGCGTAGTCACGTTTGCTAGTAAATTACGTGTGAAACCACAATGCTTCTCAAGTCTTACTATTTAGCAGAGGAATGAGAAATAGAATACAGATCTTTGGTTATTTGCTCTAGACAGCAGGTTATGTGGTGCTTCTGGACGTATGAATGTATATTTATTCTTAAATATGTTGTTGACAGTTCATTCCTAATCTGTTATCCAGGGGTTTTCCGTTCTGATCTGGTAAAAGGAATGCTTCAGAGGGGGTGGAAAAATATCTTCTGTGTAACTCTGGGAAATAATTACACTGAAGTTGTCTTACTCTTTGTTTTAGAACTATATAGTTTACTAGGCTTAGGCCAAAAGCGAACAACTTGTGAACTAGTAAGTCTCCCTCATGGGGACAAGGCAGGGAAATCTCCCAGAACAGGGGTGCGTTTCTTCATATGAGATTGCTGTTCTACACAGTTCGCGTTGAAGAGTTGCTGGATGGCATAAAAGAGCAGATCCCCACCTTCCAGGGAGTGAAGTTCAGCGACACGGACCTCTTGGACCTTGCACAGTGTATAAACAAGAATGAGAGAGAGCAGTTTGCATTCCTGTATGGGGTGGATGAGGTGAGAGGCTCCTCTTAAAAATAGTTTCTTCTAAGGCGTTCTCTTGCTTCAGCCTTGGGGAAAAAAATAACCTTGGACATTTGGTGCCGGGTAGTTTTGCTGCTTGACCTCCCACCACCCCTTTTTTTTTCTTTATTTTGTTACATGAAGTAATTTTTTTTTTCTTCCCCCCCTACCCCAAACTAGCAACTGTTGAGTGCACTGGCAATAGGGGCAAACGGAGCAGTTGGAAGGTCAGTATGGCTTGGACTCCTTCCCCTCAACACACACACTGTATTGTTGTATCTTCCACTACCTACACAGAATTTCTCTAACAATCTTCTGTCAACGCTGTGGAGAATTTTGCAGGGTAGGGCTGTACAGTAGCAAGCAGACAGATAAGCTAGCTCTGGTGCTAGTGGTGGGACAGTCATATAACCTGGGATCTTGGATTATGTTCGTTGGGGTGATTATGGCTGCAGCCTGTAAGCCGACGCAAAGGTTTCAACATATTTCTTTAACCTCACAGCAACTTTGTGAAGTAGAGAATCGCTTTTATATTCATTATATGGGTAAGGAACCAAAGCCCATAGAGACTAAAATTATTAGTTTGCATGTGAAGTCTATGAGGAAGAGTGCTCCACTGAGTTTAATTTCTGATTTGCATTTCTGCCCCTCATACCAGACTGCTTAGATGAGTTACTGTTGATATCTGTGTTCTTGTCTAGATGATCCATTAAATGAACAAGAAATTGGTAAATTAAGCAACTGACTTTCCATATTGCCTAATTGTGTCTTTTGATTTTTAATTGTGAAAAGTGGTTCTATTTGGAAAGAACTAGGAAGAGGAATCTGCTCTCTAAACTCCTCCATAGGGCTCAGCATACATCAGATGCTTGACAGTATAAACCACACATAGTTTGCATGAATCTCTATCGTAATAATGGCATTCTTATAATGTCATCAGCAAAAGTGTGTGGCTCCGTCTTTTGTTTCAGTGGTTCTGAGCTCCTCCTCTGCATGTACCGATTCTGGTTTTGGTTTGGGTTTTTTTTGGCAGTACGTACAACTATTTGGGCCGAAAAACCAATCTGATGTTGCAAGCCTTTGCAAAGCCAGACCTTGCATTAGCACGGAAGTATCAGGTACAGTATTTTCACTGTCCCTACTGGGAGCAGCCTTCTTTCTCCTGTAGCTTTACTGGGGCTGTTCTCCAGGTGGTTTTGTCATCCATACCCTAAGGTAGCTTTATTAAAGCAAACTTCCTTCAGCTCCAGCCCCTCTGCCTGTTACTCGTCTCTCCTCATCTTTTTGAGCGGTCCATACTAACTTTTAACCAAGATCTGCCTTGCTTATCCTTCAACTCTCTAATCTCATCTCATGATTTGGAGACTGAAGCATCTCTTTTAGAAGGAAAGGCTGGGAGAGCTGGGCCTGTTTAGCCTGGAGAAGACTGAGGGGATCTTACCAATGTACACCAACATCTTAAGGGGGAGCATCAAGAGGATCAGGCCAGGCTCTTTTCAGTAGTACCCAGCGACAGGACAGGGGGCAACTGGCACAGACTGAAACACAAGGAGTTCCATCTGAATAGGAGGAAAAAAATCTTTACTTTGATGTGACAGAGCGCTGGAACGGGCTGCTCAGAGAGATTGTGGAGTCTCCTGCTCTGGAGACACTCAAAACCTGCCTGCAGACTGCTCTAGGAGACCCTGCTTTAGCAGAGGGTTGGACCAGATGATCTTCAGAGGTCCCTTCCAACACCAACCATTCTGTGATTCTGTGATCTATGCAAAGTGAGCGATGGCCTGGCCTTTTTCCTTGAACAAGCCCTCAATGGCTAGGCCCCTTGACAAGGAATATTCTGGGGATACCTGACATGATACAGGGCAGAAAGGTGTCCCAAATGAGCTCTGCCTGGACCCCCTTGGTCTTGGCAGCTTGAAGATTTGTGAGAGCAATCAGTGTACAATCTATACTCAACGTTTTTGTGGGACATTTGAGGTATCCTACTTTTGCCTTAAAATAGAAGTGACTGCAGGTTGAAAGTCTCAAAGACATCTGAGAGATTATCTGCTCTGGGAAATCTCTTCACTAGACAGTGGATATTCATATTTGTAAACCTTTAGAGCCCAGTATGAGACTTACCAGTGTTCTGACTGCTTGCAGTGAGGGATGGCTTGAACAGGAGTGACAGACTGAGAAGGAGTGATCGTTTTATTGTATCCCTCCCTCCCTCCACTATTCCAAAGGAATTCAATTAGTATTTCCCATAGACTGGTGGCCAAAGGCTTTTCTCAAAGCTGTGCAACATTGTATAAGATGTAAATATCATAATAGCTTTAGATGTTTTTACATCTTAAAATTTGAAGGAGTTAATAAACTACTGTGTCTTTTCTAGTTTCTCACTGGGGAATTTCTCAACTTTGTCATCAAACTAGGTAAGTCCTGCACTGCTCGTCTACCTCATTATATCTAAAAATGCCGATTTGGTGCTCCCAAAACTCTCATGTTGCTGTACCCTGAGAACTTCCTTCCCAGAAGATTTTGCAGTAAGAAAATGCTGCATCTGCTGTTTCCCAAGTTAGTAGCAGCTGGGAGCTCAACAAAGGGAGCTGACCAAGCACCCCTGACAGATTCCACTCTCACTTCCTTCCTTCTATGAAGTCTCACAGCTTTAAAGCTGTGGGTCTGTGATTTATCCTTTTTCTTATCCTGACTCTTTTGATGGGTTGTTTCTTCTTCATTCAGTCTCCAAAAGCTCATTTCTAGCTCTGTTTCTAGAGTAATTTTTCTGAAATGGTGGTGCTCCGGTAGGAAAACAGATCTGACACTTGTCTCTCCTGCCTTGTAAGAGTAACATTGTTCAAGCCTGTACAAAACCAAAGCATTTTAAAATGGAATGATTTTTAGGAACAAGCCCAATTTTTAATATAAAAAACAATTAAAACCAACCAAGACAGAATAGTGTAGGGAGACAGAATCGGACGTTTCATGGTTTTCACTTAATGAAGAGAGCTGTTCACTGTGGTTTTGCTGTACATGGGCAAGCCCCAATGAATCTGGCGGAGCTGCAGTGCTTGGTTGTGTTTCTTGGGTTAAAAGTCAGAGGAAATGCTTCATTATTTAGCCTTATAAAGAGGCAAAATGCCAGAGGTACGTAAGGGGGCTGGAGCTATGAACAGAGAGGCCTCCATAAGTTTCCTGTGTTGGTTTAAGCTGGCACCCCATGTCATTGTCACGTGCCAGCAGGATGTTACTACTCCCAGGGCTTGCCTTTACGTGAGCCTGCATCAGGGGGTACCTCCAAGGCTGCAGACATCGGGGTGCTGTGGAGACAAATTGGCTGGGCTAGCTCAGCCTACCAGTGAAGGGGAGTTGGAAGTGGCCTGATTTTTGCTTGTTTTGCGTATGGAGAACTTGCACCATCTTTTCAATTGTCAGGGCTGTGTGTGGCAGTAGATTTTGGCAAGGAGAACGGAACACGTGTACAGCCCTGATTATCTGTAAAACTGACACAGTAGTTTTTGAAGTGCGTAGGAATATACTCTGCTTGGTATCTTTAGGAGGGAAACAATAATGGTATAATAGATATACAAATGTAATAACTAGGCATTAACTTTTACTGTAATGTCTTTCCTGTCTGCAAGCACAATCATTTCTTCTTAGTTACACTGTTGTCATTTCCATGAAGTGCTTAGACCCTGCTTTATGCCAGATTACACAGGAATGTGTATGCTGCTGCTTTTTGACACCTGTCTAGAGACTGCTTTAAGCAAAATGATCTGTAAATGTTCTGATTTTGCTTTTGTCCACCCAGGTTTTGGTGTTGCACAGACTAAAGCTGTAATGACTTTTGTTTCTGGCATTCCCATGGGACCTCCACGGCTTCCACTTGTTGATGCCTCTGAGGAGTTCATCATCAAGGCCAAAGCCAAGCTGGATAGCATTATGTGGCCTGATGGCAATTGATGTTCTGGAAGTGGAGGCTCCTTTTCTGAGTTGGACTGTCACATGGCACGTTCCCCACGCGATGGGCTGCAATTTCTTTCAGGGAATTGGCAATGTGCCTGAGCCCTTTCCCGTTAGGACTGGCTCTGTTGGTGCACATGTAGCCACCTTTTTGCACAACTGTTCCCCTGGAGCTCTGCACATTGCAGGACTAGGTGGTTTCTTTTAATAAAAAATAAGCAAATTTTCCCCAATTGGAGGATACTGACTCCTTTTGTCTAGAAAGAAGGAAGATCTGTCTCCAGCCTCCCTACAGCTAGATTATGTCTTGTCCAAGGGAGACGTTCATGAGCACTACACTGAGTGTTTAAACCACGGAGTGACACCGCCTGGTTGTTCGTACCGCTATCCCACTGTCTGTGAGAATCACTGGGACACTTGACTGTGCATGTAAAATCCTGCTGTTGCCTTACCGTGTTTATACACCTTTACTTGATGCAAAATTAAAAGCAACCTTTTGCAACAGAAAGCTTTTGGCTGTCTGATAAGCAGATGGTTTTGCTTACATGTCTTTCCTCTGTGTCTTCCTGTAGATGTCTTTTTCCTTACACCAAAACCAAAGGCACGACTGAGCTGTACGTCACAGGCACGACCTGTACATGACGGAAAGTCACCTGCTGTCAGATGGAAAGGTGCTCTTTTGTACCCGGAGCTGAACCTCTCTCCACCAGCTCGAGCTTTTACTGTCTGATCGTGCGGGCAGGTGACAGATGTGAGGTGCTGGGCCTTGCTCCTGCGTGCGAACACCAGGACAGGGCACGGGTGGAAAAGGGGAGAGAGGGGGGTAAATGCGGAGATGTGAGGGCGTGAAAAACTGCGATCTTCCTCTGGCTGTATAACCACCGAGCCTGGCATACCCAGGAAAAAAGGGGTCCTTTTTTTATCCCCCGCCGTGCATTTGGTAAACCCAGAGGGAAGCTTATTTTTGCCGGCTGAGGGTAAGGGAGTGCGTGGGCACGGCGCTGCCAGCGGCTCACGGGTCCCGGCGCCTGCGGACGGGCTGAGCCTTGCCAAAGCCTCAGCTGCTTTGCTCCGAGCCCGGGCGCGCTCGGCGGCACTGCGGAGGGCGAGCGCGGCCCTACCGGCTCCCGGCCCGCCCCGCCCCGCCGCGGCCGCCGTCGCCGCGCATGCGCGGCCGGCGCTGTGAGGCGCGGGCGGGCGGTGCTGCCCGCCGCTGGGCCGGCGCTGTGAGGCGCGGGCGGGCCGCGGCTCGGCCGGTGCTGCCCCCGCCCCGCCGGCCGGAGCCATGGGGGACGTGAAGAACTACCTGTACGCCTGGTGTGGGAGGAGGCGGGTGACGCCGGCCTACGAGATCCGCGCCGGCGGCGGCCGCAGCCGCCAGACCTTCCAGTGCGAGGTGCGGGCCCTGCCTGCCGCCCGGGAGAGGCGGGCCGGGCTCCGGCGGGAGGGTGCGGGGCTGGCGTGAGGTAAACTCGGGGGGCTGTGAGAGTACAGCACCTGGCACCGCGCTCTTACGGTGAAAAGGAACGGATTTTCCTAAGGGCGTTCGCACGGCGTGTGCCACCCTGCTCGCAGCGACAAGCGCCGCCGCGGGCTGTGTCACCCCGGTGGGGAGCGTCGGGCCGGCTGAGCCTGAGCTGGGGTGTGTTGGGAAACCCCTGTCGGCCGGGCCGCGGGGCAGGCGCTGCCGGGGGGCGGCTGCGGCGGCAGGAGCGGGGCCGGGCCGGGCTCGGCGGAGCTGGCAGTCACGGCAGGCCGGGCGCTCAGCGGGCTCGCTCGCCATGCCGCGGGTTGGCACGAAACGCCTTGAATCTGCCATTCTGCCATTCTTCCCCCGTTTATCTTCCACACCTGTTACACAGCTGAGAAGTGCGATGATGGTAAACCAGTTTTAATGATGGTAAACCAGTTTGAAAGGTGTTGGGACTGAGCTGGGGCACGGCTTGGTTGAAATGGTGGTATGGACAGCTACGTTGTTCTCGGTTTTGTGCGTTGCTGCCCTGTGAGCATCCATACCAACAAGAGATGAAAGGACCGGTCTTGCTGAAACATTTGTTTTTGCTGATTTGCACGGTCTGGTGGGATGGTTGTGGATCCGGTGAGGTTACTGTTTTGTTGGTGATACCATTGTCCTGGTAGATTGATAGTCTGCTGGGAGCAGAAGCTTATCGTTTGGAACCTGTTAAGCAAAATACTAGTGAAATGTGGTGTTTGATGAGAAAATGGGTATCGGCTACCAGTGGATTCAACACTGCCTTTGTTCTTCAGTTTGGTATTGGGGGTGTACAAAACTGGTTGGGACTAGCTGGAATGTTATATGCAAGTCTGTTTACTTCCCCCCCCCCCCCCCCCCCAATACAGACTAACTAGTAAAGAGCTGTTCATGTGGTCAGCAGTGGAAATCAGAAATGTGTAAGCAGTCTGCGCAAGTGAAACTGAAATGGAGTTGCTGACTGTAAATGTAAAAGAAGGACAATAACCTTTAAGATGAGGGGCAGTCAGTGGTTGCAGAAAAGCAGGTGTAAAATACCTGGTTAGTCTAAATTTTGAATAAACTGCCTGTGATCAGGTTTTGCAGCAGCCTGTCAGGCATGCTAGTGGGATATGAAATTGCTGCTCTGAAGCTTGTCTCTATGAAATATATTGCACGGTGCTAGCTGTAATAACGTGGAGCTACAGCAGAGGACACGCAAGCTCACTCCTGCCCTTGTTGTCTGAGGGTTTGGGATTAGGGTTGTGGAAAGTGAACCTGCACAGTTTGCTGCTCTGTGTTGCCAGGATCCCTTCCTGCACTGGTTCGTATTCTTCAGTGAGGTTTTGGGAGACCCTCATGCTCTCTGAGAAAGGACTGTGGGTGTTTCCTTCAATAGGTATAAAGTATACATTCACAACCTACAGAAATATATAGATGTGTAATAGTGTGTAACAACACTTAGTAATAATATTTCTGCTGTACTTATTAACAACTGAAATTTGGTGTTTCAGTCAGTTTTACTGGTTTTCAAGACCCTTTCACTTGTACGTGCTACAGATGTGTGTTTTTATTTGCAGGTTCGAGTGGAAGGCTTTAACTATGTTGGCATGGGTAATTCCACTAACAAGAAAGATGCGCAGAGCAACGCTGCTCGAGACTTCGTCAATTACTTAGTTCGGGTGAATGAGATGAAGAGAGACGAAATTCCTGCGTTTGGAGTAAGCTGCTTTTTCTCCTTACCAAAGACTAATCTTTGATTGCAGTGCTGTGCGTCCAGTTGCATTTCATCCCTGGAGTTCAGTCTGGCACCCATGTGCAGTGAAGAAGACTGAATGTGTGGAACGTCTGCTCGCAGTGCTGGAAGGCTGGATGGAATACACGCAGTGAATGTTGTAGGGTGATCTAGTAAAAACAGCTGCATGTTGGTCTGCATAACTGATGAGGTTGGAAAGAATTCAGAGAGGCTGTAAGGTGCAGCCTGATATGAAAAGTGCTGAATACTCACACCTAACACTGGAATTGTTTTAAATGCATGTTATGATATATTATACCATGTACGTAAAAAAAACCCCAAAAACACAACAGTAAAAAGATCACAGATACCTCAACCCGAACATTCAAAACTTGGCACTTTTTAAACTGTAAATGCTTTCTGCCTTAACTCCTCACGTGTGTAACAGGATCACTGCTTTTTATGATGTTTTATGAACCATGCAAGTACCAGCAGTGACTATCACAAAAGCTGAGCAGGAGGGCAACTCTGTCTTTACAACAATTTTAGAGAACACTAAATAAAGCACAAAGCTACATGTTATACATTGGGATGGAAGAATCTTTTTCTACTGCCTTATCAAGGATTTATCTGCATAAGAGACATAGTTTGATTGGTGGAAGCAGTGTCCCTGCCTTGGTAGCCTAGGTGAAGCCCTATGGTGACAGAACCTATATTGTTTCTGGTGTAGCAGTTAGTTTCATGGCAATGCAGCGTGCTGCACGGCTGGGTTCTAAACACAGACAGCATGTTCTGGGTCCTGAATAAAGCAGCGGTGGTGTGATCAGTTAGCTGAATGTACATATCTCAAAATGGGAAGAATTCAAAATGTAATGGTTAACTGTAATTTTGTCATTTCCTAAGGATACTAATGTTTTCTTACGGGGTTTTTCTTATGTGTTCATGAAGTACTTTTGAGTTCCCTTGAATCTACAATATGAAATACATCTGTTATTTTTCCCTGGATGCTGGAACAGTCAATTTTATAACTGTTGAACTTCAGTAAGTCAGGGCTACTTGTTGGTTGGAAATCTTTTTACAGAACACCCACAAAAAGCCAAATATTCAAGCAATTGCATTTCTTTCAGTTTTTAGAAGGGTGTTACTATTGGGTGTTACTGCTACGGGTAACTGTTGTGTGATGTTGCATGAGCTATTCAAACTGCCTGAGTTTTCTAGCTAAATAGTAAAAAGACTTACTCTGTACAAATATGCTGAGGTTTTCCTTCATTCTCTTTCTTAGCCAGCTGTAGGTGATACCCCCAGTGGAGGATCTGAAGCAGCTAGAGATGTTACTGGTTCCAGTCCTACTTTGGGTGGACCTCTTCCTCCACATTTGATTATAGAGGCTGAAATAGGTAAGATTGTGAAAACTGTAATTTACATGTACGTAGATGGAATATATGCATATATAGCTTTAGGTGGGTTCTTTTCTCCCTAATAGCGTAATTTTGCAGACAGAAGACAGTTAGAAGTCATTGTGGTTTTGAAGCAGAGATGTGAATGACTGCATGAGGTATGCGGGACTGGTCGTGTCCTATCGGGATGGCCAGGCAGTACCTCTCTATTGCTAAAAACATGTTTCGGGAGAGTTAGTTTGTTTTTGTTTTTTCCATGTGGTAGGCAATGGCTTAGGTACAACACCTGGAAACAGTGGCAATCTTGGAGGTCAGTGGGATCGAGGTGCGAATTTGAAAGACTATTATTCAAGGAAAGAGGAACAAGAAGTGCAGGCAGTAAGTCATTCTGTGGAATTCTCCTTTAGTTCTTAGGTATCTTTCAGTCCCTTTGATTTATTAGCATTTATAATCAAGCTTTCTGTTTTCATTTGATGTTTTGCTGTTGGTTTTAACTTAAGCTTCAGATTACTTGCTGATTTTCAACAAAAGTAACTTGTTTAAGCTAGGAACAAAATAAATCACTCAGGATGCTGTGAATTGTTCATATAGACATTTTGTTGTGAAAATAAGGAAATAATGAGGACTTTCTAGCATATTCTGGAATGTCTTAATTTAGAGCATCTAGACAAGTTATTTTAAGACTTGTAAGAATTTTTAAAACTGAAATCTGTTAGAAACTAGTAAATGGTATTGTTTTTAAATATTAGTCCTCAGAGTCAGAAGTGGACTTAAATGCTGATCTTCATGGGAGTTGGACCTTGGAAAATGCCAAGGCACGTCTGAACCAGTTTTTCCAAAAGGAGAAGATTCAGGAAGAATATAAATACACTGAAGTGGGGCCTGATCACAACAGGTTTGTTAGTCACCTTTTAGTCACATTCTGCGTATGAAGCGTTAGAAATATTTTTTGGTGACAGTGGCTAATCATGTTTGTTTGCAGTGCTCCGTAGTGCTGTTTGAGAAAGCAGTGTTCTTTACCAGGACCAACAACATCCCTAAATCTTGAAATGGGTGTGCTGAACGCTGGTGTCAAGATCTGAGCGACTGAAGAAGTTTCTGTCTGATGATTTTCATGGATGTGCAGCTTTTAAAATGATTGCTATGCTCTAGCTAACTTTGAGGCGTCAGTTTGAATGGAAGAGCTCTTAATTGCTTGCAGTAATTGTTTGTATGGCTGTAGTTGTCTTTGTACATTTTGAGTTAATCTTAAATATGCTTATATTTGCATATGTAGAAAGGTACTTTTAGGACATTAAATTTATATTTTTTATTTACAATTAACTTTTTTGGCAGCAGAATCTTCTACTGGAAAAAATAGTTTGGCAGAATTCTCCCAGAGGAGTTTT
Source organism: Falco rusticolus (assembly GCF_015220075.1). Classification (NCBI taxonomy): domain Eukaryota; kingdom Metazoa; phylum Chordata; class Aves; order Falconiformes; family Falconidae; genus Falco; species Falco rusticolus. The sequence continues at coordinate 30,577,802 of NC_051197.1, forward strand.
TGAGGGTCTTAAATTTCAGTTGAAACCAGCTGGATATTACTCTTTTGACTTTCTGCCCATTCCATCAGAAAATTTGCATGTGCTTCTCCCAAATGAAAATAATGCATAATAGATTGTGCATAAAGAATTTATGTTTTGTTATGATTATTTTTTTTTTTTACCTCTGTTTGGAATACTCTTTACAAGTCATCAAAACTTTATGACATTGTATTATTTCTTGTGAAATATAATTACATTTTGTGGTCAGAAATGTTGGCTTCTGCTGCTGGATTCTTGTAGCTGGCTTCTGCTGCTGGATTCTTGTAGCTGAGGTTGGGGTTGGGTTTTTTTTTTTGTATTCTAGAAACTTGTGTTCTATGAGAGTTACTGTTTTTAGAAAGACAAGTGACTTTTCTTATTACAGTCTTCCATGAGAATCTTACTCACAGGACTTCTGGTATTCTTTTGTTGTTGAGCTTTACAAGCATTTAGAACAGCTAAAATATGTGTATTGGTGTCAGAAAGGTTTTAATTTGGAACTATCTTCAATTCAGTTTATCTCCATTTATGTTCTCAAGCAAGGATGTTTCTTTCCCTTAAATGAGTGACATAAAAAATCAGTACGGTACTAGGAATTTTAAATAAGCTTGTTGCAGGTGTTGTTCTTCAGCATGTCTTTTATTCTGTAACTTGCAGATTATTTGTGCAGCTGATTTTGTTATGCCTTCTGCAGGTAAAAGCATTAAATCCCATTTTTTATTTTAAATGTATATAATCTTGAGCAGAATGGAGTGACCACAGATGACAGTATGTTTCTCAGCCTGCTTACCATTCTTCTGGAGAGCATTTCAGGGTTTCCTATTTACTATATCCAAGACAGCTTGTGAATTGCCCTGGATGGAATGGCAGAAGGGGGAACTATCTGCTTGAATGGATTGTATAGGCATGACAATTCTGATGTGTTCTAGTGATCATTGAGAGAGGGCAAACTATTTGATTTAATCCTTTTGGTATGTGTAATAGGAGAGGAGTAATTTCAGATGGCTTTGGAGGTTTGAGGACAGTAATATAGTTTACTTGGTTTTTTGTTAAGGAGTATGAGTTGCCTTATATCTTACCAATCTGATTATTTTTTTTAAATACCAGTCTTTATACCAGAAATATCAGCCTTGCTCTCAGAGGTTTTTAAAAGAGAAATGTATTTTTGTTGTCAATTAATCATAGTCATTTGATACAAGAATTTAATAATAGCTGGAAAATTTGGGTTTGGAAACTTTGTTTTAATTATGACAGGAGGGTATAAATCATAAATGTAAACATAGCTCTCCTAATACACAAAGTATGAACTAAAAATTAAGGGATGGGATGTGGCTTTTCTCTTTTGGGATTCCATTGGTAGTGTGGGATACCTTTGCCTCCTTGTGTTCCTGCTGAAGGTGGTAGCAGTGGGTGATGCTAAAGATCTGTGCGTTCACACACAGGCTACTGAGGCTGTACTAAAGAATCACACGGGATTTTGCTGCGAACTGATTTCTGATGTTGCTGTTGTCCCCTTAGGTGGAGGAGAATGAGATTGAATGCTGACTATAGGCCTGGCTGAGAAACATACTGTCTTCGGTGCCTTAGTTGGCTGTTGTGTCCCTGAAAGCCAGTGGCCTTTGACCCATGAAGCCACTGTGCCTGAAGGTCAGTTCACTGATAGTACAGGAAGGAGTTCTAGGTGAAACTTAAATTGCTCACTTAACCTTTTGTTGTTTGTTTGTTTACAGCAAGAAATGAAGGACACAGATGCAAGGCTCAGCCTGCAGCTGTGGAAGTACCAAGGCATAGTTTTCAAAGAGGATCTCAGTCTGATAAAGCCCAGTCATACATCTTGAATCACATTTGCCAGTTTAAATCCTGTCTTACCAGAATTTGGCTTTAATTTTTAATCTGTGCAAATACAGGCTTAGGTTTCTGATTGTTAAAGACATGGATCTTGGTTTCCATCCTCCTCTGTTGACATATAGCTTTCTCATTTATTTTTAAACCTAAACTGATATACCAGTTGACTTCTAATGGGTTACATGCCTACTAGACAAACTATTACATCCGCTGTGCAGAGTTACTTTTGACTGTATGCTCTGTCCAGAGTATGGGAATAAGAGCTTAATAAAAATTCAAGTATACTGTCTCCTTCTGTACAGATATGTGCACTGGTCTTTGGCAGACTGATCTGGTTGAGTTTTGTCTGTGCTCTGACCTGACCAAATGTGTGGCAAAACCCAGGGTGGCTGTATGTAAAGTGTTGCATCTGAGTTAATAAACCCAGGCTACTAGTGGGTTATGTTAATATAATGTGGGATACAGTTAATGGTACAGTGGGATGCATGTTAATATTGCAGTAACATGGTATCTGCTTTATAATTTTTGCCCTAAACTTTTAGGCAGCTCAGAGCATACTTCCTAATAATGTAGCTTTAAATTTCAATGCTGGCACTGAATGGTGGCATTTGCTGGACTCTTCTTAACAGATCTACTGGTTCTATTGATGGCAAGTCTATTAACCTACTAACTTGGGATTAAAGGGACTAAAAGCAGTAATATTTTACCTTGGTGTCGTGGTTTAACCCCAGCCAGCAGCTAAGTACCACACAGCCAGTCGCTCACTCCACGCTCCACCTCTGCCTCAAGAGGGATGGGGAGGAGATTATGCAAAAAGGTAAAATTCAAAGCTTGAGACAAGAACAGTTTAATACTTGACAGAAAATAATAATAATGAATAGGAGAGACAAGGGGAGAGGAATAAAATTCCAAGAGAAGGGAAAAAAACCCCAAATAATGCACAATACAATTGCGTACCACCTGCTGATCAATGCCCAGCCAGTCCCTGAGCAGTGACTGGCAGGTCCCAGCAAACTCCCCCCAATTTCTATACTGAATATGATTTTCTGTGGTATGGAACACCCCTTTGGCTAGTTTGGGTCAGCCATCCTGGCCGTGTTCTCTCCCAATTTCTTGTGCCCCTCCAGCCCTCTCACTGGCAGGGCCTGAGAAACTGAAAAGTCCTTGACTTAGTATAAAAATGACCCACAAGAACTACAACATCAGTGTGCTATCAGCATTGGTCTCACACCACATCCAAAACACAGCACTGCACCAGCTAACTGAGAAGAAAAATTAACTCTATCCCAGCAGAAAACAGGAGCTTGGCCCTTGTTAAGAGTTTCTGACTGAGGACATAGATATCTTTGCCTAGAGAAACTGGAAGAGTGGATATTTTTGCGGTGTCAGTATCAGCTATTGGTAATCATACCTTTGTGTCCTTTCTTTCTCTTAAGGAGCTTTATTGCAGAAATGAACATTATGTGAAGCAGCTGGGCCGAAGTACGTGTTCCTATTTAATTTTTTATTTTAACAAGAGATGGATGTTGGTGTAGAGGAATAGATTGTACTTGTGGGTATAGACTTTTATAATGTGTTCGAGCCACTTCTGGAGGTGAAGGTTCATGTTTGTTTCCTGATGTGGAATCTTTTTTCTGTGTGCTGTGCCTGTTGCAGTCTACTGCTTGTGCATTACGTGCTTCCACTTATGTCTCGGCACAAAGAAACGCTTGTGAGACATGGTAGCTTTTGTTTTTCTTAATTACTTTTCTTCACATATCTGAGAAACGCAGGTGTCTCATATGTTTCCAGGCAATGGGCGTGCTGTCCATACCTCATTATGTAGAGCTTGCTGTGAAATTTGTACAGTGTTGCTGGGTGGTACAAGATAATCATACTACTTAGACACTGAATGCAGAAAAAACTTTTCAGGAGTTCCCCAGGAAGTCAGTAAGTAACATTACACAGCTAGTGTGCATCTGTTGATGGAGGAGCCTGGTTCAATTTTATGTTGAAACTCTGAATTTACCAAAATTTGAAACTTTCCATGAAACCTAGCATGTGTGTACAATCAGAAAGCCCATTTGCCCATTTCAAAGTAGTATCTTCTGTGGAAGCTCTTTGGCTCATCAGCTACTACAGCTCTGACCTTTGTGCTGCAGGGATTTTCAGTCGTGAACATGGATCAAACAAAAAGCTGGCAGCACAGTCCTGTGCACTTTCCTTGGTTAGACAGCTCTACCATCTTGGTGTCATAGAACCTTATTCTGGACAGACAAAGAAAAAAAAAGGAGAATCGGTGAGTGTGGTAGAAGGGTCAGGAATTGTTGCTTTCATTTTAATAACACACAAGCACTTCTTGATAAAGATGAGTGAGTGAGTTTGCTCTTGATATTTAACAGCTTACAAGTTAATAGTTTTGATTCTTTAGACCAGCAGCTGTTTCTGTTCTGGTCAGTGGTGTGGATCAGAAATAGAGTTTCATGTGTATGTGAATGGAGCAGTAAACTAGTTTCACAACATATTAAATGAAATAGTATACAATGAAATAGTAAAACAAATGCTTTTTTCAGCATAAATTTTCTACAAGTGTAAAGATCTCTGTTTATGCTACATACAATTCTTATCTATTTGGTTTAATTCTCTGGCACTTCAGCATTTTTTTGGTATTTAGTTACAAGTTTGGGAATGTTTTCCTCTGAAATTAAACTTAGATACTTAAAAACATTCTGCAGATTCTTGGTGGATTGAAAAGTCAGCAAAATGTTTCAAGAATGTGAATTTTGAACTGATGGTGCTCTTTGGGCCTGGTTTCCAAGGAAATATCTGATAGTTCAGTATACTCCCTAGTAGCCTGCAGGTTCTGGCTTCCACTGTCTGTTTTTTTCTGTATATCAACATGTAATTTTTTAAACATTTACTAGGTGGAACCATATGAGGTCATGCTGTCTTTGACCTAGAAAATCAACTGCAAAAAGACTGTACGGGAACTGTCGCTGGAGACTGTGCCTTTGGTGAGTGTGTGGTTCATATAATCCAGTGTTTAACCATCAGGCCTGTTTGTTTAATGTATTTATCTTTCTTGGCCCACTTTACTTTGGATTTATAGCTCTGAGGATCCCAGTAACCAGTTCTGATTAATGTTGGAAAGTTGGCACATTTTGAACCATCGCAGAGACAAAGTCATATGGGAGTTGTTCCTTGTGGTCACCACCTCATTCCAACTGGAACCCTTGGACCAGCTGCAATATTGATGAGGGTCCTCTGGCAAACGTAAGATAGCTTTAAAATTGATTATTGTTTGTTTTCCCATGCTTCTAGAACTTTTAAATGCTTTTTTTCCCCCAGGATTTAAAGTTTGAGCTATTCCAAAGGAGGGAAAACAGTCCACTGATAAATTTCTTCCCTTCTTGACCTGGAGGAAGGGATTCTTTTCATTGGTAGGAGTTCTTTGTATTTACTTCATGTTTTATTAGGTTCTTGAGCAGCAGTGTCTTAGATGTCCCAGTTCTTTGCTTTGTTTCACTTTTGCTTGCTATTGTGCAGCCATACAAAGTTCTAATTGAAATTGCAAGGTAAGTGTAGGGCATGTAATTTTATAATTCACTAGCCTCTCTTTCTCGTATTTCCATGCTAGGACTTTCTTTTCTGGGAGGAGAAAGTACTGCAAGCCAGTGTCACTACCCAGTCGGCCTGCTTCTTTTTTTGTCATTTCTTGTCCCATTTGACACAGAACAAATAAAAAACATCCATGTGGCATGATAAAATGAGGAAGAAGGGAACAAATAGTAGGCTTCCAAGCTCAGTGGTGTAATTTGGCCACTGGTATAATATGATCAGAAAAAAACTCTCAGGGCAGGAACGTCAGTTTCCTATGACAGGGAACCAGAGTACTTATGACCAAAACAATAATTTAATAATAATCCTTTGACTGCAGTTTTTTCCATAGATGACATTAAATTAACATGGATCATCATATATTGATTTAAAAATATGGAACTGACATAAACTTGAGCATTGCTGCTTAAAACACCTAATGTTATTTAGGACATTGCAGATTGAATTGGCTTCAAATCTCACATTTCTATGTACTAGTCATGGTGCAGCTAACTCATTTTCAGTAAAACCAATTAGCTGTTTGATAACAAATTGAATATCTTTAGAATTTTTTTCTTACTTGAAATACAGGAGTTGCCTGATAAATTTCCCTCTCTGCTCACTTTTTCCCTTTTCAGCTACCGTTCTGTGGGTGGTTATGTGCTTACATTATTTCATCCTTACATTAAAAAAATCCTGTCTGAATGATCATCTAAGTATCTCATTGGCTTACTGCTAAATGGAGTGTGTTTCTTGAGCAGTTAAAGTATTTAAATTCAGACCGTCATTCTTTTCAGTGTTTTAGATCTTTCTGAGAACTTTTGAGGATGGCCATTTAATTTTAACAAACTGGAATGAATGAAGTAAAATTGCTCATAGTTGTAACTCATTTCAGGATTTATGTAGGAAATGATCCTTTACGATATTTGGGATCGTTATGTTAGTGTGACTGATTTTTGTACTGGAGTTACGATACAGATAAGCAGAGGGGTCAAAAAGCCTCCAAATAATGTCTTGTGTTTACAGCTCAGTCCAGAGCAATAAGCATGGATTTGAAACTGATTTCTTGTACCGTTTGGAGCAGGATCAAGAATTACAAAGGGTAAGTGCTTCCTGTAACATGGTGTGCTTGTGGTAATCTTTTTATTTTCCAGAAGTGGTTGAACATAGTGTAATCAAAGTTGTGTAAGACTGGATTTCAGTAGGTTTTCAGAAGTGCTGGATGTTACGCTGGGATGGATGTGGGGATATGTCACGCTGTGCAAGGAAAAACTACAAACTATGATTTGTTCTTGCACAGTTTTTCCTTTGTGTCAGCAAAACCTGTGTAGAAAGTGAGACGAAGTGTGGACATGGAGCCGAATAGGTTGATTTTTGGAGATTTTTGGAAATGTGCTGCGTTCTTTTCCAGATCCAAAAAGAGAGAGAGGCCTTACCTGTGAAGAATTTTGAAAGTGAAATTCTGGATGCAATCTGTCACAACTCTGTTGTTGTAATTCGTGGTGCCACTGGTTGTGGCAAAACCACACAAGTGCCACAGTACATCCTGGATGAATACATCAAAACCAACAGAGCTGCGGAGTGCAACGTAATAGTGACACAGGTGAGAAATACATTAAAAATGCAACCACTTAAATTTTGTGATCGGATACTGGAAAAAAATCAGATCTCTCAACACATCCTAATAGTTATCATTGCAGGACATTGTTCATAGAAGTATCTCCTTAGTGCTACGTGTAGGAGAAGCCTCAGCATCATGTGTATCTTCATTTGGAGTGTTACTCTTTCATGTATCTACGATTGGGATAATCTGGCTTGTACCTTGCCCAGGTGAAAACTTTCTGGCAGACTGAGGGAAAACGATTTGGCAAATGCCAGCTAGTAGTTCCTATGTATCCTTGTCTCTCTCCTCTGTGATTTTTTGTGCAGAATTAACCATTGTAGAAGGAAAAAAGCCTGCTGTTAGAGATACTACTGTTTAATGACTACTCTGTAAAGGAATCTTAGGACATGGCACCTATAACTTCTATAATTTACTTTCTTATTTCAGCTGTGTTCTGATAAACTTATAAAACCTCATCATTAAGTTAGGGAAAACTTTTTCATCCCTCAGCCTCGGAGGATTAGTGCTGTTTCTGTAGCAGAGCGTGTGTCATACGAGAGAGGAGAGCAACCTGGGCAAAGCTGTGGATACAGTGTGCGGTTTGAATCTGTGCTTCCTCGGCCGCATGCCAGTGTGATGTTCTGCACTGTAGGTCTGTATTGGTTTGTTTGTGTTTGGAGCTTGTTACTTATGGATCTGAATTCTTTCGAGTTAGCAACAAAAGCAGAGGGAGATTAAAATCTTTGGAAGGTCTGTTTGAAAGATTAAAGTTTTTTTTTTTTTGGATTCAAGAAGTTTGCTGATACGCTGTTGTGCAAAGAAAGATTGTTGTTCAGATGTATGATAATACAGGTCTAATACCACACAGAAATAATCTCTTGAAGAGATAAAATTGCTGTATATTGATTGTCTGTAGAAGACAGAAGGGGAAGCACTATCGGGTGGGAAAGAAGAAAGAGTCTCTCTAGTCATAATACTTTATACCCTCGCCATCACTTGTGAAATGGTGATTAGAGGTGGGGTTGTAAAAGGTGCTGGGCAGCCGGCACACTTCTTGATTTTTAAACCGCTGCAACTGTTTGTGATGAAATGGTGGGGGGGAAGATTGAGCTGTTACATGAACATTTAACTACTATGTCTGTTTAAGGTGTTCTTCTGAGAAAGGTGGAGGCTGGGATCCGTGGCATTAGTCATGTTATTGTTGATGAGATCCATGAGAGAGACATTAATGTGAGTTAGCTGGTGGTTACAGTCCTATTTCTCTCTGTGCTTCTGTTGTGTTTAACTTTTGTGTGTGTTCTTGTGTAATAGCTAACATGAAAGGAAACTGTGTCTTACTAAATGCCATATATGTGAGTTTTCCATCTTTGATAAGATTTTCAGAAACTCTTAATTACTCCTTGCCTGGTTAGAAGAGCAAGGACCTGTGTGACCTTGCTGCCCTGTGTCTTTTTTCCTATTAGAATCTCCTTCTATCTCCTTGTTCTCTTTGGAAAATAGAACATTGTGGTACAAGCGCTTCTTGTCCAAATGTGGGAGCATGCTGAATGTTGCTTTTATTTTGGAGTGCTTTTTCTACTGACAATGATGTATTACTGTAACAGAACAGCAGTAGTATTTACAGAAGCTGCAGTCTTGAGAGTGATGCATTTAAATTTGATTTTGACATGAAGAAAAAAGCCACAAGTTGACAATAGAATTAGGGGAGGGATTATATATAATTTAAGAAATGAGAAACCTTTTCTGTCCCTTTGATTCTCACACCAAGTGCGGCAGAGAATGAGTGAGAGAAACCACTGAGTTCTGACATGATGTTTAAGCTTGTTTTGACAGAATTTGGGGACTCATTTGGATGGAATTGCAATGCAGATACTTCTGGTGCATCTCTTCATTTATTAGGTTTATATTAATGATGTAAAATATAAGTTTTGAAATTTTGACTGAGGTTAGAATTTTATCTGTTGAACTAAGGGCCTGCCTAGCTGCATGGCAAAACTAAGTAAATGTCATGTTCAAATAGAACTATAAAACTTTGCAATAAAACTGCAGCTAGTCATTCCTATTAATTTTATGAACTATAGCTACTTAATGTGTAAACCAAGTTTAAAAGTACCTTAAGTTGTAATGTATTGTTAGGAAGGAAGCAAACCATTTTTGAATGCATTTCTTTAGTTTGTTTCATTCTGATAAAAGAATAACCCTCCTTTACACTGGAAATCCTAAAATTCACTTATCCCAGGAATTGCTGTATTTTCTAAATAAAGCACTGACAACTTGTTTCTGTTTATAGAACATTTTTGTGATACTTGTTACTTCTCTTGTCCCGAAAAGTTCCTGTTCAGTGAACGTGTATGTCTGTAATTCCTTCTGGTCTCTTGGGAAGACACTGTTTTGTATGGGTGGGAAATTAATGGTGTGTTTATTCTCTTTATATGCAGACTGACTTTCTTTTGGTGGTGTTGAGAGATGTAGTTCAGGCATATCCTGAAATCAGGGTTATCCTCATGTCTGCCACCATCGATACTAATATGTTTTGTGAATACTTCTTCAACTGTCCTATCGTTGAGGTCTTCGGCAGAACCTTTCCTGTCCAAGGTAAATCATTAGTTGCACTTTCAGGAACTGCTTTAGTTTTTATTTTTTCGGTTATATGCTTCAGGATTATGGGACAGCAAGATATAAATTTCTTTTGTATTGTCACGTCTTACAGATGTGGCTCACAAACCATTTTGTAGCACCATTTGGTTTAAAAACACGAGCAAACAAATAATACTACCACCACTACACCACCCACCACCCCCCAAAATAAAAAAAATCACATCTCTGCCCCCTCAAAGGACCAGAGACATGGTAATATCAAGCTATGGTGTTTCAGATCAGTTGTCTGTGATATTGGGGGTAATGGAAATAGCTTTAAATCAGCCAGTATTTAAAAAAAAAGGTAAAAAAATATGTGGAAGTATACTGAATAGAGGAATAATCATTGGGATAATGTGGGAATAATTCTCATCCCCTAGTGTACAGCCAAGAAGTTTTCTCCAAGCTTGGCCTCATACTTAGAAACATCACAATTATATCAGGAGAATCTCGAGAGAAGATGAAAAGAGTTATGTTCCATTACACAGGCTTTTAGTGGTCAGTCTTGATAACCAGTGGTTGTCTGTCCTTGCAGATTATTTTCTGGAAGATTGCATTCAGATGACTCAATTCATTCCTCCACCAAAGGAAAAGAAGAAGAAAGAGAAGGATGAGGAAAGCGCTGACGATGATGATGTATGTTTGACTTTTTTAATACGAAAAATTAAACAAGTGCCAGTTAGGACTCTAGCTCAAGTGTAATTTTTCTGGCATTGTTGAATTTCAACATCTTTAGCAGCTTTTGTATTTTTAATATCCAAGATTGCTGTTAACTTCAGAAATGGAATTGAATTTTCTCATTGCCCCTGTAAACTGAAGATTTATTTTTTTTTTTTTTAAAGCTAAAATTCTCATGTTTTGTCAGTTTGCTTCTCTCTAAAGATAAACTTGGAATGCTTTTAAATGTGAAAAGATTGGTGACCTTGGAAGAAGAAATAGATACAGAAATATGAGCTTGGTGATATCTTTTCAAGGTGAAAATTTAGATTCTGTCCCTTCTTTTGCTTCTTTCCTTGCAGTTAATAGTGTTTACATCCGTTGTCAAGAATCTATCACTTTCATGATACCGCTCTTAATTTGTAGGTCTGAAACTATTGTTTAAGTAAGTTATTTGAAATTTTAAAAAATGACCAGTTTTTAATGAGAAAAGCATTTTCTTCTCCTTTTTATGATGTTATCCCCATTCACCTGAACAGAAGCTACATTAATTTGATGCTTTACTGGTGCAGATTTGTATTGAGCTGTAACTCAGTGCAATGGATTCATAGTTCAGTTTTTATATTAGAAAGCTGGGGAGCAGAACCTGAACTGCTTATTGCAAGTGTTTCTGTGAGCTGTGCCCAGGATGGTCTTCCCTATCAGCTACCCATGTATTTCATTTTCTTATTTGCCTGGCCAGCCAGTCTCCACATAAATTAATTTATATGACTTCTTCTGTGTCTTTTTTTTGTTTGTTTGGTTTTTGATTTTTGTAGGCCAATTGCAACCTTATTTGCAGTGATGAATATGGCCCAGAAACAAAGCACTCCATGGCTCAGCTGAATGAGAAAGAAACTTCTTTTGAACTCATTGAGGCCCTGCTAATTTATATCAAGACTCTGAACATCCCGGGAGCTGTACTTGTTTTCTTGCCTGGCTGGAACTTGATATATACAATGCAGAAGCATCTAGAAAAGAATCCACACTTTGGTACAAGCAACTGTGTTCTATTATATTTCATCTTTTCCAAAGGAAACTATTGACTGTGTAAAGAGGAGACTTGGATGAGTGGCTTAGGGAGCTGAATTAATTTGTCATGAGAATGCATGGATAGAAATTTGTATTTGTATTGTGCAAAGAAGAAATGAGATTCACATAGTAGTAGTTACCAACCTTCTTGTATTTATGTTGTAGGAGGCCGCCAGTATAGAATTTTACCTCTGCATTCACAAATTCCTTTGGAGGAACAACGTCGAGTGTTTGATCCTGTGCCTCCTGGAGTAACGAAAGTATGACAGCCTTCTCTGTGTGGAGTTCTGTTGTGCTTTTGTGGAATGTATTGCTGACTTGTATAAGTTATGTAGTTGATCTTGCAGTCCATCCTTAACTTTTTCAGACCAAATATATTTCACTATGCATTTCCTGTTTTTTGTAGGTTATTTTATCTACCAGTATTGCTGAGACTAGCATTACCATCAACGATGTGGTCTATGTTATAGACTCCTGCAAGTGAGTTCATGAAGCAGCTTTTTGTTGTGTAAATCCTGTTCTTTGGAATGCAAAAAGGGTTTCTGAACACATAGAACTGCCTTGTGTTCCCATAGTCGCAGAGCTGAGTTTAAGGGCTTTAACTCACTCAAGACAAATTTACATTGTCTTTAGCTGTTCGGCAGGGTTATAAACCACACTGGCATTTCAGTGGGCTGGTTTCAGTCGGCTGCATTCACGCTGGCACTATTCATGTGAGGTGTCACTGGGTCTCCATGCGTGTTTGAAATATGTTATCTGCCAAATGAGTACTACAAACGCTCAGTGTATAGCTGATGGGAAAGAGGAAGATTTTTGTAGACTGTTACAGATCCTGTGTTGCTATGCATGTTCTCTGAGCAGATTACACATAGGGATCTCATTAATTGCATAAGAATTTTAAGCTTTTGAGACAACTGTGAAAACTTCATTCTGCGTATAGCTTGGGGCGCTGCTTTATAAAGAGTATGATACTTTAGCTTCCAGATAGATGCCTAACTAGCCAAATCTTAGCTAGTCAAACAGGGGTGGTTTGCTTCTTAAAAGCAGTGTGGCTGCAGGGAATAAAATAAGAACTGATTTGGCAGGACTTAAGATGAAGAACATCTGATCTTAAGTGTTGGGTTTTTTTCCTGTAACAGACAAAAAGTGAAGCTTTTTACCGCTCATAATAACATGACAAACTATGCCACAGTCTGGGCATCAAAAACTAATTTGGAGCAGCGGAAAGGAAGAGCTGGACGTGTGCGTGCTGGATTTTGTTTCCATTTGTGCAGCAGAGCTCGCTTTGAAAGGTGAGGCTGTGCTCTTTAGAAATAACCTCAGAGATTTCTCCCAGAACTGTTCTGTGCTACTTCTGATCAAACTGGGGAAATAATTTTAGAAAGCACAGAGAGGAGGTGCATGAACTTTGTTCACACTGGAATATCTCCATTCTTTTGCTTAAAAAAAAATTACATGTTTATATGCTTTTATTCATGGCATGAGATGGATAAATAGTTCATGATTTTATTAGTAAGCACTTCACTGCAACCTACAGAACCTCTTGGGAGAAAAACAATGCTGCTGGGGGACGGAGGTAAGGCAGAAAAAAGCTTTGTAATGAGGGTAAGGCTCTAGTCTGCCTTTAAATATTGTTGGCACCTGGCATCTTCACCCAACAGGCAATTTTGTCATGAAAGTAGTAAAAAGCAGGGAATACAGATGTTACTTTTCCCTCCATCCCCATTCTGTGGCCAGAAAGGCCCTTCACGCTGCCCTAGCACCTTCCCTGCTGCTGCAACTTTTGACCTCTTCTAGCTGCCAAGCTTTTTCTCAGTTACTAGAGCCATGGAAATCTTTTTGCTGGTTGCAGAAGTCTACACAGCTGTTACGCTCAGTGTTTGATCTCTCCCATGAAAGTTTCAGTGCCCCTTTCTCAGATGGCTGTTAGAGCTTAGCTATGTTTTGATGTTCAACTTTTTGTAACCTCTGAAAGCATCAATTGATCAAAAACTTTCCTTAAATCACTCAAATTTATTTTTGTGTTCTTTCTAGTACAGTGGAGTGATTTTAATGAAGAATTTCTGACAGTGAACGGATTTTAGGCTACTGCAGTAATCATGGGACTTCATGACTTTAAGGTTACCTTCCTTCAAAAAATATAAACCCAAATCATAAGCTCTGTGGTGCCTAGGAAAGAAAAATTGTTTGTCACTGGTGCAGATAATCCTTTGAGAGATACTGTCTAAATCTGGTGCCAGCTGAATCTGGAAATCTGTTTGAGGTGTTTTGAAACCTTTTCTGGCTGTCTGTTGCTCAGTGCAGTCATTCCTAGGAGTTCGTATTTCAACCAACAAGCTAAAGGATCACTAATGATACTGTGCTGAAGTTTTAAGAGCTCTGTTTCCATCGAGTCTTTTTCCTAGCAGAAAAACACCTTTGGAAAGCATCCAGGAAAAATACTTCATCTTCTTAGTGATCAAAGCAGACATGTGCAGAAGTTGGGTGGTTTGGAGTTGATAGAAGGACAAGCGGAGAAGTGCTTTTACATAAGGCAGACTGAAAGCAGGTTGTCATCTCAGGAGTGGAAAACCTTCCTTAGCAAAGTAGGAGATGACTGTAAGGGGACAAGTGTGGGGCTGGACACAGCCATGCTGTGAATCTGGCTTCAGCCATGCAAACTTTGTACGTGCTCAGCTTATGCTAGAAACTACACCAGGTAGTGATGACGCAAGGGCTATACCCTCTGTGCATTTCCAGCGTAAATTTACCCAGAGATGAGAATTGAGAAGCATGAAAGGTAGATACTGGTAGAAGAGCCTAAATTACAGGAGCACAGTGAGAGCTGATGGGTGGGCTGGGAGGCTGTATTTGCTTTGGAGGGTGGTAGTTTTTGCTGATGGAATGACCCATGCTGGTGATCAAAGCCTATGTTCAGAAAAACGTGAGCTTTTTTGTTCTTTTCTCATTCCAGACTTCAGACTCATAGGACACCTGAAATGTTTCGAACACCACTTCATGAAATTGCTTTGAGCATCAAGTTGCTGCGGCTGGGAGGAATTGGTCAGTTTTTGGCCAAAGCAATAGAACCACCACCTCTGGATGCAGTGATTGAAGCAGAACGCACGCTAAGAGGTACCATTGTCCACAAAATTGTATTTAATGGAGCTGACTCCAAGTGATTTCCCGTGTATAATGATCACTTATGAACCTGCTTTAACATCTCTGGTTAGATTGTTTGTGTAGTAGCATGCTGTCTGAAACAGCAAGGTGTTTCCTGGATGCATCGTGTGGGTGGCAGTGTCTTTTGCAGCTGAAGAAATACTTAAATTCCCAAGTGGAGTGTCATTCCTTTAAGAAACTTGAGCCTTCAAACTTAAGGCTTGTTTTGTTATTTTACCAGTAACTTATGTTAGCTTCCAGCTTCCTGTTTTCCAGCTGTGGCACTGCTGTGTATGACAGACTCAGTTTAGTGCCTAAGGCGCTTAAAAAACTACTATAGAAGTACTGAGAAAGAGAGGTTAGTAGTTTATTGTATGATTACTGCTTTGTACAGTTTGCTGACCCAAGATCTCAGTATTTTGTCAAGCAATTAAATCCTCAGCTTATAAATATGCAAATGTCAGTATCCTTGTAAAACAGGAGAAACTGAGGTGGGGGTTAAGCTGTCTCCCCAGTTTCTTCAAGGAACTAACCAGAATATGAGTAAAACGAAGCAGGGAGGAACCCTGAATTCATGCTTCAGATTTGAAGCAGTGATCTCAAACTTCAACATGCTTTGTAAATGTCACTAAATAAGCACCTAACATTTTTAAGAACTGAAATAATCTATTTAATTGTTGATCTTATGAAAAAATGTGTGAGGAGTCTAGATTGCTTGTATATAGAAGGGAGACCAGAATGAAGAACATAGCTAGGGATACATATTAAAGTTTAATGACTTTCTGATCTAAAAAATATTAGTGTGTTTCTTGCACTTCAGATAAGAAATGCAAAACCAGGGAAAAAGGCAAATGTTTTCAGCTTTGACGCCAAATAGACCTTTCTGTATGTGCCTCCATTTCCTGGATGACCTGTGATTTTTTTGCAGTGCATGTATAGTACTAGCGTGTTTTTAGGATGATGAGACATGCTGTTCTTCAAAATATTCCCTAGGCTTTTCAGTTCAGTAGATACCAAGAAAAATGTAGCTAAGGAATCCTTTTTTTTATTCATTTTTCCTTTTAATTGCTGAGGCTGCAAGGGTTTTTTTTGGTGGTTTTTTTTTTTTTGTTTTGTGTAAAGCTTTTAGCTGTGCTGAAGTTTCCCAAAGTAATCTGTAAATGGAGTACATGAACTATGAGTTTGCATTTTTAATTTATATCTTAAAAGGGTTTTTAAAGATCACACTTGTGTTGGTTTTTCTTGTGCAAACTTAAGAGTTTTAGGAAGTGTAGTTTAATGGTTATGGCCAAATGGCTAGAAAGATAAGGAGACTCATGAAATCCTTCAGTCTGTCAAACAGCCACAGAAACTTGTTTGACTTTGTTATTGACAGTGGTTAATAGCTTTGAGGATGAGCTCAGGTGATAATTTTTAGGTAATGGAAGGAGACAAGGGCAGGCAAAGCCTCGTGGAAGAGAGAGTGTAGTGTTCTCTTTTTGATGAACAGAGGGTTCTGTGATTTGGTAATTGCAATGAAGACTACAATTGGCTGAGGTAGGGCTGCTTTGATTTTCTTGGGACAGGAATTAGTTTAGGTTAATTGGATCAAATACAGGGACTTGAAAAGGTTTAATAGTGTAACAGTGGTTTGTACAGAAGCAAACTAAAAAGAAATGGAAAAATATGTATGTGACTTAAATAGCAACTATTTTGATTGTGGAGGAGGTATAAAACATCGGTAAATCTGAAGTAAAATTGTCATTGAAGCAGAGCATGCACTAAGGTATTGTTTGTAGGACCAGTTTTGAAAATCAGGTTGGCAATATTGTGAACAACATTAAACTTAAATATAGGTGGGCTTCTGTTTAAACACAATTATTAAAATTCTGAATTTTTTATCTAAGGATTTCTGGGATTAGGTAACCATCTTTGATAATAAGAGATCTTGTTTCAGAGCTTGATGCCCTGGATTCCAATGACGAGTTGACACCTCTTGGAAGAATTCTAGCTAAGCTTCCCATTGAGCCTCGTCTTGGCAAGATGATGATAATGGGCTGTATTTTTTAGTAAGTTTAACAGTCCCCTTGGTCTTTTTCTTCTATCTTATTTCTCTGAGTTCCTGAGCCTCTAGATGTGCACTGTACAAGAGAAAAAACAATACATCTAGATGGGTTGGAAGGCACCTTAAGGTTCACCTAGTTCCAACCCCTGACCATGAGCAGGGACGCCTTCCACTAGACCAGGTTGCTCCAAGCCCCATCCAACCTGGCCTTGAACACTTCCAGGGATGGGGCGTCCACAGCTTCACCAGGCAACCTGTTCCAGTGCCCCACAACCCTCACAGTAAAGAATTTCTTCCCAATATCTAATCTAAATTACCCCTTGCCCTATCGCTACAGGCCCTTGTATAAAGTCTGTCTCCATCTTTCTCAGAAGCCCCCTTTAGGCACTAGCAGGTTGCTATACGGTCTTCCCGGAGCCATCTCTTCTCCAGGCTGAACAACCCCAGCTCTCTCAACATGTCTTTATAGGGGAAGTGCTCCAGCCCTCTGGTTGCCTTTGTGATGAAGATACTAGACCTGCGGACAGGAAACTAAATGTTCATGAGAGCAGAGGATAAATAACTAACAGTACAGGGAATAGAGTAGTCACGAAAGTCCGAATTAACTGCAAGGGACCAGTAGAGGCTGAATGCTTAAGAGTTAAGAGTGGGGCTCTAAATACTGAAGTATAGCAGTGAGCTAGAGGTGGGGAGATGTGAAATTTGACACCTAGATAAGAAGAAAAATGAATCACACGTTTTACTTTAGCAGAAGTAAAGATATGTTGTTTGTAATTGTGATGGCTCTTCACCATGATGTATGCATGGGGGGAAGGGGAGGGAAGATAAAAGGATTTGTGTGTAAGTACTGGAATTGGAGCTAATTTAACATCCACTTCCAGGGAAGTGTTTCTGTGAAGAACTCTGGTAGGTAAGGGCCACATTACTAAGGTCTCTAGCAAAGATGTTGTTACTAGTATCAACAGCCTATAACAGCTGCTGGCAGAAATACTGTGAATAAACTCGATCCTGATACCTTTTGTGGTTTCTTTCAGTGTGGGAGATGCTATTTGTACCATCTCTGCAGCCACCTGTTTCCCTGAACCTTTCATCAGTGAAGGCAAACGCCTGGGTTATATCCATAGGAATTTTGCTGGGAACAGGTTTTCAGATCATGTTGCTTTGCTCTCTGTCTTCCAAGCCTGGAATGATGCAAGGTATATTGTCTTGGCACAAAATTTGATGAGAAGTTAAGGGTAATGCAGGGTGAGCAGTTTTGTGACCAGACTAGATTAAGTCAATGGATGCTTTGGCTGTCACACTTTTCTTGAACAGACTTCTAATTCACTCTGTTATTTTTTAGAATGGGTGGCGAAGAAGCAGAAAAAAGATTTTGTGAACGCAGAAGACTCAGCATGGCTACTCTTAGAATGACTTGGGAAGCAAAGGTCCAGCTAAAAGATATACTTGTTAATTCTGGCTTCCCTGAAGGTGATCCTGCTTGGAAATTATAATTTAATGATTGCATTTTTTGTTCTGAGATGAGAGAAAAATAAACAAGATAATCTATCATGCGCACACAAGCACAGAGGCCTGTAGTGGATTTGCCATAAAGCTGTTCTGCTTTTACAGCTGTGTTCAGATGAAATTGTAGTGCTGTCTCATTCTCTCATAATTGTCTAAACCAGAGAAGTTGTGATGGCTGTGGTGCAACACGGGGAGATTTTGGAGGCTGCAGGATTAAAAATCCATTCAGCAATTGTCCTTAGAGAGTTTACATCCCTGATTTTCTTTCTCCTTCACTTGTTGCATCTCCAAAATGTGCTGTGCTGTGCTTCCCCGCTCCTTTTCATCCTTTTCTCCTTGGGGAGAAGCCGGTGTGATCTAAACAGTGAGCTATGTGCCCTGTGATTTTCTGGGTTTGTGCTACAGGAGGGATGTGCAGTAGTGTGGCATAATAGTCAATTTTCGAAGTGTCCTGGTTTCAACTGGGATAGGCTTAGTTTCTGGCTGGGGTTAAACCATGACACTAAGGAAAAAGAAAATGCTTGAAGTTAACCAGGTTCTGAATTTGCTTGATGTTCCTGAGAAGCTTGCTCAGTTAAATAGCATGGCTGGCTGGATTCAGCAGATGTTCATCTCCCTCCTCGCTCTTTTTTTTTTTTTTTTTTTAAATTCCTTTAATTTTTTTTCTCCTCATGCTGCTAGGATCACTGTTGCATTTATCCTTAACTTTATTTCTGGGCAAGATGACCTGAAAACAAGCCACCAGAGTCTCTGGGGAGGTTTGTAACAAATAAACTAATGAAAACATCCATTCTGACCTCCCTCAAAAGATCTGTCTCCAAAACAGATGATGGTAAACACATTGTGGTACAGCAATCAAACCCCTCTCTCCCTGTTTTTGAAGAGCTTGGGAGAGAAAAATACCTCTTTGTAGTAGTATTTTTCAGCTTTTTGCTCTTCGTGAATAAATTGAATGTAGAACTGAAATGCTTTGAGTGCAGAGGTCATTTGAGAAAAGATGCACATCTACCAGTTGATTGAATCAGAAAATACATTGATCCAGGATCCTAACCAGTTCTGCTGTGCTGTCCTACGTGACTTGTGGATGCAAGCCAGTCTTCTGTTCTCTGTCAACAGAATGTTTGATGACTCAACCGTTTAACAACACTGGACCAGATAATAATCTGGATGTTGTAATCTCCCTGCTTGCTTTTGGGGTCTACCCCAATGTCTGCTACCACAAGGAGAAGAGAAAAATTCTTACCACTGAGGGGCACAATGCGCTCATCCACAAGTCATCTGTCAACTGCCCTTTCAGCAGCCAGGACATTAAGTATCCATCGCCCTTCTTTGTTTTTGGAGAAAAGGTAAAGCCTTTTGAATTTGTTCTTGATCACATGCTGCCAAGTTGTCTAAGAGGCTCTTTTTGGTAAACAAGTCATATGAAAAAAACCCTAAACTGTACAATATTTAGCTTGGGGTTTGGGTTTTGTTTGTTGGTGGGTTTGTTTTTTTGGTGTTTCTCTCCCTGCCCCCTCCCCCCAAAGTGTACCTTATGAGGTCATGGTGTCACTCAGCCTTCCAGTAACTTCCAGTCTCTAGAAGTAGAGCTGCGTAGAAAGTTCTTGTGAGTGTTGTGGAAACAGCCAGTTCCTAGACAAAGATCTAAATTATTCTCTTCTTTAAGAGATAGCTTCAGGAGCTCTTCCATACTAATTAGGCACTAGAGAATTTTTGCCCTTAGCACTTCTGCTACTTATGAATCCAGAGAGAAAACAGGAACATGTAACATGTCAGTGAAGTGCTTCCTTTTTGGCATGTAGGTAATTGGTCATCTCTTGAGGACAACTCCCATTTCCCAAGCACCTCATAAAACCCCCGAGATGCTTTCGCCAGGGTCTCCATGACCTTTTCCTCCATCCCGTTAATTCCGTGTACTCACCACATACCGTACACGTACACTTAAGCTCCTGGGTGCTCTCCTGTGCTCCAGTGATAGCCATAATGAATTCAGCTGCTCCTGCTCACCCTTCTTTCAAGGAGCAAATGAAGGTGATGCCTTTGTGTAGGATGCACAGGAGGTGGTCCTGGGGCTGCCAGCCTGCTTGTGCTGCCTGTGCACATTTACTCTGGCACAGCAATGGGGAGGCCCTGAAGTGCTCTGTCACCTGTTGTCAAAACCAGCTGTGCGCAATAGGAGTTCCTCCTGCCTGGGAGGTGCTGTAAAGATGTTTTTGCGAATAAGCATCAAAATAGCAGAGTATCTTGCTGTAAGGAGAGCCTCTTAAGATCTTACAGCAGAGTGATGCTGTAGGGTTTTTTATTCAGCTTGTCTACACTGGGCCGTTCAGAATTACGGTTTATTTATTCTGATTTTTATATCCTCAGTCCTTTTTGCTGACATGCAGCTTATTTTAGTAATGGCAGATAAACCATTTCACTGGTTATAAATGGAATTTTGATTCCTTTGGGCACTGGCTGAGGGCTCAGCTTGATACTTTGGATTTCCACATACATAGTTCAGAGTTGTGGTGAGATTTTGCCTCTTCTTCACCCCTGATGTCAGGATGTCTTGACCATCTCTTTCAAGTGAGGTTTTCTAAAAACACCAAAAGACTTTTGAACTTAAAAAGCTGTGCTTTATTAAATCAAAGTGCAGATGGAAAACTAAGAGTAGCTAAGATGGTGGTTTAATTGTGGCTACGACAGCGCCTGGGGGAGGCTGGGGTGAAGGAGGGATTTCTGTGCAGTGCTCTCCTAGCCATTATGTACCTGCTAAAAGAAAGTTTCTTTCTGAGGTCTGGTCATCTGTTTCTTGCTGCGTTTGGCAATATCCCTCTGACCTGCAAGTTCAATGCTCCTTGCACTGGCCATTTTTCTGCCACAATTTCTATTCTGGAATTTTCTCTCTTTTCAGCATGGCTGGTAACTTCCAGGCAGGAGCAAATCTCTCTGAGGATAAACAAATACAACAGATTCTGCCCATTGTGCTCCTGTGTAAAAGAAAGGAGGGAGAGAGGCAATGTCAGGGTGGGAGGCTGAAATTCTAAGTCCTGCTCTTCAGTTCCTTTTTAAAACGAAGGGCAGTAACCCATGTAGTCAGTGCTGTTATCTCTGGCTCTGGTCAGACGGCTTGATATGGTCCAAATGCTCATTTCAAGTACAAGCTTAAGGTCTCGTTTCTGGAAAATGACAAAGCAGGCTGGTTGCATGGATGTGCAGCTACTTCAGAATTTGCATGTGTAGGACTTGCAGAAGCAGGAAGATAATTCAGCTATGCCTTGGTCATTTTTAGGTGGCAAAGCATGAGATGGCCCTTGAAAAATGTCAGCTGTATAATTGTAGATATGCACTCATGGAAAAATGAATACTTTTAAGTGGCAGGTAGTTTTTTGGTGGTAGAGGTTGTTGTTTTGGGTTTTTTTCACACCAACCAGTACTGAATCCCTGCCTAGCATTCAATTTTGTGTCTATGTGTGCTCTTGTAATTCCCTAACATTATGCCTAGATTTTTATGTGGGGTGTTTGGTTGTTGGGTTATTTTTCCACAAAATTCTCTGGTTTCAGTGACCAGAGAAGGGTGTAGGGATCTGTTTTCTATTTCAAGGATCATATTCCTCTTCCACCTGCAGATTCGAACACGAGCCATCTCTGCCAAAGCAATGACCTTGGTGAGCCCGCTGCAGCTGCTTTTCTTTGCCTCCAAGGAAGTCTGGTCGGATGGAGAGCTCATTCTGGTAGATGACTGGTATGGGCCTCCTTGGTGCTTGTAATGTTCAGGTCTATGAAAGAGCACAGGCTGAGGGGGAGCAGCTGCTAATACAGACCTAAACCTCCCTAGAACAGGGACCCTAGAGCAAGCAGGTTGATTGTGAAGGTGTTACCTTTGTTTCCTGTGGGGAAGAGAGAGGTTTATATTAGCAGCACTGTCATCCAGATTGTCTGCTTAAATCGAAAACATGGTGCCAGGCAGTTTCCATAAAAACTGCTGGTTTTTTCCCCTTTAACTGGAATGTGAATCAGAATTATTATGTATTTTGGGCCTCCTCTTCAGACAGAGGCTGAGGAAGCCTTGTTTTTAAGTCTCGGAAACACAGCCTGAGGAGAGAAATGGTTGCCGCTAGCAGCATACTTTTTATGGCCGTGACCAAATACCATCTGGATGTTGTCTTCCCCCCTGCTGCTCCCCAGTCAGTAAAATGAAGGTGAAGAATTGCTTAAGCTTAATTCGCTAATAACTTTGAGGGTGGCCTGGAGTTTTCAAAATCTTGAGGAGCCTCATGGTTTTATTTACTGGTTTTTTATTGTTCTGTTTTGACGCTAGGGGTTATGTATTGGATCTGAGTATGTTACATCTGAAGAGCAGATTTAAGCAGAAGGATAGTTATGCTTTAACAATGCTAAATTTTAGGGATCTTTCCAATTTGCTTCCTGAATTTCATGCCTCTTCGTTGATGAATTAAAATTGCAAAGATGAGAATATAATGTCTGGCTCAGTGTGTGCAGCACTCAATGGAAAGATGAATGAACATCTTTTGAAACAGGTTCTCTCCTAGGAGCAGTAATACATCTAATACACTTTGCTCTAGGATCAAGCTGAAGATGCCACACAATGTGGCTGCCTGCATCACTGCTCTGCGTGCTGCGATGGAGGCTCTGGTTGTGGAAGTGACTAAAGATCCTGAGACTGTTCGAATGCTGGATCCAGCACATGAGCGAATGTTGAATGTGATCCGTCAGATCTCCAGGCCGTCAGCCGCGGGCATCACTCTGATGGCTGCCAGTGCAAGGTTAGCTGGGCTCCGTGGGCTTGTGCAGGCTGAGCTCTGGGGTGAGGAGCGCTCGCCACCTCTTGCCCCCAGGGACATCACAGAACCCAAACAGAGTAGGTCCGAGCTGTCAGCTCCACTGCTCACTCCCTGCACAGTGGCTGCAGAAGTCTGTAGCTCAAATAACCTGGAGAGTCTTGTCCCATGTGGTCAGGAGCTTCAGGCTTTCACTTCAAAGTCAATAGTCTTAGTGTATGTAAAACTGTCATGTTCGAAGTCTGATGCAGGCAGGTCACTACCTGTTTCCACAGGAAGGACAAGTGACTCTCAGGAATAAAAGCTGTCATTGCCTCTTCCAAAACACAATGACTTTTAAAGAAAAGACAATCCACATTTATTTTGGGCGAACCTATTCATCTTTGCCTCTGGAATTAAAATGATTATTTGGATGTGCTTGCACCCCTCTTGCCCCTTGTTTTCATGTCTTGCTTCTGAAACAAAGAAAAAACACCGGTGAGCTGTTAGTAATTTAAGGAACAAACCAAAACCCAGCTTCGATGTATGGTTCACTGTGTCTTGTGAGGAGCTAAGTAAATATCACTGTGCTCATGTAAACAGGAACAGGGGTCCCTATGTGTTTGTGTGAGCTGCAGAAGTGGGATTGAGGGGAAAACTTTCTAGGTGTAGTCCTGTCGGAAATTTAGAGGAGGGACTGCTTATGTGGCAGGGCAGGCCACCAGCTTTTCTTTACTGCAGTGGAAAAGATGCAAAAGTACAACTGGAATTCAAACATTGTATTCTGTTAACAGAAAATAGAGGCATCTTAACAGAGTGTCTTGGCAATTGATTATTCCTGTAATATTTTAAAAACTGGAATCTGTAAGATTGCATGGAGTATGGATATATCTCAAGTATCATGTTTCTCTTTGCCAGGTTCGGGGATGGTCCTCGCCCCCCCAAAATGGCTCGCTATGGCAGTGGAGGTGGTCTCAGAGGCTGGGGAGGCTACTCGCGTGGCTCCGGCTACAGAGGTAGAGGGTACAGTGGCTACAGCTACCCTGGCAGGTGCTTAGGGGGAAGGGGATACCAAGGTAGCCTGCGGGGAGGCTACGGAGGTGGGGGTGGCTATCGAGGAGGAGGCTATCGAGGAGCCAGTGGTGGCTTCAGAGGAGGCTGTGGGGATCTGGGGAGGGGTGGGTGGTAGGGAAATTCACCGAGGTCTTTCCACTTTGGCAAAAGTGCATTTCTCTCCCGAATTCCTTTCATGCTGTTACCAGTTTGTCGTTTCAGTTCCTTAGGACAAGTACAGCTCTGTAATATGTATCATGCCTTTAGAGAATTTACTGCAAGTTGTATGATTTTAGTCTTAATAAAGAGTTTGTTTTTAAAGACTTACTTTCGATACATTTAATTTTGCATTTGGATTTAGATTCAGATTTTGAAGCAGTCTGTTGTTAGTTTTGTTTGTAGGAGGGATAAGGCACTCTGAGGAAACTTTTCAGTGTCTAAAATCATCCTCTGCCAAACAAATTCCGAATTACAGAACTTGGGCTCAGTGAGGATTTTTCTTTGTTGTCTAATAAACTGCACAAATAGGCCTTGCTGCTGTGGTTTTCTGCCTGTGCCAGGCAGCACTTGGTTCCTTCGCAGCCAGCCGCTGGCCTGCTGCGTGCTGTGTTACACTTCATGGCGCAGCAGATGATGAGCTCTTTTGCTGATCCAGATAACGCAGGAACACGGAATACCTTTTTCAGGACTGATGTGATGCTTCTTGTCTCTGCAGAACCTGAAGTGATCTCAGCAGCGTGAACTGTGCCTTTCGTCTGAGGCAGTGTTCATTTGCATCGCTCCTCCAAAATAGTCACGCTTCCTTCTTCCAAATGCATGTGAAAAACAGCAATTCTTTAATGAGAATTCATTGAAATTGATTGCAGCCTGTGGATTCCAGACATTCAAAGGTCAGCTAGCTGCCTGGTGCATCTAGAAGTATATTTACACAGAGGGGGTAAAAAGCCCTCCAGTGAGGTGTGGGTTCCTCCGTACCTCTCAGACTAGCACCTGGGAGGTGACCCTGAGCAGGGGCGAGTGACACGGGGTGCGCTCAGGGGCAGGTTCCTCTCAAAGGTTTCCTACAGTCAGGCAGTGTTGTGTAGGAACACCTGTGTGAGCAAGAGGAGAGAAGTGCTCCAGCTTACTATAAATGTGTGTGAATGGGGTTTTTTGGCCCAAACTTGTTGGGCTCTCTTGCCTCTTATTGCATGGCCACAATACCAGCTGTGCTGCCTGGGGCAGCAGCAGGCAGGTACTGCCTCTTGCATGTGCCATGTACTGCAGCAGCAGAGGAAGACATCTGTGGGCACAGCTCGGTATGAATCCTGTTACATTACCAAGTCTGATGAGATTAAACTCACCACTAATCCAACTGGAATGCTTATTCAGAACCAATAATTAGTTGTGCTTACTGGGGTGTGGAAGATGTTGGTGTTTGAGTGAAGTTCAAAGCAAGTCCAACATATTTCGTATTTCTAACAGAGTTCTTAAAACCGTAGGTAAGGGTGAAGGACTTTCCTTAATCAAAACTGCTAAAAGCCAGACAGCACATGAAGCTTAGATACCCAGCTATGAACTATATCATCAAGTGTATCAGTATTCATCTCCAAACTTCAATATGGGATTCATTTGGAGCATGTATTATCTTCTGCGTCATCTAACGCAGTAAGTTCCCCAGTCCTTTTGGCTGATTGTAGACTTTTCTGTAGACTGAAGAACGGTTACTCAGTCCATTTTGGGTTCAGGAACAACCTGTTAGGGAATCAGAAGGGATGGATGCTGAAAGATGTGCTGTAGTGTTGGCCCCCTTGCCTTTCCACATACGTATTTATTGCATCCAGACAAAACTTGCTTTCCTTGGCTTGTCCCTCAAACATTGTGTTAGCTCAGTTGCATTACTAACACAAACCCAGAAACATGAAGCAGATGGCAAACGATTTTAAAAAGAACTATAGTTAATAATGTTAGTATTTCACCTACAAGTCTGAAGTATGATCTAGTATCTGTTAAAGCTTTCTAATTTCCTTTAGCTCTTACTGGTCTTCAAAAGAAGTCAGCATTTAAACAGGAGGAAGGAGAGACGGATGAAAGGCGAGCACAGACCAGAGCTTAAGAGAGGGCCCCTCAGCAACAGGCTGTTCAGCACTGCCTCAGTCTTTACACATGCAGAAACAGAACCAGAGGTACTGGGAAAAATTCAGATGAACTCCAGTGAGCTGGCCTCCCCTTGGAGCACAGTGTTGCCAGCGGTTCCATGACTGAGTCGTGCTGTTTCACTGAAGGTTTTGTTCTGGTGAGGTCTTCATGTGTAGTGGGGCCCTTTGCAGCAGCCTGCTTTCAACTACACAATTACCATTAGCATTTCCATACTTCTACTGGTAAGTTACTGGTAACTTTTAGGAGGTGGAATAGGATACCAGGGATTATCAAGGATGTGTACAATATTCTATGATACTAGCAAAAAATGGTTTTACTGGGCACACTTTGATGTTAAGTCCTAGCTAAAGAAATTCCCTTTTTTAGAGTAAAGTTGATGTTTCTCCAGTCTGTTTACAAAAATTACTCTAATTTGTATCTGCAAAGCTATTTTTCACTGTTAATGAATAAAGACCAAAATAAGTCACCTTAGCATTAGTGCAGCCCTGGCTGTGACAGGAGGTCTCCCTGGTACTGGTATGATTGCAGTGATGAATTCTGTAACTCCAAGATAGCTGTGCTTCTTGGGTACAGCTCAACACCAGAGCCCTGTTCATTAACAAAAAGATTAAATGTAATTTCATGTTGCTTGTAAGAATTGTTAAAAAAAAAATATGGGTATTTGAGGGTACAGCCAGATTTAATAACGTATGAGACTGCGTAGTTCACACACCTGCATTGGGAGTTGCTGCTGGGATGGAGCTGGCAAGGATACGGGTCCTGAGGAGCGCTCATGTCACAGATTGCAGAGGGAGCAGGTGCCGCAGACTAATTACAGTCTACAAATTACAGCTTAGTTGGTTTTATCTATGTGCCTAGTATTTTACATATTAAGGAGTGTCAAGCACAAAAATGCTGCTTATCAATATTCAGTCTGGTTTTTAATATCTCATCCATCAGGACCATTAAGTGGGAAAGCAGTAAGCCTTGCCTGCACTTCCCACGCCAGAAATTAATAGCACAGTCTAAACAAGGATTGATGTGCTAATGAGGAGCTTAAACAGCCTGGGTACAGAAAACTGAATATTAACCTGAAATGACATGTACATTTTTCAGAGCAAAAAATGAGCTTGCAATGAATTTACTGTGTCAGTAAGTTGATCTGTGCTTTGTTTCAAGAAGCCAACCTGTCAGAGTGCTCATGTTTCTTGTGCAACAAAATCAGTTATCTGAAACTCAGGAAGAGCTACCTGAGCCCCAGTAAGCTCGCTGTCTGGCGGTCAGAGCAGCCCCAGCGAGCACAGACACCAGTTCCTTCGCACCTTCGTACACAGTTTGCTATGGTCACCTGACCACGCTCAGCAGCCACCGTTGACTGTTCTTTGCTGTCCCAACCTAAGGTACATTTAGCTTTGTGTCTTGGGCTTTTGATACCACAAAGCTCTCATGAGGGGGTTTGGAAACAATTGCAGATTATTCTGGTTTTCCGGTTCCAAGTGGAAAAGGAGAGGAGTAAAAGTAATATTGGCAATAGCGTCAAACCCATAATATGAAGGACAACACTGGTCAGTTGATTAAGTAATCTGCTGTGTTTAAAAACCTCTCACATAAATACTAACAATGCTACCAACTCATTAGGAAGTTGGTGTTAAATCAACTTCTTAATTTATGGACGATGTGCTTGCCTGCGTGATTTTAATGCAGCATGGTGCATTAAACAAAATGCGAACGGCTCAAGTTTCAAAAGCCTGGTGAGCGGAACACAAAGCACAAAGGCATAGATTGTGTGTCTCTGCACAAGAGGGATGAGAAACAGCATCTTTGCTTTTGTCTCTGAGGTGGTATTTAGTCAGTCACAGAGGAAATCTAAGTGTCTGCCTTTTATTGCTTTGTTTGAGTAAATATGCAGGCTATTCTACTCTACACACTGGTACTCCAGGAGCACTTTGCACAGTGTACTCCAGGGTAACAACTGGAAAAATGTCTTTAGCCATAGAGAGATCGCCACCAGTGGAGAGAAATTCAACATGTGATCGGATGAACTATGCTATGATCCTTGCTTGGAGGAAGTTTAAAGGAAAACTAAGTGGTCAGTTGTGGCATCGACATGGTATCCCATCATCTCCAAGGAGGATAAGTCCTTCTCTTGAAAGGAAATCTTTTCCCTTAAGCGGTTTCTTTATAGGAAGAGTCTCTCTATGGAGTTATTTAGAAACATTTGTACTTGGTCTGTAGAGCATGTGTTAAAAGTGTGCCCACACTGAATTGCTCCTAAGAACACTGACCAAATTAGCATTGCAGTTAGCTAATTGATCTCTTTTTTTGCCTTCAAATAAAAAAATAGGGTGAGTTATGCCAGCTGGAGGAAAGTTCATGTCACAGGTACAACTTTATCAAGGTGAGCGGCTTAGCATGCGAGATTGTGATGCCTTACCTGTCTCTGAAAGCAAAATAATTGAGATGAAGGCTTCTAATCTGGAATGTGTCTGCTCACCCTGTGCTTTGACGGGAGAGAGATCTGAAAATGGCTGCCTACAAGCACTTTGTCAGTTCAAACATTGTCTGCCAAGAGTGTGTGGCCTCGCTGTGTGCAGCAGAAGGGCATGCTGCACTGGCACACATGAGCTCTGAGACTCACTGACATTTTCCATCGCCTCATTCCAAATCTCCCTTGTTGCTTGCTCACCAGCTTCCTCGTGCTTTTCTCCTGACACTGTCAAGAGCTCTGAAACCTGCTTCGTATTTCCTTTTGGCAATAATGGAAAGATACATTAATGCATCCTTAAAGCAAACTGGATAAAAAGTCCTCACCAGTAGCTTTGCGTGAGGCTACGTTGGGTCTAGCAGGATGAGGAGGTCCTTTAAAGAAGCAGGAGGTGCTGCCTTAGTGTTGGTGAAGCATGTGCGTTTGCAGTGTGCCTGGGCAGAAAAGGCAGAGCTAAAAGGGCAAGTAACGGATTCCGTTTATCTGTATTTCTTCTGCTGGGAGCTTTGCTTTCCCGCTTAGCACAAGCCTTCCTGTCGCAGAACCGCCAGCTTTAGCAGGATGTGTGGCAGTGACCCTTCGCTCCTGGAGGTAATGCCCATTAAAACAGCACACTGGGACCGAGGGACAGCTGAAGGAGCGCTTTTGTATTACTTTTGGAATACTAAAAAGCATAAAAAAACCTGATGGAGTAAAAGATAAAACTTGGTACCCAATGCCATGTTTTGCAAGATACATGTGATGGTGTAGGCATCAACCCGAACAAGGAAACGTGTACGAGTGAATGCAGGTGTTCAGTGCTTGCAGGCTTTGAATCTGCAAGGTGTGAGTTACTGAAGTGTGGCTGGAAAGTTTGCTGATGCTCATTTCTTATTAAGCCTGTTACCTTATGGGAGTGTTAAATACAGTGCCGATGTTGGTGTTCTTATTAAAAAAAACGACCAACCAACAACATCAAACAACACATTTCAATATCCATTAGGGAAGAGGGCTTGTCTATTTTAGAGGTGCTGCTACTGCTTAACTTTATGCTGCCGTAAAATATGTATATTTTTATATATACATATGTTTTATGAAATTGATTTTTCACTGAATTCCTGCTATATTGTATTCGAGTTGCACAGTATGTTTTCCCTAGGTAGTAGCTAACAAATCATACTCGGCTGTTTATTTTCACACTGAGAGTTTTAAATCCCATTAAAAGCTCTGGGAAACTTCCTGTTTCCTATCATTTGGTAAAAACCGTTAACCAGGACTGCTTTTGAGCTATGTTTCAGAAAGACAGAGGTATATTATCAGAGAATGCAATACTAAGGTCCAATAATAACATCTGTAGTTGAAGTTTACAGCCTCGTATTCTCCTGGGAAAACGACTGCATGGTCTCCACTGTACCAGCTTTCTAAAGCCATGTTCCAATTATCGTGTTGCTCAAATGGAGTGTCCATAGAGAAATCTTCCACCCGTACAGGAAAGAGTGAGCACCACTTTCTACATTTGAGCAACCTTAAAGAAAGGCAAAAGTAAATTTTCAGATTTACGAGCAATTTAAAAATGTTCCACCCTGTTCTGTTTCCTGCAGTCAGTTCATTTTGCAAAGAGCTTTTTAGATAGCAGGACTGTGTTTGGAATTCCAAGTTTTCCTCCCACGCTGCCATCTGCAAAGAGACATTCAGAGAGACTGTATTGGAAAATACATGAAGAACTGGGGTTTTTTCCTAGCTACTGTTTTTGTGCACGTCTAAGCTCCTGTCCTATAGTTAGTGTCTGTTGTGTAACTCCCCACTGTTTCTCTTGCCTTTTGCTAAAGAAATTAGTTGCTCAATGTAGACAACTGGGTTTTGGGGTTTTTTTGTGGGGTTTTTTTGTTTGTTTGTTTTTTTGGGTGGTGGGAGTGGGGGGAAGGGGAGTAAGAGTTTGTCTCAACTGCATCAGCATGCTTTTCAAGGAAAGAAATTGGAAGAAAAAGAGAATTCTTGACTGTGGTGAACAGAAAGAATAATAATATATTTGGTCACGTACTCTGTGCCATCTGCCACTATTACAGTAATGATGGCCCAGAATTCTCACCTGCGGATGGAAAACAAAAAGTTGAAGGTCCAGGCCTGAAAAGATACATAGTAGGTGGTACCTAGGAGTCTGGAAAGACTTCCAAGGAAGAAGAAAAGGTACCTCAAGGCTTTGTGGTTTTTTTGTTGATGTTACTTATTGTAAAGCATCCTAGAAGATGATTTCTCTTTCAACTGATGGCCCATTTTCATGCTGCACTAGGGATAATTCCGGCGCAGTAACCACTTCAGTTGGTTCTCCCTGTCGTGCTCAGTGGCTCAGACCACCTACTTGCCACATCCAAATCCTGAAAATACACTTTAGCTTCATGAAATACCAAGGCTCTGGGCTTTGGCTTGTTTGAAAACAAGTGCTGAAGTCTTAAACACAGCTCTTCCAGTGTAGCACCTTTAGAACATTTGTTTGACAAACTAATACAGCTGGAGCCAAAACTGCTTTGATGGAGTTTGATTATAGAACCTAAATCACCATTTCATGGTGGATTTACTGTAATTTTAATTCTGTTCTTTCTTACACAGGAACTCTGCTTCATTCCATCCACCCATAAGTGACATTCCTGAAGATGTTTTCTATATCTGTTTTCTACTCATCCTCCACTTTTTACTCCTTCACTCTGCAGGCTTGATCAATTCTGGGATTTGGTGGCAAGAAAGAATTTGAGGATTTAGGAATGATCTAAACTCTGCACGGTGGGAACTGTATAAGCATGGCCTGCCGGATGCTCTCAGAGCAGAAAACTTCTGTGAGAAACTCCCAGTAATGTCATATTTTCCAAGGCACTATTATAAATTTAATTTTTTTAAAATCTTCGAGTGACTCAGAAATCTGGCACTGTCTGAAGTATGAGCTTTGCTGGTATAGTATGAGTATCTGCTGTGGGAGGAAGGGTAGACTTTGACGTTAGGAGTTCTCCTAATCCAATTAAAGATGAATTTAAGGAACCAAGGTAGAAGAAAGGAGAAAGAACCACAAATAACAGCTGCTGATCAGAGTTCAAAAGTCTCAGGACAACCAAAGACCATGGATGTAAAAGTCAGGATTAAAACACAGTACATTATCTAATACAAGGACACATTACGGTAAAAAGCAAAAAAAACCTTTATTATACTGGGCCAGATACCAAATAGAACATTTTGCCCAATATACTTCTTAAAATACAAAATATTTCTTATCATTAGTACTTCTGGCACATAATCACTCAAGTCATAATTAAGGACTTTATACACTTATTTACATGAGAAAAGAGATTTTTCTCCCTGACGCTGCCTATGTAATCCCACCAGAAGGTTTAATCCAGTTTCACATTAATTGTACGTTCTTTATATTCTGTGTGCAATGCAAGGCACCTGTAGGTTAGCCCATGAATATGCAGGCATTGAAAACTGCAATTTCAAAGTACTTACAGATTGCTAAATAACCTGGAAAACAAGCCCCAGACTATTCAACCAAAACAATCTTTTTTCCCCTCCGCTGAACTATTTTTATCTTAATTCTTATCTCTAAAATGGTGGCAAAACCCCCACATTCACTAGAAGCAGTAGAATAATACATTCATTAGTTTTCATACTGAACCAATGTACTTTCACCTGAAGACTATGAAGAGATCATGCTGGAAATGTTAAATATTCATAGTAGTGGATTGAATGTAAACATTTATTTACAGTGAAATGGATTTATTGAGGACAGTAATAAATCAGTTGTGCATTCAGAGGGTAGTACTCAGGCTCTGCGTTAAACAAGGCAGACATCCAATTAAAAAT
Source organism: Falco rusticolus (assembly GCF_015220075.1). Taxonomy (NCBI): domain Eukaryota; kingdom Metazoa; phylum Chordata; class Aves; order Falconiformes; family Falconidae; genus Falco; species Falco rusticolus. Next base: position 30,610,147 of record NC_051197.1, read on the forward strand.
GCCATTATTTTACGGACCCCACCACTGATGAAATATGGTTTGCTGTGGAGCTGCCTTTAAAGTATGTAATTTCACGGCAGGCAGTTGTCTGCCTATCTGCACTACTCAAACTCATCGAAAATTACTGGTGCGGCTCAGCCCTTGAGCTGGTTTTGCCAAGTCTGCCAGGAGTTTTGGAAATGTGCAGGGAAAGTGGTGGGCAGGCAATCCCGGAGCTGCTGCCTTCGGAGGAGGCTCAAAAGCAGTGTGCGGTCACGCCTGACTTCTGCAATGTGTTAAGGCAGCTGCACAGGCATCCGTTTTTGCTTTCTAAATGATTTTAAGATCTTAACCTCATTTCATGTAGACTGTTGAGAGTATGAATCTACACACATGCCCTCTTGAGATGCAATACAGTCCTGCAGCTGCTCATTCATTAGCATTTACCAGTTCTTCACCAAACCTAAACCAAGGCAGGACTGCTAAAGATTTAAATTTTACCCGTGTAGTAGCCCTACAGGAAAGGGCAACATCAAGTGTTTTACTTTTTTATAATAATGCTGTTGCAAGTGTTACAAAGCATCAGGAAAAAAACACACAAATTTTGTAATGTACAATTGTGGCACTTGTTAACAAAAAGTCATTTTGGAAGGATAACAAGCATCAAACGTACCTTGGAATAATTAGGGTTTTTTTTCTTTCTATTTTTTTCTCCTAAATTTTCAGGGGCATAATGAACCAAAAGTGTTACTGGAGACGTAGGTCCTCTGTATCTTCAGCAGTTCAGACAGCCTTACAAGTTCACTTTTTCCAGTATTCATCAGCTTGTCCAGCTGCTGGATCTTCTTTAACATTACATTGATAATGAATCAATTCCAAACACAAGATTTTATAAATTTCCAGATGTTTTGTTAAAATGGTGACCTGCTGCAGCACAAAAAAGTTCCTCAGTCAGAGCTGATTATTTCTCACAACTTTCATCATCATCCCGGCCCCTCCGGATGATGCCACTGAAGAATGGAAAGGATAGCATCACGTTACAGTATGCAAGTGGATACAGCAGCAATAGAGAGCAGGAAAACTTTGTCTTTTTTTAAAAAAACATATATGTAAAAGCTTGCAAATAATTTTCTTAATATGGAAAGACTGCAAAAAATATAATTAAATGAGGGAAAGTTCTGGCATAACTATCATTTGTGGGAGGGAAGAGGAGGAGTAGGAAGCATTCCAGGACAATAAAACTTACCTGTTCTGCAGAATATAATTGGTAGCATACAGAACAAGCAAAACTTTCTTAAAGACAAGAATTTGAGGTCGGTAGCATTATTGGATGTTTCAGGGAATCTCCTGAATACATCCTTGCAGGGAGATATGGCTGAAAGACATGGGAACATGTAAACATATTGCAAAACCAACTGTGCAAGCAGAAGGAAAGGCTCCTAAACTCAGAATATGAAAACTAATCACAACAATGGAACTAGCTTGGTTCTGTTCTTAGGAGAAGCCAAATCAGAAGATTTCTGGTACATCCCTGACTGTGAAACAACGTTAGACTTTTAGATATTTGTAATCTCTTGGAATGCCCCTATGCTCATAAACAAACAAAGCCCAAAAGCCCTGGATCTTGCACAGATTGATGCAAGAAAGGCAGAATGTGTATTTTAGGACAGGTTTTCATGCGTTATAGGTCTTGAGACCCATCTCATTTGACCAACCAGTCTCAGATGAGATAGAAGAAACTCAAATTAATCAACTACATTTTGCTAATTCTCTAGTTTGTAACCTGAATCTCGAAGAGCCAGGAGAGAGCTTTGAAGCGCTTGCTCACATGCATACCGCACACGCATCCAAACTGCTTGGATCAGTTAGGACAACAGATGAGCAGTAGCGCCGGTGTTTACTGCGTGACCTTTTACAGCTGCCATAAAATGGTTCCTCCTCCTCCCTCAGGGCTAATGCAGACATTTGGTTTGGCTAGCAGAGCTGGCAGGCTGCTCGTAGGACTAGCCAGAGAGTCAGCAATGCTTCTGGAATGGAGTTTGGCTTTGCTCATCATTTGGGCGAGGCAGTGGTCTGCCACAAGAGGAGAAAAAGAGAAGAGGTGTTAAAAAATTATCACACCTTTGTCTTTAAAAACCTGTTCTTCTGGTGCACTCGGGTGGGAGAGCTGCACTTGGATTAGCCCAGCAGGTGCTGGGTGGCTCTGCTACGCTGGTAAAGAAGAAGGTGAGCAAGGGCGATGAAAAAACAGATGGGTTAAGCCACACTGACCAACAAGAACAGACCGAAAATAGACACCAGTGGGTCAGCATCTTCATCTTGTGCCAATCCTTCCCACAGCAGAGAGATAAAGAGCCTGTCAAGGAGCTCACTAAGGAACTTCCAACTTCTTCAGCCCAGGAGAGGCACTGGAGAGGCTGTCAGCCTCCGGAGCATCTCTGATGCAGCAGTTATCACAGAAGTTTGTCTCCAAAGAGCTTTTTTTTGTTTTTCATAGGAGTGCCTGTTTTCACGTCGTTACAGTGGTTCACAAAGCATCTATAGGAGGATGTGGATATTAGGTAGAAGTTGAAGGTGCAATGCACTTTGATCTTGGCTTTATGTAAATTAGGATAAATCACGCAGGAAGATGTTCCTCTGCATATGCTAGTGACTGCTAAAAAAAGGATCACCATCATCATCAGACAGTGAGAGACTCAGAGCTGGACACTAGGTTTAATATCAGTTTGTTCTCAAAACTCATAGTGAACAGCCACCAAAGCAGCAACAACAACCATCTCACTAACATCAAACGTATTAAAAAACCTGAAAGAGGCAATCTTACGTTGGATGAAAAGCAAGCAGTTACTGCATTTGTTTGGAAGCAGATCCTCCGTGCTCACTCTTGGCAATAACACAAAAAATTTTTAACACCCTGGAGATGATTTACTCATACAATACTTTGAATATTATTACCAGGAAAGACTTCAACAGGTACGAAACCCACTGTGTAAATGAATGTTGCTGTTCTCTGCTGGGAATCATGCATTCCCTAGGTTCCTCTAACTGCATGCTCGTATGACCCTCATCTACTCTGTTGTTAAGGGTCTGCAATTTTTGAAGTAGGCTATAATACATAAAGTGAGAAAACCAAAGTCAAACCATTAGGAAAAAAATCTGCTTATGAATCTTTATTCTAAGGGTGAGGCACCAAAAATGAAGCAAAACAAATCAACAGCTAAATGTGAAAGCATTTTCACATTTGCAGACTCTTGAGACCTTGAGATTAAGATTTCTTTCTCTTCCGTCACTCAGTTCAAAGTCCAAGACTATGTTTTTCAAAACTTAGAAAAACTTTTGTCTTTTAGAGTTCCAAATTCTTTACTCAACAAAGTTTTAAAACAATTTAGTCTTCATTATTTTGCAAAGAAAAATCTCTGGGATTCAAACTGATTGCCTTAGAACTGTCACTTTAAATTTATCACTGGGAACAAAGACAATGTTGCAACAACCTTATCTCCCTGAGTGGTTCTCAATCGCAAGGGTCATCAGGATCCATACCAATGTTGCCTACTTGACATTTTTGACTGAAGAGATGTTTTAAAATGTCCTGTCAGCTCTCAAGATAAATTGCTGAAGCTTTAAAAATGCCATGCACCGGGAACAATAAAGCGACAAGGAGCAACGCCTCTGGAAGTAACAAGAATCAGGTGGGAGGACACACAGCTTGAGTGAGGAGACCAAGTGCCACTTTTCTGTAGAGCCAAGGATGGGCCAATAGAAACTGATAAAGATTTCTACATGAGGTCAACTCAGCCAGACAAGCTTCCCAGCAATGTGACATAGATTTACTCAAAACTCATGTTCAGTTTTACTGCATTTTAGCTTCAGGTTTTCTATGTGGTTCCTCTTACACCATTAACAACACAAAGTACACTTTTAAATATTTATGCTGTGGCTACAGCTCCTCAGTTAATGTTGTATCATCTATGAATGGCAAAATAATGCAAAAAGCTAAATGCCTTACAACTTCCAACACCTGGGCAATTCAAATCCAGCATCACCCTTGTCCCTCTCCAGGCCGGGCTTCCAACAATGTTCTGCCAAGCTCCAGTTCCTCCAGAACATTATCAACCAGTTCTCTTAGTGTATTTCAAAATAAGAGGAAAATTGTTTGGCAAAAGATATGGAGGCTTTTTGCTGACACAATGAGCTCTGAGGTGGCTTGCAAGTAACCTAATTCAGACAAAAGCCTACGCATGTTGGTACCTCTTGACGTTAGCATCATCATGTGCACAAAGAGCTACAGAGGCAGATGGAGCTGTATGATGTTGCGATTCAACGCACAGAGCTGCTTAAATAACTGTCTATAGCATTAAACTAAAAATCAGTATTTGTGAGAACAGCATCTCACCCTGTCATTCTTCCCAGGCAGAGTGTTTTTGAGTCTATGTCCAGTATGCTGGTAGCTATAGTCACTATATATATCTACAAGTGAGCAAGAGAAGTGTGTTTAAGCTGTCCCAAATGCTGGTTTCTGAATGTACATTTTTAAAGGATGGTTCCTTTCCTCACGGCCTGTGACTTACATCTTCAAAGTTGTCTAAACAATGCAAGTAGCTTACTTGGCTTTCCCGCACTATAAAACTTACTTTGAGCTGCATCCAGCTTCGATGGAGTGTTTGTTTTCAGACTGAAACCTTCCCAGTTCAGCCTTGGTAATGGTGACCTTCAAACTCTGAGTGGAGGCTCTCCAAAAGAGATCAGTGGAGGAGGAGTTACTGTAAACTTAAATAGGGACTCAGGTCTGGTTTGTTTTGTTCCAAGTAAACAATCTTTGTCAGGAAAGCAAGTTTAGTGCCTGCAAAGACAGGTGTGTGTATAAGAACATTTATACTATTTCTCCATATGCTAATGGAGAGATTACTTACTAAAATGTACCCAATTCTCACATCCAGCATTTTTACAGTGCTGAAAATTTGGAGAGAGTTCAAAGTGATTATAAAGTATCAAGGTCAAAAATGGGTCTAATGAAAAGACTTCAGCCTAGTTAGCTTATTCAAGAGATGGCTGGGAACCTAATCTTCAGCTGAAAGTGTTTACATAACAGAAGTCTTAAAAGAGAACGTTAGTTGTCTTTCTAAGAAAAAAATAATATCTCTAATCACAACATACTGTGCTTGGTAATGCTCATCCTTCACTGAGAGAGACCCGTGGTGAAATTCTCTTATATTAAATACACTATATCGGTCATTAGCCTACTGATTTTAACATGAGTTTTTATGGATCATCAGGATACGTATTATCCTGGATACCATCAAGGATACATAAAATAGATGGCCAGAGAAGTTATCTCAACAAGTATTCCAACAGAAGATGTAATTAAATCTTGATGATGACATGTTCTGGTCTACTCTTGCAGATCCCAAGCCAGTTTTCTTTCATCTTTCCAAGAGGTATTTGGCCATTGCATTGCTGTCATCCTCTGCCTATAGACTATCTATCTTCTGCTCTGCTGTTGTATTAACCGGGTAGTGTATCACTATTTTAAGACCCCGGTAACAAGGTTGGTTCTGCCTCTTGACAGCTCCAGGACTGCACATACCTAACAAGGGTGCTTGTTCTGTGCCACCCCTGGTAATCGTTCTTCAGACTAGCCAGTCACTGGAGAATTCCAGCTCCCCAAGCTCCAGGAAATGTGAAAAACACAGGAAGTTATGGTGTGCAGCTACAGAAACTAACGTGCTGGGAAGAGTCTTGGTGGCACTGTACGGACCACGGTTTGAAAGAGCATTATGGTTCAGGCTGGGACAACAACCAAACAGACAACTGGCAATCTGTCCTTGTTGAGAAGACTTGCAATCTTTCTGTCCAGTTCCAGGCAGCACAAGGGTAGTAAGCGCTGCGCTGTCTTCCGCACAGCCCATCTGTCAGCTCATTTCTGTTTGCCTTTTCTAAATCGCTATATTCTACAACACATACTGAGTTTTCATTACTCGATACTCAGCTGAACAGTATCAGCTGTTACCAATACATTTAATCAAGTTTTTTCTTCCTGTTACAACCCTATTAAAATTTTTTTGTAATATCTCAGGATAAACCTGTATATGTCTGATCTACCAAAGGACACTGAATTTGTCCGTTGTTGATCACACAGATCAGTTTATAAAGAACTAGCACTGACGAGTCCCTAAACACACCAAATGTAGGGCAAAAGAAAAAAAAAAAAGGCATGTTAATGACTTAATAATGAGTGTGAAATGTTTTTTCCAGTGCCCCCCAGCCATGCAGGACAGCAGTAGGCATTCTTACTGACAGCAACTGCAAGCACCGTGGGGGAGTGAGGGAGCGGCTGCCTGGTGCGTGGCTGCCAGCTGGGGTTAGACCATGACGGTGCCACCAGGTCTGTCCCTCACCTCTTCACATTTGAGCTTCCCCAAAGCAGGAATCCGAGAGAAGCCTGCAAAATGAGCTCACATAATTTAGCAGAAATAAAATAGCAGAATGAACAATTGCTTCATTGAGCTAACTCCTGTTTATACTCTGGAACTTGAATACATTGGCAATCCCAACTACAGGATGCGAGGAGAGTAACACACTGGGAGAACATCTGCCATCCCAACTGCGACCTGGAAGGAAACGTGACCGTGAGTACTTGGGTTCAGTATGAGAAAAATGCTAACTGTCTGTTGTACACTTCAGGGGACCGATGAAGTTATGTGTCCTCTGTTTGTGCAGCTTTTTTTTCTTTTTTTCCCTTCTGTTCAGAAAGCCAGATGTTACTAAACTGTGACCTGGCCCTGTGACTTCCAGTGAGTGAATATTCTTTATTGCCTCTTGTCCTGAGAGACAGAATTTTAAAACTGGGCACCTGTACTTGTCCACAACTGAGTGGGAGATAAGGTGAAAACTTGAGTAAAAGCTTTCAAGCCTGACTTCTGCAGGTGAACAAACCAGGAAAGTCTCCTGCAGCTTGGCTCCTTTGGGACTTAACAGCCTCACATCCAGGAGGGCAAGGAATGTCTGGGAGACATAAACACAAGGTGGGGAAAAAAAAAAAAAAAGAAATCGACTTTAAATATTTTCCTGAATTAAGGCAAGCTGAAAAGAACTCTTAGTGATTATCTGGAAGCTTACTGTGCTTTCAGGTACTGCTCGGGGAATGACATTTACATATGCGTAAACGAATTGGAAGGGATTACCCCCCCCTTGGGCAAAACTCATTACATCCAATTCACCCGCTATGCAACCAACTTCCTTGTAAGAAGAAACACAGGCGCTTCAGCCCAATAAAAGAGAAGATGAATATCTCTGCGGATTTGTAAAGCCCTCAAACAAGGGTATAAAATTCATAACAATTCTATCTGGTGGTGTCTGGTAAATCAGTAACATGCCATAAGGCAACCTTCCCTGCTAACGTCCGTAGCCAGGGACACTTGGCTAGTTCGAAATACAGGGAAATGCAGAAATGAACAAACTTACAAAATTTCACATGCTGTGTTAGAGCTTTGGAGGCTGCACTGAAGCACTGATGAAAATGGTATGCTAGGTATGTAGTACTATATAAAGATGTTTATGTTCTGGAGTCTTTGTTTTCTTAACCTTTGAAGCTAAACAGTTTGTGTGGCAAAAACTCAGTTGCCACAAGCCAGTGGCTGATGGGGTGGTGTGAAATGTGTTTTGAGAATGACTCAAGCCAAAAAGTGGACCAACGAAAACTACATTCTACGTTAAAAAACCACTGGACAGTTCACAATGAGGTGCTATTTTAAAGAGCATTCTGTGATTTAAAATCATATAACACTTGAGAAGCATGTTCTGGTTTCCAAGTGTCTAATGTCAATTCAATGTTAATTAAAATACACCGGCCTTTCATTGACAGGCATCTGAATCTTTGCGAGAAAACAGGAGCAGGAGGGACTGACATTACCATCCCATAAAGACGTCACCTATCCTCTGTACCCTCTCCTGGTGCTTACCATAAGTTAACCCCAATTACAAAATAACGCAAACAATTACAGTTGATTGTATAATAAATCAACATGCCAAATCTTGATTTTAACTTCTTTGTATGATTTTAAAATAACATGCTCATAGCTGGAGGTAAATTAACGTATCAAAAATTAATTATCAGGTAAATGTTGCAGTTGATCTACTAGTATAAATGCTTTTAATGTAATTATATTCTCTGATGTAATAATTTCCCTGTGCTCCAAAATGGAAGAAATGAATAACAGTTGAAGAGACTATAGATTTCCTATTCTTTAAACATCTGACAAGTAAAAAAGCAGGACACAGGTCTTAAAATTTCCCATTCCTTTGCAATCACTGCATTTTTCTGAACACTTGACCTTGTCTTTCTGATATTTCCATGAACTGAGGGTCAGGAATAAAAATGTGGGTAGTATGTTGAGGTTCCCGTCAAGTAAATGCAGCTTACAGCTATGAAAACTACAGGGTTTTTTGCCTACTGAGTTCTTATTTTAATACGTGTTCAAAACCTCTCCTTTAGGTAACTTGCTACTGGTATTTCAAAAAGCACAAAAAAGTGACATTTAGAAGGAAACAATCTTTTATATATATATATATTTATAAGGCATTTTTGACATTTTTCCATTGTTTGTCATATCCACTGGTAAGTTTAAAAATGTCATTTCCTTCCCTAACAATCTTAATTTTTCTCTTTGCTTTGATATTCCATAAGTAGCAGCGTGAGCATCTGTACAGCTTTTTGCATGCTTTATACTAGGATAAATTCTCTTGTTATTCAAAAAATTACAGATGCAGAAGGAAACAGGAATTCAGCTGCTCCCAATGAATGAGGTTCCAACACTCTGCCTTATGGAGCAGGATTAATTCCTAGTCCCTGCAAAATTAAGGTATCTTCCAGTCCCGTGATACCTATGAATGACAGAACAACCAGGGAATTGTCTTGCACATTTACATTCTTCCCAGTTCCTATTATGACTAGAAGATCATAAGACTTAATACTCCCAGGAAGCTGTAGCTTGCTCTCTTTACCTGAGGACCTGGTAGGGTCAACACGACCTCTGGCCTCTGCAGACTGCATACTCTGCCCTAAGTCCTGGCCTTCTGGGTCTTTGGAGAATCTTTTGTTGGCTCAAAGAAAAGGGAAGGCAGGTAGGGTATCAGAGCACTGGCGTTTCTCCCAGCTTTTTGCAGCATGAATTGCAGGTGCTCTTCAGAAGCTGCCGAGACCCCTATCTACCTGCTATTTATTTATTTACTACCAACAGAAGGCATAGCAAGAGAGAGAGGAGTCATAAATCCCAACAGTCTAGAGTCAGAGAAAGAAAAAGAAGAAACATAAAGTAATATTAAGTCAGTAATGGTGCCATGTTATCCCACTGAGGTGGTCCATCTTCTGGCTACCTACTGCTCAAATGGAAAGTTCAGTCTCAATAGAAGTGACAGACCACAGAGGGGGATGAGTTTGATATGATTTGCCTAAGGGCACTTAGCATTCATAGCGATGTGTTAATGGATAGGTATTCGATCCTTTTATAGTCAGGAAGGAATGAGGGTAGTGTTTAAATGCTCTGCCAAGGAACATAAACAAAGTCAGCATTACAGTGGTGATGCTGGTAGGAAGGTCAAGCCACTAGGGTGTCCCCTCTTTTCTTTTTTTTTAAAACCAAAACTAGTGGTTCCTTGTTTTACTGTAAAGAAAGCTGGTAGTATTGTCAAACGTAGCAATTTCAACCTTGTCTTTTCTGCGGTTTGTAATTTTGCAAAACTGATTCTTTTTTTTTTTTTTTTTTCCCCCGACTGAAACTGCATGCAGTCCGTGTCTCATTATCCTTATGGTTGTTGAGCTTTTATGCTCATTTTCAGCTAAGAGTGATTTGGGTCAAACAAAAACATTAGGGAATACTACAGTGTACAGCAATTTATATCAAAGCCACTGTACGTATTTCACAGCAACACTTTGTTCTTTCTGAACAGTAGATCAAGGGATTAATGTTTGATAGGGGAATGGTCTTGATGTGAAAAATAAGCTTTTGGTGTTCTCACAAACATATACCTTAAGATGGCTGAGTTACAAGCCTCTGAAAATTGCAGTTCATGTATGCTTTGTAGCTTTGCAGAGACTTTGTAGAGCTTAATAGCTATATTTTCAGAAGATTCTGTTCATTCCAAGTCCTTTTTTTGTTTTTGTTTTTTTTTGGTTTTTTGTTTTGCTTCTGGCTACAGGGATGGAACAGATTTTCTCTGAATTGCTTTTGTCTAGTCTTTGCTGGCTGGAGGGCTTTGAGTACAGAGAATGTCTTATCTGTCCTCTCAGCTGGTCATTGTCTGACCATCCACAGACACAGGCAGTGCAAGGGAGAACGTAGTGAGCTGGAGGGTACCGGGACTAGAGATGGGGCATGCTGACAGATGGCCAAGAACAGGCATGGGTATGTACCCCAAAGGCAGCTCTGTGGGTCAGACTCCTTGTAGCTCCTCACCATTCACTGTATGCTCCAGGTTATGCGATGGGGAAGCAGCTCTGCCTCAGCTCAGTTCCATGTGGGAGCAGAGACAAGTTGCTGAGGAGCTTTAGGGAGAGAAACAAGTGGTTTGGGGAGATAGTGATCTCCAGATACTAAAATTACATGTTAGTGTTGCCATCCTCCAGCTGGGCATCCAGGTTTAACTCTTCTGGTGTCACAAAAAATCAAACTGCAGCTTGCTCATCATGACAAACTATTTATTTAGCAGGAGAAACGTGAGCTCTGCTCATCTAAGATCCGTCATCCGAAAGACTAGCCTTCTCAATCGACTGTCAGAGAATCATAGTATGGTTTGGGTTGGAAGGGACCTTTAAAGGCCATCTAGTCCACTCCCTCTGCAGTGAGCAGGGACATCTTCAACCAGATCAGGTTGCTCTGAGCCCTGTCCAACTATACAGTGTTTCCTTGAATGTCCCCTCCGTTAGATGGTTGATCTGACCTTGGATCACTGGGAATCATGTACTTCCTGTGATGAGGTTTCCTTCTTGAAGCAGTTCAAGTGGATTTGAATCTGCTAGGACTTCTGTCGACAGTTTTTTAAATAACCCTCTCCACTGCTTGGTGAGGCCTGTCGGCAAATAAAGCCACTATCCCTTTTGATTTCTTTCCAGTTATTTTCTGCATCTAACCTGTCTAGTTTGGGTTCTAATGGCTAGAAATGGCTAAAACATGGCTAGCAAACTATAGCAAACTGCAGAGCAGAAGGAAATCATTAGTTCCCGCTTTTATGTATGACCATGACCATACACAAATGCTACCTACACCACATCTACAAATTCCACATCAATTTTTCTGCAAGTCTTAAAGCATGAGTCCAATGGCGAAGAAAGACCTTCGGCTAAAAGCATACAGCATACAAAGCACTACAGGTTTTTACAGGAAAAAGAACTAAAAGAAGATGGAGTTTCTTAGAGACTGCTTTCTTGTTTTGTCTGTTTTTGAAAAGCAAGGGAAAGTTCCTAAACACCATGCTTAAAGAACATCAAACTTACAAAGGTGAGCTCTTACAATGAGGGAGGTGCTTGAATTAAGGTTGCTTTCAATAGCCATCTTGCATGAAGAAAAGAAAGGTTTTACAAACGATAAAACAGGAACACAATTTACTATTAATAAAATAATGATCATGGCAAGACTGACTGGCAGATTGTGCTATGAAAAAAAAGAGGTTGTGACCATAAACGATAGTTAAGAACTATCGGAAGACAACTTCAACCCTGTTGGCACTGGTCAAAAGAAGTTATCCAACTTTCTGCTGAAGACACTCCTGGGAATTCTGCTGGAAGGTCAGGAAGGATACTTGTTCAACAACTTCATTGTGATCACATGGGTTAACGGCCTTCATGGTGAGATACTCATGACCACCCCCAAGACGTGCACTACTTTTTGGGATGGCATTTTATCAGGCTTGGAAGATAGTTCTACTGGGAATGTTTTACAGTTAGTGTAAACAGCCCCAGCTCATGCATGTGAAGTATTTGCATAGCTATGCAAGTCAGTGAAGAACAGGACTCAGACATTATCCAAATGGATTTGGGTAAACAAGTTCTGCTCTTCACAGAGAGAACTACATCAGCATGTCAGAAACCTAAATATTGCTGGACTTTTTTGGTAGCAGAGCATCCATCAATGGACTCTGTAGTGCAAAAATGAAGGTGGCACTGAGCCTCAGCCTCTTCTCAGTGAATTTAGTGGCTCTATACTATAGATGTAGTATCATAGAGAAATAAATTTAATCTTTGGCACACTTTCATCTGTGCAGTGCACTGCTGGTTTACCGATTGAGAATGGGAGAGCTGGAAGGGAATAAGCGCTGAGGAACATTTCATCTCCAAGAATCCCACTGGATGTTTCAAGGCTCAGTGTGCCCATCCACGCACTACCCTTTCCCAGTTCCCTCATCAGTGGGCTTTACAAAGGCAGCTGTGAAAGTCACAGTGATACTGGACAGGCGAGTGGATGTCTTGGAGAGGGGAAGGAAGCTGAGCTAGGGCTGGCTCGGGTCCTTCTGGTGTTCTTGACATGGTCTAATGTAGGCTGCAAGATGTGGTTCCTTAAATTCAGCACAGGACTACACCGCAGAATAAAAAGAGGGAGTAAAGATAAAAGATAAAAATCTTATCTGCTAGGAATCAAAGATTATGAATTCATTTCATATACATCACCAGACATCCATTAACCAAAATGGGTTTTGGTTAAAAGGATGGGCTGTGTTTGAATCCACAATAGGAAGATGAAAAGCTGCACAGTCCTTTCATATTTTATTTTGTTTTAGCATATTGCTTCCCAACATCACAGTATTAAGAAGAGGCTACATCCCAGACTCACTTCAGAAAAGAGATAAAATAATCAGCTTATGTCTTTCATTTCTCCTGGTTTGCAGAAACTTGTAAGCAGCAGATTACCTCTCATGAACAGGTTCAGAGATACTTTTTTATTCACCTACCTGTACTCACTCTACAGGATTATTTAGGATAATCTTCAAAAGAGCAACTAAGGAAGTCAAACTTAAACCATTTTATGAAACACCTTCTGCTTTCATGCCTATTAGCTCTCTTTTTCAGTTCTAGTAATAAGATTACAGTAACATTCTGCTTCCATAAAATCATGACAGGTATGAATATTAAGTAACCAGTATGGTTCTCTGATTTATTCTGTACTTCTACTGATAGTAGATACGTCAGACATTTACCACACTAATTCACATTCTCTGCACACCTATCGTTGATTGCAGAAGAACTTCTCTAAATGGGTGGCTTTAAACCATATTTTAATAGAGCAGCGCATTTCTTACACATTTGTAACATTGGTCCTAAGTTGCATTTGTTGCACTGCATGTGGAAGGAGATCGTCCAGTCCTTAACCTCATTCCCCCATCTGCACTTTCTGCCAGCCCCGTTGAAATAAGGTGTGAGACGCTTTAACTCTGTACAGCTTTTCTCTCCCGTTTTAGATGTGCCTGTGGGCCATTGCCTGCAGAAATCAATGTTTTGTCATTATTGCTGATGCTGAGACTGAAGCAGCGCCCGGCTGGTAAGAACAGAATTGAAATCCCACCTCGCACAGCATACGGGCACTTTGGGCAGTAGAAAGATGTGACGGATCCGTTGATCAAAGTTGCAGCAGTTTACATGCTTCAGTGGAATCACAGAGATTAGGCCAGCTGGGACTGTAGAGTATTTGTTCTGACTTGGTAAAATAAAGTTTTCAACCAAGATAGAAAACCAAGCCTAAAGCTTGGCTTTTATCTTCATAAAAAGAAATGGTTTAGAGCAGGTTTTTTTCCATGCTCCCCAATGCACTACTGGAGACTGCAGCGTGGATTCTTTTCACATCCACCTGTAAAAGCATCTGAATTTTATCACCCAGCCTTCCAGAATTTTGACTCTTTTGCACTGACTCTTTGGTGAATCTGCTGACTTGCTTGCTTCTGTTTAAGTGGTTTTGGTTATTTGGTGGCGGAGGAGTGGTTGTCTGCTGCAATTACTGTTGTTTTGATTGCGTCCACTGAGAAAAATGGTGGGGCCTGCGGGAAGCCCCTGTGTGATGGAGAGCAGGGCAGGAAATTGCTGGAAACTTCATCTGATATTGCCCAAAGCAGCCAGATTGTGACAAATGACATTTTGTAAGGTTGCTCGGGCAGCTCATCCAGTGGCTGGTAACTCTAAGGCTGATGGCAAGCACGGGGCTTTTCTGTCCTTCATTTTTTAGTGTAAACTGACATATATGTACTGGTAATGAAATGTTTGGTTGTACAGCAGTTTTCATCTGGGGATCGTAGCTATTTACTTTTATTAGCAAATCCGGGTTGTTTTTCTCTGTGGGGCTTACTTTTATCAGTCTGTTTTAATAATTGGCACCCATGGAGCAACCAAGCTCCACTATCACAGTCTGAAACTTCTAAGCAGTTTACCTTAGTGTTATGCACTCAGATTTTGCCTGTGAACAAATGCTGATGCTAAATCAGTGTGTGAAGACTGATAATTAAAGTGCTTGTTGCCCCGTGACGCTTCCTGAAGACATTCTGGACCTCATAAGCCCCAAATGGGTCAGATGTTTTAGTGCACAGTTGTGTTAGCGCTTGGTTTGAGCTGCTGTAGGACAGAGACTGACTGTGCTCTTAATTTGTTATTTCAGATTGCTTGTGGGTGATCACCACATTGTTGCAATTTTAATTTTTTTTGATCAAAAGGAAAGAAAATACTGCTTTTTTTTTTTTTTTTTTTTCCTGAAGGGGGTCTATTCAGAGAGCGAGACTGCCAGCCTTGGGAGTTCTGCCCTTCTGAAAGCTGACAGAATTTCCTGTAAGAGTTGCTTTTATAAAGGCTGCTTCCTCTCAGATTTTTATGTTGCTTTTCCTTTTTTCCATTTCTTCTCTTTGTTCTTACTCTCTCCCCACTTGTTCTCATTCATTTAACTTGAATCTGTGTACTTCAAAAAAGAACTGAAGTAATAACATGCTGATTTCTACAGTTAACTTCATGTATTTACATTCTTCCCTGACCACCTCTTTATTAAATAGAAAGCAAATTTTCTTGAGACTTGGTATTGCTGTCATTAGCACAATTTGGGGCAGTAGGTACTTGAAGACTTGCACCTGCTTCTGAAGCAGCAGCCATGACATTTTTTCACCCTTGTTTCATTATGCCCGTGCTGCCTAAGCCCAGCACAGTCATGAACCTTATCCACAAATATTCTAATTTTACAGATGGTTAACTGAAAGTTTCGTTGTTGTGCCCATCCTATCCAACAGTCCTTCCTTCCTTTCGGGCCACTCCTGCCATGCAGGATGACTCACTCAACTTCCTGGGAGTTTCCAGTCGCAAGAATTTATTGACCGAGGTGTTTTTACTATTATTCACCTCTGCAGGCATTGCAAAGTCAGAGAAGCTATCCAGGTTCTGTATTTTAAGACACAGTTATTTCACATGAGGGTGCTTTTTCCTGTGTTGGAAATGAAACAGGTTTGTGGGGAATATGCTGCAAGACTTTGAGTATTTCAGCAGGTAAGACATTAAAAGGAAAGCACAAGCCATGCATTTATAGGGCTATGAGGTTTAATTCTGGTTTTAGTTAGATGAGTGTAGGTTTGTTGAATGAAATATAACTGCATCGCTCGATCTGTCCGAGTACTTTAAATATGTATGCCAAAGATGAAATTGCAGTTAAGAGTATGAAGTGGGTTTTGATGGCAAATATCACCCGACATCTCTTTTTCAGGATTTCTTTATTAGAATCAATAACTTGGGAATGACAGGGCGGACTTCACATAAACTGCTGAGAATGGTCCTACATATGTACTGTAAAATTCTGGAAAATGGATTAGTTAAAAAACTCTAGCAAATTATAGTTTTCAGGTATTTAAACTGAGTACCTTTAAACCCAAGAATTCTGCACTAAGCTGAATTTTTTCCATTATCCATGGGAACCTCCCATGCATGGACAGATGATCCTGTTACTCCACTGAGTGGGATCTGTGGCAGTACCCTCTGATCCTGCTCAGAGTCCTCACCCCCTTCTCCCCTCTATCCTAATCCTTCCCTGCCTCCCATCCATCTGCTCCACGTGGCTTCCTGCGCTCTTGTTCCTTGTCGCCTGCCCTGCTGTGTCCACTCTCAACTGCAGGCATCAGCCAGGCTGTTAGAGAACCCGAGAAGCTCCATCACACGCCGTTTCCAGAGCTTCTGCCTCGATGTCATCAGCTCAGCATCGCTTTCACAGCAGCTGGCTTGTTTTCAGAAACTGAGGAAAAGGCGGGGGAAGCAGCGGAAATCAGACTTTCCGCTGGAGATGTGTAATTCCAGCCCAAACAATAGTGATGCAGCAATGACTCTGTAATGCAACCGCATCCCTTCTGCTGGTGCTAGGGGTGTCCAGGGGCCTCCCAGCGTGGCGGCTCTCTCATCGCCGCCAGGTTAATGCTCTGCTAGGGAAGCAGAGAGAGGAACCACCACACCGATGCGTAGCACCAGGTGTAACAGTAACATCTACCAGCAGCAGGGTAATTCCCAGGCTGGCTTGCAAGTATGTGTTGTGTGGACCTTGTGAACAGTCCAACACAGGCTCCTCATGCAGGAAGCGAAGGGCTGGCTTCTGTAGGGATACGTGTGTTTACCTTAAAAGAAGAATGTGCATCTTTTTCCCAGAACAGACCGTGTTTTCTGTTCTTTCGGCCACAGGCTGCATTCACGCTTCCTCAGAATATAACAAACACAGAGTTTACAAAGTGTTTCCCTGACTCGCCTATCAATTTCTGTCTCGATGAGTGGTCTCCCGTGTCCTGAGCAGGCTTCTGGAAGCACTTTCTCCCACAGAAGTGGTTTTGGCTTGACACCACTCCTGGATTTTACAGAGCTGATCTTCACACAGCCCCTCGGCCTGACAAGTCACAGGGAGATCTCATGGTGACAGCTAAAATCATAATCCGGCCTTTGGGCACGCCTGACAGAGCTGATGCCTCTCAGGAGCACAGAGATGTGGACTTAGATATGAAAGTACGTTCGTTACAAATGACTAGGGGGAGGTGGCGGGCCCCCTCTGACCCGCGGCTCGGCCCGCACACCCCCAGCCGCGCCGAGGGCGAGCGGGCTGGCACAGCGCACGCAGTTTTCCCACATTTCTTGAGAAGCTTGAGTTTTTTCCTCTAGGAAAAGTCCGCACAAGCACGGAGCGGGCAGCAGCCGCCGGGCCCCGTCAGGGCAGAGGCGGGGGGGGGAAGGGTGGCGCGCGGCCCGCCGGCCTCAGCGCGGTGCCAAGCGGCGCGGAGGGACGCAGCACGCGCGGCCGCCACTGCCCCTCAGGGCGGGCCCCGCCGCCGCCGCCGTCGCCCCTTTAAGCACGGACGCCGCTCCCGGCCTGCCCCGCGCCGGCAGCCCCGCCCCCGCCCGCGCGCGCCGCCTCGCCTCGCCCGGGCCGGGCCCATCCCGTCCCGTCCACCGGCCAGGAGCGGAGCGGCGGCAGCCAGTGAGCGAGCCCCCCTCCGCCGGCCCGCGCCGCTCGGCCAGCCCCTCCGCCGGCGGCCCAGCGCCATGGGGGGCGGCGGCCAGCGCCGGGCGCGGGCGCTGTGGCTGGCGGTGCTGTGGTTGTGGTTGCCGGGGCGGTGCGGCGGCGCCATGGACGAGTGCACGGAGGAGCGGAGCGGCCGGCCGCAGCGCTGCATGCCCGAGTTCGTCAACGCCGCTTTCAACGCCACGGTGCTGGCCACCCACACGTGCGGGACGCCGGCCGAGGAGTACTGCGTGCAGACCGGCGTCACCGGCGTCACCCAGTCCTGCCACCTCTGCGACGCCGCCCAGCCCCACCTGCGCCACGGCGCCGCCTTCCTCACCGATTACAACAGCCCGGCCGACGCCACCTGGTGGCAGAGCCGCACCATGCTGGCGGGCGTGCAGCACCCCACCGCCGTCAACCTCACCCTCCACCTGGGTAAGGAGCGCCCGCCGCCCCGCGCCGCCCTGAGGGAAAAGGGCGCCCAAGGCGGCGGGGCCGCGCCGGGCTGAGGGGCGCTCGGGGGGCTGTGGCCGGGCCCCTGGGGGCAGCGGGTGGCTGGCGCGGGGTGTCGGTGGGTGTAAGCGGCTGGCTGCCGGCTTGGGGGAGGCTCGTCCCGGGTCCGGGCTGGCTGCGGAGTCCCGGCTGTGGCCGAGGGCTCGGTCCCGTAGGGCGCGATGCGGGCTCCTCTTCGCCCCGCGGCTGCTGGCCCGTGAGGAGAACCTGAGCTGCAGAACGGCCCTTTCCAAACCTGGATTTCAGCCTCCTCCGCAGAGGCAGAGCCAAACCGAGTGTTGAAGGGGTCGCTCCCTCGCAGCCCGCGTTGTGCTGCCCTGCAGGCTGCCGGGCGCGTCTGCCCGGTACCCTCGTACGCCGGGGCAGCGCTGCCCGTGAGGTGCTGGGGGGGGGGGGCTGCTTTGTCAGAGAGCGGTCAGCATTGCCGCAGAACTCCTAACATCGAGTCAATAACAAAGAAGGTGAATTTTCTGATAATTGGCATGTCCAGAGGTTCCTTCGGGATAAAGTGTTTTAGCCCTCGCTTTGGCTTGTGGGCAAGCTTTTCTTTTCCCCTGTGCATTCAGTTGTTTAAGCTCTCATGACGTGGAGGAAGGGTGATTGTTTAGAACTGGAGGACAAGCCAGCCAACGGAAAGTTAAAACCACAGCTTATATCCTCATGTCATCAAATAAAGTGAAAATTAAAAAAAGTCCTGCTGTAACCATTCACAGTTTCTAATCAAGAGCAGCCTGTTGAATCTTAAGTTTAGCGTCAGTAACGCGTCTCACTTCCAGAGGAAAAAAACTTGCGTTAGGGGTCAGGCAGCTGGATCTTGGGTTTGACAGCCTGCGAGCAGGTTGTGTGGAAGCTCCCACCCGAGCTGGTGAGGTGATGATGGTGCCCAGCCCTGTACCGGGGTCGCCTGAGCGCATCCATCTGCCCCAGCAGCTGGGAGTGCCTTGCTGCCCTGAAGTGTTTCTTTGTGTTAGGAGCTTCTAAATAAATACACCACAGAAGCATGTGTAGTCATTTGGATGAGGGGAGGTAGTCACTAAGGCTTCTTTATCTTTTTCTTTTTTTTTTTTTTTGTACATTTGGAAATTTTTATGGGAGGTGCCTGGAAAAAACAGTAAGCTAAGGTTTTATCTCAACTTCTTAATATAAATCATCATCATTCTTCATTGACAAGGTAAAGTTTAGTTTATAGACACATCTGCATTACTGCTGTCCTTGACTCTGTGCACCCATATGCATACATACACATGGGTATTACAAAAATAACGTTGTTTCAACACACTAAAGCAAACAATGTGCCATGTCCTGAGCGCTGAAGAAATGTGCATGTTTCTGTGAAGAAAACAACTGCATCTTTAAAATACTGTAATATTGCAATATGATTCCTAGTCACTTGGGTTTTAGGTTTGTTTGCAGGCTCTTGTAGCTTTGTATATTTGCTCTGGCGTATTTTAGGCTAGAGTATAACTTTTAAGCAGAAGCTGCGTGACATTCAGATACTTGATGTTTTTTTTTCCCCATTTGTTAACCCCCCGCCCCGAGTTAGGGTTTTGGGTGGCATATTTGTAGTGTAAAGCCTTTGAAGGATCAGAAGCTTGTTACTGGCATGGTAGTGGTGGCAGGACTTAGTTTTAAGACAGCTAGCCGCGAAGCATTAAGCTATCTGTGCATGTGCTGTGTGAGCAGTAGACATTCCTGTATGACTTTGTATGCGTTGCTGAGTTCACTGCAGGCTGAAGAACCGTCAAGCACTGCAAAGTGCCATTTGGGGCATCTCCGGTGCCCCAAACTCTGCAGCATTGCTCTGCTCTGCTTCTGTGAACTCTTCAAACCATCTTTGTGTGCATGAGCTGTTGGGTGCCGCATTTGGATTCTGTGTGCCTGAGGGCCATTCCCCATGGCGCACCATGGTCTGCGGGACACTTAATTATTGACCTCAGTGAGAGAAGAGGCAAAGAGCTTAACAAGTATTTCTGTACTCGGTAGGACGTAAATGCATTCTGGGACACAAAGCCCTTTTATGCAGTTAGTTCTGCAAGATCTTTGAGGATTAGGCTGTGTGCTCAAACCCGTATCCTTGTTTGATTCCGCAGTTGCCTTTATTTCTAAAGGCACTGGTATCCTGAATGGTTAGTGCTGCTTTGCACCTATTCAGGACCGGCAGCATCGACTCTAGGCTTTCAGCATGTAAATGCCGTCCTGCACTGAGTTTTCTGCAGTTTGGGATGTCTCAATTAACATCCAGTGATGTTAAGTCAGTGTAGATCAGAGTAATGTTTTGGAGGAACCTGCAAGAGGTCAGTAAGAGCTGTGGGCCTGTTGCCAACATGTGAATGTGGGTTTCTTTGAATCTTACAACTTGTAGTTCAAAACAAGTTAAAAAACCCCTTTGGTTTGGGGACTAGATGCCAGCAAAGAGCCTGATACAGAAAAATACAGTGCAGATCACTGTTACCGAGTTAAGGGCTTGGATCCCTGGAAGTGTTTGGAGAGGAAATACGTGCCCAGAAGTTAGGGTGTTCCCTGGGGAGAGGGGAGTTGGCGTAATTACCAGTCCCTGCACAAGGAACATCTGGAGTTATAAAAGCTGTTTCTCTTTGTATGAGAGGGTATTAAGACCCCCTAAGTAAGAGGCCTCCCCGGAGAGGCTCGGAGACGTGAGTCTGCAGCTGTGAATCGGGAGAAGGGGGAAGTTGAACCCATTCCCAGGGTGGTGTCTGGGTAATTAGGTTAGTGGGCGAGAGGAGGGGGAGCACTGCTGTGTCCTTTCTTCCACTTATCTTAAAAGTTTCCTTTCACTTCCTCCGTTTTCCAGTTCCTCAGGTTGAATTATTTCTAATTTTGACTTGGCCCAACCAGTCTTTTAGTTCCCCCCCCGCCAGCCCCCCAACACTACCCTCCCGCCATGTTCCCATATATTCCAGGAATAAAGGACTATGCGGCAGCGGTGCCAGCTTTTAAATAGAAGATGGCAGCCGAGCCATTACAGTATGTAGATAGTTGTCTGCTTTTTTTGAAGCCAGAATGTCACGTTATTTTTACAGTCTGTGCTGTTTGCTTCTGCTGGGAGCATTGGGATAGCTCTGGCATCTCCCCAGCACTTTGTGTGCGTATGTTTTAGCACAGCTTTGCTATTTAGACCCCTAATGCACCAAAACAAAGACGTGTGTTAAAGATGCTCCTTTGAGCACTCAAAGAAGGGGTAAAGAAGTAGCGTGGAGTATTTTTGGTGCTGAATGGTGTTAATTAAGGGCTTATATTTTTTCAGATTTATCTCTTCTTTCAGAGCAGATTCTCACTTCTTCCTTCTGGAGCTCTAATTTTGCTGTGCTTTCTGTTGTTTCCACACCTTTTAAAATCCACTTTTACGTGTGCCTCCCTGTTCTTTTCCCAGCTGGCCCTGCTGGAGGCATCTCTCATTTTTCCCCACCACTTTTACTCTCTGCTTGGATCTGCTTGATTTCAGCTATCATGATCCTGGTGTTTTGCTCCTCGGACAAAGAGGCAGCGTCCTCAGCATGCTGGTGGCTCTTTGGTGGTTGTGGGGTGGCCCCACCTCTGCTGAGAGCAGTTGTGCTTTTATCAACAGCCTGCAAGCTAGGAGCGCTCTGGTCTGGCTTTCCCAGTGCAGGTGAGTCCCCACTGCATCTCAGCAGGGACAGTGCCCAGGAGATGTGCTTGACCGATGATGCTGGTGGCCTCTGCTGTGAACTCAGGGATACCATGTAGGCAGGAAGGACCAATTCCTACTCCTGTCATTGCCTGGGAAGAGGAGCTGGTGTTTGGTGCTGGGAGGCAGCCTTCTGCTAGCCTGCTTTTCAAGAAGAAAAATGAAATTGCTGGTTACCTTCATTAAAAATATGTCGGCTGCGTCTGTGGGCATGGATTGTGGTTAGAGCTGAGTGTTCCTGATCTTGAATTCTTCTGAAATCCCTGCTGTAGACCAGCCTAGAAACCCATGTCACCCAGCCGGATGGTATCTTGTATGTATAAAAAGAAAGACTTGTAAAAGCGGTTGGTGGTTAGGAGAAATGGATTGCCTGTCTCTTTCACGTCCTCCTTTTCTAACCACTCAGTCCTTTATTTGGCTTTGAGGAGAGCGATGATGCTTGGTTATATATACTTTGTCTGCAAAGTGTAGTTTGGGGTATGACTGCCATTTGAAGGCATTTACAAGGCAACCTAGGCAAGATGCCAGTTCTTGTGTTCAGCCTCAGCTTGATTTGCCAGTTGTTTGTAGCAGGTGAGATTTTTTTTCTTTAGTGCAGAAAAGCAGCTTTTTTTTTTTTTTTTTTTTCATTTAATGGAGGGCTATAAAGTGTGCCTTAAATTAAGTACCTAGTTTATGCTGCTGGGACGCAATCAGTTGCTTTGTTTTACTTAGTGCAGCAGAGCGATGCCCTTGGTTTGCTGCTTATCCTATCAAAAGTTTATGAGGCTGCGGTTCGTTGCCTTCCTAGGGAACCACCGTGAAACCAACTGCGAGCAAGCAGGACGGACGCACGTGAAGTTTTGCGTAGCATAGCTGCAATTTGAAAACTCTTGAGAAATGGTAATTAATGCTCTGGGAGAGTGTTTCCGGCACTTAGGCTGGCGTTACGGGGTGCGCTGGGAAGCCCTCGCAGACTTGTTGAGCCAGGGCTGGGAAGAGCCAGCCCTACGCCACAGTGGCTTCGCGGTGGTATTTGAGGAGCCCTGGGGGGGACTCTATTTTAGTTGGTTTTGCAGAGGCTTGATTTACAATTTGCAGGTTTCAACATGAGTAGTTAAGAGATCAGGGCTTTTAATGGCCAGCAGTTGTTTAGTGCGGTTATATAAAGTCGCTTTAAAGCTCTTTATCGCTTCCCGCATACCCTTTAAATTCCCAGGTTTTCTCCAGTTCCTCTGTCCTGCATCTTTCTTGGGGTGCTGATGCCACTGTGTGACGTCTTTGGGAGTACTGTATGTGGCAGAGCGTTTATTTTGGGGGATGGAGAGAGCTGAGTTTGTGTGGTATTTTGCTGCAAAAACAGCTGCTATTTGTGGTGTTTGCCCTGCGTTGCTGGGAGGATTAATTACTGGTTTTGACACAGTCAGATAGTTGCTTTTGTAGGTTTAAATCTTGGAAACTGTCGTTTGCTGCTCAGAATGGTTAGCTTGCTGAAAATTTTCTGGCTTATTCGGTAGCATTTCTCTTGCAGCCTGAGGCTTCGGGAGGCTCTCGCAGTCTCTTTGACTCTGCAAGTGAAAATCCGAGGCTGCCACTTCCCGCGGAAATGAAAAATGGGATTGCTCTGCAAACATGTAGAGAAAATAATTTCCAGCGCAGATGGATAGGATGGGAAATTTGGATCTCTAGTTCACCATAATTCTTAAAAACACGACTGTGAGTGTGTCCTTAATCATGCAACCTTTGTCAGACGGAGACCTCCCGCTTGTGTCCTCAGGGCCTTAATTCATCACTTGCCATCACTGGTGACTGCAGTGCTGAGTGATTTCACGCAGGCTCACTGTCTGGTTCTTTTTTTGTACCTGTGAGTTAGCTGGGACACGAGGTCTGGTGTGTTAAATTGAACTAGTCGCATCTAACGTCACCGTCTCTGGTTCATAATAACCTTCAGGAGCTCAGCCTGGGGCTGCAAGCCCTCTTGTAAGCTCCTGCCTGAGAAGAGCTGTTTCAGCCTGCTTTTGCGTGTCACTTAACCATGAAATCTTGCTTATTGGTGGCCACCACGGTGTGTTTTGATAAGAAAATGAAGTATTTCTGCAAAAAACTCTTGCTGGGTATGTTGTACTGCCGTGCAAACAGGAGTATATTGGGGTCCCCCCCCAGGTGCAGAGTAGCCCTGTGTGTCTCAAATTAAGCTTTATGGTCTTTAAGTGAGGGATGAATGTGGATCCTGGTGTGGAGGACCTGTGGCATCACTAGCTGTGTTTAAAGCTCTTTGTAATGCTAGGACAATCTCCTAATGCTAAGCCATCTGCAAAGGATGTACTTGGGATTGCTCTCCGTAGCATCCCTTGAATAATGTCGTGTTTCTAGCAGCTTGCTGGTACTATGGTGATGTTGGCTGTCGCATCAGCATTGATGAGAGGTTTAGGACAGCTGCTAATGAAGCAACTGCACCAGGAGATTAAAGAGCTGCTACTAGTAGGCATTTACAGTTGTCAAATGGGACAGGGAATGCTGAGAGGAGAGCCAGCCTTTTGTAGTCTGCCAGACTGCAGGTGCAAGCTGCTGTAAGCCTTTGTGGGGTGTGTTAGGTGCTTTTGAGGTAAGACACAATGATTTCTCAGAATTTATCAGATGTAAAAGCTTGGAAAATGGTGAAAACTCATCACCTGTAAAAAGGCTCTGAAATGGCAAGGTAACTTTGTTTCAAGTTAAAGAAAACAAATGAGCCTCGGTCTTTAATCTCCTCCTCAGTCCAGCCTATTTGAGAGAGATTTTTTTTTTTTTTGGGGGGGGGGGGGGAACCCCAACAAAAAACCCAAACCAAAACCAAACCCCAGCCAACCCCCTTATATATTATTCAGTGATCTTCAGCATTTTGTTTTGAAACTGGGTGGCAAAGCGCTTCTGGTTTCCATGCTTCTACTTGTTTTAGATATTCCAGTGTGATAGTCATCAAAGAGCTGTTTCCACTGGTAATCATGCCTGCAGTTCTGACACAACACAGCTGTGTTCAGTAATGGAGAATTTCAAAATTTCCTCTTTTAGAAATAGTATCCAAAAACTATTATTGGATTTTTTTTTTCCTTTGGTAGGTAAGCTAGTACCATCTTGTACATGGGAGGTAGACTTCCAGGTAGCTTGAGGGCTTCTTTTGTTCAGTTGGTTTGGGGGTTTCTTGTTTTTGTGGGGGAAGGGGAAGATTTTTAAGGCTTTTTTAGAGACTATCTATTGAGATCTTGTGAAGATCCAGCATTTCTGGGTTCTTGGGTCAGCTTTCTGAATGTTCTAGTCTCTGTTGCAGAGTTTGGTATGTTTGGAGAACTACTTATCTGACTTGGCTTTGTAGTGGCTCCTGTGTTTTACAGGAGGACGAGGTAATTTTCTTGAATCTTGAGGTGTGGGAAGATCAGGGTGCAGAACTGTTAAATGGTGTCAGGACTGGCAGCTGGCCCCTATCAATGGCCTGAAGTGGAAAGGAGGAAGACTCGGCCCTTGCGTTGGTAGGGGCCTTTACAACAGAAAGATCAGCTATATCTAGGGAGTATTTTTTTTTTTTTTAAAGGCAAAACAAAAAAACAACCACCAAAACCCCCTAAAAATCTACCAAACATCAAAACCTGCTTGGTAGCAGGGGCTGTTCTTCCCCAGCACCTGTGTGTTCAAGTGGCCAGTGGCTGACTGCATGTAGTAGCCTGTGGGTTGCCTGAAATGCTCACTCTCTCAGGTGCTCCAGGGCCAAGGGAGCACTGCAGATTTTGGGGTTGGCACCAGCCCAGTTCTAAGCAACACTGCTTTCATCTTTTGAGTTTTCAAGGTCTGCTTTATAGCTCAACCTACTTGGTATCAGGAAGGACCTTGTTCCCACCGCTGTGCGCTGCTGCTTGTGCAGCATGTCGCACTTGGGCTGTGGGTTTTTTTGTTTGTTCTGGGGTGGGTGGGTGGGATATCAAGGATCCCAAACAGTTGTGGTTTTGTTTTGTTTTTTTAAATATTTTTTCCTGTGTATTTTGTTTCAGGAAAGTGAATCCATCTAATCTTCTAATTAGAAGATAATGTGTCTCAGACGCTTTAAGCAAATGGTTGCATTGAACCTCATCAAGAGGGATAGATGGGCTGTTTTCTTGGTGCTTTCTTATGCTGTGCTTACAAGGTTGTGGAGTATAAGCTACGTGCTTTGAAAGGAGCGCTTTGTGTTGGGAGGATCTCTTACTGAGGTTAGTGGAATAAAAATCAGTCCCTTCTGGAAAAACTACCATCAGATGCTTCTTGGTATCAAAGTGTTAAGTGGGACTGCTTGACTGAGTAAAAAGAAAATGTTCTTGTCCTAAGACTTCTGTGGTGCATGATGATTATTTATAGCCCTTTCATCTGCAGTCCTTTACATGCTCCCATCCGGTGAGATTTTGCAGTGGGATTTTCTTCCCGGCAGCGTGTGGGGCTGGTCCCTGGGGAGCAGCTGTGGACAGGCTGCCCTGCCTGCTGCCCTTGCCTCCCAGCTTCTGAAAAAAATGTGGTTTATTTGTGGGGATCTGGAGTGTCTCCCTCTGCCCTGCCTCCTGGCTGTGGCGGTAGGGGTGCAGGGGCTGGCCCAGCAACCTACTTCTGTTACAGCAGCTGATGCTTTCCTTCCAGCTGATGCTTTCTCTGCTTTCGGTAGCTGCTTTCACGGGTCTTGTGGGTCCTGCTGTCCTGTCCGGAGTAATTCTCAACACTGAATCAGCTTCTGGATGGACTAGTTAAGAAGCTGATGCTTAAGGCGGTGGTTGCTCTAAGCTTGCAGACCTCCTGTTTGCTTTACTTGTGTTTTCTAGACCCCTCTCCCTTTCTTCTCCTTTCTGAAGCTCCTTGGAGCTTGCCTGGGCTTCACCTCCCTCCTGCTCCCGTTCCCTGGGTACCGAGATGTTCCTGGGCTGTCCAGTTTGGGAAGGTTCCCCCTGCTCCCTGGGATGGGGTTGTTGAACTGAGATGTCCCTGCGGTTCTCATCCCAGCAGTAGCTTCTCAGCCTGCGTGGGTAGTGTGGCTGCTGCCCTCCTATGCTCGCCGCTTTATACATGTCTTCGGACAAGAGGCTGGTGGTTTTCATTTTGGTCGGACTCCAGCGATGCTCAGATAAGTATGATGGAAGTCCAAAATTGTTAAATGCTTAATACTGTTTTGTAGCTTTTCCTCTTGCACACATTAGGGTTTGGGATCGAGGGGAAGCCTTTTGTTGAAGGACAAGTTTTCCTGAGTTGAAGCCATTTTTTTTGTCGGAAAGAACTAATGTTTTCCACTGTTGATTCCCAGCAGGGTTACGAAGAAGATACAAACAGGGATGGGGCAGCTGCTGCAGGGGCTGCTGGTGCTGCCAGAGTGAAATGTGAACTCTAAATAAAGCAAGGTCTCGCCTTTTATGCAGTGTCTGTTTAATGAAATCTACTTTTCTCCCTACCTTGCCTCTCAGCCTGCTCCTTCTCCTGTCCCCCCTCTGCTGGGATTGCTGGTGGAGCTGGGAAGGGTGCTCTGGACTGAGATGGCTTTTTGGTCCCCTCTATCCGTGCTCTGCAGGCATGAGTTAACTGATTAAATTACCAGCATTACACGAGTCACTGCTCTTCTGCTTTCTAAGCAGAGTGACTCGGCATACATCCCTACATGTGTGCTGCCCCTTTCTCACCCTCCTGCCAGCAGTCCCCGGTTGCAAGGGAGCAAGCAGGGCCGTCCCTGGTGCCTCCAGCATTGAGACAGCTAAATCTGAGTTCCTTATTGAACAAACTACGGATTATTTTGGAAGTAATGATGCAGAGATAAGCTTTTCCAAGGGCTTCAGAGCACTTTTAGGAAATAAGGGCCTTTTTTACTTTTATCATAACTACTGCGAGAAAGTGTGCATATAATGTCTGTTTCTTTTTGGCAGTTTAGCTGAAAACATTGCAAGTAGGTTGTTGCAGTGTCAGAGTCTCTGGCTTGTGGTTAGGAAGGGAAGCTTGGGGTTTTCATGAAGGATTGCTATTTCCAGTCTTGGTAAATAACTCTAGGAAACAGAACTACAGCTCTGAAACCACAGTTCCCTTGCAAGTGACTTTAGTATTGCTTGTCCCTTTCCAAAAAAGGCAGGAACAAGTAACGTCTTTTTCCTTTTCCAGAATTAAATTTCTTTAAATCAGAGTGTCGAGGCTATTGGGTGAAGAAGTTGCTAGAAGTTGCCAGCATAGATCATGAGTGAGCATCTGGCTGAAAGGCTGCGGGATGACACCATATTGCTTGTCTATCCCTGGTGAGCAGGCAAGGGATAGCACTGAAAGGTTTTGGTCAGCCTAAGGTGTATTTTCTCTGCCACTGGTTTCTTTCTGGCCTTATGTTTCTGTACTTCCATTCCTTGTAAGATGTAGGAGCTGTGCCATGAGAAGTCCATAACTTGCTTGGAAATGCTGGAAAGATTGTAAATCCTGAACATGGCATACCCCTTGCGCTCCAGGCTGGTTCTCTCCATTCCTTGGCAGACTGCCACTGGTCTTTGGGTACAGAGCACACAATTTAATGAAAAACTATCCAAGAGGCTCCCTTAAAAGACTTTTAATTTGGTATCCACCGATATATTTAGAAATCTCTGGAGAAATGTGTTTTGTCTGTGGCTCTGAATGTACATAGGTGGCACTGGGGAAGGACGTAAGAATATTCCCAAAGTCTGTTTTGTTGCCTTTCTGTGTTTTGATTCTCTGCAAGCTCAAGCAGAAAGATGGCAGTAACAGTCCTGGGGTTTTTGGTGACAAGTAATGTTTTACAGCTCATTCATAGCACCTACCCATGGTGCCCGAAAAAGCTTGGAGCAGCTGTGGTGCAGCTGTGGTGCAGCTGCAGCACTAGCTGCTCGTGAGTACTGCAGTTGCCAGCAGAGGTTGAAAGCTTTGGTTAAAGCTCTTATTTGTGTCAGGGGACGAACTGGACTGGTTTTCTGGTGTGCTTGACTGTTCTCTTTTCTTATTCACCAAATTGGTTTGGATGTGTGGTTATAACTGTGCTACGGTCTGCGCTGCTGACACTGATCTTTGCCTGGACAGTGTCACTAGTTGTTACATGGAAAAGGCTACATTTTTTATAGGAATCTTAATTCTTCCAGTTGCAAAACCCTGTAATAAATATGTCTCCTTGTTAATTTGTCAGTGAGTTAATCACCTTTTTCATGTCATTTTGGCCTGTGTTGCAACACCAGGGCTATGGCATGTTCTTTTGTGAACTGTATGGTAGAAACTAAACATGCTGCTCTGGCAGATGGAAAGGACCCTGTCTCTCAGCCTTTCTGTCCCCCAAATCCTGCTTTTTTAACTTTTTTTTTTTCTAATTGCTCCCACCTCTAAAAAGTCGACGTTAACTTGAAAACAGTGGGAGGGAATGAAACGCGTTTTGAAATGGTGATCCTATCGATAGGAGTGGTATTGAGTGTTTATACAGCACATAGAGAGGGGTTGTGGGAAGAGATGTGGTTCAGCAAAAGGAATAGAGTTTGGAGTCATTAACCTGTGCCATTAGCACTGTGTAACGGAAAGTTTAAACTGTGCCTGGCTAAATTGTATGAGTCTTTGAAATTCACAGCAGTGCTGGCAGCCCTGCTGGCTTTTGTCCTTCCTGCAAACACACAGCTGCTTGGTTCGGGCATCCCATGTGCTTGGCATCCCTGCTGCTTCCTCCCTGGCTGCAGAAAGCTGCTCATGGATTTCAGGAAACCACAAGAGACCAGCTGGAAGAAACCTCAAGTAAATGAATTGGTGTTGCCATTGGACCTGTGGAGGATGTGAAAGTGTAGAGTGCTGGGTCATACCTCTGATCTCTGTGTGTAATTAGTGTAACAGGGGAAAACTTTTTATTGCCCCCCTCTGAGGAGTGACGTGTGTCCAGACTTGCTTAAGAAATTTGCTGGTAGTAGTCCAAAATCCAAATGGAGAATGTGCTCCTGTAGCAGTCTGCAGAAATGCTTGCTTTGTTCAGGTAGCTGTGCTGGCTGCTCAGGGGCAGCTTGTCTTAAAACATACAGTTTAAATCTGTTAGTTTTGCTGTCTTGCTGCTGGTGTTCTAAAGCCAGGTTTCAGCACAGGTAACTCAGCAGAAAAGGTAATGCATTGCAGAAAGTTTTGGTTGGAAAGTAGGCATGGAGCTTGTGAAAGCTGTTTTCTATGTAGCAGTTACTCATCAAGTTATGGGGTGCCTGGCTACCCTTGGGAAAGAGATGGCATTTGCTTCAGGTGGTACTATAAGGTGTCTTGCCAGGTCCAAAATAAGGGCAGTCTCACTACTTTCTAGGGGGAAAAAAATAAAAAAAATTGTACTGGCTTTCTGACTGTCCTGCTTCTTGCGGTAGATGCTAAGACCCCTTCTTTATTCTTCCATCTGCTTGCTGAGATGGAAGCAGAAAAAAGCCTCTGGGACAAGGGATGATGGTTTTGCATATTGTGGAGTGGAACATCATAGTCTTTCTGTCATGGAGTTAATGATTATTTAAGTTCTGGTAGCAGAGATTTTCTTTAAAGTGTAAACAAGCATTTGTAGTTAAAAGTGTGCAACTCCTAGCTCTGTGTGCTTTTTTTTTTTTTTTTTCCCTCCATCCTTGAGGCAGACTTGTTTAAAGATTTGGAAGGGGAGGATTCTTACCTTGTTGGAAAAGATTACTGGTCATTCTGAATCAGCAGTTAAAAAGAGGTTAATAAATAATTGGTAAGGCATTCCTGCAGCACCTTCTGTCTACCATGCCTGTATCTTTGAAGAACGTTACCAAGGTAAATAGTCATTACCAGCCAAATCGTCATTAAACAACTTCCTTTCAGTACTTAAAGGGGGTTTATAAGAAAGATGGGGACAGACTTTTTAGCAGGGCCTGTAGCGATAGGACAGGGTATAGTGGTTTTAAACTAAAAGAGGGTAGATTCAGACTAGATGAAAGAAAATTTTCTTATAATGAGGGTGGTGAAACAACTCAGGTTGCCCAGAGATGTGGTAGGTGCCCTACCTCTGGAAACATTAACTGTCAAGTCAGACAGGGCTCAGAGCAACCTGATTGAGCTGAAGATGTCCCTGCTCATGGCAGGAGGTTTGAACTAAACGACCTGTAAAGGTCCCTTCTCACCCAAACGTTCCCGTGATTTTCCAGAACGAAGCATAAACCATGAGGATGAGCTGTAGGAGGCTCGGGCTTTCTGTTCTGGGCTTGACTAACAGCAGTCAAGATGTGATCAAATACTCGCCCTGTATCTCTATACCGTTGTGCTTGCCCATGTACCGCTTCCCTTTCCCCCTCCACTCCTCGCAAGCCTTTCGTGCTGATACCGTGTGTTTTGTGTCAGTTGCTGTGACAACAGATTGCAAGGCAGAAGCCTTTTGTGTGTGTGAGTTGCACAGTGTCCTTGTGGAACAGGGGTCCTGTGGCTCAGTGGGGTGCTTAAAATTTGGGAGGCAAGGAATGAAGGTGTGGCTTCGCAGTCCCTCAGGGCACACTAGCTTCTTTCAGCCCTACCCACTTCACAGCAGCTGGGGGCAAGGAGTCACACAGCCCTTGGCTAGTTGTATTAGCTTGCTTGATTAAGACCCAGCGGCTAATTTGATGGAAAGATAACCTTTTGGTGGCCTTGGTGATACTGGGATGTGCCTGTGGCTGTGTAAGTGCTGGCTGGTGGGAAGGAGGCACTGGGGATGCACAGCTGGGGGATGGGGGAACTGACTTCTATCAGCTGCAGCCAATTTGAGAACACCCTAAAACTGTTTTTTTTTTTTTTTAAAGGACTTTTGTGATAAGCTGAAGTCAAAGTGAGGACTTCAGGTTATGGTAAGCTACTGTGAGCTTTGAAAGCTGAGGCTTGTATAAGGAAGGAAATGAGCAATTTGAAATTTCCACTTTTGTGCCTTGGACATGGATGCAGGTCATTGGTTGAAGTAAGAAACTGGAGAAAAAGATCAGCAGAGATCAGAGAGCATTTCTGAGGCAGAATTTTCATAGAGAAGACATTCATGTGTGTAAGTTAAAGTAAAACTCTACAAGAATTCAGTTTATGCAAAACGTCTTTATTTAGAGATTCAGCTGTCTTAGCTTGTTTTAGCTGACTTTGCATAAGCAGTAATAATGAAATTTGTTTTTTTTAAATTAATAAACCATTAAAATAAGTAGGCAAACTGTTGTTTATGCAGCTGCTTGACTATTCTGGAAGCAGACTGAAGGTTAACAGATTGATCTAGAGTGGAAGAATCACTTGATAAACAGTTCACTTGTTTGTCTTTTTAAAAAGCTTTTCATCACAAAGAATGGCTAAAAAAGTTCTATGAAACTAATTTTCATAAATGGTGCTGAAGATTGAGATGGTATATCCCCATGCAATCCAATTTGTAGGCTTACTCATTTTAGAATTAATAATACCATAATGACTTGCTTTTCTCTTTGTGGGCTTGGAGTTCCCATAGCGATGGATGAGATAGAGCCCATAAAAGACTCTTGTGCTGCTGATACTCATGGCATATTTAGGAGTTAAATGTATGCTGAAGGAGAGAAGGAGGCTGAAGAGTCTCAGCGATTTGGGTTAATCACTAGAACAGCTCCTGCAGAATTGTTGTACTTCACGTGTCAGGTTGGCTGGGCTGATGTTGCGTCAGCAAAGCTTCCTAAAAGATGAAAAACTGGCATGTGTGTCTCCTGGGAGGTTTTCCTGCAAGTCACCTGCCACCTCTACAGAGCTTGTAGCGCTGCTGTGAACAGTCAGCCAGTAAATGGTTATAAATCTTTGTAGAATATAACTATTCTTGTGTCTCTGCCTTCTGTTTATGGGCACAAAATAAGTGCTTGTTGGTCCTGCAAATAAACTGTATTCATGAGTCCTAAGGAGTGTGTTTGGTTTTTGGTTTTTTTTTTTAATGCAACTTTCACCTATTTGCTTAATCTGCAGGTTCCTGGAGGAATGGAAAACGAGTTTAGCATACTTGAGGGCTTTTCTTACAGAAGTCTCCCATTAGTATGTGTCCTGCCCACACAGAGATAAAGATGAGCAAGAAAAAACCCTAGAGCGATGCATTTTTGCATGGGTATGCAGCAGTTCCTGCCCAGGCGACTCTTGCTGGAAGGATCCAGCCCATCTGCTGGCCTGGAGCTGCCTCTGATGTGCTGGGAAGAGATTTGGTGATCACTGGTGGGGGGTTGTGAGGGTGCTTGGGCAGAGGACACACCGAGGACTTTTGTTTTATCCCTGTAAGGGATGTATGGGTAGTGATGCCTGAAAGTAGAGCATAGGGACAGATGCTGTTTTGTCAGATCACTGAAAGCTCCTTTGCAAGTGCCGGCACAGTTTTGTGGTGCAACTTCATCCTTTCCCCTCCCCTCCGTTTTGGGGGAAAGGTGGTGAATAGTCAACTCCCTCCTCCCCAGATAATGTTAGAAAGCTGTCCAAAATGGGCTTGGTTTCAAAAGTAGCATGAAGTCACTGGGGTATGTAAGCCACAGAGTCCTGCTGGGGGTTTTGGAGTACTCAGCCCTCTCTGCCGGGAGGGAGACTGGAGAACCTCCAGGTCACTTTATTTTTGATGCTAAACACACAGTTTCCTTCCGAGTTTGTGATCGTTGTGGAGCAGGGTGTCTTCAGCCTGAATGCAAGACAAATCCTGCCAGCAAGGCAAGCAAAGGCTTGTTTGCTAAAGATAGCGTGCACACATGTACATGGTCCAGGGGGTTTTTAAGGCGCTCTGTGAGTACTCGGATTTACAGTGCAATCCTAGGCATCCTAAAGAAAATTAAAGAGATCAGATACATCTAATGAATAACGAGCTATTTAAGGTCAACTTTATGCTTTGTAGCATCTGTTCTTCATGGCAGCCATACCAGATGGCACTCACTTGTGTGACACAAGCATATCGTGCATCAACATTGGCATCAGATTCAACTCTGTCGTGTGCTGTCTTGCTTCGAGGTGATCAGGCATCAGTTCTCAGCGCCTCCCCTGTCTCTGAGGCTGGTACACACTGGCAGTTAGGTAACCCCTGCTATACGTTTAGGCTGTCTAAGGTTATAGCTTGTGCTCATGTACATCAGGCTGGCCCTGAAACAAGTTTTGTTCAACTCTGTTTTGTTACGCTTTCTTTATGTTTATTAAATAGATGTCCTTTGCATGGATGGAAAATGTTAAAAATAGAAATGCTCAAGGCAGGGCCATTGTGTTGGTGTTGATAGGTTTGCTGGAAGCTGAAGCACGCCTTGTATTTTAAGAAGCACCAGATTTTGGAAGGGGTTGCTCTCCGATGTCCTCTTGACCTTACACGAGGAGCTGCTTTTCTGAGTGAAGAAGAGACTGTCTTTGGGATAAATCAGGTTTTCAGAGTGATACCATTCACGAGGTAGTGCAATTATTGCAAGTAATAGGCTGAGCTTGGGATTTCTGAAGAACTGGTGCCTTTTGTAATTAAGGGGCACCAACTGCAAAGCTAGTTGGTGAAAGAACCTGAAATAAGCCATTTGCTTTCTGGTACAACTCTTTTCTCTACTAAAAAACCTCTTTTGTTCCTTGTCTCACCGCTGTGCAGGCAAGCCCATATATATAAGGGAATAAAGCACAAGTGATGATACAGAGGAAGGAATGACACTGTACCGATTTGTACCATGCAGCAAATAAGTTTCTGTATTTTCCCTCTCCCCAGCAGTTGTAACCACTGTAAAAAACAAATGAATTTTTTTCAGGACCCCTAACTTCACCGAGCTTGTCCCAAACCAAAGGCAGGCTTTCAGAAGAGAAGACAGAGGCACTCAGGCCCTTATTTGGTGGGATTCTGTAACTGTGGAGCTGTGTCCCCAAATATAAACCTAAACCATGAGCATCTCTGACCATCGCGCTTGCAGGGATGAACTTCCAAATGTAAATAGTGCATGAAATGATGGGGAGCAAT
This sequence comes from Falco rusticolus, assembly GCF_015220075.1. Lineage (NCBI taxonomy): Eukaryota > Metazoa > Chordata > Aves > Falconiformes > Falconidae > Falco > Falco rusticolus. The sequence goes on from NC_051197.1 coordinate 30,644,660, forward strand.
TTCCTGAGCTCTCAGTCTCAAGTTGGCTTCTTTATAGTAGCAGCAGTTAGCTGTTGGTATCTGCATTTTGTCATCACGGAAATCTTACGGTGACCACACAGATTTTACTGTGCCATTGCTGATGGTGTTAGCAGATCCACAGGCTTATCTCAAGCCTGCACAATGCTTGCCAGGTGGTATTCTGTGTCCAACTGTTTCTTGTGCAGCTGTGAAAGTCATCTGTAACTTGTGTGGAACCACAGTTCTGTGGGAAACTGGGACATAGGACTAACGTAAAGGAAAGGTAAAAAGCTGTGGGGTTGTGAGGTTTTTTTGGAGGGTTCTTTTTAGCTTTCCTAAAATGGTTGAAATCAGGGAAGGTTCTGAACTTCAGTTCAACATGGTGATTATTCCCTTCTTTCTTCCTCTGTGCTGCACAGGTTTGTGATTTTCCTTCCTCTCTTCCTCATGTAATTAGTATTCCCCCTAATTTAGTAGGATCATCTAATCTTCAAGACCGAGCTCAGCAGGGGAATGTGTATTTTGATAATGAGCAAGTAATGGTGCTTCCTCACCCAGACTTGGAATGATCCCAAAATCAGATCATACGTCATCAGGGGGATGCTGCTTTCTATGCAGCTTTGACACTTGTGCAACAGATGGTGTTAATAATATAAAGAGATCCTAAAAAGTGTATATAAAAAACTTTGTAAAAATAACCAGATCACTCCATGTCACTTGCTGGTTGTGCCTTTTTTCCAACATGCAAAAGTGTATTGTTTGGACCTGGTAGGTACGTGGTAGTGCTGGGGCTAGAGTGTGAGAGGAGTAGCCCCCCTGCAACTTCACATGGTGCACAGCTAAAACACATTCAGAGCAAGTGCATACATTCACTTTCCATCTTCAGAAATTAATTTTGTAGATTTTGGCAAATGATTTTATTATTTCTGGAGGTTTTTCATTGAAGAACAGTAGTAGTTTTCAACTTCCTTTAAAAAAACAGTGGAGACTACTAATTTTTTTTGTGTGTGTGAGAAAATGCTATTATGCTTTGAGGCTTTTTTGGAGTTCAAATGAGCAGTGTGCTTCCATAAGTCTTTTTTTTTTTTTTTTTCCCAGTTTCTATTTATCCTTGTGATTGTAAGTTAGGAAATATTTACTGTCATAGGTCACAACATTTCTGTGCTAAATTTGGGAATATAGCTGGCAGCTAGCTTTTTCCCTGGGAACTTTCTTGCCAGGTTGGTACAGAAAGCTTTAGCTACTTAGCTGTTGAGGGGAAAAAGGTTCTTAGTTTCAGGGGTTTTTTTCTCCTCTCATTTTTGCTTCCACTGCTTTTGTATTCCTCACTGCCTTTTCCACTGTCATGGAAGAAAGTGAAGCTTGAAGTGGTTGAGCTGTTGCAGCTGCTTGGTTTTCAGCGTCACGTTTGTCTTGCCTCTCGTGCGAGGCCTTTCCTCTTTGTGGTTTCTCATTGTTTTCTGCCAAACCTCTGTATTTCAGAGCCACTTCCCACTTGTGGCTTTGTACCAGCTTGAGAATCTCCACACAGTTGTTCTTTGCTTTTGGTGTGTGATAGAGGCACAACTGCATGGGGCATAAAATTGTAGAGTGTGATGAAAATCTGTGAAAGAGATCTAGGGTTTTTCTGTGTTTATTTCCAGTATTTTGCATATCATTATTTTGCTTTTAAGAAATCCCACTCCCTTCCCCCCCCCCCCCCCCCCCCCCAGTATTTTAGCTAGTCAAATTTCTTATTTAAAAAAAAAAAAAAAGGCAGACCCAGAGATTACTGATCTTCACCTGGCTGCTAGTGCCTGGACTTTAACAATGGTGTCAAATGATATGGCTTCTCCTGCAAAAGTGATAGGAAAAGCCAAGCTGTTCTTCATGCCTTCCTCTTCCATTTACTGGTGTTTTTCCCAAAATCAAATGCTGCTGACTAGAAGGAATGCTCAACACAAGGGAGTATGTGACCCACCAAGTCTGTAGGTGTCTGCCCTTCAGGCAGGGCTGTGCAGCACACCCAATGGCTAGTAGTCAGCTGGGTTAGTGCTTCCAGCTGGTGCGTGTCAGACATAACACGTCGTGGTCCACACCCAAACGACCTGGGATGCTCCAGCACCTGATCTTTTCGAGGGTACTTCCATGAATTTGTCATGTATATGAAAAGGGTGCAAATGGTACTGGACCAGCCTGAAACCTCAAGGCAGGTCTGTGCTGTGAGTGACTGGTGAGTGGAAAAACCACCATGTCTGGCTTGGTGCCTGAGTTGCATGGTGTTAGAAGTTCAAGTGTGCTGCAAGAAGTTCCTTATAACCTGTTCCTAGGCTTGCGGAAGATGTCGTCTATGGGCTGCTGGCAGCACTGTGATGCACACCTGAACAAAAAGCACCCAAATCCCCCAAACTAGGTTCACTTTATTCATAATGACATAAGAAGTGTTGGCCCTTGTTAGCTGGAGTACCCCTTCCCAAGTTATCTGGGGAACAGCCCTGTTTGTCTTGCTGATGTCTGTCCTGCTTATGTTGGCTGGTGGGTCACAGCACTCAGAGGCTTGCAGGTGAGCGCTGCAAGGGCCTGCTCTCCAGCCCATCCAGTCTGTGATACTCATCACACTGCTGGGAGCTAATATGCTTTTTGAGAGGATTGCTGAAGAGGAACTTCTCTCCAAAACCACAGGGAAATAATTGGTGGTAAAACCCAAAAAAGGAACCCGACTGATCCTATTGTTTCTGGGGTCTACAGCTTTCCTGTTTACTCAGCCTGGCTTTCAAGTATTTGTCCTGCCTCTTAGAAGTAAAGTGCTTTTGCACTGATCTGCAGGACTCTTGTCTACCCCTTTGCATGTGTGTTTTTTGTCTCCTGGTTTTGAAAATACATCAGTTTGGAAGTGTCAGAGGGAAACCTCTCCTCCCCTGTCTTTGAGTGTGCAAAAATAAAGCACTGGCAATTCTTTTTTTCCTTCCCTTCTGTTCTTTCTGGACCAACAGCCCATTAAAAAAAAACCCCAAACTGGTATTTAGTTCCTTCTATTTTTTTTTTTTTTTGTCTTTATACTCCTAAGTGCAGCACAGCCCCTTGAAATGAGGGTTTGCAGAGGTAGACATTGTCAGGCACTGATTGTCAGTGGGCCTTTCTGATCATTGTCAGGCACTGATTGTCAGTGGGCCTTTCTGATCGAGGCTGCCTTTGAGGTGAAACAGTGTTTCAAAACTCTGTGCTGGATCATAAAACTGGTATTAGTAATTACTACTTGACAATTGAGGGGATCCCACCTGCAGTTTAATGTGATGCAACCAAAGGTTGCATGAGAGGGAAAGAATATAAGCAGTAGTCTATGAACACCTCTTTGAAGGCAATTATAAAAATAAATCTCTGTGTGTGTATGTATTAGGAATTGACCGTTGCCTGTCCCCGCTCTAAAGAAGTTTAGTGGCCAGACAGAGAAGTAGAAGATTAAATGGACAGATATGTTGGTTGTGGTGTGGAGACATGAATCAAATCTAGGCAACAACGGTGGTTGATCTGCCTCACAAAGAAACGGGGCTCATGTTGGGTGCCAGAAGCGCAGATGGGGTCCCCTGTGTGCAGACTGTGCCCAGCAGGTATAGCTGTGGTGGTCCCTGTGTGAATGCAGTGGTTTTTACTGTGACTTGAGGAACTGGGAATCCCACTGGAATCTGGAGGAAGCAGAGGTGGTGGCAATACCTGGCTGGTCCTTTCACACAGTATCACAGCTCTGCAGCCCTCTTCTCCTTCTTGCCTTCCCTGGGGCTGCCTGAAACCTGGAGACATTCTTCTACACATGTGAACCTTTAAGGGGTAAAAAAAATATATATTTTTTTTTCCATTGCTGCACGTTGCACTGGGTTTGGGTTTTAGCTTCTAGCAGGACCTAGGGCAAGCAATGCCTTTAGGACCGTCTAATAACTTGACATCAACATGGTTTTTGACCCTCTGATATACTTGGTCTGTGTGGGCGAGGAGAAGTTAACAACATCATGGTGGAGCTGGGAGTAGCAGCTCTGTTTTGGGAAAGAAGCCCAAATCCTTCTGTTGGGGGACTCTTCTGTGAAGCTGCTGCTGAGCGATGCGCTTGTGCTGCTCCATGTGGGCTTGTGCCAGGAGGAGCAGCTGCCTGGGGGGGCTTTTGTCGTTCATGCCTGCTGCAGCGGCATGGGCTTAGAGTGAAGATTTCTTTATTCCTCTGAAGGTGGTGCATACAACTTCATTTGCAGCAGTGTTTGCTCCGAAATAGGATTTTTTTTTTCAGAGAGCAGAGATAGCTGGGGGCTCTCAGCTGGATGCTTCCTTCCTAACCTCCTGAAGAGCAGAGTGCCCTCAGCTAAATGAGGTTTTGCCAGAATAGGCGTTCTTACTTAAAGCTGTGTATCACCAGGAACACTTCTGGCTTTAAAGCTTTAGGAAGAGAAGTTGGTCTGGTGTAGCCTGATAACATTTTTATGTATTTACTTTTTTAAAGCACGAGCCTGGATTGCAGAGACAGGGTTTCAAGTTCTTGATCTGAACTGGTAGGGAAAGTGCCAAATAATTTTTCTTGAGTATGAAATATTTTGCATCTCTACCCAGCCTGCTTGTGGAGTGATGCCCCTGGAAGGGGCAAGGTGGTGATTTCCAGCTCTGATAGCATATTACAGTTTTGTTCCTGAAAAATGTCAGGGACATTTTGTTTCTGTCCCAAAAAAAGAACAGAAACAAACTTCAAAACCTTGGAGGTTGCTATGAAACGGAACTGTCTTCCCCTTGGCCCTGTTAAATAAAGGCTTTAAATATGCTCATTGCTGAGTTTCCTTGCTATTGCTGTGGGGGTGCGGTGGTGTGTGTGTTTGGTAGGTATGTCTTCTCTAGTAACCAACGGTTTCCTTGGCTGTGGATTCCTTGAACTGTTTCAGGCAGAATTAGGGTGCTGTGTGCCGCCTGTCCTGTGGTAATGGTACAGAGCAGGGTTGTATTCTGTTCCCGTTTTGTGCAGGTGGTGGAAAATTATTTCAATTTTCTACTAGTTTGAAAATATTTTAGCAAATACAATGTTCTTGCATGCAATGCTTCACACGCACACACCCCCCACCCTGCCCCCAGCTTTCAGTTTCCTTAAAAGGGTTTCTGATTTCTTAGTAACTTCCCTGCAGAAAGCTTTATGCTGTTTGCAGAGAAGACTGTGCCAGAGACTGACACTGCCTTTGCATCTGCCGCGTCCGCTATGCGCAGACTGACTGCGGGTGTGGGTTTGGGTTTGTACAGCAGAGGTTAGCTGAGGGCCGCGGAGCCGGCGCAGGGGACTGCAGCATCTGTTCCCATCTGTGGTGCTCAGCAGCAGTCCTGCTCATTTCAGGTAATTTCTATAAAAATCAGACTTGAACAAATCTGTCCTGTGAAGGAAAACAGCCCAAATGAGGAAACCTTTCTGTGTGCTTCTAAACCCTTTTGGACCCTTGTGTGTACTGAGAGGTCAGCCTTCAGCAGCAGCACATGTAGGTCTGCATCTGCGATATGCTCATGATAGTTCACTCCCAGTGGTATGTGGCCGTGTGGGGCTTGAGTGTAGCTTTTGGTTAGTGAATCTTGAGACTTTCACCTGACTGGCTTGGAATCAGCATTAGTGTGACTGCTCTCCAGGTCTCCTGACTGCTTTGACTTGGGTGCCACTGGCTGTCATAGGAGGTCAGTCATGTATATTGAGGTGTCTGAGTTTATTTGTCTAAAGCCTGGACCTTAATCCCATTCTGCTTCTCTTCATAGAAGAACTGAGGTTGAAAGGGACCTCAGGAGCCCCTCTCAGCCAGACTCCTGCTTGGAGTAGGATAGATGTTGAATTTATACCAGGTTATTCAGGACTTGGTCCCATCTGGTTTTGAAAACTTCCAAGCCCTCTTCGTGACACTTCCTCATGCAGTAATACAGTAACTCACTGCATTGGTGTTCATGTTGAGGACTTCCCCCTGTGCAGTTGTGCCTCTTGGGATTTTTATGGTTTCTTGCTCATGACGATCTTGATTTTCCAGGTAACGATCACAAAGCGGACTGCTGAGCTCCTGGTGGTTAAACATCAGTTAGAAGGTAACTTGTCAGAAAACACTGTTTTGGGTGCTTACATCCACTTAACATAGAGATACTGCCTTCACAAAAAACACTTGAGTGACAGGAAAGAAGATAAAGGGGAAGCTGAACTGGTGAAGTTCTCTGCTGTCTCACTCGTTTACTGTAGCTGGCAACTTGGGAACGTCTCAGTGGTTGTGCAGAGAACATGCTGGGTAGGATCGAGGGATGTCTTGCTGCCCCTGCTGTTCCTCATGGTGGGACGTGCTTGCATTGAAGGTCTGTAGACTTTCTTGTTAATTTATATTTTCTGCAGAACTTCGTACTTTCTTTCAAGAAGTAATCTCCTGAATTAGGTGTTTGCAAAGCCATGTTAAGAAATTGCAAGTGTCCCTCTCTTTGGGTGCTCTGCAAACCTCAATTGCAGTAACTGTAGTAGTAAGTGAAAGGTGTGAATTGTCATGTTCTCCCTATCGGGTTATTAAAACCGAAGTCTGAAAGGCACCACTGGTGGTTGCGCCCCAGAGCAAGGAACTGGTTCTGACACACGGTAGAATAACATGCAAGGTGAGTTTTGCTCACTGAGTGTTAGGAATATATGAACTTGACCCCTCTTGTTGGGTTAGTGTGATGGAGCAGCTGCTATGTCCTGCTACCAGAGCTTGGAAGGGCCCTGAGCTGTCCTAAAAAGCCTTACTTCTGAGTTTGGTGTTTTGTTTTGGGTTTGGTGGTGGGTTTTTTGGGGTTTTTTTTTTTTTTTTTTTTTTAGCTTTGAAGCTTTAAAATGGTTGAAAGTAAAAGCAGGTGGGTAGGAAAAAAACCCTCAACTGAGATTTCCCATTCGGATAATTCTGAAACCTTCTCCCCACCACATCTTCCCTGGGCTGGTTTTTACTACTGTCAGTAGTGAGCTGATCTCTTATTTTCTTTTTTCTACTGTTTTGGAAAGCAGAAACTGTAGTAGAAATACATCTCAAGAAAAGTAGGCTGGAGGGGTACGTGGATTGTTAGATAAATTGGCGTGTCTTTCTTTTTGGTCTTGATCCCTACCGATCTAAGAGCTACAGTTTGGGGGTTATAGTAAAAATCTGAGGACTGCTAGATTTATTTGTTTCAATCTTTCATGGTTCAGGATGTCAACATACTAAACTCCAAGAACAGGTCGAACATACAGCTGAGGTTTCTGTGGCTGATTTGATTATAGCAGTAAGTGTTTCCCCACGTAGTACTTGTGGTTCTGCAGCAGTTCAGGCAACACAGAAAGCTGAAATCTCACCAGCTGCGTTACAAAGGACAGTCATCAGCACATGCAGGGGTTGTGCAGAGATTGCAGTGTCTCAGGCTCACAGATGAGGTGTCTGGGGAGGCTGGAAAACATCTGCGTGTGTGTGCCCATGTTGTCCGTTTGCCTCTGCAGGCAGGATGTGTACGGTGCTTTCATCCCCACTGCTTCATGTGTGGGTTATTGGCCAAATGAGCCATCGTTCTGTGTGTGTGTGAAAGTGAGGGTGATGTGGAAGGCAGCTCTCTGCTCTGCGGTACTGAAGCCTGGTTCAAAGAGCTCATCAGAGCTGGAAGGGTGGGCTGGGGCAGTCAGGAGGAGCAGATGGTGCTTATTTCTGAATTTACAGTGTTTTCTCCCCTGCCCCCACCCCCTGTGGACAGATGAAATTATTTATCTTATTAATTCCTGAGACTTCTGTAAACAGAATGTGTAAATACATGTAAACATATCCTTGATCGCTCTGGTTTGCACGTGTGGGAGCAGTGGTTTACAAAACGTGCGCCCAGCCTCCAGGCAGAGGAGGAGGAGTGGCAGAAGGAGCTCAGGTGTGGGTCACTTCTTGTCTTTGCTTGAGTCCACCTCTTTGGGAGCACTTATTGAGCTGGTACAACAGCTCTTGCTACCAACAGGACAGGGTCACCCCAGCCATTTCTGCTGGGTTCAGAGGCTTAAAGCCCACCTGCTGTTGTGGACCTTGGAACAAAAGGAGCTGTTGTGTTGGGGTGTGGATGAATCCTGGTCATGGTTTCATCTGCCGCATTACATCCTTGGCAGGGGTTCCCGGTGCGCTGATCTCCCTTTCCAGGGCAGCATCCTTGTTTTTACTGATAACTTTGTTTATAGCTGGCAATGTTGAACTCATGAAGGGTTGATGTTACCAGTTATGTGGGTTTCTGCTGCTCTGCACTGAAAGTGTTGGGGGAAGCCCCACTGGGCACGATGTTGGGTCAGTTTGACCATCTAGTTGGAGGTTTGACTGGTAGAACAAGTGACACACAAGCCGTTTTCTGCTCTTCATTGCTGAGCTTCAGCTGGTAGATTCTGCCAAATGCCATTGTTACCAAGGGAGGGTGCTCACTGTTTCTTGTGAGTTTAACAACGTTTGGATGGAATTGCCCATCCCAGGACAGCTGTGGTCCGGAGAAAACAGCGACATTGCCTCAAAGTGAAGGCAAGGAGCATAGGAGCTTAGCTGTGAGGTGGTTGAGTTACTAGTAAATGCTTCAAGCTCTGAAGTTTTTGTTGCAGTGGTCTTAAGGTTATTTAAAATAAAAGGAAAACACCCTGTTCGTATTCCTCATCTGCAGCCAAGAGGGTACTTGGTGAGTGGCAGGTTTTCTGGAAGAGAGGGAGAGAACAGGCTTATGGCTCTGTTTAGACTGGGAGTAGGATATAGGACAGATGGGTGCAGTGGTGCTCCTGAGCTCAACTTGCCTCTTTAGTGAAAGGAGAAAAAAAAAAAACCAACCTGTGTTCCTGGGACTAAAAATTCTGAGAACACTTGTTAGAGCATGGGGTAGGCTTGGAAAGCTTTTTATGCTCCAGGATTTGCTTGTGGTGGGGAGGGAAAAACAAGTACAGTCACTTTTCATCAGAGGTTAGAAATAGGATTTCTCAAGAACTTCTGTTGGCATCTGTGGCTTTTAATCTCTTTAAAAGTGAAGAGGTAATATTTTCAGATGACACAGCTAGTGAAGTTAGTGCTAATGAAGTTGGTTATGTGGTTTCTCATGAATTTCAAAAGGCTGCAGCAAGATCAGGTTATTCAGTAGTGCCTCAGCAGATAAAATACCCCATGGACGTGTTTTGTATTGCGTGCCGGAAGGGAAATATTAGAGCTGTTTGCTTATTGATGAGGTCTCAATTAATGCATGGCTAAGTGTTTTTCCCAGAGTTATTGGATGCATCTCCACTGGTAGGTGGGATTAATTGTATCTTGGCTCTTGTTTTAGTAATGGAAAATATAACCAAGCAAGAATGGGAATGTCAGATGACCACTAAATTGTTACCACTATGACTGCTCTGCAAGCCTCATGTGAACTCCATAAATCTTGAGACCTCTGTGCTGGTTGGAATTGGCGATCGAATTTAAGAAGTTATTGGAGAAATGAGGGGGCTGACAGCATGGATTAAACTTAGAAGAGCTTGGAGAAGGGGAGGAAAAATTTCAGAGATGGAAAGACTTGAGAAAAGTTGGTGTAGGAAACAGCATCCTTTGCTGTAGTGTAGGCAATGTGACTGTAAGATGGTTTTGGGCATACTGTGGTGAAGCTGGATATCGCTGCAGTCCCACCACAGAGCTTACTGGGCTTTCATATCATTTAACAGGAGCACCTGGTGCAAAATACCTCATTCGGCACCCACTGCTGCTGTGGATCATTTAAGATCTGCTGACTTGATGCTGAATATTAGTTAAAGGTCTTTGGATTGAGTTTTGAAGGAGTATGTGCCTATATTATCTTAAACCCCTCCCTACTGTTCTCTGAAATTGGGATGGAGTGGGTGGTAACCTCAGTACTGGCTGAAAGGAGCAGAACATCTTCAAACACTGAAGAACTTCAACTATTAAGCCAGCATCACAGTACTCTAACTTACTATTGGATAATGCCCTGATTAATTTTAAATATACAGTGCTTGAATAAATAGAAAAATCTTCCATTTATGTATTTTTGGGAGGAGGGGGAAGGTCAGCTCCACTACCCCACATATGGACACTTATCCTCAAAGCAGTTGGCCATGAGTGCAAGGGCAGAAATCTCTCTTGGCCATCCTGCCACTCATTTCGGGAACATGCAAGCCTGGAGCATACTCTAAGGCACTGGCTGTTTCCTTGTCCCTGCTCCGCAGCCTGAAACAGCTGTAGCTCCTTTGCACGTTCAGGAAGGATCTGCAAGCTGGAGCAAGAGGCAGAGAGAAGCAGCAGGTGCTTCTTGTGGGTAAGAGAGGAACAGGCCATGTCCTTTGTGCTGACATCTGTTTCATTTAATCCCCAAACAGGCTCTTTTGAAGCACAGGTGATTTATCTGTCCCTGATGGCACTTGACACAGTTGCTCTGTGAAATGTGGTCCCTTGCTGCCAGGATGGGTCCTGGACCCTTGTGTGGGCAGCTTTGGACCTTGTGGCTTGGTGGGGTGGGGTCAGCCATAGATTTGGAGCTCCTCCATGTGGGCGTCCAGCGTGTGGGGGCGGAGGAGCTGGATTTGCTCTACGTGCTGTTCTGCAACTCATGGCCCGGCGGGGCTTCTGTGATGAGGAGGAAAGGCTTCCCACTGCAGCTGCAAGTTCTAAGGGTAAACAGGAGGAAAAACAGAACTATTCGTACAATTTGTTCTCAACCGGGCTGCCCCGACTCCGGGTGATCGAAAGGGAGCAGATGCAGTCTATCTGGTTCGAGTGGATCTGGCAGTCCTTGTGGAGCACAGCCCTTCCCCAGGGTTGCGTGCTCAGCTGGATGCAGGACACTATATGCTTCTGCCTTTAGACCACGCTGTAGGCCTGAATTTTATTAATTTCTTCTTTCTTAATGCTTCCCCTTTGGGAGTGGGAGAATGGTGAGGGTCTTGAGCAACAGAGGTGGTTCATCTGAGCAGTTTTCATAACAATAAACACTTAACGTGCAGCAGGAAAACCCTAATCCAGCATTCCCAAAGCTGTGCAGGGACCAGTGTGGGATGATCACCTCTCCTCCAGTCTATGCTAGTGCCAGAGGACTTCAGATATAATGCCAGTATTAATGCTTTTCTCTCTTTTTTGAGTATTTGGGCAGTTGTTTGGAATAATGCTGATGCTGAAGGTCTTCATAGTTACACAGCCTGGGGGAAGAAAGAAGTCTTTAAAAATATGTTGTAGAGGATGAGCTGATATCTTATTTTGGAAAACAAACTTGGGAGTTTAATTTTGAGTTGGAATTGAAGCATAAAAGCAGTATCACACTGTTGAAGATAACACACATAAAGAATCATTAAAGAAAGAGGGATACCTTAAAATCTTTTAATATCTTGACTAGCTGGGAGATGTTCAATTCCTGCCCCCCCCCCCCCCCCCCCCGATTTAGACAAAGAAATGGATCAGACCAAGCATTAAACCATCTGTTCGCCTACAAGTTTGTTACCAAGCTTTTGCTATTTTATTTTATTTTACATAGGTGTGAAGGTACATTTTTCTTTTCCCCTAAATGGCATTTTGTCTGAGTATACTTTTTAGGATTTGCAGTTAATGGTGGGTATTAGGATTGAGAGATTATCTGGGGAGCTGTTGTGGCACTTCATTGTTAGACTCAGAAATGGGAACTGGGTGAATTAGTTGCTTTTAAAAGGGTTTAAAAGTGGTGTGGGAAAAGGGAGAGCTGTAAGTTTTCTGCGTGGTGGTGCTGAGCATCTATGCAGGCCTGGAGTACAAGCTCAAAGATCTCATAACCAGGACTTACTGTTTTTTTTTTGGTTGGTGGTTTGTTGTTGTTCGGGTTTTTTTTTCCCCTTAGTGTAGTGCTCATTTAAATACTATCTGGAGACTGTCCTATACAAATAGTTGTGGCACAGCTTCATGCTTGTTTGCTATAGAGATACAAATATTTAGAGAGACTTTGCTTAGCAAATATATGAGTAAATCCACCTTTCAGCTGTAAAAATGGCTGTGTCAGAGGGACCTTGAAATATTTGAGAGCCCTGTCTTTGGAGGGAAGGAGTTGAATCTTGAGAAGACTTGATTACAAAAAAAGTTGCAATATAATATGACTGCAACTAGACAGCACAATGACTTTTCTTCTTCTGCATCTTCATGCTTACAGCTTTACCCGCTGAAGTTCATCTTATTTCCAGAGCTTATTGGTATGTCTTTGAAAAGGCTGGGAACAGTCTGGCTTTGTTTTCCCATGAGTTGTTGGAGAATGAGCGGGTGGGAGAATAGATTAGTCTTCAACCATTGAGTCTGGGGGAGGATATGCTCATGTCGGGCAATGTGGCTTAAATTTGAAGGTGATTACTATCTGGTCACTTGGTTAATGAAGCGGTGAATAATTTGTGTACTTAATGTTCCTGGGAGATTGAAATGCCTTTAAAAAGCCTATCTGTTCAACTGCCCTGTCTTTCTACAACATAAAATAAAAAGTAACCAGACCTGATTAGGTGATCAACTCTGTGATACTTGAGAAAATGAAGCAGTATGTGATCAGCATAATGGCTATTTCTTTAGCAGTAACCTTTGTGTGGGTTGTATACAAATTTTTACCTGTACTCTCTCCAACTTTTGTGGGTTTTTTTATCTCTTCCCCACCCCCCGATGTACTTACTTCCAGTACTTAGGGGGTCTAGGTGAAGGAAGACTGGGAGGAGGAAGGAAATCGCAGTCTTGCAGCTGAAGTGAGGAGTAGGAGGCTAAGCATGAGTGAATATTAAAACTCCCTGAAGGTCTTTTCCCAGGGCTCACGCAAAGTAAGCTTTGCTTACTCTAGCAGTTTTACCAGAGTAATTCTGCACTTTGAAGATTAGGGAAAGCTGTTCCCTTATCCTCAGCAAAATCAGTTTTTGCAGGAAAATCCTCCCTCTGAGTTGCCAACACTGTCAACTTCTTCTCCAGGATTGTACCTCTTCCCCATCATCGTCACTTGTGTTTCAGAAATCAGCAATGCAGATCTGGATGTCTTTATACACTTGTTAAAGAAATGAATGTTGCCATTTCTCAGTCGACTGAAAATTAAGTTGTTACTGCTATCCTTAGCTTTGCAAAACAAAACCGAGATAAGAAATCCAAATAACTTATTGCAGAAGCATCCCAGTGTGATCTGGAAGTAATTATGTTATTGTTGGTATTGATTTAAGGCTCTCCTCTTGACATTTGTGTGAAATTTAGTGTATCTTATCATGGGCTGATAGCTTTTTTTTTTTAATAGCAGTGCTTTTCTTTGCATCAGCTTATATAAGGAGACCTAAAATTAAACTATACTGTGTACTTGAGCATTTTTTTCCCTTGTGTTAAGAAAATTCAGCAAGTATCTGAGTTAACAAGTGATAGTGCAAATGTTGAACGAGCTTAAAAATTACTCTAAATGGCTTTAAAGGGAATAGAATTTGTATCTCATAAAAGGGCTTTTTCAGATAAAATAAGATTTTCCTAGTAATGTGAATAATCTACAGCAAAATACAGGGCCATCGGACCTTGTTGAACGGAAACCTGAGCGCTTGTCTGTGCACTTGAAGTAATTCAAGTATTCTTATTTTTTGAGAGTAGAAACCGGTAATGAAACCACTTACTAAAACTGCTCTCTGAGTCTTTGAAGGAGCGAGACGTCCAAGAAGGTTGTCACTGTCCATTTGCTCATTTGGAGGGAAGCTGTTATATCTGATACTGCTCCATTAACTTCATATGTTAAAGGCTTTTTCCTGACGGTCGTGAGAGGCTCATGGAATTTTTTGCAATGAGTCAGGAAGGCATGGCTGTTAGTTTACTCTTTGCAAACAAGAGGCAGTTCCGTCTCTTGCTGGAATGCAGTGCCCTATGGAAGTAAAACTTGCCTAAGAATTCGGTCTGTGCCTCGTCATGTCCCACATAGTTTCTGAACCCTTTGCTGTTCTGCTTGGGTGGGTAGCAGCAAGAAGCTTTCCACAATAATGACAGTTCTCATTGGTGTTACGGAAAATTTCAACCAAAGAGGAAACCAGGATTCAAGTATCTCTCTCACAGTCTTTAGCCTCTGCAGTCAGGGGTGACTCTGAAGATACCGCTGTTGTGGAATTGAGAAGAAGCAAGACTTCCCTTCTAAAACTCAACCCAATGGCTCACATATAGGAAGCCACATGTTATTAATTCCTCCACTTGCAAGGCTCCTTCTGTTCTACCCCTCCTGTGTTAGCAATATCAGAAATTGTGTGTAATTCTGGGTGAAGTGGCTTAAAATGTCCCACTTTACCTGGGCAGATCTTGACAGCCATTGGCTGTCCTTCTGCTTGTCTTGTGTTCATCTGCTGCTCTATGGTAACAAAATGTCTTTTTTTTAAGACCAGTGATGAAGTCCTTGGTAAGCTTTTAATCTTTAGCAACTCTTACTTTCAAACTAAAACCACTATAGAGCAAGGCTTTTCACTTTTATTTTAGCATTAAGTTCTATAAGTAAAAGTTTTGAGTAGGTTTGAAGGTAAAAGGTCATGTTGGTGCTGCGTGTGTGTGAATGAAGATCTGTCCCCCACTGCTCCAATGTATTTGCAGCATTTCCTTAACATGGGCAGATCCTGGGTTTGACTTATTTTCTTCTTTGAGAGGCTCATGTGGCTGCTGAATCCCTTTGGTAAAATGTTTTGTCTCTGCATTTTATGTCTTTGAAGTAGAGACCCAGCATGATTTGCATTGTGCCAGAAGATAGCTGCTGTCTACTACGCCTGATGTGTGCTGCTATTGAGGGCTTAAAATTAGGGTACTTTTGCCTATGACTGGCCCTATTAATTGCTTTAAGGATAAGGACTAATCTTCATTTGATATTGGAAGCTTACTGGGAAATGGTAGACTTCTAAAAACAATTATCTGATCAGGCCATCAAGGAAGCAAGCCTCAAGAATTTGTACCATTTGGTATCTTTCGGATTTTTCTCCATTTCTGTTGCACTGAGTTAGACAATTTTTTTTTTTGAAGTGATAAAGGCATTGATTGCTTTAGCCAGATCCATGTTTATGAAGAAGTGTAACAGTTTTTAAGAGGGCAAAGGTGAGAAACATGTCTTCCTAGTTCAAGTTCTTCCAGAGTTCAAGGGGTTTATAGTGTTTTGGTGAAGGTGGGCTGCATATCTCCTGTGGAAAATGAAGTCTTAATAGGCTCTGTGGGTTTCTCAAATGATTCAGTTCTCCAACTGAAATAGCTTTGGCTTCCTTTTGAGCTGTCCATGCTTTCTCCAAATTTCGATCTTGTACAGGCACCTTGACATCTTGGTAACAGTCCCATCTGTGAAGATCAATGTTTGGGGTTGCATGGTGGTAGCTTCCCTTGACTCCTAATTGAGGTACCTATCCAGGCAACAGAGACATGGGGATACTGCGGGGTCCTGAAAGTCTGAGCTTCTGGAGAAGCCAAGCCCTCGATGCTGTAACTCAGTGGTAGTTTAAAGAGTGTGATGCTCTTCAGCTTTCTTGGGATGTCTGTAGATTG
This sequence comes from Falco rusticolus, assembly GCF_015220075.1. Classification (NCBI taxonomy): domain Eukaryota; kingdom Metazoa; phylum Chordata; class Aves; order Falconiformes; family Falconidae; genus Falco; species Falco rusticolus. Next base: position 30,660,115 of record NC_051197.1, read on the forward strand.
AAGGACTGCAGGTAGGTTGGTTTGGGTTTGACCTATTGCCAAGTGCAGGGATTTAGTGGAAACAAAGGCTTGAGATTGCTGCATTGTTAGAGACTTCAGAAAGGCAGTGGCTTTACAGATGCGTTTAAGCAGCTGTTTCTTCCCCCTTCCCCCCAAAAATACTGTCAAAAGAGTCAGCATGCATACTAAGGACCCTAAAGCATAGGGAGAAATATCTCGGCCCCTACTTCATGGGTTGCCACTGATGGTCAACAAATTGAAGTTTTAATGTGTGGTGGTTTATGTTACTAATTTGAGTTATGAGAGTTAAAAGATAACTTGAAAAAAGGCCTTTTTTGTCATCAACTATGCTGGGATTCAGCATTTTTTAAAGAATGTTACTGCCTTAGCAGTACTAACTAGAAAATGAATTTTTAATAGTCTCTCTCCTGGGAAAAATACTTATGATAGAGTTCATTTGGGCTTCAGTGATGTAGTGTGCCTGAAAAAAATACCATTTGGCATTCAGTGCAAATGGTTAAACTCATCTTCTGTGCAATCACCCTCTCTTGGGCAGTGCTGTTACCTAAGGAAATCCTGAGCTGTTCTTACGCTGCTGAAGAACCGGTGTGTGACTGGGGAGGATGTAGTGTGATCTAACAAGCCGGAGCATGTGCCTCGGCACGGTGCTTGGGGACGGGAGGCTTGTCTTCTAGTGTGCAAGATGCTTCTTGGGCACTTGCTGGAAGGCTGCCTGCAGGGATCCTCTTTCCATGGTGGCCTTGCTGGCAATGTCTTCTGCAACAGTCCAGGGCCTGATGGACCTAATTTTTGTGAATTGGATGGGTTTTCTGTTGCCTTGTCCAGACTTTGTTCTGTAAGTGTTTTTTGCAGCTGTTTGTAATCCACATGTTTTTTTACTTAAATGCAGGTCTGAGTTCTCGAGCACCATGACCTCTGACCATCTGGGAATAAAATGTATTTCTTTGTGTAGCTTCCACCAGACTACTCAATCTGTTCTTCACAGCACAGCTGCCTCACTGCTGCATTGCTAACAAGGTGAATTAATTGCACATCCAGAATTACTAGGGTTCAGTTGCATTCCTGCCATGGGGAACCAGGCACTGACATGAGCTGTATGGCCCGTGGTTTCAAGAGCAGTAGGTAAGCTCAACAAATTGAAGTCCCTGTGGAAGGTCTTTTAAATACATTAAATTATTTTTTCTGCTGGGGCTGTTGTAGGAAAACGTGCTTTGTAGAAAACTCATTTGATGTAATACTGCCTCAGCACTATCCCAGGTGGTTTTTGGTCCCAGCTGAGTGACTATGTTGGTACTTTATTTTAAATCCTTCCTTTACAAAGGAGCAGCAAAGTAATGCTGTCGCAGTCTGGACATCTCCCTCTTACAAAAAATGATAAGGAGAGACTCTGCACATACATACTTCTTGCTTTTTCAGAGTTTTCTCTGTTCCTGGATAGGCAGCCTTTAGCCTGGGTGGAAGGAGTTTTGACCTGCAGGTAACTTTCCAAACCTAGGTTTCCTGTGGATGCATTGAGGTGTTTTGGAGCCTGATGTAAAGCAGATTTGGCTCCATTCTAGTTTGTGAATTAAATCAAGGGCTTCAGATTTTGCAGCTGGAAGTATTGAGAAGCCTGGAGTTAGTATTATCTTTGAAGGGTCAGCAGAGAGCATCTAGTTTCATTTTCCTTTGTTCAGGGTGTTCCAAAATAATCTCAGGGAGTCGCTTCTGTGAGAGACCAGTCATGCTAAGCCACACTGCCTTCTCAAGTACATGTGGTTTTCTGCTATCTTTAGAAATAGTCATTACATTTAGTTCCTTGTTCTTCATGTATCTCCAGACAGAATGTGTGGATGAACATAAACTTGCACGATCGTGTGTTTAATACACCTTTGCAACCTCCATGAACATTGGCAGCTTGTGCGGTTTTCTTCTCCAGAGATAGTTGAAGGCACATGCTGGCTGTTACTTGTAAGTTGAGAACTGGAGTGCAATTCCCCTCTCTGCTTCAAGAAAAATTTGGAAGAGCTTTGCTTCTGACTTTCCAAAACACATGTGAAGCATAACTCAGTGGCAAGCTTTGTTTTGGAAATGGCCTTGCTCCAACAATGGTTTTTGTCGGGTTTGTTTATCCCAATTCCTTACCAGCTTAATAGGCTGAGAAAGTAAAACTGTTGTGTGGGTGGGTGGTTGAAAATGGTCTGTATGGATATTGCTGTAATTTGTGTTTCATAAATAATGGTAGCTTGTGCATAAGCCTGTAATGGACTGAAAATGCATTGAAAGATAGCATGAAGGCATGTAAACTGCTACTTAAAATCCATAGTGGGAGTCTGTTAGGAGGAGGGGGAGAGTTCTCAGTGGGGGATGGCGTGCAAACTCTGTGCAACATTTAGCAGCGTGACTCAAATTCACTAGAAGTTAGTTTTCTTAAATGTTTATCGAAGAACTCCTTAAAATACTCAAGAAAGGAAAGCTGTCCTGTCTGCATCGGGTCCAGGTGACGGATGCTAATAGCAACAGTATTATTTCCAAATAGCTGTGGTGTTTAATTATGGCCTGTGTCTGAAAAAAATCTGTAGCTGGTGAGTGGGAGGCAGAAGGGCAAGGGCGGGAGAGAGATTAAACCATCAAAATTCCAGAGAATTCAGTGTTTTTTGTAAGGAACATTTCTGGCCTCTCCATGGCTGTAGAGCCAGCAGTGTGGGAGCTAGTCTGTAAGGTCGTCTTGCTCCCAGAGCTGCTGAACTTGCTGCTGCTCAGAGCACTCATATATAGTCATATCACTTAATTTGTTCTTAATTAGGCTCAACAATGCAAGCTGTGTGTTTTTGATATCTAATTCAGATAGGAGCAAAGCCAGGCGTTAGAGCTGTTGTGGGCTATGAGTGCGTGTGGAGGAGGAGGGGGGCAAGTGGGGAAAGCGCTGCCTTTCAACAGGCAGGGGAAAAGGCTTCAAAATATTATTTAATAGAAACTAGTGGCTGATTATCATAATCAATGGAGCCGTTGAACAGGGTCGAGAGGCAGCGCTGCGGTGGGAGCTGGTGTACCTCCCCTTCAGGAGTGCTGGGGCTGGAGCAGGGGATGTCTGGCGTCTCACCCCCACGCACGGACATCATCCAAAATAACTTCTGTCCGGCCTTTGGTCAGGGCATTTTCAACTCTGGTCATTTAATGGGTTTGCTGAACTTCTTAAACTGAAGTTTTTCAAGTCGTATGGTTTGACTTTAGGTGTGCTAGTTGAAAGCATGCATGCTAAGGGCGAGGGAAGGGACATCGAGTTGTTGGAGAGTGAGGCTCCTGAGAGGGCATGCAGAAAGAAAGCAGACCTCAGGGAAAGCCCTTAATGTTCCTGCTCTAACTGTTCCATTTGCACCGTTTGCAAAATGCTTTTAGTTTGTTTGGGATTTTTTTTTTTTTTTGGTCACCAGTCAGTAAAATTTACTTGTCTTTTAAACAGTTTTGTAATTCTCAGCAGACTATCTGATACTAGATTTGGTTTACAAGGTACTGTGCTACAGTCCAATAAACTTATTTTCTTTTTACAAGAAGTCATGTCTTTGCTAATTGGACAAATATGGTATTTAAAGAAGCTGCAACTTCATTTTTGTTTAGCTATTTAAACTTTCAAAGTTTGAAAGTAATTTTTAGTCTCATCTTCCCCACCCTCCTTCTTCCATCTCCACATCTGAAAAGATAGAGCCAAACGTCAGGAATACTCCCTCCTGTATCTTCTACTGTCAAATTAAAATATCTGAGGGGAGATTATCCAACTGTGATTTGCTGCTTTTTTTTTTGCTTTTTTTTTTTTGCTTTAAGTTGAATGCTAATGAGAATGACTTGAAAGTGGGTGAGATTTGTTGCTTTGTTGTGATACCTCTGCGGATGTGGTCTTAATACGAGAAACATTCACGAGGGATGTCTTGCCAAGGATGAGAAGTATTGCATTGTACAATTCAGCTGAAAGCATTTTGGTGAATCTCCTCTGGCCTGCTGCTGCCAGCTGCTCTGATCCTGTAGGGTGGTGGTGGTTGCTTGCTAAGGTTTGGACTGTGTGATAGCTGTATCTCCAGCATGAGGAAAACTCTTGGGAAAATGTAATTTGCTGGGGCACAGAGGTCCCACAGTGACTAGTAATGGGTAGAAACTGGCACTTTTAAAGGGTTGCTATTAGTGAAGTCACTGTTGGTGGTGTCATGGACTGTTGCTGATGAAGTGATGATTTCTTGGTAATTGCTGTGCATTCTTCTACTGAGAATAAAGGGCAAAAGACAGCTTTTTTTTCTTGTCTTGGTAAGCAAGCTCTTTAGATCAGTGTTAGTGGTTTTTTCTCCTCTCGTTGGCTAAAACTTCCATTTTGGAAGAGTAGCTATCCACTTCTCTGTGCCCCTTCAGTTGGGGGAGTGACTTGGTCTCACCTGTACCTGTTGTGGATGGGTCACAGAGCAGCTTCTGGATGTTTACAAGCAGATGAACTTTCAAGGGTCCCAACCCGCTGTAACCCAGATCCTGCTCGTCTTGGTGCTGACACTGGTGGCAGGATTAGCTTTGCTTATCTAGATACGTGAATGAAATGGGCCGTTTTGGGGAGGGCTCCGTGGTGTCCTTGATCATCTGTGATCTGGCGGTGCTTGCCAAGTATGAAGTGCCTTTTTAAAAGAGCCTTTATAGTTTGTGCTGAAAAAGGACTTTGAGGCTTCCTGTGCAGATAGGACTTCCGTGTTGTACATGGGATCTTTCCAGTCCCTAGTGAATAAACACAGCTGGCTGTTTTGGGAAACGGACTTCACATCTTTGCATCAAAGCTGTACAGATAAGGCAGCAAGCTGAATTTATTGGATAATGTTTTCTGACTTTTACGCTGACTTAGGAGCAATCAAATGAAAACACGCATTTCTTAGGCAGCCTTCAGCCCATGTGGCGCGCGGGGGGGCGGAAATGAGTTTCTTCCCCTCCCCCCTTTGGAAACATAACTAGAACAAGCAGCCTCGATGACTTATCAATGTTGGATTATCATGCAATAATTTACTGGGCAGCCTTTTTGCTGTCCAGCACCGCCCACGTGCACAAGTCAATGGTGCCTTTGTTCGGGAGCGCTTCAAGAATGCATGATCTAATGGGGTGGTGGGAGTTCGCCTTCGTTCCAGCGTGCTCAAGGCTGCGCTTATTCCCTCAGTGTCCCAAACCGGTTTCCTTCCTCTGTCCTGTCTTAGTACGGGTGCCCAGAAAAAGCAACCTGTATTTACATCTCAGTTGGGCTTTCTTAAAATCCAGGCGCCTGTCTGTGGTAGAGCTCCACATGCCAAAGTCTTTGGTTTGGTGGAGTGTGGTTTATGCTAAGACTTGTTAAAATCCTTCAGCTGTTTCTTGTTCATGACATACGCACCTAAATCTCCAGGCTTCTTAAGTGAGGACAAGAAAATAAACCAAAGGTTTAGTATTACTAGTTTGTGTTCCTATAGGTTCACTACTCGGCATTTGAGAGTTGTCATTCGTGCTCCTGTGTGGAGTTATTTCCCCAGTGAAGATCATCAGAAAATGGAAATCCTTCATTTTCTTTCTTCACATGCTGGATATTCCATTTGCTTGTGCAATAGCAGTGCTCTCATCTTCCTCCTCCTCCGCAAATTTTCCCAGAAAAAGCTAGGGTGTAGTTGCAAAGGACATTTGCTCTACAACTGCAGTAATTGCTTGCTTTCAGTCATAAGTTTGGCTTTTTCATGCACATGTGATGCAAGCAGCATAACTTATCGCTTATGTGTCTTGCAGGTGTTGGGCTGTTGTTTATGAAAACTTTTTTATTCCAAAAGAGCAAGTTGCTCAGGATGTTTCTCACTCCCCTCCTTATTAAGCACTGTCCTGCTTTTGTTGCACACACATCTGCATGCCAGAAAAGCCTGGTCCCTTCTATGGGATGGGAGAACTCGTTCTCCTTAAATAGTCCCCTCTCATCTGTGGCCCCTGTGCTCCAGGAGGAGAGCCTCCAGGAGGGTTTCTGGCATGGGAGGCTGAACAAAATACCACAGCAGCTGAGAACTTGGAGCGGCTGGTTGACTCAAGAAGCAGTGATCAGTCTTGAACAAGCTCTTGTGAACTTGCTGGCCTCTGTCTACTGACATTAACGTTTCTGTCCCTTGCAATTTGTTGCTTGTGAGAGGTTCTTGTATCTGCACTACCCTTTGTGTGTAGCATGAGAGTGGGAGGTGCTGCCTCCTGTCGTGGCTGGTAGCTCCTTATTAGAGCAGCAGATGAGCATCTTCAAGCAGCAGAGTCAGTCTGTCTGCTTATAGCTGGTCCACCACCATTGTGCTGGGCGGTGGGGAGAGTTGATGGTTTAAGGAGGGCAGAGTTGAGGTAGGAGCAAGGACAAGATTGGTGAATGGTATGAGGCATGTTCCAGTCTAGCAAACTGGGAAAGGAAAGCTGGCATTTCTTCCTGGGAATGATGGGGAGACAGGTCAGATAAGAGCAAAATTAAATGCAAATGGTAGTTTGCTCTCTGTCCTGTCACTGCAAAACAAAAACAAAATCCAATCAAAAAGTAGTAAGTAGGCTGTATTTCTTTACTGGTTTGTTTTCAGTTCTAATTTTACATAGAAATCAGTTGTCAGCAGGTACCTGTGTGAAAAATGCTGTCTTGAAGCAGGAGTCAACCAAAAGAGAAACAGAGCAGAGTTTAACCATTTCATTACTGCTCAGCGAATTTTGCTGAAAACAAATCTGCAAAGGCTTGGTTCTTGCCCAGTACAGTCTTCTCGAGTGGATTTTTTTTTTTTTTTTTCCTTCCCTGGGCAGCAAAACTCAGCAGCTGTATATTGAAGCTCTCTGCTGGGAGGATGCTCTAAAGGATGGCAGAGAGCGCAGAAGAGGTAGTGTGGTTTCTTCCCGTGCAGGGGATGTGAGTGAACTGATAATGGAGGCGGGTGTTGTCTGGGTTTATCTCATCCAGGCATCTGCTCACAATTCAGTGCTTGTAGCTGTTGTGCCAGCTGGCGGGACATTTTCCTGATGTAAATTATCCATCCATTCTGAGGGGTCTGAATACAAGGAGGCCTTTTGTGTGTAGGGACAAATTCCTAACTTGGGGGAAAAAGGAGGAGTTTCTAAAGATCTAAATAGCATTTGCTTCCATTTTCTCCAGTCTGTGGGTTTCAGCATGGCGCATTTCCCGGTGGACCTTGGGATACAGTATTGGGCGATAACCCTGCTGAGGAAGGGCTTTAATTGCCGATGACATGTGGCGGCTGTGGTCAGCCCGACAATGTGAACACGGGGGAGCATCCCCTGCATCGAACAACGCTGAACATTTCCAATGCCACTGCTGCCATCTCTGCAGGCACCCAGACTTGCTTCCTTGTTGAATTTGTAATTGTAGTACTGTCCTGAAGGCTCCTACATATGCTTGCTTACTTTAGAGAAAGGTATTGTAGGGTTTCTACATCAGCCTGAATTAGTGAAGGAGGCTGGATATTTTGTCACCTTGTCACTTGCTGGTGAATAGCTTCATGCCTCAGAAAAGGTGCAGTTTTAAAATGTGTGGCTCCTGCTTTTGAGGTCTGGATGCTTTAAAGACATGTCAGGTTGCACTTAGGAAGTGCTGTACTCATAGTCACTAATGGCCATGTGTTGTCTTTCTACTAATGAACTTCTACAACAAACATCTGGAGTTCTTCCTGCAAAGTAGATCTGCTGCTTCTCAGTACACAGAGGGAATTACTATCTGATACCTGACACTATCAGAGCTTCTAAGCCCAAATGAGATCAAAATAATTACCAGCTTCTAGGAAGAGGAGGACAATGACTTTTTGTCATCCAAACAAAACCTTTAAAACTACCTTTCACCTGGTTATTGCTATCGCCATTTCTCCGTGTAATAGCAGTATATATTTATTTAGCCCTGCAAGACTTGAAAGTGACCTAGGTGGCTTATCTTTGCTAGAAGAGGGCTCTGCAACCTTCAAGAGCCCTACTAGCTGCCAGGCTGCTTAGCACAGCTTTTGCATTCAGTATGAACAGCGGGGAAACACGTTTCAACACTGTGTCAGCTGGTCTTGGGTAAACTCTATTGTTCCAGCAGTATTTACCCACAGCAAGCTGATACGGTGCTAGTGCACAGCCGCTCTGTGCTGTGTGCATTAACTGCATTCCTGTTTAATGCCATTAACAGGATTGCTCAAGTAGTTACACTGCCAGCTGAAATAAATGTCTTTTTCACCTGGATTGCTCTAGTTGGGAGGGTTTTGAATGCATTTTCTTTGGCTGCTGTGTAAAACTGAAGATGAAAAAGGAAGTGCTTTTTCCATTTAGCACAAGAGATTTCTATGGAAAATGTTTTTGTGCTGTCCAGAGTGCAGTTTGCACATGTTATGCCTTTAGCTGAGCTGGAATTTTCACAAGGAGCTGTAGGAGACCTTGTTGGGGAACAGGGACTGTAATCCAGTTATAGTGAAGAGTCAAAAAAAAAAATAAAATTCTTCTTTGGGATGTGCAGGCTGTGACCTGGCCTTTATGCTAGAGCAGAAAGGTGTGTGTGTGTGTAGTGAGAGCACGTGCCTGGCCCCCTCGCCATTCCCAGGATTCTTTCAAAGCATTTCCTCCTCAAAATCATCTTGACGAAGCCTGAATGCAGGGCTTTTGCTTCATGCTAGAAGAATGCAGTGCTAGTAGAAATAAACTAACTACCCCAAGTCAGCGTAGCTGGGTGTTCATAAGAATTCAGTTGACACTAGCCTCCCAAGTCTAAGTAGCAGGGTATTATTGACAATTCAGTTGACACAATTTAATCAAGTGATCTTCATGCTGTTGCTCTGGCTTCCCCTTCTGCCCCCCATCCAAGGTGTTGGTGAAGTTCTCAGATAGGCTGGCGAGTTGCAGGTCAACACATATACTGGGGTTTTCCTGCAGAAGAATGAGGAAGCATTTGCTTCTAGGGCTCCTTGCCTTTATCTGGAAGAGATGGGGAGCATATCCTGAGGTTTTTTATACCATGGGCCTGAAAAAGATATTTGTGCACGTCTGGCCTGTTGGCTGGTGTCCAGCGTGCTCATCTTGAGTGTCTGCATGTGTATGCTCCTCACCGCTGAAGCACGCTTTGTCCTCAGCGAGGAGCTCTTCTTGAGAAGAGACCCTGTAGCAGGAGAAAGGGAAAACCTCGGAGGGGCTGATCTGTACGTGTGATGCCTGCTTTTTGCCTTGCATTTAGATTCAATAAGAACAATCCTTCCAAATCAATGGAATGGGATTAATCTCTTGTATTGGGCAGCAGAGGGAGGGCATGCCTAAGCTGTTACAGGGCTGATCCTTTGCAGTGTCTAGCCCTTTTGGAAGCCGTTTGGCATTAATAGTGTGACTGCTTCTCGCTTGTCTTCTGCATGTAAGAAAATCTCATTAAATAACTTGACGCCAAACCAGCGATGAGTTAGTATTGAGCAAGAGCCACCGATTGTGAAAGCCTGGCTTCCAGTCTTGTGCTTAGATCATCTGTAACCTCACATGTGATATAAATAGGAAAGGGTATTTTGTGGGACGTATTGGAGGGTTTGTAGCTCTGCAGTGTCCTAGCTGTCTTGCACATCCCGCATAGATAGTACTTTTTGTACGTTGGAGTACTGGCAGATTTCTTTGGCATTAAATGAAAGATGGGGCTTTTTTTTTATCCTTGGGTCATGTAGGTGTAGGCTTTTTGGGTGCTGTATGTTTTGATTTTTACTTAGGTTTTTTTTCTGCGGTTTTGATTTCTGGACCTTTTGCTGTGCTGCTTTTGCTACTTTGATGTTTCCAGCAATCGGAAAGGACAAAGGTTCCTCCCTTGCACTGGCCAGGCTCTGAGTGTGACATGAGTGTGATGTGCCTAATGCAGGCTGGTCCTGGTCTACCTGGTGGGTGGCCTGCAAGAGAGAACAGTGGTTCGTGACCTGATTCATTGCCATCAGGTTGTGTGTGTGTGTGTGCTTTGAGACACACACTGTTCTTGTTGCCTGGTGTTCTCTGGTCTGCTTTAATGAGAAATGAGCCACTCTTCATCAGGTGCAAAGCCTCGTGTTAAAATTTAATGTGGTGGAGTTAATTCATTTTACAAGTTGAGATTAAGTCTGTGTGACATCTACAGGTGGAAAAAAACACCCTGTTTCTCAATCAGTTGAAACATTCTACTAGCTTTTTTTTTTGGTCACCTAAGGAACCAGTAACAGCTGCAACCTCTGCTGACAGCAGTGTTTTTCTTGGGGGTGGTAGGAGTGTAGAAGAGCATGGCAGGGACTAAACATGCGAGGTTTTGTCCCAGAAAAATCTCAGGTTTTAGCAAGCTCTTCATGTGTGCTAGGTTTGTACATGGTCTGCTCACCAAGGTGGGGCAAGAACAGCTGGTCTCCAGCTGTACACCTCCTCCTGGGAACATGCCCCTTAGCTGGCAGGGATGGCAGGGGAAGGTGGCTGAAGCGTGCTGTGGTCCTTTTCCCCTAACAGGCTTTCTCAGGGGTGTGAATCCCCTGGGCAGTTGGTTTATGTGCACGGGGGTAGATGCTCAGGTTGCTGGAGAAGAATCCATGAAGGAGGACGATCTGCTGATTGCTGCAAACCTGTTAGGACATGAAGAGAGGGCAGGGAGGCAGGTTTACATTTGTAGTCCTAGGAGAGGAAGAACGTGGCTAGCTTGTAAATCATTGCACTGATCTGAAAAGTGTCTTGGCAACTTTAATCATATGGTCTGGGAAACTTAACCCTTGTTTTGTCTTTCCAGGGGAATGCGTAGAAGAGGGTGTACTCAATTAGTTCAGTACTGGAGGAGAGGCTTCATGAGTAGTAGAAAGAGTTTGGAGTATTGTGTTTTTTTTTTTTTTAGGGAGGAAGCAGAGGTACAAAACTGGCTCTACAGTGTGTCTCATCTCTCTGGTTAATACTGTTTATCCCATACGTGTGTTTGGAAGAATTGTTATCAAATGGCACGGTTAACTTGGACCGGGTTTTAAATATGCACAAACTGTTTGTGGGTATGATGTAACCTGTCATCTGCTGGGGTTGGTGCTGTCTGCAGAAGAGAATTGCACCTTGAGATGTGTGTTTGGTTGCACAGAAATCTGTAGGGCTGCTTATCTACTGGGCCTGCTCTCAGCGTGTGCCTTCAATTCCTTCGCCTGGTCTTTCCCAGGAGAGGCAGTATGTAGGACTGGAGGAGATACTTGTGGTGCTACTGGATGCTGTTCATCCTGCTGGATAGTACTAGAGGAGATGTTTCTTCCAAAGAGAGCATTGCAGTGCGTCTCTTTCCATTCTTTCTGTTTCGTTTGAGCCTTTCTCATGTCTGTCTTCTCTCACCTGCAGGAAAGGCCTTTGACATCACGTACGTGCGTCTGAAGTTTCACACCAGTCGACCAGAGAGCTTTGCAATCTACAAACGCACCAGGGAAGATGGCCCGTGGGTGCCCTACCAGTATTACAGTGGTTCCTGTGAGAGCACGTATCACAAAGTCAATCGTGGCTTTATTCGGACTGGAGAGGATGAGCAGCAGGCGCTCTGTACAGATGAGTTCAGCGACATCTCCCCTCTCACTGGGGGCAATGTGGCATTTTCAACGCTGGAGGGGCGTCCCAGTGCCTATAACTTTGACAACAGCCCTGTGCTACAGGTACGTGAACAGGACTAAATCAGTCGGGTGGCATGGGCAGAGCCTTTCTGTTCAGTCATTGTGGGTGGTGGCTTTGTGCTGACTGTGGGCTGCTCTGCAGCCCTTACTTATACTGGAAGGCCCTCCTTGCACAAGTAAGTTGGAATGGACAATCCAAAGAGACACTTTTGAAGGAAGAGTTAAACTCTTGACTTTCGTATTAGTGGGATTATGGTACAAAAAGTAAGGTAGGTGGCATTGAGGATGATTTGTCATTAGGCACGATGGGAAGTCTTTAGAGAATGGATGTGTATCTCTGCCTGCTTAGAAAGCAGCTGTGGGCATTTTGCTGTTGTTTCAGATAGAAGTACAGAGGAAGGTAAAGCCCAAGTGAAATGAGTATTTGAGGCATCTGCATGTATGTTTTGAGCACAAAAATTTAAGAAACGTGAGATTCTTCTAAATAAATAAAGGGCTATTGGAAACCATAACCTGTTCTTACACCTGTTTTGGGGCAGGAGAGCTTGATTTTATCCACAGTATTTGTTTTCTCCTACAAGCATCTCAGCAATGGGGTTTGATCGGGGGTTTTTTGTTGTTAGAATTCACAGTGCCGGTTGGGCAGTGGTCAGGAGCATACTGGGAGCACCAGTTTATCTGATTTACTTGCCACTTCCTGTATTCTGCTTGATGACTTCTAGTTTATATTGCAACAAGGAGCTAAAGCTGTGGGGTTTGCCCCACTGGCGCTCATCTCCTTTCGGAGCCGTGATCACCACTTCTGCCCTTTCCTCTTAGAGCAGTGGGAGCACCCAGCAGGCCCAGGGCTCGCCTGTCTCTGATCCCCAGCCAGCAGGCAGCAGGGCGGAATCTGGAGGGGCTTGCTTGTACAAATGAAAATAAAGATCAATGGGAAAGGGAGAACTCCTGAAATGGAAAGGAATCAGTTTGGCCATCTTGTTGATGTAGCTAGCTCGTGCAGAAAACGGGGCCTAAATTTTTAAGGTGAAGAGAGAGATTTCAAGTTAGGGGTGTGGTGTATAATTTTCTGATAAACTTCTCTGTGTTAGGAATAGAGACCTGACTGTCAGCTTCCCAAAATATGTACAAACCTGGCATTGCTTTTCAGAACTGAAGTAAATGTGTATTTTGTGCTTAGCATTTCCTTTTATGCCAGTGTTTGTAATTCAGTAAATCTTACTGTACTGGTTAAGTGGGGACGAAGCTGCAGCACAGCTGTGCATACAGGGATGTTTTTCTTGTGTTCTTTTTTTATGGTGTTTGAAGGAAAATGGTGTATTACAAAAAGCTGTAATAAAACCAAGGAGATACTAATGAGAATCACTGGCTGAAGGTGATGTGAAATTTGGGGACAGGCTACACTTGCTGGCTGTTGCTGGAGGAGGGTATAGTAGTGTGTTGAAGGTGCTATGTAAATATTATGAAAAGCTCTTGTGTTGTAAGTCAGATCTGCCCGTCTGTTTTTCTTTGTCAGCCTCCCCCAGCCTCATTCACTGTCTGTGTCTTTTTGTCTGGTGGGATATGTCTGCAGACAAGTGCACCCTAAAGCTTTTCCCATTGGTGGTGTGGAGCTTTGCAGGAGAACTGCACTCAGATGCATACCATGAGCAAGCTCACGTGATTGCCTGCACTGCGCTTTTTGCTGGAGAGGTTACCCACTGCTTCCCAGCTGAGAGCAGTCAAGACCTGAAGAGGTGTTGGAAAGTACCCAGAGAGGAGCAGGGTCTGGAAAACACATTCAAACCAAGAGAATGCGGTGTAAGGTCTTCTGAGCAGGGATGGGTGAGCTTCCAAGGTGCACAGAGAAAATTGTGAGGAAGGAACTTGCCGCTTGTGAATGGCTTTGTAAATAGAACTGCTAATGGCACAGCATTATGCTGTGGTGCGCTTTTGAGGGAGATAGTTGATGTTTAATCTGATGGGATTTCTGTCTGCTCTAGGAATGGGTGACGGCTACAGATATCAGAGTGACCCTCAATCGTCTGAACACATTTGGAGATGAAGTTTTCAATGACCCAAAAGTCCTCAAGTCTTATTACTATGCAATTTCTGATTTTGCTGTGGGTGGTAGGTGAGTAGACAATAAACCTTTGTACTTATTTAAAGCTTTTGGTCAGGATTACTAGAGTGCTTTAAAGATTTTGATTATACTCACATGGTACCATTAGGCTCAGGTCTTTATTGGCTGTCCTAAGCCAAAAATGCAGTAGAATGAATCTTACGAAGCTTGCAAATACTGTGTATAACCTCTTGTAACTATAATTTCAGGGCAAAGACTGAACTCGCACTGCACCACCCCACCCCACCCCACCCCCCGCCTTGATTAGATTAAATGTTAAGTGATTTGGGAGGGTGAAGAGAGTGACAAAAATAAAACAAAAAAGAAGAAACCCCGGATTTTTTCTACTGTGTTTTATGTTTTAACATGTTAAATGCCTGTATCTGTAGCTAGAATAATAGTAAGTAGAAAACCTAAGTGTCTCTGCTTCACGTGTATTTTGGGAGCTATCTCCTATGAAGATTTGAAACATTGTGTGATACAGTAGTTGTCCCTTCCTTCTACCAAAGCATACTGCAGAATGCTGAAGTATTAAATTGTTGATGATAAAATGTTTCCATAAACAGAACTGAGACCAGTGCAGTGTTTTGGACTGTTTGCAGAGAGCAGTCCCGAGACTGGGATTTGACAACATGGAGATTTGCATTGGCTCCACCACCAGTCTCTGGAGGTCCCTGGGCTTCTGGATGAGTCACCTTTGTGCTATTTAGTTTCTTACTGATAAAGCAGTAGCAGGTGGCCAGCATGCGTGCTGTTTCCTGGACTCTCACAAGAGAGAAACTATGGAGAATTTGCTAACCTAAACCCAAAAAATCTTTGCTTCTCCTACTCATCTTACTGTTAGTGACAGACTGCAAAGGAATTGGTTAACATTCTTGCATTTCTAAATGCCTACATTGAGCATGCTACACCACTTTGTTTCATCAAACAGTTTGGGTTGGAGGGGACCTTCAGAGGTCATCCAGCCCTGTGCAGCGGGTAGGGACATCTTTCCCTAGATTGGGTTGCTCAAAGCCTCATCCAACATGGCCTTCAACACTTCCAGTGATGGGGCATCCACAGCTTCCCTGAGCAACCTGTTCCAGCGTCCCACCACCCTCACTGTAAAATATTCCTTCCATACATCCAATCTTTCAATTTAAAATCATTGCCCCTTGTCCTGTCATTATAGACCCTGATGAAAAGTGTGTCTCCACCTTTCTTGTAAACCCCCTTTAGACGCTGAAAGGCCTCAATAAGGTCTCCTTAGTCTCATCTTCTTCAGGGTGAAGAGTAGCAGTTATGTTCTCAATTTTGGTTTTTTTGTAATTTGCCTTGTCTTAGGTTTTCAGATGTGGGCTCTGTTTTTGGGATCGCTCAGTGAGTGACCTGGATCCCTGGAATTTAAATACCTGTTCCTTGTCTCTCATTAACCAGATGCAAATGTAACGGCCATGCGAGCGAGTGCGTGAAGAATGACCTGGGGAAGCTGGTCTGCAACTGCAAGCACAACACCTTTGGGGTGGACTGTGAAAAGTGTCTTCCTTTCTTCAATGACCGTCCTTGGAGGAGAGCGACAGCGGAGAGCGCCAATGAATGCTTGCGTATGTGCGGCCACGCTTGAGGACAGAATCTCTCAGGGGTTGGGTCCCCTGCCTCTCTTGGCCTCCAGAAGCTGACCCTACATGGTTTTAAGGTGTCTCAGTTGCAGTTAGCCAGTGTTAAGGATAGTTCTGGTGTCTTTCAGCAGAGACTTTTTGAGACTCCTGGTCAATCCGTTCGTATCCTGTGGGAGCTTTCTGGCAGATCCCTAGAAAGGGGTATCCCGTTTCTGGAGAAGGATGAGAGTGACCTTTAGGAAAGAGGAGTGCCACAAAAATGTCCAGGCTTGTACTTGATGCGGCCTATAGGGGAAAAAAAAAAGTTCTGCATTTAGTATGCCGGAGTATAATTGCCCTTTAAAAAGCTCCTCATTTAGCATCGCTGATTTCCTCTTGTATTTAGGTTATTGGCTTTTACAGTTGTCAACTATTTAATCCAATTCCGAAGCTGTTGCAACAGTTCTGGACCACAAATGTTGATCTCTGTGACAGAACGCCAATTTATTTTGCTTGGTTTTGTGTTGCAGACCACAGCTCCTGGTAGTTTACTTTATGGGGAAGCTTTTTCAGACAGTAAAGCTTTCTTGCTGTCTGACCTCTCTGCGTGTTGATCAGTCCCAGCTGTCTGGTCAAGACCTGTGGCTTTCTTTGGCAGGCTGGTGAAACCTGGGTCTCCTGCTGCCTAGACAGATAGGATTTGTAGTCCCGGGAAGAAACTGTCCTTACAACATGGAGTCAGTCTTGCTGGTATCACCTCATGCTTGTTCGCATGGTTGAGATTGGAGTTCCTGGGTAGGAGAGTGGCATCTCAGCTGCAAATGACAGCCTGCCAGTGAAGGGAGTATGGTAGAAAATGCTGGTTCTTCTCTGGATGTAGATGAGAATGGTCTCGAGGAGCCTGTTGCATTGTTACAGCCTTGCTTCCCCCTCCCCACATTCAACCACCACAAAGACATGCTTCCCTCTTTGCGTTGAGGCACAACATGAGGGGGTCGGTGTGTGGGTCTCAGGATGGTTAAAGGTTCCTACTTCAGCTCCCCTACAACTTAATACCGAGTTCTGCATAGTGGGTTTTGTGCCTCTTGGGGTGGGGTGGCCGGACGCGCTGTTCACGGGTAGCACCCTTGTCTTTGCAGCTTGTGACTGCAACGGGAGGTCGCAGGAGTGCTACTTCGACCCTGAGCTGTACCGCTCGACGGGCCACGGGGGCCACTGCACGGGCTGCTTGGGTAACACAGATGGTCCCCACTGCGAAAGGTGCAGGGACAGCTTCTATCGCCTGGGGAGCGAGGAGGGATGTCTGCCCTGCAGCTGCAACCCAGTTGGTAAGTCGTGACAGCAAACTTTTCTGCTTGCAAATTTGCATGCACAAAAGCTAGCTCTTCTCTCACTTGTGCAGCAAATTGCAAACTACGCGGTAAAAAGAAGGCTTTTTTGTTTGTTTTTCTTCTTCCCCCCCCCCCCCCCCCCCCCCCCAAGCACGTAGGAAATCTTTATTGGGTTGTATTTTGGTTTAAATTATCCTTGGATCTAATTGGGGTTGGGGTGGCAGGGGCAGATGGTTCACCACTGCGGCATTTACTATTTCAGATGTGTTCTGAAATCCATTTTGGGTTGGTCTTTGTTTTTTCCCCCACTGTGTATGTGTTACCCTGGACACTCCCAGTACTAAAGAGCTCATTTAAATCCTTAATAAACAAGATGATGTGAGTGGATATTTCTGGAAGTTCTTCATACTGAATAATTGTAGTGAACTTTAGCTGCATCAGTTTCTCCTACTGAGTATCCAAGCACTATAAATACAAACCAGTGAAACCTTAAACACAAAAAGGGGTGGGGGTGAGAAAAACAAAATATATAAACTTCTTTTTTTAAAAAAAAAAAAAGGGGGGGGCAAATTCTGGCAGGAGGGCAAATCTTTTGTCGTCAAGGGAACCGCTTGACCTGTATGGTGTGATCCCATAATTGCAGCAGCCCACAGCAAATGAGGAAGGAGACAAAAGGGTAACAGATAGTAAGATATGATGTGAGGTTCCAAAATAGAGTAGCTGGAATAAGTAATTGCTTGCAGCATGTCCTAAAAGCAGCCCGTGAGAGGTCTGCCAGGGTACATCTCCTATCTAATTTGGTTGGAAAGTTGTACAGTTGTGAAAGTTTTGACCAAGAAAGGCCTCTTCCTCCATCTGCTCTCCCAGGTCCTCGTGTCAGACCTTATTTTAAGAGGGGTGAGGATTGGTGTCAGCTGAGATGGTCAAGAAGAAGCAGGGAGGTGACTTCTCAGGTCTTTAAGGACAGATTTCAAAGGGCTTTATAACTTTTAGCCATCAGCTTGTATCCCATGGCACACTGGCACCGAGGGCGTATTTGAAGCCCCTGGATAGGTTTAGATGGCTATTTTTGTCTAAGTACTGTTTTTTTCTTAAATAACCATAAGTGGGACTGCAAAGGGGATTTGAACTTTGGCTGTATATGGTAAAGGTTTTGTGAGTTCTTCTGTCCTGTCCAGCCTAATCATCTTATAACTCTTCACTTTGTTATAAATTTCTGGTGTGGATTGAAGTGGAAAGAAGCAACTATTTCTGTATATTGAAATACTTTTGTGCTGGTAGTTAACTCTTAGAGTGCTGAGAACTCCTGGGCTGCTAGCTGTACTGGTGCTTGGGAGAGGAGAAAGCATTTTGTCTGCTGTGGATTAAAGAAATCTGCTGCTGTGTTTTGTGCCAGTCCTCTTGAACGGAGCAGTACTAAGGAAGATGCCCTTCAAAAAAAAAAAAAGAGGTTTACTGAAGGGTTTGTTAGGGTTAATACTGGTACATGCAGCCTCACCGGAGGCAGTTTAGCCTTTAAATCCAACTTGGGAATCTAGGGAGGAAATCTGAGCATGAAAGGGAGAAGTCAGGATATCCCCTGGCAAAGGGGAGCTGGTGATTAGGGAGAACACACAGGATTTGGGGAATAAAAAGAATAAAAATCTCAGAAATGGTGCATTGCAGGGTAAAACAGGCATATGGAGTTAGAGATATGCAAAGGTTAATTGAGGATGAAACAGGAAAAAGGATGAGAATGCTATTTAAAGTAAAAATTGTATTTATATATTATGAGGTTGGTTGGTAAGAATCCTTAAAAGCTGAATATAGTTCGGACATCTCTAGAGCTGCTAGGGGAAAAATCTCTGTGTACTAGAGGCAGTCTTTAGGTAAGCTGTTACTCATCGGCTTGAAGCTATGCTTCCCACTTTCTTTTCCCGTATTTCTTGCCTGTTTTACGAAGTTGAAAAAATAGCAGCCTCATAGAACTGGGTGGGTCTGCTGAGGTGCGTGTCCCTGCTCTCCCTGCAGGCTCCCTCAGCACACAGTGTGACAGCTACGGCCAGTGCAGCTGCAAACCTGGCGTGATGGGCGATAAGTGTGATCGGTGCCAGCCAGGTTTCCACTCCCTGTCTGAAGCTGGATGCAGGTAAGGGGGACTGCAGCTCTCTAAACAGAAAACTAGGCACCTTTTTAAAGCTTTCTGTGTGGCTTTTAATGAGTTATCCTCTTTCCTGATTCTTTCAGGCCCTGTTCTTGCAATCTGGCTGGCAGCACAGGGGAATGCAATGTTGAGACAGGACGGTGTACATGCAAGGACAATGTTGAAGGCTTCCACTGCGAGAGGTGAGTTTCTCTTCCCGTGGCTTTGTTTCAAGAATGAGAAACATTTGAGCAATGGCCTGGGGTAAGCATCAAGGAAATTAATTCTCTTCACATCTTCAGATGCAAACCTGGATTTTTCCATCTGGATTCCTCTGATCCAAGGGGCTGTACTCCCTGCTTCTGTTTTGGACACTCTTCAGTCTGCACCAGTGCTGTCGGCTACAGTATCTACAGCATCACCTCCAACTTCCAGTTTGGTAAAATCGAGCCTTCCTTTGTATCTCAGGTTAGGCTGTAGACTCAAGTCAGAAGCAATTAAAAAACCCTTGCTCCTCCTTCTCTGTGCAAGGCTGCAAGCCTTCAGCAGGCAGGTCTAGGATCTCTCTTTGGAAGTACTGAGTTACTTCTGAAGTTACTGGGAGCTTCCATGCCCGCAGCTCATTTGTTCAGCTAGGGAGGAATGAATTCCCAGCTCTGGTGTTGGGTGCCCAGCTCTGGTGTTGGGTGCCCAGCCATAATGTACACAGTGCAGGTGCAAGTGGGAATTACAAATGCAAATCTTTTATAGCTTGGGAGAGGTGCTGGCAAGGGGGCATTCCTCAGTTTTAGAACCAAATCAGGAGTTTCTGATTGAGAGGATTATTATCACTCCAGATTTGGGATATACATGGCTCTGAATAAAACAGTTGTGTTTCCAGTGGGTCTGTAAGCTCAGGAAAAATCTTTTCTCATATGGTCCGTTTCCTGCATGTATGCATGTTTTCGTGCTGCCTAGTTTGAAAATTCCACAGGAGAACAGTTTATACAAAGGGTGAAACTCTCGTCAGGTCATAGGGGGCTACAGGTTTTTCCCATCCCTGCTTAAGCTATTTAGAAGAGCAGATTTTGAACAAGAAGCTGTCATAGGGCTCGAAGTTCAGAGGGTTCACATCAGCACTGGAGTTAGGGTCTTAAATTGGGAAGATGATGCTTGGTATCTATGCTCTTCTGCACAGCTGCTTTCTGAAGTCTGTTAGTGCCAGTGTACAGACTGTGTGTTAGTTCTGTATGAGCAGCATACAGTATGATGTGACAAGTGTGTGCAAAGCTGTGTCTCCAAAGGGTGTTAATTCTTGTGTATTTGATTTTTCAGGAGAGGATGAGTGGCGTGCTGAGCAGCGTGATGGCTCAGAAGTCTTACTCCAGTGGAGTGCAGAGACCCAGGATATCTCTGTTATCTCTGACAGCTACTTCCCCATGTATTTTGTGGCACCACGTAGGTCATTTGAGAAGTGAGGGGCTTTCTGTGCTGCTTGTGCCGTTTCTGTTCTGTCCCCTAACTGTAAGGATTTCTTCCCCTTTCAGGCAAGTTCTTGGGCAACCAAGTTTTGAGTTATGGGCAAAACCTGACCTTCTCCTTCCGCGTAGACAGACGGGACACGCGCCTTTCTGCAGAGGACCTGGTGCTGGAAGGGGCTGGGCTGAGAGTGTCAGTGCCGCTCATTGCCCAGGGCAACCCTTACCCCAGTGAGAATGCGTTGACCTACACCTTCAGGTGAGAGGACTCCCCAGGTGTGGTGGGAGCAGCTGGGACCTAGCCTGTGGTGCCCTGGCCTCTGAGCTCTTGAGAAAACAAGCAGCATTAATTTTAGCTCGGAAGAGTGGTCTTATCAGGTTAATTTGAAGCTTGCTGTCTAGCAGCGTTGCATAAGCATATGTGAATTATGTTGCAATAGCATACCACTGTTGGCAAGGGTGCTTTAAAAGGGCACAGCTGTTAGTATCTGAAAGCTTTGCTGATGATGCACGGCTCTTCTCCTTAGGCTCCACGAGGCTGCAGATTACCCGTGGAGGCCTGCTCTTACAGCATTTGACTTCCAGAAGCTTCTCCACAACTTGACTTCCATCAAGATCCGTGGGACGTACAGTGAGAGAAGTAAGTTGCTGAGCAGAACATTGCAGCAGAGAAGAGCAGACTCATTCACCTTGGGCTCGGGTTGCTTTATTGTAGGGCTCAGTCATAAGTGGCAGTTTATTTGGCAAAGCCTTTGCCGATCGCTTTTCACCTGCCCTTCCTGTGTGATGGCTTCTCCCAGGCCTCCTGAAGAGGACATGGGAAAGAAAGGGGCTGCCTTCAAGAGTCTGGACGTGGAGTACCCATCCCCCTGCTGATTGATTGGTTCTGAATGTATGGTTTTGGTGTGTTGCACAGCCAGTGTCTTCTAAACTGATAGAAATACATAGCACAGAGTCCTGAAGTACATGGTAGGAGTGATGTAGAGAGTTTACAACATCTGGCCTGTTCCTGCTACACTGGGAATGGTTAAATCTTCCCTGTTTCCTGGTCTTGCATTGGCGTGACAAATGGCAAGGATGAGGTCCCGAAAGCTGTGCCTGTGCTGAACTTGAGTGAAAGTTCCTTGTGATGACAACTTATGAAAATCCGGCACAAATAAGGAGCAAAAATATCTGGGTCCTTGGGTACTGTTGTGTGAAAAAAGAATCTTTGTGGAAAGATGCAAAGGATTAATTTGGATTTAGGGAAGGTGGGACAGCTATAAGTGTTTTTACTAGAGATGGCTCATAAAGAGGCAAGTGGGGCTGTGAAATGGAGGGGAGGAAAGGTGTGAGCAAGCCATCCGGAGTGCTGGAGCCACTGCAGATATGCAGGAGCTGAGGCTCCTGCTCAGTGCCTCGGAGAGCTAAAAGTTAAAAAACAGCTGTGTTGTGGCTGGGCTCTGTTCTGCTCCAGGGAAGGGACAGCGAGGGGTGGGGGGAGCACTCAAATGCCAGGTGAAGGAATGGCTTGAGAGGAATAGCTGGAGTTTGCCCTGAGGCATGGTTTGCAGACACTGTGTTAGAGACAGTGTATTAAGGTTGCCCGAGAGAAGGTCTGTCCTCCCTAGAAAGACAGGAATTGGTTTGGATATTTGATTTGGAAATGGAAACCATATGCTTACAAAACGTAACTTATTTTAGCTGACCGTACTTGCTCACGTGCTGTTCTTGGCATCCTCTGTATTGTTATTCTGAACTTTGCTGCCCTGCACATGCCCTCTGTGAGCTATAGTACATCTTTTCTCATCAGTCTAAACTCTCTTGGAGGATTTTGCTGCTTGGTTCACCTTACCGACTGTGAGCATCCACCTGTCTGTCTCTGGTAGCACTGGGATGTGTGGTTGGTGAGGCGGTGGGAAGAGCCTTTGTGGTTATGAAATGTTTCCTTGGTGCTTTCTAGGTGCCGGCCACCTGGACGATGTTACTATCACAAGTGCTCGTCCTGGACCCGGTGTGCCCGTGGCCTGGGTGGAGAGCTGCTCCTGTCCAGTGGGATATGAGGGGCAGTTTTGCGAGCGCTGTTCCTCTGGGTACCGGCGAGAGACACCGAGCCTCGGGCCCTACAGCCCCTGCGTGCCTTGTGCTTGCAACGGACACAGTGAGACGTGTGAGCCCGAGACGGGTAAGAGGGGCTGATAAAACAGGGAGCAGCAAGGGGACGGTGGTTCTTCCTGGGTTGGATGAAGCAAAAACCATGTCCCTCTCTGTTCTAGGTGTGTGCAATTGCAGGGATAACACAGCAGGATCTCACTGTGAGAAGTGCAGTGACGGGTATTATGGAGATGCGACAGCGGGCACAGCCTCAGACTGCCAGCCCTGCCCGTGCCCAGGCAGCTCGAGCTGTGCCATCGTGCCCCGCACAAAGGAGGTTGTGTGCACCAGCTGCCAGGCTGGCACTACAGGTGTGTTCCTGCATAAAAAGTCTTGTTTTTTCTGCACCCCTACATGCTTGTGAAAATAAGTCTTCTGCCAGTTCTGGAGCTCTGGCCCACAGCAAGCAGTGCTGAAAGCTGCTGTGTCTTCTGGTTCAAATCCTTCTCCCTTCCTCAGCCCTATTTTCTGTCCTGTGTGAGGCTCAGGCCTACCCATGTTCTTTGTGCGTGTCTCTTGAGGATAAAAGGGAAACAAAGGCTTAATCTGTACGAAGTCTGAACGTTCCTGTGCTATGTAGGTGAGCTATGCTAGCTTCTAAGAGAGCTCTGTTAGTTGCATGGTGTGGGGCAGAAAATAGGATAGATTTGGAAGAGCCAGGAGGGCAGGTCAAACAAAATTAGAAGACACAGTTTGCCAGCCAGAGAGGCACTGCAGGATGCTTGGAGGGGAGGACCGGTGCCCTGCCTTAAGAAAAGCAGGAAGGCTGCAGTGACTCAAAAACACTGCCCAAAAACTAAAAGGCAAAATTTATGCTTAGCAGTTTTAAAGAAATATGTGAAGGGGTACAGATCTTTTTGTTTGTTTGTTTGTTTTGTTTGATTGCTTTCTTGGTGTTAAACTGTGGCATTTGAGCATGCACCTGAGTCATTAAGCAGAGCCTTTTGTTCTGCCTGTAAACTGCAAGGAAGCCTCAGGATGGCTGGCAGCCTCCATGCTTCTGTGCTGATTTTTTGCTTGGCATGGCAGGGTCCGCGGTACAAAATACCTGTAAATATTTGAAATGCCTAAAAAAACCCCCAACAAACCCTGACCAAGCACACAGGCAGCTTGTGGGAGATTCCATGGGTGCTGTTGCTTTGTGAACAGAAGTGGAGTCCAGGGGTCGGGGTCCTCTGCAGCTCCAGTGTCAGTACAAGTTCATCTTTGCTTGTAGCTGTGTGATTGCACAAGAGTTCATCCTGTCCCCTGCTGCCCTCTTGGGACGTGAAGGAAAAAGCAAGGGAAAAGAGGATTTGCTTGTGCAAGAACTGCCTAAGAAATGGAGCTTGTAGCTGGCTGGGGAGGTCAGATCTGCAGTAAGTGTAGGAAGCTGCCGAGTTGGATGCTTCAGTGGCTGCCTGTGGAGGTTTGGCAGATCTCATTGACAGCAGGGCTTCCTGGAGCAGTGATGCCCCACAAAGCTCTACCTGCTTGGACTCTTAAATTAACAACAGATTACAACAAATAGGTTTGGCTTAAAGGGATAGGAGGGAAAGGAAGAACTGAAACAATTCATAATGCAATGTTCCAGGGAAAAAAGGGCTTAAATTTAGATATGAGGAGGGATTTGTGTGTGGTTTTGTGCACCTTTCTGGCCTCAGTGGTAGGATGAAAGGGGAGGAAGCTGGAGAATTTACTTTTCAGAAGGGACTGCAAAGAGGGGCCCAGGTAAGAAGGCAGCAAAGGGCTTTCTGCTGCAGCACGTGTGTTTCCCGTGTGTCCCAGGCAAGAGGTGTGAGCTGTGTGATGATGCCTATTTTGGAGACCCTCTGGGCGAAAACGGTGCTGTGAGGCCTTGCCGTCTCTGCCAGTGCAATGACAACATCGATCCCAACGCCGTGGGGAACTGTGACCGCCAGACAGGCGAGTGCCTCAAGTGCATCTACAACACCGCTGGCTTCTACTGCGACCGCTGCAAAGATGGCTTCTTTGGGAACCCCCTGGCCCCCGATCCCGCTGACAAGTGCAGAGGTGAGAGCTGGTTTACCTTGCATTTGAAAATCTTTTTGTCCCCAGGAGCTGCTGTTTCCTAATGTGTTGTCAGGATGCAATGTCAGGCTGTTGTTTGTGACTGTCAGCAGCGAGGCATGGCTTTATCCCGGTTTGGTGGTTCTGGCTTGCTGAAATGCTTCTGTTTGTGGGTGCTTAGTGCCGTCGAAGCAAAAGCATTGTGCGATGCAGGGGTGGGGCTGCCATGTGTTTTGGATCCAGGCCTATTTAGGGACTGACTAGCAGAGTACCGGCACCACAAGGGATTACTAACTTTCTGCATATTTCTCTATCCATTTTGTTTTTGCAGCTTGTCACTGCAATCCCTATGGCACTGTGAATCAGCAGACAAGTTGCAATCAAGTGACTGGGCAGTGTGAGTGCCTGTCTCACGTCACCGGGAGGGACTGCAGTGCCTGTGAGCCTGGCTTCTTCAACCTCCAGAGCGGACGCGGCTGTGAGAGGTGACATTTGCTTTGACTCGGGGCAAAGAGCCTGCTTTTGGTGTATCTGTGCTTAGCTTGTGCAGGAATGTGATGTTTGGCACAAGTAGCTGGTGTGCCTTGGTGCCGCTGTGGGTGGGGAAGAGCAGCAGTCAAGGAGCAGCTATGAGGGCTGTACAAAAAGCCTGATATAAATAGCTTTATAAATAGCTTTAAATCAGGGGTTTAAATAGAAAAGTGCCATGTGACTGTGTGATTGTTGGTCACAGGGGCTCGTGGGTTGCTTTTTTAGTGCAGGCACCAAGTGACCTTGCACAGTTCAAAGGCTCAGTGCCTCACCTTCTTGCTGTGCAGTGCAGGAAAGTGGCTTTTGACAAATGGAGACAGAGCTGTGCTCGTTAGGGCTCCTTCCAAGAGCCACTTCGCCCGTGCCTCCCTTCTGTGTCATGCCTGACGTGTGGCTGCCTCCCCTAGGTGCAACTGCCACGCAGTGGGCTCCACCAACGGCCAGTGCGACATCCGAACCGGGCAGTGTGAGTGCCAGCCTGGTGTCGCTGGCCAGCGTTGCGACAGATGCGAGGTCAACCACTTTGGCTTTAGCTCTGAAGGCTGTAAACGTAAGTCTGAAAGGCTGGAGCGGGGCAGAGGGTCAGGGTGTTGCACAACCAGCCTTGCCTTGCCTTTCCTCCTGTCTCTGGGAAGGTACTTTCTCACCTCGCTCTTCATCACAGCAGAAGCTGGCACTTTCATGTCCACACCCTGCCTGGTGAAATTTGATGTCTGTACAATAGCTTATCCCCTTTTGCTTTTATTATTTTTCTTAAACCGGGGGTAGGAAGAACTCCGGCTTGTTAGATACCTTTGGTGTAAATACGTTCTCTGAATCTTGTCCTGCAACAATCCTGTTCTCTAGTGTTAAATCTCTGTGCAGCTCCTCTACAAATGACCTGAACGTACAGGTTCTGTCTTGAGAAGCAACAGGTCTTGTAAACATGATTGAAAAACAGTATCATCCAAACTTTTACCCTCAGTATCGCTGCCTGTGAAGAGCAGAAAAATTAATTGCAATTGATTAAAATGAAATGGGATAGAAAATTGTCATGCTTTGCAGGAGGGGCAGTAGCAACAGTATGAACAGACACAATAAATGTTGCATCCAGCTAGACAGTGCCCTGCTGTGTGTACAAGCACCCTGATCAGGAGCAGGACTCCAGTTGTGGCTTTGTGCCACATTGCTCTTGCAGACATTTTAGGGTATTTTAAGGTATTGGTATGCTCTTGCCCTGTGGGTTTTAGGGTATTTCTGCCTCTCCTCCAGCCTGACTGAGGTTTAACTTCCCTGCAGCCTGCGACTGTGATCCTGAGGGTTCACGCTCCCTGCAGTGCCGGGAGAACGGTCGCTGCGAGTGCAAGGAAGGCTTTGTGGGAAGCCGCTGTGACCAGTGTGAAGAGAACTATTTCTACAACCGCTCATGGCCAGGCTGCCAGGAGTGTCCAGCCTGTTACAGATTAGTGAAAGATAAGGTAAGGCTACAAATGCCACTGTTGGTACCGCTGGAGGCAGTGGCACGTGCTTGCTTGTGCAGTAGCTTTTATGCCCGTGGTTGGCTGATGCTTGCTGAAAGAAGAGAGGTTCAAGGTGTCATAGCTGTGCTCTTTCCCCGTTGCGTAGGTGGTGGAGCAACGTGAGAGGCTGCAGGAACTGGAAAATCTTATAGCAAATCTGGGTACGGGAGAAGAAACTGTAACTGATCAAGCCTTTGAAGAGAGATTGAAGCAGGCAGAAAGAGATGTTATGGAATTGCTCCAGGAAGCACAAAACAGCAAAGGTGAGTTGACCTGATCAGACATGGATCAATGTGAAATAAGCTCTTTTCTTGATGTTCCTGTTCCCTTTGGACACAGCGTGTCTTATTTCAAGCCTATACTGTGCATCAGGACAGACAGCTATTTTGGGTAGCGCTGGGGCTGTATGTTGTTATCAAAACAACAGTGGCTGTGCTTTTATCCATGCTGTTTTCCTAGTAGTCTCTGTTGTGCATGCAGAGTAATGATCTGCTTCTAGCTCTGTACAGATGCAAGCGTTGTGTGCGTTAACCTCTTCTCCAGATGCAAAGGAGGTTTTTACTTGCTAAGCAAGCAGAAGACTGCAATCTATTTACTTACGCTTCTAAATTTGCTCAGATGTCTTGGGATGAAGTAGTTCTTGTTGGGATATTGTCAGTGATGAGAATGAAGGCTTCAAAATCCTGCTGGCAAGCTTAGTTATTGCACTATAAAGTGTGTAATGTTCTGAAAAGTGCTGTTGTGGTGGCATGTAGCTTTTTTTTTTCTGTTGAACTCTGCTTCAAATTGATTCTTGTACTGTCACCTCTACCATAGGACGTTTGTGACCAGGATGTTGAGCCATATGACAGTGGTTTCTCCTTAGGGTCTATTTAATGTATAAGCTGACGTGTTTTGGGGAAGAGCAACTTGAAGACTATTGACTGCAGTAAAAGATGTTCCCTTGGGAGTTGGTTCAGTGATTTCAGACCACTTTGGAAAAATCTGTTTCCTTTGCGTGAAGCTGGGAAAAAGCAGACACACATCTGACGCTTGCATTTGCTTGGGAAGATTCCTGCCAGTGGGAATGATCACTGAAACTTTTCTCAGTTTTAGCTGAGGTAGCTTTATGCTGCCTGCTTGGCATCCGTGCCTAGATAATAGTCCTACGTATGGAGGTGGGAGCATGGGGACTGGAGAAAGGTGGGGGAATGGATTGGATTTTGTGGTGGTATTTTTAGTCTTTCTTTCCACCTCAGAACAATAGAGTCATTTCAGTTGGAAAAGACCATTAAGGTATGAGAGTCCAACCATTAACCCAGCACTGCCAAGTCCACCACTTATCCATGTCCCTAAGTGCCACATCTACACATCTTTTAAATACCTCCAGGCATGGTGACTGCCACCTCCCTGGGCGGCCTGTTCCAGTGCCTGACCACCCTTTCAGTGAAGACATTTTTCCTGATACCCAATGTAAACCTGCTCTGGCACAGCTTGAGGCAGTTTCCTCTCATCCTATTGCTTGTTACTTGGGACAAGAGACTGACACTCACCTTGCCACAACCTCCTTTCAGGCAGCTGTAGAAAGTGGTAAGGTCTCCCCTCAGCCTCCTTTTCCCCAGGTTAAACAAGCCCAGTTCCCTCAGCTGCTCCTCACAGGACTTGTGCTCCAGCTCCTTCACCAGCTCTGTTGCTCTTCCCTAAGAAGCAAGTCAAATACAACAAAAACTACCCTTGCAGAAACCTGTGCATGCCTGTAGCATTTATTTGTGGTTTTCTACTCTATATGTGGTTTGTAATATGCTTTTGTAATGTGTCAAATACTCTTGTGCAATGCTTAAGTTGTGCTGCAAGGTCAAGGCAACATATTTGGGGAAAAATCTTAGACTTGCAGGCTTCTGCTTGTACTTAATCTCTTAATAAGGCTCTCACCTTTTGAAAAGCAGTTGCCCCTGGTCATGAGGCATGTGTCTGTGCTTTTATGGATCCGTTATTAAAATGCTGTTGTGGGGAGTTACCTGGTGGTCCAGAAATCTGGGGAAGCTTGTGAGGCTCACGGGTCCTACAGATTGGAGACCAAGGCTGTATCCTGCCAGCTTCTGTCATCCCTTTGGTTTGGGGTGGCTTTGCTATGCCGCACCTCTTCTAGCTGCTCTGTATGGAGACTGCCTGGCTCAGCAGTAGTCACCAGTGCCCAAAGTGGGGAATAACGTACAGTCCCACTGTTAATCTCTGCTTACCTTCTAGGAGTTAAGCTAAAGAGAATTTATCCCGTACCTCTTGAGGAGCAACTCTGTTGTCTTTTTTTTTTTTTTTTTTTTTAAAGTCAATGATAGAGGTGAAACATGATTCTGAACACAAAATTCCCCATCAGTCGGTTCTAACACCCAGCAGGATTGTCTTATTAGTAGTTAATGACTTTTCATTTGTCATATTTGGTGCACAGTCTGATGATGGCTTTGATCTCAAGCTGACTGACTTAGGAAATGGCTTTGCTGGTCCCTTTTCAAGAGGGAATTAACCTACCAATGTGTTGCCCGCAGTGGTAAGCGGCTGCTCCAGCTTCTCTTCCCGCTGTAATTAATTTCGCTAAATTTCTTTTATATCATGCGTTTCAGATGTAGATCAGGGCCTCTTGGATCGTCTCAAAGACATCAACAGCACACTAGCAAGTCAGCTCAACAGGCTGAGGAACATCCAGGGCACAGTGCGGGAGACTGAGAACCTGGCGGAGCAAGCCCGGGTGCGGGTGGAGGACACTGAGGACCTGATCAGCTTAGCTTCCGATATGCTTGAGAAGGCGAAGATGGCAGCTGACAATGTGGTGAGTGTGCTGCCCAGATCCCCCGTGGTTAGGACAGGAGAGGGCCTTTCTGTCCCTCTGGTGTATTTCTCTGCTTGTTCTCTCGCTCATATAGTAAATTTTGCTATGGAAATATCTCTTCTCCCCTTCCCAAGATAATGGGAAATAAATAAAGGAAGATCATCAGTGTCTCTTACAGATTGTATCTTAGCCTATGCTCAAAGAAACCAGTGTTAAGAACCCCTAAATAAATATTAGCCCATTTGTTTTTAAGGGATAACCAGTGGTGGAAACTGCATGGGCTTAAAAAAAATATAGAGAAGTCAGAAGTAGGTTAGACACATCTGTAAGCATTTAGATCATGCCAATAAATATTTAAAGAAAAGATGAATAAAAGATGAAAAAACAGCTTGAAGATTTTTTTTTTTCTTTATTCCAGTCCATTACACCTCCGGAGTCAAGCGGGGACCCTAACAACATGACTCTATTGGCAGAAGAGGCCCGTAAGCTGGCTGAAAGGTAGGTTGTGGCAAAACACACTCCTCACAGGCCACGTCATGGCCCTGCTCTTCCCTGCAAGGGGGAAGCAAAATTTCATTTGCTTGATACAAAACACATACCCATTGAGTAAGAGACTGGCACTGTGAGTGCGTGCCTGTGGATGACCGAGGGTGAACCACATGTGAATGAGGGACACGTACAACCACAGCGGTGCCTTTCAGCTGATCTCACGGGCACTGCTGGAGCGATGCCTTGGTTGCAGAGGTTGTCTCGAACAAGATCTTCCATTGCAAATGTTTCAGCATCTTCCATGTGCAAATCTAGGTGAAGGAAGGAAGAGAGACTAAAATCTGGAAGAAAGAATAAAATCTGGAATTGAAGATAGAAACTACTGGCTGACAATTCTAATGACAATATTTTTCTTCTGTGATCTTGTTTAGGCATAAAAAAGAAGCTGATGAAATCGTTCGCATAGCCAAGGCAGCAAATGATACTTCCACAGAAGCATATCAACTGCTGCTGAAGACCCTGGCTGGAGAAAACCAAACTGCAAATGACATTGATGAGCTGAACCAGAAGTGAGTCAGTAACAGAAAACAGGTTTTATTTCCTGGCCTTAGAGCAGCGCTTAAAACAAAGGTGTCTTTGATAGCATTGCATGCTTTGGGTTTTATTGGAGTTGTCTTTCAGTTTCTTAGCTCCTCTACTCTCTTTCTTAGTAAGTCCAGTTCTAAAAAATAAAACGGTAGCATAACTGGATCCTTGGGGTTTTTCAGGTATAATCAGGCAAGGAACATCTCTCGAGACCTAGAGAAACAGGCCAACAAGGTGCTTGCAGAGGCAGAGGAAGCCGGAAACAAAGCTCTGCAGATCTACGCTAATCTCACCAGTCTGCCTAGCGTGGATTCCACAGGGCTAGAGGTATGTGCAGGAAGCATCATGTGCGCAGTGTTTTCTGAAGATTAACGAGGACAAGCATCATGGCAGTGTGCTACGTTGCTGACATACCTTGTACGTGCTCTACTAATGTTCTTCTGCGTGAGGACAGTCTGGAATTTTTGTCCATCTAGGCATAGTCCAAGCTTGTGCATTTCAGCTTTTATGTAGGAGACTTGTGTGCAGGAAACTATGTATGTAACCCCCCCATCTCCCCCAGTCTCTGAAGGACAAAAAAAAGTGAAATGGTGATTGCCAGACATCTTGACTTGAACAGAGAAGTGCAAAAGTTTTGGTTCCCTCTAAAGCCTGCAGAACCGCTCCCCCTCCTGTGCTCATCGTAGTACAGTAGATTCTCTTGCACATGAAACACTTTGCAACCTCAGTCCCTCACTGCACTGACCCTTGTATATTCGGGGCTTTGAAGGCAAAGTTACAACTGTAGTTGTAAGAGATGGAAACCTGTCGTAGCCTCTGCCTGTTTCACTGTTGGAAATTATACCATGTTTTTCCACCTGTTCAGAAATTCTTTAACGTTCAGGAATCTCTGTTTCTAATTTCCACTTGCAGAATGAAGCAAATAAAATCAAGAAGGAAGCAGAGGAGTTAGATCAGCTAATTGCCAGGAAGCTGAAAGATTATGAGGACTTGAGAGAAGACATGAAAGGAAAGGAACTAGAAGTAAAGAACCTCTTGGAGAAAGGGAAGACGGAGCAGCAGGTCAGTTCTGTTCTGTGCAGGCTTTTGTTCCCTAGAAAAAAACAAAGGAAAAACAAGTAGCTGGCCAGATATGAAAGACTTGGTCTATTCAGCCTTACCTTAGGGCTGCTTGTTACTTAACACTGAAGAACGGTCCTGGAAAGGAAGTACAAAAAGCTGGTAAAAGCAGTGGCCTTGAGGCTGTATGGGAGAACAGGGGATTTTTGCCAGGTGTGGTGCCATCTTTGTATTCAGAACGGTATTCTGAAGGTACCTAAATTCACCTGGTTTCAGAGAAAGCGTTGCCACCTGGGGATGGATGCTGTTTTGTATGGTGTTGGTGTTTCAGGGTGAGCAGTGCTTTTTGGTACACCTGGATTAGTTGTCCTTCAGAAGATAAGAATATGTTGATACGTGTCATGTCTCCTTAGACTGCAGACCAGCTCTTGGCTCGAGCAGATGCAGCGAAAGCCCTGGCTGAAGAAGCTGCTCGGAAAGGCAATGGCACGCTGCAGGAGGCTACTACTATTCTCAGCAACCTGAAAGGTAAAGAGAAAGCACTTGCAGTAAATCCTTCAGTTCCTGTGTGAGAAGTCATTGGCAGTAAGGTATCTTGGTTAAACAGGCCATGCTGTTGCCAGTACCTGCGTATTGGGGGGGGTTCTTTTGGGTTTTGTGTTTTTTTTCTTTTTTTTCTTCAAAGCTAAAAAACAGAAATGTTTTCAGCGATTAGAACTCTTCTCTTAAGTTCCTTGTTTAGCATCAGAAGATGTGTGATAGGGAGAGCTGCAAGCATATGCACCCCACAACCTTCTTGCCTTGTCCCTCTAATGTCAAGGTGGCAAAGCCTGGGTAGTCTGGTCAAAGAAGCACCCAAAGGTTCTTCTGGAGCAAGTGATAAGAATCTGTTTTGCCCTTTCTTAGATTTTGATAAACGGGTGAATGATAACAAGACGGCAGCTGAGGAGGCTCTGAAAAAGATTCCTGCCATTACCCAGACCATTGCTGAAGCCAACAACAAGACATACCAGGCGGAGCTGGCACTTGGCAATGCTGCTGCTGATGCCCGCGAAGCCAAGAGTAAAGCAGATGATGCAGAGAAGATCGCCGGTTCTGTTCAGAAGGTGAGTCCTTTGTGGTTCTGAGGCCACCTCCCTGAGATATTGGTGTGTAAGTAAAATCCTCTGTTCCAGTATTTCCTGGTGAGTCCCACGTGCTTTCTGCTGTATTCCCCACCAAGGAATGCAAATTATGGCATGATAGAAAATTGGTGCATTTTAATGAAAAGGATTGAAGGAAGTTGTGCACCATCACCACCTTTTTCCATCCTGTTCCCCTTGTTGGCTGTAGAGCGCTGCTGCTACCAAAGCCGAAGCTGACAAGACTTTTGCTGATGTGACGGGGTTGGCCAGAGAAGTGGATGACATGATGAAGCAATTACAGGATGCAGAAAAAGAGCTGAAGCGGAAGCAGGATGATGCTGAGCAGGATATGATGATGGCAGGCATGGTAAGTAACGATGGCAGGTGGCAGCAGTGGCAAGGAACTGCCTTCTCCCTGCTGTCCTTTTGTAAACACACCGCTGGGTCCAGCCAGTATTCCATGTCTTCAAAGTTTCAGGTGGGATTAAAAACATGAGACGAGCAAAGGAGCTCCTCTGGTGGCATTAGCATAGGTTCCCTGCTGGAATTTGAAAGCCAGTTTTCTTCGTGCAACACCTTCCTTTAATTTTGGTCAGGTCAGAAACCTGACTGTAGCCCTGTTGACTCTGTTCTGCAAAATCCTGCTCAGTTATCAGGGATTTCCATCCTGAAATAGTCAGAAAACTGAATGTTGTCAGTCTCTGCGAGCTGTGATAAAAGATCTCGGCACAGGAGTGTTATCCTGGAGGAGGCAGGGAGGTGTGTGACTAACTGCTTGGGCAGACCTGCGAAGAGGAGAGGCAGCAGTTTCGTAATCCCTACAGCCTTTATTGGGCTTTCATTTTTTTTTTTTTTTTTTCCTACCCTGCAGGCCTCACAGGCTGCCCAGGAGGCAGAAGACAGTGCAAGAAAAGCGAAGAACTCTGTGAACAGCTTGCTTGCTGTCATTAATGACCTGCTGGATCAATTAGGTAACACTGTCTTTAATGTGCCATATGCTTTTGAGTGTTTTCCTGATGTGGCAGTGCTGGCAGCTGGTGTGGTGTGCTGGCTTCCCTGCTGCTGCTGTGCAAGGAATCAAATGGGTCTGTTGGCTTCTGGAAATGGGGTTTGCATGGGTTTTGGCAAGTACTTAGGGTTTTGTGTGTTTTGTTTTTTTCTTTCTTTTTTTTTTTTTTTTTTCTTTCCTGGAGTAGCCTCAGAGCTTGTGCAGTGTTCGGTACTGTTTCTCTGCGAGCTTGAGGACTTTTTGAGGCACTGAAGGTGTAACCCATTTGGTTGGTCCTGTTTTAAATGCTGTTTCTAATGCAGAGAGGGCCTGATGGAGGTGTCAGTATGGCTCAGCTGTGTAAGCACCCAAAAGTGGAGTGTTAAAGGCTTTTTAATGGACTTTATTTGCTTCTGGCTTTTCAGGGCAACTGGAGACGGTGGACTTGAACAAACTGAATGAAATCGAGGGTACCCTGAACAGTGCCAAAGACCAGATGAAAGAGAGTGACCTGGACCAGAAAGTGTCTTTCCTTGAGAGAGAGGCCAGGAAGCAAGATGATGCGATACAGGCCTACAACAGGGACATTGAAGAGATCCTGAAGGACATTAGCAACCTGGAAGACATCAAGAAGACCTTGCCATCTGGCTGTTTTAACACCCCGTCCATTGAAAAACCCTAAGGGTGTGCTGGGGGTGGGGGGTATTCCCCCTGTGAGCGGTGGTTTGGCTATGGAGTGCCTTAACACACATTACCTTCTTCAAATCCCCAACTCTTCGCTGCTCACAGCCGCTGTTTTCTTTTCAAATCAGGATACGTTGAAAGTGGGTTTTTTATTATTTTTTTTTTAAGAGAAGCAAATTAAATATCCGTCTTTGGGCATCAAAGGGTTTTTTTTAATATAAATTGTCTTCCTGAGCACTCCACCTTTGCCCTTTTCTCAGACACGGTTTCCCTTTGATTAGCACAAGGATGAGAGATGCTCTGGACTCTATACTGTGGTTCAGAAATAACCATGTGAGCTGTGTACAGCAAGGCAAAACTAACCCTTTCTCTCCTCTTCTCCCCTCGACTGTACAATCCTCTGTCCTGGAGCTCTCTGTCCCTATGAAGGAAGGGGATGGCTACCAAAGTATTACTGTAATGGCCAGTATAGCTGCACTCGTTCAGATCCCTCTTCCCAACTTCTAACCCTGTGAATTATTTTTTTTATTGTTAACTAGTGGCCAATCCAACAGCGTTGGTAGCCTTTGACAAACTAGCCGAAGCCTCTTTCTGAAATGTTTTCTGTGATGATGCATCGCTCTGAGAAAAACTCAGCCTCTGAGAGGAGCTCTTTGGGAAGATGGGATACTGGTGGAGTGGTAGCTCTGTACTGGTGGAGTGGTAGGTCTTGCCAGCCGCACTCCTGGCCTGTGGAGAAGTTTTGGGTCTGGTTTGTAAGCCGCTACGTGCTGGGTCGGGGCTGAGGAGTGTGGAAGCCATGAGCTGCGTTCCCATCTGTAGGTGTTGCTACTGAACTGCCAGAGCATCTGTTTATTTTAGGCTACGAATGTCTGATTGACAGATGAGTTTGTTCAAGCGGGAGGAGTCTTGCTGAAGAGGAGAGCTGCCATCCAGAGAGCTCTGACAGCTGCACTGGCCTTCCTGCTGAATGTCTCTGGGGGAAAAGGAAGGGGGCGTGCAAGTGGATATGGAAAGGTCTTTCTTCCCGTCTTTTTCCTGAAGGAGGACAGTGGCATTTTTCCACCTCCTGATATTGCTCTCGCCTTTTGCCTGTTTATAAGCTGGATTTACCAGTGCACTCCTTTCTTTTTGCCTGCCTATCTCCCAGTCACCGTAAAGCCACCGCAGCACGGGGACTTCAGGCCAGGCTGGGGTGGCAGGTCTGCATTTCACACCGCGTAGCCTCCCTGGCATCCCTCCCCAGGCAGTGCCTCCCGGCTGTTACCGGGGTGGGAGCCCGCTGCTCCTCCTGCAGCCCTCCTCTGAGACGAGAGCATCCCCTGCGGCTTCCTCCTTGCCTCCAGCCTGGCATCCCTCGCCCCCCTTCCCTGAGATCCAGTATATATCTATCTTTAAACACTATGCAACTTTGTACGTTTGCGTAGCGGGGAAGAAATTATTATCTGACACACACTGGTGCTATTAATTATTTCAAATTTATATTTTTTGTGTGAATGTGATTTTTTTTTTCCGTTTTTTTTTTATCATGATTATAGTGTGAGGAAGTCTCTTGTGTGTGCGTATGTGTGTGTAAATATACTCAGCCATATTTCCAGAGTGGCACAGCCTGGCCTCCTCTATGTACTTGCCCTTACAGCCGTTGCAGCGCGTGCACCATATATTGCTTCTCTCCGTATTATTTCCTTAGAGCTCAGGATTTTTCCTAGCTGGGCTCCTGCTTTCTTCCGTCTCCTGTATCCTCCGCACCTGTATGGGCATCAGCCATAACCACTTTGCCAGCGGGGTGGATGCTTTCTAGCCCTCTCTCCAAAGCCAGCCCCACTGCGTGGTGCCCGCAGCACCCCGTTCTGTGTCCCCTGTCCCCAGGAACGTTGTGCCTGGAGGAGCGCAGGGGCTGTGGCTTTGCAGCTGGGCTGTGAGGAGCTGTAGCACTGTTGGGAGATCAGACCCATTACTGAGGTGGTCGGAGAGCTGGATTTGGGGACACCTCGGTACCACTGTGCGAGGCGAGAGGCTTGGTGCACCCTCAGGAATGGCACTGCTGGGTGGAGGGTGTTCCCAGCAAACCCCGCAGCGCTCTTGTACCCCTTCTTTTAGAGATTCTTACAATTTTACCAGCTTGGGATTTCCCCCTGCCTGCAAACATACCCAGTTACCCGGAGGAGAGCTTACCCGTGCTCCCCCCACACACAGGTGGGGGATGTGGAGCTCAGTGTCCCGGCCGGCTGCTCTGGTCAGATGGCTGGCTGCAACCGCGTCACCTCTGCCAAGGCTGTGAGAAGAGCAGATGCGAAGATGCACGCATGCCCTGGCTGACCTCAGGCCTAAGGTTTCCTGCTTTCTTCTCTCTTTTTTTTTTTTTTTTTTTTTTTCCCTCTCTTCTCCTTAAGCTGTTTTTAACAGAATTTTATTTTTAAATAAAAAAAAAAATCTTTATAAGCGATCTCTTAATCACTACTGCATTACAGCCATTATTCATTGTATAAGTCCAGTTATTTCTTTACGTAATGTGATGATGCAACAGCTGCTGGTGGAATGCTGGGTGTCACGGGCGATGCGTGACAGTCCCTTCATCACCTTATTCCTGACTGTGGCCCCCTCAGTACGTGCCTTCACTCCAGCTTTTTTGCCTTAATCTGTGGTCTTGCTGTCTGGGGCGGTGAACAAAATGCAACACTTGCAGTTTTTATGTATAAAACAGTATTTCTTATTTATAATAAAGTCTGAATATTTGTAACCCCTTATACCTTGCCATTCTTTTTGAGTATTGTTTTTGGATCCGTGGAGGAGGGATGTTGATGAGGGTGTGTCTCAGTTGTAAGATTTGCCTCTTAACTAGATGAACTGGATTGGGGTGGGAGAAAGGGAAAAGTTGCCTGGAAATTCAGGTGATGGGCTGCGGGTGGCCTAGCGATGCTGGTTTCTCCTCGCGTCCACTGCTCCATTGCCATGGCTACAATGAATTTGATTTTTTCCTGCTGGTTTTCCTTTCCAGGCCTTAAAAAAATCAGATTGTTGGTGCTGATGCTGTTTGAGCAGCACTGTCCTGGAAGGCCCTGGGTAATCAGGGGGTGCTTCTTTACAGCAGAAGGGTAAAATGCTTCTTGCTTGCTGCTGAATACGTGGGAAAAGGGCTCCTGGGGAAGAAAACCCAAAATCCTAAATGAAAGAGCCGAAACTTCTCTACTAGGAGCTGCCATAAATCTGGTGCTTTGTGCTGTTCCATGGGTCCTGTCTGCCAGAGCCTGGGATAAATTTAATTCCTGAATTAAGCAAGTTTTTAATGTTACGACAGATTCCTGTGACAGGGACTGGGCAGTTCTGCGGTCACACCTGTCTCACAGCTGCAGACTGGATTTCTTTTATTTTTCTCACCAGAGGAAAATGTTTGTCTCTTCATGGAGCAAATCCCTTCTCAGTCGGTAAGTTCGTTACTTATTTTTATGCCGGTTTGTCTAGCTTCAGCGCTCCATTCTTCAACTCCAATTGCCACTAATGCATTTGTTTTCTAAAATACCTTTTTTTCCTGTCTTGTCTGATGTTTCAGAGGGACTGTAGGTAGCAGTCAGGGAGCGGGGAGTCGGGCTGTGGGACAGTGCTGACCTTGCGTTGGCTGTGGCTTGTCACGGAGCCTCTCGGAACATCTTTGGGCTGAAATACCCGGCTTGGGAAGCCAGCCTGTGCCTCTTATTTTATCTTCAGATCACCCACTGTCAGTGCTCGTCCTGTGAAGCCTGGGCAAAATCCCAAATTCAAGTGAAGCTTTTGGCTTCTGTAGGTTGCTGCTGACTCTGGAGCAGATGTATAATGCTGGTCTGAAATAGGAGGTTTCTGGGGGCAACGTGTGCTGCCGTCCGCGGCAGGGAGAGCAGCAGACCCAGGGGAGCATGAGCACTGCTTCCAGCTTGCCAGAGTGTTCCACTGACTTGAAGTCCAGGTAGAAACACCTTCCTCAGATGTTCTTTGCTCAGCGTGGGCTGAGCTTGACCTCAAGGTGCAAGGGGAGGGACCTTGCTGATGAGGGACTGAGCTGTGCTCGGGTGGGTTTTTTATCCTCTGATTCGCTGTGTTTTTTCTCATGGTCCAAGTTCAAGCTCCATCATCTCTCATGTGCTCTCTGGAGAAGTGAGAGGCTGGCAGGGGGCAAGGGGGAGCCAGGTGGCCGTGGGAAGGACTTGAACAGAGCGGCATCAGTTAGGGGATCAGTTAGCAGCCAGGGTCTCTGCTGCTGGGTAAAAATCATGGGGGTGCTTCTCGCAGCAGGATGGGAGAGAGCTGCTTGAGGAGGGGGGCTTGGTGCTCCCTGGGGGATGGGAGGTACCATGGGCTGCTCGGGGCGGGGGGCTGAGGTTCAGAGGACCTGACCTCGTGGGGCTGCAGAGCCAGGTTCTTCCTCGCTTCTGAGGAGGGTGAGGTTTTGCCAGGAGTTAGCAAGTGCGGGGAGTGGCTCCAGCATGTCTGTGTGGGTCTGAGGAAGGAGAAGAGGACATCGAGCTGTCCCACCAAGCTGGCAGTGTCCTGCACTCCCCATCTATAGCTGTGACATCTTGGACCACGTTCTGGTTAGTTAATCTTTCTAGTTAGTTGCTGGACTGGTACCTTCAGTGTGCTCCATCTGAGAAATATCAGGAATGCCACTTAAAAATACATCCCACGTCGGTCCCCGGAGGAGCCCGCAGCCACCGCTGCAGGGCACGGGTCGGAGACGGGGATGCGGTGGGATACAGTGCTGCCTTCCCTCATCTCCGCCTGTCGGTCTGTCTGTCCGTCCCACCCCTCACTAGTACCGGCAGGGCACAGGCGAGGCAAGGCCAGACGTGACAGCCCTTCTGTGCCGTGCTGCTGCCCTGCTTGCTCACCGCCGTGACCCCGTGTCCCGCTGCCTGCCGGCTCCCTGCCTGCCTCTGCCCGTCCCCACGGACCATCTGCCCCAGCCACCTCCTCTGCCCCAGATGTCTCTGGCTGCCAGCAGTTAGGTCACCCCCCAGCAAGGGCTGCCCCAGTTGTCCAACCGCACCTCTGGACCCACCCAACCCTGCCAGAAAGTGATGTCTCCTGAAGGAAGCCCTTGTGTTCCCGAGCAAGGAGATAGAGATATGTACAGGTATACACACGCTTTTTTTTCTTTTTTTCTTTTTTTCTTTTTTTTTAATTTTAAAGGATCAACTGATAACATCACAGTCCTTTAAAACCTAACAGATTTTCTGTCTGGAAATCGCGCTGTCTCAGGGAACCACCTCCGCACCGGCACGGGGAAGGCAGCTGGGCGTGCTGGCCCCAAGCCACTTCGGGAAGCCCAGGGCACCCGTCTGGCAGAGGAGAGGCTGAAGTCCAGGCTTTATTGCTGCTGCACCATGCACCTGGCGATACCGGCGCGGCAGGATCCCTGATTTTCCCCACTGAGGAAATCCTGGGTGGCAGGATCAAGGTCTGCTGCTGGACTGGAGGAGAAACTCCTCAGGCTCAAGGAGGCTGGGGGTGAGCACGTGCATGCATGTGTGTGGTGGCAAGGACAGTGGGCAAGCAAAGAGAAAATAGCTCGAGGTAAGGTTCTCAACAAACCCTGCAGCACCAGCCTGCGGAAGCAGCCAGGACCTGAGCTGCAGGAGGATGCTGCAGCTTGGAATGTCCCTTGTGGAGGGAGGCTTGTGGGTGCCAGGGATGAGCTGTGCTGCAAGGACATGTGCAACATCCTGGTGTCGTTTATCTGCCACGAGCCACCAAAATGGGTTTTCTTACATGGATAAAACTATTGCTTCCGGGCTTTCACACATCCATTGCTTGCCACTGGCAACCGTCGGTGAAATTCAGATTATTACGTGGATTCAGATGACCTTGGAAGTGGTTAAAGCTGCCAGGGCCACGTCCTCAAGGACTGATAAACTTGCCAGCCACTGAGGTGTCTCCCTGCAGTAGCAGCTTTCTTAGCTCTGTTATGAAGAATGAGAAACGGGACGTCTTCAGAAGGACTATTCTTATGTTGCAGATTAAAAGACCTGGGTTCTGCAGCAAAGAAATACTGTTTCATTGCAGTGTCTGATGAGCACCGCTACTCTTCACGCCTCCCATTGCTTACACTTCTGCTCACCCTAAAAGGCAGCATTTCTGTTACCCATGTTTATAGGAGACCTTTCCCAAACAGTGCTGCTGTCGTGATGGGTTGCAGTGGGCAGCATTTCCTGTGGGGAGGGTGGTGGGCATCAGGGAGGGTGGTGTTTGTTCCAGATCTGGTGTGTTTAGAACATCAGGGCCCCAGAAAATGTATTTTTGGTACACTCGTGGCACGCAGTCATGTGGCTCTCAGAGGAGATCTTAAGGATGGTGGAGGACGAGAAGGTAAGAGTAACCTAAGTAAATATACAGAAATGACTGGAGAGCTGTGTCAGTCCCTTGTTTGCCCAAGTGGAGAGGTGGGGTGATAACGGTGAGATAGAAGCAATAACGTGGAGGAGCCAGATAAGGGAAAAGCTTCCTGATGGTGAAAGTTGGTCTTCCAAGAGAGAAATCGGCCAAGCGCTTGGGCTGGGCAAGGTCCAAGGGAACCGCTGTATCGATGGTGCTGCTGGAGGAGATGGATTTCCTGAGCAGAGGGGTCTCTGTGGGTGGGAAGGATGCAGCAGAGGTGTTTGGGGCAAGTGATGTACTTCAGAGCAGAAGGGGTTAAGTGTTTTTTCTTAGAGGAATAGGTAGACCCTATGAACGGCCAAATCGGTGGGAACGCCGTAAGTGGTTTTGTCTCACTTCTTTAAAAAGATAATAATAAAGAAAATACACAGAAGACAACCTTGGGTGCTAAAACCCTACATGCTACCAGCGAGTTCATGAAGCTGGGTTCCTTGTCAACTATATTAAGACCCATTGTGTGAAATTCAAAGGAAACGGCCTGTTTATAAGAGTTGACTCAATCGGCGGAGGCAGGTAAGCTTGACAAACGGAGGCGTGAAGATGTGGTGAATTTGGGCTGGTTGTGCCCATGAGCTCACCAGGAGCCGCAGAGGAAAGCCCTCTGAGTCAGCTCCAGGTGCACAATGTCTGGAGGCTGTTGGGCAATGTAAGTCTCAGATGAGGACCTAAATATTAATCACCCGGGCTTGTTAGCTCTGAAACGAGCAGCGTGTCAGCACTGTTGGGTGGAGTTCCAGTCCCTAGTGCAGAAGGTGACCTGAAAGGCAACTTGTGTCTTAGACTGGGGGCAAATTTGTTAGGTGTCTTCATTCCACCCAAAGGGACTCGTGGACCACTCGCAGTCACTTGTAGGTGTCCCCTGGACAGTCAGCAGGGGAGATGCTGTGGGACCGTCCTTCCTTGTGATCTTCCGGTGGGTGGCTTTTGCCGACCAGGTGGATGTACCAGCATTTCCCTTATCCTGATGTATGCAGGGCCAGGGGGACTCCAGCCTCCGGGTTTCTGTCTTCCCCTGTAGAAGTGGTTACGTCCTCCTTTGAAGCTAAGGTGGGAAATAAGGTGGAACTGGCCTTCATGTCTTCTGTGGCTTGTTGGCTACCCTTGAGGCCAAAATGCTAATGGGCCTGGGCTGTGGAGCCTGGCATCCTCACCCCAGCTCCATCAGCAGCCTCAGGACGCCTTTTCCCCTCTCTGTCTCCGCTCCTCATCCTCTTTCTAGCATAAAAGTGCTTATACCAGGTCAGGCCAAGGAGCTATCTAACCTCACCTTCTGTCTCGGCATTAAATGCAAACAAACATGTGCGGTGATGCCCGGCATCCACCCCATTTCTAGGTCTGGCAATTTCCTGAACGTGATGCTTGCCTGGTAAATCCCAGCAGATCTGCGGTCCCAGTATGTGGCCAAGCTGATCGCGGGGCCTCATTGCACCCCCAGCAGCCCTCGGCTGTGAGTCCCGCTAAGTCACCTCTTGTGGCTGGTTTTGGGCCCTGCTCTTGTGGGTTGGGTGGCTGGAGGTGGCTGGTGAGCCGGCGGTCCCCATCCACCCTCCCCAGGTTTCCTGTGAGCTCATCGCTTTCATCTCCCTCCCTGCAAGCCTGCGTGCCCGGGCAGCCCAGCTCCCCCAGCAGCACCAGTGCCCTGCCCACCGCGGCAGCGGGATGAGCTGGGCGAGGAGGGGATGGGCAGGAGGGGTGTCTGCGGGGGCTGCGGTTTATGTTTCCCTGCGAGGTCGCGCCCCGAGGAGGGTGCAGGCAGGAGGTCCCCGGGGTGCTGCGCCCCATCCATGCCTGGCTGTGGCGGGGCGGGCGCCTGTCTGCGCGCCCTGGGCTGGGCTCTCCCGGCTGGGCGTGAGTCAGCCCACGGCACACGTGCTCTTCCTGTTGGGAGTGACTCCGGTGGAGCAGCCGATAAAAACCACGCAGGGGGGGGAAAAAGCAATAGGCAGCCGGTGGGGAGCCCTGCCGTCGCCTGCTGGAGCGGGGGCCGTGCGCTCCCGGCACCAGACATGGCTGGGTGCTGGCTCCTGCCCCTCTGCGGCCTCGTGGCTTCTCTCCTGCCCGCAGCCCGGAGCGCCAACGGAGGAGAAGGTGAGGCCTCGGGGAGGTCGGCTGTGCCTGCTTTCGTGCTGGCGTGTGGTCCGGCTGGCAGCCCTGCCCCAGCGCCGGGGAGCCGGCTGGGTGCTCGCCCCTCCTGCCTTTGGGGTGAAAACTGGATCTATAGGTGCTTCTCCTTACATTTCCCCTGGGGTTAAATATCCCATGGCCATGAAGGCTTTTGGGTTTTTTGCTGTCATTCCCTTTAAATAACTTCTGTGCAATTACTTCACTGCTTTCTGTATAAAGCCCTGCTACCTGGGTGGGATTTGGGTGTGAGCACGAGCATCGCCCAGGGAGCGGGTGGCTGATCTGCCTGCTGCTGCTGCTGGAACCAAAACCTTCCCTAAGCCCGAGACGGAGCTGGAAGCAGCCAGTCTGCTGTAGCAACACGTGTGGTGTTTGTATTTTGTGCAAGTCTGTAGGGCTTGTGAGATGCCCCCAGCCCCACTGCACCCCACGGGAGGTGGCGAGTCTCCCACGGTACACAGACTGACGGCGAGCTGTAGAGGTCCAGAGAATCCCCTTGCACGTGTAATTGTAGCAGAGAGCGCAA
This sequence comes from Falco rusticolus, assembly GCF_015220075.1. Classification (NCBI taxonomy): domain Eukaryota; kingdom Metazoa; phylum Chordata; class Aves; order Falconiformes; family Falconidae; genus Falco; species Falco rusticolus. The sequence goes on from NC_051197.1 coordinate 30,703,251, forward strand.
TGTAGGGATGTCTGCGTGCATGCAGCCCAGTGGCGATACAGGAATGGGGTTTCAGTTGCATTGGTGAATAGTCTGGAGATGGCTATGTTTGGCCAAAACCAGGTTTTCACATGTGTTTTGTGAACACATAATGATTTAAGTTTTTTCTGTCTGCACTCCTGGCCTTCTGAAACACACTCACAGGGCTGGAAGTTCCAAAAGAGGCTCTTTTATTAATCTTGAAGTGTAGTGAAATGTGACAAGGGAAAAAAGTGCTGAATAAGTGGTTTTCCTTTTTTTTTAAAAAAAAAAAAACCAAAAACAAAAACCAACCACTAAACCTGATTTGCTTTGCATGCCACTTGAGTAATTATTACAGCAGCCTTAATTGCATGCAAGTTTTAAAATACTCATGTAGATTCTTCCCCTGGCTCTGCCTGGCAGCACTTGGGCAGCTGCTGCTTTTCCATGGGCTCTTGAACCTTTTCTGCACGTAGGTAAAAGCCGTAGCCGATAACTGACTGTGCTTTTATGCTGCAGCAGACCTTCCGAGCTGGTTCAGTGGTGCGAATTAGTCTCCTGTACTGTTACTCCTCCGATTGTGGCGTTAGATGTGTGCCTGTAACTAGCAACCGTTTGCTTGCAAATGAGGTACTTGAGTCACACTGGGCTCATGTACCATCTGGTCGAGCGTTGGTCAGGGCGCTTGTCCGGCAAACTGCACGGAGCCTTGCCTGAGCAGGCGAGCGTTGGCCTGGGTGGTGGGTGCCTGCATCACCTTCAGACCCTGGAGGGGTCTCCCAGGCTTTGGGGAAGAGCTGGATGTGGAGGTCAGAGCTCAACAAGGTGTCTAACTCAGTGTGTTGGAAAGAAGGCACCAGCTTTTGGCTCCTGGTGTGTGGTCTCTCCCTGACGATGCTGATGGAGACACGGGCAGGTCTTCCTGCAGCGAGAAAGCTGTGGGGTGGGGGAATGGGGATCCCCAGGACCTGGGGCAGCAGGTGGGACAGTCTTCTGGGTCACTGTCCCAAAAGCACAGAGCAGGGAATGGCTTGTGTTGTCGTGGAGGCTTCGTTGCATGCAAAGCTCTGCTGGATCTCTTGATGAAACAAATAGACATTGCAGACCAGCTCGTGCGTACAGGGCTATCGGATTTGCTCCTTGCAGACCCAGGGCCAACCTCATTTTCTGGTTTTGTGAATTTAAAAAGACAATTTAAGACGTCCGAAGCTGCCCGACTCCTTCTCCAAGCCTTTCTGATGTGGGAATTTGTCTTGGCACAGCAAACCGGCATTTTTCACACTTCGTTCCACTGGGTGGGAGCTGGGGGAGTGATGTCTTGCCGGATGCATGCCATGACCTCCTTCATCCCAACACAGTGCTGAAGAAATACGGCTGGAAACTTCTCCTCTGTAGAGCCTGTTCTTCTCCACAGTTGTCTGAGAACTGGATGATCTCAGGGCAGAGCCTCAGGGCACCTGGATCCAAAACTGATCCTGTCCTCAGCTGGTGCTCATCTTCCAGCAGCTCCTGCATGCTCTGTCTCGTTAGCAACTCCAGCGTCTCGCTCTTGGTAAAGATTAACCTGCCCGAGCTTTCCAGTTTCCAGGAGAAGACCAGCAACAGGAACAGCTACACTGGTGAGGTGGTGGCACTAATCTGTAACAGCATCTTAAATGGCTTCAGATTAATGAACCCTGAACCCATGCCAGCGCTGGAGAGCTGGCTCTTAACTGCTGCGGCCTCAGAGCAAGACCTGAAAAAAGGTTTTCCTTCCCCGGGGGAATGGTGTTCATGCCTGTGATTTAGCAACCCAGTAATCCTCTGGGTTACGTAGATGTAGGGTGATGCATGGGTGGGGTTTAACATGACGATCCTTGTATGGGTCCCTTCCAGTCTGAGGTATCCTAGCTTTTGTGTGGAGGGATGGGGTGGGATGGACCCCAAGCAGTCCCGCTGTGAAGGTGATCACAAACACCTGGAGGAAGCCCTGCACTGCTGCTCTCGGTGGGTTGTCTTGTTTCATCTCTGCCCTCTGGTCACTAGTGATGTCCCCTGAGGCTCTAGATGCTTTCTCGTACCCTAAGTGGCACGACTTGTGCACCCACAGGTGCCCTCCCAGCGGGCTGGGGTGGCAGGACACCTTCTGCAGCCAGGTCTCGGTCTCCTGGTAGACTGCAAGGGGAGGACCATGTTTGCTGGGGCTGTGGGGAAAAAAAAAATATACCTCTCTGTTTGCTGGTGCATGAGGTCATCTCTTCTTGGCAGCAGGCTGGGCCGCGGCTCGCTGAGTGCCTCCGTCTGGTATGCAGGTGCGATGGGTGTGTGCGAGGCGCGGGTGTGAGCGCTGGGTGCTGCGTGCTTGGGCAGTGAGCGCAGGAGGCTGCGCCTGGTCCCGGCAATCAGGGATGCAGAAGCCAGGGACCTTGTAGCCTTCGGCTAAGCGGTGCCAGAAGGGCGCTGGGACAGAGGAATGTACCAGGTACAACCCGCTGTCTGCACCCCTGCTGCCATTCCCGCTTGCTGTTGGGTTTCATCCTGCCAGCGCTGCCGGAGGTGACCTGAGCGGGGGGTGGGCAGCTGGGGACACCTCTCGACTCCCAAGGAGCTCCGCAGTGAGCAGAGCTTCACCCATGGAGGCTGAGGAAACCCTGGCAGCACCGGGGTGGTTTGGAGCAGCTCGCCGGCAGGCTCTGCACCCCTGCAGACCCTGCTTTTTCCCTCAGGGTGTGTGTTTCTCCTGCCTGTCTCTGCCAGCCATTCCCTCGGTTGTGTCTGCTCTGCTCCATGGCACTGAGGAGCTCACCTGAAATAAAGGTCCTCAGGCTTACACACTCTATACTGGCCACTGAGGGCTTGGCAGGTATATGAGAAGTGGCTTCAAGAGAAGACCTGGGCAAGGCAATGAAGAAGGTAGCTGGAGGGGGCATGTCTGGTGAGATACCTGCCAGTCTGCTCTCCAGAGGTCCCGTCTGTCCTGGCTGCAGTGGGATGCAAAATCTCATGCCTGTCTCCCCTGGCATCCATCATGCAGTGATGTGGGCAGCTGTACCCTTTCTTTCTGTGGAGGGTGAGGTGAGATGACCTGTATAATCTTGCCAAAAACATTTTTTTTTTTTTTTTTAATCTACCTCTTGGCTGGCATGCTTCTGCCAAGGTTCCTCTGATCAGAAACCTCTCCTCATCACCCGTGCACTTGGCCGGGAGGACACCTGCACGGAGGGACCTGGTGGAAGTTTGTTGAGCTTTTCCTTCTGGGCTCACCCCAGTCAGAGGCTGGGTGAAGCAACACATAACCTCAGGGATCCTTCCCTTTTCCCTGTACGATTCCCCGTGCTTTTCTCAGGATAAAGTTTGGGGTTTTCTTATCATCTCTGCTTACTCAAAGACCTTGTTGTTCTGGAAGACCTCTGAAGGGATGGAGAACATCCCTGGCCATGCTGCACTGTGGGGAGGGGCTGTCTGGCTCAGGGGGGGGTTGTCCATCCTGAGCTGTGTTGGCAGGGAAATAGATGTTGGCATCGCTTCAGAGCAGGAGGGATGCTGAGTGTGGTGTGGGCACTGGTGGCACTGGGGTGGTTGGTGGATGCAGATGCGTGGGGATGGGAGGTTATTAGCAGGGCAAGAGAAGGAGGTTTGCGTTGCCCGGGCTTGTTCCTTGGCCAGCAGGGTGGGTTTACAGCTTCATAGCTGGTGCCCTCATCTCTAAGGATGGTTTGAGATGTGTGTCTCTCTCTCTATCTCTCTCTCCTCTCCCCAGTCTGTGACTGCAATGGGATGTCCAGGCAGTGCGTCTTCGACTGGCACCTCCTGAGGGAGACGGGCAATGGGTACCGCTGCCTCGGCTGCCAGGGCAACACGGAGGGCGCCCGCTGCGAGCGCTGCAAGGAGGGCTTCTTCCGCCAGCGCGAGCGGGGCTGCTGCCTGCCCTGCCGCTGCCACCCCCAGGGTACGTGGCCTATAGCCAGGAGGGGTTGCGGGGGTCGGGGGGCTTACGGTGCCTGCTGCCACCATGTCCCTAGGCTCTGCTGAGCATGGGGGCTGGGGCAGGCGCTGGGTCCCTGCGCGCTGGGCCTGAGCGCTGTGGGAGGAGGGAGCGGGGCCAGCTTGGCTCCAGGTGTGGGACTGGGGGGTGCTGGAGCCCAGCGCCGTGTTGCTGCACCATAAGTTGTAGGAGCTGCTCCTCCACCTGGGTGCTTCACAGCTCGGTGCTGGGAGTGCTGAGCCCCTCAGCAGCTCAGGGCTGCAGCCAGGCTTCAAAACCCACCTGCCCCCTGAAATTATCACAGGCTTACAGGGTGGTTTGGGTTGGAAGGGACCTCAAAGATCACCTAGGCCAACCCCCGGCCATGGGCAGGGACACCTCCCACCAGACCAGGTTGCTCCAAGCCCCGTCCAGCCTGGCCTTCAACACCTCCAGGGATGGGGCACCCACAGCTGCTCTGGGCAACCTCTGCCAGTGTCCCCCCACCCTCATCACAAAGCATTTCCTCCTTATGTCCCATCCAAACCTCCTCTTTCAGTTTAAAACCTCTTTCCCTTGTTCTGTCGCTACAGGCCCTGGCAAAAAGCCTCTCTGCCATTGCACCACCTCCCCTCCCGAGGTGCAACGCTGTGAATTCAGAAATTACCCTTTCACTTTTATGATGCAATTAAAAGCCTTTGCAAAGCTCGCCTTTACACACTGAGCCCTCTTTTATAAATCGGAAGGCCAGAGCAAGGTCTCCCGGAGCCCTCCCTCCCCCAGGCTGAGCCACCCCAGCTCTCCCAGCCCGTCCCCACAGCAGAGGGGCTCCAGCCCTCCCACCGTCCCCGCGGCTGCCTCTGGGCCCGCTCCAGCAGCTCCATGGCTGGCGGGTACTGGGGACCCAGGGCTCCAGGGGGGTCTCACCAGAGCGGAGCAGAGGGGGGGCACCCCCTCCCCGGGCTGCTGGCCACGCTGCTGGGATGCACCCAGGGCACGGCTGGTTTGCTGGGCTGTGGGCGCACAGTGCTGGCTCATGTCGTTTGTCACCCAGCAGTGTCCCCTTCTTGGCAGGGCTGCTCTCCATCCATCCATCCATCCATCCATCCATCCATCCATCCATCCTTCCTCTAGTCTGTCCCAATATTGGGGATTGCCCTCACCCGAGTTCAGGACCTTGCACTTGACCTTGTTGAACTTCATGAGGTTGACATGGCCCCACTCCTTCAGCCTTTCGGCATCTCTCTGGGTGGCATTCCTTCCCTCCAGCACCTCCACCACTGATCCCTGCCTCGCTGAGCAGGACCCTGTTCTGCTCCCCACTGAATTTGGGGGGTGGGCATGAACCCACTGCCACCTGCAGGAGCTGCCCTCGGGAAGCTGCTTGCCCCTCCCAGCTGCCATCCCTTCTCCAGGACTGCGGCCCAACCCCCACGCAGGGAGCGGCGGCTTTTGCCAGCTTTGTCAGTCGGGCTGATGATGCTTCCTGAGTGTCGCAACATTTGGTGGGCTCTGCAAAGGCTTTTAATTGCACCATAAAAGCAAAAGGATAATTCCCAAGTTCACAGTGTTGTGCCTTGGGAGGGGAGGTGGTGCAAAGTGCCCCGGTGCTTGGGGATGGACTGGTGGCTTCAGCCTCTCCAGCTCCTCCAGCAGCTCTTTGCAGACTGCAGGGCTGCCAGGTGGGATCTGTAGCTCTGTGGTGTTTTCGATGGGTCTTGTGGTGGTTACACAGTAGATGTGATGGCTCCTGCATCCTCATCAGGTTTCAGCTTGCTCCGCAAGTAGGTGGCTCGTACATGTGGCACTGAGGTGTGGTGGGTACTGAAATGCCTGTTGGTCTCAGCCTGTTTTCTGCACATGAAAAACAGATGGCAGGAGGCAGAGTAATAGGCTTTAGGGTGGTAGGAGAGTGAATATCCCCTTGGCCACCCCCCACGCTGGCATGCAGGGAGGGCCCAGCAGCAGGATGGGTGCCCATGGCTCTGGCATCCTCTCCCCTTGGCACCTGCGTGGGCACAGCATAGGTCAAACCAAAGACTCTGCCATGGCCTTTGGCCCCCTAGGGTCCTTGAAGAGGCACCAAAATCAAGTTCTACTGATGTTTACTAGCAGAGGGTCTGGCAAAGAAGAAGAAATTTCTCTGCCCAGTTTGCATGCCCTGGAGTCCATCTTGTCCTCCACAATGACCTTTATGGTAGGAAAGAGGATCCTTGTCCTGGGCATGTGGTCGATGCCTGCTGGAATTTATCTCCTCCCGCATCAGTCAGGGAGGCCAGAGCAGTTTAAACAGCCAGCCCTGGTGTCTCAGCACGGTGCTGGGATCTCAAGGTGGGACCTGCTGCTGGGGCTGGGTTGCTCCTCACGCTGGTGTGGTGCTTTGTTCCCCTGGCCCACTGGTGGCATCCTAGGGAGGTGCCTGCCCAAACCGATCCTTCCCTTCTTCCCGCAGGCGCCCTCAGCCCACAGTGCAGCAGTGACGGCCGGTGCAGCTGCAAACCTGGCGTGATGGGCAAGAAGTGTGACCAGTGCCAGCCAGGCTTCGAGTCCCTCTCGGAGGCCGGGTGCCAGAGGAGCGGGCAGTAAGTGCTGGCCACTACCCGTGGCACGGGGACAGCTGGTGGGCCGGTCTCCAGAGCTCTCCCAGCTGCTGTAAGAAGCCCACGCTGGCTGAAAGCACCCTGGGCGAGGGCAGAGGCACTGTGTTTCGTGGCAGCACAGACAGCCTTAAGCTAACCTTGCTGGCAGAGAGTGGGCTCCACCAGGGCTGGACCTCCGTTCCAGCCTGCAGGGCTCACCGCCATGCAACAGCATCAAAAGCTGAGCTTAACCACACTCTGAGGAGCTGGCTTTATTATCCAGATAACACCAAACAGGCAACAGCCAGGCTAGTCAATGTGACATAAAACCCACCCACGCGTGGGTCTGCCTGGTGTCGGTGCCGCTCACGAGGACTGCTCCAGCACAAAGATGTGCACGCAAAGATCAGCCCCTTCCTTTGCATGAAGCCCTGTTTAAGCACCTTCCACAGTGTTTCTGGTTTGGTTTCCTCAGCATTGTGTCCTCTTCTTTCCTGCTTCACCCTGCTGTTGCTCCTTCGGGGTCCCTGGCAGGCAAAGGGTGGGGGTGAGGGGTGGCTGCCTGAGCTGTGCTGCCGTGCCTGGCCTCCTGCCCGAGCCTCCCCGGGGTGTTGCTGCCTGTTGGAGCCCAGCCAGGGACTGTTAAGCTCAACCAGGGTTTGTTAAGCTCAGCAGAGCTTCGCTTTGCTCTTTTAGGTGGGTCTGGTGCTCGGGGGTGTCCTGGGGCAGTAGCATTGGGCACTACCTCAGCCTGGCACCCATACTGGTGCAGCTGGATTAATTAGGGAGATGGCTCTGCTGGTTGTTTTTCCTCTTCTAGCATGGGACTGGTAGCTGGTGGGGCAGGGAGGGGTTTCTCCACTGTCTTGTATAACAGCTGGGGCCACATAGCTCCCTGGCTGAGCTGGAAATGCAGGCGGAGGTCCCCGCTGTCCCTGTTGCAGGACCCTGCAGTGCGAGTGTGACCCGGCCGGCAGCACGGGGGACTGCATCTCCGGCCGCTGCGTCTGCAAGGCGAGCGCTACCGGACAGCGGTGCGAGAGGTGGGTGGCAGGAGCACTTGTGGAACCACTGTGTGGCATGTCCTCAGTCTCTCTGGCAGTCACACCCCTGGCAGTTGTGCCTGCCCATCTCACCATCCCAGCCTGGCAATGACCTTGACACCTTGGCCCTGCTGTCATTAGAGGGCTGACTGTCTTGAAAAAAAAGAAAGTGGACTTGAATGTTGTCACCTTGTGTTTCCCCAGGTGCAAACGAAACTTCTATAACCTGGATGCGGGAAACCCTGCGGGATGCTCCCCCTGCTTTTGCTACGGGCACTCAGCTGTGTGCGTCAGCGCGGACAACCACAGCATTTACAACATCACCTCCACCTTCCAGCAAGGTGAAGCCCCAGCAGGACATCCCTACGGCGCCTGAGGGTGTTTGCCATCCCTTCTCTTTGACGTGCTGGAGGAGCTGGCTGGTTCGCAGCCCTGCGGGGGCTCCCTGTGCTTTGACGGGTGGGGTGGCTTGGTTGTAGGCAGAAGTGGGGTGTGAGGGTGGCAGGGACCATAGGCTTGCTTCATGTCTTTCCTGACACTTGGGAGGAAACCTCTGTGCCCAGCCTGGCTTATTTACAGATGTGTTGGCACAGGGATATCTGTGCTGCTCCCTCAGAGGTCAAGAGGTAGGGAGCTGAAGGGTTTGGATGCGACACAGCTTGAGAAATTTGCTGGAGTCCTGGAAGCACCTTCACTGTCCCTGCTGACTGGTCCTTGTTGGTGCTCCAGGTGCTGAAGGCTGGAGAGGTATCCATCAAAGTGGCTCCCCAGCCCAGCTCCAGTGGTCCCCGCGCCATCAGGATGCCTTCATAGCGGCAAGGAGATCGGAGCCGATATACTTTGTGGCGCCCGGTAGGTGCAGGAGAGGTGACGGTGTCCCCTTTGCTTGGTCTGATTCTGGGAACCAAGCCTTCAGGAAGGAGGAAGGCCAGCTTTTAAGGCTTTAATTTCCTCCCTTTCTTCCCTTCACAGCAAAATTCCTCGGGAACCAGCAGCTGAGCTACGGCCAGATGCTCTCCTTCGATTACCGCCTGGACCGAGGGGGACGCCAGCCATCTCCACATGACGTGGTCCTGGAAGGAGATGGCCTGAGGGTCACTGCCCCCTTCCTGCCCCAGGGGAAGGTCCTTCCCTGTGGCATCAGCCAGATGTACACGTTCAGGTAAATGGAACACTGGGGCATTTGGGGCAGGGTGAGCAGGGAAGGCTGCAGCTCTAAAGAGCTCCTGGATTCAGCTGTGATCCCTTGGAGGTGGCAAATAGCTGCCTGGTTTGGGCTGGATGCATCTCAGGTGCTTCTCTCCTGGATGAGGAGGGCACTTTGTGAGAGGGGCAGTAGAAAATTTGGCTTGAGGCTGGGCTGGGCATTGTGCTTGGTGTCAGTTGCATGGGTGGAGGTTGTTCTCCAAAGCCTTGAGCTGAAGGAGGGAGATGGGGAGAGGGCTGCTGCGTTTTCTTTGCAAGGCATCTTATTTTCTTGAAACCGGTTCCACTTCTCCCCCCTCCCACGGGCAGGCTGGATGAGCACCCGAGCAGCAAGTGGAGCCCGAGGCTGAATCACTTTGAATATCGCAGGCTGCTGGGAAACCTGACAGCAATCTGGATCCGAGCCACCTTTGGGGAGTACAGTAAGTTGGAGGAGAGCTTGCAAGCATTAGGTTGACTTCTTGTTGCTGGAGGTGCCAAGTCTCCAGATGGAGGCACCTTTTCTAAAAGGTAGTAAAATAATAATAAAAATAAAAGTAGTGCCTTAAGATGGGCAAAATATAATTATGGAGAGATTAAGCAGGATGGCAACGGTGGGGACAGCAAAGCCTGGGCTCCAGTCTATCTGCCCATGGGTTTGCAATGAAACACACGACCTGCGCAGGTCCCGGGTGCAGGGGACTTACAGGTGAACCAGCTCTGTCTCCCTCCAGGCACCGGCTACATCGACAACGTCACCCTGGTGTCGGCGCAGCCCGTGGCTGGCGTCCCTGCGCCCTGGGTAGAGCACTGCGAGTGCCCGGCGGGGTACGGGGGGCAGTTCTGCGAGAGGTGTGCCCCTGGCTACCGCAGGGGTGACCCCCACCTGGGGCCCTTCAGCATCTGTATGCCGTGCAACTGCCAGGGGGGAGGAATTTGTGATCCTGACACCGGTAAGAGAAGCCACTGCCACGCTGTGCTTGTAGGGTGTATGGGATCACAGGGTGGCTGCCTGCTTCCCAAGAACTGAATTACAGGGGGGGGTGTGGGGCACTGAATGGGGTGAGATCACTGACTTGGGGGGCTGGAGTGTGGGGAACATCATGGACAAAACTCCCCAGAGCCTAGAGATGCTGCAGTCAGAAATATGGGTAAGATGCATTTGGACCAAATCAGGTTTAGATAATGCTCATTCGAGAGAGAAAAAGCATCTCCTACTGCCTGGATAGCATTAAAAATATGTCTTCTGACCTTTTCTTTTAAAGGTAAGCACGGTAACTTGTCAGGCTGAATGGGGCTCTGAGCAACCTGATCTAGTTGAAGATGTCCCTGCTCACTGCAGGGGGGTTGGACTAGACGGCCTTTAAAGGTCCTTTCCCACCCAAACCGTTCTATGATTCTATGTGGTGTGAGTAGATATCAACCATATGATCATGTTTTACTACCTGTCTTGTTAAAATAGCCCACAGTGTTGCCATGTAAAGTCAAAGTAACGTGAAATTAAGCTATCGGTATTTTCCAAGTCTGAGTTGGAATTTCTAAAAATCTGAGCATTGAACAGGAAGCACAAAAAGCAATGTGTGGCTCCTTGGGAGCTATGTGAGCTGTGACAAATGAGATACAGCCACCTTTGGGTGGTGATGGCCAGCCTTCCCGCCCTGGGATGGGCTCCTGGTGGGGTCTCGCTGGGCTTCCATTGCAGGAGCAGGACATGGTCCTTCCTGCGTGGTGAGGGACTGATGGGCAGAGCAATGGAGCACTTATGGGCAGGCGTGGGGATCTCAAGGAGTCCAGTGGAAGATGCTGGAACATGGGTGCTTGTGCTGCTGTGGGTGGCATGGCCACCAGTGAAGGGTAGCCAGGAGGTGGATTGGTGGAGGGTGTCCCACTGGGGGTGAAAGCAAACTGCCCTAAGCCCTTTCCTTCCTCCTTCAGGCGAATGCTACTCGGGAGATGAAAACGTGGCCAACAGTGTCAGCTGCCCCTTCGGCTTCTACCGAGACCCACGGCAGCCGCACAGCTGTAGGGCATGTCCCTGCAGCAACGGCCAAGGCTGCTCGGTGGCACCAGGTGGCGAGGAGGTCGTCTGTGACCAATGCCCTCTTGGAGCTGCTGGTAATGCCCTTCTCCAGGTTGCTTCTGCTCTGCCTTTCTCTAGAACTTCTACCTGCTGCACAGGGAGATGCAGGCATCAGCAGGCCAGGATGCTCAGAGCCAGGCAGATCAACCCCTCTTCTCAGCCCGGCTTACCTACGGCACTGCCGCTCCTGCCGGTCAGGGGGTGTTTCAGCCCCAAGGGCTGAGTACACATGCATTGCCCCATCCTGGGAAAGGTTCTTATCTAAACAGATAACGTGGATGGAAAAAGGATGGGTGGAGAGGGAGGGGAATAGAAAAACAGCAAAAAAAACCCCAAACCCAAACAAGAAGGAAATTACTTACCCAAGGTTAGTTGTTGCACCCAGCTTTTGAGTACCTGTCTAGTGTGTTGTGCATTTGGCGGTGCGGGGAGGGGAGATGATGTTGTGAAGGCCCTGATGGGGTTGAACACCCTCATTTCTGAGGGGCAGGAACAGTGAAGCAGCCTCTGCCTTCTGGGCAAGAGCATGAGCTTCTCCTCACCTCTTCTTTCCCAGGAGCCAACTGCGAGTACTGTGCTGACGGCTATTTTGGAGACCCAGCGGCTTCCCGCGCCTGCCAGCCGTGCCGGTGCAACGGCAACGTGGAGCCCAACGCCGTGGGGAACTGCGACCGCCGGACAGGCGAGTGCCTCAAGTGCATCTACAACACCGCTGGCTTCTACTGCGACCGCTGCAAAGATGGCTTCTTTGGGAACCCCCTGGCCCCCGATCCCGCTGACAAGTGCAGAGGTGAGAGCCAGGCGCTGTTTGAGCTGGGGGTGAGTAAGAAAATCCGTGCCAGAGTGCAGAGTGCTTGTTGGGAAATGGGATGCTGCAAAAGTTGAGGCTGGAAAGCGGGAGTAGAGAGCAGGAACTGGAGCAGAGGGGGTAAACGGTGGGAGGAAAGCAGGGGGAGAGGGTGGGTGGAAGGATGTGCTAAGACTTGAGGTGGGGACAGGCTCCTTTTGAACCTGTGCCGCTCTGACCTGCAGCTTGCGCCTGCAACTCAGCTGGTGCTGAGCCCTTGAAGTGTGGGAGAGATGGGAGCTGCATCTGCAAGCCCGGCTTTGAGGGTCCCAACTGTGAAGAAAGTGAGTGCCCGGCTTGCTACAGCCAGGTGAAAGCCCAGGTGAGCATCTGTGCCAGCCCCAGGGCCACTGAGTGGCTGGGGGTGCAGCGATACACTTAGCCTCAAGCATCTCCTCCTGACCCCCTCAAGCTGCACCTGAACTTTGGGTTTGTACCCAATTCAACCGATAAAAAAACCTGATGACCTAGAACTGCTGGCCTGCTGTGCACCATCCAAGAAATGAGTCCTTGCATTGCTCTCCATCCTCTGGATGGACCGTGGACATGGTTCCTACCCTAGTCTTTCTAAACGTGGGTTTGGCATCTCACCGGCTGATGGCCTGATCTGCTGTGGTTGCAGGTGGACCTGTACCTGCGGCAGCTGGCAGAGCTGGAGCTGCTGTTCTCTGAGGTGCAAGCTGGTGGTGGGGCCGAGAGCCAGGAGCTGGAGGGGAGGATGCAGCTGGCTGAGGAGATGCTGAGGAGCATCCTCAGGGAAGCCCTGAGCCTCCAAGGTACCATCTGCCCCCTGCCCTCGGACGGGGCTATCTGTGCTCTATCAGGGGAGAGTTTTGCTGCCTGTGTCTTTTTGCTCAGCAATGAGTTTCTATTCAGCCTTCCTCTTTCCTTCTCACCAGCCTCTGACAGGTCTCTGGAAAGCCGTGTGGGCCGGATGAAGGGGCAAGGGTCCCGTTTCTGGAGCCGCTTGGATGAGATCAAGGCAACAATGGAGAGGCTGAGGTCTCTTGGGAGCCAGTATGAGACACAGGTGCAGGACACCCGGCAGCTGCTGGAAAGAGCCAGGCTGGACCTGGACCGCAGCACAGCTGCTCTGCGCCGAGTGGTAAGAGCATCCATGTGCAATGTGCTGCTTGTCTAGCCCAGGGCTGAAAAAACTCCATGGAGAAAGCAAGAATTTAACATATTCCAGTTATTACATTTTGTTTGTGAGAGCGGAAAATATTCTGGTGGCCCGGTCTGCAGGGCTGGGAGCTGGAGAGGAGCTGACGGGGGTGTTCGTGGGGCTGTGGAGGTTTGGTGGGCTGCAGTTGCCGCTTGCTGAACGGGGTGAAGGGCAGCAAAGAGCACTCATGCCTCTCTTCCTCCCTCCTCAGACCGTTCCTGTTTCAAACCTCCCTGGGGGCTCAAATCAGTTCTTGATGCTAGCCCAGGAGGCTCTGAGACTGGCCAACAGGTGAGTGAGTCGCTTCTGCTGTCAGCTGAGAGGGAGGGGAGTGGGACTGAGATCCTGCTGGGCACCCAAGAGGTCCTTTTGGGGGTCCTTGTCTATTCAGCAGGCTGCAGCTGCCACCACCTCTGTGCCAGCCCTGCAGCAGGGGAAGATGTGGCTGCTGGGCTGGCTTCGCTGCCCTACAGGGCTGCCCTCAGTTGTCTTTCAGGGGGGAGTTGGGTGTGTTCTGGAAGCATCTTTGGGGTCAGAGTTTGGCCCATTGGCATGGGCAGCATCTCCCCTGGTGCTTCTCTACCCTTGGGAGATACAGGAGGGGCAAGCAAAACGTGGGCGCCCTTCTCCATCACAATGTGTTTCCTGAGAGGGTGTGATCACCGCTGGATACAGTGGTAAAGCGAGGTGGTGGAGAAGACTCGGGTGGGAACCCTTTCTCACGCGCCCCCTCCCCTGTACCCTGCAGCCATGCGCAAGCTGCCAACACCGTAGAGCAAGCCGCGAAGGCGGCGCGGGAGGACGCGCGGCAGGCGCTGCAGCTGGTGCGCACGGCTGCTGGCGGAGAGGCGGCCGTCTCCGGCTCCCTGCGAGGGCTGCTCGGCAAGTGAGTTCAGGCTGCGCTCGCCCGCGTGTCACGGGGGGGTGCGGGAGGGAGGAGTGGGGTGGCCAAGGGTCCGTGCCCACCCAGCTGAGCCGCAGAAATGTGGTTGGAGGCAGGGAATCACCCGGACTTGGGTGGCCAGGCAGTCTGAGCGGCGGAGGTGCAGGGTGGGCAGCGCTGTGGAGCATCTGCTTCCCACCCCGCAGACCACGCTGCTCCTGCGGGCCCGCCTGCAGCTGCGGGAAGGGGTTTAACACCACGTGGGTGAACGGGCTCCCCGGAGCACCTTCCGCACACGGTTGCAAACTTGGGCTGGGTTTAGCCCCAGGGTGGATTCAGCCCCGCGTTGGCTGGGTGGCTCTCTAGGTTGGGCTGGTGCCTCCTCAGAGCCCGCCATGGCGTGAGGATCTTTCACACCCCTGGGGGGTATGAGCAACAGCCCCGAACAAAGTTATGGAGCTGAATGGGGCTGTGTAGGAGGAAACATCCAGCGGTAGGGCAGGGATTAGCAGCACCCAGGTGGAGCCTGTGCCGGTTCAGCTGGTGTGGAGCACGTTTTGTTTCTGGAGTGGGAGTTAGAAGCCAGCGGGTGCCCGCTGGGCAGAGGGGCTGGGATGTGGGGGGTGTTTGCAAGTAGCTTTCCCCATGTGATCAATCTGCATGGGGCCTTGGAAAGCACGAACAGGTTAATGTAGGAGGCAGTGTCAGTGCTGTGGTGGGAGGCTGGCAGCGTGGCTGGTGCAGTGTCCTTCAACCTCACATCCCTACAGGTACGAGGAGGTGAAGTTGCTGGCCGGAGGCCTGAAGGCTGAGGCTGATGGGGTGGCCTCTGACGCAGACAAGGCTTATCAGGGCAGCCTGGTGCTCCTCAACTCCATGTCCCGCCTGACCAAGACTGACATTGGGTCCTTTGAGGTGAGGGCTTTGTGCCTGCGGGACGAGGAGACCCCCTTTTGCTCTCCCCTATGCCCTCCCTACTAGCAGCTCAGCCCTTCCCAGGGCTCTGTCCCACTGGAGAGCCATTGGATATGCATCTTCCCACTCTTTTGGCCCTGTAGCTGGCCATGGCAGAAGGAGTAAGAGAGAAGCATCTGTTGCTGCTTGCTGTGGGTCCTGGAGAGCACCAGGAAGATGCTGGGTTCTTCCAAGAGATCCCAGTCACTGCATCTCTGTTTCAGGGGGAGGCAACCCGGCTGAAGCAGGATGCCAGTGCTCTCCTGAGCCTGGTGGACACCTACCTGGCACAGTACAGGCAGCTGCAGAGCCGCACGGGGCGCTGGGAGGAGGAAATCAAGCAGCTGCTGCGGCAGGGAGAGGGCGAGAGAGCGGTAAGAGGCTGGCTGGGGGCTGCAGCTTGGGGCATCTTCAGCCCGAGCTGGAGCCACGGTGCAACGGCCACAGCACCACCACGACCACGGGGACGCAGCCCTGCCTGCCTGCTGCGGGGCAGCACCCGTCCTCAGCCGTGCAGCCCCTTGGGCTCGGTTTGCTGGAGCTGGTGGGACCCCACCGCATGCACGGAGCTGCCGGGCAGGGTCTCGGCTGCACATCTCCTCCATATGAGGCAGGTTGAAGACCTGCTCCCGGAAAGATCGGAGTCCAGTCAGGGGCTGGTTGAGGAGCACTGGCACAAGCTTCTGCTGATGGATCAGGCTGTGGTAGATGGATTCAGGCATTTGGGAACAGGCTGATGGGTCTCTTCCCCCAGTGTGGCTCCTTGCAGGCTGTTCTGGGACTGTCCAGTGCTCCCGTGCAGTGTCCTTCATCTGTCCTGTCCCTTTGGCCTGTCACAGACACTGACGCAGCTGCTATCCCGAGCCAACCTCGCCAGGAGCACAGCCCTGCAAGCCGTCAGCGCTGGCAACGCCACCTTCTACGAGGTGGAACAGATCCTGAAGAGCCTCCGGGGTAATGTCCTAGAAAAAAAATTTTCCTTTCCCCTCCCTTGTGGGATCTCACGAAGGCAGCACAGCTTCATTGCTTCATTTCCGCGTGTGTTTCTTTTCAGGCTTTAACCTGCAAGCAGATGACAAGAGAAGGGAAGCTGAGGATGCCATGAGGAGGCTCCCGATTATCAGCAGCATGGTTGCGAGTGCCAGGGAGAAGACGGACCGAGCTGAAGCTATCCTGGGCACCGCCGCTTCTGAATCCAAGGCGGCCAGCAGCGCGGCAGGGGAAGCGAAGGAGATCACCGCAGGGATCCAGCAGGTGAGGACAGGCTCTGGCCCTGTTGCTGGCAGAAAAGCATTTGGAAGGGAAAACCATGGAAGAGGAGGAGATGGTTGTAACCTTCGTGGTGGACCTGATGCGTTGGGTTTTGGCCTGAGATTTGTCTACAATGGATCCTGCAGATACCAGAGCTGGCTGTAGATGACTGGGGGGGGCGGGGGCGGGGTGGATCTCTGCAGGCACCTTTGTCCCATGCGGATCTCTGTGGTATATCTCTGTAGCCACCTTTTGGTGACCAAGGGGATTTTTCCAGTTCCACAGTCTGAGTCACTGACAGGCTTGTGAACTCCCAAAACTGATGTTGGTGGGTTCAGCTCCCAGATTTGTAATTCCCCAGGGATCTGCTAATATGTGCAGGAGGGCTTGATCCATGGTTGTAGAAAACCCTCTGGAGCAACTGGTGGGAGGACATGAAGGATGCAGAACAGCCTGTGACAATGTTGGGTCCCTGTAAAAGGAACCAGTCTCCACCAGCTCCATGTCCCAGCACACCCAGATTGATTTCAGCTGTGCCGTGCCCCTCTGAAGGTGCCTTTGCCTTCTCTAGGAGATTACACGGCTGAAGGTGGAAGCCAACAAGACAGCCGATGGTGTCCTCGCCCTGGAGAAGGCAGTGGCCTCCCTGCAGCGTGAGGCCAAGGAAGTGGATGCTGAATTTACGAGGAAGTTCTCGGAGGTTGAGGCAGATGCTGCTGTGATACAGGAGGTCGGTCCCCATCTTCTTTGCCTTGCCCCCCTTCCCTGTTGACTTTGGGACTAGACTTCACGTGACAGCTGCTGCCTTGCCTTCCTCAGACAGCTCAGGAAGCCCAGGAGGTCCACGCCAAGGCTGGCCAGGCAGGGGTGGTCGTGCAGGAGATGTTGAGTGCCCTGGAAGAGCTGCTGCGTCTGATGAGTAGGTTTTGCAATGCTGCTGTAGGGTATGGATGGAGATGGGTCCCTGCTGGGCTCTAGGCAGGGCTGCTGGCAGTGTGGTGGGGAGCTGCCTCAGATGGTGCCTGTAAACGGGCCGAGCAACGGAATGGAGATGAAATATCTAGAAAGATCTAGACCTCAGCCTCCATCCATGTTTCCTTCTTCCTGATTTTCCTATTTTGCAACAGACCAGCCTGGTGCTGTGGATGAGGATGGCCTGAAGCAGCTTGAGATGAATTTTCGTAAAGCCAAAACCAGAAGCAACCAGCTGAAGGATGAGATGTCGGAGCTGGAGCAGACAGCTGCGCTGCAGAAGGCCCGGGTGCGGGTGCTGGAAAGCAGCATTGATGAGATCCTGGTGGATATTAAGAACCTGGAGGATATCCAGAGGAATCTTCCTCCAGGCTGCTACAACACCAAAGCCATTGAGCTGCCGTGAGCAAGCTCTGGAAAGGCTGCAGCGCCTGCCAGGCTGAAGGCAGGAGAGCCTGGCCCAGCTGCCCTCCCCAAACCTGGTGGCACCGATTGTGCTGAACTGACCCTTATCCTCCAGTTCAGCGTGGCGGCTGAAATTCACGTCATCACGCTGGCTCTGGAGATTCCCTGATTTTTCAAAGTGGTCCGTCCCTCGGTCACGGGAGGAAGGAGATGCCTGGTTGCGTGAAGGTGCTACTGGCTGAAGAACAGCCCGTTCCAACATTTCTCTGAGATGCAGGTGGGGGGTTGCTTGTGTTGTCAGCCTTGGGAGTCTGCACAGTTCAGAGCCTGAAGTTCATGGCTGAGAGGTTCTCTGCCCGCTGTGGATCCCCTCTCCCAGTTTGGCACACACACAGAAGGACTAGAAGTTGCCTTACTTTTGACACTGCCACTGCCACCTCCTTCCTCCTTATGTTCTCCACGGCGTCTTCCTCGCCTTCAGTAGCTCAGGAGGCCAGGAATGAGCACTGTGAAGAGGCAGCTGGAAGAGATGAGTTTTGAGCTGTGGCACCGTTGGTGCTTCACGTGGCTTCCTCCTCCCAGCCTGCCCAGTCCTCACCTTGCTGGGAGTGCTGCTGGCATGGTACGGCTGTGGCTTAGACATTTGGCATCAGGCGCCACTGATGACCCTTTTCATAAAGCTGCAGGTCTTCCATGGTGCTTCTCAGTAAGGTGGTTACTGTTCTGCTAAAGCGGGGGGAGGGGGCGGGGGGAAGAGCTGCCAGCTGCTTCCGAGCTTGTAGCGGTGGGCTGGGTGGAGGAAGAGGGGGGGTCCCAGGCACAGCAGGTTAGCAGAGAGAACTGCTGGGTCTCCTGAAGTGGAAAATCTTTCCTGCTCCACCTGATCCCTTCAGCCAGGAGGAGAGGGTCCCCTTGCTTTCTCCTGCAGTTCTTTTCAAGTCCCAAAGCCCCTGAGGGGTGGCTTTCTTGTCAAAGCTCCTCCTGGGCAGACACAGGTCTCCTTACCTTCTGCGCTCAAGCACAACCTTTCCTTCCAAGACAGCTCAGTTTGGTACTGGGCAGCTTCCTGGGTGTTCCAGAGCCCAGGAGAAGCAAGGTGGCTGTCCCCTCGGCACAAGCACCCAGGACCCTGCAGCACATGTCGCAGGAATGGGGGTTTTCTCCAGGGACCCGCAGCCACGAGCTCTCATGTCCGAGAGCCCAGTCCCATCCTGCTGGAGTGCCTGTGCCCTGATTTGATCGGTTTGGAAATATCAAAGATGTCTGGAATGTGTCTCTGCCTCTGGTGTGGTGCTGCCCGGTCCCGCTCCCTCCCGTGTGGTGCTGGATGTTTCTCAGGCTCGAGCAGTTGCCCGCCCTATGCTTCCCACCATACGCCTGAGCAGAGCTGGAGGAGCTGAGGACTGGAGCATTCACATCACCCGCCTGCGGCTTTCCTGTGGGTCCAGCTCCCTTCTGACACCGCTCCCAGCTCCCTTCAGATGCCATCTCAGGGGAAAAAAGATCTAGCAGATGCTAGAAGTCAGCTCTGCTGAAGCCCCTGACCTGGGTGGTGGTGAAAGAGGAGGTCCTGGACAGGAGGATACTCCGGGGGACTCACCCCTCACGAGCTCTGATGCTCTGATAAAGCATCACCCATGCTTTTGCTTGATCAGGATATACAGAGTACTCTGTTTGCCTTATACTTCTATTTAAGCCAGATGTCTCCTTGTCTCTGGTACATCTTCCTTCTCCCGTTGTACATCATAGGGACAGGTATTATGGACCTGACTTCATTCTTCCACAAGCTGGGTTTTTTTACAAGGGAGGAGGTCAGTAAATAATGAATACCTTTGGGTGGCATCTTGCAGCCTGTTTTATTTTTCCCGGCTCCCTGGTGTGGGTGAGTTGGGCTACCAGTTGTCCCAGCAGTGCAGTTGCTTGTTCTCTTTGTGCTGACTCAGTCTTGGGGCTGTATTGAAATGACACCAGTAACATCTTTGGTTTGTTTTGTTTATTACATAATTTAAACATTTTGCTGATAAAGTTTTTTTTTTGTCAATGACCATTTTTTTTCATATAGCAACAGAAGAAAAAAAAATAATCAGGCTCCAAAACTTGAAACAAAGGTGAAATCGGTGGCATGGCAACTTCAGCCCCTTCCCCCCCCCCCCTCCCCCCCCCCCCCCTTTACTTATTTTTTCCAAAAGGCATTTGAAATTAATTTTTCTTTCAGCAAATTGCACTGTTTAAAAGTGGAGGTTCAAAGACCATAACCCACGAGCTTCTTCCCACCCCTCCCCTGCACCCTGGAAACCCCAATCCCAGGCAGTCGCGTGGATCTGCAGGGATAATTCTTTTCTTTTCCATACCTTCCCAAAGACATATTTCCAAACCATTCCCAGAACTGAACAACCAGTTACAAACCCCCCGTCCCCCCCCCCCCCCCGGTCCCGTGAGTTTTGCTGAGCGGATACACGAAGGCGCAGGTAAGACTAGTAAGACAGAACGTACTCATCACCCGTACCACAACGCTACGTCTCCAAGGCATGCCGTCCTAACCGCAGCGGGATGGGAAGCCGGCAGGCTCACCCTGCGCCCCATCCTGCGTACCTGAGGGAGGGAGGGATGATCTGAGATGGCTCTCGGATGTGTCACCTGCCTGCCTTCTCCATCTCCTGTGTTTTATCTCCCTGTGCCTTTTCCTCAGTGAAAACCTACTGTCCTTCCTCCCCCTTCAGAGAGGCATCGCTGCCCCAGGGGGGTGAGATCCCTCTCTTTGCGTGTGTGTGTGTGTTTTGGAGGCTGGTTGCCACCAATTGCTTTTTCTCCTCCTGCTTGGAGCCAAGACACGTGGGTGTGACGCCTGGCGAGGAGGGGAGGCTGTCTGAAATCACTTCTGTGTTGGGGTGCAGAGGGGCGAGACACTGAAAAACTGAACATGTAAGAACGGGTGGGGAGGAGTCCAGCTACATACGTGGGTGTCTCATGGATGAGATGTCCCGCCACGGGCACCGGCCTAGCGCGCCAGCTAAAGGGAGCTCAGTAGGGTATTGGTGAACAGCTTGAAGTGGCTGAAGACCTCCCTGGAGAAGGGACATCCCTGCACTCAGAGTCCCACATACACTCACCACCCTCTCTGCTTTGGCATCTCCGTATCTCCTCACCCCATGGCATATGTACGCAACCACCTGGAGATACCAGAGCTGGTGCTGAGGGCTTTGGCTGATGAATTTACGACAGTTCAAGAACAAGCCTCTCCATGTGGAGGGAAATCCCTGGCAAGGAAAGACCTCTTCTGGACTTTGGGCAAGTCACATCACTTCTGTCTCTCCTGCTTTCCCTTCTGGGAAGGGCCGTGCCTCCTTGGAAGCTGTTAGCTATTGCTCACGAAACCCTGCCTGCTGCAAAGAGCCTGTGGCTGTAGGCTACCTGCTTTTGCCCAAAGTTGCTTGCTGTTATGGAGATGTCAGCAGCATTCAGCAGGTCACCAAATTCAGCACTATGTCTCATCTTGGGAGCTTCCACGAGAGCAGCTTGTGACCCTCCATAAACTTTTGTGACCCTCCATAAACTTTTAAGGAAGAAAAAAAAAAAAAAGGTAATTTTTGATCTTTCCCTAAAATGCCCTGGAGGACTGTTAGCCTTCAGGTGTCTCAGTGTGATGATGTCCCTTGCTGGGGACTGGGAGCTAGTCACAGCGCTGCCCTAGGAAAGCCACAAAGCCAACATGGGCAATGGTTGTGCTTTGGGAGAGGGTGGTGCTGTGGACTAGCCTGAGCCTAGTTAGCCCAAATGGGTGGGGAGTGTGCAGGTGTCCAGGAGCTATAGGCAGCAGGGCTATACCCAAAGCAACACAAGGTTAGATGGAGCAAAGGGAGAGGAAAAGGTGTGGAGTAAAGCAGGACCATACCTTCCTCCTTGTGGCTGTGGCCTTTCCCAGGGCTTCTGCAGGGTCCTTGCACCCCAGGGATGCTCAGCAGGGCAAGGGCCTGCTTCAGCAACCCTCCTCTCTGCAGGTCTTAAGTAATTTTCTCTTGCTCCATGTTACCTGCCCCGTTTTTAATGCCAGCATCTCCACTAGGATCCATCCTTGGCATTTGAGGGCACGTCGCAGGCAGGAGAGCAGGAGCCTGGCATGTCCCAAGGGATGTGTGAAGTAGCCACAGCCAGTTTGGGAGGGGGAAAGTTTCATGCATTTAATAAACTCTTCAAGGAGAGGGTAGGAGCAGAGGGAGAAAGGGGAAGTTTACAGACAGAAACAGAGAGCTGGAGGATGGGGATGGACCCAAGCCCCCATGAAGCTCAGTGGGGTTTGGGGCAAATTCTCACCAGAGGCTTTGGGTCACTACCTGCTGCTGCTTCCCTCATTTTTTGGCTTCACAAATGGTAGGTCCCTTTTTCGGTGCTGTGGGCTGCCCCCTCCAACACTGAGTCAAGAGTTAGAGCATCACCCCAACTCCACTTGCCTAAGGGGTGGCTTGGTTTCACTTGCAGCCAAGGCAAGGTGAGACACATCCCCCCTAGTCATGCTTTGGCAGCAGTGCTTGCCAAGGCTTCTGCTTCCCTTCAGAAATGCCCTCCCTGTGATTTTTCAGGGCCAGGAAGAGGGTTTTGTGAGCTGGGTTGTCTTACTGCTGCCCTGAGGAGGTTCACCTGCCGTGGGGCACCAAGCCAGCTGGGTTACAACTGCCTGTTGCCAACCAGGATTCATTTGGTCATCATGTTGAGAGATCTAACGGGCTCACACTAAAACTATTTAAGAAAAAAACAGTCCACCTAGATCTATTGAGCTGATGTACTGTAAGATGATGCGGAAGAGAAAGCCCCTGCTCTGAGCATGCTGGGAGGATCGACCAGGGGGGCCATCTCCCAGTGATGCTGAGAGGGGGGTGTCTGAGCTACCTCCCCTCGAGCGCACTGAGCACATCGCCTTTTTACCGGCCACCCCCTCCCTGCCTGCATACGCGAAGAGGGCAGTTTCCCCAAAAAAGAGACCAAACCGTTCCCTTCGGGGCCGTGCTGCGGTTCCCTGGACATTGCTGCATGATGGAGCGTTGGTGCCGGGGGTGAGAGGCAGGCACGGGCGGGACGCCATGGGGTGGGGGAGAGAGATGGAGACACGGACTGAGAGAGAGAGAGAGAGAGAGAGAAAAAAAAGTGATGGAGAGCTGTAGGCAGGCGAGACACGAGGGCTGTCTTGCTGCAGGACCTCTGGCGCTTAGCCGGAGGCGTTGATGTAGAGCTGGCTCTTGAGGATGTAGTCGATGACGGGCTGGCAGAGGTAATCCACGACGTGGCCATCCCCGTGCTGCAGGGCCAGTCTAGGGGTGCGGGGGGAGAGAAAGGGGTCAGAGCCTTCCTGGGTGCATCAGGTGCCCCCCGCAAGCAGAGCGGCTGGTTGGGGGGCACCCCTCTCCCCGCTCTGTGGGGGGAGTCCCCTTGCACCACCCACCTGCTTTTGGTGGAGCTGACGACCGACATGGGGTGGTTTGAGTCATCCTTCACCACCAGAATGTTGTTCTGCAGGGGAAGGAGGAAGCGAGGAGTGAAGGGCCAGCCTGAACGTGGGCGTCTGCCCTGCCAGCCTCCCCAGCCCGCTGGCCTCGGGGGGCTGCTGTGCGGTCGCCCCGTTGCTTGTCCCACCTAGCAGCTGAGAACATCTGGCCTTGAGGTGTTCTGTGCCCTGTGGCAGGAGCACTGCCCTGCGTAAGGAGGGGCTGCAGGTCCCTTTGCAGCCTTCCTGGCCATGCTGGCACCCACTTACTTTGTACTTGCGGAGTATGGAGGAGTGGTTCATGATCCGGTCAGGGTCTGCTCCATCCCGAGGCACCACCACGATCCCAAACTCCCCGACAATCACCTCCATCTAGGAAAAACCAAAGTGGAGTGATCTTTATAACCACCCCACGCAAAACCTGCCACTGTCCACCAGCTCCCCTGCACCAGAAGAGCTGGGCCGTGGTTTGGGATGAGATAGAAAGTGAATCTGAGGCTATCACAACTGCCTTTGGCAGAAACTTGGGACCATCATGGCATGGCGAGTGGTCTGCAGGGGATGAAATCAAGAGGCCCAGGGTCAGGTACTGTTACTAGATGTTGAGGTTAGGCTTTAGGGAGGGCTTGCAGCAGAAGGAGAGTGACAGTAGAAGAGGTTGCCCAGAGAGGACATGACTTCTGCTTTGCTGGAAGGCTTTATGAGCAGGATGGACATGTTGGTCCTGAGAGAGGTCTTGAAGGGGCATTCTTCCAAGGCTGTTTGCACCAAGGCTGGTGGCCATATTTTCTGCTCCCGCTTGTGTTGGGCGAGACAAACCAGGCTCATCTGGAAGAGCTCTGGGTCAGCATGTTCAGGCAGCAGGAGCCCGTGAGGTGGTGCTGGTGCAGAATGACTCCGCCGCCTGCACTCTGGTGTCCAGTTTTTGTATCCTTTGTGCTGTTTTTTGCATCAGGACTTGCCTCATCTCCAACTTTGCAGCCCTTCAGAGGAGATATCTGCCAGCTCATTGTTTTAAAAACCTTGGGACTTGAAGATGCGGTAACTGATTTTAGAATTGGTTGAGAGGCTCAACCTCAACCGGGAGGAGTGGGGAGGTTGTGTTGGCTGGCCGATTTCAGTGAAGAGCCAGGTGAGGTCCCATACCCAGCACTAGTCTGGCTGCCAGGAGCAGCATGTGGGTTGGTAACCCAGTTCTTCTCTAGTGCTGGTGTCTTTCCAGGAAAGTATGGCTTCTTCAGGCAGGGACTGTGGTGTTCAAGGTGTCCTGCTGCAATGTTTTACTGGTGGGGGGTGGGGGCACAGAGAAGTGGGCAGTGGGTTTCATCCCTTTGAGCTGAGGCAGTGAAGATGCTGAGATGGGCTGGGATGGGTTTACTTCTCGATCTTTGTAAAGATGGGTACTTGGGTATCCCACGTTGCAGAAAAAGCCGTTTATTAAGTGAAAGCTGTTGTTTTGGCTGTAAACATGTCTAATTTCTAACATCTGGCCAACTTTTGTAAATCCCTTATTTCCTACCTCCACACCTCACTCTGCTGGGACTGGCATCTACTTGATGCTGACTCCTTCCAAGGGACAAGGAGTGGGAGCGAAGCCTTTGGAGATCCCTTGGAAGGGGGTTTACCCTGCACCCCAAGTGACATCCCCTGTGTGAATGGTGAGTGGGAGCAGGGCTTCAGGTCTGTGGAAGGGGAGGCAGGGTAGGGCTGGTGACCCCGAAGCAGAAGACCCTGTCTCTCAGGCTGCCTGTGTGTAGGAGAGGGGAGGGTCAGGGCTGGGATGGGGGAGGCAGCGGGGATGGTGGGGATAGCTCCTGCCATGCCAGGGGACCTGGGCAGCTCCCAGGAGTGCTGGGTGTGGGAAGCAGAGGAGGAGGAGGAGGAGGAGGAAGGGAGCCAGGGAAAGAGAAGCACGGAGGGGTGCCCAGTGGTGGTGACTCACATCTGCCTCGTTCCAGAGACCAGGGATGCAGAAGGATTCCAGCAGGTCGCTGCCACAGAGCAGTAGGATGCGAAGCTCTGAAGAAAAGAAGAGGAGAAGCTCAGACGTAGGAGCAAAGAGGGCTGAGCAGGCACTGCTACTCCCACCACCCCATTGCACTGCTCGGGGGCACCTTCTTCTGCACAGACCTCCCCTGCCAAAACAAGTCCTGCTAAAGATGCTGTGGTCCTTCCCACATCCCTGCAGGTGCCAAACTTCAAACACCCCCCACCCTAATTTACTTCAGCTCCTCTCCCATGCTGCTGAGTTGCTGTCAGCATTGCTAAGTGCTGGTGAACTGCGGCTGTGGTCCAGCCCTGGAGGTGGGGTATCCCTGGGAAAGGGAGTCATTTCTCCGTGCTGTGGGCACCCACCACCACTTTGTGATCTGCTGCAGAGGCTCCGGCCACAGGGTGATGGGGAGAGCCCAGGGGACTGCCCAAAGCCCTGGGCATGGCTGTGTTTGCATTAGCAAAGCTAGTGGTGAAGCACTGGAGGTTTTCCTTGTTTATCTTGAAGGATTTCCATGTCCTCCCTTTCTCTCCCCAGGCTGGGACTGGTGCTTGCTGACAGCTTCCTTAGAGGGTTGGCTTTGCTGTTCAGTGAGAAAGTTGTCCTGTGGGGAGGAGCTTTCTGCTCTGATGGGCCTGTGATGATTAATTTATTTGCACAACCACCAGAGGAAAGCCATAAACCTGCCCAGAGTGGGGGGAAGAGGCAGCTGCATGGGAAGATGCCTCCCTGCGTGGCACTTCTAGGTGGCCAAAGCCTTTGCGCTCTTCGGGGTGCTGGTGCTAGGACGGGTATTGTGCTAGGCTGTGTGTGAGCTAGCCCATGAAACAGGTCCTAAAATCACCAGCAAGCTCCCCATGCAGAGCCCTGGGTGATGTACAGTGGTGCCCAGTGCATGGCAGCCTGGTGGGTCTACAACCCCTAAAGGGCTTTAGGGAAAGAGGCACCATGGCTGGTCAGGCAGCTGAAATCCCTCCTGCTGCCACATGCAAAGCTCTGCAGGGCTCCAGGCACCGCAAGGATGTGCCCTTCACCATGGGAGGGCAAGTTTGATGGCACGTGGGGGCAACTTTCAAGGCATGATGCCATGGCAGGTCCATGCCAGTGCTGGGAGCCAGGTCCCCGTTGCTCGCTCCCTTATTTCAGGCTGCTTGCCTGCCAATGGGAATGGGCTCAGGCCAGTTTTGCACTGGTCCTGTTTCACCCCTGAGCCCTGATAGCTGGCACCAGGGCGAGATGATCCAGCATCCTTCGCTCACCACTGGGTCTGTCATGTAGCTGCTCCCGAGCCACATGGCACTAGCCCAGAGGAGCTGGAGTGACGTGGAGGGAGGCTGCATACTCACCTATCTCCTCATATCTCATCACCGTTCCCAAGTTGGCATTTTCATCTGGGGAAAAGAAGCAAAAGAGAGGTGATGGTGCCCAGTCTAGAAGAGGGGGCTTTGGAGGAAGGCTGGGGGCTGGAGCTAAAGTGGAGGTGATGGATCTTTCCTCTTACATACCCACGAAGGTGAAGCGCTCCATGGGCGGGCGAACGCAGCAAATCCGGCTCAGGCTTTCTCCCACCTTCCCCAGGATCTTTGCTAAAAGTGAAGAAGGAAATTAATGGGAGAAAAGCTGTGTGACCAAACCACACAAGCACTTCAGCCACCCTGGTCCTGCAAGATACTCCTGAGCCCGGGTGCAGGAACTGCTCTCAGCATCTCCCCACCACCTCCTTCATGGTCTTAACTCCCAAGAGCGCTACGCTGTGCCTTGAAGGAACCAGCTGGACAGCTAAAATCATAGGATGTTCATTTTAATGGGATTTAAGTAATGTCCTCTTTCCTCCCCAGCTGTGTCCTCAGTGTCCCACATCCCATGGAGTATCCAGCCACGTCATTTCTTCTGCCAATTCATCCCTTGCACGAGCCGCATGGGTACCAGGTAACCTTTTTCTTAGCTTATCTTCCTATGCTGGATGCTAACTCCTCCATCACAAACCTACCCAATCCTGGGCTTGGTGCATGGAGCCCAGTGATCCAAAAATAAGGTGATGGAGCACTGTTCCTAATGCTCAGCAGCCCTGCTGGGAGGTGAGGGGTTGGGTGCTCATCTCCCTCTTCCCTACCCTGCTGCCACCTACCCGCGGTGGGCTTGTTGGAGACGTTGTTGTTGTTCTGGTAGATAGTCTGCGAGGACTCGTTCTGGGGCTGGCCGATCACGGGGGTGATGGAGGGCGTGTTGACGTTGGAGAGAATGCAGCCAGTCACTCTCTGCAATGAGGGAGAGATGTAGCCTTCACCGCAGCTACCCCCCAAACTCTTTATGACCCCCGTATCAAGCCTGGGCACCCCAGGGTGAAGGTCAGCTTTGGTGACAGGTACACCCAAGCTCATTTGGGCCTGGGGCTAGCAGGACCCTGCAGATAATGACTTGCGATTAAGGCTGGGGATGGTGGGATTAACTTTTTGCGTGGACTCACGGGGCTGGCAAGGCTGGAGCCACGCTGCCT
The DNA here is from genome assembly GCF_015220075.1 of Falco rusticolus. Classification (NCBI taxonomy): domain Eukaryota; kingdom Metazoa; phylum Chordata; class Aves; order Falconiformes; family Falconidae; genus Falco; species Falco rusticolus. The sequence goes on from NC_051197.1 coordinate 30,730,524, forward strand.
GCAGGCAGGCACCATTCTGATGAATAAATAAAAACACAGTGGCTGATGAATCAACGGGCAAAGCCAGTGGCTTATTACCTCAGGAGCACATGTACCCTCTTCTCCTCTACCAGCCCCTGCAGGAGAAGGAAGGCATCTCCAGGGGCTCCCTGCCTTCAACACCACGGTCCCTGGATGCACTGGACACCCCACCGGGCTGGGTAACGCTGCTGCTGCGCCTCTGCTCCGGGCTGCCCGTGAGTTTGCGTGATGCTGTTCTCCCCATTTCCCCTCCTTGGCTTGCTCGCTATGCCCGGCGCTGGCAGCAGCCCTGCCCTCCCTGTCCCTGCCATCACCTGAGTGTAGTCACGTTCTTCCCTGGCTCTCAGGCCTGCCTGGGCTTTGGGGGAACTTTTCCTCCTGGGTTTTGTGCTCCCTGGGGGCTTCCCAGGTGATGAATTTTCCCCCTGAGTTTTGGCTCAGCTGGTGCGCAGGGATGCCTGTTCACCCATCCCTCCCCTCAGGGTGGTGGCCAGCATCAATGAATTTGGCTTATGCCCACCCCTGCAGTTGCCCCTGCTCCCCAGTCCCCAAGTGGGACTGGGACGGCTGCTGGCTCCAACTGAAGGGCTCAACTGGATTTTACCATCAGGGCAAGGAGCTCAAAGCCACCGTGACAAGGCACCTCGCACCACCTCCAGGTCAGGATTTCAGGCACGTTCCTGCAAGCCTTCTCTCTGGCTGTCCCAGCCGTGCTTTGGCTGTTGATGGCCGTGTGGAGAGCACCCCCAATCCTGCACGCTCCCCACGCCCTCAGCCCGGGTGCACCCATGGCGTGGGGGCTGCCTCACCTTCATCAGGTCGCGGTGGTGCTCCAGCACGCTGCAGGTGGTCTGCCAGGTGTCCTGGTAGCACTCCCAGGGGTCCACCCTGCAGGGAGAACAGCAAGGCAACAGTGTTGGGTGGTGGCCACTGCCTGGACCTCCTGGCCATGTTGCCTTCTCCTCAGTGGGCCAGCCAGCAGTGCCGTGAGCAGCTACCATCAGTCCCTCAGCTCTACCATGGACCATGTTCCTCCTCTGGCCCTTCCATCCAGTTCTCCCTAATAGTTTTGGCAAGCTGAATGTGTGCCTGGACACCTTTCCACTCTCAGTACCCAACTCTTGGTACAAAAGCTCGCATTTGGCTTGGATCTAACTACATGTGTTAACTGTTTCCTTAGGGCAGCCCAGAGATGTTTCTGGTCCCGCCTCAGCTGACGGACTCGATGTGGCAATGCTGGGAAGGGGAGAGTCCATGCACAGGTACAGCAGGTGTAGAGAAAGGGAAGGTGCCACGGCACAAGGCTGGGGTGGGCTGGGTGACTTTGAGCTTCACCCAGACACCACAGACTCAGGACAGGGCTTGCAAGACCCCCTATAGCCAAAGGACCCCTCTGAAGGACGGCACAGCATCCCTCATCATGGACTAGGAGAGGAAGGCCTCTGGGTTTTAATCAGGTTTTGGCTGGGAGACGAGAAAGTCTATCCTGGAGCCCTAGCAGCTGGTGGCATCTCCACTCCGCATGCAGGACTTTGTCACCACGGCTCCGGGGAAGGGGCAGGGGCTGCGGGTGCCGCAGTGGGTGCGGGCTCCGCCACTCACCTGATCCAGTCGGAGGACTGGACGGCCAGCTGGCACATGGTCAGGCGGTGCCGGCTTGAGACCAGACCCTGCAAGAGGGGGTGATGGAGGAACAGTTACGGGAGGCAAGCACTGTGCCCTGGCCAGCCTGGGCTTGCAGACCCTCCTGGGGCAGAGCTTCGGGCTTGCTCAGACGACAGCCCAGAAGGATTCCCTCCTACCCACAAAAATTTATCTAAGTTCCTGTTTGCTGGAGGGGAGGAGTTCCTGCCTCGCTTCAGCCCTGGTTACAATACCGGTCGGTGAGATTTGCTCAGCACCACCGCGCTCAGCCCTGCACTGCAGCGGGGCCAGACCCGGGATGGTGGTTTCTTGATGAAATTTCTCCAGCTTTCAGAAGAGGAGGAAACTCTCTCCTAATTTGGATTTTCCCCCACCCCAGAAAGTGCTTTTAAAGGTTCCTGTTTCCATTGTCACCATCCCACAATAAAATTGGCTTTGAAATCATTCAAACAGAAAAAAACCCCAAACAACCAAAGCCCAAAACAACCTAGCAAGATGACCACCACCATTTTGGGTGAGAATGTTTCTCCTTGCTGTCTAGTACTTTGGCTGGTTGTAGGATCTTCCTACACTTTTTATCTAAGAGTGAGTGGTTTCATCCTCTCATCCTCTTAGGGTCTTTCCTATGCTCAGGAGACACCCAGGGCAGAAGAGGTCCAAGAAAGAACCACAGGTATAGGCAGTGCTGCCCAGAGCTCAGCCCTGGCTTCAGAGGTACCATCTCTTGTAGGAGGCAGAAAAGGAAAATGGGGACCACTCACCGTTTTCCCGTAGGAGTCGTGCACAGGCGAGACAATGCCACCGATGACGATGAAGCGTCCAGTCTTGTGCAGGTAATCCCGGGCTCGCTCTGGAGTAGGAGGGTAAGGAAAAGGGTACAGGGTGATTCAGCTGGACCCACTGAGCCCCTGCAATGCCCTGCTGCTCCCTGTGGAGCAGCTCATCCCAGCTCAGGCAGCGCTGTGTGGGGAAGGAGACCAAGGGAAGGACTGGCTTCATCTTCACTGCCTGTATCATTTGGCGCCATCCTTGGTGATTCTGAGCATGGACCTTCCTGGGGACCCCAAACCTTCCAGGAAGGAGGATTCGGTGGAAGAAGACAGGTCTTTAGCAAAAGCTAAATCACATTCAGACCCCAAATCACCTTGAACCACCTCGCCAGGGCATCAGAGGGGCAGCCAAGAGCCTGCACCACTGACGGGAGCTGCTCAGCAGAGATGGGCTCTTTCTGCAGCACTGGAGGAGCCAGATCGAGCTCACGAGGTGATGCGTGAAGCTGGTTCACTCACTGCCTGCAGACACATCCTTTTCTTTCTATTTTTCTTTGCCCATAAACTATACATCCACCCTTTCTCTCCCCAGGACTTCTCCCTTCCTTGCCTACTATGATTTGCTGCTGACTACCAGGCAAAAGATTTCTTAGCAGATGGAAGATGACAGAGGGATCTCCTAACCTCGAGCTGACAAAGACCCCTTAGATGTGGGCAAGATCAAAAACCCCAGGATAATAACAAATCCCACCACCTCACCTGCTGCTGGGCTGCAGGGACAACACTGTGGTTTTGTGAGCCGAAAACTTTTGCTAGCTCATGCGTCGGCAGCCAGCTGTGCCTCCCTGCAGGAGGAGAACAGTACAGACTGGGGGGGATGGGGGGATGGATGGATGGATGGATGGATGGATGGATGGATGGATGGATGGAGAGCAGCCCTGCCAAGAAGGGAACACTGCTGGGTGACAAACGACATGAGCCAGCACTGTGCGCTCACAGCCCAGCAAACCAGCCGTGCCCTGGGTGCATCCCAGCAGCGTGGCCAGCAGCCCGGGGAGGGGGTGCCCCCCCTCTGCTCCGCTCTGGTGAGACCCCCCTGGAGCCCTGGGTCCCCAGTACCCGCCAGCCATGGAGCTGCTGGAGCGGGCCCAGAGGCAGCCGCGGGGACGGTGGGAGGGCTGGAGCCCCTCTGCTGTGGGGACGGGCTGGGAGAGCTGGGGTGGCTCAGCCTGGGGGAGGGAGGGCTCCGGGAGACCTTGCTCTGGCCTTCCGATACATTAAGGGGGCTTATAAGAAACATGCAGGGTTTTTTAGCAACCCCTGTAGTGCCAGGTCAAGGGACAACAGTGCTAAAATAAAAGAAAGTAGATCTAGGGTAAATATAAGGAAGATTTTTTTTTTTCTTTTTTACAATGGTAGTGGGACACTAGAATACCTTGCCCAGAGAAGTTGTGGATATCCCACTACTTGGAATATTGAAGGTCAGGTTGGATGGGGCTTTGAGCAACCTGATGAAAGATGTCCCTGTTGGTTGACCGCCTAAATAAGAATTGCTGTCATGTACAGGGCTGCAGGCATGGGTCCTTAGCACAGATGGATCCCTGCCGCTCTCACCACAAGACCCACACTTCATGTGCCGTTGTTTTGGAAATGCTGAAGAGTTCACCAGGAGCTGCACACCACCAGGACCAAGACCCTCGTCCCTATCTGCTCCTCTCTGCTGGAAAGTGCTGGGATGCTGCAGGTGAGTTCACCACCTCTGAGCTCTAACCCTGCTTGCTCCAACTGTTGCTTGTACCCTGCTTGCTCGCTCCCTGCTTGATCCAACTCACAGACAGCAGCTGCTGGGAGCTGCGGGATGAAGCCTTGGCAGAGGAGAGGGAATGTTGGTCTGAGAGCATGTCATCACAGTGGGACAGGGAAGAGCCCTTCCTGCATGCACTGGGGGGAGTGAGGGGCTCCAGTGCCCTGCATATGGGCTCCTGGGGTCTGCCCAGCATGGTCTCAGACAGACGGATGGAGCTGCCCAGTTGGGGAGCAGCAGCCCCACTGCAAGAGCAATGCAGGGTCAGTCACAGCATGGTCCCCCACGGTGGCCAGCTGACCCCCAGGTTCTTGCTTCTGACATTTTTCTCTTCTTTCTCTGGGATGGCCCCCTGATGCAGCCCCCTACCCTGCTTCCCCCCCTGCCTGTTGGCAGGGCTGCCTCAGGCTTTGGGCAATAGTGGTTATGTTCTCCCCTTCTAGAAACCTCTTTGCCAATGCCTCGCGGGGTTGTACCCACCTTCATCATGGCTCTGCCTCAGTGATGCTGTTATTTGCAGATGCACCTTCAGCCCTTTCTCCCTCAAATCCTCACCACTCCCCCGACACACGCTGTTGAATGTCACCTGAGACATCCCTGGGGGTTCCCTTGGGTCCCCTTCCTATGGCACCCATCACCTGCAGCCCAGCTGGTTCCTCAGCAGCCGAAGGGCTCTTACACCCCCCCTACCTGTTCAACACCACCTGCTGCCTGTGTCCCACCACTGCCAAGAGACAAGCCTGATGCACAGGCTCAGGCTGGTATTTCTAAATGGTGACATTTGAGGATAAAAATGCTGGTGAGGAGTTGTTAATCTGCCGTAGGCTCCTATGGCATATCCAGCCTCCCTCCTCCTGCCCCAGAGCACATGCTTTCGTGCCCCGATGGTTCTCTGAAGATGCTCTCAGAGAAGCAAAGAAGGGTTCTCACTGATGCCGGAGAGGGAACATCCCACCTTCTCATGCTGCAGCAGTGATACCTCCTGCACCCCAAGCTTTTGCAGCTGTATAACCCCCTGCTTTACTCGAGCTCTCCCACTGGGTGCATTGCAGCCGCCTGGTCCCTCAGGCCCACCATGCCTGTGCACGAGTACGGCACCGCAGCAGGGTTGCAGCCCAGCAGAAAGTGAGGAGCAACAGGCTGGGGGTGTGAGCGTGGGGCAGGTCGGTGGTGGCGATGGCCACAGCTGGGCTGGCCCTGTCTCTGTCCCAACATGGGGAGGGTGGTCGGGGAGTGAACAGCACAGCAGTGCCCACCCCAGCTACTGAGAGAGTAGAAAGAAAAAAATACAGCAACGGCAAAAGCAAAAAGGGAAATGAGATTGATGAGTCAGTAGAAAGTGCCTCTTTGGGTTTTTTTTGGTTGGTTTTTTTTTGCAAGTGGAGGATCTGGAAAATATTTTGCCTTTACAAAGAAAGCAAGCATTTCTGAAGCTGAGGTGAGTCCGGGATCCATCAGCCATCCCAAGATGTCCCTGCGCATCATACCTTGCAGGAGCCCATTCCAGCCGCCGGTGTTCGCCCAGGGGACCGGGAGCAGCCCTGCCTGAAGGGCTGGTGCCCGCCTGTGTGCCAGCAGCTGGGAGAGGCTGGCAGGGAGCCTTCCCCCCCCCTGCCACCTGCACCCAGCCCCAGCTGGCACCTCCTAAAGCTGATGCAAAGCTCTTCAGCCTGCGTGGGATGGCTCCTGCTTCCCTCGGCGGTATAGCTGTGGTACTCCTTGGGAAAAAGCAGCATGGCTCGCTCCTGCTGTCTGGGGAGATGCTTCCCCATCCCGGCTGCTCAATGTGGCACTGGTTGTTGGGGCAGGGGACACAGCCTACAAACACATCTTTGCCAAAGCAGCCACGTTCCTGTTTCCCCTCCAAAACAAACTTTCCCAACGAGAAATAGGAAAAAAGAGGGGAAAGAGAACAGCCAGTGTTTGCCATGTGCCCAAGCACAGTCCAGTGGCCACAAAGAGGAACGATGAGCATACTGGGGATCCTGCTACATCTTCTGGAGCTGTTGAGCTGAACTGGGGCTCCTGGCCTCCTAATGGCAGCAGAAAGACCTTGCTGTCCTGCTGCTGGTTGAAAATTAACCACTGGCTTGTTACTGCCTGCTAGTGCCATGAGGGTGACACCAGCTGGGTTCAGGCACGTACAAGTGGCAGCTGAGCCCTGGGCTACAGCTCAGCATGATGGGCAGATGAGAGCATAGCTTGGCAGGACCAGCTGTGGGGAAAGGGGCTTTTCCATGGGTACATCGATGGGTACGTTTTCCCTGCACGTTTCCTGGTCAAATTATTGTCTCAGGGTGGTGTGGATGGGGTTGTGCTGTTTTAGAAAGGACTGTTCTCACAGTGGCGCATCTTTGCAGCTCCCATGCCCTTGTTCCTGCTTTGCTTTGGGACAAAAAATTAGCTTTGAAATTATTTCAGAGCTCCCTTGCAACAGCTTGGGATGGATGGGGAGCACTCATACATCGAGGGAGGCGAGAGGGGCTGAGCAGGGCAGGGAGGTAGGCATGTTGGTGAAGAACTGCTGCAGTGAAATGATTTTTTCCCCCTCCAATTTCTAAAATTTCTACCAGGGAATATTGTTCAGCTATTGGGTTGGTGAAAAGTCAATTAAGGAACTATAATTGCCATGGACTGTTTCCTCACCTGCCAAGAGTGTTGAGCAGCTCCAGGCCCCCGTGACAGCCTGTGGGAGATCTGCCAGTATCAATAAAACCTTTTCCTCAGACTCACCTGAAATCCTTTCCCTGGCTCTCTTCCCAGCTCTGGTGCTCTGGGCGTGCCAGCCCCCAGGGAGAGGAAAATGGGCTTCAATCATTTGCTTGGTGCAGGGAGTAAAATTCAACTGCCTGAATTAGATGTACTGAAAGTTTCCGTCCCTGCCCTCAAAATCCTGAGCTCAGAGGGGTTAACACCAGCAAGTTCATTCAAACTGTATTTTTTGCTAGCTATCCGCCTGCTGGGAGCATCTCCCTCTGCCAGCGGGTTTGCTGGGGTGGTGAGGGGACCGGACCCAGCCCTGTGCATGACCATGGCTATCTGTGCACCAGGGGACACCCAGCAAAGCACCCTATAGGGGAGCATGCACAGAAAAATGCAATATTCTTGGGTTTTTTTCCATGGGCAGCAGGGTTTGAGGTTGAAGGTGCATAGTAAATAAAAGCACCAAACTCTGTGGGTGGTGGGGTTCCCTTCACAGCCTGCCATGACAGCCCTCCCTAATCCCACGCCCAGAAAGCCAAATGTGCAAAAATTTCCTCTTTCTTCTCCATTCTGAGTTTTAAAAAGAGGAATCAGTGGGTGCCAGCAGCACTTCTCCCTCTCCTGTCCTGCACTTGCCTTTATAAATGCTACTGGGTTTCCCACTGGTGCTTTCAAGGCTAATCAAGAGGGAGAGAAAAAAAGTGCCTTTTTTTTCTGATTCTGCTTTTTGGGGAATCTTTCACACAAACCCTGTCCTGGGACCTCTTCTAGATAAATTCTAGAAAGATGAAGACTGCATAGCATATAAGTTACAGACAACAGCATCAAGACACTTTTATAGCAAAAAAAAAAAAAAAAAAAAAAAAAAAGGAATTGAGCCATGATGTTGGAAGATAAATTAAAAGGGCTGAAGAAGTGGTTTTGGATGAGCCTAGGAGCAGAGAAGTCTGCAGGAAAGCTATCCTGACCTCCTTGGAAGCATGCACAAGTAGACAGCTGAAACGCTCAGAGCCGATTGCTGCCAGGCAGGGACAAATCTAGGCAAGATTTTTGGAAAAGCCAAAGCAGAGCATCCCCGATGCATGCTGCCATGCAGGAGAGCTGGGGCTTTCAGTGTGCAGAGGAGCCAAGATCGATGGACCCGCATTTACCTTTACATTGTAATGCTATTTAAAATGGAAATTAAAATGAAAAGGAAATTCCCTAACAAAAAAGTTGCCATCAAATTTTAAATGAACACATCCTCTCGTTATTCCCTGCTTTGCCCCGACTTGATTTTCCTTGCCAGAAGGAGATTAAAAACACTGATCCATTCATCCCCACACCTGTCTCCTTTGCATACAGCACCTTTATAAAGCTCGCTCTGAAGAGAGACTGAACTCCTTGCACGTAACCTCTGCTTCAGGGTGGCTGATGGTATTAATTTACCTTGATTTTTGGTGGCAAAAGCCAGAGATTTTGCCTGGCCATCAGTTTATCAAGATCTGTATTTAAATAGCCGGGTGCCAAGCCTGCATCTTCAGGGGACGTGATCCACGCTGGAGGCACAACATCTCAGCTCTGGCTCCTGGGAGCTCACGCCAAGTCCTCACCACCTGCCTTAATAAAACACCTTTTCCTGCAGAAAACAGTTCATCTCCTCCAAACACATGCAAAGTATTGGAAATCGAAACAAAGTAATGTAATTCTGGAGGTGGAAAACATATTTGCCTGTTTCTACAGCAAGGCCAACAGCTTCAGCGGGACAGATCCTATGGGATGCTGGTGCCTCGCAGTGCTCATGGAGGGGTGTGCTGCTGGGAGGAGATGGGTGCTGCTGCTCTCTGAGTCACCCTCGAAACTGTTCATTTGGTTTTTAATCTGCACAATGATACTTAGAGAAACCTGTAAAAATGATGCTGCTCTCCAAAATACATACATAAAAGTTGAGATCTGCATTTTCCAGAGTGTGTTGTCTACCTTAGAAATACCAAACAGAAATAAATCTGCATGGGAAAAAATAAATATTTATTGACTATTGAATCTCTGCCAGGCAAGTATTTGGGTGAACACACAGGCTATGAAGCAGCAGTATGGTATAGCAGAGGGCTGAGCTGGGAATGGGAAGACATGCCTCCTGGTCCCGCCTTGCCTACAACTTGCAGAACATCTCTTTGCATCCCAAACTAGTCTGTTCTCACTTGTTTTGGGGGCAGAGCACGTCCATTTGCAGGGCTGTGTCCATCAGGTGGCTCTGCCTGCTTGCTCGCAGCTTGGCTGGCTCACTGGTTGGTGTAACTGTCAGCTAAGCCAGACCTTCACAGCCATCCACTTCAAAGCAAAAGCCTTTAAAAAGATTGCATTTTCTGAAATGCCATCTCAAGTCTTGCTTGGGGAGGAGCTGTGGGGGGTAGTGGGAGGCCACTAGTGGGGCCAGCACCATGGCAGGGGCGGGCATCCTCACTGCATGGTGGCAGAGGATTCGGAGCCAGTGGCACTGTGGCTTTGGGGTGGCACAAGATTGCAGGGCAAACTTGCAGCATCTAGATGTGTCCGCACTGCAATCATGATGCTGCGTTTAAAGCTTCAGTACTTATATATTTTTTAAAAAAATATTTTTAACAGGTTGAATCTTCTTAGACTGACATGCTCTTCAGTGGCTAAATGGAGAGGGCAATAGGCAGCTGTAGCTGAGCCTGTCTGAATGCATTAGCTCATAGAGCCTGGAGCCTCATCCTCTGTACAAGGTAAGACAAAATTGCTTTAGCTCTTGTAAGAGACACCAGGGAAGTTGGTTGTTCATTCCCCACCCCAGGCTGAGGCCACAGTGCCTCCTGCCACCGCATCTGCTCCTGGCACATGCAGGAGGAGGTGTGGGTCTCAGCATCTTGAAATGATGGGCAATCAGCAACGTGGCTCCATGTGAGAAGCCACTAGGAGTTGGGCAGCCAGGGTAAGGAGATGGGATGGAGGTCATGGCTGGCACAGAAAGGGCAAAAAGGGTGAGTCTCCTGCTGTCCTTGGGTGTCTTGCTGCCTTTGGGTCTTCCAAAATGAAGAAAGTAGGGCTGTGCATGGCATGAGGGTCCACACTCAAGCACTGCACTTGTTGTTCTTCTGGGTTTCTGGAAATGGGTGGGTCGTTTCTTGGAACTGCTGTGGCTGCTCTGATGTTGTGGTGCTTCCTCCAAACCCCCAGGTCCATGTTCCCAGAAAAGACCTTTTTAAATAAAATTTCTTGCATCTTTCATGCAAAATACGCTGCTTGTGGAGACCAGCTTCATGCTTTCCCTGCAGACGTCACTGATGCCAAAGACACTGAAGCAGCTTTGTATTTCTCTTCTCATCCATATTCCTTACAGTCAGCCATCTGGGCAGCTCCCAACATTTCTTCCCTGCTTGTACAAAGATTTCTGCCTGGGAAAGACTAGGTTTTGGTCTAAAAGCCATCCATCTGGGGAGGCTTGCTCCTGCTTCTCGGCTGGTGTGTTGGGTTTCTGGCCTGGCTGTTGTCGTTGAGCTCACCCTTCTGTCACGGCTTCCCAGCCTGTTCCTTGCCTGTTGAATACCTGTGATGTCCAAGAGACCACACCAGACCCCAGAAAACACCCTCTGGTATTTTCATTCTCTAGAAGCACTTCATAGCCTGCAATACCAATGCAAGGATGTTGGGTTGGAAGAGAAAAGCTCTTTTCTTTTCCGGTATAAATTGTCCTTAATGCTCCAGGCAGTCTTGCATGGCTTTTAAACCCTGACAGAAATAAACTGCCAGTGATGGCCCCTGCCAAGAGGTGCATTAGCCCACCGGCAGCGTGCTTTTGCAGCAGAGAGCTTTCAGCCGCGGCTCCCAGCTCCACGCCTCCCGGCTCGTGGTTGGGCTTAGTCTTGCTGTGTTGGGGAAGGAAGGGACAGGGGTGACACTAGGACCCTTCCCAAGCACTGGTGACATCTCCCTGCTGCCCCAGCCCAGCTTTGCTTACCTCCCCTGCAGAAATATTTTTGGGTCTACCACTTTCCTGCAAGGTGATGGTGGGGAAAGAGCAATCAGAGATACGGTCCAGGGCTACAAAAACATAAGTGATGATTTTGCCCAGATTGAATGAAAAAAGAACATCCTGCTTCCCCAATAGGAAATCAGTGCTTATTTAAGAGATGTTTCTTTTTGGCGGTTCTCACTGAGTATATTTAATCATGGCGTTTCGGTTCCCTTGGCACTGCTCCATCACCTAAATTGATGTTAATGAAATCAAATATTCCTTGTGTTCAACTTTTCAAGGTGTAATTTCAAATTCTATTTACTTTGCCTTTGTACTTCTTTCATCCACACCCCTAAGACTTCCTTTTTTCTTTTAATTTTATTTTTTTTTTTTTTTTTTTTTACGCTGCTGGCCAGCTCTGATTTATGCCCTTCTCACCACGGGGAACTGAAGCCGCAGACCGTTCCCGCTCCGCACCAGCCCTCTGAAAACACACAGGAGGTAGCAGGGAGGCAAGAAAGTTTTGCACAGTCTTAATTGCTCTTCCCCGAGAGCCAGAGCAGAGGAGGGTGCACAGCCACGAGTGATGAAGGCAGCAAAACCATTTCCCAGCTGTCTCATTTTCATCTCGAGCAATTTGGCCCCCGACATCCTTGGGTGGGAGGCGGGAGGCAGCCATGAGGTGCCGAGGGCAAGGCAGGCGCTTTCTCACTGTCTAAAATACCTTCTTCTGCAGGGGAGAGTGACCCAGATACGCCAGCACACTTTGCTTTATTCTCAAGCTAGCAGCACTTGCAGGACCTAAATGTTGCTTCCTACCCTGAGCTCAACTCGGGCAAGGAGCCAGCAGTTTTTCTCAGTCTAATTGAGTGGTGCGTGTGTATATATTTATATATATATTAAAAAAAAAAAAAACAACACCAAAAAAAAACCCCCAACAAAACGAAAAACCAACTTGGAATGCCAAATCAGGGATGTACTCATCAGAGATGTACTGATCTCAAAGCCCAGCCCTCCCGCCTGCCTCAGGGCCACTTTCTCTGCCCCCTCCTGTGTCTTTGCCCACCCACCGCCTACAGCCGCCCCTTGGTTGGAGCTGGAGTAACCACTGGCACACTCATTCCTTGGACTTCCTGGAGGGACGAGGTGATGTTTCTTTTAGGAGACCAAGCCCTGACTGCTCTTCAAGGGACGTTTCTTTTTGGGAAGAAGCAGGAAGAGGAGCAGAGAGTAATTCTTCATCATGGGGTTGACCCTTCCCCAGGCAAGTGCAGGGAGATCCCAGTGTGTCCCACTGACCCAAACAGCTTGTCCTGCCTCGAGCTCAGTGCCTTTTAGATGATCTCAGTCAGATTCCCAGGAGACTTTTGATTGGTAGAAAAATCCCATTAAGCCCCCTAAAGCTTAATGATTTTCATCTCTGAGCTAATTTGCTGTTACATGTTTTTCCCCCCACCCCGTTAGTCCATAGCTGCACCCAGGCATTGTAGAAGTAACAGATTTGGAAGGGGCTTCCATGCTAAATGGCTTCACTCATTGCTGCACATTTGTTTTAACGGCTTTTCTTAGGCACAAAAAAGCATCGGCCACCAAATACCTCAAAACTCGTGGGTGGACGCAGATACTACGGAAGGCCCCAGAGAAGTGATGTTGCAGCACCTGACCCTCCTACCTGCCAGCCCACCGAGGTCCCCCACCAGTGTCCAGCTCCGAGAGCTGCCGGAGTGATGACTAACAAGCACCATCTGTTGACCACTAATGGCTTCATGACAGAAAAGAGGAATGAGATGTTTAAAACAAACCAAAAAAAAAGGTTGAAGACTGAGTCACAGTGAGCTGACCTAGAAATAGCAGAGCATTTGCTGGAGACCCAACAAGATGGGGCCTGGTCAGGGCACCTGGCTGGTCTCAGGTGATCTGGGTTTCTTAAATGAAGCTGGGGAGAAACAGGCTGTTTGATATTATTGAAATTGAAGTTTAAATTCAAGGCATCATCCTGTTTTCCCCTCTTCTTTCAGCACTGAAGTACTGCAAGGGGTCAGTGGGTGTGAGAGGGCATGCAGAAGCCCAGTAAGAAACTCTCCAGCTCCCAGAGCTTAAGAAGAAGCATCTGAGGAAGAGCCTGGCAAAACAACACAGGCTGAAGTGCTTTTCCCTCCTAGAGCATCCCACCTGGCTGTGTTGAAGCAGGTGGGAGCAGGCAATGACCATCAGGTGAGCACCATAAGGACAAGTACAAGGAGATGCTTCTTGAGTTGAAGTTGCCACCAGCTCCTCTAGGTAGGGACTGGACCTACTTTTCTGTCAGGCAGGTGATTAGCACAGCACTGTCACTGTCACTACTGCTAAGGAGAAGCAATATCATTTATTGCCCAGAGATCCCCATCCTGGTACCACAGGGTGAGGAGGAACATGCTCAGCACCTTGCTGGGTCTCACCTGAAGGCTAGGCAGCTGAGTTCTGCCAAGGTGGACCATCCTCCGCTTGGTATCTGACATCCAGAGCTGCTGCTTGGGCATCTTAGAGGTCCTGAGGCTGGCCAGGTGAGGGTCAGCATTTAACCTGGTAAAAGCAACTCTTAGCAGGTAAAAATGGATGAAGAAGATGACTTCACCTAAAGAAAGATGTTTTCTGAGCTCCCTGCTGCAGGACATCACTGAAACGCCCTGCTTAGAAGGCTTTGGAAAAGGATTACGTGTCTCTAGGTAAGATGAGTGTCTGTACACACAGTGTTGAAGTGAAATGGGAGAGGTCACTACCTTTCCCTGGCTGCTGCAGTCGCTGGCTGCCCCCTAAGTCAGCAAGGGCCGTGCATGGTGGGGAGGAGAAAATTTTCCTCTTCCGCAGTATTTTCGTTGGGTTTCAGAGGCAAATGTACCAAAGTGTGCATTTGCCCATGCTCGGTGTAAAACGTTCCTCTGAGCATCAGGCTTTATCTAAGTACAAACCAGGGGAGTGAACGTCACCACAGCTGGACTGGGCAGAAAGCAGTTAGTGTGGGTTTGACTGAAATCTGTCTCTCCTAGGGGTTTTTTAAGGGTAACAGCTCTCCAGCTGGTGTAAAGCGATGTAAACTCAATGCCCAAGGTAAAGTGGCATCTATTTGCGGCATGAATCTGGCCTGGAGCTGATGTTCTGTGGCTGTATCTCAGCTTCAGTGAGAGTCTAAATATCAGAAGCAAAAATAATTGTTTGGCAAGCAAAGGGGAGGGTATTCCAGATAGCCCCAACTGCTCTGTTTCAAAATGATTTTTATCACCCTGGGCCCACCGATAGCATCCATCAGGACAAGGGAAGCAGCAAAAGGCACCTGGCGAATACTTTCATTATCCTGCCATGAGTTTGTGTTTTGCTTTCACCAGGATGTGGGTGGCACGTCCGAAGTAGGACAGGCACATCAAAGCTCATCCCTGGAGAGGTCCCAGTCCCCATCTCAGCCAGCCACAGGCTGGGAAATCGGTGTCACTTTTTTTTTTTTTTTTTAAACGGAGGGGGGAAAAAAGCCCCAACAGATTTCCACACTTGTTTTCTGCTGCCCTAATTTCCCTGTGCAAGCGCTCCGTTTGTTTTCATTTCCAAGCCGTTGTAGCACATCAAAGGCAGCGCTTTGTACGCCCCGGTGCGTATCGTGCTGCTCCTTTGGGATGACGTGCTGTGGGATCACAGCCTTACTAGCAGCAGAGGATTTACGGTCCCTGATTCCCCACGGAGCAAAGATGGGGAGCGTTTTCCTGGCGGCTTTTTGTTGGTCGTGGGTTGCCTCTATGTGGAGCTGACCCCTGTGCTGTGAGTCTAACCACGGCTTGTCTTTGCTGGCAAAGCATCCAAAGATGCTGACCATGGCAGGGATTTGTGTTGGCTTATCCAGGACTGTGCAGGCAGAAAATATCCCATCTACAGAGATGCAGAAAATCTGGGGGGATGCTGGTGACAACATGGGGTGGCGGAGGCAGCCAGGGTAGGACTTTAGTCCCATGGTAACACCAAAGAGTTGTCACGTTCCCATTACCACAGCTGTATCTCACCTGGCTGTATGGCTCAGTGGAACCCTCTGCCTTTGCAGATCTATTCCCAAGACTCCATTTCCCCCAAAAGAAGCATCAATGATGTCTTTAAACAAAACAAAGGCACCAGAAGCAAAGCTATGCCTTTCAGCATCCCCAACACAGCTCACAAGATCTCGCTGGAAAAACTGGATTTTCTTAGTTCCTTTGCCAATAAGCCTTAGCAAAATGTGATCTCCTCAGGGAAGGCTTAAGCTCTATTAGGGGCTGTTGGATTTTCAGTGAAAGTAGAAACCTTTGTGGAGCAGGGGCTGAGCAAGTCTGTCCTTGCCTGGCTGAGAGACGGGCTCCCCACCTATCCCATGGGGATCTCCTCTGTGTTGGCCTCCTACTCCACCTCCAGAACAGACTTTTCCCAGTACATCTCCTCCCAGGGCAAGACCTATAGTGGCTCTTGAAAATATATATTTCTAAAGACTCCAGCTTCTTCTTTTTCCCAAAATATGGATTTGGCAGTTTTCTGCTGGTATGACCAAGCTACATCCAGCAGCTCAGGTTTACTGGAGGAAACTAGTTGATGCTGGAAAGGGAGAGCAAAAAAAACGTGCTCCCAACCTAGCCTGTCTTCTCCAGGTATGACTGCACACCATCAACATGTGCAAGCAATGCTGCTTTTGGGGGGACAAGAGCTGTGCCCTGGCCCTGGTTTGTTTTCAGGGCTGTGATGGGCACTACAGACTTTGCCTGACCTTCTCCACGAAGGGCAATCCAAAATTCCAGCCCTGCTTGGCTGGGCACCAGTGGCACCACACAAACCCTTGGATTCGGGGTTTATAAATGTCAGAGAGGGCACGTTTGTCTCAAAATGCAGAGATGCCCTGGAATTGTCTCCATCTTAGGGTAATTTTTCTGTCTTAGAGGTTGTTGGGTCTTTCTGTAGCTGCTCTGGGCTCCCCCGTCCCAGGTAGATATTAATGCTGGGGTTACTCGTGCTGCACAGTTAACACAACTGGACTGTTTCTGCTTGCCCATTGCCCCCTGGCCACAAGTGGTGGGATGTGGTCTTGGCCCCAGCTTCAATGCATCTCTACACCTTCTTCCTCAGCTCAGGGGACCCCTCGCAGCCCCCCTGCCTTGCTGCCAGAAGGGATTTCAGAGATCAGAGCATGCAGGGGTGAGGATGTCTATTTTGGGCCAGCTGCTGCTCAGATGCACAAAGATCAGCCTAATCACGAGCCGCTCCTACTTGTGTCCCCCATTGCTGCGGTACCTGATGCTAACCCACAGCATGGCAGGGAAAGCCAAGATGTGAGTCCCCCCCATTGCACCAGTAGAGAGGGATTAAGTGACTTGCCCAAGGTCACAGGAAAGATGTGGGCTGCCGCTGTTGGGATGTAGCATTCAGCTAATTTATACCCTCGGCATTGCACAGGCTGCTATCAACATGTATCAGAGAAGACGATGCGGGAGGTGCGAGCATCTTAGCGAGCGCAAACAGTATTTAAATAGAAGCAGAGCCCCTGTTTCTTTCTTGAATGAGGTTGTAGGACTGGATTTCTCACTGCTGGGTTTGTTTATAGTCAGTGGAAGTAGGAGAAGGTACGTGGCGCATTTTGGGGGGTGGCATTGTCATAGAGACAATGTAATGTCTCACAGACAGTAATAAATACTGCTAAATATTTAAGAGCCTATAAATATTTTAAAAGAATCCCTGAGTAGTTATTGATGGAGTTTAATCTGGTGCTTGGGAAAACTCCTCCTCTCCTTGGGTCATAAAAAGGAGATGAGATGCTTGAGATGCAGGAAGCCGGTGATAAAGGCCATGAAAAAAGTCTGTATGGGGCGCAGCGATGGGAATGTGACATTAACTGATCTATAATGGCACCCAAAAGAGCCATGGGTGCTGCAGTCCTGCTGGCGCTGCTCTGTCCTCCCAGCACAGCACCCAAAACCTGCTGTTTCAGCACATTTTGGGCAAGTACTGGGAGTGGAGGTGTCGGTGACTCACCAGCCACAGCACCAGGCTGGGCTGACCGGTTGCCCTGTCTGCCGCCAGGCCAGGCACATCTTGCCCTCCCAGTCCCCTTGTGCCTATGGAAGATTTTGGCTGTTTGCAGAGATTTTGGCAACTTGGGTATCAGTGGAAGCTCCTCTACTGTGCCACAGAGCCCAGCCAGCATTTCAAAAGCTGCCGGGAGGTGAGAACAGATACTACAACTCCCCATGTCCAATACATCACTCGGGGTGTTATAAGTAATGCCTGTCCTGGCTCTGCCCCAGGTCGCATCCTGCCCGCTGCCGCTCCACCTGTGCTCCATGAGCCCTGCCGGTGCTAAGCCGTGCTGGGCTCAGCCAGGCCACCTGCCTGCCACCTCCTCCCACAGTCCCATCACCCTCCGCTTGCTCTATCGATCACTACGGCTAATCACGCATTCAGGTTTCAGCCCGGAGATGAAATGGCAACACGAGGCAGCCTTGCAGAGGCCTTGACTTCTCACTCATGTTGCAGACAGCGGAGGCGAAGCCTCTCTCCAGCTCCTGATGAGCTTTTGCTAGAGGCGGGGTAGGGAGGGAATTTTGCTTCTGGTCATTTGCAGATATATTCGTGTTTAAGCCCAAGGGGAAAGGGTGAGCTGTCATCCTGCTCGCACATTTCTCCCAGCTCTGTCCCAGGCAGCAATGCTCTCATTAAACTGCTCTGCAGTTCAGTCATCTCAACAAACTACGAAAAAGTGATTCTTGACATTCAGGATATTAAAGCAACACACCATAAACAAAAGCCGCAGCTCCTGCCTCTTCCTCTCTTTTTACTAACAAAGCTCCATCCCTTCATCTCTAAAACCCGCATAGTGCGATGCAGCAGACCTCGGTGCTGCTCCTCGAGAAAGGCTGCATGGCATAATCAAAGAGCAGCCTGCTGGGATGTTTAATTGCTCAAATTTTCGTAAGAAGCCATGCAACAGAGAGTTTTACTTTCATGGCAGAGTCCTCTTTCACTGTTTTCCATCAGGAATGGTTTTTACCCAGCTGTTGGCTGGGATATAAACTCTCTTCAATAACAGGTGGACCTAGGACATAGGGGAAAACTTAATTTTAATTACACAGAAAGGGCGAGGAAGAGGAAAAATAGTGGAGATTTGCTGACTTTCAGGATTCACCCCATCTACAAGCTACATTTTTCTGCATAAGTCCAGGTTTTGGCACTGTTTGAAATGAAGTGAATGGGAAACTATGGCCAAACAGATTTAGAACATCTAAGGTACCAAGGCTCCCTCTGAGAAGGCCACAGCTGAACGACAGCTCACACATCCCTTCCTCCCATGTGAGCCGACCTGGAGCAACTCTACAAACCAACGTGCAGGAGATGGAACAGGGGAGGTACATGCAGATGGCACAGATTTGATTGAAATTGCCTGTTTGCTGCCAAATGCTTGATAATGCCCCCAAAAACAGCTGTAAAAAGGGCCAAGTGCTTCTGGCAGAGTCTTATAATAATGTCCCAACCCTTTCCTTGGGGGTCACCCAAACTGCTGCCTCTGAGCCCAACTCTGAGCATCCCCGTGGCCCCCAGCCTCCTCGGCGCTGGACCTCGTGGGCACCATGCCACCGGGAGAGGGGAAGGACAGCTTGAAACCTTCCTCTACAAGGGTAGGGAGGTCCCCAGTAAAGCTCTTCTAATCAAAGGCTGATGAGCAGAGGTGGAAAGGTGGACAGAGATGTGTCAGAAAGGGTTGGGCTTGATTGGTGACCCAAGCCCTGAAGATGAAGCTGTGTCAGGCTGTTCTTAGAGCTGGGCAGAAACAAAACTGTGTTTGATGACCAAGGCCGTTTCCTTGAAGCCAGAAGTTTGCACGTGAAAGGATGGGTTGTGAGGAATTTCAGAACTTTAAAAAGGCAAGACAAAAATGTCTAAAGTGCTAAAATGAGGAATGCGAGCATTTACAGAGAGGCCTTTTCTTCTATAATTTAAGAAAAAGGAATAAAAAGAAAATAGAAAGAAAATCAATATCAAAACACTGCATCTTGATCGACCTGCTACCATCTCGCCTCACCAAACCCCTCATTCCAGGTTGCAGAAATCATCAGAACAATCCTTGAGTTCTCATATGCCCACGGGACAGTACAAGACCTTTCCCCTGCAGAACTATGAAGAAACTCAGCATCTTCCTTCCAAATCTGGTGGTTTTTTGGCTTCTTCTCCAATCCTCAAATCTGTGTGGTTCTCCCCAGGAGGGAGAACCACACAAAATCTGGAGCCTCTGACCTTGCACAGTGACATCTTTAATCCCAGTAGTTTACCCGAGACCACCTTCAAAGTGAATTCTTTTTGAAAAAAAATTTGAAAAAATATGCTTTCTACCTTACTCTGCAGGGCTCCTCTTTGTCTTTCATGCTCTGAACCCCAGGCAGGAAGAGGTCGTGTTTGGGTTCCCTGAGTTGGGACAAGGTGGGGAAATGATTGAATTGTCAAAGCAAGCACAAGCTCATCAGCTGGAAGAGTGCCAGCACGGGCCTTGATTCGTTTGCAGGGCTGCACGGATTAGGTTTTGCTTTTGACATTGGTTCGTTGGCTTTTGTCCTTTGGGTGGCATCACTTGCACGGGGAGGAAGCAGCAGGGGAACTGCAGCAGGGCCAAGATGGAAGGAGATGTCCTTTAGGCAGCAAATCCTGAGGCTGGCAATAATGTGCCGCTCCACATGTCCCCAGTGGTTTGGCACCGAGATGCCAAAGCCACCATGGGGACATCTCAGAGGTTCCCCTCCCGAGCTGGCTGCGGGGGAGGAGGGTTAAGCATCTACCCCGTGTTCAGTGTTTCTCCGAGTGTCAATGGGAAATTAAAGTGAATTGGTTTGAATTCGGTGCCCAAGGTAAGCAGCCGGGCTCGCCGGCACCAAACAGTGGGGGGTTTCTTGTGGCTTTAATGCGGGACTTTGCTCTGAATCTTATTTTTCTCAAATTATTAGGACTTCCTGCATGAGATCCGCTTTTCCTTCTCTATACCTCTTTAGGATATATCTGGAGCTTCATTGCAGGCTAAAGGCCACCAATGTTCATGTCAAGCCTTAGAAACCACCTCTGCCCTCTTCTCTCCTCTCACCCTGCCTCCCCGCCACATTAGCATGCTAAACTCTTTCTCATAGCCCCATAAAGCTGGAAAATACAACTCATATTTGTGACTCAGAACATATGTATATCTCAAAGCACATCTGATACCACAAATAACTCCAAGTGTTTTCAGGGCTATGTGGGTGTTTGTCTCAACCCCTTGGTATGGATGGCTGCATAGCACTGTATCTCACCTACCTTTTTATTATACATTATATATCTTAAGTATTAATTTATATGCATGATATTGATTTTTTATACACAGACTTGAATCAGTCTCATCTGGCGAGCCCTAGTGACCCAGCCTTGCAACTGGCAGAGGATGGAGGGAGCCCTGTTGCAGTAAGTTCAGCTCCATACGAGCTCAGAGCTCAGAAGTTCAGCTCAGATGCGAGGGTCAGCAGTGGTTGCAGTTGCTGGTCTGGGGTTGTAAGAAGCAGCCCAGCTTTCAGTATAATGATGATACTGAGTCTTCAGTTCACATGACTGGTGGAAAAAATAACCCAGTGGGAACCTTTCCCCCCACTAGGAGAGACTTCCAAATATGTAACCCATCTCCTAGTCAGGGAAAAATCTATGGGAAAAGGTTGGCTTTCGGCACGAATAAAACATGGTGAGGTCCATACTGGGAAAAATTATGGTTGGCATGCAATGGTATGTCTATAGTGGCATACCAGTGCAAATCTTATACTTCCTTTTGGCTTAATTAGTACCATGTGTTAAATAGATAACTTGTATCTCTCTGTGTTAAGCAAAACATCCTCCTATCAGGCTCACGAAGCCCAGATATTTGCCTGAAAGATAAAGACAATATTTTTGCACAGATTCAGCTGTTTGAAATGCAACATTTACAGGATGGAGTACTGTTTGGGTTGGATTCATATAGCAGAGAGCTAAATGAGTAACACAGATTTCGGATGAGATTCCCATGGTTTCACGTGATTATTCTTTTAGAATTGAGGAGAAGTCTTCCTCAAGCAAAAATGAGGAGGGACTTAGAAGCTAAATTGTGTCCTTTCCTTGTGAAAGACTCATTTGTCCCCATCAGGTATCTCAGGACTTAAATTCCAGGATCTCTATAGGACATACACATAGAAAATTTCCACAGCAAGCCATCCTCTTGGAGCTAAAACGTATCTTCCTGAAAGATGTCTGAGTCTTGATTTACAGCCTTCACATGACAGAGAATCCATCGGCTACCCAAGTACTTCTTTGTACTACTTGATTACCTTCACTCAAAACCACACACTATATTTCTAGTCTGAAGTTGTGTGGTCTCCAGACCTGCTCCTGGCATCTCACCAGTCCTTATTCTGCTGAATAAAGAGCCCCTTTCCCTCACATATCACATACCCCCTCCCCCAGGCAGATCCTTAAAGGCCATGATCAATTTGCTGCTTAACATCTTTAAGGATGGGTCTGGACTGAGCCTCTTTAGACTCTTGCCACAAAGCCTGGTTTCCGGAGCTAATGTAATTCTTGTTACTGTTCCTCCAAGAAAGGTTTTGTTAATGCCATACATGAAAATAATACAACCTTTCTTCCTCTGCCTGATATTCCCCTGCTTGTATCTACAAGGATTGCATTTGCTGTTTTATTTACAGCATCACACAGAGTTTGTATTCAGTAGGCTGTGTACAATCACTCCTCAGTCCTTGACACAGTCGCTGTTTGGCAGAAGACATTTGCCTGTTGTTTATAATTGACGTGCGTTCCTCCTTGCCGGACATATGACTTTGCATTTGACTTCGGTATTTGAAGAAGCCCTTTATATCAAACAACCAGAGTAAGGCAGCGCAACTGACTCATTACCATAATTAATTGCTATTCTACCCATTTTGGGGTTATTGGCACTTTTTCACTGGTGGGAATTATACGTTTTCTTCCAGGTCATTGATAAAGATACTGAACAGTATTGAGGAAAATAAAAAAAATCTCATCACGAGCCTAGTAAAAACACCCACTGCATACCAGTATCTCACCAATCCTTATTTTCTAAAATATATTTTGTTACCGGTTTTCAGTTCACTGAATATGGGCCACATTAATATTTTTAGTATTACTTTTCTCGATCAAAATATCATCTAGAGTCAATAATATGAATTACAGAAATCTGTTTTATCAATAGTTGCTTCTATTAACCAAGTCCCTGTAATTTCATTTAATTATTGTTTTTCTTTTTGAATAGTTCCTCTTGTGCCTTGTTGTTCGCAGTTGCTTTTAGCTTAGGAAAAAGGATTTTTTTGAAGTTTCAGATATATTGGTGCCCAGGACTACATTGTGCTGGCAGTTATGAAATGGAGTAACAATGTGATCATTTGCATCTCGAAAGCCATCATTTTCTAGCCTGCTGCCCAACTCATTAAGATCTGCAAAACCAAGGCCTGACAGAGAGATACCCCAAGCTGTTTTCAATTATTTTTGTGCTTAGAAACTTAGGTACAGCTTTTCAAAACCCTAGGGATGCTTCTCCAGCTGTGGCATGAGACCTTCAGCATCTGCTCCCCAGCCTCAGATCTCCTATGAGACATCAAGGATGGTTCCTCTCTCTGCGCTCCGGGAAGGGATATTAGAGGAGCTGATCTTTCTACTCCCGTTTTTTTCTGCAGTGGATACTTCACCCTTACGGCACTCCTTGCCACCCCAGGTAAGTCGCCGTTCACACAGGGATCTCCAGGCATTTCAAGCTCTCCCCAAACCGTCAGTATTTATGGCATGTCAGACTGCCTTTGGCAGAGACTGCCCTCCCTCCCTCCCTCCCTCCCTCCCTCCCTCTTGTCTTGCCTGAACAGGCTGTAGCAGCAATTCTAGCATCCCCGTCATCTGGATCATCTCATGGATGCTCAGTAATCTCAATCATCTCACATAAACATTTCCGATTCCTTTGACCTGTTATCAGTCTAAAGCTTGGATATTCCTACGTTTCAGTTAACTGCCTATATTTTTGCTCACTGGTGCCATACCTGGCTTTAGCTGCTCGGCCCGCTCCCTCCCTCCCTCCCTCCCTCCTTCCCCGGCCAGGGAGGATAGAAAAGTGCTGCAGCGGCCGCAGGCTCGCAGAGCCAACCGGCTCACAAACACGGCCAGGAGCCCTCGCCAGCACCGACCCGGGGGGCTGCGGGGGCGGCAGCGTGGCCAGGTGAGTGCGGGGGGGGACACGACCCGGCTATGTGAGGGCAGCACGGCCCGGGGCTGGCTGCCAGCCCCTCCGCCGCTGCCTGCCGGGGCGGGCGGGGGGTCCAGGGGGCCGCCTGCGCCCTCCGCGCCTTCAGCACCACCGGCCGCGGACAGCGCCCGGCCGGCCCGGCCCCGCCCCCGCTGCGGTGCCCGCTGGCTGCGCCCCCCCGGCGCCCCCCGCCCCCCCCCGGGGTCCCGCCCGCACTGACCGAACATCTGGATGTGGCCCTTGGTGATGGGATTGAAGCTGCCGCAGGCCAGCAGGATAACGTGGGTCTTGGTGGTCTCCGTCATGGTGCCGGCGCGGCCCTGCCCGGCCCTGCCCAGCCCTGCCCCAGCCGCTTTTTGTGTCTCGGTGCGGCTGCGGCGGCGGCGGGAGGGAGGGAGCGGGGCGGGAGCGGCAGCGGGGCCGGGGCGGGAGCGGGGGCGGGGCCGCGGCTGCGGGAGTGGGGAGGGGGCCGGGGCCGGCACCGCCCCCCGGCGGGCACAGCCTGGGGCACGGCACCCCCGCGGGCACGGCGGGGCCTGGGCACGCGCGGCCGGGAGGGCAGGTACGGCACAGGCACGCGCACAGGTATGGCACAGGCACACACATGTATGGTACAGGCACACACACATATACGGCACAAGCACACACACACACACACGTATGGCACAGACACACACACAGACACGTATGGCACCAGCACACACAGAGACACGTATGGCACAGGCACACACACACATATGGCACTGGCACACACACAGACGTATGGCACTGGCACGCACACACATGTATGGCACAGACACACACACATGGGTATGGCACGGACACACACACATGCAGGTACAACACAGACACACACACACGTATGGCACTGGCCCACACACATGGGTACGGCACAGACACACACACACACATGTGGGTACGGCACAGACACACACACATATGGCACAGATGCACACACACACGTATGGCACAGACACACACACATATACAGGCAGGCAGGTGGTGCAGCCCGGGCCAGGGGCTACAGCCAGACACCTGGAAACTATACACACATACATATATATATATATATATGTATGTATACATATGTGCATGCATGGCCATGCACACAACCATCTCCACAGGCACAAATATAAGCACATGCAGTTGCGGAGACACATGCCCACCCACCCACACATACACACACGTGCACATACCTATGGGCACACCCCCACACCCCCTGTATATGCACACACACACATGTGCACACACATGTGCAAAACTTCCCATGTGCACAAACACAGACGTACATGTACGCAGAGATGCATGTGCCTCCTCCGAAGAGGGCTGGGGAGATGTAGCCTGTGCCCCCCGTCATGCATTTACACACACACACACACAGAAGAGCTGTGGCCCCCCAGCCCCTAACAGTGGTGATGTACTGGCATTCCCAGGGCTGAGGAAATCTCTCCCTCTCCCTCTCCCTCTCCCTCTCCCTCTCCCTCTCCCTCTCCCTCTCCCTCTCCCTCTCCCTCTCCCTCTCCCTCTCCCTCTCCCTCTCCCTCTCCCTCTCCCTCTCCCTCTCCCTCTCCCTCTCCCTCTCCCTCTCTCTCTCTCTCTCACACACACACACACACACACACACACACACACACACACACACGTCGGTATTCAAGAGCCGCTATGCTCTGCACATCCCCCCAGTCCTGCTCAGACAACCCTGAAGACCTCAGCCCCAGCCCCCCGTAGCCCTAGCCCAGGACCCACACGGTGGCCCAGCTGCCCCAGCCCCCCTGCAGCATCCCTGCACACCCTTTTCTGGGCTCTGTGGGGAAACAGGCCTGGGGGGCTTCAGCTTCACCCAGCACCTCCATCTCACTGTCCAGAGGAAGTGAACACTGAACAGATGCTGTGGGTGCACCAAAAGCCAGTCTCTATGACAAGGTAAACCAGTACCAGCCTGACAGGCTGACTAATTACCTTCATTTCTTCTTTGCAGGATTGTGGCATTGCTGTTCTTCCCCAAAGAAGCCCCTCTGCCCCAGTCAGGGCAGCCGGAGCCCCCTCTGTGGACACCCACCGCAGGCAGGGCTGCGGGCACCTGCCTCCAGCGGCCTCCCAAAGGCTGTCCCTGGCCTCTTGCTTATGCGCAGCCTTCCCTCCCACGGGCAGGTCTTTGCCACCCAACAGGTTTCCCTTTCTCGTCCCTCACCCGCCCTCCTCCCTCTGTCCCCAAGAGGCACCCACTGCAGGGCTCCTCTCCCCACTGCCTTCCTGAGGCGGGGGTGCTCAGCCCTGCCGGCAGCAGCGGAGTGTGTTTCTTGCTGTCCTGCTAAGATGAATTATTTCTAGTCCTTTGCCCTGCCAGCTCAGCCAGGTGCCGGGATGCTCGTCAGTTCTATCCCCAAGTGATCCAAAGGAGCAAGACCCCCAGGGAATGAACCCAAGGCGATACTGAGTCCATTTGCTGGGGGAACCCTTCAACTCCTGCTTGCCCCGGCTGCAGCCCTGCCCTTCAGAGCACGCACTGCTACCCAGTGCTGGTGTCCCTCACCACGTACGAGTGCAGCAACACGCCCCAGAATTATATTTTTTTATGCTGGTTTTTAATTCAGACTAAGCTGGCACTGAGGGAGAGGGATGCTGAGACAGCTGGTGGTGCCCTGCCCCTTGCTCCCTGCCTCTCCCCTTCGACTCCATCCAGATCCCCAGGGAGCTGTGGGATACATTAATGGGATGCTCCTCTTTGGTGACAAGCTGGCTCAAAACCCACGGGTGTTTGAGAGCTCGCAGTCCCCTTTGAATAGACTTTGCAGGTTCAAAGCTGCAGGATGGGGATCAGGAGGGAAGCTGATAGATCCATCACAGTTTAACAAACCATTAAACCCCCCATCCATACAGCATGTGCAGTATGGAAAGGAGAAAGCAGTTTACATGTGTTCCCAGAGGTTTTTACAGCCAGGAAAAAGTAAAAATAATAACAAAAAAACCCACACTAGGAAAATACTGTCAAGTAAGAGGAAAAAAAAATGGTGTTAAGGATGTAAATGTCTGTCTACAGGCAAAAATCCTTCAGGGAATTTTGTTTTCTCACCAGCAGAAATCTGAGTGGGGAGCTTCCTGCTGCAAACACAAAATGAGTTGGGTTCTGGGAGGTTCACTCTCCATGTCAGTCTCAAAGGCAAACAAACCCCACCAGAACGGGCTGGTAGGTGCAGGGATGTGGCAGATCAGCCCCAGGGCAGGCTCGGCTGGGGGAGGCAATGGGGTGAGAAAAGCAGACCAGCCACTGCCCTGCTGGGGTGGTGGAAGTGCTGCCCCCACAGCTACCTCCCCTGCCCCCTGCCTAGAACCATCCTGGTGGCAGTGTGACCCAGGTGCAAGCCTGGGTGAGGTCAACCATCAAGTGAGATGCATGCAGCAGCTCCTAACCCGTGCAAAGGGTCCCGATGGTGCCCTAAAAACGTCGGTGCTGCCTTTGCCTGCTTGGCTCAGCTGCCAGGGGAAAGGCCAGGGGAAGCAGATCCATCTCTTCCCTTTGGCTGCACGGGGAAAGGGTGATAAATAAATGAACAAATAACATCAATATGGTGCTCTGCTGTCTTACTAGCTCTGTACAGACATTTGCTCATTTGATGGGATGAGATTTTGGAGGTTGTGTTGGGCTTTTTTTTTGCCATGTTCCTCCAAGCTTACTCTGAAAGGGAGAGACTTGCTGCTTTGGGACAGGCTGTGGCTCTCTGCAGTTCAACACCGGTGCTGTGTGCGTTATAATTGCCTTCAAGCCAACAGGCTTTTATGAGCATTTATAAGCCTTAAGGTAACAGCAGAAAACAAGGATATTCTTCAAGCATGCCTAGGTCACACGTGTGTGCTGACCAACCAGTCCTCTGTGTGCACATCTCGCACACTCTGTTTTCACAAAACTTGTTCTCCAATTTTGTTACAAATTAGCCAATAAGTTCAAAAGTTGGAGCCTAATACACTGAGGGACAGAAGCATCTCTACATTTGGAAACCAGGGAGCCATGATCTTTCTGGGTAAGCTGGTTTCCACACCGGCAAAGTGGGATAACGGTCCTTGGTTTTCCATTGCAGAGGCTCCAGTGTCTCTACCGGAGGCAGCAGCTGTCACTCGTGTGAAGTGATGGAACAAGCTGCAGGTCACCATGGTTCCTGCACAAGAGCCAACCTTGCCCTCTTCTTACTTCAGGCTTTTCCCCTGGTGATGGGCCCAGAGCTCCTTGGCTCGCTCCGCTGTACGTCGGTGCAGGCTTTGGGTGGGAACGGCACCATGACACTGCTGGTGAGAAATCTTGTCAACAGGGAGCACAGTGCTTCTCTCCTGCACGTTCCCACCTAAGATGGTGCCCTACCCCCTTCCCTCAGGGTGGCACGACTGCACCGAGATGAAATGTGGGGGTTTGCTCTTTACAAGAAGACTCCTTCACTGACTCCTTTCATGCAGAAGAGAATGAAGATCAGGTGAGACACTTGAAAATGAATTTTTTGTTAATCCTAACCCCATTGCCCACTAATTTTGCACAGGAAATTTTGCAGGAAGGCATCTTTTCCCTTTAGCCTCTGTGGGTTGCATTACAGGAGCATCAGGTGCTGCTGTTGCAGGAGAAGGCGCAAATGGAGAAAACCACGTGTGGCTGAGCTCTCCCACTCCCTGGCAATACCCACCACAACCCACTGGGCCCACCAGCTCCTGGCACGCACGGCCAAACCTCTCCACCTTCTCCATTTCACCAGTGTTAGACCTTCAACAGCAGACAGCAAAAGGTTAAGGTGGCCTGTCCAGATGTGGGTTACACACTGCCTGGCCACGGTGGGGCTGAGGTCCAGCCAGCACTGCCCATACCTCTTCCTTGGCTTTCCTGCTGCATCCCAGGGTGGGTAAGCGATGTGGTAAATCAGCTGTCACTTAGCAACGCTGCAGGTTGGGAGAGGTGGTGGGTTTTGGTGCGGAAAGCGATGCTTGCGAGGCTGTGCAGTGGATCAGCCAGCCCGAGGCACAGCCTGCGGCGATGTGCACCCAGAGCCAAGTACTCGGTACAGACTGGGGTGCAGAGGGAGCTGCGTGCATGGGGGGAGGCTCCTCTCCTCCAACACCGACTATGTGTTCATCTTTTCCCCCCTCAATGTTTTCCAGCCCAGCCTTTATTTTCTTTTCCTTGCTGCTTTCCCTGAACACATGGGTGCAAATTTCCCACTGGTGAAGACAACGGCCCCAACCAGATGTTCCCTGCCAGCCCCTGCTGTGATCGCCGTGCAGCGCCCTAAGACTCCCAGCTGATTTGGGCTCCAACCCAGCCCATGGTAGCAAGCAGCCATCTGCCATCTGCAGAGCTGGTACAGCAGGTACAGAGGGCAGAGGGATGATTAGCTTGGGTTTACTCTCCGAGGAAGAAAACAGCACAGAGAAATACAGCAACTTGCCTACCCCGACACAGGTAGCTTGTAGCAGCACTGCAAAATCTTTGCCTGTGGGACTCGAGAAGCAAGGCTAGAGCTGTGAAGCACACCTGAAACATCACCTGTGGTTCACACCCAGGGTATTTCTGCATGCAGATCTGTCTGGCTCTTCGCCTTCCAGACAGCTGGGTCCTACGAGCAGTGGGGCTGTGCAGCAGAAGCAGGAAGGTGGTGCCTGTGTTCACTGGGGTGAGGGATGGGGGCTCCTCGGTCCTCCCAGCACTGCCCTTCACCTTGTACTTTCCTCTTGGGCTTGGGAAGCAGAAGGGAAACCTTCCAGCTTAAGGCTTTTAAACTCAAAGTCTGCAAACTGTTTAAAATAACCCAAATCTACTGGGAAAAAGGGCAATTATTCCTGGGGGGGGAAGCAGGAGAGGGCTGCTCTGCAAGGGCAGGTGAGCAGGCAGCCGAGCTTAAAAGCATCTCCTAAGTAGAGGATGGAGGCCCTGCAGAGGTTCCTCACATCTCTCCTGGCTCCTTTCCCCATGGGCTGATCCCAGATGGGACCTGCCATATGGGAAGTGACCCTGATCTTGGACAGCCTTTCACTGCCCCCCACCCCATCTCTCTGCTGCTGGCCCCAGCAAGCACAAACCAAATCTCGCCTTGGCCATGTTACCCACAGCTGAGCGACCGTGAGGTGCAGCTGAGGAGTTAGAGGGGCTTAAACCAGTCCTGAAACCACCCTGGCATAGTTCAGAGCCTTTGCTGTCTAGAGCTAACAAGGGGGTTCAGTTTTGCTCCCCACATACCAGCTCTGAATTAATGAATAAGAAATTTTTGTAATGTGGAAACACATATTTAAAAAACAAAAAGGCCTTCCCTTGAGAATTAAGCAGCAAAAGATCTTGAATTAGGCAGGCACTTACTTTGTGGCCCAGTCGGAATAAAATCACGGGTTCCCACAAAAGCAGGTTTTTAATTTATACCTGCTTTTGAGCTATAATCTGAATATATCCAAACAAAACTCAGGCCTGCAAACCCAGCCCCTGGGAGGGAAAGATTTTGCAAATATAAGGAAGACGGATGGGACTGGCAGATTGGGCCAGGCTGGACCAGCTGAGCTGAACCAGTTGATCATGGAGCAGCCACACAGGACAGAAATGGAAGCACATGGGCAAGGCTCAGGGGTAGCTGCTGTGGTGGGAGCCTGGCTGAGCTGGAGGGAGCTGCCGAACCCATGGTGACCAGGTCTGAGGCCACATGGGCTGGGACAGCCTGGCCCAAAGGGAAAAACTTTCCTGTCTGTTGATCCCAGGTTGGAGCAGGCATTCAAACAAGGAAGGAGGAAGCAAAACTGAAGAGCAGCCAGTGAAAGAGATGACTTATAACCGAGGTCTGAAAATTCATGAGTCGCCTGTGGAGTATGGCCAGGGACCAACTGGTGACTGCCTCTTCCAGCTCAACAGCTCTTCTCAGGGCATGGTTCACCACGTCCTGGCAGAAGCTGCCAAAGGGCACCAAGGGATAAAGCTCCTGTGGGCTCCTGGAAATGTGTTGAGGTTGTGGACCTAACACCCTGGTGTGGTGGCCTCTGCAAACTGATCCCAAGTGCTGTGCAGTGTTTCTAGGACACTGGGCAGACTTTTCAAGATATCTCCTCGGGAAGGTCAGCTTGGTAACAGATTTCTCCCTTGCCCGTATTCAGCAGCTGAGCATTGGCCACAGATGCAATTAGCTCTGCAGGCATTTTAATGTCTCTAATTCTGTCTGAGGTTACAGCTCAGCTGTGCAGGATGGATCGATCTGCACAGTCACGATCTGAGCAGGGTTAGGCGGGATGGGAATGGGAGGCAGAGGCACTTGGCATGGCTGCCCAGGAACTGCTTTCTCTTCCCCTTCCAAGAGGGATCTAGCTTTTATTTAGTGTGAAATGGTACTTCTTTCCAGAATGCTCAGCGCTTGCTCTCAAAGAAATAAAAATAAATCCATTAACTATTTCATGAATTATAAGGTTTAAAAGGGATTTCTTTAAGAGATGCAGCCTATTTTACAATTTTTTCTTTGTTTTAAGTGATATTTGCAAGAGAAAAATGAAGACTTGACAAACCTCTATACCGTCAAAATTCCTGAAGTCTTGCATATAGACTATATTTGGAGAAATGAGGTTGTAATTAAGGTAAAATAAGACTTTCATTGCTAACAATTAAAAATTGAACTAGTATAATCTGGGATGACAACAGATACGTTTTGATCATGGTAACATAATTACTGAGAGGGATGAATACATGGCAAAATTAAGATTGTTTAGATATCTTCATCCTTTGTTTCTTCCTTCAAGTTCTTCATTTACTTTTGAGTGCTAATTTCCCACATTCACAACATTTAGATTGAGATAATCACCAAACCCGCGGAGAATCTGGCATTTTATCATTCAGTTGTTGAGCTGTACTCTTATCTTTCCTTGATCCCAGGTTTTCACCCTGAGCAGCAGGAAAATGTGTTGTCTCAAAGATCTAAAAGCCAAGGCTTGGCACTGAGACAGAGGGCTGTCCAGCAGCCACATCTGTATGTGAAAACAGGGGGAGAGTTTATGCACACAAAAAGGAGACTTTGGACTCTGCAATGCCTGCAGGATATTCCTGGACAATTAAAGATGTTAGTCTTAATGAAGAAGGATGGGAGTGGGCTGTGATTTGGTCCACCTCCCCATTCTTGTCTTAAAGGACACTGAGGAAATCTCCTGTGACTATCTGTTAAGTGTGGATGGTGGCTCACTGTCCTCTTAGAGCAGGTTAGATCCATGTTTTGATAAACGCATCCAAGGTCTGTGAAATGCTGAGCTTGTACAGTAACAGAGGCTGCTGAAGGATGTAAAACAGATTCACATTTGGGATTATGAGACTTTCCCTCCGGAAAGCAGAGCAGCTTCGCTTCTGGGCATTTTGGCTGCGTTGCTGGCTGAGGGCCAGGGTTATTCAATGGGTTCACAGTGCCTCTAGTCTACTGTCCTCATCTGTGGATCAGGGCCTTCCTGATGCTGTGTAATTAATAAAATGGTAGGCCACAGTTATTGACCCATTAACAACAAAAATTATGTGTTGATTCCTATGAGAAAACTGCTTCTTTGAAGATAACACTTTCATCACTAATGTCTTGGAACAAAACTTACGGGAGATTGACTTGTGCCTCTCCCTTAAATGGGAGGAAATCAGCCTCCTTGCTGTCTGCACCAACACGTTCAGAGTATTTCAGAAGAAACAGAGCAGAGCAATCAGCAGCAATGCCAAGTCCTCAAAAAAGTTTTGTGGGAGAAACTGAGGCCAAATCTGGAGGTGTGGGATGTACAAGAGCTCTCCAAGAGGCAAAAAGAGAGGGCAGGGGAGAGAAACTCATGGACATGCTGTCCTAATGGACAGATCCGTTCCAACAGTGCAGAAACTCTGAGGGAAATGGAAAACCCCACAGTTCAGAGGAAAAGCCTTGAAAAGCAGAGAAAAACCTGCAAAGGCTCTGACATCTTTTTTTTCTGTGTCTGGAAGATATTCAAGACGGGTGAGAAAAGGCAAAGGGAGACTTTGTGGCTGGGCAGGTTGCCTGATGGGCCGTAGCTTCCCTCATATAGCTGCCTGAGGTATGGCTCCACGGGGCAATTTATATTGGCGTTAAATAATACTGGCAACAACACCCATCAGGCTCTCTTGAAAATACCCAGGGCTGCCTGTTCCCCACTGCCCAAGATGCAGAAGTTGGTTCTGCCCCGTGCAAACCTCTCGGGTCTCTGGAACTGGACTGGACCAAGACAAGACCAAACAAGACAGCCACTGAGTCAGCGCTGCCCGCTCCTTGCTTCTGCCTGACGTGGCATGAACGTGATGCCTCGAGGGAGCATTTTGTGGCCTCCTGGATGAGACCTGTGTTTGTCAGCTGAAGAGATAGTGCAGAAAGCCAGAACATGCCACCCCTTCCCTGCCCAAAATACCCCAAATCAAGCTTATGCCTTCAAATTTCCCCTCTCCTATCCACATGCAAACACAGAGGTCAGGGAGAGGCAGCCCTGGAAACACCTACATGTACAGATCCAGCTTGTTGAGCTCAGAAGTGCACCTGCAGTTGCAGAGAACATAAGCCTGTGCTTCAGTGACTTTGTCTAAGGTCCAACACAGTGCTAAAGGGGGCTGAAAAATGAAGAATCACTTTTTATTTTAAGCAATAAGTGCACAGGTTAACATTAATTTTATTTTAAGCATTTTATTTTAAGCAGTAATATTGCTGCCAGTGGAGCATGAAGCAGAGTATGTACCAGAGTGCTCTTTGCAGTTTGGTGGCTACCTTATAATCGGGTTGTATGATATCATTCTGCCTGGGAGGAAGCCTCTGGCAGGTGATCCTCTCCAGCAAAAAAAGATGGAAAAGCAACAGTTTGTTTGGCCAAGGCTAAAGAAGGGATGGGGAGTCCCTGGGAGAAGAATGGTGGAGAAAATGGGCAGGAAGATCCCAAGTCAACTCTGTGGGAGGCAGGGAGGCTCACAGGGAGCCTGTGTTCCTGTAAGGTTTTGGCTTTTGCTGCTTAAGCCGATGTAAGCAGTTCTCATGGCACTACTGCACTGCTGTGGGATACTGTGAATGCGGGACTGAATAAAAATCTGGCTGAAAATAGGGCTTCGAAGTGAGGGGCTGGTAGAAGGGAAAGTGGCACTGACTTAAGGTGCTTCTGCTTGCAAAACATGGGATATTCAACTCCCCTGTAAGGAGAAGGAATGAATGGAAAAATCTGGGAAGGGTAGAGATACACTCGGGGTATCTGTGCAGTAGTACGTGCTGCCTGGTGGGTCTCCTCAAAGATGCAGGGTGCCCTAAGCATGCCAGCCCAGGAACCAGAGGGACAAAGCTTCAGATCATGTAGACAACATGAAGCATCTGGGGAGAGTCCTGGACAACATGCCCTGGGAGACACAGCTTCTAGGAGCTGCATTTGTGCTGCGCAAACAAACTGTTTTAGCCCAGGACAGGCTCCGAGCAGGTAGGAGCAGCCCCAGTTTGCTCAGCGCTAGACCAGTTTGCTCCTGCTTTGCAGTCAGAGCCTGCAGGGATGGAGGCTGAGCCCCGAGCCCTGCTGCGGTGCCTGCCCGAGGCTCTGCGCAGGACTTGATGGGAGGTTTGGTGGCATGGCTTGCTGCCCAGCCCTGACTGCGCTGAAACCAGGAAACTGATTCTGCAGCCTTGAGAGGCTTCTGTTTGAACATGTGGGGCCCTGAAAATCATTTCCCTAAACGCGCTCTTGTTTCAACCTGAAAAAATGTGAGGGATTTATTTTTGAAACATGATCTTTCATTTTGTCCTTGGGGTCACTTACATGCTCAAATAACACAACGTGCATTAGCCAGCCTCCTTGGTGCTCATCTGATCCCAAATTGCCATCTGCCTCATTTCTTGAAGTTGGCTCATTTGGTCAAATGGCCACTGAACTCGGTGGGATTTTTCCTGCCCAAAAAGACAAGTTTGAGCACAAAACAAGTCACCACGTCAGTACAGGAGGCTGCACCACACGGTGTAAATGGTGTAAATATTTAGATGAGATAGACTGCTGTACTGAGGTGCAAGGTTACCACCCAACATGCCCGTGTCCCGGCTCCACGCTGTGACCTGCCGGACACAGGGCCACCTGCGGGGCCATGGCCCGCATCCCCGGCGTGGGGCCCACCCCATAATGGAGGGAATGTGAGGCGAGGGCCACTCGGGACACTGTGGGGTGACCCTAGGGGCCCGACACCTGAGCAGCCGAATCCTGGGAGTCCTTCGGTGTGGGCAAGCGAGGAGGCAGGGTTCAGGCAGCCCGGTTTATGTGGGAAGCCCAGGCCTACTAGCGCTGCTCCTGCCAAACGCTTTTCTGCCAGGGAAGCACGAGGCTGCCCCTGCTGCCCCCGCGCTGAGGGACGGGGGCTCCCCCACAGCGCCGGGGGCCAGCGCCACCCGCCAAGCCGACCCTTCGGCCTCCCGGGCTCCGCGAAGGGGGGATCTGATGGGACCGTTGCCGCTGCGAGGGTCCCGGGGCGGCAGAGGCCGCGTAACGCCGTGGCTGCGGGCCCGGCCCGGGCCCGGCCTCAGCGGGCGGGCAGGCGCCGCGGTTGCCGTGACGACGCCCCGCTGCCCCCTCGGTTGCTATGGCAGCGGGGGAGCCAATCGGCGGGCGCCGCCGCGGGTCGGCGGAGGGAAGGCGCGGGGGAAGGGGTTGCCGGTGGCGCCGCCGGAAGTGGCGGCGGGGGCGGGGCCGGGCCCGGAAGCGCGGCCGGCGCGGCGGGAGGGTCGGGGCACCTCAGCGGGGCGGCGGGAGGAGGGCGAACGAGTGAGTGAGCGAGCGGGTGAGCGGCGGCGGCTGCCGCGCGGGCCGCTGAGGTTGCGGGACCGGCGCTGCCGGGGCCAGCGGGGCGCGGGCGCTCTCCGCCCGGCCGGAGCGCAGAGCGGGGACACCCCCGCCCCTTCCTTCCTGCCGCCCCTCCCCCGCGGCGGCAGGCCCTGCACGGGAAGATGGCGGCGGCGGCCGGAGGCGGCAGCGGCAGCGGCAGCAGCGGAGGCGGCGCGGGGGCGGCAGGCCGGCCCGGGCTGTGAGACCCGCGGCGGGACGGGGCGGCGAGCAGCGGAGGATGAGCCTGCTGTGTGCGCAGTATCTCCGGTGAGCGCCGGCCGGGGAGCGGCGGGGGGGGTGTCGCCGACTGCTCTGAGGCGACACTGCGGCCGGCGGCCCCGGAGGCGGCGGGGCGCGGGAGGACGTGCTCCCCTTGGCCCTGAGGAGGCCTTGCGGCGGCAGTGGGGTGCTCGGAACCGCGGGGGGGATGTGACCGGGGCGGGAGTGTGGGGGACCCGGCCGCAACGTTACCGAGCCCCGCGCCGCTGGCGGGGAGCGGGGCCCCGGGCGGGCCGGAGCCGCGTACCGGCGGGCGGGCGGCCTGAGCTGCCGCTGGGCTGCGGGCTGCCCGGCGCGGCCAGGGCTCCCCAGCAAGGTCAAGCCGGTGCCTTGGAGCCGCGGGGAGGGCAGGGGAGCCCGCCGGCTGCCGTACCGGGATTCTCCAGCCCCTTTCTAGCAGGTGCCGTGCTAACCCGCCGCTGCGGAACCACCGCCACGGCTGATCCCGGCGGCGAGGCGAAACCTGCGCTCGCAGCCCCGTGAGGTGCTCCGGGAGAACGGGAGCAGCAGGAGCTGTGCCTCTGCCCTCGGCAGTCGGCCCTCGGCAGTCAGCCCGCGGCCTGCGGAAAACCCTCTGTCATGGCTTATGCAGTGGATCGGTTGGGAGAGAAGCGAGCCTGCTGGGGCAGTGCTGCTTTGAAATGCATTGCTGAACAGAAGCGTCCCTTGGTCCCTGAAGTCGAGAGTACTAGATGCCACATGCTGATATGAGCAGGACTCCAATAGGCTTTTGGGTGAACTTGTCTTTTGGGTGTGAAACCCTCTTTCTCTAGTGATTTTGGAAAGGAGCTTTGCGAGATACAAGTGGCTTTGCATAGCTGTAAAATAGGAAATACTGTGTCGTCTGTGATGCGTTGCCCCTTCCAGAGAACCTCGTGGAAAAGGAAAAGGTATGCCAAAAGGGCATGCATGTTCTGAAGAGCCCTGGGCTTGGGGAGGATTTGTAAAGAGTGAATTCAAGGAGGTTTTTTACATTTCCAAAACACTTTCTATCCAGGGTTCTGAAACACTTTAGCTGTCTCCCCTTACTGATTCTCCAAGTCCTCCCCTTCCTCCTCATCTTTCTTGACTCTCTGTCTGCCTCCTCCTGGTAGACCAAATCCTGTCTCAAGCTTATCTTCAAAAAAAAAAAAAAAAGTGATGTTTTTCGCTAATAGCAAGCTTATGAGCCTTTTTCCTTTCTAGCCTGCTTACCTATGCTGTCTTAGAAAGTTCTTTGTTCTTTTCTGTTACATTATAGAAAAAGCTCTTTAATGCCTTATTGTTAGTTGTCCTCTATGAGTAAAAGACTTGCCTTTTGTACTGTAGCGTATGTCTTAATAATATTGGAACCTCTTGCTCACCTCTCCTACCCTGGGACTATGAGTCTTCAGCTGCCTTGCATTGTTACAAGGCGGTACTGCTGAAGTCACACTTGTCCTGCCCCAGTCACCTTCTTGTACCACCAGACTCTTTTCTTAGTGTTCTGTATTCTGCTGCACCAAGTTGGAGATGCTCCTTGCCTGCCAGCTTCTGGGCAGTAATCACCCATTTCTCTTAGCTTTGTTTCTCCAACGCCGTAGCTCATCCTGGGCCTTTATTACTTTTTCCCGACTGCTTTGTTTGTTTTGTGCCTAATACATTGAGACAGAAGCATCTGGACACTATTACAAATATTACAAGTAGTGACTCCTGTCTTTGTCACCAGGAGTCTTATCTCCTCTTAGAAGGAAAAAACCAGGATGCTCCCCCTCCCAAACTTTTCAAGCACTTTGTAGTCGGCAGTCTTCACCTTCTCCCTCTAAAGAACATTTGGGTTTGTTCCTCTTTGTAGAGGGTAAGCTTCGGAAGATTTTCTTAAAAGCTGTAAAATCTTTTTTACATCCTCAGACAGAGTGTATATTTAAATTATTTCATTTGCATAGGGCAGAATTTGAGCTGCGGATTACTGCAGCCCAAGCTCATAAAGAGAACTGGGAATAGAGCCTCAGATTCTCAGAGCCAGTTCTGTTAGTCCTTTGCCTTAAGGAGGAGGGCATCCTCCTTACTGTAGCATTACATGCTCAATCCGAGTGTAATGATGGAGGAATAAATAGACAAAAGTATAATGATGTGAAAGGGCAGCTTAACAAAACATTGTGCCAAATGAAAATTAGCAGTTGGTCTCTGCTAGTATTCATTGTCTTAAAACTAAGGAGGGACAGAAAAGTTTTTTTGTCAGAAATTTTTCTCTGTGTATTTGAAGTTTAGGCAGAAGAGAGGTGAGTTTCTAAGGTGACCACATAATGGTTGAACAACTAGCGAAATAATGACTCTGCAAGAATTGAGATGCTGAAAAAAATGAGCAAGGAAGAAAGGACTTTTAGCTGGACTGCCTTAACTCCTCCACTACCAGTCTCTTGCTTTCTGTATAAATGTATATGAACCAAGTGTTTTAGAATGCTGTCCTTCAAAGACTGTGCCCCTTCAAAGTGAGAACAGAGAAAACACTTGAGACTCCTACAGAAGTCTTCCAGAAAGAGCAAAGAAGGTCAAACTTCATGTACTGAGTCTTTCAGAAGTTGCAGGAGAGTCAGTTTTTAAGTCAGCTTCATACATTGTAAGAAAGTGTTGGGATTTTTGCTTTCCTAGTCTTATTCTTTTCAAGGTCACCTTTCAAGAGTGTTGGAATGTATTCTGTCCCATCTAGTTTCCTAGATCCTTCTTTCGTGTCGTTGTTTGAGTCTCTTCTCAAAGATTTGCATTGCATCTGGTGGGGTGAGTAGACCTTTCAGGATGTTCTTTCAGAGATCTCTTGGGGGAAAAAGAGGCACGGTTTGTGTCTCTGGTCAGGTGAATGTGTTTGTCTCATCTAGCTAAAAATCTCTATCCATTAATTTGTGCTGCTTTGGGAATCTACAAGTACTCCCCGTAAATGAAATTAATCTCACGAGGCAGTTGTTTTACAGTAAATGTGTCATGTATCCTTGCTAGGTACAGAAGTAGTCACTTCTAAAGCAAATTATCGTTACCGATAGGGTTTCTAACAGAATACCACAGAAACTTCAGAGTGCATCCTTTTTTATAAGACAGTATTGAGCTTTAGTCCATGTTCGTTCACTTTAAAGAAATGATCTTCATTGCCAATTTTATATGTTAATGTTCAAAATATAGTTAACTTGGATTCAAAAGTTTAGCAGTTTGAGATATGACTGTTTTGATTGCATTTCACAAAGATGTGAGCTCAGTTACTAGTTAAATGTGGCATTACCCTGCTAAATTGTGGCTTTTAGCACTCTGTAAACATAGAATAAAAAGTGCTTGAATTACAGGGCTTGAACACTGCTTAGAAATTCTAGTGCTGACAAACCAGTAGGTAGTTTCCTGTAGCCTTATGATGAGGCTATAACCAACTTCATTAAAGGTTTGACTGTTTTAATAATTTAAATTGTGGCTCTCTTTTCAAAGACTCATCAGTAGCTCTATTAACTTCTGCATCTGCTGTGTCTCTTCATGGTTGCTCCTTTGCCGTCTGCCGGTCTGTGACGCACCTCTTGCAGTGTTTCTTCACAGTTAATGGAGGAGGGTAGAGCAGGGGTAATTTAGACCTGCAGTCTGTGCATGGGCATGTTCCAGTACTGATTCCTGATCAAGATGGTGTAGAGTTGATGTTTGTTAGTGCTGAAAAGGCACAAACCTTGTTACTGTTTGAAACCTAGAACGAGTCTCGGTGAGACGGGCAGAATCAGTTAATTATTTTTTTAATAATTATCTTGAGAGTATATGGAGGAAAACGTTAGTAAATGCAACTTCTTAACAGAGAATCTTGAAACGTGTACCTGCAGCATGCTTCCTGGAATTCATAGCATCACAAAGCAACTTGGACTTCAGGTGACCTGAGGAGGTCCCTGTCCAACCTCCTCCAAGCAGGGGCAGCCCTGGGGTCAGACCAGGTTGCTCAGGGCTTGATCCACTCAGGTCTTGAAAACCTTCAGGAATGGAGGCAGCTCAGCCTTTTGGGGCAGCCTGTGCTATTCCTTGACTGTCATAAAATCATTTAGGTTGGAAAAGATATTTAAGACCATGGAGTCCAACCATTAAGCCAACACTGTCAAGTCCACCGCTGAACCATCTCCCTAAGCACCACATCTACATGTCTTTTAAATGCTTCCAGGGATGAAAAAGATTTTCTTTACATGCAGTCTGAACCTCTCATATTTTGACTTCTACCCGTTGTGTCTCATTCTCCCGCCACATGCCACTGCAGAGAGCCTGGCTCCATCTTCTCAGTCCCCTCCCTGCAGGCATGTGGCTGCTGTGGGTGCCCCAAAGCCTTCCCTGCCCCAGGCTGACCGAGCCCCACTCCCACGGCCTCTCCTCCAGCCCCAAATAACAAGTGCCTCAGCCTTGACTGCCCTGGGGGCTCTGCTGACCTACCTCCAGTTGATCCACATCTTTCTTGATTTGTCTCGATATCCAAACAAGACCAGTCAGTCTTGGAAAGTATTCCCTCCAGCTTTTTTATGTTCTGAAATTTAGTGCTACTTTCATACATTTACTTCTGAATTTCAAACAGGGGAGGAGTAGTGGAGAGATCAAATACTGCATTGGCCTTTCAGGAGGCACCTCATAGCACAGTGGTTTGGGTTTTTTTTTTTGGTTTTGTTTTGGTTTTTTTTTTCCTCTCCATACAAGGTGTTTCTAGCATTTGATAGCTAGAATTGCTGCCAATATTTAGTATTAGCAACACTTACTCCTCTTTAAGGCAGAGGGTAATGGTTTAAAAAGGCAAATAAAATTGATGATTATTACTGCTTACTACCGATGAACAAACTTTTTGCGATGATCTATGAAGTAAAAAGAATTACAATTAAAAAAGTGTTAAGCAGTTTCCCTCTAAGCTTTCTGCTGAAGGAAATTCATCTTGCTGAGAGCCCCAAGACATGCACTATACCCCTTGGGTCTTTGGTCAGCTGTTTATTGCTCTCTTGTTCCTGTTATGAGGATTTGGATTATTGAGCATCCTCTTGCCACCCAGGGACAACTTGTGCTAAAGTCACAAGCTGTCTGCATGCACTATCATAGTTCAGATACTTTTATTCAAGCCTAGATTCCGAAGGCTTGCGTGACTATACCGCTTAGGGCTTTTTTTTCTCCTTTCTCAAATGGATTGAACAAATTTTAGCAGCCTTCTACAGAGGGATACAAATTTCAGAGTTAGTTGTTGCCCTTAACTTTATGAAAGTTAGCTGGTTAGAAGAGTCATCCAGATGAGCTCAGCTGGTGTAAACTGGCACATGCAGAGTTTCATGTCAGCCCTGGCGTGTGCGTTTCTGTGCGTGGAGTTTGAGTTTGCTTCTCTGTACGGAATTAACAGTGAGGATTTGAATGCTTGTGCAGTTCAGCAGGTGGTGGGCACGCTTTTCTGCCGGAGGGACTGGCGGGAAGGTGACTATGTATGAGCGTGTGCCAGAGGAAAGAGGGCTGCAGTAATGAGAGAACTTGACCTTACTAGCTTAGTACATGGCAAAAGCTTGGCCATATAGACAAAGGGTGTGTTTTAGACTTGAACTGCTCCTGACAGATGTTTCTCACTCTCCCTCTCACCTGCAGCCCTGATTTGATGGTGTAAGTTTATGGCCAGGTGAACTGGACTGGGGAACTGTGCTAGGTTAAAACTTCTTTTGTTTTGTGTTTTTTACCTATGGAGCTTAGCCTGAGTGGGTTTCCTGATCCCATTTGTCATGTTACCGCACATGTGCTGACACATGTGAAGTTGCGTGTAGCAGGAGTGAGGGCCTAATAGTAAGGGCAGGGTAGGACTGCTTCTAGTGATAGTACTCATTATCATTAAAATGCTCACTGACCCATAACACTAGTAAATAATGTCCCATTTCCTACAGTATAGCTGTAGCTATATATTGAATATATATATACAAAAAATATAAAATATATAGAATGTAGCTGATATCACTGTCACAAACAGTACCCCTGTTTTCAGTCTGGGCTGAGAGTCTCTCCCCTGGTTTTTTTTCTTGCTGCAGAACACAGCTGATTGTGGATGCTGTTACGGCACTTTCTTTGTGCTGTGCTTGAGGTTACTTGCAAAACAGTGTTCCAGTGACCTAGAAGTGCAGGTTAGTGTAAGTAAAGTTACAGCTGTATTTATTTATTTATTTTTGATGGCAGGGATGATTCTTTTAGCATTTAGTTCTTGTTCAAACCTGTGTATTCCTACGTAGCTTGATCTTTATTGAAAAGGAGAAGGTTCTGTTGTGGCAGTGAAACAAGGTGATGTTTATCTGAAGTTTTGATGAGGCACTTAAGCTGCACCAAAGCATTTTGAGAAGGCTGCCCTCTTCCTGAACACACGGTTTGGAGGTTTTTTTGCTGAGTTTCTTCATTTCAGTGCATGGTAAGAAGATACATTTGCTTGGTGAATGCTTAGCTATTTTACTTAAGTACTCAAAGTATACTGTGATATTCAAGCTACTTGTAAAACCTGTTTCTTCTGTCCTAAGAGTGCATCTTCCATACAGCAGCTTCATAACAAGTAATCCTAGCCTGCTCCAGTGAGATGTTTTTTGCCTTCAAATCAGCTGATTTGAAGGCACTGAAT
This sequence comes from Falco rusticolus, assembly GCF_015220075.1. Classification (NCBI taxonomy): domain Eukaryota; kingdom Metazoa; phylum Chordata; class Aves; order Falconiformes; family Falconidae; genus Falco; species Falco rusticolus. The sequence continues at coordinate 30,772,359 of NC_051197.1, forward strand.
TGTAACACTAACTTTTACGTCAAGCAACTTAAAACGTTATTTAAATCAGTGTGGAATATGAAGCTGCCCTGCTTTTCAGTTTGCTATGTTGGCTATTGCATGCATTTTTTTAGATGTCTTGGTGCTTCCCCCTTGAGAAGAAAGGCTGTCTGCAGTCATTGTTCAGAACACTTGGGTTGATGGGAGAAGACAGTGACTTGATGGATGGATGCCTTGGCATCTTCCCTGCCTTGCCCAGCCAGCAAAAATCGGTGTGGAAGAGGAGTAACTGTAGTTCAAGTGCATGGTGGGGAGGGAGGGAGGAGAGGATAGTTTTCTGTAGCATCTGATTTTGTTCAATGAGGAGCTGCAGGGGGTTGTAGAGTTTTAAGGGTCCTTCATCACTGCTGTTGGGTCTTCACAACAGCAGCAGAGATTCACTAGCAGGAGTGGACTCCTCAGAGTAAGGAATGGTGGAGGAACAGTTAAGGAATGCAGCTGTAGTGTATAAAGAGTATATGTGGGAGGACATTAGTTACTGCTCTTGTTACTTTGAACTTGAGGCTTGTCCTCATCTCACTTGAAAGCTGTGCAGCTGCTGAGAAGCAGGAGGGGAATAAAACCACAGGTTTGTTTCCTTCAAATCATTAGCAGAACTGCATACTTTGGTCCTGTACTTTACAATGTATTACTAGGGAGGTCATAGATTTCGGTGGTGGTTGGTAAAACGTAAGGTTTTCCTGTGCTCACGGGAGGTGTGGCAGCTTTACTCTATCTTACTGCAGTTAAAAGAATAGAGGACTAACGTAGTGTTTATTGTGGAGTGACACGAGGAATCGTGGAGCTGACTCATGGGCCATAGTTTCTCACTCTTGCACAGGAGGGAGGGCTGCTGGCTCTTCTTGTATGTGCCTCTTGAGCGCTCGTGTTGTTGCATGCAGTATCTTGTTGAATGTAACTTCACAGTTGTACTGGTTACATCACCAGCTCTCACTTGTGCAGCCGTGCTCAGAGTCCTGCCTTTAGGCAATGTTTCTAGACTTGTCTGGCCACTGCTTTTTTTCCCATTTGAATTTAAGAAGAACTTCTGATCGTAAGCTTGGGGACTTCCTCAACAACCACATGAGGGGGAAGTGGCTTAAACAGTGTTCTGAGACTGTGTATTTCAATTCCTCTGAGTTAAATCAGCAGCTACCTGTTAAGATCAATGTAATGTTGTGAGTTGGGGTGGAATAAGAGCTTTTTGAGTAACTTTAGGCCTGCTTTCTTTTCTTTCTGTATTCCAGTAGGACTTTTCTCCGATTATTCACACTGGCTTCTGCACTCAAGGGATTATCATAAGGAACCAGAAGGCTGAGGAGTCTCTTGGGATTGTTACACAGCCGTGGGCGACAGACTGAATTTCACTGATGGGACTCAAATCAGAGATACCCTTGAGGTACTTAGGAGTCCTGCTAGAGTTAATTTTCTCTTCCACCTTTAGGGAAAATGTGATTTTTCTGGAAGTACTTATGATGTCTCTAATACATCAACAGTCTATTTCTTATATTTTAATTTCATTGTCTGTGGTGTTGAAAGTATCCTCTAGTGCTCAGCCCTGTTGAACACTGTTCTGCTTCATCTAATATTGGTATGTATAAGCTGATTTTTATTTTATTTCCTCATCCCCGCCCTCTGAAGTATTGTCTGTTTTGAGTGTGCGGGCCCCACTTGTCATATGGCTGAATTATCTCAGAGGGCTGCTCTCTAGCTGCTAGGAAATGAGAAATTAATTCTGAATGTATTCCCAGTGAAACCTTTAAGATTGATTCTGCCAAATGAATGTGGGGGGAAATTCTTGAATTCCTTCAGAGAATTGTAGGCAGAGATTAGACTTTTTGTTTGGATGAAGTAAAATAGACCTTTTGGGCATCAAGAGTCTATATTTCAGACTTACTTTGGTGTTTCTTGGTGCCTTGATTTAATGAGGCCTTGACAGTTGTTCCTATTTGATCAGGCTACAGCAAAGGGCAGTTTAGAGCCAGCTTGTTCTAGGCCCCTTTGGACTCGCCCGTGGTCTGTGCTGTTATTTAATCACAGTTTAACTTCCCTACAGGTATTGTCACAAATAGAAAGATTTTTTGTTAGATCTGTTGGGAAGATCATTTCCCCCCCTTTGTTTTATGATAATCCTACAAATTTTGCTATTCTTTCTGTTGCAATGAAAGTCTCCTGGTTATTTGCTTTGCCATGTCCTGCCTTGGTCTCGCCGTGATTTGAAGAAAGCATATGGATATTGCTATGTGTCAAACAGCTGCGAGTGTGTGATAATCTTTTTTTAAACCAGGGTTTCCTGTAGCCAGCTAGGAACCTTTGACAGACTCCAGCTTCGGTTCCTTCTGCAGTCAGTACTGGTTTTGGCTGTGCCTTTGAGCATTCATGCTCTTAATATGAGGTTCACTTGAGCCATTAAGAGGGGTCTTCAGGGTAGTTTTTCCAAACTAGCCTAATAATAAATAAAACTAAAATGCTAATCATCTGTCCCTATGAAGAGGGGGAGAAAGAAGGATGGGGCAGGACTTTTGTCTGTGGAATAGATGCTAGTTGTCTGTCTTGGAGTAGGGTGAAGTACTTGTCGAGGCCAATGCGGTGACAGAACTTCTGAGCATAGAGGCTTGATCTAGTCAGCTGTTACCTGGAAAAAGCCAATTTACTAGTGGGTCTCTTTTTTGTAAATTGCAATAAAAATAGTGTGCCAAGGATTTAAGCCACATTTTTTAATATTAAGAAAAACCCAAAGCCACCAAGAGCATGTAGAAACATGAGAACTGTAGCAGCTCTTAGAGCTCCAACATGCAGCTGCACTTACGAGTAAAACAGAGGAAATGTAATTTCAATGTGAAAAAAAGGTGAGATTTTTCTATGGGTTAATAATTATAAATGAAATTATTAAAGGACGCAGAATAAACTTGCAATAAAAATCTAGAAGGTGTTTTAGTTTATGCATATTGGTGGTATTAAGACAAAGTTGAACATACATGTGAAATCTTTAACTAGAAAAAGAAGTGATAAGCTGCCTGATATGCTTTGTCAACATTCATTTGAATTGAAGGCATGAATTTAGGAGCATGCTGCATAGATTATGCTAAGGCATGAACTTTTGGCAGTTTTTCCACCCAGTTTGAACATACCCTGACTATTTCATTTTAGATATTTATTTCGTTACGAGGTAAACTGTAGGAGTTACGGGGCTTGGGGCAAGGCCAGTTGTAGGGGATTGTGGCTTGCAAGGTGTTCGGTCCAGCTTCAGCTGAAGTACTCATCTTCTGGTTTTTGTTACCAAAGACTAAAATAACCTCTAAAGGTTGAAACTATCTAGAAAGGTGTTTCCAGTATCTTTCTAATGAAATGTCAAATGCTTGCTGATGCTGCTTGTGCAACTACAGACTATTTTGATAGCTTCCATCATAAATGACTAGGTAGAAGTTAACACTAAAAAAAGTGATTTATCTACTTGTAACATTACATTATGTATTCAGGATTTTGGGATACTCTTTCAAAATCAATTCACTTTGGATTAGAGATGGTTATTAAAAATACGTTTTATATCGTGTATAACTGATTCTATGCCTGAAATAATTCTTCAGGAACTATAAAACTAGAAACTGCTGTGTTAGTGTTAAGTGGAAAGGCCCAAGAGTGTCTTGTGTTTAGGAATGACAGACCACAAAGGGGTGAAGATCTTTGACCCTTTAACGACTCAGCTGCAGGAAGTGTTATCTGTATGGTCAAAAATGCTGTTGAACATATGGGCTTTAGATTTTGTGGTTAGAGCAATGCGATTCAGCTAGTTTCCGGGCTTTATTGTCAAATGCTGAAATACAGTGCCAAAAAAATTCTATTTTAAAATTTGTTTTGGACATGCTGGTGTACTATATAAAACATTTGATGACAAGGTCCAAGCTATTGTGGTTGCAAAGTGAAATGCCAGGGCTGAGTTGGCTTGTGCAACCCGAGTAACGCACAAGTGTTGAGTTAGTAACCAAAAATTGCGTAGTCACATACTGAATTGCTTCCTGGCGTCATCCCTTCTTGATTAATATGTGGCAAAGATTCAGAAAATGTCTTCTCAGTCTGAGGATGGTCCCTGCCTCTTCACCACCTGATGAAGGTAGCAGCAGGTTGAGCAAGGCTGGCGATGTTTGCTGGGAGGAAGGACCCAAAGTGGGTGAGCCCAAGGCATACTGCAGTTCTTTAAGCCAAGATTTGGTGCCATGTGGAAATGGTTTAGCAAGGTGATGGGGACAGGCTGCTTTCGGGTTAGAGGTGTCTGCCTCTGGAGGATTTCAAAAACAAGAACTCAGATGTTTGTCACAGAACACCAGGGTGCAGGAATGGGTTGCGTAACCTTCTGAGGTCCTTTTCCAACCTCAAGATTTGATCTTCAGGCTGGATGGATGTGTTAGTCCACCGCAATGGACCCTTTTGCTCGGCTGTTGCAGAAGGTAAAATGAGTGTAATGAACAAGTCTGGTCTGACTATTGAATGGGAGATTGCAGTTCAGAAAACTGCATTCAGATTTGTTTTCTACGGAGTTTATGTTCAGTAAAGATACACTAAACCCCAAAATTTTTCCATTTGTGAGTCGTAAAGCAGATACCAGTTTGTAGTTGGCTGAACATCATGTGAACTTTTCTAGATACAGAACTAGAAAGGACTCTGTCTTAAGGTCTCAAGATTTAAATTTGAAATAAGATTATTTTTATCAAAAAACATTTAATCTCCAAAAGCAGGATTAACCTTGAAAGTTATAAATTTGCTCAGATGCTTGCTTCGAACCAATTCATTAGTTTTTAAAACAGGAAAGGTAGGTTACTGGTTAACCGGCAGGGCTCCTCCGGGCAGTGGCTGCAGCCGCAGCTCTGTGCGGAGGCAGTTTGGACCTGCTGTGAGCAGAGCTGCGGAGGTCAGCTGGGCTCAGCCAAGTGAGCGGCACTGCTTCAGCCAGGTTGGTTTTCCTCCAGATCTATTTGTGTTCAGCAGGGCTCCAACGCTTCAAGCTGCACCCTGCCTAGAGAGGGGCAGTTCCTGTAGGAGTGTATCCATGCTGTTTCGCTCCTGACCCTAACACAATTTCCTAGATCTGAGCAGGTTGGATGGGCCATAGGTTTCTCCTTCAGCTCAGCGCAGACCCAGAGGGTAACGTGCATGTACTAGGGGTATGTGTGTTCTGGCGATAGACTCTTGGCTACTGTAGCTGACAGCCGGTCTGGCTGAGCCGCTCCCACACCTGAGGAGAACCAATACAGGTGACTACGGGAGAGTTGGGTGTTGCTAAACCAGAAGTCACATTAGAGGTTCAGTAACAACCATAGCCCCATGCAGCTCCATTGAGTATCCTTGGTACCTTGTGCCACATTTAAGCTTTTGTTGAAATGTGTAGTAAATATTGCTGGTTGTGGTGTTTGAGGTGAGAATTTAATGATCATGGTGGGTTTTTTAGTTAGAAATTACTGTATTTGATAGAACTGCATTGAACTTGTGGTGGTAGAGGATTCTACCTCTCTCTTATTTCCATACTTTTTGGGGGAAAATAATCATTCGTATATTCTCTAGTTGAAAAGTAAGTATGTTTAAGAACAGCATTGCCTCTGTGTTTCTGATAGACAATGGGGAGCAGCTAATGAGACCCCTGTAAGCAACTGGCAATGAGGCACTGAGTACCTATTTAATTATCATAAATGGATGATATAATTCTCCCTGACTGGTGTTCAGCCTTTGTGCCATAGCTGTGCTTTCAGAGTGTGGCTTGCATTTAGTTTCAAGATGGACAATTGAAAATAATATCTATTCTGGGTCTGTCACATTTGTGTTCAGATATGTGTCTTGTGTAATGTTTACATAAATGTGCGTTTTTATAAAATGAGTGGGGTTGGGCAAAAATCAACTTCATACAATTATTGAATGAATAACTAAATATCAATAATGTTGCTTTAGGCCTTATGTTTTTGAAGGTCTTGACTACCTGGACATAGATCTCTGTATTAGTGGTTGGAGGTTGCATGTTCAAAACGCTGAACTCCGCTGTATCTGTTGTAGTTAACTTGCTACAAGCACAGTATGAGGGGTTACTCATACTTTATTTTTGCCACCTCTGGTGACATCTAATATATTTGCTTTCTCTGTCTGCTCCTTAGCAAGAAAGACAGTATCTTGAATCCCAGTAACTGACTCTTTAATGGTCATTACTTCTTGTGTCAATGTGAGTCGTTCTCAGTGTTCCTGAGCATAAAAATCTGTGTTTGCCAGTGGGCGAGGAGTAATTTCAGAGGAAGGGGGTCCATAGAAAACGCTGAAAATCAGCAAGATACCTTGTTTTTATATCTCAAGCTATTAGAGAAGGCTAGAGGCAGCAGGAAACTGCTGGACATGAAAGTCAGGACTTAGAGGGCTACAGGTATTGCTCTCTTCATGCAAAGTGGGGTGGACTTTTCAGGGGTAAACGTATGTCACCTTTGTAACTAGCTCCTAGCTGCAGGCGCTCTGCTCTCCAGCTCCACAGGTGGGTGAGAATGTATATTTTATCTGTGTTGCAAGAATGTGGCACTAAACTGACTGTGTAATTACCAGCCTTTAAATGTAATATTATGCTTGCCTGGGAGTTCTCATACAATGTCCAGGGAGGGTTGACATCTGCTGCCTAACCTTAGCTGGTCTGGCTTCTGCAGGGTGGACTTAAATAGCCTAACTTTCTGAAACTGAGTTGATGATATCTGTCTGAAGCTGATCTTGATGCTCAGATTTCTGCATTTTCCTGTAATTCTGGACGTGGTTTTCATAATGCAAAAACTGTTGAATGTTATTTTAACATAGATCATCTGCATTTTCCATCCATTAACCTAAGTGAAAATTTCACCAAATCAGGAAGTGTAGTATAACAAATGAATACTGGTGTTACTATATTTTTATCACAACTGAAACCTGATATTGTGTGCACTCTGATAAGAGCAGATTTGAAAGAGCAGAAGACAGTGATATTACAAGGGCATAATTTGTTGGGTTTTTTTGTTTTGTTCTGGTTTGGTTTTTCTTTTGTTCAGAAAGTAATTGTATTGCTTTTTCTTGCTCAATCTCAAAACCTTGTGGGAACTACCATAAGAAGTAAGGATGTGGATGCAAACTTCTTACATCCTACTTAGTGCGGTAGTCATATGGATTAATAATGCTCCTGTGTGCTTACCAGAAGTTCCTTATTGTGGGTAGTGAGCAAGCAGAGCTTTATGATTTTTCTCTTGGACATATGCATCTTTTTAAGGGAGTGGGCTGTGAATCGATTGGAAGGCAAACTTGGAAGTTTTTGTGCCCTCACACATTTAAGATTGCTTTATTTTTTAAAAACTGGCTTGTCCTACGGGTAGTATAAAGATCAAGGAGATATGCAGATAGATTATGTATTCTAAAACCTTTTGTCTTTGACTTGTTCAGCTGCAAAGCTGATGTGTTGTCAGCCAGTGCAGTAAAGGTGATACTGTATGGATGCTGATGAGCAGACAGGGTATTCCATAAGAGTATTCGTTTGTTGACAGTTTCCTGTTAAACTTTCATTTAAAGATATTCCTTAACATGAAGATATCCATGTCTAGAAGTGCCACATGTCAAGTATCCATTGGTTATTTCCTGAGCATGCCTTTTTTATAGTTATTAAATTGTTATTAAATAGTTATTAAAGTCTTCAGTAATTTGCTCTTAATTTTTCTACACTGAAAGTACTGTCAGGGTTACCTATGGAGCCACACTGTCAGCTCCTGGAAGGCGGACAAGGTGTATAAGGAGGGTGGAGTTCTTGTGCTTTCCTTTCATGGCCAACATCTGTTTAGAGGTTAGTTTTCTCCCTTATGGCTCCAATAAAATTCCAGATAACTAGTAGGTCAAGATGGAAAGTTAAAAAAACAGCACAGTCAGTATTTTAAAAATATCTTTACAAACCAGCGACTATGGAAAACACAGCTGAGCTTTCCTGAGCTAGTTTTGATGCTGTACATTTATTCCAAGCTATTTTTGTTTGAATTGGAAAATACAGGTTTGGTGGCTATTTAGTTTGCAGATTACTGACTCAAATTTTAGAACTCTTTGGAATAGACACAGGCATATTACTGATCTTGAATGGATCCTGAACTGGACCTATGGACTGGATTCCATTTATGAGACATTTAACTCACATTTGCAGCACTGCTCTTCTAATAAGGTTCAGACTCACTCCTGTGCTCAATGTGAGCTCTAGGCTGTAACGAGAGGGAGAGCAGAGACTTCGATGGAGGCAGTTGAATGCTAGAACCCTGAGCAGGGTAGAAGATTTGTATTTTCTCCCATGTAGATTTATATCAGAGGAGACTAAGCACATATAAACTTCCCTTAGGGTAGCTTTTACCTGTTGGGCATATCTTTTAAAAATCTTGATACAAAGGAAGTGACTTCCATGAAACTGGAGGAAAAAAATGAGTTTGAATGAAGCTGACTGCAATGGTACTTTTATTCATATCTGGAGAGGAGGATTGTCAGTTCTGATCAAACTTGGATAGAGTTGCTTTTGGTGGTTGCCTTTTGAGGATGATTATTATGACTTGCTTCTAATAGAGCCTGGACGAGGAGAAAGGGGGAAGATGGGATAAACAAGAACCTATTGTGTGTCCCCATTTCTTGCTATCCCTCTCAGCTGAGGTGGGAACAAGAAGGCAATAGAGCAGAATTCCGTGTGGAGAGGGTTTGGGTTCAGATGGTGATAGCATTGCTTTAGCATATGTCTTTAGAAGTGTTGTTTTTATTTGCACAGTTACACTGATGCTAAATTAATTGTTTGCATGACTTTGGTATCTGGCTATAATCTGATAATGCCATTGGTCAAAGAAATCAGCTGTACCCTGACTTCAGCTGCCTGGAACAGGAATAATAAGCTTTAAATGTGTAAAAGTGACAGTAAGGTGGTACCATTGAAGGTGTTTTTCATTGCCGTAACTGGGAAAACTGTCCTTTCAGTGTCAAAGGCACATGGAGCGTTTAACTTGACCCATAGCCTGAGGATCTCTTGCTATGTCAGTGAGAGCTGACATCACCAAAACCTGGCTGCTCTCAAAGCAAGTGATTCCAGCACTTAATGAAAACTACAGACATTTAAATTAGGTGGTGACAGTTGCAAGTTTGGAACGTTAAAAACTTGTTCCATAAAGATAAAGCTGCTTTTAAAAAAGTTGTTAAACAGTGCGTATCTGGTGCACAAGTGAGTAGGTGAAGTCTATACACAAATAAGTAAAATCTATTCTGGACTCCCTATAACACTACAAAATCCTGACTGACGAGTTTCTCTTTCAGGAAAAGGTGTGTCAGGCTGTTAACTGGAGTTGCTGTCTGAAGCCTGTTATATTCAGGTGATAGTGAATTAATAGGTGAAGGAAATAGCAAAGATGGAGTTGATCCACAAGACCCCTGCTACTGTTATTCAGGTATAAAAATCTAGGTTTGTGTACAATGCTAAGATTGCTATAAAAATATTTCGCTTTGATGGATCCTTGTTAGAGATACAGTTGCTGTGTCAAAAATCAAAATAGTTCAGGGAAGTCAGAGTTATTTCTGGATCTTCCAAAATCCAGCCTTTAGTGAAGTTTACCAGCTGTGAATCATTAGTGCCCAGTGAGTCTCTAAAAACTGCTAATAAAGCTTTATATTTTAGCAAGTGTTAGTGGTTACTTTTGGGAATGGAAGGAAGAATGCTTATTTCCCATAAAACTGTCAGCCACTTATATCAGACAGTAATTTTTGCTCAGTGCTGAACTCCAGATGTGAGTGCTGTACTGGGTACAGTGTTCAGGGTCTTCTGAGCAACCCAGCTCCCCCTAAATCTCCTGTAGGATATTCAGTGCCTGTGCTTTCCTGCTGCTTTCCCCTGCCCGGAATCAGCATGGGTATACTTAAATGCAAACAGAGGTATTAAGTCATTATAAATTTTTGTTGAAGTTAACTATTATTTTGAGAAAAAATCTAAAACAGTACTTGCTGGATGTTCTTTTGGAGTTCCTTTTGGGTGTGAGCCTTGCCATGTACTGGAATGATTAAAATAAACAGTAGTTTGCTTCAAGTGTTAAGTGTATTTGAATTTTTTTACTATGTTGGTATAGAAAATTTACCTTCCCCACTCAAAATGAAAAATTTCCTACATCTATTCTGTATATGTTCTGTATCTTCTGACTACCTTTCAGAAGAAGGAAAACTTGCTGGCGATGCCCTTGATGAGCCTTTGGATCAGTCACCTGCTGAGGCTTGCTAGGCTGCAGGCACTTCTCATTGTGGTTCAATTTCTGCAGGTACCTCTGGGGAGGAGAAGTGCAGGAATCTAAATTCCTGCTTGGAGTGAAACTACCCTGACCATTTAATATGGTTTTTTAGTTTGTAGAGTATTCACAGGACAAGTGATTGGATTCTGATCGCTTTTATAAGCCTAGCTGCCTGGACTCATTACCCATTTTAGTACTGTAAATCCTCAATTCTGTGTCAGCGGATTTGTGTCACTGAGATTTGATAAGGGAATGATACAGCTGCTGATGCTTCAGGGCTGCCAGGGGAAAACCAAGTGGAGTTCCCCTTTAAGCATGGTGGAAAGCAGAGTGTTGTGTTCAGTGGTTTGTTTTTTGTTGGGTTTTGGGTTTGTTTTTTTTTGTGAGGTCGGGGGTTTTCCACATTTTTTGTAGAACTTGTGCCATAGCAGATCATGCCTGGTTCATCCTCGCTGTGTAAATGAGATGAGTGTGGTGTAAGTGAGGCTTGACTTTGACCTGTTGCACTTCCAGAAATACTGGGTGTTAGCTGAGTAGCACAAGACTGCTGCTTTGAAGACTTGGGCTTAAATTTTTTTGCTTTTCTGTGCTTGGTGAAGCTTGTTAGCGAAAGTGTGCTTCTGTAGAACTGCTAATGCCTTCTTACAGGTGCAGTGTGTGGTATATGCAGAACTGAAAAATTTTCATTATGCATGCTTTGAATTATAACAGAACTGAGGAATATATATTGAAACAGATGAGCTTTTTTAGGGGGCAACAGTAAAATAGACCTGTTTGTTCAGTGATACATGGATGGAGTTCAAAGTCAGGTGCATAAGAAGGTTAGGAAACTTGGTTTATGAAGGTCAACTTTATAACCTATGAGAGAACTGATGGTTCAGAGTGCATTTAAGTGTTTGGCTTTTCAAGTGGCTGTTGTACAAAGGCAGTGATCAGTAGCTGGGTGTGCTGTGGGGAGGGCTTGGTTTGCAGCAGAGGGGCCACAGGTTGGTGTTTCAGAAAGAACTATCGCTGAGCCATAGCATAGTTAACCAGGGAGGTTGTATGATCTTCTCTTGTAGGATTTTAAGAGCAAATTAAACAAACTTATCCCAGTGTAAAAGTGTTAAGTGGGTCTACATGATCTTTCAACGTACCTTTCAGCTTCTCAGTGTGGTGGTTCAAATGCTTGAAAATGTGTATGGGAAAGACATCCCTGCATTTGTCAGGTTCCCCTTCTGTAGTGTTTACCAGCTTAAGGGGAGCAACTTGTTCTCTTTTTCTGCTTAGGGAAAACTTAATTGATCAAGAATGGTAAAAACTTGAAAATGGAAAACCGCAATGCCTGTCTTGTCTTCCTTTGCTAAATCCAATGGTTCATTCCAGGCTAAATGTAGTCTCAGAGTTCCCAAGTTACAGCAAAACAGGACCTTATATACTGTCAGGTTCTTAAGAAAAGTTTTCTATGCCATCTGCAGGTACTTAAATTTTAATATATCTTATGCATTCAGAACTTCAAAAGAAAGCCCTGACTGCTGTGTTTTAAAGTTCTGAAGCTTTTCAAGTATTTTAATAGAATGGAAGTTCTTTTAGCTGTCAAACTGTTTTACGGAATTGAGTGGAAGGCTTTTGTATTTGAGTTTCAGGTTTGACTAAACACAGGGCTAGATTTGTATTTGGTTAGGAAATTACAGAGAGTAGCTATCACGATATTTCAGGGTGATATATCATCGAACGGAGACACTTGAAATATAATTTTTTGAACTGTGGGTTGTACTTATTTGGCTTTGAACCAACAAACTCAGGGAAACGTGACCTGAAGACTGAATTGCTGAGTCCAACTGGGCAAGGAGGTACTTCAGAATATTCTTGAAATGATAACATATGTAAGCAAGTTGTACCAAGTTTGCTGGCAGGCAATGTATTTTTGCACCAGAGTGAGTCATTCTAATGCAAATTCAATATGAGGTGGTGCAAGAAAATATATGGACAAAAAAAAGCTTGTTAAAAGGTGCTTGACAATACAAGGAGCCATTTGTCCTGTCAGAAATTCTTGCTGTTATCAGTGAGCACCAGTCTGTGCTCCCTAGGGGTCTCTGAGCTCCAGCGAAGGCTCTTCCATAAAGCCTGGTCAAGGAACAGGCAATGCATCTTTTCTCTGGAGATGCTGCCTTAGCCATAGTAGGTGCAGCTGTTTTAAGTAAAAGTTGGGTTTAGGTGGAAATGAGAAACAGCATGCTAATACTAGGCTTGTTTTACTGATTCCTTTGGCCTCTAGGAAGTATTGAAATAACTTCTATACATTGTATTAAAATTTATAGTGATAATCCTCTCAGTGTAGCTTGTTGCAAACTTATAAAATATGGAAAGCAGTTTGCTTTACGGCTAGTGAAGAGGTTGGTACAGAAAGCTCTTGTTCTGTAAGTGCAGGAAAGTCTCGTTTGTAAGTACTGTCTTCCAAAAAAAACCCACAAGCTTTTGGTAAAAGTTCAAGTCCAGCCGTATCGTTAGGGCTGTGCGTTTTCAGAGCATCTGTCAGCAGTTGCATTAGTGCAGGGGTTGAGACATTCTTCATCTAAATTCTCCAGGCAACAGCAAGGCAAAACTTTACAAAAATAAAGCCTTTATAGTGGTGCTATTTGTATTTCCCCCTTTAAAGATTAGTACTTAACATAGTGGAAGGTAGTTCTGCACAAGTAATTTTCAGAGAAGCAGTTCTTGGCTTTTAAAGGGCTTGCCTGGAGGAGAATTTTGGGCTCATGTTTGCTGGAGCAGTACTGCGTGTCCTGCTCAGGCTGAGCCTCTCCGTAGGATTCATGGCTTTGGCAACACACATCGCCTTCTCAGCTCAAAGAAAAAGTTTGCACAACTGGCAGATGTTTAAAGTGCGAGCCAAACTGTATTAACTTGGCTGGCCGTTCAAAAAAGATACTTCAGCACCTGAGCAAGTCAGCTTTTCCTTCTGAGCAGCGGTGGTTCTAGTTGCCAAGTCATAGCATCACAGGACTGGCCCAGCTTTGTGCTTGACTAGACTTGCAGGTCAGCGTCGCAGAGGCTCCCGAGGCACGGCATGCAGAGATCGCTGGCCTTTGTCGGCTCTTAGCTGTGTCAGGGGAAAGATCTGCTCTTCCCCACCCTGCTAGCTGCAGCCCCGGGGAGGGCATTGCTTAGGCACCTTTCATTACCTCCACATGTGCAAGGCAGAAAATGTTTCTTGGGCTTTCAGTTTTCTCGTGACACAATATCTAAAATTTTCCTTGCTTGTCTGTCAGCAATAATAGGTTATCTCTTCTTCCAGTGTTCCTTGTTGTTAGGGGTTGAAAAAATGTATCAATGCTTTCTTGAAAGAAATAAACTGAAAAAAAGTTATCTGAAATAGATTACATTTGTGAGGCAGGTGAGGAATCTACAGATTTACTTCTGGCACCAGTTAAGATATTCTTAATTTATTTAAAGCCCTTGCAGCAGCCCATTTGCTTCTTGAATGGTACACTGTGGTGACTATGCTGAGTTGCTACAGATAATTTTTGTGTTTAATAAATAGAAATTTTGTGAAGGGATTTACCAACATACATCTTACTAGTGAAACACTGGCACTGTGTTGTATCTTTTTAATCCTGATGTGGATCTCAAACCTTCCCCATAATTTGTGGCCAGTAGGTAGAACCCAGAACAACCTGAAAAACTGTTGTTTTTACAGTCACCACAACATCATGTTGGCATGAGAGAGTATGTGCTTGTTGCTGAAACCTCTGTAGGGATTAGGTGGTGCTTTTCACCTGGCTCTCCATTCTCTCCTAAGCTGGCATCTGACTGTAATGTTAGTCACAGTGCAGCTTCCACCTAGCTTTTTTGCTGAGGGAGGCAGGTGGAAATGGGTATTTTATATGCTAGGAGGATTCCATCTTTGGTATGGACAGCTTGCAGTCTTTGCAAAATATATGTAAACATTTGTAGCAAAAGCAAGGGGACACGTTCTGCCCTACCAGGCAGCCTAGTGTCGCTTCTGCCTGCCCTGTGGTAGTTGTGTGTCAGTCAGTCAGACAGGCCAGCGGCGCTGCCCCTTGAAGTTCCGTGTACTGCTGTCACAGTGCTTAACTGTAACATCTCAATTGCCTGCTCCATCTAGCCACTGAGGACCATTTGTAAATATTTATTTTTTGGAGACTGTGTCCCAGTGTTCCTCTATTTGCAAAACTGCCAACCTCCACCAGCAGTGGGGGTTTGCAGAGGGTGTTCAGTGAAGGAGTGGTAGTTGATTACCTGTAGTTGCCTTTCTTTCTGTATGTGTTTTGGTGTTGTTTTTTTTCCTTGAAAATCCTTGAACTGCCTCCCTAAAGTCATGATTTCATTGGAAGAGAAGTAATTTGGGAAGCCATAGTCTTTTTATGTCCTCTCCTTAAGGAAAGCTAGTGCAACACAGAGAGGCAGGAGGGCTGTAGCAGCATGCTGAGAAGTACTGATGGGAGTTTGCTTTGCTCTGACTGTTGGCTACCGCGTTTCATATGTGATAACTTTAAGTTGTTATCAAATTCCCAGTTACAGGTAAGCAGGTATCATTAATGTTGGCAGGATGGCACTGCCAGGTAAAGCTTAAAATGTAGTGTAAGCAGGTTTTGGTTCGTAATTCTTCTGAAAGAGGCTTAAGCTAAGCAGGGTGAACAGTTGACTTCTGTTATGGTATGGATTAGGCGAAATACTGTTAAACACAGTAGCTCAAATTCATGCTGTGTGGGGTAAACTATAGCAGTGTAGGTTGCAGGCAGCCTCTATGAAGCTGCCCTCTCTTTGTCTGCTTACTGTTGCATAAATGTGCTTTAGCATAATTCAATTATTTTGATCAGTCTGTTTCTAATTTATTGTTTTATTCTGTTCTTACAGGCAGGCAGAAGTCCTGAAGGCTGACATGACAGGTAATTGCCTTAATTGCACAGTTGACCTAGCTGCTAATACTTGATTCCTGTTTTTGTTTGTGTTTCTTATGATTATTGCTCCTAAGAATTCTCTGGAAAGTATGTGATGTTATATTAAACATTTGTCCTTTGTATATAAATCAATAGCATTTTAACAACTGTGCCCCTCTCTCTTTTATCTAAAATAAGCGTATTTTTAAAGTTGACTTTGAGTGTTTTAAAGCATTTGGAGATGGAGGTCATGCCCTGACTCCTCTCCCAGAGACTGTTGTCCACACTACCACAGGAACTGCTGGACTTGGATTAGCAAGTGTCTGGATGGTTTTGAGAAACCTGGGTGATGAAATGTTGATCTGAATGCTACCACATGTCATGAAAGTGCAGCCCATAGATGCTATGAAATGCTACAAGCTATGTTTTGAGCTCTATGTATTTATGGAAAATGTAAATTATTTATATGAGTGTATCAGCCATCCAGTACAAGCAGCTTGCATAATGGACCTATGCTCAGCTGTGCTTACCACCTTGGTGTAGTGCATGTAGCAGGTTGGAGTGGTCCCTGTAGGAGCATTAACTGCCTGGATCCATCTAACCCAGCAGGAGTAGCTGTACCATCAGCAAAACAGTTTCCCTGGGTGAGAACCATCCCTTGTGCTCCTGCAGCATGCCCCCCCTGCCCCCCTAGCTCAGGTGCTTTTACAAGGCAGGGAAATTGGACTCTGTAACTCGAGATAGCCGGAGCAGTGTTTGCGTTCACCCTGCGTGATGGAAAGCAGATGGCTACCCAAGAGGTAGCAAACGGCAAGGAGTAGTACTTGCCCACAGTGTTCTCCGGAATACCAGTGGCATTGGCTTCAAGGACTGTTTTGTTTAGCATCACCTGATGGATTTCTTTTCTGCTAATTTTTTCAGGCTACTCTGGAAATCTTTCTAAATCCGTTCAGTGGCAAGAAGTTCTGCAGCTTAATGACTTGCAGGGAATCACGTTCTTCTATCTGTCTTTTTTTTGGGTGTTTGTTTTTTTGTTTTTTGTTTTTTTTTTTTTTTTTTTTTAACTTGCCAGCTGCTGTCTTTGCTCATGTCTAGTTTTGGTGTTGTAGGAGACTGATCAGTCAATTCCCCAACCTGTCTGTAGTTTTTGTATGTCACTATTTTGATGAATCTCTGATAAAAGTGGGTGTTTGGCATTGGATATCTTACGCTGTGCTATGTTTTTTCATTTGGTAGGTGAGTGAGAAATCAGTTGGAGTAACTGTAAATTTGAGTATTCCAAAAACTGTTGTGTCTTTGTTTTTTTATTGCTCAGATTCGAAGCTGGGTCCAGCAGAAGTCTGGACGTCCAGACAGGCTCTACAGGACTTATATCAGAAAATGTTAGTGACTGATTTGGAATATGCTTTAGATAAAAAAGTGGAGCAGGACCTGTAAGTACCTCAATAAATTTGTATGTATATATTTAATCTGGACTGATGAGGAGGAAACGCTGAGACTTCCAGAAAAGCGATTGTATTCTATGAAATGGTTGTCTGACTTGCTTTAAAATGAAGAGTTGTGCTGTGGGTGAAACATGAGAATGCACTGCAGAGTCAATGAAGAGCATTCAATAAGTTAGTATTTTACCTTTGGCAATTTAGTAGCAGCCATGTTATGCAGGAGTGGGTTTTAGTGAGCCAGATGGAAGAAAGAGAGCTAAGAAATAGGAGCCTTCTGTGATGGCAAGAAGGGGCTAAAGTGGAGTTTCCAGAACAGAGGAGATTTTTCCTGATGTAATCACCTGGAGCTTTGAGCAAGGTCTAACAGGAGGAGTTGAGTAGCTGCTAAAGACCCTCATTTTAAGCCCTCTGTGGTAGGGCTGGGCAGAGGAGGAGTATCAGGAGGGGGAGGAATATCAGGAGAGAACTTTACAAATCAGGGGAGGATCCTCCTGGGTTTTCTCCAGGCCCTGAGTCCATTCCCTGATTTAAGATGCAGACATGAGTTCTAACAGGTTTAGGTTAGAGAAGCATGTGGTTCTTCCAGCACTGAGGGAAGCAAGATGAATAGGCTGGCTGGGTTGTCCTGTCCGTGCCTCCAGTTACTGAGTGATTTTTAACCCTGATTTCTACACCCTACATCCTGTTTCAGGGAGGGAGCACTATGCTGTGTAAACCAGAACAATTATAAGCAAATATTAATGCTGTTACAGTGTTAGCTGTATAGGATCAGGATCTGTTTCCCTAGTTATGAGAGGTGAGGGAAAGGTAGTTCTTCCATATTAAACATTATTTCAAATCAGAATGTTGCCTGAATTTAAATATTCTTCATTTCCATGTCTGATGCTATGTAATTAAACAATTCTTTCCTGTTGCTTATGCCATCTGCACTTTCAAAGTGAAAAAAGGAAATGTTTCTTTTGTTTTCAGTTGGAATCATGCCTTTAAAAATCAGATCACAACGCTACAGGGTCAGGCGAAAAACAGAGCAAATCCAAATCGGAGTGAAGTTCAGGCAAACCTTTCTCTGTTCTTAGAGGCAGCTAGTGGCTTCTACACACAGGTGAGTTGCAAAAAAGTGTTGGCTGTGGTGTATTTGCATAGTCTGGAAGCAAGTGTGCCTCGGCCTTACGCTGCTTGCGTGTGGGTCCTTTACAAACCTTTGGCTGTCAGACCTCCTGTGCCGTTCATGAGAGACGGGCTGCAGTATCATACCAGCATGTCATCTCTTTGAGGAAGGCTGGGAGGATAGGTTTTAGGGGGGTGAAACCTGTTCTTTTCCCTTAGAGTAGGAAATTATCGCTGTACTGGATCAAGCAGTATACTCTGCTGGTGGTGGTGCTCTCGGCAGAACGTGTTTGCAAAGCTGGTGATGTGCTTTCTTTTGATCAGCTGCAGCCTCAAATTGATCTGAAACTTCTGTGAATCTGGTAGTTGTTTTGGTGCTCTATAAAAAGATGGCAACAATTTCAGTTCCCTTCTAATAGAATCTGCTTTAAAGCCTAATATGTGCTGCTTTGGGTCACATCGAAGGTCCATTTAGCACCGTATTTTGTGTCTCTCAGTAGTCTGCTGTGACCGCTCAGAGTCAGCATTAAGCAGCAGGAAAATTGCTCTAGTCTCTTGCTTTCTGGCTGTATGTTTGTTGCCGCCTTGAGCTAGTTTGTATCTGAATCATGTAGCTGTTAGGAGGTCTAGCCTTTAATTGACTCTCCAGTCCCTCTTGAAGCCGTTTACTCTGGTCTCTGCAGTGATCTGTGGTAAGAATTCTGTATTTTAATTGTAATGTCTAAGAGTAACACAAAAAAACCCCACTAAGCCCAACAACAAACATGTTAACTGATGATTTCATTGTACTCTTAGTTCTTTTTTCTGCCATTTCTCCAAAAATTCCCATTCACCTTTTCATTACTGTGTATGAAATTGTGGGTCACTTTCATAATTCTTTTTCATCTTTAAAAATGTGAGACTTCCCCCATATAGCTAAAGCTCAGCAAAGAAAGTCATTGTTGTTCATAGCTCCAGTTATTCAAGAACAGAAGTATGTGTAAAATTCCAAAATGCAGGTGGACTGAAGGATGTGTGATGACGCAATGTTTAGTGCTTTGTTCTGTGTCCCTTCCTTGTAACTCCAGTGATGAGCATTGAGTTAGTGTTTTCCAAGAGCTATGTACATACTACATACATACCTGAATACAGCTTTTTTCCTAAATAATACCTAACTTAGTGCCCACCACGGTTGTGCACGTAAGTAGTGTGGTTGTCCTCAAGAGTATCAGGTAGCATTTACAACATATAATTTTTTTGATGAAGACTCTCAAGCTTACAAGCACATCTTCAGTCTGAATTCTGTTTGGTTTTTTTGTCAATTAGAATTTCAAACTTCAGTTACAGGAACTTTTCTTCCTGTATAGCAAAACTTTTGAGTGCTCTTGCACTAAATATCTTTTGTGAGGTTTTCTGTTGATTGTAAAAGGGGTGTGATTCCTTTCATGTATTCCTTACTGCTGGGTGTTTGCCCATATTCTCTTCCAGTGTTAGATTTCAGTTGGTAGATTATGGAAAATTAGAGTCAGTGTGTGATAATGGCCTTAAAGATAATTTGCCTTTCTATCCTTTTTCTCCTTGTTTGGTGTACACTTCAGCCACATTGTCACTGCTGAATCCTCTATCTTGAGTAGTGGTCTGACTAGACTTTCTGTCGTGGCTAGTTTGCACTGTCTTCAGGTTACAACAGGCACTGTAGGTCATTCTTACTCTATCAATTCCTAGTTTGATTCTGAATATCTGCAAGACAACCCCAGTTTTTTCTCCAGAATCTCTGTGATTATCTGCCCCCCTTCCCCGCCTTCAGCATTTTTTTTGGGAAAGTTTTTATTTGAAGCAGCCAGTCTGACAGGCTGTGGCATGGTTGCCTGGGGTTTTCTACCATCTCCACTGTATGTCTTGCAAAAACCTTGTTCTCCCCTGAAGTGTATCAGGGATTTTTTCTTCTCCGTGTGTGACGCCACAGACTGGGTTGTCTTTCACTGTTTGCTGTGATGCTTATTGTCCCATTTTCAGTCTAGAGATTTTGCTCAGGCAAGATACGTGCTCTGCAACTGTGAGGCCTGTGTAAGTGACAACTTTGAAAGAAAGCATGAATTTTCCTAATTCAGCATGTCGGAAGATGTCAGGTTCCTTTCTTTTACCCAGCTTTCATCTATGGAATCCCTCTTGTTTGGGGATTTTTATCTACTATACAAAAGTCAGCAAAAGAGGAGGGAAGTGTAGCATGAACCTTTTTCTGCAGCAAGCAAAAGCACCCCATTGCATGTTTAGCCACTGACAGCCCTGAGCTTTCTATATGCCTTTATCTGGAAGCAGAACGCTGCTGCAGGTCAGTTTTATTTAGAGACCGAGTATATTCTCAGCTGGGAGAAAGTCTGTCAATTCTTACTTGCATTTTTAACCCTGTAACACTTTGGAACACACACTTGTCATCACTATGTGGTTACTGTTACTTTCCACAGTATTTGCTGGAGTCCATTAGGAAAAACTTCACAAGCACAAATTAGGATGGCAAAGTTCAAGTTTTCCTTCAATTAGCTTCTGAGATATTTGATCAAGTAGCTGATGCCTTGTTCTTTGAAAGAGTCTCACTGTTTAGCACAAATATTTACTGATGACTCGGGCACTGAACTGTTAGCTGCTGTTGTCTTATGTTGGCTACAAACTTGGTTTTGTTCTGGCTTCTCTCTAAAATTTAAGTCAGGGTGGTGCTGTTTCTTAAGCTGGAACAAGGTTGTTTGGAGGATGAGTGGCATTCCCTTACATTATTTTCTGAGAATGGTGTCACTTCATCAAAATATAAAAAAAGACTGTCTTCCTCTTGAGTGCTCTACTTAAAAAAAAAAAAAGGCAAAACAACAAACCAACCAAAAAACCACCCCAAAACCTGAACAAAACAGATAAAACCCAACAAGATTAGTAGATCTCTGATAGTCTCCGCTGATACACGCTTGGTAATATAAGTATCGTGGGAATTGAGTTGTTTACTGGTTTGGGATGCACAGCTCTTAAAGAAGAGTACAACTGCTCTTCATGGTTTTGGGCAGAATAATGCAGCATGGAGTAAAGAATGTGATTTTAAGTCTCACTTACAGTAACCTAGGCTTGTTCACTTCAAATATGTTTAGCCAAGTCGTGACTCTGAGTAATGCTCTGTTAGTTTTGTCAATTGTTTCAGTGCTTTTCTAATTACTCTTTGTAGCTGCTACTAAACCAGACCTGTTTTTCTAGTTATTACAGGAATTGTGCACAGTTTTTAATGTAGACTTGCCATGTCGTGTAAAGTCTTCCCAGCTGGGAATCATTAGCAATAAACAGACGCACACCAGCGCCATAGTGAAGCCTCAGTCTAGCTCCTGCTCTTACATCTGCCAGCACTGCCTTGTCCACCTTGGAGATATTGGTGAGTTTTTGAAGGAAAAAGAAGTGGGATATTGAGTTCTAGCTGTGTTCAGCCCTCACACAGAGGGTTCTGTACATAAGATGGGCAACTGCTGGAGCAAGTGTCCTCCAAATTAGTAGCTGATTGTATGTTTGATGGTTGGTGCAGGGGGAAAGGTCTGGAAAGTAATGCTGTTAGACTTTTCTAATGTGTGTTACACATTAACACATGGAGACAGTTAATCACTAGCTTTCTAGTGATTTGCTAGAATCTGTCTTCTAGCATACTAATCATGTTATAGCTGGTAGGCATAGTGAAACGTTGAAACCGGTAACTGTTACAAAAGCTTGTTGCAGCAGGCTAGCATACTTCTCCATTTCAGAACATAACTTTTAAATCTTACATAAAAAGGCAACAATTAGAAATCCAGCCTTTCATAGACAGAGTTAAGTTCATTATGTTCAATGGGTTTATTTCTTTATTGATTAAAGCACAACTATGTGTTGCAGAAAGTTATCTTTTCACAGGAAGCTGCAGTTGCTTTTGGAACAACCTAAAGGTTGATCTAGTTTCTGATTGTGCAAAGAAGTGTGAAAAATATTTGTAGTTCTCTGGTTGTGTTGCTATTGGCACAGCATCTTTCTGTGTAAGAACTGATAAGCTGTGCCATAAGGTCTCAGGAAAAAACACCACCTCAAAATTCAATGCATTGAATCCTTGTGCTCTTTGGTGTAATTGTATGTTTTTGTGACGCTTATTTCTAAAATAATAGTAAAATGCTCTTCAGATAAACTGGGTTATATTAAATGCAGGACAGTTAAATTTTACACCTCAGCTTGGGTTTTTTGTTGTTTTCTTAGCTCGCTATAGGAATCAGACCAGCCAGGCAGAGTCTTACTACAGACATGCAGCTCAGCTTGTCCCTTCTAACGGTGAGTCTGGGATACCTTTTTGGTTTGTAATTTCGAAGGAAGATTTTGAGGTACTGCTTTTCTTGTGTGGCAGTTGGAAACTTGGGATTTTAAATAAACCTCTCTTCCCCAAATATCAAAAACAATCGTGCAACAAAGCCTGACTTGTTGGTAAATAGCTGTTTCCCTGATCTGTGTCACTTCTCTCCTTTTTGTGAATATTTAGAAACAAAAAAGGTAATGCACAGCTTCATTCCAAGGCTTCACTGCTGCTACATTGTACTGCGTTAGATTCATATGTTACGAAGTACAATTAAGGAAAACTTGCCTACCACCAGTGTTTTTTTCTTTTATTGCAAATTGGCATGTGAACAAAGTTTAGTAGCTAAAATGGGATTTTTCAATTTGTTCATGCACGTTAAGGGCTTCTTTACTTCAGGGATGTAGCTTTTTAGTTATTGTCTTACAGTGGTCCAAAACATAGACATAGTGATAGAAGGATAAATCATTTTTTAGCCAGGCTGCTGAAACCAGTAATGCAATTTTTTTAGCTAGTTATATTCTACCTGGAAAAGTTTCCTTACTCTAACTATAGGAATTTTTACTGTATAGGCAAAAAATATGACTGACTATTGACAGTCATATTTGCCTCATGAGCTAAAATTGGGCTAGATTTTGTCCAAAGAGATGAAGCTAAAAATCTGTTGTGGTGAAAGGTTGGTTTTGACAGTACCATCTTATTTAGAGAAAAATCTTATGCCATATTTGTTGTCCAGTTTTAAAGATGTGTGAAAGCAAGCAAAACACACACACACACACACACACACACACACAAAAACCCAAACAAAAACCCCCACCCCAAAAAATAACGGCACCACAAATCTAGAAGCTTTTTCATTTGAGTGGTCCTGATATGAGGCTGGAGTAAAAGGGTCAGCACCTGAACCTTGTCTGTTGAAGAATTTAGCACTTCGTGCTCGCTTTTCAAGTGACCACACTTAATCTGCAATCTGGCATGCTTCAATCTGTGACAACTTGTCGGACGATTTGTCTTTCTCTCTGTTAGGTCAGCCTTATAATCAGTTGGCTATTCTAGCTTCCTCCAAAGGAGACCACTTGACCACAATTTTCTACTACTGCAGAAGCATTGCTGTGAAGTTTCCTTTTCCAGCTGCCTCCACTAACCTACAAAAAGCACTTTCTAAAGCACTGGAAAGGTAAGACAAAATCACAATGTGTTTCTGCTTGGATAAGATGGAGGAGACTTCTTCCAGATGTACCTCTCTTGCCAGAAGTTATTCATATTTGGTAGTAGAAACAGGAATTTCTCAATCTCCGTCCAGTCCTTACACGTGTGGAATAAAGAATAGTTTGTGTCTGGGATGCTCCTGAGTGTGAATAGTGAACGCAGGAAATAAACATATTGTGCCAACGTGAAAAAGTAGCTTTACATGCACATTCCTCCTTTCTTGAACTTCACAGGAAAACTGTGTTATGTTATGTGCAGCTGTGTCTAATTCCAAAGGCTAAAGTTGGGTATTTCTGTTCTGAATGTAGTCGTGATGAGGTGAAGACTCGATGGAGTGTGTCTGACTTCATCAAGGCTTTTATTAAATTCCATGGCCATGTGTACCTGAGTAAAAGCTTGGAGAAGCTGAGCCCTCTTCGAGAAAAGCTGGAAGAACAGTTCAAGGTTAGTTCTAATAACATATTAATTAGTATATTGAGGAGGTTATTTTTAGCAGCTGAGTTCTGAAATTACAGTCCAATAATAACTTTTTCACATGCTAAAATACAGGAAGCTCAAGTAACCAGTTGTGGGAAGTTTGTATGACAGCTAACACTGGATAGTTCTGTTGACTTCTGCAAACAGGGACTTTTCCCATTTGACACGGGGTGCATTGCTGGTAGAGATACAGGAGAAATCAATGACCACTGTTGATTCTGTGCTCTTTAACCTGGACGATTCTTGGGTACCCGTGAAAAGCACTTGATTCATCTGCAAAGTCTTGGCTCAGTTGCCTGAGTAATTTTGAGAGCTTCGTTTTTTGGATGGTGTTCATTCATTCCCACTGGTTATTAAGGTTGCTTTTAATCTTCCTCAGACAACTTGCCTCTCCTGTCAGCGGTTTGCCTTTAAAAAGTGTTCCAGTACTTAATTTGTGTGTAGTCTAGAACTACTCAGAACACGTTTCCTCTGGAAAATCTAGGTGCACCCATTAATTATATAGCCAGCTCATTAAGTTGGACAATACAGAAAGGATTGAAACAAAGATAATTTTGTAAGGTATTTATACCAAGGTAGTACAGTTTCAAAGACGACAGCATATTAACTGTTCAGCTCTGCTTCATCATCTTCATTTGTAGAAAATGAGTAGGTAGTACAGATGTGTTCAACAGAGCAGTTGGGTGCTTTTCCATATTAAAAAAGGGGAAGCTGGTCTTAGCAATATAAAGAATTACAAATATTCTTCACAGTGTCATTTTTGCGTTTTTGCATTGAATTGGGCTGCAATTAAGAAACACAAAACTTGTTGGGAATTGTATTAGCTTTGAATATGAGCTGCTTGAACACTGGGAATTAATGTTGTCTCAAAATTAAGTAATTGTGTGTCTTTTTGTGTGTGGTGTTGGCTGTTGAACAAGTACTGCTTTTTCCACAATACTTTCCGTCAATAATTATGAGCATTGCTCAGGCATGTGGAACAGTCTTATTTTTCTGAACTGATCCAGGGTGTTAAAATAGAGCTAATCAAGCCCTGCTTTGTTGTTAGATTACTTTTTTGTTTATATTATGCAACATAAGGTTTAACTTACTAGAAAGCAACTCTCCGACTTAAATGGGTTGAATGTGGATGTGAAATTGGCTTTATGGTGGATAATCACTTTTAACTTTGTGGTTGATTTTTAACTCCGTATGAGGAGAACGGTCCTAGGGTTAGGAGTGTTCAGCCAAGCCCACGATTCTGCTGCTGACAGCTCTGCCAGTTTGAGCTGTTGGCTGTAGAGTGCTTCATGCCCTGAACTAAAAACCAAGGTTGAACGTGGAGCTCAAACCTTTTCTTGTTGCTTACTCTGGGGAATCCACTTGCCTCTCTGACTGTTGCATCTGAAGGTAAGTTGGTTGTGGGTTAGGATATCTCCTTTTTTTCCCCCAGTGCTCAAAAAAACCATTTAAGTTTCTTTCCTTGTTCTGAGAACGGTGTCTTTTACTGCATAGTTACTGTTGTAAATAGCTCATGCTATTTTGGTCCACCGTGGCATTCCATGACCCATGAAGTCAGATGTGGAATTAGGCTTTAATACATAACCACACACTAGTTAAATTTTCCTGGGGTGTTTTTTTTTTTAAATGTCACCTTCTCCGTGCTGTTTCTTTGAAAAACTGAAAAAATACAGTAGATATACATGCCTCTGCAATTCTTGCAGTTGCATTGCAGTGCTGTCATTACACATTAAAGTTGCACTTGCTCTGAAAGAGAACCATATCCAAGGGGATGTTGATTTGTGTGCGTATGACTTGGTGTATGAGCAGAAGCCTTGGGCTTAACAGTGGGCATCTGCCCAAGTCCTCGTGGGAAGCCCAGTGCCGTGCTAATAGAGATGACCTGAAAATAAAACTTCGAATGAATATTGCCTTAAGGGCAGACGCATTAGTCAAGCAGTGAAGTAGCAGCTGTTAATCCTTTCAAGTCCATGCTTTACCATATAAAAATACATACATCATACGTGTGCTTTTGTTGCAGAGGTTGTTATTCCAAAAGGCCTTCAATTCTCAGCAGTTAGTACATATTACTGTTATCAATCTGTTTCAACTACATCACCTGCGAGACTTCAGCAATGAAACAGAGCAGCACAGCTACAGCCAGGATGAGCAACTCTGCTGGACACAGTTACTGGCTCTCTTCAGTAAGTATGAAAACTAATTGATTTTTGTATTTCTTCTTCATTTTTATATGGAATCCAGTAGTAATTTGCTGTCGGTGTCTAGCTTAATGGTTGTGTGAGGTAAGTGATGAGAATAGATGTTATGGGAGAAAGACAAGAGAGAAGGATCATTTATGTCTAGCAGTGCTGACTAATACTGGATTTATGTGCCCTGGACTTAGTCTGAAGCCCTGCAGAAGTCTGCATGTTTTTGCTGGTTCTGAAAGAACATTTTAACTTGGGTGCAGAGTTGGATCCAGATTTTCAGTGGGTAGTGCCCCTCTTGGGGGGCTGCTCTGCAGCTGGCCACAGTGCGGTTTGAGCAGCTTTGAATGGAGCTATTTCTGAGTCACCAAGACTGAAGTTGAAGCTGACAGAACTAGGTCCTCAACTGCTTCTGTGCTCTTGATAATATCAACCGTGAGATAAGTGGGAGTGCAGAGCATTTTTGACTCTAGCTGCATAATGCTGATTTGCTTAACCTGATCTGGCCCATGATCAGCTTGGCCTTGTTCATAAACACCTAAATTTCTAAATAGCTGGGTTTCTGCAGTTTGCTGGCCTGGAGTTGATTGTGAAAGCACTGTAGTCACGCTGGTGTGGTTACTGTTTCTCAACTTGTATGCCTAACGGGTGTGAGCTGCAGAGCTAGCTCTGATGGATTTGTGTGCCTGCTGACCTGGGGAAGTACGTATAATACAGGTAGACAGTCGAGATCATAATTTCTAATAAATGAATAAATATTTTTGTAATGAGCTTGTCTCACTAGCTTTTGTTAACCTACCAAAATCATTTGCCATGACACACTTGAAAAGGAGAGGTGGGGAAAAAACATCAAGATTCTGCTTCGTGCTAGAAAACTCTCTTCTGAAAAAAAAAAAAAAGGTATTCTGATCTGTTGGTGGATTAAGATGAAGTAATTGGGCAGTTTTGTTCTAAAGAACTAGCTCTTAAAAAATAGGGGTTTATGGGTGGGATGTGTTTGATAGGTTATTTGATCAATTTTCATGTGTCATTCCTGCATCATTTGGTGTTTTTTGGTTTTGTTTGCTTTTTTCTTGCTCTGTTTCTAGTGTCCTTTCTTGGAGTTTTGTGCAAGTGTCCTTTACAAAATGACTACCAGGAGGACTCTGGGGCTGCATACCCTCTTCCAGCTGTGAAAGTTTCAATGGACTGGCTGAAACTTAGGCCCAGTGTTTTCCAGGAGGCAGTGGTTGATGAAAGACGGTAGTGAGTGTTCATCTTTCTTTTGATACATTTGATTGAATAAAGTAATAATAAGTGGTGATCCACAAATGAGTAATGGGGAAAGTGATTGTACAAATATTACAGACATCAAAATGATAGAGAATGTGTGCTAAAAAGCTCATGGAACAAAACATGAAACTTGTAGGCTACATGAACAAGTTCACTGTTGCAATTGGCTTTAGGCTTGCACGTAACTTTTTAAGATGAGGGGGATCTATTTTACCATGTCTGACTTGAGCGTAACTACTGAGTGTACCCTTAGTCTAACCTTTTGTAATGATTTCTCAGATTAATCGTGGTAGGTAGCAGGAGAATAGTTGCGTTAATTTCATGCATTAAGCAGTCTCTTCAGCAGTACTGGCATCTGTGTTTTCTGGCTTATCATCTAGGAATTAAATTGAATTTAGTAGAGGATGTCTTTAAAAGTCAGCACAGGCATTACTGTTCTAGATTGTTGCGATGATTTTCCCCTTCTGCCTCTAATCTTGTATATTTAGGCTTAAATAGCTCAAAATTCGCCAACTTTTTAAATAGCCTTTTAACTTTTCATGAATTACAGCAATTCAATTAAGTGTTTCTGACCTGTAAGGCGTTTCTTCAGATCAGGGTGGCTGTTACTGACACAGATGGATGAGTATTTTTTCTAGGATGGCCACAATAAGAAAAATGGTGTGAAAGCAGCTTGCTTAGCTGATCTTGTGCGATGTGCCACAGTAGTTTCAGTTCTCTTGGGATTTATTTCTTCCCTATTTATTTCTAATCAAAGTTGTTCTTTGCCAACTAAACACACGCGTGCACATGCCTTTATTGGTCTCTGTTTAATAACCTGATGTCTGTGTTATATTGAGAAGTCTTCCTTATTCTGAATTCATACTTAATTGTGCTCTTGGTTCAAGAAATAATCCTTATTCCTTTTTAAACTTTCAGTTGTCCCCACTCTATGCTTATGATTTTCCTGTGAATAATTAATCGTACCCCAGACTGAACAAGCATCTGAAATAGGAAGGAAGCCTAGAAAAGCAGGTGAATCTGAACGCAAGAACTGAGGACAGAAGTGACTACATAAATACTAGTGTGTTGTCTTTGGAAATGAGTTTTTCCAGACTTGCCCTGTGGAAGCCATATTAGGTCTAGATTAAGTGTGTCGCTACATCACTCTTCTTTAGGAATCTCTTACTATGAAATCTCATTATTTCAAACGTGTAGGAAGGTTGCAATTTACTGTAGGTTGCAACAGACTTGGACTCTTCTTTTTTTCCCTCCTTCTGTTCCTTGTCAGTCACGGGAAGGAGCTGTTGCTTAGTTTAGCATAGAGAATAAGCATAACGTTTCCAGTCCCTGTGGCGGTGCAGGAAAGCAGCTGACCTCAGGCTTTTGAGTGCATATTGCATTCTCCAACCCAGGTGCTGGATGATGACTGAAAGCCTTGCTGAGGAAGGGCAGATCCGTTTCACTAACATGGAACATAGTGGGCACCTTCCTAAAACAGTTTTATGTTGTTTCCATGGACTTGGTGCCCATCACTAAAGCAGAAGAAGGATGCTTAGACTTTTGGGTTGGAGCTTTTTAAAAATAGGAGAAAGCAGCCTGTTGGTGGTGGTTAAATGTTAACCACCTATGCAGCGATTGTTGAGATTTTTAAATTATTTGCTCCAGGGCCTTTGTAAAGAATTTCCAGTCATTGCTTGTACTGCTATTGCCAATGCAAGGCAGCAAGGCTGCCAGCTAACCTCTAGTTTAATGGTCTTACTCAGTGCAACCCTTACTTAGACCATCTTACTTTTCTGGTAACTGTTTCAGTGCTACAGTAGAGTGCTAATGTTCTTAGAGTGCTAAGAACAGAAGTACTTCTGCACAGCTGTATCTTGATAAATTGTTTTGCTTCCCAACTGATTAATTTATTGTGCCTTGAAAGCAGTCAGCTTTGGACTGGGAAACATGAATTGCAAGCAGGTGCTCTGAAGGTTTCCTTGTGCAATAGGTTTGTCTGGTTAAATTCACAGCAGGCTTTCTGACTTGCTGGGTAACGAACACTGTGCTGCGAGTGCCTGGCTTCCTTGGTAATGTTAAATTGGCTTTTTAAAGATTTTATTTTTCCAATGAGGTGGTTTTTTTCCCTGACACTTGAGAGAAACTTTACCTTTTCTTGGGAATCAGAGATTAATGGAAGCTGTGGCCATGTAACAGAGTTCAGTGTTTTCTTGGTAAGGTAAATAGATTCCGTGTTTTGCAGTTCTCATGGTTTTTCTGTTTTCTGATTTGTAGCATATGGCCCTGGCTGATTTCTCTTCTGAACAGCTTCCAGCCGCATGAAGAAGATCTATCCAATAATAATGGTAAGGATGCTTCTAGTCTGTGCTGTAAAGCGCTGCAAATGGTGTTTTTCCTGATGTTATGAGGAATTGCAGTTGAAGAGCAAATAAGGGAGCAAGTTGTCTTCTAGTGTTAGTGCATATGAATACTTTGCAAATGCTGTTTCTTCATGCTGAGCGGACTTTACTTTACCATTCCTGAGCTCTCAGGTTGCAGGGTGGACCAGTACAATTGAGCATGTTAATTATACCTTATGTAGTGACCTTGCTGAGATACCTACTTATGATACTGTACTCAGTGCTTTCATGCTTTCTTTACACTGTTTGTCTGTTCACCAGCAACCCCCCTTCCAGAAGAATTTGAGCTGCAAGGATTCTTGGCTCTGAGGCCCTCGTTCAGGTGGGTGACAGCTGAAGGAGACTGTACTCTTACTGATACCACTACTTTGATAGACATTGTCCTGTTCTCTACCGTATCTTATTTATGAATACTTACTACTGTATGGATTGATGTAGGTGTCTTTTCAGAACAACTGCAGTAGTCATTGTAGCTAAACTCTAGGGAAAGTGATGAGCTTGTAATATTGCTCATGACTTTTTTGGTTTTCTTCTGTAGTCTTCCTACTAGTGAATTGAAAGGGAAGAATTTGAGAAGTGAGGAAAGGAATACTTTTACATTAAAACTTCCTGATGTGATTTTACTTTGCTGTTTTTTACTCTTTTTTTAACTGTATCCCTGTACATGTACAAATGCTGACTAAATGTCACACATATTCATTCAACTGTTCTGTAATCTTTATCATCACACAGATGAGCTTTTTGGCCTTCTGTTTTAAAAAACCAACCACCAAACCTCTTTAATGTATAGCTGCATCTTAGCAGAAAATTATATCTGTGAATCGGGCATCTTGTAACAGTCATGTTTTGAATAGTAGCTGGTGAAATTTCACAGCTTATAGTAGAGTGTCGCTGACCAGTTGTCTTTCTAAAGAAATACCATGTTGCAGAGGGTAATGGTGTAATTATTTTTCCCTCTCCTATGTCAAAATTAGAAACTTGGATTTTTCTAAAGGCCACCAGGCAATTACGGGAGATAAGGAAGGGCAGCAACGTCGGATACGGCAGCAGCGCCTGATCTTCACAGGCAAATGGATTGCTGATAATCAGCCAAGGTAATTACAAGTAGCTTCTCGGTGTTTCATTTGCTGCTGTAAGCTTAGTTAATGCAGGTACCAGAGTAGAATGTTATTTTTCTCACTATTCAACACGGCAATTAGGTATAATATAAATACGAGATGCTGACAGCACCAATAACATGTTGTGTGGGTCAGCAGCCATTGCTTCATAGAGTGGTTATGTTAAGGAATGTATTTGGAATAATGTGCTTGCTTTTCAATTCCCTTCTGTCTTTTCCAGGTTGATTCAGTGTGAAAATGAGGTAGGAAAGCTGTTGTTTTTGACAGAAATCCCAGAACTATTACTAGAGGACCCTAGTGAAGCCAAAGAGAGTCTCGCCTCGCAGGAAACATCTATTGCAGAGCCGCTATCTACAGATGGGAGCCCTGGACTCAAATCAGTTCTGTCCTCTGGCAGAAGCCTGAACAACAACTGTGACACAGGAGAAAAACCAATGGTCACCTTCAAAGAGAACATCAAACCACGGGAAATGAACAGAGAGCAAGGGCGAGTCTATCCCCCTAAAGATGTAGGTAGGGAAAGGCGGGACTATAGCAAAGGAATAGTAGCCAATAAGAATGATGCGAAGAAGGATAACAATAAAAGAAAGAACGAGACCAAGAAATGTGGCTTGGATAAGATGCAGGAAGCAGGAAAGCAGAACGTGGCAGTTCAGGTAAGCTTTTAGATCAAAGGGGTACTGCGTCTTAGGCGGTACAATGCTTGTGTCAGGGCTGTGACTGCTTGTATAGAGTATGGTAGAGTTGAGGTCTCGCTGTGGGCCCTGCAGGGACAGCTAATGCACCAAAAAAATAGAAACACAACTGTCTCAAAGACCAGGTATTGGTGATCTTTGGGTCTCTGTCCTTTTCCTTGATGCTCTCTTGATTTGTTGGGGGGGAAAACACAGGGAGCAATGAAAGGTGATTTTGCTGTATGAACCTTCTTAAAAAATCCAGACTTCTGTCTGTTGTTCCACAAATTATTCAGGCTGCGAAGGCTGTTCGCATGGCCAGATCACAGTCATGCTCTTTCTCGTACTGTGGTCTGTTGTGAAGGAACTGGGTACTCTGCATTTTCAGTTCAGTTGACTTGTGCACATTCAACAAATTGAATACATCGCAAAAACACCAAATTGTATATGTGAGGTAAGATCCTCTGTAACGTGTGTGCAGTCAGGTGGCCCTCTGTGGAAGTCAGGAAAGACACACTGCTCTTAAACCATGTATCTCTCTGTGCTCAGGTGCTTGCTCAAAACTGTTGGCTTCATATCAGCTGCTCTATCAGTTATATTTTTTTGAAGCATGCTTTTTTCCTCTGTTTCTGTGAGCATTATGTACAAAAATGCTTACCTCGTGAGTAAATAGTGAATTTACTGGTCTGACTTCCATCAAGTTGTAGAAGATAAGGGTGGAGAGTTTCAGGGTTGATCTGATCTGTAGCTGGATGGTTTGGCTGCATCTCAGCCATTGCCTGATGATGTCTGGAGGCATTTAGTAATAGCAGTGGAGACTCTATTATTTCCCTGGAGAAACTGTCAGTTCTTCACTGTTCTTGCAAGTGGAAATTATTTCCTAATGCGCTTTATCTCCCTTGCTTCTGTGTAAACCTACTACTAATTTCCGAAACTGGTCTGCAGAGTAACTTAAGTCTTCCTCTTTGCAAATGCTCTGAAGGCCTGTGCAATTGAGGTCTTTTTCTTTTCCTAAGCTAGACAAACCAGCTCTTTCATATTTCCAGCTGGTGGTGTTAGGACCCTTGGCTCATTCTTGTTCTCCTCATTATTTGCTATTAAACATAATCATTATAAAATGGAAGTTCTGAACTGGCATTGTTATTCAGTTGGTTTTGCAGGGGTCCTACCAAGGCAGGTAAAAGGGTCGTAGCCTACAGAACCATGTGGCAATTGTTTGTGAGTCACCGCACAAGATTCTGATATCTGAAAGCCAATGTAGGTGAGTTAGAGTAGCAAGTTTCTTACTTATTTGTTGAAGTCTGGAATGTGGTTGCAGGCCTGAGCACAGCTCCCAGTTTTGGTATGTGTGCCCTTGAATTGGAAAAGAAGGACTTGCTGATAAAATACGCTGGATCTTCTGAGAAGTATGTCTAGTTTTTTTGGATAGGGAAGACATTTTAATTTTGACCCAGCTGATTTATCAGAAATTTGCTTGTCTTAGTCTTAAATGTTTACAAACTCAAGAAGAACTTACTGCAAACCCAGCAGTAGAAAAATATGTTTTTAGGTGGTTGGTCACTTTTCATCTATTGTTGAATAGAAATGCATTTTGACTTTTTAGTTGCATCAGCTGTGTTTGTTATGGCACCTATTCCCATGAAATGCCTTTTGGATGCCTTTTGGTTTGTATAGTTTGGTGGTCTTACTTATCCAGACCTACTCCAGAATATGGGGAGGGTTTGATTCCCACTCTCTGAGAAACCAGTGTAGGTTTTGTATCCTTAGGTGGTTTGTGAGTGCTCTGTCTGCTTTGGCCTTCAGGTTTTATCTCCTCCATAGTTCGTTGCCTTCAAAAGCCTAAATGCTACAAATGTTGCAGCTCCTACTTAGCAAAAATGTTAGCGATATTATACAGAAGTAATCAGTCCTGTTTTGCAGATAAGTAGAAACCTGGGTGCTCTGAGGCGATTATGAAAGTGTGACATAGGTTGACTCTCTTCTCTCTAGGGAAAATAATGTTAGATGCCGAGGAAAGTTTAATGCAGACTTACTTGAGGTGTAACTTACTTTTCAGAGGTCACTGTGATGAAATAGTGCTTCTCTCAAGCACTGCGTAGGAGAAAGTAGTTGGTGGTGTTGACACTTTTTAGGTGAGATCAGGTAGAAGTGTGGAAGCAACTGAAATTTGTCTGTCTTGATTGATGAATTTTAGATACTTAGGTTTTAAAAGTTAACTACAAGTCATGCAGGGTGGGGGGAGGGCTTTTGGAAGCAGTCTTTGGTAATGTGCTACGGCAGCTTTGAGTTTATGGCAGACTGGAGCTCATGTTTTGAAATCCCATGGCAGGACGAGTGTCTTTGAATTCTCTGACATTGCTATAAAAGAATGCATAGCTTTCAGTATGGGTTATAAAAACATTTGGCTTACTGTGCAGAAAAAAGGGACAGCATGATATAAGTTGAATTTATAGAATGTGGTGAAGGGTGAAGCTGTCAGTGAATAGATGTGACATGAGCAGGGGCTGCATCATTCGTGGTGCTTAGCATCAGCTAGAACCTTGAGGTAGAGTTCACTCCTGACTTTTTCTAGCGGGAAATCAAAAACATGCCCAAACCTCCCTTACAATCTACTTTTTAAATTAAATGCAAAAAATAAACCACTCTCCCATAACTTCTAAATGGGGACATTCAAATTTATTTGAAAACAAACTTGAGAAAACATTTGAATGCATCTACCCCTTTACCACTGTATTTTGGCAGAAAAGACCTGCCCTTTAACTCCTTTCAACTCAGCAGCACTAAATGTTGAAGTAAAGCCCACACGGTTTTGGTTTGTTTGGTTTGAATTTTTAAATTTGGTCTGTGATAAACCCCTCTCTTTCAATCACCTTTGAGGCTTGGCGTCAGGTCTGCTCCTGGGCCCTTTCTGTATTGCCCGGGTTCCTTGCTTGCTGTCTTTTTCCTGCCTGCTCCATCTTGCATTCCAGGCAGTTCTGCTGAGCTGAACAGAAAGGGAAAGTAGTCTTCCCCTCTGTCTTCCTCTCCAGGAAGACCCAGACCGCAGCAGACTCAGAATCAGGTAAACATTACATTACATTCTTCTCTCTGCCTTTAACTGGTGCAGCTCTTTTAACAGAACATACAGCAGTTACACAGTAAACTGAAAGAGGTTTAAACACTTCTGTAATTTGTCTTATATGCTCTTGGTCAAAAGAATTTCGTAGTATGCAGGAGTTGGTGCGTATATGTCACCGAATGGCTTAGGCTGAAAGTTCCCTAGGAAGAACATGGTAGTGTTTGTTTTTTAAGGTGCTGCAGGTAAGTACCATGAGTTAGGTTGAAGTAGTGCCCTAGGAGAAGCATAAGAGCATCTGCACTTTTTGTTTTGTTTCTAAGGCACTGCAGTTGAGCAGCATGGTAAGTTCTTTGTATGGTCTGAGGATATTATGATGTCTGCTTCCCACTCTCTCGCTAGAGAAGGAGCCTGTTGCATCTTCTGGGTAGATCTCCCTAGAGTGCTTTTGTGAGGCAAGGAGTGCCTGAGGACAGGCAGGGTAAACTGCCTGAGGTCAGTGAGGAGGGAACTGGGTTCCTGTGTTCCAAACCTCTCCCAATTACTTAGGGAAAAGAAAATAATCTCTCAGACAATCTGGGAGTTCATTTTTGGGCTTGAGACATGATGTGGGTAATTACAGGAGAAGTTGTGTAATTTCTTCTTACTTTTTTGTGTTAGGTGAAATCCCAGACAGAGATGAGGAAGACTCCGGTGTCTGAAGCCAGGAAAACACCTGTAACTCAGACTCCAAGTCAGGCCAGCAGTTCTCAGTTCATCCCCATTCATCACCCAGGAGCCTTCCCTCCCCTTCCTAGCCGGCCAGGTAATTTACATCATTCTTTTGAAGTGTGGTTTACTCTTCACTGCAAAGAAAATCTTGTAATAGTGGTTGTTACAGCCTCTGAAGGTGGGAGCTGTTTTAATGAACATGCATTCTCACATTGAGAGTCTTACTAAGTAGTAAAGAACGGGCATAGCAGAACTGAAATGAGATAAATAAGATTCCTTACGCTTTAGAATCGAGGTCTGTCGTAAAATCTGCCGCCTTCCTTCTTGTTTAGTGGGTGTGAGATCAAGGAGCTTCATGGTAGGCTGTTTCTGTAGTTAGTCAAAACATGACAAAGTCTCCTGCTAGCTGAGGAGGAAGTGTTCTCTGTGTCTGGGACTCCATTACAGAAGATCAATCACACTGCTTGCTTCTTTTAAAGCTCAGTTTCTTTTGTAGTGGTGCTCATGTTTCAGGCTGTAACTTGTGTGGTCTTACTTGCTGTAGTTGCCACATTGCGTGTTCCCATTTTGTTGTAGAGTGTTCCTGTCATACCTTGCTGTTCATGTTTGCTCACGAAATAGCTGGAAGCTGTATCTTCCCTGCAGCTGCTACATGTAGTTGCTGGATATAAGACAGAGGGACATCTTCCCTGCTCCAAAGTCAGCGTAAAATCTGGCCCGTGAGACACAGAATTAAAGCTTGCCTTCCAAACTTGTTTTCGTTGTGAACTACAGGAAAGGAACTGATCTTGTGGAAATGAGGATTTGTTTGCTTACCATCTGTCTCTGTCTAAATTAATCCAGAGACTGGTGATCCTCTGGGAAGAGGCAGTAGACTTATCGACTGCTTCTGTTCATTGCTCCAGAAGTTTAGTCACTGAAAATGTGTGTGTTTGAGGGGAAGGGAACTTTGGGAGTAAAGCATCAAAAAACCCAGAACAGTGAAGGAAAAAAGTAGAAGGGAAGAGAAAGTGGGGAGACTGACGTCTGGGGTGGGGGGTGGAAACATGTGACTCTCCCAGATACTGCCCTTGACTGACTGTTACCAGTGCCTGGAATATTGCAAGAGAACCTGAGAAAAAACTCTGGATCCCCCTGTGATCACAGCATGTGTGTGCAAGGGTGAGAGAGGACATTTGGAGTGCATGTATGCAAACTGGTGTTCCGGGTCCTCGCGGCCTAAATGAGCTAAATGAGCAAAATAGGAGGAGAAAGGAAAAACCAAACCACCAAATATTTTCTGGAGGGGAGCTATCTGCTCTGTCAAATTGTGCTTAAAGGTGCATTTTTATCTTTTCCAGGGTTTCCACCTCCAACCTATGTTGTTCCCCCTCCTGTGGCTTTCTCCATGAGCACAGGATACACCTTCCCAGGTGGTGTTTCTGTCCCAGGAACCTTCCTCCAGCCCACAGCTCATTCACCTGCAGGAAACCAGGTGCAAGGTGGGAAACAGTCCCACATTCCTTACAGCCAGCAACGGCCCTCTGGACCAGGGCCAATGACACAGGGACCTCAGCAAACACCACCTCCTTCCCAGCAACCCCTCTCATCTTTACCAGCTCAGGCAACAGCACAGTCCGCAAGCCAGTTACAGGTCCAAGCTCTGGCCCAGCAACAGCAGCAACAGTCCCCTACAAAAGCTGTGCAGGGCCTGGGGAAGAGCCCACCACACCACTCTGGATTCCAGCAGGTAAACTAGACTAATGCAATATGCTAAGCTTTGTTTAAAAATAAATGGCAACGTTCAAGACCTAACGTTCCTGGATTATACCTTTTCAAAACTGCCATTAAAGACCGTAAGTGTGGAATTTCGATCTGTGAACTTCTGGGCAAATTTTAGAAAAGAGCTGAAGTTTGGTGGGCGTGAACATACGGTTCTATAGCGGAGAGGAAGGCATCTACTGGAATGGGAAGGTGGTCACTCTTTTCTGTGTGTTTCTGTTTATAGACAAGGTATTGAAGGTGGTATTTCTGTCTCAGGCTTTTCTGGTTTCTTTGTGTGAGTAATGAGGACTGAATCTGAATCTTCACCCACACTCTCCAGTGAGCTAACTGGGTTGCAGTGTCAGTTCTGTCACAGATCTTAGTTTTATGCTCACGTTGTGCTAGAGATAATCTCCCTTCTGGCATGTCTGGACTTGATGCTGAGACCCTCCTGATGTTCTGGGCAGCAAAATGCTGGCTCCGTACCTTAGTAAAGGTGTTTATAAGGTACTGGGTTAGAGTAAGGATTATACTTGGCCGTTGGGGTAAAGTGTGACTAAGGAGTATTAGATGTCTATTGAGACTGTGAATTTTGGCGAATAGATCAGTAGTTAAATCAGTAGTAAATCAGAATGTTTGTGGAATATCTGTCACAAGCGAGCCAGACCAACAGTTTGAATGGAGTTAGGTGTTCAGTTAACGTGAATTGTTCCTGCTTGCTGGTGAAATCGTGTGTCTCTGCCTCAGTATCCGCAGACAGACTCATCGAAGCAGCTCTGGAACCCACCTCAAGTTCAAGGCTCACTGGGGAAGATCATGCCCGTTAAGCAGTCCTATTACCTGCAGGCCCAGGACCCTCTCAAATTATTTGAGCAGTCATTGCAGCCTCCTGTGATGCAACAGCAACCTCTGGAGAAAAAAATGAAGCCCTTCCCAATGGAGCCATATAACCAGAACCCCTCAGAAGTCAAGGTGCCAGAATATTACTGGGACTCTTCCTATGGCCTGGCTGACAACAGGGTGATGGCACAGCAGTCTAACATGGACCGCAGGGGAAAGCGGCAAGGAGTCTTCCGCCCAGAGCAGGATGCTGTCTCCAGGATGACCTTTGAGGTAAAGATCCATGCTATGAGTGGTGAAAACCAATGAGACTCTGATACTCCTGACAACTCTAGGAGTTTCCCTGTTTCAGGAATGCCCTGTAGCCCCAAGTATGTCTATGTGAGCTTGTTTAGTAGGGAGCTGGGTATCAGTAAATGGGATTCCAGCAGACAGCGATGAGTTCTCCATTTTAGTTGGCTGTATGTGAGATCCGGCTGTTGAAGATTTGGTTTCAAGTAGGTGTAAGTCTTGTTCAGTGTAGTTGTGACATTGATATTTGCACTGTGTCTGCCAGGCCAAGAAACATGGCAGCTGATAGTTTTGGGGAACATTCTTGTCTGGCAACTGATGAATACCATTAAAGCCATCCAAATAATTGCAGTTGAATTAGTACCCTTTAGATGAATTCTTAACACTTGTGTAGTATCTTGAGTGCACTGAATGGCTGAGGCTGTAGTAGTCAGATTGAGAAGGGTAGGAGCAGTCTTGTTTTGGATTTTTTTGTTGTTGTTGTTTTTCCTGTAAATCCCACCACACAGTGAGGGAGCTGAACGAATTCCTTAGCTGTTGGTTGAATTAACGGAATACTTTGCTTCTGTTCATGCAGTTGTGCTTTGTGTTGCCGTTTATAAAACCTGCAATATTTGTTATTTATTAACAGTCCAGGAGTTGTCTGTGAGTGCTTTTGGTGATGTTTATAAGGAAACTTAAACAGAGGCCTCTTTAAACTTTTGGTCAGGTGTGCCTCTGTAAATGTGCTCAGTATTTTCAGGTCAGCTGAGATCCCTTGGCTTATCCTTCAGAGAGAAAAGCCAGACAATATACAGGAGCCTGATTCTACCCTGATACCAGGTTGTGGTTTTTAGATGGAGACAGGGTCCAAGCCTTGTTCTCATCACTAAAAGGGAACCCTTACCTGGCCGCCAGCACAGTGCAGTATGGACAGTAGCTGTGCTCGTGATGCTTGTGTTCTAAGCATCCCTCACAGAAATCAAGAAGTTGAGTTTGACCAGCACTTTGCAGGGTTTTTTGGCCCATTGGTCTGGTCGGCTGTACGTTGGTGTAGCAGCCGTTAGCAGTGGAAATAAGTCTTGTGGGATTTAAATTCCACAAATAGAGGAGGGAAGAAGATGCAAACATCATTTTACTTGAAACCTAAATTACTCACAGGTCAGCTGTAGAAGAATAATTGTAAGATTTCATGTTCTCTGTCCTTGAATGTGAAAAGAGGTTTGATATTTGGCATGGATGCAATAGGAAGCACATGCTCCACTAATAAAAACTATCTGCCCATCATTTTGATGGTGCAGCTCTGCCCCCAGCATGCTTTAGGTAGGCCATGTGGCTAGTTATGTTTTCTGCTCAGCATTTTCTGTGTACTTCAGCACACTTCTGCTGCACCACTTTTCTCACCTTGTGCCTCTGCATGCCGCCTTCTGCATTTCTCTTGCTATTTGCTCTTGTCCTGCTGTGGCTTAGCCCCTCCTCGCTGTCTCTTGCTGTTCTCCTTTCTGCCTTCTCTTGTCTCACTGTACTCATTTCTGTCACTAGGACCCCAAGAGCTCCCCTCTGCTTCCTCCGGACCTGTTAAAGAGTCTGGCTGCCTTGGAGGAGGAGGAAGAGCTGATTTTCTCTAATCCTCCTGATCTTTACCCAGCTCTGCTGGGGCCTCTCGCCTCTCTTCCTGGACGAAGCCTCTTTGTATGTATTTGATGTAATACTGCTGCTTCTCACTCTTAACTGGCATCTCTTTCTTCTGTGAAATTACAAGAAATGTGGAAATCCTCTCTCCCCCCCATCCCTGCTGTCCATTTCCCTGCCTCACCCTTGAGCTAGTCTTCATAAAAGAGCTCAGACCAGCTGAAGGCCCATGGTACAGCTCTTGGGCTGAATCCAGGCCTGCTAATTTGTTCAGAAATCAGAATAACAGTGGGGATTTTTGTAAGTACAGTCCACAAGAGAGATGTTGGTGCATCATTTAATGCACTTGCTCTTCTGCAGTTGTATGGGCTTAGTAATTAAGGGCAAGGGGGAGCACAGATTCAGCTGTGGGAAGTCTTCAGAAAAACTGTGGCTTATTATAGTCTGCATTATATTTAATTCACAAAAATGTCTGAAAAGCAGAGGGAATCTGCTCTACTAAATGCAGAAGAGATTGTAAAAGAGCAGGATGGCTTTGGAAGAAAATTGCAAGCAACTGGCTAAGTAATCAGTAACTCCTGTGGAGTTACAGACGACTCCTCCCCCATTTATGAATTAAAACCTTCCTAGTTCACTAGCTTGGAGGGTCCTAGAGCTGCTGAATTTGTGAATTGCCTCTGAAAATGCAGTATGCCTTTCTAGTATGGCTACAAGCACGTTCATTACATACTAGTAATTCAGATTAGTATAAGTAACAGAGTCATTTGTTACTCTGCGCAAAATCTTTGATTAATTCTATTCCTCAGTTATTTGACACACCATCCCAAGGAGCCAGTAGCAAAACAGACATCCATTTCTGTCTCATTAGATACCTTTGCTAAGAAACTAATAGCTGCTTTTTCAGCAGCTTCCTTTGAAGCTGCTACTGCTGCTGTCTGCCGATAAATGGAAGGAAATTCTTCTCTGTGCAAGCTGTGTGGATATGCAGAGTGTGAATTTTGTCTGCCTTTTAGAACGTGCTTTCAAAGTAATGAGTTGTCACTTTGAAAATCTAACAAGCGAGAAACTGCTTGCCAGGAAAATGGGGCTATTTGTCTTTGGCTTACAGGATAAAAGCAAAGATATTCCAGATACCGAGACCATGTTAAAGAGAGAGACATGCTAGTTCAGGTTTTGGTTGTTTGAACAATAAATTTTAAAACATCTGACATGCTGATCTGGTATGAGTGCAGGAGAGCTTTTATTTGGAACAAGACTACAGCTTTCATTTTGGATCACACACAGTTTTACTTATGGCTTCACCAATTCTATGGTGTTCGTTGTCCACCAGCTGAGCTTTGTAATTTTTCTTTGATTTCTGTATCGATGAGAACTGATCCTATTTCTTCCCTAAATAGGGTTGTTTTAGATAAACTGTTTTTTCACTGCTTAATCATTGTAAGAACCAAAAAGAAAGCTGAGAAATATTATGCTGGAAATAACAACTGCATGAGAGAGGGAGATGTAGATGATGGGAAAGGTCATGGTCTGTAATATCTTAACAGGGGAGTTTTGGAATCTCCGTTCTAAACACTGGAGGTGGATTTTTTCCTTCCTCTCTACAGTCATTGGTGAAAATGAGAACATGCTGAATGAAACTTAGACTGTTTAACTCAAAAATCACAGCGCTTGGCTGCTCTTTCTGTTTTAAGAATGTCTATGAAGCAGGGATGCTCTCAAGCTGAAAAATAGTCTGTCGGTAGCAACATACAAGAGTCTAATTGTGTTTGAGGAAGTCCTCTGGTCACCAGGAAGGATCCTGTCTCATTTGAACGAGGTTTTACACACCCATAGGGGTTTTTTGGCAGGAATCTCTCCTCTAGATGTATTGGACAGCGTATTGCAATTGGAAAAGCTGTTCTGCAGTGGGGTTTGCCTGAGACTCTCAGCTGTCGTGATTGTTGATTAGGAGATATTAAGCACAGTTAGTAGGGAAACTACTGATTTTCTGCATGTTAGTTTGCTCTCCCTGTCCTCCAGGGTGCTAGAGCTAAAATATAAGGAGGGTTTTAAATACGACCAAAACCACCTTGGCAGTTTCTGATAGTATGTTTTCCTCCTGCTCATTACACTGAATACTAACTGCTCTTTTTCTCTTTTTGGTTTCTGAAGAAGTCCCTGCTGGAAAAACCATCAGAACTGATGTCTCAGTCATCGTCTTTCCTGTCCCTCAGTGGCTTTTCTCTTAATCAGGTAAGCGAGGACCAGAGTCTGCAGCCCTCTGCTGCAGAGCTTGCCATTAAACTAGCTAACATGGCAGAAATCTGGGGATATCCTTTAGTTCAAACCAATGGAAAACCTGGAAGAAAACCATATGGATGCCTAATTTCAGTCTGTATCAGCAAGATTATCTTTACCTTTATCAGCTGTCTTTCCAAATTCATCCTAGCTATAGTTCTGCAGACATACTATTGAATCTTGCAGAGTTCGTGGGACCCCCTGTTGTTAGTGGAATTGTGAAGTTGACTGAAAAGGTGCATCTCAAAGTGTGATGGTGTGTAGGGTCTTATTTCCTGAGCGATGGATTCCCTGTTCTCTTCCAGAGGACTGAGCTGGTTCTTGATAAAATTTTTGTGAAAGCTTTGCAGTCCAGCCAGGAGAAATCTGTCATGATTCAGAATGTGATGGACTTCATGTTAAATAAAATGGTCAAAGAAGAGGGGGCTGGGGAGTGAAAAAGGAGTTAGGAAAATATATTGATCTATAACTGTTTCCTTTGTACAGTGTCAGTATTTGAAATAAATCCAATACCTAAACATTTACACTTAACGTTTTGGCAGGAAAGATATCCAAATAACAGCATGTTCAACGAGGTATATGGGAAAAACATGAATACCAGCACAAAAACAGAAGTCACCCCTTCAGTTGCCCATCAGGAGACTTCACTATATTCTCTCTTTGAAGGGACTCCGTGGTCTCCATCCCTTCCAGCCAGCTCAGGTAATCCTGGTATGGTTTTTCTTATATCTAGTGATTTAAGAGGATTTGAGTTAATTCTGAACCTACTGCAAGTTAAATGTAACTGGAAATTAAAAAAAATACCTGCTTGACAAGGTGTCTGAAGGTTTCTGTTTTTCTTTATATATCCTCAGAAGTATGAGGGGATTCTGTAATTAATACAGCATAAGAACCTGGTTTTTAATTGAAGTGGTTGAGCAGGATTAAAGTTGTAGGAGGTATTAAATCCTGAAATCTCTTTAACTTAGATTCCTGACAAGCATTTGTGAGTAGGGCTGAAACTCAAAGATCCATATAATTTGTGTTGCCTGTTTGGAAAGAGCTGGAAGAACTGGATTTCATAATGTAGATCTTTGAAAGAGAAAGAAACTGTATGACCGAAGAGTGTGGAAGAAAATATGACAGTGGGGTTTTTGTTTTAGTTTGGTTTTTTACTGTTAAGCAGCCTACAAAGCAAACCAGCTTTTTCCTTGGTAATTATCTTAAAGGTGTAAAATGTAACTATTAGATCATGACTTTATTTTCATTAAAAATCCAGAAGAGTGTGAAGGGAGGAATTAGAATTAGTTGAATCTAAGAAATGAGTGGATTTTAAATAACATCTGCACTGGATGAGATTTTTGGTTGCACTGAGACTTTTGCAACCAACCAGGAATAACTGTTGTGGGTGAAATGGAAGGAGCTGCAAAGTGCTTTTATTCTAGCAGGATTTACGGCTCACATGGTTTCAGCTTTCTCTCCCTTCAGCTCTTCATTCAAGACCACATAGTTTCCTGCCACCCTGCTATGGTGTCTTGTCTTCAGTCATCATTCTGTCCTGACTGCAGATAGGCTTCTTCATGCTTGTTCTTCTCTTCTGCTCAGTATTGGCATCTGGTCTGAATTGCTTAAGACTCATAGAAGTGTAAAACATTCACAGACTTGGGAGTTGGAACTGTAAACTTAAAAACTCCTCAAGGTCTAATGTCATTTTTTTTAGTGGTTTGTCAAGCTTGGAGACAGATTATTGGGGGTTTTTATTTTTGAGAAAAGTTCTTCAAGAAACCTTGGGAAAGCTCACTTTGGTTAGCCAGCCGTCTCGGTCTCCTGGTTTTTGGTTTTTCTGGTAAGCACACGTATACATTAAGCACAGTCCTTCTGTTCTTGTATATGCACAAACATTTTCACTTGGAACTTAGGAATTTGCATTACGCTTGTGTAATGGAGGGAATAAACACTGACCTTCAGCACTGGAGAAAACTGGGTAATGGCAGAATTTGCAGCAGCACTAAGAAATTCAAAATCAGGAGGCTCCTGCTGTTTCTGTTGACCTTTTTCCTCTTGCCTTGTAATCACTAGATCATTCGACACCAGCCAGCCAGTCTCCTCACTCCTCCAACCCCAGCAGCTTGCCAAGCTCCCCTCCAACCCATAACCACAATTCTGTTCCCTTCTCCAACTTTGGACCTATTGGGACTCCAGACAACAGAGACAGGAGAGTCGCAGACCGCTGGAAAACAGATAAGCCAGGCAAGTGCTGGGTTTCAGGCTCGCATGAAGCCAGCTGGTGGCGGTTGTTTGGCGGTGGTTTTGCTACCTTCCTTTGAACTTGTCTTTCTCCCGTTTTAGCAATGGGAGGGTTTGGTCTGGACTATCTCCCAGCAACATCGTCATCTTCGGAGAGCAGCTGGCACCAGTCCAGTGCTCCCAGTGGCACCTGGGCAGCCCAAGGCCCTCCTGCTATGGAGGACTCCTCAGCTGTGCTTATGGAGAGCCTGAAGGTATGTTTGACTGAAACTGTGCTCAGGAAGGGGCGTTTGTCTGTGGGGCCAGAAAGTCCATTGATGGGCATTAGAGCTCAGAAACTGAAGGGGTTTCCTGCAGATTCAAATGTGGGAGGTGTGACCAGTGCTGGAAGATGTCACAGTTCTCCAGTTCTTGCTGGTTTAGAATATTTTGTGAAACAAGACCAGGCTGGCGGAAGTGGAAGAAATGATAACATTTGCTTTGACTAGTCTAAAATTAGTAATCGTTAATGTGGGATGAATTTTTATG
This sequence comes from Falco rusticolus, assembly GCF_015220075.1. Taxonomy (NCBI): domain Eukaryota; kingdom Metazoa; phylum Chordata; class Aves; order Falconiformes; family Falconidae; genus Falco; species Falco rusticolus. Next base: position 30,816,988 of record NC_051197.1, read on the forward strand.
GTAATGAGGATTCTGGAGGAAGATAAGCTTCTTCCAGGGAGCCTCTTTTTAGAAGGCCTTCTTTGAAGTCTGGATAGCTTTCATGGTAAGCCAGGTATGAATGATAAGAGAAGAGGAAGAATACAGAAAACTGCTTTTTCATCTGAAAGAGCAGGGCTCTCTAACGCAAGGAGGTGCTAGTGTTGGCTGTTTGTTTTTAGTCCATCTGGTCCAGTTCCATGATGCACCCTGGACCCTCAGCCCTGGAGCAGCTGTTAATGCAGCAGAAGCAGAAGCAGCAACGTGGACAAGGTGCCATGAACCCGCCGCATTGAGACAGAGGTGGCAACCCTTGCAAACGAAGGCTCCATAAACCATGGCATGTTGGGTTTGCAGGACTGGCCCACACAGTCCTGTGCAGGTGGCAGCCCTCTCTTCTGTTCCTTGCTGTCAGGAGGGCGTAAGTGCTCCACCGACCCACTGAGTGTGCACAAAACGTCTGCAGTGCAAGAAAACATCATCAGGAACTCTCCATCCCTGGGCTCTCTGGAGGGAGAGAGGAACTGCTGTTTGTCTCACTCAGTGACCCGATATCACCGCCTCTCACCTTCTCCATCGTGCATGTCCCCAGCCACATGGGAAGTAAAAGCTGAGAATGAAGGGCAGATGGGAGAAGCCAATGAGAACTTCTCAATCCTTTTCCTCTCTTTGGGGAGATAAAATAGGAATCCATTAATGATTGCTTTGCTGACTGAGAATGTAGTTGAAATTACTCCTAAACATCTTTATTACTATCTCAGTAGTAAGATCACACTGAATTCTTCCGTACACAAGACGTGCTTCGTAGTCAGTGTGTAGCAATGAAAGCCCCAGCTGCTGCTCCAGTCAGAGGTGGTGGGTGGCGAGGTGGGGCTCTATCTCCTGGGGTAACGAAGGACTTTCATGAAGGAGAGTCTGGCACTTGACACCACTTCACCTTTCACCCAAAGGCTTTGGCAAGCCCGTGGGTGGGTTAGAGACTCCAGCATGAAATGCCGCCCTCTCAGTAGGTGTTTGAGCTATAAATGGTGACGTGGGGCATTGCAGCACTCTGCTGGACAAGCAAGTTAACTGCTATGGGGTTTTAAATTAATGTTTGATTCCTGTACATTTTACTGTAGCATAGTGGCTAGCCCCACAAAGGGCAGGCTAGTCTGTGCATTCACAGCCTGACTCATTTTAATAGGTAGGTAGAAAGCTTTCAATGGTTTTTGGGTTTTATTTTTATTTTTTCTTTCTCTCTCCATCCTCCCATCTTTGCTGGATGCTAGTAGTTTCATTACCAACGTGCGACATCTCGCAGAAAATAATCAGGGGTCCAGCAGGGCTGGGTAAAGCCGACAGTCAGCCTGGACAGTGTGGAGTGTTTGCAGCCCCACAGGCACACATCAGCTCTGCAGAAACCCGTCCCTCCGCGCTCCCCGCCCCCAGCTGCAGCCCCAAACTTTCAGTTGCGGAATGAAATTCAAGGCACCCGTGGACACACATGTGTAACACACGGAAGAAAGCATAGTGCTGTTCATATGTGAAAAGGTGCAGAAGGGAAAAGGAAAACGTTTTATTTGCTATTTATTAGAGGGAAGGAAGACTGGAAGCTTCGTTAAAGAGAAGGACAGCGTTTTTGTTAGGTTTCCCAGGGAAGTTACGGAAACAATCTCAATGTCCGTTTGCTGTGTTTAGCAGTAGGGGTTTGTGTGACGATTCAGGATCTCTGAGCTGGAAGTCAGCTGCAGAGCAAAGCACATGCAGGAGCCGAAGTGACACTGGAGTCTGAGCAGCCCCAAAGAATACAAAAAGGGAAGACGGAGGAGACACGATACCCCTCCGGGGGTATGAGCAGCTCCCCCACGATCTCCACCTTAGCAGCATCACTGTTCTTTGTTGCATTTCGAAGCTGTATTTCCTTTAAAAAAGTCCAAAAAGTGAAATTCCCACTCAGTGGTAATACAAACCAAACCCCTCTGTACTTCCCTCCAGCCCTCCCGGTTTGTGTATCGAGCTGTGCACCCAGGCAGCTGCGACATTCCAGTGTTTGAACCTTCAGTCACTGACTCTTGCACCCTAGACGAGCTAACCAGGTTCACCATCTCACTCCCGGCAGTGCCAGGGTCCCAGCTGCACGTTCCACTTGTGCATGAGCATCTGGCCTCGGGAATGCATCCGACTTGGCTGGGATTCCCGTCCTGCCCTCCGGTGCCTGGGGGAGCAAGGGAAGGGGCCCCCAACAGAAACTGGTTTGTGTCGTAGGCTTTTTTTGTGTTTTTTGTCTGTCTGTGCAAGAACTGCAGCTGCTGAAATCAGCTTTGCCTTTAATTAAACCATGTTCTCTCCATCCAGGTCTGTGTGTAGTGTTTATTTCCCGTGTAACTTGGCTACAGGCTTTTAAAAATGCGTGATTTTTCTGGAGAAGTTAGAAGGTTTGAAGTTGAATTTTTATTTTTTTTATTATTATTATTATTTGGGTCTGTCTAAAAGAGAACTAAATAAATCGCAGAGATTCTGTCATGGGCTCAGTGCAGATAATTGGATCGTGATTTTGTGCTGTCTGTGTGCAGTGTGTTTTACATGCCAAACCAAAAATCTGGGGCGGGATTAGCTTGCAAAGCTGCTCTTCAGTTGCAGACTGAACCCAGTAGAGCACACGTGGTGGGAGCTGGATGACACAGATCCTTCTGCTGTTTGACCCGCCTGCAAATTGGAGTGTTGCTCGTTTGCAGCCAGGTTTTAAACAGCATATTTTCAAATGTGTCAAAGAAGACCACGGAGATGCTCCGGTTTTGGAATGACAGGCGTTCATTGTATCCAGGCTAGTTTTCAGAATAAGTTCCTTTTAAAAAATAAAAACGGTATTTAGGTTATTGGGACAGTGGGGTTGTGCAGAACTCGCGTGATGGGATCCGAAGTGGGGAAACTGCTGCTCTTGGCACCTTGGAAGCAAAACGCTCCCAGCGCTGTAGGTGGCTGGCTGTGGCTACAGGTTGCGTGGCGTGAGGATGCAGCAGGGCAGGTAATTGTAAAATGCCAGAAGGACCAGCTGTCAGTGGCCAGGGGTACGGTGAAAGCAGTGCCAAGGGCGGAGAGGGGCAAACCTGTTGGGTAAGGAAGAGGGCAGCAAAGTTGTGTGGGCTTTTATAAAGGGGACAACTTCGCTGCTGCGTGACCTGCTGAGATTCCAGGCAGTGCCTTTCTGAGTTGCTGTTCTGGCTGCTGAGAAAAAGCTTTGAGATCCAGCTCCCAATGGGGCAAAGAATGTATATATTTGTATTGCCGAGGGGTTTAAAAGTCACCGGGATTTTGAAGTGAATTATTAACCGGAGCAGGGTGAGGCTGCATGGTATCTCTTAAGCTCTTGGGGTTGGCAGTAGTGTTTTAAGGAAGCAAATGCTGTTCAGCCTTTCCTGTTCTATAGCTTCTGGGCAGGGCTGTGAATTCAAGTGGCGCTGCCACCCCATGGGTTTTCCCAGCTGCTGGCAGGTGTGTTTAAAAGCTTTGTCAAGGGTAGGGCAGGTGGGACGAAGCAAGTCTCTAGACAAACATGGGTTTTATGGGTTTTAGGATTGAATATTCCAAACAGGAAGACAGTTAGCAAGTTCTTAATAAGTACATGTTTTAGAGAACAATGCAAAAGGTAAAAAAACCCTGAACACTGAAGCTTTTAATACAAGTAGCAATAATATTTAAAGTTCATTTTCAGATGCGGTGATGAATATGGAAATTTCTTAATCGTAGCAGTTGAATTCTTAATTTCTTTCCACATCCACAACTTTAAGCGGCACTGAAATCACATCTCCAGGTCTTTAGCGTTAGACTTTTGAACGAAGGCGGATGGGAAGATGCCTATTTTCCCATTGCACTGGCCTTCTAACCAGTCTTCGTTCACTGGAAGATAGAATAGACACAATTTTTGTCACCCTAGGGATACACAGGAGCATAATAACAGTCATGTGCTGCAGACAGAAGATCACCGTTCTAAGGTTTTCTGCTGATGAAGCTTTTAGCCCAGTGGAGAGAGGAACGTGGAAGAAAGGGGCTGAGGAGGAACGAGGTAGAGATCAAAGTTGTAAGGTAAGAAAGAATGCACTGCCAAATGAGGGTGGGAAAAGTAGATCAAACTAGAGACTGAGGGGCATAGAAACTGCCTTGAATAGAAGACAAATGGAAACAAAGTGAGTGTGAAGAGCAAGGAAATGATCTGAGACCTTGGGTGTCCTCTTCAAGATGCCAACTAAAATGTATTTTCATCTGCTATTCCATGTTCCTATCAAGAAAAAAAAAAAAAACAACCAACCAAAAGTCTCTGCTACCCTGGATTGAGTAAAGCTTAGAAGCTCTGAAAACTTGCTGTGGGGGAACTAAATGAGGTGAGAAACAACTTTTTAATGGTAATTACTTAGCTGAGCTGTGAAGTGGAGAGTAGGATTTGGGGGTCGGGGGTCGGGGGGTGTCATCCATGTTGTGTGGAGCAAAACTTCCCCGCACAGCGGTGGAGAGGGGACTGCGATGGCTGTTGTACTGCTGCTGCAGTGTGCGAGCCAGCACAAATTAGTGATAGAGCTTCATACAGCCAGGTATTGTAGGTTTTTTGCCTTTAAAACTGTTCCTTGATGCCTTGATTTCACTCAGAGGCTCAGCTGAGGAGGGAAGCGGATGCCCCGTTGCAAGGTCTGTGTGCAGCTCTTCGCCTGATGCGGGCTCACCGGCAGCTTCTGCTGAAGCACAGTAACTTTGTCCTCCCCTCCTGCGCAGGCTTGAAAGGATCCAGCTCTAAACCATGTACTGGATCTTGCTGACATTTAGTCTGTTTTCAAGCCTCCGATCTCATAGAAGCACTTACAACTTAATATTGAAGAGGACTGAGCTGATGGAAGGTGGTACCCTTCCCTTAAAGAGAAAACCAGCCGGGTAAAGGTGCCAGGTGAGAGCAGTAATAGTCTCCAACAAACTGATCAGTAAGCTTAAACACAGCTCGAGTGAAACTCTCCCGTCTTGAAAGCGTTTGGGGAAGGGGATGGCAGAAACAGGGGCGTGATGAAAATACGTTGGAAGAAGTGTGTGTGCCGCTGCCACTGGGGTGGGAGGCGGGCGGCAGAGCCGGAGGAGCTGTGCTGCTGCAGCACGAGGCAGTTGCTGTGGAGGGAGGCCCTTGAAGCAATCCTGCAGGCTGGGGGTCCCGCGGGGCTCGCGGCTCCACAGAACGGGCTGCTGAGCCGAAAAGCCTGTCCTTCCTCAGGAGCACGCAGAGCAGAGGCTTGGGTGGCAAACTGCGGCTTGCAGGAGAGGCTTGGTGTCGGTGAAGGCTGCCTGAGCCAGGCTGTTGCTCTGCAGGTCCCCAGCATGAAAGGGTCTGCTTCAGGGGACGGGAGGGGGCAGGGGAAGGGCTCGAAGTCCCTAGTGAAGCCTGTGGGCTCCACTGAAGGAAGCGCCTCCAGCATCTGACCAAATCCCTGAGAGTTTTTGGCCTCACCAGCAGAGCTCAGAGGGCTGGAGCCCCTCTCCTATGGGGACAGGCTGGAAGAGTTGGGGCTGCTCAGCCTGGAGAACAGAAGGCTCCGAGGAGACCTTTTAGCAGCCTGCCGGTGCCCGAAGGGGCCAACAGGAAATCTGGAGAGGGTGGTAGGACGAGGGCAATGGTTTTAAACAGAGTAGATTTAGATGAGCTATTAGGAAGAAATTCTTTACTGTGAAGGTGGTGAGACAGTGGAGCAGGTTGCCCAGAGAAGCCACGGATGCCCCACATGGGTTGGACGGGGCTTGGAGCAACCTGGTCTAGTGACAGATGTCCCTGCCCACAGCAGGGAGGTTGGAACTAGATGATCCTTGAGGTCCCTCCCAACCCAAACTGTTCTTTGATGATACTGTGATGGGAACCCTGAGCTCCCCCTGACCTGAGCAGCAGCTGCTGCAGGCACTTGGCATCTCAGGGTCAGACCCCCACTCTCCCCAGAGCTGGGAGGTCCCTCCCCTGCTGCAGAAGCAGCACCATTACCTTTGGATAAAACAAGTATCACGTCTCCTGCCTGGAACTCCAGGTCTTCAGGTTGGGTGGCTTCGTAATTGTACTGCGCTACCACTTGGGTTGGTCCAGTCTCCTCCGGCGTTGCCTCCTGCGGCGACTCCTCTGGTTTGCTGTCTGGTATGAACCCCTCTCCCTAGGGCAGGAGATCCGTTGGTAAGGACACCTTTCGGCTGCTTTTTCTTTGTATCAGGGTAAGGGGGACAAGCTAGCTGTCACCGACCTCCGTGATATCGCACCAGACTGTCAGACAGTTGTCCTTGCTCTGGCTCCAAGCTGCTTCCAGGTTCTCCGCGCTCAGAATCACGAGTGCCTGGCTCTCCGCAGGCCTGTACCTGGGGGTGTGGGGTGAGGGGGGAGCCCCAAGAACGTGCTCTGGCTCCCTGCGGTGAGCACTGCCTCACCTCAGCTGGGTGTGCTCGGGCTGGAGCTCCAGTTTCTCACAAACCATGGCCAGGAGCTCTGTGTAGGAAGCACCTGGCTTGACCTGCAGGGCAACCGTGTATTTATAATGCACCTTGAGGACATGGGGGCTGGAGATGGCCGCTTCGGCCTCCTGCGGACGATAAAAGTGGATGTCAGAGCTGACGTGGCTTGGTGAGGGCAGGGAGAGGGACTGGGATGTGGAAACTGCAGTTGTCTGAGCCAGATCTGAGCTTCAGGGCATCAGCTGGCTGCTGGCCAGGGAGGCATCTCTGCTAGCCCATGCTGCCCTTGGGGCAGGCCGGCAGTTGTGCCACCCCAGCTATGGTCGGGTGTGCGGCTCCTTGGCTTTTTAGGGAGCGCAGTAACAGATTAGGCACGTGGCAACCAAACTGTGGCTTTTGGGTGACCAAATTTGAGGTCTGTCCACCCTCCAACCTCCTTTTTGGGAGGAGAACTCCCAAAAAGCAGCCCTGGCCACCTGGTTGGGTCCTGATGACCTGCTGGCCCCTAACCCTGTTGTTATGTTTTGGGGAAGCTCCTGACTGATGAAATCCTGAACCATTTCCAGGGCTGCAGCGCCTGCCAGGCATGCCACAGACCTTTCAGCGTGCAATAAATGCAACTTGGTGACGCCAACGGGACCTCTGGGCCTGCGTTTGTAAGATGTTACCTTTGCTGCATCTCTTGGCTGTGTGGCAGTAGCAGGAGCAGAGTCTGTGGGAGGAAGAAAGAGGTGGCTCAGCAAGTGGGACAGGGTAAACATTGCTGCTAAAGACGCGTTCGGATCTCCTGCAGCCTCTCTCCCATCATTATCTGTGGACACCAGCCAACCCTGGAGCCAGCAGTGGTCCCTCGAATTGATGCAGTATCAGCTGTGGTGCAGCTTATCTGTAAGATTTAGATACAACCACCGAGCAGAGGTCTGGGCTCTGCACCTTCCCTCTTAAGAGGGATGGGAGCTTTAGGGGTGGGGTGTCTTTCCTGGGTGGATTTAATATAGAAATAAATGTCAGCTGCTGGTTTTAGTGTCTTTGCTCTTCTGATCTCCCTAGGTCCACACCAAAAGCCGGAGGCAATCCCTGTCCTTCACCGGGGTCATAAAGCCAAATTCAGACCTCCAGGTAGGGTGGTTCACGCAGGTGTGTTGAAGCCCCCTCACAAGGATCTGCCCTGCGTTTGGTCAGTACTTTGACATGACTGTGCTCGTTGTGGGTTGAATGTGGTCCCACTGCTCGATCTGTGATGGCTTTTGATGCCATGAAGATGCTCTTTGAGGTTGTTGGGTCCCTGAGCTCTTTGCCCTGCACTGCTGTGAGCCACAGTCATCTTCTGTATCACCTTGACCACTGGACAGCCTATAAGGCTACTCCGCTTGGGACGCGAGCCCTGCCCCGTGGTTAGCAGTCTTTTGGGCCACCTTTCCCCACCACCAACTGGCTCAGGCCCACCTCAGACCAAGGGCCTTGGCAGTTGGTTGGCTCCTGTTCCTATTTTGCTTGGCTGGTTGACCATCGATAGCCAGAATGAACGGCAGCAGGTGAACCTCTGTGTGGCACGCTCTGCGCAGTGGGGTTTTCTACCCCAAATGGGTTTCTCCTACAGCAACGTGGAGCTCACGTCTCAGCTGCAGGCTCCTACCTCTGAGTGCCATGGGATGTTTTCTAGAGAGGTCAACTGACGGTGCTTTCTCCCAGCTCTTCAGCTCAGCTCGCGTTCCTGTGACCCGCGTGCCCCTCAGCTTTAAACAGCAATTTTGGACCGCGCATCTGAGCACTTGTGTGGCAGCGTGGATGCAGGTGGCAGAGCCTTGTTTCAGCTTTCCAGTATCCTGAACCAGCTGTGCTGGGAGCAAGGTGGTGGCCCTGGTGCTCGCATCCCTGCCCCAGGCCTGCGATGTGGGGCGCCGGGTAGCACCGGCCAGGAATCCCCTTCCCAGGGCAACCACAGCCCCTTCAAACCCAGCCCAGCTCGCAGCAGCAGCCGAGCCATGGCAGTACCCTGCTCTCGGGGAAGCCTGTAAGGAGCCTTCTACTCCAGGGCTTGGACAAGCTGGGTCACTTGCCTTGATCCTGTCCCCAGGGCCTTTTTGCCATTAGTCTCTGTGCTAATTGAGAGCACGGCGCGACTTGCTTTCCTCAGGGACCTACGTGCTCTATTTCACTCCGTCCTCAGCACTGCACCTGCCATCTCCGCCTCCTGCTTTAATGGCTCCCCGTCCTTGACCGCAGATAGGTCCGAGAATGAGATGGAGACGAGCTGTAGGCCTGGTCTCAAAGCGCGAGGACGCAGTGCCGAGGAAGCCATCCCAAACCTGCTGCCAGGGGGGTCACCCCTAAGCCCCCCCCGGTCCCTTCAGCGCCCTGCCACTGACCTGGTGCTGGCCGCCGCGGCTTCTCTGGAGCGGTGGAGCTGGGTGACTCTGGGATCTCGGCTTCCAGAGGGATTTCCTCCTGTGCCAGATGGGAAGAAGGTAGTGCTGCCAATCCCACCCTTCCTCAGGGAGCTGGGGTGCTGCTGCCTTGGGGTGCTCCCCACCCCCCCGCTATTTTCCCAAGGTTTGTTTTGCTACCCCTTACCTCCCCAGCATTGCCAGCCACCACCCTGGCGGCCATCAACACACCAGGTTTTGCAGTTCTCTGAGCTCACGTTAAGGTGACCGTGAGCCAGAAGAACCATCCCCAGCATTACGAGGGGGAGGGAGTTGCAAGTATGGGTCCTGCTGGAAGGTCCAGAATAGGTGGTGGGTGAAGGTGTGGGGTTCTGCCCTCCCTGGGACCAGCGTCTCCTCCTGGGCGGCCTCACCTGGATATGCAGCTTGTTCTGGAGCTCCACTGGCTCGAGGTAGTTGCAGGGAACGATCCCTTTCTGTGGGGGAATTAAAGCCCGGTGGTGACTGCTTGGCGAGGAGGCAGCGCGCTGCTGGGCTTGTCCTTGCCCTGCACCTGGGGGAGCCCGAGGCCCCAAGGTGGGGTGCTGCAGGTTGGGTGGCTTTCACTGAACCCTGTGGCCTAAGCCAGGGCGGGCTTATAATCAGAATAATCAGAAACTCATTTAGCTGTCAGCACGACCTTGCCATGCAAGTCCTCTGCAGAGCCTCACGGTGTCTGCCCCATCGTTCGCCCCCTCCTGCCACGCGCACCCCAGTACCTTTCCGTTGAACATCACCGTAGCCCAGTTGTCCTTCTCTTTCTTCAGGACAAAGACGATGTTTCCCGGCAGGACCTGCAGCTCCTCGGTGGTCTCGGGGATGAACTCGTACAGGACACGGTGGGGCTGCCCTTTGAGGGCCCTGGGTGCGGGAGCAGGCGGCTCAGGAAGGCGGGCGATGTTGGCTTACTTTGTAGGGGGAGCCCAGAGCTCTGCCTCCTTGTTGCTGTGATCCATTCCCTGTCCCCCCTGAGTCTCGGGTGCCGGCTGGATGCTCAGCTGCGGTGGTGCAGGAGGGGGCTGCACCTGGCTGCCTGGCTTAGCAGCACCATCCATACTTCATCCAACTTACCTGAGGATTTCGGGGGTCTTGGGTCTGGGTGGAGGACCAGAGGCCTGCCAGCAAGAAGACAAAAAGAAAACTGTTGTTAATCTGGAGGGGTTTGGTTGCTTTGCAGAAGTGTCCTGCAGCTTCTACCACACCTGCCGTCATGCCTGCACGGTTCCTCCCTCCCCGTGCTGGTGTCAGGCTGGGTGATTTGAACCTAAGGGGGGGTCTTGCTGCTTTGCAGCTGGCTGCGGCAGGTTTTCAGCTCTGCCACCCTGCCCCATAAAGGAGCTGTCTCCAGAGCTGCGGGGAATGTCACTGGCTCTGCCTCTTTCAAGGAGCAGTTCCCAAATTCTTCCACCTGCAGTTGGTTTTCAGACGCACAATCCTGTTTTGGCTCGTGGCTTCGGTTTCAGCTCACAGAGGGCTGACATCAGGGATCAGAGATCAGCTGGGTGCAGCTAAGTTGTCCTTCCCCGTACCTTTCCATTACCGTGCTTGTCAAATCCCCTGCTACCGTCTTAGTGCTTTACAGTCTCTCTTGCCTAAGTAATTTAAGGTCTCTGGAGGCTTTTATCAACGCTCCGAAGAAGCTGCTTGAAACAGGCCTGACTCCTGTGGCGAGGTGTCAGCGCTTGGCTGCATCGAGAAGAGCGTATTTTATCTGGTGTAACGGTGCTGTAGGCTGCAGTGGCTGTGCTGCACCTCATCCTCTCAAAAAGCCCCTATAAAAACTCCCAGGCAGCGTTAGAGATGGGAAGGTGCTGCCGCATCATCAGGAAAATGGCACGGGAAATGCAAAGGGCTTTGGGAGCTGGGGGGGTGATGAAGAGCGAAAGCAGAACTGCTCGTTTCTCCACTCAAGCTTGGAGAGATGAACCCTCGAGAATGTGACAGAGGCTGTGAGACAGCTCCCTGCCACCAGTCACCCGCAGCCCTTGCGGGGGTGGGGGATGTGCCATCAGGCCACCGCTTCCCTTCTGGGGGAACCCGCGTGACCTCAGCCACAGATGTAGCTGGGTTTGGGCTGCGCTTTCTGATGACAGAGCGAGCAGCTGAGATGTGGGGGCAGCATCTGCCGCCTCCCCACGGCAGTAGCAGAAAGCTCACGGTGGTGATGCTGCTGTTCGGTACCCACTGTAGGCCAGAGCCCTGGGCAAGCTGCGGGATGGTACCCATCCCCACATCCTCCTGAGCTGTCACCAAGGATGCTGCTCACTGGTGGTGCCTTACCTGTGGTTGGAGTGGAGCAAATCCTGAAAAATTGTCCTTGTCCACCACAGAGGCTACCACCTAGAGCCAAAGACAGACAGGTAGTGACAGGTGACTAGTAGATCCTTCTTAGGCCTCTGATGTCCCTTCTCCTCCTTTGCTGTTTGCCAAGCCAAGTTCCTCAGAAGGCTTCAGGTCCAAGAAGGGCTGTGGTGTCAGGCTAAGCATCTTTGACTGCAGGCTGAGTGCCGCTGGCACCAAAACTCCCCTCTCAGCTGTGGTAAGTTCTCAGCTCTTGGCCTCGCTGTTACCGTGGTTAGAGGCGTTATAACCCAGGTTCCCCTTTATGTTTTAATCACCCATGTTGAAGGGAGCCAAGGCGCCCAGCTCAAGCCCTTACCTCCTATAGGTGACTTTAGACATAATTTAGCCATTTCATAAACGTTTGTGTGCATGTTTCTGGGGTGCCCCTGGCACCCAAGGAGCTGGTTGGCTCTCAGTTGTCCAGTTCCCCAGTGCCTGCACAGCCAGTGGTCCCTTTTCCAGGGGGCACTGCATCCCGGGACCTGAGCCCAAGGGCGGTATCCCAGTGCCTGGATGTTGCACCCTCATGGGAAAAAAAACCTTTCTCACTTATCTGAGCTAAAAAGCTTCTTTCAAATGGAGCAGGGAAAGAACTGGAGGTTGGTTGTGGGTGATAGATGTTAAATAGCTTCTTTTGTGCCCCCTGCCCCCCCCCCACCCCCCCACCCCCAAAAAAAATATCTTGGCTCAAGTTGAAGCTCCAGTGGGACCTTATGGGACCTTAGTACCTTGCTGACTGACTGTCCCTCAGGTCTTGCTAAGGAGAGAAGCTGAAAATAGGCCGTGCTCTGCAGAAACGTGCTTTTAGGTCCTCTCTCCTTGCAGAGTCCCTGTTCCCCACCAGATCCCTCTGTGCCATCTCTCCCTCCATGCCCTGAGGCATGGACCAGCTCCTTATATCTCTGGATAGATGTCTCTCCCACTGGGCAGCAGGTAACAGCTCAGAGGGGTGGTGAGAAGGATTGTCAGCAGCAGTCCTCAGCCCGCAGGCTTGGCCCAAATAAATAAGATATTTCTTTTTTACCATAGCCTTTCCCAGGTAGTCCTTCTTCTCCAGCTGAGCCACTTGCTTTTCGTTTGGTCTAAACAGCTTCCCCACGGGAATGGCCACCAGCCCACAGAGCTTCTGCTTCTGTAGCACAGAGAGGTCATAGCTCTTCAGAGGTGAGAGCAGGGGCTGCTTCATGTCCCCTTCCTTCTCCCTCTGGGGTTAAGGTCTTGCTCCACGAAGTCCACCACCACCACAACAGCCCAACCCCAGCCCTGGCACGGTCCTTTTAACCTGGTCTTCCCATCCCTGTCTCCCCAGTGACCCAGAGCTCATCTCACCAACTCGTGTCTCACCACAACATCCACGCCTGCTGCGTCTCTCTCCTGCTCTGCTAAAGCCATAGGTAAAAGGTGGGGGTTCCATCCCTGGGATTTTTCTCCCTCCTCCCTGTGGGGCTGCTGCGAGCGAGCACAGTGGCTGTGAGACCCGCTCCCCCCTTACCAGGATGGCTTCCATTGCCCTGTCGATCTTGTTGTGCTGGGGCTCGCTCTTCATGCTCATGGCCAGTGTCAGGTGCTCCTCAGCTTTCTTCCAGTCCTCCATCGTGGCGTACACCAGCGCGATGTTGTAGAGTATCTGCCAGAGGGATGAGAGCAAGGGACCGAGCTCTCGGAGCAGCCGGACCATTGCCAAGAGGGTAGTGGCGCTGCGCCGGCTTGCTTGCTTTTTTGTAAGGCGCAAGGAGAGGTTGGCTGTCTTCTCCTTAGGTGTCCTGAGCTGGTGAACAGACCGTTGGGATCAAAACTGCCAGTCTTTCTCACCTCACAGGCAAAGAGCCTGTACCGCAGCCCCAGGATCTTGTAGTCGATGAGCTGGTTGCCTCGCAGCTGGGCCAGCGCCTCTTTGAAATCCTCAATGGCCTTTTCATGGCTGGGGAGCAGAGGACAAGGGCGTCACCACCTCGTGGTGGCAATCTGCCTGCTTCTACGTCCTTACTTGGGTGAGTTTAGTTGTGTCTCTCATATCTCTTGCAGTGTTTTTAGACACCCCAGGGGGAGGAGAGATGCTCCAAGGCTGGTGTCAATCCCAAGACCGCTCTGCTGATGCACAGGAGCCTGTTCTGCCTTGAGAGGTGGTGGTTTGGCCCCTGGGGTACCAGCCTGCCTGGGGCCATCCTCAGCTGGAGGCTGGCAGCTCCACAAGCAGCCAAAATGAAACTTTAAACCCTTCCACTCACTTCTGCCTCCGGTAAAACACGGTCCCCCGCTGGAAATAAGCCACTGCCAGGTGCTTGTCGCAGCTGATGCTCTGGGTGAATGCCTGCACAGAGGTAGGAGTGGGGGAAAAAGGGGATAAAAAACTTTAAAAAACCTGAGGACATAGAGCAATTCTACCTGTTCTGCTTTAGCCAAGTGGCCTAAGCTGGGCTCTGTGGGCCGCGTTTCCTTGCAGTGCTGGGATCTGGGTGGTGCAACCTGTACCAGGCTCCTAATTTTTTTGAGCTGGAACCATCTGCCACTGCTCGCTTGGCAGCTTAGTGCCTCTGTGGTCGCCTCTCCGGGAGAGGGAGGGCGAGCAGCAAGCTGTGCGCCTCTGCTGCTGCTTCACCTCTGCTTCACGGGGGAAACGGGTTCAGCAGGACCAGCCCGGGGGCGATACGCTTCATCCCAGCTTTAAAAGGCCCTGAGTCCTTCCCTCAGATCATGGCCCTTAATTCCTCCCTTCCCCGTGGCGTCCATCGGGCTGGCAGGTCCGTGAGCAAACTCGCCGGTGCCTGCGAGCGGTAGTAGCGACCGTAAGGGCTGTACCTTACCTCCTCCGCCTCGACCAGCTTCCCCAGGACAAGGTGGATGCAGCCGATGTTAAAGCAGATTTTGGCAGGGGGGTTCTGGACGGCCATGAAGGCATCCAGGGCCGCCTGCCAGTCCTTGCCATCCGCCGCGCACACCCCTTCTTGCCACAGCTGGATCGTCTTCACCAGGGACATGGTGCGGCGGGAGTGGGACGGGGGGTTCCCGGCCTCGTCGTGGGTGTTGCCCCTCTCCTCGTCCTTCCTTGTGGTGCTGCTCAGCTTCTCGGTAGCTCCCTTCTGCTCGTACTTCTGCCTTCGCTGCTGCTCGTGTCGCAAACGGGGCAGGAAGTGTCCTCACGCCACGGGATGGGGAAGTGGCCAGGGGCCACCTCTGCCGCCACGGAGCGTCTGCTGCGCTGCCACAGGTCGCATGCAGCCACTACTCACCCCTTCGGGTTTTGCCTCTTTGGGTTTTTCAAGAAAAGCCGAGGATTTCGTCGGCTGGGGGGTTGGCCAGGTCACGCTGAGGCTTGCAAAGCCACAGGGGGAGCGGTGCTGCTGAGCCCCCCGTGCCCTCCCAGCGCGCTCCTTGGTGGAGGTCACTGCTGAATGGTTTCTGCAGGCACCTCCTGCCCGCCCAAGCAGGAGGGCAAAGCGCAGCCCAAGGCCCAGCCTGGGGGACCTTTTGGTCCTGCCCACCTCCCAGTGAGGAGCTCTGGTGCTGGGGGTGCGCGGAGATGCCCGAGTTTGGGGCTCTTGGGGGCAGCGGCCATGCTGCACTGAGCCCCCGGTGGTGGTAACTCACTCGGTCCAATGTCTTCTGGCCAGCGACCGCAGGGCTCCGACCTGCCGACTCAGAAGGTCTGGAGCTGGGTGCTCCACGCATGGTTTCCAAGTAGTTTTGGAAGTACTTTGCCTCTGTCGCACCTACCAGCGATGCAATGTGTATTTTGGGAGAGCTAAAAAGAGCAAGACTTTGCCCTCGTGTGTTTGCTGGCACTTCCCCAGCAAATTGCATAATGTGAGGAGCCTGGAGGAGGCTTTTGTTCATCTGACTCCTGCTCAGAAAGAAGCCCGAGGTGCTGAGCAGCAAGGACTTGGGTTCTAAGCAAAAGTAGGACCCAGCACATCCCTGAACCTGGGGCTTGCTTTGGTTCCCCAGGTGTAAGCGTGCCCTCAGCATCCCTCTGCGCCCTGCTGGCTCCCGTGGGCTTCCGATGGGAAGGGGGGGGGAGGCGCTTCGACCTCCAGAAAAGCAGAGGGAAATGCAACCAGCTGAAGTGATGCTAAAGGAGGGGGCTGAGGATAACAACGTGGTGAGTGTGCAAACACCCCTCTGAGATGCCTTTTCTCGTTCCTGTGAGGAGCGGGAGGCCCCATCTAGCAGGGAATGCCTTATTGTAGGGATGATTTTCTGCTCGTTTCATTGTCTGAATTGTTGCACTGCTGGGTCAGGTTTATCCCAAAATCGGGACAAGGGGAGCAGGAGGAGGATGCGAGATCACCCCTGTGACAAGTTTTTCTTTTTCTTGCGTTGCACGGCAAGGTGGGATGTGAAAGGTGCGAGCACAGCAGATGTTCACAGCAGCTATCCTCCTCCTCCGTTACTCTTTAACGTAACCTTCAAGCAACCTCAAAGCCACAATAGACTCACGCCTTCTAGTTAGAGGGAGCCTCTTGTTCCCCGTTCTCATGCTGAGCTGATTTAGCAGGCAAGCTTGTTTTTTCTACGATAACGTACAAGAGGAAGTGATGGTGATGCCTCCCGTGGGAGATTCTTGGAATCTGGCACAAAGGCAGGTTACCGAGAGATGGGTGAGAATTACACAGAGGTGCCCGGAGCCCAGCTGGGGTCTGCAGTCAGGCTTGAGTCTGTGTAGCTAGAGCATGTGCAAGTTTATCATCATTTCTGGAGAGGAAACCCCCACAAAAAGACTGATCCGGGCACTAGGAAACATTACAAATGAGGGAAGACCAAGGGGGCTGACCTTGTTTGGGAGGAGATCTGTAACGCGGGAGGAGCGGAGGAGGCTGAGCATGTCCAGCGCCTTCCCTGGAAGCAGCTCCGAGCTCTCTCTGCACAGGACCCGAGGGGGTTTGGCTCATTGCAGTGGCGGGGAGCGAGGCAGGGGCCCACGGGAGCTCTTTGGCCAAGCGGTGGATGACCGGGAGCTGGGGGGGGGGGGGGGGGGGGGGCTGTGCTCGGGGCAGCGGGAGCCCAGCAGTTTCTCTCGGCTGTTACAAAAGCAGTATGTGACTGATACGGTGCCATTGCCACATGCTCCGGCCGGAGCTGAAGGCAGCGGTGGGAGGTTTGCAAACGAGCTCAGAAGTGCTGAGCCTTCCTGGCAGAGCTCTGCAGGTGCTGTCGTGTGTCCCCCCCCCCCGAGCAGGTCTGATCGCCATGTGGGGTGTTTTCCATTGAAGGCTTCCTTCTCACAATAGGAAGGGAAATGTGTTTTGCAAAATTGAATCATTTAGGGATTTTTCTTCCTTGCCCACCTTTCTGTGTTTTTTTTTTTTCTTAGAAACCTGTTATGCCATATTGCTCAAAGGATTCAAACGCTCCCCCTGCCTGGGTGGGTGCAAACGGCTGCTCTGCCAGGATGAGCGGGGACAAGAGGGATTTGAGGCCAGGAGCTGAGGACGGCCGCCACCAGCCCCAAGTGCTGCTAGCTGGAGGTGGCGGCTGCGGTGAGCTCCTCGCCGTGGCACAGGCCAGTCCCATCCCTGCGCTTCACTGCTGGTGGTCCTGTTAGTGCTATGCCGGGATTGTGGCTGTGCTGGGAGCACTGGGTGCCCCCCGCTGCGTGCCTGCCGGGATAAGCTCAGGCTCTGCGTCACCATCGGGGTGGCGGAGTTGGTGCCTGAGGATTTAATGCTGCTCTGGGCTCGCTTAGCTGGTGACAGCCCCCAGACAGAGCGCTGGGGGCTCGCTCCCCGTTGTGTTTGTGTGGTCCACCACTACGAGCAAGGTGGGATTTGAATAAGTCCATTATTATTTTTTTAAAAAACTAGATTTTACTTTTTACCTCCCCGTCAGTTACCAGAAGAGATGCCTTCCTGCAAACCTCACGCTGCTGCCCTCACATCGGTGCGTGTCCTTTAGCACGTCCCCGGACACCGATGCAGAAGGTGTATACATTTTGTAAATGTTTCTGAACACACCCCAGCCCAGCCCGAGGGGGCTCTGGAGAACAGGGAGACCCCTCCTCGGGTCGCCTCCGTTTATCTAATGCCACCTAGAGGTAGCTGACCTGCTTTGATACCGTTTTGGAAAGTATTTTTTACTTATCTGGGATTACAGCTTTTTTTTTTTTTTTTTTTTTTTTTAAATGAGGATTGATTGGTGTCTTCATCAAATCTGGACGATTGGAAGGAAACAGAGAGGCCAAACCCAGCCCCCGGGAGCCCGGTGAGGACGTGCCCAGGCGCGAGGCTGCTGCATGTAGGTATGGTTGGAACCTGGGTCGTTTCTGGGTTGTCCCAGCAAGGCTCGGTCCTCCGTGCACCCGCTGCCTCCCGTTGTGCCTGTGCTCTCTTGAAGCACTTAAACAAGAAAAAGCATCCTAGGAAGGCAGGGAAGGAGGGCACCAAAGGGCTGTGGGTAACCACGCCAGCTTCTGTCTGCACCAAGGCCCCGAGGACACGGGGGCTGCGCAGCGTGGCACCCCACGGGCACCCCGGGGGAGCGGGCAGCAAGGCGAGGCAAGTGGGGTGGCAGAGCTCAGCTGCTCCAGCTACGACGCAGGGATGGCAGCGTGTGGCAGCTGTGGTCGTGCGGGTCTCTTGACTGTCCCGGGGAAAATGAGGGAGGAGGAGGTGGCACAGAAGGGGAAAGAGACTTGTACGGAAGCTGCCTTACCGATTCCCGAGTTGAACGTGGTGCCATCAGGAACACTCTGAGCTGGCTGAAGGCATTAGCTCCCTTTCTGCAAAGCAGTGACTGGGGTAACGAATGTGCAAAGCCCTTCGGATGTTGGTGCCCAGCACCGTTTCCGTATGCTTGGGCTTTTAAGGAGTTCAAGCCGAGTGCGTATGCCATCGGCTCCCACCCACAGGACAAGCCCAGGACTGTATCTGTGCTTAAATTATTATTAAAACCAACAATTAAATGTTCGGTCTCTTGGAGGTGAGGCCAGCAGAGAGAAAAACAAAAGCCCAACTGTGGAGTCAGGAGTTTTGCTCCACACAACCACCTTGCTGGGCCATTACCCTTTTCCTTCTTTTGTTCTGGAGGAAGCCTCGAACATTAACAGTTGTGAGGAACTTGCTCTGCGGCTGCCACTTTTGCACAGGCAGAGACATCTCTAGTAGTCCTGGTTTGGAACATTTTTGTTATTTAATTATCTCACTAAAATCATCTCAGATTTTTTTTAGCTGGATGAAGCTGTGCACGTGTCACCATTACATACAGGTACAAATAACCACCGGAAAGGAAGCCTATCAAGAAAAATAACGGAGGGCTGAAGTTTTAGGGCTTGCTGTCTTACTGTTGTCCGTCCTGGAAAAGCAGCCTGCTGAAACTCCAAGGCATTTCAGACACAGAGTAAATGTTCAGTGACTGTTTATTGTCTGGTCTTTATTATTATTACAAAAAAAAAGCAGATATCAAAAAACAGCAAAGATATCACAAGTTCCCCAACAGTTTTACACAACTGAACTGCAGTAAAATGGTGAATGTAAAACACAGGGTTTTCAGTTCTGGCCCTAAACCTTCAGTGGTGACCTGTGGTCTGGGATGCCCTGGGCCTTCCCAATTCTTTTTACAGTACTCTTAGCGTGGAACCCAGTCTGCCCGCTAGCTAACACGCTGTAGCACAACGCAACAGGAATGTGAACTGCCTGGTATCCTTTAAGACCCTGTACACGCAGAAAACAGAGTATGGGAGCTCCGCAGGGATGGTGTGGACACCAGTATGCGTTTCTCAGATTATCCCTGGCAGCCGTTTTGTTGTGCTTGACGAAAAAGCAAACCACTTTCAAGTTGCTCAAAGGTGATCTGCTGTGTGAAAGCTGCTTTTTCTTCTCTGCAGGATTTTTGCTCCCCAAAATAAGAGTTCACTGGGTTGGGCTCCAGCGTAAATGGACCATCAACCTTTTAAATTCTACCATCCAAACTGCACGACGGGTAACTTCATGCTGCTGTGACTTTCCCACTGCAGACCCAGCGTCTGACTGATCACAAGGAACCTGAACAGGCCGTGAGATGTGAGGTTAAGGAAAATACTCGGCTCTCTGGAATGATAATTGGGGCTGGAAAGGAGCCTTTGCTTTCTGTCCTGTTCATGGCTGTAGGTTCAGAGGTTGACCAAAGGAAACATGGTCCAGTTACCCATATTAATAGCTGCCCCACTTCTCAAATACGGATCTTGCATCACAACACTGCTTGGCTAGCGAAAAGCATTAAGACACTGCCCTACGTCCCTCAGCATTTGCTTGGAAAGTCAGGTCCAAATCTGCCACAATTATCCACAAATGCAAATCACCCTAAACATGAAGTTATATATGTCGCTATACACGTCACTGAAATGTTCGCGAGTACCAAATATTCCTGTTAGAAATAAAATTGCACCTTCATAATTTTCCAGAACTTAACAAAAAAGGTATCACGATATGCATTATTTGTCAGGTACGAAAGAAGCAGCGAGAAGGCAAGCTGAGAGACAGGCGCTGCCCACCGGGCAGCAATGGCATTTGGTTGGTTTCTGTACCAGCTCTTCCCACACCGTGGATGGCAAAAAACCGCTCACTGCTGGATTTAAACCGTTTTCCTGGCAGTCAAAACACGGACAATGGACCCTACTCCTCCAGCAGCCAGGGCCTGACGAGAAAAACACGGCAGGTTAACACCAGGTCAAGGCAGCTACAGGTTGGAACGCCCGCTGATCAGAAAGGCTGCCCAACTGTATCTCAAACAAGCATCTCCCTGCCCGTTAACATTAAGAGGAAAACACCAGCGCTCAGGGTGCCAGGGAAGGATAATCACATTCATGTTCAAGACAGCTATTTAACAAGCTTTGATTTTCCTGCATAACCAAGTTGCAAATTTTGCTTCCCTCTAGGAAGGAGATTCTAATTCCATCTGCTTGAATCTCCAGATCAAACCACTGTGTTTGCCTCAGTCTAACAGAAAAACAAAATTTAATCGTAGAATCTTTACCTGAGAAGCCAGAACTGGGCACAGGATATTACTCAGCTGTGAGCTTGCAGGAGCATACCCTCCTCACAGCATCAAATGGGGTGTTTTTTTTAGTTTTACCGGATGGAAAGGTGGTTCTTCTCAGGGTCAGCAAGCATGCCTCGGACCCAAGAACCTGCTACCACGGATAACCCAGCCAAGAGCATGCCCTGTAAACGCACCTTCTCATGCCACTGCAGCAACACAGCACTGCTGTTGTCAGAAGGGCTCTCAAAGCCTTTGTAGATGTACTTCATTAGCAGGTCGACACCGTTCTTGTCCAGTGACTGCACTGCCTTCTCAATATCGTTGGCTTTGAAAGAGATGAGGACCTTCAGGACAATACTTTCTGCGCGATCCTGTCAACAAGTAAGAAAGGCAGAGGTATGTTCATTCTCATATACGATACATACATTCTCATGTAAGATGCATCCAAATACTACTCATCTCTCAAACTGAACTAGATTTTTTTTTCTCTTTAACAATTCTAAAATACATTCGAAGAGGGCGGTTTGTGAAGACAGCTTGTGGTAATAACACACAACAGACACATGCTCCCAATGATAAACAGTGTAAAAGAGTTTAAACGCATTTATCCTGCTCTAGGTTTTCTACCTCTCTGCTTGCATTTGCATTTCTCCACCTATTAAATAAAGTTATGGCTAAATAATACATTTTCATATTGAAACTCAAGGTCTAGCACATTCCAAAGGAATTATAAGAATCAAGTACTCGTCTGGCTTCCCTCACCACCACAGCCCTTTCCTTTGTACTGTTTACTATGATGTAACTATTACATGCCATGGAAACGCCACTGGCCAGCCTGGAAGAGGTGACTCCTGGAAGCTACACATTTTCAAAACGGTCAGTTTCTGTCCCAGGCTCACTGGATGCAAAACTGGCAGCATTAATATTTTGCATTAATAATGACTTGCAAGTTGATCTGGATGTCATTTCAGGCCCAGGAACATGTGCAGCACGCTTACAGTGCCGATTAGCCATGTAATCAGCAAAAAGCAGCTCTTCCTGTTCATCCATCACTAACTGTTAGAGAATGAAAGAAAAAAGGTCTCAGGTTTTGCTGGACTTTTGAATATTCCATTACACAAGTACTTCAAGCAGCTTCCTCCTACAGAATTTATGTATGTTAGTTTTCTTGTCCCATTTAATATCCCACAGCCGCTTAGCGAGACATCTAACTAAGTAAAAACATAAAAGTTCTACAAGATCAACTACAAATTAAGGCAAAAATTAAAATTCAGTCACTCTGCCCTCTTCGATTACACTGCCTTCCTGGTGTATTCTTAAACCTTTATCAATAAAAAGCTAATGGAAACAAGCCATTAACGCAAGGACAACACTGTTCAATCTCTTACACAGCACTATCTGTAACAAACAGCTGTGAAAAAACAAACTCCTGTGAAACCTGTCTGAAAAGGTCTGGGGCTAGGTGAAAAAAAATCTCCACAGCTGGCCTGGCGAGCAGCACAGGAACGTGCTGGTGGGACTCTTCAGAAGCAGGGAGAACAGGCCTGCAGGCGCTCACCATCTGAGCAGTTGCACATCTTATCTGCCTGTTCCTCTTGCCACTGCAATTATGAGCCATTCAAGGTTTATTCTGGGGAGATTCAGGAACACATGCACATATATTCTGTCACAGGGGGCGTGTGCTTGTGTTTTCTGAGGTTTTAACGGCCTCGCTTCGATTGGATGCAGTAACCATCAGTTCTTCCTTTTTTGTAGCTTTCTGGTCCGGCTGTGCTAGGAGTTTCCTTAGTCAGGTGACTGCTGCAGTCGTGGTTCCTTGATCGTTCAGTACCAACTACATCTATGTGCTGCTTGGTCTGGATGAGACGCGGGCACCTGGTGATGTGCGGAGTTAGCCAGGGCGCACACACACAACCAGCGCTGGCAGGAGCACACACACAAAGCCTGATCTAGCACCAAGGTAAGGATACACAGGCAGATGACACCCGAGCTACAGTATTTTGAACAAGATTAAAACACCGGAGACCACAGACATTTCAGTGCCACAGAATACCCTAAAACCAGCTTCCTTGGCTTCCTCAGAGTACACCGGGCAGGGCTGGTGGGGAAGGGCTATAGAAACAGGAAAGGATTTTTAAGGAGTGACCCGTAAGCGAGTCAGTTACTATTTCACCTTCACTGCCTGGTTCTTTGTGTTGATAGGAGGGTTCTTCAGAGCCGCCTGTAGCGCGGCCATCATGTTCCCTGTGCCAGACGGTTAAGGACCAGACACCACATATTTGGAAAGCAACAGAACCAGCTCCAGGCCAGCGTGAGACCTGTAGCTGGCTTGTGCATGACTGAAAACACTTGAGGTTCAGCGGCTGCAAAGATTCCCTCAACAGATAGCACAATTACGGTGTAAGGTGGCCATTATTAGGTTGTCTGAGGAAGAGGCAGCGCCAACAGGAAGCTGTACGGCTGCAGCGCCGGAGAACACTTCTGAGGCCCTCTGCTTCATGAACGGGGATCCAGGTTAAATAAACTATCCCCCGCCGCTCCGGCAACTCGTAGCCCTGCGCACAGGCCCCCGCTCGGTACAAGGGCCTCCACCAGCCGGTGACAGGGGCTGCTCGGGAGCCGGCTGCGGGCCCGGGGCGCTGCTCCCCGCCGTGAGGGACGCCCCGTCCCGCCAGCCCTCCCCGCCGTGAGGGACCCCCGGCACCGCCCTGCCCCAGCCCCAGCCCCCGCCAGGGCACGGCCGGTGGCCCCGCTCCGTTCCGCGGCGGGAGCGCCGGGTACGGATGTTCCCATAAAAGGCGGCCCCAGCCGCCGCGCCCGCTCCCCGCCCGCGCCGCACCACCCCACCCCCTCCGCGGCCGCTGCTGACGGGACTATTTTCCTGCTGGGCGGTGGAAGGATATTGCCGCAGGCACGAGTCCACCTCGCCCTCGTCGGGCCCCGCTTGCCCGTCGCCTCCTTCCTCCTCATCCACGAACTTGTTCTCGTCGTACTCGTCCACATCCACCCGGCGGAACCGCGCCGACGACACCGTGTGCTTCGCCATGGCCGCCCCGCTCGCCACCGCCCCGCGCAGGCGCCCTCCGCACCACCCCCCCCGGCCGCACCACCCCCGCGTCCTGCGCCTGCGCGCTGAGGCGCTGCCGTTGCCGGGCGGGGCGGCAGCGTAACAAAGGGGTGCTGCGTTGTTGGGGCCCCGGGGTGCTGCGTTGTTGGGGCGCCGGGGCCGTTGGTCGCGCAGTGCTCTGAGGAGCGGTGGCGGTCATGGGTGCCGGTTGTCTCTCGTGTCTCCGCGGGGTGCGAGACGGCGCGACACGTGGCGGAAGAGACGGCGTTCTCCCCGTCGCGGGCGGTTCCGAGCAAGGCAGGGCCCCGCCGTCCCTGGCCAGGGCTGAGGGGGCGGGGTGGGCCGGGGCGGCGCTCCCCGGAGCGAGCAGCCCGCGGCGGCGCCTGAGGGGCCGAGCGGCCGCGCCGCCGGGGTTAGAGACCGGCTCGGGCTGGGCGTGTTGTGGGGCCGGGGGTGCCGGCCCCGGTGCCGCTGCCGGCCGGGTGCCCGCCGCTGCCGGGCCAGGCGGGGCCGGCAGCGTCCGAGTGCAAGAAAGCTGCTCGGAAAAGGCCCCCGGGCCTTGGACAGTGAGGGCACCCGATGGATTCCAGCCCGTTTCTGCCCCTCGTGTCTCACGAGAGGCGCCGGCAGGCGCTTGAGTTTCCAAGGGGGATGGATCTTCTGCCGGGGGCCGGGGGCCCGCCGGGCAGCGGCTCGGGGTCTGGTTCCCTCGGGCCCCTCGGCTGCGTGCGGTGCCTGCGGCCGCAGAGGCGGTTGCCAGAGGAGCACACGCGCCGACTTGTACAAAACCAGCCGCTGTGGTCCCTCGCCGCCAACATCGCCGGGGAAGGGACCCCTGCTTGCTGGGGAACAAGGCGCTCCCGACTTACTTGCCCTGTCCAAGACCTTTACTATGCTAATACATATGTTCAATCACAAGGGAAAGCGCTGCTTTAAGTGATAGGAAGAGATTTTTCTTTTTCAGGATGCGCCTGCACTGCGTAGATCCACGTTTTCTACCTTATCCTATCAGATACTTCTTACTAATTAGAAAATGACACAGCTTTGTGAGGTTTCCTCTTGATAGAAGGCAGCAGTTCTAGGAAATAAAAAAATACACACACACACATATATGTATATATATGCCCCCCCCCATTTTAAGCAAGTAGCTGACAGGAAAACTTTATTCATTTATTATTAATGTATCAGCCTTACCTACAGAACCACCTTCTTGCTAGAGGAGGAATTGAGGATGTCATGCGTTTCCCCCAAGGTTGCCTCAGCTGGGAAGCTACAGTCTGGCTGTAGTTGTGGTTGTAGCTTGGTTTACATTTTCCTGGTAGAAACTGGCTTAAGGGCAGGCAACAAATGAATTTCAGGAGGGAATCGGAAGATACCGAGGTTTTAGTTTTACTGCTATGGGTTTATGTTGGAATGGTATCGGACTAAAATAAAAGCGTGATATCTTCAAAATCAGTTATTTGAGACCCACAGTTATGCTGTGGGTTGACTTTTGTGGGAGGTGGCTTTATTGGTGGGTTTGGTTTTGGTTTTTTTCACCATCTGTGATCTCAGTTTTAGAGCCTGGAAGTGGTTCGATTTGCATCCTCTTCAGAGGAGGTGTCTGCCACTTGGAAACATTTCAGAATTATGAGTTTCATCGAGTTTTTCCTTTGGCATTTTTAAATGCCTTACAATATTTCTAGGTCTGGGGTATAGATGTTCCCTCCAAAAGGGCAGAAACACGGCTGGAAAAAGCACAGAGAGCCTTTGAGACGTCGGAGGTAGCAGACTGCCTTTTACCGCTTGGAGAGGCTGTTGGGAAGCCAGGCTAGGAGGAGAAAACGCCTTTTAAGTTCTGCTGCACAGCAGACTTTCCCTGCCTGGCTTGTGGAAAGCTTTTCCTAAAATATGGTTTAATTCCAGTTAAGTCATTAATTTGATGTGGATGTTGTCTCTGGGCTAAGGTTCTTGATGGTGGACTTGGGTGATAAAGGGATGACCTGGGG
Organism: Falco rusticolus; assembly: GCF_015220075.1. Lineage (NCBI taxonomy): Eukaryota > Metazoa > Chordata > Aves > Falconiformes > Falconidae > Falco > Falco rusticolus. The sequence continues at coordinate 30,842,223 of NC_051197.1, forward strand.
ATGCCACACACAAAATTGCAGAAGAGGTAAAGGCTGCTGTAAAATAAAATCTGTATTTTATTCCAGCTTTCTTCTGCATTCCACATTGGTTTGCCCTCTGTCAGTATTTAATTTTCTTCTTAAATTACTGATTTGATTAATTTGCTTTGTTTTCCACTCCTGACTCTGTGCCAACTTCCATGTACTTTCCTGTGTTGGTACTCTTTCCTGATCCTGGCCATTGTGCTGTTCTCATTCAGATTACTTTTAAAGATTGGCTTCCTGACATCAAGAATGCTTCGTCAATTTTTGACGTTTCTGTACATTTTTGGTGTTCAGTTGTACTCTGTACTGTGCATCACAACATAATTGTGGTAGCGGTGTGTCTCAGAGAATGAAAAATGCGTTTGCTACCTGCCATAAAAAAGAGCAGGTCGAAGAAGGGGGTGTTTGTAGAGGGATGGTATGAGTTACCGCTGCCTCGCCAGTCCTCCTGTAGGTTGCCGATATTATTAAAGACAATTTAAACAGCTGCAACCTGTGGCAAGGTTCCGATTCCGTCTGTCGTGGCTGGTATTGCTGCAGAGCCGGAACGGCCTCACGATGGCAATGTTGCACGCCAGGGTTGCATCCCATGTTAGGCCTGTGGATCGAGGCAATGGCTTGAGCGCTGTTTCAGTGTTTTAAAAGGATGCCACCAGAGTCCCTGCCACCAGAGACATTTAAAATTTTCCATCTCCCTCTAAAACTTGCCTTTTTGTTTGTTCGGTTGCGTGGTGGCTTGGCCTGATCAAAATCCAGCAAATATTCAGCCTTCCTAGTTGATAGTGTCACATCCTTACAGGACAGGAGCCTGACCCCAAACTACCCAGTTTGATGGATTAATGGGAACCGCGTTCCCACGAGCCAAGTGCATTTCTACATGCGCAGTACCAGCCTTTGGCTCCTTTTCCAGCGCTGTGACAAGGGCTGCTTGCTCTGCTGTCCCACCAGCCTGAATCCTCTGCCAGCTCTGACAAGCAGAGAGGGCCAGGGAGCAGAATCCCAATGCATCTGTGAATATAGATGGCAGAGGCTTCTCATTGCTCATGTACATCACATTTTGGGGGTGCAAAGACAAAGGCTGTTTACAAAAAGTGCAAGCTAAGAAAAATGGAAGAAAGCTGACCACTCATCATGTTCTCAAAATGGACCCATTTCTGGTTTATGAGGAAGCAGAAAGTTGTTTTTTCTTCCTTTTTAGCATGATATTTTCTAAAGTAGAAAAAATTGTGCAAATGTGTTACACAAGATCTCTTTAAACTGATGGATATATGCACGTATGTACGGATGTGTGTGTATACATGCACGTGGATTAAGCAGCTAATAGAAGCACTTATCATTCAGCTCTTTCACAGGAAAAAATTCCATTCCCACACACAATTTTATTTAGTAATACTGACCAGCTCGGTAGTATTTGTCATCTTCGAAGTAGTTTATAAATCTGAGCAAGTGGTTAAAAGATAGACTGGTCTAAATGGCTCTCTTCTTGGTATTTCTGCTGCTTAGTGTCACTTAGGTCCCATGCAGGGGAAAGTGTTCAAGGGGCTTCTGACTTTCAGGGTGCCTAATTTGTCACAGTCATCCTGGTGCGTCTGCAGAGTTGGCAAATGCTGCAGGCTTCAGCTGAAGTTAATAGTTTATATAGGTTGGCAATTGGGAATTCAGACAGTTTCAGGCTGGGAAATAAAAGATGAAGGTACTCCAAATGACTTTTCCCTTTTGGTAATTTTCATCTTGATTTCAGTGTTTGCAATCCTGACTGTGAAGGAGGAAGAATTTTACCTGATGAGTGTTGGTTTTGTAGTTCATTATGAGACGGCTCTCCTAATGCTTGTTTCCAGTACCTGCTGTTGGCACTAACCACTTGCAAAGCGCTTTGAGATCTCCAAGATACATGGTGGGCTGCGGTGTTGTGTGTAGCTCATTTGGTTTCATTCTCTTTATCCTTCAAATGCAACACACCAAAAGTCAATGCCCTGGTATAAAAGCAAGATACCCAAACTGTTCCTTTGCTTTTTCTGGTTGTCACATGCTTTTGAGCCGAAAGCTTGCCCACATATTCTCTAACAGTAATCTTTTCAACACACAGCCCTCTGTGAGCTCACAGGCTGTTTCACATCCTCTAAAGAAATGCTTCATTTTAATATGCTGTATGAGATCTTTTAACACTCAAAGTCATTAGGAAAAATATCATCTTCATCTATCAATTTAATTGCATGAAGACATCGTTCTGAGACAGAAGATCATGCCTAATGGATACGGTTAGGACCACAAAATGTGTGTTAACAGATCTGTGTCCCCCCAGTTATATTTAAAATTATAACTCCTCCTGTCTCTCCCAAATATTTAGAGGGGACAGGGATATAATGATAACTTTAAGAAAATGTTTCACTTATTACTAAAATGCAGCCATCTCTGGGGCAGAGGGCAGTAGCTGTTTAATAGTGCTCCACAACAAGGTATAAATGTTCACAGGAGGAACTGGAGAGGAATGCTTTATCCAGTTAAAACCGCAGGGGAAACTGATGTGGTCAGTACATAATTACTCACATTGGAAGTTAGCCAGGATACAAGCCATATGTTCTGCTCCTAGGGAAAAAAAGCGTAGTGATCAGGGTTGTGAATTTCTTTTTATCCAAATATTAGCTGAAACCTGGTGTCTCTTTAGGCTAAAAATCACGCAGAAATCCTGATTCATCCCAACGTGGCCAGTTTGGACGTGATACTGACATTTACTGGTATGAACTTGGGATACTGTAATTTATGGAGATGTCCTTTGGAAGCAAAGTTGCATGCATTGATTAGACAAAAGCTGTTTTTTCTGAGGCGTGATTATATGGAACTGTGATGATTTTTTTTTGTTCCCTGAACTAAAACATGCTCTACTTCCACAGTCTAGTACAAGTCTAGTTCTGTTTATGTGAGGGCATCTGGTGCTTCCCCCCAAAGTGCTGCGCTCAGTACAAGAATGGTTCCTTTTTTTGCTGCTGAAATATGAGTGTTGAAATTTTGTTACATTTCTTAGTACAGCTTCGTTCAAAATAATCTCTGTTGGAAAGCATTTTACACATGACTTCATTCAGTAAGAAGTTGATCTGAGTTCAAAGTACGGCAGAGTCACATGGTCCTTTAAACAGCCACAGACTTGACGTTCTTGTGCAGTCCTAAGATTTTAAAAATAAGAAGTAAAGGAAGAAGCAGAATGCTATCCCCAGCTGCTAATAAACACATCCACACGGGCAATTTAAACCCGAGCTGTTGTGGCATAACTTGAATCCATGCTCAACAGTCTCAAGTTCATTTAACACGTGGGTTTGCAATACCTAGTACTGCAGGAACGCTGTCTTGCAGGTGCAGAGCAGAGCCCTGGTATTTTGCATTCTGCCACCGGGCCGTAAAGATTAGAGAGGATTTAGGTCCCAAGTTTGGAATATTTCCTGCTCGAGCTTGTGCGAAAGTCAGACCTTCACAAAACTGTTCCACCAGACTTTCCTCACCCATTGTGTCCAGCCTCAAAATGCTTTAAATTATCACCTCGCTTCCAGAGATTTTTCCAGGGCTCCACCACTTTGTTGTTTATTTCCCTTTCACTATCTTTACATCTAAAATAAGTATTTTTCCCCTTGTCTGCCTATTCAGAGTAGAATTTTAAAAAACAGAGTTTGGCTACTTCTGAAATCTTCCCATCCACTGATAAATTTACGATGCCCCTGATAACGAACAGTGTCATGAGCAGCAGCTTGCCTTCCACTGCTGTTAATTGGCATGTAGATCAGCTAATGGTGATCCTGGAAATTAAATCCTCGCCGGGCACGCAGTACATTCTGCTATACCCTGTCTGTAGGCTCAGAGGATTTGATGTGACACCATGCTTGATGGGCAGTGGACCTCCTAAAGCCCATAAGGAACTACAGGGGCTTGGGTCTTACTTACCCCTATATATGACCTCTGTTCATTTCTCATCTGGGTTTGACAGGTTCAAATCACACAGGATGGAGCACGAAGGACGCAGAAAGGCAGCAGGATTGCATACACTTGTTTCTCTAGGATTTTAGGCTAATAGCCCTACAGAAGCAGCCAAAAAGAGGGGAGAGAGGCCTATTTTCTATCAGCTGAGTGAGAAGGTGTCCTGGTTTCAGCTGGGGTAGAGTTAACTTTCCTCTTAGCAGAAGAATGAATTGCCTGAAATGCTTAAGAAAGCTAAAAATATACAAATAATGGGAAACTTACTGATTCTTGTTGAAGGCAGTGTTGGTCTGTTGGGTACTATAGCACTGCACAGATGAACCCACTACAGAATTATTCTTTAAACCAGAAATTGACCTGCTATGTGTGTGAACTTGAGATGGGGTAAACTTTATGCTGTGGGTGTAAATTGAATATGTTTGAAAACGTAAGCCAGTGAGAGCCGAATGGCACGTCCACAGAGGTGTAATGGCCTAGGACTGTAACATCCAGAGGGCCACTAAGCAATACTGGGTGCTTATTCACTTCAGCTGTGTCATTTCTATTTTTGCTCTATTAAAGGAGTTGAGAATTAGACCCCCTCCCCTTGGCATGAAGTAGAGGAAAATCTTTTGCATGTTGTGGATAACTGCTGGAGACTGCAGCAAAGAGTGAGTGATCTTGTAGCTCAGATGCTATTAGTTGTAGCAGCTACAACGGGCAGTAGAATAAATGGCCAAGGGCAAGAGCTGTAACAAGAAACTGCATGATCTTGAATCAGGAAGACCAAACAGTCTTAACTGACATCTCTAGCACTCCTTGTACTTTGGTGTGTGCTCTCTGCAGAATCCGTTGCACTGATGATGTTGATTAATTACTGGGTTTCATTAGGTAAGTGCTGGTGGCCATTGAATAGAATTTTGCTGTTGAATTAGACCAAGATTAGCAAAAATAAATATGCCATTGCTAGACCGGCCCCTGAGGCACGCACTTACCCTCAGGTTCATTCAGTTTAAATAGTGTATGTAGGTCACTCTTCAGCATGAGGATAAAACTGTTGAGGCAAATGGCCATAACTGGTTTTCAGGTGTTTTCTTGTCAAAGAATCATGCTGTTCCTTTTGATGGGTTTCACTTGTAGACAGGCAGACATCTAAATGAGCCCTTGAAAGATTTTCTGGGCTTGGAGAGACATATTTGAACCTAAGGTCCCTTGAGAAAGCATCATGAAAAATGGGGTCCTGAAAACACAAAGTGAAGAAATTATAATCATACTTATTTCAGACTCAGATTTTATTTGCTTGCGAGAATTCTAGTCAGTGCCCTGATTCTATAAGGTTTAAATGAACAAGTGTGGGGGCTCTTGCTAGTGTCACTGGGACCGTTTACATGGATAAAGTTAAGCAGATGTATAAATCTTTGCAGGGTGTAACAGCTGCCAAAGATGATTTAGTTACTGTATGAGGGAGGGTCCTGGCTGCTGAGAGTGAAGGCTGACATTGTATGAGACTGGTCAAATTGGTACCTGCTGTTCCTGTCACAGGTTGGAATTTGGATCAATATGTGGCTGGGTGAAAAAAATGTAAATCGAGGTTAGAAAAAAGATATGTCACATGGCAGCTACAAATCCTGTATTTCTTTGTGTATACCCCAAATAAATTAGGATCCAGGATTTGCACTGGTATCATTGCCAACCTTGAGCACTTCATGAGGCTGGTGTGAAAGCTAAGCCCCTTTTACTGAGAGAAAGGGCTCATCTGCCCTCCAACACAGAATACTTCCAAACTTTGATAAAGTTTTCCAACTTTGGAAAAGTGAAAAGCACTGAGGTTCTTCAGCAGTGATCTGGTTTTGTTAGCTGGGTTCCCATCTCAAGAGCTAAGTATGAGCATTGCTATCCAGAAGTGAGATCGTCTGTACTTTGGTATGTTGTAAATCTTTCATTCAGGTAGGGCATAGGTTTCTTCCCTTTTGTCTTGGTTTCATCTGCAGCAGTGCAAACGATCTGGTAATCTAAAGCACCAGCATAATTCACTACCTTGGTTTCCTGCTAAAAGAAAATGCAGTTTTGACTGGATTCAGTGGAGGTCTAGCCCATGAAAGGAACTGTTGGTCTAATTTTTCTGTTGGAAAGAGGAAATGGTTTATTTCGTAACAGCAAGGATGCTGAGCCTTCTGCTTGTTTTTGCAGGCATGGGTGAGAGGAAGGATGCTGTCCATATCAGTGAGGTTTGCATGTGGATCTGGAAGGTGTGAATCCACACATCCTGCAGTGTGAAGCTTGGTCTCTTATCATGTGCCACCTGCTGCGCTGGGTTTCCTGGTCATCCCTCTTTTTTATTACTTTGTCTTCCAGGCCAGACAAAGTAATTGTGCTCCTCTCCAAGGCTTTTGGAGTCCTTCAGCTCTCAAAAGAAAGAAGCTGTTTTCTAAGCAATGGTGATCGACAGTATACTGCTGTCATCATCATCATCTTCTGACTTATCTTTTGTTCCTCTTCTTTTCAAGAGATGATTCTTTCAGCTTCTTCCTGGAATCTAGCAGAGTCTAGCAGCAGTTCTCTAAAGTCCTTTTTCCAGATCTGCAGGGTGACCTTTCTTGTCCTGACTTTATCAAGCATTTTTTGCTCATGATTTCTTCTAGCCCACTGGAAGGAAGGGGAAATTAGTATCTGTATTTGCTGTCTGAATTTTACTCTATTGGTTCTATTTGCAGGCAAGTAATAATTGTGGATTTCTTTGGGGTTTGCTCATCTTTTCCTGTGTAAGGTATGGTCTACACACCCTGACACGGGTGAATGATCAGAACCAGACATTCACATGCTCAGGTTTCAGGGAGCCATGTGGGTGCAGTGAATGAGAGAGGTTTGCTTTATTCTCCTGTATAATAATCTCCATAAAGGCGGCTTTGTCTTCAGTTTGTGAAACACAGAACATATAGATCTCTTTCTTCTGTGCTAGAAAAATACTGTCCTCATGTATGCATTCTCCTCAGGAATATAAACTGAAAATGCAGGAATTGAATCTAATATAAGGGTTTTCATGAGTTTGTGCACAGTGCGCTAGCTGGAGACTGCTGAATAATTTGTGCTAGTGGCATTAAAGGCAGAGTGGAAACTTAACGTGTTATCATCAGCACCCTATTTTCTGAAATAGCAGCAAATATTCTGAAAAGAGTATGAATTTCAGTGGACAAAGATTGATAGTGGTGTTGGTTTGTTTGGTTTTGGGGTTTTTTTTGTTTGTTTGTTTTTTTCCCAGCTGTTACCTAAGGATGAATTGCTGAAAGTTTGGATAGCGGTTTGCCAATTTTTGTATATAGTCTGTATGTTACATTAGGTTACTCCCGTGCTTGCATATGGGAAAAATCTGGTCCTGTTTTGATTGTATTCCCAGGCTTAAAAAGTGTAACTAACTAGATCATAAAAATGAAAAAAAAAAAAGTTCATTGTTAACTGATCAAAACCTCCATCTGTCAGATTGTTTCCAATCAATATTGAAAGAAGGCAAGAATATTATTTAAAAAACCAAAAGATTGCAATTGTCTGGATTGGGCAGAGGTAAAACCAGAGAAAATGAAAGACAAATGCTTGTTGGCTTTGGAATACTGTCCATCTTGAATAAAGAAGGAAAGCATTGAGTCAAGAATAAGCTGTAAGTGCCATAAAGCGGGGAAAGCCAGCAGTCTTCCTTTTTACTTCATGGTCTTTGCGTAACCTTGAGATACACACCGTCACATCCATTCGGGTAAATTATTGAATCACATTCCTCCTCCTCCTGACACCTGTCTCTTCACTGCAGTTTTCCTATATTCTTCCTACTCATCTCTTCCTGAAATGTGCGTTCTCTCCTCCTGATGGCTCTTGGATTGAGTATTGCTCCCATTTGACGTTAGAATTGGGCAGTCTCCTCATTAGTCATATTTGAGCTCTGAGAAATACTGCAATCTCTTGTGTTGAAATGCAGATTTGTCCCATAGCAGCAAGCAATCTGTAACGTGAATGACAAATAAGGAATACTTAAATGTCATAGGCAGGGTGACCAGTTTAAATTTTAGGACAGCAAAAAGTATAAGGAAAATTTATAGATTAAGCCACAGGTGGGTTTTTTGGGGGGTTGGTTTTGTTTTGTTTTGTTTTTTGATTATTTTTTTTTTAAATTCCCATTCTGTTGAATGTGGAGACACTACAGATTCTACGTTGAGAAACTCTTCCAATTCTTTTTACTTTAGAAAGTGTTATCGGTGTGCTTTGTTTGTCAAACAATTGGACAGATTTCCTCTTGACCTATGAAAAAGGCAGCAAACTTGCCAAGAGCCTGTGTTTATAGATAGAAAATATAGAAGACTAAACCATAAGTTTAGAGATGGAAAGAGAAGGGACCTTATATATATATATATATATATATATAAAAAGAATGATACTTCTGAGTTTGATTCTATTTAACTGTCAGTTTTTACAAGAGTGAAGAATGAAGCAGGTCTACAAAGCTGGCTGCAATTCACGTAAAACACATGAAGCAAGCAGAAAGAAGAAACTTAACAAAAAAATGATTGAAAACAGCTACTGAATGACTGCTAGTAGTATGCTGTTTCATCTTCTTTCCATTTAAAGTGAAGATGATTCTTGGGACTCAAAGAGCCGTATTTCATTCTTAGGAAGTTTCAGTTCAGAAAATAATTTGAGATTTAGGGTCGAATGATTAATGTGTATAAAGATTTGCTTCAGTGAAGATCAGCAGAGCTGGGACGGTTTCCAGAAGCGCAGGGCCAGAGAAAGTTTTACCAACTACTTGCATAAGTGTCTGGAGACAGGCAGAAAAGTTCATTTTAATTTTTCTATGAATTATGAGCTGTGTACATGTAGAATATTGCACCAATATTCAGTCCAATTCTGATCTCACTTCCACTTGTCTAATTTATGACCCTTCTTTTGAAATAAGTGGAATTAAGTATATATATAAATAATTGGCATAAATCCCATTTGAGTTGTGACTCCACTCTGTTAATGGTATAAACCAGGCAAATCAAAATTAGCTAGTGCAAAAAAGGATGCTCACAGCTGTTAACTCCTCCTTCCAAACTAGCTGCCTGGTGATTCAGATCAGGCGGACCGACAAACGCTGACTGTATGTCAACAAGAAAGTGGAGGCCAGAATTTGCTGCTCTTTGGGAATACCCAGAGGTGCCTGGGCCTGTTTGAACCGTGGGCTCTGGGCTCAGCATCCCAAACAGCCTCTCTGGCCCTTGTGGCTTTTGGGGTTGCTTACAAGAACGGTCATCAGAGAACCAATAAATAGGACTGGGTGGTGCATACTTCCAAACTGTTTGGTGGGGCTCAGCGTGTTGTTTCGGGCCAGTTCCGTCTCTAATCTTGTCATTAAAACAGTAGAAGAGTGGAGGAAGTCACTCATATTTCTTTATTTGGATGACCTATGTTCTTTCACTACGCAGAGATGAGTGTTAGCTAAATAACACAATTTAAGATCTGCTGGTCTCTAATAGAAAAAGAACTATTATAGTGTAGGAAAATCTGCTTTCAATTTATATTGTTAGGCATTATTTTAGTCAATGAAAACAAAGTGTGCTTGGGAAGTTGCCTAGAAGACATGTGATTTCAGGGTATCGCTATTTGCCTTTTTATGGGAAAAGAGCCAGCTTTTTTCTTTCATGTCATGGTTGGATAAAGTGATGTATTCAGTATGGATGATGGGAATTCACTCAAACTCCTTTGATATGTGCAGGGCAGCTCTACGTGCTTGCCGGTTGAATAGGGGAAGCTATTTCTGTGTACAGCACTGAATTCTCTTATTTGATCTGGTTAAAACTCATGTAAACTACCTGAATTCTGTTAGACATCTCAAGGTCCAGTAAAAATTGCAATATGAAATAATATCCTGTTTCTAGATACGTGCATTGTGCAATTTCAACTGGTTCTTATCAGAATCATTTAGGAGAGAACGAGGTGCTTCCTGATACAATTGATGGTGTTAAGACAACGGGAAGCTTGAGTTTTGTGTTATTTCATGCTAGTTGCATTGCTGATAAGCTCATGAGGAGAGGAAAAAGCAGAACAGGAAAGTGGATGAAAACAAACACTTTGCATTTACAGGACAGCGGACTTCCTCCCTCGTCCTTCTCTGCCCCCTTCTCCCTTTTGCCGGTGTTAAACTGCAAGAACTGCATGACCTCATTTTGTTGCCTACGTGATTTCTTGACCAAATCAGTTGAGGTTTCCTGTGTTCTCAGCTTGCTGTCATGTTTGGTGGTGGTGGGTGAACCTCAGCAGGTTCAGATTGCAGATGGAGATCAGACAAGCAGTGAAGTTATCTCTCCAAATTAAACCTCATGGATCTGCAGTCTGGTCCTTCCTGCTTCTGATTGTGTTGAAAATACCTCACAGCCCCTTTTGACATTTCTCTCCAGATATTTCAGACACTCTAGGATGTTTAGTCCTTGCTGTTCTTTTAGATGGATACACTTACGGGCAAGGAATGTCTTGTTATTTTTTTCTTTATTCTGAATGGGACTAAAGATTATTTTCAAAGTATCAATGCCCTGTTCTGCTATATGACCCTTGTTTCAGGTCTTCTAAAACTTGTATAAATGCCAATGAAGTAGAATGTGCATTTCTCTGAGCTAGACAAATCCACAGTCACTGTACCAGTAGTATTTAGTGTAAGAAAATCAGAACCCTTTATGTTCAGTGTCTAGAGCAAGAAACCAAGGTGCAAGTGAGTTACTGACTGAGCCAGGAAAAGAATCCAGATTTTTCCAGCTTTGTGTCAGCAGCAAGACTAACCTTCCCCAGAACAGCAGTTTCTTCCAGTGTCCTGATGGCTTGTGTGTGCCAGCTGTTCCCATTACAAACCAGATGTGCTGTATCATAAGCCAGATGTAAACATTATTGGTAGCTTTCTCACATCTCTCTAGAGCTGGCCCTTATAGAAACAGATCAAAGAACTCTGATGAGATCAGCATCACATCTGCAAAAAAAACCACCCTGGTTTCAGACACTTTGGAGAATCCCAGACTCGCCTGTAACTCCCCGAATTACGCAGCACCATCAGTGGGCAGGTCCTGCCCGGAAGCTGAGGGTCCGGCAGCCCATTCGGTGATGTTCTAACCAGTGTACTGCAGATGTGGTTCTGATCTGTATCAATGTTGAATTTGTGTGTGAAGCTTCCTGGTACTGCTTCTTGCAGCTTTGCCCGTCTATGGAGTCAGAATTTATAGGTGAAAGCAATATACATTTTTTTCATATGTATATATTTTTATGTATACACACACACGCACTTGTTGTGTGTTTGGTTTGCTTTTAACGGACATGGTTCTTTACACAATTTATTGTATTCGGATATTTTGGGTTTTTCATTTTGTGTTGCTGCTTATGTACAAAATAACAGGCTGCTTCTTTCCAGGGTATTGCTCTGCTGACTCCTGCAAGCATGTTTACAGTGCCCTGCAAGATGGTATAGAGGAATCACTCTGTTCTATACAATAGCTGTGTATGTGACTGATTGCTGAATGTGTGGTGAAAAGATGTGAATATGGTGTAAACACATTACCCCTCCCCCAGGGCTAACAGGAGGGCTGGATCTTACCCATATTGGGTGAGCTGGCAGAGGTGGGCTGCTGATTTCCTAGTCCGTTCACTGCAGTCCCAAAGGACATGGTCTTTTGGGAATGTTCCTCAAGGACATGCAATTATTTTCTGGAAAAGCTAGTGAAGTTTTTCCACTTCAAAGATGGGGGGTGGGGGGTGGGGAGGGGAAGGGGTGCTTTTTCCTTTCTGAGTGGCATTGAGAAAAATGTGCATCTGGTATAGTCATGCCTTTTGCACATTGCTCAGGCTTTTATATCCCAGAGTGGGAGAAAAATCTTACTGTGATATAGGAAATACTTAAAGAACTGCAGTTTTCTTTTTTTCTTAGGTTTTCAAATGCTTTAGTAGGGCTGTGTCTGGATTTCTCATCAGATCTTAAGAATACATTGGATCATTCTTAATAGCACTTGCAAAGACAATGCCGAATGGCTTGTGTGTGTTTGTTGGGTGCTGGTGCTTTGATCCTTGATTTTTATATATTTTTATGTGTGTTTGTATAAATACAGGTTAAGGGTTAAACATTGACAGCTGTGGCTGCTACCTCACTGACCTATCTCCCTCTGTTTTATGTACCAGTGCTTGATAACTGTATTTATAAAATGCCGTCTCTCCATTTTGATAGCAGTCTGGAATGCAACAAATGAAATACTTTGCTGCCTCTGAGCTTCTCAGCCTGCACGCTGTTTTGTATCACTTGCCATCCACAGGACACAGGGAGTTTTTTGCTCTCTGGTACTGTAACTCATCACTTTCCATGACCGTAGTTTCTACTATCGCCCTGAATACAGGTTAGATGCATTAATAAAAAAAGAAAGTTCCATTTGCCTCTTGCATTCTCCAATCCAATTTCTTTGAGAGGGGCATTTTTTTTACCCATATGCTTTGTAACACCCCTGTACAGGCGATAATTTTTTTTCTCTGTTCTATTTTTCTAGGGTGATGGGTTTTTTCCCCTTCTCCCTCTGAATTTAGCAGGAGAAGGGGCACTCCAAATATCTGTATTTTTTTGCCGCTAAGAAATAATACAATTAAAATGATCTTGTTAAACAACGAAAGTAAAAATACACGAGAATAAAACTTGTTGTCAAAATACAAACAGAAAATAAATAGAACTTTGCACAGGAAGAATGTAGCTGGTTTCTGGTTTGGGCCAGGTGTCATACTGAGTCATGGAAAACCTGGATTTCCACCCAACGTATTGCTTGTGTTGTGATAGGAAGGTATAGTTCCTTTACATGGAAGAAAACCTGCTGGTTTAATTTCTTTTAATATTTAAAAAATATTTTAATATCTTTGTAGTACCTTCAGTCTCATGGCTTCAAAGTGCTTTACAGATGTGGAACTAAAATCCTAGGGGCAGGAAGAGTCTTGTATTTGTTGTCTGACATAGGATTAGATCTTAGTTTTGCTGTATGGATTCCACCATAATGTGTGTAAGAAGCAGGTGTAATTTTCTTGGTGACCATGAAATGGGAGCGTGAAATCCCTTGAAGAGATTTCTTCCTTTGCAGGGACATGGGCAGAAGGCTCTTGGGGATGACACGTTTATGTTGTCTGTTTTGGAAGAGGGAAGAGATGGTGGAGGAAGGACCATAATAACTTGCTGTGAATTAACTGAGTTTTCATACTGTCTTGTGTCAGGAAAGGAAGAGGTGTCTGAAAAATCAAAAAGTCTTGGTTTTATTTCAAAGCTTGATTTTGGTTCAGACAAAGTAGTTCTCACATTTCACAAAAATAAGAAGTCTCCTAGATCCTGCAGGTTTTGGTTGGGGTTTTTTTTGTTTGTTTTTAAATCCCGTTCACTTTTATGTTAACTCCATTAACCCATTTATTTCAGCAATTTACACTTTCCAGAGTCGTGAGCACTAGTGAGCCTCTGGCCAGGGACAAAATAATAGGAGTCTAGGGAGAATTCCGCTGGAAACTCTCAGTTTGCGTAAAAGATGTTTCAAACCCCAGGTATTTTTAATGAACCACATTCACTCAATAGATGACCCATTTTCTGATTAAAAAAACTTAACATCTGAAAAATTTCAGAGCAGTTCTATGTGTTACCCATGTCTTAAATATAAGTAAACAGGAAGCTCTTCCTAAAATCATGCAACTTTCCAAAAATTATGTTAGGCAGTGCCAGAGCCCTGCCTCTCGATCCTCATTAATCGACTGTATTACCCTCCTGTTATACTGGTCCCCTTTTGACCCAAGCAGTTTGCCAGCGTTTTGGGTTCTTACAGACTTTTCTCATTAGAAAGAAAACCATTAGAGCCAGACTTTTCTTTTTTTTAAACTCAGTTCTCTTGTTTCTAAAAAATGTATCCAAAGCACCAACTTTGTATAGAAGAGGATTCAAACTGCCAGCAGGTTTTTGTCTTCAGTTTCCAGCTTCTTTCCAGGTAGCACCTTGCCCCTGCTCCTCTCTGTCACTACACAGCTTACAGGGTGTCCATCTGCCACCATCTTTCTTAATAGTATTATTTCTTCGTATATGCCAATCAAGATATATGTAATGCTCTGACTTTAGGCTAAAACGCAAGTTAAAAGTAAAAATTTCCATTTATGACAGCCAGTAAATTTATCTGGGAAGCCAGATGCAACTACTGCCCTTAGCTGTCTTGCATGCTCTTCTGTCGAAACGATTCCCCCTGTAAATAAAAAAGACCAAACAGGGTATGTGTTGACTTTGGAGTTACCAAAACTTTTATAGCTCACTACAGCAGCAGCAATGGAAACCACTAATGGACTGTACATTTGTACAGGGCTGTAAACTGCTGCGAGTCATCTGGTCTGTGAGCCTGCAGCCCTCTGCTCCTGGAGGAGCTTCAATTCCAGTTCCACAAAAGCTTCGTCAAGGTCTTCATTTTGACTTTTGGTTCTTTCCAGAAAATACTACATCTTATATTATCTTCATCTGGTTTAGTCAATATTGTATAAAAACCTCTTCATGCCTCAGATGCTCTTTTTTCCCCCTTTTTTATTGGCTACAGTTGCAGAATCAAACCATCTGTTCTTAAAAGGTTTCCTAATTTTACTTTGCTCTAAAACATCACCTCCTTTTGCAGGGCTGTTTCCAAATTCTCTCTAATCTCAACAAAACGTATTTATTGGCCGAAGCCAGTGAGGTTTATGTAGGCATGCCTGCCTTCTTTCAGCCCGTAACTCAAATGAATCTTGAGGCGCTTTGCGGGTGTCAGGGTGTCACCTTAGCAAAGCAGCAGAGGTTTCCCAAGCAGTGATGCAAGTGCTATAATAGCCAGCACTGGGGGAGCGAAGGGAACTTGTTGTGTGACCCCGCTGGAAGAAAGGCTTCCAGCCGGGGCTGCACACGCTTCCCTCTCTGGGCAGCTGGCACGGCCGTGCCGGTGGGGCAGGCGCTGGCGGTAGGGACCAGCTACCGCAGCAGCTGGTTTTTGCCAGGGCACGGCCGGTGGCTCCGCTCCGTCCAGCCCCGCAGCCCCCACCTCAACCGTCGTCGGGGCCGCCGCTGACAGAACTTTTTTCCTGTCGGGCGGCGGAAGGATATTACCTCCGCGGCCTCCCCCACCGCTGCCGCCCCCCACCGCGGCCGCACCACCCCCGCGCCCTGCGCGCTGAGGCGCTGCCGTTGCCGGGCGGGGCGGCAGCGTAACAAAGGGGTGCTGCGTTGTTGGGGCCCCGGGGTGCTGCGTTGTTGGGGGCGCCGGGGCCGTTGGTCGCGCAGTGCTCTGAGGAGCGGTGGCGGTCATGGGTGCCGGTTGTCTCTCGTGTCCTCCGCGGGGTGCGAGACGGCGCGACACGTGGCGGAAGAGACGGCGTTCTCCCCGTCGCGGGCGGTTCCGAGCAAGGCAGGGCCCCGCCGTCCCTGGCCAGGGCTGAGGGGGCGGGGTGGGCCGGGGCGGCGCTCCCCGGAGCGAGCAGCCCGCGGCGGCGCCTGAGGGGCCGAGCGGCCGCGCCGCCGGGGTTAGAGACCGGCTCGGGCTGGGCGTGTTGTGGGGCCGGGGGTGCCGGCCCCGGTGCCGCTGCCGGCCGGGTGCCCGCCGCTGCCGGGCCAGGCGGGGCCGGCAGCGTCCGAGTGCAAGAAAGCTGCTCGGAAAAGGCCCCCGGGCCTTGGACAGTGAGGGCACCCGATGGATTCCAGCCCGTTTCTGCCCCTCGTGTCTCACGAGAGGCGCAGGCAGGCGCTTGAGTTTCCACGGGGGATGGATCTTCTGCCGGGGGCCGGGGGCCCGCCGGGCAGCGGCTCGGGGTCTGGTTCCCTCGGGCCCCTCGGCTGCGTGCGGTGCCTGCGGCCGCAGAGGCGGTTGCCAGAGGAGCACACGCGCCGACTTGTACAAAACCAGCCGCTGTGGTCCCTCGCCGCCAACATCGCCGGGGAAGGGACCCCTGCTTGCTGGGGAACAAGGCGCTCCCGACTTACTTGCCCTGTCCAAGAGCTTTACTATGCTAATACATATGTTCAATCACAAGGGAAAGCGCTGCTTTAAGTGATAGGAAGAGATTTTTCTTTTTCAGGATGCGCCTGCACTGCGTAGATCCACGTTTTCTACCTTATCCTATTAGATACTTCTTACTAATTAGAAAATGACACAGCTTCGTGAGGTTTCCTCTTGATAGAAGGCAGCAGTTCTAGGAAATAAAAAAATACACACACACATATATGTATATATATGCCCCCCCCCCCTCCCCCCCCCCCATTTTAAGCAAGTAGCTGACAGGAAAACTTTATTCATTTATTATTAATGTATCAGCCTTACCTACAGAACCACCTTCTTGCTAGAGGAGGAATTGAGGATGTCATGCGTTTCCCCCAAGGTTGCCTCAGCTGGGAAGCTACAGTCTGGCTGTAGTTGTGGTTGTAGCTTGGTTTACATTTTCCTGGTAGAAACTGGCTTAAGGGCAGGCAACAAATGAATTTCAGGAGGGAATCAGAAGATACCGAGGTTTTAGTTTTACTGCTATGGGTTTATGTTGGAATGGTATCGGACTAAAATAAAAGCGTGATATCTTCAAAATCAGTTATTTGAGACCCACAGTTATGCTGTGGGTTGACTTTTGTGGGAGGTGGCTTTATTGGTGGGTTTGGTTTTGGTTTTTTTCACCATCTGTGATCTCAGTTTTAGAGCCTGAAAGTGGTTCGATTTGCATCCTCTTCAGAGGAGGTATAGGTTTTCACGGTTCCATGCAGTGGTGGGGAAACCCTCACCAGTGTGATAAAGCTGAGAGAAATAGGTGCAGTGTGACTTCTGGATGCTTCAGCAAGAAGTTGTAGATTTTACTTATGCAGCAGTGGTAAGCCTCATTACAAGGAGAGTAGGCTTCATTAATTCTTTTGCTCACAAAATGGATTTGTTTCAGATCGGCATTATGAGGTTTCAAATCAAAGACTCTGAGTTTCTTTGTATCTGCTCCAAAACTCCACATACAAGGTTTTCTGAGGTACATCAAATACACCCTACTATGTGTTTTCAGTCACTCTCAATCATGGAGACCAGAATTAATGAAGCCTGGTTTTCCTCTAGTTTGTGTTTTGTGATTGATTCTGGATTCTAAGAAGATGTGTGCTCAGATTGAAGTATCTCCCAAGATTGGGTCATTTTTTATCAATGAGATGCTAGAAGGGCCTTTCCTCCTTTCCAGATGTAGAAGATCTCCATCAACCATATAGCAGTTTAAATTTCTGTTCAACCTGACTTGAATCCACTGTTGTAAGGGGGAGGGTGGCAGGCAATGTGATTGCCTGGGAAATCAAGCCAAAAGAGTATACTGATCTAATTCCTTTAGTGTTGTTAAAGAGTTAGCCACCTGAGTCCTCAGAGTAAGGATGGTCCTTCCTAGCATCTTGTCAGGTTCTGACTGCTGTGATTAGGAGTTTTATGACTTGCTACTAATTTATAAACCTCTGGCTTTAGAGTTTCTTCTTCCATGCATACATAATGCCTTTCCAGCTTCAGGTCTAATGAAGAATCGGTTTGCAGTTGTCACATCCTCTCAGTTCCTTGTTCAATAAATTTCAGGTATTTGGGTAAGTTATATGTGGCAAACATGCTGACTGCTGCACCTCAGGGAAGGCCCAAACGGGTTAGTAGCTGCTTGTCTTGGGGGCCTTCTTGAGCTACTGTTGCGTAGGTGCTCTGTCAGTCTTAATGGCACCTTTTTTTGCAGTGGTAACATGATAAAGTGGAAAAATTCCTCTGATCTTTGCTAAATGTTGTTTAAAATATCATTTACCTGACTCTGCACTGTATTGTTGCTGGCCTGAATACCTAGATCAAAGGAGGTTGTAAAACAATTCCTCAAATAATTGAGCAGGAAAAGGTAAAACAGTGACCTAGATAAGAAACATTTTCAGAAGCACAGTAAGAAAGTCCTGAAGAGGGACTCCGAAGTCCCCCCATTGCCAGTGTCCCATGGAGACTAATTAAGTTTTGCTGTGGATTCTCTTTTTTAGCATACCTGTTTAATACCTGCATTTGATCTGGGTGTTGTATTCCATGCTTGTATAAGCATAGGAGACCAACAAAGATTATGGATGACAGGTTAGCACAGGTAAAAGATTTGTTGCCATAATACTGTTACGGCAGATGGCTAGCACTGTATTCTGATCCTGAAACTAGTCATAACCTGAGTGTGATACATGTCATGACTTTTTTTCTTAAGTCTTTTGATTAAACATGTAGGAACAGGCAAGTCATATGCCCTGTATGTAACATGCAGGGCACTTTGTTTTGATGTAGTTTTATGTTAATCAACATTTGTATAATCGGCTGAATATTACTTTGGAATATTTGTTTCCATTCTTCTCTTCTAAATAACGTTGGAGGAACTGCTTTCCTCATCCCTCAACTGTAGACTGAACCAGAGGAATTTGTTGTTTGTCCATGGAGTACGCTCAGAGCTGGCAACCAAGTTACAGTGAAGGAAATCCATGGTAATTTGAGAAAAGGAGGTGAGGAGAGAAAGAAGGAGACCTATCCTGTCATTCAGACACAAGCAGTGTGAGCGTTGTGATGACACAGCCTCTCGAAAAGGACAGACCTTCAAATTGTAAAGCCTTGTGCCTTAGAGGTGCAACACTGCGCTCTCTTCCTTCCCCCCTCACTAAACCATTAGTAGGCCAGACTATTGTAAAGGGTTAGCTAGTTAGCATTATCTAGATGTGATTAGTGATGAGAGGCAATTAAAAAGGTTACCTTTCCTTAAAAGGAAGAAAAGAGCAAAACTGAAAAAAAAGGGAAACATGCAAGGCTGGAGTGTTATCCAGTATCAGTGTAGTAAAAACCAAATAGATATCCTTGTCTGAACCCAATTATCAGCCTTGCCTGACTTCTCCAGAGATTTAACTGTTGGGTCTCTTCCAGAGCCCAGCTATGATCTCAGATGCTTTGCATTTTGAAATTTAAATGTCAGGAAGTTAGCAAGTAATATATGGATTTTCAAATTAAAGCCCAAGGAGCAGTCTCATTTAGAATAGCAGGACTTCATGGTCGTAATCCTTGGATTAAATGTTGGCTTTCCCTACACGTGTGAATATACATTGTGTTTCTCAGGAAAGAAATAATGTCCATCAAAATAATCTTGAAGCCTGGGGAGACGTGGTGATAGCCCCATAGTTAGTATTGCATTTCCACAGAGTGGAAAGGGATTTAAATTAAATCTCTTGGTGTTCAGATTAAACTGGATGATATCCTTATGTGTCTGAATGACAGCTGTTAAGGTTACAGCCACATAATTATCAATCCCATCTGGCAAGCTCTTCCCTCCCCAATAGGAGGATGACATAACTACAAGACTTAAAAAGTAATCATGTTTGCATTATTTTAATTTTTTAGGTATTAAAGGAGTTATTGGAGGAGCCATATTGAGGTATTGGAATATAGGAAATTATTTGCATGTAAGTGATGGGTTCTTCAAGGAAAATGCTAAATGAGATAAAATCATGATGTATGGCAAGATTGCTGCCTGGATCACTTGTATTAGGACGTGCCTGGCCTAGAAAATGTATACTTTAGACTCAGCACGTTCACTGGGTGATGATATAGAACATGTATCTGTTGCTTTGCATTACTGTTGTTATTTGCTAGTGCTGGAGGCTGTGTGTGTGTTCAGGCTGTTGTTGCAAGTGCTGCTCAAGCCCATGGCCCAGGTGGTGGCTGCACAGTCTTTACAACAGGTCAGCTTTCTTTGTTAAATTGTTCTGGTTGCCACTTGATAGGAAGCTTTTCAACAGTTTTGGTGGTAGTTGGATCAGGTTGTTAATGAGTTCTGTGTTATTGTGAGAGACTGAATGTATTCCTTTTAAAAAATGAGCCGAAAATAAAATCTTTCAGAAGTCATTGTGCATTTCTTTGTGGGTTTCAGCCTCTGATTCTTTTTGTAAGGATTTGTTCCTAGGCCACCAGGCCTGAATGGAGAATAGGAAGTTGCTCCAGCTGTTTTCCTTGTGTTGGCACTGTGCTGAACAGGAATTGCTGAGCAAAGAACATAATTTCCCCAGAGGTTTGCTGGGGTAGCACAAAGGCAGTCTGGATTTTTTTTTAATTAAAAGGTCCTGCCAAATACTATCATCAAGGGCTGGGACAGGGAGGGAGGGAACAGAATACATGAAGTCTGGCGGTCCACTTGGAAGAGCAAGAAACCTGCCTGGAAAGCAAAAGAGCAATGTGTTTCTCTGCTGAACTCTTTTGCTTTTTTAACCACTTATCCAGAAAAGTGGATTGAGATTTTTTTTTTCCCTTCCCTCTTCTGTAAATCTTGGTTCTGACTATTGCTTCTCCAACGAAGTTGGAGGGATTGTGCAACTTTGCACTTGGTTTTGGACTAGCTAGTGGAACAAAAAATAAGCAGAATTCTTTCTCTTAAGTGGGTGCCAAATTATCAACTGACATATCATGCCACGTTATAGTGATAAATGCATGTCTGGTCATGGTTTGCAGTAAGTTTAAATCTCTGTTTTTTCTCTTTTTTTTTTTTTTTTTAATATAATAAGGCTATGGCTTTGGTTTCATTTTGCTTTGCAAATCAAAGGTTAAAAAAACAAGCCATAAAGAATAATAGACACATATTTGGGCGAAGAGGAAAATACAGAGTCATTTCACTTCTTGCTTGCAGGTTTAATCCAGGACAGCCACCTGATGCTGTCTGGTGCTGGATGGGAAATGCATCAGGTGGTTTATTCCAGTCCTCAGTGCACTGATGACCACTTTATAAACTCCTTTATTGTATTTGATGCTTTCTGGTATTCTTGCTGGCAGTATTACTAAAGAATTGCCTTGCAGTTTGAATAGTCCTCTCTAGCAAGACAGTTTCAGGTAGGAAATGATTTGTGGATGAAAGGCTGTGTGTTTTAGCTTATTCTTTGAGGATGCTGCAAACCCCCTACAATGTGGAAAGCAGCTGTGGCTATACCAAGATTGACAAATTGCCTATGTAGTGCATATGTAGCTCCTGACAGTTCAGTTGTGGACAAGTATGGAGTAACTTCTTACAGGAGGAACTCCTCCATGGAGCCTATCAGTCTTCAGCTCACAGCCCAAAGTGAAAGAATGTAATATTCCCTTGATTTTTTTTGGTGTGTTTTAGTTATTTTTCATATAATTGCATAATTACTAATTATCTACTCTAGGTTTTTATTTCCAATCCAGTTCATCTTCCTGATCACAGTAACATATTGCACAATTAATTTGTTGTTTATAATATTCCCTTGAAAAGAGTATCTTCCATCCTGTTTATTGGTGTGTTTCCAGCCGATCTCTGGATAACAAAACAGTTGGCTTCTGCTCAGTGTTCAACCTTGGCCAGTTTTGAAGTTCTTTCTTGGTTTTTACTGAGGAGAAAGTATGTTTGACTTCAGCTAGATCTTTGTCTATGTAAAAACTCCAAAACACATCTTTATTAACGTCATCCCAATACAATGGATAGGATTTGAGTTTGCTAAGTAATGCTCTACTGCCAGCAAGCTACATGCTTGTTCAGAATAGTGCAAAACTGATCTACAGCCTGGCTTGCCTGTTGATAGGTTTTCTGAACTTCTCCAGTACAGCTGGGTTTTTATGTTCCTGTATCAATTACTGAGAATGCATATATAAGCTAAAGGACGTTCCTTGCCTCAGCTTGTGGAGATCTTGGAATTGGATTGGCTATGAAGCTTCATATACCAAAAACATTCAGTTATTATGTTCACCTGTCACTGTGGCGAGTACTTTGAAAATACCTAAGCCAAATATCTTGTTAATATACCCATCACAAAATACACTGAATGATTGTTTTATTTGTTTTGTTCTTTGTAAATTTGCTTGGAGGCAGACAATGGAATTTCTGCAAGTGGAACATGGAATCATTTGTTCTGGTTACATCTTGTTACTGTCATGTCACCGTTCCATTCCTGCTTTTATGTAGCCAAATTTTTTCTAACATAATGTTCTAGACCTGGATTCTCTCTAAAATTTTCCACTCTGCTGGTATTTAAAACAAGAGGATTTCCCCTTCATGGAGTTTTGTTTATGTTTTTATTTTGCTTGTCAGACTTTGTCAATATCTTCAGTAAATATAATCTGGAGGAGAATTGCGGGAACTGTCAAAACACAGGCTGTTTCCTGTCATTGTCTAGAGTCTCAAGCATTGTGGACTTCCATCTCCTTCCTGTCTTTTGTTTCTGGGTTGATAATGCTGTCTTTAAATGAATTCAGATAAAAATAGATGTAATAGAGCTGGAAATAGAAACTAGTATCCTTAAATGAATGCCTTTGCTGTCTGTGCATAATGGTCCAATAATAATAATAACACACCGTAATCCCAGAGGGTACTGAAGTGTTTACAGCTTGTGGTTCTAATCCTGTCACCTTTCCCTTGGAAGTGAATCCACTGAAGTCACTAGTAGCAATTCTTCAAGGAAGTGATATAGGGGCTATAGCAGCAGCCAAGCAGCAAGGACACAGGTATTAAGAGGTATTTCTCTTTATGCGAGTATGCTTGGGCATGTTAGAAAAAAATTGTTCAGGTGGATTGTAGTCTATTAATCTACAACAGA
Organism: Falco rusticolus; assembly: GCF_015220075.1. Taxonomy (NCBI): domain Eukaryota; kingdom Metazoa; phylum Chordata; class Aves; order Falconiformes; family Falconidae; genus Falco; species Falco rusticolus. The sequence continues at coordinate 30,864,793 of NC_051197.1, forward strand.
CTGGCATCAGTTGGGATGGTTGTTGGATATTGGACTCTATGGACCCATTGTACAATATTATTTTTGCATTGTAATAGTGCCAAAAGGTCACAGCTAGGATTTTTATTGTCTTGTCCCAGAACATTTGCAAGTAGGTAGAAGTCTTTCTCAAAGAATGTAATGAAAATGAAGAGGCAGAAGATGGGAAGGATGTAAGGCAAGGTATGAAGGTCGATACCAGTGAGAGCAAATATTTATAGATCACTAGTGATACGCATCAATTGCAGGCTGTAAATCATTTAAAACTTTGTTAGTAAAGGAAATACTGCTTGTGTTCTACAGGATCTTTATGTCATATTGTTGTAAACTGCAGGTGCATTTTTGGCATCAGAATAAAGATGCATCTTAAAGCTGGGCTTATACTAAGTGTGTATGTATAGCATATAGAAGAAAAAATCTTGCAGCTGTTTTTACCTTTGGGAGCTTCTAGCATGTATTGGTCTGAGGGAAGATGCATCAGCAGAGATGAGGACCTTCTGAGAGATAAAAACAAGGAGAGTTAGACAAAAGATTCTGAGGGATCATAAAAATGAGTATTAAATAACTGAGAGCAAGAGAATGGTGCATTTTCACTGATCTGGAGTGTAAGAATATAGCCTTTGGAAAGACCAGAGTTTGCAACAGATGGAAGGCAAGAGTCAGTCGTAACAGCATAAAGGGAAAAAGGTTGGAGCCGACTTATGCTGCCAGAAGCATTTTTGCCTTCCCTAGCAAAACAGGTCACTTCCAGAAATCTGTTTAACACCCATTTTCTTAATCTAAAGGTGTCCTGATTGAGGAAGTCTTAGCATTGAACTTACATATGCAGTGTAGTCAAGAGGTAGAATTCGAGGTTGAAAAGGAAAGGTAGAATTCGAGGTTGAAAAGGAAAGGTAGAATTAGAGGTTGAAAAGGAAAAAGGCCTAAAAACCTAAAGATCCACCTGAGAAAAGTCTCAGGTAGAAGTTCTGTCCTGCCTTACAAGATTGCCCACCTTGGTTCCTGAGGAACCATAGCATGTAGTGCTGAATCACCCTGTTCTTGCTCCCTGTACCCAGGCCTAAGCCATTGTTGGAAATCACTGTACCAGGTACTAGAAATCATAAATTAGGTAGAGTTAGGCACCTCAATAGAAGAAAATGGTAACAAGCCAAGATTCATGTACAAGATCCTGGCAGGGTCACTTGTGAAAGAAAGTTGAAAAGTGCAACTCTGAGACCACCTGAGCAAGGCCGAAGGCTGGAATGACCCTCTAAAAATTGATGCCAAGAGAAAACTCCGCCTAAATTCTGCCCAGGCCCCGCCTAGACTCTGCCCTTCATTAATATGCAATGAGATGTTGTAATTGCGTTAATAATGTATGAGAAGATGTTGCAATCATGTATCTCAAATGTATAAATTTGCTTGCTTCACACCTGTACTTGGGAGCGAGTTTCTGTGGTGCAAACCATCTCCCCTGTGCAGAAAATTAATACCTTGCTGCTAAAACTACAAAAAGTCTCAGCAGTTTTCTTCATTCCGAGTTTTATTGGCATCAAGGTGCTATCTAGGTTACTGGTTTAGGCCACTGCAGTAGTGGTACTTAATCTAACATCAGAGAAAGCAAAAAGTTAAGCGAGCTGGGAAGGGGGCTCAAGTGTGTGTAACCGTGCTGTTGGTTGTGAGTGGCTGGCACTGCGTATGATGACCATGACTGAGCATCTTCCTTATTTATGTAGTGATCTTACTTGACTGTTGTGTTTGACAAGAGAGAAGCATGATGTCCATTAAAAGTAAATGTATTCCTATCCACATTTTAAAACTGCCTTTCTGTTGTTTTCAGATACTGAAGTTGTTCAGAAACGGCGTTTTCGTTTCTGGAAATTTTGCAGAAGACAAAGGAAGAATTTCCTGAGGAAGAGTCCAGAGAGCCTGCAGCAGGCAAGTCACTAGTGTACAGGCTGTTGCGTTTGACTATGGGATATTTTAGAGATGGAGGACGTAAAAACAAACAAACAGAAAAGCAACTTGAAACCCCCAAACCCCAGCTTCCCCAAACCTTGCATTGCATTGGACTTGATTGCGCTGCACTCAAAAGACATCCTTTCTAATTTAGAGATTTCTGTGTTCAAGGCTGTCGTAGTCAGTAAAGCCCTGAAATCGTAATTGTTCAAGTGGTGTGTATGATGATGACACATGACATGGTTGTAGGGGGAACAGTATATATATTTCTAATGTTAATTGTTACATATTTATTTACAATAGTCTTGTTCTTTGCTCCTCTCTGCAAATCTAAACAGCACTCAAAAGAAAGCTGTGGACTAGGGGTCTGATTTAGTGGTGCCTGTCTACCAGGGCTGTAAGAGGGTAATACAATCTCTGTACAATTTGACGAAATCAGATAGAATGAATGTGGCGTCACAGATAACAAGAGACCCATAGATATGCTGATTTCTTGCTTCACTTCAGTTATTTCACTTTTAACCCAATGAAGAGAAAAAAAAAAGATGACAACTTTGGCTTAGTGTTGCTTGAGCACTGGGAAAAAGATAGGGTGAGTAGCCCAAGCCAACTGGAAAATGAGATTCTTTCTCATGCCTTCCCTCTGAGCTGAATTGAAGCCTATGTTCTATTTTCTGTTATGCTAGTGGGAATCCTTTGTTGGCTTGGATTCACAGCATTGTGATCTGAGACCAGAGAATCTCACAGTGCACCCATCTTACGTGAAAGCTTGCAAGGATTTGTTTTAGATCTGGCTGAGAAATTTGTTCAGGGTGTTCAACAGTCTTCAGCATGTGGAAGAGCTCTTGTATGTGATGGCGTTCAGCAGGCATCTTAAAACGGGGTCTAGGAATTTCTGAGTATTTTGAAATATGCCCCACAATAACAGGGCACATAGTTTTTAAGTTTAATATGGGTCATTTAAAATAAAAAACCCCCACAAATAAGATAAACTATGATAGTAATACAAGGATTTATGATTAATTTATCCCTGTTATTTTAATGACCTCTGAGAGGTTAAGAGTGCTGTGTTTGTGCATAACACTCCGGAATGCCAAACTTTGTCTTGGGGTTCACAGTTCACAAGATTGCTTTATGCGCATTTTCCTTATGTTTTAAGTCTAAGCTATAGAGTTACTTTTGGACATTTTAATTGTGATCTCTAACATATATAATGCTGTTGAAAACGTATGATTACTAGGATTTGTTGTAGGAACAGCATTTAAATTGAAACTCTTAATTTAGTCTTTCTGGAAACTATGTATGCATGAAGGGAATGAGTCAAACTGAAGACATGCCATCTGATTATAACTCAATGTGTGGGAGGGACGACGTCCTTGGGCTTTGAACTAGTTAGATAGAAATACAGAGCTAGCTGGCAAAAGCCTGCTCAGAGGAATGGGAGGCCTGAGATAGAGTGGGAAGTACTCCCAGTATCCTAAATAATAGACATTCAGGTATAATTTTTAAGCCTAGAGTACTCTGGGGAGCGCTTGGATTAAAGGATACCAGAGTGATACAGACTTCTAGGGGAAGAAATATTTCTTTTTTAAGAGGATAAATGAAAAAGACTCTAGTGTCAAAATTAAGGAGAGGAAAATCCTCATAGTCAACAGAGATTTATACTGTTTAAGCATACTGTAACAGGGCCATAAAAGGCATATGTGCAGTATATCTGTAACCAAAGCAAAATGAAACAGGGCAGAAGGGGAAAAGAAAGTTATGTTTGCAAATGAGAACTTTTGAGAGCGCATTTAATCAAGTAGTTCAATTTCTTGTTCTGGAAACTGAAGCTTGCTAGAAAAGAACATGAACTACAGCAAGTAATTCAGGAACAAGGAGGAGGATTGAGTACCAACTAGCCAATAATATAATATATAATAATAAACAGACCAATGTCCTGGTTTCAGCTGGAATAGAGTTAATTTTCTTCTTAGTAGCTGGAGCAGTGCTGTTTTGGATTTAGTGTGAGAACAATGTGAATAGGACACTGATGTTTCTAGTTGTTGCCAGGTCATGTTTATGAAATCAAGGACTTTTCAGTTCCTTGGGCCCTGCCAGTGAGAGAGCTGGAGGGGCACAGGAAATTGGGAGAGGACACAGCCAGGACAGGTGACCTGAACTAGCCAGAGGTACCACATGACGACATGCTGAGTATATAAACTGGGGGAAGGAGGGGGGGGGGGGGGGGGCATTTGGCATGATGGCGTTTGTCTTCCCGAGTAACTGTTACGCGTGATGGAGCCCTGCTTTCCTGGGGGTGGCCAAACACCTGCCTGCCGATTAGAAGTAGTGAATGAATTCCTTGCTTTGCTTTCCTTGCATGCAGGGGTTTTGCTTTAGCTATTGAATTGTTCCTATCTCAACCCTTGAGTTTTGCATTCCTTTCCGACTCTCTTCCCCATCCCTCTGGGTGAGGGGGAGTGAGCAAGCAGCTGTGTGGTGCTTGGTTGCCAGCCGGGGTTAAACCATGACAGACCTTCTTGGCGCCCAACGTGGGGCTCAAAGGGTTCGAGATAACAACAGACTTGTTTGGGATGTGCTAGTTCAAATGTATAGCTGTTACTGCTGTTTAGCTATTAAGGGGCAGGTTTCTGTGCTTGCCCTGGGGCTTGCTTGCCTTAGAGTCTAGTGCTCGTTAGTGGCTGCTTCTTGCTTTCTCTGCTTGCTGTACTGCTGATCATCTTACTGTGCTGGGCCCGGGAACATTTTGATAACAGCAATGGCGATGCGCCAGGGCTGGCAGGTGGCCAGGGCATCCCTGCTGTTTCTGTGCTGCTGTACTGGACAGACTGGAACTCCAGTGTGAACTCAAATCAAAGGAACCTGAGAATGAGTCCACATGGGAGCATGACACCTCAAATCCCCTGTGGCCGTGACTAAGTCTGTGCCTGAGCAGGTGTATCTCAGAGTGTGTGTGGCCACGGTTACGTCTGTGCCACAGCAGCTATGCCTCTGAAGGAATTGTGGCCCAAGGGTAAGTCCACGCAGGAGAAGGTACACCTCGAACTGAGATTGTAATGGATATACCTTTAAATTGTTGTAACCCATGGTTTGAGTTTCATGTTATAGGAATGACTATAGTGGGAACCACCTGGACAAGCTGCACAAGAAGCAGTGCAAGTGCAACAGTGACCCGACCTGAGCTGGCTTTGACACACGATAACCCCACACAACACACAACCTCCCTTCTCCTGAGTGACCATCGTAAGAGATCGTGTTCATGGACTAAATGAACTCAATGGACGTTTTGTGGACACTTGTGGACATTTTATAGACATTTTTACAGAGGTGGTGCATAGACTAGGGAAATGATGTCTGTGTGTTATATCAAAGGATGGGAAGGGTAATAGTGGTTAATGAGGTTGTATTGGAAAGTGTGGCATGATGTAAACGGTATGGAATAAGCGGTGGATAATGACAATAACAAATTTGTAAATGTATTGAAAGTAAGAAGTTTCTTATGGAGAATCAGCCTGTTTATGGAGATGAGAGCACAATTAGGGAAAATTAGAGTTTTGCTACATAAACCAAATACCTGTTTGTGCCATGACCAATTTAATTCTTAAACTTTCCTTAGGTGCAAAGAAAGTATCTGAAACACAGGAAGGCAATATTCTGAGTGACACTTGTAAATGAGAGCCATTTGATTCACAAGTCAGGAAAGGGGTTTTCTTTTCCTTAATTCATCTGATGCAAAGTGACCCATTTATATCACAGTGTCTGTAAGGGTTCTTTTCCCCATGTTTGTCGGACTTATTTTATGATGCTGTCCAGGAGCTGTGGCAGAAAACTCAGTGGTTACAGTACTGATGATATTGAAATGTGTGTGTATATGTGTGTAAAAGATGGGAAAGTCAGTCTTTTCCTTGAAAAAGAAAGAAATCAGTGAACTCCATCTCCCTGTCTTCTCCTTTATATGTGCACTTGTCTATTCTTCTATGAAACAATAATGTGATAAAGGAACATGGTTCCATTGTTTACAGAGCGATCTCAATGGCATAAGGAACTTTCACTTTGTTAATACCCCTCTGTCCCTCAAGATAGCCTTGTTTCAAGCACTATGCAGTATCTGAATGCCTCAGTCACTGTCCCTTCAGGCCTAAATCCTTGACCTGCTATACCTGGTTTTTACCATCTTTAAAAAAAAATTACTGAGTGATGTTACCATGTGATGTTGTATTTAACATTTATTTTTTTTTAGATATGACTGAATTATCATGAAAGGGTAGTAAACTCATGGGCACTGTAGGCATAATCCATGTCTAAAGTGTCAGCTGAGCAAGATGCAGGCTGTGCTAGCGCAGAGTCTGCCACAGGATTCAAATTTCCATCTGGCCAAAGTCACCAGGCTCTTTGATGACCCTGTTATTTTTGTCACTGTTCTTACAGGTATATAGGCTTGCTGGATATATTAACCTTCTCTTTTCAATTTTCCAAGGGAGCAATAATTTTATTAGTTTTGTGTAGGCACTGGAGTTGATTCTGGTCTCATGACAATGTAAATTGGGAGAAATGGAACTGACGTCAGGAGAATTACAGTCAGATTTGTAATTGAGGAGTGCCTTTTTATATGGTTAAAGTATTTATTCTTTGCAGAAAGTTTTAAAATGAGGCCCTTGGACGCTGCTCAAAGGTAAATTTTTTGGAAAGTTTGAGTGAAAACATTTCATCCATGTGTGAGTATGAGGAGACTGGAAAACTATTTTTCCTTCCATAAAGACTTTTTGCTGCCTTCTTTTGAACAGCTCTGCAATGTGAGTGGCTGAGGCCTGTGTACTAAAATTTGGCATTGAAATAGCCATAAGTATGAAGTGTCTTAGTTTTGACTTTGATTTGACTGAGTTACAAGCCTTAGAAAACCATGTACTCAGGTTTTTCAGTGACTGAAACTCTTCAGGGTTTTGTTTCTTCCTGCAAAGCTTGTGAAGGATGCAGTGAAGATTTCTTGATTCACAATTCTAGAGCTTCATGAAACTCTTATTTAGAGACTAGAGGAAGATACTGCTTTGAAACAGCAGGGACACATGGGGCTGAAAGGAACAAAAGATTTCGTAAAGCACTTATGAACTAAGAAAAGTTTCTGGGTGTTTTGCGATATGTGCAGCTGGGACTTGGGTTCCTAGGGCCCACTGCCTCTGCTCCTACAGGTCGTTCCCAAAGAACTGAGAGAGGTTTCTGCAGGCTGAGCTGGGGGCAGGTCTAAGACCAGACTCTGAGGTACACAAGCACTTACACACCTCTTGAGTCAAAAGGTTCAGGGGACAGGGAGTAAAATATGCTGCTGTTCCTGCATGTGATGTTGCAGGTGGCGCAGTTTACCAGTGATCTGACTGTGGTTTTGCAAGCAGCTTTGTTTTGAAGTCTTAACAAATGAAGTCAAAGGACTTGCTGTTCCTGAAGGAGATATGCTACCTAGATCTGAGATTATATAAAAGCATGCCATATCCTATTGGACAGCATAGTTTGTGAAACAGTGCATGCCTATCTAATTGCAATCACATGTGAAATGAGAGGTCAAGGGAAGGCTGGATGTGCTTCCTCAACTACATAATTTTTTGACTTAGCGCTGTTAATTATGAAGCCTTATGAATCATTAATTTAGTTTCATGTATGGGAGCTCTGCTGCATTTCCTCTGGCATTTTACAATGAAGCTGGTTAGTACTTGCAATTACTTGAAGGCCTCTATTTAGTTCTAGTGTCAACGAAGACAGATTATGATGAACTTGTGTATCTGGTTCTTTACCGAGCTGCTACTGCATCGTCACACCTTTCAATGCAGTTCAGAGCTAGTGGGGAACATGGTTTTTCCCTTTTTGCACAGCATTAAGGATTACAATGTTTGCAGACAGTGCTAGATTAGACATACAGTGTGTAGTGTAACGTTTCTTTTGCTTTGATTAGTTAGTGATTTGAAATTAAAATTTAATTTCTGATCCCAACATTTTTTCTTACTGGCTGACATGTAGTGACATGCATCTTATTAATTTAAAGAATATAAACATCAAAATTAATTTATTTCTAGATGAAGATGACTGAGGACCTAGGTCACCTCTGTTACCCTTTACATCAGCGCACAGCATGTGCAAAACATTACCTCTGTACTGCATGAGCTATGTGCCTCTGAGGTGCTTTGTGCTGTAAAGGACCTTCAGTGTAGGTGAGATTGTAGCGCACTGCAGGTGAAGCAGATCTAAAGCACTCCTTGACAAACTACCTGTGTAATTGAGCAGAAAGTAGGAACTCATGCACAATGTCAAGGAATACTACCAGGTGATTTTCATATGGTAACTGTAGTAAAGAGCTTTCTGCAGCCAAGCTACAGGCCAGAGTCCACAGTCATTAAAACACAATATAAAACCGGTTTGTGTTTGCATTTCTATAGTGTCTGCATTTTCTAGCTTTTGTGGCTCATCAGTGATCTTTATCTAGTTGTAAATAGTTTCATTCTCAAGAACTGTAGTCTGCAGCACCTATTAGTTATCAAATTGAGGGCATGCACCATAAATGGAAAGCAAGAACTAAATATGGTTATAAAGAAAGCAAATGAATAATAATTAATGGGATAGTCTTCACAGAAACAGTACTTATTTCCTTTAGTAGGCATGTGCTTCTAATGCATCATCCATTGCAGGGGTGTCTCTTTGGAAGTGCTTCATTCCATATGATAGATTCTCGTATTTTCTGCAGAATGAAAAGACAGTCTCAAGGAATCCTCTCTTCCAACTGACCGTTGCACATGTGTAGGTAGTGCCCTTGAAGTGGTAGCTGTTGCCACTTAAAAAAAAAAAAAAAAAGGAAAAAAAGAAGAAAAAGGTACTATTGTAAAAACATTTCATGCAAAGGCATGGTTACTAGGAAAAATCTAGCATATCTGACATGCAAACAGTTCTAGTCCCTGGCTCAGTCAAGCACCAGGGAGCGGAAACTGCTTGAGCTGGCACTGCCATTGAAAAGAACATTTTGAAACCATGGCCTAACTTAATGCAAGGAATTTTCCCTATTTTGGAAAAAAAAAAAAAAAAAGAAAAAACGAGACAGTTGTGTTTTGCTTTCCCATCTCCCACTGAGCATCCTTTGCTAGTGAAGCTAATTTACATGCAGATCTCTGGTACCTGGCTTCTTTCCTTTTAGGCTGCGTGATGCCGTTCTCTCATGGAGAAGCTGTCTGGAATGATTCTTACATCACCTGGTTACTCTGCCCTTTTCTTTGCTCTTCTGAATATTTCCCTTGTTTGGGTATCTCTGATGACTTTTTCCTCTTCTCCTTCTGTTAGGCCCCTAGCATAGGCCGTAAGACTAGCTGTTCTTTATTTCCAGCTGGTTTATAGGTCTTTTGCTTTGTCTTCTCATGAAAGCGTCTGCATGCCAGCTGTAGCAACAGCCGAAAACAAGGAAAAATCATCACTCTGTGACTAACTTAGTTCTCTGTGGACAGTCAGCAAGTTCTTGTTGGGCTGTAAGTGGTCAATTATCTGCAGTTTGAGAACTTTACAGACCTCAAAGTATTTTATCTAACATTTCACTGTGAGAAGTGTAAGCTTGCATTCACAAATGGATTTGCATTTCTTTCTTGTTGCGAGATGGAGGGAATACATACTCAGATGTATTAGAGGAACAATTCTGATTCAGTAGAAAGGGCAGTCACAAAGCTTGATCATGGTAGGAATTTAGTTATTGCATGTGAACATGATTTGGAAAGAGCCAAATATTTAACACGATGTTGACTGTGAGTGTGGTTCACTGGTACAGATCAGCTCTGTTAAAAGAGCAAAACAGCAGTTCTACTGAGTTGCAGACTGTTCTTACTCTTTTTCATGCTTCCTTTGGTCCTTGAAATCTTTACAGAACATCTTTTAGATTAATCAGAGCCTGCTTTGTCTTCACGTTCTCTTGTGCATTCTGATCCTGTCTCTTGGTCTCAAATAAATGTTTGAAACGGTCTTAGAGTGCAACTAAATGGCAGCTAAATGTTACACATGCTTTTACTCCTTTCTAGTACTAAATAATCCGTGTTTGGATATAAAGCAGATTTTTAGGAGCCTAGACTAACCACAACCCTTTCTCTCTAGAAGACCAAATAAATACATATATGTTATGTATACATACACAGACCTGCATGTTTTGGTAAAAGTTAACGACAGGAGTTGGAGTTAAAATGGGTCCTTCTGTTACATTTGTAGTTGGTACAGTATGTTTCATTCATTCACTGTGAAAGATTCTACCAGTCCATGAGAAATTTCTTGTAGTCCATGTAACAGCAGTGCTGTAGCTACGAGATCTGATGATGTAAATATGGACAAGGTCTGTCGAAAGAGGTAGTGTATTTAAATTGACCTCTCTGCGTAGCTGGAAAGCAATAAAATACTGTGGCATAAGAAAGGCACACTATGTTGGAAAACGCTATCCCATCCCATGTCAGCTGCTTGAATGAAGATACCACCCCAACCGACAAATACCCTTTTCCCAAGTGAGATGGTTATCAATAGAATCCAGACTTCCGAGGAACTAGAAAACTGCAAATATTAGAATTGGCAGAGGATTTGGATAAACAGTCTTTCACTGAAAATCTGTTGCGAATGTGATTGCTGGGCTTTTTGCAATGCAATGTTTGATGTAATTCTTGTGGGAGGCAGACTTGGTCCCATGGAGGTTTGAACCTGCAATTCACTTTGATTTCAGGATCTAGGCTCCAGTTCATCAAAGAATCTTAAGAATTTAGTTCCTTTGATGTGAATATTTTAAGCTCATGCTATAGTAAAGCTACTGCTTACATGTTTTTCTGAGCTGGCATACTAGGTAGGGGGCTAAAGAAAGATTAGTTAATTAGTCAGGCTAAGTTGCAGTGTGCGTTGTCCTGGCCTTCTTGCAGTTTTCCTCTTGCAGCTAAACTAGTTAATGGAAACAGTTTCTAGAAGCTTAATCATGCAAACTAATTTAAGGGCTAAGTAAACAAAATAACTAGACTTAAGAATTCAATCAAGGAAACGCTGAAGGTTTCTACAAAAGACAGACTTTTAATATTGGGTTGGGGTTTTTTTGCCTCATCCTTAAAAAGCAACAACTCTTAGCACAGACAATGAATTTTTCCTTCAGGCTAATTCTGGTAGCTCCCTCCTGGATCTGCTGGCTGAGGACAGTACAGAACCAAATATCCCACTGTAAATGTATCATCTTCAAGGCTCACTCAGAAATCTGTTGAGCTGGAAATAGCTGCCTCTTAAGTGTATCTGCCTTCACAAGTGCATTTAACACCCATGACAGCAGAGGGTGGATGATCCTGGGGAAACCCAGGTAACAACAATTTGCCATCTCAGGTGCATGTTGGCAGAGCTGAGATCTAGGGGTAACGATTAGCATCTGTGTGTGGTTTAGACTGCATGAAACTCCAGCTTCAAGTCTAGAAGAGTGTCGGTAGCTCTTTGTTCTTATAAAATACATGTAGTTAATATAGACCTCATCACCTTGGCCAAAATTTCTCCCTCCCCTCACTGCTCTGGGTGCCTTTGTGCCCGTTGCAGGTTCTTGTTCAGCAGCCCCAAGGGACCGTGCGCCATTGTGCAGTTTATACAGCATCTTGTTTGTGCAGTCCTTGCAGTCTTGTTAGGATGAGAGACAACGTGTAAATTCAAAATACTGTTTAAAAAGTACGGTTCGGTTTGACATACTACCAATTTATATCCCTGATTACTGTCCTTCCTGTAACCTTTGACTGTGATGTTGATCTTTACTTTTTTTCTTCCATAAAGGTGTATCTGCGTTTAATGTTACAAAGTTTGGGCACCAAGTCTCACTGAAAACATTCTGGAAAATAAGTCTTAAGTAAGCAGGACTAATGCAAATCTAATTAATAATAAGTGTAGTATTTTGTTACTTGCTAAACTGGATGAGTTCATCTGGCTCTCCTTCATGATGGAGAAGATTCAAAACCACCATCCATGATAGGACTTGGCTCATACCTTGAATGAAAAGTCTGACCTTGTCTCTCTGTAAGGTGTTCTCTGAGGATCCAGCCTGAAATGTGAGATTCAACAGAAGGTAAGTTGGGCCACATATGTGTACTCCTTCCCACGTGTACTCCTTCCCACTCTATTAACTCACTGCCATTTTCTTCTTATTAACAAAGTAGTTAGAAATAACCACCATGTTTTGGTGACTGCCATCCAAAGCAATGGTAGTAGCATCAGTGCACTTACTGTGGCATCAGATCATCATACTGTGACAAAGCTTTTATTTCAATACAGAGTAATGATTTGGCTTTGGTGTTATACTCCTTGTAGCTGGCTATCCATTTTCATATGCTAACATATGTCTGTCCCGTTCAAGGGCAATTTGTTCAGGAACTGCTTGCGTGCCTCCTGGGTGAGCTACATGAATTCAATGCAGACTCTGTTGTTTGTGCCTAAAAATTATGATGTGGAAAACCGGTTTGAAAAATCTAGAGCGTTCAGAATGCTCTGTGCAGTTTTACAGAAGAAGCCAAGGGACTTTGGAAAATCTAGACTTTGGATTGTATGCTAGAATACATTATAGTCAGATTATTAAAGTCAGTATCTGCCTCAGCATATTCTGGATCACTTCAGCGTGAGGCAAATAAACTGAATGCACAGTCTAGCAAATAATCAGATCAGGTCACCCATGACAGCATAGCTCAATCTTGGTTTTGTAGCTTAAAATCATGTTCCTTGCTTTTGTATGCTTCCTCATGTTAACAGCTGCAAGCGATGATCGTCTCTCTGAACTAGTGCTGCTCCTGAGCTAATTGGTGGTATAAATACGTTAGTATACTGACTGCTAGGGCTGAGGTTCAGGAGATGTGAATTTTCTAGTTAAATTCGTGCTGCTTTCATTGACTTGCATGGTAATTTGTGCAGTCAGCTCCTCTCTCCTTTGATTTAGGAGTCCCCAAAACCAGGCAGCTGAAGACAGCCCGGGAGGCAGCTCCAGGTGGCGGCTGCTCCTGGGGTTGGCTCGCTGGTGCCTGCCGCTCGTGCTGGGGCCGGGCCCAGCGCACCGGGCTCTGCCCGTCAGCGAGGGGCTCCCGGGCGAGACACGGCGGGACGAGGTGGGCTCAGCCCGTGCGGAGAGGAGGGCGGGGGAGGCGGTCACCGAGCCGGTCCGAGACCCTTCTCTTCTGCAAAGGGAAGAGGTGGGACAGGTGGAGACGGTCAGGGTCTGTCCCCTCATGCCAGGACAGGCCAGATGGGCAGGACTGCCTCCCCCGTGCCTCCATTCCCCACCGCCCTCAGCCGTGCCGCCGCCCCTGAGCGCGCAGCCCTCCCGGCCCCCCGCTCCGCCTCCCCGGGTTCTCACCTGCCGGTGCTGAGCGCTGCCCGCCCGGCGCGGCGGGGCCGGAGGAGGAGCAGGAGGAGGGTCCGCGGCTCCCGCCCGAGCTGCCCGGTGGGCGAGTGCTGGCCAGGCTCCGCAGGGCGACGGCACGGAGCGCCGCCGCCAGCAGGGCTTTGCCGTAGCGCCGGGCCCGGCGCCCCGCCCGTCGCGCCCTGCGCTGGGTGGCGCCCGCTCGGCCCCGCTCCCCCGCGCTGCCCCCCGCCCCGCCGCACCTCGCGCCCCTCCCGGCGGGACCGCGGCCGGGACCGGGGCGGGCGGCCGTCCCGCTGCCGGCGGCGCCCCCGGGCAGGCGCGGCTCCCCCCGCCGCCACTTTTCGGCCGGGGCCGCCCGCGATAAACAGGAAGCCCCTCGGCGGGGCCGGGCCCGGTGCCGGGCCGAGGCGGGGCCTGGCGGCCGCCCGCCCTCCCGCCTCCCGCGCCGCGGAGCCGAGGGGCCGCACGGCTCGGCCCGGCCCGCGGCGGCGGGGGCCGCTGACAGGGCGGAGCGGCGGCGGACAGCGGCGGCGTGCCCCGTCGAGGCGCCCGGGAAGGCATCGAGAATGAAATTGCTGTGGAAAGCTAAAATGGTAACCGGGCGTCCCGTGTCCCCCCCCCCCCCCCCCCGGCCCGCGGGGTGCCGGTGTCGGCGGGGCGGCCGCCCGCTGCCCGCCGGAGCCTGCCCGGTCGCCCCCCGGGGCAGCCTCCCGTGCCCGGCTGGCTGCCCCCGGAGCAGCCCGGCGCCTGTTTGCCGCCCCCCGTGCCGCCGCCTGCGCTCTTTTGTACGGCCGATCATCTGGGAAACCGGGAGGCACTGCACATGTTCGCTTAAAGTTTGGAAGACGTTGCACTTTTTTTTTTTTTCATCCTCTTTCTATTATTTGTGAGTTCTAAAGCCTCGACTCTGTACAGTTTTTTAGGTGGTTGGTTTTTTTTTGCAGCTCGAAATAATAGGTTTTTGGAAAAGCAAACCACAAGCGCTTTAAATCCCTCCTGTCAAAAGAAATAAAGGCTTGCTGTATTTTAAATGCTTGTTAGCTTCAAAGTTTAAAGGCTGTCTGCCTAAGTAATTCAGCAGTTTTTAAAAAGTGCAATTCCTTCCATAAATGAAAGGCCAAAGAGATTAATTGCTTTCAAAAAGCGGGGAGGGGGAGGGAGAGGCAAGAGAAGACTGCTAATCAAAACCAAACTATTTCCTTAGAAAAGACTTTCTACAACTATTTAAAATATGTGCTAGTCTAGGAAAAAATAGTTAAATGGAAAGTCAGGGTATCTTGATACCACAGGAAAGGACAGCTTGCCAAGAATATCTCCAGTGTTCCCTCGATCTGCGAGTATCCTGCATTGCTTTGATTGCAATTACTTTGTGCAGCCCATCTCCTGCCCTCAGCTCTGCACCAGGCACGGGAGCACCTGGTATAGATTGTGGTTAGCAGAGGAGGGAAAATGTGCCTTTCTCTCTTACCTTATTTTCTTTCCCCTTTTCCTGGCAGATCACCATTCAGGATGGGGGTGAGGAGGTAGAAGAGGGAGCTGTTTACCATGTCACCCTGAAAAGAGTGGAGTTTCAGCAGGCTGCCAACAAAGGAGCGAGATGGCTGGAGGTAAGTAAAGCTGGCGTGGTGGCATTTTGGAAAGCTGCTCATGGACTTTGGAGCCGGCTCCGGGGAGCTGAATTCCACACAAATCATTACGATATTAACTTTTAGCACTGCCTGCTCTCACTATTTAAGAAAACCCAAAGCACTGAAGTCGTCTGCCTGGATGATCTGAAATAACCCTCTCCTTATGTTGACCCTTCCTCTTTTCATGGCATGTGAAAAAGATTTGACCAGTTGTTGTGACCATGGATGAGATGATACTTAGTGCAGAAATATGGATCTTAGCTTATGGCCTGAACGTTTAGCAGTTACTTCAGACTGGGCTGTGGCTCATTTCTGCTGTTAGGAACTTATCTCAGGTCTCCCAAACAAATAGTCGCGGTATTTTGGCAAATGCAAGTTTTTCTAAAGTTAGTGGAAACTTCTTTAAAACTTGAGTGAATATCAGTTTGGGTCTTATTTTCATACAGCTTTCTGAGCCAGATGAGAAATCAATTGTCTGTATTTCTGCAAGAATTAAAGCTGTGTGCTGTTTTACCAAGGTGCATTTCAAAGCACGAAGGCTTTAGTGCTAAGTAAAATAAGCTTAAATGCACACGCACTCCATTTGGCATGCTGCTGACTGCCTTCACCTTTGTCAGGCCAAGTCCCCAGCTGATATAAAATGTCCTCACTTCATTGGAATCAGTGCAGCTGTGGCAGTTTGAGCCAAATCTTCAGGAGGTGGTTATAACTTTCGTATTATTTTGTTATGTTTATATATTTGCTTCAGGATCAAAGGCAATAATGTAAGAACTTGGTTTGATGTAGTGTGCAGGCTGGTATTTTAAAGGCTTTTCAAACTACCCTGAGATTTTTATCAAATCATTTTCTTGTGAAGTTCCATGATATAAAGCAATACAGCAGTGCTGAAACCACAGTCAAGAAAAATAAGCAAATTCTGTCCTGCGTATGGACAGTTCTTAGAATCTCCCCATCCCGTGTTTCCAAGAAGTACATAGGGTTCTAATCAGAACAGACAATTTCAGATCTGCTTCCTTTGAGTGGCAGATTTCCCATCTTTGCCTCCTGTTTTTACCAGGAAAAATATTAGAAAGTATTTTTGAGCTCCTGTAAATTTGACAGCTGGTGGTTTTGTGTAAGAGGTGGAGATCATTTTAAATGTGTCTGTGTCCCATGAACATACTTTAGAAAAGTAGAATTTTTTTTCCGTCTAGGCTACGTTTGTCCTCGTATGCAGAAGGATTTTGCCAGGTCTTGGTCATATTCTCAAAGGAAGAGTGCGTATGTGTTCCTGAGATCATCACCACAGCTGGTGGTGCCAATCTTAGCAGGAGGACAAGGTCATGGAAGTGACTTCTAGCTTTCTGTGGCTAGTGTTGGTCTTTCCAGGTCAGAATTGAGCCCTGTTTGTGGGGAAGGAGGCAGTGTGTCAGAAGTCCGCACCTGTTCCAGGCATAAATTGGTGACTTCAGCTTCCAGGCTGCTGTTTTTCAGAGCAAAAAAACCCAACCTACCTCATGCATATTATTTAAAAATGTTCTTAAACATATGGGCTGTTTGTTTCCATTAAGCTCTTAACATAAAGTATTTTAAGCTCTTTTTCTGTTCTTGTTTTATTAATGGCTTTACTGTGGTCCTAAAGTCAATAAATAGCCTCTAACCCAGAGCATTATTTATGAAGAGCCATCCCTGCCCCTAGCAGTTTTGCCTTAAAAAGCATCATCTCTTTTATAATTGTCATCAGGTGACTTTTTTTTTTTGTTTTTTAGCCGGAGTTTGTAGGGGTTTACAATGTGTTTTTTTACACTTTGAAATTTATAGCACTAAATTAATATGCTGTTGGAATTATCCATATTGGTCTTAATTGTTTTGATGGTGCTCTAAGCCAGGCTTGGATTGAAGACTTAAGGTCAACAGAAGAGTATGGGAGCAACCTATTTGTGCATCAGCAAGTATTGAGCCTTCCTTGTAACAAATATAGTACCTCTGTTACTGATTATATTGTACTTTTTTAAAAGTTATTTTTTCACTGTCGGTTTGTGTCCTGTAAAGGTCTGCCTAGCAGTTTGACCTTCTCTGAGGCATGGAGCTTCTCATGGTTTATTGGTTCAGGTCAGGATCCTTGTGACTTGAAAAGCTCAAATCTTTTCGAACCTTGATATGGCATGTGGTGATCGAATCTTGTGTGGTATCAGAGTAGGAGGTTTGTCCAGTGGTTCCAGTGCGGTTCGTTCTTAGTGAGGCTGCATTCTAAAGTGATTTGGAGGATTTTCAGCTGCAAAACATTAGATGGTAGATTATTTGATGTGTTTGAGAGGAATGCAGATCTGGCTGAAAATGTCATGGAACCTGTGTTGAAAGGAATATAAAAGGTTTTATTTATTCTGAGTGTGTTGGGATTTATTACCAATTCCTTCCATTACTGAGAAGCTTGAAATCTGGCCTAAATACATTCTTGTACAGGTACCAGTAAGTGAATGAACCTAGCTCTTCTGTGTTTCCAGAAGTCTAATAAGCCTTTCTTGAAATTCTGTATCCTAAGAACCCATCCAGGGTTCTTGAGTGGTTGGCTCCATTCTGAGAGAACGGTCTGTTTAAAAGTCAATCCTAAGACCGCAGTTTAAGCACCATTAATAGTTGTCTATTTAAATACAGAAATGTCTTCTCTGTGTTTCAAACCTCTACAATTAAGAGAGGAAACGGGCAAACAGGCTGTAACTTCTGAAGTCATCAGCAGTTCCATAACTTTCAAAAGTGTGGAGCTTTTGTATAACCACTAAATTTATTAGTTTTAATATTAGACATGAAAGGATGCCAAGAATAGCTACTGGTTTTGTCACTAAATACGTAGTGAAGTTCAAGACTTTAAGCACTACGGTATTACAAAATCTTAAAAGCCCGAGGAGTCATATTGTGGTAGATGCTGCACAAAAGCACTATCCTGACTAAAAAGAACTTACAGACTGAATATCAAAAGAAGCTTGTCTGTACACGTATGTTCTCAGCTGATGATTGGTATCCGAGGCAGTGGTATCAATTTTGCAGCAGTCTGATTTTTCTCAGGTTGCCTGTAGACGTCAAGGCAATGGAGAGTCTTAACAAAACTTCAAAAGTCAAATATAACTTCTGGAGATGTTGAGCGAGAATACCTCCCAAGCACGATAGGTTCAGCAAGAGAAAGCTTGAAGGCATTTTTTGCAAATGAAGTGGGTTTTGGTGTCTCCAGGATAGACCTTGAGAGGTCACCAGAATCTTGAGAGAGATGATGTGGAGATTGGGAATAAGCCATGAAGACCATGGAAACTGAGGTACATGGCCAGAATTCTTTGTGAGAGAGAAGGATGGAGAAATAGAGATTTGTATAGGTGGATGTCTTGCTCAAAAGAGGGGATGAGGAGAATGCTTTCTGCAGCTGACTTTTGCGTAGACATTCAGCATCATTTTGAATGGCATTACATCGGGCTAGAGAAAAAGACATTGGTAACTGGAATGGAAGGTTTGAGAGTGCAGCAAGGAATTTTAGTGATGTGGCTAGAAAGAGAAGGTTGTATTGTAAAACTGACACAGAAAGAACCTGAAAAATCAGATTCATCTTACCTCTGAGGACATAAAGACAGCCTATAGGGAGGCTGGCACCCTGTGTGTCAGACAAGATGGTGTTATTGTCCATGAAGAACAGACAACAAAGCAGAAGAGACAGTTGAAAAATTTAGAGTTCTGTGGGTTTTTTTGATCTTGAACTGACAGCCAGGTACCCATGAAATGAAACAGAGACAAGCTGAGTCGTACCATAGCCAGAAGCAGATAAGAACAGTAAAGCAGTGGCTGTAAAAGTAGATCAGCTGCTAAACACCTGATTTTTTGTTGCCAGCAGCAGAATGCTGACACAGTATGAATGGCCTTGGAAGGGGTGAACTCCAGTCAATGATCTATTGTAAACAGTTAGTTGAAAGAGAAAGTAAAAGGAACAGGTAGAGAAGTAAGTGAAGAGATGGCAGGAATGTTTAAGAGGTGAGAGGCTGAAAGATTTTGACAAGGAGAGTGATGGGACTATGGGAGGCAAAAGGTACAAGAGGAAGTGGTATTGGGTGGGATGGAATCCACCGGACAAGTGAAAGGATTAGAGGACCACCACAGGAGAGAAACTTGTGCACTTGTGGCATGGTTAAAATGAGAATTGTTCAATGGGTCCTTTGCAAAGAGGAACAAGGGGTGGAGAATTTGAGGAGCTGGGAGTGCGTTTGTGCCATATGCCAGTGGATCTGTCCACTGAAGGTGCACCACAGCTAGAGGCTAGCAGAATGGCTCTTCCAGTGATGGAGGGAGAAAAGAGTGAGTGGTGCAAGGCAATAAAGCAGGAAGAAAATGAATGACCATATAAATAGCAAAAAGGCAAGGGGGGGCATGGTTGAAGGCTTACCTGGTTGGATGAATATTCTTGGCAACTGGCAAGAATTGTATTAAGGCAGCAGATACTATTGCCAGCTGATTCCTTCATCAAATATGGCTGATCCAACAAGAGGTAATGCTGTGTCAGTGGGGTTTGCCATAAATTCTGTAGAAGGGTAAGTAGGGTAAGTCTGTGAGATGCTTGGCTTCACAGCGGCACACTTAGAAACTGTGGGAAGTATTTGGTGTGGAGCAGGAAGTCCAGATAGTTGAATGTGTGAGCTTGGAAGCTTGGAAGTCAAAAGTGTAAACACTAGCTTGATTTCTCATCTGAATAAGGGGAAAAAGCTATCAGAGGAGGGTGCAGGAATAATCTAAAAAGGATTTGTTTGATCTTTTTATGAATTGGGTTTTGACAAATAGAGGAAAACTCTTTGTCAACAGAGAAAGCAGTATCCAAGAGTTAAAATATGAGTTGCCAGAAGTCAAGCCTTACAAAGCAAATGAAAACAAAGAGCTAAAGGTTTGTCAGCCATATAAGAACAACAAAAAAAGTCTGCTTCACAGAGACAATAAGAATTAAACGTGATATATAACCTGAAAAACTAAATAGATTTTTGCCTGTTTTCTGTAAGCAAGACAAAGGTGTCAACCTGGATGTTGATAGTAGTGATGCCACATGGGGCTTTCACATGTCTTCAAGTTTTCGCTCTGCCTAAGAGCTTAATGTGCCCACCCTGGGCAGCTGGTGGTGTCCAGCCCAGAACTAGAAAGGAATTGGTGTAAGAACTGATAGTCAAGGAGCAAGGAGTTTTACTTCATCGATCAAGTCAGAAATGCCATTGTATGACTGGAGAAGAGCAGTGGTGCCTGGGGTATTGGGGTGGGGGAGGTACGACCTAGGTAGGTAGGAGCTATTTGTCTCATGAAGAGAGCTATCTTCCGGATTTAGAAAGGCTGTGGGCTTAATCTGTTTTTTTTAAAATCTGCCCTTGAAATGACTCGAAAACAATTAGTCTCTGGAGAGGCTGAGGAATTACAAAGTATTTTGAAGGACCTGTTGAAGAAGAAGGTGATGCTGCAGCTTAGGCTGAAAGAGGGATCGTTGGTCTGGAGGCAAGTGCCTGCGGGAGTTCTGCTTGGGTCAGTCCTGCAACTGAACTGCTGTCGTGTTCGTTCGGGCCAGTGACATACAAGCAGAAGCATGCTGACAAAATCTGATGGTCTGACAGAGGAAGAAAACACCTGGAGGATGGAAATACCCTGCAGGCTGACATTCAGGGTAGCTGTAACAGCGGTGGGGTGAAATTAAGTAGCACGGAATGCAAAAGCATGTTTGTCAATGAATTAAAATAATTTCTGCTATAGGATGATATTTTTTGTCTTCATCCCTTCTGACTTTGGGTGTATTAGTCAATCACAGGATACGTGAGCCACCGGCATGATGCAAAACAGAAAATGCCAGTGTGATGCTCTGTTGCTTTATGTTCCTGCCAGCAGAGATGGGAAGTATGAACCCCCTTGCAGTGTTCTGGCTCAGAGTCTGTAATTCTGGTTGGTTTTGAGAAAGTTGATTTAAACTGGAAGGGAGATGGGATTATCAAGACTTTTGGGATCATCAAGAAAATGATGAATATGTCTGATTCTAATCAGAAGACTATAGCTTAGATTAAAAAAATGAAGATTTAGGGAGTATATGATTAATACCTATAAAAACATAATGAAGTAAGTGCAAGGGAGGAAAAAGAACCATTCACACCAGCTATATACTGGTGGTGTAGAAACTGTTAGAAATTAGAAGAAAATTTCAAATTGTCAGAGGAATGAGGTAGTGGAGCGGCACTCTGGCAAGAGTGAAGGAAGCAAGGAACTCGGCAGCATCGACTTTGGAGCTGGATCAATTGCTGAAGAAGGTTATAAGGCAATTTCCTTTGGTAACAGAACACAGGATCCTCCAATTGTATGTTTCTAAGCCAGGTGGAGATACAAGAGCAAGGAAGTGTGCAGTGAAGGGGAGGACTGAGGTAGTTTTTATACAGAATCTGCATTTTTGAGAGGAAAAATGTGGGGGTTTGTCACAAGAGAAAAAAGAGAGATCCAGTTGTGTAATCAGGAGGAGTTTGTGCAGAGCTGATGGATGATGAAGGTGAGAGGAGAGTCTGGAGAAGACGGACGGCAGAGGGGAACATTTGGGAGCAGCTCCGTTGTGGTGCAAGTCCCCCGTCGTCTTACCCGGGCTGATGAAGAACAGGTGTGCTGTAAAGCTTTGGTTAATTCGAGGCAGACGGTGGTGCTGGTCTCTCCTGCTGCTGGGCAGGCCGGTGTGCAAAGGGGAGGTCACTGTCACATTTTAGATTCAAAATTGCTCTAGAGGCAGTGAGGGAAGGGCAGGGCGGAGTGGGGAGTGTGGCAGGGAAGGGGGGAGATGGATGAAGAGAGTGCCTTGTTTGTGCGATGTCTGGATACACACTGGGAAGCGGAATATGGAGAAGTGGACGCAGAAATGTAGCAGGGAGGTGTTAGGAAATGTTGGTGTGGAACTGGACGACAGGGAACAGCGGTGTGGGAAGAACAGAGTGGATGCAGTGCCGCAGGAAAGGAGCGGTGAAAGGCGTGGGTGTGGCGTGGGCAGATGGACAAGAAGATTACAAAAATGAAAAGCCAACAAGAGTTTTTGAAATGCTATGAAGTGGCTTTTGTAGACCTCCCTGTTAACCAGGCAGAGTGCTTTATCTTACCTTTCCAGGGGTTAGGGCGGGCTGGGGCAGCTGGTGTCCAGCCCTGGAGGAAATGAGGGAAGCAGTGAGGACTGAGCCTTGAGACAACAGGGCTCCCCAGTGCTTGCAAATGTTTTTCCTGTTGTAATGCTTTATCCAGGAAGGAGTGAGGAAGAGACCTGCGCTCCGCCTCTGGTGTTTGTACTGAGGCTGGTCAGGGGAAACGCAGGCAGGGGCGGGAGCTCCCCCAGCCTCTGTGCACCCGAGGAGACCTGGAGGGATGGTGTCTCCACATCTTAAACAGCTGCTGAGCTTTCAGAGCCAGACCTCGAGGATCAAGTTTCTTGTTCTACTGACGGATGACACAGGCTGTTCTAATATCCAGATAACAGAGAAATACTATGCTCCCTCACGGCCGGTGCTGCCCGGTTTAGTTAGCCATCGGGTACGTGTCTGGAGTGGATTTTAGATACGTGTTTTTCTTCCTTTCTGCTTTATTTTTGGCCGCAGCTGAACTTCTGCCTTGGGTTTGTTCAGGCAAAGATTGTTTCAAAACATTGCTTGTCTCAAGGTGTCTTTTAATGCTGTAGCATTGGGTGTGTAGCAGAACGTGTTCTTCCAAAACTATAAAATGAACTGCTGCAGAAGGGTGCTTTGAAATACCTTCAAAATCCTGAAAGGGGAAGAGCTGCAAAGTACCAAATCCATCATGAAATATTTTTCTGTTTTCTTAACACTGAAATTATTTGATAATTACCTTTTCTGAGAATTTTGTGGTGTTTTAAAAATGAGTTATGAATGATTGTCTCACACTGCACACTGCATGTGACCACAAGTTTGGCTTCTAAACACCTCTACAGTCACATACATTGGCAGGAAGCTCGTGTTGCAGAGTTCAGTCAGAAAATTATTACAAAAACTTCTGTTTAACTCATCTGTATGCCACTTAGGACCTAGAACATAACCTTCTCTTTGACTGGAACAGTATGTCAGAAAAGAAGTTTTAGTCTAGATTTTTTTCTCTCCAACACTGATGTCCTAAGTATGGGTTGAGATTTAAATGGTGCCTGGAACCATCAACATTTTAGCAACATGCAAAACCTCAAATTTTCTCGGAGCCTGCTCCTGCCCTCCCATATGCCTTTCTGAGCCAGCTCTGTGATTTCTTTTCTCTCTTACTCTTTGGTCCCAGGTGTACCGGTCAGGCGCACTTTCCTCTGCAACCAGCAGGCAAGGACTTGGCTGATGGTTGTGCTTGCTGCAGCTTACTGTTTTATCTCCTGATTTATAGCCTATGTTAGTCCCTTTTGGCTAAATCAGACTCTTTGGAATTGGGCTCCTGCAGCCTGTCCTGACCGCCCAGACCAAGGCCAGGGTGTAGTTCTGACCATTTGTTTGGCAGATGCAGCAAAGCAGTTCCCAAGGAGCTGACAGGCTCCCTACAGAAATCGGGTTGTGCTATTGTCTGCTCCAAATCCCGTCTTCTCCGAGGAACTGCCTTGGAGAAGGAAGAAAGATGGTGTGTGCTCACATTGATTTTGCGTGGTGGAAGATGCCTGTCAGCTGCTGGAGACCCACAAAGTAGAGATACAAGAGATTTCAGAGGGAGCTGAATGATTTTGCCTATAGACAGGTACATAGTCATGAAAAAGAAAGCTTTGGCATCTCATTCAGCTTGCCTTTTGGTTTTGTGTAAGCTGTTTCCTCCTGTCCTTTCCTTCAGTTGTGGGCATAATAGTACTATAGCATTGCAGTTCTTATTAATGACTTCTTATGGAATATTTTTCTCCTTACTTCCCAGTTCAGGCACACATCTCTGCCCCAGGGACATCCCAGGTAGCACTCCTCAATGCAGTCATGAGCTCAGTAATAAAGACTGTGTGGAACAGACACTTAAAAATAAAACCTGACCTTATTATGAGTTTTAAAATGGAAGCCTGAAAGATTACTGTCTTCTACTTTCCCAGTTCCAAATACACAGTGCGTAATTAGAAGGGCAGCTTGCTTTGCGGCACAGTGTCATGCGCTCAGCTGGGTTTCAAACCACCTATTGCAAGCAGCCATTCAAAGGGCGACAGGGTGGCAGGGCTTTAATCTTGCGGTGCTATTAACGCTGAGTTAAGGCTGTAGGATACTGCTGCAAGGCCAGACGGAGCTAGGGAGAAAGATGCGGGCAGCATCCCCTCCTATAGGGCTGTGCAGAGGCATCTCGTGCTAATGATTGTTCTGTTGAGAGGAACAGCAAGAGCTAAGGGAGGCCTCTTCAGCAAAAGCTGCTGGAGACGGCACTGTTCTGTTCTCACACTGGTTGCGTATGACTGCGTTTCGGAAATCTCACAGCCAGCCTGCTTGTGTACGAAAACCTGCCTTTGGCATACTTTCAGTTTACCGGTGACATGTAGGGATATCTATCTGTCTGTCTGCTATAATTGATCTCCACTGGGATTTCCCCTGATAGCAGGATGCCTGCCTTTTTTAAACTGTGCTGCTTGGGTGGTAGAGGTTCTTCCTGAATTCTAGCATTTTGACTGTCTTGCTGCTAACATCACTGAATGTTACCTTTTGGCTTCTTCAGGAAGAAGGGAAAGGAATAATGAAAAAATCCACTTGCTTTGCAAGGAAACTGGCATTTTCTTTGTGAGCGCGAGAAGATCTAGGTCACTTGTTGAGTTGAAGAAGTGTTGGCAAGGGATGTGGCTATGTGTCATTGGAAAGCCGGTGAGAAGCAGCATACGAACTGCACTGAGATGCTGTAAAGAGAATAGACCTGGCAAAACCATTAGTTTTACAGTTTTGGTTTTGATGTTTTCATTTAAGAAAGAGGCTGAAGCATTGCAAGCTTGTTAGTCATGCTTGGCTTTAAATTTAACCTCAGTAAAACTAGTTAAAAATGTGTGTAAATGCATGCTTTGGAGTTGCATCTTTTGCTGTTGCTGTAGGAATCTGTTTTCTAAGAATATAGCTTCCTGTAGTCCTGTAAAGGGGGTACAGATCATGGCCTAGCCCCTTGAAGAAAATGGGGTTACCTTGTGTGAAAGGAGTAAATGACTGCTAACTCGGCATGCATCCTTGCTTGTGCTGGTGTTTGTGTAGCCAGTGTGTAGTATCTTGTAAACCAGGTAAAGGTGGTGGTGATGTCTTAGTGTTATCACCCCAGTAAGACAGAATCAGAGATTGTAAAACATTATCTTTTTGCGTGAGACCTTTTTTTTGTTTTTTTGCTTCCCCCCCCCCCAAACACCAGGAAGCGGTGTCCCACTAGCATTTGAAATGTTACCTTCTTAGCAGGCTGCTCAGTGTGCTGTGGATCCAGTGGATGTGGACTAGTTTGACAGAACATTTTCTGAACCCTGGGATGATACTTTGATACGGTTTATTTGCATATTTTTTTTTTTGTATCTGCATCATTAACACAGATACACCTTATGCCTAAAGGGCTGAGCAGCCAACTGGTAGTTGTCTCCGGGGTGTTGTCATGGTTTGCCCGCAGAGCCTCCCAGAGCTTTTTGCCCTTGATTCCTCCCCAAAATGTTCTCTTTTCACGTTCAGTGGCCATACAAGCTCTTGCAAAGTGGCTTGTAGTTCTTCATGGGTGGTACACTAGCATGTAGGTTTGCATTTAGGGCCAAACTATAAAGTCTGTGTTTTGTTTTTGCACCTTCTGTAATAAGAATTTTATTGAGATGTGTGAGGATGTGGGTTTCTTTTCTTTTCTTTTTTTTTTTTTCCGTAATGAAGTTTTAAAGCTGTAGTGAGGAATTCTGTGTTATGGGCATAGAAATCGGTTTGCTGTTTATGGAAAACACTCTACCTTGGACCAAAGTGAACTCATGCTACCACCTGAACACAGCTAGTTCAGCACTGTGCCACCAGTAATTAAGGGACAGGAAGGAAAGTAAAAACATAGCTAAGTGAGATGATAACGATCTTGTATTCTTACAGCATCTTTCATCCAAATAACTTTCAAAGCATGGCCACAAACTTTGCCCAGACTGTGTGAAATATGTTGTAGTGAAACATTGCCCAAAGGTATGATTTGGGTGGGACTTAAAACTCGGTAGCAGTGCTGTTGCCTGGGTTTGTTACCAGGGGAGGTAGGAAAGAGAGGAGAAAAAAGTGTTTCTGGGACAATGTGACTTTAAAAAGGCTATTTTTTGAGGTTGCTGATGATTTTGAAGCATTAGAAAAAGTTCAGGAGGAGATGGATTAGCTGTCAGAGTTGCATGGTAATATTTATTAAGTGGCTTCATAGTGTTATCACATGGATATCTTCTCCACATGTGACATACATGCTGCAAGGAGCAGCTGCTTAACAATGCACAGCAGCACATTGAATCAATTTAGGACCAGAAGTGAATTAATTAAAACAACTTGGGCAGAAGACCTGGACTTCTGAGAGTCCAGAGTTCTGTGGAAGCCCACTATGCAACAGCAATTGTGAAGGCAAGCTCAAATACCAAGCCGAAGTGGGGAATGAAGTGAAGCTTAGAAAATACTATTAAGGAGATTACAGTAGCACCTCACTCATTCCTGGTGCTTGTTCCCTCGTCTCAAAGATAAGTGAACGAGAAAAGGGATCCACAGATGGGGAAAGGTTGCTGGCATTTGCAGACACTGAAAAGGTAAGGACTGTTAAATTTGCGTCTTGGTGCAGCTAGGGTCGAGGTGCAGGTTTAACAATGAGCACATTGGTTAAATCTTCACAGGATTGAGGCTCGATACTGGCATTGAATAGGAGGATATAGTGAAGGCATTTAAAACAGTGAGTGGAGAAGGGACGCTTTATCTCCAGGGAGTGTCTGGTGGTTTTGAAAGCAAGGCAGAGGGGAAATTTGTAATTTTACATTGCCTGTAATTAACCTGAAGGATGTGCTGCTGGAAGAAGTAATTGAGTCCAGCTGAGTTTAGAAGGATTCAGAAAGGATTAGACATTTATATAAATAATGAGGAAAAATACATGGATACTAGATGAGATTTAAAACAGAAGACGCATAGCTTTTTGTGATTTAAGTATAAACCAAACATCTCCTGCAGCTGAGAAGAGTCTTTTCCTTCAGCCTGGTTATTGTGCATGTTACGGGTGTTATTTCTTCACCTTCCTCTTCAGCATCTGGCCATTGTCAGAGGGAAAAACCCTCTAGTTTAGTTTAAAATGACAATTATTATGTGTTACTGTTTATAAAGTTCTGGTTTCAATTTGTTTGGAGCAAATATTTAACAAGGCAGAATAAGATTGAACACAGGCACTCATAAAAGGAATCATGAGAACTTTAATGTCCAGAAGATGTCGGGGCCATATTGCAACATGGTATGGGAGCTTGTTGTGGGCCTGTTTTCCAGCACTCCTGCAACCTCCTCCTGGTCAATGAGAACTCTGGGTGCTCAGATCCTACTTTTTTTGCGTGTTAAACAAAAGTTTGTGTCCCTGCTGTTTTAGACTCTGCGAATGTAGGAACCGTGTGGGTTGCCCTTTGCTTTACCCCATTCAACTTCATAATAGCCGCTTTAAAAATAAGGCAGCTAGAACAGAGTATGGTTCTCTACATGTGGTCTCATCAGACCTTTTATGCAGTGGAAGAATAATGTCCTTTGAGTTGCTTCAGTACCCTTTATTTATACTTTGCAGAATTGTTTGCTTTTTGTTGCTGCTTCCAAGTGTTGTGCTGAAAGATTTAATGTTCTGCCCACTCTAACCCTTCAGATCTTTTCTCTGATCTGTGTGCCACAGTGTGACCTTTGAGGGTAGTAGTTTCAACAGACTTTTTTGCTGGCCTCTTACATTTCTCTGCATTTAGTTGCTTAAGCCATCTGTTGCCCATCGGAGTGTAGCTACCCTTTAGCAGCTTTGGCAATCAAAATGAAACTTTGGCAGCCTCCACCTTAGGTGTGAAGCTCTCTGCCATTTTGCATGGGAGCAGTCATTAACCTTTTGCTCTGTCGGGTTACTGGGTTACAGTCTGACGGAGTCTTGACTTGTTCCTCTTTGCCATCGATTTATGTCCAAATTTTTTGCAGTCATCTCTGTGTAGCTCGGCTCTGCATCAGTGCAGAGGTTGCTGCATACTGCAAGCACCGCTGTAACTTGTGGTGGTCCCTTAGCTGCTGCTCCACTTGGCTCCCATAACTTAAAAGTAACGTGGAGTCATTGCTGAGAATGAACTGTTTGCCGCATGTGATACTGCGCACAGGAATTCTCATCTGGAATGGCCCTGGCATACCTGTTTGAGGACAATTGTTATCCTGGATTTGGAAAGGTGTGGCAGGTGAGGGGTCCTGTGCTCCGTGTTCGTTTGCTAATGGCTCAGCCTGTGGCTGGAGCTGACCAGCTGATCTTCTGGGGGGTTAATTTTGTCATCTGTAATACACTCAGTATTCGGTCCTCTGAGGAGTGTAGAGGCAAACTCTTGTGCTTTAAAACAAATGTATAGTATTCAGACCTGTGAGAGAGAGAACACTTCCACTCTGCTGGACACGCAAGAAAAGTTCTGTAGCAGAGCAAGGTCCTCCTGATGTGCCCTGGGATTCTTCTGTCCAGTCTTTACTGTTGAAATTTTGGAGAGCAAGGCACTCTGCTGCTGCCAGATGCAGAGATGTGGCTCTTCTCATCCCTTCGGTGAAGAGAAAGGGTGTTGGGTGAGACACCGGAGTTTACCTCCTCCTCCCTAAAGCTTCCCGCAGGACCCCAGGAGTGCCTCTCCCGTGGGGTGGGTTGCGGGGACTTTGGGTGCTGCAGGGGTCCTCAGCACAGGGTCTGTGGGTACAGCCGGCAGTGCTGCTACTGGCCCACAGTGGCACTGATAAGGTGTAAGCATTTAAAATGCTTTTGTGGAGTGAGCCTGTTATGTTATTCTATTCTTTCATCTATTTCCCTCTTGTGTTCTTCCCACCTTTTTGTTCTGAAAGCAGTTTAAAGAATTATTTTCTTTTGCCCTCCCCTCAGCTGCTTTATACAGTAGCCTTTCTCCTCCTTATGAAGGCTCCACCTTTCTCCAGTCAGTAGCTGTTTCTTCCTGTCAAGGGAGCCCATGTGCAAGTAAACGAACATGTTTTTATCATAAATGGTGATTTCTGTCGAAAGGTCTCAGAGGCGTTGACCAGTATGGAATGAGAGGACGCTTTGAGATGCGTTCAGCTGATGATGGCTGTTGGGCTGCAAGCTGGAGGTCTGTGGTACATCTCGTGTAGTCGTTCAGACTTCCTGATCTTAGTGGCTCCTTCTGGCTCTTAAAAATCAATGATCTAAACTTGGGTATCTATATATCCTAAAGCAGAAATAGCCTGTGGCATACTAAAGAGCTATTAAAGGGTTTTATTTCCTCCTATATATAGTTTATGCCCCACATAAACTTGCATAAAAGCTTGCCTGCATCGAATCGTATTGAGTTGCTGTTCTGACTCGAATCAAGTGTGAAATGTCCTTCAGCTGTTTATAGTATTCATGTGGATAGAACTTATTAGATGAGGTTCATGATGTTTCCAAGCTTTGTTGGTGTTGGGATGCAAATAACAAGTCAGTACACCCTTCAGGATTAACCGTTGTCTTCAGCGCAAGAGAGATTAGTTAACTAAATGCTCCTGAGGTGCGTTTGGAAGCCAGTTTAAATATTACATGCAAATACAGCAAGAAAATGATTATGAAGATATGCCTGTGCATCCTTTTGTCTGTTTGCTTGGCTTGTAGTAATCTCTGGCTCTACCTGTGATGCATTTTATGTTTTAGAGTAGAAACCCTTTAGGGCAGGGATGGTGTCTTACGTTTTGACATGGCAGCCATTGTGCTGATGTTGGAAATGTTTCATAAGGAACAATAACATGTTTCATTTGGAAGTCAGATCTTACGCTGCTGCATTCCTCCTATTGAGTGCTTCAGATTGATTCTGGCTGTGCTTTCGGGCTGCTGGCTCCCCGTAGCATACAAAATGTGAATGAACTCTTGCACACTTACTTAAACCGTAAGGCTTGCATTCTTTGTGCAAAACCAGTTGTTTTGTTCACAAAACATCGGGTGGCTGTAAAGTTAGAACAGGACAGAGAAGAACAGAGGTATGCTATTCACTCCTGATGAGTAATTAAATAACAACCTAAAAAACCCCAAACAAAACAAAAAAACCCATACAGTAAACACAGAGGATTTCTGTTTTATCTTACAGCCTGACATTTTTTGCTCTTTCCCCCTTACAAGTAAGCTATATTTGTTTTGCATTCTGACTCAATACTTCCACATAATTATGTGTGTATTTTGATTTTTGTCCATTGCCTAAGGATTTCAGTTTAACTGCAACATAGCAGCATTCTTAAACTGAAATACAAATGACTGCAGCCAGTTCAGTGCCAGCTCACGCGACCCGTGCTGCTTTCTGCTGTGTCGAGAGAGACGGGTTAGTGGCCGGGTGCTGCAGTTACACGAGTGCAGTAATTTGTGCAGGTATGCAGTATGTTTAGTCGCCATATGCTTATGCAGTTCGTCATACAAAATGCAGAATTTGTCACAGAGAAGAACCCTATAGGATTGCCACAAGGATGTTGCTGTCACAGGTGTGGTACATGCAGACACACATGGAGTCATACATATACTGCACATACACATACATACATACACACACATATACTGCACATACACATACATACATACAGATACTCCCTTTCTCTACATGTGTATGTATACAAGAGAAGAATCCTAAGAGATTCCATAATTGGATCCTCTGTGATGTCTGGATGATATAGTAAATATGCAGTTTGGCCCGAACTAATGATCGAACTAATATTTTTGGACTCTTCAACACTTAAATAAACGTTCAAGCTGGTAACTCTTAGCATTAGGTAACATTAGCTTACTATTACTGCCTTTTCTACTCAGGCCCCACCCTGGAGAGGTCTCTTAGTTTCAAAACAAAGGGTAGTAAAAAGCACAGCCATTGAAATGAAGTTTATAATGCAGTTTAGGTATGTATTCGTGCCATGATTATAAAACTGGTTACTTACTGCTAACCTATTTCTTTTATAAAAGATTTTAAAAGCTTGGCAATAGGGATTGCTCACGGTAGTTATTATGAAACATGTAACAACATTTCCTGGATGTTTTTTTTCTACCACAAAATTACCTTATGTTTGAAGTGCAGTTTATTTTAAAATCTAACTCAGTCTTCTTCTAAGTATTTGCTCCTCTGTCAGAATGCATTTAATCTCGCTGCATGTACAGTTTTATCTTCCAGCTATTCATACTATTAAAATCCATCACTCTTGCCTTGTTGTTTACACCGAGTGCAGTAGCAGTTTACGCTGATTTCCTGAGTCAGTATAATTTTAATTTCTGTGTACTGTTTGAGCAAGCTTTACAGTGTGAAAGGAAAGCCAACAACACAATCAGGATGAATAAAACCATTTTGGGTTATGTAATGTGCATTCATGCTCTTATTATGCAACAGAATTATTACTTGTGGCATCCTTAAATCCATTTCGAGTGGAGCAGTGTTGCCTGTCTCATACAGGACATTCTTTGTTTCTACTGACTGAGCAGAAAGTGATGATGAGCTCTACAATTAAATTAAATTACATTCCTGGAAGGGGAAAAAAATAATGTGACTTTTCGTAGGAAAAGTATCACAATTTTTGGCTACCAACAACATAGGTACTGGTGAAAAATGAAAAATTATGTTTCTGAATGGTCAAAATAAAATTTTGTCATGTTGACCTATAATTATCATAAAATGATGTGACTGTTGCCATATTAAATCTGTCTGACTGTAGTAGCGATACTATCAATCATCCCTTCTCATTGCTGTACTTGGCATTTGTTAAAAAATTACAGCACATTCTATTTTAGCATTTTTTGTGAAAGAAGCATGGCAGATGGATTTACTGATCGCTGTTGCACAAACAAAATGTGTGTAATCACTTTCCTGTGATATGTCTTAGGGTAGACATAGAATAGCTGTCATCTTTGACATCCAGCAGCTTTTAAATATGAGGCTAATAAAGAATTTTCAGCTTCTGTGTGGTGGCGATGTCATTGGGCTGATACCGTAGCAGTGTGAAGTGGCATCAAAAATCAGCTGAATGGGAAATAATCCTGTGGTGTCTAGCCTTGTGTCAAAATAATCAAGAGTCATCTAATAATAAGACAGGGAATTGGGGAGATGGGAGGAGATGCAATATTAAAATCGCAGTTATGCAGTGATGGCAGCCTAAGTGTTGAGGTGGACGAGACCAGGAGATGATGCTTGGGACAGGGTTGTGTACCAAGGCTTGAAGGACGAGGCTTTTGATTTCAAGGCAGACTATGAGTTATTTATGGACTTGGATGATGATATTTGCAGCAGCGCTTTTTATGTCTGGGAGGATATTGATGTAGGTGACATGGGGAGAAAGGTCCAATGTTGCAGGCTGTTGAAATCTAGATTAGTTTAAAATAGGAGAAAGAATTATTTGTAGAGGCTGCAGTGTTGTCACATGTTGTTGAATCAGGTAACCTGAGTTGTTCTATCTTGTGCGGTCTGCCTTGGGTAAAGTTCTTCAGTATTTGCATTCAAAAGGAGACCTGGAAGGACAGAAAGGGACTAATAAGTGCTTTCAGATCAGCAGTTTAGCTTAAGCTGGTGAACTCGTTGAAGTGAGGAAGGTAGGTTACTACCTGTGTGTGTCCGTGTTGGAAATGCTCTTGAAGTTGGGAAGCTGATGTGGCCTTAGCCATGTGTGCCATGTTTTCAGAGTTTGGTTGGCTCTTCTGTAGGAGATCTACACACTAATAAGTGAATCCCATTATGTGTATTCAGCCTGCCTGCTTACGATGCCTATCGGCATGTCATGGCATTTAACAAAAACATCGCTATGATTTTTGACAGCATTCTTTTGCCAAAGCATTTGTCCGTACCTGGGTTTGTGCTGCTCCCTGCTTGCTGTGCCCTTAGTTGGTGGCTTGTGACAGCATTCTGGGGTCGCTCGGTGACGGTGCAAAAGCTAAGGTTGTGTGAAGGTGTCTTCTGATGGCTCAGCCCCGGGTTAAGATCTAGACTGACTGGTATTGCATGACACTAGCAGGTGACTCCTCCGAAGATGGTAAAATGGGTGAGGAGGAGCTGGGGAGAAGTTTTCATTTCAGTAAGAGATGGTTTGTTTTCCAGCTCCCAGTAGACATCACAAAGAACTGAGCTGGGAACTGGCCTTTTGAGCTGAAGGCATGGATTTGTCCTGGTTTCGATTGCTGTTTTTAGCTTCCGTTAGTTGCAACAAAACTTGGGCTGGTTTGGTGGTCTTCTACACCTGCTATATGGACTCTGTGCCATCTGATTTTTCTGGTGTTTTATAGATATGGATACTAACTTCTGCGGTGGCGAACAGCAGAACCATGCTGCTTGATTATGCTGTGTTTTCAGATAATCACAGCTGAGACTTGCATTCTGTATGTAAATACAATATTTGCTGAGCTTGAACCGCTTAAGTATTCCTCAGATGGAAGGCACAGTATGCCCATCATTGTAACCTATAGTCAGGATTACTTATTTGAACTGCCTGCCACGTTTTTGTACTGGTTTTCACTGCTCAGCAACCCTTCCTTTCTGTTTTATGGTTCCTAGTAAGTAACTCAGCCTGTGAAGTGTAGGCAGGCTTTGGCACCGGCAGATTTCCAGGGTAGACTGGAAGCAGTGAGAGTGCGGAGAAGGAGTTAAGATAAGGGTTGTTAGCGCAAACAGTAATTGCTATTAGCCTTTTCTGGGGCACAGGGGAACTGCCCCAGCTGCCCGTTTCCCTCTCTTAGGGACCCTCTAGCATCCATACCTGTAAAAGCTTTTATTGGTTTTGACAGTTAATCACTACCTGTTTTTTGCAAGTCTGAAGACTCTGCGTAGAGCTCTTCCTTCCTGGAGAAACTGTGTAACACTTCCCTGTCTCCAGAAGTCAAAAGATTTTACAAAATGGGCTGATTTTACTGCCAGAAATGGACAATAAAACCTATTTCTGGTGTCCTACTGAGCCGTTTATTATTTTGCATATTTACTTACTGCTTAGTTTGGTTGATTGGACATTTTGGTGCTCCTGTGCACTGCAGAGAGGAGGATGCTGCGTTTTATGAAAGTGATTCTCTTCTAATACGGAAGGGCTTTGGAAAGATATTTAATATGGAACACACTTGTTTGCTGGCTTAGAAGAGTGTTTCTAGTAAATGTCATTTGATGACAGCTATTCCTCGAACTGTAAGATGCACGTGACTAAGAGTTTTACCTGACTTACTGATTTCTTTTTCTTGCTTTTCTCATTTAAATTAGGAACTTGCTAAGCTTCAATGTCCGATCAAAACCACCAAAGGAATATTTATTATGAAAATAATATGTCCCTGGCATGGTTAAGTGAAACAAGATTGTGGTGAACTGTGAAACATGACAAACAAAAATGAAAAGGGTTGAAGTAATCTGATGTTTCAGGTTCAGTTAACTCAATGGAGACAGTAAGTCAAGAGAAGGGGGTGGGAGGGCTTGTCTTGATTTTATTAAAAGTCCTTCTAGCAAGGGAGGTGAGAGTCAGGATGAGGAGGAACTTTTTGTGTGTAGGAAGCAACGAGAAGGTAAGTGCATAAGTCGACAAGAAAGCTAGAGATGGAGATGGGGCTCAGCTGTTGCGGCAGTTTTTGATCTCTTTAAAAACCTGGTATGCTGCATAGTGAAACTCAGAGGAGTTGACTCTCACTGAATAATACAGCTATATTCCTTTGCTGCACAGATGCTTCGAGTGGGCCAAAATCAGAGGGAGGGATTTATATGTTCCCATGGCTGAGTAAGTTCCACCGTTTGTAAGATTCGGACAATGCCATTTTAATGTAGACCCCTTTGAAGATTCAACTTCTTCATGCACTTGCTTAGACTCCTTTAGATGCATGCAGCGAGAGGTGATGTGTAAATTAGGCTTCTTTTTTCTTTGTTTCATTTAGACCTAGTCCCACATAGTTCACTGATATCCAAATGAGCCTGAATTTGCATAACTTCAGAAGGCGCGAGAGCGCACGGCTCAGCGCCGCGGTATGCATCTTGTATCTTATTTTTCCCAGAGTGGCTTGAAGTAGCTGCAAGGTGCCTGAGTGAAAGGGTTCTAAGGGAGCAACAGCATCTGTGTGTTTGTGTGAGAGGCTATTTCCACCCCCCCACCCCCCCATTTTTTCTTTTCTTACCTCTAAATCTGACCCACAGCTTTTGTTACTGTTTGCCAGCTCTTCAGACAGATACCAGCTAGGCTGTGAGCTCTAAGGATGTGAGAATGCCTTTTGTATAATGATCATGGAATTAATTGGTCCTGGAAACTCCGGGTTGCTGCCAAGAAAGGTTATTTATGTGGCAAGAAAGGAAAAGGGTGGAGCTTTGGAAATCCAGGAATACCCCTAGCTGTGGGATCATAGGAAAGTGTTCATGAAGTTACTTTGTCTTCTGAGTTTGGTGCATGCAGAATTCTGATTTTCAGCAGCATCTGAAATGAGGAAACAGGAGTTAGTGAAGTGGAGAGGGCTCTGCGGGGAGAGCTCCATGGTCGTTTTATTTCCAAGTGTGCTGTACGGTAAAAAAAGGCATCTACGCTGCCTGGAGTCGGCAGGCTGCAAGCGACCCTACCTCTGGCCACCCAAATCCTGCATTTCAAGCCGTGGTTTCCTAGACTGGAAATTCTGCTTTAAATTCAGAATCTTTATCTCATGCCAGCTGTTTTCCAGGCTGACAGTTCTGCAGAGTGGAGGACAAGGACAGAGAGGACAGTGGTGGGATGCAAGGCGCTTACACACTGCCGGCATTGCAAGAGGAAGCACAGATGTGTGCAGCCAGGGGCCTGCGCTGGAAATACTTGTGACTTCTTTTGATAAACTTAGTCTGGTTGCTGCTCTTTCTAACGTGCATTGTTACATGGCATTGTCAGTGCAAAATTACAGCTTTTCATCAAAGTTTTCTTTTTTAGTGGTCATGTGGTGTGGATGGGGGGAGCCAGCGCAGCGTGTGCAAGTTTGAGTCAGTTCAGCATGATTGTCAGCTGCTGTGGGTTTTGTCTGTCAATATACATATGGGACATCATGCTTGCTTCCTTTTAAGGGGAGCAAGCCCAATTATAAAGTTCATTAAGGTCTTTGTTGCAAGGAAATACTATGTCGAATAAGTTGTTAATATCCTTGCAGTTGTTCTTTATGAAAATACTCGATTAAAGTGAGTAGGAGTTTTATGTAGCATTTTGGAGACATATTATTAAGTTCTGTGTGTTTTTTGCCATGGAATCCAGTTGCTCTGTTGCTCTTCAAATAACTTGTTTCATCTGTTTTGCCACTTTAAGTGATGTGTGACTGCATGATAAATGTAAGATACTTTAGGTTTTTCTTCTCTCAGATTGGTGCTATGGCTGCTTGTATTTCTGGAACTTTAGAAGCTTAACCATTCCATGATTTTATTTTGTTTTTCCTACCACCCCCCACCCCCCCTGAAGATGAGGGTAAATATTAAAGGTTTATGCTGGAGAGCCTGTGTGTAAGGAAGTTATATGTGTATATATATATATATAAAAAAAAAAAGGGTGTGTGTGTCCAAAAGTCACAGAGAGCATCTTATTCCTACTTTCAGCAGGTTAAAGCTGATTCACCTTTAGGCAAACAGTGAAATTAAACAATCATTCTTGATTAGTAGCCTTATTTTTAGTTAACTGATAAGTTACTGCACTTCAGGCAGTTTTATTCCAGCATAGGGTGTCTGTCCAGTAAGTTAATAAAAATAGCTAAGGTGGAAAACTCACCATCTGGAAAAGCTGTAAGTTTCAAAGAAAGTCAAAAGCATTTAAAAATCTGTCAAAATCAGTAAAAATGGAGTTTAAGAGACACTAGTTAAGTGCTCTTGAAAATAATTTTGCAGAAATTCCAAATAAAACAAGTCTTTACTAAAGTGGGAGTGTTTTGAATGACTAAGTCTGAAGAGCATTTGATATTTCATTTACTTGTTGTTCATCTCAGTTGTTCCCTTTCAGGTTTTTTTTCCAGTCTGCCTAATGAAAAACAATTATGTTGATTTCATTCCATGATTCTCACTTTCAGAATCTCAACAGATAATATTTGCATTGGAAAAAAACCTGCATACCAGCAATTTTTGGGGTAAAAGCAGTTGTTTCCAGTGATATTTCTAAGATAGTGACTATTCGGGTAGCAGCCTATTTTTTACCATTCATAATTTGAACTCGGTTTTTTATCTTGAGTCTTTACTCCCTCTTGCTAGGATGCATCGTTAATTTAGGAGATGGTGTTTATAATTAATTCATAATCCCATTGAAGGTTAGCCGGTAGCTTTTCTACCTTTGACCCATGAGGCTGTGGCATCCAGATCTGTGTTTTGGCTGTCAAACTGAGTGAAATACCTGGCAACTTTGGGGCGCATGTGGGGTTTTGCTTTATTTTCCTCTCGTCAGTAGAAAAAATGGCAAAAGCTCAGTGTATTTTGGCCAGTTCTTGCAGAGAGGGACTGGTGGGGAATGGGGTATCGAAGGTTGCACGTGGTGTCTCACTGGATTCGTGGAGTACTGCTTTTACACCCCTAGTAACAAGGTGTGTTAGCAACAAGCTGCTTGTAACTTAGGACCTGCTTATTCAAGCCCCGCATTGGTGACCGTAGCAGAGAGATGGTGCCTGTTGGGTATGATGCTGATACTTGTATCTTTTCCTCATCCTGCCATTGTGTGCGTGGCTCGCTCATGCTTTCACAATGCCCTGGTGAGTCAGCGAGGTTGTGTGTGGTGGATGGAGGAGCCAGCCCGTATGGGACAAGGTCAGGACCTTAATTGTAACCAGCTTGGAGCCAAACTACAGCTCCTTCAGGACCAGGCATCTGCTGCTGCTTTCGGAGTCGGGTTGTGTTTGAAGGAACGTTTAGCCTGGATGCGTTTTAGTCTGCGTGGAGCTCTCCCGTTGCAGCAAGAACTGTATACGTGGGTAATGGTTTATGCTGTGTAGCTGTAAGATGATCACCTTAAAAGGGAGCAGGCCCCTCTGAAGGTACAGCCTTAGTAAAGATGTTGGAATTACACTAGATCTGTACCCACACAACCTCAAAAAAGAGGGACTTGCAAGATTATATCTCAGTTCAGTCTTTCTATATTTGCTTTTGAAAGGTATTGTCTGTCTTGTAGGAAGCTATGTGCTCACCAGTTACGCTTGCAGGTTATCAAGGCTATAATCTGTTGCCTGAAGAATCAAAGTGAGACTTTAAAAATCACAAAATAGATCAGACTGTAATATGCCATATCTGTTTATTTTTAGCCTTGTCGAGGACCAAATAGGTATTACTGAAGCCTTGAGATGTTGGGATCTAGCATGTTAGACTGCTGGACACATTGAAGGAGATGAATGGAAGGAGCTGAAGGGCCTTTCATTTGTTTTGATGCACAAAACGATGCAAAACTTCTGGTGACTTTAATTGGTACCACATCACAGTGATCACTGCGTGCCACTGTCAAAATTTGCAGAGAACTGTAGGAGCATCTTTTAATAGCAGTAGATACAGTACTCCTCTGAGTGGACAACACATAAGCAAACATGAAAACTTTTTTGCCTTTGGGTAGCCTGTTATGTCAGCGAAGAGATGGCCTCTTGATTAAATCCAGACTGAGCAGTTTCCTGTTAGCATGCTAACTCAGCCCACAGTGTCTTATTCTGAAAGTCTGTTATTGAGCTCATCTGCCAAGTCCTTTTTCCTTTTAAACTTACAGGCAGAATTGCTAAAATAATACAAATACAAACAGTCCCTAAAAAGTCTCTTAAAATGATTTTGAGCAGTTTAATGTTTTGCTGACAAACTCAGTTTTAGATTTTCAGAGTTTGGGTGGTGGTTGGTTTTTTTTTGTTGTTGTTGTTTGGTTTGTTTTGCTTTGGTTTCTTTGTTTTTTTTTTTTAAACATTCTCCCAACAGGATGTCTTGGGGAAGTTGCAGTGTTGCAATTAATGGAAAATTTTGTGCATGTATCAATCTTGGAAGCGGATTCTGCCCTCATTTGGGACACAGTCACATCAGTGAATGAGAGATTTTTACACACACTGAGTAGAATACAGCCATAAGTCATTACATTGTGAGTAGGGCAATCTGTTGGACAGAAAATTAATGGTTAAATACAGTGGTGCAGACTTTATTCCCTGTTTGAGAGCAGGGTATTGTGTAACTAGCTATTTCCAAAAGCATGTTTTTATTGTAAGATGAAAAGTCAGCAAGAAAATTGAGTTTTTTTTTTTTTCTTCCGAGCGAGTTTTGCTTAGGGAAAATTGAGATCAAGGAGATACAGTGGTAGTAGTAACAGCATATCCTTTTAGTGTAATGTAGTGTAGTGTAATTTTCTGTGATGGTGGTGTCATATATAATTCCAGATACACATCTAAGTCAGGTATATAACAACTAATACACCTTTAAAACGGCTGTAAGACCCATGCAACAAAATTTTGCAAGTTTTGCCTGGTGTAATCTCATCCATTTCCCTGCAACCTTGGGGTTGCTCTGGGTAGCAGTGGGGCTCGGTGCAGCAGTGCCATGCATTGCCCTCTGCGTTTATAAAAGGCATTAATGGGTTCACCACGCAAGACCAAGTTACCCCATCTGTAATTTCACAGTCTGACTGAGCAGATGTAATCCTGCGGTGCTTCCAGAAACTGTCTTACATCTTGCACCCAAGCTTGTTTTTCCCTGTGTCACTACGTGTGTTTCTGCCGCCGTAGGGTGAACAAGGTGGGGAAACTTGTCCGGCTTAAACCTGACCCTGCCATGTGAAGGGCTCCGTTTTGGCTGGACCACTTTCCGAGCCCAGTTTGCTGTAGCAGCTGGGCAGAAAAGAACCTCTGGGCCCTTTTCGATGGCTTAAACTCAATATGAGATGGTGGCATTTTGCAGTGGAGACGTGGCTCTGAGTTTCCCAGGACCTCTGCTTACCTACTGTGTCTATGCTCTTCACAGCCTGTTGACAGGTCCTCATGTCTTGATCCTACAGGATGCTCCTGCCTCTTCCAGGGCTTCCTACAGACACAGAGGCGCTTTTCTGCCAAAGAAACTGTGCCTGTGCCCACTTATTGGGAATTCCAGAACACTGTAGGGTACTGATATTATTCCTATTTTTTCTTTCCCCATGTAGTCTGTTTTTTCCATACAGACAGCAGGTTTTGTTTCAATGTAACAGCAAGAGTTAGTTGGACCTCGTTAAGCTGGGAAATGAGATATCCTCATGCAAGGGTAGCAGAGATTTAGGATAATATTAAAGCATCTGTATTGTTTAAAACAAAAAGGAGTATCTAGTAGAAATAATTCAAAAGCAATGGAAGGTAGTGATGTAAATATTAGGTGGGTGGGTTATCTGTTCCTAATTATCTCATGTCTGGGTGAATTTTTTTCTTTGCGTTTTGTCAGCATGCCAAGCCAGAGCCAGTAGTGACTGTAAGTCATTAACATGCTGTCTTCATGTCCTCGGTTCAGTACCAAGGTGGTGTGTTAATGCTGGAATATTGTTGGCCTTGTTGCTTCGAACTCCTGGCTCAGGAGGCAGTTTGTGGAGCAGAACTTGCGGTCAAACTGGCCGTGTGTCTGAACTGCGTGTTCAGTCCTGGTGGTGTTCTGTCGGGGTGAATTTGAGACGTCTTGTCAAGGAACCATGAAGAAACCCACAATATGTATTTTACTGTTGCTTGGGGGGAGTCTCTCATTCTGTATAAATACTCAATATTCAAAACCCAGAAGAGCTGTATAAAATATTGCTGTAAGGCGGGGAAGCCTGACCAGGTGATACACCGTTACTACCTGCTGCCCTGCTGTAGCAGAAGCCGTTACCCAGGAGGGGAAGGCTGGGATTTGGAAGAGAACCACCGCAGCAGTCCCAGCTGAAAGCTTGCTGTGGGTGTATAAGGAGGGAATTTGCAGTGGAATAATGCTGCGATGAAAATAGGTTGAACTTCTTGGTTTTTATCCTGAAACTGCAGGAGAATTGGTGATGCAAAGACTAAGCTGGGCTGTTGGGTGTTCATGCCCAGTATGTGTTGATTTCCTGTAGTATTTTTCTACTGATATATGTGATCTAACCTAAAAGGTTCGGTTTTTTCACAGTCTTGAAATACTTCACGGTGGCCTGATTTTTCCTTTGCGTGATGCCATTCATTCTAGCTAGGTACGAGACTTGCCTGAAAATACTTTCTAAACTCAGGAAATGTGAATAAAAGTAACTATACTGCAAAAAGATATTTCATTCATTCAGATGACCTTCCAATAGTTTATTTACATAAATCATCGTGGTCTCTGGGAATTTTTGACAGGGTTTTTCTTTTCACTTACGGTTGCAGCCACTCATATGGGCTGAAGCTATTTCTTACTCTCAGGGAAAATAACTTTTTTGTTGCTGGAGTTTTATTAGCGCTGGTGCTGTGTGACAGTAGTGATTATGCACATGCTGTAATTGTGGCCAAGGCAGAAGAGCAGGTGCATCACAGCATGTTTTCCTCCAGCTGAGGATGCAGTACATCAGTCGGGTTGGTCCCTGTTACACAGCAGCAAGGGAAGGGGAACCGTGCGCTTCCCCGTGCTGCATCTGTGGAGTTCAGCCTTTCTGATGGTGGTGGTGGGAATGTTCCTCCCCAGGGACAGCCAGCTCAAACAGTAGGGAGAAGTTTTTTGTTAGCTTGCTCTTGTTATGTTTTTTATTGATAATCCCATTTTTGAATATTTTTTTATCACACATATTTGACAAGTATTTAAACTAGTTGAACCATCCTCTAAAGAGTGGCAGAATTTAAAGGAACTTTTTAGTTATTTCAGAGTTAAAGCAGGCTGTAGGCATTAAAAACAAATGCTGTTTAAAAACCCGCATACACCCCCGACACCAAACCCTAGATTTGTTGACAAATATTGTGCCAAATGGAAACTGTAAGAGAAAATTGAAATGTTATAAGGACGTGTTTGCAAGATGGCTTTGACACCTTCCTCAGAAAAGTATGTTTCACATCCAAACATGCTTGTGACCTTAGGTTCTGTGTGGCAGCCCCAAGCTGGTTTTTCAGCAAGGGAATCACAAGTGCTAATGCTAAAGTTGTGGTCAGTTTTTATGTTTATTCAGAAATTGAGACTCTGAACTACCACTATTTTTCCCTCCAGTAATATCATTCTTTCTGGGATAATAGATTTATTTTTAGATAACAATATATGATGGGATCATAAGATAACTTGATAGCAGTCAGACTCCAAAATACTTTGTGGAGCATGTCAGAAAAATAAATCTAAACTTACTAAAAGCCTCCCTTATTTGATACAGCACTTGGTGTTTGGAGAACCAAAATGGAAAAAATCATTAGTAATTAAAGATGGACTATTCCTGTGAAAAGATGGAATTTAATCTGTTTCATTGTGGAAGCTGTGTCAGGGATCTGGCTTCTGTCTGATTTTTGTGCTTTGTTTCAACGTTGTAGGTTGAAGAAGACCAGTTACCTCCAGAACATACTGTCAGCCAGTATGAGACATGCAAGATCAGGACAATAAAATCTGGAACTCTGGAGAAACTGGTGGAGAACCTTGTGACAGCTTTTGGAGATAATGATTTTACCTATGTTAGCATCTTTCTGTCAACTTACCAAGCCTTTGC
The DNA here is from genome assembly GCF_015220075.1 of Falco rusticolus. Classification (NCBI taxonomy): domain Eukaryota; kingdom Metazoa; phylum Chordata; class Aves; order Falconiformes; family Falconidae; genus Falco; species Falco rusticolus. The sequence continues at coordinate 30,907,425 of NC_051197.1, forward strand.
TTCTGCTAAGGAAGTACTGGATCTTCTCCTTGACCGGTAAGAGCCAATATATAATGGAAAATGAGCCATCTTTTACACGAGAGGGGGATGTCGTAAGGAAGCCATCAGGAATTTCTTCCATTCCTTTTAGTGGATGGGTATAATAACCCAATGAACAGGTGTCAAGAATACTACAAGATTCAGAATTTCAGCAGAAACGTAGAATGTGTAAATGCATGCTGCCCTTACCCCAACTCTCATTGTAGCATAGTCACCAGGTAGGGAAAGTGTGCCATGCCCGACTGCTACGGAACCAAACTGGGACCGACACAAGAAAATAAATACAGCTTTTGCCCCCCGCTCCCCCGAAAAAAAAAAAAAAGAATGTGTGGGCTGCAAAGTCATGCCTAGAACAGATTCCTATGTTTTGCTGATACTGATGTTTTCAGACTTAACTCTCCTGTTTGGGGGCTGCTGATTTGAAACAGGGGTTGTATAAACGGGAGAAAGTATTCACTATCCCCTTCTGTTACTTCACATGAACATGCAGTTGTAAATTTTTGCAGACAGCATGAGAACTGCTTGATGTTGTAAGAATAGCTTTTACGGTAAGACTGTTAAATCATGCCTGCTATTCCGTATAAATGCTTAGAAAGCACAACACTAGCTTTCTCACTCTGAATTCTATACTTTATAAAGACTTACTTTATAAAGATACATTTTTAACAGAAAAAGTTAGAATAGCTAGAATAGTAGCCTTTGCAAGGATGCTTTGCCCAATATGGCTATTTTAAATATCATTCCCCTAACAGTGCAGTTTTTGTTGCTTTGTGTTGGTGGGTTGCCAGACTGCTCTTTTGGGGTTCTTACGTATTAATTGATGTGTATCTAGGGAAATTTTCTTTCTGTAATCAATGAGAAGTTGCGAGTAGCTCAAATAATGTGAATCACTCAGTCAAAGGTGGCTCTAAACATCTCGCTTCTCAATTAAAGGTTCTTAAGTTGTCTTAAGACAGCTTATTTTATCTTACAGTACATTCATGTATCCTGTTTAAATGCCCAAAAAGCATCTTTATGTGCAGTCCCCACCCAGTTCAACATAGTTTTGATTTTTAGTGGTTTCCATTCTTATTTCTCTATTACTGAGGTACTTCGGTCATGCAAATAAATGTCCCACCTGAGACCGTGACCTCATTTTACAAATCACTGTACAAACATGCCTAGAATTGTTTGCAACAGCCCCACCCAGAAGACCCTCTACTGTGAACAGATGATAAAGAAAAACAGTGAGAGGCGTAGACTAATACGCAGATACTTATGGAGAGCATACTGAGCCAGAGAGAGAGTGAGGGTTCAGCTCGCAGTGAGTTTGGAATTCAGCCTGGGTTTTCACACATCCATATTTTTACATGTCCCTATCTAGTTGTTTTTTGCTGTCCTTGGGAGGCAGAAAACCGTTATGCAAAGAGCAATTCTTATATTGCACTTAATCTGTGTAATTATAAAAGATCCTGTGTGTCTGACAAGCAAGTTTAGAACCTGCTATTAAATCTGTTAAGGTGCGTGCTGGTTTTGGAGAGAAGTTACTGATGCTGGGAGGCTGCCTTGGGTCCTTTTTGGTGGGCTGGCTCTTCGGTCGGTGCAGAGCCCTCAGGCAGGACTAGGGACGGGGTCTTGCAGCTGTTGGGCTGTTCTGTCCTCATCTGTGCTTCTGTGCAGGGGACTCTGCGTGTCTAACCCTTGTATGGGGCAGGTGATTTTCATGTGCAGGTGTCTGGATCTTTTCCTCTTGATCACCTCACCTGGCTGGATTCAGTGGGTGCTCCAGGTGGTTATGGCCAAGAAGCCAAGCTGTGGGTGCTGCTGGGGGTCTGGCTGAACTGGGGCATGGGAAGAGACGTTCAGCTGCTGTGTCCCGGCTTGTGCTTTTCCCCCTTTGCACTTAAGGGCTGTTGCTCTCTCGAATTGTCAATCCAGCCCTTCAGTGACTATTGAAATAATTAAATCTCTCTGTAATTGAGGATTGGAGCATTTTAAACTTGAGTTGGGCTAAAGGGGTAATCCATTGAAACAGCAGTCCATCCTACCATCCATTAGCCTTGTTAGGGTTTGGATTGTTTTGTGGTGTTTCATCACTAGCCTTTAAGATGTTCAGACTCTGTTAGGCTGTGCTGTTATAAGGATGATTAAAAAGTCTTTTGAGAGCCTTGCTTTTGCACTGAAGTTTGTAGAGTCCTCTAGCCACAGTTCTGTTTTCTTCCCATATTTTCCCTTAGTGAAAAGGATCATAGCAGTCTAAAAATAGAAATATATAAAATTAGTGAAACACTGAGGTTCTAAAATCAGGTACTCAAAGATCAGGGATTTGAGAGGGGGAAGAACTCAAGATCTTAATGAAGTTCATCATCCTGGCCTTTAGTTTCTGTTTCTGTATTGTTTTGTTTGGTGTAAGTATTAATTATAGGATTTTTAAAACAACCTGAAAAAAGTATGTACTTGTTTTCTGAGAGTCATTGGTCACGAGATGTCTAAACTCTGTGGGCTCCTGTGAAAATGCCAGCTCCATGCAGTAAAGATTTCTATAAATTGTATGTCTGGTGCAATTTAGTTCAGTTAACTCTACAACTAAGTTCTTAATATTTTTTGTATCTGGGAATTAGATCAGTAATATTGCAATTGGATTGCAGCACAAAAGAAGTGGCAAGTCTGCCTTCTGAGTCTCTTGCATTTTCTCAGGAGTGTATCAGAGGAGGGAAAAACCAGCGTTGGTTGGAAAAGAAATTGAGCAGACAGGGCTAACTCTGCTTTGCAATGTGTGCGTAGCCGGTTTGTAAGGGATTTCATTTGAGCATTCAAGCAGGAATGAACAGGAAAACAGGTGTCATCTTCTAAAGATGATGTGCTTGTCATTCACTGCATGGTTGACTGCTGGTCGAGGGGAAGATCTTGGGCCAGACTTGTGCGCTGCTGTGTCCTTGGGGTCTTGGAGAGACTGAGTTCCTGTCCCGTTGGTCTTTGCTAACGTGCTGGCATGGTAGAAACCCTGCTTTAAGGATGGACATTCTCTGTGGCTGGCTTTGAGGGTGCGAGGGGAGAATAAGGGAAGTCTAGCTACTGCAGTTTTGCTTCAAACAAATAGCCCAAGTGGTATTTGCAGCAACATCTCAGCTAGGTTTGGGTAATCCAGTTGTTTAGAGCAGCAGCAAGTCTGGAGCATGCATGATTCGTAAGGAAGCTGGCCCTGTCCTCCTCCTCTGCTGCTGCTTTAAAGAGGGGAAAATGTCAGAAAAGGGCAAGAAAGCATCGGGGGGGAAAGTCTTCATAGAACAGAACTTTATTTTCTGAGCCCAGTTCTGGTCTTGCTGGCTTGTGTACCTCTGAAAGCACGTTGTAACAGGCTGCCTGGCCTTGTCAACATTATCCCCAGCCTTTTGTAACAAATGATAGAATCCACAGGAAATCCTAGGAGGTCACCGCTTCCTTCCCCTCTCACAAATCGTAGGAGTGTAGTGTTTAAGAGTCCGTGGATGTTTCCCATGGCTTTTTGAATATAATGGATGATCTAGAATTTTACGGCTTGGGACAAAATATAGATGAAACTGAAGCTATGAAAGTTGGAATGATTTACATGCAGCTGTGGAATATACGGACTTGTGAAGAAAAACAGAAATTGTAATGAGAAATTAAAAAGAAATGGGTAGTAATTGAATTTAACTGGCTTAGTTTTCATCTCCGCATTAGTTCAGAACAAGTAGCAAAGACTCTGCAACTTTCTTGTTAGTGATACTTGTTAATAATAACAGTATGGAGACCAAAGTGGGTGTCAGTGCATAACCTGTGCTTTATAAGTACTTGTATTTTGTTTTCCAGTGAAGCAAAAAAGTAATGAAGAGGGCAGTCTCTTAAAAAAAAAACCACAAAAAAACCCCCCCAAAAAACCCAAAAGAAACCAAGTAAGATTTTGGCATTGGTTGTGATTTTTGGTTTCATGTGAAAAGCTTGAGCCCTGTTCCTTATTCTGGGTGATAGAGCAGGTCTGTGGAGTAAGGGAAGGATCACGAGTGGCAATACTAAACTTTTGCTGTTTGGTCCAAGGGAGAACAGTGATGTGGCCAGACTGAAAAAGGCCCTTCCAACTCAACATAGAGTAGGAGGAAGCAGCATCTGCATTTCCTAGTTGTAGAATATTATTTTTTGTAGGAACATAGACATCGACCAACTTCCTCTGAAATTTATGTGTGGAAGCTGGATCACCCTCAAGTCCCATGCATTCTGTTTATGTTGGATACACCCCTCAGAGGGAGTGCTGCAGAATTCTCTGTGTTAGACATAAGTAAATCCAGATTAGACCAAGAGAGTCCTGGGACTCTTAGGAAAGTGTCCTTGGAAATCTGGATTTATTGCACCCTAAGTGTGTGGGGATACCTGCTGGTCATTTGATGTTGTCTGCAGAGTGTCCTGTCCAAGCAGTGCAAGTGTTTAACTGAATCTGGGGCATGAAACATTTATTCTGTCCAAAAAAGACAAGATGCTTTTCCCTGAGTGACAGAGGCAGATAAAAAAAGGAGATGCTGTACTTAAGATCCTGTATTTAACAGGAATCGCCCAGCTTCACGGTGCTGGTCCTCGCAGCGTGACTCCCACGGTCACTGTCACCAGCGGTATGGTCATTGTGGCCATGCACAAACCAACGGGGCAGAGGGGAGCGCAGCTCGAGTTCGTTTCTGCCCTACGATACATCCAGTGCAGTGAAGTCACAGGAAGTGTCGAACAAGGCATATGAAAAGGTTTAAATTGTTAATGTACAGTTCAGAATATTTTAAGGCAGATGCAGTTCCCTGTGTTTCAGTCAGAAGATACTGATCGGGCTTTTAGCGCTGTGCTACTTATTGTAATGGACTTTACGTTGGGCCCTTTGATAACTTCTGTCTGTAGTAACACCAGGGATGTGCTATTTGCTCTCTGAGTAACTTGTAACACTTTTTGGAGATAGTGAATAAATCTGTTCTTTTTATTTTTGTGGGTTTTTTTTTTTTTTCTTTCCTCCCCTGACTTAAAGCTTTTGCTTCTGATTAAATTTGAGACTGGAGCCCTTTTCATTCTTTTAGCTGGATTCAGCCTATAAAGGTTTTCTTCTAACATAGAGTAGAAATCAAACTAAACAAAATCTTGAGCATAAGCTGGTATGTTGAAAAGTGAGGGGGATGACTTGTATTTTCAAAGCTCTCGAAGAGTAATTGGACATCCACATCCCTTTAGTATTCATGGAAGTCTGGCATCTAAATGCAGCAGACAGCTTTGAAAACCTGCCAAGCCTTTAACACTGTATGTTCTGATATTTTCTTTTTGTTTGATAGAAGTGGGTAGGGAGATTTAAAAGGAAAAGAATCTTGTTGCCATTTGGATGTGAAAACTCTGGATGGAAGTTCCTGGAGAGAGGAAAAGGAGACCAGCTCCTCCTGCCCCTGGGTGTGAGGATACAGCCGGATGCTTCCGCAGAGATCCTTTGGGATCCCCAGCATTGCTGGGTGCGCTGTGGAATTAACTGCTCACAAGTGTAACGGAAGCCAAAGTTGTTTAGCTGTCCATATGAGAGCAGAGGCAGTCCAAGTTCCTTTCTTACGTATTTTATTTTGTCCTGGTAATCGTGTTCCTTGCAGTGGAGCTTAAAAGCAGGGCCGTGCTGTGCTTGGCACGGTCACAGATGAGGCAGCAATTGGTCCCTGTCTTGAGGAGCTTATGGAGAAGGGAATTGATGCTGTTTGGTGGGAGAGCTAGAGCCGGCTAATGACAGCAAATAACAAGTTAGTTTTACATTTTCAGGTTTTTTCCTTTTGCTGGAGGATGGCTGGATAGAGGGTAAATGGAGAGGAAAATGAAGTTGGAGAGGGGACACTGAAAGCATGGAGCCTTTGGTAGCAGAGCCGCGTGTTTTGGGACAGTATCTTTATATGGCATTTGGCTCACAGTTGTTGCTGTAGCCTCTATTCTTTCCTCTGTTGTTTTCCTACATACCAGGTGATTTGTCTATTCAAAGCAGCAATTTCATTTCCATGATTCTGTTTGTGATTCAAAACACCTTCTGATTCTTGCTGAGTATCTGTGCTTCCAAGTTGCTTGTTTCAGTGCTTACAAGCCTTATTTGTGGCTTTGGGGGGGGGGGGGGGGGGGGAGGCTTTCATGGAGGGCCACCTTTCCTTATTATTTCCTAGCTATTCAAGGAGTATTTTCCTTCCTCTTCTCCCCTTCCCTTCTTAACAGAGATGCAGGGGTGCATTTGCTACTCTGTTTTTCAGTATTTCAATATTCAGTACTACCCATTACATTCTGGTCTCATTTGCTTAGTCAGTCCCTTTGAGTGGAGTCTATAACTTTCCAAATGCCAAGCAAGGCTGAAAAGTTCTGTGGGCTACAGGATCCTTTTGTTTATCGTGTCTCTTTTTGTATGCAAAGCATTCATACAAGGCTGGGTAGTGAATGGCTCTTTGTCCAGGAGCTGGTGAGAACAGAGCAGTGGAAGTCTGCAGAAACGCTGTTCTTTACATCAGATGTATCATTAACTCCTCCTAACCCGTATTTAATGACCTGTTATTCATGCAGAGCTCTTGCGTTGAGAGATAGACAGAGGTTTACATCTGGCAGTATAACGAAGCGTTATATACTTCTCCAGTTTTGTACAGAAAATTGCCTGCTCTTTATTACTGTGTTACGGATTTCTATTATAAAAATCAACATGTATTTCTCTAGTGGGATTTAAATGCAAATGCCTACTGTTCTGCAAATACAGATTTTATATTTAATACAATACTAGGACAATGGCATTGTAAGTAATCTCAATAAATTCTGCTCTAAGAATTAATGACAAGTTTTGAAAAATTATTAATATAAAAATTTAATTTTTATTCAAAACCTGAAGCTTTCTTGGCATATTTCTCCCAGCAGGGAGAAAAATATCTTTGGTCTGTTGGTCAAGACGTATTTTAGCCATCTTCCCTAGCAAATGGCAGTGGGGAGTAAAAGCACTCTTAGCACCAGGATGGGAGCAGCCATCATGGCATGGAATGAACATTGAATCAGCAGCATGTCTCCGTTCTGTCCTGGGCAATCTCCACTGAGGTGTCAACATGGTTCTCTAAATATCCCCCTTATGCTCTTTTTCTGTCTTCTTAGTAAGACGAGATGTTTCCTAGGATTATAGTATTTGGAAACGCAGAACAATTTACAGGTCTGCAGGAGCAAATATTGAAACCAATAGAGTTAACTCTAATAAAAATAAGTTAATCTCTACACTTTAGCTTAGCAAAGTGTTGGAAGTATTGTTCTTAAGGCTCCTCTGATTTATTCCATCCTTGCAGTAAAGCGGTGGGAAGTATCTCAAATAGTTAATTGCATTCACTTTGAATTGCAAAGGCTGGTAATGAGCGTTTAGGGTAGGGCTGAGAGCTGAGAGAGACCAGGTAGGATTAAGTGGTGAATTCGGGCATAGCTGAGAGTGGGAAAGAAGGTATCTGTTCAGTTTTACAGCTTCAGTAGTGCTGATCCCAATAAAAGGAGCATGGGCAGGGTGTGAAATTGCTTGGGAGAATACAGGAGAAAGCACAGAGGCCACTGATAAGACCAAAAAATTTCTGAACAAGATTGACAGCCATTCTTGTAGCAAGCAGTGGTTCTTCTGTGAATACTCCTGGTGTGGTTCACTGTGACCACCGAGGGACTGAGGTGTTATTCGGCGTGTTCAGACCTGGGTTCTTACCCCACTTGTCAGTTTAGCCAAGCATATTTTTTTGTTAGATTTTGGATTAGCTCTGTGAAACTTCAATGGCAAAATGGGTTATCCTGTATGTACCTCAGTTTCCTAAGGACCCTTTCTGTTTTAAGAAGCCCTTAAAACCTACTCTGACACTTCTGCTGCCTTATAGGACCAAGCGGGATTGTTTCAGAATGACAGAGAAAAATTTAGACCCTTTAAAACCTGTTTGCAAGTTTTTATGCATGTGTTACGCCTTTTTGTTTGTTTGTTTGTTCCGGACAGATCAAATGCTGAGATTTCTGAAGTCTCCACCGCTGGTGCAGGGACCTGGGTTGGATGGGGGACAGCGTGTTGGTCAGACTAAGCTACGGGGCTCAGGCAGTCATGGTTTTGTTCTCAGCTTGTCGCCGATATGCAGTAACAACTGGAGCAAATAATTTTTGTTATGACCACCTGCAATGTAGTTGGAGATGCAAGATCTGGTTTTAAATGAGCCGTTCCAGACGCGGCAGGAGGGGTTAGTGCGGTACTCTCGAGGCTAAGTAAGCCGAAGCTGACCTCCTTAGGGCTGTGGCTGCGCCGCCTCTCTCAGAGGGGTTACTTGTTTGCCGTTATTAGTCTGGGTGTCCCTTGCTGTGCGTGCATGCCCTCGGTGTCCCTCTGCCTCAGCTTCCCTGCCCGCAGTGGAATTGTCCAACATTGAGCCCTGGTCATAAAAGACTGTTGACACTTAAGTTCTTGTTTGATTGTGGAGTTCTGAGGTTGTGAGCCGTGCTGGGGCAGAGTATCGGTATGAGCGGTGCTGGATGGTTCTTTACCAGCTAGCAGGTCTGCTGGTGAGAGTGAGCTGGAATTCCGTGGTACTTGTTTCTGTACAGCTCTGGGATTCTTACGTATGAAGCCTTAGACTGATACTTTAGAAGAGCATAAAACTACCACCTCTTATTTTTATCCCTTGAAATACTCTGGATGGATTTGTTACAGTTCTGACCTGAACCTTCTGGACGCAGCGACAGCCTGCTCTACTTTCTCTGATGCTACTAGGATGTTGTAGCACAAACACTTAAAGTTGCACTTGTTCCCCGAACTGTTCAGGTTAATTGCAGGTGCCTGACACAATTAGTTGAGCACAGAATGTGTAAAATCAGTTTGCCTTATTCTAGGCTGTGCCTAATTGTCTGCCTTTGTTAAAGCTGCCTGTAAGGAACCATGAAATCCTTTATGGAGCTGTATGTCTGGAACAATGGGCGCTGCGCTGAGAACCAAGCGCATAATCCTGCCTTCAAGGCACAGGCACTGCCTGCAGGAGGGAGGTTTTGCTTTGCACTGTTGGCGTTGTGCCCACGGTTTTCTCTTTCCCAGTGGCACCTTCACAGCGCCACGGGCCATTCCCACTCGTGACAACTGCTTCAGTAGTTTTGGCACAAGCGGGCACTTGCCACCTGGAAAAAACTTTGTGTGAAATCACGCTTGGAGTTAGAAGGAATGGCACGTGCTAGAGAGACAGAAGCTGTATTGGAGAAACGCTTGGGGAAATGCTCTGGAAAAGGATGGAGCGAAGGAAGGCACGAACAGAGGTCTTGGAGCTGTGGTTGATGCCTCCTGTGTGCAGGCTGCTTCATATAAATTAACAAATTAGGTTGAAAGATCCTTGCTGTCTCTTTAGAATTTTTTTCCCCTCCTAAACAAAATAATTTTCAAGCTCCTTAATCTTGCCCAGCTGTTAGCTTCCATATTTGTAGTTTGAGCTAGAAACGCTTTCTGGTTGTTCGATAATTATGTATATTATTTGTATATATACGTATTTTATTTTGTACATTATGTACATTATACAGTATATGTATAAAAATGTATATGAATTATGCTATTTGGGATTTCCCTTTATTCGATAGAGGCTCCTCTGAACACCCGTCTCCTTTTTCAGGTATGGAAACTTCGAGATTTCAAGCTGTGAAGAAGATGGAAACAAGATTTACTCCGAACCCAGCACGGAACTCAGGACGTAAGTGAGGTTTTGCACTGTACAGCAAGCCCCGGCTGGGGCTGGCTCTCGAGGGGGATGTGGGCAGCAGCGCTGCTGTTCCCTTTGAAAATTCACCACGCTGCTTGCTTGCTTAAACAAGCTTGTGTAAAGGCCAACTATCAATTGTCTCGTAACGTATCCAATAATATAACCCAGAGATCTTTCTGTCAGAGAAATTGTCTGAAAATTAAACATGGGATGAACACATCTAGGCCAACGTTTTGTTGATTAAACAAGGAGTGTTTGTTTCCCCTGCCTTATCTACGGCAGTAAATGATTATTGGTTATGACTGATTTTATTGTGCATTACAGCAGTGTCTGCAGACGAAAGAAGCTGAGGTTGTCTCAGGCGCCACGTGTTTGCATGTATCGTTTCCATTAGTGCCCCTATGATTTACAGTGTTGCTTTTAGAGTGAAATTTGAATTATGAAGTCATCCTAAATTGCAAGAAAAATAGCAAAGCTGTTTAAATGGGGGGGGGGGGGGGAAGTGGTTTGGTTATCCTCCTAACATCATATGAAACTGCATTTTATCTTTAGACATCTGGGTGTAAAATGTGCCTTAAGTCATCAGCATTTGTCCTTTGGCATCTGTGTGATCTGTGGTTTGCATGCATTGTGGCAGTAGAACATAGCTGCATTGTTATATTTGATTACAGTACGAAGATGCTTGATTCTTGTCAGCGTTACTGAAGATCAGTTTTCTATGAATTTACCTCAGCTTTTGCCAGTTAAGAAACCCTTAATATTTTTTACCACTGCACTGATTTCTCAAGGTGTAATTGAAGAAGCAGCCTTTAGTTTCCTTTTGTTTTGAGGTGGAAGAAAATTGTTGAACTCTTCTATCATGAGATACACAGTCCAGTCAAGACTGAGAAATACACGGCAGTATTTTCATTCCTGAGAGTTAGGCAGACTGTTGATTCAAATTTAACATTTTTTTCTACGGTATTTGGCCTGGCCTTCCCACTGCTTACCTCCGTGCTTTTATGATGGCTTGTGTGTTGTGGGATAGGAGGGGTTTGAGTCTGGCTGAAAGCGGTTCCAATATCCCCAGTCCAGAAATGTGCCATGGACATACTGACCACCTTTCCGTCCTCCGTTCTCGGAATGGGGTGGTTAGAGAGTGGGGTCACTTTGCCTTCTGTTACCCATGTGGATATTGTTTTGTGTAACCACTAAAGTAAAAAACAACTCCTTGGCTGTGAGCGTTTCAGTGGCTGTCTCTGAAAACACAATGGAGTGCGCTTGCTTGACTGCAGAAGACATGTAGCGCTTAATTAACGTCTGTAAATGATACAGAATTCTCAAAGGCTTCATTAGAAACAAAGTATCGCTTGTTAGTTTTATTTTTTTAGCTATTAGCAAGGACAGAAAGCTACAAGCTCTTATGATTTGGGCTGTTTCTCTTGCTCCATGAGATTTGACGTGGGAGCTCAGTTCCCCGGTTCTTTCCTGGCTAGTGTAATAGAGAGCTGTCAATATGTTTCTCTCGTTCTACCACGAGAGCTCATCAAAGAACAGCTTGGAAGACCAAGCACCAAGAAGGCGGTATTATGTAGTGGGCAGAGGCAGTAACAGGCAGCCAGCAGGTTCCCACACTTCCATCCAAAATGAGCTCTGGGGCCTCTTCCAACTTTGGGCAACCCATTTGACCTCCCTCTATCTCATTCAGTCCAGCCACAAGATGTGAGCTAAAGCAGTACCCTTCCTGCAAAACAGATTAAGGATTTATATTGCAGATGAGGAAGATAATTTCACCAGCATAGATCACGTTGGGATTAATCCTTCAGCTGCTTTTTCATGGACCCAACGGAGCTTGATTATGAGTTGGAGAGAAAAGGGGTGAAAGTGGTCTTGATGTTAGTGCCACTCAGGCTTTGGACCAAAATGCATCAATTTTTTTGTTAGACTTGGAGGTGAGCATGCAAGTGAAATAGCATTTAGTAGGAACATGTTTGTTTTTTGGTTTGGGTTTTTTTTTTTAATGGAATTGTTTCCCTACTGGCACACCCATAGTTTATCATATACCCCCTGCCTAATCGCTTCCTGCTGCATCAATGCTGTCTCCCCTCTGGGCGTGTAATGATCTTGTAGTGCCTTTGCACAGCCAGGGGCTGACAAATGAGCGGAGTCTGTGGTCCTGTTCCTGTGGTAACACAACTTCTGATGAGTTTTATCTGACATAATTTTCATTAACATAGTTGGCACAGCTGATTTTGATCCTTTGGCCCTTGTAAGATACAGTTTATGTCTGAATTTGATACCTGTTACCCAGCTACTTATTTATAGAAAACTCAACAATGAAGTTGTCAACAAAGTAATCTGTCAGGTATATGTGTTTTAACAGATTCCGTATAAATGTGAATTCACTTCCCTGCCGTTGCTCTCAGTTGCTCTGGCTACTTGTCTCTTAGATATGATTAATGGTATCTGGAAAAGAGGTTGGCTTTTGTAGTCCTGTTGTGAAACACGTAGTTCTAGTAGTTCAGGTTTTCTCCTGTCTGGGATAATTCCAATATAATTGCATTTACCCTCTTTTCTCATAGAACAGAAACACAATATAATTACGCTATGAGTTTTATATGACTTGGAGAAACAGGAGGAAGAAGCAGTAGAGCCATGTCTTTTCTTGGCATTAGCTCTGCATTTCTCAGAGGAAAAATCTCTCTTGGGGAAGCGCGTGGTCTGTCGCCAGAGATCTTCTGCATTCGTCAGACTCCTGTTATGACAGTTGAGATGCTTTAAAAATCCATTTGAGGCGTTAGAAATGGGGATGCAATTTAAAGCATTTCCACTGGTTTGTCACACAAAAACACTACAGAAGTTAAAAACAACTGCAGGAGAAGAATTTATGGCTCTTTAAATATCTCGTGGAGCTTTAAAGGAGAGAGGGGGTTTTGCAAAATCTTAGGGTGCGCATGGGAGGAATATTATGTTGTGTGTGATGTGCTGTAAACCCCCAGGTTACTACTCTGTGATGAAATTCTCTCTGTTTTTTGTACTTGTAATACAGAGTTGTGATATATTTTGAGAAGGAAAATGCCTCATGTACATAAAGTTTTATTATTTTTTTACAAAATTATTTTAGTATTCCAGCCAGTGTTCGTGTAGCTCAAAACCTGCAAGTGCACTGGTGGCACAGCCTTGTTTGAGAGACTTGTGGGAGCTATAAACCTGCCCTCGTGTTTCCAGATTCTGGGGCTGAGCCAGCAATTACTTCTCACACTTGTTGCAGTGACATATAGTTGTTACTGACCCAAGATCACTTTGGCTATGTTCGGAAACATGCCTTCTACGGATCCTTTCTGCCAAGGGGGTTTTCTCCTGTTCACTCAAGCATCATTCCTGTCATTTTTTGGCCACCGGAGTGGTCAAAAAATTTATATTTTTCAACAGGGACCTGACTTAATTACATCTAATACAAAATGTCTTTTGGGCTTTTCTTATTATTGCCCTTTGCTTTAGAACTGCATTCAGTAATACACAGTTTAAACAAAAGTACTGTAATTTTGTAACTTTAAATTACACAGGCAGTTTGGAGTTATGAATAAGGTCTGAATGCCATCAAAAGTTTTGTGAGCTTAAAAGAACTGCCATGCATGACTCTCAGCTTTGTTTGGTATGGTGCTTTTTTTTTTTTTTTTGGTTTGGTTTGTTTTGTGGGTTGGTTTTTTTTAGTATCAGGATCCACCTTAGCTTTTCATGCCCAGTAGTTTGCTTTCCACAGTTCTTGCTACTTTTCAATCAGTCAGAAAGTTTGTCATCACAAGTAACAAAAGAATAAAGTCCAGTAAAGGTCAGATATTTTCCAGCCAAATGTCTGAGTGAGTTGGACTTCAACCCGTGTTTCCAGAAATACGATGTCATGCCTCTCTTAATTGTCTGATAAGAGAGTTGTAAGGAGTAACTTAACTTGACCCTGTATCTCCTCCTGTAAGCAGTTCTTTTTGTGCTTCCTTGCATCATATAAACAAGATTAGCTGGTGCTGTTTCTCAGTTCTGCATGCTTTTGTGGTAAGGTGTTGCCTCATCTTAGAATCGTGGCTGTTTTCAGAGTTCTCTGTGTTCGTGACATGTTTTTTAGCTTAGGACTTCTGTTGGCTTTCAAAAAGAAAAGGGTACCAATAGCACACGAAGGCAGGTGACAATTCGGAATGAAACCATTAAACAAATAAAAATTATTGGCATGATGAGTAACGTTAAGAATTAAAGAGAGGTCCTTATGATAGTACACGTTACATGAACCGTAGAGAATTTGTACTATAATTCAGTTATGGTTTTGTTTTTAAGTGAGGCTGTATACTTCAAATGTATGGTTTGGTACGTGTTACCTGGCAAAAAGCAAATGAGGAAGGAAAGTAGAGCAGAAAAATAAAGTACTTTCGCTCGCTCGTGTCTGATGTGAAGACTCTCTGCACCTTATCAGCCAGGAATCACGGGAAACTTAAGTGAGATAGTCAGGTCCAAGGGATCTCAAGCACCTTTACATGTTTTGGGAAGGGGATCAGCAAGCCAAGCAACGAATGCTGCCTGGGGACTTCAGTCCTCCTGCGATGGCTGTGTGTGTTGCCTGTGAGATAGTGCGAAACAATGTTCTTGGCGATAGGACCTGGTCACTCTGATCTCCGTTCGGAGCAGGAGAGTTCCTCAGTTAACTTTTAACTCACTGGTAAAAGGTTGAGTTTTCTATGCAGAATGACCTGTCAAGTAATTTGTGCTCCATTTCCCTCCTCCTACTGAAAGATTGTGTTAATTTTGATCTCTGGGCAATCCACTGCTGGCAGACAGCTATAACCAAACCACAGACTCCTTGAATTTAAGGAGGTGATGTATTAAAGGAGCAGAATCATTATTTCCCAGAAGATAGAGGCATTAAAGACCTGGCTGGAACTGGTTGAGGACAGAGAAAAAAAACCATCAAGCCTTCAAAAGCATAAAATATTGTAGCTGCTTGTAGCTTTTGGAAGTCAATAGCTTCACTGGATGCTGAGATGCCTCTGAGTACTGTGAAGGCTGGAAACAGTGCTGAGGCTGTGTCACTGAGGTGACTTGCTGGGCTTGCGAGACCTGGACAGCTGCTGCAGCACATCACACTTCATGAATAAAAGGTGCTGAGCTTGTTGCCAGGGGTTTGAAAGATTTCTGTCAGTGAAGTTCCCAGAAGTGATTCATTCCTGCTCAGCACACACACAGAAAAACATCCAGCCTGGCAGTCCAGGCTTGCCTGCAATGTTTGCGTTCAGGGAAGACCAGTTTAATGTTAACGGAATCTGGTTACTTGGAGACCTCACTCAAAAATACGAGTAGTACGAACCTGAAATTACCTGTGGGAGAGGTTTTTCAAGAGGCAGACAATGTTGTCATATTGGTCCATGGACATGGATGATGAATTTTGTTTGCTTTCCAGAGGTCTAACATTGGCACATTTTCTTTAAAGATACCCTTTAGGCATG
This sequence comes from Falco rusticolus, assembly GCF_015220075.1. Classification (NCBI taxonomy): domain Eukaryota; kingdom Metazoa; phylum Chordata; class Aves; order Falconiformes; family Falconidae; genus Falco; species Falco rusticolus. The sequence continues at coordinate 30,922,633 of NC_051197.1, forward strand.
TTGGTAAATATAATGGGGAGAGGAAAAAGTGTGCCGTCTTCCCCCAGCCAGGGCAGAGGCGATGAAAAGGAAATGCTGTGCTGTAAACAGTGGGCCATGTTCAGATTCCATTGTTTACATTTCCCCTGATGAAACCAAAGAAAGTTTAGGAGCTTTTATAAATCTCAGTTTAGGTTATATTTCTCAAGGATGTTAAGGAGAAAGTGGTAGAACCAGAAAACTGGTCTCCTGGTTGCAGTATGAGGTTTCAAATGGAGATTTTAATTATCTTTATTTTTTTTCCTGGCTACATTGTATACTCGCATCCCTAGCACTGCAAAAGGGAGGATTCTTACTGGAGTTGGACCAGCTGAATGAGAAGCAGAAACAATTTGTGTAGTGCAAAAAGTACAAGAGCTTTAAGCCCTCAAACTCACTTCTGCAGTTCCAAGCAATGCCACGGCTGAGTCCTGAGGCTTTTAAGTCCTAAATGAGGTTGAGTAACAGTAACAGTAGAAGTCCTTTCAAGCCTCCTCTTGGAGAATAAGGTTGTGGTTTCCTTCTGCTACTGGCTTTGGTTTGCTGATGTGGAGTAGATTGGTGGTGCTCTCCCTCAGATGAATGACGTGCCACAAAAATGAATCAAAATACTTGGGTTTGTGGGTTTCTTTTTCCGTTGCCTTGAACGTCATCTCCTAGTTGCATCTGCTTTATTATCAAAATATGGACTGTATTTGTTATTAACACTTGGAATGTGGCACAATTGAAAACTGCAGACAAAGCAACTCAAAGCTAAAGTGAAATTTCCTTGTGTCATTCCACAGCAATCGGGTGAAACAGTTCAAATAAAGAAAATGAAGGAACACATTCAGTTACCACATGGCATGTCTTGCATGTTTACCCCTCCTCTTTGCATTAAAATAGCAAATACCAAAACTTACTGTAATATTGCAGCATTTGGAATTTCTCATAGTGATAAACAAACATTGTCCTATGGCTTGTTGTGCATTTAGACCTTCCCGCCAGAAAACTTGTCTTGTTTCCTGCTGAAGTTAACAGTCCTGCTGGAAAACAATGTGCACAGTTACAGTGCTGCCAGAATAAAACTGGTCCTGAAACATTGTACTCCAGGAGAACAGCCACCAAAAGAATGTGAGACAAATGGAAGAAAATTGGCTGAAAGTTTCTGATGCCTGGGAAATGCATGGTGGGAAGCAGTTAAGATGCATTTGGGAGAGCAACAATCAGCATTCATTCCAGTAAAGCCAATTAAGCTAAAACAACAGCAGAAACCAATGCGGTTACATGAGAAGTGGAGTCAAACACAGGGCAGTATAAGCAATGGAAGAGTGGGAGAGTTATGAAAACAACCGGAACCAAGCAAAAAAGAATAATTAGGAGAGCAAAGGAAAATAATGATTGGCATCTCCACTTAAAAGAAAGTACAACTAGGAGAGCTATTCCCTTAGTGACTTTACATGCATGGCAGCAAAAGCCATCCTGTCCCCACTCCCCCCTCCCCGCCCATGGTATTGAACCAGTTCTTTCCAAATGAAGAGCAGGTCATTTGCTGGAACTCATCAGCATGTTATTTATAAATAGACTGGGTGTTAGAAGCTTACCTTACCTTTACTTGCAGTTTACATACATTTTACCCCGATTCAAAGCTGAGATTTAAGTGCCCATGTTGTTATTTAACAAGCAAACCTGAGAAAATTAAGTTAAGCTGGCTTAAATTAGTCTCTGTGAGCAAGCCTGAAAGGTATTGTGTGGACACGGGGGGAGAGGGAATAGCCCTCTGTAAAGATTATTCCATTGATGGTCTTAAGTATGCATTTGGCCAAGTACCGATAGTTTTGTGCATGTTCCTGTCTAATTTCCTAAGAAATCAGTCATTTAACCTCTTTTCGCAACTGAGGTTCTCCTTATTTTCCTTAATTGTTGAGATTCCCTTCTACTCATTCTTTAGAAATGATTGCGGTAGGAAAGAAAACACTGCTTTTGCCTTTTTGGCAAGAAATGATCTCTTGAATTCCTACGCAGACCTCTTCAGGACCTGGTGTTAGAGCTGTCTTTCCAGTTGAGAAAGGACTACACAGAATTTCCGTGTAACCTAGTGAATCACTTGTGGCTACGTGATACGAAGCCCTTATTTTCCATCTCCTCTGTGCCCTGCTAGCTCCGCTTAACAGGTGTTAGACTTGGAGCTGCCACAGCCTCGTGGCATTTTTGGTACCTCAGGGGCGAATGGGAGTGGACGAGGAGTTCTGTGTTCCCAGAATCTGATACGCTTCTTCCACCTGCCAGGAGGTAGATTTTTGGAGACTGAAACCTTCGGAGATGAGCTTCAAGAACAGCCGGTGTGGGTGTTGGAAGGCTTCCCGATAGGTGTGGAACTCGCAAGCGTTGCTGAACAGAGCGCAGAGCCTGGGGCTGGCAGGACAGGAGTTAAACGTTAGAAGCTTTTTTTTCTTATAGGCAGGAAAGGCAAAATTTATAGCGCGTAATCAAGGCCATGAAAAATGTAGTCTGTGATGTTTCTTTCCTGCCTGAGATCTGGGAAGGCTCCCGTTCCTATCTGTCTCTGGGTCTGTCGAGTGCAGGGAGTTTCTTCTCAAGGGCAGCAGAGGTAAAGCTACTGCAAGGCAGGGGAGAGCATCCCTCCTGGCACACCACAGAGGCGGCGACGGGAGGGCAGTGGGGCACAGGGTACCTTCTTTCTGTTTCCTATTTCCCCTCTTGACTGAAATGATCTTGCTGGCAAAAATCAGTGTCTGGAACAGCTGTGAACTCCTCACCCTGCTCTGGGAGACTGGGTCTGTCTTAAACTCTGTTTATTCTTCAGCTTATGAAAGTGATCATCAACCAAGCCTCTGGACACTGAGCTTAGCGTAAAGACTGTGTGAACAGTATTTTAAGAAGAACTTACCCTGTGGAGAGGCTCCTTCTTCCCGGTTATTGCTGAACTGGTAAATGTTCATAAGAAAAGAATACCCAGCCTAGGTTTTGGTGGTGGCGACTTTGTGATGTGGGTGGGGAAAAGGGCCACGGAGCAGGAGGCAATACAGGTTAGGGCATGGAGCGAGGCGCAGTGTTCCCCTCCCTGTGGTGGAAAAGAAATTTAAATACTGTGGACGCAGGACGGTGGTGTTTGTGAGTGTAAGCGCTGCTGTGATGCAGTGTTCTGGGTATGTGTGGGGCTAGAGAGGGTGATCAAAAATGTGAGGAGAGGGGAGGATGGAGCCAGAGCTCTGGAGCATCGCTATGGGCATCTCTCTGTTGTGGCTTTCCTTGTGCCTTGGGATGTGGAGCTGGGCTGGCACTGTTGGCTTTGCCACGGTGGTTGTGGAGCACTGGCTGTGGTGTGACACCTGTCCTGACTGAGAAAAGTGGTCCTGAAGCTCCACATAACAAGTTTGGCCACCACTGGAGTGAACTCTGAAGGCCATACTTGTTGCATATGTGGTGGAAGCTTGTCTGAGCAGAACTGTGAAAATTTGAAAACCAAAATGGTTTTCAAATGCAGAGAGTCTTCCAAACTGCACAATCTGTGTCTCATGTTTGCAGTGAAATCTGAAATCCAGAATGTGTTTGCACACTAATTTTTGGTTGTAAATAGTTTTTGTAGCTCTAGACCTGTAATTCTAAGAGTTTCTCCTGTCCACAAGCCTAACCAAATAGTATTACTGGCAGATTTCCAAACATTCAAATTAGAACTTCAAAGTTGCTACAATACCAGAGAAAGAAACAACAGATTAAAATTGATGGGACTTGTAAAATGAGATCTGTATGGGATTAAAAGTTAATGGAGTTTGGAGGAAGCACCAATATGGTTAAGATGAGACAAGGGACATGGGAGAAACTGTCTTTACTCTTTCTTAACTCTTGGTTTATTTTGACTGGCACTGAGCAGCTGAGTTAACCAGGTATTGCTGTGGTTTCCCTACCTGTAGAACAAATGGGCTGGTATTTTTACACAGCTCTGATACGAGAGCTGCCTGGGTTGACTTTTGGATTCCTTCTTGTCTGCCTGTGAAATCCGTGTTCATATTTGGACTCCTCTCGTGATCTCATACCTTGAGGAAAGAGAGGACCTTCTGGCGTGCTTGTCCCTTCCCATTTTGCAGCTATTAACGTGCTAGATCCAGAGCCACATCATCCATGTTTTTCAGGGTTTGAACTTTAAAAGCGAAGTGCCTGGCTGTCCTGAGCGCAGGGCACAGATGCTCTTTGAGGTGACCCATCGGTGCCTCTAACTGGATACTCGTGGTTAGAGGTTTTCACCGAGGGCATGGCCCTTCTCTTTGTGGAATAGCATTGAGGGTATGAGGTACTGGTATTGCATGAAGGTCTTGGGAAATGGGGTTGCTGGAGCTGGTATCGGGGAAGGTTTCTGTAGGTGTGAAAAATGTGGCCATCAGAGGGCTGATATCATGGCTAACTACGCAGCACAGCCCTAAGGACCTGCTGCAAACCAGGGCTGTTGTCACTTGGCCGTCTCAGCTGTTTTTCTGATGGCAGTGGAGCTCGTAAGATCTGCTGCCGCTACAGAACTGTGTTTCTTCCCTCCTAAACATCTTCCATGGCTTTCCATGAGAGCAGTAGCTGTAAGTCACCTCTTGTGCCTGCCACAGCATTTGGAACTACGGGCTGGAAGAGATGTGAAATACAGGGATGGTTTCAGTGTCGCAGAGGAAAACTTCGGGACTTCTTTTTCTCAGGAGTCTTAGGTGTTTATTGTGCCTTTTATTCTGGAACAAGGGGCTTTCCCCCCCTCTCATGTTACGTCCTACTCTAAACACCACAACAAGTGATCATGAGACAGTGGCCACAGCCAGTGTGTCATGTTATGTGACCACACACCAAAGTCCTTTTCCCTAATGTCTCCGTCAACCCAGGTAAACAAAATTCTCTTTAAGATACTAGATATGCCGTCTGTGTCTTCCCAGCCTGTAATGCACACTACGGCTGGCGCCAATTGTTGCACCAAAACACACATGCTGATTTACCAGCATGTTGCTATGAACAACCAAAGCTCTCAGTTTTCCTGCAGCAGAAAAAAATAAACTGATCATTATTTTTTATCCAGGCTTGAATTTTCTTGAAACTTGAAGAAATTTGGTTATTTTTTTCAGGCTGCTTCCAATTTTTCCACACTTAGTTGAGATTTGTAAACAACATTGTGTAAGTTCTCTCTGGAAAACCATAGCATAAATTGTAAGTCTTACTTTCTTAGAAAAGCAAGTTGAAATGATGAAAAATTCCCACAAAGACAATATTTAAAGAAATTCCTGTAAGCATACGTTTACGTGGTATCTAACTACCAATCTGATAGGTGGGTGTGGGTTAAAAACTTCAGAAATCAGAAAAAATAAACAGATCGCTTTCCTCTGTTTCAGCCAGGGTGGAAGCCACGCTGATCCATCGCCTCTCGTTTCCCTTGGCCCTCTCACTCTGTAGAGGGCTTGCCCACGGGCAGTTCTTTGCAGCTGGTGTCTTTTTAGCTGCATATGTGAAAGAAAGTCCGGGATGACTTTCCTAAACAAGGTCACAGTAGCACTGGAGTCCTTAAACATCCTTTTCCTGTACTGCCAGCATGACCAAGCTACCTTTTTGCGTGGTATAATTTGACAGCCCCTCCTTGTCTTTGGGCTAAGGGTAAAAACCGAGATGCTGCTGATACATTTTTGTTACGCATTTCATCCTAAGATTAGCAAGAGCAGCCTGTCTTCTGGGTTCAGCTATCTTGACACTTGAAGCTTGATACTGAGCGCCGGCAGCATGGTGCTGCCCATGCCGCACGTGCCACGATTAGGGCTTTATCTTCACGGATGAGGCAATCGCGCTAACTGTGTGTGCTCGTGGGGCTTAGGTTCAGGCTTAGACCGCTCTTTTTGCAGAACCCAAGGTTTCATGAACAGGCAATCTTTCTACTAGAACGGCAGATAACGTTATGATACAGAATAATGGTAATACAGTGTGGAGGAATATGCAGCTTCGGTGTGGTTCCCAGACTTGGCAGCAGCGGTTGATGAGAGGAAGGGCATCAAAGGAAGCGTTTAATTTAGCCTCTACCTTGAAGGTAGGAGCTGCTACCCTGAAGGAGCCATGAATACCTTGTTTCCTTCTTGCTATTTTCCCCCCACGTCCCAGGGAGCGGTAACAGAGCAAATGTTGCAGCCTTGCTGGGCCACAGCTTTTCCCACTGGCAGAAAAGGGAATGAAGAAATTCTGTCCTGCTCTGGTCTGGTAGTTATTCAGACATAGTCACGGTCCAGCTAAGCAAAGATACTTCAACTGATTAAACAAAGCATAACTCCAAGGTCATTTGGGAGTCTTGCTTTGCTGGCTTGACAGTGCAATACTGGGAAGCAGGATGGTAATGAATGCTGGTAAATAGAGAATGAGTTGGTTTTATCCCAGATAAACCTTATACCCTTGGGAGAGGGCTGTTTCTGTTACTGTCGATTGCAACGGGTGCTGGAGCAGTGCAGGGAGCACCAGCAGCGGTGGCAGCAAGCAGTGGCAGGACACACAAAGAGAGATACATGTGGACAAGGAGAGGTGAACGGGGGCTTTCCCCCAGCCACTGACCCCAGACTGGCTGACTGGACAAGACAGCAAGGCACGGAGCCTGCACCCGGCAGTGCGGGGGATTTAAGCAGGTGAAAACAGTCAGCCTAGCTGATGGCGAGGGGTGCCAGAGCATATCTGTTTCCAGACAGGCAGGCACCCAGCAGCACGGTGACTACCTGCCAAAAAGCAGCGTCCTCTGCTTCCCCTAAGCAGGAGTCAGTGTAACGAGAAAAAAGGACCGGGAGCTACAGACCTGTTAGTCTAGCTGCAGCACCTGGAAAAATTAGGGAGAAGATCATACTGGGTACTGTTGAAAGGCATTTATTCTTTAGAATTTATTCTATTCTTTAGAATAACGCAGTCATCAGGCACAGCCAGCGTGGGTTCGCAGGAGGAGAGGCCTGTGTAACTGGTGCGATACCCTTGCGTGATAAGGTCACCAGCCCAGGGGGTGAAGGGAAGGCGGGGGATGTAGTTGTTCTGGATTTTAGTGAGGCTTTTGATCCTGACCCTCGCAGCATCCTTCTGGACCAGCTGCCCAGCTGTGGGATGAGCAGGTTGGTGGTGTGCTGGGTGAAGAGCTGACTGAAGGGCAGAGCTCAACGGGTCGTAGTGAACGGGGCTACGTCTGGCCGGCGACTGGTCACCAGCAGTTTTCCTGGGGGCTCCATTCTCGGCTCAGGCTGTTCCATGTTTGTCAGCCGTCGAGGCAGGAGTTGAATGCACCGTAATGAGTCTGCTGACGATACCAAAGGCGGGGGGTGCAGGTGACTCTTGAGGGACAGGAGGCCTTGCAGGGGGATCTAGACGGATTGGGGCGCTGGGCTATGGCCAGTGGGAGGCACTGGGGCAGGCTTCCCAGAGCGGTGGTCGATGCCCCAAGCCTGTCAACGTTTACGAGGCGCTTGGCCAATGCCCTTAAGAACGTGCTTCAGCTGTTGGTCAGCCTTGGAGTGGTCAGGCAGTTGGACGAGGTGGTGGTTGTAGGTCCCTTCCAACTGAAATAGTCTGTTCTGTTCTGTTACCTTAATTGCTTTATCTATCCTTACTTGATATCCTGAATTTAATAGAAGTGTCTCAATATAGCTCAAAGGTGTTTGATTCTTGATTAGCTTGCGTTATGGTGCTATAACTGTGTCCACTCTTAGGAGCGCAAATCAGGAGTAACTTCACTGAAGTCCCTGGTAAAATCTGAGTGATATCTTAGTAAGATTCCATGCATAAAAAGAACAAATTAAATTCCTGGCTCAAGAAGTCTTTATACTGCCTTCACATGGGGTATGAATACCTCTGTGGTTTTGTTGTTGTCTTAGATGCAGATACGTATGATTGCATCAATGCATGCTGTATACAACCAGTGTGTTCTCTGTCTATTCGCTTTTAGTGCTGTCACATCCATCTTACAAGCATGGCTTGATCAGTGCTCTGAGGATTTCAGAGAGCCACCTGAGTACCCGTGTTTGCTGAAGTTGCTGGATTACCTGAAGAAGAATATTGATGGCTCTGACCTGGAGAGAAGGGCTCAGAACCTCTTGGAGCAGTTCCAAAGGAAAGAAGTGGAAAATGACGGTAAGTTACCTTCCCCTTCTGTCTGTCTGTTCTGTTCTCCCAGACTGTATGGTACCACGGGGATTTATGTGGAGTACATTTCATCAACTCTTATGCTAATTGACAATCTTGTGAGGCTCACCAGTGACTTTTTTCTTGTGGTTTGTTTTTTGCTTTGGTTTTTTTTTTTAAAAAATATCTCTGTATAAGGTTGCAGGTTCTGTGCAGGATGAAATAGTCGTACTGCATAGGTGCCTGTGCCTGTTCATTCTAGGGTGGATGAGGAAATCCAGCACTTCTCTAATATTAAGCCAAAGATTTAAGAATGCTGTGGCAGCTAAGTGGTTAATTGTTAGTGCACTTCCCATGTCGCTGAGTTAAAACACACAGCTGCTCTTTAGCTAGTCTTCTCATTGCAACACCCTCCCACCCCAAGAAAAGCCCAAACCAACATGCAAAATACAGAGCTGCAACGAAATAGAGCTTGGGTCACAAGCTTTGTTGTCATTAAGCTTTTCTTCCTAGTTACCATCATGCCAGAGGAAGTGTCTGTGGCTGTTTTTTCCTCTCTGAGTGGCTGGCTGCTGGTATCCAAGGACAGAGGAAAAACTTACGTTATTGGGGGTCACAATCTACTGAAACAATAGCGAACTGTAGTAACACAAATACGCTGTGTGCAGCGTCAAGCCTGACATATACCCTTATCCTGGTCATAAAGCTTCCTCTGGCATAAGCTGAAAAGTCATGGGAGCTCACGTAGTGTGTGAATGAGAAGTAGAATCGACTTCCAGCTTTAGTAAAGGGACGAGAGGGAATGATTCATGTAATAAAGGATAAAGGAAATGGCAGTAAAAAACCTATTTCATCCCATAAAAATGATGTCTGCCGGATATTCCAGAAATACCATGTCAATGCATAATACTGTGAAATGCCAGCTTAACTGTCATTAACACGCACATAAAAAGCAGTACCACGCGGGGCTCAGGCGTTTTCCTTATTGAACCCAGGTAAGTGACCAGGATTGCTGGTATCTTTCTGTTGATATCCTTTCCTGGGTTTGGTTCCCCCAGGTCAGACAAGAAAGCTGACGAGAGCTATATTTGGGTTCAGCTGTTGTTCAAAGTGAATAGAAGTTCCCAGCCGCCTTGCTTCTGCATTTGTTTCCTCAAGCAATAGTTGAAAAAATTCTTTATTGAGTAATAGATGGGTCGGTTCGAATGGTAACATTTTCCAAATTGTTGCAGAATAGAGGCTGTTAATTAGAACAAAATAAGAGGAGGAGAATGAAATTAACCTGTGGGGTCTGCAGAAGAGAGTTTTGGAATATCAGAGCTCCATCTTTGTTCATTTCAGAGATTTCTTTGTCTGCAGTCAAGACCTACTGATAATTATTGTTCTAAAGCAGTCCTGTTGTGCCATGAATTTACAAAATTGCGTCCTAATTCTACAGTTTGATTTGTGTAATCAGACCTCCCTTTACTGCTTCCATCAGCCATGCCAGTAGGCTAGATTGCCGTGCCAGATACATGGATAAAAACTCAATTCTTGTAGCTGAAGCAATGCAAAGCGAGGTGAGTCAGAGAGTGCAGGTTCAGAAGGGGCAAGTGGCCGGTCTCGGCGAAGTCAAGAGGGCAGCTGAGCTTGGAGAGGGCTAAATGGATCTGAGTGATTTGAAAAGATGATGAGGCACTTGAGTACAAGAGGATTCCAGCTTCTTGGAGAGTAGGGAGAAGACTGGTTGCACATTTATGAGTGTGAGAGAGAAAGGGGAAAAAGAAGCATGAAAAAAGGAAAATGTTGCGTAGGCACTTCAGGACCTGACTTTAAGGGCACTGTGAGGTTTTGAGTAGAGTTGCAACTCAGTGATGAGGATTTTCAGTTGAATTCCAAGAGCTGAAAGGAAAATGAGGAGTTACATAGCGAAAAAGAGAGAGAAAAAAGTGTGAATTTAAACAGTTCAGTAGAAATTCCTTTAATTATGTGTATTGCTACAAAACACCCACAGAAAAATAATACTGGAGCAGAGGTCTCCATTTATCTCCTTTATCTCTGTCAATAAATTGTGCAATTGGAATATAAAGATGGAAATGTGGATACAGCCTGTAGTTATAATTTGTTGCATCAAAACTGTAGCAATTTACGTTGATTATTAGGTTTTACTAATTAACGAAGAAAGGAAAAATGAAGTATTTAAAAAAGAAATGACGAAGTATCACTTTATCTGCTTTTGTTGCTTTTATGTCTCTTCTGCTTTAACTGGGTATGAAGTATTGTGTAACATACTCTGAAGCACGCTGCTTGTTTTTGTTAATGAAATCTCACTAGTAGTAAACTCAGCGCTTCTGTTGTTTGTCTTCAACAAGTCCATTTTTTCCCCTCTCTTCTTACGGAGTCACCCTATGGTAAAAGGGATTAGGAAGAGGATTTATGTTCAGGGATTTTCTGACTTTCTCTTCTACGATGGAAAACAAGGGCATATTTCTTTGTGTTTTAATGTGGCTTTGTTCCCAGCCTGTGGGAGCCAAAAGGTGACATGGGAACATCTGGAAATACCTTCCCTGCTGCTCTGGATTGGGTCCCTCGATGAGGACAGCTCTCCTTTCTCACCTCTTCTCTGCTGCCCAGAGTAAATTTAGGAGAAGCATTTAGCAGAATGCTGTAGGTGCTCCCTGTATTTACTTTTCTGGGAAAAATGTCCAGAGCAGGAAGGTGAGGGATGCTGGAATAAGCTCTCTTCAATATAGTCCATGTAGCCACAAAGGGTGCCAAGCAATTTAATATCCCCTTTAATTTCCACACATTGGAGATGAAATCTGGATATAAGAGCATTCCTAATGCAATATTTTTGAGATATAACTGCAGTCTCATCCCCTTGCAGTTTTGGCGCTTCCTGCCACACACCCCCCCCCCCACACCCCCCCACACCCCCCGACTATAAAATGCATAAATACTGAGAAGTAGATCAGCAAAATTCTGCCATGTTAATAAAGAATTTTTGTTGGGGTGGTGGTGATGTTTTTTCTTTCAGAAGAACGATTAGTGAATGGATGAAGCTGCTTCTCCAGTAAGAGACCCCGAACAGCTCAGTTCTCTCTATTTCTTTTTCTTCCACCTTTTCTTTGCCAATTTAATCTTCTGGTCATCATCTTTCTCACTAAAATGTGCAGCACCATGGAGCCATTACAATAGACAGGACCCTTTGGGTGTTCTGCTATAATGTGTACAGTGATGTTTTAAAGTAAACGAACATCTGCTTTGATTCACTGTTTGCTGTATAAATTGACTAAGTCGTGTTTTCCATCCTGGACAGATGTGTTCCTTAAAAGTTCCTGCTGTAACCTATACGAAGAGGAGGAACTGGAGATGAGCAGTCCAGAAGATTTCTCTCTTTTCCCAGAAGACCTGGTGGCAGAACAGTTGACATATATGGATGCCGTATGTAGAGCATATGTACTAAAAGTTATGTCAATAGAAGTATAGTGTTCCAGACCAGGTCTGTTGTTGGGACACAGAACACAGCTCTGGTTACTTATCCAAACTTGCTTTGTTCGTTGGGCTTTTTCCTTCTGTCATTCTGAACGTTTGGGGGTTTTTTTGGTTTGTTTTTTTTTTTTTTTTTTTAAATTGTGAATGTGTATTGTGTAACCTTTTTTGCAAAGTTTAATATTTGACACCTGAGAAATAGCTCGTGTTGACTATATTGCTACCTGGCCTAAAGATGTATATGTGCTCTTAACTCTAGTGCTCTGATTTGGTTTGTCTGTATCAATCTCCTCCACATTTTTGTATATAAAAGATTTTCCCATTGGTTATGCAACTGATAAAAAGGTGTCTCTTATTTTCCCAGGGCTTTTAGCTGGCAGTTGTTTTAGGGCATCAAGCCTATAGAGAGTATGCTAAAGTTCATATTTAAAACTTAGAGAAAACAAATATTTACCTTTTAATGCCATATTAGATTTAGGTCCAATTAGTAAATGTGCATTTCTTCTTGTGGACAGTAGAGATCTAGGAGAATCTTGCTGACTTTGACATTTCTGCTTCACTCCAGATACTCTTCAAGAAAGTTGTGCCCCACCAGTGCTTGGGAAGTATCTGGTCTCAAAGGCATAAGAAAGAAAATGTGGCACTCACCGTCAAAGCCACTGTCTCCCAGTTCAACGCAGTTACTTCGTGTGTTATCAGCACTATCCTGCAGAGGAAGGAACTCAAAGCACAGCAAAGAGCCAAGATCGTTGAGAAGTGGATTCTCGTTGCACATGTAAATCGTTTGTTCTAGACTGTTCAATGTTTCTTGTGCGGGTGCCTCGGAGTGAGGGAGCTGGGAGGGGAGAAGGGGGTTGTATGCATTGGTCCCAGGCCAGTGACCATCTTAGCTCTAATTCTTCCTATTTTTGACTGAATTTATTTGTAATAGCAAATGAAGTATTGCCCTTCCTCTCCCGAGTTCCTTCCCCACCATGGAAATGGGGTTGATGTTTCTCTCTTCACAGGGCTGGGAGTGCTAATTAACGGGCAGGGCAGATCCTGTGCCTTGCAGATGGGGTGCGCCGTATATTTGATAATGTAACATTTGTGATAAGATAGGTATAAATTCGACCAGTTCACTTCCCTAGGAAGAAAACACTGCTCACATCAGTGAAAGAAGTAAAGTGAGGGCTGGCATCATCCGAAGGTTAGGCTTGTTTTCAGAGGATAACGAGGGTGGAATAGGACTGGCAGTGGCGCAGTCAGAACAGGCTGTGCGCTTCCCTGCCTTCAGCTGCTCCTGCTCAGCCAGTGAGCATCTGCTCCCTGTCTTGCATCTATGGACACCGTGGCAGTGGACATCAGGGGTGGTGGAAGACAGCACAAGTGGTTGTGTTTTCATGCATTTATATAGGTGTGTGTATATGTGCAAGTAAAGTAAACACAAGGTCCTGCGTTTAAGTGCAGACAAAACTAACTTACTTCCAGGCTGCAGTAGCCTGTTTAGCATGGAAAAACTTTTAAGTAATTGTTTGTACTCTTTTGATTTGAAAGATTCTTGGGGCTGAAAGGTCATTTGCCTGCTGAATTATTCACAGTTTATATCGGGTATACAAAGCAGCTGGGTTTGGAAGGGGGCAAGAGGTGTGCAAGCAGCAATCAGAAAAAATACAGAGAGTTACAATACGGTACCAGCCTGCCCATCTCCTTACCTTTCTGCTTGATCCTTGTCTCACACATTTCTCTAACGCATTTTTACTCTTTGCTTCAATTCCTTTCTCTTGTAGAATCGTAGAACGGTTTGGGCGGGGAGGGACCTTTAAAGGCCATCTAGTCCGACCCCCCTGCCATGAGCAGGGACATCTTCAGCTAGGTCAGGTTGCTCTGAGCCCCGTCCAACCGAACCTTGAGTGTTCCCAGGGATGGAGCATCTGCCACTCTCTGGGAAACCTGTGCCAGTGCTTCACCACCCTCACTGTATAGAAATGTCTTCCTTGTATCGAAATCTACCCTCTTTTAGTTCAAAAGCATTACCCCTTGCCCTATGGCAACAAGTGGTGATAAAAGGTTTGTCCCATCTTTCTTACAAGCCCCCTTTAAGTACTGAAAGGCTGCAGTAAGGTCTCCCCAGAGCCTTCTCCAGGCTGAACAAGCCCAACTCTCTCAGCCTGTCTCCACAGCAGAGGTGCTCCAGCCCTCTGGTCGTTTTTGTGGCTTCCTCTGGACCTGCTCCAGTAAGTCTTTGTCTTACTGTGCTGAGGACCCCGGAGCTGGACACAGTACTACAGGTGGGGTGTCGGGAGAGCCGAGGGGCAGAATCACCTCCCTCCACCTGCTGCCCATGCTGCTATTGATAGAGCCCAGGATATGGTTGGCCTCCTGGGCTGCAAGCACCCATTTTCTGCTCATGTCCATCTTTCCATCCAGCAGTACCCCCAAGTCCTCCTCAGCAGGGCTAATCTCGATTTCTTCCGCCCCCAGCCTGTGTTGATACTGGGGCTTGGCCCTGCCCAGGTGCAGGGCTTTGTCCTTGGCCTCGTTGAACATCGTGAGGTTCACATGGGCCCACCTCTCAAGCTTGTGCAGGTCCCTCTGGGTGGCGTCCTGTCCCTCAGGTATGGCAGCTGCACCACTCAGCTTGGTGTCTGCGAACCTGCTGAGGGTGCACTCCATCCCATGGTCCGTGCCACTGATGAAGATATTAAATAGTACTGGTCCCAGTATGGACCCTTGAGGGACACCACTTGTCATCCATCTCCATCTGGATATTGAGCCATTGACCACTGCCCTCTGGGTATGCCCATCCAACCAATTCCTCATCCACCGAACGGTCCACCCGTCAAATCCATCTCTCTCCAATTTAAAGAGGAGGACGTTGTGGAAGAGCATGTCAGTGGCCTTTCAGAAGTCCAGATACACATCCATAGCTCTTCCCTTGTCTGTGATGTAGTTACCCCATCGTAGGAGGTCACTAGGTTGCCCTTGGCGAGGGGATGCTGGCTGTCGCAGACCCCCTCCCTGTCCCCCACGTGCCTTAGCATAGCTCCTAGGAGGATCTCGTAGCAGAGCTTTGTGTGAAAGTGTTTTGCAGGCCTTCTTTACGTAACTGCGGTTTGCTGATTTCTTAGATTTGATCTTTAATATTTTACTGTAACCTTTTTAACTCTCCTCAGAGTGCTGGGCAGCTGGCAGTAAACCAGATCGCCCTTTTGAAGGGAACATTTAGAGCACTTTCTTATGGACGTGTGATGACTTTTGTTTTAAGGATCAAGTAGATTCTTCCTGAGCTCTGCAAAATGAGCAGTCAGAAAAAGCTCGAGCCACACAGGGGCTTCCCGACCTTGGCCGTGCACTTCTGTGCTTCCAGAGGCCGCGTTGTCCGTCCTGGCACTAAGCTCTGGCAACTCCGCGGTTGGGGAAGCGGGTGTGGGGAAGCAGCCTTTCACCTCTCTGCGGGCACTTACGTCGGCTCGTTTCTGTTACCATCTGATGCCTGCTTTATAGCCTGTGTGGCTGGATCGGGAAGGCTGGTTCCTGGTCTCTGTGTGCAGATCTTTTAGGTGGCGAGGGTACCAGCTCAAGGGGACAGCCTGGGCGAGCAAGTCCGATCATCGCGGGGCAGCAGGCAGCCTTGGGGAAGCCAGGACAGGCACCACACTCATCATGCTTGTTCTGTGGATAGAGAACTTTGTTCTCCACCTCTGTTGATTCAGGACTTCTCCCTTTACTTCAATTTATACACATAATTAAATACTCCAGTCTTAGCTAGGCACATGAAAAATGCATGCGCACGCTCTACGAAATAATTGCACACGTAGAACAGCTTGTTGCATATATACTTAGCTGCCCACTTCTAAGCAAGCTGCTTGCTTTCTGCATGCAAATGAGTGTTTTGAATAGCCTGATGCCTGAATTAGAAAATAATCCACTCATTAAAGTGCAGTTATTCACTGACAACTAACTCTGTACCTTAGCAGCATGGAGTTCCATGTTTGTTATCTGTTCGTGACTGTTGGGTCCAGTTTCTTGGTTTACAAGATAAAGTAGACACTTTTTCTAGCTGCCAGACTTCTCTTCTCCACTTAGATCTAAAGTTCCTGACCAGGAGCAGCCAATTTCATTCACACAATATATTCTTTAAAAATATAAATAAAAATTACATCATTAATATCCTGTTATGCGTAATTTTTTTTTTTAAATCAGTTGCTTCTGCACAGGATTCTTTCTGGTTTTCCCCTTGTGAAGGACACAGCATGAAACAAAGTTATTCAAACCAGTCTTAAAAATTCTTCTGATATACTAACAAAAGCTTGCTAAAGTTTAGTCTGCAGTCAGTTAAACCGTTGAGAACACAAAATCCAATATTGAATTCCTAATGTGCTTTAAATTATGCAACGTACAATTAAGTCAAGATGGTTCCAGATTGGATCCTCCAGTCCAAACTCCTGTTGTATTTGAAAAAAAGAAATGCTGAGCATTTGTGCCTGTAATCAGTGTTCTCCCCAGCCTGAATTTCACGTTGAACATAAAGAAAGAAGGGTCTTGTTCTTAAATGTCTCAGTCTCTGAGAAAGAGCTGTTACATGGCTTCTTTGGCTCTGAACCATGCAAGAACAGTTTTCAGGTCTTGCGTGCCCTACCACATGATGTTGATTTTTGTCTTTTTATAGCCTAACTGCCAACGTGCTTCATGTGCTGTTTGCCCAGTCAGTCTTCTTAAGCCACACTTTGTTAAAAGTAGCCTCCTGAGTTGCACAAAAGATTTCTTTTTTTTTTAAAGTAAATAAATGGAAGTAAATGTACTGGCTTTAATTGTTAAGTCAATTTTAATGCAACTCATGAACTGAGTTGTTGACATACTAAGGTCTGACCTTTGTTTATGCTAAGTTGGCTTTACATTTGTTCAGTCCTACATAGGAAATAAATTGCATCTCTTTTTGCTGTAAGGCTCCTTTATGTAATCAGCGTTATTAGTGTAATAATCAGCCCCATAAAACTTTGCAGAAGTGGAATTGTAGTCTGAGTATGTTCTTGTCCACATAGAACAGGCAAATTGGCGGGTTTTGGCTGCTGAATTTGCATGTACAGACACCTGTTTGGGAGAGCTTGTGTTTGCAAGAGTTTCTGAGGTCTGTGGTGCCCATGCTCCGGTTCATGAGCCACCAACAGATCTGCAGGGGTTCCTTGAAAAATGACAGGCCAGACTTTCCCCCTCCTCTTTGCTTCCATCTGCTTTGCTAGGAATCTCTGCTATTTTTTCGAAAATGAAGGTTTTCGGTATCCTTTTCCATCAAAGCTTTTGCCGCAGAGAAGCTGCGTGGCAAATGTCTATGAACCAGTCTGTCTGTTAGGATTTGATCCCAACTCTGGAAGAGCTGGGAAGGTTTTTCTCTTTAACAGTGTGCACATACTTGAAGAACAGGTTATTCCTTTGCGTGTCTTTGTTTTTAATTGACACTTAGACGATTGAGGGTTTATGTTTTAAATACCACATACAAAGAGGCGAAGCCTGGTTTTTCCCCTGAAGGGTAAAAGGGATTGGTAAATATAAAGAGGTTTTTAAGAAGTGTAACATTTATGCTTTTTAGCCTGGCTTCATGGACTCGGTTTCACTTTTATTTTTACTAGGAGAACTGGAAGCTGTAACACTGCAACATCACCCCAAATACATGAAAGTGAGGAAAACAAGATTTAAGTGCCAAAAGCCCATAAAATATTTGGTGGCTGGAGGGGGGAGTGATATTTCTGATGCTCAATATTTGTACAGCTGCCCGCTTAGCAGTGAGAATGTGTAGCAAGCATGACACCGGTCAAACAGAAGAGCACTAATGTATTCGTAATGCTGACATTTAATGCTCCTGTATTTCTAACCGCTCCTTTCACAGGCATGTAGGATCCTGAAGAATTTTTCTTCCTTGAGGGCCATCATTTCAGCGCTGCAGTCCAGCCCCATCTATCAGCTAAAGAAGACCTGGGCGTGTGTTCCAAAGTAAGCCTCCCCCTCTGCTCCTGTGGCTAGCCCCAGACAAAGGCAAAAAGCTCGGTGCTCACTGTTTTCATCTTGTTCTTCTCAGTCTTCCTATTCTGCTCCTTCATGGACATCTCTGGTAGAGAACCTCTCATTCCTGTGAGTCTCAGGCCCCTTTTTGGGGTCTGACTGCTGTGAACTGCTTTTTCACGTTGAAGAGACAACCTGCCCTCAAGGATACTGGGTTTCTTCTGCCCTTTTTAGTATATTGGATCTTCCACAACCTATTTTGAAAAACCGTGGGACTAGCTACTCACAACTCATGCACACATACCTGCCTGTTGTCTTCTATCCTATGAAGTTCGAGGAGGTCCGGATTGCTACAGACTCTCACTAATCCTCTCCTGGTCCTGACATTTCCTTAAAATATATTCACAAACAACAAAATCCAAACCTGTATTGAAGATAAAGTACTCCCCTGTAAGAAGTATTTTTTTTTGTGCAGCTGGCACATTTACTGCATGCCAAACAGAGACCAGAAGTGTCTCTGTAGGAAAGAGGGTGCTCTGCTGGTTCGGTTTGGGAAGAATGGGTTTGTTCCCTTTGCCTTTGATAAACAAAAAAATGTGGTGCTCTGCCACTGTGTATACTTGTGCATTTCCCCTAGAGAGAGGTGGGCCATTCCTTCTGCTGCCCCCTGTTCCTGTTCCTGATCAAAATACTGCTGTCTTGTGTTCCTGGTGTTGGCAAGAGAATGGGACTCGTACACTGAAATGCTTCTAGCTTTCCAGAGTGCATGGATCAGGGCAAAAATGAAATACTTGGGATACCTCTCACAGCTGTTTTTCTGTTCCTTTGTATCCATGTACCTACTTTCTTACAACAAACTCGTACCTGCAGCGTAACTCAAAACCCTGCGTACCTGTGGCATTGCTTTGTGATGTTGTCAAATAAGGCCTGACTTTACTGGGAGCACCAGAAGATCCCGGGAGGGTTCCTAGCAGGTGTGCAGCATCTCATTGGATGCATTTTGGTGGTGGTACCCTTTACATGGCCAACTGTTCATGATTTGTGAGAAACGTTTTGTAATCAGCATTAGTAGTAACATAGTATCTGATGTAGGGCTTACTAATAACCTAAATCTTTTCCTGTACAGGGACATAGTGCTGCTGTTTGAGGAGCTGTCTGAAGTCTTTTCAAACCGTGACAACTATTTGACAAGCAGGGAGCTGCTAATGAAGGTGAGAATTAGCGGGAGCCGCAAGCCTTGCGATCTCGGGCAGAGCTGTCAGCCCTTTGGCCTACCCAGCTGCCAAAGCTCGTCCCCCCCGAGCACGGAGAACCTCCGCGGTGCTGCGGGGAAGGCAGGTCTGTACGTCTGTGCTTTTGTGCTGGCCTGAGCGGTGGTTTGATCGTTCCTGAAGGAACCTACAGCAGCGTTAGCCGGCTGAGCTTTGACACCCGTGAGCGCCAGGCTGCAGCAGTGCAGATTCGGTGCAGATTCGGTGCAGACTTGTTCACGAGACAGCAGCCAGGACCCCGGGGAGCCCCCCCAGCGGAACACGCTGCTGTGCTGGGGAGCTGGTGGTGCTCCCCTGGGCACGGTGGCATCTACCTCAGTAGCTGTGTGCGCCCTACCATACCTGTGATGGAGCTGCAGCCACAACCAGAGCGAAGAGGCGCTGCACGGTGTAATTTTGCTGAGATGAGTTACAAATTAGCGCTTTGGCTTTCTACTGCTCTGTGTAGGAGGGGAACCTAGCTTGTGCGCCCTTGGAGCAGAGCTGGAAAGGCTCAGGTTTGCGCTGGTGAGCGCGGGGCAGCTCCAAATGAGATTCTCAACTGGGTTGCACCACTGTAGTGCTTTTGACTTCACTGGAACAATGCCACTCAGCTTCAGCTGAGGAATTAAACCAAGATGTTTATACGACTATCCCGTACCTTTCTTGGAACTAGAAAACAGGGCTGGGAATTTCGAAGGAACAGGCTTCCTGCTCTGTGTGTGGCCAGATGGACAACAAAGCAGGCTCTGTCTGAAACAGCTTGACTTCTGCGCTCTCCTGGGCAAACCCCAAGCAGCTCAGGAGCTTGAAAGGAGTGAGGAAGAATAGCAGGGAAAGGTTATATTCTGTAGAAACTGAGGAATGTTTGTGGCAGGTTTTTTTTTTCTGTTTACATCAAAAGGTTTCTATAAACTGGCTAACCAGTTTACTTCTTGGCAGTTCCAGCCAGTTAATCTGGCATTTGTACCTTCCCCACTTGCCTTGGTATCTGAAACACTGTTTTGCTCAGGAATGATGGGTGAACACACTCAAACCTGTTAGTCTGTTTTGTTTATCATCCATTTATCAACATCTGTAGCTAAATTTTAAAGCAGGTGAGACAATAATAAGCATAGATGGAAAATGTGTGTTCAGAACAGCCTATTTAACTAAATATTAAAAGGCAAAACAACAACTCGCTCTGAGCCCAGACCTTCTGGCTCCCAGCAAATCACTCCTTCTAGCTGCTGTGAGTGGATTTGCAAAACATTTGGAAAGCGGTGAGAGGAGAAAAATTCCACAGAACAGCTAGAACCTCTCTCCTACTTTTCGTCTTGGATCATTTTGTAACAATTGGAGGATTAATGTCCACTGAATCCTTAAAAGTCTTTTGTTTTCTTTCACTATAAATAGCCTCTCTAGGGAAGCTGTCTTTGACCTTGCCTACCCATCCCACAGATTTAAGCGTAGCACAAAGTGCCACATGAAACAGGTTGGCCGGCCCGGGGAGGGAGCACCGTGTTCTTTCCTCCCCAGACAGCAGCTCTGCTGCGAGCTGCACTCTGAGCTTCGGTGCCTGCCCTTGGAGAATCTCAGGTTTACCTCTCGGTATCTTGAGGACATTGAGACAACACTCCTTTTTCATGCGCTCCTGTTTTTCAGCCTAGGAAGGAGATGCAGGTTGAGTGATCTGTTCGTGAACTGCGGCTGAGAGAAGTAAATGTTGACATGGGAGAATCTTTACGAGTGCAGGCTGTTGCTTTGTGCCTCTTAAAAAAGGCATTGATACTGATTCATGTCCCATCTATCTGAACACTGGAAAAAACAACAGTAACTCCCAGCATCCCGTATGGATTCAGGGAAATAAAGGCGACAGCTCTGTTGTGAAATAGCTTAGCCATTCCCAGAAAAGCCTGAAGTGTGGAGATGAAAACCTGTTACTTTCATTCCCTGCGTGTTTTTTGCTTAGTCAACAAGCCACAGAGGGTAGTTGCTGGATCTGTATGCTGTGGCATAAGAAAAACAACAAAGCTTTACATAAGACAGAAATGTTTACTTGTAGCCGTCCTGATTGGGAAATTAAACTGAAATCCTGGGGTCAAGAGTGTCAGGATAGAGTTTAGAGAAGCAGCTGGACACATGAATTATATCTAAGCTTCTCTGATTGGAATTCTCCGAGGATTTTCAGCAGCACTTAGCTTTGGCCAGAGTGGACCCATTTTGCAGAAAAATTCCCTTGTAGTCATCTTGTGAGATTCTGTCCAAAATTCCCAATCGGCGTATGAGTCCCAGAAAATTAATGCATGTATGTATACACACATGTCCTTGCACAACAAATATTTTTGCTGGCCTAGCTTGCCTGGTCAAATATATTTGCAATTATTTTACACAAACGTAGATGCCAGCTTACCACTTAGCTCCTCCTATAATTGCCTTTAATTTCCTTTTAACTCACAGGAAGGAACATCCAAATTTGCCAATCTGGAGAGCAGTCTGAAAGAAAATCAGAAAAGGACACAGAGGCGACTGCAGCTTCAAAAAGATATGGTGTGTTTGGGGTTCTTTCCCTCCCCTCTTCGAACTGGTAACATAATTAGCCCTAATCAATGAATTATATAAGAAGCAAAATCTGGAAAGGTGTTTAACGACGTGAGTGTGCAGTAGGTAGTGCTCTTGAACGCGCCCTCTGTCAAGAAAAAGTCGCATCAGCGCTATTGATTAGCTGATACAAAGCAAGTGAACCGAAAGGTTTAGACTGAATATGCAGCCAGAATGTTTGTCCCAGTAAATACACGCCCAAAGCTGTATTGCTGTTGTGCTGCGGATCATAGTAAGCAGGTGATGCTGTGTGTGTATATATATAACGTGCATATATATATAAAAGATCCCACACATGCATACATCTGTGTATTTCAAAGTGGGATTCATGCTGCACCCAGCTGAAGCCTGTGCTGAGCCCCCAGGCTGTAACAGGTTTAAAAAACCAGGTTGTAAACCCCAGGCTGTGGGTTGTAGCGCAGCCCAGCTGTCCTTTTCCTCCGGCAGCACCCGCCTGCGTCCGGCGAGGCTGGAGGGAAAGGCTGTGCAAAGCGCCAGCGCAGCCAGCACGTCAGCGAGCTGGTGCTGGGAACGCTCAAAGAGTTCAGGATTCAGTGGAGACGGGCAAGGGCCGCATTGCGTTCCCTGGGCCGGTCTGCCCCTGTCCCTTGCAAAGGGATAACGGGCTGTAGAGGCTGGCTGCTCTCCTTCACGCTTGCTTCTTCACATCCCAACCAGCTGTTTAGGATCGATGCTGAGCCAAGGGTTCGGCCTTAGTTTCAGGTCCAAAAATTCACTAAACCCGTCATAGAAAAGGGGAATAAATGGTTGATGAACATAAAAGTGTTCATAATATTCAGCTGTCTTGTTTCTGTCCTACCAGAAAGAATTCCGTGATCTCCTCTTTGTTACCTTTAGAAGGAAATATGGGGAAAACCACACAATTTTTATGTAGTAAAATATGTAATGCAAATACTGGAATTCTTGTGATAAAGAAAATTAGCTCTACCCAGAGCAAAAATCTCATTTACTTTTAAACAAGCTCCTAAAGCTTCTGACATACCAGCTTGAAAATTGCAGAATTCTACAGAGATTGCTTTGTCAGATGTGTCTGGTTTCCAGTCTGCTGGTGAAAATGGCTTTTGTCTCAAAGTTGGCAAAGATTTAAAAGAACAGGGGGAGATAAATCTGGGATAGGGAGGCAAAAGTGCCGAACGTGGGGTTTTTTGTCTATTTGTTTGATTGGAAAAAATAGAGATCCTTTTGGATGATAGAAACAAGTATTTCCCTCACAAGTGTAGAAACAACCCGAACCCTAAAAGTGCTAGCAGTCTAGAAAGTTTTAAATTTGAATAATTACTGTTCAAATGCAGTGAAGGGCTGGGGAAAATGGTCACCACTTGGAGGAAAAAAACTGGGACTTGGTTTGACTTGACTGTCACATGGTGCGAGATCGTCATCAAGTGAAAATGCAGCGGAATGAAGCAGAGAGAGGAACTGCTTACACGGGTCACCAGGACCGTTCCCCAGCTCTTGCTCTTGTCACAGGCAACCAAGGGGCCCCGTCCCTGGTGCTCAGCGCTTCTTCCACGAGCAGGGTTTCCTGGTGACCCGCTGCTAGAAATTGGTGCGTGGTGACAACGCTGTGATACGGAGCCGCTTGGCAGTATCCGAGAGGACATCCTGCTCTCCTTAGAATTTCATTTCCATTCTAGTTTAGATACTGAGGATGATACAATGAAGGAAGACAATTTATAAGACCACTCTTCGGTTAAGCAGACTACTTTTATTCCGTTTTCTTATACAGGCATATTCTAGCGCTCTAATTATTACCATTTCTCAGTCAATTAATTCACCATTGCTCCGATTGTTTGCAGGGAGTGATGCAAGGCACGGTACCTTATCTTGGTACCTTCCTCACTGATCTCATCATGATTGACACAGCATTTCAGGACTATACAGAGGTAATCTGGGGCAATTTTTTGAATCCTAAACATCCTCCCTGCCTTCCCAGGACGGAGTGTGTCTGTTCCTCTATCTTCTACTGGCTGCTTCTGCAGTTCTTAAAAGTGGAGGGATCTGTTTTCAAAACAAAGGGAGCAATATGCAGTTTTATTAGCAATGAGAATCCTGCGTGAATTTGAGCGCAGTTACCTCAAGGGACAAGCTTAGCGCCTTGTATTTTGTCTTGTTTCCTTAGGTTAGAAAAAAGTGAAGACCTTAGGCTTTCCCTTATCCTGTTTTATTTTTTCTGAAAAGAGCATTTTAGGTGTGAAGATTTCTGGGAATAATTGGTAAAATACACAGAATCACAAATTCAGCTCTCCAGCCTCATCACTGAAGTGCTTCAGTACTGACTCAGACACGTCTGAGCCCTAAAGTGATTGAAGAGTTGGGTTTTTTTTTTTAATTCCTCTTTAGCTGAACAAGCAGGGGGAACTAATCTAGCATAGGTGGGGAAGAAGGATTACAAGAGAGTCTGGTTGTTTGACAGAGAGTGAGGACGGGGCCAATTTTTAAAGGTATTTGTTTCAAAGGTTTTCAAAGGACTTTGAAAACCGGCCCCGTTGACGGGCGCTTGAGGAGCCCGGCTGCAGGTGCTGGTGTCGGTATTTATGATAAGAATGGGAAATTCTCCCTGGGCTGGGGACGGTTGCTGGTGTGTGTGGGTGTGGTTTGGCAGAACCGCACCAGGCGTGCGTGAGGTCGCTGTACATCCGTCTCCGCTTTGGCAGTTTCCCTTCTGGCCGCGCTTTGCCTTCAGGTGGTGTTTCTGAAACTCACTGCTAAGCTCACAGCACAGGCAAAAACCAAGTTTGTTTGTTTCTTGCCTGCAAAACCCTGCAGGTTTCTTCAGACCTGAGCTCGCCACAGCTTTGATGAGCATTCTTGTGCTGGGCTTTTCTTCTTGGGCAGATTGCCAGTTAGGCCAGAAGGACAGGTCTCCTTTGGAGACTGGGATATACAAGTGCTGTGGTTTACACCAGATCTGGAAACTGGTATTTTTAGAAGGTCACTGCTCAGAGCAGGTCTGTGCTTTACATTAGCCTTGCTACTTCATCCTGTTTGTGATTAAATTCACCTAAGCATGTGCTCTTCCACTCTGATTCCTTCTCTTTCCTTCCAACAGGGTGGCCTGATAAATTTTGAGAAGAAGCGAAAGGTAAGTTGAATGTTCTGTGATATTTAGTTTACTGATGCCCACTTCTAGAGCGTTCCCGTGGCAAGGGCATTTGTTTTTGCTCAGGCATTTACAACAGCTGCTAATTTTAATGCAAGTTCGTGAGGAGAGAATAGATCCCTGAAATGCTGTCAGCCTCTGCCAAACTGCGAGGGGTGGCACAGGAACAGAGCCTACTTTTTGCATGTGTGCAATAGGGGAGGAGGAGCTGCAGGCCACTTCCATGGGATTTAATCTGGGATTTGCACATTCCCTCCATTTGGGGCTCGTGGGAACGTGTGTATGTGCATACACGTGTATGTGCCGAAATCAGAGCTGCTGGCACGAGACCGTTGCTTCCCAGAAGGCACCGTTTGTACCTTCCTTCTGCTGCAGTCAATTATTTGTGGGTAAAGGCTGCGAGATAGGGAACTAGGAACATGGGACTGAGAAATAAATGCTATCAGGCTTTCCGTTCTGCCTGATCCTTGTTGGTCAGAGGTAAGTAATGCTATGTAGGAGTAAAGGTCCTAGGGTTACATCTGTCCGAATGAAGTCGTGCCAAATCTCCGTTCTGGGGTCTGAAAGCAGACTTGGATTTGGCTGTGATGGAGCCATTTCCTTCCCTTAACTCTCCCAGCTCTACAAACCACTTCTTGGACTTGCCTCATATGTATAACTCCACGGCTCAGGATACTAATAATGCGATAGGCGAGCTGCTCCGTTCCTGCATCCCGACTCTATAACCTGCTCTAACACAAGGAGTTTTTAAGCATTATTTTGGCAAAGTGTGTATGCAAGTGGGATTACAGACGAGCAGCGCGTTCTAGTCGCATGTATCAAGGAGAGCATTTTAAGATTCCCTGGTGCGAGTGTGAGTGTACAACGTGCAAAGCTGTGGAGGATCAGACTCTGCTTCCATTGCAGACACCCCTGATCATTACCTAATTATTACCCTTGCTTGCTGCCTGAGAACCACCCAGGTACAGAGCAGTATTCTCTGGCAGCAGGTCTGGCCAGAACAGGGTGAGCGGGCAGGGTAATTGAAGAATTTATGACCACTTGCTACCCTTGTTCCTAGAGGAACAAGCAGCCGTGCTGCTGTTCGGTGGGTTTGCACCGGTGTTACACTTAGGTTACTACTTGGGAAAAGCTCAGTGGTGAAGTGTGGTTCCTTGTGTTTGTCTTCTAATTTGTGTGTGTCTGATAAAACATTCACTTTTCAAGGCACGTTACGGATGCTGGGGGAAAAAACCCCAAACCAATCTTCATTGTTTGAAAAACTGGTTCTTGAAATAGTCACTCGACTAAAACTGAACTTCAGGTCAAACTAAGTTTGGCCTGGATCTGTTGTATGTGTTTAGTATATGAATGAATTTGACTTTATCTTGTTTTCTAATTGGAATTCCTGTTTGTTTATTTATTTTCTTAAGGAATTTAAAGTAATTGCCCAAATCAAACTTCTACAGTCTGCATGTAACAGTTATTGCATGACACCAAACCAAAAATTCATCCAGTGGTTCAGAAGACAGCAGCATTTAACTGAGGCAGAGAGGTAAGTTCTCAGTCCCGCTGGCGAAGCGGGCTTTTCTGACCCCACACCCACCTGCGAGTAGGTTATGTCAGCCTTTAGCTCTCCTCTTATACACACACACACACACACACACATATATATATACACAGTGCTGCTCCAGGAGAGCGGAAGTACATCTGCCTTCTACTGAACAGCTGTAGAAGAGCAGTGAGCAGGGCTTAGTTTTCAGACTGGAAATCAGGCTTCTGACTGACATATGAGGGTCCGTTGTGTCTGGGCTGTCTGTGTGCCTGGGCACACGCTCTGAAGTGCGTCCTAAGGGATGTCGAGACGCAGCTGCTGAGCGTTCAGCTGGGGGGTGCAGGCAGCGGGTAGCCACAGCACCACAGAGCTGGCCGAGCGCTCGTCAGATCCGTGTCTCCTGGGTGTCTGCGGTGGGTTTGGCAGCCCTGCCGCGTTCTACGGTACCGCACGTGCTGCAAGACCAACCCAAGACAATTTATTTACAGCATTTCAGTATCTGCACTAGGTATCTGAATACCACTCTGCTGCATTAAGAGTGTAAGCACAGATACCTAATGCGTTGTACCAAGTTGTAGTAAAAATAGTAAGCTTATCAAAGATTCACATTTTCTTTTTTTGCAAATAAAATAATGAATGTCATACAAAAAAGCACTAGTTTTTTAAAACTGTTACAAAGAAGTGAAACATCCCCTTCACCGTGGTAAATTGTAGATGGAGCTATGTCCCTCTTTGTGGGCTTGTAACCTTCTGTGAAGTGGGAATAACTGAAGGTTTCTCGAGCTTCTTGATTATTGCTACTTGGAGATACATAACTAATAGTATTGTCTGTAAAAATTAACCCAGTGGCCTCTGTTCTGCAGTTACACCCTTTCACGTGAGGTTGAAGCAGCTGCTGACACCAGTAGCACGTCACCAAAATCTCGGAAAAGCATGGTGAAGAGGTTCAGCATGTGAGTACGGTGGGGCAAAGGGTGTTTGGTGGTTTAATGTGAACGTGAAAAAATCAAACAAGCAGTACTTATTTCACCAGCTGAAAAACCCGGCCGGGGATCCAGACCACTGTGTTACTTTAAGGAGACACCATCAGCTAGAAATGCATACTTCTGCCTGAAGCTGTCCCTTTCGATTGTTATAAGTAGTCCGGAGGACTATTGATGGTGAAAGAGATTAGAAAGAAACAAGCCTTCCTAAGGTGTCAGAAAAGGGAACAATTTTAGTGCTGGATTATAAATTCAATATCTATTGTGTAATAACTTCCCTGAATGCAGTAGCAAAACAGAGTAAATGAGGGTAAGTCTGGCCTATTATGAATCTAATCTGCTGTACACATGCAAAAATTCCTTGAAGGATTTTAATATGAAAATTAAGGTTAGCAAAAAGGCATTTGATAATGGAAACAATCTGCCTAACTCCCTCCAAGTTAGAGAAGGAAAAAATTCACGGGGACGTGGTCTGATTTAGTCTAATACCACAGAGATTCAAACAGGAGGTGGGTGGAGAACAGGGGCACGCAGCTAAGGCAGACACAGGAAACAACAGACTAGCAGGAATTCGGGGAAAGCTGCAGGGAATGAAAGCAGAGGTCAAGGACTGAAGTAAAAGTATCTTAAAGGTGAGAAATTTGAACGTAACGGGGGAGGAGGCAGGAAGGGTCTCCCGCAGAGCACTGGCACGATGAAGATGAGGAGGCGGGAAATGACGAATGAAGAGCACTGTCAGCTCTTAACTGTCTTTTCCTCCTTGGTCCTTGTACCTGGTTTCCTCAGAACAGCCAGCAGCCCTTCACGGCACGGCAGTGCTACTGCAGGTTAGGGTCTGAAAGAAGGCGGCGTGTTTTCAATCTAGAGTTTTGGGTTCTGATACGCAAAAAATATCCGGGCAGCCTTTTGGAAAGCATTTTGACTAGTCAATCTGAGCTGGCGGTGTCGCGTTATGAGAGCGTCAGCTTTGAAGCTGACAGTGCCTGGACTCTCGGTGGCCTCTCGTTTGTGTCTCCCTTGGCACGTGCCTGAGCTGTGTGTAAGAACCGTCGCTGTGGAGCACAGGCTTTATTCTCTCCTTGCTGACTGCGTTGCAGTGCTGTAGTATTGTTATTTACCGTATTGAGTTTGTTTGCACTGTGCGGTCTTTGTCTAAAGAATTGTTTCATCTGCGCTCTGAATGCATTTTGCAAATTAATACTTTAGAAAAGACTGGCATAATTCATCCCGGCAACAGTGAGTGACACCTCTCTAAATTGTTTAAGTCATTAACTGCATGCTGACATAGCATCTAATTCACCTTGCTTCTCTACTTCATGTATTATACAAGCTTATTTCCTTTGACACTCCTTTAAATTTACTTGACCTGCATTTAGAAATGAGTCTCGGAGAGGAAGAGCCTATAATTTACACTTTCTTGTGATCTCCTCATTGTGTACATCTGCATTCAGACTCTTAGAGAGAAACTGGTATCTGTGGCACCTCCAGTGAGTGAAAGAATTGTCAGCAGGGATGAATTTGCCTTTTGAAAACCTTTGCCCAGTTTATGGCCATGTGTTACCTCTCACGTGCTGTTTCACTTACGGCGACTGAGTAGGTTTTACGGTGCCTGGCGTCAGGGGGAGCAGGGAGTGACAGCAGCGTGGAGGAGCGGGTCAGGTGGAGCCAGCTGCCATGCCTCTAACTGTCCCCTCATCCCCTGGGTTTGTAAACACGTCAGGTTTGTGATCAATCATTTCCTAGCCAGTGAGTCTGAACATGTCACAGACCAAAAGAGGAGTCGTGTTTGCGGTACTGGAGCATTAGCTCCGATTTTGGCTTTGCGGCTGGCGGGTGTGCCAGGTCAAGAAGATACCGTGGTAGTGTGTAACAAACTCTTTGACAAACCATATCAACAGCACAGAGGAAATGAAAATCAAGGTAGGAAAACAAAACAGTATGTAAGATTTTTGAACCGTGACAGCTCTGCGCAGCCTAGCTCTGTTCTGCTTTCACTTACTGGCTTTGACGCTTTCTTTTTTGCCCTAGACTGCTGCTAGGCTCTGAGGTGCTCGTCCATAGGACACCCACAAAGCCGGAACCCAAACCTACTCCGGGTGGGAGCTCTGGTGAGAGCACAGACTCGGCCAGTGTTTCGTCATGTGAGCTGAATCACTCGGAACCTGAAGACATCTGCATCACTGCCACAGACGCTCCTGCTGAGTCTCAGCAGAAGGTACGGGCTGGCTTCATTGCTGTGTGTGCTGTACCTGGGAGAGCCTGGCGGCACTGCGGGCAGGTCCGAGGCGCTTGCCCAGCTCTGCTGGTCTTGACTAGAGTGTTGCTTTTAGTGGGATGGAGAGACTCTAGAAGCAGATGTGTGAAAATGGAAGTGACCCAGTTGGGATTTTTGCAGTCTCTACTATATTGCTGAGACACGAGGCGGACTACAGTTAATTGCATCGCTGAAGCCCTGAAAAGGGTTATTTTGCTGAAAAGTGTCATATTGGGGGTTTGCTTATGGCTATTGTAAATTAAATTGTACTAAATGTTCTTGGGCCAACTGAAGCGTGAGGTCCCAGATACTGGCATCCCTAACTCATTTAAACTGTTTAGCCGCAACAGTTGTTACGGTGGGTTTGATGAGTTGGCCAGGGAGGATACTCTCAGCAGACAAAGAGAAAGGCAAAACCCTGAGCATCAGGGGAAGGACGGGGGCAGCTTCCAACCAGGGAAGGTTATTCAAGAAGTGGCAGACAGGGAGGCGTGTGTGTATTTTTCACTCGTGGAAAGGCTCTGACCTGGAGCAGGAGCAGAGGTGCTGGTGATGCCTTCTGCTCTTCCCCAGCTGGTCCTGGTCACTGGCTGGTTGCACTCAACCTGCTTCTGCTCACTGTATCTGCTGCCACCTCCCGGCCCGCTCCTCCTGCGAGGCCAGAACAAGCAGCGCAGTGTCCAGCACACCAACTTGGAAATAAGTTTTCATTAAAATGGTGAAATTAGTCAAGTGGAGTTCACTTTTTCTGGAGGCAAGGCAATACCTCTGCCAGCCTGCTGGACACAGTGCAGATGGCGGAGGTTTTGCATGTGCCTTCTGCTTTCTCAAGTTCTTCCTCAGAATGACACGTATAGACATACAAAATGTCCAGTTGATGACAGTTTTTCTTTCTTTCTGTTGTGTAGGGCCATGAATCCTCCCCCCCTTCCCCTTCCCGCCCCCCTTCCCCTTCTTCCCCTTCCCGCCCCCCTTCCCCTTCTTCCCCTTCCCGCCCCCCTTCCCCTTCTTCCCCTTCCCGCCCCCCTTCCCCTTCTTCCCCTTCTTCCCCTTCTTTCCCTTCTTCCCCTTCCCGCCCCCCTTCCCCTTCCCGCCCCCCTTCCCCTTCCCACTCCCTCTCCTCCCCTTCCCCTTCTTCCCCTTCCCCTTCCCCCTCCTCCTCTTCCTCCAATTCCATGGAGAGACCTTCCTTGGGGGATCCATCTTCCATCCTAACCTGTTACGACGACTCTGCCAACTCCGTGACACCTGGAAGCTCACAAGTACTGTCTCCCGTTTACAACCGGCAGAACGGAGACACCTGTATCATTCGGATCAGCGTAGAGCGCGACAATGGCAATATGTACAAGAGCATTGTGGTGAGTAGTGCGGGAACAGACCAGCGCTGTTACCGTTGCTGGTGTCACGTTTTCATTCAGGGTGACTTTAAACAAATGGTGTTTTCAGTGTTGAAAGCCCCTGTTCACTGAAGGGACTAATCAAACCTGGCTTGAAAGGGAAAATGACAAATGTCACAAGTCGGGATATGTGGAGCATGGTATGAATGAGAGGTTTGAAAATAGTATCTTTGTGGAGGTTTCCGGTCTTGAAATGAAAGCCTGTGGTTGAAGCTTTAGATAAAAGTGAAGCGTTTTGATCGAGTGCAGGCTTTGCTGCTCCTGCCCTTCTGCTAGCCCTGGCAGCTTTTACGCTAGCTCAGAAGCTGCGTGTGAGTTTTGACACCAGATGCCACGTGCTGTTTTCCTGGAGAAGCTCCCCCCAGGAGCTGGGTTCTGGGAAGAGGGAGCTGTACGTGAGGAAGCTGACAAGCCCTTTAAAGACACAGCTGCTTTCTGCAGCAAAGGTTGCCAGACCAGCAGCAACCAGTGCTCAGGTGTTTCCCTCAAGGCTGGTTCTCTGGGGGGCTCCCAGCAGCGCTGGGCCAGCAGCCGAGGGCGCGCCGGGCTGTGGCCGATGTGACTCGCTCACCATCTCTCCCCACAGCTCAGGGAGACTCAGCAGCCGAGCAAACGCTTTGGGTCCCTCAGGGCCTGGGGGGTGAGGGGGGAACAAACGCACGGGGTGCGGAGGGTAGGTCTCAGCATGCGTAGCTACCTTGGGATTGAATGGTGTGACCTCCCCAGATTGCAGAGCTGTTCCCTGAGGGGCTGACAAATTCGCCTGCTGGCGCGACAGATCTTTCTGTCGACTGCACAAGGCTCTGGAGGGAGCCCTGTGTCTGCTCCGGCTGCACAGCACTTCCACAGCAGACAGTAAACCCAGTTACAAGGCCAAAAATCTTTGCACGATGTCAAAGAAAGTATTTAGCACAGGAGACTGCAGATTAACTGATGTCTGCAAGCAACAGACGGGGCAGCTCTTTATGTGGACTTGTATGTCTCCTCTCTTGAAGTGTTTGCTCAGAAGAGCAGACACTGCGATTTACTGCTGTCGCTTCTAGTACAGTAACTGTCATCTTGAACTAGAAAACCACCACCACCACCAAAGGTCACAAATACCATGGGTTAGTATCTGGCAGCATCTACTACTTTGTCACTGACCCATCGTATTTTTTTTCAGTTCTCTGAAATCTTTTCCAAGACCAAGTGGTCCGCAGAAGGGCAGGCCTTCGTCAATGACTAAATCATTACACAGAGTGAATAAGCAGAATCTCTCATTGCAACTCTCTCTTTCCAGCTCACTAACCAAGACAAAGCTCCTGCTGTCATCCGGAGAGCTATGCAGAAGCACAACCTGGAATCGGATGCAGCTGAGGATTATGAACTTGTACAGGCCATCACTGTGGACAAAGGTAGGGAAGGAGAACTCTGCTGCTGCTTGAAAAGTTCTGCTGGATTTGGAAGGAAGGAGCAAAACGTGAAGCAACGTTAGCAATGCCACAGATGTGTTGTCACAGCTGGCAGTGAGATGAAGCCCCCGTGCTAACTGGTGCACAGGGATGATGTATCATGGTCTGTCAGCATGTGGCTGTATACATCGTGGGGTGCCAGCTGTCCACCTCGGCGTGTGCATGCGACTGGAGAGCAGTGTCTGCCACGGGGGCTGGCGTACGACCCCCCAGGGGTCAGGTGTCACGGTCCACTCAGTGAACGCACGATGGTTCGTTTACTATGATCTCAAAGCGCAAAAAATCAAGGCAACCACGCCAAGGGGCTATGCTTTGATCAAACAGTGCAACTTTATTGTTCGCCTGTAAAGTGGTGTGCGATAGATAAGAGTGACAGGTAAGGAAGAAAAGGTGAAGTGAAAAAGAAAAGAGGATTATAGCCACCACCACGGGTCGAAGGTGCCCCTATGGTCCCAGGTCCAGGCAGCGTCCCGCCGGTCCTTCCCATCGTGATCCTGGGTGGGGAAGATCTCCAAAGTTTGGTTGCTTAAGAGCCGACTTTTACGCCAAGGAACACACCTTGCTCCTCCTCTGGTGAGCACAGCTACCACTGTGTCCAAAGAGGAGGGCCTGAGGCGTGGTTTGCCTTAGGGGCGGGTAGCTCGGGACCAGGAGGTGTGGTTTTGTATTATGATGATATTATAATGAAGGAAGTTCACCTGAAGTTCAGCTTTTCTGGTTCATTGCTATGACAGTGGTTGTGATCCATCTTCTGGACAGCGGTTATGCAGCCTTAGCGTAGTTGTTCCTTTCAGGCCCAGGGAGCAGCATAGCACTCCTCGTACCACGCAGTTCTCCTTCCCAGGGTCTTTGTGTCTTGGTGTCCACGAGGACCCCATTCCATCTCCAGGTCACTGTTGGCAACGTTGAGACAATATCGTTCTCTTTGGACCAACTCTTACAGCAGGGCAGGTCCAGGTCCGGCCATGCAAACAGAGCTTCCAGCACAAAAAAGGGGCAGCTGGGGGGCTGAGGACAGGAGATGGAGGCCAAACCCCAAGCATGGCCAGCCTGGCTGAAGGCCCTGGCAGCCACCTGATGCAGCTTTGCTGCAGAGGCACAGCAGAACACGGGAAGGGGCTGGCTGCGTGCACTTGGTCTGCTCGCCCGTGTTCTCTCCTGGCCTTCCTTCTGTGATGTGCGCTACTGCAGATTAACGCGTGCTCTGGTCCCTCTTTTGCAGAGTTGGTGATCCCAGGCAACGCCAACGTGTTCTATGCCATGAATACCCGCGTGAATTTCAATTTCGTCCTGCGGAAAAAAGCTTCAGCCAAGGGCCAGATGAAAACGAGGAGCCGCTACAGCCTGACCCTCCCCAGAAGTGCCAAGCGATGCATTAAAAGAGATGCCGTAGTCTCACAGAAAGTAAACCCCCTTGCTTTCTACTCCCCTCCCCATCTCCCTCTGTTACTGAATTGATAGATGGCACGGGGTAGTTGCAGGTGCCACTCAGGCTCATGTGTTTTCGCAAAGCGCTTGACTAATCCGTTGGTGCGCTCAACTGTGCCATGCGCCTGAGGGTAACAGGGAGTGGGGAACGCCCAGCGCCTCCCTTCCTTCTGGGGCCACCCTTGCACCACTGCAGCTGTGAAGCGTGAGCTGTGTGAGCTGTTACCGCTTCGGGTTTCCTCGGGAAAGCGGCGCGTGCTGAGCCACCCCTTAAGGGCCTTTGCTGTGTTTTCCCCTGTGGCTGATTCTACACTAGTGGCCATAGCGAGGCCGAGATGATTTCCACTCCTACCAGGACATACTTCCTTTTACCTGAGGGTCTCAAAGGTCCGACACGATCGGTTTGCCAGGAGTGCCACAATGTTTTCTTGTCCCAAATGTGTAAGGGAGGCACCTTACTGGGATGATCTCTATTGATCCACAAACGGCATTGTGAACAGGCAGTTACTACCTGTTTGCACAGTTTAACTGATACGGGCCATCCTCGGGCTAAACCTTCTTGATATAAGTCTGCTCACCCCTGTTCTCTCCTGGCCTTCCTTCGGTGATGTGCAGTACTGCAGATTAACGCGTGCTCTGGTCCCTCTTTTGCAGAGCTGGTGAGCCCCGGCAACGACAATGTGTTCTGCGCCATGAACACCTGCGTGAATTTCGATTTCATCCTGCGGAAAAAAGCTTCAGCCAAGGGACAGATGAAAATAAGGAGCTGCTGGAGCCTGACCCTCCCCAGAAGTGCCAAGCGGGGGTGCTGGAGCAACAGGCACAGCAAAATTACACTGTGAGGAAGGCAAGGCCACAAGAAATAGCTGGTTGAGAACTGCACCTTTTCTACCTTCCAGTATTACAGCAGAACACATCCAGAACTGTGGCCACATACGGACGGACAGACATGTATTTATAGGACAAGACAGCCTGGACTATTTTTCATTGTTGTTTTGCACATTAGCCTAGGAGGGTGAGAGCCCCTCCCTAGCGGGGAAAACAGGATGGCAACATTCGCCTTAAGAATACAATGCAAGCCAACTGTGTTAGAAAACATTTTCCTTTGTGCCAGTATTACACAGAAGAAAAACTTTATATTTTTATAGAACTGGAGAAGAAAACTCTCAATACAATGCTGCCTGCACCACAGAGGAGGTCCCAGCCAGCCTCCAGCCAACTGACAGCACTGGTCTGAGGCTTTTGCATTCACATAAACACTCAGCGCTGGAGGCAGCAGAAGCCACAAGGGTGTATATTGCTGTCGCACAACTGGCAGACCTTTTTGCACTTGTTCCACACCAGAAAATTACCTATTTGGGATTTTTTTTCCAAAGAACTTTAAGAGAATGGACTGCACTTGCTTTTGGATGAATGTCATAAGGCAAACACTACTTGCCTGGATTTACGTCTTGTCTTAATACCACTACAGGGTGGTTTTCCTTTTACTTTGCTTTCTTCTTTTTTTTTTTTTTTACTTTGCTCAGGTTACATTAATAGTCATATTAGATAGATTAATAGAAGAAAAACCGATGCAAGCAATGTTAGTTAGGTGATACTATATATAAAACTGTTTTTCCGTTATTTGCCTGGAGTCTTGTTTTCTCTCCTTAGACTTTATTACTGCATGTTAATCATGGGATTTTTTACATCTCCCACCCTGTCACTCTTCATCACTTTTACTGTTTTAAGTGTTCTCAACTTCATCCAGCTCCCACAACTCGCCTTCCCTGTCACCCAGAGAACCTGCAACACCACCTTTTAGCTGTATTCCCTGTAGGTGTAACCCTTCAGCTACAGCCTTCCTTCAGTAGTGTTTTACTCTTCAACCTTGCATCCACTAACAGTAACACTATCAGCATTACTGTCATGCATTACTTTTTCATTTCTAAAAGTTTTTATGGGGATGGCTTTGTGTTTCTTCAGCAGTATGGCTGGAAGAGCCATCCAAGTAAACCAAATGTCTTCCCTACATCACCCACTGAGTAGCAGCAGCTGATCACGAGCCGTATGTAACCCAGTGGCGTGCTGCAGGACTGCCAAGAGCTTACCGAAAGCTAAAGGTCAGCAAAGCAAAAACCATCCCAGGGCATCAGTCATGCTCAGCGAACCTGCTTTTGCTATGGAATAGTTTGAGCTTTCAGTTTAAACATCCCTGTTGTAACTAACCGGGTAACTTAGGTTATAGACAAATTTTACAACTTCTTCAGGAAGTCATTCTCTTTTGGGTCACCAAATGATTTCTGCAGTAAGTTAATACCCAAAAGAAAAACCACCAACTGGTTTGAGTGTTTCTCTTTTCCCCATTGTCTCCATCATGGCATTTTTTCCTCCTGGCCTCACAACCATTAGCTTGTTGGGTTTTTTTCCCCTCCCCTGCACACAATACAAATGTTTGGAGTTTACACACGGCATAGACACTTCTTCTGCCTTTCAGCACCATGCTGTACCGTTCACACGGACACCCTGCCGTTCACAAGTCACTTCAGCGTTGGCAGAGGCTCCTAAAACTGCCAAAGGTTACACTGAGTCCCTGAGCTACAGCAAGTTGCTTTTGTTACTAAAGGGTCTCTCATGTTACAACAGCAAAGGCAAAAGAAAGATTATCCTGAATTCAAACTGCCTCTTGCTTTTTTTCCTACATGAACCACCTAGGGAGACAAACTGCCACAACAAAACCTTACTCAGTTTCCTTCAGGATAAATACAACCTATTTAGGAATGAGGGATTTCATATTACCACACTGAGAGGACAACAGCACTTTTCCTGTCTTGAACAAAAGCAAAGGCAGAGGTAGGTACAAGCAGTTGTATTGCAGATGATAATTTTTAGGGCCTGTCACCATAACCTTTCTTGTGAACAAGCTGCTTTTCCAGCTGGCTTGCTACTTAGACCTTGGAAAACCTGTTCCCAGCTTCTGCTGGTCTGGCACCAGGCTCACTGGGGTGGGCACTGCTGGGTGTTTTTTCCATCAGCTGTGGGCTCCTGGGGCTTAGTGCAGATGCTCCACAGCAGAGCAAAAACCCCCTACCAAAAGGAAAAAAAAACAAAAAAGGGGTGGTGGGGGAAAGCAGCGCCTGCAGTTCATAAAGCAGCCTGGCATATTCCTACTTATCCCTTGTCAAGTTCTGCTCACAGCAACTCATTTCCAAGATGTACAAGCAAATGCACAACCCCAGTGTAAGGCACCTCCACACCTGACAGCCAGCAAACAGCTGCCTCAGCCGAAGCCAGAGGGCTGCTGCTCCTACCTGCACTAGTTTTAAAGCCCATGAGATCAGTCATGAAAAAAATAAGTACATGGGAAGTGGAAAAATATCAGAAAAACCAAGAAGTGTTTCAACTGGCTCCTACTTTTCCAAATACAGTTAATCCTGAGTAGGGGCAACACCTGCCAAGGAACTGCAAACACAGACAGGGAAAACCAGCCCCTGCCGTAGCGGGTAGAACCACTGCCCAGCCACCAGGTCTTGCGTATCGAGATAAACAGAAAATGGTGTATGTGCACATGCACACGTGTGCATACAGGTAAAAGAACCATCAGCCAGGCTGAGGCCACGGCTGCCCTGAAAGCCCCCTTCATTTAATTCACATATTCTTGTTGCCCAGCTCCCCTGAAACCACCATCATGCCCCTCGTATCACTCGCTTCCAGCATTACCCAACAGAAAACCCACACATTAAAAAACCCACCAAACAACCCCCCCTGCTCTCTTACCAGGATGTTTTTAATAAACTGCTACTGTTCTACTTAAGGACATCGAAGTTAACTAAATCCATGCTGTATTTCCTGCACGGCCAACACAGCGATGCTCCTCACCTCCCGGGGAAGCAGCCAAAGGGCTGTGCCACAGACACATCCCCACC
Source organism: Falco rusticolus (assembly GCF_015220075.1). Lineage (NCBI taxonomy): Eukaryota > Metazoa > Chordata > Aves > Falconiformes > Falconidae > Falco > Falco rusticolus. The sequence goes on from NC_051197.1 coordinate 30,960,101, forward strand.
GCTGAGCCCGGGGGGAGCCCAGCACCGCCAGCATGGCACACCGCCCCCCCCGGCGTGTCTGTCCCTTCCCGCTCCAGCACCGAGCACCGGAGCACAGAGCTCTTCTCAGCCAGAATGTTAATGGAGAAACCGCTTCAGTGGGACTGTGGAAGGTCAGAAGAGCGAGGGCTGGCAAAGCCAGAGCTCGTGCTACACAGGTCAGTCTGCTCCCATGGCTGGGGGAGAGAGGCCTCCTGGAGACACAGGGATGGGTCTGTCACAGAACAAAAAGTGCATGAGGCTGGAAAAGATACACAGTGGTGACATACCTGAAGACAGCGTTACCACCACGAGCCCTTACAGAGAGAGGCCAGCTGGGACCACCCACCCAGCGCCGCCTCGTCCCTGCTGTTCTGCCAGACTCAGGTGCACAGGCACATTAGCAGGACTGGAAACCCGCACGGGTGCCACGCCGAGCTGGGGCCCTGCTCCTCTTCCCACCACAGCCCAGCTCTCAAACAGCATTACCAAAGGTCTGGAGAAACAGCTCCACTACAAAATCAGCCCCAATTCCAAGGGAAGCACGATGTGCCGGAACACCAGAAGTAACACGGTACTCGTGCTCAGAGTGACACCTGACAATGCGCTGGATGCTCACCAGTTCACAGCGGTCCTGCTCCTGAAGGTCACAGCAAACTTCTTACCAACCTCTGCAACTGCCATCAGGCTTCAAACTGGTCAGACTGGCCACTCGTAAAGCGAGACCTGAGGAGGAAGCAAGAGGGCTTGTTAGAGAGGAATGACCCCAGCTGCGTGTGGCGGGCCTGCTCTCCATACTCACTGTCGCATGGACACCTGCTCCAACCCGGACAGCAGAAGGAACACGGCTTCCAGGCAGTAGTTGCACAACAGGCACGTTTATACAGCCAGTGACCTCATGGTAGAGTGACACAGCTGCAAAACTCTCGAGCTGGCCTTCCCCAGCCAGCGCTACTCCCACCCAATGAAGAATACTCACAGTTACTCATCTTGCACCAGGTTCTATGTATTATCAGACCGGCTGACAGGTAATAATAACATGTCTTCTTTAGCAGAAAGCACAACATTGATCAGTAATTGTTAAAAACAAACAAAAACTTAAAAAAAAAAAATACAGCCACACATACTCAACCGCACAAATCTGCCAGCAGGTGAGTCTCTAGATTGCAAGTCCAGGAGGGCATCCTCCCACTGCAAGAGCAGCTTGAGGTCCGTGCCAGCTAACCTAAGCAGTGTAGTCTGTGATCACCTGGCCTCTGAGAAACATTTTTTTTAAAAAAAAAAAACAACCAAAACAAAACCACCATACTCTGCTGACATGTTAGCCAACAGCAAGTACATCAGAACTCATCCTAAAAAACAGACAAGTTTGCTCCTCACATGAAAAAGTATCAAGGCAAGTTGCCTTTCCGTCCTGTAACGCGCAATTCTATCCAGGCTGTGGAGAACAGCACAGCTGACAACAGTAACACTTCTGCAGGTTGTTTGGTTTTTCTAAGTATAGCGTCAAGCAGGTTGTAACCAAAATTTTTAAGTTCCTGGAAGTCCTACGCTTGGTTTTACAGCCTAATGAAACAGCCCTGCAAATAGGTTGCCAGGCTTTGTTTTCCTGAAGGAGTAAATTGAGGCAGGGGGTGAAGCAGGACATGACACAAACCAACTCCACCTGCATTCCCTGCACGCAGTAGAGACACAAGTAAGATCGGCAACCTCCTCCTTCTCTGCTAGCATCTGAGATTTTAGCCATGCCAAGACATCAGTTGTGGATTGGGAGGCCTGTTTAGATGAGATCTAGCAGAGGGGAAATTGCAGAGGGGAAGCCAACAATAGTTTCCTGTAGGAGTGTGATGAGGGAGAAAGTGCAGAGAAGCGCTGCTCCAATGCACTGAACATTTTTGGAAACCATCTTGATTCTGCCAGGGATCACTCTGAAAAATCAAAACCAAATAACCCAAACGCTTGCCTGCAGTTTCTCTCAGTGAACAGGGTTATAAAAGCCTACAAACCTACAAGGAGTAAGAGTTACACAGCAGCCAAGTTACAGGCTATCCAGAACGGTATTAACACTTGTACACCTCTATATATTAATCTTTATAAATAGAGTGTTCTACACGAGGAACTGTAGAAAGACGTCATTCAAGGTTGTTGGTTTTTTTTACAAAAGCTTGCGTGGGCTTTTGTTCAGACCTCTGCCTTTTTTCTGCCGGTCAGGAACACTTGTTCTTTTTCCTCCTTCTTCTCCCACCCTGTGCTAAGCACCTTGGTTAATTGTCAGGTCCAATCACGTGCTTTGCCATTCGAAGCAGTGGGAAGGAGACCACATGAAGAGCTGCTCTACAACTTTCAAGGGTGAAAAGCTGAAGTGCGAGGCAGGTTCAGCTGTCAACAGAGTCCCGGGGGAAGCAGGCAGTCATAGTTCATCCCTGGAGGACGGTGCATTGAGAGATGACTGGGAAGGCAGGGCATCCTTGTTCTGAGCATCGCTGTGGATCTTGCCCTGCTGCCGGGATTTCCAGGAGTGTGTTCTGTCCCAGTCCGTTGACACGGTCTCGTTGTCCCAGATTGTAGAGGTCTCTGTGTCGCTGAGGTAGCCTGGCTGCCCTGTGTAGTGGGTGGGGTAAACAAGCAGGGGCTCTGCTGAAAAGGCTTTCAAGTCTCTGGACTCATAGTACTCCATGTACTTCGCTCTAAAGAGAAGAGAAAAATCATCAGTAACAGAGTGAGCATTCATCAGTGCCACTGCTGGTAACTGACACAAGCCAATCCACTGAGCAAACAGGTCCCAGGGAGTGGAGGCAGTGGCTGAGGTGCAGTCTGACTCCCTGCAGCCAGTGCCACACACAATCTATACAGCCAATGCCTCCGATACCAGAGAGCGCCAAGTCCCTCAGGACCAGCCCACAAGCCCTGCACCAGGTAGGGACAATAAACCCTCTGCAGCAGGTCTGTCACCTTCTGTGTCAGGAGCTCTCCCGCAGACAACCAAATAGCACGAGGAATAGCCCTGTCCCCACAGAAGTGAGACACATCAGCATGATCTGAACTAAGAACATTCAGCAAGACAGACCCAGCTCATGGCAACCTGAGCAACAAAGGCGTCCTACTTACACAGGGTGCTTGTTGTACATGACTGGCAGAAATTCATCTACAGGCAGCATCTTGCTGAAAGGCTCAGCTCCGATCAGTTTCTGAGCCCCTTGGAACGAGATTGCATACCCCAGGGTCCAGTACGAGTAATCAGCTTCCACCAGGTTCATGACATTGGGAACTGCTTTCTCAGGCTCTTGCACCTGCATCCTTTTCCGGCCAATGTAGCTTTAAAGGGTGAAAAAACCAAGGAAATTGGAACCAAAGGGAATCTGCAGCCATTAGGACCACAAGACTGTTTGTGTGAACCAGGGAAGGGCAAAGGGTCAATCCAAGAAGCCATCCACAACCAGGCTCACAGATTTCCATCCTGCACCACTCCCAAACAACCAAGCCTTAACCCAGTGGGTGGTATAGCTGCGAAAGACTTCATAAGGGAGCCAAGATTACACAGTCCAAGCCTCAGAACTGAGTCGTGACAGTTCCTCTGTCACAGCAGCAGCTCCAGACACTGCTGAGATCAACCAACGCTGCCCACAAAGGGCAGTAATGGCATCCAATGGGCATTCCAGCATCAGCTTGCCACAGAGGGCAGGTCTGTCCTGATGGGAAGAGCCACTGAGAAGTCTCTGCCCACCTTCCCCTGCACTCCAGCATTAACCTACACCTCTATCCCGATGCAGCAGGTGCTGCTGACCTCCCCTGCATGCCCAGGAGTTCCCAGATGGCCTCGGGCTACGTACTTACATAAGCTCCCAGTCTAGCTGGGCTTGTTCAATGTCACCCATCAGCTTCACGAGCTTCCTTTTAAACTGGTGTTCAAAGCGCACATCATCCTCGATAACAAGCGTCTTCTCCAGTTCTCTGTTCACCACCTGAAACAAGAGGGTTCAGAAGCAATCGCAAGGGCAGACACGGGCCACTGCCTGCACCCTGAAATCGCTGGGGTCAGCCTGACCTGGCATTACCCTCTAGACCGTGCAGGTAGGGAGGCTGAGGAACTGCTCCTAGATTCACAGCTCACTTGGGAGAGACTACGAAAGCCAGTGAGAACAGTCCTGAAAATTCCCTGTGGCTGAGCATCTCAACCTAAAAAAACCCTTTATCTGATGTTGCACCACCTAAAACCCACGAGTTAGCATCCGGCACTACCACAGCAACCACCTCCTCAGAGGAAGGTGCAGCAGCCTTTGATGCCAAAGCTGCTGTTCAGAAAAACCTCTTTGGTGGAAGAAAGCGTTGCTGAAGTCTGGGAAGACAGACAATCAAGCGCATCCCAAGTCTGGCCCTGACAGCTTAGAGAACACACACAACCTGCACGTAGGTTCCCATCTGACCGTTGGCAATTTAAAGTCTCAGGCCCAAACGTCCAGCTGACTCCTCGGTGCTGCAGTCGCTCCTGCTGGCTCTGGGCTGGATCAGTGCCCTGCCCTGCTGAGCGCTGCTGCAGCTAACGCCTCTGAAGGCAGAGGGCTGTGCCTCTTTGGGTAACCACTGCCACTGCCCAGTCTTCCTTCAGTACCGAGTCCTTCTCCCTGCCTCCACCACACCTTACTTCAAATAATCCCTCCTGTTGACATCTGGCTGTGTAACTGCAGCATCTCTGACCAGCGCAGCCCAGACCCTCTCAAGTGTCACTCCCCAGGTGAACAGCGAGAGGCGGAAGCTACAGCTTTTACCACCCAAACAAGATCTCTTAGCTCAGGTAACAGAGGCCTCTGCTGTTAAAAATATTCACGATACGCCAGCTTCAAAAAGCCAGTCAGCAGAGTTACTGGAACTTGCCTCAGTCCAGATGCAGAACAAGGGGAAAAAAAAACAAGAGGTGTGTTGTTTTTTTTTTTAAACACCACTTGTTCTTCAAAGCCTTCTTGCCTTTCTCATAAGCACACATGCTCCAAGCAGTCTATCGGATAATTTGCAAAAACAGTCATGAAAATATTCTGATAAAAATTTGCTCAGAGCTGTTGGTAAATGGAAAACAGAGATGAAAAAGCTGAATGCTGCATTCAAGAAAACCCCTGTGTGCAATCCCCTACAAACTAAGGAAAACAGTTTCATCCTACGCTTCCAGAAACGTGCATCATATTTGATGCTCTGCCCTAGGACTGGCTGCAGGACCTGCAAGGCACCCACAAACTCCTTACCTCCTTCCAGATGTAATAGTGACTGAGGAAGCAGCCGATCTCTCCTCTGGTTAGCGGCCTGGAGGAGTACGGGTCCCGGTATCCTGGGAGCATATCGATGCTGAGAGCTTTGAGCTGACTCGTGTTCAGTGCTCTGAGAGAGAGAGAACAGCTATCACCACTTAAAAAGGAAATTCAAGTCAGACACAGGGGCAACATGGGAAATGCTGCTGATGTTCAGAGAAAAAGCATATCTCAAGAAATTCTTGCACTTGTTTAGCTATAAAACCTGGAGAAAAATTAAATTCTTGATTTACAAGTCTAAATCAAGCTGACAAATCATATCCTTAACTCTGCCAACAACTTCTTGTGGGACCACCAACTTTTCAGTGGCTTGGCTTAGATTATTTTTCTAAGAGGTCTTGATGGGTACCCAAATCTCAAAGACCACTAGATGGCACGTGGGTTCCTATCGCCCTAAGGCCTTTTTGCAGCTCACAGACCAAAAATTTCTGCCTTGATTTCTCATTATAAAAGGGTCTTAACACACCTTAAATTAAGCTTGGAAAGGGCTCCGTCATAGTTACCACTGTAGCACAACTTTGTAGCACTAGGATGGACAGTCTTCCCAGGAGATAAATGCTCTCAAACACTCTCACTGCTGACTCCTTTTAATTGTGTGCAAGTGTTGTAGTTCAAAGAAACCAGTATGATTTTAACAATCATTTTCACGTTAGCCTGAAACACGCTGCCCCAGTTCTCTCATGGAGACTGACTAATTGCAAAAGAAGAAAGAGCGAGCAAAACTGCCCCTAAACAGACCGTGAGGTAGGTAAAAGTGATATTCAGCTCTCCCCTCAGCCCACCCTTCCTCACCAGCAGGCAGCTCAGGGTATCCAAGGTGATGGTGTCAGGCAGTCATGCACAACCCACTCTTCGCAAACATCAGCAACCCCAGCTGAAACTCACTTTCCATCCACAGCCTCCACTATCTTGACTGCAATCTCCTGCTCATAGAGAGTCCTCAGCATCCGATCCCGCCTGTCTTTCCGACGCTTCAGATTGATCATGAAAATCTGGACAGAAGAGAAAGACATCAGCCTCCTGGCTTGGGAGAGAGGAAAAAAAGGGAGCCCTGATCCACCCTTGCCTAACAGCCCTGCTGGAAAACCAGATCTTATGAAAACACCGGGTGTTTTTCATTCCAGGTTGCTTAGAATTTGTCAAAAAATTAAGAGTTGCTTTTGAGTTGCAAGTTGAGAGGCTTGTTGTCTAACAACTACTTTTGATGAATGTTCATAGGGGAAACGTGCTCTTCGAGGGTGAATAAAAGTGAGAGGAGACCAAGTCTATAATTTTCAGAGATACAGGGTATTCTGATTTATATCAAGCACATGGCCACCTCCAGCCTCAGTCCTAGAGGCAACACTGACCTACATGTTCCTCTATAAACGCTGCCACTGCTTGTATTCAGGATTGTCAGCAGGGTCGCCATCCAAGTACAAGGACACGGTAGAGAGGATTTTTGTAATTAATTCAGGCACTGAAAATCCACTGCTACCCCTGCCAGAAAGCCTAGCGGAGAGCCAGTACCCGGAACAGAGATGTCTGGGCAGGGCTCCCTCCAAGCCTTGAGGAGACAGACGCTCTGGTGGAGGGCAGAGGGCTGAAGCCCTCATCTGCAGGTAAACTGCAGAGGGTCAGGGATATTTTTCAGTCCCAGGCAGACAAGTGCAGCCTTGTAGCCTGTGGAGCAAAACCTCATCCCAGTAAGAAGCGGATCAAATTCCAGCTCAGTACAAATACAAAAATAATAAATTGGATAAATAAAGCACAGCCACAAAGGACAACATGGAAAAAACCTACACCAGCTGTGTCCTAAACACAGACGCTCAAATACACATAGCCAAATTGGGTTCAGACTTTACAAGTCATGCAAACAGATGTAGCAGAATACACCAAGAAAACAAAGGCTCCCCTGATCACCACAGCTCCCTCGGTCACGGTGCCACTGCCACCCTGGCAGCTGCATACACAGGGGTTGCTGGCTCTGTGAATAACACGGACACTGGTGAATTAAAGCCCAGCAGACCCCTCTCCAGCCTTCTCCCCTCCATGCCTGCTCTCTCCACAATGTGAGGCAGAGGCAGGAGAGGAATTTCTGTGGGGTCTTGAGGTACTACCAGTGGCAGCAACCATCATTCTGGTTCGCTTTTACTTAAGGTCAAAAATATGTGGCAACCAAGCAGGGCAGGGGGAGAGCTGCCCAGGCAAGGAGACAGCATGTATGGGTTTCATCGCTCCTGGACGTACCCCGGCTGGGCTAGAACCCAGCTGTGAACTTGGCTCCCCCAGCTGCTCCGGGCTCTCCTGTGTCTCCCTAAGATGAGAGAGATCATTCTTTTCCATCACTGGAAAGCAGAAGAGGCTTCCCAAAAGACTAGTTTTTGTCACAGAATGGAAGGGAAGTCAGATGTAGAGGAAACAGCACAAGAACCAGGGAGTTAAATAACCTGTTTTTCAGCCTTGCCTCTGCCACCTGCTCCCGAGCTGGGTTAAAATCCGTATCATCAAGACAGGAAGCCCAAAGATTTCCTGGGCACCGTCCTGGTACACAAACCTGCACTTCTAATCAAGGGTCTTGTAGCAAGTATTCAGTGCCCACACAGACCTGAGTGGCCTTGTTTCTCCACCACAAACACCAGGGGGAAAGACCGCTCCCTGAGCCCTTTCCCTTCTGCTTCCCTGAGCTCAGCAGCTCTCCCCAAATAAGGATGGCATTTTCTCCTCGTAGAAGGCTTATGTCAAGAAGATGAGTGATTGGGAAGAGCTAACTATGTGAAAAGATGATGTACTCCAGGGGAAACTGCTAGAAGCTCAGCTACAGGGAGAACTCGGGTCCTCTAGGTGATGAGTGGGAAGACAAGACAGTAACAGCAAAATAGGTTCCTTACTTCATCAAATCCCATCTTGTCAGGGTGCTTCAGAGGAACAGAGACATACTGAGAGGGTTCGATGGGAGGACGATCGACTGAAAGAGAGAAGAGATCCCAAACAGCACATTCACATACACACTGCATCAATGTGATGTATTGTGTTTTTATCACCAGGCCTAAAGCCCCAGGGAGCTGGGATGTGGAGTCAGTGCAGGGGCAGGTACAGCAGAAAGCATCCACGTTGCAAAGCAGAAGCCAGCAGCCATGTGCCAGACAGACATCATGACAAAAACAAGGCTCTGCAGCATCCTTTTTGCATTAAAGATGCATTTTTGCATTTGATCAAGGGAAGTTGAGAGATTTTGTGAATGGGGTTGACCTGACCGTGAAGTGATTATATCCCTAGGTAGAAAAGCAGTGGAAAAATGGAACGCTGCATATCAAAAGAGTATGAGAGCAGTCGGGTCAGGATGCAGACTCCCAAGGGGAAGACAGCTGGGCTGCTGGCAGGCGAGGTCTACAAACATTAACTCTGGGGGGGGGTCCATCATGGCAGGGCACAACAACTTACTCATAGCCTCAATTAGTGTGTGCACAAAGTTCTCAGTTTCTTCTTGCAGCGTTTGGTGTGATTTCAGGGGCATGGGCAGGAAACCATAGTGTTCACGGTTGCAGATGAACATCTGTATTCCTGGGGATCACAGGAAAACAGAAATTAGAATCAGGTCTTTTACCAGCCGATTGTGCACTCTGCAATACTCTGTTGCTATGTAGCCACAATCAAACTTACGCCAGGACCTCAGTCCTGAAAACTTCTGCTTCATAAACAAACAATTCAAACACATCACACTGCCATTTGCTGTTTTATTTGGCTGGCAGCAAGTGGCCTCTCCTATGAAACCAATTGCTACTCGCTCCCCGACAGCAGTATTTTTAACCAGAATCCGTTTTCTCCTAGGAGAGACTGGGAACCCATGCCTTTGACCAGAGAAAGGGTCTTTTTTGGCTGTTGCCTATGAAAACAAGCCTACAGCAGAAGGCAGAACCGGCCTTTAGCACAAGGGGTGTCTGACCCACCCAGCAGAACTGCTGCAGGTACCTGGGGGTACCACAGAAGCCCCCTTCCCCAGAACCCTGCTGGCACTGCTCAGCCCTGGCACCTCACCCGACAAGCCCTTCACAGACCCGGAGCCAAAGGCAGGAACAGGTTTTCGCCCTCGGAGTGAGGCAGCCTCAAGCGGTGCGATGGCTTCCAGCGGCGCTGTGCCAAGGAGCAGCAGTGGTGGCCTTGGGGATGCGGGGCCTCCCACCCCACAGAGACCCAGGGAGCCTCCAGAGGGGAGACATGGGGCTCAGAGGTGGGGGAAACACACAGGTTTCAAAGCTCAGGGTGAAGGGCAGAGGCATTTGCACCCACGACTGGGCAGCACTGCCCCTCGGTGAGAGGTGGCCGGCCCTGCGCGCCCAGCAAAGACAGCGGCAGCTCCATCCCAGCAGCCAGCCGTGGAGAGGGAAAAATCCCAACAAACCCAGCGTGGCAAGGGGCAATGGCAGCTTTCATCTGTGCTTTGCGAGGATTCTCTGTCAGACCGCAATAAATACAGAACGACTCTTCCAGCGTGGAGGAGCCAAGCCTGATCCCCAGCTCCGACAGCACACAGCTGGCCAGGTGCCAGCCCAGGCAGCTCAGCTCTGCTGGGATCACACGGGATGAAGCTGTGGGGCCCAAGGCACCAGTCTAGCTGCAGGGCCTGTTACTGGCCTAGCAAGGGATTCAGCCTGGGGTTTGCAGTCGGGCATCTTCCTGCTTCTGTTTGCTTTGGCTAGAAGATAAAGGCAATCTATTTTTACCTGTGCTGGCAAAGGACTTTGAGGAATAGGTATACACATACAATAACCATCCTGGAAGCACCAAGTCTACCACCAAACATGGTCCTTTCCTCTCCAGGATTAGTTTTACTGTGCCCTGAAGATTAGAGGAAAACCCTAGCGAGAGCCACTAGCAAGAAGAAAAGATGCTTTCCAAAAGAGGTGGTAATGTAACAGCCTTCTACTCCAAAGCTTTTGCAACTGCTCGTCCAAGGGGCCAAATCTGAAGGTGTGAAACAAGGAGAGGATGCAAAGCTGCTCCTCAGAGCAGACACTCTTGCAAGGGAGGGACACCCCCACCACCCCCACTGAGAGTGTTCACTGGTAACGTCCTGGCTGCTCCCGCAGGACTAAAGAAGGCTTTGCTCACTATCCGCTACAACTGCGGCAACACAGGGCCTGACAGCCCATCAGGCAACGCACTCAAAAGCTACAGCCAGATAAGCCAAAGGAAAGTATTTCCGTTGTTTTTCACTGAGTTCTGGTCAGGTCCTTTATTAATTAATCACAATCTGAGAGCCGCTAGAACCCATACAACTGGCCAAGCAGATTTAACAAAAAATGTAAACTGCCTCATTTCTTAAAAAAAAAATAAAATAAAAAAAAAAAAGTACAACCACCCCCCTCCCTCCAGCAAATAAATGAAAACCAGACACTACCTGGTGTGTCAATGCTTTCATGTGTTGGTCCCCCTAATCCTTGGTATTTTTAGCAGAGCAGAATTGTCTACTTTAATGACCCCGGTGTTTCCACCATTTTAAGTTCTGCAAGCAAATTGCTGGCTACACTACTTGCCAAAACACATTCAGCTGTCAGCTGCAATTTAGGTAAATGGCAGAATAAAAAATACTACCTGCTGACATTAATGGATTTGGCACTGATCTAATCAACTAATCTTATCTGGCTCACTGATCTCTGTTCTTAATCTTCCACTGGCTTAAACACTGTTAATCTGCATAAATTCATGCCAGCATTTCTGTTCCTTTTGGGATAAAAGCTACTTTAGAATGGTAAAGCCACCTTAACATGGGGAGGGGGACTTGCTGTCCAGCTCTGTTTTTTTACCAAAACAAATGATTGCTATAAGGGACAGAACAGCTGTAGGTATGTGCGTTACTATTAGCCGTTGTAAGGCAGCGACCAGGATTCACAGCCGTGCCCCAAACCCACAGCCACATTCAGACAACCCGAATTTCCCCCACATCCCTGTGAGCAGACCTTCCAGCTGGCTGGCTGTCGGGCTTCAGAGCCTCAGGCTGCAAGGAGCTCAGGAGATCTGGCTGGCTAAACGCTACCTTGTGAGTGCAAGGCGCTCCAGAGAGTCCACCCTTGCCAATAAAACACTCCCACTGAGGTTTGTTCCGAGTCCGTACTCCCCCCACAGGCCACGCTCTCTCAGCAGAAGTGGGAAGGACAGTCTCTTTAGGGCATCACAAAACAATCGCTTTGAGCAGCAGATTCACTGTTGAAAATCGACGGTTTCATTTGAGGCATTAAGTGCACTGGCCTGGACAAAACCCAGCATCATTTGAGACTTTAGGGAAGTAAGTGAAGTTACTCCAAAGAGAAGTTTACCTCAAAGTCCATACATTTTTCACATTTCTGAACTTGGATGTCATCCTTCTATCATGGGTGACAAACTCAGCCCAGGACACAAGCCAACAATCTGAGCAGACCAATGGGCCAGACTGCTGAAGCAAAGCCTTTCATGTCATGGATCAGTCATGAGAAAAGCTGAAGTGTTATAGCATGGAAGGAAAAAATGATGGGTTTGAACCCCTGAAATACTTCTTCAGCAGCTGGAGCTCATGTGATGCAGTTACCACATACGTTGGATGCTGCATTTCTGGGAGAGCTGTCAGAGGGAACAAGCAGGGCAGGCTGATGTCAAGGAGCCAGCTTTGCTATCCAGACTGAAATCTCAGTTCTCCTCTGGAGCCAACATACTGATGTCGTGACTCAAAGTCAGGGCCCCAAAGGTGCTCTGCGAGTTCACATCTTGCCTCTGCCTCCCAAGGGCTCTAATTTCAGCCCTTGCTGCCTCCTCTCTACCACTCCTTTCTCATTTGATGCCCCTTATCCTCTCATTGCTGAGTTTTAAAAAGCTCTGCTTAGGCTGCCAAGACAAGACCATTTCTTTCAGTGCTTGTCAGGACCTTCACACCACAAACATCACTAAAATGAAAGCTACAAACAGCTGGTGGCTGCTGTGCTGCTCTGGGAACGGTAGGAAAGGCAGTCTGCTCAGCCTGCCTCTTCTGCAGAAGTGATTGCCAACAAACCATACTTCTTCACTTTCTCTCTGCTTGTCTGTTCCCCAAAAACAGCCCTTCCTTCTCACCTTAACTTTGCCTCTTTTACAAACAGAAGACAGCTAACACCAACGGCACATCACTCAGAGGACCCGCAAACAACTTCTCCCTATTAATTCACCTCAGCAAGCCAGCAAACCAGTCTTGAAGCTCTGAACCGAAGCACGTTTATTGGTGCCACTGAGGCTGCATCAGTGCTTTTGTCCTTGTAAGGCCCCAGACTTTCCCCTTCCCAATGCAGCAGGGCCAAGAACCACAGGGATGGCCATTACAGCCGCAGCCTTCCCGGGAGCTCCTTGCAGCTCTGACACTGCTACGCACCCGTCTGCCAGCCAGGACTTTGCTTTAGACAGAATACCCACCAGCTCCACTCTCCACAAAGAAATGGCACTAAATAAACATCCTCACCACAAGTACAAGCAGCAGTAGCAGCAGTCGCATGCACTTAAGAGACAGTGATTTCTCCGAGACACCTAGAGCTCTCTGCCAACACCAACAGCCATTCCAGACAAAGGAGAAGGACACTGAGGTTGTGCCTTGGCCCGAGAAGAGCCCTGTATCTCAGGTCTAACTGAAATCCTCCCACTGTCCAGCGGAAACTGATCCCAGTTATCAGCCAGAGTGGTACACATATTCTCTCTGCTGTGCCCCAAGGATCTCAAGGCAGCTCTCTGTGCTCAGCTGGTTCTCCCAAAGTACCAATGATACCACGTCAAGCAATGTCAAGTATGCAGAGGTTTTACTGCTTGCACATGAGCTCTAACCTGCTCTTGCCTGCAAGAGATTTCCTTTCAGCACAGTCCACAGACTCCACATTGTTCCCCTGCAAGTTACACTGATTTTGCTTTAAAAGCAGAAAACAAAAAAACACCAAAAACCAGAACAAAATCCCCCCACACCTCAGACAATTCCTGCTGAGCTGCCGTGAAGCACAGCCTCATCAGCGCTGCAGGTAAGCAACTTGGGGTTTGTTTTCCGCAAGGGCTGCTACATTTAGAAAGAGTCTCTTGCCCTTACTCCCTTCCTCATGGATCTCCTGGAAGCGGCGACTTCAGATCCCTTACCTATGGACTTCAAGGATACCTTCTGCTCTCACAGCATTCACCTGTGTTCACTACTGTCTTGCTGTGACACAAACCAGGGGTGGATGCCACACGTTTTCTTTCTGAAACACTGCCCCCATCCCAAGAATGGTTCCCATGGCCTTTGAAGCTAGCCGATTCAAAACTGCATTGCCTCTCCCTTGCTGCTAGTTATCCCTGACTAGATCTGAAAGAGGAAAGGGAACTGGGTCTTAGCTCAACACTACAGTCAACACAGGACTTCTGGCTGTGAACTCCAGCTAGAGGTCTGCATGTCTCTACTAGTGACTCCTCCCCAGCAAAGGCTCCCGACATACCTGCTTGGCGACTGGAAAAGGCAAAGACCATGATATCATCAAAGCTCCAGGTGTAGTCCTGGTGAGGGGGGTAGAACATCAGCTTGGTGGAGGCCTCTTTCCTCAAGTCAATGAGGAACGTGGAATGAATCATCGGGACAGCAAAACAGCCTGTCCTCTTCCATTCCCGAATCAGGGGATAATCCAAGGTCCTTTTGTAATAGCCCTGAAATCACAACGAGGGGGCTGCTTGTTACAAAGAGATTTCTGTTTTGGAGATGCTCCTTAGCAAAAGCTCTCACCCTTAGACTTCCCCAGCAGAGATGGATCAATGCTCAATTCTCAGGTTTTTAAGTGTCTCCCATTTGGAAAGGGCTCAGTCGGGTATTTAGAAACAACCTCCATCCCAAAAGCTAAGGCTCAACCTTCTCTCTCTCCTTTCTAGCAGTGATTGGAAATCCAAGCCTTACAGTTGCAAAAATTTTCTTGCAAAAGAGCATCAAACCTTGGACTATTTTCTCCTGGCTCTTCAAAAACTTTTTTTGCACATAAGACTCTCAGGTCTGATCCTGGAAGCTGACGAGCATCTGTGACATCCTCCATGTTCAACAGGTACAAAGGACATTCAGTGTCTCACAAAATAGGACCTGCAAATTATTTCTGACCATGACTTAAAAAAAATTTAAAATTATCATTTGCTTCATTGCAGTGAAGGCAACATCTCAATCTTTATCAGCTATGTAAGAATCCCTGCTTCCTCCATCCCAGGGCAAGCAGGTTTAATACTCACCCCTGAGCTCTCCCCACAGACTGCCTGGGGGAAGCACTTCAGTCAGCTCATTTCTCTGTAAGCATGAGCTCTGCTCACCTTCCAGCGTTGTGGATGCAACACCCACGTTGTGCAGCTCACAGCTGCTTTTGCAGGTGTATTAAGTATACAGCTATCAGATTTGGAAATAAACACACTGAATTCCTTCAGAAAGAAAATCTTAACGCACAGTAAGACATCCAGACATGTGAATCCAGAGCAGATTCTGGTCTTTACAGAAATAGGAGTCACTAAAATAAGTTAAAGTTCCTCGTACATTATATTTTCCATGAGCATCCTAGCAAAGGCTGAGTGAATCACTGCACAACCACTTTACCCTGGTTTTGTGTAGAGGCATGGTGTGGCGCATTTGTCTGTTTATGTATTTGTTGATCCTTTCCTCTGCCCTTTAGACATCTAGTCCCCACAGTATGGTCAGAAGGTATCTCAAACACAGCTGGTCTGATTTTCATGAAAAGGAACAAGTGAGCAGAGACCTTACTGGTGTTCCCACTGAAGGAAGGGTTAAGACATTCAACCTTTACCAGACATCTGAGAATGCCCACAGGTGAGAGATGCTGGAAACTAATCTTTCCTCCTCCAGTCGCTCGCTGTGGGGTTTTGGGGCTTTTCACTGCTCATAAATCATGTGTAGTCAAGAAAGACTCCAACTTGTCAGCACTGCTGCTGTGCTCGCCTTAGGTTAGCTTCATGACGACTAAATGTCAAGCTGTCTGGAGCTGGGTTTGGCTGCTTGTTGCTCAGTGCTGGAGGCGGTGTTTCAGGGTGTGCTCCAGCTCTTACTCCCTCCCCAAGTCCCCAGGGAGAGCAAGGCTGAGAGCATGAAGCTGTGGGACTGTGAGCACAAAAACAAGCAGCAGCAACTAAGAAAAAAAACAAAGTGGAAACTTTCCTGTTCATTTGAGCAGCTTTTTTTCACCAAATTCTGCAAGACACATTTGCTGCTAGGTTTTTCCCCTCTCCTTTCTCTCAGCTAATGCTGGTAATGATGGAAACTTACTACTGGAGAGGTAACATCAGGGGCCAGGGCTGAAGCTGGTGCACACAGGCACAGATCCATTTCAGCCTGCGGAGCAATGCTGATTTACATCAGTGGAAAACCTGGCTGTCTCAGGACTTAACCTTAACGGCTTAAAGGACAACGCCTTTGCTATGAAGCTTCTATCTCCATTTTAAAACAAAAACTGAAACAAGTAAACACCCATCATGCCCACCCCCCTGTTTCTTATCTATGTATTTACTTCCCAAGAATTTGGGAAGTTCAGGACCTTTTCCTGTTATTTTTACTCAGTTAGTTAGTCTGAACTGTGGAACTCCTTCCCATAAGATGGCATCGGTGCCAAAAAAATCAAAGTTTCAGACAGTGCTTTCTATAAAATAATAATAAAAAATAATCACCGAGAGCTTTAAAGATAAAGATCTCCCTCAAAGAATCATAGAGAAGGAGATTACCAGAGGCTAGGAAAATATTTTGGGGAAGTTATCGTTCACTTACTTGTTTGCCATGCTCTTATATTATTCCCTAGGCATCTACTAGGAACCGCTGGTAGCCAATGGACCTTTGGTCTGACCCAGTACACTTGTTATGTTTTCGCCCTGCCTGTGGTCC
Organism: Falco rusticolus; assembly: GCF_015220075.1. NCBI lineage: Eukaryota > Metazoa > Chordata > Aves > Falconiformes > Falconidae > Falco > Falco rusticolus. Next base: position 30,976,265 of record NC_051197.1, read on the forward strand.
CTACTAGTGTCCTTGCTAACACTGGGAAGCAAGAATGATGGTTTACACTAGGTAAATAGAAGAAAAAGGGAATGGAGTTTGCTCTTTGTTTCACTCCAGCAATAGTGACAATAATTAGCATCTGGTTAGTTTTCTGGAATAAAGCAAGAGGGTAGGGAAGGGCAGGACCATGGAGCTTCTCTGAAGTATTCCTTTTCACATGCCCCAGGGAAGTTACAAGCTGTGTGCGCAGCTCGAACTTAAACACATTTGCCTATGCAGTAGGGCAAGCTTGTCTTTACCAAGAGGGAAATGCAAGACTCAGGCATGGAAGTAAAAAGAAGGAAATTCTGAAGCTTTCCAGGAGAGACACAGCTTGGGATCCTGCCGCCTCGAAGGATGAGGAAACACATGCCAGCAGCAGACTAGAGAACAAGTGAAAAAGCTGATCTCATTACTGAGGCTTACCTGGGAGAAAAAAAAGCATTAACTACAGTCTCCATTTCAGCTTCAATGTCTTGAAAAGCCTACCCAGAGCTTAGTCAAGAACATTTCAAAGGCAGAGTGAAAAAAAGCAAAAAATTACCATGACAATATATCTGCCCTTCTATAGATTTACATATCCAAGGTGGTTATACTGGGTTTGGCTGGGATGCAGTTAATTTTCTTCACAGCAGCCAGTACAGTGCTGTGTTTCAGACTGCTGACCAAAACAGTGTTGGTAACACATGATGTTTTAGCTGCTGCTGAAGCATGTTTGCACAGCATCAAGGCCTTCTCTGTTTCTCACTCTGTTCCCCACAGCGAGTAGGCTGGGGATGGGCAAGAGGTTGGGAAGGTACACAGCTGGGACAGGTGACCCCAACTGACCACAGTGATTTTCCATACCATATAACATCATGCTCAGCAGTAACACTGGGTGGGGGGGAGTTTTTCCAAAGTAGCTGGTGCTCGGGGAATGGCTTGGCATGCATCTCCTGGTGGTAAGTGACTGTTTTTCTATCACTTTTTTATTTGGGGTTTGTTTTCCCCAATTCACTTATTAAACTGTATTTATCTCAACCCCTGATGATTGCTTTTGGGTTTAGTTTTTGGTTTTTTGCTTCTGCTTTTCCAATTTGCTCCCCTATCCTGCTGGGTGGGAACAAGTAAGTGACTGGGTGGGTGCTTATCTACCAGCCAGGGTCAACACACCACAGTGATACAGACCAGCTTGTAAAGTGATAGCTCAACCTCATTTTGGCTCTAAAAATAATGCTATTTCTACTACACAACATTTTTATATCTGATACTTTCTGCAGTATATGTGATCTGAAAAGGTAACATAGAACTAATTTCTGTACTCATCACTTCTGTCCTTCACACCAGTACCCTTTACATACACACTTCAGCACACACACTGCATACAATGCAAAGGATGTTGTCCCACTACATAAATCTTGTTCATATGTGAAAAAAATAACCTATACACAATGGAGAGCTGTAGAAAGAAAAGCAAATTCCTCTCAGATTAGTGTCACTATACAGGAAAGCTAGTATAAAATTATGTACAGAGAGTTTTAAGGCCATTACACAAACATATGGAAACATCTCCAATTCTGGTGTGTATATCAGTATTTTTTATGTAGTTAGTGGGATTGTATCAATCCCCAACACTTCTGGCAAAGCAAGCTCTGGTTCCTCCAGATTCAACTTTTTCAAATGAGGAATCTCAGATAAGGAAGCAAGTTTCAGCTATGTGCCTGCACATCCAGTGCAGAACATGTACTGCTTTGCTCATACCTATAGCTCAGCTAGAAAACAAAGCCTGAAAAACATTCACAGACTGCAACATCCTCTCTACTCTTCTTCCCAGCTTCCCTATAAAGGTACGGACCTTCCCCAAAGACACCCACCCAAGATTTGGGGTGCCACCACTATGACAGGTGCAAGCCGAGACAACTACCCTTCACCACACGCCAACACTGCCTCTGCATGCCTCAGAGGTACAGCAGCTTCTTTTCAGAAGGACACTATAAAAGCAGACGGGAAAGCCCACAGAAGAGAAGCAATGCCCACTGCTCCACAGACACAAGGCAGGAGGCCTTTGAAAATACAGCTTGCACAGTCACCCAGCACCGTTCACGAGGTCACTTGCCTGGGGAGTGATGCCGCACCAGAAGTTAGAGTAGAGAGAGCGAGACTCGAGCATTGGTGCCACCAATGTCTTGTTTTCTGCTATCATCAGGTTCAGGGTTTCTGGGTTGGTCAATAAATTATCTGCATCAATGAACTAGAGAAAGAAGAGGGGAAGAGAAAAAAAAAATCGTTATTAGAAGAAACTATATGCTTCCCCTGACACTTGCTTGGGAACAGGGCATACAGAGGCATTAGGTTGGCAAAAAAAACCACCAAAAAGCACTGAGCTGCTGGTTTTGATTCTGTAGGGTCGATCACTGTTACAGTAAACCCAGAGGTGCCTGGCCCCACAACAAAGCTATGAGATGGGAAAAGATGCAAAGCTTCCCTCCGACTCCACACAAAATTACTCCAGCACAGGGGCAAGGGAGCTGCAAGGGAAAATAACATTCAGGACAAGTTTATTCTGTGAAGACGATCAAGAACAACTCTTAAAAACTGGCCTCAAACCCTTGCCTTGGTCAGGGGTTGTGGGAACGCCACCATTAACTGCTGCTGGCATCACCAAAGATCTTTCCAGAACTGTCCTGCAGAACTATTCCCCTTACATTTCATCAATAACAGGTGATGTTTCAATCTGGGGGATCCTTGCAGGTGCCTACATATCACCAGGACTATATTCAGTCCTGACACCTGTGAAGAAAGCCTTGGGCTTTACCCAGGGACATACCTCCCTGGCTGCAAAGTCTCTTGCTCATCAGACCAAGAAATGACACACAGTATCTCACTGCAGAGCACTTTGTCTTTAGATAGAGAGGAAACTTTTCGACAGCCCCAAATATCAAAGTAACTACCTGAAAAGCTTTTGCTCGAGGGCAGTTAATAAATCAAACCTTGTATTTACCAGGATGTAGTCTGACCACTTCTCTCGTGCAGCACGCAGGGCAGCCTGTCGGAGTTTCATCACATGAGTGAATCGGGAGCTTGGCCAATGTTTTGGCCCAATTTCTTCTGGGTAAGACCTAACAAAGAAAAAAAAAAAAGTGACTGCACCCAGTTCTGAGCCCTATTACAACACTAGTGGAAAAAAAGAAAAAAAAAAAAAGAGAAAGTTCCCTTGCTTTCCAAAAGAAAAACAGTGTTAGAGTTACCTCAGGCAACCCAGGAGAGGTTTTGAGGGAGAACGATTCCAAGTTTCATGCTGGCATGTGTACGCAGGGCACCAGAGAACAAACAGGACTGCAGCATGTCCTGCCGACCACGTGGCCACAAGCAAAATAGCGCTATCGAAACCCGGAGTTTCTTCTGCTGCGGCAGGCCCTCACCTGACGTAAGCAGAGGTTACCCCCGAAAAGGAACTGAAGCTGATTTACCTCATCCGACCCTCTGGTAGAAAGTCATCTGTCCTCTGCTAGGCTTTAAGACTGTAAATACAGCTTCCTTAAGCCTAGTAGGACCAACAAAGCTGAGGAGGTGAAGATGAAGGCAACCTGGATTCCCCCAGGGTCTGGGCATTATTAGTAACTGTTAACACATCCCGTAATGGCTCTTAAATCTAGAAACACCCAACCCCATGAGCCCAATTACATGAACAAAATTATGTGCATGTCTGTTTTCAGGATCAGGTCCAAAAGCAAATACTTTTTCCTTCCATCTTTGTTTAACTTAGGGACAGATCCCTATGTGGAATAAAAATTCAGGACTTTGAAACAGTGCCAGCATAAACCAGTGAAGGAGCTAAAAATTTCAAAAACTTTTGACAGAACTTAAAAAACCTAAGTTTGACAGGATTAAGAAAACTCAATTGCAAAGAAAGGACTTAAAGTCAATAAAACAAGTATTCCCCGTGGGTTTGTACCACACATGCCCCACCACTGCACTGAGGACCTTGAAAATAAAAGCAAGCCCAAAGAAAGGGAAAACTGATGTACTTTTCCCTGATGGAAGAAATAGAAAACAGAACAAACCAAGGAACGGTTAATCTTAAAAACAAAAACCAACCAAATAAGAGCCCAACACACCTAACATCATATTTCAAAGCAAGATTCCTACAAGTCATGCAAAGGCATAATATACTGAATTAAATCCAGTTCTCTGGCTCGGAACTTGGTGAATATTTGATGTTTCAGACAGAAGTTTCACAGACGCTATGGGAATGGGCTACGATTTCTCTGCTTCCTTGCAAATAAAGAATGATAGTTTTTATTCCCTGTAGCTTTTGATGTGATTTGTTTACCATGTAAAGAGAGCAGCTGCAGATGCTAAATAACCAAATGGAAAACGCCGCCTTCTCTGAAATTCTGCCTGAGTTGCTTGATGGAAGTCAGAGATCTTTTTATGGGCTCCATGAGAACACCATTTTAATGGGACAGACCCCACCCCCCCAAAAAAAACCACACACACCCCCCAATAACATCAAACCAAAATCCACATTTTAATGCTTGGACATTTAGTACATCTCCTGGTTCAAACCCAGAAAAACCTAGAAAGTTTGACATATACACCAAACAGCTTCAGACAGCCTCTCGCTGCAGTACTCACTGGGGGTCCTCCATCGGTCTCCACTCCACATCATGGTAGAGGTTCTGCACGTTCTTCAGCCACTCTCTAAGGATTGCTGTGGTGTTATCAGCGTTATGGTCAGTGGCCGCCCTGGGAAAACAAGAGCACAAAGGAAGCCTGTTAACACAGGATTTAGGTCCTTTGCCTTTTCCAGCTGGTAAATGAGTCAAACAGAAGCAGAACTGATTTCTTACAGGTGCATCCATCTCCTGGCAGAACTCAGGGAAGCTCTGCAGATGTGCAAGTCCTTAAGACACAGGGCAGAGTCCCACTTTCCCACAAAGCCAGAGCACCCCCTTAGTGCAGGCATGCTCGCACACCGCTCCCCTCTTGCTCACAGCAATCACAGCAGCTTTACCACCAAGCGGATAGGGGGCTGAACTCTGTTCAGTTCATCCACTGGAAAAGACAAGACAGGCCATCCCAAGACGAACGGCCCCAGGTAAGCTAACTGCAAAGGTCCTACCTCTAGAAGCACCAGATTTTGCTCTGCTTGGCTGTATCGCCCTGCAAGCCCACCACGTAAGCTGTACAGCCCGGCTGCGAGCAGGCGGCTGCGCTGCCTCACACCACAGCCCAGGAACCCCTCACACCAGGACCAGGGGCTCTGCTAAGACACTGAGAAGAGCCCCTGCCAACATGCTGCTAGCAGAGGGAAGGATCAGGTCACACGCTGCTCTACAGCATCATAATTAGGCCTAGAAAGCCACTTGACTCCAATTTGCAACCTGCACAGCCCCTCTCACTGCCCTGTGTATGGTCGAGCTGAGCACAGAGGCAGCAGGAGAAGTCAGGGATGCTCAACACACACCAGGAGCAGCACCAGACCTCCTTCCCCCCACTCTGCTATAGCCAGCAAGGCTGAGGCTCCCAGAGAGGCAGCTTGCCTTCTTACCACTTCCCAACACAGAGCTTACAAGTTTGTGAAAACATGCGGAAAAGCTTGATGCAGATGCTACATTCCATTAAAACACTGCAACAGCACTCAAACAATGGGATGGGAGAAACCAGCCTGCTTTCTCTCTGGCCTCTGGATCCTCCCCGAAAGCAGCATCTGAAGAATGTTTTTTTCCTCAGGGTTGAATAGTATAGCTGCACAAACTGGAACAGGATGCACAGATCCACATCTCTGACAGTAATCACATGGAAGCATCCCCAAAGGAGCCACAAGCTCATCTCTGCCTGGGATCCTCACGCCCCTGGGTCACAGAAAAAGCGATCCAAGACACATCCCAGCTGCTCCTTTCCAGCACGTGTTTCCCTGGGATTACAACTTTGCACATCCAACACCTGGCTGCTCACGTGGTCACAGCAGATCCCACAGCAAATTCCCTGAAGTGGAAGGGCTGCTCGATTTTCCTGGCCAGAAGGCAGGAAAGCACACACAGCTCTGTAGTAGGACACGGCTTGTGCAGCCACAGCTCAGCAAGCTCCACTGAGAATTTACAACCCCTTTATATTCCTCTGGGAGTATATGTACTCCCAAAAGGTCCCGTGGAGAGACAGCAAAGATGGTGTGAAACATGGCCGTAAGAGGAGGGCACTGGAAGGCCATGCTGAGCCCCCATCAACTGCTATAAATTGCCTATTTTGTCCTGCAGCTCCGAGACCCAAAGGCACTTCCCATAGCACCCTCCACCCTACTTAAAGCCAGAGATACGTGTGGTTAGAGGAGGGCACACTGAAGGTAAAAGGGGGCACATCAAGCCCTAAAGCTACTCCAAGCTATTTCAGGAAAACACCTGACCCCCAAGTCATCATATAATCCTCTGACGAGCATCAGGGCATGAACTCTTCCTCGTTCATACAACTAGAAAATATCATTCCTGCAGGGTTTACCCTGATTTAAATTTTAAAAGACTCAAGAATTCAGATTTTATTTATAACCAGAACACCACAACCACTTAAGGACAGGAAGCTTATTTGTTGAATATTTATTCTTGTCTACTAAAACAATAAATAATGAAAGTTCAGCAAGCGAAGAGAGGCTGGTTTCTTTGTTATTAAATGCTCTCTACGACACAGCAAGGCTGGGTTTAGTCATAACTTCAGGGTTTGCTCTTGACCAAGGCCCTGCGTCAGACTGCACTGTAGATGTAGTTTGCAAGGACATTTAACCAGACTAAAACAGTCATAGTGCTGACTTTGTAGAACACACTAAGTCAGGCTTGCTCCATGTGTTTTACACATTGCAGCTCATCCACTCAAGCCCCTGTTTCAGCACACTCGTTTGGGCCTCCCACAGCCACTGCACCTTTCACTAGTCTTGTTCTGCTTTCCTCCCACACCCCAGCTGCACAGTAAACAAGAGCTCCAAAATTCCTAAAATACCAGAGAACCAAGAAAACTGCTTTATGTTCGTGGTCATCGCTGGAGTTGCAACAGCACCTAGTACATAGCAGGACCACACTGCAGAGAGGCATCACACAAACCAGGCGAAGATGATGGTGACAATCCATCTCATGTCACAATCTTTGCCGGGTCCAGGCAAGTCTTAAGCGCACAATTCCCAGTCAGGCCCACGTGCCTGTTTCCCTCAACAAGCCTCATCCCAGTCCTTCTAACCTCACATAAGATCGGCAGGGTCATGTGGAGGGGTTTGGTATGGTCTGGGGAGGGAAAGGGGAAGCTTCAGCTGTGTGCGTGTCAAATTGGTCTCAGCATTGTGCTGGCTGCTCCCTGGCCTCAGTCAGATTTTTCTCCATCCAGCTTTGCGCACACACAAGCCAAAAATGTATTAGTGGAGGAGCTGTTTGCAGGGATGTGCAATGGAAAACCAAAGTTCACAAATGAAACACAGTTTCCATGATAAAAAAAGTAAAAAACATAGAGTCATTCAACCTCAGAGAAAGTTAGTGACATGACAGAAGGCTGTTTCCTCAATCACTGAGAGTTGCTCCACAAAGCCCAAAACTTCGACTAGCAGAAGAAACCTTAAAATTGAAACACAGTGGCTGACAGAGCTACTACAGCTCTGCCCTCAAAAGCTAGCTGCCCTCACTGGCTAGCCCTTCTTTGCTTCCCCAGGCAAGGCAAGGGGGCTGAAGGATGCTCCTCCTCTCACGCCTTTGTCCAGTTCCTGTAAGGTCAGACCACACAAGTTTTACTGCACGGACACACCGCCATCCTGAGAGAAGGCCAGAGCACACTGAAGACTGCTGCTATCTGATCTTGCCCTTTGCTGCCAATGGCTGCCTAGGGATAGAGCTTCCCAACAGTCAGTCAGACCCCCCAACACCTTTGGTTCTCCATCCTGCTCCTGGAATTGGCAAAACTCCCCCCCAGGAGACCGCAACACCTAGCATCTTCCAGACAGAAGTGAGACACATGAATGGCTGCCTGGAGGAATCTTTAGATCCACCCACCGACAGGCTAAGGAAAGTAAGAAAACTGCTAGAAGAAAAATGGCATTTTACTGCCCAGGCTGTAATGGCATTATGTGGAAGGTAAATTCACATCCCACTAGACCTGCAGACATTGATGAGACAAAGCTCTGGCACAAAAAAAGGACTGCTGCCTCCAGGACTATTCAACCAGAAGCATTTCTAAGCCCAAAAGTTCTCGAAGGCAATAAAGTTTGTCACACCCTGGATGAAACATGCCCTATGACTAGCAATTTGGCAAACCTTTGTTTTTCCAGCTTTGAGCCTCAAAAAACAACCCCAACCAAAAAAAAAAAACCCCAAACAACCCAAGCTATTCCCAAAAGCAGGTATCACTATTAGTTTCAGAACAATCCATGTTTAAGATCAAACAAAATCAGCAAGTACTCCTACTGTAGTATCTGAAGCAGTCCATCTATCCCCCCAGAAAAAACATAGCAGCTATGGTGTCTGCAACACCACCATATGGAAAAACAGGCACTTTTTTTCCCCCCTCTATTTTTTTTTAAATAACAACCCCTACACAAGAAAAACAGGCAAATAAAAATGTGAGTAGGACTTCCCACTGGCAGCCAGAGCTCCTCAAGCCATAAGAGGCACGTCAGGATATTTCCTGTTACAAGCACTTCTTCTGTAATAGACAGTTTGTAGGACTTCAAGAAGCGAGTATACAGTTAAAACTCCAGTGCTCTAACTCAGATTGACAGATCAGTTGGACCCTGTCCATTTTTAATCCATTTTTCGAGATGCTAAGGCCATCTCTGCTACAGATCTCACCACCACCACCACCGATGGTCTGTTGCCCATGGTGCACAGTTCTGGAAAACTGACCATCCTTTCCCTCGGTGATGCCAGTCAGGAAGGGTTAAGACACACGGACAGAGCAGCCAGCACTTGTGCCACATCTGGTACAGTGAGGCAAGGCCACGCGATGAGACTGTTCGTGTGATAAACTGAGGGCAAGTTGGCATCGAAGACACTGTGCTGTGAGCATCCTGTGCTAGCTTCTCTTGGAAAATACAGGAGGTGAGGTAAAGCAGCACCTCCAATACCTGCAGAAAAGCAATTTCAGACTGCCCAAAGTCCTCCTACAACAGCGCTGGGGGAGAGGGGCAGCACTGGCCAACAAGTCTTCTCGGCATGCCCTGCGAGTAAATTGGATGGTGAAAGCACACCACGTAAGAGATGTTATCACCTCTCCACACTTGCCTGTCCTGGAAAAGTTTACCACATCCTCTGATCATTACTGGTCCATGGTATGGACTTGATAAGGTGAGGAGAGTGGATCACCTTAACCCAGCTCCACTTAGCTCCCCAAGAACACACCTTTGCAGTCCACATGGCCCTTAGACTAAGGCAGTGTCCAGATCTATTTTTCTTTTTGTGTATTTTTGGAAAGCATGTTGGTGAGCACAGTACTATTATTTGAGCTTGGGTCTATCAGCATTATTCTTGGCACAGTGTCAAGTCCAAATCACATTTGAGTGGATCAGTTTGAAACATTTCTGCAGTCAAGACAAAGCAGAAGCTACAAGAAGATGTGCTAAGTGCAAGGCTACAGGAAAAGGAGAGATGAGCTGGCTAGCCAGGAGTACAGTTCTTACTCATTCTCCAGTGTCTCCTCATCTCCATGGCTCTCTGCTAGATTTGCTCATGCTCATTAACGTCTTTCTTTACCAAGGGGGCTCCAAACCAGACACGGTATTCCAGATGTGATCAAACAAGTGCCTAGCAGAGGGGAACAACCCCTCGCCTTGATCTCCTGACTTACTTCTGTTCACGCTGCCCAGGATGCAGTTGACCTTTGCTACCAAGGCACACCATGGCCCACATTCAGGCTGCTGGCCACCAGAGCTCCACAGGACCCCCAATGCCTTTTCAGAAGAGCTGCTCCTCAGCCTGCATCACTGCAAAGGGCTCTTCCTTCCCAGGCACAGGATCTGATGAAGGTCAAGAGATTCCTCGCAGGCAACTCTCAACTCAAAGCCCACACACTCTGCAACTAGTAATGCAGGCAGGAGATAAAAAGCATGTTTCTCTCACAAGGTTATGTCTGCACCAAAAAGGAGGCAGCTTCACGTTCAAGAGCTGATTAACAATTTTAAGAATTTAATTAAAGAAAAAAGGTCTCCTGCAAGATTTACAACCAAAAGCCTGTATGACACAGCCAGGAAAGACTAGCGGAGTGACAAGGAAAAAAATCTAAATTCCTGACACATTTCAGGAAAGAAAGTTTAATAAATTAAACTGGAAGAGACCTCCAGATGGACACTCCTGTTCCAGTAACACGGCAGCTTTTTTCCACTCATATTTAAATCCATTTCCAATAAACAGAAACTAAATTTTAGAAAAGTTTGAGTAAGAATGTTCATATAGGGTCTTATGTCGGCGTAAGTATAACCACTCCAATATTTACTTTGGCTTTAGCCAGCAGTTTTACCATGGACACAAGCCCTCATTGTCCTTGCTCAAAGCACCCCCTCCCAAAAAAACTCAAGTACCACAAATAGCGGAAAAGTAAGCGCAACATTAAGCGCCTACTGTTTTAATTAAGTAACATGTGAGTAGCAGTGTATGAGGAAAACTGTTCCTCTTACAAACTGCTCATATTTTTAGCCTGATAATGTCTCCTCAAGTTACGTTTGCAAGCGGGAGTTAATTTAGGCTTTGATGGTTACCCTCATCTTTTCCTCCCCCAAAAAGGAAGGGGAAAACAAACAAACAAACAAACAAAATCACCCTTTTTCACATCCCAGTTTGCTCCCCCGAGCTATTTTACGGTCTACTTACCTCAGGCACTGGGTCAGAGGAGAAAATTTTCACCTTCACCATCTGTATAGAAAAAGTACTACAGGACAAAACCAACACTGTGTGCCTCTGGTTTGTCAGAGTACAGCTCACATTGTAACACAAGTTGTGGGAAACTCTATGGCCAGGGCCCTGCACTGATTTCCCTCCCCAATTTAACACGTACCAACGCTTCCCTCTGGCAAACAGGGAGGGAAGGAGGGAGGGTGGGCTTCGAACACCGGTAAGCACTTCATGCTCAACAAGTGTATACTGCAAAGCACAGTCAGAACCAGGGGCAGCCAGCTTTCAAAAGCAAGATCTATAAGGAAAATCTTTTCCCTTTCTGTCAATGTTTCAAAGACTTGAAGAGGGTGTTGGATTCTCCCTTTACTGCTATGAGAGCCAACTCAGACAGCCAGGTTCAAGCGGGCCCTTCCCATCGCGCCACCAAGCACATACCACAGATGACAATGGTCAGAAGGCTGCTGATGGTTGGGGCTGCACTGACAATGGCTCACACGAAGAGGGTGTCCATGGCTTTCCAGGGCTCCTGCAGCTTCTGCACGCTGCAGGATTGAATTGGGCCTGTAACCAAGTCCCAGGAAAACTCAAGAGATACGTATTTTAGCAGTCTCCCTTGCTTCCTCTCTGCATGCAGCCAGGGATTCAATTTACCCCCAAGGCTTGCTATGGGGTATAGTCCAATATTGAGTTCCACTGAAACAAGAGCCGCAGGTTGGCCACATGCCCTAAACCCACAGGTTGTCCTCCAAAGCAAAGTCCAAAGTCAATGGAAAACCCGTTAGAAGATCACTCCTAATAACTGTAACATAGAAACTGGTGACAAAAGCGCCAGTAGCTCACCTTGGCCATCTTCCACAGAACAGAGCAGCAATAAAGCATTCAGTCTCAAAACAAACGGTGGTGGAGGAAGCATATTTCTGTATGCCGTGTTCTACAACTTGTGCCGACAGAGGTGCCCATACACTCAGGCTGGACCTAGAACCCCTCCATGTTCTCACACGTTTGAGGCAGTGAGACAGAGCAGGAGCCTCATCTTTCCTGTTTTGTTAGAGATAAGACAGATGCAAGGGGGATATGGCAGTTCAGGCCCAGCTCTCTTGCTGTTTGCTGAGCAAGGCCACTTAACCTGCTACCTTCCAGCCTATTACGAAATGCTGAATTCTACAGTTATTCCTAAGGAAGTAACCTCCCACAAACAAAAACCCTCAACAGGAATTTGGCTAGTCTGGGCTCTCTAGAGAAGCCTTGGAGACAGCAGAGTGCTGTCACCGAATGGCTCGGTCTGAGCCAGCAGAGCTGCATCCCCCCCTCCTGTATAAGGGCTATAGCCAAAGGTGGTCCCACCAGATGCTTTGAGAGGGGAAAGCTCAGCCCTTGTGGCAGGACTCAGCCTATTCATGGCAACCTTCTGCCCCAAGGTAGCAGCAGTAGGGTACCGCACAGAGAACTCCCTCCATGCTCTGGGGAAACACCAGAAACTTCAAACCCCAGAGCATTAGAAAAGCCACCCTATTTCATTCAGCACTGGCCACTACTCACAAGTTGCTACAATGTTTTCTACCACAGCACTAATGATACACAATGAACAGAGCACACAGTATGTGAATTTTAACAGCTTAAGTTGAACTAAACAGAACATAGGGCAGACAGCCAAGTACTTACTTCTAGCTTTGTATGGCTTGCTACAGGCCCCCAAATTGTTTGGATCCAACAGCAAAAGCCTTCAGCTTTCAGTCACTTTGGGCAGCTCAAAGAGCTCCCTGGTCTGAGCTGAGAACTGAGCTCAGTGTCACACAGGCTACCCTGACTGATGACTGTGCTTATTCTGGGTGTGAATTCAGCCCTGCCAAAAATAACTGAAAAAAAAAAAAATAATCCAGCAATGGAGTCTTAATATGAGTCAAATACAAATTTGGATTTAGATTTCCCAAAACAAGCGATAAATAAAGTAACAGACGAGTCACTTCTCCCTGCCTTCTTGTTTGAATGCTGCCAGACTTAGAAAACCAATTCAAAATATAAAAACCACCAAACTGGCAGTTTCCACTGTGAACCAGTGGTGAATTACCTTGACTAGGAAACAGTGCAGCTGGGAGAGGGTACAGATCCTAAAAGGAAGAAAAAAATTTCAAAACAAGACAGAGGCAAAACACTTGTGAAAAACCCAGTGAGAGGGAGGGTCCCAAGGCAGCGGAGAACTACCAGAGAGCAGCTGCACCATTACAACAGCCTGAGACAAAGCTTTCCTGCTATGGCTCTATCACCGTTCCCCTGAGGGCCACAGCACACCACCCATCCCAAAGCAGCTGGCTTTTACAGCCCCTAGCATGGCTTGATGCACAACTCAAGAGCTGTTCAGCACCCAGTTGGGCAGTACAGCCCCATTCCCCAAATGCCAGCGTTTTGTTTCAGCTGTGAAAACACCCTTCTTTACCACAAAGGAGCAAGTGGAGCTGTTACTGTCAACTACTTCATGTTCTCCTGCTCACAATCTTCTCCAAAATATGCAGCAAACCAAGCAGGGTTCACTATATCTTTTCAAGCGTTCCCCCTTCAACTGGCAGGTACGGCTCTTGCTCACCCACCATGGAGTAGATTCAGCTAATAAACAATTTTCTCTTCATCTGAAACACTCTCACTTTGAGATAACTGTGCTGCTCCCTGGACTGCCAGCCCTACCTTGCATCTATTAATCCAAGATTTCATACCTCAAATCTCACAGGTGTCAGTAGGACCAGGAGATAACACATCAGGAGCCTCACCAAGCTAGCTCACAGCAATGCAGTTCAGAGACTGTATACAGATTTAAACCTTTCACACCAACACTGATTTTAGCACAATTATGCTCACACACTTCATTAATAAGGCCTGAACATTCAGGCCAAAGTTCAAATAACTGTTCAAGCATTTAAACAAGTTGCTAAAATGTCAACGTATGTGTAAGACTTTTTGGCTTCATAGGGACTTGGCGTTTGTTCTAAGGTTTTCCTTAATTAAGGACAGGCTTTTGGAAGCATCCTCTTTTGGGTTTTAATGATTTTAACTTGGTCTCCAAGGTGTCAGCTCCCAGCAGAAAGGTGGCCTGAGCCATGATCAGTGGCAGGGAGTTGTGTGGGAGCACAGAGCCAGTAACAAGAGCAGCGACACTCTCCAGGCTGGGCAGCTGTACAAGAACAGGACCTCACAGTACAGGAATGCAACAAATATCTCTTCTCTAACTCTTTCCCCATGCCCTTCAGCAGCTTGTGGATAATAGATTTTGCTGGCAACAGCAGTAATTTTAAAACCTTCAATGATCTTCCAAGCCCAAGTGAGAGAATGATTCACAGATGTATGTAAGTGTGTACATTCGTACACACCAGGGTCTTCACTCTTTCCACACTACCTCAGGAAATCTCTCTTTCTGGTGTCTCATCTCCAAGATCCTCAGGCTGTCTCCAATAGTACAGTGCCACAAGAGGTATGTGCTTACGCCCGGTGGGCACAGACACAATGGGGGGACCAACATCTCCCCAGAAAAGCCATCAGGCTAGGGCTGCTTATGGCTGTCTCATGCCAGTAGTCAAAAATCCACGTTTAACAGCTTCTCTGGCATCCATGCAAGGGGAATTCTCTTGCAGTGCAGAGGAGGTTCCTGCTGTTTCAACCCCAAGTCCTCACTTTGTCTTGCTTAAACTCCCCGTGGTTGCCCTGCTGCAGAAAAAGCTTTAAAAGAAACAAAAAACCATCTGCATCTGGCCTTGTGAATATTTCCAAGCAGACTTGGCTTCAAGGGAACAACTCCCCTAAGGAAAGCCCGGGAAATCTCATACGCACAGGATCAGGGCTGTGACTAGCCTCTGAAATCAATTTGCTCAAACGAGGAATTAATTGTGACAGTACTGTAACTTCTAAAGGGATAGCTTGTTCCCACCGATGCTAATTGAGACAACAGCTAATGCAGCTGTTCAAAATTAATGTAAGCATGTAAGCCACTGGGAAGGAGCACTGGTATTTAGAAATATTCTTGGCTCTAGTAACTAAAAATGGATGGGTTTTAAAGGGCAGAGTCTGCTCAAATTTAGGTGTCCAGTACCACTGATTTTTTCAATGGGCACACTGAACATGGGCCCGTACCACATTACCGAAGGTCCCCCCAAAAAGAAAAAAAAAAAAAAAAAAAAAATCAATCTGAAAGGCTTTCAGTCTCTTTACCAAGCTTGCAGAAGAATGAGTGCAAGGTTCCCGCAGTCTGCCTTGCCTCCACTAAGAAGATTCAGATCACAGACCACTAGACACCCAGTATTGGAGAGAAAAGCAGACTCAAGTCATTCCACTGAGCGGCCTCCTTTTTTAGTTTAGGGTGGGTTTGGGTTTTTTTTCTTTTTTTTCCTTTTCCCCCAAAAGTTATAACCATGCCCTACAACTCTCAGTAAGTACACAGTGCTTGCCTCCCAGCCCCCTACCCTGCAATGACAGCTTTCATCTGGAGATATATCTTACACTTCTGACAGTTCTACATACACAATACTGAGATTTTCAGAACTTAAGAGTAGGTTTTGCGACACCCCACGATAGAAAACCTAATACCTCTCTGTATCTCCCTTTACCTTCCCCACCTTTCCCTGAAACTCACCTCCTTTCCAAACTTACATTAAAGGTCAAAAGCTTGATGTTATTACTGCAAACCAAGCTGACTCTTTTGCTGACATACTGTAATACTGGTATGGATCAACACACTCTTCCTTCAAAGCAGTCAATGGATAACGGAGTAGTTGTTTCAGGATTACACCAATAAGACAGGTATGCTCCATTCTTCCAAAGTGTTTAAGAATGTACCTTTCCAGGCAAGACATTTTTAGGAACTCTTGACTTAAAATATGAAATATTAGTTCCTTTGCATTATGAATGGATTTTCATTCTAATCATATCATACAAGATTTAATCAAAGTCATTTTAACACACATAGAAGCACTTTTTATTGTAATCCAAATACTGTACAACTAAATGGTTGCAAATAAAAGTGATTTTTCATCACTTGTCTAGTGCAGGCTGACAGAAACTTTGTAAGACAATAGGAAATGGAAACAGAGTATTTTAAATCATGTCACTGATTAGGAGTTCAAGCAGCAATAAGAAATACATCAAACTAATTCTGGAGCAAAGGAAAACTCATTTTTTTTACCAGTCAAGAATCTGGTCTGTGATCTGAAAACCAACAGGATGTTTTTCCATGACACTAAAGTGAGATTTACACAATAATTGACCCTTTCATGTGAAAGCTTTGCTGATATGCAACAATAAAGACATTCTTCCCAAAGGTTTTTAGCCAGCTTTTCTTTGAGGCCATAGGAAATATAAAATAGGAACACAGTGATTTGCATCTCAAACTGGAACAAGACCGCTGAGGAACCCAAGGAGTGCTAGTTCTGTGAGACGAAACCCAAATCCAGCATTTGGGGAAGACTTGCTTCAAAGCAGGGAAGAACTGCAAGGAAGTCTAAGAAAAGGCGAAGTTCTTCCTACAAGCAAAGTAGAAAAGGATGCTTGGCTATCCAGAAAGATTTTGCCTCTGGAAAAAGAAAAGTAGCTACGTTTAGAAGAGCAGGAGATGCTCAAAGTTAAGTAGTCACTGAAAATCACTGGTTATTTCATATTCACACATCAGGCTCCCTGGAACTCCCAACCTCTATTGATATAGTGAAAAACCTAAAACTCTGCTGCAGACAGAAGCTGCACAGATAACAGAAACATTAACACCGAAAAAAGAGCAAAAGGTGGGAGCTCAGCACTCTGAGAAGGGACAGTTAGTACCGATACAGATGAGCCCAACAGGAATGTAAATAAGGAGCCTTCTGATGAGGATGTGCTAACTGCTAAAAGAAAACAAACTAGGGTAAAATAATTGTGGTAGTAGTAGATCAGCGACCTCCTACTCAGCTGGCCCCCACACCAAAGAGGGTGGATCCTCGCTCGGGGTTCACGCTGGTATAGATTAAAACCAGCCCAGTGGGCACATATTAGCTTGGCATGTTTAGAGTGGACAATAAGGAAGGGCTAATCGTTAGCTAGCAGATGTTATATGCTTGAACAAAAGTTAGATAATGGATGACGTATAAAGAACTCTAGTAGAGAACAGAAACTAAACAACAAAGACTGCTAACGTATGCAAAGATAAACAGGAACTTTAGGTAACTGCTCAAGAAGGTGAAAAGTACATCCTGAAGAGGCGCCAGAGGGAGGAGATTCTGAATTTTCAGAAACCTTATGTATACACATGACTTTGTATAATAAATACCCATCTGCTTGTTGAAACGGTGTGCAAGTTAGGAGTGATCCCCCTTGCACCCGGCGTCGCAATAAACATACCTGCTTTGTAACTCTCCTCAAGCTGTAGAGTTCCATTCTGCACATCACTATAACCAGCCTAATGCAAACGTCCCTGAATTACACAGATTTCTTTCACCTGCAGTGACCTTCAAAGTACAGCTCACCAGCCTTCTGATGTTTGAGGAAAGCCATTCATTCTCTTCAGTAATTTACAATTTTCATTTGTCTTTCCAAAAGTACAGGCTTTCCCTTCAAGAAGCTATGCAGGTGGAGCGTAAGTAATAAAGCCACGTCAGTAAGTCACAGGGCTGCATTTTCAAATCAGACTTTGTCCTATTGAAGGCACAAGCATAAACTCAGTGTAACCAAATAACTGGGACTCCCACTAGCACATGAAACAGGACCGGCCGGTTGGACAAAGACGAGCTGTGCCGTGTTAAGTGCTCTCAGCATCCTGCAGACTTCCTGCAAGTGACACGGGCTTCAAACTGATAGTCCATCGGGGCAAGGAACACACTCGAGCAAGAATAAATGAAAGAGCTATCGGGCAAACATGATGATGAGTGTCCCTGATGCCCCTGAACTCAAGAACACACCTCCCATCACTTGGTCAACGTCTAGCCTGGTTTAAATAAACCCAGGCTGCTCTACAGCAGTCACTACCTTTTGTTAGCAGCCTTTCAACAAGACCCCCGTGCAAACCAGGCAATAGAGCTGCCACCCCACATTTGAAGTCAGCTCTGCATTCAGGGTTGATTTCCATCCAGATCCTGTGCCTCTCCGGTGGACCAGGAATTCCTTCGCTGTTGCTGCGGGCTGAACAGGACTGTCAACAGGACAACAGCACTAAGCCCTCAAACCCAGTCTCCCACAAGTTACTACCTGCCTACATACTCAGGTGCTCAGAGACAGCACAAAGAAAACCTCAACAGTAAAACATTTCACGTATGTGCGGCAATTTCTGAAAAATGCAGCACAAATACTAGGAGCTATCTTCCAGTTCAGTAGGTTGGGAAGACTTTGGGGATTCAGGTACACATTCACTGAGCCACAGCTTGCAAAACACCACCTCTGTAGGCTTTTGGACAGTAGCTGTGTTACAGCACTCTGTACTAAACCTGCACAGCTTACTGGCAGACCTCGTGCTTTTCCACAGTCTGGTGCTCACGAAGGCTCCCTCTATCAACATCTGCACAGAGCTAGAAAAACTCCGTATGCCCCATGGGGATATATCCATTCCACCAGAAGCAACAATCTGTCTTTGCCCACAAAGGCTTGGAAAAGGGGAGTTACAGGAAGAAGTCTGGACTCAGCCATCATCCCAAGTTCAGGACTGCCAGAGGACTGCAGCTTCGCTGAAGAGTCTCCCGGGGCAATTCCAGGAATGACAAGAAGTATCCCATCAACTTCCAGAGGGCTGGGATTTTTTCTTAGCATTCCTGGGGGATGCAGGCCAACAAGCCCAGTGCAAAATGTTTTATTTCTGTTGCACCATCCTATGGAAGTGTCTAATCATGAAAGACACCAAGACAGAGTGAAGGACAATCAGTGTTTTGATGAAGAACTCTTAGCCTTTTGCACTACCTGCCCTCCAACAGAGGAGGGCCAGCCCCCAGCTCCTCCGTCTGGTCTGCTGGCAGTGTATACACTGATGTTCACTTACACCTCCCCTGTTCCAGCTCCGTGTGGCTCACTTGCAGCGTAGCTGTTGAGAGAAATTAACTTGGCCGAGCCTACACTACAAATAAATCCTCTGGCCAATTTGCACTCAGAAATATGACTCTGCACTTCTCCTTCATAAAAGGGCTTACTGTCTGGGCACGGAGAGGGCTGCGGCAGGAGCATGTACCAGATGAATAGATCATTAGAGACACACCGAGAAATCCCAGCACTGCTGTCAAAGCGCAGGGTATTGTCAAACGCCCAGCTCACTCTTTGCCATGCTCTCACACAGAGTTTTGTCAGGTTTGAAGGTTTTGACCCCGAGACAGAAGCTCCAGGCTTGCCTCATACAGGCAAAAGCAGTTGTGAGAATTTAAGTTTTTCCTCATTGCTTAATGCATGTGAATCTCTTTCCACCACTATGATCTGCAATGCTACCACCAGAAGTGGATGATACAGAATACAAAGACAAATCTAAACCCAGCCAGAAAAGGTAATTCCTTCCCTACTCCTGCAGCAGATCAGTCTCAGGTACGTGGGTCTGTTCTACCAGGTATCAGACTTACAGAAGCAGACAAAGTTAGCAAGGCTTTTTCAAAGGAATTTAACTTCAGGATGGCTTGGAAACAGCTGTTTTCAAACTGTGATCAGCAGGTATCTGTGGAGTATTTCTAGTTTGTTTGTGAAAGGTAACTTTAAAAAAAACCCGTATCATACACAAGTCAAAGTTTGCTACGCAGGCATCTGCATTCCCACTGGAAAAATGTGTTTTGGTTTATGCTCAGCTGACAGAATACCATTCCCCTTTCACTTGTGCTAGAAGGATCAGCACCACTGCCCTCATCAGAACCCATGCCAGCTAAAATTTTACCGCGGGACCCCCAGCACAATCTTAGCAGGCAGCACAATCAGCCACCTGTGCATCTGGAACCTCACATGATTTTTGACGCCAATAATGACTTGCGTTCATTTGTACAGTGCAAGAATACGAGAACAAGGCTGGCACAGGCACATAATAAACACTCCTGATTTCCTGGGAGGGCTGTGAATTACTGGGTGCCTACAGGCAAACTGGGAAAGTGTAAGGATGATAAAACCCCAGGTGCTAATAACATTTAGGACAGACACAAAGGAATAGAAACAGAAGCAAAGATCTTGACTGCTTCTTCTACAGCCTCTGAACAACCAAGTCAGCATCCTTTGGGATGGAAAGTGTTAACAGAATCTGCTTTTAAAATATAGCTAGGAAGAACAGCAAGTAAAAGTCAACCAGGGACCTGTAACAAACTCTGTGTGAGGAGAGTTGCCATGTTTTTCGTCTTGTACTTCACAAGGGATCCAGGCACTGGGCTAGATCACAAGCAACCCTGTAAGCAAGCCGCCTTCCTCCTGCTGCCAGAGCACCTCCTCCTCCACAGACCACAAAGCCTTAGAGCTGTCCTAAGGGGCAACCAACTCCAATGTTTCTGGAAGCACAACCTGTAAAAAAGGCCAGTGTCAAGTCTGCAAGCGAGGGAAATGTCTTCAGGCTATAAAAGCAAGGATAACATGTCAATTAAAGGCTTTGTCTAGAGCACAGCATGAAGCAAGGCAAGGAAGAGGATTGATCTCTTCATCACCAGGCTGTGCATAGCAGATCTTCACAATACATCCCAATACAATAATACAAGGAATTTGCATTATTTATTCCATTAACATTGCCATGTGCTGAGGCATGTTCTTAGCCACTCAGGTGCATGGCTCATGGGAAATGTCACAGCCCTCCAAAAAGTCACAGAGCTAACACCTCTCTCCACCAAAGGAAAAGAGTTTCTGCTTTTTAAAAAACTCCTGAATCTGATCCACAGCACCAAAAACAAGCGAAGAAACTTCAAAACACAATAGCAAAAATTAGCTGTGTACCAGATGCTCCTCGGAAGACTGAGGCATGAAATCCACCCAACACTATCTCCAGATTCCTCCAAAGATATCCAAGGTGTTTACAACAACTGTTTCTGATGGGAGCCACATGAAAGAAACTGAACACACAACTAAAAAATGATCATAAAACGTATATCCCAAGATGTTGCTGTTTACCATATGGTAAGGAAATGAAAGGACACGATGGGTGCAAGCCAGGACAATCTGTATTCAAGGCAAGGCATGTGCACTGGCTTTACAGTTGGCATTAACATTATGAAGAGCCATACAGAAAAGCTAATGTAGGAAAATTAAAAAAAAAACCAAAACCAAAACAGTCGACATGGTTCCAACTGGTTAGTTACTGTCTCCGAATGATAACATAGCAAAAGGCTACAGAGCTTTCATCTCTGCAGCAGACAAGAGGTTTACTCAATCAGGAAGGTAACCACCAGAGGAGAAAGTTTGGGAGTCAGGTTGTGATTTTAGCTGTTATTCAGTAGCCACATGCAGATAAGCCTACATCTTTGATTATACTGGACTCACCACCCAGGCTTTAGGGACTTACTCATGCCACCTTCATGGACTTAGAACTAACTCAGCCTGCATTTCCAAGCATTTCAGTGACGCCATGAAGCTCAGAGTCCTTGCCACATCACATCTTCACTGCACTGTTATGCTAAGTTTGACATCTGGGGGCCTGACTTTCCCTCTATGACCATCTTCTGAACAGTTAGCAGATTCTTCTCTTCACCATGTGCACTAAACCTGGTCTCCACCACCACCCAACCACACAGAGGTTATACAAGGGGCCAGCCAGAGCTATGACATCGATGCAGTTTGGTCCACTAACACTTTAGCCAAAGGCTAAAGCACCCTTGTTAGTCACAGGGTCAGGAAGAAAAGACTTTTGCCTTTTCAGGGATTCTCAGAGCTTCAGAGAGCGCCCTTGAAAAGGAACACGGCCAGAAACATGCAAGTCATTTAGCTTCCTGTGTTGTGGGATCAAGGAATCAGGAATAAAAAAAAACAAAACAAAGCGTTAATGCCAGAGGTACAACCAGTCCTGCCCTCCCAGAATAACCCCTTAACAGTTTAATAGCCCAACCAATGCATAACACCCGTGAACCTACAATCAGTTAATCATATGCAGCATCTAATGATGTCAGACTATACATTTCTCTTGATCAACTGCAATTTCTCAGCAAACAAACACAGCAGGTTTCATTATACTCTCCCTGGCACAGGTTTCACTTCGCAAATTGATGCCAAATTTTGCTTTCCCCAACATTAAACTAAAGATTACAGTCATCAGCAAGTTATTTTAGAGTTAGACTTCGCTAAAGCCAGCACGGAACTTGAGACTTCATAATTCTGGCCTAACCTTTCTCAAGTAGCCAGTTACACTGGAAAACGGAGGTTCTCTGAATTGCATGGAATGGTACAGTGCTTCAAAATAAACGGATTATGTCATATTCATTGGCAAATGGCTGAAAATGTTTTAAACATAATTAAGTAGGAGATTAAAAACAACCACTGCAGCCAAGCAGGAAAAAAAATAATTCAACCTTTATATATGAAGTAGAGTTTTCCTAGTTGTCATCTGTAGCTTTGTCTGTCACATTTCAGATGAAGAAACAGTTGAAAAGATGACACTATCTCCTATGCTGAGAGGGTTCTGAATATGGGGAAGGAAAGAAAGCAACAAATCCCCCCACCCCACCCGTTTGTTAGCACAAAACAGTCCATTT
Source organism: Falco rusticolus (assembly GCF_015220075.1). Lineage (NCBI taxonomy): Eukaryota > Metazoa > Chordata > Aves > Falconiformes > Falconidae > Falco > Falco rusticolus. The sequence goes on from NC_051197.1 coordinate 30,998,742, forward strand.
ATCAATTAAAATTTTCTGACTTTCTACCAGAGGCAGATTTCACAGTGTTCTTGCTTTGAATGGCTAAGTGTACTCATCTTCATCGTACCTCTGGGAAATGGGCACCGGATCAGACAGGTTAGAGGGCATGCCCATGCCCAGAGACCCCTGAAATCCACGGCAAAGCTCTGAACCTCCCTGAGCACCGCACTGAGGCAGTACTACAGCTTCATTTTACAGGGAGGGAAACAAAAGCAGAGAGATTAATGGATTTACTCAAGTCACAAAAAAGGAGTGGGTGTCAGGGCTGGGAATGATACAACAAGCCTACGCTCCTTCCAAAATACACACTGAAATAAACTACAGATACTCAGTTTCTGTAGAGCAGTTTACTTAACACATTCACAAAGTATTTGTCAGACTAGTGATAAATCTGTGGCCATGGCAATCTCGAGAACAACTTTTCCATGTTGCTTTTAAGAAACTCTCACAAGCTCAAAGGCAACATTTTTCTTCTTCACCAAGTATTTTGTCTTCATCACTGAAAAAAAAGACCTGGGTTTTTGGAGATGTGGTTCTAGATATATTTTTTAAAGCACTGAAGCACCCTTACTGGGGGGGACAGAGGATGACAAACCAACCAACCCCACCAGAACCAAAACATCTCCAGGATGAGAAATACTTTGCAGATACTTTTAAGAAACAAGTGGATGAACTCTACCGAGGAGGCGAGGCCCACACCCCAGCCTCCACAGTGCTAAACATGACTTACTACTGTTGTAGTGTCTCAAAAGTAGACCCAAATCTGCCGAGTTCCTTGCTCAGCAGACTGCTTCCTTTGCTGACCTGGTGATCTCTCCCCAGTTCCAGCCTCGCAGGCAGAAGGGGGACAGATATCAGAGGGCTGCGATTCTGAGTTGGTTTGCTAACTGCCTTCCATCTTTTTGCACTTTGAAGGGTGTGCTTCTAAGCAAGCTGTGAAATGACAGCTAAATCTCTGTTTTTCCTGCCTAACTCAGCACTCAGGTGGCAAAACCCCCCCATGTTTTCCTGTCATCTCACACAGGCAACAGCACAGAATAACATGGTGCTCTGAACAAACAGTACACCACCACATCACTTAAAAGGGCTATGTGCAAGCAAGGCATTTCTCTTTTAAATTCCAAATACTTCGGGTGAGCTAAGATTTCTGAGTCTGAATCTCCGTCATTTGTGATCTCACGTTTCACTCTCATATACAGGAATCCATATGGCTTCTCCTGTGGAGGGAGGCACAGGCACACATGTGCGGGACACATGGCTACCGTTTGGTGAACACACGTGACATACTACAGATGCCAGAGTCAGAACACATTTTCTCTTGGAAACGAATGACTCTGGACTCAGACTGATGGAAAACTGGTGGTATGCTGATGGCTGAATTAACTCTAAAGAGAAGAGAAAGAAAAACAGTGAGTTCTCCTTATTTCACTGATCTTGTAAGCTAATAGGTCTACAGCCTTCTGTAAGTAACACTGTGCATGTCTCGTCCCCAGCTGAGGAAAAGGGATCATGCAAACCAAGTGACATTTAAGCAAAATATAGGATTGCTTCCATTACAGTATACAACGTTGCAATTCTCACTTCTGGCGGTCTGTCCTCTTTGCATGGGTTTCCGGAAGCATCACTGGAGAGGTGCAAAATTCAGGGAGAGCAGAGCACTGAAGGCTGCATCAGCAAGTGTGGGAAATAAATGTGGAGAAGAATGCAAATGCACAATTTATTTTAACTAAGTGACCACAAACACATGGTTTGAGGATAGCTAATTTTTTCCCCTTCATTGCCTGGAGAGAGGAAACAGGCACTTACTTAATCTCAGTAGCCACTTCCTAGTAAATTGACTGGGTAATTGGAAGCCCCATAAAATACACGTATGCCTTGTTTCTTCAGAGCGTGGTTCCTGACTAAACCATTTCCAATGGCAAAGATTCACAGCTTAGATGTTATCCATTGCACAGGGATGAAGTGCACAAAATGCAGTGCTTTCTAACCTCAGTGGAGAGACTCCCCCACACATCTGCAGGCATTAGAGTTGCCTGTCCCAGCAGGAACACACTCTGACCCAAACAACCCTTGCACGCATGACAGCACTTGTCCGGCAGCATTCCCATGCCTGGACATTTGAGCTCCCCGGGACTCTGAGGCAATTTCAAAGACTGGAAAACTGGATTTTTGAATACCTGATAAATCCATCAAGGCATTGCTGTGGTAGGGATGAAAGAGCAGAGAAGAAAGTGACAGGTTTCAATGAACCCACAGTCCCTCAGCTGAGTGTGCAGCAAACCAATCCGAGGCTCTCCCTCTGCCAGTAACAACCATAATCCCAGTACTACATCAGGGAATAGCAGATACCATCCAACAACTGTTTTCTCGTTTACAAAACGTGTATCCACTTCATCTATTGTGACACAGGCTGTCTTCCAGAGACTAGGCTCTACATAGAGATGTGACGTATAAGGAGACAAACTGAAACCGAACTGCTATTTTAACTTATTCGCTGAAGCTATTAAGTTTCTTCGAAGTTATGTTCAAAGGTGTCCAACAGATCATTTATTCTGACCTATGACACACCACAGGTAAAGCATCACTTCATGTCCCCAAAACTAATGCAAAGATTTTAGCATCACCCGCTTGCCACAAAAAAAAAAACCCCACAAACCACCAAGTCCTTTCTTTTTTTTCTGGTTTTCATCTGAAACGGTCTAAGGCCCTTTTTCAGAAGTCTTTCAAATAGAAAGAAATCAAGAGTTTCATCTGAAATCCATACAACAGTAGCAACGGCTGTGCAAGATCATCTGCAAGGCAAGAGCTGGTATGTCATAGAAGCAGCTGGCCACTAGAGGGATTTCTAAATAAATTAAATAAAGGTAATCGGTCAATTTCCTCATGGAAAAACTGAAAGCCTAGTTCTGTCTCATTTGAGAAATCATTCCCTTAAACATCTGCCAGCTTCTCAGCCACTGCCTGGGAGAACCGGCAGAGCAGATAGCAGGGTTCTGGAGCCCGCACGGCTGCTGCTGTTTTCAGTTAGCCTGTTTCTTGGGCTCCAGACCTACCCACCTGAGACGGGCGGCAGACACCCCGCAAACCATTCCAGCATAAACTATTTGGGCCCTGTAGGGTAGGACTTTTGTTTTAAAGTGTTTCATTAACCTCTTCAGATCACGTAACCTGATACAAGATCTAACAAGCTGAAATCTCAGTTTCTTTGGCTCCCTATTTGGCTTCTCCCAAGAATATTCTTAAACTTCCATGCCAGAGTTGGCACAGCTTTATAGCTCCATCTGTGTTGTCGGTTCAAGAGACCTGGAAGAAACATGCCTTTGTCGGTTCACTAGATTTGGAAGAAATACATCCTCCAGAGCAGAAAAGGCTGGAGTTTTGGTCCAGCTGTGTGCCCAAACTGTTATAACCAGATGTTTTTCTTTATTTGTGGCCGGTCCCAAAAGCTTATGTGTAGTAACCAACTTGGCCACGCATCCTGCAGCAGCAACAGGAGCTGGTCAGATCTGTCAGGCAGGCAATTACTGCTGTTAAATGTAATACGCAATTATTTTTCCTTAGTGATCTCACTCTATTAGAAAGATAAAAATAATTGAGAGAGACTTGAACCCCATTTCGCCTCAGCAAATCTCCTCTGTGGTACACCGAATTTGTGCTTGCTATCATTTGTGATTTAGATCCACCTGCTCTGCAGTGGTTGGGCAGTCTGCATTCAAATAAGGATGCAGCCTGTAATCCAAGTGCAGCTACAAACTATGCACCTTGCACCAGACGATACAGCAAACCTGAAGGTGATCGATGCTCTCCACAGGTAGCAGGATCAACCCAACACCATCACTCTGTTTTTTGCAATTTGTTGAGTGTAGGAAAGAAATTACTGTTTCCCTTAGCCCCGGCCTAGCTCTGAACACACAGTCCTCCCCCCTTAGACTTACATGACATACATAAAGACAGGCTCATCCAAAAAGACAGATGCAGTGTTTATAGTCAAAGCTGCTGGAAACAACTGCTCCCCACTGATAGCAGCTTGAGTCTTGTTCTGCAAAACAGAGCTTCCTTCAAGGCTCAGGTATTAGGCAAAAAATCCTGGCAACACCCCTAGTTTGTATGAAGTCAGAGCAGAGTTCTGCCAGCAGACAGCTATGAGCTCACTAGTCTGAAATAACAACTCATTGACGAGGCTTCTGGTGGAAGCAACAACTAACTTGTTTGTGTGAGAAATAAAGCAAGGGGGGAAGTGAGTCTGTGATGAGAGTGATAAAATGTGTATCACCAGCCCACTCCATGACTTAGCAATGATAATTTGCATTTAAATGCTGCTTTAAATAAAAAAAATTAAAATCATAAATTAAGAGAAACTATTTAGCAACAGTGACATTTTCATATTCCAGTCACACACACTGAATTTATTTCAGATTACTGTTTTGAAAAATGAGTGTAACCAAAGTCTCTGACAGCCAGAGACGGAGGAAAAAAATATTTGAAGAGGTGAAAGACCCAAAAGTAATTATTATTCTCTGCTAACCTATTTAGAAGAGTCTGGGTAGGCTCCTCCAGAACCCTGAAGCCAGTCACCTCAGGGACAACTAAATGGAAACTCCATCCAGAACTTCCTACTGAAGAAGCACATATGATTTGGAGCAAACACCAGCAGCTTCCAGAAACTGATTTATGTGAGTCAAGTAAAACTAATGGTGTAAGACTGGGAAAAATGAGCATAGTGCTGGTCTCCTACTCTGTTGTTCCTCACTTGCTTATAAGAACTGGTTATGTTGGAGCCTCTTCCCCATGGTTACTAGGACTGCCCGCTTCATTTCAGGCCCAAGGAAATTTCGAGCCTTTTACTTTGTGAAGGGAACCTCAGGCCATACCAACCCCTGGCCGCCTCCTCATTTTGCCAGCTCTACAGAACGCTCTGGGGTCTAGAACCTTTGCACTCTCCATCCTCACCCCTAAGACAGATACAATCAGGGTACCCACCAACAACACAAAAAAGCATGCAGCACTTGGCTCCTGTCGGCAACAGGACCCTTGCTAAACCTCCAGGACCTGAATAATCTGCTCGTACCTCAGCCTGCAGCAGCTTGAAACTCCCCAAACCTAACCCAGACCTAAGCTGTTCCATACAGCAAAAGAGAACAGAAGGAATTCACTTCTACCAACATCCCACCTCCACCTGCAGGCACTGAAAAAGACAGAACCAAGCCAAATTATAGAAGCTATAGAGTTGCACGCATGAACTCGAGTGAAAGTATTATCAGAAAACCCATACATACACTAACAGAGAATAAAATGCCATGCACCCAAGCCAGTACTAACCTTCTTCCCAACTCTGCCAGACACGCAGAATCCAGCAACACATTCAGATTTCCAATTCAGGTCACATTAAGGACCAATGTATGGGCCTTTTGTTATGAGCAACAACCTCCCTCATCTGTCCGGAAACCATTTAAAACTGGCACCTCAAGCTTTCTTCTCTCAAATGCCACGGCAACCTCAGTTCTGATCCCTTCTGATCCCTATGGTTGATATAGACGTGGATCCCTTCTGATCCCTGTGATTGATATAGACTGGTGGATCCCTTCTGGATCCCTGTGGTTGATCCAGTGTGACTGTTGTGACAAGCATGGCCCTTCAAGTCACCTTTCCCCCAGACTGTAACCTGAATGAGGGGATGAACCCAACACTAAACCACAATGTACAATGCTGACTCTTTCCCAATCCTGCAGGCCCCACAGAACCTGAAAGCAAAGTGGCTTACTTAAAACCCAGACTTTAGCCTCTGCCCGTAACTGCAACCTTGATTCTAGTCAAGAGGGGAGGTCTGGGGGGGGTGGGGGTGGGGGGGCATGTGGGGAAATAGAGATAAATAAAAATACCTCTCCTCCCATCGAAAGGACTGAGGAAAATATCACTTGGCCCCCTGAGTGCAGTACTTCTGTTACATTCAGGACTCAGGATCACCTCAGCAGCACCACTGGTGACCACAAGGATGAGCAGCACAGCCGGAAAGCTGGACAAGCTTCAACAAACTCCTTGCAACAGCCCGGGACATCAGGTCAGGTTGGCAGGTAGGCGCCCCTGCCCTCCACAGGACATGGCTTCTGGTAACCATCGCCCTCCTTTTCCTTCATGCAGACACTTGATTGAGCTTCAGCAGCCTCTGATGAGATATCCTCCTCACCTGCTCTCCCAAGTGCTATACCTGTTCTGCAATTGCAAAACCACAGACAAGGTGCCTTTGTAGCATTGCCAGAGTGCCAAGTTTCCAGCCTCTCCCTTACTGTGAGTCTTCACCCACTGGTCCTTCGAGGGAATCTTTCGCTGCTGCTCCTCCTTCCTTGTAACATGGGTTTCAGGATCTTTGTTCTGGCGAGTCTCTGTGAAGCCCGTTTTCCTCCCATTCATCCTCCCCAACGACACACAGCTGGCTTGCCTCCTCCTCCACTCCTGCACCGGGCCACCCAGCACCTGAAGAGCAGCACACATCCCCCATGCCAGGCCAACACCAACATAATGCCGTACCAATAATACAGCAACACAAAACAAAACCTTGGCACTTCAATCCTGCTTTCCCCAGGCCTTACCAGTAATTCTAGCCAATTCTAGACAAAAATTCGTAAGAAATAAAATGTAGACCATCAGTTTCTGAAGACACCAGAACTTCTTTAATCCCTCAGTTTGCAGAAATGAGGAATAGCCTGACTTTGGCTGTTTTCCAAAACAAAAACATAAGCCTTTGCACTAGTCATACAGTTCCTACACTGACTGTTCAGCTTTCAGTATGTCTTTTTTGTTAGGATTCTTGCTATTCTGGTGTAGTGACTTTTGCATGTAACTGCTGTGCTTTTCACTTAGTTTTAACTATTTTTGTCACGGTCTTTATGGGTTATGGTATCAATTACAAATTCTGGTTAGACTACAGGAACAGACACTTCATTTAAGAAGAATTTTCAAGAGCAAAAACACATCCTCAATAAACCTCAAGGGGAGTTAATAGCATTCAGATACACCCCAGCACTGAAACTCCACTGAGCAGCAAATCTGCAGCTAAACCTCAGGATCCTGGGATTTCACACCTAAGACAGTACTGAAAATAGGCACCCTGGGACATATAAAATCAGTACACCAGTCTACCCTCCATCACTCCTCTCCATCAGCTGTGTCACTGTTGCAGCGTTTGTTTATCTTCTCACACAGAGCTGCAGCTGGGAGACATAACTACCCAAAAAAAGTCACCTCCCTACTGGCAGGCAGCAAGGTGAAGGGACCAAGGACAACACTCCAGCACACACCAAGAAAAGCAGGTAACCAGCTGCAACAGGTCGAGACAGTGCAGCCAAGGTCAATGCTATGCACCCACATGCCTTTCTGCAGCAAACATTAAACCACACCGGCTCCTCTACAAGGAGTTTTTACTCTCACCAAAACACCTTGGTTGTTGGGTTTTTTGGGGGTTGATTTGGGGTTTTTTTTTGATGCAAAGATGACATAACTTTCCTGCATCCTCACATAAAATGTTAAGTACTGATGACTGAAGAAGAGTCTTGCTGCAAAGCCTTACAGGTCATGTTCCTCCTTGCCTCCTAGACATAGGAGGCTATAGGAACTGAAAAGGTTTCTCATAGCTTTTCGTGGCTGTCTAATGCTCATGCTTCCTAGTTAAACCCCTTCTAGCACTTGCCACAAGATGGGTTTTGACCATCTAGTGACACAGTGCACAAGTAGTCCAACTACAGGAATTTGCTTAAGTTCACTTGCCTGAAGCCAGGCGGGGAGTAATTCACAGATTCAAACCAATGAACAGAATGGGGCTGGGGGGAAATCAAAGCATTTGCATTTGTCAGAGTTTAACATTTAACTTCGAAGTCACAATTAGCTGTTCAAAGTATGAATGCTAGAAAACAGCCTTTTTTCCTAGATACCTTGTAAGGACAAGAACGATTGAAAATACTAATAACTCAGCCTTAAATTCCTATTCTACCCTCAAAGTTACAATGCACCATCCATTTTAAGAGCAGCTGTAGAACACGTAGCAAAACCAAGATTTTAATTTGCTAACTGAAGAGATAACCACCTGCTATCAGCTTCAGGATATAAACTAACACTTCACAGCTAACGCAACCTAGTTTTTGCCACTGGGCAAAATTCAAACCAGACTGCAGCCACCCATAGCCTTTCCTCTGCAGAGGGATCAAAGCGAAACGAAGCAAACAATGCTTTTAGAATCAAGGGAAGCCCATACCCTGTCGGGGGGGTGGGGGGGTGAGATATCATATTTTTTCTTCTTAAAAGGATAAAAATCTTTTAAAAAAAAATGAACAACAACAACAACAACAAAAAAAAAATCAATCTCTGCTGGAGCCGAAGCATTCCAAAACTGAAGTAAAAGAGCTTATATGAGCCCTGCCACAGCACTGTAGTTTACATGGACTCCCACTATCTTTTGCTTCAGCATGACTTTAGATCCTCAGGAGCCAGGGGGGACAGCCTCAAACTAAACACATTTTCTGGTCCAAATGAAGACCTGCTTATCTTTAAAAGAGGTGCATTATTTGCTACCACTGCATACAGACAGAATGAAAGGAAAACAGTTAGAAAGCAGTTCACTTCCATGCACTACTACCACACGGGCATCAGGGTTATCACTGAAGCTGACATCTCCAGCAGTGCCAGTGTTTCAAGAAACCCTGGAATAGGAGCAAGGACAGACTTTGGTGAAAATGTATTCCCATCCCAAAACAACACTATAAACTTTCATGCTGTAATCCAACAGTAGTTATACATTGGGGGGTGGGAAACATACTATGTAAATAATTGGTCAGAATGAAAGCAGAAGACAGAGCAGCTTTCACACCTGAATAAGGAGGTCTCATTTCCCAGCATGTCTAACAGCTGTCTCGAACAAGCAATCATCTCTCCCAAAGAAACATAAGAAATATTGCATGAACACAATTCCAGTCCTCTGCATTGAAACTCCTTATTCAGTCTCTAGTACAAAATTAAGCCATTTATTTAGGAGTGCCACGTCTGTCAAGAAGAGGATCAACATGCTACATCAAAAAACATTACCAAAACCAAAGCAGTTCTCGGAAAACTTTGGTGACTAAACTCCATTTGAAAGCATATACCAGTTCCATAGTCACCTGGAAAAGGTTCAAAATCACCACATATTTATTAGGTTCTCCATTAACTTTCCAGGATGAAAAGTGAACTCATTCTACAGTAATGAAAAGTACTCTGGTCCAAGGACACCAGATATAGATATACAAATAGATGTGCATGTCCACACACACACATATATAACTGAAATAAATCATTTCTGTGTTTAAAACCAGGATACAGGTATTGAATGAAGCAAATTGTGCAGTTCCATTAAAAAAAAAACCAAACCAACAAAAAAGTGGGGTTTTTTTCCATACAGATGAGCCTATTAGAAGTGCCACATGCCTGTCTGAAGGATTTATTGGCCAAAAATCCATCCTGGAGAGAATACTAACACATTTTTTTATTCCTATCTTTCTTCAGGCTGAAATTTTGATGCATGTGGGCCCCATTTAGCTGTAATCCATCCTTGGCAATGAGCATCATCAATGTACACTATGGTTCACTAAACCAAAGGAAATGAGAGGCACATAAATATATTGAACTAATATTAAGTCTGAGACATCATCCCACAGGAAGGAAATTCCAGGTTCTGACAGACAGCACCCTGCATCACCTCGGTCCTCTCTCTCACCCTGCAGCCCATATGGTCTTTCAGGGAGTCCTCCAGAACCAAAGAATAACAGAAAGCACTGGCAATGGGCAGCTCCCAGTGTTCTGCATCCCATGTGTATCATGGATCTATTTTTAGAGAAACCTGACCCAGTACGTGAAGACTTTCCGTTCCAGGGGACTCAGATAAATAATTGCAGGTGTTGTGACACTTTACATAAAAGATCAAAAATGTCCTTCAATCTATGCGTACATCCCAGCAGGCATCAGGGCTAGCTGCCCTGCTATTCCCTCTCTGGTTCCCCAAGCAAAAACTCCTTTTCCTTTCCGAAGCAGGCCCACGCCATACCTCCCAGGAACCAACCATTCTCCAGCTATGCCCAGACACCTGGGACCTCTTCTTCAGGAGTCTGACTAGCAGTGATCAGGCAGCTTTCTGAAAAGAAGATATGCTCAATTTAGCAGAAAGAAAATGCAAAAGAGAAAGGAAAAAAAGGTATTGGTACAACAGTCTTCATCCCAAAGGCCTGCCACTCTGCTAGACTCACCCTCAACAGAGTGATTTTCAAGACACTCTCTGACAGTGACTGCCTCACCAGAACAGGCTGCCCAGAGATCATGGAGTCTCTGTCCCTGGAGATATTAACACCTTGAACTGCAGTGGTACTAGGCAGCCTTCACCCGAGCCTGCTTTGAGTAGGGGTTGGGACTAGACAATCTTCAGAGGTGCTTTCTGACCGTAACCGCTCTAGGATATCCATGCATTAGTCCCAGAACGTTCCCGTTGGAGAAGCCCTGTGAAAGGAAAGAGGCTTTTCCCCTGTAATAAAAGGATACCAGCAGAAATTGGGTAGGCTTCCCCTGGGTCAGACCTAACTGATCCAGATTCACCAGAAGTTAAGAAGCTGACATAGCTTGTATACCAGGAACGTACAACTGAAATTGCCCCTTAAAAAAATGGCAATTTAACTCCAGCACTTTACAGCCAACACTGGTTGCAGCTGGTCCTCTGACACACTCCCACAGCTGCCTCCCACTTCTCCCACACTTGAACAGGCTTCAGAAGACATGACAGTACACAACCTTGACCGTCTGCAGCCTTGGCTGGATAAAGAATCCCAACCCCAGGCAACAGACAAGTCAGGGATGAAGTGGGATCCTGCCCTGGCCAGGAATGAACTAGATGACCCCTTGAGGTCTTTTCATTCCTACTTCGTACATATTTACAAAAATCTTGAAAACTAGTTCTCCTTCACCTTTGAAAGCATCCAAAGGCTTATAATAAACAACAGCCTCTGATATCCAACTCTGTCCCGCTGTTTCTTTGTGACAACATATTATTTTATTGGCATCTAGCCTCTAAACAACACTTGCAGTACAAGGCATCAGGTAGACAATTACACAAGTGACAGACAAACAGGTAACGAAGCAGACCTGTCTTAAAATGTGGTTGCCAAAAGACAGCAGCCAAAATAGATGGCTGCCTTTTCGAAGATACATAGCATGCAGGATTCGGACCAAAAAAACAAACAAAAAAAATCACACAATGTATTATATTCACCAGTCTCACAGAGTTTCTACTTATTTCAAGACTTAATATATTATAAAGTGTGGAACAAATGGTGTTTTATAGCATCAAAAGGCATCAGAATCTGGCAATTTGTGGGAACCATAGGAAAAATAAAGAAACTACTGCTACCCAACAAATTTCCATCATGCAGCTGATGCTTCTTTTAACAGTTCTCTGCAGAACTGCAAAGTATTTAGCTGAAGAGCAGTTTAAGTCTTGCCATGCAGACCTCAGTGAGGCGCAGCACTAATTTTCGGCTTCCCTTCAAATGTTTCTACTGAACAATTTCCTGATGTCATTTACTTAAGGTTGCCAAGATTTAGATGTGGGAGACAGGCCCAAAGGACAAAAAACCCCCAAAACCACAACCAAAACTTATTGTGGATATTGGGATGGGATCATTTCTTTAGCCTTCCCTGGTTCTCCATTTCTCACATAAATTTACTGCATTTCAGTGTAAAAGTGATCTCAATAAGAAAGAAGAATCAAGACTTCAGTTATGAATTCTATCTCTGGTCTCAATAAACTCAAGAATCTTGTGTAGATAAGTAACCTTTCTTCCCCAATTTCCCTAGCAAGAAAATGGAAGCATTTTACTCCCTTTACTTCTTTTCATGGAGTCATCTAAATGCAAGTTTGTTGGAAGAAAGACTACGCAACGTCTTGCACAACAGGAACATCATCTTAATCATAGTTCCAAGGTTGTGCAAGACCCATCTCACTCTTAGTCCCACTTAGTCTATGATTATGTTATTAAAGCTGTATTATAAATAAAGTATCCACTTTTTGTTATTTGTTATCCCAAACAAATATGAATGGGAAACTAAATCCCACAAGTTTCAATGACAAGCCAAGTGAAAAAATTTAATTTCTAAAACCTAAGTTTTAATAGTCACATGGAAGTCTAAGCACAGGTGATCAAATTTTAAATAGATGAAAAACACCAATGGACAGAAGCAACAGAGACAGAGCCAGCAGACTGGAACTTCAGCATTCCTAAGTGATTAATCCTGACCATGAAGATTTAAGTGACCCTACTGCACAGATGGAAACAAGGACAGAAAACACAGTGCATTTGAAAGCCAACACTTCCCAGTGAGTAATAACACCCATTAAAGTTTCAAATTATCCCTGCATCTTACCAGATATTGTCCTCTATGTAGAATTTTTCACATTTGAAGAGCAGACTGTTGAAGAAAACGCTCAGATAGAGTATCATCAGCTAGTTCTAGACTAATAATATATAATCATCAAAGTTAACTATTATACTGATCTCATCAGCTTCTATTTTCAGCTACAACTAGTTCTTTCAAGCTGAAACCATTCAGTCACTGGAGCCAGCGTTACAGTATATCCACTGATCCCTCATCTGGGATTTATTCCAGCTTTCCACCAATCTCGCCTATCTTTCACATTATCATTTCTGAAATTAAGCATACTCTGATCAGCAAAGCAGGCACACATTTTCAAGCACAAAAGAACCTAATTATTGCTTCCAAGCTCCAACTCATTTAATGCAAGCAATTAATCCCCAGGTTAGTAAGAGATGAGAGAGCAGATGGCACACAACTATGAACTAGCAGGTCTTTAAAGATGAAATTACAACTTTCTTGCTATACTGTCAGTTAATCCAAGGCTAAGGGAAGTGTGAGCCAGTGTGATAAACTGCTGAATACACATGCATTTACTTTGCCCACTACAGCCAAGAAGAACCCACCTGACAAATGCTCTTTACCTATAATCGAATGGATCTCAAATACACCATCAGCATTGCTACTGTTCAAAATAAAACCAAACCTTAGCCCTCAACCACCCAAAAGAGTTGGAGCATGCTGACTACGTAACTTCAGGGTCAGTTTTGTCCAAGACAGAGAAGAACATTTTTCCCTCCCTTCGCAGTTCTCCAGCACCAATGCAAACAATGCAGCAAGCCTGCCTAACGTGCCCAAGTTCCCCGACTCAGCTAGGCTGTTTGCAGCACAGTCACTGACACAGCCCTGAGAAAAGCTTAGCCCATCCCCGTTAAACATGCCAAGTGCAGCCACACAAGGAGTGTTTAGAAGAACACTCCCTAGCTAACAAATAGCTTGACTTTGGTCCAACAGCCATGTTTTCTTGAGGCTCTCAACTGTTGCTGGGCACTAGCCTGTTTCTCACAGCGTTACTTATTTTTGAGCCAAATACTGGCTAGACTTTCCACAAGCACCAGAGGCGAGGGCTGTGACCCCTTTCTCCTTCACCAGACGGGACAACTGTCACCTCCAGCACTATTCTTCCACAGCTACACAAACACCAAGCTGAAGAGCAGAGAGGGAGGCTGGGTTCTGCTGCTGAAGCAGGGAGTCTTTGCTGTTGCCACCTCGGTGGCCAGCACCACAGGTTCACAGACAGACTGCCTATGGCCAAGTCTATCCCACCAAGCGGAGCAGGGCTGGGACAAAGACCCAAGTACTGTTCCACAGGAATTTCCACCGTTAAGTCATTAGTACAATCCTGGGATGATCTGGCCTATGCCCACCAGTGCTCTCCGGGAAAAGGATGGCTGGGGTTAATACAGGCCAGGGACCATTCCCAGGAGGGGGTCTGGATGCAGCTCCCTAATTCTTGGAAGGGGAAGGAAGAAAGGAAGGAAGCATTGAACTGAAAGGACATGGGTCACAATGTGCCAGTTGGCTTTGGACCAAACAGCCTGCTTGATTCATTAGTAGCCAGCAATTTCTTCCGCAGCAACTAAAGAAGTCAGAATTAGACAAGAAGGAAGTATGAGACTGTCCCACATATATCTTTTGCTCAGGATCTGGCTAACAAAGATTGAGATTAATTGATATAGGCTATGAAAAGAAAGTGTCTGCTTCAAACTCATACATTGACTCTTAACCCCCCTTTACTGCCACTCATAAAGCTTCCACCCTACAAACTTGAGGAATCTGCCATTGAATTTAAGCCCTCAAGCAATACAGAGAGCATATGGGAGTTAAAGAGATGATACATGTTCTTAATTTTTATTCTCAAGACCTACATTTGGGCATTTTAAAACGCTGACTTACTCCAGAAAACTTTGAAGTAGAATATAAGCAGCAATGAAGGAATGCAACTCTTTGACAACCACCACTTCACCGCCCTTCACACCAAGCTATCCCAGTAATGCAACAGCACAGGGATACAGGCAAATCCCGGGATTTATCTGTTGAAAAGGCTCATGTCAGGCACAAAGTCTGAAATGTGAGACGCTTCCAGAAATGGACTGTATTGTTTCATTTGTTCTCAAGAGACTGGATAGATACCATATGTGAGCTTCCTCTCAGTGGGTATGTTGTGCCCTGAACATCCCTGGCTCCACAAAAGCTCAAGTTTTATTGGGGAGCTGAAGAGAACAGGGCTAACCCTCTCCAAAGAATCGCTGCCACCCTACAGGTGCTGTTCTCTGTGGCAACTCAGTGCATCTACAGAACTTCCTTTTCAGGGGCCGTGATTTTTTGGTCATTCTCATTTTATAAAGCTTTAAACAGCAGATTTTCCAGTTTAACCACCACCTGCACCTATGTGCAATCCTCTTAAAAATGGAGTGATATTCTTATCAGAATCTTAGAATATTTGAAGTTATCTTACACTGTTATTTCATTAATAGCCCTCACAAATACTTTCACACAATACCGGAGAGATCTTAAGTAGAGTAAGAATAATGCAAGCAATGTACTAAAAAAGTTGTAGAGCTAACCAGTGCTCTGCGGGATTTAAAAATAAAAAACAACCACACACAACAAACTTATTCTGCACTTGCAGAGCAACAGGCATCCAGGATTCACCTTACTTTGGGGATCGGGTCTGCACTTACAACTCCCACTTACGTTTTATAAAAACCAAGCTTAGCTGAATCACAGTCTGTACGTAGGGTTTGGTATCTACTCCTACATCTGCTAAAATGAAATCCAAACCAGCCAAATTCCCACTGACACAAATGAGAGCACAATCATGGACCTACACACAGATGAGCCTGGCATTCATTCACCCACCGCCACACACCAGCCTGTAATTCCATGGCCACGTTTGTGTGGCACACCACATTCAGGCTGATACCACAATCTGCTTTGTACACCCTCAATAAAAAAAAAAACAAAACCAAAAAAATCAACACACACACCCAACCACCAACAAAACACAAAAGTGCCATGCACTGATTATACCAGCCACGGATTTTCTGCAAAGATCTGTAGAATACTTGAAGACAGTAACAGGCACGTTCCTGAAGCATGCACTGAGACATCTAATGCTGTCTGCCTAATGACACTCCAGCATCAGCGATGTGGCTGGGAGGAGTGGTTTTCCCCACATCCCTTTATACAGAGTAAAACTTGTATTGACTTTTGAAGTTAACAGGAGTCTCCCCACTGACTTCACTGAACTTTGGATCAGACCCTGTAGCACCATTTCTTATTTTACAGGATTACCACACTCAAAAAAAAAAAAAAAAAAAAAAAAAAAATCTCTTTTGGGTCCTCCCAAGCAATTCCTGTTTCTCCCAACAATTGTGTCAGGTTGAAAGAAAAAGACTTTTTTTTTTTCTTTTTACCCTTATAAATAAAGGCAGATTAACCAGTTCCCAAATTGGTCCAATTCCTCCATCCCGACACACACTTGATTGCCACAGCTGCCCCCATGCTGTGATTTCTGAATACATCTTTGAATCTATCTTTCGGACTACAGCCTTGCAACAATGCTCCTTTTCAATGCCCACCAGCACCTCCTCAGCAGGCCGGCTCTCCGGCCCTGGCAAGCCCCGACCAGCTGCCCACAAAGCCCGGTATTTACCGGGCAAGCAGCGGCACCCCGCTCCGGACCCGGCGCTCCGTACCGAGCTGTAGGTCCGGACAAACGCTCGGGCAGGCGGGCAGTGTCCCCAGGCTGCGGGCCAGCCCAGCTCCCAGCCGTAGCCCCACGCCGCCCGCACACCGCCGCGGCCGGGAGAACCCCGCGCCCCTCGCCCCGGGGGGCGAGCTCTGCCCCAGCCGCACACGCCGGCTCTCCGGCCCCGACGGCAGGAGCTGCCCCTGCGCGTCGCCGCCGCCTTCCCCCCGCGCCTCGCCCCGGCTACCTGCGCTGCGCGGAGGCAGGGCGGCCCTGCGCCCCCGCCGGAGAGCCAGGGGGCGGCCGGGGCAGCGCAGGCAGCCCCTTCCCCCTTCCCGGGCACGGCCACGCCGCCGGCTGCCCCCGCAACTCCCCGCCATGCACAAGCCGGGTGGAAGCCGAGGGGCTGGGGGGGCCGGGGCTCTGCTCGCAGCCGGGGGGCGGCGGGGCCAGGCCGGGGTCCCCGCTGCCTCACATCGTCCCCCGCCCCTCCCCTTACCAGAGGGCGATCCTGCTCTTGGGGTAGCGCAGCCTCTCCACGCAGCCGAGGAAGTGGGGCAGCGTGTGCGCGGCGTTGCGGGCGATGATGGCCAGCAGCACAGTGGGCTTCAGCAGAGCCGACTCGGGCAGGGGCTGGGGCTCGGGGCTCGGAGGCGGCGGCGGCGGCTCCGGGGGCAGGCTGGCCCCGCAGCCGCCCAGCAGCAGCAGCAGGAGGAGGAGGAGATGAGGGGGCCGGGGGGCGCGGGGCCCGGCGCACGCAGCCATGATGGACGCGGGGCGGCCGCGGGGAGCCGCGCCGGCAGTGCGGGGCGGCCGCTGCAGCGCGCCCGGCGCCGCGGGGAGGAGGAGGAGCAGCGCCTCCGCCTGCCCGCCCGGCCCAGCGCCCCCAAACCCGGCCTTTGTGGGCAGCACGGCTCGCCGCACCTCCTCCGGCACGGCACGGCACGGCACGGCACGGCCCGCCCCCCGCAGGCTGCCGGGCGAGGACGCGACCCCGACCCCGCGGGGCGCCGGGGCGGCCCAGGCGCGACCCTCTCGTCCCCCGGCCCGCTCTGGTTTGCGCAGCCCGCACGCACCTGCCTCACTTTGGTCCCGGTCAAAGTTACAAACCCGTCAGCCCAGGTTTGGGTTTAAAAGCGCCCTGTGCGGCTGCCGCGGCCGCCTGCCCTCCGAGGGCTGGTGTAACGCTAACGCCCCTGCGCTTGCTGCTTGCGGTAAGATCTCACCCTATTCCCCACCCCGTCAGGGAACGAAGGTTACTTTGCGCTTTTATATCAAGAAGTATTTTGCAAACATCTCTGGGATGCCAGCGCAAAGCCGCCTGAGATGCTGTATCCATCCCACGCTGCAGGACAGATGCACAGTGCGGTGGTCCCAGCTGGAACGTGGCTGGAAGATGAAGACATTCCCTTTATTTCATTGACTTGCCTGCCACGGAACCACTCCTATGAATGGACTGATGACAATTTAACAAGATAAATAAAACACGTTACAGCAATGAAAATTATTGGGTCATGATCTTAAAAGGGGCATAGTAATCATTGCTCTTAGAAGTTAATAGGATTTGGGTATGTTTCAAGATGAAATCTCCAATTATGGGCCCCATCATGGCATATCTGTTTTTTACTGTAGGTTTTTACCTCCAATGTGAACAAACCCACTTCAAGCAGGCAGCACTGGTGTCTGTACGCTTGCAAGCCTCATACAGGAGGAAACATTTAGCAACCAGACAATTGTTTATTAACTATCCATGACCTCATTGTGAATTGTGTGCAGGTAGTGTCTCTATATATAGTTCGTGTCTGTGGTGTTCTTTGTTTACAGAATGTATTTATCATCCAAACCAAGCTGCATTGTCTCAGTTTCCTGATCAGATGACTCCCAAAAAAATTAACACAAAAAGAACCACCCTAGGAAAAACAGTAAACTTCAATAAAGAATCTCCAGAGGTCAAATCATCTGCACCAAAATTTTAGAAGCTTCTGCAATTTGTAACCATCTTTCTGAACAATTAATGAAAATATATTCCTTCTGTTTGCCCTTCACGACACCTTTATAATTGTCCTTCTAGAATGATACATTAATGAGGCTTTTCTTTCATGGTTAGTTTGCCACATGTTGCTTTTATGCTTGGATTCATCAACCAAATAGAAGGAGCAGCTTTGTGGTCTGTACGACGCGATTAGGGTTTTGCCGGAGCCAGCTGAATCCTCATGCACATAATGCCGCTGCCGCCCACGGGAGCACTCGCATTTGGAGCATGGGGACTAATGCTACTTGCATTATGCTTGACATGGAGGGCTAGCAGCTGGCTTTGTCCATCCACTGGGTGTTCAAGCTGGGCCACAATCCTGGTTTTAGGAGGCTATGTGGCAACTTCAGGAAAAACACGCACCTCCCGTAACTCCTCTTTGCCGTGCCTCTACAGCTGCACATGCAACAACACAGGCTGTGTACCAAGTGCTCCCTTCTCATGTGAGGGGATGCAGGGCCACACCTCCCCCGCAGCCCAGAGCCAGCATGGCCAGGCCAGGGCCAGGGCCGAGTGGAGATTATTCGCCCCACAAAGGAAGACCTAGGAGGCAGAGACTGGAAAGCAATGGCTTTGTCCTGCGTGCAAAGCAAAGTTTAAAGGTGCGATCCAGTTACGCATTATTGCAGTCAGCATGTTTGCAGAAGGCTGAGTGCGAGCCTGTACAGCTCTTAAAGTCTTCAGTGAAATCTAAAGTACCTTCAGCTCTTTACAGACTACTCCCTTCTTTTTGTTTTGTGAACAGCATCAGGACCATAACAATTTGCTGGGGGCAAAATGCAATGCCTCCAGCAGCATCCTACAAACGGTAATTTTCTCTTCAAAATTATATTCCACTCACTCATACAACTCACTTTGCTGGCTGCCTCATGTTGGTACACAAAACAAAAAATCCAGCCTTACCCTGGAAAGCAAACAGTAGATGCCTGACACTTGAGATGTTTCTCCATGGAAAGGAGAAAGGAGTCAACTCAGCTTAATTTCTTACTCACATCCACATAGCATGGGTGAAAGTTTGGAAAGTTCAGGTAAGCAGTTACCCTTACAAGTCATGTCATTCTTACATCTATAAATGCTTATATCTTTATGTGCATATACCAAGAAACCTGCATATATTTTGAGTTCTTTTTTAGTGGCTAGAATTATATCCTGTGGGTTTTTAGGCCAAGACCTAATCCTGCTGTGACCAGACAATTAACCACCCTGTGTTGAAATATTCTAGCTTTGAGGAAGAAACAGCTTTTTGCAGATATAAGTCCCACAGAAATAATTTTAGGCCATTTGTTTCAGCCTCCCCTAAATATCCACACCAAACAAGAACAGTCCAGCTGTGAGAACTATCTCTGGCAGTGGCATACTCCCTTGTTTTTGTGGGTAACAAGTTCTCTCAGAGGCAGCTTTCTTCTAATTTAGACTTGTTTCCCATGCAGCAGAAAACAGAGGATCCACTCTTCTGATAAAGCATATAATGTATACGGATCTACAAGCATCTATAGACAAGTCTATGTCCTTTCATTTGCTTCTTCACCTCCAAGGATACAAATCCACCCGATTCTTTTCCCAGTAGCCAAGTGGGCTACTGCTGCCAACTCTTCCATGAAAGTCTCAGAGATTGGATTCTTTTTTTTTTTTTTTTTTTTAATTTACTTATTTTGTGCCCAGGGAATTGAAGTGCTGGCTAAAACAATGCTTTTTAAACAGGCCAGCCTCCTCAAAATTGCTTGAAGATTGGCCCCAGTATGGCTTCCTGTGGCTACAAACCACGTGCCAGTTTAGGTACTCAATACACATAGATTAATTTTCATTGATGCTTTCTTATATAATTATCATTAAGCCAATAAACAAGATGGGTTAAAGACAACACTGTTCATTTTTCACTAGGCCCAGCATCAATCTGATCATCTCAAGGTCATGCTTGGGGTTTCCTTTAACCAGTGTAGCTGTTTGGCAGCTTCCAAGGTCAGCCACATTTTAATTCGTGTAGCCTGATCAAGAACAAGCACAGCATACAAGTGAGGGCTATGCAGCCTCTCATCTGACCCAACAATATGCTCTGTGTATCTGTTAAGAAAACCACACAGCTTTTTTTGTGCATGGGCACCAGCGCAAAGCTATCCAAAATGCTGCAAGAGACAGGCCTGACTTCATTTAAACCAGTGTTTGAAATCTATCAGAAGAGGTGCCAAGACAGATGGAGCTGCTAAGCCAGACCTGGGACACTTTACATAAGGCAAACTGTATTTGCACTGGAAGTCAGAAATATTTTTAAGTAAAGCAGTCCAAGATGCTTTTAATAACAATACCTTGAATTTTAATCCCTTAACCAGCCTATGAAAGCTTTGAACACCATACATTAATAACATTCTTTGCTTTTGTTTCTGTTTTACTCTTCTCCCTTCATACTTTCTCTCCAGGCATTTCTCTCCCTTTGCAAGGGGACTTTCACTCAGGTTTTGTTATGTTCACCTGCAGTTTATACTCCCCACAACCATTTTCCCCTCTTTCCCTTGAGACTAAAATCTTCCACCTTTTACACAGACACCCTCCAGCGACATGGACATCACCGCTTCACCCTCGCTGCCCACCTCACACTATCCACCCCTGTTCCCCAGGCTTTCTCCCAGCTCAGGGCCCCACGAGCCCACCTTTGGCAGGCCTCACCGGCTGCTCCGCCGGCCCCACGCTGATTAGAGACTCCTAGAATGGTTTGAAGCGATGTTAAAGACCATGTCGTTCTAATCCCCCCGCCACGGGCAGGGATACCTTCCCCTAGAGCGGGTTGCTCAAAGCCCCATCCTACCTGGCCTTGAGCACCTCCAGGGGTGGAGCTGCTGGTAACGACAGCAAAGCCTCTGTGCCCAGGCGTGTTGGAGGGAGCTCCGGACATTCCTTCCTCCGGACATTCCTTCGTGTCTGTGTGGCACCTGCGGGTGGTGATGGGATGAGTTACGCCTGGAGATCCTCTCAGGAAGCTACATGTGAGGTATTTTTGAGGTGCTCCCCACGCCCGTATAAAATTTTCTAAACCCAAACAGGCTTAAATTTGTGCCTGGGTTATAAATCCTGCCTTGTTCCCTTAAACTTCTTTTTCTCGGAGCTCTGTGCCTCTGTCACGGCCTCCTCACCTCTGCCAGGTCCCCACAGGGGCCGGCGCAGGCCCTGGCCCTCCTTTCTGGGCCACCTGCCTGAGGTAGATACTTGAAATCCCCAAACCTCCTTGCAAAACAAGGCCTTGCAATGAGAAAAAGGGACTGCGAAAGGGCAGACACACCGTGACAAGGTATATAAGTATCACCCCGGCCGTAAACGGGGTTTAAGGCCGCGCCGCAGAGCCTCGGCTGGGGGCGGGGGAGCGAGGAGAAGCGGAACGGCAGCAGCGCCGCCGCTGTTGCCGGAGAGCGCTCGGCCGCTGCGCCGCCCGGAGCGAAGCCACGTTGCACCGCGGAGCGCATGGAGCCGGCGGCGGGGGGCAGCAGCCCGGCGGCGGGCACCTCGGCGGGCGGCCGGGAGTCGGGGGGCTGGGCGGGGGGAGCTGGCGGCAACTGGATGGCGACTCACCCCACGGTAGGCCTATACGGGGCGGTGGAGGGGGTCGCGGAGCTCCGCGGCCCGCCGGTTGCCGGGCGCTGAGGGGCGGCGGGGCGCCAGCGGCGAACCCCCCTGCGCTGAGGCGGGGGCCCGCAGTCGCTCAGCGGGTGCCGCTTTCCCGCCCGCTGCCCCGGCCCCTGACAGGATGCCCGCCCGCCCGCCCGCCTCTGAGGAGCGCTTCCGGCCCGGGGCGCACGAAGCGATCGTGGGCAGCCCGGGGCGCTGGGGACGCGGCCCTCTTGATCCCCATCCCCCCCGAGAACGGGGCCTGGAGGGAGAGTTTTTAATATAAGGAGTTCCCCCATACCGGGCCTGAGGGGGCCGGTCTCCCGGCCCGTGAGGGGAGCCGGTGGGTGCCTGGGCAGTGCCGGGACGAGGCAGTGAACGCTGAAATCACCACTGGCAAACGCGAGCCTCTTTAAATTTTGACTTCATCTTAATTTTTAGAATACCGAAGACATGGAGATATTTAATTTGGCCGCCACCTTATGTTGATCTACTGCAGCAAAAATAGGTGAAATTCGTAGCCCTTCTCCACAAAGCCAGATCTGTTCCAGAAATAGCTGCAATTCCTCATTGATTTGTTTATTTGGCTTGCTTTCTTCAGCGCTGAAATAGGGGGAATGTGGAAAAAAAGAGCTCTTAAGATACTATCAAAAACAAGGCCTGTTTTTTTAAATTGCCTGTTGGTCTTTAAAACTGGTTTCAGACTTCAGTGCCTTAGCTGGCCGTGCAGGTTCTGGTTTTGGTCTGTGCATGCTTAATATAAATTCTTCTTTCCTTCACCAACGTTACTTTTTGGGTTTCAGTTCACAGATATGATGTCTCTTGACATATCTGACAGCGCTCAAATCTATGCTGCGTTTGTGGTATACCTGGACCTCTTAGAAGGTAATTCAGTGACGTGACTGGATAGACATCTCAACAGACATCTTTGCCTTTAGGTGCTGTTCAAGTCTGTGCGCTAGCAGGATCTTTCCTACAAAGCCCTTGGTGTTCTTTCTGAAATTTAGTGCAGTGACGGTTAGGTAAGAAACAGATGGTATTTTGTCACTCAAGATTTCTGTCTTGGAGCCTTTACGAAGGTGAATGCCCTGGAATGCCTGCACCTGTAACTGCTGGCCAAAATGGGCTAAGACACTTGGCATGGAAAAACAGCAAAAGAGGAGTCGGGGAAGCAAAAGGAGTGTAGAAAGGTGAAGTTACAAGTTCAATGATTGCACTGGTAAAAGAGTCCTTACTTAAATCGATGTCAAAGTTGCTAAATAATGATTACCATTTAGCAAATGGCTAATGTGTGCCTCATCCCTTTTGAGGATGCTATTTACTGGAAAGGGCAAGGATTCCTGTAGGAGAGAAGATAATCTGGGAGTCTGCTGGCAATAATTATGACAAATGAAATGTAGTCTTCTGGTGTCTTGAAAGAGGGGAGCAGAGTTATGTGATATATACACTTTTGCCTGCAATTCTTCCAAGTTAGCTTTATTGAAAAGGGACTGTGCGTAGGCAGGCAGCCAGCCTAATAAAAATATTTTAGTTTCTCTTGGAAGCTGGTGGTACTCAGGGTCAGGGAAGGGAGGGATTTTACAGGCCAGAAAGCACTGTGTCTGTTATTGTTACACCTCTGAAGAAAATGCCTTAATAGGCTTTAAGAGAAGGCTCCTGTAGTTCTGCAGCAAAAACTTTTAGCTTTATCCCTTCAAGTAGGAGGGAAGAACTGTGCATTATCATTAATCATGCTTTTAGCACCTGCTTCTTCACAGTTTACGGTACTGATAAAGTCCAAATTTGGATTACAGTTTTATGCTGTAGATGACTAAATCTGTGGGGAGTTTTCTTGTCTTTTTGCCTTTTTGAGACAAAGCTTTGTCAGACAGATCCTTATTCACCATCGGTCGGTGCAGCTCTGGAGTCAGCAGGCTGCTACTGCACCTGTGGGTTTCTTTGACAGGATTGTTTCTCAGAAGGGGAACTTGACAGGTGAATGGGGTCGTTATCTCTCAAGAGAAATGTCCTGTGAGGGAAGGAGGGAAAATGGAACCTTAGATGTTAATGTAAATGCAAAAATTGATATTTGAATGATTAAAACTTGTGTTTTGTGTTCTGGTCCTTCTCATTGATGATGAACCTTTCTAGGGAGAAACTGGCATGAAGTGAAGCATGTTGGAGTAGCAGAACTGCAACTTGTATGTTTACATGCACGTGAAAAAGAACAGGACAGTCTCCAAGTGATGGTGCCGGTACCTGTGTACATATCATTAAGCCACGAGAGGTGAGGATGTGGTTGGTCAATGCTTGCCTCGCATTACCAGTAAGATAAAATAAAGAACAGATCTGTTTAACAGGCTGCTGATGACTGGGTCAGGAGGGGAAGGGGGAGGGAACAAAGGCGTCAGAGCAAAGCAGTATCTCAGCCTGAGAACAGAGTTATTTTGAGTGCTGCACACATACATGCACAGTTGAGATTTCTTCAGTTTTCTGAGCTGCATCAGTCTCTGCTTCTTCGTCTCTGAAAGTGGTATGCCTTTGATGTTGGCTTCCCACAGCAACTGTCTCCTTCTGCTGATAAACACTTCGTATTGTTTAGAAGTTGCATATGCTCAAGGAGATAACAGTGGATATCAAAGTATGAGTTTGAGAGACAAGGTTAGAATACAAGACCTTCGCAGCTTATGTTTTGGAACATTCTTGTGCTGGTTTTTTTTACTCTGGGAAATCTAGCAATGCTTTTTGTGTCACTGGGTTTTAAAGTACCTAAGAGGAAAGAAATCCTCTTGGACCTAAGAATTTTTAAAATAGTCAAATGTATGGATAAGCCTGGTGTGTTTGGTTTGGCTTGCTTTTTGTTTTGAAAGTATAATTTGGCTACTTTCAACCGGAAATTCCTCTTACTTAGCCAGTCTAATGTGTAACTGTCCCTTGAGCTGTGATTTTGGCTTACTTTCCTTACACATGCAAGACTAATTCTTAAGCAGAGGACAGCACAGCTATGACTTTGTGATATTTCAGATATTTGCAGCCTAGAGGAATTCTGCTTCAGTAATTTTATAGTATATTTTAACTGGCCCTTAGAGCAGCCTCAAACACACAGTATGATTTACTCTGCAATAATGGCTGCCTTCTCTTGCTGGTATTTGCCATTCTTTCCTATGATGTCTCCGAAGACCTGAACTATTGCAGCTGCATCATGTGGTAGTACATCTTTCAATTTCTTCTGTTCCTGCTCCTGCTAGTAGTGTGTGCTCAGGGCTGGCTTTACAGATCTTGCTAGTGTTTGCTGTTTCCTCTTCCTCTGTGGGCAGCAGCCTGATAAAGTAGTAGGTAGCTAGTGAATTGCACTTAGCAGATGTGTGTATGTGCACCCTAGGAGTGGTGGTTTAGACAAGCTATGGGTTTTGCTTTTTTTTTTTTAAGGTTTTAGAAATGACACATCGGTCTCTTGCAAACAGACATCCATTTAATTCTGCTATGTGTTTTCCTAAGAGTGTGTTTGTGAGGGGAAAGAAGATTACTTAATAGATATTGATGGATTTGAGTGCTATCTACATGCTGAAAAAAAATCTTCCATTTGCAAATATTGGTCAGTCACTCTTGTGAGCTTGGTCTTGCAGAGAAGTACAGTGTTATCTCCACAACAGTGGAAAGTTGCTGAGGGGTCTTGCAGGATGAAATGCTGAATGGAATTCAGCCTCCCTGCGAGAAGTGTATCACTGTATGTGTGTGAAAGAGACACACTGCTATTCAGAGTTCAAACTAGATTTTAGGTGGGAAAAGAAGGCAGCAAATTAGGATAGGTGATCTTTGAGAAATTGTGCATACGTGCCGAGTTGTTGTGCTTGCTCAATGTAGTAGGTTTCCACCTAGATTGAAAACGTTGATTTCTGGCGTTGGCTCAATGCCAGCAAGTATGTTCAAATTGGCTTTTAATGACAGTGAGATATGGCACTGCATGTATGTCCTATCTTTTACTGTTTCATTGGAGCTTTTCATTTGGAGCCTCTGAACGTGTTTGTACTGTGGTGATACTGTTTGCTCAGCTTCTGGCACCAGTGTGGATGGAATCCGTTACTGGAAGGATGTGTGTTAGGAAAGCAAAGAGTGAATGCATCACATTGATTAAAAGTACAGCTTGTAACTAGGTTTTGCTACAGAGCAACTACATAGAGTGTATTGTCACTAAATGAGCTGAATACCTGGCTGTAGTGCCAGGTGAGTCCATCTAAAGCCTGTACGCTGTCAGACAGGAAGATAGTATATGCTTGTATTTGTGTTATTGAACGTGCATGTGCGTGCTTGGCATTTCATTGGCAAGTCATGACTAACTAGAGAGGCCTGGTCTGTCTTTGTGGAGAAAGGACAGCATCAACTCCTCAGCTCCTTTGCTGGAGCAGTAGGCAAAACCCAGGGGGTATAGACAATAAATGTAGCTCAATGTTACGTAGCATAGAGGGAAGCCATTAAAAAGGCATCCTACAGAAGGCGTTGGTGGGAAACAGTATCACAGCACTACTGCCTTTTTGTTCTGACAGTGATGAATATTTTGTTGTGATTATTGATAGCAGGAGGCTAGTTATATATCTGATGTTTTAAATGATATTTTCTCACAGAACAGGTGGGGTTGGAAGGCACCTCTGGAGATCATCTAGCCCAACCCCCTGCTAAAGCAGGGTCACCTGGAGCAGGTTGCACAGGATCACATCCCGGTGGGTTTTTAATGTCTCCAAAGAGGGAGACTCCACAGCCTCTCTGGGCAGCCGGTGCCAGGGCTCTGTCACCCTCAAGGCAAAAAAGTTCTTCCTCCTGTTCAGATGGAACTTCCTGTGTTTAGTCTGTGCCCGTTGCCCTTTGTCCTGTCACTGAGCACCACTGAAAAGAGCCTGGCCCCATCCTCTTGACACTTGCCCTTAAGATATTTGTATACATTGATGAGATCCCCTCTCAGTCTTCTCCGGGCTAAACAGGCCCAGCTCTCTCAGCCTTTCCTTGTAAAGGAGATGCTCCAGTCCCTCCTAGTTCATTTGACTTCCCAAGTTATAGGTAGGCAGGGAAGCTTTTGTACTTAGCTGCTTTGCCATTTTGTTCAAAGGAATTCTTCGGGGGTTTGTTACCTGCTGAAGAGATACAAGTACAAGTGAATGCAGCTCAATGTTGCAAGTAAGTTGTCAGAGCAGGTTGGGAAGGTGAAAATGTTCTGTCCTCATTGCTGGGCCTGGAAATGTGCTAACTGCAAAAGCAGATAGCAAATGGCAGTGTCTGTGGGCAGCATTTCCTTTGTTTAACCCTGGGTTTGTTTAAGGCCTGGGTAGGGGCTGCAGGGGTGGTTTTCCTCTCAAAGCGACATCAGCCGAGCTCTGCCTTCCCAGGTGTCTCCTGAAGATTCCTCTTGGCTGGCACTCAGGGGAGTGTGTTATGAAAAAGGCCGTAGTAAAGTTGCTGTGGAAATTACCAGCAAGACACCTAAGCAAATGATAAATATGGGTGCCCATATTTATCATTTGCCACAAAATTTTGTGGCATATACAAATATGCCACAAAAAAATAAATATTCCACTCAGTGTTTTTTAGCTTCTAAGATTTCATCATGTCCAGTTTATGCATGACAGTTAACTGCTTAAGGCAAAAGCTGTTCTGCTTACTAAGCTCGCTTTCTGCTTGTACAAACAGCTCGATGGATGCTGATCATCCTGCCCGGCCGGTGTAAGGCTGCACAGGTCTGGAGCAACGTGACCACCAGTGTAAATGGTAGTCTCATACAGTCTGGGAAGTGGCTTCACACTGTGTATGCATGCTATTAAAATGAAGATTGCTGAATCTTCTGTGAGTAAAGATCTGGAGAATAAGATGCAACTTCTGTCTGTCTTGGACCAGTCTCTGCAACCACTCACAGCTGGCTGAGGTTTGGAAAACCTTGTGTTTGTACACCTTTGAACTTAGCAGTGATTCTTACTTGCAGGAGGAATTCATAGGTCCGTTGCCTGGGATGTCTTTGTTCACTACTGCAGACTACACCTTGGTGCACACCAAGTACCTGACTGTCAGTACATTCCAGAATTGTGGCTCCCCGAAGGGGGTGAAGCAGTCAAATACAAGTAGTCCTGCTTCAGAGATGACAGAAATGACTAGCATAAACCAAGCTCAGCAAGGGTAGGAGAGCTCACACTGTTGTTAGCTGGATCTTCTAGATAGCATTGAAAGCCTTGATCCTTCCAAGGGCCAGGGAGTTAAATGCCAGATCTAAGGGAACTGTGTGTCCTTCCAAGGACCAAGGAGTTAGATGCTGGATCTGATGACATTACATGCTGTCTGTCCTAGACAAATAACATTGTCTAAGCAAAATCTTACTAATAAACAATCAGATTAAATGATACATCACTGCCCTTTTTGTTTTTTATATGCATGTGTCTGAAATGAAGGATGAAGTCAGTTGCCTGAGGTTATGAGGACTGCAAAGTTTAGTTTAGGCTAAGAGGGAAAGGGTTATTTTATTAAAATGGTAATTTTGGAGAAAGCATACATAAATGGTTCATTTTAACATTGCTAAGCATCCTGAGAAGCAAATCTGAGGACTGGAAGCAACGTATCCTCTTCTAAGTCTGTAGTCTGTGAAATAGATCTTCCTTCCTCTAATGGGAAGTGGTTTCGCTTATAAGAAGCATTGTTATTTTAAATGCACTGGAAGCGTGACGTGCTCCTTGCATCCTCTTCACAGTTTTGTCTGTAGCTCTTCTGCTGTAAGCACTGAGTTTACTCATACGGTAAATCACACACTGAAAATGTAATTTATGGCTTCAAAATGCAAGCTCTTAATAGTTTGTCGTAGCTTGTACAGCTGAGCTGGTTATGCAGTGCTATGATTGAACATGCTACAGTTGATGTGTCTTGTAGAACTCCACTGAATTCTGATTCCTCCCTTTTTCATGATTTGTCTTGGTTGTTTTTTTCAACCTCCATGGAAGAGGACTTTATATTCCTTTGGATTTCAATTCCTTTTCCAGACCAGTGAGGCATGTGGTGTTTTCTTTGGTGTTTTGTTGGTTGTTTTTTTTCCATTTCTTCTATCATCCCATGTTCCTGTTGTTTGGAAACAAATCCCTAGAAATTGTGGTGTCCATTTACACCTTCTCCCACTATCATGTGCTTCTTCCTGTATACTTCAAGGCACTGAGTTAATACTGCTGCCTGCCCTGCAGCTACAGCTGAAGCAGCATTCCTGATGGTAAGCCATGCTGCGCTGTTTTCATAGCACTGGCCAACTTCAAGGTACTGTGCTTTATCGGGGTTTCCTCTGTCCACGTTCTGCTGTCGTGGGGCCTGTCTGAACAAGTCTGGTACAATGGCGCACTCCAATGCACAGCGTAATGATCTCTGCGTAGTGCTACAGAGACCAACTTGTGTTGACTCTCCAGCCCAGCCTTGCATGGAGGGGAGGGAGCTGTCTGGGCTGGCCAAGCCTGCAATGAATTATTCATCTAAGTATAAAGGGCAGATTGAAAGCCTTTGGCTTTTATGGTGTGGAAGGCAGTAGTTCCATTTCAGCTCAATGGAGCTCTATGCAACCTCCATAAAACTGTTCTGAGCTTTCGGTGTTGTCGCTACTTCTCAGAGTACTTGCATGGGATATATCACTGAAATACTCTTTTGTTTGTCACAAAGCTTGCTGCCCATGTTATCTTTCCTTTATGATACGGTTCTTTTTCCGGTTTTGGACAGTCAGTTAAAACCTCATGCTACAGTTGCCTGAAGTTCACCGGTCGAAGACCTGTCTCTTTCTCTGGAGTGAAAATGTCAATGTTACTTTGTTAGGAGCAGATCATTAGGAAAGACAGTACAAATTTCTGACATGTGTTGAAGGCCTACCTAGCATGAAAGGCTTTTGTTAACAAAGAATTAAGATGGGGAAAGATGGAAAATTCCCCTCTTTTCTTTGGATGGATTTGTATGAATTTGTTTTTTGGGTTTTGTTTTGGTTTTAAGCTATTAATTGCAGCAGTAATAGAAGACCAGGTAAGTTCACTGTTGCCATTTAGTTTGAAGGCAGCAGTAAAGGCAGATACAGGATGACATTCATCCTGCTGTTACCTTAGCTGCAGTGGTCCTTGTATGATGTTAAATAAGTTAAACCTGCTCTTAGGACTAATTATTCGGTAGAAAAAAGCAATTCCTACCAATGGTAGTTTGTAGGTATCTAGAAAGCCTTTTCTAAAGCTTTTTTTTCTGATACAAAGGGCTTTAGAAATGCCAGCTCCTTCTTTTGGATAATAGTGTCTCCTTCAGTGTTTGGGATGAAATCCTTTTCATCTCCTGCAACGTGAGGTGAATGTGAATTTGCGTCTTAGGTGGAAACTGAGGGCTTAATCCTACTTGCATTTGGCTTGGTGGGAGCAGATCCTGGCTTGCAGTGAACATGCAGACACTAGCAGTTTTTAGAGATGTTTTTTCAAGCTATTCTGAAAACATTGTATGATCTACAACAGATGAGAATTCTTATTTAAAAAAAAATTAGTCTTATTCTATTTATAGGACTTAAATAAAACTTTCCAGTGTTTCTTCTGGTGTCTCTGTTCCCCCAGTTTGTGTGTTATTTTGCTTTCACAGTGCCTTTGTTTGAGACATACTTTTTGTATGGGAAACCTAAAGCTTCTGTGTTGCCTGTCTTAACATTCAATGGCTCCTCTTCATGGGGAGGGGGAGAGAGGGTAAGGAGTGGTTGCAGGATATTTTTAACTCCTAGATTTCTCACTGTGCACACAGCAACACACATGCTTCATTGTTCTGTGTGTTCTTGTGGGGCTCTAGATGCCTTTTATTTTTTTTTACCAGGTAGTCATTGGCATAAATCCTGAGAAAGCAGCATGTATAGGGTTGACTGTCCCTGATCTTCCTGTGCAGGCTGAGCCTGTAGATGAGGAAGTCTGAGGTGATGAACAAGGCAGAGCCTGTGGATGAGCATGTGCTAAGGTGATTGAGTATTGTGTTGTACACTGTTCTTCAGGAGATGACAAAGTGAAATGGTGCATTCTTCCAGCGCAGACTTTACCTGAGACTGTATTGAAAACCTGCTGAGCTTTTATTCAGACACTGCAGAACAGTATTAACTGCTTCTCAGCTGCACCTTTTGTTATGTTAAGTCTGTACATTCTGCCTAAAACCTGATGTCTAACCAGTTGAAAGGGAGGAACCAGGTAGAGCCAGTCCAATGCATCTTCTGTGGGGTTTGCACTATTAGGGAACCAACACCAGAGTCATTGTGGACCACTTGGGATCAATGGGAACAATGTTTGCAGAATGTGTCCTAACACAGTTGTGACTCATGAGGAAAAGGAGATCACCATGATGGTGAGGGAACATTATCAAGACTGTTGGTGGAGTTGCCAAAGTACTGGATGTATTGAATTCCCCTGTTCCCAAGGCTTCTAATATTTGACACTTTCAGAAATACTAAATACGCTTTACTTAAGCAAAAGCCATCTTTTATAACTGACATCACTTGTATGGTGTAGCAGATGTACTGGTCATTAAGGTGCTTATCTGTAACTATCAACTTAGTAAATGAAGTCAGCTAGCTCTGTTGGGGGGGGGGTGTTAACATATGGCTTCTTGTTTATTTTAGTCACTGAATGCAGCTGTTGTGTGAGATGGGTAGCCTAGAGGGCTGTATCTCTTGAAATAAAGGCTTCTTGCCTTGTTTAGGAGGTCAAACATGCATTGCCTTGAATTTCAGAAGGCCAAGAACACTTCTTACTTTTTATTTTCCCCCAATACACAGTGTTAGAAATATCAGAAGGATGAAAAAGCCCTATACCTTTCCTGCAATACATTATTTTTCTGTTCGTGACAGGTAGCAAGTGCAGTGAAACCAGCACAAACCCAGATGTTCTCTGACTCCTCCTTTGAAATGTCTGCTGCTGCAGAGAAACTTTGTGAACATGCTGGATGCAGAGACTAACAGTGATGCCTTAAGGGAAGGAGAGGAAACACAGGCGTCTGATACAGACTTCCTGAATTCCAAAGCTTATTCTTTTAAAAGATATCCTCTCACTAATATGCAGATGTGCTGCATTGCATTATGGCTAGTTGTGGTATGCATGAATGAGAGCTTTTGTTTTGGGGCTGCTTGTGTTGAGAAAAGAGGGAAGAGGAGAATCTTGCATTTGCAGTTGTAATTCTTTGTGGTGATAGAGGCCGATTTCCCCATGTGCAGTGGAAAGCATTGGGCTCTGTGGACAGCACTGTCAGCAGGTCATCCGGAGGCAGTGACCTGTCTTTGTGCTCCTTGCACAAAGCCCGAAACTCAAGTCTCCTGAAAAGTAAGTCAGGGGTGTGAAGATATGTCATTCATCTGTTGTCAGGACCTGGCCACTTTTGGGATCACGGCGCGTCTTCTAAGTCTTAACTGCTAAATGGGGAGGAAATTAAAGGTTCAGATGTCTGTGCCTGACAGTATAAGAAGGAATCATGAGTGATGGGAAATCTAAATCTAAGGCCTTGCTGTTACATCCACCCCTCCTAGCAGACTAGGAAGAGAAACGGTGACAGTTACTAAAGAAAATACAAAGGAGCTTCTGCCTTGGCTGACAGGTGAATACAGGCCACTGTCTGAGTCTGCTTCCAGATATGGGGCTGTACACGCTCAACACAAGATGGGTTTCTTTGGGTCCCAAAATATCTCTCCTGGGTAGTTGTGCCTTTTATTTGCCTTTTTATTGTTATTTCTATTTCACATTCCCAGGAGAGAGAGAGAGATTAATATCCACAGCTTCATAAAACCATGGATATAGTTCTTTCCTCATTGGGTCTCTGCTAGTAGCCTGCCCTCACCATTGATAACTTACTCAGAGCTTCCTCTAGACATGAGCTACCAAGGTGTTAACAAGTGGATTCTTGCTCTGTGCACATGCAGCGTGTCTGGAAGGACATCTGGAATCTTTTCCCAGGCCCTTGTCATCTGCCAGAGCTACAGCAAGACATTGTGGTGCTGGAGGTACCTCTAAGGAGGGGCTGAAGGTGACAGGAGCAGAAGGTGCCCAGCACCAGCGCAGAGATACAGCGCTTCACAGCTTGTTTGTCCTTGCTTACTGCAGTCCTGGTGCCTGCTTATACACCTGTGATTCATTTGGTACTTAGTGGTGCAACTCCAGCGGGCACGTGACCCCTTCTC
The DNA here is from genome assembly GCF_015220075.1 of Falco rusticolus. Taxonomy (NCBI): domain Eukaryota; kingdom Metazoa; phylum Chordata; class Aves; order Falconiformes; family Falconidae; genus Falco; species Falco rusticolus. The sequence goes on from NC_051197.1 coordinate 31,031,673, forward strand.
TTGCCAGGTAGTGCTTTCACTGGAAGGTCTTGCTGTATTTGAGGCATTGCTGATAGTGTGCTGGATTTCTTCCTTGTTGCAGAGCACCTCCATCCTTGAATTGCCTGCAGCTTTGGAAGGCAGGCTTGAGTTTATGCTCTTCTTAATACCCACGGTGCAGTTAGTGTTCCCACAGCAAGCCCTGAGCCTGAGGCACCTGCCAAGTAAACGCCTGCGCATAAACAAAGCAGTGCCAAGGTGGCAGGGAGCAGAGTAGGTGGTATCAAGTTGCTTGAAATAAGAGTCATTTGCAGGTGTCCCTCTCCTGCCAGTGGCCACTACGCTATCTCTTTGCTTGTTTGTTCTCTTGTTATGGGATGTGCTGATGGTAGGAGGACCAGAATATGGCTTTTCACAGCCTTAGTCTCTCTGTTGCATGGAATGACTTAACTGTATTATATTTCCATGCCTTGCATTATATATGGGCCAGTGGTGAAAGCAAAAGAAAAGGCACTACTGAATTTAGCCAAGCTGAATTATGAACAGTTCAGAACACAGATGGATGCTTAAGAGGGTCACGGGCTTAACAGCGTAGGCTTTCCAGGCTGCTGCTTATTCTCTGCCGCTTTCCATTTGGCTTTTATTAAGGGATCAAAGAGATTTCGAAGGAAGATGATGATTAAAGTTTAAAAGCTGATGCATTTAGAAAAAGCCTTATTTTCAACTACGGTGCCCAACTTCAGAAATGCATGTTTTCTGGTGAATGAGATCTCAGGGGCACGTGAAGCGAGGGTTGATTTTTCCCACTGCATAGCTGACCTCTCCCCAGAGTGTAACCTCTCTTGGCAATCCCAGAGGAGCCCTCTTCCACCTTTAGGTGAAGGAGAAAGCAAGCATGTCCACAGGGGGAGCTATGGGGTGTGTTATTGTTTGTCACAGGTGAGTGGTTTAGGTTGCTTAAAGAATCACCATCAAAGGTATTGGCTACTAAAACTATTTTGCTCAAACTTTTTGATGGTGATTCTTCAAGTGTTTTGACCTAAACCACTGGTTTGTGACACTGTTGTGCCCTTGGGCACTGCACTCCTTCTGTACCTGCTCCCCAGTCAGAAAAGTAATACAGGGACTCCAGGACTCAGTGTCATCCTCTGCTCTGAATTGAAAAGTGACTGGCATGTTACTTTTAAAACAAGCTGAATCGGAAAAATTGCATAACCTTGCCTTGAATTTTTAAGGAAGACATTATTTATGCTCACTGTCTTAAAGAACATTAGTCTTGTGGCTTCTCGTCTAGACAGGGAGGTAGAGAAACCTGGCTTCAGTTCCTGGGTCTTTCACAGTCTGGCAGAGAATTATAGTACAGTGACTGGAAGACCTACCTCTACATATGGAACAAGTCTTAATTATTTTGTTCTCTAATTGAACACCGTGTGTTGTTCAATTAGATAGATTTTGTTTTTAATTTAATGAAAACAAGGCCATTAGAGATTGCCATGCTATGATTGTGGTTATTGAAGGATGGCTGAGGCCTGTGCACAGTAGTACACCTAAGGAAAGCTTAAAAGCATGTGTTGAGCCGTTTCCAGCAGAGATGTATGTTTTATAAGGTTCTTTGTTCTTGGATTTTGTTGCTTGATTATACAACTTTGGATTTTTATTAGAACAGATAGTGCACTTTCTCTACTGAAGACAAATTTGCAGAATAAACCCAGACTGAATAAAAATAGCAGTGGTGCACTTCTACCTTTGTGCCATCGTTAGGCGGTTGTGGGCTCCTTTCTAACAGACTGTTTCCTCTTCCAGGATAAGAGAAATCATGAAGAAAGCGTCTCTCCCACAAGACGATCCCAACATCCCGCTGTCAGTTACCTTGGCCATAGTTGAGTCAGATTCCACAGTAGTCTATTATAAAATGACTGATGGCTTTGTGATACCAGATCCTCCTGATGATACTGAAGATGTGGACAATAAACAGTGGAGAAAGAAAAGAAAGAAGCTTTTCAAATGATTAAGACAAAGATATTTTTTTTTCTTGAACTACTGTCCTGAAACCTAAACAAATCCAGGAACTTACATATGTAAATAAGTCATGTGCTAAAGCTTGACATGCAGAAGGCAGACATCTGTTCAGGGAGAACAGAGGCTTGTGCAGCTGCACGGTAATGAAATGCCATTAGAAGTATGAGAAGAGTTATGCTTTGAGAGTGATTGCTCCTGACTAATAAATATACTTGTGAGATGTCTCCAAAGGTAGTCTCTCCTTTTTATCTGGTCAGGTACGTAACAGAATAAATGCATCCTTACCCATAACTGGAAGTATTGGCTAAAGGTAAATCTGAAGGGTTTCTGGCATGAGTACTGATACCAAGTTAAGGGCTTTGTAGTTTACTGAGTGTCTGTGTCTTAACGCTGTCAGAAGCACTCATGCTACCTCCCAGGTTACGTTTCTGACCAATTACTTTCCCCTGCTTTTGGAGAAAAGACTTTTCCAAAGAAATATCTTCCTTTAAATTTTTCTCTGCAGAGGGAGAACTGGCTAGCAATACCAGAGGCTACTAGAACTAAGTGTAGACTCGTAAGGAAGGCTCTCTGGATCTGCCTGAAGAAGCTGTGAGCAGAGGCCAGCCCTTTGCATGGAGGTTGGTTGTGACTGGATCAACCACACCTGAAATGTTGAGCCAGGGTAGCGTTACCCACGTAGCTGAAGGCACAGCATGCTAAAGGTCGTGATCCAGAAACCACCAGGTGCTTGTGCCCAATACAGGGTTGGACAGCTGCCTAAGAACCGAAGGTTCCTTGCGTTTGCATCGCAGTTCGGTAAGGTTGTCTGATGGGGACCTGCCTCTCCCTGGGCTTCCTGTCTGAAATAGCCGCGTTGTGCTTTCCGTACTTTTACTGTGATGTTGGTGCTTCAGGCTAAAAGGACCTGGACAACAGGCGAACGCTTTTATCTGTTACCAAAGTATGTCATCTGTGCTGTGAGCGGACCCTAGCTTTATGCAGCAAGCAGGTTTCTAAACCCATTGTAATTTCTAAGATTTATTGGGGTTTTTTTGATGTAGCGTTTGCTCATTAAACTGGCTGCCCAAGAGGTGCTTCAGCTTGGAGTAAGCTGAGAAGAAAAAACCTGACTTTTGGGTTTTCTATGGGAATTTTCCATGTATTTCACATAGAAATCTTCAGGTTAAACTTAGGAGTTTCTTGGCAATCAAGTAGCATCCCAGAAGCAGCTTATTGAGTACAAAAATGTCTGCATGACATTTGTGTGGCCAAGGACCACACATCCAAATTTTGAAGCACAAGAGCTCTTTTTTTGCATGGGCATAAGAATGGGAGAGAATCCAAAAAACCAAGCTGGAAGTGAAAGACCATTTAAGCTTTGCTATCCCTATGGCTAGAGTGGATGTTTTTGTGGTTGCAGAGTTTGAACTTGGTTTGTCCAAATAAGCTGGGAGGCACAATGGTCTAGCAGGGAGAGCCCGGGGCCGGAAGGCCCTCGCACTCCGTGATGTGGGGCGTTGGGTTTGGACACCGATCCTGCAAGTGTTTTGCAGGCGCCTAGGCTGGGCAAAGGAGGCAGCTGCTGCTCTGGCTTGTTCAGACCTCAGCCCTGCCGGGGTGCTCCTGGGCTTGCAGCACATGCTCACCCCTCCCAGCTTGGCCAGCAGACTTGGAGAAGGGTGCGCTGTTACGCAGAGCTCTTGTGTTCACCTTTGGGTAAGGGGGAAAATGTCTTCTATCAGCTTTGCCACTAGCACCATTGCCCGGGGTGGGGGGGTGGAGGTGCTGTGCTGACCTGGGGCCCTTGGTAATCCACGAGGAGCAGGCTGCTGCGCGTGCTCAGGTGCTCTGCGGAGCCCATCGCAGCCTCACTAGTCTCGGAAGCTACTCCGAGCACGTGAGCAACTCTGATATCGTCCCTCGCACTGGTGCTATTTTTTGCATCTTTTATTGGTAGTTATTTCTCACAGCTGTATGTCACAACGGTGACATAGCTTGCAGCTAGCTCCTTGCGTGTAAGCTGCGGTTTGCTGAGGTGAAAGCTTTGCCACCTAGTACCAGCTCAGAAAGGTTTGCTTCTGGCAGTTAGCCTGCCCCCGCAGGGGCTGAGCTTGGGTGGGTTACAACTGCGTGGATGTGTACCCCGGTCTGTTAAGGGTACTTGGACAAGCCATACCTGAGGCTTTGTGTGTTTTGATGTAGTGAGAAACAAAATGGTTGCTTTCTTTTCCTGTACAGCAAGGAGAGACCGTGGATCTGTGGGCTTCAGTCGTGGAGTAAAGGGGAAGAAGTCGTCTCTCTTTCTCAGTCTTGCTCCCCTCATGGAGTTAAAACGTCGTTCTATTTTGGTCCGATGCCATAGTGCCTTGAAGGGTACCTGTGTGCTGACTCCTGACACGCTGTGTTTGACCTTAACATTGATATTTTGTGTACTCTACTGCTGATTCTACAAAGTAAATCTTACACTTTGCTAGGCTACATACCACCAGGTAAATTGTCCTTGTTACAAGCTGTCAAATCCTTCAGCCCTGGTGTGAGTATATGCTGGAGAAGAGCTGATTTTGTGCAAAGAAGGCTGTAAGAAATGCTACACATCGCAGAGTATATATATTTATATTTGTGACACACATTAAACTCAAAAGCAAATTCTTTTGCATTTGCCTCAGTTTGTTGGAAATACTGCCTTTTGCAGTTTGCTGCATGACCGATGCCTGGCTTTACCCTTCATTTTATTATTTCTGTGCACAGAAAGACGAGCGTAACTCGAGCTTCCTTTTCTATGCACTGAAAACTGCTTACCCAGTCTTCAGAAGCTGAGTTGGAGAAACTGTGTCCGGAGGCTTTGATTTCTGCCATGTGTCCCACTGAGAAATGATGATCTAGGCCTTTTTCCATCCTCCTTAGATTGTGGTGGGGTTTTATTTCTGAGGAAAAAAACCATAGAGGAATAAATGGTCTCACTGCACTGTTTGTCCCGTATGTATTACAATGTAAACAAGGCGTTGTTAAATAAGTTCAGAGCCGGCTGTGCTTTTCCTTTACGTTCCGCTGAAGTGTTTCAGTGTGTCAAGTCAACAGCACACAGGCCCCAGCCTCTGCTGTTCCAGGCACTGAACAGAGATGGGAAGAGACTTGAAGTGTATTAGCTCAGAGCCGTTAGCGCATTAAAATTCCTAAATCCATAGTATCTTGGTGCTGTGCCTAAAGTATTCAAACACTGCTCTGCTTTAAGTGTTTGTGAGACACCTGTGGAAGCATAAGCCATGACATCTGACCTTGACACCTTTGCAGACTCATCTCTTATTTCAGTCCAGAAGATTTTACAGGCTATATCGTACCCTCTTCTAAAGTTTTTTTTTCCCAAGTTTTATTTGCCAAGCACAGCTTGATTCGTTTTGCTGATCACCTTTGACCAACAGAAGGTATGTTTTAAAATCTTAAGAATATCATTTTCCAGTAGATTATTGTTTCAAGGCTTTTCTCTCTTCAGAGAGAGATTTGCATTGAAGCTTCCCCACTGAGTAAAGAATGATAGAAAAGCAAAGTGATGTTTTGGCATGGATTTGACGACGAGACTCGGTGCCCAGTTATGTAAGTGAGTGTCCGCTTTGGTTTATGCAAACTGTGTTTCCTTGAGGCATTCCTGGCACCGTCGCCCCAACTGTCCTCTATTCAGCCTGACTGTTCGCAACGCGTGCACAGAACATTTTATGCGAAAAAACCACTGGTCAAGAAGCAGGAGGCCTTGTCAGATGCATAAAGAGGAGCTGTGGTTGCAAGAAGCGGCCAAGAAACATGCGCTGTGGCAGACAAGCTGCCCAAAGCGAACGGCTACCACAGCTGTCCCTTTTTCCACTCTGAATGAGCAGAAGCACATGTGTGTGTTTGGGCAGTGGGCTCCTCCTCTTGGGGTCACCCACGCCTTCGTGGCTGTGTGCATGCTGCGTGTAAGCTCAGTGAGGAGCAGGTGGGCGAGCAGAGGATGCTGGAGCTTCAGTTCATGATCTGTCCCTGCTTGCCAGGGTGTGCCTGCGTGGCAGCGATGCGGTCCCTGGCAGCCCTGCCCAGCAAGCAGTGACCAGAGGAAGGTGTGTTGCTTACAAGCCGTACCCTAAGCAGGATCTCGTACCCTAAGCAGGATCTCGTACCCTAAGCAGGATCTCGTACCCTAAGCAGGATCTCGTACCCTACAAAACAGCCCTCGGCATCCCTACAGAACTGTTCCGTTTGTCAGAAATCACTGGCAGAAAGGCAGAGTCAGCTCTTGGCACCCATCCTCAAGCTCGGCAAGGTTTTCCATGGGGTCTTTTGCTTGGACACAACATTGAAATATCAATAATATTACTAAAGCCAACCGATCTTAATCTTTCTTTTTTCCTGGGTCAGCAAACCAGCAAAGCTTTTTTTTTTTTGTTTAATTTAAAACAATTTTTTTTCTAATAACCAGTGTATACATTTGTTAGTCGTCTTACTAGTACTGCAGGTCCCTGGGACTTAGGTATTTACTGTGCTGTCCCACTAGTTTTCAGGAATCTAAACTCTATCAGCTAGCCTCCAAGTCCTGCTGTGTATCAGTGGGTTTACTGTTAATCTCCTCTCGTCCTCCAGGGATGCTTCAGTCCTCCGTTATAACCCAACAGTTTAAATCTTCCTTAAGTCATTAGCCAAAGCAAATAAACTGCAATAAATTCAGGCCCTACTAACCGAATGTTCTCAGACCAAATAACCTTTCACCTCTACTTCCCTTACTCCTGTTGTACTCTCATTTTAATCATCCTGTCGATAAATTGCACTTTGCCAGGCTGAAGCAATAGCGTTGAATGCCTCAGCCTTTTCCATCCCTTCCTTTAAGAGACGTGTGCGTTTCCTCCTGTTTTACTTTTTCAACAGTTTTCTTGCTGCCTTTCACATCACTGCATCACACCTCAGCACGCCTCGGTTTTGCAGGACTGGGAGGAATTTGGTGCATCCCTGGTGCGGATCCTGCCTCAGCACCCCCAGCTGCAGCAGGCAGCCAGCAGGCGCAGCAGCACCGGCCAGGACTGCACAGCATCCCACGTTATTTCAACCAACAGCAAATTGCCATGCTGGCAAATAACCCCTATGCAAAAATGAAGATAATTATTAATAACTAGGGTTTCCTAACTCTTCAAAAATAGCTGCAGCTGCATCTCATGTTGCAGAGTATCCCAGGGAGCCGGTTGCTTTTCCATTTTCTTTCTCTGGTCTCTCGGATGCTTTGGTGGCGCTGTGAGCCCCAGGAACCCCAGGCTCGGCCACTACCTGCAGCAAACCCGACTGACAGCCCATTTGCTGGGGTGAATTAACGAGTGTCCCAGCTCCTGCTTAGCTACACGCTGTGTGCTGCGTTCTCAGCACCTGACATCATTTATAGCCCTAATGGTTTATCGTCTCATTAATCATTCTTTGCGTCCCCACCTAGCTGCAAGCTTCTCCCCATGTTTCTTGTCTAGCCATCAAGCTTAGCTTGCTAAAGCTGAGTAGCTTTGCTCATCTTTAGCATGACTTTTTTTTTTTCATTGCCTCACTGCTCTAGTCATCTTGCCAGCCATTTTTTTACTATCATTTGCTGCCCTCCTGGCCCATGTTTCATGCGTATCCTTCCCCCCCCCCCCCCCCTTAATTACCCTCCAACGTATCTCTCCATGCTATCTGGAAGCTCCCTTTTCTTTCCGACCTTCTTGCTATCACCCTGTCTTCTGCTGGGGTGCCTAGGTGGTGTCCCAAGAGCCACCTTTCTCTGTCCTAGTCCAGGTGGCAACTGGGCATCCACCAGACCAATCCCATTTACCAGCAACAGCCTTGGTAAGAACCCGAGGGAAGGTCTCACGCTGATGGCCACCCTGCAGGGGAGGCTGGCTGGCTCTCGGGGGGCGCTGCCTTCGTGGTGCAGGATGGCTGTCAACCCCCTTTCCACCCCTGAAACCCTCACGTGAACCCCCACGATGGGTGCTTGCTGGATGAATGCGCCGGGCAGAGCTGGCTGAAGCGCACCAGAGGGCGCTTACAGACCGCCGAGCCTTTCCCTTCCTCTGCGAAAGCCAGAGCTTTGCAAAACTCCGCTCGCACTCCGCTGCCTGGTTCTCATAAACAAAAGGAGGAAAACCATCCCTTGTGAGCAGCAATCCCTGCGATGACAATCCTTTCTGGGATGCTGACGTGATACTACAAAGATGCTAGGCTGGCTTGAGGCTGAGGAGATGGTGGTTCAGCCTGAAAACCAGACCTGGGCTCAGGGAGGCTGGCAGGTCCAGCCTGGATCTCCCCAAACCACTGGCCAAAGGGCTGTGGAAGCCCGGGCTGCCCTCGCCCTCCTGCCCGGGAGCTGGGACACACACGACGTCCTTGCTGGGGAACGGGGTTTTGGTCCCTTCCCCAGCGCGGCGCTCTCTCGCGAGGTGCAGTTCTGTACCCTGAGCTGTACCGGCCACCACAGCTCTGTTAGCCCCATTGACTCCGAGGTCTGCAAGTGACTTTGCTGTAGCAATTTTGTGTTTTCACAGACAGATGCGTGGAAAATCATGGAAGCTAAATGCACCCTGAAGGCGTTTGTCTGCCTGTGTCACTCCCCCCCACAGGCAGCGGGTACCAAATCCTTCTGTGGACTGAGGCTGCCCTGCCCTCCCCATCCTCCCAGCCAGCCCAGCCTCAGGGCTGGTCACTCCAGCTCTGGAGGTGTTTACTCTGCTGTCCCCTCCTTTGTGACAGGCGAGCATCTCTTCTGCAAGCTGGTCTGATACAACCATTTTATGCTCTCACCACTGAGATCTAAGTTGATCATGAAAGTTGGTGGGTGAGATTTTGCATCACCATGGATTTTTAAATGACAGAGTGAAAGAAAACATGATTTTGGCATTCCCCAGAGGCTCCGCTAAATCTCCCCACTTATTAATAGCATTACACGATTTAATTAGGCTGAATGGTACAGGGTTCAGGCCACTGATTGTTGCCGGCTTCTCCATCTATTAGAAAACACAAGAACAAGACTTTGGGGTGTTTAAATCCCTCCCTACTGTCTGGATCCTCTGCAGCTGATTTTTCCACCCCGGTGCCTCAGCAAGGCAGGCAGGGTGTGAAGCAAGGGCAGCCTTGCCAAGCGTTACAGCAAGACACCACAAAAGAGTCTTTTAGCCCGCCAGCAGGCCTCGCCTCTGCTCTCCGCATATATTAGACACCGTGGTAGCCTCTAACTAAACAGCCAGCACGGCGGGTTTCTCAAGACCTGCTCCAGTCCTCGCTTTTTCCCATTTAATCCTCCCTTACATGATACAAAATTTTAGAAAGTTGGCCCCGGCACGGTGGTAATCCCAGCTGCCCACCTCCTGCACAGAACCTGGCAGGCTACCTTCTAGAGTCGTACATGCGTCTTTTGAAAGTAGGTAATAAATATCCAGAGGGGAAAATCCAGCTTGAAACTAGCCATAAAGGATCATTTTTAATGTAAAAGAACATAAGATGACATAAATAACATAGTATCATATGAAAGAAGGGGCTGAGAGAGACTAGAAATACTTGCTGTGCTTAAAAATGCGTTATATTCTGCAGAAAATAGTAGAGCAAAAGAGAAAACAGTTATCCTCCCAGGAAAATTTAATTTCCTGAAAAAACAGATTTGAAAGTAGAAGGAAGTTTTCAATCACATGAACTCCAGCATTTAAGATATATCACTTATTTTCCTGAGAACCAGGTTGCTACTACTTAGGTATTTATAATCCTCACTGTCCTGAGAAGGGATGGGCTCGGCTGATACTCTGACCAAGCTCTTGCTAAAGCCAAATTATCAAAACAAAGAGCAATCATAATTACTGGCAAAATTGGTTTGGAGATGAGATAGTATGATAGGTGAGAAACTGTTTAGGAAAGAAATCACGAGTTGTACATATCGAGAGAAGTATCAGGGTGGAAGGAGGTTACTCACAGATTTGTTCAAGGGTTGATCTTGGGTCTAGTAAGTATTGTTCATTATTTTAATTGCTGATGTTAGACTAAACACAAGCACAAAGTCAATTAAGTGTCAAGGCAGCAAATAATACAAAAGAGGAATAGAATATCATGTGAGAAGGTACAAATGACACCGAGAGCCAGGGCAATACCTCTGTCCAGCCTGCAGCGTTGCATGTCTGGGTACAAATTCTGTGCTGTCATCTTTGGCTTACCAGTTAGGACTGGTGGAAGCCAGGCTTTGAACCCGTCAGCCACCCTCAGTGAAATGCCACCAAATAACGTGACCGTGAAAAGACAAATGGAATTTCTAGGACCTCTCAGGCAAAGTCTTCCCAGTAGAGATGTGCAACCCAGTAGGTACCAGCACGGAACACGGCACCTGCCCTATCTCTAGGTACCCTGTGCAGTGCTGGGCATCCAGGTTTCACTGGCCAGGCTGGGGAATGGTGGGTCCCACCTAGAAGAGAGGTGTGAAGGAGCTGCTATGGGGATCAGAGAGTGCAAAATACAAAACACATCCTTCAATAGGCGGCTGCACATGCTCAAAGGCTTCTTTACCATCTGATCAAACCCTTTTCTCATGGAAATGGAAGCACAGGCTCAGATAACACCTTTGAGAGGGACATCAGGTCAGCCAAGGCTGAGCTGGCCCCTCCTGCTGCTGAAGGAGACGTTACTTGGAGGACTGCACACACAGCCCTTTTTCACCACGGTGGGACTGAGAGAAAAGAGTTCCCACAAGCAGACTGCTTCATGCAGCATGGGTGTTGTGTTGGGATTACAGGTTTGTTTTCACAGGAAGGGAACCGGCTGGAGTATATGAATAACCAGGCGAGCGATTTACCCTCCTGGCCGGTACGTCTCGGCTGGAGCTCCACGCGCCTGGCAAGGCAGGTTTGCTGGGGGAGCTGAGTAAGAGGGTCAGGAGAGCATCTGCGTCCAGGAATTTGGTTTCAAGACCACAAGGAGAAACACAGGCTAGGATCAGAGGTAGCTGGAAACATTTTTAAAGTGTGTTTTTTAAAAACCAGCTAGTAAAATGTGTTGTCAAAGTAATGCATTCGGTCAAAAGAGTTTAAGCTGAGCAAAGGGAATTTGCATAGCGGCACAAAAGCCCCGAAAACCTCTGGGTGGTCATTTCCCCAAGTCAGACTAATTCCCATCTAGCTTGTTCCCCAGCATCGTCTTTAATTGCTAGAGCCTCACAGAAAGGCCTGTGCAAAGGAAGGAAGATAATAATTAGCCTAGCATTTTCCTTGCCTTTGTTGTGAGTCTGCAGGGACTGGCCTTTTCAACATTTATTATTTGGTTACATCATTTTGTTCTAGTGGGTTGATAGGAGCGAGAACTGGGATGGAAGAAGGGTGTTTGTGTTGCAGGCGTTGCGGCTTCTGTCGCTGGCTACAGGGAGATGAGTTTTGTTGGCACGCGTGAACAAAGATTTCTCTCCCATTGCACAGAATCACAGGGGGGTTTAGGAATGTGAGAGCAAAATCCTGCTAATGTAGGGCAGCTTGAGCACCCTAGGAAAAGTGCTGGGGAGAAGACCTGGAACTTGGAACAAATCCAACAGATAAGCAGAGGAGAGCAAAGGATGGAGTCCTTTTCTGCTACTGCCCCTTTTCATCTGCAGCACCCAGCCAATTCTCTCCCCACGGATGCTCATCAAAGAACAAAAACTGGGGGAAAAGCCTCACTAATGCTATAGGTTTTTTGTCTCGGTTGGGAGAAAGGCAGCGCCGAGGACAGGTGGGGGCTGGAGCTGGCACAGGAGAGTCGCTGGAGGTTGGGGTGAAGTTTGCAGCTCTTTCGTAGGAGCCATCCCATGAGGTGTAAAAATCAAACTTTCTCTGAATCCTTGCAATGTGAGGACTTTAAATGCTGTCTATCATCTGTCAGATTGGCCAGGTAATAAATCTGTAGCATAACACCACCATTCGGGCTGGAGGGGACCTCAGGAGGTCCCTGTCCAACCTCCTGCTCAAAGCTGGTCAGCTCTGGGGTCAGACTGGATTGCTCAGGGCTTGACTCGGGTGGATCTGGAAAACCTCCATCCACAAACCACTGTGCCATCTCCAACCTCCCTGGGCAGCCTGTAGCACAGCTGGACTGTCCTCAGTCACCCGGCATCACCCAGCCCAGGGACAGGGTCCTCTGCATGCTGGGGTCCCAGGGAGGGCTTGGTAGAGCCCGAGCAGCTGAGCTGCCTTGAAGTGCTGGTTTTCAGCCTTGGAGACCTCCCAGAGGGGCAGGCGTCCCATCGGTGTCCGATTCTTATCAGTATGGTGTGGTGGTTTCGACTGTGTGCCGTGAGCATTGCGAACGGTGAGCAAAAATCAGCTTCCTGTTTGGAGGTGCCTAGCTTCCCCTCAAATTAGCAGCATCAGTAAGGATAAAATTAAAGCACAATGGCAGAAACTGAAGGTCAGCTCGCAAGCCAGAAACTGCACAAGGGAAAACAAGGCTAACAGGAGGAACTGCTTATGAGGCTGCCTCTGCAGAAACAACCTTTGAGAAAATTTGGGGGATGGCACGCAACAGAGTTTGTTGTTATATATTGTCATTGCTGTATCCCAAAGGAGGTGATGTAACTGCAAGTATGACAAAAACTTTAATGAGGGCGTGTAAAAAAAATTGGGAATATAATTTCAGCAAGACAAATCAGAATACTGAAGGAGGGAGGGTTGTGGCTTCCTCTTTTTATCGAGTCCATAAGAAAAAGGAAGATCCATCACAAACCCAAAGGGCATTAGATCTCAAAAGAAGTTTTGAGGAAAACAGGGTTGGAACTCAAACCCATCCCAGCTCGCCCCAGGTACAGGGGCACGTTCTACTTATTTCTAAAGACCCAAAATGAGATTCAACAGTGTGGGGTTATATTGAGAAAACACACAAATAAAAAATAAGGAGCCTAAAAAGAATGAGAAATATATGTATTTATGCGGTACTCTTCCAGCAGCACATGAGATGAGCGGTTCTCTTTACTTTTTTAATAGCCAAGCCTTGTCAAAAAATTTGGTCTTGATCCAGTGTGGAGGTAAGCAAATAACTGAGATCGCAACACAGAGGAAATTGCAAATTATTTTGGGAAGGGGAAGAACAACAGAGATTTAGAAAATGAACTTCAGCACCAGCACTAATAATAAACCATGATGATTTATCACAGTCCTGCTTGGGAAGGGGGGGCCAGCAGCGAGGACAAAAACCAAGCTAGAAGCAAGATAGTTTGGTAAATGGAAAGGCTGAGGCATCCTGATGAGGGCCCAAGTGTGGGAAGTTATCTAAAAATAAACAAACAAATAAACCCCCAAAGCCCTGAAGATTTCAGCACCATCTGGAGACTCTGGGAAAAAAGAAACAGCTTGCTGCTGTAGGAGGTATTAAAGAACAGGGTTTATATATACACGTATAGATGTATAAAGATGTATATCAAAGCAATGCACATCACAAACAGAGGTGAGTCCAAAGCTCAGAAGTCAAATCCAATCGGAGATGTCTGAAGTTACAGTTTATTTGGATGGAGGCTGAGTTTGGGATATTTTGCTCCAGTTTACTGCAAAAAGCTGCTCCCCCCCAGACTTGCATCACCCGTGTCCCATGCCCTGGCGTGGTCATTACACTGGGCAAGTTTGATGGAAGGAAAGGGGGCAAAAAAAGAGGTATTTATCCCACCGGGACATTATAAGGTGATGTGCTGTGGGTGGAAGATCTTTTGGACCAGACCCCAGAAAAATTGTGCCTGCAAATCCCGGAGCAGCCACCATCTGAGAAGGGTACAGAAAATCCAACAGAAAACCGCCAGAGCTGGGTAGGTGTTGAAAAACCCAATAAGGTTTGCATATATTGGCAGAAAAATGATCCTATGGAAAAAAAAAAAAAAGAAAAAGATGTTTTTGCCAGTTTGCTGGGCTGAGGTGCCAAGTGCTGAGAGAGGCAACGTTCAGCCAGAGCCCAGCTCCGTGTCCCAGAAACACCAAGTGTCAGAATTTGTCTCTGAGATTAAAAAAAAACCCAACAAAACCCAACAAAAAAACCCATGCAGGGCCTTATTATTATGAGTTTGTTTCAAGGTGGACTTAAGGACTCCTGAGTCTTCAGGAGAAGAACCACATCCCATCCCAAAATGATGGGAGCATGTACGAGCCATGACCAGGTCCCTTCTCCGAAGTTCATCCCCCTAAAGTGAGGTTTACTTCGACGTGTGGATGGGTTTTGATTTAGCTGTTGCTTCCACAGAAGGTTGAACCAGTGAAGTGCAGCTGAATTGCTAGGCAATTAAATTAAATTAAAAAGTTAAGCTCTCATTATCTGAAACTGAGCACTGGAAATTAATACACACTTATGGCCTTAATCTCTTTTCCTCAGATCTCTAGCTGCAAAAGGGAGCAGCATCACCCCTGTCTAATTTCCTCATCTAATTATATCGGATTACAATGCTTACAGCTCGTTAGTGTTTGGGCATTGTTTTGATGTTCCGGTGGAGCACCCCGAAGGCAGGACCCCTGTATTCGGTGCCGCCTGTGGATGCTCTTTGGTTAACAACAGAGGGTAACGTGCCGATGAGAAGGGTAAGAGGGAAGCGTTCAGAGCCAGGTTGGACGGGGCTTGGAGCAGCCTGGTCTGGTGGAAGGTGTCCCTGCCCAGGGCAGAGGGGGTGGACTAGATGGTCTTCAAGGTCCCTTCCAACCCAAACCACTCTGTGATTCTATGATTTGACTATTGAGTAACTCCCCATTTACTGAAAGGGAAAAACCAGTATTGGAACCTACGCTAACAGACTGTTTTAACACACGCACAAGAAGGTCAAGACCAGGATGACAAGAAGATCAAGCCCAGGATTCACAAGCAGCCTGAACGCTGTGATCTCCTGGTGCCAGATTTGCAATCCTAAAACTCCCTATAACAGCCCCACATTCCCTCTTGTGCTGTGCTACCAACCCCAAGGTGGACCTCTCCTGAGATGTCACTGCGCTTACAGCCACCACAGCTGATGGCCAGCAAATGTGGTAAGCCCCACCTCCACCACCAGTACCTTTGAGGGGTCACACCACACACCCCCTCCTCTGCTTCTGTGCCTTTGGGGAGAACTGCCCCCCCCAAATCAGCATTTGCAAACATACAACTGCAGTCAAGGGGTTTTTTCCAGGTGGGAAATGCCGAGCATGCCTAGGGATGGCAGAATTATCAGCCCTGCAGAAGGGCGGCCCAGCTGGGCATGTGTTCTGCTTTCCTGGGAAGCAGAGCTGGCCACGGAGCACCCCGGCCCCGGTAAACCCTGGCGTGCTCCCAGCTGCCAGCATCCACCCGCATTTACCGCATGAAGCCAGAGAAACCTTTCCTCTAGGATGGAGCGTTGCTTCCCCCCATCAGGGCTGGCAAAAAAAAAAAGTCTGACTCAGCAAAAGGTTCGTATTTTACTGCAGATGTCAGTCTCAGGGGAAAAAACCCTAGTGCTTCTAATCACATCGTATAAGCGTTAGGGAAGAAAACATGACTTTAATGGAAAGTTGGGACATTTTGCAGTTCATTTTTTCACACTGAGCCAGGTTTTCATCTCTGAGAAACTCCCCTGCTTGTGCACCTCATGCTCGCAGCTAGCATCCTCCTGGCAAAGCCTCCTGCCGCGGCTGGTGGCTCTGCCACCTCTCCTCTGTCCCACGCCACCCTGGTGGGGGGCCGGGCACCCCCTTTCCCTGCTTTTGCTGTTGGAGCGAGCACTGCAGCTCATCTGGTGGTGGGGCTATATTTAGCTGCCGTGTGGTGGCATTTCCAGCTTTCTATTTTTGTAAATGCCATTTCCCAGGAAAAAGGCTGAGCCGCCTCTGATCCGTGTGAGTGCCAGGAGGCAGGAGCTGCACTTTTGCTGTGCGTGTGGATGATTGCACCCATGCCGGTGCTGGTCCAGCCAGCGCCCGCAGCTCTGCCAGCAGGATGCTGATGCACAGCCCATTCCCTTTCCCTTATTGCAGGGCATCCCACAGCTATTCCCCCGTCCCCTATAGCACATGGAAAGGTTTTCCTCCTCCTTGCCTACATCTCCCCATTGCAATCACTCATGGAAAGGTTTTCCCCCTCTTGGGCATCCTCCCCGACGCCATCCTTGCTCTGGCTGCCCAGCCTGTCACCACCTGCATGGGCCGGGGCACTACAGGGCTCGAGGCTGGGTCACACTCCATTGCAGCAGCTGCTTTCTGCACACATGGGGTGAACAGAGGTAGTGCATAAACACGGCACTAGTATATAAAAAGCACAATAAGGTGATGGGGAAACTTGCAGCGAATAAATCCAGCATGAGAATATCTGTACAAAAATCATTCCTATGGCTGTTTCAGTTTTTTCTGGGTGGGCTGAACATTTTAGGCTGCACAGAGTTATTTCTTAGACATCTTAAGAACTATCCACTGGTATCAGTGTCCCCTGGAAAGACGACTGGTTACCATGGCCCTGGGACCACTGGCACGAGATCAAGAGGGAACGGGACAATTTCCCCCAGGGAAGTACAGAGGCACCCGCCTCCCTCCAGGACCTTCCCACCTCACAGCCAAGGCAGTTCTGCAGTTTCTCCCCAGGTGGTAAAGCCAGCGACAGACTTTTACCATGTTTCTTTTAGCGTAAAGAACACTTTATGACCGTGCGATGTGTCAGCCTAATACAGCCCGGAAAGGCAGAGCATCGCAACACGCTCGGCTGGCCTTTCAGGCTGTAAGAAGTATCTAAATCTCCCTTTCTCTCCACGCCTTTCATGCAAAGCCTTTCAAAGGCTTTGCTAAAAGAGGTATTGGGGAATGCCCTGGCAGACCCAGACCCTGTGGGGCTCCCACAAGCAGCTGTAGCAAATAAAGCCAAGAGTGGAAAAGGAAAAAAGCTATGTTCAAAACACAAAAACACTTCTGGGGGTTTCTTGCAGGGTTTCTCTCTCGTGCAGCATCTCCTTGGCCAAAAACACTTCTGGGGTCCACGTAGTCCTTGCAAGGTTTCTCTCTAGTGCAGTATCTCCCTGGCCTGAGAATAACCTCACATGTTTTTTGAACTTGCCACCAACAGGCTCTGGCCAGATCACTAGAGTATCCAGGAGAGCTTCTCATTAGTAGTTTATGCTTAAGGTAAACCTGGTTTTCCCCTTCTCAGTGTTCAACAGGCAGCAGCTACCTGAAAGAGCACCTCAGGGCTGAACTTGGTCTTCCAGACTGGGACAGCTTTCCCCCACAGTCAGAAGTATTCCTAAATATTACTAAATGTTAGCTATGCCAGGGTAAGTGATGGAACTGACAAAAGAGATTGAGATTTTTGGAGAGATGCTCAGGGACTTGGGTTGGCCAAGCAGGAGCTGCAGTTGCACAAAAATAAGCCATCCAAACACTTTGGGTCACCACCAGCACCCCTTGCCATCCAAACACTTTGGGTCACACGCCCCCACCCCTTGCCATCCAAACATTTTGGTTTTTTCTGAATATCAGAAGAGAATGCATGCCAGTGAGCACTGACCTCAGACTGCAAGTGAAAGGAACGTCACCGCATATCAGTGTGGGGACAGAATTTGGCGTTTTGTGGGGTTTTTTTGCCATGAGGTAAGAAAATTCCATGCAGGGCAGATTTCACTCGCTGCCTCTGTGTTTTTTGAAGCCAAACTGCTGGCCCACGGCGGGTAAATCAACCCATACAACTGAGTGACTCACCCAAAATATGAGAACAGTGGTGCCATCAGGCTGTGGCACAAGAACCGGAGGAACCTGAAGGTAAAAATACAGCTCCATGATTACCCCAAGCCCTCCTGGACTGCCGGGGCCAGTGGACACAAACCAGCTACCGCCTGACGCGCCGTTAACCAAGCCGAAGGGGAGAAGGAACCAAGCTGAATTCAGGCACACCGCTCTATTTTTAAAAGCTAATTCACTCTGCGTAACTTGCAGCGTAAATTCATCCACACAGAAAGCACACTGGTGCCTCTGAAGATGATATATTTAACCCAGCACTGTCTTGAAGCCGTATGTAGTTCTTACACCGTTTTCACACAAGAACACGCTCGTGAGGGCCGGCAGTTCGCTCAGGATGCTATTCTCTTTCTGCCCTGACTGGTCTCTAAGTGGATCACCAGCTTCCAGTGGTTCATTGGTGGTTTGCAATGGTTTCAGAAGCTGCACATTCCCTCTTGTAATCTTGTAATCAGGCTTACCTGAAGCAAAAGACAGGGGTGGGGAGGAGCAAGCAAATTCTGCCCTGAGTTTTTCTTTCTTCTTTGCAATAAACCCTAAATTCTGCCCCGAAACTGACATGTTATGATATCCTTTTCAATTCCACTCTGAGATCAGTGCTCTGTGGTATCCGTACTCTTGAAGTATTCTAAATTCCATCACTTATTTGTTTCAATGCCTTTTTCCTTCCTAAATTATCCTCTGGGTTCACGACCGTTTCTGTTGTCTCCTGTACACAGACCGACCACAGGGCAAACATCCCCTGGGTCCAGTGTTTTCCAGTATCCCCAGGACCAGCTTGCATGTGCAGGCAGCCAGTTCCCTCATCCAGTGTAGCTGCATTTGGGACTTCTGCAGTCAGGCTCCGCGCCGCTTTCCCATCTGGGATCTTAAGCAAACCATGCGGAGCCTGCGGATACCACCTGGTATCTTAACGGTTAAAGATGTCCACAAAGCCTGATGTTTCAGCTGCAAAGCAGCTAAAATATTCATTTAGGAACTTAAAATAGACTGTATGCACTCCTGAGTGCATAAAGGTGGAACGCGTCCTGTTCTGCAATGTGTATTTACAGCCCAGAGCTTTGCACCCAGTACTTGTTCACTGCCACGCTCCTGCATCTCTTCCCCAGGGAACTAGCAGGTCGTGCCAGCTGGAGAAGCCCCATCGATACCCTCATTTCTTCCCGATGCTGGGATTTTGTGCCAAAAGGTCTGTCATCGTGCCTGGGAGCCGACACAGTGGGCTGACAGCAGTGGACTGTTCCAGTATGGGGACAGACCAGATACAAGTGTCTATGGGGATACAAGGTCTAAGCAGGTACCTTAGTCTCTGCCTGTAATAGAAAATTGAACTCACAGAGACCCAATAAATTATTGTCAAGTTTCCTGGCCCCCGTCCCCCCCCACCAAGCCTACTCTTCCATCCCTCCATCACTCACAAGCATCTGAGCAGAAAGAAGTCATGCTCTATTAAGCCCGGTGAGCAAAACATGGAAAAGCCAGAAGCCACTTCAGTATTTAACACCGGCGAGTCCATTGCACCTTCGCCTGCTCAGATAAATTTCTTTCACCCGCTCTACTCCTTTTCCACAGACAATGTTTCTTCTGATGTTATTCCAGGACTGATATCAGCCTCCTTTGATGCACTGAAATCCCCCAAATAACAATACTCAACTTTAACACACAACCCTAATCTGCATGTATGTATTCCTTCTCTCTGCCTCCAAGGAATAGCTTCCTATGATCTTCCAATGTTTATTTAGGTCATTTTTGTCTCCATCCAATTTTTCCTTTGGAGAAGAAAGCCTGCATATGTTTCTTCAGATGTCACTCTCCCTCCCGTACAGTCACAGTAAATACGCAGCTATGAAGTCTTTCCTCCGTGTAAACATTGAAGTAGAGAGAAAGTATCCCAGTTATCTCCAAGATTTACCCTTGGGGTAACCGCTCCCCTTGAAGTATGTATTAGCTTTAGCATTCACTTCAATTAGCAGCATTAACCCAACACCAAGGCAATTTCCAAAGCCTCCACCCAAGTTTCTGCTACTAGGGTTTGCTTCTCCCGGAGCCTCTAAAGACATATTCTGCACGTTTCAGGCGAGTACAGCAACTCGCTGTATCCATAGGAACTTAAAAGACACTTTTGATAGATCTGATTTCAGATCAATTCAGATATGAACCTGCTCACAAGCAAGAGCTGGCACTGGACCTATCAGATGGCAAGCAAAGGATGTATAGATCTTGGGCCTATACATTTCCAAGTCACTCCTAGCTAAGGCATGTTTCCTTGTGAGCTGCAAAGTGGGAGAATAAGATCTTTGCTCCAAAGACGCGCCTGGCAGCAGCCCTGCCCTGCTGCTCCCTGGGTGAGGTCCCCTTGCCTCGGCTACCAGCTGCTCTGCTACAACCCGCCACTACAAGATTGCGAAGGAGGAAAGCCAGGCTGTATTTTTGCCTAATAACCAGACAGTGAAAGTTATTCTGAGACTGCCAAGTCACTGCTAGAGAGCCTGCTGAATTTCCGACCGTTTCCACAATTTGCCATGGCCCAGGTATCGCTCGCACGCACATAACCAGTTCGTTCCTCAGGACAACAGCTTCCAGCAACACCCAGCTCAGGAGGAGGAGGGCTAGCTCTCTGCTTTTCCAGCTCCCGAAGCTGGAGAGACTGGAGTGAAATGGGCCTTAAGCCAGCTATTCCCACGTGGGATGAAGAGGACAAATAAGCATCCTTATGGTTCAGCTCGCAGGCTTTGGGAGATGCTAAATTTCTGCCCAGGGTTGCTGGTCTTTTGTAGGCAGTAATCTGCTGACATGGCAACTGGATCCACTTGGGTGGATCCTCGGCTAAGCACAAATTTCCATGGCGGGAGTCAGCGTGGGCAAAAAAAAAAAAAAAAAGGCCCTTCGTGCCAGCGGAGCCAGGTGCCAAATTCTGCTTGCTGTAATCTCTCGGTGAAACCACTTATCTGAGAAGGCAGGAGGAAGCTGGCTCCAGTTCTTTGCATAATTAAAGGCCTGGTGCTCTGGGCACGTATCTTTGGAGCAAAGATCTTATTCTCCCACTTAGCAGCTCACAAGGAAACATGACTTAGCTAGGAGTGACTTGGAAATGTATAGGCCCAAGATCTATACATCCTTTGCTTGCCATCTGATAGGTCCAGTGCCAGCTCCAAGCCAGGTGTGTTTCAGTATTTGCATCCACACTGCTGGGAGCAGACCTGATGTTTCAGCCACGGGTATGAGAGCCTGTGAGATGAGCATTTACATCTCATCACAGATCTAAAAGCTGCTCTAAGTTTTAGGAATAAATAGTCCTATATTCGGATATATGTATCAATCTCTCTCTATATATGTATCTGTGTGTGGGTGTGCATAAAAACACACAGGTATAGATGAGAGAGGGGGTTATTTATATCAAAAGCAGACTTTTAATAAGCAAAAAAAATGTATACCTGAGTATCTGGGGATGCTTTGCTATGGCCTCTCAGCAGCGTGCCCACTGAAATTCATTTCTGGCTGACAGATTTTACTGTAAATGTTCATTTTTTCACCCAGAGAAAAGTATTTATTTAACCAAGCCCCTGGGAAAGAATAAAAGTTGGATTGTCCTACTTACATGAAACAATTTGTTTCTGAAGGGGTTTTTTTATTCCTCAAGTGGACATAGGTGGCCAGGTTTAATAATCTTCTTCTTAACCTCCATTTGTAACCTGTCTTAGTAAGGTGAGAAAAGGTCTTTATGCTGTCCCTTGGAGAGCAAGGAAAATTCTCGAAAGAAAAAAACCATCACTGTTATAGCTCTGCTCTCTGCTTCAGCAGCTTCACAACATGGACTCTTGGCTCGTTTCTCACTGTTCTACTATTCATACTTCCCGGTTTTTGCATGGCTGCTCCCCCTGTGGGGGATATTCCTGCACTTTTTACCCAATTCCCTTAATTTTTTGCCCAGAAGCTTTGAAAAGAGTAGCTTACTATGATGCCTGTGTAGGGACAGGTTGCATTTCCATAAGGCTGGTATGAGAAAGGCAGGAGATATAACCAAATATAGCTCCCCAAATTTTACAACTATTTACCATTATTTTCTCTCTTTATAAATAGAAAGAGACTGAAACCCGCTGAGCTGAAGACCAACATCTCCATGGTTCCTCTGTGTGGTCCTGTTACTAAAAACATTAAAGCTTGCGCTATTTTAATGTCCTCAAAAATGCTGAGCTAGCTGTGAATTCGCTGGATGACTATCAAAAGTAGCAGATCTGGATGTCCTTTGGCTCTGTCTTGTTGGAGCGGGGTGAGGGTCTGACCAAGCTGAGCCAGAGCTGCAGACGGGAGATGGGACTAAGGCTTCGATCCATTCGCATCGCTCTGAGCTCCACGAGGAGTTCCCCGGGAGATGGGTTTGTATGGCTCTGAAAAGACAGATTTCCTAACCTGCTCTCCAGCTCACGACGGCGAGCGCTTACACTTCTGCATATGATGCTGATGAACAGCCCTTGTACGCTCACTCAAGCAGACAAGTTATTTTTGCATGAGTAACCCTGAAACTCTTGATGGGATTGAAAGTCTGGCAATAAGAAGATTGTGCTTTGCATCCAAATGGAGTTATAATTTTACTGCTGAGTAGTTTATATTCAGGCACTGCTGCTTAAGGCTGTAGCTATAGGAATCCATGGTGTTAAGAAAGCGGAAAATTAACAAACAACTCATAATGTCAATTCTGTCTAGAAAAATGACTATTAGTGTCAGTGCTGGAGCAAGCCTGCTTGTTCAAGTGGGCTGAAATGCACCTTCCACGATGTTCGGTCCCAGCTGAGGAGCTGTGGGTAGCAGTATTGAGAAGCATTATCACAGGCAAGTGTTAGACATCACCTGGATGACTTTGTCTTTACAAAACGGTATTGGTTTACGTGTGCCAGTGGGGGGGGAGGACAAGAGGCCTTGACAGAAGAATCAAATGCAACCATTTCACATGGCACTTCCATCCTGATGGCTGCCAGTGCACAGATGTACCCTGGCATCACACGTACAGAGCTGGGTATCGGAAATGTCCCAAGCACCCTGCAGCAAATTACTTGTGTCGTAGCTCACGAGCCTGCAAATACACATCAGGTCGCAGCAGAAACGTGAGACAAAGTGACGGTCAGCGGAGAGATTATGTAAACAAACATGAATGCACTTATGGCCTTGTGCTCCCAATCTCTATTCATAGATCTGTGGGTCCTGACCTCTTGCTGACCTTACAACAAATTACTGTGGGTGAGGATCTGAGCTTCATTTGCTTGGGGTACTTTGTGGAGGATGGACAGCATGCCCCTGGTATTAGCGGGGTGTAAGCTGCTGCAAATGAACCGATTTGGTCCTCTTGTCAACAGGGAATGACCAGCAAACACAGAGGTGGCACCTCAACTGACAATCAATCTCATTTTAGACAAAATCCTAACTGGTGGCTCGTCTTTGGACTCTGTAGGTGGGTTTGGGTCTTCAGCTGCATTTAAAGTTGTGTTTATCAATACAAGTTGATTGGCAATGAACTAATTCAAGTATCAGCATGACTAATCTAATCAATACACCAGCTTAGGGTGGGGAAACCTCTATCTGATGAACCATCGGCAGATGTAGGTCATGCTGGTCCTTCCCTCGCTCCCCCACTGCTCAGTTGTGCTGATAAAGCCCTTCAGACAAACACTGTCTGGCAGCCTGCAGGCTTCCTTGTTTGACCACCTGCACAGAGGGAACAGGACAAGGTCCTGACACTTTGTTCGCGACCCCTTGAGTATAAATCTTGGGGAATGCTGGTCTGCAAACCAGGGGCTGGGCTAGCAAAGACAGCATCTCACCGAAGGTGAAGCTCAGCTGATGTGCCATTACTTGGTTGGCATGCTGAGATGCTATGGACCAAATCTCCAAACTGTATTTTGCAGGGACTAAACGTGAATGCTTGCAGCCTTACTCTTCCTATTGACATACATCTCTTAGGTGCTCAACCAAAGTCCTAATCCCAGCCTGTCTGAACAGAAGAAATAGCAATCCCAGCTGAAAAGCACATATAAATGCAAAAGAGTAAAAGAAGACAGCCCTGGCCAGCGAGAGAGGCCGCTGGCACTGAAACCGTTGCAGCCAACATTGTGGAAGGGCCAATAGCAAGAAAGACCTCACAGATTGTGCCATCCTCTTGAAGCCTCACGCAAGGGAGAACGAAAGAGGTTCAGCATGGAGACCACGTTACAGCAAAACAGGCCAGGTCAGCCAGGCAGGTTTGCACAGCTGTGCAACACAGGAATTCCTTGATGTTCCTAATGAATATATTGTTTCCCATACTCCATATTATTCCCCTTAAATCTGGCCGCCTCTGCAGTGCCTTGCAAGGTTTGACCCCAAACCCCATAAAAACAGCAGGTCTGGGAGACACCACCAACGCACACAGTGGATCTGCTCAGATGTTACTATAAATCCACCGCACTGCCACTGGGCGTGACTGTTTCCCAAGACCAAGTTTTCACATGTCAAAATCGATGCCCTCAACATGGACACCTAAACCCAATTTTTTTTAGGGTTCATCCGAGACAAATATAAGAAAAATCTAATAGCGTAACAAGCTGGCTCCTGTTGACTTCAGAGGGAGCATGGATGCAATCCAACGGTATTTCAAGCCCACAGAGCACCTTCCCTCTGACTCCAACAGCCTCTGCATCCTTTGCCGACTAATGCACTGTACTGCATTATGAGTTATTCATGTCTTCATGGTTGGGAATGTGTGAGCCCTAGAGCACTTCCAAGCTGCTTATCTCCAGCTGTACAGCTTGTGGGCTGCAAGGTCATGAGCAGAAACCCAGCAGAGATGGCAGTCTTGGGATAAGAGCTCAAACTGATACGTGCCTGTCTCAGCTCTGGGATGCCAATAGTGGCTGTTGGTCCTTCGGCAGAAAGAAGCAGCAGAAAGCGTGCGGCCTCCAACAGGCCCTTGCAGCCATCAGGATGGGAATGGCTCCAAAAGGGGATACTTAGCAGATGAAAGATGTTTGTTTTCAACGTCATCTATCTTGGATATGTTAATCCACTTTGTCATCCCTCAGACTTGGAAGTGACTGTGTAATAAGGCCTGACAGGGAAACTGTCAGAAAAATGGGCAAACAGACCACTGCTGTCAAACAGTTGACTTCTGAGTCCCTCCAGGTCCCTGTTAATTCATTATTATGCACTTCTGCCATCAGTCCTTTGATCCAAAGAACGGATGACATGAGCATACACCACGTGAGCAGGTTTTAGTTCAGTCTAGCCCAGCCATCCTCTGTCAGCTCACAAATCACACATGGAATATGTGCACATCCTCCTGCAGAAGTCTGGTTACAGTTGTGACCATGTGTAGGTAGCAGATGCAAACTATTGTGCATGGGAGCACAGACTCCCTGGAGGCAGCAGGACAAACTGGTTTTGCTCCAAGAACATGGACGAGAGCCCTAGCAGGTTTTCAGGTCTTAAATGCTTCATTTGCTGGTACTGAATTACAGAAAGGTCCACAAACCACATGCAACCAACGACAAAGGTTTTGTCTACCCACTGCACAGTTAATTCTACCCACGAGCAAGCTGAAGTTGGCCTGACGAGCCTGTCCCCAGGGTTATTTCATCACCACTTGACCTTTCAGTTTAGCAAGGTGCTTACCTTGTCTCAAGCTTCTGAGGGTTTTCGTAAGAACCTTCTTCTTGGTCTTTACTGACCAAAAAAAAAGACACATCCCCAAAGCCATCCACAAAGGGCAGAGCAATGCTCACTTTGATCTGCCTCTCAGATGTCCCTGTTCGTTGCAGGACAGAGATTATGTGGTACCTATTCCCAGGTTGGACCAAATTTAGTCAACCTCTGTCATCTAAGAAATTCATGGGTGAAGCTAGGAGCTGATATAGCGTGAATCAAGTTGTTTTAAAAAATACCTCTTATAGTAAAGATGCAAATGTAAGGTTTTCCTTATTCCATTTCCCTGTCAAGGCAGTAGAATACAATCACCACTTGTTGGGTTTTTTGTTTTTTTTTTTTTTTCCCTAGTGGACTTTTCAGTAGGAACTCTGACACTCCAGAGCAAGCTACAGTGAAAAAAAAAAATGATATCTTACATCTGACAACAAAGAGATTTAATTTTACATTAGAGACTGATGCACAACTATGTGTTAGAGAAAGCAGTCACCACTGATTCACCCTCCCTTCGGGATGCTGTTGCCACTGTAGCAAAGTCGAAGCCTGGAGCAGGCCCAAACTATTTCAGACATGGGAGGACATCGCTGCCACGCTGCTGGTAGCATGAGTTCGAAGGAGCTTCTCTCTGCAAGTTCAAAACACAACAGAGAGGTAAGTGTAATGAGCCCTGTAAAAGCTTTGTAGCATCACTGAGGGCTCCTGCATACACTACACCAGCTGTGCAGAAACACCTCTGTGAGAAGGGTGCGTTTTTACTTTGATTTTGTTTTGGTTTATATAGTATTTTAGTACTCTGTCTGCCTGCTGTAAAGTCTGAGCCAAGTATTCCTGCGGGCTCAGTAACTCCACCTGCAGAGAAAGAAATGTCCCGAACAGCTTCTGAATAGGACTTGAGAGATTCCCAATTCATGAACAAACAAGGAAAAGTAAAACAAGCTTACAAAACCCCACTGCTTATATGAAACTGTAATGTTTCTATGATTGAAATCCTCTTTTTATGGCCTTGAATGGCCTAATGGGGGCATTATCTTATTAGCTCTGGTGACAGGGGATGTACAGGACACCTTACAGGTGACTTTGTTTTCAGGTCTTTCGGATGCAGATGTCGGCAATGCAGGGATTTGGGGCCAGTCTGGCCTTGGAAGAAATCCTGTGTTCTTCATCACAGTAATTTATCACTCCGGAAGATACATTTGGAGAGCCTTAAAAATTTGGAAGGTCAGACTTTGCCCCACTGAGGATATGCAAAAGATGGAAATCCATTCTGGGAAAATCAAACATGTTGATGTGTGCATTATTCATTATATGGATTGACACATCCCAGTGAACACGGCATACAGATGCAAGCGATCATCTTCATTCCATTGTTCGCACAAGCTGCTTTCAGCTCAAAAAAGCTCATCAAAGCCCATGAGATCACGGCTGGAACCTAAACACTAAAAAGCTTTCAGCAATGATAATGCTTAAAGAATCAACTTCCAAAGAGCAAGTCGGGAGAATGGAAATGAGACAAGGTTTCCTTCTCACCACTGTTGTGATGGACAGCATCAGCCTGTGACATGTCTCGTTCAGCTTGTGGAAAAAGCAGGGTTTGAGACCACTTATTTGAATTCTCGGCAGCTGCTCATTTCAGTTGTGCTCCAACCTCTCACTTATTCTTTGCAAGTCATCTGTAAACAGCCAGGGAAAGGACTTTTTGTTCTCTCAAAATGTTTGGGAAGTGCCTCTGTGTTCTAAATATCCAGAATTGTGCACATACAAAATGGCTCTTCCATTTGCAGAACCTCTCAAACATCATTCATAAACAGCAGCTGGGGTGACTGTGTGCTTTGAAAGCTTGCCCCTGCTGGAAATGGTTTTTAATAGCTGTTCTCTGCATACTTACAGAAAGGTACATGCGAAAAACCAAAAAGGAGATCTGTGAAATAAGGGGCTTTTATTTTGTCTTTTGTACAACTGCCATATACTACTTGGGGGGGTGGGGGGGGTGGGGGGGTGGGGAAAGAATAATATAAGCTTCCCTGTCAGTGTAATTCAAGGTTCACCTGCTTGTGGGGGCAATTCAATAAATTCCTCGGCTCACGTTTAGGTCCAACAGGTCCTCCCGTTGCTGTACCTCCCTCCATGCCTGCCGGCATTACAGCTGTACCAGATTTAGCAGCCTGCCACATGATGACACACTAGTCACCGTGCTCATTCAGAAATCCATGCCTATTTTTTCAATCCAGGCATTAGGACGTCCTCCTCCGCATCGTACCAACTGCAGTGTATGTCACCCAGGCAATTGCCCAGCAAAATCCAACCGAGATTGCCAGTGGTGTTCCCAGCCCACAATTTCTGCACGTCAGCTGCGCAGAGCAATCTAAATGCTGCAAATGGGGTATCCAAACCCAGGGTAGCTGCAGAACAAAAAAAATTAGCTTATCTACATTTCTGCCTCATTATTCCCTGCCAGCAAGCATAGTTTCCCTTCTCCCCAGCCTTTAGGGAGTGCTGCTCCACAGCCCGATCTCTTCTCATGCAAATAAGAGCACTCTCTGCATGAATAAGCAAAGAAGATTGTGTTTTCCTCCAACTTTAGAGAATTCTACCCATCTGGAAGCAGAAATGATGTTACTTAGGTGACGGTGCAGAGCAGGAGGAAGGAATAGCAATAGAGACATGTGTGAAAGCTGAAGGAATACGACCAAACGATTTCACAAGCACTTAAAATACTAATGAGCGGGTAAAGATGCAACAAGGATAGCAGTTAAAATTAAACAAATAATTTGGCTGCTAATGCTGCTGGGCTTGCTGTAGTACAAGCAGTGCCTTTGTACGGCACCAGACAAGAAATCTGCATTCACATCCGTCCTTGCTCTCCCCTTCCTGGTTCTTATATTTTTCTGTAACATGATCCTGTCGATTAATTGTTAGAACAAGGGGGAGAAGGTCTCTCTCTAAAAAAGCACAGCTATGTTTAAATAAGTCATAGCCCTTCCTCTCCTCCGCCCAGGGCACAGTGGGCACAGAAGCAGCAAGAAACTCAAGCTGTGAAATCTTGGTCAAGGAGCTTTGAGCTGCCCAACCTGGGCAGGGCTGGTGCCTTTATGATTACATGCATTTCTTGGAATTTCAGCAGAAAAGCAAAATGAAAGTTTTGAACAATAACATTTTGGTTTTTTCTGTTTGAATGATTAAAAAAAAAAAAAAGACTCCAGAAAGGTACAAAGCAATGATGATTTCCCCCATCCTTCAGATGCAACACAGGAGGAAAGATTTGTTCATTCACACAGCATGATGAATCCCATCATCAGACCATCACAGCCCGAACACCAGCTTTTCCACCAGTTCACAACCCCCCCCACTGGATCGGGCACCTGAACCACCTCAGGCTGTGGTCTCACGAAAGGCTGCCCGCTGCCCCTCTCCTGCCTAGGGTGGCCAAGTTGTTCAACAAAACCCTCAACGGCAAAGGTGGTGTAAACATTTGGCAACTCCTGCTTCAGGAATCTGCTTATCCCCCCATTATTTGGGGATCGGTGTGAACTTCTATACCTGTTGCCCACAGACACTATCACTGGGCACCTTTATTTTGGAGATATCTCGTCCTAGTCATTGCAGCTGAAAAGATATGAGAGCAGGAGGAATGCTGGTCTCATTCAATGGGGGAAACCTCCAGTTTCGGGCGAGTTTGTTTTTTTTAAAACACATGCATCTTAAACAACAGTTGTCACAGCCAACACAGCTTCTCTGATAAGGTTAGAGTGAGAAAAAAGTGAGGATTGTGCAGTGGGTTAGTTGGACATTTTACCGTGCATAAAATCACCCGTGACCAGCGTCTGCTGGATGCAGCCATACCATGAAACAAGTGAACAACGTCTTTAGCTTGGGTCAGGCACTGACTGGCCGCGCCGGAGCAAGAAGCTGATTGCCACGACAACAGGAGACATTGCAAAATGACAGACGTACTGCCAAAGTCGAAAATCCTTCTTGCTAAGCCAGAGCCCACCCCATAGGGCCCCGCTTTCCTCACCTACTGTCTTCCACTTTACTGGGTGGGTCTCTTATGGCAGGACCTCCAGTTCCCTCTAAGCCATGCGAGCAACACTTCCCTTCTGCTGTTTTCTGCCTTCTTCTGTAAGAAGGGAGGGACCCTGCAGGTGGGCTTGGGCTGCCACTCTGCTCAGCCCCAAGGCTTCGTGGGTGCTGAGGGGCTGCACCGCAACACGCAGCTGCTGGGAACTCTGATGATGCAGTCGAGAGACAAACCTCACCCAGCCTCGCTGCTGCCATCTCTTGTGCTTCCTCAGAGGTGGCAATTATTGCCCTTCTGCACCTGCCTCTCTCCCCAGGGCTCTCTGCTCTTACACAGGACAGGAGTTCACCTTATTTCTAAACAGAGAACCTCTTTTGGTGCCTTCTTGTTCCAGTTTCAAGGTTACCCATGGTCCGCACCCCCAGTTGCTTTTCTTTACAGGAGACTAGCTCCTTGGTAATTAAATCCAGTCATTTAGACCTGTTCTGTCTCTTTTGGTGTGGTATCACCACAGTCCAGTTCTCTCCCTGGTTTCTTTCTAAACACATCACCTAACGTGGTGGTCTGCCTCATTAGGTGTGACAAACTTCCCTGAAGGACATCTGAATAATGAGCAGGCAGCTTCCGACAGCTGGTCCCTTCCTCCTCCTCACAAAGGTGAGGAGATGTGCTGGACACGGGCTACCCCTGCGTCATCCCCATTACCTGCACAACGGGAATGAATCTGGAGCTTCTCCGAGTGAGTGAATTGATCAGGATTTAAGGAGGGCACTTTGGCAACTGAACTTGCAATAGCCACCCAGTTCCAGGAGATGTTGCTGTGCTTTCAGCTAAGGGCCTGGAGAAGATGCACACGAAGCATGGGAATTGCAAAGAGTTAGGGAAGAACTGTAAACGAGTAGTGTTAGAGAGTGTGCCACTGTGGGTACGAGCGGGTCTGGGGCAGTTCTGCACTTCACAGGCTGCCAAGCGGAGATGCAGGAGGACTCCAGCAAAAAGCTGGAGGGTGGTAGTGTCAAGGATTGGGCTTCTTTTTCTAGAAAACTCTCATGCCTCTGACTGTGTTGTTTTTTCATTCTTGCTGGTCTGATGCCACACAGAAGGCAGGTTACTGCTTTAAATAGAAATTCAGTTCTTTTCAAATATTTTTTGATCTACAGTAGGAGAAGAACCTCGCAGGATTTCTAGCCCACTGCATGGACATTTCAACACAACCCTCTAGAGAACAACAACAGGAGATATATACACTTCTTCTAAACTTTTAAACAAGAGCCTGGATCATAATTTCTCCAAGGCTGTGAGCAAAGTCCCCAGGAACGCTGGAGAAGGGACAGGGCTCAAGTACAGCGTGGCTGGAGGAATCATTGACGTGCCCTGATGTCCTGGTTTAACTGGGTCTGTCCCGGCACGCCAGCAAGATTAGTCAGCGTGCTGCCTTGGGGTTTGCTCCGGGCAGAGCGTCCGCGTTGTCTTTTGTCGCCCCCACCCAGGCTGCAGCCCTGGGAACGAGCTTGTTCCCAGCTCCCGCAGGAGCCGAGGACAGCCGCCTCTTCACGGGGTCATTACCCATGCTCGAGGTCACCCTGCATGACCTAGCTTGGGGGGCCTGCCTCCTATATTTATTTGTAAAGACTGGCCGCCCTACAAGTAGAAATAAGGACAACCAGAGAAAACAGGAGTACGTAAGGTTGCTTGGTTCCCATGCCTACCCTGCGTGCGCAGAAGCAACTTCAACTTCGCATTGTCAGTACTAAGACTCGCAGATCAGAACGTGTTGGCAACCAGGAGTATCGCAGCGACCCTTTCGCTGTTGGCTTGCTCTGCTGTATCCTCTCCATCCACCATAGCATCACTGACCTTCTTCTTGCTTCCAAGAGGCTGCAGGACAGCATCTGCAGTCCTGTCGCCGGTGAGGAGCAGCTCCAGAGCTTGGCATGGCTGCAGGTGCCGTCTTCAACCCAGACACACGATATCTGCTAGTAGAGTCATTCCCGTGAGCCATGGTTTCATCAAACATGAGCCATAGAGGCCAAAATCCCTTTGAGAGCAACAAAAAGGGTGTTTGGGGTAATTAAACTCTTCTGGGTGAATTGTGCTCCCTGCCCCAAGGAGACTGCCACCTCACTGGGGGACAAGCAAAAGTTAAGAAAAGATGATGATGATAACAGGCACGGACACGTGGGTTGCTCGGAGGGTTGAGTTAACGTTCATTTGCCCACCAAGGAAGGGATGGGTATGCTGAAAGAGCCATTTGAGAAGCCAGCTGCCCTCCAATGCCTAATCCTTTTTAAACTCGACTCAATTTGCACTACTTGGAGGTAAGTAAAATTCATGCAGGGTTTTCCCAGGTAAAGAGAGATCCAGGCTGTTCAGTATCTATTCATCCAACCACTTGCATGAAAAGTTATACACATGTCCAGGGTCATCCATATAGAACCAAGTACCTGAAGCACACAGTGAACGTTATTGTTAGAAAGGATCTGAGTGTACGACGACTAATGCAAAAAAGCCAATAGTGTCTAGACACAAGTCTGATGAAGCTATTCTTCAGTCACGCTCAAGACTCTGCCACGGAGATGAAGCAATGTGTCAGAGGCACAACATCTTGTTTTGTGCCCAATATAATTGCTTGCTGCAGATAGGAGAGAGTGCTTAAAAAGTCGGGCACCTTCGCACTGAGCTTTGATCCCTGAATGGAAAGTGCTCCTCAAGACAGAACCTTGCTGCTGCTGCTGCCTCTCTAGCCAGCCCTTAACCTGATTTTCTTAACAATATGTGAAAAATATCCTAGCCATTTTTCTAGTCTATGTGAAAAATAATGGAGAGCAGGGAGAAAACGCACTGTTTTTAAAGCACTCCAGTTTTGTGACTGAAGCTGGCTGTGGGCACAAAGAATTGGATGTCTGCTGGTCTGGTTGAGGAACGCAGGGGCTTGAAACCTTCATTTGCTGTTACTTCTGCCCATCCCAAATAGCTGCCCCCCAGGACATGGACTGGTACAGAAGGAGCAGCTGGCTTCAAAAGCATGAGAAAAAGTAATGGAAGTATATGCTTTGTGGTAAACGCTGCATTAGTATGCTCTGAAACATCAGCTAGAAAAGCATGGCATAGAGGTAGCGGTGGGCAAACACTGGGCCTGCCACAAGTGCCAGCACTGAGCTACGGGGTGTAGCTGGGCATCTGGATTGGGGACTTCATTTTAAACATACATGCATTCACCAAAGTGCTTTAGAGTTCAAAACAGCCTTAAGGATGCTGCAGAATTGGAGCTGCAGCTCCAGAGGCTCCTGGTCTGTACTAGACCAAATGGCTCTAATGAAACAGGGCCACAGCAGGGGCCGTTTGATCTTTAGCGATGGTGAGGTCTCAGCCTGCACCAAATATCACTCTTCCAAGCAGCACCTGGTTACTGATTTGCTCTCCAGAGAGCTGGGCTGGATATCTTCCATCACTGCAGTTTCTTCCCTCCATCCTGAGCTGCACCAAGAGCACTGCCATCAATCTGCCAGCTGGCACTGGGGATGGATTTGGGCAGATGGGTGCTCAGACCCTTCACCATGTCCTGCAATACCAAAATGCCCATAACTGGAATGGGTGAGCTTAAAAGCACTTTCCTAACCTGCAGACATCTCTTCTTTGTATGCACACAGGCACCTATAGGCATAAAAGGCATCTTTATCCTTCATTCAGGACCAAACAAAGCCAATTCATACCAAAGCTTTCACTGCTGCGTGCACATAGGGGGTTACAGACACGGTTATCCCTGCACCACCAACATGCAGCGAAGGTCTGAAGCATGTTTCAGTCTACATCAGTGTCTAGCCCATGACGTTTAACTTGTGTGACAAAGCCAGAAGCTGAGCATCAAGTATTAAGATTAGATCCCAGCGTCAAAGAGTTTCGAATTAGAAGCACAGACAAAAGGGAAACCAGCTCTACCTCACAGCAAGTCCTATTTCATTCCTTGACACTCTCTAATTGCCACTATTTTTAATTGCATATTTATACCACAAACTATTTATTTCCCTTTAAGGAGACAGGAATGAAATCAGCTTATAATGTATCTGCATTCTTTCATGAAGGTGTTGAAGTAACTGCCTGCTCATTTTTACTTTTTTAAAATGTATTTCAGGGCAGCAAAAAATGACTTGATAAATACCAGAGAAATGGAAAGTCAGTGTCTCTTCCCAGCTGGGAGATTTTAATGTGGGTAAGGGAAGGAGCACAGCTTGCAAGGCAGGAACAGGGCTTGAGATGCTGACTTGCACAAGTCCATGGCCTTTTCTTTTCAATCCTTCATGAGTTTGTTTTTAAACCCTATTTTGTGGTCCAAGTTCTGGGGACTCTTCCAGGTTGTTACGGCCTCATATTTGGATTTATTAAGGTAATATGCAAGAATATGTATCTGCAAAGTGTACAATACACTGAGTTTAATGTAAAGCTTTCAACATCCACATAATGCAAGAAAAAACAGCTTTAACTTAACAGTGCCACCTTCTCTGCTCTCCGACATCACCCCAGTGTTCCCCCTGCCCCCTTTAGAAATCAAGGCATCCTTGCTAGTGCTAAATTTTAAATTTAGGTGAGTTTTAGCACGATGGTGCTACTGAGCAGGTTCTTCAATTAGGAAAATCCCTGAGCTTCCAGGTCCACCACAACCAGCCTGGGACAGGCAATGCCACCCTGGGAAGAAAGGTTTGCTACCTCCATCCTTCCTTGCACCATGTGGCAGAACAGAGTTGTTCATTGCAAACTTTCATGCTACAAGGTCACTTCTTGAATGAGGAGACAGAGCTTCATTCCTTTCTGCTACTCGAAGCAGATGTCCCCTTCTCATCTGTGGAAACACAGACTCTCTCCCACAGACAACGGTGAGTCAGATCTCTTTTTTGGCTTTCAAGCAAGTCCCTTAAAAAAGCATTAGGTCAGAAATCCCCTCATACCATATAATACCAGATGCAGATACAAATGAAAATGTAATTAATCTTCTGTTCAGTAAGAATTGCTGCTTGTGATGGGAAGAGACTCTCAGTTTGCTATAGCAATTGGTCCAGAAGGATACAAATGAAACTGTGTTCTTTCATTTTTACCATTTATAACCAAAACAGCTATTTCAACAGTGGAAAAAAACAAATGCTGAGCACAAACACTTTCTTTTGCTTAGTATCTGTCACTGGCAGGTTTCAGTAGACTGCAGTTAAACAAAGCTTCACCATCTCCCCAAGGGCTGGAGGTAAGGCAGGCTTCATTCAGATGAAGAACAGAGGCAGATGTTAAGGTTTAACTTCTCCTTGCTGCCAGTGCAGAGAACCCAAATGGGGGGATCAGATACCTCCACATCAGCCTTCATGCATCTTAAATTAAGCAGTCAGAAGATAAACCATCCGAGGTAAGTCTAAGCGAGTTGAAAGCTGTAAAGAATCAAAATTGAAGCACTGATAGACTGAAACATTGATTTACCTAAGCCTAGCAGACCACACTGTGTCACTTCTGTCTCGTTTATGACTGATAAACATGGATAAATGTGTTTTTATCAACTAAGGTATCACTACTGCAGAAAAAAAAAGAAATAACACTTCATTGCCCAGAATGTTCCTGTTCGAGCCTGTGACTGGCTGTTATATTGACTTTAGGACTCTACGTTTACGTAGCTGTTGGCAACTCAAACCAGACTCCACCTAGTAGGAGAGTTTAATGGGGAATTGTGGCCTTTGACAGAGTTGATGAACCAGCTTCAGAGCAGACTGGGTTTAAATAAACCTGGTACTTCCAGGTCAGGGGTTTTGTTGACAAGGCTAGGACCAGTTTTCCTGTACTTGGAAGTTGAAGGCTGAAGGTGCAGCAAGAGAGGTGGTACTGCTTCTTTCAGACTTGCAGGAGCCATACTCTTTTAGTCCATATCATCAGCTTCCAGATCTTCTCCAACCAAATATTCAGGGTGGATTTGGGAAGACAAGGGGGAAGAAAGCAAGGCAGGAGGAAGCACCCTCCATCTCATAACCCTTAATGAATGAGGAAGTAACAGAAAGGAACAAGGAAAAAGACCCCACCCTAATACTTTAGCTTCCAAGTTTAAAATCTG
Organism: Falco rusticolus; assembly: GCF_015220075.1. Lineage (NCBI taxonomy): Eukaryota > Metazoa > Chordata > Aves > Falconiformes > Falconidae > Falco > Falco rusticolus. Next base: position 31,067,101 of record NC_051197.1, read on the forward strand.
CTCAACTAAAAATCCAGTAAACTCAAGTTTTCACCATTTTCCAACCAGTTCTAAATTTTGTTCAATCTTTTTAAGTTGACTTATTACACTGGAGACCCCCATTACATTCCAGAGGGCAGGGGGAGAAAAAAAAAGGAAGAAACCTCTTTGAAGGGATCTGTTAGGGATAGAACACTTTCTGGGGGTGGCTTTTTAGGGAATTGGCTAAGGCAGGTGGACAAAACATTCAGTATGACCACCAGGTACCTGCAGAGCAAATGGAGCAACATGTTTGGGGGTTTTGGTTTGGTTTTTTTAATGCCTTATAGGAACGGTACCTCAGGAAACAAATCTCAAGAGACACTATTTGGGTACCATGGAGCTATGCAAAACATCTACGTAGATCCTAAAAATCAAGGAATAGTGCAAATGCAAGTCTCAGGTGACCCGGCTGTGGGCTCACAACTCATTCCTTCCAAACAGTTTCCTTCAAAGCAGCAATTCCTCTTCAGAGCTGATCCAAACTCACCCCAAGCTTTTCTCCATGGGCCATGAGTGCATAGAAGCTGAAGGCTGCCTTCCCTTCATCCCTCCTGTGTATACCAATGCAGAAGCTCACCTGTTTTTAACTGTGACTAAGGGGAGGAAATCTGTTGAGTTATTGCTCCTGCTCAGGCTCTAGATACGGCTGCAAACCTCTGCTCTTATAGCTTATTAAAAAAGCGCTGTGAAGTGTGTATGTAGTTTGTGTACACTGAATTTATTTCAGAAACAAACCCGGATGCTAGTACACAAATGCATCAGTGCATTCTGGAAAAAAAAAAAAAAAAAGCCGGCTACAGAACCAAAGTCTATCTCTATCCCTTCAGTGGAAACACAATTAGACCTCTACACAAAACTGATTTTAATAGGCAGTCTGCACTGTGTGCTTTTGACATTGACACCTAGTTGACACCAGTCTGTTTGATTAACACAATTATTCAGGTCAAAAGGGACCTCAGGAGATTTCTAGTCAGCCTCCACAAAGCAGCAGAAGTCCCAGGAGAGATTCCTGATTAACCCCACTTGTAACCAGTCTTCAGGTCAAGTAGAAACCACTAACCACTATGCTTTGACTCTATGATCCAGCCCGTTTTCCCACACATCTAGTAGTACACCAATCCAGATCGTAACATCCCAATGTGGATACAGGATAGCTGGGGGAGACTGCATCGAAACCCTGGCTAACGTCAAGGTAAATGACATCCACTGCTTTCCCTCATCCATAGAGTCAATCAGGTTGGTCACACTTAATTAACCCTTTGAAAATGCACACTGCCTATTGCCAGTCACCACCTTCTTCCACTGCCCAGAAACGTGGACTTGCTCTCCATGATTTTCTCAAGGAGCAAAGCAAGTCTGAGCCCTGTTCTCCCTGAGCAGCAGGCAGCCTGGGACCAAAGGGCAAAGCACTTTTGGGTTGTAAATCAAACTGTAAATCAAAAGAAACAGCTACAGAAGCCCCCAGCCACAGAAGCCACTTGGAAGCTACCAAGAGCAAGCTGAACTTCAGAACAGCAAAAGCTGAACAAAAGAAAAAAAAAATGCCCCGACATACAACAAACCCTACAAACAAACACCAAAACCCAAAGAAAACCTCCCCCCCACAAAAGCCTGCCTGTATAAATAATTCACAAATGGTCAAAAAAACAAAATGGGGAACCACCCATTTCCCCAGCCTGCCAAAAATGGAGGGGAAAGACAACAACAACAAAGTCAACAGCCATCCAAACAAACTGCCCAAACCCAGAAACAATAACCCCCTCCCTCCCAACCTTCTGAAAAGGCCAACAGCAGTAGTGTTCCTGGCTGAAAAACTTTCCAGGGGAAAAAAAAACCAACCACCAAACAAACAAAACAAAACCCAAACCAACCAACCAAACAAAAAAACAACCCAAAAAACCCAACGAAACAAAAAGAAGACAGAAGCCAAACAATGGTTTGTTGGTTTCTTGGAAATATTTATGAACAATATTCAGAGGAAATGTTCTCAAGGGCAAGTCACGTAACCAAGTACAGAAATGAGGCAGAGATTGGGAAAACAGCTGGATTTGGCTCTCCAGAGGGGACTTCTGATGCCTAGCGAGTCCAAAGTCATCAGTTCATTCCCATCATGCACATACATCAAGCCTCTGACATAGAACAACCTCATACCTTAGCTACTGACACTGTGGATGAGATACTTTAGCTGGCGAGAGTATGATTTATTAACTCAAGAGCTGACTGATGCCAGTAAAGATAAACTCATCTAGTTTTCAGAGGATTTTCCATCCCATTTGCTTTTTTTAGTTGAATATTCCAAATGTTCTTTAACTAAACACCCACAAGATTATTTGCTGTTAATGGTCCTTTCATTTATTTGCTTACAAGTGAGAATTTTGCACCAGAGGGAACCATTTTTGCACACAAACTAACAGACCACAAGGCAGGTATAGATAAGCTAAAATAAAATAATGCAATACTTGTGACTTCTGGCCCATGAAAAGGTAGATGTCTCTATAATTTAACGTCTGTTTGAAGAAAATGTAATTAAGCACTGGGGTCGTATTAAGATTTCAGTATTGGTTGCTGTGATGTTTCATTTGACCACAGGTAGGAAATTGTTTGACCCTCCAGGGGATATCGGAAATAAAGCACCTCTTCATGCATACATCAAATGCACCTTCTATGTCCCTAATCAATACTGACATTAAAAACCTCACTGGAATCCTCCGAGCAAGCAGAGTCCTTACAACAAACGCCTACAGGGGAAACGAACCCCCCAGGAATAAAAGAAGTCTGCCTCAAATGGCTCTTCTAAGGCTGTATTGACACCCATACAGCTTTCCATGTATTAGTAATTAGTGGTGCTGTTCACCATCTGCATCAGACAATTTATTTGGAAGCCTAATTAGGCTCTTTGGTACTTGCAACCACCTCTTACGCCTGAATTTCAGAGGCTGAGGTAACAAGTAACTTGTGTTTTGCAGTCCCCCCAGGACGACACGGTTGCAGGGACCCTACGGCTGGGACACCCAGCACGGTCTTCACACCAAACGAGGTCAGCACGGCACGTCATTACACAAACCTGGGTCTGAAGCTCTTTCTGAAATAATCTTTGCCCAGCAGGTAGAAATAAAGCTGAGATTGTTCTCAGGCATCTCTTATTTCTACACCAGCAAAGCAAAGCTCTGATAATGAATACTCAGCACCTGATGGCATCGTCCTAACCCCGCTCGGAGCAAACACAGGAAACATCTATTTTTGCAACTGGATCTGAAAGCCCTTGCTATTTTTTCTTACAAGCTTGCTTCAGACAGGCTGCATCAGGACTGGTGGCCCTTGTCCCCAGGATGGCTCAGTGTCCTCCTGCAAGCAGAGGTGAGCTAATACGGTTCATAAGACACATCATATTTCCCAGTGTGAACGAACCGCTTAAGCGATATCCAAGCTTGTGTCACGTGCATTTGGAGACTTGTTTACGCAGTCTCCCAGCAGCCTAGGCAGGCCTGTTGCAGACATTTATAGTCCATGTCACCAGGCTATGCAAGCCCTGTCCAAGAGCCGGGATGCAGCAAGTCCTGCTAGGCAGAACAGGCTGTCCTCTGCCCTTCTCAGCCTGTTGTCCAGGTCATTAACTGGAGTATGATATCATTGCTTTGCCCTACTCTCGATTTATCTTTAGCAGAAGAATAGCACGATCGCATTGGTAACAAGTGCATTGAGAAAAAACGTACTGTATATCACTAGAAATATTTGGTTCAGGACTTCATGCCTCATGAACGTCATACAATCTCCAAGGAAATGTAAAGAAATTCCAGGCAAGTCTCCGCGGCCCCCCATACGCAGCCAGCCAGCACTTATTAATCTTAGGAGCCATTTAAAAGTTCTGCAAGAATAAAAATCCAATTTTATGTACGTTTTAAATATATGACACGTTTGATACCCTGCATTAAGTCTCCAGAAGACATTCCCACTATGCTAATAATCTATTATCACTAAGTAATTCCCATTTTTCATTCACAATTTACAGTACTATTGAGTCTCTAACAGCATTATTATTTTTTTTTCAGTTCATCAGGTGTTTAAACCAAGGAAGAAAGGAAGGTCAAAAGAAACTAAGCAACTTGCTGAAGGTCCCTAAAAATAAAAGGAAAAGGTAACAAAACCCAGGTGTCTCCACATTGGCTCAGCACTCTTACAAACAGATTCACTTTACAGTCCTTCAAAGGTCAAAGCCACATAGAGGTTGCAAAGAGAAACTAAAAATATATGTACACAGAACACTTTGCACACCAAACCTAGAGATACATAGACATTTAAAAAGCCTGAATAAAAGCAACATCACTTGTTGACCAACTTAGTAATGAACTGTGACTCCACGAAGGGAAGTAGCACCGGACCTCCCCTGTCCCCAAATCCTACACTGATGGACTAAGTCTGATGGGGGGAGGAACGGACCATGATCCCAACAGATTTCCAGCCTCCCCCCAACAGACTCTCCTCTAACTGCAATTTTCATTAGACTAGTGGATTTCCACAGGACCACCTCTACCATCTGCCTTGCAACTTGAGCGTTAGGAGATTTAGAGCTTTACTGGGATTGCACCTTGCATTAGGTAAAACTACCAGCCATTTTTCCCCCCAGCTGGGATGAGGTAGGAGCTGTTTTGCTACACCACTCAAATGAACAGGGCTGTCACAAATTATGATTATTATTTTAAGCTGGAAGAAGTTAGGGTCTTTCAGCACTGGAAGCAGGGTGGTCTTTGAAACAAAATCCTGAGCAGATGGAAAAAAGTAATTTTCATTTTCTTAATGTCAGTAGGGTAACGCTGCAGGAGAACACAGTTCTGTTTCTTTCTCACTCATACTCACCTAGGTGAGAAAAAAAAGACTGCCTTTCCACTGGAGAGTCAAAATTTCTCATTTGGAGAAGCAGAAGTGACTGCTGCAACTCTGTTTTGGATTCCAGCTTGCTCCACTAACCTCATGCCCATTACTGTGGGGTTTCTTAAGATTAGTCAGCACGCAGACATTTCTTGGTATATTTGTACCACTAAACTCAGGTATCAATTATTTCAGTGCTGAAGCATTTAACAGTTGTCTACGTTGAATAAAACAGTACTAGAAAACATCTTTATGAACACTGGCCCGCATGACTTTCCAGTCTTCAGTTCCTCCAGTGCCATCACAGCCAGTTACACCTCTGCCAGATCCCTCCTGCTAGCTCTTCACCTTCTTTCCAGAAGGGAAACCACGGGACAGCTTCAGCATTCGCTGCCCAAGAGGTAACTAACAGACACATTTCGTTTCTCCCCAAATGAGCTTGGAGCGACCACTCTTTAAGAAACACATCACATACACGGATCCATGCCATTTTAGATGCCCCTGGAACACCTGGTATTGTTGAGAGGGAAAAACCCACTGACCTCTTGAGTAGTATTGAAACTATTCTTTATAAGTTGCATAAAAGCAACTCCTGTTGATGCTTGAGCAGGGAGTCTCAAAAACAACAGGTCAAACATTGGCCAGATGAGCCCTTAGAAGTGAGCAAGGAATCCAAGTGCCTCTGAACCCATCTTAATGATTGCTATCTTCTTGAAGAATTTGTTTTCTTAAAGAAATGAGAAGTTTGGATCCTTTGCTGAGGAAAAACAAACCAACCAACCAACCCACCTCCCCTCAAAACTAGAAAACCAAACCCACCTTTGAATCAGAAATCAACTGTAACTACATTCTGCGGAGAACCCAAGCAGTATAAACGCCCCTGCTCACTTCGAAGGACCATACCTGAAGACGCCTGGGAAGCAGCCAGACATATGAACAGAGGCAATGACAGAAAGGCAGAGCACTTTTAAGACTCAACAGCCAATGACTCAGCCTGCTGTCAGATGGCAGCAGCTCAGAAGCTCTGATATCCGACAGCCCAACCAAATGAGAACTAGGAGAGCTTTCACCCCAGATGATGTGCACAGGTGTGCCCTACCTGAATCTCCTGAGTCCTCAAGAAGCTCATATAATTTTATTTTAAACTTTTTAGCACTTTAGGACAGGCTAAGAGAGCATCCATTCTTTTTTTCCATCCGTCCTCATCCTTTCTCCGTTTCCCCTCATGCTCGCCCTGAGCGGGATGGGAACATCTCCCATTTGAGGGAGCACCTCCAGCCACATTGAACTCCTACAGTCAGCAACACCAGGAGGTCAGTGCACAAAGTCATTACGGCTGCTGGAGTCAGTGCTTGATTTTCCAGATGAAAGCTTTCCACAGGCACTGATCCTGCTCTTCTTGGCCCAGCTGCTCACAACCCCACAGCCAAGTGATGCCACTGTTGTCACTTAATCCTTCCCAAAAGCTTTACTTCATCTTTCCCAAAAGCTGCACGAACGTTGCAGAGCAGGCAACCTGCTGCCACAGGGAGCTTTTACAAGCCCTGAGCTGCAACACCCAGGCCAGCTCTGAAAGAGGTGGCATCCCTGATCCTCTTCCTAAAGCGATTCCAGCACTGAGAACTGAAGCTGAATGTCGGGGGGCTTTCCTTCTGAGAGAAGGTAAATGCAGCTCCTGGTCTTTGACAATGTGACTGCTGCATTGGATAGTTTAGCCCCATGAGCTTTTGGTGCAGAGATTTCACTCTAATTCAGTTTTCAGTCAGCCACCCCCATCCCACCAGGTTCTCCTAGCAGGGACATGCTCCAGGAAGGGACATCCAATTTGGATGGATAAACAGTAACAGTTGCCAGCAGAAGAGATTAACTGTTAAGGTAAAAAGGTTGGCAGCAAAGCTGTGCTGTATGTTTTCAGTGAAACCTGAGACTCAGATAATGACCTCCCAACCCAGGTGAGCACAAAAGGGATCACAGCTCACATTGGTTTGGAGATGCACCATTTCCTCACAAAGAGGGACCTGGCTTCAAGAGATCAGCTTTGAAACAAAATGCTTAACAGCAAGTGAGATTCACATTAAAACAGGTGAAGTGTTGGATGGTTAAATGCAACTGTGGCAGCTGGTGAACATGATCCAGCATCAGGTCCAGACGAGCGCAACGTACCTGCTCCAGAAGGCACTTTGCAACCCAAAATTTTCCATGGTTAAGCACATTTAAGGGCAGCGTTTCACAGAAACTGATTAATTTGAAAAATTTCTTTTGCTTATGTTGTCTTCCAGGGTGAAGGCAAGGACACAAGCCAGGTAGCTGTTGGTTTCTGTTAAGAAACTTTACTACATTCAAAGTTTTGAGTCCTTTACATGTGCTGGCCTTTCCTTGCTACAGCTGATCCAACACCTCAACACCCCAGCAAAACACAGTCCCCAGGCACTTGCACCTGACGTGCTTGTCACTGTGCTTCTGGCAGAGTGAAGAGATCAGTCCAAAGTATCAGGTTTGGGGATCAGAGGAGTGAAGGCTAAGTGGAAACACATGCAGCATTATTCACATGGCTAAAATGTACCCGGAAGTTTCCCATGACTTGCATGCTTGCCTTCCTTTATACATATATATATATTTTAAATAAAGCTTGGCAACGGTTCAGACCTAGGATTAAAATAACTGCTTTGTGTCATCCCAATGCAAGAGCAGAGGGCACCTCCATGCTTTGCCAGCCACTCTGCCCCTGCTGCCGGCATGGACTGTGCGAGGTCTGGCTCCTCCTGAACAAGCAGGAGGCAAGGAACATCCTTTTTCACAGCCATTATTTAGAGACATTCATGCAACTCTTCCCTCAGACATGCTTTGCAAAGCTCAGTTTGGGAGGTTTTTAAAACCAGCTACCAGTTCCTGATGTTAGTGGTGATAACCTGCACCACACACAAGTCCAAATGGAGAAGGTCCACATTAGGTAGTCTAGCATTAGACTGCAGGAACATTCAGTTCACCCCAAAAAAGTTACAAAATTTGCAGTTAAAGATCAACTTCTCTAGGGCTGCTACTGGAAGAGAATCTGGCTTTTCATCTAGAAATAGATTTATTTCCCCAACTACGATGGCCTGAGTGTTTGAGAACAAGAACGCAATGTTCACAAGCCAGTTAGCAAATAAAGACCCTGAGGCTTCTTTGTATTTAAAAAAAACCCCAAACTTATGACTAAGGCCTGACTCATGATTTTCAAATTCATGGAGGCAGCGAATTTAGTAATCCTGTGGTCTCTTGTGGATTCAGACTTTCACGTTATTTCTTTGCACATAGCTAACAGAAGTTTCACACAAGCCTTTCAACCCCATAGACGTAGTATATGGAAATCTGTTTCATTGAATGCAGTCCAGGAAAGCTGGTCTGTGACTTCTGCAGGAGATACTCATGAATAAAACATCTAGCCGTTTTCAGCAAATTCAAATCTCTAACGAAAGGAAAAGGCATATTCCCAGCTCGAGCTCTGCTGAACACCAGGTCAGATCCCAGCAATGCAAATCCATGGTCAGGAACAGAATACAGACCTTCAGCCTGGCTTAGCCTGAAGCACTCAGAAAGCCAAAAGCTTTCCTTTAATGTGCTGCTTCACTTTTTAAAAGAGTGATTTATCTATATTGGCTTACATGATTGGACACTACCTTTCCCCACAATCACAGCACAGTATTTTTTGTGCATAGCGCTGCTGCACTGCTTCAAATACCCAAGGTCAGTCAGTGCTTAAGCAACAGGAGCCTGGAGGAGTTTCAGACCTACATACGCACTGGGCTGGGAGCAGCCGAGCCTCCGGGACTTCTGATGGCCAAAGCCTTAAGCACACACCCTGGTTGCAGGACAGACGAGCCTCCCAGCGTGCTCCCAGAAGCACGGGCTCACCCATCCCGCACGGTGCCGACAGCCACATCACAGGCTAGGCTGGGGTTAGGGGTCTTTTTCCCAGGGGAGAAAGCAAGAAGCAGCGTCGATAGGTTTGCTTTGCAGTAGCCATCACTGCTCCTTGCCTCTGCTTTGTTATTACCGTCCTGCCGTGGGCCACCCCCATTGCCCACAGCCCAGCGCTCTCCAGAGCGCCGTGTGCTGCACCTGCAAGTCGATAAGGCTGCTTTATGATCTGTGGCCACTGCTTTTAATTAAAGTTACCTCCTCTGCATCGCTTCCAGCCTTGTGCAGTCAGGAACGCAAATGATTTCATCTTCTCTGATCCACCAGATGCCAAGCTCACAATTACAAGCTGCCATTACATAAGGAAGCTTCTCCCACCGCTCCCGCTGGCTCAAGCGGAGCTGGAAGAAGAGAACTAAGAAGATATACAGTGATAGCAAACTAACCCCCCACTTCACCACACCGACTAAGCAGAAAACTGATCAAGCACATTACCTTCAAGCCTCCCCATCTCCCGAGCTCCTGGAGGGCTGCAGCAGAGGATAATGAGAAGTCAGCCCAAGGACGCCACTTGCTCAGTCACCTTCAGAGCAGCAGAGAGCTTCTACTCCTTCAAACTACCAAGACAAGCCCCAACCAGGAAAGCATGGTGGACCTCCATCTTTAATCCCTACCAACATCTTCTGTGTGGGGGTGTGCAGGCGAGGGGTCTAGTCACACCTAGAGACGCTTCTCCACTCCTCCACAGGTGGCACTGGGGACGTTAATGGGCCTTGATTGCCCTGACCACCCTCACCTGGGCCACATGGCTGTCTCCTGCGAACCCCCAGGTGTAACCCCCTGGTTTAACCCAAAGCACAGCACTGCATTAGCTACTACGAACAAAATTAACTCTATCCCAGCCAAAACCAGGACACCAGGCCATGGCCAAGCTATGCCATCGGTTTTGCTCCCGACTTGCTATCTGTCCTTCCTGCATTGACCTCAGCCCGGACCTGCTGCCTGCTCCCCATGACCATGGGGCTGCTGGAAACCTGTTGCTGTGGTCACCCGGCCCTGTCACCTTGCTGGGGTACAGGTGGTCGCTGTGGGTACCCTTAGCTCCTGGCTCATGTTCTCTCCTGGGGCAGCCTCCTGCTTCCCCTGTCATCAGCTGAGGCCACCTCAAGCCCTGCACTGAGCACTGTGAAGCCTGTGGCCCCCATGAAGCTTCAGCGGCCTCAGAGGGGGCCCCAGGCCTGTGGGCAGGGGGACTGTGGGGTCCCAGGTGAAGCTGTCCCAAGGCCACCCCACAGCACCTCAAGTCCTGTTTGCCCTCAGCACCCATGCTAGGTTTCCTGGTCCATGCAGCCTGGCAACCTCATCTCCCGCCACCTAAGCTAGTCCCATCTGCAACGAGCTCCTCAAGGTGGGAAACCCCAAGCTGGCGTGTGGTTCTGGGGGGCCTGCGGTCCATGCTGTTGAGGCACAAGAGATGTTTTGCCTCCCTGACCTGACACTGAGATCACCTGTGGAGGTCAGGAAAATTGCAGACAGTTTTACCACAAAGCCAGGCTCAGACAAGCTTTCCGTGGGTGCAGAAGTCCTACCTCATGTTCTTCTCACCCTTATGCTGTTTTTACAGTACGCAAGGTTCAAGCAAGCCATTTTATCTTCAAAGCACCCTGATGGAGGGGAAAAAAGTAAAAACCTCAAACTCTTGACCCTGTGTCCCAAGTGGGTAAGTCAAGCAGCTGGACCTTGCTTTTAGGATCACCTTTGGTAGAGATAGTATTTAAACTTTGTAGCACCAGACCTTTGACAAAGAATATTCTTGTTTGCAGAGTGGGAGATTGGTTGTCTTCTTCCCCATACAACTAGGAAAGCAGAAGACAGGGCTGCTGACAGCCTTCCTTGGCCATCAGCTCATTCTTCCCAGCCTCCCTATGCTCCAGGGCTCCTAAAATTTAGATCAGAGGCACCACAGCTACAGTCAACTGAAGACTCCCTGTTGAGGGTCATGGCAGGAGATGTCAGTCTGCAGAAGTTATGGCAGACTCAGTGGTGCTCTGCACCCTGACACCTTAGTCATGCAAACATGTGAATAAAGAACATTAACCCTTTAAGTCCTTAACCCTCTAAAAGAAAGCTTTATGGTCACTTCCAGATAGCAGGCAGTTTCATCTCTTTAATGTGTGGGATGCTTAGTGTCTTATTTCTTATATGTCTCCAATGTTGTCATAGAAGCAAGCAACATATTTTTCTGATACAGATCTACTTTGGTACATCCCAGGCTGGTACATTTTGTGCTTACTTTCTGTCTCCAGAGGCCAAGAACAGCAATCTCAAACCCACCTGAACTTTTAGGATATCGTAGCATGCAGTGTATTTTAAAAGGACCTGTGGTATCCATCTAGAGTCAACAGATTCAAATCGCAGGGTGTGGGTAGTTGTACCACACAACGCTGCTCAATGGTTTTTGACTGTTAAATGCAAAAGTTAAATAATTAATTTATTTGAAAATACCAAGTATTTTTAGAAACAATTTGTACATTGAGCCTTTAACGTAGACAAGGGGAAAGGCTTCTCAAGACTACAACTGTCCTGGAATTTGACTCAAATGAAAAAGCTGAACAAGCCTAATTCCACATTTGGAATTTATTTTCTCATGTAAAGATTAAAAACCTACGTAAAACTGGGTGCAGCTCCAAAAATCTTTTCCCCTCGTGGAAATCACAGTGATGATCTGAATCCATTTAATTCCTGAGCTCTGTAACCACTTTGCTTGTACTTATGGCACTCGGTGATCCCACAAAAACAGAAATCAAAGCTGGGCACTTGAAACCAAGTACTTGAGCTGAAGTTATCCTTTAGCCAGCATCCATCTAGGGCCTACCCCACCAGGGTAAGCAGACCACATTTACCTACAGAGAGGATTTCAGTCTGCAGCCACTTGGCTCAGTCCTTAATTTCACAGGGAGAATGACCTCTGAGATCAAGGCTTTGAGCTTCTTACCAAAGAGCACTTCTGGAAGAGCTGCATCATACTGACTGTCTTATACCCTGTTTCACCACAAATGGCTATCCATTCACGTTTTCTTTGTCTGTTTAGTGACGATGGTTCACATCAGAGCCTTTTTCATAGATAAACCTACTAAGAAGGTGGATCTGCAAGACACAAGACTGCTAATCAGTTCTGGGAAGGTGTACCTCGTTACACCCAGCTGGAAGAAATGGTCCCAGTGCTTCAGCATGAGAACCAAACCTTGTAGCCTTTGCTCAAAGCCTGATATTGTGATGACTCAAATGAGCATTTCTGCTAGTGGTCTAGCAGGAATTGTGTACCATGCTCTGTGTGTATCATAGCTGTGGGAACATTTTCCATAACATATGGAACTTCAATCTATGTTTATACGAAGGCTTGTCACTTAAGAGTACAGAACTGCCTCCCATGTCAAAGAAAAAACACCCACCCAGGAGATAAAGTACTACTCAAAGCTATCTCTGAACAATTTATTTTTTTTCCCAGAGAAATGAAAATCCAGAATAAATAGGACTGATAGCCCAAACACAGAGGTCCATGCACAATTCATACAAATTGAGCTTCCTGGGTCCCTTTCCTCTTTCTCACTCATGTGCCTGGTGTGAAAGCACCACAGCTAAGCAAGCTGCACCCAGCTGGTCTAACCTCCTCCACCAGGAACATCACTTCATCCTGCTGAGCCGCATCTTAGGAGGCGATGGGTTGAGACACTGTCCCTCTCTGGGGCTAGCAGGACACGGTATGCAAGCAGGCATCTACCCTGAGCTTTGCCTTGACCAGATATTTGCAGCCTAGCACCAGCTATCTATCTGGTACCCTCAAAAAGACTCTCGTTCTCCTCCCACACCATTGCCCATGCTCGGTGGTGTCTCTGCAGGCATTTACCAAGCTGTGCAGTCCCTCTGTGGGCTCAGCCTGGGAAGAGCCAACAGCCCCTTTTGCTTCATCCAACCTCTGGCTGGAGTCCCTGCATAGCTCTGGTTTCTGCAGTCTCTCCTCGCACATCTCTGCACCTCCCTGAGGTGTGCGTGGGCTGTGCTGACAGCTCCACATGATGCCAAGAGCACCCGCTCTCCCAAATTGCCTTTTTCTGGCTGAAGAGGGAAATGGGAGGTGCCAGACCTTACAGGGAGCCAGGGACCCACTGCCCCCAGCCTCAGCCCAGGATCACCTCCACCTGCAGCAGCTTTGGGGCAAATCCAAACTCAGGTAAAGCTGCTCTTGCTTTTTCCAGAGGAAACGGGAGCAGATTTTGGCTTGCTGGTACAATTATTTCAGATGACCTAGCAAACAGGCTTTCATGCTTCCCTCTGACGTAAAAGATGATGGACAGGGCTCTCATGGAGTCACAGATGAGTTCTAAAGCTTCAGGATATCACTGTGATCTCCAGCAGCAGCAGCTTTGAGGTGCAGCCTGAGGAGCCTCCTGTGTGATTTGTAGGAGTGACCCAGAGGGGCAGCGAGCAGCCCTTCAGGAGCAAAGCTGCCTTTTGCCTTGTATGAACTAGCAGCGATTGTAAACCAAAAGCAAAAGCTGTGTGCTTCAGCCCAACAAAAGGGCAGTTACAGTTCCCATTTTAGCAAACTAAACTTTGGTTCTCCACATAAATCCTCCTCAGGTCCAACTTCCAGGTTCACCTTCATACGTCACCCATCTCCACCCTACCTAGAAATAGATGGAAATGGGTAAAGATGGAGCCAGGCTTTTCTCAGTGGTGCCAGGACAAGAGGCAACAGGCACAAACTGAAACATACGCCATTCTGCCTAAACATAAGAAAAAGTTGTTCGCTGTGAAGGTGGACCAACAGTTTGCCAGGAGAGGTTTTGGAGTTTCCATTCCTGGAGAAATTCAAGCACTGTTTGCATGTAGTCCTGGGTAGCCTGCTCCAGCCGGTCCTGCTTTGGGCAGGAGGGTTGGGTTAGACACCTTCAGAGCCACCTGGAGAGATCACCAATCTCAACTGTTCCGTGATCTGGTCATCTCATCTAAAAACATCATTGTAACTTTCTTGAAAGGAGCTGTGAACACCTTTCTGTAACACATGGACACGCTTTCACAGCCTTTTTGGCTGAGGTTTGGGTGTCTCTCCAAGGAGGCACCATAACCATGCTCCTTTCCCTGACCCTTAAGCAAAGTCTTTCCTAAGCAGCAATCTAGTTTATAGTTTAATTTTCATCATAATTTTCATAAAGTAATTTTTTTTTCATTCTTCTGTGTGGCAGACGGCAGAAATCGGAGAGGATGATAGCCAAATGTGGGAGAACTGGGAGCAGCTTCAGAGTCACTGAGTTACCTCGAGGTTGTTGTCACATCCATTATCATTCATTACAATAACCTCCTGCAGACTAATAAACGTGCCCTATTAGTGCTGCAGTCACCATGAGGAAAATAAAAAGCTTTGGACAGTTCTAGGAAGGGTCTCAATTTCAAGCCAATTTTATATCACAGCCTATTTTTGGCCAGTGCTGCTTGTTTGGGACCTCCTCAGAGCTGCTGTTACAGGAAGAAGAATTTTTTCCTTATAGATGACCATCTCTTGTTGCCCGCAGCTCATGTTCTGGGCGATAAAAGCGCAGGCCTGGGAGTTGTCAGTCAGGGTGAAATCCAGACTCCAGTCCCAGCCAGTTCAATGGGGCCAGAATTCCCTAGATGTCTGTTCAATCAAAAATAGGTATTTGAGAAACCTTATTCAAGACTATATTCAATCAAATTTCAACATTGGACACTCATTATTTGCTGCTGGTAGCATTTTCTTTTCCTTCGAAAATAGTTTTTTAGCAAAATAAAGACTCATGTCACTGTTTTGCAAAGCTAGCTGACCTTGTGCTAATTTGTTGCATTTGAAGGCACACAACATAACCTCGTGGTAAGCAAAACAATGAGCAGCCTATAAATAAAAAAGAGCTACTGCTAAATTTCACATGTTCAGCTTTAAACTTAAAAGATTTCCACAGGAGTAGGAGGTCACTTCACTGACCATATTTATCTCTTTAAAATTAACAGAAAGGAAAAAATAGGCCCTTTTGCCCTCAAACTGGAACATAAGGTCAGGATGACAAGTGGCGCTGGCAGGGCTGGGGCAGTCTGGCTGCATTTGAGGCTCCTCGCAGCAAAAGTCATCACCATCAACATGCTGGCACTGCCCTGGGCTCCGATACGCTGTGTCCAGCGGGCTGGAAAATGATATTCCTCTCGTGTCCTGAGTCATCGCCCTGCTGTAGACAGTGTCCATGAGATGTAAAAAAAATTTAAAAAAAAGTGTGCTCAGTCTTTCCTGTCAGTTCCTGGCATATGAATGCTAAAAAAGTCAGGAGAAAAACATTTGCCATTTCCAGAAGCCCTGGGGAATGGAGACATGAAATCTGGGAGCAACTCAGAGCCTTTCCTAGAAAATGGCACTTGTCACATGTCCACATATTCCACTGATTCAAGGAGCTGCTAACAGTAAAGGGTCAAGCCACCACTTCAGCTGTTTACCTGCAGCAGGGTCCATTCTGACCTCTCTTTGCAGGCACGACTGCTATGATTAACCATGATGGGATCCATCTTTGTGCTGAAGGGAAAATAGACCCTCATGCTCTTTTGGTGTTCTTGCTCTCCCCTGCTCTTCTTTTGGCCCTGCTCAGCTCAAGCCGGGCTAAGGCTGGACCACCTCTGTAGGGAAAGCGGCACGAAGCCTCCCAAAACAAAGGGATGCTGAACTGAGGTTACCGTCAGCTGGAGGACAAGTAGTGGCTCAGATGCCAACCCAAGCCAACGCTTCACAAAAAGCTATTTTCATCTCTCTAATTGGACATGTTTGGACAATGAAGTGTCCCAAATGCTAGAGCAAGTGACAATGAAATTATTAGAAGCAGATCCTGTTTCAGTAAACCTGGTTTTGGTGTTATAATCCTTCTCCACCTGTAAATTTTGACTGAAAATTACTTCAGCTGCAAACCCGCAGCGGCAGATCATGAGAATTACTGAGAGACAGTCAAGGGAAAGAGATAGCAATGACATTGACTGAGGGGTCCTTGACACCAGTCACAAATGCAAGAAAAAGCAGAAATAGAAAGCAGTGACTTTGACAATCTCATCCCTGAGAGGAGCCAGGGAGCAGCAGGGACCCTGAGCACAAGCCTCGCACTCCTTGCTGGAAGCCACACGGTGGGGTTTTCAGAAGCACCCCTGGTTAGTCTGTCCTCCTGCCCACAGGAGCCCATGGGCGTCCTGCTCCTGCCTGCACCCATGCTCGAGTGGCCTGGAAAACTCCGCTGTAAGCCAGCAGTTAGGTCATTTCACTTGGCTGAGCTCAGCAGCATCACTGCAAGGGGGAAGCTGAGAAGACTGAGGGTGCCCCATCCACCTTCTCCTCCAGCTGAGCCCAGCAAGTGCCTCTGCTGGCCAATGCCTCCTGCAGCCCAGCCGCTAGCCATCATCCCTAGGAACAGCTGGCCTTCATTTCCAAGTCTCCATCCAGCAAAAGGGATTGTATTATCTGATGAACAAGAAACATCAACTATGTTCTTTGATCATCTCCAGACTAACTCCCACGACACAATTTAAATTGCTTAAGTTATAGTCACGCAGCTCAAATCTGTCCCAGGGACTATAAAACTTGAGGACACTTCTGGCTTTTTCTGGTTGTTTTTTTCTCATAAAGAAATGCTTGCTGTGCTGGGCGAGGTATAACATAACTGCAGTGCCTCAGGCACCCAGAGCAAGTGGAAAAACCCAAGAAGTACGTACCCACATCATGCCAAGCTTTATCAGCCTGTGAATAGCAGTGATGGCTCTGAAGCTCCCAGGGGAAGAGCAGAAATAAATACTCCTTCCTCTGAGCACCACCGGACTAAAATGCAGGAGCTGAAGGTCCCACCGTAGGGTGAGGTTCCCCCGTGGGGCTGCAGACGAGGCTGTTGAGTTTAGGGCTGCTCGCTGGCATTTGGAAGGAATTTGTTCCATCAGTGGAAACTTTTGTGGCTGAAGCAGTTAGAGAGGGAAAAGCCAGTTAAAATTCTGCCTTTCTCTACAGAGGGTAAACTTAGAAACATGAATTAGACACATAATTTAAAAAACCGAGATAAAAATCAAGCCAGCTGCTTCCCTCAGAGCTTTTTTGATTATTGCTTACTGGGACAGCCGCATGGACTGAGTGCTGTGTTTTGAGCACAGACTTTTCTGGGTAAGCCATGAAACCCACCAAGTGTAATTTTTGACCATGTAATTTGTCCTTCTCAAACAAACTCAGAAACTAGTGAAGCAGGAAAGAATAGGATGTGAATTGTGAAGCATCCTTGTGCACACAGACTTCAGCAACTACTAATATCCGTATTATGGTATGATGATACCTTTGGCAACCAATTTGTCAAGTGTTTTCTTGAAACAGAGTATCAGTGGACGATAAAGCTAAAAGTCTCGACATACCAAATGAGCCGTGTTTGTGTATGGATAGTGAAAATTAATTTACCACTACTTTGGCCTTGGTCTAAACTAAACCAAAATGAATGCCTTGGTCTCATCTCACCCTAGACTTGCTTCTGGTTGACAGCTCTGAGTAATTCAAGAGAAAGCCTCGTTCCTGCCAATTACTGCTGCAGACAGATCCCAGTGCCACCAGCCCCTTCAATATGCACAGCCCTGGCTCTGAGCCCCCGCAGCAGAGGCGGCCCACCCAGGGCAGTGGGGGAGGACAACACTGCCATCCCACAACAGGGAGGCACTGTCGTGTCAAACCGAGATTTCTGTCTTCTGTGTTGGTTAGGCACTTCCATGTGATAAAGGGAAAAGGTAAGTCAGCTCTACACACACATCCTACATCATGTTAGGAATAAACCCTGTTGGTTAATGCGATGTGTAGCTTTAATAAATTAATTGCTGCAGTTAAAAATCTCTCCTGCGGAGTGAGGTTTTGTTTAATGAGTAATTATAGAAATCTGTGCATTCATGCAGATGCAAATCAATAGCGGGGCACTCTCCTGTTCCACCCTGTTCCTTAAGTACCTCTTCTGAAGAAGAAGTTTCCAGCAGAGTTGCAAGAGCATACCAGGATGTACTGAAATATCTTCAGTCACATTTTGTACTGGGGTCTGACAACAGTCAGGTTCTCCAGCCATTCCCATTGTGCTCTCACACATTGTCCCATCTTTTGATAAGAAAATGTTGAAGCCTTGAAATTTTGCAGACTTCTGTAGACACTGAGAAATCGATCTCCCTGGGGTTCTGGGCACAGCTATTATCTTGTTCTCTTTCTAATGTTAAAAAACATTGTTGTGACTTCACCGCCCCAGACAGGCATCATGGAAAAATGGTGCATGGCCCTGATCCCATCTCTTGATGGATGAAAATAGGCAAACGAGCTGGAGGTACAAGGTAAGAGCAGAAGGCTGTGAATCAGATCACACACAAGCTCCTGTTGGTTTGCATTTGCACCCCTTGAACAGAAGCCTGAGTCCCTTCCACAGCGCAACAAATTTCATGCCAAGCTCTTGAAATGATTGTTGTAACATCTAAGCTATCTACATGGTTATCTGCACATATCCATGCAGTTAGAGCTGCCACGGTGTTTCTGGTGGGGGGCGCAGGGCAGGCAGGTGGCCCATTTGCTCCCCTCATCGGGGCTCAATGAGGACACCCCAGCCAGGATGCAGAAGCCACAGAAGGTTTTCTGCCAAGCTGTTTTCCATACAGTTGGCCCCCAGCACATACTGGTGCCTGGGGTTGTTTCTCCTCAGGGGCAGGACTTAGCACTTCTTGTTGAACTTCATGCGGTGCCTACCAGCCCATTTCTCCAGCCTGTCAAGGTCCCTCTGGAGGGCAGCACACCCATCTGGTCCATCAGCCACTCCTCCCAGCTTCTTGTCCTCTGCAGACTTGCTGAGGGTGCTCTCTGCTCCATCATTGAGGTCATTAATGAAGGCGTTAAACAGGATTGGCCTCAGTATTGACCCCTGGGGTATACCAGCAGTGACTGGCCCAGCTGGACTTTGCACCGCTGATCACAGTTCTTTGACACCTATGACAAAATCACTTATGCAGTAACCCTGATCCACAAGCTCTCAGCTGGCTCATGACCCATCCCTGAGCGTATCTCCATACATGCCCTCTTGCCCTCTTATACAGAGCAACTCCCCCTCCCGGGTTGTCCTTCCCAAACACTGTCCAGTTGAGTAAGCTATTCCACCATGTCTCCACCATCCCAATACGCTCGTAGCCTGACGATTCACACAGCCCCCCCCATTCCTCCTGTTGGTTCCCATGCTGCGTCCACATCTTGGTGAACATGCTCCTCTCACAGCATCTTTTCATCACTTTTCTGCCAGCACGTAGACGTGAGGGCCAACATCAAAGTGGCCTATCCAGCTCCTCCAAGACAACCACCAGAATCAACTATGCCATAAGAATATGTGGCAAAGCTCTGGGCAGCACACTGAGGGATTTCAGCCTTGTTGGTCATCTAGGTAGCTTCTGATGAGCACAGGGTGGGATTCCAGGGTGCGGTGGGGAGCTCAGCTTCCTTTTAAAAAGCCTGATACTTACAAACATTGGTGTTAAACTGGTGCTGTTAGATTTGCAAATTTAAGCACTTCAGAAGGTCCAGCATTAAAGTTTCATATCCGTTGGCCACTGGCTCACACACATTTTTTCCCCTGAGCAGAGAGACTTCAGGAATGTGTGGTTGATGTGTGGTTTGACATGACACTGACTTCAGCTGCAGAAGTGGGTAATGGTCCCGATTCCTGCTGTCACCAGCTAGGCAAGGACTTCCTCTGTGCCACAGTTTCTTGTCCCCAGGTGGTGCCAGGACAACTCTTTGTGGGGTCAGGCTGTCAGCTGAGTTACGTTATGGACATTACCTGGTTTGAAAATGAATGGCTTTGCCTCCACATGTGCATTTCATGTGGTGCATGGGACGGATGTTCTCTGTGTCAGCCTGGGGTGTAAAAAGGTCTGTCTGAGGATGGAAACTCTGTCCTGTGGGAACCCTTCCTCTTTGTTGCAGAGTGAGACAGAGCCTGCAGAAAGGCAAGGGGTGACCTTACGGTCCAGGCGATGGAAAGTCCACAGCTGCCACCGCTGCCACTATTGCTTGGGTTTCATACAACACATTTCTCCGAGACAGCTGCTGGCTAATGGTTCCCCAGATTTCTGCTGACTGGCTTGATTTGTCTGATGTACAGAAATGCTCATTGTTCATAGCTGCAGCTCGAGTCACTGAGAGCTCTGCCACTGTGGCTGCAAGGGGTGTAGGGTCTCCCCAGAGAGCCAGAGCGTATGCAGATGGATGCTCAAAACCAAAAGAGCTGTGGCTTTAACTTCAGGGGCTTTAGTTCCCTGTCCACAGGATGGTCACAGTGCCAGTCCCCAGCTTGGCAGGGTGGTGAGGGTTAATGCTGAAGCAGCACGAGGCAGCAGACAGAGCCATGCCACTCACCAGCACAGGCAGGAATTAATAGCTCTGTCTGCCATCGACCTTTCAGTCCTGGGCTGAAAACAGAGAAACAGGATCAGTCACTGACTAACAAGGAAGAAACAGGCTATCGTGTTGACTTGGCATTAAGTGCTCCTCTAAAGATTAAAGCAAGGGTTCTGTTCTAAAGTTGGAGGAATCTGCAAAGGAGCTGAAGCTGAAAGTTGTGATATGCCATGCCTTGTCTAACTTTTGAGGGGGTGACTTTTTTTGGGTCTACTAATGAAAATAAGTCATATGCCCTGTGGCTCTCTTTCGGTGACTCTTCTTCATTTAGGGACCAGTTAGCACCAGATCAATGTAACGAGCAGCCAGCGTGTGTCATTCTCAGACACTTCATCCCCATGGAGAGCTCCTGCCACTGCTGCCAATACCTTGTTTGCAGTGAGATCAATGGCCTGGCAGTTCACCTTTAGGTTCCATGGGAAAGAAATTGCAGGAGGAAGTGTGGAGAGGTTTGCTTTTGTCAGGCAGGCTCTGGCAGCTTGTCAATCTGGCAGCTTCCAAGTGCAGGCGAGAAGTCTTTTAGCCTGGTTTCCTGTGGAAATGAGGCTGTTACCATCAGACTGTGTTCAGCTTTAACCCAAGCTAGCTAGCAAGTAAAGAGCTTAAAAAGTCCTCTAAATTCCGTAACAACAGAGAGGCACGTAGAGAAAAGTGATGTTATTAATGCTGCCACAGAGGGAAAAGCAGGGAGAACTAGCCTTCTAGATATTGCCTTCAGCAGACACTGCTGACTATGGATGTGCTCACCAACTCATCCACAGAATGAAGCTCCAGGGAGCAGCTTGTGCTGTCTTCTGGCTGGGTGACACTAAAGCAAAAGAAGAGAGATGTGGTTGCTGTGGTGTCCACAGGTGACATGAGAGAGGAACTGGTGAAAGGGAAGATCCAAGAGATGAGGGGAGGAGAGCTGAAGCTGTTTTGCAGACCTTAGCCTCTGGAGCCATCCTGAAGCCAGAAAATAAGCCTGCCAACACTGAGAGCCAAACTGGATTGCCCACGCTGTTCTGGGTCCCACAGTGACACCTGAAACCATACTGTACAAAGCTGTCAAAAAACAGATACAGAAAACAAGGTAGAAAATCCATTTTAGGCATGATAACAGACTTTTTCCATATCCAACATCTTCCAAAGTAAAAAAGCCTTCCTAGTACAGTCTATACTTTCAGAAACATTTTTTTTTCCCCAGGAGGCATGTGTTAGCATTCAGTTTTGTTACAAATATTTGTGCATAGAAATGTTGCTCACCTGCTTATTCAGAGGTGGAGGGGCAACCTCTGGACAGTGGTAGCAAATACAACTACACCAAAACTTCAGAGCCGGTACTGTTCTTCCCATACCCCTGTCACAACCTCAGTTGCCACTGATGGTCACAGTGCATTGGGGTCAGTAATGACTTTGCCGTGACCATGGTGTGGGGAAGGGCCATATCCTGGGCCTGGCTGCCAGCGTGGTTTCACTGCTGAAAGCTACCTTATCATTCAGCAGGTGTTATTCATGTGAATTTATGGTTGTTTTCTGCCTGAAGAGAAGAAAACAGATACTTTCATGGCTTTCCTTTCTTCTCCCAGCACACTCAGCAGCAACAGCTGGCACCAGGAGACCTCAAACTGGATTTTCTCCTACCCTGAACCTTCTAAATGGTGCTAAAGCTAATGGGCTGGAGCCAGTAAGACCAACGTGGCAGATACAATCTTTATAACAGAGAAGGTGCCTGAGAAGCAGTACGTTAATTTGACTAAATTTAAGGCTAGCAGCTGGAAAACAGCCTCACAGCTTTTTACTTTTAGCTAAGCATGTTTAGCACCGTAAATGGCAGAGAGGCCAGGGAGTGGAAGAGCCCATGTTCGTTAATCACAGTAGGACAGCACCTAAGTAAAAGGCTCTCAGGCAGAAAAATAGTGTTTAGCTTAGCTCCTGCAGTAATTTTTGTGTCACGGATTAGTGTTTTTGCAGAGAAATGGGACAGAAAGCTGGGCGAGTTGTTCATGGGTCTTCCTGCTCCAGCATAAATACATCTCACATTCAGCTGCACTTGGCAAGCCAAGGGAAGAGACTGCACTTGGCAACCCAAGTTGTATTTAGCCTGTAGCTAGAAATGTTTATAATTTGTCCTGAAAACAGCTCTGAGTATGTCATCACACTGGAAGTTGTTCCGCTGGTGTCAGCTGAAGTACAGGAGGTGGGCAATTATCCTGCAAGGAGTCTGTGGATTCAGGTACATCTTGTATTAAAATACCTGCCACTTGCTGCAGTTTGGCCCATGTGAAAGGCTGAGCTGCTTTGTGATTTATTTTTACAATTCCTTGGGGTCAAATCATCTCTGCGAAGGAGGATTTAATGAGAAGGACTGACACATCCTGCTGCTCTTGCTATTTGACAATGAAATTTTCACCAGCATCTCCTTAGAAGACAAACTACTCATCAGGCCAATTTTGTATAATCGGTATTTCTATTAGATTTCCATTGCTTCCCCTGGGGATTTCAAAGGCATTTCACACAGAAGGATTTGCACTGGCACTTGCATACCCTGACTAGCAAGCCCTGTCCCGTAATGTAATGGCACCCCCTAAAGCCACCAGCACAACCGAGACATCAGCCACCCTTCTTCACTCCAGGAACTTGTAGCAGGTGAGGGGAGCAGAAACATTTCTCTGAGCAGAACAGGTCAAACCCAGCAAATGCACCAGGGAAGTGTTTACCTGGAGCTGGGTTTGTGGCAGCATCTCAGAATCCCAACCAGGAAACTCACAACTCTGAAGACCTGATCATCTAAAAGCCTGGGAGGACTGGGAAGCATGCAGGTGGAGTCAGTCTGTCTTCACTAGCGCACTAAGCCGTGTTTTGAGGGCTCCTGAGCTCTCATTCTGGCCAAGCATTTTGTAGGCGTCATAGAAGAGGGATGGGGAGAAACAGGTTGTAATTCCAGAAAATCTGTGAACTTCTCCAGCCAGCTATGGCTAGAAGCCTCTGACTCAGAGCTCTGAGCTTTTTGAAGTATTCCTCCTTCTTCTACCAGGAGAATGAAATGTTCTTACTAAAAACAAGGGCTGGGGTGGCATGCAAACCTGCACATAAGCACCTCCCAGTGCCTCAGGACACTTGCCTTTGGATCTCTTAAAGCTCAGGCTCATCTTGAGTTAAAAGGACAATCCAGCACATACCTTAAAACAACTTGGCCCAGCCTCTGTCTTTCTTTTGCCTTAAACAGTGAGCTGCATCTTCTGTAACTTTAATTGGTGTCATCAGATTGTGATGGCAGCTTTCCATTTCAAATAGTTAATTTTTCTTTATGAGATCGATCCCTTCAGTAATTTGCTCTTTGCGGTTACTGCAGATAGCAATGATCAGAATATTTAAAATATTAGACTGCAGCTTTTCTGTAATGGTCAAAAAAAAAATATCTGGAATATCAAAAGGTAATTACAAGGTGGTTGGATGTTAGAGCCTTTTCCTGACAGGCAGAGTTCATGTTCTTCACCCAGGATTTGGTTTATATTAGGCAGGAAAATTGCAGTTTTATTTTAAAATTCAAAGGACTTGTGGTCCTGAAAGCTGGAAAGCTTCTTTTAACTTCATCTACCCTAAGAAAAGCCATTGCTTCTACCCTCAGCCCTTGCCTCGCATTGCCTAGCCAAGCAGACAATCCTGAAAAGTTACCCAGACCATGGCTGCTTTTACTGTTTGTGGCAGCAGATTGCAGTTTGAAAGCAACACTCACGCAGGGTGGTAACACCTGAATGTTTCCATTTTCTTTGATACTATCATTATGTTGCAAAATCATCTAGTCTCACCTAGTTAATGTTTACAGCTTAATATGGCCTAGGTTTATATCGTCTGAGTAATTACCAGTATGCAGGATTTTCACTCTGTTAAGCATAGGAGTTCTGGGCAGACATTTTAATTTCTATCAGCTGTCATACTCTGGAAAGATAATTAAACACTCTTCATTTTCCATTTAAAATGGTATACAAATGCTGGACATTAAACCCAGAGATATTTCCAAAAGAGAACATGCGGGCAGCTTCAAACTTTCCTTTGGCACCCAGCCATCAGCAAGGTTCAGCAGAAGTTCACCATTTCCCATTGTGTAAGGCTATTTGTTTAACATTTCTTTTGTCTGAAATGGCCTTGTCAAGTAAGATCTCTACATAATTTTTGTTTGGCCCTTCACTCACATCTGAGCTGTCACTCCCAAAGAAGCAGTTTGACTTTAGGCTTAACAGGAATATAAGCATAAGTAGATAAAATTTTTAAAAATTCATCTAACTTTTCAGCTTAATCATAAAGGCATCCTTCAAAAAAGAGACAGGGCAGTCTCAGAATCTCATGATGTAAAAGCCCAAAGATGCTTCCAAGGACGAAGGTTCAACACTTGGTTCACTTTGCCTTTGCGGACAGGTTAGCCCAGGTTTTGCAGCCAAATTCCAATCTCTACAATTATATTTTGACTAGATTAAAAAAAAAGAAAAGATAAAAGCTTCACGTTTTTCTAAGTGAGGAACATATCCTTCACATTCTGTCCTGCACAGCAATGCTGAGCAGGGTTAAATGCTCATCACCTCCCCTTCTCCAGCATGAAGCCACCCACATGCTGTAGGTACCTGACATCCACGATGCCCTACAGCTTCCCTCTGACACGGCGCAGCCACGTGTTTGCTCTATGTGATATAATGACATCCCCCTAAACAAATTAATGTCATCTCCTGGCAGGTTGTTGTTTCAGAATTTGACTGGGGGCTGGAATCAGAGTCACTGTTACCGCTCTAGTTGCTGCTCCTCGGGCCATGGTTGTACATGCAACTGCTCTGATCAAGGCTTCCAGCTGGAGCATGTACCCATCTGTGTACCTACTCACCTGGCTGATACTGAACCAGAATAGTAGTATTTTTTCTTTTTTAAGAGTATATTAAAGATAATATGGAAAAGGGTGTTGCTGAGACCTTTTAAACTGTCATATTCACAGGTAATGTCACTAAACTTCGTACAGATCCACCTCTACTAGTATTTGACTTGCAAATGAAAAAGACCACATTACTGTTGGCATAGAATCACATAGGTTGGGAAGGACCTCTGGAGCCCCTCTACTCCAACCTCCTCGTCAAGGCAGGTCCAGTTACAGCAGGTTGCTTGGGACCATGGCCAGTCAGGTTGTGGATATCTCCAAAAATGAAGGTTTTACAACCTCTCTGGGAAACCTACACCAGTATTTCTCCACCCTCACAGTAGAAAATTATTTTCTTCTATAAAGTTGGAATTTGTATCTAAGACACATACAACAAAAGGAAAAAATTCAGCCCTAGCTAGATCTAGAATCTACACTCACTTCTGACATGGTTTGCTCAGCCCTCAAAATTTCTGCTTCCTCCTTAGCACTTTTCCATTGCAAACAAAATTACATTTCTCTCTAATCTCCTCAATTGTCTATATATCCTATTTGTGTTCTAGAACTTGCCAAGGCTGTGTCTCATTTTAATTTCTTGATGGCCTTGCTCAAAGGCCTGCTGTCATTGTATGGAAGTCCAGTATATTTAAAAAATCAATTACAGAAAATTATACAGTTGCAGAAGACTTCCAGTCAGCTTCTTTGGATTCAATATGAAAGAGTTAAATGACTGCAGCAAGAGCAGTTGCAGTCAGCAGGGTTGTCTTTTCAAGGGTCAACGCATATAGCAAGAAAGTAATGTAAATTGATGCAAGGGATGTAAACATCCCCGGCAGGATCCGATGCCAGCCCTACACCACACCCCAAAAAGCACTGCCCTCCCGGGGATGCATCCTGCCCCTGGCCCCAGCAAGTCGCTGCTGTTTCCCTTTTGCTGATCTCCTGCAAAAGGGAGGAGGAAATGAGTTCAGTTAATGCCCCTGCTAGCTAGGAGCGACAGAGCACGCTCCTCATGTCATGGCATATTTCATCATCTATGTATCTTTAATCTGGAGACACAGATCTCCTTTTTTAAAGGGACTGGGAGCCTTGCTGGTGCAACATGCCAGCACCGTACTGCAGAATAAAAGGGAGCTATGGCTCAGGCTGATGCTCTTGGCTTGCAGCTCTCTTTCTCTTCCAAGTCTTTGATTTTTTTTTCAGATGTGGTCACCAGACTGGCCCTTGCTGCTGACAAGTGGCACTGCAGCAACATCTTTCTGACGCTTCATGTAATCTACTGTACCCTTCCTTCATTGTTGGAGATGCGGCAATGCTAACACAGTACACATCAAATGTCAGCTGGGAGACAGGCTGTCCCCAGAAGGAGAGCCATCTGAATTGATAAAAGATGAATAACTTCATGTGATCACAAGAATTAGCTATACTAAACGTGTTTCTGAAAGGCTTTTGGCAAGCTCCTGATTGTCACATACATTCAACATGCTGCTCTTTGCCACAATATAGCCTTCAATATCCTTAAAGAACAGAAAATAATGCAAGTTGTATCTTTGCCTTACACAGGGGATGCTTCAGCTCTTCCCTGTTCTCACACTTGAGTGATACATACTTATCTATACAGTATAAATCAGAAAATTATTATCTTTGGCACCTATAATTTGAAAGATTTCTCCTCTAGCAAAATCAAACACTTCTAAAATTGTGCTCCATGATGTTAAAGAGCTGCTGCTCCCACGTTTCTACAGCAGGAGACACTCAGAAGTTTGTAAACGAACAGATTTCAAATTTGAGGGTTAAATCAGAAATACCTATTCTTTCTGAGATTTTAAAAATACATTTTTCAAATTACTAATGACATTGTGGAAGAGCTTTGAGCAATCCTTTCCTTGCTCCAAACCCCAACGGCCACCTTCCAAAGTGGTACGGAGGGAGGGCAAGGAGGAGGATTCAGATTTCAGAAAACATGAAAACGTTATTGAAAATGGAAGAGTTTATTCTCCAGTTGTTCAATGGGGAAAATAAAATTGTGTAAGATGCAAAATCGTATCTTTAACATAGCACATTTTTAATTCAGCAAAGAAAACCAAGCATTAATTTCCAGCCCACTGGAAGGAAGTGCAGCTATTTACACAGCGTACTCATGTAGGCTCCCTCTGTGTTAACATGCGCCGCAAGCTGTAGCTATTTTAATAATTTTTAGCTATGGCATTCTTACATGTCATCAAAAACATCCGGCTTTCTACGAAACAAATCTGTACTCTAATGAGGTAGTTGTCTGGAATACATATTCCATTACGTGTTATCAGATAGGAAGTTTGAAAATGAAACAATGAAATACATACAAAGCAGACCAAAGACTAACATCCTGAGTACCTGTTACAAGGGTCTGCTTATGTCCAAAGCAGCAAACCATTCCTTCTCTTTCCACAGTGTTTTTATTCTTTGCTTTTTTTCAGGGCTGAGCATAAAAACTGGTCTCTTCCCTGGTTTTCTGTCTATGTGACTTTGCCTTTTACAAAGAGTTGTTAATTAATATGACTAAGCTGGCACATCTGTAAGTAACATTAAGCTACTTCAAATATATTCCTGCTAATACTTCAGGTTTTTTCTGCATATCAAGAGAAGATTTGTAAATCTCCTGTCATTTGCCCCAAAGGAGTTTACTCTTTTGCACCTTTATAGTTAAACTATGTGTATTATGAATTTATCTAGCATTCTTCTGCTTTGACCTTCACCACACTTCCTTCCCAGATCTGATTTTCTTGTTGATGACCAGGTTTATTTTCACTTGAGTTCCTACCAGGTCATAATGCTGGTGTGGTTTTGCTCTCAGAAAGCAAAAGTCCCAGCTGGGGTTCCAGGGGAGCTGCAGCTGCCACTGTAGATCTCTCAGCCAGCCAGCCAGCCTTGCCTCCTCTGGACACCGGGAGAGCTCACACCCGGGTCACCACCTATGAAATGGTGGGAAGCTTAGTGGTGGTACTGCTCTCTCCGTGCTTGGAGTTTGTGGCTGTCTATGAAGGCTCTACAGACTGGCCCTGCTGTGCATTTGCTGCCTCTCCCCAAAGCAGACTGTGACCCCTTCTTCCCTGTTTGTGCATTAAACGCACCCAGAGTTGCATCATCCTAGGTTCATCAGAGGCACTTCCAGTACTATCTCCTTTGATGCCTAATGTTTTGTTTTGCTCTTCTAAAATACTACATCCCATGTCACTTCTCCACTATATTGAACAAAATGTCAAACTAGAAGTTGCATTTTTTTCTTCTACCCCCAGATGATCCTTCTACCCATAAGCTGAGCTTCAGAATACAAAATTACCAGCAAAAGGGTATTTTCACTCACCATGTTCCCTTCTTCCCAGTAAGAAAATGCTGCAGCATTGGATTAAAAAGTGATAGCTGGCAGATAGGTTTGGAGTCCACCTCACCACACCTGTGTGGGCCTGCACAGGCTCCTCCAGCCTGGCACAAGAGAAACTCTTGGTCCGGTGTGTGGAAGCACAGTGGGACACTCAGTGAGGGCTGAGGAGTGAATCCACAGGACTTTTTATTTTCAGAATGAATAATTTCCCAGTTATTAAGCTGGTTCTCAGCTTCCTTACCTCATACCTGGCCATGTGTTGCCTTCTGAACCCCCCTCCTCTGTTTTCACTGATGTCTTCATCTTCTCATGCCTCACTCCTGCAGGACCATAGCCATCTGAAGAGCAGAGCTCCTGACCCCTGTCCTTTTCATGGGAGGCTGGTGTCATAAGCTTTTTTCTTGATGCAAGGCGCTTATCTCCCTCTGGGAGGTTATTCACACTGCCTGCTTTCCTGCATCCAGGTTTGGTGCCTTAGGAGATGCTAAAAAAACCCCACAAAACAAAAACTCTTCACCAGAGAGCATAGTTTATTGTTTGGCTGGACTGAACCACAAGTGAATTAGGCTCCACTGACTGTAAGCAGAGGCAAGGCAAACCAGATTTCTAATGCAGACATGTAAATTAGACAGTATGATTACTGCCTGCACCACCACTCTAATGAACATCCATCACCTGCCCAACGCTTACCCAGTTGCCCTTTGGGTTTGACACGAAGGTCACTGCAAAGAGGTGAGAATTACAGCTCACCTAGATGTAGGAAAGCGCAGGGTTTTGTCATGCTCAGGTCAAAAACTTTAGTTTAACTGCTTGTAAACCAAGGTCAGGGTGATGCTAACAACACCTCAGGGTAAAAGTGGCATTTTGTCCTTAAGGACTAAAGGAACTAAACTGTATTAAAACATCTAATTTTGGTGACAGACCTGCAGTTGACCCAACAGGTAGTTCGGTGAGGGACTGCAAATACACCAGGACATTTATAATATCATTCAAGACTTCTTTTGCATGCTGAAGCAATAAAGATAACTCAAGATGTAATTTTATGAAGAGGGTTTTTTTCCAGGTCTCAAAATGAGTATGTCTTACAGTCTATCTTTCCTTTGCAAATAAAATGTGTTATCTTTGCATTATTTTCTCCCACCATCACGTTTCAAAGAGGGATGTTGAGTTATCTAAATGCTGAAGCTGATTTGGGCACTTGGCAGTGTCAAAGGCATCATGCTGGCTATACACTGGACTGCTCTGAAGGATGCCTTTCATCTAAAATATTACATGCTTTAGAGCCACATTTTACCCATATTTTATTGGGCCTTTGTTTTTCTAGAAGTTTCCTTCACCTCCCACTGGCATTGAAAGGAAATTTTGTGGCAGGGCTGAGGTAAATTAAAACTGACTCCAAAAGGGGAGGGTTGTTTTTGTTAATAAAATCAGTAAATGCCTCTGTCAGGAAGTTGTGGGTACCGGGAAGGACACTTGCTTCACATCAAGTAGAAATACTGCATTTATTTAGACAGAAAATTTCAATCCACATTCTGGGCAGTGGTCATGAGACATGCCAGGGGACACGGGGGACAATCACTGAGAGTACTCAGGAAACATCTGGGCTGGCCCAGAAGAGGTACAGCATCACAAAGACAAGGGAGGCAAGTGTTCCTGCTTTTCACTTTTAGTTGAAGATAAAGGAACAGCAGCACATTGCAGCACCAAGATATGTACAAATATGAGCTCTAGAAACACAGGCAGCCACCTTATGGCACAAAATAACCTAGTTTAGATGTATTTCAAGGTTGACAAAGAAGTTCTTCAAGTCAATCAAACAACCTTGCTTGCAAAACTCGACCTAAAAACGAGCCATAAATGCTTTCCAGACTCAGATGACTGAGTTCCCTTGTCCTGGTGATTTACACTTGCCTTCTGCTTTGCCCTCTGCGAGTCAGAAAAGCTACTGTGACGCTATCTCCGCTCACCGTCTGTAGCCCACATAGAAATAGGAGCTATCTGAAATGTCCCCAGGGAAAACATACTGGCTCACATTTCACCAGGCTTCACTCATTCCTGTAGAGTCACTGTACCTTTGGGTACCCTGCACTGACGTATTCGCTCTGTCAGCAGCTAAAAGGAAGGCATGGGTAACTTCCTCTGATGTTGGAAGATACAAGCCTGGAGTTTTACTCATCCAGTGCAATATTTCTTTATTAAAAACACCATGAAATCCTGATCCCAGCGAGATAACAGCTGCTAAGTCATTGCTGATGGGGAAATTTTGCCCTTTCACTTTTATTCTTGGTTTTAGACATAGTTTTTTCACTATTGACACCAACATGCATTTTATCTAAAGAACTGAATGGGACCATTAAAGATGTAGAGGTAGAAGCAGGTTTTGGTGGTTGAACACAAAGTTTGGTTTTAAGAGTTGAAATAATCTGCTTGGGAATTATTTGTTTGGGAATTACTTGACAAGTGAAAAACTAATTTAGACGAATTACAGACGTGGTCCAGCACAGATTAACTTTACTAAATTCATATGAATAGTCTAATTGCTTCTGTAATTCTCAGCACCTAAATCCCTGCCATCATATCACGGTGCAAAAACCCTGAGTGATAAAAACTCTTAGAAGCATGCTGGAGGTCTATTTTGCCATCACTTTTAAAGATAAAAAACACTAAAATATGTAAAGCAACATGAGTTTCAGCATGGTAACATACAACAGGCAGAAACAGCGATGATTACTAGCTAGAAACAGAAATTTCAGTAGCAAAATAATGACTTCTTTCTCGTGTCCCTGTCTTGCAACCTCTTCTTGTTCAATAGTGAACAGAACTATTGAACCAAGAATGGATGTTTTGCTCAGAGGCTTGAATTCAGACTCCATGTAAGCAGGCAGCTCTGCTCCAAGCATGCTGCCCAGCACTGAGCTCGAGCCAAGTAGAGACAACCTTCTAATTCACAGTCTCCTTGTTTCCTGAGAGGTGAGTCCTAGCCTCACCCAGGTGCTGGTTTCCCTTTTGGCTGTAAATGTACAGGTACTTTCCTGTGAGTAATTTCAGAAAATACTGTTTCTCTCTCTCCTGCATCCAGGCAGATTTCAGGCCAGCTTTCACCTTCCTTCCAACCTTCTTCTCATCTGCAATTCAATCATCTCCCATGCCTCCTGTAGTCCAGACTAATTCCTTCTTTAGCAGATGGGATTTTCCCTCCCACTCTTCCTCCATAATTCCTTGAGCAAGTAATCTTTCTTCTCTGCCTTAGCTTTTCTGTCTCTAACGTGGGAATCGCTACACTTCCCTTCCCTGGACCAATTTTAAGAAGTAATTCAATTTTATCTGCAAAATACTGTGATGACTGCCACAGAAAAGTATGTAAACAACATAATCCATAGTGTGCTTTCACAAGGGTATCAATGAATAAATAAATGTATTGCATTTCTCTTCCCAGCTAACCACATCTTAGGAACGGAAACTTATAGTCACATCAAGTAGATGCTGATGAACAAGTATCAGCTGCTTCACAGACAGGGCTGGGATGGCAGGAAAGGGGCAAAACCTGAGGTCTCCCACATGGAGCTGAGGATCTGTGGGGCTCAGCCTGAGCAGGTAGAGCAGAAGGAAGAAGATGCTTAATCAACCAAGCACAGACTACAGGGAGTGCTGAGGTTAATGAAAACATCATCCAGCTCTCCACTTGGCACTTGGACTGTGCCAATATTGACCAATTTTCTGATGTTATTAAATAGACTCTCTTTCGTTTGAAATGCAAACAAGTAAATATTAGTGCTACCTCTAATGAGACTTGGAGAATGCACATACCCAAACCGCTGTCCATTACCCTTATGCATTGCTCAGAGTGTACAGAGCATTTGGAAATTATATGCTATACCTCAGCTAGATTAGACCCAATTATAAGAAGGCAAAAAGCAGAAACAGCTTGCAGTTTATGCTGGACACTAGCCTGTGAATTGGAAATGATATCAAAATGCTCTGTATTCATGGCTCATCTGTACTTTCTCAGCCTGAGTTAAGGCCTGAAAAGCTCTCTGTGCGGTCACAGATGTGTAAGAACACTGCAGTGCTCCCAGGCCAGACATGCCTGGGAAACCTCACTGTACCTCCCTGTGATGAATGGGATGGGACTAAAGGACACCTGAATTTGCTTGGCTTCCAGGGATGCTTTAATTTATTTTCACAGGCACACCAAACCAAAGAGGACCCAACCCTGCACGCACTTTGTACACATTTTTTGCTACAAGTATGGACTCTTTCTTCTGAGGGTAAATAAAATATTTATAGTCTATAAATCTTGGAAAATTGTTTCTCTTTCAGCAGCAGATCTACTTTCCTGGCCTGCTCCGGGGCAGATTGGGTAACAGTCTCCAACTCATCTCTTAGCCCACAAGGTTTGTGTATTTATAGAACATATTTGAAAAGATTTTGTAATTTACATATGATTTTCTGCCGGAAAGGATACCAAACACTTCTCCTACAATACAAATAATATTCTACATATATTTTTATGACAGTCTTTTGTAATACAACTTTGTAATACACAGACTTCTTTTTTTTTTTTTGGCTTCGCTTACATCTGCTATCTTTTACGGGCCCTGAACCACTCACATTTCTGATTCATTCGATTATTCTTAATACCATTGTAGCTGAGATGAGAGCTGGGCTTTTATGCAGCACTTTACTAGCAGGACATGCATGTTGAAACAAATCGTAACGCTAGGGATTTTTATCTTCAACATGATGTTCAAATACAGCAAAATAAAACTTTGCACCATTTGAGTGAGGAACCAAGAAGTATTTATTCCTATTTCACTGGGGACTGAGAAACTGAGTGGCTGGAATTGACGCCGGGCCCAAACGAGCCCAGCACACAGCCCAGGCGGGACCCCAAAACTGATCTTCACCTTGCAGTCCCCACCACATCGAGCGAAGAACAGGCTCCTTGTATTTTGCAAATGCTTAGTCATATTCAAAGAAGCCCTAATCTTATTTTGAACTATAGGAACACAACCTTTGGTACACAGCAGGGAAGGGGATGTTCCCACTCAGTTTCAGACATTATTGGGCTAAATTTCTCCCTGTTGAATACCAAGAAGTTGAGTGAGGGTGAACCTCCTCCAGTACTTCTGTAGTTGTACACATGAATATATAATGACCTCATGTATGGTGTTCAGTCTCCCTTCTGGTCACAGTATAGAAAATATAGATAACACTCAGGCAACTCTTAATCCAGTTAAATGGAATAAGATTAATGGAGGCAGCTATTTTCTGAAAGGAAGTAGCGAAGCACAGGTGGCTACGGAGATGAGTCGAGTAGTCTCATTGCCCAGTTATCGAGATATGTGTTAGGACATTTAGGAGCCTGATTTTGTCCTCATTGAAACAGAAAACAGAAAAACACTCATCCCTCTGCTTCCGGATAACCAGGATTTGCTCAGTTTCTTAGTTACTCTGGGTTTGGTTCACTTAACTGCTCCACTTGCAGCTAAAGTCACAAGTGTTGGTGTCTGCGGAAGAGTATAAATAGATCAGCCTTTTCCCTCCACCTCCATCACATTAAACAAGCTAATGAAGTGTCTGGTCCTGTTCATCCAGACACCTCAAAGCCTGCTGTGGAGTAGGGCAGCATAAAGACCACCTTTGAAGACAGGGCAACATGCATTCAGACCATACAACACCACAGATGAGCAACTGTCGAGGCCTGCTGCTGACAGATACCATCAGACGTGCTGTCTTCAGCCAATTCTTAAATTTCAGATTCAAACAGATCTTTCAGACCACTCAAACATATTTGGGGGAAGGAGTCAGGGAGATGGACTGGGACCATAAGAAAGGTTTTGAACCAAGCTGATGGCACAATATTCTTTCATTTTTGAAAGGCTTTGCTGGATGGACATTGGGTACTGAGAACCACCTTTCCCTTTTTGGTCAACAGTAGAAGTCACAAATAGTGCAAGCTGGAGGTTTGGGTTTGCTCCACACCTTTGAACTGCCGACAGCAGCTCACAGGGGAGAACACAGACCCATGGACTGAGGGAGGAAATAACACTCTGCATTTCTTTTATCATAGCTGTTAAAAGTTGGGAAATGTCCCCTTACTGTTGCACAGTTGATGAAAAGCAAGGGTTTTTAAACTCCAGACGAAGCACTCCACCTCTGAATATTAACAGAGGCTTGTTTAAGTATCTTTAAAGTGTTTTCTTTCAATCTGGCTCAAACCAAGTTTTCTTCAGCATTGCACCTGGACCTCTGATTCCTGGCAAACTTCAGAGACTGGCAGTTCTTCCCCTCTCCCTTCTCTGAAGAGCACATACACACACAGACACAAAACAAACAACAAACCCAGTAACAGATGTTTGCACCATCTCAGGTGTAGTATGTTGTAAAAAATTACACTGCTACAATGCTTGGAGGTAGGTTACTATTTCATTTGGCTTATAGTTTCTTCAGACTCCCAGGGCAGTACTTGCCTTGGGGGAGATGTCTCCATACTTTTTGAAGCCTGGAGCACCACATTCCACTAGCGACAGGCTGCAGATGTTGTTGGAGCTGATGCAGAAAGGTTGCAGCTTTTCTTTCTTTTCCTGTATCGCTATCGGTAAGACTTTCATCTCTTACCCCCTGACCAGAAAAGGCTGCATTATCTCTATATTTAGCTTCGTCACCTGGGTGGGTATCAATACCACACACTTCACAGTCATGTGCCTGACTACTGCCTCTGCTGTGGCTCAGCAATTTAAAGAAGCTATTAGTGACTCTCAGCTGGTTTTGCAAAACCACAATAACATCAGTTGCCACAGGCTTAGACTGTGGAATAAATGCCTATCTGATTTTTTTCCCTAAGGTCAGATTCCCTTCCATTCCCCATGGCCACTGGTGACAGACATTCTTCTGGGTATACGCTGCCTGTTTTGCCATGAAAAGCACAAGGTCATTCACATGCAAACTTGCATCTCCCCTCCTCAAATTTGGACTTTTTTTGTGATGGGGAAGGGCAGAAGATGGTCTGTTCAACCCATTTGGCATGCTGCATGAGAATGAGGGACACCAGTAGATCTTCTGAGACAGGTTATACCAACACAGAGTCAGGGAAGACTGGGCAAGACATTCAGCCTTCCCCACATCATCCTGTGGACCTAAGTTGGCTTTCCCCTCACCCGTTCTTGTTGTTCAGTAACAAAAGAAGCTGGTGAGAAGACTGGGCACCCACCCCATTTCACAGAGGTCTTAGGATTTCAAAAAGGGGACTATAATGGGATGTTGTGAAAACAAAGAACACAGAACTGCTCTTTGGTACTGCCCTTCACTGGTTTGAGAGTGGCCAGAATGCTTTCATGCCATTCTTAACCAAAGATGAGCCCCACCACGGCCTCTCACTGGGATGTATAAACTTTTGAGCTGGATGTTGAATCTGAATTTCTAGATCCAAAATAGTCCCCATTGTTTGGACATTAGCTCAAAATGATGGAAAGCTCATTTTTTCATTCTGCTTAAACATGCATAAATAACACCCAAATGGTGTGTCATATTTTAACACAGTTCTATGGAAACATTAGTTTTGATTTGGCCTCAGACCAAACTAATCTTACCTAGAGTGAACTACTAAGTGATGTTCAATTTTTAATCACTGTGAGCATCAATTATGACTTTCTCGTGGATTTTTCAAAGTGTAGTCTCAGATACCTGCCTTTTAATTCCTCTTATTGCTAATCTCTCTCTCTGCCTTTAAGCTACAGAGATGATTAATACAAGACTGCTGGCAATATCCTCCCTGCCTTTTGGGGAGGGACATCCTTCTTTCTACTAACTTTTTCCTTCTTCCTTTAAGTTAGAAACTTTTGAGCAGCCTAGGCAGCAAGTGAGTTTGTTTGCATAATGAAATGAAAACACTTTTTTGGGTAATTACTGCCAAAGTGGTAGCATTTCCAAGGTATCTCTGGACTGCACAATGACGGTTCTGGAGGAGACAGGCAAAGTAGGCAAGCCAGAAAGGCAAAACTTCTTACACGTTAATTGAGGAAAAGCTCCCAAAAATGATGATGGAATGATTGTCTTCCTAAAGACCATTGAATTGCTCCCTGAGGACAGATTCACCTCACATGGTTTGGACATCAGAACTTAGGTGCCTGTGCTTGTGCTAGTTATGCCAGCAAAACACGAGCTTCCAGGAGGTCACTCATTTCATCTTAAGATAAATCAGCCTTTGGAGGTCCTTACTTCTCTCCACTGACTTGGATCCATGACAGGATCCATGGATAACTAGCTGTAACATGGACATCTGATCAGAGATGCCTAGGATAAGGCAGACAAATCCTACTCTACAGCTCCATATCATAACCTATATATAAAAATTACAATAAAAATGCATTTGTGATTAATCACATATCTATACAAGTTGTGAAATTCAATGTAATTGTTCCCTTATTAACTATAATACACACTTCCTGTGAGTTAAATATTTTCTGTAAAGGTGCGTAGCAACAATCACTCCGAAAGAGCTCAGTGTTTTGGACCAAGTTACAATTTCTAAGGGAATCATAAATTTGCCTTGATTTGAATGCAATTAAATTCTCTGCCATAATAGCAGCATAATGACAAAGAATATTTCTTCTTTATTTCCTCAGCTTGGAAATTAAAAGGGAATAACACACACAAAGTTGCACAATGAAACAGACCTTCAATCCCATATGGACAACAGTATTCTCAAGTCAGTGAATTCTGCTTTCTGGTATGAAAACTGATGCAGCCCAATCCATTTACATACTTCTTTTTGATGCCCTCTTCCAATCATGCATTGGAAGTTGTGCTAGCAGTTAAAATACGGCCTCTTAGCCATGGCATGTAGCTTTGCTTCTCAGGCCCACTCTGTGCTCTAGGCTACCAACTGGACCACTGTTTGCCCATCTAAGTTGTTGAGACCTGAGACCGCGATCTAATAGAAACTGTGTGCGGGTTTAACCTTGCACACGCTGTACAGTCCCTTCCTGCAATGCTGTTAAATGACTTGGGTAGAACAGAAATGATGACTTCACCTAAGCCAGATTTTACTGTTTGAAGCAATCTTTCAACTAGTTATGAACTTGGAATGTTTGGTGGTTGGGTTTTTTTCCTGGTGCATTAACATATATGAAAAATCCCCTAATTCTTCATTACTGTTATAGCCACAAGTTTTTGCTTCATGTTCTTGCAAACAGTATTTTTATGGGCCCCTGAAAGACTGATTTACTTAAAATTTAACAATGCTTATCTCCTAATGTAGTTGTCTCAATATTCAACATTGGCAGTTCAGATCTTATCATAACAAGTAAACTGCTCTTGTATTACAGCCACCCTGCCAAGGAACCATCACATAGCAACTCGTATATCCCATCACACCAACCCAACCATTTCCCAAATACCCAGACAGCAAAATTCAACATCAAGTACCCTGTATGAAGGATGGCTTCCCAATAACCCTTCCCATTCGAGCCAAAGTCTTGGCAGCCTCCTTTGAGGCATTTGCCACAACAGCACGTCCAAATGGATGTGGTCTGTAGTCATCAGAAGCCTGGTAGTGCAGACACCACTGTGGTGTACAGAGGGTCTCTGTGTGGGACAATCTCCCTTTTTCTAACTTACCTTAAAACTGTGTATACGCCTGATGGAGGTAAGGAGCAGGAGTGGATCTGTGCTTTGCAAACGTGTGCCAGAAGAAGAAATCACTAGTGAGCACTGTCCCCCAATGCTCTCAACAGGAGATGGCCACCTTCCCAGAAGAGGAGGTAGAGCTGTTCTCTGTCTAATTTAGTCTCAAAATGAGCTGTGTTAAAGCTTAAGAGGCTTCAACAGAAAGTCCTGCTAGCATAACTTTACTGAGAAACAGGTGTAGACTAGAAGAAAATGTTCTTGGCTTTTTGATGTTAACTCAGTAATGAGTGTAACTCAGCATGTGCTTTGGATCCAATTCTGCACCATGAAAGTCAAAGGGATCATTTGCTGGTGACCCAAACAGGACCATAGCAGCCAGTCCTTGCTTGTCACTAATTTCCTGTTTTTTCAGATCATACGTTGCCCTGTTAGAGAAGTAGTATAGCAGATGGTGGGGATTTCTGACAAACTGTGGCTCCAGGCACAAAAATCAAGTTGATCTTGGTTGGTTTATCTTGCTATAGTATAGGCACATGGCCTGCAACTCCAGTCCCAGCATAAAACATATTTTAGGCTAAGAAACTCAATGTATTAAATTTAGCAGTATCTGTGCTGCATCTAAATGTTGAACAACTGGAAACTAATGTTCCTGCTTATACTCTTTACTCCCTCTGCCTTTGCCTGAAATTAATAGACAGCTTTGCTAAGACATTAATGTGGAATTAGGACCTCAGAATTGAATGCTTTGACATGGATCTTTTATTCTTTATACAGAATCCAAAATGTGTGTGGCTTATCTACCTATTTTGCCTTATTTTGCTAAATCACAATCTCAGGTATAAAGAGAATAACTGAATTTGAAGAGTAAATAAACAAACATTACATATAAAACTTGGATCAGTAAAGATTGCCTGAAAATTCCCGGGGGTATCTGTAGGTTTCTTCTACAGCTGGGCTTGTTTTCTGCCCTAGATTTTTAATGTAGGCACTTTTCTGTGATGATGAAAATGTGAAAAAGGAAATGCAGGAGAATCACGCAGCTTTAAGTAATGCAGATTAAACTTTGACCCTTTTTAAATATTTCAGACTCTTTTTTGCCCTCTTAACAGGTGTACTGCTCAGTGAGGCGAATGAGTGTAGTTCATGTTTTCAAAGGCATTATTTATTCTAAGATAATTCTTTATTGGTTAAAACGCATTCTATAATATGCCCAGAATTTGCGATCCATTTTTCTTTATTGAAGATTAATACCATTTCCATTTCAATAATGATAGTGAATGCAACGAGCATGGCCAGATTGTGTAAAATAAACATCCACTAATTTGTAATTGTTTAAATATCTAAAGCTAGACTTTGATGTCAATGCACCATTAAAAAGGAGTTGGGAAGTTCCTGTCTGTTCCTGTATAGCTTGTCAAGCTGCAGAACAGCTCAAAAAGCAGCTTGCTGATTTACAGCATCAAACCCAGCTTAGCAAGTTTGCAATCTTGTAAAAATTTTTGATACGTGACATCTTCATATTCTATGGGACATGGAAAATCCATGGGAGGAAACTGAATCTACAAAGCATGGGCCTTTCTGTGCCCTCTCTTCATTATCCAGCAGCACCAGCTATCTGGTACATGCCCCCTCAACTCACGATTCTCCTCCAGCTGGAGGAATGGCTTCATCATGCCAGCTGTCAGAGTCCTTTCACAGTGACTTTCCAACCCCAGAGATTATGTTCACAAAGACCTTTGAATATTAGCACGTTTAGGAAACAGTTTGATGTTAAAGGGAAAATGAATTTGTCATTGTGGAGTTTATGTTAGCGTTTCCCAGGCAGGGTCTAGACGATAACAATTAATCACAATCTTTAAACTGTTCCTGGCAGCAGTTTGTGCAGTTTTTTAGTTTTTCTTCTGAACTTATGTTAATTGGGAAAAATGTGAAGCAATTTCACTTATATATCTGTAAGCCAACCCATGACTTCTCTAATTTCTCCCATTTCTGAAATGTAGAGCTTCATTACACCATGAGGAAATCAACAGTACCTTTCAGAAAATAAAATAGGATAACTTAGGCATTTGCAAAAATTTTCAGACTTGGAACACAGGCGGTTGTTGTGCTGATTATCAGCTACCTGATTAAAGTAACAGTTTATTTTTTAGCCATAACAAGTTGGGTGCAGGTACATGTATGGCTTTGGCATTGACAAGTGAACTGTATTCCCATTTTTATAAGAAAAGAAGGCAGCTAGATCACTACAAGCACTGCTGTATTAATATAATTCGGCAACATGCATGGCACACACACATGTTGATATCACTGCAGTAGTCTGATGAAAGCCAAATAACTTATTTGTGTGCATAAACGGACCAAACTGGTATTTCTACACCACTGTTTCAACTGCTCTCCTAAGAGGATTGCTGTTTCCAGCACTCCCTTTTACATTTCCCATCTTCAAATCTTGTTCTACACATACACCAGCTGTAACACTTTTACCTCTCCCTGTGTAGCTAGTGTTATTGTACTGAAAATGCTCTTCTGTGAACGTAAGCGCACTAAGACAGTATAATGTGAGTACAAGCGTGAGAAAACAAGTCCATATTCCCCCTACAGTTGCACCCACATTGGAAATAACATACATCAACCTAGGTAAAAAGCATGCTCTAATCAAACAGATTCATCAGAATAGAAAAAACATGTAGATCAAACCAACAAATAATCTGCCATAGTGCAAAATTTCAGACTTTGAGACACCAACTCACCAGCTTTAAAGCTCACTGCCATTGTTGGAAATTAATTGTGCACATCACACTCTGCTCCATCTGGTGAGTTGCTGCATTGGAGTCAACATGAAGGAACCTCCCACTGATGGCAGAGGTAGCCCTGCTTGGAAAGGCCTCCCTGATGACAAGCCCGTGGATTTCAGGGGAACACAAGCTATTGCCTTAGAGAAGAAAGGGTCCCAAAACAATGTGGCAGAATTTGGCCCAGAGGTAGACCTTCTTTCAAAAGAAGATAACCAACTGCAGTCTCTGGAGCCACTGACTCTCTCGATACTCATTTCTAACTTCACCTCTCTACTTTCCAAGAATTTTAAGGGGCTTGTGTGTTTTTTCTTTTTCTTATAATAATGATTTTGTCTTTGCAAATATTAGTATCTGGCTACTCTTTAGTCCACGGCTCCCCCAGATCCAAGTCAATTAATTCCCACAGCAGCAGGAGAACCGAATTGGGAAAGCTGATTTCTTTTGTACTGTACAAAAAAAGTCAGGATGAAAGTTATCATCTTCTTGCAGGAACAACCCCCAGCCCATGGTTTTGATATCAAAACCAGAATTTATTCTTGGGGTAATGAACTAATACCCTGTTTGGGCACCACTAGGCAGGGACAGAACACCAGGCTCAGCTGGAGTGGGCTATGCTTGGTATCGAAAACATTCTGGATATCAGAAATTGTTTACATTATTTATCATTGTCCAGCTTCTAAAAACAGCTCTCCAGTATGCAATGTCTCTTCGCAAAAATGAGAAACACAAACACAAGAAATCAGGGAAATAACTATTTTCTGCTTTTAGATGTATCTTTGATTACATGAGAGGGGTAGACAAAGACTTGATCAACAAATTTGTGCATAAGGAAGCAGATTTACATGTAAATAATTGTATTATGAATGTTAACGAGCTGCACACATAACAAGGAAAATGTCAGGGAGGTTTGTGGAGGCTAAACAAAATATGTTTGCTTTATGCTGTTCT
This sequence comes from Falco rusticolus, assembly GCF_015220075.1. Classification (NCBI taxonomy): domain Eukaryota; kingdom Metazoa; phylum Chordata; class Aves; order Falconiformes; family Falconidae; genus Falco; species Falco rusticolus. The sequence continues at coordinate 31,108,986 of NC_051197.1, forward strand.
TTTATGGTTGTTTTATTGGAAGCACATTTACAGCGACATAGCAATCATATATTTTTCACTGTAAAAGCTCCATGTGTCTTTGGAAACAGTATCAGGCTCTCTGCAGTGAAAAGGGTGAAAACCAAAGTTGGCCAACTTCAAAGTTGTCGACCTATAGCTGAAAATATTTCCTCTTTTGGGATCTCTTGGTGTTGTTTATGTCCACCTTCCTGATAGTAATTTCTAATGCAGAGAAAAAATTATTAGATTGCTAGAAAGATGAAGGTAGAAATGACTGCAAATAGGATCTTGCCACAGATTTGGCAAACAAACTGTTACTTATTTTACTATTTTCATAATGGTGAAGGAAAAATGTTCTTAGATGAAAACACATCTGCCTGGATTATTGAAAGATACTAAAACTGTAAGTGATAAAAATAATGTAGGTTTGCTGGAATCTTACTAGTTCGTATGGTAGCACTTCCTGGCAGAAGCAATCTGAGAAAGCTTTTATAACCAGAAACTTCAAAGAAGTTTCACCTCAACCTCAAATTCTGTTCAGTCAACAAGTCATTTTCATGAAAAACTCTGTGAACACAAACCCACAGTTTTGCCTGTGAAAATCAGGGCACATGCTGCAATAAAGCCGACATGCATTGCGTTCTTGGGCAACAACCCTCCCACGGTAAGGTGGAGAACCACTCTGCTGTCCCATTGCTGAGTGGGAGAAGGACACCAAAAGCACCGGGGTCTGCATTTTTGCATCTCTGACTTTACCTCGATGCCTGGTGTTCCCCCACCTCAGACTCCTACCCTGAGGTACTGTGGACCATGGATGCTGGAGATACTCTCTGGTGGGTGCCCAGCCTTCCTTCTCCCTCAGGAGAGGACAACCCACCCACAGATTTTTAGGAAAGGGAGCAGGAATGCCTTTGTACTGGTTGTCACCCTTTCAGGGTACCGAACTGCTCACACGAACGTTGCACTTCAAAACCAGTGTGTTAATATGACAGCTTGGCCTGGAAAAGTCCCACCCCTGCATTCTTCCACCTCTGCACACGTAAGTTTTCTGTGAGGTAATTAAAAAGCACAGCCCTGATAATCACTGTGACTTCATTCCTAACAGTCAGTGGAAAAGGACAAAGTGGGAAATTTTTGTAAGGATTTCCAAAATGACTGGAAAGATAACACCTTATCCTTGCCTGTCAGTTCTGTTGGAAACAAAGCGTTCGAAAGGGCACATTTTTAGCAGTAACTTACAACCGTTCCACGGGCAGTTGTGAGACCCTTCACTTTAATTAAGGACATGCTGTTACGTTTAAACGTCTTAAGTCCCCCGGACACCTGCCCGCCACACGGGGCCTGTGTGGCCGCCGGGGCCGAGGAGCGAGGGCAGGCGGGCGGGAGGCGACGGGCGGGAAGGGCGGCCCGGCACCCGCCGCCGCCTGAGGTAACGCCGCCCCTCGCGGCCCGGCGGGAAGGGCCGGGGCGGGGCCCGCGGCGGGCAGGGGACGCTGCTGCCGCGCAGGCCCCGGCCCCCGCCCAGGCCGGCCGGCGGGCGCCGCTCGGACCCTCACCCGGGAGGAGCGAGGCGGGGAGCGCCCCCCGCGCCCTCACAGCCCGGCGGGCGGACCGGGACCCGGCCCCGGCGGCGGGAGGGGCGGGCGGTGCGTGGCGGCTCCTCCTCCGCGGCCTCCCCCCGCCTCCCCGCCGTGACGGCCGGGCGCGCCCCCAGCTCCGCAACGCCCATTCCCCGCCTCGGCCCGCCCCGGCTCCCCGGAGAGGCCGCTCCGCGCCCGGCTGCCGTCGCCGCTGCCGCGCTCGCACGCTTACTTGGAGCCGCCCGGTCCTCCGCGCTTCCCCGTCCTTTCCAGCCCGGGCCCCGAGCCGCGCCCGGCGCCTGCCGGAGGCTCTCCGCGGCGGGAGAGCCGCTGCGAGCGGCGGCTCCTGAGGTGAGCGTCCCCCGGGGGCCGGCGGGGGGGGGGAGCAGCCGCGGGCGGGGGGCGAGGGGCGCCGCTTCCCTCGCGGAGGCCCGGGCCGGTGGCGGGCGGGCCGGGCGGCGCCCCAGCTCCGGGCCGGCGTCGGGGTCCGGGGAGGCCCCCGCGGGGCCGTGCCCGCCGCCGCGTCCCCCGGCCGCCGCGCAGCCGTTTTATTCCCTTATTTCTCCTCCGTATCCCGCCCCCCCTCTTCCCCCCCCCCCCTTCCTCCTCCGAGCCATGTTTTATTCATGACCCCGCGGGGCTTTGTACGGGGAGCGGGCGCCTGCCTCCGCAGTTCGCCAAGTGCTGCCAGCCCCGGGGGCTGCGGGGGAACGGCGGGGGCTCACGGCGGCGCAGCGGCCGCAGGGTGGGCAGGGTTCCCCATCCGGGCAGGCGGGCCGGGGGCTGAGCGGCAGCTGTTGGCTCCGGGGGGTGCTGCGCTGCCGCGGCGCAGGAGCGGAGTGAGGCAGGGGGGTCTCCTGCTGCAGTTCCCCCGCTCGGAGGAGGGACATGGCTTGCTGCGGCTCCGCCGGCCTTATGGAGAAGAAACAAGTCACTGCGAGGCTTTCTGTAGCAGGTTTTCTGTGTGTGTGTATATATATCTTCTCTTTCAAGGGTTCAGCAGCAAGCGAATTGCAACACCAAATGCCTGTAAGCCGGGCGGCACTTACACCATCACCGAGTTAACTGTAGATGTCAGACTGTGCTTGCACTGATGTGATGTCAGATTCGTAATAACGCGCAGAAATGGTGAATTCGGTGCAGGCTGAGCGTGATGGAGACGGCACAGACCCATCTGGCGTGGACAGGGTCGGTGGAGCCTCTTTCTTCCCTGGGGCGGGGCCTGCTGTGTAGGTAGTCCCCCGGTGCAGGCAGATCATAGGGGCACTGGGATAATTGTTATGGATTTGCAGGTGACTACGGACTCTGAGGAGCAGATATTTGTGCCTGGAGCAGAGATGCTTAGCTTGCTTTCCCCCACAAAGGTATTCCAGTGTGTGTTGGTTGGAGGGTCATTTGCTGATATGCCTGTCTTGTCTGTAACTTCCATGATGAGGCTGCCACCGTGGGTATCAGTCAAGGGGATGAATTTTGTTGTGTGCTGTAGAAAGCCAGCTGCGATCAATAGGCAGTTTCATATTAGCCCCCGGCTCTGCCTCTTGATTTCTCTTGGGCAGATCATGGACTGGTGAACTAAAACCGAGAGATGCCAAAACATATTCCTTGCCTTAATTCGTTTCCCATTTGCCTGCCCTTCACATTCCCCATGCCCTGGTTGGTTGGATTTCAATGGAAAAACTATGGTCCTGAGTCTGTTCAAAGAAATACGTGTGTTTTGGTTTTGCTTTTCTAACTTGCTGTTTGATAATAGCTGTAAGGCTACGTGTTTCTGAAGATCTCCTGTGTATGGGGGCTGGAGGTGTTTGCCCTTTGGTACAAGTGAAATGCGCCGATACTGCTTGATGTTGTTTAAACCTTATGTTATCTTGAGCATTGTATGATGAGGCAGCTTGATTTGTTTAAGACTTTGTGATGTAATACAGTACAGTAATAATTATAAATCTTCTCATTGTCTGAAGAATCTTTAAATACTACTCTGTCTCAGGGGGTACTTCATGGGGTTCTGTCTCCAAGAGGTGCAGTCATGGATGAGCAGTGTTTGATACTAATAATGTTCATTTTGGGCTGAGAGGGCAGGAGCTCTTTGGCACTGGTACTTTAAGTTGTAATTTATGGGTGTGACATCATGTGGTAGATAAGCTTTTATGGGATCTGCCATGTAAATGATGGCCTTTGTTTATATACGTGCAATTACTTGTTTTGAAAATCCATGCTGTATATTTTGCTTAATAGCTTGCGCTGGAGCTGTGAATAAGATCTAGCAGAATGTACTTTAATTGCGCAATATTGTTCAGCAGTTGAAAACGTTTCGCTTTATCTTGCGCTCACAGCCTGCACCAGGTGTGAAGTTACTACATTGCATCTGCACACTGCAGTGTGTCTTCCACAGTAGTTGGCTGTGAAAGCAGTGGCTGGGTGCTTTTATTTTCTTCTTTCTCCATGATCTCTTTCACTTTTTTAAGAGGTGGGGTGCTGAAGTGAGTGATTTCGACTAATCCATGCTGGAAAGAGCAGTTTGGTTATTTAAGGCTGCTGTAGTTTGTTATGCAATCAGATTAACAACGATCATTCAACTTTGGGTAAACAAATGATATATATATAACGTCGTGGATTAGGGCGAGTGTTTACATGGGAGAGGTGTGCTGCAGTTAGTGTACTGCAAATACTGGACAAAACCACAATGAGTGGACACAGTAACATAGTAAATAAGTGTTTGGTAAACTTCTTGGGATTATAATGGATTTAATATTGATTGTCTGTACTCCAGGAGCTTCTGTGGTGCATTAGGTGCTGCCCACATGCATGGGCAAACTTTCAGCTTCATTTAGTTGGCAGGTAAAGGCCTCTGCAAACATCTTTGTGTGCAGCCTGATCATGTCTGGGGTGCTGTGCAGGCGCTGTGCTGATTACAGTGCAGGTGTTGGGTCTAGAAAGATGACCAAGGCTCAACTGGAAGCTTTTTAAAATAATAAAAAAATACAATTCCAGACACATTTGCTGAAGCTGGCAGCCCCTCAACTGGTCCATTATTATTTGGCTATTTCTTCTTGTTGTCGTGGAAGCAGCATTGCCACAGGTAGAGATTTTTAAGGCTTGTCGCCCTGAATCTGCTGAGAAAGGAGGTGGTGACGTGCATGCTGCCCAGCAAAGGTCGGCGCAGGAGTAGGTGGTGTGGGCATTACTGGTGTATCCGAGGTGAGATCCCACCGAGAGAGATGAGAGCCGATACAGAAGGGGGGAGGTGGAGGCCTGGGGTGCGTGGGAAGGAGCTGGAGTGCAGGGAGGATCCTGGTAGGTGTTCAATGGCGCTACAACAGGGGCCTCTCTGTGTTTGTGCGCGCAGTGCCTCGCTGGGACCCAGTTCGCAGCTGCGGCGCAGGGATCTCGCATGGGCTCTGGTGCTGGAGAAGTGGACCTCGCTCTAAAAATACTGTAGCATGAAACATGCCCACCGTTAACTACGGTATGCAGTGGTGTCAAGTGTGCAGGGAAAGGAGGAATAACTGACTCCTGGCAGTCGGTTTTCCAGAGGCCTTCGTGTTGGTGTGGAACCTGAACCCTTCCAGCCTTCCTCTTGTTCAGGGAAAGATAAGGTACCCTCCTGGATGCTGCTTTTCTGTCCTTCAGCAGAACATGATGGAACAGGACTATGTTTTGGATACACATTCAAAAATACTCCAGTAGGTGGCTTTTTTTATTACTACTATTACTTATTTCCTTGCGGACTGTGTTTAATTCTATATAAGCAGGCATCTAATTGCAAAGGGATTTCACAGGCACTTGTAAATATATATCACTATGCTACTGGCTGATCTTTGTGCTGTATAACATATTTGTGCCTAAATGTACACAAGCACATTTTGGGTATACTGGAATCTAAAGAGGAACTTCGGGGAATTGGTAATACTGTTAAGGCTGTATTATTGTAGGACGTTCAGAGAGGAGGTGGTGTGGAATCTGATATGCAATCAGTAATTTTAAGACTATTTCTTTTACTGGTACTAGTCTCCTTCAGCTCTGATTTGTTAACCGGTTGGTATCTTGTCGTCTTCAATTTTATGAACTGAATAAGAGCAGTTATTCTTGGTCAGACTAGAGACCTGTCTAGCTCAGTATCTTTTCTGATAAGGCCACTTACATGTGGATAGGAAAACTGTAACTACAGCATTCTCTTCCTGGTAAAACCCTTCCAGCCATCATTACTCTAGGAAATCTTTGGGCTGGCAGTTCCATTGAGGCTGTTGTGTTTAATAGTTGCTGATGGATTGCCTTCTCTGAAAAATGTCTTATTTGTTTTGAAAAACGTCTTATTTGTTTTGAAAAACTTCATGGCATTACTGTTCACACCATCCTGTGTCGGTGAACGTCTGGTATAATTGTGCACTCTGCAAACAATTTTATTTTACTTGTTTTACAACTTGCCATTTGAAGTGCCTGCCCTGTGATTTTATCTCAGTTTTGGAAGAATATCTTCCTTTTCAGATTTTTCACACAGAAAAGTACTATATATGGGGATGTTAACAGGTCTTAGAATGTATAGAAGGGTAATTGCTGTAAATTTGCAGTAAGGTATGCTCCCAGCCCCATTTACAATCACCTTTTATAGATACGTACCATTACGGCTGTTGTGTTTAGGTGAATGCATGCAAAAAAAATGTTGAAATACAAGAAGTGATGTGATTCTGCAGCTGTACATCTTGTACATGGTTCACAGTAAGTCTTGATTCAGAGCAACTCTGGCATCAAAAGAGTTGCTGTATGCCAAGGATCCACTTCAGCAGTGTTGTCTGAAGTTCTTCCCAAAGTAAATCTTTGCAAGGTGTCTCATGCAACATTTTAGAGGATGTGGAAGATGTGGGGAACAGAATTTTAAAACCGTATTGAAGAGCTTGAAGTTAAGAGGTACAGATTCCAGTAAGTGCAGCATCATGCAGTAAAAACAATTACTAGGTCCTTGATTTGTTCTTTAGGTTAGCTTTCAACATGCCGTCCTGGACCACTTCAGGAACAGATGAGTGTTAAAAAGTCATGGTTTAAGTTCCACTTTTTCCTCTGTGTGGCAGAGAAGCAGGATCTTTTGACTGTGATTGACTTGCAGTATTTGCTTTTGTACCAGTGGACCAGGAGTCTGGGTTACAGTTTGTTGTCCTAGACTTTGGTACTAGTGGTAATGGTAGTTGTTTGGTGTATTAAAAGAAGGCATCCAAAGGTTGTTGATTTATTATTATGGCAGCTTCTGAAATCCTATTGATAAAAAATGGGTAAAATTTTCATGGTTGTAAAGCAAGCAGAAAACCTTTGTTTTGTCATTTCTACTGTTATTCCACCCGTAAGCCTGTAAACTTATGATTAAAGTGGGTGGAATTTCAGCTTACTGGTTTATGGGTGGGATAATAGTAGAGAGTGACCAGACAAACGTTTTCAGTTTGTTTTAAAAATAGAGGCACTTACATAATGATGCTATACACAACAACAGTACATGCATATGGATAAGATCTCTGCAACAGTGTGTTAATCCAAGAGCATCCTTTGCTAGCATGTCTGCCATCCCTTGGTTCAAAGGAAGGTAGTTATGGAGTGAAGAGATGCCAGTGCCAAGTGATTTAACTGGAGTATTGGTCCAGTCCTGAACAGCCTTTAGGCAGGGCTCTGGATTAGAGATCGGGAGAAATAGATTTTTAAACCATGATGAGCTCTTCATCTGTTATCCAAATGGGGGGAAGAACATGCATTCTCTTTTGTGGAGCACTGTCTTACCTGCCTGTGTTTTGAGTTGTTTGCAGAGATTCACCTCTTAATGTGTGGCATGCGCTTAGTGAAACTGAGGCCTCTTTTTGAGGGCGAAGTGCTGTGGCTAGTAAAAAAAATCCCAAACCAGTGAATGTGTCTGAAAGCATCAGGGTCTTCCCTCTTACTATGGAAATGGTCCCAGTTTGTTTTTCTTAGTAGGCTTTATTGCATATGTTTGGAAAAAGACAAAAAGCAAGTTCACTTGAAATACGTATTTAATAGGAAAAATTTTCCAGGATATATATATACAGGTGGGCATTTTCCCAAAAGTGTGTTAGGCATTGAGACCGTAACTATGTTGTTGCTAACCAAAATTCTAGCCCTGAACGTATCTATAAATACCATAGCCTCACCCCTTGGACTCAGTGAAACGATATATAGCTGGAATAATTTCATACATCAGGACATAAAAGGACCTTGGTGAGCTTGTGCTTTTATAATGAACAAGGAAAAGTTTATCCAAGTTGCCCAACAGAGGAGTTTATCCACACAAGGACAGCTCTTCATTCGGTGAGGGGGAGGGACTTACCTTTTAAACTTTTTTCCTTAGGATTTTTATCTCATCCCATCCCAAGATTTTATTAATAAAGGCAAAACAACTTCAATGTGATTATGTGTGTTTGGCAGACAGACTTCTGTGTTTTAGAGTCATGGCTAACTATAGATTTGTGGAGCCTGTGCAATTTAGGATATCGGGCAGGGAGATTGTTTTAGCAGGAAGGCACAGAGGAGCGAATGAATAGCTGTCTTCCCCTGTGTTACAGTGGCAGCAGCATTTTCTGTGAATTTTGCAGGTTTTGGTGTTGACTTGTGCTGATGTCGGTGTGCCATTCCTAGGGAAACGTGCTTGCTGAAGTTCACCTTTCTGTTTGGAGAATTCCTTTTGAATTGCTATTCAGTGAAGTTCTGAATATTGAATATTTGCACATCTCCACCAGAGAACAGTCTGAGGGAAGAATCAGCTGGTGAAACAAATCAAATGCTGCTGTCTTAAGGGCTGATAAGGGTCTGTAGGTCCATTTTAGCATCAGCTTTGAGGGGTGACTAAGATGTTTCTCTGTTCTGGCAATACCTAGTTTGGATCTCGCTGCTTAATTTTGTCTACAGGCCTGCTCATCTCAGCTGCAGCTTCTAGGGAGTGCAGCTGATGTGCAATAAATGTACTGACAAAATGTGCAGGAGTTTGGTCTTTTCTGGCAGATGGAATTACAAAGCACTCTGTCACTAGGAAGCTGCTTTCAGCAGCGGGCTGAAAGTAGGATGTTTAAAGATGTGGTTGGGGCTGCTGATCTTGGTCAGCCATGTGATGCTGAAGGATTGGGTACTGTTCTTTTTCTTCCAGTGCAGTTGTGCTTGTTACGTACGCACGGTAGCTGTGGTCTGGTGGATGCCCAGAGGCTCAGCTTTCTCTTCTGAGCCTTTATTTTTGCAGGAATCTGAAAGAGCAGAACTGAAGCTGCTGAATAAGCCAGACTGAATTCAAGGGAGCAGAGCTGGCGGCTCTTCCCTTCAACCAGCATGGAAATGCACGGAGGAGAAACTCGTATGGGTACTTCAGGGACTTGTTTTATTAGCGGGCGAAAGAAAAGCCAGCCAGGGTTTTCTAATACTGCCTCTTGTTATTTTTACCACTCAGAAGTTCTTACGGACAGAGTTGTTTTTTCTTATGATTTATGTTTTTAAATTACTACCTAGTTTTCAGGTGTGGGAGCCTATAATTTTAAGTGTCTGACCAGTGCTACTGAAATGAAAATCAGAACTTACCAATGAATAAGCTTCTGAGATAGTTTCTGTTGTTTTCCCTCTGTTTGGGGGAGGAAAAAAAATAGTAAGCTGGATCTGTTCTGCCTTTGTCATGTCAGATAAGGTATATCTTTGAGGTTAAAAAGTCTTGATGCTCATGGGAGAAGAGGGACCACTTCTTTCTTTTGTCTCAAATGTTGCAGTGGAGGATACTAATTAACCACCAAACAAATTGGGTTTGGGGGAGTTTGCCTTTCCTATCACAGTGAAAATGTTTTGTTTGGAAGAGCTGCACGAATTACACCCGCAGGCATTCATACAGAGATAAATCAGCGCCTGGCTGCCCAGAATTTTCCTGTTTCAGTCTGCAGAAATATGCTAGGAAAGCTTTTGAAACGGCACAGCCAGTCTGCACGTTCTGGAGCAGATTGTGTACCGGAGACCGCGGCACAGCCCTGAGCAAAGACGTCAGCAGCGAGGAGCGACTGTCATCCCCAACACAAGTAGACAGACTCCATCAGCGTGACAGACCGGCGACGCAACACTAATGGGCAGATCATGATGATTGTCAGCTTGGAATATAGGGTTTGTTTGTTGTTCTTCCCCCAACGACAGGAGCTGACTCTGAGGTGGATTTTCCTATAACTAGCATTCTGCATCTTTGATGTTTTGGCAAGAGTGAGGCTATTTCCTAAAATAAATAAATAAATAAATAATGGAATAAGAGGCCTCAGGCTTAGTAACAGCATTTAGGAGAATGACAAATGTTCAGCCTTGTGGAGCTACGTTTAGTTGTATGTTTATTTGGTGGATTTTTACAAGCACCAAGCACAATGGAAAGTTATGCACTTGACTCTTCACTGAGTCACAATGGGATTCAGGGGGCCTAATTTCATAAAGACTATGAAAATCCCAGACTTTGTGATATAATATTTGTTTGCCGTTACACCGCTGTGCTGATCTCTGAGCCTTTTCTCATCCACAGCAAATGCTTGGGTGCTGCAACAGAAATAGTTTAAAAGCCAATGATTTGAGGGAAAAGAGCTGGAGCTTCTTCGATGTCTGGGGACTGGATAAAGTAGGATTAATCTGGCATTAGGGTAGAAACTTGTGAGAGAAGCCCGGTCAAGTGACTGGCTGGGGCGAGGGAGGGTTCATGAAGTCAAAGTCGCTTCTTCTGCCAAAGCGGGATCAGGCTGACATCTTTGTGATGGGGGCTTTTGCCTGGGCACTCCCACAGGCTCTGGGTAGCTGTCACGTACTTCTTCCACAGTTGCTTGCCAGTCTGCAGGCTCACACCTTAAAAAAAAAACCTCTTGAACTGAACAGCTTGCCAGAAGGTCGTTAGAAATTTAATACTACAATTTAATGAGGTTTGTGAGTTACCTGTAACACAAATAACAGTGCTGACGACTGCTTTTCAATTATTACTTTTTGTACAGTGTGTTGTTGGCCATTAAGATGGGTTGTCTACATAAAGTGGTTCCATAAAATGCGAATTATTAGCTTCTATGTGGGTCAGAAAACATTGCATACTTGGTGTAACTCTTGTAGTTAAATAGACTCCTTTGTTAAGCAAATAACTTAAGCACTGGTTGCTCTTAGCAGTGTCAAAAACATACCTGAATTCTTGCTGAGTGTAAATAAAGCGTTTCAGCTTTGAATGATGACTGCAGGATTTGGCTTAAAAGCTATTTTTGGGCCATGGGCACAGCCCAAAGCCGGGGGATGTACGTGGCTCCACTCCTGGAATGGCGTCAGGATGGAGGATGACTCAGTCACCCCTGCAACTTCCTTGTTGCTCCAGAAAGGTAGTGATTTATTACAGGCCTATGTCAGCAGTAAATACCCGTCCACGCGGCGCCGATTCAGCCACTCTGAAAGTGGTAGTTAAGGATGTGCACCCTGTCTTTGCCTGCTCCATCCCTCTCAGCTCCCTTCCCACCCATCAGCTGCAGAGGGTGTAAACAAACACTTAGCCTTTCCTCCCCCATACTTTGACTGCCGGCCAGGAGGCCCATGTGAGGCTGAGAGCAGAGATCCTGTTCTCGCAGATAGAAGCACGGTGCATGCCAGCGTCAAGATTTGGATGGTGTTCCTGTCAAGTCAGGGAAGATTGGCTGTGGAATGCCTGCAGGGTTTGGTCTTCTGAGGGCAGTCAGGTTGAAGCAATAGCAAATGTGGCAGAATCAGCACATAGTGCTGTTGCTGCTGGGTGAAAAATTGGTCCAAACCCTTCCAGGCCCTGCCCTGGCCTTCCTTTGTAGGCAGAACAGGTTGGGCAGCAGCATGAGACCAGAGGAAACTACAGAGAAGAAGGTGAAGTTCACTGAGAACATTTGTTAAGCGCAACAGGTTGAGGACTCTTATTTTTCTGGGGTTTAAGCTGGCTTGCAATGCATGAGGAGGAATTTCTTTGCACCTGTTACAATTAATGAGAGTAAGGCAAGTAGTTGTGTTACTGCTGGCTTTCCCCTCCTGCCTGCCCTCTAAAAGAAACCCCAAGGTACAAAAAAATCACCACCCTCATTTTGAAATAAAACCCTTTATTTCACATGTAGGAATGATCCTACTGATGTCAAAGGATTGTGGAAAATAGCATCCTAATGGCAACACCTCCTCCCTTCTCTTCCACCCTGGTTTCCCAAGAGGTACTGCTATCATGGGAAAGCACATGAAGAACCCACTTGCTGTTTCTTGCCATCACAGCCCTTATCTTTTTAGTGGAGGGTAAATACCAGGATAACTGTTTTCCTGTATTTTTTTTGCCTTAAGTCAAATGCAGAAGAAACAGCTCTTTTCTGGGGTGTTTTTGCTTTGGTGTATGCTTTGAAAATGCATGTAACAGGCTGTTGTTGGCCATAGTCAGTGTCAGCCAGTTCCTGAGATGTGGTCTCTTGCAAGCAGGAGGTAGATGTTAATGCAGTCCTTGTGAGAGGCAGAGGTGGGATGGAAGATCCCAGGTGAATTACCTATGCCAAGGAAACTATCCCAAAAAAATCTGCTCTGGATTTTCTGAGCGTGTGAGATCAGCTCCACTTTTGATCTTGGCTGTGACTGAGTATTGGCAGGAATAAAAGCCACAGGTAACAATGGAGGTGGCCCTGAAGATTTCTTGGTTTTGCTTTGATGGTTGCTACCTGGTGAATCGGACGGTCCTGTTTACTGACAGATTCTCACAGTGAGTAAATTGGTGACCTGTGTGCCTTTTCAGGTGTTCAATTTCCCATTCCTCTCTTTCCTGCCTACGATTTTGCATTCTTTCTCTTTACCTGCTGCCAGCTCCTGTGACATCTCATGAACACGCCTGGATTGTATTTTGTGTTGAAAAGGTTTTATTGCTTTGAAAATACTGAGCATGGTTGAACGCGAAAAAAAAGAAAATAGCATGTGAGCTTCCCAGTCTGCTGCTTCTGTGCCAATAAAGTCGAATTCCCCGAGTTAGCCTTGATATCCGTGAAGTCTTTTCCAAGCGTGAGCTGAATTGAGCTGAGGTGCTGTCTGTGGCAATGCTGATCTGATCTCAGTGTTCAGGGAAACAAAACCAGTGTTGGAGGAGATGCAGGGACCTTTCTGTATCGTCAGACTGCAGGACTGGTTTTGTGTCTCTATTTGAATGTCAAAGAGGAGATGGAAAACAGAAGATGGGAGTGACTTTCACCCTTAAGGTAACGTATGCCTCTTGATGGTGGGGATTGCAAACTAGTTTACCAGTCTCTAGTTCATCGTTCCTACCTGGTCATTAGCTAGCGCGTCTGGTAGGTTTATGCATTCGATTAGTCACTGGAGGTGCTCTAGGACAAAGTTTAAAACTGATGGAAGTTACAGCAGTCTGTGGTGCTGTGTGTGTTGTTCTTACCTGGAAATTTAGGAGTACGCCCTTGGTGCTGTGTGCAGTTGTCTTTAGCAGTTCCCCTGGTTTTTATCCTGTTTGCTGCTTTGTTACAGGTCTATACCAGGAAGGCTTAGATGAAATGAGTGCCCAAAAGGGAAGTTTTAGGGAATATTGGGAAGAAGTATAAAGGAGAACAAGTGTGCACCAGAAAACCAGGTACAAAGCATGCATTGAGGAGGAAAAAACATACATGCTTCCAGGTGTTAATGGAATAGGAGAAAAATGGCATGGCAGAGTGAATAATGCAGCTGGGTGAGAGCTGGGAGACCACAGCTCTGTTTCCCAAGAGGCTGTGGAGCTGCTGTGGCTGGAGTTGCCCATTCAGACTCCTTGCAGTTGCGACGGTGTTTTTGTGGCACGCAGCATGGTACGACTCTGATCTTGTTCTGTGCCTTGTTATCAGAAGAATAAAAACAGGTCCCTTCTCTTGGCTTCGAATTTATCTTTTCAATTATTTAAATAGAGTGAAATCTGGATTATTTTTCTAAATCCTTTGATCAACTTGAACCTCAGTAGCTTAATTCTATTCTCGTAACAGGTTTGCTTTTCAAATACTATTTTTACATTCATAGTTACGAAGAAGAGTATTTCCTGTTGCTGTCTATGGCAAATACTAATGTTCTGAGTTCAGTCTTGGGACTGGGGTGTCCCTTGCTATTTCCTGATGGCTTTTGTAGCTGTTCTCCCCCTGCTTCTTCAGGGTGAAGAGAGTGCTGATTGATTGCAGGTTTATATTGCTAATAACTATAAACAAGCAATTCTGACTCATTGGTCATGGAAGATGGAAGTACAATCAAATATTGTGGCTATGTTAATTTGTTTACATATAGGGAAATTATGTAAATATCAGTGCAGATTATGTTTAGCCCCTGTGTGTGCTTGCATTCAGTACCCTGGGGCCAAAACTGTGTACTGCTGAAGTCATGGAGAATTTTACTCTTGAGCTTAGTGAGGCTAGGATTTAGCTTCTGAATGTTTAGAGGCACAGTGTTTTTTTAACACTGTTAAATGCCATAGAGGAAGGATTCTTGTGGCTTTACATTACCATTAAAGCCATAAACACAGATGTGTGAAAGGACAAAGTAAGCTGAAAACATGTCTTTCTGTCTTTCTGATTGCCCTCTTTAGAAGATGTACAGCTCCCCTGCACATCTGACTTTCAGTTGTCCCCCAACTTCAACTCCCCCCCTCCCCTCCCCCATCCCTTCCTACAGTTCCTACCTACCTTGTACAGCCTGAAGCTTGGGTTTGTGTGGACTAAAAATTAATATTGAAAAAGAAGTTCAGAGTAACGGTTGCCCACCACGATGCCCAGCAAAGGATGTACTGCAGGGGCTCTCAGCATTGCTGTGCAGGTGAGGTAGGCTAGCTCTTCATTTTGGAGAGAAGAGGTAGGAGAAGAGCCTTGACATGTTGTTTCTGGGTCATTGCTATCAAGAGCTGGTATCAATAAGCAGAGAAATGGTATGGAGAGCAGGAGTAGTGTGTCTGTTCCTAAACGTTGGAGGTGGTGAGGTAGAGGGCTGGAGATGAAACATGAAGAGCTAAACAGCTGATGGCACGAGGCTGGAAACGTGAGCAGGAGGAAAGGAGACATGAACTAATGAAACCAAAAGGCACTTGCTGTTGAAAAGGAAATTGTGCAAGGGCACACACGTACTTTGCTTTACTACCTCAAGGTGCATGGTAAAGGCGGTAGAAATGATCAAATCCTTCCTTCTCCTGTTCTTCATATGGTGTGTATTATGAATAAAAGCTTTCTGAGTCAGAGGCTCAGAGCCATTTTCTGTAGGCTGTGATGCAGGGTGCTGGGCTTTTCCTTTTAGAGGTAGCAATACAAGAAATGAGCCTGTCAAAATGAGGACAGAGCCTGCTCTCTGGCAGTGGGCTGTAACCAGGGGTGGTAGTGCCACATCCTAAAGCTGGGTCTTGGGCTGGTCACCCCTCATTGCCAGTGACACCCCAGGTTCTTGCGGGAGGCACCAAGCAGTGCCTGCTCTTTGTGCACCCTTCTCTTTTAATGTGTGAGATATAGTTGGGCTGGATTCACCAGCTGAATCATGCTGAGTGGTGTTGTTAGCAGTGGGCAAGGGGGAAGAGGAAAGAAAGGATTTGGTCTCCATTTAGTGGTTTTCTGCAACTCCGAAGTATTAAAGATAAGTCAAAAAGCTTCTAAGTATTCCAGTTGTGAAGTGCAGTGATTTTGCTTAGTGCGCTTCACTGATTCTTCCTGTCATCTTTTCCAGGTGGAAATGTTAATATTCCACTTAAGAACAGTATTTCTTCTGATACCTGGCTGCATCCATTGTTTGTTCCCTAAACCCTTCTTTCTAGCACATACTGCTTAGATAACTGGTGTTATGTCAAAATAGTCACCACTTGTGTTAGTTCGCTGCTTCTCAGCGGTGCTGGTTTGTATTTGAAATTGCAAGACAGGTAAATAGACAAGTGTGCAAAAGGCAAAACAAGAAAGAAAGAAATTGTATTGGATTAAAATCTATTTTACCATGGTACCTTAACTATAGTTAATCAGGAATATGTCTCTGGGGGAGAACTAAGGCTAAGGATGAAATTTTATGGATGACCCTTCACTTGTTGAACCTGGGATGGGGCTTGATGGAAGAAATCGTAGGCTTATCATGGCACTGACATAGTGTTAGGAACGAGGGGGCAGTGGCTGACCCTGCAAATACTGGCTGTGGGAGTACATCACTCTCATGATTTCAGTAGCTTTTACTGGTTAATGTACCTGCGTGGTGGGGTTGAGGCTTGTTTGTATTTCTGTTCTATGTCAGCACCCTTACTGTCTTGTGTCATGCAGCAGACCTACAAAACCCAAACCAGCATGAATTTCTGCAGAGTTTCGTGTTGCCACTTGTGTTGGCACATGGTGTATTTGACAGGAGAAGTACTGGCAGGACACCAAAGAACAGGAGCTGTCTTGTAGGCCAGCAGATGTAATGGAGGTAAGGCACTGTGCCTGCTTCGGTAGGGCTTCGTATCAAAGACCAATTGCTTTAGTGTTGGTTTTGAGTGGGCAACTTCATGTGTGTAGTATCTGCAGATTCCTAAGCAACATAAAGTTGCGTCATGGGTGTTTATCGGTTTAACATTTTAAATAGATTCTAAATATATAAAATGCTAAAAGCTTAAACTTAAACCTACACCTTTTAAAGAAGTTCCATGATTAACTTTACTTGTAAGTCAAAATGATTTTATTATGGCGTTTCCTGTCACCAGTGCTAACACCATTTCCCGTTTTGATTTCCTTTTCTTAAATTTCCCCTCACCACGTTACTGATTGTGTTATGCTAGCACAAGGAAACTCCGGATGAGATCAGGTGTTGTTCTGGGAAGCAGAGTCATGCCTTTTGTCAGGGAAGTTGACTTCCCAAAGCTCACAAGGTAGAGAGGAGCAACCAAGGGCAGGTGGGGAACAGGGAAATGGGCAGGAGAGCCAGATAGGAACCCTGTGCCGTGATGATTGTTCCATGTTGATTTGCTGTGTTGCGTTCAGTACAATTTTAGTTATACCTTGAAGAGGAAAAATTTGTCTCTGTGCTTGGGTTGGGATAGGAAAGAGCATTACGTGGTGACTTCACTCTTTACTTGGTGTGTATTCCTACACCCTTTCCCAGGTATCCACTTTTTATTTCTGTTGGGTGCAGGATGAAATGGGCCTTTAGTCTGACCTGATGTAGTTAAGAATAACTCTGCCTTGTCAGCTGATTTTTAAAGTCTTTTGTGGGCTTGTGGGGTCCGTGTAGACAGGAGGTTCCACTGCAGGCTTCTGGGAGAAGGAATACACTTTTAAGTTGTTTCCATATGTCCCCCACTGATCTTATTGGGTAACAGCACTTCCGGAAAGCAGAGAAATATAATGGAGGCTTGCTGTCAAATGTCGGGGAAAAAAAAAAGAAAAAAAAAAAAAAAAAAGCCCTATTGCTGCCACACATGGAAGAGCAGAGGGCTGGAAAAGTGGAGCCTTCTTTTGCTTGTGCTGTGCTACTTGTACTTTGGTTTCCTGTATGTGAAATGATATAAAAATGCAAGCCACCTCTATGTGGCACATGAGGATGAACAAGTAAAAGCTCAGTGAAACTCCAAAATATTTCCCCTGCAAAAAGGAGCAACTATTCTCTTGGGTTGCAGGAAGGGTTGCCTATCTTTCATTTCTTTTACAGTGTTTTCTCATCTTCCTGTCAGATGAGTGCTAAAAGAAATGCTGGTATTTTTACAGCCTCTGAGGAATGATGGATTATCATCTGTTAATGGACTGACTGTTTAATTGAAATAGTGAATTTTGAGTACTTTGTGAGTGCCTTTGCTCCTTGTGTGTTGTTACTCAGTGACTATGGTGTATGAGTGCTTGCTAGTGGGAAAACTCATTTTCATGTTTATACACTTAATGATTTGTTTTGATCAAAAAACTTACCTTTAGTCTCTTTTAAGCCAGTAGAAAAATTAACTTCCTCTTAAAGTCGTTATTTTTTTTTGAAGATTGCACTTTTCCCCCCAAAGTCTGCAAGTAGCAGTTTTCTTCGTTTCCTGCCTCCTTACCTATGCACAGCCAATCAGAATGCTATTTTTTAAAATCCAAATTTGATTTTTATAGTAAATTAACAATGTATTCTGTTCTCCATCAGATTCCTCCCTTAGCTGAGGTCAGCACATAGTGACAGAAGTGATTAGCCAGCAGCTCTTTAAGCACAGAGGGTTTGTAATGTCCAGCTACCTGAAACACCTCTGTTCTGTAAGATGAGTGAGAGTACTGCAACGTGTGACTACATGCCATCCTTCAAAGTCCCCTCCTCAGTTTTAATTACCCTAGACCTGGCTGAGGTTTGCTTTCAGTTTATATGACAAAAATCTATGTAGGATTGGCGGATTCAGTCACGCCTTTGTGCTGGGTGTGCAGTTGAACAAGTGTGAGTCTAGTGCGTGGTTAGAGCTCTGCGGTTTCGTTTCTGCATTTCTGTCAAACAAATTCACATCAGCATTTTTTATAAGTGAATGCTTCATAAGCCAAGTAGAATGTATTTTTATTCATTTGATGTGAACACAAGCAAAAATACAAAACAGAAGACAAATGCAAATGTGTAAGGAAATACCTGTAATAAAGATTTTCCTTAAGTGAATTCTGTTTTAAGTGAATGGAGAGCACAGATTATTTGCATGTGTGTATACACATGCATTTTTTCATCACAGAAACTACTGTGTGTCACTTAGTACTGATATGAAATGGTGTTTGGGTATCGAAGTCAGTGGTGGATGGCCATCTGCCATGTACTACTTGGATACGGGTTTGTGGCTGCAGACACCCATCTGCAGCTCTCGCCCATTTCTGCTGCTCACCCGTTACCACAGGACTGTGCAAAATCCTGTGGGTAAGATGACTTGCACAAAACATTGATTGCTGTGATACCCATTTCATTCTTAACGCTACTTAGTCACGGTATCCGCTGACGCAAAAGAAATTATATACTCTGTGCAGATGTGAAAGCAGTCATAATATAAATGCACACGCTTCTGAAAAGTAACTCTCATCAAAGGCACAGTTGTCAGTAGCATAAGGTATAGGTGATAAATGAAGGTGTATTTGTAACAATAATAATATTTATTGTAGATTTTAAATAAGTAGCAGTATGCGTGAGGATATAGTAGAGCAGATTGCAGCGCAGGCCGGCTACCCAAATAAGTATCCGGTGCCCCCTGATTTCTCCAGGATTAGTGTTGGTGACAGAGACACTACCTGTGATTCCAGGTTTGGTATCTTTTGCATGCCCTGAGTTAATTAGTGATTTATGTGCAAATTGAATTGGATCACAATGATTATTGTGGTGTCTGTGCTTAAGGAAGCATGTACGGGTATGTAAGATTTTGGGAGAAGCAGGTGTGTATAGCACAGATAGACCATGGCAGCGCTAAGCTCCAGGCTTAGTTTTGGTTTCTGCTGGCTCCTTTTGCTTTGCCTTGTGTGCCAAAGCCTCGCTTACCCTTAACTTTCACTCCCCCCCTGCGCCCCCCCCCCCCCCCCCGCCCCTTAAGATGTTAATTGGCCTTTAGCCAAAAGATGTTGCTGCTGAACCCTTTAGAAGTGAAAGCCAATCTAAACATTCAAGCACTTTCTCTGGGGTGATCTTCAGAAGCATGAAGCAGCCACAACAGCAAATCTGCTTGAGCATCTCCTGTGGTCTGGAGCTTTGGAAACCCAGCTTGGGTTGTATGTTTGGTGTCAGCAGTTGCCCTGCTCTCAGTGGCTTTCCTTTCTCCTTTGTCAGCTTTGGGAGGGAGCAGACTTGAAGCAGAAAGAGAAGTGGAGACTGAAATGAATATTTAATCACTTTGAGATTTCTTTCACTGACAAATAAAATCTCCGCTTGATTTCTGCAGGAGGAGCATTTGCCAGAGCCTTGCCAAATACTCCAAAAAAGGAGCTGGAGAATGTTAAACACAAACTCCACAGCATTTCGTGGGAGTTTATTCTGTTGTTTCACTAAGTGACTCATCTCCAGAAAGATCCATCCACTCCACTATGTATATGTGGGGGAAAAAAACCCACCCTGGCAAAGGTCTTTAAGCCATCTACAAAACAGTGTCCTGTTCAGTTACTTGTTAAAGCATCTGAGTATCTTAAGCACTTAAGCAGCTTTGAGAGTTATGCTGGTGAAAGATGTTTGCAGTCAAATCTTGTTCGCTTGCTGTTAAAACACATCCCGTATTTTGAAAAGAGTGTGGGACGAGAAAGAAATGGTAGGTATGGACAGGGGAAGAAGTGGTAGGTATGATTTGCTTTTTCTGGATGGACGGGATTGTTGTTTTTGAAACCTCAGGAGTTGTTAGGGCGTCACTTTTTCCTTTCTGTACATTACATCTTTGGCTAACTGACCTGAAAATTAAAGATCAGCATTTCAGTGCATTTGTGAAATGCTCTGCTTCCCGAGGCAGCTGTTCAGAAACCTGAGGGCTCCTGTTTCAGTTTTCCTCTTGCCCCTACTCATCATCCTCCGAAGGCAGCAGTGAGTACAAAAACAGGAAAGGGGAATGATAAAGTGTGGGAGTAAAGTGAGTGCTGAGTTAGCAATGCCAGAAGGAAACTGCTTTCTGACAGTAGCCTTGCTTCTGGTAAAAAATAAACCAGAGGGTGAACGTTACTTTAAATTCTTCTGAAAAAGGAATTCTCTCATAATTTTTTGTGACCTCTTTCTATGACTTTATAATGCAATAATGTAGAGAGAATGCCCATTGTATCGACTGGAAACTGGCACTAGTATTTTAGCAAACACCTACACAGTATATATGGACTAATTATCTAAAGGGCTTGTTAGCATATCATCTGCATGCAAAAGAAAGTGATGGTGATGGAGGCTTCTCAGAAATGAAGTGAAGGGCTCTGGCTCCTGTGTGTTGTGCTTCTGTATGTGAAAACTGCTGCTTTTTCCTTGTATCATTCCCTGGATGTACAGATTGATGGAGTGATAGATACTATCCCCCCCCCTAATATTCCCACATGGAATGGCTAGAAAAATAAACTGTATTATATGGCAAAAAGTAGCATGGGATGTGAAAGCCTGTTACCGCTTTACTGCCTTCCCAGAGCTGCAGAGCCTGTCCCAAGGGTTTGGTGGCAGGGCCTGTCTTGGTTCATCAGATCTTGCATGTGCTCTTTTCACGTAGGTGGTCAATGCAGATGCACTTTTGACTCTTCCATGTGGCACTAATGTTTCCCTCTTCAAGAGCAGCATAACGCCGAGAACAAGTGGTGTCCTTTGGCTCTCTGTCTTCAAAAGAGTCAACCTTTAAATCAAGAGCACCACAGTTTGAGTCCACTGTGAAGGTTGGGGGGGGGGCGGGGGGGAGAGCACCTTGCAAATGCCAAGAATAGTGTCAGCTTTGGCCAGGGATCTGAGGAAACTGAGAAAGGGCTACCATGTAATTTTGTTGCTGTTTTCTGTTTTCACATTTCAGCTGGGAAAAAAAACCACCTTGAGTGCAAAACTCCAAAACTTTTGGAAAAGGTTGTGTGAGTGAGAAGAACTGTACTATGGCAATTCCCTCCTGAAGGGAAACATCGCCCAGGGGTTCTGCTCCAGGCTTGCTCACTGTGACTTTGGTAGTTTTATGTGCTCATCTCCGAGTGAGGAAGAGCCGAATTACGTGATACAGGCACCTGTGTCTCTAAGTCTTCAAAACTCATGACGGAGTAACAAGCAGTGGGTTCCCAAGGGTAGTATGCAAGAAAGGAGGTTATTTAACCGTAAGACTTGGAAGTAAAGTCACTCAGCATAGGTCCCTTCTGTATTTTGGTGTTGGTCTGGTCCCATAAAGATCTGCACAGTGATACAGGCAGGGCGTGTTTTAGAAATGGCATGGTAGAAATTAGGGTAAAGTGTTGCATTTGACTGCATTTTGACCTGTATCAAAATAATATAATATGTCCTAAATAAACATTTTCTAACAGAAATAAATAAATAGTTTGGAATTATGGTAACTGTATCAGAAGCTATGAAATCATTTATTAGGAACAGTGTATCCTCTGAATTTGCAAAAAGAAGTTCTGCTTTTGCAAGAGAAAGCATTATTTACATGAAGATCAACATGATTTAATGGTTACCAACTGATTACAAGGGAGCTTGCTTTATTAAAATAGCTGCCAGTAAAAATGGAGAAGGTGATTTGGGTTGCCTCACTGAAAATTTACGTCACTTGAATTTAAATAAGCATATCCTACTTTGTGCAGAAACTGTGAGTAACAATTTGTGCTGTGTCCTTATCGGAGGTAAATTCAGTATTTTCCTATCCAGCCCCAGACATCTGTCTCTTGGCCAGGAGACTGAGATAGGATGCCTTTTCCTCTGAAATTGTGGATATGAAGAAAGCCTCCAAAGGTAGTCCTCTTCCCACAGTGGCTGGTAGAAGATGTGCTTTGGAAAAGGATTAAATTGTTATTCTTTGCTTTCCTTTTTCTTTTCGCTGTTTTTGAGCAGGTCTTTTTTTTTTTTTTTTTTTCTCTGTTTTGTTTGGGGGTTTTGTTGTTGTTGTTGTTTTGAGGGACTTTAAGATACTTTTCCCCCTATTTTATCTTAAGATTTGTCTGGTCAATGCTTTTATGAATTTCATAGAGCAACGTGAAACAGTGGTAGAGCAAAACCATCCATCAGTAAAAATACTTGATCTACAGAACAAGTTGTTTCTAAGAAAAGTTGAGTAGTGCTTGATTTGATTTTGTTTTGTTTTAGTTTGTTTTGGTTTGCTTTCTTGGCTTCCAAATCAGTGTTGAAAAATACCTGCCAGCTGTAATTATTTTACTGGAAGCTTAATTCAAGGTCTAATTTTACTGGAAGCCTGAAGGAGGGGAGGAGACCAGAGCTGGAGAATGGCATCTGATGTTGAATGATGGCGATGTCAGACATATTAAGACAAATGAACTTGCTGTGAATAAAATAAACACATAAGGCTGCTTTTGGCCCAGTGTGGCGAACAGACCTCACGGAAGTACTTGTAGCAAGCTGGGTTTTGCTGCTGGTCCAAAAGCCTTTGCTAGTGGTTTGGGTCATCTTTCACCAGAACCTCATGGCATGCATGTAAATTTGAGCCCTCGATTTAGTTGTGGTTGAAGTGTGTGTGTTTTTAAGTGCTTTGGCTGAAAAGAGCATCAGTGCTATTCTGATAAGGAGATGGAAAGTATTAAGTTGCTTTAAATACTGACTTCCCTTAGTGGGTTTCAGGTTTGCTGTTTCCCATTGTTGAACTCACTGTTGTGCTGGTATTTCTCCATCAGGGAACCTCCTGAAGCAATTCCAGCATTTCCAGATGGGTCTGCTAACACCTTCATTGTCCTAGTTTTCTCTTAAGAGGGAGAGAAAGGAAAGGGGGGGGGGGGGGGAGGAATTTTCAGTGAATCAACCCAAAGAACAGGCTGTGCGGGGAAGTATTTAATTTCTTCCACATTCTTGACTGACTTCCATGGTTGGAGCAGCACAGATGTGCAGGCACAAAGAGGTAGCTGCTTGTGAGATGGCTGAGTTACACCTGATGGCTTTGTGTCAAGGGAGAAACCTCAGTGATTTATCCTCACACCCGAGAGGGATGATTTGAGAGGAAGCATCTCTCATTCTTACAGTTTGAATTTTCTTGATGCAATTCTAGTCATCCTTCTGCACTTCTCCCTGTGTTCAGGGTGAGCTGCATTCATGTTGTGGGTCGCTTCACTGAGTGAAAGATCAAACCCCCAAACCTTTCGGTTAGCTTTCATCAACAATTTATGTAGCCTATGTGCCCTCTGGTTTTGTTATCCATCACAAAAGCACATGAGGAGTTTTAATTGCAGTGCTGATACGTGCAAAATATTTCTGAAGTTAGATGATAAAGGATTGATATTTCAGATGTGCTTTGTGTGAAGTATTTACAGAGCTGAAGTGTTGTGGCAGGAGCAGTTAACTTTGTGTTTTAATAGTTTAGGCAATCATGTTTGGGAGCAGTGCGGTGGGAAACTATTTTCATATTGTTCTCAGGGGAAAAAACAGCGATGCAGTGTGCACTGGGCAGGACAGTGATGGTTCTGGGCACAGCTCAGTTTTGTAGCTCACCATGAGAATGAAGACTGATGAATATGTTACATAAAATCATAGAATTGTTTAGGTTAGAAAAGACCTTTAAGATCACTGAATCCAACTGTTAACCTAACGCTACGATGTCCACCACTAACCCATGTCCCTAAGCGCCACATCTACAAGTCTTTCAAATACCTCCAGGGATGGTGACTCCATCACTTCCCTGGGCAGCTTGTTCCAAGGCTTGACAACCCTTTGGGTGAAGAAGTTTTTCTTAATATCCAATCTAAACCTCCCCTGGCACAACTTGAGGCCATTTCCTCTCGTCCTGTTGCTTGTTACTTGGGAGAAGAGAGTGACATCCACCTTTCTACAACCTCCTTTCAGGTAGTTGTAGAGAGCAATAAAGGGCCCCCATGAGCCTCCGCCTCTCCAGACTAAACAGCCGCGGTTCCCTCAGCCGCTCCTTGTAAGACTTGTGCTCCAGACCCTTCCCCAGCTCCGTTGCCCATCTCTGGACACGCTGCAGCACCTCTACATCCCTCCTGAAGTGAGGGGCCCAAAACCAAGCACAGGATTCGAGCTCTGGCCTCACCAGTGCCAAGTACAGGGGGACGATCACTGCCCTGGCCCTGCTGGCCACACTGTCTGATACAAGCCAGAGTGCTGTTGGCTGCCTTGGCCACCTGGGCACACTGCTGGCTCATGTTCAGCCGGCCGTCAACCAGCACCCCCAGGTCCTTTCCCACCGGGCAGCTTTCCAGCCGCTCTGCCCCCAGCCTGGAGCGTAACAACCCCAAGTGCAGGACCCGGCACTGAGCCGTGTTGAAGCTCACACAGCTGGCCTCAGCCCGTCAGCCCAGCCTGCCCAGGCCCCTCTGTGGAGCCCTCCTGCCCTCA
Organism: Falco rusticolus; assembly: GCF_015220075.1. Lineage (NCBI taxonomy): Eukaryota > Metazoa > Chordata > Aves > Falconiformes > Falconidae > Falco > Falco rusticolus. Next base: position 31,133,447 of record NC_051197.1, read on the forward strand.
GGCAGACCAACACTCCTGCCCAGCTTGGTGTTGTCTGCAGTCTTACCCGCTGCTGAGCCCTGGGGAATGCCACTTGTGACCGCCACCAGCTGGATGTAACTCCATTTACTACCGCTGTTTGGCCTTGGCCAGCCAGCCTGTTCTTTACCCAGTGAACTGTACACCCATCCAAGCCATGAGCAGCCAGTTTCTCCAGGAGAATGCTGTGGGAAACAACGTCAGAGGCTTTATTGCAGTCTCAGTAGACGACACCACAGCCTTTCCCTCATCCACTATGCAGGTCACCTTGTCATAGGAGATCAGGTTCATCAAGCAGGACCTGCCTCTCATAACCCCACGCTGGCTGGGCCTGATCCCCTGGTTGTCCTGTACGTGCTGTGCGATGGCGCTCAGGATGAGTGGGGGAAAGGGACTCTCTCCTCCCTCACCTGCTTTTTCTTCAGGGGAAAAAACCCCAAACCCACAGTTTTTCTCAATTTACCTATTGAAAGTAAACTTGAAAGGTGTTTAGAAACCACAGGATTTATCTGATTTGTCTGGTTAGGCAAATCAGCAGAATCTATTTGGGGAAGAAGCCAGAAATGATATCGCTGCCTTTCTTTTAAACTTAGGTAGATTCTTAAAATTAGAAGTTGCTGCAAGTCCCCTCCAGCATGTTTCATATAATTTGATATTTACGCACTGAAAGCCTGTCTAGACTCTTACCAGTTGTGTTTATTATATACAGTGTCAATCACTGCGTGTCTCTCCTTGTCAGTTTGTGTATGTAAGATTCATCCTGATCTGTCCGCAGCTCCCTTTTCCCCATAAAACTCTCCCCAAAAGGCTTTACCCCATTTTCCCCATAAAACTGCTTGTGCCGGGAGCCTGACAGTGTCCCGCGCACCCATCTCCTCTGTGAGCATGGTACCTTTTGCTGGTACTTCAGGCTTGCTGTGCAAACCTCAAGTGACTGGTTCTGCTTTTATAAAACCATCCTTCAAGCTGAGGATGATTCATTGCATTGAGGGGCTGAAGGCTGATCTATGCTAATCTGGAACCTGCTGCAATTATGTTTAGTTGTCTGTTTGCCTGTATGTAAAATGGGAACTGTGGTACTCTCCATCTTCTGAGCGGTACTCTCCATCTTCTGAAAACCAGTCCTGATGCCTGAAACAAGCAGCATTTTATAAGGACTGGGTGATAGTAGTCACAGTGTTTAGTTAAATGTTTTTTGAGATTTCTGGTGGGTTCAACAGAAGTAAAATTAGTTTGAATAGGAATTGCAAATTGTTTTCTGCTTGACTCTGTGCTAGTATTTGTACATCTGCTATTTTATGCTTCAGTGATAGGCTTTTTGTAGGAGACTGCTCTTGCTCCAAGTTTACCCAGTGTCCAGCACAGCGGGATTCCTTCCTGTGCTACTCCTATGTACTACAGATATTTAAGTAATAATGAAATTGCATGCATTGTGCTCTCTTCTCCTACACAAGCTGCTATAAACCTTTCAAGTCCTCCTTTCACCTGTCTTATCTGAAACCCTGTGAATTGTGCCTAGAATTCTTTTGTGCTTGTCAGAGCTCTCTGCTGCCTGTTTGGTAACAAGAAGCACTGTTTACTTAGGTACTGGTAAATCCTTCATATTAAACAGGAGCCCAAGCTGTTTTCTGTGTTCTGAGGACTTCAAGAAAACTTGAACAACAAACAGTTCTCCTTTTTTTTTTTTTCTATTTTTTTTTTTCCTAAACACCGAAATATTTACTTCTTGTCTTAATCTTGCGGAGGCATCCTTGACAGAGTATGTGTTTAAGAAAGAAGCAAATCTGAAATCGGTAGACAAGGGATTAGAAAGTCAAATCTCACTTTGGAAGGTAGATATATTTATTTTGTGTGTTCACGCTTGTTTACAATAGATGCAGCATTTGGGTTTTTGTCTCTCCGTTGCTGCTTCTGGAAGTACTTTGCATATTTAATTAACAGTTTCACATTTGAATTATTCCCCAACAAATTCTTGCTTCCCATTATCGGTCTCTTTTCTTCTGCTGTCATCTGAAACTCTTCCTTTCAAGTACAAGAATTAAGTAAACACTGGAGATCTTCTTTCTGTAGACATTTGTGAATGCAGCCTTCGCAGCTTTAAAAGGCTGAACAACTGCGCACAGTTCTCAGTCGCTTTCTTAATAATTGTATGTTAGTCCTTCTGGGACTGAGCACTGCGAAACATAGCGTGTTGTCCTGCACATCTGTGTAGAGGCTTGTGAAGGAGTTTGTTTAATTTCAGATATCATTGACCTGCCTGGCAGTGCTTTTCAGATTGCCATCTGTAGTATTGAAATGAAATCTCTTCTTGCCAGTGCATTTGATTATATAAGATGCTGGTTTTCATGAGTGGTTGAAAGTAAAGGCTGATAGTGACAACTATATATATACACACATACTCTTTTTCTTTGGGGGTTTTTTTTTTTGGTTTTTTTTTTTTTTTTTTAGGGAAGTATCTTCCTTCCTTATGAACAAAAGGAACAAGTGCAAGGTCTTACACGTGGGTCAGGGCAATCCCAAGCACAAATATAGCTTGGGTGGAGAATGGACTGACAGCAGCCCTGGAGAGAAGGGCTTGGGGGTATTGGTAGATGAGAAGAGAGACCCAACAATGTGTGTTTGCACCCAGAAAGCCAACCTGCCGTGGGCTGCATGAAAAGCAGTGTGGCCAGCAGTTCAAGGGAGGTGATTCTCCCCCTCTACTCCACCCTTAGGAGACCTCACCAGCAGTGCTGCGTCCAGCTGTGGGGCCCCCAGCACAGGAAGGACATGGAACTGTTGGAGCGAGTTCTGAGGAGGCCATGAAGATGCTCAGAGGGCTGGAGCCCCTCTGCTACAGAGGCAGGCTGAGACAGCTGGGGTTGCTCAGCCTGGAAGAGAGAAGGCTCTTGGGGGGACCTTATAGTGGCCTGCCAGTGCCTAAAGGGGCCGGCAGGAAAGCTGGAGAGGGACTTTTTACACGGGCATGTAGTGTTAGGGCAGGGAGCAATGGTTTTAAGCTGAAAGACAGTAGATTAGTTATTGGGAAGAAATTCTTTACTGTGAGAGTGGTGAGGCACTGGAAGAGGTTGCCCAGAGAAGTTCCTGGAAGTGCTCAAGGCCAGGTTGGATGGGGCAGCCTGGTCTAGTGGGAGGTGTCCCTGCCCATGGCAGGGGGGGGTTGGAACTAGATGGTCTTTAAGGTCCCTTCCAACCCAAACCATTCTATGATTCATTATTCAAAATGCATGCACACAAAAAGGCAAGACTTTATTTGCTTTCTGGGGCTGGAAGCCTACCAAAGCAGTGATAATTGGCTTTATTGACTTTTTCGCCTCTGATTTGTAACAAGACAATTTTTTTTTTCTCCTCTGATTGCGCTCAGATTGTGCTCTGTGAAAATTACACTGCCTTTTTCTTCCTGACCTGTGGAAGAACAGGTTTCTTTGTTGCTGGATGTGTTTTCTCTGTCATTTGCTGCCTTGTTCTGTCACAGCCCACAGTTCTGATCCTTTACTCCTTGGTGCTGCTGCGCTGTGCGTTTGATGGTCCCAGTTCCAGCTGTGCAGTACAGGTAGTTCATGGTAACCATTCTTGTTTATGCACTCTGAACATAAATCCATGACCCCAACTAACCTGATACTAGGGATTTCCCAGTGCAGGCTGATAAATGTGGCATTCTGACCTGGATCTCTGTGCATCTTCATCTGGAGTTGCTTACAGCTCATGAAACTGAACTCATTAGTTTAAAAAACGTATATAAGGGGATGAGGAAGTAGTAAGGGATCTAAGAGGTTTCCCCCCTTCTCCCAAAGGAAGGCATTCTCATAGTTTTGAAAAAGGTCTTGGCCAAAACTGTCTTGTGTTCCCAGAGTAAAAGGGAGAACAGCCAGGGTCCTGCCAAGGATGCGCAAACCTGATCATCCTTTTTAACAGGAGTACTCTGCAAGAAATTGCTTGTGTAGTTGTTAAGTTACTAAAAGAGTAAAAAGCAGAACACAGAGTTAATATTGGTGGCGTTTTCTCCTCACTTGGATTTTTATATTGCTGAATTACAGTACCATCCCTTTTAAAACATGCTTTTGCAGCCTGCAGCCTTTTTTCTTTACTGGATTCCATGCTTGTAGACTATGTATAAGTACAATATTGTCATTAATGATATGAGTGGTGTCCTAAATATCTTCATATACTAATTTGTACATCAAAAATGGTTAACCTTCATTTCAGAGGTCTGATATTTATTTAACAAGAAAATAATTGAACAGTATGGGAACATGGTTACTTTAAATACTGAAGGATGCCTGTTGTAAAAGAAACTCAAGTGTGTGTTAAACAACTGCAGGCAGATGTATTTTTTAATTTAATAGAAGAGCTTATTTGAATGTTTCCCCGAGGGAGTGCCACTTCAGTGAGCATGTTGGTTGACTTGTAAGAATTAAAGCATTTCTGTCGGAAAGGGAGCCCTTTAGGATATGATGTTGAGCAGGGATGCTGAAAAGTGTCTGTGAGTATTCAGATTTTTTCCATATGGATTCACTGTCGTAGTGCAGTTTCAGATGAAGCAGAAAACTAAGGTAATCCTTGATGAGATGAATAAAAGTACAGTAATGGGTGTTTATGTAGTCTAGGCCATACTTTTTTTTTTTTTTTAGAAGTCTGAGAAAACTGAAGGTGATTCTTTGTATTTCTTACTGTTTCCTTTGCTGATAAACATTTAAGAGGCTATTAAATAGATTCATATGCTGTATTACTATCCTGTCCTCTGAGTTTTATAAACTCAATGCGTACATTTTTGAGTGAGTATGAGGCTTGTGCTTTTCTGAACATTTAGGATACAGGAAATACTGAACCCCAAAATGTTGTGTGGGTTGTTTTTCTTTAAAAAAAAAGTTTAAATTTAATAGTATTTTCCTTCCTCTCCTTTTTGTTCACCAAACCCCATTACTGCTGGCAGTAAACATTTCTTGCTTGTGCCTAGAATCCAAATGCTGCCATCGCTGTTCTTGAACGAGCTCATATCCCAGCTTTTGAAGTAGTGTCAGGAATTTGAGAAAATGTTTGATTCACAATTTCAATTTATCGTTGTCTGTGCAGGGCTTTTATTCTCCGGTCTGCATTCCTTTTACGTGTTTACTTTTCACAACTGGAGTGCCTCTGGCTTTGCTGTTGAAGTTACAGCTGTTTAGTAAAGGAGGGGGGAACTTGTTTTTATTTTGGCTTTTTCTTTTCTGAAATGTAAATTATTTTAAAAAGTGGATAATGTGCTGAAAAGGTTTTGTATGCCTCGTGCAATTATGTCTTTATATAGGGCAGACTAGTAATCTTTGCAGAATCACAGCTTGCTATATCAGCACTGAAATCATTATTTCCAGTGAAAATGCTTTCTTACTGCATTAAAAGGTTGTACCCCTTACGTGTCAGTGGTGATAACCAATTTGGTCATTACATTCATGTTAATTTCTGACTATATAGTCTCATTTTTTGGCTCGTGAGAGATTATTTATAAAGCACAATGAATAAACTGTGCTATTGTGATGCCTGGTAGGTATAATTTTTTAAGATGCTATGTTAAAACACATTTTACTTAGTCTGCTAAAATCCATTTTTATTATGGCTTACTGTTTGTGTTGCAATAGCATTGAGACCTTTAACTGATGCTCACCTTCAAGAATCTTCGGTATTTTACAAGCTGAACAGGACATGATACTTCTCTCCCAGAGAGTTTCTACTACGAAGTGTTTTCATGGCAGAAAGCCAGCTTTTCTTTAGAAATTTTATCTGTGCTTATACAATGAAACTACAAATTTTTCTTAATCTCTTTGTCCAAGTAGTAATTATATAATTTGTATAAAAACATCAGACTTCAAATGCAGCACATTGCTATTTTAAAGGATAAACCTAGCGTACTATTTTTTTTAAAATGCCATTTAAATAAAGTCATAAGTGAAGGGGTCTAACATGTATACAATGCTGTAAGAACATCATTCCTAGGATAGCCAAATCCTTAAATCTTTAAGCTTCTCTTTGATCCAGGGGATTAGTGGAGATTTCCATTTTTACATGGCAAATTTTTGGGCTGTTAGGGATGCTCAGAGGAACCATGCTTTCATGAGAGAAGAGTCATGTAGGAATAATATTGCTCCTGATGCTGCTCCGTGTGTGCAGTCCTTCGCATGGGTTTGCATGAGCTGTTTCAAATAGGTTTGAACGCTCATCTTGAGCTCAGAGAAGAGCTCTTTCGCTTAGTGGCCCAAGAAGATAAAAGCCCATCTATTTGATGACCCAGGCTGTCACCTGCAAACTGAGTAAGTGTTAAAGCAACTTTATTAATGCCAAGGATTTACGGTGCAGCTGTTTATAGGGGTCAGTGCTAGTCAAACGTCCAGTTCAGGTGGCATTGCGAAGGAAACGTGTTTCACGTCACAAGGTTGGATCAGAGGCTTTTGGATGAAGGCAAGGGTTTTTTTCACCTTTTGGTGAAACATTCGAAGTATTTTTGGCTAATATAATGCAGTTCTCTGCAAGGTGAATCCTTTGGTCCTAGTGGAATTACTCTCTTGCCCATGTTGTGTTAGAAGAGGGTGATTTTTACAGGGTGTAGTTTTACAGATTTTCATAGAAAGTCTGCCATGTAATACCTATGCTGCAGTGTGGTTGGTGTCTCATCACATACCTGTGAGAACTGTTCTCCTAGAACCATTTGAGCGTGATGAAAGCTACAGTGAGAAAGGCTGCAGAGACAAAGAAGGGGGTTTTTGGGTGCAGGGAGAAAAATCAAATGTGAAATAAGAGGAAGACATTAGTGATATTTAGAAGAAAGACATTTTGTAAGCCAACATCATCTGCATGTAAGAAAAGGAATAATAAGTATCAGCTGTTTACACAACTCAAATTAGTAATTACAGTAGAAATACTGTAATGTGCTTGTAGTATCTCTTCTGGTGATGGTCGTGAGCAACGCAAGGATCATGTTGAAGAGAGTCGGGGTTTGGCTGTCCGGAGAGCTGTGGCTTTGGGGAAGCTTTCTCTCAGATCAGAACTATTTTAAATTTAAAACCAAATGGTAAAATATTATCAAGCTAAGGAAATGCTCAAATAAAGAATAGGAGCTGTCTCGAAGGATTATCAAAAACATCATCTGCTGTTTTCAAGTCTCCTTCAAGAGCTTCAGAAGCGGTGTGGATGTGGTCAGCTGGCGCGAGGCTGTGATCCCAGTCTGACCACTCTTCCTGGGCGACGGTGTGGGAGGTAAGCTGGGTAGGTTTGGTTAGCACAGTGGGTCAGTGTTTTAATTTGACCTCATTCAGTGGTATGGTTGCTCTTCATCTTTATTGTACACCCCCAAACCGGCATCCTTTGTTAGGCATTGGTTGGTACCTGATGAAATGAGACAAGTTACTTCGACGTTTGTGGTTGTTCAAACCCAGTTTTGTAAATGATCAACGTCCAATAGGGCCTTACAGTCTGAGTAGCTGCAGCTCTCCCTCTGCAGGTGAGAATCAAGGAGGTCCTGGGTGAGTATTTCTCCATCTTTCCGGAGGGCTGTTGTTGGTATGGTCTAAAGCAACGAAATTCAGGAGCATTAAATATGTGTGTTCAGAGGCAGATATTTCTAGGTGCAGAGCGAAGTCATCTTCTTCCATCAAACTCCACATGCTCTTTTGTTATCTAAAGCAAGAAAACAAGAGTCTGCTCAGCAGATGAGAGAAGATTTAAAGCAGGGGTGAAAACAAGCAAGCAAAAACCTTTAATACCTTTTTTTTTTAATTATTTCAAGTAGAACTACTTTCCTGCTGTTTTGCTAGAAGTAACTGTTTATTTTCTGCAAGGGATAGAGTAGATAGTATTTATGGATGGCATGAGTGAATCTTTATTTTATTTTTCATGTATGTTTTTTCCATCCACCGTAATGTGAAGCTGTAACAGGAGAAGCCTACAGTTAGTTAAGAGTAATAGTATCTGAAAGTTTCTGTAAGATAGTTCTTTACTGTAGGTTTCTCAACATGTATATGTTGTGCTTATCTCCTGTTTTAAAGTCTTTGGTAGTGTATACTGTGAAACGTTTTGTTTTGCACCAGAAGGATATTGTCAGTGTATAACAAACCTTTCATTTTAATGAAAAAAACTTAGAAGTTAAAGTAGCATTCTTCATAGCAGATACCAAACTGATGCTCCTAGACAGCTGTGTTTTTCATTAAAACCCGTATTATTATTATTAGTTGCAACCAAAGATACTTGCTCTGTTGCAAGGCATGTTTCACACATGGATCTGATGCTCAGCCCGCCTTCTTAAATATGTTCACAATACTTTGTTTTTAATCTCATGTTTGAAGACAGCATGGCAAGCATAACCCTGAGAGGGTGTGGCTCTTTCTTTGCTTGGCATAGTGCATCTGGAACTTTGCTGTCATTTCATGGCTTTTTCTTAACCTGAACCGTCAGAACACAACTTAGCAGAGGCGGCTGGCTGTTGCTTGGCATCAAGAAGAAATTACGTAAGTCTGAAGGCTTGCGTTGTTTCTGTCAAAAATGAAGTTTCCCAGTTTTACTTAAAATTCATGTTGAGTTGTTGCAAGTCCCTGGCTTAGGGAATTTGATGTGCACATCTTGCAAGGGTTATGGGCTCTTCTTCCCCCACCCTGTCTTTCCTACCCTGCAAGCTTTTCTTCATATCTCCTTGGAAGAAAACTGCAGAATAACAGAATATCCTACTTACTGTAATTTAGAAGTGCCATGCAATATTATTACTTATGGGGGAGATCTCATTTGGATAAATATTAATTAAGGTGACTGGAGATTTAAGTTAAAGGTAATAAGTAAATGTAGCTTTTATAATCATAGGAAGTATTTGCAACGATTTTGAAAATTATTTTCAAAACCAGTGTTAGGATAATTAATAGAAAAATGGTTTTAAATCTTGCCTTACAACAACTCTGGAAAGCAATTTTGATATTTAAGAGGACAAAGAGATGTTTTCTGTCCTCAAAACCAGCCAGCAGAAGCTCTAGCACAGGGTGTTGTTAATTCTGTTTGAGCTGGGAGAGCCTGGCACCACAGGAGGCAGCAAGGGCTGGCATTTTTGGGAACCTTGTTTTTGAAACACAAAGATGTGTGTATTTGTGCCTTCTCAATATTTTGTTTGGCTTTATAGGATATATATGTGTGTGTGTGTGTGTGTACACACGCATATTTTATATATATATACACACACATACACACACACGCATGTACACCTTTGTAACATTTTTGTGTCAAAGGGAAGGGTGTAGAGGAGGACACAAACACATATTCAGAGATGCCTGGAAAAAGACTGCACGGGCGATGGTCTTGCAGCGTGCGCCGCAGAGCGTGGTAGTCTCTAGCACAGCTTCTGCTTGGTTGCTCATTTGTAGCTTGTACTAGATTTGCCCGGTTTACCTTGAGGAGTTGGAAGATACAAATTTCTCTCTCCAAACCAAGTGTAGAGGTGTCTAGGGAAGCTGAAGATGGCTGGGCTTCTACCTCTAGCAAGCAGTACTTCTTATGAAACATCTAATAGACTTTCATAAAATGTCTAAGGAAAAGAAAAAGCTGATCTAGAGTTTTGCTCTGGAGTTTTTCTAGGCTAGAAAGCCAGTCCACAATGCTCCTTGAAAACAGGAAATTCTGAGAGAAGTGAAAATGTATGGACTAAGTGTTTGGGATCAACAGGAGGTGATCTGAGAGGGAAGAATATATTGCCTTCAGTGTAGGGCAATGGGAGTAAATGTGTAGGAGTCAGGATTGTTCATCGGTCTTCCTTGCTCTGTTATTTTGATTGAGCTTCCTCGTACAAAATATGCCTGTTTACAGGGAAAGCTTCTGTTGACAGAACAACTCATGGAATGGGAGGCTTAGCATTGAGTTGAAGGCTTAATGAAGGGATGTTAGCAAGGAGCTGTCTTGTAGCATAAGCTGGCTGCATTATCGTTGAAGAATACAAATTCTTCCCTCTGAAGGAATGTATCGAATGTGCATGTGGAGTCTTTCATGCTAAACATGAAAGAATAATCTTGGTAAGGGAGATACCCTGGTCTGTAGAAACCGGGGAACAGGAGCCACAGCTAATACTAACAGTGCACAGCAACAAGGTGCTTGTGGGTTTTTCATCATAGATTATATGAGACAGACATAATATGCAAGAACTGTCTCGTGTATTATTATACCACATCATGACAGCTCTTCCAAGTGTTTTCCACTGACTAAAACTTGCTAGGAAATGGTGCTATGCCTTCAAGAGGATTTTTGGAAATCGTGAGAGATCCCCCAAATTGCAGTGTAACAGGGTGAAGCCTTCTGGTAGTAAGGCCAGTTGACTGTTCATGTGCATAAACAAAGTGTGTGTGAGGGTGATTACAAGAAATAATCCTGATTACAAAAAAAAAAAAAAAATAGAGTATCTAGTGTATCTCATCTTGCTCTACAAATCACTACAAATGAATCTTTTTGCTGTTTTGATTAAGTTTTTTTATTTATTTTAATTCAGTATGCAGAATGCCCTAGTAAATAATGAAATGAAAGCAAGAAATAAAACATTACAGTGCTGACGTATCTTTATACGTTATCTTTTTTGCTCACGTTTTCACAGTGTTTTCTGAATCCCAATGATACGTTGTCATTGAACTGTCTACAGTAAAACCCAGGTCACAGTTGTATGTTACTCCTTCTATTCCTTCTAATCTGTGTTACCTTGTGCTTGTCAAGATAAGTTTATTCCGCTACCAGGCAGCTTAATTGTCTGGCTTTTCTCTGGCCCCTTGGGATTTTGCAGGTTTCTCTAGTCCTGATTAATTTGCACAGTTTAGTGCTACCCATCATGTATAGCTCTTCCCCGGTCACTCTCTTCTGGACATGTGGTTTAGCCCATCTCTATTTAATAAAGAATGCTGATGTGGGGTTTTAGGGCTTTTTTCAGTACTGAAGTTTATTACTGTGTAATTGGAGGGCAGTTAATGAGGGCTAAATGAAAGCAGGCAGGCTGTAGGACCACTCAGCTCTTCTCGGTTAGGCTCTTGCTCTGGAGCATTCCTGGAGTTCTTTCCTTGTGCTGATACTCAGTGAAGCCTTTTGAGGATAAACTTGCCCTTGTGGAGATCTCCCTCCTCTGCTTTTCCCTCTGGCAGACCAAGTGGCGCTTTCTGAGGTTCCTTCCAAGCCACTTAGGAGGGTTCTGCAATAAAGTCCCTCCAAGAATGCTGTCACTGGGTTTTGAACATTCAAATAACAGTGGCATTTTCTTTATCCAAAGGAACCAAGTACATGGGCTTCATGTCTGAAGCTAGGTTGGAATTTGTTGACCTGACATGTTTCTCTAGTTGTTTTCAAACACTATAATTAATTCTGATTTCAAACAACTTGTAAGTCTGATTGATCTGTAATTTTCAAAATTGTTCCAGAGCATTTCCTACTCCTCCCTCTAGCTGGCTCAGATGGAAAATGGAATACTTTTCCTTGGTAAATTTTGAGTAAATCAAACATTTAGTGTTCCTGCAAACTGAGGAGTAGGAAAATGTCACAGGCATGTTCCACACCTCAAACACTGCCTGTAATATACCCATTAGCTACCAGCTGCGCGGCGGGTGAGAAGTGATTGGGCAATGTTATTTATTTCATGTCTTCAGTTTGGTTTGCTAAAATTAAATTTGTTCCTGCTGAAAGTGAGGTTCCTGCCTGCAATCTGCTCGCCTGTTTTGGAGCCTCTTGTTTTGATTCCCAGATGTGCCATCCCATGTCATTGGTATTCTGTGAGGGTGCGTGGCCACTCGCAGAGAGTGAAATCCTTGGGGCTCAGGGGGGAGTTCACCAGCCTGGGCTGGCTTTTCACTTGTAAGCCACGGAGGGAAGCTGAGTGCCACAGTGAAAATACAAAAGCAGTGGATTTTATAATGTAAAAATTGGATTACCTGTTCCCCTCCTTCTGAAAAAGTCTGCTGTGCTCTGAAATACTGGGCTTGGCTTTTATACACAAATAAAAAATCCGTTAATGTACTTCTCTGAGTCTGTACTTTGGCTTACATAAAATCAGATCCTTTTTTTCCTAATAAGGCACTTAAGCAGCCTTAAATGATGATTCATGTTCCATTACACTTTTATCAGTTATGTTATAGACTGAAATGTCCTGGTCACATACAGATTGATCTTTTGCATCAAGTAATAGCAAAAATCCATACTTTTTTAAAAAACAGTATATCTACAGAAATATGTGTTTGCATCAAGTAACTGCCTTGTTTTATTGAGTCTCTCTTTGGGGAAGGTGGGTCTGCCCAGAGTGAAGATGTGAAGCCATTGGTAAGCCCAGCTTTAAACCCCGGGCTATGCGAGCATCCACGTCATTCCTCCTGTCACATTTTAGCTTAACATTATCATTTGTCCTTTGAATTCAGAGGCCTGTATAAGATTGCCTAAAAAGAGAGGAGAAACCAAGCTGATAGGGTTACAGCTTCCGTTCCAGCTGGTGCCATCTGTGCGTGCCGGCTGGCAAATGCCTGAGGAATTGCCATTCCTGGTTTTGCATCTTGGCTGTATTTAAAGTTTGATCTCTTGTTCTTGCTCAGAAACTCACTTTTTGGGATGCCTGGGGGGGAGTTGTTGACGTTTGGGTAATGAAATCCAAGTGACTGCTTTGTGTGTGTTCAATACAGATCCTGAAGATGATCAAGGCTTCCTTCCCCAGGTTTTTTGCTACTTTATTTCTTCATTGGGTAGCTGTTGATAACTGTTATTTTTGCCCTGCATCTATGGATGGCACAGGCTGACTTCGCCCTACTAAAGTCATCAAAGCGATGTGATTCAGGTTAAGTGAGAACCCTGTAGAAAACAAACTTTCTATGTTTAATTCCTTCACCCTTATACTTTTAATTTCTTTCACCCAACTGGGCTGTCAGAATAAGAGAGTTGCTAAGCAACTTCTTCCCTTCTTCCTTTATTGCCATGGCATTTCTCTCCTTCCCTGGTGTTTTGGGGGACTTCAGAGGGTCTCTTCCATCCCAGCAAGCAGTGAATAATTCCCACAATCTCACGGCGAGGAGGCGGGATGGTGTTGGTAACATAAAGATGATTTCACCTAATTCCTGATCAAAATTGCTTCTCGTGCTGCTTGCTTTCCTCGTGAGCTCGTACGGCAGGTTTCAAACCAGGCTTTCCTCGCTCAAGCTGCAGCTAAGGCGCTTTTGCTGTCTGCACTGCAGTGCTGTGGGGACTCTGTGTACTGAAAAACCTCTTCCAGGGGTGGTGATGGCAGTGTCATCAATAGGAGAGCCTCAGTTTTATCACACAGCAAAATAACATGATGAGGGAGTGTTACATTATGGCAAGCCATTTGTCGGAAAGTGAAATTATTTTCCAGGCAGAATGTCCTGCTTTTTTTATTTTTAGTTTTAAGCTTTCTAGCATATGTGGTAAACCTGAGCTCTTAGACTTTGCTTCTCTTTTAGCAAAAGGAAGAGAGGTTTTTTAAAAAACAGGAAAATGTGGCAAATTTTATTTTTTATTTCAATATATTTTCAAACTTGTTGCTCTTCCAAACAGATGATGGTTACAAAGAGGAATCTCCATGTTGGTGCTGGTACTTTATCATGCGGTTGTAGGAGAAGGTGCAGCTGTGAAGGCCTTTGCAGGCAGAATGGTTCTTTTCTCCCCATTGTTCTGCACGAAGCCTTGCCAAACCAGAAATACAGTCTCTGTCCTTGCTGTTCTTTAGCTTTAAGTTCTCCTCTTGGTGTTCTGGATTTAATCTTCAGAGTTTTGAAGATCAGAACTTCATCTTGATGAAGTATGATTTATTTATGAGCACTGACATATGTATTAAATGAATCACTGTAGATGACAAAACAGTGGTTATTTGTCATGGAATTTTTTAATTATAAAAACTGTGATTGAAGAGAAGCAAGGTGAAGAGAGAAGAATCCTTTTATTAGCTTCTGGGGCTGATGCTTTTCCGCTGTCTCTATCCTAGTGACGTTTTTTGCAGTGGGATGTAGGCACCTTTAAATAGTCTCTTTAAAATATAATTGGTAAGTGCTCAGCTACAGTATCATAACTCAGTTGCACAGAATTTGCATATAACATGAGGATGGAAAAATACAGTAATACTGGCTGAAGAATTTGTGGTGTTTTGGTGCATGTTGCTCTGGAAGCTGATTTTCATGAGACAGTTTATCAGTTGTCAGGCAATGTATGATTTACAGGTGCGATGAATGATGTCATTTACAGTTATCTTGTTTTGAGTTAAATGCTGTCCTAGGGAACCGGACTCAGGTATGTGGTTTTTCTTATGAATAGCACTGAACCAGCTTCCAGTTACAGGTTCCTTGCTCATCTATCACCATCCACACTCATGGGCTTGGAAGGGAGGTGCACCATCTGTGTAGGACCTTGTACAGCACCGGCTTGTACTTGGGGCGGTATATCTGCACTGTTTAAAGGCTGCTTTTGTGTGTTGCAATCACATTGTTTAGGGGAAAAAGAAAAAGTGTGGTTTTGTTGTGTATTTTTTTAGCATTGCAAGAAGGAAAGCCAGGACTAGAGAGCTGGATGGGACCTGTTTGTGTTGTTTAAAAATTTTCTTGGTGCTGCCTTAATTTAAAAGAAAAAAAATATCATTACAAAATGTGCAATGATTTTTGCCTGAGGGAGATTTTGGCAGACCAGAGCCAGGTGGGCTGTATGTCTGTGACCAGGTCTCCTGCAAAGGGCTGAGCAACTGTAGTCTGCCTGCTGAGCTTTCTTGGCATTTGAGGAAAACATGCCTAAGCTTTCTGTCTGTCCCACAGGCTGAAGGATTTTTTTCATAGCTGTCTAAAACCAGTTTTTGTGTTTCAGGTCGGTGGCTGGCTTACTGTCAGCTCTGCAGCCCAGCAAGAGAGCTTTTTTGGGTGCTTCACTCTGCCTTGCTTTGCTCTGATGGGAACGGCTTTGTGTCTTTTAAGCTTCTGGTAAACTCTAATTTTAAGTGTTAGCTTTCGGAGGAGTACTACAGCTTGTAATAGTTTGGCTCTCCCATTTTCGTGTGTGTGTGTTTTTTTTTAATTTTTCTTCATAATTAATATCAAATTTGATGGGGCTTGAATTTAATCTCAGTATTGCTTCCCTAACATAATAAAAGCATATCTAAGAGAGCATGCCTGCTGTTACAGTTCCTAAACTTATTTCTTTTTCTAATCTTAAAAAGAAATCCTTCTCAAACTTGGACCTAAAAGAGAGAGAGGAAGACTGTAAAGATACTGCAGAATTTACTCTCAGGAAAGCAGCTGCGATTTTCATGGCAAAAAGCTAAGTGGGAGTAAAGGGGCCAGTGAGCTTAATGTTGTACAGCTGTTGGTTGGCTGCCTTTTGACTTTGGATGTAGCTGCGCTGAAGTTTCACTGTCAAAGGGAATTGCCAATCCTGGTGGATGGAATGCTCCTGCCGGACCTCACCTGACCATGAACCTGCAGAGCTGAAGATGGAGACTATTCAACAGGTTATTGCAATTAGCCCTTGCTGCACAGGAGATGGAAAATAACAACAAAATAAAGAAGAAACAAAGATACATATGAAATTTAACGAACACTATGTTACTAATTAAAGTAATAAACGTGCCAGGGCTAAAGGCTTTGACATGAGTCCCTAAGGAAGATGATACAGCCACACGACATGCTTGTAGAGAGGTTATCATAAACCCCCAAACATGCTATGCTGTTGAGTATAAACAGTGTTGAAATGTGATGGTTTTCATGTAGATTCTGCACAAATAGCAGCAGTAGGTCAAGATATTTTAAGCTTGAAGGCTGTTGAGATGGCATTAGCAGTTCTTTGTGGCTGTGTAGGTAGTTTGGAGAGGTACGTGTTGTTCCTTGGACCCTTATGCTAGTATCACATAAACTGAGGCCCTGAAGGTCTTAGTGCAGTGGGCATTGAATTGGAAAAGGAGCAATATTTGAGCATCTGAATAATAAAGTAATTGTAAGGAGAGTTCACCGTGGGCAGAAGGAAAAGGAGTCAAAATAGCTCCTGGAGGGCCAGCTCAATTCATCCCCATGAGAAAGAAGATTTTCTCGGAGTGTAGCAGAATAAACTGGAAAATACTCTTGAATCAGGGATTGTCCTTTTGGTCTTGAGATGATGAAAATGGTGCAGTGGGTGAAATTTCCACGTGTCTGTCGATGTTGTCCTGTGCCCTTGGATATGAATGAGAGGCCCAGTGTGGACCAGTGGAGAGCTAGCCTGGATGATGGGTTTGCATCCTTGGAGCTGTTGCCTGCTCAGTCCGTGCTCAAAACCAGCCACATAGCATATGTACTCACGTCCTCCTTGCTTTTCTAATTTTTCTCATTCTTTTCTGATTTGTATTTCCATTTTCTTTAGGGGACCTTTATTAGTTTGTTCCACTCTTACAAATTCAACAGTGTTGAATTAACGTTTCTTCCCATAGGTTTTCTTTTCCTGGGTGAGCATCTGCAGAGCTTTAGCATTTTTGAACGTCTGTGCTGGCGTATTTTGGCGTGGGCTATCCACCAGAGTTATAATCCTGTAGCCATTTGTATTGTTCTGGCAGCACAATTCTTAAAAAAAAATTCTTATTACGGTTCAATTCCTGCTGATTGTATTCAATGGTATTTGGAACCTTTTTCAAATATTTATTACACATTTATTCTCTGCTCCTACAGTTGAGCAGAATGTATTCTCACCGCCCCCCCCCCCCCCCCGCTCCTGCTCTGTATGGGTTTTTCTTCTTACTTTGACTCCTGTGAGGGTGCAATGTTTTCAGCTGGGTTTTTTTTTTTACCCTTCTATTTGTGTTCCAGTTTGGCAGAAAAATCACAGTTAGAGCTGAATTGTGTGGCCAGGCAACTGTGAGGGGTCGTGGGAGAAGGCTTCATTTGCCGTTTTCTTTCAGGATTACTTCCTCCAGCTTGTTTGTACTCAGTTATACACCTCTCACAAGTGCAGGACCTCAAGCCAGCAATCTCCCTGACTTTAGAAACTTCATGCTCCCGCAGCTAGACTGATGTATGACCCCCTCCTCCTCCCTAGATGTGTTATGTTCCATGTGCTGTGTGGAGGGAGTTGGGAGCAGTACTTGAAATACTTCTGGGTGGTTCCCAGTCTTCGAGTCTGTTCCAGTTTGGTTTTTATGGTGAACAACACTCATTTGTTTATAATCTTCACTGTTGCTCAAGAGTGCATGCTTTGCAAAGACAACTTAATGTTATTTAATGCCTTCTGCAATCACAGAGTCCGTGCTGTGCGTGCAAGAGTCACTGGCACAGTGTTTGCATGTGTTGGTGCTGCACTAAAGATCTGCTGACCTGGAGAGTCGCAACACTTGATCTGCAAAAGTGGTTTTAAACCAGCTTTGGATGAACTGGTTGAATACAAATGTACCCATCCTGTGTGGGTGCATTTCGGGACAGCAGCTGGGTCAGTCACTCTTTTAAGTCATGATTAAATCAACCGCAGAAACCTTTGGATTCAACCACTTTCAAAGAGGAGTCAGGGCACATGCTGATGTGACCTTGGTGTCCTGAGTGGAGTGGCAGACATTCTTCTCACTCTACTGGGAGCAAGTGTCCCTTGAAGAGAGGACAACACAGGCACCTGGGAGCAGTAACCTGCAGATGTGGACCACAAGATGTGGAGCTCTTGCTCAGCTGGCTGATCTTTGCGTTGAAGCAGGTAACAAATGCTGTGATGGTGGATCAGTGCTGGTCAGGCCTAGAGGAGACAATATCCAGCTGATGCTCAGCAATGAGCAGCTGGTGCGTAACTAGCACCCAAACTGTAACAGATCTTTCCAAAAG
This sequence comes from Falco rusticolus, assembly GCF_015220075.1. Classification (NCBI taxonomy): domain Eukaryota; kingdom Metazoa; phylum Chordata; class Aves; order Falconiformes; family Falconidae; genus Falco; species Falco rusticolus. The sequence continues at coordinate 31,151,242 of NC_051197.1, forward strand.
GATACCATGTCCTTGACCTAACTGCGCTTTGCTTCAGGTCTGCAGGGGTTTTGCTGAGCTGGGATTCATGGGCGAGGTGTCAAGCGTTCTCAGAGTGGTTCTTAAACCTCTTTCTGCAGCAAAAATTGCTTCATAATTATTACTCTGCATGGTGTTTGGCTTAAATTCAAGAAGTATCCAGAAAAAGTTTACACCATGAAATAGAAAGTTGTGCTTGTTGCGTTTTCCCCTAAAATTTCTAATTGGAAAGATTTAATTTGTTTTATACACAACTGGTTTTAAACACCGTTTATTTGAGTTCAAATACATCCCTAAACTGTGGGTCAAAGCACAAGAGCACTGTATACTTGTGAGATGCCAAATAGGAGCCAAATGCGTATAGAAAATAGAAGTGGTCACTTCTGGGGGACCATAACATTTGACCAAAGTACAGGGACATGATGCTAACAGCCTGAATTAAAATATAGGTAATTTAAAGATAGAAGGTGGTTTCTGTGTTTTTAATCGTGATGAGGTCTGTTGCTGCCTTGGCTGCTTCTTGTTGTGATCCAGGGAAGTCAGACACCACACCAGCATCATCAGCAGGAGGTCTGCAGCTTCTCTGCTCCTGTGCTGCTGTTCCAGCTCTGGGCTTGCTGGTTGTGTTTGAATTATAACTGTGTTAATAGGCACTGAAAATATTTCAATTGTTTTTGGCTAGTGTGGTGCTCATTTATTTATATTATAGGCTGGAACGTGGTTTAGATCTTATTTTTTGAGTATCCAGGCTTGGTTATGCACATATCAATGCACCATGTCACCACTGAAAGGAAAACTCAGTTATTTGCTCTGTTAACATTAATGGAGAGTAGGGAAATGTAACTTGTGATGTTCTAAGGCTTTTTTTTTTTTTTTAAAAAAAGAAATATATATTAAAAAAAAAAAAAGGAAAAGGCTCTACCCAAAGCTGTGACTCAGGTAAGCTCCTAAATCAGTGTTGATGGAATGGAGTAAGGAAATGTTTTTTGCAAGTGCTGAACCTCCAGCAGGGATGTCCAGAAGTGCCCGTGCCTAAGTGTTGGATGGGGAGATGCCATCAAAGAAGGAGATGGATCACAACAGGCTTTACAGGAGCAGTGACACTGCTTTTCCTCCCCGCAGTCCAGCTCCTCTCTCGCCTGTGTTTTTTCGGCTCCCTGTTCTTGGCCTGAGAATCCTAAAGCTCTCCAGCTCCTGAGCACAGCCTGCTTTCATAGCTGCCCTCCCAGCTTGGGTTTCCTGGGGATAAGCTGCACCATGGAGTGCAATATCGTATAGGGTATCATGTAGGGCTCTTGGGTCACACCGTACCAACACAAACATTCTTGTACTGTGGCTTTCAGCTCCAAACCCCCTGTTTTCTCTTTGATCCTGAGGAGTAACCCTGCTAAGCAAGAGGAAGCAGTCAGTAGTGTAACTTCGGGAATGTGGGTTGCAGTGTGCATCCCATTCATTCCTACTTGTGCCATTTACGTAGGACTACGGTTAGGAAATCTCCTGAGTGTGTGAAAAAAATCCTCAGTAGAAATGCTGAACCCTATACAGTTGTTCACAAAAGCTAAGAATGAAATGAACCGCTTTGTTAGCTTTTATCATTAATTTTAACATGATTTTTTAGCTAGGTTGTAGCTGTCGTTTCAGCTGTAGAGTGGGCAGCCATGCACAGGAATGGGTGCCTGTACTGGGATTACTTCTCTCTGGCCTGAACAAGCCACCTCCTGTGGTTTTGAGCAGCATTGCTGCACTTTCTTTGTCATTGAAGTGTTACCGGGTTAGCAAAGAAAGATTTCTTCTTTCTCTAGCTCATCTCCAAAAAAAGGAGGCCATTTAAATTGTTTCGTGCTTTAATTGTACAGAAACAGCAGAGGTGCATATGGCAAATGTTTCCTTGTTGACACATTAGCAGCAGTTCCCCAGCATCTAACCCCCTTGGCTTCTGCATAGCTGAGTTGTTTTGTTTTAATTTCAACCTAAGTGGCACATGAAGTAGCTCCTGCCACAGCTCTTTGGATGAAAAATGCATCAGAAGTGACCCGAGGGGCAGATCATGGGCTCTGTATTGCTGCGGAGGCATCCAGCAGCCCCCCTCTAGGTTGCAGCTGCTCCCTCCTTCCTCTGCAGTGAAACTTGCTGCTTGGCCAAATTTACTAGGGAGCAAGGAAAGGTCTCTAGGTGAAAGCTGAAAGAGCACAGCATAACTGGAGAGCATATGTTTGAGGCACGTTAGAGGGACTGAAAGTAGTTTTCCCAAGGTGAGGTGGGATAATCCCATGCTGTACATTTGAAGGCGATCATCTGGGGAGATAGATTAGTTGTTGCTGTATTTGTGGTCATTATTGATTGATGCAGCTGGAGACAAGGTGAGATGATGGGGTCTGTTATCTCATCTGTGTATGTTTTTAGGGAACACCCAGTCAACTGACTGGGGGGCTTTTTATCATAGAGCTGTTTCGATAGAATAGTGGGTCTAAAGGGTGGCGGGACCCTGAAAATGTGCAATTAAAGATCACTGCATTAGGAATCCTTGTGCTTAAAAAAAAAATGCACACAAGCCCACAGGAACTATTTTTCACCTTGTCTGAAACAAGACTGCATAGAAGTATCAAAGTTGCCCTTACCCATTAATGGCAAAAGTTGTTTGATGATGTACTTGACAGTGTGCTCCATCAGTGATGGATGTTTGTCCAGCTTGTTTGGAAGGACGTCACGTAACCTGTGTGTCACTCTGCACCTCAGGGATTCAATAATCAGGGCTTCCATCCGACATCTCTTGTCTCAGTGACTGGTTAGCAGGCTGTAATGTTTCTACATCTCAGTGTCTAGGAGACCCTCGGTTTTCCATGCCAACTAAAACCTCAGAGGTCACCTGGTTGCTTTTGGGTCGTGCAAGTTGTATTGGCAGTTTTTTGGGATTGGCAATTAGCAATTAGCTTTGTGTTGTTTCGGCCATAGGTGCACTGTTATTTGTTGGTGTGGAGTACAGTACACACGGGGATTAAATGGATTTGGTCATAGGAGACTTAATTCGTCAGCCCCCTTCCCTCAGTGCCATCATTTCATGTTGTATAGATCAGTCTTGTTGCAATACACCCTGCCCCAATCTTCCTCCCTGCAGTGGGGTGGCTTCACTGCCTTTTCACTGCAGCAGTGGGTGGTAGGTCAGCCCCAGTCCTCTTCTTTCCTGCCCAGCAGAGCCAGGTGGCACAGCACTGGTGCTTTTGGTGTGCTTTCAGTCTTGGGGCTCACAGGAGTTTTTCTGTATCAGGAGATGCTGTACCCTGGTATCGGAGAGCAAGAATTAATCTCTGCTTTTTCAGCATCACTTCACACTGCCACCACCACCTCGGGTGGGTGCATGGCACTGAGGTTGGATGGGCTGAAGAGCAGGTATGGAGACTCCTGCGTACACCCTGGCTCTCAGGAAGTCTACGAGTCCCTTTCCTGGGCAGTGCAGCTGTGCTGGATTTGTGATATGATGGAGCAGAAGGTGCTCTTACTTAGTTTTGGAAGATGCTAATCATTGCCACACAGGGTGGAGAGGTGGCATCTTGCACAGCATCTTATACCATCATGGTAGCACATGAGAAAGACTAAGAAGTAGTTTGGAAAGGAAATGTGTTGAAGAACAACGAATAAAAATTAGACCTCCAAGTCTAAAAAGTGCAAGTCTGCAAGTTTAATGCCACCGACGTGTGGTATTAGGTGCTCGGTGCTTTTACTGTTTTTTCTAAAGAAGTATGTGTTTTGCATTTTTAGGAGACTTGTTGAGCCACTGCTATTTCTGGGAGAGGGACAGTCATGAAAACAGTTCAACTTCAGGCCAAAGTCAGTGTTTACATCTGGGGGTGCGTCCCCCATCACTGGTGGGAAGAGGGCAGGAGGAGTTCAGGAGGATGAAGCTGCTGTTTCAGTGTGGTAATTCTCTCTCAAGGTTTTCCTCCAAAGTGAATGATTTTGTTGATGGAGCAGCTACAGCTACTACATAATTTTATTTTAGTCTAATTCTAAATGATGGGATTGATTGGCTACGTGTAATGCCTGCATCTTTAAATTCTTAATAGGGTAAAGCAAGAGGAGTGAGATCTCGGAAGGGAGATGATGCTCAGACCTGTACTTAGACGTGTACAAAATGTCGTATAAATCACTGTTCCTGTACCTCGGGGCGTTTTACTGTATCTTGCTCAGTAAACCATATCTTGCTCTGAAACCATGAAGACAAGTAAAATCAAATAGGAGAGCTTATTGTTGGTTTTCTTTATACTTGAGAGGTACTTGGGCACCCTTCCCATTACGGTAAGTGCTGGAGATTATGCTTAGATATACAGGAAAGTCAGGTACTAAGGAGAATCGAACCCGGCTTTTCTGTAGGCCTGTCTAGTATCTCCCATCACACCAGCGTGCCTGGCTGGGCTGTGATCACCAGCACTACATTTCCAAAAGCTGTTTGGAAATAAATCACAAAACAATCTTTCTTCCATGAAATTAAATTTCTAGGAAGTGACCTCAAGCCACTTAAAGTCAGTGGAAGAAGGGGTCTTGCTGACTTGAATCCAGTCCCTCATGCTGGTTTATGTTGGGTTTTCAATTATCTGGTGCTGACTGTGACCCACAAGAGAAGTACTGGGCAATGGACTGAGATACTGTAGTGACCCACCGGTTCTGAAAGTGGCTCTGAAATGTGTTTGATAGCAAACACGCATCTGAACATTTTGTGTGTGTTGCGGAGATCTTTACTGCAGTTCTGTAATGGCCTTGTAACAGCTATAGCCATTGTTCGTATAGAAGCAGGCAATGTTGAAGGTGTTCTCGGCTTGTTGTCATGTGATCTTACTTTTAATGAAAAGTGCTTGTTTTTTCTGCAAAGGGGAAGTATGTAGGATAAACATCCTAATTCTGTGGAAATTCTGGTTGAGTAGCACTGCCTGCTATGGTAAAGAGAAGCAGTGGCACTGCTGCTGGCTTGAAAGAGGCTGTGCAGGTAAAATACATTATATGAAAATAATGCTTTCTCACCAGCAGCATACCATCTCCAGTGTGTTTTTCCTTTGTGTGCAAGGTAAAAAAACCCTACAGCATTGCCAGCCCATAGTCTTGTAAAGCCTCATCTGTCCTCAACATTTTGTCTATTGATTTTCCTAGAAACAAGAAAAAAAAATAATTAGGTGCTTAGAACTGCATTCTGTAATGGTGGTTGTAATCTTCCTATCACTACTTCTAAAGTATTTGAGGTTTAAAAAGCAAAACCAGTAAAACCTATTTAATTTCCTTTGGAAGCAGCAAAAATGGCAGGTCCTGTGACTGACATGTCTTACTCCTGGGTTGCTGGGCTTTTCACATTGGTGTTACTTTAATTTCTCCCTGTGTGAATGAAGAAGATAGCAATGCGATTCCCCTTCCCTTCCTCCTTTGCATTTTACTATGGGATTTGTGAAATCTCTTCCCAAGGACTTGCTGGTGGTGTTTTTCCTTATGAGACCAAGTAAGGAGAAAACGTTCCCTAGAAGCATTGTGTTGCTGTTGAGAGCTCTTCTGTTTGGAAATCTCTTGTTGCTTTTATACATAAAAAAACATGGATCAGCAGAAATGCTGATTGCAAACAAAAGAAAAGAAAATAAGAGGCTAATTTTGCTGATAAAAAAGGTAAGATAAGCCTCAGTGGAACAAAGTCTGTTCTATAATAGAACTAATAACCTGATAATATGAATTAGTAGCATTAATTCAAACCAGGCCCTCCCTGTTGGGAAAAACTAGGTAGGTGAGCTGCTTTGGTTTTTCTGTTGGGTCTCTTTAGCTGTTAAATTGCAGTGTTCTTGTTTTCTCTTTGAGAAGTGAATGCTTCAAATGTGATTTCTGCTGAGCACGGCTTCTCAAGGGAGGATAGACGCAACTGGCGGTTCCACCATCCAACTAAGTAACTAGGCTGGTTTAGTTTGTCAATGGTATTTTTAGTGCAGCTTGAGTAAAATGCTGTAAAACTGTGGGGTGTTGTCTTTGCGTTTCCTTGTGCGTTATTGATTTTATAGCACCGTGCTAATTCTTTTCCCTTTCAGCGAGATTACTGCTGCATTCACGCAGCTGGCTGGAACAGTGTGTTTCCAATAGGATGTTGAAGTGTGGTAATAAACACAGAAATCTTGCATCGCAGAGACAAGACAATTCATAAAGGGGAGAAAATGCTTAGTTTCATAGCTATTAGTATTAACAGGTGAAGGGGAGCATGTTCTGCCTGTGGATTCAAAGGACCGGAGCATCACCACTCACTCTGACTTTTCTTTTTCCTCTTCTGCCACTGCAAGTTGCTCCAGAATGCTTGGAACTGTCATTCTGCTGTAACCTTGGCCTGTTCATTTATCAATTCAGGGGGTTAATTTTCAATATAGCTATGTTATACACTAGCAGTGCTGGTTTGAGTAATTTGAAGAAGGAGAAAGAGAGCTTATAAGATTATTTTTTTTTCTCCCTTCCTTAGGCCATTGGTGTACTTCAAAGGCAAAATTTCTGTCCTTTTGACTCAAAAATGCCTTTTAGCAGTTGAGAAAAAAAAACCCAAAAGCCTGGTGGAGGGTCGCTGAGGAAGAGGGGTATCACCGTTGGGGGACTCTTAGGTGCTACCTTCCAGCCACCCTCATGGAGGGCAAAATAAGATGCTGTTGCTGCTTTCTTTTTGGAAATCTAATGGAAATTAAATAGGCTTATTTCTTACAGGAAATAAGTGTAATTAATAGCAGTAAGTGAAATCCTTGGGTTCTGCCTGAACTAGGTTGTATTATAAGAAAAGCCAGTGTGGTTTTGCTTTGTAGCTTGGGGTTTTTTCATAGTTGTACGAAGCTCACTGCTTTGATCTCTAGGGCTTTGTGAAATTTTAACCTGATTTCCTCTGTGGTCAACATGGAAGGAAACTTCTAGATATATCAGCAGCCTGAAGAGGATGAGAGATCAGTTACCTCAATGCAATAAAGCTGAAAACAAATACACCTGTGGTAATAGAAGAATTAACATACATTTGTTGTAAAACACTGGAGATCCTCCATTTGCTATTGAGTGTTTGGTTTTCAGCTGTGGAAGTAAAATGTGTTTTGTCAAGGATGCAGCCTTGGACATGATCATCAGAAATAAGAGGTGAGAGGATGACGAGTAGTTTAATGAGGTGATGAAAGAGCTGGTAAATGAAAAGGCACAACATAGACATGCCTAAAAAAAAAAAAAAAAAAAAAAGGCATTGCTTAAGGTTTCCAAAAGCAATTTCTATTCTAAGAATGGAGCCCCCCTGTCTTTAACCTGAAAGAAACTTGGGGTATGAAGTACAGCATCTGAGAGTGTCTATAGTCTTCTTTTGACCCGCACATAAGATGTCAATCTTCACCCCCAAATTAAATGCAGCAGGTTGTGTAGACACTTTTGATCTGCCTAGAGCTTTTTCTCACTAGCATTATGCAGATTGGAGCTTGTAAATTGCCTCTCAAATCTTGATAATTAATGATAGTGGGTGGTGAACATGAACTGCAAATGGTTTGAGGTTTTCTTATTCTTTTTATTTTTGGCTTCTGAAAATCTGTGTGCCCCCAAAATGCTCAGGAAGACAAAAGAGAAAATTATATTTGTGCAAAAGTGGGGGAGGAGGTGGAACGGATGTGTTATTCTGCTGCCAGTCGAAGTACTGTGTTTCACATCCTCAAACCCCTCTGCAGGCAGCCCACTGAATGAGGACCAGCAGCTCATTTCTGAGCGATACCCAAACCTCGTCGCTGTGGGCTTCAATACTCAGGCAAGAAAGGTTTCCCTGAGGCTGGGGGCAGTGTAAAGCTGGAGAGCATCGCGGTGTTGGATTTTTGTCGCTTGTAAGATTAATGCTGCTTTTCTCCCACTCTTTTTGTTTGTTTGGGGTTTTTTTTTGTGTGTGTTTTAAATCCTCTGCTAATTCTGGGTTTTCTTGGGTATCTGTGTCACAGTGTCATCTGTCTCACTGCACTGCGCTAACAGTAGTTCAAGAAACGTGTCTGGAAATGTGTGTTAGACTTACCTTGGAGGTCATTTTGGAGTAGGTTTCTCAGCCCAATTTATTGGCACCAGGAGAAATTGCCTCCATAATCCAAGTGTTAGTTGTGTCATTTTTCAAATACTGCTGTGATTACTGTTCTTTAATGTAGAAGGTGAATTTTCCAGTTCCTGTATTCCTGTTTGTTTCCTTTAATCACAGCATGCCATCAAACATGACCATATTTTCAGTGAGATTGGCGTGTGCTACCAAGATGCTGCAGGAGAGATTTGACTGTGGGTATTTTTTCCTTCCCTCTCCCATGGAGCTTTATACTTCTGCGTTCATGTTCTGCATCTCTTTGTTCCCGACTGCCTCTACAGCTCACCAGTCCTGGGTGATGGGACCATTGCCCTCCTGGCTACTAATCAATGAATAAGTATTTCGCAATTTGTTTTGCTACATGTTGGCTATGTATAAGCTTCACAAAAAAAATCCCCTCCCAGAAATCAGCCCACTGCTATGTCATGAAATACTTTGGGGTTTATTACTAAGCAGCTGTTCCCCTTTTGTAAATCATCCCTGCTAACAGACAGAAAAAGAAAGAGGAAAAATAGTTGAATAAGGCAACAGTGTAATTCATTCAACAGGTACTTCTGTGAGCGCAGTTCAGCTGCTCTGTGATGGAGATGCTGGATTTGTGGTGTGCAGTGATTTCCCCCATGAGCAGCCTGTTAGCAATCCCACCTACACCCCTCCTTGTCTTTTCTGGGGTTATGTTGGGTCTCGCCTTGCTCTTTGCCCCATAGCGGCCACATCCTTTTCCCTGGGATAATATAACTGGTTATATTTTAAATCGGAGATCAGAGTTACTGTCTTTAGGCTCAGCTTATCTTGAGGTTCCTGCTTTTGTCTGAAATCTGAAACAGGGACTCTGGTGTAAACCTTTATTAATTTTACCCCCTCATTTGTTTCAACTGGTCTATTAAAAGCTATTTAAGCAAATCTGTATCTTCTAAGAATATTAGTCCACATTTGATTTCCAGTCCAGTTAGCAGTTCCTTTTCCCAGCCTATTTCTTCATCTCCCACACCTCTGTGTGTGTTGACCTACCTCCTAAGCAAGCACAGTGTGGCTGGTGCTTGAAATCCTTATGGATCCTTGTTTCCCATGCCAACACTGAGATGAAGACCTGTTACTTTATGCAGGCTGTCGTGCGGTTTGGACACAGGTGAAGATGAATTGTCAGCTGCGACCCTCACTGCATTGCAAAAACTGAAGAATAACTCATCTAGTTTACGTAAGATGAGTGTATTGGTATTTATGACACGTGGCAGTGTAATTGAGATGGCCTGCTCTGGGTATTGACTGCTCAGATGTGCACAGAGGGATCTTGAGAGCGATTTGTTTCTTAGCAGGGCCCTAGCTTTGTCTATACGTCTGACAAGCAGATGTATTAAAACTGCTTGAAGGATAGCCTTGGCAAATGTTTGAGGAAGCAGAAAGCTTCCCTAGCTTAATACTGACTTTTGCTGCAAAACCTAGCTTTTCTTTTTAAAAAAATAATGCATGTAGCCATATAGGGTTAAAAAAAATAGCTCACGGGGGATCTGCTCACCCCTTCCACTAGCAACAAGAATGCCTGGTTTAAAAGGCTGTGTTTTCAGGTGAGTGGCTAGCTGTGGCTGAGGGGGAAGAGAAGGATGGGGTAATTAGAAATTCATGCTCAAGTGTGCATATATAGGAGGAAGGAAAAAAGGAGAAGGCATGTTGGGGAATGTAGTGAACATAAAGAAAAATGCACGTACAGGTATGACTGGGAGGGTTAACTGCTTAGAATAGGGATTGAGCATATATACATTTGTATGCTTTGAGTGGAGCGTCCTCATTAAGTAGAGAAACCCACTTTCTGTACAGAGGAAGATGGAAGGTGGAAGGTGGAAGCTGGTCTGTGAGCAGACACCACGTGTGTTCTGTATGCGGTCCTTCCCCTTGCGTGGCAAAAGCAGCTCATCAGAGAACCTGTGGCTGCAATAGCAGAAGCAGAATTGCTCTCGACCCAACTGGCCATACCCTTGTTTCTGTGACTTTGGGGATGGGCAGGGAAATCTCTCAGAGGATGGCAGCAGAGCCCTCCTAGGTTGTGTCCTGATGTGTCTCGGTGCTGCCTTGGCACGGGCAGGTACGCTGTTCATGCTGGGTGCACAAGGAAATCAAACTCAAAAGATTTTCTTCAGGGTTATATGTTTCTGGTAGGATAGATGCTGCTGTATCCCTAGGTAAGAGCACCCTTCTGCTGTTATAGATACAATTCTTGTGGTTAGCGTGGAGCAATATGAGCCACATCCTTTTAAAGTAAATGCTCAGAAGTAATGAATTAAGAGATCATGTGTACGATCCTGTGCTATAGCTGAACTAAACAACTTGGCAAAAAGGGGTGGTTCTCGTTTTTCAGTAGCTGCTCTCCTCTTCCAAAAGGTTCGGCTGGTGGAAAGGGAAGCCGGGATGTCTCATCAAACTTTGAAGTCGTTTTTATTCAAGTGCGGAAACATTTAGCAATTAAACAGTTCATGTTTTTAAATTATTTTTTTTACATAAAATAGGGCAGCTGGAAATTAGCTTTTTCTACCTCCTTTTGGTTTATGTGACATCTGGATTGTTCAGGGGGTGTTATTCCATCTTAAAGTGGGGATAGTTGCCTTTTTGAGTGGTGGAGGTTTTATGGCTTCAGTAGAGTAATGAACACCAGAGAAAAGATAATACAGCTGGCTATTGCCTTTCACGTCTATTAACAAAAGATCTTTAATTGATTTAGGGGGGTTATTTTGTCTGAACACTTGCAATTAGCAGCTCTTAATCACTAAAACACTTTGCAAGAGCACTGGCTTGATGAGTAGATTGGTAAAAGGAACAGGAGGAGCAGATACTGATGATTTCTTCCTTCCAAAAAACCCCTGTATTCTGTGGGAATAGCTGGGTGGGTGGGAAACATATTTGTGCACGTGTTGCTTTCTTCAAGTCACGGATTAAAGAATAGGGCTGGAAGAGACTTTCAGTTGAACTGCTGTGCTCCTGTCCCAAGGCAGGATTGATCTATCTGTATCGTGACCTACCTATATCAGATGTTCATTGAATATGGTTTTAACAATCTAAGAGAATGGAGACAGCTTGTGCTCTTGTACTCCTCTTCACAAGCCCCATTATTTGTCTTCTTGAAGCTCCACGTTTAGAGGTTACCTTTTGTCAATATTTTTCTCTCTCTTTTGCCATCTTTAGGTAAAAGCGACTTGACAACCAAGCAGGAAGGTGAATTATTTTTAAAACAATGAGCGTGCGTCTCTAGACATGGTTTGTTGTTCGGTCCAGCTGGAGCAGTCTGAATGAAGCTATGGGCTGTGCCTCCGCCAAGCATGTTTCTACTGTTCAAAACGAAGAGGAAACTCAGAAGGGGAAAAACTATCAGAACGGAGATGTGTTTGGTGGTAAGTGTTGCAGGATTTCACCTTTCTCCCAACATCATGAATGTTCTGGAAGGTATATTTGGGAGCCTTAACCTATCACAAAATATAAAGGAAAATGCATGTTAAAACAAATCACTATGACAGTGCAGCTGGCCTTTCCAAGGGACAGTACCATGACACCTGAAACAGAGGTCGGAGTGAAATCCTTAGTGGAAAAATAACATTCTAAGTGATGTACAGTACTGCACTGTCTTTAACTCTGCAAATCCTTGGACTAGTTCAAAGATGATGACTTGCACAACCCCCTCATATTTATATTTGTCTCTCTGTTATATATTTGTCATTAGGTACTAAAATACTTGACTCCTCTCCTAAAAATAAAACCTGTTCAGTAAGAAAAAGAATTCCTCAATACTGTTTTCCTGTAAAACAATAAAACATTAGTTCTGAAATCCTACAGCAAACAGGGTTTGAAGGTACAGTGAAACTAGAAGTAACCTTCTGTGAAGGATTCACTGGGAGGCTCTCAACCTGGGATGAAAACGTCTGTTTCACTGTGTGGGAAGACTGGTCTATGATCCAGGTCTTGTCACACACACCTGTGCATTAGGAAAGGTAAAGTGACATGATATAAAATGCACAGTCAGCTTCATGACTCATTTCTCACCCTTCCCCCTCGCCCAGATTCTGTTAGTATACACTAAGTGCTTTTTAGATAATGATCTAAATTGCAATTCAGTTTTTAAGATGTTAGAAATTATCTGGAAGACTGTTCAGAAATGAAATTTCTAGATCTGCCCAGATAGCTATCTGAAAGTTAAATCAGCTGTGAATAAGCTTAGTACTGTTATACTTGAAATAGGTGCGTTGCTATTGAGTATGCCAAACTTCTGTTCTCTGGTGGGTTTTATAGCGATTGTTTGTGTAGTAGTAGGAATGACACATCTACCAGAAAAAAAAATTCCCTTTAATTTCAAAAGCAATGATATTTCACTTTTTCAGCCTTTCTGAGGGCTAGCTTGCTCTCACAGTGGATCCCAAAGTAAGAATACCTAGAGGCATAATCTGAAGAGAAAATAGTTGTTCAGCAAACTTCAGTACTAAATGATGGGTTGTTTTCCTGTGCATGCTCTTCACTAGCCTGGGAGATGCTGATTTTGGAATTGCGAGTTCAGTATGTTGCTTTTGTTTAAAACAGGTTTTAAGTGCTGTCATGAACAAAAAGCTCTATTAGTTTCTCAAAGGAGTTTGTATTTTAGCTGATCCTTAGTGAGGGAGCAATTTTTGGCAATGTGTGTGTCTCAAGCTGGTTTGTTTGTTGGTGTTGTGTTTGTTTTTTTTTTTATTAACCACATGCTGTGGGCCAAAGATAATAACTTTAATGACAAGAAACCTAAAGTAACATCTGGAGGCAGAGGATCAAGAAGGCTGAAGGGATTTTAAAGGGCTCCCACTTTATAGAGCTGAGCTGGTGTCAGCAGTATCATTTAGCTATTCCGGGATCCGTTTGAGGGCTGTTAATCCCTTATTTTAGAGAAGCCTATCACTGTCAGGAATACTACCTGCTGTTAACCATTTTCTGGCACATACTTTAGTTTAGGTACGCAGTTTGTCGTTGCTTTTCCCTTTTTTAGCAAGGAGTTGGAGCCTGTGAGTGAAACAACTTGTTGAGGGGTAACCAGAATGAGCACAGAAGCCACTTTTTTTCCCTTGCTACTGAGGGAAAGCCTCTAGATCAGGAACTGGGCATATACGAAAGGTGAGCTAGAGTGTACCTGGCTTGGCTTTACTACTTGCTCTCCTTTCAGGACCTATAAATGATCAGCGGGATGCTTAGATGCCCAGAAAACAGGGAGCAGCATGCTTCACATGTACAGTGCCCTGCATAGTTCCTGAACACAATTTTTTAATATAAAAAAAGAGAGGCAAGAAAATTACACCTTAACATCATATTTATCATCCTTCTCAAAAATCTTCTGGACTTGCCAAACGCCCAGAGCTCTTTCATAGAAGACCGAGTAAGATTCCTGCTCCCTCTTCTTCTGTATTGGAAACTGTAGTGGCAATTGCATTGTTTGTTACAAGTTAGATCTGAAAGTTCAGACTGTTCTTCCCACTTCATTTTCTATTAAACTATTATATGTTGTTAGTTCCAAATTCATTCCATGTAACATATTCCACAGAGTTGTTCCTTTAGTCATCAAGGAGGAAGTAAGTGCCGTATCAGAGGTCTGTTGTTATATCAGCTCCCTGCAACGAGAGCGGGTAGTCGTACTAGATTTGCACAGACTATCTCAGCTAGGATGACAAATTGTAGCAGGGTAAGTTCCCAGAGATACAGGAGGATCCACAGAGTCAACAAAGGTTAAAAAGCACCACAGGACTTCCATCATGCAGTTGCCTGTCCAGTTCCAGGTGCCAAGAACTGCTGAATGTTTCTTTCCTGATTTCTGGGAAGGGACAGAAGTGTCTCATCCAGCCAGTGGCCAAGAGCAGAGTACTCTGCAGCCTGCAGGGATCAAAAATAAACTGCAGAATGACTAGGCAGAGCAAGACCAAGGTGAGTGGCAGGGAAATTGGCTGGTTCATGTGGAGGAAGAAGATACTGGAAAAGGAACTGGAGGCAGTCTGTAAGAGAAGTGTATTTGGGGAAGGAGGCAGCAAAGTAAAAAAACAGAGACAAGTGGGGTTGGAAGGTGGCTCATGTAGTGTGATAGCATCAATAACATCCCGAGAATATTAGTATGCATATATCACGATGTTCATTGATGCTGAACACTTGCAGTGTTCGCATCTGGGGACTAATCTGACATAAAGTGCCTGTGCAGAAGTAGCAGGTATGAGCTTCATAGCTGTAGTAGCCCAGATTGTCTCAGATGTTTCACAAGTGGAGGAAATCCTGAAGGACTTGGAACAGCAATGATGGAATTAAAGGAAGATACTTCAGTGCTGGTGCTGCTTTCCCTGGGCAGCTGGCGTGATCTGAAAGATGTGGCTTACCATGTATTGCCCCTTGCTGTTTGCCTAACGCCTGAGATGAAAATGGTACTCTTCTTTCTTCTCTGAACATCATCCCCAGAGGAGCTGCAGGCAGAAAGTGTCAATAGTAAGGGTTGTACTTTCCATCTTGCTTTTGCATTAAATAGGTCATTTTGAGTGAGGAGAGGCATGAAAATACTTTTATTTGGGTCTACCCAGTTTTGCTCTTACCTATACCTTAAGTTGCAGGGTTTTATTTTTTGGCACTTAGGGATTTCTGTAGTGCATGGTTGTAAGCATTACCCACATGGCTGAAAAACCTTCGCTTTCCTACATACCACTCTTTTTCCAGAAATGAGTGCACTGGCAACAAAGCATGTGAATTTTCTTTTTCTTTGAGCTCTGTCTTTGGTGCTCAAGAGCTTTCCCAGTTTGCTCCACTGCTACAATTGCAGCTCCACAAGTAGGTGGTGGAGCTACTAAGGGATGAACTAGATGGTCATCGATACCACTGCACTTATTTTCCAGCTGGGCAATAAGGACTGCCAGTGCTGTAGAACCTGTGACTGCTCTATACTGTCTCTGCTGTCAAAGTTGAATAATGGTGGAAATTTCAGAGGGCAGAGAAGGGGATTAGTCATAGCCTGGGGTTACAAGGTTGTAAGGTTCACTCTTGTAACTGATGGGAAAGCGCTGTAACTGTAATGAGAGTGCTGGGGGCAGGAGACAAGACCTGTCTGGCTGTAGTTAAACACAGATTCTTGCTGTGAAAGAGGTTCCGCTGTACATGTACAGCATGTCTGAACTGAAGAAGACATCGAGCTGGTCTCAGAACTGCGTAAATGGTTGTGTTTCCAAGCTTCCCATTTTGGGGTAAGCTCATGGTACAGGACTTCATGAGTAAAGGAAAGGTGGAAAGGACCTAAGTAATTCCTGTGTAGCTCCTTGCTCTCTGTGCCTTGGATAATAATTCTCTGTTAATGTTGCAGAAGTTGCCAGAACAGCATCATTATGCATTGCCAACTTAGACTTCCTTTGCTATGAGCACATTTCTAGTCCATCAGCACTTTTCCCTCTTCTTTTCATGGGAGAAGCAGGCAAAGAAGCCATGCAGGAGCCATGAGCACCAAGAGGGCTGCAGCTTTGCCCTGTACCTTTTTGTTGTCACTCAGGTTGCTTGCCACGAGCCTTGTACTTGTTTTGCAGTCCTCCCTCTGAGTCCTCAGAAGGTGGCCTGTCCAGAACACCTCTTAACATTTCCAAAGTTTTCTTCAGGAGTTGTGGTGTTTGTCTTAGTATCCACCCTGCTGGACTACAGATGTCACTTTGAATCCAGAGGCTATTTTCTGAACTGCTTGGAGTGGTGCAGTTCTGCTTCTGCTCTTCCTCAGAGCCTCTAGATGCTTTTTCCTTCTTCCCCTGGGGGGCTGGTTGAAGCCAAATCTATTGACTATCTGAGAGATCATTGCTTCTATGAGGATTTTTTTTTAAACTTTTTTTTTTTTTTTTTTTTTTCAATTGAGCAGACACATTGAGCCAGGTGTTCACTGTAAATTTGAAACTCTAGTGTTTAAAACTGAGAAACCTACCATAAACCCCATGGATTCTGTAAGAACAAATTCTGGTTAACTGAAAACAAAACATTAAAATTTCCATCTTATCCCAAATTGTGGAAGGCACACTGTGTTTTGCTGTAATATGTATTAAATAATTGAGTTAGTAGGCCTATCCAAGAAGATGTTCTAGAGAAGATTGAATATAATATGATTATTATGTCTTGTTGGTCTCAAATGACTTCAAAATCCATCTAATAAGGATAGTAATAATAAATCTTCATTTATTCATCATTCCACTTCTGAGCTGATTTCCAGGGCAATACATAAGAGCTATAATAATGTAAATACCAATGAAGAACAAAATGCCGTGATAGAGCTGTGAGGGTTGTTGATTTCAACATATGTTTTAATAATATTACATCTCTTGTAGATTAATTTTATTTGTGCCATTTTAAAAAATCATGGAAGGTTCATTTGGGGAAGATGTTATTGACGTGTAATTTTTTTGTGTAAGAAAATAACTAGTAATATGACTTGTTGTGGGGAAGAAAAAGATTTTAGAATCTGTTTATTAATCTGTGAGGCTAATGTGGACATTTATATGGC